>NC_134580.1:506048-6036048 GCF_037038515.1 Microtus pennsylvanicus
TTGACAGGAAATGTAATATCTATGTCAAAGAACATTTCAGAAGTGGGAGCGGGAGAGACTTTGGAAACTCAAGGAAGGGGAAGAATGTGACAGTCTCTGTTTTGTAAGTTTGGATTTTAAAATGGGTCTCAGTGTCATATGGATGATGAATATCTTGCATATCACCTTAGAACCTTCATCTGGCGATGGATCGAGATAGAGACAGAGACCCAAATTAAAGCACCAGACTGAGCTCTTAAGATCCAAATGAGGAGCAGAAGGAGGGAGAACATGAGCAAGAAAGTCAGGACCACGAGGGGTGCACCCACCCACTGTGACAGTGGAACTGATCTATTGGGAGCTCACCAAGGCCAGCGGGACTGGGACTGAATAAGCATGGGATGAAACCAGATTCTCTGAACGTGGTGGACAATGAAGGCTGATGAGAAGCCAAAGACAATGGCACTAGGTTTCGATCCTAATACATGAACTGGCTTTGTGGGAGCCTAGTCTGTTTGGATGCTCACCTTCCTGGTCCTGGATAGAAGTGGGAGGGCCTTGGACTTCTCGCAGGGCAGGGAATCTGGACTGCTCTTCATTTTCGAGAGGGAGGGGGAATGGAGTGGGGGGGAGGCGGAGAGAAGTAGGGGAGTGGGGGGAGGGGGCGATGTGTGCGAGGAGGGGGAGGGAAATGGGAAACGGGGAGGAGGCGAAAAAAATTTTTTTTGCAACAACTAAAAATAAATAAAATAAACAAAAAAAGAATGACAAAAAATGGTGAATCTTCATTAGGTTGTTTCATTGTCAGTATGGAGGTAGGTAAGGAGTCTAAGTGCTAATCTAAGCAGCTATACTGAAAACTGGCTGGAGAGCATTATTTTAAAGACTACATCCCATTGGCCATAAATTACATAAGGATATAGCTTTCTGAAATTGGACAATATAATGTATAAAATCACACAGCTGCCCTGCAGGCCTGCAGAATGCATGCATATGCAGAAAAACCAGTATCTTCCACCAGACCTTTATGAAGTACCACAAAGTGTAAGGAAACACACTTAGAAGTCAACTTTTCTAAGTCTGGAATGAGATACGTACACAGAGAGAGAGGAACCAACCAGGGAAGGCACATTGCCAGTCAATATATTAACTCACAAATGGTGGCATTCCGTGGACTGGACTTCATCTACAGGACTTCATCTACACAACAAAAGACAGCTGCCTCTTCCTTTCTATAGATGAATCAAATCCTATGTAAGTAGAAAAATATTGAACAGAGTTTCCTCCATCTCAGTACTGCAGACGCATCGTCAACAAAGTGGGACCACTCACAATACAGGCATCAGAGATAGGACCACTACTAGAAAGCAAATGAGGACATTCAGGTAAAATGTTGAGTCGGTGCCTGCTGAAAGGCACTTGTGCACACTCAGAGACACAGTCCTTGATGGATGTGTGAACATGCCCACAAATAATTCAGCCTAACAATCAACACACTAAAAACTGATCAACTAAGAGTGACTTAACTGGTCTCCACTGGTAACCTGTAGACATGTGCTACTTTCAACACAGATCCTGGATTCAAATAGATCTCTGCTTGTGGATTAGAACCTCATTAGCCATGTTATGGTAAGTTTGCCCACTAATATCAGAAGAGCAAATTTCCCGATGTAGGAAGTGGGGATAGTAACAACGTGTGATTTATAGTTAACTGACCAGATGTGAGTGAAGTTTACTTTGTATGACATTTATTACCTACCGGTATAAACATAAGTTAAACATAATGTTGTGTGTTCTGGATACTACCTGTGGATACACACCTCTCAAAGGTATACTGCTCCATCTGAATATAGCGTTGGACTCCAGATTTCTGAATTGCACACTTAGGATTGGGCATCTTGTCGGGTTCACAGAGGCATGTGAAACCAGCTGATTATGACTCCCAAACCTTACGTTTTCTTCTTTCCCTCTGGTATTCACTACTGAATGTCACTGTGTCCAACACCCAAAAAACAGAAAGTTCTAAGCTGCAAGCTTCTTGCTGACTTCAAGAATCTGTCACAAATGCTGGCATTGTCTGCTCTCTGGCCTAGTTTCAGTTGTCTCAACTGCTCCCTGAAATTACTAACAGGTCTCATGGCTCTGAGCTCCCCTGTGTTTGCAGTCATAGACCACATAAGCTGGTTTGCTTCATCACCCAGCATAAGTCAATCTACAAATTCAGAGGAAACGTCATCTTAAAGATTCTTAGCAATAAACAGCTCTCTCTCTCTCTCTCTCTCTCTCTCTCTCTCTCTCTCTCTCTCTCTCTCTGTGTGTGTGTGTGTGTGTGTGTGAGACTGTGTGTTTAGCTTGTGTGTCTACCCTCATGAGGCATGTATGCTGGTCTGCATGTATGTCTATTCTCCCTTTTATTCAGCCTATGAGTGCCAGCTGCCTGACTTACAGTCTATCATATGGCCTTTGCCTGGAGTAAATAAAATGTGACTTATCTCCTAGTCTTCCTCTTTTTCTAGTATTGGAGCTTGTTCTTCACACGTAACAACAGAATAAAATAAGGTTCCTTATTTACACCCCATTTGTAGGGTGGGAAATGACTCTTGCCAGCTCTCAGGCCAGGCAGTCGGCAGGTCAACAACTCAGGAATGAGCCGGCACTGAAAGTCGACCCACTTTGAGCCTTGACTCTGACATTTCTCTCCCAGTGCTTTGTTCAGTTTGAAGAGTTGACTTTGTACAAGAAGCGACTGAGTTGACGTTCTCACCAGGTCAGGGTTCAGCTTTAAAGAGGATACCTGTTCCATCAGGGGCAAATAGAATAAATCTCCCTATTGCTAGTCTCACCATTGTTATTAACTAGCTGTAATCTTGGAAAATCACTTTCCCTTTCCAGATTCCAGTGCCCTCTCTGCCAGAAACACATTGCTGAGGTCTCGTGGATGGTTGGTGCCAATTATCAACTCAACAGACTCCAGAATCCACTGGGAGAAGGGCCTCTGGGCATGCCTGTGTGGAATTACATCTTGATCACATTAATGATGGAGAAAGATCCATCTGAAATATGGATGAGGCCACACAATACGTGAAATCCTGGATTGTATAAAATGAAGAAAGTGAGCTGTGTCCTACAGTGCATTCGGGCTCTCTGCTTTTTGACTGGATGTGATTTACCAGCTACTTCATTGATGTAGCATTGGTGCTTTGGCTTCCCCATTATGCTAGACCGTGCCTTGACCTCTGAGCTAAAATAGACTATTTTCAGCAATAGCAAAGAAATTAAGACAATCTCATGTGGTATTTTCTCAATCCTATGACTGTATATCCTCAATAGGTATAACTGACTACCCATGAGATAAAATCTCTGTATTTATTACTCCAAATTCCTTTTACTTACATGAGACCTTAGATTTCCCAGATCATCATACTAATGACTGCTAAGCACCATGAGTATATATGACTCTGGCCATAACTGTAGTAAAGGTGATTCTGTGTCCCTCTCCTGCTGTATATGGGTTATACACTGTCGTACCTTGTGATTTTGTGTAGTTTATTGAAGCACACTTTAAAAGAGTGAGTTCTTGGTGGCCCGACAAAGCCAACTCCGAGCCCTTGAAGCTCCTTCCAAGATCACACTCCAAGATATTTCTGCAGAGCTGTAAGTCTTCATAGTCTTCTCCAGTACCCATGCCTAGGGACACTGTGGTTATTGTGTCTTCATACCAAGCAATTGCTGAGGGTCAGCCCAGTGACTAAATAAATCAACATTGTATACTTTTGTGATTTTATATCATTACCATCAACATTTATCATCTACAATTACTGTCTAATGATGAGGTCTGAGGCCTATTGTGCAAATGTGCTCTTTATCTCTCACCATGCCACCCTTGATGTCTTTGTAAATGTCACCCAATCTGTAGGTCTGGAAAGTAGATCAAAGCTGGACAACATTGAAGATGGAATGCATATTCTGATCCCAAAGGGACACTTGCTCAGGTATGTTCTCATGGGACTTCTAACTTGAACTACATAGAATATGGGAGTTTATCTGACTGTGAGAAGTGAAGCAGAAGGGGCCCATCTGTCTCCAAACTGAAGAAAAAAAGAGAGCTACCTTGAGAGACTTTGGAGCCACAGAAGAGATGACAAATTCCCCATCCACATTCTAAGTAAGTTCCACTGAAAACCACCTCAAAGCCTGTCTGGATAATAACCGCATAATGATAGCAATCATAGAAACCAAAATAATGAATACTATTAGCACAGAGTAAATCACAGCTTACCTAGGGCTTTTAAATAAACTCTACAAGGTTTGTATCATTAACCTCTTGTCAGATGTTGAAACAGCCTAGATCTCACAGACAATGGAGGAAAAAAGAATTCCCACAAATGCTTTTATTTTTAAATCAAAACTAATAGACTAAAAATAACCTGAACAAATTTTAAGTAATGCTGAGCCATGATGATGGTCATATTTCATCCAAATATTGCCATACAGTTTAACTATTTGTACATGCATGTGGTGTAAGATGTGCTATCTGTATACTGAACACTGTACTGCAGCCTTTCTTCATTGAGGTTACTGTGTGTGAATTGACTTTGGTGTTGGTTGGCATTCTTTTAATGTTTGCGGGTCCTCTGATGATGACAGTGAGCAGCTTCCTGCATGGCATATCACTGTATATCCACAGGCAGTACATCTGCACCACCCAGTCTCTACAACAAAAGGGCACTGCTGATGTGATGAGAAGCAGGCAAACCAGGATCACAATTCAGACGTCCTAGAGAGTCTCACAAAGAATAAACACCAAAGAATAGCTATTTGTCTTGGGGAGAGTTACAAGTGGCACCTGCAGCCCAGCTCAGAGCTGTGGTCAGAGATGTGGCCTCAGGAAACGTCTAAATGCAAAGGAAAAACAAACAACACAAAGATTCACCAGGAAGAGTAATGATGGTGGCCATTATACCACAAACACACATCACAAAAATTTCCTCCTTTCTTCTGCTCTGGACTGGAGCATAGGAGGAGGAAGCAAGGGAGAATTGGAACCACATTTCCAAGGTCTCATAGATGGTGCTGCTTTCTGCCTAGATCTCTTCATTATTGTAGACAGAGCCCTCATCTGAAACAAAGATTCTGGTACATAAGCCACAAAAGACATGTATAGACCATTTTATAAATGGGACTATCAAAGTGGCCCTGCAGACAGTAAAAGCTGTGATTAAGGAGACTGAGGTCAGTACAACATTGCAATGTAGAAAATAATTAACAATTGACAATTGAAAGAGCTGAATCTACCTATGGAAACATTACAACTTCCTCTCTTTGATTCTCTGTATTTTTCTTTCATCTGTCCATTAAAAACAATTCCCTAAATGGCACAGTAGTCAGTGATTTTATTAGCTGTTGGAAATGGGATTCTTAATATTTAATCTAATTGAGAATGTCTTCAACTCAAACAAGTAATTTAGTTGTCAGATTGTCCTAAGACCACAAACATCATTTTGATGAATGTCTTTTTATTTACACTCTTGCTTGAAGGAAGGTTCTGATTTAAGGGAAAATATTATAACTCTCTGATTCAATATGAATATGAATATTGAATATATATCAAACAATCACCACAAAAGCTGTGTTAGAGACACAAGACCTGTGTGTTCAGTGTAATGAGCCAGCCAGACTTCCACCTGGGTTAACGTGAAAACATTGAAAATTACTAAAGCTAAGATCAAGAGTAAGAGATAAAGATAAGAGCAAGAGAGGTGATTCGGCCCTCATAAGCTCTTCTTCTGGAAATACTGATTCTATGGAATCACATACCAGTCTGTCAGCTGCTTCATGTGCACATATTATATCTAACAAAATATACCTAAAATGAATTGAATAGTAATAACGATGACTGTCATTATAACCTATTGCATTCTTTTAATTACTATCTTTATAATAATCTTAGTAGCACATAGTCTTATATTTGCTCACACTAAGATTGTACTTACAAGTTACAGGAAGGGGGGCGGATAGTAAATGGAACGAGAGAGTGACAGCTGTCTTACCTGTCACTTTTAATATGTCCAATTCCTCCCCTCCTTGCTCCTCTTCTGACCCTTCCTCCTCTCCTGCCCTTACAGCCTCCTTCTCTCCCTCAATCTTCCTCATCTTCTTTCTATTCCTCCTTCTCCCCAT
The DNA here is from genome assembly GCF_037038515.1 of Microtus pennsylvanicus. Taxonomy (NCBI): domain Eukaryota; kingdom Metazoa; phylum Chordata; class Mammalia; order Rodentia; family Cricetidae; genus Microtus; species Microtus pennsylvanicus. The sequence continues at coordinate 512,208 of NC_134580.1, forward strand.
TCCTCATTCTTTTTTACTCTTCCTCCTCTTTAGCCTCTTCCTCTTACTCCATTATTTGATGTCCTTTATTGCTTTAGGTTTTGACTTTCGCATGTGACAGCACTGAAAACTGGATTTTAGCTTACTAAGGATCAGAAGTGGAAAAATTTCATCTGCCTTGCAAATGCCCATGTATGTATTTAAGTGGGAAAAGATCACCTTAAGCAAGAGAAGAGGAAATAGGTAAATACAATGATAGCTTATACACCATGTAAGTTCAATGAACAAGCTATCTTAGGAGCAGGGAAGAGGCAGCAACCCAGAGTGGGCTGTAGCTCCCTGTAGATAGAAAAAAGTGATGGACCCTCTGCGCCTTCTGCTGCCCTGGAGATCAGAGATTTAGGTCTGATCTCAACCTGCTCTGACGTGACTTTCCTGTAGACTTTAGTGGCTTTGTTTAGAGTTCTTTCTACCACAGAAATGAAAATCTAAAACTTGATTTCTTTCCTAATATTCTTTCCTTCCTGTAACTTTAGTATTTCCTAAATGAGCATGCTATGTCTTGGAATCATTTGTCTTTTCGAAATTGGGTACCAGTACTCTGATGTATTGCCTTATCTCATCATGCTCTAGGTGACATGGTCCCGTTCCAAATGTTTCTTCATAGAGACTCCAATACTTGAGAGCTTACCTCATCTCAGAATGGCTTGGCTGATTCTCTACCTCAAATGCTGCACTTACTAATACTTCTTTAATTCATTCATCATTCTACCTAAAATAATTATATTCCAGAATTAGAGTATACGTGTATCATTTGTGAATGCAAGAATAATTTACTCAATATTGTTCTGTCAAAGCACTAAGTGGAAATAGAAATGGGAAAATTATTTGCCTATTATTTCTACATTCAGACCCTTTTAGTCTGGTTTATGAGGCAGCACATAGATTTCACGACAGCTTGGTACATTCTGTAATAATCTGATGCACAAATGCTACTTGTGCTCAGATAGAGACACTCAAGTCATGTTGGGAAAGGCAAGAAAAGCACTGTGTGAGAACAGTGATTCTATTTTTTAAAAGAAATAGGTACTGACCAGAGTAAAAAAAAAATCCAATCACATTGGTAAATGTGAGTCAGTATGATGTAAAAGGAAGCCTCTGCTGGAGTGAAAATCCAACCCAATGCTGTGGTATGATGAAGCAGGGTTGGGATACACTGAAGATGGAGTAAGGTTAGGCTTAGAGCTATAGGGCAGTGCAGAGGCTTCTGTGGCTTGTTCTCATGAAAAAGAATACAAGATTTTCCACCTCAAATTGGCCTTAGTGAGGATGGAGTGGACTGCAAGGACAGATGTGAAAGGAAAGAGAATAGCTGGCAAACTGCTGTGTGAGCCAATAAGAGGCAATTACGATGATGCTCAGGTGGTGGAGGAAGGAGAGGGCGGGGTATGAAAACAAATATATGGCAGTAGGAACCAGTCCCTCCGAGGTGAGCAAATGTGGGTTGGGGATAGTTCTGAGGTTTCTGGTGAAGCAGTTAATAAACCACTTAGGGAAAAATTCAGGACCCAAGATGTCCCCACAGATCGCTACTCTATCAGCCCCATTCCAAATCCTCGTATAATAGGTCTTGGGACAGCTATTCCTCAATGACATTTTTTTCCTACATGTAAAACAGAAATACTAATAGCTCCTGGATAGAGGGTTAGAGCAGAATAAATCGGAATATGTCTGCAGATGCTTGACATGGTAGGAGGTCAGAGGATCGTAAAGATTCAATACTATGTTTTAGCTAAAACCATGGTTTTTAGTGTAAATAAGTCTAACTTGAATATTATCCATGCAGCCATATATTTTTATAAACATAAATCTACTACCATAACTAGAGATGATGTTTCATAAATTCACTCTTCTTGCCACAGAGCAAAAACAGAACTAGACTTATCTAATTAGGGTCCATTCTGTAGTGCATAGAAAACCCTCAGCAAGTAATCCCAATGTCGTGTTTCCAGGCACGAAATGTGTAAAGGAAGTGTGATGGCCATTAGATGAAGCAACAAATGCAAACACGTTGGGACCAGAAAAATATTATAGAGCCCAAGTCACATGCTGTTCTTGCTGGAAGCGTCTAGGTTGATTTGCAGAAAGCTCAACTGATGCTCTTTGATAAGAAGGTACCTGGACTCCTGACTCTTTCTCCTAGCCTTCTTTCTAAAAACGACTCCCATACCAAAAGTCACACTGAGTGAAGTTTATAGTAATTCCTTGGAGCCCACAGAATACTTTCTCACAGCCTGGAGTGTTGCGGGAGGTCCTCCCACTCCTCCAGCCTAACGCTGCTGAGATACCAGCCCCTTGGGGCGTGGTCTCTCTCCCTTTAAAAAAGCGGCCACTTCCCTCTCCTCTCTCTCTTCACTTCCTGCTCCGCCGGCGACTAGACTCCTGGTCGCGTAGAGGGCTGTTGCCTGGGACAGTGATCTGTAAGTTTTTCCCCTTTAAATAAATATCACCCTATTAATCATAATCCCAAATTGGTGTGGCATTGTTTGTGACTTACGCCTTCATTTTGGCACCCAACGTTTGGTTTTAGAACCTCTCCCGGCTCGCAGCCGCGAGTTCGGCTTGGCGGCCGGAAGTTCGGCTTGGTGGCCGCAAGTTCGGCTTGGCGGCCGCAAGTTCGGCTTGGCGGGAGCCCTTGCTTCCTCAGCCGCTGCCTGTGCCTTGCAGCGGCGGCCTTGGCCTCCCGTGGTTTGCTCTTTTCTGAGTCGTTTTTAAATCTCCCTTGCAAGCACAGCTCTTAAAGTGGCACGAACCAGAGCACGCGGTTGCTGAAAGCTGCAACCCCTCAGGGTGACTCTGTCATGTGGAGGCATAAGCAGCTTCCAGATTGCTCTTCTCTACCCCTGGATTCTGGGTTTCTGGTTCCATCTCTGGAATTGATTTAATTACATTTACTTTGTTGAGAAACTTGCGTTTTCCAGTTTTTAACATCTACTAAGGCACTGAAACAGGACCATGTTTTCATCGCGATTCTGCAACAGCGCCACCTGCTGGACAATAGGTAATATGGCAATTTTCGTTTCTAACGCAAATTTTACTGCTTTGTTTTCACTAATACAATGGATTAGTAATTTTGTATTTACTAATACAATGAATTACATCATACAAGGTCTATATGATTATGGGAATACCTTAATTTGCTTGTTACTAGGCTTCAGTTTTCTTTTCCATATTCTATCATTAAGGAAGAATATGGCACTCCTAAGAATGATAGAATCTTTACGAACTAATAATGAACAACTAATTGACAGGATTAAAATTATTGAAAATCAGAGGTTATCTGAACAAGTGGATACTATGACAGACAAAATTGATTCCATATCCAAGGGTATTAGAAAGTTACCTGAAAGGGTTCAGGCTATTGAATTTGACCTTCAGAGTTTATCACAAAGTTTTGATAAGGTAACAGACAGAATGTACCTCCAAGATGGGAATCTACATGATATACAAGAAAAGTCTAAGGAGGACATGTTATCTTTGAAGGAAAAAATTAAAGCTTTGGAATCACAGGTGCAGAATGGGGACCAAAAAATTGATACCTCAGTGAAATCACTGGAAATATATACAGGTCAAGAGATTCAGGATTTAAGAGAGACAATGATAAAAAGATTTGAAAAGATTGGAGAAATTATTGCAGCTGGTGAACAGAGTAAGGAGGCACAAGGACAGGATACAATGCCTCCACCAGCTATTAGAACTGGCTTACCCAGGGTTCTAGCGACATACCCTATACTTGATTCTGACAAAGCGTCAACTTCTAAAGGCTCAAAGGGAGTCAGAGAAGCTAGATGGACACCAATAGCAATGAATGATCTGAAAGAAATTAAGCAAGCTGTTGTTAATTTTGGCTTGCACAATGCATATGTAAAGGAAATGATAAAGACTTGGGCTTCTAATGCTAGAGCTATCCCCCATGATTTCCATCAGTTAGTGTCTGCAGTTTTAGATAAGGGACCTTCCTTGATGTTTGGAATTTATTTCAGAGAAGAATCCAAACATATGGAACAGCAAGGAAGAGCAAAAGGTATTGAGGTTTCCCAAGATCAAATTCTTGGTGCAGGAGAATATGCTGATCCACAGGTCCAAGCTCTTTATGACGATGAAGTACTGTGTCTATGTCACCAAGCAGCTTTAAATGCTTTGAATAGGATACAAGATCCAGCAAAAAGGGTTGAATCATATACCAGAATTAGGCAGGGACAGAGAGAACCCTTTATTGACTTTTTGCAAAGATTGATTAAGGCTCTGGACATAGGGGTAACAGACCCAGAATCTAGACGAATACTTCTTGAATCTCTAGCTTTTGAGAATGCAAACATAGAATGCAAAAAGATAATTGGGCCTTTAAAGTCTAGATCAGCACCTATGGATGAATGGATTCAGCATACGATGAATGTTGAGACGTTTAGCTATAATGATGAATCTTGGGTAGGAGAAGTGATTTCCAAAGCAATGAGGAGACATCAAACTGCCAGGTGTTTTAATTGTGGTAAATTAGGACATTTACAAAGGGATTGCAGGCAAAGAATTTCTAGGAATAATATCTCTTCTGGGAATGACAAAAATAGGAGACCTCGGCCTTCAGGTATATGTAGGAGATGCGGTAAAGGCAGGCATTGGTCCAACGAATGTAGGTCAACAACAGATAGACGGGGCAATCCGATATCATCGGGAAACTCCATGGGGGGCCTCTCGCAGGCCCCCAAGCCAACAGTGGCCCAGTCATTCCCAGTCACAGTGGAGAACGTGCCTCACCAAGAAAATTAAAAGCTCCAATTTCTGCTGTAAAAAGTAATACTGGTCTAAATGATGAATTATGTGTGGAGGATGAGTCAAAAAACCCAGTAGGACAGAGTAAACGTATATTTTGGCAGACTTCTATTAATGATCAAAGACCAAAGCTAAGAGTCTGTATAAATGGCACTTTTATTGAAGGCTTATTAGACACAGGTGCGGATGTAAGTATCATTACCCCAGAATCTTGGCATCCGAATTGGCCTCTTCAAGAGGTAGATGTTCAGTTCCTAGGAATTGGAACCCTATCTCGTGTAAAACAAAGCACAAGATGGGTTGAATGCATAGGGCCCGAAGGGCAAATAGGAAGACTAAGGCCATATATAGCCAATATTGCCATAAATTTATGGGGCCATGACCTGCTACAGCAATGGAATACCCAGATTAACATTCCTGTATTTCCAGGAATTCATAATTCGGGGAAGGATATGATGAGGTATTATGGAAAAAGGTCACCAGCCATTCAGGCTGTACAAGAACATGCAGCAAATACCAAACCTTTAGAGGTACCAACAGCCCTACCTTTAAAATGGCTAACTGAGAAGCCAATATGGATCAAACAGTGGCCTCTAGCTGAAGATAAACTACAGGCATTGGAACAGCTGGTGCAAGAGCAACTAGATGCTCACCATATTGAAGAATCAACCAGCCCTTGGAATTCTCCTGTGTTTGTTGTAAAAAAGAAATCTGGTAAATGGAGAATGGTGACAGATCTAAGAGCTGTCAACAAAGTAATTCAACCTATGGGCCCACTACAGTCTGGAATTCCTTTGCCTTCTCTGTTACCAAAAGGATGGCCTCTTATAGTTATTGATTTGAAAGATTGTTTTTTCACTATACCATTACAAGAAAAGGATAGAGAAAAATTTGCCTTCACAGTGCCTACTTATAATAATTCTCAGCCTAATAAGAGATATCAGTGGACTGTCCTCCCACAGGGTATGCTCAATAGTCCTACACTGTGCCAATATTTTGTAAGTAAGCCATTGGAAATAATTCGTAAACAATTCCCCAAGTCCATCATTTATCATTACATGGATGACATCTTGTTATCTGATTCAAATAAAGATACTTTAGAAAGGATGTTTGAAGAAGTAAAGAAAGTCTTGCCTAGGTGGGGATTACAAATTGCCCCTGGAAAGATTCAAAGAGGAAATTCTATTAATTACCTAGGTTACAGAATAGGGTTAGAGAAAATTAAAACGCAAAAGGCACAAATTAGGAGAGACCGCTTAAAGACTCTTAATGACTTCCAAAGATTGTTAGGAGACATTTCCAGTCTACGACCAGCTGTTGGGATAACACCTGATCTAATAGTTCATTTAAACAAAACCTTAGATGGTGATAAAGATTTGAATAGTCCAAGAGAACTGACAGCTGAAGCAGAAAAGGAACTGACAATGATTGAGGAAAAATTACAGGAGGCACATGTGGATAGGGTGAACCCAAATCTTAGCTGCATCCTAGTCATATTGCCTTCCAGAATTTCTCCTACAGGGATTCTAATGCAGAGGGAAGATATTATTTTAGAGTGGATATTTATACCTAATAAACCAAGTAAAAAATTAAAAACTTATGTGGAAAAAGTCTCTGAATTAATTATAAAAGGTAAGCTGAGACTTCGTCAACTAGCAGGTATAGACCCAGCAGAAATTATAGTGCCTTTTACTACTGAAGAAATAAAAAAGTTATGGGAAGACAATGAACCGTGGCAAAGAGCTTGTGCTAATTTTTTGGGAGAAATTAATAGCAACTATCCCAAAAGTGGTAGACTTAACATCATAAAAAGAACTTCTTGGATTCTTCCTAGAATTGTACGTGATGCTCCAATAACTGGAGCCCGTACTTTCTATACTGATGCAAATAAATCAGGGAAAGCAGGTTACAAGTCAGATGAATTGAGTAAGGTGGAACAAAGCCCTTATAATTCTGTCCAGAAGGCAGAATTATATGCCATCCTTATGGTGCTAAGGGATTTTAAAGAACCTCTTAATATAGTTACAGATTCACAATATGCAGAAAGAGTTATCTTGCATATTGAGACAGCTGAATTTATACCAGATGACACAGAGTTGACTTCATTGTTTATCCAGGTACAAGACATAATCAGGAACAGGCTTTGTCCGATGTACATAACACACATCCGGTCCCATACAGGTCTGCCTGGTCCTCTAGCCCAAGGCAATGCTGAGATTGATCAATTATTGATTGGAAGTGTGTTGCAGGCCTCAGAATTTCATAAGAAGCATCATGTCAATAGTAAAGGCCTAAAGAAAGAATTTTCCATTACTTGGCAACAAGCTAAGGACATTATAAAGAGATGTCCTACTTGTTCTTTCTATAATCAAACACCGTTGCCTGCAGGGAGTAACCCAAAGGGCACTAAGAGAAATGAAATCTGGCAGATGGATGTGTTCCACTTTATGGAATTTGGTAAATTAAAATAAGTACACCACACCATAGACACGTATTCAGGTTTTCAATGGGCTACTGCCCTGAGCTCAGAAAAGGCTGATTCAGTAATCACACATTTATTGGAAGTTATGGCCATCATGGGTATACCTGCACAAATAAAGACAGATAATGGTCCAGCATATGTATCTAAGAAAATGAAATGCTTTTTTGATTATTATAATATAAAACACATTACAGGTATACCAAACAATCCTACAGGTCAGGCAGTTATAGAAAGATCAAATCGTACTATAAAGGATATGCTGAACAAACAGAAAGGGACTGAAAATACCCCCAGAAATAGATTACATAATGCTTTATTAACCTTGAATTTTCTCAACGCTAATGAGAAAGGAACGACAGCAGCAGAAAGACATTGGATAATGGAAAAGTCTGCTGAACTAAATCAACCAATTTATTTCAAAGATGTGCTGACCTCTCAGTGGAAGCCAGGAGATGTGCTACGTTGGGGAAGGGGTTTTGCTCTTGTTTCCACAGGAGAAGAAAAATTGTGGATACCATCAAAATTAATAAAGTTTCGATTTGAAGAGGAGAAACCTCTTGGAAAGGAGAAATGACAACTTATCTACAATGATGATATTCATACAGATGGTAAGAAAAACATATAGAATGGGGGCAGGGTTCTGTTCTTATCTCCACAGGAAAACACTCATCTTTGAAAAATTCAAGGGACCCTGGATATTTGGATACTGACAGATGGAAAAATACCTGCCCAATAGGAAATATCAAGAAAACCGAAAGGGTTGTGTAAGTAATATTAAACCATATTTCTAAATTTATAAAGCTGGTTTTGAAGTTGGACTCTGGCTCAGTCCTTCTCCAATTCCAAGCCTGTTAGTAAGAGAAAAACCCAGAGTTTCTGGAGTTTCTGTCTCATGTCAAGAGCCATGATATGGGACAGAAAGAAATATGAGTTTAGAAAACATCTTTGCTTTTCTTCATATCTATCATACTTTTCATTGAATATATCTATCATGTCTTTCATTGAATATATATATATATATATGTCTATATGATTAATGCTTAAGTTTTTCATAATGAACAATGAGTTTTTCCTGAAGTGACATTTGAAGTTTCCAGGAAAAAGATGGGGCCCCATAACAACAACTCCACCTGGTTGATATGACGTCATGATACTGATAGCGCTACAACAAGACCTGCTTTGGATACCAGCTGCACAAGACAGTTCCAACTTGGTTAGCTGAAATGGTGCACATCTTATACAACATTTTGGCCAGACCTGCACAAAATACTCAGAGACTATTGGCAATTTTAAAAGACATTGATCTTGAAATTTAACCATCATTTTACTTTCACAGGATCCCCTAGAAAGAACGTCGCCCCGATGACAGCTGGAAGTAATTTTAGAGGACGACGTCCCCTCTCCCAGTAAAGTTTGCCCTTGGGTTTAGGGACATCATTTAGGGGTTGATTATAATTAGTATACGATTGAGGGTTCGGGGAGGAATTTTATAAGCTCAGGGATCATTTTGAAAAAAAAAAGAGGGATGATGGGATAATAGATTTGTAATTGTGAGTTACTGTTGTTAGACAAATATATTGATATAGATTCTTGTATATTGATACAAAGTTAAATTGTATTGACTATTGTATGCATTCATGTTTCTACCTCTGTTTAAAACATTTTTTATGTATTGACATATATTGTATTGATATATATATATTGTATATATTTACCATATTGCAGTGTACATTTCTACCTCTGATTAAGATACTTATATAATGTTTGTGTATTGATATATATTTACCTACTGCAATGTATATTTGTACATTGTTTATATTTGGAGGTCATTGTCCTCATTTGTTTCACAGTCGTTTATTGTCTTAGTCTTTAAGTTAGATAGATATTGAGAATTATATAGACTAATAGTCATCTAAGTTTGTCATTTATAATTAGACTAATCAGGTTCTTTAGATATATAGAGATGATACTCAGTATAGATAGATAATCTTCAACTTCTTCAAAGAGCTGTAGAAAATGGCCTTTAATCTAACTCAGAGTTTTGTGGTAGTGAGACACAATTGCTCCTGGCAACACCACTCTATTCCCGAGAGAATGTTGAGCACCAAAGACACTCCACCTGGAGCCTTTCCTTTTGGCAGAACTGGCCTTGGGGCAAAGAAATGCCCATACCTCAACCACTGACAAAGATACAGAGCGTGCATCAATTGATAAAACAGGGCTGTCTTATCCTGCCAAGACAGGGTAAGATAGTTTTGAAAAGTTGCTTGCCTTTGAAAATGGTGTGTCAGTTATGTTAGGCCTTAGCCAAAGTTGGTTGCTTCAATGCTGCTAATGTGACTTTGGGTGATTGCCTAGGTAGCTAGTTGTCTCTGTGATTTGTTGCATGTTTTGGAAGTTGTTTTACTGAACTTCCTAATTACGCAGGTAACATTATTTCCCTTCTCAGATCTTTGATGGGGTTGAAGACTATATAAATGTAGTTACTTTCTCTCATGACTTGGCCAAGTTATTTATTATACAAGACCTAAGCTAGTTAGAATAGGATATTTGTACTTATTGTATATAATTTCATAGTAGGTTTAGAACTCTCTTATTTAAACAGAAGGGGGAGGTGTTGCGGGAGGTCCTCCCACTCCTCCAGCCTATCGCCGCTGAGATACCAGCCCCTTGGGGCGTGGTCTCTCTCCCTTTAAAAAAGCGGCCACTTCCCTCTCCTCTCTCTCTTCACTTCCTGCTCCGCCGGCGACTAGACTCCTGGTCGCGTAGAGGGCTGTTGCCTGGGACAGTGATCTGTAAGTTTTTCCCCTTTAAATAAATATCACCCTATTAATCATAATCCCAAATTGGTGTGGCATTGTTTGTGACTTACGCCTTCACTGGAGAAAACATTGATTTGTGTGAAAGCTCTCTCGGGGAAAGAGAATGAGATCCGTATGGAACATAATTCTCTAGCTACCCCGATAGGAAATTCAGGAGGCAGTGGTAATTGTGAATGGTGAGGAATGAAGCCACTCTCTACTGATAAATGCTGGAGTAGACTGGGAAACTGAATGGCAGTTAATGCATTCCAACATCTGTGCTTGTAGACAAGAGGACTGTCTGCTTTGGGAATGATCTTAATACCTGGATCCAAGAGGGTCACGCTTCTTGCCTCCTCTAGAAACAAGAGGTTCTATGGGAGGAGGTGGCTGTGAGGTTTCTGGCGTCAACTAAGCTAGCGGACTCAGAGGAGTTGTTTATGAGCAAAGCATATTGTGCATAGCTGCTCAAATATTATGGCGAAACATTACTTTGTATGCTGTGATGGTTTGAATAAGAATGGCCCCCATCTACTCATATATCTGAGAAGAATTAAAAGTTGTGGCCTTGTTGGAGGATGTCTGTCACTGGGGTGGGAATTGCAGTTTTAAAAAGCCCATGCATGGCCTAGATGATTTTTTCTGTTTCTCTACTTATAGACCGGGATGTAGCTCTCAGCTACTGTTCCCCACCATGCTTACCACCTAGGCCCCTGCCATGAAGATGAGAAATTGAAATGAAAGGCAAGCCCACAATCAAATGATTTCATTTATAAGATTTGTCTTACTCACGGTATCTCTTCACAGCAATGGAATGATAGACACTAACTAGAAACTGATAATAAAAATAAATTTAAAAATTCAATTTAATTAAACCAAACTAGAAATGAAATCTCCTGGGAAGTGAAAGGAGACTATCCAAAGGGGGACCAAAAGATGATGGGGGTGTAAATATAATAAATTTACACTATATTAAGGTTTGAAAATTTCATAACATATTATTCTATATGTAATATGCAGCAATAAAAACATACTTCCCACAGCATAAACACAAATGGCTACAATGAAAATCTCTATATAAAGTTATTACTAACAAGTCATTGAAGGAGAAGAGAAATTTAGGTAAGAGTTGACATATCTCTTGAATTTAGTACTAGGAATTTTCAGAGAACCAGTGTAATTTATACATATGGTATTTGCTGAAAGATTAAATACCTCTGCATGTAGACAAAGATGAATTTAGGGAGAAAGACCTTCAGTTTACATTAAAGTGAACAATATTCACAGGGCGATGATCTCTACAGTAGGTAGAAAGGAAAGGGATGCAGAAAAAGCCTCTCTGGACAAACAGTATTTGTCCTGGATCTCAGAGTTCCAAGGAGAAGAAGAAACAATAATAATAGGGAATTATCTCATGGTTGAGAAGCAACCACAGGAACTGTTGACATTCTGTGGACAGAATGACACAGGCTGTGGTATCTACCAACTTATCACATCTTATCACAGCTGTGTGATCCAGAACAAATTGCACAAAGGCAGTTTTCTGATGCATGTGATCCTAGAACATAGTTAACACCACACAGTTGCTGTGAGTGCTAAAAACGCCAGCTGTCACCACCACGGTTGCCACCATGATTCTGAAAAGTACACCTGCTAAGGTCTAAAGTCTGGAAATTTTATCTACAATCTGTGTTTACATAAACAGTAACTAAGTGGGAAGTGTGATTTATGGCTACTGTTACCTACATGTTTTCGGATAGTTATATCTAGACAATAAAACATTAGTCCAAAGAGTTCTTGTCCTAAGAACTGGAAGAACTGTTTCAATTCAAACATTCCCCATGTATGTGAGAATCTTTGCCTGGTCCCCTTCCTCTTGATGTTATTAATGTGCATTTCCTCCCACATGACAAGGCTGAGAATATGTCAGTATTATGAATATCCAATGCCCCTTTTGTCATAAGGCATAAGAGCAAGAGCGAGACAATGGCACACAAGAAGCCTTATGCTGCTATAAAACACCCGTGGTAGACATTCACCAACCTTGGGGTTCCTTTGTGGTAGCTTCTTAAATGTAAGTAAAATATATTCTATACCAAATATTACGTCTCCATTTCAAACAGTGAGACAAGTAATGAAGACACTTCTAACCTCCATATTAAGCATAATCAGCAGATTTTAATAGAAAAGTATTAGTGTTCATGGGAATAGGATAATTTAATTACTTCTAAATAAATGAGAAAAGAGGCTTTGGGGAAAAATAAAGCTGAATTCATATAAATGCAGTTCTTGAGTTAACTGAATATCATTTGTGCATAGGAAAAAGAGTAATATTTTTTGTTTCTAGTGCTTCTAATTGTAGCTAGAAAAAATTAAAACCAGCGGAAGGAGAAACAAGAGGAAGGAGTTATGATTTGTGCAATATCTACCGTATGGCAGTCACCATAAATGTCTTAACCACAAGGATGATCATGAAAACCCACCAAGCTAGCAATGTGTCTGCTCACTACCACAGGTGAACTGTGGATGTATACAAACGGGGCGAGCATTACAGAGTTCTGTGGAGGTCACAGTTCTTAGGGAAAAACGAAGCTATTTCTCAGAGCATTGATTTTTCCATGGATGCCACAGGACCCAGAAAAGCACACACACACACACACACATCAAACTAGACAGCACAGTTTAAGGAACTGCTTACTTGGCACAGGAAAGTACCACTTTGAGTTAAATTGATGCAAACTATGGGGGAAAGGCCACTTCTAAAACTCCAAGAGTAAATGTAAGTTGGGTTGATTTCCATACATTTGCAGGCAATGATAAATATCATGTACTTACTGGCCAAGCTAACCCAGGAAGTGTGGTCTCAGCAACTGCCAATAAAAATCACAGAGAGAACACTCGCAATTTGGTCTCCATGGAAACAGAAGGTAATATCCCATCCCTGTTCCTAGATGGATCTTCTATTATTTCAATCTTTGAAAAGCGATTTTTCAAGGTGATAGAAACTATCAAATATAGTCAATTATTGATAGCAATGGAGACAGAAAGCGTGGGTCTTCGGTGCTTCTTTGGCCCTGCTGATTTTTCAGGGCGAGAAGAGGATACCTATTGGTGAGGGGAGTGGCTGGCTCTTGGAGACTGTATTTCACAATTCCAGTTCTGCTGGAGTTGTTCAGCTAGGAGCCTGACCCTCACAGCTTTCTTTCATCACAGAGTTGACTTCGTGCCTTTAGTCATTTACTAGAACTGCAACTGGTACCAGTGCCCAGAACCCCTATGATCTCAGCCATGACTCAGTGCAGGCTATAAATGTTGTAAATATTGTAAGCTGTAAACGCTGGGACAGGGCTGCCAACACATACAGAAGGTTAGGTAGCTGTTGTCCCCCCCCACACACCCAAGTACCAGTTATTTCACCTTTTGTATTTATTCCATGCTGGTCCTTATCACGATTCATAGGTGCTGCCGCTGGATAGAACAGTTTAATTACTTCCCTCCCTTGGCAGCTTGCATACTACTTGTTGCAACCATGGAAGCTAGATGACAGGAAAGATGGTTTTGTGTGACAGCCAGCTATGGTCATCCCCAACGTGTAAGCGTGTGTCATCATCAGCAATAGGAACCTACCCTCAGGCTACATCAAGGTTTTGGGAGGGGCTAATTTTCCATCCCCCAGGGGTCATTAGTTGCTACTATGGCTAAATAAGAAAAATGGGGGAAGGTGTGCTTTATCTGAAGAGCTGGGAAGCAGAGTCATACAGAGGAAGATGGATAAAAGAACACTAAAGATGACGAAAGACTAAAAGCCACAGGGAGATATTATTTTATGTTTACTTAAAATACATATATAATGTATGTAAGTGGACATGTAACACACATTCTCTCTCTCTCTCTCTCTCTCTCTCTCTCTCTCTCTCTCTCTCTCTCACACACACACACACACACACACACACACACACACAGAGAGAGAGAGAGAGAGAGAGAGAGAGAGAGAGAGAGAGAGAGAGAGAGAGAAAGAAAGAAAGAAAGAGAACCTGGATTAAGGTATTTCAAAAGGAATAGTTTCAGCCATTCACACTTCTGTGTAAATCAGTATTGCTAATTCCCCTCAGTTGGCTAGCTCCTGGTCAAGCCTTTGCAATGAATGACAGAATATTTGAAGTCTGCTTCTCTGCAGGTTCCCTGCCTTCTACTATAGCCATTTCTCTGCCATCTGTGTCTGTCTCTACTTTAATTACCCTTCTTCCCCCTTTGCCTCTGGCCACTACTCTACTATTTCTGGGATTGCTGCAGCAGCATCTGTCCTTCCCTCTGTCCTAAACTGTGCTTACCACCAATCAGTACGCCACAAGCAAGAATGATAATTACGACTGTCTTTAGAATCCCGATTATAGTCTGTTTATGACTTATCTGTGCTAACCTGGTTCACATGGCCCCAAGCCACCAGGTTGTGGCAGGAGAAGAGAGGCTGGGAAAGCTATATGAAGAATAAAATATAAAAGAAACCAGGAGGCAGAGAAAGCCTGGAAGCCCCTCCCCACCTAGGCTTCAGACAATAAACAGAGAATGTTCAAGAAAAGCACAGAATATACAAAGTTGGATGCCATCCAAATGTCATATCAAAGAGCATACCATTCCAGGCTCAGTGGTTATAAACATCTGTGTCCCCCCTCAGCTCATTATCCCACCCCACCCCATTCTCCAGGGTATTTTATTTTTATTAATAAACTGTTCTATTTCCTGTCAGGTGTACCTTATCTAATTCTATGCTGTGAGGCACACAACCCTGGACACATGAGAAGGCTCAAATGCATGCCTACAACAGGGTCACTCATGATATTTCCAGCCCCTTGACTGGTCACACTGGCCGCCTTCGAATTCCTAAGTGAAGCATTAAACTTGAGCACTCTCCAGGAGAACACACACGGTGTGACTATGGGCGAAAACGCAGGTTCAGCCATCCAATGCGGAGCAAACATTATCATGGTTAGTTATTGAGGAGGCACCTGTTGCTGACCAGTCAGTCCTGAGTGGAGAACGTGAGAGCATGGCCTGAGCTGGGCACTGTGGGGATGAGCAGGAGAAAGGTGAGTCTAAACGCAGATGACGTAAGAGCTCATCTGGCTTCATGCTCTGGCTGATTTGCTTCAGTCAGCAGATTTTGAGTCCCTCCAGTCAGATCTTGAGAATAATGGCACTTAGAAAGCAGACTTCTGTGAACAGCTAGGTGGGTTGTTGGTGACTGCTGTCACACTGCCGTGGGTTAGCCACCAAGAAAGCATAAAGCAGAAGGTGGGAGGAGATGAGAATTGCTTTGTCATCACAAGTCGCAGACAAACCTCCCATGAGAGGAGATTCCAGTATCCCCATAGAGAAACAGAGGTGTAAGGCAGTGGCAGGACTGGCCAAACAACCAAAGGTAACCCACAGGGAAAATGTTACCTTAGCCCCACCCTGGCGTTCACTCCATGCCTGTTGCTCTTGCCTGTAACCTTGTTGATCCTCCGCCTTGCGTTTATTTAAAACCTTTTTGTTAAGTGTTTGCGGTGTACCAGGAGACACGCTGGGTACCAATGAGGTGATGGGTGACACTGGATGGCCTATGAAAGGTGCAGATTCCTTCCTGAGACCTGTGATATGAATTAGTCAGGAACAAGGCATCCAGCCTCAGCTGCGTGAAATCAGGGTTGTCTCCAGCCACGGGAGCATGACATAAACAGACAGTACCTTACAGTTTGGATGCAAGGCCTTCTGTCACAGACGCATGCGCTCCTTTAGAAATCACCCATGGAATTATTCTGAATCACCTGCCCACCCTAGCCCATATGTCATACAAACAACCTGCTACATTTTCTGCATGATTTTGTTAAACCAGACAGGCATTTAAATGAGAAAAATGTCAGTCAATTTACATCGATGAGGGAAGCCCAGGAATAGTCACCGTTCAAATTCTTAAAATATTAAAACATATTAGCTTTTTAACGACAAATCATTTTTTAAAATAACTATGGCTTGGTAGTTTTTTCTGGTCTTTCTGATTATGATAATTTTTTTTCTTTTTAAAATTCAAGTGAGAGTGCTTAATATGAGATCCACCCTTTTAACCAAACTGTACACACCGAGCAGGATGGAGTACAGAGAAGCTCAGTGCCACAGCTCTCCAGGAACCTCTCTCATCACACAAGATCAAAACTCCAACCTCTTCTCCTTCCCTACATCCCTGGTGACGGACACAGTTTCATTCCTTGCTATGTGCTGGTCTCTAGCTATTTCACACAGTATTGTTTTATTCTGTGATTGACTTAAGTTATAGAATATAATCCTAAGGGACACTAAGGACCCTGAACAGCCAAAGCAACTGTGAGAAGAAGATAAACAGGAAGTATTGCAGCCTATGATTTCAGAATAGAGAGCAGAATGGCAATGGCTCACACGGTGAGTTACAGCCATAGACACTGCACGGAAACCAACTGAACAGAATGGCAAGCCCACCCCGAGTCATTAAATATAGTAAGCTTGTTGCATTTTTTCCCACAGAACTTGTATCACCATAACACACCTTTTAAAAGAGCAGACATCTCAGCAATAAATCCTCTCTGTCACTGAATAATGCCAAGGCCACACAACGGGACATGGATAGTCTTTCACATAAACAGTGTTTGAATTGCACAACCATACAGAAAAGAATGGATCCATACTGAACTCATTCCTCACCCCATACACCATAATCATCTCAAATGTATTGAAGAATGTAGTGTCAGACCTGAAGCTATAAAAAGCCCTGGGGAAAATGTAAAAGGAAACTTGAGGACATTTATATTGGTGAGGCTGCACGGCAGCGGGAAGGGAAGAGACAAGTGGGGCTGTGCCGAACAAGGCTCCTTTTTGCAAAGGGACAAGCCATGCAATGCCACCACTTTCAGCTGCGATTTGATGAAGAGCTAATATCCAACTTGTATAAGGAACTCCTATGACTAGACAAAATTAAATCATCAAAGATGAGCAAATTTACATATAGACAAATTATTCACGTGGACATTCCCCCAAAGAGGATGGAGCAGGGGGCAATGATTTTCAGTGAAAACGTTTCACCACTAGTAATCATCAGTGAAATGGAGATTAAAACTACAAGACCACAGCTCAACCAATGCTCTCTGAGGAAACACTAGGAGCCAGATACACAGAGGGAGCTAAAAAGAAGCAAGACCTGCACAGAAGAACTCTGTAAGTGGGAGACATAGAGATACACATCATTTGACATTCTGTTCACCTGGTGTCAGGGAGCAGCTGTAAACAACATCTTAAGGGAGAGCAGGTGACAATAGGTGTGAACTAAAATGACCAACATCACACTTCTCATAGTTAAAGGGAAAGCTTGCTGTTGGTGATGGTAGAAGCAGTGGTTGTAGGGATCCGAGAATTGGGGCAGGTCCCACTGCAGCAGCATCCCTTACCTTCCTGGGATGCTATTCATTCCAACAAGCTCACTCTGCCACAAATCTCTGATTTTTCCCAGGCCTCTGCCAGGAAGGTCTTACTGAGAGGAGCACCTGTCTCGGATGCCTCCAGCTGATGCGGCAGTCCATGTGGATTCCGCTTCTGCCTGCTAATGTTCCGGGCTTCTTGAAATGTGGATACAGTGCTCTCAAGGGAATGTGGAACTAAGATTGGATTCTCTGCTTGGCAGCCTTGCCTGGTGGGAAGGTGCAGGGTGGGCACACAGCAATGATTCCGCATAATTGGATGGGACCCAAATGTGAAATACACAGGAAAAGAACGGAGCCTTAAAACAACTCACGGAGCAACAGGAGCAAGCCCAGTGCCAAGACTCACAAATCAGTCTTTCTCTCTGAACATTTGAAAGGCGGGCACATTTAATTTTGACACAGAGCCCTAGAAGCAGCCAAGAAAAAATGGGAAAACAAACAGACAAACAAACAAACTCCCACTATACTGCATCATCTGCCTGCCAAGCCCAGTGATATAAAGTATTTACACATATAAATCTCTGAAATCTTCCCAGAAGACAGACCCATTTCACAGCTGAACAAACTTACAGTTTCTGTAAGCACCGAGTTTCCACAAATTGTCAGTGTTTGTCACAGCAGGGGACACATTACAACAGTCTCTGGCAGTGTGCCAGGACATGTGGGAAAAAAAGTTCAGTGGGCTGGAATGTACTACAGTGTTGGCTACCTGCCCAGTGCTGGTTCTGGCATCTTTGCAATCCATGGCTCTGCCCTTACTTTCTGTCTGTTGCAGTGAGTGATCTCTCTCCTGATCTCTAGCTGTTCAACTCTGCACCAACATGTTGTACACAGTTGTTTCAATCCTCCTTTCAACACACATTGCTTGGGTACTAGTTTCATAGGGCAGGTGTCTTGCTAGGTCCTAAAGAAAGAAGCTAAATGATATGGTCCCTCCACTGAACTATGCAGAGCACCTGCGCAGGAGAGCCAGGGATCAATCAAGCATTTGGGGAATCAGACAGCACTGTTTGTGCAGTGCTGGTACAAATGGTTTAGGCTGATGCAAATGACACTGAGCCCCAGAGAACCTCCCAGGTAGATGGAGCATCACACTTTCACACGCTTCAGTGGCATCAGCTAAGGACCTCAGCGTGTGAGGATGCTGCTGTAAATGTTTTGAATTAGGCTGTGAATGCTACCAATCATCAATATCTCTGGCCATATTCCCTTGGCAGGACACTGACCTGATGGATTTTAGGTGGTACGTCTGTCAGGGAGACTCTTAAAGCCACCATACAGTGCTGTGATTGAGGCAGAACTTGGCACAGGGAACGTTGAACTGTGATTGGAAACTGGGCAGAATGGTTGTTTCTGTGTGGGAGTCAGTTGTCAATGTCTTGGTAGCAAGGGAATTGGCAGATGACTTGGGGACATACCACCACATCTACTGAGGGATGAGGGGGTCTGCTGTAGACATTGGGATGGGGAGCCTTCTATCCAGACCTCATGCCATGCTGAAATGCATGGGTGATGCAGAGGGGGGTAAGAGAAAGGCCCATGTTATGCTGGCAGGCTCTTGGCTGTCCCATCTCCCCCTCACTCATTTGAGGCTCCTGTGTAGGAGGTAAACACATTAGCTTCCAGGAAGCTTGGTGGGTACCAGAAGTACTGAGCACGTACAATCATTCTGTTCTCATTGTTCTCCAGCGCCAGCTCCATGCATGAGAACAAGCGCTGCTATAGATTCAGTTTCCCATCCTTTAGGGAAATTGTGGCTGTCCCCCTTTGGAGACCTCAGGACCATGAAGACATGTGACATAGCAACTTAACCCAGATAGAGATGGGACTAGGCTCACATTTGCAACTGGATCTCCTGACTAGATCTCAAATGGGGAAACTCCAGAAGAGCAGGGTATTTTCCTTCATATCCTGAACTGTCTGGCCAAAGAACATTCTGTAGCAGAAGGTGGCAGAACTGGCTAGGCAGTCTTTCACATGCCTGTCTTTGGTTTAAACATGATAAATTTCTTGTGTCTCCCTGCCTGGGTCATGGGGTGGCTAGATGTTTGGTTAAACATCGTTGTAGTTGCCAGGATCGGTGTCTCTGAGAACTGTTTGAACTGAACAAAAGACCTCCCTGAGGGAAAGAGATCTGCCTCTCCAGTGTGACACGGCAGGGCCAATCCACTGAGTTTCTGACTATAACAAAGCAAATGGCTATCCTTCATAAGTGACAATGTTATCCAGCTTCTGGAATTCGACTTGGCCTAGACCTCTGCCATCAACTCTCCTTGGTCTCCAACTTGGTGAAGCAGATTTGCAGCCTTCTCAGCCTCCAGAATCTTGTGAGTCAACTCACAACAACAATGCAGAAATCATTCCTAGTGGTTCCATGTCTCTGGGCAACTCTGAGTAATACTGCCTGGATATTTCAGAAGAATACACTAACAAAATGCTTCATGTGTTAAAAAGTAACACAGGCAGTGATGAAAGAAGAGCAATGTCAGGTCCTTCTTGGGAAGAAGCAAAGGGAATGGAGATGTAGTCATATGTATTTATTAAACAGCACCTAATGACCAGGTATGAGTCAAAGGACTTTAATTTGGGACAAAATTGGGTGTACATAACTGCATGTGAGATTAGTGGTTCTTGCTGACGCTGCTGTAGAGGTGGGGAGAGGGAAATACAGAGAGATTGAAGAGTTGGATCCAGGATTTGAAAGCAGGCATAACCCAATGTCAACAGACATTCAATATCACCACATAGTGTGAAGGAAACAACCTTACAGTAGTATCACCACCTAGCTTCTAGAGAGCTCTTATCTCCAAAAGGACTAGAAATAAGAGGGACCATAGAAGAATACTCACTACGTCTGTTATAGGGCTTGACACTCAGAAAACATCTAAGAGAAGATTAGTGAAAAGTCAAAGGATGATTGGACCTTGAAAGAAACAAACAAACATATAGTTGATAGAATAAGGAACCTCATAGGACACACTCTTTCAAAGTAAGAACTGCAGGTCACAGGGTCATGGGCTCCCATGCGCACATTACCTCTGAGGAAGTTGGCTTGCAGTACCCAGCTCCAAAGACCAAGTTTTCCAGAGAAATAGTGGGCTGTTCTGGTCCTGCGTCTAGGCCACCTTTTCCTAACCAGGAGCCTCTTCCTGGGCGGGTGAAACTGTAAAGAAGAATAAAAAGAAAACAGGAGGTAAGTAAGCCACCATGTGTTAAATCAGCTCCCTCTGGGCTGCAGTGGAGGAGCCTGTGGTACAGATTTAAGTGGTGTTCCAGCAGGAGGGTCTGGATGTTGTGTTTCCAATACTATCTAATGGGTGAGTATTCTTGGATGTGTGCATCAGCAGAGGTACAGAGAGGTATCCCTACACCTGTATGTCCTCTGACTGAGAGGTTATTGAGGGTGTGTCCTAGGGAATCATCTTTCTGGGAGGCAGCTAGAAGGAACTCCTGACCAGAGTAGAAGACACCGCCCACCCTGCCTAGTTCATCATGCTCTTGAGATCTACTTCTGCCCTCATGGGGTCATTGCCTTGCATGAGCTCTTTCTAGTTTTAGTTCCTCCTTGCTTCTACTTGCCTTTTGGTGAAAGTCATAAAACTATGTTCATCTCCACGATCCATGGAAGACTCCTGTGATATGTCCTAGACTTCTGTAATCAACAAAGTATTCCTGCATGTTATCTGGGAATGCTGTAATCTCATCACGAGGAAAAAAACAGGGATTTTTCTGTCCAATTCTGCTTCATTACAAAGGTCATCTGGCAGGTCATCTGGCTATCATCAATCTAGAGTCAATGGAGATTTAGGAATGTGACTAGATGGTGTGTCCTTATGATATTTAGGTATACGGTCAGTCCTTCTACCTTAAACTTTGTGATTTTCCTCCAATAATAAATGAGAATAAAGTTGCTTACACTGTTTTCCCTTTCCTTCAAATATCAGCTATTAAAGCGCTACTGACTCAGATGAGATTTTATGTATTCAGGATGGTATGTGAGATCGTGTCTTCTATATATAACAGGGAAGCTGCACACATGAAATCTCAAAAATACAGCTGCCTAAACAAGACTTTCACAGTAAGTATACCAGTTGCCATGTCACTGTGAAATTTCACAAGGCCCTAAACCAAAATGAAGAGCTTAGGGCAACTAATGTACTAAGTGAATAAAAAAGCCATTCTTCTGCAGGGACAAGCCACCTGATAGTTTTTCCAACTGGGCATCCCTAAGCGTGCCCACACACGCACACACATGCACACAAGCACACACACATTATCAGCAACACTAACCGAACTCAACAGGTGTATATATAAATGTAATGATAATAATTAAAGAAGAAAAGGTCATGAATATGAGAGGGACTACAGGGGACACAGGAGAAGTTGGAAAGAGGAGGGGGAGGGAGAGGGTGAAAAATAATGTAAATACAGTACTCGTGTATGAAGTTCTAAAGAAATTAAAAATCTAATAGCTTATTTAGACACACTTGAAATTCTATAGTTAACCATTTTGTAGGTATGTCTTAATCTCCCAAAGAGACTAAGAGTCTCTTATGGCAAAACAAAACAAAACAAAATGGTCTCTACCATGAATGTCCTCAGATGTCACCATCTTTGCTGAGTGCTTGCGCAAGGGGGGCAGATTTCAGACGAGGAACTCATGCTTCTGGTAGCAATATTGGCAGAGAAATAAAGTTAAGGTTACATTTTTATTGAATTTATTTATCCAAGTATTATTAGTCTAATACCACAAGCCAGAGAGCGCATGAGGTGTCAGAATGCCGAAGTGGCAATGTGTCACGTACACCGTAAGCACACATTGGCCTAGAAGGGGACTCAAACCAATCAGTCTATGTTGGAACATGATGGGGAATGCACAGCAGCCAATGGGCATAGAGGAGAAGTGTATGAAGTGAGGTGGATGAAAGGGCTGAGTACACAGAAGTGGTGTGGCACAGTAGGCAGCCACAACAGTGTGGAACTTACACTCGCTAGCAGGAGTTCCTAACCAGCAGCGACACCACTTACATAATAGGACCTGGGCTGGATTTGAACCTCCTACGTCATCTCCTGTCAGAAGGATTAATGCACTTGAGCCATGGGGTATCATGGAGACTCCTGATAGTTGCGAAAGTTAGCTTTCAGTGTAAGGTCTAGCAAACAAGGACACTGAATAAAATTTGCTGGTAAGTATTCTTGAGAATCTAACTGGATCAAAGTCACTCGGTCACTAACTACATAACTACATGTGCATTGGCTCACGGGATTCCAATCATATTTAGTTCCCCAGTTTTAACTGCAGTGTCATCACAAGTAAGTTGGGGGTAACGTAAAGCATGTAGGAGTAGTACACACATAGGTTACAGGAAAACCTATAATTTAATATCGGTGCCTTGAGCTTCTGGGTATTTAGGTACCTGAGATGCCTTGCCTTACTGTGGGACAATCGTATTATGGAATACTAATATTTGAATTTGCTTTTGCTTTGTTTTGTTCTTTTGAGACAGGGATATATATATATATATACACACACACACATACATACCAGTTTGGCCAAACTTCTGGTTCTCCTTCCCCAACTTCCTGAGTGCTAAGATTATAGACATACCTCACCATATCTGCCTTTGGATTTGTATTGAGCTGAATGTTAAAGCGAATTTACTATACAGCCAGAAGGTACTGGTAGGAACATTCTAGAAGAAAAAAATGTGTATACAGAAGGAATCATGACCCCTTCCCTGGGATATCTGCCAACAAAGGACGAAAATACTTGCTATTTAATTATGGCTTTTAGTTGGCATCTCTACTGGAGGGAGCCCCTAGGAGACACTTGACTTTACCTATCTGAAGATTAAAAACTATTAAAAAAAACCTAGATTTTCTTTGGTCATTCCCAGCAAAGGCTAAGGGTCTTTTGAGGTGAAATTTCTGTTTCCCAGCTGCAGCATCCGTGTTGGACCTAACTGATCCTATGAGCGTGCTTTTCTGGAAAAGCTGCTGCTTACCCAATTTGACAGGTATTTCTCACAAGCTTAAAGGGTTCCCTTTGTTCCAAGGTACCATGTGTCAAGACAGAAATTCTTCTTGCAAAACCCAGAGAGTGGAAGGCGGTTCTATTTTTACCCCATCTGTGAAGTTTAACTCTTCAGCAGCTGTCCCTGCTCCCATCTGGAAGGCTGCTGCCGACAAACCTGCCGAGTTTGCTCCTACCGAAAGGTTAAACTTTCTAAGACATCCTGGTTCCAAACCCATGGTTAGATAGCATCGGAGTCCCTAGCAACATTAGAGCCGAAAGGTGATGTCAGGTGCTGGGAAACCTCTCATTTCAGTGGTCCTCCTGCCTGCACTAGTGACCCTCCTGCCTGACGAAGTTTGAGAGGGCTACGTCTTGAGGATTGTTCTGAGGCATAAGCCTTCAGTATCTCTTTATACTCAACTAATTCGTGTCCAACCCCTGGATGCATCATTAATTACACTGCCAAAATCTGACTCCAATTTACCTTTCCAAATTCAATTTTCGCTGTCACACTCTTGTCCCCTGGGTAGAGCAATGTCTTCTGTAAAGTTTCTCTCTGAGTCACAAGGAGAAGTGCACACCCCTGTGCATAAAGCTTCCTGCCATTTGTCAGGAGCTTATCGGTGCCAAATGGGTAGCCCAGAATACAGTGGGTGCTTTACAAAAATTAATCTCCTGGACGCATGCATAATCAAGGGCTTCCTGTGTCCCGTCATTGAATCCTTCCAACTGTCTGCTGATAACTGAACCTGAATCCTGCATGCTCAAGTGGACAGAGTTAGAAAGTAGAATCTCGGATTTGGCACTGGGGGCTACCCAGTCCTGAAGCCCATTCTTCAAACTGCTCCCTGACTCAGGCCTTGCCAGTACTTTGCACACCCCTCAGTTTGGAAGCTTACCACCTGGATTTCTTCTAGACTCTGAGTCTCTTAACAGCCAGGGGTACAATATGTACATCTCAGAATTGCTAGTTTTCAATTCTTCTGAGCCTTTATTACACACGTGTTCAGGATGTGGGACCGTCTACACATTTTTTATTATGTACAGTCATAATATCTGTTTGTTTATTATCACAAAAATATTTGTTCACATGTATATGTATGTATCTATATGGTGAAACAGGCACCCAGAGGCATGAGATCAACTATTCAAAGATCCCCTAGAAAGTAGATGGAGGAACTAAGCAGCCAGATATTAGTAACTCTAGCTGCATGGGAATAGCTTATTCTCTGGGACCCAGAAGCCCCAGAAGGGTCACTTGCTTTCACATCTGGGCTGTTGCCTGGCCTCCAGATGAACAGTCTCTGCTGATCTCAGAGCACACCTGCTCTGTCTCACCCTTGGCACACCGATTTCACACTGAGCCATGCACTGAAGCAGCCTTGATCAGAGGGAATCACCCAGCTAGGGAACATGGTCTGAGGGAGACTTGAACTCTTCTACTTCCTAGATTCTACTTGTGTTGCAGCTTCCAAGGCCATGGTTGCTTTCCCATGTTCCTACATTGTAACGTTTTTCTAACATTCTGCTCTAACACTCATCCTACATAATTCAACATACAAACATCAGCTCAACCCACTGGACGCAGCTATCTGAAGGTCTATGCTGAGGACTGTAATGATATTCCACTTGCATTTTAATAAATACACATTGCCTGATGATCAAAGAGTAAAAAGCCCTATTGGTCAGCCTTACAGACCAGGCAGTGGTAACACACACCTTTAATCCCAGTAGCTAAAGGCAGGATCGCCATTTTTAGACTGAGGTTGAGGTAAGAGCCAGTGGCTAGTTGCTTTGCTTTTCTGGTCTTCAGGTTGAACTCCAATTTCTATCCCTGAGTTTTTATAAATTGTGTTTCAAAAGACCCTACATGGTCCTCTTAGACTCATTTTGTGTGGACTCTGATGCTTATGTTGGAGCACAACAGGCCCCCATAGACACCCATTAGAAGTGAAGAATTAAAACCATAGACCCCTGGTCCTTGTCCCTTTTTCCCCTCAGTCCAGGACCTCCAGTGTAGGAACAGCTTCCATCTAAGAGCTCAGCAAAGTTTTGGGCAGAAGAATGTTAGGCACAGTCAGTTATAGAAGGCCACAAACTATCTGACATTGACTCTCAGCTCCAGGCTCAGAGCCGTTGCTAACCAACTGTCTGTCCCTCTTACTTCCCCATTCTTGCTTCTCCTTGCTATGTGCTCTGATTTAATTCCTGTGTAGGCATTTCCATAGCTAAGCGCTAACACTTCCCCAAACTTGTGCCATGATAATCAGTTCTGCCTTCTCAAATCACTTCACCTTAGCCAATAGCCAATTTACTTTCTTGTTGGGCAATGCTTTCCATCCTAGTCACTCAACACATATCCAGTATCTCTATCAGTCTCATTCAGAATTGGAAATGACCCAGTTGTCCATCCACAGATCAATAAAACTGGGTCAAGGAAGACGTCATATCTCATTTTCTATTCCCAGACTCTAACAGACAGCAGACCTTTTAGGTTATGGACAAAGAAATCAGCAAGGATTCTGCTTATTCTCATACACATGCATGCAAACTCATAGAAACTGTCTAGAACACAGACATTGGACAATTTTCTTTCCTCTGGGTTACAAAAATATACCCCAAATTCCTCGTTGTACACACGTGCAACTGTTTACTCTCCCTGTTTAAAATTATCTGAATGGACATAGTCAGCCATCTGAGACCATGATAGATGGCCACGAATGGCCCACTACAATCACTCTTATGAGCTCTCTCCCTTCCTTTGTAGAACTAATGAAACCCAAGTTCTCCTCTGCACCTTGGCGATGCTGTAGGGTGAGTCAATGAAGGGCAAAGGCAAACGATCTTACAAGCAGACTTGCATTTGAGCAAACAGTGACTGGGGGAAGGAAGAGATTTGGATACCTGCTATGTACTAGCCCTGGCCTCCTCTGGGATTCACTAAAATGTTCCACGAATGGCCCTCGTTAAACTCAGTGGGTCACAAAATAACAAAAGACATGATTGTGTTAAAGGAACTCGTAAGGAAGAAAGGAGGTTGACAGGAGTGAGAAGGTGAGAAAAAAGGTGGGAGTAAGAATAATGTGCATTTTATACACATATGAAGGTGTTAAGGAATGAATTATTTAAGCTTAAATTGAATATTAGATAATAAAGTGCTGGAAACCTTATAGATATCCCAAAATATCAAATGAATTTTAAAAATTTCAAAAAGTTTTATATAGAAGTCGGTGTTCTTATTTTACACACAGGGATTATGTAGCTCAGAAACACGAGGACCTTCTCAAGGCACAGCTAGAGACAAGTGAGGCCAAGGGAAGAATCCAAATCCATGAGGTGTGAGCTCCAGTTTATACCTTATTCCCCCCCCCAAAAAAAATCTCCCATTGTCCTCTGTGATGCTGAGGCTGTCAGCATCACACCCAAGCTTTCGCCTACTACTTCTGTGGGCCAGCTGAAGACCCAAGCTTAAGTCAGCAACCATGGGCCACCTTCTCTGGTGTGTGCTGAACACTTATGATAAGCTGTGTCTCTCCGTGATGCATGGGATGAATGTTAGGGTCACCTCTAACTTCATACCTGATCAAAGGTTGCTGCAAAGCCACCAGGGCAGCGTGGATGGTCACAGAGATCACCGACAGGTGGAAGTAGTCAAACATGACAGGGACTTGGTGGTGCAGACCCCTCCGGGGGTGAAAATGCAGGCCAAGCGTGCGACTGCTGATCATTGGTGTTCCGGTCACATCTCTCAGCCTGGAAGGCAAGTGAGTGAGCTCATGTGAGCGTGGTTGGTTGGCCATGCTGTCACTAATAGTCTCATCATCTTACTCAGTCCTGCAATATGCAGCCTGGTTGAAAGAATTTGTCCCACAATTGGTAAATGAAGAATGAAGGCTACAGAACAACTCTGGGTCTCAGTTCTTCTGTTGTTGCAGGTAAACCTGAAGCTCAGAGATGGTAAAGATGGTCATATCTTTCCAAGGCTCCTCTCATGACTACAAATCTCTTGGACACTTTCCCCCCTTTTCACCCCCATAGGATGAACACTGCTCTTAAAATGCTGAGCAGATTTTGTGAGGTTGTGAATTGTGTGGGATCTCTAGCCTCCAAGGGCAGCAGCGGTGACTAACTCACATTTACATCTCTAGCATCTCACTGGTACAGACATGATGGAGAAAGTGATCAAGCCCATGGTTATGAAAATGTCAACTGAATGAACAAAGACCCAGAACACGCTGCTGAAGCAGTATGACCAGTTTCAGGAAGTGGTCCCTTTTTTTTTGCTCTAGCACTTTGTAATCAATGCATACCCAATCCTAAGATACAGGCCACAGACAGACAAACCCAGAAGACACAAAAAGGGAGAATAATGTTTGTCTAGACATAATTACTGAAAAATAGTCTCTGTGGCTATGCAGGTTGCAGAGAGCCAGAACTCGAGGAAAGTCACTATGAGCATTTTCCAAGAACACAAGAAAGAGGATCTCTTCTTCCTCCATAGATAAGCAAATAGAGTACAGAGAGGGAGGAGACAGTGAAGGCTCCCACAGCCCGACCCAGTGTCAGTCTTTCCTTGTGGTCTTTGCCGTCCCCTGGTGCCCATTGTGACTATGTGTAACACATTCTTTGCTTTAACCAGGATGAACCCAGATGAAGAAAGGCAGAGAATCCAAGCTGTGGGTGTCAGCAACTGTCAGCCTTCATGCTCACTTTAATATGGGCAACAATGATCTGAATCTTAACTGGGGACTGGACCTTCTGCTTTCCCCTGTAAGACAAGCATATAACACACTTGCTTATCTTACTCTATTCATAAAAGAACAAGTGAAACTAAGGTGACTTATTTAACTTGTTCACAGTCCTGAGAAAAACCTGCCATGCCAGACCAGTAGTCTCTGACTCTCCTCTGTGCTGTTACTGCACAGTATTGCTTTGTGCTCACTTAGACACTGACTCCTGACAGGGAGAACAACCCATGCCTCCTTCAGAAGATGTAAGGAGAGAAGAGATCACTTTTCGGTGTTCTGAAATGGACCCTTATGGAGAAGAAGCTCACTTCCTAGAGAATCTCAGAGTAAAGAAGATACAGGTGATTTTTGGTGGATGAGGCAGTAGAATGTCTGGGATACTTATAAAGGAGCTAAGCAAACAGAGTAATTAAACAGCAGCAAATCTGCTATCTCACATAAAGAACAGCCCTCTAGACAGAATTATTATGCACACTTGGAAGGAATAAAATTAAGGCCAGCTGAGAGAACCCACAGGAAGATGAATCACCCCTTTAAGTATTAAAGAATTTCCTATCGGCTGAGCTGTGCAGAGACTGGCAGGGCTGTGTAGGGGTGAGTGTTGGGACCCTGTACAAGCAGGTACTCATGGACCATTTGAAATCAGAGAGTGTAGATAGGATTGTGGTCCCGAGTATGTGACTCTATCTCATTAATACTGACTTTGGGGACTGAATAAGCTTTGGTGGAAACAGCTGTCCTATGTGTTGTACTATTTAGTAGCACCTCTTTTTCCATGCACTAGATGTCAGCATCATTGTTACCTTCAGTAACATGACATGGTCAAAGCCTTGGGACATCATTGTCCTACTGATATATAAGAGGGACTTCACAGCCTGTCTAACTCTGGTGAAACAACAGCCTCCCATTTCATCTCTTTTTGTTTGTTTTCTATACACTGCTATGAAAGGTGAAAAAATAAATAAATAAAAACATCTATCCCTCTTAAGAATGTTTCAAATCCCGATGCCCATTTTATACACTACTGAAATTTGGAAAATTACACAGATTTGTCCCACATGTCCTAATTGAAGATTTTTGAACCTAAGTGAGGAGCAAGTTATTCTCAAGGGAGAAATGTGTGCTGATGAGACCAGACACTATGTCAGGAACATGAATACTCTTGGCAGCCCAGAGACAAGGTCTTATCAGCTACAATTTAATACACATTGCTTCTCAATGAATCAACCCCACCAGATCTCTTAACATCTTAGTAGAGGTTCTTCTTTGCTTCAGAGTCACAATGATTCAGTTTCCATTATTGTGAGAACCCTCAAGAAAATCCTAAATAGAGAGAGTCTGAAGTCCAAGGAAGGGAAGAGAAACCAAGTCTGACACTGTTAGATCCTATTCTGCCACTGTAAGTCTCCACCCAACCTTCAGTTCCTGTTCTTCAAAGGAAAAGGGATTTAGGAAGTGGTGTCCAGTGTCCATGCCTTGAGAGATACTTTCTCTTCTATCAGGTTCAGTGTGGTTGGATTTATATTGAGGTCTTTAATCCATTTGGGCTTGAGTTTTGTGCATGGTGATAGATAAGGATCTCTTTGCATTCTTCTAAATGTTGACATCCGGTTATGCCAGTACCATTTGTTGAAGAAGCGAATTTCTTTTATCCATTGTATAAATTTAGCTGCTATCTAAATCAGGTGTTCATAGGTGTGTGGATTAATATCTCGGGTTTTTGATTCTATTCCATTGGTCAACCTGTTTGTGTTTATGCCAACACCAAATTGTTTCCATCACTGTAGTTTTATAATAGAGCTTGATAGCAGGGATGGTGATGCCTTCAGAAGTTTCTGTACTGTACAGGGTTGTTTAAGCTATCTTGGGTTTTTTTGTTTTTCCATATGAAGTTGAGTATTGTTCTTTCAAGGTCTGTGAAGAATTGTGTTGGGATTTTGATGGGGATTGCATTGAATCTATAGATTGCTTTTGGTAGTGTTGCCATTTTATTTTATTATGTTGATCCTAGCTATCCAAGAGAATGGGAGATCCTTCTCATAAGATAGAAACCAAAGAAGGAGTTCTGAGGGGGTAACCGCCTCTGCACCCTAGGGCTGTGGATGTAGAGTCCCGGTGCCTGATTTATCCCGCACGATCTATCTGGGGTTTGAATGGCTTTGATGGGAAAGCAATCTGTACGGAATAGCTCCCACAATTTTAGGAAGGGGATTAAAATAACTTTACACAGCCCCCCTGGACCACATGTGGATTCTATGGAAAGGATCAGCCACAAATATTTTCCTAGAAGAGGCTGGAGTTTACCAACAGACTTCAAGGGTGGGGCAGAGTTGGGGAGGAGGTGTGCATAATGATCATGCCAGCAAGTAACTCACAAGAACCCTAATGATGACTGAGCATTTACCCTGGAAAGGACACTCCTTACCTGCACTCAAATGACTCCCCAGCCTTTTACTGTATCTTCCTTACTCATCGTGTCTGATCTACAAACCACAGAGGCAGGGGCAAAGCAAGCTAAGAAAGGAATACAAAGCCTCCATCTCCCTTTTGGGATTTTGAGAACCTCCTGACTGAGTGGAAATAAACCTTAGATGAGTGCTTCAAGGGCCCGACCGAGTGGGAAATAAACCTTAAGTGAGATGAGCGTTTCAAGGTTTTGGTGTCACACTTTTTAATACCTCAGAGAAAGATTGTTTATGTAATTCCTGAAAGAATGCAGAAAGGCTTAAGAGGCAAATAGCGCAGCCCAGGATAGAGGGAAGAGGGCACGAAGCACATTTGAAGGAAGCAGTTAAGCAAAGGAAGAGAACTGCTCCCTGACTATTTCCTTGGCAAGTTTTACATAAATAGATTTTCAGTTCACAGAGAGTTGAAGGACAATAGCAGATGTTCAGTATGAACACATGGAAAACCAGGAAGGATGATTTGAAGGGGGTTTTGGTTGTCTCGTACATGCAGACATTACTCTAAAACTCCCATGTCAGTACTACATAGAAAAAATGCTTTAAGTAAAAGATATCAATTAATAAGGCAAGAAGCCAACAGTTTTCTGTGTGCAGAACCCGAGCAGCCTGGCTCCAAATGAGTGAGCTTTTCCAGGCTCTGGCAGACATGCTGTGATGGCAAATCACAGCTGTCCACTTGACAGCATCTAGAATCAGTTAAAACCGGAGCAGCTGGGCAGCCCTGTGAGTGATTTTCTTGATAAGTTTATTTGCAGCAGGAAGACCCACCTTAAATCTGGCAGCAGCTACATAAAAGAGACATGGAAGAGGGGAACTAGGATTTTTGCCTACTTGCTCTCACTCTTGCTGGCAAGTCTAGCGATTCTTTTGCTGCATCATTCTTTCCCTGGTAATCACACCAACTTCTCCCAGCTTCCTTTGGATCCTAATGTAGACTGAAGATCAGCATCTCTCCAGCAAGCTCCCAGGTCCCCCCACAGACCTTCAGTACCAGACTGGGACTGCAGAGACATTCAGCATCATGGACTGAGCAACTACTGGATTCTTGGCCACTCTAGCACGAGTCAGCCATTGCTGGACTAGGTGGACCAGACCACAAAAGTCAATCTAATAAATCTTGTGTGTGTGTGTGTGTGTGTGTGCATGTATGTTTATGTATGTGTGCGCGCACATGTGTGTGTGTGATGCTATCAGAACTGTTCCTTGGAAAACCTTGACTAATAAAATGTCTATCCCATATTCCTGGTAAATTGGAACATCTGAGGGACATTTCAGATTAGTAGTAACTAGTTATTCCAGAGAAATTATGAGGACTCTAGCTTTGAGGAAAACCTGAGAGTGAGGTATGAGGTGAAGGAAGAAACCTCCCTACACAGACCAAAGACGTCCATGACACTCACTGCTGCTGCTCACTGTCCGTAAAGTGCAGGTCCACCTTGAGCTGAAACTCGACCTCACTCAGCGCATCTTCTACCTGAAAGACAAAGACCAAGAGAGTTCAGCTGTCAACTAGTAATCCAATTGGGTCATTTAGCGGACTGCTTCTCAAGGAGGAGAAACAGAATCTCACTATCAGGTGCCACTGATGCATAGTGAGAATATCTATGTACGAGACAAGGTGTTCTGGAAAAGCAAACTCTTAGAATAGGAATATTTGATGGAAAACGAAAGCAAAGGATTTATACAGCCAGCTTGGTAAAAGCATATTTTCAACCATTATTAAACAAGCATCCTTGTAATGCTTCATCACCCTGGTCAACTTGATGAAATATAGAGTCATCTCAGAGATAAGGCTCCAGGCATATCTATGAGGGATTGCTCAGCCTCTGAGCATGCAAATGAGCGATAGACCTGGTTAAATAATGCGGGAAGACCCATCTTAAGGGTTAGATGGGAGTTTCTCTGGTTAGGTGTCCTGAACTACATTCCATTTGCATATTGTGATTGTTCTCTGCTTCCTGTTTGTGGATGCCAGGTAACCAGCTGCTACATGCATCTACAACCTTGACTCTCCTGCCACAAGGCTCTGTGTTTGAAATGTAAGTTGGGATGAATCCCTTCTCCCTTAACTTGCTTTTGTCAGCTTATTTTTATCACAGGACCTGGAAAATAAAGATGAAGCTTTTAAGCATGTTGCCTCATTGTCAAACGAATTTGACATGGATTCCAGGCATGGGTGAAAGACTGCATCGCACCTCCTTTGGGAAGAATGGTGGAGTGAACTTCCAGCGCAGCAAACTTGTCCAAAGATGCATGAAGTCACCACTTAGACTCAAATGTCCCCACATGACAAACATCACTGCCCACACATTAATGGGAGGAGCCTGGCAATCTGGGTAGTTAAGTCACTGATGTCCCAGGTGACTCAAGCTCTTCCAACTTGCATCTATGGTAAATCTTAAATTCTCCTTCCTTCAATGTCCTTTATGTGCAAAAATAAGTAATAAGACAGTTCTTTTCACATGTGCCCCTCAAATGAGGTCCCCAGGTCTCCCTTTTCATATTTATAGGGGAATTGTGTACTATGCACTAGTCTTCATTATCTGTGCTCTGTGGATTCGTTCAGTGTCAGGACTGTCCCGTGGCACAGGGCTTAGACTCCTGTTTGCTCTCTGATTGGCTGAAGCCCTCCTAGGCAACTCGCAGTGAGCCACTTCCCTTCCCTCTTCGCATTCAGCATTTCGGGTCACAATAGCTTGTTCTGAGCTCATAAATTGGAAGCCCATAAGCCAAAATTCATCTCCAGGCATGTCTGCTTTAGTCCCCATAGTATTTCTTAAAATGTTTGAACAAGTTTCAAATGCTGAAAATTCAGGTAATTTCACATTCATATTCATACTGTGGGTTTATAGCTTCTAGGAGAGAGAAGCAAAACATCCCTTGGAGCTGGCAAAGGCAGGGTTGACATGTGTTAGCTCTGCTTGGGTCAGACAAATCCTGCAAACACCACTGGTTTACCACACTCAGTGACAGTACTCTGCCACTTGAGGCCAAACGCCCTGGCTACTTTCTTGCCATGTGTTCCCACTAATCCCCTCAGTCCTCATTGGTTGTGGGCTCCAGCTTTCAGGAACAGTGTATAGGCGGAGAGATAACAACAATGCATCTCTGAGGAATAAAACTCTTCTCCCACAGTCACCTGTTTTGGTTATTACTGTTATTATTATTATTATTTTGCAAAAATACCCTTATCCCACAGAGACAGACATTGCCTATCCAAAGGCTTCTTTGGAAATAGCTTCTTAATTAAACACAATTCAAGCAGAGACATAGGGATAGAATTTATCTTTAGGCCTTTGTGTTATTAAAAATGATACTTTTTAAAAGAATACTTAAAAGCTAACTGTTAAGAGTATTTTCTAACAGAGCCTCTCCCCCGTGGGAAGAATTCCAATCAAACCAGATTAAGCCAAATTAAATGCCCAAGTTTAATAGATGGTGGGCTCCCGAGTGGCTGGGAGCATGGCAGGGGGAAGACAGGAGAAGTGCACACACAAACCCAAAAGCACACATTCCTTGTTCCTGTGACCCTAAATACTCTGTGGGAGTGATCCTGACCCTTCCATGGGAGGGGGTCAGTGTTTGGCAGGCTGGGAGTTAGAGTTCAAGCACTTGGCAGGCTGGGAATTGGAGTTCAAGCTCTTGGCAAGCTGAGGTCACACTTCCAACTAAATATTACACCAACATTTTTGCTTAATTCAAATGCTATAAATAACTTAGCGATTTTTTTGCATAACCAAAAATCTAGCTTTGTATTCAGTCAAAGGAGTACAGGCTCTTACTACCTGTTCCCTGGAAATAAGACTGGAGAAGTAATACTACTACTACCTTCTGAGAAATCATTTGCCTGGATACGGAGAACGTCTGAGCACCAGATTTGGTGGTCACAATTCTCTGGGAATTGAAGCTAGACTGAGCCTAATTATGACTTTCACTGGTTCCTTGATAAATACTACTTTCAAGATACCTACACATACATGTTTATAAAAGCCTACATATTATACTTGCAAGATACCTACACATCAATGCTTATCACAATGACTCCCCCCCCCCCCCAGGTCCACTGCAGCCTTGAGACTGAGAACTGAGAAGGCAGCTTCTAAAGTCAGAATGCATGAATGCAAATCCTAAATCTAGTTGTTTTCCATTCATAAAATAATCCTACTAACTCTATAACATTATAGTAAGTAGCTATATAAGAAAGTGTACAAAAGGGGTTGACCAATTTCAAATGATGCAATGTATTATGGTTTTTGTTATTTTTACTTTACTACTGAGTTTGAGGATCCCCTTATCCCACCACATCTGCATGGTGGACCTGAATGTTCTTTGAAAATACATGCCTTAAATTCCATATTTAAACCATGTCTTTATCACACCTTAGTGATGTGATGGAGACAAATCTCAGCTCTAAATCTCTGCATCCGTATTCATCAAATGAAGCTGAGAAAGCCCATCACTATGCTGCAATAACTCAATGATATACTACAAAGCACTCAGCAAAAAATCCAGTGGAATTAATGTAACAAATAAGAAGTGTTACTGCTGATAAGATCAATGGATGGATATGATGATTAGATCCAGGTCCTATCACTATTCAGAGAAGTTTTGCTTCTCTCAACTACATTAGACTATCATTTGTATCTCCAGGAATATGACATACTCTGTTTGTTGTTAGTTAGTTAGGTAGTTAGTTAGTTTTTAATGATTTTTATTGAGCTCTACATTTTTCTCTGTTCCTCTCTCTGCTTCTCCCTCCCTGTCAACCCTCTCCCCAGGTCTCCATGCTCCCAATTTACTCAGGAGATCTTGTCTTTTTCTACTTCCCATGTAGATTAGATCCATGTACATCTCTCTTAGGGTCCTCATTGTTGTCTAGATTCTCTGGGATTGTGACTTGTAGGCTGGTTTTCTTTGCTTTATGTTTAAAAAATGATAAGTGAGTACATGTGATAATTGTCTTTCTGGGTCTGGGTTACCTCACTCAAAATGATATTTTCTAGCTCCATCCATTTGCCTGCAAATTTCAAGATGTCATTGTTTTGTCTGCTGTGTAGTACTCCATTGTGTAAATGTACCACATTTTCCTTATGCATTCTTTAGTCAAGGGGCATTTAGGTTGTTTCCAGGTTCTGGCAATGACAAACAAAGCTGCTCTGAATATAGTTGAGCACATGTCCTTGTGGCACGATTGAGCATCCTTTGGATATATACCCAAAAGTGGTACTACTGGGTCTTGAGGAAGGTTGTTTTCTAATTTTCTGAGAAATTGCCACACTGACATCCAAAGGGGTTGTACCAGCTTCCATTCCCGCCAGCAATGCAGAAGTGTTCCCTTTTCCCCACAACCTCTCTAGCATAAGTTGTCATCAGTGTTTTTAATCTTGGCCATTTTAACAGGCATAAGATAGAATCTCAGAGCTGTTTTGATTTGCATTTCTCTGATGACTAAGGATGTTGAGCATTTCCTTAAGTATCTTTCAGCCATTGTAGATTCCTCTGTCGAGAATTCTGTTTAGGTCTGTACTCCATTTTTTTATTGTATTATTTGTTCTTTTGATGGACAATTTCTTAAGTTCTTTGTATATTTTGGAGATCAGACCTCTGTCTGATGTGGGGTTGGTGAAGATCTTTTCCCATTCTGTAAGCTGTCATTTTTGTCTTGTTGACCATGTCCTTTGCTTTACAGAAGCTTTCCAGTTTCAGGTCCCATTTATTAATTGTTTCTCTCAGTGTCTGTGTTGCTGGGGTTATATTTAGGAAGTGGTCTCCTGTACCAGTGTATTCAAGTGTACTTCCCATTTTCTCTTCTAGAGGTTCAGTGTGGCTGGCTTTATGTTGAGGTCTTTGATCCATTTGAACTTAAGTTTTATGCATGGTAATAATATGGGTCTATTTTCATTCTTCTACATGTTGATATCCAATTATGCCAGCACCAATGTTAAATATGCGTTCTTTTTATCATTTGATACTTTTTTGCTTCTTTGTCAACAATCAGGTGTTCAAAGGTGTGTGGATTAATATCCAGGTCTTCTATTTGGTTCCATTGGTCATCCTGTCTGTTTTTATGGCAATACCAGGCTGTTTTCAGTACTGTAGCTCTGTAGTAGAGTTTAAAGTCAAAGACTGTGATGCCCCCAGAAGTTCTTTTATTGTACAGAATTTTTTTGACTGTCCCGGACTTTTGCTTTTCCATATGAAGTTAAGTACCGTTCTTTCAAAGTCTGTGAAGAATTTTGCTGGGATTTTGATGAGCATTGCATTGAATCTGTAGATTGCTTTTGGTAAGATTGCCATTTTTACTATGTTAATTCTGCCTACCCAAGAGCATGGGAGATTTTTTTCACTTTCTGGTGTCTTCTTCAATTTCTTTCTTCAAAGATTTAAAGTTCTTGTCATACAAGTCTTCCACTTGTTTGGTTAGAGTTACTCTGGGATATTTTATGCTATTTGTGGATATTGTGAAGGGTGTTGTTTCTCTGATTCTTTCCCAGCCCTTTTATCATCTATGTACAGGAGGGCTACTGGATTTTTTTGAGTTAATCTTATATCCTG
Organism: Microtus pennsylvanicus; assembly: GCF_037038515.1. NCBI lineage: Eukaryota > Metazoa > Chordata > Mammalia > Rodentia > Cricetidae > Microtus > Microtus pennsylvanicus. Next base: position 549,571 of record NC_134580.1, read on the forward strand.
CTACATTACTGAAAGAGTTTATGAGTTGTAAAAATTCCTTTGTAGAATTTTTGGGGTCGCTTATATATACTATCATATCATCAGCAAATAGTGTGAGTTTGACTTCTTCTTTTCTGATTTGTATCCCCTTGATTTCCTTTTGTTGTCTTATTGCTCTAGCGAGGACCTCAAGAACTATATTGAATAGATATGGAGAGAGTGGACAACCTTGTCTTGTTCCTGATTTCCGTGGGGTTGCTGTGAGTTTCTCTCCATTTATTTCGATGTTGGCTGTTGGCTTGCTGTCTATTGCCTTTATTGTGTTTAGGTATGTTCCTTCTATCCCTGCTCTCTTCGTTTGTTTGTTTATTTAACACCCTGACCATAATTTCCTCATCCTTTTCTTTTCCTGTTTTCTTTCCAGGATCAGGAATAGGTTCCCAAGAGCCAGCCAAAGCATTAGGAACAACCCTTACTCCCATTATTAGATTTACCACAGTAGACCAAGCTACATAACTGCCACACACACACATATGGAGGGGGGCCTAGATCATTTATATAAAGGCTCCCTGGTTGTTGGTATAGATTGTAAATTCCTATGAGCCAAGTTAGTTGTTTTTGTGGGGTTTTTTTTGTGTAATGTCCTTGCTCAAGTATGTTTATAGCAGCTTTATTCATAATAGTCAGAAACTGGAAACAACCAGGATGTCAGTGACAAGTGGGTAAAAAATGTGGTAATCTATACAATGGAGTATTAATCAGCTTTAAAAACAATGACATCAGAAAATTGAAAGAGAAGAGATGGAAATAGAAAAAAATATTCTGAATGAGGTAATTCAGACTGAGAAAGACAAACATGTTATGTACTTATGAATAAGTGGATATTAGTTGTAAATTATAACCATGCTAAAAATCCACATATCTAGAGAGGCTATGGAAAAAGAAAAGGCCAAAAGGGGACCCATGGATCTCCCTGGAAAAGGGAAGTAGAAGATAACTCCCGGGTGTACTGGGGGCAGGTGCAGATGCGAAATTGGGCATCTGGTTTGGAGAGTGGATGGGGTGGAGAATACTGAAAGAAATGACTGGAAGAGGGCATTTCAGGCTCAGGTAAAAACCTGGGGCAAGGGAAACTCCCACTAATCTCAAGGATGGCCCAGTCAAGACTCCTAGCAATAGTGAATACATAGCCTGAACTAGCTGTGATCAGATTGGTAACTACTGCAATTGTCATCAGAGAGCCTTCATCCAGTAACTTATGGAAACAGATGCACAGACCCTTAGCCAAACATTAGCCATAGCTTGTGGAATTCTGCGGAAGAGAGGGAGGAAGGATTGTAGAAGCCAGAAGGGGCATGTTCCACTCTTTCAGTCTATTTTTTACAGACTGTTTTATCTACATGGCGTCCTCCACCCCCTGGGTATAACTGAGCTCTGTTTTCTGGGCTACCTCGGATATCAAATGGCTTGACTACTGACTTCCTCTGTTTCTGTTCAGCTGTACCTATGTGTCTTCAGGCTCACCAATACCCACATAGGAAACAGCAGCAACCACCTTCGTGTCCTTGCTCTTGTTTCCCATACTTATACCTTGGTCGGTCTCATTCCTCTTCCTTCTGAATGAAACCATAAGAACAGTGGTTCTCAACTTTTTTAATGCTACAGCCCTTTAAGACAATTCCTCATGTGGTGACACCAAACCATAAAATGCTATCTAATGTAATTTTGTTCACTCTCCCTCTCTGCTGTAATCGCTTTCTCTCCTTCTTCACAGAGCTAAGTATCCTCTTGTTAATCTGTACATCTTCTTTGCCTTGACTACTGAAAACTTGGCCCTCCACATGTGAGCTGCCATTAAGTGCAGAAGATACTCATGCATATTTTTCTGGTATATTTATCTTGAGAATGCTTTTCCTTCCCTTTCTATGTTTATCTTCTCTAGCTCATTCTACTGTGGCTCCCTCTTATTATTCTCTATATATTTTATGTACACCTAAATCTTGTATGTCACTACAGCAAATATGAATAAAATATCCAGAGGGCCTCCAGAGGGCCTCTTTGTGTTTACTGTAAAACATCCCATCAGATTCCTTTGCTTCTAGTTAGTTCTCTCTGTACTCAGTTCTGATTCGCATCCTTGGCCTCAATGTAGAGACTGCATCTTCTCTTCCATAATGTGCTTGTTGGCTAGTCACCCATTATCCAAATGTGTGTTGTACATGATATTGCAACCTGCATCTATGAATACATTATCTGCTAGAGCAATAAGTAGCAGTTTGATTTCCATAAATCCATTGATATGCGTTCAAAAAGAACTAGTATGTTCATATGTTCATCACAAATGTAATTTTTCAGATAGGTCTTATTCACTTTAGCTCTGGATATAATAATTAGTTGAAACATTTCTTGCTACCATTGAAGTGGAATAATGCCTGAGAGCCAATACACATTTATCTAACAGGTAAACGGTAGTGCCAAATCTCCTAGCAGAGTCTCCCATTTGCTACTTTCTCTCCAGCATACAGTACAGACTTAGTGAGTGCTTAGAAAGCCTTGGCTGAAGAGATGCATGAGTTAATTAATAAAGAAAGAGTAGCAAATCAGGACTAGCCTCCCTACATAGAGCACAAAAAGATGTGTACAGGAAGCCAATAGCTGGAGTACAGGAACTCAATGGGAGTCTGCTGTACAGCAAGGACCAGCCATGGGTGAGCAGAAGTGCTCTTAAGTTTGTTTAAAGTAGAGGCATTCTTCACATCATACATGCCCCCATTGTGAAATAAACAGCCAGAATGTGGGAACAAAGATTCAAGCTATTGACTGCGGGAACAAGAACAATAGTCCAGAGACCTTGAAAATATATTCATTTAGCAAATGAAAATATTTTATTCAATCTCCAATCGAAGCAAACAATGTGCCAAGGCCTCTAAACTTAGTCTGGCTTTCCCTCTCTCTGCAGGAAAGGATTCTCCCTCTTCTCTGTCTGATGAATTCCATCCAGTACGTGCTTCTTAAAGGGCACTCCTCTGTGAACTGTTCTAGCTCTAGATTGGTCATCCCAAAATTCTTTCTCCACCCATGGAGCCTCTTGATTTCCTCCCAGCTATGGCAAGTTTTGCTAAGCAAGACACATGCTTATAAATTTGCTTGCTCACCGAGCTATTAGCCCCTTGAAATCAACAGAGTTTGAAACCTTCTTCACTTCTGTGTCTTATCCCAACCCCAAGTTTGTAAAGAGCAGATAATCCAAACCATCTGATGAAAGATTCCTGGACAATATGCCTGAGCAGAGATACACTGGAGCAAGGAGAAGTGACGGCAAATGATCAAGATTTCGTGGAATGATCATGTGTGTGATGAGAAGAAGAGAAAAAGCTGTCAGAAACAGGTGAATATAGGAACCATAAATTCTTACCAGATCTTAGAATCAATCTGTACATTCTTCACTCACCCAGAATCCAGCAATGAAAGGGAATAGTTAGCCAGGAAAGAAAACCTTTTGCAATTGGCAGGAGATCAAGACTTACCCTCTCACCATCTAAGAGCAAATGAGCCCGGAAGAGCATGGCATCATTTACGGGAACTTCTTCATTCCTGTATAAGATCTGGAAGATTCGACTATGCACGGCACTCTCATGGACACAGGCTGAATGCAGGCTGCTGCTCTCTGCAAACAGGAAGGAAATTAGTAGGAGGCCATGAACTTCTAAACTATCCTGAAAACACAATCCCATCAGGTTTCTTTCTGGCCTTGGGGATACTAGGACTCAAACCCGCATTCAAGTTTCCAAAGCTTAAGATCCCAAGTAAATGAGTCCCCGCCATGGGAACATCTGTGTTCACTGGTGTAAACTGTCTCTCAAGAGAACCTTGTTCAATGTCTTATACACCTCATGACTTTGGCAAAGTAACTCTTGCTGTGGGCAGTATTCCCACCAGGAAGTTAGTGCCTGCAAAATTCCTCACCTGATCACAGGTCGGTTCTATGAGTTCTTTTACCTCCATCCAGGAAACAGAGCATGATGAGTAACTAGAGGAGGTTGCCCTCTTTCTACAAAGACCCTGTAACTTCACAGCATCCCCACCAAATGCTGCTATATCTTGTTTGATCTGAGGACTGCAAATGTCACCTTCTCATTGTACTGCTGACAAGCACTTTGATGAACCAAATTATGTAGGAGCTTAGGTGTTTTCTATTTTATAATCCCTAAACAATATTTCAATGCTAAGTTTAATTCAAGTAAACAGTAAGGTTAAGAGGCCCTATCTGCATCCATTCTGCAGGGTCATCTAGTGCATGAAATAGGTACATGCCTATAAATGCTTGCCACATAAACTTTTGAGTGAAAAAGCATGCAATTAGTTAAAGATAAACAACGTTAAAGTTCATGCAAATCAATGATTGCTATTCATAATAATATCTACAAGACATACTCAGTAGTTTCCAAAGCATTTTAAATGTGTTTTGCTTAGTGACCAAGAAAAATTCTAGGGTAAGTAAGATATAGACTAATGCCCTAAAATTAGAGGACAGTGCCTTGGTATTTCCTTATTGGGAATTGAATGCTTGTGTTTATCCCAAATTCACAGGTTAAAACATAAACATCAGTGAGATACCTCTTGAAGATACTGGTCTTTGAGAGGTGACAAGGTTGTAAATAGCCTAACAGTAATGACGATATTCCAAAGAGACGTCTGTGTCTCTCAATCTGTCTATCCATCGGTTGTAATAATGGACCCCCATGAACTGGGAGGCTGAATGAGAATTGTTACCCACAGGCTGTGGCTTTTGAACATGTGATCCCAAATGTTGCCACTGTGTGGGGAAGTTTAGAAGGTATGGCCTTGCTAGAGGAAATACGCCACTGGAATCAGGCTGTACAAGTAAAAACCCTCACCAACATTCAGTGTTTTTTCCTCTCTCTCTCTTTGATTTGCAGTTATGGTTGAGGGTATGAACTCTTAGATTCCTGCTCCAGTAACCAGACCTGATGCTTGCTGTCATGCTAACCCCACCACTATGCTGGAATCTAACCTGCGACTGTAAGCTGAAATAAATTCATTCCTTTATAAGTTGTCTTGATGGTGATGTTTTATCATAGCAAAGGAAGAGTAATCAATATAAGCTTGATTGAAAAACAATGATCTTAGAAAAGAAAGTAATTTTCTCAAATAGCAAATATAAACTGCTCATGGTGTCTGAGTATCTTGGAAATAAGGATTACGGGGATTGGCATGATCTTTCAACACTAGGTAATGTCCAAGCACACGCTTCTGTAGATAGGAAGCAGAGACCATGACCCCCTGTTATCTGCAGGGCCACTAAGACCTTCCTGCTCTAACTTGTCCATCATCAGGAGAAAATAAAATCACAGTCCTAATCCAGCTCCATCGAGACCCGTTGGATCCAAGTTGAAAAGACTTTTAAACAGAATCTCCTCTATGTATAGATTCCTCTGTTTTGATTCCCCACACTGCCCCTTTGCCTCTTCCTTCCCCTGTCAGAGCCTGGTTGATCTATAAGTCAGACCAACAATGTGGAAGAGGATGGATGGAGTGAATACTCTGAAGGTCAGAGCAGCATGAACCGTTGCTGCCAGGAGGGACAGCTGGCAAAGAAGCACAATCTGTTTCCTTTTCGGGAGGTGACATCATCTCTTATAACAGCAGCTTTTTCTTGTGGAAAAAAAATGGGCATATCCACACTGATCAAATGGGATATAAAGAAAAGCCCACAGACCAGGATCCTATGGCCTGGCGCATACAGGGGCTGCTGTGTACAAGGTGATGGCATTTTAGCTGTGTTGAGGACTGGCTTTCTCAGTAGTTTCTGTTGAATGCAGTGACATAAAACAGGTCTCTAAGGACAAATGTTCTCTGATCAGATTGGCAGACAAGATCACAGGGTACCATTTGTCATCACTGAAGATCCCAGAGTCCCACAAGACTCTGCTCATTCCAGGACAGGGTACCTAGCAGATTGCCTGGGACTGTGTTGTCTTCCATCACCACCAAACGAAGGATTATATGTTTATCCACAAGGGAAGTTACACTGATCGCAAGACACTCTAGTGGGGAACACCAATGAGATTTCACCTGCTTATGTAGCCCCATAACCCCATTAAGATTCTTTCTCCTTCAGTGAGTGTAGTCCATGTGTGGATATCCCAACCTGTTTCCCTCTGCTTGGCATCTCGAAGAGAGCACAATTCCCACATCAAAAAAGCTACTTACTAAAACATTTTACCCTGGGTCCCCTGCTCTCTTTGTGGAGGTTTCCACATTAGACTAGAGGGACCCATTAACATCATCTGGCTTCTTCAAAGCCGCATTGAAAAATAAATTCAAAATGTGATTCCCATGCTGCTGGCTGGTGGGATTAGGGCTTACACACGATCCATGAAAATGATCTGGCAGTCCATTCACTCATTGAGGTAGCAACAGCCAGGGTGGGAAACAGGAACTCCTGAGGAACAAGGACTTTATATATTTATTTATTTGCCTTGGTTTTTCTTTTTGTGTATGTGAAATTTGGAGGGACATTAGAAAAAGGCGCAAGGAATCCAGAAATGTATTATGTATGGTCTATATCTCTCATAGACCTAATGCGCAGTGGCCAGACCTGGTAATAAAGGTCCATATCCCAGCTACTCAAGAGGCAGAAACAGGACAATTGTATGTCTGCCTGAGCTATAAAGTGAGTTCAAAACTAGCCTTGGTAACTTGGTCCAACCCTATCTATCTCAAAGCAAAAATTCAAAAGGACTAGAGAAGTGTCAGAATTGTAGAAAAGTTACCTGGTCAGTGTGACATTCAAAACATGATAGCACACACTGAAGAGTTGTCCTTTCTTATATTTTGGATGCATTGATTGATTGATGTGAACTGAAATTTCATCACTCAAGGAGCCTACTCTGAATGGTCTACAAGAGAATGCACATACAAGTCTTCAGAACTATGTTTTCTTCTGCATGTCAGGGATCACATCTTGGATGAGGACGGCAAGGGCTTTAATTAATATAAAGAAAGAAGAGAAAGGGATTGGAAGAGGGAGAAGAAGAAATTGGGGAAAAGAAGGTGGCACAGAGGAGAGCAAGCAGGACAGAGATAAGCACAGAGGTCCCTACTGTACACAAAATGCATCTCAGCAGCTGATCCCGGATTCAGGTCAAATGGCAAGAAAGGGAACAAAGTTTTCTACTTGATATTTCTCTTTCCCCCTAAAATTAATCAGATGAATACAGATCATAATTACAGACCTCTTAATGTTTAAAATTCTGATGATGATCTTCCTCTGTTGAGACACCCCCCTACACACAAAGGCTCTGGGAGCATGGAAGACAAGCTAGAACTGCCATTCATCCCACAGAACCCAATGCCAACAGCAGCCTCACTGATCATTGACGTGAACCAAATAAAATACTGAGAACCAACCTCTGAATTTTCTTGAAATCAACCCACACGCTAAGAAAGACTACTGCCTACCCTATTAGAAAGAGCATTGGAAAGCCCCATCTGAATGTGAGTCCCTTATGGACCTAGTCATTTCTACACTCACTCCCACCACTTTTCTGGATGTTTGGTCTTGGTCGGGTAAATGAACCCTAGCTTAGATAATACAAGAAACTGTTTTCCTAGTTTCCAGGAAATGGTAAATAAAGAATAAAGTTTTTAACTGTAAAATTCTCAAAACTCAGATTTCCGAGTAAGATGAAGTGAGGCTTAAAGATGACTGTACACTCTTCATTTTCTGCCTGCTTCCAAGAAAGAGGGAAGGCTACTTTGAAATGAAATGATTACTGTTTCCCTAACAACTCAAGGAAGAGACAAAACAAAGCCACATTGAAAAATAAATTCGAATTGTGATTCCCATGTTGCTGGCTGGTGGAACTAGGGCTTACACATAGCCAGTGTAAATGATATGACTGCCCATTCACGCACTGAGGTAGCAACAACCTGGGTGGGAAACAGGAACTCCGAAGAAACAAGGACTTTATGCATGCGTTTGCCTTGATTTTTCTTTCTGTGTATGTGACATCTGGGGGGACATTAGAAGAGGCAAGCTTTCCTATCCAAAGAGATATCCACATACTCTGTGGAATGAGGGGAGACTTGGTCCAAAGAAGAAAGAAAGGTAAAGAAGAAAGTAAACACCAAGAGGAGAACTCTCAATGCTGTGAAGTTCAGGCCCTCTGGGTTAGCCTGGTTTCACTGTACTATGACATGCTACAATGGGATAGAAAGGTTGAATTCTGTTGAGCCACAGAGGAATATGTAAAGTTGTTTCCATGTGTTTTCTGCTATAATTACATATTATTACATACCATGCATTTTCTAATGAACAAAAATCTGTTGGCTCTAGAGTGCTGGAGAGTCCACCATCAATGGGTCTCTCTCCGGCAAAGATCTTCGTGCTGTACTATCCTCACGACAGAAGAGACATTAGGTTACCCTTTTGTAGTGGTAACTATTCTCCTCCCATGGCAGAGTCTTAGTTTTGTTGCCTTCTGAAGCCCCACTTTACAACACTATTATGAAGACTAAAGCTTATTGACAGTTTGGGAGGTGAAAAACATCCAAAGTGCAGTCATATCTAAAGAGTTATGACCTCAAAGCTTACAGCAGGGTCTCCAGAGGTCTAACCAGATGTGTGGACCATCAAGGAGCTCACCACTAAGTCATGAGCATCCTCATGAGCTCCAGTGATCCTCACTTCTGTAGATTCAGTTGCGAATTTAATGCATAGCAATGATCAGAACCAGAGTCTGGAAAGGAAGCCACTTAACTACGTAAGCCCAGGGCTTTCTGGACAATATGAGGTGGGGAAAGGTGTTTCTGCTAACAAGGAATACATAGCAAGCATTCATATGGACAACTGAACCAATGTAATTCTCTGTGTGCTTTCAATTTGTGAAGCACATCTTACTGGCGACGCACCAATAAGATGTCATTTTTATTGTAATTACAATGACTCTTGGACATTTTTTGTTGTTTTGTATTTAAAGTGCTCCACTGTAGATGAGATGCTGATTGTTTTGCATTTATAGGTGTGGGTATAAGTTTATGCCTCTCACATAACCCCAGATTAATATATTTTATGACTTTTAATAAACTAGATCCATTCACGTACATGTTAAAGAGAAATTGCTGACCCATAGACTCAGGATCTGAGCAGAACACTGGGATTCAGCAATAAACAACATTGTAGAGTTCTTTGTGATACATGTCTGTTTTATACTGTTGATTAAGGAATGAGATTTTTTATTCAACCCAGTGGACCCCATAAAGAATGCCTCATTGTCTGTGATGCTGTATTATTCACAACATCTCACAAAGGATAATTGAAAACTGTTAATTAAGTTGACATTTTATGTATACCAAATTGAGTTGGGAAATGGATATTTTTACTAGCTATGTGGTTTCCAAAACCGCTTCTATAATATGTTGTAAATAGAAGGCAAATTTAATGTATTTTTCTACAAAGTCTGACTTCCTTCCTCTTTCTTTTATGATATAAAAGTTCTTGATGTACACAGCGTTCTCAGCAATAATTTCTCTTGTTATTAATTTATAATTTGACAGTTTCATCAATAATACTTTCTGGCCACATTCAGCCCTTTCTTATCCCCCTTCCACTGTTATCGATTCTTCTCCCTCTTCTCTCCAAGTCCCCCTCCCACACTCATGTCTTTTTGCTTTGTGACAAACAAGGCCAACTTGAGTAGACATGGGTGTGAAGCTTTCCACGACACGCAAGTGACTCTTCACTGGCTGCATCATGGAAGACAATGACTTCCATTAGCTCAACTTGATGGATGGGTGCTCCCATAATACTCTTTCTGCTTATGACTGGATGTTTACAGGTTCTAGAACATGGATAGGAACTAGCTTTGGATTGTCAATTCATATTTCATATATATATATATATATATATATATATATATTACATGTTTTTATGTATCACTTAAGCATCATTTTGATTATATGAGCTTTCATTTTAATCATGAGAAAACTTGTGAACATATAGTTTGCTATGTGTTCAGTGTCAAATTGAACAAAAGAACATATCTGGAGAATGGTGGCTGCAGATTGTGTTCTGTTGTTGTTGTTTCAAATCTTCCTATTTCTTGACATTGACCTGATTTATCATTCACTATTCAGCTACCCAACCATACTGGATATATATAGAACTTACTCTCTTGCTGGTGAGGATATAATGGAAGGGGATACTCTTCAACACTCTCGGTGGTGATTACTAACTTTCTTCTCTCACATTCCACCTCTGGTGATCTTTTTCATTGATTCTGTTTTATCAAAGTTCTAGAATAATGGAAGAGTAAGCTCAGGGTACCTCTACAGATGCTCAGTCAATAATTCTATCAGCTACTAGTGAGAGGGAGGCTGGAGGAAAACAACTTGACAAAGCCATCCCATACCAGAGGGATTCTTGTCAGGATCACAGTTCTAATGCTGAGGTTTCACACGCCTAACTTACTCTGCAAGAAAACTCAAGTTAGAAAGCAGGCTCTATATCCTGGCACAGATTCATACTCACAAGAGGGCAACTAAACCCAAGAGCCAAATTAAAACACCATTTAAATGTCTGGCAATAAGCAGGAGCTGTGGCTGCCGTTTGCTAGGGAGTGTTCTCCTATCAACACTGAGTGGGTTTAATTACTTAATTATAAGCCACAGTGACCTGCCTATTAGATTGAGCCCAGTCAGTCCAGCACTTGATATCACTTTATTGGACAATAATGTACACTATTCTATATTCACAAAGGCAAAAGCCTAGCGTGAAGCCTGCAGCACACTCTAGTCCTCCAAGAGCCCACCAGCTGGGCCTTCCTCCAGATTGGTCCCCACTTCTGAGCAGTCTCAAGTACTTTCATTTACATTTCAGTAACTGAGTCTAGTGAACAGTCTTATAACTATGGTTTTTTTAAGAACAAAAGGCAGATTTGAGTTGCAAGATGTGGGTTTGTTCTTAGCACTGGAGTCTATATAGTGTATATTTGTGCACAAGGCATCATCCAGTCTGAGCATCAGTTCCCTCGGCTGTGAGCTGAGACGGGGAGAGCACCACCATCCATGTGGGTCTCTGACAGTGCTTGATGTGGGGTGAAATGTCTGATGGGTAGCCAAAGTGGAGGACAGACATACTATTAGATGAAAACTGGTGACCAATGTGGCTATAAAATAATCAACTACAGGATATTTACCAATAGAACTCTCATGGGAGAAAGGGGGTGGGGTGGTAGAGATCTTTTGTTGTTTCTTACTCTGACAAGGGAGAAGGCTAGATGCACAGTGCACATCGCTGGGATGGAGCATGGAAGAGCCCTGGGATTGCACCTGAAGAACTCTAGGGAACACTCTGAAATCTCTCATCTGTAGTTCCTTCACAGGAAAAGCAGCACTCACAGTCTTCGGGCTCTCCACAGCCGTCAGCCCACACTCCTCACTATTCTCGAGGGGAAGTACCTAAGTTCGTGTCACCCCTATTCTGTCACTCGGGCTCCCTTGGCCTCTTCAACAACCTCTTGCTTCCGCATGCCAGGCCCATTTATTTCTTCTTCATAAACTGAATTCTCTTCTCTGGAGAATCCCAGCTGGCTCCAAGTGTTAATACATTTTTTATTTATGAGGCAATGAATGTAGCCCTGCCTTTTTCTGAGTGGGTATGATGCTTTATGCTCTTGACCTTTATTTCAAAGATAAAGCATAAGCTTATTATGTCCCAGACAGACCCTTCCATTGTGTTTGTCATATCTTCCTGAGCTAGATATCAGACAAAGAACATGCATAGCTTGCTGATGCAGTCTGTTTCCAGCTAGGTTGTCATACTGACCAACAGTTCATACCAATATAATATATCTTGCAAACGGTAGTATAGACATGACCTATGCCAAAGATCATAGCATGGGACTCTCTGAGAAGGGCATAACTACAATGCCACATTATAATCCTGATTACACCCCCACACATAAGAGCACATGAACACACACACACACAACCCCCCCACAAAACCACACACATAACACACACAGACATAGACACATTCCCCTTAATAAATCATCAGGAAACTCAAAAACAAAGGCCTGCTTATGTGATTTGGGCTGTCCTGGACCATCTGCCGCAGCCATATGCTTCCCAAGGAGAACTAAGTTTAGCTGCAATCGCAGCTAATCAAACATTTGTAAGTGCTGCAGTCTCCGTGCCTGCTCCTGAGCACTCTCGGGAGCACAGCACTGCTCTCCAGCTCATGGTGACTTTGGCTTAGGTCACAGAATACAGCAGAGAATCATGGGTTGTTACACAAAGAGCTGGGGTCCCCACAGCCACGGCTGAATAGGCAGGATCCGGTCGTTATTTTGCTTTTGTCTTCTATAGAGGCAGAGTATCCAGCTGGTAGGACAGCCTCAGCTCTAGCATCTCAGCAAGCCTGAACTGCCCAGAAAATATCAGCACCCAACAGGGTTCCCACAGTGGCAGAACATGGTCCTGCCCAACGGAGGAGCTCCTTGGAGGAGCTGTCCCATCAGTGTTTCACCTGGCCTCTCCTGGCTCATTTTCCTCTGTTGCCCCTCCCACTTTAGAATTCGTGTACATACCTAGCTCTGATATATAGTGCGGAATGAAGAAAGGATGATTTAAAGATACAGCATTACCTAAAGTATAAATACAAGTTAAACATAGTGCACGCCAGGCATGGCAGTGAACAGGGTCCTGTGGACTATCAGCTAGCTGGGCACAAATCGTTTAGATGCTGTGGGGAACCTGAAGGCTTGGGGAAGAGGTCAGCATATTAAGTCACAAGAGAGAGACATTCAGAAAGTGCTAGGCATCAATTATTACAATTGTTCCTACCTGCTGCCATTACTGAACATTGTCCCTTGTTAAAATAAGCAAGGCATTTGCAAGCTAAGGCTGTTTAGCCTCACTGCTCCACGCCTGCAGGTGTGACTTTATCTTCTCAACTTTTCACACTGTCTCTCTAAATTACAAGGTGTTCTGAGTCCCTTGACCTTCAGGACACTGGAAGGGTCACCAGTATTTATTCTTGATACTTGCACAGAGGTGCCAAACACCACAGTTTGGATGTGTAGCTGCTCTGAATGTAGACTTTCAAGTTACTCTAGGGTCATATCTCATCTCTCTGATTTATTGATATCCTCAGGCTTTCTTGTCAGGCTACATATCTTAGGGACATGACATAGTGTGTGACCTGGATTCTGAGGTCACTTTACTCAGCCCTGTCCTTGGCTGAGCCAAGCCATTAATTTTCCATTGGACATCGTGGGCATGGATTGGAAGAGTTGTCACCACCCATGCCGTGCACTCTGGGACCCTTCTCAATCTGAACTCCTGCACTTCCTGCCTTAGCCCCAAGAAGCTATCACAGCCTTTGGAATGGTGGAGTGTGTGACAACACCACTCACTGTGTTCACACTTGGATGACAGGGATTTAAGGAATCCATGCAGGGTTGATGTCTTCCCATTCTTTAACCCATTTCAAGGATACCAGGAGCTAAGCTTCTTGACTTGCCTTCTCCAACATGATAAACTCAAACCCTCTGAAACCATGAGCCAAAACAAGTCACCCCCCTTTAAGGTGTTTTTGCCATATATTGAAGTTGTGATGACACAAAAAATAGTTACTGGTGGTCTTGGACACCTTGGCCACAGCCACTTGGCCCTTTGTAAGCTATTGTGGGCAAGGGTCAGGGTGCTGCCTGCCGGTAATGACATAATTTGAAACATCCATCACAGGTTAATGATTTGAAAGCTTAGTTCTCAGCTATCTGTGCTACTTTAGTATGTAGAGCTAATCTGAAGGAGGCAAGTTGCTGGGTATAGACTCCTGGAGTTTGTTTTGTACCTGGCTACTTCTGGTCACTGGTTCTCTGTTATGATGTGACATCCTCTACCAACTCCTCCAAGCTGCGCCACCATGCCTCACCTGACATGATGCACTAAAACCTTCTAGAACCATGGACCCAAATAAATACTATCTCCTCTTTGCCATTTCTGGGAGGCCTTTTGTCATACCAGCCAGAGTAACTTGCACTTGTCTTCAATGTCCCTGTGCATCCCCAGAGCATACCAGCCCTACCCACTATCGAGCTGACACACACATATTTTCTTTGCTCATCCCACCTGGCCCTGGGCCTGAGAAAATATACTGTAAATGATGAAAAGGTCAGGGCTATTTTTCCTGCCTTTTCTTACATAGGAATTTCCCCTTCCTAAGCCAAGTCTTTTTCAATGATCTTTAAATGTACTTTCTCTATACACTCTCATCAGAAATAAAATACACAGTAAAACCAAATTGCTCTAACACACGCACACACACATACACATTTAGGAAACAGTAGCTGGCTACAAGTATGTCTCCGCTGGCTTCTCTTTTCTTTAATGTTACACTCATTCTGCAGCACCCTGAAGACTAACTTCTGCCCCCTTCGTTACCTAAATATGTTTCTGTCCAAATGACTAGTGCCCTACAGGTTTTCAAATGGCCCAGAAATGTTCCAGTCCATACTGAACTGATTGTGCAGTCTTTCCTTAAAATACCCTCTAATCTTGATGTTGAATTGAAGAGTCACTGGTCCTCCCATACCCGTCCCTGGCAATTCCTCTGTCTCCTCTTTAGTCACGAATCTGTAAGTTGGCAGACTCTCCCTAACAGTTGTACATTTTCTTCATATCATACAATGCCACTTGGCTTGTATTGATTGACTACTCTTCCAAAAAGGTGTCTCTGTTATGCATTCTTCAAATTGTGCATATAAATTGGAATCTGGCACAAGGGAATTTAAATTTGACATGATTAATATAAGAGACTTCATACATGAAAGAAATTCCAGACACCAGATTCCAGGTCTTCTTTGGAAAAAGTGAAACACAGGCTTTTCTCCAAGAAGGTTATGTGTAAAATAATATTTAGAAAATACCTAGTATATTGCTTCTTGTACACAGTTATTCAGTCAACAAAAATTTATAAGTGTTATTACTAACAATCATTGAGAGTATGGGTCAGCCCCTGACACATATCTCAGAAGGCTGAAGCAAAGCCCATTGACTTCAAAGGAGGTAAAGAAGAACATTCATTTCCAAGGCTCATGACTTTTATTACACCCTAAACTTTAACAACGTCAACCGGAATTGTTTCAAGCCAAAGCCATCAATACTGGAACACACGTGCGGAGGTTTCCTACAGGGTTTCAGTAAAAGGACAGAGGTATCTAAATGGAGTCTAGAGATGATCTTAGACATACCTGCTGGTTTCTGTTATTCGGATGCCTTACCTTTACTTAAATCTAAGTATGGAGTGATGTATTTCCCAGGCACTAAGTCCTGGCAACCAGAAGATAACTTCTGATCCCATCGGCCTTAGTCTATACAAAACAAATAGTTTCTACAGAGAAAATAGTGATCATATGCTCAGTTCTAAGGCTGTAAGTTGTGTAAAATTAAAACTTAACACAGAAATATCACATGCTTGAGGATAGATAAATTTACCATCTAGACAGTAGAATGAGTACTTTCCCGTGCTACTTCAGTTGAAACTTGACAGAGGCCAGGATATCTATGAATCCACAAGCAAAGGAAAACACAAAAATAGAGCTGAGGTCTGGCTCAAATGGTAAACTGATTGCCAATCCAACAAGAGGTCCTGAGTCCAATCCTCAGCAATGATATAAAAAAGCCAGGCACAGTGGTGCACAGCTGTTAACCCCAGCACACGGAATCTAGAGAACAAGACGATCCCTGAGGTTTGCAAGCCAGCCTAGCCCAGCTGAATCAGCAAGCTCCATGGTCAGTGAGAGATTTTTGTCTCCATAAATAAAGGACATAGTAATTAATGAAGACACCTGGCACTGACACCTGCCCTCTACACACACACACACACACACACACACACACACACACACACACACACACACAGAGAGAGAGACAGAGACAGAGACAGAGAGAGACAGAGAGAGATCTCATTAATACATGGCTGGCAACCATGATTCTTGAACCCTCAGTTAGGTTAGGGAAGTAGTACGGTGTCAGATGGAAAGAAAAAAATGGATTTTGCAGAAAAGATACATGCTCATATTTTGAAAGAACTTTGCTATGAAGATTCTATTCAAACCACCTCTAATGAAGGAGAGAGGTGTCTTTTCCGTTAGCCCCAGTGAAGATGGTCTACTCAGAGAGCTTACTTGCAACTGCCACTGCTTGGTAACTCAGGCACATCTCACTCCTCAGAAGGTTAAAGCCTCTTGGATGGTGAGACCAGATACTTTCCTAGGCTAAGTGTAAATATTTAGAATTTTGTGAGGCAAGGAAATAAGCATGTGGGAAACAGAGTTGTTGTAGTGCTATTTCAAATGTTATAGTCAAATGCCCATGACTCCAGCAGGGTATGCTTATGTAGGAAAATAATATATATCCAATGGCAAGGTGGAGACACGGCCGATTGAGTAGGTGAGTGGCTGCTGCAGTGGAGGCGCTCGTGGGGAGCCTCCAGGTTACCCCAGAGTAGCTACATGAAACCGAGTCTCAAAACCATCCCAATGATAGACGTAAACAAGTCTGAGCACAAGCCAGAACATCCCTACATCTCTGAATATCAACTCCTCCAACCATTAAAGGAAATACTATGAGTTTCCAGTATCATGTTGTTTACCAGAATAATTATGAGGATTAAAAAACCTAGTCTTATACTGTACACAGAACTTTAACATATTAAACTTATAAGTTTAAAATGCAGATTACAAAAAGTAACTTAACAAAGTTAAAAGATAAAGTACAGGGTATTTTCTACATACTAGGTCAAAGAATGATTGTCAAAATGTGTTTTGGATAGGTAAGAAAAAAATCATATAATTTCCTAAAGGAAAAGATGCAAGCAAGCATTATGAAATAAAATAATTGTCTAACTAGGCAAAGATGTGTTACATTTGTTTGTGCTACATTTGTTCAAACAAGTAATGATGTGTTACTTTGGTTTATCTTGACTGCCTAAGGCACCTGATTGGTCTAAAAAATGCTCAACAGCCAATAGGTAGCCAGTAAAGGGATAGACAGTGCTGGTGGTCAGAAGAATAGAGGAGGAATCTAGGCTCAAGAGAGGTTGAGGGAGAGAGAGAGGAAGATGCCTGAGGCCAGACAGACACACACAAAGGAAGTACAAAAGTAAGACATACAGAGAGAAAGAATGAAAGAAAGAAAGAAAGAAAGAAAGAAAGGAAGGAAGGAAGGTAAAAAGCACAGAGGCAAAGTGTAGATGAAGAGAAACAGGTTAAATTAACTTTAAAATGCTTAAGCTAAGGCCGAGCATTCATAATTAATAATAAATCTCCCTGTCATGATTAGGTAGCTGGTGGTCCAAGAAAGCCTATTACACACATTTGGTATTCCTATGTAGGGCCTGAATTTTCACATATGGCCTGTGAAATCTAAAAAAAAAAAAAAAAAGTGAGGGAGGGAGAAATAGATACAGCTCCTTTAAGAGACTTTGTCATACAGCAAGCAATTGAGCAGCCAGCACATTAAGTAGAAACAGCAAGCTAAGTAAAAAACACTTGCCACAGCACAGGCACCAACTTCCTAGAACTGGGGCAGTTGAACACAGCACCTGGTTTGGCACAGCCCCCAGGTGAACACAGCTCTTGGCAAGGCCTGCCGGCATAAGGCTAGCTTCCACAGATCCAAGAAGGGTGCCCCAGCAGAGGGCCTAAATATGTTAACAAGTTTAAGGTTTGGCTCACGTGGTCAGAATAGGCTACAAATACACAATAAAGACAAGTCCAGATGGAAAAATACTCTAAATGGGGTACAAAGGGTTTAAAGATTTTAGTAGGCTTAAGAAAGAAGAGAAAATGGGAATAGGCAGTCGTAGAGAAAGATAGAAAGTTTAAAAATAATAAAGTCTTTAAAGAGAGAGTAAGGTGATAAAAAGGAAAAGAGTTATGTGAAGATGGAAAATACAAGAGAGCCTGGATCCTGTATTGTGATGACCTTGGCTCTTTAAATACCGATGAGATGACACCTGCTGATAGACATTAAGCTTTTGGGGACTGTTAAATTAAACCAGCCCAGAGTCTTTAGAGATGTTTTAACTTTACTATAAAATTCAGAAAATGTACTATGTTGGGAGAGAGGCTATGCTTTTGTTTCCACGGGAAATGACAAACTATGGATTCCTTCAAGGTTAACAATGATCAGGTTTGACTGGGGGAGACTGACTGAAAATCTTGGCTACAGACATAAAAAATAAAGGAAAACCACAAGACAGTTTATGTCTATACTGATCCTTCTGCATGGGAACAGTTGTTAGACTGGACAACAAATGCTACAATTCATTGTCTCAGGACTTGACCATTATCTCCGTTTTCTCAGGATCCCATAGAGATGCTGTTACTGCCCTCCCCCAGACAACAGGAAGCTGCCTAGAGAATATAACGCCCACATTCCCAAGAGTGGGGATAAATGGTTTTTGGTCATTGGTTGGTCATAGATGTTTGCCATAGTTTGGAGGGACATATTTATAACTCATGCAAATTGGTTTCTTTGGAGGAAGAAACCCTAAAGTCTACTGTGTAACCTCACTGTAGCTAGATTAAAGATACACATAGAACACATGTCAACAACTTAGCTATGACTTGTTCACTCAGATTTGAGTATGAAGTCTAAGATAGCTCTAATCTTTATTTTATACTATTATGAAGGTGCATTCTGTCAAAGACAACTTACCTGACAGAATTAATAAACTGACAAAGGAATATAGCTATACTATGACTATCAGAAAGTCCTCTTTGTAAAAATAATTAATTAATTCATTTCCTAGTTCAGTCACTTTTTTCTCTCCCTCTATTTGCCTTTTGTCCTCCTGGGGTGATTTATATCAATGTGGTTAGGAATGTCTATGTATGTCTTGCTTGCATTGTTCATAGACACAGTCCTCAAGCATGCATGTTCTGTGATTGGTGTAGGAGGTCCTTCTGTTTGTGTGTTGCTTTCAGTGGTTAATGAATATAAAAACTGCCCTTTCCTAGTTGATAGGGCAGAACTTAGATAGGTGGGGAAGACAGAACTGAATGCTGGGAGGAAAAAAAGCAAGGAAGGTGAGAGACATCATGGAGCTGCCAGAAACAGACATGCCAAATCTTTCCTGGTAAGTCACTGCCACATGGCAATACACAGATTAATAAAAATGGGTTAAAATAAGATGTAAGAGTTAGCCAATAAGAAGTTAGAGTTAATGGGCTAAACAGTGTTTTAATTAACACAGTTTCTGTGTGGTAATTTCAGGTGTAAGCTAGCTGGGGGGCCAGAACGAACAAGCAGGCCCTCTCCTTACAACATGTGATTGATCATCTTTGGGGACCTTCTATCATGTCCCAATTATGTTATTTTAACATTAGTTAAGTTACATCACAGCTGGGAAGCTGAGCCATCCACAGCCATATGGCATGACTCTCCTACTTCTTCCCAATCCCAGGTAGTCTTGAAGTTAGTCAGATGATTTCCCTAAGGGACAGCAAAAGCTGGTTTACTAAAGTTTTTACAAAACATCTTCAGTTTATCACCTTTAGGGGCTGGTGCAATGGCTCAGTGGTTAAGAGCACTTGCTGCTCTCCCAGAGGCCCTGAGTTCAATTCCCAGCACTCATGTAGGTGGCTCACAACAGCCTATACAAGTGAAATATAGAAATAATAGTCAACCTAGCAGAACCTGTATGTCATAAGCTCGTTATTAATGTTCTACTAAGTAGTAAGAAACCAAAAGCACTTCCTCTCATGCTAGGAAGAAAAATAAGAGTGCCAAATTTTATCACTTCAACTGAACATAGTTCTGAAAGTCACAGCAAATAGGAAAGGTAAAAATAAATGACATTCAAAAATTGGTTTTTGGTAGTGGATGATTGCATAAAAATATATTGGATAGCAAAAATGCAAAATCCTCTGTGAAACTCTGCAGCTTTAGAATAGCTACTGTCATATATAGAAGTTCAAAGAGTTGTGTAGACTTTAGGTCTGGTCAGTTTCAATGTGTGGCAATTTTTTAATTTGTAAGTTCTTCACATGAAAATTTGAATATAAATAATCAGAAAGAAATAGGTGAAAATATTTCTCTTGGTAGATGTTGTGATTTTATATAATCTTTAAAGACTTCAACCATATATTGCTAAAACTAACAAAGCAAAGTTCAATTTACAAAATCAAAATTCATAGATTAATTGTTCCTCAGAAAAAATGATAAAAAGTTGAAAAGGACACTAAAAAACAATGCTATTAAATAAATTCCTACAAAACAATAAAATATTCAACAATAAATTAAACCAAGTAGGCAAATTATCTATCTTCTATGAGACTTGGAAGAATGGGATTGAAGATGATAAACATAAAAGTAAAGATATTCCATATTCATGAGTAGGAAGAAATAATGATCATTAAAATGCACACGTAATATTGCACACGGCGATGGAAAAAGGAAGTGCAATGCTTATCTCAATTCCAAATTCCATTTTTCACCTTAAATGTCTTAAAATTCATACACAACTACAAGCAATTATGTACATCCAAGAAAATCTTTAGTAAATGAACATTAGAGCCATTACAGAATCTGACTTCAAAATACATACAAAGATATAGGCATCTAAGTAGCCTGGCAAATAATACAACCAAGCTGGAAGCCCGGAAAGAAATCAGTGTGCTTATCTATCCGTTGACTTTCTGCAAACACATGGAAAGTAGGCAAGGGAAAGCACAGATTCTTCAGCAAATGGTGCTGGGGAAGCATAATATTCATATATAGCATAAAATTACTCTAGTACTCAATTCACAATATATATAAGGAACAGCTGAAATACCTAAAATTGTGGGATGATTAGGAGAAAAACTAAACCAAATGTCTACCGAGTTGGTTGCCATTTCAAGAGGCTGAACTAGGATTTGAATCCAAGCAGACACTAGTTGTACTTTGCAAAAATCAGCCGTCTACAAATTCTTACTAAAATAGCAGCAGAAAATTCCCATTTCTTGCATTACTGCACAATTTAAAAAGTGAAATTATAATGTCACAGTGTGTGCAGTGCTCTAGAAGCGCATCTACAAATCTATTGAGGATTTTCTCAGGTGAGTGTGATGCCTGATAAGGGATGGAGGTGTTGGTTATCTAGCAGCAAGAGCACAGGAGAGCAGAGCTTTATACAAGAGCCTTCCCTTGGGCATACTGGGAGGCAAGTCCAAGAGAGCGAAGAAAAGACCCTTTGATAAGCCCTGGGATTCTGCTCAGTATGGACAGAGGGCAGGTGAGAGGCTCAAGGTGAGTTACAGGTTTATATTGCTGGGTTTGGCAGGTGTCCAGGCAGCCAATACACAAGCTGGCTGGCTCCTGCCTCTCACACAGTCTGAAGGTCCTTGAACTGTGGAAGGGCAGTAAGAGGAATAAACAGGGCATTCACAGACCCTTCTTTATACATTAATATAAATCACTATAGCAGAACAAAAGGCAAATAAAATTGGCCTCTTACTCTGTGACTTATTAAATCATGTGCCCAATCCTTGTTTCACCCATCAACTTTGTCATAAAATACCATGTAGGGTCACAAAAACAGAATGTTTACAAAGCTGCTCATGACTAAACTAAGCTAACTTCAGTGAGCTTTGAGGGGACAATGTACGTGACAAAGAGAGACAAATGTGAATATGTAAAAAAAATACACAAATAAGTCAAATGGGCTCACATGATGTTAGTTGGCTTAAGAATCTCCATTTTGAAGTCGTAAAGCTAGGTCATACCTCGTAAGCATCTTCCCAGCCTTGATAACAATCCTGGCATATGCATTCTGACAGCAGTTGCTTAGGCTCTTTTGCAGACTTTTGCTAAAAGCAGCCAGTCAGTTAGCACCTGCAGGTATCTGCTGGATGATTCAAATGAGACCAGAGGTCTGGAATCTCTGCCTTCATGTTTTATCTGTTCCCTTTGCTTTCACGCTTTTGAGTTAGACTCTAGTCATCTCTGAACATAGATAGGTGGATCTTCTGAGGAATGGTTTGCCCATAACTATAACACAGGGTTACCTTGACCTATATTCTGCTTGCTGGAGAACATGGGTGTTTCTTCTACCTAGCCCCTCTCTTTTGTTAGTAGCTTAAGAACCTAAATCCTTCAGCATACTATGAAGGGTTCAAATCACTCAATAAGACCAAGATATTTATGCAAATTGATGACATCAGAAGAGACACAACATTTCCTGGATGATGGCATGATTCAATAGCTCAACAAGCACAAAGCCAAAATATTTGTGCGCACAGTAAAAACATCTTTGGATGCTATGCCCATGACTAATAGACAATCACTGAACACTTCACTACTCTTCCAAAAGCAAGTCAACAAAAGTCAACTGATTTATTCATATGAGCTCTGGGCAGCTCCCTTTTGTTTGAAATGGTAGCTCAATTTGATGTCTGCAGTGCAGGAACTTTGCTTGTCTTATCTATGACAAGAGTCTTGATCTCAGTTTTTCATGATACAGCATCCCAATTTCCTGGAACCATCATAGTGAAAAAGATATATATGTACTCAGATATAAATGTTAAAAATGGTTCCTCCACATTTAAAATGGTCATGATTTACTGAAGGTATCATTATTATTAAATTCAATAGGAAATGCAGGCATTAAGTAAATAAATGGATATATACTAAAATTAGCTGCACCGGTCTGAAGAACAGAAAAAGAAATTGCGTGACAACAGGTAAGCAGTAGTCAATTAAAAAAAAAAAATCCCATGGAAGGATGCCTCTCTGCGGAAGGCACATTTGAACCAAACCTGCTTTAGCTGATGGAACACTAAACAAATGCTGGGAAAGATATCAAGTTACAGGTAAAGGGATATCCAAGTTCAGATTTGCTGACCTGGGAGTGAACCCAAAGAAGAGGAATAGCCATGACTGTGAGGGAGAGTTAAAGCAGAAGGCGCAGAGAACACTATAGCCTGATAAAGTGCTCCTGACTGGGCTAGAGTGGACAAGAGGCCGCAGCTGTGCTGTGGTTGGATCCAGGTTAGAATCCTGACTCCCAATTTGCCGTGAGTTTCTCAGTATTTTCACTGTACAATAAAGATGGCAATAGCGTCTACTCCACATGCTTTTATACATGACCTAAAAACATTTAAGTCAAGGGCAGATATATGTGATGAAGGTGTCCTGAGATGCCAAGGCACTATGCTTTGATGTTTATAGAAGCACAAAGTCACCCAAAGATCCATTTCTCACAAAAATTCTTACTGTGAACCAGTGAACAATAAATGCAAAGAGTATAGAACAGTGCCTGGGGCAGAGACAGTATGGTGGAAATTAGCTACTGCTATTTACTGTCATGATGGGGAGGAATGAGGAGAAAGAATGGAAGAGGAGAACAGGAAATGAAGAGGGCAGAGAAAAGTGAGGGCAGGAGGGAAAAGAAAGGAAAAAAGGAGACAAGTGGGGAGGAAGAGGAGAAGAAGGAAAAGGAGAGAAGAGAGAAATCACATATTTAGCAGGGGTTCAACATAACAGACACTCCTTGTCCAGACGCCAACATAGTTTCTTTCTGAAACTTGGTCCACCTCACACCAGGTAAGAACCAGTGACTTAAAACTAACTAACTCCACCACCAGCAGCACAGGAAGAACATACCACCACATCACAAAGGAGCTGACTTCAAAGGCCGGATGCATTAGGCATGTAGATTTCAAAGTATCCCCAAGAATGTATGTGCCTTGGACTGAAACAAGCAAAGTCTTCAAAAATATATTGCCAGGCTAAAGCATGTGCATTATGCCAAAACTAAACCCAGAGAAAATCAAGTGCATGCTCTTACTTGAGAGCATGCCAAGGCAACAATTTCAAAGATGCACCCTTCCCCACAGTTTCTGAAATGTTTCCAATTAGCTGAGACAAAAAAGAGCATAATTTTGGAACTTTTAAATGACTTTTGAATGTCCTGTGGATAGAAGAAAGTGCAAGACTGTAGGAACTCTAAGTCTCCAGTTGCATGCTCTTGTTTCTTATAGAAGGCCTTTGATTCATTGTCTTACTTAGATATGCCCAGTAAGAATCAGGAGCACATTACTTCAGGAAGTCAGATGGAGCCAACTCTCCCCAACAGAGATGGAACAATGTGAACAAGAAGCACTCTGAGTGAGAGCAGGGTTGCCCTAGAGCATGCAACTGCGAGACTTAGAGTTCCTACAGTCTGGCTTTCAATCCATCTGCACAATGCCCCTCCTGCTGATGGCAGGCGAAGAAAGGACATGGATTTGTATGGAAACTCAAGAAAGGAAACTAGCTAAGCACACCCCTTGCACTTTCTTCACAGAAGAGATTCCAGGAGGAGAAACTTTCCCAGATGGACCTTTTGTTGACTCCTAGGACCCTCTGTCTCTCCTAAACCCCATCTCTAACACCAATCACTTTACTTTCCCTTCATAGCAGACATCTGAGCCTCACTGCATTGTGTATTAACTGCCTCATACACATCCAATTTCCTGGAGCTAGAGATTTGAGGTCCAGCAGACACCTAAAGGGAATTGTGAGCACCTGTCATGGATATAAACATCATCCCTGTTTGATGAGGTCTGGAGATGGTATACAGATATGGTATCTTAGTATATGCAGGTGAATATTTGGACTCCCAAGAAATCTGTCAACTACATATTCCAACTTAATTGCTCTTTGGCTCTCCAGGCTCTGATTATTTTGCATGCAGAGAACTATACCAAAGTCATGGCACAGGGTTGGAATGAGTCAGTTAAGCCTGGTCTGGCAACTCACAGCCCTCTGAGCCTGGATGTTTCCAGATGCTGTTGGTAGAGAGGGAGACAGGATGTGGGCATCAGTAATTCATTGAGGGTTTGCCCTCGGTGGGGTCACAGGGGCAGTGAGAAGCTGGGTGGGAAGATAGAAGAGCCAGCATGGCAAATTCTACAGGCATACAGCAAGGCTTCATGTCATATTCCTATCTTTCTCTTCCGGAAGCAGGGCAGCTAAACCTCCAAGCTTCTTCATCAATAACTATTGGCCCATGGCAGAACTTGCATTTGAGATTCAAGTTTCCTAGCAAATTCTGTGGCCTGTGGCTCGTTCTCCAAAGTGAAGGCATAGCTTCTAGTGTTAGAAAACAAGCTCCAGTAGAATAGCTGAGGTGCAGAAGTAGGAAGAGCTGCAGGTAGGGGGGCCGAAGGCTGTTTTTACAAATTGTGTGAAGGACACTAGAGTGAGGGCCGTTCATGCTTACAGGCCTGATCGCCCTTGTGCAGCCTGCTCATGGGAAACCACAGGCAGTACTTCTACCTGTAGAGCAATACACAACACTGGAAAGGAAGGGACAGCTGTTCAAAATGGTACCAGGAGCAGGGGCAGTTGTCAGTCAAAGCAGGTGGAGTGACAGATGATGTAATGAAAGCTCTCGGAAGAGGCGCTGGCCCCAGGCAGTTTTAATGTCTCAGTACCAGAGCACAGGTGAGATGCTAACTTGACCAAAAGGAAGCTGAGTCCCTGGGAAGCTGGCAGAGGAGACTCTCACTCACAGCGGTTAGGGGCAGAGGTAAGGACGCCCAGGCCATTGCCGTCCTCAAGCTGCCTGCGTGACTTGGCTGGAGACGAGTGGATGGTATGGTAATGGATTGGAATGCCTCCCTGAATTTCCGGGGCTGAAGGCAGACAGCCACTCTGTCAAGCCTGAGCTAGCTGTCTGCAGACCCTAACTGGATCAGAGCCTGAGAGAGGGAGGGCTTTACCTGCTTAGCATTCTCCACGAAAACAGGCATATTTGATATTTAGGTGCACTCTAATGGACCATGAAAAGAAATTAGATTGATTCATTTGAGAAATAAATGTCTCTCCCCGCCCCTACATGGTGAAGCTCTTAAGTGCTTCCACTTAGTGGAAATGGAAATTACCTCTCAAAACATTACGAAAACTAATCACGGCGAATTTTATACATTTCCACAATTTACTCCTCTATCTTTCCCTCTGCTTTGATGAGCAGACACTAGCAGATGCCTGTTCTTAACCTAATCATTTCCCACAGCCCTAATACACTTTGATATGCACCTTCCTACCATGTCTGCCCCAATTGATCAGCCCCCAACCCTGAGGGAAATGACTTTTTGTTTTGTTTTTATCATCTCAAGAGGAAGAAGAAACATGAGAATTTATTAACCAGAACCTTTTTATGGAGCTAAATCCCCAATGCTAAGTGTCCTTAGAATTGTCATGGGCATGCTAACTGAGACCCTGAACTCGGGAGGGAGAGAGAGGGAGAGAGAGAGAGAGAGAGAGAGAGAGAGAGAGAATCTTGTAATCGCATAATTCAGTGGTTCAGTGATTAAAACGTCTCATACTGAGGTTCCTTTCCTGGAATACCTTAAGCCTCACATTTAAATCCCCATTCTTCCCTCTCCTTATTATTGTTCAGGTTTCCTTACAAATGTTGTTTTGATCTTGTAGATTCAAATAATATTTTAGGAACAGGAAAGATAATTTGTGAGCAGCCTTTTCTATGCACATACACACACATATGTGCAAATGTATATGTACAGAGATGATACCTAGTCTTGTTGACAGTTTAATTGAATCTGGTATCAAATAAATAAAGCGTCTCTGGTTGGGGCTCTGAGGCATTTCCTGGAAGGATTAATTGAGAGGGGAGGGAAGGGCAAACTCAGTGTCAGCCCAGATATAAAGGGTACTGAGAGGAAAGTCAGGTTGCTTTTGCCTGCTGCCTTTACTCCCTGATGCTGAGTGCATCCACTGTGTGGCTTTTCCTACTGTTGCCATCTGCCACTTACAGTGGACACCAATAGTTTGGCCTGACAAAGTAGACTCTAGACCCATGGCTTTCCTGGAATCTTCCTGGCCTTTATCACTGTACATCTCTGAACTGCTGAGGCATCACCCAAATTTGGGTCAGATAGCTACCAAGCTGCAGTAGCTTTCAGCCTCTCTAGAGTACAGACAGTCACGGTTGAACTACCCAACATGCATCATGCAAGCCAATCCCCTTTGCAATACATATTTGTTCTAGTGCACTATTTCTCTAGAGACCATTCCGCTAGAGGCATTTATATGTATACAAATGCTACCTAAAATCAATTATGAATATGTGCATGTCATGTCTTACCTACTAAGAACAGTGAAATTAATATTCATTTAATGCACCAAGTAAACTGGTGAGATTTCCCAGAGTCCCCATTAAATAAGAAAAAAAGCAAGGCTCCTAAGATATATTCCACTGCCGTTGTGCTTAGCTAGCTAGCCATGGGCAAGGCACACTGAAAGGATACGTGGGACTGCACAGCCTGGCACTGAGATGGTTGGCTAAACGCCTTAAGGAGTTGATGGCCATGCAGCTGCCATAAGGAATGTCCACATCACAAACACCCACATCCAGCCTTCGCCTCTCTTCACTCATAGCAGTCCCCACTCTTTCACAGTGGATTAACCTTTTCTGGGGGAACCCTCGTTTGGCACTACCCACGGGCTCTCATTAAACCCATGATAAGGTTCTCCTTTGATAGAGATTAAATCTGGCTGGCCCCTTTTCATTAGGCATCAATCATGGTACAGTAGCCCCATCAAAAAACTCGCAAATCCTTAGCTACCTGACTTGGAGGTTGAAGACTTTGAATTAGGTGAGTGGGATTTTAGCAGGGGTGAATCCAGGGTCTGACTACAGCATGTCTGACCTGCCTCTCAAATAGCCAGCTCTTTTCATCTAGTAATTTCCCAGTTTTAACTGCATCAAAAGTAGAACAGAGACATAGCATGCTGAGTCTTTATTCTCTTTTAGGTTTTACAGCAGTCGAGGGATACCCTAGACAATCACCTGTAATCTCTAATCTCCTATTCTAGTGATAATCAAGACCCTAATGGAAGGATCAAACTTTCCTGTTGGGAGCCATGTGGCCTAGTTTCAGATCAGCATATGAATGTTTGTGCAGCCGGTCTCTGCAAGGCAAAAACCTGTGGAGATGGTCTCTCCTTAGGCAAAGACAAGAGGACCTGGGGCCAGTGCAAACTACTGCTGGGGCAGCGTGACCTGCATGTTCTCTTCTCTCTCATAACGTCGGTGATACTCTTGGTGGCTTTTTGGTTTCGCTTTGTCAGTCATACATGGGACAAATGTAACCATCCGCAGAAAACCCATTTTTTTCTCAAATATTTTCCCCGAAAATTCTCTGGGAACTGATGCTTCTCACGTTCTTATCTGGAAACACCAGCTGCTACTCCAGACCCTGGGAACTTTCCTGATTTAGTGCTGACAGTATTAGAAGCAATAAGAGTTCGTGGGCTCATATAAGAAAGCAACACAGGAACATAACTATGTCTGCCAGATCTAGAAGAAAACATTAAGAATGGTATCGCACAATGGAAAAAGTGTGCCTTATCAGAGTTCACCCTTTATAGAGAGGCTGAGGCAAGGAGGACCCTTGGAGGGCAAGAGGACACTCAGAGAAGTACAAGCGAACTATATGAAAGCAGCTTGGGGCAGATCTCCCCCTGGCTTATTTCTGTAAATATGCTTTGCTAACTTTGAATGATATCACTGTTCTTGTGAATGTGGGCCTGTGTCTATCACCTTTTAGCTTTGTAAGGACAGGATATGTCTCGTTTGATATTTAGACAAGCTAGCAAAACGCTGAGCACTGATGTTTTTGATTTAAAAGTTGCTTTGATTTAAAAGATGGAAAAAACATGCTTGTTTTGCCTGAGGTTAACTCTGGAGGGTGGGAAAAACTATGTTTGTTTTTGAAGTATAAATAAAAGATGGTTCAAGGTATTTGGAGCTGTTTGTTACTTCTGTGAAGCGCATCTGGTAGTTAGACTTCTTTGTTCCCCAATGCACCTTCCCCATCTCAGGCCCTGAAACCTGCTGAGACAGGACTCCACACTTTCTAATGTCACTAAATTCACACAGAGGTGTTCCTCTTTGTCCTTTACACTCATGACTGTGAGCATGTCTAACTCAATTACAGTTGTCACCTAATCAAGTACCTGTCCCTTCTCTGACACTGGGATCTTTTAGAACGCCCAAGGGAAGGATTGTTCCTAACCAACACAAACTCAGAGCTTGTCACAAGCCACTCAGCTAACCAAGGTGGGAGCAAATTACCTGTTTCCAGAGAAAAATCTCTTCAAATGTCCTTTTAAAAAGTATTATGACAGGCAATGCAGGGATAGACAGGTTAAGCACATGGAATTTGCTGTACAGGGTCTAACCATGAAAATCTATCTTGCAAAATTCAATGTGACTTTGTTTTGTACCTACAGAACCTGCATCTAATCCATATGAACCATGGGAATGTGCTTCTGTGTAACATTTACCAAAGAACTAATTTGCTTGAAGGAGAGAGAAAGCAGACCCACTGTTTAATTGCTGAGAACACTGCATTTGAACAGCACTGGGCTCATCAAATATCCCCCTACATCTCTGCATTTCACACAAAACTTCACTCTTTCATGTGGCACAAATTCAGCAGATGGTTTTATTTTTTTTTCTCTCCTGTTGTCCCAGTTCTCACAATACACTAGATCTAATCTACATAGGCATGGAGATTCAAGGATCCATTTAGGTTCCAGTGATTGGGGTCATACTGTGGTCTCTGACTGATCATCCTTCTATAGCCTCATCTAGGGTTAGTTTCTTGACCATCCAGGCCCCATGATGACTCTCTTCCTCTACCTAGCTGCCCTGTTCCTGCTTAGCGACTTGCTCCCTCAGGGGTCAGCCAACTCTGCGTCTATTGCATGACTCTCATTACTTTTATTTCATGAGATGACTGTGAGACCATCATCCATATGATGAAACGCTTTCATCCATAAGGATAGTACTGGGATTCTACATGAAGCAGACTCTACATAAAGCTACTTATAGCAAACAGCTATACTCTGCATCAAAGCCACACTTAGCCTAGTGAACAATTACTGTAAACTTTCTCTGAGCTGAGCAACTATGTAACTATCTTTCTCAGTAAATTTGTTGGGTTCACACCACAAACCTGTGAGGGTAAGTACCACCCACAGACCCCAACTTATAGATAAGGCACTAGAAAGGAAATTGCTGAATTAACTTTTAATTTCACATGGCTGGGAAGTGGGGGAGAAGGACCAGAATACGAACATCTCAGTGCATATGGCACTCGGTTCTACTGAATCCTGCCCACACTAGACTCAGTAAGCTTTGTCTATGTTCACATAAAAGACAATTGTAACAAAAGAACAAACTCAATAAACTACATTGACAAGGCAAGTCAATTAATGGGAGTCATAGAGACCCTTTGATATGCCCAGATTTTTTAGTTTCTTCATATTTTTCTTCCAAAACATTTATATTTGTTATTTTCTATACAGAGATACCTACAAGTAATAGAAAGTGTGTTTAGATGATTGTCTGTAATCATGGTTGTCAGTATCTTCTTCACACAGGGCTTGAAGGGAAAGCTTTACAGGAAGGGAAGAGGAACATTCCTTTTCCAGGTAATGATGGACAACCTTATCCTAGATACAGGAGGAAAAACCCTGTACCCATTCCATACATAGTCAGGAAGCAATGTAGAATCTTCTTTGTTTTATCACCTGGCAATGAAACTACCATTTTAAAAAGTAGCTTGATACTCCAAGTACATGTAAAAGCTTAGCTATTCTTTAAGTTGTGACCTGAGGAATCCATCCGACCCGAGAGTAAAGAAGCCTTGAGGGCTCCATCCCAGCTAAGGCCTGAAGTAACAGTATTGCATCCTGAGGCTGGGCAACATCAGTCCACTTGAAAAATCAAGCAGAAAAGGCCATTGTTTTAAGCACCAAGTTTTGGGAAGATTTGTAGATAATGCAGACATTCAAAGGAAAGTGATATAATGAGAAAATTCACCTTGAAGGAGAAATAAATAAATATGCAATATATCTCTCACCCATGAAACTGTCTGCTCATAAGTCACTCCTGCATGGTTGGCTTTCTGTTCTAAATGCAATTTGAGTGCAAAACTCAGGGGCATGATAGCTACATCATCATCATTACCCTGTCAAACTAGACCAGGAAGGAAATGGGCTTTATCTTGAAGTTGCATTTCTTGCTAGTTTTCTTTGTCTTTGCCGCACCATCTCAATCAGATCCTTCCCTACGGACCTCAAAAGGTCCTGCATGCCTAGCAGTCTTTGGTCCTCACAGCTCGGTCTGCCCGCTCCAGAGAAGGTGTAGCAATGACAGGAGCTGAGTTCATACTGCTGAGAATCTCAGAGTACAAAGACCAAGTGCATACTGGCCTGCAGATGGCTGTCATCAATCATCCAGCTCTCACTGTCACCTGTCCCCCAGAATCTTGCTTTGGCTCTAAGAAAGAGACCTTGAGTCATCACTTTGACTTACAGCCTCCCCCAGGGCAGATTCTTGGGCCCTTACTTTAGGGCAGTTCCCATCACAACACAATGGTATTTATCACCTCAATAAGACATAACTGTTGTATATCAATTCCAGAAAAGGAGAAAGACACCATGGGGTGAACATTTGTCTTCCTATTTCAAGTGAAGAAAGGTGTTAACCATTTCCTTAGGACCATATAGTGAGTTTATCCAAAACAGAGTCCAAGTATCCTGCTGTCTTAGTGGATGCTGTGGACTAAGGCAGGGAAGGAGGGAACCTAGTAGAGGATGGAAAAGAGGAAAATTACACTGAATCTATACTGTGGGACATATAGATTGTGTGAGAGTATACAGTCTCTTTTTCTCACCTAAGATGCATTGCTCACCCCCAACAGAGGGGGATGAAGAAGAGAAGTATCTATGAGAGATGGCGACCCAACCAATAACTAATACCTGCCTGCTAGGCTCAGACTTGTGGAAGGGGCAGGTGGCTCAACGAGTCTTTCTCTTTATAGGTCTGGTGTCTGCACTTCTCACTTATAAGATCTCAAGTGTACATTTTGACACATCATGATGCTTTTGCCCATTTCAAATGGGTTTTTATAAAGTGTGGCTGGGACCAGCATTCTTCTATACCTTGTTTCTGACAATCAGGGTCACTCTTACTTCTACCAGTGAACAGGTGCTTGGCAGTTGTCCTGTTCATTCCCTTCCTTTCTCTTTCTCTGCCCTGAAGACCGAATCGTTTCTTTTAAGACTCACTAGACTGTGTGATTCTGCCCTATTTGTGCCTGCACTACTCTGTTCTTCTGCTCTATAGTCTCCCACAAGTATTTCCTATCCACAAGGTTCTTTATTTCGCACTGTGTTCCCTCAGAATGGCTCCTCAAAGCCATGGATTTCCACTTAGATCTTCAGCATCAGAATTAGGACCTGGATTTTCCTTGATGCTCCTTTTACAATGGGTGATGGCATTCGGACTCTCTATTTGCCTAGAAAGTACCAGCAGAACTGTTTACTTACTCAGTCCCCTGAAGCCATAGCAACCAGCTTCTCCTTACCTATCAGCTAAATGTCATTTCTCATCCATTTAATCCAGGATGTGACTTCAGTCAACCTGCTGCAGACAGTTCCCCCAGCTATCAGCCACTGCTAAGAGTGATTTTTATTTACCCAACCCTCCTTAACAACAATGTTTACACAAATCTACTTCCAATAGTGGGTCTGCCTTTCCTGAACCCACTGGTACAGATGATGACAGTGTTCTCTGCTCTGTGTTCTGCTAGACCCATGAGGCAGGAGACATGCTTTCTACTCACCGGACTGCCCAACGATGGAAGCACTCAGTCTGTGGGGGATCCTTGATGACACTTTCAAGGTCACTCGGATCTGATAATACCTAAGAAAAGAGCAGAGACAGAGCCATAACAACATGATTTCTTAGTGTGGCTTCTAAAGCTATCTAGACTTGACATGAAAAGACACAGGAAACCATCAAAGGCTCTGGATAAAATGCAGTCATCCGGAAGCAAAATAGAATGCATTTTATTGGAGCAATTAAAGGGTAAGAGACAGGAAATTGCATCACTTGAGATCACATAAGAATGAAAAAGGTTGGAGGTGATTGCCAATACAGAAAAGGAACAGGTAAGCCATGTGGCAGTCTTATGAAAACATGCTTCTTCAGAAACATCAACTGCCACAGGAAGACAGCACATGTAAAACTGAAAATCCAGATACAGACTGACTTGCTGTCTTATAAAAAAATAGCACACAGCCCTCACCCACACACTTCCCTGAGGTGTGTAGAAGCCAGGCTGCCATTTCTGAATATTATCACTAACCACGTTCCCCACCATATTTGTCTTGCTGCATTTTCTTTTCATCATGTCCACATCTGGGACTCCTACACAGGCTCCCATGCTCTTAGGAACCTCTCCCTGTGTTTGCCGTGGTGCTTGCTTTTGATGCCTTTTTCGCTTATATATACTTGGGGACGACTTCTGGCATAATTGTCCTCTCCTTCCACACTTTTCAAACCCATGAGGACGGTAAAATGGAAGTAAATAGACAACGAACAAATGTCCTGTGTCTCACTGTGCTCCTAGCTAGGAAGCTGTGTGCCACTATGTCGGTGGTACCAGGAATACTCACAGAACAGAATATTTCTGGTAAAGGCCTTGGGTGTTACTCTCATGGGTACATGATGAACATAGGGTATGTGACATTCAAAGCACAGGCCCTGGCTATATGACTGGAGTCTGGGTAAGAGTTCTGAGCTGGCTAAATCTGACTACCATGTAAATTTATGAACTTTCTCTGACATGTGCGAGCTGAGTGACTTTGAATCTTTTGCATAATTTTCTGTGCTTTCTTTATATCTGTAAAATGAGAAGAATATCAAAATAAGGCCCCCAATTGAGGGGAAAAAAGGAAACAATAAATAAATAAGAAAGGAAGGAAGGAAGGAAGGAAGGAAGGAAGGAAGAAAGAAAGAAAGAAAGAAAGAAAGAAAGAAAGAAAGAAAAATGGTAACTATCTGGCATGACGTCTGCCTTAGAGGATAGGACAGTCAATGCTTATGTTTTTCTAGTTGTTTTCCCCCAAGCACAAGTAAAACTCTATCAGCACAAAATAAGAACAAGGAGGAAATGATGGGGAGACAGACAGGCCAGGAACTCAGAGAGAAGGAAGACAGTAACTTTACTACCTTCTGCTTTTACCTCCTGTGCCCTAAACAGGATATTGGGGGGTGTCTTAGCCAACAAACCAGAAACACTAATGACTGGACACATATACATATATATTTATACATAACACCTATGCACATACATACACACATATATACATACACATATGCATATAGACATACAGACATACACACATAAACACATATACACACACACATATATATGTACACACCAAATATATATATATACACATATAACACCTATACACATATATGCACACACATACATACACACAAACAGGGAAGAATATTGCAAAACCAAAAAACTTATAGATAACAGCTCTCTGCATTCTCCTAGTAACACCAAAAACGGCAGCACCTCCAGCCACTGTAAAGGTTACAATTACCAGGCTGTAACAAAACTTCACCTTGACAGTTAGCTGAGAGCAGACTTTCATTTCCATTGTGATCCAGACTTTCATCTTTAGCAGATAGTAATGACTCTGATTTCAGTGGAGACTATATAGGAACCTAGAATTCCACCTCCACTCCATGGTAGCAAAGTCAAAAATACACTAGCAACACTTGTGGGTGTTTTAATTTGTTTTGTTTGTTTTGAGAATTTCATGCACAGATAAGATATTTGTATCATTATATGCCCTCAAACTCCTCCTATTCTCCCACTAACTCATTTTAAATTCATGATACCATCATTGTTTTACACACACACACACACACACAGAGAGAGAGAGAGAGAGAGAGAGAGAGAGAGAGAGAGAGATTGAGGGGGAGAGAGAGAGAGGAGAGAGAGAGAGAGAGAGAGAGAGAGAGAGAGAGAGAGAGAGAGATTCTGTGCAAAGCGGGAAAAGGCATCTTATTAACATGTTTTCTTGAAGCAATTGAACACCCATAGAAAACAATAATTATAAACAAACCTCGGATTTAAAAGTTCCATTTTACATTTTCAAAATGTTCTCCCCACAAAATTTTTCCCAAATTGGTCTTGCAGTTAAATGAAAAAATATAGACCTATGAAGACACCACCTACACAATTCATTTAACATGGAGAAGTAGAGCTGCAGCCTACCCAGAGGCTTTACCACTACTGGCTATTGTTCTTAGTACTAGAAAGTATATTACACACTACAAAAAAATGTAAACACCAACCCAGATACAAATCCTTCTATCTACAATGGTGTCCTACATGCAAGAAACCCCCGTGCAATGGTGGCATAAAGCCTGTAGAGGTAGCCAATCAATATCTGATTTTCGGCCCACTCCATAAGATGAAACTCATGCCTGAAACTGTGTGGGTGACCAAGAACCTGAGATTAAATAGCTCAGGGACCTAGAGGAAAACTAAATACTACTGTTCTACAAAGAGACTAGAGCAATAACATGATTGCTAGTGACATTCTGCTTTACCCATAGATCAATACTTTGTTCAACCATCATCAAAGAAGCTTCCTCCTGCAGCGGATGGGAACAAATACAGAGACCCATAACCAGACCTAGGAACACTCAACCCTAAATGGATTGTCTCAATCAAATCCCGTCACTCAGTAGTCAGGGAAGCCTGAGGAGGAAGCAGGAGGCAGAAACAGTGTAAGAACCAGAGGATATGGAGGACATCAAGAAAACAAGACCCTCCAAATATGGAACTCAGACACTGAGGCAGCATGTACAGGGCCTGCAGAAGTCTGTACCAGATGTAGTCATAGAGTAAAATGCAGATGTGGACACATGCTCCCATCCCTAAGCCAGAAGACATTTTGCTAACCACTTGCAAATTAAAAATTAGTTTTATTCAAGAGAGTCTCACTAGGAAGCAAACTACTCTTAATGGTAGACAGCAGGCCCAGCAGTTGTTGGCCAACAGAAAACAAACTCAGCTCAAAGGCACCTTTAGAGGTTCCTTGTCTTATAATGTCATATCAGGGCCTTATCTTTAATTTTAAAGAATTTTTACTTCTTTAATTTATTACCCCACAGGTTTTGCATATTTATTATGGTTTTCAATTTTATTGTTCTGTGTCTTTATGGAACTCCCGAGTGTGCAATCAATTGTGTCTCTGCATCTCTTTCTGTTTCTTGTGCTTTTTCTTGGGTTCTTTTCCTTCTGTTCGTTTGTTTTGTCCTATTCTGACTTGCTTAGCTTTGTCTGATCCTATTATATTTTAATATTTTCCCTTAGAAGTCTGTTTTCTTTCTAGTTAGAGAAAGGGAGTAGATCCAGATGGGAGGGAGGAGGAGAAACTGGGAGGAGTCAGAGAGGGGAACCATAATAAAAACACATTGTATGAAAGAATTATTTTCTATTAAAATTAATAATACAAGCCTATGACACATTAAGAAAAATAGAAATGCTTTAAATATGTTCTAAATACAGAACTAAGAAGACTTCTTAGGCTCTAAATCCAAAGTGTGGCCTATAAAAGCAGACGTGGGTGTATCTGATTTCATTAAAATTAAACACCTTTTTCCTCCATGACAAGTACACTTTGGGGTTCACGATTGAAGCTGCAGTGAAGGAGAAAACATTAGCAAATCTCATGGAGATTGCATTCATTGTTTGTGAATTCTATTGTTGTAGGCTCACATACTTGTTAACATTTAGTTAGCCTCAGATTCGAAGCTTCCATCTCCTTTCTGCTTATTCACAAACATGAATTTTGTGGCAATCAATAGAAGCACCTGACATCTGGACTGCAAGGGAGATTGAGGGATTGATCCTGCAAACACATTTGCATTTGGCAATTTTGTGCTTCGGGTTGATTTTTTTTTAACTATTAAACATGTCCACCCTAGGGTGGTGTTTGATGGCTGATCAGTTCTCCAAAGCCATGTCCCCAGTAATAGTCCTGAGAGGAACTGTATGGAATGAATGGGACTCAATTCGGAATGAGTAAGGGAGAAGACGGCTGGAATTAATGTTAATAAATTTTATATATGGCAAGGTACCCCTCAACAGAGACACACATGAAGGAAGGTTAGATAATGTGTGTGTGAGGAGGGTGTTTATATGCAGAAGGGGATGCATCTGCATGTATGTGTGTGCATGTGCGTGTGCGTGTGTGTGTGGAGAGAGAGAGAGAGAGAGAGAGAGAGAGAGAGAGAGAGAGAGAGAGAGAGCAGTATTTAAACTTGAGTGTCATTCCTTAAATATCATTCACATTATTTTTGAGACAGGGTTTCTCACTTGGCCTGGAACCCATGAAAAAGCTAGACCGGCTTATAGTTTAGCTCTAGGAACCCCTGTCCACCCCCACCCCACCCCACCCCAGTGCTGGGCTTAGCATCAACACATTGGCATTTTAGTGTGAGTTCTAGACAGCAAACTCAGGTCCTCATGCTTGCAAGGCAAGGATTTGCCTGACTGAGTCATCTCCCTGGTCCAAGGTTAAGTATTGACCTGTTGAAAGAAAGTTAAAAAGAAGCTCATGGGAGCCATTATACCTAGGAAGGGTGACTCAGTATTTGCTAATTGTGGTAACTTTGTAGAAGGTTCTGCAGACATCAGATTTCTTGTTTTCAAATTGCACCACAATTTATAGTAATCTGAACCAAGTGTTGCTACATGTGCGAGTCATTGGCCAATAGAATATATTCAAAAGCAAAAAACAAGAATATAGATTGAGCTCAGCACATTCTTGACAAGAACATGAAGAACTCATGGAAGAAAAGAAGATAGTTACCAGGAAATAATGTTGGGCAACTGTATATCCATGAAAGATATCAGAATACCCCCTAAGATCATTTACAAAACTCAAAGTGTAGTAAAGAATTAAACACAATACCCAAAACAGAAAGACTCAAAATCAAAACAAATTTAATATTGGCAATGATTGATTTACTCTGCCATCAAAGGCACAAACAACACATAAACAAGAGGAAGCATACCAAAGAAGCTGTTGCACAGCAGAAGAAATAAACAGAGTGCATAGCATTCTTCACATGGAGGGAAATCTTTGAAAATCATATACCTGTTATGTCTGGTAATGAACTGTTCCATAAACATGATATGGAATGAGCTTATAAAACTCCAAAACAATAATAAACCAATAAAACTCTCGAATTAAATCAAGGAAATGAACAGTCATGTCCCCAGTATATTTAAAGATGTCATAATGAAACCCATTATTCTGTCCACTTAATGAAAAGGAAACAAATTTAGAAACATCAACAAAATGTAGGCAAAGGAGGTAAAGAGGCATCTTCCAAAAAAAAAAAAAAAAACAAAGAAACAGTTTGCATAAGGTAGGGATCATGGAAATGCAACCTGAGACCACAGTAAGATGGTATCTCACATGTCATGCTGTCTATTGTGGAAAAGGCCATAGGATGCTGTAAATAAGGATTTGAAAAGTGAACCCTTGGTTGCTGTTTCTGTGAAGTTAAATTGTAACAGTCATTAGGTGAAGCAGAGAGAGTGGTCAAAAGAGTAAAAGCCCAAGCATTAAATGACCAACCACTGTTCTGCAGTTTGTACATACTAATTCATTCAGCAGGGTGGGTGTGCTGGTAACATTGGCTTGTGACTCTATAATCCTATTTACCTGGCTGGGGAAGCAGGAGAGAAAGAGACAGCTCAAACAGAGTTTGAGCTACACGGAAAGGCCCATATCCAAAAATCAAATCAGAGCCAAGAACATCCTGGATGGGTCTCTAGACAATTAGGCTGAGCCAAAGAAGCCCATTCCAAGAGGTGGATGATTTCATTGGCAAAGCAATCTTGAAAAGGCTAAATAACAGAAGGGGAATACAGATCATTTGTTGCCAGGGGTAGGGAGAAAATCAAAGTAAAGAGTGGATGTGTGTGCCTCACCAGGCTGAAATAAACAAACACAGAGAGAGAGAGAGAGAGAGAGAGAGAGAGAGAGAGAGAGAGAGAATGATTGGGAAAAGAAATTGCCCTAGTTTCATTTCTGTCGCTATAACAAATAGCCTGACCAAAAAAAAACAAAACAAAACAAAACAAAACAAAAAAAAACAAACAAACAAACAAACAAAACCAATATAGGGGCAGGAAGAATTTATTAGGCTTTCAACTCCAGGTGACTGT
The DNA here is from genome assembly GCF_037038515.1 of Microtus pennsylvanicus. Lineage (NCBI taxonomy): Eukaryota > Metazoa > Chordata > Mammalia > Rodentia > Cricetidae > Microtus > Microtus pennsylvanicus. The sequence goes on from NC_134580.1 coordinate 588,705, forward strand.
CTATTATTGAGGGGAAGCCAAGGCAGGAGCTCAAGCAGCTGGTCCCACCCACCATGAAGAGCTGAAAGAGACTACACACATCCATGGCTGGTTATGTGTATGCACAGCTAGTTTTTTCATTCTTAAGACCATTCAGGACCCTGCCAATGAAATAGTGCAAGGGTAGGTCTTCCCACCTTAATTAACAATCGAGACAGTCCTCCACAGAGAAGTCTAGAGACCACTTGACCTAGATAACTGTTCAGACTCTTTGCCTGGATGATTCTAGGCTGTGTCACTCTGGTAAGCAAAGGCTGTCACATCTACAGGGTACATGAGATGTCACCGCGACTCCTCACCACAATTCAAGAACACTACTCTGTTGCCTGATCTTTTATCTTCTTGGAGGAAGACATTTGATTTCCCCATAAACCATCTTTAAAATGCTAGGAATCAGTTTAAAAATCAACTATAACGACAGGAGCAGCATCAATAGGAAAAATGCAGCACATCAGCCTTAGCCCCAGCACTAGCAATAAAGCACTGTCGACAAGGCAGACTGTATTTGCAGGCTCCCTCCCTCAAGGCCAGTCATCGAAGCCTCTCCTCAATACAAATGCCTTTACCCATGCATTTCAGAAACTCTACCAGCAAGGGAACTGGCCTCAATCCCATCAGCTCCATAACCGTCATATTCTTATGACATCTCCTCTGAGCACAACACCCCAGTCTATTCATCAGTCTCCTATCACACTGTACTTGATTGAAGCAGCAGACTGAGCTCAAGATGTATTGCCATTCTAGGACTAACAAGCACTAAGAACTTGTATGTACGCCGTCCTGCTTAGTTCCCACGAACGTGTTAGTCCTCTGTGAAAAACGGCACCATCTCAAGTGCTGAGCATGCAAAAGAATGGAGCTGCTGGGAAGACCTGGCCCCTTGTCAAAACCATGGTACTAGAGAAGGGCAATGAGAAATCTCTGTTCAAGAAAAAAACTTAGTTTTAGCTTTTTTCTACATCTATCAGCAGTGCTATTTATTGCATAAATTAGACTTCTTTTATAAATGATTCCAAACCTCTCTCTGAGTTATTATGTCTTAAAAGCACTTGTTCTTAATGAATTTCCTTTTGTGGAATCAACCATCACCTTTAATATCACATTCTTTGTAGGTGTCCATTGATGGAAATAAGTTTTAGTTAGGTATGCCTGTTTGTTTCTGTCCTGGTGAAACAGAATATTTAAAACTTATTCGTAGCAATTTTCTTTTATTTCATTTGAAGTTTCTACCAATTGATAAGCCTATAAACTGAATATTCATACCTAATACAGCTGGTGACCCTTGATTTCTTCAGGATGTATTGGATGAATTTACCATTATTTCTATGCGAAACATGAGAAAAAATAATATCTAGGAATAAAGAAAAGCCATCCACATTCACAAAGCAAATAATGTATGCAAATTTTTAAGAACAACATTGGTTTTATGCGTAAATCATGAAATAATCTCAGAGACACATTTTCTAAAGGGTATGATTTAAATATGTTTTGAAGGAGGATAGACTTAGTCATCCCCTTGGAGAACAATGGGGTAGGACGATCAACTCAACATGAAGAGAGGTGTGAAGATTGCATGGGGTACAAAACCAGATGTTTTGCTGATGTTTAAGAAGCCGTATTTGCAGAGCTCCTTTTTAGAAACAATAATGTTAACAGTCGTTTTCTACCAACTGCCATCAGTATGAGTAGGGGTCACCTGTTAACGCATTAATCAAAAAGAATCAAGGTTTCAGATGGAAGGCAAGCTGGTAATAAGATGGTTTTAAGTCTGGAGATGATTATTTTGGATAACCCTGGGGTAGTCAATCCAATAAGATAGCTTTGGAGGCTGGGAATGATTATTTTGGATAACTGGGATGTAGCCGGTCCAATAAGTAGAAGAGGAGAGAGACAATAACACAGGGAGAGAAAGGCTCCCCCTCACATTGGTAGCTTTGAAACATGAATCTTCTTCCCAGGGATGCTGTAGTTTCTAGACTCTGGGAATATGTAAGATATTCTCTTAGAAAAACCAAAAGGAAGGCAGGCAGCACTCCTGGCATGTTGGGTTAGCTCTCAGTGGGGAACATTTCAAATCCCCAGCCTCCAGAATCTTCATATGAGCCATATACATCACTTTAACAACATAGATGTGTTAGGGCAACAGTAGCCTGATGACATGTGCAAGCTTCCATATTTCTTCATCATAACAAAACTACTAAGAATAACGAAACTATCATATATCAGCGGTGGCTCAGGGAAGCTGTGTGTCTGTACATAGACACAGAGATATGTGCTCTAGTATGATCCTGAATGCCCCCAAAGGTCCATGTGTTGAAGGCCTGGCCATCATCCTGCAGTGCTAGTAGGAGGCGAGGAAGTTTTGTAGTTGGGGCCTAAAGGAGGAAAGTTAGGTCATTTAGGGCATGGATTGAGAGTGATATTGAACCTCACTCCTCTTCTTTTTTATTTGCCTTCCAGACAGCAAGAGATAAATAGAGCTCTTCCAGCACACATGTCAGTCATGATGGACTGTCCTTTCCTGGCCAACATTCTGCACACCAAAACTTTTAATACCAGGTACCACAGTGAATCTTTTGTCTTTATAAATTTGTGGCAGTTTGAATAAGAATGGCTCCATAGGCTCATATATTTAAATGCTTAGTCACCATGGAGTTACACTCTTTGAGAAAGATTAGGAGGTCTGGCTTTCTTATAAACAGTATGTCACTGGCAGTTTGAAAAGGCAATGCCAGGCCCAGAGTCTCTCTCTCTCTCGACCTGAGGAGCAGGATGTAGCTCTCAGCCATTGTCCTACTGTCAGGGAGGCCACCACGCTCTTGTCGTGATGAAAATGGACTAAGCCTCTGAAATTGTAAGCAAGCCCCCAATTAAATGCCTTCTTTCATAGCCTTGGTTGTGGTGTCTCTCCACAACAATAGAACAGTGACTAAGACAAAGATGATATTAATACAAGTATTTATTACATACAGCAACAGAAAGTGAACAACCTAGTAGTTAACTAAAGTTTTAGGTATTATAATTCTAGACCATATAAGTTGAATTTTACTTTAGGGTAAACAATGTAAGACGTGTTAAGTTTCATTGGCTTGTCTTACTTTCTTGATTAGTCTTTCATTACTAGGAACCCAACATGTACTCTTTCTCTGATCACTAATTTTCTAGTGTCATCTCTACGTCACGTGTTTTCTGTTTTCTTTGAAGTAGCTTGAGAATAGGAATGTACCTGTTGCTCCTTTGTTTCCTTAGAGCTCTATCAATACCAGCTGCTGGAGAAGACAAACTATGTTATGTCCTCTAAATCTCCAAAAATTAGCATGGTTAAATTACATAAGTGTCATATCAATGAATAGACATGGATGGATGGAAGGATGGATGATTGGATGGAAGGATGGATGTATAGAAGAAAGGAAGAATACATGAATGGACAAAGGGATGTCTGGAAGGACAGATGGACACGTGGCTGAAAGAATGGATAGTCAGAAGACAATCCCAATGGCAGAGTCCCCTGGTAAACATCAGGGCTATACAACCCAACTTCAATATCTGCAATTCTCTGAGTGACTCAGATTCCACATGCTACTTTTCATAAATCCAGAAGCAGTAGAATATGAAAGGAATGCAGAGATGTACAATATTTTGCAATGATCACTTTCATTTTGGTATATTAAGAAATGATCCTCTGACCCTATGGTATGACCTGAAATAAAATCACTATAATGAAAATGTCAAAAGCTGATATTGGAACTACTAGTTCCAAGAGTCAAATAGGCTTCAGCAGGAAGCTTTTTATCTAAGAAACCTTTGACTCATGGTTAAAGATGCTCACATGTCCCAACCCCACAGAATCACAGCACATTTCAAGACCTGAACAGTTAAGCAATGTGTGTCTGACCCCAGATTTCACCAGTAATGTGGTATCTCAGTTATTGGTTCCTAACACGTGTGTGAAACAGACACCTCCTATATCTGTGATCCCAATCTTTCCGCCAGTCACACACCTAGGGTAAATCTGAGAGAGAGAGATTGCTGTTCTGGTTAGAATAAGAGCAGAGATGCCCTTGGTACTCAGATCTTAATAATACAGATGATGGAGTCATAGTGGAAATTCTTTGCTATTCCCTCACTGATGATGTGGCTGAAAATGTCTTTTGTGTAGACTTGCGATGGTACAGAGTCACGGAAGGTGTGTGAACTCTGATGTTCACTTACCATTGTCTTTATGACCTTGACTTATATCATCTAATGTCCTGCTTGACTTTCTCACCTGTAAAAGGGATAGTACCTTTAGTACTCAGGATTAGTGATTAGAATACGAAGTGTTTGGGGTGACTGTCAAATTTTAGGCATACAGAAGTATTTGATTTTCCATTATGATGATAATAACAATGAGAAAAATGTCTCTATGATTGTACTTGGGCGCCTGGCTGTACACTTGTCCTAAGACAGAACAGCTGCCCTTCTCAATATATCTGCTCAAGCAGATGCCAGGATTACTGTGAACAGGTGTCATGAAGGTTTTGTGGGTACCTCACTGATAATAAGAGAACCAAACACATTGTGCCAAACTCCTGTCCAGTTGACTAGAAATCATGAGAATATGTCTCATAGCTGGGTCTGCTCAGCGTGAACTCCAAGAGGGAGCAATACAAAGATCTTCCAGTAAGAGAGAAAATAGTTTCAAATTTCCAGTGACTCCAAATCTGCAGAGACTCGGTTCTTTAAGCTGAAATAATGCATACGTGAATGTGATTTTAAATCACAAATTCACAAAATTGCACATGACAAGGGTCCTATAAGGACAGCACTGTCACAGCCAGCAAAGATATCCTAAAGAGATTATCCCTTCTTGTGCTTGTTTGTATGAGAATCACAGCAACCTCTCTCTATCTCCTCGCCCCACACAACTGAGAAGATTCCTTACGAACATGTGGGAAATTGATAGAGAACTTAGAATATGAGTTATTTCCTTTGGGTAGGGCAGGGCACTCTGCTGTTTCCCTCAAAGTAACCGTTTTAGAGACCCATCGACAAAATGAAGACCAATTCTAAACAGAATACGTGTTTGTGTTCTCCTAAACAGGAAGACGATGAAGCTGGTCTTAAATGGTAACAGTAAAAAACAGATGATATTCCAAAGCTTCCAGGTAAACTATATGAGATAAAAGATAGAGAGGGAAATTCTGAAACAAATTAAATGGCATTAATATCAACACATCACAAACGGTGGGAAATGGATCTTTGTAGATAGTTTTTTGCAATGAAAGTTAGTACAAATGAAGGAAGAAAAAAGTAAGAGAAAGATTGAGAGGAAGAAAAGAGGACGTGTTGGTCGAGGAGGTGGAGGAATGGGATGGCAGGGAACATGAAACACACCAATACATCTACAATTGGAATTTCAGTACTGAGATGGGGAGTGGAGCTGAGCTCCCACCCACAACCAATACACTAGCTCCAATTGACAGCTGCAAGAAAGGGAAAAATTAGTTTCTCTAATGCAGTCTCACTTGGTGTATAAGCCACACTTAAAGGAGGCCAATAGATGGCAATACAAAACAAACTCAGAGGGATTTCTGGAATTTTTTGTCTCATATTGTTCTGTTTGGGCATCTTTAACATCTCAAACCTTATTGGTCTTTTGCTTTTATATTATGGTTTGTAATTTTGTGTTTGTATGGGTTGTGTGAGTATGTGTGTGTGTGTGCATTTGTTGTGTTTTTTCTTTGTTTATTCTTGTTTGATTTCCTCCTAGATTTCTGAAGAGAAGGAGAAAGAAGATGTGAAGTTAAAAGAGTAGGGAGGTAGGGAGGACCTGGGAGAAGAAGAGGAAGGGGAAACTGATCAGAATGTAATGTATAGAAAACTTATTTTCAATTAAGAAAAGAGCTGACAAGGCAAAGTAATTATTTAATAAATAGCAGTCTAACATTTCAAATTTGATGTCATTCATAACCTCATGGATTCTAGAACATTCTATGCCTCAGAGGGCAGAAATAAAGAGAATGAGACTGATAATAATGCACATAACTGATTTTGATATTCATTTTACTTTGCTGTCATAAAGCACCATAACCAGGGCAAACTAGAGAAGAAATAGGTTTATTGGGGCTTATTGTTCGAGAGGGAGAGTCTCTAATGGCAGAGAAGACATGGAGGCACATGGCGAGATCAGGAAGCTGAGAGTTTACAGTTTAACCACAAACAAGCAGCAGAGAAAGGAAAATAGAAACGGGGTGGGGTTGTGGTCTTCCAAAGTCTGACTCCAGTGATGTTCTTCCTGCAGCAACACTCTGCCCCTAGAAGTTCCACAGTGTACCCAAACAGTTCAGCTAACTAGAAGCAAAGGATTCAAATATTTGAGCCTGTAGGGGACATTTCTCATTCAAACTCTTTACTGATAAACAAAGACTTGAAATGAATGAGGAAGTGCACAAAAAGACAAAAAGACATAAATAAAAAATTAAGTTAAAAACTCATAACAGGGAAGTATTTTATATAACACAGAAAAATAAAATAAGAATGATAGGCAACTTCTCATCAGAATTGTTTAGACACACATACCACACACACACACACACACACACACCAATGTTGTATGAGATAAATGCATTGGAAAGGGGTACAGGATCCTTCCATACTGGTATGCATATCAAACATTCATCCAAACCAGAAATCCTCCACATGTCTGGACTTTCTAGTCTCATTTGCCTCTCAATCTTTGCATTGAGGTATCTTCTCTTCTCACACGACTTTTACTTTAAGGGTTTGCTGCAATTCCTTGAGTGATCCTCTATGTTAGTTTCATTATTTACAATTCACACGCACTAATTTATTTAATTCTTGCACTCACTCTAAGGCATGATTATTCCTTTATTCCCCATACTAAAAAATTAAAATGCAATATATTTAGACAGTTTATCCCGGACTATGACAGAGTCAGGATTCAAACAAACTCTGACTTCAATGCAATTGTTCCTACTTTATCATTTGATATCATACCCTTTCTTAGGTCTGTAGCTCTCTCTTCAGGTCACCAACTCCAAATAACACACACACACCACTAACAAAAAATGGAAGCAATAAAACAACCAACAAATTTAAGTTACATGCCTGCCTTTACAGTTAGTAACAGGAGATCTGAATTGTTGGCAATAAATAAACATTTGTTCCATCCAGTTGTTTTGAAATTGGATGTCTATAGAAGCAATTAGCACAGCTACTGCATTTTTAAGTGGCGTTCCCCTCACCAGGCAGCAGCGTATTGATTGTGCACAACTTCGTGCTCTTAGACGTCAAGTTGATATGTTGGAGTTGACTGTGGTGGAAGGAGGAGCAGAGCATGGCCCCTGATACATTATATATTCTTTGTTGTTCTTTGTAAAGAAACAGTCTTTGAACATTTATCTGCACAACATTGCTTCTCATCCCCTATCAAGCCTACCACTGCACCCTTCCAATCAAAATAAGTCTGAAACTCACACAAAGAAAATAACTAGAATAATTCTAAAAAAAAAAAAAATCACTGGTGAGCTTTTAGAAAACAAAACATTTTATTGCTCAGGAAAATATAATTAAACACAGTGATATAAATTAGGCTCTTGAGATAATTCTCTGATAAGCTAGAAGAAAGAATGCCCCCCCCCCCCCCCACACACACAATGAGGTCTTGAGGCAACCTCACCATTAGCCTCCTTTCTCACTCACGTAAAGTTAAAGCAGCCACTGCAATGGACAGTGGTGGTGTGTTTTGTTTAGTTTTCCTGGCAACTTGAGATTATCTGATTTCTATTTTTGCAAATAAGCATCAGATACTTTTTGAAGCTGATGAGAAGTTGAAATAAATGCGAAAATCAAAACCGAGTTTCGGCAAATGGTGGACATTATTATCCATACTATAGGCCTTGCATCTCAAATCTGGTATGTGCCTTAACAAATGTGTGTTTGTAATAGGAGGTCCTACACAGAACTCGTATCAGCCAGTAACACATGTAGTTAAGCAGAAGCTGATAGGCATATCTACATCAATATCTATATCTATATACATAAATATGCACATACATATGTAACAGTAATAAAGAAAAGGAAACAATCTGAAAGTAGGGGAGCATGGGAGCAGTTAGAAGGAAGGTACCTGAGAGGGACAGGAGGGGGGGAAAGGAAAGGGGAAAGTGAAGAAAATCTATTTTAATTAAAACACATTTAGGAAATAAAAAGAAAAGAAGTAAAGAGGAAGATGCTTATTAGGTGAGCATCATTTCATTTTTAAGTGTTTTTCCCCTTTAAAAAGGTTGGGCGTGAATACATATAAATATGTGCTGGGAGACTGAGAAGCACCTTCCCACCCCACATCTCCCTCTGTTGTTTCTATTCGCATTGCCTGGGGGACCTGTAGTTCCTACCTAATGAGCCAGCCAGATGGGAGTTCCAAATTGTGTGAGCAGGCATTTGTTTGTGTTGCTCTGGGAAAGTGGCTGCTCGCCATCCACTTTCAATCAGGGAGGCAATATTTGCAGGTAAGAGTTTCTCCCCCTCCAAGATGCTGGCACATGGTGTGTGCTCAGATGATCCTGCTTGCTGCTCCTCAGGAGGGAAGCTTCCAGTTTCCTCTGGGTGCCTGCTGTTGATTAAATGACGCAGGCCCAGTGGCCCTCCAGGAACAGAAGGCCGGAAGATCGGAAGGGAAGGAGAAAACATCTGAACTGTAGTGCAGCTGCACCTATGAACTCAGGACTCACAGCACCTGCAGCTGCAACTGCATGCACAAGACTTGCACAGAAACAAACCAGCCAAAACACCAGCATGGGTGGAGGAGGAGCTCATGAACTCTCACACTTGTCTGAGGAACTACTATCAACTGATGGATAATGAAGGGGGAAGAGTCTACGCTCGACTGTACACAGAGGCAGTCTAAATGGACTGAGTATTTCACTAAAACCAGAATTTGAAAATGGAAGATACAGAGATGGGTGAACAGGGTATGGGGGCTAGCTAATATGGGAGAAATTGGAGGTGAATATGATCAAAATACATTGTATAAAATTTTCAAGTAATTAAGAGAACAGTTTTTCAAAGTAAGGAAGTTGGGAGAGAAAAGTGGAGCAGGGATAGGTGAGGAACTGGAATGGAGAAAATGGAGGGGGGGTTAGACTTGTCAAAACACACTATATGCGTGTGTGAAATCTTCAATAAAAAATTTCATCATGAAAACAAAATGAGCCTGGGTAGAAGGAGACCTTCAAGCAACTTGCACAGCTTGAGATGACACGGGTAATTTAAAACCTCAGACCAGAAAATCTGCCTTGCAATCTCATACTGTGATGGAGGTCTCTGCAGAGAGGATTTTGTTTTAATTGACAAATCTGGAATGCTTAGCCATTTAGAAGCAGAAAATGCAGTGGGGGATCATGGCATAAACACAGCTCACATACATTCCAATTAGGGTTCCAAAGAACGAAATGAAAGCATGGGATAGAACCCAAGTTCCCAGCACTGACCCACACAGCCCTATGTTAAGCATTGCATTTGTCAGTGACTAATGGTACATGACCTTGGGTAATTCATTTTGTGTCTCAGAGCATTGGTTTTCTCACATTAAAAATCAATTGTTCTAAGCAACAGATGAAATAATACAGACTGAACACCTGGTCCTGAGAGACACCTTCTGTACCAATTCCTTAAGAAACTATAATTACATTTATTCTTCTACAGCACAAGACACACTCATGTGTTGCTTATGAGAAAGGCACAAAAAGGGAAAAGAACGCACTACAGATTAGCAGGGCTTGTATTAGAACTCAGAGTTACTATTTTTGGCCCCCATTCAATTCATCATCCCATTGTATTTTGATATGATTTAATTTTAGAATATATGCAGAGTATTAAAAAACAATAAAATACCTGTCATTTTGAAGATCAGTGTGTGTACTGGCAGGTTTTGTGTCAATTTGACACAAGCTAGAGTCATCAGAGAGGAAGGAGCCTCAGTTGAGGAAATGCCATCATGAGATCCAGCTGTAAGGCATTTCTTTTACCAATTAGTGATCAATTGGGCAGGGACCAGGTCATTGTTCTGTCTGTGGTGCCATTCCTGGGCTGCAGGTACTGGGTTCTATAAGAAGGTGGGCTGAGCAAGCCAGTAAGCAGTTCCCCTTCATGGCCACTACATCAGCTCTTGCCTCCAAGATCCTGCTCTGTTTGGTGATGAACAGCAATGTGGAAGTATAAGCCCAACAAATCCTTTCCTCCCCAACTTGCCTTTGGATCATGGTGTTTTGCTGCAGTAACAGAAGCCCTAAGACAGTGACCTTATTGCTGCTTACCTTTCAGATACTCCACAAATATCAACAAGAGCAGATACTTCACAACCAGCCTGCAACAGGGACCGTCTCAGATGCTTCATGCATGTGGTTCACATTCTACCTGAATGATATCCATATGGTTTTCAGTATAATGCCATTACACTTGAAAGGAACAGGAGTCCAAGGCAGAAAGCACTTTCCTCCCAAGCCAGTGCTCCACAAGAAGAACCAGGATGCAAGCATGCTGCTGGGAACTTTAATGCTGAAGAGATTCTTAAAAATTGTACTCAATCTGTGCATTTTGGAAACCAGCTGAATGATATCAGAAAGCCATGATAGAGAAATGGGAGAGGCCATTCCAAGTTCTGTACTGATCTCAGTTTAGCTCTACTCAGCTGAAAAATGGCCCATACTGGGAACACAGCAACAGGGTAGTGGATGAGAAAAATGGGGTGTGTGATAATGTGGACGCCTATGGGGCTCAACACAAAACAGAGAAAGACTGCATTGATGTAAGAAGGATCCCAGGCTCCCATCACCGCTAGAAGAAGGGCCAGGCTAACACCAAGTGTGATGTTATCTTTAGAAAAGGTTCGATTGGCCCAATGTAGAAGAGGTTATGAGGTTAGAATTCACTAAAAAGTCATGAGAGATAAGGACAGACTTCATATCTCATTTCATGGAGTAGCAACATCATCCTAAAGCCTCAAGGCCAATAAAAAGAGCAGGGAGGCTGGGGCAAAAAGAATTATCTTCAATGTCAACAGCTTTCTTCAGTTTCTTACTGAAAGCTGTCCCAGGAAAGAAGGACCAAGTGAATTCAGTGTGTCTGCATTCCCCAGAGGGCATCGGTGTTGAAATGTAGACACTGACCCTCAGATATTGAGATCTGCTTCAGCAATGAATGCTCTGTAATGAAATTGTGCCCATGTTGCTAAAGCTTTAGGCATGAGTACACCTGACTTTCTCCGGGCTAAGGTCACAGATGTAAGTTAATATTCACAGAGCTCACAAGCTATTTAATTTCACCCTTCCTATGAAGAAACAGTGTGGGAAAATGCAGACAAGCTAAGCACGGAGAACAGGATGGAGAGTAAGGAGGACAAGTGGTTACTCCCTTCTCAAAATTTGCCGTAGCACTCTTATATAAACTGTGACAGAAGGCATTTTCCATCATGAAATGTAAACATCGAGATTAGTGGCACTAGCAGAAATAAAATAGCTTTACTAGATGATCTAAAGGAAAACTGCTCAGCCACTATGAGCTATAATTTCCTTCATGGGACATGCAGATAAACAAATCAGAATCATGAGTTTGACTGGGGTTGCTGTTGAGATTTAGTATATCCCAGAGTAAGGATTGGATAATTGTTATTTGAATTGATAGTTATTATTATTATCCTAATAAAGAGAGTCATGGTGGCAGGAAGGTATGGCCTTCAGATTTTGGCTGCATCATCTACCAGGTGTGTTAAATTAGGGGTGTCATTACACTTGTCAGAGAACCTGCTTTCTCATTTATTTCAGATGGACAATAATACCCATCAGCCAAGTGTATGTTCCGAGAAGTATGTGATACTACACATGGAAAGGACAGATATGACTGATGTACTTGAAAAATGCAAGGTGGCCTAAACCTCCTTTTGGATGATGACATCTTCTACTCTGCCTCTTTCCAAAAGGACTGATGTGGGAGTCTCCTCTGTGTGCGGTGATTACCATTAATGAATAAAGAAACTGCTTTGGACCTATAGCAAGGCAGAACTTAGATAGGCAGGGAAAGCTAGGCTGACTGCTGGGAGAAAGGGGGGCCAAGTCAGAGAGACGCCACGGAGCTGCCACCAGAGTCAGACATGCTGAAACTTTAGCCGGTAAGTCACTGCCACGTGGCCATATACAAATTAATGGAGTTGGGTTAAATTAATATGTGTTAGCCAGTAAGAAGCCAGAGCTAATGGGCCAAGCAGTGCTTTAAATAATATGGTTTCTGTGTGATTATTTCAGGGCTGAGTAGCCGGGAATGAACAAGCAATGGTCCCCTCCAACAAATCACTCACACAGACTCACACACATGCATGCATATGCAAGTACACATGCACACGCACACACGGGCTCTCATAAACACTGACATATACACATATTCACATGCACCCACTCACTCATACATATACACATGTATACAAACATGCTAATACACACATTCTGACAAAATTACCGACTAATTACCTAGTCATATTTAACATATAAACTGCAACTGAAACCTATGCAAATTAATAGCTAGATGGATCTTGGATGGAGTAGAGGATGGGTAGATAAGTGATGACATGGGTGGATGGATGGATGGACAGATGGATGGATGGACGGATGGATGGACGGATGGCTGGTGGTTTAATGGATCTATGGATTGCTTGATGGGTAGGTGAGTGAATAGTATTAAGAAACAAATGAATGTCCCTGACGTTGTTCAGTTTCGCCAGAATGTTTCTCTTCTAAGGAGGAAGTGCCACTGTCACATGTTTATATTCTCCCATGTCCGCTCTCCCAAGTCTCTTAATTTCCTATGAATATGAAATCAATCAGAATGGCCTGAAACCATTCTGTAAATTTAAATGGATATCCTGGTAGGTGTAACAATTTCCATTACTTCATCAAATTTTTATTTCCAGAAAGTTGCTCACACAGAATAACGAAATTCCTTCAGCTGCATGTGACTGATAGGAGTACTCTTTCATTACAATGAGGAAGGGTCTTTGAACCAAATACCACACACTCTGAGGCAAATAATCCTGCAGAATGGCACTCTGGTTGAAGTGATGGGCATGGTGGGGAAGCAATTCCAGGGCCACTCAGTTGTGGGGAGTTGCAGGCTCTCACAGTTCCACTGTGAGGATTAGCAGGGCAACATACGTGAGAGCTCAGCTCAACACCCGGCAACGGCCTGCACTTCAGTCACACTTGGACTAATAAGATCACTATGACAGTGCAGAAAAAGCCTTGGTCTTGGAGTGAGGAGTTATAACAGATTGATTTCCTACAGACACACTGAGAACCGTGAGGCAGACACTGCTGGGTAAAGCTAAGATGGACCAAATACAGAAATGCCAGCTTGAATCTGGGTTTACAACTCACTGGAGAGAGAGAGAGTCCATACTTCCCCGACAGTGAAATTCTGGCTCTTGGCTTTACACCAGGCATCACTAGCCCCTTCCTATTATTAGTTAGCTTTCATTGTATTTCTCCCTTAACCTGAAGTCAAGGTGTTGTGAGTTCAAGGTTCTGGCTGCAGAGATACCAGATTAGTCTCTGGTCATTATAACCCACCGCTGTACCCTCCCAAGTCTTGATTTGTTAGAATACAAACACCAAATCTTATAAAGGCAGGGCCTGAGAAGATCCTATCCCTTTGGGCTCCTGGAAATTCATGAGAACATTGTAATGCGATAGCACCTGAGCCATGAGAACGCATTAATTGTAGGTTCTGAGACACCCTGAACATGGCCAGCTTTGCTTACTTATAAAACTCACAAAACTTGTACGACTTCTCTAGGCTCTGCTCCTTGATTAATCCAGCCCGGATGTAACAGAATTCTTCCATCCTCACCATCTTCTGGCCTCTCTTTCCATTATTGCAGGGCAGGACTTGGAAACTGCCCTCTGTCAGGTTCTAGACAAAATTATTGAAAGGAAGCAGTCGTTTTTCTCTCATTAGCTCAGCCCATGCAATCCACAGCAGGTGATAGGGACTATTACCAGACAGCACAGCACCCCCAGAGCATCCAGGAATGGCTCCAATCATGTACACATTATTATAACAAGATTTACTTTGGCACACATTTCTCATCTGACTCATACATATAAGGTATTGAGATCCTGGAGCATTTTTGATCAATAATATGTGAAAACTAAAGTTTACAGTTTTCAATAAAAAATAATTCTCTTATCTTCATGATGACAGAAAATAGCTTCATTTATTTTTAAGACACAATTTTATCTATTATTCAAGTATCATATAAATTAATGTTATACAATTAATTGTGATTATTATTAAAATTTTAATTAATTATTATTATATTATATGATCCATATCATTCTTATATATAATGTATATTGATTATATATTTATCTTTACTATTTCCCCTTCTCCAACTCTACCAAGACCTCTCTCACTGATGTCCTTCCATCTCTCTCTCTCTCTCTCTCTCTCTCTCTCTCTCTCTCTCTCTCTCTCTGTATGTGTGTGTGTGTGTGGTGTCAACTATGGAGTTCAATTAGCATTTCCTATATGCACACAGGTTTGGGAGTATCCACTGGAGCACAGGAAACCTACCAGGGGCCACACACCAAAGAAAAAAATGATTGTACCTCTCTCAGCAATCATCAGGAGCCAATAGTTCCTCACTAGGGGTAGGGACTACCCATTCCATGTAGGGACATTGATTGACTTGATCTTATACAAGTGTTATACAGGCAACTTATATCAAAAGTAAGCCCATGAATTCAAAAACTCTGCCATATCCAGAAGATACTGTTTTACGTCAGTCATTCCCAAACTCTGGCTCTCATAGTCCCAAATTATGGATGAAGAAAGAGGCACAGTAAAGTCAAAAGACCTCCCCAGGGCCACACAACAAAGAACTAGTGGACCTGGATTTAAAACTGGAGTATTTCAGATTTTGAGCAGCAGGCCTTCCATAGAAGAATGGTCTTCCAAAATGAAGCACCCAGTCAAGTAGCAACAACTTCAGGGCAATAAAAAAATAAAGAAAACATATGATGAAATCTTTGCTATTGGGTGTCCTGTAGTAGTGTGAGCCCTTCAGTTTCATTTATTTGGTTTGGATTCATTTCAACTTCTTCCACAAAAGTATAATTGAAGCTAGAATAAAAGGAACCAAACAGAATGTAGAACATAAAGAAGACCTCAGCATTTGTAGGCATCCCTGGGATGTCATGAGGACATAAATTTTGTGGGGAAGATAGCTATATCATGCTATGGCCAGAGGATCCTAGAGTCACCCTTGCTACTAACTCACCTCTGACCTTAGACAAGTCAGTCAGTAGCTCTGGGATGAGTGTAGTCTAAAGCAAGAAAACTGACCACATAACTCTACAAATTCTGCACCAAAATTGTCTTCCAAGATGCACACAAAATTATTCTCTGGCTTTTGGAAGCCACAGTGAGAGCTGCACCCATGCTTAGGTTTGTACTTGGAATGCTGTCTCTGAGTCCAAGGCTTAGGACTCTATTCTAAGAAGTTCATAGACACTGTAGCCTTAGTCCAGGACTGGTTATCTGTGTTGAAGAAAAGCATATATAAGTATTATGAATAAGCCTGGTGGTCTGGGATGTGCACCTGCTGATCAATGGAACAATTTTTGTGGCCCACAATTCTGTCTGATGCATAATTGCAAAGTTGCTGCCACTCTCAGAAGTCAAATGAGGGTTTTATCTTTGAGGGGAAAAAAACATTCACTCTTGATATAATCCTATCATTTGCTTGATGGACACCGTCATATACACATTACATCATGCAGTACTCGAAGGGATTTTATTAAGTGGACGTATCCCAATCCACAAGAGGCAAATAAGGTAGATCGAAAATTCCGAACTGGACCTGGCTGCAGAGAGCATACTTGCCCTCTCTATCATTCTTGTTGAATTCAAGTGACACAAGAGGTGAAATCACTAACTGTTATTGGTGAGGTGGACCTGGAGAAGAAATGGGTGTGTAAGGTATACTGAAGACACGGAGGGCAGAAGAGTGTACCAGTGCAGTGACCCAAGAGCATTTGAACTCTAGTAAACGTTGTTGAGCAATATCCAAAGTTGACAGCAGCTCTCTAGAGCTAACGGGATGTCTTGTGATGGAGATGGCATGGTGTGATAACCTTTTCACGTTCACCCTGATTCTGACACTCATCACTCTTTATTGACCCATCGTAGCAGGGAGAGTCCAGACACCCTTGTCCTGGCAGCGTATTCATGTTTGCATGTCATGTACACTTTGTCCTACCACAAGTGTCTACAAAACTCCTAAAAATATCTATTCATCCATAAACTACTATAGAATCAGAAGAAAAGACTCAACGTGCACAATTTAATCTAACCATGCTTTACACACTCACATTGGTATTTAATAAACAAAGATTGCCTGAAAAGCAGAACACAAAACAGCCACACTAGTCAGCCATACAGGCCAGGCAATGGTGGCGCACACCTTATATCCCAACAGCCACACTAGTTAGAATTAGAGGCCAGGCATGCATGCCTTTAATCCCAGTGCTAAGGAGGAATATAAGGCAGGATGAGACAGTAACTTGTTCACTTTCAGTCTGAAGATTTCAAAGAGGTAAGAGCTCTCTAATAGCTAGGATGCTTTGCTTTTCTGACCTTCAGGTTGAACCCCAATATCTGTCTCTGGGTTTTTATTATTCATGCTGTAAGGTAGATCTGTTCATTGGTTTGAGAAGCATAGCTCTACTTGTTTTTGAGGTGCCTGGATTTGTATAGTGGTATACAAATGGCACCCTGTGATGATATTAAAGTGTCCTTCTAGGATATTATTATCAATGAGCCAGGAGAACATTCTTGCTGCTGTCCCTCAGAATTCATATGATGCTGAAGAAAGGAGACTCTATGGGCATGCACCTGCTGATTTTTATGGCTTAAAGTCCAGAATCTATTATCATCATGTAGATCAAATGCTCCACACCTAATGAATCATGAACACATTAGCTGGCTTGAAGCCATGTATGCAGACCTGCTAAAGTGAATCATCAAATCTAAGAAACAATATGTACAGTCCTCACCATCAGCAATGCCTTGTGGTTTGGATTCTTCTCTTCTCCTCTGAACTACTCCTCTCTCTCTCTCTGCATAGCCATACTGTGTATCAAAGATTAGTGAGAAACATCAACACCTAACACTTCTTCTGTGCTTTTAGAGCACCAGGAAGAAGAAAAGCAAATTTCAGAGACAAGATAACTGCTAGGTTATCTTGGAGAAAAGGTAGGGAATAATCAACAAATCTAAGGGTCCTTCTTTAATCCCAGACCATCAAGGACTCCATTTCCCTAGGTGCACTGTTCAATACATTGCCATTGTGTACAGTACTTTGCATATGTTTGCAAGGTAAATTCTAGCCTACAGCAATTATGCTTGAAGTAAATAAAAGTGAAAAGTGAAGAACCTATTCGATGGATTTATATATTAAAAATATTGCACAGAAATGTAAATAATTAGCACAAAAGGTAAAACAGAAGGAATAGCTTTAAAAATGATTCTAAATGACAGCCTGCTGAATGCAAGGTAGTCCATAATCCTCTTAACAGCACTGAGACTGTTCCTGATCTGGCAGCATTTGGTCTTTCCAGTAATGACAACAGCCTTACTTCCTTTTTTGAAATAAGCTATTCCTACCATGTAGCCTCCTTTCTATACTTCCTACTTCACTCTCTTTCTTCTTACCTGCACTTGACCACCTTTTAATTAACTTCAGAATTCCTCCTCAATGCTACATTCTCAAGTAATCCTTGTCTAGTCGGCACTTTAAATTAGGACTCTACTGTCATTTTTGTGTTCAAACTGCCTTTTGTGTCTGAACAGATAAAAAATAAATTGGAGTTAATGAATTTTCTTCCCCTGAACTCATGTTCTATGATGAACTAGCTACTCTTGCTGGAACAGGACATTTCAGAACAGGTCTGGATGAGCCTTGAACTTTTCTGTCAAGGCTGATGGCACAGATATTCCCTAGAGGGAAGGCAAAAGGAAACACAGCCCATCCCTTAGAACACAGATCACCACCTCCTGTGAGACCAGTGGTCCATGATTCCATAACTGGCTCATTCTCAACAGGAGGCCAAGTTTTGTCAACTTAATACATGCTGGAATCACATTGGAAGTCTCAGTAGGAGATTGTTTACCTTGGATGGCCTGTCTGGGGGGTTGTTTTGATTGTGTTGATTGATTATAAGAAGATCTACCACTATACATCTTTAATGGGCAGAAGATCCTAGACGAATATTAGACATGAGGTGCAGCACTCAATAGGCTTTGAGAAGCACTACTGCCACTATTTTTACTGCTCTGTCTCATGCTTGGAATCCATCCACTGAAGACACCACGGCCTAGGAGTAAATCTCCATGGTTTCCTCTCAATTAATGCCAATAGGCTGACTCCTATTACAGACGGGGATTTTCTAAATGAGTCAACCCACTAAAAGAAAAAGGAACTTGAAAACAACAATGATGGAAGACTTTGCCCTGATCCCTCACCACTGTCTTCCCACAGACAAAAAGTAGCTTTCCTGAATGCCACCCATCAGAACCCCGTTTTCTCCAAATTAAGGACACTCATATTTGCTTAGAGTAACCCTATGCACAGAAGAGAACCCCATTAGAGTTCATTTCCTGGTGCTAGAAATCAAATCCCACTGGCCTTTCTTCCCAGGAGGCATTTGCTACTTACTGCAGACAAGAGGGCACTCACGGTTCTGCTGCATCTTTACCATTTCTTGGAGAGCACAGCCATGCCTCAAACTGCCAGTAATTTTCAGACATACGAACCTGGGCACCCATGTAGGGAAGGATAACAGAACTCTGACTGGAGAAGAGTAGCAATCCATCACTTGGCTCTAGCACAAGATGGCCAATTGGACACCCTCATACCTGCTCTGAGCTCACTGGTCTATAAAATAGCTGCCACAAAAGCAAAGGGAGTATAGCCGTACTCCTTCACTTGGGACTGCCTAACCAAGTTTGGGGTGTTTATGGACAAGCATTAGAAGAAAAAGCTATATCCCTCAAGAGAGATTGGCATGGTGGTAAGCTCTGTGCCCTTGATAGAGTAGACTACAAAGCTTCATTTCAGGTGTGTTGAGTTCTCATTGCTCATTAGTAAAATGGAAAGATAGCATGTGACAATATGATGTAGATAAAATGTTGGCTGTGTAAGTACACAACTGCTTGTTCATATGGCTGTGGGCAGGAAGTAGATAGCTGAATAGAATCCATTCAAAGTCCGGTCTATAGAGACACACTTCCACCCAGCCTCCACATCCTTCTAAACAGTGCTATAAGCCGGAGTCACTCTAAACATAATTGCATGAGGTCCATTCCAAATTTAAGCCATAGATTTGGACATATGGACAGATTGATGAATGGATTGATTGATAAATAGAAATATAGACAGATACTCTCTCCCCGAAGGCAGGTTTGTGGCCATGCAGGAATCTGTTCTTGACTAAGATGAGCCAAGCAAAGGCTTAAATTCAAATGTGTGAGAAAGCACAGACTTCCCAGTGACTGGACACAGAGCTGACACTCAGGTGTACTGGTTGGTGATGTTCCCTCACATCTACTGCTGAAAGCCAAGTAGAGGGTAAGGACACATAACAATACATACACACTTCTGCCTTGTTCAAAAACATTAGCTCTACCATTGCCTTTATGCTGTGACTGAGGAAAAGCATACTCACTTGTCCAAGTATGCTGTTGGACAATGGTTTTAACCCTGTAAAGATTTCTTTCATGTACTTGTTTAATAAACACTGATTGGCCAGTAGTCAGGCAGGAAGCATAGGCGGAGCTAGCAGGCAGGAAGTAGAGGCAGGGCAATGAGAATTATGGAAAGAGGAAAGTTTCAGTCTACAGATATGACCCAGCCACAGAGAAAGCAAGATGTGACTGCCTCACCTGAAAAGGTACCAAGCCACGTGTCTAACCCACAAGAATTATGGGCTAATATAAGTTATAAGAGTTAATAAGAAGCCTCGGCTAATAGGCCAACCTGTTTATAATTAATGTAGACCTCTGTGTGTTTCTTTGGGACTGAATGACTACAGGACCAGATAGGACAGAAACCTCATCAACAGAATGACGCTTGGTCAAACAAGTATGTTCTCATTCTCCAGAGTCCTGGGCACAACATAGCCTAAGTCCTAACCACTGACCAAACCTTCCTGTCTTCACTTGATATGTTGTTTGTATTGCAAAGCTGCAAACTAGAGTATATGCTACTCAAAGTACTGATTGGCCTCTGTCAATGTTCCTGTCTTCAGTATTCAAATGAAGGCTTCTGGACAAGAGAAACACAGTGTGTCCACCAGTCCTCCAATCAAATGATAAAGCCAACAGGAAAACTGGCAACATAAGGGTGTTAGCCACTCCTATTGATGTGTTCTTAAGAACTGTGAGTAGATACACATGCATACACAGAGGAGAGAGAGAGGCGGGGGGGGGGGGGGACATATCATGGCAAATAGGGCTACAGGGAAATGCCCAAGAGAAGAGATAAGAAGAGAGAGGAAATTGTTCCATTGAATTTGGGACATGTTTGTAACAGAAAAAGACACAATTAGCAATCAGGAAATCTGAGACCCTGAGAAACATTCTTCTGCTTGAAAGCTCTGTTGATTATGAAACCTGGCAAGTCACTGGTACATAGATGACCTTTAACCTTGTGAGAGTTAACTGAGCCTATCTGTGGGTAAAGATTAAAAAATATTTTGCAAATTTGATTGGCTGAAGGGTGGGATATAGTTTGCAAATACTTAATAGTTGATATCACTCCATTTCTTAAGTTGTCCAGAATAATGCAGCCTTAAATCAGCAAGATTTCCCTGTATTCAGTAAATAAACACAGTTCTTGAACACAGGCATATATGAATCAGGTTCCATCCAACCTCTCAAATGATCCTTCCCTGTTCCTTCCCCCTTCTTCCTCCTCCTCTGCTGTAGCCTCCAAACATTTAAGACCCAAATCTAAAGTTTCGTGTCACTTGAGGTGGAAAGAGACAGAAGATAATTCTATTTGGTTATTGTTAAATATACTCCACCTTCATTTCTCAATCTGTTTTAGTTTCTGAATTAGGAGAGTACCAGACGCTTTCTTAACTATGAATTAAGCATGCTGTTTTCATTTCAGTACTGTTTCCTATGGTCCTGTTGCTCACCAGGTCATAGAAAGAAAAATTAAAGGATAGTAAGCTTCCTGCAAACATAAGCCCAGCTTTCAGAAGTCATTCCTTGTTGGAAACTAAAGTTTGTAAGAGGCCTCTTACTGGTCAGTAGGTATCTTCATCATCATTCCCATCTATCTGACATAAGGAACCACCTCCCGCGCAGAAATTTAAACATAAGAAAAAAATGTCTGTTATGCTCAAGGTGGACAATGACACTACCGACCAAAGTCCCTTCTCCACTCTCAGACAACTTTCCTGTAGGCCAAGCATGACCACATCACCCCTTACTTAAAGCACATTGTGACAGAGAGCTTTCTGTCACTCTAATAAAATAATTGAGATAACAAACTTATAAAAGAAAAGAAACATTTGGATCACAGATCTGGAGGCTTCAGTTTGAGTCTTAGTGACTCCATTGCCTGGGTTCTAGATGGCACTGCTGGGAACTGTATGAGACAGAAGACTGATTACCTCAGAATTCAGGGAGAAAAAGAGAAAAGCCATGCCATGCTTACGTCTCCAAATCCTCTTTGTGAGCACACCCCAAAGACAGAAAAATCTACCTCTAGCCCAGTAGTCCCAAACTGGGCTCACTCCTGTTCTAATTGTTCTCTGTTGCTGTAATAAATACTGCAATGAAAAGTAGCTTCAGGAGGAATTGGTTTATTTGCCTTAGGGATTGCAGCCCATTATCAAGGGAAGGGGGCCAGATGAGGAACTCTGTAAGAGCATGCAGAAAATCAACATGAAGGAATTCTTACTGGATTGCTCCCAAGGTCACATTCTTCCCGTATACAGCCCAGAGTTCTCTACTTAAGGATTTTGGTTGATACTGCCTACAGTGAGCTGGGTCTTTCTATATCAATTATCATTTTTAGAAATTGATCATATATATATATCCACAGATCAATATGAGGAAACAATTATTCAGTTGAGACTCCATCCATTGGAGGTAAGTTGAGTATCAAGTTAACTAAAAAACAAAACAAAACAAAATCTAACCAGCACAATGCCTTTAACATGTGGACATTTGAGGATCCAGCCAATCCACACAAGACATTCCAGTCTTACCCACTCAACAACATGGAGAGAAGGTAAGGTGCATGCTCCTTTGTGTGCTTGCCCACCTCCTCCAGGAATCCTCTGCAACACCATGTCACCAGTGCTGTGTCGGTATCACTGAAGTGACACCATGAGGCACAACATGATTCCCATAAACCCTACCTTTATACTGATTATAATGGGTAGTAAATACCAGTTCTTGTGTTAGTCTGCCTCTGTAAATGGTGAGATAGTCCTCTTCAGAAACAATTTACATACCTTTGCACAGTTTGAAATCTCTGATTTCTCACTCTGAGCAAAGAGTTCTGACAAGTCAAGGCTTGCCTTGACTTCCTGAGACCAAATTCAAGAAAGAGTTGCTCCTCAAACTCTTTGTTCCTCTATAATATCTGAGTAACTCTGTTGTTGCATCCTTTAGTTGCTATGACTCCACCATCCTGTTTCTCTTTGCACCACCCCAATAGTTCTAGCCTAGACTATTTGCAAAGATTCCCACATTCAAATGGAGTTAAATCATGAATTTTCTCCTTGGAATATGACTATAACCAATGTCACCAACAACAATAGAAAGATTTTCTTTAGAGGCACATATCTGTGAGTTCATGCTGTGACATATATGGGAAAACGGGTGACGTTAACTCTTATTTGAAAATCACAAAGCCTAATTTATAGGGCTGTGGATGGCATCTCAGGAGTAGGTACAGTGAAGGTGCAGGTACATGCTCTCAGCTTGCAAAGCCTTTGCTAGAGCCAGGGTCTCTACATGGTTTTGGTTAGGCTCAGCAATGCCCATAAACTGAGACATCTCCATCCAGATTCCAGCAGGCACCCAAATGCTATCTAGTTGCAAGATATCTGGACTCACCCCAGCTCCTGCTGCCACCTGGTCCTTCTCCTCAGCTTTACCACCTAATTCCCACAGGAGAGAACTGTGCTGACTTTTCTCTTCCCCCTCGGCACAACAAAAACACGCTTGTTCTCTCATTCTACTATCCCAGCCTTCTCCAGCTTGTCCCTCTGAGCTGTCCCTACCTCCTCCAACATGTCCCCACCCCAAATGGCATCGTTTTTTTTTTCTTCAAAGTGGCATTTATGCCACCCACGCCAGTCAAGCAGCCCTCTGATACTTGATTACAGCCCTCCTTCTCTGAGATGCATTTCTAGCTCAAAGCAGGACACAAGTGACCATCACCGTCAATCCTCCTGCAGCTTAGCCAGTCCCATCACTTCCACTCTATCAAAAATATCACTTCTAGGCCAGTCTCTTGTGCAGGGTGGTATTGCTCATAAGATTTCAGGCCCTTTCCATGTCTAGCCCTTTCCACACTATGTTCTCGAGGCTTGAGGTCCCCTTCCCATTCTTGCGTGACTAGTGACATCCTTCATTCAAGTAACATGTCCTGATACCTCCTAGGTGACTGAATATCCAGGTTCACCTTCAACATTTTATCCATGCTTAGACTGGCCTGTCTTTCTCATCCCTCTCTCCCATAGGATCTTGTGAACAACGTGCATTCACAAATGGGTCCTTCTCTTTATTATAACCAGAATCCCTAGGGCACAAACTATTAAATAACAGAAAATGCAGTTTCTCCTACAAAAGAGAATCCACATGAAGTTGTTGGTGTTTCCACTGGAAAGAATGTCTTTTTCTTAGGAATTACTAGATTACTGTTTTGAGTATGAAACCTCTGCTTTAAATGCTTGAACAAAACCAGACTCAGAGCCTGAGAAGGCCAGGGTTTTCACCCTGGACACTTTCCTGATGAAGATGCTTGGTTCAGAATGCAATGGGGACCACTGGAAGGTAAGACTCTCTTGACTTGCTATGCAAAATGTGGACCTTAGTGTTGCTGTGTACTTTATAAATATTCATAAGCTCCCAATAAAGATGAACAAAGACAAAATCAAATCAGAGATGTTAACGAGTTGACCATAGGCCTCAGCTAGTAGAAAACAGAGGACTGCAGCCAACACTACCATTTCCTAAATGCCCTCTTGTGCACTTGACTGTATTCAGGGCCACAGGCCTTTCGCTCTACTTAAAAGTCCTAGCTGAAGGTTGGCCAGATGGCTCAGCAGCTAAAACCACTCACCACACAAGCCCGATGACCTGATAACCCGAGGCTGGCCCCTGTAAACAGCTGGATGCTGTGGTGCACATCTGTAATCAAGCACTGGAGGTGGGAGCAGAGACAGGCGAATCATCAGAAAACTCATGGAGCAGCTAACCTGGAGTACAGAGCACAGCATGGTAGAACAAAGAGGCCTTGCCTCAATGAAGTATAAAGAGAGACTCACTCTTACAAGCTATCCTCTGTCCTCCACATGTGTGCTGAGGCACACACATACACACATATACCACCATATGCAATTGATACATAAATATAAAATTTTAAAAGGGGAGTCGTGGGTGAGGCTCACAGAGTGTCTTTCTTTAGAGAGGGAACTAGGAAGGTCCCTACTTCCCCCAGACATTGTGCCTTGCTTTGATTCCACAGGGAGTAACTGGGCCCTCTGTGTGGCTCTGAGCTCTCCTGCTGTATTCTCCCAGCCCTGCAGTGGAACATTTGTCCCCTGGAAAGGTCTTTGCTTTGCCCACCTGCTGAGCATGTCCTCACCAGGGGTTAAGAGGATAAAAGGCTTAAAGCAGCAGGCTCCTGAAGTCACAGATTAAAAGGCAAATAAGGGAAAAACAGGCCTGGGACATTGTTATTATCCATGTGGATTTGCTATACAAATAATCCGCCAAGCCCATGTACATAAGGACTCAAGAGACTGAAATCAGGTCAATCCTCACAGGGATAATAATGACATTTCATGAAGGACGATCAAATTATTAAAATAATAGTTATGCTATTTTAGCAAAAAGTAATCAAAGATCATGAAACTTTCCTCTACTCTTTGTGCATAACTACAGGTAATACACATCCTCAAGAAACTGGCTTAAACCAAATGGGAGAAATGTATTGTTTTTCTTAAACTGAAAATTGCAGAGCAGATTGAAACGAAATGTCAAATCCATCACTTCTGCGGGGTGCCTGACCACGGGCAGAGACCACTCAGTTTGTGCAGTGCGTCACTGTGATGGAGGCTTGTTAACTTCCCCCCAATCCACTTCCATGCTGCCCCTAGCTCTATCCTTTTTCCTGAAGAAGTGGGGTATGCAATGCTTTTCTCACCCCTGTACAATCCCCATACCCTCTCCAAACTGTGGGACAGAATGAAAAGAATCTCAATACAGATTAATAAAAGAAGTTAAAACAAGATTGTTTCTGACAAAACCAGACAAATCAATTAGCCGATCTCTGGCAAGCAAAGATAATTGTATTTCAGAGTCTATTAAGGCACATCAGGGCCAGTTAGCTGATTTCACAGGGGAACTGGCTGTCGTTGGGCATTAGGCAGCGATAGGAAACATCGGGCAGAAACACAAGATGGCATTTTCTCCCAGGGATCATGGCAGCTATAAACTCAGCGTTTCAGTGCGAGCAGACAAGCGGCAGGTGTATTGGCTCCAGAGAGATTCCCATCCCGACAGGTCTATGAACGACTGAACGTCTACACCAGATCTGACAGTACTGATTATAATCCTTTATGTGAAGTTATTCATCTAACACCTCTGAAGAGACATCTTCAAAACGAGATGAAGGAGAAAGGGTCAAGGGAAGACAAGAGATGACTCTGAACATCAAATGATGGAAAACATCACTCGGAAGGAAAATCAGTTTGGCTTAAAAGCCTTTTGAGGAATAAGACTTAGAAGCAAGTTTCAATTTCTTTTGAATAATGGATGATAGCTTCAACTGAGCTGTCCATATTAGAAAAGCATGCTTGCCTTTCCTGTAACTCTTACCTGTGAGTTTACCTTGCCTTAAAGGGTAGGGAGGGCTGGGCTATGGAGACATTTAGCTTAATTACTGCTAATTTTAAAAATATCTTTGTTAGAGATAGTGTTCATGCTTATCTGTGCTTCTGCGGAAACTGTGGATATTTGGTTTATATGCACGTTTTATTCACCTTTTGAACAGGAACAGGATGCTTCTAAGTGTTCCCCTGAGATGCTGAGCAAGCATTTACAATTCATTCAGCAACAGAATCTCCAAAAGCTTAGTACTGTGATCTGCCCTGAGAATAAACATCTTGAAACATTAAAAAGTGAATATTTTTGCTCTCTCACAGATACAGCTGGATTAGAAATGTACATAGTTGTCAGATATGAAATATGAACAGGATATGTCTTGTCATTAATCACCCCTCTATTATTATCATCTATATAACTTATTTTCTTAGGAGAACATTGTTGCCCTCTATGAAATGAGACATTTTCTGCTGCCTTCCCAGTACCATTCCATTCCAAGAGCAACCTGAGGCATCGCTGCAGTTTCCACAGCAGAAGGCTATGTAAAGGCATTGGGGAGATGAAACATCACAGTCTTCCTGTTACAACGGATAGCAAGAAAGGCAAGTGGACTCTTTATTTCCTTCAATCCAGTCAGTCATCTGAAATCTGAAGGTTCACCCGGGGATCTTGACAAACTGCATGTGGTAGGACTCGTGTGAAGAAGGATGCTTAAAAGTAACCCCACACTAGCTCAGAATTGAGAATAATTGATGGCTGCTTATTTAGGAGTAGACTCACAAATATCCTCTGCTGGAACAGAAAACAGCAGCTGAATTCCGCAGCCGGAAAAGAGGCTGGAGACACGCTTTACATCAACACAATTAGTATAAGAGGCCACTCCCCAGTGGGCGGGTAACTTAAGTAAGGACTACTTGCTGTAGGATTTCCTACAGCATTCATGCAGCCTAGTTTTAGACAAGTATATGACTGCTTGTTCAACAGGTCTCCAAATGAGGCAAAAGCCCACGAGGACAGTCTCACTCGGGGAGGACCAGTGGATTTGGGCACAATACAGAATACCGCTGAGACCGCATGGCCTGAGTTCTTTCTTTTCTATCATAAAAGTGATTCTCTTGGTGGTTTTAGTGCCATTTTGTAAACCCTGCATGGGATAGACTGGATCCTTCCTGGAAACCCCATTTTTTTTCTCTAATATCTTTCCCTAAAATTCTTTGGGAGATGATGCTTCTCAGGTTTATTGTCTGGAGATGCCAACTGTCACTTCAGATCCCAGGAGCTGTTCTGACTCAGTGCTGACAAGATCAGAGGCATATCACCCCTATTTTTGTAAATATGTTCTGAGCAATATCAATGTTCTTGAAAACGTGTGTCTGTGTTTATCACCTTTTAGTTTTCTAAAGACAAGATGTACCTGGCTTGATATTGGGCCAAGCCAGCAAAACAATAAGTGTTATTTTTGATTTAAAGATGCTTTGAATGAAAACAGCAACACAGAGTTAAAACTCATCAAATGTAAGTTGGGAAGAAATCATTTGCTATTGCTGGAGGTTAACACTGGAGGATGGGAAAAACTTGTTTGTTAGTAAGGAAAAGCATGCTTGTTTTTGATGTATGAATAAAGATGGCTGGAGCTATTCAGGGACAGCCACTTATATGAAACACATTTAGAGGCCCGCCAATTCACTTCTTTGTGCTGATGCCCCTTCCCCCATCTCAGGGCCTGAACCCAAGCCAAGGCTGAACCCTGGCATAAATGCTCAGTGGAAATGTTAGGTTTTGTTGCCCTAGCGAGGGGCCAGTTTCAGCTTTAAGTCAATTCTAGTGGATTTCCAGGGTTTAGACTTTCACTGATAGGCTTGTAACACTAGCCCTGGCTTCACTCCAAAGGGAACACTTGGAGAACAGGCTAGATTGTGGTTTCCTGTGGTGCTGGCTTAGGAGTCTAAAGCAGAGGCTATGGATTCCATTTAAAAAAAAAAAAAAGTGCCGGGGGAAGAGTGGCGCTGCAGCCCTTGGGCCACATTTTTGGCTCCAGTGATTTAAGCACTGTGAAAAGAATTAGGAATCATCTTCTCTGTGCTAACACCATTTAATTAAGATCCGCATGATGCCATCTGTAATTGACGGGGTGAAGAAAACAGCAACACAGAGTTCAAACTCATCAAATGTAAGCTGGATCTTCACTCCCAGTGTGCACCAGGCATTACTGGGGACTGGTGCACTTAAAGATGGCAAGACCAGATCCTCACTTTCTTAAATTTTACACTTACCAAAGGGAAAACAAGCTACCCATAACATTCCTAACTTTCTCCAGTACCCTACAGCCTGAGTAAAATAAATAAAAATCATGAATAAGTGAGTCTTTTCATCTCTCTCAGACCCATCCCATTTTTCTTCTTCATCAATTATCTTCATTAGTCTAGGGCAGGCTCACCTTCCTGACATCAGAGCCACCCTGCTCCTGCTTGGTTAGGCCCTCTGAGATGCTAACTCCCCTCATCCTTCAAGTGACAGCCTGACACAGTTTTGCTTCATGATGGCCTTTCTCTGCCAAGGGATTGGATTACCCTTCCTGTTTCCCTCCCTGGTACCGTACATGTCTGTTTTGCTGACTTTTCAGGTCTCTAGGCTTATTTTTACCTAATATGTCTATTTGCCTCTCTCTTTAGGTGGTAAGCACCTAGAAGTCATGGGCACAATCTTTTCATTGTAGTGTTTCCACATATAATGTCATAACGAATATAACAACAATGAACAGAATGTCAGTCCCCAAAAGACATCTTGTGAATCAGTTAAGTGATGGAACTATAGAAATAATAATAGGTTATGAAACTATGGCTAAATACAGTAGTGTCAACATACCAAAGTGGTTTGAGGACTTGAGGCCTCTTCCACTTTCAAGCCTAGGCCTGCAAACAGGGCCAAAACTCATAGCTATGGAATGCATAGGCCCTATGGGAGAATCTACTAACACCGGTTTTGGGGGTGTTTTTGTTTTTCTTTTTTTTCTACATGGCCTTGTTGTCAAACTACCTTATAAATATTTATATTTAAACCCATATATTTGTTCTTCTCCTAACTTTGGTCAGAAGTGCTTTTTATTATTATTGGGTAGTGGTTGATGCAGAGATGCGCTGCTGTTCAAAGTTCTGAGAACAAGCAACTGTTCTCAACTATTGGTGGGACATCTGTGCCAATCAGCTTTTCCCCCAGTGTTCAGGGAACATCTGGAAAGAAGGGAGAAAGGAACATACAACCTGATGCATTGTGGGAAGTGCTGTGAATTCTGTATTCTGCTGTATTCTGGATGTGGCATGGCTGTCACAAAACACGAACTTACAGCACCTATGGCACCTGCACAAGATCTTCCAGGATCATGCTTATTAAAATTCCAGCATTTGGGGACAGAGGATACTCTGATTTCCTACTCCTATAGGAAAGTATTGGCAGTTGATGGTTTCTATGGGAGAGTCACTATTTTGCAATAGTTTGGTTGGTTCTTCATGTCCCAATGGATGACTTCATGCTCATTTATTTGCAGGTAGCACTTATTAGATTCAGTGGGTTAAACATATCCAAAATTAAGAAAGAAAGAAAGAAAGAAAGAAAGAAAGAAAGAAAGAAAGAAAGAAAAGAAAGAAGGAAGGAAGGAAGGAAGGAAGGAAGGAAGGAAGGAAGGAAGAAGGAAGAAGGAAGCATGAGGTTAGAAAAGTGATGGGATAGCAAGGCCCTGTGGGGAGTTGGAAGAGTAATGAAAGGAGACTGACGTTGGAGTCCACATATGATCAAGACACATTGTATAAATATATAAAATTTTCAAAGAACAAAAAATATGAAAAACATTTACATAGCATTGGTTGGAACACTAGCTTTAAGGAAAAAATGAAAACCACTGTCAGTCATTAAAATTTATATACTGTTGGTTAATAGACTAGCCTTAAGAAAAAATGAGAGCCAATACCAGCCATTAAAAATTGGTTTGAGGAATATATTTGAGCTGGAACTTGCCTAGCACAGAATTTTTTGAGGTAGATATAGACATCAGAGGAACAAGAATGTTCTGAGAGCCAAGAAAAAAGTTTAAGAGTAAATTATACAAGATTTGAGAACTTGGTGAAGAAGTAAAAGCAAAAGGAACAGAGGGTTCTCAACAGGAAAGCAGAATGGTCACAATAACCCTGGAGTTTGTCCCTTCCTAAGTGGTATTACAGACAGACTGGAAACAAGAGAACAAACCACATATTAAAGACACTGGCTACTGTGCTGGTTCACTGCATGTATTTTTTACTATAATTTTCAGCTTTCCATGGTGAGAAGGCTAGCTATTATAGGCTATAAGATATTGACTTTTTAATTTTGTTTTTAATCAGCACACAAAGTTATAAATTTTATTTTGGAATTTTCACATATATTTATGCAAATATACTTCTTTCTTCTTATCCACCCTTCACTTCCCTCCCCTACCACTACCCTGTTCCTGCTTGATGTGGACTTCCTCTCTACAGCTGGTCCTCTTTCTGCTCAGTGTAACATGTGTTCCATCACAGTCTCTTACTCTCCTCCTGCTTTAACTCTTCCTCCATATGTTTTGAGTTTGTTTGTTTGTTAGCATGTGTAGGAATGTCTCGTCTACATAAATGTCTGTTAACCGCATGTATGTTGTGCCCACTGGGGCCAGAAGAGGGAATTGGATTCCCTGAATTTGGAATTACAGGCAGTTGTTAGCCACCATGTGGGTGCTAGGAATCAAAACTGAGTCTTCTGAAAGATTGGGCACTATATTTTACTGAGCCATTTCTCCAGTCCACACCATATGATAGTTCATGTGTTTTTACCCTTTGACAATTCATACATTTATAAAATGTACTCTGATTATTTTCACACTCTCCCTCCTCTCCTTTCTCATCTGTCTTTCACTCCTGCCAAACCTGTTCTCATCTGCAATCCTCATCCTGTTTCATGCCTTTTTTTTTTTTGTCTTGTTTTGTTTGTTTAATGAAAGAAACAAGGACATGTGCTCAGCTATGTTCACAGCAGCATTATTTGTCATAGCCAGAAACTGGAAGCAACCTAGAGGCCCCTTGACAGAAAAATGTATAAATATAGTGTGGTACATTTATAAAATGGAGGACTACTCAGTGGGGAAAAAAATAAAAACAATGACATCTTGGAATCTGAAGGCAAATGAATGGATCTAGAAAAATCATATTGAGTGAGGTAACCTAGACCCGGAAAGAAAAATATAATATGTATTTGCTCATAAGTGATTTTTAGACATTAAAAAAAAAAAGAAAAGCAAGCTTCAGTCCCATAACCCTAGAGAACCTAGACCTAGACAACAAAAAAGACCCTAAGAGAAACATACACAGATCTACATAGGAAGGAGAAGAAAACAAGATATCCTGAGTAAATTGGGAGTGTGGGGATCATGGGAGAGGGTAGAAGAGGAGAGGGAAGGAAGGGAGAAGAGCGGAGAAAAATGTATAGCTCAATAAAAAAACAAAAAACAACAACAAAAAAAACACGCAAACGTTCTTTAAGCTCATAGGTGGCAGAGCATGGCTTCAAATCCCGTTCTGGTTTCCAAATTCCAGGTCCCCAGTAGACTATGTCTGCCTTTTGTTAGCACAAGTCTTAGTGTTGAACGTGGGTGCAACACCTTGTGCTATTTGTTGACTATGGTAAAGATATGTTCCCCTTTGAGAATTTGCCTCAGCCAATATAGACTTTGGATAAATGCAGGTTGAGTGTTTGCTCAGAGCAAACATCATCAGAAGACATCCTGCTTCCTGGAGCTAGAAAAGCCATCCTCAAATATTAATGTGCTAGAAGCCAGTAACTCTGCTAGCAGGGGCAATTCTCATGCAACCTTCTGCACTTCTGCTCTCTCCACCATCTTCCAGCTCTTACATTGTTTCTTCTCCTCTTCCTTGATATTCCCTGAGTCTTAGGAAAGGGGAATTGATATAGATATTTGATAAATAGCTAAGCACTCACTGTGGCTTATTCTTTGCATCTTGAACAGGAATGAGTGCCTGCATTAACCACTACCCACTACAAAATGAAGTTTCTCTGAACAAAGTTGGGAGTAGCAGTTCTATTAATATAAATATAAATATTTAGATGGCAGTTTGACAATATGACAATTTATACAAACAATACAATATTAATAAGATGTCCCTTAGGGCCTTGTCAGGAGCCAATTTCCTCCTAAAATCATTACAGGAACCATCACCCTGGGGAGTCTGCAGAGAACCCCAAACCCCTAATTGTGTTAGGAATCAAAGCCTACCCCACACCCAAATTGGCTGTTAATGAGAGCTATCTGTTAGTGGAACCCACCCCGCATTCCAAACTATCTAAAGATCTAGGTGTGTCGACTCGTGACTTCTTGGCCTACAGTGACTTGACCGAAGATAACCTCCTGCCTACGTGACCAACTCGGACCATGTGACCAACGTGAACCACGCGGCAAGAGCCCAGAACCCTGTGCCCATCCCCCAACTCTTTACCATATATAAAGCTGTACCCCATCTGTAATAAACGGAGGCTCTGACAAACCTTGCATGGCCTTCTTCCTGTCTCCTAGCCCATATCTTCCAGGTAGTGCCTCTCCGGGACCCTGGAATAACTGACTGCCGGGTGGGTTACAACCCCTAGACTGAGTAGCCCACCCAAAGGCAATCAACAGGGCCTATGGTTTTCACCCATATTTATAGTACCAGGTACGAATCTCCCTCCTGTAGACCAGGTCTGAAATTCAACCAAGAAAGTGAGTAGTTACCCTCATACAATTTTGACTCTGTCGTATCATTTAGAATTTTTTGCAAGACTGGTTGGTATTGTACCATGCAGAGTCTAGCTCTGAATAAGACCAGTGATGTCTATTCTTATCTAGCAACCTGGATAGCATCTTCCAGCATAATGAAAAGTAACCAATGAGATGAGTTTCATAGTCAGCTCTAGACTGAGTTGTCTGTCTTGCAACAAAACACACAGTGTCTTTAGCATCACAACAATACCAGTTAATTATGATGGGAAAACAAGAACCGCAACAGCCTACATTACCCATTTTCTTATTCTTTCACTTTGAAGTAGGAATGTTCAGTGCGCCTGTCCTTTAACTCTATCTTACCAGTTTGAAATAATTAAGACTTTGCTATTTTAGTGATAGAATGAATACTTTTCATACTTACACACGCATGCACACCCCCCCACACACACACCTTACCTTTCGTGGTGAAGAAGAACTTGGATATGTCTACCTGCCCCCTCCATTCCTCCCACTCCATTCCTTACCCACTCCTCTCTCTCCTCCATCCTCCTCTAAACCACATCTCTATCTATAATATATATTATATGTAATATATATAATCCCCATACCAATCTGTTTATTTTCAGCAGGAAATGGTTGATTTTGCTCCATTGTATACTTCTGTCATGTGCCACTTTGCCACAGTTCCAAGGCATTGGAGCTCACTTATCTTGAACCAAAGCTTCCAAACATGTTAACCAAGACAAAACTTTTCTAATTTGATTTTATAAGTTGTTTAAATGATGGAGCTCTGAATGGCAGACCCTCCTAGTGACCATATATGCAATATTCATTGAATCATTTCATCATTAAACCTTTCATTCTCTAAATCAACCACTTTTTAGCAACCATTGCTGTTATTCTTACTGAAAGCAGAAATGCATTAATTTCTTTTATAGGAGGTACCCTAGGGCCTCGTCTTGCCTACCAGACTTGGGATGCAGCCATCTATCTTCTTTGAAGTTTTTCTGCAAGTGTGGCTCCTTTGGGATTCACACTAAAAACATTCTCAAATATTGAGCCTCAGGGATCATGCCTATCAGAAACTCTCCTAAGAAATACAGAACTCTGGTTGGCATCATGCCCAGCTCATCTACAGTTCACTAAAGGCAGCAATCCAGGGGGCTGCTGTTCACTACTTTTATTTTATTGTTGATTATACATTATGGATTCTAGAACTCATTTCTCTAAAAGTGGAATTCATTTTCTTCCAAACCCATGAAGACATATTTACTATTATATATTCTCATATTTTTAATTATAAGCTCAAGACCTAATGTATATATAAATAGTGGGGCTAAATGTTAACAGTCCTGGTAACCAAGGTATGATGCTGGAGGGTTTCTGTTCAGTTCTAGTGAGTAACTAAGAGTATAGTAATAGACTACACTGTTTGGGAACCTCTGCCTTCCCCAGGACCCACAACTCATAGGAATGCATTCCACACTTGGCATTGGGATTTTCTTTTATTATAAGAGTGGACTGAAGGTAGAGGGGATGGGAACATGAGAGATCAGGTTGTGCAGGGTATGGAGGGGGGAGTACTGTAAAAGAGGTGCATTTCAGTGTCAGGTGAAAACCTGGTGCATGGGAATCTCCCTGAAATCTTCAAGGATGACCCCATCTAAGACCCCTAGCAATAGCAATGCATAGGCTGAACTGGTTGTCTCCTGTGACCTCATTGGAGACATTTTCTTCATTGAGTCCCCTCTTCTCACAACTTTATCTTGGGTCAACATGACATAAATGCTGCCAGCACAAGAACACTGCTTACCAGAACCTTAAAAAGGTCATAGGAGAGAAGAACTGGTGGATACAAGTATACATTTGGACAGAAGAACTTACTTCTCAAGTTGGGATAATATTTATAATTTGGAAAAATTACCTGATAACAATTAATTGTACATTCATTTCAAAATAATAGAGAAGGTTTTGAATAATCCCAGCATTGAGAAGTGACAAATACTTGCTGCCAAGGAGGTGACAGTTGTTCTAATTTGATTACACATGTTTAAGTATATAAATATCATCCTGTACCCCAGAGATATTCATACTTTTGGATAAAATGGGTAATAGTGAGTTTGTGCGACTCCAATTCTCACATCTAGATGCCTATGATATGACAGGGAGCCATAGGCAGAAGAACCAATAACTCCTATCCAATGGCCACAGACCTTAGAGCATGCCTTTCTGAGACTAGGCAAGCCTAGGCCAGTAGAAATGAGTGGCCCCCACAAGTTAAGCCAAGCCCACATTGTTTAACCCCAGAACGATGGTATAGGTTGAATGTTCTCGTACAAAGCCACAATGGGTTTGTTGCTGTTGCTTTTGCAAAGTGGTTGGTGTCCTGGACATACTCTGGCTCTGTGGACGTTAGCATAGAAATCCCACTGCTAGACGACTTGGTTTTCTCGTCAGTAATGTGGGGAAAGGGGCTTCAGCCATTGTGAATGGGTAGCACTGGTCCGTGAGCCATTACTTTATGTACATAACTGCTTATCTTTTTAATTATTCAGTAGCCCCGGAGTGAAACTTGTCATAAGGATTCGTGGACATTTTGCATTTAAAATGCGAAATTCAGATTACATTCTCAAAATAATGACATCAATTATATTTTAGTTATGATTAAAAACAGTGTCCGGTTTTTAAAGATCTGGTCATAAGTTTTATACCGTATGTGTGTGGGAGATACCTCTAGCAAATACTACAAATAGGATTTATTTTTACCAAAACGACACAGTCAAGCCTCACTTCCCACAACTCAAAACGCAGTGAAAAGACCAACAGAGAAGGGAGTTGCAGAAGAAAATGAAGGTGGACAAATAAATTGGCTTTTAGTCAATACATATTTTACTCTCAGATGAACTAATAGTTGGAATTTTCCATGGTCAAGAAAATAATGGAAATTCTCCATTAATCCCAAATATCTTCTCACCTGATCCCACACAGAGATACACTTGGATATAAACATACACACACACACACACACACACACACACACACACACACACACACACACTGAGAGAGAGAGAGAGAGAGAGAGAGAGAGAGAGAGAGAGAGAGAGATTGAAGTGTACTCACCCTCTCTGAAAGAGATCCACATTATAGAATTTATGTAGCTCTACAGAAAACTCAACTGTTCCTTGTACTTCAGACATGATCTTTTCGGTTCATTACCTGAAAAACAAAGGAATAAATTAATTGATTAAGATGGCTTCAGCCAAACATAGCCTGGCATCAATAGTAGGAACTTAGCAATGCTTAGATGGACAAGAACATGTGGCTGACAGGATCAGTAGAGCACTGTGTATCTCCTTCATGGTGTGTTCAAAGGTTTTTCTAATAGGGAAAAAAAAAGCAGAAACACACAGTGCCTTCCTGAGTGCCATGTGGTTAGCACCTGTTATGGCTGGAACTGAGTCCTGGTCCAGGCCCATTCATCTGCCCATGACCTGGAAGCCACATACCCCCAGTTTCTCACAGGAAACCTTAGGCGACTCTGTGCTCTTTCATCAGTGGGTGTGGACTGGTAACTGCATCAGGGTTGGATAACTGAGGAGAGGATGAAGTGAACATGCCCTGCTTATCATTTTGTACACACCCTGGCATGTAGCAAATTCTCAATAAACGCTAACCAGCACTGATAATGCGTACCGATCGCTGAATATCACTCTATCACCAGTACTGAAGACATTGAGGACGCAGGTGCCTGAGGTGGCAGCAGAACGCATGGGTGCTGTGACAGGCAGAAGCTAACCTAATTTGACAGATTGATGCAAAAGCTGATAAGAATGTTGGGCAAGACACCTGGAATAAAATAAAATTACAACTGTCCACATCTGATACTGGAAACAAACCAAGAAGAGCCCCCCAGGCAGACTGAATTTTTGAGTTTGTAAGACCAACTAGATGTGAGATAGTTGAAAGAAAAAAAAGTAAATCAGTAGAACACCTGTTATATTCTCAGTGTTGCGTACATTATTTTACATACTATCTGGCTTTGACAACAATGACTTTATGTGATAAAGACTATTATGTTATTTTTTAAGATAAAGAAAAAAGATGAAGGAAATTCTTTCTTGCAACCCAAAACCCAAATATTGTATCATTTGGCAAGTCTTCTCATTATTCAAAGGCTCAGTTTGCCATAATGTGTCATGGAGACAATGTACCTGTGGACCTGCTATTATTGGTATCTGGTATGACCTATGGGAGAAAGAGCGAGCGAGCGAGAGAGAGAGAGAGAGAGAGAGAGAGAGAGAGAGAGAGAGAGAGAGAGAGAGCAGAAAAGATAAAAGCAGAGGACACATAGTTTTTCATGACTGGCACAGGTGATGGACTTGTGGGTCTTCTATGAAGGCCTCACTCTCTTTCTCTCTTTCTGTCCTTTCTCTCCCTGGTTCAGAGCCCAATGCCCAGGGTCTTGCTGGGCCAGCTCCCGAGGATAGTAACACACCACTCAGGATTAAATAAGCTTTCACACTGTGTCTCTGTACTGGCAAGGGCTCCCTCCCAGGAAACATTTATGAAAATGCAGAAGACTGTGTACCAAATGAGAATGCTACATATCCTTGTAACCAAACTATATTAAACCTGAAAGAATTCTCAGACAAAAACAAAACAAAACAAACAAACAAACAAAAAAACATGAAACTCCTAGCCTACACTTTGTGCTGGGCAGTACAGAGTAAGCTAGAATGCTGTCCAACACAATAGAATCAGCCGGTGTCAGAAGCCACCCTCTTAACACCGATCTCAAGATGTGTCCAGGAGAGGCCAGATAGCTCCCTCTATGACTCACTTATCACACTGAAAGCAGCACTGCACGCTCCCCTTTCCCTTATCACCTCGCAGGCGCAATGATCACAAACCTGCAGTTCTGGCTCAGCCATCTGATCTTTTGATTGTGGAGGCCAGGCTCTCATTACCCTGCTGTCTCTATGATCCCTGGGGCTGGATAAGTAGAGGGTATGGAGTGGGCAGAGAAGAAAAGGGAGAAGGAGGAGTGGGAGAGAGAATGGCAATGCCAATTGGTACATGTTAAATGAGGCAAAAGGGTTTACACATTCGGCTTCACACAAACACTGTTAGGATTCTGGGGTCCGTGATGACCCAGGATGCCAAAGACATTGCCTTTCCATCTCCAGGGCTTATACACAGGTTTTCTGGGAGAATGAAACTCTATGAAATAAATATTTAGAAGAAAAATATATTTAATATATGGATATATCATTTTCTCCGTGGAAAGTGCAGGTTACCATCCTATGATCAAAAACATCTTAATAAACTCAGAGTCCGGGAATTTGTAAACACAAACACAGGGTCCTTTCTCTTTTTAATGCCATATGATAAATTATAACTAATACATGGCACTAAGTGAAGATGCTAAGCACAAATTTTAAAATATTCATTTTAAATGTTTACTTCGATTTTTTCAAGGAACTAACTGCACAATATGGAATTCATGCTCAACAAATCAAAATTATCTCCCTCGGTCCCAATCTTCTCCCCAGATCTTTCTATTTGAAAATTAATGAGGACCTTAAACTGGTGGCTTTTCAACTTGATCCTCAAACTCACAGCTTCAGTGATGAAAGCAACTTTGAGTCCTAACCGAGATCTAGAGAGTCAGGATTCATTCAAAGGTTCTTCCATCCACCCGGAATTCTGACACATACACTCATTTGAAAACCACTAGCCCGGATGCTAAGGTTGGAGCTGACTAGACCTGGGTTAACCCAGTCCATTATGAGTCACGTAATATTGAATGATGGCTGAACTTCCTGTTCCCTGGTTTCCACAAGATTTATTCAGACTATTGAGATCATTTGCCATGTAAGGCATCCTTTGTGGCTGGTAGGGATAGAGAATATTAAAGATTTAATACAGTATTGTGTGCACTGACACAATGACATCCACTTGGCAGCTACAAGGCACACGTCCAACACAATCCTCTTCCCCTACACCCAGTACTCACCAATCACACAATGTAGGCAAACATATACATACCTACACATGGCATGATATATCCGTGATACTGACAAGATGCCCACGAACAGTATAAACACTAATTATTAAACACCCACAATGCACCCACTCACACTCAACATACACCCATAGCAAAACACCCAAATCACTATACATATACTCACCTTGTATACATCACAGTGTCTCTGTGATGCCTGCTGCAACCAATGCCTCCCATGACTCATGGCTGCACACATCCTTTTGTATTTGATTCTGGCATGCTCATTTCTACAGCTACATTTCCTAGGAGCTACATCCTCAGGTACTATGATTACAGAGCTTAAAGGAAAATGTTCCCTCAAAATACTCACAGACTGAGAAAGGGAGCTCTAGCGACCATTGTTCTTTGACTCTGGGAGCTCAAGGAGAGGGAGGGCAAATTCACGGGGGGCCCAGCCTTTTTCTAAGGGACTAACCTTTGAGTTAGGGAGACTTTGTCAAGCATTTGTTCAGAGTAATCAATGGCAATCTCTCTTTAAAAGGAGCCAAGGATCATTAGGTCTTTGCCATCTGAGATCACTTGAAGTCAGCACGTTCGTCCTTGGCACATACTTCCACAGTTTGTAAGGCCTCATGCACGCCATGTTTCAATTACTGCCTGGTCCTGGCTTGGGTAGTATTGAAAGTCTTCACCTTTGTGGGTCTGTTTGGCCTTACACAGGAGGGTAAAAGGAGAGTGAAGGACTTGGGGATGCAACAGGGAGCTGCAGAAAGGTTTAATTGATCAGGAAGAGGGCAGAAGAATACCTAGTCTCTCCAGTGCAAATCTCTCCTCCACATTTTGTCCCTGCCCATCCTATAAAAGAACCATCTAGAAACCTAAAGTTAAAAATACAGGTTTTTGGGTGAAACAGTCAGACTTACTAAACACCAGAAGAGACAGAGTAACATGCTTGGTAAGGTTTGTAGCCATTGAATCTGCTTCTGATGCGAATTGGGTAAAGAAGAAAACCAGGAGCTAAAAGAGGAGCTAGAGACAAGATGAAGGCATCGATTTCCTATTTGTACAACCAAAGAAAGACAAGAAAGTGTCCGCAGAATATTAAGTCTTTCTCTTTGGAGGCCCAAGCTCCTTCCTTTAGAGTTATGCAGACAGTCTAGATTTGTGTACTGTTTTGTAAAAGGCAGCATCTGGGTCTCTGTGGTTGAGGGGACATGGGAGGCATGTGAATGTGCATGCATGAGCATGTGTGTATGTGTAGTGTGTATGTATGTGTATGTGTGTCTGTCTGTCTGCCTGTCTGTCTTAGGTTTGCATATAAGTAACCTAGGATTTATATACCTATTTTATCATTTGATTCAACTTGTAAGCCTCAGTCTTCTTCTCCATATAAACAATCTACCTCATAGGAAGGAGAAGGTTGACAAAGTATGTTCATCTAAGACTCCTCAAAACACAAAGTTTAAGTGTATATCTGATGAGTGCTTCATCTGAGCTTTCGTTTGATGTAAGTCTTCAGATTTCATTGGTCCCTCTTGTGCCTGTAATTTCCTTCTAGCTTTTTGTCATCACTATCCAGAGGGTATAGTCAAAGGTTTTGAAAACTGAGCAACACGGGGAGGGGGTGGAAGAATGAGTTCACTTTTTTCCACAACTGTGACCAGCAGCTCCCTCCTTAAGAGATAGGTCCAGGAGAATATTCCGCCCTTGGATCAGCGGTATCTGAAGGATTCCTAAATTATGTAAGATTGCCACTGCCTACCTAGGTATCTTGGGATCAACTGGACATTGATCTTTTATCCATCGAGTATGGTTTTCACTTGTCACCACATTCAGTTC
Source organism: Microtus pennsylvanicus (assembly GCF_037038515.1). Lineage (NCBI taxonomy): Eukaryota > Metazoa > Chordata > Mammalia > Rodentia > Cricetidae > Microtus > Microtus pennsylvanicus. Next base: position 629,555 of record NC_134580.1, read on the forward strand.
CTCAAGTCCAACCCCTTCTCTCCATTTCCATAGTGCTGCATTGGGAATGTGGTCACCTTCCTCTTCCATGCATTAGCCATGTCTCCTGGGTACCAGCATCTGCTCCAGCCCATGCTCCTGTTAGGAAACCCTCATATTCTCACTACAGTAGTGGGCTTTCTAGAACATAAATCAATTTCCAGAACCATGCAGTTGCTTCTCCTTGCCCTCAGTGTAACACAAGAGATATTTTAAAGCTATGCATTTCTTATTCTTAGGATGGTGATTTCTACCCTCACTCCCGTTTTGAGTCTGAACTTTAATCTCCCTTCCTCAGCTCTATAATGTGAGGTTTTCTGAGGATCCCATCTTAGTATAGGTTCTGGGAAACAGACCCCAGCCCAGAAGGATGGTGCTCATAACTAATGATGGTCAAACATTCAAGGGTTTCAGCCACTGCCACCAGATTGCATTAAATCAGCCAAAGACATTGCTATTTTTATTTTTCTTCAACATAGTTTGCAGGACTTCAAAGCTTTGGCATGTAATCCACTCCAAAACAACTAGATTGCTTTAGCTTAGAGGTTGTGGGGCCCCTAGAGAAGTGATGTCCGTGTTCGTTAAATGTTCATGATTATTTGAACATATACAATATGAGTAAAATGTCTAATTAGTGATTTATATTTCAATGATGTTTTAAAATGCCCTCGGTTACCTTCTTGGTTAATCTGACTTAAAAATAAATATGTATAGTTGTTTTTAAGTATTATAATTCCATCACCTTAATATATACCACCTGAGGAAAACTTCTTTAGCGGGCATGCTTTCCATTAAAGTATGGTTTTTATCCAAAATTTCAGTATTTAATTTGTGCAGCCTTTGATACTTTAAACTAACGCAAAGAGTATGTTGACCTTTACATACATTTACTTTTTCAAAAGGGCGCACGGCATTAGTGTGCTGAAAAAGACAGTGCCTGGGAAAAGAGAGGTGGGCAAACATCTCTCATCCTTCATGGAAGGTTGCGAACACGGGAGGTCACTCAAGGACAACGTAGCAATGCAACGGAGAGCCACAGTCTCGGACTCAGAACACTGTGTTAGCACAATCTGACTTCACTCAGCCACAAGATAAATGACAAAGATGGTTCCCTGACACTTGCTTCTGTGCTCCGTGCAGAGATGGACCCAGAATCTGAAAATTCTGCACTTCTGAGCATCCTGTACCAACCAGCACACCATGGAGAAAATGTTCCCTGATGTCTCTACCTGCACTCTGTGAAAAGACTGTTCTGAGCAATCCTTGCTGCATTTCATGCAGAGATGGTAACAAGCAACCCGTGTCTCCACTCCACACGGAGATGGGTTGCAGGCATCCACCACTGAAACCTATGCTCTTCTGTCTCCTCAGGAGAATTACTCCGAGCGGTCCCCCCAATGAAATGCGCTATCACAACTTGCCAGATGCTGTGGCTGCTGTGAAAGAATCTGCTCCATGCCCAGAAAAATGATCTCATAAAGAATGAAAATGAGCAACACGGTTTGTTGAAGAGACGGAATTTTCTTCAGCATGCACTTTTGCCTTCTTCTAAAAAGATCAGGTGTCTGTAGATGTGTGGAGTTATGTTCAGATCTTCAATTCTATGCTATTGATCAATATGTCTGTTTTAATGCCAGTTTCATAATGTTTTTATTACTATAGCTCTGTAATACAACTTTAAATCTGGAGAGGTGATATCTCCAACAATTCTTTTATTATTCAAGTTTGTCTTCATTATCATGGTTTTGAGCCTCCATGTTCACATCTGGATTATGGGTCTACATTGATCTTTTAGGAAAATATTTAGGGTTATCCACAAGCAAACAATACTTGCCCACTGTTGAGAGGCAGATTATATTCAACACACTGAAGGGATGCTCTCGAACTGAGGAAGATACAGATAAAGAATGACTGATCCGAGGTCCCTAGGCCATCAGAAAACCCAGACCAGAGATTAAATCAAGTCACAGAAGTATCTAGAAACAGATACCATGATATGGGAATGAAGAGAGAAATGTAGTAGGCATTTTAGTGTTGACGCTTGTGACCTAAAAAACCAGCTTACCTTTCTTAATCAGTCATTACAGCACTGAAGAAGAGCCCTTAGGAGGAGACTGATTTGGAAGCAAGACCCAAGGGGTAGAGGCACCTCTTTGTGACTCGGTTTCTCCCATTACAAGCTGATTTGTAGCTTGCTGCATAACAAACAGTGGATAAGTGTAAGGAGAAAAACCTGAAATAGTTTTGCGCATGAGAGAAATCATTTATTTCCACCAATCTGCAGCTGGCAAGCTTCCTCAGGACTTCCCGGATGTCAGGTGCCAAAGAAGTCAGGACCTGGGACTCAGAAGCCCATCTATTAAGCACATTCAGTTGTGGACTAAGGACCTGTATGCTTAAAGACTTTGCATTTGGCACAGAAATCAAAATGTGCTATACATACATACATACTTATGTATATATGTATACCAGAACCAATTCAAATCAGAGGATTCAAGTTTGTGTTTCCTAGGGTTTCGTGGACCCTCATCTTGCACAGTATTTTAAATTGCAGTACAAAGATACGCATAATTTTACAGTTTGGTCATAAGACAGTGGTTCATAAGCGGAAGCTAAAGCTGTGGAGAAGCAAAGCTAAGGAAGCCCTGGTCAGAGTTGTCACACCCACAGATCTGGGCACAGAACTCAGCTCCTGTGAGATACTCCAGAGACAGGCACTTTGTCATTCTGTAGTAGGTACACCCTTATGACTCTTGATAAACACTACAGCATGTGTACACAGAGGCATCTAAGTCTGTGGGTGCACACATACCCAAAGTATCCCATGATTGGGCCCCCAACAGAGAATGTGGGTTCATAGGAATCGCAGTGGCTCCAAGTTTGCCAAATCTGACTATTCTATTCTCACCTCACAGGTCACCTCAACCACACTTTAGACCTCCCATCTTTCTTCATCCAAAATCCTACAAGCATATGTATGCGAAATATTATTTAGCTTTATGGTTTAATTTTTAAAAATTATTACTAATACATTTTTCAACAAAAGCATATAATAGTTGTTTAGTAAATAGTATACAATGGTAGTATTCAGGGAATTAACAATAATTGAGTATACATTATGTAATAATATTTGAGCATAACTAAAGATGAGCTTCAACTTCCAAAGTAATATACTAGATGGATGTATGAAGCGCCAGGAGTACTGGTCAGAGGTGAGATCCTCAGAAAAGGTCTTAGTATTGTGTGGTATTCAAAGACTAGGACCCTGCCCCAGAAGAGGCATGCTGAGAGTCCAGGTCACAGCCAGGGAAGCTGGGTTTGACTTGACTTCACATCTCCCTGAGTCTTAGAAAAGACAGAAGTTTCTTCCCTCTTTCCTGAGGAAACCCAGGTCAGTGAGGTGGTAAGACCCACATTCATTAGGGTTGATGAGGTGGGGTGTCTGCAAGCAATGATAGAAATGACCCACACCAGAGATAAAAGGTGACTAACACACCCGCTGGAAGGCACAGATTTGCAGTCTACAGCAGAATATCAGCAGCTGCTGTCTGCCCCAGAAGCTAAAGAGGGGACTCCTGCTTTAGGATCGAGCCTTGAGTCGACGTCCTCTAGGCTTCCTGACAGCTTTGAGAGTCTATGAATATCACACCATCTAATTTTAAGTTTCTGCATTCATTAATGGCTATAAATGTTTCAGAAGCATTTCCTTTGCATAACTGCAGCGCACCCAATTCAAGTTGAATCACGGGAAGACGTCAGCGGGCCTAGGATCAGTGCTTCTTCGTTTAACCCTTTGAATTCACCTGCACTACCCAGGCACTGAGGAAGTTATACATATAACTTATACACAGATGCAAGCACTGTGTTCAGCATTCTTCAGAAATCCTGTCTCTTGATTTCCAAACCAGAGTCTCAGCATTCTTTGTGAACAAAGTTTTCAGATTCATGATTTCATTTAACCACAGAATGAACTAAAAAAGATCAAGAAAACATAAAGCGCCCAGTCTCACTAACAGGAACTGTGGCAAGTGAAGTGAGCTACACTGGGTACTCAGGACATTAGAGATTTTAGAAAACTCAGAAAAAGAAGAACTCAGCTCCTTTATTAGCTAGTGGTGGCTTAAGAGGTTGGCACACAGTCATGTGAGAGAAAAGCCATGACTGGAACTTTAATGGCTGGGTCTTCAGAGTGTGGTGGTACATAGGGCTCCACAGAAAGACCCACTGTGCCACTGGCCCAGCCCCGCACCAGTGTGCATCTATTCCAAGAAACACATGAAGTCTTAGAAAAACCAGGAACTTCTGTCATGTTCGTTCATCACCTCAGAGTCAACCTGCAAAAATTCCTCAACATTCTACACTTGAGCACTTTGTGTCCTCAAGATATCACTGTGTTTTTGCCCAAGCTGCCATTGACAGCAAGGTAAGGCTAACTTTCACCTCCCTACTTGATAGGCTATCTATCCCTGCAAACCCTATCCAATTCCCCAGAATGTCTGTGCACCACCCTCTCCAACACAAGTTTCTTCCTGTCCTATACTGTGAAGGCACATCTACATGGAAGCATAGACCCGTTACAAGAGGACTTCTACCAAATTTACCAGGAATCATGGGAGATAGAGTAGTATTAGGGGTGGGCAAGAGAAGGAATGGAGAACAAGGCAAATGCTCTTCTGAATGAATGAGCCAGTGGACTCTTCTTGGTGATTCCATATAGATTATCCCAGCTCACTTTGAACCCGCTTTCATGACTTGAGAGAGATTCAATCTTGGGCTTATTTTGTCCTGTGTACATGTCTATGAGTAGCGGGGAAGTACATGCTATGTGCCTGGGAGGGTCTCATAGCAGCCTGCCTAGCGGAAGGACTCAGGGGCTCCTGGTGTGTGCACTGCAGACGGGCTCACACTTATTGAATCAACAGTAGAGGACCTGACCACAAGAAAGCAGGACACCGGCTTCCCTGACGAGGTGAGGCAAAGCTGACATTTCAGTTGAGCTCTGCTTGTGCCCTGGATTTAATGGTTTGCAATCTCATTTCATTTAGCATCTGTCATTAGCCTTGTAAGAGCACCGTGACTCAGCCTGCATCACTTCATTCCCACACTGACCACCCACGAGATCCTTGGGCCTTCATTCCAGCCTTCTCACATACTTCCAGGCAGATTCTACTCAAGAGAGAGTCAAAGGATGGAAATCATTTACAGGTGATGCTTGGGGATGTATTCTGGACTTTTCTGGGATCCAAACAGATTTCAAAGAGGATTAGTCTTCCACGGACTTACTAGAGGTGGTGTCAAATGTGCATCAGGCATTCTGCTTCAGGGACACAAACTCTATTTGTCTAGGTGTCCAGGCCTCCCCTGAAGCTTCAGTTGTTGGCTCGCCAGGTATCAAAGCTGAATGAATTTGGACAAATCCAAACCCAACTCCCTCTGCTTTCAAAAGGAAAACTGGGGCAGCTGTTGGTTTGGAGAACTGCTTGGTCCAGAGGGGGTGACGGTGTGTTGCCAAACTGCCATGACCACAATTCCAAGCTCTTTACTAGTTGTTGGGTATGCGTAGGCTGGTTTGCTTCTCAGTTTTCTCCTCTGTGTTTGGTGGCTGATAACCCTCTACAGTCAGGATTGTGAGAAAAGCCAAATAACTTCCCTCCATAGTACACAGTTTGGCATCTCACGGACAGAAAACACTTGAGGTAGTCATCATTGTTAACATTGTATTTGTGACAAAAGACAACACTTAAAAAGAGTGACATAGAAAAGTAATGATCCTCTCAATCAGGGTTAGAAATATTGGCCGCTTAGAGTACATGGAGGGGTTTTATTTTATTCTTTAAATTTTTAAATTATTTTAATTTACTTGTAAGTATATTTTGCCTTAATATATGCTTGTGTACCACATGTGTGCCTGATGCCTACGGAGGTCAGAAGAGGGAGTCAGATCTCCTGAAACTGAAGTTACAGGTGGTTGAGAACCACTATGTGGGTACTGGGCACTGAACCTAGGCTGTCCAGAAGAGCAGCAAGAGTACTTGACCCTGGAGCCAACTCTCCATCGCGTTTTCATTTAACAGTGATTCTTCCGAAATCCTATCTACACCATGATCTTGGCAGGAATTTACCCTGGGATCATAGAGAGACACATAGATGAATGGGGAAGAGAGAGAGGGGGGGGGGAGGGAGGGAGGGAGAGAGAGAGAGGGAGGGAGGGAGGGAGGGAGGGAGGGAGGGAGGGAGAGAGAGAGAGAGAGAGAGAGAGAGAGAGAGAGAGAGAGAGAATGGGCATCAGTTTGTACTGGACACATCCATCGTGTAAGGGAATGTGCAATGTGCCATGTCACAAGCTGAACCAAGTTAGGTATCTCCTTTAACCCCAACCACAAATGACCATTTCTGTACTGTGCTGTCACCAGGCTTCTTAATGCCAGAGAAGGTGGCAGCCTCTTTCAGCTCCAGAATGAATGGTTCTTTAGATGGAGACTCAGAATCCTGGGGGAAAGATATATTCATTACCCACTCTGTTTCTTGAGCTCCTCACTCACAGTCTTTAAAGGAAGTCAGGCTTTGCTCCAAATCCCAGATCCAAAATGCACTTTTTCTGGTGTGCCACTTACTACTTTTTACTCAGTTTCCCCCGTTTGTAAAAATCATGCACATCCAACATGAAGAAGAAGATCCAGGAGACATTCATGAAGCCTGAACACTCCAGTTTACTTAACCAGTGTCTCCCGCCTGGTCAGAATGCCAAGGCGCTGCACAGAAATGAGTTGTGTAGACACAGTCTCAGTCCTTACCCAGAGAAGCTTCACAGCAGCTGTGGGATAGAACAGTAGGATCCTAACATTCTATCTACATTTTCTCCAAAGGTTACGTTATTTACTATATTCCTTATTTCTATAAATAAGTATTATGGCATTACAATAATGGGTAAAAGGGGAGCAGAGGCAAGAGTTTTTCAAACACCGTAATCTCTAGAACTGGGGAGATGGCTTATTAGTTAAAAGCACTGGCTAACCTTACAAACTCTTGTCTTTCAAAGGGCGCAGAATACTATGCTGCCTAGTTATAAAGGGACTATCAATGGAAGCTTAAGAAAATTGAAGATCAGTATGAAGATTTATAGACGTTAGGTCAGAACTTAAGGTAGCTACAGGACTGGAAGTACCCTCTCTGCTTCAAGGCAAGTCGTTAAGGACTTCTTACTCCCTTGGTCATGAAGTTCTAGACTCTTACCTTGGCCAGTATGGTCCACAGGCTCTCCTCCTAGCTCTACTGGAGATAATTTCTTCCTAGAAAGATGAGCCTGTTCTCAGACTCCTTACTAGTCAGGAACTGTGCCTGTATGGATGTACCTGAGGCTTTGAACTGAACCTTTCTTGTGCCACTGAGGCTTCTCCAAGGTGGTTCTCAGTTGTTTTCTGGTCTTAATCCAAGGCCTTTTTTCCCAAAATTTCTGTCTGCTCCTCTGGTATATCATCTTGATTTATTGTTTTGGGGAATAATTATCATTCTATAGAATTAACTATTTGCTTGGTTTCTATGTCCTGCTGAAAAATTACATTCCTGGAAAAGAGCAGTCTTTGCTCTTGAGATGCTGTGTTCCCAGTGGAGAACATAAGGCTCAGGACAGACACTGTATTTCATAAATGTTAAAAGCACAAAAGGGAGAATGGACTGAGTTCTAAAAAGCAAAACAAAACAACAAAAAAAAAAAAAAAAACTCCAGAGAACTCAGATGCTAAGAAGGGCCATGTTCTGAGCTCCCAGGGTCCAGTTGAAAGAGGAAGGAGTGAGAATATGAGCAAAGAGGTCAAGATCCTGAGTGATTGACCCACTGAGACAGTCTGCCTGAGCTAATGGGAGCTCACCAACTCCAACTGGATTGGGAATGAAAGAGCATGGGATCAAACTAGTCCCTCTGAATGTGCTTGACAGTTGGGGCAGACTGAGGGGCCACTGACAGTGGCACTGGGATTTGTCTCTACTGCATGTACTGGCTTTTTGGGATCCTATTCTCTTTGGATGTATACATTGTTCAACATGGATGTAGTAGGGAGGGTCTTGGACTTGCCACAGGGAGGGTGCCTTGTCCTCTCTTAGGATTGAAAGGGGAGGGGTGGGAGGGTGTGGGGAGGAAGTGACAGGAGGGGAGGGAGTGGGAATTTGGATTGGTATTTTTTTAAGTACTAAAACAATAAAAGAAAAAAGTTAAAAATAAGAAAAAAAAAGAAGGGCCAACCAATCCCCTTAATACTGCATACTTCAAATTTTATTTCAGTACAGCTTTAAAATGCAACCTAACAAGTGATCAGGAACACGTTCCTGCTTTTGGGGAAGGATATCTAAGTGGAGATGGGCAGCCAGAGCTACTCCAAATGACCCAGCTAGTAACTGACGTCATGGCTCTCATTGGCATGTCCTTAGCCAGGGGAGAATGAAGATAATGAATATTCCATAAAACAGCGGTCAAAAGTGTGTAGGGTCCTTGAGATAAGGGCAGAGTTCAGAGGGAAAGAAAATATAAGGTAGGTAGGAAAAAAAACTACCAACTTTAAAGATCTTGGTAGTTCCTTCAGCTGTGAATCAGAATGAACTTAAAGTTGGAAACTTCATACTGATTTAGCTATTAATCATTATAAAATGATAACAATAAACCTATTTTTGGCATGAATTAATCGTGAACTTATGCTTTTTACTTTTTAAAAACAATCTTCAATATATGTCCCCACAAAGGCTCTGTAGACCTCTTTTCTGGGCACGAAGAGATGATGACTCTACTCAATTATTCAGCAAGTATTGACTAAAAGCCCATGTTGTATCAGCAACTAACGTCAGGATAAGAGATGTAAGGGAGACAACCAGGCCCCAAAAGAGGGAGGTACTAACTATATGAGATGACCAGCATAGAGTAGAATGAATGAAAGGTATAAGGGAAAAGAAATATTCAGGGATCCTGTCTCAAGATTGCAAAAGTAGCCCAGTCATTTCATTATCTGTTAAGTGGTTGACAGAATCACATCTCTGTATTTTGGCTAAGAACAAGAGAAGAGGTTCACGTAGTAAAGACTGTGCTTTAAGACTTATTCCAATGCAGAACATACAACAATCTCATCATCCACATAACCTAACACACAACAGAAATAAGAAATCAAAACTTGAGATTTCTGCTAAAGATTCCAGGTCTTGGCAGCCAACCAGATGCTACTGGGAAGGTGTCCACTTCTCGGGGCTCCTTCTGCACAATCATCCCAGGGTAAGTCCTTCCAACTCAGCTTTTCACTTAGCCTGTATCTGCTCCTGAGAGGATGGTGCTGTCTTCAGAGATAGTAACTGGGGCTCAGGGAGGCAATGTGCACCCAGAAACAGTACCAGAAAGAAATCGCTAAAGTTGTAAACCACTATCTCCCAAAGCCCAACCATCTTCCCAGATCCCCCGATCCTAAACAACACACACAAATACTCCCTGATTTTCTGTGTTCTCCACTTGTAAGTCATAGGATCTTTTGATATGAAAATTAAATCCTAGAATTTCCTAGCTAGAAAATCCCGTTTGCTTCCTATCACACTTTAAATGAATTTGAAGTCCTCTAAAGAGGAAACACAGATGGCCACCACATCCCTGAAAAGAGTCCCAACATCTTTAGTCATTAGAGAGATGCCAACTCAAACCAAAGTGAATGACACCAATTTACAAAGGGCCAAAGAGCTCAACAGAAACCTCAGCAAAGAAGACACACTGAAGAAAAGACAAAGAGAAGAACAGATCTTCCATCAAGTGTGTCATCAAGGAAATGCAAAGCAAGACAAAGACACACCACTCACTGCACATCCACCACAATGACCCAAAGTCACAACACCAAAGCACCAAATGCTAGAGAAGAGGTAGAGAGAGATACAGGAACTCTCATTCATCCCTGATAGAAACACAAATAGTTAGGTCACTTTGGAAAAGGGTTTGTGGTTTTATACAAAAACAAACATATTCTTATCACAAGATCCAGCAATTATTTTCCTTGGTAGATACACAAAGGTCAAGAACTACTATCCTCAAAAAACCTGCATGCATATGGCTCAAGCACAGTGATCATAATTATGCAAAATTGGAAGCAAACGAGATATCCTTCAGTCAGTTGAAAGCTAAATGAATATTCATCAATCCAGATCGTGGGATGGTAGATAAAGCTAAAGAGAAATGGACTCACATCCCATGAAAGCTTATGGGAAAACCTTACATGTCTAGTAGCATGGGTTTATACTGTATGATTGTGGCTATGGCATTCTGTAAAAGTTGAAATTGTAGAATTTGAAAAAAAAAACCTTTAGTAGTGGTGATGGGTTTTGAAATAGCAAGCCATGAACAGATGGAGTATAGCAGATTTTTTAGGGGAGTATGACACCAGTATAGATGGGTGTCAATATATACCCCAAATCATTCAGTGTACAGAATCAAAGATGAACCCTAATGTAGACCCTGAACTTTATATTATAATGACAATAAACACCTACAATTTAAACACATTGTACCAATATGTGGGCATTATTGATGGCGAAGTAAATTATAGAAGTGTGGAGTTAAATAGGAAATAGAAAAATCTCTATCCCTTCCACTACATTTTTATATATGAATGTAACACTCTTCCTTGAAAGAGCCTGTCAACATACATACATAAAAATGATACAGTAACATGATTTTACACTCACCAGGATAGCTATGTACTTTTGAAAATTTGAAAAATACAAATTTCTAACAAGATAGTAGAAAACCTAGGTCCCTTGCTCATTGATTGTGGAAGTGTAAAATGAGGCTATCAATGTGCAAAGCAGTTTGAAAGCTTCAGTGACATAAACAAGAACTGCTGTGTGACCCAGCAATTCCAAGCCTGGTATTTACTGGAGAGAAATGAAAACAGTGGATCAAATAAAACTTCATGTGTGACAGTTCACAAAACTGTTATACACAATAGACAAAGAAGGAAAGAAACTAAGGTTCATCAACTGATGAATCACTAGAACAGACATGGCAGGTATATACACACAAGAGAATATCATTTTCCTCTGTTCCTCTAATCTCATAATTGTTTACTGCTTGAGAATTTTGAATTTCATACATATATAATGTGTTCTGATTAAATCTACCCCATCTCCTTCCCCTTCAATTCCTTCCCCATCCTTCCCACCACCTTCCCAATTTCATGTCATCCCTTTTTTCAAACCCATGTAGTCCACTTTATGCTGCATGTATCAGGGTCATCTACTGGAGCTTGGGTAGCCTCTCAGGGACAACTCTGCAGAAAACTGACTCTCCCTCTCCCTGCAACCATGAGTTGTCAAAAGCTCCTAAGCTAGGGGTGGGACTTCATTAGTACCTGCCTCTTCCATGTTTGGACTTTGTCTGGCTTGACCTTAAGGAGACCTTGGTCAGGAAACCATGGTTGCATGGTGTTTTGTCTTAGTTAGGATTTCTAGTGTTGTGATAAAACAGCACAATCAAAAGCAACTTGGCGAAGACAAGGTTTATTTTGTCCTGAGGTTATCAGTCCATCATCCAGGGAAGTCAGGACAGGAACACAAAGTAGGAACTGGTGCAGAGGCCATGAGGAGTCCTGCTTATTGCCTTCCTCCCTGTGGTTCGCTCAGTCTGCTTCTTATAGTTCCCAAGACCATCAACCTAGAGATAGTACTGCCCACAGAGAGCTGGGCATTCTCACATCAACCATCAACTAAGAAAATTAAACACAGTATGCCTCACAGGCCAGTCTGGTGGGGACATTTTCTCAACTGAAGCACCTTCTTCCTGAGTGATTCCAGCTTGTATCAAATTGACATACACCTGACCATTACATTTTTCTTGACTTTATGTGCAGAATATTATTTAACTACAAAAAGCATGGAGTTTTAAAATATAGATGAACCTTAAAACATGATTCTAAATTAAAGAAACCATACACAATTGTACAATATGCTTTCTGATTCCATTCCTAAGACATATGCAGACAGAGACAATCTGCACAGAAAGGAAATACAGTAGAATCTGTAGTCTGGGGAACATTCAGGGCATTGACGACCAATGAACAGGACATCTCTTTCAGAGGTCTTGGAAGTTTCTTAGAACTAGAAAGTGGTGGTTACTGCAATGATTATGAAAATACCCGAAACTATCGAACTATGTGACTTTGTCACATTTATATTTCCACTCTTAAAGAAAACAAAAATAAGTCCTTCCTCCTGTCCTACTTTGCAATTTCTCTTCTTGGACAAGTCAACACTAATCTTTGGGGCACTCAGCCAGCAGTTGCCCGGATGAACATGTATTATATTCACTGCCCATGTCACCTATGTGATTAGCCATTCATTCCTTTCCTTGCCACAGGCGTACACAGCTAGACTGACCTTTAGTTCACTTGTTTAACCAGTGAAGTTGCAAGACCTAAAAAAAACCAATCGAATAATGCAAATTTTGGAATGCATTAGAAGCAAAATATATTCAATATTCCTGCATGACAATCAAATGTGGATAGGTATGGTTCAGTTTATCTATCCACTCATCATAACTTTATTGCAAGAGCAGAGAGCAGGTGCAGAAATAAGTATTTATGGAAAATTCCGTGGATAAACAACAGCTAGCAATATTCTAGTACTCACTAATGAGTGACCAGTCATTTAGTAAACATTCCTGCGTGGTTCTACACTATTCTGCCATGTACAGAGACCATGAAGGAGAACGCAGAAGAAGGTAGGGAAGGAGCATATCTCAGTGATGGGTTCTTTTCCTTTTTCCTTCTTCCCTTCCAAGTTATTGAGAAGGAGACATATAGGGTAGGAGTGTAGGGACATCAGCAGAGCACTCCCATATCTAAGAGCAATCCTACTCCCAAGCTGTGTGGTCTACCTGCTCACCAGCCCCTCTCTTCTTGCAGCTTAAGAACCCAAGGCTCATTCTTTCTAGAATGGACTCTTATGTCTTATCTTGAACCCTAATGGATTGGTGAAATGTCAGATTATCTCACCACTACTGAGAGCATCATTGTCTATGTGTAGCATGGTTCTTAGCCTACATAGGAAGACTTTGGAGCCTCCAGGACAAGTCTCCCTCAGTCTCCTCCAGCACCATTCCTCCTATATCCCCTCCACGTCTCAGCTTCTGGCTACCTGCCAGCTCACAAAGATCCTGCTGGTCCCAGCTCACTGAAACCACTTTATAACCCAGATCCAACTCCTACTTTCCCAGCTCTGCATACAGTATAAACTGCTTGGACCTAACATCTCCATCACAAGAAAAGATCCTACATTTTCTTCAAGATGAATTCTTTGACCAGCTAGCTGTTCCTTAAGACTAAGCAGATGAATTGGTAGGATTAATTTTTTAACTATTTCAGGACTGCCAATCATCAGTTTAGTTGTTCCCATTGCAAGTAAAGAACGCACTATCTGACATATACTGGGAACTTTCATCTGAACAGACCAAGTCTAATGTCTGTTAAAAATAATAATAATAATATCTGAATAATAATAATTATTATTCTGTTTTTCAAGGCAGCGGATTTATATTCTGTTTTGTATTTTATCTATAGTTTACATTCTGTTTTATATTATTATTTTGTGTTACAAGACAGCAGGCATTACCATCATTCCATTTTACTGATCTATAAAAGTGGAGCAGTTTGCTTGAAGGTCATACACTAAATCAGAAGAAAAGCTAGATTGGAGCCTTTTGTGCAGTGATCACCTCATCTGAATAGAAACATTTTCTTATGAAAGGAGGAGGAAATGAGAGCCAGGAAATAAGCAAAATCCACGAATACTGGAAGCAGAAACTGACAAGTTTCCTTCCCAAGGTTATGGAAACAGTAAATAGCTTCTAGGGCAAGGACGAATTCTCTGACCAGCCCAGTGTCCTGGAGGAGACTCCATGGCCTGCAAGGATCTCTGAGGATGCAGCTTTCTTGGGGCATCACTAATGCTGAGGTGGGTTTTTCAGTGATGCGGTTGCCTGTGAGTTGCCCAAGCTCCTGTAAGGAACACCGATCAACTTATTGCTTCTCTGGACTCAACACTGGTTACTACTTTTGTTGGATCCCCATCTGGGTTAAATAGACATTTGTTCCAAGTTTCCCAGAAAAATTGTCTCACAAAACACAGAGCCAGGACAGCCTCACTATGACCTTGGCTCCCCACTAAGCCAGGAGACATATCCAAGTTATCACTACAACACCATGCCTTCACACTAACACCTATCCAGGAGGGGCATGGCTGAAATCTAACATTAAATCCTTAATTGAATAAAACATGCAAAGGAAACACCTTGCACGGTGAATGTCACACATTTATTTAAATAAGTCTTGGAACTTAACCATCTCACTTGAATAAGAATTGCCTTTGCAGAACTGCTCACCAGTCTCCTGGCCCCTAGCCCAGAAGCCCCTCCCATGAGGTTAAGCTCCCTCCTCCTCTTGCTTCTCCAGGCCTGCATTAAGGAACTCTGCAGGCCAGAAGCATAAGTGGCACTTTGCTACCTGTGAAGATATTAACTAATTAGGGTAATTCACACTAAAGTGGGAATGAAGAACATAACTAAACAGGAAGAAAAAGGGGGGCAATTAGAGCAGTTGTGAATAAATTGTATGCACCCAATACCTTGGCGTTCTTTCTAAGCCATGAGGTGAGCACTCCCAAACAGATGCCTGCTTCCCTCTCCTTCCCTGAAGTTTTCCTGTATATCATAAAGCCTTGCTTCTCCTCTGGGGTATTTGTCGTGAATAAATAACATTTTAGAAAGAGACCCAAGTATAAATTCTCTCCACTTCTAATTTTGTGTCCTTGGATAAGTAACCAAGGTTTCATGAGCATCTAAATCCTCATCTGAGAACTATAGCAAATAGCAACTGTTTGGGTTTAGATGGATATGTCAGAGTCCCAGAGAGGATAAAGGACAGTGAGCGACAGAGGTTCACACTGGCCATGATGTCCCAGAACGCACTGCTACTGACCACAGGAAATAGACCTCAACTCAGACTTGTCCAGGAAAGCAGCAGTTCTGGAAGCCAGGACTCCCACGTTGCATAAGAGAAAGCAGTCACATCAGGACGTTATCTTGAAATATTAAAAGAAACGGGGATGAACACACAGTCAATCAAGGCCAATTATTTTATAGATACTATTAGACACTTGCTTCCTGCCTCTTGACCTCTGCCCCTACCCTTTTACACTGCCCTTTTAAAGGTAACCCCTGACTGGCCCAGGGGCTTGTTGCCAGTATATTGAGCTAATACTTCCCCTTCCTCCTTGTAGCTTTAGCCTATATGAAAAATACATCCTAAATCTAAGAGTGATTTACCTAATGAGAAGGCAGTTACATTAATTATATTTAATGTCGCCACTTACACAATAAATTTGCCTACACAGCCCTGCCATTATCTCTGCTCTAGAGCCCCTTTCACAGCGTGTGCGTCTCTGAAAAATTTTTAGCAGATGTGCCAGCCCCAAAATAGAAGGAACACAAATCAGAGATACACCTGCTTGGGTAGCCCAGAGGTCTTCTCCTATTTTGCATTTCAAATGTGCTCATCTCTGAGCCAATACAGAATAACAGAAAGTCAAAAGAACTCTGGCGAAGGGGGAAAGTGAGGGTCGGGAATACCCAGCTTACATCTATGTTCGCTACTGACGACCTGAGTAGTCTTGGTACCTTCATCCAAACTCTCTAAGCCACAGGGTTTAGACCCAAGTGTTGTGGAATATTACTCTGATTATGTGTCACATTGGTTTATGCTGCTTTGTTAAGGATGTAAATGTGTGTTGCATTTGTCTATGCGTCATTTGTTTAATTATGTAAAGATGTGTTGCATTTGTTTCACCTTGTTGCCTAAGGCACCTGATTGGTCTAATAAAATAAAAACTGTACAGCAAATAAGTAAGCAGGACAGGGATAAGCGTGGCTGAAGGGCAGAGAAAATAAGTAGGAGGAGAACGCTAGTCTTAAGAGACCCTCTACCATAGATCTCCTGAGTAAGTTGGGAGCATGGGGACCATGGGAGAGGGATGAAGAGGGGAGGGGAGAGGCACTGAGGGGAGTAGAGAAAAATGTAAAGCTCAATAAAAATCAATAAAAAAAATTTTAAAAAGCATGGGTTAAATTAAGGTATAAGAGTTAGCCAATAAGAAACTAGAACTAATGGACCAAGCAGTGATTTAATTAATACAGTTTCTGTGTGATTATTTCGAGGCTAAGCAAGCCAGACAACCAGGAAGAACAAGCAGCTCTCTCCCAACAGTGATACCTGCCTCAAGTCCCTGAACAGGTCACTGAGAGCTTGCCTAGATAGGAACTTCAGCTGGCTTCTCTCCCTCAGGCCCCAATAATGAAAATTCAGAGGAGCCAATGGTTCTGCAGGTTGGCTCTTCTATTCATGGCCCACTGACCCTGTGACAATTCATTCCATGCTTTTTGTGAAATGGGATGTTGCACTACCCCCCACTCATCAGATTCCAGTGGATGGTGGTTCAGTGTATGAGCTCCCAGCATGGTATCTAACACGTGGCAGGCATCCTTCTGACCCTATGTGAGAAAGAACCCAGTGGAGAAAATGATTACTGAGTGGATTTTCAAGGAGATTTAAGTGTGTCTGTAGTCAAAAGGATATTGTTAAAAATAGCAAGCTTTCTATGGATGATTTCATATGAATCTCTTCAATGTAGAAATCAAAAGTTACCTCACTCCCCCCTTTTGCAGGCCCAGAAAACTGAGAGCTGATGCCCTGTGCTCATGAGAGTGAGACAGAAGTGAACAAAGATCATCCACACTCAGTAGCCCCAGGGAAGAAGGTTTAGCAGATATGCCTTCAGACCCACCTGAGGGGAACACAGAGTTTGTCCTAGTTCCATTCTGTTGCTGTGATAAACACCAAGATCAAAAGCAACTTGGGGAGGAAAGAGTTTATTGAAACTTATACTCCCAGGCCACAATCCGTCATTGAGCTACATGAGGCTAAGAACTCAGATCAAGGACCTGAAACATGGGGGAAACTCACTGGCTTGCTCCAATACCTTTCTTATAATGTCTAGGCACATTTGCCCAGGTCTAATGCCCCTCCAATGATGTAGAGCTTCCCACATCAGTCACCAGTCAAGATAATCAATCTCTTACAGATATGTTTACAGGCCAATCTGGTCAACGTGAATCTTCTATTGGGGTTCCCTCATCCCAGGTGAGCTTAGGTTGTATTAAGCTGTTGATAAATTCTAACTCAGACAGATTAGATATAGGGGAAATATAGCCATAAGCTCCTGAGGGTAATGGAAGGGGCCTATTGGGAGAAAAGAAGGTTTAAAATTCATTACGCAAAGTGAGGGGCATTCATTTCTTTTAAGGCAGCATCTTGAAGCCATGGTTTTAAAGCTATGATGCAAAGCTGTTTGTAGCACCCATTAGCAAGGGAGCTGACAGATAAGAATGAATGAATGCCTTTGTTTTGCATCTTATGAGTGCTTAGCATCCAAAGTTATGTATCTCCAATCTTAGCCTCTCCCCTAACATGCAATTGGTACATTCTCTAACAAGTTGTTGTTCAAAGATTACCTAGAAGCAAGTTGCCAATTGAACTTGAATACAGATACCCAGGATTCTAAAAGAAAATTTGTTCTATATGTACTTTGCTTGTGAATATCGACCCTAACTGACATGATAACGAGAGGGGCTTTGTGTGTATAGCATAATTTTAATGGGAACAACTGTCCTTAATTCCATGGTCTAGTGTCAGTCAACAAGGTCTAGGCTCCCAGCAGAACTGCTCATAGCATCCCCATTCTATTCCAGAAGCATTTGGGCTTGACTAACACACCACCTGATCCTCTTACATTCTGTGCTATAAGGAGTGCATTATTGCTGATCTCCTTTGACAAGACAGTAAAAGCCCTGACAGGGGATTTAGTTATTAGGGAGACAGAGTGCCATAGAAATCCAATCCATATAAAGTAGGACTAAACTCCCAGCCCTATCCAGCAACTCTTTGCAGAACACAAGGTCCCAGGTTGCTCCTCAAGCCCGAGGCCACAGATCAGGGACTTCCCTTAGGCCCTAAGTGGTTCTCACATTCCGAATGCTGACACTCTTTACAGTTCCCCATGTTGTGGTGATCCCCCAACCATAGAATTACTTACATTGCTACTTCATAACTGCAGTTTTGTTACTGTTATGGATCAAGTATTTTTGGCCATAAAGGTTAGCCAAAGGGGTCATGGCCCACAGGTTGAGAAACGCTGCCTTGGTATATTTGCTTCATTAAGAGCATGGAGTATCAAGGTTCCACCCCTGTTTCTGTGGACTGCATAGATGAGAGGCAGGTACCTCTGCAAAAGCTCCTTTAGGGGAAAATATTGGTATCTAAAAAACAGGAACAAAATGACTTTCTGTCTGTAAGAGAAATGTCTAGAACAATGCCTGCACACTGAGTCTATAGTGAATGCCTGTTGGACAACAGAATCAGCTATCACCAGCACTTAACTCCCTAGGGTGACAAATAATTTGCAAATGATTGACACAGGTTCCTGGTTCACAGTTACATTCATGTCAAAACTTCTGACCAAAATAACTGCATCAAATTAAAGCAATCCCAGCTCTAGAGTACATCACAGGGAGACAGAAGGGAAGCCCATCATCTCAGAAGGTATCCTTGGTCTCCTAGGAAGCAAAGACGCACTCTTGGCAAGGTTATAAAGAGGGGTCAACATTCATCACCATCACTTCAAAATTGTCTGGATAAACACACATCTTTAGTCACTCCTTTAAGGGAATCATTCATTCACAAGTGCACTTTCCCTTGCTTCCCCAAAGTGTGAGTGCTTCCATTAGTGCCGCCTATGCAAAGCCATCCTTCAGTCACTAGTTTCCACTCATATTTATTCTGTATGGTTCCTGCAGCATGGTTAGTGCTCTGTAACAAGCCCACGCCTCTCAAGTGGAGAGTGGGCTCTCAATGCTGGACTCTGTGCCGGAAACCAGCAGTACTTGGCTAGAATAGTGCCTGGAATCCCAGGGACGCCAAGGCTCAGATGATGCCACAGCTTGAATGTGTCCCCGCAAATTCACATGTTGGAAACATAATTCCCCAAATTGCTTATAGTGCTGTCTAGAAGTGGGCTTTAGAAGTAACGAGGATCAGGTATGCTAGTGGAAGTGGAGCCAAAGAAGGGATTAGGGGGTTTGGAAGACAAGAGACCCAAGTGTGAATACTTTTTCTGTTTCACTAGGTGAGACCCTCTGCTATACTGTAACGCAACAGGAAGACTCTTGTACAACGCAGCGCCTGGACACTGGCTTGCCCAGGCTCTAGAACTGTGAACTGAAAAGATCCTTTGTTTATCATTGATGTGATCTGTTAGAGCTACACTAACTGGACTAAGACAAGCTGGGTGGGGAAAGTGGTGTGAAAGGCAAGGATCCACAGAGAAGATACTTCTGCACTGACCTGGAACCCGCTGGGGACAGTGTGCAGTGGACTCTTCTGTGATGACTGCAGAAGGGTGGAGCACACAGGGTCAGCTTAGAAGGAGAGACCGGGCGTCGTTCACATGTGGCATACCCTCAGACCTGCCTAGTTTATCCCAGCCTCACCCTCCACCCACCTCCACGGGAAGCAAGTGGGAGGAAAGGAAGAATGGGAGGAGGAGGGGAGATGAGTGCCGAACAAGTAGGTCAGACACCCACTCCTGTTAGCACTGGGTAGCGGGAGCTGCTTTTGTAAGCTGTGGGATCCCCTTTAGTTTCTTTGTGCCTGCTACCCAGTCTGTGGAAAGCTCTTCATGTCAGGGTGCTCCCTGCCTTCTAAGGCTGGCAGGGCTCTTTCTCCTTGGACTACACACAGACTCCAGTCTCAGGGAAAGTGGCCTGCTCCTCTGATTTTAAAAACCTGCCATCCTTACCGTCTTGAGTCTCATCCCAAACATCCACCAGGTACGAGAAGTATTAGCATGAGGGCCAACCTTCTATTTTCAGTTTATTTCCTACAGATGGTGACTTTACAGGAACACAACCAACAACGACTTTGAGACCTCTGACAGAATTCCACAAACAACACGTTAATGGACAACTTGGAAAATTCATAAAATGGGCTCTAAGCAGAGCGCCACGTACCTGGCCGAGTACTTATTTATAATGTTGTAAATCTGGTGTGCTATGAACTATAATTTAGCGATTCTCAACTAGACTTGGGACACGTTAAATTGAATTGATCTGGGGATTGCAGAGCTTCTCAGAACCTTTGCCATGGTATTTCCCTAGATGACACTATATGCAGACCTAGAATAGGATTTAGCATGCCCTTCTTGATAGTGGAAGTCTTATTATATAGGACATCACCTGCCCCATGGTCCATGCCACACTCTGAGAAGGGCTAATCTGACAGCTGTGTCACCTGAGAAAATCATTGAAATGGTCTGAGTCTTAGCTGCCCCTGCCACAATCCTCTGCTGTAGCGAGTAACAGTAGAAGCGTAACTATATGCACCATGCAAAACCACATAAGAGGCTCCCAGCATGTCATTGATCTCTCCGGAGACACCTAAAAACTTCAGAGGATCCCATCTGTTGACTGGTCCAAGCTCCGAGCCAAATGCCCATCTTGGTTGTGTTTTCCATTTTACTTTTTTACTCCTTGGCAATGGAGGGGAAACCACCTTCAGTTGAACTGACACAGCCCAGGCCGTGGCTAGGGACGATAAAGGATGACTCTACTGTTTAATGCAGTGCTTTCCGGTAGAGACGCTAAGCAGCTCCATTTCCTTTCTCTGGAGCCGGGTGATGAATGCAACTGACAAGTCAGAGATGCCACTTGTGGATAATATGTCTCAGGGCAGAGCCACAAAGGCAAACTCACCCCATCGTTTCTGAGAATTGTGAGGCTTGCGTGATGGATCTTCTCAAGAGAAGCCGGCATTCTGGGAACTCGTGCTGGGTTGACTTGGGAGACGTGCTCCCCACAGACCTGCATTGTGCTCCCAGGATAGCCAGGCACTAAGAGTTACCACTTGTATTCCGTGTCCCTATCTCTGGGAAAGGGTGAGGGGTGCAGTCCTTTTTTCAGGAACTAGAGCTTTTTTGGATGCACAGAAAATAGAAACAGAGGAATGAGAAAGAACAGCTAAGGCTCCACAGTTAATCACTGGGATCTAAGACACCTGCCACCTAAGATACTTGGAACATCCAGATAGACTCAAGCTTTTGTTGTTAGGAACACAGATTTATGCTATTCGACTAGTTCTTAAAATGTCACGGTGCTTACCAACAAGGAATTTCTTGTTTTTCTTGCAAGACGAAACATATATCTTCAAGTAGTAATGAAAGAGAACCTGGCCATAGCCCTTGCCATGTATCAGACCTTTACTTAGCCCTACCTTCACAAAGGAAGATGTTCCTAATCAAAGATTAGGAAACCAACATACAAGGAGACTCGCTGCTTAGCCCCGGCTCTATCTATGGCAGGAAAGGACTCTGCTAGAACCCCACATTTAAAGTCTGATGTCCCGGGAGTCTTCCCTCAGACACTTAGATTCCACTCCCAGTGAAAAACTACACAGTGCGAAGTATCCTTGAACCCAGAAGCCTTACCTTCCAGCCCATACTGACAGTCAAGCCTGCCCTTCACAGCCTAGTGATGCTGTAAGGTAGTTTATGCCGATGGTGGTTACAGAAGTCTCTGCAGCACAGAGATTATGGCCAGAAGCTCCCGGGTACTACACAGAACTATCTCTATGTGTATGACAGATGGTTGAAACACTGAGTACTTCTCCATGTGTGGGGCTCAGGTGCTATCCAGAAGAACTCCAGGAAATAGGAATTGAAAAGACAAGATCTGATCTCAGTGACCTGAGAGGATCCTGCCCTGGAACTTTGGTGATTATGAAATGCAACGTGTGCTGTGGTAAGCTGACCCTGAGAAGGTTCTAATGACCCTGACCCAGTAGAGAAGCCTGTGTAATCCTCTCCGGAGATAAGCAAACAAGCATTCTGCTTCTGCCTTTCTTACTGTCTCTTGCTGGTTCTGATATTAAAAGGGAAAAAAGATCAGGTGCCATTTTGTAAACTGTGATAGAGCAAGGAAACAAGGGAGGAATTGGAGGAACAGCCTGCTTTAAACAAATCCTGCTAACAACAATTGGAGAGAAACTGGATGTGTATTTTCTCACAAAGATCCCAGTCAGAATACCCCTTAATAGCAGATTGGAGCAGATCATCTGGCTTAACCACACCAACACCCTAATTCCTCAATCACGGGTGTCTCTGCTCTGAAGTTGCTAACAGTACCGGTAGTCTGCTCAATCACAGCAAAAACTCACACTCAGCCTACCGGGTATGTCTGGGGTACACTTGTGTAGCCTTACACCCTCACCTGGCTCTGATTCTAGCTTTTACAGTGAGCAGCTCTTGGGCTTCAACCCCCCATGCAGGCAGATGCTGACCCCACCTTGACTCTGTCTCAGCCCACAGCCCTGTCCTCCAACCTTCTTTCCCCTCCCCATAGACATCCAAGGGAGTCATGTCGTTATGGAACAAATCTTTGGCCATAAGGGGCAAGTATGAATATGAAGGCTCCTCTTCTGTGCCAGCTGGAAGTGATGTCCGAACGTTCACTCATCGCTCACCAGGTACTGTTAAGCCTGCAGGTGGTGTGGCTAAGAGGCACTGAGACGGCCCCCACCCGGCTGATGCCTACATTAACTCTTCGTTCTTTGGAACTCTGCTCCCTGATCTTGGCTCTTGTTCCTTAGGACTACAACATATAGGATTGTGCTCATTTAAGACTTCATCTCAGACTCTATTGCTTAGATGGTCTTGGAAGTACATGTCCATTGAATCTATCAGAGGCACTCAATAGCAACTATCAAATCCTTGCTCTCATGAACTGGGCAACTGCAGTGTCGTGTGTGTGTGTGTGTGTGAATGTTTGTGACACTTCTTTCTCCCTTCCTCCCTTCTCTCTCTGGATATCTATGTCTGTATATATATATATATATATATATATATATATATATATATATATATATATATACATATATATATATATATATATTTTAAATCTCTCACTTTCTACCTGGGAACATAGAAGAATGGAAGACACAAAGCAATTGCTCATTTAAAGAGTTTTGAATCACATTAAGGGAAATTTCGATCTCTTTTCCTCTCTTTCTCCCCTCCCCCACATTTATGATTTCTTCTTTCTCTCTTTCATGTGGCTTTGATGCTACACTGTTCCTTCCCACCTCAGAGTCTCCCTGTCTCATGAACTGTTTTGTGCTAAGCGTTTGCTTATTTGTGTCCTTGCTTTGAAGAACTTCCCATCATCTGATCAGTTACCATTTATATTTAATAGAACGACTTAAGGGACATGGCATCCAGTTACAGAGGAAATCTGCCCTCTGTCCCCTCCATTGGTGTGAATGCCCATTCTCTCTGTGTTATGAAGGTCCCTGAACACATAACAGACTTTAACTTACTCATTTCTTTTAACAACACTGAACTCTGCTGGGACGGGTCTCACAATGTGCTCATACTTCATCTAAAGCATTGATTCGACTCTCTCTGATTGAATGAGTGAATCCAATAAGGAAGAAGAAAGGTAAAGCGAATTTTCTAGTGAACATCATGCTAACAATTTCAATCTAAACCTGACATCCATGCACTTCAGTATTAGAAGAAGAGGTGGTTAGAAGAAAACCACATGCTCATTCACCTAGGTCCATGCTCAGCCCTGAGTTTGGTGTCACTGGTGAACTTCAGCAAAGTGCCTGGCTCATTCAAAGAGCTAATCGGAGTGACAAAGCAAATCACACCGAGCAAACCTTGGAAAGCCAGCAAGCAAGTATATGCCACCTCCCTTAACCTTTCTGCTGCCAAAACCCCTATTGACAATGCAGACTCCACTGTCAAGAGCAAGAGCATGATACACTCTATGATCTGCAGTTTTAGAAAAGGCTACAGATCAATGACATCAACAGATTGGAGGGTGTTTGGGACATTTGATAATGCAAGGCACTGATAAACCTTAGCACGTGCACACACATGTGCATACATGCATACACACATACATATACAGACATGTACACATACATACACTTGCATGCATATGTACATGTTCACGCATGCACACATGCATGCCCATGTGCACACAAACATACATATATACATACATACATACATACACACACCCCAAACATATACAGGTATTTACCAGGTTACCAGGACATGTGACATGTTGGAATTCATACATTAAAAAGGATGGCCCTTGATTTCAAACTTTGAAATGAACTTTTGAATTAGATAAAAACTACTGAATGGTAAATCATTTAGTTCAGAGTGTCACAGTGTAGGTATATGGGTGTGAACTCCAATTTCAGCATCTGTCTAAAGAACCGTGTCTTACCTTGACACATTTCACTCTGTGGTTGTCATAAAATATCCTGACCAAAAGCAACTGTGAGGAAAAAGGAGCATTTTTTCCCCAAGTTGCAGTCCATTATTTCAGAGATGTCGAGCAGGTGGCCACATCCCATCCCAGAGTCAAGGGCAAAGAAAACAAACTCTTCCATGTTTGCTTGCTGGATTCCTATGCCCAGCTAGCTCTCTTCACTTTTACACACAGTTCAGGGATCAGCCTATGAAATTATCCTGCCCACGGTCATGGTAGTTCTTCACACCTCCATTAATATAATGATCACTGCAGACAAGTTTATGGGCCTACTTGATCTAGCTAACTCCTTAAGACCTTCCCAGGTGATGCTAGACTGTGTCGAGCTGACAGTTGAAACCAACCACTGTACTAACATTAACTGAGGAAGGGTCTGATTAGATTAGGGCAGTTTTAGTACAACTGGACAAGAAGAAATGGTTTTGTTTTTGTTTTAGGACTGAGGTGCTCAGCTCTTCTGTAATCTTCAGCTCTTCTTGTGTGTGCCATTCTAATGAGAGGACGAGATGGCTTAAAGGGACCTCTGTGTGTCTTCCTCCCTGGGTTAAGTTTGGGGCACAGAAGATCTTCATATTTCCACCAGTACCAACTGAAGTCCTATCACAAGACCTTAAAGGGCTCAGGGGGCTGGAAACAGAAACCACAGGATAAGGACTAACGCATCAATGACCAATGCTCCATGAGAAGGTGTGGAATGGAGCAGTGTACAGCTCAGTGATAGAACTCTTGCCTAACACACACAAGGCCCTGGGTTCAATCTTGAGGGGTCATTGCAAAAATGAATGAAGGAACTCAAGTGTGATTCTGCAGCTATAAATTGTCAGGGACATTACCAGCACTCTGTCTTTATCTTCATTTTTACTCTTGTTCCTTAACTAAAGACTCTCTCTCTCTCTCTTTCTCTCTCTCTCTCTCTCTCTCTCTCTCTCTCTCTCTCTCTCTCTCTCTCTCTCTCACACACACACACACACACACAAAATGAGGAGAAACTAGTTTTGTTGTTTTCATCTCAGATCTGGAGGCAGGAGTTGAAGTGAGGTTTCCATACAAGTAAAGAACAAGTGAAGAGCTACATTTTCCTAATTCTGGATTACTAAGATGTGTCACCACAAGTAAAGGGAACAGCCTCCTTACTCAGTCTACTACAGGTGTGCAATGAGTACACCTGCCTCCCCTGGTGTGGAACTGAACCTGGTTGTTACAAGATGCCCCCTTGGACCCAAGTTTAGCTGCTGGTGGTGACAATGATGGAAGATTTAATTATGGAAATTTTGCTGAAGAAGGAACCTTAAGGTCAGCTCTTTCAAATTATAGTTTGCAAACTGAGACCCCAGGGAAAGAAATGACAGCCCTGAGCACAGAATTGTAAATAGTAACCAGTGTGAAACCTAGGGTATACCCGCCATCCTTCCCCTGCCTCCCAGAAGTCCTCCTAAGAAGAGCTGGGCATTGTTTTTTATATCCTAAGAGATTAAAGTGGGTGAAGACAAAGGAACAAGAGATAGTTAATTAGTATGAAGTGCTGTTCCAGGGTCTGTGGCCCCCAAGGGCAAGTCTATACTCCTCCTAAATCCCAAAATGGAAGCAATGAAAATATTAAGTTTATTTGCTCTGATCGCGAGTGTCTTAGTGGAGTCTTCTTCTGAAATATGGCTGCGTCTCAATCTCTCATCAGACATTTCCACTGACTTCCCAGCATTCAGAAACCGAAGTCCAGTTCCCACGTGTAAGATTCACGGTCCCTCCACCTGGCTCCACTGCACTTCCAGCCTCTTCCCTTTTCTCTTGACCCAGCTCTACATAAGCTTCAACCTTTTACCCAGGCTGCAATGCTCTCCCTGCTATTCCTCCTCAAGTTCAGCTCAGCTTGTATGATGCAGCAGAGGAAAGGCACAGCCCCCTTTTGCTTCATAATTCTGGATCAGGTAGCTAAAATGAGAATACCAGGACAGGAGAGAGGTGAGAAGCTTTGGGCTTCAGTCAAACAGACCTGATGCATGCCGGCTGTGGGATCCTGGGCAAGTTCCCTGGATGCCTGAACATTTCATTTTCGCAGCAAGATATTCATGCAGTTAGCTTCTGAGGACGAGTGACTTTCTAACACAGAATATTGTAACATAATCAGACCATGGTTGCTCCTTGCTTTTCCATGTCTAAAATGACAGCATGACTGGTTTTATTCTGATGTCACTCTTTGATTTGTTTGGTTATTGCTTTGGTCTGTCTTTCCCCTTTCTCTTCACAAAGCAAGCTGTGAGTTTCATATATAAGTCTTGTTTGTTTACTCATTCATAAATAAATCATTAAGCGCCAATTTATGGCAGGTATTGCCTTAGGCACTGGAGATAGTGAACTGACAACCAAACATGATTTCCACTCTCAGCAATCACACCTCATACCTGGGAAGACAGACATGTATGCATCTTTATCTTCAATTCTATTTCCAGTTCTACCTCATTGATCTACACAAAATGATTATTTTTTTACAAGATCTACTTTTATGAAATAATTTCCTACATTTTTAAGGATTAGACTAAATAATTTCTATGCACTATTTAGAAATATTTCTGATTTCCAAAAAGGGAACTTTACATGTCTGTATTAGAAAATTATGGCTCTATTGTACTTGGTCTGAGATTCTCAGGTAGGAATCAATAGAGTACAAAGATTTATATTGATGTATGTCTAACCACAAAATCCTCCCTTTGACTTCAGTACTTCGGCATATTGGATAATTAGTAATGAAATAAATAGAATGACAAATAAAATATGAAACATGGGAAGGAATATTTAGCATTCCATTTCAAAAATGTTTTTTAAAAAAAATTATAGTCCGTGATATCATTTAAAACATGCATCATGGCGAACTTCTTAGGTTTCTCAGGCGGTTTTCATAATAAACTTACAGTGAATCAATGCAATCAACCCCCAGCAGTGCTCAGATACCACCTTCAGCTTCACTGATTTGTCCTCATCAAAATGTGGCTGGCACAAAGGCATCCCCAAACCATATTGGGTCAATAATATTGTCATCATTATTCTCTTACTAATTGTGAAACTCCATGCTTCAAGAGTTGACACTGAATTTAAGAGTCAGCACTGAGTGGCTGTTCTAATAGCATCCAGGATCACCCCCACAGAACTGTACCTGTGTGGACACTCAAGCCTTATGACAGCCTCCAAGGTGGATGGCATTTCTCTAGCAGTACATATGGAAAGGGCTCCCACTACAAGTAATCTGACTAAGATTCGAACAAGATCAATAAGAGGCAGGACTTGATTTTGGTACCATATTTCAGCCACGATCACTTACTTGGAAATGTTAAGTACCACTGACAAGGTTAGCATCTGAGCAGAGTGTCTGGTCAATATGAAGTAGGTAGGGAGCAAGGAGGGGCAGAGCATCTTCAGGTATCCATAGAGATATCCAGAGAAAGTGCAGATCTGGACCTTGGTGCTGTGCTTCAGAGAGGCTTTAGAAGAATGTCCATTGTCCACAATGCCCTCACTCATTGGCTGCATCAAACATTCTGTTTGGAATTGTGTCTGCACAATAGAGATGTGTGAGCTCAACCTAAGCCAACCCCCCATAGCAGATGGAAAACAGACCCAGTACAGAGGTCCCCAGGTCTCTTCTGGGGCTTCATCCATTTTTTCCTCAGTGTGGACCCTGAACCTGAGTTCTAGCAAC
Organism: Microtus pennsylvanicus; assembly: GCF_037038515.1. NCBI lineage: Eukaryota > Metazoa > Chordata > Mammalia > Rodentia > Cricetidae > Microtus > Microtus pennsylvanicus. Next base: position 657,721 of record NC_134580.1, read on the forward strand.
TGATTGTCAGGTGTTGTCCCAGGACCTGGAAGCGGGCAAAGGTAAAAGGCTCCACAGGCACCATCAAGGTCATAAGAACGGGTGAGCATGGAAAAAGAAAAATCTAGGCCTCAGATTACTCACCAGATTTTGTGCCAACTACTAACAATTGTTGTGAAGGAAAATGGTCAACCCTATTTATAATCTGGTAAATACAAATTAAAATTATAACATATGACATCACAATGACTAGAATGCCAATAGAAAACACAGGCAACACCAAGTGGGGGTGTAGAGAGGAAGCTTACATTAACATTTATGCATCTCCAGTGTAAACTGACGTGGCCACTTTGGGAAAGTACTCAGCATTGTCTCCTAAAACTCAGAATATACAAATTCTGTGCCAAGGTGAGCCCTTCAAAGTATTCAACAGGAATACATGCACACATGCATACGAATGCCGCCAGCCATCATTTCCTGCAATGCTTCACTGCTGACAGTTATACAAAGATCTCTTCAAGATGTAGAAACGAATTGTGGCATATCTGTGCTTTGGACACGATATGGCAGAACATGAAGCACACACTACTCTAGGCTTTCTCTACAAGCAATATGCACAAATTGCAAAATAATGTTTAAGTAACATTGAAAGTCAGTAATAAAAGGATCTATACTTCTTGGTCACATTTGCATAAATCTATTCAAAACCAGGTAAAAGTAAGCTACCTCGCTGGGTATCAACAGAGTATCTGGTAATGTGTAAGTGGATAGAAAGGAGCATGGTGGCTCCTGGGATGTGTGTGAATGGTTTTCTGAGTCTGGATCCATGGCCTGGTAAAAACTAGTCTTTGTGTTTGGGAAATGTTTTCAAGATCATGTACATGTATATACATTTTCTTGTTTTGTTTCATTTTGAGATAATATATCACTCTGTAGCCCAAACTATCCTCTAACTTGCTATGTAGCTCTGGCTGGCTTCAAAATTGTGTCGAGCTTCCTTCTTCAACTTTTCTAAACACTGGAGTTAAAGTAGCCCATCCAAAATAATAATAAAAAAAAATAATAAAAACCAATCTGCCCTATGACCTCACTCTACCACCCCTGGGTATTTACCTAACAGAGAATTAGTATCTAGCAAATACAAATCACTCAAAAACCACACACTAAAAACAAACAAACAACACAGCCAACAAATGGACTAATGGAATTAGTAGACAGTTCTTAACTGATGGCACACGAGTAACTTCAACCAGTCCTAGTCAACACATCAAAGAGGTGCTTTTATGTCATTGTTATGGCAATGCTACTCACAATACATAAGTATGGAACCAGCCTAGACGGCCACTAAAGGAAGAATGGTACAGAAAAGGTGGTTCATATACACAGTAGGATGTTTCCCAGTTCTAAAGAAGAAGACATTGTAAACTTGAAGAAAAATACATGCAACCGGACATGATCATATTATGTGAATATTTTATAATTAAGTCCATATCATTAAGTCTGAAAAAACAAAATGGTCTCATTTTCTCTCACTTTGGGGTTCTCAACTCTATAACTACATTAAAGCATTAAGTATACACGATGCAAACATAAGAACAAAACTATCCAGGTGGAGGAAAAGAACTAATGGGAGAGGGGATGATGAAGCAAAGGTCAGCGGAGAATGGGAATATACTCAAAATGCACATATACTTCCATGTAACTCAGGATGACACAGCTTAGAATCATAAATACATATTTGAAGCCTCAATTTGTGAAGTGACAATTATGAGGTTCTCTCTGACAAAAGGCTTATGAAAATAACAATGAATTGTTATGTAATTAGTAAAATTGATCTGCAACATTTGATGACTGAGGGAGAGTGGGTGAATTAGGAATGAGAGACAGTGAGTGAGGGAATGAGTTAGTGTACGACAGGGAGGGAGGGATGGTGGGAATGAGTTATGGGTAACAGTGAGTTAGTAAGAGGATAAGTGGGTGACAGTGAATGAGTGCATGAATGAGTAAAAGAGGGGATGAATGAATGAGGGAATTAATGAATGAATAATTCATGAGTGAGTGTAAGTGAATGAGTAAATAAGTTAGTTAGTCGGATCAATGCTTTCACTTTAAGATGCGATCATTCTACAGCTCACTAAACCTCATATGTATCCCACGACACAGTGATGGTAATCTAGACCTAGAAGTCATAGTACCGAAATCGATGTTGTGTTTTGCTCTGATCATTTCCCACATTTCCACCGAAGTATCACTGCCCTCATGGTGTCTGCTTTCCCCCAACCAGAACCATCGTAACCTACCTGAAACACTCTTTGTGCTATGTCTCTCAGCCCACATTGCTCCATATGCTTGATATTCCTTCCCTAGCAGTCTATCCGAAACCCCTATTTTCCTCAATGCTTGTAACGATGTAATCTCCTCAGAAGCTCCTCTTTAAATTCAATTAGGGTTTGTCTATTTCCCTAGCAGCGGTAAGAGCACCACAATAAGAGACTTCCATCAGGCAGGAGCCAGTGACATGGAAGGCTCTGGGATAAGTGCTTTATATAAGCTTGAGGTTCCAGAATCTCTAAAACAATTTGTATGCACTTTTGATTTTTGAGATATCCAAGTGAGGAAACAAATTAGCAAGAGCCATGGGAGTTGGACGGTAATATGCTGTTTTCAGATCATGACAAGGAAATAATTGACTGTGAATTAAATTGGGAACTGGATGACATGGGGTTCAAAACCAGGCATTGAAATGCAAACTTGTGCAACCACTTTGGAAAGCAGTGTGGCGGTTTCTCAGGAAATTAGGGATCAACTTACCCTGGACCCAGCAATACCACTCTTGGGAATATACCCAAGAGAGACCTTATCATACAACAAAAGTATATGCTCTACGATGTTCCTAGCAGCATTGTTTGTAATAGCCAGAACCTGGAAACAACCTAGATGCCCTTCAATGGAAGAATGGATGAAGAAAGTATGGAATATATACATATTAGAGTACTACTCAGCACTAAAAAACAAGGACTTCTTGAATTTTGCATACAAATGGATGGAAATAGAAAACACTATCCTGAGTGAGGTAAGCCAGACCCAAAAAGAGGAGCATGAGATGTACTCACTCATATTTGGTTTCTAGCCATAAACAAAGGACATTGAGCCTATAATTAGTGATCCTAGAGAAGCTAAATAAGAAGAACCCAAAGAAAAACATATAGGTATCCTCCTGAATATTAACCTTCATCAGGCGATGAAAGGAGACAGAAACAGAGACCCACATTGGAGCACCGGACAGAAATCTCAAGGTCCAAATCAGGAGCAGAAGGAGAGAGAGCACGAGCAAGGAACTCAGGACCGCAAGGGGTGCACCCACACACTGAGACAATGGGGATGTTCTATCGAGAACTCACCAAGGCCAGCTGGCCTAAATCTGAAAAAGCCTGGGATAAAACTGGACTCTCTGAACATAAAGGACAATGAGGACTACTGAGAACTCAAGAACAATGGCAATGGGTTTCTGATCCTACTGCACGTACTGGCTTTGTAGGAGCCTAGGCAGTTTGGATGCTCAACTTACTAGACCTGGATGGAGGTGGGGGTTCCTTGGACTTCCCACAGGGCAGGGAACTCTGATTGCTCTTCAGGCTGAGGAGGGAGGGGGACTCGAGGGGGGAGGGAAATGGGAGGCGGTGACGGGGAAGAGACAGAAATCTTTAATAAATAAATAAATTTTTCTTTAAAAAAAAAGAAAAGCTGACAAGAAACAAGCCAAGCTAAGGTCAGGCATTCAAAAGTAAAAACATAAAAAAAATTCACTAGCCTGCAGTAGGATACACACAGGCACAGTATCCATTTATAGTAGAGTGTAGGGAGCCGAGATAGAGAGGTTTATGTCAATGCCTGGATAAAACCTGTGAATGCTACTATAGGAATCACAAAATAGACAAGTAACTCAGAATAACATCTGTAGCTGCTGTTTAATGCAGCCATAGAAGCCAAGCAATGTACTCAAAGACAGCAACCAGTGATAGGAACTGAGCTTAAAATTAAAAGACCCTAAGTACTTTTTTTTTTTCGAGACAGGGTTTCTCCATAGCTTTTTTGGTTCCTGTCCTGGAACTAGCTCTTCTAGACCAGGCTGGCCTCAAACTCACAGAGATCCGCCTGCCTCTGCCTCCCGAGTGCTGGAATTAAAGGTGTGCGTCACCACTGCTCAGCGACCCTAAGTACTTTTATGCCAGGTTCTTTACACTACAAACCTTACCTCCTTAAGATCTAGATGCACAAGATTGAGTAGGAAGTATACCAAACCCCAAATGACTAGGGAAAACATACTTTTCTTTTATGCCGTTATTATTTTCAAACTTGCTTTTATTCTTGTTATTTCTGATGCAGTTCTCTATTCATCTTTCAAAACGCAATTCAAACACCCTGCTCTCTGGGAATCTTTCCTGGACCTTGTATTGGCTGTTTCTTTCAACCAACTAGGGACCGACCATGCAGGAGGCCTCGGTGGTGCACAGAAAGCCACCCTTTTCGCTCTTCTACAGATTACAATGTGGAGAAGAACGCGCATGGCTTGAAAATGCGGTTTCCAGCTGTGGTAAATGCTACGAATGAAGAGTACTGGGACTTTGAGAAGCACATTGGGCATTAGAACTAGTTATTGAGGTCAGGGAAGTCTGCCTGGTGCCCAGAAAGAGGTAATTAGCCTGGCACTGGCTGTGCTCTGTGCTAGAACTCACTGCAGTGTGTGCAGTTTACATTGTTCTAGTCTAGGTGTGACGCGAGGACCTTGCTTTATCAACACTTTTACCTTCTGCCCTAGAAAACTACCAAGGTGCAACTGGTAGGTGGCTGACAGAGCTCCCTTAAAGTGGCTTTTCTTACCATCACATTTATTTCTGCCATTCTCATGGGCGAGAAGTTTTGTGCCATTTACTACCTGAGAAGAATACCAGAGACGTCTGCAGGGCAGGAGTGTCTCTGTTCTCGCTGCACCCTAGAACCTCAAGAACAAAAACAACCATTTGCTGCTGACAAAAGAAAAGAGGAAGCCAAGGACCTGCGAGCATTGCAGTGCCACTTTTCTCACTGCATCTCCGGTTCTTTGACGACAATTGCACAAGCGCTGGCTTATGCTAATGGCTGCCTGCGAATCCAATTTGATGTGATTATGTTTTATATTAAGCCTGGTTAAAGCAGCAGCTTGCCAGTAGGAGCAGAGAGGAGGGTGTTATTATCCAGTCCAAAGCAGAGATCAAATAAACTGTGGTGGCAAAAAAGATCTGTCCTTAGGAGCTTTATGTCTTAGAGCCATGTCTGTCTGTGTTTGTTTGAAGGAGTGGTGTTTGTGGTTTTTGCCATCTGCTAAAGGGCTCTTTCAGCAACCCCGCCAAGCCACCCTCGTGGAGAAGAAACTGAGAAGATGAGCCTCGAGCCTGAGAAGATAAATCACAGGTGATACACAAAGATGGTAACAAAATTGAAAGTTTGATTCCCAGCATTGTGTGTGTGGGCACACGTGTGCATGCGTACACATGCACAAGACTCCCTAAAACATCCCCAATGATTTTGATAAGACACAAAAATCACGAGTTCAAAGCCGAGGTGGAATCTTCGACTAAGGTCTGATAATAGTGCACGTTTCTCACTTGAGCGTGGCACTTGATGGCTTCACTTTCTTCCAGTCATGCCCCTGCTGCTCTTCTCGATAGCTGGCTCCGCAATGAGATGATGCTCTTAACTGATCAATAGCCTGCTCTTGAACTCTGGGTACTTTTGCATCGGACAACACATGTCCCTAATTATTTATCATTTCCTATGCAGTACACTGGGTAGGGTCCTAGGCTGGCAGTTCTTCCAAAGTTGTGACAAACATGGCATTGTTACTTAGTATATTTAGTGTGCACCCCAAGTATCTAATGATACACACATTAACCCTGAACCTGAGTGGCTGAAAGTAGGAACTGACTGATTATTACAACATTTGTAAAAAAGCAAAAAGTTAAAAACTTGCTGATGAAATTCCCAAAGAAGTGAAAAACCATTGCTAAAAACAAACAAATGAAAAAAAATAAGGATTCATGTGGTAACTCCAGGTCCGATTTAGAATGTGCGTGAGAGACTGGATTAACCTCTGTCAATACTCCGCCTCAAACTGGGTAGTCAGAGTTCCAGATCACAATGGCCTCTGAGAGAACAAAACCCCGGAGGAAGAGTAGATGCTGGGGCTCAAGAGAGTAAAAGTAAACAACATGATCCTTGCCATGATCTGTTCTTCAAGCCTTGTGACAGAGCTGGCGTAGCTTCCAGGGACTGGAGAAAGGATCTGCCTCTCAGTGGGATGTCAGGCCACTTTGTAGAGACCATGTGAGAAGTCCCTAGAAATATTATTACAGACATCTTGAGAAACAACTACTGGAATACACTGGTGAGGATTGTGTTTTCGTAGCTCTGAAAGATCTGCTTTGTCATCGACCATGTGTCTGTAAACAGGATGCTTTACTTCCCTGAGCCTCCTTCCTTCTCCTAAGGAGGATATAAAATAGCTACCTCACAAAATCCCTTTAAGGGACAACTTGCCCTATACTCAGAGAAGCCCTACAAAGAGTTTCTGTCATTAGGCAATGCGTTATCCACATTTGGGATAGCACTGGGAGTGGAGGAATAGAAGAAGCCATGTGGAGTAACTTACTGTAGAGACAAAGGTTACAAAGAGATTTGTGTTCACCTCCAGCTGATACAACCGTTAGACCTTGAAAACTAATAAAAGACTCACGCAGGCGCTCACGCTCCCAGAGTCCTTTTGGGTCACTCCCTGAAAGAAGTCAAATAGCCACCATCATCTCGGGGCTGCCAGGTTGGTATCCTGGTCCTTTCCAGTCTACGATGTCCTCCAAATATATATCTTCCTTGATTCATGAAACCTTATTCGAAGCCCGTCTTTGTACCTTCCTAATTCTGCTGAGTATATATTTGTAGGTGGGTTGGGATGTGAACCCAGTGACAGGAGGTGACACTCCCATTTACCATGACAATGTGTAGCATAGTGTGTACACGGTGCAATCCTGCAGAATGCCCCCTGAAATCGGCACGGTAGCTAGAGGCTAGAGTCACAATACTTCAGTTCATTCAGGGTGATGACTTCCTAGAAAACCTGGATGTTTCTGCAAGAATTCAGCAGTCCAACAGAAAGCCACATGAGAAAGAGTGACATTGTAGTCTCTATCTTGGCAGTAATAAGTTCTGGGAAGATTCAAATGGGCAAAAGACGACTTCAGAGAGAAAGGTGCAACACAAAACAGATGAGCAAGGGCTGTGCATTTGTAGCAAAAGATAAACGGTACACACATAGAGTGCCCAGCGGGTGCCAACAGCATAGCTCTGATTTTCCAAATATAGAGAGTGACTGAAGAGCAAGTATTGATGACAAGTTGGTTTCATGAGCTATGTGCTGTGTGTATGTGTATCTAATCCTTAGACAGTATGATGAAATCATTGTCAACTATTTCGCTCGTAAGAAAATGGATGTTGAGAAGAGGTAAAGGACAGGTAGTGAGATGACAATGTTAGGACTCTTCCTGCATCTCCTTCATGCTCAAGTTGATGACTCCATTTTGAGTCAAAAAGCGGACTTCTGTCTGATAGCATAAATTCATTCCAGGGAGAAGACAATGAACGGGTTTGTTGGAAGGGAAGACAGAGATGGACACACTGGGGGAAGCTGCTGTGGTGGTTCTGCCAAGGTACAGATAAAAACTATACAAACAGTGCTGAAAGCGGCTGCTGCAGCGGGTGCCGATGCCGCTGTCTTTGGGGAGTGTGCTACGGGGAAACCACAATCATTTCTGCTTGTACCGCTGTCGCTAAATCAAGACAGCACCATACTTGTCCTGGGGATGACAGCCCTGACTCCGGGTACACATTCTAAGCTTAGGCAAGCTATAGTCACAAGGGTGGAATATTATTAGTTTCACTGTTTCAGCTCCAGATTTCGCCGTGAATCATGTGTGCATGAATCACAGCCACCACTCTTCAGATTTTAGAAGCAGATGTCTAATTTTTCTTATCCAAGAAAAAAAAATCAATTGCTGCCTAAATATGACTCTACTGTCGTCTCTGAATCTCTTTGATTTATTCAATTCTGAGCCTTCATTTTGGGTGAAGAGTGAGAACAGTTAGCAAAGTTTTTAAAATTAAGGTGGTATTTATTATGTATTCCATGCACACCTCAAAAGCAAGGCAGGGGTAAGTATTCCTTTTCTGTGGAACAGGAACTTGAGACTCCTGTGAGCAGTTTATTGATCCAGAGTGCCACAGGCAGTGGTCAGATGGAGCTAAGATTCCACTGAAGTGTGCTACACGCTAAATCCTTTGCTATCATCAGCCCTGCTTGACTTTCTTGGCTACAGTGTAAAAAATGATAGCAGACAGACTTCTTTCTTTCTTTCTTTCTCTTTCTTCCTTTCTTTCTTTCTTTTCTATCTTTCTTTCTCTCTCTCCCTCCCTTCCTCCTTTCCTTCCTTCCTTTCTTTCTCTCTTTTTGGTTTTTTTTTTGTTTGTTTGTTTAAATCTCATTTAGAGATGGCTTCAACTGTCCCCACCACCAGTCAGTGTTGTTTGCTGTCTACTGTCATCTTAGGACCCTTGTTTTAACTGCTGAAAACTAATTACCTTTGGCCCTTTAGAATATATGTAAGGAAGGGATAAACATGAAGCCGGTTACCTTGAGGAACATGGTCCAGGAACATAGGGACCAGTGCTAATGTTGTTCAAGCAAGTCAGACATGGGTAGAGAAGAACTCCCGCCTGGCAGCAATCACAAATGTCTTACAGTACAATACCCACTCTTCCCCGTGGTAAGGGGACATTTTTATCTCCCCAATGGAGCTAAACTATGGACCATGCTTAAAGCTAGATGACATACCACAGATTCTGCCTCTGAAACCCCCAAGCACAGTTGAAGCTTACAGTATTTTCTTCATTTTGCTGACAAAGAAATCAAAGCTGTGAATGTTGACTTACCCACAGATACACTGCTGTGTGCCCCATTATTGCCACTGTAATAAAGGGAAAATTTTCATTGTACCAAACCATACTTCCTATCAATATGTAATAATATGTCTCAATATTTTTAAAGGCAGCAATAATATCTACACATACTTTAGAGCTTTAAAACTTTTTATGTATTTTCAATTATATCACAATTTGAGCTTAAAATATTTTAAAATTATGTCCCAAATAAGTTGTTCACATTAAAATGGATCCAAATATGAGCAGCCCTCTGGCCTGCTCTCAATGTGATGTTTCTAAATTACAGCTATGGATTTTTAATCTCGAGTTTAAAATTTTTGTTTAAATATTTTTGTGGCGATTTCAAATCAGGCCACTCGATAGAACTGAATAAACAGTCTGAGACACCGAGCTTAGGATTAGGGATCAGGCTTCACAAGCATTTCAAAGCTATCTTGTTCTGCTTTCCTTGCTGATCGGAGATATTTCCGTTTCCTAAATCTTGTATTCGCTGACTCATCCCTCCACCATCTGTGACAACCTGTGTGCCCTGCTGTGGTGGAAGTTCCTATGTATTCACTTTATAATACAGGGTCACTAAGGACATGACTCCTTCCCTTTCATGCAAGATGGCATTCTGGGAGCACAGTAGATGATATTTATCTTTTGTGGCCAAGGGCAAGCATTGAAATAAGAAACACACATGATAAATCAGTACACTCAGTAATAAGGGGACCTGGAGTTAGAAAAAGCGGCAATGATTACAAACAACTCGGTAGTTCCAAGGACCATGAATGGGTACAGGGGGCACAGTCTCATGCCTATGTCTCCCATTTCCCTAGAAAACGCCCCTAAACAACTTGAACGTGAATTTTGCTACAACACAAAGATTCCTTCACAATGTAGATGTGGCTAATTCTGTAGGAATGATTGTAAATTAGTATTCTTTCCAGGTGGACATTGGGAATCAGCCAACATGCCTGCTCACTTTCCCACTGGACAGCCACTGTGCTCAGGGCACAGACTTGCAGGATGCCATGATACCTGATATCCTCCATGTAGCTGGAGGCTGCTTGTTCGTTTCCCGGCTTCCCAGACCCAAAATAATCACACAGACTGTATTCATTAAAACACTGCTTGGCCCATTAACTTATGCATAGTTCTAGCTAGTCCTTACATCTTAAATTAACCCATTTCTATTCTTTTATATTTTACCATGAGGCTTGTGGTTTACCAGTAAGGTTCCAGGGCACATCTGTCTCCTGCAGCAGCTACATGACACCTCCCTGCCTCCACCTTCTTTCCTCCTAGATCTTGGAATTCCTGCCTTACTCAATTCTGCCCTGCTGTCAGCCAAAGCAGCTTTATTCATTAACCAATGGTATTCACAGCATACAAAGGGAAATCCCATATCACCTTCAGAATGCAAAATCAATACTAGGCACAGAGATACAGAAAACCAAAAACAATTCTATGATGCAATACAGATTACAGGATCAAAGGCATGCTCCTGTCTAGGCTTAAATCTGAGCAAGCCTTTCCCTAACAAAGGTGGTACGTTTTTATATGCTCTTGTATGCTGGGGGGTCTAACCATTTGGAAAATCACAAAGGTCTTTAAATGCAAATTTGCCAATAGCATGCTCACTCTGAACAGGAATCCTACACACCACATGGCCAAAGGGCCAGGAAGTGATATGAAATCCATACATTCAGCGTAGCCTGCTAGGGCCATCAAGTCTAACGACATAGCTGTCAAACATTGGGAGGATGATATGATGAACCATTGGAGTTCAATGAACTGATGGCATTTTTATGGGCTGTACAACCTTCCACAAATCGTTTAACCTTCCTAAGTCTTAATTTCATAGCTTGTGAAATGAACACGAGGATTTACCTGGGAGGGCTGCTGTGAGAATAAGATTTGGAAACATCTTTACCTTAGTAGCAGTCGCATTATATCCTTAGAGAGCAAAATTTCCTTCCTTTGCTAATTGGATCACTGAGTGCTGCATGAATATTGATCAGCACGACGGCATACGGAGGAAAAGTCCAAATGCCTTGGCTTGCGTTGCAAGCCCCCACCTCCACTCGGTGTTCCGACTTCCACCAGCAGTCTGGCTTCAGCTCCTCTCCCTGCCATTGTATAACTCCGATTCTAAATCCCGAGGTCTGCAGTGCACCTCTATTTCTGGTGGGGATATGTTACACTGTCGGTGAGTGTGGAAATAGAGAAGGAACAGGCCATGCAGTCAGGAACAAATAATATATAGATGTCTAGTTCACAAACCTAGTTTACCACCCCAGCTCTGGCACTTGCTAGAGCCGCACGGCTACTCCTTAGACCTCGGTTTCCTGGGATGTCAAGTGCAGGTAAAACCCATACTGCTGCAACACAAAGAAAAGGAAACAGTGCGCTGCTGCGAGCCAGGTGCCAAGCGCAACACAGGACTGCCTGCGGCCCTTAAGTAAATGGTAGCACAAATAAGCCTAGGGAGGCCTGTACTTAAGGACCACAAAATTATTATCATTACTGTTCGGGAGAGCAATGGATTTGGCAATTTGTTTGCGTGGTAATGCCGAATTCACCAGTTCTTAGAAAGTCTCTGATTAATCCACGGTCTTGTTTGTGCTTCGATTTGCTCCCCTGGAGAAACACCTCCAAGTATAAACGTAGTCACCCTCTGTGTCTAGGAAACCTGTTCATTTTAATTAACCTAAAAGGTTTCTAGAAATTCATGTTGATAAAGCACTTTGACACCCTAAGAATAAGAGGCAATTTGAAGGTGAAGTTTTATTACAACAGGATTTTTACAGTTATTCCTCAAGGAGCTCTTGAGCAGAGCGGAGCTCCTGGAATTTCTTGCCTTCTATTAGGGGAAAACACCATTGTGCCCTCTTAAGGATGAGGTTTTCAGGGACTCCAGGGAGTTTTTTGAATGCTGCTTATTCAACAAAAACAGGAGGATGTTAGATACTGTAATAAAGCAGCCAAGATTAAGTAGGGATGGAATTTTTTCCCCTTCAAATACCAGCTCAATGATGGCCGCTTCTAAGTCTACAAATCACAGCTGGGAACACCTCTGAGAGTTTTCAAAAAAAATAGAAAGTGATAATAACGGAGTTTAAAAATGTTTCCTGAACCATTGCTGACAGGAGATAGGGGACTATAGAATAAAATGAATTCAGTACTGAGTGCAACGTGAGCAAACGGATCTGTGGTCTAGGAGCAGAGTCAAGAAGAAGGGAGACTTTATTGAGAAGGACCATCAGGAATAGGCTATGCTAGATAAAGAGATATAGCAGGTTTCTTCCTGAAGAGGGTGGACACAAATCACTTGAGAGAAGACATACGATAAAAAAACAGATACTATCAAGGGTAAGGCTTTCAGGACATTGCCAGCTTAGGCCCTTGGGGTCCTGTGGCTGAGGTGCATGGTGTCTGCAGTAACAGGGACTTACCTTCCACCTCCATTGGGCAAGCAAAGGTAATAGCAATAGACTATAAAGTTTGAGCTGTCTCTTGGTTCACCCTTACCAACAACTCAAAAGGGGACTAATCATGGTTGGAGTTGGGGTTTTGTTAGATAATCTATGGCTAATAGGGGAAGCATTGCCAGCCCAGGTGTGGAGACATATATACACACACATACAATCTAAGAAAAAGATCATGAACAAGGGGGTACACCTTTGTGGCTTTTGCTACCTTGACATGCTTCTCAGCACCCCTTTCTTCCGACTGCCTGTAAAACTGCCCAGCCCTCCCATCTTATCACACCAACCCCTCCCTCACCACCAGGCCTCTTGCTTTCTACACTGAAAACAAAGCAGGCATGGGAGATGATCGCAAGACTTAAAAAGCTAAATATTTCATTCATAAATCTTCTTGCATTTTAGTCCTTATCTCTTCAGAACTACTGATAAATCTATAATTATATATGATACATAAGCATCTACTTTATTAGAAACAAATAATATCTCAGAAGTAGCAGTTACTAATATTAGCATTTCACAATTAGTGGTTGAATTTCTTAAGAAATATGGTGTGGGAGGTCCTTTCATCTATGTGTTGCTTTTATTGGTTAATGAATAAAGAAACTGCCCTGGCCTATTGATAGGGCAGAGCTTAGGTAGGTGGGGAAAACTGGACTGAATGCTGGGAGAAGGAAGGCAGAGAGAAAGCTGCCATGGAGCCACTAGAGTCAGATGTGCTGAAACTTTGCTAGTAGGCCATGACCTCGTGGTGATATACAGATGAATAGAAATGGGTTGAATTAATATGAGTTAGCCAATAAGAAGCTAGAGCTAATGGGCCAAGCAGTGATTTAATTAATACAGTTTCTGTGAGGTTATTTTGGTTCTGGGCTTCCAGGATGAACAAGCGACTCCTTGCAACAGAAGTAAATCTGTCTAAACCGTGATGCAATCATTGTACGTATTTACAACTGTGTCACTGAGTCGGTACTGTCTAAAATGTGTTAACAAATCACTGGTAGAAGGACTGTCCCTTAGCAGGACTCAAGAATGCTCCTCATTGTTTTATTGAGATTAATTTGCTGTATGACCAAGTGAGCTCCTACCAGGTTCATCTTCCTACACACCAGCCAGTGGATATAGTGAATGATTCAAAAACACCTCTTTGAAGGCAAGGCAGTATAGAAGAGAGCAAACACATTCTCAAGGAGAACTGACTTCTTCAGAGTCAGGGAAGTAATGCAGTAAGTTACTCTTTGTGTGACTTTAACATGAGACAGGAAGCAATTGCTAGAAAAAACAAAAATCCCAAAGACCAGAAGGCATCTTCAAAGTGAAGGAAAGAACACAGAAAAGACTCCAAAAGGACATATTCTTTATACAAATACTGAACATACCTCTTGAATCCAGACCATGTGTATGAGGACAAATACCAAATAGATGGTCTGAGGATGAAAGATCAGAACTCAGTAGGATCCTAGGACAACTGAGAGATGAGCCTCTTAGCAGGGTGATGGAAAGATGCTGAGGATGTTGAAGGATAATTAGGACTGAGCTAGGTGAATGTGAGGGAAAAGATGACCCAATACCTAAAGTCCATGGGCTACTCAAATATGCCTGTGTATTCATAAGAATACACTCACCTATTCTAACAGATGTTACCAAGATTTTAGTGATTTCATTATTCATGCAATGAAGTTTTATCACTTGTCCAAAAGAAAAACAAACAAGAGAAACCTGTGATACAGGTTTTTTTTTTTTTAATTTTACTTCAACTAAGCTAACTGTCCACTATAACACGGCAAGAAATAACACCAGTGACCAACAACAATCAACTACGACTCTAACTGAATGATTAAGATAAAGTAGTCTCAAAAAATGACATACACAAAATCTAGGACACAATTAAAAATTGTTCAACATAAAAAGAAATTGGGAACCACTCTTTGAAAAGTATCTCTGGAAAAAGAGACTACATTGATCTGGATTTGGAATGCATGCAACTGAGTTCAATCACATAATGAAAAAATATGCTCAAAATAAATCCACAGTAAATGAAAATAAGTTACACAACCTATATTCCTTGGGTGTCAAAATTAAAATAAATGTGGAATGAAGGTTGTAAAATAACTTAATCACCAAAGATACTATTTTTAATATGTTAAATATATTAGGGCATAAACCAGATACCTAAAGCAAAAAAGATATTAATTGTAATTATTAAAAATTTAGTAAGTAAGCATCAAATACACATCTTCCAGGCATTGTACTAACTGCAGGAAAATAGACTCAAATAAATTACTAGGTTTTTCTACATTCAACTTCAATTATAATTGCCTGGGTTTCAAAATTCATTTATATGACATAGTTGACAATTTAGACATTTTATTATGGTCTTTTAATGCCTGATTTCTTATTTCCGCTCCTCAGATGTTTCTAAAATAGATTGTCTAAAATTTCCCCCATAATTCTACTTTATTGGTAGAGATATTAAGAAGTTGCTTCTTCATAGGAAACATATATCTGTCACTAAAACTCTGCTATTTATTTTCATGCAGATGTTGAACATTTATAACGTTCTGTTCTAGACAACAAGATTAAACAAATAATAACATATCTTCCCTTGTGAAATTCAGAGACAACTACATGAGAAAGTTGAACATTTCATTATATAACATAGGAGGATGACGACTGAAGTTAAGGAAGCAGATTATCTCTACAGTAGGTCAAGTTGTTGAAGCAGGCAACATAGGAGATATGTCGTAAAGAATAGTCTAGAACTCTGGTCTCTGAGCTGGGTATAACACTCAAGACCCATAGAGCAGCAGCATGCAAGTTAACCGAACCTCTGAAGATTTAACATACATGCATGGGGCTTCTACCATACAACAGCACCATCTTTAAACATGGTATGAACCAGACACACTTCCAGACCTCATAGGTTCCATCCAGTAAAACATGGTAACACTATTTCATACTATATTAAAGACTACTGTTGCATATGCTCTAATAGACTTCATTATGAGCTTCGCATGCATATATACATATACATATATAATTATACCTTGCCCGTATTTTCATCATGTTATCTTACCTGCAAAACACACACACAGAGAAACTGCACTGCACTGCGCTTCTTCCTCCCAGCTGTGGCAGTTTTAAGGAAACAAGCAGGACAGAGGATGATGGAAGTGAGGTGGCGGGGAAAAGGGAATTTTAGGGAAAGTTCAGAAAGAACATATTGAAGGGATTTTTAAGTAGAGAATAGAATCAATAAGAGTGGGTCCTTTGGTCACCTACAGAGGTTTATAGGGAGAAGAAAGAGGAAACAGAAAAGCCCCGCAGGACATTTTTTTTTCCACAAAGAAGCTGACTGGAGGTAACAAAGAAGCAGGAAAGGGGGTGCAAGAGGTGGCAGAGTCTAAACTATTTAGATCTTGTAAGAGTACAAGAATTTTGGCAGGTAATTAAAGCTAGTTAGGTTCAAGTATGGGCCCTGGAAGGTTTTGAGCAGAGACTCAACTTGGTCTCATTTGTGTTTTAAGAGATGCCTTTCACTATAGGATAGATAACAGAATGTAGAAAAGCAAAGATGAGATGGAGACTCACTAGAAAACAATGACAATGAAGCAAGGAGATGGTGCTGGTGGTTGGAACCAGGATGTCACTATATGGAATGGTAAGGCACGCAGAAGGTATGACTCTGAGTGTCAAACCATTGCACTCCCTGAGGGTTCAGACGAGGAAGCTATTTCTGAATTGCTTGCCCACTGACATCCCCTAAAATGGGAAAACTGATCAGGACTGATCAGGGATGAGATTGGAGGACTACAAGCAGGTAGGGTGGGATATGCCATTTGGATATGATACTAGATACTGAAGCAAAAGAATACTGCACACAAAGGGCTGAAGTTAAGGATCAAAACTGAAGGAAAACATAGACGATGCACCTGCAGAAATATCTGAAGACTGGATGGTCAGAGGTGTGACCTAGAGTCAACAGAATCAATGTAAGGTCTTACTTAACCTTGGTGTAGAGACAGAAGAGCCATATGCATTTAAGGAAAAAAGCACAGCGCAGAGAGTACAGAGCTAAGGAGAAGGCAGTGCACAGGGTGGAAGGGAAGTGGATGTGAGAGCAGCCTGCATGGTTTTCATACATGGGTGAAATCATCTGAGAACAAATTAATTTTTTTAATTAAAAAGAATCTTATCATACCACTGGAAAAAAATAAATAATAAGAGTTCAAATTTTGTTGTGACAGTTACATACATTATGTAATACTAGGACTTCTACATGGATGAGAAACAAGTGAAGCAGGACATAAGGCCCACGAAGGACATGGAAGATTCTTCTAAATGTACCAGCAACATTACCAACTCAGACTTATTGTCATAAGCTGCCCAAACGTTTGATCATTTCTCATTGAAGAAGCCTGTTGCCAGCTATAACAAGGCATGTGAAAAGGCAATCTTTTGAACCTAGGGTCCATGACATTTTTCCCTCCAGCCTATGCCTACGCTCATGCTGGGCACAAAAATAAAAAAAATAAATAAACAGAACGACTCCAATGTTGATCCAATGCTCGTTGGTTAAAGCGAGACCTCTGTGGCTGTAGTGCACTCCGGTTTCTTGTCTTTTGTTGGGATGATTTCTTGTCCTGCAATTGCCATGGCAACTTTCTCAGGGGTGGGGGAGAGGTGGTTGGCTCTCCAAACAGGTTGGCAGTGACAGACGTGACTCCTGTTCATAATTGGTACCTGAACAAATGCCTGAATCATCACATTAGCATGGCTCAGGACATCTCGCACCAGGCCATTAGCTCCCAGGAAACACAGATAGCAATTAACTTTCATGGAAATTGCATTGTTTCCTGCCCATTTGAAGCCTCTGTTTATTCATGGGGAACTTCACAAGACACGGGCTCCAGTATGGACGCACTTGAAAATCGTTGCTAAGGGCCCAGCACAAAGACAGTTTTTTTCCGTGTTATAGACTCCCCCTCACACAAATTATCCATTTTCATGTCACATTGGCTTTGGTTGGTATTAGGGGAGATCACAGCACATTGAACATTGAACATTACATAACTAATCATGCAGAAACCAGACATACTGAGTCCCAATGTCTAAAATGTTGCTTTGTAAAAATAAATAAAGACGTGCAGTCATACATCGAGGCAGAATGTTGTATACATAATAAATAAAAAAATCTTAAAATAAATAAATACTACAAGCCCACAAAACGCAACCGCTAACCAGGCTAATGAATGAACCGAAGTTTCAAAAGACAGAGGACAAATGGCCATAAACATACAAAACTCTTTAACTTCATCAGCCACCAGAAAAATGGATAATGAAATGACAGTAAGACTCCGTCTTACCCCTGTCAAGGCAGTGACTATCAAGAAACCAATGCATGTACCGGCAGGCGCGGCACTAGTCAGACTATTAGATTTTGTAATATATATATATGTGAACATGAAATTGGGAAGGAGATGTGTTGAGGGGAGATTAGGAGGTATTGGAGGAAGAGTAGGGGTGGATTTCATTCAGATATATTTTATACATTTATAAATCTTCGAAGAAAAAGTATATAAAAGAAAAAAATGAAACAATAGATACTGCTGAGGATGCAGAGAAAAAAATAAATCCTTAGACACTGCTGTAGGAGATATAAACTGATCCAGCCACTATGGAAATCAGTGTGCATGTTTCTTTTAAAAAAAAAAAAACAAACAAAACTGCAATTACCATGCTACCCAACTATCCCATTTCTGATATACCCACCATGTTCAAGCGACCAGCCCAATCTGTCCCTTAAGCCACCAGGAAAGCGGACATAAATCTGGGTTGTGCTCAACAGCATACACCCATTTAAGAGGTAATTATCCTATTTGGGTGGTAGTATGAAGTTATGCTGACCAAAATTCAAGATGAAAATATAGCATGACCTTTTTTTTATTTTATAGACTGCACTCAAGCCTCATAAAGGTAAAACTAGGTTTCACTGAATATTCTCAATTAACAATACTTGTGAAGGCATAAGTAAGCTGCATTTTATAAGCTGTATATAATGAAAGTCTCATCGCCATCATCATCAAAAACAGCTTCATTACTATCTTTGAAAGATAACATAACTCAGTTCCATTACACCTGCCTAATACTCTTTTAAGCATGGGAGGATGTAGAGTGATGTCCCTTCACAGAGACAGATGAGAGATGTCCCTGTGATGACAAAACTTCTCAGTGGATTAAGGCACTTGTCACAAAAACTTATGACCTGAGTTTGATCCCAGCACCCATGTGATGGAAGAAGAAAACACTCTTCTCCACTCGCCCCTGAGCTCCATGTGAATACCTGGCAGCTCCTTCCTTTTTAAATACATTTTTAAAAACTTTTTATTTATTTATTTAACTTTATTATGTTTGTTGGTGTGAAGGTGTCAGATCTCGTGGAACTACATTTTCAGACAGTTGTGAGCTGCCATGTGGGTGCTGGGAATCGAACCCAGGTCCTCTGGAAGAGCAGTCAGTGCTCTTAACCGCTGAAAAGAAGAAGAAAATACATAGAGTGTCTTTTAAAAGACAAGATCAGTTTAAAATCTATCCAACCTCTGAGCTATATTCATACAGCAGGCCTCCTCTCCTATCTCCTTGGGAGGTAGAGTCAGATTCCACATCTTGGGATCCAACTGGCTGTGATCCACTTCAAGCAAAGCAACTGAATACAGCCTGAGTTAGTGTGTGAGTTCCAGAGCCAGACCTCAGTCCTTCCTCTTTGTGGAGACCCTGTCCCTCCATAAAGAAGCCTAGACAAGAAATACTGACATTAAAGAGAGACGGCTAGCACTCAACACCAGGGGCCTAAAACAAAGAGTTTAAACACCTTGAACTCTGCAGCATCCATTTGAAGATTAAGTATCTCAGCACTCACAAAGGGGAACCAAGTGGCTCCTGTGCTTGCCTGTGACGTTACTCATGACTATAAGGACCTGAGTAGCAGGGGTACTGCTTACTGAATTGTCAAAATAACAAGAAGAAGCTGAGGGCATCTGGACTTCAGATTTTGCTGCCAATCCAGGTCTTACAAGAAAACAGTGGTGCCTCTGCCAATGGGTATGGGAAGTCAGAAATCAGAACTACTGCTCCTTTATACATGTGATGATTCACCTTGATTATCCTCCTGACAGGAGATAGAATCACCTAGGAGGCAACTTTCTGGGCATGTCGGTGAGGGGTTATCTAGGTTAGATTAAAAGAGGTAGGAGATCCATCTTCACTATAAGCACCATTACATGGGTTGGGGTGTTGAACAGAATAAAAAGGAGAAAGTGAGTAGAGTGTAAGCATTCATATTGTTCTGCTACCATTGTAGTGTGACTGGCTGCCTCCCCAAACTCCTGCTGTGATAGTTCCCAAAGTTTTGGACTGTTTTCTCAATGTATCAGAAAACAAAAAAAGCAAAGGAGAGATAAATAGAAATTTGAGATGAGGAAGTATAGGAAGGGGGAGAAAGGTGTACTTATATTTGGAGGGTTTGACACTGATGTATATTGTGTATGTGTATGTGTGTGTTCTAGATGTGTTTATTCTCTATAATCTCTTGGGTGTGTCAATGTTTCTCTTTTCAAGTATTTTTTCTAAAATTCTTTGTAGATTTGGCTTAATGATATAAATTCCTCTAGTGAATTTTTATTATGGAAACTTTTTATTTCTACTTCAATTTGAATAGATAGTTTTGCTGGGTATAATAGTAGGAGGTCAACAATTGTGGTCTTTCAGAATTCAGAATATATATTTCAGGAAAAGAGAGTCAGTTTTCTTCAGGGATACAGCCACTGGGAGTCTACCCATGTCTGAGTAGATGATTCCACCACTAGCAATAAGTCTGCTCAGTAGGTTTTTTTTAAAAATAGTGGATCTAGTTGGGAGGGAAGAGAGTGGAAAAATTAGAGGGGGTGTATAAGAGGTGAGTTTGATCAAAATGTATCATAGGCTTGTATGAACTTCTTAAGAAAAAAAGTTTAAATATGTATACATAAATATACATATATGCACTGGCACATATGTATTAGTTTTTATAGCCAGTTAAACTGAAAAACTGTTATGATGTAGAAAAACAATATAAAAGTTTATTCAGCACAATCCATTTTCTAGGCATCTTCCAGGTAGCAGAGAGCAATTACTTGAGTTTTCTAAAATTCATTTAGTGATTGCACCTCACCCCCAATTCCACATATGAGAAAGAAAAGGTCTGAAGATGTTGCGTGACTTGTGTAAGGCATGTCAATACAGGATGAGAATCAAGATTTTCCTAGAATAATGGTTTTAGTTGAGAAATATAGTTATTACTTGCTCACGGGTAAGTTCATTAAAGGGCTACCTTGGGTACCAAAGAATGGGATGCTCACGCCTCTCATATAAAATCACATAGCACTTTTATATATATTTCCTCTTGAAAATTTCAAATCTTATCTGTATTGCTTATAGCATGCAGTACACTGTAAATACTGTTTGCATTTGTTATAGTATAATATTTAAGATAATAAAAGAAAAAGTCTATGCATGATTATACAGACCAGTAATTTTAATATATTTGCCGTATAATTAGTTGAAGCCACAGATAAATAAACTATGAAAATATAGGTCTAATAATAATTAAACAATAAGAAGGACTTGACCAGATGTGATAGTGAACATCTCTCATCTCAGCACCTTGGATCTTACCTCAAAAAGAAGAAGAAAATGGAGAAAGAGAATAAGGAGAAGGAAGTGAGGGGGCAAAGAGAAGGAGGGAGGTTGCAAGGAATGGGAAGGGGAGGAGGAGGAAATCAGAGGGCAGCTGATCATCACTTTTTTATCACAATATATTTATGTGAGTCTGTGTTTCTGTGTTAATGTTTTCCTCTCAATACATGCCTATCAAGCACTTAGAATATGCCGAACATATTAGTGCATACTTAGGAGTAGATATTATTTACCATTTACCATCACTGTCAATATATTTAAAGTGGCACATTATTGGATGGAAGTGACTTAAGCTTTATCTTTCCAATTCTGTAATTGTTCTTTTTCCACCCTATTATCTCTAGCTGGTCTCTGCCACCAAACACAGAGCAAAATAAAACAAAGATGAGGAACAGACAGAGATATAAAAACAATCAGAGATTCTGGAGAGTAGCCAGCACATTATGCCAGGCACTCTACAGCAAGTGGAATGTAAAAAGTAATAGATCTTCAATTCGCCAAGTCCCCGGGGTAATGAATTCCAAGCACATCATACTGCAACAAAAAGCCCTGCTGTGCTGGGGAGTCCCCACTCCCAGAGGGAGAAGCTGATATACTCAGGCTGGCTGTGTAATTCAGTAAGACATGAACAGCAATGGAGTTCGGGAAATATATTGATTTTAATGCAGTACACTGACCAGTCTGAAGGAACTGTGTGCTGCTTTTTTGGGGAGGATGGGGATAAGCCACCTTGTGCTTAATTGAGGGGGCTCCCAGTGCTTTTTGCATCCCATTATGTTGGTGGATTGCACACCATTAAGGCTTTTCCCGTTGAGGAGTCAGGGTTCACACAAGGGCTTGAATTAAATGGCAGGTAAGGACCCCATGAGGTCCTATCTCCAGACAGGGCAATGTATGGAGGAGTCTCGTGTGGTGGGGTGATATGGTCCATTATCTACGCTAATGCCAGACAGTAATAGCTTCATTTTTCATCACATCTGGGTAAAGGAGATTTTTGTCAAACACCAAAAATAGAATGGGAAACTAATGTCCCAGAAATAAGTAATTGAGAAAGAGATTGAAATCTCGTCCATCCAATTCAAATGTCCTTTTTCTTTTATGATCCCAACAAATTTCTCTAAAAAGGAGGCACAAAACATGATGTCAGTACTTTTCTTCAGTATTACACATATTATACTTAGGTATATCAGCCTTGTCCTATGAGAGACAAAAGCAGAAAATAGAAGAGTTAACCAAGAAAGACAGTACGTGGTCTTCCAAAATCTTACATCAAACCTGGAAGCCAGCACTCACAAATAGAACTGCTAATTAGACTTTCCAGGGCATTCTTCCATAATTACCATTAATTAGTCACTTAATCCAGCTAGTATTTACTAAACACTGCTCATGAAATTAGGGCAGGAGGGTAGAGGGAGAATGCCAACAGCCCATGGGGCCTATAGCCTTTGGTTGGAGAGACACAACAAGAACAAAAACTACACACATTGCACATAATAAGAAGGAAGCGGAGGTAAGAAGGCAGAGCTGAAGTTGCTATTCTGGGTGTCATTCGCCAAGGAACACAAGGGACTGCAGTCCTTGAATCTTAGACTGTCTGCCTTCACACCCCCTAAGGGGAAATGTTCTCTTCCAAGGCTCCAGTTTGGAGAGCTGAACCAGGGTCTCAAAGCAACCCAAGATAAAAGAGAGAAGCTGCTCTATTTCTTTTGCTGTGATAAACAGTGCAACAACAACAACAAAAAGTCAACCTGTGGAGGAAAGGGATTATTCCATCTCACACCTTCAGTTAAGAGTGTTAGGGCAGGAACTCGAGGCAGGAACCTGGAGATGGAAACAGAAGCACAGACTTTGGAGGAACTCGTTCACATAGTTGTTGCCAGGCTCACATACAGGCTGCTTTCTTTTACAGCCCTGGCCCCCCTTTCTAGAGTTGGTGCTGCTCACAGTGAGCTGAGTCCTTCCACCTACATCAATTAGCAATCAAGAGAATGCCCCACAGACAAGCTCACAAAGGAATCTGATGGAAACAGTTTTTAAACTGGGATTCCCTCTTCAGGCTGACCACCAACATTAGCCATCATAGCTACATATCAAAGACCAGAGTGAGGCCAGGGAGGCCTGAAAGGGATTGGAAAATACTTAAGATGGGTGTCAAGATAGATTTTTGTTGATTAATTTTCTGAATTACCTTGACAGGGTCATAGGCTAGGGTTCCTGAATGTGTCACCGAACATCATTCTCAATCTTTCTGTGAAGGCATTCCTGGGAGCTTAAACATTTACATCTGATAGACTCTGAGTTGAGTATAGCAGATTATCTTCACTAATGTGGGTAGGAAACACCCAACCAGTTAACGACCAGAATAGATCATAAGATCTACTCTTCCAAGAGTAAGGACGAACCCCTCCTTTGTGAATGCCTTGCAGCTGGGATGCTGGCCACTATGGATTCAGACTCTGCCTGAACACTGACTGCCCTTTCCAGATACCAAGACTGCCAGCGTTTGTACTGCAGGGACGTCACATTTACGTTCCATTTGTCATGCCCTGGTAAGAAGTAATGTGGAAGAACTTCTACCTTGTTCTCCAGCTAAGCACTATCTTGCCAAAACGTCTGCTAAGATGCTGGGCAATTTTTAATTCCATTATTTATCACTGTTATTATGTTGTAAGAGTTATAGACATGTTTTAGTTACTAGTCCTTGGGTAAATGTCCAATATTTCCTTCATGCTCATGGCTTTTTTCCATCATTTTTACAATGTTAAGTGCCTTTTGCCAAACCCAAGTCTCAAATTTTAGTCAACTTCAGCTTATTAGATCTTTCACAGAGCCATCAGTATCAAACTAAAATGTCTTCTCTAGACACAAGGACATCTCAATTTTTTTCCCGTTATCTTCTTGCAGTTTTACTCTTGATTGTACAATATTTAAAAACTATGTTTCCTTTTGAGTTAATTCTTATGAGCATGAAAATCCTGTGTCCTGGTTTTCCTCTTTACTTCTGTGATGAAATACCCAGACAAAAGCAAGGGAACAAATGGTTTATTGGTCTTACAGTTCCAGATTACAATCTATGATTGTGGGCAAGTCACGGCAGGACCTACAAGCAGCTAGTCACATCATATAGTCACACACAATCAAGAGCAAATAAAATGCATGCATATTTACTGTTCAACTCTCTTTTCTACTCCTATTCAATTCAGGCTCCAAACTCAGGGGATGATACTGCCCACAGTGGGCTGGTCCTTCCCACTACAATTAACATAATCAAGGCAATCCCTCACAAACCTGCCCACAGGTCAAACCTGAACTAGACAATTTTTGATTGAAACTCCCTCCCTAGGTAATTGTAGATTGTGTCAGCTGACAGAACTACTCATCACAGGATGTTTCTAGTTTCATTCTTTGCATATGGTGGTCCAGTTATTGGAGGACCCTTTGTTATTGCCTATCTTTCCTGCATTGTGTTACCTTTGCTCCCATGTCGTAATTGTGGGACTGTTTTTGGTATCTATTTTATTACATTAATCAATTTGTCTATTTTCTACCCATCATAATCATTAATGATTATTATAGTTTTTTAGCCAGTCTTGAAATTGGGTTCTGATAATCCTCCAACTCTGATATTACATTGGGTTATTTGTCTCTCCATGTAAACTTCAGAATATGCTTACAAATATTCACTTAAACAAATTGCTAAAAATTTTCCAGCAATGTGTCAAGTCTACAGATCTACGTAGAAAAAGTGTTATATTGACAATAATGAATCCTCTTGTTCATAAACATGTAATAATTCATTATTAGTTATTACTTTGATTTCTTTCACCTGTGTTTGCAATGTTTTTGTCTTGATCTTTTATACATACTTTTAGATGTATACATAAGTATTCTGTTTTGGAATGTGATGATATAAATGTTACTGTGTATTTTATTTTAATTCTATTTGTCAGTTGCTAGTACATAGGAAAAAAACTGACCTTCACAAATAAATCCTACATGTTTCCACCCTTTTGAGCAAGATTATATCCCTAAAGGTTACTACCAATATAATATGCTGTAGGTAATTGTTGATGGGAAAGATGAGTGTAGGAAGACCTACCTGGAAGGTCTGTCTGCAATCCAGGAGAAAAGCCATGGTGACTTACCCTAAAATGGGCATTAACATTGTGTGAGATGGTGGTTGAGACAGCAGTAGAGACAAATGGCCATGAGTTAGAAACTTAGGAAATTTTATGGACTATTTGACAGAATCTAGTGATTCAATGAGAAATATGAGGAAAAGAAAGAGGCAAGGGTGATATCTGGTCATTAAAATGTGAGAATGGGCCAGTCAGGCCCTCGGGGGGCAGATTACATTAATGTCAACCACCCCATGAATGTCTTCATGCCAAGGTCCCTGACTCTGCATGTACAAAGCTTATTCAGCTCTCCAACGCTCTGGGAGGAAGGCATCTGTCATGTCCTCACTTTAAAAAAGAAGAGAATTAGACTCAACGGTAGTCTTATTCAACACCATATCTGGTAAAAGCAGTAGCACTAGGATTCAAATGCACATATGTTTAAATGAAAGTTTGCACTGTTAAGGCCTTGTCTCAAGAATAAGAAAATTACCTTACATTTATCCTGATTACATATATACCATATGCAATAGATAATCGTACTTTACTTATTTAATCTCCAGAATGCTTTAAAAAAAAACCTCATTTGTCTTCATTTCTCAAAGTTCTTCAGCTCTCCTTTATCTCTGGCCTGGGAGATGGTAGCCAGTTTCTGACTGTAATCATTGCCGCTTGTTTCTCTTTCAAATACAGCTTCCATGAACCACAAAGTAATCCTTCTGAAATGAAAATCTAACTCTTACTGTGCTGTTAAGCATTTTCGCATGAATCCATTGCATCTGAGACCACTTTTGTACTGTGTAGCTTGTGTCCTGTGCATATACCTTAATGTCTTGGCCTTTCAATCATCTATCTAGCCCCACGATCAATAACTAAGTCGGAAAGGAGCTGTTGTATTCCACATTAAATAAATGAAGCCTAAAAACAAATGGGGAATTTTAGGTTGAAGATTACAGATAGAAAACATTGGATCCAGGTGGTGATGGTGCACACCTTTAATCCCAGCACTCAGGGAGGCAGAGGAAGGCAGATCTCTGTGATTTAAGGCCAGCCTGGTCTACAGAGCGAGTTTGGGGAGAGCCAGAGATACACAGAGAAACCCTGTCTCAAAAAAAAAAAAATGAAAATGATGAAAGAAGAGGAGGAGAAGGGGGAGGAGGAGGATGACTTCTAGAGATGGACATTAAAGTCTAGAGTGTGTAATAAAAGAGTGGTAGATCATGTGACTGCAAACATCCTCCTGACTGTATTATGACTCCTTTACATTTTCTAAAGATGTCCAAAGGGACAGGACATGTGTTAGTCAGCATTATATCCTAATGTCCCAAATAAAGCCTAATAACAAAAAATAATATGAAATATCTGGTGTGTTCTCATTATTTCTGTAAAACTGTCCAATACAGGGTACCAGCATTCTTTTGCGATCAATCATGTACAAAGCCATCATCATTGCCAAATACTGCTTCTTCACACAGACGATTATACGTGCTACGATTAATCTAACACCCTCAGCATCTCCTGCTTAGGTTCAAATGGAACAAAAACAGCAATTAAACCATGCCAGCAGAATCATGAGTGTCACTGTGTGAGAGAACACGTCCCCACTCAAGCAGAGAAGTGAAAAATCAGCCTAAAAATTTAGCAGAAGATCAAGGAAGAGTTATGGGTAAGGAAAGGAGCCCAGAGCCAAGGTCACTTGCAGAACCAGTAAGGCCCGTGTGCTATTCTCAGCTCTTTCTGAAGCAACTGAGTGTCATGGTCCTCACTGAACTCAGAACCACTCAGATTCAGATCCAGCAAACCTAGTGTTATCCTTGTGACATCTGACAAGATATTTCACCTTCGTACACCCCAATTTACTATCTGTATGACATGGGACATTGTGTTGGTTCTATAATACGAAGTGTAAATTAAATCACATACTATGATATCATACCAGTTCTCCATTACTATAGCAAATACTTGAAACATGCCCATTTAAAGAAAGGAAATGTTTATTTGGATCTTAGCTGCAGAGGTTTTAGTCTATGGATGGTTGACCATCTTGTTTGGGGGGTTGGCTGTGGCAATATATTATGCCATGGTATGAACATTTTGCAGGAGAAGCTACCCACTTTATGGAGGTGAGAAAACAGAGCCAATCCCAGAAAGGCATCCCATAATCCCAGAGAGGCATCCCCCAATCACATAACTCTTGCTGGGCCCTGACTTTTAAAGTTCCTTCCCCCTATCAATAATACAAAGCAGCTACTAACTTTCATTGGGTTATAGGATCTTTGCTACAAAGTAATCAAGTATATGCTGTTTATATCTCTAAAGCAGAATCTGGTTACCAGGGAGGACACGAGGAATCCTGTGATTATGCAAGTCTGCGTCTCCTGCATGCTGACTCCCAAGTTGTATGGGTGCTTGGCTGGTCCAGGAAGATAGTCAAAGTGAATTAAGGCAGGTGAGAAAGATGGACATTGGGCAGAAACGTCAAGACCAGTGCTCTTAAAATTGAAAGGCTTAATTTTGAAAATGCCTTTTTGGCAGGCAGCCTAAGTGTTAAGCCATTGAGTTAGCCAAGCATCTTCCCAGTGGTCAATCCTTCAAGCCTAAGTACTGGCACAGGTACAGAAAAGAGGGTTATTGGACCAGGGCCACATTTCAGTAGCCCATTTTCCTCTCCATCCATCAAATGGAAAACGGCTGTCCTACATCTGCCCCCTTGAATAGTGGCTTTAAGAGATTTAAAGGTTTCGTGTCTCTGGCAAGGATTATAAATGATCATAAAATCCCACCGTCTTCTCTGAAAGAGACGGGGGTGTTTATCTGTTTGACCTACTGACTGAGTTAAAGGAGAAACTGAGGCCAAACAAACTCTAAAGCTGCCCTGATATTACAAAGTAGGGAAATGCAACACCAGGACAAGAGCTAAGGCCAACCAGCTCGTCTTTGTTTCCTCCTGTCTCTCTGGATTGAACAACACAGAGGTGCATTCTGCACCCACAGCCTCACACTAAAGTGCTGTAGAAAAGTGTCTCTTTGGTGCTTTTGTGGCTCCACATAGAACTTAGGAGGATAGGAATAAAGGATAACTGTGGGCCTGCTGCTCTCCTTTATTCTCCACGGAAGACAAAGAACCATGACTGTCCAGATTCTGTTCTTCACTGTGCCCCACATCTTGGCACTCAGCAGTAAACAATAAACATGTTGAACAACTCAGAAGATCTCACTTAAATTGTAAACAACCATTGAGTACTGTGTTACAAATCGGAAAACAAAAGCTCAGATTTGTTGGATGTTTTTCTCAGAGCCAGGGCAGACATAAATGCAGGATCTAGAAGTAACTTTACCACCTTTAGAAAAAGAGAGTACTTGAGAGACCTGTTTCAATGTGTAAATAAGATTGCTCCCAACTCAGAAGCGTTGTGCTCTCTGTGCACAGGTTCTTTCAAAGTGTTCCTGCAGTGAGACGCATCATAAGCAGTGGTGCTGCCTTTGCTCATTTGCTCAATCAATTCCTTATGGTAGAGGGAAAATATGAACTACACCGGTGCATAAATCCCCACTGTCGTCAAAGATGGCATTCCAAGAAATCCAAATTAAGCAGGATTTTGTATGCTTTAAACTTCAATTACTTAATCTAACAACATCTTTTAAGGTCCCTGGGGATGGTAGAGCAGTTAGTAATTGCAAAATCCTGGATTTTAATCTTCAGCATGGAAAGAAAATATTCTGGACATTTATATATAATGAAGTGAAACAATACATAATAATAGTAAATTACATGTTAGCTCATTTAATCATCATAATCTTAATCTTTAGATGTCTACTATTACTTTAATATGCTAGTTTTATGGATGAGGTGACTCTGTGACAGAATTTTGCAATTCTAATAGACCAGCTACCTCTAAATCCTGAATATCCTTATTCTTGCTGTAATGATTGTCCTTGTGAAGGGGTGAGTAGGTGGGTGTATGGGCAGAAGGACAGATAAACAGATGGGGGGATTAAAGAGACTAGAACCAACTAATGGAGTGAGTTTAGTGTAGAGAGTTGGCCTCCAAGATTCTTAATTCACAATCCAGACATCTATAATTGGCGTTCAGTAAGTTGGTTTGGAGAGAAGCCAAGAAGAGTGGTTACGTAGGTTGTCTCTGAACTCCAATATCCATCTTTACCCTAGAAGCCACGTGCCTTTATGAAGACTCTCTCTGAGTATCAGTTTTTATGTTAAAAAGGAACACCTGAGAGCTATCCATTATCTACTCATAAGAATGTGTGTGGCCCCAGTGGTATTCTGACACATAGTAAATACTCCACAAGCATGGGAAGACAGTAAGTGACTTAACAGTAAAATATTGTCCCTTTCATCAAGGTGATCTCTGAAAAATCCAGAATTTGGGATGTCTTATAAAACCATCCCATCGGCTAACTGCAAAGGTCCTAGACACATGTTAAGCCCTCATGCATATGACGGGCTGTGTAACAGAAATGTACTGCCTCTCATGTATCCCAGTCATCAAGCCAAATTAAGGGCTAATTGTGATCCACAAAGTCAGGTAACTTCCCTAGCTGAGATTTGCGATTTTCTATAAACAAGTGAATTTCTGAAAAGGTTAAGAGGAGTGTGAAGAGAGGATTTTTGTCACCTAGAGACAGCAAGTTTGGACAGCCTGCCAGCTTCCTTATGTGCTTTTTCTATTTAATGCTCAGGTTCAGTCTGGGGAGGGGGCTTTCTCTGAACATCAGCGGGAAGTTTCTGCCCTCAAGTTAATGGGCTGATGTGTGCTGATGAGTGGTGGTTCTCTCCCAGTCTGCAATGTGTGGTTCCACTAATTCCAAATCATTCTGGGTCACACTGGATCATTCTGTATTCAGTGAGAGACAAAATCATTGCAAAGTCATTTTAGGCTTCATCGTCACAATACCGGACAAACTATGTGTCTTCTGAGTTCCCTTGCAGCCCTTTGGAAAGTGTATTTTCCCATTAAAGAATGCGCCTGTCTCAGGAGAGGAAGTGAAATGATTCAGCATTGTGTTTACAAGCTTCAGTTCTTCACAGATGAAGGGGGGCTGGACCTGGAGACCTTGTCCACACTCCCTTTCTTCAAGGTGTTCCCCAGTTCTCCCATAGCTGACATGGAAAGATGAAACGCAGGAAGTTCAAGGGAAATCATCATGGGAGGATCTGGGGAGAAGCTTGTGACAAAAGGGTAGATGTAAAAGGAAAAGTGAGAGGAAGGTTTAAAAGGAGAATTCAAATGTAGAGGGGTAAAGTCTAGGTAAAATACTGTAGGAAAGAAGGACAGTAAGCCAATCTCCAGCTAGACACTGATGGTGAGTTAGAGCCAAATACAAGAGACATGAGTACAGAATCGATGTATGCCAACATAAGGAAAGAAAGTTAGGCAACATGAGGATAGTGAGGAGCACCAGGCATCTCCATCACTGAGCCAGAGTGAAGGTTGCAGAAGGAAGACTGGGTGAAAACCCAGCACACTATGGACGGTACTTGAACTCAGAGCAAGGGTGTACCACTCTGGTTTCCGGAACTGAGTTTCTCATGCAGCAATATCCAAACCAATGGCCTTGACATGGCTACAAACAATTGCTGAAAATTGAGCTTGCCTATGGCTAAGTGAATAGACACGATGCTGTGCACGGGCTACTCCAGGTGATGTTTGTCTGCCCAGCACTGGCAACCTCCATCAGGCACAGAATGGAAGGGTTTTTCGCAGGAGTTTGCTGCTCAAATTTTCCATTACACAGCTGTCAGCTTCCTTTATGCTTTTACATCCACCATCCATCACGTATGTACATTACCATGGTCTAGTGCATGAAATGTGTTTTGACAATAAATTTTAAGCTCCCTGACGGAGGAAAATGTTGTTGCTGTTGTTGTTTACCTCTTCCCCTGTGCAGCGTTAGTAGTGAACATCAAACCACCTGCCATGTGGCAGGAATGCAACATTTGCTGAGCGAGTCAAGTTCAGATGCTTGTGGGAGTCAGAATGGCATGTTAGAGGATGAAAGTCTAAGGCAAATTGTCAGAGACTTGGATAAGCCAGATGAGCTCGGAAAAGGCAGCAAAGGTTACTATAGAGAGAAATTAACAGAAGGGGAAACCCCACCAAAGACTTCTGGGCTCTGGAGGGATGACTATTAAGCTTAAAGTGTTTAGGATGTGGCCAGAGAATATCCTATTTGCTTCCTGGTACCAAAATTATAGCACACCCAGCCCCCTGCCTATTTGTATAAATAAAGCTTTATTGGAACATAGTCATAGCTGTTTGTTTATGTATTGTCTATTGAGGTCTCACTCCAAAAGCAGAGTTAAGGAACTGTAACAGAAGACATAGAAGCAGAAATCCTAAAATATGAACTATCTTATATACCCATGATTTGGGGCCTCTTTTACTTTTCTGCTGCTTGAAAAGAAGTAACATTGAACTCAAAACAAAGCATAAATGGTGATTCTCAACTGGCACGAGGCTCATTAATCAAACAAAAATGAACCGTGGGATTTCTGACATGTGAAACTTGCAATTTGTTCGAGTGGTCATTGACGCCTGGGTATAAAATTCCTTTTGCAGAAAAGCCCAGATTAACAAGGTAGAGCCTAGGATTCTGAATCCACTTGACTCCTGGAAAAATTAGGCCAAAGCAAAAGGAGATGAAGAAAGCTCTCTGCCTCCAGTGCCCTGCGAGGGAGAAGAGGTGCTCTGCTGCAGGGGGCACTGAGGATGAAGCAAAGGGACACAGCACAAGGCTTGGCCATGTTGCCACTGACAGTCAGCCTTCAGGCACGAGGGAGTCCATGCGCACTGGTCCAGAGCCCCTGCTCCCAGTTGCCAAAAGAAGAAAACCAGATAAATGAGTCAGAAATGGCAATAGTGTCAGAGTCGGTAGTAGACTTCGAGGACTCCAGGAGATTTTTTTTTTTTTTTTTTTTTTTGGTTTTTCGAGACAGGGTTTCTCTGTAGCTTTGGAGCCTATCCTGGAACTAGCTCTTGTAGACCAGGCTGGCCTCGAACTCACAGAGATCCATCTGCCTCTGCCTCCCGAGTGCTGGGATTAAAGGCGTGCGCCACCACCGCCCGGCTTCCAGGAGATTTTAAGCATACAATTGAACAGGCCCTTCAGAGACCATCTGAATCCTTTTTCGTCTACTGCAGACAGGATGATGAGCCCGATGAGCCACCATGGGAATGGACTTCCTCACTGACAGTGTCACTGAGGACCAGAAAGATCATGAAGCATAAACGCTATTGATTCCCATATGGAAGGAGGAAATAAATGCCCACTCTTATCCCACCCTCTCGAAAGACAACGCCACCCTGAACCTCAGTTCTTTAGACATTCTGGTTTAAATTTAGACTAAGGCAGAGGCCAATGAGTTCTTGATATGCTGCAGCCTGTTTTCTAATCTAGAGCAAAGGAAGACAAAGAGACAACAGCTAAGCTATCTTGGAAATCTGCAGTTTTGCTTTTCTGTAGTGATTAGACATAGTTGCTGGGTCTAGACCATTTTAGTACAAATGCAGATGATCTGAAATAGCTACTAGCATATCATTGCTTGGTTCCTTCAGCTGCAGAATGAATATAACAATAGATGTTCCCTTCTAAACTTTTTGTGGGAACTGATTCAATATATGCGCAAGCACTTTCAATGGAGCCGGGCTGGGAGTGTGATTGTTCATTTGCTCAACTTGCAGTTAAACCCTCATTGCAAGTGGCACAATGTGCTAAGCACTTTCTACTCATTACCCATTCCTTACCAATCCTATTTCATCCATTATTGCTTTTGTTTCTACTCAATGGCACACTGGCTCCTGTAGACAGATTTAGCGCCCTGGTTTTACAGGTGAGGATGTTGAGGCTCAAGTCCACAAGGCAATAATTTGCTCATAATAGATAGAGGAGGCACGAATGGAAGATTCCTATCTCGATTCAAGGCGGAGAGGGACCCCTGTGCTACGCTGTACCGATTGAAGTGGCCACAGATCATGAGTCTCAGCTTTCTCCCAGGCTCAGCCTAGACTAGAACTCACCCATGCCCTCCACTGAAAAGGAGAAAGACTCAGGGCAGACGTTCTAAAGGCAGTTCAAAACTGGAAAAGATTCACTCAGGCACGGCAGATGCTGCCACGGACTGCAGGCTGCCTAATCCAAGGGTTATTCCCTCTCAATCCTTTTTTGTCCAGACTTTCTGCAAAGACTGGAGAAAAGAAGACAGATATTTGTTTCCTAGTATTCTGTGGGCTGGTGATGTCAGAGCATTCGTCATTATACTGATAAGTTTTGAATACCTGATTCTTGGAAATCCACTACTAATGATGTAATAAGCCAATCAAACTGAATTATTAAATCCAGGTTTCATGAACAGAGCAAAGCAATTCCTGGGTGACCCTCAGGAGGACAGAAAAGGAGTCATGTGACAAATATGGCTATCAGGTCTTAAGTAGCCTATAGTCATGGACTTGAGCAACCCTAAGGAGGGGGTAATCTTTGGCAGGCTTCCTCAGGGGTGGAGTTTGAAGACGGCACTTCCAGGGAAGGGGCCACCGCTTGGTACACTGAGGGTGGGGTTTGGAATAGGAAGAGTGAAATCTGAGGGTGGAATGGGGCACTAAATGGGAGATCCCAAACATTCCAACCTCTTCAGGTATATATGGATGCTACATAGATGTACATCACAACCAAGAGTTACAAACAAACAGGTAAGGATGGCAAGGAACACCTATCGCTGAAAAGTTCCAGAATCGGTCCCTTTGTATAAGTATGAAATAAAGAACAAAAGGAAAGTGCTGGACTCTTCTAGTCTTAGGCAACTCTAGGTTTGTTTATTTAGTGAACAGTCTGAAAGGTTACTGTTCCTTAGAGCTGATTGCAATCCGGGCTGACAAGGCCAAGCTGCTGGATCTGTAGAGGTATTAAGTTCTTATGGAGAGAGTCAGGCAGTGGACCCCAAGGGGCAAATTCACTCTCTGTGCTATCAATTCTCATTGCTGAAAGAAGGAAGTAAAATAACCTGACAATAAAGGTCCATTTCACCTCTGATATATAATGATTTTCATTTTATTTTGCATTGAAGGGAGATGGCAGAGGATTTGCGCAATACTGTGAGATGATACAGGCAACACACATACAAGAAGTTACCAGAAAAATTATGTAAGCATAGGCTCACTGTTGGTATGTAATTTCTCCTGATTTTCAAATTCAGGTTCACTTTAAATGGAGACAAAATTGCAAAGAAGATACCCCATTTTTGGCCAAGATTTTTAGGATATAACTCATTTAACCCTCATGAAAACATAAGGAGCAAGTTGGAATTCTCTTTGACAAAAGGTGGAGCTCAGAGTTCAAAGTCAACATAAATCACAGGAACTCATCTCCAACTGTTACTGTTGGGATCTAATCCTGGGCTTGGCTTCCTTTGTCAGCCATGGCTGTGGCAAGGAGGGGGACACTTGCTTGTCCTGGCCACCCAGAACCAAAATAACCACACAGAAACTGTATTAATTAAAACACTGCTTGGCCCCTTAGCTCTAGCTTCTTATTGGCTAACTCTTATATATTAATTTAACCCATGTCCATTAATCTGTGTATCACCACATGGGAGTGGCTTGCCAGCAAAGTTTCGGCAAGTCTGACTCTGGTAGCAGCTCCAGAGCTTCTGTCTGACTCCACCCTTCTTTTTCCCAGCATACATCCTACCTTTCCCCACCTAGTTCTGTTCTTCCCTGCCATAGGCTCAAAGCAGTTCTTTATTTAATTAACCAATAAAAGCAACACATAGACAGAAGGACCTCCCACACCAATTGGCCACACTGGAACTGTTTCCAATTTTCTTAAAACCAACAGGTTATGAACAAAGATAAATTTCTCTTTATTATGCCTAACCCACGACTGTAAGAGAAGGTTGCTAATAACCACCCACCTACAGTATCATGACTCATGTCTATGTCATCTTACTTAATGATGCATAGACCATTGTGGAGCTGTCAGCACCCGCTTCTCCCCACAAAATAAAGGTCTGAATCAAGGTTATGTCCAGCTGAGTCACTGATTCAAGGCTGGCTTGATAAATGAAGATGCGGATCAGGTACCCAGGAGGATAGTGGACTTCTTCTTATGGATGTACATCTACAAAGAGAGAATGCATACGAAAATGTTTCCATACATATATTTGCATATGTGGTATTTTGTCTCCTTTTTCTTTCCACTGTACCAAAGGCCATCTGTGGATTTTATTTTTATTTACATTTTACTCCATCATCTTTTACATTTCATTTTGTTTCTGTAGCTTTGCAGTCTTGCCTTTCTAGTGGAGCAAGTTGCACCTAAGTTTTTTCAAGGATTTTACGAGGGCAGGATCAAGGCTTCCTTGTAGCAGTAAACACTAAGTGAGCTCCAAGGGAGGCCGTTTTACTGCAGAGTAGTTGTTTGTTAGGAGAGTCAGCAGGGAGACCCAGAACTCTGGGGTTCCAGCCCTCCTCCTGAGAGGAGGCTGGCCTTTGACAACTGCCTGAAGGCAAACAAGAGAAAGCTTCAAGACCTCCCAGTCCAGATACAGCCCAAATCATCCTCCTCACTTTCCTCCTGTAAAGGAGTTTCTGTTCAACTTCACTGGAAAAACCATTTTTTTTTTTATAGTTTTCCATAAGTAAGAGAAAGAAAGCAACAGGAGCTTTCCATCAGACAAAACTAAAATAGGAGGCAAAGACACGAAGCAAGGTGTGTGGAGGTGGGGTTGGGAGAGTGGGAGGAGTTCTCCCCAATACCTGAGAGGTGGGGGTGCTTGGGCACAGGTCCAGACAAGTGCCCAGCCTAGAGTCAAGTAAGGGTTTTCTGGGGCTCTGTTATTTCTGAGTTGTAAGGGTCTAAAGTTTGCTCTATGCTCACAGAGAAATTAAGTAATAACAGGAAATGTATATCTCCCTTTGAAAACAAGAGAGTAAGGAACAAGATGTAGGGAAAGAACAAGCGGCAGAGTCAACAAACATAAGTAGGGACTGGTAGTGCCAATCTACAACCTAATGCTTTTCACACCACACAACTAATGAATACATTTTAAAAGAGAGTGGTCTCAAAAGGCAATCCCTGTTGATTTTGAAAACACGGATACCAGGCTGGGAAATGGTTTTTCTGAGTAGAGAGGACACTCTGTGATTCTGTTTATATTATTTGGAGCTTTTACGAAAGAAATGTTTTTCAAAGGAAAAAACACAGAGAGAACTTCGTAACTCAAATGTTCTGCAATCTCAGGTCACAGACATCTCTAGGGCAACAAGTAATCTTGAAGATATCAAAGCTCTCAGCCCTGAAAAGATAGTATCTGTCACTTAATAGTGTCTGTTAGGTTTTGGTGAAAAAGCATGTGTTGAGTACTTGCTTTATCTGGTTCTCTTGCTAAATAAACTAAGGAAAGAGGTGGAAAAGAGATAGTACAAACAAAACCCTATCTTTCTCCTCACCATGATTTGCAGTTGGAGAACAGGAAACTACCAGCTAGACACAATCCAAGACAGGACAGCTGTGGCAGGGACAATGAGCTAGGAAAGATGGAGTCAGGAGTTATATCAGGGATGGTCTGCCATAACCAAGCCGTTGAGCATTGGACGAGGTGATAGATACAACCACTAGAACGACTTGGCTTTGTCATAGAGCAAAAGCATTCTGAAAGAAAATGTGAACCTGGGGCTGGAGAGACGGCCAAAAGTTTAAGAGCACCTCCTACTCTTCTGGGGATCCAGGTTCAGTTCCCAGCTGGTCAGTAGCTCAAAACTGCCTTAGCTCCAGCCCCAGAGAATCTGATGCTCTCTTCTGACCTCCATGGGTACTCTCATGCAAGGGAATTGTCATACAAGGGCACATACACATGCAAACATGTGTACGCATGCGCATGCATACACACAAGCACACACATATCATACACTTTAAAAAAAGAAGAAGAAAAACAAAACAATTTGTCAATCCCAGTAAAGCAGGAAAACCCAGATGCCAGCTTCACCACTAATCACTCAGTAAATCCATGAAAATGTCTTTAAGGCTGCTGTAATGAAGTTATAGTGTGGTGCCCACCACAAATTTCCTGGTGACCATACAAGGGATTAAAAATATATTGAGACCCTTAAACCAAGTGACAACTTAAGTAAGCTCCCAGAAAGAGAGGGAGTGAAGATAAACGGAAAGATGGTCTTTCAAGGGGTAGCACATATCACATTCAGGAGGAGACTTCTGCTTGAGGCCTGAGTTCTGCTAAGGAGCCATTAAAATTTGTAAATTCTAAAGTTTGTAAAGCTGTTAGAGGCTTTACAAAGAAAGGGGAACTGCCAGATAAATCCATTGTAGATAATAATAATCATTACTATTAAAGTACTGGCCAGGCACAGGATACTTAAGAATGTGCCTTGTCTCTGAGTTATATGACCGTATGATCTCATTCAACAATTTTTTCAACATGTAGAAGAAACAAACACTTATCACCTGCTTTAAGGGAAAGAGAGACTGTGGTTAGAAACATAAACCTCTGTGTTTATCCATTCTTGCACTAAACACCTGACCTTGGGAACCAGGAGCTAGGCACCAGTAGACCTCAAACCTGGAAGAGACATAAGGTAGATGCCAACCTTGACTTCAAGTTGGTCATGGTCCAGCCTGGATGAGAAAGAGATGGCTAAAATACTAGATGGGTTTGTGGACTGAGTTCTTTCTCCTGAAATAGGAGCAGCACTTTCTTCATCAGTATATTGAACTTAGTGTAGAACCCACCAAATAATCCTCCACTGAGATCCAGAACTCAGTTTTTCATCTCTCTAAGGACTCCCATTAGAGGCAAGGGATTAAAAGAGAGTAAAACAATGCATGCCCTTTGGGGCACAATTCAGTTTGTATCTCTGAGCCTCTGGCTTCAGAGTTGTATATCGATAAGGTTCCTTCCCTGTCTTCCAAACAGAGGTTGAGCTAACCATACATTTGAATGCGGCAAACATAGGTTTACTGAAGCGACAACAGTGAAATTCCAAGACGGAAAAAAACAGAATGGAACGATTTCAAAATACTCGGCCATGATCCCAGCAGAGATGCCTGCCGGATGACAATGGGCCCACTGCCCAGATCCTCAGACCGAAAACAAGGTGGTGCATCTCCTCAGGGGAGATGCGGCCAGTGCTCTGCAGAGCTGCAGTAAGTGCCCCTCTGCCATCCCCAAGGCCAGCAGTCAACACAACAGAACCTCCTTCCCTGTGCGTGTGGGCATTGAGAATTTACCGTCTGTATCGGAACCTTTGAGGCCACAGAAGAGAAGAGTAGAAGCTGGGAAAACATCAACAGGCCGCACTCATTGTTTAAAGAATGATTAGCGAGGAAACAGCAACAAGCTGGAATCACAGGCCACGGGACAATTTAGCAATTACGAATATTAGAGGCTGCGGTTTCAGGAGGCGAGCTGTCAAGTCCAAAGCAGGAGCAAAACAAATATAAGTCATCCCCTCTGTCCACATCAAAACACAGTTCTGTTAGGTGTAAGGGGCAGGCAAGAGCCAGTGCGCATTGAAGTTGCATGCGTGGGATGTTTTACACTACCAGCCCCATATGCCCTCCAGAATCCTTTCCTGGTGGGTGTCTGAGAAGGGCTCCTGGTAGTAACCCCATGCTAAGATCCTGCAGACACATCATTTCATGCCATCCTGGGCATCAGATGTACTGTGCTCCCCAATCGACAGATGAAAATCTCAGGGCTCGTGGTCCATCACTTATTTTGTCCTAAGATGGTTTACACAGTAAACTCTATAGAATTACATGAGAGACTGACGGATGTTCATTCCCAGATACCAGGTTATTTCATGATCAAAGGGCTTCTCCCAACCTCTCTCATGCCCATAGGCCTCTCCTGATCCCAAACAATTCAGGCTCCGTTCTTCGGCATTACTGGGGGTTATGTTGAGCCTGGCACACGAGGGCAACCTATACTTCCCAATATATAGCATGCAGCAAATGGGAGCTGCAGGAGGCTGCTCTGCCAACAGCAACAGCTTCTCCTCACCTGAACCTGCTCTGGTTCCAAGCTTCCTGCTCAGTGGGTGAATGTCAGCCTCACTGCCAACTTCTAAGTGCACAGCTTGGTACATGACTCATTTGATCTCTTAAAATTGACCGTCAGTGTCAGCCAGGACCAAGTTTATTTTTCCTTTAGTTGGATGAGTGACAAGCTTGCCCCCATAGGCAGAGGGCCTGGGAAGAAACCTACGAGACAAGGTCAAATTGAGCCCCTTGGACAACCATCGAATGACTGAGTGGCCCGTTCTTGATACCGCGGACTTTGTCCTGATGCTGAAGTAGGAGCAAGCAAGAGAGACTGCACTGTGACCCAGTTAAAGAGAATGGGTTAGTCAGGAGGGAGAAGTAGGTCAGCGTGAGGCTGATCATGAGGTGATCCTGGAAATAATAATGGAGAGGGATCCATGGTAGAGAAGGGAGAGGACCAGGACACAATGAACCATCTGGTGGCTCCACGGGCAGGTGAGTCCGTCGAGCAAGACAGCGTGCAGGAAACGAAGCTGCAGAGTCGGTGGCTGGCCAGCGGTTGCTGACAGAGCTAATGATGGAACAGCAGAGTCTAAGAAAGAATAATGGAGCCCGTTACAAGATGAGTGGTTAGAGCAAATTAATCTCTCCGCAGACAGCAGTGAGAGTGGCTTATCAGAAGCCTCCCCTCTCAAAGCTTTTAGTTAACTCTATGGCAGGCAGTGGTGTTCTGTATAATTTACTTCACGTCTCATTCAGAAGATGAAAGGTTTGCATCACCTCAGTCGCTTAAAGATTTTCTTTTCCTAATGAGAATAGTGTGGCGAATTTACATTAACTTCGCTTTGATGGTTTAGGATCAGACATTTGTGCCACCACTGAAAAGCTGGCTATGATCACAGGCAAATGCCTATTCGGGAAGTGAGGCAAAGTAGGAAAGACAGTCACAAATGGCAGAACTAATGATGACGATCCCGGTCTTCCTGGTGGCTTTCCCAGCAGTTTGTCTCCTCTCTCCAAAGCAGCGCGAGGTCAATAACATGCTTTGCGATCTCCATAGCTTCCCCCGGTATCGATGTGTAGAGTGCTCTCTGCCTGTTCTCCGAACAGGCAGAAGGAACTGTGAAGCAAAGTCTGGGATTCACAGCAAACTGCTTAGAGGACTCACTGCTCTGGGTCACGCCATTGTCCAACTGAGGGTGAACAGAGCTACAGACTTTAACATCAAGGAAACAGAATAAACAGACCAGAGGCACGATCACTGGAATATTTGACCCAAGTTTATTCAAACGTCTGGAACTGCATGACAGATTGATAGTCTTAATTTGAATTATTTAACTAGACTTTCTTTTTTAACATGTATCTTCTAATTTCATCTTAGCCTCCTTTCAAGTGATTGACAACTACATGTTGCTAGCTGCTAGCATGCAGTGCTATGTGTATAGAACGCTTTTATCATTACAACATTTTCTTCGGGGCAGTATTGTCTTAGTTCTAACTTCTGGTGTCTCTGAAATACAGGGAAGAACAAGTCAGGGTAAATGATCCCACAAAGACATAATCAGATGACTCCAGCATGGATTTCAGAGGATGTGAGTGGGGACCATGGTTGAAGATTTAAAAGAGGAAAATTTGGAAATAACTTTACTAGCTGAAAAGAATGTAAACATAACATCAGAATACATGTAAGCACTGGTGGAGTCCACCTGAAAATACTTCCAAAAGGTATTGATTACAACCAACTTCCTCAAGTAATAGAAACAGCACGAATATGGAGCACACACTGAACAATACTACATCATTGCTCATTGTTCTAGTGCTGGTATATTGTTGGGGTGTTGGGGAAGAAAATTTAATTATTATAATAAGCCTGCTGAAGCTGCCCTGAAATCTTTAACTCCTTCTCCTTTCCCATCTCTCATTTACATATTTCTTTTGAGATAATAGTCTTGTTTCCTGTCTATGTTTCTATGCAACCCAGACAGGGCTTAAGCTTACCTAGCCTCAGCCTCTAGAGTGCTAAGACTACAGGTATATGCCATGACACACAGCTAATTCGTTACTAAACAATCAAGAGAAACATGCATATACTCTAATTCTTCTAAGGCAAATATTACAAAATGCTAACAATTGTGAAATCTTGGGGGAAACTCTGGGAACTCATTCCATCTTCCTGCAGCTTCTTTCCACGACTGAAAGTCTTTGTTTGAAAACCTTTGTGGCACAGCATCCCAGTGGAGTTTCCAGAGCTGCTAAGTGTCAAAACTTCCCATTTGTCTTTGAAAACCCGTGCTTGCCAAGCCTGGTGAGATAATATTTCCATCCCTCTGACGCTGTCTTATTTACACATGTGTCTGAGAGGTCAGCTGTGAGGAATAATTGCATCATGCCTCACGACCCAAGTGTTTAGCACTCCGTGGCTCAGTATTCACGGGCAGAAGCAAGCCTGAGCAGTGCGCAGCTGTGAAATCTTCAGCATTCTCCTCCTACTCTGGAAACAATCCATCCCATCATGATCCCACCGGACCTGCTGTCTTTATTCTCCTCCTCCTTCCCCTCCTTTTTATTTTCCAGGCTGGCTGTTGGAATGTGCATGCAATATTTGTGTCAGCCCATCAAATACGAGACACCTGGCTTCCCAAGTTGTGTCTCTTTCAATTCTGTCTCAAAGGCTTTTGACTCAGAAAAGCTGTAACTTCTTTAAGCAGACACCAGTGCCTTCCACACTGGAGAATTTACATAAAAACTGCATGCCATGACCCTGAGGGATCATGTACTGTGTGACACCTTAAACTATAGAAAAGTCAAGTATCGATGGTATTGGGGAAAGAGGAGGGTGTTTTGCTTTGGATTTCAGCAGGATCACCAGCTAGTTCAAACCAGAGCTGCCAGCATCCCACACATGCAAATTCTTCAACAGAATGATAAATGACCAACGGGGCACAGCTAGCAAGACACCAGCCATGTGTGCATTGACCCAGAGGTTCACCAGGTGTTACCACATTGGTACAACAGCCAGTGTGCAAGGGCTGAAGCTCAAGCAAAAGCAGAGACATCCTCCTCTCCACGGACTATATCAACTAAATGAGGTAATAGAACAACGACAGAGATGAGGGTAAGTTAAAAAGCAAGGCTAGAGTTGGTAGAGGAGATCTCTGACTGGAACATGAAAGCCACCATGAGAAGGAACACTGCAGCTCCCACAGAGGACCTGTGATGGGATGCATGCAGCTTTACTGGAGAGTTTCCAAAACATTTTAGACCCGCATCATAGCAGACAACAGAAACAATGTATAACCCACACACATAACCACAAATGCCAGGCTCTGTACAGATGTTGTAGTCATACATCCAAGCCCTCTTTCAAATTATGATACATTACAGTTTATTAAGTAACTTATTGGGTCAGCTTTGTTGTTTAGTTTGTAGAGTGACTTTGTAAAGAAATATAGTTATCAGCATTGTCTTCACCTATTAGTTTCACCATAGAAAGGCACATGTTCTTTTGTTAAGTGTGGTTTAGTTAAAAATGAAATTCCTCAATCTACCAGTCAGTCTAATGAGTTCCTGCAAACTGTACACTGAAATGTACATGAATAAGGCCACCTCTCCAACCTGCTTCATAAGGGAGTCTGCTACAATGCCTCAATATATCTGTGTTTATGACCTCATAAATGGATGGATATAGGCACCAGAAGCCTGCAGGATGTGGTCAGACATCAAATTTCTTGCATATTTTACACTCAGACAGCTAACTGAGATAAAATGGAGACTTGCCCCTTTCTGAACAGAAACAGGGGAGGAGCGAATTGAGGGAGGTGGAGGAAAGGGGGATGGAAGGAGATGAGGGAGGGGAAAATAAATAAATGAATAAATAAATAAATAGTAAAATAAATGAATTTAATTTTTTTAAAAAAGAAATGGGCCACAACCTTTGTCCCCCCCCAAAAAAATCATCACTCAAATCCAAAACGAAGAAGAAGAAAGAAGAAAGAAGGAGGAGGAGGAGGAGGAGGAGGAAGAAGAAGAAGAAGAAGAAGAAGAAGAAGAAGAAGAAGAAGAAGAAGAAGAAGAAGAAGAAGAAGAAGAAGAAGCTGTAGCATTTTCTGTTTGTGTTCCAATGAGCATCTTTAAACTTTTCTTGGATGCTTGCCTCACTTAAGTCTGCACTGGAACACACACAGTAGGAGAAGAGTAAGGAAAAGTAAGGAAATGGGACCACCCGGTTTAGACAAACTAGCTGAGGTGAACTTTTCAGGGGGATGAAAGTCTAGGAGCAGGAAGAGGCACAGCATGCATATCAGGAGTATGTCTGTGGTCAGAAGGATCACCGTGCACATGTAATTGTGCTTACATCTCTTGAAAAAGGTGAGAAATTTCTATCATTTGCAGAAACTCTTGAACTATATAGATCAGGAGAAAGAAAGCTTTTATTTTTTTAATCATGAAGAAGCAAGTAAAGGTGTAGGCAATAGACCTCCCCCATGTCATTCTCTAGGGCTGGGATCCAGAACAGTAGATGCAGGAGAGTTGACTTCATAGGGAATCCTATCTTCCCAAGGTAGCTCTGCAAATATGAACTAGTATGTTTGAGGACAGGGGTAGTGAGTAAGAAGCAGTACCTATCTTGTCACTGTTTCCTGTTGCTTTCCTAGTGCAGAAGGGTGAGGCTGATCTTGTTTGACTGTGAGAAAATATGGAAGATGGTGCACAGTCCAAGGAGAACAGGATTTGGGAGACTACTAATTGTTATAATTCCACTAGGTAAAAGAGAGATGGAGAGAAGCTTATGGATGCTTGAAAGATAGCAACAATCATGCCGAGTTTATAATACAAAGACTGGATTCTAGCTGACACCATTCCAGAGAGGCAGTAGGTAGAGGTGTGCCTCCCTCAGCAGCTCAGACAGCTTCAGGGAAGCCTGAGCAAGCCATGTGCCTGGTTTGCTAACTGATGTGTTGATTGGTATATATATCTACCTGAAGACAAAAGGAACATGGCTTATTATGAATGGGACACTACACTGCACATAGACAGCATGAAATGGACTCAGAAGGACATCTCTTAAATGGAGCCAGCACATTCTGGAAACAGGAATAAAACGATCAGGTGAATTCTCCTCAAACTCAAACTACTTCCATCTTTGCTTACACCTAGGAGTGTGGTAGTATGACCAGCTCTGCTCCTGACTGACAACTGGATCCAGAAGTGGAACCCGAAACTAACCATTAAACCTGACCAAATGCCCCGCCTACCTCAGCCTACAGCAACACCCTTGTTGCTGCAACAGGAAACACCAAGAACAATCCAAAAGCTTTTTGCTGGATATCATCCTGAGATCCACATTGCCAGCATGATAAAGTGTAGCATCTTCTGATGTCTTAGGGCACATAAATGCCCTGGTAC
Organism: Microtus pennsylvanicus; assembly: GCF_037038515.1. NCBI lineage: Eukaryota > Metazoa > Chordata > Mammalia > Rodentia > Cricetidae > Microtus > Microtus pennsylvanicus. Next base: position 702,470 of record NC_134580.1, read on the forward strand.
TTATGGGTTCCTTCCTTCACAAACCTCATGGGTATAGATACTTGAGAAGTTCTAAATTCTCTGGTCGTCTCATTTCTGTCTTTGAGGAGATGAGCCTTCTAAAAATGTCCCAGGCAGATTCTGACTAACACAATTCAAAACAATTTCTTTAAGTCTTTCTGGACGCCAAAGGTAGCTGTTGCCAATGAGAGCAGCCTACTACTCTTTCATCAATAGGTTACCAGAGATCAGCCTGTCATCAAAGGGACTTATCTACAATGACAAAATAAATGAAAAAAATATTTCCAACCAATTGCTAATCATGTTCAGATACATTATCGCACTGATATGAGAAAGAAAACTTTCCCACCAAATTGTGATTTTTTTTTTACTGTTTTAGTTCATCCAAGCATTATGTGAGTGCACATAAAACTATAAACAGAGCTAGTCCTTCAAACATAAACCATCCCTAGAGACCTCAACAAGGAACGCTACAGGACAGATTTGCTATGCACACTATATAAAGATCAATATCCCATGTTTTATTTGGCAATATCAATGTGCCGTGAGCTAAACATTAAATAGAATCAGTGATTTTTTTTTATCTGAGATTAGCAAATTCATTGTAGAAAGACAGCTGGCCAACAGAAAACAAATATAGCCCCAATTCCTTCTTGGCAAGACCAAGAACGCTTAATCTGCTCTGTGAATACAGCTGATGTGTTTCCTGGACCACTTGTGAAGGGTGATGCATGGGGAAAAGTATGGATTCTGCATCTGGAATAATACACATTGCAGTTCCATCATTTACCAACTGTGTGCCCATCTGCAGGTGATGGACTCTCTGAGCCTCTCTTCCTAGCTCATAGAAAAAGAATAATGATACCCTCTATGTCACATTTTGTGAGGGGCAAGTGAGAAGTGTCAAACAAAATTCAGAAACTATAACTCCATGTCTAAACCATACATTTATAATAAGCTCTTTAGAAGTCTAGACATGGGCTAAGGAGATGGCTCATTTACCACAGAACCCATCATGCAAGCAGAGTACCAGGGTTTGTATTCTCGGAACCCTAATAGCAAGTCAAGCGTGGCAGCATGAATCTGTAACTCCATGGAGGCTTCTAGGTACAGGACATGGAGATATGTGGATCCCTGGAGCTCGCTGGCCAAAGAGACTCTATCTTTAAAAAAAAAATGGAGAGCTATGGAAAAAAATACTCGATGTCAACCCCAGGCTTCTACATGCATATGTACACACACACACACACACCTACACACATGTACATGCATGAGAGAGAGAGAGAGAGAGAGAGAGAGAGAGAGAGAGAGAGAGAGATCTATAAGGCTGTGTATGGTGGTACATACCTTTAAACTCAGTATTTCAGGAGGCAGGGGCAGGTGGATCTCTGTGAATCTGAGGCTACCCCAGGCTACACTTGTTCCGGACCCTGTCTCAAAAAGAAACTGAAAGCATAAGAGTTAAATTATATTGCAGAACCGTCTTGACGATCTCTGGTCATTCCTTCTAACATAAAGTCCTTCCTCCAGGCTCACATGACTCTAGAGAGAACATGCCTATGGCCCTAACATAGCAAGTTTTCTGCTTCCTCTTACCATTCTATATTCTTCTGCATAACACTCATTACTTCTTGAGTTTTGTTTTTATTTATTTAATTTATTCACTTTTCATACCAATTACCTTTCCTTCTCCCTCCTTCCCTTCCCCTCTCCCCACTTCTCCCCAATCCACCCCCATTCTCTTCTCAGAAAGGCCTCCCACAGAGAATTAACAAAGCCTGGCACATTCAATTGAAGCAGGACCAAGCCCACCCCCTCCCAGCCCCTGCATCAAGGCTGAGCAAGGCTCCCCACCATATGGAATGAGCTTCAAGAAGCTAGGTCATGCACTAGGGACAGATCCTGGTCCTATTGCCAGATGTTCCACAAGCAGATCAGGTTATAAAACTGTCGCCCACATGTAGAGGGCCCGGTTTGATCCCATGCAGCATCCCTAGTTGGTCTAGAGTCTGTGAGCTCCCACAAGTTCAGGTCAACTGCCTCTATGGGTTTCCCCATCATGATCTTCACCTTGCTCTTATAATCCCTCCTTCCTCTCTTTGACTGGACTCCCATAATTCAGCCTGGTACTTGGATGTGGATCTCTGCGTCTGGTTCCATCAGTTTCTAGATGAAGGTTCTATTATAACGGGGTAATCACCAACATAATTACAGGGGTAGGGCAGTTCAGGCACCCTCTCCACTATTGCTAGGGCTCTTAGCTGGGCTTGCTTTTTGTTTTTAAACTTATCTACATTTCTATTCACTACACTTGGAAGAGATTGTGTGTGATAAAGATTTTGTTCTATATTCTCAATGTGTTGAGCAGCCTCCATCTAGACTTGTTATTTTTCTTTTCATGATGACAACATTCTAAGATAGGCAACATCAAGGAGAAAGAGACTATTTTGGCCCACAGTGTGGGTACATCGCAGTAGGCATGCCATGATAGAGTCCATAGCACCATGATGGAGTTCAAAGCAGTATGCGGTTGAGGCTTCACATCATGGAGGGCCAGGCAAGACTGAGCTCAGACCAGAATCAAAAGTGGATCTAATCCTCAAGGTTTACTCTCAATGACATAACTGACATCCACTAGAACCTTTATAAATAAAAAAAATTCCCAAATAGCACCTTCAATATGTGACACAGACTAAGTATAAAATCTTCAATTTTGATGTTTCATTTGCCTGCGGGTAACACCACTACCTACTTTGCCGTTTACACCAGAACCTCAGAATCACTCAATATTCAACACGTTCCTTCAGTATCCTCTGTACCTTTAGAAGTTGCTAGACTAATTGTCATTGCCTCTCCTTTCTTCAGACTCTCACCAAAACTTAACTTGAAAACAAACAATAAAAACACCAATGGGGATATGAAGGAGACTCTCTGGCTTTGCTGGATAAACGAACAGAATGCATGGAAGACAGTTGCCAAACACACTCTTACTGTACAATCATGTCCCTTGGTACTTACCTAAACTAGATGAACCCTTGTGTCTATCCCCCCCTAAATCGAAACTGTATGCAAATATTTATGGAATCTTTATTCATAAACACTCAAATTTAGAGGCAATCAAGATGTAAATGAAGGGATAAGCATGTGGTTGCACTTCTAGAAGATGGAATATCATTCAAAACTAAAAAGAAATGGGTGGTTGCATCTTGAAAAGGTACATAAGAGTCTTAAACGTATATTATTAAGGAAAATAAGCAATCTGAAAGCAGTACCTACTGTGCGATTCCAACTACAAGACATCCTAGAAAAGGTAAAACTATGAAAACAAATGGTAAAGTTCACTGACCCTGAGAGATTTAGGACATCAGATACCACAGTGGTAGATATAACTTATATACCCAAACCAACAAAATATACATCGAGTGAATCCCAGTACAATCCACAGAAGGGGTGGCATTGTTATACTAGTGTAAGCACATTGATGGAAAGAAGGTAGCTCTGTGATGTGTAACGTTGATGTTTCCAGCATCTACTTCAGGTGGTTGACAACTGCTTATATTTTCAGCACTTAAGGAATCAAATGTCTTCTCTTGGTTTGCACAGGCACCCACACCTACGTGGTGTATACTCACATAGACACACATAAATAAAAATAGAAATAATTGTATAGGGAGATCTGAAGCCTGAGAAATGGCTCAGTGTGTAAGAACACTAGCTGTGAAAAGAGTGAGAAACTAAACTTAGGTCCCAGCACCTATTTAAAGTATTAATGTGGCTACACACACACACACAGAGAGAGAGAGAGAGAGAGAGAGAGAGAGAGAGAGAGAGAGAGAGAGAGATGCACGAGCATGCACCCTTAAGCCAGCACTGAGAGTGAAGCCGAGACAGAAAGATCACTGGACTTTCTGGCTTTCGGCCTACCTCCAGGTTCAGTGAGATACCCTGTCTCAAATTGGGGTGGACACTCATGAACTCCCCTGCCTCCACACATGCCCACAGGGACAAATGCACCAGCATGTTATTGGATATTCTTATGTTTATTCCTGGGTCCTGTGTTCTATTCCAAGAGTCTACATGTCCATTTTGGTCCCATTATGTTCTTTCATTATCATGTCTCTGTTACAGAATTCAAAGTCAGATTCTATGATATCTCCATCAACTGCTTTTTGCTCTGGAATGATTTGGCTATTCTTTTTTTGGGGTGTGGTCTCACATCAGCATCAGAAATTGTTTTTCCTTAGGTATCTGAATATAATTTTGGTATAAATTCCATTTTCTCTTTTGATCATTTTCAGTAACATATCTATTGTAATATTAATCTACCATCCCATGTGAACAGGAGATCCCCCAGTGACCTGGCTATCAGCTTCTTCCTTACTGTTCCATCATCTCGCTGAAGAGGTCTTTCACTACCTTGGCTAGGTTTGCTCCTATGTATTTGGGGGTTAGTTATTGTTGGCTGGAGATCTCAGCATATTCATCTATTCCAAGACAAGAGCCCTATTATCTTGCCCAGGTTTGTCAGGAACTTGATATGCAAACCAAAAAAGCTTCAGATCCCAACCCCTATTTCTTCTAATGCCTTGAATTTCTGGCTTGTTGTATCATACCTGGATGAACTTTTCATTAATCTCAGTTTTATGAATAAAGTTCACAGATCAAGTAATTTGGCCATGAGAACAGAGGTAACCATGATGGGAGCTAGGATCTCAGAAATTTCTTACCCTCATACACCATAGTCTCTTACTATAATGATACGATGGTCTAACTAAGCCCAGTTCTGTAAGGCCTCAGAAGGAAGTGATAAGCTCAACCCCCTGAAGGGTGGGGAAGTTTCCCACATAAGATGAATACTGAGATGGATCTGGACCAGCGAGGGAAGTTCCAGATGAAAGTGGTGTGTGTATGTGTGTGTGTGCAGGTGCGCACACACACACATGCCCATGCTCTTCCAAAGAAAGGGTGGTTCTGCCAAAAGTGTAAATGAATCCACCAACCTCTTTTGGGTGATATCTCATCCTTTCTACCCCTGAAGGCCAAACTCAGGGCTCCAGGAATACCTGCAAAGAAGCTTCCAGTCCTGGGCACACTCACTCACCAACTCTGCAATGTCTGTCTCCCACTGCATTCCACTGTTTCAACATAGCCTCAGTTTTAACTTCACATGTGACACATCTTAAAAATAGCATACTGATTTTAAGTCTAGATGTACATAATATATTTCATTAACATCCCAGAAGTTCCAGCATAAACATTAGTCACTGATTTGGAATTCAAACATCCAGAGGGATGCTGAATTAAACCATACAAACAGAGAGGAAAGGGCAGATGAGGAATTTCTGGGAATGCATTTCCCTTCACTTTTGATTCAATCGTCAATAATGTATTGAAAAATAAATAGGTAAAGTTTTGACTTCTTACCTGAATAAGTACAAAGAACATGATTTGCCCTGGATTTATAGTCATCTGTTGTTTGTGTACTTCACATGAGCAGTTTGTTAATCCTATGAATGATATTTCTGTATAGCCATGTTCACAGTCAAAAGATGTTGCAGCAGACCTGGCATTAATAACCATCCACAACCCCCTAAATGAATCACCTTCTCCAAGTCATCAAACAAAGGTTTAATCACATCCTCCAAACTCGCAGCTGAATGGAAAAACTTCATGGTAAACTGGACATAGGGTTATTTTGGATGGCTTTTAAGCCCTGTTTTCTTTGTTGTTGTTGGTTTTTTTTTTTAAATGATGAGTAGCTAAATTTTAAAGATACTTCACAAGAGTCTTTTGCAAAGTGATAGGGAAAGGAAATGTTTTTGGCGACCAAACTACCGTGGAATAAAGTTTTGGCTTCCATTCAGGTTTGCTGTGCAACTGAGAGCAAGTACTGACCGTCTCTGTGCCTCCTCTCCTCCCCCCTTCCTCTGTGGCTGACAATAGTTTCTACATAGAGTTCAAGTAGGAGTGTTATCTAAGAGTGAACTAACCTTCCTTAGCCCCGGCACACAGAGGGCCTTAGAAAGAACTTCCCTTCCTTCATCTTCAGTGCTGACTGATATGTAGCAGAAATTCTAATCAGGCTTAATAATAAAAACCCAGAGTCAGCTATTAGGGGTTGAATGCTGAAAGAACGGAGAAGTAAAACAGCCAGTCACTAGTTCTTACTTCTATGAAATTCTCAGACCGAAAGGGATATCCTGTCTCTACAAGTCCTCAGACTGAGAATGCCTTGAGCTCCTATCTCCTCCTGTCTTATATTCCTCTCTCCAGCCAGCCATATCCCTTCCTTTCTCCACCTCCCTAGTGCTGAGATTAGAAGCATGTGACTCCTAAATACTGGGATTAAAGGTGTGAGCCACCACTGCCTGGCTCTGTTTCTCTTTTAGATCGATCTCCTGTAGCCTAGGTTAGCCTGGAACTAACAGAGATCAACATGCTTTTGTTAAAGGTGTGTGCCACCACTACCTGGCCTCTATGGCTAACTAGTGATCACTCCACACTCTGATCCTCAGGATAGCTTTATTTGTTATAGCACAAATAAAATATCATCACACTGATAAGGCTAAAATATCCCTTAAACATGATTGTATTGGTCACTCTTTACTTCCAATATTCATGCAATTTAAAAACTAAGAAGAAACAATAAAAAAGCAAGGAAACCTTATTGTGTGATTCAGAAGCAATTATATAAATAACCATCCTATTCCTCCCAAAGGCCAACAGAAACCTGCATGCTGAAATGCCATACTTGACAGATTCTACCCTGGTCCCAAGATTCAAAAGTTAATCCTATCTTTATATATTTCCTTTAAACAAACAGAAAAGGGTAATTTATTCTTCAGTGTGTTTTATGCTCTCATTTAAAATCAACAAGGTTTCATAAAAGCCACATCTCATCTACCTGAAGTAACACCTCACATGTTGTGTGCCCTAGAAACCTATTTCCACATAACTTATATTCAGTCTTTCGAATAAAAAATACTTTATATTTGATTTCATCAGTGTCAGATGCTCTCTGACACTTCAGAAATCTCTCTTTTGTATTACTCCAGTCAAGTCTATGGACTATAGTTTGGTATTTTTTTTTTGTTGTTGTTTGTTGGTTGGTTTGAAGACTCACTGCTAGCTCTGCTTCTCAATTAAGTCCTTGCTTAGAATGGTCACACATGAATGTTCTAGAACCCCTAAATCATGATCATCTCCCAAGTGCAACACAGAAGGTCCAAGGTGCTACCTAACAAACACTGTCATCCCATGATCTATCCTATGAGATACACCATTAAGTAAAAATCTAACCCAGGCAACCTTGTTTTTTGCTTCAGGGGATGGAGGGATGGCTCAGTAGTTAAGAGCACTTGCAGAGGACTCAGCTTTAGTTCCTAGCACCCACACAGAGTCCCCAAACTCTCTATAACTCCAAGGCTAGGAGCTACAATATCATCTTCTGGCCTTAAGCAAAACTGCACACACATGGTACATAAACACACATACATACATGCAGGCCAACAATACACATAAAATAAAAACCAGTAAATTATCTTAAAGAGTAAAATGCTGCCTCTTCTTAATGGATACTAAAGTATTCAGGTCACTCTTTAATCGGAGCAAGCACTAAATAATCTCCCACTATGAACTGTGAATTGTAATTGAATCTGTTCCATTTTATTAGTATAGTATTATTACTAGTAGCAGGTCCACGTGAGATGCATTTTATCGTTGCTTCAGGGGAAAAGAAACCAAAGGTAACACAAGTTAAGTAGCACACACAATTGAAGTGTTGAGATCATCCATGAGGAAGCTGAGCTTCTAACCATGATCAAGGGAAGAATGTTGCTTAATAAATAGACTATGGCTCTGACAGGCCTTGCCCCCCCCCGTTCCCTCTACCTTGATAATAAAAAAAGTTAGATTAAATTTCTAAAGCTAGTCACCAAGGTCTATTCCCTGATTTGGCCACTTTCTCCTCCTGAAGCTATCTACCAAGGTTCAGCTCTTGAAGTATTGAAGTTCAGCAAAAGAAAGTCCCCTTTAGCTCATCTAATTAACATGCCCAAGCTAAACACCTCATTTTAACACGGGGTTTCCCATTTTACCTTTATAACCTGTCCTTTGCCTATGTGCCATGTCTGTCTCCCCTCTGTGCAGAGGCAGTCCTTTGTCCCTCTGGGACAAATACTCCCACCCTTTCCCTTGTTCGGTCCCCTTCTTGCTTGTCCTCTATCTCCTGCACCACTGCTCCTAGCCCATTCTAATACAAACCTCCCCTCTTTCTCTTCTTAAAATTACACCTTCAAGGTCATTTGCTACTGTTTTTCTGCCTAAGTCAGAAAGCAGCCAGGTTAACTTTTCTTCCCTGCTTAATAAAGGATCTCTCTGTGAAAAGGGTGTTTATGTGTGATCTGTGCCTAATCCCCGATCTGGGAGGAAGCCCCCCGCTGTGCAGGACTCTCTTTCAGCACTTCTGTGTTTAGGGTTAACCATTTGGCCTTGAGCAACAAATTTGTGAGTTCTCTCCCAAACAATAAATTCTTTCATAGAATGAAACCCATTTGGATGCTTTTATGTCTATGCTGGCTTATTTTACCTCTTGATGCCTCCATCTATATTTATCCAAATGACAATATTTCATTCTTATTTGTAGCTAAAATATATTTGCATTCATGTTTTGTGAGAAACAAGTAGCAAACAGTGCAGCGAAAATGGAAAAGGAAGTCATGGCAAAGCTGCCTGGCTTTCAAGCACTCCAAGGTTAGGGGACCCTTGCACAGCAGTATGTTTTTCTGGATACTTCTCTCAGGGTCCCCTGAGCATCTAGTTTATATCAAAAGCAGGCTGGGTGAGCTCCGATGGAAATAGGTTATAATGTATTGAAGGTGATGAGTGGTCCTCTATTGGGTGCCCTTCACCAAATTCTTGTGTTGGCTGATAACACAAAGGACATAGTTAAGAAAGCCTCCTGAGAACTGTCCCAGGCTGATAGTAACTTCCTTGCTCACAAATATTTGAGAAGAAATGTGGCCAAAGACAGATACACAGGCCATCACACAATCCTGGCCCTTATACTATGGGCCATGTGGAGCCCAGAGCCTTAAGAACAATTACACTGTGACCGGAACTATACCAACATCTCTGTTTGTCCTCTCTCCTTCTCTTCTCTTTTCTGTTTTTCCTTCCATCTCTTTCCCCCTTTCCTCTCCTTTCTTCTTCCTCTCTCTGTCTTCTCTCTCCCTCCCTCTCCCTCTTCCACTCTTGCTCTCTCTTATCCCTCTCTCTCATTCCCATTTTACCTCATTCCCTCCTTCCCCCCCTCAACCTCTCTCTCTTTCCCTGACCTCTTTCAATAGACAAAACATCAGTCCATCACTCTCAAGAATCCCAATTCTGGCTTTGTATCTCAGGAACTTGACCAAAGACACAGAGTAGCGAGACCCTCCACAAGACCAAGGAACTGCCTAGGGTCCTTGAACTAACAAGTATTAGAACTAGTGTGACCATCCCAGCTGTGTTATCCAGGATTGAAAGGTTTCCCAGAAAACTGGGCAATCCCAGGAGAGATGGACAAAGTGTTAACTCCAGTCAGAACCGGGATTCAACCCAAGACATGCTTCCCTGTAAAGATGATGCTTTTTAGTTGACACACTCCTGTCTTACGTGCACTCAGACGACATGCTGTGCAGAAGCTCAGTAAGAATGCATCCACCATATGACGTACATGCAGGATCTTCACAGTTCCAAGGAAGCCCTATCCAAAGATCCGTTCTTCACTGGGAACCGTGAGAGAACTGGGGATTCCGTGATGACTCTGGTAAGGTTTAACAGGATGTGTTTCATTAGCTTTGTCTGAAAAGAGTGGCTGTGTATTTTATCACATGTTCAATGAATCCTTGACATCGTTCGGGTTAAGAATCACTATCCAAGAGAACATGGCTCTTATCTTTGGATTAAATACAACAGGGTGGCTGTACTGCTCACCCTTAATTACTGGTCTCAATAGGAAATGACTCCCAAGAAATGATAAAACATTTACCCCTGGGCTAAGCAGTATCCTGGGTAGCAGTCATCTGCTAGATGGCTTAGTCTGCCCTACTCTAAGTCCTGGTGATGAACTATGTGCTGTGCTGTAGTGTCTTTCCCACTAAACTGCAACCTGGAAGACTTTTGCCAGTGCAGGCAAAAGATACAGGCAGGGAAGGCTGCCTCAGAGAAGGAGCAGTATCTGGGACCAGGTTTCAGTGTGCCCTTGAACCAGATGCCCACCTTCTGACCAGTCTGTGCTGACGATGCTTCAGTCATGCTGTGGTTACCGATTTTAAACTGAAAATAGAAAGCAGTATTTTATTATTGGAGATTTCGAATATTAATTCATTATTATTTTATAAATATTTATTGCATCCTGTTTGTAGATAGGAACTCTCCTGAGTATTGGATGCAGTTATAAATGTAGCGAAGTCCAGGTACTTCCGAGCACACTATCTTGTAAGACAGAGAGTCAGTAAGAAAATAATTCGATATATCTATAGTACTATTTCAGAGAACGATAGAATCATGAACACTATGTGATTGATTGAAAGTGTCACCCCAGCCCATAGCATCCACCCTTGGAGCAGGAATGGAGCAGGAAGCTCTATTTCAAGCCCCCTCTCCCTGGGAGTTGCCTTGGTCCAGACACCACCTCCGGGAAGCCCACCAAGCACTGACCCCTCCCCAGGGAGAGTCAGAACTACTCCTACAGGCTATTTAGGCTGCCATTGAGAAAAACAAAATGTGCTCTGTCTCTCTCCATTTTCCTCACCATGCCCCTGGCCACCCAGAAGTATTGCAGTAAGGGTGGGCCTTGATTCGGTCTAATTTGGTCTGATTTGAATTATTTGCGTTGGTGGACAAATTCTTCTTAAGATTATTCTAACACTATGAATAAAAATAAAGCAACTTCAGGATCTAGAAATGTGGAGAAATTTCCAGAGAGAACTCTGTGAAGAAAGGGCCTGAGCCAGGGAAGAAGTGAACCATAGGGGCCTTAGGGATAGTGTGACGCTGCCAGCAGTGTCTTCATAGAGAAGTCTCTACGAAGGGAAACTACCCAGGAGAAAGATTGACTTGTGATTTTCATTTTGGGTGGGAAGAGGTAGAGGGCCTGTGAGTTTAGAATAGTGATGTTTTCTATATTGATAAACTTCATGACCAATATTAATTTCAGAAATCAATGAGTCTATGTCTTTTCATGAATGTATATAATATACTTTGATCACGCTGACCTCAACAGTACCCTCTCTTGTTCCCACCCCCACTCTCAATTCTCTCATCTCTTCTCAAATAAAACCAATGTTTTAACTTATTGGAATTCTATGTGCCTTAGAAGTTGATTGGTAGAAATGTAATTATTTATTTAAATATTTATTACAGCATTTTTAAAATCCATATATGTGTGCATGTACATTGGTCACCTCTATTCTTCATTCTCTCCCTCTCTCCAGCTCCCCAGTCTCTCTAAATACTTTTCATCTCTGTTTTCATTTCATGTCATTTTTTTTATAACTCATTAAATCCAATTAATAATATTCAGGATCCCCTTTCTCATAAAGAGTTCTTCTCTTTATTGATTTGCTTAGGGTGATAACTTCCATTCCTGTCATCTCAAGAAATGTCTGCCCATGGCTTCTTAATTCTACACATGCATCCAAGACCTTTTTCTCCCCTAAGCTTTCTGATATATCTCTATTTACCTACAATATATATGGACAGCTTCAGAGATTTTACATTACTTTATTCAAAGAGAATTCATCATTTCCCGCCTTAAAACCTTTTGTCTTGGCCTTATGTCCCCCAGTCAAAATTCAACAACAAGTCCATGTGTCAGAACAAGTTAGTAACCCCATCCACTCTCCTTCATGGTGTTCTGAGTCATCTAGCAAAGCCCTCAGAGTCCACTGACTTGACATGTCTCCAGTTCCGTGTACTACCTTCATTTGAGTTGGGATGTCTTTGCCTCCATGTGCCCTGTAGTTCCCCATCTAACTACTGTCTCTGGCCTCTACACTGCCTATATTCTCCCTGTGTGTTTTCTACACTGTAGACAGAATGGAAAAAATTTAAAGACAAGAATTTAGTGACATTTCCTCACTGTAAAATTTGCCCACAACTCACATTTGGATCCAGCTAAAACTAGATTCCCCTGTAAGGTGCCCAAGACCCTGTTTGGCTCAGTGTGTGCTTAACTATCTACGTTTCTTTCTTCTCACCCTTGTCTCAAACCTCCCCCAGGTACTTCACACCCATTCATCCCGCAGTGTGCAGTGTCCTATAGAAATGCTGGTCCCAGTACTGGCTTTACCCTTTATCTGAAATACCTCCTATCTCCATACGCCATGCTTGTCTGTCTAACATCAGCCTACCATCTATGTCCTCTTTTAGGTATCTTTCCCTCCCAGAAGCTACCCACCTGGTCTAATCATGGCTGAATATCATCCTTCTAACCTATACTCATAGCACATCCCTGGAAGAGTCACTTCTGTGCTTGACCCATTCTGTTCTGTGATTTCTCCACTCTGTTTCTTTTCATAGTCTGTGTACTTCTTAAGGGAAGAAACATTGTCTTTAGCCCTCTAAGCTTCTAGGACAGAACGGGGGTCATAAAGTGTTCTTATAAAATATATGTGGACTAGATGAGTTACGGTATATTCAAGTCCCTTCACTGCACAAGTTAGGACAGTTGCCCCACGTCCTGCTTGAGGGACATAATTTGTTTCAGATTATCTGTTTATTATGTGTTTTTAGACACATTTAGATGAATGTGTACGTGTGTGTGTGTGTGTGTGTGTGTGTGTGTGTGTGTGTGTTACAGATAGTTAAATCCAGGGCTTTGTGCAAGAGTGACAAACATCATACCACTGAGCAGCCTCTCCAGCACTTATATTTAAGTTCTTATTCATTTTTTTTCTCTATCAGGTTTCTCATAGCAGATGACTCCAGATACTCAGCTCACTAAAATGTAATAGCCCAAGAAGAATAAATGTCTGGACACAAAAATGTCAGACACTCAAGTCAAAGCTGAATTCAAAGGAATTTAACTGACTGTTGGGGAAAAAGAGAGGCACTGGTATGTCAACAAAGCCTCCACGGGAGCCTCTCCTTGAGACATTACCAGGAGGTGCATCTGGTTGGAAGAGGTAGACAAGTCTGAATCAGAGTCATCTTCGCCATTCCGGCCATAGCTCATGTCCATACAGAGACTTCCTGTTGTGCTCTAACAAAACGTTCCATCAGAGGGAAACAGGTGGCTCTGCCTCGGGAATAGCTACATGCCCAACGTTCCCTCACCCCTCAGGATGGAATACACCTCTTCTCTTCATTACCCTTACCAATCCCCCATAGCTGAAGACTGTGATCTCAGAAACTGTGACATCACTTCCCCTAACACAAAATAAGAAAGGAAGTTCTCAGGGGAAAACTTCCCTGTGTTGTGAAGCCAAACAAAGAAAAACTATAACTTTGATTAAAATATAAGTCATGACATCAAACACTGGAGAGAAAAAAATGCCTAAAATATAGTATGAATGAGTACCAAGCAGCCAGACCTTCCAGTGAATGCCACACTAGGGACTCATCAAACAGGGACTTCTCTAGGTTTCCATGTCTCATGAAGCATTTATGAGTGGTCTTGATGTCCAACTGCCAGGACATGCAGAGTACATCAGAGGGATGTAAACTGTAATGATTAATGGTTTAATTTTTAATCTATTATTGAGAATGTCATTGTTTATCTTCTGCATCATTATAATGTTGGGATCATCATTTACCCTAGAGTCTAGAAATCTTGTTTTTCTTCATACATTCATCCACTTGACAAACATAGACTCATCTCGCATCAGGAGAGGACCTATTGTTCTTCTGGGAGTTCTCAGAAGCCAATGCTATATTCATTCGTGAATCCATTTATTCAAGTATGCACACACTGAGCACACATCACTTGAGAAAATTTGTTCTACCAGTGGGAGTTCCATGGTACACTTTTTACAGTACTGCAGGGAAAGATAGGGGAAAGAGAGATGTTGTTCAGAAGTAGGTGACAAAGGGTGGGCTAATTTTCTCATAAGGAGACACTGTAGCTGCTACCAATATACGTTGCAAATGAACATTTGCTTATGGAAGAAAAGGGGATCCCAGGAGAATGCATCTCTGTGGACTGCTGGATATGAACAAGATGACCAGAGGTTAAAAATGAATATCGTGACAGGTGGGGACAGTAAGAGAGGCTACGATGAGGGTCTATCTTGGGGTGGGAATAGGTTAAAGTTTGGAGAGAGGTTTTCAGCTCTAGGTTACAAAAACAGAGAAGGGCTTTGATTTATCAAATTCAATTTCAATTTTCCAACCATCAAGCCAGCTGCTGTGTACAGAGGCTCACCAGGGAGGCCAGCGTGCCAACTCAATGTCAGATTGATTAGTTCAGGTACAGGGTGAAAGGACCAGACCCAGAGTGATTGTAGTGAGTCTTGGAAGACAGCCAGGAAAACAACTGTGTCCCTTTTTTCCTTTTCCCTCACTGGTCCCCAGTCCTGACAGTGCTCCACTCGGACATTTGTCTGAGAGATGAAGCAGCATGGTCAGTTCTCCGGCACCATTATCACACGACTCGCTACCTCCTGTTCTCTGCATCCTGGCTCCCATGGCCCAACTGCAAGCAACTCTTACCTGCCAGGTTATTTTTCAGGCCATCCCATGCTTCATTTGATCTAGCTCCTCTAGTCTACCCTCCACTCTGTAGCTAGAGAAACAAGAGCACTCTGCACAAATACTGTTTTTTCCATGGCTTCCCATGACCTTCAGAGGAGAGGGAACACTTAAGAGGCTGGTGTGCAGACTCTCAGTGATGTCACCTCTCTCCCTCTCACCAGATCCCATGGACAAGACTTTATCTCAGCCCAGCCTCGTACTCACTTCCTGGTACTTCTTCTTCCGTTTTCATGTCACCTCCTATACCCACTTGTTTTTCCCTCTGTTCTCCACACAGATATTCTTTCAGACCAGAGCTTAGATCTCTTCTATTATTTAAAATCAACCTTGACAGTCTCTTCCAGGGAATGGGTAGAAGGCCATTCCCCTGGCTCATATAACCTGAACCTGACCTGGTGCATTCTTCTCACTTCTAATGTTTGATACCCAAAACAGATGCTAAGTTTATTAGCAGGACCTTGCTCAGTTCATGGTAGAACTTCCAGGTCTGGCATGTGGAAGGACAGAGGGAAAAAATTTTTACATAAACTCTATACACCCAATGAGCAGGATCCCACTCAACCCACACTAAGGGTGGGGGGGGTCACAGAGACTGATTCATGGTGTCAGTCACCTTTGGAGGTGGTGCGATCATCCTCTACTACAACGTCAGAGACTACTGTGTAGTCACCTAAAAATGGCTCCTGTTTCAGCAGAAACATTCAACATTGCTGATCACCCATAGTCCAGGAGATCCAAAAGCATTAGAGATCGTACAGATTCCACTAACCCTCTCAGATAATATCAGAATTCATACATGCACCTTCCAGTTGGTTAAATAAAGTGCTTCCTGCAGGCTAGACATTGCAGCAAAACATTTTACCTGGGGAGAGGTGGACTGAGGTATCCGAAAAATCCCAAAGGCCAAAGATCATGTTCAACACCTTACCTTCACAAGGAAAGAAAAGACTCCTGGTGTCAGTGGTGGCATTAGGCTTTGAAGTCTAAAGTTTTGAACAAGTTCTAAGGTTTGATGAAAAGGATAGATGGAGAGCCAGAGATAGAAGACCACAGATGAAACCTCGGTAAAGAGAGCATAGGTCAACGTGTACGAGTACTGAAAGACAAGTAAGTAGGGCCATTGAAATCCTCCAGGCCAATTATAGATAATGGAACCAAGGTCTGAACATGGGGGACAGGTCAACAGTCCTATAAACGATGTCAGAATTAGAACCCATTCCTGAATCAGAACCAGAACCACAACTAACTGGACTCCCCTCCCTCACGGACTCTCACATCTCACGTATAACCAAAAGGTGTTCTCTCTCTCGCTTGCTCTCTCTCTCTCCCTCTCTCCCTCTACCCCTTCATCAATCTCAATGTCTATTTTGTAGATGCAATACAGGAAAGAAATGGATTTGGGGCATTTAAAATAATGCCGGAACCTTCTATAATTGGCAACTATATTTTTCATTGGGAAGTCACATGCCATTTTTCTTACTTTATGTCTTCTGAGCCAATCTGGGAAGGTAACCGTCATTATGATCTCTTACAGGGAAGGCAAGTGGCTGAGGGAATAGAATGATTTACTGAAGGTCACAGAGAGCTAACAAGAAGAGGAGGCGGGGCTTTGGAGTGCATCTCATCCAGGCCTGTGCAATTAAGCTCAGGCTTGCTGCTCATTTTCTGGAAGAAATGAAGTAAAAGCGAGCATGTGCTGATGCTGAGTACTTTGTGGGTCATGGGAAGGTGTTATTTTTTCTTCCTGCACTGCTGTTCCTAAGTGGTCAGCATCAACTGTGAGTTTGATGTCAACAGTCATATGCTACAAATGAGGAAACTGAGATAAAAGGGGAGTCTAGCACCCTAGCTCTCAGACCTCTTAGAACCTGTGCCGAGTCCTAGGCTCTCTGAAGCCTGTTTGTACAGTTTACCATTTTATGAAAGCTGTTAAAAGAGTTAAATGGAAGGACCAGAAATACATTCTAAATGGAACACATCCTATCTGAAACACTCAGCAAATGTTATATGAAAGCCATTTAGCACCAGACTACAACAATTCTAAAGTGTCCCTGGAAAAGAAATGAATGTTTTGGGACTAAGTTTGTGCCTGTGGTACCTTTCACTCTGCTTCAGTGGTCCGGCCCTAAACAATGCATAGCAGAGTACAAACATCAATCTGGCTTGCTGCAGCCTGAGACAGGAAGGTACCAGGAACAGACTTTGTGGTACCTCTTCCAGGACATGTGGTCAGGTTGTGGATAAAGTCTATTCTCTCACTCAGCACCATTCAAAATAGGTTGAGGGGCCACCAGGAAGGCCAGGTAGGCAGAAGCCTCTGCCCTTATGGAACATAGAGTCTAAAGAGAAAAGACATGTGTATACAAGCAATGACACAGCACACTCTTCCCGTCACAACAGGTACACAATGTCCTGTTGGGAAGGCTCCAGGTCTGATGGGGCCTTTGAACTGGTTCACAAAAAGAAGGAGAAAGTGAGGAATGGTTACTTTTGGCAAAGACACCAGCATGGGCCAACGCAGAAGCACAAACAAGCAGAGAAGGGCAGAACACCAGGCCTGGCTCCTTTCAGAGATTACAGTTCCCTCAGCAGTGAAATCTAACTCTACGGATTTGGTCAGGTTCATCAAATAAATCTGGCATTACAGAGTGGAGCTGGATTTGAAACAATTGCAGCTCACAAAGAACCCACAGTGTGTGCGGCATTTAAAGGAATCCTCCCTTTTTGCAAATACTCTCTGCGCTCTCCAATGTTCGGTCCACTCTGTGCTACAGAGAACTCACTGATGGACAGACTGGAGCACCACCTTCCACGGCAAAGCTCTTGACCTTCAGCAGTCATAAACAAGAAGGACATGCAGTGTTTACCCCAAATAAAGCCCTTTTTATATTGCCCAGGTATCTCCAGAACAAGACAGTATTCCAGCCATGACTCACTGAGGAGTATTTCCGCTCCTTCCATAGGTGATATCTATGTCATGCCTTGCTAATCTGAGACTTGTTCTTTAGAAAATGATGCTTTTCTTAAAATTGCATTAGTCATCAGACTTTAAAATCCTTTCCCACTTGTACCCTCTCCCATTACATTTGGTTGTTAGGAGAGCCTAGCAAACTCCAAGGGTTGCTAGTATCCCATGCCATAAACGAGGGAAGTCCCAACAAGGTAGGAGCAATTCAAGGTCATACAACAGGTGTATCATATAAACAGAGTTGAGACCCAGTTCTGACTCCAGACTCTTGCCCTCTTTCCTCTATGTGACAATGTACCATCTCCCTATAATATACTGTTCTCCTTGTGGCATATATCCCCAGATGAAATACTGGCCAGATCACATCCTCTTGGGTAACATAACCACATCATAAATTAAAAGCCCAATTAAAGAACATAGCCTTTTAACTGGGTCTTATCACAGTCCCCTGAGGCTAGGATATAAAAAGAGAACCCTTTCACAGTTAGTGGCTACCTGTCCTGGAAATTCTTCAGAAATCTGCTCAACTCTATGAAGAGGTTTTGACTCAAATTATCCATCGAACTCGACGTTCTTCCCATTGGGTCCTTTGGGGTTCTTCTCCCAACTGAACTGGGTGAAATCATGTGCCAAAAAGCTCCAGCCCTCTCCCTGGCCCAAAGACGCAGTTAACAGTCCATCATACAGTGTAGATACCAAGTGAATCTAGGGTTTAAAATAAACTTAACATTAAGAGCATTGGAACCTAGTGGAAAACATTGTCCCCCAGTTTATATGAGGGACTGAAGTGGGGTTCTCTTCTCTAGCTGTCTGAAAGTGGGATGGTTTATCAGTGGCCAAGGGCTTGAAGGGTGTCTCTGAACACCATCCAGTTTTTGTTTTGCTGGCATCAGGGAGGGAGGGGGAAAGTAGATGAGGAGGATGGGAGGAGAGTCTCTTCCTAACGCTGGTTGAAAAATCTTATTTCTTTTATTATCAGATCCCCCCCCCCCCGCTACAATCAAAGCATCTTATCTACAGCACAGTAAACTCTAGGGGTACTCCTTGGTCCTCACATCTTAAGAGTTACTACTACCCTGTCTAAATATGTCCTGCAGTGGTTGTGTTTAAAGCTGGTTTTACCTATGAAGAGCTGTTGTGTGTTATGGTCCCTTTCTGTACCACAACTGAACTACATTGCATCCCACCCCCAAAAAAGAAGGTCTCTGAGTCAGCTGCCCCACACAGAACAGAGACCGTAACCCCCTCCATCTCAACAAGGTCTTTTGAGCTTGCTCCTCAGTGGCTCAGAGGACCTGAACAGACAGGTCTAAATGAGCCCCTGGGGAACCACCTCATTCACCCAGTCACATCAGTGTTCCTTCTTGTCCTCTCAAGACTTGCCCACATGTGGGGCAAGATCAGAGGACAGAGAGATCTGGGAGAAAAAAGAGAAAGATAAAAACACATTTCGCGGCAGAATCCTCACTTAGTAATAGAAAGCCATCCAACTAGCATCCGCGCTTCCCAAAACGTCACTGCCACAAAGGAGAGAGTTTTACAGCTGGTGACCCCAGAGCGTTCTCACCTACCTGTCTCCCACTGCAGGGCTCGCTCGCTCTCTCTCTCTCTCACCTCCTAGGGCCCAGTTCCAGCTCTGGTCCCGCTCTCTTCTTCTCACCTCTCCAGCAGCCAACACTGGCAGCGACCGTGGGCGGACCAAGGAGTCCACGGCACCTGCGAGCTGTGTCTCAGGTCTCCACTGTGAGGCTGCCTGGAGGAGGAGCAAACGGATGCTGCCCTCGCCGCCGCTGCTGCCGCCGCCACTGCCGCCTTGGTACTGATGCGGTTGCTATGGTTATGGAACTCCGCAGCTGCCCCCTCTTGGTGCAACAGCTGCCCGGCCACCACGGCCTCCTGGCAGCCCCAGCTAAGGTGCCCGAGGCAAGGTTGTGAATGTGGTTAAGGGAATTCTTCCCCCGCTTGAGAGAAGAATGAGAGACTGCACTCGAGCCCTGGCTGAGTCTCTGGGCTTTGCTCACCTCAGCGCCCTTGCGCTTCTCCTTCCCCCACCGGGACCTAAGCCCAAACCTAAGCACCACACAGAGCGCGCTCAAGGCCTAGAGAGCCCTCCCTGCCGCTCGGCTCTGCTCCTGCAGCCTCTGCGCACCGTGGTAGGCTGTGCGACTGGCTGGGAGGCGCCGCTCCAATCCCCCACCCCTGTCCGCCAGGAGAGCCTAGACGCGCCAGGCTGCCCTGAGGCCAAACCCCGCCTGCTTGCAGGCTCTCCTGCCAGCCCGCCCAGCCTGTGGAGGGCGCAAGACGCTGGGCCAGAGAAGTCGGGCCCCAAACAGCCCAAGCTGGCCAGGAGCATGCTCAGTCCCCACGCTGGGACTGTCCTCTAGAACCAAGACTGAGATGCAGCTGGAAGGTTCCTTTCAGACCCCAAGGGGAGAGGGTTATTAAACTTGGGAGAAGTCAGGGGAGGCAACAAGTACATGCTGAAAGGCTAAAAGTGCCAAGCGACCTATACCACCACTACTAAATACGCAATGGTCGTTAGTCAACAACTCACCCATCATGTGCAGACGTTCTTCATACTGGACACTGGAGGTTTAGAGGTGTGCCGATTTGGTCCATGGAGTAGATGAGAACAACGGGGGAAAGATAAGGCAACTCCCATCTGCTGGCCATCCTTCAGCGGGTAGATTGCCTAGGAATGCATCATCCTACATGACTGTATCAAGAAGTTTGTGTGTCCTACTTGTTACAGGTAACAGGGGAGCCTTAGAGCGGAACCAGTGCTGATAGGCGGAGGTTCAGCGCTCTATTAGACTAGGCTGCGCTAACTCACACCAGCTAGAAAGTCGGATGGTCGCAAGAGGGCAGTGAGGGAAAGACCCTTGCAAGAAGGTGTGAGTGAGTACAATCAAAGGTGATGGTAATGAACGGGGAAGTTCATTCCAGATTGAAAGGGGCAGGCAAAAGCCCTACAACTAGACAGGCGGGACTGTTCCATTTTGATTGTTTGTTTGCCTGTTCCCCCCACACAGGGGACATCCAGTAAGGCTAGATCAGAGGGAGCCAAGGAAGGTGAGACACCAGCTAGATTCACACCAAGGACTGGTGCTTAGACCTGACCTTGAACACAATGGGGACACCTAAGGCATTTATGTAGGGGGAAAGGCTGGGTCATCATGTGAAGAAGAGTGCCTCTTTGGCTACTGCGGCAGTAAGTTCCTGCAAAAGGGTTATTGTGAGGGGGCTGTTGGCACAGAGACCAGAACAAATGACCCATCTGCTTTGCTGATCCTCCCCATAGTAAACTAGCCAAGTATGGAACAATACACACACAAGTAAATACTGGGAGGATGGCTAATAAAGGAATATTTATTTCTCCATCGGGGAAATGCTTGCCTTTCTTTTGCAAATATTTGTCCTTGAAATATGATTTAAATCGGGTGACATTTATTTTGCATTTCAGTTCTATGCAACCTTACTTTTGAAAGTCAACGCAAGCCTCCGATGTGTTTCTTTCTCTACACTTATTGGTGCCCAGCAGAGCAGGTATGCTGCAATTGTTGTTCCCTTGTGTTGGAACATGCTTCAAGCATCTAGATTAGAAATCTCTGTGATAGATTAAGTGAAAAAAGTGTAGTACAGAATAATGTTTCAAACAGCTTAGCTCTCCTGAATCAAGGAGAGAAATAGTCAGGCCAATCTGTATTTTCCTGTCTTGTCATAGAAATACACTGGGCGGAGGGGCCGGGTAAGAAACTTGGGGGAAATAACCAAGGCCAGTAAGGGCTGGGAGAAAATTGAATGGAAAATTTGGAGTGGGAATGAGACTTTTAATGTACTCATCTGTAAAACATATTTTCATCGTGAGAGAGAGGATCTCATAAAAATCAAGCCTAGTCTCAAACTTTCTGTGTAGCCAAGGCTGGTCTTGAACTCCTGATCTTCCTGTTGCTGTCTCCCAAGGGCTAGGATTAGAGGCATGAATTCTGTAAAACTTTTTTAATTTTTGAGGAAAAAAATTACATAGATTGTGTGTACATATGTAAATGACACATATTCCAATCAGATATATCACCAAACCTACCCCTGTCCCCTCTGTGACAAAAATGGCATTATAAATTATTTTTATGAAGCCCTTCCTTTTAAGGCCCTACTCATGGATCAGCCATCACGATACTATCAGGCTTTTGGCTGGAGCGATGGTTGATGGCATCTGGGTTCAGTCACCCTCTGTCTTATACCCTCCTTGTAGCTGGGTCTATTCACTTCTTTTTTTATTGATTTTTATTGCTACATCACTTCTTAGATGGTACATTTGTTTAATTTTAATTTTAACTTGGCACAATCTAAAAACACCTGTGAAGAAAATATAATGAAAGATTGTCTAGATCAGGAGGATTATCTTGATTATGCTAATTATGGCGGGGAGACCTGTTCACTGTGGGTGGCACCATTGCCTAGGCAGAGGAACATTTATTATTCTCAATTACTGATTGTAGATGATTTCATCAACTCCCTCAAGCTCCCATTGCTGTGACTTCTATGCTATCATGGGCCATAATACAGAACTCTGTGCTAAAATAAGCCCTTTGTCCCCTAAGTTGGTTTTGTCCAGGTATTTCAAAGCAACAAGAGATGAAACTAAGATAATTGCCAGGCCCTGAACAACCAGACAATGCAAAAGGCCTCTAAGGAAAAGTCACTATAAGGTCGACAGTGAAAAATCCCTAGAAATTAATTTAAAGCAGAAATTATAGATGCTGCTATTTGCCTTTCTCAGGGATGGGTCCCATCCCCATCCATTGAATCATAGAAGCCAGAGACTCTCCTAGGCACCCTTCTCCTTGCTTCCTTCACCTAATAACATCTCATTATTAGGTGTTCCACAATACACATATTTTCAAAATCATCTATGGAGGAGGCCAGTGAGAACCCTGAATCTGGTTCATCAGGGGCTATGGTTATAAAGTATGTAGAGAAACAGAAGTAGCCTCGGCTTTATATTTAGAGGTAACCAGCTGGATTGAATAGAGGGAGATTGATTCCATGACAGGTGTTACACTAGCCAACCCCAGGGCTGATATAGAATGAGATGATTGTAACAGTCCCTTTGAGCGGGTGAGCATCAAACTATGCAGTCTGGGATGTGAGAGAAAAACATTTTTGCTGAAGTTGACTCTGGGGTTTAGGATGAGGGTTTTCTCCCAAAAAGAAGCAAAGGGGGCTTGAGATTTGTATTAGTAAGCAAAGAATCCATGAAGAACAGGCCAGCATCCCTGGATGGGAGGCATGCTTCCAATAGTGACACCCTGTGGTACTGAGAAGCAAGTGTCAGGAAGAGATCTCAGACCACTCGCTACATCTGTGTGAAGAAAGCCAGAAGGTCTTCTCTTGGAAATAAACAAGCCTCATGGCTTAGGTCAATCTGGGAAGAACAAGATTTCCCCTCCCCCACCAAAGACATTTCTGGAATGATTATGTTATGTATATGAGTGTTCTACCTGCATAGATGTGTGTGTACTGCATGGATGTGCGTGCATGCATGGAAATGTGTGCACTGCATGCACTCCTGGTGTCTTCAGAGGTCAGAAGTAGGCTTCAGATCACCTGAGTTCCTAGCTCGTGCTCCGTCTCCTTCTGCTCCTGATTTGGACCTTGAGATTTCTGTCCGGTGCTCCAATGTGGGTCTCTGTCTCTGTCTCCTTTCATCGCCTGATGAAGGTTAATATTCATGAGGATGCCTATGTGTTTGTCTTTGGATTCACCTTCTTATTTAGCTTCTCTAGGAACATGAATTATAAGCTCAATGTCCTTTATTTATGGCTAGAAACCGAATATGAGTGAGTACATCCCATGTTCCTCTTTTGGGTCTGGCTTACCTCACTCAGGATAGTGAACTAGAGCTAAGGATGATTGTGAGCCACCGACCAGGTGCTGGGAACTGAAGCAGGGTCCACTGCAAGAGCGGTCAGTGTTTATGATCATTGTGTTGTCTTTGCTGTGTTTGTGAATGAAATTCTTAAGTAAATGGTCTCTGTTTTATCTTTCCTTCTCCAACCCACATCACAGTATGGAGAACATACAAATGCCACTGAAGAGATTTAGAACAGTATATGAATAGATTTAAGATTTATTTTTTTTCCCAGGGTGGTTTTCTTGCTTGTCAATACACATAAGATAGTTTTAAAAACACTTAGGTCTTTCTGACAGTTGTGCAATGGCGATGTCTGAACAGCTGACTAAAAGATTGTTTGGCATGTTTGACATGGATTTTGGAGCAGACCTAGGAGAGGGTGATTCTTTGAACTTTGGAGAAACTCTTTGTCCACATGGCAGGCAGTTCAGCCCCAGAAATCTGCTTTTAAAATTATGTATTAATTTTTGTCTTATGTATGTAAATGCTTTGCCTGCGTTGTGTATATGCACCATGTCTGTTCCTGATGCCCATAGGGCCTGAGGAGGGCTCCAGATCCTCTGAAGATGGAGTTCCAATTGTCTGTGTGCCACTGGAACTGAACCTGGGCCCTCTGCAACACTGCCAAGTGCTCTTAACTGCTGAGTCATCTCTACAGTCTTGAATCCACATTGTGTTAACCACATGCTACAATCCAGGCTTTCTATGGGGTATGTAACAGTGACCATAGCAGGCACATGGGAGAGAGAGTGCTTCCAGGGCACCAGCACCATCCTAGACATTATGTCTAATCTCATGGAGCCATTAGGATAATTCTGGGGGTATCCCTGTGATGAGAAAACTGAAGCAAGATGGTAAACTTAGTTGAGTTCACACAAGTATAGCAGCTAGGTCAGGATTTGGATTGTGAGTCCAAGCTCCTTATCATAGCATAAGCACCATACGGTGCCTCCTGCAATTTGTTTCCATTTTTCTGTGGAGTTTCTAGTCATACATTATCCGGGTATCTTATCAGCATTCTGCAACACATTGCTCTCAACCTCAGTATCATCAAGGGCTGCATACAGGTGAGCCTTAGCCCCAAAGTATTCCAGACATCATCCTACTATATGCTTGGAGAACTTCCAACCCGTCATCACGACCAGCCTCCAGCAACTGACAATTGTCCCATAAATCTAACTGGGACCTCACTTACAGTACAAAGAGCAGAGGTGAGATGTCACCTCCCATGTGTACAGAAAAAAGGCATAACATCAGCACACCTGTATAAAATCATCTTCTCTTGTATCTACATGACTGAGAACAGAAGCTAAAGGAAAGCAGCTGGCAAGATTCACTCAGAGTAGGCCTGGGTTAGACTCCTGAAATCCCCTCTGAAACTCCAAAGAGCACATCAGACTGCACCCTAGTTAGATTTTTTTTCCCAACTTGATCCAAGTCATGTTCAACTGGGAAGAGGGAATTTCAATTGAGAAAGTGCCTGTGGGACAATCTAAGTCTGTGGGAGCAATTTCTTTATTAATGACTCATGTGGGAGGGCACGACCCACTGTGATCCTAGGAGGTATAGGAAAGCAAGCTGAGCAAGCCATCGGAAAGAAGCCAGTAAGCGGTGTGTTTTCATGGTCTACTTCAGTTCCTGCTGCTTCCAAGTTCCTGCCTTGCGGTCCTAATCCGACTTCCCTTCGTGTGGGACTAAACATGTAAGTTGAAGCAATTCCCTGAGTTGTTTTCAGGCAGGGTGTTTATCACAGGAATAGAAAGCAAATTAAGACAGACCACGAAGGTTGATGAAGTGGACCGTCATTTTCAATCACTGAGACTTGAGTGTACTTGTATATGTGTCATGGAGTAGCTCATTTGAATAACATTAACAGAGAAACAGACTTCTAATCACCAATAAGCTATGCTAAACCCACACTCAGAGTTTCCATGACCACAGCATGTGAGAGGTTATGTGAGCTTGCCATCTAATCCTCTCACAGGAGAGGAACCTGAGGCGCAGCTGGCCAACAGAGCTAGAAAGCGTGGCCTCAGCATCTATGTACTTGACCTCCATTCTGACAAACCTTAATAAAGGTCTGCGTAGTGGATAGCTGGTAAAATTCAAAGCAAATGGTTCATGTATTTATCATACTTACCGATGTCTTTTGCTTTACTACTGAGAATGCTTCGATAGCCAAAACAAGAGATGTTCATTGGAAACAAATCATTAGTGTCATTGAGAGTATCTGCAACTTTGAAAACCAAAGAAAAGGTTCTTTTGAGTGGACAGTGAGCTCCATTAAAAGCAAGCATCTTAAGTATGAGCTCATAATGCCGTTCGCAACTCCACAAATAAAATTACATCT
This sequence comes from Microtus pennsylvanicus, assembly GCF_037038515.1. NCBI lineage: Eukaryota > Metazoa > Chordata > Mammalia > Rodentia > Cricetidae > Microtus > Microtus pennsylvanicus. The sequence goes on from NC_134580.1 coordinate 728,438, forward strand.
AATACGTTATATATACATATATTATGAATATATATCTATGTTCCAAGATTGATGAATCATTCCATTAATGATGGTAGCACTTTGGGGACAAATTCTTCCTTTTATAAAGAACACAGCCTTGGGAGTTGTCCAGGGCATTCTCACTTCTGATGGAAGCGTTTGGGGCTGCAATAATGTTTCTGCCAGCAGAAACTCCAGGCCCTGTTCCAAGGCATATCCTCAGTAAATTATAAAGCAGGAGGAAGGTTTATCGTGAACCCAGTGTTTCTTTCATCCTTATTTCTGAGACTTGTTTTTCCTCTTTGTAATAGGATATGAATCCTTTCCCTGTAAGTGGTCTGGGACTTTAAATGTAAACATGGCATACAGCTACCCTACCAGGTAGCTGGCACCCAACAGGCTCCTGGAATATCTAAGGACGGTTCCTTCCAGACTCTGCAATCTTGTTTTGTCCTCTTCGTTACAAGGATTTTATAGTTCACCGTAACTGGTAAAACAGCCTCCCAAGGGTAATGCAAGGGTCTCATATCTTATGCAGCGCCACCTCTGCTAGAAAAGTGTTCGGTGACTCTCCCGTCCTGTTTCCTTAACCCTATAACTGGCAGTTCTCTTTAAATGAATGCTAAGTCCCTGCTGTTGGATAGTCTGCATGGTACTGTGCGCTATCCCCTTCCTACCCCATGCTTTGTTGCCTGGAATGAAAACACTTCAACACAAAATTTAACTTAAATATGTTATTCTCATTTGAGGTCATTTTCTTCTCTCGATCAAATATAACCAAGTGCATTTTCTAGAAGACTTTTAAATAATTAAACAGACCAAATATATAAGAATATACACACCCATATTATTTATCATACCTGCAAACTATTATGAATTTTGTACTATGTCCTAGGCCTTATACCTGCAATATGTGTGCCAAGTAGAATGTATTTTGGTTAAAAGAGTGATACTGTATGTGTGCGTCAAGGGCCTTTGCTTTTTTCTCTTTCCCTGCCTGTGTTTCTGCGAGTCAGCCAGGCTGCCATGTTAACGGCTCACTCTTTGCCCTCACTGCGTACTATTCCATTCTGAGCATCCCGCATCCCTCACTCATGAGTTTCTGCAGCCAAGGGATATTTGTGCCATGTGTATGCACACCAGGCTCCATTGTGTCATTGAAAATACTATGTTCGTGTATGCCTAATGTCTCATATCTATACTTAGGAAGACAATTGCTGAGCTAAGGGAACACACACATGTCCCTGTGTGCTGGCTAATTCCACACCACTTTTTACAGTTGCTTTATTTTATACTCTCATCAGCAGGATCGTGGATCCCCAAAGAACCGTGTCCTCCTCACCCTGCTACGACCATGCTCTGATTTTTTTAAGTTCAATAAATGAGAAATGCATTTTGATTCAGATATTTAGTGTTTTCTTTATTTTTTTTATCTTCACTTTCTGGCCATTTGTGTTTCCTGTTCTCTAAAATTTTCACTGATTCTTACTTTTGGATCATTTGTATTTTCCCTGTAAATCTATAGGAATTCTTCAGATATTGATGTGATTTCTCAGATTGAGGTGTTCACATACCTTCCCAGAACACTAGCTCTTGCTTGTTCATGGCTTCTCTTCTGCTTTTCCATGATTTCCTTTTTGTTATTTGTTTGTTTTTACAACTGGGCTGAAGTTTCCTGCCAGTCCCCCCCTCTAACACATCCGCCCATCTGTTTTTCTTTGTGTTAAAGCTTCTTGAGACCACTTTCTATATTTAGAATGCTAAAATCCCAAGCACTTATATCGTGTGTGTGTGTGTGTGTCTGTGTGTGCACAGTTAAATAGACTCATATTATCCACACGCCTTTGTCTTTCACCTTTAAATTCTTCTATCCAATCAAGCAGTGAGGTCATTCTATTGACTCTCACAGGGATCAGGTTTTCTAACACAAGAAGGTCAACTCAGTGATCCCTGTTTTCTCCTTTGTTATTCAGTACTCTTCCTTCTGGAAAGATGCCACCTTTCAGGACACTCCAGTTTTATACTGGGCTTTGCTTTCTAGTAAGGGCTTCCACCACAACTGGCTCTCCTTGGAGGGCATCTGTTATTTCTGACCACACAGAGCAAGCAGGGATTCTGGGAGGAGAGGATTTCTTTATATTTTTAGAAAAAATTTGGTTAGGTTCATGCTGATCAGTTTTTTGCTCATTGAAATTTTGTTGAGTCTACAAAGTATTTAGGGGTGACCACCTTGTTTATGAAAATAATTATATATGTACATATATATGGCTATATGTATTATATATTTAGATTCCTATACAAAAATATAATTTTCTGCTTTATCTATTTGGATATTTTTATTTCGATCTAAGAGCCATATATATACATATATATGTATATATGTGTTATGATATTTTATTAATTTTTTATTAGCACACAAAAGGGAGTTTATATACTTCATTTTTATGGGTCCTTCTCATTTCTCTCCCTGTCTCCAGCCTTTCCTTGCCACCCCTCACTTTTGCTGCGTGTCTCGTGTATTGTTAATTTATTCCTCCCCCCGGATCTCTTTCTCTCTGCTTGTATTCCACCACCACCACAGACAAATGTAAAAATTGAAATCTTGGCTCTGTATCTGCCAGGAAATGCACAATGTTTGTTTTTCCGAGTCTGGGTTGCTTCTCCCAGCATCATTCCCTCTTCCATGGTTTGTGCTTTAAAAATACAACGTTCTAGCCATTGACGGAGGAAATGCAGTTGTAAAGAACATTTGTTTTTAATTAATTATTTGCTGAATATGTGTGGGTTTCTACAAAATACCACAAACTGGCTTATAACAAAACAAAATTTTTGAGAATTACGGAATCTAGAGAATTGATCAAGGTGCTTGCATCTAATGCCATGCAGGGGCTCTCTGTTTCCATGACAGTGCCTTCTGGCTCAGCCTTCACAGTATCTGAGAGACAAAGAAGCTCCCTCAGCTTCTGTGACTGGAGTAAGCCCGTGGATGCTGCCATGCCCCTCAGACCTCCCCTAACTAACACCAAACACACCCGGGGATTACGCTTCAGCATATGAATTGGGTGGGGCATTTAGAGTGCATCCACCATTTTCTTATAATGTAGTACTCATTCTTCCAATTGTTTATTGATTCATTAGGTTTCTTACAGATGCAGGGGTGGCATCACAAAATAATTACAGTTGTGAATTTTTTATACTGTATACAGATCATTTCTTTCCCGTGCCATTGCTCCCTTGCTGAGTATAAAGCTGAGGAATTAATAGTGTGTGATCTTAACTTAATCTCCTTTAAAGAGAATGCTTGCCCATGATACAATATTGTATATACAATTTATTTTAGTGGTAGATAATCACTACTTATCAACTAAAGTACATTTCTTTTACTTTTACAATAGTAAGTTGTAAAATAATGTCTTTTTAGCTTTACTAAACATTTCTCTCTATAACTATTTAAAATAAGGGGGCTACTTCCCATTACCTATATTAATATAATAAATTACATTAATGAGTTCTGTTTAGTAATGTACACTTATACTCCTGAAATAAGCCCCTCTTGAAAATGTGTCATATTTTTACAAATATTTTTTGTTCTCACTGCCAGGTCTGTATATAAAAATACTTTATGTGTATGATTGAGATTCAAGCATAATTTCGCTTTGTTCAACCAAACTTGTCTGGGTGTAGAATTGGTGACACCAGACACCTAACATCAAGTTGTACAACCATTCCTGTGTTTCATTTCTTTGATGTGTTCGGCACAGTATTCGTGATATCTGATTCTTGAATACTTCGGTGAATAGTATGGGCCTAACATTTTCTTGGCAAGAGGACTATTCATCAGTGATTCAGTTGCTAAACGGAAGAATAAAATCACTAAATGAAATTTAAGAGATGAAACAGCTGCTTTGAATGGAAACAACTAGAACGCATTTATAAGCCAAGAAGAAAGACCCACAAAGGATGTGCTAGGGATAAAGGAAGCACAGGGAGGAACTGAGAGAATGGTTCCAATGCCCTAGGCTAAGGTGGGAAGACTCATCTCAGAAAGAGGAGACACTTCTATCCTGCAGAGACTGGAAAAAAGGGAATTGTTTCTTATCAGACATGGGGCAGAAAGCAGAAAAAAAAAATCTTACCTCATGTAACCTTGTTTTATTTGGGAGATAGGTAGATAGATGGATACATACATGCATACATACACACATTCATACATTCATACATGGTAGAGTATGTGTGTATTGGAGCGGGGTTTTGAGTAAAATGGGGGCTGAGATCTGATGTTTAAAAAACCTGGAACTCCAGGATGGTATGGTTCATTATGAAAGGACAAGAGCTTGGATTGCTTGGATTCCAGAAGGGCCTATAGCATCTGTAGGTGAGGAGAGATTGAGATTTAAAAATTAAGGGAAGTTTTAATATGTTAACAAGAGGCAGAACATGAGTAGCTGGGAAATGAAAAAAATAACTGGGATTGGAGATGATGAAGGCAAACATTTAAAAAGCCAAAATAGTAGGGGGAAAAAAGATGAATCTTAGAGACAGGCACAATGGGAGGTTGGGTGCTGTGAAATGCCCTCTGGATATGATACAACTGTTGCACACCTGAACCCACAGGAGCTGTGGTTGCCTGTACCAAATCAGCCATGAAATTAGGAGTGGGTGTAACTGGGTATGAAAAGGAGGTTATCAGGAGTATGATAGGGGTAGAAGAGGGTAATGTGGAGAATACGATAACAATACACTATGTATGTGTTTGGGATTGTCAAAAACTAAAAAAGAAAGATAAAAAAGATTGTCCACAGTACCATAACAACAAAAGTCAGGTGACCAGAAAAGAAGAGGTTGCAGAGGGTCTATGTCTGTTCTATAGATGACGGAGAAAGAAGAAGAAAAAGAAGAAGAAGAAGAAGAAGAAGAAGAAGAAGAAGAAGAAGAAGAAGAAGAAGAAGAAGAAGAAGAAGAAGAAGAAGTTGTTGTTGTTGTTAAATTGTTAAATTCATTCTTATCTGGGTGAAAGTTCTTGATAGTTTGTGTTGACTTAAATGTAGGGTCAACCCTGAGTGACATCTTAGGAAAGGAGACAAAGGAGTTTTAGTGACAAGCGATGATGGAACAAACTCTGTGTGAACAAACTGCACCCTTGTAATTTTTCCTTCAGGACATTACAGAATTCACATACTTATATAATGTAATCCTCACCACAGCACAACAGAGGGGTCCTAACAGTCTTAGAGACAAAAGGTTGTTCCCAGGAGAGGGAGCACAGCACCATGCTCACTTTGCACATTTCTGACATAGGATGAACCAGGTCTTTCTAACCCTATGATCTCTACACTTAGCCATGATCCTAACTGCTAGAGAGGTCAGGGATGAGGGAGTTTAATTTACAACACATGCAAATTTCTCCCAGAGTAAGAGTAAGAGAGAAAGTCCTTGTGTCAGCAATGCCATTGTTAGGACAGTGGACAAGTGGGAAAAACATTTCCACAGACACAGAGTGAAGGGATTAGAATTTAGCACAAGACACCCCAAGACCAAGTTCCTGGCACAAAGGAGATTTATTTGCCCCAGAAGGACAGAAAGAAATGAGTAAGAAACAATGAGAGGAGATGGAGGATGAGGAAAAAAGAGAAAAAGAAAAGGGAGCAGTGGGGGGATATTTGTCTCAATGGACAAAGGACTGCTTCTGGATAGAGAGGAGTCCGACATGACCCATAGGCACTTAGCAGTTTCTAAGGATACAATGGTAAACCCATTGTTAGAATGAGGTGTTTAATTTTAATTGGTCATATTAATTAGGTGAGCAAAAGGGGGTCTTTTGATTGCTGGAGACTTCAATACTTTGATAGCTGGACCTGGGTAGTCTGCCTTGGGTGGAAGAAGTGGCCAAATAAAGAAATAGATCTTGGTGACTAGTTTTAACAATATAAAGCTTAAAAACACTTTAAGCAAGGCAGAGGGAATGAGGAAGAAGGGCAAAGCCTTCCCGAGCTATGTTTGCCATGCTCAGGATGGCCAGAGTCCCTTCACTCAGAAGCTGCTACATGGCTAAGATCTAGAGTTCGTGAAGAACCAAAGCAAAGACATGCATTCCATGGAGATGAATACATAGAGAGAAAGCACCCACAAATATCGGCAGGTGCCAACCATGTGTCTGCTAGCCTAGAGCAGTTCTGAACGTATGTCTCTTTATTCAGTATCAACACAAGCCCTCACATGAGCACTCACCTTAAAGGCTACGATAGGATTTAAGAGTGTGTGGTCTCTGCAACAGCATACAAAACAAGCTGCTCTTGGGCAGATAGTCTACCTTGTGGCCAATGAAGTATCTCCCAAAAGTAGGTGATGCTCAAACTTAAGTTTTAAAGCCCAAATACTTTTTCAGAGAGACTTACTGGTATTTCAGAGAGAGAAAATACAGGGTATAGAGAGTGTGGGTCTAATCAAAGCTAACTACCTTTCACTGTGACCAAAGCCTGAGGGAGGTTTGTGTGGAGGTGTAATTGGCAGGTAGTGAGCCCCTCCCTCTGGCAATGAAAGCAGTAGGAAATGGGTGCTTAGGGTCCCATTTCCGTGCAGTTCTAATGAGGATTGTGCACAGCGCTGTGGATCCCAGAAAGTCACTGCCTAGCTTTGCCCACAGGGCTTCCGAGAGGAGGTGGTGTTTGCACAGACTCTGAAGAAATGTTAGAGAGTGGGTGACTGCTGAGCAAATAAGACGAGGTGAGGAAAACATTCTCAGTGAGAGGATGCACTGCCCTGAAGTCTCTGAGAAGGGAAGTTTCCCCGTGCCCAGGAAGGGTTATTAAAAGGTAGAGACACTGGTAGATGCTTGTTTACCTATTTCTGGAGTTAACTGTAAAGTAATCCTGCCGTGCACAGCAGGGAGCCCCTTCCACCTTAGTACTGAGGGTAAGATTACTGGATTGCTAAAGCCTGTACCTTCTCATCAGCAAGTGAAGGTGGATCCTTCACAAGTAGGTGTCCTTGGTGAGCTTTGAAATCCAAAAGCAACCTTCACAGTCTGCTGTTCTATGAAATCAGCTTTTCTCTGCAGGCTTCTATATATATGTTCCAAGGGTCTTCCTTCCTCCACCCCTCAACACCAAAAAGCAGTCTTCATGTTGTTTCTCATTCTCTATTCATCCATAGTCTGTTTATAAGTTCCCAAGATGAGCAAGAGAACTGAGTGGGCATTTCACATTTAACGTATGTCCTGAATCCCCTTTGCCAGCCATGTGACTTGAATGTTATTATTCTCACTCTACTGGCAATACAACATAAGCCCAGAGATCAAGAGATTTGTCTAGCTACATATATCTTCTGTAATTGGAGAACATAAAAAAGAAGAAATAGCTCACTGTATATCTTGTACTACTCCAGACATAGGGCTTCGGTATGTCATCTCCATAGGTTCAAAGCCTCTGAGGAAGGGTGTCTGGTACCACCCCTGCCTGAGTCTGCGGTCAGAAGCAATAGTGTATGGCAAGTGTTGTAGAGACTGGTACTGGCTAGAAATCCTCTCTCTGGTTTTGATTTAGTTCTATATGATCTGCGCTTTATCCAAGTCATGTCCAAGAAACAAATAAAATAAAATTAGGAAGAAAGAAAAAAGGGAGGGGTGGAAAGAAGGGAGGGAAGGATGGAGGGAGGAGACTGAACTGCCTTTTCTTAATAGCTATTCTGTTGATGTGACAAAATATCTCACAAACTAAAGATGGGTTTTATTTTGGTTCAGTCCCTCATGGCAGAAAAGATGTTTTTTTGTTTGTTTGTTTGCTTGCTTGCTTTTTACTTTTAACTCTTTTGCTCTTTAGGGAGCCCACCAACCAGTTCCCAAATAAATACATGGAGGCTTATTCTTACTTATGAGTGACAGGCTTTGCTTGGCTTGTTACTAGCCAGCTTTTCTTAACTTAAATTATTCTTCTACCCTTTGACTCTTGTCCTCTACACTTCTCTATTCTGTATGTGTTTCTTTCCTTCTTACTCCATGGCTGGTTGTGTAACAAGGTGACTGACCCCCCCAGCATCCTCTCATTCTTTTCTCATTTCCCGGATCTTCTCTTCCCAGATTTCTCCTCCTGTTTATTTTCTCTGCCTGCCAGCCCCATCTATCCTTTCTCCTGCCTAGCTATTGGCTGTTCAGCTCTTTATTGAACTAATCAGGCGTTTTTAGAGAGGCAAAGCAACCCAACTTCACAGAGTTAAACAAATACAACGTAAAATAATGCAGCACATCTTTGCATCATTAAACAAATGTTCCACAGCATAAACAAATGCAACATAACTTCAACTCATATTCCACAACACAAAGGCCTAGTGACAATAGCTTAAGGAAGGTAGTCACACTGCACCTACATTTGGGAAGTGGCAGTCATGAATATTGTTCCCCAGCTCATTTTCTCCCTTTATTCCACCCTGGGCCCCAGTCCAAGGAATGGTGCTGCCCATATTTAGGATGAATCTTTTTACTTTAAGTAAGCCAGCCTAGAAACTCCTTCACAGACATGTCCAGAGGACAGTTTGACCATGACTGACCATCACAGCAACAATCTCTGGGTACATCCCATCCCCTCTACTGTCAAACAGGAATATTCCTTCCCTTTATTTAAAGTCCAACCATACTTCCTTTCCATGCAGCGTCCATCTAATCTGTAGGGTAAATGGCTAGAACAAGATAGCTCATCTCCCACTCCGATGCTGACATAAAGAAGATGGGAATTCCTGTCCAGTATGATAACTTCCTGCCATTAGGTATGACCTTGAGACACTAGTTGTGTCAGTCACCCGGGGGGTGGCATTAAAATAGTTATTAAGTCCTCAGTTCTCATCCATAATACTCTCCATCATGTGGGCCTGCACCCACAGCCTGTCCTTTCACAGCAGAGCTAACACCTTAGAAGGCAGCTCACATCTGTGCTGCTTCAGGGAGAGGCAGACATGATGGACATGGAAGGGACTCATTAGAGTGTTGGTAACAGAATGTTTCAATGCAGAGAATGGAGGAGGAAGCACCAAGACTAAGCATTTGTTCATTCAAGGCATTGACTCTGTGGTCCAAGCACTGTAGAAGCTCTGAAAATACGTGGTCTCTGGGCCAGTGAAGTGATCTCTGAATGTGAGCATATTTTAACAGCCCACAGCAGTGAACACTAGAACACAGAATTGTTTATGAAGGTTCTCCACTGGCTATCACACACAATCACACTCAGCTTGGGTCTAACAAGCACTTTCTGAAGAAGAGACTTCAGTCAAATAGCTCCTGGTTGATGCTTGATAAGCCCAGCTACCAGGCATAGTTGGGAGTATCCTAAAAGCTAAGTAGATATTTGCCCTGAGATGTGATAGAATTCAAATTGCTTAGCATGAAATCAAGGCAGACTAATACAGGCTTTATTGACATTGCAGTCCATGTCCCAGGCCCTTGGGGGCCTCACCAACACACCTTACCCATGTCTGGTAATACCTTCTCATCTTAACTTCCCATTACTTCCTTGTTTGTTACAACTAGACACCTATATTCCGTGGGCAATCCAGAACGGGGTATATGCCATCAGCTGCCACAGTGAGCCTTTAGACAATTTTGACTTATTTATCCTATAATCATGTTACTGCTCCTCTTCAAGATGTTCCTTGCTTCTAATAACTTGGCATGGGAGACAGACTCTTAGGTCGTCTTTGCTGCTCCTACTTGTAAATTATCTAAGTAAAGCACTGAGTCATCGAGCGCCCTTTTCTTGCAATGCAAAGAGAGGTTGCATCCTTTGCAGTAACAAAAAAATAATAAGTTGTTAGCCAACTATCCTAAATATTCTTTGGTTGAGTCTAACAATAAAGCGGTCTATAAAGTGAAAAAAATGATTTAGCAGTTTTATGGTATTATCTCAATTTCGTGCAAACAGAACAGATCAAAACAATTTGAAAATGTACAATACCAAGACAGGTGGGGAGTCCAAAGTGTTCTATATTCTGTCCTCTTTCCCCATAATCCAGACATTGCAGCAGAATGCATTCTCTCCTTATCATCAAGGTAAAAATAACTGTGAATTGTTTTTAATAACCTTGATTTAAATGTCCCCAAGTTTGTATGTAAGAAATTTATTTAATAGTCATTCATCCTTCTATTCACTCTTCTTATGGGAAGGGTAGATGTCCCTGCTTTGGCCCTATTATTGCCACCACTGGTATACAGCTGCAGCAGAGACAGTGTTGGGAACCCACAGGTGCAAACAACAGAGTGCAAGGACTGTGGAAGCCCCTTGTACCATACCTGGCTTTGCTTTTCCCTGGTACCTGATGTACTGCAAAATAAGCAGCTTCTTGCGCCTTATCAGCAACAGCAAAGTGAGGGATCAGTGGGCCACACTCAGGCCGGGCAAGGTTCAATAGCACTGCTGAGCCAGAACCCGAGCTGGGATCCATAGGGTTTCTATAGGATGGTCTTGATAATGGGAACTGGTTGTGACTGAACAAAGTCCTTAGCAGGATTTATCCTTCAGGCTTCCTTGGTCCTATGCTGGCACTTCATTTGTCCTAAGGAGGGGAATGAAGCTCAGAGCATCTCTGATGCCTGGATACCAGAAGATAAAGCCTGGCAAAGATGCTTCTTTCCATCTCTGTCTCAGAATCTCACTGATTCTGGATGGACAAATCACCAGTGGATATTCTGATTCTCAAGGAACTGCTCAGCTTCTGCCTTCACTTGCAAGTGCAAGAGAGAACAATGGCTGCACTTTTACCTGCATTTAAGGGTTCTTTTAAGCAACAAAAGGACAAAAATACATAAATGCATTAAACTATCTTCTAAAGGACCAGTTTCTACACAAACTGGAGGCTGTGAAGGCTGCAATTAAGATTTTGATGTTTAAAAGAAATGCATTCCATTTCTCCCCACATAAAAGTAATTTACTAACATCCTACCTAAAGGATCCTTTTCATTTAAAAGAAGAAATCTTAATAATGGATGATTGCTTTGTGAATATGAAAATTACATATCTGTTGCATAATCAGACATTTAATTGACACATCATTTCACTTCCCATGGAGTGTGAGGAACAGATTTGAAATCATGTGACTGATTTTTCTCCTGCTTCTTCTTGAAAATGAGAGGACTGTTATTTTGCTAAGGGTATAAGGAAATATTGAATTCAAATCCTCTATTATTGATTAAGCACATATTGTATGCAAGCAAAAGACTGTTATAGAATTCACTGTTGAAGGAGGCATGCCTGTTACATTGAAGCTCAAAATTTAAAAGGATCCTGTATTGCTATAGGATAGGGTCGTTTCAGGTTCCCTATCCTCATCTGCCCAAGGAACTAACTGGGGACATCACCTTGGGCTCCTGGGAGCCACTCTAGGTTCAAGACTCTTGGACGGAGGGGGGAGGACCTTGGACTTTCCACAGGGCAGGGAACCCTGGCCACTCTTTGGACAGGAGAGGGAGGAGGAGAGGAGTGGGGGGAGGGGGAGAAGGGTAGGAGGAGGGGGAGGGAAATGAGAGGCTGGGAGGAGGGGGAAACTTTTTTTCCTTTTCTCAATAAAAAAAATAAATAAAATAAAAAAAAAGGATCCTGTACCGATCATTACAGTGTTCGCTAGGTTAAAATACACATCAGGAAAGTGTTCGTGGACACAAGAAAAGAAGAAAGCCAAATCAAATCTTAAGGGTCAACTCTAAGTAAACACTTGAAACATAGTTAGTCCCCAGCACAGTACTGTCTTTACTGTATCATCAGCTCCATCTCACACACAAAATATTTAGACCACAGCAAGAGGAGTTGTCTCCCTGAACACAGGTTATAGAATCAAGAGAAGAATACTGTAGATTCAAATGGTTGCCACTGTTTTATTTTAAGCTACTGCTCCTGTGAGTTTTAAATAAAAAAAAAATTTAAAAAGTTCCCAATAGGAACAGCCTCAGAATGATAAGATAGAGTGTATTCCAAAATATTTGGGAATGAAGAGGCAGGGTTTGGGCTAAAATCCATGGGTAGAGAGTATTCCAGAAGGAGGCAACAGCATGGGGGAGACTTGCATTGTCAAGAAAGGTGTGTGTGTGTGTATCTCCAGGGATACTGCTGCAGTGCACAGATCTATAGCATGTTCAGTTTGTACTACCAAGAAAGATCTAGGGAGAAAAGTGATGAGAGTATTGTGACAGAGTCAGCAGCCCAGGAGGGCACTGGCAACATGCAGTCACATGGATTATATTCATGAGGAGCCAGGCACAAGCAATGTGAATTTCGTCATATCCCTCCATTTGTCCTTTCCTCCTTCCCTTCTATACAGATGGATTGACTCCTAGGATGAGCCAGACATAGCTGAGCATAGGAGGAGAGAGAAAACAAGCCCAATGCCAGCCTTGCGTTCTGAGTTACAAATATTATCTTTACCACTTAAAAGCTATTTAAATTTCTATTCCTACTGATCCTTCTTCCTGGACAGTGAGTACGATAGTGCATGAATATGAAGTTGTTATAGAGGTATCTTAAACTGGTAACCCTTAATCAAAACAGCACTCACCAAGACCATCTGTTCTTTCTGGCTTCAGTGGCATGAGAAAAAACTCTACCAGTACAATGCCATGCATCAAAGATGCAGTCTCATTGGACCTTGGGGAATGGAATGAGTGCTTAATAAAAGAAAGGCATTTAGCTGTGTCTTGAAGAAGAATGGGGGTGTGCTGATGCAAGTGTTTAAAAATTAAAGCCACCCAGGGATCTTGACTATAGGACACTGTGCCTTGTCCATCCCATTTGTACAATAGTTTGCTTAGGACGCATCTCAATCCTGTAGTCATAGGATCTGCGGGGCTGCATCCCCAGCACCCTGGCCTCTGGCTAGCTTTACCCGAAATAACAACACACAAACTGTATTCTTTTAAATACTGCTTGGCCCTTTAGCTCTAGCCCTTACTGGCTAATTCTGATATCCCGATCAACCCATCTCTAATAATCTGTGAGCACCGGTCTTACCGGGAAGATTCTAGCCTATGTCCATCCTGGGTCGGAGCCTCATTGCGTGTGCCTCAGAGAGCAGAGCTCTCACGTCCACCCAGGAGAGGGGAGCATGGCGTCTCTGCTCCAGAGAGCAGAGCTGTCGAGTCTGAGCTCACTTCCTCTTCCTCCCAGCATTCTGTTCTGTTTACTCCTCCTACCTATGTTTTAACCTATGAGGGCCAAGCAGTTTCTTTATTGCTTAACCAATGAAATCAACAGATTGATATATGACACTCCCACATCACAATCCAATAGAAGGCACATGACCTAAGAATATATGTGTAACACACATTGGGCTTAAAAAGTAATTTAAAAAAAGAGAACATAAATTTGGGTGTATAGGAAAAGAGGTGGATCTAGAGGAGTTGTGGGGGGGCTTAATATGATCAAAGTACATTTATGAAATGCTCAAGGAATAAAAATATTAAAAAGAATATCAAACTTTTGTAGATATAATTTTATCTTAACAAACAAATCAGAATCATATATAGATAAGCATATATATGAATGAAACTTGAAGGTGAATTTATAAACATCATCCAGACTTAGGAAAGTGTCACCTCTTCCATATAAGTAAAGGACTACTGGAGTTATAGAGACATGCACCCATTGTCTACACACACACACACACACACACACACACACACACGGGGGGGGGGGGAGAGAGAGAGAGAGAGAAAGAGAGAGAGAGAGAGAGTCCGAGCTTCAATAGCTCTACAATAAAGAGTAGTTCTACTTTTTAATGACATAAGATTCTTAATTTGATTTGAGTGAAAATGGACAAAGGGACACAAACAAAAAGACTAAGAACCAAATTTTTTATCATTTCTCACCTAACAAAGAAGACCTCTATGCTCTATTAATCTACTGGCAGAACTGTCTAGATATCCAGATCATAAGACAAGTTTACAGATTCCTCTGCCCAATCTCAACAAATAACTTATTAGTTACCCATGGAGCAAAGTGAAGTAAAACACAAAATCAAGGAAAGGGAACTAAAGTAGCAGCAGACTCTAACACTCCACTGCCTGTCAGAATTCACCTCTGTGTTCAATCAATCATGTCTCCATTTCCACCAATAGTTCACCTGTGATTGGCAGGTAAACCCAACAGGCACATATCCATCTCAGGAGATGACATACTCAACTGTAAAAAGATAGGACTTTCCTAAAGGTGTAAGTTTGGTTATCATAAAAAATGCAAAGTGGGTATGTGTCAGAATTTTATTTATTCATGAGGAAAATCTCGATGTGTTAATAATTGAGAGATGCTCAGAAAATGTATCAAAGAAGTCTCTGAGTGTAGAATACAGGACTGTCCATGTTCATTCTAGGGAGCTAGCAACCTGCCGCACACATTCAAGGATACAAGAGGTTCAGAAGCTAGTCACAATATGTGTGTGAGAGAAGGGGGGGCGGGAGGAAAAGAAGAAAACAGAGGGAGGTTTCAGTGAGGAAGGACATATGAACCTTTCCAAAAAGACCACAGAAGGCTCTCTGTCACCTCAGCTACCTCATCACCTCAGCCTTAGAAGTCTCACACTACAAGCTCATGAGAGTCCAGTCTTGAAGTGCTAAATTCCTTGAGGCCAAGTGAAGAACCAGAGAACACTAAATAATCCATTTTTAAGATACAGCACTTATTTTGCTATGTCCTTAAAACACTGCTTCTTAATTTCCTTCCTTTAAAACAAGCAAGGATTTAAACTCACAAGGAGCAAGTCCCTACTAAAAATAATTATATTTGGAATTGATTCAAAGAATTTTTATAAAAGATGAACATACATATGTATACATACATGCATGTGTATATGTGTGCTGACCTCTAAAATACCAGGATACATCATGCTAACATATTGGACAGCCTACTGCACAGAATTGTTGAGAACATCTAGTGATTCAGCTCTTCTTCTTGTTGGAAGATGGAAAAGATACTGTGCCCTTAACAGGGGATTTATAAAGATGTAAAAGGCACTGTCTGTCTCATTCTCAGGGGCTTCATTCAGAATCTGGGTATAATATGTGCATGTATAATATAATATTCGTAATATTTTAGCCTTTGAAGTTTGAGGCAAGGCTCCTTATTTCTCTAACTGTTCTATGGTATACGGGGTGGGATGCCTGTAGGCTTTTGCCTGTGGCTTCTTTTCTAATGAGCCCAGAGACTCAAGGAGGAAAAGAGGGGGTGTGGTGATTTTCAGTGAATAATATCACATAGGTTTGTGTATTGGAACACTTGGTTCCAAATTGGTGGTGCGGTTTGGGGATGTTGTGGAACTTTTAGGATGTGGAACCCTGCCAGAGGACAGACTCTCCGTATTTTGTTTGCTCTGTTTCCTTTGTTTGGTTGATATGTGATCTTCCCAGATTCCTGCTACAACTACCGGCTGCTAAGCACCCCCTGTCATTATGGACTTTCTCTCTGAAATCATAATCCCAAGTGACTCTCTTTTTCTTAAGTTGTCTTTGGTCATGGTGTATTTTTTTATTGAAGCAAGAGAACAAATAGACAGGGAGGGGTGTCTAAACTGGGGACTGCAAATATAAAAGCAGAAAAAGTTGCCTAGTTGCTGTCACATGTCTGAGAATTGGTTAATCCATGCTCTCCAAAGACAGTCATCTCTGGAATTAGGACTTCTTAGTGGACATGCATGTGGCCACCTGTATGCAGAGCATAGGTAAGGATTGCAGAGGTTTCCAAAGTTCGCTGTGCTTTTTAATATTTCACCTTGCAAATGATTAATGGATACTGACATAAACAGTGGTGTAAATTAAAAAATAGTCAAGGAATGTATAAGCAATAGTCCACTCATAAACCTCTTTATATATATATACTGGTTTTCAAGACAGGGTTTCTCTGTAGCTTCGGAGCCTGTCTTGGCACTTGCCCTGTAGACCAGGCTGGCCTTGAACTCACAGAGATCCGCCTGCCTCTGCCTCCTGAGTGCTGGGATTAAAAGTGTATGCCACCACCACCCGGCCTTGAATATATTTTTAATAATACTTTTTACTTAGTCCTTGAATATTTAATGCAGGCACACAATGTACCTATATCATATCTACCATAACCTCCAAATGCCTCCAGAAATTCCACAGCACATCTCTTTCCTAACTTCATGTCTTTTTTTGTAAACGTTGTTCATTTGTTCGTATATTTTTAACCCACTTAGTACAATTAGTGCTACCCATTACACATGGGAAAATGTCATCTACTGGAGCATATACAAGCCATCAGTGGCCACCTCCATAATAATAAGTGACTTTCTCTCCTCCGGCATTTATTGACTGGCAATAGCTCCTCAGCGAGGGAAAACAATTTCACATTTGTAATAATCTCAGTGTCAAATCCTTGGCTCTGTCCACCATCTCACATCATCCCTGTCCTATATTCAAAGCAGCTTTTCACACCCCACGGGGTCAACCAGCCTCCGGCACCTCTGCTATCGGGGTGGCTGGTGCAACTGCCTTCCATCAGCATCTGGTCTAAAGAAAACCCACTGAGCAGCCTGTCTGTCCTGTTCTCTGTGGGTTGTGCTTTCCAGTGCATTTGGCTCTAAACATGTAAAACTGCCACCGCCGAGATATTGACAATCAATTCTCTAAGCGAGAAACTGGAGACACAGCTCAATTAATTCTCTCTCCCACCAGCACATGGACAAGCAATGGCAGGCACTGACATAAAGCATACTCCTTCTTTCCTTTCTACGGGGCCTGCCCTCTTTGTACAGCACATGCATCCATGCTCCCGAGGCTTCCAGCTGTTTGGAAAGTTGCTTGCAGCCTTCTCCAGGGCCGCAGTGATGTTAATTGCCAACGCTGGAAGTCTTATTCTTCCTTCCCCACTGCTTTCCATTTATGATTGAAAGCCTCTGCTTACTTTCCTTTTCATCTCACCCAAGATTCTATTTGCAAAATAGCCATGTAATAGCAGTGTGTGGAACTATATGACACGTTCCAAACACAGGGAAATTTCTATGGTTGTGGTGTCTCATGTTTTCAGTTATTTTTCAGATACTTGCCTATCCAATACAAACCTACCACAGCCAGAGTTAAATGGCCCAGCTAGCCATGTATTTACATACTCGCAAAACATTTCTGAGAGCTGCATTTAGCTGTCAAACAGAAACAGAACTTGGATCTAATCAGCTCACTGCTGTTTCATGGTGTCAGAAGCAGAGAAAGTGAACCGGGATGCACTATATATTAAGCAAACTTTTTCCACTGTTATTAGGTTGTGCTTTCTGGCAGACACACCAACCACGGTCTATCTTAGTGCTCCAGGATCCATGATTATCTCTCACCATTGCTGTTTCCCAAGGCATAGCACTGGAGCCGGGTGATTCTAATCTGCAGGTCTTCCAACCTCAGTTGAATGTGTATCACAAATAGACTCTTTATCAAATAGCTTTTGCTATGTCATGCCAGCCCAGACTCAGAGTGTCACAGCACAATTAGCCTGAGCTGGGAAGTTGCACTCAGCTGAGAGGTTCCCCTGCTAGCCCGGGTTGGGTTTTCCCGTGCATCTGTTTGTGGCAGACTTCTGGAGAGCTGCAGCATGAGTTCTAATAAGTCTTAATAATAAAACCCCAGAATCAGATACTGGGGGAAATGCTGAGAGATCAGAGAGACAAAGGAGGAAAGCCACACAGCCACCTAACCCCTCAGCTTCCCAGGAAGTTGAGAAAGACCGTGTTCCTGTTTCCTCCCGCCTTATCAGTTCCTCTCTCCACCCAGCCATATCATTTCCTGTCTGACTGTCAGACCTCCAGAACTCTATGGTTAGTTAGTGGCTAGCTCTGTCCTCTGACAAGCAGGCATGCCTTATTTGTACAAACAAGACATTGCCACAAAGAGCTGTCCCTAGGAAGAAAAAAGCCAATGTAGTGGGAAAAGAAGGGCAAATGAGCCACCTGTCCCTGATCTGTCAGCAAGTTTTCCGGAGTTTGTTCACTTAGAAGGGGATTGCAAGAGCAATAAATAAAAGCAAGACCCGGAGCCTGGACAGGTAGCTCAGAGATTAGTAGTACATGCTTCTCTCAGAGATGACTCAAGTTTGATTCCAAGCACACACTTCAGGTAACTCCTAAGCAACTATAACTTCAGCTCCAAGGGATTGAATATGTCTTCTGGCCACTAGGGACACTGTACTCACATGCATGAATGCACGTGTAGACACAAATGCATAAATATAATGTAAATTTTCTTTAAAGCAAGAGCCAATATGTAGTTACTTTGCAGGCTCCCGTGATATCACAAGTATCACTATTCATCTGGCCAAAGCAAGGAACATTGCTAAGCTCAGAGTCAACATAAAAGAACACCATTAAAGAGTAGTATTACAAGGAGGTAAGTGCACAAGCCGCCCACAGTCCTCCTGCTGATGCTGATGAGCCTTTATCTTAGCACTAGCCTACACCTTTCTGCAAACCTTACTTTATTACCAGGGACACAGACCCTTTTCTGTGTTCCCAGTGGGGCTCCTAATTTGCTTGGACTAATTCCATAGATAACCAGGCTGTGTCTCCAGTCATCGGCTCTGTGTATTCTTTCTCCTGCAACAAAGAACACTTAGCTATTTGCATTTATTACTAGAAGAGCACATTCAAGTGATTATCTGCAAAACAATGAAGGTCTGATTCATGGTTGTTTTTCTTTGTAACTATTGTTGAGAAATAGCTGGTGATTCTTCTTCCAAAAATCCAAACAACGAAACGGCCTACCAAATCGCTCTTAACTGTAAAAATCAGAAGCCGTCATTGCACACGCCCAGCTTAAACTAACTGGTACAATAAACAATGAAATATAACTTGCAATGATAAAGCCTACAAAATATTTCATTCTGACATAGTTTTCCTTTTATTCTTTCCTAAGAATTATTTATTCTGTATATGTTTGTACACCATGGCTCACACGCAAAGACCGTAGGACAAGTTTGAGTGTTGTTCTTTTGCCAAACTACAGTTCTCAGCGTTCTCCTGGATACGGACATTTCCCAGAAGCCTTTGCATTCCCCGTTAAAAGCGAAGGTCTTTACGAGTTCGCCCTCTTTCCCTTTTTTCGTTTTCCTATTGTATCGGCACACCTTTACCTGCCTGTTGCCCCTCCCCCATTAAAGTGCACCCACGTGGGACTGCCGCGTGTCTGTGTCTTTTCCTCGCGTAACCATCTTCGTCTTCTACCTTGCAGCCAGAAATTAATTAACAACATTGAGTATTCTCTGTCCTTCCTGTCAATTCCTGGGATGGCACTCGGGTTGCCAGGCTATTCACCAAGCACCCTAATTCACTGAGTCATCTCACCAGCCCCTGGTTTAGTTTGCTCTCTCCCCATTTGAGCACATTTAACAGAGGTTTTTGTTTTTCCATATGCTGGGCATGTGGTTTCCAGGAAGTCCCACCATGTGCAATAAATATTCTGAACCAGCAACAAAATTGGCTTGATAAACCATGACCTTTGCAGCTATCCTTTCTGCAAGACAGAAACCATTTCATAACACTGCCTGAGAAGGTCAACAACTTGGCAGGAAATGTCACACGGAGTGTGATGCTTCATGTATCATCTGACAATGAAGCAAATTTTCTTAGATAATTAGGTAAACCTCAGATGCACTTGGGAAAGGAGATTCTATTGTAAGGGTTCCTTGCATGTTCTCTGCCTGCCTCCTAATTTTGGTGGAATGTTATTTGGCATGTTAATATTCCGAAAGGGAGGCATAAGCTCAGAGAAAGATACTGATGATCACTCATGATGAGATCTGTGACTCCGCCATTAACACAACACTTTTAGCACCCAGCCAGTCCTCAGGCTGCACAGATGGTTTTCGAGTAACTTATATGTTCATTGATATATATGTTCAAGTAACTTACATGTGTTGATATATATATTAAGATCAATGGGTTGAGGATAAGCAAGTCAATCACTGCAAGGGTGTGTACTAACTTTAGCATCTTCCAACAAGGCAGCTGATGTTAAACTAGCAAGAGTGATCCTCTACCACAAAGATCATCACTATAGCTTCATGAAATAAACTCCCATGGTATAAAAGTTATAACCAGATATGTCTGAGAGTACCCCACACATGCTCAGATATGCAACAAATACTGCATACATATTCCTACATGTGAATCATATATATGTGTGTGAAGGATTATATGTATGTATTCCATCATATATAATATGATGGAATATCTATATTCCTTCAAAGAGAGATTGGGGGGGTAATATGTTTCAGGTCATAAGAAAGCAGAACAGAGATTAGTAGGGGGAGGAATGGGGTCAGCAGAGGAAGAGCAGGGCAGTAGGGAAAGGTACTGTGGCAGAAGAGGTTTAATAAAAACCCAAGTTTACATGAAAAGACTCATAATGAATCCCATTACTATATGTGCTAATTTAAATTTAACTAATAAAAACAAAAGTAGACAAAACCCAACCTTAGACTGTAAGAAAAAAAATCCTTCATTAGAAAATGGGCATTAGTCACATCTTAGGACAATGGGATGAGGACTCAAGTCTTTACTTTCTAGCTCCATGTGAACCTAGTATCCTTCTAAAATGGGTAATGGCCAAGTGCTCTGAATAGTCATAGTTTCGGACTTTCTCCTGGCTGC
Organism: Microtus pennsylvanicus; assembly: GCF_037038515.1. Classification (NCBI taxonomy): domain Eukaryota; kingdom Metazoa; phylum Chordata; class Mammalia; order Rodentia; family Cricetidae; genus Microtus; species Microtus pennsylvanicus. Next base: position 749,048 of record NC_134580.1, read on the forward strand.
CAATGAAAACTGGGGTTTCTGGCCAACTAAAATGTTAAAGTCTATTTCAAAAGCAATGGGGTTGTATTCACTGTGTCTGCATAATTAAATAAAGGAGAACAGTAGAGGAAATGATTAAAAAAGGTCGAAACTATGAACAGAAGCTAGGTTCATGAGAGTCTGGGTGGGGACCAAGAAACTCTAGCCTATGAGAAATACACACAGGGAACACTTAATAAGTTCAAAAAACACATCTTACCACAGATGGGGGAAAAACGTAAGACAGGAAAAGAGCTACCCTTCTGGATCAAGGTTAGAGTTTTGTTCTTTTTCCTAAAAGCAACAGGTGGAACAGAGCAAGACCTGCTCTTACAGAGATTGGGCTGGAAGTAGCCAACGCTGGCACTGGTCACACTAGCTAGCAAGCAGCTGCAGGAGCCCAGGGGATGGAAGACAAGCACAAGCTGAGAGCATGAAACTCTGGGGTCTGGGGAGATGGCTCAGTCTGTGGAGTGCTTACCTGGAAAGAAGAATCAAGTGTGGGCCATTGGCATCCCCATTAAAGAAGGAGCAAACAAATAGAAACATGCATGGTAATGCATGCCTATAACTCCAGTACTGGGGTAAGACAGAGACAGGAGAATCGCTGGGACTTGCTAACCATCTAATTTAGCTGAATTGCTGAGATATAAGTTCAGAAAGAAACCCTATCTCAAGTAACAAGGTAGGGAGCGATTATGGAAGATACACAACATTGACCTCTGGTCTGCATATGCACACATACACACAACATAAGGCCTTAGGGATGAACTTAGGATAAAGCAAAGCACTGGACTTATATGTAAGACTAAAAGACATTGGTGAGTTACAGGAACGATTCAGACAACAGACCTATTGGGATGGAAAAATGCAAATCTCCCATAAAAACCTGGATCTTCGACTTCCCTTAAAAACAGGTCCATTGACATCTGCATGACAATCCTTGGCAACCACTGGCTGCAGTCACCAAAGGCCTGACTTTTGAATGGATACTACCTTCTGCACTTTCATGATTTTGCCTGTCTCACCCTACTGCCTATTTTTGTCTATATGTTTAAATATTTCCTGTCTAGCAAAAAAGTTTCATTCACATTAGAAAAATAGGCATCATTTTAAAGACATATGCAATCCATGAACTTGGAAGCCGGCAAGGTTGTAAGGCCAACACAAAGGAAGAAACAGAGCACCATGTATGTGTATACATACCTACACACATGTGCATATATGAACATGCAAATACACATGCATACAGACATACATATGCACGCACACACAAGTTCTCAGAAAGAAGCTCCTTCTCCAAGACTGACTGACTACTCAGAGCTTTAGTGATGCAGAACCGTTGAAATGCTGCAAGTCCAGAGCCAAAGTCAAATCATTTGGGGCCAGCTTTATCCCCTTTCATAGCTATTTGCTGTTCCCCTGTATATAAATTAATTTGCAATGTGACTATTAGGCAAACTCTTTGCAATGTAGCTTCCATCAGTCCTAATCTAAGAATGTTGTCAGCGATGAAAGCTGTATAGTAGAAGTTTCCGAAATGTACTTGAAAAAATGTCTAGATTTATACTTTTTTGTTGTGTTACCACAAAAACTATGGAACTATTTTTTTTGGCTTTATTTGGTTTATTTATTTTCTTTTAATTAATTAATTTATTTATTTATTAAGGATTTCTGCCTCCTCCCCTCAACCGTCTCCCATTTCCCTCCCCCTCCCCCGATCAAGTCACCCTCCCTCATCTGCAATCAGGGTTCCCTGACCTGTGGGAAGCCCAAGGACCGCCCACCTCTATCCAGGTCTCCAAAGGTGAGCATCCAAACTGCCTAGGCTCCCCCAAAGCCAGTACGTGCAGTAGGATCAAAAACCCACTGCGATTGTTCCTGAGTCTAACACAGAAGAAGTGGAACTATTACTATGTTTGGGACATGGACTTGGTGTAACCTAAATCTGTGTCCCCTGACTATAGTTACTCATATTTGACTCCAGAATAAAGCACCTTTAGCCTTTGAAGCGGTAGCTATTTTTCTTATGCAGACAACCCTGTTATCAATATCACTTCCCCTGTGTGTTTCTGCTGTGCATAAACAAATTAACTTTATAGGAAGAAAGCGTGCTAAGTTAAACACGACATTGACTAATGCATTACAGGTCACTTAAACCTTTAAAGTCATCTTCAGCACCGTAAAGGAATCATTTACATTTTGAGTTCTCAGAGTCTACAAAGGAGTATATGTCCTCAGAGTCTCAGCCCTGATAAACAAACAAACAAACAAAAGGAAAAGAAAAGAAAATAGTAAGCAATGATAAATTCTGTTCTGTGGATGTCCCAGTCAGAGCAGTAAGAGGATACACAGACCTTCTTGGCTTAGTTTGAAGTATTAGAAAATTGTTTTCTAAGCATTTTCCTAGTGGGATGAGCTTGAAACAACAATTTTGTTTCTGAGAGCTGCTTTTGAAATCCATCCACAAGCTCGTAACTGCTAGCACTAAAGGTAAATTATTATGCAGTTTGTTATCTTAATTTTCTCAAAAGAAAGCAAATTTAGAATGCATGGTTACGAAGCTCAGCTCCCTGTCATTATTTCTAACCAGACTCCTACCTATTCCTCCCTCTTTGTCTGTTTGCAAAGAATGCTTCTCAATTAAGCTGCTTCACTTTGAGAATGGAAATGGAGGCCTCAGGTTCAGCTTAAATGACACAATTTCCCAGAAGCTGTCTGTTTCTCTAAATAATGACTGCTTCGTTGTTTGTTGTCCAATTTCCCTTTGAAAAAAAAGAGAAAGTCTTGGCTATGTTTAAAAACAATGAGCAAAATGGAAAATTGACACAATTATGCAGAAATTTTGGGCTAAAAAGAAAACAATAATCAAATGGATTATAATGGCTGCTTCAGCAGCTACTGGGCAAATGGGGCGTTCTTGGCCATCAAACCCACCCTCACTTTATTTATTTCATATTTTCCCTGCCCAGAGATCTCATTGGGTTCCTATGAGCTAAATGGACTCCAGGTAAGTCTTGATCACATTGTCTACTGGCTGCTGCATGACCTTCCTACACAGATATAAAGAAATGCTATTCACCAAGACTGGACAGACATAAGCCAAAGAGAGGATTCTATCCAAGCCTAGCTTTGTGAGACAGCAAGTCCCTCACAGGGGCCTGGGTGACTCTTGGGCAACGGAATAATGAATAATGAAATCCCACCACTCTAGTTGGTTAGTTGTTCATCTCTTTGATGGCCTGGGGAAAACCTCTCATTGTTTTTGAAAAAGATGCTGAATTTCATAAGCTCTGTGACTCTTGAGAACTCGGTGAGCCGAGACATGTGAGTCATATGAGCTCCTCCTTCCCCAGGAGAGAATATTCAAAGAGCCCATCTTATGATCACAGCTGCTCTGATCCAAGATGGCTGCAGTTATTGCAACATAGAGGAAGCAGAATAAAAACAAATATGTACATAGTTTATGTTAAATAGACCTAGGTCCACCCTGTGAAGAAGGCTTCTCTGCAATCTTTCAGCTCTGCTGCTATCAAGTGGAAATAACCATGCAAAATGTCACAGGTACCATGATAGTTCAATTTAGATACAGGTTTCACAGCTTCCAATAGCTACTAGGTACCCAGCAAACACATCACCATGGTCCTGCCCCGGGAGTTGCTGAGGAAAGAAGGACTTTAGATGCATGGTTCCCTTCTAAACTCCCCAGAATTAAGAATAATACTTAAAATATGAGAAGTTCAGATAAAATGAACTTTATTCCTTCTACAGAGGAGCATAGTAGGAGAGGGCTCCTACCTAAGGAGACTAGACTGCAAAGAAAGACCCTCTTAAGTCTCTCAATCAAAGACATATGTTGTAAGGAGTCTGCTTGTTTGTCCCAGCCACCCAGAACCAAAATAACTACACAGAAACTGTATTAATTAAATCACTGCTTGACCAATTACTTAAACGTATTGCTAGTTAGCTCTTACATCTAGAATTAACCCATCTACATTGTCTTATATTTTACTACAAGGCCCATGGCCTACTGGCAAGGTTTCAGTGTGTCTGTCTCTGGTTGTAGCTCCATGGCTTCTCCCTGACTCTGCCTTCTTCCTCCCAGCATTCAGCCTAGTTTTCCCCGTCTAACTAAGTTCTGCTTTACTATAGGTCAAGCCAGTTTCTTTATTCATTAACCATTAACAGAAGGACCTCCCACCCCAGACATATTGCTGTGGAATAATCCTTTTGTACAGTAAAAAATTTGTCACTGTGATTGACAAAGATAAAAAAGCTGACTTGCCAATAGCTGAGCAGAATAAGGTTAGGATGGAGAGTCAGACTGGGAGAATACTGGGAGGAAGAAAGGCAGAATCTAGTGTTGCCAGCCAGACACAGAGACAGTAGGAGATGAATAGGCTATGCTAATAAAGGTTCCATCATGTGGCAGAGGGTACAAAATGAATATGGATTGATTTAAAATATAAGAGCTAATTAGTAATAAGCCTGAGTGATTGGATGAGAATTTATAATTAATATAAGCCTCAATGTGTTTATTTGAAAGGGGCTGCAGGACAGCAAAACTCTTCCTACAGCAAACAATCTCTGAGTTGTAGGTAACCTAAACAACTGCCACTTTAAACTAGATTTCTACTTTCCCTTTCAGAAGTGCCACCGAGTAAAGACTAACTTGGAAGCAGAATGTGGGAAACTGACAATGAGAGTCTTCAATTAGTGTGTCAGGGAGTTTCCTTTGGGATGGATAATGTCCTCTTCTAAGGATAACCACTTGCTAAGTCCTAGATCCTGGAAAGACCTCACCTTGCATGACCACAGGAATGGTATACACATTATTGACTGAAAGATCTTGAGATGGGGAGGTTATTGTAAATCACCTTGGCCCTTATAGGTAATAAATACCTTTACCAGTAAGATATAACCTTATAAATAACAGAGCCAAGGACAGCCAGATAAAAGGCAGAGATAGAGTCTGAAAGAAAGAGGTCAGACTGGTGTGGGCTATCAGCCACATATTCCCAGTAACTCTTAGAAGCTAGAAAATGGAAAAGACTGGTTCTCCCTTAGGTCTTCTCAAAGGAACATAGTACTACTTGACATCCAGAACTAAGAATGAATTTGTATTGCTTTAAGCTGCTAAAGTTATGCAACCCATTACAGCAGTAAATGACATTAATGCATGCACGCATACTACAGCTAAAGCCATTAGCATAGAAAGGTGATGCTCTATTAGATGATACCAGCAAAGGCCTCTTGGCCCCAGATTCCTTTCAGTGGAGCAGGAGAACTGACTAGGGTCACAGAGAGTTCTGCTGTTGGAATAGGCATGTAGGCTAAACACACATTCTAGTTCAGCTCCAATGCCCCAGTACCTAAGTCCTTGTCAGCTACTGGCAATAGAAACAAGAATGACCATTTCCGCAGAGGTTGCAGCCAAACTCTGGAGGTGTATAGCTCATGACTTATAACAAATAATGACATCTTAGCACTGGGTAGTGGTCAATCTACATGGTCTTCTACAGGAATTTTGGAACCAGCATCGATATTACAAGGTATGCACAATAGGCAGTCTCGAGAATTGGCCTTTGGCAGTATATCACACTCAAAATCTTGACCATCTAGATCCATGGATCTGTGTCTTATTCATGACCTGAAGAACAGTGCTGTGTTGGATGGAGATGGGGAAATGGATGCTGTAAGAGTGAGAGGCTAGGGGGCAGGTTTACCTACAAGAGGGTAGATCCTGAACTTCTTGTGTGCATGATTCATAACTAAGTTATGGCATGGAACTTCTTTCATTAAAATTGACACTGAGGTTATAACTCACAAGCAGGCTGAGAGGAAAAGGCAGCATAAAACCTGGAAAGAATTCAGCATTATATTTGTACAATGAAAGCCCAAACCACAGAGAAACACAAGATCAAATACGAAGTGATCTTTACTCCCTTATTTACAGCACCCATCAAAGTAAGAGCCTTGCCTTCTTCTCAAAGTGATTAGCACCCTCACCCCCAAGAGCAAAGTAAGTCCCCGGCATATTTTGAGACTGTGTGGCCTAATTGGTTCCATGTGTCTGCAGTTGTAGACAAGTTAGAGTTACCAGTAGGCTTCAGGTTGCTCAGTGGGCTTCCAGGAAAGCTAATCTCAATTCCCATCACCAGAAGGGACAAACCATTTTTGTGATTCCTAGAGAGTTTTCAACTCAGAAGTCAATATGCTTCTTTTGGTACCCACATTTCCCTAGGGTTGGTGTAATACACGGTGCTTTTCCCCACAGTAAGGAGGAAGGGAAGCTTCCCCAGACAGGTAATCCTCACATTTATATACTGTGTGGGATTCACTCTGTAGCTGCACTGTGAAGATAGCTGGAGTACTTCCCACTGGTTTTGAGGAAGAAGAGGAAGATGGGAATGGAGTCAGAAGAGTCACTGCTGGTATTAATAACCCACTCTAGCGCTATGCTTCACCATGTGCCTCACATGCAAAACTTTGGAATCACTAGCAACCAAGAGGAGTAGATATGTCCATATCCATATCAGAAGACCAAGACTAGAAGGATAGAATAGGGCCTGGGACATGGGAGAGTCCCAAAATGTGGATAGTTATTGCAGCAATAAAAGAAAGCTAACTCCACAAGAATGCTAAAATAATATGTAGACTCTATAGTACAGTGATGAACAAATGTCTGTGATAGGACTTTGACTCCCTGTGGTCAAGAGTCTGTGCCATAAGGCAGACAGATTGATTTCCTGAATGAAGAAGGTGAGGTTTTCGTTGTGTCTTATCATGAGCATACCCATTAAGATGGGTAGGAAGGAAACACTGACACACATACCCTAGCACACGTTGCAGTAGTGTTACTGATGTATTTAGTTCATTCAGAAAGCCATATGCATTCAATGAAAGGGCACATAAATTATATCAAAGAAGAGAAAAAAATACTCACCTCTCAGCCAAAGATAATATTGCTATTTTAATATCTTTTCCTTTCAATTTTGCTTTTCCTTTTTATAGATTTTTTACACAATAAATTTTTACCTGAAAATAGAATCACACAATTTAATAATTAACATTTTATGGTTTGCTCACTTTATAAGAATCTTGTCCAACTTTGTTTAGACATAGGAGCATAATTTCTACTATTGGCAAAATATATCAACTGTACAATTTATAACAGTAGCAAAATTACACTTAGACAGTAGAAATGAAATAATTTTATGGTTGGGGCTCACCACAATAGGAGGGATTGTATTAAAGGACTGCAGCATCAGGAAGGTTGAGAACAACTGTGCTAGATTGGGAAAGACTGCTTGTAACATCTTCCCAGCCCTTCCACTTCCCCAGGGTGGCAAATACCTACAGTCACCGACATTTGCTGTAGAAAGAGTGTGTGGATCCAGAAGAACAGACTCTTCTGGGGGTAAGTGTTGAGAGAGGCTTCTATCCCACCCAGTCCCACAGTTGTTCAGTTTCAAAGAAACACACAGAGGCCTACATGAATTATAAACTGGTTGGCCTATTAGCTCAGGTATTCTTATTAACTCTTACATCCTACATTAACCTATAATTCTTGCCTGTGTTTGCCACGTGGCTTGGTACCTCCTATCTGTGAGGCATTCTCATTGCTTCTCTGTGTCTGGATGACAACTGCAGACTGAGCCTTTCCGCTACCCAGAATTCTCCTGTTCTTGTCACCCACCTGTACTTTCTGCCTGGCTACTGGCCAATCAGTGTTTTATTAAACCAATACAAGTGACAAATCTTTCCAGGGTACAAGGCCATTGTCTCACAACAGGTAAACCAGGGTGCTTGCTAGCCTTTCTACCCCTCCACTCCCCGGCCTACACAGGAGACTGATATCATCTGCACTCCTTCTTTGTAGACACAGCAGAGGGCATTCCTACATGGACAGCTGCCAGTCTTCTGGCCTAGATGGTCCTGAAACACAAGACTTTTCCCCAGTATCTTCACATCTCTGTACTCAGCTCTTCTTAGGGGTACTCATGCAGCCCTCAATCTCAGTGATGCTTTCTTCCTATCACCCTCTTACAGTCTTTTGTAATAAGAGTGCCTCCATTTATCCCATTGCCAGCAAATTCTAGCACCTCAATTCCATCTGTGCGCAGAACAGGTCTTGCTCCAGACCCTTTCAAGTATTTATTGGCAGTGTCAATATTGCCCCCAGGAGCTGATGCTCAGGCCTCTGTGAACCCTCAGAGTGCTCCTAACCTCACTAGGTACCCTTGGGAGTGGGCATAGACATCCCTCAAGGTGAGGCTTGTAGAAAAAATTATCCATCCCAGAGACTGCAGCCAGGAGGAGCACGGCCCGATGAAAATAATGGAATGTTTTCCATCTGGGCGTGAAATAGGGTTTTCTCTATGGTTAATGAGAACAGCCTGTTTCCAATTTGACTAATGCTTTCCATTAGAGTTCTGGCATGGCCCAGCAGAGAGGCATGGCTGGGGCCTTTGCTGTCTCTCCTTAAAATGCTTTGTCATTCAGAACTCTTCTTTGATCCTATCCCACAATCCTATGGCAAGGTCTATTAAGACAGATCTGAAAGTAGCTTCTCTATTTGCTGGTGACCTTGAGCAAAATTCTGCACTTCTCTGGGCTCCAATCTATTCTCTAAGAAAATGATTGGCTGTTGCACTAACTCATACACTTTCCAAGCTCGTTGTGGGAAACCAGATTTTCAAACAAAACACTGTAATGACTGCTACAATTTCTTCAGCCCTTGATATGTGTCAAATATACAGCAAGCCATTTTCATTTTCAATCTGTTACTGAAATAGTTATAGTTTTCCTGCAAGGCATAGTAGTTAGGATCATTACTGCCTCACAAAAGAAGGTTATATCTTAATCCTGAATCCAGATAATAGTCACACTATATGCAAAGGGAGTGGTGTTGAAGAAAAAAATCACCGCTATGGGCGCAACGTGGGCAGGAGATCTTAAAGGCCAAATCACAGAGTTGGAGAAGGAGATGTAATCATGGCTCAAGTTCTATGGGAAGACATTCAGGGACTTTGGCCACTGTTGTTAGTTTGAAAGATCCTAGAAGAGACCAAGGACCAACGACAAGTTTTCAATTTTCCAAAACTGAGGAAAAGCTTTTAAAGAAGAAGTGGGATTTACTCATAAAGTACACGTTTCCACCCCCACTTTGATGCCAGCTTAGCCCATGGGTACTTACCACCACCACACACAGCTTGATGCCAGTCCATGGGTGTTGAAGGAGGCTGCTTGGCAGTTGTTCATTTCCAGGCCATCCAGACCTTTAAAATAATCACACAGAAACTGTATTAATTAAATCACTGCTTGGCCTATTAGCTCTAGCTTCTTACTGGCTAACTCTTACATATTAATTTAACCCATTTCTATTAATCTGTGTATCACCACGTGGCTGTGGCTTACCAGCTAAAGTTCCAGCATTTGTTTCCAGTGGGGCTACATGGCTTCTCTCTGACTCTGCCTTTTATTGTTCCCAGGATTCAGTTTAGTTTTCCCCATCTACCTAAGTTTTACCTATCAGGCCAAGGCAGTTTCTTTATTAACCAATGGTATTTATAGCATACAGAGGGGAATCCCATATCACTTCTCCTTTTCTGTATAAATAAAAAGGATGGTCCTAACTTTAACATAGTAAAATTACATATAACAAAATAGGTATTAAGTAAGAATTATAATTACAATATATAAGACTATAACTATAACTATAAATTTTTTAACTCCAGAAGGATATAATATTACCTAAGTAAACAGGAAGTACATTGTAAGCAACCTCCAAAACTCTAGAAATGACAGAGACATCTTGCTGCCTGGACAATCACCCAAAGTTCTTTTGTACCATTGGGACATCCATCTTTAGCCTACAGGCCCATAGTATCCAGCAGACTTTTCCATGAAGCAGGAAATTTTAAAGACAGTTCTGCCTATATTGGTAGTTTGTCAGTCACTTTCTTCTGTGTCCTGCAGAATGTCTAGCAGACTCTTTTGTGTAGCAGGAACCCTGAATGACTATCTCACCTTTATGCAAGTTTAGGAGTCATTTCTCTGTGGGTCTTGCATGTCCAGTTCATCAAGCAGTCCAGGCAAGAGCAGTTTTTTGCCCAAATGGCTAACAACTCCATAAGGAGCTTCCTCAATGTCCATCTTCCTCTTGAAGTAGATTGGTGCTGCCAGGAGCAGATGTGTCTCCTTATCATGAAAAGTCTTAAGCTCTTAAAACATTTTAAATGTCATATTTTGAAGGTCTCTGAAAGATTTGATGAATACCTATCTAACTGAAATATATCACTGTATATCTAGAAAACCTAACTAACATGACTACAAGATTGACTATTATAGATGATTATCTATTAACCTATATTTTTAAATTATACATTACAAACACAATCCCTTAATCAAGAGCAGAAATATATATATACCAAAATTGACCTTAAATTTGTATCAATAAACCAAGATCCATACCAATGCAAATCTCTATAGCATATCCCCCTTTAAATGTAAACAAACATTTATAGACAATATTTGGGTCCATGGGGGCCCACCACAACTACCACACATTGATGCCAGCCTAGGGAGGCTCACAGGCAACTCCTAAGTGATGAGCATGCAATATAACTAGTGTATGTTGTGGTAAGTTACTTTGGGACAATTTGTATGACCACCATAGAGAACAATATTCTGTTGCTGCTCTTTTTTTATGTTTCTAACACATAAGGGACCTAGAGTAAGAAAAAGTGTCTTGCCATAAGTATGTCAGCTGTTCTAAAGACATCTGTGTTCTTAAATCAACATCCAACAGATTGTCATACTTGCATGTTTGAGGACTGGATCATGTCATAAGTTGAGAAATTCATCTTTCAAGACATAAACTACCCCCACCATGTGTAGGAATCAGTGTCTTTTCTCTTCATGGGAATTGTAGCCCTCATCTTTCTAAGCTATGCTAGGAAGTGAGCATCCCCTGTCTCTGTCACAAAGGAGGTACTTAAATAGAATAATGAAAGCATTTTTGATGCTGTGTAGCAACTTATCCCAAAAAACACAGTCTTGATACAAAGTCAGTTTGTCTTGTCTTGTTTTTTTTTTTTTTTTTCCAGTCTCAAGGATCAGGAGTGTTACTAGAAGCTGAGGTCCAATGATTCTAAACTCAAATTATTCACTTGACTGCCTCCTCATCTGGAAGGATCCAGGTTCAAACTTCCTTATGTTGTATGGAGAATTCATTTCCTTGAAGCTGTCAAATCTTAAAAAGTTGTTTGAAAGCTTGTAAGAAGCAAGCATCTTGTTACTCTCCTCATCCTTTTGTGTGCTCTCCTGCTTGCCCATGTCCTTCTCAGAGCTTTCCCCTTCTCTCTCACCCTTCCTGCTCCATATTCCACCTGTTTCTAGAAACACCAGTTTTCCTCCTTCCTATATGTTCAATCTTGGAGACTCAGCTTCTCTGAGATTCAGTTTTCTCCTCTGTTTGGAAAAATTGAAGGGGATGGTGCACTAAACTTAATCATGTGACACCCAGTTAGTCTTCTAATCTCTCTTTCTCTTCTTTCTTTCCTCCTCTAGCAACCTTTATTGCTTCCCCACTTTCATTTTCTTCCCTCTTTTCTACCTCCCTTGAACTTGTCTTGAGAAGGGAATCGGGTTGAACAGTGTCCTCAAGGCTGGCTTTCTAAATATTCCACAAAGCAACTTGCAGCTTGTGAACAGTTTGCTCCTGCAGCACTGAGTGCCCATTTGTGAGTGCCCATTTGTGAGTGTCCATTTGTGTTTTTCATTGCACCTATGATGTTGTTTGGCCTATTGCTTGGTTTATTTGTTCCCAATTGAATGTAAATAAGTTCCTTGATACAAAGTCTTTGTTAGCCTTATGTATAATTTGGAGAATTCTGTCTGCTTACAGGTATTGTTCCACAGATCATTCAAAGAGGTCATTATTACTGAATGGATGAGTATATGGATGGAGCTCAACCAGTAGATGTATAGATGGGGCACGTAATTAAAGGCAATGTGGTCAAAGTTATTGCAGCATTTGACAAAGGCTTAAATATAAAATAGTCCACAGAAGAGACCCAAACTGAGTTTCCGTTGGCTGTTCCTGCTCCATATTAACTTGGGTTTCTCACTTCTGGACAACCTAAAGACTGCAGGTGACCATGATAAGCTTGACTGTCCTCCAATGGGACACTCCCTAAGAAGAGTCTTCAGTGGTGCTGACAGATACCACCTTGACTCTCAACAAAGCAAAATGCATACGCGTGAAAGCTAAGGTCACTCACTACCTGGTCCAAAAATCTTCTAGAAGGAGCAGAGGCAGATATGCATCCCTTATAAGAAATAGAGGCTCCTAAGGAAAGGGTTACCTACTCACTAACTTGCTTCAGGGCCAAATTAATCCAAGACACACCAAAGAGAGAGAGATATAATTCTTTTCATTTTACAAGTTAATGAACAAATAGATTTTCTATTCATTATTCATTGACTTTTGAAGTTTAATGAACAGCTCTGGGAGAATCACTAATTTAGGGTCTTTATAGAAAATGAGGGCAAGCCAGATTCAATATGCATCAAGTATGTAAAAAATTATCAGTGTGTTATATATAATGAATTTCACTTATTACATTAACAGTCTAGAGTTTATCACTTTAAATTGTTAATGGACACAAAATGATGCACTCACCAAGCACACGTCACATCGTTATACTATTATGGTCTATATGACCATCTTCATGCCCATTTCCACACCTCTATCTCATATCTAATTCAGAGGTCTCTGTAGCTCTGTCATACCGCTCACGACCTCCAAAGGCCAACTGGTGCTTAATTGGTTAAGGGAAACATGACCGGGAGAGTAGAGACAATTTTGCTTATCCTTCCATCCCCAGCACAGCATTTGATTTAGGGAAAAGGGGATGAAAGAGAGTGAGAATTTGCTGGGACAATGCGAGGCTGATGGGCTGCTGACAGAGGACATCAGTTTCTCTATGCGTGTTTGGAAAGGCCATACCTCTTGCTTATGCTAACCGACTCTCAAGAAACACTATTCCTCTGCTGACAGCTCCTATCAGCTCCATGTGTGATGTTGTGAGCAACCCAAGGATCCCAACAGCAAACAGTTATGATTGAGAGTCAACCAGCTCTTCCTGCCTCCCTTCATAGAGTGCATCAGCTTTCCTACTTCTTCACACAACAGCTGATCGGTCCTGCAACTGATCTTGTTCTGGTTGATCGAGTAAAGCACAGATAAGGTTCCACTTCAGAATCTAAACTCAGGAGACTACCCATGTACCTGCTCACAATTTGATTTTACCCAACAATTATTTACTGTCTTGGTCCATTATGTGTTGCTTTAAGCCCTATGTAGAGACGAATAAGACACATTGCCTGACCTTGAGAAGTTTATACTCCAGTCTTTTCTGACACTCTTGTGTACAGGGAGCATCCACGTTTCAATATGAGCAAGATCCAAATGTGGGGCCCAACCAAAGGGGCCCCACAGTCACAGAAGACTATGAGTTATTACACTGAGGGAGGAAACTCAGAGCCAGAGAGACAAAGGCTGAATATTCCGTATCATTAGTGGATCCTAGCTCCAATTTTTTTAAATGAGAGTATATAACCCAAAGTAAGCACAGAAGCCAAAAAAGTAAAAAAGGGACAATCGGTGGAGGACAAGTCCTAGAAAAGGCAAGAGCAGGATACAGGTACAATAAATGAGGGAATGTGATGGGGGCTTTAGCTGGGAAGGAGGGTGGCAGTAGAGAGGGAAAAGGAAGAAAGATAAATAGCACGGAAGATCTTTGAAAAAGTCACAGGGAAACATTATTTTATAAACTTACTTTAAATATGTATATTTAGTATTGTATGGGTATGAAGTTTACATGTAATTAACTATACAGGGTGAAAATGCTCATTCCAAGAGCCACAGGCGATCTATTCAAACTCCCAGTGCCATGCATGGGAAACCTGCCTTCAAAGTGTTGGTCAGGATAGTTCAAGAGACTCCCAAAATAACACAGGCTATTATCATTGCCTTTGGTTGCCTCACAGAACTTGAAGTTAAAACTCTCTTGCTGTAAACACCACACACTTAAGACATGAGTCTTAAAAGAACAGAACTGGAATTGATCTGGCATTCTCATTCCTGGTGACTAGTTCTCACTATATCAGAAGGTGCTCTGCAAGCTGCCAATGGAGAAAAGCAATCAATAGTCCTAACAAACTTCAAAGTCAATGACCTACAACAATAGCCAGCCCAGCAAGATATCCACCATGGGGCATAATGGCACTTTTTATCTCGGGAGTCACCCAAAGCTGCCTAATTGGACTTAAGACAGGAATTCATGTTTAGTACTATGAACCCTCCCAGCTCCCTATGGTCAGTGAGGTAGTGAACCCTAGAGGAGAAATCATTACTGACATTTTCTTGAATCAATATAATTTCTAACTGTATTCAAAATACATTATACCCACAGGTGAGTATAACTCTCACCCTTCTTCAAAAGGTTCTTGGTGCAGCAGATGGAAATTATTATGGAGATTCACAACTGGTCAAATTGCAGAGAGTCAGTGGTGCCCAGCCCCAATTAATAAGTCTATAATACAACCCTTACACCAAAGGTTCATGGGGAAATTTTAGACAAAGCCACAGAGCTATTGTGAGAACCAGAAGACCAGGATGCCTATGGCTAGATGGTATCATCTGGACATAGTAAGGACTTGCACTTATGTAACCTCAACAATACAGCTGTCTAAACAAGCCCTGAACAATAACACTATCTTGTCATTGGACATCAATAACACATGACAGTTGACATGCCAATGTAGATGGAAGAATTTCACAAGGCTTCACCCCTAGATGAAGAGCAAAAGGTAACCAATGACTGATAAGAGAGGGAGAATTTGCAGAAGAGCTCCCTGATACACTATCCAAATCCTAGTGGTTAGCCCTAAACATATATACACACGAGCTATGCTAGCTAAATGGATTCAGTAAGTTACAAATATATGTATACGTATCTACTTGATAATAATAAAACCAAGAAAAAGAGATCATAAATTTGGGAGGGAGAAGGGGGCATAGGAGGAACTGAGGAAGAAGAGGGGAAGGAAAAAATTTAAATATAGTACTCAGGTACATAATTCTGAAAACAATAAAAATTTAAATTAAAAAAGCAACAAGACACCCCCCCCAAAAAAAAAAGAAGAAGTTAAAGGACATGAATCAATCCTAGTGCTGGTTGCTGGTAGCCAATCACTAAGTGTGCCCAAGAAGAACCCATCTCTTTTAACATGAAAGAACTTACCAGAGTCACTAAGAATAGCCAGCCTTCATGTCTCCATGGATAAGTTACAGATGGAGGTATGGTTACCTGAGATATTTACTGATTCATCCTCTCAGGGGCACTCAGAGATGGACACGACAAGAGGACACGTGACAGGTCTCATTCTGGGGAAGACGGGTGACAAGCGATCATCTTCCCTGCAGGATGAACTTTCTGCTGTGGGAAGAGAAGGGGTGGAATCAGCATACTGAGACATCAAACTCAATTTTCCCTTAAGCAGGATGGAACATGGGCTTTAGTGACTCGGTCACACCGGCATAGAGAGTAAATAGACACTTGGTGGTTGCGAGGCAGCGGGCAGATGCTTGAAATTAATGAACTAAGGTTGGATGGCCAATATTTCTTAGTATAATTTCTTTCCACACTAGCAGGGCTCTGATTCCAGGGACTAGCAAGCTGGAGTCATTAGCAATTATGAACTATGGTCTTTTAGGAAAAGATGACAATGGGGAGACTTTAAAATCCTATTCCAAGATGTTGCCCTTATGGAACCACATAAAATTCCCCTGACTAATGCTGAACGTGTTCATTCAATTTGAGAAGCAACTAGCCTCCAGTGAAACTGATATGCTATTTTAAATGAGGTAGAATTTACTTTATGTTCATTGAACCCTTCTAAGCTAGAGATGAATAACCCATTATCCTTACAAATAGTGGAACCAAGGCTGAAGGAAAACTGACTCGCCTGGCATCTGAAGTAAGGTTGGGGGCCCATTGTTTGGACCTTTCTCAGGGCAGAGCATCAGTGAAGCATCTCCCTCCTTGGCAGTCAGATTGTGCCCTAGACATGAGCTCAAGCCACTTTAATTACATTTTTAGTTATTTTTTTTTAAATTTTAAACAATAAATTTAGATCATATTCTTTCCCCTCTCCCAAGTCCTCCCAGAACACACCTACCTTTTCCCTCCCACCCACCTTCACTTCTCTCCCTCTCTCCCACCCGTTTCTCTCTCTCTCAAAAACAAACAAACAAACAAACAAAAAAGACAAGCAAAACAAGACACCAAGCCAAAAGCAAAGAAATCACACCAAAATAACACAGTCCATTTTGCGTTGGCCAACTGCTCCTGAACGTGAGTTCTGTCCTTCAGAGTGGATATGACCAGCATCACTTCATTGGAGTAAGCTGATTCTCTTTTTCCTTGAAGGGATCAGTTGTAAACAAGTTCTTGGTTAGGACTGGGACTTTGTGTTTACCTCCCCTCCTCATTGTAGGCTTTGTCTGGGTGCAGCTCTCGTACTGATGGTCACAATCTTTGTGTGTTCATATGTGTATCAGTCCTGTTTTATCTGGAAGACTGTTTCCTTTGAGGAAGCTACCAACTCTGGCTCTTACCATCTTTCTGCCTTCTCTTCCACATAGATCTTTGAGCCCTGAGGGGAAAAGTTTGTTAAGAATATCCCATTTGGGATTGAGCATTCCAAGATCTCTTACTCTCTGCACGTCATCCAGTTGTGGACATCTGTGTTAATTCCCATCTACTGCAAGAAGCTTCTCTGATAAGGTGTGAGTGGTACACTGATTTATGGGTATAGCAGAATGCCATTGAGCCACTAAATTTCTATATCCACTTAACAAGATAATAGTAGTAGGCTTTTCCCCAAAGGGTCCATGACATATATAGATCTCTCTAGTCTTTTCTATGATTTAGGTTTTTTAATTTTTTATTGAAAATAGATTTTTATCTGATACAATACATCCTAACCACAATTGCCCCTTCCTCCACTCTTCGAGATTTTTCCTATCCCCCCTCTCCTCCAGATCTACACCCCCTCCTCCGTTTCCTCTTCAGAAAAGAACAGGCCACCAAGAAATGACAACCAAACAGGACAAAACAAGGTACAATAAAACAAGGCAAAAGCTCTCATATCCAGGCAGAACAAGGTAACCCAATAAGAGAAAAAAAGTTACAAGAGAGTAGGCAAAAGAGCCAGAGATACACCAGCTTCTATTGTTAGGCACCAAATCCTCTGCACATTCGCTATGGATGTTAGCTTTGTATTTTGTGGGATAGCTCTAGTCTTAATCAATATTATGCTTTTTCTGACATTTGCAATGAATAGACCATAGAGCTTGGTGCTTTGCTGAAGTATTTTTCTTTAATGAATGTCCAAAACATATGAGGAAGAAGATTATAATAACCTATTATTCAGATGAAGATGGGGTCGTCAGAGAAATGAAATTAGTTTTCTACGTTTATCTAAACCCTGGCTATAGAAAGAGCAGGTCTGACTGCCTCCAGGGTACATCTTCACGTTCAGCCTCTCTGCCCAGCGATGGCCTCCATATCAGAGATCATGCCTAATCACATCACTCTTTCTGAACACAGTGAGTTGTGGCAGAGATTAAACAATGCGAAGCTCTTTAAAGTCCTCCAGTTCATGTTCTTCCTCAGCCTCTATCTCGCAGTCTGTGTCAATGCATCAGCCAACTCTGTCATCAGACTCACCCATCATCTCCCAGCCTCTCCTCATCTCTCCTCCTCCACGGCTATTTCCCTTACAGCAGTGACCTCTTTTTTGTCCCCCTTGATTATCTCTCTGATCCTAGGCTCTGTAGATAGGAGCATCTAACCTGATAACACCCAAGTCAGTTTAGATAAGTCATTTAGATAAGTGATCTTCTGATCCTTCCCAAGGACACCAGAACTTTAGTTTTTCTGATAGCCAAGCTCACAAGCAAACTCTATGCCAGTTTTTTTTAAGTAAATCAGTTTGCAAACACTGAATAATGCTATCACTTTAAGCTTGTCTCCTAAACTTTTCACTGTGAAGAGTTTGCTCATTACTAGTGAAACTCCATTTTCCCATAAGTCCCTCTTTCCCATGATTTCAAATAGCACCGTGATCAGAAGCAACTACACAATACCATAAAGTTTTTTATTTATTTTGTCTAGTTAACTCTTCAGAAGTTTATAGGCAGATATAAACTATAGTCTTGAAATATAAGTTCTATTCTGATTTGCTCTTATAATGCTTCCTGTGTCATGCAAGTTTGATTAGAGAACTGGAACAATTCTGGATAATGAGAAATCTGTCCTTGGATCCAACATTTTACTATTAGGGAAGCAGGCCACAAAGTCCATGCACAGCTCCTCCATGGCCATTTCGACAGCTGAAGATGAAAGTTAGACACAAAGCAACCGAATATGGAAAAAAAGGAACTCATGAGAAGGTGAACTGGAACTTACAAGGACAGTCTGCCATTTCCAATGATTCAATGACTTACAAGGAAGTGTGCCAAGACTTCATGATTCAATGATTCAATGACTTACAAGGAAGTTTACATATATCAGGACAAAGATTCAGAAGCTGAAAGAGAGGACCTGTTGAGGAATGTGGGAGTCATAGCCTGTTTTTTCTCTGGAAGATATATGATGGAGTGCGTAGTTTCCATAAAACCTGTGCCCAACACTAATGTCAAGATCATAAAAATAGGCCCCACTGTACTCTTTTCCTTAAAGTTAGCACCAGGTAAGAACCAGGCAGAGAAGGGTATTCTAGGAAACATGGCTATAGAAAGCCAATCTGACCATCACAAATGTTCAGAGAGCTCACTGGGGAATGCCAGGGAATTATCCGACTACAAAGGAGTTCATTAGGCCTTTAAGTTGTGATCAAAGAATTCTAAGGCTTTTGATTCTTTCACACGGGGTCCCCAATGAAATGACTGGGATTTGGGAATAGTGAGAGTTCATTGGTTGGATTTTTTCCTAACAATGATCAGATGCTGCTGTTGTCAAAGAATTATTCGATTCAGGTGTCAGCAACTTGTACTGGTACAGAATACTACTGGTGTTTATGTTGAGTGTGAATCCTGTAACTCTGTCATGAATGAAAATATAACCTGTACTCATAGGCTGGAAGAAATGACTATTAGAAATTCTGTCCTGTCCCAAGTGATCTACAGATTCTGCATAATACAGCAACAATATCAATGATCTATTCAAAGAAATAGAAAGAGTATTCTTAAACTTCACACAGAGCCACGAATTTACTCTGAACAGCTAACAAAATCTTGAGCAAAAGAAACAAACCAGGAAGACCTGTGACACAGAATCTCAGAATCTGCTGCAAAGTTCTGGTTCAAACCAGTGTGTCTCTGGCAGGAAACAGGCATTGAATCCCAAGCAAGCAAATGGAGACCAGAAGTTAATGCATGGATTAGCAACCAATTGATTTTTTAGCTCAGATGTGTGATTTATCTTTGCAAAAATGATACAATACAAACAGGACTAACAAACACATCAGGCCAGTGAGCTCCATCGCCTGGTGTTCATTGATATTTTACTCCTAGCACAAATATGGTTTTCTATATTAAAACCAAAGCAAACCAAGGATGCAAACAAATAATATATCTCTAATCCTTACCACCACACACATCTAATTCTTATAGCCCAAGGTGACTGTACTCCTTACACAACCAGTCATGTTGTTTTAACGAAATACTGAGTAACATTTGTATCATGTAGTTTATTTTAAATTATATTGTATTTATTTTCACAAATCACTGAATATGTTTTGTTTTTATATTAATCTTTATTTTTGATAATTTTATACATATATACATACAATAAAAAATGATTACACCTCCTGCCTATCCTCCCAAGTCCCCAACTCCCGACTAAGTCCCCTCCTAACTTATCTTCTGTTATGCTTCTATTTTACTTTTGGCAACTCATTTAGTCAAATTAGTTCCACCCACACATGTATGGGTATGGGGCCATCCACCAGAGCTGAGAAATTTATGAGGCATCACACATTCAAAACATAAAAGAGAGTGATTCTCCTTCCCTCACAGCTATCAACCATCAGTGGCTCTTCTGTAATGAGTGAGGTGTGGCAAGCATGTCCCTCCTATCTATGCTGGGATGCTGGCTAGACTGAGCTTGTGTAGGTCTTGTGCAAGTAACCATAGCTGCTGTGAGCTCATTCGTGCCCCAACCACATCATGTCCAGAAGTCTGCACTTCACAGGGGTGCTCCCCGTCATCCTGCGCTGACATTCTTCCTGCCTCCTCCTCCACAATGTTCTCCCGCCACCGGGCATATCAAGAAAAATAAGCCAGAGTATTCTTCCTGAAAAGTAATAATACCCACATATTTGTATGTTCATCCGTCCTATGTGAAAAGCTACAACGTGCTGATTTTTTTTAAAGTATCATTGAGGTCAAGACCACTAAACCTCCTCCCAGTGTCTGTTATTTGCACCTTTAGGCACTAAATATGGTTTCCAGACTGATGTCAAGTATCCCAGGTCCTTCACGATGTCAGTGGGAGGTAATGTAACTGGTGTGGGCAGCTCGTTTTATGCCTCTTCCACCTCCACACTGCTGCCTTGGGAAGAAGGGACAGATGAAGGACTTTCTGAAGACCTACACACCCATCTACCTGTTCTCATGGCAGACCAGTCAACACCCCTGCCACAGCATGTGGGGTAAGAATCTAGAAGGAAATGAAAAGTTTTCTGATTAAGCCTTTTGGGTTGGTTTAATTAAACATGCATCTTGAAATGTGAAATACAAACCTGATCCTGCTTAAACCATCCCAGGGCCCATATCGGCTTTTAAAATATAGTGAACATTATGCCTCCTGATAACAAGCAACCTATTCTTGCTTAGTCTCGTGAGAAAGCTGGTACACACGAGGAGCCAGCACAAATGGAAGTCTAGTTACATATGATGGTGCTTGCCCATAATCCCAGCAATTGGGAGGTGTGGCAAGATTATCAAGAGTTCCAGGCCATCCTCAGCTACATAGTGAAACTAATTTCAGCCTGAGCTACACGAAACCTTGTCTCAAAAGGCCCTCAACATGACTGGAGAGATGGCTCAGTAGTTAAGAGTACGTGCTGCCCTTGCAAAGAATCTCAGCTCAGTTTGCAGTATCCACATAGCAACTCACAACGATTTGTAGTTCCAGTTATAGAGCATCAAAGGCTCTCTTTGGGCCTAAGTTGGCACTGGACACACATGTGATACACACATACACATGCAAGTAAAGCATCCATGTACAATATATAAAAGCCCCAAAGAAAAATCATGGATAAAATAAACCAAAAAATTCTATTACTTCTACCTTCATTTCATTTTCAAATCCAACCATTTCTCCAAACTCTAGCTGTTAACCTCTGCTTGGCCACTGTCAAATCTCATCTGGATGCAGGAGGCCTCCCAAACTTGTCTCCTCTACCCCTGCACACATCACTCTGGCTGACCAGAGGAGCCAAAGGAAACATCCACAAACAGCACTAGATCATGAGCCCCTCTATTTAAATCTCTCCACTTGTTTAGTGGGACATAATGAGAAAAGTCCACCCTTACCCTTCATTTCAGACCCTAGCCTGCCTGGCCCTGCTGAATTCCTTGACCATAGCCCAGGGCTCCTTTACAGCACCTTTCTGCTGGCTTGAGTGTGTGCTCCCTTCTTATGGATCCCTCTGGCTCTTAACTACTAGAGCCCTTTATGTTGAGATGTCACACTTTCAACTCTTGCTCCGTAATTGAAACGAAGTCCCCATGAGCTTCCCTGTATTACAGTTGATTTTCCTCAGGAGCCGCATCAGCTTCCTGGGATGGCTAGTCATTTTAATGAAAATCAAAATCAAGACTTTAATGAAAATCAAAATCAAGACAATTGTAAGAGATAATGTTTTAGAATGAATACCAGGAATAAAATAGCCACTGGAGGCAGGGAGCACTAAAAAACAGTTGCAAGAGACACCTTGTTAGCTCTATGGAAATAAATGTGAAATTCAGGAAATTACTTGCAATTCATAGATAAATATAATTAACAAATAGATAATATAGAATCAAAAATCAAAATATATCATTTATCCCTAAAAGACATAAAGACCATATAAATTCAGTACCATATTAACTATTCTAGAGACCATAAAATAAGTGTTTTTACATTATCTTTACAGAATGCAATATTAATACCAAAACCAAACAAAAATTTATTTTTAAAACATAAGACATATGCTGTTTAGAAGTATCAATTCAAAACCTGAAGGAAAATTTTACAAAGCAGAGTTCACAAAATAGTATTCTATGGCCTAATACAGCTTATTACAGAATACAAAAATAGTTTGATATTTAATGGTATGTTTTTCTTATTATTAAACTATTAAAACTGAGCTATCCTTTCCCATAAATTCTAAGTAAGCATTTAAAAAAATGTTCATGCATAGTAGATCACACTCAATAAAGTAGGTGTGTTACATTGGAGTAATTACCTAGTAAAATTAGAGAAGAGGGATAATTAGAGGCATCATGTTAGGAATACAAGCTGTGTATTTATCAGTTTGCACAGAGGAGTTGATTGGTAATTCTCAAGAGACATAGCAGAAACCTAGCACAAACAACAGCGTAACTCACTTAGATGTATGTCTAAAATCCACAACATTCATGCCATAAATATGTCGCATTCTTCCGTCATAGATTTCCACATTGTGCTGTAAGTATTGCGGCTTCTAAATCACATTTGTACACTGATTCTGAGCTCACTGAGTTTAGAAAATTCGTTC
This sequence comes from Microtus pennsylvanicus, assembly GCF_037038515.1. Lineage (NCBI taxonomy): Eukaryota > Metazoa > Chordata > Mammalia > Rodentia > Cricetidae > Microtus > Microtus pennsylvanicus. Next base: position 771,947 of record NC_134580.1, read on the forward strand.
TTCATTTTATATTTTGTGCATAAGTATTTTGCTTACATTATGTGTATGTGTGAGCATACTGAAGAAGAGGGCTTCAGTTGTGTGAAATTCATATGCAAGAATCAATTGCCTTTAAAACACAAGTGGGAAAACTGGTAAGTAGAACTATCGGAATTCCCAGTAGAGAAGCAACACAATACGAGAAGAGGCAGGAATCAATTTTATCAAGAAAATGGTAAGAGCTTTTATAAATAATACCCATAGCATACTCCAGAAATATGTGCATGCTCCCACATACATACATACACACATGTACACACATGTGCACACACATGCATGCACACACATATGCACACCCATATGCATGCACACACAGTATTATATTTTTAGTAGAAAAAAATCAAGATTCCATCTTAGTGATGTTTACATTTAATAGGATTCTGATAAAAAGCAAAGTAAAACAAACAAACAAAAAACCCCAATAATCCTTTTCTCCCTGATGTAATTTCTCTCTGGCCTCAAACAAATCACTTTTCTGTACTGAAAATTGGGATGGTGAGAATTGGCAGTTTTTCTTCTTGCCTTTGCAGAATAAGACCAGTGGCTCATTGGCTCAGTACTCTGAACATCAGCCATGTGCTGAGGTGAGTCCAGAGCTAAATGGAGTTCAGACAAGAAGGCAGGTCTTTCACACCAAGCCTTGTCCTTGGTATATTCCTTTATCTCTCTGTTGGTCTCCTCTGTCCAGACTACCTATTCCAGCTGGTTCTAATGGGGCACACAAATCAGGACCTTTTGCTTCCCAAATACCTCATCTGTCACTTAACTGTTACTCGTCCCTCCATGAAGCTCAACTGCCATCCACTTTAAATATCTGGTTTCAGAGCAACCTCTTGCTCCATCTCTTAGTTCCTGGTTTAATATCCTTGTAGTCCAAATATACACCATCAGGATTTACACATCTAATGTTCATATTATTTTTCACCACCTTGGACCAAAAGGTAACAGTCTTTTCTTATCCCCCAAACCCCTGACTTGCTCTGCCTCAACTGTCCTCCTCAATGACTCCTCAGGCTCTTAGGCTGTCTCACGCTCACCAGGTATATCTGAGGAATTTTACTGTTATAATTCTCACACTCCAGTCAGTCCTGAGTCCTTCCCCATTCTGGGTCCTTTTTATGTTAGCCCAGTCATCACCTCCTCAAGGGCCCTTTCTGTCATGACTGGGACAACTCATTTTATGTGTTCTTAGAGTACACGTTAATCTGTTATGGATGTTGATGGATGCCTATACATTTTAATGTTTTTTTTTTCTTTTGTGGTGGTTGTAAGAATAGTTAATCCCTGTCCTCTAGCAGGAGAGAGATACTGGAAGATGACTCAGCTCTGATGCTCTGATATCCATCAAATATGCAACAGGGCCATCCACACCTACTACAGATGTCTGCTGTGATCAAGGACTATCAGAAGTCCGGGACAGGCTGCACACCAGGAGACTTAGTCTACACTGGCCACTAGCGTGGGATCCATAACACAGAAACTTAGGAATTTTCCCAACCTCTTTCCCCTGCCCTTCCATCTGACATCAGACTTGAACCCTGTCTGCATCTCCCTAGCTTTCTCTTGCTTCCTGTTTACTCTGATTTACATAGACATTTTCCCCAATAAAATACCTACCTGTTAATAACACAAGGGGATCTGATTCTTGTAGAGTCAGAACTCACACATTTTCTTTTAGTAACTGTACATTTAAAGCCATGAGTCTGGGAAACGGGCACCCATTTAGCATATCACTGTTGCCCGAACCTCCCTTGACACTTGACCCGTGCTATCTTCCAATAATTTCAAGTGAGTACACAAGGCATCTTGGCTATGCACACCTTTTCCTATTTGGGGGGGGGGTCCCATACATGCCTTATACTCCTACAGAATGCTGCTCATGCATCATAACATATCCATCACCCTGCACAATCCTCGGTAATACCAAGAGTCAAGTCTTCATTCCCATGTCTGTAGACCAACTAAATATTTCCCATTCTTCTGTCCTGGCACTTCCACTCCGTGCTCTAAGTAGTACAGATTTCTAAATTACATTTGTGCACTGACTCTGAGCTCACTGAGTTCAGGGGATTCACTCTCCATTTTATTTTCTGAGGATGATTATTTTGCCTGCATATGTGTTAGCACACTGAAGAAGAGGGGCTTCATATCTCAAGGAACCAGTTACAGACGGTTGTGAGCTGCTGTTGCAGGTGCTGGAAACTTAACAAAGGACCTCTGAAAACAACAGTCAGCTCTCTTAAACACTAGCATCTCTCCGGTCCCATATGTCTGATTTCTTCTCACATACTGACTAACACATTATAGAGGAAAATATAGCATGGGAAGGAGAAGAAGATGGAGGGAGAGATGGAAGAAGAGAGGAAGAAAAAATAAATATAGGCTTATATCTCTAGGCTTCACCTTCACATGCCTTGGTGTTCCATATGTACCTCCATTTCTGGAGGAGAGATAAACAGCTTCTCCCTCCATCCCTTAATCATAAATCAGGCTGTGACAGGATGTTACAAGAAGATGTATACAGATTCCTGACACAGAACAGGAGCTAGAAAAACAAAAGCTGGTTTGGTTTAAGCCATGAGTTGCAGCAAGTCAGCCTCTGAAATGTATGCTTAGGTTCAGTCTTTCAGTCTGGTATTCTAATTAAAGAGAAGTATGAACTGCACTGCAAAGAATATACATTCGTGGCCTAGTGGCCCAGGCCATTGTGTCTTCTCATCATAGACAATCACTAGACCAACATTATCTTTGTCAAAGTTCAGCATTAGTACGTTATAAAAACTTGACCCAAAATGATTGATCAAGATTTTTATTTGGTATTTTGAGGGAAAATATTTGGTATTTTATTGTGAAAGATCTCATAACGTCACACTAGCTAGACAGTATTTGATACTGCCAGAGAGCTTTCACTACTTGCATTGAAATTCTGGGAAACAAGGTAGGGGAGTTTTAAACATGTTGGTGTTCTCCCTGTGAACAGGCAGTTTTCAGAGTCTAAAGAACTGACTCAAAATTTCCATCTCAATAACTCCATCCTGTAACTCCAGGCCACTCTTAGCAAAGGTTCACACAGGCTGTGCTGATGCCAGTCTCCTGTTTGTGTTTATATTTCTGCCAAGAATCCCTCCCTACCTTGCCAGCCCACTCTGACTTCTTCAACCTTCCTGCATGATCATGGATGGCCCTCGCTTGGTGCCTCTGCAGGATATGAACTCCTTAGTTTCTTTCTTATGTTCATTTCACACAGAGCCATTCAGTACCCACCAAGTAGAACACTGAGGATTCAAAAATCATCCAAACAGACAACCCTACTTCTAGTTGGGGAATACTGCATGTTGTTCAAAAAATTAATAACTGGGTCCAGGGGTAGGTTGATTCCGAATTTCCTGAGAAACCAGAAGGGTGGGAGGAGGGGGAGGGAAATGGGAGGCTGGGAGGAGGAGGATACTTTTTTTTTCCTTTTCTCAATAAAAAAAAGGCTAAAAAAATTAATAACTGTCTACTTAGGTGATAACTGGTGGGTTCCTTGTTGCAAAGGAGGCTGTGCTCCAAAATGCATCTACTAGGTCAAATGGAATGGTCCTGCTGTGACGATCCCACCATGACAATCAGATCTTAACACTGCTAAGCCAGCTAAGCTAAGCTAATGCAGCTGTATATGCTAAGAAAACAAACTATCACAAATACAGGATCATAAGAGCACATGCTCCTCATGTCACTCGGGAATCCAGCAGATATTAGCAGAGTCCTCTACTCAGAGATACCCAATGTGGTAACCAAGATGCAGATTGCATCTGTGCCATCATCTGTAAGATAGACTAGAGGATGGTGAGCTGGTTCCCTTACGCTCTTGGCAGGATTTCTTCTCGTGTAGGACTAAAGTAACCCCCTATTTGTTTTTGCATCCGTCAGATCCCTCTTAATTTCTAGTATATCTCTTCAAATTCTTATCATGAGTCTGGTCCATTTTCATGCACTCTACCATTCCAAAGTGTCTGACCTCTCTGAAGGGCTCAACGGTCCAAGCCAAGTGATTAAAGATTTTAATTATATCTTCAAATCTCCCTTTTCAGACTAGAAGTGGGTTAATTACCTGAGAGTGTAGATCTGGGGAGAAGCATCATGGGTGTGTCCTGTTTGGGAGATAGCATTCCCATAGTAACAGGAGTACAGCTTCCAAATGTGAGACTGACTCTCTGCGCTGTGGGACTGCTCTGCAGCTCAAAGCTGGGTAGGGACCCAGTCGGGAGTCGTTTCATTTCCACACATCCTTCCACCATGAGATTAGAACACATAGGGAGATCTCCTTTGACTGTGTAAGTGCTAAGCCTACCATCCAAGCTCAGTATTACATGCTACCCAAAGTTTAGATGAACCTAGGAGGGCCTTTTCCTGTCTCCTCTCCTGAGTATACCTCCATTGCCTGAGCACCCCCCATATCAATGGCACCCTGCACAGTTACAGTCATCACTGGCTACTAGAATACAGTTCCCTGCCAGCCTGAAGAATCAACCAGTCACAGACACCTGTAGGTTGCCAGAACCCTTCACCTGACCATCCTGTTATCTTAATGTAGAATCCCCACCATCTGTGAGGGAGAGAGGCCACTGATATACCCCGGAAAACAACCAAGGGATAATATAGATCACATCAGGCACATTTCCTTGGTCAGAAAGAATTAGATGACATTGGAAACCTCAGAGGATAGAAGGGTAGACACACTCCGTGTTCAAAAGGAAGAGACAGAAGTCCTCAATGGCAGAATTTACGGCACTGGGGCTAAGAATGTTGAGTCTGAAACCAGACTGTTTCAGTCACACGCTGGAGACTCGGTGATTGGCTTTACTATCTTGATTTAGTCCTTTTCATTTCTGTAAACAAGATGCCACAGGAGTATTTCCTACCTCAGACATCTGCTTCAGGGAATTCTAGAGGACGAGCAGTCCAGGTGACAAATCTGTTAGTTTAAGTAACTGCAAAGATGGGATCTCCATGCATGAATGGTGTTATTATAAAACCTAAGCTCCTATTTGCTACACTGGCAGTTGTGAGCCCAACAGGATGCTTTTTCTCATATAGAAAAAGAGGCTTTGCCCAGCAGTGGTGGTGCATGCCTTTAATCCTAGCACTTAGGAGGCAAAGAGGCAAGCAGATCTCTGTGAGTTCGAGGCCAGCCTGGTCTACAAGGACTAGTTCCATAACAGGCTCCAAAGCTATAAGAAAAAAAGAAAAAGAGGCTCTCCACACATGAGCTCCCAACCAGCTAGATCATCAGGACACTTAGTCCTCAAACTAACAGGCTTCAGTTCAGTTCCTACCAGCCTGCAGTATTGTTCTAAGAAACTAGCTTTACCTTCCCTTGGGAGCTGAGGCATAACTTGCCTTTTGCTTATTCCATAGCCTGCCTTCTGTGACCTCTGTTCTTGTACTCAAGTGAACCCCCAGCAGAGCCCTGCATGGCGTAATGCCATACCTTCTAAGACTGCATGTGTAGCTAATAAACTGAAGCTAAGTCTTCCATGGAGACTCTCATGATTTCTGGACTCTTCCGATATTCATGCCAAGGGATTGTTATTTGGATGACTAGAAGGTGGTCATAACGCATGGGCAAAAATAGGAAGAATAGATACAAGTACAAGAAATTGGAAAGAGAGCATGTGGTCTTAACCCACCAACACTATTTAAGATTAGTGAGTGTCCTGGTGGAAACGTGATGCAACAAAGGGCAAAGCATGTGGAGTTCAGGGGAGACACAGAGAAGCCTAAACTTGGATGTCATCTCCAAGCACTGGGTATTGCAGACCATGAGATGAATAATGTCATAAAGACAGAAGTGAGGTTCAGGAGCAGAATCCTGAGATTATGCAGCAGTGAGAGTGGAGGGAAAGGAGCGTGACTGAAGAGAGAGAAAGAGAGGAAGACAGAGGCCCAAGACCCATTAGTGACATGGGAGGTCTAGCAGCCAAACAAAAACGAACTTTGATAGAGTGGAAATGTGATCCTTGCCAAGTATTTCTGATTTTTATGCTTCAAATGAAAATTGAGAACGGATCAATGAATTCTCACCATTGAGATAAAATGAGTGAGTTGATGAAAAATCAGATCATTAGATAATGGCTGATAGGGACAGATTAAAAAGAGATTGGGGTGCAGGGAATATTCATTATTCTTTAGAGAAATGTACTGAAAAAGGAGCAAAACTTCTGAGGATCAACTGAAAAGAGCAGGACATGAAGGAATGCTGTAGATGATTTTAAATTATAATATATTACAAAAGTATCCTAACTGTAACAGTCTATCACAGTTAAAACTAGAATACACTTCAACATAGACAATGGCAGAAGCAAGGTGAAAATCAAAGTGAGACCCCTAGAGAAGAGTAAAGTCGTTTAGAGGGTGAGGTACTAACAGCTTGCCTGTGAAGCAAGAACACCTCAATAATTAGCACCAGTAGTGAGGCAATAACATCTTCAGGGAATGAGAAAAATCTAATAATAACTACAGCCGTAGGGTTAGGTGGGACTGGATAGGGTCTGATGGTACATGATTTAAATCCTTTTGGGGTGGGGATTTGTGGGAGAAACTGATAATAGTCATGAAGTGTTGATGGAGGAGAAGGAATTCCAGCACACTAAATGGTAGGTAGGCCAGCAAGAAGAGATCCACTACTCAGAGGGCTGAGGAGAAGGAGGAGGACAAAAGGGATAAAAAGTAAGACATGAGGATGAAGAAGGCACTCAGAGAGTGCCGAGGATACATATCTGCCTCAAGAAGGGCAGCATGAAGGGTGGGGGCACTCAGGACTGGAGGGATTTTGAGCCTTTTGGAATGAATAGATGGAGGGCAACCAGACAAGCACAGAGCATGGGGAGCCTACGGTTACATAGTATTTTTAGTGGGGAAGCAAATCTACCTAAACATTTAAAACACTTTAATGATTTCATTTGCATTTATGACGCCTAAAAGAAAGCTTCTGGCAGAAGCAAGGATGCAAATGTTTTTCTTAAGAATTGATTTTGAAGGCTCAGAGAGGCAGGCACCTGAAGCATGGGTAGGGACGCTGTCTGAGTTGACAAGTGCACCCCATGTATGTGAGCAGAGGGGTTATGAGGGTGGTAGAATGGGCGAAGAGCAGAGCTCCACTTGGGGAAGTCCATGTTGCCTAAAACTGAACAAAAGGGTTCCGAGGGGCCTGAGGACAGCTGTAATAGTCATCGTGGAGAAAGTTCCTCATGCTCAACATATATGTAACCATTGGATGAAGGCTTTTCATCTACATGCCTCAGGACAGAGACCGTCAAGTTCACAATTGCCCCAAACCTGTGATTCCTCACATAGGATGGGACTTTAATAAAACCTTTGTAGAAGAAAATCTCTTTGGGCTTTGCTATAGCTCCTATCATCTTGTTTCCTTGAACTCTTGATAGGTCTAGGATGCGGCATCCCTGGCTAAGTCTCTAGCATCCTATCTGCCTCCTATTTTTCTGGTTTCTTCCACAACACTGATCATGCAACAGATAATACTGCTACTCTTCCTGGACCAGTACTTTTGAATGGACAGGGTACTGGAAAGTTTTCTGTGACTAGATTTTTGTAGCATGACTAATAAAAATCCAGAGACAGATATTGGGGTTCAAGCTGAAAGATTAGAGAAGCAAAGCAGCCAACCACTAGAGAGCTCTTACCTCTATAAAATCTTCAGACTGAAAAAAGAGCAAGCTCCTGTCTTATCCCCTCTTATATTTCTCTCTAGTGCTGGGATTAAAGGTGTGTACCACCACTGTCCAGCCTCTATGGCTAACTGGTATGGCACTGGGATTAAAGATGTGTTCCACCACTTCCTAGCCTGTATAGCTGACTAGTTTGGCTGGCTTTGTACTCTGATCTTCAGGCAAGCTTATTTAATTAAAACACAAATAAAATATCACTATAGACTTTGTGGCTCACATTGAAGAAACAGAAAGAAATCGGCTCCAGGAGGAATCCAGTGACCCAGCCCACAGAGAGGAGCCTGATCCGACCTGCAACTCACAGCGCTACAAAGAGACTTCGCACAAAGAGATCCTGCTGAGACAAGCTGACTGCTGTGTCTGCTGCTGGCGGTGGTGTGAAACCTGTTGCTTCAGAACTAAGATTCAAACTAAACATTTGAGTGTTCTCGGTTTATGGGACAAAACTCATTTTGAATAAAATATTAAACCTAAGAACTAAGACCTAAGCTTTCCCCTCAGGGAAAGAAAGATACAAAATAAAGTATGTCAAAAACCCCCCTTCACTTAACAAGGAGACAGACTGAGGTTTTAACAGCTACACAAAGACTGAAAATGAGATTTAATAACAATGAATGGTATTATGCTCTTAACGGTAATGACCTGATATTTACAGCTGCATATAAGGTGATGGGAAAAATCTGGTAATGACCAATGGTGCTAAATACATCGGTAATGACCAAAAGGAATATAAATTTATGGTAAAGAAAATGAATAATTGGAGAGCTGGTACTGACCGGCTAAACATGAAATTATAAATAATTGGAGAGCTGATACTGACCGGCTAAACATAAAGTTACAAATAATTCAGAGAGCTGGTATTGACCGGCTAAATATAAAATTATCAATAATTGAAAAAGCTGGTATTGACCGGCCAAACACAAAATTATGAAAATTGGGAGAGCTGGTTTTGACCGGCTAAACATAAAAATACGGTATTAGAAATTTAAAGATCGGTATTGACCAATAATGTGTCTAAAGATCGGTATTGACCGATGATGTGGAAAAATCGTGATTGTAAGTTGCTGCGATTGACAGTTGGCTGAAAGAGAGGTTGTGACGATGAATGTTGAGAGTTGATACACGTGCTGAAAAAGTAAACTCTGAGTGATGTTCTGTACCAGCGGAAGAAACATTTTCAACTCAGGTGATTCTACTCTCCTTTAAGATAGGAGAATATAGTCTTTGGGAGCATATTTATACATAAAGCATTATGATGCATCCTGACAAGATATGGCTGATACACAGGGCCTAAAAAGTATATTTCTCTCCACTAAACTCTTCTCTTTACAGAGGTCGGCAGTCAATGGTGGGTTTAAAGCTTCTTCTCCCCAGATGCCTAAGACAGGGGCTTGCATAAAAGATGCCTGTTCCAACGATGGGAAAGTTTGGGTAAATAAAGAGGACTTTGCCCAAGTCAGGCGCGATGTATCTGTCCTGTTGCAGAAGCACAGGAGTTATTAAAATTAATGAGAGAATGGATTGTGGGCCCATATTTCGATATGACCGATATGGTCCGAGATGACCACGTAGCTCTGCAGACAAACTGTCTCTGCCCTTAACAAAGGCCAGGATGCCTGCTCCTAGCTTCTTTTGTTAAGATGTGGATTACCTGAGAAGAGATGTTTGACTGAAGCTGATGACTTAAGAGTTCAGATATTTGGTGCTTCTTTCCTTTTGTAATTTGGAAGGATGTCTTATAGAGATGCTAATTCAGGGCCTACCTGACTGCTAGACGGGGATGTGATTTGAGTCCAGGCACTTGGCTGCCTAAGGAATGGCGTAATGTGTTTTCCCCCTTCCCCGCTCAATTTGGTGTGGGTATATAAAATGTTTGGAAAATAAACGGCGAGCTGGCCATTTTCCATGATGACGGTGTAAGCTGTGTCGGTTCTTTTCCTCGCGACTCCGTTCCAGCTGGTTTGAGGAATTAGGGAATTTATGTTGGACCCTCACGGGCCACGACATACCCCAAGTATAAACAGATGCTATAAGAAGATATGAGCCCCTCCACTTACAGCATGTGAAAGATCAATAGGTCTATGTATACAACTGGACAGGGAGAGCGGGTGATTGCATTTTTCACGCGAACAGCATAGGTTATAATGAGCAACTGAGAGAAAAGAAAAAAAAATATTAGCCATGATTCATACCACAAATTACAGGTGGGTATGTAGTTCTTGAACATCTTGATTAGATTTTAATCTTGTTTTAGCAGTAGCAGATCAAGTTAATGTTTGTTCGGTGCAATAACAGCACATGGATTGACACATAGGTAATTACGCTATTTATCTTCTTTCAAGACTCTCGCAACGGGGGAACTGTGATTATACAGTGCTTGAGGAGAATGGAGGCAAAAAGTTCCAGGGGTGAGAGAAAAGAGGAAAAATCTTCATAAATGGGATTGGTGCAGGGTCTGAGAGACTTGTTCTTATAGAAGGAGACGCGGCTGCTTCTTGGGTGATCTCATCCAGGAAAGCCCAAGGCTGCCTGCTCAGCACTCAGGACTTTAGAAGGTGTAGGTTAATGCTTCTCTCCCAACTCAGCACCTTCCCCTCTTTCTGGTCCCTTCCTCTGCACTGTAGACTCCTCCCCATTTGAAGTAATTCTGCTACCTTGATATTCTTCTCTTTTCATTGTCACTTTAGTATTCCTTGACTTCAAAAAACTGAAATTACTAATGGACTGACTGAATGGCAGTGGTGGTGCATGCCTTTAACCCCGGCACTCACGGGGGAGAGGCGGATCTCTGTGAGCTCAAGGCCAGCGTGGTCTACAAGGGCTAGTTTCAGGATGCTATGAATTTGGAAGAGGACAAGGGGGACTGTCTGGAGTTGTATGGGACTGTGTGGGACCATATGGGGCCATATGGAACTGTCTGGGGCTATATAGGACTATATGTGACTGTATGGGACCATATGGGACTGTATGGGACTATATGGGATTGTATGGGACTTTATGGGTCCGTAGGAAAGAAGGAAATGGAAGGAGAAATGATACAATTATAATCTCAAAATTAAAGAGATAAATTAATATATAAACACTTTATGTATTGTGTGTAATTTTAGATAAATACAAAACAATATGATTCGTTGGGGCTTTATCAAATAAAGAGGACTAGAATCTCAAAGTAACTTCAGTTTACATTTATTTGATAGAAGCATGGTGAATATTCTTAAGAGTATTTCTCAGCCATTTGTATTTCATCTTTGAGAAGTGTATGTTTAATTACATGCCACATTTTTAAAAATAATTTTTAATATTTATTTATTTATCATGTATACAATATTCTATCTGTGTGTATGCCTGCAGGCCAGAAGAGGGCACCAGACCTCATTGCAGATGGTTGTGAGCCACCGTGTGGTTGCCGGGAATTGAACTCAGGACCTTTGGAAGAGCAGACAATGCTCTTAACCGCTGAGCCATCTCTCCAGCCCCTCCATGCCACATTTTTAATTGGTTTGTTTGATTTCTTGATGCCTATGGTCTTCATTTCTTTGTATGTTCTAGATACTAACACTCTGTCAGCTGTAGCTGGGAAAGTTTAGTTTTTTCGTCCCATTATATAGATTCAGAAAGATAAACGTCACATGTTTCTTTCATTCGTGCAAGTTAGCTTTGGATCTTCAGATATCTGTGTTCTATTTGGGAAGGCTCATAGAGGTCAAGAGATCACTAAAGAGTCATGGGAGGGGATTTCAAGTGAGGGGAATAGAAGACAGTGCTATAAATGGTTAAAGGGAAATAATGGAACAAAGGGGGTTAAATAGAGTGGGGGTGTAAGGGCAGGGACTGATAACACTATGGCCATTTTTAAACTCATATGGAAACCTCATACTGTAGCACCTTCTTCAAATACCTACACACACATACAAAAACAGATTTTGAATGGAATTAACTCTATAAGGGGACAACAATGCCCCTACAAGATGCTATAGGCTAACACCTAAAAGACCATATGTCAGGGACAGGTTAGCTCTTGGTAGTTGTTAGTCAGTGAGATCCCATAGAGCCGTAATCATTGCAGGGCATTGCCACTGCTTTGGGTTACCTCTGAGAACCTGATAGTGAAACACCATTGCTGAAGACACTTCATAGCTGACTCAGAAAAAATGAAGATATCAAGGAGCGACTCACCCGGAAGCTTCGCCCCTTCTGGCTAGCTTTTATAGTGCTTGGAAGTCTCTGCACACCAGCACAGGGGAAAGGAACCATCTGTCTTACTCCACTGGCAACATTACAAAGCTACAACCCTAACCCATCAAGACATGCCCACTGGCGCAATCATCATACAGATATCACAGGAGTAACACACACTTTCTTATTGAATTTAAGGCCTACTTCATAAGTCAAAGCCCATCCCTGGCACTAACACTGAAGTCATGAACCTGTAACCAGACAGGCCCTAGGCCCTAGAGAGAAACTTACTTTTATTCTGCTCATGGAAACAGTATTAAACTAACTTTTAATAACTTGTTACATTCAAAGATGAGTGCATCATTCACCCACATAAGAGAAATCTTTTTGCAGGAGATGGTGATGACCCCAGAGATGGAGACTGCACACAGGGCAGAGAATGAGGCTGCACAATGCTCGTTCCTACACAGGACACCTGTTATCAGAGATCCTCTACCCAATAAGGCTCGGGGACTTTGTGGAAGGGGGCTGAGAGAGATGGTAAAAGAAGGGGCTGATGGCTACAAGGAAATAGCGTTTTCTGAACACAGAAGGGAAGCTGCACATATGAACTTCCAGAAAATTGAACAGTGGAAACTCAAGACAGAAAAAAAAAATCCCAGTATGGAGAAGAGAGGTGGGCAGAAAATCCCATCCCTAGCTCAAAAGCTATTGACAATTGATAGCTTCCGAGAAAGGGAGAATCAATATTTTTAAGGGTGGGGTCCTAGTGTGTTTACCACAGCTCCAGTAGATGGTCACATATCTAAGGGTAGATGAGAAACACCAACTATGCTTGACGGATTAAAAAAAACAAACAAACAAAAAACAGGACACAATGTTGTATGAGGAGTAGGGAAGGTGAATGAGGATTAGGGAGAGAGGACAAATGTGACCGAAATACATCCCAGCTAATGGATAGGGAGTATCTTTCTTCCTCAATTAAACATCTCTGGAAACTCCCTCACAGACATGCCCAGTGGGGTGTGCCCTAGGTGATTATAAATCCAGTCGAGTTGACACTGAACAAGGTAAGCCTCGCATCAAAGAGGCTGAACATTCCTCCTGAATCCTGCCACCGCTTCTCTTCAAGGCTTAGCAAACAATTCGGGGAGCCCGTTCTATCTTTCTCTAAAGCTTCCCACAGCTAACTATAGTTCAGGCAACTTGTTGGCCAACCGCTGATCCTGTGGGTCTACAAAAGCACTAGCTTAAGGGGCCAAGGGGCCAGCAAAAGACTGTCAGTAATGATAAACACTAGACAGATGCACTGAGCCCATTTCTGAGGCAGCTCAGCTGGCAGCTGCAATATGGGTAGGGAAGAGAGTCGTGTGGCAGACCGAAGGCTCTACTGGATCGGGAAAGAACATACCACAAACTGGTTCAATCTCCGAGGTGCACCTAGACTCATGCAGTTGAAGCAGCCATAGGCTGCTGTGAGTTCCCTCCAGCGTCGGGATGTGCAAACAACAGGAGGGAGTCGCTTGAAGTGCTGGACTGTTGTCATCTTGGACATCCACTCCTCACTCTGGACCTCAGCGTTCCGTCTGTGCTCTAGTCCTGGGGCAGACACAGCTCCAGAGCACTCTGTACTTCGTCTCATTCCCTTGTTTATTTCTCTACTTGGTAGTCTGGCCAGCTTCTCAGGTAAACTTAGCTGTTCACCCAGCCAAGCCAGGGCGAAAGTTTGGTTTTTCTTGCTACATGTGCTGCCTCCTGATCCTAGACATCCCACCCCATAGTGGCTATTATGAGGAGTGGGGTCCATTAATAGGTGTGCCACAGATCTTTCAAAAACATGCTAGGAATAATATTAAATGAATAAATAATAGATGGAAGGTTTTCTGATTCTAAATCAATGCAGAAAAATCCACAGAGAATAAATTATTCCACTCAAAATAAAGACAGAATCGATGTTTTTAACTTATTCTTCTGCTTCAGGCAAAATAAAAAAAAAAGGCTTGACACAGCATACTTCTTGATCCTGTCTTGATATACATTGCTGTCTTTCATATTATTAGCCCCCTGCCAGCCTCACTGCAAACCTCAGGGACCACGATTACCACTCCATTTACAGGCAGGGAGGTCATATGACTTTGCCTGGTGGCTTCTGCTGCTGGCCAGTTTCCCTCTGACACCCATCAGCACACACGCATGCTCTATCCAGGGATGCTAGCCGAAAGGTGCCCACAGGCCCTGGCTGAGCAGAGAACACAGTTCCTCTTAGTAATTATGCTTTCATTTCAATCTATGATGGGAAAACGATTAGCATATTCAACAGATGTTCAGAATGCACAGATATTGGCCTCAGCTGTGTTCCCTGCTGCTGTGGTAAAATGCCCTGACCAAAGCAACTGACAGAGAAAGGATTTATTTCTGTCAGTAATCAAGGTTACAGGACATTGTTGTAGGGAAGTCAAGGCGGCAAAGCGGCAGGAATCAGAAGCAACCAGACACATCAGTCAAGAGCAGACAGCAAAGAGTTACTTTGTGCACTTGAGTCCTCTTAAGGATTTCCCCCTCCTCATAAAATTCAAGACCACACGCCCAAGGAATGGTACCCCTCATAGTAGACTGGCCCTCTCACATCAATTAAGGCAATTAAGGGAATCTCCCACGTTCTCAGAGTTCCTTCTCACTGGGGATCCTACATTGCCTTGTGCTGGCCATAAGAACTAAGCATTATAGTACTACTACTAAAAATGGAGGCAAATTAACTAAGGAAAGGGGCTGAACTGCAAAGGGGCCAAGGTGACTCCTGTATTGGACAGCAAGACGGGTTCTACAGCAACTCTTTTGCTATTTTCCTCAGGCAATTCACATCCCCATGTGAGCCTTGGCTGTTCCTGCTATGGAGCGGCTCTCAGCTGCCCTAGAGCCTAGATGTTTTGCCCTGGTGAAGTCATTATTAATACCTTACAGAAGTTCATGATCACTTTGGGTCAGAGCAGACTGAACCTCTGTGTCATCTCGGGCTTTGAATATGCTTCTCTTAGCCTGGACCATGGATGCTCCTGGCTCTCACCACTAGTCTTGACTTTCCTCTAAACTCCCAAGAAGACATGGCCAAGAGAACGCTAATCCCAGGGGACTTGGGCCTCGCTAATCTATACCACAATGCCACTTCATGCGTCCTCCAATGCCTCACTTCAACGAGTCAATCCACCTGGAGCCCGGGCGAAGAGCTGAGCCTCTGACCTTGCAAAGGTTGACTTGGCTTGTCAGATGGCAGTATCTTTAGACCTTCATCACAGCATCACCTGCCCTTGAACTCTAATGAAGCAGAACTTGGAGTGCTGCTGTCCTGAGAAAAAGAGAAAGGATACTCACAAGCTCTATCTTGATCATGCTACACTACACACCTGCTGCTAGGCCTGGCAAAGATTGCTTTACCTCTCGCGATTACTGTACGGTTCACTTTTTCCATGGCGGTGGCTTACTTAGCTGCCTCCAAGCTACTGACAGCAGTGACACATGAAATAAAGTCTGCTCGGTGTCTTAGCTCCCACCCACCATTTAGAAGATGACTCATAATAACCTCATGTCTCCTATTCACATCCTACTCAGCACTGACCAACCTGGGACCTGATTCATCTGTGCTTCTCTTGGTAAGTACCTGGTATCCTGCGATGTGTTCCTGTATTATCTCATTTCTGAACGTAACTTCCAGGGGTATGGCATTATCTCCAGATAGTTTCTATCCACAGTGTTCCCTAGCCCCTGATAGCACCTGCTGTCCTCTAAAGGACCCCCCCGCCCCAGCATCATGTCCTCTGCGGCTATGCTCTTCCTATTAAAGAGCCTCTGTGGATGTGAGCTGAAAGCTCTTCCATCCCTTCTTTGACTCTCCTCTCTGCTGTTTACTCCAGCAGCCAAGCCTGGCAGCATCTCCTGCAGGTGGGGCACCAAAGGTCCTTATG
Organism: Microtus pennsylvanicus; assembly: GCF_037038515.1. Classification (NCBI taxonomy): domain Eukaryota; kingdom Metazoa; phylum Chordata; class Mammalia; order Rodentia; family Cricetidae; genus Microtus; species Microtus pennsylvanicus. The sequence continues at coordinate 787,851 of NC_134580.1, forward strand.
GACCACGGGCCATATCCAGACTGCTGGCTCACCCCTAGACTCTCCTCAGTGCCTTTTCTGCTCCAGCAGATGCAGAGCTGAGTGTGGCTGTGGGCTGCCCTTCCATCTGTGAGATTCAGCACCCCATCTATGATTAGGAGGAACGTGCCACATTCTGTAGGGCTTCCACACACCCCGAAATGATTTCCTTCTATGGGTTCCAATCAAAATCAGGTCACTGTTGCAGCCTGGAAACATTATTGGAACTAGACAAATTCAGTGTGGCTGTTCATCAAATGGAAGGGCCAACTCTTTACTGAATAATTAAAACTGTACCAGTTTCAAACTCAGCACAGCTGTTGTATTGAAACAATCAGACAAAAGAACTTGACCTCCTGAGAGTCCAAAGAATATACAGGGCTTGACTATCAACTGCTGTGTGGCTAGAGCAATGCATCTCTATGATTTTTTTATATTGTTAGTTATCAAAAACAAAGGTAGAAATATTCATCCCCTTTCAATTGTGAAACAAAGGATATGGGCACAAAATAGGTACAACTGTCAGGAGGCATTTATACTTTTCCTATCAAGAATTCTGTTATATTTGTAGATCTTATCATTTGTGCAACTAATCAAATTATGAGATATTGTTTGTATGCCTGTCCCACTGTGTGCTGTTTAGGAACATTTTCTTTTGAAGTTACAAATGCACAAATCTTATCAGACTTTGGGTTCCTTCAGAATGGGCCTGTGATTTGTTCCCTTTAGTATCTCGGCACCAGGGACCATGTTTGTAGGACTTACAGGATGTCCATGGTTGCTGCATCCCACATACTAGGACCTTCAGAGCAGAGGCACTGCCATGGCAGCCAGCAGAGCCCTTCCTGCCAGCAACTCTATTCTTGTGTGACTACAGAGGGCATCACATAAGAAAGCCAAGGTGAAAGCACGCCAGCCAAGCCAAGAGGTATCTCCATGACAACTGTTGTCCATTAAGCATAGGATACTTGCTTGTCAAAGGTCAAGTTGTCCAAGGTCTCTTCCCAGCACAGCCGTCAGAACTGTTTGTCTTCCTTGTCAGTCTCTCTTTCCCCAACCTCAGAGTTATGAGATTTGAAGAGAGTGACCCAATCAGTCACTGAGAACACCTTGAACATGTCTGCATGTAACAATGGAGAACAGGTCTGGATATGGCTGGTGAGGCATCACTTGGTTTCCCTACACCTTTTTAGGCCACTGATACCGTGAAGACAGCCTTAGCCCTCCCCTCACACATCTCACCTGGCTCTGGGGCTTTAAATGGCTTTACTAGCTCGCCATTTATAACTTGATACATTATGGCGTGCATTGTGCTACAGAATACGGGTGATGGGAGGACCCCAATATGGATCTTCACAATGGGTTAGAGAGAAAGCAAGGAAGGAAAAATAGCCATGAAGGGGCAACTCCGGCCACATCATAGAGCAGCCGGAAGTACACCCTGTTGGATTGGACATCTGCTTTACCTGTGCGGCATTTCTGAGAAGCACATTTGCCAAGCCCTCTGAATACAAGCAAGGGATCTCTGATACTCTTTAGAGAATGATGGTGGAGAGCCCCAGAGCCTCCAGCCTGAGGTGGCAGATTGTGGACCCTGGGGGTGCAGATGCTCCTGAAGGTTACATCAATAACGGGAGAGAAGGAAACTATTTCCTGGCTTCTGGGCACCTGACTTGTGTATGTTCCAGGGTGAGTCATTTTAAACTTCACAAATTCAGTCTCATGATGAAGGACTACCCTTTGTACTTTTAATGTGACACACTTGGTTTTGTTTTCTCAACAATGATTCCTCTGGGATGGGACAAGGACACCAGGTTCTATAGCAATCCAGGGACCAAGAATGGTCAGGCTTCTGAGAATAGCCATGAGCTACTATATACGATAAAACCCAAATTAAAAAGATTTTAAGAAATGACAAAAATCTCTACTGACACCTTACCAAAGATAATATACACATAAAAAGTAAGAATGGACAAAGATGTTTGCTTCTTTCTGTCATTGGGAACTGCTGTGGGATTACCCTCTGCATGCTCTAAATGTTTTATTACCATTGGTTAATAAAGAAGCTGCTTTGGGCTTATGGCAGAGCAGAATAAAGTCAGGTGGGAAATCTGAACAGAGATATAGAGAGAAGGTAAACAGAGTCAAAGAGATGCCATGTAGCTGCCAAAGAAGACAGATGCTGGAGAACTTTACTAGTAAACCACAAGACTCGTGGCAATACATAGACTAATAGAAATGGGTTAATGTAAGATGTAAGTAAGTTAATAAGAAGCCTAAGCTATTGGCCAAGCAGTGTTATAATTGATATAGTTTCTGTGTGATTATTTGGGTCAGGGAGGCTGGGAAACAAAGGAGTCTCCATTTACAAATGGTGCACCAACATGAGGCAACTACATCCACATAAAACCTGAGAGAGCTTTGAAGGAATTCTAGACACAAAAGATCAGAGTTAAGCACAGCTTCGTGGTAAGCTACATATTTTCAGGCAGGCTCTGTTTGCTGGTGGCAAGCAGAAGTACCATAGCTCTTTTAGAGAGGTCTTCCTGACTCAGCCTTGGCAGTGAAAGCTGCGAGGCTCCTTTAACAGCTGGCTTCGTGATTCATGCTGGTCCCGTTAGGGAACACTTAGATGGGTTCTATGAGCAGTGTGTTACAAACTGCTTAATGGAGCTGGGGCGCTGAGCATAGCTCGCATAGCTGGTAGTAAAAACTCCTTCACAATGTTGGACAGGATATAGCCCCAACAGGCAGGGCCATGGAGTTGGTCCTAGTCATACCCGATGAGCATTTAGAATAAAAAAAAAGGCACTCCTGGTCAGAAAATGATTGCAGATAGCAATAAAGACAGATTTAGATGAAAAGAGACTTTGAATGGGTCACAGTGTTGGATAAATGTACATAGGCTTGGGAAAGAGAAGAAGAAGAATATAAACAGTTATTTAAAAAAGTAAATGGTTTTTAAAAATAAAAGTCTTTGAATAGACAGAGTTAGACAGTTATAGAGTAAAGAAAAATAAGCCCCCATAAGCAGGAAGTAGTCTAGAGAACAATGTCTAAATTCCCTAAGTGATTGTTTATAAATGTTTGTGTACATTTAATGGAGGATATACTACAGAGATGAATACTTTTGCAGTAGTATGGATCTTGGTTTATTGATACAAATTTAAGGTCAATCTTGTTACACATTTATTTCTGCTCTTGATTAAGGTATTGTGTTTGTGCAGCTCATTTAAAAATTTAATTAAAAAATACATGTTAATAGATAGTCATCTATGATAGTCAAGCTTGAAGTCATGTTAGTTAGGTTTTCTAGATGTACAGAGATATATTTCAGATGGATAGGTATTCTTCAACCCTTTTAAAGACTTACATAATATGGCATTTAAATGTTTTAAGAACTTAGACTCTTCTCAACAATGAGATACATCTGCTCCTGGCAGCACCAATGTACTTCAAGAGGATGATGGGCAACAAAGAGGCTCCTTCTAGAGTTTGTTAGCAATTTGGGCAAGAAACTGTTCTTGCCTGGACTGCTTGATGGTATACTGTATGAATTGGACATGCAGGACCCACAGAAAAAAACGACTACTGAACTTTCCTAAAGGTCAGATAATCTTTTAGGGTTTCTGCTTCATGAAATAGTCTGCCAGACATTCTGCAGGATACAGAAGAAAGTAACTGATAAACTGCCAATAGAGGTGAAACACTCTTTCAAATTTCCAGCTTCATAGAAAAGTCTGCCAGATACTATGGTCCTACAGGCTGAAGATGGATGAACTTTGGGTGACTGGACAGACAGCAAGATGTCTCTGACAATTCTAGAGTTCTGGAAGTTGCTTACAATGCACTTCTTGTTAATTTAGGTAATATTATATCCTTCTTGAGTCTTTGAAGATTTGAAGAAAGATAGTTGTTGTTTCCTTTAGTTATGATAAAGAATAAATTAGATATAAAACTTTAGACTCACAAAGATAGGATAAATTATAGAGTATTTTCCTTCATTTGTCAAATGTAAATGAACTAAATATTGTAATTATAATTCTTGCTTGAAACTTGTTTTGCTATATGCAATTCTAATATGTTAAAGTTAAAACCTTCCTTTTCATTTAGACAGAAAAGGGGAGGTGATGTGGAATTCCCCTGTGTATGCTGTGAATATGTTTTATTATCATTGGTTAATAAAGAAGCTGCTTTGGACCTATGGCAGGGCAGAATAAAGCCAGACAGGACATCTGAACAGAGATATAGAGAGAAGGTAGGCATATCAAAGAGCCACCATGTAGCTGCCAAAGGAGACAGATACCAGAGAACCTTACCAGAGAACCACAAGTCCCATGGCAATACATAGATTAATATAAATGGGTTAATTTAAGATCTAAGAGTTAGTTAATAAGAAGCCCAAGCTATTGGACAAGCAGTATTGTAATTAATATAGTTTCTGAGTTATTATTATGGTTAGGGCAGCCAGGAATGAATGAGCAGCCTCCGCCAACACTAAGCAAAATGAGTAGTGTTTCCATACATATAAGAGAAGAGACAAGATGCAAAATGCTGATCACAGAAAATGTGAACAAGAACTCTCCTTCACATTTAATGAATAGATGCTTATAGGAGTTTTATTCACAATTATTACAAATAGGAATCAACCAAGATGTATATGAACTGATACAAAAGCTATGGTATGTTTAAACAATGAAATATTATTCAAAATTTAAAAATGGAATGAGCCATCCAGCCACACAAAGACATAGAAAAATGTTAAATGCACAATGTATACTGCTAAGTGAAAGAAGCTAGTTTGAAAAGGCTTCATTCTATATGACCCTAACTACAGGATTCTGGAAAAAGCAAAGGTATGGGAAAAATATAAAGATCATCATTTATTAGGGACTGGTTGGAGGGGTGGGGAGAAACGAATGGTCTGACAAAGCACAACAGGCCTCTGGGACACTGAAACTTCTCTGTGAAACTACAATGGTGGGTACATGTATTGTGCTTTAGAGCAAACCCAGAGTCCAACAATGAACCAGAACACAGGGTATGAGTGCTGGTTGCCAATGGTATAGGTCCATCAATTATAGCAAATGCATACCTGACAATGGAGTTTTGATAGGGGGAAGCTATGTGTGCATGGGGACAGGGCATACATAGGAAATTTTTACTACTTTCTTCTTAATTTTTCTGTGGATCTAAATTTTCCCTAGCTGTATTCCCTTTAAAGTAGTAACAAAAATAAAATAAAATAAATAAATGTTAGAGGGCTTCATGCTTTGTCAGGGTAAATATTTTATTTCAAAATTCTTGGCAAGCACACACACATGTACACATACATACATACACACACACACACACACACAGAGAGAGAGAGAGAGAGAGAGAGAGAGAGAGAGAGAGAGAGAGAGAGAGAGAGAGAGAGAGAGAAAACATGCTTCTTTCCTTAGGTCATGCTCACTGGAGGAGAGAGGAGAGAGTTCTGAGTCCTTGAGATTTCTTCAAACAAAAATATGATATTACTTTGGCATCTCATGTGGTGTTGAAGATGACTGAGCTGGTTGATGTGAGAGGTTCTAAAGGAACCCTCTCCTACACAGACGTATGCTTCCCCCTCAGACTTATCTATCACAAATTCATCTTCTGCATCAGCATCAACTTACCTAACAGAAGGAACAGGTCTCAGATTTTATTTTAAAATCAATACTTCTCTACTTAAGCAAGCTTCAGACTTTTTTTGATTCTTATACTTCTGGTTCTTAAGTCAATCAGAAGTGTCTAAGTGGAGGGGTGCAATGGAGGAGTGTGGTGGACCAATGTTGTCTAAGTGTGGAGGGAGCTGGCCACTTGGATATGTGGACATGTGTAATGGTTAATTTTATGTCAGCTTGACACAAGCTAAAGGCATCTGAGACAAGGGACTCTCAATTGAGAAAATTCCCCCGATAAGGATGGCCCGTAGCCAAATCTGCAATGCATTTTCTTGATGAATGATTGATGTGGTAAGCTCAGCTCTCTGTAGGTGGTTCCTTCCATGGGAAAGTTGTCCTTGATGGTGCAAGAAAACAGTCTGTGCAAGACATGGAGAGAAAGCCAGTAAGCAGCATTCATCTGTGGCTTCTACTTAGGTTTCTGCTTGTAGGTTCCTACCTTGACTTTCCTCAGTGATGGAGAGTGAACTGAGAGTTGAAAGCTGAATTAAACCATTCCCTCCACAACTTGCCTTTGGTCATGATGTTTTATCACAACAACTGAAACCCTAACTAAGGCAACATATGGATGGACAGCTTCATCAGACAACCCATCAATGTACTCAGTTCAGTGAAGAACATGGGGAGAAAGAGAAACTCTTTCAGGCTGCTGGTTAAGGATGTACATCTGCAGGAAATGTCCCACTGAAGTCAACTTTCCAATTTGTAGCAGACCCTGCACATGATGGCTCTGAGCACAGTGAAACAGTTTCTTTCCATATGTAAAACAGGGGAATGCATTCAAAAATGGCCTGAGGATGAAATACCCCCACACCTTTTTGTCCCAACATCTAGAGCAAACAAGTAGACCAGATACTGCTGTTCCAAGAAGACTCACCTAGTACTCAAGATGTTCAGGAGATGCTAGAGAAGGGAAATGAATGCTCAAGAGCAAATGAGATAAAAACACATTTATTGAGCAACTGTTCATGGTCTGTACATAACACACACACACACACACACACACACACACACACACACACACACGTGTGACTGAAACAGTATGCAATAAAGACCACCAAAAGTAAGATAGGCAAGTGGCCACTGGAAACCTTTATTTTGAAATTCACACAAATGAAACCAGCATGAGGAAATTGAAGGGGTCCAGGCCATCTCTAAAAAGCAAATTCAGACTCTGGAACTCTTCTTCAGCACCAGCTTGTCCATTGGGGGCCTAGACACAAGCCACGGACGACCCTCTGTGTGACTCCTTTTGGTTCCGGTAGCTTGAAGCACCAAGGAAGCCCATGCCCAGGGTAGTTCTGAACTCCAGGTGTGCACCTTGTGTCCAGAGGTCAATGCCTTCTTCCAGGCTGCAAACTCTTCCTCATTCTGCTTCTCATTTCTCCTGGGAAGTGGGGATTCCCAACTTATTTTTCCCTGGGCCATCTCTAGGCACAGCTGAGAAAAGAAGCTCATGGGTTCCATCCCTTAGTTTCCTTTCCAGGAAAGAGGTAAATTCAGCAAGGGTGTGGTCAGGGCTGCATAGCACCACAGGTTCCTCAGAATTGGCTGCCAGACTTCAGTTGGTGCTGGCAGGGGAGCTGAGCCAGGAAACCACTTCCTGTCCATGAGGAAGCTCCCCCAGAAGCATTAACATTTGAAATAACAAACAATAATAATATTAATAATAATCTAACTGACAGCATCTGTTGGTTTTTAATAACTGTGAGGTCTCTGAGGAAGGGAAGAGGGAATTGAGGGTAGGCAGGCAAGGAGGCAAGAGTAGGAGGGAAGGGAACAGGAAAAAAAAAAGACAGAGAAAGGGTGAGGAGACAAAAAAAGGATCTGAAATATTTCAAGGCTCTGGCTTCCCACTGAGCTCAGAGTTCAAGTTTCAGAAATCCATAGTTGTGTTTTGATGTTCTAGAATCTTCTATGGGCCCTTCACATTACTTGGTCTGGCAGCAAGGCTGGCGAAGTACGCACACTGGGAGGGGTCACACTGGCCAGGAGGGCCAGGAGGGCCTGGGGGGCCAGGATGTCCAGCTGGTCCTGTCTCTCCTTGAGGACCAGGGCTTCCTGGGAGTCCATCTTTCGCATAGCCAGGTTCCCCAGGTTGACCTGGCCCAGGAAGACAAAGAAACAGAAGGCATTTCACATTCAGAAGCAGGTGTATATCCAGGAGTGAAAGATCCCTGTAAATCTTTGTGCCTACATGATTTGAAAAATGATTCAACTTGCACTCAGAGAGAAGAGCCTCTGCCTGGTGCTCTAGACTGAGGAAGAGAGTGGTGCATGTGACATCAGCAGAGCAGCACCTTGGCCAGCAGCACCTTGGCCGGCAGCACCTTGGCCAGCAGCACCTTGGCCGGCGGGGGGGGGGGGGGCAGGGGGGCATCCTCACTGTCTGAGCTAGGGAAGGAATCCAGACACCATGAAGGAGAATCAGAAATGGGTGAGCGCAGTCCATTGGGTGTAAACTTTCCACTCAAGTCAGATGAGAAAATAGGGCCCTATGCTCGGGTAGGCTACATTTTCCTTCGCTTCTTAGCACTCCGTCAAATTATCTTTTATAAAGTAGACAAAAAGTGAACCTTTCCATTGTGAGTGTCTTTAGCATTCGGGAACTCTGCTGATGCTCTGGCAACCGCTATTTAATGCGCAGCCCTGCTTCTGAGAAGTCCTTGTTGCAGCTGTGCTCACCGTGCCTTCCGCTGAGATGCACTGAGTCAGATGGTCCCTGACTCCACCTCACACTGGGGCAACCTGCCAGGATTCTATACACCTCCTCTTCCAGATAGCTCTCACTCTGCCTTTCTACAAGTTCTCCTATTTCAGAATAGTATTCCTATTATATTCTATTTGAAAGTCAGCAAGATATAAACAATACTTATGCCAAATCATCATCTCTAATAAAAATAAGAAAAGGTATCCAACTGTAGCAAATGTGGAAAACCATGGAAGAAAAAAATCTAAAGTTAAATTACATTTGGTCAAATGTTCAAAGATGAACCAAAGTAAGCGTGACAGCGTTAAATTTAAACAGTAGAATCCTCAGGGCTGGCGGGGTGGTGGTGGTAGAACATGCATGAGGCCTCGGTTCAATTTCTGCCTCCCCAAACACATATTCACACATACATGCATACATAGGTACATACACATACTTAAAAACATACAGACATTCCCATGGCTGTTTGTGAGGTGGAATTTGACGACCTAGAGTTGAGGGTCTTCTACACTCACACCTCCCTTCCAGTGTGACAACTGCTGTCCTCAGAAGCTCTTCCAGTGTAGACATCAGGCACAGTGTCAACTGGCTGCCACTTTCCCAGTGGTTTTCAGCTTTCGGAAGTGAAAGTCCCAGGACCTCACAACCCCTCAGCTTCAGGAGAGCTTAGTGTGGTTGAACCTTTGGCTAAGGTTCCCTGGGTACATTTTGAGAAAGACTAATTGGGAATGAATGAATGTGAGGTCTTAACAAGATGAATGTCACCTTGTGGGGTTTTTACCACTTAAGGAGAGTTAAAAATGTAGTTAAAATGTAGTCCTAAAGAGAGATGTGTCTCCAACATGCCTAGTCTCATTTAGCATATGCGAAGCCCTCTCTCCCCTAGGACCATTTCTTGTGATATTTGGTCATTTATTATTTTTAATTGGAACATAACAATTTTGTATATTTCTGGGGCATGATTTGCTTTTTAGTGAAAGTTTGTTTCTATGTATGCTCTGTTTTTCTTGCATTCATGAATGTGTACCATGTGCTTGCAGTCCTGGTGGATACCAGAAAAGGGAATTAAATCCACTAGAATGAGAGTCACAGATATTGTGAGGCGCCATGTGAGTGCTGGGAATCAAACCCCAAATCAAATCTTCCTCCGCAAGAGCAGACAGTGATCCTAATCTCTGAGCCAAATATTCAGCCCCACGATGTGATTTCTTTTCAGGACATGGGCACAACATGTAATGAACAAATATTTATCATATCTTTATGTCGGAAACACTAATATCCTTTCTTCTGGTTATTTTGAAACAGTACATAAGTGACTGAGACTTTTGACTTAGGAGGTATTCCTCAAGGACTTGAGAAATATTTCAGTAAACAATGAGTGTTCTGTTTCTCCTTAGAGTGGCTCAGCCCCTCCTTTTCCCACAAGAAGGGGTATGGCCTTGTGCCCTGCCTCTATGGTTGATGTCCACCCAGCCTGAGACGCTGAACCTTCATACCTGGTATTCCAGGGGGACCCATTTCTCCTCGGAGGCCAACTCCGGGTGTGCCAGGGTCACCTTTGACTCCTCTTTCACCTGATGGGAAGAAAACACATCTTGAGTGGTGCAGACTCATGAGAGCAGAGACGGGGAATCCAACCCATAGAACACAGATGCAGCTCAAGAACACTGAAACATATACCAGCATGTTCACACACACTCCTGTAAAATACCCCAGCTCTCAAGTACACACACACACACACACACACACACACACACACACACACACACAAGAATATTTTTTCAGACTAAAAACATGTATATCTAAACCCTGAGAGAAACAGATGCTTTCTCCTGAACACACTTCAGATACACTTTTTTCTGCATACACATTCATTCAAACACCTATCTATCCAGCTATATACATATGTACACATTCATACACACACAGAAGTAAATACAATGTACACATTCACTAAGCCACAGGTAACCAAATTCACACACCCACAACTCATGCACATACATATCAGCCTGGATGTGTGCCCTCATTACCTGTGTCTTCACACACACACACATTTCAGCCTGGATGTGTGCCCTTATTAGTGTCCTCACTCACATATTAGCCTACACGTGTGCCCTCATTATCAGTGTCCTCTCTCATACACATACACATATATATATCAACTTACATGTGTGCCCTCATTATCAAGGCCCTCACACATATGTCAGTGTGCATATGTGCCCCCATTATTGGCATCCTGACAGTATACTCGAAGCTTCTCATCTGGACCTTCATGAAGAAGGAATTAGGCTGATAAATTAAAGAATTCAACATATACCACATGTGTGCCCAGTAGGGCAAAGGAGAGCACTGTGTACCCCAGAACTTCAGTTGTGAGTAGCCATGTTGGCAATGGGAACTGAACCCATGTCCTCTCCAAGAGCACCAAAAGTTCTTAACCACAAAGCCATCTCTCCAGCTCCTCATCTTCAGTTTTAACTGTTATTTATCAGTATTCTGCTACAAACCACTGTAGTCTATAAATTATGCTTCCTACAGATATTTATTTTGTGTGAATTGTTTGATGAACTAATACCAATAGTCAAGAGCAAAGAAATTTAACAAAAACACTAACTATTAAACAGAAGAAATATCGCAGGGGATAGATGACAAAACAATCACAAGGATATGAGAGACCAAAAGAAAAGATGCTAGGACCATCCATTTCCCTAGCCTAAGGTCACTAATAGGAACCTGCAAGTTCACTCATCAGAAGGGAGTAGACCCCAGGCTGGGAAGTTTGGAGTCTAATTCTTCCTTTCTGTTCTTCATGTCTGCTTACCTGCAAGAAAAGCATTCTGGCCTTCTTGCCATTGTAAATCTGGGACAGGCTCTTCCACTAGAAGGAGAGCTTCCTTCTGTGCAGAGCTCCAGGGTTCAGATAGGTTACCCAGCCAGAGAGCCAGACAGCACCCAGTTTAGCTGTAGCATAAAGTCTTTTGGTTGGATTTTAAAGCTGATGTTTAATATCCATTGCCTGGAGATTAAACGTCACATAACTCTGTCAGTTCCAAACTGGGTGAAGGGAGAAGAAAGCATTTACATCACCCATGTAACTTGAGCAAGGGAGATGGAGAGAACACAAGAAAGTAGGAGAAAACAGCTTCAATCTTCCTGGCATAATTTCTCAAAACTGTCAAGTATGAAAATCTTCAATGTATGAAAAAATTACATGATGCCAAAATTCAGTGGTGCTGGGCTGATGGGCATAAAAACAATATTGAATAATGCAGGCTCTGCCAGGTGTGCGCCCCACATCCAAGTCCCCACTCAGCCTTCAATTTCTGAAATGCTACCCACTTACCTTTGGGGCCCATTGGTCCGGAGGGTCCTTCTAGACCACCCTGGCCAGGTCGGCCTGGTTCACCTATGGGGCCTGCCCGGCCTGGAAGCCCATCTTTTCCCGGAGGTCCTGGGGGACCAGGTCTGCCTTGAGAGGATTTCATGTGTGCAGGAGGCATCTGGGCCAGGAGGTAGGCAAGTTTGGCTATGGAATAGGAAAATCAGAGACATTTGTGAAGAATGGATTGGGGATAAGGGACAGGGTGGCAGCTCACTACAAGCTGGAAATAAGGAACAAAACCAACTAGGAGTACAGACAAGAGACAGCCCCTGCTCACACACCTCTATGTGGACCACTGCAGCATCAGCAGCAGGAGGGATAATGAATAGCAGTATTAACGAGGCAGTAGCATTGGTCCTGGTAGTAGCAGCATCATTGGCGTTTGTGATGGTGGCAGCAGTAGTAACAGTCTCCGTGACTGTCACTTGGGGAAACTGAGGCATGGGATGTTGAAGTGGCTTATACAAAAAAAGCTATTTATTGACTTTAAACTTTTGGATATCAGGATTCTCTCTATTTACAACCAAAGCGATACATGAGTTGTTAATTAGAGATGTTTACACATCTGTGATGCACGCAACACAGAATCCATTTAAAACTCAGAGCTCCAACTGGGTGGACTCACTTCCCTGACGGGCAAGGAATTCAGTGCTCACCTAGTGACTACCAAAAACTACCTAATTTTGTACAGTCAGAGAGAGCTGGATCCAAATGCCTGCCCAATGGGTGGAGTGACCAGGACAAAAACTGACATTTTGGTTGTTTAAGACTAAGAAAGAGATGAGATTTCTCACTGTCTCATTGACTCTCTCCACCACTGCACCTTCACAAGGCGCCAGGGCTCTGTGGAGTCAACCTCAGTGACCTTAGCCATTGGCTGAACTTTTCTGAGTCTTGATTTTCTTATCCCTAGTAGAAGTCAGTGTGTCCTCTTCAAAGACTGTTTGGAAGTAGGGACTCACCCCCAGAAGATGTTCCCAGATCCATTTAAAACCAGGGGCTGGCCCTGCACTAGGGCAAAGGCCTTTCTATCACTAATTAGTCTAACATTCAAGAGGAAGAACATGGAACCCTAACAGTCAGTCCTCAGACCTGCCCCGCCCTGTGGGGCTTACATTCTCTCCAGACTGTCTCCTGACTTCCATCACCTCCCTCATACACAGACCATCCATGTTCAGACTCCAGAGGGGCAGGGGGGAGATATGTTATGTCCATACCCTTATATATAGGGCATTCTGAATAATTGAGACACACAATGACTGAGGCATGATCATGTGGATGGAAGAACCTTCTGGTGTGCCTGTCCATGGAAGCAGGGATTCCTCCTCTTTCATGCAATGGAGTTACTGTGAGAATCTTCTAAGTTTTTATCAGGGGGAAAATGGGAACTAAATAGACCCCGATAGGATAGTGAAGATACCGAGGCTGTGAATCCCAGCCTTATAGATCAATAGCTCAGGCTCCTTGCTCTTCATCATCCTCCCAATAACCATGCTGTCTCACATGGCCATTGCTAAGCTGCCAGGGGCAACATGTTCGAGCTCTGAGAACCCTCCTGAGACAGGAACATCTGCTCTGCTGCTAATGCTGCCCCCATGTGACCACCCCACCCCATTCCCCACCTCAGAGTGATGTGAGGCAGAGCCACTGCCCTTTGGCAATGCCCTCTGTGCCTGAGGTAATTACAGAAGTCTTCTGAGGGGGTGCAGCCATCTTGGCTGTCTCCTGACTTATCTCTTCCCATGGAGTTCAGGGAGGCCAGCTGCAAGTATTCCCACCATTGTGATTAACCAGATACATGGTTGAATCCACCGAAAAGTGTAGATGATCATCACAAAGAAGAAGGTGACATCTGCTGTCACCATTCACTAGGAGTCATCTTCATTAGAGGTCACAAGGCAGAAGTTGCAGACCCAACTTGTTGAGGGAGGCTCTGGAGGATAAGGCCTCAGTTTAAGTAAGGCCGGGCCTTCAAGGTACTACTCAAGCCTCCACATTAGCCTGCCCCGAGGGTGCTAATGATGAAAGCAGGGATCTTACCCTCAAAGATGCAATGGAGTCCAGCTGCTTACCTTCTAGCTGCTTTCCCAGCTCTTCCTGAATCAGGCGCCGCAGGGTGTCAATGGATGGAGACTCACCCTAGGATGGAGGTGTTTGGATGAAAATGGCCCCCATAGGCCCATAGGAAGTGGAACTATTAGTAGCTGTAGACTTGTTGGAGGAAATGTGTCACTGGGAGAATGAGTGGGTTTTGAGAGCTCTGAAGCTCAAGCCAGGCCCAGTGGCTCACTTGCCCTTCCTGCTTCCAGATGATCCAGATGTGGAACTCTCATCTACTTCTCCAGCACTATGTCTGCCTGTGGGCCATCATGCTTTCTGCCATGATGAAAATGGATTAAATCTCTGAACTGTAAATCACCCCCAATTAAATGTTTTCCTTCCTAAGAGTTGTCCTGGTCATGGCATCTTTTTACAGCACTAGAACCCTAACATAGGAGGGAAGGAGAGTTACTTGTCTTCCCAGTAACTCTCATCAGAGACCCCCTGCATAACCCCCCAAATCAAGAAGCTGGTGGGCAGCACAGATATGGGCAACCATACCCTCTGTCTAGCTGATTATCAATCTGCAGCCCATTCCTTTCCTCTCTGCCATTCAGATCATGTCATTCGTCATTCCATCCGCATAGCAGTGTGGTCCTGAGACTCTCTGATCCATAATGTCTCTCCTTCAAGACCTTCATTTATTCTTCAGTTTATTTCCTCCTAGTACAACCATTATGCCCGTAAAACCAACCCCTCACTGGGTGTGGGCAATATGGCCTCAGTGGCTTACCCAGCTTCATAATAAAACTTATGGGCTGCCTGCTATGTGAGCTTGTGATTCAGTCTCCTGGTTGGTGTCTTGTCCCTATACTCCCCAGGGCCAGGTCTGTCATGATCAAGTACATACTGGCCACATGCAAATGAGTGATCCATGGAAATGAAGGAATTTATCTACAAGAAAGGCTGAATGCTCACACTGTAGCAACAATTCTCAAAAGGGCCTAGGAAAGAATTCTCTATGCCCTATGAGGCTTACTTTCCTGTGAGTCATGTAGAGTATTGAGATTGGGCCCCTTGTGCTTTTATCAGTCCAATACGTTGCATGGAATATGTTTCTTTCCCTTGTTTCCTTATTTTTATCTGGCTAGAAACCTTTGTAATGGCCTCAGATATTCTGTTTGCTCCCACAACACAGGACACACAGAGCTTGACAAGGCTTCATGGGGGTTTTGGGTGCCAAATGAGTCCTTTCAATTTGCCCTGGTCTTGGCCAAGAGGGCAGGCTCTAGGAACCAAGATTCTTAAGAGTCACCATAAGCAGAAACAAGGGATGAAACCACAGAGTGTCATAGCTGGCAGAGACAGGGAGCAGCCATGTCTATGCTAAGGGAACATAAAGTTCTCCAGATGACTAAGCTTGATGCTGAGGAGAAGAAAAGGTCACAGGGACTGGACAACAAACCCTGTCTTGTTATCTAGTGGCCAGACTGTGTCTGTGACCCAGGGAGGAGGAAACACGTGTTCTGCCACTAGAATGGCATATGTGAAAAGCAACCAGGCTCTCTGCTTACATTCAATGTCCAGGACAGCACAGAGCAGAAAGTCAGGACCACAGCGAATAGATGGTGAACCATCCACCACGCAGGTTGGACCACTGAGATCCCATCTTCTCAATTACCTCTGCTCAGGATGCCAAGGAAGATGGGATTTACAGCCTAAGGAATGAAGCCTTGAGACTCATCATCCCCAGGGCGGAGGGCACAACGGAGAAGAAAACCTGTTTTTGAGCACCTCCTGTGTTATGTGCATCACATCCCTTCATCCTAACAAACCTCAAGAGCATGTTCTCAAAAAAACAGGCTCAGAAAGAGGGAGTAATCTTCCCCTTTGCCATACAGTCAGACCCCAGAAGCCTGATATCTACATGCTGTATTCCCTGAAGGTCACAGACTCTGCTTCCCTTCCATTCCCATGGAATCTATGTCTGAAATTTTATTATCATCCTTACCCGTAGTCCTGGAAATCCTGGCTGGCCGGGGGGCCCTGGGGGTCCAGGAGGGCCACTCTCTCCTGGTTGTCCTTGGGGACCCATCAGGCCAGTATGACCCTTGTGGCCTGGGATTCCAGGGTCTCCAGGCTGGCCCTTCCCTCCTGGTAATCCTTTGTCACCTTTGGTTCCAGGGTCCCCCTAAACAGGAGAGAAGAATAACATCAGGTGGGTATGTGCTGGAAACTGACCTGGCTACACAGCTGCAGCCCAAGGTACCATTATCTTTCTGCTGGGGCTCTGGCAGGGTTCTCAGTACCGAGTGAGTCATAGATGACTTCAAGTAAGAAGGGCCAAGAATTAGCACATCCATAGTCCCTATTGTACAAAACAGGGCAAGGGAACCCAGAGAGAGACTCCTACCTTACACAGTATGTGTGCAACTCAGGAGGATAATGTTTCAAACCCACCCTCTCAAATAAGCCACAAACAGGACAGTCGCCATGGGAGCAGGAAGGAGGACTGGTATTCTCATACTACAGAGCACTGGGATGATAGGGACAGGCCACCAAGTATCGTTATTACATGAAAAATTCAAACTGTAGAGCAGTGTCCACAGTGTGCAAAAGCTGGAGAAGAACAATAATATCCACACATTTTCCTCATGACATAAAAAATAGCGGAAGGGTCCCTAGGTAGTTAATTGGAAGGATGACAGGGAGGGGACTGGGGAGATAACGTCATAGCTTACCTCACAAGTATAAGAATCTGAATGTGGATCTCAAAAAACAGACATGACTGCTACATCTGGTGCCAGAGACAGGCAGACCCCTGGGGCTGACCAGCCAGCCAACCTAGCAATTTGATAATCTCTGGATTCAATGAGAGAGTGTATTTCAAATAATAGAGAGTGATTGAGGGAGACACCCAATGCCAACCCCTAGCCCAAACATACATATGCACACATGAACGGATACAATCATCCACACACGACATATGCATTTGACACAGGGACCATATACCATGCACACACACATGCACGCAGAGGTATAACAAAGAAAAGGGGAGAAACACAGCTGTCCTTTTACATGTTCTTTCTTAAAAAAGGATGACTTTTCAATGAGCTCAATGGCATAGGCCTATCATTTTAACTACTCAGAAGGCCAAGGTGGAAGGTTTGCAAGCTTAAGGCCAGTCAGGCTTCAGGGTGTTCAATGCCAGCCTGGACAACTTGGTGAGACTGTTAGGTCACAAACTTCAATTTTTGGGGATGTAACTAAGTTATGAAGTACTTTTTTGGCATGCACTAGGCTCTACATTTAATTTGTACTATACTGTGTGTGTGTGAACGTGCGCGCGCACATACATACACATGTGAGCAGAGAAACACACACAAAATAATTTCCTAGTCCTAGGCCAAACCCCAATTGTGCATCCCTGGAGAAGGCTGCTTAGCTATGGAAACTGAGGCCGAGCTATCACTCCGCTCCTGGAGTGGGTTTGGATTCTGTCAATAGGAGGCGCCTCTCTTTGCCAGCCAGCCCTCAGCTCCAGCGGGTCCATGAAGGATTGGCAAGCTCACTCTGCAGTGCATTGCCTAGGCCCCCTTTCTCCACTCAGTGAATCAGATCCTGAAGTTCTGGGTCAGTGATCTGGGGCACAGCAACCTCAGGGCAGGCAGCCCAGTCTTTGCTCTTCCGTACTCTACTGTGTGTCTGGCCAGCAAGCTTCAGTGGCTAGAGGTCTGAATACACAGTAGCCTTATTAAGGCCATCAGAGGACAATGGAGCCACAGCTACAGGAAAGGAGGGGCAGGAGAAAGAAGGAAGATCAAGGCAGAACCAAACATGTGATGTCACCACAAGCAAGGCAGGAGCCTCTGAGAAGTAACAGAGCAGGCTCATGGTTCTAAAATGTCATTACTGTGTGTGCTAAAACATGGGATGACAGAAACATGGCAGGGAGAAGCTGTGATGTGTTGGGGCCGGGGGGATAAAAGTGAAGGCTCATGCATGTTTGAAGCACCCCCACCTATGAACCTAGACTCCTGGATGAAAGACAGACATACAGGAAGGGGAGCTCTGAGGCAAGGTGGGAGGGATACCTGAGCTCCACTGTATTCATTCGTTCTTGTAAATTCTGTTCTTTAACCTGGCCCCTGCATGGCTTTCATTTTTCAACGATAACTTTTTACATTGTACTTTAGGGAAACCCAAGGGAGTAGGCTCTAGTCTTCCAGGTCCGATACACTCCACGGGGTCTGATCTTGGATTCAGGTCTAGCACACCCTTTTCCTGAGTCACCTGGATGTCAGCTACCATCACACATGTGGCACAGCTTTTCAATCCCACAACCCTCCTGGCACGATCACTTCGCCATTAATAGATAAGGCTCCCTATTTTAAGCATTCCCAGGATGAAGGGCTGAGGAATCTAAGGGCTTGGTGGCAAGGTTCCATGGAACCACTTAACAGAGGACACACGTTCCCCAGCTATTGATCATGTATGAAGAACAGCTTCCTGTACCAGGACTTATGCCCAAGCTCCTTGGCAATCACACTCAAGACCCCGGAGGGACACTCTCAGGAGGAAACCATCTCAGTGGCAGGCAAGAGCAAGGTTCCAGTATTCATGACCAAATGGCCTCAGGATGGGGGAACTAAAGTCATCAGCATGAGAGACACGAGGGGAAGGGATGAATGCCAGACACCACGTCCACGTCTCTCTTCCCAAACTGCAGGAGCAGCCTGCCAGCTCGCCACCCATCTAACTTGTGAAGAAAGCTGATATAAATTCTCTGCAGGACCGTGGAAAACAAGCATGGGCGGGGGTGGGGAAGCGGATACCATCCATGTAGTACAACATCATGACAGCTGACCAGACACAGGACTGTGGGAAAACCAGCCATGCAGAGCCCCGAACGGAGCGAGAGTCTGTGAGTGTGAGTGTGAGTGTGAGGATGCTCCCCGCCTCCTCCAGCACTTCTGCTGGAAATATGACTCTCCCCTGTTGGCTTTTGGAGAAATGAAATGTAAAGAAAGGCTTTCGGAGTGTGGCGCCAAGGCGACTCATTATGGGAAAATCTGTTCCCTTGTTACCTCCAATGACAAATCTGGCTCCCAGCAAATTGGCACGCAGGGAGGGAGCCAGGCGCATCCTGCATGCGCCTTCACACATGGCGAGCATGGAATCTGTCAGAGTCTCCCAACACTTGCCTTGCATTGATAATTACGGCCATGATTTTATTCCTCAAAATAACAACCGAAAAGGAACAAGAAAGGAAACTGACTGTGACAGCCTGGGATAAAAGAACCGTGGCACTTCCAGGGCTTGAGATGGTTCATGGAAAGCCACCGCAGGAGACTGCAGAAGAGTGGGGCTGCTTGTTAACGGTCCTGAAGGAATTCTGCCCTTGAGACTGTAGGGAGCCACCCTGAGCATGCGCAGACGGCTCCACACCCCCACTTACCTTCTCGCCTTTGGTTCCTGGCTCTCCAGGCTTCCCAGGAGCACCCTGCAATGAGATAACAGGACACTAGTTACTTCACCTTGGCCATCTGTGTCTCTGTCTTTGACTTCCTTGATACTTTTATACAGCACTTGTTGGGGAAAAGGGGTATTGGAGGAAAAAAAAACCCAGGTCAGTCTAGATATGCCATCAAACCACTTCGTCTTCGTTCCATTGCTCCTGACCATGTCCATTGTTGAGCTGGGACAACACAAGCCTGTAGTGTGGCTTCTCTGATGTCTTCTTTAAAGAAAAACTCAACTCCCCTGGGAACACCCCTGGGGCCGTCGACAAACCGGCTTTTGGATGAGCTCACATCACCTCTGATGTTCCGGCTCACTCCACTCCAGCCAAATTTGGCAACCTTAGGTTCCCAAAGCAGAGAATCTGAGGCTCTTCAGTCTCCTAACCTCTGCTTACAATCTTCCCCTGGGCCCTTCACTCCAGATGACCTGGCCTGGCCTTATTATCTAGGAATCTCTCTCTTCTCACCCAGTATATGAAACATCATTTCCCTCCTTCCTTCCCACCCTCCCTCTCTGCCTTTCTTCCTTCCTATTCTCTTCCATCCTTCCTTCTTCTCTCCTCTCTGACCAACATCCATCCACCCTCAGACAGAAATCACCTTCCCTCTAGCTGTCATCTAACTTCTTCCTACCATGGACATGCTTGGTTGCTCATCCTCAAGTGGCAGAAGTTTGGCAAGCAGGGCCTAAACTTATTTATCAAATGGGGGCATCATATTCCTATTCCTGTATTTGTAGGCATTCAAAATAAGCCAATCCCAAGGTTTGCCACTGCAGCAATCTGTATAGCCTGGCCTCACATAGCTGGTAGACAGCGTATACATTCAGAATGCATGCATGGTCTGAAGAGATGGCTTAGGAGTTAAGGGCATGTACTGCCTGACCAACTCAGTCACCTAACTCCAAAAGTGCCTACTGCCCTACTTGCTGGAATAGTATTATAAGCTCCATGCCCAAAAAGAATGGCATAGGAACATAGTCCTTTTTCTCAGGGTGCCCATAGCCTAGTTCAGAAGTAGATATGGGTATCCCAATTCTAATACTCAGCAGACAGGTTTTCTTTCTGAAATAGAATCACAAGACAGTCCCACAGTAATTCCATGAAGAAAAAAAAAAACATGACACTGGATGCTCGGCAGCACGAAGCTGGAAGTTCAGAGAGAATCTAACAGGCATTAATGAGGAAAAAGGGTAGGAGTGAAAGCTAAGCCTCAGAGGTAAAGGAAGTACGGGCCCTTGTATGTAGCCTACCCAAAACGAGGTCACATCTGAAAGAGAATGTGGGTCAGGTTAGGTCAGCAAGTGAGGAGCAGGTCTAATGAGCAACAAACTATGTCTGGGCTAAAAGCACAAGGTACTCAGACTTTGAACATTTGATCCGGCCTCAAGGAAGGCATTCACTTATAACAGTGCCTCAAATGCATACAGTGACAAGGGTGTTCTCTTTCTTTCAAGGCAAGAGTGCTGGCTTTGACATACACATGAACGATTTCCCTGGAAGTTTTTTTCTCTACTTCATTCATCTAGTCATTCATCACTGAACGCTCTTAGCATCTTCTCCGTGTTTGGTTCATGTGCTGGAACAGAACAGAGCGGATGACCAGCAGAACAGGTCAACAACGCTTCTCTCCAGTGGCCAACAGAGGTCCACAGGAGAATAAAAGGGGACCGCAGATGAGGGCATTTTGAAAAAAAGAAAGGGCCCTGAAAACTAATTTAGTATTTCAGGAATAGACCAGAGTGGATGGAGCTGACTGGAGGAAGAAAAAGGGGGAAGGAGCAGGGCATCTCGGGAGTCATTTGCATGGCAAGGGAAGAACACAGCTGCCATTTGGGCTGTAACGTGGCATGAAATGTTGATGTCCCACAGATCTCCAGCTGCTAGAGAAGGTCACGGATGGACAAAGGAAACCATTAGGGAGCCTACAGCAAGGGTCCTTGTCAAAAAGGACTCAGGACTGGGCAGGTTCCATTCATAAGTGATGGACTCATAAGAGCTGAGAAGCATCACAGAGACAAAGATGGGAAGCTTTGCTGACAATGCTCCCAAAGGAGGGTGGCTAAGGAGATATAGTCATCTACCTGGTGCCCCTGGTGGTTGCCTAACTTGTGAGATTTTGTGAAGTTAAAATGTAAGCCCCCAGTACTATAAGCACACTGAAGCTGGTGGAGGGGTTTGGATAATCTCAGAATTCACTTCTCAGCCTTATCACCCATCTGTGGTTCCCACAGGAAAGGGCTATCAAGTAGAACGGGCAGGATTGGGTAATACTTGCCTCTTTGCCTGGAGCGCCTATCTCTCCTGCTTCTCCCTGTTTAAAAAAAAAAAAAAGAACATGGGGATCAGTGGGCTCAGCAGCATCAGACCACTAGATATCAATCTTCATGACAGGCATCTCACATACATGTTCTAGAGGGAACAGCAATCAGTCCACATGCCACCGGACAAGGGCATCCCACATGCGGCCTTCTGGCCAGTTTATGCAGAAGAAGGTGGAGAACTGCCCCAGCATGGGAACAAATCTCTGCTTACGAGATCTTTGTCGATGGGGTCAACGTGTCTCTACTACGCATGTTTTTCAGAAGACAATTGTACTAGTTGTCTAGTGTGAGGGAGGCCACTCATCATCAGGGGACAATGTGCTTAAATAAGGCGGTGGATTCTAACTTCAAATTGATTCCTCTATTGATTGGCTTTCTGACCTTATATTGCCTCCTTGCCAATCTCTTTAAGTTCGTTGTGCCTCAGTTTTTTCATCTATAAGTTAAGAGGAGTCATTTTATCTATGTCATAGGTTACAATGATACTTGTTTTCATTGAAATATGTAAAGTACAATGACTAGCATATAATAAAGCTGTGTAGTTCAATCTGTTTTTTACGATTAAGGAGGAATTTTCGCAAAGAGAAGTACATACCTGGCTGCTGACTGACAGCCAATTTATGAACAAGGACTGGTAAAGGGAACAATTGAGTAAATGCTTGGGACTAGAGAAACCATATACATATTGGAGCAGAAGTGGAAAACAGCAGGCAGGGTACCATGAAGAACGGATGATCCCACTGGCTCTCTGGTTGCATGAAAAGGGCAGAATCACACTGGAGGGTCTATGCAGGACTAAGGGAGCATTTTCATCTTGAGGTGTCACATACAACCTTTCTCCATCCATCAGTGCAGGCCAGAGTCTGCAGAACACTCCAATGGCTTCAGTGTGGCTATGAATGGGTCCTCACTACCCTTTAACAGCTCCAATATATACTCCAAGGTCAAGTAAGAAGAGCCAGACAAAAGCTCCAGGTAGGTACAAATCTATACTGTGGCCTTAAATCAATCACCTATATGTTCTGACCCTGTGACCCAAACTAGTTCAACTTTACAATCATTAAAATCATGATTCAAGTTCCAGGGTCATCACTGCCAGCACTATCCATCACACACATCAACAAATGCCATCACGATCACCTATACTTATTGATCACTACAATGGGCTGGACATTACTGCAATCCCTTATGTGGATTCTCACATTTGATGAGTGATGCTGTCACACCATTAGATTAAGGCAGAAGCCACATAATGAGATTTTATACCATTTTCCTAAGGTCTCATGATGAGAGCAGTGGGTCCCAATGCAACTGCCAATATTGATCCCTCAACTGTCTACTAAATCATGAGGCACTCCGACTCCACACAACCTCATCATGACATGAAAAAAAAATGGCCTGTAAGACTTGAGTTGGCGACCTTCCCCTGTAATCAGATTGGTGAATACCCAACTATCATCATAGAGTCTTTATCCAGTAACTGATGGAACCAGATGCAGAGATCCACAGCCAAGCACCATACCAAGCTCCAGGAATCTTATTGAAGAGGGGAAGAAGGGGATATATGAGCAAGGGAGGTGAAGATAATGATGGAGAAATCTACAGAGACAGCTGAACCAAGCTAGTGGAAACTCATGAACTCAGACCAACAGCTGTGGAGCCTCCATGGTATTGAACTAGGCCCTTCACTTGTGGGAGACAGTTGTATAACTTGGTCTATTAAGGGGACCCTGACAGTAGGACCAGGATCTCTCCCTGTTATATGAGCTAGCTTTTTGGAGCCCATTCCCTATGGTGGGATGCCATGCTTAACCTTTATGCAGCAGGGACGGGCTTGGTCCTGCCTAACTTAATGTGCTAGATTTTGTTGACTCCCCATGGGAGCCCTTACTGGTTGGGAGGAGTGGATGAAGGATGGGCTGGAGGGGAGGTAAGGGGGTGGGAAAAAGATTTGAGTGGCAGGGACAGTAGTGAAACTCAAGGTCACATCTAGAACCAGAAATCTTGGCACCATTAGGTTCTCTCCTTACCGGAGGCCCCCGGGGACCCAGAAAACCTGGAAGTCCTGGGCTGCCATTTTCTCCTTTGTTTCCCTTCTGACCCTGTGAAGGAAAAACAAGGGATTAATTATTCAAGGTCAAGCAAAAGTCCATCAGATTCAGAAAGTTAAGGACACCCCAATCTGTGGAGTCCTGACCCCCCTGCCCCTTCCTTGCATTGGAGAGAAGATGGGTCAGCAAGAGATAAGGGGTTTGTAAACTTGATATCATTACAGAGGGCCAGGGAAGGAAGATAAGATGAGGGAAAATGACCACAGACAGAGGATAGCCTTTCCATTCAAGTCGTGACATTTTATGGATGGATTCTTAAGATCTAGATGTGGGCAGCCTCTTTGAAGTGGGAACTGCTTCCCATGATGCTTCTAAGGCTCAAGGTGTGGTGGTTGCGGCCTATGTAGTCTAATGTTTTAGCTTTTCCCAAAGCGCCTTCGAATGGGTCAGCTTCTCTGGGGCTAGCTCCTCCCCCGGGTGGGTCCACCCTCAGGATGCTCACCTACCCCTACTGTATCTACTCTGACTCAGTAGGACTGACAGAACCTACATTGACATTCCTGGTGAAGAGGACAGGAATTGCCATGATAGGCACGCGGTTGTAGTTGTCCCTGGACCAGCAGGGTTACTAACTGCTGTGACTAGACATCCTGAAATTTTGTGAGTGTCTGGTCACCCTGGCTTCTACAGTCCTAGCAATTATCTGGAAAGCACTGGCTAGCACACTGTCCTGACAGTTTTTAAATGACCTTTTATGCTTGCAAGTGGCTCCTAAATAGATCTCAATATAAGCAAATAAAACTATAAACAGGCTTGGCAGGAAGAAAATTCATACCCAGACTTGAATGTATTGATGCCTATAATCCATTAAAGAACCATCTGCCCCAGTATGTCTCCCCACTGACCTCATATGAACCTCAAATCCAGAATCTAATCAGTGCCCAGGAGTCTACCTGCCACACTCTTTCCACCACCTCCCACTGAACTTTCTTGCTCTCTACCCATGTTCCCCATCCCTCTTCCCAGGCTGCACATCACTTTGTTACCTGACATGCTCAAGGTTGCAGATGTGACCCTGCCCTTTATTTCAATCATTAGACACTCACTGTGAAAGCTTACCACATAATTGTCTACACCAAATAGTTGGAGGTGTCCATGTTTTAGACAGCAGTGACTGAGCAACATAGTCAAATATACAGTAAACTTTTAAAGAGCTAGATACTTTGATTCTCTGGCTTTGGGACTACTTGTACCATTTAAATAAGGATTCGTTCTCCAGTGTGTTCAGGGACAGAGAACAAACAATGGGTATTATGAGACCCTTGGCCTAACACCATCAGGAAGCTGGGGATGAGCACTCACTGGGGCTCCTGGACGGCCAGGGTCTCCCGGGGCTCCAGGTGATCCGCTGCTACCCTGGTGGGAGAAACAGAAAGGTTTGTCCTGCCAGTTCTCCGTGTTAGAGCATCACCAAGCAGGGCACTGGAGCAGACTTGACTGCAGGTGGACGACTTCATTACACAGGCTGTTCTCGCTCGGGCTGGCAGGGCTCTCTGAAAACCACTTCATTTTGCAGAGGATGTTTTTCAACTTGTAAAAGGAAGCCATGATATTTAATTCATAGCGCGATTATGGAATTAAATGAGTCCGTGGGCATGAAAAGGCCCAGCTCACTGACTGGTGCCCACTGCACCGCACAGTAAACGAGCAGGACCAGCTTCATTCATCCTTCCATTCATCTTTCAACTCACAGGCTGGGCTATGAACAATACAGGCATGTAACGCAACTCAGCTCAGGAGTAGCTGCTTCCATCGGAAGGCGTGCCTGAGGAAGCAGCTCTGCCTGCTCTTCTCATCGCAAGCCCCCTCCCCTCGGGCATTATCACAAATGCAATGAATGCATTAAAGCACAAGGATACAGGGGGCTAGGGTACACACTGGCTTATTCTGTCATGCAGTTAGGGATTGAAAGGATCACAGGTTCTAGGACTGAGGGTCTTGAATCTAGTATTCTCTAACTTGACAGTCATTTTGAGCATATTTATAATTTTGGAAAATACTTCTTCTCAATAAGGTTTCTCACAGTGGCATTCACCTGCAATCCCAGCTATTCTGAGGGTAGTTGCGGGTGGGTGTCAGGAATTCAAAGTCATTCTCAGTTACACAGTGAGTTAGAAGTCAGCCTTAGTTATATGAGACCATTTGTCAAAGTTAACACACACACAAAATCCATTATAGAGTAAATATCAGGAAGCTGAAAAAGTCTCCTAGCTACCCACCCTGTCTCACTCCCAAATAAATGCCTATTGCCTAAAATGCACAGCTCAACTCCTTCTGCCCACCAGACTTCCCAGGGGATGCTCTTTCTGTGCTCGGCTCACATCCCTGCCCTGAGTCTGTGACTTGTGGCTCTTAATATCTCCAGCATGTAGTGAGTGACACACACTAGGGTCTTCTGTTTAATGGGAAGACTGAGAACATCACGGATATCCACAGTGTTAATCCTGAAAATGAAAGATTTGAGTAAAATCCTGTAACTGTGAATTGTGTATTCATGAAGGTGTCAACATCCCCAAAACTTGATAGAATCCACTACCTTCAGCTGACCCTGGCCAGTAATCTCTTATATTACACACCAATCCCTCTTATAAATCATTCACTTCTCATACCGAATGCAAATGTCATTACCATTTTACATGTGGGGAAACTGAGGCATGGAAATGCTAAGCCACACACCCCAGAGAGAAGTGGAAAAACTGAGTTCTGAGCATAGTCAGTACTGGCCATCCCATACTGTACCGCCCTCCTTAAGCACATGTCTGCCGGTTAGTAACCAGAAACACAGTCTCTATCTTTTGCCTAAAATGTGCCCGTGGGAACATGGGTATTCAAGCACCTCATCTCACCAGATGCACCCAGAAACCATGTAGCATAGCTAACCTTAGTTCATGAGGAAATCAAGACATAGAGGAAGTCCAAGCTCTGCCTGGGATCTCAGCTAGTGAGTACAAAAATGGAAGCCCTGAGCATTCTTTCTGATTGGCAGGCACACTAGACCTTCTAGTGAGTGCTGCCTGCTGCCCCTCCTTATACTCCCTCCACCCACCAACCCATCTGTGTCTCTCTAAAAATATGTACTCTGGCTCATCCCTATGGAAATGATATCTCTCCTGCTTCTTGCTCTAGTCCTTTTTTGCCTCTGCGGGGGAAGGAGGAGGGGCCACCAGACAATACAATAGCACATGGGGCCAAGGCTAGTTTTGGTGGCCACCGGTTCCCTGTGAACTTTGGTGTTTTGATATTAAGACTAGGTCCTCTCTGAGGCACAGAATCACTCTGTCTGTCTATCTATCTATCTATCTATCTATCTATCTATCTATCTATCTATCTATCTATCTATCTATCTATCTATCTATCTGTCATCTATCTATCTACCATCCTCTAGCCCCTCTGGCCACTATGCTGCCTATGGATGGAGGATGTAGTCCCCTTCCCAAGCTTCTGTTCTCCAAACTTCTCTTCAAGCCCCTTCCTCCAGGACAACCTTTCTGTCAAGACAATTGAGTCCACAGACAGTTAAGGTAGGGTCTTAAACTTCAGACTCTTGGTCCAGACCGCTTGAGTCCAAAGACTGGCATCAACTACCGATGAGATGTATGCTATTGGGCAAACTATGAGCATCTCTGCATCTTCATCCCTTGTCCTTGAACAGGAAGATTCATACCCTGGTTTCATAACTCAGAAGTCTTGGGAGGAAACCAAATGAATGACATCTGTGCTTTGTGTAACGAACACCCCATATTTCTCTGAAGCCGGTGGTGGTGAGACAGCAATCACATGAGCCTTACCCATCCCTGTGTGACTGTAGATTTTAAAGAAAGCGAAATGGAAGTTTAGGGGTTATGTACACATATACAATTACCACAACATGAAAAAAATTGACCTCCAAATATGATCATATGCAAGAGAGGTTACTCACACACCACTGACACACACACGTTGTGCCCAACAGTGGCCCCAGAAGCAGGCAGGGGAGCTGAAAAGTTCACATTTCTGAGTAATATCATAGCCATCCCACTGTCACAGCATGGCACATGACAGAGACATTAGCAATGGCATGCAAACAACAGCAACAGGTATAAAAACGCCACAAGCTGAAATGATCCATGGAACGCCATACTTGCCAACGACCACCAATCGCTGCACTGGTTTATGTGTGTGAAATGACACATTTCCATCTTTGTTTTAGAGTGCACTTTTATTTACCAGAAGCAAAGTTTACTGTTCATAGTGTGCTAAGTTACACGCACAGCTGCCTCTCATGGGTCTCCCAGGGTTTTCTCTGTGCATAGCACTGGGCATTCTTCTACTTCCTATCTTTGCTCACACTCTGTGGATTTGCCTAGGTGTATAAATGGGAATGGATAAAACCCCAAATATCTACCAACATGTGGAATATTAGGTTAAATTAACATGTTGAAATGTTAGTGCCTAGGCCCTTGAAATTTGAATTTGTTAACAGAATCATCAAAGATGTAATCAGTTACGTCAGCTTATGGTATAATAGGTTAGACCCTTAATTCAATAGGACTAATGCCTGAACATAAGGGGAATTTGGGACACACGCAAGAGCACATGCACACACAAATACATCATATATAAAGGAGGAATATTCCATAAAGACAGAAGCATGTCTAATCCTCTTAGCCAAAGATTGTTATTATAGTCAGTCAACCCTAATATTGCTGCTGTAAGGACCAGCCTTCAGCAGCTCAGATGTTGAGGGGAATCCAGAGAGATAGCGAACTAATCAATCAACTTGACTTTTCTATCTGAGGGAGCAAAACTTAATTCTCTGGGGCCAGCAATGGTGTCAAAACTTAACTCTCTAGGGGTGGCAAAGAAGAAAAAAGGAAAACACACACACACACACACACACACACACATCTCCAACATGTCAGCATCTCTCCTAGGGTGCTGATGAATGGCAAGCCTTTAGCAGGTCAGAGACACTGAAGAGGAGATGCAGAGCAGGCAAGCTGCTGGACAGACAAACAGACACATGAGGACTTTCCTGAGGCCCCAAGCTTAGTTCTTTATTTTATTATTCTTTCTGGTGCTTGTTCTACTCTATTCTTTTTCTGTTCTGTTCTTCTACTCTGATTTTCCCGTCTGCCCATTCTTAATTTTTCCTTCTAGCTAACTTTATTTTTCCCTTACAGCTTATATACCCCAGAAAAAACATCTTTCAAGCAGTATGAAAATTACAATGTGGTTACGTTCTGTTTTTCAAGTGAATGATTACAATGAATAAAATGTTTTATATATCCCTTTTACAATTAAACATTTTACATATTACAGATGAAAAACACGTTGTCCCAAGAACCCACATACATTCATACCCAAGCAACTTGTTATAAAGATTAAGGGTGTGTAAGTAAAAAAGGTATTTTTCTAAGTCAGTTCTCTTACTGGTAGGCTGCATTTTCTGGTTTCAAAGAAAGGACCAATCATTTTGTTATTTACCTTAAAAGGTAATCTAACAAAAAAATCTTTAAAAAAAATCACAAATCTAAACTTTTATTTATGAAAAAGTCAGTTCTAGTTTAAATCCTTAGGTTACACCCACCCAACAAGAATATATATCAGGAAGCTGAGGGCAAAAATAGGTACGAGGAATTAATCATCACCTTTGATCATCAACCCATCTTAGCAAGAAAGGTACATCAGCCAGCAATAGCCATTGTTCCTGTTCCCTGACCTCAGCAAGTCCCTTGTTCAACTATTAAAAGTGTGTCTTTATAAACTTTAAATTGATCCTGAAGACTTTCCACTTCAAGGCCATTAACAAAAACATATTAACCTGACCTTACTAACAACTCTACATCTGAATTCTTTCTAAGGGTGGTGGTTGAATCATTAATCTGCTACAACAGCAATGGTTGGAAAAAAATCAATTACTATTATTGTCAGTACCAGTAACACTGCCTGGTGAGGGGCTAGAAAACCTCTGAGAGTTTTCATACAACCCACAGACTATGAAAAAGGTGGCGACCATGAAGGCAGGTATCAGAGCTATGTTCAATAAGAGCATGAGTTCCTCAGGACACGTAGTCCTCATGGCTTTGCCTTCCAAGGCTCACTCAAGTTAGCTTTCCCAACCACACAGTGTGTTCACTGAGCTCCAATGCTGCCTGTTGGTCCCCTCACATGGATGCTGACACCCTAAGAAGCTAAAGATGCAGGGATGCTCTCCCTCATGGCTGGTACCTAAATTTCCCTCTCTGGCCTCCAGAAACAAAGGCAAATGTTTCTAAAAATCTACCAACTGTGGTACTTATAGGAAACTCAAGTGTGGCACATAAAACTGTATAATAGCCCCAAACTGGAAGTATAACAGCTCTTGGAATCCCTGTGGGCAGACTGTCAGTGAGTTGTCTTTGGGGACATGTAAGAAGGTTCTTGGGACAAAGGGCAGTGGCTGTTTAGCATCCTCTAAGACACAGAGCATCATTTTAAAGCAATGCATGCATCCATACCAGGGTAAAACACCAAACATCATCATGGTAATAGCTTGGTTGAACTGTGAAGCAAGTTAATGTCAAAGAAAACTCACTGGTGGGCCCCTTGGTCCTCTGGGACCCTGTGGTCCTGCAGGTCCAGTGTCACCCTGGAACAGAGAGGAATCATATAATCACAGAGTTACATGTCAGATGACAAAGGTCTAATTTGGACCAGATTTCACCAACAGACACAGGAACCCAGTACTGTGTCCAAACACTTCCTTTTCAATGCCAAGAACTTCAAACATGCACCATATTTTTTCCACCCAGATGAAGGATGCTTTTCAATTCACATTTGTAAATGAGTATGTTTATTCACTGATGTAGAGAGGTCACCTGTTTCTCTGGCCATTTAAGGCAGTCAGATCTCGAACCAAGAAAAGTCAAAAATGGCAAATTCACTAGATAATAACCTAGAACCATTCGTGCCCAAGTCGCCACAGTATGAAATCTGCCACCCAACAGCACCACCCACACAGCGTCTAGGGAAGTCTCACAGGCTCCACCTACTCAATTGTTTTTTTAAGTATGTCTTAGTTAGGTTCACCACTGCTGTATGGTGAAATACCATAATAAAAAAAAAATCCAGAGAGGAAAGGGTTGCTCTTACTCTTTTTTATCTCAGTTCATCATCCAAGGCAGTCAGGGTAGATTTGATGCAGAGGCCATTAAGAAGTCCTGGCTGCTGGTATGCTCCTTATGACTTGCTCATCCTGCTTTCTCTAGAAGCCAGGACCACCAGCCCAAGGGTAACACCACCCAAAATGGAGTTGGCCCTCACACAACCAATCATGAATTAGGAAAATTACCAACAGGCTTGTCAACAGCCCAGTCTTAGGGAGACGTTTTCTCAACTGGGGTTCCTTCCTCTTGGATGACTCCAGCTTGTGTCAAGCTGACACAAAGCTAAGTAGGACAAATTGCTGGGAAAAAACAAAGGAGCTAGACTGACGTTCCCACGTGATTCCTTCTAGATCCTTCTAAGCAGATCCAACGAACAGCCAATTCGCTACAGCATCCAGAGCAACAAGAGAAGTCTATATGCTACATAGGTCCCTGTGGAGGTCATGAGCAATATAAAGATCTAGGAGGAGACCATTTGCCGACCTCAGGACTGGGTCTCCATGCTTCCAGAAAGTTTCTCACTCCTAGAAGAACAATCTCCATACCCAAATGTCAGGTCACGTGGTAAAATGCCACATACAATAGATAGTCGAGTCTTGGGAAATGGGCATAGAGGGTGAACTATAAATAGTGGATCCAGGGTGGCTCCTTGTACCTCTGAGCCTCTTCATGACAGTGTTCTCATTTGTGCCTTCCAGAGAAAACCTCTACCTTCTCTGTCCTGCTTTCAAGACCAAGTCAAAGTAAGAACATCTGAGATGCCTAAAGGAAGACACAGCCCAAGAAGCAAGAACCGCTACTGCTACCTCTGGCAGTGGCTTTGGTGATGACGATGGTGGTGATGATGATCAAAGTGCTAGAATTAGTGATGGTTTGGTGATGGTGGTGGTGATAATGGTGATGGCATTAGTCACAGTAATGGTAGTAATGACGGGGGGTGTGGTGCAGTAGTGTTGTTGATAATGGTGGCAAACACAGTGGTGGCAATGGTGGTGGAGGTGAAGGCAACCGTGTGGATCTCAAATGATGGGAGAGAGTTTGAGGGATTCATAGTTACTAGGAACACCAAATAGATCAAGAGTTGGAGAAACAATTTGTGGGAAAACATGAAAGACCATTCAAATAATGTAAGATAGATAGAGTGGATCCACCATCTGACACTAGACAAATCAGATGAACCCAGAAAAACCTCTGTGAACTGTGAGATACAGGCTGACCCCAAGGATGGAAGAAGCTCAAGTCTTAA
The DNA here is from genome assembly GCF_037038515.1 of Microtus pennsylvanicus. Lineage (NCBI taxonomy): Eukaryota > Metazoa > Chordata > Mammalia > Rodentia > Cricetidae > Microtus > Microtus pennsylvanicus. Next base: position 820,035 of record NC_134580.1, read on the forward strand.
GGAAAACCAATTATGTGTCATTCCACACCTTAATAGAACTGCCACCTGTCACTTTGGAAGGGTTCCTAGGTGCCTCTCCCTTGTTCCTCAAGCACTGAAGGTCAAAGCATCCCAACTTACATCTTTTCCTGGTGATCCTTCCCTTCCAGGGGGGCCAATAGTCCCAGGTTCTCCCTAGAAACAAAAAATTCCCGTTAGGAACAGGACTGGTTTAGATATAGGCCACCACAAATAAATACATAGTATCTAACTGTGTGGAAGAGATGCAAAGCCCCAGAAGGCTGACAGACAGAAGTGACCCCACACACAGTATGAGAGTCTCCGAAGCAGCAGAGCTGGATTCCAGTAGAGTGGGTGGAGCCCTAAGTGTCTCCCCAACAGGAAAGGCAAGAAGAGCACTGCATGGGTCAGGTGAACCTGTTGAGTCCCCTGTTACCTCTTATCTCTGGCTTCTCTCTACAGCTTCTCTCTGTCATGGTTATCCACAACATTCAAGGAATCCTACCAGTGACCCAGCACTCCCTTCAAAGGTTTGGGGCATTTTGAAGAGGCAGGTATTAGAGAATAAGAAAAGGTTTGAGGGACTACCCCCCTGAGACAAGGCCTGTGTGTTAACATACACACTCTATGACCTGGGAAAGTCACCCATGACCTCTGACCTGAGTTTGCTCCACTGCAAATGAAGCCTAACACCATGGCTTGCTTCACAGGGCTTAGGGGACATGTGAACAGTCCACAGGCGACCTAAACTCAGGTTGATTTGGCTAGTTTGGCTGCATGTAATGTTGGGCCCAGAAGAACCACTGACAAGAGATGGGATGGTGCCACCCACTGTAACACCAGGCCAGCACATCTACTGTTCTTTCCTAAATAGAACAGCAAGGTGATGCCCTGCAAATCGTGGAATCCTCTCCCCGCTGAGTGTCAGCTCAGAGTCATCTACTTACCCTCAGACCAGGTGGGCCAGGATCACCTGTGTGTCCCTTGAAGCCCTGGAAGAAACATGATGAAGTTATGACTCTACCAAAGAATAGGCTGGGCAGCAGAAAGGCAGAGAGCTGCAAAGACATCCTGAGTCATCCCATCTTCTGCTTGTGGCTTACCCTGTTCCTTCTCGCTTGCCACCCATGTCAGGGTGCCAGGCGTGGGTAGAAGAAAATCAGGGAGGAAAGGCAAGAAGCAGGGAAGAGAGAAGGTTTTCTCTATGGGGTCCTGCATTGCATGGTGATATAACCATCAAAAGTGCTCATTTCATGGCCTTGAAGCTCTGAAACATGGGTTCTGTTCTCACCATTGTATAAAGAAACCCAAGCTCAGTCCTGTTAAACACTCAGACAGTGAAGAGGTACCACGATTCAACACATGCCAATCTGATATAGAGGACACCTCTCCATGGTCATTCTCAACAAAAGGGGGGGCAGCGAACCCATAGAATCAAATTACCACCTGGCTGCATCTACCAGGCTTCACTCTGGTTTCATCTCCTGATGACATTAGCAAATGACAATACAACCAGGAAGCAGAAAGCTCTAGGGGGAAGCTGTCCAAGGAGAACTCCATCTTAAAAGGCCCTACAGGGTATTAAGGTCACAACTGAGAAAGGCGGCTTGTGCGTCTCCACCCACCATGGACAATTAGAATGTAGTCTTCTGTCCTTTAGAGGATGGGAGAGCAGGGGTGGGTAACAGAATGTGGTCCCTCTAGTACCAGTAGAGGCAGTGGGCGGAGAACCCCAGTCTAAGTGGATGAAAATTTCTTCAGCTAAATCTGGGCTTATAACTGGGTCTCAATGACAGGCTGTCTAGAAACCACACAGGAAGCTGTTAGAACACAGCAGTCATTGACAAGGAAAGATGAAAGAGGGACACAAGGAAGAGTGGGGTGGAGTCATCTAAGTTTTAGATTCAGAGTTCCAACTATTCTATGCCATGCCAGCCGAAGAACGGGCTTTGCCCCTGGGTCCCTAACATCACTATGGTTAAGAAAACAGAAATCCTGAGATGCTTAGTCCTCTCTTTCCAACGGCAGATGCTCTCTGGGCCTCTGCACCGGATGCGCCAGGGCTGACCATGGGCCGGGGGCTCATCAGGTCTCTGCTCTCCTCTGCCGCTGTGGGACTCACGTGTTTCACTTCTCTCTACTAGGATTCAGTTTCCACACAAGACCATGAGGATGAGACCCAGGTCTGTAGAGATGCTGTTTGGAACGAGCAGAGCAAAGCTCTTCAGTAACTCAGAACTCAGCAAGGTTCTGGGACCTTCTTTAAATGACCGAATCCCAAGGCCAGCTGTCTTCCAAGAGGGGACTCTAACTTGCTCTCATTCCATAAACCCAGGACAAAAGCCCCAACTAGGGGAGCCCCACACTGCTAGGTACTGCTACTATTATCTCCGTTACACAGAAGAGGAAACAGGTCCAGAAGTGCCTCCACTTTGGTCAATAGATGACAAAGGGAAGGACCCAAATATATCTCTCTCCAAACTCACGCCACCTTCTAAAGCTTTGCTCTGGCTGAGTGAAGCCAAGCAGAGGACCTTGTCCTCTTTCACCAGTTCAGATCTCTTCTACACTGTATCCCGGTCACTGCATCCCTGGTACACTGCATCCCTGGTACACTGCATCCCTGTTACACTGCATCCCTGCTACACTGCATCCCTTCTACACTATATCCCTGTTACACTGCATCCCTGCCCTGAAATTCACAGGGCAGAAGAGGGTCCAACTCCTAAGTCAGGATGCAGCAAATGCGTCTCTCCAGCTGACAAGGTACCCCTCTTATTCCTAAGCCAGGAGCCATCTGATGAAACTGGACCTTTTCTCACCAGAACCACTTAGTTAGAGAAGAGACTGCCAGCCACAGTCAGCAACCGCTTGTCATATTTAAGATGCCTTAAGAAAGGATGTAAGGGGATCATCAATTTAAAGTATGTTTTGGAAAAAACAACCAGCCACTGATTCATGGTTTTAGTCTGCATAGGCCGAAGCCTTCATCCCCACGCCCGGGTTCCTCCTGCTGCACTCGGGAAAAGCAGGGATATTGGGGAAAATGAACATTGATTTTCATGTTTTGTTTCCTTTTTAATGAATAGTAGCCAGAGGATTTATTGATTTTTCAAAAGAAAAATAACACAAGAGAACAGAAGCAGTGTTCCAATCCGTTACTTCTCGGCAGGTAATTGGATTTCAGGAGTTTCATTAAACAGCATTTTTTTAAATTAAGAAATATTAAAAAAAATCAACACCATGAAGAGGTAAAGCACTTAAAAATTAAAATCAAGAGAACATTTTTATTATTATAGAAAATTACCTGTATTTGGTGCACTAATAGGAGGTAGATTTAAAGCTACAACGCATATAACCATAGATGTTAGACATAAAGTAAGAAACCAGGGAGTGGGAAGGACCTCCTGAGAAAGGGAAAACAGAATAAATACATAATTATGAATTAATGAGCTGGGTTTGATGGAATGAAATGGAAGTATTAAAGGGAGGAGGATGAGGATATGGGGAGGGACAGCTAAAACTCAGGGCCATTTGAGGGGTCATATGGAAACCTACTACAGTAGATGCTTCTTAAATATACATTATGTGTTATAATATATATGTATATGTTTAATTTGCTTCTTAAACATGTGTGTATGTATCTTATAATATATATGTATATATATGCTTCTTAAACTTTGTGTGTGTGTGTGTGTGTGTGTGTGTGTGTGTGTGTGTGTGTGTGTGTAGTCTCAGGTCCTTGGCCACCTGAGCAGTATAGGCATGGATTTGATCTCACAGAGCACCTTAGACAGAATCAGAAAGAGTTACTCCCACAACTTTTGCCCCACTTTCGCACCGCACCGGCATATCATGCAGGTGGGATGCTGCTGTACAGGGAAGGTTTGTAACCGCCTTTCTCCCTGGTGGTGTGCAGAGCCCCTTCCAGTACCGTGGACAATAGGGGTGAAAGCTGTATATATGTATAAAAAAATCTCAATGGAATCACCAGATAATGGAGGAGACAAAGCCTCAAGTAGATGTCTCTTACCACTGAATGCAATCTCCAGTAGCAGAATGGGTATACCTAATTGAACTGTTAGCCAAAGAGACCCCATGGACACCCTCCAAACATCCCAGGCTATTGCCAAGGCTATGGGTTTCTCTCCACAAACTGATGATAAGGCCCTACTTCTGAAGAAGCCTACACAATCACATACCTACACAACTCATTAAACATGGAGAAAATGACCTCATAGCTGCTAGAGTCTTTGTCCCTAGTGTCCATGGTACTAGAAGGTGCTCTGCCCACCAGAGGAAAAAGGCGGTTACAAACACTTCTATCTGCAATGGCATGGTATGCTGGCACGAAAGTAAGAGCAAATCCATGCCTAATACTGCTTAGGTGGCCAAGAACCTGAGACTACACAGGCCACAGACCTAGGGAAAAACCAAATACTACTGTTCTGCTAACGGAACATAGCAATACAATGATTCCTAATGTATGATGTATGAGCTCATGATGTATGAGCACGATGAAGATGCTCATACATCAGAGTCTTGCTCAGTCACTATCAGAGAAACTCCCTCCTGTTACAGATGGAAACAAATACAGAGATGCACAGAGAGGGAGAGACCTTGAAACATTCAGTCCCCATGAAATATCTCCACACTGGGCTCAAGGAACTTAGTAGCAGAGGAAGCAGCAAGATTGTAAGAGCCGGACGGGATGGAGAACACCAGGGAAGCAAGGCCTTCTAGACACAACAGGGCTGATACACATAGGAACTCAGAGACCGTGGCAGCATCTACATGGCCACCAGAGGTCTAAGCCAGATGGGGTCCCAGTGTTAAGATGGGAAGTGGACACAAGCCCCCATCTCTAGCCCAGAAGCTATCTCTAGCTGACAACCTCTTGCAAAGGAAAATATGTTTTCTCCAATGGAGTCTCAGTGGATATACACCACATTTCAGGAGACCCATGCCCAGCAGTAAATGGCAAACACAAAACAAAATCAGGGATTTTTGAAGGATTCTTTTTCCCTCACAATGCTTTCTGGGCATTTTTTAAAAAAAAAAAACCTTATAGGTCCTTTATTACATATTATGGCTTCTGATTTTGTGTTTTTATGGGATTTCCGTGTGTATCTCTGCATCTTCATGTGTTTCTTATTCTCTCTCTCTCTCTCTCTCTCTCTCTCTCTCTCTCTCCTCTCTCTCTCTTTTGTTTTGTTCTATTCTGGCTTATTGTTTGGGGCTTTTTAGTTGCTTGTTTTTAACGAGAGAAAAACATTGGGTGGGTGGAGAGACAGAGATGATCTGAAAGAAGCTGGGGGAGGGGAAACTGTGAATGGAATTTACTGTATTTTTAAAAATGCATTTTCGATTTAAATAGGAAAAATAAACAGAGAGGTTGTAATTTATTCAAGAAACAATAAACCTGGTAATACAGTAAATGTTGACTGTCCTTTCTTCTGTTCCAGAGTCAGAAGCAGATTATTTTCTTCTTTGCCCCATGCTTGTCTTTCTTTCCAGTATCACCATCACCATAGTGTGTAGTTAGATGGATTTACACAACTGGAAAAAGGGTTAGGGAGGGCACTACAGGAAGGGGCAGGAGATACACTTCTGGTGCAAAGTGCAAGCATGCATAAGGCCCTGCACCCCCCCCCCCCATCCCCAGCACTGCAAAACTCAGCATGGTGGTGTGTGCCTGTAATCCCAGCAAGCAGAAGGAAGAAGCAAAACCTGAAATCGAAGGTCATCCTCAGTGACGTGACATGAGTTCAAGACCAGTCTGGGTTACATGAAACCATGATTCAAAAGCAAGTAAAATAAATAAATAAATAAATATTTTTTTTTTTAAAAAAAAACCTATAGTCAAAGAAAACAGAAATACAGAAATGACAGAAATGAAAACAAAACAACAAAACCCCACAAGCAAACAAAACACCCTTTTCCCCTGCAGTTATTCAGAGTAACACTAACTAGCCTGAGATGGCTTACAATCTAGGGGATATAAGCTAGAGCGACCTTCAGAGGAAGCAGAGTTGGTCACACAAACACGAGCATGCTGGACAGACTTCAGAAACTCAGAAAGCCTGCATACTTTCTTGGGGACAGCAGGGACCAGCACTTACCTGCGGACCTCTGGCTCCCTCTGCTCCTGCCAGGCCTGGTTCTCCTGCCTTGCCCTGAATTGAGGAAGGAGAGAGTCAGGCTCTCATTTTTATGATCTTCAGACGTGTGGCTGCCTGCCCTTCATGCCACTGCGTTCCCACACACCACTGGCCAAGCAGGCGATCAGCCCTGGCCCCCGCATTCCTAATGTATTTCCTCTAGTCCAGCCTTTATAGTACATTCGGGCCTGGTGTGTTCCCAGTTCTTCTGCTGCGATGACAGTATAAACCTTACCCCGATTAAGCACTCAAGGGTCCCTTCACTGTCAGAGTTCTCTGCCCTGATGAGAAACTACAAAACCATTTTAGTTATTACTGACTCGATTCACAAAACCACTTCAAGGCAGCTATGAACTATTACATTTTTTTTCCAATGGCCACATTGAAGATCAGAGCAGTTTTATTTTATGAGACTTCTAAGGACAAAGCTAAAAAAACCTCCGCTTCCCGTCACGCGGGCAGAGGCTCTGCTGAGGCCACCAGTGGCACCACTTACAGGGGCCTGTGATCTGATTTACACGGCCCTTTCCACACCCCATGTTCTCAGATACAAAGGAATACAAGAGCATTTCTATACAAAATTACTGCCCGAAGTTTGGCATAACCCCAGACACAACCAAGCCACAAAGAAATGTGGCTAAGATCCAGACAAATGGCTCAGAGAACGGGAGCATATGCAGAGGAAGAGGTGAAAGGGCACTGTTTGATGGACAGCTGGCCCAGTTCTGGATCTTTCTTCACGGTACTTTGGGAATGGCCCTCCCTGGAACAGTCTGCACCTCGTTTTTATACAGAGTAAATTTTGAGGACTTACATGGGGTTCACATTACAAGAGAAGGGAGAGGGAATGGGGGCACTCTTAGATTTAAAGAGAAATATTTAAAGGGAAATAAAATGGCTTTCATGTTATCTTTCTTGTGGCTTTCTGGCCCAACTTATCCAAGTCTAGTTGTGAGATGTTGGGTATCATTTCCTCAGGCATCTGTTTCTGCAGTTTTAACTTTCAGATGGTTTACCCTTATAGGTCTTGACCTTGCCTCATCATCAAGATCATTGTCACTACTAATCTAGTTGCTAGCAGATAAACAGCCAGTATCAATGAAGAGTTATCCCTGCGTTAGGCATAATTAAAGTGTGTCTGGAATTATGATGAATCCTCACTGAGAACCATCGGAAGATACCTTAGGAAACCAAAGGGGTAGAGGGAGGTGAGGTCATCTATTCAAAGACACACAGCAAGGGTTGGAATTGAAAGGATAGCTGAAACTCTGCATTTCATCCTAAACAACAATGGATGCTCAACTTTATCTTATTAAAACGTTAAACAATTCAGAAGGCTTCATATCTGTTGTCTATACAATGTTATCTATACTCTGAAATGTTCCTCCATCCACTGGGCTATCATCTACCTCTTATCTGCCCATCCATCCATTTCTCCATGTATGCCCCTCACGTGAGAATGGGTCAAAGTGGAGAAGCACCATGTACTAACTATTGTCATCCTCAGACAAAAGGACACCCAGTGCAATAGAACATGCAGATACTCTCAGTGTGTTCCCAACAGCTTCTCAGGAGACCCTCAGGAGCCTGGATATCGGCTGGTTCTAGAAGTACCACTCACCAGCCTGTCTTTTATGACCTCTCCTCCCCATGGCCCATTTGTTCCTTCACTCTATGGACTCCACCTTGTAGGATACCCTCCTGACATGAGAGCCTCTACCTCGAGATCTCAGGGGATCTCAGACTCCACCCACCCAATGACAACTTCCTCCTAACACAGCTCAAGGTAACAGACTATCAGGATGACTCTGTAGTGAAATTCCACAGCAAGCTGAAGAGTTCAGGGATACATAACTCAGGGTCTCAGAGTACCACTATCTCTGTGGGATCACTGAGTCTGACCTGGTGCACGAGAACCGGCCACCTCCCGTGAGATCCTTAACTTCCTGGAGCAGTCTTGTATCACAATGGCAGTCCCCGGAGCAGGCATTCAATAAACTGATGGTTTATTGAAGACTAGTGACCCTGTCCTAGAGGGACAATTTCTAGGGATGACGCTCATTCAGCACAAAGGTGGGTCCTAGCTCTGAGATCTGAGCACTGAGTTCTGGATCAGCCTCAGAGACACGATTCTCAGGGACTTCACTCACAGCTGGAGAACCTTGGTGCAGCTATTGCCTCTGTGAATCCTGTTTCCCCATCTGGGTACAATAAGAGCATATATAACCCTAGGCTTTTCTGGAGTTTAAATTGGAAAAGGAGTGAAAGGTTTGCTGCTCCAGGCCCTGGGTAGTCCCAAGAACGCCTCTCATTCCCTTGTGCACCCCCTCCCAATCCCTCCACCCTCTGTCTGCCATCTGCCTCTTTGGGCAACTCCATAGAGCATCCCTTTTGTTCTCCCTGGGAAGGCTCTTTCTTTTCCCCTCAGCAGTGAGCCTGGGCTGCTGCAACCGACAAACGGTATAAAATGATGAGGAGGGTGCTTCGGGCAAGCTGTATAAGATTTGGATTGAGTCATAACAGTTTACGGCCAAGCAAATTAAACAGATCATGAGCTCCACTAGAAAAAAAAAACTTTTATGTAATACCACTTAGTGGCTGCAAAGGCTCCACAGTTCTGACCTCGCCAGCAGTTAAAATGGGGCAGTTGCAAAGAGGACCTCACTAAAATAATTAAGAGTTAGCAAAACCTGGTGCGCTGTGCATTTTTCACCTCATTTGATCTCCAACTTCTAGCAAGCTAGGATATTACCCTCCATCTCACCGAAGGATTCTGAAGCTCAGAGAGGTTATCCGACTCACTGAAGGTTACACAGCTTATGAGGAGGAACACCAGCTAGCGTCTAGCGCCACTTTGGTGCTGGGAATGGGCACAACATGATTTAATTTCTTATATTAAATTTAGTTCTATCAGTAAGTTACACATAAAGATTGCTTTAAAATATTAAAAGAGGGACTGGAGAGGTGGCTTCTTTGTTATGAGCCCTTGCTGTTGTTCTGAAAGATCGGAGTTTTGTTAGCAGCACCTACATCAGGCAGCTCACAATTGCATGGAACTCCAGTTCCCAGGGGTCTGATGTCCTCTTATGCCTCACCCTCTGGCACTGCACAGTAGCTATATACATAAACAATTGCAGGAGCACACACATCCATTCGTTAACTAAACTGTCTATTTAATTCATTTAAAAGACAGAAACTGCCCCAGTGAGATGTCTGACAGGTAAAGGTACTTGTCACCACGCCTGAGGAACCTAAGTTAGATCTCTGGGACTCACAGGATAGAAGGAGAGAACTGATTTCTGCAAGCTGACCTCAGACCTTTGCCTTGCACAGACACAGGACAGATCAACAAGCAAATGCAATAAAAAAATTTTAAAGAAAAGTAACTAAGACACCATGGGGTAAAATGTCACCCACGTGTTCCCTTCATGCAGAACAATCCTTCCCCGGGTGGAGCTTTCACCCTTCTCAGAGCTGCCCAGGGTTCTAGTAGATGCATGCCTGTTATGTAAGCAGACAGGCATGGGGAGAAGCCAGGCTTCTCTCTCCTGCAGCCCTTTATCTTCCCTACCATGTGTGTGATTTGCTTGAATATATTTTGTTTGGTGGTGCGTTGCTGCTCTGTGCTGTAGTGGACACAGGGCCCTGCATGACCGGAGCACACTCCACTGAGCCACACCACAGCTCTAGATTTGTGAAGACAGAAGTAATGTCAGAAACTGCGGAGCCATTATCCTCATTTTAAAACCCTGAATCCAGGCAAGAGAGGTCCCCAAGCCTTAGGAAAGGACTTTGAGGTCATGGGTGGTCACGGGACCACCAAAGGTAGCCTTAGGAGCACTGCATCTGTGGAGGTTCTAATGAGTGTCATTACAGAAAAATACAAGCAACAGCAAATGCCTGTGGGCCAGATTTAAAACATGAAGCTGGGTAGCAGCTCTCAAGACCAGGAGCCAGTATAGCTCACTTGCCCTAAATTCCCTTCCACAGCCTTCCAGGCTGAGGCTACACGGGCAGTAAAGTACAGTATGGAAGGATGGCAGACCTGCACTCAGAATTTCTAGGCTGTCACCAGACCATTATAAGACTTTAGGCGGTCAACCACCAACGTAAATGGTTTCTTATTTCAGCTGCAAAGCAGGGTGTTTTCCTTGTGGCACTATGAGACGTAAGGGTAGTGGTACATAGGTCATGGCCGAGTTGGGATCATAGGAGCCCTTCAACATCCCAGAAGAGCTGTTGAGAATGGGTGGGTTTGATGGGCAGGTAAGTGTAGAGTCCCTTACCGGTTCTCCAGGGGGACCTGGCTTTCCATCTCTGCCCTGTTTGCCTTCTTCTCCCTGCAAGATAAACACAGCTTTCTCAGCAGGTCAAGGAACATTAGAGAGAGGGAAGACCAGACACAGAGGCAACTGTGTGCACCCTCTGTGCAGCTGTAGCCCTTAGCGGCACACGGGTGTCTCCCCCAACTCCTGGAGTCCAGAGACCTCACTGGGAAGCAGACCCCTTTGCAATTGCACCATGATTTTTTTTTATTTGTCACCTAAAGTCCCCACTTTGTTCCTCACTGTGGTCCTCTTCTATGAGTAAGTTGACTAGGGCGTGGGTGATGGGGGGGGAAAAAATCACACAGCAAAATACTACTGTTCCTGAGGCATTATGGGTTGCTTGGTTCTAGAAAGTCCAGTGATGTTTTACACGTCTCTCGACAAAACCAAGCTATGAGTCTCTCTCTGGTCCCTCTACCCCAGCGCTGATCCCATCTATAGATGAGGATTCTGTAACCTTTAAGTACACATTCAGGGTCTCAGAAGACGGCAAAGGTAAGACAGAAGAGAGTGTAATCTCAGGCCACTGAATTCAAAAGCCAGTAGCAAAGCTGAGAAAAAAGAATTCAGTCAAGTTAGTGCTAAATACTACCTGCAACTCTGAGGCATAGGACCCTGGTTTCATGGTGGCTTTTAGCCTAGAAGAAATGCTAAATACATCCTGCAGTGAGTTGCAATGCTCAGCCAAGCACTGGCACTGGCCAGTAAGGCAGCCACAATTACAGACAGCTTCCAATGAAAGTGTGTGTTTTCTCCACTAGTGCCCTTAGCCTGTAGTGCCTGGGCCTGGAGGAGGATGCTGTAGTAATGACCAGAATGTATTGCCTGTCCAGGCTGCTGTCCCACTGCCTGCTTCATTGGTATCTGTTATTTTTTTATGGATGCTGCTCCCAGCATTATCATGTGAACTTCAAATAAACCAACTCATAGATCCATATTCTCTGCAGTCAAAAGCTCAAGGAACACCATGGAAGAAAGAACAGAAAGACTATACCAGAGAATCAGGAAGTCTGCTGTGAAATTACATCCCCTAGAAATAAATAGAAAGCTTTACCAATGATACACAACAGCACAGAAGCGTCTAAACAGGACACCAATGCACACACTAATATGGAGGGAAGAAATGCAAGGGTACTCCTACTAGACAAAGAACTACAGGAAACTAAGGAATGCCAGAAAAGAGAGAGAGATCATCTTCCCTAGGGATGATGCCCCTGACACATTATCAATACCAAGTGGTCAGCCTTGCAATCATACACACAAGCCAAGCAACACTAAATGGACTCAGAAGGTTATGTTTATATATTCATGTGTTTACACATATATTCAAATATATGATTATTTATATATTTATATATGACATTGTATACAAATTATTATTTGCATATATATGTGAATATATTTATACATAGATAAAATTAAAGAAAAAGAGGCCATAAATTTGAAAGCATGTTCTGGGAAAACATGAAGAAACTGTAGAAAGGAAAAAAGGGAATGGGAAATGATGTAATTAATATTTTGATTAAAAATATGCAAGATGAAAATGTTCAGCTGTTCCTCCCTACTCACAGAGGCCATGGGACGGAGGGTCCAGAGAGCTGTACAGACAGTTTGAAAGAGGCCGCGGGAAGAAAGGAAATCAGCAAACTCAGGCTAGAAAAAGCAATGTCTGGGGACTTCAGGTGTGACCCTCTGTACCTAAATGACTTGAGAGTGTTGTGTGGCTTCCTGTGTAATCCAAGAAATAGACAAGGCTTCCCAAGACAGGAAAGCTGCCTTTTGGGAGTGGCTTGGGTGGGCAGTCCCTAACCTTAAAAACCTTGGACTCTTCACTTAAAAGTAACAGAGACACATTGTCCGTGCTGCAGGGTTAAGATTTTATGAAATATCACAGATTCAGAGTTTCACACAGCATGAACGGCATGGAGATGGCCCTCAATAAACGGAGAGACTCATTGTTTCACTTCCTGGTGTTGGTCCTCACAGAAAGTGAGACTTGTGACCTCAGTGTTAAAGGCCAGAAAGGAGAAGAGTGAGAAAGACGACTGGACAGATTTAAGAAAACCGCACAGTTATATCTATGGCTTCCTGCCTCTAGTCTCATCGCGTATTGTGATAAGGGGTGGGTGCAAAACCAAACTGGAGATTTTCTTTATTTGGCTTTACCTTGATAGAATCAAATCGCTACAATTTGTGAACCTCAACAGGTTCCTTAACTTCTAGAGTTATAATGGTTTACATGAGACCTGTAGAAGAGGCCTCTTCTATCAATGGTTATGGTTGTTAGACAGTTAGTAGGAAGGGACCTCAAAGAGCTATTCATTCACAACCATATTTCTTTTATTATTCTTTGCTGGGTGGGAAGCTTAGGCAGAGAAACTGAAACCCATAATACAATTTGCAATTATTCTTCCTTATTATGTCCCCCAACATAGTAAACACTAATTTCCTAACTAGAGATACTGAATAACACAAAGAAGGAGAATGAGCAGAGCCAGAGTGGAGATTCAGAAATAAAGGGAACAGAGACTAGAGACGAGGAGTTCACCCTGGCTGAGAAGGAAGCAGGAATACCTGGACAGGGATTGGGATTAAGACCAAAGGTTTCAAGCAAGGGGGACTGAAACTGCCTGGCATGCTCACCATACTAGGTGTGATCAGAATCAGTAAATAGTAACAACATATATGTGTGTATGTGTACTTGCACACACATATATGACTCCACACATATACGTATATACATAATAAATCCAAGGAGGAGGAAAACAGAAGACAAAAACAGGGTAGAATGTGGCTCAGTGTATACGTCAGTGGAGCTGTACCATTCCCAGTACCTGAGAGTTGAAAAGCATCAAATAGTGAAGAAGGGTAACCAGAGGACAATCTAGGCAGACAAAAATGCACACGCAAAGTCCCTGTGGCTTGGAGGGGATCAATTGTGGCAGGAGAGACTACAGTGTGTCCTAAGAGGAGCCAAAAGGTTATCAGTATGGCTGGAATGCAAGAATGCACAACAGGGAGCAGGAGGGGGATATGCTGTGGGCAGTTAATCACAAGAGCTCCATCTCATGAGAGAAGGTCTCCCCAGACAGACAATTACTACAAGCTGGAGATCTCAACCCTACTGAGCTGTGTATTAAATTGCAAGGCTGAGAACAAACATTTGTGTGAGGGCATTTTGTAGCATGTATCAAAAACCTTAGCGATAATTACAGTAGAACAATTAAACTCCACTTTAGGGGCCATCCTAACGGAATCGGAGAACTGATTGCATGTTAAGCTGCCCATTGTACGTTTCTAAATGAAAAAAAAAATGTTTTATGAGACCACAGGGGAACATCACATATTCCAACAGTACCCATTACATATGATATGAAAATTTTATGAATATGTAACAGTATGTGCAGTAAATAAAAAAAATCTATGTGTCTGGGTTGTAGAGATACATGTAAGAATGTATATGTTTGTGTAACTATAGAAGGAGAGAGAAAATGGAATATTTAAATCAGTAAGAAATTACTCAGTTTTAGCCTAAAAGATTAAGACATTAACGACATGCTCCACTCAAATTTAGATGTCCTTCGTAATAACCAGGTGCAAGATGATTTTTTTCTCCTAATTTTCTAAAATACCATAAGTTCCACTAGTGGCTACATTATGCTATTATGATGAATCTTTCGGGCGGAAGAGGGAAAAATTTTAAGACAGCATCTCCTATCTTAAACACTGCCTCACCTTCCTAGCGCTGGGACTATAGGTGTGTACCACCACACCTGGCTGGGAATGTATCTGTGCTTGCTAACTTTTCTGATGAGAAACAAGACTTCAGAGTGATACTTACTGGGATTCCTGGAATGCCTGATGGGCCTTGGGGACCAGGAGGGCCTTCTTTGCCCTGAAAGAGTCAAGACATAAAAATATCATGAAATCTTTGGTCAGCTGTCCTGGAAAGAAATCTCACAGGGAGCTGCCCTGTGATCTAGGAGGAGATGGGTAAAAGCTAAGGTTGCACCTGCAGCCTCCTGGCATCACAGGCTATGCTCCCCCCCCGCCCCCCGTCAAGGGCTGTGACACCTTCAACAGAGCATGCTCACACAGTACTGGCGCAAAGAGACCCACTCTACACTAGAGACTCGGGGAACCCACCATCAGACGTCTGTGAAAGATTTGGAGTTCACAAGACTTCCCAACCTTCCTAATATTGCTACCTTCTACAGCAGTTCCTCATGCTGTAGTCACCCCAACCATAAAATTATTTTCTTTGCTACTTCATAACTGCAATTTTGGTACTGTTATGAATCATAATGTAAATATATTTGCTTTCTGATAGTCTTAGACTGATGGAGGAGGGTCATCTTTCTATCTGTTGTTTCATTGGTTAAGTAATAAAGAAACTGCTTGGCCTCTGATAGGGTAGAATTTAGATAGGCAGAGTAAACAGAACAGAATGCTGGGAGAAAAAAGCTGAGTCAGCGAGTCGCCATGATTCTCCCACTCCAGACAGACGCAGGTTAAGATCTTTCCTGGTAAGACTGGTGCTACACAGATTACTAAAAATGGGTTAGGCAAAATATGAGAATTAGCCCGTAAGAGGCTAGAGTTAGTGGGCCAAGCAGTGTTTAAAAGAATACAGTTTCCATGTAATTATTTCGGGGCATAAGCTAGCCGTGCAGGTGGCGGGGTGGCAGGAAGCAGCCCGCCGTTCCTTCAACATTAGACATCCCCTATGAAAGGGATACTCAACCCCCAAAGGGTCATGACCTATAGGTTGAGAACCTCTGTTCTAAAGGGTTATAAGTTTACCTTTAAAATGCAAGTGAAAACAAGCAAAAGTGGGTATTTATTCCACATTTCCATGCAGATCTTAAAAAAATGGCCCGATCAAGGGACCAAAACTCAGTTCCTTTATCAAGCACTATTTGTACCGTACATAAGCTGCATCACTGTGTTTTAGCCAAATCTCAGCCATGAGGAAGACAGCAGCAACACATGTTTACGACACAGAGCGATTGTTTTACTGACACTTGAGTTTGGTGCAGAAAGGATCATGCTTTATTTTTATCATTGTTAAAAGATTTGGCAAAATATTCACATATTTCATATGCATGGGAAAAGTTACTTGTAATTCTAAAATAATACAGAGAATGTGGCATGCCTTTGAGGTGATTTCGATTTGGGGTTGTGCGGTGTCTTTACAGAGTTATGCTGTAAGACATTTGGGATGTCCTGGACACATTGCCTCTCAGATGTATGCAAATTAGTCAATCCAGTGAACCACAGCGTTCAGCCCTCCCCTATTACAGAATCTACCACCATGTATGCAAGGAGTACAGATACACTCCATCAAACATTCAGTTAACACTGGGGAATCTTAAGTACTGATAATGGCGCATTCTGGACTACTTTCTAGATGTACATTGTATCACGAACGTTAAAATGGAAAAATAGTAACCCTAGAAGAGTCAGCAATGTCCAGTCCTCTGCCTGTTCTTGTAAATAGAGTTTTGTTAGGGGAAATCCATTCCCTATCAGCATGTGTAGTATCTACGGCTCATGCTGCCTTACCCGAGCTCACTGGCTACAACAGAGAACAGCGTCTCAAAAAGTCTGAAATGTTTCCTATTTGTTTTTTCAGAGACAAAGTTTGCTAAGCCTCGAGCTAAATCATTCACTTGATTCTCAGGTGAAGAAGGCAAGTTTAGAGAGGACACTGCCTCCTGACTCTCCAGCCATCATAAACACTTCTCTAACATTTTCAAAGCAGCTCACTTGACCTGGAGTTCAGGATATAGACACAGTAACTGACACTCTCTACCTAGCCTCTGGTTATATATTCCAGCACGCAGAGCCAGCACCACTGATCTTCCAGAACACTCTGGTCCAGTCTGCATCATGGCACCTCTGTGATCTCTCTTTCGAGCTGAATGCAAACAAGGTGACACGGGACATTTTCCCTTAAGTTTGCTCGTGGAATTAACACATTTAAATATTTATTAAGCAACTAATTGAAATCAGGCAGGAAATAATGATTTTTTTTTCAAATTAAGTCGTGGCTTTGAAAACACAAGTTCCTTGCTGTGTAAATAGATAGCTATAACACAGCTGTAAAAGATCAAGAAAAGCCCAACAATCTAAAATTCTCCACTCATATTGCTTCAGAGGAGTTATGCCCTCAAACCACTTCTGGTAGCAAGGAGAGGCTATTTAGACATTGTGTTTTATAAGAGTGTTTAGAAGAGATGCCATTTGGGGACTCAACATCATACCGCTGCCCTTCATGTTGTATCAAAATAATGGCAGGTCATTCATATGTTTTAATTCAAAACAGTGATAATACTTAGGATTGTATGAACTGTGTGTATCCACATTACCCAGTCAATATCATTTCACCTAAGAAAACTTGGACCATATCCCAATTTAATATTTATAGTAATCTATCAGGACTGTGGGCAGCCCCAACTGCTACCATAACTTACCAAGGGGTCCCATGATAGAATCAAAGTCTTATTTAATAGAGTTTAATTCAAAGCAATGTAATGATGTTACAACTGGGCTCAGTATCTTAGTCTCCTCAGGCAAACAGTCCATTAGTTTTATTGGGAAAATCTTTTATGGTCTGAGAATCAATAAAAAGCTGCCTGCAGTGCTTTCTATCCTGGGATTTATGCATTGGTTGCTTCAAACGGATTGACCGAAGGATGATCCTACGAAGGGCCATGGGGCTGCTGGTTATTCAATCTCAGCGCTCCATGGTGAGTTGGTGTGAAATAGTAGAAAGAACACCAATGTGATGTCTTCAAATTGACTTAAGTCCCAAGCTGGACATTCATTTTCTGCATGCCTCTGTTGACTGGGCACCGCTTTTCCATGCTGGCAAAGAAGGATGTAGGGTTGCTAACTGTACCCTAAGGGTCCTTCTGCACATGAACTTGCCAGAGACACAGGAGCAGCAGCCCAACCTCATTCTTTGTGACTTTGCTGTCGAGCTTTCTGTAACCAACTATTGGCTCTGACTCGTCTGTTAAATGTTCACTGCTTCTCCAGTCTCATTCTCCTTATTCATAAAATGGGTATAATGGTCCTAGACTTGTGAGGACCTGACTTTCCAAACTCCATTTTAAAGAAGGGACTTCATCTTAAGCCATATAATGAGCTTGGGGTGGGGGGATCTCAGTTCCAGAAATGTAACGCCATAGCAGATATCCTAAAAATGGCCAATTAAGAAGATAGGGAGCAGGGCCATAAAATTTCTTGGGAGGTCCAGATGTTCTTGGGAGGCACCTTGTCCTTGAAGATACCTTATCAGTAATTTATGGTTCTCTGTTAGGTTTTCGTGCCCCGAAACTGACCAGTGGTTTCAGAAACTGTCTTATCCTATGTACTCCTCACCCAATTCCAAGACGACAGGACTCAAACTCCCCTGATTGTGGCATTTTCCCTTTAAAATTTGCCCTTTCCCCGGGTTTAGGGCTGTACTTCACACACCCATTGCGTTGGTGTGGTGGAGGTGTAGTCCAAACTCTAGTATGAATTAAAGACCCTTGTGTAATTTGCATTGGAAATCCTGCTCCATGAATTCATTTGGGGACAGATACTTGAGCTTAAAAGACTTCCCTTACAAGACTGAAATGGCTGGAGAGAGGCCAGAAGGGATAAAAACCATTGATATATTGGATGTAACTTTAATGTCATGCATGGACTCAACCAGCACAGTGACTCCTGACCTGTATTTCAGTTTTTGCTTTATGGCACTGAATCCAGATTTGGTTCTAGCAGCTTGGTGGAAAGAAAAGAATTCTAGGTTTTGAGATTATAGGGCATTGAGTTCAACCACCAAAGATACCAGCTATGATTGGGGGACCTTGAGCAGTGACCTTCTTTTCTGACTTGTACCTTCCTCTGGAGGTACAATTGTGATAACAGCGCTGTGGCCTGAAACACACCTGAGCACACCACAGCACAGGATGGGCCTCTCCGTTCACCTGGGTTACTCGGGACAGAAGCTACTCTCACAAGGTGAGATGGAACATACATTTAGAACTTGTTTCCACTAGGGAATCACAGGTCACCAGACCATCTCATCATTTTAGCAGTAAAGTAATGAGATACCTAGAAGGCAATGTGTCAAGCATTTTCCATACAAGAACCATGGCAATGAACATGTGGGCTTACCACAGGAGAGGACAGGAGGAGAGCTGGCAAACACAGGGCTCTAAAAAGTCCTAAAGGTCAACATAAGGATGGTTATTGGGTCTCCCACAAAACTTACCGGAGCCCCTTGAAGTCCTGGTGGGCCTGCAGGGCCTGCATTTCCATCGGTTCCCTAAAAAGACAAGGCAGAAGACCAGTTTCATGTGCAGCTGAAATGAGGCCGGGGGAGCAACCACATAAGAAAGGGACAAAGTACTGCCCAGACAATCATCCCTAAGACAACACTTTTAAAAAGACGGAAAAAGGGTTCTGGAGAAGTGAATAGGTAGTACAGATGAGCCTCGGGCATGATTCTATACTACTGCTTTTGGGAGTGTTGTTCCTTCTGCCTTCATCCTTGCCCCCATGCCCACAGGCTCAATTCAGGCATCAGTTTCTAAGATATTTACTACTGGCAAAATTGAGAAGTTCAAGCACTGGTCTCTCATAAACCACAATAGTATCTTTCTCCTTTTGTAACTTTGTTTTTCTGTAGCACATGCCAATGTCTGACACCCCAGTGTTTGTTGACTTTAAATTTGCTTAGTGTCTATAGTCCTCTTTTCCAACCCCTCCTACAACACAAACGGTGTGATTTCTTCCTGGGAACTGAAGACGCTCCTGGATTACACTCGGTCAGTATTTTTGAATAACCAAATGGGAGTGGGGGCAGAATGCACTGGGGGATGAAGGGAGCAATCTTTAGGTGAGCTAAGGCATTCGCCCCTCTCTAGCATTCATGAGCTCCATGTGACCTAAGCTCAACTCCTGTCTCTCTGAAAGTAAGGAAACGGCCTCCATCTTAGGGAGACGGGGAATGTCTGAGATGAGTCAGAAGAGGTGTTTAGCACAGGATAAAGAGATTAACTTAGACAAAACCTCAAACTCAGAATCCTTCCTCTTCACAGAGTAGCTCTGCAACCCAGTGCAAGTCACGTGACCGCTCCACATCCCAACTCCTTTGTGGAATGCAGAAAAAGCAAGCAACCACCACATGTTGGATGTTGCTGGATGGGTTGAAAAGGGCAACACACATAAAGAATTAACCATCACCAAAAAAATCCCAAGGACTTTGCACAAAGGCCCATCTAATATCATATGTCTATCTTCCATCCAAGGCCAGACCTACAGTAGATATAGACTAGACATGGAAGCACGTGTGAACAATTTCTCACAGATCTGCATTGACAACTATTCAGCAGCATTTGATTGATTTATATGTATGGATTAAGTGACTTTTTTATGTGCTAGCCATGTTATAAGAATAGAGAAGTAATCATATTATAGCCTTGTACTTCGATGAAAGTTGATGATGTAAATAGGACTGATTTTCCATGGATTGCAAGTTCTTAAGGCAGAATGCTGCTTGATTGCCCACATCTCTTAGGCGAGATAAAAAGTCAAATACTATTCATGAACTATAGGGAGATCAGTGATATTTAAACTAATAGTATGAGGTCATTGGTGAAACTACACATTTAATCCAAAGCTACGTGTAGTTTCTTTTTCAAGTCTGGATTTTTCTACACAAAGTTTGCTAACGTTTCTTTCCCTGAACCCTGGACTTTGTGAAGTGGGAATCAAAAGCTAAGTAGGAAAGTGGTAAAGGTTTTATCTGGAGGAAGGACACTGGCTGCAGGCAGAAAATAAATGCTGGAAGAGCTCTGAGGACTTGGAGCCTAGACCATGAATACCCTGGACAGAGCCTGCCAAATAATAAGCACTTATGAATAAATGGCCAGGCTGGTTACTTCTCTGCTCTTGAGTTGCTCCTGTGGGACCAACCACTGAGCCTATGGGATGACTCATCACCTAAGCCCCAGCACTGCAGCACAAAGCAGGGCATAAAAGAGATGGCCTCTCAGTAAGCATTTACATAAGCTGTAAGCATTGCTCAACTGGAAACAGACCCATTGGCGTCTGATGGTGCTGGCCTCTGTGTTTCAGTCTCAGCATGTAGCGTGAGTATCCAAAGCCAGGACCTGTGCTTGACATTTGCCGAGGAGCACTAAGTTATAGCGATCTCTGGTGGGAAGGTACTAGAGCCATGTACTAGCTTTGGAACTATCAGGGTGAAGGGATGAAAGTTTAAGGCTGTGTCCCAGCTCTGTGATCCTCAGCTGACGGGTGCACTTGGAGGTTAAACTACCGTGACAAGGAATTACTCACTAATGGACTGATTTTTAATAAAGCCACCTGTCTCTCATATGTTCCTCTTTGATTAATTCTAATGACTGTCCCCAATATCCACTGGAGTCCCACCTTTGTCAGGATTCAGTTTACCTGATTTTTGGATCCAACAAAGACTTAAAGTAAACTTTTCGTTCTCTGATATGAATAATTTTATTATCAACTTGAAGTAGAGGTTTACTATAAAAAGCCAATTGCTGTTACACGCTCTTACATGTGAGTGGCTATCTAAAAAGGCAAAGCAGGGACAGAAAAGATGGTGATGGTCCAATGGTTAAGAGCATAGGTTTGGTTCCCAGCACCCACGTGACATCTTACAGTTATCTGTCACTTCAGTTTGAGGAGCTCTGATGCCCCCTTTCTGGATTCTAAGGGCATCTCCATGCATATACATAGACACGTACACATATACACATGTGCACAAACACACATACACACAAATACACAGTGTACACAAAGCATAAAACAACAAATCCAGTTTAACTTCATTATCCAAACTGACAATCTTTTTAAAATTTTATTTTAAAAATCCTCATTTCTGCTAGCACAGGTTCCTTGTCAATAGGCTCTGAGTCATTCAGAGTGGCCTTGTTTGCAAGGTCTGAGAGACAAGAGTTTCATGAAGAATCCATGAAAATCTCTGGGGTCCTGGGCTCAGCAGGGACAGTAATTGACACTGCTTGTTGTCATGGCTACCTTCAATGAATCTAAGAGCTGCAACTGCAGTTGGATCCACGCAGGAATACAACATGACTAATCTGTAGGAACAGAAAGATGCTGAGGCCCTGTGTCAATGTCATGGCTACAATCACTACAAGAGCAAGGAAATTATTTGCTTAAAAGGCACAATAAATTGGATGGTATTAATAGTAGACAGACATTATAGTTATCAAAAATGTCTGAGAATAACAGTAAGTGGTTAAAAAATAACAGTGAACAATAACTTCTAATTATCCCAGAACAATGGGGAGAATCTAGGCTTATATGGGCATCTTCAAGTTCAATGTAAATGAGTTATTTACTCAAGATCATAACCTTGAAATACTGGCTTCATCGTTCCTTGCCAGGGGTCCTCAGGCCCAAAATCACCCTGAGCAGCCTCTCTCTCAAGGCTACTCAGATCCCTGAATATTCATCCCAATTACTTCTTTGTCATCCCTAGGTGTTTTAATGGCAATCCCATCCCTTAAAATAAGATAGGTTCAGTGTGATGCAGTCTCCATGGAGAATGGACACATGTCTTGAATGCCGAAGTCATGAGACAAACATTATTAGAGAGTCTACTTACTGGTGACCCAGGATTCCCTGGTGGGCCCATGAAGCCTGGAACTCCAGGGTGACCCTAGGAATACAAAAAAGATAATTATTCAAAAGTGACTCATAAAAAAAACCTTTCAACTTGAAACAAATAACAAGTTTCAGAAACCAATCCTGAGTCTGAAGACTCTGACACAAAGGGTCTCTTTTTCATGTAACCTTAGTGACTCCATAGGTTTAAAAAAGTTCCAGAAACGAATCCTGAGTCTGCCTCTTAAGCCAAGTGATAAGACTGGTTAAAGACTCTGGCACAAAGGGTCTCTTTTTCATGTAACCTTAGTGACTACATAGGTTTAAAAAAGTTCATCCAGCCAGGCAGTGGTGGTACATGCCTTTAATCCCAGCACCCAGGAGGCAGAGACAGGTGGATCTCTGTGGGTTCAAGGCCAGTCTGGTCTACAGAGTGACTTCTAGGACAAGTTCCAAAGCTACAGAGAAACCTTGTCTCGAAATTTTTTTTAAAAAAGCTCATCATAATATGTATAGAAATGAATATGTCTTAACAGAGGATTTATTTCAAAATCATTTGGGAAGGGGGGAAGACATATGGGAGTAGCTGAGGATGTAGATAAAAACAAAAGGGACTCTATCTTGTATCTAGATGGAACCTGAAAAATCATTTTATTACACTCCCAACCTTCCAGATATGCATACAGTGTCCCACTAAAGAAGAACTGAAAACAAAGTGGGCAAGGGCAATGCCACAGAGTTGCCACTTCTACGGGGCTTGGTTCCAGGGTATCTTCCCAAGACACCAGAATTCAGGGGTGCCCAAGTCCTTTATACAAAAAGACATATGAGTTGTTCACACCTGTCCATATACTTTTAACTATATCTGGACTACCTATAATATTTACTGCAATGAAACAATAAAGGAAGAGATGTTATTACATTATTTCAGAGATAATAATACATTTGCAGTCATGCTTGGTTTATTCTATGGCTACCAAGGCCATGGATATAAAGTGCTGTGTGTGTGTGAGTGTGTGTATGTGTGTGTGTGTGTGTGTGTGTGTGAGAGAGAGAGAGAGAGAGAGACACAGAGAGACACAGAGAGACACAGAGAGAGAGAGACACAGAGAGAGAAAGCACATTCATGCATATGTATGAAAATGCATATACAGACGAACAAACAATGCCCAGAAATGTCCCTCAGAGATCAAATAAAAGGGACTGTGTCTTCTATCTAGATGGAACCTGAAATTTTATTTTTTATTATGCTCCCAACCTTGCAGATACGCACACTAAGTTTTTGGTACAGAGTTCTCACTTTCCTGGGATTTGCCAAGAAGGCTAGGCTGACTGGCCAGCAAACCCCAAGGATCACGTGTCTATACCAGTAACAACCGTAGGCCACCACACCATCTTTGTTTGTTTATTTTTAACATAAGCCCTGAATAATCAAACCCATACATCATGCTTTCAAGATAAATACTTTATTATTATCCATCAAGACATATCTATAGCTTTCTTTCTCCCTTCTCTCTCTCTGTCTCTCTCTCTGTGTACCTCCTTAACAGAATAAGTTTGGAATAATTTAGCTCTGACATTGCTACTATGATAATATTACAGAAATAATCTATTTTCACATGTGGGGTTTCCTGTGAGTTACAGAATGAGCCATTCATTCTTTATCATGTAGAATTTAGTATTTAACATTCAGTCTTGTATGGCAATGCTAAAGATACAAACTAATACCAAGGAAATTCTTTCTCTCGCCTACCTCTCCAAACCTGCCCCTGGAAAACATAAACAATACTCAGTACAATGTACAGAGTGTTTGTTGCTGGCATGCTATTCTAAGTGGGATAACCCAGATACTTTTGCTTCTCCAAAATACAGAGGAGGAAAACCTTAAACACAGACCTCATATAGCTGCTTGAGGATCATGGACTTGGTGGCTCGCCCTCCACCCACCTGCACCAATATGCCCTGAGGTTAGGATTCACCCTTGCTCGTTTTGTATCTCAGATTCTGGAGTGGTGCCTGGCATGGAATGAGTTACCACGAGCACTGGAGTGAGACACAAAGCAGTGTGAAAGCAGAAAGGGAGGGCTGGTAGAGAGTGGGAACAAGAAGGAAGAGGAAATGTTGGCAGTGGAGACAATGCACAAGTCACTTAGTAAGCACTAAAGCTGCCCAAGCAAGGCTGTGCAGAATCAGCCAGCGCTACTGCCTGGGGACAGTGGGGAAGCAGTATTTCAGATCCATAGGAGGGAAGTATTGGTATTGGTGTCATCCTCCCATGCATCAGGAGAGGGGGTCCAGCTAGCCTGACCAGGCAATGACGGGCTCAAGAAGGGCTATGAAGCATTTCAAATAGTACCATGAGTGTAAAAAGAAGAGCTTCAGAAATGGAGGGGGGAGAAAGGGCTGTTTACTGGAGATTGGGAACACTTCAGTGAGGGAGAAATAATCATGGGGAGCGAGGAGAGAAAATGGAAAGATGAAGGCTCCTCGGACCACTGGGAGATGGATCGGGGTGAGAGCCAGCATAGAGGTCACAACGGAGAGCAGGAAAACAAGATTCAGACATTCCTCTGCAGGCACGGAAGTGGAACGGGAGGACACAGATGAGAGGGAGGCCTTTCTTACAATACAAGCTTCTTTACGACATCAATGGCCTTACCTGATCACCTTTCTGTCCCACCTCACCCTCTGCACCACGTTCTCCTTGGTTTCCCTTGGGAAGGAAACAGAAAAGACAAGTTAGGTCACAAAAAATGTCACCAGAGCTTCACCGCAAATATACAAGCATATTTTGGTACTTTCTTCCACTCTTCAAATTTTCTATCATGTGGTTGCACGCCAACCATGAAGACATGGGCAGAAGCAGGTCCAGCTTGAAAGACTGTTTGTGAAAATGTCCAGCTGAGTTTCAGGTCCCTTAGGGGAGCATAAGCCAACAGGGCTGGGAGGAAGGCAGAATTGAGTTCTCCGAGCCTGGTTTATCACTCCTGAACCTGAACGTAGTCAGGGATGGCAGACGTCACTAGAAGGGTAGATGATGGTCCTAGATTAGATCCGTAACCACAGTCAGAAGTGGATCAGAATGTCCAGGCTGAGGGAAAGAGAAAGTGTGTGGTCTTCCAGGAACGTGAGACAGAGGAAGAAGTGAGTGTTGGTGAAGAGCAAGCGTGGGAGAAAGGTAGAAGGAAGGTGGAGGGAGGGGACCAGGTAGCTCTGCACACTCAACGCTGTGGTCACTTTCACCACATATATGTTCCTTGTGCTTCTAGTTTTGGCTGTGGGACCTGAAGGAGCAACTCAGACAGACATTCAGTAGCACTTTTCTTAACAAATTAGCAACAGCGTCAAAAATAACTAATGATATCCACCTCAGAGAATGCTCGGATTACACCGCTGGATGATGCATGGAAGACCTCCACAGAGTGTGGTATAAGGGGAACTCCTAACTATTTGTTATAATATCATTTTCTCACTTGGCACCTTGATCCTTGCTTTATCTTTTGCTGCATGTCACTGGAAAGAGTGCTTTGAGCCCTCTCTTCCTTCTGAATGAGAATAGTGATAATGCATTATGGAGGTACAGTGAAAACTGTGAGTGGCCGAAAAGTCTAGGAAGTTCATAGGCCAGTGATAGGCTTAGTGCTAATTCTTAGTGAACACAGATGTCATCATCACTACCTGACCATCATCATGGTCAGCAGCATCACTATAATCATAATCATCACCTCTATCATCCCTATCTCAATACTATCATCACTACCATCATTATCACTATGGTTACCATCGTCAGCACCACTGTCAACATGATTATCACCCATCACCATCCCCTCATCACAAGCATCACTACCATCACCATGGTTACCAGCACCATTCCTACCCCTTTATCACTATTATTATCAGCACAGTCACCACAATACTTAGAGCATGCAACCTACAGGAAGTATTTTTATGAACTAAGCCTAAAAGTATGATTCATATTTCCAAAATCTTAACTGTCGTGTATCCTGGTTCTGTGGGTAGTTTTTAAATTCTTTTTTGAGATTATAAGTACATTTCTCCCTTTCCTTTCTTTCCTTCAAACGCTCCCATACATTCTCCTGCTCTACTTGAAATTCATAGCCTCATTTATCATTAACTGCTATTACATGCATATATGTATATAATACATTATTACATCCATATATATATATATATATATATATATATATTTCTAAATATAACCTGCTTAGTCCATATAAGCTTAGTCCATATAATGTTATTTGTATATATGTTTTCAGGGCTGGCCATTTGGCACCAGACAACTAACTGGTATGCTCTTCCCTAGGGAAGACCACCTCTCCTGTTCCTAGCATTTCTTAATTGCCTAGAATTCTTTGTATAGGGTTGAGGCCTCGTGGGCTTTTCCCCATCCACTTTGGTATGCCTAGTGGTATCATCTTTGCTCAGCTCAAGTTTGGGAAGTCATGTTTTGTTTGTTTGTTGTTTTTCTTAGTTTTTTAGACAGAACCGCATAAAGCTCAAATTGATCTCCAACTCACTATGTAGCTGAGGATAGCCTTGAACTCCTAATTCTCCAGCCTCCACTAGTGCAGAGATTATAGCTGTGCCCACTTCATCCAGTCTACTTGTAGGTATTTTGTTTTTTGTGGGTTTTTTTTGTTTTTTTGGGTTTTTTTTTTTTTTGTTTGGTTCTGAGACATATTCTTTAACTATAGCCCAGGCTGTCCTAGCACTATGTAGCCCAGATTGGCCTCAAACTTACAGTAATGCTCCTTCATTTGCTCATGAGTACTGGGAACACAGCCATGAGCCACCAGATGTAGTTTCGTTTTTTAAAAGAAAGAAAACAGGCTCTTATGCTGTGTCTAAGACTGCCCTAGGGCTCATTATGTAGCCTAGGCTGTGTTCAAACTTATATCACTATTCCTGCCTCAGCCTCCCAAGCGCTAAGATTACAGAAGCGAGCTACCATACCAAGTATACTACTGTATTAACAAATGTTTTACAGTAAACTGTATTACACAGCCGCACTTTGGGTCCTTTATAATATCCAGCTGTGCCATGAAGAGTCCCTGGCAGTGAACTGCTCTGGTACTGGTTTCATTCCTATCCCTCTTCATCTCTTCCTAGACCTCTATCTGTCCATTCAGAATGACTGGGGGTGGGAACAGGTCAATGTATGGGAGTCCAGAGAGTCCAGGGTACCATAGTTTTCTCACGAGGTGTAAAGTCCAGCCCTCTTTCCATCCATCTCACTCTAATGCACAGCAGCTCATGATGTCATGCTAACGGTTCCTAGACTGTGCTGTGAGGGTTAGAGGAAATGATGCTTACAAAGTGCTAGGTGCCATTGTTTAGAGGAAGAAAGAAAGCGGTTCACAAGAAAAAAAGAACTTATTCCAACATCTTTGCATGCTATTACATCTAGTGTTGCTTGGTGTCTAAAGTTGGCACTCTGTCTGCAGCTACTTCACAATCAGAGAAGTGCCATAGAGCTACACACTGCTTCACTGACATTCAGGACAATTGGTTTTAAAGGTAAATGGATCCCTTTCAAATCCCAGTCTTCAGCCTAGCTGCAGAGCCATTTCAATGTGCAGCTGACAACAATGAAAATGCCAGCAGCTCAGAATCCCCACAGTTGTCCCTGTCTCTGTACCCACTACAGCCGAAGAGCTGCGCAAACACAGCCACCTCCAAACATGACTCACTTCCTTTCAGGAAGGGGTCTGACATTTATGGATCCCCTGCCGTGCTGGGCAGTGTGTCAGAACTTTCAGATCCTGTCCCTTGCAGCTCTTTGTCGATATGCTGAGCTCATGGATAAGTATGCGATATGTCTAAGACACCCGGTGTAGCCACTGAAATTGCTTTTGACCTTGGTTTTTGCAGACTGAAAAAATCTGAGCTGAGAATGGTGGCACCTGCTACAATTCCCACACTTGGACAAGGAGAGCAGGAGGTTAAGGAGTTCAAGATAATTATCATTTACATGGTGAGTTCCAGAATAGTCTGGGCACCATGAGTCCCTGCCTCATTAAAAAAAGAAAGAAAGAATCAATCAGTCAATCAATAGATCCAATCACCCACCTGCGGTCTCAGAGCATAAGTAAGCTCGGGGATCTACGCTCTGCCAATCTTGTCTGATTATCAGATATCCAAGCAGCAGCCAGCAGCCTCTCCCCAACCAAGTTACTTTCCTGACTCATTTCTGAGGCCGTGATGCCTGGTTTGGGTTGTTTATGTGTTCTGAGATTTGACTGATGGTGGAGAAGGCAGATCAATCATCCCTAACATGCTAACAGCAGATAGGGCACATGGTTGTACAATGGAAATGCAACAATCAAAAGACAGGTCTAAAGCCCACCTTCCAGGGACCTTTGTCCTTGCAAAGCTACAGGACCATTGTACTCGTCCAGTTCTCTTTAAATGTCTAGTGAGCATCCTTTCCAAAGGCTTCACTCTTGTTTTCCAACTCAAGCCTAAATGAAGAACTACAGGCAACGAAGGAGTGAGGCGAGCAGGAGAAATGTTCTTCCCCAGGAAAGAGTACAAGTTGCTTGTTTGTATCAAATGCTTTGCCCTAAAAACATATGTCTGAGTAACATTATACACACTGAGCAAGTCATATTTAGGAATGTATATGTATATACATATATGCATTTAATAAAAATTAATGGCAAAAGAGATGAATTTGAACCAGAGCAAGAAGGGCATATGGGGGGTTTGAAGGGATGAAATGGGGGAACGGAGAAATGTTGTAATTATTGTCTTGTTTTTTTTTTAAAAAAAGTTATAAATTAAATTGGGTACATTTTGCCTGGTATCTGTCTCAAATAGCTAATGACATAACAGAAATAAACATGATTCCATAGTAAAAATAAATAAATAAATAAAATTAAGGGACGATCTCGCTCCACATGCATAGTTTTCTTAAAATACTTGTGTATTTGTTACTCTTGCATATGTAGACCAAATACCTGACAGAATAAGATGAATTATTCATTTTGACTCGCATTTTCAGAGATATCAGTCATTGTAGTCAAAGCAGCATGAGAGAGCAGAAAAGTTAGCATCAGGGAAACCAGGAAGCTGAGAACAGAGAATGAGGATACCAGGGGGATGTAGGGCAAGTCATACTCTAAGGACCTGGTGACCTGGTTTCCACTGCTGTGCTTTATCACAGCAATAAAAAAGTTACTAATAAACGAATCTTCTGCCTGTTGATTGCCAGGAACCCAATTATGTCTTTCTCAGAACCTAGTAATCATCTCTTTGGAATTTAATAAACGGGGGGGGGGGGCGTCCCTTTCCCAGTTCCTGCTGGATAGCAGGAACTAACATTGGCAGAAGTCTGGATCACAAGCACAAAACTACCCTCTGTGACAAGGACTGGAGATGTTTTTATGCCCCTTGATTCTACAGCAAGTAGCCAGCTAGTTTACTGATTACCACCAGGTACTTGGCACATCTGGAATGAACGTGGTTGACAAATGGAGTCTCTGTGTCCTCTGTCTTAGTAGCAGTTTGATGTGAGATGTCCTTCTGTATATGTGTTGCTTTTATTGGATAATGAATAAAGCTGTGTCCGTCAATGGCTTAGCAGAATAAAGTCATGTGGGAAATCTGAACAGAGATATAGAGAAAGAGTTGGCAGAGCAGGGAGATGCCATGTAGCTACTGAAGGAGAAAGATGCCCAGAACCTTTACTGGTAAGCTACAGCCCCATGGTGATACACAGATTAATAGAAATGGGTTAATTTCAGTTGTAAGAGTTAGTAAGTAAGAAGCCTGAACTAATAGGTCAAGCAGTCTCTGTTTACAGCAGTTAGCACCGCCTGAGACATGAATGCAAATGCTGAGATCAACCGTACACAATGGCTCCCAAGACTGAAGTTTCTCTAACTCTCCACCCTCCTCCCGAGTATGTGGAGCACACTGCATTCTGGATCAGTGTTTGGATATTGGTAAGATTGATTCTTTTTCTATCTTTGGAGAAGTTTCTTAGATTGGAAAGAGACTTTGACTTTTTAATATAATTATAAATTAATATAAGCACTGATTTTGAAACCATGGTGCTGCTTTATTTGTGTTTCCATTATTTAGAGTTCCCCTTTGGGCTATCCTCTGTCAGTCAAATCTGCTGGATAGATCTCCTCATGGGTTCTGCAAGATGTAAAGGAGAAGGCATGAACTTCTGGAGCAAATAAGGCTCTCTGCTCCTCTCACCAGAGGCCCAGCTGTTTCCTGCCTAAAACCCCACCTCACCTCATCCCCCCAAATGCACGACAAATCCTGTCGAATCCCTCAGTGCAAGTAAATCCACCTCCTCAGGGGATATCATGGGTCACCCCTTGTCCCACGACACTAGTTTCATTAAAGTCATCTATCTGCTCTCTCCAGAGTCCTGCTATGTTTGTTACTATGTACAATGGCCTAAGAGCTATGAGGACCACCATCAGTCATGGGTATTAAATGCTTCCTACATGCTGGACTTTATAAATGTTCTTTTGTTTGGTTCCTAGACATTCCTTGCCACTTTTTTACAAGTAGAGTTATGATTAGAGTTTGTGCTACTAAAACTCATGAGCAAACCTTCTGTCCAGGCAGTATCTTTAAATAATCTACTGAAGAGTCAGAGAAGTTAACAAAATGTCCAATTACTGTAATTAGTGAGTCAATTCATCCAGGCAGCAGAAGGCAAGAGAGTTTAGAGAGGCACCAGCTTCCAAAGCCAAGCCTATGTCTGCCAGTATAAGAGTCTCCAGCCACAATACCTTCTCTGTGTGCTCCCACCAGACTGTTGGTTTCTTCCCTGCGTCAGAAGAATGACCTGTATCTGACCTCTTCCTATACCATGTGACTTGGAAGGAAGATGTTAAAGAGATCATGTAGTGATAGCCCCCAGGACTGAGCACCTGGGAATGGAGGATGTGCTGGCTCATAAAGAGATCATGGAGCAAATGGTCCTGGTGACCTCTGACGGATAGGATTCTTTGGTATGCTTTGTCAACAGAAACACCAGTAAGTGTAACCTCTACAGAATTATTCAGAACTTCGCAAACAGGATGTCTGCTTTCTGGGATGTCTCCAGAACCATTTTAGGGTTCCATCAGACCCATGGCCTAGTTAAGAATGTGCATTAAGCAGGAAATAAAGTACTCAGCAAAGGCAGCTGTTAAACAATCACCATCACCAATGCAGGAGAAGCTCTTCTAGCTGAATGCAGAATCACGTGTTCCCAGGGCTGTCACCATGACTGCCATTTTACTCCCTGTTCCTTCTCTACAAGAATAACAAGCACTACAGCACCCTGCCCTAGAGTTTCTGAACTCAGGATGGAACTCTGAAGCTATCCAGGGTGCTGAGCTCCTCAACCCAGCCCCAGCATCTGCAGACAGACTCTACACAGAGGCAGGCAGGATGAATCACAGGAGGCTGTTGGTCAGATACTGAGTCACGGTGGTAAACCCAAACCATGCCTTCTTGGCAATGCAGGGAGACCAATGAGCACTCAGGGTCTTCAGTGACCAACGGATGCTTACAGTGGTCATTGCTTCTCCGTCATGGGGAGCACTTTCTGCTGACAAATACATCTTTGTGTCCATAAATTTTGCAAAGATTTTGTTTGGAGGGTAAGAATGCACAGAGAAGAAACAAATCCGTTTTCTGGACAGTGTCATGGGGAAAGTGAAGAGCAGAAAAAAGTAGTCTGAGTTCAAAACCAAGAACCAAGATGCCAACCTATGGGTCTTCAGAAGAGGCATTAATGCCTCTGTGACTCGTTTATCAACACTCCATGGTGACAAGGACAGCCTACCCCAAGGGTCTTAATCTCAGCCTAGAATGAAGGAGCACTGGGAACTTTTCTGGGTGCTGGTGTTGTTATTAGTTAGAAGTTTGATGACCCATGGATTTATAGGTCAACTTCAGTTACACTACCTGCAGGTTTGGTTCCTAGCATCTTGTGTTGCTAAACTTTAGTCTCCTTGTCTGTAAGATAAGTGTCCCTTTCAGGATCATGTTCAGTATTGCAGGAGGCCATACCATATAGGCCATCACCTGGTCCTTAGGCCATTGTTACTGTGGAGGTTCTCCCTGAGTCCAAAGAATTTTCAAGATCACCACCAGTAACCAACTGGAGGAGCAGGAGCCTTGGCTTTCAGATGCAGCACCAAGCTTTGTTCTTTTTCTGGTGAGAGCTCTTTCAAAATATTTAAAGAACACCTGCAGTAAGTCATAAGAGAACAAGAATGGAGACTCCATCCCGAAAGATCAGTGCTTCCTTCCCGGTTGAGATGACAAGGAAAATTGTCTGTTTGCAGTGCAGGAAGTGTGCTGGACCGGTTTAATTGATTTGCTTTTGTCTCTCTGGATAAAGGCTCCTTCTTGTCAGAGGCTAAGCCCGGCAGCCAGCACAATGGCAGCAAAGGTCAACTAAGGAAAAGCTGAAGCTGCTGCACAGAATTCTCCAGGGAAGTGGCCAAGCCTTCCCAGCAGGATCACAGGGGAGATTCACATGCAGTGGCTAGAGGGACACTGATATTGCTCAATGTAAAAGCACCCTTGGCAAAATCTCCTGGTCTGTATACAATATGAACTAATAATGGCAGTTTTTGAAATCAAACTCTTAACTGTATCAAAACCACTAAATCTTGACAAAGTATATGGATCACGAATGCTAGCCATCTCAACCTGCCGGGCAGGGCCTGGGAGACCTAGATATTTCTCAGCATTTGTGATATACTAAGTATAAAGCTGTTGGAGGTACTGGCCGCTCTTGCAGAGAGCCCAGGTTCAGCTTGCAGTACCCACACAGAAGCTTCAAACTATCTGTAACCGCGGGTTCAGAGCCTCCATCAACTTCTTCTTGTCTCTACACGCACTTCACACATGTACTACTGTACATACTTCCATTCAGACAAAATGCTTATACACACAAAATAAACATAAATTAAATGTAAAGCAATTCAACACCTTGTTGAAGGGTGTGGTCTAGATTAAGACAAGTACTCACCTTTGAATAATTTTTACATTTATTAATCTATTCATTTTGAGTTGGTCACATACCACAGTGAATGTGCACCTAGTTCTAGGACAGCATTCAGGAGTTGGATCTCTCCTTCTACCACATGAATTCTGGGGATCAAACTCAGGGCATCAGGCTTGGTAGCAAGTGCTTACACCCGCTGAACCATCTAACCAGCACTTTGATAAAAAAAATTTTTAGTAACCAAGATTAAAGGGCAACATTTTAAAAATCTAAAATCAATTAATAGAAACCAAAATAAACAGAATTTCAAAATGCAGCCTGATGGGGTTCTGACCACTTGGAACTAGCAGAATGGGGGTGAAAACAGTCATTTAAGTTAGGGTCAGTCTTGCCTTTGTTTAAATTTTGATTGTTTTTTGGTTCCTTTTGAATCTACTATATTCATTGCAAGTTTCCCAAAGGTATTACATTCAAGTATGTTTTTCTACCTTGGTTCCTGAGATTTCTGGCTACCTCTTAAATTTTATATCAACCTTCTTTCAGTCCCTCCACAGGCTGTGACTCCAGGGACTGAAAGAACAATAAACTGAGAGTCTGTAACTTACCAGGTGCTGGTGACAGCATTTTACTTTCGGGAGTCATGATGACACGCCCCAGTTTATTAAAACAGCAAAACAGAGAAATCCAGAAACTCTTCTAAGATTCCAGGTTGAGAGTTCAAGACCTTGTCTCTCTCCTGACCTCAAATTCCCTGCTACCCACACTATTAAAAGAATGACATTCTATCCAGACCAGGCACAGGAAGAGACACAAAGACCCACTCCTCCCTAAGCGCCGGCACTGAGGCCACAGTAGACCAGAGAGTACTCACCGAGAGAGTATCCATGGGGACAAGGGTGCTGAGCCCACCTCTCCTGTTCCTATTCCAACTTTGTACAGTCTCTTCTTAAAGCTGAGTGTCAACACTGACAGGCCCTGTGGCTCCAGGCCAGGAACACCAGTTCTGAGAGCCAAGGAGCATTTTCCTGCCTGCTCTTTGGTGGAGATCATGCCTCCCCTCTCATCTCTGTGGCTTCACACAGCTGACTTTAAACGTGTGCCTCATGTTCCCCTGAGGATAGCAGAGCTCAACCACATTTATGGAGCACTTTCCTCACTGCTATATCAGTGACCACCAGTTATTTCTTGCATCCTATAACTCAGTGCTAACACTGCTCTGAATCTCATTCTGTGTCGTGAAGCTGAGGTGTCTGAAACCAATTAATAAATGCCACACACTTCGGTGCCTTTGATGGCCACAGTGTGTAATGCAGACTGCAGGTTTCTAGGAGAGAAACTGAGGTTCAGTGGGCTGCACTGAGTTTCCCAGGTCACTAAAATCAGATTCAACCTGGGACCTGACTTTCCAGATGTTAAGGCTATGAGGCATTACTCGCCTCAAGCTTAGATGGAGCACTGAAGTGGAAGAAGAGAGGACGTTTACTGGGATTCACTGACCTGTGGTCCGGCTACTCCTGGAGGCCCTGGGAGGCCTTGAGGCCCAGTATCTCCCTGTAACAGAAACAAAAGAAAAAATAAAATTAAGAAAATAATCATGTCAAAAAAGAGCTCAAGTTGAAATCACCCCCAGGCGTCAGCCTTACAGTGCAGCCAGAGTCTTCCTCACACGTAACAGGCGTAGGCACGCAGGGGTATCAAATGTAGCCGTGAAATCATAGGCCTAACCACCACTAATATGTCTAGCTAGTAACGATGTGGCTTTCGGGTACTAAGGTGGCCCGATACCCCCTGCCTCCCACATTCACGTGTATCCTGATTGCTCTGCAATACCAGCAGAATAGGCTTGGAGTTAAGAGTGTACTGTGTCCATAGTAAGGGTGAAAAACTGACGAGCTCCCACCTTGGACTACCTCCTCCATCTCTGCTCCTTGCCCAACCACGCATTCTAGGAAAACCCGTTGCTTAGTCTCGATTCCGCTCAACAGTTTTAGTGTGGGAAGAAAGGGACTAGGACAGTGTGGAGCCAAGCACTGAGCTGAAAGCCATGGAAAAACCTTGCCTGTCTGTCATACAGAACTTCAAGAAATTACAGCTCAGGCCACCACTGGGGAGACCCAATCCAGAACTAAACAACTTGGCCACATACACCTACTGCTTTGAGCAAAAGTGTAATGACCTGACAAATATCAAGGGTATTCAAGGTGGGTGATGAAGCTGAGATCATGGAGTGTCCACTGTGTATGCCCATGTGCCTTGTATGTACACATACATACATGATTATACATGGGAGGCACTTTGCTATGGCTGTTCTTGCCTTATCACACCTAGAACATTCCATTCGGCTGTGAAGAGGGGCTTCCCAGGGGGCAGGATGGGGATCACGGATAGCCACCAGCTCCTCCAGGAGGAACAGAGCTGAGTGGATCTGAACTCCAGAAGGGATTGAGATGCAGCTGCTCGGGGTTTCCAACCCACAGAATGGACATCCCCGGACCGGCACTTTGATGAGTCTGTTGTGGGGAGTCCTGGAAGGACTCCTCTAAAACTCCCGCAGTGATTTAGAGCTGTCACCCTGAGACCCACCTCCTGGCAGCACCCCAAAGTGAGGGCTTCTGAGAGTAACCAGACATGTTCAACTTAAACAGGAGGCTACCTGCCCATCTTTCTTTGTCCTTCCTTCTTAATTCCTTCCTTTATCCATTTGTTTGTTTATTTTGGTTTTAAAACTAATTGTTTAGCATGCAAAGTAATGGACCTAGTTGTGGTATGGTCATATCTATGTCATTATACTTTATTCTTAGTTACCCATATGCTGCCCTTCCCTGCCCCCAACATCACTGGTCCCCTGTCTCCTGCAACAACCCTGCTTCCATGTATGTATCTCATCACTGCCTCCTTTTCCCTAACCCCTATCCCTTTCTTTTCGCAGGCCTATAGACTAAAAAAGTTCTTTGTGTTATTAAAAAAGAAGAAAGATCTATGAGAATCCAACATGCCCACTTGACAGCCTGTAAGACAGTGTATGAGCAATGTTACAAACAAATGCATGTTTGCCTTGATAACCTGATCACTTGGGGAACTGAGCCAAGGGCATACATTCTAACTCAAAGTGGCTCTAGGATTTGTTTTGTGATCCTAGTTTCACAGTATATAGGGGAATGGCTGGGTTTCTGTCATATATGCACAGGCTCAATGCGCCTACATGTCTGGACCTCTGCAAGGGAAGCAGACAGTGCTTAAGGCATGGGAGAAAAAATAAAGACTATATTTCAGATCTGTGTTTCTATCTGAGCCATATAATTATGGAACTTATTATCAATTAGAAACTTGACTCTCTCTTCTGATAATAAGAGACCCTCCTGTAACCCGCTCCCTGAGCAGGCCCTTTGGATAATGTCATGATGAGTTCTCACAATGAAAAGTACCCAGTTCATTTTCAAATCTAAATGGGTGGGGTTTTTATGACAGATTTTTAACCCAGGAGTGTCTTTCTCAAGGGTCATCTCTCAAATACAATCAGCAAGGAAATGGATCTCACATCCAATTTCTGTAGAATCCCAACACAACCCACACTCCAAGTTGTATAGCTTCCTCCTATCACACAGAGGGGAAATACCCTCTCAACTCCAGATAAAGCCAATCAGCCAACCCAATGTCAGGGTTGCCAGGTAAATCTAGGGCAAGAATGTATAAAAATGGTGTTATTGAGTCCTCTTATGAAATGGCTTACTGTGGCTTACCTTGAGAAAATGCCTACAATGTTTGGTTGGCTCTCCTCGCTATATGAAGTAGGAGTTCTCTTTGCCTTAGCCATCTCCTAACATATTCCCTACAGTGTCACACATTGTGGCTGGATGCTTATTTAATATCAAAACTTTTTTCCTTTTCTGCTTTTGTGGAGCAGTTTTCACTGCTGGAAATGAGATTTTGCTCTCAGTGTTATCCTTTCACCCTAGGGAAAGTGACCTATGCCCTGTTCTACCCAAGCCAGCCCATGGACTCCACGAGAACCGGGACTAGAACTTTTTATTTTGGGTCTCTCTACATATTGACCAGCGTACAGAATACACATTTTTGTGGAGTAGGGGAATAACAGATGCCCACACTATGAGTCTGGGCTGGGCTAGAACTTACTATATAATACAGGATAGATTCAAACCTGTGATCCTCCTCTTCTGTCTCACAAGTGCTAAAGTTATAGCTGTGTAACCACTGTGAAGTACTGTGAACAGCTGTGAACAGTTGTGACGTGCTGAAGTTACAGCTGTGTACCACTGGCTCTTAGTACACTCTTAACTGAGTATTGAAAATACGTAGTGAAGAAGTGAATATATGGATAAATGGGTGAGAACAGCACATAACAGTCTATATTAGAAGAATACATTTATTATCCTAAAGGAAGGAATCTTTATGTACACACTACTAATGGTTGGCTTCTTCTGGGTTAGTCTTAATTCTTGGTGTCATCAGATATCTGGAGATGTACACAAGACGCCGTAGCCCTGGTGTGTGCCTCTGCCCTGCCTCTAAGAGATGATAACACAGGGAAGGGAATCTCAGAAACCTAAACCCAGAAGGCCACAACTAAATCTGAATTGATTTATCGCCTCTGATCTGGTTCTCTATAAACATACTAAAGAGCAAGAGGATGTGGAAGGCAGAGTTTGCTCTGGGTTTCCAGACTGCTGGCTCTGAAGAAGACACAGTTTCTTCAGCTCCTGGGCTTTGTCTGTGTGACAGGCAAACACGGGTGTGAAGGTCTGCTGTGGCGGCGAGCACATACTCGATCACTCACCATCAGAGAGAGGGAAGGAAAAGAGGCAGCGGGAAAGACCCATCAAAGGAGCGCGGATTTCTAGACATCATCATACACTGGAATGCCATAGGCAGTGTTTTCATAAAGTGGCCAAGATCTGCAGATAGCCAATCTGCTGTCCTTACACTCCCCTGTGATCTAAACAGTCCCCAAACCTGAATCCATTGAGGCAGTAGAATTCTTCATTGCAGGAATGGAGCCTTGCTCCGCTCCCTTCTCCTTACCTTTTTGCCTTCTGTCCCTTCTCTCCCTGGCTTTCCTGGGAGACCTTTGTCTCCTTTGAAACCTGGAAGACCTGGGAGGCCTGGGGGACCCGGAGGGCAGTCGTGGCACACGTCCTTAGAGAAGAAAATGAAACGAAGTAAATAATGTAGCTACTTACAAGGCAAAGTGATCCCATGTCCTTCCCCTCTGGGTGATATTTGGTTATAAAAGCTAACAAAGATGGAAAAATAAATTGATGGATTGTTATGGCCCAGGCACTTTTGTGTCCAAATTTATTTAAGCACAAATGTATCTAAATTGTTATCCCATTTTTCTCTAGTTCTAGCCAGTCACCTGGTTGGAAGTATGGTCTGAGAAAATAATGTCAAAATGCATATAAAAATGCCTGTGGGCATGAACAAAAACATTAAGAGTGCACACTGAAGGCAAATATGTCGCATTACTAGAAATAGAATGCTCTGCCCGGAGGACAGAGGCAAACAAAGCCTGGAGGGAAAAGTCTCTGTGGTGTGCCAAGAGAAAGTGGCTTCCTAAGAAAGAACAAAGGGGCCGCAGGCACCTAGCACAGTCTGTCCTGGCTGTGACATAAAGCCATGCTCTGACTCTGCTTAGCACTGTTCTCTTCCCAGGACAGGCATTTCATAAATGTTCCTGGGAACCCAGATTTGTTCCTCGTCAAGACAGGGAAATGCTGTTCCTGGGGCAAATTTAAACTCTCATACCTGTCTGTGTGACCTCTAGATCTGAGAAGTTCACAGCAGGCTAAGTACCAAGTCACATGACTCCACTCCACCACCCCTTTCCTGGAGTATCTCCTCCTAAGTTCTTTTATTCATCCTCCCATCCTCCCCCGTCTCTCTTCTTATAGTAAAATCAAATAGGCTAACACACAGCAAACACTAAGAAGACTGGAACCAGGTAGACAATGCCCAGGACATTCAGCCATGATTACTGGCCCATTATTCATTCCAAGGAAGCACTCTTGTCAAAGAAACTAGCAAAGCTGGTCTGTTGGATACTATGCTGGGCTTTGAGACCACTGACTGTATGAACCTGAAGGTTGGTTGGCATTAACCCAAGCACTTGCTTGTGGCCTCTCTGTGGGTTCACACTCAGTGACCTACAGTCTAAAGCAAATCCACAT
Source organism: Microtus pennsylvanicus (assembly GCF_037038515.1). NCBI lineage: Eukaryota > Metazoa > Chordata > Mammalia > Rodentia > Cricetidae > Microtus > Microtus pennsylvanicus. Next base: position 859,369 of record NC_134580.1, read on the forward strand.
TCACCCGGGTTGACCTCTAGTTTCAGAATGTAGGTTTTCTGTTGGAAAGGCAAGCTCTCCTTTCTCCTGCATCTCCCCTATGTAATCTTCAAATATACTTTACGCATCTCCTACTCTAAGCTTCCCTGATGGCATCCGGACAGGGAAAGCTCATCGTGCTTCCATGGACTTGTCTCACTATGGGATAGTCCAACTGTAACTCCATTATCTCCCCCACAAAGTGGAGAGAGTAGAACAGTCTAGAACTTCACAGGGCCAGTTCATAACAAATGGTTTCCATGGTGCTGAGGTTAATAAATGAACCAACTATCTAACGGACCAACTAATCTATCACCGACATTTTCATGTCCTCTTCCACCGTAGTACAGTATGCTGAGAAACTCACTGAAAATTTGGAAGGTATACAGCGTAACAGTTAGAATATATGAAGTAAGGAGGGGGTAAGGTAAAAATGGAGCAAACTACATTTCCTAGTTTATTTCTTTTAAAATTAGAAGAGCAGAGAAGAACTAGGCTTTCTATCTGAGTGCTATTAAATGAGATGCATCAATGGACTATTGTGTCAATGGATGGATGTACAGATGGATGGCTATAGGTGTCTATGGCAGATGGATATAAGGGTGGGTGGATGACTGGGAGATATAGATAGGTGGGTGGGTAGATGGCTACTGGATGATATTTCAGTGAGTAAATGGCTGGAGGGAAGGAGGAAGGGAAGGAGGAAAGGAGGGAGAAAGGGAGGGAGAGAGGGAGGGAGGGAGGAAGGGAGGGAGGGAGGGAGGGAGGGAGGAGGTAAAAATGAAGCTTGCTTGATGACAGCAAGAATTCAAACCACTGAGATTATTTTCTTGGAAATGTAAAAATCCTTGCCACTTTTTGTTCCCAGAAAAGCTTCAAGCTCAGGTCTTCCCTAGTGGAAAGCTATGCAAGGCTGTCCCCTGAAGATCAGAGATATCTGCAGTCCCAGATGCCCCAGTATGAAGGCTAGACTCAGCCTACTGGAGCAGTTTAGAACAGCAGTCAGCACAAAGAGAGAGGAGTCCTACCTACAGTCCTACTGAGGTTCTCCTTGGCTGTTGACACCCTAGAGCCCCAATTTCTCTAGATCCTACACACCTTCAGAGGGTGGGTCATATATTCTCTGAGTTTCGAGAGACTGAGCAGGGTCTGTTATCCAATCAGATGGGCTTGACCAGGCCCCGCTGGCATATAACCTATTTCTGGCATATGACCTCACAAGGCTTCTGCCCACTTGGCATATGGGCTCAAATGTATGAGCCTCAATCTTCTTGCTTACAAAATGAGGGCCTCCAAGTCTAACAATAAGCAACAATAAATGATGGGGCAAAGGTGGCTCACAGCTTGTGGGAGTGGCCAACCAATGACTGGTCTAACTTGATGCCCAAGCGATGAGAGGGAGCCCATGCCCAAAACTACCTGGACAGCCAGGAACCAGAAGCTGGATGACCTAGAGACCTACACAGAACTAAAAACTGGCCAAAAAAAATAATGATATTCAGCTGTACTCATAGATTTGTGCCTAGCCCAGTCATAAGACAGCCCTCCTCTAGAAGCTGCAGAGACCCATACTTAAACATTAAGGGCACTCAGGAAACCCTACAGAAGATAGCGAGAAGGCTTCTAAGAGCCAGAGGGGTCAAGGACATCAGAACACAGCCTATAGAATCAACAAAGCAGGGCTCATAAGCGCTCAAGACTGAAGCAGCAACCACAGCACCTGCATGGGTCTATGCTAGGCCCTCTGCATACATGTTATGACTGTTTAGCTTGGTTTTGGGAGGTCCCATAACAGTGGGAGTGAGGGTGTCTCTGACTCTTTTGTCAATTCTTAGGATCCTTTCCCTTCTACTGGGTTATCTTGGACAGACTTGATATGAGGGTTCGGCCAATTCTTATTGCATCTTTTTATGCTATATTCGGTTGATATCCCTGGAAGGCCTGCTCTTTTCTGAAAGCAAATGGAGGAGCAGTGGATCTGGGGGAGGGGAGGAACTGGGAGGAGTGGAGGCAGAGGAAGCTGCGGTTGGAATGTACTTTATGAGAAAATAATAAATAAAAAAGAAACCAAATATTGTATTTTTTAAAAAAACAAATCAAAAAAGAATGGAAAGTGTCCAACATCTCATCAGGCACAGAATGAGAACACAGTGAAGGGTTCATGTGATTTATTATTTTACAGCCTAAATCTGATGCCTTGCTCCATTTACAGACTCATCCACTCCTCAACCTCCTACTCTATGAAAGGAAGTCAGTACTGGAACACTGCCCAAGAATTCAGGGGAGGGGTAGATAATCAGGATTTATAAATGGAATCATCTCATGAAGGCACCCTGAGGCTGGGCTCCCAAAGCACAGATCTCACTACAGAAGCTCATCTCATAGGGCAGGTCTTAGACGGACCTTCTACCTAGGCAGTGTCCAAACTGCCATGATGAGATATGGGCTGTTCTAAAATGTTTAGGCGCTGCAGTGAGTTTTGTAATGAAAGATACCTCCTTAGTCCCCAGTCACCTAGACTAGACTGTCAGACTTTAGCCTCTAGAATAACAGTGGCAGCAGATCCCAGAATCAGAAAGCTAAAGATGGCCAGCTCCGCAGCTCCAGCCAATCCCAAGGGGGCAGACTGCAGTAAGAAGTTTTCCAAGCATAGGACAGCCGCCCTCACCACAAGTGCTCATGCCTCTGTGTTTCCAGATGCCCAGATGAACACAACTGCATCCTGAACAGCAGCTGGAGAATCAGCCCTGGATTAAGGTCTGACTCAGCTCTGTGTCATTGGGGTGTGAGGTTTGACCCTTGCAGCCACATCCTCTCCTGCTGTCATTGGCACACAGATCAGGATAGTCGAAGGTTTAAATCCTGAGAAGTAGGGGATGATACAAACCCAGGTCCTCACAGAGCCTGAAAACCAGGAGGAACTATCTAATAAAAGCCTTTAATAAAGTTCAAATAAATGATAATGTAATCTATTTAATGGTTTAAAAAGTATCCTATCAATAAAAATCTATAAAGATTAGTCTACTCTTATTTTCATAAAATTTAATTTTTCCATCAATATATCTGGTGCACATGAAGATTAAAAGCCTCAAGCTTATAAGGTATCTTGGGTTTTTTGTTTTGTTTTGTTTGTTTTTCGGTTGAGTTCCTATGTTAACCAGAGACCTTCTGCTGTCATCCAGTGGCTTTGAGAATACAGGAAGTAGAGACCTATAGCCACGTGAAATACAGAATTGTGACAAAGGCTTGGAGAAGAGCCAGCCAAGGGCCCTCTACTCCCAACGCCACGACCACAGTGTTTCCTTCTGAACATGAATCTAAAGCTGTTATAGCCCTGCCCAGCTCTTCACCAGTCAAGACTCAAGGCCCTTAAGCAAAGTGGAGCTCCATAACTTGGCTTCTGGGGATGACTCTGACCAGATCCCATTTGATTCTGCTCCAGTTACGGTAAGTGCTTTGTATCTCTCAGGGAAAAAAAAAACCAAACATCATTCTGGAAAGCAGGTAAGTAGTCCATCAAGTCAGGACTGTGACTGTCCTTACTTCCATGGGCCTGCCTGTGCTTCTACCTTTGAGCCAGCAGGATCCAGAAACCAACTGTTTGGCTCTGCCTCCTGCCAGCTTCCAAAGAGAAGACATTCTTCTATAGGCCAAGTCCAGTCTTTGACTATGAACACTGGATTCTATCTCTGAAGCAATCCATTCTATCCATCGAGCCTATTTATGTGTCTAATTTCATATATGCAAAATAGTAACATGAGCATACCTACCTCATAGAGGCTAAATTTGAATAAACAATTTCCATCAAGCATTTCGACATTACTCCATGGAGAACTTTCAGAGAACCTTGTGTTTGCACTGCCCCATAAGGTAGCTCCCAGCCACATGGGGGCAGTAGATACTTGTAAAATGCCTAGTATGACCAAGAACCTGAATTTTAGTTGAACTTAATTGTAATTTAGGTAGATGCATGAGGTTGCTGGAGTGATGGCTCAGGACTTAAGAGCACTGATTAGTCTTCTAGAGAACCCAGTCTGATTTCCAGCATCTACATGGTTCACAATCATCTATAACTCCCATTCCAGGAAATTCAACACCCTCTTCTTGCCTGTAATGGGTACTTCATGTACATAGTGCACATTCATACATACAGGCAAAATACCCATACACATAAAACAAAAATAAGTAAATCTTTGATGTCAGTAGTTGGTTGCTGCCATACTGGATCATGTGGATTTAACGGACACTGGTCACACAATGGTTTCATAAAAGATGTTGCTGCTGCTGTTCTTAATACTATAGGATATCTGTTCGGGGGTGGGAAGGGTGTTTTGAGGCACAATTATCAACACACATGCATTTTTACCTTTACTAACAGATTTATGTCCTCTGGAGACAGCAGTGAAGAAGGGCCCTGTCAAAGTAAAAACAGGTAAGTGCAGACACACATGCAGACATACAGTATCTTCCATGCATCTTCAGAGGGTGAACAAGAGTATAAGCTGTGACTCCCAACAGATTTGAGCAATCATAGGATGCAGACAGGTCTATCAGAGTCCCGAGCCTGGGACTCACCAAAGGAGACCGTGCCAAAGTAGCAACCACCCAGGCTGCCTAGTCCTGGACATATCTGAAGGACTTCAGGCCTTCCTGTCCCCAGTCTCCTCATGTTGTCCCTTTCTGTTCTCCCTCCCTGCCTCATCAAAGCATGATGGGTCACACAAATACGGGACAGACTGCCTCCAATTCACCTGCCATGAATTTTTTTAGGTAGCCAATACTTATTGCTGCTAATCATTAATGGCCTAGTATGAATACAAACCAGTGTCTTCTTTTCTCATGGATTAAAGAACACTTTAAATGCAATCCTCTGTTCTGAGTAAGTCTCTGGTTCTGGAAAGGGGGTCTGAGACATGTCTGAAGGTATGTGTGCAAGATGCTGCAGTCACCGAACTCACAAGCCCACTGAGTCGGAACATGTCTTACAGTAACTATAGCCAGCCTGCAGCACAGGGCAGGATAAGAACTCAGATTGTATTGGGCACAATTAACATGGGGTGAATGGAAACAAAGAAAACCGTTATAGGTGAAAAGGATTCGTAAGTATTCACTAGGGATTGGAAGTCTTGGCTGCAAGCTGCAGATTGTACAACGGGAAGAGGCACACTGGGAGGACTCCAGAAACAGGTCATGGACTCCATCCCATATCATAAGAAGCCTGAGCCACCATCATCTGTAGCAGTGATTCCTGAAGAGGGGAAGGCTGAGACAATTCTTCTACAAGTTTCCATTTTCCCTAGCTCAGAGGCTTTGTCTCACCGTGCAACTGACAAGCCATCTGACTATTTCACAGAATTACACAGTAAGTGTCTACAGAGGGTTTATGTTGTCTTCTGTGCTGAGAAGTTCAACAATTCATTCAATCAACTCTGTGGACAACTGTGAGGTTTCTCAGAGATGTTGGGGCTAGAATTACTTAGGTTTGGTAGAGTTACTAGTCTGGCAAGGAGAACCCATTTAGCATGTAGTTGCTAAAGATATACCAGAATGAGGCACTCCCTTGCCTCCAGTTGTCAGAGTGAGACACTCTGGAGAAAAAAAAATAAATCTGATCTTCTAATAACAATTTATTAACCTTTTAATTTAAAAGGGGAAAGTTTTAGTCTGAGGACTTATGTGTTTCCCCGAGAATGTCATGAGTTGGGGAGGGGAGTCTCATATAGCTCACAATGATATCTTTATGATATCTGGCACTGATATCTTACACGGGCCCTTTGAGTGTGTTGGCCATTATTTACAGAGTGACAGAGAACAAGGGATGAATATGGTCACCAGCAAGGCTTTCTGATGACATCACCAAGGGTCTTGTTCCTCTCCCTTATCTGAGGAAAGTCATTTTGGCTTTGTGTGGACATGGTAACCTTAGGGCATGGGACCCCCCCCCCAGATGCACAGCAGGGTGTCACAGATACCTTTCAGGAGTTGACCGATTGCAGATTAGGCCCAATGACATTAGGAACCACATGGTGGCATGTGTTAGGCCAGAGGATACGCAATCTATACCCACCAAGAGTCTCCTTACTTCTGGCCAGCTTCTGTTGCTGGGAACACTGATTAGAACTTATGGAAAAGTCACAGTGCCAGCGACTGACACGGAGATGCAGATGTTAGGCCTAGCCTGAAGGTGAGACAGCTCTATAGGCCACTCACTAGAGAGATCCATGAGAGATGGGGCCAGTCGGATAAAGACAGTGAGACACAACTGCCTACACTGTTTGCTATACTCTGCTAGTTTATCTTTGCAGGGTGATGTCCAGGACTGGCATGTGGTGGACATGATTTAAACATTATTCAATGCCTCCAGCCTGAGTCTCTCTCTTCTACCTACTTCACTGTGGCCTTGCCCTTTGATGATGGCACAGATTGCAAACAACTTCTCTGGCTGCTATTCCGCTGAGTCCATGGAGGGAAAGAGATATCTCCACAGTGTGCAATGGGACGCATACCCAGCCCTCTGGAAGTCTTCAGTGATAGGTGTCACAGCCTCCGAGAAAGAACAAGACCCCACTCTGGCTCTCTGCTGTGGCCACCAGCTCTAACAAGATAAGGAGGATTGTATGTACCTTGGGCACTTTGTCTGAAACCTGGCCATGCTTGTAAAAAGGACAAGCAACCCTTCAGCCCATCATGAGATGAAGTTTCTGTCGCAGTGAACAACTTGATTCCAGCAGCAGACTGTGGGGTAAGTCTTGAGGCCTGAGATACCTGTCTGAAACCCACTTTCTCTTGGACCCTGGTTAGCATCTTCTAATGGTCTGTCTCCTCCAAGAGCTGCCTCTCTCACCCCCAGACCTAATCAGCCTCACAAGTCCTTCCCATGAAGGTCAACAGATGACCTGTTCACCTGGCTAAATCTTTGCTTCTCTGCCACTGCCAATTCAGGGGGTGTCCCAGAAAATGAGGGTATGGTACCTCAGAGACACTGGTTAGACCTCCAATTTGCTTGTTCTCAAGCTAAGGACCTGTCGACTTCTCCTTGAACTTTTAGGGAGTCTCCCATTTTCGTGTGAAAGAAAATAATTTAGACAGCTCCTAGCTATCTAAACAGTGCCAATAGGCAACCCAGGCAAATGGGACAGGAACAGGAAATGGGACAGGAACAGGAAATGGGACAGGAACAGGAAATGGGACAGGAACTAGGCAAGCTTCTGCCCTAGTTCCACATTCTGTCTTCTGTCTTGTTTCATTATATCTCAGGGCTAGCCTGCCTGCTAGCCCATAGCTGAATTGACAAAGGCATTGTCAGGGGCTTGGAAGGCAAGAAGATGCCCACCTGTCTCAGGCCAGGTTTTCTGGCAGTGGCTTCGAGCGCAGAGCCAGGATTCCACCATTCTAGCCAGCACCTAGCTGTGCACACACCTCCCACCATGGCTTATCCCTGCTCGCGCTGCACCCAGAATCACTTCCCTCTGCCCATTTGTCCCCTTGTTAAAGCCTCTTGGACTGTCTCAATTGCTCTTTATTTCTCGCTGGCACCCTGACTGATATAGTCAGCATTTATCCAGACCCGACAGGTAACATACTGGTTTTCCAGGAGGCCCTCTTTCTCCTGGATTTCCTGGTGCACCCTAGGAGAGAAAAGAAAGCCATCACTATGGTGATAATCTCTATCTACTCTATACAGCCCTCCATCAAACTCTGTCTCTGCCAACTGTGACTTAGCTGAGGAGGAATTCACCCAGCTCTGAAAATGGGCCCTGGTTGACCTTCCAAATGACAATAGTAAGTGTATAGGGCAAAGTGAGGCTTTCTGTAAGTCCCATCCAGAACCCCAGACTAAAACCACCTTGTGCACATTCACACACAAACCTGTCTTACACTTTTATTCCAAATATAAGGACTAGGGGTGAGTAGCTTTGAGAGAAAATGTTTTCATTGATGACTGGCTCTAAGAATGTAAGAATGACAGGGGAGCGGTTAAAAATGGATGTTGGGGAACAAGGCCTAGAGGGGTTTTCTTTTCTGACTCAGAATCCAAGGAAGGGAAGAAGATTGGATTGCCCCTGGATAATGGAGACTAAATGGGGACTAAAGGGGGCACAAGCAAGGGAAGGAGATAAGCGAGTGAGTACCACTGCTTACTGGGGCCATGCATCTTTGTCCTATAAAAACTCATAGCTGCCATTTGTTCATCGTGCCAGTGAGTGCAAACTGAACAGCTCTGGTGCCAGGCCTGCTCCTGAGTATCAGGGACCTAAAGATGCTGAAGACTCAGGCGGTTCAGAGCTGTCTGATCAAAGGCCAAGAGATGAATACTTTTGACTGTTGTCATTGTCATAAAAGAGTTTTGTCCCAAGGGGCCTCTGCTGAATCTCTGTAATTCCGTTGAGGAGAGGAGGCCAGAACAGGACCAGGAAGTTGTTCACGGAAGAATCGGGACATATTTCATAAGACAGTGAGCAAGAAATAAGAGACAGTGTGTGAAGACCCGGGAGTATCCAGCGTTCTGATAACATGATAAAAAGGCTTAAGAAAGAAAATCAATAGTATGCAAAGAGCCACAATTGACAGAAAATAAAATAAATAAGCATCCTGGGGCTTCACAGAAATCCTTGACTGAGCGAGGTGCTAGCCATGTGGACAAGGGAGGCCAGGAGATGGGAAGTGAGCTCACAGGGGAGACTCTAATCACTCTCTAAGCCCATGGCTTTTCTCTTACTTACATCCTGGCCAGCTGGTCCCTGGGGGCCGGGGAATCCCGGTAAACCTCGAGATCCCTGGTGAAACAGAAAAAAAGACAGGCTCTGACTGGGAGAAGACAGGATTCACCTTTGTCTGACAATCATTGGTTATGACTACACAAATGACCTACTATGGGGAGCTACAGTTGGTGTGAACTGTCAACAGAACCTAAAATCACCTCAGAGATGGGGCTCTGGACATGCCTGTGCAGATTATCACAATTATGCTAAGTGATGAGGAAAGACTGGCTTAAGTTTGGTCAGGAAATCCTGGGCTGTAGAAAACGATGGTGAACATAGCACTAGCTTGCGTTCACATCTGTCTCCTGGCTGTGAATGAGGTGTGAGCAGCTGCTTCCTGCTTCTTCTGCTTTGACTTCCCTGCTACAACAGACTGCACCTTGAACAGAGCTAAGGTCAGTCCTTCTCTTCCTGAGGTGCTTCCGTCAGCAGCACGGACAGACATTCAATAACAATGCATGTGTCAAAGGCACCCCGATCACACCCTAATGCACAGGACGTGCTCGGTGGGCATCTGTGCTCCGTGTGCAGACACAACACTCAGAGAAACCCTCCCTGGGAGTCTGACATGATCCCTGGGCATTGGCCCCGTGCTAGAGTGGATGGCACAACTTCTGTGAAGAACCAGGTCTGGGTACCTGTCCAGAACGCACCTCCTGTGCACCTTGATGACAGCCAGCCCCTTGAGCTCCTCATTGGTTATACAAGTTTCTTGGCACAAGGCCCAGCAAAAAGTTCGGCTTGTGCATGACACTGATCACTTTCTGTAAGTCCACTCTCTCTCTGTTGACATTTCCTGGGCAACAGCAGAGAGCGGCACAGGCAATGGATCTCATCCCCTTAAATTTACAAGGGGAAAACCCAGCTCTTCTCACAGCATTGGCTGAACTCACACTACCTGCTCTGAGGAGGATCCCTTGCCTCCTGTGGAGTCTTTGTGGACTTCACCTCAGACTCACCCTTCATCCGGAGTCCCGCCTTCCTTGGCTTTTTTTTTTTTTTAGCATAATTTGCTTTGAAATCTCATGGTCATGAACCTCAATTTCTCTGGGCCTCTGTTTCTTCATCTAGCAAAATAGGACCAAGACTCACTGCCCTCCTTAACCAGAAACCATGAATGAAATATTGCTTTAAAATATGTGCACATGGGCTGGAGAGATGGCTCAGAGGTTAAGAGCATTGCCTGCTCTTCCAAAGGTCCTGAGTTCAATTCCCAGCAACCTTATGGTGGCTCACGGCCATCTGTGATGGGGTCTGGTGCCCTCTTCTGGCCTGAAGGCATACACACAGACAGAATATTGTATACATAATAAATAAATAAATATTTAAAAAATAAAATAAAATATGTGCACAGAGCCAAAGGCTGGGTATCAGCCCAGTTGTTGACATGCAACTCCTTTGCTCACGGGGTGACTTAGGAGTAAAAGACACACCAGCCAACATTCAGTGAGTGCTTGAAAGCGGCAAAGAACAATTGTGGCTGTTTCTGAGAACAAAGGCACCTTGGCAGCTCTTCTGGTGCGTTAGCATAAAATCAGCCCAACGAACTCCCACAATGGCTCATAGGTATTGCTGCCTCCATCTTACAAATCAAGAGAAACTCTCTCATATGTTCTTGGCTCTGTGTCTGGGTAAAGCCAGAATTAAAAACAGTTCAGGCTATTTAATTAAATTCCCTAAACTGGGGCTCTACTTACATAGTGGAGAGATGCTAAGAGGTGAAGCCAGTCTCAGTGTGTCCAAATATGAAACAGTTGTGCTGAATTAAATGATCTCACCACTCCCTTTCTCCCCATATGTCCCACAAGTCTATGCTCGTATTTTGGAGAGTCTGCCTAGTGTGAAGCATTTCTAGTAACTTTTGATTGTCTCTAATTTAGAAGTGTTGACAGTCCTCCCTTTAAAGCATACTATACCGGGGGTCCTTTGTCTCCTGGTCGTCCAGAAGGGCCCTAAGAAAAGAACAAACAGATTAGCAAACAAAATAGGAAGGCTCATTTCAACATTTCAACATGCTGTGGGCATTATTTAAGAACAAAAACAAAACAGGGCCTCATGGAGCCAAGGCTGGCCTCAAGCACTACGTAGGTAAGGAAAACCTTTAACACTTGATCATTTTGCCTCTACTTCCCAAGTTCTGGGCCTAGAGACATGCACCACCAACCTGTTTTGTAAAGTTCATTGCTAAGCCAAATTTCATCTATTCTTCCTTGAACAAGTGCTACCCAGCACCCACTGTTAGTCCCACATGGCTCCTCAGTCCTGTCCCACCACTTCCCCATACCTCTGGTGTGCCCAGGGTTTCCCACCTTACACACCCTTGGAGAGGCACTGGTTCTTCCTGCCTGGGCCAGATTTTAATTTATCAATGAGCAGCTCTCGGTTTCCCAGGAACAGATCAGCCTGTGTCCTGAGCCTTGGCTAGCAGACTGGTGTTTCCGAATAGAAAGCTAACATGCCTTGGTGTCTGGACTCACATTTCGGAAGGCCTTGCACAGTGGAGTTAGTCGTGCCTCTGTCCCAAGATCAACATGCCCTGCATCTTGCTGGATGTAGCAACTCCCAGAACATGGTTAAGTATTCGCAAGATGGAGAAGAGCTTCCACACAAAGGCCATTGTCCCTGTAATGTGATGATGTGTCCAGAGCCCCTATCATTTATGTCCCTGACAGACAGTCAAAGAACTTCGTTTCCAGTGCACTGTGGAGCACCAAGGGAAGCAGATATCCAAAGAGACACTAGAGAGGCAGAGCCCCGAGGACAGTAGGTCTGGGGGGGGGGGGGGGATAGTTCTTGGAGTTTTGCAGGGCAGGAAATGAGGACAAGGGCTCTTTAGATCAAGATGTTTGAAACACACAGCAAACAAAGACAAACAACAACGACAATTCAGACATTCAATGGATCATTTAAAAAAAAACAAACATTTATCTGATTTTTTTTTTATGGAGGAAGTATCACAGGCTTTGTATGGCAGGGTCTCCACCACAACACTGCAGGCTGCTATTGAGTAGAGCATGAGCAAATGATTCCCACAGACACAGCACTTTTACACTCTTTCTGCGGACACTGTAAACTGGGCTATGATCATCCGAGAGCAAGCAATTTTCTAGGCAGAGGTATTCCAGCTAATAAATGCCGCTGGAATGTGAACAGCATCATTTAACCACTGATAAGTTCTTACCCATTTCTCAAACTTTCACAGCACTCGGTAATGACTGAATCCTTATCCACACACAAGGAAGACTAGCTAAAGACATTCAGAGCTGTGCAAAGGAGGGGACTTTCCACATTTGTTCTCCATGCCAGGAGAAGCACCAGAATGCCCCCCTAAGACACACACACACGCACACGCACACACCACATCACATGCACACACACTACACATCACAAATATGTCACATACACATGCATGCATACACACACACACACACATGGTCTCACGTTAGCCCCAGCAGGATGCCTGCATGCTGCACACTTCTACCATCCCTTGGACACAGAGAAGCTGAAGTTGAAATGCAGTAAGTAATAAGCTGACGTCAAACAAGCAGGTGAAACTATGGGCTCAGAAGTCGCCCCTGCTGTATTGGCTCAGAGACCACTAATTTTGCTATTATAATGCATCACGAACCTGAATTTTGTTCACCTCAGGTAGTTTGCAATAGGGCTGCAATATATTATTTAAAGAACTGTAACGAAAGTATGCTTGCCTTTGGCATGAGGAATACCGCCATTCCATTTTTATTGTCACGCCTTGTTTTAGAATTAAGTTCTAACTTTAAAACATTTAACTTGTTCATCAAGCCAGGTTCCAAATTACTTTCTTATGCTCCTTGATGGAAGGACTTTGCATTCAAAGTTGTCCATTTCAAATCTTAGCTTTATCAAATATTAGTTGTTTGATTTTAAGAAATTCTTTATTTTTTATTTTGTTTTTTGTTTTTTGAGACAGGGTTTCTCTGTAGTTTTGGAGCCTGTCCTGGAACTAGCTCTTGTAGACCAGGCTGGCGAACTCACAGAGATCTGCCTGCCTTTGCCTCCTGAGTGCTGGGATTAAAGGTGTGCACCGCCATCACCCAGCTTAATTTTAAGAAAATCCTTTTAACTCTCTGAATTTTTTTCCAATTACAATACAAAACTAGATGATCATTTTTCCTTGTGTTCTTAAAAATAAAATAAAATACAGAGTAAAAAAGCCACCTCGTGTCTGTACCATAAAAAGCATCCCACAGCTACTCTATGTACTTTCCAAGGTTTTCTGGGCAGTGAAGGAAAGTTAACACAGAAACCCATAACTGGCAAGAGTTCAGAGAATAAAGCAGAATGCTCAGCCATAAACGGGACACCTATGCCGTACCCCTCTCCTCAAGTCTCAAGGACCATCACAGAAGAGGGAGATGAAGACAGTAAGGGCCAGGGTCAGGGAAGACCAGACCAAAACAATGTCTTCTGGACATGCCAGGACCACTGTGCTCCTGAGCTGACAGCAGCCCTGGTTGCCTGCATTATATTGAGCCAGTGACCACTCCAACATGGAGGGAGTAGAAGGCCACACCCTCCCAACTGAAGAACCATGGACAATTGGTGGCTTCTGAGAGAGAGAAAGTCAGTATTTTTCAAGGATGTGGCTCATGGTAGATCAATTATACTCTAATGGAGCGTTCCACACCTGAGTTTATGTGCAGCACAACTGGACTCAGTAGACTATCTCAAATCCATGTATCTGGGAGGAGTAAGAGGGAGGAGTAGGAGATGAATAGGATCAAAATACAATGTATACAAATATTGAATTTTTAGAAAATAAACTAAAATATTTTAAGGGCCATAGAAGGGGACTGAATAATCATTTCCTTCCTAGTTCTGAAGTCTAGCATCTTTTTGTAAGACAGGGTACTCTGTTGTGGCCTGAGTGTGCAATGGTCCCAGGAGTGTACATGTCTCAATAATTGGTCCTGAGATGATGATGCCATCTGGGCAAGATCTGATAGATACATTAGTGAGGTGGAGCCTACCTGGAGGAAGAGGGTAGTTGCTGTAAGAATCCAAGGGTTATAGCCTGGGATTGATCCCCACCTAAACTACAGTCCCTAGTTGTTGGAAAAGCACAAGCAGGTATCTCCTGCTCCTGCTGCTTCAGCTGTGAGCCGACCCCACAGCCATGCATAAACAGCCATGATGGATTGTATCTCCCAAATGGTGAGCCTGGAAAAAAAATCATTTTTCCTTTGGCATTGTCTTGGTTGGTCACAGTGATTAGAAGGGCAACTCACACATAATAAGCGTGTTCAAAAGTCATCTTAGCTAACTCACACAAATATGACAAACCTAGACCCCTACACCACAGACAGCAAAGGAGTTACCAAAGATAGCTAGGCTTGTATCAAAGGACTCAGGGTCAGCTTGCACAGCTACGCTCTTTGGGGAATAAGCTAAAGCAATTTGAGGGCCAAAAAGATATATGAAAACACAAAATGCATTTCATCTTTGAGTTTGAGCATTCTTTAAAAAATATTCAAGCAAGTCTAATGAGTACTTTCTGTGGAGACATTTAGTGACAGCATTCCATGAGGGACATCCAGTGTTTCCATTCGCACTGGGTATATGAGCTTTGCAGATGGGCTGTAGAGGAGAGAACTTCCCTCGACAGAGAAATGGTCTAGCTAATAAAAACAGAAGAATCAAGTGACAGAACTGCCATCGCACCAATTTGCAGCCCTTCATGTACTAATTGATGGGGCTTTGGACATCAAAAGGTGTGAACATCACAGAAAAAAAAAAGAACCACCAGACATCCTAGGTGCCTCCTGATGTGCAACAGGCCATCTGTGAAGTCCTGCCAAAAACATCAAACCTGAGTCTGATCAAACCTCTGGACCTGGGTACTGACTAATGACAGCCACAGGGGTGGTGGCTCCTGCTAAACTGTCTTATTAGCGAATCCTGTCAGCAAGCCGAAAACAAGCCCCATGGAACAAAATAAGAATAACCCCAACTTTCTCTATAAACAAGTAAGAGAATGAAAAGGGGGAGGGACTCTACAAATCAGCCAGAGATCTCTTTTTAAAGATTGAGCAATTGCTATTGGTTCAGCTGGCTCTTGTGAGACAAGCAAGAGAGACATGGCGGCAGCATACTTGGTGCTCCGTTTTCCATGTGTGGTGATGGAGCTCTACTAAACATTTTTAAAGTTCTTATTTATCATAAATACAGTCTAAAATATGTAGGGGATCAAAGTACGTATTCCTGGTCATGATTCAAAGTGAGAGAATCAAGAGGATAAGAAAAGGCAAACAGGAATGTGGAGGCCAAGAAATGCAGGTTCATTCACCATTGTCTGACCACTGAGAGCCTAACAGGCATAATTGCACCTCCTAACTCTGGAGGTGACTGCCTGGCCCCTTTCTGAAGTTAAGATAGCTCGGTGCCATTCTGACTGGTGGGTCAGGATATGTAAATATGTTTCTGCTCCTTTCTTTTTTAACTATGAGATCACCTGGGGAAGAGAGGTCTTCAAAGTACTGACTCAGTACTTTGGACTGGAAAAGATATATACAGAGAAAAAAGGTGGAGTCAGGAGAAGCCATGTAGCCCCTCTAGAGATAGGCACCAGAAAGAACTTCATCCAGTAAGCCATAGCCACGTGGCTATACACAGATTAACAGAAATGGGTTAAATTAAGATGTAAGAGTTAGCTAATAAGAATCTAGAGCTAATAGGCCAAGCACTGATTTAAATGATATAGTTTCTGAGTGATTAGTCCGGGAGTCTGGGCAGCCTGGAATGAACAAGTAGCTCCCACACACACAACAGACTGGCATGCCAACATGTGCCAACTAAATCCACATAAAACCTGAGAGGACTTGGGAAGGAATTCTAGACAAAGTTTAGTCACATTTTAAAGGGGGATATGATATAGATATGAATACTTTGCATTTGTATGGATCTCGGTCTATTGATACAAATTTTAGGTCAATTTTGTTATATGTATATTTATGCTCTTGATTAAGGTATTGTGTTTGTGCAGCTCATTTAAAAATGTAATGTAAAATTAAGAAATATAGATTAGTAGATAACCATCTATAATAGTCAAGCTTGTAGTCATGTTAGTTAGGTTTTCTAGATATATAGAGAAGTATTTCAGCTAGATAGGTATTATTCAAATCTTTCAGAAACCTTCATAATATGGCATTTAAAATATTTTGATAACTTAGAACTTTTCATGACAATGAGACACATCTGCTCCTGGCAGCACCATTTACTTCAAGAGGAAGATGGGCATTAAAGAGGCTCCTTATGGAGTGTGTTAGCCATTTGGTCAAGAAACTGCTCTTGCCTGGACTTCCTGACGCTATGCTGTAGGAACTGGACATGCAAGAGCCACATAAAAATGACTGCTGAAGTTGCTTAAAGAAAGTGAGACTGTCCTTCTGTGTTTCAGCTTCATGAAAGAGTCTGTCAGCCATTTTGCAGAACAAAGGAGAAAGCAACTAAAAAACTGCCAATACAGGCAGAACTGTCTTTGAAATTCCCTGTGTCATGGAAAAATCTGCTGGATACTATGGGCCAGTAGGCTGAAGATGGATGGCTCATCAGTACAGAAGAACTTGGGATGACTGTCTAGGCAGCAAGATGCCTCTGTCAATTCTAGAGTTTTGGAAGTTGCTTACAGTGCACTTCCTGTTAACTTAGGTTTTATATTATATCCTAAGGATATATATTATATCCTTCTGGAGTCTTTGAGTTACAATAAAAGATAAAATAGATACAAATATTATAACTGTAATTCTTCCTTGATAACTCGTTATATGTAATTTTACTATGTTATAGTTAAAGCCTTCCTTTTCATTTAAACAGAAAAAAAAGAATGGTGTGGGAAATCCTTCTGTATATGTGTTGCTTTTAATGGTTAATGAATAAAGAAACTGGCTTTTGGCCAATGGCTTAACAGATCATAGCTAGACTGGAAAAGGTACACACAGAAAAAGAAGGTGGAGTCAGGAGAAGCCATGTAGCCCTGCCAGAGACAGACGCCAGATGGAACTTTATCCAGTAAGCCACAGCCACATGGCAATATACAGATTAATAGAAATGGGTTAATTTAAGATGTAAGAGTTAGCCCACAAGAAGCTAAAGCTAACAGGCCAAGCAGTGATTTAAATGATACTGTTTCTGAGTGATTATTTTGGGAGTCTGGGCAGCTGGGAATAAACAAGTGGCTCCCTACAACAACACCTAACCTAATTCTCTCTTTCTAAAACTAAAGGGTATCAAATCAGACAGATAAGATATATAAATAGAGAAAGCATTTGGATGGCTACGTAAGTCAAGTCCAGGAGCAATTGTAGTAATAGGAGCGGTGGGCCTGCTCGGCTAGCTTTTGCCCCGAAATAACAACACACAAACTGTATTCATTTAATCACTGCTTGGCCCTTTAGCTCTGGCCCTTACTGGCTAATTCTGATATACCGATCAACCCATCTCTAATAATCTGTGAGCACCGGTCTTACCGGGAAGATTCTAGGTTGGAGCTTCATCGCGTGTGTCTGCCTGGGAGTGGGGCATGGCGTATCTCCTGAGGCGTCTGCTCCCGAGAGGAGAGCTGTCGAGTCTGCACTCACTTCCTCTTCCTCCCAGCGTTTTGTTCTGTTTACTCCTCCCACCTATCTTCTAACCAATGAAATGGGCCAAGGCAGTTCCTTTATTAGCCAATGACCTTCCTCCATCAAGCAATGAAGGACATGAAAACACATAAGAAGCACTGAAGACCATACATATGAAGTGGACACATCCCCTCTGTCCTGCTAGAAGAGACACTGAGACATCTGCTTTCGGAGTGCTGAGTGTTCAAGGCCAGCTCCCCATATCCTCCATTTGCCTTCATGGGAATGGCTTCATATCTTTAGGTTTGCTTCCTCGCGCATGGGCAAGCAGCGATGGTAGGCTGTTGGAAGGATTACATGAGAACAAAGGAGGAAGACCTCACCTGAGGCTTCTGTTCAAACTGCCAGACAGAGGCAGGTGATGGTGGATAACATGATTCTAATTCTCACATTTCAGAGGCTGCTCACTCTATGACTTTTATATTATTACACAGAAACTAGAGGAATGCACAGAACACACTTATGTGGTGCATTCAAAATACTTCCTTGCCTGAAATCAGTTGGCTCTGGTCCTCCTGACACTCTTAAAACTATCAAGCAGTTGAAGGACTGTAAGGATGCCCCAGTGTGTGTGCGCACTGAGCTTCTTCACTGGTCAAGGCATCCTACAGCTAACTGCCAGAATCTGAAGGCGCTGAAGTACTAAAGAGGAATTTGATGACATCACACAAGCAAAGGTAGAGGCTAGACATCATTGTCAAGAGTATCACGGCCACGTTGTCCCAGTTCCCCTGACGGCGCTGCTGAAATTGATGATACTTGGTCGGGTAATTGCTGATACAGGGAAACTGATGGCTGGAATAGGAAAGAGTCTGTCTTGGGTTATGTGGCTCTCAGTGAGCACCTTGTGCTTACAAAGTTCCTGGTATCCAAGAGCGCTTTGATCTCCCCAAAGCCTGAATGAGGTCATAATTTAGCTCTTAAATCTTACCAAAGGAAGATCAGAAGCAATGTGAAGATAAAAGGAGGATTTTGTTTGTGAAGACCCTATAGCAAGAAGTTAAAACCTCAAGCAGCTGCACCACCTTACTGCCTCTTGTCTGTTGATGGAGCAAGGGTCAACAAACCAGCTCCTGGCTTTCTTACAGAGGGTAGCAAAGCCTTGAACAACAAGCTCTGGATGAGGCAAGAGGCAGAGAGCAACCTACAACAGAATCTACTCCATGTTTTTGTCCACGGCTTCTTTAGCAAGAGGGACATGTGGGGCTCAAGCCCAAGGTCTGACTGATGGTTCCTGGGAGCAGCTCACTAACTATGGTATTGGTACATCAACACTCCAGCTCCCTTGCTCTTTTTGCAGGAGTCTCTGGGAGTGTACCATATGGTCACCCTGCAGTCAGTAGAGACTCTGTTGCCCACAGTGCCCACCTGCTCGAGAACAAACTCTGCCTTGGTTCTCTTTCTATCTCTGACTTACTTTGTCACCATCTAAGAGTAGATTTCTGAGATCATTTCTCAAATAAACTCATGCTTTGGAGGCCTACCTTAACTCTGAAGGAAAACCCATCTCCTCTAAGCACAGGGTGCAGGATATGATCCTTTGTACCCCAGCATGGAACAGAGAGAGTCATTGGGCTGCTCAGCAAAGATCCATGTTCCCCAATAACTCGACACATCCTTCCTCACGTCCCTTCCACACCTGCTATCAGCAAGTCCTTGAACTCTCATGCAGCTTCTCGGGCCATCACCAGCCTAGGCTGCTGGCCAATGAGATTTCTGGCAATGCAATAAGGTTTCATCAGCCAGGAAGCTTTTAATAAGCCCAAGTGGGAGAAATGCACTAAAGAGTTGATTGACAGCCTCTTTCTTGGCTGCAGCTAGCAAATTATTTTTCCTGTGGAATCAGCTAGGCAGGAAGATATTTCATGGTGATTTCTGCTAGTTGGATTTGGGGTGAATTGTGCCATCTCTGTTGCCTGGTTGGCTATACGAGCTCGATGCAGTGTATCCTTGGAGAGTGGACAGGACACAAGGGTACAATCACACTCTAGGCATTCAGCATGGACTGCTGAAAGATGAGCTTAATGGGGTGTATCCCCTGAGGAGTAGATAGGACACAAAGGGACAATTACATCCCAGGCACACAAACATGGCATTTTCTGTTCTAAGGGTCAAGTCCATAAGATCAAACTCCTAATTCTAGGGAAAGGGGCCCTTCTGAGAGGAGGACTTCAGAAATAAGTCTGGGCTACTGTTTATTTATCTTTGTTCCTTTGAATTACTAGACACTAAAATAAATAAAAGTCCAAGACAAAAAATACAATGGATGTAACGGAGGGTGTTGATTGTCAGAAATTCTAGCTGACATTTCCCGTGAAAGAAAACAAACCAGAGAGGGCTCCCGTAAGGGAATTCATTTGCTTCTGCCACAGTGTCTGTGGCATCTAGCAAGACCGAGAGCTCCCCTGCAATTCTGACACCTTGAAGGAGTCCCCATTGCTGGTAGGAGGCAGAAGCAGATGGTCTTTTCCTGCAGAGAGGCCCTCAGGCCTGGGGGAGAGTGGAAGACCAGAGAACCATGTGTGAGGAGGGAACCCCAACCTGACTCAGATGCATGGAGGCAACAGACAAAAGCAAAGGAAACTTTTATTTCATGCGATATTGTAGAAAATAAATTAGATCACTCTTCTTTTTCTTTGGGAGTTATGTATGAAAAATTATGTTAGTTAGCCTATGAACAATAACAACGACCAACACAACAAGATAGCCCCCAAAACACAACGGTGCCACTTACATCTTTGGAGTAAACAAATGCGGTCTAATTTGACTTAAGGGCTGCTCAAAAATGAGATAATTTATGCCTGTGTACTATAAACGTAGCCAACTATCCACAGTGGTAAGGCCAAAGACGCTAGAAAACCCACTACTGCCACTATTTTCAGCCAGTAGAATGTCTAACCACATTTAAATACTTATTCTTACGCCCACAGGTAAATGTAGCTCTCAACCCACAACAAAGAAATGTCATTTTGCAGCAAAGAACATTCTTGAAATCTACAACTGGTCAAAATGCAAAGAACACTGACAATGGCATGTCCGACCTCAAGTGACACATCAACAATACAACTCTTTACACCAAAGGCTCAGAGAACATTGGAGAAGATAGGGGAGGAAAGATTCTAAGAGTCTAAGGATCAAGATAAGATGTCTACCAGAAGAGTGTGTCTTCTGTATATGGCAGGGAATTTGCACCCAGGAAATCTCAACAATATTGTGGATAGGGGAAATGTTACAAACTCCAGCCCTAAATGAAGAAATAAAGGCAACTGATAGCTATCTAATACCAAATAGTCATCCCTAAGCACGTAAACACACAAACAACACTACCTGAATCCAGCAGGTTGTATTTACACACACACACACACACACACACAAATAGTAAAGAGGTCCTGAATATGCTAAGGTGTGGGAGATGGACACAGGAGGAGTTGGGTGGAGGAGATGATATGAATACAGAACTCTATATGAAATTCTCCATAAAATAATGAAAAGAATGATACTGAGATCTTTTTGGTTGTGATCTGCATTTCTCAAATGTGGCAAAAGCAGAGACAAGGAAGGCCATGTGCTGTTTTGTTATGTTATGTTTAGCAGGGGTGAAGTTAGGCTGGGCACATGGCTTACAATAATAATTATAAGTGGTTAGTTGAGCTATTCTTAGGCATAGCTGAGTATATGAGTTTCTCTCAAGTAATAGTAAGACATGGCTGACTGTCAAGAAGAAAGATGCAGTTGAAGCTGAATCAATATCCTGCCTTTAGCAAAGAAGAGAGCAGATGGAAGAAGAGAAAGCCTCAGATTGAAAGTTGTCCTTAAGTTCTGAAAACTACCATTCAGTGACAGGGAGAAGAAAAGACAATTCTGTGATGGTGAAAAGACACAAAACATGATTCCAATCTCAACAACAGAAATCTAGTTCTTCACCAAAAACAAGTCTAAACTTCAACATCATGTATCTACAGACAAAGCGTGCCTTCCACAGGGGATGCCTGGCTGAGGACAGAGAGAGTGAACCTCCATTGGCTGAGAACATGGAGGAGCCTGGATAACTCAGAGACAGCAGAGCTACAAGCTCTGTGGGTCTTACACTGGGTGAAACGACAACAGCAGTAACTACCTGCACTATGCTGGCCATATCAACACCACATCACGGAAAAGGGGAGGACTAAAAAGACCCCAACCCTGAGGAGCCACAGACGCTTGCTGGGGAAAGAAGTCATACCCCTCAGTGGTAGTCCCTTGTATAGTTTCCTTGTTCAAGTAAATAAGCCCACAGCTGTGTTCACACAGGCGACCCTAATTAAATTCAGTCTTGCAATAAACAAGAGCCATGGAAATAGGACAACTTGGTGGGAAGAAGGGCTTCAGTAGAAAAAGGAAGGAAATGAAGGTAATGGTGACCCAAGTATATGTACTTCATATGCATGTAATAGAATTATGAAGAACAAACACAAAATTGGTGAGATTTGTTGATTTGTTGCACTTTTTGTGAATCATACTCCAGGCATTGTTCCAAAAGTTGTATTCTTCTTATTCCCATTAGAAGTACTACAAGTCTTGAACCAACTGCAGCCATGTATACAAATGGACCCAAGGATGCAGGGCCTGCTGCCACATCAGCTGAAACAGGACAGTCTCTACAGGAACCTACGCTGCAGACTCCCAAGGGAGCCAGCAGGAATCTGCAGTGTGAGTGTAACCTAAGAACAAGGACATTAGCTGAACAAGGACTCACAGGTGGACCAGCAACCCCAATGCCTGGGTCGCCACGGCTGCCAGGAGAGCCAGGGATTCCAGGTGTTCCTCTGTCACCCTAGGGAGACAGAAAGAGAAGATGAACAGGTTAGTGCTGACAAGATCAGGAAGAATGTACAGGAATAATTATGCTTCCCACAGAATCCTGACCGCTGCTCCATCAGCTCCTCACCCACCTCCATCCTTCATGCTCCATTCCATGATGCAGTAAAGGAGCCAGTCCTCCCTCCTGGTCTAGCATTACATGAACCAGAGCCCAATGATCATGGACACATACCTCTCAAAGTAGCCCCAATTTCAACATGACCCCAACTGTGGTTAGAAAACTAAGTATACTCCCCAAGTGCAGACGACCTAGCTGTGGTGCTTCCCCCATGCTCGCCATACCTCATTCTAAGCAGAGATGCACCCACATTTTCAGCTCAGAAAATAAACACATCAATATTTCAAAACCTTCCCAGTACCTACACTTCATGAGTAGTTCTTCCAGGGTTGGGAGAAGAAGCCTCAAAGATAACTCAAGTAAGAGCAAAGCTTCCAGCAATGTGGTTAAAAGGATGGATTTGGGTACTGGAAGTTCAACTTTAAATTGTGGCTTCAGCACTCATGAACTGCTGACTTGTGACAAGTGTCCTGAGCATGTGTCCTCACCAGCAGAGTGGCACACAGGAACAGCTGAGTCAGCCTGGGAGCATGCTGCTTAAAAGGGCTAAGCACAAAGAGAACGCACTGTGGCCCTGCCACTCAGTCCGCACAAGTCAACTGCTGCTTTTGCTGCTGTTCTTGCCGTGTGACATGTGTGACATTCCGAACTTGATGGGAGAAGAAAGGAGTAAAAGATTGCTGTTTCCCGTAGAAGGAAGCAGAGGTTCCAGTTACTGGTGTTTTAATTTCCTCAGTGGCAGACAAAGAAGCATCTCTGACCAAGGCTGGCTCTGCCTCTGCGTGGGCAGCAATCCTAATTGGTGCTGACACAGGCTTTTCCAGTCTTGGATCGCCACACTTTGCACAAATGTTCAGATTTGGGATACCTAGTTGCTAATGAGTTTGTTCGCTGTGCCTCCCCAACACTACAGGCAACATCAGGGATGCGATATGCCTAGGTCTGTTTCTCCCAACCCAAATTCAACAAACACGGTAGTATTACATAAGGGATTGCTCTATCCCTCCAGTCTGACAAAGCAGTGGCAGGTGCTCTTGCTCAGACCACTTAATATCCCTGGGAGAAGTCAACCAGCCCAGAAAAGAACCAAAGGGACTAAATCAGAAAGCTGACTCTAAGAAATATTATTAACATACATGCTTTTAAGCATCTAAAATAGATAGATAATAAATAAGCTATATTTTTGCCCATAACGGCTACTCCTGCTTCTCAGTGTTTCCGGAGCCTTGTGTGTCAGAGGGTAGTATGGATGTCTCTTCTAGAGCTGATATCCACGTCCACCTATTCCTAGCACACTGAGTCTCTGCACTAACAACTGTGCGCAGTATTGAAAGCATCTCTGAAAACAGCTGGCAGGGCGCCCATCCCTGGTGCAGAGCCCTGCTTGCACATCCATACAGGAAGCCAAAGTTGCCTCCAGTGGGTTATTTTTCTTTCCAAAAAAAAAAACAAAAAACAAAACAACAACATGAAGTTAGGAGGGAGATGTATGGGAAGCCCAAAGAAATCTGGAGAGGGGTAAGTGGGAGAATGACTATGATCGAGATAAATTGTGTACATGTATGAAATTTTCAAAGATGAATCAATGAGAGACATTATTCAAAGATAAAGAAGAAAAGCCATGCTGCTAAAGTGATTTGCTTTTCCTGCTCCCATGATGACGACAGTTAGATCTTCAGCCAGCCAACACTCATTGCGTGTCGGCTGTAAGCCGAGATCTAGGCTCTAATCCCCACTTGCAATTCGGTCACGACGCCTGCTTACTGTCAGTATTTAATGCTAAGTCCTGAAGTGGAGTATCAGTCATGAAGATGGGAAGAACGAAACTTACAAAGTTTTTACAAAAAAAAAAGTAAAAACCCAAACCTAAATCCCTCACTAAGCCTCCTTAATACCTGCTATTTCCCTTCCTTGTCCTCCCAAGTCCAACCCAGCTATGCCACCAGCTGTTGGTGATCCCCGCGAAACAGATCAGCCATTGTCCCACCCGCAACTATTCTATTAGATCTTTCCTAATTTCCCTTCAAATTCCTACTTAGTGCATTCCATTTCTTTATATTGATGTAGTATGACTAGGTCTTGAAAGTATAACATGCTTTGAATCTAGAAAATCTGATTAAGAAGTACAAGAAAGGGGGACAAGGAAATTAATTTAAAAAAAAAAGGCAAACCTGACCCATCCTGACCCATGGCTCATCTGCCAACGGCTTTTTACAAGAGTGGAGATTCAGGTAGGAATATCTCAGGCACTCAGTTGAGTGCTGCTTGGTCTGGCCCCAGGATAATGTCAGGCCCCTACTGTAACCCTAGAAAGGCCTCATGGTGTCTCTACACCTTAAGACTTTCATCAATAAAATATTATGATTCTACCAAGATCCTCTGCATCTTCTGGACAATCATCTCAAAGGGAAGTGACTACAAAGTTGAAAGACACACCAAGTACTCCAGTTATAGTGTGACCATTTTACTGAAAGTTAGCAGAAAGAAAAATCAGATGGACACATATAAAGTCAAATGAAACCGTTCCTTCTGAACCTTGGGTTTATTCTGAAGTGACTGATGCAGACTTCCCTGCTGTGGCTATCCTCTTCTCCCTTCCCAACGCCACATTCCATGTACATGGGGAACCCTGACCCTCCAACGACAAGTTACACTATGAATCTGTGTTCCTCTGCACTGATGTTTATACCCCCTTTGTAATGGTCTGGATAAGAAATGCCCTACACTGGCTCATGCGTTGGAACATTTGGTCCCCAGTTGGTGGCACTGTTTGGGAAGGTCACAGAAACTTGAGGAAGTGCAGTGCTCCTGGAGGGAGTACTTCATTAGGGTGGGAATGAGGTTGAGGTTCTAAAGATGGTCCCCACTTCCTGTTTTCACTCTCTCCTCACTCCTCTCCCCTTACCCTCTGCTTCCTGCTTCTTGCATATGGATACAATCTCATCTCTTTACTTCCAGCTGGGTTTATACCCCAACCTCTCTTTCCTTGAGCCTATTGTGATGCTTCCTCTGTATGGTTAAAACCTTGTCAGGCTGACCACACACTCTGGATGCTGTGCCTTCCCAATAATGAACTCAACCCGCTCTGCAGCTGCATGTCAAAATAAAGTCCATCTTCCGTGACTTGCTTTTTGTAGTATTATTCTGCCACATCAGTAGCAAAGTAGCAGATACACCCCTGCTTCCTGTACATGCCATTGCCTCTGAGAGCATGCTTAAACTTGTATGACCCGAGCTCCCAAAAACACAGACCCAGTCACTGGCTTAGTCCAGTCATTCCCTTTCCACAGTGTCTGAGCCTGTTATAGCTGTTTAGCTATATGCATACATCTCCATTCATCTTCACACTGTCACACATTATCCACGTGTCCATCTCATCTCTGGCTTTTCTGTAAACTGCATGAAAGTAGACTCCATATTCATATGCCTATTTAATAAAATCTGCCACCATATATCTCAAATATAGCTTAGATATCTATGTAATCTATGCACCAAGTGTCTGCCATAAACCAGATATTGGCTATAATGCCCTCTGCCTGGATGTGAGAACAAGCAATCTTCATCAGCTGAATTCTGCCTTCCCCAAAATAAGCTTCTCTCCTATACCCCAGAGGACAGACCATGCTTAGCATATTCTGACCCAACTTAGTAGCAGCGAGTCCATGATTGATTTTTCTGCACAATGGCCAGGTCTGGCCCCATCTGTGCCTATAGCCTATTGTGATGCTAAAAATTCCCTCAAGAAACCACTTCCCAGTTAATGGAAGGACACTTTCAGAAAATGGCCCCCAAAAGGACACAAAAATTAACCTAGCATTCTGTCACCGAGAGGTAAGAGGGAGCAGAAGCCAAGAGCTAGCATCTGGGACCTACACTCCAGAGAGGAATATGTGAATAAGTTTGGGGTTCTACAAAAAGATAGAAGTTATCGAACAACGGCTATGTGACATAAGATCATTTCTCCCCCAAGGAGCCCTTTTAGTGTCAAATATTCTTTACCTCTTCAAACAGGAAAGTAACAGTCTCAGAAAGCTAAAGCCATTTGCTTTCTACCTTGAGACAGTTGAGCTGGAATTCACAGTAGGTTCCCTATAAAGTCCAAACATGCTCACTTTGCAGGAAGCAAGCGTTCCTCACTGACCTGCCTGTATTACCACCAACCGGGACGCACTGAGATGTGCTGAAGGAAACTTCTAGATCTATTCCTTCATTAATACCAAGAGGTATGCCTTCTCCATACCTGGGACAGGGCTGAAGATCTCTCTCCTTCTCTCTCCTTCCCTTCTCCCTTGCATCCCCTCCTCTGTGATCCCCCTGAGCAATCCATTTCCAAATAAAGATGTCCTTGAATTTCAACTTACTTTCTAAATGCCTTCAAAGTGGGAACCTTTATTCCTCAAACACAGTACCTTATACATTTGTACCTCAACGGTGTGATGAGTGGACGTTTAAGGGGAAATGGTTGGTACAGGGACAGCATGACTTAGCCTGAGCCCCCACAGTGTTGAAAATGCTCAGGAGTCTGAGCCCACCTTCTACAGTGGCTGATGCTTTCACTGGTTCCCACAGGACTTCTCCATCAGTGTGTGCATAGATCAGATACAGGCTACCTAGCTCAAAAACATCACAGCAG
This sequence comes from Microtus pennsylvanicus, assembly GCF_037038515.1. Lineage (NCBI taxonomy): Eukaryota > Metazoa > Chordata > Mammalia > Rodentia > Cricetidae > Microtus > Microtus pennsylvanicus. The sequence continues at coordinate 886,357 of NC_134580.1, forward strand.
TGCAGCAGGAAAGCTGGAATCACAGGATACTGATGCATTTTTTTGCACAGATATTGGTGGCAAGCCCTACTCTAGGGAACTATTTCTTATGGATATGGTAACATAACCTCCTCCCACCCACCCCCCACTCTTCCTGGAAGAAAGCAATGTATTTTACGGCTCTATTGTTAAGATCCTAAGATACAACTGCAGAATAAAAGGAATTAAGTGCCTCCTACTGTTAGATAAAGGTTATATGTGATTGTGGTAGAAAATGAGTCAAGTCAAGCCATTTACTTCTTAGCCACTTTTGATATTTTTCCAAAAGATTACCATTGTCCTCTGGGGCCTGAAGGTCCTTCTTAGGACGGAAGGGTCAGAATGCTTGGGCACTGAAGGAGAATAGGGACAGGACTCACCAATGACAGAGAGACTCCCTTAGACAATGCTGACATTGCCCCAGAAAATACGCAGATGACATACATTGGTAATGCAATCAAATGACCATACTGCAAGCAAATTAGTCTACTACAGTCTCGATTCCTGAAGGTTTAGGATAGTTACAGAGATAACCTGCTTGATTAGGAGGAAAGTATGAAGCTGAGACCTATATTTTGCTACTGTTAACATCTATGGAACCTCAACACCTCGAACTTCCTTATGCTAGAAATTAGTTTGATGAACTTTTCACACATAACTTTAAATTCAATTTACTCTGTAGGCTTTTGTTTGTTTCTTTGTTTTTTGCTGAGATCCCAAAAGTTGTGAAATCAAAGGAAAAAATGGTAATGGTCTCCTATCAGAAGGTGGTCTCTAGGGCTGGGAATAAAACTGCCAGCCACTGCAGCATATATGGAAGCTTAAGATACCATCTGGGATTGGAGGCAGTGTGTTCAGAAAGTACTAGCTGGTGACTCAGGGAACAACAAAACCATGAATATGTTCTCCATGGTTTTAGGGTGTTTTTTTTCTTTGAGAGAGACCCTTACTCTGTAGCTCAGGGTAGTCTGGACCCAACCTAATGACCCAGTCTAGCCTCAGACCCCAAATTCTCCTAATCCTATCTCTGCCTCTTAAGTTCTTGCATTACAGGCATGTACCACCACTCCTAGCAAGAAGTTCCTTTTAAAGAAACCATTTTTATAAATAGGCACAAGTGGTAAGAAGTGATTTTGCAATAGCATCTTTATGTAATTTAAATATGCATATCCCATTAAAGCCAAATATCCGAGCATCCCATCCTAACATCAGTGAGTATGACTCTGGCCCACATCCTCTCAAGTCCATGTATCTGAGTTGGTGTCATAATTCTCACTGTGTGTGGGTATACCTATATTTAAATTTGCTGCACCCCATGCCTCAGTGTCCCCTCCGTGTTCAACCCTCTTGCCAAGGCCTACAGCAGCACTTCCTTCATCCCATACCAGCTGCCACACACAGTTTCAAAGGAGGACAAGGGTCTCACTCTCCAAGAAGCCACTCACAACCAAACCAGGTTAAGAGCCTGTGCTGTCCCGCCCTCCATCAGCTGCAGCACTCTGGAGAGCAGGCTCTACAACCCAGCTGGGCGGCACAGTAGAGTTGACCCTGCTTGACAGGGGTGTGGGTGAACCGGAGGGTGAGCTTGGAGGATATGACCCCACCCCTCATCTGCCATATGGTGGTAGGGGCAAGGAAGAGAACCACCCTCAACCCTGCTCCTGGCTGACTGTGGCAGTTGGAGAGCTGGCCCCGAGGTCGTTAGTGTGGGAGAGCTATCCATGGCCCTCAGTAGCTCCAGTAAGGATATATGGACAAAAAGGATATATGGTGTGACTCACTGTGCCACATTACAGCATGCATGATGAAATTTTCTTTCTTTTTTTTATTCTCTTAAATTTTGTTTTACTGCGGGGAAGGGGAGGTTGCAAGAGCAAAGGGTGGATATGAAGGGACAAGGAGATGAGTGGGATCAAGAGATATGATGTGAAAGACACAAAGAATAAAAAGAAAAAAAGAGCCTCTCTGAACTACTCGGGCCTCACACCCCCTCTCCAACACCTGCCTGCTTCTGCAGTTTATACATTCGTATATTCCCTGAGCCATGAGCTCGCAGAGGCCCAGGAATGTCCTACAGTCCACCCTATAGATGTGCCACAGTAGAAATAATAAGGCACTGGTCATCCAGGCAAGCTTGAAAAATGAATGAAGGATCCATACAGAAAAACCTTGGGGCAATCCCCTGCTTGCTCAGGGGGATATTGTCTTTGTAGGCCCATGGTTGCTGATGAATTGAGGGAGAGTTTGGCTGGTATTCGTCCATTTTCTTCTTCCTCTTTGGTGCCCAACTAGATGACATTCTCTGGCTTTCCTTTGTCATGAATGTCACTAGAATTTAGTGGGTGGACACAGGAACCAATTTCCAGCGCTGGCCCATAAAACTCTCCCTGCAGCTTCTCCCCTCCCTCCCCCTCCCCACCGTTTATGTCATGGCTTGGGGAAAGAAAGCAGTGTTGGGATACTGCTGGGCTGTTTAGACCAGCACCCCCTTCCCCTGCCCCCCAAACACACACCAGACACCTAGACTCCAATTCGAATTATGTTAAAGTTTGGGGATCATCTACTACCCAAATTTCACCAGTAACAAGAGAAGACTTGGACCGTGGCTTGGCCAGGTAAAAGCCAGCAGCATCTTTTAATTAGCCCATATGAAGCCCTGCTGTGGACATCACTTCGAGTCTCAGAATGAGAAATGTGGGAATGGCTGAGGTGACCAGAGATGCATATAATTAGAAGGCCCCCACTCTCCAAGTGCCATACGTACCATCTCCAATTTGCTGGGACAAGCACTTACCTTGGTTCCTAAGGGGCCAGGTAACCCAGGTGGTCCACGGAGTCCCTGTTGAAATGAACACCAAGGACCCATGAGAGAGGAAGCCCTCACCACATACCAGGCTGCCTGCCCTCTGCTGGAGCAGGAGTAGAACAGCTACAAAGGGGACCGTCACTGCAAGGTGAGGACACTCAGTCATAGGGCCTGGGTATGATTTCTGACTGCTGCTTCCTGCCCCATGTGGACGAAAACAAGCCCCTCTATCCCTTAGTATGTTTTTTCTCTTCCGATCTTCATGCTAAGGGCTCCCAAAAGCCAGGATCACCTGACCCCATGACCCCAAAGCTTAATCTCCTTCTTCTTTATCGCACTACAGAGACCTGGGGTAGCACAGGGGAGGGGCTTCCTTTTCCAGCTAATGAGCGTGGCCTAAAAGGCACTCATGAACACACTTGAAATCCAGGTCTATTTTTGGCTAGAGGAGCCCAGCACGAACGGAGAAACTCTGTGTGCGTGTGTGTGTGTGTGTGTGTGTGTGTGCGCGCGCGCTATGACCGCTGGATAATTTGAAACTCATTTGTATGACTGGCTTCCCCCTGGATCCAGAGCAAGCAACCAGAGCTCCATGTGTGCCTGGCTGCTGCCACACAGGCCCATCTGTGGTTTCACTTCCAAGGCTCCAGCTTCCTGTGGTCAACCACTGGCTGAGAGGATTAAGTCATGGATTTCAGCAATAATTCACAAAGTTAGTAAAAACTGGCATGGAAGTACCGTGTTATGCATGTTTTCACTTGATTATTATTAAGCATGCCGGTTGACAGGACTGCATCCCTGGGTCAGGGGACATCCCGAGCCTTACAGCTCCCCTTCCCACCCAGGTCCACTTCGTCAGCTCTGGCTAATCACTTGCTAAAATGAGTCTTTGCTTGGCTCTTTCCCTGCTCCTCCCACTCCCAACTAGCCTGGCTTCCCAATGCTCAGAGCACTGCCTGCCACTTACCGGCTCCCCGTCCTTCCCTTTTCCAGGTGACCCAGGGAGGCCAGGAGCACCGGGATCACCCCGCGGACCAGCTGGCCCCGGGCTGCCTTCCTCCCCTGTTGCTCCCTGAGGAGAAAAGAGAACCTTGATTGGCATCAGCAGAGCACAGAACTCAGCTTAGCAATGGAGAGTCGGCCTGAGTCTGCGTGGAGGCTTCAGAGCTGCCTGGAGAACTTTAAAAGACGTGTCCCTCTGGGACATTAGAAGACAGACTGCTCAATAGGCTGTCAAAAGTTGAACTCTGCTCCCCCCACAGCCCCATCCGCATTTACGTGCTAAAGTCCTTTACTGGGCAGAGCCTCCGCCAAGTTTCATGTAGCCTGTGCCTATCCCTTCTGCAAGCAGGTGATGGAGGGGGTCTCTTCAAGCCTAGAGAGCGGATCATCTTTATCAGCTCCCCAGGCCAGACACAGAACATGCTAAAGAGTAGACTATGATTTCAGGAATTTTGGCGTTTTGCCTAAGTCTGGACCCTTCCAGCACCAGGCCTGACTCAACAACCTTTATGTTGTTTCTGATCAGTCAAGAAGTGTTTGGCTCCCCCTAGAGGTCAAATAGGTCAACAGCACACATGAAATACAATTAAGATTTATCCATTTTTAAGTTAGGTGTTCTCTTATTTCTGCAACTTAAATTTTTTTTTAAAGCACCAGCAAGGTATTATGGTATACATTTATAATTCCAGCACTTGGTAATTAGAGGCAGGGAGAAAGGGAGAATTACTGCAAGTTGTACACCAGCCTGGTTGACACAGAAAGTTCCAGGCATCCGTGGACTACATAGGGAGACCCTGTTTCCAAAATCCAACACACACACACACACACACACACACACACACACACACACACACACACAGAGAGAGAAATTGTACCTGCACCACCAGGGCTTATTATTAAGGTTGTGAGCAATAGACCACAAATCAAAGATATTTTCTACAGTTTGCTCTTTCCTCGAGAATATTTTTTCTTCCTGAAATTTTTATTTTAAAACCAAATCTTTTGCTAAAATAAAAAGTACACTCACTCTTGTTAAACTTTCAGCAAAAAAAAACAAAAACAAAAAAGATAATAAAACAATCACGTCTTTAACAGTCTCCAGGAGAAACATCTAGAAGGGATCAATTTGATGGACTTGGAGAATCTCTCTCCTTTAATACTGGCACTTGGGAGTCTGAGGCAAGGGGACCACCATGGGTTAGAGGCTAGCCCAAGCTAGAGAGTGACTTCAAGCCTAGCACTCGGGAGTCTGAGGCAAGGGGACCACCATGGGTTAGAGGCTAGCCCGAGCTAGAGAGTGACTTCAAGCCTAGCATGAGCCACAGAGTGAGCCTCTATCTAGAATACAAGCCATGTTTGGGCAACTGTGTAGACTTCGGTAGATGGGCCATCTGGAGAAAGGACACCTTATGTGTAAAGGGAACAAGACACACCATCATGTTCTTGTCACACGTCCTCTCTCAGGCCACACCCCTAGCCCCAGTCCTTGGAGTGATGTCCATAAGCTTGGCCCCCATGTTTCAACTACCCTCATTTGACAGTCGAGCAAACTGAAACGTAACGCAGTGAGAATGCCATTTGCTAGTGATGGTTCCTCAGCCTTGGTCCTGCTGACACCGAGGATGGCTGAATCGTGCATGTTGAGAGGGCTGAGGACAGACAGCAGCCTTCACTGTGCTCTGTGATAGTTAAGACAGAATCCTGTTCTGTGTAGACTATGCCGGCTGAACCCCTCCCCCTGGTGGGAGGACAACCGAAAGTCCGGAGGAGGTGAGACTTTCCCTACTGATAATCACTGTTGTCACCCTCGTTTAGAGTCACACAACCAGGACACTGAGCCAGCCGTTAGTGAATCTCAAACTCTCTATCTCCCTTGGGTACTGATGAGCACTGTGGGTTTCCCAAGCTCTAACTCAAGCATCGCTAAGACATGAGCACCTTCCTGAAGCCTATGGTCATGTCAGATCAATGAGCAGCAGGATGGCAGAGGGTGCCTTGCTCCTCCCGGACCTGGAGGCAATTTCCGATGATAGGAAGCAGGACCTTGTTTCCTTCTTCTGTCTAAGACACAAAACGCTTTCCCAGGCTTGGGAAGGTTCCCTGGCAACCACGGTGCTCAGTGAATGTGGGATGTCCAGTGCGGCTGCTCACCAGCTATGAGATAAAGGACATACAATGTCCCTCGGAGCTCAGCTGGCATCTGTAAGGGGGACACTGCTCTGACCCCAGGACGAGCTGTGACAGTGAGATGTCCCATTCCTTCCCCCACCCCACCTTGTCTCTCTCACACAGTCCCTCGTGTGCCTGGGCCCCAGGCCAGCCCCGAGCAGCGTGAGCACCTTTCTGCAATCTGCATGGCTCTTACCTTCTCCCCACGTGCCCCGTCTTTCCCAGGGGCACCTCTGACCCCAGGGGGACCCTGGAAAAAGGAAGGTGTTCACATGGTCAGTTTTTAAAGGACATTAGCCCCTGGGGTATGTCACCAGGCCCCTTTCACTTCTGCTCACGATTCCCATCCTGTCTTAAACGCAATAATGCCCAGCTCCTTGCCTGAGTCTGGCTGTGGACCTTGTACATCAAAACTTTGAGAATAGATATGGTCTGCCCAGTGCTTGCCCCTCAAACCCTTAGTCTTTGAGTAGGCAGACCAGATGAGGACAGATCAAAACAGAAAAAGAACCTGACTGTGTGTCAGGGACCAGCCCTTCCAGTGTCTGTAGGTTCTCCCCCAGCACCTCACAGATAAACATTCTGTGGACATACCAGTAAGGACATATGACAATGAGGAAACAGCTGGCCAGTCACCGAGCCACTGGAGCTCAGTCCTCCTGAGGACTCTGGAGCCCACCTAGGACACCCTGCAGAGCTACCTCACCTTGGGGCAAAGCATGAGATCACTGAAGCTAGGGAGATGGGTCAGAGGTGAAGAGTACTGGCTTCTCTTCCAGCAGACCTGGGTTCAATTCCCAGCACCTACAAAGTAGTTCACAACTACATGTTCCACTTTTGGGGATAACTGAAGCCCCTTTCTGGCCTCCACAGGCACCAGCACACGGCAGTACAGTGTGTTGAAGGGAAACGGCCATACATACGCAAAATATCATATATATACTTAAAGAGTTGGGCTGTTTCTTCTCTCATCACCCTGGAGCTACTTCAGGAGACAATCCTGCCCCTTTCCTGTGGATGACTGGACACAGTGCTCTCCAAAAGCCAGGAAAGTATTGACTATGTATGTACAGTGGGAAAGGAAAGACTATACAGGAAAGAGCCCCTCCGACTACTTCCCCATGACTCATCTCCTGCCTGTTTCCTCTGGTATAAAGTGGGTCAGGGATGGTGTCCACCTAAGAGGCTTGCTGTGTGGATAAAATAGACTAACATATTGTGCATTAAGATTCTAACTGTCATGCATCTGTCCTCTGAGTCACAGCTACCTGGGAAGGTTTAGGGAACAAGCCTGGACTAATCTAATGCAGAGGATAAATTCCCTGTAGCGTGTAACCAGATGCCACTGTATAATTTACTGAAAATCATTAAGGTCTAAATCAATGCTTGTGTTGAATCGTAATACTAGCCTTTTAAGAGGCATCTTGGATCGCCATCCGGGAGAGGGAGAGGAGGAATCTCGGCAGCTAATGCGCGACCTGAAAGATAACGCATCTAATCCTGTCTAACCTGGTCTAACCCTGCCTCGTTTCTTCAGATGAAAGAGCTTAGGGATGACTGACCGAGGTCTTAATGCCAGCTGTTGGGAGAGCTGGGTGAGAATCCAGGTATCTAACAGACATCGGGGACCTCTGACTTCTTTGGGTTCACTAATTTCTTTGAAGGCAAATGGTGATGTTGATTCCAGCATCAGTGAAATGTACAGCCTCTCCACCCTCACCAAATCCATCTATCACCCAGGGAGCTGAAGTGCTGCTGCCTAGAACCCTGGGTTGGTAATGTTCTGGGTAGCCCTCATTCGTACACTGGTGTACCCTCCTGTGAGGCCGTGCTGCCCACACCTCTATGTGAATGGGAAGGAGGATAAGAAAGTGAACCATGACAGGCCCTACAGGTTCATGACTCATTACGACACCCTTCCTCTCTTGGCCATACTCACCAAACTTCCTGGAGGACCACTGACACCGGGGAGTCCTGCAGGTCCTGGAATACCCTAATCAGAAATGGAACAATCGAGAAAAGCCAAATGTATTGGCTACTAATAACCAACCCAGGCCACTCTCCATAAATGTCTCATATGACTCAGTTCCCCCTCAACTGTGGGAACAGCCTCCAGACTATCACAGATGTTAAAACTGTCCCTCATCAAGACTACAGTATCCCCACTGGTTAGAGCCAAGCGAATGGGCTTGGAGGTAGAGTGAACCAGAGACAGGAAGACTCTCATAGTTCCTCAAATAAGGTGATGTCACGAGGCAGGCAGTGTTGATACCAGGGGTGAGCAGAGAAGAAAGCCATCCAGCGTGCCTAAGAAGTTAGGTGACCTCCAGCCTGACCTTATGCATAGGGAGCTGTTCTGAGTTATGAGGAAGCGGCCCCTGGCACACTGAGGTGTTAACGGACAATGGACAAACCTTGCAGGACAAACAGAGGATAGGTGACAGGTTGAGCAGTGGCTCGCCATGAGTTGGACAGAAAGGGACTTTTGGAGGGTGGGTGGAGCGGGCTTGTGATGAGCCACTGGGTCACAGGTGATCACAGGTCTATGTGAGCCTGAGAAGGCTTCTGTAAGACAACACCATGCTGAAGATGCTGGCTCCATCCACAGAGCAAAAGCGTCTACAGAGGGAGTGGAGGAGTGAGTGTGAGCATGTGTGTGAGCCCGTGTGCACACTGCACGTGTGTGCTGGACTGGATGATGGGTGACTGTTTCCTGAAGTGGACTTTGATTAGAACTTGACACCTGGGTCGTGACTCTGAGAGGGGGTGTGGCTGGGGTCATGTCGGAGCGTCAGTGTCAAAGAATGGGAACTAAGGCGTGCTCAAAAAACTAGATTGCTTAGGGTCTCAGTGCTGTGCACCATCACAGGCCATGTGTGTCGATCAGAACTCACAGGGCACACTCCTAGCCTCCTTACCCAAACCGACTCTACCTATGCTGAGAACAAGGCAGGCTGTCCTTGCAGCAGGAAAAACCTTTCCTTCTGTATCATCCACACGAGCCACTATTCATGACTGGCCCCATCTCTTCTAAGACACAGTCACAGAATACCAGATCATATAATGATGTTCTGGCCAGGACATTTGGTCTGTAGTCCCTGGACCAGACTAGTCACTGGATGCTTTGTTTGGCTAACTGGTCACCACTTCGGGCAGGCCAGTCAGGTCAGTCTGGCTCTGCCACCATCCAGTACCACAGTGACATCTAAGCTCTGGGGCTTTGGCTACACAGCACAGCTCCATGCAGCCGTCGTGAAGAGTGCCTGCCTCTCTGAGACTAACCACATCTAATCTGTGGATGTGATTCGGAAAGCTGGGAGCAGCAGCCTCAGAGTTCAGTGTCTATCTGAGTACAGAGAAGTGTCTATCTGTACAATGCCTAGACTGCTGCTTTGTGTTTGAGAGTCAGTGTGTGTGTGTGTGTGTGTGTGTGTGTGTGTGTATGAGAGAGAGAGAGAGAGAGAGAGAGAGAGAGAGAGAGAGAGAGAGAGGCATGGAGAAAGGCATTGAGGAAACAGAGTAAGATAGAGGTACAGAGGCACACATAAAAAGAAAGAGAAATAGACAGAGAGATAATGTGTGTAACTTGGACTTTATCTTTAGAGTGTGTCTATGTGGATCTGAACCCAGGCACAATTCTCAGAATGGCAAGCATCTGGGAGTGGTCCTCTTTGTGTACTGAAGGTCCTCTGAGTGTCCTCTATGTGCACTGAAGAATTTTCTCACTCGTGGGCATGTAGGTACAGCACGGGCTTGTACTGAGACTGTGCCTTTGTAGCATCCATCTGTGTATAGAATGGAATCTGTCTCAGGGCTGGACATGGGACAATGTCCAGGCCTGATAAGAACACTGTGTGTAGACCAGACCAGAATAGCTCCAATTTGGCTTCAGGTTCAAATGCCCCCTCCCATGCCTGGACTGCCCCACCAGTGTGGGATTTTCTTTCTTAGTCACATCCCAGTTGGTCCAGAACAGTGAGCCAGAGAAAAGATGCTCATCTGGGGCCCCTTTTTATGTCCCCAGAAGTAAGGCAAAACAGGAGGACTCACGGGGCTCCCAGCTGCTCCAGGAGGCCCATGTGCACCGTCATGTCCCTTGGCTCCCTGTGCAGGAGAGATAAAAGGAGGTGGATCAGAGGCCGCATCTCAGGTAGCGCTAGCCTGCTTCTAAAAAGTGACTCATCAGAACAAAGAACAGAAAACGGGTTCTATCAAGTGCGGCACAGTCACCATTTGCTGGCCCAGCTCATCTCCATCGCTGCCCCTACAGTGGTCTACTTACCATCACTGACTCATTACATAAATGAGCTACACAGAGTTAGACAGCCCTGACCTTGCGAGTTTTAAACAACTAATAGGTTCTTCAAAACCCTATAGGGTCCCTTTCCCCCTCCCCAAAATAACGGAACAATTGCCAGGAAATATCCTCTCAGCCCAAACCATACTAAAAAAAAAAGTTGTTAATATGTACCAGGCATCTGCTAAACCCGCCTGCCCATCAATGGCTGGGGAGGACAAGCCAGGTCCCTGCATCTGAAAAATGCACTGGACACCGAGAGGAATCCTGCTTCCAGGCAACCTCTCTTCAGAACACTGAGTCTAAGGGAGCTTTCCTCAGCCGCAGCAGCCTTTTAGTAGGAGGACAGGGACAACCAGCACCCCAGAGCCTGGCCCAGGTTGTTGCTTTGGGGGACAACTTTGCAAGGTGTTGAGACCCTTAATTCTGGGGGTTAGCACAAACCATGTCTCCAGTATACCCACCCTAAAAAAAAAAAAAAGAATTCCCAAAATGTCCAGTGAGAAGGCTGGTGGGTAAGGCAGGAAGGGCTACATGGCCAGGGGCAGCATGGGCCAGGAACTAACAGATGGAGAAATGGCTCTCTTACCGGAGGTCCAGTGGCTCCCCGAGGGCCCAGTTCTCCAGGTCGACCCTGTGGTCCCTGCAATGAGAGAAAACGGTGCTCCTGAACCAGCTCAGTACCCTTGTTCTGGGCAGATGGGGCTGTGTGTGGGGCCATGCAATGGTTGTCATTTGAGATCTACCAAAGTCCTGAGGACTAAAACAAGACATACTCAGGTTACTAATTCCTCCAGTGTGTAGAGTGGCCCGTGGGGTGCAGACCTAGAGCCAGCCAGGCCTGGATTTCTGGTCTTCAGGTAACTTGGGGAATGGAGAGCAGTTTCTGGGGGTTTAGCTACTCACCATGGTGCCAGGGTTACCAGGATCACCCTTTTCTCCTTTTGGCCCTTGCTCTCCCTGTTGGTTAGAAGCACATGGTACAGGTGACTCGATAATGACCCCCCCAATGCTTCCAGCACACTGCCTCCACCCTGCAGCACGGTGATCACAACCAATACTCTTCCTGTTGACTGGGTCTTTGAGAGGGAGTCTCTCTCTCTTTCCCATTGTTCAGAGATCCTGACTTACTGCTCAGGTCTAAGAACAAGAGTCTCTTCTTCAGGGCAACAGAGCCCTAAACTGTGCCCAGGGATTAAAGCTTGTCTATAGTTGCTCCGTAGAGACAGTTTCTAGACTATTCCACTGGAAGAGCAACTAAGGAGAAAGGGGGTGAGTATGCTGCTCGTCTCCGACTTTGAGTCCCAATTGGTGTCCTTCCTTCAGAATGTGTACTTTTAAGGAAGTTAGTCGCCACTCTTCGGCTCAAAGCGAGGAAATGACATCTTAAGAAAAATATTTCTTCTGCATTTTGAGGCAAAGGTTTCCTCACTTTTTCTGTCTGTCAAGAACTGAATCTGCCCAGCACATCTCTCTCCATGTCTCCCTCAAGAAAGAGATTGGCTTTGAAAGACCTCGCTCCACATTGTATCCGTGGATGGTCTCTTCTGTGTCAGAGGGTCAGACCACTCAGGTGTAGAGTTGAAACCTTAGCAGACTCTGTGGAGGAAGCACCTGACTCTAAGGATGCTTAATAGGAGGATGTAGCCACTTTGGGGGAAATGGGAAGGCTCAGAATCAGATATTCAATTAACAGATGGTAGAGGGGTGCAGGAAGGGGGACAGGTGTCCTGCCTGTGTATGGGAGGAGATGAGCCTTCGAACACATCACAAAAGGCACCTGCTATGGCTGACAGACATCTGACAACTCCTGAAATCCAGGCAGCATGGAGATGCCTCCCTGCACTTCCTTCCTGTCTCATGCTCAAGCTTAATATCCTTCCTCATCCTTCCATGACTTCATCATCAGACTCAATGTCTCCCTGCCACGTGTCTTTCTATTATATGCGAGATCTGTGTCTTTGAAGTCGCATCGACTATTTGGAAAAATGGAGACAGCATTGGTGGACCATGGGTCTTTCCACTCCGCCCTCTCAGCTGTCCTGTGTTGTGAAACACGGATCATATCACAATGAGAGAAGAGCCACAAAAGGAGGAGAGGAGCCTTTCATCCAAGCCCTCAGGAGGCAGAGGCAGGAGGATCTCGGCACTTGAAGCCACCCTGTTCTACACAGTGAGTTACAGATTAACCAAGGTTACAAGGTAAGACCCTGTCTTAAAACAAGAGGGGGTGGGCAGCTGTTGCTGCTGCTGCTAGTGGTGGCGTCAAACATTTCCTGGCCTCGGTGCTGCCAGCAGAATAAAGAGATTCTGAAAATACTTTATCAGAAGTCTTCATAGAAGAAGGAGGAAAAGGGCCTTCAGTCTACAGGCTATGGAGCTGATTTCCATCTTTCTGTTAAATGTCTCAGTGTCTGCAGGAAGACACTGAAACTCTACCCCGCAAGCCGTCTGAATGGAATATTCTGGAAATTATCTCTATGGAGTAACCAACTTCAGGGGACTAAGGGTTTGAAGTGTTCCCATCGCAGGTCTCTTCATGGCTAACATTGGCATAGAATATTCTGGCAGCTCCGATATTTCTAGTCTTGAAGCTACCGTTATTTCTGGCAACAGCAAAAATGAACTCCAGACAAAGAGAGTATGGCCTATGCTCTTGACCACCGAATTATGTCCCGAGAAGGTCTGCCTGCCATCAGAACTAGTTTCTTATAGCAACTCATCCCTATTTTTGACAGGACAAGCTCTAGAAACCCTGATGCTGCCTAACCAGCATGAAGGACTGAGAATCAAATCCACAGAACTGCCAAGACCACCCCTCGCCCATGCCCCGCACCATCACCAGATGAGCTGGGGCAACAGGCTGCATCCAGGGCCCGCTGCTACTTACTGGCATTCTAGGGTGCGGTGTGAACACTGATGGCTGGAAAGGAAACCACACACGTTAGAATGCTAATAACCAAAGGAGTTTTCCATTTCATGTGTCAAAACCCTGCTGCCTCTCAGAAATTTGCCAAGTCAAAGAGCACAGACTTGAAGTGCCTTTTTTATATTTGTCTTTGGGTTGGGGAGTTGTCAGGATTTTTTATATATTTCTTGAAAAATGTATGCATGCATGCCATGTACCTTGGTCATATCCACTCCCCACTCCTCACTCCCAGCTCCATGTCCTCTTAATTGAATGGTCCACTGAGTATTACTAGTGCTACCCATCAATATGTGGTGTGAGGTTGTCCACTGGGGCATAGACAGCCTACTAGTGGCTACCCTCGCCAAAGAAAAGTTATCTTTTTGGGTTTATACTCTTGAGACAGAATCTCATCTCATAGTCTAAGCTGGCTTCAAACTTTCTAAATAGCCAAGAATGACCTTGAAGTCCTGAGCTTCCCGTGTTTACCCACCAGGTAGTGGGATTATATGTGTGTCCAGCTTTGCTGGTGTCTTTTATTTTCATTAAATGTATCCAACAGAACCAGCTTTGTTTAAATGATCTGCATGTGTGTGCATACATTAGTGAGGGGTGTGATTTAAAAGCCCTATGGTCCCAACCCTTCTATGACTCTGGATAATATCTTTGAGCTTCTCTGCCCTCCTCAGTAAGAGGGGGATAAACACCTCCTGAAAGTCAAAATGGAATACTTCATGCAGACAACTGGAAGGCTGCCTAGGACACTGAATTCAGGTCACTGCATCCTTTTCCAGTACTAAAACCTGTCCTGTGCTAGCCAGGGACAGGGGTGAAGAGGAGACTAGTGAGGAGGGCCCAGCCACTGGCTCGTGGGGAGGCCAGTGGAGACCATCATGAATTTAGTGACTCCCCAGCTTCCCCACCACGCAGGCTACACTGAGTCCAAGCACTGTCTACCCTCAATCCTTTCACAGATACGATTCCTTGGGCCTGAAACACTGTTCCTCCTTTAACATGGGCCCAGTCTTCAGGACTCCTCTGATTGTCCCTATAGATGCCCCTTTCTCTTCTAGTACCCCATCATAATTTATATAATTAATTATACAAATAATATAAAGAAGAGGTCGTTGGGTTCTCTTAATATATCCACCAACTGTACTGGATGCTCTTGGGCGGCACTCTTTTGCAACTGTGATTAGAGTGCATTCCCACCATTGCTGCTTCTGTCTGTCCCACTCATCTACATGTCTGACTCAGTGACGTGCTGTTTGTATTACTATAGCTCTGTAATATAGCTGGAGATTGGGATGGTGATTTCTCCAGCACCCTTCATTTTTGCTCAGGGTCTCTTCAGCTGTCTGGAGCCTTCTGTGTGTCCATTTGAATTTTAGGGTTTCTATTCTTTTTCTGTGAAGATCATGGTAATATTTTATTGGGATTGCACTAAATCTGCAAATTGGTAGATGATCAAACCATATTAATTCTATGGGTTCCTGAGCATAGGAGATGTTTTGCATTTTAGTGTCTTCCTTTATCACATATTTAAAGTTTTCATTGTAGAGGTCCGTCATCACCTTGGTTAGGTTTATTCCTGGATATGGTTTCAGACTACTGTGAGTGGAGCATGGCCGACCTCTCTCTTAGCATGTTTGATATCAATAAATAGAAAAGATACTGGTTTTCTAACTTAATTTTGTATTCTGCCACTTTACTTAGAGTGTCAATCATTTCTAGAAGCTTCCAGTAAAAGCTTTAGCACATTTTATGTAAAACACATCATCGACAAATAGGGATAACTTGACCGTTTTTCTTATTTATATAACTTAATTTCCTGCCTCTAGGATCCTGTAAGTGCTCTGTGAAGCCTGAGGTGTGTCGGAGGTTGGCCCAGAGCGAAGCCCCAAGAAACATAGTAAGTAGGCAAAGGAACATGGAGATTCACCACAAAAGGTAAAAATAGCTTCCGGTCTTAGCCTTCAAGTCTCTAGTTCCAGACTCCTCCCAGTTAAACCACTGTTGTGTTCACACATTAGAGCCCACGTGAATGGTTACAAGCAACTATAAAGATGTGGAAATACATCATTTAGTGCAAGAAGTATATGACTAGTAAACCTAAGTACATGATTGATAGCGGCTCCCATACACCAAGGGATGACTTCACTGGCCATTGGCAGGTGGAGATGTGCCTCTGCCATGTTTTATGGGTAAGGAAACTGAAGGACAGAGGCATGAGCTTCCTGAAGGCATCTGAGCAAGGAGACCATGGAGGGTCAGAAACTGACATCTGTGCAGAAGATGGAAGCCTTTGTTCTCAATCCTTCAACAACCAATATACTGGTTTTTCCTGCTTAGCTTGCTTTATTTAGTGTGTTCATCCATAAAATCTCAAGACAGCTGAGTGTGTGTATGTGTGTGCATGAGTGTATTTGTATTCATGTGTGTGCATGGATATGTGTGTGCTTATATGTCTGTGGGGCTGTGTAAGTGTGTGTATGTGAGGATATGTGTGCCTATGTGTCTGTGAGTGATTACGTGTGTGTGTTGTATAAAATTGGATTTTGTGATATGAGAAGTCCAGGACTTACTATGTTACAATCATGTAGATTACAGTGTCATCATTATAAGCAAAATTACAATGTACACACAGTTTTTAGATAAATGTAGCCATTGTGGCAGAAGAGAGCATATTCTAGAAAGACGTTGAATGTATCCCTCAAGAAATTCTGTTTTCCCCAGGAAATTGGCACTGGTAGAAGGAAAAAGCTAAAATCTGGTTTTAGCCAGAGGGTACTTTATCTCCAGTTCTGTCAGGACTTGCAAACAGAGTCACATGCAATGTCTCTGTCAACTGCCCAAACAGAACCACAAGAAGCAGAGGAAATATTGAAATAAAAACGATTCCAAAACTAGGCCCATCGCAGAATTCTTGGGAATAAGATAATTGATAATAAAAGTGGCTATTTTATATTTATTATTATAAACTAAAGATGCCAGACAAAAGCTACATCTATGTTATATATGCTACGAGGTTCTGACTACTCCTTTTTGATCGGGGGAAAAGTGGAATGTTGTCAAAACAGAATCATATTACCTTAGGATCTCTTTCTCCCCCCACAGCCACTCATGTTCACTGCTGTACCTGATCTAATACTCCACTCACTATCAGGCAAAATAATATTTGAATATATTAACAAGCCACCAACTGCAAAGCTAAGGATGGCATTAGATAGCCTGCCTCTAGACCCTGAGAATTCCCGTGGGAGAGGAACCCTAGGTTTGGCTTATGATACTGTGGGCCCACCCTCAGCAAATGACTTCTTGTCTCCGGATCTCAGCTTCCCTGCATACAGCAGGTGGATGTGTACTCTCAAGTGCCTATAATATACTCATAAACAGTAACTGTGCTTCTGTTGAAAAAGTGAATAAATAAGGAAGAGCTAGGAGTAGGTCTACTTAATGATGAAATAATGAGGGCATATTAATAATTAAGTGGTGTGTGTGTGTATGTGTAGTGTGCTCGTGTACACATGCACGAGTGTGGGCATAGAGGGAATCCCACTGCCTTGAGAATTAAGAGGAGTTAAGATTAGAATCAGGGTAACTTACACTTCCAGGTAAGCCAGGGGGGCCTGCTGGACCAGCTTCACCCTAGAAGAAATGAAGAAAGATAATAAAACATGATCTTCATCCTGTCAATTCTGCTTATGCCAGGAAATGTCTATAATAACATGTCCACCCTAGAAAACAAAATCGCTCTTCCTACACAGACTTTAGTAGATTTTAGTTAGGTGCGTGGGGTAGGGCTTGGGGAGACAGACAGACAGATACACACATACACTCTTCATTATAAACTATCTCAGATGTGTTTTAAAGCATCTAGACTGACCTGTATAGCTACAGGTTATTGAAGCTCCATATGCCCTTCCAGCATTTTGAAATAATAATGAGGACACTGAATTTGTTTCTGCTACCACCAGCAATGCCAGTGTTCCACCAGTTATGGCAAATGCTCCACATATGTACCTTACCTCAATGGCCACACTGAAGTCTCATCCCCTTAGAGACACGCCCAGAGCTGTACCACCCTCTCAGGAGAGGCAGACTGCTCTCACATGCCTACATAAACTAGGTTTTTTATTGTTGCATAGCATAAGTTTGGGAGCCAAGCTTGAAACCCTACCATATCCATAAGCACTAAAAAGGTAGGGTTCCTCTTGCTTGTTTCTTCTGCTACAAAGAACATTCTAAATTATGTATCTCATGTGAACCTGATTCATCTCTGTAGCTAGGTCCATAAAGTATATGTTTAGTTTTTCATGTATACAAAATGATAGGTTTCATAATGACATTATATTAATCTATGTGATGTGCTCTGGTCCTACAGCATCCTCCCTGATGGACCCTACCTCATCCAAATAGCCCACCTTACTTTAATGTCACATACACATTCACATCTTCATATACGTGTCATACACATAGATATTTTATAAAATCTAGATACCACATATGAGAGGTAGCATATGGTATTTGTCTTTAGGTCTGATTTATTATTGCTAATGTGATTTCCTCCCCATTTCAAAAATAAAGACATTGAGACACAGAATCCTCAGTCCTGAGACACAAAAGCCTCAGTCCCGTTGCACAACCACAGGCGAGCAGCCAGCCAAGCACCCAGTTTCACACTCAGAACCAGCTTTTCACTTGGACAGACAGTGCAGAAGTTCCAGAAGCATTGCCACGAGAATCACAGTGTGACCTGCCTCCTTGCTGACAGGAGAAGTCTGTGTTCTAGCACTCTCGAAATGATCATGCCATTAAAAGACAAGAGATCTAACCCCAGGGGGAGGATGGAAAAACACACAAACAGGTGCAAATGGAAGATCTGTCTAAAGCAGAGGACTCAGGATGCCTTGGCAGCACCTTCCTTGCCCATCCCAGAGTGGTACAGGAAGAATGGTTGCCAGCAGGGCATGTTGCAGGAAGGATACCCTCCAACTCCGAGTAAGAGGCTTGACTTCAGAAAAGCCATGGGTTTAAGATCAGTTTGACATAGATAGGTCTGGATTCCAATCCTGTGTCTCTGTGCTTTCAGCTCTCAGTTGCCCTTGACAAGCAAGAATTACTATCCCCAATTCCAAGGTTCTACCTGCAGCACAAAAGGACTGGGGTGGGAATGCATCAGTGGAAGGCAAGGCTGAGGCATGGACTTGCAAAGCCCAGTCAGAAGGGGGCAGTGTTGCTTTAGCGTCTTATTTTAGTTTTATTATTACCCAGATCTCTAGGGGAACCAGGGATGACACAGATTCTTTAGACGTCTACAGGCAATTCTGCCAAAAAACAGTTACAGCGTTGTGGTCTCCCTGAGCCTCTGGATTCTGGAAAGGAGTGTCTCCAAGAGAAATTGCATTTCTGAGAATCCAAGTTTGAAGAGAAGTTCCTGGAAAGGAGCAGCATTTTACTCTGGCCCTGGGTGGAGAAATGACATTCTAAACTTCCCCAAAGATCATAGAATGACATTCTAAACTTCCCCAAAGATCATAGATCACTATCTAGTCAGAGACTTTCTAGGGGTAAAAAAGAGAATATCAGTGTTGATAGATCCCTAAGATAGTAAGACAGTGCAACAATGCTTCTGGGTGTCAGGATTACTCAGAAACATGCTTAGCGGCAATACAAACACGTCCTGTAAAACATCTCTCTCCCCCCTCTCTCTCTCCCTCTCCTTTTCTCTCTCTCTCTCTCTCTCTCTCTCTCTCTCTCTCTCTCTCTCTCTCTCTCTCTCTCTGCTAGAAAAATCAGTGATGAGGATGAAAGCAGGCAGCCCCTACCTTTTCACCTTGGGCACCTTTTAGCCCAGGAAGTCCCAGTTCACCCTTTTCTCCCTAAAGTAAAAAATATAATTCAAAAGCATTAGAACCCAACACAATATTAACCACTGCCTCTCTGGGTAAGGGCACTCTGACCTTGGGCAGTGGGACCCTGCATTCACACCTGTTCCCCACCCCTCATCATTGTCTTTGCCTCATGTGCAGGACGGCCACCGTGAAGCCTAACTCCAAGCAGGCTCTTGAAGCAGCTGACTCCTGACTTTGGTACCTCCACCCCCCCCCCTTCTTTCCTCTGAGGATGCCCTAATCTTCCCAGAGGTGTCTCCCAGACACTGTCCTTCCATCTTTGCTTCAGGACTCTAGACTCTGATTGTCTTGTGTTTCTCTCCCTTCAATGCCAAGAATAGTTCTATTCTCCCAGTCAAATTCACCACCTCACCCTAAAGGTATTAGACTCCAGAAGAGGCTCTTTCCTTGGGCACAAGCACAATAGCCCTGGTGGGAAAAGGCAGTCACACTTGCCTGGTCTCCTTTCTCTCCACGCAGTCCTGGGAGGCCTGGAGCACCGCGAAGGCCAACTTCCCCCTAAGAGAACAAAACCAGTAGATATCAGTGGGAGGTTGTCCCTGTGAAAGAGGTCCTGGGTCACATGCTTTTCGTTCCCTCATAGATCTCACGTTTAGTGACGTGAAAGGAGAGCTCTGCACAAGGGAAAATTCTGGAGAATCTATTTTAGGGTACCAAGCTCTTTCCCGTTTGGGTCGTTGCCTCTCTCAGGAACTGTCACCCCACCTCTCTCTGGGTATTTGACTTCTCCATCTTTTCGGGGCTCAGCCACAATGTGAGCCCTTCCTTCACTATCTTTTCTGACATCCCTAGCCCCCTCTTCAGGATGGCATGTCTCCATCACTACAGTGTTCAACTGTTCTTATGTCATCTAGAGTCTCTCAGTTCCTAGCTGGGCTCTAATGCTCAACACTACTGATGCATAGGACATGCTGAAATGTATTAAGCAAACAAATGAAGACAAAATAAATGTAATGAACTTTCAAAAGACAGTATCCTTCTTGACACCTGAAAATGTTTACCTAAGATGTGCTGTATGATGGTGATTCGTTAATTAAAAGAATGAGCTGAATAAATAAAAATATGATCAAACTAACCTTCTCGCCAGGATGACCTGCAAGGCCCTGCTCCCCAACTCCTCCCTGTAGACAGAATAACAAAGCTCCATCATCATCTATGCACACCTTCAAACATGGACCCACACGACCACAGTAACTGCAAGCCACGGGTCTTGGCTCTCGCAAAAGGAACATTAAGTCCCAGAGACCCCGAGGCATGAAACCAAAGGGCTCATTATTTCTACAAATAGGAATTCCCTGTTCCCTCATACTGCTTTCTGCTTTCCCAAATAGAAACAACTCTTGGCCTGCCCATAGTTCATGCGCACTGTGTTTGTTCATCTTGAACCTAAGTAGTTGCAATTCCAATCAACAAGGAGCCTATACCTAGGACTCTCAGATCCATGGTAACTCCAGGTCTCTGGGACACATCAGGGAGCCTGAGAGTCAACTCTTGCAGCAAGTCTCTCTAGCAGAACCACTCCATCCCCTAGCACCTGTCCCCAGGAGGTGACCTTGATTCTGCTGTGACCAGACTCTGGGCATCACAACAGAGCCCCGTGGATCTGCCAAGACTGCTAACTTGCTCTTTTCCAACTGGAGGCACAGACAGAACATGAATAGGGAGTGTCATACCCGAGGTCCAGGCATTCCAGGTGCACCACGGTCCCCAGGGTCCCCTGGTTCTCCCTGTGAGAAAGCAATGCAGAGTCAGCACAAAAGATATCGAGCACAGTTGAACACACCTACTCACTGCTGGCTGCGGATGGGTCTGGAACCACCTATAGAGAGGTGGTTCTGAACCCCCATTCTTTGTGGCCCTCTAAGTTCAGGACAGCTCCTATCTCCCATACTCCCTAGTTCTGAGTACAAATGGCGTTCTTTCCTTCTGAGAGATTTAGGCTAGAGAAAGCGTGACAATACCTTTTGATTTGAAACTATGAAGTGCTTGGTTAGCCAGGGAGAAAAGTGAATAATATTTACACAAATGGCCTTAAATGGTGGCATCCCAGGGATTCTAAATCAGCATATCACAGAGAGACAGTACCATTTACAATAGTCAGATTACGGAATTATTGTGACAAGCCCATGTGCTCCTCAACAGACGAATAGAAACAAGAAAATGTGTATACATGTCTATGTGTGTGTTGATTTTATTCAGCCATAAAGAACAATAAAAGTCATATCATTTGCTGAAAAATAGATGTAACTTCAGAACACCGTATTAAATGAAATGGGTCTGACTAAAAGAAAAAAATCTATTTTCTCTCATTGGTGGTTGCTAGGTTTTCTAGACACGTGGAATCATGGGTGTGGATATGGTATGTAAGAAAACAAAAGGCTGGAGGGAAGGATGGGAGTAAAAAGGAGAAGGGAGAGGGGAAGGTTGATCCTAGTCAAAGTCCACGGCCCACCCGAATAAAAACAACCTTCTGAAACCCGCCACTCTGTCCAACAGAGATAAGCAAATAAAATGACTATAAATTTGTCTACAACCACACTTATTCTACATTTTGTTATGGGAAAAAAATCTGAGTCTATACCAATGAATTCCACTGAAACATTAAAAGTTTTCTTCTACAGCTGCCTTACAAGGGCTGTGGACAGACACATCTGACCAGATACACACTTGCAATAGGGCTGGAGAGGTTGTTGCTCCTGCAGAGGACTTTGGTAGGTTCCCAGAACCCAGGTGTCAGCCCACAGCTCCAGTTCCAGGACACCAGGGGCCAGCACACTCCTCTGACCTCGGAGGCACTGCACATGCGTGGTGCATAGGCGCACATGCAGACCGGATACTCATTCACACAAATTTTAAATTCTCATAAAAAATTAAGGATTATCCATTGCTTATTTATTCACTTGAAACATTTAAAGCACAGATTTGATTCCCACCTCCTAGAATATCATCTTTGATGCTTCCCTTCAAAAGCCCATTTTAATGACTGGAGCCCCCCACCCCCCGGAGACTCTCTTAAACTTTAACTCTCCTAAAACTCTTAAAAACTCTTAAAAAGTCCCCCATGACTAATTTCTCTCCAGATTGATTTTAATACTTTCAGAGCCTTCCTGTTTCTCCCTGTTACATCTGACCTTGCAAACCCAACCATTTCAATTAAGCCTTGCTCCAAAGCCCGGGGGGAGCATCTTGTCTCAGAGCTCAGCCACCAGGAATCTCCTCTGCTCTTTGTTCTTCGATTCTCTATCTAATGCCACCCTGTGAGTACCCACCTTGGAGCCGGGCAGGCCTGGTGGTCCATCCAGCCCATCCTTTCCAGGTGGCCCCTGAACCAAGAGAGGAAAGAAACAAAATGAAAACCCAGGCCAGTTTAGGAAGGACTTCTGTGGAGTTGCTTAAAACCGGGAGGTGTCTCAGCAGCTGGACTGGGGTACATAACCTTACCCACTCTCCAGCTGTCTCCTTGCTCACGAAGCGCCAGTCTCTGCCAGCCAGGCTTTCTATACATTTTCCCGGGGCTACACAATTACTGCCCTCCAGTCCATGCCCTGACTCATTTACTATACATGCAGATGAATGAGAGCGAAGGGCAGGATTCTATTCCTCATCCAAGAGATCCCGGAGACGATACAGTACCATCCACATTATGTTGTGGCGGGCCTTTTTTTCTTCTTCTTCTTTTGGACCACCAACCATCTTCCAAATCATGACCCAGAGACTCTCGAATGCTTGATCTAGCTTAGGCGCTTTTCTGGCTAGCTCTTCTCTTTCTGACTAGTGCTTTTTAACGGAACCTGTTTATTTGGCTTTTGCCTCGGGGTTTTTTTCCTTTTCCTACTTTCTTTCTATGTCTTACTTCCCTGCTGTCTTTGTGTCTGGCTGGATGGCAGTAATCTGACTTTTGGCCTCGGGAATCTCCCTCATTCTCTCCTCCATCTCTCATTCCTCCCGAGCCTAGATTTCTCCTCCTGTTTATTCTCTCTGCCAGACAGTCCCACCTAGTCCTCTCCTGCTTAACTATTGGCCATTCAGCTTTTTTTTTATTAGACTAACTGGGTGCTTTAGGCAGGCAAAGTAAAACACATATTTACATCATTAATAACATAATTACATTAGTTACATAAATAACACATAATTGCAAATTTAAACAAATGTAGCATGAACAAAAGTAACACATCTTTACAGTTAGTTAAAGTGATACTCCGCAGTATTTACAAATAATTACAAACGTAACATATCTTTACACAGTTAGTTAAAGTGATACTCCGCAGTATTTAGAAATAATAACAAATGTAACACATCTTTGCCCAGTTAAAATAAGCTCAAAGAACTCACCATGTGACCAGGGGGCCCAGGTTTTCCAGGGAAGCCCAGTTCTCCAGGTAAACCCTGAAAAGGAAAATTTGAGATTAGAGTCTTGCCCTGATGCCATCCCTGGCACAGAATCAGGCCTCTTCAGGCCTGAAGAAGAGTACCTCAGTGTGTCTACCATACTCCTTGACAGTCATTGTAAACTTCAGAATTGTCCCTACAGCTTGTCTGCTCTGTTCATCATCATGTCCACCCACGGCCAACTACTTGTCAGGACTCACGACCCTCTGCCCACGGCTGGGTCTACCTGCTAGGGGACAGTTTCCCAACTGACCCTTAGAGGACAAGAGATAAGAATGTTGACAAATACTGCCCTAGGTATCCTGTATTCTGAGGCTAGCCCACAATCAGGTACACCTGAAGAATGGTGTAGCATGACACCCCCCCGATCCCATGTCACAGGAAGGTGCCAAGGTGTTATACTGGCTTGTATGCCATTTATAACCACTGGATCCAAGAGCCTGGGAGTGTAGCAGCTTAGAGGCATCTGCTTCCTGAATCTTCCTGTCTCTGGAGGCTTTATCCCGGACTTGGACAGAGAAAGGTACTTCCCTGCCCTTGAGAATGCTATCCAAAGTCCTCTTGGGGAGAAAGTCAAGCCTGGCTTACCGGAGGGCCTCCAGGTCCAGAGGGCCCTTGAACACCGGGTGCTCCAGGCGGGCCCTGTATAGAGAGAGTGAATGGTTAGAAAAGAACCCCGAGAAACTACCTGGGACAAACTGGTGCTGGAGAGAGAAAAGGTGGCAGTGTGGGAGGACTTCGGCCTCATCGGCCTCACCAGATTTCAAACAGAAAGAAAAAGAAATGAGAAAGGAAAAAATGTGAAGCAAAAATTGCAAATGACTAATAAATGTCCAATTTGTATGCTGGCTAGTTTGGGGCAATTTAGCCCAAACGGTGGTCATCTGGGAGGAGGGAATCTCAATGGAAGAACTCCCTCCATCAGACTGGAGGCATCATCTTGATTGCTGGTTGATGGGGTGGGGGGAAGCCCACTGTGAGCAGTGTCACCCCTGGGCAGGTGGGTCTGGGCTTCACATGAAAGATAGGGGAGCAAGCCAGAGTAAAATAAGTCAGAGAAAAACAAGTCAATGAGCAGCTCCATGGTCTCAGCTTCGGTCCCTGCCTTGAGATTCTGCCTCACTGACTTCACTCAATAATGGACTACCCATTATTTGTGGCCAGTGTTTTAGTGCATCAACAAGAAACCAAATTAGGAGCAACCTAAATTATTTGAACATTTAAGGAGACCATACACAAATGTGCATGCATACACATGTGCAAGATTCTCCCAGAGCCCTCTTAAGTCACCAATCACAGCCCAAGGCGATGCCAGCATTAGCATCGCAGAGCAGACTGTGGGTCTCCAGCCATAGACTGCTGATTTCCTTGGTTCACTGAGACCTCTCCCCTGCACACCTCTGCTCCATGGGAACCAGTCTGACCAGGAGTAGGGATGTGCATTGTCTGTGTACAGTGTGTACTGTATAGGGGTGCATGCATCTAGATCTGTGTACTGTATCGGAGTGTATGCTTCTAGAGCTGTGTACTGTATGGGGTGTAGACTTCTGTAGCTGTATGCAATTTCAATTATCCATTACCCATGCTGACACTTTGGGGTCCTGTAAAAGCAAAGAATATGGTAAGTATTATCTGACAAAAAGCCAGAGCTCATGTGTCCGTTGTCATGGTGGGGGAACCTGTGATCACTGAGTGGGAGGTAACCTATGAACCTGGGGGACTGAGGCAAGAGGCTCAGAGCAGGCACCTGAGCCCTGGGAAGAAGAAATGACTAACAGGCTAGACACACATCAGCAGGTAGGGACCCGATGAATAAAGGCCAGCAGAGTTGACTTTATACAATAGCCAAAAGCTCCATGAGAGAACAGGGTGTTCCCATAGCAGGCCTTGAGACATCAGTGAGAAGAGCTGTGGTTTTAACTTAGGAGTAACCAGGTAGTCTAATAAAAGACCTATGTCAACCATGTGTGTTTTTAGATTTCCAGACAGCCTATGGAGGACACGAATAGAGCCATGTGACATGTGCTGGGTCACCAGTCATGGACTAGTGGTCACTACGCAATGAGGGGGCCCCGGCAGAGGGTGGAGATCATTCTAAGCATTTTTAGGTTCATGACAGTCTTGCCAAGTGACCGCTCATCTGAGAGCATTCAGGCACATGGCAGATGAGGACTCTGTGGGGTTCTTGTTCTTGGTTTTGGTGGCAGCACGTTCTTGTTTTGTTGGCCTGGCATTCTGTATTCTTCCAGAAGTCTTTACAGCCTTCCCCTACCCCACACAACTTCTCCAAGCAAGAGAAGTCACTATGTCCCGTGCTCCCTCTGGACAAGGCCCTCTCTGGAGGCTCAGAGTACTCTTATGCATATGCCCTTCTCTTCTGAGATGATTCCCGTTGCCTGGGCCTTTTTGTGATCAAGGCCAGGGTAACTTCTAATCTTACCTTCAGATCCTCAAGCATCAAACATTTGTGTTTCCTTTGCATCTACATAGAAACTAACCCAGGCCATGACAGGGAGTAGGCATTCAGAAAATGCCAAAGGCATCTGCAAGAGTATTACAAGGGGCTAATTACAGTCATAGATCGATAATACAAGATGGCCACTGGAGGGCGATAGAAACCAAAGAATGGCATATTTGTCGAAAGCACGAACAGTTCCATTTACAGCCTCTGGGTGGCTTGTGGGAGTCAAACCATCATACACAAGAACATTTACCCAAACAGGGCTTTGAGTAGCCGCTGGAGTTCTATTTCTCAGTGGCTCACTTAGTTCTGGAGAGGTTTTAGGGCAACATCTGTCCTGACCAAGATGTCTGCACTGGGTTGCAGCAACTGGGGAGGCAATGGTCAGGAAATGCCCTGGGTAAGCACCAACCTGTCCTCCTGGTAGGACAAGGGCTGGGGAGAGAAGGCATCAAGGGTGGCGGCTGTTCGTCTCACCCCATCACCCAGGCCATGGCACTGTACCATGTGCTGCCAGGATCAACCCTGTTCACCTCTCTGCACATTAAGGAACTGCAGGAATCACCAGACACACCATGCCATAAAAGCATAAGCCAGGCCACCCACTATCACTCCAGAGGATCCCTCCCGCCTCACAGCACCCAACAATGGAGCCTAACAGGGCGTTCCCAGACAGACCATGGGTACATTTCCCTTTCTTCCCTCCTTACATACCGGGCCACGCAGATGGCGCTGAAATGTTTTGTGCCCTAAAAACACTTTTCTCAGAAATTGGGCATCCTGGACAGCCCATTACTTCTCTGACCTCCTCACACACACACACACACACACACACACACACACACACACACACACACACACAGGCTTTCTGCAAACATCCTTGCCCTGTTTCTGTTGGTGATGCTCTGGTTCACAGAATTCTACAGTTCATGATCCTTAGAGACCATCTAGTGAAAAGGAAACCTTTAGTGTTTGACAATGAAGAAAATAGGCTCAGAGAGTTTAAGGACTTTGCCAGAGGCTATACAGCTATCTTCTTCAAGTGGAAGAGAGCTATATGCCTCCTGCAGGGTCCAGCTGAGTCAGAGGAACCAGAACTGGAGGTCATACACATAGGGACAAGAGCTCCCTGTTTAGATTCCCGGGCAGCAGGTTAGGATCAGGTGCATAAGGTCAGGGACCGGTGTGATGCCAAGTGGTCCTGATATCTCTAGTACGGGATCCTTCCACCATATCACCAACTCCATCCATAGCCACCTCCACTCTAGCCCTATCCCTGTTGTCATATGAATAACAGCAGAGAGGAGGCACATGCCATATGCATGGGAGACACAGGAAAGAAGGCAGAAGCCTAGAACTGCCCGAGAGGAGCACTCCACTTGCCATTCACACTGTCCAGATTTTATGCGCCTGTTCTACCTCCTTTGAGCCCCCACACTGATCAAGTGAGGCAGACCTTTCCAACCCAAGCTACAAAGGAGGGAAGGAGAAGGGAAGTTCAATCAACTAAAATCCCACAGAACTTGTTGAAAGAGAGCACCATGGTCCAACACACCTCCCAACCCTGATACTCCAGTCTGGCATGCCCAAGTCCTGCTAAACACTCCAGTCTCGTGCCCTTCTTGCAGCCCCATTCTGTGACTGAAGGAGAATCTAGAGTGTAAATACATCTTTGGGCTCTCTGACCCAAACCTTCAGCACCTGGTTCTCTGCTGTGTACTGTAGAGGGGTTTATACAACAAGAGCTATATTCTGTATTGGGGTGTATGCATCTAGAGCTGTGTACTGTATGGGGTGTATATACATCTGTAGCTGTATGCAATTTGAATTATCCATTACCCATGCTGACGCTTTGGGTCCTGTAAAGGTAAGGAATATGACAAGTATTATCTGACAAGAAGCCAGAGCTCTTACACACAGTAGGGACTTCCCAAAGATTTGAGGCTGTAAGCACAGGACAACTAGGGGCATCTTTGTGAATTAAATGCACCCACTGCAACCGCCATGGAAAGGAAGAAAGAGGCTGATGCAGCTGGAAACAGCTGTTAGAAAGCTTGGGAGCTGTTCCCAGGAGGCATCACACGGCCTCCAGCATCCATTCCAATTGACATAGAGCATCTGGCAAGTCTAGTTTGGGGATATGAGGCAATGCAAAGCAGCATTCAGCCTACCCTGGGGACCTGCTTAGCTGGCCTCCGCTGTCTTCTGAGGGTTGTGATGCTTACAGGTGACCATGGATTTGCATGACAGCTGTCTTGCCTCTGGATCCTCCTTCTATTCAGCCTCCTGTTGTTCATTTTTCCCACAGATACCTAACTGGCATGTGGGTTTTCAGAGGATAAGGAAGCCTACTTTCCCTTCTCAAAAGAAATACCTTTAGAAACCAGGATGCTCCACCGTCTTTTCCCTTTCTTATACATGACGGTGTCTTGAGAAAGAATGTGGCTAATGAAAGAGGGAGACTGAGGTGTAAGACAACCTTCCGTGTCTGCAGCTTCCACGGATGCTGCAGGGCAAGAAACTCATCTCAGGGCCAAGAGAAGAGCAGGCTGGAAGTGAAGTGAAAATTTAAGGCTTGAAGCTGAGGACATAGCTTAGTGGTTTAGCACCTGCCTGATATGCACAGTTCCACATCACTGCAAAACAAAAACGTAAGATGTCTAGGGCTTTGGATGCCCTAGATAAAACTCTAGATGGCCTCATGCAACCTCAATGAACTTCACCTTCAGAACCTTTTTCTCCTAAAATACAGCATAAGGTTGTACATCATTATCTGTGAATTTGTGTGTGTGTGTGTGTTCCTTATTTTTCCTTTTAAACATTAATGAAAATATCTAGCCAAATTAATCTGACTATTAACAAGCAACACATTAGCCAGTAGATATAAATGTTGACAAACTGCATGCCTGTTTGCATTAACACTAATGAAAACAAAGCAATTACTTTCCATAATTAATTAACTAATCAGTTCACTAATTATTAATGAAGCAACATTTAATGCCTATACAGTGACTAAACAGCTATCTGATGTAATTAGTAGATATAATGATATATAAATAGCCAATTAATCTAATTATTAATAAAGAAATAGCAAATAATTGCTTCTATAACAGTAGTTCCAACTGTGGTATACTTAGGAAATAAGACAGAATTTGAAGATGCATGAAAATTGCCTGCATGAATTAATAGAGCAATCAAGTTAATTCCATGTGCAGCTGGGACACTTCTGAGAGCAGAATTTGTGTTTTCCCCCTGAGGTGTAACTGTGATCATTGCCCATCTCAGGAAATTTCTGCAGAGTCTTATGAGTCCACCCAGCTCTCGAACTGGCTCTGTGCTGTGGCTGTGTCTCTTCCCATCCGAAGGTTTTCATTCCACACAGAGTCCCAGGCATCGTCACCTTTGCACAAACATGCGGATGTGTCCCACAAAGACTTCTGTTTTCCTTATGCGAGATTTCTGCATGAGTGGCTGTGCTTGACTCTGAGGGCCTGCTGTTTTCTAGAAAACCGCCACCAAATTGGAAATCATGGCAAAGTTAAGCTGCTTCCGTCAGCAGTTCATACCAAAAATGCTATCAGAAAAGAGCAAGAATCTAAGCATGTGATTTTTTCACAGACAGCAAGCTACCAACTTCCTAAATTCAAGAGCGACTTCCTACACAGTGCCAATGTTTTAACACTGGCAGTGTTGAATGGTCCCATTTCCTAAAAGCACCTGTGAGGCTGTAGGATAATAAAACACAGAATGCAACGTCGCTGTGGGTGGTACACAGGGAGCTCGTGTACTGGTGTGCAGCCCTAACTCAGTGGGTAAGTTTCATGTTCTTACTAAGATTTGTGGTTGACTATTGTCTGATTAGAAAGCAAAACTCTACCATTAGTTGAAATTTTAAGATTAACACTGAAAAAGCTCAACACCTGTTCTCAATTTAGGAATGAAAAGACAGACACCACTTTTAGGTTTAACAAAAACTCAAATATTTGTAAATAAAAACTAACAAGAAAACTGTAAAAACTTGCACATTTAAAAGTGTAATACGGGGCTGAGAGACGGCCCTGTGGTTAAGAGTGCTTGCTGCTCACCCAGAGAACCTGAGTCTGGATTCCAATACCCACAATCACCTGTAAATCTAGTTCCAAAGGGTCTCACACCCTCTTTTGGCCTACATGGGCACACACACACATACATGTACATACACACATAAATTAAATCATTTTTTAAAATATACCAGTGACATGAACTTATGAATGAAGTAGTTGTTATTTGAGTTGTCTGAGCCAACATGATTATATAATTTTATCCACTTGTGTAGTAATCTGTACCATTATACACAGTTTACAATATATAGGAAACTTATAAACATTTAGTGCAAAGAAAGCACTCAAAGAAAGTACTTCTAAGCTGCTAGCCAAGATGGTTGAGCCTCATGTACTACTCCAGCCAAGACTTCAGTTAAGCCCTACTTCCTCATTACACAGAGAGAGAAAACGATACAGCCAGCTCTCCCAGGACTTGACCATTATCTCAATGTTCTCAGGATCTTCTAGAAATAATTTTAAGTACATGACGCCCACATTTCTAAAGGGTGGGGTGGGTGGTTGTTGGTCATTCAATGGATTATAAGATGTTTGTCATAATTTAGTGGGGTTGGTTATAAGTTGTTATTGGTCACGGTAAGGGAGGAAACTAAGCAAAGGAAGTTAGATTTAAGGTTCTCTTTCTGAAATGAAAATAGGGAATATAGGAATGATAGGGTAAAAGGGTCGGTTATTGGATCTACTTTTAAAGTAAAAATGCAACTAGTCCTAAATGTTTTACACTGGCATGGATTTTTATATATTGATACAAATTTAAGGTTATTTTTGTTATACTGTGTATATGCTTCTATTCTTGTTTAAGGTATTATGCCTACACAATTCATTTAACAATTCAATGTAAATTTCTACTTCTACTCCTTGAAAGCTATTATTACACACTATTTAGGATAATTAAGAAATATAGGTTAGTGGTCCTCTAACAATCAAATTTGAGGCCTTGTTAGGTATGCTTTCAAGTCCAAAAAGATATATTTTTGATAGACAGATGGTCTTCAAACAGTTCAGAATATGGTATTTAAGATGTTTTAAAAAACATAAGGCTTTTCATGACAGTGGGACAAATCTGCTCCTGGAAGCACCAATTTACTTAAAAAAAAAAGGATAATGAACATCAAAGAACCTTCAAATGGAGTTTGCTTTCTTTTTGGCTAAGTTAGAAGCTGGGCAAGAAACTGCCCTTGCCGCAACTGCTGATGTTCAAATTAGACCAGCAAGACACAAAAGAAAGCAACTACTGAATTTTACCAAGACAGGGTAGGACAGTCCTTCAAACTACCTGCTTCACAGAAAAGTCTGTCAGATATTCTAGGCCTGTAGGCCACAAATGAATGCCCCAACATTGCAGAGGAACCTTGACTGATGGTTCAGGTGGTCAGTTGTTTATGTCATTTCTCTTGTTTTGGAAATTATTTGCTCTGCACTTCCTGTTTATCCAGGTAATATTATATCCTTCACGAGTCTCTTGATGGATTCAAAATTGAACATAGTTATCAGATTCAAAACTTTGGATTCACCAAGATAGTATAGATAATGAAGTGATTTCTCAGAATATGCCAGATGCAAATTGACTGGACACTGGATGTTTTTCTCATCTGATAATTGTTCTTATTATATATAGTTTACTGTATTGGAGTTAAAACCTTTCCTTTTCATTTAGACAAAAGGGGGGAAATGTTGTGGGATGTTTGTACACTATGTGAAGATGTATGGCTATGATTGTAATAAAAATCTGAATGGCTAATAGGTATGCAGGAAGTATAGGTGGGACTTCCAGGCAGAAAGAGAGAGGAAGAGGAGGAGGGAGAATCAAGGCTCAAGGAGGTATGTGAAGGCACCAGGATACACAGAACAAGCAAAATGTGCAGGAGGAGAAGTAACAACCACAAGCCACATGGCAGAACACAGATTAATATAAATGAGTTAATTTAAGATATAAGAGCTAGTGGGACAAGCCTAAGCTATAGGCCAAGTTTTCAGAATTAGTAAGAAATTTCCATGTCATTATTTGGGAGCTGGTGGGACAGAGTAAGACTCATTACAAGTGACCATCCCATTTAGCTTTCTATTTATAAATTTTAATTTATAACATTTTTATTTTATTAGTGTATATTTGCTATACAGAGACTTCATGGTCTAATTTTTGTTCAACTATTTCATGTTATATATATCAAATCTCTATATAGATTTACCCCCACTTTCTTTTCCTTCTCCTACTCTGCTCATTCTAGACCTTTTCCTCTTCCCAAGCAGCTCTACTACATTAATGTCATATATGTGCATAAGTGTGTGTCCCTGTATGTGCATATGCACACATACACATGTGATCAGGGTTCCAGTTGAGAAAGAAGAGTCTAGCTTACTTTTTATGAATTTGGTTGTTTGGAGTTTTTCATTTGTTTGCTTCTTTCAGGAACATGGATATAACTGGTAATCATCCCTTCGCATTCTCTGATGGTGACTACAAAGATGCTGGCTACAAGCTACGGACTGGTACCAAGTCACTGAGCCAGAGAAAACACCATTGCAATAGGGGAGTTGACAGGCAGTCCTTACCTGTGGCCCCAGTGCTCCAGGGGTTCCTGGTGGACCCACTTCCCCTTTCTTCCCCTGAGGACAGAAGAGAAGCCAGAGTTAACAGTGAAATATCATCCTACAAAGCTCAGAAAAATCCTATCTCAATGACTCGAGCTTCTTGTTTAATGGGTTATTAAACAGGCCCACTCAACAGAGCTAAGTGTGGTATCAGCAAAGGGGGTACATGCTTAGGGATCCAGGAGGTCAAATGGTTTTTATCTCTGCAAGTAACATTAAAGATAGTACACCACCCAAATTTCCCAAGGCAGATCAAACAAGAGTATTGTTTTTGGTGTGTATAGTTTGTTGTTGAGATATATATATATATTCGAAAATATTTTTCCCCTCACATTCTCCCCTCCTTCAACTCCTCCCAGATCCTCCTCACCTCCCTGCATACCCAACTCCACGACTTCACAACCCCTGAGTCTCTTTCCTAACCTGCCCAATGATTCTCAGTCTCTCTAGAGAAATTGTCTGAAGAAGTGTGATTCACTCTCTCTATCTCTCCTCTCTCCCTCTTCTCCCCCACACTCCACTCTTCAGAATTACTCTGTGGTACCTACTGTCTTCATGAGCCTGGCTGTCTAACAGTAACTTCCCCAAGCTGCATCCTACAGGAGGACGTGCTGAGTGCCCCTGCCCCCTCCATGTGCAGTCACATAGTACGCCCTCCTCCATCCGTATAGATGCCCCCAACCATGGAGAAGCAGGCCACTAAGTCTGTTTGCATCCTTCTGTGGTGAGAATCCATGCAGTGAGAGATCATGGGGGCAACCACTCTCATTAGACCCCATCAGGAAACCAGCTGGGAAGTGTATTGTTGCATTTAATTTACACAGTGACCTTAATGATCCAAGTGACCCAAAGTAGTCTCCTCTGCATTACTCCCTTGGTCCTGGAATGTTGGCCGATTAAATGGAGGGACTAATTAGAAAGGAAAAAAAATCTGTAAAATTCACATTTCTCAAGACAGGTTCAGTAGGAAACTCTGCCTAGTTTCCCTACCTGCGCATTCGAATTTAATCTGTTCGTCAAGAGGACCCCGTGAAAATGTTCAGAGGCCCAGCCTGAAAGTCTAGAACACAAAGCCTGCCTGTTATACAGCTGGGAAGGCAAAGGGCTAGATTCCATCTAGTTCTCCACGGTTGAGAACATGTTCAGGCTTAAGACAGCTCTCCAAAACATCACTGCACAGGTCTGAGAATGTTAGCTCTCTCAATGTCTCTGGCCCTCTGCTCTCTGCTCTCTCCAGCTTGCTCCCGCTGTTCCCCAGTGATCCTGAACCCCATCATGTACACGAATACCAGACTTTGTTCCTCTCTGGACGCAGCCCCAGTATGTTCTTTTTGCTTTCTGTCTTTTTCTGTCCCCCAATCCGTCCTACCCTCCTTTCACTTTGTCCCTCCTTCTTCCTGTTTCCCCTCCCTCTTTTCTCTCCTTCCTGTCATCTTTCTTCCATCTCGTCCTTCTTTTCTTTTTTCTCTTCATCTTCTTCCCACATTACATGAGCACTGAGGACTCAGGAAGACCTCCCAGAGCAGGGCTGCTGAGGTAATGTTGAAAGGAAAAGGAGTCTTCATGGGGAACAGACCAGGGACAAAGAAAGACGAGATGTGTACTTAGAACGCCCATGAGAATAGGACGTCTTCACATCCTACTGTGAAAATATTGAGGCACATGAATGGAGGGAGGCAAAGGAGGTCAGCACCGAGCTTCAAAGAGTGTGTATGCCCTGAACCAAGCCAAGTCCAGATCTGAAGATAGTCATATCTGGTTTACTATGTGAAGACTGAAGCACACGAGCGATCATGTGGGGCTTGGAGACAGAACAAGGCTGGTCAAACCACACCTGCATGTTCACCAAACTCCATGCTACCCAAGCATCAGCTCACCCCTGGACTACTGCGGTACCCACAAACAGATACCTCCCTTCACAGTTTTCCCCTCTGAGAATCCAGGATTATATACATAAAACCTCCATGGAATGCCTGCTTCCCAAATATAACAGTGCTTCTTAATTCAGATCCAAATTTCAATGCCCCCCAGCCTGCCCTTCATGACCCCCATTCCTGCACCTTTTCCTCATGTCCTTCTACCCTCCTCCACCTCCAAGCATAATGGCTCCCTGCCTCTTTCTTGACAGGCCAAATAACCACAAACCCAATGGCTTTCTCTCATGTCTTCCTCCTGCCTGCAGAGTTACTTCTCTAGAGGTCCATCTGGTCTCTGCTCGATGGTCCTCTCACCTGACTGTCTCCTTGGAAACCTCATGCAAGCATCACTCTCTCCACCTGCTATACCACTCTCCGTACTCGGCCTCCCTCAGTGTGTGTTACCGCCAATACCCCCTGCGGTCTGTGTTTATTTACTGCCTCTCTGCCCTACTGGGACACAAATCATTGGGAAGCAGGCGCTGGTTCTGGTTTTATTTGATTGAAGGCACATGGTGGGATGCTTAGTACACACTAGTGAGCTGGATGTGAGCCACAGCAAAGATCATAGCAGTATGGAGAGCTGTGTGGGTCAGAAGTAGGTGATATTAGAAAGATGGGGAAAGTCTATGTGGCAATGTACTGTCTTTCAGAGAGCGACTGTCTGGCCAAAGCCCCCTGATCCAGGCCTGGCACTAGAGCACTTGGCCTGCAGGGCACATGGGATCCATGGCAACATGAGTTTCCAGACACTAGCCAGGTAAAATTCAAAATGTAGTCACAAACGCCTTAAGAAGTAAGCCGCACCTTAGATGCACCTCATCTCACCTTGCATCTGACCCTGCTTTGGAGAGAGCAGACATTAAGAGGCTGATAATAGAGGGTCCATTTCCTGCTCCTCCCTCCTCAGGGAATGGAAAACAGACACCTTTAGTGTTTGGCCTGAACAGACGCCCCTCCTTTTCCCCCAGGTTATTTCACAGAAAGTTGTTGATTATTTACAAGATGGATTCAGGATCAACCAAGCATCCCTCTGTTGATAGGAATGAAACATTGAATGGATTCTAGGAGGAGTCAAAGAGGAGAAGGAAGGACGTGAAAACCTGGCTGTGGACTGTGCCGAATAACTCGGATGCCTGCCTGCCTGCCTGCCCGTGCAGGGTAGGGAAGCAAGGGTATGAGCCTCCCTCGCAGACAGGAAGCTGTGGGGTCTCTACTTCCTCAGCAGCCCAAGATATTATGCTACTCAAAGGACGACTTGCCCTCAGAGGAAATGGTAATGAGCTATCTAACAGTCATTGGCTCAGGAAGTGCCCTCTTCCCAGGCTGTGAAACACAACACTCTGGAAGGGCAGACATATACAGCAGTTTGAATGAGAAATGCCCCCACAAAGGTTCAGATATTTGAACACTGGGTGCCTCGCTGGTGGCACTGTCTGAAGAAATGTGGGCTGGATGGAGGCCAGCGTCACATGTTTATAATCTCACTCCATTCCTGTCCTCTTCTCTACGAGCACTGAGTTCCTGCTCCTGCCACCATGCCTGCCCTTTGCTGCCCGGCTTTCCCGCCACGCTGGACTCTTAAAGCTCTGGAACCATCAGCCCAAGTAAACGCTTCTCTAGGTGTCTTTGGTCATCATGTTTACACAGCATCAGAAAACTACTACAAGACATGATGGCAGGTAGGAGGGTTATGGCAAGAAAAGAGAAATGCAAAGAAGTCTACCAAGGAAAGTAGACATGGCTAACATTAGGTTTTCAGCATGGAGAAAGAACCCTAGGATGTGATAAGAGACCAGAGAAGGCCACTGACAGCCACCAGGTAACTCCCAGAGCTCCCTCCCTCCTGCAATCACAGCTGCAGGAGGCAGCCCCGCTCCCGGGGTCATCCCCTGTAGGACTTTCTGGGTCACTTGTGCAGCAGGTCAACACTGCTAAGGCAAAAGAGGATGAGTCTAAGCTTCCCACCCCTCAAACAGTCAGAGGCTCCTCATCATATACACGACACACTGGAGCTGTTTGCGCTGAAGAGTCCACAGCCAGAAAATCCTTTTCAACAGCATCCAGCACTAAAACTCCCATACCTGAGTGACAGTTCCCACACCCCTTTAGGACTTCTGACCTTTGAGACCATGGCCACACTTCTGCCTCTCTAACACTTCCCCCTTTCAACATGTCAAAATCACATCCTGGGGCCACACCGCTTCTTCCAGGAGTCTGGGGGGAAAACGGGAAACCACATTTGAGATATATATTCCCTTGTATGCCATACAAATGAATGAGGTAGAATCTCAAGAGCTGGACCCAAAGCCCCCAAGCAGCTGTGTTAACTTCAGCTGAAGTCAGTGAGCAGCTGCTGTGCACTTCCTGAATCTGACAGGTTCTTCTGTAACAAAGAGCTATTTTGCTAACAGTAATTTTTACTTTTCTTCTCTCTCAAACTGCGGCCCAGTATAATATCTGGATAAGTATTTGTAATTGATCATGAGGGCAGAATTTTCAAGTGACTCTGGATGCCAAAACGCTGAGCAAACCGGCTCTTGACAGGGCATATCCACCAAGGAGAGGCCTATAAATTCTGGACAGCAAACCCTTCCTAGCCAGGATGTGTTACCACAGCCACAGGCAGGGCCATTAGCACACAAAAGGCTTGGCTGTGCGAGTCAGCTAATGTGTGCCATATGGTCTTTGGCTCGGCTCCTCCTCTCCATGCCTCCAAATGTCAAGAATGATCATTTTCTACTGCTTGGATCTGAAACCTAGTGTTCAGGGACTACTTAGAACAGCCTAACAAAAGCCTGGCTGCAGGCCCTGAAATGAATCAAACAGTAGCCTCTGGCCCAAACGCTGCGCTCCCATCTGGTCCAGCAGGAAGTCTCAACCATGGAGACTGGAACAAATGCCACCCAGACTTCCAGTGACAAGGTCTGCCCGTGTTTCTCACCGAAACCTGACAGAAGTCAGAGCTGGGGCAGCTAATGCGGTTTGGCCACCGTGAGACCTCAGCGCCAAGGGAAACAGATGAATATGACACGCATCTGGGGTACCACACAGGATGTGCCCGGTCGGTTAGTCAGTCAGCTATCTGTGAGGTGCTCCCAATTGGGAAAACAGTTCCCAGTTTTGATCTCTGCAATAGGGAACACACCAAATTCTAAATCTGGGGAGGAGCCAGGCAGACCTGGTTCTCAACACTGGGGACTCACACATTTCTTCGGGTCTTGGATCAACTGAGATTAAGCGACCATACCCCGTGATACATAGAGAAAACTAAATAACAAACAGGAAAATAAAATTTATGAATTTATAAAGCTAGGATGGGGAGATGACTCAGTGGGTAAAGTGTTTGGCACGAAGGCCCAAGTTTGGAGCATCTGTAATGCTAGCACCAAGGGGAAGAGAAAAATTCTGGAGCTCATAGGCCTTGTAGTCTATCTAACCCAATGATGAAACCTTGTATAGACAAAGGGGGGGAGATGTCTGATGTTGACCTCTGACCTCCACACACATGCACATATGCACACACTCACACACACAGTATACACACATTCAGAGAAACCCACTGCAAAGCTGCACACCTGCCCTGTGGTGATTGGCCAATTATCTGTTGCCACCTGCTGCTGGCTCTATGCCTGGGAAGATGAACTCCATTTAAAGATGGCGCCCTCCTGACACTGATACATGGGAAAGAACATGAGCACCAGAGGGAACCTCTGTCTTCAGAAGGGGAGAATGAAATCTAAGAGGATCAACATTTCGGTTCTCGTTACCTGATGAGAGGAAACCAGCAGACGTGACAATAATCAAAAGGGCCAAAAAGCTTGATGTGAGCTTGAGCAAAGAGCAGACAACAGCGATCAGAGGGAGCTTGGCCAGGGCACCGAGTCCTCACTCTGAGTTTCCAGGACCCTCTTCCTCATGATTCAATATTCTGGATTTTACACTTAAGTTAAAATTTTGATATTTTTTTTTGTTTTGTCAAGAAAAGAGGAAGAAAAGATATGTAGGCTATACATTCAGGACTCAGCAGCAAAGAGCTAGGCGACAACCACATTCCCTCCACCTATACTGGATATGTCCTGTCCAAGGTGAGGGCCTGGGGGACCAGATACCAGTCCTGGATCCCGCCCTTCTCCACAACACACAGTCATGTGTGTGCTCAGAGATCTGACTCCATGTCTGATCCATTTCCTCTGGCACACAAATTATCCAAGAAACTTACCAATGCCCTTATATACTATTGTATATCCCACATGGTTCCGTATATTGGATAAGTAGTTCACATATACACAAACTTGTGTTTTATGGCTGTGAAATCCTAATACTTTAAACACAGAAATAAGTCTCCACTCCTGTGCTTTTACATCCTAGTGGTGAGAAGATGGGTCCCCAACATGAAGAGTATCAACAAAGTCCTCTTCAGAACATGGACACCGGCTGAAGGGCACAAGTGTCTAGGAGTAGACAATAAGGAGGACAGACCTCTTGGAGAGAACGAGCTTCCTGGAAACCTGGAACATGCAAGTGTTAGAATGGCCTTAGGCTCGCTCTGCTTCTTCCACTGGAACATTCCAGATTCAGACACCTTTGCTCCTCTCCCAAGCCCAGCTGACAGTGGTTCCTGCCTCCTCCTTACCTTCTAGATCAGGCAGGAGGAGGCTAAATCAAATCACACCATTGCTGGCTCCACCCTGGGCAAGCATTCCTTATTTACTATGCTGTAACGAGGGCTGGGCATCGCTGCGGCTTAGGCACCAGTCCGCTGCCTTTACCATGTCATTGGAGAAAAATATCAGCTTTGTCTAAATGAATGCATTCACCTTGCCAATGATTATGCTGTCTGTCTGTGGCTAATCTCTAAAGCAGCTGGCCCAGATTCCTTCCCCTACCTGATGTTTTAGTCTGTGTCTGCATGCATAGGTGTCCGTGCCTGGTTTTAGCTGCTCTGTTTCTTCCCATAGCCTGTGTGCGCATCCTGATGTTCAGGAGTAGTTTCTGGTGATGTTTCAATTGAAAGTGATGGGGGGAGGGCTAGTAGGGGCTAGTGGAGATGACAGGTCAAAAGCAAGAGAAACAGAGATAGAATGTTTTAGTAAGTCATTCTATCTCGGGTTCTCCTAACTCAGCCAGGGGCTAATGGCATAGGAAGTTGCTTCCTAGCCCACAACATCTCAATTACCTGCTTCCCTTTTCCGTGTCTTGCAGGCACTGAAATCAAACAACGTTTCCAGGATGGAACACAGGAGGAAGTGATGAACAGCCACACACTATCAGAGGAGCAGAGGCCCCTAAATACCTCCAGTTACCACTTGTGACTCACCAGAGGGAGCAGGGCAAGAGAAACAGCCCTCCGCTCTCCCGATGCATCCTGTAGCATGGTCTTCCTCATTGCCTCCATTGCTCTACAAAAGCCCTTCAGGATCCAACCGCTTACCCGGTCACCTCACTGCCCAGCCTGTGAACCGGGCCAGGCTAGGACTTCCACAACCCATTGCCTCAATGTCTCCAGCTCTGGCCTCCATGTCTCCAGCTCTGGCCTGAGCAGCCATTTGAATCATTTGATTATCAGGGAGCTCCTGAATGATGCTCTCCTCTTCCCTGTAACTGACCCCAAATCCAAATGGATATATTTAGAATGCAAGTCTGACTGTCCAGTGTGGTATCAAACATCACAGTGAGCAAATGCAGCCAGGCACAGAGGAGACAGACCATGCTGAATACTCGGGTAAATATTTGATGAAATTTCAAACAGGTTTTGGGGTTGGATAATGGTATTATGATTTGGTTTCTTTTAAAATCCTTATCTTTGGGAGACAATATGCTGAAATATTCATATACAAATTATGGGACTAAGCATTGCTTCCAGCTAACCCAGTGATGGGCAGAGTTGAGTGTAGCTATAAATAAAACAGACTTTTTCAATGAATTCATAAATG
The DNA here is from genome assembly GCF_037038515.1 of Microtus pennsylvanicus. Classification (NCBI taxonomy): domain Eukaryota; kingdom Metazoa; phylum Chordata; class Mammalia; order Rodentia; family Cricetidae; genus Microtus; species Microtus pennsylvanicus. The sequence continues at coordinate 926,866 of NC_134580.1, forward strand.
TTGAAATAGATATTAGGGATATAGAGGTTCACTTAGCTATTTTTTTCAACTTTTGCATATTTTTTTCCATAATTGACCACAGTGAAGGCAGCCAATTGCTCCACACTTCAGACACAATGAAGGCCACCATCCTCCAATGGCCTCCAAGGCTAAATGCTAATTGTTCTCATGTCCTCTTATTTAAATGCCCTGCTAGACCCTTGATGGCTACAATCATGCCTTGCCTAGATATGCCAAGCAGCCCCTGCCCCAGGCCTTACAGCTGCCAGCCTGAGCTGCCACCTCATTGCCTCCCAGACTGATCCAGTCTATCATTCTCTCTGGGGCCTTTCTGCATCCCCTGCTTAAATGCTAACTACCATGTGTGCCTTCCTCTGCCTGCCAGAACATAAACAGCGAGCACCCTCAGTGAACCACCAGTGTGGCCAGCCAATGAAGAAGAAACATTTGTTGAAAGGATGAAGTTATCCTAGAAAGAACAGGAGGAAGGCTAGGGTACGATAAGAACAAGACCAAAAAGGACAAGGATGAAAAAGAAAAAATATTAAAAAGAGAATGGATGGGGCAAAGTCCCCAGGAAAGTTTCAGCAGGGCTGGGACAAGAAGCCATGGCTATGGCTCTTTGGGGTTGTAACGGATGCACGCCCAAGACTTGCAAATGACACTGCTGGATGTAATCTATGCACAGAAATTGTAGTAGTCTCCTCTGCAGGACACTTCCTTTGTCCCATGACCATCTTCAGCATCCCTTTAACTATAAAGCTGCCCCAAACAGCACCTGCTCCCACATCACTCCCTGAAGACTCAGAATCCTTGTCTAAATTGAACTTCCCCTCTCCTCTGAATATCTCAGCGTCTTTATCCATCTCCCTGGAAACCTGACATAGCATAGCCTTAGGTGACTTTGAGCATCAGTCTGCAGAGCCCTATGTCTTTTTGGCAAATCCCATGGCAGATAGCAGAACATCTGTGTATCATGCGAGCTCAAAATAAAATTTGTGGGCATATGGTGCACCGGAAGATTGAGCAAAAGTAAGACAAGCTTTGCAGAAGGGTATGTAGTCCTGGGTGGAAATCCCTGAGGGGCCATTGAGCAACTGTCTTCTTTAAGAACCTGGCCTTAATTCACAGACGTTATTGCCAGGTCCAGCACACAGTTGGAGCTTGCTACATCCACATCGACATCCCACTCCACACACAGCTCTACCCTACCCTCTCCATCTTTCCTGCTCCCCTTGAGTCTCCCTATTCCGTTCTATTCCGTTCCCTAAATCTCAAAATTGATATATCTGCTCAGTTCTCAATTCCCTCAAGCTGTGCTCAGTATGAAGGAAGCCAAGTCCGCATTTCATCTGTGATTGACGTGGCTCACAAGGCTGAGAGCTTCATGGCATGAGAACAGCTGATTTTAAAAGCACACACGGTAGGTCCAGGCAATGCCTGACAATAAAGGGTGGGCCTGATGGGCGAGCCCCTACAAGATACCATTTCTCCTCTCAGTGGGTAAATTAAGTAAGTGAATAAAAACTGCTCATTGTCATCTTTACAGAGAGAATTCCGTGGACCAGCTAATACTATATTGGGAAAGGTGGCACTTGGAGAAGTTCAATGCCATCAAAGCAAGGTGCTCATAAACACTAATGACATCGCGTGTGACGATGTTGCCTTCTCATAAGACTGCATGCGGACCTGTTCAGAGAATAAAAGCCCAGTAGTGGGACAATTTGCTTCCCCTTCTGGGCGTTCTTCTCACAGCAACTCAGCCATTATGAGGCTTCACCGCAATAGCCAGAAAGCCACAGGTTTGCAAAGACCAGGCAGCACCCAAGAGTCACAGAGCCTTGAGGTCAAACCCATACACGTTTTTTTCAAAGCCTAGGATCCTCTACTACATGGGAGAGAGGGAGCAACATGGTAGCGACTTCATTTGACTGACTGGAAACTGAGATGGGCTACGGCTGAGTATGTGAATGTGAAGTCACTCTCTTGCCTCCCACCCTCGGAGCCTTGGAGACACCTTTCCACATGGCCCCCGACCTTTACAATGAGCTTCTCTCAGACTCCTGGAGGTTCACGATGGTTAAATTCAACAGAATTGTTTGAGGGTTCACCGGTGAGCAAGGACAGGTAGAGCTGATGAGCGACAAGAGTCACGCATGATTTCACAGTGGAAGATGTGGGATTTGTGGGCTCCACTCCCTGAGTCAATTCACAGCATGTATGCAAAAGCATCCTCCAAAAGAGCTGTGTGATATTTGGGCCAAATGGGGCATCCAGTAGGTTAGGGGCTGCTCCATCAGACACTAGGACCTCTACCCACCCCATGGGTCAGTGGCTCCATGGCCTCTGGATAAGAAAATGCAGGGTAGAGGAGTTAGCTGTGCCAGGAGCTGCCTGTCTCTCTAGTGCATCTAATTACCCAGTGGAGAGCACCGTGAGGGACTAGAAAAGCGAGCAGAAGCTTCAGGGGTACATTCCAGTGGTGGTGGATACGGATGGGAACCAGCATCACAGAGCTGAGCCTGAGTCCTGGTCCAGTTAGCCATAAGCCATACTGCAGAGTATCCAACTTTTGTATGCTGCAACAGCCCTCCTACCAAAGCCTGTGACACTATGCCCGGCATCAAAACTTTACAGAAGAAGGCAGTTACTAAATTTAATTAAAGATAATTACATCAATTTGACTATCATGAGCTACAATATTCAATGATAATGCAGATATTCAAATTAAAGTTGTAACATGTTAGCGGATTACTACCTTTGTCTCTATTTTCTCTTAGGTTTTTCTCAAAATTGAACTCCCTCATCATCTCCTATGAGAAACTTCGGCCACTGTCAGCCTGGGTCAGCGGCTTCCTCTGAATACCGCCCCCATTTGGCTTCTTTCTGGTGGGAATTCTGATTTCACAGGGCTAGTGTGTCCCCATGTAGCAGACCCACAACCAGTCACAGACTACCTGCCATGTCTCCAAGGCCCAGATCAAGGCAGAGAACAAAGTGGATTCTAAACCAGATGAATGAGCCGAGCCCAGTCTTTCAATTGTCAATATTCACTGCGAGTTCCTGGGGCAGAGGTTGGACTTGAGTCCTCTTTTGGATGTCAGACAATGGAGGCCACGCAGATGAAGCCAGCGTGGGTGAGCAGGACATCAGAAAGTGAACATGGTTTACTTACTCGGAGACCTGGAGGCCCAGGGGGTCCCTCTCTGCCTTCTGGACCAATCGAACCCTTCAAGAGAAGAAAAAGAAAAAGGAGAGAGAATGTTAAGTGTGGGGTTCCACAGCATGGCATATGCTCTGCCTCTCACTCTCATTGGACAGGAACTTGTCACGGCATCCAAATGGGTAATAATATGGTCAGAGGGGAAGCAGCAGTTTATGATCTTAAATCTATCTAAAACATACAGATGGATATGGGCGTATAAGCAAGAAGACACAGGCGATGTCGCACACACTACAGAAGAGCACAGCAGGAACGGCATAGTTAACTCAGTAGTCTGCATAGAACACACAGAGAAGAAGCATCTGAAACCCAAATGTCTAACTCCTAAGTCTGTGCCCATTCTTTTCATCTTGTTTCCTCCATAGGAACCAGCTTGGGTTCTCTGAGTCTTGGGGAAGAATAACCAAAGTATGAAAGTTAGGACAAACCACCTGGAGAGATGGCTCCACTGTTAAGAGCACTTGATGCTCTTCCAAAGGCCCTAGGTTCAGTTTCCAAAACCCACATGGGGGCTTGCAACCATCTATGGCACAAGTACAAATGGATCTGACTCCTTCTTCTGACAGCCACAGGCACCAGGCACACATGTGATGCACTTACATAGCAGGCTAAACACTCATACACATAAAGTAAAAATAAATAAATAAATAGATAAATTTGTCACAAATACAATTATCCAGGAAAGGTACATGTCAATTAGAGAAAGAATGCTGATGTCTATAAATGATGTGTGTCCTCTGGTATGGGAGGGTCAACAGACATTACCAAATCCTGGTCATGTCTTCTCTAAAATGGAGGCGATGTACCCATGTGCTGAGCATTCGAGAGGAGCACATGGAGAGCAGACCCTTGGGCTCAGTGCATCGTTTCATTTGTAAAGAACAAGTGGGAAAGCTTCATGGGCAGGTTAGATCCTCATCTCAAGGGCTATCTCCATCACCATGCCTTGGTAAAATTTGTCCAGAACCTTCATTCATTATCTTAAAGAGTTGGCATCATATATGCACAGTCCCTATGGCAAATGTTGCAGAATTCCTTGGTAACCAATCAGATTCTATTTAGAGCCATGGTCTTTTCTTTCTATAACACTGTGTAAGTGGGAAAGTGAGTGTATGCATGGTATGGTAGGAGAAACGTGCTGAGCTCTGGGCACCCCAAAAGAGGAGACCCCCACAGAAGTTACTCTGCTTTAAGCATGGAAAAATGCCTGGCATTGAGCAGGCCCTTTAGTGGCTTAGCCATGCATTGGTACGATTGGCAGAGCCTGCTTCATCCTAGGGAAGGGAGCTAGCATTTGGATGCAGAGTATCATATGCTGTTTCCAATTATGGAACAGGATATATTTTCCTCTCCCTAAGGTTGCTGAACACAGACTCAATTTTTTTTCTGTTCTCCACAGAATTCACTAAAGCCAGCTTCCCAGTTTTGTTCAATTCAATGAAGATTTAAGAAGCAGTTGCTCTGCGGATGGCTCTGCTGCCTGGGATTCAAAAGAAGGAAGAGATGCAGACCGATGCCCATCTTGGGCTTAGGAAATCTCCAAGGGCACTATTTTGTACATCAGTCCATTTAACCCCCACAGCACAGTTATGTAAGGGGTGATGGTAATGATAATTCTCAAATTAGAGATGAATCAATTGGGTATTAGAGTCATCAGACACTGTTAGCAAAGATGCAAAGCTACGTTTTTGGAAGAACGCAACAGGCTGTGTGGTTAAGGCCTTTGGCATCTAACTGTGAGTGCCTTCCATGGTCACCCTGCTTTTTATCCACTCCAGTCAAGTCCCACTCGAATGCTCTCTTGAGTGTCCATCAGCAGGAGCATCTCTCCGTAAGTATTCATTATGTGATAAACCTATGGATTTCAAATAGGAAAAGTATTGGTCCTGGCCTTAAGAAATTTAGTCCTACTATAGCAATAAAATGACTCCCAATGGCATCTTTCTATAGCCATTGATTAGAGTATCGCTCAGCCTTCACCAGAGAAACTTCCTGAAATAGAAGGGAACTGACACAGAGATCCACAATTGGACAATACGGGGGGGGGGGGCAGACTTTGGAGCACTCAGTCCTATTTTTCTTCATCAAGTCCCTTCTCCCAGGACTCTAAGATCTATGCAGAAGAGGAAGCAGGAAGACTAAAAGAGCCAGAGGTGTGGATGACTCCAAGGAAAGATCATCTTCCAGACATAACAGGACTGATGCAACCCACAGACCTACGACAGCATGCAGAAGACCTGCACAGGTCAAACCAGATAAAATCCCAGCACTGACAAAGGAAGAGGATACAATACCACACCTCTAACCAAGAGTCCCAAGAGTCTATTTGCAATAGATACCCGTGGGAAAGCTAAAATCAGTTTCCTCCCAAGCTGAGTCCCTTGGTATATCAACTGTACTTCAAGGTAGGCCCCATGCCCAGGAGTAACTGGCAAACACAAGAGACTTCTTGGTTTGGGGGAGGGTGTGTGTACGTGTGTGTGTGTGTGTGTGTGTGTGTGTGTGTGTGTGTGTGTGTGTGTGTACAAGCATGTTCATGCACTTTTGAGTATGGTTTGGTATTATATCTTACTGATTTTGTTTTATTTTTTAGTTGGCTTGTTTTTTTTCAATTTCCATTAGAGAGGGTAGGGAAAATCTGGGAGAAGGTGGGGGAGGTGAAAGAACATGATGAGAATATATTGTACGAAAGCAAAGGAAATAAAAATGAATGAAGATAGTCAAATACACAAGTAAACAGACAAATGTGATTCTAAAAATACATTGCATGGAAAAAATAAGCAAAAACAATGCTTTAAAGAAGTGTAGTCCTAGAATCCTGTTTCCCTTTTAACAAAGCCTCCCCTGGGTGTTTCCAGAACCTTGGCTAACATAAGCAATTCCACTATCAACACCTTCTCCTGCATTAAGCCCTGCTCTCCAATGACAGGCATGTACAGCATGAACAACATCTTCGGTAACCTCGGTTCTCCCGACGGCAGTCTGACCCTAGTGAAGGACCTTAGCAAAGCTCCAAGGCCTTCTCCATCACACCCTTCACAATGAGAAGCACCAAGGCTAGGTAGATAGACACCCAGTTCAATTTTGTGTTTTGCCTCTTACTAGTTTTTTAAGTCAATCAACCACCATCATGTCAATCCCTTCACTGATGAAGATGAGCAACTTTTGTACAGAAATTCATCATTTTCCAAGAATGGATCCAGAATGTATATTCACATACACACAGAACGTAAAACTCTCAAAGCTTACAGCTATACTAGATACACAGCTATGAGAAGATGAGCCTTGGAATGGTGGAACAGAAGATAGCTTTATTGATCCAAAAGTTCTGATAGTAAATTGTTCTAGCTACATTGATGTGGGAGGTGATATATGCTGTGAATGTTTTATTGCCATTGGTTAATTTAAAAAGCTGCTTTGAGCCAATGGCTTAACAGAGTAAAACCATGCTGAAAGAGATATACAGAGAGAGTAGGCAGCGTCAGGGAGAAGCCATGCTGGAACCTTGCCAGTCAGTCACAGTCACGTGACAATACAGATTAGTAATAATTAACCAAGCGTATAAGACCTAGCTACCAATACGCTTAAGCCATTGGCCAAACAGGACTGCAAATAATATAGTTTCTGTGTGATTATTTCAGGAGTCTGGGTGGCCAGGAAACAAACAAACAGCCTCCCCCAACACTACATTGTAATCAAACACTATCTAGGCTTGGTTTATGTTCCACCCCTTGTCACAGAACCCTCATGATGAACAGGCTCTAAAGCTCAAAGTGAATCAATTTATAGATGCAGCTGCTTCATTTCCCTCAAAAAAATACAACAATGTAAAGAAATAAGAATTTTGTTGCCTGGAAATGAAACTTTAACATACACACACACACAGTGAGTGAGAGGGATTGAGAAAGAGAGAGAGAGAGAGAGAGAGAGAGAGAGAGAGAGAGAGAGAGAGAGAGAGAGTGTGTGTTAAATGCCCCCCATAGAGTTCACTGCATTTTTACTAATTAGCCTTAGAATCTGAACTTCCACCATAAATGATCACAGGGACCCTTCAGTGTTCTCCTCCCAAACGGTTATTTTCCACATCATTAGCTTCTTAACACAGGCAGAAATCAATGGCCGCCTGCACAGAGCCTCTGAGCGATCAAGGCTAATGGGAGAGGTGGGAAAAGTAAATATGCATGAAGTGGTTCAACTGTCACTTCAGTGTCCCATCTGAGCAGAAACGGACACACCTAGAGTCCTGATCACGGCCTGTCGGGGGACAAGGGGCTCTGAGTGCAGGCTGCGTGATCTCTGCACTTGATTGTGCATCAGCAACAATACCCCCTGTCCACAGTTCAGTGTCCCATGGAGGATGGTAAAAGCCCACAGCTCCTATCCTGAGTGAGAACAGAGCTTCTGAAATACTCCCCTGTTCAGCAATAGGAAAGAATATGCATCCCCAGACTTACAGGTGTTTAAGTACACCCTGCTATGGGGGAGGAGTGACTTACCGGTGCTCCTGAAGGTCCAGGTGGACCTTGGTGACCTCTTGGTCCAGGGGCTCCCTGAAAAGACAAGAAACTATGCATTAGTCACCACTCTCCTCTCTACCTGAACAGGAACACCACCACCCAAGGCCTTTCATTGACAAGGTCCCAAGCTCCCCAAGCTCCCAGAAGGCAACAAAGGCTTCTGACTCTCAGCTGGAAGTCAACTGGACACATCCCTGACAGAATTCCTGAACCCAACCCCATAGCTGTGGCTTTTCTTCTGCCAACATGGGAAAGACCTGTTTTCCATACCTGCTCTCCCTTCAGGCCCTCTCTGTGCACCTGAGAGACAGACAGGAGTTAGCAAAGGTGTCACCATGTCCTCAACAGTCACCAGACACTCTCAGTTCCATCCCAGCTATCCACTCTGCGTGTCACAATGCAGTGGCTTATGATTCTTCTCCAATCTGATTCAGTATTTGATATCAAATGCCCTTTTTGATAAAGGTTTGAACAGCACACATTAAGCATATGTAATAGTGGGTTTCATGATAGCCTTATTTAATGAACATACATAGTATTTCCTGATTTCACTCCTCCTTCAGCAACCACTAACTGCCTGTCAATCCCTATCCACGTTCACTCAATCGGATGAGTTCTGCTTTATGCAGAGAGGTCAGTACTCTGTGACCAATTCCATGAGCTCATGAGCGCATGGGTCCCACCTTCAGTCACTCACCACAGAGCCTGGCACGCCAGGGGGTCCTGCCGGGCCCACATCTCCCTGCAGAGGAGAGAAAGTAGATCAACAGTTATGTCCTCCACATTCTTCTGTTGCTTATTCCAAACACCAAGAGGATCTTCTCTGTGCTCCACCACACACATTTCCATCATGCCTGGATGTCCCCCACCTCGAGTATTCTAGAAGCTCTGCATCCAATTCCCATCTCACTCTCAAGCTCAGATGCTACTGGAGGACACAGGCCTTTTCATTTCCTCTTTGTGCTCATTCAGACCAGGGTCTCAGCAGCTGCTGTGTGAGGTGTGTCACATCTATCTACTGTTCCAGAAACAGCGCTGGACCCCCATTCTGGGGATACCTGATGCAGCAGGCTGTGCTGGAGGTGGAAACCACAGGATTTCCATCTTTGCAGTGGCCCTTGTGCCAAGTTCATGGTTTAGCACATGGTCAGCACTTACCTAACGTCTACCAAAAGAGAGACCCTGTGTGGGGACAACCCAGTCACATATCTCTAGATTACTAGTCTGAAATGCTATGAGACCTTGAATGATTGCTGCTAAGCTCCTGGGGGTTGGGGTAATTTGTTACCTAGTTAATCGATACACTGGAGATAGTGTACAATTTTCAACATAACACAACATAGATGCTCTGAGATACCTAGCAGTGCATCATTCGAGGGTCATGTGGATGGATTTAAAAGTATAATTAATAAAGGAGGAAGGATTGTAGGAGCCAAAGGGGTCAGGGACACCCCAAGAACACGGACCACAGAATCAACTAACCAGCGCTCACAGGGGCTCACAGAGAGTTAAGCAACAGTCAGGGAGCCTTTATGGGTCTGAGCTAGGTTCTATGCATATGTGTGTGTGTAGCTTGTTGTTCTTGTGGAATAGTAGGAGTTGTCTCTGACTTTTTTTTGCCTGTTTGGAGGACCCTTTTTCCTCCTACTGGGTTGCCTTGTGTAATATTGATATAAGGATATGTGCCTAGTCTTATTGTAACTTGTTACACCGAGTTTGGTAGATATCCCTGTAGGACCTGCCCTTTTCTGAAGGGAAAAAGAAGAGAAATGGGTCTGGAGGAGAAAGGAGGTTAGGGGAGGAGTGGAGGGAGGAGAAACTGTGGTCCAGATATAATTTAGGAGAGAATGAATGAATAGATAGATAGACAAGACAGACAGACAGACAGACAGATTTAATAAAATCTGTTGTGGAATCTTGGAGAAGATACTATTTTTGGTCTGCCGTCTCTTATCTGTAAAGAGGGAATTCAGAAGATGGCCCCTCTGGTTCCAATGGTTTTCTTTACGATTGTGAAACAGCAAAGGTCTAGAAGATCTTCTATTTTCACTCCCATAATGAGATGAGAGGCACCAGACCACCTGAGCCTGACTGACTTGTTAATTATCTCAATGAATGCCCCAAGTAATGTGATGATCTGTGAGCCTGACCTTCCACCTTTGCATCTGCCATGAGAAGCAATACCTCAGCATTTCCCCAAGTAGGATAAGATAAACTAAATCTTCAAATACAAGAGAAATACGCAGAATATAGACAACACACACGCACACACACACATACACATGAAACAGGCTTGTGCAACAAGCGCCATTAGTTCTTACTGACTTGAACTAGTAACTTATTTTAAGATTTTAAGTCTCTGCAGGGGGAGTATTAAAATCCTAATATTGGAATAACATAGCAATGCAAATCTCAGTTGTAAAATCGCCCAGCAGGGGAGAAATGTTAACTTACCTAGAAATGATATTGAAGTTGAGCAAGAGAGAAATAGCACTCTCCAGCCCTGTCCCTCAGTGCCTACTTCTATCAACTGACTCATTGACTGATTGGCCAGGCACACTGCACAGCCCATGTGCTTCTGCCCTGTACTTGAAGTATCTGCAGGGAGTTTGACTGTGCCGAGATGGCCACCATATGCCTCCTGCTAGAGTCACTCTGAACATCAGAGATGCAAGATTGTTCTGATCCCAGTGTCCATACACTGCATCCCACCCACCAGCAGCCTTTCCACACACCTCTGGGCCTGTCTAGCTTCTTCTGAGTTCCTCTAGGATTCAGTAAGAATAGCGTCCATGATCCTCCCATAGGGGTCTATTTTACCATCCTTCCTGCTGTGACACCAAACCCACACCCACTCCCTTCGCTTTTGTGTTCTAACTGGAATGCTCAGCAAGGCACCCATCTTCATTACCAATTCTCATCCTGGAAAGAACCCGACTTGCAGTCCTTTGGGTTGAGATGCAAAATCCTAAGCACCATATTTATTAAGTAAGCCTTGCGGAAGTGCTCTAAACAGAGGACCAGGATGCAGGGATATGGCTGCTAGCGTAATTATTAGAAGCATTTCCAGAGATGACACAAAACATTTGCAAGATTGTTAGGAAGAAATGAAAGAAGATTAGGAAGTACAAAACAAAAGAGTTTTTAAAATTATTTTTTATGTATTCATAGCATCCCTTAAAACATTTTAAGACCAAAAGATTTTAAAATATATCCAGATATTATGTAATGGTTTTACTTGGAGTTTATTTTTTTAATTTATTTTTTAAAAGCTATCTTTTCTCATTTTACATGCCAACTCCATTTCCCACTCCCTCCCTCCTCCTGTTCCCTCCATCTCCCACCCATCACCCATCCTACATCCCATCCACTCCTCAGAGCAGGTGAGCCTTCCCATGGGGAGTCAACAAAGTCTAGCGTATTGCTTTGAGGCAGGACCAAGGCCTCCCACCTATATCTAGGCTGAGCAACTTGTCCCTCTAGAGAAAAGGGATTCCAAAAGGCCAGAACAAGCAGTAAGGATGAATCCTGAACTCACTGCCAGTTGGAGTTTATTTTTGATGGGTACTTATTATACACACACACACACACACACACACACACACACACACTTTTTGGCTTTTTCAGACAGGGTTTCTATGTGTAGCCCTATCTGTCTATCTGTCCTGGAACTTACACTGTAGACTAGGCTGGTCTTGAGTTTGCAAAGATCCACCTGCCTCTGCCTCCCAAGGTCTGGGATTAAAGACTTGGGCCACCACAGCTGGGCCACCGACAGGGTGGGTATTTATTCTTAATGCAGAAAAACAATTCAAATGCAACAGGCAGAACTGATTGGGAGTTCCCGACACCCAGTGAGCCTCCTCTGTGTTGCACTCTCTTCCCAGAGCTCACTGTGCCCCTGCCCCAGGTTCTGGCTTCCTTACCTTCTCTCCCTGGGGTCCTGCCACACCAGGGGGTCCAGGTCTTCCCTGGTGGAAAGAAAGCAGAGATGGATTATGACAGGTCCCAGGATACATAGAAATGAGTGGAGAAGGGGATTCTGGAAAGTGCATCTTGAACAGGGACCTGGTTATCCTTAGGAGGCCAGGTTTCCCATCTCTAGGCTTCCCAGCTTCCTTCCCCGCTAGGAAGCTCTTCCTCTGGAAATCTGAACCCTGTATACTGGCACTGCCATCTTTGGAATCATGCTGGTAGTTGCAACTGGACACCACAGTCTAAGAAAACAGCACAAGGCCACCTTTTGCCTAAAGACAAGGATGCCAGAGAGAGAGCTTCACAAAAGGCAAAAACACAAACCACCCAGATCTGCCTGGCACCAGAAGGCAGAGGGCGGAGTCTGATGGAGCCCTTTGGAAATGCTTAGAGGTCTTGGGCATGGGTGTCTCAAAATTAGAAAAGGGGAAGAGTCAGCCTAGACTTGGGCCAGGATTAGGAAACTGACGTGAGAACCTAAGGCCCAGAGAGGTGGCCTAGGAGATGCCAAAAGCATGGGACTACTGCTTTTCGGGTCCTTGTGGTGTAGGGCATCCTACTGAGAGAAGCCAGCAGGAAAGAGTGAGCATGCTTACAAGGGACGGGAGGAGAGAACAGGGCCTGCCCTTCATGCGCCTGTGTTGCTCCTTGGGAAATGAAAGGACTTGAAGGAGAGCTGGACAAGCCATGGGCACCCACCAGGAGTGGACTGCAAGGAGAATTTATTGTAATCCATAGGAATAAGGCCATCTATGCCCAGCACCGTTCTCAGTGGAAGTCCGACTAAGTCAGCAGTCTCCAGTTCCCAGTTTATCCTTCCAGAGCCTAAACTATAGATGCACTTTCTCATGAACAATTGTTCTGTCTATGGAGGCACAGTCCAGATTACTTCATGGATTTCACAGTTCCATCCATCTCCTTCATCCATACCATTACATCCTATTGTACACATTCCCATCTCCAGCTGCATCAACGCATCCTGGTGCACGCAACTCTTTCTTCTTGCTGAGCATTTGGGCTGCTTCTAATTGTTTCTTCTAGAGATGCGGTGAAGGCAATACTCCTGTATACTGACCCCTGTGAGCATGCACATCACCTATGGGCTTCACACTATGGCAATATATCCTATTACCCAAAGTATAGTGGATGCAAACCAGTGTGTTTGCTGGAATCCCTGTCGTGTTAACACTTGCAGAATCAACACAGGTGAGGTCTGAACCTTGCACTACTGTTGCCCCCGCTGAGCAGGAAAGAAGCCGAGGTTAGTGCCAAGGTGCACTCATTCCTGGCACAAAGAACATTTGCCCCCCAACCCCAGCACCCACCTACCTGTGCTCCTGGCTCTCCAGGCTTCCCAGGGAATCCATCCAGGCCTCGCTCGCCCTGGCAAAGAAGGAAATTGCAGAAACAAAGAATGAATAGTCACATGGAAAGAGCTGGCTGGACACCCTGCGGTCACTGTCACAGAAGGCAAGGGGCACCTAGGCCCTGAGTGTCAAGCATGTCCAATCCCACTCTCCATCTGACTCCCCCACATACAGGAGAGCTAAGCGCATCAGCACACAGAACATCTCCAGGATCGAAGTTACTGGGTCAAAGAGCAGAGCGGAAAAACTTGAGAAACTGTAATTCTATCTGTTTCCCTTGTGACCCAGGGGTAGCACGGTCTCCTCGTCACACAGATCTTTATGTGAGTAAAACATAGGTATGTGGTGTCATAACACGGTAGAATGGCAGGCACAGTGTGTGTGTGTTGTCCACTTTGTCCAGCAAATACGAGCATCCATCAGGCTTCCTGCCCTTGGAATGGACCTAAGAACTGACCACTAGCTAACAGCATGCCAGCATCCACCCATTTATCTAATCCCCAACCCATCTGCCCACATTAGGCATGATGTAAATGAACAATGAACCATCCCCATGTGCAGTGAAGGAAACCCAGCCTCACCACAGGAGGCTTGGGCCATGGGGAGAAGTGATGTCTGTATGTCTTTTCTCTGCCCACTGGTTCCACACCTGCTATTATACATTACATCCTTCCTGTCCCTTGGGATGTTGGCCAGCTTGAGCACATGAAAAAACCAAGGCTCAGAGTTAAGAAGCTACGTGATCAAGCTGAGTATGTGGAGGTGGAAACAACTTTGGGGTATCTTCACCCCAAATCCTCAGACTATTTCCACTACTCCAAGGCCTGTGTAGGGTCCTCGGGGCAACATACCAGGCTCCCATTGGATGCCTAGGCTGAGTGAATTCTAATAGTCTCAGTGTCTGTGGTTCATCATGCCTCTTCTCTAGACAGGGCTAGGCCTGTGTCCAAAGCCATGGGGATGCGATCACGTGGTGGAACCATGAAAAATAGCAGGAACTCCTGATTTCCAATGCCGAATGCTCTCCTTGCGAAATGTCACCTGGCACTTGGGCCTGGGGACTGATGACCAGGAACAAATCTACAAGTTCGGCCTCAAAGCAGAAGGCTCCGCCTATGCCTTGGCCCTCCATTTCTTGTGTCTTCACACCTGAAGCCCTGATTGAATAAAGTCCAGAGCCCAGAGATCTCCCAGATGTAGCTCAAACAGGGACAGAGCAAAGATGAAGCAGACCTGGCTGGACATCTGGACCATGTCAGCTCAATAGTCTGCACCATGTCTTAATAACAGATGCGCCAGGCAGCAAGTAGGAACGCAGACAGATGAGCATTCATCAGAGAGGAGCAGGAGCGCATCAGATCCCAGATGAGGAGAGCAGGGAGGGGGCTGACAGAAGTGAAAGAAGACAGCCAGGCAATGAGGCAGAGAGCAAGTCAAAGACAAGCAAGAAATGGGGGAGAACAGAGGTGGCAATAAAGGGACAATGGCAAGAGAGCTTGGGGTGGGGAGAGTCACAGAGAGAAAGAGGAAGGTGGGATTGAAGAGACAGAGACGCACAGAACACACACAGGTAGATACGACATAGGGTGAGAGAAATGCAGGAAAAGAGACAAGGACAGGAGAGAGAGAAACAACGTGGAGAGGCACAAGAACAGAACAGAGACTGAGACAGAAAGCCAGGCTAGATACAGGAAAGGTACAGAGGGAGGGATGGGGAGAGGGAGGGAGAGAGGGAGGGAGGGAGGGAAGGAGGGAGGGAGGGAGGGAATCAAGTTCTAAAAGTAACCTAACCTATAGATCCTTGAGGGCAAACTCCAAGAGTTCTTCAGCAGCTGACGCCTGAGATCTCAAGATTCTAGGTAGCTTTCCCATAAATGTTGACCCAATGAACCAAGGGATGCACTTCTATATGTCTGATGTGCCAGGGATGCCCACAGAGGAGAAACACTTGCTACAAGTGAGACCCAGCAGATAGCATGTCAACTCTAAAGACCAAAGTCCTTGGGGAGTGGGTGACTGACTGATGATAACTTCATATGAGAGTATCAGGTTGAAAATACAAAACACAGGAGTACCTCCCCTCACCTCACAGGCCTTGGTTTCAGTCCCATAAACCACCAGACCCCTCAAACATGCAAGGGAGCACATCTCACACATGTCAGCTCCTGTGTTTTCTTTCATGATTCTTTGACCTCAGAGCTATTTCCTGAGAAATGGAGGGCTATTCCTGGAGGACAAACTAGGGCTTTTAACAGATGAGAACTTAAAACCTCATCCAAGGTCTCAAGCTCAGCCCAGGTTATCTGGCTTCAATGCTGGGACACTTGTCATTTCACTACGTCTACCTCATCCTGAGCTATCCTGCCAGTGCAGAACACCTGTAGTGTCTCAGGCGCTCAGTGCTGACAGTCACCCACAACGGTCTGGTCACGGCCTTCCAGGTAGCACCAGGGCTCACAACGCACAATCATTGGTACCATTAGCGGGTTTGTTCCTCTCTGCACCTTAGTAGAGAGATCTTTACACTTTGCTAAACATGCCATACCCAGCAGCCTGAACAATCCACCTAAGCTTCTCGGTCCCTCAAACACAGGGACCTCCTTGTCCTACAGAGACCTCTGTTGTATCTCTCAGACACCTGACAAACTCTAAAGGAAGGTCTCTTTCCCAGTTAGGGAGACCACACTACAGTGACAGAGTGGAGGAGGATTCTCAGACACTGCATGCTGAGATGAGGCCCAGCAGCTGGAAGGACCTGTCTCAGGAGAAGATGGAAACTTCCTTCCTGCTGATGTAAGAAATCCAAGCGGGTCCTAAGAACACAAGCTATTCTAAGTACACATCAGCCAAAAGAATTGGAGTGGGGCCCAATTCAACATGTTCACCAGTTAGGAAAATGGATATTCAGAGACATAAAAGACTCTAAAGATTCTTCCAGGAAACTCCCCCAGCTGATGAACACGTTTCGTAAAGGGAAAGATACAAAAACAACACACAAAAAGTAATGGCCTAGGGCTTGAGGGAGAACTCAGCAGTTAAGGATGCTGGCTGCTCTTGCAGAGGACCCAAGTTTGCTTCCCAGCACCTACATGACAGTTCACAACCTTTTGTAACTCTAGTTCAAAGAACTGGAACCCTTTTCTGAATCCTATGGGCACTGTGCATGCACACAGTGCATTACATACAAATAAGCAGGCACTCACAAAATAAAATAAATCATTCTAAATGTCCCTAGCCTTCCTACAGCAAAGACAAAGAGGAATTGTAGGACACAGACCAGCGTACCTTATGTGACTGTGTGAAATGAACTAGGTACACATAAGGAAGTCTACAGGATTCTATCAGCATCTAGGCTGTGGATACACCAGAATGGGGAGACTGGAAAGTAATTTTCACTACGTCCCAAGTGAACTGAAATAAAGTTAAATTACTTAATGAAAACATCCCACTCAAGACTGAAGAAACATGTGCTGTAGGAAAAGATAATGGGGTGCAGCCTGCCTGGGGGTCAGGGCCCACCTGAGGGCAGGCGACAAGTCCCAGCTCTAAGAAGTTAAGTATGAACTAGGGAAGAGGGCAGTGAGAGGGAGGGGGCAGGTTCTGTAGTCCTTAGCTTCCAGAAGAACGGTAAGCATACATGGCATTACACAGACTGAAGGAGCAAATGAGAACTAAGAAATTATATAAGGTTCCATGTAAGATGTGAGTCCCTAAGGCCTCACCAACTAGGCCTTCTGAGCTCCAATTTAGGGAACTTTGGCTTGGAAAGTTGTACCTCTTCCTGGGCAAGAGGACTGAAGGCCATAGCACCGAGCTTTGGCCCATCTGTGCAGACTGTTTCCATGGTGCAAAATGAGCTAGCACATGCACATCTGCCACACACATGTGCACACACAAACACACACACACGCACATACACACACACAGTGAAGAGCCCTTAGCATTCTTTCTCTTTTCTGTGGAATAGGCATTAATTGGCCAGTATGGACTCTAAATACCTTTTCTCCTGGAGTCCCCCTTTCACCTCGTTCTCCTTGGAGACCCTGGAGGGAAAAAAAGCATCACACACCTCACAATGTGGCCGCCCAGTGCTCACCCTCTGGCGGCCCCCGGAAAAACTTCAGCTCACACCCATGTCCATGACAAGGTGGTAGAGAAGGTCCTGTGTCACCCAACTACAAACACCAGGAAGCCTGAATTCCTGCCTCAACCTGGACCTTGAACCCACACACTTCCAGACGTGCCCCTGGAATTGTTTCCCTGGCCAGTCCTCAAAGCTATGGAATCCAGCTCACCTGACGAAGAAAAGACTCCACCCTTTTTATGGAGTAGATGACTGTGCACTGTGCATGTGGGTGGAAATGGCTTACACCAAGTGTCATACTCCCAGGCTCTGCCCTGTCATTAGGAAAGGGGACCCAGGAATGTGCATTTAAACTTGTTCCCCTGGTGACGCATGAGTCTCATAACTGTATAGACTAAGGTGAAAGGCGGCTGGAGAGCCAGCTGTTGACAGCTGCGCAGAGGGACAGAGCCACCTCCCAGCCCCACCATTTACTTACCGGAGCTCCAACGTGCCCAGAAGGTCCTGGCAGACCAGGGGGTCCCTGAGGGCCCTGCAGAAGAGTCCACAAAAGAAGAATGGGATGGAAAAAAGGACAAGCGCTTCTCAACATTCTTTTTAGAAGGACACACTGCTTCTTATGTCACAGGTGCTTCCCACACTGCCTGTACAGCGGTGCCCGGTGGACACTCCCTGCCCTCATGCCTGGTCAGAACACCCACAGCTCTTCCTCCCACCCGATGCGTAGTGAAACCACAATCACAGGAAGGCATGCTGAACTTCAAAGAAAGGTCAATGGCATGGCCTCGGAGCCATCAGGAACCTATATGTAACAGTCCCACTGCCATTTGCCCTAAGTCCCTTCTTTCTCATGGTCTGATCCAGACAGGTGGGTGGCTTCTGAATCTGTGCAGCTGATTGCTGTGGCTGAAGTTTTCAGGGAGCCACAGGATTTGTGCAGCCTGGACAAGTCCTGTGAAAGGATCTACCAGAATTCTGAGCACAACCTGGTTAAGCAGAAACTTCTGCCTTCTGAGACAACACATTTGTATATATCTATGAAAAATCTACTAGAATAAAAGAATTGGGCATTCCTTCTGTCAAAGCTATCCCAACTTTTATAAACTACCCTACAGCAACAAAAATGCAGTACACATACACACACCACTCCCACACTCTGCCTCCACACATACACCATACACAACACTACACACACACACACACACACCTACACACTTTAGTGTTTCACTGATTTTAGTCGAAAACAAAGAAAAATAAAAAAGAATGCCTGGAGCCATAAGTATGTGAATGCTATGTACATTACAATGGCATCCAAATCACTGGCTGCCAAGCACCAACTGAAGAGGATGAGCAAGCTCTATCTGGATTAGCATGGAAAGTCTCTATCGCTATAGAGAATAATACATTTTTCAACTGTATGACCAGTTTCTGTAAGAATGCTTGAGGAATTATACATGTGTAGACATATATCCATCTGTATGAAGTTACATGAGAAAGAGGCAGAAACAGATCCAAGCACCTCATCAACATCTAAAGCAGCTAGCTGGTTTGTACCCCTGAGAACTGTCTGTACCCTGAGAACATAAGCATCTCCCAGCAATACTTACCCGCATGCCCACCTCTCCAGGCAGTCCCGGCTCTCCCAGCTCTCCAGGTTCCCCCTGAGCAAAATCGTCACATGGTCATAGTCAGCACAATGCAGGCCCCAGGCACCCCAAAGTGGCTGCCAGTGCCTGGGGTGTCCATTCCCCACAGCCCAGAACTCATCACAAGTGAGCCACCCACCAGTGATGAAGAACTACAGTGGCCAAAACAGAGCTTACTCTCACGCCTTTACTGCCATCTCTGCCGGGCAGCCCAGGTGGACCCGGGGATCCCTGAAAGAGAGAAAGAGAACACCCCTTGGCATGGGATAAAGACAGCAGTGGGGCAGTGGAGAAAGCATCAGACAGGAGGAGGAACTGGAAAACTATGAGCATTCCTGTAGCCTCAAATACGCTCTGTTGACCACAGTTCTCCATGCCATCTTTGCCTGTATGAAGAGACAGCAGTGACCCAGAGCTCGGTGGGAGATGGGCAAAAGCTCCTGGGAACCTGAAGAATAAACCTCAGTCATATACAGAGTGCACAAAGGAGTCTGCTGGGAAACCGTGGCTATGTCCAGGCCACTGTGGCCTCCTTTTCTTTTACCATGGACTCAGAAGAGTTCGAGGGTCAATCACATGCATAGAACAAAAAGAGGAAGCTAACAGAGTATTTGGTCAGTAACTCCTATCTATCCGGGGTTTGGGGAAAGCAGAGACATTCCATTGGTCTCCAGGTCCATTTGTCCATCCTTACCCAAGTATAATGAGACACATGTCTACCTGGGGAATTTTCCCAAGAGGAAAAACATTGCCCAAGCGAACAAGGGTTTCTGTGGTCAGTCACTTTCTAGGACACAGGGGGCTCAATGGGGTCTTTTTGGATCAGACTGTCACTTATCTTCCCTGGGGAATGCCACCATGGCAAGGTGTCCATGGCTTCCATTTATCCATCAGCAAACTGGGAAGAAATCACCTTGTTTGGTTCTCCCGGGATAGGAAGGGCTAATCATTTCAGGTAGAGGTGAGTCCTGAAGAGACTGGACATTGACTGGATGCAAATAATTGCTGTCATACCTAGGTCTGTCAGGGAAAAGTCAACAGCGATAGTAGAGCCATAACAATTCCGATTTATTAAAGAAACAATGAAGGTGCTGCCCCCTGGGTTGATCGTTATTGCATATCTACCATGAGCCTGGCACTAGATGGTCTGGGGTCACCTCTGAATGGAACTCATCCCCACAATCAACATTTATCCACACTTCACTTAGCTCTCAAAATGAAAGCACAGGAAGGTGAAGCACTTCACCCAAAGTCACAGTTTTTACGGTAGAAAGCTTGACTTGGGGCCCCAGAGAATGCCTCTTCACTCTGCTACTGCATCTGGACACATCGGTTCAGTGATGTTTCACAGTCCTACATATAGACCAAATGCCATCATCACAGAGCATACAGTGGTTTCTCAGGCCCACACGGAAGCCCACATGGCAAGAGGAGACAGGTTGGGGGAGTTAACGCCTGGGTAAGCCATCACTGTTCCCCTCTCCAGGGACCATGCTCTACCCCTTCAGCCTCAGCAAATCCCACTGTGCTGGAAATAGTGCAGTCTCTTGACATCATGGGAGCTAGAACATCAGCACAGGTCCATGAGGCTGAAATGAAGGTCACATATAGGGAAAGATAAAACCCCAGATCCCTTCCTTCACTGCTCATCCATCAGAAGTACCCCAGCCTCCTTAACTTCATATCCCTTGATCCTAAAAAGTTAAGTCCAAAGTCCTCCAAAAGAGAAACATCACAAAAAGGTAAGTACCTCCCCTGAGGAATCCCCCACCCCCTGCAGAGTGCTTCCCTCAGAATGAGGCCTATCTAGGCATGGAGGGCAGACTTCTCCCAACACACTGGTTACCCACTTGAAATAGCGTGTTCTTGGAAAGGCCTGTCTGTCTTCCGGCTCCTATGGGTTTGGATATCCTACAGCTGAAGGCAGGCAAGTGCTATCATAGGGGCTCCTGCCTTGGGAATGAAAGTGAGGGCACAGCAGGGCACAATTGGCCCGTGGAGAAGTCTAATAAAGGGAGTCATGAGTGTGAGCTGTGACAATGCCCAAGAGAACTCTGGAGAGTTCCGGAACCTTTGCTTGTCCTCACAGTTGTCTCTTTTGTAGCTTGTTGGTTGCATCGCAGGGACACCCAGGGGAGGCCCTTGAGTCTGGCCCAGACATTATCTGGGAACTCTGAGATGGGAAACAAGAGGATATGGCACCAGCTCCTGACAAGGCACCAGGGCTCTGTGGATGTTCTCTGGACATCAACCCTTTGGCTTTTAAGGGAAGGTTGTGATGGACCCTTGTTCCAGAATGAATCTTGGTCATATGGTCCACCCGAGCATGGTGAACAGCCCTGTATAGAGGAAAGAGAATGGTCTCAAGGGCTGGCACACTGAAGCTTTAAGGTCTCTCCGTCTTGATGGCCTAAGGCAGGCTAGGGACAGGTTTAGAGTATGTATGTATGTATGTATGTATGTATGTATGTATGTATGTACAAAGATACAGTGTGCACCTTTGGGGGCTGTACACTTCACATGAGAAGCTGGCCTGTCCAAGACCGTGGACAACTTGGCAGCTCAGTTTTAGACGGCTGTCTAACAGAAGTGATCCCATAATTTTCATACAAGTGTGGGCTACTACTCTTTGTATAATTAATATTGGAGGATTATTTTCTAAGTCAGAACATATAACAACTCCCCCCACTCCCCTCTCCTCTCTCACTCAAATCTAAATGTGTGTTATAAATTTTTATTTTTTCAAATTAAAATATACCATTTTTACTTTTGCCTTTCCTCTAGCCAACCTGTCCCATGTATGCCACTTCACTCTCCTTGATCTTTCACAAATTTATGGCCTCTGTTTCTTTGTTACATAAATGAGTGTGTATGTATTTGTGTGTATGTGTTCCTAAAACCTACCAAATCTGTACGATGCTACATATGTGTGTGTATGTGTGTGTGTTCCTAACACCTGTCCAATCTGTACAACACTAAGTTAGCCAGTAAAGAGTAGATAGCCACCCTGAAATTGGTAAGGTCAGTATGGGAAGATGTTCAAAGGGAATTTGCTGAATATCCACAATGAAGTGTCAAAAGATAAGCCAGAGAAGGCAGGTAGGAAAAGAAAGGAAGATAGAGGTCTGAACTTCCATGTACCCTTCGTGGTTGTTAACTTAGCAGAGAAACACAATAATTTCCCCCTAAAGTCTGAATGTCTGTTTCCTGAAACCTAATCCCCATGCAGTATAACCCAGAGTCAGGATCCATAGGAAATGGGATTAGTGGCTTCACAAAAGAGGCTCATGGGAGTTTATTGATCTTTCCTGCCATGTCAAGACAGAGCCATAAGCTGCCATTTATAAAGCATACAGCAGGCATTGCCATCTCAGACTTCCTAGTCTTTAAACAGTGACCAATTCATTTCTGCTATGTAAAAATTTATGTAACCATAAGGTTGAAAGATGCTGTGAGAGGGAGAATCACCTTTTTCTGCAGTGCAGCCATTGGTGGGTTCCCTATGCCCCAGTGGATGATGCCACATCTACGTGCATATGGGTAGTGCTAACTACATATGGGTAGCACTAACTGGACTCCGTGGGTTAAAGTGAAATGAAATGAATGAATGAATGTGGGAAGGAGATGTGATAGGTTTCTAGGAGGAGTGGATATGATCCACATACACTATATACATGTATAAAACGTTCAAGAGTAAATTAAAATTTACCCCATTCCTGGTCTTTGGTTGTAGCATCAGTATTAAGCTAAAATATATTTCCTCCTGTGTCTTGACTTCATCGACCGCAGACGGCATGACACAAGGAGGAACCCTGCTTCTAGCCCAAGGTGGCCAGGAAATGCTTTCAAGACAGGAAACTTCAAACCAAGCATGGTGCTGTTGTCATTTTGAGTGGCTTTCTAAGCCTGCACATTTCAGTTATGAAAGGGAAATCATCACTTGGTCTGTTAGAAAAATTTCAAATAGATACATCGCATACGTCCATTAAAAGCAGACAACCAAGGCTGCTGGGAGGGGTATATCCCATGCCTGGAATTCTGACCCAAAATTGTAGTTCTGATTCCAAGTTCAGACTCTGACTCCTCTGACCCATGTGACTGTCTCCAGGATTCCATTGGCAGTGCCACAAAAGACAACATCTAGCAGGACATTACTCATCCACTGACGCCCCCTTGCCAGTATCCAGAGCCTTGGGGGGATTTTCCGTACTTTATTAGCCAGATGTAATTACTGGACTGCAGATGTCTCCTGCTCGCCTGAGGAGATGATGCCATGGCTCATTCCTAAGTGTCTTCAGCTGGAGAAACTTTACCAATGTGATTCTTCATCTATTTGGCAGCAGGCATGTCAAGCCGACCCTCCGAAGAAAGTATTAGGAATGTTCTAGACAGTGACCCTCAAAGTAGAGGATCCTGGGCCGGCACTAGCAGCACTGCCTGGAACCCTTTTAGGCAGCCATGTTCCCTCATCCACGGCAGTCTTAATGAATGAGACACTCCAGGAACCACTTCTCAGCACAGACAAATTCAGAGTATAGAGTCAGGCAACCTGATATCAAATCCAACCATGACCACATAGATCGATGGAGCCAGCAGATCCCAGCTCTACTGTAAGATGAGGACAAGGATGTCCAGCTCAAAAGTTAAACCAAACAGCAGTGCCAGACTCCTGAGAGGTAGTAAGTGTCTCTGGATGATTCTGGTTTTTTGGTTTGTTTTTTTTTTTTTTGATTTTTCGAGACAGGGTTTCTCTGTAGCTTTGGTGCCTGTCCCGGAACTAGCTCTTGTAGACCAGGCTGGCCTCGAACTCCCAGAGATCCGCCTGCCTCTGCCTTGCGAGTGCTGGGATTAAAGGCGTGCGCCACCACCGCCCGGCTTCTGGATGATCCTGGAAACTCACCTCTGGCCACTGTTCTAGAAGGGAGGCACCCAGATTATTCACACGTGGCAGGGCTCTGTTTCCATGTCCCACCCCACTTTGAAGTCTTTCTTCCCTCATAAACTCCTTTCACTTTGCAGTTTCAAAGGGGGCCTGCTTCTGCAGGACTCTGGGGCGGCTGCATCAGGCCAAAAGGGCCCATTCTTTTACAATGTGGATGGCTCAAGGTGGGTGTGCCATGTGGGGATCAGAGAAGTGACAGCCTGTGTACAAACCTACATGTCACCAGTATGGAGTCCTCTAATCACAGCAGGGGCAAGCAAGAATGTCCTTTTAGATACCGACTCTCTCATTTAGTCACATAGAGATTGTAGTGGTAGTCCAGGTTTGATGGTGAGAGTTGGATTGTATGTACAAGCACACACACATACACATGATGGAATTCAGAGCCTCAGGCACACTAGGCAAGTTAACTGATCTATATATCTCATATATAGTTTTTGAACAGAGTCTGGCTAAGTTACACAGGTTGGCTTTGAACCTGCCATACTCCTGACTTAGCTTTCCACGTAGCTGTGGTTGCTTGCCTGCATGTCCAAGACTGATCTGTGATATTTCTTTATCCATAAACACCTATCCTGGCCTCTGCCTACTCCCCCTTTACTCATAGGGGCAGGCACCTCTTCGCACCCTCCATAACTTGGGTTACATATATTTCACAGAATGTCTTGAAAGGTGACAAAATACTTTATTTCTGACCATTTGTTATAATCCTAAGCATGATTTTGCAGTGTAGGACTCGATTGCGTTATTCATGTGTATAGCCACATTTTCATGCTATACCCCCCACATTACCATCTGTTTCTAACTACATATATCAACTATTCACATGTGTTTCTCTTATAGTCTGTGAGGATTCGATATATAAGCATGCATTTCATGATGTTTCTCAGAGCAAACCCCGAAGGGAAAGTGTTAAATAAAGATGGGCTCTCCCTGAACACCTCTTCCATATTTTCATAGACCAGAATTGTATGACATCATCAGCCTGTTCAAGGAGCTGATATGACCCAGTCTAGGGCACAGCAGCACAGCATCTGTCCCCACAAGAGCCAGTGCTCCAATAATGTCAGTGACACATATGTTGGCCATGAAGTCTTGTGGCTACCACTCAAGGGCATTTGCATCAATTTGAATGCATTAGTAATAAATGCATAGTCACTTGTAACGTGTCTCATGTTACATTAAGGATAAGAAAATCACTTCTTCCCCTTAGAGTAATCTAACTAAGAGTGAGGGAGCCAGTATTTGACTCCTCTACTTCACTCTCCCTGTGTCTCCTGTCATTCCTTGTCTGTTGTTTGAATCTGAACCTACACCTGTCTGAATGCTGTCTAGTGCATCTGTCTGTGTCTGTGTGCATCACTAACAAAGGGCTTTGTTTTTTCCAGAATGCATACTGGGGTAAGAATTATATACTGTACAGAAATCTTAAACAGAGTTTTCCAAGGGATGAAGTTACTGACCCCAACTGGTCCCAAGGGACCCAGATAACAAACTAGTGCTATTAGCAATGTCTGTATACTGCTTTTTAACACTATGGATATTCATTTCATAGGGTTTATTTCAATGTATTTGCCGTTTCCCACATTTATTCCCATAACATGCACACACAAATGAACTCCTCTGATTCAGGAACACAGAGAGAAAGGTGTAGCTAATTTAAGATTACAATTATGTTGTAAACACTGATCATACGGGAAATCCAAGGCAAGTAGAGTAGGCTGTTACACTGTTCTCTTAAAGGCAGATTAAACAAGCACATGATTGCACAGCAGGAGAGCAATCTTAAGTGATCTCAAGGTGTATTAAGTCAGGCTATGAGGTCCAGCAAAAGTTCCAGGCCCTTAGGATGTAAGAGACATTTTCAGAATAATGGAAATGTGTTGCCACGGGCAGTGACTGAAGTAGCATCCTTAGGGGCTCTTTGTTTTTATCTGTCTTTATCGATTACCATCCTAAGTGTTTCCTTGGAGAGTAAGTTGCACACTCCCCAAGGTCTGCTGTGCTGTGGTTGTTATTTAGAAGGGAAACAAGATACAACTTTCATAGCTGGTAACAAATCAGCCCTGCCACACACTCTCTTCCAGTCCTCTCTCTGTCCAGTCACAACACAGCAGCTCTATTCCTCATCTGTTCCCCCATTAAGTCATCTTTTGACTCATTCCCAAATTTCTCTGGACGGTCCCCTCTCAGATCTATCTTCTTTTTGCTGATTGAGCATCCTCAGCCTCCTGACCACACAAAGACTTTTAACTGGTACCCTATCACAGTACATGAAATCTAAACAGGCTTTGATATCTGAGGTCCTGCCTGGTGGTCTTCAGGTAGTGTCTCTGGCTCCATCTCCATTCTGCTGAGCATCACGAGTCACACTTTACCCTGAGCACAGTACGGTAGCTTCATCTGAAGCAAGCCCTCCTCCTGCTCCTCATTTCACTAGGGTGTCCTGCCTACGCCTCTACTTCTCAAGCACTGCTCCGGTGGCCTGTTCTCCAGGAGACATTCAGTCCCTTCTTTCCTCCTCTCTCAACCTCCATTACCTGTCTCCACCTGCTATCCCTTCCTGCAGTGTCTGCATTTGCTCCTGCCGTCCAACTCAGGAGACACCCAGAAGCAAGGCCTGCAGCCAGGAGCCTTCTGCCCGACTCAAATCCACAGAAGGTGACATAGCTATACATACCTCCCACAGATCCGCCCTGAACTCTGAAGGAAACCAATGAATGGAGGCTTACCTTCTCACCCTTTTCTCCTTGGATGAAGGGTCCTCTTCCCTAGAGAAGGAAATCAGAAGACACAGTTCTACTGAGGGGGCATCTATGTAGTGTGGCATCACCCCAAGAGTCTTTCCTTTGAAATCCATCAGTTGTATGTCCTGCCTCTTGAGGCTCTGTTGTTGGTTATTATGTTAATTGTTGTGTATCTTGGAGAAACCTTAAAGAACTGACTCTTCTATCCTAAAGTATCTCTTTTTATGAACTGTTCTATTCTAAAGCCCATTGTGTCTGATAATCGTATGATCGTTCCCATTTTTGTTTTATAATTTCAAAATGTTTATTTTCAAAACTCCTTCCTCATTGTGTGTGTGTATTTGTTCATGTGTGGCAGTGCATGTGTGTAACATTCATGTATGTGTGTCTGTGTGTGTGAGTGTACATGCATGCACACTTGTTGGGGATAGGACTCAGGGCCTTGTGTCTGCTAGACAAGAGTTCTACTATTGAACCCCACTCCCAGTCCCCTACTAGTATTCTTGAAGCTCCCCTAGACAAGGTTGTAATCAGACATATCTATACCTTGTCTGAAAATCTGCTTTTTAGTTGGCCTATGTAATACACTTGTTAATAATGCAATTATTGACAAGAGTGATTTATATACATTAGAACAAGCATGTGAGATGGCCAGAGTGAAGGGGACACTACAAAGTGGCCAGTTTCAGGCATCACAGGGGTACCACTTTGGCAGAGCAGAATTCTGGGGATGGACAGAATGAAGTACAAGGCTAAAGAATACTATGGCATTGTCCAGCAGGTAGCTCTTCCTGGTGAAAAAGAGAGGTGCTTTCTCCCATGGCTTGGATGCACTCAGCGCCTGTATTTACCAGGTCTTTGGCCAACACCTGGTAATCAATGTGACCAGACTGGGATGCGTGGGGGAGCCCTGGGCCTCACATACCAGCCACATGCTCTCTCAAAGTAGAAAAACAGCATCTTACTTACAGTATCTCCTTTTTCTCCCTTGGGCCCTGGAGCACCCATCAGTCCAATGGGTCCTGATTCACCCTAAAGGGTTAAGAAGCAAAATGAACGTCAGGTCAGATCCTCCCAAGCGCTCTCCCAGATTCTGTACTCTACTTGCCCTACTTCCCCAGAACTGATGCCATCCTGGGTGACTGTATCATGAGGTCACCTGCCCCAGCTTGGAAAGTAAAGAGACGCCTAAGTCACACTCCCTCATATTCATTGAATTTATTTCACAAATCCCTGGGTCCTGCCAGACCTGGGCATTTTTGAGTACAGAGTCTTTGAGTGAATGTTGAAACAAACTTTTATCATGAGTCAACCTGGTGCTGAGAAGGTGTGTACTAATAGCATGACATGGAAAACAGACAGAAAAGAGTGAGAATGAGAGACAGAAAGGCCAAGGTTGGGAAGGAGGAGGGTGGTATGGAGAGGACTGTAGTGCTCAGATGTGATGATAGAGCTCTTCGCCCAGAAGAAGACAGAAGCAAGAAAAGTGAAGACATGCAACGGCCTCTTTCTCTACCATCACCCTCAGCCCCAGACAAGGTATTAGTTGTGCAAAAGTAAAGACCTCCCACGCTGCCATATAGTTGGTACCTCTGGCCCATCAATATTCAAAGACCGAAGCAGTGATGGAGAAGGTAGCATGCTGGAGAATGTGGGAGGGGGAAGAAGCTGCTTGTGACCAAAGACGGAGTACTCTGCACGAGCACCTGACTTTGTGCAACTACCGAGTTTGCAAATTTTGTGCACAAGAAATGCATACAATTTATACAACTTAAGTAACTCCTAAAGCCCAAGTCTTAAACACTTCTTGAAACAATCAAGTTGCAAGGACTGATGCAGGATTAACTGCCTCTGGAGAGTAGAGCCTGTTGGAGCACATGGGCTATGAACCTGAGCCTGGGAAACCCTGCCCTTCTTTCTGTAAACTTTTAGGCTAAGAGGTGCAGGTCTGGAAAGGTCAGAGCCTCATAGCTTGAATCTCATACCACTTGTTCTTACTGTAGCATCTTAACTTGCTCCAAGGCAACTCTGAGGCTTGTGGGACAGTGATATAACACACCCCTGCCATGTTTCCATAGAGGTTTAAAGCAAAGGACACTATACCATGTAGGTACTGACCTTCTGACCAGGGAGTCCCACAGGGCCAGCAAAGCCCCGTTCACCCTGCAGGAAGAAAGACAAGAAGAAATAATAAAGGTGATATATTAATTCTCCCCATCTCTCTTATGCGCTAATTTTCTACTACTGGGCTCGAAATTTAGTCATATGCTAAGCCAGAAGGGTCAGAGAGTTGAGCAGGAAACAGTTGACTTCAGCTGAGAATCCATTCCCCAATTGCAAACATGCATGGACAACTTTCACCACGACCTCCCAGTGCAGCCACAGAAGGATCAAAGCTATAAACACACCGGGGAACAGGAAGGGAGTAGTCTATATTCTCATCCATACATGGGAGCCAAAGATGCCACGCATAGAGATCAGAGAGAAGAACAAGGGTTCCAGGCTGAGAAGTCAGAGAATGGAGATGGCACTGGTTAGAGGGGTCAAATTTCACTTAGATGGAGATAAACTATAGGTTTGTGAGGTGACTGATGTTCTCTTTAGCTTGACCCAGAATTCTGTATCTAAGAGGCACATTAGAGCATCAGTTTGTACCTTATAGATAAATGATATAATTGATCAATAGACAACATAAATGAGCATAAACAAAGTCATTTTATGGGCTATTATTTTCTCAGAATATGTAACTTATTTAGAAAGAAAATTATGATGCCTGCAACTATCAATTTGTGTAATGATTATTTACTAAAATACATAGCATGACAGGGCTAAGGCAATTTTTAGATACACGGCTGCATTCAGATTTTAAAATGTGTGAAAGATCTTGTTAGTGTGTTCACACATGCTCAGTGTGCTGTGGGCACCTCTAATATTGCCAAGCTGAGAACAAACACATGATTCTTAGGCTATAAATAAAGATATCGCCATACTACTGGCCCATTTCTACCTAATCCCATCAATAATAATAATTTCACTCTTGTTCTAGTTTGCGTCTCTATTGCTGTCATAAACACTCTGACATAATACAACTTGGTGAGGAAAATGTTTATTTCATATTCCTCTTCCAGGTGACAGTCCATCAATGTGGGAAGTCAAGACAAGAACCCAAGCCAGGAACCTGAAGGCAATTACTGAAGAAGAGACCATGATGAGATGTAGCTTGCTCCATCCGGCTTACTCAGCCTGTGTTCTTTAAAATATATTTTTTTTCATGAGTTTTTTTGCCTAAGTACCATGTGTGTACCTGGTACTGACAGAAGCCAGAAGGGGGCATCAGCCACCCTGGAACTTGAGCTACAGATGAATGCAAGCCACCATAAGGATGCTGAGAATCAAACCCTGGTTCTCTGGAGACCAGCCAGTGCTCTTACCCACTTAGCCACCTCTCCAGCCCTTTAGTTTGCTTTGTTATACAGGCCTCCAACTACCTAGAGATGATGTAAAGAGCTGGGCCCGCCCACTTCAACCATAAATCAAAATCAATCATCAATCAAGACATTACCCCACCCACATGCCCAAAGACTGATCTGACAAAGGCTGTTCCTCAGTTGATGTTCTTCTTCCAAAGTGACAAGAAAGACTAAATGGTGTAACTCTATTCCTGGGTGCCCATTTACTTCAGAGAAATCACAGATGTCCCCAGCATGTGCACACAGGAGCTCCTATAGTGTCCTTCAGAACGTCTTGGACACTGTTCGCATCCATCACCATGACTGATAACAGAGATGTAAACGCGGACCCCAAAGGATGGTTGACATCACTTATTAACTAAAATGAAAGACTTGAACAGCTGGAAACAAAGTGTGTGTAGCCAGAGCTCTGCCTTATGAAGAAGACTGTGATTTCCTGGGTCTCATGCTGAGTTTTTAATAGACACACAGATGCAGGAGGCAGGGGGCCACACCAGCTTCACAGGTGGTCAGGTAGCTCCTCCACGTGGCTTGTCTTCCATGCAGAGTGAGTAGGTCTTCCTGTCTGTCCACCTGCTCCTGTGAAGGTAGCTCCCTAGGATGATCCAGGTCCTAGAGTTTTCTCTCCCTAACCAGACTAAGACTTTCAAGGGCCATATCCTGCTGGTCTTAAAATCTCAGTGTGCAACACGGTGTGAAGGACAAAGCAGGTGTTTATTGTCTTTGGCCAAAAGCTAGGACTAACGACTTGAAGAAAAAACATAGGTTATCAGATGATGTCACACAGAGTAAGAGGCCGAGAGTGCACAGACTGAGAAGCTCAATTGGGAGAGCCTCATTCTGCAAAAGGAATGAGAGGATGCGTGCCTTTCTCCCCTCACCACCATCTGTCCATCTTCCTATCCATCTACCTTTTTACACTCAATTTATTCATCAATTCAACCATTATCTAATAGTTGCATCTGTATCCAAAGGTGAAGCAGCCCCCAAACACAGACACTAGTCAATCTCTGTCAACTGGAATTTAGGATTGTGCTCAAGAAAAAAACAAGGAAATGTTATCAACCTGATGTGGCCATGGCTATAGTATACTGAAGCCTGGGAGAGAAAGGGGACTTTTCTTAGAAAAGAATATTGTGGAATATTATTTTAACTAGGCAAAAATGCATTACATTTGTTTATGCTGTAGAATATTACCTTAACTATGTGGAGGTAGGTTACATTTGTTTCTGATGCCTTGGTTAATGATGTCAAGATGTGCTTCAGTAAGCAGTGCCGTACTTGTTTATTTATGTGAAGATACATAGCATTTGTTTATGTGAAGATACATAGCATTTGTTTATGTGAAGATACATAGCATTTGTTTATGTGAAGATACATAGCATTTGTTTCACCTTGCCTGCCTAAGGCACCTGATTGATCTAGTAAAAAGCTGAATGGCCAATAACAAGGCAGGAGAGGGATAGGCAGGACTGGCAGGCAGAGCAAATAAGTAGGGGGAGAAATCTAGGCTCAGGAGAGAGAAAGGAGAGATGAAAATAAGGGAGAAAAGGAGGGACATGCTCGAGGTCAGAAGCCAGGCTGCCATCAGCTAGCCAGGAACGGGAAGTAGGAAAGTAAGAAAGGAAGGAAGGGAGGAAGGGAGGTTGGGAGGGAGGAAAAAAGAGAAACAGATTAAAATAAGAGCTAAGCTAAAAGCGGGCATTCTTAACTATTAAGAAGTCTGCATGTCTAGTTGGTGGCCTAAAGGAAGAAACCTGCTACCAAAGAAGGTTCTGGACAGTTATCAAATGGGAATAACATGGGGAAAAAGGAAGCCTGGAGGGAAATCACAAGGCCAACATGCTCAGCAAAGATTCACTGCTCATGCTTTAGAGGACGAGCAGGTGTCAGTCAGGGAAAGCTACTCAAGAAACGGAAAAGATGTTCCATGCAGAAGGTGTGTATCCTCAAATGGCTAAAGATGAGATGAGTGTCCCTGCAAGAAACCAGTTTTTATTTTCTTGGGAACTATCAGGGAGAGATATTGAGACATGAGATTAGAAGCACTGGGGATGTAGCAGGGGTCACACGGGGATGGATATAGTGAAGAGGTGTCCTTAAACCACGCCAAGGTCGTCAGTGGAGAGCCAAACACTGGTGAGTTAGACAGTGGGAAGATGAGTGGCAAAGGAAGTCAATGCCTCTTCAGAGTCCCAGAAGTGACCACACAAGCTTGCATGGGACCCACTCAGACACAGACCTAGATTCCAGGGGAAGCAATGGCCTTGGGAGGGTGGGTTTGGGCACTGTGTCTGGGCATAGTGGCAGGAGAACAAAACGTCTCCACACCCTTTCCCTAACTGCAAGTGAGACTCAGGAGGATGTGGGTTTAGACAGCTGCCCCTCTGAGGCTTCTCTGGCATCTGGAAGAGATCTGTTCACGGGCTGAGGCAACCTGAGCCTGAGCCTGCAGATGGAAGACCAGCTGCCCAGCCTGAGTGTGCTGATCCCATCTTTCTGCTGCCTGCTTCTTCCCCAACCTAGACACTGGTCATGGGGTATCCGAATGTCACCTACAGCCTGACAAAAGCTCAGGGGATAACTAGTTGTTGGCAAGTTGACTTGGCAAAAAGCTCCTTACTTTATCCATGTCTTCCCAAAAGCCTGGCTCTCTGCATAGAACAAGGGATGGGAGGTGTGAAGAACAACAGCCAGGGGGAAAGAAAAGAGAAGTGCATATTGGCCAGATATTACATTCAAAGTGAATGATCCAGTTACCTCCAACTTTTATTTCACTTGGGGCTGGGCGTCCCTAGTACTGAGCAGAGCCTCACAGTCCTCATGGGTGGCTAGCGCCATGTGGGTGAGGACAACTGTTGTGGTAGAATAAGTCCCTGGGGGTACCAGTCCAGAGGGTCCCACAGAGACTGTCTCCAGAGAGTTCTGCTCCTTGACAACCTTGTTCCTACTACTCATAAGTAAATGGTGTGTGTGTGTGTGTGTGTGTGTGTGTGTGTGTGTGTGTGTAAGACCACTATTGACCTATAGAAATTTAAAAACAAATAAATGAAAGCCTTGGGTACAAACCAAGAACTTAATGTGCCCAGTGGATATAAGTATGGATATTCACAAGCGTTGAGTACTTTGTAAAACTTAAAATGATAGCCAAACCTTTATTCATAAATATACATCCACACCCACACACCCCACACACATGTAATGACATATATTCAGATTAGTGTGTGTGGTTAACCAGAGGAAACAGCAAGAAGGGTGAGGGCGCAAATAACAGCCAGGGAGACCCCATAACGCATTATTAGCTGCGGGAAAACATTAATTAGACCAGCGTCTGAGAACCTCCCTTCCATCATGCACAAAAGTAAAGAAACAGACATTCCAAGGAATGCGATGGTGATCTGAAAGCCACTGTGAGCCTGGAGCCACCCTGGTCCGCTAGGCCAGGTGTGATGGGAAGCCGTCAACTTCAACTCACTGTCAGAGCGGTCCTGCCAACCAGCCTGGCCTGCCACACTCAGCTCTGATGCTACAGGGGACTGAGGGAGGACGGTGAAAGCGGGGTGGATTACCTTTTCTCCGGCAGGGCATGAGCAGTTGATGGTCTTCAGGAACCCGATCTGTTCACTACCAGGCGTGGGCAGCTGTGGAGGTGCAGGCGGAGGCTCTGTCACCACGGTCACCTGACACTGAAAGGAAGGGTCAAGGGGTCAGAATCTGCCGCCCCCTGGTGAGGAGCATGAGGTCTGGAACTGAAGGAAATGGGGCAAGGAAATGAAACCAAAAGGCACCCAAGGGCACGCGAGTAGACAGAACACATCTAGCAACAGGGCTCTGCTCTCCTGAGGCCTTCAAGAAGACAGGGTAGGCAGCCACGCCCTAGACAGTAGCCAGCTTAGCAACCTAGAAGAACCACTGAACCACCCTGGTCACATGGCTCACCATGCAGGATGGAGACAAGGGTTTTCCTTTATCATCTTCTGAGGCGGGAAAATGAGAACACTTAGGGAGACGCCCATCTTACTGTCTCCTACCTATGCACTCCATAGCCTGACCCTCCTCTTCCTACCCTCCCTAAAAATCTCAGCTTCCTTTGCCCCCTTTTTCCTTCCTTCTCCTCCTCTCTACCCACACTTATATCAAGGTGTCTCCAGATCCCCTGCATACTGTAGGAGGGCTAAGAAGAGCACAGTAATGAAGGCCTTTCTGGGTCCCCCAGCCTGGCCCACCCTGGGAAACAGGTCCTATTCCAATTCCACATTTCAAGCATATCTTGGAAGCAGGATTTGGTAGAGAAATATGGAGGAAATGGGATATAAGGAGTGGGTGATGAGGCCTAAAGGGTGCAGACCCTGCATTCAAAGGCCTAGTTGGTGGGTCCAATCCTCATCTCAGGGGCCATTAGTGTTCTGAGTGCCACATTGCTGCCTGTCCCTCCCCTGAGCAAGGAATTCATCAGCTCATTGAGATCTGGGGGCACCCTCCATCCTCTGCCTTCCACACTTCCCCAAAGCTGGGTCACAGCTGGAAGCTTTGGGTCACCCTGACTGAAGCTCTGTTTAACATGATTTCCCCCAAATTCATGTTCCGTGTGAATGGTTAGAAGTAAAACATGAAGCTAGAATCCCCACACATGCTGGTGGCCAGTGCCACCCTGGGATCAACTGCTAATTCCCAAACCCTGAACACTCAAGTTCCATACGCCATACACGTCTCCAGCCCAGCCTGCAGGTCTGCTCACCGGACCCGACGGGATGTCACAGCAAGTCTCCAGTTCCGCATGCCTCGAGTCACAGTAGATCACAATCCGCTGCAGGTCAAACTGCAAAGGAACAAGACGAAAGAGGAAAGAACTGAAATCTCCCCCGTATGAGACAGTCCACTTGCTCTTGGAATCTTTCCCACCCTGTGCTGCTCTGGTGGGCTGCACAGGGAGGCTCTCCATGGTCTGTGCACCCAAACGCCATCTAGAGAAAGTCCCCTTGCATGGGAGGCCCACGCTTGCTTCCACTGTACAGGGATCATGGCCTTAGCCCCAGCTACACACACAGGCGCACCCACTCCTAGCCATTAACCACCACTGCGGCAACATAGTACATAGATGATGAGACAGTTTCCAGACGGAAAACTCCACGTGTCCCTATTTTCATCCTTTGGGGGCATCTCCATACAGTAGCTTACATGAACTTTTGAGATAAATACCTACTATCCGTTTCAACTTTAATACCCTCTACCTTGCTTTAAAAACTTAAAACAAAGATTTCAATATTTAAGAATAATAGTGAAGTATGCATATGTGTGTGCACACACACACATTGAGCCACACTCCAGCCTGTGGACATGGCAGCAAGGTGTAGAGTGACTGTAGACCTGACAACCGTCTGCTTTCTGGACCCCAGGCTCTTGCAGCCAGAGAGTGGTCTGCAGAAACCTTGCCTTGAGCTCTGGCTGAGATTATTGGATGTCGTGCGATCAATACAATTCAACAAACTCAGGCTGCTGCCTGGGTTCAGTTCATCCACCATCCACCCTGCTCTCTCGTCAGCTCCGTCAGCTCCCTTTTCTGGACTGACCTGGGTCTCTCCATACACTAAACTCTTTCCCATGCACTCACCCCTCAGAGTCCCACTGCCTAGGAGATTCTTCCATCCACTGTTCATAGGCAGGCTGCTCCCAGCTCCCATCTTCCTCTTGCTGGCCAGGCTCATGCCCCACCCCTCACCATTCATCCTCACAACAGGACCTGCCCACAGGTCTACTGCATTCCTCCACTCGCCGCTCTCCAGCACCTATTTCCTCTGCCACAACAAAATCTCTGTGGGACAAGGCTCTGTTCTCTCTTGCCCCAAGCTCTAAAGCAGCCCCTGCCACAAGACAGATGTGGTCCACGCAGATCATCACCGGATGAAAGAACCTTTAACAGACAGAACCGGTGGGTGAGGGGCTCTGTCTGTGCGGGGGCTCCCCTGCCTTCTGCTTCTACCATGTGTTCCTCAAAGCACACCCCCTTAATGCCACCTGGCTCTCGACTGAAGGACGAGCAGATCTATGCATGTCTATTTCATTTCCTGTTGAGACACCAATCCAGACCGGGAGAAAACGAAAGACGGCATATTCTCGATTTTGAGCAATGCTGGTCTTTAGGAGATGGTCTGCTTTCTACATTAGCAGTGATCCACTGACCACAGCTGGGCCATCAGACAACACTATAGAGCTGAGGTTGGGAGAAACCCCAAACTCCCACAACTGCCTTTGATCTGTGTTACTTTGCTACCTTAACTTTCCCCATCCACTGTCTGCCCAAGTCCCCAAATCTCCACTCCTTCTATCCTTCTGGGCCTCATTCCTGTCTGAGAGCCAAACTCAGGTTCAATCTACAGCAGCCGTGGGCTGAACTGAGCTACGGGTCAGCTCACAGCTCACAGCCTCCCACCATACCCCCAACACCGGCACTCACTGAATGGCGCTTTGGTAACTCTGGTGTGGAAACTGATAGGGAAGAGATGAAAGCGTGAGCTGGGCTCTTACCATGCTGAGTCTAAGGTTCAGCTATCATGGAGTCATATCAATTCTGCTATCTTCCATTTGCCTTTCAATGATATGGTCTCACAGAGCCACAGGGGGAACTGAAGGACTCACAGGATACAATGCCTGTCCCGCATCAAGCCTCGATAAGCTGAGGCCTCTTCCCGTTGTACCTAAGGCCCCAAACCATAGAGCCACAGGTATTCAAGCTCATGCTCTGGGAAGGATATAAAATATACTGACTCTTCCTCCAACCATTTAATCTAGAAACACAGCTAGGGATGAATGTCAGAAGCCCCCCGATTTCTTGGGGTTTGACACCAACAAACCTTTTTCACTGATAGAGGAAAAAAGGGGGAATGAGAGGATCCTCCCACTTAAGGAACCGGTCCAAGTTCCAAGTGAAAGAGACACTGCCTTCTTGTGCATTTACAATGTGGAGCCAGTCCTTCTGTGTGCCTGCCTTTGCCTCCTAAGCAGGACTAAGTGACATCACAGTGCTACAGTGTTGTACCGAGTGAGGCGCTCAGAGCTAACAGCAACCATACAAGGGTGTACTGCCCAGAGACCACCAGAGTCTCTACCTGATGCTCAAACCGAAATAGAAGAGCAACAAACACTGCCCCACACGGGAACGCTGAGCTCTCTCCGGTTCTTTGCTTAAAAACGGGACCGTGGCTAGATACAAAATTGGCTGGTGTCACAGCAGGGAAGTAAACAGCCTAAAAATGTTCATGAGGCTGAGCCCTTCCAAGGAGGAAGATCACCTTTGCTTGCGTTTCTCGGAGCCACGTTAAAGCAGCTGAGCCAGAGGTGGGGCCAGTGGGAACTGGTCAAAGGTCAAGGTTCATGAAAGAGTGGATCCCTGGGTTCCTCAGCCCATGGACACCTATCCTGAGACTTGTTTAGTTTGGACACTTATTCTTTAAGTTCCATGGTACACAATGCCCATGTATGTCTACTGTGGCATTTTTTTAACCAGACTGAATGGTCTCATTGAGTCTTCCTTTCATAATAACCCTGGGCTGGTTAAATTCATATATCTTTTCTGCTATTCAGGCTTAACATAACTGGATGCCTGCACTATAGCACAAAGGCAAGCATATACAGAAGACAGAGAAGGAGCAGCCACCATATGGAGCTTGCATTGACCCGACAAGCTACTAAAACACACAGTAAGCACAACATGGGTGTTCTGCTGCTGCTTCTGCCGCTACTAATATGGCCTGGCAGGATCAGGTTGCCATGCAAAGGATACAGCATTTAGGGCCTGCAAGCTCTTTCCATGCCTGTCCATCCCAGGATGGTGTGACACCACTTGAATATGATTTGTGATACTGTGTGTATTTGGCCCAAACTCATCAAAGTACTGCTGTCCCTTGGTACCCTAGAAGCCCTCCCCATAACATCCAATGATGTTGAGCCCTTTAGTTTAAAGATTTCTAGTGTTATGCATGTTGATCATATGCTCCCTTATAGACACCAGTATCACTAATGCCCAGCAGAGAGCCTAGCAAACAGAAGGATTACAATGAATACCATATTCATTCATATACATTCAGTGTATATACAATGAATGGATGAGTGAATGAATGTGAAATCTGGACTCCAATTTGCAACCTTCAGAGTCAAGATTCCTCTCCTCTCAGAAAGTCCATGGTGATGATTGATAAATTGATGATAAATTGGAACTACAGACAAGGGAGACACTAAGGCACCTAGATTCTAGGGTTCACTCTGATGGCCCTGGCACTGCCGACAAGAGCCCCTCGGGTACTCACGTCAATGGGCACACTGTCGTAGAGACGCTTGCCGATCACAGTCTTGCCCTGGATGTCGATGTTCTCCCTCTCCTCGATGGGCAGCGTCTGAACCAGCATGCAGTCAATGTAGAGGGACACATTCTGGGCCTGGATGCTTAGAGCCATCTTGTGCCAGTCACGGTCAAAGAGGTCATCAACTCGGGGACCTCGAAAGACCACCCTGACTGCGTCCTTCATGGCACCCACAGCATTGTACTCAACCGCTTTGTTCTCACCATCCAGTCGGATAGAGACCTAAGGAGACAGGCACAGAGAGTCCTTGAAGACCTAATACATCCCCTGGACATCATGGGACCAAGCATGGGCAGAAGTGGGGAGGGAGGAGTCAGCCCTGACAATGCTGACACGGCCAACTGTGCCTCTTGCACCAGGATGCTCAGAGCTGTCTGGGCTGAGGCCAGTTAGGTGCCATTCTGGCCTCTGATTCCTCCTCGGCATGCTGGCATCAGTAGCCAATGTGTAGGCTGCTCAACCTGGACAATAATTAGATTGACTATGCTCAGCCACTAGGCAGAGATCATGTCCTCAGTATGAGAAGAGCCTCCTGGGGCCTCTGTGAGACTTCAAATGACCAGTGAAGAGGGCCTAAGGCATGGCACCAACCAGGAATCCTAACTAATCTCAGGGTTTCTTAAGACTTCTCATTTTTTTCAGACATTTTGATTGATTTATACTTACTTGCCTTTACAGTTATAGATCAACATTTAAAGCTATCTTGTTTAGTAACTGCACATTTGCACACCTGCACACCTGTTTATTCGAAGTCTACTTTCCCATCCTTTTAAACAGACACTTGATCTTCTCCTTTGTTAATCCCTATAATACCAGTGGCTAGAAAAACATGTGGTACATGGTGGCATTCAAGAAAAGGGCGCTGAATGGATGAATTCATCAATAAATGGAAAGGAAAGAGTCCCTGCGACTACATAAAGGTGTCTGTGCAATGCAGAGAACTGGCCAACGTATTCACAGCACAGCCCTGGTCTTCTAGGTTCTCTTTCTGACTCAACCTCCCTTCAACACAACCAAAGGGTTCCTTATATTTCTTTTAGTTGGCTCTCCTGCATACTTATTACAGACATAATGAATGACCAGAAACAATGGGTTCCTCTTGAATTGCATAATACAACACACACACACACAGTGTAATTGTGTTGTGACTGAACGCCGTCCTCCATTTCCTCACAGTGGTCTCACAGGCCTCAGTTCCAGCCCTGACCATCTTCAGAGCTCCCTGTAGACTTTGCTTTCCCTCGGATGTTTGTCTCAAGCAAGTAAGAAAGCAAGCCAAGATATTCAGAGACCTAAGTCATGTGACTACCGACACTAGCTGGGTGACCTCCTGGAATCACTTTATCTCTCAGAGGCATCAGCAAATTGTGCTAGCTCTATTTTCAAGCTATATCTGAACCCTGGTTACTCCAGAAGGAGGGCATCAGCAGACGTGGCAGACAGAAAACACAAAGCTCTGCAAATACCATGAAAGAAAAGACCCAGACTGTGGGGGTGTTAGGGTCTCACGCCACAAGAATGTCATGGCAGGTGCCCA
This sequence comes from Microtus pennsylvanicus, assembly GCF_037038515.1. Lineage (NCBI taxonomy): Eukaryota > Metazoa > Chordata > Mammalia > Rodentia > Cricetidae > Microtus > Microtus pennsylvanicus. The sequence continues at coordinate 966,731 of NC_134580.1, forward strand.
GTCCCACCCTGCCAGACCAGAGAAACTGGAGAAGCAAATCTATGGTTAAGAGGCAGTGGTGGTGAACAGGAACCCAGAGCCGACAGAAGTCTGTCAATGCCTTTAGTCTCCCACGCATAGGAAACTGGATCCCTCCATGGCTAACACTAAAAACGAGTTTGCACCTCAGTGTGACCACAGATGCTACGGCAGAGTTATTCAACAGGACCAGAAGGCCTAGACAGGCTGAGAACAAAAGCACAGACTCTGGGCCTTAACTATGTGAATCCAAATCTCAACTTCTGCTTTTACTACTTGTGCAAACTGCAGCCAATTCCTGAACTTCTTGTGACATTTCTATGTCTTATTCAGAAATGGGTATGGTAGAACCAACCTATATGCAAGGTAATGAGGAGGGCTCGCTGCATTAAAAATTGTTGAGTCATCTGAATTGTGCTATGAGCAGGTTTGCACCAATGAAGAGCAATGCTAAGGCCTTCTCTGACCACAGGAGGAAATAATCCTATTCCATCTTATTCTATTCTAGTCTATTTTATTCTTTTCTATCCTATCCTATCCTTATTCTTATTCTTCTCTTCTACTCTATTCTACCCTAGTATAATCTGTTAGAATAAATCATATTCTATTCTGTTAGATTAGACTAAAAGTAGTAGCTGAATGTCCTGGCCATTATTCCCTCCTCCTCACAACATTCTTAGCACGTCAATTGTATTATTGCATTTACTTATTTTAAGAAATGATGGGGAAAGGAAGAGAGAGAGAATTGAAGAGTAGCACTTAGAAGGAGGTGATCGTGATCCAAGAGGGAGGAACAAGACGTTGGCTGCAGTTGGTTGTCTCGGACCACAGTCCAATTCCATAAAAATTCGTTTTGTTTTGTTTTAGCCCCATATGAAAATCAAGAAAAGTTTCTCCCAGGTGAAAGTGAGAATGTCTACATGTGTGTGTGTGTGTGTGTGTGTGTGTATATATATATATATATATATATATATATATATATATATTTCCAATGAGAGGACAATGTTTAGAGCCCAGGCCTTTGAGCACTGAGAACAGTTATTACATTCCTCTCAGACTGATGCCCTGTGTCAATGAACTTGGCTTTGAGATATGCCCTTCCCCATTGGGCCGCACACTGTTGAGGAATTGCCCAACTGAAAACTGATACTCTACAGGTGTGTAAAGACAAGCATTTGGAACTTCACATGTGAGAAAACTGAGAACAACCTTCAGTGATGCAGGAGATCTACTTGTGACCGATCCTATTATACATCAGACTCTGCTGGATGCTTTGCAAACGTGATTTTATTAACAACCGACTCTTATACCCACAGTCCTTGGTAAGTACTGTCATTTTCCACTTTCAAGCTAAGGGAACTGAGACTCATGGGCAATCCTACTTCATGTCCCACACTAAGAAAGAAGGTGATACAATATTTGGTCAGGCCCACCTGACCCTGACTGTTGAACCAGATCTTGCACTATATGAGGTCACCAACAGACAAGGTGACATAATACAATAGAGCAGACGGTCACTTCTCTGTTTAGGTAGAAAGTCTCAGAGGATGGTAACTGGATGTCAAACCTTAGAAGGTTTGACCATGGAGGACAGAGGAGCTGGACTTATAGGTTCTTTGGGGCTCCATGGAATGGGCCCCCTTTTGCCAAAGCCCAGGACCGAGTATCTTGCTGAAAACACAGTGGTCAAGACTAGTTCCTGGGAGGAGGACACAGCACTTGCCCCAAAGATAGGCAGCATTACCCATACCTGTGGGATGCCATACTGGTCGATGACCTGCCAGATGTACCAGTCTTCTTTCCGAGATGTTTTCCGGAACCGGAAGGTTGTGACAAAGGCGTACTCATCAGGCAGACCTTGGGGGAAAACATCCCTGAGAAGAGAGAGACAGACAGACAAATGGTGCCAGGATTAGTGAGAAGAATGGGAAGCTGGCAGAGGAAGTTTCCATGTCTGCTCAGCTACTGGGTCCTGACAGTATGACCCCCAAGGATGCCCACAGCACCCTCTCAGTTGTACCGATGCCTCTTACTAAGACTGGTGTCGTAGTGAGACCTTCTAACGAAAAGCACTGTGGCCCCTTCACTGCCTTTGCCCCAACCCTCAGTGCTCATCTACTGGATCCCCGTCCTCCTGATGACTGACAGCCAATAAATGCTAGGTGACCCTCCCCCAGAATGCTTGTACTGGAGAATTCCAGCCTTCATCGCTCCTGTCCTGTTCCCAGTTTCTTTTACCAGGGATTCTATACCAAGTAGCTATAGCCTCAGGGTATGCCTTCACAAAACCCAGGTGCTAAAATCCTAATGCCTAGGTGGTAGAGGATTTTTAGGTCTTGAGAGTGGAACCCTGTAACAGATCAGTGCCCTTGTAAAAGAGGCCCCTCGGCATTGTTCAGCATTTCTATGACATGATATTACCATGAGAAGACACCATCGAGGAAGACCTGACCTTAGACAACAAAGCTATAGCTTTTTAAGAAGCTTCTGCCATTTATGAACCATGCAGACCATATGGCACTGTCACCGAGACACAGGACATCCTCTTAAACAAATTCAGTTACCATGGAGGTCCAAAGGCCAGTCGTGCTGTGCCTGCCCAGAGCACCTTGGACCACCTTCCACCTTCACCCATGTCACAGACAGAGCCAGATACCAGAAATCAGAAAAATTTCCCTTGGTCATGGATAGGTAGGATCAAAATAACAACAATGGCAATCCTACCAAAAGCAATTTATAGATTCAATGCAATCCCCCTCAAAATAAAAATACAATTCTTCACAGACTTCAAAAGAGCAATACTCAACTTCATATGGAAAAACAAACAAAATACAACAATAGCCAAAACAATCCTGTACAATAAAGGAACTTCCGGAGGCATCACCATCTCTGACATCAAGCTCTATTATAGAGCTACAGTAATGAAAACAGCTTGGTATTGGCATAAAAACAGAGAGGTTGACAAATGGAATCAAATCAAAGACACAGATATTAATTCACACACCTATGAACATCTGATTTTTGACAAAAAAGCTAAAATTATACAATGGAAGAAAAGAAAGCATCTTCAACAATGGTGCTGGTCTAACTGGATGGCAACATGCAGAAAATAAAAATAGATCCATATTCCAACCCTATGCACAAAACTCAAGTCCAAATGGATTAAAGACCACAATATAAATCCAACCACACTGAACCTGATAGAAGAGAAAGTGGGAAGTACCCTTCAATCCATGGGTACAGGAGACCACTTCCTAAATATAACACCAGTAGCACAGACACTGAGAGTGTCCCATAAATAAATGGGACCTCCTGAAACTGAGAAGCTTTTGTAAAGCAAAGGAATTGTCAATAAGACAAAAAGACCGCCTATTAAATAGGAAAAGGTCTTCACAAACTCCATATCAGAGAACTGATTTCCAAAATATATAAAGAACTCACGAAATAATAAGACATCAAAATTCCAAATAACTCAATTTAAAAAATGGGGTACAGAACTAAACAGAGAATTCTAAACTGAAGAATCTCAAATAGCCAAAAGATAGTTAAGAAAATGTCCAACATCCTTAGCCATCAGAGAAATGCAAATCAAAACAACTCTGAAATATCATCTTATACCAGTCAGAATGGCTAAGATCAAAAACACCAATAATAGCTTATGCTGGAGAGGATGTGGAGTAAGAGGAACACTCTATTGCTGGTGGGAATACAAACTTGTACAACCACTTTGGAAATCAGTTTGGTAGTTTCTTAGAAAATTGGGAATTAATTCACCTCATGACCCAGTAATACCACTCTTGGACATATAACCAAAAGATAATCAATCATACTACAAGGACATTTGCTCAACTATGTTCATAGCAGCATTATTTGTAATAGCCCTAACCTGGAAACAATCTAGATGCCCCTCTACCCAGGAATGGATGGAGAAGGTGTGGTATATTTATACAATGAAGTATTACTCAGCAATAAAAAAAAAACCAATGACATCTTGAAATTTGCATGCAAATGGGTGGAACGAAAAAAAACCATCCTAAGTGAGGTAACCCAGATCCAGAAAGATGAACATGGTATGTACTTACTCATAAGTGTATACTAGCTGTAAAGCAAAGGATATTGAAGCTACAGTTCATGATCCTAGAGAAGTTGGGTAATAAGATGAACCCTAATAAAAGCATACATAGATCCACCTTGAAAGGGGAAACAGACAGGATCTCCTGGCAAGATTGGAAGCATGGGAATGAGGGGAGTAGGGAGGGCAGAAGGTTAAAAACGAGAGGAGAAAGGGAGGGGGAAGGAGAACTTGAGAGACTGGGATAGTCCAGATGGAGGAAGAACAGAGATGAGAGCAAGGAAAGAGATATTTTGATTGAGGGAGCTATCATGGAGATAGCAAGAAACCTAACACTAGAGAAATTTCCAGCTAAGACCTTAAGCAATAGAGGAAAGGGTGCCTAAACTGGCCTTGCCCTGTAGTCAGACTGATGAATATCTTAAATACCACCATAGAACCTTCATCCAGAAACTGATGGAAGCAGAGGCAGAGAAATGCATTGGAGAACTGCTGAGCTCCCAAAGTCTAGCTGAAGAGTGGGAGAAATGAGAATATGAGCAAAGAGGTCAAGACCATGATGGGTACACCCACTGAAACAGTCTACCTGAGCTAATGGGAGCTCACTAACTCCAACCAGATAGGGAAGGTAACAGCATAGGTCCAATCTAGACCCTCTGAAATGTGGTTGACAGTTGTACGGTTGGGAAGACTGTGTGGCCACTGGCAGTGGCACTAGGATTCATCCCTACTGCTTGTACTGGCTTTTTTGGAACCTATTCTCTTTGAAGGGATGCCTTGCTCAGCCTAGATAGAATAGGGAGGGTCTTGGACCTTCCCCCAAAGCAATGTGCCTTACCCTCTCTGAGGAGTGGATAGGGAGGGAATAGGTGGAGCGGATGGGAGAAGGGGAGAGAGTGGGATTGGTATGTAAAATTTTTTAAAAAAAAGAGATAGTTGTTTTCTTTTTTAAAAAAGTCATCTAAGACTTGATTTTAAAATGAGTACTTTGGGAAACTTAATAAAGGAGGACGGTGAGCTTTCATCTCATTCCACCCTGGAAATGACTTGTGAAGGATGTATTTTGGTCTTTGCATTGTAGGTCAGGGCACCCGGAGCCTTTGGGGTTAACTTAAGGAGATACAGCAGACAGAGTTCACACCCAAAGAGTCTGGTCTCTCCATAGTTTTTCTTTTAACCACCAGCCAACTGTTCTTTCCTTCTGCAGAATTTGGCCAGGAAGGAGCCAAAGTCCACCCTGGGGGTGGAAAACTGCCTCTGGGAACACACATAGCATGGATTTTGCTGCTGGAGGAGATGGAGGCTGTCTGGCCAGACATCCAGGAAGAGAAGGGGGGAGGCGTCTGGGTTCCTGGTTCTTAGATTTGCAGATCCTCAGGGATCCTTCACATAGCTACAGAAATTATGAGTTCAGATTGGTCCTTACTGACTCTCCTCTCACAGATCCAAACTGAGAGGTGACGCAGTTGTTCGATATCATCCTCTGGTCTAAGACATCACTGAGGATCATATACAGAAAGGAGGAAAAGAGCCTGTCACCTTCGGCACCTAGACTTCCCTCCGGAATTAGAAACTTCTTTAACCACCATGCACGTGGAAAGAGTCCGGATGTCCCCATCTAAGAAACTTTTCCTTTTCTGCTTATTTTGTTCTTCATGAATCTGTCTATTGTTCTCTCTCTGAAAACAGCTTTCACCTATAATTCTGAATTGTCTCAACAGGCATATGCAAGTATGTGCATCCAACCAAAAGATTGTGTATGAATATAATGTTTGTATGCACACACACATACAGAGAGAGAGACAGACAGACAGGCAGGTAAGCAGAGACAGAGCGATACACATATACTCTTGGGGACTGAATAAGTTTAATCAAGGGTAGAAAATCCAATGAACAATTCTTTCCATCAATAACGTAGCAGATATGAGATTGCAGAGCAAAGAACAAGACTTTGGACTTCAATTACCTGACCATGAGGCTAGCTTCTGTTTCCTGTTATCTGTGAAATTTTAACACGTGATTGTCTTCCTTAGGGGCTCAGATGTTGTACCTGATAAGTGAGAGCAATTCCTGCCCTGCTCACCTCATATTATAGTAAGAATCAAATAAAGATGTGTAAAAATTCCCTTTATATGTTAAAGAATTGAGTAATGTTGAACGTGGCATTTCTTTTTTCATTATGAATGAAATTAGCCTGCAAATTACATCATGTGTGTGTAAGGATGAATACATTTCAAAGCTTTAGAAAGTGGAGGGAAACTACCCTTTCTTGGGATGTCTGAATTGTGAAGCTCTGCTGTATGAAACAGATTACACAGTGATCCCCAACTCAGGAAAGCACCAGTGTCACATAAGCTAAACTCATCACCCAGAAGCTGTGCCCAGTCCTCTGTTCTATAGAGTAAGAGCCTAAAGATGTTTTGCTGATTGACAGGTGTCCCAGGAGATCAAGACAACTCCAGCAATGGGAAGAGCCCTCAGTGAGGCATCCACCACATCTGTATAACACTCGCCTTTTCGTTCCTTCTCCAGTGAATTTTCCTACATGCTTAAATTACATATGATGCTTTTCTTTTTCTGAGTAGTGATGTGGAATTCCCCTCTCTATGCTGGGAATATCATTGGTTAATAAAGGAACTGCTTTGGGCTTATAACAGAGCTTTAGGAAAACAGAGGTAGGTGGGGAAAACTAAACTGAATGCTGGGAGAAAGGAGGCAGAGTCAGGAAAAAATCATGGAGCCTCCGCCAGAGACAGACATGCTGAAACTTTGCTGGTAGGCCACGACCTCGTGGTGATGCACAGATTAAAGGAGATGGGTTAAATTAAGATGTAAGAGTTAGCCAATGGGAAGCTAGAGCTAATGGGCCAAGAAGTGATTTAAGTAATATAGTTTCTGTGTGATTATTTTGGTTCTTAGCTGTGTCGCTAGTGAATTCATGAGAAAGGGTGGAGCAAGAGTGTAGTCTGGAGCTTGACCTTTCTTACATTACCCTAAACGAGCCCGGGACCAGGTGAATCACATCAACCCAAGCATCCGTGCATGGCTGCAGAAGAGGATTCTCAGTACCTAGGAGGTCAGAGTGCAGACTCTGTTCCACAGGTGCAAAGATGAAGCTCAGAGAGGATTTGTATGCCCCATTCTCTCTTACTCTCAGGGAATGCAGGTTTGGGGCTCTGGGTGAGGTGATGCTACAGTCTAATGCACAGTCGGTACTCGGAGAACACCTGCTGAACTCAGTGCTGTGCTCCAGGTTGTGTTCTTGGTTCACCATGGGTAGCTGACATCTGACTTCTCTCACTGTGCTCTAATTTGTGCTCTCAGGAGAGAGCCACCAACCCCCTGCTACAGGCAGTGATTAGCTCAACGATGGGACTCTGGAAAGGACCGATACTTAGGTCTCTCTCAAAGCCTCTAAAGAAGCAGCAAAGACAGCTCACCACGCTCAACACAGGAATGTGCTGTGCAGAGAGTATAGGAAGAGACAGTCTGACTAAAGGTGGAGGTTTCCCAAGAGCAGTAGCTAAAGCCCAGCAGTTGTACTACACTCGGAGGCGGAGCAGAGCAGGTATCCAGACTAGACGGAGGGACACCAACAAAGGCCTGGCAGTAGGAGGAGGTGCCTGGAATTCTCTAAACATACAGTAGTCGACAAAGGAGGCTTAGGTCAAGACATGAGACTCCTATGGTGATTGCGAATGTCAGTCTGCCCTTTCTGGCCTCCGAGTTTAAGAAAACATAGAAGGATTAAAGAGTTACAAGATGGAAAATGCAGGAGCATCCTAGTTTTCAGACCATCCGTCTGTACCTATGACCACTGGATCTCCACTCATCCTTGGGATCACTTTCGGCCCTTCACTGGAGCTGCAGAGAGGCAAATAACTTGTAGCATAGCTTCTCAACATGACAAAGCAGGGATACTCATATCAGGCGGAAATAGAAGAAAACTGACGCATTTGGTAATGTATAAACAAGACACCCAGTCAACACGAAAACTGGATCTTCACTGACCAAAAACATTACTGGATTCTAAGAGACAGACATCAGCTAGGTGAGGCCATGGCTGGTCCATAGGAGGTGCTATCTGGTGATAGGTAGTGGATTTTAACTGTATTTTAACAAATAAAGACTGCCTGAAGATCTGAGAGTAAAGCAGTCCCACCCGTCAGCCTTACGGACCAGATTGTGGTAACACACACCCTTAATCCCAGTAGCCACACTAGTTTCCATAGAACCTGTGGTACGTGCCTTTAATGATGGTGGTGCACGCCTTTAATCCCAGCCCTAGAAAGGATTATACAATGGGAGGAAACAGCTCTCATTCACACAGTCTCCTTCTGGGATTCCAGGAGGCAGGATCGCCATTTCAGACTGCAGTAAAGGTAAGAGCCAGGGGCTGGCTGTTTTACTTTTCAAATCTTCAGGTTGAACCCCAATTTCTAACCCTGAGCTTTTACTAATCGTGCTTGAGTGATAACCATAAAATGGTTGATCCTTAATGATCTGAAAGGAAACTGCATCCACAAATAGATGATTAGTGTCAAATGAACAGATGAGCACGAAAGGATGAGAAAATTATTAGCGCAATGATCATGGAGCTTCAAAGAGCCCTTACCCTCCCAGGTCAGCAGCTAAGCTGTGTCATCTGGGTGTAACCGTCACCAGGCCCTACTAGCTGTGGTACTGCTCAGCTCGGTGCTGAGTGGGCAGCTGTAGCTGGCTGCACCCTGCTTTCCTAGAGTATGAAGAAGTTCTGGAAGGAGAAACGGCCACTCACTCAGTTCTCTGCACCACGGGGAAGGAACCCATCCGCACATAGGAACTCTGGGCTCCGTTTTCTCTCTTCCCCAATATTTCCTTCACGCTGAACAAATCCATCAGATCAAAACCTGTGTGAACAGAAGAGCTGGGAGTGAGTTCAGCAGAGGAAGAGGATGAGAGACACATGTACGGTACCATTTAACGGTGGTGGCTCACTTACAGTTCGGAGGTTTAGTTCACGATCACCATGGCAGGAAGCATGGCTGAGTGCAGGCAGACATGGTGCTGGAGAAGGACCTAAGAGTTCTGACATCTTGACTCACAGGCAACAGGAAGTGGTCTGAGACACTGAGCATGGTTTGAGCATATATGAGGCCCCAAAATCCACCACCACAGTGATATACTTCCTCCACCAAAGCCGTACCTACTCCAACAAAGCAACACCTCCTAATTGTGCCACTCCCTTTGGGGCCCATTTTCTTTCAAATAACCAATAAAAAGCTAGTTCACTCTCTTCAAAGTTAGCCACCCACCCTGCCTCAAGGGGTGCGGACTTAAATATAAGAATACATATTAGGAAGACAAGAGCAGCTGAGCCACGAGCCTTGTAGCTTCGAGTCCATTGCTAGGATAAGGCACTGGGGAATGCAGCCACTGACCACCACACTGGAATGTGGGAGCCGTGAGCACCCTGGATCATGGTTAACTACAAGGCACATGAAAGTGTTTTGGTTTCTCCTGCTGTGGGAACCTCCATGTTCTAGAAGCTCAAATGCACATGTAGATCCTTTAGGATAGCGGTTCTCACCTTCCTAATGCTGTGTGACCCTTTAACACTGTTCCTTGTGTTGTGGACACCTCAGACCATAAGATTATTTGTACTGCTACTTCATAATTGTAGTTTTGCTACTGTTGTGAGTCATAATGTAAACATTTTGGGAGATAGAGGTTTTCCAAAGGGTGTGACCCACAGGTTAAGAACCGCTGCTTTGGGTTAGAAACACAACTTAAGGCTTTCCTTCCTCCAACCACATTACTGCCCTTCCCTTGGAGCTTTCTTAGGTTGTTGTCTGTAGCTTTGGAATCTCATGGTTTTAAAGAGTGAAACACAAGAGACATAAATTGCCTTTGCGGGACGGCATTAGTGAACAGTGAGTATTTCAGCTTCCTTTGGTTTCCATTAAAAAGACAACTGAGAGCCCCGTTCTGTGTAAAGTAAAAGTCATGTCTGGGGGCTTTGGACTTGGGGAGTGCTGAGTATGGAGATGGGAGTCTAAATCTTCTCAGACATCTATTTATGGGAATCTGGCATATTTTGTGGCCAGCAGAGGCCTCTGGCTGGTTACTGCTCAGAGGACAGTGAGGATGCCTTGATACCTAGCAGATGAGGATGTTCTGACAATGTCACAAGACCCTGAGTGCACACCATTCAGTAGCAACGTCACCACCACCTGCAGTGCATCCTTCCATAGGAGGATGCTCTAACCAAGCTGCTTTGGCCAATCTGGATAGTTGGAAAGCCCTCCAGCCTAGGCCCACCAAGCCTCCAGAGAGCGGAACCCGTGCAAGTGGCTGACCATGGGATGAATTCAGACACGGGAGCCCATGGCACTGAATGGTTCACTTTGAGCTTTAACTGAAAAGGCGCGGAAGACCACAGCAAATGCTGACGATACACCAGATGCTCTATACAACCCTTAGCCCTGCGAGAGTGTGAGCACTTCCTTTCCCATAACAAACTCTGAAGAAAATTAGCAGATGGAGAGGGTAAGGTGGGTCTCCCCAACACTGATTCCTGGGAAAAATGACTGACTCACTTTCTCCCTAGACAACAGTTCCCCCGTCTGTAAGCTGTGTGAGGTTGAAACTGCTCATCTTTCGTGCTTTTAGGGCCTATAACTATTTATTGTGGCTATTGTAATTATTCAGCCACAAATAAGGCTGCACTTTCGGTTTCTAGAGCCATGCACATGCAGACAAGCCCTCAGGCACAAGTGCCTGAATGTTAAAGGGCCCACGTGACCCACATGCTTGCATGCACAGTTATATCCACTGTGACTCAGCTAAGCCCTTGTGTGCATGCATGAGCCCGTCATCTGTGTATGACGTAGTCACGCCAACCTTCTATGCGCATACACTAGGCAGACTTTAAAAAGTTGGATGCGCCATCTTTCTCTCTCTCTGTCTCTCTCTCTCTCTCTCTCTCTCTCTCCCCCTGCACACCGATTTCCCAGGCCTGTATGCACCCCCTCTAATAAACTCGTAAGCGGTTTCTTGTGTGTTCCGTGTGTCCTTCTCACTCACGCCAGGTAATTTCATTGTAATTTTTTTTAAATGTTTATTTATTTATTATGTATACAATGTTCTGTCTGTGTGTATGCCTGCAGGCCAGAAGAGGGCACCAGACCTCATTACAGATGGTTGTGAGCCACCATGTGGTTGCTGGGAATTGAACTCAGAACCTTTGGAAGAGCAGGCAATGCTCTTAACCACTAAGCCATCTCTCCAGCCCTCATTGTAATTTCAGTTATAACAATATTTATCATGGTGTAGTTTGCCTTCCAAGAACACTGCACTTCCTATGTAATAGTGAATTTGAATGTCCAGGGTACATGCAGCAAAGGAGCCCTCAGCTCAGTGAGTATACCTGGAGATATGAGCTGACAAGGTAGAATAAATCACTCCCTGTTCACTGTGTGAGGGGAAAGATATGCTACAGGCACTCACTATGTTTAGTGAAGCCAAAGCACCCTCTGCCCACACACACTGAGGAAGCTATCTTACTCTGTTGAGCCTTCTTCCTTAACTAGAAAAAGAGGGGACAACTTCTACTGGACGGAGATGATATTTAAATCTGATAATGGCATATGCTTCCTGAAGGCAGTCAGAGCCCAGTAATCACTCTGAGGGTATCAACAGCTCTCTCTGGAGTCTGAAGGGAACCATTGGCATTGCGTCTTCTTAGAGTTGCCTAACAAGGGAGCCTTGAAGCTTAGAGATAACATCACCACTGTCACCCTGACCAGGCAGGACCAGGCTCCACGAAATGACCAAGGCAGAGCACAGGGCAGCCACCTCCCACAGCAAGGAGGGCTCCTGGGGAATCCCTATGAAATCTGCAGGAAAGCTAGTGACATGCAGCTGAGGTCTCCAGCATTTGACGTGGCCAGGGGTTAACTACTCCCAAGAACACTTGGAGTAGGAACTGGCTGTCCCAGTGACAGCAATCTGAACTCATCAGAGGGCAGAGGTACCCAGCATCCCCCTCAGGGACTTGAAAAAAAAAAAAGCAGTGCCTACCTGTTTAAAGGAAGTGTTCTCCTTATCTCTGTCAGAAGGGACCTCTGATCCTTCATTAGCATATGTCTGTGGTGCCTATTAGCATATCAAGGTGTATGCTAGCATTTAAGCTCCTTCAATCCCTACTCACAAGTACCTGTTATATACTTCAAAGTCCTCCACCTCAGGTTACAGGCCCCTCTCCTCCCAGGTACCTGCTTCCTTAAAACTCTGGGAAAGCACCACCACCACCCCCTGTTGCTTCTCTCTGATTTTCAAGAGGCAGCCTAGGCAGTTTGGAATAAATTTTTCCTCTTTAATCACAAGAGGCTATTTTCTATACTGGGCGGGGTTCATTCAAAAACTTCAAACACATTTAACATTAGCATTTAACTAGGTGATAAAATGGTATTGTTAGGTTTCAAACCTGGGACAAATAGCTGAGGGGCCTACTTAACATATCAAAGCAGACCTGGCCTCCAGATTGTCCCAGCATCCCTCAGTCCCTACCTGTTACAGGGCCAACCTGGCTTACACCCCCCCACCCCGCACCCTACAGTCTCCAGCCTAGGAGGTTGGACTGCTCTTCCTTATATAACCTAGGCATTTTGGTTACCCTTGTCTCTCTTTGTACCTTTGGGCCTTCTGGCTGCTGCACCTGATTGCCCTCTCTCCCTTCTCTCCTCGCCCTATGCATCTCCTCACACAGCACAGCTCACATAGACTCTGGACTCTCTCAGAGCCCCTGCTCTGGCTATGCTCTCCCATATATCTATAAGAAACTTCCTCCATTATACCTAGGAAGAGTCCTGTTTCCTTTCCTTTCTATTTCTCTTTTCCCCATTCATTTGGTGCTGAAACCTGGGATGAAACCAGGGACTAAATAAGGGGGGGGGTGCATAAAGGAAAAAGAAACATGGAAAGACGTGACTTTTGTCCCAGGCTTGAAACCTAACAGGGATCAATTTGCCTGAAATAAACAAGGGCTGGGAGGAAACTGGAAAGCTCTGAGGTGATAAACTGACTACGAGAACAGACATCCTGAGGTAAGCCAGCAGTCCTTGAATGCAGGGCCTCACCACAACTCAGCTGACCATATAAAAAGAGACCTGGGCCACTGTTCAGGTAGGCTTTCTGACACTTTTGGTGACCAACCACCGGCACTGAAGTTATTAGAAGTAAGGACTCTCAGAGACCCTCTTTTGTACAGATGGAAAAGTAAGGTTCAAAGAAATCAGGAATTTGATCTACAGTCACCTAGCTGGCAAGTGGCAGGCTGATCTAAAATATGTGTCCCAATACTTCTTGAAAAATTAATTACCTGGGAGATGCTGTTCTCAAAGCGTGTGGCTTACAAAGCCAAATGCAGACAAAGCAACCAGGTACAAATGGGCTTTGAAAAGGACTTCAAAGGGAGATGTCCTGCATAGAACTGAGTAGGCACATTCCCCTTGCAGGATTGTCTGACAGCATCACTGAGGAATCACCAAGAGACAAAGTGGACACATCTAATTCAAACTGTGTAGTAGTTTCCCACTCTGGGCAGAGAGGCTCAGCTACAAACACGCGAACTTCAAAGCACCTGGGTTGTCAAAGGGAAACACTAAAAGTCACCTGCATCTCGTGAGTCAGACAAAGCAGCTGTGACAATGACAGCTCCCCTTGAGTATCCACTGTGCTTCACAGGCCTAATCAGCAAGAACAGAGGGACACCTCTGTCTGCTGTGGTTTCCTCCAAAAGTCCCAGTGGTTTAACTGGAGCTGCCTGATGGGCAAGATGGAGAAAGGCGTCTAAGGCATGAAGCCAGTTACCACAGGTTACCACACTGGATCCTCCGTGGAAACTCTGGGAGCCAGGGTCTGATGTGGACCTATAAGCCAGGCCAAGGAACATGGCACAGACTTGACCCTGCAGCATCATGGTGGGAGTTGCTTCAAGGAGAATCAGCTTGCTACCTTGCATGTTGTTCTTGTTGAGCCCGCAGGTATAGTAGCCTTCTACTAGAAAAATTTTGAGTCTTAAAGCTACAGATGTTGCAATGCTGCAGTCCACAGGGGCAACTGATAGACTTGATGTGTCTTCCTGGGACTGGACGTGTCTGAACCATACCTAGTCCTGATCTCAGGTGCTGACTGCCCAAGGTAGGAGCTATGCACAGGACAGAAACTGGAGCTGAGGAAGATGGAAGAGGGAAGATGGAGAAAAGGACCCGGAGCCAGGGAGCAGATCTTGGTCAGGAAAGCGGAGGAGAAGCAAACAGTCCACACACTCAAAGTGCTAAGATATTAGGAGACTAATCATCACACAACACAGTGAGCAATAGGTACATCAGCTCCCCATACTCCACAATCTGCCACGTCCTGTCTGCCCAGCATTGTTGGAGATGCTTTTAATAGCTTCTCTCTGCCGCAAGTCTTTAGTCTCACGTCTGTTCTCCCACCTGCTGAGTTCCTCATCCACTTATAATGCTGATCCAACCCCCTTTCTCTCTGTAGTGTCTTTATTCGTTCATTCACTCAGTTTGCTATTATTTGCTTGCTCATTCAACAACTCCTGTTATACTTGGCGTAATAAAATTTTTTAGGAAGGCCCCAACCCGCCAAAAGGAAAACTAGATACAGATGCTCCTCCGTGTTGAGGGATTACCGCCACCTGCACAGTTTTAACCATTCCACTGGGACACTGGTGACAGACGAGAATGAGGAAAGAGCCAGAGAGGCCACCCTGAGGTGTGCAGGCTGCACGCGAAAGCAATCCTGCGTATTGGAGTCACTCTTACCTGTGATTTCCTTGCTTCCTCCATTGGTGTGTTTAAAGCGGTCTCCTTCTACCCGAACACTGGGACAGAGAATGTCTGAAAAAAAGCAAGAGGAAACAGACAAATGAGAAAGCATGCCTACTACATCCCTGTAGCGTGTGAGAGCAGCAAGCCCTATTCTACCCACAGTAAAGAGGAGAACACAGAAGATGCTGGTGGCCCCATATTCTTTAATTCTTCTTCCATGTACTTGTGTGGTTGTTAAGCATTGACTCGGTAAATATCATACTAGGGTAAAACAGGATCATGGCATTGATTTCACCTCCAAGGAACTCACAGGGACACCAGGACAAGTTGCATCTGCTAGCCTGCCCAAGAATAGTGAGATTTTCCCAGAAATGTTCTTCTCAAAGGAACAATAACAAAATACAGAAATGATCAGTGGTATAAAGGCTAAAAGAAGATTAATTGAACAAGAGGTATAAAGGATGGAAGGATAGGGTAGGGATTACAGGGACAGAAAATAACTCTGAAGACCTCTCAAAAAGTCATCTGAAAACCTGTGGAGGTAGCGCACACGCACACACATACACAGACATATTGCTAAAGATACTTGAGTCATAGAACATGGAAATGTCATGCTGGTACTGATCTGCAAGCTTCATTCCTACTGGCTAACTATCCTAGTGCTGGAAAGTGCCAGCATGCTACCAGAGGAGAAAATGCAGCGCCCATCTTGCCAAGCTGTGAACCTTAAGTGACAATAATGACTTTTCTGACAAGACATGCCCACTGATGCAATAATGGCATGAGCCTGATTGGAGTAACCATCTGCTTTCAGATGGACTTTAACTCCACTCCACAAGATGAAACCCAGACCTGGCACTATCATTGGTCTAAGAACTTATGAATTAACAGGTCACAGACCCTAGGAGAGAACTTTCTGCTATTATTCTGTTAATTAAGAACATAGAATTAAACAAGACTCCCAATGACTTACAACAATATCCATAGGCTGATGCATCCGTCGACTCTTAATCAGAGAAGCTAAATTTCTTACTATTTGCGGTGAAGAGCAATTAACACAGAGGCCTTCAACTGCCTAACATAGAGAGAGGAAGACATTATCTCAGCCCTAAATGGGGATACTATATCACACCCCTTCCTCCCAAGACTCAGGGATGGTTGCAAAAGAGAAGGAAGATTTTAAGATCCAGAGGTAGTGGACGGTTACCAGGAAACAGTGCTTTCTAGACACAGCAGAGCAGTTGATTATATGAACCCAGAGCAGTTGTAGCAGCAAGCACAGAATCTGTGTAAATTCAAGACAGACCAGCATAGAGAGGTGAATTGGGTATAAAATCTCACTGCTAGCCGAGTGGAAATGGATAATTCAGGGAAAGATGGGGTCAGTTTTCTTTAAGAGGGTATCCCCTGGAAAGTAGGCCATATTCCAGTGAAAGACTATACAACCAAGAATATATGTGTATTTTTTTTAAGGAGCACATAAATTTAGGTTGGTAGGGAAGGCTAGCAGATCTAGAAGGAGATCAGGGTGGTGGTGAATATGATCAAAACATACTGTACAAATTATCAAGGAACTGATACTTTTTAAAGAACAATAAGATTCAGCAAAATGGAAAAGCGAACCAAAGGAGATACAGGCTGAGGAAAACCCACTTGTGGAGGAATGAAATATGAAATATCTATATGAACATATTCATGAAAATACTAGGTCAGTGAGCCATTCGTCGAGTGGGAATTGTATGCCAGAGGGTGAGCTCACCTCCCTGTGATCCAGCCCTGCCCAGGAAGCAATCTGGCTATTATGCATTATTATTTTAACCACCAGGCATTTTCACTATCCCATTAATTTTATGTGCAGCAACTGATCACTTTTCCTATTTGGGGACGTCAACGTTTGAGTTCAGGACTGTTGGGGCATGCTGAGCTCTCGGCAGTAAGGGGGATGGGTGAGAGTGCCCTTGTTTTGAGGTATGGATTTTAATGCTGATCCCCTATATGGCACCACCAGGTCTGACAACCACATGGAAAACATTATTTTGGAAGCAGCACCAGGCTGTCTGTCTGGGACTAAATCTGAGGGAATAAACAGGCACAGGGCAATATTTAGACAGTTCCACCCAGCACAGCCTGCAGCTGTGGGGAACTGAATGATCGCTTTAGCTCTGGCAGCCCTCCAGAAAGACAGGCTGGGGATGGCTAGTCATTGAGATGAGTCTATACTGTCCATGGAGTTGACTCAGGTGGCTCTGTCCAGGATGGTGAGTAAAACCCTGGAGGCTGATGGGTCACTGGGTCACATCTACCTATATCCCAGGGGAATGAAGGACATGGTTTGAAGACTCAGATGACAAGGACAGTCTGAAGGTCAGAAAAACTGAGTATCTTGTTGGGAAAGACAGACTTGCCCACACTGCTGTAAGGAAGGAACCATTCCTGAAAGAACTGCAGACTGCCAAAGGCCCTCAGCGCATGCCATTGCTAAGCCCCGCCCATTCAGGAGGCTCGAGTGGTAATTCATAGCCTATCTGGTTAAGTCAGCACAGATAGCTCCCCAAATAACTCCCCAGTCAGGCTTTCCAACAATGGCACGGGCCTTGTAGGTCACACATGTCATAGCTGAATCTGACATCCACCCCAGAAGCTCACATTCTCAACTCCTTTCCCCCACTGGTGGCACGGTTTTGAGATATCTTGGAAACTTTGGGTGTATGATCCCACCCAGCAGAAGTGGCTGGCTGCCAGAAGTTGGGGATTGGAAGGTTATACCTGATTGCCATTGTTGTCTCTGTTTCCTAACAACTGTGACATGAACAGCCGCTATCACAGGCTCCCAATGCCAGAAATTCCACCATGCCTTCCCTAGTATGATGGACCTCTGGAACCACAAACTAAAATAAAATATTTCCTTCTGAAAATTGTTTCCCAAGTCAGGCCACAGTGACAGAAAAGTAGCTAACACGGCCTGCTTTCAGGGAGGAAGGTGTAGTACCCCAAGGCCAACTCAGCCATCTTCCATTTCCTTTCACAAAGACACCTCTACATCTTGGGGCATGGCCTGTTTATTTTCACATTCACTATCTCTTAAATTGAGAGCCAGACTGACCCCTAGATATGTCCCTAACACCCACCCTGTTCAAAGGACACAGAAAGGGATAACAGAGCATATTGCATTCCTTTCCTTCAGGTGCTTGTGGGCTGTGATGTTCCTACTCAGTCCTACCTGGAGAAGGCCCCCTCCTGAGAGAGATAAAGTTCCTGAGCTCGTGGCATAATACTCAAGTCACTGTTGGGCATGTGTGCCTGCTGTGGGTAGTCCGATGTTAGTTCAAGTGCCTATGGCCACTGTCTCCACTAGGTGCAGCCCAGGTCTCTGATTTAATACAAATTAAACAACCACTGACCCCCTGAGCTGGGAGGAAAACATTAGTAGGTAGACTGTAGTCTTCAAGGCGCCCTGCACACCATGATTTTGAAGAGTCAAGGAAATGATATCCTAGGGTCCAAGCCCCCTGGAATGGGGTGTGACACTCACTTTTCCCCACCAACATAATCCCTACCATTTACTTTTGCTGGTTACAGAAATGACAGCATTTTCAACCCACAGGGGAAAAAAATCTGACTGTAATTGGTTATGTCACTACAGCTGAGTTTTTTTGGGTTTTTTTTTTTTTTGCTTGGCAATCAAATGCATTCAAACTTGCAAAAACCCACTTCGTCTGGGCTGCACCAAGATGCTAGAGCAGAGAACTCTCTGCAAGTTTGAGTTTCTGGATGTGTGAGGAGAAGTAATAGGTTATGGGAACCAATGCATTATTCCACTGGAAGAGGAGCTACTGACAGAGCAGGGTTCCTTCACTGTCCCATATACATGGATTTATCCAATAGCCACTGGGGAGCCACTTGAGCAATAGTTCTGGACTTAGAGCAGAGACGAGAGCTAAGGAATCAAAAAAGACACATAATGTGTTCTTAGCTGGCTGGATTTCCTTCTTACAAGCGTGAGAATAAAAACCTGTGACTACAGAGTCTCTGCTCCCTCAGCAGGTGTTCACTTGTCGATACTCATCCAATGCATTGTTTAGAACAAATATCCCCTGCGTCTCAGGAGACGGGAGAACATGGGGACGCTTGTGTTTTTACCCAGATCAGGCTTCATCATTCCAGGAGCTGGTCAGAGGGGCTTCCTCAAGGGGTAACACTAGACACCCACTTCAGTCTCTCTGGAAAAGCCCTTGAACTTGCTTGCCCTCAGTTTACGATACAAAGAGTCCATTCTGCATATCACAGAATGGGGAGAGTTGATGACATCCTGCACTTTATTTTGGCACCCATGGACTTCTCTGTGCGGCACACAGTCACCCCACCCTTTGCTTCTCATGGAAGTGTCTTCCAGTTTGGAAAAGAGGACCCTGGCAATTGTTACAAGCCCAGTTTGTGCCTGTTGCCTGGCCTGGAACTGAACATACATTGCCATCCATCCTCAATAGAATTTGTTCCTATTACACAAATGCAGCAAATTATATCTAATAAAATTTGGGAAACTCACCAGGTATGAGGAGTATCTGTTAAAAACCACCATGAATCTAGACCCCTGTAGTGGAGATGACAGGTCGTAGGGGTGAATATCAGCAGAAACAACAGAGGCAAGAGGCATGCATCTGGTGGCTGCATAAAGACAACATATAGCAACTGCTGCTCATTCACCACCTCATGGAAGGCACTGCTGGGTGCAGCTGACCACAGGGAGATGATGACGTTCCAAGTGGCCAAGGGAACAGGTGGAAAAGGGAAGGGATAACTCACTCATAGACACATAGCCCAGTCCTTCCATTGCTCAGCTATGGGCTGTCTATGCTCTCCTGCCTTACAGAGGCAGCAGACACAATACCCTGGCCGACGACTCTAGACACAACATCAGTAGGCATTCTAACCAGAATGGCTTCCCAGTGTCCATGTGTCCAGGTTCAATACTGGGCATGCTGTGTGGGCTGTTTGTGGGTTTCTTCACTACTCAACTGGGGGAAAGAATTATCTCCAGGACCAGAAGACATATGTAGATGGCTTGTTGGGCAGCAGACACTGTTGGGAAGCATGTAAAATACATGAACATGTTTCATTACATCCTCACTACAGCTTTCTGAAGTAGATGCCCTTAATTACAGATACACAAAGAGGGGTATACAGAAGGCAGGAACTGCCCAAGGCTCGCACTGCTAGCAGGTGGTGATTTAGTATAGTCTTCCATATCTGGTCCTCAGCACACGGCAGCCTCTCTAAAGGCTGGGTCTTCTGACCAGGGAGACTCTTGTCTGCCTCCAGAGCCTGCCTATATAGCATCCAGATGACTTTCTACCTTCTGAAATACCCTCTGGCTTTTGAATACTTCCGACCTACAGAGGCCAGATCTTCCCCCAACTCTGCACCAGTAAAAGTCATTTGTTTTTCTGCGTGGGGAAACCAAAGCTCAGAGAGATTAAGAAAATAATCCAGAATCACAAAGTCACTAAGTGGCAGAGGTTGACACACGCTCAGGGAGTCTAACTGAAGCATATGTACTTTCAACCATTATCCATTTGATCCCCACCTTGGAAAGTGCTTTGGCTATAAAAGAAAAACAACCCATAGTCCAGCAGCTACTACCACAAAGTCACGCATGTGCCCTAATGCAATCCTCTAAGCAGAGCTGCAGGAAAAACATAATTATCAGTAATTTACAGTCGAACCAGTTGTTAATGGGGAAGATGCATAAATCGCATCCAAGGGTCACTGTTTGATCCTGTGAGAAGGCAACCACCCAGGGGCCACATGCTGTGTTCTTAGCTCAGTTCCACCCCTGATACCTGCTCTGGAGATTTTGGAGATTCCTGGCCTTGATTCTGTCTTTCTTCCAGGCCTGTTTTGACTAGTTTTATGTCAACTTGACACAAGCTAGAATTATCTGAAAAAGAGGGAAACTCAACTGAGAAAATCCCTCCATAAGATCTAGCTGTAAGGTGTTTTCTTAATTAATGATTGATGGGGGTGGGTCCAGCCCGTGGTAGGTGGTGCTGTCCTTGGGCTGGTGGTCCTTTGTTCCGTAAAAAAGCAGGCTGAGCAAAGCCATGGAAGCAAGCCAGTAAACAGCGCCCCTCCATGACTTCAGCATCAGCTCTGTCTCCAGGATCCTGCCCTGTTTGAGTTCCTGTCTTGACTTCCTTCAATGGTGAACAGTGCTGTGGGAATGTAAGCCAAATAAACCCTTTTTTCCCCAGGTTTTCTTTAGTCATGGTGTTTCATCACAAAAAATAGTAACCCAGCAAAGACAAGGCCAACATGTATGAATGAGTACTTGCTGGCTCTGCAGAGGCCCTGGCTCCTCTGGCTGGGTCCCCACCTCCCAGGACCTCTGGATTGGAGAGGTATAGTCAGGATGCCAAACTCCTGGAGAGCATTCATGTAAGCATCGGGGCCATTGTGCTAGGGTATGTGGCAGACACGGTAATACCAGGGGAAAAAATATTCTGCCAGACCTGCAGACAGCTGCATTCACTGGTCACACAACCCCCGTCCTCCCTGTTTGTCACTGCCTCCGAAAAGAGCAGGTGCAGGGGAAGGTGAAGGGAGCAGACAAAGTTGACCCTTCTAAGACGGCAAGCTAGGCGCTGCCATGTTTGCAGACTGGAAAGGGAGAGTAAATAAAAAGGTAGGGTCCTGCAGAGACATCTCTCCTCTCCTACACCAATCATATACCCTCTTGCTGAACAACTAAGAGTGAGTTGTGAGAACTGGTCCCCAAGGCTAAGAATAGGAAGCTCCAACCCAGCCCCTAGGTGTTGTGGAATATTTTAGCCAGGCAAAAAACCTAGAAGGAAGGATCAAAATCAGACTTTCCCTCCATCTGGGCTGCCTTAAAGGGCAAGTAGGGGCAGGACATAGGCAGCACTAGGCATGGCATCCGGCAGCTAACAAGTTCTACTCATTCATATATTCATGCCTCCATCCAAGACATGCTTTTCTGTGTCTAACACATCTGTTACAGCCTGTGAAGAAAACACAGCATCTGAGTGCAGTCAGAGGCTCCCCACCTCATTGGTGGATGCAACATAAACGGGCAAACTGGCCAGAAGCATCACCCTCGCTACAGAGGAAACACACAGTGTGGTTATGGGGTGATGAATGAGCTTCTAGGATGGGCACTGGACCCCTCAGGGGAGTGACATCTGAGCTGAGAGGCAAGGAGAACAACCAAGAAAGGGGAGCGCACAGCAGGTAACAGAAGAGCCCCAGAGTCTTAAGGGCTATGGCTGAGGGCACTGCTTGGCAGGGGAGGTGAAAAACAAGAACCACCTGGGAACAAGTGGCAAAGTCAGGGGAAAAGGTGGACCCTTATAACCCAAGGCAGGGTTTGGAATTCAAGGCAATAAAGACACCCCTGCCCAGG
Source organism: Microtus pennsylvanicus (assembly GCF_037038515.1). Taxonomy (NCBI): domain Eukaryota; kingdom Metazoa; phylum Chordata; class Mammalia; order Rodentia; family Cricetidae; genus Microtus; species Microtus pennsylvanicus. The sequence continues at coordinate 989,067 of NC_134580.1, forward strand.
AGCACAAGGACAGTGTGTTAGAACTGGGTAGAAGGTGACTTTCTGCTCCTGAAGGGGCTCTCACTGTGAGGGTGGAGCTCAGTGTGGAGTGTCACCATTCAAGGAAGTCTGGAAGGGACACCTGTCATCTGAAGCTTCCAGTGTCCCAGGGCACAGGATCATTTCCCTCCACAAGAATGTCCCTTGGCCCAGAACCAGTAGGTGTCACCAGAGACTGTGACTATGACTCCCTGAGCAGGGCAGACAACAGAAGCAGTGCTAACAGGGAGGTGGGGTGTCAGCAGAGCTCAGGACAGCCCAGGTAACATGTTCCAGTTAGCGAGTCAGTGACTATTAGTACTTGGTGCCCAGGAGATGGTATACACTACTCGGAAACAAACTCCTTAAGGACGGGTATATATGTGGTACAGGTATGAGAGAAAATAATGGGCCAAATGACAAGTCCTCTATCCATGGGAGCTAGGTCCAGCAAAGAAGACGGATTGTAAAGAGTAGGTTACTAAGGTAAGGCTAAGACAATGGAGAGGGAACAGGTGGCTGGAGGGATATCTCAACCAAGACAGGATGTAAGGAAAGAGATGAAGGCAGGAAAGAGAAGAGGGACTCACTGGAGATCCAGGCAAGGGTCTGGAAATGGGAAAAATCCAGACACCATGGCTTGGGGACAGCCAACAAAGGAAAAATCAGAATAGAGGATGGAACCAAAAATGCCCTGAAGAGGGACTATCATGACTTCACAGAATGGGAGTATAAGCAGAGACCAGCCAAAGAGGCTGGCCCGTTGCCAGGCAACTGAGAGCAATGGTTTGTGCCTCCAGTATGGGGTAATAGTTTTAACTGTCAACTTGACACAACCTTGAACCACCTGGGAAGAGAATCTTCATTAAACTAGAAATTCCACAGTAGCCAACACGTAACAAGTCGATGTTGAACAGAGCAAGCTGTGCAGAACATGCTCTGCGGAGGGTCATAAGACCCCCGCATGCCGAGCTGTCTGTCCACTCACTCAGGCAGCGCCAGCACGCACCTCATCATTACCGCCCCACCACCCTGCTCTTTCGTGCTCCCGCGTGCCTGTTAGAGTGGGGACTATAAACCGTTTATAAATAAATAAGCAGGCATGCTGTCAGTGAGAGGCCACACTCATGCGTCAATTAAGGCTGATTTAAAGTTTCAAGAAAAATATGATATGGTAGGTCACAACTGTACGCACAGATTATTAATAAAGCAATTTTTTTCTGAACAACTGCATACAAAACTCTTCCAGGATGTGGGGCCAGGAGAAAAGTCTTTACAGCCCTGAGCATACTTTCTTGTCCCATGGATAGTTCCTTGTAGATATCGTGTGTGTGCATGTGTGTTTCCATGACTACAAGAGTGTACCTGTATGCTTTGCCTATGTGTCTGTATAACTAATGTGTGTCGTGCCTGCATTTCTAATCCAATTCAACAAAATCCAAGCCAACATTAATGCAAAGAGCAAAAACAAATTGGGCACATTTTACAGTAAAATAAGTCACTTATTTCACATAGTGTGGGCCACTGTTGCCTCCAATCTTCCAGTAAATACAGCATGAATCAGAAGCTTGGTGATTAGTCTGCCACATTTTCTGGAAAGCCCTAAGACCCTGTGTAACCTCGTGTCCCCACTTGTTCTCTGTCAGTTTCGCTAAAAAGCATTTAGCTGGGGGGAAACGGGAAATGCAAAATGCCCATGAGTTTAATTATATAGATGTTTATTTATATACACAACCTAATTTATATATAGATTCTGAGGGCATACTTTTTAACCTATAAATACTTATTGCAATGTCAATTTACTGTGGTCACAGTAAGTTACCCTTTTATCAACTCAAAACTAAAACCACGTTTTGATATTCAGTCAGCTCTCCTTGGGCTGGAATGCTCTGACAGGACATGACCCCACTAACTGGGATTATCATATCTGGGAGGATGCAGCTCACTTTACCAGGATGGCACTAGCACCAGATTGATGGGGCTGACACAGACCCTACAGCTGGGTAGCGCAAGGCTAGGCACAGGGAATATCTTAACTCACATCGTCTTCTGGTCCTGCAGAGACATTCTGAAGCCTGAAAAGGTATAAGGATATCTTAGGGATCTATGGAGAGCACAGAGCAGTGACAGAGTTACAGGTAGAGGAGACACTGTGCTTGGCACGTGGACTGGCCAGCTTACTAGCATGATCTTGATCATGAAAACAGAATGAAAGACAAGACTCCTTCAATGAGATCTGCACATCACACTCAGGCCTCGGGGCGGGGGGCTGGAGGCCTTGGGAAGAAACTTCCTGGGAAGGTCACTCAGAAGCTGGCGGCAGTGACTTCAGATTCTCAGTCATCACCTAAGAGTAGGTTACCAGGGTCAGAAAACTGTGTGCAAAACAAAACAAAACAAACAAACAAAAAAACCCAGTGCAGTCATCACCTTGGGATTTGCAGGCCACACAGTCTCTGCCAGAGCCAGCTTGTTACGTCAGGCAAAGCAGTCAAACTGCTGAGAGACGACATCTGGAGATAACATGTCAGGATTCCAAACATCAAACATTTACACACGGATGCCTGCTAGGGCTAGCCTGAGGGTAATCACTGGCCGCCCACCACAGAGAACCAAGAAAGGTCTCTGCATCCTTCGTGTGCCAGTTCCTTTCCCAGAACTCACAAAGAACTTTGGATTCTGCCCGGTGCCCTTCTCATAATAGAAAGCATGAATCCTTCTGTTTACTATACTTTGATTTGATTTCTTACAGTCTTTACATACAAATACAGTAACAACAATAACCATGGCATTTACAGCCAAAACCAGCCAGCCACTGAATCTGTTTCCACCATCTCAATTTGGCAGATAAGGAAACTGAGGCAGTAATGGTTGCTGTGATTATCTGATCTTCAATAAAGGAAGAAAACTAAGCTGGAAAGGAGGAGCCATTCACCTAAATAAATAAAAAGCTTGGATTTAGCACAGGCTTTGATGCCTGACTCCACTGGCTGACCCTGGTGCTAAAAAGTCACATGATCCAAAAGAGAGAGAAATGGGATGCCCGCAACACAACCCCCTCCCCAGTTCTCCTGGGGTCCCCTGCCTAGCTGAGTATTCACAGAAGGCTGGCATCATACCGTGCCTGCAGTGCATCCACCGATGTTGGGAGACAACCTGATATGCAATGGCCCGTGGCCTTGCTAAGCTCAGTACTGGCTGACGGCATAAGCAGACACACACAGCACATGCATTTGTGAATGCATAGGAATTCGACTTCAGAGAAAGGGATGCTAGGGGTAAACGGTTCTATGGATTCCTCTGGGAGGAGATAATGGCAATAACAGGATGCTGCTGATGTTGATGAAGATGAGGAGGAGAAGGATAAAAGTTGAGAAAATACAATGTACTAGGCTTGATTACAGGATCATTAGACTTGATCACATGTAACCAGCCACTTTTTATTTACTTATATATGAGTATTAGTGTATGTACTTAGCGGCCCTGCTCGGGGCCACCAGAACGGCAGGCACCTCCTGGCATGAACTCACTGGATCTCTATAAGGTGAAGTACATGACATCACCCTGAGCAACAGGGCAAAAGGAGGTTACTCAGGTCACAGAGAGGGAAGAGAGCTGGGGAACCAGTGCAGCGGCCAGTTCCTGGTACTGTGATTTGGCCAGCGTGTTCCTCTATCTCTATTTAACACTGGGTCATGCATTTTGACCCTGGCTAAGATGCAACCTGTAGGGGGTGTCAAATGGCTTGCCAAGCAAAGGTGTTTGCTGCCAAGCATGATTCCCTGAGTTCAAAACCTAGGCTGCACATCGTAGAGGAAGTCTGACCCTTACAAGTTGTCTGACCTCTACATGACCTCCTACACTAAGTAAATAAATATAAAACTTTAAAAAATAAAACAGCCCACAGGAACAAATTCATAAGCATATATGAGTTCATCATGAGACAGTCTAACCAGCAAAAAAAAAAAAGCAAAATAAAGGGTCAGATGAAATGAAAGGAGAGAGGATGGTGCATACGTAATGCCAGAGAAGACAGCTTTGCTCTGGAAAATGAGACAGAGCTGATCACTCCAGCTTAGCAATAACTGGAGGGCAGAACATGCCCACTGTATGAGCAGGATGCCCAGGACATGGAGTAAGCAGCTGTGGATGAGGCTGGGCAGAGCCAGTGGAAGTCTTTCTAAAGCCCATATATTAAAAGCTAATTCATTAACAGCATATGAAGGGTGGTGTTCAGTTTTTCCTCCCTTTCAGTCACTTCCTAATAAAACTGCCTGGCCCACAAACAGAGTTAATTAGCGGGATTACCATTTCTGGTGTGCAGCAACGCCCATGACAAGGTTCCCTGAAAGGAACTCACAGTGACCTTCAGAGAGGGTGGGGCCTGGACCAGCTGCCTCTTGTGGCCCATATGGTCCTCAGGGCCAAGCCACAGGCCCAACGTGGCACTCTAAACCCACAGCTGGGTTGCCACCCATTTCTCTCCAGGCCCTGGGTCCATCCAGGGAGAAGAGATGGGATGGGTAGGTCTCTCTGTGGTCACGTGCATGTCCCCAGATATGCAATGTGTATGTTTGAGATGTGTATATGGAGTGTAAGGTGTGTGTGTGTGTGAGCGCGAGAGGGGAGTGGATTATAAATGAAGTGTGAAGTGTATGATCTGTATGTGACATGTATGTGATATGTGTATGATGTAGGATCTCTTTGTGTCAGCAAACTGGATGGCAAATGGGTGCTCTCCCCAGATACGGACCTCAGGGAGTGAAGTAGACAGCACTGTCACACACCAATCAAAATGCAGGGTAGAGTCTCTCCGATGAGGACTCCAGATGCGCACTTAGGTGACAGACTTTCTCTCCTCCTCTCCCATCCCACCCCTAGTCATACTGGAGAGTGGACATCTACTGATCAAAGTGGCACTGGGAATAAAAGTGAGCTAAAAGATCAAGAAAAGGAGTAAGTGGGGGTGGTTGTGAGTCATGAGAGTTAGAGGACCGTGGAAGCAGAGAAAGAGCCCCGCTCATCAAATTCATAGCAGCATCTCGGCTCACCAAGAAAAGCAAGAACAAGAACTGCCCCTTGTCGACAGGGATGGAGGAGAGAGGACCAGCACAGACTGTCCTCAGAATAGAAGTAGGCGGAGGCTTCTTCCACAGAAGCTAACTAGCATTCCAGAGACCCAGTCACATAGGAGATAAGCTATATAAAGATTGTCCTGTGGCCACCACAGAGTCCACCAAGATAGAAAGGGCTCTTAATTACAGCCAAGGCTCTGGGTTAAGCCTGTCCACAGCCTTCACCCCACACACTGCAGGAAGCTGACACCGAGACTGGCTTCCCTGAGAACCTTACCCAGGCCACAGAGAATAGGGAGTGGGTACCGCAAGATGGAAGCACTCCTCTGGGAATGCCTAAAGTTATGGGGATAGTAAGACCCAGCACCAAGGCAGCCTTGAGAGCCTTCTGGTTCTCTAAGCTACTTTTTCTCCCTTCAGTAGCTATGCTATTAAAAATGGCAAAGTATGGGCTTTGAGAGCAACCAGACCCCCATTTGGCTTTATCAACATGGCCTCCATTCAGAATCACCTCTACTCAGTCTCATCCCATTCTGTATCACAGACATCAGCATCAGTACCATAACCATGCAGCATCATCCTCATTCTGCATCACAAACATCAACAACATCAGTACCATAACCATGCAGCAGTATCTCCATAGAGCATCATCCCATTCTGCATCACAAACATCAACAACATTAGTACCATAACCATGCAGCAGTATCTCCAAAGAGCATCATCCCATTCTGCATCACAAACATCAACAACATCAGTACCATAACCATGCAGCAGTATCTCCATAGAGCATCATCCCATTCTGCATCACAAACATTATCATCAACATCAGTACCATAGCCATGCAGCATCCACTCCATTCAGCATCCTCCCATTCAATATCCCCTCAATTCACATCACCAGTTGATATGCAATCCCTCTTCAGAATAATCCCCATGCAGTCCAGGCTGCAATGTCACTCACAGACATCTTCCATATGCAGAGGCTATTTCTTTCTTTCTTTTTTTTTTTTTTTTTTTTTTTTGATTTTCGAGACAGGGTTTCTCCGTAGCTTTTTGGTTCCTGTCCTGGAACTAGCTCTTGTAGACCAGGCTGGCCTCGAACTCACAGAGATCCGCCGGCCTCTGCCTCCCGAGTGCTGGGATTAAAGGCGTGCGCCACCACCGCCCGGCCAGAGGCTATTTCTTATGTCTGGATTCTGTGACGCGCTTTGATTTGATCTTCCCAGATGTTTCCAATATGTCATTGTTAGTTTTTATTTTTTTTTTATTTTGTTTTGCTTTGTTTATACTTGAAGTGACTGTAAGGGGATTTTGCTGCAATTGTCACCAGAACAGACCAGGCCCTCCTCATCTCACAGCTGTGTTTACAAAAATGCCTTCTCCCTGGGTGGATAAGCATTAACTTAAATCTCACTTCTGAGGCATTTGGGGAATCCTGGCTATGGAGGACCATGTGACTTTCTTGAGGGAATCCCAGTGAGCATGTGTTGTTCAGGACTGAGTTGCATCTGTCTCCCCTTCTCCTGTTCTACTCACCATAGCTTTCCTTGGATATAAAAGCCCCTTCCTTGAAGAAGAGCTATAAATTCTTCACTCCCAAATAATAATTAGATTGCAGGCTCAAATATTCAACCCATTTCCTCTCCAGGGCTAAAAACTGGACTATGAGCAGTCACATGACCTGTCCTGGTCAAACTAGACTGAATGCCGGGCCTAGGAAACAACCTCCTCTCTAAAGCTAGCAGGTCACAGGGTTCTACAGAGCAATGGCAGGCTTGTGCTGGCATCCTCTTTGCCCGTGCACACCACCCAATCCTGCACCCCACTCCCAGTCCCAGGGGCACAGTGACCAATGACAGGATTGCATGGAATCTTTGGGTGACTGATGTCCACAAAGCCAGGCAGCATCCAGGGTAGAGAGGAATGAGGGACTTCTTGCCTGCTCTTTTTAGCTACAGTCTAGGAAATAGCTGAGAGTTTCCTGGTGTGACCTCTACTTGGCCCTCATCCATCCATCCATTCACTCACTCACTCATGCATCCTTGGATTCCACTATTATTCAAACACACGTTCATCAGAATGTCTTCAATCAAACCCACTTTCTGCTTCTCACAGCAAGCAGCACCACCCTGAGATCTGACACCTATGAATGGAAAGAGAGGAACAAGATTCATGCCGGGTGGTGATGGTGCATGCTTTTAATCCCAGTACTTGGGAAGCAGAGGCAAGTGGATCTCTGTGAGTTCGTGGCCTGCCTGGTTTACAAGAGGTAGTTCCAGGACATCTAGAACTGTCACACAGAGAAACCCTGTCTCAAAACAAAACAACAACAAAAATCCCACAAAAATTAAAACAAAGACCTATATTCACTCTGTAAAGGCACCTGACTTTTGACTTTTTTAAAGTACAAACACATACAAGCAATTTTATATATTACCCAAACACACAGACACACATGCAACAATATTTAAAGAAAAAGAGGCTATGAATGTGACAGAGTAAGAGGTACACTATCAGAGGATGTAGGGAGGAAAAGGAAAGAAACTATAACATCAAAAAAACATTTAAAACAATTTTTAAAAGAAATACAGATTGAGAACCAGCATGCTTTGTGAAGTGCCAGACACAGGCTGGTGTTTTGCAGGGCCCTGGGCCTCAGGGTAAACTAGGCCCTCATCCTGCCACGCTGCAAGAAATGCAGGGGTACTCTGTCTACCCCCCAGACAGAAGCTGTAGGAACAGGGCCAAGACCTGCGGGACAGACACTAGGAGCGCCATGATGGGCAGTGGAGAGGCCTAACTTTACCAAGTGAACTCCAGAGCATGCAATTGAACAGGGGAAATCTACAATAAGTGGGTAGAAAAAAAACACAGATATTTACTGCTGGTGTTTAGACATTTGTGTAAGGCATCTTGGGAACAACCACAAGCACCTGGAGAATCCCTAAGGGTCAGCTTCACTCACTGTGCCATAGAAGCACCACAATTTCATCATTCTAAGTAAACGTCAGGGCTGGCAAGGCGGCCTGATGGTTAAGAGATCTTGCTGTGCAACCTCAAGGACCAGGGTGATGAGCCCGGCACCCACGCACCAAACATCTGTAAGGACAGCTCTGCAGTAGGCAGAACAGAAGGACTACAGGGGTCTTTGGGCTTCCAGTTTAGCCCAGGGTTCAGGGGAAGACTGCTTCAAAGGAAGAGGCAGAGACTGACAGGAAGCCAGCTGATGTTCTCCCCCAGCCCCTGCACATGTACGGGTGGGTACACCTCCACAAAAATGCACAGACAGAGACACACATGAATTAGCAAACAGACATGTCTCTAGAAATGCCATAAAGTAACAGGAGTGCCTGCCTAAAGAAAACGTAATCTAAATCCCGTGTCCAATTTATAGCGTGACTTTGAAGTGCACAGTCATGGGAGAGGGTACTAATGCTGATGTCTGCAAACTGAGTTTTTAAAAAATAATATTGTGTATTTATACTTGGAGAATTTTTGTCTCCTGAGAAAATAACCACAACTAAACACACAAAACAAAAGTAAGAGAGCTTTCTTCTTTAAGCCACTGGAGCAGGGTTTTCCATCACCTCTGCGCTGAAGCACTGTCCCCATTCAGAGGCAAGGCTGGTGACGGTGAGCCTTTACCAGCAGTCACAGCTGGAGGAGGCCAACCTGGGCAGGACGGAGCCCGGAGGCAGCAGTCTACTCCCGGCCCTGCTGTCCTATGAGCTGTGCAGCATGTCTCAGGAGCTCCCTGAAAAAGTTTTCTGCCATTCCCAGAACATTCCTCATGCAAAGAAGTACTTACAGGTCTAACTCAGCCTTGCCAAGACCTAGAACCAGCCTGAAGCAGACCGTCAGAATGACAGTGGTCAATACCAGAGGCCTCTGGCTTCCCAAAGCATTCTGGAATGACAGATGGAGCTCTTACCCCTGAGCTTGCATGCTGGATTTCTGCCCCTCTGCCAGGGCCATGACATTGCTCTCTGGCTCTTTACAGCCCAGACTCATGGTCAGCATTAACCTACATCAACCCCTCAACCAGTCCTACCCAGGCTGTCTACTCTGGCTCAGTTTCCTCTCCAACCACTTCTACCCTGTTCTACTACTAACGATGGCGTGTCTTCAGCTCTGCCTACTAGGAGCTTAGCAGCTGAAAAAAAGAACGAACATTTCTTTCATACAGTTGATGGCTAATGTCCATGGTCAGTGCCTTATTTGCATGCCAGAAAATGGGTTATCCTCATTATCCCTCTGGACACCAGGGTCTTCATCTGTCAAACAGAATGCGTCATCAGTGCTGATCTCTTTCAAACTCAGGCTCCAGCTTTCTTGTAATGGGACAATACTTTTCTCCCTGATGCTCATACAACCTCTCTCCCTGCCCAGATCTGAGTGTGCCCAGGTCCTGGATGACACCCTACAGTGACCTCGCCTTCGCCTCAGCATCTCCTTTACTCAGACTCCTAAACTCTAGGAAAATGAGCAGGCCCACTATTCTCTGTGACTGCAGTACACAGGGATATTAGAGTACCCGGTGGGTCAAAGCAGCCCTAGGTCCCACCTCATCTCATCTGCCGAGTCCCACACAGTTGTGATCATCCTGAGTGCACTGCTTCCCCAGACCTCCCACCCTGCATTCTCAGCAATGCCTCCCCCAACACAGGGGGCGCCAGTCTGCTTCCAGGTATCTCTACACAGCTCATGAGTCTTCATCGACTTGGGGACAAGGATCTACTACTACAGGGGAACAACTAGTCCAGAAATCAGCACACGGCCCCCACAGGTATAGAACCTTACTATGTGCCTATTTCATTTAAACAGTGGGTTAGTAAACAATGCAGATCGTCACACTAGCGCCACAACAATTTGTGGAATAATCTACTGGGTTTTAGGCCAGAGACATCCTGGGGACCTGCTCCCTCTAAGGCGCACCCAGCTGTCCCACTCCAGGCTCTATCCACCGCCTTCCTAAGTCCCCAAGGCTGATTGTACTTCTGGCAGAAGACCCAGTGGGTTTCCCATCCAGGGATGGCTCATTCCTCTGCAGTAATGGGAAAGGGAGTCAGAAACTCTGGTCCCAGCACCTCCTCCCCCTACCAGCTTCCAACCACAGCCCTTGCTGGACCTGGAGAATAAAGCTACACGGCAATCTACTGCTATCCAACGCCCAGTATCACCACAATAAAGAGGTGAGAGGTAAAAACCACAGGCAGGCTGGGGAAAGGAATCTCTCTGTACTTCCCATTCTGGGGAGGGACTGTCCTCAGAATGACCCCTCTAAAGTCCTGGAGGTCAGTCCTGGAGCCAGTGTCTGTACATCTGCTGTTGTCCAACACTCGTGCCCTTCCACACTCAACCCCATTACCACCACACTCCACCATTTCTAAGCAAACAAACTAAAAGACTTGGATCATCTTGGATGTCTGAGGTCATCAGTTCCTGGGCCACACAGATGATTGGGTGTTGCCAGGCAGAATACATGGAGCCCTCCTGCCACCGTTTCCTTTCCTGGTCACTCACTGTAACTCTCTGGGAGAACCTGCTATGCCTCAGGATCAGGCTCTGCCTCTTATTTTTTAACTCTGTAAATTTTATTCTTTGAATTTCTAAAAACAAAAATCTCCTTACTGTAAGGAGCATACAAATTTAAAACATCACACAGCCAGGTTATGGTAGCCAATCAAACAAGCACTTAGGGAGTCCCAAACTTTATCCCAATGAACTTCTGTAGAGTTAGACCACCGGTTCTGCCTGTAACCTCAGGAGCTCTGGGTGGTCAACAGACCAGAGATGAAGAGGATCAGGTCACTTTAATTCTCCAAGTCCTTTTCACCTCTGCCCAACACCACCTCAACTCGAGGAGGAAGACACCAAACAGGTGCTTGAACATGCTCGGCTGGGTGGGGGCTGTTACTCGGCCCCTTGCTTTGCTAACCCCAGGGAATGGTGACTTTGCCTGCCCTGCTTCTGATTCTTGCCTACCCAAGCCTCCTCTGAGCTTGGCATACTGCCTATCTCTGCCCACAGAATTTTCTGCGGCCAGTGTAGAAGGCAGGTGGGGAAGGCCTTGGAATGAAACAAAGCTCCACAGGGAAGCCCACTCACTTTCGCAAAGCCGACGCCTCAGCTTTCCACGGATCTTGTCTATGGCGTTGAAGTCGGAAACGTGGAAGACATGCGCAGACTTGGGTTCTGAAGCAATCTCATCCAGCTCCTCCTTCAGGGCGGCGCCCACACCAACTGCAAAAATGCGAATGCCCGCTGCATGGGCAGCAGCTGCAGCATCCAGCACCAGGTCCTGGCTACGGCCATCCGTCAGTAGGATGGCCACCTGCTTGAAGGCACGGTTCCCAGGTCGGCCGCCTGCCTGGGCAGAGAAGCTGCGGCTGGTGATGTAACGCAGCGCGTCCCCCGTGTTCGTGTTGCCCCCATAGTAGGTGATGCGCCGAGCGGCGGCCTTCACTTCCTCACGGGAGCGGAAGTGGCCCAGTTCAAAGGCTGTAGTGGGCCGGTCACTGTAGCGCACGACCCCCACACGGGTGTGATCAGGGCCCACCTCAAAGGTGTCTACTAGGTTGGCCACCCACTGGCGGACCTTTTCAAAGTCCTCCTTGCCCACACTGGAAGAGGTGTCCAAGAGGAAAACCAGGTCATACTGCACACTTTTGCAGCCTGCATGGGAGAAAGAAAGGGTGACCGGAAGGAATGGTGGTAGGATTTAGACCCCTCCCTCCAACCCCTGCCCCTCAGACTTCACTCTGGTGCTTGCCTGCCTTGCCTCTTACTGACAGCCCACAGCAGGGTGTGGCTTCACAGAGTTACAGCGAGGACCAACTGAGGATGTGTGACCCCACACTGACGTGATTTATGTCCCTGGGACACTACACGGTGTCAAGATCTCCTCTTTAACTTTGGTTAAAAAGTAATAGCATTTTATTAGTGTGTGTGTGTGTGTGTGTGTGTGTGTGTGTGCGTCTGTGTGTATGTGTGTTATACATGTCTGTGTACACAGAGTACCTGTGCAAAGACCACAGGAAAACTTTGGGTTTCTTGCTCCATAGTGTTGTCTTAGTTCTCCAAGGCAAGGTCTCTCACTGAACCTGGAGATTTCTGGATTTTGTCTTGAGTGCCTGTCCACTGAGCCCCTGAAGTCTTTCTGCCTCCCTCCATCCTACCACTTGGGTTACAGGATGTGCTCTATCATGCTCCCAACTTTTATATGGTATTGGGAATGTGCCAGGCCCGGTGGTCTAAGGTCTGCTTTCCCACACTTAACTGAATGCTAGAAACAAGTTTCCAGTGGATTTCCAATTCTCATGTAGATTTCCAAGGCTTCATAGAGTCCACTGCATGGAGCACTTTACCATTACAAAGTATATCAAATGTAAAATATTTATGTATATTAAATATGCCTATATAAAGAAGTATTATAAAGCTTCAAATGCATGTTTTATAGAAATAAATTTTACAAACTACATAATGCTTTTTTTTTTTGGTTTTTTGAGACAGGGTTTCTCTGTAGCTTTGGTGCCTGTCCCTGAACTAGCTCTTGTAGGCTGGCCTCAAACTCCCAGAGATCCGCCTGCCTCTGCCTCCCGAGTGCTGGGGTTAAAGGCGTGCGCCACCACCGCCCAGCATTACGTAATGCTTTTGATTAAACAAAAATGAGCATTAATACAAGTATTTTCCTCATTAAGGAAACCCTTAATATGGGGTCTACTCATCCATTTCCCAGTTAGGTTGTTTGAGAGATGGTGTTTTCTGAGCTTTATTGGGGGTTCCTACAGTGTACTGCGGGAGCCATCACAGGGGGGGCAGAAGGGCAGCAGCTCAGCAGTGAGGATGTGCTTCCCAACAGAGGCCGTGGAGTTCGGGGTGCTCGGAGGGGGAGACTTCCCAGTCCTGCCCGCCACTCCCACCTCGGTTCTGTCTCTGTCTGTATGTCCATTGGTTCCTCTCTCCTCTCTCTCTCTCTCTCTCTCTCTCTCTCTCTCTCTCTCTCTCTCTCTCATATCCCTCTCTCACACAACACCCTCTGTGTGTGTCTCTCTGTGTCTGTCTTTCTGTCTCTGTCTGTCTCTCTCTCTCACACACACTTCTTACACACCTTCTCTCACAGAGCCCTCTCATAAAAACCCTCTTCATAGCCCCTCTCAACATACACTTGCTTACAAATTTTTCACACAACCATATTCACTAACATACATTTTTACACATGGGCCCAGTCTTTCACAGTCTCTTATACACTACAGTATACTCTCACATTCTCTCACAAATTATTTTGCTCTCACAGGCCCCATCTGAACAGACGGCACTTACGCACCCATCAGTTGTAGGACAGCTGATACAGGAACTATATTGCTGATACTCTTGTACACTCAGTCATGAACTAATTTACAGGATTACACCTTCACTTGTAGCCCACACATGAATGCTGACCATTTCATCCCCAATTTAATGTCCCACCTGCACGCTGGGCCTGACAGCCACCATCACCTCCCCACAGCAGTAGCATCCACAGAAGGCAGGCCGAAGGACTCCCTCTGGGGACAGCCATGGCTTTCCTGCTCCTGAGGACAGGCATATCTTGGTCAGGGAGAGATGCTTCGGGATCTAGTGGAGCATTTCCTGTGTGGAAAAAGATAGACCCTGAGAAGCACTCCAGAGCTGAAGGGTCAGGGGAAACAGAGGAATCCCACATGCAGGAGCCAGCCCATCTCCAGCCCTCAGCTTTGCCTCTCCCCAGAGCCAACAGTGTAACCTCTCCCCAGAGCCAACAGTGTAACCTCCTAAAGAATGAAGTCAAAGGATCTGGTCCATTCCTTTCTGGTTCATCCATCTGCCTCCCCATCCACCCAACTAGCTGTACTGAGGAACAACCACCGTCCTTTGGCAAGGCAGGGGCTGCAGAGAAGAGTAATGAGGTCTTGACCCTGGGTGACCCATGGCTGTGCCCTTCCTAAAGCCTTTCATCTGTACCATTCCAGTCCCCTAATTCACATGACTCACAGACCTACCATGACCTGCCACCCCTGACCTCACCAGCCCAGCAGGCTCAAGATAGCAGCTTAGGACTTCCAAGCAGTTTTTCACAAATACATGTCCGCAGCAGATCTCTCCTATGAGGAAAGTTTCCCTCTGCCCAATCCCCATTAGCTCTAACTTCTTATTGGCAACTCTTACATCCCAGTTTAACCCATTTCTATTAATCTGTGTATTGCCACATGGCAGTGGCTTACCGGGAAAGATTCGGCACATCTGTCTCTGAGGGCTCCATGGTGTCTCTCCCCTACTCCACCTTTCTTCCTCCCAGCATTCAGTTCTGTCTTCCCCGCCTACCTAAGTTCTGCCCTATCAGTTAGGCCAAGGGAGTTTCTTTATTCATTAACCAATTAAAGCAACACACAAACAGAAGGAACTCCTACAGGAAAGGAATCAACAAGCCTGCTAGTTGCCCAACTCATCCATCCTTCAATGACTTGTGAAGGCAGGGTTTGTCTGTCATGTCCCTGCTGTTGCCCAGGACCTAGGACAGTTCCAAGCAAGGCAGTGGATCTCAGTAAATACTAGCTTTATGGATGAATGATCAAAGGCCAGTATCAATGCCAACCTATCATCTTACTATCTTGTAGTGGCTTGAAGTTGTTTGTTAGATGAATAGTGATGTCATCAGAGAGCTATGGACTTAGACGGCTAGCCACCATCTGCCATAAGCCAGACACTCTCTGATTCTGGTGTGATCTCTTGTGTCCTCTCAAGGCAAGCTCTATCACTTCTATGAGGGTCAGGAAGAGACTGGCACATCTTTCCCAGGTTTCTAAGTTGATAAGAACCCAGAGGACAAGCTGGGATTTGAACCCAGGCCTCTTCTGGACTGACCCACATGCTATCATCTCCATAGATGCAGAAAATCCAATAGCAGCAACCTCTTCAGTGACTATGAGGGAAAATAAGAAAGATGGAGGATAGGTAGATAGAGAAGTGGCATATACCTTTATTCAATATTTTTCACAGATTAAGAAATTTGGTAATTTCTCTGACTGAGGAAACCAGGCCTCATTATATTCTTCAACTTTTCAGAACTCTTATTGCATATCTTACCCAAAACACACAGAAGAAAAATACAGGTATGAATAAAGCTATGCAGCAAACGATAAACAGGCTAATTGGTGTGATTTACTGAGTTATCAAATGCTGTGACCAAATGCAATTTATGTCAGGAACATGATTCAACAAAGAACAAACTGATGTAATTATAGTATCAATATAGGAAAGGAAAACATACATGACTCCGATTAGCACAAAAAAGCATGTGACACAAGCCAATATCTTTTCAACATACAAGGTGGCCACTCCATTAATTAAGACCACAATGGCATTCCTCAAGAAAATAAAGGTCAAATATGAACACCCACAGCCAACACCATACTTAATGGTAAGATGTTGACTGATTTTCCTTTAAGGTCAAAACCAATACAATCCCTGCTACACAACTGTGTTCAACACTTTACCAGAATAATTCAATGAAAAAAAAATAGTAAAGGTCATCTGACCTGGGAAACAAGATGTCAAAGTCCCTGTATCAGGAGATAACAGGATCTTATCTACACAAAATACTAGAGCATCCACAAAACCATTAGAACTGACAAATCAACCAGAGTCATAAAATGAATAACTGGCACTCAAGTATTGTCTGTGTATCTGTGTGCTAACAATGCACCATCCAAAAAGGAATGTTGTTCACTTATGTATAATAACATCAAGAAAGATAAGATAGGCAGGTGGATCTCTGGGAGTTCGAGGCCAGCCTGATCTACAAGAGCTAGTTTCGGGACAGGCACCAAAGCTACAGAAAAACCCTGTCTCGAAAAACCAAAAAAAAAAAAAAAGATACTTAGAACACCTATAATCAAGAGTGTATAAGAATTGTACACCTAAAACTACAAACCACTGAAAAAGAAATTGAGGCATGATTCAGTGTGGAAGGATTTGTGTCATCACTAGACAGACTAACAGTTCTATCTGTGGACATGAAAAAGCTTTCATGAACTGTTCTGACGAACTGTTTTAAAACTTGCCAATCTAATTAGTGATGTTTAACTGTGCACTCAAATTTGCCTAGAAGAAAATTATGTTATAGGTATGTGTACATCCACTATATAGCATATGCATATATACAAAAACAAAACACAAATAAATATGTACTCTGTTCTCCCATGCCCTTCCCCAAGCTTCAGAAAAGTATTGATAAAGAGACATAAAGAACAGAAGAGCCAGAGTATGGCAAACAGTGCTGTGAAATTCTGGACACAACATGGTTATTCAGGAATTCATAGTAACTCTACATACTGGTACTGGAATAAGACCTGCGTAATATCAAGTCAGTCAAATTTCTGTCATACTGGGGTCTTGAGGATATGCCCCCTACAAAGGAACAATTGGCAGTTGAGAGCTGCAAGGAGAGAATCATTCTTTGAGAGTGTAGCCTGAGCAGGCTTCCCATGCTCAAATGGATGGTTCCACACCCAAGCATCTATGGACATCACTAAATAGATGGATTACACTAAAAATAAAATAAAAAGACATGAAGCTGGGAGTGGATATGATCCTATTTTGTTATAGACTTGTATGATATTATCAAATAATACATTAAAAGTGTTTTAATTACATATCCATCTTCCCACCCTCTTTGCTGGGATTTCGTTTGGATGGAGCTTGTGGGATCTTGTACATCCTGTCACCATCACTATGAGTTCATATGTGCTATGAGCATTTGATAGCTGCTAACAGGGAGGTCACTTTCTTTAAAGATGTGACCCTTAGTGGGCTGACTGCACACTAGAACAAGACCCCAGTCACAAAACTAGCTGAGAAACACAAAGTAGACTCAATGGGGAAAGAGTAAGAGCAGAAGAAGAGGTGGTGGAGGAGGAGAAGGTAGTAGTGGTGGTGGTGGTCGTGGTGGTGAAAGTAATCTCAAAGTTGAGTGAGAAAAAATGGGAGGGTTGAGAGGAAGTAAATATGTTTAAAATACAGTGTATTTCTCAAAGAATTAAAATATCCTCAAAAATGAACAAAAATTAAGTCAAAATAAGTAAAGAGAAATAGGAAACAAATATTTTTAAATTAAATACAAATAAAATGAAGATGTTCACATCCCAATTCTTCTGAATGTGTTGTCTCCACAGCAAATACAGTTATAGGTGAAATACATATAGGCTGATGATCAGCCTATGGTTTAATATGGTAATTAAGATATTCATGGCTGACAGTAATTGGTTTGATGGCATTGAACCAACCTTGCATACCTGTGATAAACCCAATCTATCTGTGCATAGGTTTTTAATTGTTGAATCTGAATGACTAAGGTTTAGTGAGGTGTTTAATATCTATTGTCAAAAATGATGTTAGTCTGTAGTCCTGTTTCCTTCCAACATTTTTGCTTGGCTTAGATCTTCGGGGAATACTGTTTTCATAGAGTGAGTTAGGACCCCTCTGCTCCTTCCTTCCAGATAGTATGGCGGAGAAGAGAATTGCCTTCCACCATGATAAATGGAGCGTTTCCTAGTGTCCAGAGTAGGGAACCTGGGGGTAGAATCCTGACCAGGCTCCCCAGTGACTGCATGAGCAGTTCTAGTTCTCCATTCCCTTGTCCATCAGAAGAGGCCCATCTCTGTTCCAGGGTGGTAACAAGAAAATGACATCTGCAGCAGGGATCTGGCAGAACCGAAGAAATGTAAAGTTTCTTGTTGATCCCCCACCCTCCCTACCCCACCCTGGGTGGCATCTCAGTGGGTAGGAACAACCATTGTGCTATCTCCCTCCAACTTGGCTTTGAGCTACCTCTAGGGGCTAGCTGCCAAGTTGGAATGACGTAGGCCCCACCAATGCCCCTGGGAGGCAGAGCCCTGCCATTAGTCCCCCAAAAGTCTAGCAATTAATTTAGTGAACTGAGTTCCTTCCACTAGCCAGTCCATTGCCATAGTAACCAGCATTCCTTATCCAGGGACCCAGACAAGAGGGGAGAAAGACAAATACTGAGCAGAAACCAATTTAAGAGAGAAAATGAGATTCGGCATACTACTAGGGCAGCCTGGGCAGAGTCCAGGCTGCTGAGGGTGGGGGCAGGGTGTCACGGAGCACGGCTGCTGAGTTGCTGGGTGATGAACCATGTTCTGGGCAGGAATCTGACTAGGACAGAAAGGTACAGCGTGAACAGAACAGGTCACTGAGATGCATCTTTCTTCCTATCATGACCTAGCTCTAAGCCTCTGGCCCAGACTTGCTGAACTTTGCAACATGCAGAGTCTACTTGTAGGCAGATGAAGGCGAGGCAGCTTCCAGCCCAATAAGACTGCTGGGAAGCCAGGCAAGAACCTAGGTTCAAAACTGAACTCTGCATGGTTTGGTACATGTCTTCATTCCTCAACACACACATACAGAGGACGGTGTCTGCGTCAGGACAAACACTGTCATTGTCGCTCTTGGTTTGCCTTGAAGCAGCTCACAAAGTGAAGAAGCTGATCTCTCAGGACCCATGGTCAAATTCCAGGCTGCTCCAGGAGGATGCAAGACAGACCCTGAGCCTCCTTAACAGCTCTCTCGTGCATTCAATTGGGGTAAAATACCCATCCCTCAGGCTCGCTGTTTTGTCACATGAGCTGCAAGCTTTGAACACACTGGGCCATGAAGAGTTTCCAGGACAAATCCTTAGATGTCTCACCCATAAAATGGGAACCATGTCCCCACTTCAGAGATCTGGGGAGCCAATGGCTTAAGAATTCGGTATGCTAATTTTCAAGCAGTAGAATGTTATCCTTGTAATCCCAGTTGGCTACCCACACAGCCAGGTCACCTGACTGACTCCATGGATGCTATTCCACAGGCTATTCCAATGACGGCACCGCTTCAATCTCTGATCTAATCACGTGCTAAATGGATGTAAAGAGCTTCATATACATTTTTTCTGATGATCATGGTACAAAGGGATAAGCAAGGAGATGTTACAAATCCATATGATCGATGCTCTGATCAGAGAGGATACCAGGTTATGGGCACCAAGAGCACAAACCTCCAACTCTGGCTCAGGAGGTCAAGGGGTTTCTGGATGAGGCGACTCTGAGTTGAGCCTGGGAAAGCATGCTAGGAGCGCGCAGACTGGCAGCAGTTACCCCACAATGAACAACCCACCTCCTATTTGTGATTGCCTATGAAGTAAGCAGAATACAAATCTTGGAGGAGGGATGAGAGGATGACAAAAGATCAGGCTAGAGCAGAAATGCGATTTGCGATTTCCTCAGGGGTGAGGGAAGAATGTGAGCGAGGAAGCCCAGAGACTTGTGCTATGAAGCACAGCAGAGTCCAGATTTGGGCTGCAGGTGTTCATTTGAACGGCAGTGACATCTACCAATGAGAAATTAGAAACTGTAAAAAGACGAACTAAAGAAACCAATGAGGAGGCCAACATCATATTACAAAGGATATGCCAAGAGTGTCCTGTAGGACAGCCACTGCCCCAGCTACAGATTCTGTGGCATGAGATGACTGAACAAATGGAGTAGGGACATACAGACAGAAGAGCATCCAAAAGGAAGATATGTTCAGTCTGAGCATTTAGAAGCCAGTGTTTAAGGAAACAGAATGGTGAGTTCAAGCTAGACCCACCGACATAGCTAGTGGAGCGGTAAGAGTCAGGCCGCTAATTGAGTGTGTAGATCAGAAGAGCAGATGCCTGAGAAAGCCAAGAGGGTGAAGAGGGTCCAAGGGAGAGATTGAAAGAGGAAGACAATCACAGTGCCCCATCTTTGAGGGCATCCACAATGTAAGCAATCAGGTCACAGTATTTCTCTGTGTGTCAGGTTCTCTTCCCCACCCAATTTTCCAGTGATCCTCAGTATGGAAACCTTAGTGGCATGTATATTTTTGTTTTTGTTTTTAAGTAACATCAGCAAGGTCCAAGGAGCTGAGCATATGTCACTAACCCTGGTAGCAAAATGATTGTCTGCTAAACAACAAAACTACATGAAGTACTTACTTTCAAAGAATGTTTCCCAAAGTACCAATAATACAGTTATACATATGACTACCGATGATTAGTAACAGAAACAATCAGGGCAGTTACAACTTGACAGGAAAATTCACTCAATGGATTATAATTCAACGTTTTGTTCAAACTATCTCCAATAATTTTAAAGGTGCACTCATGCAACTATTTCAGTGAGTAACAAAAAACCTCTTAAAACAAAAGAAAAGAAATCAGCTAAGAAGATGTAGTCGGTCGACGGTAGTGCACACCTGTAGTCCCAGCAACGAGAGGCGAAAGATGTTCAAATTCGAAGCCAGTCTGAACTACACAGAAATGCACCATCTCAGACACAACAGAAGATGAGGCCTCTGAGAGGCTACCAGCTCCAGTAGATGGGTCTACACCTCTGCACACACTGGCGTCACTAAGTGGACTCCATGGGTCTTAAAGAGAGAGTACACGGAGTCGGGAGGGCAAGTGATGAGGACAGGGGAAGGATTGGAGAGGAGGAAAGGGGAGATGCATTTGATCAAAACACTATGTGCATGTGTGAAATTATCAAACAAGGGAAGGTTTAAAGGGTGAAAGAATACATGGAAGAAATATAGGAAGAAGGGAAGGCACATGAACTGAGGGAAAGTAAAGAATTAAAACAAAACCACGAGAGTCAACGTTTAGCAAGCTCTGGCCGAAAGCACACTCAAGGCAAGGAAGCTGAATGGCAGACACAGTCTCTTCACTACGCAAGCAGCAGCAAAGGGCTGTCTGGGAACACAAGAAGAGCCTTGAAAATGCAGGACACGATAGCATGGCACCTATTACTCAGATAGCCAGCATCCATGAAGACAGAGGATGCACAGGGCTGAAACATACATATTTTTCAAAGGAGCATGAGTGAGAAACTCCCAACTTTATTGAGACCCTAACAGCTACAGGTTACACATTAGTATAACTAATCTCCTGAAAATTAAAGACAAATAAAATTCTTCAAGAAGCCTCAAGAGATAGAGAATGTTGTCTGTAGGTAAAAGGCAACATATGAGAGGGTGGGTGTCTCCCGTAAAACCAAGGAAGTTATGAAGTCAAGGAAAAGACACAGTTTTCAAGTGTTAAATGAAAGACTTATTGACCATCAACAATATATACATTCCTTCAGGAAAGAGGGAGGAAATATGATAATAATGGTGGGAATAAGAGATCCTGCTGCTCGCAGACGGCGCGTCCTGAGGAACTGCAGCAGCAAGCTGCCTGAGCAGAAAGGAAAGTACACAAGAATGAGGCTGAGGCTTGAGGACTTGTCTCCGGTGGCACAGAGACAAGGCCACTCTTGAGGGGCTTCAACAATTTGATGGGTGAAGCAAACGTTATTAGATAACACACCGCTCAGCCTATGCGAGGCAATCCTGAAGATGCGATTTGTATTCGAAAGAAACGAGGTGAGTGAGCTGAGGCTTCCTCCACCTCAGACGGTAGAACAGCTAAAGCAGCAGTAGGTGTCAGTTCTGCATGCCCATGGCGGTGCTCAGGGCCATCACTAAAACTGCAGTCAGACTGCTGACTCAGGTCTGTAATTCAAGATGCGCTACCACGGAGGCTGAGACAGAAGGGCCATAAATTCAAGGCAAGCCTAGGCTAAAGCGTATATTCAAGGACATCCTGGACAAATGTGTATTCAAAACATCCATTGACAAATCAAAGGGGAATAAGAGTTGCTCAAATAATCCATAAAAAGGCAGAGGAAGGGAGGAAGGGAGAGAGAGAGAAGAGAGAGAGAGAGAGAGAGAGAGAGAGAGAGAGAGAGAGAGAGAGAGAGAGAGAATGGGAAAGCAAATGAATTGAAGAAAAACAAATGACACAGAGGAAGACATGCCCTCTAAACACCTAAACACCTGCAGGCCAAAAATGCCCATGGTCAGTCCATAAATCCACTCAGCCCAAAAATGCCCATGGTCAGTCCATAAATCCACTCAGCCCAAAAATGCCCATGGTCAGTCCATAAATCCACTCAGCCCAAAATTGCCCATGGTCAGTCCATAAATCCACTCAGCCCAAAAATGCACTTAATCCCTCAGCTGCCCAGGTCAGCGATACAGGTGACCGCCTTCGGGGGGAGCCTTGCTCACTATGTGGCAAAGCATATTCTTCCATTTACAAATATTTAATAATGCAGTGTTTAATAAACTAATTAAATAGTATATATACATATCCTCATATTTACACAAAGTGAAAATTCAAGTATATACAAAAAATATTTAAAGAAAACAGTGTGAACAGGAGTCCCATCCGGGTGCTAGATCGCCCTGTTCTGTTTTTATAATTGTTGAGGGTTATATCAACAGTGTGCGACAGAGAGGAGACTAGAATCCAGGCCTGGCTGGAGGGTATAAGGAGGAAATACTCACTGTATGTTGTGACTGCTCTGTGCCAGGCACTGCCCATGTGTTAATGCCTTTGATGAGCAGAGTCCCTGCTGCAGTCCCTGCTGGAGTCCCTGCTGGAGTCCCTGCTGGAGTCCCTGCGGTCAAGCTGTGTCCCCGCATACCAGCTCACTGGCCACAAAGTGAACTTCAGGCATCAGAATCCATCTATCGCTTTGGAAAACTTCCTTCCGCTCCAGTCAAAGTCCTTCACGTGAACACAGCCATGTCCCTGGCTAGCAGGCGGCATGGGAAAGACCTGGGTTACCTGGGACTTTACTATCTCCTCAACAACTGGACTCTGATGCCAAGAACAAATGCACAGACCTCCACTATGTCCTCCTGATGGGAAAGGGGTGTGTTCCCAAGAAGGTGACTGAGTTTGGAGACGCAAATGGCCACCTGTCACCACAGGGAGGTAAGTATATGCTAAGTGATTAAGATAATAGCTGATTTTGCCACATTGACCCAGCTTTTCCCAAGGTCCAGTGTTTGAGTCTCATGAGACAAGCATCTGCCCAACTCCCTTTTTCAAATGCAAGCAGAAGCAAGCAGTGTCCTTCCACTTCACACCACGAAGCAGATTCTTGACTGTCTCACGAAGCCTCAGACAGTGCCCTCTCCTCTTTGAAGTATTCCTGCTTTTCCAACTCCCTCCCTGCCTGGCTTCTTCCTCTTATTGGACTGGAACCTCAGTTTAGATATGGTTTCTGAGAATTACCCAGTCTGACCTCTCCTTCCAAGGTCCAACTTCTCCAACCCATCTAGACACACACACTGCATATCCCGCTGGAGCCAACGCTGTCATGGAACAGATAAGTAGCGGCTGCCCCGAAACCAGTCCCTCAATCAGCAGGAGAAAATTCAAGTGTCTCTCTACTGCTTACTGAATTCTCCAGGCATCCGAGGGCTATCAAAGCACCAGGCCTCATTCTTCCACATTTTCACCATGGAATTCTGCCCAGTTCATTCACGGATCAGCTCAGGTTACGGGGGCTTGAGGACACGGGATATTTCTGCTTAATGTATTTTAGGAGTGTCTGCTGCCCTGGTGAAGCCAGGCATATAAATAGTGTTCTAGACTCCATGCTGTCTCAGAGGGCTCCCCTTTATTTGGGGGTAGATGAGAAGGCACATAGCAGGATAGCAGTGGGCTGATGGAGCAACAGGTCTCCAAAGAGCCACGCTGACTTTGGCTCACTTCTGCCTATGTCGCTTTATAGCGGTGTTACGGGGACCAGTCTCTTCTAGCTTCAGTCACCCCATAAGAAGGGCAAATGGATCTGACTCACCTGTTACTTGTGGGGAGAAGTAATTGCTAGTAAAGACCCTGATCACTTGGCAATGGAGGGGGTATGAGCAGCTGAGGGAGAAAGAGAAGGGGAACTATGGGCAGGCGCTTGATAAGGGGAGAATTCTGGGAGCAGAAAATCCTTTTCAGTCTGTTATTGTAGTCAGAGCTCTCTGAACATTGTGTAATAGTGTTCCCAGAATTTCATCCGAAGTTACAGGCTTCTCCAACACCCTCGGTCAGCCTGTGCCTGACTGCCGTCTCCCTTCTTCCTCACTCGGTTCTCTCAGCTGTCCCCAAGGGCAGGAGCTCAGGACCTTGCCAAACAGGAAGTCCAACTCACCATTCCAGTAGTGTAGAGCAGGGGCTCTGAGATGCCCATCTGGACATGAGGCAGCTGAAGGACAGCAGAGTCCTGTTCCCACCCCTGCTCCAACAGCGTTCATACATTCAAGGTACCTCTGGTGTAGGGCTATTGGGGGCCCTGACTTCGGCATCTCTGTGGTCTGTAAACAGGCTTCCCATCCTGTCTTGGAGTGTTTACTGCCTTCCCTCTGAGGTCAAGGTTCTGTATCTCAGTTTACCAGATTACAAACCTCCTGCTTCCATCCCTCTGAATTTGTGAATGGCTTACTCAGCAATCCTAAATTCAAATGCCCTCATGGAGGGCAATTGAATTTTTGTTTGTTTGTTTTGGGTTTTTGAGACAGGATTTCTCCGTGTAACAAATCTGGCTGTGCTGCAACTCACTTTGTAGACCAGGCTGGCCTTGAACTCAGAGATCCCCCCTGTCTCTGCCTCCCGAGTGCTGGGATTAGAGGCGTAAGGCACCCACCACCACCCAGCGACATTTGGATTCTTACAGCTCTAAACCTTCTCTGCGCTCTCCTAGGCTAACTTCTCTGTTGCCCCCAGCCCCCTTTTCCTGCTACATGGCTCTTCTCCCCAGCTCACGACCCTCATTCTCCAACTCAAAAGCTGTTCTGTCTATAACACCAGTGTTTTCCTTTCCTGACTTCATGACACTAAGAGGTGGTCTATATCCTTCAAACTCCAGCTTCCGTGTCAGCAAAACCTCCGCCAGTTTCTCAAGTAAGGCGTATGCCATTATCGGCCTCAAACTCACCGATATCCTGCTTTTAACACTTCTTAGGTATATGAAGAGTGGCCTATTGACAGAACTTAGTAGCGCAATGTGTATATTCCTGGCACTCAGGAAGCGAAGGCAGAAAACAGTGAAAGTTCAATGATGGTCTAGGCTACATAGGAAGACCTTGCCTCAAGAAAAGAGGTAACCCATTGATTGTGTTCACTGCTAAACTCCTTAGAATTAGGGACTCTATGGTTCTGGTCTGTCTTCCTCAATGTCTGGAACAGTGATGGAGATGAGTGGGTGGGTACTTGGGGAGGCTATGCAATAGAGCAATGAGTCCATGCATTGAGAGTCTGGGCTGCATATGTAGCCTAGTAAATTGGAGCTATTATTACATATAAACATGCATGCATGCATACATATTTTCCCCAGAGAGCAGAGGAAGCATAGGCTAGCCTAAGTCTCTCTTTGCCTAGTTACCCTGGCATATGCTTCCTTTCTTCAAAGTGATGGTTTCAGTTCCTATGGTAACTCTGCAGGCCTGCAGGGGTGAGTGAGCACACAGAGGTCAGACCTGCTCTCGATGGACCAAGGACAGTGGCCTGCAGGGTGAGTCTCTACCATAGAAAGGAGCCATAAACATGCCCAATGCAAGGGACAAAGAGGGCTCTTCCATCAGTCACAGGAGGGACTCCAGCCAGTTTCCCGCAGAAGTCTGAGGCTTCGGCAAAAGTCAGCCTGCCAAGACCCAAGGGTGTCATATTTGTTTTCTGACTAGACGGTGCTTACCTGCCTGCCATTCCAGCCCCTAAGCTCCAGTCCAGGGACCCTGTGCAGGGCTCTGGAAAGTGCACAGCTATCTCACGGAAGAACTAAATTCAGACCTAGGCCAGTCTCATGACTGCTGGCACAGCCCAGGCCATAAACCAGGGTCCCAGGCCCAATAGGAGGTCTCCACATGGCCAGGGTGCCAGGGTGCCTGGCAAGCAGTTAGGCCCCGCCCTGAACCTATGTGCCAGACTCACTCAAGCCCGCATGTCTTTCTCAATTTCAATACATCACTGGCTTATGCGAATGCAATGTAAATTGAATTGCAAATTCATGAATTTAAGACCACTAGGAGCCAGGAATCATGAGCAGATTTCAATTGGAAAGACTGGCTAAAAATCACATTCACCCAGCATTGTACTGGTGGCTCCAAGGGATATAATTCAGAGCTCATTGCCTGGCCTCCTAGATATGCCAAAGGTGACTACAGGTGGTTAACAATGTTGGATCATGGCTGGTGGAGAGGGTACACAGAGTTACAGCCAGATGAATGTTGTGTGCACGCTTCTCCAGCACCTCCCACGGGTGGCCTCCCATCTATTTTTCACTCTCCCATCTGCACTGCTGACAAAGTCGGGGAGAGGCAGACCTGTACCACAATGGACTCACAGCAAGCATGCGACCAGGCAAACCAAAAGCAATGAATGGACATCTCCCCTGGGCTAGACATTACGACATGTAAACATTCCTTTTCACACTTGCCAACCGCCCTTCCAAAATTGTTCAAACATTACAATTTCATTGACATGTGTGCTTGGCTACGGGTAAGGTTGTGATGGGGCATTCTCTAGACTGCCACTTAGGGTAACCGCATAGAGAAGACAAAGAAGGGCTGCTGGTCCTGCTGCCCTTTGTCACAACGTGCTGGTATCACCTTTATAATTTACCTCTGTCAGGTGCCATTTTAAATAACACTCCCAGCAGCTGCATTCCTTCTTACGTGAATTACATATGCTGACCTCTATATAATTTACGTAATTACACAGATTTACCTTCTATTCATTGGTATGAAATACACAGATTCATGTGGGGTGTTAAGAGCCAGGGTATTGTGTTTAAGCCATAGGTTTGAAACCCACTTCTTACATATTGCTAGTGGCAGGGAGGAATGTTCCTGAGCCTCAGGAGGGCAGTCTGCAGAGGACAGCAGCGTGGCAGATCATACCTAACGTCTACCCAGAACTCTCTCAGATGGGATCAGAAAGGCTCAGCTCTTGTTGACACAGAACTCAAAAGTGCATTGTGGGGAAACGGATTCAGCTTGTTCTAAGCACACCCAAAACTAGGGGCTGAAGAGTGACAGAAGGGGCAGGGAGACCACTTCCATTTGAATGAAGGAAGACCCTGACTGGAAGCCCAAGCTCACACTGCGGGCTGCTTTAGGCGGTAGTGGCACCGCTGATGCTGCAGAAGTCCAGGACCCTGAAAATAATCAGTGGGTCCAGGACTCAGGGAGGGCCCTGCCCAGGGTACCACAGCAGACGCTCGGAGCGCTTGGTGTCAAGATCCTAAAACAGGGAGATTTGTTTTCAGAACCCTCTGGGGTCAGCCTGGATTCTTTCAGTGATGTTTGTGTTTCTGATTTTACTTGATTTCTCTTGGCTGTCTTTCCCTGTGGTAGGGGCATGTAACCCAAGAGCTGCTCTCCTACCAGAATGGGGACTGTAAACATGGTACTGTCAGACCCAGGCACAGTGCCGTGCAATACAGCAGCCGAAATTGAGGAGCTGGAGCAAAGCCTCACTGGCCTCGCTGAAGCTTTAGACCCATCTTTCAAATAAAATCTCATCTGCCTTGGTGCTGTGGTTTGTTTGCTTTTTCTTGCCTTTCTGGCACTGATAGAGACACCCCTACAATTTGGCTCCTGGGCAGACCAGGCCAGCTACAATTGCCCAGCATCCGCTAGTAGACCGTCCCAGAAACAGCTTCTCCCTAGAGATGGCTCCAGCCAAAAGATGGGGTAAATTCTGAATACTTCCACTATTTTATCACTATACAAACTATATTTTTAAAAAAAGATTGTTTTCTTTCCTGTGTATCAAAGCATAGTGAGAGAGCAGTAGCAATTCCAGCACTAGGCATGGACAAATACAAATGAAGGCAGGTATATGTGGACAAGCCTTAGAGAGACCGTGTGCAGTTTGTCACACACAGGCCTCTGCCTGGCTTGTGGTCTTCTGGACCACAGCAAGCAGGCACTGTCGCGCTCTCTCACACATTCCCTGGGTGTCTGCCAAGCTGTCCTTTGTGCATGCTAACGACACTCCGGTTTTCAGCCTGTCCTGAATCCCTAGTCCCAATGTGTTCCGAGAACCAGTGCTCTGCCCATAACTTCTGACCCAGAAATCCTATTCCTCTGGATCCATCTGAAGCACATCCGTGCCCATATCCAAGCGCCAGAGATGCTCAAGGCCACTGGAAAATGGCGGCTAGCCAAGGAGGTGCGTCCATTTAAGAGGTGCTCAGAGGCAAGCTGAAATGTTAGGATCAAAGAACAAGTGATGGATTTCACTAAGTTATAAAGATGAAGGGGTGGTCGTATCAGAACATTCAATCACTAGGTTATTCATTATACAGTCATCCACATATTCATTAACCCAGTCAGGCTTGTGCTGGACCCCAGACAGGTACAAGGTAAGGTATTTCAGCCACCACGCTTGCTTTACCTGCCAATTAGTTCTGCCTGCCCACAACACACATAATTACACACACATATGTACATATCTGTATTCTCTCTCTTAGCCCCTGTCTCTCTCTGTCTCTCTCTGTCTCTCTGTCTCTCTCTCTCTCTCTCTCTCTCTCTCACACACACACACACACACACAGGGTCTCTCTATCCTAGAGCCTCCTGAGGCTTGTACTAGAGACTCAGTGCTGTCTTTACAAGGCCAAGCAAGCAGGTCACCACCACTCTCCAGATCTCCATTTTCTCATCTGTAAAATGGGCAAAATGCACCCTCCACATCTCACCAGGTTTGGTAGCTATTCCTGCCAAGAGCTTCCAAATGGCTGGATGTCAAGCTAGCAAGAACCCATAAAGACTCATCAAACCAGCACTCAGATTTAGAGTGACCTTTCAGATGCCCTGGGAAATGGCTGTCCAGCCTTTGTCTTAATGCTCCCCATAGCGGTGGACTCACTAACTAGCGAAGAGTTAACTGGATGGCTTTTCTAGTTGACCTGGAATTCAGAGTTCAAGGAAACTGCCCCACTAGTCCTAATCCAACCCATCAGGACAAAAGGACAGGCCAATTTCTATTTCTCAAGACACCTCACAGCACAGAGGTCTTTTTTCTCCATACCAAAAGACATGCCTAGGTATTATTAATATTTTCATGCAAGGAAGGCTTCTGTCCCAAAGACATTTCTCGAATGCATGCCCCCTTACATGTGACCCTCTTACAGTGAATTCATAGAGAGGGAGGTGAGTTGGTCATCAGCCAAGGCAGGCACATGTTAGGGTCATCCCGAAGCTGCAGATGACCAGAGAGTCCATGCACACCTGAAGTGGCCAGCACTTCTCTGCCAGCCACCGAAGATCTTGCAGGGATTCAGAGAAATAAGGATCCTGAGGGTTCAATCTGTGCGTGAATGAGTACTGAAAACAGCTGTGGGGGCGTTGTTCCTGTCTCCGTGAGTGGCTGGAGCACCACTCACTCCCATTTGTCAGGAGCAAGGATGTGTTGACACTCTGAACAAACCCAGGAAAACCAGGTACAAATTCATTTCCACTGCAAACATTTCAGAGGGCCCCTGACCAGAGTCCTGCTGGACCCCTGGAAAGGAGCCCCGTACCCTTTCATTTTCTTTCCCAACGACATGTGATGATCCTCTGGGGTCCCTCAGTAGCAGTGTCGAGGAGAGTTAGCACAGGCAGGAGGGCCATCCACAGCTCCCAGGTTTATGAGGCAGAAACAAGAAGATATCAAATGCCTGGCAAGTGGCCCCTTGTAAAGGAGTCACTCCCTTCTACCTTGACAAATGGGGAAATGGAAGTCCTCTGGGTACAGCCCTCATCTCAGCCAGTATAAGGAAATAGTGTAAGGCAGAGCCGGCTCCATACCAAGCAGAACACCAAGCCCCATGCTGCTTCTGTCTCTAGCAGATCCGAGCCTCCACGAAGAACTTCCTAGGGCAAGTAGAACTAATCCAAAAGGCATCTCTGACTTTCTTAGCCTTTTCCCAGATACACATCAATGAGACGTGGGTGAGGAGTTAAGAAAGACCCACATCAACATGAAGTGCCAACACAGCAACAGAGGGGCTGAAGGACGACAAGGGATACTCACAGAGATGTTCGGAGTCATGGGACATCCCAAATGCCACATACGCAGGAGTGCCTGTCATCGCCTAGTCTGTCCACTCACAAACCAATCCGAGTTAATCTTCATTGACTGGGACATGAAACCCTGGTGTGCTATAGAACGTGATATTCAGAAGCAGAGAGACTAAGGCACCTCTCTGTTCTAGAGGAGGGACGACAACATCCTCAAATAGGAAAGACATCTAAACTTGGACCAAAAAGGCAATGCCCCTTGCCCATCAATGCCAATCAAAGGCAGGCTATTCTTTACACCTTGGCTCCCCCAGGGTCCCTTTCACCCCACCAGAGGCTGGTATGTCCCAACAGCTCTAAGAGCAATTCCAGTGGGCTCTGGTGACAGACACTGTGGTCATTGCTCTCTGCCTTCTTAGGTCGCTCCTAAGAATTCAACCAGGTACATTTTAAGGATTTCATTTCCCTCTTAGGTTGAGGTAAAGTTTGTCTCCTTCATACTGTAGGCCCCCCAAAGGGTTTCAACAGGAAGTCGGTCAGGGATAATAGGAGCACTGTGTACCTAACTCTCATGCCCCCTCATCCCTCACTGAAGCCTACGACTCCCAGCACAGGCAGCTGCGAAAACTGGGCCTTACCTGCCAGGGAGATGTTCAAGGGGTCCGGCCTGGGCTTGTGTCCTGAGATCAGAGCTACTGGAAGCAGTGTTCAGGAAAAATGCCAGGCTCAAACAAGCCTGTCCTGGGACGTCCCTGTAGCATACAGCCCCCCTGCCTGCACTGAACAAAAAAGATCTAACACCCTCAGGCTCCAGGCAAAACGTGAGAGTTTTCTCTTAGGCCAAGGGTCCAGAAACAGAGCTAGTTTGAAAGGCAGCAGTTGGAGGGCAAGGCTGAAACTTACAGAGCAGAATGGCAAGTGTGTGAGAGAGGGCAAAGCAGAAAACGGGCCAAGCAGGTCCTGGGGGAGAAGCCCCAGCCCTCTCCAGCCAGCGCTGCCCAGGAACAAAGCTGCCCCTGGACTCCCCAGAGGCTCACTGGCCCGGTGCTCTGGGATTCCCCGGCTAAGAACTCTCAGCGCGAGGTGGAGCCAGGAGTGGGCGGGGTCGCGAACACGGGCCGGGGCGGGGCTAGAAGGGGTGGGCTCAGCCTTTCCCCTCAGGGAGACCAGGGGGCGGGGCCTGAGCTGGTGGCGAACCCTGACCCAGGAGCTGAGGCTTCGGAGACGACAAGGGGCCACGCTGGGGAGGGGAAGGAGGCAGCGGCTGCGCAGATGAGGGTCTTGAGGTTCCTGAGTCAGAGAGGCCTTGAGAAGCCCAGGAGAGCATGGACAACTGTCCAGTTAAGGACTTCACTGGATATTTTGGTCCCTTTACAGAGAGCTCTGAAATAACCCACCAAGTTTAGAGGCAGCTGCTTGGGACCGGTTTGGAAAGTTTGGAGCACAAGGAGACGGGTCGGGGGAGGGAGTGTGTGTGCAGGGCGCCCCTTGTCTATGATTCTGTTGCCCATCTCTGATGAGGACTGTGGAGGCTCAAAAAGAGCCTTGGTCACCCACCAGCCTAGTATCCCCCATCAAGGCAGGGAAGGAGCCCAGCTAGAGCTGATAATGTCACCAAGGCAAGAACACGAGCAGGTGTTGCTGGCCCAGATGCCCTTCGACTTTTTCTTTCTGAGCACTGTTCCTAAAAATGGGTCAGGCAGGGTATTTTGAAATAGGCACGATGAGACCATTGCTTAATTGGCATGGCCTCTCCCACCCCAGCCCCACCCTCACCTCTACACTCCGTCTCCTATGTTGCAGAGTGCCTCTATTTGGCTGCCTGAGTAGTAACATTTATAAACAGACACTCTGGGCTCCTCTGTGACCAAGGGAATCACGACAGCTAATCCCCACCCCACCCCACCCCACCCCGGTACACCTCCCCACCTCCCTCCTCCCTCCCCTTTCATGCTTTATGTTCGGACTACCCCTGTGGCAGTGTTAGGTGCTGGGTAAGGGGACCAGAGACTGCGAAAGGCTTAATGAGGGTCATTCAACAGTGTGCGTCCAGGTGCTGGAAATATGGTAATTACCAGACAAACTGAAGTGACTCTGTAGACTTACCTGTCACCTGTGGGGGATGATAATTATACAAGCCACAGTGTCTCCATCCAGGTAGTCGAAAGGCAGAATGATAACTGGGCTTCCTGCTTTAGATACGGTAGACACATAAACGAGACAGGATAGAAAAACTGGAAGAATATGCTGGGCAGATGGGACAGCCAGAACAAGAGTCCCCTGGGAATGGACGTGGCACATTTGTGATGGGGCTCCCAGAATGGCCTTTCCTGTCTGATGTCCCTTGTGACAAAACTGATGCTTGGTTTTGTGATAAAATTGATGCAGGTAAGGACAGCATCTGCCCCCATCCTGAGCCCCTGCACCACGGCTTTCCTGTAGCTCAAAACACACACACACACACACACACACACACACACACACACACACACACACCCTACTTATTGTTTCTGGCCAGAGTTTCTGAGATCAGTCAGTGTACAGGACTCAAGGCCTCTCAGCCTAGTCTCTTCTTCAGGTAGCTCCTCCCTCCCTTGTTTTGTGAATCTTATTTTTGTTTTATTTCACACATGCTGGCTGTACATTTTCGAGGGATGAGGTATGAAGTTTGTACTCCCTTTGTACACTCTGCTATTCCTCCCGAGAAACTAGACAAACATCTCCACCAGTGGGCGGAACCTGCAATCCTTTGTAGATGTCAGGATTTCAGCACCGCTCTTCACACGGGGCAGCGGAGCTCTAGGAGAGAGGCAGGACAGCCATTCACCCCGATCCTGCCACCATGGCCTGAGCCCAACTGACTGTGAAAACAGTTTGTGGCTCTGATAGGAGCTGCTCTGCCGCAACACACAGGAACTCAGAAGCAATTGCTCTGACTTCTCACTGTTGTGATGAGACCATC
Organism: Microtus pennsylvanicus; assembly: GCF_037038515.1. NCBI lineage: Eukaryota > Metazoa > Chordata > Mammalia > Rodentia > Cricetidae > Microtus > Microtus pennsylvanicus. The sequence goes on from NC_134580.1 coordinate 1,022,054, forward strand.
AGGCCAGAGACATGAGTGAGCAGGCATTCTGGAAAGGTACTTCCAGAAGCTCCCCCATCTCATCTTCTTCCCCTTTTGGATCTCGTCTCTGCCAGGATGACAAGCCATACAAACATCTGAGATGTACTAAACAGGAATAGAAAATCTGTATACAAGCCACCGGACCCGCAGATATGAGGATATGCGTTTAACAGAGAGGAAGAATGTCTCCTCTGGGATATGCTCTTGTTGTTTGTCCTGTTTTTCAATCACTGTGATAATTAACATGAAAGATAAATAAAACAGACAAAGTTCAGCCACCCTGAGTCACAATCTGTGACCCCAGAGTCAGGGTGGGGTGAACCACATCGACCCCATCCTAAGGTTTTATCAACTACCTAAAGTACAATTCCACCCAAGTTCACTCTGGAGAACCAATGAGTTTATTGGGCTTACTTACAGAGCACAGATGAAGGGAATGCTAACAGAAGGGTGGGTGGTGAGTGACCCCAAAGCAGCCGCACTGGGAATTCTTAATCCAGTGTAGGTGATGCCCCACCCCCCACCCCAGTCTGCCCCAATCATTCTCTTGTCCCTCCCTAGACCCAGAGACCCTGAGCAATTAGGGCAAAACTGCATACAATGGCTGGGATATCAGGTGAGAGCACAGTAATTCTCCTCCTCCTCTGAGGGACTATCAGCAGACCACAGGTCAGTGATTAGGGGCACTCAGTAGGCACAGCTCATTCCATGAAGATGGTAGCAATTTAAACTGGAGGATAGCAACTTAAAACTTTCTGAAATGTCTTGCATTTTATATTTGGATAAATGCCTACATGTATATGCCTACCTCAGTCCTCTGGATCAGGGCCTCCAAAGGACGTAATGAGGCATTGGTCAGGCCTTGTGTCCTTCAGTAGTCTCCAGAAGAAGCCCTGTTGGGTTTGGGCTGTTGACAGCCCCTGTCCAGCCCCTCACCACGGGTCCTTGCTTTCTTTCTGTCAGCGCAGACTTGCCCATAACAGACTTTTTCTCTTTAGGGTCAACTGCCAGTATTTCTAACTTTTTTCTCAACCTGACCTGAAACAAAATCTCCCTGCGGGAGGGAAGGGGTGTGAATGCCTCATTGAGACCCTCAAATGACATGCCTGTACATGGATATTGAATACATTCATGAATGGCTGGATCGGGTGTTTCTTTGGCAATCATCGGTGCAGTGCATTTTCTTTTTTTGCTCTCTTTCTCTCTCTCTTTTTTAATTACTTAAAAAATTCCAATCTAAATTCTCACTTCCTCCCCTCCTCACACACCCCTCCCACTCCCTCGACAGACCCTCCCATCCCACCCCCTCCAATCCTAAGAGAGGGCCATGCACCCCACCCTGTGGAAAGTCCAAGGCCCTCCCTACTACATATGGGTTGAGCAAGGTTTACATCCAAAGGGAATAGGATCCCATGAAGCCAGTACATGCAGTAGAGACAAATCCCAGTGTCACTATCAGTGGCCCCTCAGTCTGCCCCAACTATCAACCACCTTCAAAGTTGAATCCCACTCCAGTTGGAGTTGGTGAGCTACTATTAACTCAAGTAAACTGTCTCAGTGGATGACCCCCTCATGGACTTGGATTCCTTGCTCATACTCTCACTCCTTCCGCTCTTCAACTGGATCTTGGGAGCTCAGTCCAGTGCTCTGATGTGGCCATGGCCTCTGTTCCCATCTGTTGTTGGATGAAGGTTCTATGGTGATATTTAAGATAATCATCAGTCTGACTACAGAGGAAGGCACAGTGCATTTTCGGCTGGCTCTTTCTCCGTGGGTTTGGATTTTGTCTCTCTCAAATGCATTATATAACTTCATAGGGCAGGACAAGTGTACATTTCCCAGGACCTCTAGAAAAATTGCTACGTGCACAAGAGCAGTGTAATTAAAGAGAGATGTCATTTATTTTTCTCAACTTATTAAGTGCTCAGTTTTTAAACTCCTCTGAGATCATCTAAAAACATCCTTCAAATCCATTTTACAAGGATGAAAGCTTGAGTGAAATTCCTTAATGTGTTCATTTGTTTTAAATTAGTGTGCGTCTTACAATTCCTACTTGGTGGAATTGGCTTCAGTTTTGTGACATTTATCTTTTTCAGGGAAAACCAATCATAATGTTAATATTCTTATTTCTTTCTTTTAAATTATAGTTGTTTTTAATTTTTAATGCATTCACATTCTACCAGTGCATAAAGTTAGTTTTATAGTGTTTCATGAACTCTCAGAAGTAGTGTAGAATGTGAAATTTAGACTTCGTCCTGATACCCTAGGACACCCTGAAGACCCTCAGAAAACAGTAATGATGTCAACATTTATGGCCACTGGTAAAGTGCCTGTTCTCAGAGACAACTCCAGATGTCCCAGAGGCATCTTATTTCTGATGCGAATCACACCTGGTAAGAGGGTGATGTCATCTTCAATTCAGGAACATGGTGAAGGATGTTGAGGGTTGGCAAGGAACTAGCTAGAAGGGCCAGAACCTGCCCAAGTCTATGTTTTCCAGAGATTTCTATGCTGGTCTGAGACATGACTTCAAGTCTGCTGCTGTTCAAGGAAAGTTAGTTGTGGGTGTCTGTTCAGAAACCAAATTCTCCTTTCAAAGTAACTCAAGGGATGGTACAACAGCCACTGTGTGGGGCCTCCAGGCCCAACAGCTTCCCTGATGTGTTTTTAAATCTCTCCCCCCCCTTCTCTCTCTCTCTCTCTCCCTCCCTCCCTCCCTCCCTCCCTCTCCATTCCTCCCTCCTCTCTTCCCTCTGTCTCGGTCTGTCTGTCTGTCTGTCTGCCTGTCTGTCTGTCTGTCTGTCTCTGTGTATGCCTGTGTGCAAGAGTGCAGGTGCCATAGCATGAGACTAGAGGTCAGAAGACAGCCTCGGGTGTTGCTCCTTGCCTTCTACTTTGTTTGAAGCAAGCTTTCTTATTATCCAGCACTGCGTGTGCTGGGCTAACAAGTCCATGAGCTTCCAGGGATGTGTCTGTCTCCACTTCGTAGCCTGTTAAAGGATACTGGAATTAGAGATGTGCTCTCCTCTTCTCTTTTTATGTGTGCTCTGGGGATCTAAACTCAGATCCTTATACTTGTGTGGCAAGCACTTTAATCATTGAGCCAATTCCCCAGCCTAGTTTCCTTGTTTTAGAACTCCTATCAGTTCCATCAATGTCAATAACTGCTTTCTTTATCATGATCCCTCCTTGGTTTTAATGGGCATGCCAAGATGACTAAATCCTTGCTTCTGTCCTAACCTCATCTTAGTTGGTAGCACCTCAACTTAAAGACTTCCACTTTATAGAAAAAGAAAGTGAATTTCCTAGGTTTGGAACCAGGAAAGGCTGAGCTCCACAATTTTGCAATCAGTCAAATAGCACATAGTGATTGCAGTGGCATCAATAACAATGACAGCTATGCTTCTGTTGCTGCACTGTTCATGGGAAATAACATTTCCAAACACGACTAGCTTGGCCCTGCATTAGAAAAAGAGAATTTGCAATAACTGAAGAATTAACACAAGGAGATTGTTAAGTAAGTGATGAGAAGTCACTTGAATGGTGAGATCGGGGTTATAGTCATGATCATGGTCTTGCTAGGGTGTCAAATAGGAGAGTGAGGGGGACAAAGAGAGAGACAGAGACAGAGACAGAGAGAGATAGAAAGAGAGACGGAGAAAGAGAGAGACAGAGAGAAATCAAATTTATAAGGCAGAAATCCTCATTTCTCCTTTCAAAAAAATTACTGACAACGCGATTTTCTGTGGCTTCCTGGCATTTTTATACATTTATGATATCCAGAGCATTGCTGATGCAGACACCTACTGTTTTAGAAAGTGGGGACATAGCCTACAAACCCCACCCTACAGCATCACTTCCTCGGTCAGCCATGCACCCTGGGCACCTACCAACATCAGTCTGTCTAGACCTGGCTCACTCTACCAATGGCTGCCTTGTGTTCCATTTGCTTTGCTTTTCTTCCACAGATGTTTAATGCTTGTTCTACACCAGGCACTACGCTGGGGAGAGCTTCATAAACTGCTGCTTTCTTCATGAGGCCTCAGCTGATAAATGTCTCTTTCCATTTCTTTTCTGTGGTTAAAATATGCTGCAGTATACAATTTTGTATATATAGTTGGTCCACTAAATCCATGAGTTCCACCTCCCTCAGTTCAAACACCGTGGACTGATTATGATAAACAAAAGTGCATCTAAATTTAATGACTATACATAGACTTTTCTTGTTATTTTTGGATAAATAATACAATATAATAGCGATTTACAAAGCATTGCCCTGATTTAGGTACACTACAAGTAATACAAAGAGGATTTAAAGCAGGCTCTGTACAAACACGATGCGGATTTGGGGTCTATAAAATTGCTGGAAGAAACTGCCCTAAGTTGGCAAAGGAGGCACACAATTGAAATTTTGATTGGCACATTTTTTTCTGGATAACCTTAAATATTAAACTCCAACAAAGAAGGGCTTTGTCTTGGGCAGGACAATGCCACAGGGAGTCTTTGGAGCTGCAATGTTGTCAATAAACTGAGGAAGGCACATATTCACGTGTATCATCTGTTATAAACCACTCACACACTAACTTGTCTTCCTTGGAAGACATGTGTGGGTGTTCCTTGAATGTACTGGAAATAGATGAATTACTGCCCCTGAAGTCTACAGTACCCTGCACATTGAATAGATAAAGCCAAAGACCATTGCTATTGAGATCTGCCTGAAGCCTCACTCCCTGGCTGAAGAGTCTCGAATCAACCATTTTCCATAACCAGCATCTTGGAGGTTGGGATATTCAGGGTAGGAGGCTCAAGAGGATGGATTTTCAGGGTTACCAGTCAACGGTGAACAATTCTAGAGAAAAAGTTGAGAAAGTGGGGCAGAGAAATGATTTCAACACTTTCCGAAGTTAGCCCTGGTTGCACAGAATGGCATTGTGCATCCCTTTTGTTCAAGACAAATAAATCTGCCTTCCTAGATTACATGCCTCTGTCTGTATTACAGGGATTACATGTCTTCCCCATCGGCTCTGCAAGCATTCATTGTGCGGCACCTCTGGCTTAGCAGAATCAGTTGTTATGACAAACTGCCTGTGCCCACATGCCTTGCCTGGCTTTGCACTCACTCACCTTTTACTGGGAGAAAGAAAGGCTTCTGAAAAAAGCATTTACAGAGTGAAAAGAAACCAGAGCTGGAGGCTGTAAGTGTGGGTGAACTCGGGCTGCAGGCACGTTGGACATGGGAGAGGATGGAAGAGCACAGAGAGACACCCCCCCCCCCCCCGCCCCACACTTCTCTGAATCTCTGTTTTTCCAATTACTTGACCGTGTGGCTTTGACAACAATAGTCCACCATCTCTGGCACTATACATGAGGAACCTGCAATGTGGGCATTGCAGAAAAGGGTCCTTCTTTTACAATGCATTTTCCCAATGGCAAATAGGTCATCTTACTAGCTGATATTAGTCATGAGTCCTGGCAATTTCTAAATTTCCAAAAGCATTTGTGGTAGCCTTGTTAGGGAGCTAGAGAGTCCTTGAAGGGTGGTCGGAAGAGTGCCTGGAGCAATGAGAGCAGAAAAGGAGATAGAGATTGGTCCAAGAAAGCAAATAAGACTGTCTCAAGGAACCACAGGTATACCATGACTCACTGGGTGATTAGCATCTGTGTCTGCCTGGCCCCTACTCTCAGATGAAGCATATCCAAGTCCTGAAAATTTGGAGCTAGGGTCACGGGTGAACTGCTGCATGGACAGCCACCTGCCATCGGAAAACACAGATTGGTCCCGCTGTGTTTAATCATCACAAGCCAGTTCTCATTGTGTTGTTGCCTTTGGGTGACATCCCACACCAGTTATAATACCGCTCTTCTTTAACGTTGCTTCTACGTAATCCCATCTTTTACATAGTCAAATTTGAAGCCTCCTTTTATCTCTTGTCTCAGATTGTGTCTGGTTTTGTGTTTGTATTTTATACGCTGAGTTACTTTCTCTTTGTCCCATTAGAAGAAGGTAGGAGATATGAGGTCTGTTTCGGCTCATGGTTTCAGAGGGATGTCAGGTCATCATGAAGACGATGGCAGGACGAGCAGCTCTATCTGCAGTGATGGGAATGCGATGTCGAAGGTCTTTCATACTACGGTGAACCAAGAAGCAGAGGAAGTATCAGGAACCAGAAACAGACATAACCTTCAAAAGCCTCTTGCTAGGGTCCTAATTCCAATAACCAGGCTCTGCCTCCTAGGACTAAAGGCTCAGCAGTCTTTAAAACAGCGCCACCAGCAGGGAAATAAAGAATCTGAATTCTGAGCCAGTCAGAGACTTCCTATTAAGACCATAGCCAATGATTTTATGATTTTTATTTGTAAGTATGCCTATGATATGCAAAATACACTAATAATCGAGGGCAGATCACAAAATGTGCTTCATCTCGTGGGGTAGGATCCACACATCTCCACATGAGTGACCATGTTTTGGAAAGCACCAACCTAGAGAGCATCAGAACTGGACAAGGCTTTAGAAATTTAGACAGTTCCCTTTCTTGCCTTAAGGGCTCTCTACTTTGGCTAAGACATGATACTAGCCTGGGGTCAGAGGTGCTGGGTACAGTCCAGGCCCTTCTCTTTGAGAAAGGCCCTGTGTTGTTCTGGTGTTTCCATCCTCAGAGATAGACACTGAAGAAGAAAGGGTTTTGTCTGAGTTCTCCCATGTAGAAGGCAGCAGCTGACATAGCATCCCCAGGCGAGGACTCATGATATGGTGCAGGCTGCCTCCTTCTCCTGGATAACCTGAGACCTGATCCCTCCTTTCTCTGTCATCCTTGGAACTTCTTTGGTCTCTACCTGAAGATCACTTTCACTGCTGGCTCCAGATTTCTACTGGAACATATGAAAGCAATCTCAGCCACCAATCCCATAAATACTTGTTGAGAGGGTGTCACCTTGCCAACAGCGTTAAGAACAACACGAAATTAAGGGCTCAAGCTGGGAAGTTGGCTCAGTTCTTCAGTGCTTACCATGTATGGTGGCCAGTGTATTGTGAATGTGGCACAAGCTACATTGTTGTTTTGGAAGAGGAAACCACAATAAAGAAAACGCCCCACAACAGACTGACCTGTGGGTAAGCCTGTGATACATTTTCTTGATTGATAACTGATGTGGGAGGGCCTAGCTCATCATGAGTGATGCCGTCTCTGAACTGGTGCTGTAAGAAAGCAGGCTGAGCAAGCCATGGGGAGCAAGCCAGTAAGCAATATTCCTTCATAGCCTCTGCATCAGCTTCTACCTCCAGGTTCCTTCCCTGTTTGAGTCCTTACCCGAGCTGTGATACAGATGTATAAGTAAAATAAGATGTTTCTTCCCCAAGTTTCATATGGTCATGGTGTTTTGCCATAGAAATAGAACTGTAACTGGGATACTTTGCAAGCCCAAGCACCTAAGTTGACCACTACTTTCCTTATTTAAAATTTAAAAAAGCTGGGAATGGTGGCATGTGCTTATCATCCCAGCAGTTGGGGGCAGGCACAGGAAGAACCCTAAGGCCAGTTAGCCTAGTCTGCTCCGGTAAACTTGAGGTTCTTCACTAAAACCTAGTCTCTCTCTCTCTCTCTCTCTCTCTCTCTCTCTCTCTCTCTCTCTCTCTCTCTCTCTCATGCACGCGCGCATGCACACACACACACACACACACACACAGTGGTGGGAGCAGGGAAGGGTTGGAGTGTCAAGTGCAGAATGTGAGTTTCTACCCTATCACACTACTCCGGGGGCCCAGGATATAGAAAAGATTCCTGCACTCACACAGAGAAGAAGTCACACTGAAAAGAGGGGTTTGCTGTACACACAGGAGGGTCAAACCTCTGGACCAGTACTGGACTGGCCACCAAGACAGATCTAAGGTTCCAGGGTGAGCGTGGGCTCTCTCAAGACCTTAGACCTGACTGGGGCAGGGGCCCAGAGGGTCAGAGAGAGATGCTTCAACTAAATCCAGTAACCAAGGAATGATGCCAGGGCCTTTCTGTGCTGCAAGTTGGAGACGGGTCACATGAGAAAAAGGGAAACAAAAGTTCAGGGGGCAGTTCTGAGGAGAGACCAAGACTTAGTAAGGAGTGAAACAGTAACAGGTTTCTAACCTGCAACACCGTTGAAGAAGCCCGCCTAAAGGGCAGCAAGCAAGACTGGTCACAAACCTGGCCTTCCAGAGCCCTTTCCAGGGCTTTGTACACTCCGTCTCCCTCTGTCCTGCCCAAACACCCAGCTCTCAGTCCTCACGCAGCTTTTACACCCATGGCACAGCATCCTCTCTGACAATTCAAAATAGACTGAACAAGTTGTCCTTGAAAATGACCTTCAGATTCAAAGCCACCAGGAGGACAAAGTCGTGGGAAAGCTGAGGCACCAGCAACCAAAGGGTGGGCACGATCCCCCAGGCTCCAACAAGACATGCTCCTCTGCTTTTCTCTGCACTAGAAGGCACCCTTCTTTCTCTGGGTATAATACAGTGAACATGGCCGGGATTCCAAGCTGGGTGGGATATTTCTGCATTGTGTAGGCCACAATGAATGGTTTTCTGCAGAGTACAGCATTCACGGCATGGGCGTTCACATGGCTAAAGATACGCCGTTGGGAAGGGGCAAAGGTTCCAGGGCTTTCTCAGAAAACGGTTCCATAGGCTGTGTCTGCCCTCAGCGCAGGTCCCCGTAGAATGCCCAGACTGGCTGGGATGCTGGGACCATGCCACTTCTTGGCAAAGCTCCAAAGACTCTGGGAGAGCTTAGTTATGCTGAAGGTTGAGTGAGCTAGGGCCCCGAGCAGGAGGCTCACTTCCACACTAACACAGCTTGAGCTTTGGTTTCCACACTTGTAAAAGACAGGGCTTCAACACTGCAAATTCTCTTTCATCTTTAGAATATTCTATCCAGGACTGGCTTTAAACGACACAATAACTAGAGCAAAGCAAAGACTTAGGGTGCCTTGGCAAACAGCGGGGCAGATTACTATCAAAAGCACAGAAATGCAGCTTTCTCTTCTTCCACCATTTCTTGAACTGTTACTGAAGTTTTTTATTTCCTATCTAATGCTGTCTAAGTAAAAAAATTAAACTTTTACACACCTTGCAGAAATGCTATTCTCCATCTTTGTCCTGGATGATGACAGTCTCAAAAGCAAAATAAGAGTCTTAACTCGCAGGCAGAAGCATGCAGATCACACGATTTCGGTTACTCTGTGGATAGACACTTAAAAATACGTAGTGAGCCACTTCCTCAGAATAAAATTTAGAGAGGGCTGGAGATACAGCTCAATAGCCAACTACTTAACTACTTGCATGGCATGGATTAGAACATGTCTTCAATCACTAGTAACAGCTACACACACATGCATACGTGCGCACACATGCATGTGCCTGCATGCACACACACACACACACACACACACACACACACACACACACACACACCCATTCATCCAGTACTGACTGTTCATTGGCTTGGCTGAAAGCTTGGGTGCTACGTTGCGAAAGTGCAGCCAGGGGTGACGGGTGCTTATTGTTTGGCATTCCTGGGAGATGTGAACCAGTGTCTACTCATCCCAGATAAGGAATGGACAACAGAGAAAAATAACAATGATACTATCACAGTTAACACAGTGAACCAACGATTTTAGTGGAGCTACTCACAAGAGTGTGGGTGAGGGGTTGCTCACAGGAGCTCCTCCACCTGAGTCAAGCATGGGTGATGACTCAGGAAGGCTGGAATCCTGGAGTTGTCTGCAGGACTCTCAGGTAGGTCAGCAGGTCTCCCCACCCTTCAGCTATTCTTACCGCTTATATAACCTCGGAGAGTAAATGACATTGTGAATCTGGTTTCAGGGACATCCTGAGACTTGTGAGTTGTTTGGTTCCTGAGGTTTAATGAGCCTCTCTTTGGAACTTTCTAGGCTTCATGGACTTCCTTCCGTGACAGAATATTTCTGTTTGGAGCAAAGTGCTATGCAACAGTGACACTGGGGGAAAAATTCCTGAGTAAAGTAGTGGAACAACCAAGATAGAGCCAGATGCCCCCAGTGCAGGGCGTGGTGGGGCTAGCACTAGAAGGGCTGTTGCTTTTGCCTAAGGGCCTGCTGGGCCTTTGTGGTGGTTTGAATAAGAATGGCCCTTGTAAGCTCCTGTATTTGAATGTTTAATCAAATAAGGAGTGAAACTATTGAAAGGGCTCTAAGGTTTAGGAGTTGTGACCTTTTTAGGGGAAGTGTGTCATTAATGATGGGCTTTGAGGTTTCAAAAGCCCAGGCCAGGCCCAATCTCTCTCCCTGCTATGGGTCAGGATATAGAACTCTCAGCTACTTCTCCAGCACTGTGTCTGTCTGTGTGACATTTTGCTCCCCACTATGATGGTAATGAACTAACTTCTAAAACTGTAAAGAATCCCTCAATTGAATGCTTTGTTTTATAAGCGTTGCCTTGGTCATGGTGTCTCTTCACAGCACTAGAACAGTGACTAAGACAGTCTTCTCTGGTTTCCTACGCATAGAGGGGTCAATCTTAGACAAGCCCAACCCCTAAGAGGGAGCACATTCCATGGATCTCCACAAAGGGCCAGACCAGCACAGAGAGGAATGAGAGAAGACGATTTCTAGAACTGGACAGCCTCTGCCGGGATGATTCCTGGTGGGAGAGGGCCCTCTGGTGGGCAATGGAAGCAATGGTTCTGGTCAGGGCTGTGACCCCTTCCAGGGTTGTGTGATCCCAGGACCAGGGTCTCCCTGGAGCAGTGCTTTCTGATGAGTGGTGGGGAAAGGGACAGTCCTTAGGGTTCTGTGGAAAGGAGGCTAAAGAGTGGCTCTTTAAGACCCAGTGTCCTTCCCCCAGGGCCTTTTCTAGAAGTTCCTGCTGTCTCACCCACTCCAGCTGCTGCTGCAGAGGTCCCGTTCTCGGGGAGTAGTGGGTGGGATCCGGATGAGGACCCACAGCCGGTGGATCCTCTTGATTTTGTTCAAGCCTTCAGCAGAGTGTGTCTCACAGTGGACACATTTCCAAGGATGGGGCAGTTGGTGAACGGCTGCCCTTAGCAGTCGCCAGCTGTTTGCTTTCTGAACATTTCCACCCCCACTTGCTTATGGAACTAATTACTCTGCAGGCCAGCACATTCCTGCTCCTTTACAGGCTGTTTCTGATCAGTATCTATTCTTGGGGGAAGTCATTCCCAGGCACAACCAGCTGTAACCACCACCCAACCACAGCTCATCCCACAGGATCCCAGCTCAGTGGTCTGTGTGGCCACTGCTTGCAGACTCTGCCTGCTAGTGGTTTATCTAACTCACATGCTCGATAAGGCAACCAGTGAACTTCTCCCCGCACGGATCCATCAGGATCTCAGCAATAGGCTACTTAAATGCCAACATACAAGGAACATTTTCATGGGGTACACCAGAGAGGAAAGGCTTGGTTATATTTCTGGCTTTAGATGGTTAATTCTCTGTGCTCACTAGACTGGGCAATGGTTCAGAGATGTGTGGTCAAATGTTATTCTAGAAATTGCTCTGAGGAGTTTTCGAAGGACATTAACATTAAGTTCATGGGTTTTGGGTAACACATGCTGTTCTCCCTTAAACAGGTAGATTCGGCCAGTCAGTTGAAGTCTGAATGAAGCAACAAACTGGCCTTCCCTAAGTAGAATAACTGCCCCCCACCCCCCCACACCACACCCACACAAACACTACACCACACCACACCCACACACTATACACACACAACACCACACACCCACCACACACAAACACCGCACACATACTGAAAGACCCCTACTTAGCAGCATTAAGTTAGCAGCAGCAATAACGCTATTTTACAAGGCTTGAATTTTGAGTAGTATAACTAAAAGCTAGGACAGGGGAGTTCAATTTAGAGATAAGGGCGTTGGCCAACTTAGGGGCAGGGGCGTTGAGCAAGGCAAGATATCTATGGTCAACCATCTGGACTGCCAGCAGGGGACTTGGGGTCCAGAAGAAGAGTTGTACCCTAGATAGGCCGAGGCAGCATGCATATCTGATTTCTTGGAAACCACGGAATTGTACTCAGTTTGAACCCGAGCCTTATTTGAATTGCCCAATCAGAACCCTGTAACTATGCGTCTCGCTTCTGTTCCCACGCTTTTGCTTCCCTACCCTATAAAAAATCCACTGTCTCAACCTGAAGGTGCGCTAGTCCCCAGAGTGACTACGCCCCAGGTACCTGTGTATCTGAATAAACCCTCTTGCTGATTGCATCCGCACGTGTGGCCTCGCTGATTCTTGGGGAGGGTCTCCCCAGACTGAAAGGCAGCCCACCTTGGGGGTCTTTCAATACAAACACCACACCACACACCCACTATACACACACTACACACACACAAACACTATACAACACCACACACACACATGACACCACACAAACACCACACACCACACCACAGCCACACATACACCACCACATACACACACACCACACACCACACACACACACACACACACACACACACACACACACACACACACACCTAAATGATCACCCTGAGCCTCAAGTTACCATCACACCCTGAACCTCAGGTTACCATCACATACACAAGGGAGTCCCTGGGCTCCCTCTGCTGGACAGAATGAAAAGCTTCATTATTCTGGTCTTGCCCTGTCCAGGGCCCCTTGCCTCTCCTTCCACATTTGAGCCTCGTCAGTCCCTCTGCCTCTGGAGCTTCTTGTGTGAGCTGTGCAGACACAAGAAGGGAGGACACCACTGGGTTCTTCATCTCTGGAACCCAGAGAGCAGAGAGATGAGATGTAGGAAGGAGAGAGACGAAAAACAAGGCTGCAAGAGAATGACTTTCACTATATGAGACTCCTTGGGGACTTCTACAGATGAACCCTTCAACAGAGGAAAAAAAAAACTTCCCAGAGGCCCTGGGGGAGGGTTCTTCAAGGAAAAATAAAAAATAAAAAATAAAAGCTTTTTCTTGAAAGTAAAGCTCTGATGGCTCCCCAGAACATCTGGAAATGACACAAGGAACAGGAAGAGGATACGTCAGAGGGAGAGATGAGCCCATAGTCCCAAATCCCCAACCCAGGTAGACCCCTTCCTGTTGCTTGGATTGGGGTCACCTCCCAGATGAGCTTCTGCTTTCTGCTCATCTGTGGTCCTGTTGCTTCTCTATGGTGTGGGGACAAACTCAGCTCCCCAGGATGCCTGGTGTGTGGGGGGGATGCTAATGCCCATTCTCTCAGTGTAGTGAAGCACAGGGCAACTATGGCATGGCCTTATGACTTACCCAGGTCCAGGTAGACTCTGCAAGAGCACTCAGTAACCACCGTGCTCCTCATGTAGACGGGACACATGCTACTGCCAGTCAGCAGAAAGACACAGGACTCTCTGACATCTGGATGGAGTAATGTTTTGTATGAAGATGCATGCATAATTTAAAATAGACATCCAGGTGTTATAATGTGAGTGATATTTGCATCATACATTATATATATGCATATATAATATGAATTATATAAGATATACATGTGAATAGTTATTGAAAAGCATACAGTGTTGTGTTTATGTGTATTATACACAAACATGTGTATGGATTAATGTGTGTATTTACATTAAGGCACACATACATATCTATATGTGTGTATATATATTAGGGATATATATTAGGGATATATATATATATATGAAGCTTCTTGGGTACCTTGTATAGAATTGTATGGCCTTACTGTATATTGTCCCCCATCTCTAGATGACTTACACAATGCCTCACACAATGTCAAGGCTGGAAAATGGGTTGTGTACGGTATTACTAATAAAATGACAAGCAAAAATTCTGTATGTGTTCGTTATGGATGTAATTTCCTTTCCAATTCTTTCTCTGTGCGGTTGCTACTCTGCAGGGCAGCAACTATGCGGAGCTGCCTGGATTCAGGGAACAGTTTCTGCCTGTGATGTTGCCATGCAGCTACAGCTACCCGGGTGACATAGAACACATTAGCATGCCAACCCCCCCCTCTCCCCAACAGAAAGAACCGTTGAGAGTGAAACAGACATTGAACCAGAAGACTGGAGTTAAAAAAATCTGTGCTTCGGCTTCCGCTTTGACTTTCAGATAACTTGGCTCATCTTTCTCCATGTGAATCTTGTCATCTGGGTTGTCCCTGTCCTTTCTTGGTAAAGTCCCATTGAGATGAAGGGATAATGCAATGAAGAACTGAGATCATTGGCTAATGCAAGGTGAGTGGTCACTGACCCCCAGTTACTAGCTACAAAGCCCCGGCCTGGGCCCTAAACCCAGGGATCAAAGGGGGGGCATAGCCCCAGCATTGGGTGACTCAGTGCCAGAGCCCTGGCCTAACAGCCCTCTAGGCTGTTTGTGGGGGAAACAGTTGTCAACATAGACAAGAACACAGCTGGGCGTGTATGGGACTGGGCAGATATTATGAGCCCCGGGAAGGGCTAACATGTGGGAGGTGGGTATGGTTCTCCCCCTGAAAGTGAGACACATGATTGAGAGACTCTGGTGGATGTGATGGCAAGAGGCTCTGAGAAGGACTGGGCATGTGTATTTGGGGAGGGAATAGGAATTTGGTGGGGATATTTGCTGCAGTAACTATTGTGATCCATTATCTGATAGGCTATAGAAAAGATTCTATTTCCAGGCCTGGCTTTTTTTTTTTCAAACCAAATTGATGCATTTTTTTTCCATTCAGTGAAAGTGGCCCAGAGTCCTCCCTGAACCCTGGAGTTTCTTCCTCCTCTTTAAAAAAGAGAGATTGAATCAAATAGCTTCAAGGTCCTGTTTCATTCCAGAAGGCCAGACAACTACAGGTTCAATAATGTCATATAAGGAGGCTCTGAGGTGGGGACTGGCCTCCTGACTATGACCTTTAAATGCCACCTCATCAAGATGTTCTCTGTCATTATTTTAATGGTTTTCTTCATTTCTTGCTTAATTAAAAAAAGAGGACATTAAATCTAACCTCAAACCTTGAGATAACCAATTTGTTAAAGCAATTTGAGAGAATGATTTAGCCACCAACATAATGCCGAGGCCGGATCCCTGATGCCTTTACCTTGGGAAAAACCTGCAACAGTGAGGCCCCGGCTTGCGCTGATCACCCACAGTGAGTCAGGAACAATCCAGGCACTAAGGGAAACACAAATAAAAAGATACAGCTTCCATTGTAAGAGAACATTCAGAAGAGAAAGAGAAGTAAGCAGAACAGCAAGATGCAGACTCAAGGGAATTGGTTAAAAGAAGCAACTGATACTCTAGGCTGAGAGTGCACAGACAGCGTCATGGAGGACCAAACTGAACTGTAGGGAGAAAGACCACAGTGAGGATAAGGCCAGTTAGAGGGAAGAGGCATGCTTGAGCTGTGGTCACTGAGAACCCACCATGCCTCATGCCTACTTGGTGTTTTCTCTATTGTCCTAGGTAGAACATGGAAGTCCTTTGAGTGACATTAAGCCTTCAAACGCATTGCTAGACCATCTGCAGCATAGGTAGATGACTTACAAAAGCAAGAACCTGGGCAGTAGAACCTGAATGCTCTCTAGAACAGTCTAGAACAGAATTGTTGCTGACAGCATGGGCTGTGGGGCCACTGTTGTCTGGAACTAAGGAATGTGGCAGCAGATCATTTGAGGTACAGGAGAGAGTGGGAGAGAGAGCTCATTGATTATTTAACCGATCTGAGAAGAAATGGAGAGTCCATTTGAAGGGCTTACCAACCACCTAGCACGGAAAAGGAACAGGGGACTTGTGAGTAAGAGGCGAATACAAAACCAAGACACAGGGAGGGAAAGAGGGGAGAAAAATGAAAAGCTGATGAGCAATGTGAGCAGTCCCTTTGGCTGAAATTAGAATTCCAGAAAGAGACAAAAGGAAAGGAAAGAGTATCTGAAGTGAAAATGGCGAGGGAGTTTTACAATTGTGGAAAGCTGCCTGTCTCCTAAAGCAGGATGCCAGAAATATGATAAACCACACAGATAAAAGCATGCCTGCACAGAATACATTCAAAAAATGCCAAAATTTAAAAAATACAAACAGATGAACCCTTTAGTAGGTTAAAGGAAAGAGGCATTGCATACAAAGGAACGTTAACACGGATAAGGCCGATTTCTCACTAGACATGCTGGAAACGGAAAAGTGGTATCTTTAAAATGCTGGAGGATAAACATGACTGCTGTCTAAATTTGCTTCTATGCTGCTGTGGTAGAATACCGACCAGGGACCCTTTGGGGAGGAAAAGATCTGTCTGACTTAAACATTACAGTCCAACGTCCAGGGAAACTAAGGTGGGAACTCAAAGCAGAAACCTGAGGTTAGGAACTGAAGCTGAGGCCATGGATGAATGCTGCTTCCTGGCTTGCTCAGATCCCTGTCTTATACAGCCCATGTCTACCAGCCCATGAATGGCTCTGCCCACAGCGTGCTGGGTGTTTTTACAGAAACTAACAATTAAGAAAATGCCCTATAGATGATCACAAGCCAATCAAATCAATGCAGTTCTCCAGGTGAGGGTCCCTCTTCTCAGGCAACTGTAGGCTTCTGTCAAGCCAATAGCTGAAGCTAACTATGACAATTAAAAAATTAATGATACATGTTCAACTCATCAAAATATGATTTGTCAGTAGAGGTGAAACCAAGACCTGAGAGAATTTGCATCCAGCTGACATGTAGTTCTTAAGACTATAAAGAGAGGGTCCAGAAAGGGGGCTAGACCCGCAAGCAGGTTAGGGAACATAACAAAAGAAGATATGAGCAAATAGAGAGAATTTTATACTAATTAGCTGCTTATCCAGGCTTGAGCACATATGCATGGAATTAGCTATTGAGAGCTATGATAATGACATTGTATATGGTTTAAATACTTCTAATCCCAAAATGACAGCAAAGGCACAAAGACTTTGCAATTATATTAATGGAATCACACCCTTGGAATGCTGTTATGCCATTCTTAAAGTATATAACGCTACTTGAAGGTAGGTTATAATATGCTAAATTTTTATGTTGCAAAAAACTCAAGAACTAGAGATTAAAAGGCAATCAAAGTAAATTTACATTATTATTATTATTTAATTGGCTTTAAATTTATTACTATTTTGTGTGCTTGGGTGTTTTGTCTGCCTGTTTGTCTGCATACCACATACATGTCTGGTGTGTCTGCAGAAAGTCAGAAGGTGGCTTTTGATTCCTGGATGGTTGTGCACTGCCCTATGGGTGCTGGGAACAGAACGTGGATCCCCTGTGAGAGCAGTTGGTGCTCTTGATCATCAGGCCATCTCATCAGCACTTAAATTAAAATTTTAATGAAAAGTTATGCTAACTTTGAGAAAATCAATTAAAGACAGAAATAGTGAGGAGGAGGAAAGATAGGAAAAGGAGGGAGAAAGAGAGATTCTCTGATGATGTCAATTTTTCCAGAATGTACAGAACTCTAATACAGTATGCACTTAGGGATAAAACTTAACTTTGTTTTTATATAAAGGCACATAATGTTGGGAGGGAAATATAGTAGAAGGGGATAGTGGAGAAATGAATGGGAGGGGATGGCAATGGATTTGATCAATACATATTGTATAAATGCTTGGATTTTCAAATAATAAAAAGGATAGAGGTTTAAAATACAGGAAACAAAACTAATTGAACAAAGAAGAGGCAAATTTACAGTTGTATCTGAAAATTATAACAAAGATGTTGGAGCGATCAGGAAAACACATAGACAGAAACCAGTTGGGTAAAACCTATGGAAACATCACCTAGCACCTTCCCATTCTGCGCTGTGACCTCTACATCAGCAGTTGCTTTCCTTGGTGATGATGTCCAGATCCAGTCCATGTGCTGCAGAACAACTAATGGTATACCTGGCCTGGCCCATTAAATGTCAGTAGCATCCTTGCCCCTGTGGTGACAAACAAAACTGTGTCCAGACATTGCCAAATGTCTAGAAGCTTTGAGACAAGGGGCCAGGCCAACCTTCCCATGGGGAAAAAAATCTGTGGATCCAGACCACGAGGGAGGATCAAGACAAGTCCAAAGAGGTTTATAAAGTGTTGAAAACAAACTTGGGACATTCTCTGAACAAAATGGAAGTCAATTATTTCTCAATCTTGGTAAGATTTTGACACCTAAAGCACAGCAGATATGTATAAATTAAGTAATGTGTATCTAAGTGCCTATGAGGTTAACAGTTTACACTGAGTATGGATGAGATAATAAAGAAAAGTCTAGGTCGGGATTCTGGAAAGGCGATGCTCAGAGGGAAGTTTTCAGCTCAAATGTAAATATGTGGGGGGTGTAAATTCAATAGCTTAAATTTCCATGATAAGACACCCAAATCTTGGAAAAAATAGAATAGAAACAATAAAGTGGAACTAAGGAAATTATGCATGGTGATACACACCCACAGTCCCAGAATTTGGGAGGCAGAGACAGGAAGACCAGGAGTTCAAGGCCAGCCTCAGCTACATTAGTAAGCTCGAGACCAACCTGCCTCAAAATGGAAAGAAAGCAAACAAGTACAATCAAATCAGTAAGTAGGAAGAAGGGTGAACCTGAGACAGAGGAAAGGGTCCCAGAAGGCAGAATTCATCTCTTCTCGGGTCTCTGAACTTCATCAGCGGCTTCCTGGGCAGTCAGGAGGTGCAAAGGTATGTGTGCGAGGGACTTAGGCCTCTCTAGGGTGCAGTGAAAACCCAGCCTTGCTGTTTGCTGAGCCAAACATCAGGCTTTCTGTGCATTTTCTCCTCTGTAAATGGGGCCACAGCAGTATCCAGCCCACAGAGTTACTGTGAATACGAATTAAGACAGTGTAGGTGCTGGGCTGTAGGTTCATGATGCACTGTGTGTACAGATGGCTGGGCCTGTGGTTGCTCAAAGCAAAGGGTAGTACAGTCCACATCAGATGCAGGTCCCTCTTTCCTCCTACGGCTCTAAGATCCTTCTCCTGGATCATGACCCAGGGTACCCCTCGCCCTTTCCTTCATTCCTGGTAGTATTTTCTGGCCATCATTGTGTCTCTCTTTGATCCCACAATCACAGCATCCCCAGTAGTTCTAGATGCTTCTTGGAAACTCTGCTATTCAGGATGAGCGATACCACTTCCTTTTCCTTCCTGGTCAAAGGATAGACATCCTTTACCACCGTGGCAGAGTTCTTCCTTGGCAGGCTTCTCAGCATTTCCATCACCTCTTACAAATACTTGACAGTTGGGAGGGGGGCGGATTGTGCTTCTGATCCATAAATCGTGTAGCTCCGAGAACCTTAAAAAGTGTGACTCCAGGCCTCCAGAGCCGCAGAGGACACATCTCCCATTGACTGTGACATGATGTTGATTAGTGGAGGCAGCCCTGGAATGTGAATGCACCTCTTTTAGACTCTTCTGTTTCACATACACAATACTTCTGTGTCCCAATGGAACCTAACTGAAATGATTCCTGCATCTGGTACCTGGCCTGGGCAAGGAGAGCGTGGAAAACAAGTTTGAGAGCAAGCAGAAGGAATAAAGAAGGTAAGTACAATTTAATCCAAATGCATTTGGAATTCACCGAATTCTGTGCAGGGATGTTTGGGGGGGCGGGGTGAAGCTTAAGGAGGAATCTTCGGGTCTTTCTTCAGCTGCCTCCTTGAAAGGATGTAGGACAGCTCTGCACTATCAACTACATGAACTAAGGATGCTAAGAGTGGGAGGAATTGTCTTCCCCAGGGAAGAGCAGAACAACCAATTGGTTATCCAGTACCAAATGGCCATCCCTGAAAAAATACATACATTATAGTAACATTATACAGAAGACTGAGCCGGATGCACATACACGCACAGGCACACACGTACGCAACAACATTTAATGAATAAAGAGGAAGTGAATTTGAAAGAGACAAAGGAGTAAGGAGGATTATATTGGGAGGGCTTGGAGGGGAAGAGGAAAATAATGTAATGATATTATAATTTTAGAAATAAAAGAAAGAGGGTCTGGAGAGATGGCTCAGCAGTTAAGAGCACTGGCTGCTCTTCCAGAGATCCCCAGTTCAATTCCCAGCAGTCACATGATGGCTCACACCATGTCCAGTGGGATCTGATGCCCTCTCCTAGCATAGGGGCATAGATGCAGAGAGAGCACGTATATCCATAAAATAAATAAAAATGAAAGAAATAGTAAAACGTAAAAGAAGAGGCAGTGTGTGCCCTACTTAGTACAGTGGGCACTGGTAAGTAGACCCAACAATCTGTAACTGTGAGTAATGCTATTGTCTGTGGAGCGAGACTTGAACACGCGGCTTGTTCTGGGTAGAGGCTGGGTCAGTAGAGCCCTGATGGGCTGATCAGAGCTGGTAGGTGCTGACTGCTCACATTAATGCCCTCTTTACAATTGCATTTCTCTCAAGCTCTAGCAGGATGCCACTCCTCCAGCGCCCCCCTCACTCCACAGCCATCTGTAGACCTTCACATTTGCCCATTGTAGCTAACAAAATGCATGCTTTCCCAGCAAAGATTTTTGTTGGTTGGTTTGGTTTTTCAGGACATGATTTCTCTGTGAAACACTCCTAGCTGTCCTGGAACTCTTTCTGTTGACCAGGCTGGCCTTGAACTCACAGAGATCCAACTGCCTCTGCCTCCCGGGAGCTGAGATTAAAGGCATGGACTACTACCACTAGGCTCCCCAGACAAATTTTAAAATGGATTCCAGAGAATGGCCAAGGTTCATCCAGTGGGCGCCCAGAGCTGCTAACATCTGATCCCTCTCTGCAGCCTCATATCTGTCCTTGACCTCCTGAGCTTCTTAGCCACTTCGAAGGAACCACAGCTTGTGGTGCAGCAGCAGCCATGTCAGTAACTACCCTCCCTGCTGCCTGCACACGGAGCATCCAGAGTCCAGGCCACCCCTTCACACTGACCGCTCATCTTCCCAGCATGAAGCTGCAGAAAAACCAGGCTCTGTACTGGGCTGCCCCCGGCACAATGCTGTGTAAGTGAGGACATGTTTGGAACCCTTCCCGTGTTCGCCAGAGTTCTCTCTTCCCCTGGCAGCACCATCCAACATGAATGCTCCTCAGCCCCCATTTTGGTAGGGAAAGACTATCACTGCCCACGCCTGCGGGACAGTGGCTCTTTTCTCAGCCACAGAATGGTTTTTATACCTCCATTTAGCACATGTGTGCGGCTCAGGAGAATCACTTGATGGCATCTGTGCCATTGCCAGGCCCAGAGAGGGCAGGGGCTGATCGGTCCTCAAGGCTCTCTGAGTCCAGAGGACACAGAACTAAGTTGGGGCCACAGCAGTCAGACAAAGCAGCAACCTTCTGTGATGGGGCCTGGACAGATGGTACAATTCCCATAGACGGTGACAAGAGGATGCTCTAGGAGGGCACTGAAAAATGGCAAGTGGCACAGGGCAGGGGAGAGCTTCCTATGGGACTTGACCCTCTAGGACTCTCATCTTCAATGGGATGGATGGAAAGAATTGTGCGGGGCTCATATGTATCTCCAGACAGAACACATGAGCTTCAGTTGTTCTCAGTTGTTTACTGCTTTGTAATAATTGCATGAGTTACTGTCCCTTCCCCACGATGGAAATATTTGATAGAAGTAACTTGAGAAGAAGTCGAAAGGTTTGGGGTTTAAAGTTCAAGGATGACACTATAATAGCAGACTTTCCTTTTGGATAATAAATTTCGTAGGAGACTTTTTAGTACCGTATATTGGCAGACGCTGGCAAAGCAAAGAGTTCAGGCTCAGATGGCAGAGTCAGGAGGAGGGAGTGTCCCCTCTTAGAGGCCACAGAAGGTGGAGGTTTTGTGTCATCTAGCTGGTAAGTAGTCCACAGTGCAGGCCTCAGTCAGGCTGTTTCGGATTCCTGGGTGACAGGGAAGGAAAGGAGGTCCTAAATTGAGAGTGAAGACTGTGTCACTCTGAGGATGTGAGGAAGGTTTTGTTGACATGGACCCATTCATTATAGCTGTACTACTGCTGGGACAAAGCGCTGTGACCAAAAGCCACCTAGAGAGGAAAGTGTTTATTTGATAGTACACCTTGTAGCCTATCACCTAGGGAATTCGGGGCAGGAGCTCAAGGCAGGAACCTGTAGGTAGGAGCGGACACAGAAGCCAAGGAAGATTGCTGCTCACTGGGCTGCTCCTCACAGCTTGCTCAGCTTGCTTTTCTAAAGTCCCCAAGACCAAGAGCTCAGCGGTTTCCCTACCCACAATGAACTGGGTCTTCCTACATCCATGAGCAATCAAGAAAAGGCACCATAGGCCAGACTGGTGAAGGCATTTTCTCAGCTGAGCTTCTGTCTTCCAGAATGACCCCGGCTTATATCAAGTTGACACAATACAGCCAGCACACCACCTAGAGTCCTCAGCCTGTATCAAGCTCACACAATACAGCCAGCATACCACCTAGAGTCTGCTTTGTCCCGAAGCCTGATGGCATGAACCTGTAAACTTCCCCGACAAAGTGGGAGGGATATTTGCCATTCTCCTGGAATCTGGAAATCTGAGGAGTCTTCTAGGCGGGGTTAGAGATTCATACACAGACTCTTGGCAGTGTGGGGACGGGGATGCCATTTTCCCTAGAGTCACTGAAAGAAAGAGGCTACAGCAGGCAGGCGTGGCTTGAATCTGTCACAGTCTAAATCCTAGCAGAACGGATTATTTGGTCTCACCATTTTAGAGAGATTTCAGTCCACCAAGATGGGAAAGGCAGGGGGCAGCAGCAGCTATCTGTGATGGAGTGCGAAGGGGTTATGGGTACGGTCCATCCCAGAAACCACAGAGGCAGAGCCCAGCTATCATTTTTGAATATCCACTCTAGCGAACTACTTCCTTTTCCTCAGGGAGGGAAGGAATGTTTCTTTCAGTGTCCAAAGAAAGGCCCCATGGATTGAGCTAGAAACTTATCGGAATGAAAGACAACAGAATGCTTCTACCTAAACAGAGGCAGCCCGTGGACCACCTTCCCCACCAGTCACATACATTTCCAATGTCTCAGGAAGTGTCCCTCAGACACATCTGGATCCCCATCTGTAGGTACGCCAGGACCATCCTGTCTTGATTGCTGTAATGTCCTAAGATGTTTCAAACTCAGAAGGGATGATGCCTCCTGCTCTTTTCTCCTCCTTACTTAAGGCTATGTTGGTTTCTCGTGGGTCTCTTGAAATTCCACAAGGGACTTTTGTGCTCAGGCGCAGAGAAAATAAGCAAATGTCAATAAAATGAGAAACAGTGAAGATCATTCCGTGTGCATTTGCTCTAACAAAGAAGTCAGCTAGCAGCCCTGACACCAGCAGAGATGCCAATGTGGGAAAGGTGCAGAAAAGGCTTTATAACGGGAAAGGGAGGACTTTGGGGATACTCCGATGGAAGGTTGCTAGCCCAGGGAAGCTGGAGGTGGGCCAGCTACAGGGAGAATCAATGTGATTATTTGAGAGGTGCAATGGTTTGAAAGAAAATGGCTCACAAAGGGCGCGGGCACTGTTAGGAGGTGTGGCCTTGTGGCAGGAAGTGCGTCACTGTGTAGGTGGGCTTTGAGGTCTTTGGCTTAAGCTCCCCTTGGTGTCATGGTCGACTACCTGTTGCCTGCAAGATGCAGGACTTTCAGCTACTCCTCCAGCACCATGTCTGCCTGCATGCTGCCATGCTCCCCGCCATGATGATACTGGACTGAACCTCTAAAATGGTAAGTGAGCCACCTCAATTGAATATTTCCTTTATAAGAGTTGCCATGGTCATGGTGTCTCTTCACAGCATTAGAAACCCTAAGGGAGACAGGAGGGAATAGTTGACTTCCCTCGTTCATCACCCCAGTCAGAAATGGGTGTGGGGTGGGGCTGAGTATGGTGTCCTTTATTCAGTGCTGCCTGGCCATTTGAGACCAGCTGCTGCAGGAGCTATGGTGCTGTTTTCTAGGCTTCTATTTCCGACTGTAGGTGTCTATATTTACAGCTGGCCTGGCTGTTGCTCACTTGGTCTCCAGCACTGTTACAGGCACCTCTTACATACGACGCTTATGGTCAGCCATCAGAAATCTTAGGTGTGACTTCTATGAAGCCTGCGGCACTCTCTCACGTCCTCGCTTCTCTCTTTGGTGGTACCTTCACAGTGGCACCGACGATCCCAAACTTTATCAGATTTATTTGCCCGTGTTCATCTTCATAGCTCAGGCACAACGCTCTGTTTTTTCAGTGTCCAAGTCCAGGTGGCCAGATGCTCTATAAATGTCCGTTAAACCGACATAAAATAGTGAGGTCCAGCGATAAATCATGCATAATCTCCGTTCAATGTGGGGTTTGGTTACAATGCTAAACGTAAGCCTTGGGATCTAATCATCTTGTAAAGTGAAGGTGTTGAGCTCATCGTGGCTCCCAGATGAGAAAGAGCAGAAGAATGGCAGGCAGCCTTGCCTAACTTTTCCAGAGAAGAAAGAGTCCGTGGAGAAACCCAGAGGCATGCTCCTGGTCTAGATTTGTACAGAATTCAAGGACTGCACCTGGGAGGCTGTAAAGCCTTAAGAACCTACACCCAGAAGCAGCAAGGTCTAGGGCCTCTATAACAGTGAATAAAGCTGGTACTGGTATAGCAAGGCTGATTGCATACATGAATGCACTCATGAATAAAAGAAAATTATGTATCACCTAGCAACTATTGTGACTGAAGCGTTCCGAGTAACTAATAGTGTAATCCAACAGGCAGTTGGGAAAAGGTCGGTACTGAAGGACTGCGTATTGTCTACCATTTTCTGTCCACGTTTTCATCATCCCCCTGTCACAGAAACACAATTATAAATCTGCAAAATGTCATGTATAATCCTGTTATCATGGGAGGAGCTCAAGAGAGAAAATGTAAGCCCACAGCTGTGCTCGTTCTCAGAAGGCTTTAGACATTAAGCCAGGTAAACGGGCAGATTCAGGATTTTCTTTCTGCATCAATTCAAATCCCCATATAGTTCATTAAAAGCAATGGCGTCATCTCTCCTGTGATGGAATGATCCCACTTCAACAATTCATCATGCTAATTAGCAAGGTGACAAGGGATTTGACTATTTCCAAGTCGTGAAAGCGAAAACTAATAGAATTCAGAAGCGGTGAGTCAGGCACAATTCCACTCATAAAGTTTTTGTTTGGAAAATTATGCTTTGTGGATGTTTCTATGTAGATTGGGCTGGTGGAGACTGAGGCCTTTTGTAAGATAATATTACTCATAAGGATTAAGACTCTTCAACAGTTCTTATCAGAGTGGGCGATAGACCTTTATGCCTGTTGTATTTGACACCATCTTTTCCCCAAGGACATTCAAACAGCACTAGATTATACAACAATCCTTCACTGGATCAGACTCACATTGGAAAATCAAACACCCCCACACCCCTTTGAAAAATACAGTGTTCACTGGGGAAGAAAATCCTCTTTTCTCTAGTTTTCTACTTTTATGTGTTTTGTAGTCCAAAAACGTAATTTATATTCAAAACTCTTGAAACACATTTGATACCAGAATGGCTTATATGTGGGATATTTGCTAGCATTTGTGAGCATTGGTATTTTTGGAATAACTTTTGGTGTTTTAATCAGAAAATCCACCTGTCATATAGCCATCCTGGTGCAGATAAGAGATGGGACTTGGAGCAGAGAGATGGTTTGTCTGAAGCTAACAAGTAAATTCCATCCCTGAAATAGAAATCCCCATCTGCCTGGCTCCAAAGTCCTGTTCTCTAGATACACATACCTCGTTGGTCACATAGATTTGGGTTTGTAAATGAACTTGGCCATGTAAGCTGAGTCTTCCATCCCTGTTGTTTTGAAGATTGCATCTTTATGTTGGCAAAATAACCCAGACTTATGTTTGGGTCTCCAGAGAGGCAGGTGAAACTCCGATCACTTCATTGCTTTGAATTCTTGCCCAGGGTGATGAGGCACAAAGCCAGCTGATGAAGGAAAGGAAAAGACAGGGAGAAAATAGACCTTGTCTGTTCAGGCAGGATGGGATACAGAGACACTGACATACGTGTGAGACACATGCTGTCACTGAGGCAGTGCTCATCTTAGCATTGTGTTTGTGTGTTGACTCTTTTGGTGAACACCTCTTCCTTTCCTAAGGTCTCGGCTGCCTTGCTCTTCTCCTGTTGCTCTCTGCAGCCTATTTAAGTAATCTTTGCCTGGAGCAAGGCCATGGAGGCATTCAACTGTTTTATTCTGAAGCTTGGTTATTGCTTTAACTTTTAGATTGATGTTATGGTTTTCTCAAATCTTTTTTCATATACTGTGTGAGATAGGCAGAGGGGCCTTTTTCCTTAGCACACATAATAGAGTTTTGGGAGGGCAAAATTTATCGAAGAGATCTTGTGGTTCCCAGTGAAATTATATGTCACTGTAAATCACAAAACGGTGTGTGTCTCTTTCTTGCCTCAGTTTTGACCTATTTATCTATGTGTTGATATTCATATTGTCAATATTCATATTGATCTAATCACTGCAGCTTCAGAGTCTTAAAACTTATAAATTCTCTAGTTTTTAAAAATGTGTCTTTGTCATTTATAACCATAGCACTGCTACAAAACTGAAAATTTCTAGAAATGTACCTAAGACAAACATAAAAATAATGACGTAGTCAGGTGTGTACCCATTAAAAGCCACACCAGACTCCAATGGGGACTCCCAATACAATGGTCACACAAATGGCCCTGGTCAAATTAAGTGGAAAATAAACCAAAAAGGCATGATTCTAGGAAAGGGACAAGTAGCAATGAGGATGAGGGGCAGTTGGTAGGGGTCAAAAAAAGATGAGAGAGTGATCATGGTACTACAAATAGTAAGTGAAGGAAAGTCTAAAAAATGTTATTTGAAAGGATGCTTTCAAAATAATGGAGTGAGATTCTTATTAGATATTCAATCTATATGTCATTGAAGAATTAAAATCTTCATAATGCCTAATGTCTTGATCAACAAGATGTTTGTGTAGCTGTCTTGGTATGTGTCTTTCCTTAGTGGTCTGTTGTGTTATTCTGTGTGGAATGTTCCATTGTATTTTCCTAGATAGAGACTTATATATTTGATTATTTATACTCATTTCAATAGATTCATATACTTGATATTTTCTGTGTAATTATAAATAGTACTATTTTCAAATGTATCTTTATAGTTTTGCACTTAGAATATATATACATATATATAGTTATTTTTGTATGGAGCTATTTCCAGCATCTTTCTGAATCTGTTATTAATCTGAACTTCATATTAGCTGATTTCAAAATCTGAAATCATGCCATTGAAGGAGAAGCATGGTTACACATTCTGCTTTAAAAAAAAACCCCTGTGCTGCTGCTTCGGCTTTCTGGTTGCACTGGGTAGGCCTTCTGGTACAATGCTGACTCAAAGCAGGGCTTTTAGATCTTTTCTTCCATTCCGAATTTCAGAGGGCAAAGTTCTAAAGACTAAACCACTGGATAGGAAGTGAGCAGAAAGGGTTTGGATAAAAGGAGATTCCACTTCATTCATATCCTTGGATGGTTTTTTTTTTTTTTTTTTTTTTTTTTTTTTTTTTTTTACCATGACTGTGGATCAAATCTTGCCAGTTCTGATCGTCAGCACTGTCATCAACACTTCACTGGTAAGGATTATGAAGTAGTTTGGGATATTTCGCTGTGTTCTTCATTTGTACTCTGTGATCATGGGACCAGAAATGTAATATCAACTGAAACACACAATTGTGGAATAAATCCAACGTTACCTAACTGAATTTCCCTTTTAGTCTGTGGCTTGATTGCAAGCACATCATTGGAGGCGTTCTATTAATGATGCTCCTGCCCTAGCATGCTTTCCATTGCTGTGATAAAACACCATGGCCATGGCTACCTAAAGAAAAGAGCTTATTTTATCTCAGGGTTCCAGAGGGATGTGTCCACCCTGGCAGAGAGATGTGGCAGCCAGCAGCAGACAAGATGGTAGGAGCAGGAGGCTGAGAGATCACATCTTGATCCACAGGCACAAAATAGAGAAAACAAACAAATTAGAGAGAGAGTATATATTCTCAAAGTTCCCCTCGCCGCCACCAAGCCATGAAGTCCTTCCTCCAGCAAATCCACACCTCCCAAACCTCCCTAAATAATGCCATGTGTTCAAATACCCAAACTTATATGAGGTATTTCTCATTCGAAACATCACAGTTGAGCTGCTGGCCCTCAGACTTGATTTTGCAAAGTTCTTGTATTGTGCATTAGGGTCCAGTAGATTGTATTGCGTACAATCAGTCTACCAGGAGGTGATGTGGCTTGAATACAAAATGTGTCCCATCAACTCCTTTGTTGAACGCTTAGTTCCCCAGCTGGGGTGCTATTTTTGGAGGCTGGGAGCTTCAGGGGTTGGAACCTGGTTAATAGAAGTGGGTCCCTAGGTCTCCAGGTCCTTCCTTGTTCTCTGCTTCCTCTCAAGTACCTTGTGAGCAGCTTCCTCTGTGGACTCCCCCACCATCAGCTTTGTCTCCCAGTTGCAATCAGCAGAACCAAGGACTATGGATTAAAATCCTTGGAACTTCGAGATGAAACAAACATCCTCCCTATCCCCTCCCCCAGACTCCCAGACTGTTTCTGCTGGGTTTTGTTTTTGTTTTTTGTTGATGCACTTTCTCTTTCAATTCAGCGTACCCACAGATGCCACTGGTGTGTTTTCGGCACTTCACTGTTTTTCATGGAATCCCCATTTCATCCCCATTTTCAAAAGCAGTATAATTGGCCATACACTTTTACAATAACTTGGGAGTTTTTTTTCTTCTATCATTTCAACATCTGAAGAATTTACAATATAATTTTCTTATTTTAATCCCTGAGATTGATACTCTCTCCTCTTCTCTTTCCTTTATAAACAGCATTGCACAAAACCAATTGGATTTTTTTGAAAAATCTGCATTTTACTTGGCCATTCTCCACTAGGCATTCTGCTTTCTGGCTGACGTAGTGATTGGCTGATTGATCTATTTGCTATTATTTCTTTGCTTCTACTTTTTTCATGTTCAATTTTATATTCCTCAGTTGGAAGATTTATTGATTTCTGCCTGTTCTTTTATTTCTGATTCATACATCAAAAACTATGGATTTCTAAATTTTGCCCTCTTGGGATGAATGACTTGGGCTTTGATTAAATTTTTTAAAAATTTGTCATATGACTTAAAATATTTGCTAATACATGGCTGCCACTTCTGTAAGTTATTGAAAACTTACCTATTTTATTTTTTAAAGTTTTGGAATTCCAACCATCCCTGTTCTGGGGCTATACTGACATCTACCTGTGACATGAAATAGGCACCTCCATTTTTGTGTCTGTGCCATGCTGTGCCACTAGAGTTCTGCAGGTGAATTTGAGGTCAGGTATTACGATGCCTCTGGCAGTTCTGTTCATCTCGCCTACACTTGCTCTGGCTGGCTCTGGTCGCCTGTGCTTCCATGTGAATTTTAATACATTTTTCTTGTTTAGTGAAGAGTGCCATTGGAATTTTGGTGGAGAATGCCTTAAATCTGTACATTACTTTTAGTCATTTCCGCATTATTTAACTTTGCTAATCCAAGAGCATGGGCAGTCTCTTCAACACCTTGCATCTTCTTCAATTTTTTTTTCTTTTTCAGTGTCCCCAAAGTCTCTTTGTGAAGGTCTTACACCTCCTCAGGTAGGTTTCTATGTTTGTTTGAAGCTATTGTGTGTCAATGGAATATTTTCCCTAATTTCTTTTTCAATAAGATCATTTTTGGTATACATAAAAGCTACTGGTTTTTGATTGATGCTTTTGTATTCTGGAATTTTACTGAACGTGTTTATCAACAGGCATATGGAGTTCATAGTGGGATTTTTTTTTGAGACAGGGTTTTTCTGTAGCTTTGGGGCCTGTCCTGGAACTGTCTTGTAGACCAGGCTGGCCTTGAACTCACAGAGTTGACTCACAGCCTCGCAAGTGCTGGGATTAAAGGTGTGTGCCATAACCACCTGGCAGTTTGTAGTGTTTTTTAAGCACAGGATTATTAGCCCTTGAATAGAGGTAATTTAATGTCTTCATTTTCTATTTGTACCTTTTTTTCTTTTATCTTATTCCTCTGGCTAAGATTTTGAGTACTACAGTCAATGAATGACAAGAATGATAATTCTTCCCTTACTCTAGAGTTAGAGGAAATGAAGTCAGTGTCTACATATCTAGTACGTTGTCTGAAATCCAATCATGTACACCTTTTATTATGCTGGGGTATGTTCATTCTACCCCTAGTTTCTTTGGACATTTTGTTTTGAAGGCATGCTGTCTTTTCTCCTGTAGTAATATGAGCGGCGGGGCTGCGTCCCCAACACCCCAGCCGCCTGCTCGGCTAGCTTATGCCCCGAAATAATTACACGGACACTGTATTCTTTTAATCACTGCTTGGCCCATTTCTATCTAGCCCTTACTGGCTAATTCTGATATCCCGATCAACCCATCTCTAATAAACTGTGTAGCTCCGGTCTTACCGGGAAAGATTCAGCATGTCTGACCTGGCGGCTTGCTTCATCGCGTGCATCTTCCCGGGAGCAGGGAGCATGGTCTCTCTGAGACGTCTGCTCCCGAGAGGAGAGCTGTGGAGTCTGAGCTCACTTCCTCTTCCTCCCGGCATTCTGTTCTGTTTACTCCACCTACCTATGTCCTAACCAATAAAATGGGCCAAGGCAGTTCCTTTATTAGCCAATGACCTTCCTCCATCATTCTCCATCTATTGAGATAGTCATGTGGTTTCTAATATTAAATCTATTTATAAGATGTATTTCATAAGATAATATATATTGTATATATTGAACTAACCTTGCATCCCTGGAATAAAACCAAGTTGATCACTATGTATCATCTTCTTACGATGTTGATAAATTTCTTTTGAGGTTTATTACTATGAAATTTTATAACTATCTTCTCTAGGGAAACTGGTCTAAGGCTTGCTTTCCTCCCTGTCTCTCTCTCCTCTCTCTCTCTCTCTCCCTCTACCCCTCCATCCTTCCTCCTTGCTGTATCTGTAGCCTTGTAATACCGGCTTCATAGATGAGTCTGGTAGTGTCCCTCCCCTTTCTATGCTGTGGCACAGTTAGAGGAGTGTCGGGATTCTATCGTCCTCAAAAGTTTGGCAGAATTCACCAGTGAGGCCATCAGATCCCAGGCTTTTGTTGTGGGCGAGACTTTTAAACATTACTGCAGAATCATTGCTCATTATATGTTTATTTAAATCATTTATATCTTCCGAATTTAATTTCAGCACTTCCTATGCATTTGCAAATGTTTCCATTTCTTCCATTTTTCCAGCTTTTTGGAATAAAAGTTTTCCAGGTTTTCACTAGTGATTTGGATTCCATTGTCACCTGCTGTCATAGCTCCCTTTTCATCTCGAATTTTGCTAGTTTGAGTCTTATTTTTCTCTTTATGTTGGTCTGGCTAGGGTTTGTCAATTTCATTCACCTTTGCAGAGCCAACTCCGGTTTGTGTCTTGTTCGTTTAGTTTCTGTTTCATTGCTTTCTGCCTTAGTCTTGGTTATTTGCTGCCACCCGTTGCCCTTGGGTTTGGTTTCTCCATCTTTGGTGTATTTATTCACAATCGCTCTTCTTTTTCTAATGTGAGCGCCGACAGCTGCAAACTTTCCTCTTAGGACAAACACCGCATTTTACAACCCCTTGAAATTTGTGCAAATATGTTTTATGCTCGCAATTTTGTTTTGGAAATTATGTCATAAAAATTTGGAGAGAATGCAGCTGCTGGATGTCATGTTTGGCAAATATCCTGCAGGACTGTTAGGTTAATTGCATTATTGAAATCATCTCTGAATCTACTGATCTATTTATTCTGTTGGGATTGGGCAGCTACGGTGGCAGATTTGTCTGTCTTTCCTTTTAGTTCTTTAATTTTTCCTTATGCCTTTGAAGCTATAAAATCAAATCCATATAAACTAATCATTATTATTCCAGACATCTATCACAAGAGAGTGGTACAAAGTTTGCTCCATAAGAAACAGTTTAATGCTTGGAATCACAAATATTCCAGCACAGGACCAATGGCTTATCCCAGGGTGGTAGAAGATATGATCAAGGCAGCTTTGACCACAAGCTCTAGTGGGCCGGGGATGCCATCTCTAGAATTTGGAAAGTAAAAGAGACAGAGGGCAATATGGACGCATTTTCTTCTGCATGTGACCTGGCCACTTAAACACAGCTCCCCAATGTTTCCCCCTAATATTTTCATTCTGCAATGTTGTTTAGTAACTAGGAGTTATGATTAGAACGAGAAAGGTAGCCTCTTCCGGGGATGCTGATAAGAACCCATTATGGAGACAGGGTAGGGGTGAGAAGGTCTATATTAGCTGCTTAATGGATTCTTGGCAGGAGAAGGTAAGAACTAGAGGCTGTAGGTACTGAAACGAAGATTTGCCCAGTGGCTTTGGAGTGTGTTGTGTATGTGGCAGGGGTTGGAGACAGGGAGACTCATCAGCAGATTGCTGTCATGGACAGTGTGGGTGAGGGACGAGGAAGGCAGCAAGTGAGGAGGGAAGGAGGGGCAATCAACTCCAAACAGACACATGTGTGTCAGGTCAGTGACAGGTCGTCAGTAGGAGGGGGCGGAAAACTCAAGGAGTCTGAGTGGGTTTTGATTCCGATGAGTTGGGGCACACTGGGATGGTCAGTGAGGACACATGATGACAGATGTGACCAAATAGAGAGCCCCAACCTTGGGGGAAGCAGAGGTGGCTTTCATTACATGGAAAATAATGAGTCCTGTCTTTCAAAATCATAGAGATCAAATTAATAACAAGCGAGGAAAAGATTCTTTCAGTTTCTGAAACAGCCACATGATTTATATCAGTAATCAGAATGAAAACTCCCTAAAATAGAAACAAAAGACACTAAATGGAGGAGAAACCAGAGCAGAAGCCATAAATAGATTCCCGGCAGATGGGGAAGTCTAAATTTCTAACATGTTTATTAAAAATGCTCAAACCCAGTAATTAAAATGCTAATTTGAGCAATTAAAGGTATAACTTTAGCCTATGACCAAAAAAAAAAAAAAATGACACCAAAGTACCCTCTTCCTCCACTCATTCTGTAATTCCTGCACACCTCGGGTGCCTTTGCCTCTCTACCACACAGAGGTTAAGGGGATATGACATTAAGCTAGTTTTTTGGTTGAAGAAATCATTAATGTATTTTGAAACATGTTCTCCACAAAGAGACATGCTGTGCTGATTGCTAAACGTTTGTAAGCACCCAGCAACTCTGCTCACCCTTTCAATAATAGACACTCATTCTGAAGCTGCATTGTAATATCTTAGACAATATATATCTATATCTATATCTATCTGTCTATCTATCTATCTATCTATCTATCTATCTATCTATCTATCTATCTATCTATCTATCCTCATAATTATCATGGTTTCAAATGAGTTGACTCCAAAGACTAGACTTTAGGACATCACCCTGAGTGATACCCCCTTCTGTGATCCAGGAAGGATGTTGCTAAAAACCATATGAACTCACCAGTCATTTAAGTTCTTTCATCTTTATCCAAATAAGCAAGAAACACAGTTAATTTCTAAGGCACACTTAGGGAACCCATGCTCCCAAGTGTTGGGGCCAAGGTAAAAACCCTAAGAGTCATGTGTTTATTCCAAGCTCACTTCAGAATAACTGTCATTCCCTTAGTTCCATCAAGAGAGCTTTCCTGAGTCACACAGACAATTTCATCACACTAGCAGGCAGAGAGGTGCAAGCTGTCTATGTTAAAGACTTGACCATAAACTTCATGAGAGGTCTTCCCTGTGTCAGGACTCAATTAGACATTCTTCTTAACTGCAGGGCAGCACAGGGCCATGGTCTTTCTATGAATTTATCAGAAGACGAAATAGTCGTTCCATGAGTTGCCAGCTCTCAATACATCCCTGAGCAGGACATATAACTCTTGTCTGCTATAGAGGTGTGGCTGTCTATGGTCTCTAAAAGCATGCCAATGCCACACGGGGACAAAGCCCTGAGTCTGACTTCAGAGTTTCAGAATACATGAATGGACAGGGTTCACTGCACTGTAGCAGAATGTTATGGCATACTAGGAGCTTGATATAGGTACACATGAAGAAGGTGATCAGAAGGATCTAGAAGGAGGCAACATAGGTCAAGAAGACTAGAGAATAAATCCCATGTCTAACTGATCAGACAGGCCTCATTGCAGATGTGGGCGGGGCTATGGTGGAATGTTCAGGAGATGACATCCTGCAACAAATCCATCTCAGAGAGTGTAAGATAAGCAGATGTGACAAATACAGAATGCCCAGGATTTAGCTAGATCAAGTGTCACATCTAGATCACTAGGTATGGAGCAACAAGACATCGGGACCTCTGGGTATGGGAGGGGCCATGTAATCCTACCTCCCTTCCTTTGAGAACTTCTACGGTTGTTTGTTTTTTCTATTAGACATACCATATCAAAACTAAGATAGGTTTTGCTTCCTTCCCATATGTGCCTTCTCACAGTGAAGAAACCAACATGGCAGTCCAGGTCCCAAGCTTTGAGTTTGCTGATGACAAGTAGACAGGATAAGGCCCTGTGGCTTGAACTCCACACAAAGTTTTTGGTCCATGAACCACAGATGTCTGGGGGTACATGTCCCTTCTGGCTTAGGTAAGCTGACATGTTGGGAAAGAGAGAATTCACCCATCAAGACCCCATACACTGCTGGGGCAGGATTTCAAACCAACCCAAATCTTCCAAAACAAACAGATTTTCTGTAGAGTTCTTGGGGTTGATCTTGTCCATCTCAGCAGAGAAGGTTCTTTACCTTCCTTGGGGACAGTATAGCCAAAGCTGAGTGACCTCTAGGCAATGCTGTTGAGGATTATCAAATTATCAAATGGAAGCTGGAACAAATTACCTCCTTGTTATTTTGGATCTGTAACTCCGGCGTTATTCAATTACTCTTCTTATTCTATTGAGGGTGGCCTTTCTGAGCTCAGCACCCCGCATGACATTGCTTCATTATTGTCTGCTGGGAAAAGACTTGGCAGCATTTCAGAGTTCAGACGCGGTCAAAGCAAATAGTTTTTCTACAATATGTCAGCTTTTTGTAGTCCCAGTCAAACAATATGAGAGTCAAAGGACTTCTTTGAGACATGGAGACAGAAGTACAGACAGAAGTTCATCTGGAAAGATGCAGGCAGTCATTAGCCGAAGGAAATGACACATGTCCTGTGTGCCGGGATGATGATTCTTCTTATCCTTACTTTTGGGGGCTCAGCATAAGGACTGTCCTCAACTCAGCTGCATCCTGCCCTGCACACTCCACTGATAGCACCCACCCCCTATCGCAGGTCCTGTGCTCTACATACCATGTTTATCTTCTGAATTTCTTCCCCTGGCTAGACACTGAATCCTTCCTGGGTCCCTGACATCTTGTGAGTTGGTTGCATCCTCTATCAGGCACCTCTTCCAGTCCGTGCAGACTTTCTCACATTCTCATGGACCTTGAAAGAGTTCAGCCATGCCTTGTTCTGACTTTCCAATGCTACTTTTTAAGGCCAAGGCCCTTAACTTACACAACTATGGATGCTGAAAGACCCCCGAGGTGGGCAGCCTTTCAGACTGGGGAGACCCTCCCAAGGAACAGCGAGACCACTCTTCGGATGCAAACAGCAAGAGGCTTTATTCAGTACACAGGTACCTGGGGCGTCTTAGTCTCTCGAAGGACTAGCGCGCCTTCAGGCAGGGGTAGTGGGTTTTTATAGGGTAGGGGGGCGAGAAGCACGGCTACAGAAGTGAGACGCATAGTTACAGGGGTTTGATTGGTCAGTTCATATAAGGCCAGGTTCACCGAGGACAATTTGAGGTTTTACCTAGTAATCAGATAAACTGTCTACTCTGGCTCCATCTAGGGCACGAGCTGCTTCTCCTTGCTTACTTCCTCATTGCTCGGGGCCTGGTGGCTGACCGCAGACGTCCTGCCTAGCTCCTCCGCCCTGGTTGTTAAGTTGAACTTTCCTGCCCTGGTTTTGTGTATGTTTGCTCAAAAGTTCAAGCCTTGCAAGATGGCGTTACTGCTGCTAGCTGCTGTTTATATTGAGTGGGGGTCTTTCAATGCTTAGTGGGGAAGATGTGAACCCCACATCATGATTTTTGGCCATTGAAGGAGGAAGGGAATGAGCAGGAACCCGAGTGAACAAGTCAAACTTACAAACTTATGGTAGAAGATGGTCAGAAAGCATGAGGTGCCGTTAAAAAGAATCGTGTGGTCTGCATAAAGCCATAAGTGACAACACTGGGCACTTAGTAAAAGGTACGTCAAGAGATCATATTAGGTAAGTTCTCCGTTATCGCTGGATTCTATTTTCCATTGAAACATATATTGAATGAGCATATAAAATCATTTAGTATAGATAAGCATCACACAAGCATCTACATTTAGCTACATTTTAAATTATGAGTAGACTAAATTGTAGGCTTAAAGCCTTCCAGTGTCTCTGTAGTGTTCTCAGAAGACATCTGTGTCAATGAGATGAGGCTGAGGGATTCATAGCTCTATGGCTCTCCCGTACGAATCTCATGCCACTCTCTCCTTCTGTGCCTGCTGGCCATGCTTGCTGGGGCCTGAGTAGACTTCTCTTGCTCTTCTTCAGCGACTTTTTTGTGTCTTCTCACTTGGTTACTCTCACTTTATGTTTTAAGGTCCTTGAGAGCAGTGCAGTGGTACATGTTTATAAACCCAGCATACTGGAGGCGAAAACAGGGAGATGGTGGGTTTCAGGCCAGTTTTGGCAATCTAGCAATACTCTATCTCAGTAAACAAATACAAATCATAAATAAGCAAATAGAAAAACAGTGCCTTGCTCTTTTGTACTTTTGGACGTCCAGTCTCTAAAATAAGCATTTTCTGAAGGACCAGCCCCAGGCCCCTTCTCAGTGGAATGATGCGATGCTGGTCCCTTTCCTGTTGGCTCCTCATGTGTCTTTATCACTGGAGGACACAGGCTCTGACAGTGATCTTCCAGTTATTCCGGAACCCTGGTATTTTGGCAGAGTGTTCTAGTACACAGCAGGATGTCGGAAAGTATGCATTGCTAGAATAAAAACACAAATACAACATGAGCTTGAATTATGTGCAGTGCTCATCTCTGGGAACTGGTAAAGGGGGAAACTAGTGTTTCCCTATACTTGACAATACCCATTCCATATTTTACAGGAGCACATTTGAATTTGGTGAGGATGATTTTTAAAATTTGTTTTATTTTCCCCTCTCATAACAAGTTTTTATTATTTTTTTCCTGGAATTGTGGTCGGGACATGGTCTGAAGTACCATTAAGCATAAATAGAAAAGGTCTCTGATGACGTAACACAGATCATGTCCTGGACATCCTTGAAAGCTTTAGCAAGCTCAAGGAAAGGGAAAATATTAGAATCACAATGCTCGCTGGGGCCAGAACCTTTCTCTAACCCAGTTCACACCTTTTGTTAATGATAGGTCCTGAGTTCTAAGAGTTGACATGTCAAGAGAGGAAAGATTAAATGTGCTAGGTGAGAGCTGGGATGCAGTACCCTGGTTACCAAGTCAACACAGACCCTCAGGACACAGCTCCCTAGGGTCTTGTCTCATAAGCCTTGGTTCTACTCCATCAACTCATATCTTTAGTGGTGACCCAGCAGCACAAGTACCCTGGGCATATCCAGACCACGACCCACTTGCTAAGATTCTCAAAGTATGTCCAAGATTGGCTATTAGAGATACTGGCTAAGAACAGGGCCACCCTGCTTCAGCATTTAAGGAAAGTAGAGAAACGAGTAGGGGTTTTGGCCTTCTGAGTATACGTCTTTCAGGTGTAGGCGGAGATTATTTCTGGCACCAGCTCCATCCATGTGGAAAGAAAGAACACACGAATAAATCAAATGGGCACCGTTTCCAAATTATAGATGCGCATATACCAAGAGGCCACCAGACAAAAGTCTTTCAAGGAGAGTCCTATACAAGATCTCCTTCCTCGATTCCTGGAGAAGTAGGTCGGATGCAGAGGGGACACAGACATGGGAAACTGAACACAGCAGACATTTAATAGCCACGGATGAGCAGGGAGGTCTGCTGCAATGACTGGGCAGCCCCTCAAGGAAGTGCTGCGACAATGATCAGTGTTTCCTCAGGTCTTCTGTGATCAAAACTGAAACATCACAAAAGAAGATCAAGGGAACAGAGGCATGCAGAAGAGGTGACTGATAGAAGCCAAGTAGCCACTCAAGTGGGAGACTTAAACATAGTAATTGTATATTACATGTAATTGGATAAATGCACCATGAAAAACCTTAAGATAAAAACAAAAAACCAGAACCACTAGCGTTTAACTAGAAAGGCATTGTGCCAATGGGGTGACTTAGCCTGATGACTGAGTTGATTTCTGGAGCCCAGGCTGTGAAAGGAGAGAACTAAATTCTGCAAGGTGTTCTCAGATTCTCTCTCTGTCCCCCACTTTTCTTCATCCCTCCCCTACTCTTTAAATTAATATAATTTTTTTTATTCTGAAGACATAGAACATTTGAGAAGGGTGAAACCAGATGCCCATGCGGTTACTGAACACAAGAAATCTGACGGAACAATATTACTATAAGAAAGGACCCTTTAAGATAAGGCTGCTGATCAGGGATAAAGAAGAACCTTTTTATGAAGAAAAGAAGCTCAGTTTGTCTTAACGAGACAGAATGATCTTCAGTTTGTTTGCACCTACAATGTAAGCTACTACTGATAAAAAATCCTTCAGAATTAAAGAAAGTGACAAGCAAGGCCACATCACTTTGGAAGTCCCTGTGAGCCTTTGAAGAAGACGACTCTCGCAGTAGACTGTTTTCTGGAACCTAGAGGTAGAGTTGGGTGTCTTTAATCACAGTTGTCCCTTCGAGCATGCCTTGGGTAAATTTAGAATGAGAGAAACGAGCTGGCAGCATCGCCTGGAAGCAAGCTGACACATGACCTGCCCTAAGCCTGGATAGACAGCCATCGTTTGAACAGCTGTACAAAGTCCAGTGTTTTTATAGTTTTGAATGTGTTTGGCTGCTATTAACAGAATACTCCATCCTCAAAGGCCAATAGGAAAGGAAGTCTATATCCTACTTCAAGGGAAGTGTTGAGCAGAGCAATACCTGCCTTGTCCTAGTAACTCAGTAGCCCCCAGGCCTCTAGGCTTCATGCTCTTGCTCCTGGACTCTTTCTCAACACCATGGGAAGGCTACAGCTGCTCTTAGCCACCTGTCCTTATGCCAAAACTTCTTCAGGGGTGAAGGAAAAGTCCAAGACAGAAAGGGACTCCACTTTGACTAGAAACAAAAGCTGCCACAGAAGAGACCTTGGAGGTTTCCCTGGTATCCCTTCCCACTCCTGCGCCGCCACCTTGAGTAGAACCCTGTAACTGTATGTAATAGTTCTATTTCCAAGGTCAGGAAACAAGTGGTACCTAGTGAGAAGTCGCAGCTAAGTTCAAAGAAAACTCATGCAGATTCATCTGTGGAGCTTGAAGATGGGCCACTCCCACCCCAACCATCTGAGAGACATCCTGTTTCTGAGCTGGAAGGAAAGGAATAAAGGATGCAGTGGTGGTTTGAAAGAAAATGCCCCCCAAAGAGAGTGGCACTATTAGGAGGTGTGGCTTTACTGGAATAGGTGTGGCCTTTTGGGAGGAACAATGTGACTGTGGAGGTGGACTGTTAGGTCTCACGCATGCTCAAGTCACACCCAGTGTCTTAGTTCACTTCCTGTTGCCTGTGAGTCAAGATGTAAGGACTCTCAGCTCCTTCTCTAGCTCCATGTCTGTCTTCATGCTGCCTTGCTTCCCACCAGGATCCTTCAGACAGAGTCTTTTGTGTGAATGAGAACCTTTAGGAAAGCTTGAGGAAGTGAATGCAGAATCCAGCTCTCTGAGGGACTTCCATCACTGACCCAGTATACTTCCTGGAGAACTGCCAGCAAAGGCCAAAGCAAGAATAGAGATGTGTTGTTCAAGTTTAGTGATGATGGGAGTCATTGAAGGGTAAAAATGTGAGTGTCTTCCTGGCTCTTTCCTCCATAGACAGATGATGGGTAGTTATCTAGAACTTTTAAGAATTTCAAGTCACTACAGTCTCGAGTACCTTGTCCAATGGCAAAGGAAAGTGAACCACAGAGAGGTAGATTTACTTTTACTAGATCTCTATTAAAAAGTGCAAATAAAGTGGTAAAATTAATTTTAATAACATTTTGATGAACATCTTAAATATTCCATAATCATAAAGCTACTAGTAATATGTTTTGTTTTTAAAATGTCTTGGAAATTTAGTGTGCATTTTATGGCACATCTCATTTCCTTCAGCAGCATCTGGAGTATTTCAAGTCAGTTGTATCTGTCTTTTTTAAACAGTGGAGTTCCTTGCCTCCCTCTCTAGGTAAAGATACTCCATTAGTCCTACCCCAGAGTTCATAGGAAAGGTGGCAACAGAGATTTGAGTGGTGGCTGAGGAACCACAGCGTGGGTTTTTTTGGCAACATGAGAATAATTCTGGCCTTCTCTACAGTGCTCTCTCACGTTTGTCTCTTGGTTACTATGCTCTGATAAATGTGTCCTTTATCTCAAACATGCAGACACAAGCAAAACAACCAGATGAGAACAGAGGTTATTTACTCTGGATTTGCTCTAACAAAGGGCTTAGCTGCTGTCATCTGCATTTGGCCTTCCTTGTGACATTGAAATAGAAAGGCCAAGTGACCCAGGATGATAGTGTTGATGGGGTGGTTGGTAATGATGATGTTGACAATAATAAGAATGAGGATGGTGATACTGTTGATGGCATTGATGATGGTGATGATGAGGTACATGGGACGGTGATGGTGGTGGTAGTGCTATGATGATGTATAAAGGATAAGGACAGTGCTAATGGTAAGGGATGATGTTGAAAGCATGGATGGTGGCAATGATGGTGGTGAAGAGGTACCTGAAGGGCCACAGTGTTAAAAGCATAGATGGTGGTAATTAGATGGTGATGACTATGTACAAGGGACGATGATAGAATTATAGTGTAGATACTGCCGCCGCTTCTGATTTTTTCCATGAGATGTTGGTGGTGTTGATGTACACAGGTGGTAATAGTGTTGATGATGTGGATGGTGGCAATGATAATGTTGATGTACATGGGATGGTAGTAGCCTTATGATATTGATTAATGATGATAGGATTGAGATGATGACATATTGATAAAAGTGTTGATGTTATAATGATGTTGGGAGTGGACATGAGCCTCATCTCTGTGCTGAGATATTTGCTCTCCTGGATTCATTTTTCATATTCCTTAGCTGCTGTGGTTTTTCTGCATGCTTGTGAGAAGAGAGGTGAGATTCCACTAAATATATTGTTCCTGGTCACCCTGCTACCAGGTTTAAGATATACATGCTCATGGTGGCACTGTTTCTCAAGGGTTAATTCTATTGACCACTTTCTTAGCAGCCTCTCCATGGTGGGCTTGATTCCCAAAGAAGATGTAATAATAGAGAAGTGGGTAGAATGGAGGTCCACGAGGAAGCTGTGAGCAGAAGAGATGGACACCCCTGGGGAACACGTATAGATATGTGGCTGTCACTCACCCTTTGAAGAAGCAAAAATAGAAGGACAGGTATTCATAGCCCAGCCAACAGAGAATTGGCCACAGGGAGTTTGTGCCTCTCATTAGAATGATTTGAAATATATTATGCTGATTGTGGGAAGCAAAGCTGGGAGGTTGTTTGGGGCTATTCAGTTATGAGCTCTGACTTCAACATCAAGACAGTAAGAGCCGATTGTGCCTATGATTTGTTGGGTCAGAGTCAGAGGCAGAGCCACAACATGATCAAAATTAAAATGCCTTGACTAATGACCTCAGACATAGACTGGCTGTGTCTGCACCCGGCTGAAGGGCTGGTGTTCAGCAAATTATTCTCACCCCTACTTTCTCCTGTAGCACAAGGAGAATCTGTAGTGTCTTGAATCTTTTCTAAGACCTCAGGATCCCACCTCACCCTTGCTTCTCTGAGAAGTCACCCCATTCCAGATGAACAAGGTAAAGCTGGTGTCCCACTTCACACATAAAATGGACATCTCTCCAGTAGCACCGGCAGTGTCTGAGAATCTGATGCTGCATCAGTTATTTCTCACAGCTAATCAGAACATGCCCTTTCATGATTTCTCAGTAAAATTATTTGGTCTATTTTTGCCAAATTAACTACCCTCCCAAGACATGATGGTAAGACCTCCTTCTGTGGCCAACACAACTACGTTTGGAGTGTAGGAATCATTTATGACTTTTAAAGGTCAGTTTCTAATCATCAAAATTCTAGAATCCTGTCTTTATTTGCTCTTTCCTATTACATTAATGACTATGTGATGGTTTGGGGGGAACATTCTAGTTTTGTATTTCAGGCCAGGGTGCTCCATACTATATGTCCAGACCCTTCCTCATTTGCTGCTCTTTGTCCTGTCAGCTTGAGGAGAAAAGCCTGTCCCTGATGGAAAGACTTGGTCATAGTGCCTCTTGTGACCTCATCTGCGTCTGGCAGCCTGTCTGGTACTCTGTAAAATGAAGCAGGAAAGAGAGTGGGGGAAGGAGACAAATAGTGAGAAGGAGAAAGGAAGACTAGAAAGAAGCGGAGCAGGCTGGAGAGAGAGCTCAGCAGCTCAGAACACGAACTGATCTTCCTGGGGACCTGAGTGCTGTTTCCAGCACCCATGCTGGGCAGCACAAAACAGCTCCTGGGATCCAATACCTCTGATCTCCAACAGCACCAACACCCAGGTACTGATAAACAATGATGTTGCAAAGGAGAGGGGGGGCCCGCTTGTTCATCCTGGCCACCAAGCTTGCTTAGCCCCAAAATAACCACACTGAAACTGTATTAATTAAATTACTGTTTGACCCATTTGCTCTAGCCTCTTATTGGCTAACTCTCACATCTTGATTTAACCCATTGCTATTAATCTGTATATCACCATGTAGCAGTGGCTTATTGGGAAAGATTCCGCATGTCTCTCTGGCGGCTCCATGGCGGCTCTCTCACTCTGCTTTCTTCCTCCTAGCATTCAGTTCTTTCTTCTCCACCTACCTAAGTTCTGCCCTATCAGGGGCCCAAAGCAGTTTCTTTATTAACCAATGAAAGCAACACAAGGACAGAAGGAACTCCGACACCACATGAAACTTGCAGTATTCCTAAGTATAGCAGAGCCTAGAGACAGACCCCTAAGCTTGATCTGTGCTTCCTCCCTGAGGACTGACATTAATGGTACCAGAAGGCATCACACTAGCTAACAAAAGAGGGAGGCAGTCAACCGTCCTACCCAGCTATGACCC
This sequence comes from Microtus pennsylvanicus, assembly GCF_037038515.1. Classification (NCBI taxonomy): domain Eukaryota; kingdom Metazoa; phylum Chordata; class Mammalia; order Rodentia; family Cricetidae; genus Microtus; species Microtus pennsylvanicus. Next base: position 1,065,420 of record NC_134580.1, read on the forward strand.
CTGTAAATCATTTCAACACTTTTAAGGGTCACAACACTTAACATGTTTAAAGCATCGTTGACCAATGGACCCAAGAGGATACCAAAATAGCAGCTCATATTAAACATGGGTCCTGTGGTGTGTGCAATGCATTATGAAGAATGTTTGCTTCAGACAGTTCAAAGAGCCATTTCCCATTGAATCACACATGGGTTTAGTTTTATTTCCCTTTAATTTGTTCTTTAAATACCAATACTAGCACCTCCTTGACATTTTGAAGGTAACTTGGATAGAGATGAGAGGCACAGTGATTTCTCTGGAGTTTGAGAGCCACCAAGGGCAGACCTGAGATCTCGGCTCTGAGATCCTGGAAGAATGAGTTCTGAAAGTCATGCTGTAGGCTCTGCAGGAGTTCTTCTCCTATGCCATGTTCATTCACTGGGAGAGCCTGAGATTGGAGCTGTATATGTGAGGTGGGAGTGGGGAAAGACACCAGTGTTGTGGAATCAGACCCTAGGGATGCATGTTCACACATGTATTGAAACTTCGGGGTGAGATCCATGGGTGTGGAAAAAGAACCCAGATGTCACACACAGAGGCTACTTTCCCACTCCACAGACACAGGAAAAAGAGAAACTGGATAACAGAGTGACCAGGAGTCTGTGGGATAAGGCAACTGAAAGAAGGTTTTCCAGAACATTCCTTAAAATTTTCCTCAGCATCTAAAATTCATCTCCTCCTCATGCTAAGGGCACAGGCTGCTTCCTGAGGACATGACCTGACTAAGCCATGTCCACAGTGGTGATGGGCCAAAAGGTCACCAAGTTCCTCTTATGACCAGATTGCAGCCAGCTAGCGTCTCTACATTAGCCCAAGCATGTTTTCATTCATAATGAAGAGAACCAGCTTTTCAAAAAGAGACTTCAAAGTAGATTGGGGACTGTTTGGGACAGGGATTGGGGACAGCTTGGGGAGACAGTACAATAAGGAGTGAGATGCACATTATGGAAATGCATAGCAGTGTTAGGTTTGTTACGCTGTACAATTAATATGCACTATTGAATAAATCTAAAAACAAGACAGAGGAGGACACAGTGAGGGCAGAGAGAGGGAAGGAAAAAATGAGGGGGAGCCAGAGAGAGCAGCGGAGAAGCAGAGGGTGGAGCCTGAAACTGGGCCCTGGACCCCATTGCTCCTCCTGTGGATGTGTGGGAGGCAACCTCAGTCCTAACATGAGAGATGGTTCTGGAGTCCCATGAGACAGCAGGGAGAGACAGCTAACATCTGTCAGAGTGTTGAGTGTGACCACCCTACAGTGGGCTATAACCAAAGTTAAATGAGGGACTCGCTTAATATATAAGCACGGGGAAATTGAAATTAAGTTTGGAATTTGCCACACTAAACTAAACTGCTTTAGGAGAGACCACTGCAAAACAAAATTCATGGAAAACTGCGGATGACATTCGGAGGGTGTCATAACTCATCGTGACCAGCAGGGGGCAGAAACGAACTTTCTGTGTGCCCTGCTCACCCCTGCAGTGTGGCAGTACTGAGCCTGTGCAGGGCTCACCTGGGGAGGAACTTTCTGGAATGAAAACAGGCATCAGCTGCAGTCTCTGAGCCTGGCCAGGAAGGCAGAATGAAGATGAAGGATGACTGTTGTCTTGTTTGAGAGACGGTTTTAGCTGGGGAAACAGCTTGCATTTGCTTGAGAAGCTGATTTGGTTGTCTGTAAATTCAGATGCTAGTGAAGGAAATGGAAAGATGAGACTTATGAGAGAAGGTGGTCTTCACCCCATTGCCGGAGGATCACAGCTTAGCCACTAGCTGCATCTGGATGTGTAAGATGAGATGGGTTGTCATGGAGAGGACTGGTCCATGTGAAGCTCGTACAGACTGACCAAGTGCTTGGCTGTTTATTGATTCCTATTAGTAAAATCTGCCTTATAACTGCACGTCAATGCAGTGTAGGTGGTGGGTGATATGTTAGCTATAAGATGGTGGAACCTACACAGAGACCGGGAGGCATGGAGGAGGGAGAGAAGGGTACCCCACATGAAGTGAGGCTGCTTCAGAGGCCCCAGGGTACAAGTGAGGATGGGGAGCCCTCTGTGAATAGCAGAGAACTGTAGTTGTGGGATTAAGATGCATTAGCCAGAGGGGTGGCCCAATGCACAGCTAATCTGAGTCGGAACAAACTCAGAGGAACAAGGCATGGGCATGACCACAGTGTACCCTAGACCTTAAGGCTATTGTATTGGCACGTGGGTGGGGGTCAGGGAGCAACTGGGCAGGTATGAGAACCACAGAGAGGGTAGTTGGCTCAGAGCAAGGGTGAGTATCTCAGAAAGAGCAGGCTGAAAAGAGAGGTGTCGGTGATATCCTCGGGACAACATGAGCGAGGGCTCTGAGCCCAGGAGCTGGAAGGGAAAGGCATGGAGGAGTCTAGAGAGATCCACTCCAGACAGTACAGTTGACCCGCAAGCTGAGTCCAGAGTTTTAAAGGCCTTGGATGCAAGCCGTGGCTTTGTTTATAAGTAGACATTGAGAACAAGTAAATAACCATTAATCATAGCAGCTGCTGAACTCTGAGCGCGGAATTGCCAGGCATTCTACTAAACACGTGACCTGTATCATGGCCATTTTCTCTTTCAGCAAGCCAACAAGGCAAGCACCTGCCATGCCAGATTTGCTTTGTCCTCCAAGGGCTCACAGGCACGGGTTTGGCCCCCTTGATGGTGTTCCCAAGACTGTCATGATGAGAGTTTCTAAAGGTGTGGTGTTGTAGGCGTGTTCCCCTGGAAGGAATTAATAATTGCAGAATAAGTAAGTTCTCTCAAGAGTGGATTGTTAGAAAGTAAGCCTCTTACTCAGCTGGTCCTCCTGCTCCTGGAGGCTCCCCTTTCTGTGTCTCTCGCACTGTGACCCAACGAAGGGGGCCCTCGTGAGGGATTAAACTAGTGCAGCTCTGCTCCATCTATGACCTTGTCAACACCTGGAACTGTGAACTAAATACCACCTTCACTAAAGGGCGCAGGCATGGGGGTTCTTTTATGATGTCATAAAACACACAGGCAGGGAGAGCAGGAACGCAGTGTGCTGTAAGAGATGTATTTAAAGTTCCCAACTGGGAAGGTGTACGACTCCAGTGGTATCGTCGGAGATGATCAGCCAGGACTCTGATTTAGAAAGGTGGGTTTTACTGTGTGCAGGGCAGACTAGAGATTAGAAGGTCTGAGGGTGGGGCAAGAGGAAGCAGAGGCTAGTGTCTCCTTGAGAGGAACTCACTCTGACATGACGGGGTTTGCTTGGCTATTTCAACAGACCAGGTACACTGCCTCGTGGGGACATGAATATACATGCATGCTTGGGCATGTTAGAGGCCTGTGTGGCAACAGTCTAGGGTCGGAATACTCCCCCAGGAGCGGAGAGGCAATGAGCGGGCTCTAGGGTGAAAGGCAGAGAAAGGGTCACATGTTACCACCTACTCTTATGTACCACTTGAACATCTTCTTTATCCTGCATACGTGTCCCCACTATCTTCATCTCACGTATTTAAAACACAGAATAAGGCACAGACTACTGTCTGGGTGTGGTGGCACACGCCTGAATCCCAGCACTAGAGGCTGAGACTGAGGCTGAAGTAGGAGGATCACTGAGTTCAAGGTTAGCCTGGACTAGAGAGTGAGGCCCTAGCACACTGAACTAATAATGATGATAATAATACAGAAAGAAAAACCCAATGTGTTAACTAATGAGTTTCATTGCCTATTCATATGTGGCCATATTTCTCTTCGTTGTCAATACACTAGATTGCTAATCCTACTGTCAATCAGTTGATGAGGTTTAGGATAGCCACGGTCACACCTGTGAGGCAGTTTCTAGATCTGATTCAGTAAGCATTGGAGTCTTACTTTACTTGTGGAGGGCACCATTCCACGGGCTGAGTCCTATAATACATACACCGGAAAGGGCAAGCCAGGTACTACCGTTCCTCCCTCTCTGTTTCCTGCCTGTATTTACAACACGAGCAGCTGCTTCATGCTCCTATAACCATGACCTTCCTGTCCTGAAAGGCCGTGGCCTCACACTGCGAGTTAAAATAAACTCTTCTTAAGCTGATTTTGTCACAGCAATAAGAAAGGAGAAAGGCCAGGTTGACAGATGCTGACCATGTCTGAGCCCAGGCTCAAGCTCATTTTCCTCTCTCCCCACCTTGAACTGACTTCGGGTCTGAGCTGTTTCCCTGGTGCCTGGGATGTCCTCCTGGCACTTCCCGAGGCTGAAATGCTTTTAATATCTACAAACACGACCTAGTCAATGAATGCTCTGTGATGCATGCAGCTTCTAGTCAGCCTAATTAAAGAAGTCCCCTCATCCCCATTACAGGCGCATCTCTTTAGCCGTGCCTAAATTATGTATCTCCTTTTCCAAGCCCACAAAGCCACCCACCTCCTCCTTTGTTATGCAAATGTGCCGAATCTCATTTCGAGATGCTCAGATATTGAGCCATCTTTGCCTGTTGCAGAACTGCCCATTCTAATAGATCACTTGGGGCCGGTGACCTTCAAGCAGTCTAATGGAGCTTTGGGTTGGAGTCTGCCAGCACACAGCTCTGGGGGAGCCCTCGCCTGTCTTTAGGGGGAAACAGCATGCCTAATTACCCGAGTCTTCTATTTATCATTCTGTAGTGGCTTTTGTTCTCCGACTTCCAGTCAACTCTGCCTGCATACTGTGCCCTCCACGCTTTATGATCTCATCGTCGGATTCACTGCTCCTCTTCTTTCTTTCCTGAGAGTGGATACACAATGCCCATCTCGAAATTGCTTTCTGTTCCTCTTGTGTAGAACCCTTGCCTTTGTTTCAGCCGCCCTGTTCTTTGTACCTCTACCGGAGCATGGGCTCAACCGTGACGACCATGAGGCAAAGATGAAGCCCTCAGCTTCCCCCACTGTCCTTCATGAGAAACGTCAACCTCTTTAATGCTACGACCCCAGTGCAAAATGCTTCTGTCTGCTGGGCCAGCTCCTGAGAAGACCTTCTGCGTGGCCATTTGTGTAGATGCCCATAGCTTTCCTCTCTTTAAAGAGAATTTGCATTTGAGAACTGATTCATATGTGGGAATTGGCACAAAGGCCACATATCCTCCCTTGGTGGCTCTAATCCACTCTATGCCTGCCAAAACCCGAAAAGGTTTCTGTGTAATGATCTTTTAGGAGCACTGTAAGAGGCTGCATACTTCCGTCCTAATACAGCCTTGATCAAAGCCATCATCCTTGTCCAACCTATCAATGAAAGTGCCCTCTCTCCTCACTTGTGGCTTTTTATGGTAAGCGTGCCTCTTTTTCTCCAGTTATTAATTCATCACAAGGCCTGGACCACTCCAGGGCTTCCTCTTTCCATCAAAGCAATGCCATGAACTGTCAAGGAAGCTGGTGCTTCTTGCCCATAGGCAGAGCTCAGTGTGTTTGTTAAAATGAGTCCTTCAAGTTACGATTGGTGACAGTGTCCTGGAAGCTCATCTCCCTGAGGGTTACATGTTAGATAACCATACATGAGTACCCTTCGCCAAGAGCTTGGTATACTCCCACGTTATGATCACTCCTGTGGTGTAACACTCACACATTCCGTGTGTCTCAGACTCGGGTCAATGAACTGTCAAACAGCTGTGACTGGGTTGTTATGAAAGTCACATCCTGAGTTGGCAATTGCTGGAATAAAGACCCTATTAACAGCTCAGAGGCAGAGAGTACAGGGAAGCATTTGGAGGAGAGCCAGAAGGCCCTGTGAAGTCACTGAAAATTTTATAAATAAATATATATATATATATAAAAATATATATATATACACACACATGTATATAGTTTAATTGACAAGTACAAATTGCATGTATTTATCATATACCACATGGTGTTTTGAAATAAGCTTTGTGGGCTAATGAACACCCTCATTACTTCACACCCTTGCTTTTTGTGGCAAGAGAACTTTAACTGTACACGCAGCATCTTCAAAGTACCATGCATGTGTTGTATTAACCACAGACAGAAGTACATTTTATCAAACACAGGAAGACGCTGCTGCTGCACGGAGTGTTGTTTCCACTGTAAGATTTGCTAGGTGTTTTGGGGGAGTTTTTCTCAGCGTTGTATATATCTACCTGGGTACCTCGCAACTTGGGGTCCCAGTGTCTTCCATCTTCCCAGCCTTGGCATAACAGGCTGGCAGAGCTACCTATTTGTTAATCTGAGTTGCTAAGCCTTTCAAACAGACCCTGGGCTTAACTGCACGCCTTGCTAACCTGTTGCAGCAGAGAAGTGGTTTTCACAGAACTGCCAGAGAGACTTTGATGCCCGTGGACTGTTGTGTTCTCTGAAGATGCCGCCAGCCTATGCTCCAGCCCAGCTTCTCAGTGGTCCATCATCTTCCTTCTACCTCTACTCCCCCAAACCAGACATAAGGTGCTTTGCATGCTTCTGTGGCTCAGCATTGCACCAATGGCTGATGTGCATGGCTTTAAAACACCATCAATTACATTGCAGGGTTCTATTCCAGAATGGCCTGCTTCCTAGGGTCACTTCTGATACAAGTAGCATATTGTTTAGGGTAATTGGCAGGATAAGAGAAAAAAAAACGAAACAGGAAAAAACACAATGAGAGGCAGCTGGGGGCTACAAATGGTGTTACTCAGACACGAGATTCCGAGTTGTGTTTTCTGACGGGAACAGACAAGCCCACGGTTAAGAAGGTCTTCTGATTTTATCAAATTATAAGCTCCTCCCAGAAGGCATTTCTGCTGCTTTCCTTGCAGAAGCCTTCCTGGAGCTGAAGTCAGGTTATCAGACATTGGTCCATCAGCTGTTTCATGACTGAGTGAAGACATGATGGGCAACTGAAACTCAGGTTATAGAGGAGCAATGCCATCAAACAGTGAATAACTGTCCATCTAAGGAGTAAACAACACAAAAATAGCCTTTCTTAATTGAGCAAAAAAGTCAAACCCCAAATACAGAAATAAAAAAATGTCCTACTGGGTAAATTTTCACACAGTTAAAAATGCCTGCATAACCCCCATCTGGGTGGAAGGAGGAATTAAAAAAAAAAAAAGAAAAAGTTAAAAAAAAAAAAAGGGTACCCAGATTCCCTTACAGCCACAGCTTCCAGAGCTGCCGATGGCCTCCAACTATAGAGGAACTTTGGTTTCTGTCACCAAAGATAGAGTTTCATGGTTGTTGTTTGTTTGTTTGTATGAAGACAGGAGATCACTGTAGCCCAGGCTAGCCTACGAGTCACTCTATGGTATGGGCTGGGTTTTAACTCCCACCTTAGCCTACAGATCGCTGAGATTATAGGCCTGAGCTACCACACGGACTTAAAGGTGCGTTCTGATACATGTACAAGCAAGAAAGTCACAGGGCAGCCAGCACAGGGGTGTGACTGGGGTCTGTTCCCTCCACACTGTCTTTTAGAGATTCGTCTATGCCGTGCGGTATGACCACAGCTACCTATGTCTCTATGAATGTGAATGTGCTACACGTTATCCATTCCACCAAGCATGAAAGTCTCTTGTTGTGTGGTGAGACGGCGAATGGCGAAAACTCCTACACTCAGCACCTTTAGTTCGCAGTCATTACCGAGTGGACTTTCAGGCAGTAAAGTCCTCATTGGTTAAGTTTTATAGCTGCTGTCAACCAGCTTTACAAAATGGCTCTAACAATCTGCAGTGTACCATTCAGTGTGAAGAGCTGACGATGAGACACAATCAGGATGAGATGCGATCATGTCAGTCGGTTTCCTCAATGCTTCCGGGGTCTAGAGGCATTTCCTGAGTCTCACTGTGGCTTACTTAAGCATTCAAATTGAGAAGTCAATTTCCTTCTAGTGCCTTCACCGCCTCCAAGATATAATCTTGCATGGTTGTGACTGCACCATCTCCTACTCCGTTATCCGTTGAGTAATCTTCTTTTCTCCCACCGATGTAGAAGATGAATTCATCCCGTATCCAAACCTCTTTCTGTCAGTCATCTTCTCCCATCTGTGGCTTGTACAATTTCTCTACCAATTATGTGTTTTGGTGACTATTTCCTCTTAGACAAACTTTGTAAAGAAACATTCATCATGGTCAGTTCAGGCTTTTGTCTTGTGTAATATCTTGCCTCTGCCATGACATGAGGTTCTTTCCAATGTTACTTTTTGGAAATTTTAACAATCCAATCACACTTAGATCTAAAATCTATCTGTAATGAACTTTATGCCCACAATTAAAAAAGAATCAACACATACTGATGGAACATCATTCATTTTCCTTTGCATGTACATGACTCTGTGTTTCAGCGTGTGCTTGCGAAATGAGATGGATTTATTCCTCTATTAACCTATTGCATATCAATTGTGCATTGTCTTAATTCTGAGCCTTTACAGATATAATTTTTGAGGACATAAGACATCTGTATCTCTCTACTTCTTGACGATTGCCTTGGATGTTCCTACTAATTTTATTTACATAAAATGATTAATGCAGACAAGAGTGGTGGCATATTTCATTAATCTCAGCGTGTGGGAGGCAGAAGCAGGTGGGTCTTCATGAGTGCAAGGCCACACTGATCCACATAGTGAGCTCCAGGCCAGCCAGGGCTCCATAGTGAGACTCTGTTCTTAAAAATAATAATAAGAAAGACAATAATAAACGAAGTAATACCTAATCCTAATAGAAGGCCATTGGCAAGAAAGCCCCACATTAGAGAGTAATCACCAGCATGGTCTAGGAACCCAAATTACTAGCATCAGAAATGTTACACTCTGACAGCACAGAGCCTGGCACCCTGTGTCCAGACTGCGACCAGGACTGCCCTTTACCCAGTCATCATTTGCATGCTGAGGGTTGCACAACTAGAAATTATTTTCACAGTGGCTTACACCGTATCAACCAATCTTGTCTAATTTCCTTCCCATGGCACAGATTACTGCATGGTAAAAAACTCACTCCAGCCATCAAAGACTTCTCCTACAAAGAGGCCAACAGTCCCGGCCCCATGCTACACATAGCCACAAACAACCAACAGTTACACACAGTATACAGCCACAGTCATATACAACCACACAGTCGCACAGTCATTCAGTTACATACAGCCACACAGCTACACATAACCACAAAGCTAGAGAGCCATCTGGCCATGCAGTTACACACAGCTCAGTAGCCGGCTATTGCAGTAGGCATGCACAGTAAGTCATATTCTAGTCTACCTGATAGATTCATTGACTCCTTGTCAATCTGTTCCCCACCACTGTAGTGGTTGACACAAGTCTACCACATCATGTGTAGCTCAATTTTGGACTACCCCCATTTAGTTTTCCTTAAAATTTTTATTAGCTCTTTGAGAATTTCATACAATGTATTTTGATCCTATTTACCCTCTTAACTATTCCAAGATCCACTTTCTCTTCCACACCCGCCAAGCCTTGTGTCTTTATTTAGAAAAATATATCGAGTCTGATTTGTGCTGCCGATATACTCTTGGGTGTATGGCAATTTTGTCTATGATTCTTGGGGCCAAATTAAAATGTCCTTGATACATTGTCTCTCACACGTGCACATGATATACAGTGTCCTGGTCCATATAAAATGTGTCTGTTGACTTCAGCCTTTTGCCCAGTCACGTGATTGCTCTAACATTCACTGATGCTTTAGCCACCATTACAGCAACTGAGGATTTGACCCCAAGAGGTTCAAGTTTTGGAGCCCAGGTGGCATGCTATATGAAGCACAGCCACATGAGAACAGAGGACCTGCTTGAGGTCCACTTACAGCCAGTACAAGCTGGCTAGGCCTGGAGCGGGGGAGCCTTTCTGGAAGCAGATACTCAACACCCTCACCATTCCTCAGCTGCAGCCATGCGCAGAGTGATGGGGCACCCCCACCGAGCCCTACCCAGACTGCAAACTCACGAGTGCATGCTGACGTTTGCTGTACAATCCTGCCCTTGGGGCGGTGGGTTATGCAATGGTGTCTAGTTAAAATAGAAATGGTACCAGAAATGGGTTGCTGACATTACAGAATTCAGAGTCTTGGCATTTGCTTCAGGTCTGGCCAGTGGGGAAACAGGAAGAATGAACGCACAAGTGGAGGTTGGACAACAGGCTATCTGGGTTATGTACCAGCAGGAGATGACGGAAGAAAACTGTCACGTGAGGAAGGAAACCCATTAGCAAATGATCTTGCGGTTGGCCTGGAGATTTCCAGGCAGACGGTTGAAAATGCAGCTGACTTTTGAGCTGACCGTGATGATGTACGGGGGGAGAGGTGAGAGATGCAAGGGACCAGGCTGATTCCAAGCAGAGCTTGGAGACTATGAAGGAGCCAGAAATCAAACCTCTGGGCTTAAACATAAACTGATTCTTCCCTCTAGTCTTTCTCACCAAAAGGTTTCAAAGTAGCAGATAACAGCGTGTAAACAAGATCCAAGGCACTGTCTGTAAACTGCCGTATGGGGGGGGGGCAAGCTTGGTTCAAGAGTGGGACCGTTGGATTTGGTGGTTGTGATTTCAAACATTTGGCACAGAACCTCATTGATGCAGTTGGACAAAACAGGTCCTAAGAATCTAGGCCTACCTCCTGTGACTTTTCGGCCTGATAAAAGGGGACCTGACAATCTTACGAGTGTTTTTTTTCCCAGAGGACCTGAAGTGATAGCAAAGCACAGCAAGAGGTTTGATGACCATGAGGACATGGGATTCTATCGGTATCCGTGGAGGAAGGGGTTCTATCTAATGGATCAAACCCTGGTTACAGTCAGAGGAGCCCACACTGACTTTAAGAAACTTGTATTGATACACAAAATACGAGCCGATTAAAGGATGGAGGAATTTGCAATAGGTAAAGAAGCCCTTGAGCCTCTTATGCTGACTGCATAAAGCAGGCTGGGAAACTTATTCGATTATATACTTAAATGTATTTTTATGGAAAAGTCATAAAGACTCGGGATAGAATCAAAGAGGGGCCAAGATTTATGGAGAAACACTCCCAGGAGGAGAACCAGGGAAGCAAGGGCTTAGTGTAGTGTAACCTGCTGGGTCTTAGTGTACAGAACAAGGGAGCCTGTCCCCTCTCTGGTTGAAATGTCTGTTGCACTTCTTCTGCCCTTGCTTTGCCATTAATATTGGAGATATGGGGTAAGAGGGAAAACACCTTTCTCTTTTGCTAACAGGACTTCTGATCCAGAGAAGGTGCGCCTGAGGGACTAGCATATGGTGGTACCCAGGACTTCAATATAGATATGAAAATTGTGTGCGTGTGCATGTATGTGTGTGTTTCTTGGAAGTAGAGGTAAAATTACCCTGGGAGACAAAGAAGACCACCAGGTGAGGGAAGAGTGTATAAAAGGTAATTTGAGGCTATTAAGGAGAACAGTTTCAACATATAAAATATACTTGAACAAAAATTTCAAAACAATCAAAAGGGAAAAAGTTAAGAGTGAATTTTCAGATATACTCTGTTCCCCAGCAATATCATATGAGACAAATACATGGATTGACCTTTTATTTCTGCCCTAGTGACTTGCCAACACTTAGCTACTTTAGTCAGTATCTATTTATCTCAACATTTGCATGAATTTAGCGTCTGGGCATGTTCTAGCTCAGTTAGATGCTCTGCTTTGGTTCTCAAAAGGTTTAGGCCAAGGCATTAGCAGGCTCTGGAGTCTCAGAGAAGAAAGATCCTCCAAGTGCCTATAAAGTAAGATGTGTTCCTTCTCAGTTGGTGGTTTCCCTCTTTGAGCTAACCACAGCACATGCTCGGTGGCTCTCAAACTTTAGCATGTCTTCCTCTTTTGCCTCTCAGGGATCATGTGATTTCACAGACTCCACATGGATGATCCATGCTCTATCTCTATGTATTCTAACAGAACAAAATCTCTGAAACTGTGTGTGTGGGGTGTGTGTGTGTGTGGTGCATGTGTGTGTAACATATAAAGATTTGTTTTTTATTTTATGTGCATGGGTGTTTTGCCTGTTCGCATGTCTGTGATCTGCATGTGTTTAGTAACCACAGAACCCAGAAGAAGGGCATCATACTCCTTGGCACCAGAGTTATAGAAGGTTGAATGCTTCAATGTGGGTGCTGGAAACTGAGCCTAGGGCACTCTACAGAGTGCTCTTAACCACTGAGCAAGCTCTCAAGTCACTGTGGTTATATTTTAATGTTATATTAAAGTTTAAGGTTATATTAAATTATATGTGCATGTAATTTAACTTAATTGGAATGACTCATTTGAGAGAAATCACCCTTCTGTTTATCACTGATACCTTCCCTCCTATGATTCTATCTTGATGTCAAAATTGCAAGAAGATACATTATTTGGGTTACATTAATCCCTCAAATATTAGGGTGCTTCATGTGTGTATGTAAAACACACATATAAAATTTCTTCATCACATGTCCACATGGAATGAAGTACCACCTATGAAAGTACATGTAGATCACAATTGAGAGGTAAATTTTCCAGACCTTACAGTAACTCTTGGCGGGGGTGTTTACCCAATACTATTTTGGTTCTGTCACAATCATAGGTAAGGATCAAATTGCAGAACAATTTTCCATTGTGGACAGCATTAGCAGAACAAGAGGTCTGAAGCGTTCTGAGTAATTGGGCACTATGCCCCATTAATCCAGGCCATTAAGTCCAGACAGGGTGGACTGGACCATACGCAAGTGCATTATTGCAGTGCCGCTTTTGCTGATAAAATAGGGGTTGTGATGCTTCTTGGAAGCTATTCTAGCTAATGGGTTAAAAAAAAAAGTCCTTGGAGCCATTGAATTATATTTTGTGTCAATGTAGAAAGTCTTACATCCTGTCTCCTATTTCCTATACTTAAGGGGAGGATGATGCCTAACTTCTTAAAGGGAATATGTCTGAACTGATATATGCACATCCCTAGAGATATGATTTGTCAGGAGCAAAGAAGGTCACGTGTGCTCCACGGCAGTGGTCACTTTCACAATTTCACTGATGCCCCAGTACAGAACAAGGAGGATGCTTTGATGGAACTTACCTGATTCTGAAATGTGGCGTGAGTAATTTGACACCAGCAGGCATCAGAATGCTCTAATATTGGCCTGGGTGTATGAGTCAGTGGGTAAGAATTCTTACTGTGAAAGCAAGAGTCCCTGTTCAAATCTCCAGCACCCTCGTCAAAAGTTGGGCATTTCCAAAAGTGCTTGTCACACCAGCACTGGGGGTTGGGGCAGAAGGAGGGGGCTTCTGGGAGCTTGCTGGCTGTCGCACCTAGCTGAAATGCTGAAATTCAGATGACGTGAGAGACCCTGTGATCTATATATATCGTAGGGGGAGGTAAAGAAAGACACCCACACTCAGCCTCATCCTCTGGCTGTGTACACTCCGCACACTGCACACTGCATACACATAATTCAAAGTAAGCAAATAAATAAATAAATAAATAAATAAGAGCAGCACCATTTGAACTCTTTGGGTTAAAAAAAAAGATTTGCTGGATTACCAAAATGAATAAATGAAAGAATGTTTATGTCAGCAAATGGTCTGCTTTGTAAATCCAATGTTATTGCTCTCAGACTCTCCTCAATTGGATTTGGATTTATTTTTCTCATTTTTGTTAATTTTCTTTTGTGGGTGTGGTATCTGTACGTGTTTGCTTGTGTACCTATGCTTGTGTGCCTGTGGGGGTTAGAGATCGGTGTTGGTTGTCTTCTTGTATCACCTTCCGCTTTATGGTTTGAGGCAGGGCCCCAACTGAATTTGGAGCCCATCACCTCAGCCAGCCATCTAGCCACCAGCTCCAGCCATCTACTTGTCTCTGTCTCCCCAGTGCTGGGAATACAGATGCATGCGTCCATACCTGGCCCTTGTGTGAATGCTGAGGATCCGAAGCCAGGACCTCATGCTTACACAGCAGGCACTTTACTGACCCCATTCATTTCCCTAGCCCCCATTTTTCATTCCCATCTAAGTTAGCATGCAAAATCAAGGGCTTCATTATGGCATTTTCATCTGTGTATGACAACGTAGTTTGGTTTTGTTCATCCTCTTCTGGTGTCCGCCCTTCCGCTTCTTAGCTTGTTGCTTGTCCCCTACTTTAGACTATGTGTTCTCAATGTTCCTTCTACTTCCAATCTTCTGTTGCATCTCTTCATCTTCCCCCAGGTTGTAAAGGCACAGGTCCTAACATGACTTGCATAAGCCAAAGGGCTTGGATGCCCTCTGCATCCCAGAGAGTTTACTTGAGGGGAAGGAGAGATGAGGTGAGTGCTGGCATTAAGGTGCTCAACCTCTTCACAAACTCTGACAAGATCCTGCAAGTAGCTGTGGTCCTTGCTAATACTCTTAGATCCTTAGAGCTGTGTCCCAGAGAGACACTTGCACCTTCCCTGCGAGACTGGTGCCCCAGATCACCACTGTCACTGGTTAAGGATGCTATTTTCCTGCCACGATCCTTGACTAATAGACTCAACTCCTTAACTCTGTCTGTGTCCCAACAATGGTGCATCTGCCCTTCCCCAGTGGGCTGGCGCTCCAACTCACTGTGTGACTCGCTCAGAACATGACTGTCCTTCCTGGATGCCTTGATTTTTGTAGCTCATAGGAGGAAGAGGCTTTTTAATAAATAGGTCCTGTGTAAGTTCCCCTTAAATCTACGTGTGCCATCTGCCAGACATTAGCTAATAGAATTTAGGATGACTTCTTTGCCAGCATGTCTTACTTAAGAATCCTGGTAATTCATAGGATTGGAGTCCCAACCTGACTTCATTCATCATGTGCACCGTGCGAGGGGGAAGTATTGCCATAACTGGGCCATAAGTAACCTCTAAGCTTGTCCTGCCGGCTCTTCCAATGTAGTAAGTGCTTATCATCCTGTCACGTGACCATTGTCAGAGGCAGTGGATCCTTGCCTCTGCCACCAGAATCTAAGTGCACGGGTGCTCACCGTGTGTCACGAGTGCAAAGACTTGTGAGCTAAACTCTGAAGGGCTGTGTCCTGCATAGCTGTACCAGACACTTGCCAAACCCTGTTCTCGAAGTGGTCAAGGCTGGCCTCGATCCAGCCTCTTGACCTTCATTTTGATGGGCAAAACAGAAAGGTATATTTTAATGTGATAACTTCCATGAGTCCTGACTAAAGTGAAGGAGGGAAACCGACTTTAGGAAGCAGCCAGGGGAGAACTTTCTGCCAATATTCAAATATAGACTTGAGCCAAGTCATTAATCATCCTAGTGTAATTATTGAGTACCCACTGTGGACTGAGCACCGTGGTGGGACCGGATGGTGAGAAAAACTTGATGTTGAGCAAAGGACAGTCAATTTCAAAAACTGAAGCCGTGAAACGCCCAGTGTAATGACGGTGACTGACGAGGCCTATTGGAAATCCATGAAGGTTGTTTAGTCCAGTTAGGGGTCATGATGGTTTCCTGGAGCAAGGAAAGTGATTCTTGCTTCTGGCTAGCAATCTATTCACAGAAGAGGAAACAACCTTCCCATGAACCCCCAAACCAGGCAAAGCACAAGAGCAGAAGTGCGCTGAGGTGGACCCCTGCTAGCAGCAGCCAGTAGAGAGTACCTCTAAGGCTGGAAAGGCAAGGGGCTGCCAGGCCAGGGTGCAAGGAAAAGCTTGAACCTGGGATGGATGGAGGGAGGTAGGTGGCGTCTGTCTGTCTGTCTGTCTGTCTATCTATCTATCTATCTATCTATCTATCTATCTATCTATCTATCTATTCGTCTGTCTGCCTGTCTGCCTGTCTGCCTGTCTGTCAGTCTATCTGTCTATCTGCCTACCTTCCTATCTTATCTATCTATCTATCTATCTATCTATCTATCTATCTATCTATCTATCATCTATCTATCTAGTTGTGGGTATGGAAATGAGGGTGTATTTGTGTACAGTTACATGTATTCATGGTTGTGAATTTCTTTTATTTATATATGTGTGTTTGTATGTATACACCCATAAATCTATGTATTAGCACATGCGTGAATTAACTTTGTGGGATTTTTATGTGTGTATGCATTTGTTCATGTGTGCTAAAGCATGCATGGATGTTTATACAATAAGACACAAAGCTTTCTCTGTGTTACCATGGGTGAAGATAATACAGTCATATAGGGTCAGAGGCTGGCTGGGTCTGCAGAAAGTTCCTAAGACCAGAGGACTCTGGGAAAGTTTGTGGGTTAGGGTACTGTGACTGAGGCGCAGATGGGTGAGATGATGGTAGGAGTATCAGGAGCCAGAGCATGCTAAGCCTGAACAAGAGGAAGCTGGAGAAAGCACTGAGCCGGATTCTGTACGTCTTTGCTGTTTGGCTGCACACAAGCCCTGGGTCTTCTCAGCATCTCAGTATCTTCATCTGCCAATCAAGATCAACACAGTCAGCACTTGAGGATCACCTGGGAGGTCATCACAGTTTCATCATGGGTGAAGGGCTCAGTGTTTGATCTCAGGAGGGTCTCTTCATGTCAGTCTCCCCACTGGCACACTGTTAATGTTGAATAACACTGGAGTCAAGGGAATCCTGTTCATCAGAGGCATCCGGTCCCTTAAGATAAGATACCTAGCTTCAAGACCCCAGTCAATGCCAAGTCACTGACCTAGAGTGGGCATGACCTGCAGATCACGACTAAGCAAGAACAGTGAGTGACTGGTTATTGGGAAACTGTGCACACAGCCTTGAAGCCCCCCTCAGAGATTAGATGGTTTATAAATCAGTGTCCTGCTGACGCTGCCACTCCTGCCCAGTGTGACCCCAAGAGTCGTTCCTGTGGCTGGCTTCCCCACCCAGACCCCACAGGTTGTCTTGGCTGCCTTCTCTCCCTCCCGTTCTGTTCCCTAATCTAATTAGCACAGCAACCAGATGTGACAGGCTCTCTCTCAAACCCACTCAACATCTCGGAGGGCATCTTCCAAGACTGAGGCCCTTTTATCATTTGTCTGGCCCCAACCCTAGAAACCTGGAAGGTATCCTTATGCTGATTAGCCCCGAAGTGTCCTCTGCCGGAATAATCCTATTACAGGGCCCAGGAGCAGCTGCAGGCTGTCACAATCAAATCCAGTGGGAGCAGACACATCAAGAGGGTTAGCCTTCTGGAACAGCACGCTGTCTCCTGCCACAGCATCTGCACCTCTTTAGGTGTTTTTGAAACGAGATGGAGGCAAACATGTCTTCCTCCAAGGAGAGTAAATGTATGCATGCAAATCCCTTTAGCCTAGTCTGCAGAGCTCCCCAACTAGCGCACACCCGTCTGTGAATCTCTATCCCAGCATGCCCTCCACAGCGCAAGAGTCAGTCCTGTGCTGTATACTGAGCGGTCTTCTGTGTTCCCTTCTAGACCCCTCCTTACAGTGTGCTTTATTCTAGAAAGAAGTACATAGATACAGAAAATAAGAGAGCCCAGAGTTGAAGATGCAGGTACTGAACTCACATCCCAGTTCTGCCACCTCTCTGAGCTTGGACATGATGCTCTCCAGGGTCCAGTACCCACCCTCAACCAACTAACGGGATACTATACAAGGTCTTTGTTTCTTGTGTGAATGGGCAGGGTATATCAGGATATTGTTGCTTCTGCCGTTATGTTAATGGGTGACAGGCACTGATATCTGTTGAATGAGCATTGTCTGTTCAAAACTGGATTACTAGCTGCAGGTGCATTAATTAATGGAGTTGCAAAATAGCTGGAAAATAGAAACAGATAGGCAAAAGAAAAAAGCATAATATCAATAATAGTTAACAATAATAATAACGGCAAGACCACAAAAAATGAAAAATGGAAATCAAGGACTTTGCAACCTGTTTCGCACAAAAACCTGGCTAGAAACAACCAGCCACTATACTTTTCATTTGTTTTTAGGAATATTCATGTTTGCCTGCGAAAGCACAGCTGCACTGGACTGCAGCATCCTGCCCTTGACTCTCAGGGTGTTTATGGTATTTGAAATGTGTACTTAGGGGCTTGAATTTCAACAGCTTGAAAATGTGCTGGGCTGTGTTACATTTGTGGACCCAACTTTTTTGGGTAAGACATTTTGAGCTTTCTTGTGCTGTCAGTATTTGGGCGTAACAGAACCAGACTAAGAATTTTAATATTCTCCCATGATCATTTGATAAGTAAGTACATTGATGAGTATGTTGGCTGGAATCTGATTTGAATTGTCTTAAATAATAGAATATTCTGTTTCTCTAAGAGTGCCTGGGTTGAAAGAGATAAAAAGAGTGACAGAACTTGGGCCATTGACCTCTAAGCATCCTTTGTAACCCTGAGATATGCAGCCCTCAGGCTAAAACAGTTCCTATTTATAATTCATTTTTCCAATATAGTCATTCTCCACCTTAAGCCTTATATTTAGCAAACTCATAGAAAATTAGGATGGAAGAGAGCGCCAGTATGCTTAGGAGAAGTCATCTTTCAAGTCAGCACTGTATTGAGGAAACTGAGTTATGCTTCATTGTTCCACAGCAAATGCCTTAAAGGGAAACTTTGCTGGGGTAAAGGGGGCACTGAGAGAAGTGGCACAGACCACGGAGGCACACGGAGACTGGCATCGCCTCAGCTTGGGAAGCAAAGGTTAGACGTGGTGTAGCCAGCCCAGCAGAGCTGGAGCTAGGCAAGGTGTCATCGAAAAGCAGCAGTCGCTGCCAAGCTGTGGCACACAGTAGGGAAGGGGCAGCCAAGAAAACCCATCCATGGTCTCCCGGACTTCAGCCTTCTGCTGGCACTGCCCCAGTCCCACAGCCAACACATCTAGGTGAAGAAGACAGAAGGGTTCGTTGACTATGGCCCCCACAGAGCACAGAGGATGGCAGGGTAGAGTGTGGATGCCTGAGCAGAGAGATTAGAGAGAGGACAAGGTTTTCAAGGTAGGCCAATGGGGGTCTGTCTGCATTGTAAGGAAGGGGCATTTGGTAGGTAGCTTGTTAGCATAGCAAAATGCCAAAGACAAGGTGATAGGAATAATAGAGTTCTCACAGTGCTAGGGGCTGGGTGTTAAGGTCATTATGTCAGCATGACTGTTTTGGCGAGGTTTCTTCTGACTTGTATATGGCTACCTTCTTACCATTTCCTAGTGTGTGTGTGTGTGTGTGTGTGTGTGTGTGAGAGAGAGAGAGAGAGAGAGAGAGAGAGAGAGAGAGGAGAGAGAAAGAGAGATGTTTGGTTTAATCTGAAACTTATTACTCCCAAAGCACAACTTTTAAATATCATGCCCTTGAGGGCTAGAGATTGTCAACCTGTGATTTTCTGGGCAGGACACAGTTTGGTTCCAATTCCTCTAGCATGCATTAATTTACTCACCCAGAGATGATTGTTTCCAGGGATATCTTCAATTATCTCCATCTTTCTTTATTCTCTAGGCTTAGGAACACTTCAGTGGGTTCTGCATATTTTATGTCATTAAATCATGAGTCATCTTATAAAGGAGATGGTAGGAGTGGCGTGTAACACGGTTAATGCAGTGACTCAAAGCTAAACATCTTCTTCAGTGGGGTTGTTTTCTCCCTTCACATAATGTTTTTATTGATTCTTTGAGAATGTCACACAGCACATTTTGATTGTTCTCTCTTCTTAATTCCACCTTCTAACGCCTCCCATTCCAGTCCATCTCTTCTTTTTATTTATTTATTTTTTTGGTAATCTACTGAGATAAATTTGTGCCATCCATATGTTCATGGGTTGTGGGGCCGTCCACCAGAGTGTGGTTGAATTCCCACTGTTTCGACAGTAAGGTAATTATAATTATTCAAGGGAACATCATTGACCTTTCTGAAGAGAAGTGAACTCCCCCACCTCCAGCTCCCAGGGAAGAAGCCTTCTGTAGTTCAGTGAGCCTAGGGTTAAAAGCATCTTCAAGGCTGAAGCCCCTTGGAGAGCATGCTGCATCTTCCTGTGACCAAAAGGTACAAGTGTGACTGGAGCTTTGAGAACAAGAAGGGTGGGTACGGTCTGTGTCCACGAGGCAGGAATGGAAAAGGAATCAAGGAGAAAACAAAGACAAACAGATGCCTGGAGAGGAATTTGTGGAAAGGGGTTCAGAGAAAAGGTTTACCCTTTTTGGACAGGTGTTTGTTCTAAGGGGAACATGAAGTGTTTTGTCCCATTCATCAGGAAACTTCTGGAATGTCAGACACAGGCAGTGAGCCTTCAGAATGGACAGGTGATTCTGAGGGGCGGGGCTCTGATAATGAGCTCTGCTTCCAAGTTAGCAGGGACTGGAAAGGACCTCAGTGTGTGTCAGCAAGAGGGCAGACACCTGTACAGCCCCTGCCTCATGCCGCAGCCACCTGAGCTCTGCTGGGTGCCTGTTCTAAAGTTGCATGGCTAGGAAATTCCTGTTTTCTTGACATCTGTGACTGGGTCCTTTATGTTTCTGTGTAATTGTTTCTCAAGTGTTTGACTTCGTGATAATTGTTGTTATTATCTGGTAAACACACACACACACACACACGACTCACACATGTTTCTCTCTGAGTGGCAGAAAAACTACTGAGCCTCCATGGAGTCTGTTCAACTTCTCAGATTCCTTGGGATAAACAAAGAAGAGTGTCACTTTGAATGCCCGAATCTCTTTATTTAATCCATAAAATTGGAACAAATTTCCAATTCACCGAGAGAACATCCCTAGTTCTAATGACCACAGGCTAGGCCACCACAATGTTTTTAATGAACCAAGTTCCTTCTCCAGAGGCTGCTTGGTCCCTTAATGAATGACTAGCCTTAATGCTTAGACCATTATTTGAAAAGAATGGATTATTAAAAAATTGGCATGAAATAGAAATCACTATCAACTCACCTCTATGGAAACAAAGATAGGTTGGAAGAGGTTTCAGGGTGCCGGTCTGTGGTGCAGTAGAGGAAACTTCCATCTGGTAAGTGGGAAAGATGGTGCCTGAGCGATGCCTGCAAGAGTGACTTTGTCTTTGCTTGTAGGAATGGAGGGAAGTCAAGTCAGTCGGTGATGTGCATCCCAGTGAGGACAACAGGCAGTCGGTGGCAAGTGGCAGGACATGATACAGCTCAGAGCTTCCTGGGTACATTGTGGACACTGCGTGGTGAGCTGGGCTGGGAAGAAGAAGAAGGACAAGAGGCATCAACATTATATGTTTCACTTCCTGGCTGTGGTCCTTTCACTACCAAGGTTGGGGTCTGAGTCACACTGAATCATTGTCAAAGAATTGCTAGGTCCCTGCCAAGGAGCAAAAGGAAGAGCTATTGTTGAGCAAGAGAGACATTGGGGGCATATGGCTGAGAAAGACCCACCAACTGACCCCTAGAAGGTCCTGTGAAGGGCCAGAAGGAGCAGCTCTGGAGTCTAGCATCTGGGGGTGAGGGGGCAGGAGCTGTGATTATTTGAATGCAAAATGGAATAGAAGTTCTATATTTTCAAATACCCCCAGAAAGGGTCATGTTATGGCTTTCAAGTATATACAGAGAAAGAAGTCTCAAGATGAAGGTGAATTTCTTGCCAAGGAAACCTCAAGAAGTGGTCTGAATAAAATTCACTTTATTGTTTTATCTCTAAGTCCAGAGTCTCTCAGCCTTCTTTCTTTGGTATAATTTACAATGTATCTGTCAAAGGACAACAACAAAAATGCCTAGGAACAACCTAGGAGCTATTTAAAAACAAATACCAAAAAATTAAAACAAAGAGCCCTCAATGTTCCAGGGGAGACCTACACAATTTTGTGAAAATTAGGATCTGTCTCAAATTCATTTGTAAGGAAAGCAGTCCAAGCACAACTTTTAAAACAATTTTAATCTATTTGGAAGAGTGAAACTAAGGTAAATCTGGAAACAAATAAACATAGTACCATAGTCAAGGCAGTTTTATAACAGCATCCCTCTGGAGGAAGGGGTGCGTGTTCATAAGGCTCCCTGTAAACCTCAAAGGATTGAAGACTTCAGTGCTGGCAGAGGCAATCATGGCAGAGAGCAACAATCTGTTATTAAATTTTAATACATGGAAAGTCAGCCATTCTCATTGTAGGTGAAAATGATACACAGTGCCCTGAAACTCAGTTCATGGAAGTGCATAGATATTCACTAGTAGGAACGCTCACTTCAGAGAAAGTAAAGCCTCAACACGAAACGTGCCTAGAGGAGAAGAGGTTTGGGGAAATTTTTATAGATGCTGAAAAGTCACAGATAGAATGCTGGATGGGTTTCTTATGTGGATGCTGTTCATAAACAGTTTGTATGTGCACAGATGCTAGACATGGACAGGATGAGCAGTTAACAGATGAGCACAGAGCTGCTTGCAGGATGCAAGGGAAATTCTTTAAGTGGTAGTGAGTAATCAATCAGACAGGAGAACATTGTTTGGAGAAGCACTGAACAAGAAAATGTCTTTATTTCATGGTGTTTGTGTGTGTGTGTGTGTGTTGGAAGACAATGGGTTATCAAATGGTTCTGTGGGATCAATTGAAAATGGTCTGTTAAATGACAGACAAGTAGATTGGCATGTGATACAAAAAAACATGTTTCCCAATTATGTGCTTTCCTTGTCTATGTTGTTTCAGTGTGAGAGGTTGATCTTAAAAATCTTCCTCCAGTCAAACAAGAGGATGGCCTGGTTATCCAATCAAATAACAACTCTATGAGTCCAAATGTAAAAACAAAAGGTGCGATTGATTTTTTTAAATTGTTCTTATATCTTGGGAAATTGAAGTCATAAAGTATGTGAATTCTTATGGCCTTATACTTGGCATTTCTGCAATTATGGCTTACCTAGCTTGTCAGCAATCTTGACATCCTCTATGAAAATGCACGGGCATATGGGGAAATCTATTGCAATGAGGATGGGAATGGCTAAGCGTTTCTACCCTTAATGCTTGGGGGGAAAAACCAAGCATTACTATTCCCAAGACTCAGGTTTCTCTTTATCACCCTGGTGGTATAAGATGTCCAGCAATACCGATTTCTCTTTTTCAGGTTAATAAGAAAATTTAAAAGGAGTCTAATATGTAGGTGATGTATTCACACACAGTCAAGTAAGATAGACGATTTCTTGGTGAGAAACATGCCATCGATGTGTGCTTGCTGTTTCAATATTAGAAATTAAAAGAGCAGTAGCAATGGGAAATCAGCCGGCTCAAACAAGTAAAATATGCCATCATCTAAACAACTTTCACAGCCAGAGGTCATGGCTATGGCCATATAATGTTCCAAATAGGCCCCGCCTCCTTATCAGTGAAACAATTCCAAGTTTCATGCATAGTGACTCCATGGATTTTGTCTATATTTATATTAAGTCTTACATGGTTTTATGGTTGACTCAAGAAATTTATGCTTATTTTTCTACACAAAAGATAATAGAGTTTTCAGAATTTCAGTGCTCAGTGGAAAGAATGATGGCTTTTATCTCAAGGCATCCATAGTGAGATGCTGTACCCTTGGCTGGTACCTGAGGTTCTTGTCTGGAAGGGCATTAGTTTCCCTTTCATACAATGAAAATATAGTCTGAGGATGAGCTGTGATTCTTACACTTGTAGAAAGAATCACCAGGGAGGACTTGGAGACAAGCACGTCCATGATCATATGCTTCTCAGAAGCTGATTCGGTAGAACAGAGGGCCAGATAACTCCTTAAGCAAGCACCAGAGCAATACAAAGACAGATGTGTTCTGATCTACTGCATGTGTATGAACCTGGCAAGATGGCTCATAGGGGGAAAGGCACTTGCTGCAAAACCTGATCACGTGAGCTAGATCCCAATATAGTGGAAACAGAGAAGCAGGTCCTAAAAGTTTTCCTCTGACCACCACATTCATGTGATGGTGTGCACTTACCTACACACACACACACACACACACACACACACACACACACACACACACACGGTTTAAAAAAAGCATAAAAGAAAATTGAAGATGGGATTCACATGCAGATACAGAAAGATAGGGTTTGAGCTTGTAAAAATGCAATTTTAGCATGGACAAGGATGATGTACACTAAACATGAGAAAAGGTCTCAATGGACATAGTCAACACTGGCCATCTCTGGAGAAAAGTCTTAGAAAATGCTGCTTCTACTCAGGGTCTGGCTGTGTGCACGATTTGTTTGTTAGAAGACTCTTGACTTGATTCTTTTTTTAAAAAATAAAATCCCTTTTTTCTTACTTAGGGGGAACAAAGGACACCAGGAAGGGTTTGTTTTGATCTTACCTCATTTTCCATAGTGCTTGACACTTGACTATAGTTTATGTTTTGACTCTACTGAGGCCCCAAAGATTAGGATGAATTCTCCAAAGAGCTACAACCTGTTTCTCTCTTGGAAACAAAGTATTAGTAATTACCTTTCTTACTTCCACCAAAGAGGTGGAAAATGGGGTGACTCATTCCAAAGCCACTTTTCAAACAAGATGAACTATGTGATTGTGGAGATGAAGGCTATTTTCAACAGGATATATGTGAGGATAATGGTGATGTGGTTTGCAGTACCCTTTGCGATTACGTTCAGGACTCTAACCAAAACTAGTGCTCAGTAGCTGGTAATTGCTTATGCATAGGTAAGTACTTGTTCAGACCTTTTTAGTTTGGTATTGACATTTTTTGTTTTGTTTGTTTTTGTTGTTGTTTTGTCTGGTTGCGGACAATCTAAGAGATATAAAGAGGAAATCCTGGGAGATGGGACTGAAAAAATGAGAGAAACAGGAATTGTTCCTTGCGGAACAATTGATGTGCTGGAGTTATGAAAACGTGTGGTGACTATCTCTTAGCATTGCTCACCTGGAAGGACTGGCAGGCATTGACAGACTGCCTCTACCAGCTGCTGTCCAGGGGTGTCTTTAGAGTAAACAGATCCTTGATAGTAAAGTAAGAGCACTTCCATGTGGAGACAGAGCTGAGAAGCATGCATGGACCACTTGGGGCATGTGTTTGGGATTTATATGTACACACATTTTCATATAGGATGCCAAGATTGCTGATAATTTAGATGAACCATAGTCACAAAAATGCCAAGTGAAGCTATAACAACCTTTGTATGGTTCTGCTTCCATTAATCTGCAGCAACTATGAACTTCAGTAAGGATGGGGATGTCATTCTACATGTGTTCTGTGTGGGAGCTGTCATTGCTCTTTCTGCAGCGAGCTGACTCCACTCTCAACTGTTGACGCCTTGCTGAGTTTCTTTTTCAGTCATTTTGGTTTTGTTTTAGGTTCGAGGTGTTTACAGACCACCCTGCCAATATGTATCGCTACCTAGAATTACCCAGGAAGGAATGCCATTAAATCCCCGGAAGCTCCTCTCAGTGTCTCACAGAGGTTGATATATAAAACGTACAGTCTCATGGGGGATTTAGAGGAAAAGGGTGATGCTTACAGAGTCTGGCATGGTGGTACATCCCAGAACTCAGGAGGCTGAGGCAGGAGGGTCACAAGTTCCAGGCCAGTCTGGGCTATTATAGCAGGACCCTCTCTTAGTACAGCAGAAAGCCTGAGATCTGTATTGCAGACTGAAGTTCTGTTTTGTTATTAAGACCTGAGTTTCCCACTAAGTCACATTTATTATCTACTTTTCCTCCCCTCTCTCCTCCCCCATCCTTCCACTTGTGTTTCATGTAGTCACATCCCAAATAATTATTTTTATTTGCA
Organism: Microtus pennsylvanicus; assembly: GCF_037038515.1. NCBI lineage: Eukaryota > Metazoa > Chordata > Mammalia > Rodentia > Cricetidae > Microtus > Microtus pennsylvanicus. Next base: position 1,090,999 of record NC_134580.1, read on the forward strand.
TTTTTTATCTCAATTCTGACTTCAGGATATTTATCTGCCACATTATGATTTGAATTATTTTGAATCCGAAGATTAATTTAGACACCTTTTGCTGGCATCTTCAGAATAATCCTCCCATCCTCGTTTCTTAAGGCTCCCTCTCAGATAAACAGTTTCGCTTGAGTCATTATCACAGAACCAAGACCCATTTGCTACACAGTTTGATGGGGATTCTTTAAATGATAAACTGCAATCTGCACAAACAGAGTGCTTTTCCTTTCGTTTAAATAGCTTTCTGGTATTGGTTTACAGATGAGGTCTTTAATAGTCACCTTTAAGACCCTCTCCTGGGAGCCTAGTTTTTCCATTGCACACTTCCTGTGTTAGTCTCTTTCCTCATTTTACCAGAGTAGTTGTCGCATTTGTTCCGAGAGGAGCCAGTCTCAGCGGTAAGAGCGCAATCAGGCAGGCTGTGAACAGTCGCTTAACACTGAGCGTGGGAGGGAAGCCTTCGACTTCCTTTGACTGCAGGCTTGGACAGCGTTTTAGCTGAATCCTCAAGGAGAGTCTGAAGCTAGACCCACCCAGCTAAGCCAGTTCCCAGTTCCAGACTTAGAGAGGCCACATGACACCTGGAACATCTGTACTTTTAAGTTTCTAACTTTGTGAGTCATCTGTTAAGCAGAGCGACATAATGACTATGTAGTCACTCATCATCATGAATTATTCTAAATTTATAATATACAACTTACGGTGCTGTGTTTTATCTTGGTGAATGCCCCACATATACTTAGAATCTTCTGATGTTGCGGTAATGTGTACTGATTGATGGAGTTGCTTGCTCTGCCGTGGTCTTCTGTACTCCACTGTTGAGTGGTATATTATACACTACTGACCTTTTCATTTGCAAGGCAAGTGCTGGTGCCTAAGACTACAATTGTGGACTTGGCTGCTCCTTTCTTCTGCTCTGCTATATGTTGAATCATGTTCTTTGAAATTATGTCAGCTCCTGGAACATATTTAGGATTGTTATCTCTTAGTGAACTGGCTCATTCTTTCTTTCTGTAATGATTACAAAAAAAAAAAAAGCAAAACAAAACACCACTTTGGGATATTCTTTGGTTTAAAGGCTCCCGTTTTGGGCATTAGCATAGCCATCCTCCAGCCTTGTTGTGACTCACGTTGCCATGGCATGTGTTTTCCCTCCCTCTGCTTTCAACTACTTCACCCTTATGAGTAAGGTAGGTATCCGACAGTGAGCATGTAGGTGAGTCTTATTTTCCAACGAATGAGCAAATGTGATGTTTGACTGCAATGAGCAGACTGTTCCCCTGAATGTGAATTTCGACAGAATTGTATTGAATCTCATTACTTTTAGCACACTAAAAATGCTTTTTACAAATTTTTTTCATTTAAAAATTGATTTAATTTTATTTATTTGCTTATATCCACAATAATTGCAAGCTCTGGTCTCACTATTTTTATGCAGACTATGATTTTAAGATAGAGTAACGTTAGAAAAAATGTTATTTGTTTATTTAGTAGCACTTATGCCTCCTTTTGTTCGGATCCAATTTTTCATATTGATTTTTGTGCTTTTAGAATTCAGGTCACAATTTGTTATAGTATAAGTCTGTAAACTAGGGACTTTTTCAACATTTCTTATTCAAAGCAGCCCATATTTCATGTTTATTTGTAGAAAGTTCTCCACTCAGAGATACTGATGTTGCATTCTTAGCAACAGAGTTCTGTTTATTTTTTCCTTCACACTCTCCAGACTCTGCTGTTCTGAGTGGCTCAGGTTTTGTGTGGAACTCCAATGCCACTCGTGGCTTCTCAGAAGGGTCGGCTTCTTTCCACGGCTTTCATTGGCAGCACTGTCTTCATCTCTGAGGTTATCAGCCTGGCTGGGAGGTTCAGCTGGGTGTTCGGCTGTGCTTTCCTGAGATTTTCAGGTGTGATTTTCTTGCCTTCATCCTCTTGGCCTTCTTGCACCCCCCCCATTCTCATCTGCTCCTTTTATTGTATTCTGGTCACCTTCTTTTGACTCGTCTCTCTTTTGGGTGCACATCTGATTGCCTGACGGCACCCCTCAACATGATCTCTGCTCTTTCACAGTTAGCTTTGGTCCTTTCTTCTCTATCTGTGCTTTGGCTTGGTGGTGTCCACTGCTCTGTCTTTGTTGAGTTAACTGATTTTTTTTAACTGCTTTTGAAAAAATTCTTGCATGATGGAAAAAACAACTTAACTTAAAACTGGAAAGACTGTAAAAGCGGGAGGATGGGAATACATGCTGTAAAACACTTCCTTCTGGAAATGACAAGGCCATTGCAGTCATGAACACATAGCAGCTGTGACTACCTGCAAAGGCATGTGCATGCATATGTGATCATGCACACACACATACAAATACATACACATACAAATATAAGCACACACCTATATACATGTGCCGGAGACGGCAAAGCATAGCCCCCTCCATGTGTGGTTCCTGAGATGCAGGAAGCAATTCCCTCCAGGCAACCGAGTGGCGGATAAATGGGCGTGTTACTTGAGGGCCAAGGAGAAAACACCTACATGCCCTAAGGACCGCTTCTATTGCGTCTGCATATGCATTTGGCAATGTTACAGATGATTCTGGTTATAGCAATTCTACTAGTGCACTTGTTCTTCATGTTCTTTTTCTCTTTCCACACCAGTGGCTTCTGAAAATATGGATGTGATGTGCAATAATATGAGTATTCCTGAGCTGATAGAGTGGGCAGGCATTGAAGCAGGTTACGGGAAATCATGAGGAACAACAATGGGAAGGGTACAACAATGGAGTAAAACCCACTGAACTGTGCTTCTGTAACTGCAGGTAGTTAGCCTCTGAGGTGAAAGCCTCAGAAGTTGTTTTATGATTAACTCAGCTAAGCGTTAATAATATAGTGGCTGGCATGGGGTTTGGGAACTGGGAAAATGTCATAATGAATGATGATGTTCTGATTTTAAAGAATCTTTTTACTTCTTGTGAACTGTTTTGCCCAAGTAATGATTAACCTGTGGCAAGAAAACAGGATCATTTTCCTTGTGTAAAATTTACAATAAAAGACTGAGGTTTGAAATACAGAACAGAAGGAGGAAGAGGAAGAAGAAGAAGAAGAAGAAGAAGAAGAAGAAGAAGAAGAAGAAGAAGAAGAAGAAGAAGAAGAAGAAGAAGAAGAAGAAGAGAAGAAGAAGAAGAAGAAGAAGAAGAAGAAGAAGAAGAAGAAGAAGAAGAAGAAGAAGAAGAAGAAGAAGAAGAAGAAGAAGAAGAAGAAGTTGCTCTGCAGCTGATAGCCTGTCAGCTTGCATCAGAACCCGGTGTTCGTGCACTCATTTCACCTTCCAGACATCCCAGATTTGAGACCCACTTCTCTGCTGAGGCTGGTCCCTGGCATACATGTGCACATACATATATACACATACACAGACATGCACACATATGCATAAACATGAACACATAAACACACATGCTGCACACATACACATAATAGAGACATTCCCATATATGCACACATATGCATATACACACAAAAAATGAAAGTAGGAAGGGATGAGTTGGGAAGAAGATGGGGATCCCAAGAATGGAACAGAGATAACAGAGTATAATGGGAGAACTGAATGTAATCATGCAGTATATTGTATATATGCATGAAATTGTTTTATGAGAAAGAAAAAAATCATCCAGTGGAAGTATGGAATGAAAGGCATCAATAATTGGACTCAGTGGATTATTTAAAAATAAGAGGACAGGAAGTTGGGAGAGAGATGGAAGATATGGTTGGGGGGGAAGTTGAAGAGAGGGGTTTGGTGAATATGACCTATAACCAAGGAACATTGTATACATGTACAAAATTTCTAGAAAAATATACAATGGACAAAAAGACTATGACTGAGAATCATTAGGCTTTTCCTAATATTTATAATATATATGTATATATGTATAAATGTGTATAAACACACACACATACATATGCATATGATTGAAAGCAGAAGGGGTCCCGACTATGAAAGAGAAGAAAAGAGAGCAACAAAAGTGGGGAGAGAGATAAGGGCTGGCAACAGGGAGGTGAATGTGGCCAAAGTAAGAGACAGGTATAACAGTATGATAATGAAAACAGCTATTTTATGTGGTACCTGAAACCATCATCTTCAAAAGGAACAAATTCTTATTATGGGAGCATGAAAAAGAATGAAGAGTGATTTCCTGTGGGAACATTTTCTACTGGTGAGGCTGATCCTCTGTGGTAGCCTAATGACCCCCAGAGATAGGGTAAGAGTGCCAAGTGTAATAAATCTCGACTCTTGGAAAGTTATGAGTTCTGTGCTGCATGACGCATCTGCATTATATCGAAGATAAATTAAATGGCAGCAGCAGGGGACATGTCCACTCATGTTTTCTTGGGTAATATCTTGTGGATAAAAGCTGTCAACCCTAAGTATAAAGTATTTTAAAAGGATGAGCCATAATGTTGGGATGCCAGAAACCAAAGTCATGTTAGATTCCTCTATCACCCTACAGAGAGCCCCCCTCTGACCCTCACAGGCAGGCGACTCCATCTAAGCTTCATATCAGGAAAATAAGCACATGCCTTGAATTATTTATAAGTGCTATCTCTAATGATGAATAAAAGCAAGAAAAATTTATAATTTTATATTACATGCTGAGCATTTTTGAAGTGCTGAAACCCCAATGCTCCAAAATTCAGAGCTTTTTGAGCTTCAGTGTGATGCCACATTGGAAAATTACATGCAGATGCAGCAGGAAAGCTATATAAATTGTTGTCAGGTTCTTATGTAAAGTGTATGTGAATCATGAATCAATTCTGTACCTAGACCTGGAGTAAGCTATCTTGTTAGACTATCTTTGGACCACCAGCCTGGAAAAATGACTTGGGGATTTATAATTAATTATGAAGCTTGACCTTAGCCATGCCTGTGAGTGATTATATTGAGTAGGTCAACTGAGGTGGGAAGACTTACACTCAGGGGGGTAGAACATTTCCCCATACTTGGGTCATAGACTGTAGTAAGTAAAGGAGCTGGCTGAATACAAGTATGCCTCCTGACTATAGATGCAAGGTGGCTAGTTGCCTCAAGCTCCTACTTCTAGGACTGTCCCAGCACAATAATTTGTATCCTCAAACTGTGGACCCAAATAAGTGCTTCCTTCAGTTGTTTTCTTTGAAATATTTTATCATATCAGTAGGAAGAGTTAAGTAATGCAGGTGGCAAGGACAAAAGAGAACTAAGTAGAATAAATAGACAAGAAGCTCCTTAGATGACAAAGGGAATAGATGATATAGTACAGCAACAGTGTGTGATCTGCTGAGATTCACGATGACTTTTTTTTCCTTTTTGGTTTTCCAAAACAAGAGTTTCTCTGTGGCTTTGGAACCTGTCCTGGAACTAGCTCTTGTGGACCAGGCTGGTCTCAAACTCACAGAGATCCACCTGCCTCTGCCTTCTGAATGCTGGGATTAAAAGTGTGCACCACTAACATTTGGCTCAGGATTAATTTTAAGGTATCTCTATCAGAATTGCTGATGTATGGCACATGTTATGTGGTAGAAATTAATAGGATGACTCTCTTATTACTAGTTCGATTAACTACACAACTAGACTTGATATCAACTCTAATGTGAATAGTCAGTGTAGAAGCTGGGGGTTTCAGATTTAGATTATTTTTCCCTTTTGATTGAAAATAGTTGTTACACCTCACATATTTCCTGATTATTTTCCCCTTCCTCCATTCCTCCCAGCTCCTCTCCACCTCCTCTTTCATCCAGATCCACTGCCTTTCTGTCCCTCATTATAAAACAAATAGACTTCTAAAGAATAGCATCTTGTCATAGCATATCATATTATATCATAACTAACATATCAGAATGGAACAAAGCAAACAAACAGAAGGAAAAGTACCCAAGAGAATGCACAAGAAACAGAGACCCACTCATTGGCACATTTAGGACTCCTATAAAAACAACAACCTGGAGGCCACAATATACTAAAAACCTGTAGGGCAAAAACAGAAGGAACAAATTAAAAATAAATAAATAAATAAAAATAAGTATAACAATAAGACAAAACTTACAAATGTGGAAAAGCTCTGACATGCCATTATGAGACAAGGAACCTCCAGAGGATGCTGTTGAGTTTGTTTTCTGTCGACCATCTATTTCTGGGCATTCAGCCTATCCAGAAGAGTAGTTTGTTTCCCTATTAAGTATCCCTTGGAGGAAACTAAACTTTCATTTACAGGTAGTGCAGATTTTTACTTTTGATGCGTGTGGAACAACTTGTCAATGCATAGCTAGAAATTTATGGAAATTTTGAATTAAGAAGAAAAGTTTAGTCTGAAAATAAAGTAGGAAACAAAACGCTGGAGTTCTCAGTGTCATACATACTAGATGTCTTGAACTGGCCAAGAATAGGGAGTGAGCATAGAGAAGAGAAGAGATCCTGAGGTACTGTGGTGCTTGGAGTTTAGAATAAACTCAGTATAGAAAAAGAGATGGAGGAGTATCTAAGAGAGAGGAAATTGTGTTCATGGCAGAAAATTGTGGGTGTATAACAATGTGGAGACCAAGATTAAAAATTCAAGAAGAGAGGGCCAACTGGCTGCATACTCCTGAAATATCAAATAAGATATGAAGAGGCACAATACCATTAGACTATATAACGTGACTGTCTTTGATGACTTTGACAGGTAGAATTTTCTGGAAAAGATGGTGAAAACCTTATTGAGTTGAACTAACTGGATGTCAAATATTGGCGATGGTAAATGCAGAGATACATTTTAGAGTATTTCAAACATTAGAATAAAAAATCAAGTGGCAGTTGAGAATTGAGATCAAGAGTCCATGCTTTATGGTGTGAAATAAGGGCATGTTTGATGACAGCTACATGTGTTTGACAGCCAAAATCTAGCGATAAGAGAAAGGCAATGACGTGGGCTTAATATGCTGTAAATGGTAGTAGTGATGTTATTGAATACAAGAAAATGGATAGGCTTGTGGTAACAAAAGGTGGGGTTGAGCCAAGACAACATGGTAGTAGGACAGACATCAAGTATGCAGACAGTGGCAGGCAGGTAGTGTGGCAGATTAACCTTGTTAAATCATTCTGACTGTATCTTCTTTCTTGTTGAAAGAGAATAAAAGAGATAAGGATGGGTAAGATGTATGCTTTGAGAAAAAAAATTATATGATGAACTTTCCATGTAAGCAATAGAAAAAAAAAGGAGAGTGGTAGTGGTGAGATTCGGGGGTGTTCAATGCCCCATTTAAGGACCATGGTCACCATATAACTCATGGGTAAGCCATTGTTTCCCCTTTAGGCACCTTTAACTGCACATACACTAGAGCAGAGACACAGAAATAAGGAAGCAATCAAATCTACAACTAAAGTTGGCTGCTTTGCCCACTAAGTAATATAAAGAGAGATAAGATGGGTAAATGTGGATGTTATGTAAGAAGTTAACATAGAAATCTTTATGAAAATGAATATGCTGAGTATTCTGGGTCCCTGACACAGGACAATGCATAGGTGATTGTTCTATTCAGTAGCAGGGTCTAATGGGATGGCGTCTGCATTAGTTCATTATCTGAAAATGTGCTAGCACACCATTGCCAAGGCAACTCAAGGAAGAGCTTGCTTGGCTTATGATTCTAAAGGAATAAAAGTTTATTGTGGTGTGGAAGAATGGTAGCTAGTGGTAGGGATGAGGTAGGAGGAAGCTGAGAGCTTATATCTTCAAATACAAACAGGAATCAGAGAGAGCCAACTGGAAATGGCACAAGGCCATTCATTAATCTCAAAGCCTCATCTACAGTGATGTTCTTCTAGCAGCAAGGCTACATCACCTAAACCTTTGGAAAGACAAGAGGTGGATGGAGTTAGAGATGCTACATCTCATTCTGGGGTATTGATTTAAATATAAGAGGGGTGTGGTGATTAATGCTGATTTTCAACTTGATAGGATTTGGAATCACTATGGAACCCAATCTCTGGGCATATCTGTGAGGTGTTACCTAAATTAGGTTAAGTGATGTGGGATAAACCACACTAAATGTGGGTGGTATCATTCCGTGGGCTGGATAAGGAGGAGAAAGCCATCTGAAAGAATTCACCATTCTGTGCTAAGCTCCTGACTGTACACACAATGTATACCCAGCTGCCTTCCGCTCCTGCTTCCATTCCCCTCCCACCATTGTGGACAATTCTCTTGGAAACGGAAGCTGAAATAACCCTTCCTTAAGTTGTTTTTTTCCGGTGTTTGGTTCCACAACGAGACAAATCACTATGAGAAGAGAAGAATCCTTACTCCCCTTCATCATCATCTGATGGCAGGAAGCAGAGTTAACTAGTATTTCAGGCAGATTCCCTTGTGCTGGGGCCTGCATTACATCATGCAAAAAAACCCATGAGCTCAATATTTCCATCTGTGTTACAGAAAAGGGAACCCTATGGACTTGCCTGGGTGACAGACACAGAGAGTCATGCCTTTGTCTTCTGACTTTACAAATCCTCATTCTGGTCACCAAGTCTGATGAGTCAGTTCAGAAATGTTTATAAAGAGAGCGATTAGCAGACTGCTCTGTAGACTTCATTTAATATGGTCTTTAAGTCTCAATAAGCACATAGCAGTTGGACTTTTGATGCATTAACACTACACCTTGGTGCCAGGAAAGGAGAAAGCCAGTATGTGGTGCCATCTATGGCACCACATGAAGAAGGAGAGACTTTAAAATATACACACATTGTGATGTTACTTACAGTTTAAACACCAACACTGCATGAGTCTGTAAATACAATCGATCAGTGTGTGAAAGAATGCACAATAAATTATTAATAGAAATTTTATTTGAGGATCTACCTAGGGCTGATGGAATAGGGGGAGGAGATAATGCCACTTTTTATATATACCTTTTTCTTTTAATCTGAAAATTATTTGGACAAATAAAATGGGATATTTTTGAGTTCTCAGTCAATAATTTTAGATAGAAACCACATTTTTATACTTTTGCCAAATGTTAGAGTTGGCAAGTGGCATTATTGACCAGTTAAGGGGGTTTTATCTAGATGTTCAGGTGTTCCTACCTGCCCTCAATGGTCCCCAGCTAACAGACAACAAAACATGGGAGTCAGGCTACCTGGAAGCTTTCCCATCACACACTTAGGTTTATTTAACCTGCAAATGAAAATATTCAGACGCACAAGCCCAGAATCTGCATGATCCCCACTTGCGGAGAAACCTTGGAAAATTCACTTTTCTTCCTTTGGTCTTGGTTTTACCGCTCAGAAAATGAGGAGCTTGAATGAGATGAATGATTTCAGCTTGGCCTCCTACCACCTTGGCTCTCCAGGCTGGGGTGAGTCACCTCATCTTTATAAGCGTCTCTGTCTGAGAATGATGGAAAGCACTGGTCGAGGATGACCTCAAATAACATTTTATGAAAGCATAAAGAGCGATATCGTCCCTGGTAGAACCGCAGCACAGCGTCCTGGGAGCACGGGAGACTTGGATCTAATAAACACCATTGCTTCTTGCACAGTTTCTTTTAGATTGACACTTTATGGCAGCCACCATAGGATAGTTTTTGTATGTGCAGACAGAAGATAGGAAGGCATTTCAGAGGAAGAAAACACGGGAGCTGCAAAGCTGAACCTTGCTAAAGTTTTAGGTCGTTCCAATGCCAAACCTTCTTTATATGTGAATGTGGACTCAAGTTCAAAATCAGATATTAAGGGTTCAAAGGCCTCTGGGGCACTCATATCACTCCTTGGTGCCAGAAAAGAATGAAACCAAGGTGTGGTGACATCATTTCCTGTGATAGAAGCAACCCATGAGGAAAGAGAGACTCATGGAATACCTGTACATTGTGATATCACATTGCAAACACCAGCACTGGGTGTAAATACAAATGAAAAAAACAAGGGAAAGAACTTAAGTCATTTCTGCTTTCTCTCAATAACCAAATTCTGATTAAGCACAAACCTCCAGTAATGCAAAGCGATACTTTGCTGATGACTCCCTAATTTGATGGCAAAAGCTGACTTTTAGATTATTGAATTTGTGTGACATAATACGATGACTAGGAGAACAGAAATGGAAACCGTGTCCCTCCTACCCCAGGAGCCTAGATATTTTCCTCCCTAGCTTGTTCTCAGAAGCATCTTGTGTTTCCCTTATCATCTTTACGGCCCTATTAGTTGACAGTCACTCCTGGCAGGGGGTTTGAGTGACGATTATGAGTCTACCATTTCCTCATCCTTCTCCGGTTCCCACCAGGTGCTCATTTCCTGCAGCGGTCAGTAAGCACCTTGACTGAAACCTGAATGGTAGCTTTGGGATTTCCTGCAACTTCCTCAATGAGCAACGCAGAAGCACTGCAGGTCTTTTTCTCTGGGAAGGAGCATCAGGAGCGGGAGCAAAGAGGTGGCGGCATCGTCTGTTGTAGACAGAGGAGCTAACTTTGGACAGGTGAGTCAGTATTATCACAATTCCACGCTAACAGGGTGCTCCGTGGAACTCATCCCTTACCCTTGGCATGCCAGTTGTCTTCAACAATAATACACAATGACATATAATTCAAGAGTACTTCTCTGTGTCACTTCTCTTCACCTGTAATTTACACAAAGACCTCAAGGACTTCCTTAAATAATAAGAATAAAACCTCCCACTTTAAATCAACCTTTGAAGAAGTCAGATTGCCTGGGGCACGGCTACCTGTAGGCTTTAAGGATAGACCCTATTTTTAGAGTTTGAACTGTTCAAGAAGAATAGTGTAATTAAAGCTGGATGCTGATTATATCCATGACAAATTAAAAACAACTCAGTGACTTACTGACAGTAATCTGTTTTTGCGCTCCTTGGAGGTCATACGTTAGAAAGCCAGGTCACTGGGCTAAAATATCAAGTGTTGGCAGGGCTCTCTTGCTTCTGAACTTTCTAAACAAGAATCCAGTCACTAGCTTCATTTGCATTTCTGAAAGTCAGCTGACCTCCTTAGATGACAATCCCTTTCTCCATTCAACGTCATTAAAACCTCTTCAAATTGGTGCCCTTTCTGGCTTTCTTATCTCTGCTGGTCATTCGGAAGGACCTCTGTAATTGTACCCGTCTTACTGCAGCAGTCAGGGTCTCCCTTCTGGAGCTTCTCATTAATAACACACTTAATGTTGCCTCTGCATGTAAAGTAGCATCAGCCACACATTCTGTGAACAAAGCCTTGGGCATTCTTGGAAGGCTGCTCATCTGCATCCCACATTAAAACATAATAAACTGCTCTAATTTCAGTAGGGGATCAGAAACGGAATGAGGTTATTTCAGAAAAGCTTTAAGCAAGGGCTTATTAATTAGCTTACTATGTGCTCCTTTTGGGGTCTACCATGATAAATGTTGTGTCTGGCTTAAAGGCGAGAAAAAAACTATGCAAAGTGTTTGCTCACACTAAACTGATGATGCTGTTGGGGAAGCTTTACTTAAAAGTCCTAAGATCTGTGCGGAATCTCCCCCTTCCCTTGACGTGTGGGGATATGGAGAGATAGATTATGGGGAGAGTGGGAGGACAGCGAGAAGGATGGGAAGAGACCTTCATAGGTGTTAGAGTAGCACATGCAAAGGGTCGGTGAGGGGGCATGCATAGGGACTGAAGTCCAGTGAGATTGATGCTTTCATTGTAAGACGCTAGAGGGGTGAGGTGTCACCAGGCCTTTCAAAGCCATCCAGAATAAATCCACTAAGACTTTAGTAGCTATTCAGAAAATGTCAATGTTGGGCTATGGAAAAGACTCAGTGGGTAAGACCACCTACTGTGTAAAATTGAGTTCAAATCCCAATCACCCACATAAAACCTGGCCATTACCATGTATGCTCCAGACCTCAGTGCCGGCCAGTCTAGTTGAAATGGTGAGCTTCAGGCTTAGTGTGAGACCCTGCTTCAGAGAAATAAGGTGGAAAATGTTAGAAAACAAGACACTCAACAACCTCTGAGTGCATGAACACAGGCACATACACCTTCATACACAAGAATATGCCACCCAACCCCCACAAGTAATTTAAAGAGTTGAAAGTAACTAAACATGTATTTACATAGATATATAAATGCATACACATAGAGACAGACTGCTAAAAATAATACTGATAGACCATTGTGTGAGTCTCAAGGGATGGCTCAGGTTGTGAGAGGTAGAGTCGCAGATCTTTAACAATGAGAAACCACAGGAGGTAAACAAGTGCTTTTGACTGTAGAGATTAGGGGAGATTGAAGATACAAGAATGGAACATATATTAAAATGGCTTAAGTATAGTTAACATCAGCATTCAACATATATACATATATGTGTGTGTGTGCATGTGTGTGCTTGTGTGTAAAAGTTAAATATTAACTGGTGAGAAGCTAAATAAAGATGTTTAAAGAATAAAAATTTGTTTTCTAATTCCATATTTTTGTGTAGTGTTTTAATGAACTAAAACAGTTCTCCAAAATATTTATTTCTCTTTCTTGGGAGTAAAATTATCCTGCTCTGCCCTGTGGGCAGCAGACTTGGTTACGCACAGTTTTTGGACTAACTAAATATACATAAGAGGTAAAAAGCTAGATAATTTGGAATAAATGCTTCAAGTTCCAGACTAATTTTGTTACATCTTCTGTCTTTTCTATGGTTCTCCTAATGGGGAGAGAAAAGGGTTTATTTGGCTTACACTTCCATATTGCTGTATATCATGGAAGGAATTCAGGACAGGAACTCAAACAGGGCAGGAACCTGGAAGGAAGGAACTGAGGTCGAAGTCATGGAGGATGCTGCTTACTGGCTTGCTTCTCATGACTTTCTCAGCCTGCTTTCTTATAGAATCCAGGGCTATCAGCCCAGAGATGGCACCGTCCATCATGGACTGGCTCTCCTCCATTGATCACTAAATGAGAGATCTCAGAGAGGCATTTTCCCAACTGAGGCTCCTTCCTCTCTAGTGAATCTAGCTTGTGTCAAGTTGACACAAAACCAGCCAATATGGCATCTCTGTCTACCCTGGGCCTGGGGAAAGGAACCTGAGTTAAATTTTCAGCTCTCATGGAAACAGTGGAAGGAATTAGAACTGTAGCTTTATAATTATGTCTGTGCTTTCAAGTGGCCTTGTCCCCATCTATTGTATCCAAAGCTTTCAAGTAACTTACACTTTATGTAAGTCATTTAAATTTCCATTGAAGTTACATCATCTGCAAAACAAGGATTCAGGCTCCACTTCAAAATGAACCTTGTGTGTTTTGAAAACTGAGAAAGTAAATTGAAATGCAAAAGATAAAATGTACTGCAGAGAAAACAAAAATGGAAGCTGAGCTGTTGGTGGGAAAGGATTCTAGAGAACTTGCTTTTATACAGTGGGGACTCAAGATGCTTAAGAAGCAGAAGTTCTGGGCAGTGGACAGGAAACGTTTGAGTTCCGAGAATGGGAGAGCTTGTTGTTATTGCTGTAAGCATCAACACTCGGGATGGATTTCTCAAAGCTAAATGTTGATGGTTATGTAAGAGCTCCACAGTGATTGTTACACAGGATCTTCAGCATCTGAAAGAATGTGCTAGGAATAACAGATGGATTTTCACTGACAATGAGGAGGAATTGTGGATAGATGACCTATCGTATTGATACATTATCTTATTAGATGGATGGATTGATAAATTAATAAAAATGTTTTCAGGCACACACACATGTGTGCAAATATTTACACGAATTAATACTTGCAGGTAGGCCTCATTTCTAGATTCCATAGAAAGCTATATCAAAGGATCCTGGATTTAAACCAACCAAGCAGGCTAAAGCATTTCAGTACCATGGACAGCTACAAGCACATTGTGGGTGGGTGTGCCTGCTAAAACACTTTAAGTTAACATCCAAACACAAAAAAATCACATTGTTCAGCAATAACCACACACACACACAACCTAAAAACAAATAGGAAAAACAAACAAAAAGCCCACGTTGTTTCATCTAAGAAAGATAATTGTATCTCAAAGGGAATTAAATGGTTTAGCTTTTGAAACTTCAGAAAAAAATTAAACAAGAAAGTGGCTGGAAAGGAAGTTCTTTGGAAAGTCATAACGGGACAAAAGTTGTGAGATGCAAGATCATGTTGGTGCAAATAAATGATGCTGTCAAAAAGACTTCAGGTTTCCAAGGAAAGGAGCACAAATTAGAATCATTCATTCAAATTAGTAGTTCTAAGAACAGATACAGAAATTAAAAATACATGTAAGGTTCTCAAGTGAGAAATTGTTTTCAAGCTTATTAATGCAATCAAGGTTTGCTAAAGAAACAAGTTATAAAGTATTTTATGAAAACATCAGATGGCCACAGAATCTACCCTGGGGTAGTCATCATTGTGACCGTACACCTGATAACGGGAGATTTCCATCCATCCTCTTAGATTTTGGCACTGAACCAATGCTAAGGCTGGGCTCTGAAAATACCAAGCATGAGGAATTCCACTACTAGGGTAATCAATCAGCTGACCGACCAAGGCTTGTATCAGACCTACAATAAAATGCATAGGCTTCTTTTGTTTATTCCTTAACATTAGAGGCTCTGTTGCCTTTGACCATTAAACTCTGTAACTCTAAACTCTACTCACATCACCGAGTATTACACAATTTATAAGGGTGAGTGATCTGGAGGATGTCAATATATTTCAATTCTCACTTGAGATGGAAAATATCAGCAGCACCAGTTATTTTTATAAGATGTGCTGGGAAGGAGAAGTTAAATTAACAGCAGAACCCGTGTTCTGGTTACTTGTTATGAAGCTCTTCAGTAATAATAATTGAATAAGGCATAGCCATCCTCTATCACCACCTATTCTGTCTTCCCAATCCCATGGTCTCTTGGGCAGTTGTACTGTGTATCCTGGTGATGTGATTGATGCCTTTATTCCCACAGAATCCATGTCTCACTGGATCATTCTTTACCCAGTTACTGCAATGTCTGATTGATTTGATACTCTGAAGCATGAGATGTCTCAGAAAAAGCCAGGTGTATTGCTTTGCTTTTATAAATTGTCTTCCTCAACAATAGTGTCTTGCTAGCAGACTATTTCCACTGATAACCCAAATGAGCCCCCTCAGCAAGATCGAGGATCCTCTTCTCTTCATGGTGGCATTGCAGCATAAGGACACCAAGATATGTGCCCTTATGGGGATACATTTGATTCTGGCTGAAAACTGGTTTTAATGTGACTTCTAGTCAGAGTTGCCCTCACTTAAGCACAACCAACGAAATCAAATCCAAGAAGCAAGTATGGATACCTTAGTTGCTTTTCTGTTGATGTGATTAAAAAGACCAAAAGCTCTAATGAGCAACTTAAAGGAGAAAGGGCTTATTTTGACTCCCAGTTCCAGGATATAATATATCATAGTGGAGAAGTCAGGGCAGTAGGAACTTAATGGAGCTGGGCACATTGTATTACCATGAGCAAGCAGAAAGGGATGAATGCACATAAACTGCTTAACTCTCTTCTCCAATTACACAGTCCAGAATCCCAGCCAAGGAACGACACCACCCACAGTGGCTGGATCTGCCCATTTCAGTTATGCTACCAAGATAATCCCTCCAGACATGCCTCAAGACCCAGAGTTTTGATCTCATTAAGTTAACAGTTAAGACCAACCATCAGTGGGAATCTAAACTATGGGCGAAAACAGATGAACTACTCCTGTTTTGACACATACATTTAGCATACTTTGACGGTATTGTCATTAATTTCATCTCCAAACCCATCATCTGCCACACACTCAGCTGTCTCGTCCGTCAGCCTCAGTCAGCCATTCTCCTTCACAATTATTATAGTATTAAGCTATGTTATTAAAAGATGGCACTGGGCCAGTAAAGGAAGAAAGACCTCCTACATTCCCACCCAGGTCCGAGCTGCTCATTTTCTTGGAGGCCCACCCATCATACCACATCTTCCCAGAGAAGATGCTTGCTAGTATTTCCTAGAGACCTGGCACCCACCCTTGGAAGTGGCTTCAGAATGAGCTCCACGACAAAGTACTTTCTCTATAAACTAGAAAGCTAATAAGACTGGGGTACCCTTGGGTACATTTCCAGGGCACCCCATAATGTCATATCTCAGCAAGTACCTCAGCCTGGCATCTTCCAATGGATGACTTTCTCTGACATCTCAACAGGTATCTTCTGAGTGAGTTCAGCTAGGGCAATGATGGCCTTTTATAATCTAGGCCCATGCTACAGCTGAGTACCTAATCTTCTGAGAGAAGACAACATAAATAAGCCTCTAATGTGGCCCGATTCCTAAGGGGGCCATCCAGCCACCTGGTGACAGCTTGATTGCATTGGCCTTCTTCCATAATGGAGAGGTCTGAGATTTCCATCCACCAGAATAGAAACATATTCTAGATATAGGTTTTCCTTCCCTGCCTGTAATGTTTCCGCTGGCAGGTACTACTATCCATCATCCTGGCATTCTAAACAACACTGTGTGTGATAAAGGAGCTCATTTCACAGCAAAGAAATGTACCGATTCACTCATAGCCATGAATTCAGCTTGCAAAAGAATGCAGTGTCATTGTGTGTTGGCAAAACAGAGGGGTAATTACCAACCAGTTATGGACACAATGACCAGACACTTTGGAGAGAGAGAGAGAGAGAGAGAGAGAGAGAGAGAGAGAGAGAGAGAGAGAGAGAGAGAGATTCTAAACTGGTAAGAAGGAGATATGTGTTAACACAGAGAGTTTTTTGACCATTGAACAGAGATTATCATGTGTGCTACATGATCTGCCTGTTCTGTGATAGTGGAGAACCACCCATCAATATGTCTGGTCAGATGGTCTCATGCCAACTCAGTCTTCAGGAATGTGGAAAGTCCAAGCAATGGGATAGAACTTTAACTCCTGGCTCCAGAATTTTTTCCACAATAGTCTTGCAGGGCTTTCTGTAATTTCTCATAGGATCCTTTCTGGGGTGGTTTGAATAAAAACATCCTACACAGGTTCACAAATTTGAACACTAGGTCTCCAGTTAGCGGTGCTGCTTGGGAAGCTATCTTAGGAGGTGTGGCCTTACTAGAGGAACGTTGTCAGGGATGGTGGGCTTTGAGAGTTAATAGAAGAACTCCACTTCCAGTTCATTCTTCCAGGTTTCTGTTTTCAGTTGGAGAGCTCAGCATCTTGTTACAGCTACTTGCTGCCATGCCTTTCTCACTAATTGGGACCGCCCTCTGGAACTGTAAGCCAAAATATTCTTTATCTCACAAGTCACTTATGGATTATAGAACCATAAGCCGTATCACAGCAGTTTTCTCTCTCTTGTGTTGGGATACTAGGGGATACAAATAGTTACTGATCACTGATAAAAGGCATCTTTTATCTTGTGGCATAGCACCCCAATCTTGCAAGGCATTATCTCAGACTCACACCTTGCTTCACCGAAGTCCATTCCATCTGTCTATCAAGGCAGGTATAATTAAACCACTTTCCTCAGAATGCCAGATGCTATCCTTCTTGAGTCTGCCTCGTGAACACCGTCTCTGTGAATTTGAAGCTGTGGGGTTTCTCTGAAGCCAAGGAGGGAAGTTTTCCCCAAGCTCTCTTAGAGCAGTGCCCAAACCCAGCAGCTTCCCCCAGCTTCAGGGCAGTGGCCGGTCAGTGATAACTACACTGTATTCCTTTTAAAAGATAGTTCCTTTCATTGTCTCAGAAGGAAGATTCTCAATGAGTTCCACCAACGAAACATCTACATGAGCTTTCCCATCATCCTCAGCACCTGAGTTCCCAAGTACCTAAGTACCTCTCGAGTGGTATTTTCTGCTCTATCTATCAGTTGAACCTCATTGTAGTTTATACTTCCTTTGTCCCCACAGTGGGGAATCCCGCCATATGGTTAACAATTCCTTATAATAAATTTTACAGGTTGGAAATGCCATGTGGTTTCTTTCTCATGTTGGGATACTGATTGACACAAATAGTTATTGATAAAAGGCATATTTTATTTTGTGGCATAAAACCCCAATCTCTCAGGACATTATCTCAAAATTGTGTCCTGTATTCCAGAATCCATTCCATCTGTGTATCAAGTCAAGTTATTTTGTTTTATGAGGCCATAATGAAAATAAATTAATCTGTAGGTCTTAGCTCATTACAGGGTCTTCACAGTAAAATGATTTCCTCGGTTAGTAGCATCACAAATGGGATTACTATGGTGACGAAGAGGTACTTTAAAAGTCATTGAATAATAACTCATTAAAATCATTTTTGTGGGGCAAATAAATCTTTATTCAGGGTATGTATGTTTCCACTAAATTAAATTGCTGCCCACTGCAGTGTGGAAGGGAAAACGCACTAAATCTATCATGAGCGGGCGAGATGATTGCACATACGCGTGACACAATTTCAGTAGCGTGACCATGAGATGGATTATCTTGAGTGGGGAACTCGAGCAGGGAATGGCTAGTGAGTACCAGAGGGATGAAGATGTGTGAACAGAGAATCTCCAGGAAAAGCAAAGGCATAGTTGCCCTCCTTACTGGATGTTTAGTGTTCATCTCTGTTCAAGACACTGTCACTGCTCACCTTGGTATGGGATGTGAAAGTTACAGATCCCATACGAAGTCTTCATTCCTGACACAAACATTCTTTTGTGTACAGACTCACAGAGCAAGTGACAGAGGGCAAAGGAAGACACTATGAAATCCACAGGATACTCTTCTGGGAGTTTCATTTTGTAGGATGTACCCTGAGAATCTCATTTAGTTGTTGTTTATTTATTTATTTATTAAAGATTTCTACCTCCTCCCCCCCATTGCCTCCCATTTCTCTCCCCCTCCTCCAATCAAATCCCCCTCCCTCGTCAGCCCGAAGAGCAATCAGGGTTCCCTGCCCTGTGGGAAGTCCAAGGACCACCCACCTCCATCCAGGTCTAGTAAGGTGAGCTTCATTTAGTTGTTTTAATTGATTTTTTTTTTACAAATATCTTTGTTCCTGGTGTAAATTTGAAGAAATCTACCCACATGTTTTTCCTCTGTATTGTATCTAACTGCCACTAGTGACTTTTGCAAAATCCTATATATGTCAGTCAGTCTATATGTAATCACTACAGGTTAGGGCTTTTCTTCATCACAAAGAAAACCTTCAAAAACACCACACAAATTTCTTCCACCAAGATCCCTTCACAGCTGCCCTATGGTTGTTGCTCACCACCACCACCACCACCACACGGGAGGAGAACTTGAGTCAGACATTCAGAGGTCAAGGCATTAGTACAAAAGAGACTTTGTGGCTTTTCCATTCTGTTAACCGGGGCCGAAGGGTTGCACATAAAGTTGGAGGTCTGAGTCTAGGTGAGAGAGGAGGCACAGGAGAAGGAAACATTGAGGAAGAAATCCATGTCTTGTGTGGGCTGCCAGGGACTCACTTTGTCCTCGTCGCCTAGAGTATTTCTATTGCACCAAACAAGGGTTTTGCGGATCTTCTGGTTCGGGTATTCCTCATCTGATGACAGCAGATGCAGGTTGCAAAATCAGAAGTCCCATGGCTCAATAAGTTTACCTGGGCCCTGTATTACAAAAAGTGTTTTGAAAGAGAAGGGCAATTTTCTTAAAAGAAATTATGAATCTGCTCCAAAACTCTAACAATCTGTGTGTTTGTTCAAGAGCAGGGCCCTGCCTGAGGCTTCACTGGATGACGCTGTCTTTTCTAGAGGCTTCCTGAACTGATGAGTTTACTAGGATGAACATAAGTCTGAAGCTGAAGGTTGGTGAGAACCTTTTCTAGAGCAATATCCGCATGAAGATGATTAGGATCATCTCACTTATTGAAATTCCCATGCAACTGTCTGAGGAAGTTCCAAATGAAAGCCTTAGATCAAAGCTCCTTCCTTCCTTCCTTCCTTCCTTCCTTCCTTCCTTCCTTCCTTCCTTCCTTTCCTTCCTTTCCTTCCTTCCTTCCTTCCTTCCTTCCTTTCTTCCTTCCTTCCTTCCTTCCTTCCTCTCTCTCTCTTCTCTCTCTCTCTCTCTCTCTCTCTCTCTCTCTCTCTCTCTCTCTTCTTTTTTTCTATTTATCTATTGACCTATGTATTTTTGCCACTCCCCTCTCTTCTTCTCCACTCCCCTCCTTCCTTCTCCCATGGCCCCATGCTCCCAATTTACTCAGGATATCTTGTCTTTTTCTACTTCCTATGTACATTAGATTCATGTGTCTCCCTTAGGGTCCTCTTGTTATCTAAGTTCTCTGGGATTGTGAATTGTAGGCTGCTTTTTTTTTGCTTTATGTTTAAAAGCCACTTATGAATGAGTGCATATGATGTTTGTCTTTCTGGGTCTGGATTACCTCACTCAATGTGATGTTTCCTAGATCCATCCATTTGCCTGCAAATTTCAAGATGTCATTATTTTTTTCTGCTGTGTAGTACTCCATTGTGTAAACGTACCACATCTTCCTTTTTCCATTCTTTGGTCAAAGGTCATTTAGGTTGTTTCCAGGTTCCGACTGTGACAAACAATGTTGCTATGAGCATAGTTGAGCACATGTCCTTGTGGTACAATTGAGTATCTTTTGGGTATATACCCAAAAGTGGTATTGCTGGGTCTTGAGGTAGGTTGATTCTTGCAGAGGGTCCAGGCTCAGTTCCTGGTTCCTAGCACCCAAATGGCAGCTCATGACTTATCTTTAATTCTAGTTCCAAGGGATCCAATGCCCTCTTTTCATCTCTGCTGTCACTGCATGCACAAGGGGTGGAGAAATACAAACCTCTATACATATAAAATAAAAATAAACAAAACTTAAAAAAAGAGCAAGGAGTCATGGTCTGGGGAAGTAACTCTGCCAATAAATTGTTTGCTTTGCACGCACAGAACCTGAGTGCAATGTCCAGAACTCACATGAAAAAGGGGGCATGATGAAGTCTGCTTATAAACCTAGAAGAGAGGGTATGGAAACAGGCAGACCCCTGAGACTTGCTGGCCAGCCATTTTACCCTATTTGGGGGAGATCTGGACCAGTTGTAGATCATGTCTCAAACAAACAAGATGGATAGCTTTTGGGGACTGTCACCTAAAGTTGACTATTGCAAAATATTATCATATGTTACATTTGTTTATATTGTAGAATATTTGTTTGATGATGCAAAGATATGCTACATTCCTTTATGTTGCACTGTTTAACTCTGTGAAGCTGTGTTACTGTGTTACTTTGTCTAAAACACCTGATTTTGTCTAATAAAGAGCTGAACATCCAATAACAAGGCAGGAGAAAGGGTAGGTGGGGCTGGCAGGCAGAAAGAATAAATAGAAGGAATCTTGGAGGAAAAAGATGGAGTGACAAGAGAACCAGGAGAGGGGGACACTAGGGACCAGCCGCACAGCCAGCAACAGAGTAAGAGTGGAAGTAAGATATATAGAAGGAAGGAAGGAAGGGAGAAACCCAAAAGCAAAAGGTAGATAGGGATGATTTAAATTAAGAAAGAAGTCAAGCTAAGGCCAGGCATTTATAAGTAAGAATAGGCCTCCGTGTGTATAATTATTTGGGAGCTGGGTGGCGGGCCCCCAAAAGAGACGAAGAGTAAAAAGTAACCAACAACAGTTGATCTCTTCCCTCATATACATACAAAGGTATGAGGAAAACATGCAATCCACTATGTGTTGTACTCAACATTAGGGATTTCTCCTTTAGAACAGAGATGCTGATTTTTCCAAATATTGCTTTAGGCAGTCAAGATGGAACAAGAAATAACTGGACTGGACACCCCTCACCATCACCATGCAGGGATTCATCTGTGAGTGCCTGTTACCCACCCACCCACCCCTTCAAGCTTGCATTGAATAGCCAGCATGATGAAGAGCTAGGGTGGAGAAGCATGTCTCCCAGCTTTGAAGTCAGGAAGGGTGGTTCCATCCTATAAAAGTATAACTCTAGGAACTAGAGAGGTGGGTCAATGATTAAGAGAGCACAGTGCTCTTTCAGAGGACCCAAGTTTTGCTCCCAGCGTGAAAATCAGGTGGCTCACAACATCCTGTAACTCCAGCTCCAGGGTATCGTCTGACCTTGGTGGACACCGGCATTCTTGTGCACGTGTGCGCACACACACTTATGAAATAACTCTTAATCTAGACAGAAACTGTAACCATGGCCCTGTGTCAGTCTCGAGTTTTTCACTCAAGCAGTGAGATGGATGCCTTGAAAGATGTGCACTTCTGAGCTCACCAACTGAGAAGCTCTGTTTCCATTCTTACTGAACTGTCATGCCAGGTAAAGCATTTAGGATATTAATAATCATGTAATTATACTGTCAGTGATAGAAACCATAAAAGGAAAGTCATCAAAGAAGGATTTTGTATCTACTGATATCAGAGAGGCTAGACTGGTGGCTGGCTTTCCTGGGACTTCAGAGACTAATGAATTCATCTCTACTCTACAGCCTTTTTTTTTTTTTAAACGGCACTTAAAAGTTCCCCAAGAGGTTACTTCCCTCTGCAGAGTGACTCATATTTACCAAACTAAGAAGACCAAATTGGGCACCAATTTATTTGCCTTCCTGGAGAGACTTAGCTGCCAAAATAATAAGTTCCTTCCCTCATGCTGGGAAAATCAAGAAGGATGAAAGGGTGAGCGATTGTCTGATGCGCACTGAACTTCTGTGAGTGCCAGGCACCAGACACCGCATTTACGTTACAGTGTGGAACTCAAATGGTGACTCTACAAAAGAAGTCCTCAGGGCTAGTGAAGTCCCTGCACCCTCACCTGCCCTGGCCTCCGAGTTAAAGTTTCCCTCCTCCTGTCTCTGTCCAAAGCCTAGTGTGTGAATTAGGGTTAACCTCCTCCTGTTTCTGTCTACAGTACTCCCTGAACACTCACTCCACTTACGGACACTGACATTTAAAACATTCCTGGGAGTAATTAAGATGCCGTGTGTTTCATTTGATTGGTATGAGGAAGAGATAAAAACTGTGACAGGGAAGGGAGGGTTTTCAGGCTGCTGTGTTCTGACCCTGGTTCTGCCATCTGAAGGCTTGGCATTGATTCTAGGCAAGTGAATCAAAATCCCAAGGTAACTACCCTCAACTCAACCCAAACAGAAAGGATGTTAATGCCTGACACACAGAAAGTGCTTAGAAAGGCTAATCACCATTTTAATACCCAGATTAATTGCCCATTCTTTCTGCAGACTGTTTATGGGAATCGACCAAGGCCTTGGAAACAAAATCACTCTTCTCTGAGCCAGCCACCAAATCATCCTTTCTAGCCACTTCTGTGCTTTTAATGTTATATGCACTGTGGTCTTTTTCCTTCTGCATCTTTCTGTTAAGAGAGTTGGATTATGACACAATCACGTGCTTTGAATTTCAGTTTCTAGAGTTTTGCTCCATCCTAAGTCTGGTACGGGTGCTCCCCACACAAATTCCACATGGAAGCAGGTTGCCTCTTCCCAGAGCAGCCCACCACTGAGGCAGGTCTCTCAATTCTGTAAACAGACAGAAGCTACACAGGCCATCTGAGTGTAAGCATTTTCTGAGCCGTCTAGAAACCCTAAGGTACTGACTGATACTTACACAGGCACCCTCTCTCTCCATACAGAGAAACACCAGATTGGATCTTGCAGATTTTCCCGACCAGAAAGCACTTCAAATTGGCTTATCTCTTCTCAATTACACAAGCACTCTTTATGACTGAAGTCTGAAATGGTCCCCTACAGGCACATGTGTTTGAACACCTGGGCTCCAGAAAGTTTTTGGAGATCACGGGTCCCGAAGGAATATTAGTTTAAAGTGTGCTGCATTTTTTTTCCTACTGCTTTTGTTAACAATTCAAAGATGTGTTTGATTGAATAAAATGAACCTGCACGCAGGAGGCTGAGTCAGCAAGTAGCTGACAAGAAGTGGCAAGGAAGAACCAGGTGTAACAAGGGTTTTGAGTGGGGGCGGAGAGAAGGATGGTGTGTTATTTGGAAGATGCCAGCAAAGTGAGAAAGTTAGCTACTTGCTATTCAGTGTCTCTGAGTTAGCAGCATGCCACCTCAAGCCTTGATGAGTTGTTTAGATTTAGATAAAGTTTCCCTTAGTAGCTTTGAAAAGAGTTAGTGCCTGAGGGAACAGAGTCCCCTCAAGCTGCAGCCCTTGCAGCCGAAGCTTTTGCTTCATGGGCAGCCATTATAGATAATAAAAAACGTTTAACAATCAGGTGTGATGCTTTAAGAGTTAAAGCCTCTCCCTGCTCTGGTCCTGTTCCCTTTGCTTCCAAATCCTTCCAGAAAAATAACACGCCGTGCTACCGTCTCCCGTCACCACGTCAGAGCCACCACGGGCATCCATTTGCCATCTCCACCACTATGGGCTGATAGCGCCCAAAGCTCTGGACCAAAATAAACGTCATCTCTCTTAAGTTGTGCCTATCAGGGGTTTTGATGCAATGGCAAGAAAAGTACTTTCTGAGACAGGGCACAAAGCCACTGCCAATCCCCATTTCAGAGGAAACATGATATATCCATCAGTTCAAACCCGCAATGACTCTTCTTTCTTCACCTACGGGGTAAAATTTGTTTCCTACGTGGTTTCATGGACTGTCCAATGCCCATCTCCCATATCCACTCACTGCATTCTGTCTCCAGAATCTATTGTCCAATCACATGTAGTCACCATTGGCGAAGTCATTTGCCTAGCCCCTCCCACCGCCACCCTCAGCAACCCCTTCCCATGCTCTAGCACTGCACAGCATACCCCGATGCCCAAGAGTCCTGCCAGTCATGATGACCTTGTAACTTTTTGCCAAGTTCACACTGCCTTTTTCTTTCAAGATAAACCCTATTTTTTTTTTGGCCACGTGTGTGGTTTGTGCAAGTGTGTATGCATGTTCTCAATATATAGGTGTAAGTGCGGGAGCCTGCAGGTAGAGATCAGAGTGCCGGGTATTTTCTTCAATCGCTCTGTTCCTTATTTCTTGGGGCAGGATCTCTCACTGAGCCCAGAGCTCACAGATTTGGCTAGCCTGGTTACCCCACTAACTCCAGAGATTATCTCATCTTCAATTTCCAAGCACTGAGATTGCAGGTAGGCCACTGGACCAGTATTTTACTTATCTCCTGGAGTTTCAAATGCTAGTCATTGTGGTTGCAAAGCAAGCACTTTATTCATTGAGCAAACCCTGGAGGTTAAATTTCTCTTTGTAGAAAAAGTTTTTATTTGTAGGACTCATGAACATACACTACGGAGCTTCTCTCCACCCTCTCTTCCCTTCACAGATTACCTTGCTAGTATCTCATGTGACTGTAGTGCCTTTGGTACAATTAAAAAGAGTGTAGAAGAACATTTGCCTGGCATGCACAAGGTCCTGGTTCAGTCCCCAGCATCACAACGTAAGAAGGAACCAAAACTTAAGCATATTAACTATAGTTGCTTCCATGCAAGGGCAACACGTGTTGATTTTGCTACATAGTGAGATGAAATAATAAAGAGATTACACCAATATAGCTGGTCTCTTAGAAAGCATAATTTAAACTGGAATAATCACCTCCTATATATGGGAAACGGTTGGTATTTTGGCCAGTTGCTATCTAATAAAACCTTCAAGAAGATGAAATTATTAGCCAGTCCATACCCCCTGAGCACAGTGAAATTACATGTTCTGGTATTGAAATAAAATAGAATAGCATAACCAATACAGATAGCACAAAGCTAAACTGCCCGCAGCTCATGACTTAGAAATTCTCTGTACAGTCCTTCGAGTTGCCTCAGTATCCAACCTGAAGGCAGACGCCTGGTAGGCTTCATGAGGTGCCCCTCCCCAAGGAGGAGGATCTGAACTTCTTGTCATCAGACTCCAGGTCCAAAATTACCTAGCTACTAGGTTTAAAGATAAAAGGAGACCTAATGGTTGCCAGATCAGTGAACCAATGCTAATGTCAAAGACTAATGTGATCTTCGTGTCTTCCTAATGCATCACCATGTTGTGTGCCTTTGCATCCAGCCCAAGACAATACCATGATTCAAATACCAACCCATTACCCAGGAGAAGAAGGAAAGTGCCTTACACTAGACTTCTTGCAGGGAAAGAAACTCTTCCCAGAATGTTCCATTAGCCTTCCCTGCACAGAGTGATGGAGAGCCACCACATCCAGGGCAAGACTGGCTACCATTGAGGCTTTTTTGCTCTTAGCACAAAGCCAATAACTGCTGGGTAGGTCACCCACAAATCAAATCTAAGTACAAGAGTTAATGAGGTGTGTGAAGAAGTATCCACGTACGGTTTCATTTGAAATAAGACAAAAAGATCTATTTAAAAAATAAGTCAGGAAACTACTGGCTTTAGCCACTTGAAAGATTATTCTCAATTATCAGTCCTCAATGCACGACTATATCCCTGGGTGGTGTGAGACAGTATATTTAAAGCTCCAAGGACTGAAACCCAGCAGGCACTAGATAAATCATGCTTGATTCTATATTTGTTTCTAGGTCCTTGCGGGCGCAGTTGGAACACTACCCTTGGCAGTGGAGAGCATTTTCCATCTCCACAAACCATAGCCAGCCAATAGGACCAAGGGCGGAGCTGTGGGGTGCAGAGTAAGAAAAGCACGCCCCAGCTGACCCAGATGGCACAGAGGAAGGCAAGGTGGTTGTCTCAGCAGGACTGGGGCTGGGCAGAGTTACAGTGGACTCCATCCAAGATCACACACCATCCACTCACACTTGGGCTGTAAAAACCATCCACGCCTCTCAGTTGCCTGTCTGTTGCCACACAGCCACACTGTTGCCTGTCTATAAAGGATTCTAATGCTTTTTCTTTCTTCTAAGAAGAAACAGATAATTTTATAATTCGTCTGACCAGAAAACAACATCCTGGGTTTTTATCTCCTGGACAACTCTGTCCCAATGACTCATTTTCCAAACACTGAGCAAGAAAGAGTCACCGTTTCTCTGAATTTTCATTAATTTTTTTATAAAGAGTGAAATTGACCTTAATCATGTCTAATTGTGAAATTTCAAATATTCATGGGCTCTAACAGCTGAATTGGGTAATGTTAGGAATCACGTGACCTGGGAGGGAGCTAGCAAGATGGTTCAGCGGTTAAGAGCATGTACTACTCTTGTAGAAGGTCCAAGTTTAGTTCCCAGCACTCATGTCAGATGATTCATTGCTCTGGGGGGATTTGACACCTTTGGCCTCTGTGGACATCTGCACGCCCCACCCTGACATATACACATAATTAAAACCAAAAGACACATTTTAAGGAAAGAAATATGATCCACATACATCCCAGGAATGTGAGAAGCAGAGAGTTAAACCAACTTACCAAAATTCAATTCTGTTAATAGAAAACTATAAGGTCCATGGACCCTGGTCCTCAAACTAGAGTGGGTTCATCTTCTTTTTATTATTTTTATTGTTGTTGTTACTTTGGTTTTTATATCCTGAGTGAAGTTCCCCTCCTTCCTCTTCTCCCAGTTGTCCCTTCTCTGTCCCCCTTCCATCCACTCCTCCTGTGTCTCTTCAAAAAAAGCAGGTTTCCCATGGCTATCATTCATCCATGGCATATCAAGTTGTAGTAAGACTAGGCACTTCCTCTCCTATTAAGCCTGGATGAGGCAGCCTGATAGGAAGAGAGGGTTCCAAAAGTAGGCAACCGAGTCAGAGACAGCCCCTGCTCTCACTGTTAGGAGGCTCACAAGAAGAAGCTGCACAACTGTAACATAGGTGCAGAGGACCTACATCCATCCCATGCAGGCTTGCTGGTTGTTGGTTCAGTCTCTGTAAGACCCTATGAGATCAGGTTAGTGGATTCTGTGGGTTTTCTTGTGGTGTCCTTGACCCCTCTGGCTCCTAAAATCCTTCTTCGGCCTCTTCTGCAGAATTCCTGAGTTTCACCTAATATTTGGCTGTGGGTCTCTGCATCTGTTTTCATCAGTTGCTGAATGAAGTCTCTCTGATGATGACTGGGCTAGGCACCAATCTATGAATAGAGCAGGATATCATTAGGAATCATTTCACTGACTTTTTTTTTTGCCAGTTGTGTTTGATTCTATCGTAGATCTTTGACTATCCAGCCTCTAGGTTGTGCCCCTTTAGGAAGTGTCAGGGGTCAGCTACCTCTCATGGTATGGGTCTCAAACTGGGACCAATCATTTGTTGGCCACTTCCATAATTTCTGTGTTACTCTTACCCCAGCACATCTTTTAGGTAGGACAAATTGTAGGTTGAAGGTTATGTGACTGGGTTGGTGTCCCAATCCCTCCACTGGAAAGAGATAGCCAGGCTCTGTATTCCCCTTTTCTAGGAGTCTC
Source organism: Microtus pennsylvanicus (assembly GCF_037038515.1). Classification (NCBI taxonomy): domain Eukaryota; kingdom Metazoa; phylum Chordata; class Mammalia; order Rodentia; family Cricetidae; genus Microtus; species Microtus pennsylvanicus. The sequence continues at coordinate 1,119,282 of NC_134580.1, forward strand.
TTCTTATCTGGCTTTGGATTTTCATAATCAACTAGGGAACCTAAAACAGCTCAATGCACAGTATTATAGTCCAAGCAAGGAAGTTACAGATCCCAAGTATAGAAAGCCAAATGGGAGTCTTTTGTTAAAGCCAGTCATCTAGAAGAAGCTCTTGATACCAAAGAACTCTTGGCATGGAAACTCAGAGACGCTGCATTTACAAAGGCACAAGCCAGACGAATCACACTGATTCTCAAGATAGGCCAGGGAACCCTTGTAGCATTTCTTTCAGCAAAACACGCCAGCTATTTTGGTTACACAGCTGGGCCATGCACAGGGTAATAGAAATTCCAAAGTGTGTTACCAAAGTGGACATGACTGTGGGGCACTGGAGGTTGCAAAATGCCTGACTGCCAGATGGTGGTAGCACATACCTTTAGTTCTAGCACTCGGGAGGCTGAGACAGGTGAATCTCAGTGAGTTGCAGGCCAGTGCAATCTACAGAGTGAGTTCCAGGACAGCTAGGGCTGTTACACAGAGAAACCCTGTCTGGAAAAGGCAAAGGAAAAAAAGGAGAGAGAGAGAGAGAGAGAGAGAGAGAGAGAGAGAGGGAGGGAGGGAGGGAGGGAGGGAGGGAGGGAGGGAGGGAGGGAGGGAGGGAGGGAGGGGAAGGAAAGAAAGAAGTATGGTGTCACATTGGTCACTGCAGTAGCTTCATATTCCAAGTCACCTCTATCCAGAACTATTCTATGGTCATTTGGATATCCCAGTCTGACTGTGGAAATCACAGGAAGGCCATTACACAAAACTGAGTGAAGACTTGAAATGCTTGTATCAATTGGTATAAGGTTAGCAAGAAAACCTATGCATCTCTAAATAAACAGTTTTGAGCAAATCCTCCAAGTGAACATTCTGGATAACTCAGTTCCTTTTGTGTGGAAGGAATCTGGAACCAATGGGAACCAAAGGGAATGGAGGCAGGGCTGGTCCACTCCTAAATGACTTGCTTCAATACTCCAGCTCCTTCAACCTAAATTATGCCTAAGGTAGCTTCAGATGCTTTTGCAAAGTATAAAATGGCCCTTAAATTTTCTGAATGAGCTGCTTTTAAGTTCTTGGTTTGAGCTGAGTGAAAAGCTGGCGATATGACGGACCACACGAGATGGCTCACTGGGGAAAAGCCCTTTCCTACACAAACATGTGAACCTGGGTTCAGATCTCCGGTGCCTCAATAAAAACAGGTGTGGCTTCACACACCCAAACCCACAGTGCTGAGGTTTGGGGTTAGGAGGCAGTCAAGAGAGTGGCTGAGGCTTCTTAGTCAGCTAGCCTCGCCCCAAACAGTGAACCCCAAGTTTAGAAGAGAATTTGTCTCGAGTGAATAGGAAGGAGGAATGGAGTGAGAAAGCAAGAGCCCTAATGTCTTATGAAGAGCTATGCATATCTACACCCCCGTGCACACTCACACGTGCACACTCCGTTTGTAATATGAAGATGCACAATATTGTCACCTCTTCAACAAGTTCTGAGCACCCCCTCCCCCCACCGCAGAATGTAGTCACAAGGTTTCAGGGTTTTTATCACAATTGCTCCTCTCCACGACCATGGTACTTCCAACTAATCCAGGAGAGCTCTGTTGTCCCCGTCTTGGGGACAAGACTTATTAGGTCTTCATTGTCTTTGTTGTTCTGGGCAGACTGCATCCCGGAAAGAGGTTCTAGGCAGCAGTAAGCACAAAGGATAGCCCAAGCGAAAGGGGCTATTTGTGCAACTCTCTGTGATGTCCCAGTGTGGGCTAGCCCAGAGGATAAGCATATGCCTGTCTGCCAGCCACCACTGGAAGGTAATCCAGAGGCATTTCAGCACATTGCTCTTGCAGGAAGTGCATAGCATAGCCTGAATTCTTGGGTCTATCTTTTATTTGTGAGTGTAGTTGCTAGGTTAGCGCTCCATCCCTAAGCCAAACCCTGGCTCCTTAGCTTATCCTATATGTTTCCTGTATGCCTGTTAGTTGTGACCCTGCACCCAATAACAAAGATATTAAATTGTTCTACATACTCATCAAGGGAATAATGGACAAAGGGAACATGGCTTACAGACATAATGGAATATATTCACTCATTAAAAAATAAAAACAATACCCCTCTCTTTCTATTTACAGCAAAATAAGAATAGAAGACACTGTGGTAAGTGGGGATAAATTACAAGCAGGAAGGCAAATTTTACAAGTCCCTCTTATGTGTGAATAACTAGAGACATTGATTGGCATGGCGACAGTGATATTAAAGGCTGAAGTGGGGCCATAGTGGGGACTCAGAGAGCAAGTGCAAAAATACCATGAGAATGAAGTTCTTAAGTTCTGTAGCTCAGTGTGAACAAGCCTCAGTAACCTCATCTGTATTTTATTATATGTTATATACTATAGCTAGAAGAGGGTCTCAAGGACTCCAAACATATCATGATGAAGCCATAGCAACTTTACTTTGACTTGTTTCTTAAACGTTGCATCACATATTATATATTGCATCAAGATAACCATATTATATCCTATAAATACAAACGATGATTACATGTTAACCTCATATAAAATATGTTTATGGGGATGAAATGCTAATGGCCATGATTAGATCATTACATGCTGTATGTATGCAGGAATCACAACATCATCTGGAAGCTCATAAATTTGTATAATTAATACAAATTAACTTACAAAACTGTATATTTTTTTAAACATTATTTCAAGATTCTAATTATATCATTTCTCCTTCCTTTTCCTCTCTCCAAATTCTCGCATATACCTCTCCTTGTTCTCTTTCAAATTCTTGGTCTCTTTTTTCATTATTGTTACATGCGTGTGTGTGAGTGCGAAGTGTGCATGTGTGTGTAAATTGGTGCCTGGAAAGCTACATGTGAGATGTGACATCCATGTGGAAAATATAAAAATTAAATTTCACGGGCATATCACCTTGGCTAACGAGGCAAAGTTTAACTTGAATTGAAAGCTGTGGGGATTTCGCGAAGCCTCTGAGGAGCCAAGGCGTATTTTAAAGGTGCTTTTCAAACGGGCATCTACATGGCAGCCGAGCTCCTGAGGACTTGTTAAGGTGAAGAGCAAGCATGTAGCGTCATCGCTCTCAGTTAAGCCATGCCTCAGGCTTACTTTATATACTGAGTTTTTCCCCCTGGAAACTGGGGCGATGTTTGTGTTTTTTTCAGCTCTCCCCCAGCTTAGGAAGGGTGTTCACCACACCTGCTAGGTATGCCACAGGTTTCCAAGCGAAAGGGTGGGCTCCCTGGATTAGTTGCCACGCTCAGCCCGGGCCCGAGCTTACCTTCAGGTGGTGCAGGTCTTGATGATGAGAAAGGCTCCAGCTGCCCCAGCAATGGTTGGGCAAGGAAGAACTCAGCCAATGAGCAATGCGTATGCCAATTGAGGGGGAGGAGGAAGAGGGTCTATAAAAAGGACAGTGAGGCGGGGAAGAAGCCCTGCCCACTCCAGTAAGCTCCTGGAGAAGGGTGGTTCTGTATGGTGGCTCCTCTCTCTGCTGGGCGGCTGTGATCTCTGTGGGCAGCTAGCTATGCCGCAGAGGGCAGGCTGAGGTGGGCAGACTTCCACATCTTCACTCTTGTAGGGGGAAAAATGTCTTTTCTGCTGTGCCTGCTCGCTCTTCCTTTCAACTGCTGTACTGGCAGCCTCCCTGTGCCTTCACGCTCCCTGTGGTCCGCAAAGGACACGAACTGCTTAGTTCTCTGAAGTGTTCTCTAACCTGTAACTCTTCCTCACCGAAAAAAAGCTTTCAGAAAATGTCCCTGGGAATTAATAGGTAGACGTCTGAGTCGGCTTCTGAGAAGAGCCAAGAAGCTTTTCCTTCCTCACCTGGGAGTGGGGGAGGGTGGAGGACAGATGAAACAGTCAAAAGACTTCAGGCCATGAATTTGAAGGGGAGGCCGGGAAAGGGGTATGTGGCAGGGTTTGGTGGAAGCAAAATGGAGAGATCTCTAAACTAGTCTCATTCAAGAAGAGGGGGGAGCCTCAGCTCCCCCATAGTCCCGGCTGAGGGAACTGGCTGCTCTTGACTCAGGAACCGGGTTATGAGGGTTTGCAGCCCCTGGAGAGGATTTGCACACAAGGGAGGTAGTTCTGGTGTGTGGGATCTCTGCTGTCTTCTTCCTGGTTTCCCTTTAAAAGTAAACATGGCCGAACTGCCTCAAAGGTTCAAGGGAATGCCTTAAACTTATGCTATCCTCATGATGGAAAGGTTGCTTAGCCTATGCCCGGCAGGCACCAGGGGGCTCATTTGATCTTCTGTTTTATTACTCCTGTTCCAGTCATTGAGGATTAAATGAGGGATGAGCCCAAGACCTTAAACAGAGCCTTTCCGTAGAAACCCATTAAGCAAGTTAAAATGACTCCGAAGTTCAGCCACCAAAATGGCAGCTCATCAGCTGTGAAAGATAAATGACCACGGCTGTGGCTCAGTCCCCATTAGCGCCGAGTTTCGTGAGGGGAGAGGGGGTGGGGTGGCTTGGCTGTAGCGGGGCACAGGTGATAAAGCTCAGGGCAAACCGAAGCTGCTCAGGACTCTGCAGTTCCCTCAACTCTCGCACCCAAAAGCCTCCAACTCTCCAAAGAGAATAACAGATAACTCGTCAATTTCTCAGCCTGGGACCCAAAGTGCTGTGGTCCATTCACTGTAAATGACAGGCTTGGTTAATACTCTACTGTGCATCTAGAATCTTTATTTGGGGAACAAAGTCACAAGAACGATAGAAGCCCATTTAAGTTTCCTGTAACAACTTTTCATGGAGGATCACTATAAGTCCTCGTCATTCATAGTTTCTCTGAAACGGGGCCATACCTTCCCCCTCCCCCCCTCTAAGTTAGAGTGAAACACTGCTGTTTAAAATTGAATCTGGACTTTCTGTTTGAGACTTGTTAAACCTGAGACTTGTGAGGGGAAAAGATCAGTGCCCACGATTGTGTAGTTAAAGCAAGCTGTGGGGCGCTCTACTTCGGGTAATGGACTACAGTTATCAAATGGATGTCTTCAGGGGCACCTGCATTCCCCATGTGAGTGGCTCTGGGGCTCTGTTGGAAGACGGCCAGTGCGGGGGGGGGGGGGGCATTCATGGTAGCCCTTGCTTCTATGCTCTAGAGAGAAACTTTAGGGTTCTCCAGCTCTTCTAGTACAAGATAGCTTATGACCACCACTGGGCACTTCAATTCTTTAGCTTGGACAAAACTATTTAGACTGCGCCTTTGGTAGCTCCTAGTTCTCAAGGTTCTTGGGCTTTTTTCCACAGGCTTCGCACCTAGTCCCTTGATTTCTAGGAAAGCACCCATCCTCCCTGGCGTGAGCATGACAATGGGGTGTTTCAGCTGTGGCTAAGTGGCCCATCAGAGATGCAGCTCCTCGGTCCTACAAGTGGCCTATTTTTGAGTAGGTGTGTTTAAGCCTCGGTGTCTACCCTCCCCCACACATACCTCTTTGGCACTGGACTTGACTGTGTACCCTATTATCAGTGTATCTGGTAAAATGCCACTAAACAACTTCAGATGTTGTTCTGGGTAGAGCCCTGCCTGGCTTCTCCTTGGAGATACACCAGGAAGAATGGGGCACAATGTCTGTGTCAACCTGTGTGTGGCAACTATTTTACTATTTTTTTGTACCATAGATCGGGAGCATAGCCCACCTTAAATAGAAGTTGTGTGGGGTGGGGGAGCTCTGGATACTTCTAGGATGGATATACTGGACTGTTTCATGCCACAAATCCAAGTGGGTTGACAATGACCTGCTCCAAGACGAAGTTCTAGTGACCCATTTCCTCCCGCTGGGTTCTAACTCAAGTTCCTACCATCTGCCAGGTAGCAGCAGCAGAGACCGAACAGTGAACATGTGAGCCTGTGGAAACAGTTAACGGGTAAACCACAGCATTCCTTGTTCCCAAAAAAGCCCATCTCAGGCACAATACCTTTACTTCACCTCTAAGCCCCCCAAACCACAAAGCTCTGAAGTCTTAAGGTCAGAGTCCATGATCACATCCTGCAATCTGTAGTGCAGCTTAGGCCTACACTCACACATTCAGGGGCTTCCTGCAGAGAATTCTGTCCTGTCACACATGACCTGGCTCCCAGGCTTTCCTTTGAAATTTTTGGGTAGAAACCCTCAATGATGCCATAACTTGAATTTTGCATATGATGTAGAGGAGTATGCCAAGGTGTGTCAAGTGTTGGCTCCTAGAGCGACTTCCTAGTTTGAGAACCCTCAGTGCAGTGCACGATGCCCGTCTGCGCCCTATGTGCTGCCATACAGTTGGCAAGCTTCGGGCAAGGGGCTGGAGATTAAAACAGACACGGACCTCTAGTCACTGGTAAAAGGCCCTTTATTCAGTAGCACAATGGAGGCTTATATAACAGGTGTGCCAACAGGTGAAAACCTTATCCTCTGATCCGCAAGGCAACCCGTGCTCGAGAAGCAGAGCTGGTAAACAACTTTGACACAGCCTTTAGTAACTCAAATCAGATTTGTTAAGAGGGCAAGAGCAGCTGGAGGCCAGGACTCCAAATGGTCCCAACACTCAGTAAACTCACGGGCTTGAGTTGTGAGCTTATTGCTTGGGGGTGAGGACTGACTCGGAGTATAGCTGCTTTTGGGGGGGGATATAGCTAGCTTCTCTGGATGGTCGCCCAGTGTTTGCCTTTCCTAATCAACAGATCCTGCAAGGAAAACGGTGGCCAAGCTTGTGGAGTTGTAAGGTTGGTCAGGTTCACGAGTCTCTGGGCAGCAACATAAGGGTGCACGAGGCTCCAGCTTTTGGACTTGGGTAATAGCTACTACACATGAGGCAACCTTTTGAGCCACTTGTAGTAGGTGTGAATGAAATCATAGTACTCTGCTCCTTGCTCTGAATCGTGGGAAGCTTAGGGCCTCCTGGAGCCGTGCTTTCAAAACGCTCTGCTCACCCTTACCAGTCTCATGTTACTGCCCTGTGGTGGTCTCGCTATCTGGAATGAGGACCTTCAGAGAAATCGCCAAGAATCCAGATTGGATATCCCCGTAGTAGAAAAGGGTGTGTAGTTAAGAAACTAGGTACAGACTTTGTTGACTTCCCAAGGAAGGCTTTTACTCCCTCTGAAAAATGAATGGGAGGGTGAGGAGAGACAGGATGTGTAAGGAGAGGAACCTTGGGGGTTGGTATGTAAAATGAAGAAAATTTAAAAATTAGGTACAAACGAGCCAACTTTCCTCCCGTGCCCTGAAGCAGCAAATGGTCTGCCGGGGGAGTGAAGGACTCTGTTCTGCCACCGATTTGACTTTCTGGCTCACATGCAGCTGCTTTGCCCTTGATAGAGGCACGCTTAGTGGGATACTGAGTAGAAAGGTCTACAGCTGCCCAGTAGCGTGTGGAGATTTCTGTCGGGAGTCTGTAACCGGTCGCCTAATTTGTGCCTTGTGTCCTAACCTAGGTAATAGAATCTCCCCTTTGAATCTTTTCAGGAGCAATTTGTAATCCCTATTTAGGCAAAATTATCTTTTGTCAGGTGAGGGATTATGACTGAGGGAGCCAAGAGGGGTCTAAACAGTGCATCCCAGTTGACCCCGGTGGCTCATGGTTACACAGCGGTCTGAGCATGAGAGCTCTGGGGTCAGCTATTTCTGTTTAGTTGGCAAGACTGAGGGTGGGATTACATTATCGTACTCCTAAAGGCCAAGTTTTCCCAGCTTTGCTCAGCCTGTCCCTCAGCTGCTGTACCGGCTGCCTCTTGTTTTCTCCACTCCTGATGTGATGCTAGGAGTTTGTAGCTAGCTGCTAGCGGTGCATAGTGTTTTTTTTTTATTTATTTATTAAGGATTTCTGCCTCCCCCCCATCCTCCTCCCATTTCCCTCCCCCTCTCCCGATCAAGTCACCCTCCCTCATCTGCTCGAAGAGCAATCTGGGTTCCCTGACCTGTGGGAAGCCCAAGGACTGCCCACCTCTATCCAGGTCTCATAAGGTGAGCATCCAAACTGCCTAGGCTCCCCCAAAGCCAGTACGTGCAGTAGGATCAAAAACCCACTGCGATTGTTCCTGAGTTCCCAGTCTTCCTCATTGTCCTCTATGTTCAGCTAGTCCGGATTTATCCCATGCTTTTTCAGACCCAGGCCAGCTGGCCTTGGTGAGTTCCCGATAGAACATCCCCATTGTCTCAGTGTGTGGGTGCACCCCTCGCAGTCCTGAGGTCCTTGCTCGTGCTCTGTCTCCTTCTGCTCCTGATTTGGACCTTGAGATTTCTGTCCCGTGCTCCCCTGTCTCTGTCTCCTTTCATCACCTGATGAAGGTTAATATTCATGAGGATGACTATGTGTTTGTCTTTGGGTTCACCTTCTTACTTAGCTTCTCTAGGTGTTTTTTTTTTTTTTTGAAGGACTTTATAGGCTGTGATTCTGAACTCTAGTCTGCCAGGAAAGGTGGCGTTGGAATTGCATAGGGAGAAATTTGAGTCTGCTTAGACCATGAAAAATAGGCAAGACTAGCTCCATGCTCAGCTTCTTAGATGGAAACCGGTACAGTTACCCAAGAAGCTTTAGCTCTCTACACAGCACATACTCTGAAGGCACATCTCTGCTCCAGAGCCTGGAGCTGTTAGCACCCCAAGCGTGCAGCTGAAGGGCATGCTAGAGGGGAAAACGCCCAGTTGGAGGTGTTCTGCATTTTCTGTTGTGTTCACTGAAGCAATTGGTCTCTGTGCCCTCTGGGTTAAAGGGACAGTGGGTTCTGTATTCTTGAAGGTTCGGGGCTACGTCTAACTCCATGTTCTCAGCATGGTGGAATGTCCATACTGTCTGCAGTTCATCTGACCTCTTACTCCACATTTAACCTTACTGCCTCATCAAAAGGTGTTGGAGCCTGCTTCAACGAGTCAGCTTAGGGGGCTGGTACCTGAAGGCGGGGAGGACTGGGAAAATAAGACAGGATGGAGTCTGGAGGTCTGGTCAATTCTGAACAGCCCTGAGTTTCAGAAGTTGCGGACGTACAGACCAAAGGCAAAAAGCACAGCATAGTCAATTACCCACCTCCTATCCTTGAATAGGCAGCTTCGCTGTCTCAACATGTGTCTCCTGCAACAGCAGTTCTTGTTAATGTTCTTTCCCATTGGCTTAAAAGGAACATTCTCATGGCTCTGAAGGAGACTGAAACTTAACCTCTTGTTAGAGGTTACAAGTCAAAACGGACTCCAGATAGAAACTGAGGAACTTGTGGGCCACCACAATGGCTTATTGCTGTGAAATGGGGCAGGCTGAACCTAATTAAATTGCTACGCAGCATCTGGGATGGAGCTTTTTGTATGTGCTAAGGTGCAAGCTCGTTGGCATACTTCATACGGGCACTTTCCTAGAGGAGAGCAGTCTTCTGGCCAGTCTTGGCAGCATCAAAATTGATCCCTGAAGCACCTCGTCATAGAATCAGTTGGTAATGAGATTGCCTGCCCAGGGAAGCTTCACATGGATCCAAGTGTGAGCTTAGAGAAGATATATGTATATTGGTGTCAATGCCTGTTCTATGTGATGGGAATGGGAGGCCTCTTTGAGAACGGAAATTCTGATAAGTTTCTGCTCAGGGGTCAGTGTGTAGCATGGGCTAGTTACTGCTCTTCAGATGTGTCACAATGAATAGTGACAGTTTTAGGTGAAGGGTCCTCATGCTCTCTGCATAAACAGCCCAGACTCCATCACTGAAGTGTGTCAAGGATGACTTTGGCTTCAGAGTCTCAGTTCTATATTAAAAGATACAGCTACTGTGTGTGAGCATAACATATACTGTGCAAATATAATGGCAGCAGTCTAGAAGTGGGATGCGGGATCCAGGATCCCAACAGCATCTTCAAGGCAAGTTTTTTTAACTATATAAAACCCTGTCTCGAAAAACAAAAAAAAACCCTGTCTCGAAAAACCAAAAAAAAAAATCTCTGAAACTCCATCAGTTCAAATGAGAATGTATTAAAGTATCTTCCTTGCCAGTTAGATGTTAAGACACTGACTTCACTTTATTTGCATGAGATAGGAACAGTACAGACTTAAGTATAGTGAGGCCCTGGCTTTAAAATGCTCTAGGATCTGCTTTAAGGAGCCCAGTTAAATTTATTGACCTCCAATATCCAATCGGCTTGCTGCTCTTAGACTCCTCGCTATATGGAATTCTTCTGACACTGAGAATTGGACGATGCATATGCCCTCTCTCCAGGGGGTCAGTTCTTCTAGCCTTAAGGGCCTGACCCAGCAGCATGCTATTGTATCCTTTGAGACCTTGTGTCCGTCTATACTGGGATGTGGGGAAGAAAGGAATGAGAAAGTAACGAAGTGTCCTTAGGGAGCATTCTTGGTCTCTGCTAGGAAACCTAACCCTAGCATTTGAGCTCCATCTGAGTTCTGTTCACCTAAGCCCTGTTCATAGTTGTCAGCATTGGAAGATGACCGGGAGCCTCATCACACCCTCAGACACATGCTTGACATTTTCTTGGCCACTGTTTAAGCCTGGGACATGACTTATCTGGCTTCCCACGATCCTTGTCTCTCCATCCCTGTGAATCTATGAAAGCTGATGTAAGGACTCTTTGAGTCTGTACCCTGCTAGATCTGAGCAATGCCCCATTATCCTGGTACCAATTTGTCAGGATTACGGTTGCCGTGATCTAACACCATGACCAAAACAACTTGGGTAGAACAGGATTTACTTAGCTTACACTTCCTCTGAAGATGAACTATGATGTGGAAGTCTGGTCAAAGGGCAGAAACCTGGAGACCAGAGTTGGTGGAAGATGCTGTGGGTGGCAGGCGCTGCTTTTTTGACTTTGCTCCTCATAACTTGCTCACCCTGGTTTCTTAGACCTGGAGATCTGGCAGCTTTAAGGGTGGCTCCACCCACAATGGGATGGGATTTTGCATTGATCAATGCAAAATCAATGGAGAAAAATTCCCTGACTTGCCTGCAACCTGATTTTCATGGAGACTTTTCTCATTGGAACTTCCCTCTCGACTGTAGCTTGTTATTAAATGGCCATAAAACTGGCCAGCATAGTGGCCATAATCAGACAGGTGCATCTGGAGATGGAACGGGCTGCCTAGGTATAATATGTTTAGGCCCTACTCATTTGCTGAGATACCCGTAGAGGAAATACAGTGGGCCTCTTATCCATGTTCTTACCAAGTGGTGGTAGAGATGGATTGTCTCTGGGCATATCCAGCCAGTACCATCATAACCATGGTAGCCATGACAACTCTAGTTCCTTCAGTATAATAGGGCATTATGATGGTCCGTCCGTACAGGATGCAGATCCAAGATGCCCTCACCTGAGTTCCCAGGCACTTCCTATTGGGTACCCTACCAAACTCTATGCAGTTCTGTCAGAGCTTTATGTAGGCTTGGGAGAGCTAGAACACATAACTGAAGAATGACTATTTTTTCTTCCCATCTATGCAGCCATGGGAAAAGTTAGACTCTGAAGAGCTTTTCCCAGTGATGTGGCTGTTTAGTCAACTCATGTTTAAAAAAATCCTCTGGAAACTAGACTTGCTCCTTTGGTTATTGCTGTCCAATGTGGTGGGAGCAGACGCTTACATGTCCTGAGGAAAAACTCGCATAAACACTATATTGCTCACTGGCCTTTCAAAAGGACCCACCCAAGGTTCCTCCCCTTCTCTAAAACCTACTGTGCAGCAAGGGTGGCTGCGTTCAGTCTGTATGCTCTCGGAGCACACAGTGGGTGCTGGTGGGGGTGGGGGATTCTGTTCGTGCTCCAGGGGAGTTTTATCACAAGACTGTAAATGAGGATGGATTCTAGCCCACCTCTTGATAGTTAGCTGTCTTTCAGGCCTGCCTCTCCGTCCAATTGTGTGGCCTCCTTCATTCACTCCGATTTCCTGCACCAGTTCTCTTGGCCCACGGAAACACAGCAGCCTGACCTAGGGGCAAGACAGTTCCCCACATTGTCAGTTTACAGCACAGGCTCTCAAAAATTAACACAAAGCTGTGGTCGGCCTGTGTCTGGCATCCACAGCCTAGCAGCTCCTGCAGTAGCCTTTGTTTGCAGAGTGAGAAATAAATGAAGTAGAGAACATAGCGAATGTCGTCTTCCCCAGGGTTTAGATAGGTATTCTCACAGGATTTGGCAGGACTGTTTTGGCAGTTGAAGAAACCCTTAGTTTCTGGAGGGATTGAAGCAAACTCCCAGCTCATTTTTGGGTCGGCGGCAAGCCAGCACTTGTATCCAGGGGCTGAGACTCTGCTGAGGAACTGACTCAGCTGCGTTCTGCTTCTTTCAGCTAACATTCTCCAGCAAGATGGCTCTGCCCCCTTGAAGTTAGGGGTGCTTTGGCCTGTGCTAGGAAGTCACTTGAGTACATGATCATGCCTGTAGTCCCAGAGCCAAGGGGACACAGGTTGGAGAGTAGGGTAACACTCCTCCAAACACCAAGTTCTCAGGTATCAAGACTATCAAGACTGACAAAGGTAGGGAGGCAGATAAAAGGCTCATTCTGAGAATTCGACAGTACAAGATGTCAGGCATGACCTAGAGCCAGTAGCCCCGCCCCCAGACATCCTCTGCTACTAGTGGAATGAACAGAGCTCAGATGGAACTCAAGTGACTAAGTAGCCACTGCCTCTACTATATGTAGTTTATTCCTCGGGTGACAAACTGAAATGGAGGTGTCCTGGTCTACCCTGTGCTGTTTTGCACACAACCTGGCATTTTTGCTGTTCCTTTAATCTCTGAGAAACACCTACAAAGGATGCTAATGACTGGAAAACGGACACTGGAAGACTATGAACCTGCAGAATAGGACTGGAGTGTAGACATCCTGACGTCCTAAATGGACAGTGGTGTGACGCCTTATATCTTTAATGTTCTCTCCCTTTGGAGGCAGCTGTGCTTAAGACATGATGGCATTGCCCTTCTGGAAAAGTCACTACAGTCGGTAGGCTGAGCACTCCTGACTTGAATGCCATAGTCCGAGCAGGGGCATCTGGAGTGGGAAAGGGTCGCTGGTTAAATTTGTGGGTGGTGGTTTAAGATAATTATTTGAGAATTCCTGTGGAGGAAATGTATAGTTGGGCCCCTCTCAGACCATAGCCTCCCGCAGGAAACTTGAACTGGTTATCCTTTCGTGTACCCACAGCAGCTGTGACAATGGAGAACTTGAGTGTGGATCTTTTGGCTAGTGCACATCATAGGCTGAGTGGCTGCATACTCACCTGAGATTCTAGCCACTCTCTCCATCATTCCCAACTTGCTCTGCACCAGCTTCATGTGGCTCTTAGAGGGTTAAAGTAGGGAAGATGGCTGAAGAGTGGTCCTGTCTAATATAGGCAAAGGGGAGCCTTTGTTCTGAGCTGAGCTGTCCCCATGATGCAGCCATTTAGAGTCAATTCCTGCTCTTAAAACCACAAGTTCATAGAACTAGACCCTGTAATCTTAGTTGGCCATGGCTGCCCATTATTGGAGTAAATGTTTCTATTTCCTGAGGGAAAACTTCACACCATGCCCACTTGCTGATCCTAAAAGCCCCCTCCCACCCTACATATTAAACATACTAAAGCAGCTATGCTGCCGCTGGGCAGTGTTCAAAGACTTATGGGTCTTTTTTTTTTTATGAGAACTAGGCTGACTTCTCTTTGACGTTTAACTGTCTTACAGGCATGTCTACTCGGTCCTTGGTGTTTTCTTCATTCACAATTCCCGAGCAACTTCATTTCTGTGCAACCCTTGGGCCCAGTTCATCCCCAACCCTGTCAATTTACAGCACAGGCTCTCAGAGGAAGGAAAACCAGAAAACTGTAGTAAGCCTGTGTCTGGCATCCCTTTTGTTGCAGAATGTGGGAAATAATAAAGCAGGGAAATCAATGTCTTCACCTTCCCCATGATTTCAATAGGTATTTCCACAGAAGGATTTGGCAGTTGATAGCTGGGGAAGCCTCTTAATTTCTAGAAGGATCTAAGCAAACTCCCAATTCTTCCTTGGGTCAAAAGCAAGCCAGTACTTGGCTTCCAGAGGCTCAAACTCTGCTGAGAAGCTGACTTAACTGTGCTTTGCTTCTTTGCAGACGAATACTCTTCCTAGCAGGGATGTCTGCCACCCGCCTTGGGGAATGAGACCTCAGAACAGATCTACATTGGTTGATTTGGTCCATGATCTTGTGAACTGAAACTTTATTTTCTATCTCTTTAGAATCTGAGCACAACTTTCATGGTTACAAAGCTAAGCTTAAGTTTGCAGGATTGGGTCCATGAGAGACTCCATTCATTGTGCTTCATGAAGGGACCAAGAAGAATATAAAAATGTAGATTCCGGAATGTAGAAAATAAAGTTGGTAAAACCTAGGAGGATGAGAACAGACTGGTCAGCAGAACAGACTGATCAAGCAGCTTAAGGATTAACTATTAACAGTTACTTCGCTTTAAAGCCCATAGCTTTATTTACAAAGCCAAAGCATCTCTCTGCAAACAGAGCTAGCCTATGAATATGAGCTGAGTCAACTTTTAGGAAATGGAGATATGACCTGGGTTACACATCATCCCTGCTATGTGAAACTGGCTGCAACAAAAGTGGGGAGGAGAGCACAGGGCTTCAGGAAACACTACCTGGGAACGTACCAAGGAAGACTACAGGTTAAGTACAAACACTGGTTTTTACAATCTTAACAGTGTTTCAGTTGAAGGTAATCTGTATCTGAGCTTTACCTTTGTTGTAAAAATTCCTTTGTTCAGACTTCATAATGCTTAGGACACCTTACTATACGAAGCTGGGTTCAGAAACTGGCCTTTGCCACAGCTTTTTATAAAATCCATCTCTGGCTGTGGTCTCAGCTGAAACTTTTTGTGCCCCATGGAGGTGTTTTATTTTCCTGGAATCTGGTTTCCGGAATAAAGTTTGCTTCTAGTTTATTAGACTTCTGTCTGTTCCCATTTTGTGTGACCCCCCCTCCACTACCTGAGCCCAAAACTTGATAGTTTACTTGACCTTCTTAGAGGCTGAAAGAAATCAAATATAAGGATAAATGTTGGCTTTTTTTCTAGTCTAAAAACAGACTTGGAAAAGCACTTGAGGTAATTAAGATTTTTGGGAACATGTTGTAAATATAAAGTTAGATTTTTGGAAATCATCACTAGGATTAGAGCTAAATTTGAAAAGATCAAAGTTTAACCCCCTGTAAAATGTTGTACAAGAGTCATTGAAATTTGTGGGGCCCATTAACATGTGCAGTCTTAATACACGTAAGCCCAGGGAGTTGTGCGTGTTAGACAACATCTTGGCATCGAAGGGGTCTAAATGTATATTTTAAACAGGCTTCTTATAAAATCTGAAAGCTTCACCTTCCTACTCCCAGTTCTCCCCACCTCCCCTGCACTCCCTGGATCCTCTCCCTTAATCTCATTAGAAAAGAACAGGATTCTAAAAGGTAACGACCAAGCATAATAATAATCTATCACATTGAAGCTGCATAAGCCAACTCAACAGAAGGGTCTCAAGAGCAAGCACAAGAATAAGACTTTGGTTCACATGCTCAGGAGCTCTGTGGAACACTGAGCTTGGAAGCTATTGTGTGCACATGGTGCACATGGCTGAAGACCTGAGGTGCCAGACCCATGTGTTATGCTCGCTATTTCAGTCTTGAGTTCATATGGGCCTTGCTCAGTTACTTCAGAGGGCCTTGTTTTCCTGTTTACTTCTGCATCTTACTGTTCCTTTTCCATGGGGCTTCTTGAGCTGGGGGGTAGGGATTTGATGAAGACATCCTATTTAGGGCTGTGTTCCAAAGACACTCTGCTTCGTGTCTGGATATCAGTCTGTGGCTATTCTCTATCGACTGCAGGAGAGGATGCTTTGCTTCTCTGAAGGAACAAGGCACTGATCTGAGTATGGCAGAATATCATTAGGTTTCATTTTGTAGACCAGTGTTTGGTTCTTAACCTATGTCTCTGCGCTATCTAGTCTCTGGTTCTTTGTCACCATAGGACTGTCGGATACAGGCACTCTGTCTTAGTGAGCCTTAAGTCAGGAATTTGGTAGGTTGGCCTATTCCCACAATGTCTGTGCCCACCATGGCCCTAGCATATCTTGAAGGCAGCAGAGAACTTAAAGTACTTTGTGGCTGGGTTGGTGTCTACATTTCTCTTGGTAGCATGCAGAGTACTTTCTCACACCACTGCTACTTTCTAGTGTCTTTGAAATGTGGCATAAGGTCCCTCCGGCCCAGCTGCCAGAGGGACACCAAATCACCTCCACTAGCCATGGAAACCCTGCTGGGTTATTCCTGGTCTGGCTCTGGAGATTTCACACAGCCCCAGTCCTTTTGTGTTACTAATACCTTTTGTTGTCCTAGTGGATCTTGACTTGGTTTCCCATGGATCCAAAGCTTCTATAAAACTTGGTTTAGAGGAAACTTGGAAACCCTTGGTACCAGGTGAATAAGTGTTCGCACCTGGCATTGTCTTGTTGGCGGCTTCTATCAGCTTATATATGGAAGTCTACTAGTTAAAGTGTAAATAGAGGAAAAAGGTAAAGGGAAGGCACTTCATTCAGTTCACTACTCCTAGCTGCAGAGACTAAGTTTATCTCAATGTCAGTCTTCATTTTTTGGACCCGTGTGGACCCACACACCTGTGCCGAAATATTCACAATGAAGGGTCCACGTAGGCTCCATCTTGCCTTTCCATGTGCAATGAGTTGTGTTGCAGGGTGGACTCGGCAATGGTGCCCTGCAGTGACTGCCCATTGCCTTAGCAGCATCCTCGGTGGTTCGAGGACTTATATGTAACCCCTTGGCCAATCACTCAAGTGAATGCAACACAATCCCAATACTCGGTCTCATTTTAATGAGGCTCGGGACTCTGTGTCCCCATGATTAAGAGATCTCTCGATCTCTTAATCCTCCATCTTTGAGAACAGGGTCTTGCTAAGTTTGAAACATCCTGACTTTGATTCACTCTGTAGAATAGGCAGGCTTTCAACTTTGATCTTCTTGTCCCAAGGCTCCAAAGTAGCCAGATCGCAGATAATGTAACAGCAGACCTGACTTTCTATGTAGAAATTCTAAATTTTTTAGGTACCAGGTGAAAAGCCAAAAATACAGACATAACCTTTTTGGTCTTTCCTACAAAAAGATGCAAGTGCTATAAGGTGTTCTGTCTTCAAGAAACTAGAGGAACTTACCTCAATGTCTTAACAGTGGCTGGAGAGATGGCTGAGCAGTTAAGAGCATGGACCACTCTTCAGTGGAACCAGGTCGGATCATTGAACCCACATGGCAGCTTGCAACCAGCTCTAATTCTCAGGGGATTTTGATGCGCTCTTCTTGGAAACCATGGGGGGCAGCACTAGGTGCGTATATAGTACAGAAACTTGCATGAGGGGAAAACACATGAAATAAGATTAAATTTAAAATTATAAGATGAGGAAAAATATACTAGTAACAAAGTTATGTGAATACTGGTTGTGGAAGTATTCACATCAGGTTGAGGGGGTAGTAGATGGTGGACCTGCCTCCAACTGCTTTCTAATCACGAAAAGTGAGGTTTCCCTGGGGCCACAGATCTGGGATTTCTTTCTACTCAGTATCGATGCAGATGCACCTTGGAGAAGCAGTGTTACTGACGTGAGTCCGAGGAGAAGTTGATTCAAATAAGTTGCTGTGACTTAAATTTTCTGGATCAAACCTAGGGCCCTCCACACTATTGTCCTAGATAGACCTAGTTTAAAATTTTAGCTCTCAGTGACATTAAAAGTTGCTGTCTGAATACCTAGTTTCCAGCCTAGGGACTGGCAATCCTTTAGGACAGGACGGGACCTATGTCCATCTCCTGGAGGTCTTAATGTGCAGGCGGCCAGCCAGAGTTGGGGGCGCTGAAGTGTGTGCCCTGTCAGGTGGCCTACAAGCTGGGTTTGGTATCTGTTAGAGATCCATTAATCTGTAAGTGGAGGGAAGAGAATGATTATTTCAAGGCTAGCCTGGGCTACTTTAAAAGGATGGAAAAGCACGGTGCGTATCCTCTATTCCTTTGCTCTTGTCTTTTGCTCTGCTTTTAGGTATCTGTGTTGTGCCCACGGCTCCTCCTAGCCTGAGTACTCTGGATTGTAATCTGCTGCTCATTCAGCAAAACTCTTCCTCAAATTTTGGCTTTGCATACATTGCTGCTTTGAATACATAATACAACCCAATGAGAGGTGCACAAGTGGGAAGACAATATCAGATCCTCTCAATATTCGAGAGAACTTTTTCCATTTGTTTAGTCAAACGACTGTACTGGTCATGATCTTGAGAATCAGGTTGACTCAGAAGCATACCACAAAAAATCAGGTTCTCCGAATCTGACCATTACTTGATTGGTGGGAGCAAGTCTCTGAAGAGCCAGTCCCGACAAGAGCTACATCTGGAGACATCAACCTTTCTGACTTTCACAAGACACTTAACCTCACTGCCCCGATGTGCTCCTCAATGTCAGCTCCATGTTCTGTCCCCACTTAGCTCAATTTTGTCTCCATCACACTGAGCAATGTCCAAAACCATGTCATGGGGTCCTTTGGATGAGAAGCCTGTCTTCATGCATTTCATTTTAGTGCCCAGAAGGAATTTACAGTCAGCAATCAAAGTGTGGTCTCCAGTTTTATAGACACAACAGTCATAACCCAGCATTGCTACCAAAGTGGATTGATCTTGAGCTGCCTTACAGTGTTGTGATATGATCTTCAGATCAGCACATTGGGAAAATTCCTCTACTTTGTTATAACCAAAGCAATTATAGGCCTCTTTAGGAGCAGTGTACAACTCTTGGGTCAACTTGCTTAGGTTGGCAGTGTGTAACAATATCTTTCAGGACCTTGGAAATAACAAGATTCTGGTAAGTTTTTAGCATTGGCTCAGGGCAGGGAGAAAGGGCCCTGAGGAGATGGGCCCTTCATCCTACAATCTTCTAATTTCAGCATCTGCAGAGTGTCTGAAATACTAAAATCTGCAAGGCATGAAATTCAAATCACTTACAATGATACCTTTTGAAGTTCAGAAGCTTAAGCTGATGCAGACTCCACTGGGCAAAGCAATCCAAGTCTGAGAACTTCCAGAGATGGATGGGGGATTCCAGGTTGTAGAGGGGGGGGGGGGTGTCTTCAGGTACCTAAGCAAACTGTTTCATATGGTCATTGAAAAAAAAATGAGAACCTCGCCCATGGTGTGAGGTGCTGGAGACAGTTTGGAGAACAAAGAAATGGCGATCATGACTTCTCCATGTCGGTGGCAGGCTTTTGAAAGAGGTGCGGTAGCATGGTTTTTGTACCTCACATCAAGCATGATGATCCCTCAGAGTTCGCCAGTGTGGAGAGATTCCACACTGTATTAATTCAGCTTATGAATGAACTCTGGCCGTAGAAAATTTAAGGACTTCCCTGACCCTGTAGACTGACGTCCCAAACTTCAGCTTCACACAGCACAGCTGCAGGGAATCCCTTCTCTGCCCACTGCAGCAACTGTTTGGTCTTCATACTGGGGGAGCTCTGAAGTTCAGTGACAAACCTTCAAATGCCACCTCAGTGTGGATCTAGAAGGCCCTTCACTACTTGCTTCTCCGGCAAAGTTTCTAAGTGGTCTCCCCCCTCTTCCAGTCCGCACATCCCTGAGTCTACCACTTGAGGCTTCTGCCTTCGGGGCCCAAACCTCCGTAGCTGCCATTTGTCTATATTATCTAGTATAGCTTGGCAGTTCTCCAAGTTGGGGTTGTTCATCAGCAATCCAACAGGGAAGGCAAAGGGGGGGGGGTAGGGCCAGTCTGCAGTGAGGACCTTAATCGTTTTTGCTTGAGTGCTGGCTGTGTCAGTGTGGGGGAGGGGGAAGAACGCCAATTGCAGGTCCTGCAAAGTAGAGATGGCCAAGGTCTCTTCAGGCTTTTTCATTGCCAGCTGCAGGAATGTGGATGGGGCCCTGGAATCTCAAAAGGCCAGGCATTATAAGAATAAGCCTCTGTATTTGGGAGCTGGATGGCAACCCTTATGCCCCGCAAGGAACCAAATAGCCAAAAAAAACTACACACATGGGATGGCCAAGTTCTTAGACAGCAGGATCCTGTCAAGTTTCATAAGACACGTAGCTTGGACGCAGTGCAGTGTCTTAAGGAAAAATAACCCAGAGAGTAGAAAGTCAGACTTAATGACTTCCCCTCCTACTGCTTGGAATGTAGGAAATAAAGACCAGGAACTCTGGAGTCAGTGCTTGCCTCCCAATTCAATAAGTCCATTGCTTTAATGCCTTCATTACATGGAATTCTAAGCAACATTGGAAGCGGGACAATGTATATGCCTTAGAATCCATTCTTTTCACGTTATCGCTAATGGAGCTGGCATGAAAAGTGCCCTCCTGATTCCTCCACCCAGACCCGAGCCCTTTTGTACTTAGAGACCGGATGAGGTGTGAATAAAGGCAAGTCAAATAGGAAGTGGACTGGCCTCTGCCAGGAAAGCTTTCTGGTCCAGCCTTGTTCTGAGCTTTGCTCATGTTCCAAATCTGAGTTCCCCAGAGACGATGATCTTAGACATGGTTAATCGTAGTTTTTCCTTTTTCCACTGCGGGAGCCTCTAAGGATGTGTGCCTTCTGCCTCTCCACCTTCCTTTGTACGCTTGATCCTTGTGATCGATGACAATTGAGTCTGAGGACCCTGCAAGTTTGTCCTCAGCTTTCTCCAATCTCTCCCTGTGATCCCCGTGACTGAGGGAATCTTTGCAGACATGTTATCTGACCTGTTTTGGGTCCTCCTTTCATGGTTACAGTTTTGAATTAACCTAGCTCTTAATGTAGCACGTTCCTCAGGTGACAGACTGGTCCTGGTCTATTGTACAGCTCCTGAAACTCAGCCTGGTTGACTGTTCAGTCTCTGGGATTAGCTGCTAGTGTCTGCTGGTTTCTCTAGGTAGGGCAAATGCAGACACAAATCCTGGGGCAATTTGTGGCTTGCATCCATGAGGTTTCTTAAGGTATATGAATTTTAGGAAAATTTTGGAAAGGACCTCATTTAAGTGCTTTCTTTGGACTCCAAGATTCCAAAAAGTTCCAACTTTGAGACTTGGGAGTGGATTTTAAATCTAGCCAGGACTATGTTTGAAGAAAAACTAATCTTGACTGAGATCTCTGCCCTTATCTGCCATTTCTCAGACATGCCCTTGGCCAGCTCTTGAGTGTACTCAGATCAGGAAGTACTTAGCTCAGGACCCATTTAATAAAAGCAGATAAAAGCAGTCAGGGTCTGGGTGGTAGAGAAGCCTGAATGTTTCCAGGGTCACTCTCTATATATGGATTTAACATGTCCCAGACTGATTATTGTCACACCCGCCTCGACCAGCAAGGAAGACGCAACACCGGAGCTCTTCCTGCAAGCAGTTTATTCAGGACCTTGTCTCTCTCCCCCTGGGCAAACCTCTCCCAGCCCTTAAAAAGACATGGGCTGCCAACCCCGGATTGCCAGGTGGGCACTGCCTATAGGTCCACGCATATGCAAGCAGCTGACAATCATTGCGTGATAATGAGTCAGGCCTTAGCCAATATTAGGAGTTGATTATCACAGAGCACTCGCTTTTGGGATCGCGGAGGGCGGAGCCAGCACCATCATGTGCAGCTCCACGCAGCAATCTACACCGCCATCAGGTGCGGCTCAATGCAGCTCTCTACAGATTATAATCAGTATGTGGGACCTCAACTTGAAGTCTTTCACCATTTTGAGTTTACAATTTTCTGCAGATGTTTAAAAGCTACTTCATGTCGAGGTCTCTTTTCCTGTACATTGAATGTGACCTCAGTCTCGAATCTTTGGGCTGTTAGATTTTCACGTTTTAGTAATGCCAAGATGCAGGGCTTTGGGACACTGACAAACTCAACTGTGCAAGTACCTCTCCTGGAGTCCTTCAGTGTGTGGGATGCTGTGACTTACGCATGATAGGTTTGGGGCTCTGGAAGCCCTTTGCTGTCTAAACAGTAGAAGCAGCTTGAGAGCTCTTGGAGAACCGGTGCTGACTGAAGGATGCTACAACCTCAGAGCCCCTTAGTTATAATGGTCAGATTCTCAACTTCCCTCAAAACCGAACTTGGCTCAGCACATCTATTTTAAGCCTAGACATTAGTTCTGAGGGCTCAAGATAGAGAACTGGGGTCCATGGCCCAAGGTTTCTAAAACTTGTTTCCATTGTGTGCCAATGCAGAGGTTGTATGCTGCAGTTGCCCGCCTGTACTAGGTGACAGGGCTGCACTACTCCTGTATTACAGCGCCTGCACTACAGGACCATTCGTGAGCCTCGGGCAAGGGGCTGGAGACTGAAACACACAGACACACAGCAGATACACAAACGTCTAGTCACTGGTAAAGAAGCCTTTTATTGAATAGTATCATGGAGGCTTTTATATCCAACACAGTCAAGTGAGTAGCAGTGAGAACCTCGTCTTCTGATCCTTAATCGAGGACAAGGCAATACGTGCTCAGGAAGCAGAGCTGGACACTGCTTTCAGTAGTTCAAATCAAGGCCAAGTGAAAGTCACTAGCAGGGGAAGAGCAGCTAGAGGCTTGGACTCCAAGCGGTTCCAACAGCATGCCAGTGAAGGAACTGGGGTGATGATTCCCAAACCAGGAGCTGGGTCGTCAGGATCCAGATGCTCTGACCACAGGGGCTGTTTTAAACCTGCACAACTCTGCATGCTGGGCCTTAGCATGGCAGACCTCCTGAAATGGGCCACAATAGCTCAACCACTGAAACAAATATTTCCAAAAAGGCCTTTGGAACAGAGGTTTGGGTCAATGTTAAGAACTTCTGCCTTACCACCCCATCACCACCTAAGTGTTGGGATGGCTTAAAGTTCTGGTCTCCAGCTGCTCTTCCCCTCTAGTGACCTTTTCTTGACCTCTTTATCTGAGCTTCTGGAGAGCTGTGTCAAAGTTGTTTACCAACCCTGCTTCCTGAGCACGCATTGCCCTGACCTTGACCAAGGATCAGGTGATGAGGGCTTCACCTGTTGATCCACCTTAGCTGGGTTAGGTATAAAACCTCCATGGGTGCTGTTCAATAAAGCTTCTACCAGCAGCTTGAGAGGTGTATGCGTGTTTAATCCTGACATCCTTCACTCAGTTTCAGTTCCAGGCCATGCAGGCGTAGTACCTAAGCTTGCGTGGGTTTGGTTAACTGCACTTATGAGGACAGATCGCCTAAGAATTTGCATCCAGTGTGTTTTACCGGCTTGAGAGTAGAGAGGTAGTGATGTAGTCTGGCCACTGGTAAGGTCATTTGGGCTTTTGAGAAGGGGCACTCTACAAATTGCCACCAGAAAAAAAGGGCAAGAACATAACAGGCTAGATCTCAATGGGAAGCTTTGGCCCAAATCCTCTTGGCATCTCTTCTGGATTCTTCCAGATGCTGTAGCAGAAGTCCCATTTTCAAGACTTCATTGTGGCTTGAGTTGGAGTCTTGCTAGCTTTGCATCCTGTCCTAAGAGTCCTAGAATGGAGTCTATTGTGAGTTCCCTGCTAACGTTAAGACAAATCAGGTTGGTGAGTGTACTTGGAAAGCAGCCCCTCGTGCATCTGCAGAGCAGTGGGAAGTGAGACATGGAGAAAGCAGCTGTGACAAGTTGGCGTGAAAGTTAACCACAGAATGAACCTCTATGTCAACCATACTTGACCTTCTAAACTTCATTGGAACCTGCCTAAATTGGCTCCAAGAGACTATTGGGTCTTCCATGAATTACAAATTCTTGAGCATTTCTAGACCTCTCCCTCAGGATCTCAGAATAGGCATTGATTGTGGTACCAGATGTCATGTTTGGAGGAAACCATGTGATAGTGGGAACCAGATATTGCCTGATTAAGACCTATAATGACCAAGCACATCATTGTTCAGAGGATAAAACAATATTCATTCAGGATCATACTTGGTCATAAAAATGAGACTCCATGTGGTGATAATTCCTCTTAATATACAAGCACTTGGGAGGCATAGAAGGCAAGATAGCTTGAGGTTAATTTGTCTCTAACGTGGCAAGTTCCAGATGAGCAATAGACAATAATAGATAGCCTCAAAGTGACTGCCTTCATTGGTCAGTATTTTCATCAACTTGACATACTAGACTCACCCTGAAAAGGAACCTCAAACTTGAGGAATTTCCTTTAGGTTGGCCTGTGCACATCTGTGGAGCATTTTTTTAACTTGAGGTGGAGGACCCAGCCCACTGGAATGGATGCTACCCTTGGGTAGTGGTATTGAGTGGTATTGAGGATAACAACATATGCCAGGGCAATGGTGGCACCAAGCTTATGGGTATAGCCAATAACTGATTCGACTTAAAGGCCTGCTCCACAATAAGGAACCCATACCTGACACCTCTTGGATGACCAAGAACCAGAGACTATAGATAGCTTAGGGACCCAGGGCAGAACCAAATATACTAGCCTTAAAAATGTAGCTATGAAATGACAATGACTTCTGCTAGACTCAATCAGTGCCTTGTTTTACCCATCAGGAATTTTCTACCTACAGATGGGAAACATAGAAACCCACAGTCAGAGTTGAAACCTTGGAACACTCAGACCTAAATGTGAGTCTCCATTAAATATCTCCCCTCAGAACTCAGGGAACCCAATGAAAGGAAAGTAGAGTTGTAGGATCCAGAGAGGGGCGTGTAGGACAGGTAAGCAAGGCCCTCTAAATCAGTATGAACAAAGGTCATTTGAACTTGGACTAAAGCAACATACATAGGGCCTGCTGCACTGGCCTGAACCAGGTTCTCAGTGTATATGCTATGGCTTCCAGCTTAGTGTTTCATGGGATTCCTGCAGGTACAAATGTCTTATTTTTGTGCATCCCTTCTGGTTTGTCCTGACCAACTTTAATATGGTAGTTCTAATTAAAAACCACTGGGCTGGGTGATGGTGGCGCACGCCTTTAATCCCAGCACTTGGGAGGCAGAGGCAGGTGGATCTGAGTTCAAAACCAGCCTGGTCTACAGAGCTAGTACCAGGATAGGCTCCAAAGCCACAGAGAAACCCTGTCTCGAAAAAAAAAAACCAACCACTAAGGTAAAAGTTAACTGAACATTTATTCCTGCTAGAAAATTGCTCTTCTCCAATGGAGTAACACTGGTTATATCAACCACTCAGGGCAGTTCACGAGAGCTCCAAAGTTTTGTGTGCTCTTCATTGATGGACTGTGACTTGAATTGTAAATGGGGAGGAGGGGAGAATTTTCTCCCTGGAGTTCATTTGGTTAATGTCTTTCAGCAACAGAAAAGCAAACTAGAATATTACTCAATGGGGAATACCCTGTCTCATCCCAAAGTAAAATTATTCCATATCCTCAGCTATGGAGTGAGGATTAGTCAAGATCTATAGGGCTAGACTTTATTTTGTATATACTACCTTCACTTGAATACTCCCAGTTCCATGCCTAACTTGTTTCTCCTTAATTGCCTTGTTTAGTGTTCATGGTATGAGCTTGATCTCTACTAGCTAACATGATTGTATATTTGAGTAGAACAAACTCCCATTCCTCAGAACAAAGCGTCAGGGCAATTAGAAGACTAAGTTCCTATCTCAGTAGCATACATAGTGTGTGACTTCTGTATCACTAGCCATCTATTGTCTGAGACTTGCTTGGAATCTGACTGTCTTACATAAGTTTGAGTTGGTCCCTGGACCAAGCTTTTAACTTGGTTTCTGTTACTAGGGGGTCTGATAGATGTTCTTGGTTATGTGAGTGCCCTTGTCAAACTTCACCCATCAGAGGGATGAACGAGGGCCCTCCAAAGTTAACATTTTGTCTCCATTTCTAAGCTGCCTAGCTCTGCACACTGTTATAACAGGGCCACCAATTTTAAGACGGCTTAACTGCTGGATCTGTTGAGGCAGCCATGGATTGGAGGCCTTTGACTCCTGTGGACCATAACAGAACTGGAGAGAAGATTCTCTAGGGATAACTGGTCCAGTCAGCTCTAGAACTGTCTAGAATTAGGTTGGTCACATTCCTGATATGCTATGGTCAGTAGTATACCATCTCCTTGCTTCTCTAAATTCTGCCTTTCTCAGATTATGGGAAACATGGTTAATTTATACAGACTCAAATACATCTTGTTTGTCCTCTTGAAAATAGAGATGCATCGTTTTGAGTACTATTGTGTACTGTAGTGGAAGCACTGTGTTCACAAAAGCTGATCTGCTTCCTCTGAGCATGGTGTTCCTCAGGACTATGTTTAGCTTTCCTCTTTATCTGGTCCAGATGCTTGATCACTTCTGTGTTGAAACAGTTTGGGGAGATCCATCTTCTGGGACTCGTGTCTGTCACCACCTGTCAATTTTATCAGTTTTTTTATTTTATTTTTTATTTATTAAAGATTTCTGTCTCTTCCCCGCCACTGCCTCCCATTTCCCTCCCCCTCCCCCAATTAAGTCTCCCCCCAGCCCGAAAAGCAATCAGGGTTCCCTGTCCTGTGGGAAGTCCAAGGAACCCCCACCTCCATCCAGGTCTAGTAAGTTGAGCATCCAACCTGCCTAGGCTCCCACAAAGCCAGTGCGTGCAGTAGGGTCAGAAACCCATTGCCATTGTTCTTGAGTTCTCAGTAGTCCTCATTGTCCGCTATGTTCAGAGAGTCCGGTTTTATCCCAGGCTTTTCCAGACCCAGGCCAGCTGGCCTTGGTGAGTTCCCAATAGAACATCCCCATTGTCTCAGTGTGTGGGTGCACCCCTCGCGGTCCTGAGTTCCATGCTCGTGCTCTGTCTCCTTCTGCTCCTGATTTGGACCTTGAGATTTCAGTCCTGTGCTCCAATTTGGGTCTCTGTCTCCTTTCAACACTATCCTGAGTGAGGTAAGCCAGACCCAAAAAGAGGAACATGGGATGTACTCACTCATATTTGGTTTCTAGCCATAAACCAAGGACATTGAGCTTATAATTAGTGATCCTAGAGAAGCTAAATAAGGAGAACCCAAAGAAAAACATACAGGCATCCTCCTGAATATTAACCTTCAAGCAATGAAAGGAGACAGAGACCCAAATTGGAGCACAGGATTATCAATTCTTTTGAGTATTGCTGTCTGATCTTTCAAATCAAAATCAGAAGTAGCCAGTCATCAAAGTCTTACCTTTGGGCTTCTCTATAGTGTTGTATCCCTGTGGGTCAACACTGTCTCCATTTCTAAGCTGCCTAGCTCTGCACACGTAACAGCACCTTCAATTTAGTTAAGGCAACTTAACTGCTGGCTGTTCCGAGGCCTCTTTTCCCCATGCCTACCTTATGTGAGGACATAGTCAAAAGCTCATGGGGTAGATTGTTTGACCCTTGCTCACCACTGAAACAATATCTTCAAATTCTTAAGAACAGTTTATGGTCTAATTTGTTAGGTAGAAAGAATCCTTAGATCCAGGGAAGTGTTGGGTTTCTGTACCACTGAGAAAGACCCTTGCATTTACTGGAAAACATCTATTCCTCGAGGCATCTATGGTTACAGGATGGGCCATCCATCCAGGCAAGGGCTATTATCAAAAAGGACTTCACTGTAATGACCTTAAATCAATAAGATGGGTCACCAACTTTATAGATTACAATTATTTCTTTTGAAAAATGTCAGATAAGGGTTGTGGACCTCCCTGCTAAAGGCAGGGGCTATTCTTTGCTTTGGAAGGCTTGTTAGTGTTCAGATGGTCCATCTCTTAACATTGTCTCCACTTTATAATTAGAAAAGATTGAAGTATCTGCCATGGGGCATTGAACTATCAGTTTATGAATAACTAGAGGGTATCTGTTTCTCATGGGTCCAATTTTTTGGGAAATGGCTTGTTTAAGCCATGCCTCACTGACTCCTGTGCATCTGGGGTTTAATAAAGAAACTGCTTGGCCTGATAGGTTCAGAACATAGATGGGTGGAGTAGAGAGAACAGAATGCTGGGAAGAAGGCAATGAGGCAGTCTCCATGCCTCTCCTCTCTGAGATGGACATGCAGGTTAGGATCTTTCCCAGTAAGCCACCACCTCGTGGTGCTACAGATTACTAAATATGGGTTAAAGCAAGATGTGAGAATTAGCCAATAAGAGGCTGAAACTAATGGGGCCAGGCAGTGTTTAAATAGTTTGTGTTTATTATTTTGGGTAAAAACTAGCCTGGTGGCCGGGTGCCAGGAACACAGTCCGCTGCTCCTTCTACAAATCTGCACACTGACTTGCTCTCAAATTTTGAAGCATTTTGACTAACTCTAACCTTTCTTTGCATCGTTAGATCACCTATACAAGTCTCAGGCCACTCAATTTGCTTGCAGTAAATTCACTATTTCACTTTTATATTTGAAGTTTATTGCTTTGTTCATTTCCCCCATATTCTCAGATCTTTCTTACTAACCATATTCACTGTAACTTCCATCAAAATAGGAATTAAAATGTCCTGGTTTAGATCATTTTAGCATACATTTTAGACATGGCATAGGTTTGCTGACCATAAACTGTATGACCATATATATTCAACTTAGCCAATATCGACCCAACTTAATGCTTTCTGCACCTGTGACTTCAAGTATTTTTATCTTGCCTTGTGCAAGTGGAAGGATAGACTGTCTTAAGCAGAGTGAAAAACTTAGCCAAAGGACAGGAATGAAGGAGGTGACTTTGTATAGAATGGGGGAGCTGCCTCATTTGTACCTATTTGAAATTCAGATTTAAAATAGACAGGGATGTCTTGTCTTTGCCTATCAACAGCCTCAAAATTGCTCCACTTGCTTTTAAATGTGTCTTTAAAATGCTAAAACATCTAAATTTGATCCTTGTAACACTTTTTCCTTGTGAATAGTACTAACTATCCTGATTTGATTTCCAACCCATTCTTTGCCTTCTCCCATATATCGGGGTGAATTTTAAGGTTTTATACATACAGATGAGGGGTTTTTCTTTTCAAAAATAACCTAGACAATGGAAGGACCCTAGCAGGAGACGAGGGATGATATAGGACTCAATGAGGTGGGGGGTGTCTATCTCTGCCTGCTTGTTTGTGCTAGACAAGATGTCTGAGAGTCTACAGTGGAAGACTTCTCTCCTCAGGTTCCAACACTGCCTAGTTTATTTGGCTTAGGAGTGGACACCAGTGAGCCCTCTGGGGACTTTTATATCGCCAGGGATTGCCGTTGAGGGCTTTGAGTAGCAAGGCCTCCTTTGTTTAAATTCTATGTGAGAATTTGATACCTATTATCCATGTCACACTATTAAATAAGACACAAGACATTGGCCTTCCAAGTTCAAAACATGAGTAAGTCTTGTCTCTTAAATGCATGGCCATATGGAATACTGGAAAATGGGTCTCACTGAATTTTCATAGTGAAGAACTTCCTTATTGCTTGGGAGTGTGGGTCCCAGGCTTAGCTTCCATAATTCATGGGAAAATACTCTAGGCAAAATCAAATGGGTTTTGAGGTAATTTCCTATTAAGAGAAATACTGTATAATCTGGATTCATTTAGGAGCATTGCTGGATCACTGTTGATAAAGGAGGATTTGGGGAAACAGGTATTAGGACCCTGAAGAAGCTCCGGAGCCCAGTTGCCATCAGGAGGTGAACTGGTGTCATTAGGACTCTGGAAAATGTATAGCAATGAGAACTTCTTGCAAAGGGGTCTGAATGGAGTTGGCTGGGGTGCTTGGGTTTTGTATCTTAGACTATTCAGAAGAAAAAACCACACACATTTAGTGTTGTGTATAAGGAGTGATGTAATCTGTTTTCTAGGTCTTGACTGTCACCTCAACTTATATTCAATGATTCAAGAGAGCTGCTGGGTTGTTCACTATAAACTCAGAAACCTCAATTCTTGCAGAGCCTTCTGCAGCAAGGCTCCCAGAAAAGCATGTAGAAAGAGTTAGATCTAGACTTCAGCATTTATGCAGTCAATGGATACAGATAGAGAAAACTTAGAATCTTGTGATCTTATATTTTCTACATAAACCATGCAAAAATGAAAATACTCCATGACTCATGGAGGCTTAGAAGGCGACATAGGCCTCAGGTTCTGAACCGGGAGGACCCTGTGTCCTCTCATCTTCACCCTCGGATTTGTCTGGATGCCATAAATAGCCTCTGGATTGATGGAAGATGGCTTTGTAGAAGCCCCCTCTGCACACTGATCTCTAGAAAGAGCCGGCCTCTTTAGAAAATTTAGAAAAGAGACCTGCTGATCACTAGACAAGGTCGTCACTAAAGTGTCATTTGCTGGATCCCCTTCCCGCTTCTCCTTTACCTGAAGAAAGGCAGACTTAATACAAGTTTGGCCAGTAACCCACTAAGACATAGGCAACAGGAACCCAGTATTATGACTTCACAGTAGCTTGGCACTTCTAGTTAATGTATTTTATTGTGATAAAGCCATGTCCAAGGCAACATATAGAAGGATTTTTGGGCTTACAGTTTGAGTTAAGATTCTCCCATCATAGTGTTGGAAGTATGTCAGCAGAATAACAGTCAGAATCTGAAGGCTCATATCTTGAAGCTCACAAATATGAAGTAAAGATCAAACTAGAATTTGGTGACAGCCTTTTAAACTCAAACTTGCCACCAGTGACATATTGCCTCCAAGACCAGGCCAAACCCTCCCAAGCTTCACCAAGCAACACAACCCAACCATAAGGCCCAAGTATCCAAGTGCTGGACGTTATGGGGGATATTTATTACTCAAACCACCAGTTATTGAGCAAAATGTAGCATGTTGGCCTGGAGAAATCTTAATATTTAACTTCATCTCAATCTCAGTCTTGAGACAAACTGATTCTAATGAGTAAGCTTGTTTTTAAATGAGGGATCACTAGGAATGGGGTAGGCTGTCTCATTTTTATAGAGCAGAACATACAAAATGTTTATACCCTACCCTCATATCCACTTTTAATTTGCTTTGAAATGTTTCAATTTTAATTTAACAGTCTTAATGTTATAAGATTCAGTGACATTAAATGCGCTAGCAACATCACGATCTTCCTAACAATTCCATCTTACAAAGTAAAAACTTTCCAGCTCTTAAGAATTCTCCCTCCTTTCCTCAGTCACTGTACCACTTTGCTTTGTCTCTCTGAACCTGGCTATGGTTTTCCATCATTAATCTTTCACTAGGTTACTGATTCCTACTAAATGACATAGGAGAGCCTTGTGTATTGAAGATATTAATCCCCATCGGACCTACCGTTATAAATACTACTTAGCCAGTTAAGGGTATGCTATGCCACTTGAAGTAGGGGCTTCTTCAGAATGTGGAGACGGAGTTGATAAATGAGAGGCATATGAGCAGTGACTCCACATGGAGAGGTGATCTATTAGATTTGGAAGTGGTAAAAATAGAGCCTTTAAGAGCACATACAGAAACATGGATGTGGTCAAAACTTCAAAACTAGCTGTTGGTGAGTAATTCCTCCCCATAGCTATGGCTCTTTTGTCTCTATGTTCCACCTGCTTGAATATTAAACTTCATTCTCTAAGTCTGGACACCGAGAAACCCCAAGAAACCCCAGACCATTTCCCAGCTTCCATGTTCCAAGCTAGTTAATCAAATCAAGATGCTGCAGAATCTTCACTGGCTCTTTATTCCCTTCAGAGAACACAAGTGATCTGATGAAATGCCATTGTTTAGAACCAAATAGCCACTTTCCCAAGGTAACACTTTCAAATTCAAATCAAGGTCCATGTCTTGGCAATAGGCAAGCATTCTAGGGAGGAATTCTAGTTAAAAAAAGGTTTTTAACTTTCTTTGGGCCACCTAAACTCTTCTGCGTAGAGGCTGAAATATCATTGTCACTTTCTCACTGTCTTTAGAATGAAATATGGAATAATTGCTGCAAAGACATTTGACTTCACCTTAGGAGTGAACTGTTGAGCCCAATCACAGGATGGTATGAAGAAAGGGTACCTCTCATGTATGGCATAGAGGAAGTTCACAAGTTGCCCCACAGCTAACTGTAAAGGCATATATCCCAATTGCTTTTAGATTGCTGTGATTAAAAACACCATGGCCAAAAGGCAACTTAAGGAGAGAAGGTTTTTTTTTTTTGGCTTATTTCCAAGTCATAGTTGCCACTGAGGGAAGTCAAGGCAAGAACCTAGATATAAAGCAGAGACCACGCAGGGAGTGTAGTTGACTGGTTTGGCCTGCTTTCTTGCACCACCCAGGATACTTTCTTACATAGCCCAGGCACCATCTAAAATAGGCTGGGTCCTCTCGTGACAATTACGAAAATGCCCCAAGGCCATGGCCTGCAGGTCAATCTTACAAAGGCAATTCTTCAGTTAAGATTACCTCATCCCAGATAACGTCTAGATTTTTGTCAAGTTGACAAAAACTAGCCAGCAAAAATCTCCATTGACTTCTGGGGGTGGGAGGGAGGCTTAACTGAGGTTATGGGGACCCAAGCAGGTAACATCGATCAAAGGTTAAAAGCATCAGGCCCAGGAATGAAAATCTGATCCATAAGAAGCTGTTTCCTTCCTAGAAAATGGCCTAAATCTTTCATCTTAGAGACCATGAGCAATTTCGTTTTAATGGACTATGTGAATACACTAAGGTCCCATGTGACTGAACCCTGACTCTTCACAAAGCTTAGGAATTGTCCTCTAGCATGTGCCTCTCACCTGTTCTGGGGTACCTGTCTCAATGTGTTCCTGCAACAAAATACACGAGATTGGCTCAGATATGCTTTTCTGTGGTGGGAAGTGTGAAAGAGTGCATTCGTTGGGCAAAGGGGTCTCTCATGAACATAGATCAACTAAGGGAACAGTTGAGAACATCGTAGAGGTGTTTTGGAAGTGGGGGAATGTATGAGGCCTAAGTCAAAACTACACACCAGTTACTTGACTGTGCCTCAAGCAGCAGCCCTTAAAAGGCTTTATCTGAAATGTTGGAGACTTGATCCATAAAGCCCTGCTTCCAGTTTGTGTTCCAGCTGCTTTTGAGCAGGGGATCTTGTGGGGTTGGGTGCATTAGATAATCATGAAGGAAAAGATTCCATATGCCCCCAAACACTATGCAAACTAGGAAAATCATTCTTGCTTTCTGGTCTGAGGAGGAGGGGAAAGAATAAAATTTTAGTAACCAACTATATTCAACACAATTTCTAGTATGTCTAGCAATGGATTCTTGTATATTCCTTTGCCTATTCCATTTTCTGTAGTGCTCTGGTAAAACCATTTAGAGGTGTATTTGGACTTAAGTTCCAGAGGGAAAGAGGTCTATTACCACTGTGGTGGAGCAAGCAGGGCAAAGTAGAGCAACTGGAAATTTACATATTAACCTGCAAACAGGGAAGCAGAGCATACTGGGAGGGTCAGGAGTCTTTGAACCCTCAAAGCCTGCCCCTAGTGACAGACTTCAAAGAATGCTGCACATACTAAACTTACCCAAATCTCCGAGCCTATGTGGGGAAGAGAGGGCATTCTCATCACAAATATCAACTATAGCCTCCTATAAAAATCAAATAACATCACATACTTACAACACAATGGCACAAAATATGAACCTTATTCCAAAAAGGATGAGTAAAGATTACACTCTAAAGCAAGACCTGACAACTATGAGGTTCTTAAGTTCCCATTACATAAGGATGTAGAGAATCGGGCTTACTCATCTTGCATGAAGCTTTTGCACAAAATCACCTGGCTAGTTTCACATACCTTTAAGCCTGGTGCCCTTTTCTGTAGCTTACTGCCTCAGAAAAAAATGGCTTCACCTTACTTGTCTGACAATTTAGTCAAATGCAAGCAAGAAATTGCCTGAAGATCAATTTTAATTAAGGAAACATCTTCGTTCCAAGGGGGAAACTCGGAGCGGTTGCACGTGTATAGACTGAGAATAAGACTTAATTAAAATCCACCTCAGCCATGTAAGTGGTGCATAAACCTGAGCAAGTACCTTATCTCTTTAGCCCAGTCCTGTCAGCTATAGAGAGCAGTGCTAATATTACTGCTAAGTTTTAATGATACTATAAAAAGCACTGGTCATCTAAATACAATCTGAGATCAATGATGGCACCCCAGTCTAAAACTCCAAATTACATCGCCCGAATAAGTGATAATTTAAGAACCAAAACCCTTAAGACTGTGATCCTGGACCTTGCTAATCAATACTTGACATATTTGGGTGAGTATTTCAGATAAAGTGTAATGAAGACTGCTTATGGTATAAGTTGGCTTCTCCTGTGCTGACCACTGTGCAAGGTTTTAATACAATATTTTGTGCTAATTATGAATGGATGTCTGCCATAAGAAATAAGGTTTCAGAGTTAGTGTAGCCATTTCTGCCAGGTTGGGCTTGAACCTGGTTCAAGGTTGTACTGCTTTCGAGTCAGTTGGAATTTCCTGCAGGAGCCATCTCAGTCAGGAACATTTGTTCTCTTTTGGAAGACGTGAATTTCTACTGGGATACAGGCAGATGGGATTTTTGAGACCTCCCATTCCAAGGTTATATAAGCAGTATGTAGACTTGCTGGTGGTGGGGGACTCTTCAGTGGGAGAGCTTGTCTATAAGTTATCCAAAGGATGTTTCAGTGATATGGACTTTAGGAATCATCTCATGTTGTAGGTAGATGCCTTGGTTGTATAGCTGCCCAAAAGTCGAGCCTGGGAGAGCTCCCAAGAAAGCAGTTACCTTTCAGGGTCAGTCATGCTGCTATGAGTAACTCAAGGGACTCATTGCTTCAAGTTGGACTCCACCAAGAGAAGGGAAGGCACTGTCAATGCCCCTTTCTGCTTTGGCTAGTAGCTTCCTCTTGACATCTTTCTGGAGAAAAATGACATGGCCAGAGCCTTAGTTACCATGACAAAAAGTAACTTTGAGTATAGCTTATGACTCTAGAGGCTAGAGCCCATTGTTGGGAAAGGCATGACATGGCAGCAGGAGCAGGAAGCTGGCCAATCACTTTATCCATATACAAGCAGGAAAGAGTGGGAAGTGGGGAGAGGCTACTTCAAACCCTACCCTCTGCAAGATACTTGAAAGAAGTTCTACTTTATAAATGTCGGCATAACCTCTCCCAAACACTACCAACCGAGGGACCAAATCTTAAACATGAGCCTATGGGGGAGGACACTTGTCATTCAAACCACCACAGTTGTAAATGACAAACATGAAATCAGTCAGGCGATATTCTTTTCCCCATAATATAAACAACTGAATTAGTGTTGGTCATAAATGAAGATCTGTTTCTCTATCCATGAAGAATGGATGCTGTTGAGCTGTTCTCATAAGTAAAATTCCTTTAAGACTTTGATGTTCCAGGTCACGCAGGTGGCCTTTCCTTCATCACATCCGTCCATCTGGTGAAATGACCTCGTCTTCTTGCTACCCAGAGTTTCAATTTATATGCAGAATGAAAGGTGCAGGCGTCTCCTCCCCAGAATCTTTATGCAGACCGCAGCACTGGGATGCTACTAAGGTGGCTCACGTTTCCTTATTACAGTGTAAAATCTCTTGCCAGAAGCTGATGCCAACTTCAAAATTCAACTGCTCTAAATTTAAAGTGCTGTGGTACTTCATGAAGGATGCTACGCTAGGTATTCAGGACAGGCAAACATAAGGCCTAGCTCAGTCGGTAAGAGCATGAGACTCTTAATCTCAGGGTCATGGGTTCGAGCCCCATGTTGGGCGCCAAAATGTAATGGCGTAAACGAATGCAGACAGATTGTAAAAATATATATAGCTTTAATGGCGAAATAGACTTACAGAACCACCGTTCCGCAGAGACCAGGAAAGCAGAAAGGGACGGCTGGGAGCACGCTTGCCAAATTTATAGGCCAACATTAGCCTGAGGCGAACACGCCCCCTAAGGGGCGGGACTTATCCCTACACTTTTGTCTATAATTTTTCCATGACATGGCATAGTAATGATACTTGGAATAATCAGATTAATGCACTCGAATATTGGCTAGTGTGGGTAATTAGACCTTGAACACATCTACTCAGTATACCCCATTGCCCATGCTTCTCTGTAGAACGCTTCCCAGTCATGTTACCCTATAATCTTAAGTAACCCCTCTTTTTTGTGATGCAGCCACCAATCTGATAATGAATTCCAACCTTGCAAAGTTCCAAGGCTTTTGGAGATAAATACTGCTTTTACCCTGTAGACACTCAATTACCTGACTTATAACAAATGAGACAATATTGATTCGGAGATTTTTATGGCCAGATGACAACTAGGTGCCTGGAAATGTTTGTTAGAAAATGCAGTCCACTTATGTTTATGAAATTAATGTTGAT
Organism: Microtus pennsylvanicus; assembly: GCF_037038515.1. Classification (NCBI taxonomy): domain Eukaryota; kingdom Metazoa; phylum Chordata; class Mammalia; order Rodentia; family Cricetidae; genus Microtus; species Microtus pennsylvanicus. The sequence goes on from NC_134580.1 coordinate 1,155,517, forward strand.
GAAATTTTATGCATATGCAATTCCTCATTTAACACCATACCTGCATTTCTGTTTTGTTTATAAGTTAGAGAATTTCACCTTGGTATAATAAATGGGTATGTCTGGAAGACAGCCTCATGAAGAGGGGGAGAGCTTAGGAGATTTTCTCCTTGGGTATTCCTCCTATCAGACAATAGTCTATGGGGACTTACGTGCAATTCTATGCTGTGTGAATAGTAGAACTAGAAAAAAATCTACCTCAGGGAAGGTGGGGGGAGGGAGATTAAAGAGAACTCTGGCTAGTGATCTATGGAGTTTGGTTATCTCTTATATGCGACAGCTCTATTTAAATACACTAAAGAGCTTTTAGTTCTCTAGTTCCAGAGTTGTCCTTCAGTCTGTGCAGTCTGTCAATGGTAAAGGGCATTTGTTCAGCCTGCATTTCTGTGTGCCACTTCCCGACTGCCACTGCTTTGAACAAGCCGTTATCTCTGCTACAAACCTCATTCAAGATGGCTAGGCAGTCACCGACCCTCAAAGGTGAGGACAGTTTGTGTGAAGATGTCCTGCTTTTCCTGGAAGATGGTTCTTGAAGAACATGAAAAGGCATCAGAGTTGCCACAGCTAAATGCAGTCCCTGTTGCTGATGGGGGCAGGCTGACACTGCACCTGTCCTTGTGACATCTTCAGTCATACATGTCGTCTTTGCTTCCTGATCTCTGCCAGGCCACCCATGTGTCCCACGCTCTGTTTGGGTAGGAAACCTAAACGAAAAAGGGGTTTACTACTTTTTAATTATAAACAGGTTGGCCTATTAGCTCAGATTTAACTATCCCCTATGACCTAATGCATAATTTTCTATGTTTAGCCACGTGACTTTGGTACCTTACTCCTGAAGCCTTCTCGTCTTGACTACGTCTGGTGACTGCTTCTCTACCTTTTCCTCTTCAAATTCTTAGTCTGGTTGCCCTGCCTATACTTCCTGCCTGGCTACTGGTCAATCAACATTTTATTAAACCAGTAAGAGTAACAAATCTTGACAGGGAACAAGAGCATTTCCCACAGCATTTCACTCAGTTTCCAAAACAAGAACTCTGACTCTAATCTCCTTTAGCTTTGTTCCTGATTATTGTCCAAACAACTTGTAAACCAACACACTAAATAAACACACAATCTTTTTTTCTTTTGAGAATGTGGGCATAGTTTTCTAGGCTTCCCCCTGATTGGGGGTGCTGATTAGTCTTATGGGGGAAAATTCCAAAGAAAATTTAGGATTATGGTCCGGTACTGATTATAGTATTTGAGGCTGGATCATCTCAGGCAGTAATCTTAAACTGTTCTGGGATGGTAGAACTCGGAAGAAACTCCTCAGAGGTATTCTAAAACATTGGACCACCTGGGCCATCCACTTTTTTCTTTTGGGCATATACCCAAAGGATGCTCAATCATACCACAAGGACATGTGCTTAACTATGTTAACAGCATTATTTGTAATAACCAGAACCTGGAAACAACCTAAATGCCCCTAGACTGAATGGATTTAAAAAAAAAAAGGGGTACATTTACATAATGAAGTACTACACCGTGGGGAAAAATGACATTGAAATTTGCAGGCAAATGGATCTAGAAAAACTTTGGGGTAACCCAGACACAGAAAGATAAATATAATATGTACTCATAAGTGTCTTATAGACATAAAGCAAAGAAAAACCAGCCTACAATTCACAACCCCAGAGAACCTTAGACAATAAAGAGGACCCTAAGAGAGAGAGACAAGATCTTAGTAAATTATAAGTGTGGGGATCATGGGGGTGGGGGAGAGGAGAAAAATAGTTTAATAAACAATTTTTAAAAGTATACTATTTGTGGCTTTACCTCATCAGGTAAAGGTGTTCATATAAGCCATGTTTTCTTAAGCTAAGGACTCCTGTTACATGGGAAAGAACTGTTCGCTAGAGTCAGCCACCACCCGATGTCTGGAGAAGGCATATGAAACCAGTGTGGCCAAAATTTTCCTGCTCGGAGTAAATGCTCCTGGGACCCTAAACTGCAGAATTACTGAGTGGCAATTTTGTTTGGGGAGTCGAATGACTAGAATGAGAGACACCTAAAAACAGTCTTTGTGGGTGTTGTGTCCTCGGGGTCATACAAAAATGGGGATAGACCACCAAAGTCTAATAAACCAGAAGCAAACATTTTTCCCCCTGGATTTTGTTTTTGGAATAAACTGCCATGTGGCATAAAAAGCTTATCAGCTAGCTGAGATAGCCAGAGATTTTTGTAAGGCTCTGTGGCAAAGTTAACACTCAAGGTAAAACTCCGATACAGATTGCCTTACTCTACAATCTCCATTAACAGTTTCAGTTAAACTAGTGTTTGTACTTATTCTATTGCTTTACTTGGTACTTCTAGGTAGTGTTTACAGAACCCCTGTGTTCTCCCCTTTGCTGCCAGTTTTACACAGCAAGGATATTGCATGACCCAGGTCATATATATTTCCTAAAAATTGACCCAGTTCATATCTTTAGGCTAGCTCTTAGCTTGCAGAGATGCTTTGGCTTATAGTTATGGCTTGTAAAGCAGAGTTAACGCACTGTTAATAGTTAATCCTTAAGCTGAGAAAGCTGACAGTCTGTTCTCATTCTTCTATGCTTACAACTTTACTTCTACATTCCTATTTCTGAAATCTACATTTTTATATTCATATTCTTGGACCCTTTAGTTGGGGATATTTTGTTTGTACTGTGTAACAAAGCTTGCTTGAGTTTCAGATTGCTACTTATTAGTTATCCATAGAGACCAGGCAGTGGTAGCACACACCTTTAATCCAGCACTTGGGAGACAGATCTGAGTTCAAGACTACCCTGGGCTACACAAAATTGGATCCAGTCTAAAAAAAGGAACCAAGTGGTGGTGACAGCTCATACCTTTAACTAGGGAGTCACACACTTAATCTCCTAGCACTAGGGAGGTGAAGACAAAGGGGAGAGATGATTGGGCAGAGAGAACTATAAGGCAGGAAGGAGACAGCTTGGCACATTCAATCTGAGGACTTGTAAAGACGGGACTACCTTTCAGTCTGAAATCGAGGTAAAAAAAATGGTGGCTGGCTATTCTGCTTCTCTGAACTTTAGATTTGCCTGGTCTTTTAAGACCAATTAGAATTTGAGCTACACTTGGGGAGGAACAGCTCTGAGAATTGCCTCTCAAAATAGCACTAGGGCCTCATGGTGGAGATCTAAGAAAGGTTTCTCTCCTTGTCCTGGCAGGTAATGCTCGAGAAACCCAGGGCCTTCTGCATAACAAATGTTTCACCCCAGAACACCGGGGCAAAGGTTTTTCTCACTGCAACTGTCCCATCTTTCCCAAAGTGTAGGGAGGAATACAAGAAACTCATGCAAGGGTAACAGGACAATCTCAGTGGTTTAAATGTTAGATTGTGGAGCCTCTCTTCCCTCCTCTGCAACTTTAGCACACTGCAGCAGGGTTCCAGGATAATGGGTGAGAACAAAAAGCCCTCAAAAGACTCATGAAGAAAAGAGGGAGGGAATCTCCAAGGCAGGAGTTGGGTTAGGAAGGACCGATGCAACACATTGACGCTCAGGTGCTCCATGAACTAACCTGCCCTCTCATTGCATATGCTTGCCTCTGGTCCTGTTGCTTCCAACATGTCTAGCTTCTACCAGCAAAATCAAATACAAAAATAAAAGTTGCTTTAAATGAGTGTCAGGTACAGACTCCAGTTATAAAAATTCAGTTATGTTCCCTAGTTAGTCTCAAGTACATAGGAAGTCATGTCAACCCTTGCCCGTGGTTCTTTGACAAAGCCTATACCAACGTCTTAAGTAGGTCACGAGGAATGGAGCGTGATTGACAAAGATCCATGTCATAAGACACCTAACTGTGCTCTCCTATCCTGGTGTACCCTCCCCTCCACATCCACCTGACTATACTCGGAGAAAAGACCGCGTAGTGAAAGTGACTTTCATAAAACCAGAAGGGCTTCGCCAGAAACAGGATGATCTAGAAACTTGATGGTGAACTTGGAATTTTTTTTTAGAGTGGAGACACAATCTTAAGCTACTCTGTTGATGGCATTCAGGACCTAGTGACATTTGCATAAATGTGTGCTGAGATAGAAATTGTAGAACAGTATCAATAGATGTTCTCAGTAAAAATTGCTTTTGCTGAGCTTTTTTTTTTTCTTTAAGGCTTCTCCATAGACTTTGTACAGGACGGGCCTGTGAGATCTTAATATGGCTAGTAGGAACTTCTCAAATGTGAAGACAATGTGAAATTAAAAATGGAGCATACCTGTTAGTGAGGGGCAATTAGATTATCTGATAAGAGGGGATAGAGTAGAAAACATAAAAATGACTAGCACATTTCCCCAATTACAGACCTCCGTACCTAGGTGACCAGATTCATAAAGCTTAAATAGAAAAACCAAAGAGAACACCAACCACTAGCTCACCTGTGCATAATCCAGAGGCTGAAAGCCAGCAAGAAGTCAGGTGGCAGGAGAGATCTTACTGAAACAATGGCGAACCCTAGCAAAAAGTAGTTCATGGCAAACATAAAAGCAAATAAAATAAAATATTAAACGTGAGAAAAGAGCCTGAGAATTCAATATCTAAAACTAGCCTATAAAAGTAAATTTTCCATGTAATAAGTAAATTTTCATGCACAAAGTCCAAAGCCATTCACTGTTATCATATTTGTGCTTCAGGAAATATCCCATTGACCCATTGATGTGCGTAATTAATGCATGCTAATAAACACTTCAAGGCAAAACAATTCAGCATGAACCCAAGTCTATACAAATAAGGGAAAATGTCAGAATAGGTAATACCTTGCTAATCTAAAGAGTGGCTGTTTAAAGCATGTATAGTAAATATTCTTGGGTTATTATAGTAATGTGGAAGGCATGGAATAAGGCAGTGGGAAGCCACAGGGAAAAGGTCAACTCTGGTAGGATGAACTGGAGGTGGCAGCTGTTGGACATCTATATCCTTATACTCGGATACCCTAGGATTTCGGTTGGTCTTTGTTTGCCACCTTCCTCTGTAGGCCAGTTCACACCAGGTGAGTCGTAGAGGCTGATATTCCAACAAGAGCTTGGCCACATTGTTGTAATATCAAAGGCTGAGCAGACTGGCAGCCTGAGGCAGACATTGGGTCAGAGACAAAGATAAACATGACCAGGCAAATGATCTCTGTGCAGGAGCGATTCTCAGGGTTTGGGAGGGGGGTCTTTTCTCTTTGAATTAACATCTATGCAGTTCCCAGAATGTGTATTCCAGCCCAAACCGGCACTTCTCTAAAGAATCCTGAGCCTTTCTCAGATAAGTCAAAGTCCTCGATCTGTTAAATCTATGCACATAAGTATCTGGAGGCAGTTTGTGTTCCCGTCTTTGACCATAGAAGCTTCTTAATGTAGGTAATGGTTAATGCAGAGATGCTTGTTTCAACACTTTCAACAGCAATGCAGTGTTGTGAATATTCGGCCGCAGATGTACGTATATACAAATGCACACTCTACCACAGGCTCAGGGACCATGATGGGAAGGGAGGGGGTGAAAGAAGCCAGAGGGTGGAGAAGAGTGCTTTAAAATGCTGTCTGTTCTGGATGTGTGTTGGAGCCTGCTCTGGCAGAAATCAGCTGCGGATTCCCTGGGAAGGGGCTGCTAAGTTGAGGAAAAGTTAGATTAAGAGAAATGAAGATGGAAACTTGAGAGACCGGGAGGACTGAAGGTCAATACCAAACAGGCCCTGGGTTTCTCAGGCAGTGAATATACTAATTACAGGCAAAAGGCAGAACAAGTCAGCTAACCACCTCCCTGCACTGTCCTTCAGAAGAAGCTCAAACTGATGCATTATCTTCAGTTAAGCAGCTTCTAATCTCTAATGAGGAGTGCCTCCGGCTGGCATACACCAGCCCAAATCTTATAGAAAAATGTGCTCTTCCAACTGGGCAAAAATGCTATTTCTCAAGGGCTTAATCAGAACTCTTCTGGGAAAAGCAGAGCAGGCAAACAAGCTTGAACTCAAAGTCAGGAATGACTCCGGATGGAAACCGAGTGACATTATAGGCTCCCGGAGACATAATGGCTGTTGTACACATGAATTCAGAGAAGCTGTGGTTAGATACATAGACCTCTTTAAAGCTGAGCCAGTTAACAGTTCCAGCTTAAAGGTGTGGAAGGCTCTGAGGCTCCACCCCTACCTAGGCTGGGTATCCATTGGCAGTTGATAACTGCTAGAGATAAAACCGCCTTTAGGAATGTGGCCGCTGATAGGTTCCCCATGCCCTAGAGGATGACCTCATTCCCGTGTGCGTATCTTAAGGGTATAATTATGATTTCACATAAGCAGATCTTGGTGTATTGATTTTATCCACTCTATTCTCAATTCTTAAAGAGCCATTACACATAAGCATCTGGAATATGACGAAAGGCAGTAGTTAAGGAATGTGGCTTGAGGAAACAGATTCTAAGGATGGAATTCAGGGGCCATATCACTCATCAGTAACTGACCAAGACCATCCCCATTGACAGTGGTAAATGGAGAAGCCTCTGTCGAATGGGATAATGCTACGACTTAAACTTTCACCGGTGGCTAGAGCTGGCATGTTCGAAGCAGGTGGTTAGACACGAGAAAGTAGTGGCTGCTGTTAGGACCCTTGATGCCAAATGGAGGCATTGAGTCAGTCTCTTGTTTGCCATCTAAAGATTCTTGAACTCTCATGTTCACAAGGCGCAAACCCTGAACATGACTATAAAGAGAACTTCAGAGAAGGCTCCCCTTACAGCCAAGGTTTTCCAGTGGAAGGAGTGAGGCACTGAAGCCTACAGTGGGAACATTTAGACACTGCTAGAGATCCTAGGTTCCCTGGGGCTGCTGGGTATGCAGCATTGCTACATTTAGACTGTTGAAAGATATTGGACCACTTTTGTGGTCATCTATAGACTTTCCAAACATCCCACCTTAGTTGAAAGTCCAATATATGCCCCTTCCAATAATATGGACTACTTCACTTCTGGACTCGATAAAACGTGACTCACCAGCATTGCTCCAGTTCTATTACCGTTGCTGCACACCGCGTCCCCCCCCCTCCCCCGGTCTGTGCTCTATGCACTAGAATCCAGTTCGCCAGCTTCTGGCAAGGGGCTGGAGGTTGAGGAAACACACAGACACACTGACCTCCAATCACTGGTACAAAGCCCCTGCTTGAGACCACCAACCATTATTATAAGCCGGTGGGGCCGAGGGAGTTGTCTGTGAATCTTTTACTTTACATTTTCTCGGTTTTCTTAAAGAGATTTTTTGTTTTCCTATGAATGATTTCCTCATCTTATGTCCTCACTATCTTCTACAAACTTGAAATAGTCAAACTTCTCCCTAACAACTCTTTTCTGGACAAGGAAGAAAAGATACTGCTAACAATTCCCATCTTAATTCCTCATACCGTAATATTTAAAGGAATGTAATGATTCACCAGAGAAGCTGCAATCTGGCCAAAATGTAAAAAGGAGCCAGAGGAGTATAGCTGAGTAGATCTTCAGGGCACTGTTAAAAGCAAGGTGAAATAGAAGGCGGAGTCTTGACTCCTAGGAATCTGTCTTGGCAAGGGTTGGAGATAATCTGCTTTGGGGAAGCGTATGTTAGCTTTCCTAGAAAACAAAATGTCTCAAAAGATGAGGAAGAGTTTCTAGCACTCACAAGGAAGTAACCCAAACAGGGCAGAGAAGGTTGTCTCTATATGTAACTAGCCCATTTCTCCAGGGAGAACAGAGGATGCGTTCTTAGGACTGCAATGTCTTGGGAGGGGAAGCAACTGGCATCTCCAGTTGGACGCTGGTGTCGACATGCTTGTGTCACAGCTGGGTCTCAAGAGAGTCATAGTGCTGTAGAATAACAGACATAAACAAGGCTGAAAATCGCTATTTGAAAGCCAAATCACCATGACAACCAGGAACTTCAACTTTACCCACGAAGCTTTCCTGATATACTTTAGATGCCATCTTCTACTGGCCAAGAAAGAGGCATAACCAAGGAATGTGTATATGGGTGTAAATATGTGCACACTCTGGGAAGGAAAAGAGAACAGGGAAACGGATCATATGAAGTCCTGGTCTCTGAAGTTTTCATAACTTAACTAAGCCTCGATGTCCTCACCTATTGTCCTGGGTAGTTCAAGTTAACAAAAGCTAAAGTCTTAGGGAGTCATTAATTGAAGTTCCTGCTTCTACAAAGATTGGACTTAGTGATTTGATGGTGGGGTGCCATTGTCCCCTTGCTGGTAGGGAAGAGGATGCTGGGTAGTGCGGGTTTCTATAAGAAAGCAGGATAAACAAGCCAGAGAGAAGCTGATAAGCAGCAGCCCTCCATGACCTCTGCATCAGCTCCTGCCTCCAAGCTTCTGCCCTGTTTGAGTTCCTATCCTTTGTTCCTTCGGGGATTGAATAATGATGTGGAAGTGTAAGCCAATTCTTCCTTTCCTTCAAGTGGCTTTGGTTCTGGTGTTTGGTCTCAAAGTAGTAGTTAACTAAGATAACTATAAAGGAGGTTGAAAATATACTTTAAAGCTAAACTCTTCTCATTTTTTGTGGCCACTGAGCTGCTTTGTTCTAAGGAAGCGTTAGCAGGGACTTGGAATCTTCCAGAAAGAGTCCCATCAACCCCCATGCTTTTATCTCTGTCCATTTTATGATGCATTTGTTTCCCAAATAACAGGGCGATGCGAAGATTGTGCTTAAGCAGATATACAACCTGAACAGCAGCGCCACTGACACACGGCTTCAATACGACCTGTCTTGGATTTCCATCTCTGCCCTGTCTATGTGTGGGAGACATTAAAATCCTAACAAGCTTTCAGATGAAAAGCCCGTAATATAAGCTTTCAAGTTCATTGGCTATTTTAAAAGTAGTACCACGAAAAAACACTGAATTCCTACAAGGAAAGAGGATGAGACTTCCATCAAGATGAAATGGGAGGTGGATGGGCATCTGAACCGTTGCTCCAGTTCTCCATAAGCAGAGGATTCAGGTCATATACAGACTACTTGTATATTTATAATTCATTCCCCTATCTGCTTGGAGGAAGAAATCTTCTCTTTAAAATGTACCCTGGGAAATGAGCCTGAGCACGGCATCACCTTGAATGCTGCAAGCCACTCGGCTGGGTTTTGGATCTTCCTCTTGTCCTCCTAACCCTTCTGAAGTGATGGCCTGAAGTCTTAAAGTACAGGCATATCCTAGTTTCTTCTGTTGCCGTGATCTAACATGAGCAGAAATAATTCGGGAGAGGGAAGGGGTTTAACTTACACTTCCACACCCTAGTACATTAACAAGGGTTGCTGGGGCAGGAGAGATGAATCCAAAACTGAACGACTACTTTTACAGCTTTCTTATACACCCCAGGACCACATGCTCAGGGATGCCACCACCCTGGGCCCATATCAATAAGGAACGTAATCATAGATGAGCATACAGGCCAAGCCTGTATGGAGGCTGCAGTGCACAATGCCTGTCTGTGCTCGGGCAAGGGAGGCTGGAAGTTGAAACACAAACACACACAGAGGCATGGACCTCTAGTCACTAGTAAGAAGCCCTTCATTCAATAGCACCACAGAGGCTTATATATACCCAATAGTCAAGTGGGCCAACAGGTGAAAACCTTATCCTCTGATCAAGGCCAAGGCAACACGTGCTCATGAAGCAGAGCTAGTAAACAACTTTGACACAGCTTTTCAGTAACTCAAATCAGAAGGAAAGTGAAGATCTCTAGCAGAGAAGAGCAGCTGGAGGCCAGGACTCCAAATGGTCCCAACAGAGGCAATTCCTGAGATTTTTCTCCTCCCAGGTGACTTTAGTTTGTGCCAACTTGTCATAAACTTAACCAGGAACATGGAATCTACGTGAAAATAAGTGTTCAAGCACAGATCTGCATGTCCCCAACTCTAGTGTAATGCTGAATACACTATTATGCCTTGCTACCCTGAACACTGTTTGCTTGGGAATTTTAACATTCTTAGAAATGTCCCAAAATTTTAGCTTTTCCCCTGTGGGTGCATGTGAAATTTAATTTTCAAGTGTAACTTGGCTAAGGTTCAGTATTTCGGTAACGAACCTACTTTTACTTATGGAAATGTCCCAACTTGTATGAGATGTGGGAAGAAGTTCCGTCTTCAGACCAGAGTCTGCTGGGGTTTTAGACTTAGTCTCGGGTTTTGCAAACATATGCGATCTGAATATTGGGAGGTAGGGAGAAACGAAGAGCAGGACATGACCAAGAATGAAGTAAGCTTAGTTTCCTCATCTAGGGTTGAAAAACACATTCTTAAAACCTTGCCTAGGATTCTGTGCAGATCAAAGGTAACAACTCGGGTATCAGATGTCTGATTTGTAAAATTCTTCAGTTAAACATGTACCAAAAAGGACATTTCTCTGACACATTCGTATAGTCTGCAGGTGGAAAGAAGGGGTCTGAAACCATTGCTGGAAAACAATTTCAAATAGTTGAATTCAATGAAGAGGTATTCTAATGGTGGCATTGCATTTAATAAAAAACGATGAGGGATGAAGAATGATTGCTAACTAATACTTGAATAACTAAACACACAAGGTTGGGTTTATGGCTCAGTGGAAGAGTGCTTGCCCCAGCATACATAAAGCTGAGTTCATTTGTAGTCACACACATACAATGCATGATAGGATTATGCAGTTTAGAATCTAATAAAACAAACTTCAAAACCAAACTTTAAATGACTGCAGACCAGTTGAATGAGACCTAGAAGGCTTCTGTGTGGCAACCTCTTCCCAGCCCCACACATAGCCCTTAAAAGTCTAGATAGGAAGCCATTGAGGAGACCTCTTAAACTGATATGGATCCTGGGGTGTAGCTCATCAGTTGATGGCTTCTAGTAGGGGTGGGGGTCTAAGGTTTTCTTTAAATGGGCTGGCCACTGGGAGTTCAACCATGATCTGAATGCATAATAGGGGCAACAAATTGGACTTGGTATATCGGCGGGAGGTCACAAGGAGTGTGAGCCTGCAAGAACTAGGAAACAGTTCTAATCAGGGCACATGATGTGAAGTCCCAAATAAGTCAATAAAACTGTTTGGGGGGAGACATGCAATAAAGTGTGTGCCTAACTTTTAAATTTTAATAGTATTCTTGCTACTTAGAAGTGTTCTATTGCATGAAAATGGCCCTGGTTTTCACCTGTACCTCCTTACACCATAAACATAGACCAGTTGTGAATCCAGCATTGATGTGTCCTCAAGTTCACCTATCACAGTCAATGGAAGAAGCTAACGCAGGCATTTAGCCTGTCAGCCAGCTGTTCCAAGAGAAGGAAAGCCATAACTGCCACATATCAATGCTGGATTCGTTTGCCAGTAGATTCAAGCTACCTGCCAGCCTATTCTCCATTGATGTGCATTTTTGTCTGCATTTGTCCATGTTTCTGAATTAGGCTTTAGGGTTGATGGTATTTTTTGAAGTTACCCTTGTATGACCATGTTGAACACAAGTTCACATATTAACTGTGCATATGCATGGTAGAAGTGATGAGTGCACATGTGCATGTCATAAGTGGACATCACACATGCAAGTGTTCACCATCAAAGGTGAGTTCACTGCAAGTACATGCAAGTGAGCGCTGAGATAAAGGCTTTTTTGCTCATCTTTTCTATAGATAAATTGATGGTAGTGGAATCGATGAACAATTAATTTAACAACCTCGAGAATATTAGAAATTATGACTCATCTATTCTCGGGACTAAGCTGGCTTCACCCAGGCTCACCCTGCTTCTCTGGCATGGCAAATTGGTCTCTTTCAGGGCCTCGTTCTGTTCTGAATAAATCATTGCTGCATTCTCCAAACCAGTCTCCCTACTCCAGTAATTTTATCATAGTGCAGCTCTTGGCCAATTCCTCCTCATAGACATCAGGCTTCCTTATGCCTACATGGTCAGGGCCAAATTTTCTAGCCTGGCCTTGGGGCCAGCAGGCACTAACCTAAGGCCAACACGATAGCCCTCAAAAGCCAGTTAGTCTCCAAAAGCAGAACCTATTATGCTTTCCCTGCCTACATTGACCCATTCCTATATTCTAGCTTAACATCTGCCAACCAAAACTGAAAGACAAAGCAGTGTGCTTGGAAGAGACTAATTGTAATAGAATTTCATCCATTTGGAGAAGTTTATGCTCCCAGACAAGCTGCCTGGCCATCTACAAGTTACACTAACTTGGAAAATGGGAGTTAAAGGTTGTCAGTTTCTGGTCAGAATGTGAAAGAGGGAACCCTGAATCAATATCTAGTGTAGACATCACCCAATTCAGTTGTCATTTTGCTATCCGATCCAAAGTCTCCTAAAATGTGACTTCTAAACAATTCTCAAGAGCTCAGTCTGTATTTGACATTATATGTCATGCCTGAGAGTTGAACCAGATGTATGTTCAATCTATCTCCTGAAGGACTAAATCTATATGAAGTTAGCAGATTTCTAAAGTAGACTCACAACTTAAGGAATTACTCAGTTCTATATATGGTCCACTAGGGTTAGTAGGATACAATCTTGTCTTCAGAGTCTACACAAATCTGATCACAATCCCAAAGATAAAACACTGTATACTGTTAACCTCGTGGCTCAATAAGGAAAATGCAGAGTTAAGTCACTGTGGTGGTTAGGGCTGTTTGGGATAGCATTTCTCTCCAAATGACTACCAAGTAAACCATGGCCATGTCCCTCAGTGATGTCATAGCGTCAGTGTTTTCCCATCCTCACTTAAAATGGTACAACTGGTCAGCCACCAACGTGGCTTTCTGAAAGCATGTAAAAGTTTGAGTCCATAATTTGGGGCCTCAAGTTTATTGATTACTTTAGTGGTTCCCAAGATAGGAAATCCCTAGATGAATAGAGGCAGCCTCTGAAAATGTTGTCTCCAGGGTTTGCATGAAATAATCATTGATCAATAAATACTTAACAAATGAGACTGAGGGTTGTGGATTCAGTGCACTGATCATACACACACATATAGTATGATATATATATATACACACACATATATATATATATTCTTTGCATGAAAAGGTGTCTAATAAAGGTGAATCAAGTCTTACCTGAAATCCTTTTCAAGATTTAAAGCTGTTGTCACTAAAGGGTGACTGCTCTCCTTGAAAAAAGCAGGCAGAGTTAAAATTAATATGGGGGAAAACTTGCTCATGTCAGCAGGATGATCACACAGGTATGGCCTCTTCCAAACTCAAGCTAGATTGTGTTAAATATTTATGGAGTATCGACTAGGTGCCAGCTGTATTTATTTTCACATTCATTTAATTGAATCCTCAGTTTCTCAGAGGCATCATTACTCCTGATTTTGAGGTATAGAACTAAAGACATTGAGTGGATAATCCAAACCACAATTCAGGAAATTGTGTGGTCAGGCTGGAAGTCCTGTGAACTGACTCCCCAGGCTCTCAGCGTTTCCAAGAACAACCTATTACTGGACTTTTAACAAGTTAGGTGCTGAACACCTCAAAACCTTGTTCCTTGTAAGACTGATTCGCCAACCACCCAAACTGTTACAAAGCATATTTTCCTTTGACAGACCAGAGACATGTTAATGACTAAAACACCATGACCAAAAGCCACTTGGAGAAAGGTTTATTTTACAACTTATAGTCCATCGTGAAGGGACATCAGGACAAGGGGAGTGTAAAGTAGAGACCATGGAGGAATGCTTTTACTGGATTACTTAGCTTGTACAACTACAGATCAGCTGCCCCAATATTATACTGTCCAAAGTGAGTCAGAACACCAGCCCAATAAATTAAGAAAACATCCCCTCACAATGGCCCCAAGACAATCTGATGGAGCCAGTCCCTCACTTTGAGATTCCTTCTTCCCAGGTATGCCTAGGTTTTTAATGTTAAAAACTAGCTAGCACAGATGCTCTTAGTGCTGTTTCATTGGGATACAGAGTACATTTGGAATTGGACTTCATTTTCATCATACATGTCATGGATGGTGTTCTCTGATCTTGCCTTCCATTCTGTTCAGCTCCTCAATTTGGAATAAACTGACCCAAAGAGGACGATGACCTCTTGTACCTAGAGCAAACTTGCTATACAGGCAAGGATCTGCTTTTGTAGCAGATGTGGACACTATCATCTGGAAGCAAATGCAAGGATGAGCACAGGGCTATCTTCACAGCCAGCACGTACTGATGTGGGTTATTAGGGTATGCCTGCCCAATTCTGCAATTCCCAGAGGCAAAGATGAGATCTTAACCCTTAGTATGTGTGTGTTATATAAACATTAAAATATCTATATGAAATGTAATGGCTAGGGGGAAAGGGTAACACCTTTAGCCTAGGCTTCTCATTTGACAGAAACATCCATGGGAGGCAGGTATTTAAACATCTAACTCATTCATTGTAGAGTTGAAGGTTGCAAGGTACAGGTAAGGAGTGTCGCAACTGAAAAATGCCCATGTGCTGTTTAGGTTAAGCCAAACTTGCACTCGATGAACCATAAATGTCCATCGCTACTCTGCACATCATACCCAGTGCTTTTCCACTCTTAAGGGCACACTCTACTTCCCTAGGACATTTAGACTCTGAGGCCAAGCGTTGGTAGATGGGGTTGGCGGGGGGGGGGGTACACAAATCTGTCTGAAGAGAGATGCCATCTGGGCAGTTGAGCATGTCATGATCCCATGAGCCACAGAAGTAAAAGCCTAAACTGGGAAATGGTAGGCTTTGGCTATAGAAGCTGTGATGTCCCTTCTAATTCTTGCCAGGACACTGCATCAGAATTCTGTGGCCTTCTGTTCTTCTATCTCTAAAACATAGGTATTTAATAAGGTTGTCTTTAACTTCCCTATCGGCTCCATGAAGCTCAGACTGCTTCCTTCAAAAGGCTTTGGTTACATATACTAATCCTCAACTGGAGTTGAGTCCTATTAAAAGATGAAGGCAAAAGCATATTTGTTGAACTGCCACTAAGTGCATCACGTGGTGGGAGGTGCTAGTCTGTGCCCCTTTCCTTGTGAACCACTGGCTGGGATACAGGATTCCCCTGCTACTCTTTCAAGGATTGCTGATGGCTGTGCTGCTTGTCACTGCCTCCCCTACAGCCATGCCACAGACCATTTTCCCCACTGTAAGTCTTTTTTTTCATTCATATGGATCTATTTCTAGGGTAGTCTACTTTGCACTCACATCAACGATGTAACCAACTTCTAGGAAACCTAATTTGACAAGTATTTAGTAGTCTGCGACCCACATGTTAAACAAGGGCATTGACAGTTTCTTTTTTTTTTAGCCATGTGTGGCATTGGCTTTGTGGCTCCAATGCTTTAGCAGCACAGAGTGCTCATGATCTGGTACTGAATGCTGGAGCTGGATGCCCAGTTGGATGTATGACACGATGAACAAATTGATTGAAACCCACATAAGAATCTGAAGCTTCAGACAGTAACTGGTATCCAATACTTGCTCAGTTTTCTGACACAAATCTCAATAAAACATTCTCTGGGGGTATTTGTGTAAACCAGACCGTGAGGCGTGACTCCTTCCCTACACGTTTTCACACCTGTGCAGACTTCTGTGCCCAAATCACATATGTGCCAAACTTCATTTAATGACTTCCACATGCATAGAGAGTATAGGATATGCAGGTATTTCTAGCAAGTATTTATACATAAGTGAGAATTTTTCTGAAAACTAATGAAGTATTTTTGCTCACTAAAATACAACATATCTAAAAAAGAACCCACAAAATATACCCACAAATATACAATGTTGCTGATGGCATTGGGGTATAATTTCCCCTACCTCTTAATTGCAATGGACATTTTGGAAAGTGATTTGGTAATATAGTTAGATATATTCATGTTTTCTAACTCAGTAATTAACATCTGGGAACTGAGCCCAAGGACATAATTCTATATCTAAGAAATTTCTATGTAGAACATATTCTCTGAAGCATTATAGTTAATAGGAAAACACTGGAAAGAACCTTAAAATGGGCATTTAAGTTACATTATACACAGTGGAGTGGTTGCTGCTCTTAAATGAGTTACTCTGTAGCAATATAGAAATAAATGATGGAGTAAGTGGGGTGGGGAAGGATAGACTTAGATTAAAAACTGTTTTTCTACATAAATGTGGAATATATAGAAATACTCTGAAATTAATACCAATAATCTATGGGTTGACGTAATGTGGAAAGGATATCACAGATTATTCTATGGCTATCAAGAATATAATGTATACATATATTACTTGAAGATAGTCATTTCCTAACTCATAAATGAGAAAAGCTGGTGTAGAGGGACTTCTATTTGAAGTGTCTACAAAGACCAGTGAGTGCTTATCTCCTTGTTAGAAGGGGGGTCTGCTACCTAAGTGGGAAGACCTTAGTAGTTAAAAGTTGGTCCACATAAACGTTTACTCTAGTTTAAGTCTCTTAATACAAGAACGTGTTCTAGCAAAGAGCTATCTGAATCTATTGCCCTTGTTCCTGGTGCGTGTTGAAAAAAGTAAATGTCCATAGGATATTCTGGAAAGAAAATTTCCATCACTCACCCTCAGGGCATGTGTATTACTTTGGGGAGCACAGGCACTATCCTAATTCCTATTTCTGTGATAAAATACTATCACCAAAGGCCACTTAAGGACTTTATTTCGGCTGACAGTTCTAAACGGATAGTTCATATAATGGCATGGCAGGAGGATCAATCCAGCCGGGTTATATTTTCGTCTGTACCACAGGGAGCAGAAAAAACAGGAAGCATGTCAAGGCTATGAACCTCTTAAAGCCCACCCTTGTGATGCACTTCACCAAGTAACATTGCCACCTGGTGACCAAGTATTCAAACCTATGAACCTATGGAGGGCATTTTCTTACCCAAACCACCACAGGTGCTTTCCAACTGATCTTATATAAACTTATATAAAGTTCTTATATAAAGATATATAAATATAATATAATCAAATGACTTTGTGCTCTTCCTCCTACTGTGGAAGTAAAGCTGAAGGTGGCAAGTGGCCTAAACAGTGAGCTGTTATATAAAGTGTGTGACTTTTTGTTTCTGTTGCCTTTTTAGCTGTGAAACGGTTACTGTGCCTGTCTAAAACTCCTCATGATCTAATAAAGACCTGAATGGCCAATAGCAAGCCAGGAGAGAGAAAGAGAGGCAGGGCTGGCAGGAAGAGAGGATAATTAGGAGAAATCTGGGGAGAGACAAGAGCAAGCGAACAAAGGGAGGAGGATGCTAGGGCCCAGTTACCCAGCCACACAACCAGGCATGGATTAAGAGTGAAAGTAAGATACACAGAAGAAAACGAAAAATATCCCAGAAGCAAAAGATGGGATAATTTTAGTGAAGGAAATCTGGCTTTCTAGAAAAAAGCCAAGCTAAGGCCGGTCATTTGTAAGTAAGATTAAGCCTTTGAGCGACTTTATTTGGGAGCTGGGTGGTGGGACCCCAAAAGCAAGAGTTGAAGAGTGGGGAGTAAAGGTAAAAATGGTGAGCCAGTTGCTTCTCCATCCTTTCTGGATTCAAAGTTTCATGGCAGATGTGTATTTTAACTGCTCCAAAATTTAATGGAGTGTCTGTTTTTAGTCCCTAAGTCTGGGAAAGATGTTGGTTTTATTAAGTAACCAAATAAAAGTGAAACAATGATTATGAAGATAAAGCATTTTATGACATGTACTGAGGTTATATGTGTATCCAGTCATGTTTGACATAAGCTGCACATTTACATTAATGTTAAACACTGACAGATATTGCTGCCTTAAGGACTTCAGATCCGAGGGATGGCCCAAGAAGCAATACAACAGAAGCCACGCCTCTAATAAGAGAAGGGACTTACCAATCTTTAATATAGGATCCATGTCTGCCAGCCTAGCCTTAAACTCGCTGTATAGCTGAGGATCTTTAACTCCTGATACCTCTTGTCTGTCTTATAAGCACTGGAATTACAGACATATACTTTCATGTCAGGTTCATGAGTTGTAATGGCTGGTGTTTAAACCCAGGGTTTCATGAATAGTAGACAATCAATAGCCTCATCCAACCTTTAATAAAATATTGCATGCTAGTTAAAATGCGGCAGTGGTTGTTAATAACAAAGTGGCAACCACAGAGAAATCTGGCTAAAACAATGTTGACCACTTTCTGCTGTTCATTGCATTAGCTAAATAGGAAAATCTAGAGCACACTCTAGCCTAAATCCTTGGGAGCAAGAAAGGGTCAATTTCTAAAAGATTCTATATTCAGTCTCTACATAAAATTCTGATGGTGACCAAGATAACATAGGGTTTCAAGAATATTGTGTAATCTCCAGCAACTTTGCGTGCACGGCATGGTTGGCTCACTTAAGGTGATTGAGAACCAGGATACGCCATTTGGCTTTGAGAATGAACATGAGATGCATGTTTACATTTGCACACTGTTTTCTTCGTAGATTCAACCAGATAGACTTTAATGTCAGACTGTTGCCCACATCTAGGTACCCCTAGTAATCTGCACTCACAGCATATTGCTCCAGGACTCCCCTACTCTTGCTAGGGGGCCTAGAATATGACCTAAATGAGCAAGAAAAGTGGTCACCTTTAGTGATCTTGTGAATCAGGAACCAGGGAATTCCAGCACTAACAAACCCTGGCTCTTCCAGTCTGCTCTGCGTTGATTGGCTTTATTGAGCCGAGTAAAGCAACCTGTGGGAATACTCAATAGTTCTGTCTGAACCATGCAAGCAAGTCCTGTAGCTTATATCCTTTCTGTCTGACACTTTAAAATCTTTCTTGGTTTAGGAACACTCTTCGGTATTCTTTTTTTTTTCATGTTTTTCTTTTAATAAGGGGTTTTACTCAAAAGGGTAGCTTTGAAAATCTCTAGCCTGTGAAAACTGGAAAAGCCAGGGAGCCACCGCCTCCTGAACCCACTGCATGAAGCTGCAGCTGCGTCTGCAACAGCCCACTGCAATCACTGGAAGTCAGTGCACCACTCTGAACTCAGAGCCAGCATTTAAAACTAAGGAAGAGGACTCAAGTCCTACTTTGATTTATGGAAAAGGATAAGTTTATAATGCAGCAAAACAGAACACAAAGAAAACAAATCCTTAGAAATCACTAGATGTGTGTATTTATATAATATCACCAATATTTTAAGCCATTAAAAATTAGGTTGCCACCTTATTTTTTCTTTTGATATGGGGGATATTATTTTTGAAAAAAAAAACAAAAAACTGATTTGCCCAGACCTCACTTGGCTGTCTTTGCACTGTGCCTCATTCCCACTGTCCGCTGAACACCCAGAGTTGAACCTTGGCTCCGCAGCAGAGGCAGAGCCCGCTTTCATTCTGGAGTAAGGGTAGTAGGCCTGCTGAGCACAGTTGAGCAAGGACCTCAACTCTTCCTCAGGAAGAGATGCAAGTGCCCCCACAAGGTCTGCACAGTCCCCAAAGGCACCTCCTCCCTCTGTCACTGTTGACTAGTTTGCTCAGCCCAGAAGCAAGATGGCAATCTTAATCAAAAAGGGAAGCTAGATCTTTAAAATAACTTAAATCACTTTTATATAAAGCAGCAAAAACATTTTCCTCTCTGTGAAAAGAAATGTTAACAAGGAACACAGATATAGTGGGCTGTCCACAACTTCTGCTAAACTGGATTCCCAATGAGTGCACCTCAGAGTCGCTTCTTCACTTCATCCACGCTGCCCGAAGACTCTTTGGTCCCATTAGGGATCACGTTTTCCCCATTGATGAGCCCATTCTCAGCAGCCTTGGCTTTGCTGACAGTCTCCGTGAGGCTCAGACTCCTGCACCCCTGCCTCCTCCTCCAGCTTTCTCAGGACCAGAGGGAGCCTAGAGTCCCCCACACTGCCCTCCAAGAGTCCCAGGTCACTCTCCTCGTATCTGGGCAGCGGAGCCCTCTCCTCCATGTGTTTGCAGTAGTACTCTGGTTCATAGCTGCGCTCTTCACTGCTTTTTTCCAAAATTTCTTTTTCACCCAAGCGCAATTTTATGGCCATTGTGGCACAGACAGACAGGTCAGGGTTTTTCAAGACGATCTTATCTTCCTCAATTGTCATTTTATGTTTTTAAAAGAAGTGAGGCTCTATCTTCCAGAAATGTCCTGTCCCAGCTGACAGGACACTCAGAGTTCCCCAGAGTGAAGATCCTGTCAATGGCACTGTCCCCTAGCAAATGCTCTTTCAATTCCTCTTCAGTCATGCAGAATACTCGGAGAAAAGCCAGAAGCTGGGCAGAGATGGGTGGCTCAGTAAAATGCAATGCAAAAACACTGGATGTTGGGATGACAGCGCGAGCCAAGACCTTGGCCTTCATGGCTTAGAGCCTGTCACTTTTACTTACTCCAAGCTTTATTTTTACTGTCGTGTGAATTATTGTCAAAGAAAAAACCACTGTGGATCACAAACTCTGCATTTGACCGAGTGCCATAAAAAATGTGAATCTGATCTCCAGCCTGAAAGTCCTGCAGGGCTACGCACTCACAGCGGCCATCTCCCAGGTTATAACCAGTCGTGATCAGGCCATTGGTATGATTGCACATGTCCCATAAAGGAGTCAGGGCCAAGGTCACCCAGGAGCCATCCTCTGTGGGGATTTGGTTTTGTCGTGTCATAACTGAAGAGACTGCCCACCTGTAGTCCTCGTAAGTGAAAGAATCCTTCAAGGGCAGTTTGTTGGCATGAGGATGAGTCTGGATGACTTTATAGAAATAGGCATACTGGCGTGCTGTGTTTTTATACTGGCTGAAGACATCATGGATGGCTTGTGTCGACTGAAGACATCGCACTTCCTCCTCTTCAAAGTAGAGAGGGGTGTCATATTCACTGGGGAGAGTCTGAATGTACGGCTGCCAGAAAGAGTTGGGGCTGGCTCGCTCACACAGCAGATGAAAGGGCCAGTGCAATGTTTCCCATGGCTTGGAGAATTCGGTCTTGAGAATATAGGGGCCCCAATACTGAATTCTTAGCAGACTCAACAGTTATCAGTAGCTTTCGTGGAACCCATAAAAACAATTCTTCTGCCTTCTTGCTTCTTTCTTATCTTCTCAACCAGAGACCGGATTTGCGTGTACTCTTCCCATTCTTTTCCTGGGCCTGGTGCAGGACTGCTGCATTCTGCCGGCTTCTCCTGTGAGCAGTGGCGCCACACTCCGGCCGGGACCCCACCGTCCGCCTCAACCAACCCCCCAGGCGGCAGCGGCGGCCGGACGGGAGGGGCGGACCAGCTTGTCAATGGTACCCTTTTCTGAGGAATGAGTGTCATGGAAGTCTCTAGTGCCCTGTAAACTTGCTGTGAGGCCCTGGGGCGGGACCCTCCTCCTGTTTCCCAACTGACCAGAGGGCAGATGACCATTTGTCTTAGACCGATGATGCCCTTTCCTACAACAGGGGCACAACAAGCTAGGCTGCTTCCTACCTGACTCTCCATCTGGTTGAGGGTGACCTTGAAGACAGGTCTTTGGGGGCAGTTGGGACATTGATTTTTAAAATACCCAGCTTGTCCACAGTAAAGCAGGGCTTGGGCCATGCCCAACACTGCAACATTGCAGAGCAGCAACCATCACAGCCCCGGTGGTATGGGCTCTGTCAATGTCCTTACATAGTCTGATGCAACCATTCAACACTCATTGCCAGTGAGGATAAATCGCCTCCTGACAATGCTTGTTGGCATTTTCATAAGCTAGTTTGATATAACTGGCATTGTAGTATCAACATCAGGGAAAATCCTACCTGCTAATGGTAAGAGCTGATTCACAAAATCTGAATAAGG
The DNA here is from genome assembly GCF_037038515.1 of Microtus pennsylvanicus. Classification (NCBI taxonomy): domain Eukaryota; kingdom Metazoa; phylum Chordata; class Mammalia; order Rodentia; family Cricetidae; genus Microtus; species Microtus pennsylvanicus. The sequence continues at coordinate 1,177,320 of NC_134580.1, forward strand.
CTCAGATGGCCCCTGCAGCACCTTAGATAACTGACCCCTGTCAGCCTTGTTAGGCAAGACTTTCCAGGCTCTTTAGGTGGCAGTGGCAATTTGAGCATACACCCCTGGGTCATATGACTTGCTGATTAAGCAGGGCATAAGGTCCAGCACCAGTGAGCATGCCTGCGTTTCTACTCAGGTGCCTTGCAGCAGTGTTCAATTTTGGCTGTCTCTACAATTGTCTTGATAATCAGACCTTCAAAGCAAATAATCCTCTCCACTAGGCACTGCCCTACAAAGCTGCATCCAATCACTAGGAGTCAAATTTTGATCCATGTAGGACTCCACCAAGGCAGCAGTAAAGGAGGGAGCGTGTGGCACACAAGTGGTTATGGCCACTTTAGGCTGTCTCACATCCTTAAACTGAAACTGCTGCCGCAGCCCCGGCCTCTTCCCCTGAGGATCCAGTTTTGATAACTGGGAACTCCTGAATGTTTCTGAACCTCAGTTCTGCCAATTGTCTCTGCAACTCTACTTCCCTCTCATTAGCCAGAGGGACAGTTGTTTTGTAAAATTCTTTCTCATGGGGTGGGGCAAGAGAATATAGACCCAGTCCCTAGAGATGACTCAGAATCACTACTGAGATCTGAGCCGCCTCAGGCTCCTTCAGCTCCTTTCCCTCTGGATCTCCTTTGCATGATGCCAGGGATTCTGTCTTGGACACCCTCCAGTATCCTAATGGCTTCCTTAAGCTGTTCCTTGACTCTACAATTTTCAGTAAGCACAGACTCTTTAACCTCTTTTCCCATAGGGAAAGCATGGCAATTGGAAAGGACTCCAGTCCCTTTCCCTTCAGTTCCTTTCATAGGCCTTCCTTAACATGGTCCCAGTCAGGGATGTTCAAGATGCCTACCTGTAGAAACCATAGACTTAACCCTACCTAGGGTTTCCACAAATTCTTCAGTTGCCTTTTTAATCATCCTGGTACCCTGTTTTTCAGTAGTATCAGCAAATTCCTGAGAGCAGACTTGGAAGAATCTGCCCCCATCCTTACAATTCACCATCTCACCTTCTGTTACTTACCTGCTGGCCAGCCTCCAAGAGGGTGTCCCTAGTTCCCTACGGCCTCCACCTGTGGTGCCTGCACCACTTGGAACCATGGTTGAGCAAGGGTCCTGGATTAAAGAACAGGGGCGTGGTTCACTCTTGAAGCAAGAATGCCAATTATGTTCCAAGGTGGCTTATATATAGTGCTCTTGACTAGTGGCCACACCCTATCTCGGGATTTTTCCACTGCAAGTCTTACCAGAAACTTACTTGTTTTTAGGAACTCATGTGGGTTCCATGCCCAGAGCAGCTGAAAGCACGGAAAAACAAGTTGTTTACTCCATCAGGCAAGAGGCCTTAGAAAGTTCAGGGTCTGAGGGTCTGCAACTCCCAACAATCCAGGAAAAAGTGACCCGATAAAAGCAGTAATTGTAATTCTAACTACTCCAAAGGATAAGGCAAGGATTGCAAGTGTTAACACAGGCTATAGAATAATACATTCTAGAAATATGTAGGGAACTTTAATACCCTGTCTCACAGTAAAGAGCTGCTTGAAGGCACAAGGGAGGGGCTAATTGAAAGTGTGCTCTCAATCCCAAGGAACATCTTCCCCCCTTCTTACTAAGCAGTCCTTGTCCTTCTGATGCCTACTTAACTCTAATCACCACAACACATGTCCTCTTATGCCAAGAAATTCATACTTGGACCAGCCTAACCTGAAGGACTGGCTGAACTTGGCTTTGTACCATTGAGGGGTAAATGCCCCTATCTGCCTGGCTCATATCCAGCTTCATCTTTCCTGTTGGAGTGGAGCAGAAAGTACTGGGTTTGTCTCCTTAGTGACAAACACATTTATATAAAGTTAGACTGGGCATACAAGATCCATCTGAGCAGGAAATGATGTAAAAGACAAACACACTAGTCAGGGGAGGGAACTTGGTACACTTCATTTCCATCCAATTTATAAAATGTCTTATGTTGGAGACAGGTGTGGCTACCATAGTCCAGGCTAGCCTTAAACTCCTTATGTAGCCCAGCTACCCTTAAACTTACAGTGTGCCTTTTGTCTCTGCCTTACCACTGCTGGGATCACAGGCAATGGTACCATTGCTATTGGCTGGATTAATTTTAATATATCCTATGTAACCATGTTCATTCTCGAGTATAACGTTTCTTCAGAGCTTGTTTGCTTTGTATTTCATTGCTCTTGTAGCATGGGATGATGTCTCAACTCCAAATATCTACCACATGGCTAGATGCTTATATCTAGGCCTGCTCTTCAGAAGCACAGAAAAATTACTGGAAATTTAACTTTTAAAAAAATCTTGTGATTTACAAAATTTTAGATTGTCTCCCTGCCCTTGCTAAATGGCATCCTCAAGAATCAACCTTCTTGACCTAGATTTTCATGAGTTAAATGTCATCATGGAGACTGCTGCTTTCCACATTACTCCATGAATTTCTTCAGTGGCTTTGATACCTCTGTCCTGTAGCTGAACTCACCATGAGGGTCTGAAATAATTATCCCAGGGTAATACCTTGGCTATAATATACCTGGCCTAGCATCCTAATTTCCTGGGAGGCCTGACATGTGCAGATGCAGGCCTCACTCTGAACATCAATTAGGCTAATTTCTGCCATAGGTTGAGACAGGTGCACTGGGGATACTGTTGGAAAAAAATCCCATTGTTGACCACTGAGTAAATAGTTTGTGCAGGGCAGAGTTTAGAGAACTGTTTTCAGTTCCTGTTTTGAAGCTGATAGCCTAGAAGGGGCCACATGTTTCTATGGTACCTGTCTCTCCTAAAAGACAAATGGAATTGTTCCACCACTGAAATTGCTTACTCTGCTATCAATCAAAACAGGAAGCATATAATATCTCCCACATGCCCTGTGCTGCAAGGGAATCCCTCTTAAGTATACATCCCTCTGAAATATAGAGGGCTCACATGCAAAGAGAACCACCTGCACCATTTCTGGATACTTGGAATTCTAGGTACCATTTGTAACCATGGCCATCTCCTGCATTGGGAGATAGAAAAAAAAACAGGCAAAGATTCAGCCTTTTAAACATTAGCTTTCAATGGTTGAATGTTCATGAGGAAAGCCATTTGTATGCAGTTCTTGCATGTACATTCTTCACCCACTGGAAGATTCAAGGAGGTGAAGCAGGGTCACCTGGGAGAGAACTTTCCCAGACCCTAACATTCTTCACATGGTTACTGCCATGTAAAGGAGAGAGCATATCATTGATGGTAAATGGTGCTGGCTATCTTTGTTATCTTGACACTGTGAGTGTTGAAGGAAATTCCTCAAAGTCTATTCTCTCCCATATCAGATTGGTCTGTAGGCTATGTATGGATATATGTAGAGAGCTGCGTGGAGCCGCACCTGATGGTGCTGACTTCCACCCTCCGCGATCCCGAAAGCGAGGGCTCTCTGATAATCAACTCCTATGGCTAAGGCCTGACTCATGCTATTATCATGCAATGATCGTCAGCTGCATGCATATGCGTGGACGTATGGGCAGTGCCCACCTGGCAATCCGGGGTTGGCGGCCCGTGCCTTTTTAAGGGCTGGGAGAGGTTTGCCCGGGGGAAGAGAGAGAGAGAAACAAGGTCTTGAATAAAACTGCTTACAAGAAGAGCTCCGGTGTTGCATCTTCCTTGCTGGTCGAGGCGGGCGCGATAGATATAGGTATGAAGGCTCAGCCCACTGGGCAGGACCATCTTTGTATGGGTGTTCTGGGCTGAACAACTAATGTTTCTAGAGTGTTTGTTGCATGTTACCTTCCCTATAACTCAGGAAATAGTTGCCTGATCTCTGAAGCTGGGACTGTTTTCATGGGAAACTTAAAGAGAATACCAGATTCATCTTGGGGATTTCCAGTTAACTTTGGTTAATCATGAAATGCTTAAAAATTCAAGTTGGGGTTAGCCTTATCTAGGATTGTAAGTGCAACAGAAGCAGGACTTCAAGTGAGTTTTGATGGCCAAGTCCATTTATACTGGAGAGTCCTGGCACTTCTGGGTCATGTGCCGCCTCTTCATCGGGCTTGAAGCTAAAGTGCTGAACCAAATGTGTTCTAAGGTCTCATTCCAATCCCTGGCCAAGTAAAGTTGGCATGCAACTGTTAGCCAGAGCTGGAGGAAAATGCACAGACTTCTCATTCAGCTCTGTCAGGGTCTACAAAATTCCATGAGCTCAAACTCCTGTTCAGCACCATGGACAGAACAAAAAGCTCACTTGTTCTTAGCATTTTGTCCCCAGTGGAAGAGGCTATTTGAGGGCGCCTAAGCAGCTAAATTTATTTTCCTTTAAACCCTTTAATTACTGTAAAAATAGAAGGCACTCAACCATGGTTATCCAACTCGATAACCGTGAATAATGTGCATTAATGCACAGGCTAAGAATAGGAGATGGGGCACAGATCAAGTGAGCAATGAGCAACCAAGATTGAGGGTAAACTGTATGTAAACTTTGAAGAGATACTTAACACACACATCTTTAGACATGGATACTATGCCACTTAATAGACATGGTTTGAGATCCCCAGACCAGCAGCTTCAAAATCAGGATTCCAGTTTGGGAACTAGACTCAGCAATGTGCTATGACAAGTCACATCATGGAAAAATCTAGAATGTGAGTGATATGAGAATTCCACAGGCACCAAATTAGCAAGTGTTGGCTGAATTATTTATGGCCTTCAGAGCCTCGCCCTGCCTTTGGTATCTCCATTGTGTTTGAGTAGACTAGGTGGTGTCCACTGTCTGCTCACTGACAGCTATTTCACATGCAATTACAAGTTCTCTTCCAGTGTGTGGAGACTGAACAGTTGCTGAACAGGCAGAAGGGGGGGTCTTTAAGAAAGATTTTTATGAGCACTAGTACATTTATTCTCCCTGCAGTTCAGGACAGTAATGGCCAGATGGCTTTTGCTGACTTCCAGCTCAAAATTTATAAAGCTCTGTTTGAAATTTAAATTCAAATAATGGGAAACATGAGAGACATAGCCAGGTTCTGGTTCAGAGATCTTTTGCTGGCTGCTTTCATTCTAAGAGGAGACCTTGACATCATAGATGGCATCTCTCCAAGCAAAGCCTGCAGGAATACCTGAGGCATCACTTACTGTCTTCAAGGTGGGACAGATCAGTGGCTAAACAGAAATCTACTTTCTAATCATAGTTTTAGTGGAGTTAGAAGCACCACCGTTTCTGCTCCTCCCCCTCTAGCTACATAGTATTCCCTGAGACCGCTCTCCATCCAAAGCCTGGCAGTCTCCTCCACACCTTCACAAGTACCTTGACTTCTCCAGGATGTCCTGCCATCCCACACTCACTGAGCTAAAGTCTTAATGGAAGTGGGGGGCATGATTTTTGCCTTGTATTCCAGGAGTATTTGACAATGTCTGAAACTCACTGAGCTATCCATTCCCAGTTTTTTTTTTTTAAATCAGAATGATTTCCTAAGCTGTGAGGGTTCAAGCCCATGGAAAACAAGCATGGGTAGGAGTCATGGATGCTGCCTAACACCATGCAATACATAGGGCAGCCCCAACAATTAGTCACTCCACAAAATTAGCAGAGCAGAGATCAATGAGTCCTAAGGTAAATTTGGAGCTCAAGCATCTCACTTCTTTCCCAGAAGTCACTGAGATTTGATTCCCTTCCCACAAAGGATTAAAGTGTCCTTGCCCTGCACCTAAAATAGGTCACATGGAAGACATAGGATGTTTGAGCCCTCATGTCCTTTGTTCATTGAGTTGCAGTTGACTAGTCCCTGTGCTTCCTGCACCTGGACCCAGGAGAGGAGAATGCCTGCCATGCAAGAGCTGGTACTACATAGTCTCTTTCCCTTAATCTTTTTATATGTATATGAAGTTATATATTCCTGTTCTGATACCCAATAAGGCAGCAACATTGGATTCTGTAGAGCTGGAGTGACAGGCAGTTGTAAGCTACTCAGTGTGAGTGCTTAGAACTGAACCCTCATCCTTCATGAGAGCAGCACCCTCTTAAGCACTGACTCTCTGACTCCCCTTTGCACTTTTTAACCTGCTACATAGAGCCTTGGCTTGATCATGCTAACTAATGAGCAGAACTTGCTTCCTTTGTTCTTTGCAGCATCGTAGAAAGGTTTGACACACCATTGATTGCACTGGTGTTAGAATAGCCATGATCTATCTGGAGAATAGAAATGGCTTCTGTTTTAACTGCATAGGCTGAAATAAAGTACCTGGTATCCTGAGTAAAGTGTTTCTGATAATTGTTGGCTAGTTTTTTACTTTTTTTTTTGGCACTTTGCTCTTTTGAGAGGCCCATTGGCCCATCGCCCACCTTCCTAATTAAAGCACACGTGGAGGCTTAAGGTTTCTACTAATGCCTGGCTTTAGCTTGGCTCATTTCTTGCCATCTGTTTTGTAAATTATCCCATCTACCTTTTGCCTCTGGGATTTTTCATTTTTTTTCTATAACCTTACTTTCACTCGTCTCAGTGACTGGTCGTGTAGCTGTGTGTCTGGCCCCTTTTCTCGCTCCTGGATTTCTTGCTTCTTCCCTCTAATGGTCTATTTATTCTCTCTGCCTGCCAGCCCCATCGTCCTTTCTCCTGCCCTGCTGTTGGCCATTCTTCTCTTTGTTAGAGCCATCAGGTGTGTTTGACAGGCACAGTAACACGGCTTCACTGAGTTAAATAAATCTTTGCATCATTAAACAAATATTCCATGGTATAAACAAATATTTCGTGGTATAAACAAATATTCCATGGTATAAACAAATATTCCGTGGTATAAACAAATATTCCGTGGTATAAACAAATATTCCGTGGTATAAACAAATATTCCGTGGTATAAACAAATATTCCGTGGTATAAACAAATATTCCGTGGTATAAACAAATATTCCGTGGTATAAACAAATATTCCGTGGTATAAACAAATGTAAGACATCTTAATATTTCATAACAGACCACTGGGGGCAATGATCTTTAGCAGGGTGAAACAAATTTGGTACCCAGTGCTTCTCTGGTCGGGTCACCATGTTTCTGTTGAAGTCAGAGGTTCCTTTGCGTCTTCAGCTCCTGAAAGCTTGCCAGGTCACTGGCAGCCATGACCACAAGTGCCAAGAATGGTGCCACTTTACCTCGGGTTTGAAGATATTAAATGATACACACCAATGATGTAGGTGGGTCTTCTGTCTGTTACTTTCATTGGTCAAATAAACTGCCTTGGCCTTTTGGTAGGCCAGCTCTTAGGTGGGTGGAAGTAGACAGAACAGAATGCTGGGAGAAAGAGTCAGACACCATGAATCTCCAGCCCGAGACGGACATAGGTTAGGATCTTTCCGGGTAAGCCACAGCCTCGTGGCTTACACAGATTTAATGGAAATGGGTTAATCAAGATATGAGAGTTAGCCAGTAAGAAGCTAGACATAATGGGCCAGGCAGTGTTTACATGAATACAATGTGTGTTATTTGGGGGGTATAAGCTAGCTAGCCAGGCAGCTGGGCTGCAGGAAGTGGCCCACCACTCCCTTTTACAACACACCAAGTCCTTATCTTTCAAGTATCCCTTTGCTCTCTGATGTGTGACATCTGACACAAAGGGTTCATGCTGCTCAGTTTGAGAGTAAAGTCCAAGGTGAGAAAGGCATGAAAGCAGCTGGTCACATGGCATCCTCCGTCATAAAGCAGAGAGATGGAGGCTGATGCTCAGCTAACTTTTTATTCGGTTGGACCTCAGCCCAAGGAATGATGTCACCCACATTTCAGGGTAGGTCTCCCAACCTCAACTAACCTAATCTTAGACCCTCCGACCTACCCAAAGGTTTATCTCCTAGAGCATTCTAGAGCCTTATAAGGTTGACAGTATTAGCAGCCACACTTGAATGTAGGGTAAACATACTCAGAGCCATACTTACTTGAGATCCTAGGGGCAGGCACACATCCTCAGTTGATTGACACTACCTATTGTCTATGCCACATTCCTTGACTTGGGCCCTCTATGGCCTTTTCCCTTACTCTCTGCTTAGCTCATTTGCTTGGCGAGTCATGCACACATCTTCCTGTTAAAGCCACTGGTCCTCAGCCATGGGATACTCAACCATGCATGCTGCACAGGGTGGCTGCCATTCTACTTTAGAACATTTGGGGAAGTTGCAAGAAAGAAGCCCTTTGGGAACACAGCACAGCTCTGGCTATTTCTGGACTCGGAGCTTCTTCACCCTCACTTGTCCTCGGTCAGTTTTATGGGCCTTGGGAACAATGAAGCAACAATAAAATACAGCAGACTCAAGGTTATGCAGTCTCCAGGGCTGTCTGCTGCTAAGTCAGCCACCTCTAAATTGTGTTGCCTTCATCTGTCTGCTGGATCCCCCCACCCAGTGTCACAGGTGTGAATGTCAGAGGATAAAGACCATATGAAACCATATTTGTCATGTGTTTATGATGGAGATGCTGGGAAAATTTGTTGGGAAAGCCAACGTCCAACAAAATATGGGTAGGGAATTTTTTTCTTTTAAACCTGATCTGAGGCAATCATGCTCATCTCTCGTCTTCCCTGTGATCCACAAAGGAACGTGCCTCCTAAAATTCAAATTCTCCATAGCTTCTTGAATTAAACTACCATGATGAAAGTTAAAAAATGCTATCTCTATGAAGTACTCCAAAATTTGTTCAATATTTTAACCTTCCATAATGCTTGTAGCAGGATAGCGCTGTTAATGCTAACGTTACTTGGGACTCTTGTCAGAGAGAACTTGGGCCAACAAGATGGGTACAGCAATTCTAAGTACTCAGGAGGCACAAAAAAGCCCATGCTTCTAATGCCCTGGATTATTCATCTCCAGTGACTCCTAAAGCCCCCTCCCCAACCATTAATCTTCAGAAATACTGTCACAATTCAGACCTGTGCGCCTCTCACCCTTGTCTTCACACTGCACAGTGGAGAATAAGCTTGCACCTTTGTTTCATATTAGTGGAGAAAAATCTTTGGATAGATAATCTTTACTTCCATGTCAGCGTAAGGCAGGACAGTCACAAGTCACGCTATCTTCATAAACTAGGTCCTTCAGCGGTGTGCACATCCCTTTTAGGTAGGAGCACCTGCAGCATTTTATTCTGCTCATGGGTTTGCCTTACCAAGTTCTATGTCTCCACCATAATGTCTTCTAATTTTAAATGGTTGCTTAATCAGCCATCTGGCTTGTAGTTCTATTTACCACTAGCCTATTTCTATCTTTTGTGTTCTTTGAAAACTACTTAATATTTTCTGCCTGTGGTTTCATTAATTTAAATGTTCACTGAAATTATTTGCTTAAAATAACTTAGCAGGTCCAGCACTGTCTGCCTGCCATCCTCAATAGACGGTCTCCAGAGGCAAACTTGAACCTCTACAGTTCCCTGTTTACCCCTGAGGTCTCTGCTTACGCAGTTCAGTCCTTGATGTGCCCTGTGGATTGGGTGGGGTTATTAGAACCATTAACTCCTCTGCTATCCACAAAGCAATCCTGGAATAGCAATGAGAATGCTGCATGACTAGTTTAGAGAAATGCAAAATAGCTCAAAAGAGAAATGTTTAATGTTCTCCCTACAAAGAAATAACTGCGAGAGGTGGATATGCTAATTACCCTGATTTATTAGACTCTGCCTACATGTATAAAACATCACACAATACCCCATAATATGCACAGTTACTGTGCATCAAAACTAAAAGGTCTTAAATTTTTTTAACATTCAACGTCATGCAGCAAGTATAGAAACCATTATTTTCTTTGCTGTTTTCTATGCTCCTTAGGGAATAAAATATAGATGGTAAAGATCTGCCAGCCTCCACCTTAGCAGGTAACACCCCTGAAAAGAATAGCCACAATCTTTTTGAACTGTAAAAAATCCATGTAGCAGAGTAAAGGCTACTTTCTAAAATGCAGATCTAGTATGTATCAAAATCCTAGAGGTGGTTCGCCATGCCTCCTGTCCTCTTAAACCTTAGCACAACAAAAAACTGCAGGGAAACCCCACAAGTCAGTAGCCAACTCTGTCTATCATACCCATGTGTGCCTGTCCCTGCCTTTTCCACCCAGAGTGCCACAGAGACAAAGTAGCCCAGAAAACCAAAGACACCTGAATCCCTTCAACAGCGGAAACAAGGAGCCAGGAGCCAATTCACAGGCTCCCAGCCATCAGAGGGCACTGTGGGGCTGGAAGAGATGGCTGCAAGGCTCTGCAGCTGCCTCCAAGGCCAGCTCTGAAAGGCTTCTTAGGATTCATGGAAACGGAACCTTGGAGAAAACAGCACAATTCAGAAAAACAAAAGCAGCCCATGTCTTTTACTACTCCTAGGTTTTATACTTCGCCAGAGTCCACCTTTCTCCATGCTCTTCAGCAGTGTGACTTAGCCACCCATTAAACAGATGACCTCAGTATTCACCTGAGCTTGTCTTATAACCAGGCTCTCTGTCATCTTGCTGAGGTCGAACACCATAATCATGAGAGCAATCTTGGAGGGCCCTGGGCCCTGGGTTTTTCGTCCCTTTCCATATTCATAGCAGTGCCAAGCATGCTTGCTTCTGTCTTGTAGGAAAGGAACTGGGCTCAAAATAGGGTAAACTCAGAACCTGAATAGGAAGTGGGCATTTGTCAAGTCTGATCTCTGAACAGAATCCACATGCCTTCTACTTCTCGGATTGCCTTGAGTTGGAAGTCTCATATGCTTGTGCATTCTTCAAATAGTCACCTCCTGTATACCCAGTCTCCGAATATGCAAATCTCACACTAGGGTAATTCTAAGTTACTGACATAGGACCAAAGGATGAGAAACAACTTCAAATGGTGGCTAGTGAAAGAAAGGAACATGCCCCAAACTAGTAAGATGATCAATAATGGCAGGCTGGAAAAAAGAACTTGAGAAAGCAGGCCCTTCTGAGCTCTGTCCAGGCTGACCCTAGCCTAGACTGCAGGGGGCTTTGGAGAACTATGGCCTTGTCTGCATTAAAACGTTGAGTCAAATTTCCCCTGAGCTTTTGTGTATGGATGTTTCTGGATCTGTGGGCTCTAAACAGAGGGGCCAGTTTTTGTGCCTAAAGGGCCAACCACTTGGGAACCCCAAGCAATATGCCTGGAGAGAATGAAGACACAAGCAGAAGGCTACACATTCCACCTCGGCTCTGGAATAGGCAGAAGGACTGAATCTCCATTGTTTGAGTTTCTGCCCCACCCGATCCTTGTTCTGCCCGGTTCCCACAATTGTTAAGTCCCAAAGAAATCACACAGAGGTCTACATTAGTTTATAAACTTATTGGTCCAGTATCTCGGGCTTCTTAACTCATAACTTATCCCATTATTCTGTCTATGGTAGCCACATGGCTTGCGGTACCTTTTTCAGCGAGGCAGTCACATCTTGCTTCTGTGGATGGATCAGAACTGCAGAGGAATGGACTTCCTCTTTTCCAGAATTTCTCCTGTTCTCATTGACCTGCCTCTACTTCCTGTCTGGTTGTCCTGCCTCTACTTCCTGCCTGACTACTTGCCAATCAACATTTAAAATATAATTATATACAGGACCATTCTACCACACCACTTCATCCTGCTATCCTACCTTAATGTTGCACCTGCTACTCTAAATCTTAGGTTGTCTTCATGAGGAAAGTAACAAATGGAACTCAACAGGCTTTCTGGCTCCCTTAGTTTAATCAGTCAACTGCCTTGGTATATAGGCTGTGCTGCAGCTCCTCTACAAATCTATAAGTCTTAATTTCTAATCTGCAATGTCCTCATCTTTAAAAGGCAGTCACATTTGTGCCTTCAGAGCATTGACAGAAGAATTGGAAACTGTTCATTACTTGTGACTGTCCTATGCTGAACTGACACCTATAGTTAGCAAACCGCATGCTGGTAACAGAAAATGGAAATCATAATATTCTCACATTTATTCACTCTATTACTATTATTGGTGTAAGTTCACATTAATCTACCTATTATCCTATATCCCATTCAGTTTTCCTTTTTAAAAAAATCTTTGGGCTTACATAATTTTGACCCCAACCCCCAGTCCTATGCGAGTAATAATTGACCTTGAAATGGTGTCCCTAGCCCTGAGGGCAAATTTTGTTGGGAGTGGAGACATCTTCTAGAACTGCTTCCTGCTGTCATGGGGCAATGTTCTTTCTATGGGATCCTGTAAAAAGTAAAATGATAGTTAAATTTCAAGATTGCTGTTTTGTATAATGGCAAATGGTATCTAGTTGATAGGGTTTTTGTTTTTTGAAGTTCTTATTTGGAGTTCTGACCAGAACATTGTAAGAGGGTGCACCATTTCCATAGCTGGTACCCAAAAACCAGTCTCCTAATGCTAGCAGCATCATGACATATAAACCAGATGGAGTTGTTCTTGTGGGGTCCCATCTTCCTGGAAGCTTCAAAAATTACTGCAGGAAAATCTGTTCATTGTTAAACATTATTCATGTAGACATATATTCAACAAAAGATGACTTAAACAATAGGCCCGGAGAAAAGTAAAATATTAAAATCTTTCTGTCCCATACCAGACGGCTCCTGACATGATACAAAAATTCTGAATTTTCCTTTTAACATGTTTGGATTTAGAGAAGGATAACCCTTGTCCAACTCCAAAGCCAGCTCCTATTTTTAGAGATGTATACGTGTGCAAATAATGAAATTTCACCGTGCAGAGCATACAGAATCATTAGTCTTCTCTTTGCTTGTTTTTCTGGATAGCTAGGTTTTCATCCTTAGGCATCTAGACGTCCAAAGTCTCTTGACTCTTTAAAGATAAGTATTTTCCTGCAAAGATAGGAACAGAACTCTGCCCCAACACAAACATCTGTATGATTGTCACCTCTTTAGATGAGCTGTCCTTTCTCAAGGGGATTCTCTTTTTCAAACAATCTTTTTATAGATTGGTATCCACAGCTTTTCTTCTGTGGAAATGAGTGAACCTCCTTAATGTAGCCCATCTCCTGATTTCCCTTGTGAGGTCAGCACATCCGTGAAATATACCAGCTGATTTAATTCAGAAGCTTTGTCTATTATTCAGTGTCTCTGTTGCTGTTCCTTTCTCATTAGTGTTAAGAAAATTCAAGGTTAAGGCATTATGAAATGTATTTCTGGGAGTATTTTCCATCCCTTTGTTTAGCATATCCTTTAGTTTGATTTGATCTTTCTATAACTGCCTGACCTGTAGGATGGTTTGGTATACCTGTAATATGCTTTATATTATAATCAAAAAAATGTTTCTTTTTTAGACACATATGCCTGGACCATTATGTCTCTTTGTGCAGGTATACCCATGATGGCCATAACTTATAATAAATATGTGATTATTGAATCAGCCTTTTCTGAACTCAAGGCAGTTGCCCACTAAAAATCTGAATAAATGTCAACAATAGTGTACATATTTTCCAAATTCTTTAAGAAGAGCACATCCATCTGCCAGATCTCACATCTTTGACTACCCTTTGGGTTACTTCCTGCTGATAATGGTGTTTGGTTATAGAAAGAGCAAGTAGGACATCTCTTTATAATCTCCTTAGCTTGTCACTAACCTTTGCTATTGACATTTCTTATGAAATTCTGAGGCCTTCAGCACACTTCCAATCAATAATTGATCAATTTCTGCATTATCTTGTGCTAGAGGACTTGACAGGCCAGTATGGGACAGGATGTGTTAAGTGTATGGGACAAAGCCTATTCCTGATTATATCTTGAACCTGTATGAATAATGAAGTCAACTCTGTATCGTCTGGTATTAATTTCAGTTTTAATATGCAAGACAACTTTCTGTATATTGTGAATCAGTAACTATATTGACAGTTCTCATGGTACTAAAAGATTTTTTTTTAAAAGAATAGCATATAATTCTGCCTTTTAGACAGAATTATAAGGGCTTTGTTCCACCTTAATTCTGATTTGTAACCTGCCTTTCCTGATTTATTTGTATCAGTATAAAATATATGGGATCGAGTTATTGGTGCATCATGTACAACTCGGAAGAACCCAAGTAGTTCTCTTTATAAGGTTAAGTCCATCACTTTTGGGATAATTGCTATTAATTTCTCCCCCAAAAATAGCACAAGTTCTTTGCCATGGTTCATTGTCTTCCCATAATTTTATTTCAGCAGTAAAGACTATAATCTCTGAGTCTATACCTACTAGGTGACAATTTTTATAATTCAGACTTTTTCCACATAAGTTTTTAATTGGTTTGTGTGGTAAAGATCCATTCTAAGATAATATATTCCCTCTGTATTAATATCCCTATAGGTAAAATTCTAGAAGGCAATATGACTAGAATACAATTAAGACTTGGATTCACTCTATCTACATGTGCCTCCTGTAATTTCTCTTCAATGGTCATCAACTCTTTCCACTTCAGCTGTTAATTCTCTGGGACTATTTAAGTCTTTGTCGCCATCTAAGGTTTTGTTACCTGAACTATTAAATCAGTTGTTATCAAAACAGCTAGTCACAGACTGGAAGTGTCTCCGAACAATCTCTGAATCACTAAGTCCACATTTGGTCTCTCCTAACTTGTGCCTTCTGTATTCTAATTTTCTGTAGACCTATTTTGTAACCTAGGTAATTGACAGAATCTCCTTCGTATTTTTTTCAGGAGCACTTTGTAATCCCCATTTAGGCAAAACTTCATTTTTTTCTAAAGAATCTGCATTTTTTAAATCAAATAACAAAATATCATCTATGTATGATAAATTATAGACTTAGGAAATTGCTTGTGTATTTCCAATGGCTGATTGACAAAGCATTGGCACAGGGTGGGACTATTGAGCACTCCCTGTGGGAGGGTGGTCCATTGGTATTTCCTAGTAGGCTGAGAAGTAGGCACTGTGAAGACAAATTTTTATTTTTCTTGTAAAGGTATAGTGAAGAAACAATCTTTTAAATCAATAACTATAACAGCTTAGATCTGTCACCGTTCATTTTCCAGATTTCTTTTTAACAAAAATAGAATTTCAAGGGCTAGTTGATTCTTCAATATGGTGAGCATATAGTTCTCGTACCAGCTGTTCTAAAGTCTGTAGTTAGTCTTCCATTAAAGGTCATTGTTTAATCCATATGGGTTTCTCAGTTAACCATTTTAAAGGCAAGCTGTTGGTACCTCTGAAGGTTTGCTAGTTGCTTAGTGTTCTTGTACAGACTGAATGGCTGATATTTGTTTATAATTTAAAATATCCTTCCCAGAAAGAAACATGAGTTGTGGGAACTGCAGGAATGTTAGCCTGGGTATTTCATTGCTGCAGCAGGTCATGACATCATAATTTTACTGCAATATTAGCTACCTATGGCCTCAGCCTTCCTTTGTCCTTCTGGCTTTATGCACTCAACTCCTCATGTTTTGTTTTACTTTTGAGATAGGGTTCCAGTTCCTAAGAATTGAATGTCTGCCTCTTGAAGAGACCAATCTGGATCCAAGATTCTAGAGTAATGATAGTCACATCCACACCTATGTCTAGTATTTCCTCAGCTACAATGTCATTTATACATACTCTTAGCTTTGGTCTTTGATCATTTACAGAAGTCAACCAGAATATACATTTTCTATTTCCTACTGGAGTTTCTGACTCCTCCTCCAGTTTTATTCCATCATCCAGAACAATATGGTTTCTTACTCTAGGCACTGGATTGTTTAATTTTCTGGTGAGGCATGTTTTCCACAGTGACTGGGAATGACTGGGCCTTGTTTGACATCGGCCTATGAGAGACCCCCCCATCAAGAAGTTTCCTGGTGGTATTGGGGTGTGTTGTTTGTCTCTTATCAACCTATGTTCATTAGTCCAATGTTGGCCAAACCTTCTACATATAACAGAAGGCTGAGTCCTTTTCTTGGCATTCTTAGAGGAGACATTCATAGGAATTCCTTGTCTATAGTCCCTTCTTAGATGTCTTATTCTTCCACAATTAAAACATTTGGCATTTTGGTGTTTCCTCATACCATTGGAAATTACTTCTCCTACCCAAGCTTCAGTGCTATAGTCAAATGGTTTCAACATTTATTGCATGCAAGATCCATTCATCTATGGGTGCTGACCTGACCTTTAAAGGTCCAACAATATTCTTATGTTCTATGTTGGCATTTTCAAAAGCCAAGGATTAAACTAGTACATGTTGAGCTTAAGGGTCTGTCTGTCCTAATTGTACAGTCTTAGTTAATCTTTGTAAGAAGTCAGTAAAGGGTTCTCTCTGGCCCTGTTTAACCCTAATATAACTGGGTCCTCCTTCCTGGTTCCTGAATTCTGTCCCAAGCAAAGGTGTTGTGGTACATAGGGACGAGGTGCGTTCATCATAGCGAGCCTGTTCCTGAGGATCAGAGGTAATGACTTTCGCCAAGTATTTGATCTTGGGAAATCTCACACTTTTGCTTTACCCTGTTGCTCTAAAATTTTTGCCTCTTCTCTCCAATAACACTTACAAAGCAGCTGAAGTCCATTTTCTAGGATGGCTAAAATTAATTAAAACCAATCGTGTGGAGTTGCCTTAGTGCTTGAAGCCCACATTTTCACCATTTCCCTGACAAATGTAGCCCATAAGAAACTATTGCTTTATTTCTTTTAGATCGCTCAAACATATTGGTTCCCATGCATATTCTCTGACTACCTTAGGGTACTTTGTTGCCAGATGGTCTTTCCGAGGAAATTATGAGATATGCAGTTGAAACTGTGTAAGTCATCCCAGGGTCTGGCACATACTGATGAGGCTAAATCCTGTCCTTGTACCTTCTGTCCCTGCTCAATTTCAACAAATCCCTCAATCTTTTCAAATAATTTACTACTGCTTTTTTTAAAGTCTGCATCTTCTGTCTAGTGGTCTGTTCTAATATCTACACTGATGACTGGACAAGTTTCATACCTTGTAATCTCATCTTTGGACATACAACTTTTCAACAGATTTTGATAGTTATATTCAACAGCATTCTTTCAGAAAATTGTCAGATTGATGCTATCCCTCTCTGTAGTATTGAACCATTTTTTAATGAGTTAATATTGAAAACAAAGCTAATTCCCAGAATCAAATGAAGGGATGTAGAAGGAAAATCATTAAGCCTTGCAGAATACCTTCCACAGTATAAGCCAGTATAAGCAAAATAATTATTGAACTCCTGAATTTTCAGTCTTTGTATCTTTTCAGATCTTACCTGTCATAAGGCAAGTACAATGAATTGGAGTAGGTGTAATAATTGTTATCAGCCAGCAGGTGTTGCAGTTGCAGTCATGGGGCCTAGAGAAGCTAGCAGCAGTGAACAGCGCATGTTGCTTACTAGGTACTAAAAAATATGCCTTAACAAATTATGAGCACTATTAAGGTGATCAAACAATTCTGAGAGTTGTTTGAAACAACCAATGTTCTCTGTCAGTGCAAGTTGCAGACTGTGTGCACTGCAGGGATTACAGGCAGCAGTATGTGAGCTGGCATGTAATGCAGAGAGGCAGCATGTGGGTCATGAACCGGGGAGCACTGAATGGCAGCCTGCTGTGGCTTAGGGCCAGCTAGAGCTGCAGAAGGGAGAGTCAGGGTCCAACGTGCCATGCGGCTTGCTGACCATCCCATAAAGTGTGGACTGGGTCCATACGTTTGGGTATCAGATGAAGTTACAAAATCCTACACTAATTCAGAATTACATATAATAGAGAGTTATTTATTTAGGGGAGACTCACAGATCACTGTCCTAGATCAGTCCTCTGTATGAACTGGAGCAGTCTAGCAGCCAGAAGTGAGAGATGGACGCAAAAAGTGCATGCATTGCAGCTGCACTTAGACTATACACAAGTGAGCTAGTATCTTAGACTATTGACTGAAGGACCTCCCACATCAACGGGATAGGTGGAAAATTCAAATGCCAACTATCGCCATGAGCTAAATGCTAAAATCTTGTTTTCCTACAGTCTGCACTCCCACCTCTTTCTCCTCCTCCTCTCCAGATGTTTCTCTCCTGGATAGTGCCGCAGAAACAGGAGGTGCAGAGTAGGAAATACAACTGCATACCTTATGGCAAAGCCAGTGCTTTTTGTTAATACTCAAAATCATGATTCAAACTAGGTTCCCATAATACATGAAAATAGTTTCATAGACTAGTAACTTGGTTACAAATTTTAAGAGCTTTGTGCCCTAGCTAATCTAAACAAAAAGCTTGGTGTTATGGGAATAACTCTTGTTGTAATATGTAAAAACACCTCATCAGAAGACAAACCACAACCCAATCAGAGCCTTTGAACTACAGTGCACATCTGTGTTCTCAAGGACTGACTATTGGCAAGGCACTCTACTGATGGGAGAGGTTTGCCTCCTCCCAATTTGGTTTACCAAGCCTATCGGCAATAATGCTACCTTAAGTCTCCCTTGCAGAGTTTCTATGCAGTTCTAAACCAACCCTCTACACCTATACGTTGCCTAGACAGTCTTCTCTTGTTTAAACACTCTTCTGAAATCAAGTTGGAGAGAGAAGCAAAGACAGAGGGACATGAATTGGGCCCTCTCAAATCACTGGATTTTTTTGTGAAGTGCTACCATAAACCTCTGGATGCAGGTTGTGCATGGCTCATGGCAGACTATTCCCTGCAGATAGGACATGCTGGGTTGCACACTGGTTGGACCTGGGTTTTCAGACCTTTCCCAAAGGATCTGTCTTCCTGTTCAGGGTTCTGTGGCTCAGAGGTCCCAGGTGCCTCATCCAACTCATGGAATTATATCTTTTTTTCCACATTTAAATAAAAACACAGGAGTGGTGAGCTTGTAGACATCCTTATCTTTGCTGCCTTTGCCTTCTTCTAAGCCTGCCTGAAAATGTCACATTCCAGTCAGAACACAAAAACCATTCAAAGGGAAAATTTTAGGAAAGGGTGATTTTTAACATTGGTCCCAGCTACTGAGGAGCCCATGGTAACAATTCTGTGGAATTTTTAACCATAGACCTCAACTATCAGCCCTTCCTGCCTAGATCTGTTCTTTTCAGGCTGCTATTTCGTATGTTCATGGCCATGTCCGGGCCTTGGCATATATTGCCCAGGAGCCTGGGAGCTAAGAGTGGACAGACTTTGGGGCTCATTTAGGTGGTCAGTTGACTCAAACACATTCAGAATAAGTTCTGTTGACATTTTTCCAAATAGCCTTCCTAGGGATCTCTCTACACAAACTCAAGAGATGATGTCTGAATGGAAGAGAATGGTGGGAAATCTGGGACCTAGAAATCACAGGAGGCAGGCCTGTGCTTGGCCTTTAACTTCTTGCAGAGTTGCAAGCATTAATAGAGACAAGTGTTTGTGGATGGGGCTCTTGCCTATTTCAGCTTCTGGAGTGAGTAGTCATGATATGGCCTATAGGGTTTTCAGGATGTGGTAGAATATTTGAGTTAGGCTTTGAGGAAAGACCACAAATTCAGCGGGTGGATAGTGTGGAAAATGTGGAAAGGCAAAATTTTAGCAAAATCTAGTTTGAATGTTTAATATGAATCCAAAAGCCTTGTCCGCAGGGGTGGATGGAACCTGAAGACCTTGCTGAGGAGGAAGACGCGTGTTGTGCATCTGTCTAAGCATGGCTTGACTACCGTTGTCTTGGAATTGGAACAATTGTCATCGGTCACAATCCCTTAAGTGTCTTTCAGCCATTTTAGATTCCTCTGAGAGTTCTCTTTAGGTCTGTACTTAAAGATACGTGCTCAGGCTGGGGAAGTTAGTGTGGGAAGAGAACGTGGAGTGGGCATATCCAGCTTTTTAAAGGCTGCCTAGTGCATGCGCGCAGGGGCTTACATAGCTGCTATGCTCAGATCAAAGCCCCCCTCCCCCCAAAGCCAACTAGGAGACAAGAGGGTGTATGCTTGGCAGGTGATCCTAATGTTCCAACCATTGTAGATAGGAATTTCCTTTGAATTGTTTGCTCCTGAATGGTGCCTTGGGGGGGGGGGGTTGGTAGTGTAGTCTCAATTTGTGGTCTTCAGAACCAGGGCAAACTACTGAGACTCAAGCCTCTGTTGAGCTTGTCATGGCTGGATCCTACTGGAGTAAAGAGACCAGCTACCCCAGAATGTGACTAGCACAAAGCTTTCTCAAGTTCTTCACCCATCCCATGCAAAACAATGCCCGCAAATAAGCAGGAAACAGTCTTGAGAATCCACCATCCTAATTCCTTTAACCTGTTGTGTCTAATTTCCCACCTTTTTATTATAAGAGATGGGAATGTTCTGTCTTGTTAGCTGGTTACCCTGTCCCCTTAAGAGACAAGCCCCCCCCGCTTTATGTAGATTTGACTATTAGAACAAAGAGTGTTATGGCTCTAAGGCCTCATGGCAGATCATTCTGTTGCCCATACAGGAGGAAGTTACGTTGCTGGGGTATTTGGGGGAATGAATGGCATTTTGAAGGGAGAGATGCCATGATTTCACAAGATTTTTACAGAATTGACAGTGAACTTATCCAGAGGACAAGTTTTCCCACAGCTCTGCAAAATGGATCCCCCACAAGTCGTACATTGGCGGGTCTGTCTAGAAATACGTCAGCTGTACGTTTACTGTATATTTGTGGCATCAACACAGAAAATCAGTCCCTGCTCACAGAAGCTGTATTGAAATGACTGAGGAAAACAGGTCCAAGAGAGATACAGTTGACACAGCCGTCTATTTCCCTGGAATGCTGTGATGGCGGAGGAGCAGAAAAGAGCAGCAGCATACAGCTTTGCTTGGATATCAGCCGTCTCCCCACCATACCTCTGTGCATACATAGTCTCTGTTCAATGAGTTTTCTGGCTCATATAAAGGACAGATGGCTCTTCACTGGACAGGAAGGTGCTCGAGGATCAGACTACTAAGGGAGCATTTATCTGTCTCTAGAAGGTCGTGCACATAGGGCCCATCAGGGTCACAGGGGGCCATGTCCCCATAGGGAGGAAGGTACTTTAGTGAACTTGACTGACAATAGTCCCTATGATCTTTTCACTTCAGTAGACAGCATGAGTTTATAGTCACCAATCTGCCACTGGTTGACTCAGAATGTCACCACATCCAAGGGACTAGTTGATCTGTGTCTATTCCAGTCATAACGCATTCCTCATACCCAGTTTCCCTTGAAGCAAAACCTGTCCATGCAATTGATCAGACACAAGTACCTGGGAAAGGGAAAGTTCATGCTTTGATTGGGGCAGAGGTGGGTCTTACACTCATGTAGGTGTTGAATGTGTAGGTAAAATTATGACAGGAAGCAGAGCAGGAAGCAAAGGAAAGAATGAGCCTTACGAGGAATTGTGACCTGCAGCCAAGGGTGTCTGAGCTTTGTCACCCAAGTCAAGTCAACGCACAAAGTCCTATTGACTTATCATTGAGGTTAAAGTGTCTGTCCTTTGCAATGACTTCTTCTGGCCCCACTCTAAAGTGTTTGTGCTTGCTATGTCTTCCACAGGACCTAAGGGTACAGGTTTCCTTCTGGGCCCTGTTGCTGCTGCTATTCAGCTAGGGAGTATTGAAGAAAAACCTCATGGTTTTGTACGGGAACACTAGACTGACTAGAACCCAGTTCCCATCTGATAGCTGTGGATTCTGCTGGCAACCTCCTAGGCACCAGAAATGCTCTTACCCAAAGAACCAAGGCATGGAAATACCCCAGAACTGTATCTTATTCTGAGGGGTTTTATCTTTGAGCTATAACAGGTAAAGGGAAGCAGCTGCTACAAAGTGTCTGCTCATATGTCACCTCCTTTCTCTTCCACTTTGGTTTTATTTTAAGAAATTCGTACATGAGTACTATATTTTACATCATGTACAGTCCTACCTAATAACCTGTCAGAGAGCTCTTTTCTGGAGAAGACTGATTCTCCCTCCCTCAGCATCCCTTTTCGTGACTGTACCTCTTCATCTAGGATGACCCCAACTGCGTTGATAGGTTGACTGGTGTCATTGGGCAGGTCTGCTTAGGCAGCCATATTGAGATTTTATAGGTCACAGCTCCCCTGCCATATACAGAAAAGATCTCAGAGCAGATGGTCGTGGTCCTTTGGCTCTTACAAGTCTCCCATTCCCTCTTCTGTGCTATTTCCCAAGCCTTAGGTGTAGGGAGTTGTCACAGATGTGTCAGGTGGGGCTGGGCAACTCACAATCAGTCATTCTCTGCATTGTGACCAGCTGTGCTTTTCTGTGATTGTCTCTACCATAGAAGGTTCTATGATCGGAATTAGAAACTAGTATCTCCTGTAATCTAACCACTTTGTCCTCCCCAGAACTTCTCACTAGTGACCTCTTAAGACCTTTTCTGTCAGGAAGATGCCTCTACAGGAGTGAGAAACCTAGTACTAGAAGCAGTCAGGAAGGTGCTGTGTATGCGCTGTCCACAGCTGCTACCGTGGACACGTCTTCCATAAACATGAGGATAGCCATCTTGCAGTGTTCCTGTCCGTCACTGATGTGGCCTGAGACGAGCCATTTGCTACAAAGGGATAATTGTTCTCCATTGCAAAATGGAAAGGGGTGTTGTAAAGGTGGGCAGAGAATGTGGTACAGAAGCACATGGGTGTGATACAAAAGATCTTAGGGCTTAAAGACTGTGCCTTCTGCAGAGCAGAGAGCCATGTGCATCCTGTACTCCTCTTGTCCCTCCACTTCTGGTATGCCTGGGAAGCCTATCAATAGTGAAAACACAGGAAAAAGGAGGTAAAGGTTCAGGAAGTATCCACTGGACTCTGTGAGGAGTCAGATGCCCCTAGTTACTTAGGGAGATTTTTCTCTCTGTATCTATGAGAAAACCCATGGGACTAAACAGTGGAAGATCTGTATTATAAATTTTGACAGATGACAGGATTTTAAGTTTCAGGTGCATTTAGAACCTAGGTGTAGAAGTGGTAAGACCCAGGTGGGATGTCAGTAAGACGAGCAGAATCTGGGGAGGATGCCTGGTAGCCAGCTGGGGACCAGACAGGAAGCAATTGCTGCTCATTCATCACCTCACAGGAGCCTCTGAATACGGCTGACCGCAGGGAGACAAATGGCATTCCAAGTGGGCAGGAGAAGAGGCGGAGGAGGGAAGGGATGACTCGACTGCCCCAGACACACGGTCCAGCTCATCCATTTTTA
The DNA here is from genome assembly GCF_037038515.1 of Microtus pennsylvanicus. Classification (NCBI taxonomy): domain Eukaryota; kingdom Metazoa; phylum Chordata; class Mammalia; order Rodentia; family Cricetidae; genus Microtus; species Microtus pennsylvanicus. The sequence continues at coordinate 1,200,421 of NC_134580.1, forward strand.
TAAGGCCAGCTAACCAACCTAGGCATTGTGAGAATGGGAAGTAACAACTATCACAGTCACCAAGGAGCCTCTATCCCAGCCTCACCAGTGCAGAACTGAGGGGCTAAAAGAGGCCCTAGAATATTGGCAAGATGCCCAAATCAGTACCCACCCCCCCAGACTGCAACATTGAACTTATTCAACACTTGAGCCTCTTGGATATGAGACCTCTGATTTTGATGCCAATCCTATACTTCTGGATTTTAAACTACAATTTGAATGCTGCTTTCAGAATTCACTTTATTCATTCGTGTGAAAACCTTACTCCTGTACCATACCGACAAGGACACGGAGGCTAAGAGGTATGGGAGGGTTTATGCTCTAGAGTATCCTGCCTCTTGGGAATGTCTGAAGGTGTTGAAGGCCACTGTTCACAATCCAAGCTCCTTTTTATTCCCTGTGGGAGCCCACATGTGACTTGGTTTCCATCAGAAGTCAGCTGCCTTAAAGAAGTCACTTGAGTTCAAACTTGCTTGTTCTTTTTCCTATAACCTTGGTGGCTATGAGTGACTTAATTTGATTTAACCCATGAGAAAAGAACACTCTATCTAGTAGGAAGTATATTGCTGATGACAAACTTTAGGAACAAGCCGATAAGCAGTGTTCCTCCATAGCTTCTGGGAGTTTGAGTTTCTATCCTGACTTCTTCCCTCAGTGAAGAAGTACAGTGAGGTGAAATAAACCCTCTCTCCAAACTATTCATGTCAGCAATAGAAGCTCCTACTAAGATATACCCTGCAATTTAGCCAATCTCAAGCTCTAAACATATGTACAGATTTATCAACACTAAATTGATTCAGTTGGTTGTATGTATATATACACACTTATATAGTAAAGAGGTCTTGAATTTGAGAGGGGAAGGGGGTCAGGGAGAAGTTAGAAGTAGGATGGGAATTAGGTAAATTCAATTCATGCATGAAATTCCTTGAGTAATGAAATATAAAAACATTTAAAAGATTGGCAGCTGTGAATCCCTACACAATGCCACACTTTTACTTGTGACATCAGCTCTAAAGTTTTACTTAAAACATAGGTCCCTTGCCCTTGGGGTGGGTACAAACAAGGCAAGAGCGGTGCCAGGACCAAGACTGACTTCAGACGGCCCATGAGAATCGCCCTGGTAACATCTCCCTGCTTCCTCAAACTAGTCAAGATGCAGATAAACCCTGTGTACAGAGTTCATACCTGATATGGGAGGATGAACCAGGGCTGGAGGCAGGCTGTTGGCAGCAGCCTTTCACAAGGCCTGATGTGACTGCAGGGTGTAAAAAGTGAGAGGAGGCCACTCCTACACAGCTTCCTTCCCATCTGCTGCAAAAGGCAACCTTGCACTTGGAGAGCTGCTGGGCTGATGATACAGATAGGCAACTTTAATATCAAACTCTAAAGGATGAGAGAAATTATTTGGGAATAAACATGGAGCATTGCAATGTGTGGAGCATACATGCCATGGAAACCACAGATATATTCAAAATGTTAAGTATAAGGAAACTTTCAAAGGCCAAACAAGAAGGCTTATGTAAGTTGTTTTGAGGCAAAAGTCCTTGGCCACAAGATTAATGAGTAGGATGAAATCCACTCAAGGCTGAGTAGACTGTCACAAGCAGACAGCCTTGCAGAAGTATTTTCCATGCAAAGCTACAATGGCCTTTATAAAAGATGATGCTTCTGGCACAGTCTCTGAGATAGTTCTTGATGCAGGCATAAGATGAGATGCCTTGTTTGGAACCTACCAGTTTTGCCAGTTCATTTATTGGGGCTTGACACAAATGATTCCATCTTAATTCTGAAAACTCTCACAGAAGCAATAGGTCTTTTGTCATGGTTTTCATGTTTGTGAATGAAAATGATCCCATAGGGAGTGACACTATTAGGTGTGGTTTTGTTTGGGATTCTGAGGAATGAATCTTTAGGGATGGGTTTCCCCCTCACAACTTTCCCCCATGGTAGCAGGTGTTTAGTACAACATCTGGGGATACAGCCTAAAGCAGACTTGTGAACCTTTGTTTTTCCAGCAGTCTGGAAAGCACAAGGAACTGCTTGAACAGTGAAAAGAAGCAAGTTTCTTTAAAGAAACTTGTGTGTTTTCAAGAAGTCTTGAACAGTGCAAAGAAAGTCAACTAACAGTGCAAAGAAAGTTCAAAAGAACATGCTGCTTTCCCAGAAAGTATCATGCATTTCTTTAATAGAACCCTGAGTTTCCTTTTAAAAAGTAAAGTACATTTTCAGGTAAATGTGCTTATTCTGGAATGTAACATGTAGTTTTTAGGGGAACACTCAAGATACTACTGACAATGCTTTGAACAGTTTAAAGAAACTTGCTTCTCTTCAGAGAAACGCATGTGTTTTTCAAGAAATCTTATAAATGTGCTAACAGTGCATAGAAAAGTTTTATTCTCCCACATTTAGGAGTGTTAGAGACTGAACATCAATCAGCTCTTCCCTATCATGTGTGACCTTGTTTGGAAATATAGCTATTGATATGTTACTGTGAGCTAAGGAACAAGGGTAAGCCTCAATATGGACAGGAACATGTAGAGAATACCAGGTAAAGAACTGGGGGTGCTTCAAGTCAACAAACCACTAGGGGCTGGGAGTACACAGTACAGACTTCTCACTCACAGCCCCATCAGGACAGGACTTCTATTCTCTGGCCTTCAGCATGACAATGCATTTGTTTTTAAGCCACCCTGCACGTGGCATTTTGTCTTGGCAGGCTGGACAGCAATGGAAGAGGATGGCCACAATTCAATATAGATTTAACCACTTGGGTTTCCCTAGGCACAAGAAAGACATCATTAGCATGTCCTTCATCCCCACCCACAAATGTTCAAATCATAAAATCTATGTGAAGATATTGGGCTCTGTTTGAAGTTGAAGTGAATGTATTTGTGTTGGAAATGTACCCTAGATTCTCCACACAGATTTCTGTATAGCATATACATTACAAAATTTCTATATATATACATATATATGTATATATGTACATATAATTACAAAACTTCAGGGAACCAGTGAAAACAAACTCAGTATTAGTATGGGGATGATTTCTCAAGAAATGGCCCTCATGGGAGGATAGTGTTCTACCTGGGAATAGGGACTATCATCCTAGACTGATGGGAAGCAATGGAGGGAAGTCTTTGGCTCCTAGAGCCTGGACTGTAAGAGGCAATGAAGCTCTGGCTTTCTTGAAACATGGTTCGGCCTCCACCTTGTATGAGGCCAGTCAGGCTACTGGAAGATGAGCAGCCATATAGAGAATAGAGATGCTCATGTGACATCAGTCATGGTCAAGCATATGAAGGAAGCATCTTGGACCTTGTACCCAGTCAACCCTCCAGCTGACCCAGCTACATGAGCAAGTCTAGCCAACCCACAAAACTGGTTATGGTAATAACTATGCCTGTATAGCATAACATGGCCCAACAAATGTTATTTATGTCATGTGTAGAGGAATACCCTGTCATGTCTGAGTTTCTTGCCCAAGAGTTCCTAGCTTAGTGTCTGATTAAGAGCCTGCTGCCGGAATCACCTATATTTGTCAATTGCTAGTATGTAGCCTGTCACAAACAAAACATTTGATTTGGGTTTCATTTTGATAAATATTCCTTCAAATCCACATTCACACAAATGCTGTGTAGAGCCATAAGCCCTTAAGTCTAAGTTTGTGTCACCTCACATCTCATCTGGGTAGTGGAGGGCTGAATTCCACCAGGGAAAGACATCTTTTCTCAAATCTTTGCTTATATCTGTGGGTATTGGAACCTTATGCTTCAAATGTTGCCTTACCTTCAAATGTTGGTGTTAGAGGGGATAGTTCCCAATGTCGTTCTACAGGTATGACTAACCCCAGAGCAATATTTTCAGGCCCAAATTCTGTGTCATGTGCTCATGTCCTGAGAAACAGAGACACTAACCCAGGAATGGGCCTCTGTGGGTATTCTCATGTCTATTACAATGGCCTAATGCTGTGGGATAAGATTTTAAGATGTGTTACATTTGTTTATGTGGGGTAAGATTTGTTTAATGATGCAAAGATGTATTGCCCTCTTTCATATTGCATTTAACTCTTTGAGGCTGTCTAAAACACTTGGTCGAATAAAGAGCTGAACGGCCAATAGCAAGGAAGGAGAAAGGATAGGTGGACCGCCTGGCAGGCAGAAGAGAAACAGCAGGGAGAAAGAGGGATCTTGGAAGCAAGAGAGACCAAGGGGGAAAAAAAGAGACCAAGGAATGAGAAAATAAGGGACCACTCAGCTACACAGCTAGCCAGAGTAAGTGTGAAGGGAAAAATCCCAGAGGCAAAGGACCAGATGGGATAACTTAAGAAAAGCTGGCTAGAAATAAGCCAAGGCAAGGCATTCATGAAAAATAGTAAACCTCTGATTTGAGAGCTGGGTGGCATGCCCCTCCTTCCCAAAAATTTGGCCATCCCTTTATGCCATGGTCCTTCTAGCTGCTCTTGTCTCTGAATGTTTACACTGGAGCCCAACTCTGACTGAAGGAAGTCGGGGCAGGAACTCACAGGGTGGAAACCTAGAGGCATGGAATTGGTATATAGAGGCCATGGAGGGATACTACTTGCTGATTGATCTACATGGCCTTCTCAGCTGCTTTCTCATAGGACCCAAGACAATAAGTCCAGGGATGGCATCAACCACAATGGGCTGGGCCCTCCACCATGAATCACCAAGAAAATGTCTTACAAGCCTGACTAACAACCTGATCTTATAGAGGCATTTTCTCATTTAAGGTTTCCTCCTTTCAGATGACTTGAGCTTGTGTTCAGTTGACATTAAAACTAGCCAGCACAGACAGTTGAGAAATGCAGCAAGGAGGAATTCTGTCCATTCCCAGGAACCCTCTGTTGGAGTTCCTTTAAAATGGATAATATTTGCTCAATGCCTCACCAGAAGTTGAATTTGCTCATCTTGTGTTTGTTGATGGGCATGAAGCCTCCAAGTTAAAGCTATAAGGAAGATGCCATCATGATCTCTAGTTGATAGCTGAGGGATCTGAGTGTTCACAGCCACTACGGTACTAGTAGTAGGGATGCCATATTGTACATTGGTTTCACATCCAGAGAACTGTAAACCAAGCCTGTGCCCCTCATTAGATGGTTGCTCCTTCTGTCTCTTTAATAATAGCCTTGATAAAAGTTTAACAGAAGTAATGTCTTTCTCCCATTGTCTTTCTCAACATCGCATTTTGAGGTAACTGGGTGACAAAATATCGCCAGAGGACTTCTAACTTAGCAGGATAGAAAACACGTTTTTCCATTCCCCTCTTCCCACAATGGACAAATCTGAAGGTTATATTGAATCACTGAAAAGAGGAACAATTGAGCCCCTCAGTTCTTAAGGAGCCTGTATGCATAAATGACTGAAACTTTTCCTCAATATCCTGGGGAGGTATCTTAGAGCCTGGTGATATAAAGACTCTAGTGAGTCAAACAGAAAAATAAAAATACGGCAAAAGCTGGTCTTTAACCAAAGGGCCAGGTGAAGGGTAGCCCATCAACACAGAACCACAAGTCTATTTCGGACAAATGCTGCAGAGGAAATAGTCGCCTCATCTCTACCCCTACCAACCCGTATCAAGTACCAAGGGATGCTCATCCTTAGTGAAGAACCTCGAAAAAGGTTTCTAGATGTGACATCAAAATCAAACCACAAAAGAACAGATTGATCCATTGAACTTTATCAAAACCAAGAACTTTTATTCAAAAGACTCTGTAAACAGATGAATAGGCAGTCTGCAATCTGGCATAAAATACCCCATAAATCAGATATTCTGACAACAGATTCCTGTGTAGAGCCTTAAGGATTCTCAACTCAAAAGGAAAAACAAGCAATCCAATTGGAAAATAAACAAACCTTAGAGAAACCTCTTTCCAAAGAGGAAATACAGATGGCATAATAAGCATATGAGGAACGTTCAACATCACCAGCAATTAGGGAAATGAAAGAGTGCCACACTTGCTAGGCAGTTTTAAAGGGAATGACAGAATGGATCACTGGAAGGGATATGAGAAAGAAATAGCATCTTCCATAGGACACCAACAGGGAAAGAAAAGGGCTATCCACTGTAGTGGGCAGTGTTATGGAAAAATTTTAAATGCTGCAAGATACCTGGCGGCAGCAGGCAGCAGAAATGTTGTAGGTCCCCAAGCAGTGGTAGCAGGCCATATGATGGCAGGCAGCAGGCCCTGAGAGCAGCCAGTCCCAGTGGTGGTTGGTCCCAGGCAAGGAGAGACGTGGGGGGGGCAAGAGACAGAGACATGGATAGGCACGGCCATGCAGAGTGAGGTTGGATATTTATTCAGGGGATTATGGAGGGGAGAGGGAGAAGGGGAGAAGAGCAGAGAAGTGAGGGAAGGGGAGAAGTGGGGAGGGCTGCCTCTCAGAGAGGAAAGACAGGAAAAGAGAGCTCAGGCTGGAAGCTGAAGATCAGCCTGCCTCAGCTGATGGAGGATGGAGTAGGCGTGGCTTGTCTCCACAAGTGACCTAACAATATGGCCTGGCATGTTTATTTCCAGAGACATGAAAGTTTGTATCCACACAGAAAATTATAGGCATGCATGTTGAGAGAATTGTTTGTAATAACCTAAAACTAGAAATATTCTCCAATGGATTCAATAAACGAGAGCCATTTCAACACACTGAAAATTATTTTTTAAAGTTATTGGTATTTGCACCATCTTAGGTGGATTCTGATGGGTCATAAAAGTCACTGGGGGCAGGAGAGGTAGCTCAGAGGGGTAAAGAGCTTTCTGTGCATGCTTGAGGACCTGAGATTGAATCCCAAGAGCTCACATATGAAGCTGGATGGGAGGGAGCATGGTGTCTACTCAAAGCACCCTTAACAGTGAGATGCAGCATAGAGGGGAGTTCCTAGAGTCTTGCTCCAGCCAGCGACCTTGCAATTATGAGAAGTGAATAAAGGAGTCTATTACCAGAGGTTGTCCTCTGGCCTCCACATATGCCACACATGGGGGCCACATTTCCAGACACTAGTTCACACATGTGCACACATGCACATACACACTGTATACACATAAAAAATATTTTAAGTTAAAAAATTCAAAGCTGCCCATAAAAGACTAATTCCTGGAATGCAGTGGCCCAGGGATTAGGTATGGCGGGGACAATTCTCTTTTGTCTCCAATGATGTACTTCAAGTAAATTACTCTAAACGTTGTAATCCACCTTTGGAAAAGGTTGAACTATTTCAGAGATTGCCTGGTCAAAGACAAGGAGCCTACCATGAGCCAAAGTGAAGACTTGAGCTCAGTCTTGCACTTGCCCTGTGGGTGTCCCGAGCCCTCCACAAGGGAATAAAGCCACTCTAGGGCCCTGCTAAGAGAATCTGACACTTTGAGCACTCGGTCAGCTGTCAGAACTATCACAGTTAGCCAACTGTGACAGTTTGAGTGTAAAATGCCACCACCGGCTCTCGTGTTTGAACACTTGGTTCCCAGGTGGTGGTCTGTTTGAGTTGAACTTTTCAGAGTTGAAGTCTAGCTGAGGAGAGTAGATCACGGGGGGAGGGGGGGTTGGCGCTTGGTGTTTATGGCCCACCGGCTTCCCATCCCTTCTGATTTCTGTTCCACCAATTGTACAGTTGGGAAATTTCTGTTCACCAATCCAGAAGCTGGGCATCCTATCACTTTGACTTAGAGAAACTTGTCCCATTTCTAAGACAAATGAATTTTGAAAACAGAACTCACACACTAGACACAGCACACTTTAAGCAAGCACTACACATGCATAGTGGTGGAAGTTAGACCCTGTGAACCTGAACTGTGATGGGAGCTTCCCTGGGGAAGAAAATGTTGGGCAGCTTGAGTGGAAGATCATATAGAAAGGAGGAAACTTCACTGTGAGGAGGCAGTATCCAAACCAAAGATTGGCATCAGACTCAATAGTGTGACTTCAACAACTTGGGCTTGGGAGTGAATTATAGCACTATTACATGGCAGTATGATTAGTGATTTTTTTTTGAGCCTCATCAATCCTTTCATCTCAGAAGTGAGAATGAGGAGACGGTTCTTGGTTATTCAGAGGTCAGTGAAGCAATGGCCATGGAGTAACAGCAGAGACCCTGGCCCTGAACTAGGTGGTAAACATGATTATAGCCCACCTGGCTTCACATTCTTTCTGTTCTTTCTGTTGTACTTGTTCTATGCATGCCTTTTCACTATTAGCTTTGGCAGGAAAAGGCTGCAAATGGCTAGGATTGCCCCCAATTTCTGCATTCAGTGTGGTTGCTCAATAATACAAGAGGAGCATTTCTTATACCACACCCTGGTCCCATGTTTGCAAAAAAACTCATTTGAATTGCTGCTATCAGCCCTGTCTAAGGCCTTGAGCACCAACCCCTCGGCTTCAAGGTACCATCTAGCTGCACTAGTCTCAAATGTTTTTGAATTACCCTCATGCACAGAGTCAACAAGCAGATCTCTAGCAAGTCCCCAATGAGTCCTGCTTCGATAGCATAAATGATTTGTGAGTACAGCTCAGCAGGTCCAGAAAATGAGTAAATCTTATGGCTCCATACAAACAACTCAACTGAGTACCATAGTTTACTATATTATGTAAGCCTAAATCATCCTTCACATTGAAGTCTGATTGCATTTTTGGTGTTAGATGTTGTTGTGATCTACCTTTAATGGGAGTTGTGTTAGGATGAAGAGTAGGAGACTCTGACAAGGTTGATGTCGATGCCAAAGTTAGAGCTTATGAGGTATTTAATCTTTATTCACCCATTCCATTTAATGAGAACAGGTCCTTCTAGGACTGAAGGCTAGCCTTGTGCTTGCCTGGCTCCTTCTGCACCCTCACTGCCTCCCAGTGCCTCCCACAGTTGTATTGGAGGACACAAATGAGCATCTAAAACTGAAAAACAGGATTTTTGAGCTGTAACGTCTATTTTCAGCCTGAAAAGTACAAGCAAACTAGCCATGGGAGTTAAGCTGCCTCACATCTTTTTGGTCCCTTCAGCACTGACTGAATGCGTCACCAATAATGTCTAAACCGGTAATGATGGCATCATCTGTAGCCCAGGGTTCTGACATACATCTGTCTTACCTAAAATAGCAACAACCCAGCAGCCTCTCTGTCACATGGAGAGCATGGAGATAGATTTCTAGTGGAACGGTCAAGAAGAAAGTGATCACCATGGCATTGTATTTCTTTCCAGAAAAAAAAAAATGCTTTTTGGAGGTTGAACATAGCCAAATAATCATGTCTTAAAGGTTAATCAACCTGTTATAAGATGTAGAGTTGGAATGGGTATTCTCAAGAATTGTAGGTCTCCAAATTACTATAGGAGACGGGCCCAGAGGACTGCAGGTTCAAGATACTTAATGAGTATGTCACCCCAAGATTTAAGTGTGGCATTCCTAACCCTCAGGTGACACTACTAGGAAGTGGCTTGGGAGCAGAGTAGGCATAAGATCATGGTTGTCATGACTAGAAACAGACTCTAAACAGTAACCTTCGTTATAGCCCTGAGGACATAGCCAGAAGGTACCATCTTTGAGTTATGAAGTGGCTCTGCCCAAACCCCTAATCTTCTAGTGCCTTCATCTTGAACTGTCCGTCCTCCAGAGCTGTGTGAAACAAATTTCTTACATTGAAAGTCACCCATCTTAAAAGGCCTTTTGTTTATTTGTTATTAGAGCAGACCAATGTCTGGGACCAGCCTTAACAAAAATACTTCTCACCAGGGTAAAGGCATGGAGATTTAGAAATATAGTGAAGAATATGAAAATGCAAAAAAAAATAAAGCAGAGAAACATATAGAATAGTATTGGAAGGAAATTCCAGTGAGTACTGAAAATTCACCTGAGTTTAATTTTCAACTGCTTAAAATACCCCTGACCACAAAAGGTTAGGAGTAAGACAAGATTTCATTAAATGATACAAGGCAATGAACATATCAATTGAAAGTCACACGCTACATACATAGTTATGCAATTGTGTTGCTAGAACAAAACAAATCATGCTTACACCCTAGACCAAAACATTCTGTAGGCAAACACCCTGGGTGGAATCAAAAGTTCTCTCCATAAAGGGAACTGGAACGTAGTTGGACCCTTACTCTTGTTTGAGGTAGAAACAATCTACTTTTCTATTCCTAGAGTGCAAGGTCTATTAGCCACACCTATAATCAATAACTTTGAGAGAGCAGAACTCTCTGCTCAATACCTAGGTGGGACCTTTGAGTTAGAAGCACAATAACCTTGAAAAAAACTAAAGTTCCAACTTTCTGACCTTTTGGTCAACACAGCAACAGGCCCATAATTTTGGGCCTCCACAGAACCCAAAAGGTCTAAGACAGTAGGAAAATCTGAGGTCCCACTGCTCCTAGGACATGGGTTCCCAACCACCTCGCCATCCGCGGAATTCCTGCATGTTCCACAAGTCCCTTAAGCATTGATTCCTAGGATAACTAGCTCCACGAGGAGCTAGCCCTGTCATCATTTTAACCTGAAACCAGAACAGACTACAGTGCCAGCCCGTGTGCCCCAGGCAGGACACTGTTGACTAAACTACTCAGTTCCCAGTACTCGATTGTGGCAGCCTTAGGAAGCTCAAATGCCTGGATCACGTACTCTTCTATCATTTGGAAGATGTGGATGTGCCTGAGTTAGCTATTTCCATTCTCTGAAGCCAACACCATCCAATAAAATTAAAAATAGACACATGCATCTTTAAACTTTCTAGATGGCATATTTTAAAAGTGAAAAAATGCATGTAGAGTAAAAAGGCATATAACTTTAGCAGAATATTTTTGATTCAGTATATCCAGTATATTATGTGAGTATGTATCTAATATGAAGCTTGTTAATAGAGAATTTTAGATATTTTTGTACTAAATCTTTGAAATCAGCATGCATTTTTTACTCAGAGTATCTTTATTCAGAATAATCTTGTGTAAATGCTCAATATCCACATGATTTACACTGAAGTTCTGACCTTTACTTTATCCATCTATGACAAGCATATAATAGCCCACTCTTGGAGACGGTGAGTGCTATTGGATTTTAGATTATGTCACATGCCAACAATGGACCTTGCAATATGTATGCGCAGAGTGCTTGTATATTAAGCCATCTTCAAACTGGAATACAAACTGGAGATGGCTCATAAAATCCTCTTCCATTTTGTTCTTGCAGGTTATAACCTGTCTTTTTTTTTTAAGTGATACACCCATCCCCAGACTGTGGAACTCTGGGAATGTAAACCCAATTTTTTGTCTTGGAATGTATGGATCTGGGTTGCCCTGACACAAGCCTCCACTCACTATACACTAGAATTTCCTAATTCAGAACTGAGTCGATTGGAAATAAGTAATAACTTTGCTGGAGTTTCCAGAGGATTAACTGTTGCTAACTCTGGAGGTGCTGGTGACCACCACCCTCTCACCTTGAGAGGGGAGCCTAGAGAAATAAACCCAAGGCTGAAAGAAGCAACAGGAAGCTTCATCCTTTTGGTTTCCTTACTAAGTATCTAGTGTGATTTCTGTGGTAGGTAAACACAGGATTAATGAGGGAAGGGAGACTCTCATCTCGCTCAGTCTTAACTGGTTTCTGTAACTTGCCCCCAATATCTTGCCTATCCCTAAATTCACATGACTGGGCACCAGTTTTAATATGCTCCCCTCTGAGCTGTAACACTATCTGCGTTGAAAATGCTTCTCAGAAGTAGAGTCTGAAACACAAGGAATCAAAAGATAATACAGAAAGATGTTAGGGCAAACTTGAGGTGGGAATTTGTCAGGAATAAAAAGGGCGAGTCTGAGTTTGTGTGGGCCGGATCAACAGCTTTGTATGGGGGAAAGGGGCTCAGTTCTAAAGAAAGCCATGTTTAGGAGGTCCAGATGTAACTGAGAGATGAAGTGTTTGCACAGGTACCCTTGTTGCCATGTACCCTGTTACCTACAAGCCAAAGCTATAGGTAATTTGTAAGTAAGTAAATGCCAAGCTTGAAGTTCGGGGTCAGGGGTCCTTTCTAGTACACAGATACTTTGTGCTCTTGTGGCCTTGTGGGCAACACTGAGGATTGAGCAGAGCCTAGTTACAAAAACAGAGCATCTTCAGAGGAGCGTTCTTGTCAACCTTGGAAAGTTTGCAGCAAGTTGAGAGGTCAGGATAAAGACCTGAAGAACCTACAGTAAAACACAAGATGCGAAAAATGACAGTTAATCCGCTTGAAAATCTTTAATCTCAAAATTCAAATCTGTGGCCAGATACTTTCCAGTTTTTTTTTTTTACTAGAGGATTAAAGATGAGTTCAGAAACCTCCAGATGGCAAGATAACACACATCACTCCCCTAGTACTTCTAAGTCTGTAGGGTTAACCAATGTGACAATGTAGTTGGAAAACCACGGAGCCTGCCAGGAGACAGGCTTTGTCCCCTAAGATCTGACTTCTACAAGTAGGAGAGCATTGCGCCGTGGGTTTGCAGGGTCCTGGCTGTTTAATAAGAAGTGAGCACAAAGGTGCATTTCCATCATCAGAGACTTAGGCTAACAAGGAGCTCACACTTTTCCCTGATCTGAAGAAGTGGAACAGTCAAGTTGGGCACCAGTTTCCAGAAGGAGATGTGCTAAAATAGGTGTATATAAATTAAGTCTAGAAAATCACCAGTTTTGAAGAGAGCCCATCAAACTCAAGGATGCAGGGATACAGAGGTACCAGTGCTACTGGAGTTCCAGTGTGTCCTCTGGGGGTGGAATGCAGTTACACTGCAAAAGAATCCAGAGAAGTCTTCAATCTCGGAGACCATGAGGCTCAATTGTCATAAGCAAGCTGGGAACAATTACCACAATAAGCAGAAGGCCAGAAACTGACCAAGGGAAAACAATGGTGATGGCTATAGAACATAGGAAATGTTCCCATCTCCCCTTCCCCTCCCCTCTATCACCCCCAATCTGGTTAGTCAAAGTAGGGATGGGATGGAGGGGGCAAATGAGATACCTTGATAAGGGGGCATCTTGGGATTTGGAAGAAACCTGGCAGAAGGGAAACTCCCAGGAAATCCATAAGGATGATCCCCATAAGGATGACCCCCAACTAAAACTCCTAGCAAGAGTGGAGAGTGTCTGGCCTTCTCTTATAATCACCTTGGTGGCTACCCTAATTGTCATCATAGAGCCTTCATGTAGTATCTGATGGAAGCATCTTTGCAGAGATTCATAGCCAAGCACTGGGCCAAGTTCTGGAAGTCCAGTTGAAGAGAAGGAGGGATTGTATGAGCAAGGAGGATCAAGATTATATCATAGGGAAACCCACAGAGACCACTGACCTGAGATAACAGGAGTGCCCAGACTCTGGACTGATGGCTAGGGAGCCTGCATGTGAATGGCAGTTATGCACATTGGTCTGTTTGTAGGGCCCCTAGTGGATAAATATTTAGTGGATAAATACTGTATTGTCTAGAGTTAATGGCACACACCTTCACAAACCTGATGGAGGCTGGTTCATCCCTCAGAAGTTTCTTGGCTTTACCCAAATTTGACAGTTCTGTTTTGGATTCCGGCTTTTCATCAAGTAATATCAGGCTTACTTTCAATTTATTCAACTTATTCCTGTAATCCACTGGTGTCTTAGTCTGGTTATCGTCATTTTATTTGACCCTGTGATCTTCCTGACACCTTCTCCAATGACTGGCCATTATTCATTCCCTTCAAAATTTATACTTTGGTTTTCCAAAACACCAAGCACAACCCTTTGCTAGGCATAGAACCTAGAGCAGTTAAGCTAACTCTGGGGGCCACACTGGAAAGTGCACACTGGGAGACATGAGCCAGAGAACCCGGAAGTCTGTGACGACTATGCTTTCTATGACCAGCAAATGATACCCATGAATTCTAAACTGCATGGTGGCCTAAATAATACCTGAACCATTCCAACAACAATTGACATTCCAAAGTGGAAAGGGAAATTCTCAGGATGCCCCATCCCTGGATTAAGAGTTATAAGCAATTGACAATTGCTGAGAGTATTACCTGTCCCCAAGGATGAGTGCCCCGATTGGTTATCCAAGGCTTGACTGGTCAGCCCTAAACAGCCCTAAACATATAAGACAACACTGAACAGACTCAGCAGACTGTATATGTATGTCTGTTCATTTATATGGCTATGTAATAATGGCTAAAGGAGAGACTAAAGATATGGAAGGGAGCTGGGGGGGGGTGGGCATGAGAGAAAGGGTAAAAGGTAGGGGAAGGGAGGAGGAAATAATGTAATATTAGCAACAACACAATGAAATGTCACTAAAGAGGGGGCTGAGATGGAGGAGACAGAAGCAACCTCTGATACAGAAGGGACTCTGAAAGGATACCAACCTCCAAGATGATGAGGCTTGCTCTCCTGAAGAGTTCTCCACGCTGCCAAATAACTGCTCTTGGGACACACAGGTACAGGATACCCATCCCTTTTGAGGTAATCTGTTTAATCCCACATAGCTATTGTTAATTTCTTAGCTATTAAACTAAAGACGTCAACAACCTTCAGCTATTGAAATTGTTCTATGTTGAAGATGGTAGTAAAAAGGTGGTCACTGCCCAATCCAGACCCTTGACAGAGCTGGCGTTCATGCTCCAGATGTCCAAAGTTCTGCCACTTTCATAAAGTGGTACCTTTGACAGCTATCTGTTCCAGAAAGAGCTGGAGGTCATGCTTCATTTTCTAGAGGGGTAAATGTTCCACAGCATAAGGCTCATTCATACCACAGTATGAACCCATGCCTGTTTCCATAGCTGAGGCTGGCATGTGATGCTCTTTATCTTCCAATGCCTGTGAGATCAGACTGAAGATCAGTGTGGATTAAGGCATCTTAGCTTTGTCCTGGCCCTATTCTGTATCCTTCCTTCCCAGTTGCTCTTTGGAGAGCATGCCATCAGCTCGTCACTTTGTAAAGGGACCCAGTCTTACATTGGCTTTGTAACATCCACTGAGAAGAGGAGCTAAGGAAATAAACACTACAGCCTTTCTTTCCCACCATGACTTAGTATGAAAAGCTATTTTTTCCTGTGCAATGTAAAGATGTGCACATGAAACTAACCACCCCAACAGAGAGATGCAGCAAGCGTTTCAGTCCCCAGGGGCTTCGGAAGCCTTCCTGGGTAACTGACTACTCTCCTCCCCTCACTGATCTCAGAAAAATCCTTAGTCAGCTTTGTTTCTCTTAGTTTCATATGCACAGAACCCCACAGTGCAATCTCTGCCAGGCCTCCTTTGCTCAATCAAGTAGGGGGTTTGGTCATAGATCCACCCTCTTCCCTTGGCAGGGTGTAGTCTTTTGGGCAGATGCATTGTATCTTGCTTATATATGCACCAGTGATAGAACTGGTCCTTTCATAAGGCCAGGAAGGGGAGGCACAATCCTACTTCTGTGTGAAGCTGCAGTGGGGAAGAAAAGGAGTTGAGTTGGGGATGGAGCACACTTCGGTCAAAAACTGAGCTTGTGGTAGTGGCCTTAAAACAATGACATGGAGATATGGTATTTTGTCTCCAAGATTTCTTTCCTGTGGAACTGAACTATTTTACTGCTGCCTTACTACTATACAGAAAAATGAGAAAGTACTGGTAGGCATAGGGACATTTATAAACAATAGCGATTACAACTGAAGACACCAAACACAGTTCCGTGATTCAGTAGATTCTTGAAGCCTGCTGAGACTTTCTAGACCCTCAACGTAGCAGGGAGGCTAAAGACTGAGGAAGACGAAGAGGGAGAGCATCCAAATCCAGAAGACATGTTCCTTATTTACTGCCAGTGTGGACCAAGTCGGGGCCCCAGGTCATACACACAGCGTCCACCACATTATGGCAGATATCTCTAGCAGAGAAGATCCTCTTGGGCTGCCTTATGTCTCTGAGTGTATTCATGAGCTCACAACAATGGTTCCATCGCCATAGAGACACTTACCCAAATCATGGTAGCACTGCAGAGAAGCAGAGTACTGGTCAACACTGGTCTGGCTCAAGTTGGCAGTGTATTGAAAAAGGTCTTTGAGCATAGGCATGGAGAAGTTACTATCATGGATGTTGAGCTTGGTGAAGCTGGTGAGCAAAAGGCACTGGCTGAGGGCAGGTATGAGGTCAGTGAGCTGAAAGTCCTTCATCCTACAACCCTTCAAGTCCAGCGACCGCAGAGTGTGCTACATTCCCTGGCAGGACCCAAAGAGACTTGAGAAATGAGGCTAATGACATGATTCCTCCCATGGTCAGATGTTTTACCTGATGGGGAATGACACCAGGGGAAATCAAGACCATTGTGAGGGATGGCAGTGAGTGGGGGTGGGGAGTCTCCAGGAAGGTCATTCAGGTACCTGCGTACCTGTTTCATGTAGTCTCTGAGAAAGGAGATGCCATTCATGGACAGATTCTGCAGAAGTTGAGTTTGGAGAAATGACCTTGCTGACACACTTCTGTCAGCTGTCCTGATGCTCGTGTCGAAGGTTTTCTTGCACATGCGTAACAGGCAGAGCTTGCAAAGACTTCTCATGCAGCCAGGGCAGGGAGCAAAAGGTACCCAACATGTTTGGTTCCAGCTCCTCAGTGAGCTCCAGCTGGAATACACATTCAAGATCGCTTGGATAGTGCAGACAGGCAGAGCCCTGATCTCCATCCCTCAGAAACATAGGGCAGCATCAAGATTTCAGAGACATTTATACTGACATGTAAAAGTCCTTCCCCAGCTTAAGTTTTTCATGGATGCTCAAATGTGTGATAATTTGAAGGCCAAGTGGCTTTGAGATTCCTGGCGACTTGTGATTAGCTATCTTGTGGAACTCGGCTTGTTTCTGCTTGGACGTTCCATGGTTGACACCTTTCTATGACATGAGCCAGGAAGGTTTAGTTAGCGTAGGTTTTGACTGGCCTCCTCTTTCTCCTAAAACTCACTAGTCTACAGCACTAGAAAGACTGAGAGACCCTGGGTCAGGATTTCCTGGCCTCCCACTACTAGGGAGGTTATGGTGGACGAATTGCAGATTGGTGGCCAGGTTTAATTAAATAAAACTCTAGGCAAGCATGGCCAGGCAGTTAAACTCTTGCTGCTGTTTTTTTGTTTGTTTGTTTGTTTTATATGAAACAGCAAATTTTAATGAAGGGATATCTTACAACACCAGCGATCCAGTGATGAGCAGGAAATACAAACAGAGCAGCTGCAGGGCTCATGCTCGTCAGATTTATAGGTAAACTTTAGCTGGAGGCAAACTCGCCCCCTAATGGGCTGGGTTTATCCCTACACCCCACCACCAGGAGTATGGACATTGGTGATGTCTGCTGCCTCTGGTCCGAAGTACCACTGGCTGCACGATGGGGATGATTTTTGTCGGAAGTTTTAAACAAAAAATCTGTAGAAAAGACAGGTCTGGTCTCTTCCTTCCATATAAAGGAAGGCCAGAGAAGGAAGAGGGGGGGAGAGAAAGTGTGATCCTGGAGCCGTGGAGTTTACACAGGACAACGGTACAATGGGAAGCATGAGCCTAATTAGTCTTCTCAATAAAACCAGGAGTCGGATATGGGGTAAAAACCTGGAGATCAAAGAATCAGGGGCCTTTGCCAGCTGCTTCCTTTATCTAGTTCCTCAGTCTGAGGAGCTGAGGGCCTGTTTCTGTCCCACCTATTGGCACGTCTCTGCATCTCAAGTGTGGGACTATAGGCAGGAGCCCCCACCTCCTGACCTCTGTAGCTAAGTAGTGGCTAGCTCTGCCCTCTGATCTCACAGCAGTGATGCTTCTAAGGTAGTTGGTGTCCTTTGCATAGCCTAGTATGGAATTGCCTTTTTATGGCGACTAGAAAGATATCTGGAGAGAGCAGGGGCTGGGTGGAGTCCTGGGGTTCAGGGTAGACTGTGGGGGTTCGTCTCCTTGTCAGGTCATAGACACAGTGCCCATCACATTTATGGCAGATAACTCTAGCAGAGAAGGTCCTCTTAAGCTGCCTTGTGGCTCTGAGTGTACCATGAGCACACAACAGTGATGGGTAAATCTTTCTATGGTTGAAACCAAAATCATTGTAGCACTGCAGAGAACAGGGTACTGCTCCACATTTGTCTGGCTCAAGTTGGCTGTATGTTGGAAAAGGTCGTTCAGTGTGAGCATGGAAAAGTTTCTATCACAGAAGTTGACCCTGGTGAGCGGAAAGGACCAGCTGAGGGCAGGTATGAGGTCAGTAAGCTGAGAAATCATTCATCCTCACAACCCTTCGAGTCCATGCACTGAAAAGTGTGCTACATTCTCTGGTAGGACCCAAAGAGACTTGAGACATGAAGCGAATGACATGTTTTCTCCCGTGGTCTGATTTTTTTTTAGCTAATGGAGAATGACACCAGGGGAAATCAAGTCAAGGTGTGACGGGTGGCAGCGAGTGGGGGTGGGGAATCTCCAGGGAGGTCGCCAGGTACCTGAGTACCTGTTTCAAGTGGTCTCAGATTCTGCAGAAGTTGAGTTTGGAGAAATGACCTTGCTGACACACTTCTCCTGTCTGCTGTCCTGCTGCTCGGGTCGAAGGTTTTCTTGCAGATAAGTACCAGGCACAGCTTGCAAAGACTTCTCGTGCAGCCAGAGCAGTGAGCAAAACGTACCAGTGTGGACGCTTCCCAACATTTTCAGTTCCAGCTCCTCAGTGAGCTCCAGCTGGAATACACATTCAAGATCGCATGGATAGTGCAGACAGGCAGAGCCCTGATCATCATACCCTAGAAGCATAGGGCAGCATCAAGACTTCAGAGACATTTATACTGACATGTAAAAGCCTTCCCCCAGCTTTGTAAGTTTTTCAGGGATGCTCAAGTATGATAATTTGAATGCCAAGTGGCTTGGAGATTCCTGGTGACTAGCTTTCTTATGGAACTCGGCTTGTTACTGCTGGATGTTCCATGGTTGACACCTTTCTATGGCATGAGCCAGGAAGGTTTAGTTAACTTAAGTTTTTAATGGCCACCGTCCTAGACAACAGCCTCCTGCATGACCAGGAAAAGCGTCTGATAGCCAGAAGCGGAATCCAAAGCAAGCAAGAGACTTGAGGGGGGTGTGGCCACTTATTTATTTATTTATTTATTTCTGCCTCCTCCGCCACCGCCTCCCACTTCCCTCCCCCTCCCCCAATCAAGTCACCCTCCCTCATCTGCAATCAGGGTTCCCTGATCTGTAGGAAGCCCAAGGACCGCCCACCTCTATCCAGGTCTCATAAGGTGAGCATCCAAAGTGCCTAGGCTCCCCCAAAGCCAGTACGTGCAGTAGGATCAAAAACCCACTGCGATTGTTCTTGAGTTCCCATTCTTCCTCATGGTCCGCTATGTTCAGCTAGTCCGGATTTATCCCATGCTTTTTCAGACCCAGGCCAGCTGGCCTTGGTGAGTTCCCGATAGAACATCCCCATTGTCTCAGTGTGTGGGTGCACCCCTCGCGGTCCTGAGTTCCTTGCTCATGCTTCGTCTCCTTCTGCTCCTGATTTGGATCTTGAGATTTCAGTCCGGTGCTCCAATGTGGGTCTCTGTCTCTGTCTCCTTTCATCGCCACTTATTTTTAAAGCGAAAGATACCACACCCCAGTGGGCTGGTATCTCAAAGGCTATTGGCTAAAGGAACAAAAGTAGGTCCTGCAGCATTTCTGCGGTACTAGACCTGGCAGACCCACATGGGATCAGATGTGTTATGTATATAGGACAAAGCCTATCCCTGATTATGTCTTGCACCTGGATGAACAATGAAGTCAATTCTGTATCCTCTGGTATAAATTCAGCAGTTTCATTATGCAAGACAACTTTCTGCATATTCTTAATCGGTAACTATGCTGAGTTGTTCTTTAAAAATCCATTAGGACCATAAGAATAGCATATAATTCTGCCTTCTGGAAAGAATTATAAACGCTTTGTTCCACCTTAATTCTTCTGACTTGTATCCTGCCTTCCCTGTGTTATTTGCATCACTATAAAATGTACAGAAGTTTTTTTTTACTTGGTCTATGTGGTAAAAAGAATATATTCTAAGATAATATTGTCCCTCTGCATTAAAATTCGCATAGGAGAAATTCTGGAAGGCAATATGACTAGAATATAATTAAGGTTTGGATTCACCCTCTCTACATGTGCCTCCTGTAATTTCTCAACAATCCCTTTTTTGCTTCAGCGGTTAATTCTCTGGGACCATTTAAGTCTTTATCACTATCACCATCTAAGGTGAGGGTGCATGGGTACTTGAAGCCAATCCGAGGCATTTTAAGAGAAACTGTGGCTGATGTGTAGAAAAGCAGCTGTATGAGGTTTTATATGAACTGCTGGCTCCATGCATAGGCTGCGACCAGCTGAGGAAGATTTTAATTAGTAAGCTTAATTTTTTAATGTCTTCCCTCTTTTTCCTGAAAGTCACTTGTGTACAGCACAAGAAAGATTGAAAGACTTGGGTCAGGTGAAGCCTGTCCTCCCAGTGCTAGGGAAGTTACAGTGGGGGAATTGCAGATTGGAGGCCAGGTTGGGGTTGACAACAAACTTACTTCAATTAAATGAAATGATAATTAAAACTCTAGGCAATCATGGTCACAGTTAAACTCTTGTTGCTGTTTCCAAATATTTCTGTCCTTGGAAGTTTTGAACAAAACAACCTTGAGAAAAGACAGGTCTTGTCTCATCCTTCCATATAACAGGAAGACCAGAAAAAGAAGGGGGAGAGAGAGAAGGTGACCCTGGAGCATGGACTTTGCACAGGAGAATGGTGTGATGAGAAGCATGATTCTAATTGGTCTTCTCAATAAAAACCAGGAGTCAGATATGGGGTAAAAACCTGGGCTATCAAAGAATGAGGAGCCATCACCAGTTGATTCCGTTCTCTAGTTCCTCAGTATGTTGATCTGAGGGCCTGTTTCTGCCCCCACCTTATGGCTTCTGCTCTCTGCCGCCCAAGTGTGGGACTATAGGCAGGAGCCCCCACCTCCTGACCTCTGTGGTTAAGTAGTGGCTAGCTCTGCCCTCTGATCTCACAGCAGTGATGCTTCTAAGGTAGTTGGTGTCCTTTGCATAGCCAAGTATGGAATTGCCTTTTTATGGTCACTAAAAAGATATCTGGAGAGAGCAGGCGATGGGTGGAGTCCTGGGGTTCCGGGTAGGCTGTGGGGGTTGGTCTTCCTGATGAATCCAGAGACTCCCAATTTCAGATGCTGCTCAGCAAACAATCTCCAGACACATTCTTGCACCAGGCATTTTTCAAGTAGCCCATTATGGTAAGAGCAGTGGGTGATGTTGTGGTCTATGGTGGCAATGAGAATTATCCACAATAAACAACAAATCTGAAATTAATGCCCCTTTGAAGCATGCATGGGCAGCCCGTATATGGTGCTTCTGTTGATCTTGTCCATATTGGGTTTCATGGTCGAAGCTGATGAGGCCAACTGACCAGGTCTCTTTATCAAGAGGGCACCAGATCTTATTACAGATGGTTGTGAGCCCTTACATGGTTTCTGAGAACTGAATTTGGGACCTTTGGAAGAGTAGGCGGTGCTCTTAACTGCTGAGTCATCTGTCCCATGATGGGAGTATTTGTTGAAGGAGGCTGGGGCAGGAGGTTCACAAGTTCGAAGCCAGCCTGTGCTACACACATACAACAAACCCACATGGAAGTTTATTGATAGAGTAATGATTGTCAACTGGGAAAGTAGTGAAGAGAGCGAGGGTCAGGTGGAGTTTGCTTTAAAAGGAGCCCTTTGTGCATTTATAGTTCTATGCAGCTATGCAGCACATGATGTAGGGCCCTGGGCTTTCAAGCGCGTGCATGGCTGTAAGAGTCTGGGGCTGGCTAGGAGCATCTTGCCAGGTGATGGGGCGGGATAGCACAATGTTCAAATGCTAACATTCCCATTTTTGCTTATAAAAAGGTAGGGAAATTGCAGGGGATAGCAGGTGGGATAGGGATGGAGGCGCCGAGTTATCAAAACTGCTTCTGGGGCATCAGAACATTTGGGGGACCTGCGAAAACTGGGGAACTGGACACGTCCTGGGGTATCTGGTTGTTCTTCACTGTCGAGGCTCTGTGGAACATCCAACATCTCTAGGATTGGATGAGATGCTGTTTGAGGTGAATCCCAGTTGGCTTCCTAGAATTTAAAAATTTTTTTTTGTCTGAAAAGATGAGCTCTGGACACATTGGCATTCCCACCATATGTCGTCTACATTGCAGAAATGGTGGGATACTCACAGTCGTAGCATTCTGCCAGGTTAATGGTTCATCAGGATGTTACCAGTTAATGTTCAGACTATCAACTTCTGAAGTCTCAATGCAGCAGTAGAATAAGAGAAATGTGGAAGATGTTTCATTCTCTTAAATGCCTCCTCTCTTTCTCTTATCACCAATTAAGTTTTTTATCTTTACATAAATGAACCTTAAAGCACCCGTTTTTCCCCATCATGACATCATCTTAACACTCAGGAGACACAGGTAGTTGATTGTTGAGGGTATCCAATAGTAAGAATTGCATTGAAACCTGTGAGTCTTCATTTTGAGTCTAGGAGTGTGAATGTCTCTGGGGTTTTGTCTCTTACTCTCTGCCCACTACCAGGCATGTTTGATGGTCTTTGTGCTTCCAGCTCTGTGGCTATCAGTTGGTAGGCCTGCAACAGCTATTTAGTTTGAAGTTTGGAATGTTATTGAGGATATACACAGAGAGGAAATTGCTGAAGCAGGGCATGATTAGTAAACATGGGGAGGGAGAGGGGTGAGAAAGGAAAGTTTGTGGGGTTCCCAATCCAGCAGAGCATGGTTGTAGGGTGAAGCCTTATTCTTTTAGAGACAAGGCAGTTGATCTCGATGTCCTCTGAAGTTTAAGGGATCAGGGTTCTATTGGAGTTGCTGTGTATGAAGAATTAGAGCCAGTCAGTCCCGGGAGGGAACTCCTTGCCTGATGGGTAGGAAAGGAGAAGGATATTTGGAGTCTGTATAAACATTTAGGGGCTGTCCTTGTGCCAATTGGAAGGCACAGATGAGAGCTATTTAGTCTGTTGGTAGTTAGGGCAGGGAGAGCCTGTGCTTCCACCATCCCAGTTTCTGACACTGTGACATGACCTGCATTTTAGGTCCCCTCATATAAAAAAGCCATCTGTGTACCAGGTATACATAGCCTGAGGCCATGCACCCTCCTGTATGTGTGAAGGATTGGGCAGTAATCCTTCTAGGATTTCAATACAAGAATTAGTGGGGAGTGATCAGTGGTTTTTTTTTTTTTTTGCATAAAGGTAACATATTTATTACAGGAAAGAGGAAGGGAGAGAGAGAGAGAGGAGAAAGGAGAGGAGGCAAAGCCGTGTGTACACCGGGAGAGAGAACAGGGAGAGAGCGATCGGAGTGGTCAGTGTTGAGCTGAGGAAGATTCAAGATCTTGAGGGGTAGGCAAGATTGGAAAGTGTGAAATTGTTATGCCCAAATATGTGGGTCCCCATAAAAGTCAACAAAGAAGGCCAAGTCCCATACGTAAAAGAAAAGAGCCTTTATTTTAATCAAGTTTGAAAACTCAGTCTCTCTGCATGTCCAACATATTGGAATATCCAGAGAGCCCCAAGCTCAATTAGAATTGGGTTTTTATAGTAGTAAAGGTAGTGAAGATTGGATTTTTTTATAGTAAAAGTAGATTGGCTGACATTTGTCTAGGGGTGTCCTGGTGAAGTGCTGGCAGGTGTTTCTATCTACATTGCTTGGAATGCCAGGAATTTCCTTTGAAAGGTCTGCTCTTGGTAATCTAGGCCTGCTAGGCATTGTGTCAGGGTAAACTATTGACAGCCAGAGTCCCAGGTGATAATTGTTGGAAGTAAAGAACTTCCTTTGGATGACCTGCCCAGACTTAGCTTTCATGGCTGGCCCCCACGGCATCTTCTAGTACCACCTGGAGAGAAAGGACTAGGAAAGGAGGTAGAATTCATAAGCCTTTATAAGTTAGGAGATGGGATAGGTTGTGGGAGAAGATAGTGGTGAGTGACCCAAACGTTAGTTTTTTTTACTCATGAATGAGGACCTCAGCAGCTGCTAGAGTACATACACAGGGTCCCACTGCTGGGTGGTTGGGGGGTCTAGTTGGGTGGTTGGGGGGTCTAGTTGGGTGGTTAGTTGGTTTTACAGGCATGTTACAGGTGCAAAGGAAAGTCCCAGCTGGTGGCCTAGGACCCCAAGAGCATGTCTCTTTCTGTTATATAGAGGGAGAAATGACAAGCTAGGTCTAAGAGATGAAGAACTGTAGCCTGGAGAAGCCTGTTGGAGCTTCTGAAAAAGGGCTTAGCAACAGGATTGAAGAGAGGTTCATGTGAGGGGTCCTAGCATTGCCTCATATAAGGGGCAAACCAGGAGAAGAAAGAGGGGAACGCAGGAACGTAAGAAACCAGCTATTCCTAGGAATGGTAAGCTTTCCTCTTTAGTAGAGGGGACTGCAAGAGACTGGATTTAGGTGCTCTCTGACTGACGTAATGGCTCTGTGGGCTGGGGTAATGATTAGTCCTAAGTAGGTGATGTGAGGCCTGAACAGCTGGACTTTGAAAGGCAAGACTCTGGCCCCAGCTGGACAAGAAATTTAGAAGAGCAGAGGTGTTAGTTTTGCTAATTTCTAAGGATGGGCTGCAAAGTAAAATATCCACATTATGTATGAGTTTAGGTTTAGGTAGAGACAGTAGGTCAGAGGCTAGGTAGGGCCTTATTGAATAGGGGTGGGCTGTCCTGGAACCCCCCCTGGGGTGGGATAGTCCAGGTGAGCTGTGTGGAGAGAGGTGAGTGTTGGGGTCAGTCCAGGTGAAAGCAAAGATGTTTTGAGACAGAGCTGAGAGTGATAGAACACAAAGCGTCCTTGAGATCCAGAACTGAGAAACAAGAGGTTCCTGAAAACAGTGAAAAAGGGTGTAGGAATTACGCACTATGGGATAGAGGGGGAACAATGCAGTGTTAATGAGCCAGATGTCTTGAACTAGGTGATAGATCCCAGTTAGGTTTCTTAACTGTAAGTATAGGGATGTTAAAAGGAGAGAAGGTAGGAGAAAGTAGATAAGTTTATGTCCCCTAAGGAGCTGGAGTGTGAGTGGGTACTGGCCTTGGTTAATGTACTGGGTTAGGCTCTTGTAATTGAATGACAGTGGGGGAAATGGTGTCTAGCAACAGAGGGGTTCTGGGTGTCCCAGACTTGATGGTTCATCTGGAAGACTGGTAGAGGAAATGACATGTTGGAACCAGTAGGGTGGATAGCTAGGAGAAGGAGCTGCTGGCAAGTCTGGGGTCAGGCAAATGGAAGGAGCAAAAGAAATAGAGGCTCCCACTTGGCTAAAAAAATCTCTTCCCAGTAAGGGAACAGGGCAGGTTGGCACAACCAAAAATGAATTGACTGAGAGGGATACCCCTGAAAATGCAATTTGAGTGGTGGGGTCTGAGGTAGGTAAGGCTATCCCCTATCTGTGGGTCCAGGAGGATCGAGAAAAGATGGGGACAATCTACCAAAGTCTAAAAAACCAGAAGCAAACTTTATTCCATAAACCACATTTCAGGAAAACCAGAATCAAACTTAAAAATGAAATACCGTGGGGCACAGAAGCTTCCCAGCTAGCTGAAACCACAGAGTTCGGGCTTTTTTTTTTTTTTTTTTTTTTTTTTTTTTGGTTTTTCGAGACAGGGTTTCTCTAGTTTTGGAGCCTGTCCTGGAACTAGCACTTGTAGACCAGGCTGGTCTCGAACTCACAGAGATCTGCCTGCCTCTGCCTCCCGAGTGCTGGGATTAAAGGCGTGCGCCACCACCGCCCGGCGAGTTCGGGCTTTTGACACTGGTAAAAATGGGTCCTCAAGGTCTCCTTCTTATAAATGAGTACCAAGCAGAAGGTTTGAATAAAGGTATTTTTACAATCTTGAGGTAAAACTCAGATACAGATTGCCTTACTTTACAATCTTCATTTTTTTTTTTTAGCAAAACTAAACTAATCTATGTCTTTGTTGGTACTTCTAGGTGGTGTTGACTGAAGTCCTGTGCTCCTCCTTTGTTGCTGCCAGTTTCCTATAGCAGGGAATGGCTAACCCAGAGGTCACATATCTGCTTCCTAAAGGTTAACTTGGCTCATCTGTTCAAAAATGGCCAGGAAACTACTCTCAGTTTGCAGAGAAGCTCCAGCCTTAAAAATAGAGCAGCTAGTTGTAAAATGAAATGCCCTAAGCTGATAGAAGCTTCTTAAGTGGCTGAGAAAATAGCCCACTGTGAATGATCCTTGATCTGCTGAGAAAGCTGTTGGTAGTTTGCTAAGGTTTACAGCTTTGTCTTCCTTCCTATATCCTAAGCTTCATTCTAATCTTTGGTGTCTGTATTTCTATTTCTATATTTTCATTCTTTTTAGACCCTTCACTCTGGCAATAGGAAGACGAGAGAGGTAGGTCCTCAAAATTCTCCCAGGACCGAGTATGTGGTACCCGTGTCCAGGAGAACAAAGATGGATTGCCCTGATGCTGTGATGTCTACCTAAGCTTCCCTGTCAGAGATGTCATTGGTTGAGTCGAGAGCCTGGATCCCTTCAATAATTCATGGCCAGGCCTAGAAGGTTGGGTGGAGGGTGATCTTTGTTAGATGTCCCTATGACACAAGGTTCACAGGAACAACCAACTGACCAGTGTCCCTCTTGATGACACTTTGAACATATGGGGGGTTAGGGCAAGCCTGGACCCAGTGACCTTCCTGACTACATTTGAAGCAGGAACCCAGTGGTCCTCAAGCACCGGAGCAGTCACCAAGGCCAGTCAGATGATCCTGGCCAGCATTTGACATTTTTGCTTACAGGCTTTTACATCTTCCATGGTACACCTTAAAGGCCAGTACTAGGACTTCTGCCTATGGGTTTAGGGGCCTTCTTGCCAAATACTAAAGCTTGGCCCTAATACTAGGAAACAATAGTTTGTAAGAAAATACCTCTGGATTTTCAGGGTTAGCATATTGTAAGAGGGTCTTAGTGGGTCATTCTAAGAACTGAGATATATTTCCCTGTCTGTCCTAACCATTTTGTGAAGTTTTTCATAGTTTACTGGTTTAAGGATAGCCTTACAGAGACCGCTAGGGACCCCCAGGAGGCAGGTTGTAAATTGATCTCGACTGTCCCCTGAGGTATAATAATCCCATGGGGGGTCACAGTCTGGGACCACTTTGGCCCTGACTGGATGTGCTGTGTTAGTTTGACCCTTGTCTACATGGGCTCTAGCCTGTTCCCAAACTTGCCTATGCTCCTCAAGGAGTATGTTGTTAACTAAGATCACATACATATCATGAAAGGCGAGGCTGTAAGATTGGCTAATAAATTGGAATTCCTTTATGAAAGTGGTAGTTAGATGTATAAGAACTTAGTTTTTTCTATTTGAGAGTTCTGACAGTGAGAAAAGGACATGTACCTTAACCGGTCCACTCTGGCTATCTCTCACAAGGGGAGAACTGTAGCTGGATTGGTTTGGATAAGGTGGGGTCCCATAGCAGTGCTATGAGTAACAGGAAGGGTAAAAGTGAGTGCAAGAGTCAGGCGGTTGGGACAGCCTGTTGCTGGAGTGTGGTTGCCCACATATGACTCAGCTTCCATCTGGACTCACTAGTGAATTAAGTCATTTGAGTTCAAGATTTGTTGCCCTGTTTGCTCCAAATATCCTTGAGGGCTGTGAGAAAATTCTGATTAAGCTCTTCCCCATGGAAGAGCATTTTGGCCCATGAGAACACATTAAGATTTGGGATGGTGTATGCCAGGCAGAGGCACTCCTCCTTAGTGATTGGTAGGTGCTTGCTACTACCTGAATTCTTGTATTGAGATAATGCATCTGCTTGAGCTTCCTCCCAAGGACAGTTCAGGGAGGCAGCTTGCTGACTGTATTGTCCTTTGTTCTGCTTTTGGCCTGTAATTAGTATTATATATGCTGGCTGAGAAAGAAACCCAGAGCTGTTTGGTATTTACCTTCAATCACCAGCTCTATCCTTTGTTTCTGTCTTCATTTCTTTTAATCTGCCATTTCCTAATCTGCCAGGTACCCAATGCTGATTCCTTCCAAAATGGGCTCTGACACTGGAGGAGCCCAAGGAGCAGTGGTATGTTGAGGACAGAATGGTGGGTAAAGATGGATGCTAAAAAAAATTCCATACTAGCTCAGAATTGAGTATAATAAAGGGTTATTTATTTAGGGGTAGATTCACAGATCACAATCCTCTGCTGAAATAGGGAACAGCAACCAAATTCCACAGCTGGAAAAGAGGCCAGACATGTGCTTTACATCAGCATAAATAGTATAAGAGGCCATGCCCAAATGGGTGTATAACTTAAAAGCTACTGGTTGCAAAATTTCCTACAGCACCTCCCCCTTTTAAGAGTTCTAAGCCTAATACAAATTATATACAATGAGAACAACTATCAGGTATAAAAAAATTACAACCAGCATAAACACTATCGAGCTTGAAATGTGATAAATGTTTCAATAATTATCTTAAGGAGTTTAAGTCTTGTATTATAAATAACTTGGCCAAGTCATGAGAGGAAAGTAACTTACAACCACCTAGTATTCAACCCCATCGAAGACCTGAGAAGGGAAACATTACTTGAGTAAGCAGGAAGTGCAATCAGGGAACTTGCAAAATGTGCAACAAATGACAGATAACTGGCTACCTGGGCAATCACCCAAAGTCTCATTTGCAATATTGGAGCAACCAACTTTGGCTAAGGCCTGGAGTAACTGACAGACCATTTTCAGAGGCAGGAAATTTTTCAAAACTGTCTTGACCCTGTCTTGGCAAGTCTTGACTGTCCTTTTTGTATCCTGCTTGTCCTGTTTGGACATTGTGCATTTTGTCAGTAGTTAATGCTTGGGCAATTCCTTGCCCAAAGGCCAGTTTTACCAAGAAGAAAACAATCTCCAAGTGGAGTGTCTTCCATGCTCAACATTTTCTAGGAAATAGATCAGTGCTGCCAGGAACAATCATGTCTCATGTCAACAGAGCCCTAAGTTATTGAATTGCCATATTCTACAGATCTTTGAAGTGGTTGAAGATTACCTATCTATGCAGAATACAGAAACTGAAACTAATGGGCCAGGCAGTGATGAAATGAATACAATTTCTGTGTTTCAGGTGTAAAGCTAGCTGTGTGGGAGGCAGGTGGGACAAAAAGCAGGCCTGCTAGCCACATCACTACAAATGGCACCCAGATGTGGATAACTGAATCCACAGAAAGCCTGAGAAAGCTTGGGAAAGAATAGAATAAAGCATGTTTTCTTGGTAGCAGCAATTTCTCGGGTCTGCTCTGCTTGCTAGAGGCAAGCAAGCACTCTCATCTAAGAGAGGCTTCTTGACTCAGCTTTAGCTACAAAACCTTGCAGCTCTTAAGAGGTCCTGCCACAAAACACTTAAATGGTGTTTATGAAAATCTGAACGCATGCTTTTTGGTTTTCAGCAGTAGCAGGGAAAAAAGCTGTGCCATTTTAAAATGCCAGCTTTCTGGGCTGTCCTGCCAGTGCAAAGTCTGACTTTTTTGAGGCAGGAAGGCTGGCTACAGAGAGAGGACTTGAATGTTGTCTGTGGACATAATGATGCAGCTTGCTTGCTGGCAGGGACCTTGAAACACCATAGAGTTGTGGCAATAAACATAGCTCTGGCAGGTAACTCAGCCAAGAGGCTGAAATCACAGAGTGCTAAGGAAGGGGCTGAATTCAGCCATCAAAGCCATGGCTTTAATCCTACCCACATTCCATAGTAAATTAAAGGCTCATGTGGTCAGAAAAAGAGATACACAGTATAGATTCAAAGATGAAGAAAACTTCTAAATGGTTTACAGTGTGTTAAAAATATGTGCAGGCTAAAGGTTAATGTTCTTAAAAGTAAAAAAGAGAAAAAGGAAGTAGTTGGGTGTGGTAGTACACACCTTTAATCCCAACACTTGGGAGGCAGAGGGAGATTGACCTCTGTGACTTCAAGGTGTGGCAGGACATACTTTTAATCCCTATGCCTGGGAGGCAGAGACAGAGACAGATTTCTGTGAGTTCAAGGACAACCCTGGTCTACAGAGTTATTCCAGGACAAAGATATACAGAGAACCTGTCTCAAAGTAAAAGTAAAAATAAAAGAAATAGATGTTAAGTAAAGCCACATAAAGATGGAAATTACAGAGAATCTCAATACAGTATGCTATTATGCTCTTTGAATTGTTTGAATGCTGAGGAAGGAGCAACAGATGCTAAAAGATATTTGTTTATAAATGCTGCTGAACTAATCCAACATAAATATTTTGAAAATACCTTGATTTCAAAATTTGGATCTAAGGTTATGATGCTTTGGAAAAGTTTTTGTTTTCACAGAGGATGAGACCCTGTGGATTGCTTCTATCCCAATATGGTATAATAGACCATGTCCTCCTGAAAGGTTGCTGTGAACACCCTTAAAAAATTACTTCACTCAACTGCTGACTGAGATGAATCTAGCACACAGGTTATACCATGAAAGACTTGAACAACAGCACACCCATTCAGCATGAAGCAGTTTGGGGAGAAATAAGTGCATCCATATTCCCAAATATTATTTATAATTTTTTTTACAGTTAAAGGGGGATATGATATAGATATGAATACTTTATATTGATATGGATTTTGCTTTAGTGATTTAAATTTAAGGTCAACTTTATATGTATATTTCTGATACTGATTAAGGTATTGTGATTATATAGTTCATTTAAAAATGTAATATATAATAGGAAATATAGGTTAATGGATAATCATCGATAATAGTCAAGTTTGTAGTCATGTTAGACTTTCTAGATGTGCATAGGTATATTTCAGATAGGCATTCTTCATATCTTTCAAAGACTACAGGATATGGCATTTAATGTTTTAATAATTTAGGGCTTTTCATGATAATGAGACATGTCTGCTCCCGGCAGTGCCAATCTACTTCAAAAGGAAGATGGGTATTGAAGAGGCTCCTTATGGAGTTGGTTAGCCATTTGGGCAAGAAAACTGCTCTAGCCTGGACTGTTGCATAAACGGGACATAGAGAACCCTCAGAGAGGACTACTGAACTTGCCTAAAGGTGAGATGGTCTTTTGGGGTTCCTGATTCATGAAAGAGTCTGTGAGACATTCTGCAGGACACAGCAGAAAGTCTCACTGAACTGTCTTTGGAATTTCCTGCTTCATGGAAATGTCTGCTGGATACTATGGTCCTGTAGGCCAAATATGGATGCTCCAACAGTACAGAGGAACTTTGGGTGACTGTACAGGCAGTGAGATGTGTCTTTTCTAGAGTTTTGGAAGTTGCTTCTCATTTACATAGGTAATATTATATCCTTTTGGAGTCTTTGATGGAGTTGAAGAATGGTTAGTTATAGTTTTCCTTTGTTATGGTAAAAGATAAAATAGATCTAAATATTGTAATTGTAATTCTTGCTTTTGATAACTATTTTGTTATATGTAATTTTACTATGTTAAAATGAAAGCCTTTTTTTGTTTAAACAGAAAAAGGGGAAATGATGGAGGAGGGTCATCTCTGTTTCATTGGTTAATTAATAAAGAAAACTGCTTGGCCTGATAGGTCAGAACATAGGTAGGTGGGGAAGACAGAACAGAATGCTGGAGGAAGAAGGCAGTGATGCAGACGTCATGCCTCTCTTTTCCAAGGCAGATGCGATGAAGCTCTGACCCAAGATGGACTAAAGCTAGACTCTTCCTGGTAAGCCACCACCTCGTGGTGCTACACACATTAATAGAAATGGGTTAATCAAAATGTGAGAATTAGCCAGTAAGAGGCTAGAGATAATGGGCCAGGCAGTGTTTAAAAGAATACAATTTGTGTTGTTATTTTGGGTGTAAAGCTAGCTGTGCAGGAGCTGGGTGGGACAAAAAGCAGGCCTGCTCACCTCCTCACTACAGAATACAATCTTTGTATCTAAAGAACCTAATTAGTCTAACTATAGGTATGACAACCATAGATGACTACAATCTATGTGTCTAAAGAACCTAATTAGTCTATAAGTATGACAACCATAGATGACTATGACTTATAATTCTTAATACCTATATAAATAAGACTAAGACTACATATTATAATATTAACCAATCTTTAAACAGCTGTGCAACACATGAGGACAATGACCTCAATGTAAACAATGAATAGTATCTTGATCAGAGGTAGAAATGTATATTGCAATATGATAAATGTATCCTAAAGTTGTATCAATATACAAAATGTCTTAAGCAGAGATAGAAGCATGCATGTATACAATATGACAAAATAACTTTGCCTATGTATACAAATAATGTAGATAAAAATAGGAACATATTCAATATAATTTAAGTTTGTATCAATATACCAGAAACTATACCAATGTAAATTACCTATAAATAATAGCTCACAATATTCATCCTAGTACTCACTATTAGTGTAAGCTCATATTAATCTTATCCCATCCAATTGCTCTTTTTCCAAAGAGATCCCTAAGCCTACATAATTTCCCCCAACCGCCAACCCTATACCAATTATAATCAACCCCTAAATGATGTCCCTAACCCTGAGAACAAACTTTGTTGGGAGAGGGAACGTCATCTTCTAGAATTGCTTCCAGCTGTCATGGGGGTGGTGATCTTACTATGAAAGTAAAATGATTAAGTTTCAAGATTACTGTCTGGTATAATTGCAAATAGTCTGAGTACTTGATAGGGTT
This sequence comes from Microtus pennsylvanicus, assembly GCF_037038515.1. Lineage (NCBI taxonomy): Eukaryota > Metazoa > Chordata > Mammalia > Rodentia > Cricetidae > Microtus > Microtus pennsylvanicus. The sequence continues at coordinate 1,233,146 of NC_134580.1, forward strand.
TTTCTGAGGTTCCTATTTGAAGTTCTGGACAGACCATTGTAAAGTGCAGTACACCATTTCATCTAACCAAGTTGTAACCATCTTGAGCAGTTGGTACCCAAAACGGGTCTTATAGTAGTGCTATCAGCATCACAACATCATATCAACCAGGTGGAGTTGTTGTGGGCCTCCATCTTCTTCCTGGAAACTTCAAAGATTACTGCAGGAAAATTCATTGTTCATTTTGGAAAATTTAAACATTATTTATACAGATATATTTAATGAAAGGTATGAGACTAAAAAATAGGTATAAAGAAAAGTAAATTTGTTTCTAAATTCTTTCTTTCTGTCCCATACCAGACAGCTCCTGACACGAGACAGAAACTCTGAATTTTTTTTTAACATGCCTGGATTTAGAGAAGGACAGAGCTGTTGTCCAACTCCAAAGCCAGCTTTAATTTTTAAGAGTCATGACTATTATTTTAATATTCAGAGATTCTTACCCTCAGATGACCTGTCCTCATAAGTGATAATTCTCTTTGCCTGGTAATCCTATCTGGATAATTATCTTTTCCTCTTTAGGCATCTAGATGTTCAGAGTCTCTTGACTTTCTAAAGATGAATATATTTTCCTGCAAACAAAAAAATAGAACCTTGCCCCAACCCTATATGCTTTCCTTACCACCTGATTGGTTGTCACCTCTGTGGATGAGCCATCATTTCTCTTTCTCAAGAGACTTCTTTTTCAAACCAAATCTTAATTTTGATGGTATCCATAACTTTTCTTCCGTGGAAACAAGAGCGAAACCCCTTCCCCAATGAAGCACATTTCCTGGTTTCCATTGTGAGATCAACATATCCTTGAAATACACTGGCTGATTTAATTCAGAAGACTTTTCTATTATCCAATGTCTCTCTGCTGCTGTTATTTCTCATTAGTGTTAAGAAAATTCTAGGTTAATAAAGCATTATGTAATCTATCTCTGGGAATATTTTCCATCCCTTTGTTTAACATATCCTTTATTGTTTGATTTGATCTTTCTATAACTGCCTGGCCAGTATGATTGTTTGGTATACCTGTAATGTGCTTTATATTATAATAAGCAAAACACTGTTTCATTTTCTTAGACAAATATGCTGGAACATTATCTGCCTTTATTTGTGCAGGTATACCCATGATGGCTATAACTTCTAATAAATGTGTGATTACTAAATCAGCCTTTTCTAAGCTCAAAGCAGTTGACTGTGTGTGCTGGAGAAACACTGCCTTGAATTTTGTGTACACCCCTTTCTTCCCCTACTACCAAATGAAAGGGAGATGAGATGAACTTCAATGATTGCTGACACTGAGTGTTGGCACCTTGTCCCTTAGTCCATCTGCTTACATCAGAAAATTCCACAACAAAACACTAAAGATTTTGACAGGGTTTCTCTGTGTAACAGTCACTACTGTCCTGGAACTCACCCTGTAGACCAGACTGTCTTTAAACTCAGATTTCCCTGCCTCTGAGTCCCAAGTGCTGGGATTAAAGGCATGTGTCACCATGCCTAGCTAGGCAAGGATGCTTTAAGAGTGAAGAATTCCAAATGTAATGTGTTATCAACTATAGCAGGATCTTCCAAAGCGAATGAAGAATGGCATGTAGTGATAAAGGTAAATTTTTAAAAAGTAGTGAGATTTAAAACAAGATGAACTGGTGGAAGCAACATGAAATCTTAGGAGGGTATAACCCCACCTGTCAATAGAAACTCTTCCTGGGGCTCCAGACAGTCAGTGGGGAGCAGCTCCTATTCTTTGGAGTCTGGAAATATTACTGAAGAAAAAGACAAATGACACATGAAGTGAAACACGTGTGAACACACAACCTGAGTTTCTCCACAGGACCCACATGGTAGGAGAACTGACTCCTTCAAGTTGCCCTCTGACTTTTATACATAAGCACACAGCCCCATATATGCCCTAACATATAATCGATAAACAAATGTCAAAGGTAAAAATTTGAAAACCCAATTTATAGAGCTTAGCCATGTTCATCCAGGCCACTGTACAACTGGAATTGGGAAAAGGCTAATTATACAGCCTCCCACTCGGGATGATTCCCCCCCCACCACCCCTGGGTTTCCTGGTGAGCTTTCTATTGGACATTTTACAAATGATTGCTCTGCTTTTGAACAATGGACACTGTATAGAGGACTTCAAGATTTGATTTTATGTGTGTTTGTGAGCCTGAGTATATATGTGCACCACATCCATGCAGGTACTCGAGGAGCCTAGGGAAGAGCATTGGATCCACTGGGGTTATTGGTGGTGGTGAGCCTACTCAGTGTGGGTCCTCTGCAGCAGCAGTAAGTGCTATTAACCTCTGAGCCCTCTCCAGCCCTATGATGGCTTTTAAAAAAACCCAAACCTTCAGAAATGCATTACCCCATTGCTTTATGATGATGGCTTCCTCTTTCCTACAGTTTTTCACTGTAAGAGCAGAGAAAATTGCTCACAGAATGTTGCTTTTGCTTGGAATCTATTTGTCTGCTCCCGTAAAATTTTGCATGATGCTTTGAAGTAACTCTTTGTGCCTAGCAAAACAAAGCCAAGTGCTTACTTTGCTCCTGGAAATCAGGCTCTCATAATCTAAATGATCAGTTACCTAGGGCACGGAGTCTCATGTACCCACAGCCAGGGCTGGTGCTACATGGGGTCTCATTCACCACTATGTTCAAAGAAGGTGTGGGGAAGAGAAACTAAGTATTTTAAACAGGAAGCTGAAGTCATTTTTTTTTTGTTTTTGCTTTGATGGGATAATAGACTTTACTGTTTCATTTGGGATACTCCCATCTCGCTCTACGAGGAAGTGGAAAGATTACTCATGGAGATGCTGGACAAGCCTCCATGGAGTGATCCAGACATGTAATCAGGGCTCAGCGCTGCTGGAAGAGGGAGGCTACATGGGACAAACCTAGGCCCTCCAACATGTGTGTGGCAGATGTGCAGTTTGGTCTCTTTGAAGGTTCCTCACAGTGAGGTCAGGACCTGTCCCTGGTGCTTGGCTGACTTTTGGGAACCTGTTCCCCTTGCTGGATTAACTCACTCAGCCTTGATGCAAGGGGAGGAGCTTGGTTCTGCCTCAACTTGATGTCCCATGCTTTGTTCAAGCCCATGGGAGGCCTGCCCTTTCTGAATGAAGACAGGAGTGAATGGGAAGGGGGAAATGGGAAGGGAAGAGGGAGGGGAAACTACAGTTAGTATGTAAAATAAATAAAAAGTTATTTGAAGAATTTTTAAAGTTCCCTTTACCAGACAACCAAAACCCAAGTCATCCCATGCATAGAGTTCCTGATTTTCCCAACAGCCCCTTTCCAGCTAATGTGCTCCTATCATGCCCCTCCTCCAAAGTACCAAGCACATTCTCTCTGGGGTATCACACACTGTCTCAGGGTTCCTCTGCCAGTCAGGTCGGAACAGGATTACCCTCCCCTGTCCTTCCCACCTCCCATTGTCAGCAGCATTCATACCACCTGATCTCCTTTGTCTGAAATAAGAACATACAAAGATGACTGTTACTACAAAGAAAAATGTCAGGCCTCCTAGAATCACCATTCCTTACAATGCATGCTTCCTTTTGTTTAAGTCATCTGAAACCTCCCATTCACATGCAAAAATCCACAAGAGCCCATGCTGACTGCCTTGGGTTAGAACTATGACACACAGAAGCAATCAATCAGTTGGACGGGTGAGGTTCATACCAAACAATGTCCAGCTGGGCTCTACAGAGAAGACCTGTAGAGCTCTAGAGTAGGAGGGACATGGAAAGAACCACATCCATAGGACCCCTGAGCCACCCAGCCTATAACACAACAGAAAGACCTTTGCCACAAGCACTTCCAGTGATCAGACTTCCAACCTCCAGAACCCTGAGCCAAACAAACATATTCACCTTAGAAATTATCAGGGTATTGATGTCTGTGACGAAGGTGGAAAATGGGCTTCAACCAGCCATGTTAGCAGGCAGCCATAGCCCTATGCTGCCCTTGGACCCAACAACCTAGAGACTGATGCTTCTGAGGCCTCTACACATAGACCATTTAACCGTGATGCAGTTTCCATCAGTGCCTGCTGGCTGTGGAACCTGGGCTCCTCTGTTTCCTGAGTGGGAGAGCCACACCCACTTTAGGATGTGATTCCTGTGGTCATCAAAGGCCTCTCGTCATAATGAAAAGGGGGTGGTGTCTCTTTAGCTAGTAAGAAGAGCACATGGCACCTCTCACCCTGTCTGCCTGCCAGTCAGTTTACATCCTACCACAATCTCTTCTGAGAGGCTCAGGGCCCCGTGCATCAGGGCTCCTCCTACTTGGGTCTTCCTGTTCTTGGTAAATTCATACTCAACCCTCTGTGAACTTAGATTTTACCCGCTTTCCTCTCACAGACTCCTCAGGATGGGCTCCTATTTTCAGAAGAGATCATATCAGAAGTTATTTGAGCCACCAGCCCCACAGCAGGTTAAGTGACGGAGCAGGCTCAGGATTCAAAATTAATCAAGAAGCAAAATGTCAAGTGTATAAGCATGAAAAACTTCTCAATTCACTAGTACCTAGTAATACAGCACCAGCAGACAGAGACATACGCACGGGATGTTCATCTCGGCACTATCTGTAATTGTGAAAAATGGCCCGTAACCAAGGTATCAGCACAAGTAATGAAAACTGCACATAATGATGTATTAGGCAGTCATTAGGACTGGGATGCAGCGCGTGCTTGTTCTCATGTAAATTTGTCTCACGCATTTCATCGGATGAAAAAGATAAATTGGAGAGCTAGCCAACTAATACCGTTCTCCAGAAGTTAGGCCCAAGAACCTCCTCTGTGGCATTACTGACAGCTTCAGTGCATTTGACTCAGACACAGACCCTGGAAAGAGGGGCAGAGATACATGGTCTATGTTCCAAAATGAGAACAAACTACATACATTGTTCCACATCTGTAGGCATCTATCTCACTTGGTTCATGTCTATCTTGTTTGCAATGTTCATATCAGGCTTAATTCACCTGCTCATTTCTTATAAGCTCTTTGAAGTATTTTCCATTATATTAGGAAACCCTCTCAGTGCTACAATCTATTATCAAGTAGTTTAACATTTTAGTTTATTTTCAAATAGCTTGATATTTCAGTATTGCTCTTAGTGGTTTCTCTTCTGTCGCAAATAATACTGTGGCAGCTGCTTTGTCTGTACCCATGGCTCTGCTGTGTACAACACTTAATCTCACTTCTTGAGATAAATCCTTTAACACTGAGGTTGCCTGGAGAGATGGTGTGTGGGGCTTCAATGCTGATGTATTCCCCCACTCCACCCCAAACATCTTAACTGTAGGCATCTGACCAATAAAGCAATTTGACATCCCCCTGTACACCAATAGGGCCACTAAACCAGAGAATTTGGTTTGCAAAGTGGTCCATGAAGAAAGGAACAAAGTCACTAAGTCACAGGTATAGACTATGCCCTTGACTTCTCTCAGACAGTCAGATATTTCCTCTCTAAAACTATAACGCACAGAAAACAATAGGGCAGATATCCAAAATACTTTTCAGTGGTGAGATGAGGCAGAGGACATCTCCATTCTACAGGTGAGAATCCTGAGGACCACAGGACCTGCTCAGGGCTTTTAGCCAGAGGCTAATTCATCCACCTATGAGACGGGCTGGCAGGAAGGACCCTGGTCTGAGAGACAAGTCAAGTCTTCCTTGTAGCTCTGCTGTCTTCTGATGAAAGTCTAGAATGAAAATGAGGAAAGCAAAGTCTAAACAATGTTGGGAGAGTGGGGAAGGAGGATGAGAGGAAGAAAGACATACGCAGAGAGACAGACACCCTAGCTATCCAGTGGTGCTACCCCTCCTTCTGCTTGAGAAGAAAATAGATCTTCTGAAATGCATGTCTCTCTCCATCTTACAGATCATTCTTTCTCCCCCATCTGCTGTGCAAGCATCCTTTGCCCTGGCCACTGGCTGGGCAGTCTCAATCATTCTGACAAACTGCATAAGGCTGTCTGCCTTCTCACTTGCTCACTTTTGCCAGAGAGGAAAAGGCTCTTGATAAACACCATGAACAGGAAGAGCCACTCTGGGTTGGAGCTGTGGAACCTGTGGTAACTGAGCAAGTGGCACTTGTCTTCCCAGATCCACATTTGGAAACGGTAGTCCAGGGGAGCTTGCATCTGACACAATGAGAGTGTGGTTGTCTCCCATCACTCTGTCCACCAATCTTGCACCTTCTACCCTCCTGTGACCTCTCCCAGCACTCACACCTCTGGCCTGACACACAACCCTCTTCTGACCCTCAAGTTCCCCTCAAGTTCCCACGAGATTAAAAGTCTCAGGAAGCCATGCAGTGATCTGGGAGGGGGACCTAGATCCAGGTCTCAGTGTCACCTCGAGGTGTCCACAGCAGAGCCAGGCTTCACATCTGAGGAAAGTGGTTATCGACCTCGGCGGCATCTCCCTAAGCATCAGGATGTCTCTTCATGTGAAGTTCCCAGGAAGCACCTCTCCCATTCAGGACCTGGAGCTACATCCAGAGGAATAGTACCATCGAGTCCTTTCTTCCTTGGAATATGTGACTTTATCCTCAACACACAGTCACCCAGAGCTGAGACTGCCTGACCTCAATCAGCATCAACCTGGCAATGAGGAGAGGAGTTGCCTATACACCCCAGACACTGCAATCTGGGAGTGGGGGAAACAAATACTAATATACCCCGTGTCCATCTTTCCTTTCCGCCACCTGGGTCCATTTTTTAGCCCATGGTTAAATACTATGAGACATGTTTCAGCATAACACATTTGTTTCTCAAGCTGTTGGGGTACTAAGAACCAAACTCTAGCCCTCAGCCAAAGCAATATGTGCTATTAACCACTAAACCATCTCTCCAGCCTCATGTAGCGTATGTATTTTTTTAAAAAGTTGTATCTATTCATGTATATGTGTTTGTGTGAGCATATATCATATGTGCACAAGTGTTGTTTGAGACCAGAGAGCACTGGATCTTCTGGAGCCGAAGTTATAGACAGCTGTGAGCCTCCTGACATGGGTGCCAGAAATGAAACTCGGGTCCTCTGGAAAAACATCAAGTATTATGTCAGAGTCATCTTTCTAGCCCCAGTACATATAAAATGCTAAAATGCTGGTAATTTTATTTCTGTAGAATACGTCTCAAAAATGGATTATCAAATCAAAAGTTATAAGTATTTTTAATTTTCATAGAATAGATTGATTTCTGGAATGACTGCTGTAATTTATTATCCCACCAGCCACAGATGAAAAGTCATTTTTTTCTCTAATCCCTTGACATTAGTAAACTTAATAGATCCCATTAATGTCTTAATATGTTTTCACATTTATTTAGTCTGGGTACCTAGGGGTGTGTGTGTGTGTGTGTGTGTGTGTGTGTGTGTGTGTATGCATGCACATGGAGATTAGAGGATAACATGTATGAGTCCTCTTGCCTTACATTTCATCATGTAAGTCCTAGGGATTTGAATTCCGTCTGTCAGTTTTGACAGCAAGCACCTTTACCCACTGAACCACCACCATTAACTGTTGCTGATTGGATGGTCAGAAGGAGCATCCACGGTGACAACTTCTTGTGCCCTCCTCTGACTGAGGATGAGCAGATTGCCATCTTTTCCTGATGGAGCAGTAGCAGATGACATTACGTGTTGCAGTACAGGAAATACGTGCCTGCAGGTCAGGAACTCAGAGCCCTAGCATGACCACTGTCCCCAGGGAGGTCTGTCAGGTGGCACTGAGCCAAAGCAGCTTCCTCCCCACCTTTAACAATGGAAATCCCATCTTTCACTTTATTTTCTTGTTGTGGTTCTGATGCTGTCCTCTGAAGCAAACTTTAAATTTTTAAAATTTTTGAGTAAGTTTAATTAGATTTAACATTTCAGTTGGTTGCCCTTGTGGGTAAGGAAGCTTTACCTAACTCATGTCACAGAGTTTGCTCGTGGGTCTGGTTCTGAGAGTGTATGCACTGTATCTCAAATGGAGGGCTATTTCTTTACTAATTAGCTATTGGTCTATCTATCCTATGTTATGAATGAATGAAGCCCTAGATAACAGCAGAGATCACTATAGAAATTTGAACCACTCTAGTCCCAGACGATAATGAAGACACAACATGACATAAGCTTTTGGGAGACAGGCTACAAAATGGCAGTGTGTTTTGGTCCAGAGGGACAACCAGTATACACCTGGGGAATAGCTTGTTAGACACAAGGGAGGCTGCAATGGTGATGATGACTCTCCACAGAGCTGTTTGTCATCGCTGCTCTGTGCTCCTGCCATCTCTCTGCCAGGAGCACTTTGGTCTGCACTGCATTTTAGATCCAAACTTCTCCTGGTTCACCCCCTCGCCTGTTTTCTTTACATTAATATGTCTGCCCTTTGTGCTGCTACTTGTTCATTTATAAGATTTCTGTTCTTTTTGGTACTTCATGTTGAAAATTACACTCATGTCTGAAATTAATCAAAAATGTGCCATTTCCTTTTTTGTTTTATTATGTATGATCCTGAGCACCTAGCATCTTGCTCAAGCTAGGCAACCATATTACCAATGTCTTGTTTCCCCAACCCTCCCCCTTTTCTATTCTGAGACAGGGTCTCATTAAGTTTTCCAGTCATGCCTTGAACTGAGTCTGGTCTGCAGTTCAGCTGGCCTTGAACTTGTGACACCCCTGCTTTGAGACTGCAGGCTGGCACCCCAAGACCTGGCTGCAAGTTTGAAATGAGAAAACTTCAGATTTCTTCTACTCCCAATTGTCCACATTTTACATTTGTTCCTTGGAGACAGTTTGGTTGGTTACTGGTTCTCACAAGCAGGTGTTGCTGACTTCAGCATATTTCAGTATCCCTTACTATTCCAGTTTTTTTTTTCTTTGATTCCTACTGCCAATATTGTAAGTGACCTGCCTCGCCTGTGTGGATGCTGGAGACACAGGCCACAGAAAAAGAGACTGAACCAGAGTTGTGGGAAAACCTGTGCCTAAAGGCTGTTTTCCAACCTCTGACCTCAATGATAAAAATTGTTACATTCATTAAGAGAACACCCTGTGAGCCCGACACATGAACTTCCTAAGTCTCTACATGCCTGCTGGCTCTGAACCACAGATCAATCACTCTATCCTAAGTATTTCCCTGTAGTTGCTTTTTATCTTTTTTTGGGGGGGGGCTTATCATCCAGCTCCAAAATAAAACTACATACAGTTGTAAAGTAAGAATTACATTTACAATATTCAATCCATTTGTATTTACCAAATTCAGAGAAAATACTTCATTATCTATCTTAGTGACTTCAAAGTTTTATACCTAATTTACTTTCTGTCATAACCAAGGAAAATTCTATTTAGTCTTTAACTCCATTAAAGAGCCCAGAAGGATGTAATATTACCTAATAACAGACAACAGGCTACCAAAGTTCCTCTGCAAAATTTGGGCATTTATCTTCATCTTACAGGCCTAGAATGTCTGGCAGACTTTTCAGTGAAGCAGGAAATTTGAAGGACTGTCCTACCTTGTATTGACAAAGTTCGACAGTTTCCTGTGCCCTGCATAATGTCTTGCAGATTCTAAAGCAGGAATCTCTAAGAACTATCCTACCTTGTCTTATGTTTGAGTTTTCTGCCTTGCCTGGTTCCTTCAGTCATTAAGTCCCAAATCACACAGAGGTCTACATTAGTTATAAACTGATTGGCCCAGTATCTCAGGCTTCTTATTAATACTTATAACTTATATTAGCCCATTATTCTTGTCTATGTTAGCCACATGGCTTGGTACCTTTTTCAGTGAGGCAGTCACATCTTGCTTTTTCTGTGGCAGGGCCAGGACTGCAAAGGAATGGGATTTCCACCTTCCCAGAATTCTTCTGTTCTTTTTGATCCACCTCTATTTCCTGTCTGGTTGTCCTGTCTATACTTCCTGCCTGGCTACTGGCCAATCAGAGTTTATTTAAAATACAATTGACAGAATACAGACCATTCTCCCGCACCACTGTTTTAGAAAAGTGTAACAGTCTTTTTTTTTCCTGTGTCTTGTTTGTCCAGTTTGTACAACATACTGTCAAGCAAAGAGCAGTTTCTTGCCCAAATGGCTAGCCTTGCCACATTGAAAACAAGCTCCATATGGAGTTTCTTCAATGCCTATCATCTTTTTATTAAGTAAATTGGTGCTGCCAGGAACAGATGTGTCTCATTGTCATGAAAAATCTTAGGTTATTAAATATCTTAAATGCCATATTCTTGTAGGTCTTTGAAGTGTTTGAAGCTTGAACATACCTAATGTGACTGCAAGTTTGATCGTTATAGATTAACTACTAGCTTTATTAATTCTACACTGAATTTTAAATGAGCTGTATAAGCACATTACCCCCAAATAAGGGCAGAAACATATATACAGTAAAATAAAAATAACTTTAAATTTTTATCAATAGGCCAAAATCCATGACAATGCAAAATATCTGCAATTAATAGTTGTCTTCTTATCCTATATTCCCCTAAATGATAATGAACATCCATAACCCACCAAATAACAAACAACCACCTACCCCATTAAGGCATTCTTCAAATATCTAGGCTGGTTTATTTCAGCAGGCTTTCTCTCAATTCCATGTCTCTTAGCATGTCATGATAAGCATTTGCTTATCAGCAACCAAAAATTTCAAAGACAACACAATACCATACAGGATCCAGACTCCTTGGGTATTTTTTATTTTTATGTGACTTATTTATATTACTTTTACTCTATTTTTGAAGACTTTATTATTTTTAAACTTTACATTTTTTTTTCGTAAGCCTACACACATTTTTAAACATACTGGAAACAGTTTAGAGGTTTTTTATTTCCATCTGGACCTCTTTTACTGTATATCTCTAGTCTTTTTGACTGCATAAACCTTTGAAGTGCTAAGCTCCACAGCTAGGACCTCCACTGCAGCTTTGGTGGTTGGCTCTGCCTACTTCTGGGGTCTGTGAGAACCAAGCCTAGAGCTTGAGTACCTGGTTGGACCAAAAACTACATTCAACCTTCGAGCTCTGGAATGCCAGAGCCCTGCACTGTGGCAGGCATTTCTTAGTTTTTTGTTTCTCCTCAGCATGAAAAGGTCTATTTAAATGCTCTATTATATGGCAGAGACTCTGAAAGGAGCCATATCTTTTTTTTCATTTTTCTTTTCCGGCTTTCTCAGCCCCTAGGTGGGTATCAAGCTTCACATTGGTATGTCAAAATGTAGTTTGTTTTTTAAATTTTTGGGGGGCCTGCCACCCAGCTCCCAAATTAATACTTGGAGATTTATCCTTACTTATGAATGCTCAGGCTAAACTTGGCTTGTTTCTAGCCAGCTTTTCTAACTTAAATTATCCCATTTCTCTTTAACTACATTTTTGCCTCTGGTTTTTTTTTGTTTGTTTGTTTTTTGTTTGTTTTTTTTTTTTTTTTACCTTTCTCTATTCTATTTCTTTCCTTACTCTATGGCTGGGAAGCTGTCCTTGGTGTTGTCCTCTCCTGCTTTTCTCACCCCTCCCCTTCTCTCCTTTAAGCTTAGATTTCTCCTATTTATTGTCTTTGCCTGGCAGCACCACCTGCTTCTCTCTCCTGCCTAGCTATTGGCCATTTGGCACTTTTTTAGACCAATCAAATGTTTTAGACAGGCAAAGTAACACAGCTTTACAGGTTAAACAAATACAATGGAAAGGAATATAACACATCTTGGCATCATTAAACAAACATTCCAAAGCATAGATGAATGTCAAACAACTTAAACTAATATTCCACAGTACTCTCCTCCCAACAAAGGAAAAATTCTTCCCTTTTCAAGCCCTGTACATACATCCAAGGTCTTTGGAATTGACACTGGACCAGGGATACCTTGGAACATCTTGCCTGGTAAGAGTATCTTCCCATGCTTTAAGGTTCAGGGCATGCTACATAGGTTATACTAGACAGGACTTGCTGTGGACGAGTGTGAATACTTAAAGCCTTAGCATCTGATCTCTGGATGAATCTAGGATCCGAGTCAAGAGGTCAGACTTGCAAACACTGTGTCTACCTCTTCCAGTGACTCCCAATAAAAACCAGCAAATACCAAGGCTCAGGGGAGTCAACATTTTGCTTGTGTTGTCACAAGCTGCTACATGGAACTAAGTGCTCTCTGTACAACTGCAAAAAGGGGCCACTAAAGGCTTGACCCATTCACAGGCTTCTTCTTGTATTCTTTTGCCGCCCCCCCCCCAAAAAAAACCTACAGTCACTAATATAGCAATTTTTCTGAATTTTTGAGGCTGCCTGGTGAATTGGTCAGCCTGAGGATGGTTTCCAAAACTGGGCAGAGTCCCCTACTCCATCAGTAACGTGTCACACACCTGTGTGGTGCACTCTGTTCAGGCAGTCAGGCCTGGTAGCACAGGTCTGAAACCTCAGCTGCTTGAGATGCTACAACAGGAAGATGGCAAATTTAAGTCTTAACTGGAATACAAAGCAAGTTCAAGGCCAAGGTACAGGGCCAACTCAGACTCCAGGAGACGTAGAAATGGGTCCTGTTGAATCTACATAGATTGGGAGGCCATGGTCTCAACAAAAGAAGTCTGCCACCTTATTTGTGGTCTGTCACACTGGGACACAATTGACTTGCCAGGGGCCAGGCATCCAGGCAGAATAAAGTGACAAATGATGGTTTCTGACCTGGTAATGAAGCCAGCAAATCTCATCACATTCTGATAATCTCTACCTGGAAAGACTGTCATCAACAACTATGTCAATGAAAACATCAGCGATTCCAATTCTCACCATAGAACAGCACACCAGTTTCTTGCTGTGGTCTCAAAATTAAATACCATCAAAACCTTTGGGAATTGCCTTTGGGAAACTGACTCCTGCAACAAATTCTAGCTCCATGGTTTCTAACACCCTTCTCTGGGCTGCACAGGCACCTGCACTCACATGTACAAACACACACAGATACATACATTCCCAAAGAATAAAAATTTGCCTTACACATAAAGCTCTGTACTGTTCCTGTCTTACCCCATATCACTAGTGCACTTTTGGTAGCAAGCTCCACTCTGAACAGATGTGAGGAGGCTCATAGCAGCTGGAAGGTGGTGGCCACAATTTTCTTCTGGGTGCTAGACTGTTGTGAAATCATAGAGAATGGAGTAACAACACCGGATCCCATCTTTAAGGTGTGCCCAGCTGTGACAATGTATCTCCAGAGTTTGTTTGTCTTGCCTGTTCCAGTCCTAAGTAACATACAAAGATGCACAGATTTGAGGGAAAAAAATGCATTTCAAGTAAGCAATTCAGAATATGTGCAAACAAGAATCATCATCTCCCATTCTAGAGAGAGTATCAGAAAAAGAGACAAACACAACCAGCTGCCTTGGGATGTCATTGTCATGCTCGCCGTGCTGGCCTCCTCCCAGGTGAACTTGGCGCTAGTGAGATGAGCATTTAAATACCAGCATCAAAGAGTCATTGGAGCAATAACGACTGTGAGGGCAAGGGAACAGCGATGCTAGCAGGAACTGGTATCTAAGTAACAAAGCCTGTCAGGGGAGGTGCACTGCCACTGTATGATAAATTTTGGGGGGAGGTAGACCCAATATTTTGACTTCCACCCTCCTCTCTGTATTTGGGTGCTGCATCGGTAGGAGAGAATACTACCCACTTACATAAGAGCTACAAGTTCTCTTGTGGGTTGTTTGCAGAAATGGACTGAGCTCTGGCTTTGACATCCAGTTCTAAAAGCAATTGGCTTGAGGTGGCACCTAATGGTTCAGAAAGGTACCTGATACCTCCCAGCCCCTTTATCCTCACATTCAAAAATGGGTTCCCCATGTCCTGTCCAGTGGGAATGCGTGAAAGATAGATGAAAAAAAACAGGGAAGTGGTCCATGCAGTCACTACCACATGAAAAGCCCCAAAGTTGAGGGTCCTCCCTTGGAAAGAACTCAGTAAAATGAAGTGACTGTCTAGTGAGCAACTGAACAAAGAGCACATTAGAGGAGAGGTCCAGGGCTGCAGGCAGCAAGCCACACAATGCATCATGTTTAATGGAGCCTTGCCACACACAGGGCACCAAAGCATGCTTGTTTTCTGTAATTCTTTGATTAATTTGATGGTTTCATGTGGGTATCTAATGTGCTCCCATTGCTCTCTCCCCACTTACCCTTTCTTACCTCCCCCTCTCTCCCATCCCTGTCAACTCCCTCCCTTCTCCCTATTTGTCCCTTTCTCAGATTAATGACTTTGGGGTTTGCTTTGCAATCCAGTCAGTGTAACCAGGACCATCTTTGTGGGCACTGGATTTGGACTGTTAGGAAAAAATCCTAAGACCAGGTGGCTCTGCCGGTGCAGAAACAACTAGGTCAGATTAAACCAAATACAATGCCTGTGTTTTATTAAGTACAACACTCTTGGGTGGCCGAGCACATGGTGGGGAGACAGGAAAGTGGAAAGCACATGCAAACCCGGGACCACGTGTTCCTCCTCTGGGAGTCCACTTAAATACCCTGTGGGAGTGGTCATGCTGGGATTTGGAGTCCAGACCAAAGCAACTCCCAGGCCAGGGGGCTGGGATGGATGCCAGGGGCTGGGGGGTTATGCTCCCTACTTAACATGGACTGTCGGAGCTTGAAGGAGTCATGAAGGGGCACTAAACTGAAGGCAATGACTCCCTGTCTCCCTGAATCTATCCGTTAGGAAACAGTTCAGCAATGAGGCGATAGGGTCCCACTTAGCTACCATGGCTACCTATTGTCCAGTAGTATGATGAGATAGAGGGGAGATCTGGAGTTCAAGTCATAGCGTTCAAAGAGCTAAGACCAGAGCTATCCATGCAGAATACTGGAGTCTGTGAGTCTGGAGCATGGGCTGAAGCACGGGAGGGAGGAAAGTGTGCCAGAGGTGAGGACAAGGGAAAAAATAGGGCCCACCAGTAGGACTTCGGTCAATTCTAGACCCCAGGTCTCTAGTATGCTTTTTGTACAGGGGACCTGCAGGAAGTGTTGTCTCCCAACAAGCAGCCGTCACAGATATCACAAGTCCAAGATTACGGTGAAGACAGAAGGGACAGGGTTTGAAAGAACAGGATTCTACTCAGAGGGCCATCTGAAATGTAATGAGCTACATTATGGGGAGGCATTTCTCTGCCTAGTTCAATGGCCATGGGCTAGAGAACCTGCTGATGTACTTCTGAGCCCTGTGCAGTGATGAGTTGTGCCCCTTAAACCTGTTCCCCTGGTGAAGTTGGTAGGTTTGGAGATTTCCTGGTGAGCATTGCAAGTTCTGGATGCTGCTAATGTGACGTGGCTATAATTAATCTGGCAGCAATTTCCCAACACGACTCCCTCATGGTCCCTCTTTTAAAACCGTGATTTCCTCCCAAGTTAACCCTAAGGCAACAAATATTTTAGACAGAAGTCTGGGTAAAGTCAAAATTCAGAGGACTGGGACTCCTTTTCAGTCCAAAAGGATTCAGAAAATGGTTCTGATTTATCCTTCTGCCATGCCACTCGGGAAGAATTTGGGAAGTTTGCAGGCACAGGCAGTAAGTTTAGTATCAAAGGGAGAGCGGTGTTCCCAGCTGTGATGAACAATTAGCAATTCTCTATTCTGGGCTGTGTTTATCCTCTCATTGTGATGCAGAATCACTGTTTCCTTAAGAAAGTCTGTGTGTCTTAATTAGATCTGACTTTGTAAATCTGCCTTCTTCCCCATAGAGATCATGTAAATGGCTGCCTGTAGCTGATGGCAGATTAACCCCAATCTTGGCTTTATGCAAAAAGGTCCAGGAAATTTGATCGAGGACATTTGAAACCTTATAGAATCCCAAAGAGCAAGAACCAAGGGAATTTTAGCCATCACCATGTCCAGCTGCTTTCTTAGCATCTAACCTGTGGGCAGGGAGCAGGAGGGGCTTCTGCCTCTGGTAGAGAAGTCTCTGAAAGGCCACTTCTTGCTGGGCTAGAGGACTATGGTTTGCCAGGGGAAGCTTCCTCTGCTGTTCTGGTCCATGTTTTCCTCTATTTGCAGGAC
The DNA here is from genome assembly GCF_037038515.1 of Microtus pennsylvanicus. NCBI lineage: Eukaryota > Metazoa > Chordata > Mammalia > Rodentia > Cricetidae > Microtus > Microtus pennsylvanicus. The sequence goes on from NC_134580.1 coordinate 1,249,202, forward strand.
AGGTCTCTATCACTTCCCCTGCTTTCATGCCTTAAACAAATGGTTTCACCTTTCTGGGCTTCAGTTTCTCCTTCAAGAAAATAGAGAATAATAACACTTGTGATCATATGATGGGGTTGTGGGGACAATTGTATTGTACACTTAGCCATATGATGAGTTCTGTGTTCATGGTGCCATCATTTGCCAACATCTTCATGGTCATCAGCTTCAACATCATTGTCTTAAGAGTAGTCATAAGCCTTTCATCTCTTTACATGTTGTCATAGGTTTTACCCTCATTGCTTTGAGATGAAATGCTCCTTAACCAGTCACACATATCCCTGTCTCTTGGGTCTCTATCTACAAACAGAAAAACTAAAGCACAAATGTGTTTTCCTTGCCCATTCCTGATCCAGTGCTGAGTGACTGTGGCAGACTCCCCATTGCTCCATGAGCACCTCTCAGGTAATAGCTTTGGTTTTGACTTCCCTTCATCAGAACCCAGGGCAGATGTTCTGGGCCTGTAGTGCCTTAGATTTTCATTTTCTCTGCATACCTGCTTGGCGATCATGATGTAGGTGCCATGGGGTACAGGGAAGATGCCCTAACTGACAACTTCACACAACATAGAGTCCAGTGAAGACAAAACCTCAACTGAAGAGTTTCTCAGAGCAGGTGGGCCTGCAGCCATGCCAATGAGAGATTGTCTTGATTGACAGTTGTTGTAGGAGAGCCTCAACCTACTGTGGGCATCCATCCCTTGGCAGGTGGGTCCAAACTTTAAAAAAAAACAAAAACAAAAACAAAACCAAAACCCTAGCTGAGCACCAGCCAGAAAGCCATTCCGTAAGCAGCCCTTCCTCTAGGGTTTCTGCTTCAGTTCCTGCCCTGATCTCCCTGGAAGTGGAAGCTGAGCTGAACCTTTTCTGCCTGAGTTGCTTCTAGTCAGTGCTTTCATCGCAGCAGCAAACAATAGGGCAGCAAGCTGTAGAGTAGCATCTTCATTCTCCCCCCACCCCAACTATTACAGCCAATGGAGCCAATGGTTTGACATCACCCAGATCTGACTCTAAAATCTACCTGGATGACAGATACTTATTTAATGGGTTGAAGGCGTCCTTGTCTCATCTTAATTGCTGGGTCATAATCATACCTGTTTGGTCGGAAACACTCACTGAAATGTTACCTTTTGGCAGGAGAGTGGGGTAAGCAGCTCTCATATTGCAAGTCTTGCGAAGAGAGTTTGAAAGTCAGTCCAGGACCAGCATGCTCAGCAGCTGCTGTGGGTGGAATCATTGTCGTCTTTATTGTCATTTTGCTCCTAAGCTCCAGCCCTCCACCCACCACATCTGAGCCCCCTGCAGGCATCACATGGGTCTAGTCTGGCAGCAGAGTTGGCAGCCATGACAGCCATCTCTGACTTGGACACTTCCAAAAAAATAAAAGATTCAAGCTGGGTTCCAGACGACCCCTCTGGACCAGCCGTATGAGGACGAAAAGCCACATACAGGCTGTTTACCTCTAAACCCCAGGGTGCTGATAGTTTTCTGGAAAGCCAGTACACCAAAGCCTGGGGCTAGAGTGTTCAGGTGTTTGATAATTATCCCACGTTCTGCCAATGCCTGTAATCAGATGAGGCATTCTAATCCACCTGTCTCCAAAGAGTTTGTCATCTTCCTGGACCCGAGGACATGAAGGCAGCCTTTGAGTCACCATTCTGAGTAGTAAAGGAGTAGTTGATTGGGAGACACTATAGAGATGATAGTGTTTGTTTTTTTTTTTCCTCACTTCACATCAACCTCAGGCACTCTTGATCCTTCTCAGCCTTCATGCTGTGATCTCTAAACATCTTATTGCTTCATTTCACGGGGGGCAGGGGAAGTGGAAGAAAGAAGAAAGGAAGAAAGGGCTAGAGGGGATAAAAGAGGAAAAGAGAAAGGAGAGATAAAACCATTTTTGGAGTGCCCACAGATTCTATGGCTGCTCTTGATATCCCTCGGAGTTCCCACCTTCCTGAACGCAGAGAACCCAGAAACCACAGGACTCCTAGCAAGTGCCCCTGCCCACCCTTTATGCAAAGATGTCATCACCATCTGTGCCTGGAGACACCTCAGTAAGAGATGGCCTTTTCCCACAGGTTCATTCATCACGTATGCCTCATGTACTAGACCCCAGGCATGTATGTAATTTCTGAACACAGCCCCAGATGTGGCCTTCCTGTCCACCTGTCCAGCATTAGCAAGTATAGCCAGCAAGTAGCCTCCAGATATCAACTCCTCCAATATCCACTTTAGCAGCAGAGGGACTTGTCTGAGGCCATGGCCTTCTGCAGACCACCCGGATTCAGAGAAAGAGGAACCAAGGCACCAGCTACTCAGTCAACTCTCAAACACTGATGGACTCAGTGCTGAGTTCCTGATGGTTCACCAGGGCTCTATGGATCTTTATTGTGATTGAACCACCTCTTTATCTTAGTCATTGTGCCTTCGTTTTCCTCTCATACATGACAATCCCCAATAAACATCACGACACCCAGACTCTGCCTTGGCATTTGCCTTTGTAAACAAAGCCTTTGCCTGATGTTACAGAACGTGGACAGTAAGCCACGGAGGACATTAAAATGGAAGGCAGAATGCTCGTTTTTGTGATGCATCTGTCATTTTGAGGCCATGAAGAGGCTACTGTGGGGTGCCAAAGATGTTCTACAGAGAGACAGCAAACAGTTGGAAGCAGAAAGCAGCAGCTGAAGGCCAACTGTGTGCCAGAAAGGTCACCCTGGAGTCAATGGCACTCTCAACTCCTGCATCTGAGAGGTTCAAATCCAAGACTTAAAAGTCAGAACAGAACTTAAGAGATTATGCAAGGCTTAAGCCAGCCAATTGTCATTATGAAAACCTGGGACCACAGCTCTTAGATTGTCCCTAGAGCTTTGTCCTGAACAAATCGGCATCACTAAGCTGCATATTTAGCCCACCTTAGTTCCCTATTATGACATGACCCTCTTCCTATCCTGGAAAGAAGTAGAGAGACCTTGACATACCCTGGGAGATTTCCCTACCTTTCCTGGCCACTAGCCTATGTTTGAGGTTAGAACACTTTATAAGAAGGCTAACTTCTAGAAGCTGGAAAACATGACACATCACACTGAGTAAAGCCACAGTGTCACAGGGTTCATAGCTGACGATAGGTAAGGGATGTTCAAGCATAGGAAGGTGGTTGTGCTTAGGAAGAGGTGCTCACTTGTGGGCAGAAAGCCACCCTTTCGAGAGCAGGCCTACAGTCTCGGCACTTGCTAAGACCACAGGGGAATAACAGCAAGGAAAGCATGCATATCCCCCTAATAAATGGTCACTGGCAGGTCTCCTCCAGAGCTCAGGGTTGATGGAAAGGAGACTGCCATGGAACTTGGCTCAGTTGAATGCAATAGCATTCCTTAAGGTTAAGGGTGAAGCAGAGAGGCTTGACTACGATTACCTAGGAGCTCACACTTGTCTGATTGTTTGCAAGTCTGAAATGGCTCTTGAGAGAAATGTGGAGATATTGACAGATCATGGTGTCCCCACAGGGAAAATAGATGGGTAATCTGTCAGCCTATAGACAGCTTGCATATGTAGAACACAGTAAGAACAAAGGGCCAGGAGACCGAGTCATAACACCTTGCCTAATTTCCAAAGGCACTTCATCTTGGCCCAGGGAGATCTATTATAGAGGTCTGATGGCTGGATAATAAAATGCAGTGAGAGCTGCTAGGGGCTGAATTGTGCCACCTCTCCTCTATGCATTTGCCAAAGCCACAGATGTTGAGAGGTTTCTGTCTCACCTGGTCCTGCAGCCATTCAGTCCCAAAGAAACATACAGAGGTCTAACATTAATCATAAACTGGTTGGCCTATTAGCTAAGGCTTCTTATTAACTCTTATTTCCTACATTAACCTATAATTCTTGTCTGTGTCAGCCATGTGGCGTGGTACTTTTTGTCAGTGAGGCATTCTCATCTTCTGTGTCTGGGTTACGACTGCAGACTCAGCCTTTCCTCTTCCCATAATTCTCCTATTCTGGTAGCCCCTCCTACACTTTCTGCCTGGCTACTGGCCAATCAGCATTTTATTAAACCAATACTGTTTTTGGTTTTTAGACAAATCTTTACAGGGTACAAGACCAATGTCCCACAGCACAGAGACATCAGAATGTAGCTGAGAATCAAAGTTTGGATATGTGTAGGTATATACATTTATATATGTATGCATGTGCATAAAAATAATATGTCATTCCAGTTAATACTTAAGGTGTGCTTCTCTGACCTCTATCAATGTCAAGAAAGTCAGGGCTTTGATTTCTTCTGAAAGCTTTAGTATTAGTCTCTTACACATAAGTTGGATCCATCTTCAAGGATGATTCAAAAGTCAAGGTCATCCGAATTCTAATGGATATCTAGTTGTCTTCGCTACACTTATTATGATTACAAATTCTTTACCTATTGTGAACCCAGGACATCCTCACAGCAAAGCAGGGTGACAGCACACACACGGGTTTGTGTCCACACGCTCTGTTTTTCTGTTTCTATATTTTATTCTCTTTCACAAGCACCACATCGTCTTAACTGCTACAGACCTAAAATTAGTCTTATAGCAACATACAGTAGGTTCTTCACTGTTCTTCTAATTGATCCTGGCTTTACTCTAGTTCTTCCTCATTTCCATCTAAGTGAGTATTTGGATAAGGATTGCAAAAAACTTCTAAATCATTCTAGTGATTGTTGTGACTCCATTTTCCAGTCATGAACAGGTACCTCACATGTACACAGAAGTCTTCTAGTTCTTTTGTTCAGCATTGCCACAGGTCCAAATTTCACTTTGCTTCCTGGTGCATAAACTTGAGTCGGAAGGGCTAGGGCTGCCACATAGCTAGAGGAAACAATGAGGGCAAGGCAGCAGGAGCTGCCAGGCAGCATCACATCCAAAGAGTGATGTTGCTTGGAGGGATGCACCTGCCATAGGCATCCTTACATCCTTGCCCAGCTTATAGAGAGGCCCATGGGAAATAATGTACCCATAGCAAATGCAGCATTAGAGATGTCAGTAAATTATAGTTGAGTGCAAACAAATCTAGCCCTACACTTGATCCATTTGACCACTATACAACCTTGTTCTCTAAAGCTGGGCAAGAACAAGAGTGTAGTATAGATATCCTACATAATGCTGAGAACTTCCAAGTTTCTCATTTTCTGCAAACTGGTCAGTTGTGAGTCTCTGGGTTAAATGTGATTTGCTGCAAGAAAGAGGGTTGAGATGCACTGATCTATGGGTACAGTAGTAATTCATTCAGTCACTTTATTACACCCATTACACCCAAAGTCGTGAATCTTCAAGGAAAAGGGGTCAGATAGATTCTAAGAGCCAGGGACAGTGGATAACTATAAGAAAACTGTTTTCTGGATATAGCAGTTATAGTCATATGAACTCATAGCAGCTGTGACAGCATGCACAAGACTTAGATAAGCTCAAGCCAGACCAATTCCCAGGTTGGAGGGGAGGGTGGGCACAAAGTCCCACTCCTAGCTGAAGAGCTATTAGTATTTGACAGCTCTGGGACAGAGAAGTCAGGTTTTTTAAAATGAAGTTGTGACAACTGATATAGTGACCATATTTCAGGGCAAGCCCTACACCAAAGAATAATTGGTGGCACAAAATGGACTTCATGCAGAGAGAGAGAGAGAGAGAGAGAGAGAGAGAGAGAGAGAATATTGAAAGTTGGGTGGGGAGGGAGATATCAATCTGGAAGGAATTTGGAGAGGGAATGAAAATGATTAAAATATGCTGCATGAAATTCTCAAAGAATTAACCGAATATTATTTTAAAAATCCAATAGATCAGTGTGAAGTAGAGTGCGCCCAACCTGTAGTAACACCAACAGTCATTATGCCTGGTGCATGAATTAGCCCTGGTGTGTCTCAGGTTCAACTGCAGTGAAAAGCAGCAGTTTTCATCTTTTCCACATCCATTCTTCCAGAGCCACCACCCCACTTTGTAAATGGCCTGCTGCGAGTTTCACTTAGAAGAATAAACACACAAGAATTTAGCAGCATTGGGCCTTCAGAGACCAGCTTATAGCTTTGAGTGTGAATGTCCTTCTCATCCATCTGTGTTGATGCAAATGATAGAATTCCTCTTTTCCTTGAAGCAAAGTTGTATTCCTTATGTATGTCTTGAATCATCTCTCACAGACATCTAAGATTTTGTTTTCAAGAATTTTATTTTTAAATATATATATATATATATATATATATATATATATATATATATATATATACATACACACACACACATGCAGGGTAGACATGTATAGGAACAAGATTCCCCATATCAAGGCCAGAAGAGGACGCTATATCCCTTGGAATTGGAGTTGCAGGTGGTTGTGTGCCGCCCATCATGGGTCATAGCAGCTCAACCCAGGGTCTCTATAAAAGCAGTACTTACTCTTAAACGCTGGGCCCTCTGTCCAGGCCCTTCAGATTCTGGTTTCAATTCAAGTGAATATATAACCTGAGGTAGAAATTCTAGATGGTGTAATAGCTCTATTTTTAAATTTTTGAGGAAATTCCATACCATTTTCCACAGTAACGTCACCATTTAACAGCCTACCAATAAAGTCCACATGTCTAAATTTCTCTACCTCTTTGCTAACCTGTGCCCTTTTGATTTTGTTTGCAATAGTCCCATAGGGTTGATGAGATACCCAGTAGCTTGGATTTGCATTTCCTGATGATTAGAGATGCATTCTGTGTCTGGTGGCTGTTTGCATGTATCTCTGAAGAAGAATCCCTTTGGTAGATCCTTGCTTTGGTCTGCTTTAAAGACTGGCTGTTTAGAGTTTGTTTTCCACATTAGGTTTTTCTGTGAGTCAGAAACCTTTCTTACCTCTCTAGATTATTAACCCCTTCAGTTAAATGATCTGTGGATGCTTTCTTCCACTCCTCAGCTTGCCATTTCACTCTCGTGATGGCTTCCTTGGCTGTGCAGAAGGGTTTGGGTCTGTTATAACTCTCTTCTCTATTTTTGCTTTTATGGCCTGTGGTTTTGGTGATATAGCTAAGAAATTGTTGACAAGACCCACAGAGAGATGGTGTCATACCTATGTACAAAGTGCCCAAGTCAGTCAGCTCATAGCAGAGAGGATAGAATGGAAACTGCCAGGAGCCAGAGAGGGAAATAGAGCTGTTCATTTCAGGTTTGCAAGACAAATAAGTTCTAGAGATCCAGTACCTGCATTGACATCATGGCACTGTGAACTAAAGCACCTGTTAGAGGGGCAGAGTTACTACTACTAGGCAGGCTCACACACACACACACACACACGTAGTGGCGTTTCAATTGTATTTTAATAAATAAAGCTTGCCTGAAGATCTGAGTAAAACAGACCAGGTAATAGCAACACACATCTTTAATCTCAGTATCCACAATGACTCACACTTTTAATCCCAGCAGCCACACTTGTTGCCATAGAAACTGGGTGGTGCATGCCATTAACCATAGCAGTGTATGCTTTTAATCCCAACCCTAGAGAGGATTATAAAACAGAAGGAAACAGCTCTCAACACACAATCTCGTTCTGAGATTCCTGGAGGAAGGATCGTCATTTTGGACTGAGGTCGAGGTGCTTTTCAGATCTTCAGGTCAAATCCCAATTTCAGTATCTGAGTTTTACTAATCATGCTTTAACACACACACACACACACAAACCAAAAACCAAAACCATGAGAGCTAGAAGGAAACTTCTCAGGATTGTGTTTTTGTTGCTGTTGTGTGTACGTGTTGTATATGTCTACACTAACCAAGTTGTATCATTAAATATTTAGGTTTTCAAATTTCACAGTCACACTTCAATAAAGATCTCCAAACACACACAACATGAAAAACAACAGAAAATACAAATCAGTAATCACGCTAATCTATTTTCCAGCCTCCATCCTTCTCCAGAATTCCACACTCCCAACTTCCAAACCAAATCTCCCTTTATTCTCTTGGGTAAATACTTCGCTCCAGCCAGGCGTGTTGCTATGCAGTGCTGTTCCAACCTCACCACCCAGGGTTACTAGGTTCACACTGTTCTGCTGTCTCCAGAGTCAGGAAGTCAGTGTCCTCAGCTCTGCAGGAAGTCTTCCCAGCAGCTCAGCCCACATCGGTCTTGTTTGTCTGAATCTGCTCGTTGTCTGTCCTAATCACTTGGCAGTTAGCCATTCTGCACAGAAGCTCATCTACTGCTGTGGTGGAACATACGTTTGTTATTCTACTTTGAGCAGTTACATATTGTTCCCTAAACCAAAGTGAAAGCTCATTCAGGAGCCGCGTCTACCTGAGAAAGCTGTTCAATTCATCAGAAGCTTTCCTAGGCTTTGATGCCGAAAGAAAACATAGAGATCAGTTATGCTTGGCTTCCTTTCAAGGAGGAAATATGTGAACACAGAATGAGACCCAGGCTTGGTGTCAAGTTTAAATTCTGGTTTTTATAAGCTGAGTGACCTTGGTTAAGTTCTTTGAATCCTGCCGACTACTTGTCAAAGTGGAACCCCTCTGCCACAATATTTTGGGTTTCTTTGGGTTGTTTTGTTTGATGTGAAGTGAGAAGAAAAGAAATATAGAAACTCCTTTGGGGACAAAAGAACGTAATGTGTCCAAGGAAATAGAAGTCAGCTGGTTATTTATTGCAACCTATAGACAGTTTTCTTAGTACTGTGTTCGTGTTCTCTCTTTCCAAGGATCATGCTAACTCTATTGGGTTCAACTTCACAACTGGGTAAACTGAGGTTTGGAAAGGTTTTAATAACCTGGCCACACAGTTGGCACATGATTGAACTGTGATCCAGTCCAGACGATGTGATTCAAAATGGACCTCTTCCAGGCTGCCTGTGTTATGGGGTCTCTTGCAGCAAAGTGTGGGCAATGCCCTGCAAAGCAGGTGAAATTTGCTCACTGTGTTCAACAACCTTTTGTATAGAATAATATATACTTATGAGGTGCAATAGGCCACCAGCATGCTTCAAGTGCAGAGGGGCGGGGTGGTTCCTGGTGGTTTTATGTAGCATAAAAATTACTTTTATAGATATTGTCAGAGTGAAAACTACATTCAAAAATAAACAACATATAATTCAAAGAAGGGTTTCAAACCAAACACTCTTCTGCTATTGATAATTACGTAAACATATCATATACCCCTCCCCTTTCAAGAACACACAGGAAAATAGAACTGTAGAGTTATAGATATGATAATGAACAAACTGAACAAATTTCCTCCCACAGTGAATTGGGGGATGATAGAGGCCCTATGTCTTAACTAGCACTTGATCTTAACAAACTTATCAACAAGTTCTTCATGGTAAGTGTGATAATGGTCTCACTGTGTCTTTAATTTCTAATCCATCATTGGCTACAGGTGGGCAACATGGTTTGGGTGCCCACCATTCCCCAAATGGTTGGTCCACATGTCTGTGTAGCCTCTCTACTTTTATAAACTTAAAAAATACGTTTCTTAGAAATGGATGTGCCACACCTGAGTCCCCTGTTCGATACATGCGTCACAATGTTCCTCCCCATGACTGCAGGGGTGCACCTGGAGTGTGAATGCACCTCTCAACCTGGGAAGGCGCTCCTTTCCAGCCCTGTCAGGAGCAGTTTTCATCCATCAGAAGACATCTGCATGTAGTTGTGGTATTGTCCTCTTGTGTGGTCATTCAAACTCTCTTTCCTGGTGTGCTACTGTGGGAGCTACTTTTGCTCCTTCAGCCATGGGCTTGGTCTCTTATACTATAAATGCAGCTGTAAAGCCTGTGCTCACTCTCCTGCTTCTGGCTCTTGCTTCTAGCTGCTAGACTCTGTTCATGTTCCCTGTTTGTGTAGAGGACAGTTATCTGTAAGTCTCCCCTAAATAACCCTTTATTATACATAATTCTGAACTAGTGTGGGATTATCTTGTGACTTCCATCATCTGGCACCTGAAGGTGGGGACCAGTCCATATTTTTTGGGATTGTTCTCCAGCCACATAGGGCACTGGGCACTGACTCTCCCGCCCACAACCTGCTATCTCCACAGTGCACACAGTCTGCAACTCACATTGATGGAAAACTTTGGATTTCCTATTTATCCTGGGCCCCAACTCTCAGAATCATTTGATCACCTTAGTAACTATTTTTAATTTGTTTTTTTTTAAATTTCTTTCTTTGTTTTTTAAAGTTTCTGTATCTTCCCCGCCACCGCCTCCCATTTCCCTCCCCCTCCCCCAATCAAGTCCCCCTCCCTCCTCAGCCCGAAGAGCAATCAGGGTTCCCTGCCCTGTGGGAAGTCCAAGGATCACCCACCTCCATCCAGGTCTAGTAAGGAGAGCATCCAAACTGCCTAGGCTCCCACAAAGCCAGTACGTGCAGTAGGATCAAAAACCCATTATCATTGTTCTTGGGTTCTCAGTAGTCCTCATTGTCCGCTATGTTCAGCGAGTCTGGTTTTATCCCAGGCTTTTTCAGACCCAGGCCAGCTGGCCTTGGTGAGTTCCCGATAGAACATCCCCATTGTCTCAATGTGTGGGTGCACCCCTCGTGGTCCTGAGTTCCTTGCTTGTGCTCTTTCTCCTTCTGCTCCTGATTTGGATCTTGAGATTTCTGTCCGGTGCTCCAAAGTGGGTCTCTGTCTCTGTCTCCTTTCATTTCCTGATGAAGGTTAATATTTAGGAGGATGCCTATATGTTTTTCTTTGGGTTCTCCTTCTTATTTAGCTTCTCTAGGATCTCTAATTCTAGGCTCAATGTCCTTTATTTATGGCTAGAAACCAAATATGAGTGAGTACATCCCATGTTCCTCTTTTTGGGTCTGGCTTACTTCACTCAGGATAGTGTTTTCTATTTCCATCCATTTGCACGCAAAATTCAAGAAGTCCTTGTTTTCTACTGCTGAGTAGTACTCTAATATGTATATATTCCATACTTTCTTCATCCATTCTTCCATTGAAGGGCATCTAGGTTGTTTCCAGGTTCTGGCTATTACAAACAATGCTGCTATTAACATAGTAGAGCATATACTTTTGTTGTATGATAAGGCCTCTCTTGGGTATATTCCCGAGTGGTATTGTTGGGTCCAGGGGTAGGTTGATCCCGAATTTCCTGAGAAACCGCCACACTGCTTTCCAAAGTGGTTGCACAAGATTGCATTCCCACCAGCAATAGATGAGTGTACCCCTTTCTCCACAACCTCTCCAGCAAAGGCTATCATTGGTGTTTTTTATTTTAGCCATTCTGACAGGTGTAAGATGGTATCTTAAAGTTGTCTTGATTTGTATTTTCCTGATCGCTAAGGAGGTTGAGCATGACCTTAAGTGTCTTTTGGCCATTTGAACTTCTGTTGAGAACTCTCTGTTCAGCTCAGTGCCCCATTTTATAATTGGGTTGATTAGCCTTTTACAGTCTAGTTTCTTGATTTCTTTATATATTTTGGAGATCAGACCTTTGTCAGTTGCGGGGTTGGTGAAGATCTTCTCCCAGTCAGTAGGTTGCCTTTTTGTCTTAGTGACAGTGTCCTTTGCTTCTCAGTCTCAGGAGGTCTCATTTATTCAATGAGGCCCTTAATGTCTGTGCTGCTGGGGTTATATGTAGGTCTTTTGTGCCCATGTGTTGTAGAGTACTTCCCACTTTGTCTTCTATCAGGTTCAGTGTGTTCAGACTGATATTGAGGTCTTTAATCCATTTGGACTTGAGTTTTGTGCATGGTGATAGATATGGATCTATTTTCATTCTTCTACAGATTAACATCCAGTTTTGCCAGCACAATTTGTTGAAGATGCTCTTTTTTTTCCATTGTATACTTTTAGCTCCTTTATCGAAAATCAGGTGTTCATAGGTTTGTTAGACAAAGCGTTTTTTCAGTACCTAAGTAAGCAACACACGCTGTGCACTGCTGCTAGCATCTCTTGGTCACACAGCTGCAACTGTGAGACCTGCTGGCTGATAATGATTATTACACCCACTCCAATTCATTGTAATTTTGTTACAACAGGTAATACGATCTGAAAAACTACAAAAAATGACTGATAACATCCAGGAGTTCAATAATTATTTTGCTTATATTATGGAAGGTATTGTGCAAAACTTATGCTATTTTCCTTGCTATTATTTGATTCTAGGAATTTGCTTCATTTTTAATATTATATCATTAAAAATGGTTAAATACTATGGAGAAAAATAGCATCAATTTGACAAAATGTTTTAAAAGAATTTGTGCTGTTGAATATAACTGTTGGAATCTGTTAAAGTTATATGTCAAAGATGAGACATTATCTTTACAGAACAAGTTGGAATCCTCAGTGAGGACATTAGAACAGAACATTGGACAGGAGATTCAGACTTTAAAAAAGGCAGAAGTGAAAAGATTTTAAAAGATTGAGGAATTTATTAATATTGATGAGCAGGGATAGAAGGTGTACAAGAATAGGATTTAGCCTCATCAGTACATGCCAGACCCCTGGATGACTTATACAGAGTTTCAACTGCATATCCAGTAATCTTTTCAGAAAGACCATCTGGCACAAAGTACCCTAAGAAAGTCAAAGAAATATGCATGGAAACCAATATGTATGAGCAATCTAAAGGAAAGAAAACAAGCAATAGTTTCTTATGGGCTACATTCACCATTTGTCAGAGAAATGGTGAAAACATGGGCTTCAAGCACTAAGGCAACCCCACACGATTGGCTTCAATTAATCTCAGTCATCCTGGAATATGGACCTCAGTTGCTTTGGAAGTCAGCACATCCTTGAAATATACTGGCTGCTTTAATTCAGAAGTTTTTCCCATTATCCAATGCTTCTCTGAGGCTGTTGTTCCTTTCTCATTAGCATTAAGACAATTCAAGGTTAATAAAACATTATGCAATCTATTTCTGGGGATATTTTCCTTTCTTTAAGAATGGTGGGCTGGAATATCTGTAGCACAGAATCCTGGCAGGCTCACTATCCTTCTCTTGACTCCCTCTCAATGTGAGTCAGCCCTAACTGCAGAGCTTGCTGTGAATCCTGACCTGAAAGTAAGAGAATTTCAGCACTCAGATGTTGAAAGAAAATAGCCATGTTCCCAGTTAGGGTTGCCCCTAGGTGACCCTGATAGCCTGAGAAGGAGTAAAAGAAAGCACTGAGTTCTTAACTGCATGCCCCTCTGAGGAAGGGTTGCCACTTTCCCCACTTTCAGCCTCAAAGAGGGGTCAGGCATCCTACTGAATCGTGCTCAAATACCATATGCACAAGAGTGGTCTACAGCCATACTCCAAATGCTCTCAGCAGGTCATTCTGTTTACACTGCCTCACACTCAGCATCCCATCGGCTGTGAGCAAGTTTATGAGTATTTTAAATTCCTTTTCTGTTGCTGTTGCCAAACACTTACAAGGGAATTAAAAATTTATTTTAGCTTACTGTATCTGGTGGATAAGACTCCTTGTTGAGGAGGCATAGCAAGCAACAGGCTGGGTTGTAAAAGCAGGAATTTGAGAGCTCACGCCTTGTATGGGAAGTGTGAAGCAGAGAAAAGGAACTGAGATGGTGTGAGACTTAGAATGTCAAAAGCCCATCCCCAGTGACATAGTCCTTCAGCAAGGCGACACCACCCAAACCTTCTTAAGCAGTGCCACCAACTGGGAACTAAACATTTTAATAAGTGAGTCAATGGGGGAAATTCTCATCCAAACCCCTACAGTTGGTGTCCTCTTTTTAAGAACAAAGAGAAAGCAGCCAAGTCAAGCCTGTAGGATCACACAGGGTGACTATTTGGTTCTAACAACAGGTCTACCTGACTGAGACTATTATGGGTATCCCTGGGTATTCTCATGAAGCAACCCACAAGGACATGACACACTTGTAGGGCAACTGATGCAGTGTCCACACTAAGTATACTCTTGTGACTCTGCCAGTTGGATGTGGCGATATGGGGACTTGCTCTCTCTCGTTAATGGAGAGGGGTCTAGGAGGCATATTCATATGCATCCGGAAAGGTAGCTTGTTGCTGGCTGAAAGGTAGAATTACTTTTGTCGCCTTTTAATGTGCCTTTTTCATTGCTTACCTGGCATGACATTAATCATGGTAAATTTTAAATGACTTTAAATTCAATTTTCCTTCCTCTCTAATGCCATCCACATAGCCTTGTTTACAGGGAACACTAAACAAAGTGGAGGAAGAAAAAAAGGTTTAATCCATTTTCCTTATCGCTAATTGGGGATTTATTACTGGCTCATTCGCTTTCAACAGAGGGAGCAGGTACACCCTTTAGTGTGTGGTCCCTGGGAAGCTGGTGATGTGGCAATTCTGTGGTCACTCATCAGGGAGCAGAGGGAAGACAAAATGATATCCTTATGGCCTTATTTCCTCAGAGGGATGGGACAAGCCATGTGGAGCATGGCAGACTGCCCTTCAGTGTGCTAAGCTTAGGCAGAAGTGGAAGGGGATTGTTTCCAGTTGTTTGCAGAAGAGTTGACCACCCCCAAGGACTTGTGTTTGTTCATTCACTCCACTACGCACAGACTGATGATGAATCCCTACTAGGAGTGAGCCCTGTTCTGGGTATGTGGGAGGAGAAGGTGCTAGGGAGACAGTGTAACAGCAGATGGGGGTAGTGGGGCCTTCTGGTATTATACTGTGAACTGGAAAAGGACCTGTCGGGGAGGGCAAATCAGTTACTCTTCATCCTCAGAGAAGGACCAGCTGCTGAATTTTGAGGGGGCCTTGTTTGTGGGGATTGTCACAGGGGCAGTGGACTTCAAGGTTTTCAAAAGCCCCAGAGAAGCCTAGTCTCTCTCCTCCCCCTCTTCCCCATTTCTTTCCCCCCTCTTCCTCCCTCTCCTCCCTCCCTCTCCCTCCTCACTCCCTCTCCCCTGTCCCCTCGTCTCCCCTGTCCCCTCGTCTCCCCTGTCCCCTCGTCTCCCCTGTCCCCTCGTCTCATCTTCTCCCCCTTCCTCTCCCCTCCTCCCCCTCTCCCCTCTCTCTGCCTGCAACTTGTGGATCATATGTGAGCTCTCAGTTACTGCTCCAACACCATGCCAACCTGCCTGCTGCCATGGTTCCCACCATGATGATCATGAACTCACCATCTGAAACCTTACCCCCCCCCCACCATGCCAATTAAATCCTTCCTTCTTTAAATTGCCTTGGTCACAGTGTTTAATCACAACAGAACAGTAACCAAGATGGGGAGAGAGTGTTATCTGGAGTTGTTTCACAGGAAAAGAGGGTCAGTCAAAACCGCAGAAGATAGAAGCTTGAGCTTAGAAGGTAGAGGACAGCCAATAAGATTGTCTTCCTTCCAGGTTGCTGGGCTCAGATCCTGAGGGGTGACTTCTTCCTCCCAGCATTCAGTTTAATTTTCCCCACCTACCTCTATTCCCTATGCAGGCTCAAGACAGTCTCTTTATCAACCAGTGGTATTCACAGCATACAGAGGGGAATCTCGCATCAGGCCCTCTAGCCCAGTCCTATTGTAGTCCAGCTTAATGACCTCATTTAACCTTAATCAACCTTAGCCATCACATCTTAAGCTTTAGCTAAGACAGTCCAGACCACAGCATTCACAAGGCCTTTGCAACGGTCTTCCAGCAATTAGCTAGAGTCACTTGAGTGCCACCTGAAGTGATCCTTTGGTGATTATTAGTAACATCTATTCAAAGGCTTCCATTTTTGAAGCATCTTGTTAGATGTTCCTTTTTATTCAAGGAGGATGCCATGAGAGTATCTAGGGACACTTAGCATCAGTTCCAGCTGTCTCGGATATGACCTGGTTTTGTGGTTATCTCCCAAAGTAGCATGATGTTTCTGGAAGGATGCCTCATCTTGGCCCACAGATCCAGCCCCTATGCTGGTACCCAAGCTTTATTTCTCTTAGTCCTATGAATCTTAAAGACTAAAAGTCCAGGAAACTCACTTGGGATTTGGTGTTTGTTAAAAAAAATCCCATGGTGGCCCATTGCCCCTTTCTCCACTTTTCTCTGCCCCTGACCTTCTGAGAACCAGGTCTCCAGGATTCTAAAGTTTGAGGTCCCTGTCATGAAAGAACTCTGGTAAAGAAGAGGAAGGGAAGGAGATTACATCTTTGCCCTTTCTGGAGCTCTCAGCTGTAATTGACATGCCCCTTGTGAACACGGGGGACATTTACTGCTGCAACTTGGAACAATAGAAAACTAAAAATTCCCCTGAAACAACTCAGTTAAGAGCAGTGGACACTGTGCTCACACACAGAGTGGTATAGGTTCTTGGCTCAGATCCCCCACAGGTTGGCACACCCATATTCTACCTGCTGAAGGTTTCCAATGTCCTTTTAACCTGGGACCAGCTCGACTCTTCAAATTTGCTTTCCTTGAAGCCTTTAAGATGTCTCTTGAGTATCATGCCCTGGAAAAGCTACATAATTCCAAATCAAATTTTCATTGCCCGTGTGTGTGTGCGCGCGCGTGTGCGTGTGTGTGTGCTCAGGGAAGCTGCTCTAAAGCAGACTTCCCATGAATGCAAAATGCAGTAGAATTCTCATGCTCCATTTTCTCTGTCAAGCTCTACACCATGGGGCAACTTGAAAGTTTTCCAGAATTTAAAAAAACTTAAGAGCCCTGAGAGAAGTAGTTATGAGCTGGTCTCAGACAGCTCTCTTCTATACATTGTCCTAGAGGCTCTGAGAGGCTACTTGAGGTTCTGTATGCCATGCATTTATAACCTGTGAAAGATGGTGCTAGAATACTCCCTGGAAGGATGTTAGCCATGATGAGTCTGGCCTCTGAATTCCTCTCAACTGTATGCAAGAAGTTAAAGAAAACCAGCTCATCCGATTAAAAACAGCCATCGACTGTCTAACTCTGGAGGTCTTACCAATCAGAAACTACCAATTCACCTCCAAGTAGGTTCTTTCCCTTTCAACTGATCAAAGACAGCCATTGTCTTGTCTTTGCAGATGCCTCCTAATCTATCTTCCTTCTGGTCCCCTCCATGAAGGGTTTTTGATCCCACTGCATGTACTGGCTTTGTGGGAGCCTAGGCAGTTTGGATGCTCACCTTACTAGACCTGGATGGAGGTGGGTGGTCCTTGGACTTCCCACAGGGCAGGGAACCCTGATTGCTCTTTGAGCTGATGAGGGAGGGGGACTTGATTGGGGGAGGGGGAGGGAAATGGGAGGCGGTGGCGGGAAGAGACATAAATCTTAAATAAATAAATAAATTTACACATTAAAAAAATTCCAATGTTATGTGAAACACTTATGATGGCTATTAATTTTATAAGATTGCTTTCAACCTCTATTTTTGGTGTTTTCAGCAAATGATTATTAGAACACATGCATTACTCTGAGGAGCATGAAAGAATACATAACTTAAAATCCCAGCTATACCCTAGCTTAGGTTATAACAGTCGATTACATGGGCAATGTAAGGCAACTAAGGTTGGTTGTCGCATTGTTGTCTTAAAGGCAGGTTCAAACAGGCTGAGAGCGCAGCAGGACAGCCGCCTCAAGGTTTATTATTGACTCTGGCTATGAGGTCCAGCAAAATTTCAGTCTTATAATGTAAGATATTTTTATCATAAGGCATTGCCACAGGGGTGAGACTGAGGAGGTGCCAGAGATGAGACTAACGGGGCGAAGCATGGAAGATTTGACCTCATGCTGCATCAGCAGGCAGCTGAGGGAACAGTGCTCATTTTCCTTAACTCTTGATCACCGCCTCCCAAAGCAAGACGGACAGCGGCAGCCTCCCCTCTGCTCACATCTTTTCTTTCTGCTGACTGCTTTTGCAACTAAACGTGGCAAATTTGATTCATTTTCTTCAAAACCAGCAAACAATGGGGAAAGTGAGCTGGCAAAGCAAGAATGCGCTCCTGCTGGTGGCCTGGTGGGCTCCAGTGTGACAGGGTTTTGCCTGAACAAGTTCCTCCCGGGTTTCTGTATGGGTGGTGAGAGCTCAGCACGGCAACATTTAGCATAGGCATCTCTGACTTAGGAAGTCGAGGCAAGCATCTCATTTAGAAACATCCACCCTGCTCCTCCAGTAGCCCTAGCCCAGGAAGCGGCTCCCACTGTAGTGAGGAACTTCAAAGGCATGCTTGGTTTAAAATGAACCCCCTTTGTGTACTGTATCAATCGCTTGTTTTAATCTAATTATTTCCTGGCTGCCATACTTGCCTCAGGAGGAAGTCTGCTTTGTTAGCTCTTAGCCTCTTGTTTGTGGTTATTTCTCATCTGCTACTACCTGTCCCCAAAAGACACAGACACACACACCAAGGGGGTTGGGGGAGGATATATAATGTTCCAATAAAGCACTGTATGATTTATATTTTTATAAATGGTACTTTTCTATTTTTACTTTCCTTTGTAATGGTGCCGTGTTTATGCCTCCACCAAACCCACCTGACACACTCTTTAAGATGTTCTGCAACCTATACAGATGCATCTGAAATTCCCTGTCTGATGCCTTCTGTGATGCTGAGCCTCTTTCGAGTTGCTCGTAGAGTGCATGCTTGCATGCTATGTCCATGCTTGCCCACTTACTCAAATTGGTTGCTCCCTGGATACAGAATCAGCATTAGGCTTGTCTATGTTTTCCAGGCTCAGAAGCAGGCAAGGTGGCTGTGGAGTATTTGTTGAATTGAGATAATCGAGACAAGACTAGCCATAGACCGTAACTGTCACAGCAAAATCCACCCAAATCCTGGAAAGGAAAGAGGTGTGGAATGCAGACCCTCCCATGTTCCCAGCACAAGGTGTAACATTAGGGCCGCAGGCAGACGCCATGATTCTCCTGTCCGAGATGGACGCTGGTTAGACTCATGCCAGGAAGCCACAGTCAAGTGGCGATACACATTAATGAAAATGGGTTAAACTAATATGGGAGAGTTAGCCAATAAGAGGCTGGAGATAATGGGCCAGGCAGTGTTTAAATGAATACAATTTCTGTGTAGTTATTTTGGGTGTAAGCTGGCCGGGCGGCAGAATGCAGCCCGCCACTCCTACAACAACAAGAGATGGTAGATGTGGTTGAGAACCCAGAAGTGTGCTCTCACCAGACAGCCCTTATGAATTCCCAAACTTCCCAGAGACCAGGGGTTATGAAAAAGGCTAGATACATCCTTGAACCCTATGAGTGCTGGTGGTGTGTGTGTAAAATGGAAAATCATTCATCCTGCATGTATCCTGGGAAAGTACTCAAGAAGGCTGCCCTACTGAAGCTTTCAGTGCACCATTTCTTCTCTGTCTTTGTCCTATTTCCTGGGGGGAAAAAGGATTGAAAATGAGAAGTAGTGTGTACAACCTTGACTTCTGCCACTGGTCCTCAAGAACGCCTAGATAGGTTGGAGACGGAGTGAGTAGTGTGTCTTCGGGAAATTGCCTCCATTTTTCTGCATCCCTTAAATCCCAGCATGGTCAATTAAAAGCAAAGGCATCATCCATCCCACAATGCAGTGCAAACCTGTCTGCCCCATCCATCACCCTAATTAGCAAGGATGAGAAGGACTTGCCTACATTCAAGGCTTGCGTTCTAAAACTAGCGAAAGTCTCAGGAGAATGGGCCTGGCTGAGCCTGGCATGGGGATCTATTGAAAACTTGAATTCTGAAATAAGATTCTGGAGCCATTTTAGCCCTTAGTCTCTAAGTTATAAAAATCAGTGATCATTACGCCAACAATACCAAGGGCAGATGTCACTTCTAGTGCCTATCAAACTGTGTTCCAAATGTTCTAGTTCTGTAAGATGCTCCAGGAAAATAAAAATGCTTGAGATGGCCAGATGTGGTTACAGTGTCTCCATGGGGGACTTAGCATATCTGGCCAGTCAAGGGAAGCTCTGGGAACCTCTCTGATTAAAAAAAAAGTAGTAAGTTTACACTTACTTGAAAATGGAATTTGTTTGCACAGTATTTCATATTTCTTCTTCTTAATAAATCTTTAATTATAAAACACCCAACTAGGTGACTTCCACATGACAGATAAGAAAAATGAGGTCTGGCATGATTGGTCCCAAGGTATGCACAAATCCTTACAAACTGAACTCAAATTCAAAGACTCTGCATGCTCCAGTCTCTCCTGCCCCGGGCTTTTAGGAAATCCTGAGTCCGTACCCAGACAGACAGATCCATAAAGTTCATGCCTCTCTGTTACTTCCTTAGGCTGATTACCAGCCCCACGGTGCTGGGGGCACCAGGAGGAACAGAGAAGATGATCAAGGAATAAAATAGCATCCCCTGGAACCAAACACTGTGCTGAGCTGAGAACATAGTATTGTAAGTGCCACAGCTCTTATTCTGAGTTCTCCCAGCTGGACAGAAAGGTCCAGAAGGCTGCGCAGCTGGATGGCTCTGAATCCCACCAAGTATAGGCTATGTGTCAAGTATTGTTCTGAGCATACATATTTTCCTAGAAAAGTATAAACTCAAGTTCCTATAAGTGGCCACTTCAGGGTTAAAGATTCTACGAGGCTGATTGGCTGGTTGGAGCTTCTGTGATGATGGAAATCAGCTTAGGCTGTTGATAGCTCCGTCAGTAGCCATTGGCTGCCTACCCAGTTCTGACCTAACATCTTTGTGACTCTCATGCGAAATTTTGAGATACATTAAGTTAATAGGACCACTAACTTCCATTAACCCTAAAGCTAAGAATGTCCTCAGATAGTCCCTGAGAGCTATAGCAAGGACTTAATTATTCTATTGTTACCTCCTGTTATTCCTACCACTGCATTTGAAAAGTGCCTTGATTTAAGCCTCATTTGTTCTGTTACTATAAAACGTCATCAGTTAAACTGTGACCACACTGGAATACTGTGTTTAGGAGAACCTGAATCCATATTCTGAGTCATAATCGCATTTGGCTTCAGAATAAACTCTCAATCCCTTTGTGTCGAGAGCTGTGTTTTGATGTTAAGGAAATAAAGAACACATCCCTCTCCAGCTTCTACACTACGTCATTTCTTTAACAAGGAATAAGAAATGCTAACGACTCCGCCCACTCCAGTGGGCTATGCCTCTGAGAAACTTTTGGAAATACATTTATTCTTTTGAACAGGTGGAATAAGTGGAAAATTATCAAGATATCTTCAAATCAGAAGGGAGGCCACAGCAACTGGCCAGTTGTGATGCCAGGATATGAAAGGTTTGGGATGAAGATGAGATGATCGGTTCCTTGACCACTTTGACCTCTTCCTTCCTGTCATAAAAGATCCTTAGGGCAGTGGGAGAGCCATTTATTGAGACTCTGTCCTACCTGAAGTCACCTGCAAGGTTCTTGGCCTTGAGCTTATTCTTCTACCCAGCCTGGACACTAGCTGTAGTTCATTACATTTGGCCCAGCTAGCACAAACACCCTGTTTATCTAGAATAATTCTTCATTCCTTCTCTACATGTAGCCATTGCAATTTTGAACTGTGCTCTATGTGTATCATCTTGAAGATAATTAATCCCAGTAAGAGGGATCAATCCCAACCCAGATTTTCACTAGATATCTGAGAAGGCTCACTGGGAGGGGCAATAACTAACAAAATAGACAGCCACTCGTACAGAGGAGAGCCACCCGCTAACTGTGTGTAACAGAGCCCACGAATCTAGAAGGAAAAGTTCAACATCAAAGTGTTTCAAAGAATCAGTCCACTCTGCCTACCTCAGTCTTCCTCCCTCACCAGGACATGGCATTTTCTTCTTAAGAGTCACACCATAGCTCCAGAAGTAAGTTTTATACTTATTAGTTCCTTCAGTGTTCATATAGTAACCATTAAGAGCTGGGTAAGGGGCTAGATACAGGTGATACAAAGCATCTTTTAAACTTGAACTTCATCACAGCCATGTGGCACCTGCTACCAGAGAGACGCTCCTCTATCGGGGGCCCTGTAAAGCTCTCAGATGAAGCAGACACCTGACAAGGTCTCCTCTATAAGCTATAAGGAACTCTTGTCCCTGTTAAGATCTTGACACATACCACCCCTACCCCCTACCAATTCTAAGCAAGTGGTAGTGGTTATATTTTAGGATGGGCTGCATAGGGAATTGTAGGACCTTCTCTGGGGAAAATGGCTCACAGACAGACCAATTTAAAATATGACAGTAAGAAATAAGGAATTAGATGTTTGGATGGAGCTTGGTAGCATTGGGTGTAGAGGAAATACAAGGTAGGAAGGGGGAGATTTGCCAATAAGGGGTATTCTCCTACAGGTTGAGGATCGATGCTAACATTCCCGAGTCAGCATCCTAATGCCCACTGGGATGACTACTTAGAATTTTGATCTACTAATGACCCAGAAATAAAAATAAAGAAGAATAAGAGTAAAGTGAGAGAGTGAAAAAATGGAGGGAAGGGAGGAGGAAAAGAAAAGTGTAGGCAGGAGTGGGGGGAAAGGAAAACTGAAGAGAAGCAAGAAGAATAGGTAAATTAATAAAATGTGGCCAAGGAAAGAAAAGGCTCATGGGTCAATGATATTAAAATTACTAGTATGAAGCCAGAGAACACAGCACCTGTGTTCACCAGCTACCCAAAACAAGGCTGCTTCACTAAGGCAACAAGCTACCACTGATGACAGGTGATGTTGGCTGTCTCTGAGAACCTGGGGACAGTTGGCCTCTGAGCATTGTATTGTCATAGAACCTGTCTCTGGTGTTTGCGGAAATGGGAATCCATAGGAATGGAGGTAAGGAGACAGGCAAGTTCACATTCTCAAAATGTTAGGGGCCATAAAGATTATCCAAGATCTTTGGTCTACAGAGGCCTTTTGTAATGTCTAATAGATCACAAGAGCCCTGTGGGAAGAACCAGTGGGAAGCTGTTTAAAGTTTAAGTGGAAATAGCAAAGAAAGAAACTCAAGAGCTAGGAACAATGTCATTCAGCTTAGGCAATAACAAAATTTGAGAGCTGATAACCAAAGACTGATCTCCAACTCAATGGGAAATTGAAATGTTTATATCAGCTGTCTGCACAAAGTACCTGTTAAAATGCCAGGGAAGTAACCTTTAAATCAAGTAGTATCAGCAGCTATATTATCTGTCTAATAGAGACATTCAACAGCTAGACAGCAGGCATACATCTGTATGCATGCAATGTTCTAGTTTGAAAATGTTTAAAGCAAAATCTGATAGATTGAAATAAGCCAGTCAGTGCAGATTCTACTTCTAGGTGCATTTATGCAATTGTCTGAGGTCACCCACTGAGGAATATTTCAATATAACTTTCTCAATAGTTGGTAATAGACTCAGCCAACCATAGCCCAGTAACTACACAGAAGATCTAAGCCACATCGTTAACTTGCAACGAATGTGACCAGCAACATAAAACTTCACATTCTCTCAAATGCACTGAAGTCATCTGTGTATGATCTAGAGTGGGCATACATTTGTAAAGACTGACCCTGGCTTCACAGGACATGTTTAATAGGATCCATGAATGTATGCTGACATTACATAATAGAAAACTCAAAGCACATGAGAGAAAAACATTTAAATTTGATCAGATAAAGGTAAAAATAGAAATTTTGTTTTTGTTTTCTTTGCTCATTTTTCCCCTTTGAAGCAAGCTTTTATGTATACCAGGCTGGCTTTGAACTCATAATTCTGATACCTTCAATTCCCACATTCAGTATGAAAATTTAAATTTCTATCTCAAATGTCTAGAAAAGAACAGCAAACAGGATAGAAGAAAAGTTGGGTGAGATGAATGATTAAAAGTGAAGATAAACCAATTATAACACAAATATAAAACAGCAAAGCTCAATGAAGCCATTAAAGTACATGCAAAACTCTGGAGAGCAGGAAGTCCTCATCATGACCTGGTCTTCTAATCGGGATGCATGCTGTTCCTTTGCCAGCACAATGGATCCCCAGAAAACAGTCACTATAACTACTCTCTCTCTGTAGACAGAACAGAATCTGAAAGTTCTAACCCATCCAGATGAGCAAATGACATGGCTATGCATTTTCATGCCTACAGTGGGGTGGGCAGTGGTTGTGGGATGCCCTTCTGTGTATGTGTTGCTTGAATGGCTTAGCAAAGTCAAGCCAGGTGGAAATCTGGACAGATATCTATAGAGAGAGTAGGCAGAGTCAGAGAGACGCCATGTAGCTGCTGCTGGATAGATGCTGGAACCTTACCTACAGTAAGCCACAGCCTCATGGAGATACATATATCAATAGAATTGGGTTAATTTAAGATGTAAGAGCTAGTTAATAATACACCTGAGTCATTGGCCTAGCAGTGTTGTAATTAATATAGTTTGTGTGTGATTATTCGGGTCTGGGTGATGGGGAAATGAACAAGCAGTCTCTGTCTACAAGCAGTATTAATTCTTTGGAAGAATGGGCTCCAAAAGAACAAACTGGAGCATTGGGGCAACCTGTGTGCCCACACCCTACTTGAACCTAGAAGAAGCCCATATTCACACATGTAATTCTCCAGCAAGTATGGTTGGGTACCAAACCCTGAGAGGATCTTTCCAGCTTGGAGACCTTGAACTTATGATGACTTAGTCTTTCACTGCACCATCATAAGCTAGCCTTAAAAGTCCCATGGCTTACAAAAGACAAAATATTTAAAAAAATCGTAAAAAATGTTTTACCACCTTAACTACTAAATTTGTTAAACAATTTTGTCCAGAGGTACCGCCATTTTTACTGCTCCGACGCTTGGATGCAGAATGAGAAGCTGAGAGTCGGAGACGCTATCGGCTTCCATCAGTCGCGCAGACCCCGCCAGAGCCACTGCGTCTATGGATGATCAGGAGGGTCTGGTGTACCAGGCAAA
The DNA here is from genome assembly GCF_037038515.1 of Microtus pennsylvanicus. Taxonomy (NCBI): domain Eukaryota; kingdom Metazoa; phylum Chordata; class Mammalia; order Rodentia; family Cricetidae; genus Microtus; species Microtus pennsylvanicus. The sequence continues at coordinate 1,273,946 of NC_134580.1, forward strand.
GCTGGCAGAGCAAGCGACACAAGGAAATGGTAGAATCAATGACGAAAGTAGCAGGAATGGATGTGGAGTAGACAGTTGGAGAACGAAACCTTATATCTGTTGCATATAAAACAATGATTGAGCATCCAAACTGCCTAGGCTCCCACAAAGCCAGTACGTGCAGTAGGATCAGAAACCCATTGCCATTGTTCTTGAGTTCTCAGTAGTCCTCATTGTCCGCTATATTCAGAGAGTCCGGTTTTATACCAGGCTTTTTCAGCCCCAGGCCAGCTGGCCTTGGTGAGTTCCCAATAGAACATCCCCATACTAGACCTGGATGGAGGTGGGGTTGCTTGGACTTCCCACAGGGCAGGGAACCCTGATTGCTCTTCGGGCTGATAGGGGTGGGCGACCTAATTGGGGGAGGGGGAGAGAAATGGGAGGCAGTGGCGGGGAAGAGACAGAAATCTTTAATAAATAAATAAATTAAAAAAAATTTAAAAAAACGAACAACAACAACAACAACAAAAAAAAAACAATGATTGAAGCCAGAAGAGCATCCTGGATACTCAACTAAAGATGATTCGGGAGTACCAGCAAATGGTTGAAACTGAGCTCACATTAATCTGTTGTGACATTTTAGATGTACTGGACAAACACCTCGTTCCAGCAGCTAACACTGGCGAGTCCAAGGCTTTCTATTATAAAGTGAAAGGAAACTACCACAGGTATCTGGCTGATTTTGCCACAGGAAGGAGGCGCAGAAAACAGCCTTCTGGCTTACAAAGCTGCTAGTGACGTTGCCATGACAGAACTTCCTCCAACGCACCCCATTTGTTTAGGTCTTGCTCTCAACTTTTCCGTATTCTACTAGGAAATTCTTAATTCCCCTGACTGTGCATGCAGGTTGGCAAAAGCGGCTTTTGATGACGCTATTGCAGAACTGGACACGCTGAGCGAAGAAAGCTATATGGACTCTACGCTTACCGCGCGGCTGCTACATAATAACCCGACGCTTTGGACCTCAGACATGCAGAGCGATGGTGAAGAGCGGAATCAAGAAGCGCTGCAGGATGTGGAAGATGAAAATCAGTGAGCCATACTAAAGCCAACAAGAGAACACATCTCTGATCACCCTCCCTCCCCACGCTCCCCTCGGAAGTTCCCCATTGTCACCGAGAGCCACCAAATTTGACTTTCACATTTGGTCTCAGAATTTAGGTTCCTGCCCTGTTGTTGTTTTTTTCTTTCTTCCTTTTTTCTCCCCTCCTTTTTAAAACAAACAGTTTTCAGAAGTACTTAAAGGCAAGAGTGAATTTCTGTGGATTTTACGGGTCCCAGCTTTCTTTACAACACTAATAGGACTGCGTAGAGGCTTTTTCAGCATTACTGTATTGTCTCCACCCACACGGGCAAGATCATCATTAGAAATGGAAATGACATTTGAAAGCCATTAGACTTCTAGATGATGCATCTAAGTGAGATTAATCACACGATAGAGGCATATGTGCTGTCATTTTTCCTTTTAATTGTTTAAATGAATTTTATACCAATGTTTAAACCTAATTGGATATTAGCATGAGGTGTTTGGGGGGGAGTTTGTTATAATGGTTTTGCTGTCAAATGCGTTTGGAACTCCGCTAAAGTGTTGCTGAAAGACATGATGCTGGTAACAGTTCAACAATCCGTGGCTGCTCATTCTTGCTGACCCCCCCCAACCCCCCCGCCGAAGCAGGTTAGCATTGAAGTTGGTATGGAAGCCTGCATGTGTATTCAACTCTTCCTCTTCCCCCGCTCCTCAGCCTCCTTCCCCCTCCTCCTCTTCTGCTTGCTCAGCCTCTTTTGTTCAGTATTTGTAACTTGAAGCTAATTTGTACTATGGGATGTCTGACTGGAGCCACAGAGGCAGCATCTGTATTGTTCTTACTGAGACACAGCATGTAATTAACATTAAACTTAAATAAAAGAAACCTAAATTAAAAATGCCCCCAAGAAACCAATTATGTCCAATGGTGACCACATCCCACTGTAGAGGGTTGGTTCTCTGATTTCACCACATGGGTCTGGGAATTGAACTTGGGTCATTTGAGTTGATGACAATCACCTTTACCCACTGAGTCTCATCTTAACTGTTTTTAAATTTTATTGTACATATTTCCAGGGTGCAGCATGGTTATTTGATAAATTATAATGTGAAATGATGAAGTTTGGGCAACTAACATTTTGATCTCCTAGCCCTCCATGACCTCTAGTGACCACTATTAGTGGAGAATTAGTGACGCTGGACTAGACAAGGATCTCCCTAATGAGATGCAGACAGTTTTGCTTTTTTTATGGATGCTTTGAAAGTGAGTTTTTGTTCACTAAGAATAGAACAAAAGAAAAGAACCAGCAAAAAAATATATAAGTCCAGACCTTGTAGGAAGACGGAGGTCTCTGAATGGTGGCTCTTCTCTCGGCAGCAATGTGGAAGTCCTTTGTTCCAAATGCTCTGGGCATGTGGAGTTGGTCCGCAGCTGCTTGACCATCGCTGCTGAGGCAACAGAATTCTCTGTGCACCTGCAGCTGCAGCAGATCCCAGCCACCTACCTGCTGCAAGAGGGAACAGAGGAAATGTTTGGCATGGAGGCATACTTCAGGAGGAAGAGGACCACAGTGGTGGGCAATGAAGCTTGTTGCTAACACTGCAGTGTGCTGAGGGCTGAGGGAAGGCTAGGAGCCACCTCACTAATCAAGGCTGTGACTTTCATGGAGGCTATGATGCTAATACTTTATTAATTGGTGAGCTCGTTCACACAAGCCTCCTTTTCACCTCTCAGTCTGCTGAAAAGGCTTCTTGCTTTTCTCCATACCAATGGGGTTGGAACACAAGTTTCTGTGGGTCTCTGTGATAACCACTGGTGAGACATAAAAGGACCCACTGTGGAATGTGGCAGGAAAAGCATGCTTAGTGGATTGGGCCTTGTTGGGGGTCTGTCCTATGGGTCTTCTAGCCTTTGTAGCCAGCTGTCAATGGCTGAGTCTTCCTGAGCTTTCATCTGTGTTTGTTGGAGAGACTCACCAGGGAAATAAAGACTGTTCTGCTGTCCCCACACGGCGCATCCTGTTCACTAAACACTGAGCCATCCTCAGGGTGGAGCTTCCACATCTACCATAGCAGCGGCTGAACCAGGGCCAGATGGTAACTAACTCATCAGCTGGGCTGGTGGGGAATGGTCAAGGTTCAACTTCATTGTCCACATGCCTAGACAGAGGTGTGCTTAGAAGACACACCTCTGGCACATCTGTTAGGCACTGCCTAGGGAGGTCTAACAGAACAGGGAAGACCTGTCATCCACGGGGCGGGGGCGGGAGGGACAGACTGGATAAGAAGAGAAGAGGGAGGAAGTGAGAGCAAGCTGGGCACCAGCATTTGCCTCTCTTCCTCACTCTGGATGCCACGTGACCAGCTGCCTCCAGCTTCCACACCTTCCCCTGTGGTGCAAGAATGTACCCTCTGTGAGCCAAATGATCCCTCCCTTCCTTTAAAAGGATTCTTGGCAGGTACTTGGTCATGGCCATGAGAGAAGTAGCCAATTTCAGAATCGGTAAAAGAAGCCAGGAAGTTCGTCAAGGTCTTGCTTGAGATTTATAGGAGTTTAGACTTCTCCACACCCATGGAGCAGAACACCAGAGGCAAAAAGGCTTAGCCACATGTGACACTGAGCTCTTTGATAAATGACTTAATTTTCCTCTACCCCCAGTGTAGCTTTAGCTTGATCATAGATAATAGATCTTAAATAAGTTTTGCCTCTACATTCATGTGTAGTTTGGCTTGAATTTTTCCTCCTCATATTGTCACTGTCTAGATGATAAGGGAATGAAGTCATACGCCAGAGTTGTTAAAACCTACAGAAATTGTTGGTCTCATGCTTTATTTAGAAATCATTTAAAGGGTAAATGTTGTGTATCCTAATCATAGAGATCCCCGAATCTTGTTATTCTAGGAATAGTCTTGGTTTTATACTGATTTGAAAGTTCTTTGGCATGGTACGTTGGTATACCCTACAATGAAAGTCTTAGCCCTTATATGTATGATATGCTTCTTTGCATGTGTATATGCACAGGTATGTGAGGCTGCACATGCATGTGAACATGCAGAAGACAGAGGCTGACATCAGAAATCATCCTTAATTGCTCTTCTACCTTATTCACTGATGTAGGGCCTCTTAACCAAACCCAGAGCTCAGTGGTAGGGATGGTTTTGGCATCCAGCTCATTCTGGGATATCCTCTATGTCCGCTTCTTCAGACCGGAATTACAGATGCATCTCCACACCTACCCAGCTTTCATGTAGGTTCCTGGGGCTCTGAACTCCAGTCCTTAGCCTTCTATAGCAAGCACTTTAACAGAGTCATCTCCCAATCCTTCATTTGTGTCACATTGCTTTTTAATTTTGTTTCTGTTTATCTTCTATCATTTTGCTTGACCAAGCTTATTGGATGTTGTCCAAAGTGTTTGTGATGCAAATAAGCAACACCTTTTCCATTTCTACTTGATAGCCTTATATGTATACCTCATGCATGCTAAAGGAGACAGGAAAGAACTGTGTTCCTTGTCAGCTTTTCTCACACTGCAGTCAACAATTGTTAAAGCTCTCTTTGTCCCTAGTATAAAACAGATTTCTATCTAAAATTTTTATTCTTAGCCACTTGCACAATATTGACAGCTGTCAATCACAACTTCTTCCTTGAAATGTGAGTGATTATCTTCTTTAGGATATAGAGGAGGCTGGTTCCCCTTCCCGGCTAGGCTCCATTTATCTTCCATCCTGATTTCTAGAGAAGACTGTTAGGTGTAACTCTTTCAGTAGGCTCTTCAACAGAGCTGAGAGGAATGTGGCAGCGTGCCCGGACTCCCCGCTCATTCTTCTGTTTGTTTTCAGAGCACACCCTATACCTGAGATCCCTTGCCCAGCTCCCCTGTTTTCTGTCTCCCCATTGAGGAAGTAAATCTCACAAGCCAGCAACCCCAGCATCAAGGCCACAGTCTATGTAGCTCAAGTGGTCCCTCTTGTGCTGGGTCCTGAAGGTGATGGGTGAGAGGCTCACTGCTTCTGGCAGATCAGGAGAAAACGAGACCAGAGAGATGAGGCAGGCAACTCCCAAAAGAATAAGTTGTTATTTGGAGACAGATCCTGAAGCCACTAAGCCCCTAGATTCATGTTAGCATAGCACAAGGTCCCGCTGAGGAAGACAGGAGAGGACAAGGCAAGGCCCAGGCCTGTAGAACGGACATCCTGATTGTCAGAGCAAAGGAGGTGTCAGCCACACATCCGAGCTGCCGGTTCAGTTTCTTCCTTTGAGCTCCACAAATAACCTGTGATTTCTGAGCCTCTACTATCATGCCTGTTCAGCTGCTTAGTTAATTAAATGAGGCCACCATGGACAAATGGCCTGGAAAGGCCTGTCAGACCTTAGACATCTTTATAATAGAGACTTTGGGAATAGCGTAAAACTAACCGAGAAGCTGGGGAAAAGTTTTGGGCCACATGGAGGTCAAACGCCATACCAAATGGGAATTATCTGGTAGGAACAGACATCCAAGGCACGATGACTCCAGAGCCCCGAGTTTCAGTGAAGTTATCCTGAAGGCAGGTGCCAACTCCTGTCCATATTCCTCTTCTACAAACCCTTGGGATCCTGTACTGAGCCGGAGCCGTGAAACTTCTTGGAAGAAACCACAATGGCTTCAATAAGGAGGTGGAGCCTCAAAAGTATTGCAGTGTGGAAGAAGGTGCTCCAAGAAGCAAATTCCATGAACTCATATAAGCTGTTGACAAAATGATTTCTAAAGGATGGGAACACTGACCAAGTCCCAGCCCACTTGGCTCCCATGCACTATGACCTTGCTTCTAGCAGTGCATCTCCACCAAGATGCCTCTGTCTACGCCACATCCTTAAATCCCAGCGACTCTTCCAGATAAGAACCTGCAGCACCCTGCACTTGACCAAATCATTTCAGGAGCTTATGTTTCATCTTCTCCCACCATGAGATCAACTGAGGCCCACGGAGGTCAAGTTGACTATCCAAGTTTAAGATGGTGGAAGCCAGGGCTATCTCACAGTGCAGCAGTTTCATAGCCAACTTACCTGTCTCTAGCTGTGTGTAGGCCAAAGTGTAGAAAACCATGATTTAGGGATATACCAAATGCATAACTTAATCAAGGCATGCATCTGCAGTCTTCATTGGTTTGACATCTACCATATAGAATGCAGGAATCTCTCAGCTATGTATGACTTACATGATGCTTCTACCTTGACAAGTCCAGGTGGCCTTTTGCAATGAATATGTATTTGATAATGTCATGTTCTGAGGGAATCTTATATGCTCTAGATCCCTTCATACTGTGTAATGGCAGGAGATGCATTAGGTAAGAATGTACATGTATGATATTGTCTCTCTCCTGTGAGTATAAACACGTATGAGGCTGCTTTTTGCTTTAATAATGGCCAAGGTCACTATATCAGTGGGCCTTTTGGGGGTACATAAAGTCAAGCAGCTTTGAATGCAATAGGGGAACAGAATGGTGTAGGAGGTATTTATATATAGGAAGGAATGTAAGAAGGATCCATGCATGAATGCACCTATGCACGGAAAGCAACAAAGCTCTAGAGCACATCAGTAGTGTTAGTGACGCCCACGTTCCAGGAACTTAGAAACCCCATGGGATCAATCATCTTGCTCACTGGAGGACCCTACCTCTGTATACCCCTGGACGCCTTAGAACCAGAGAACTGATCAAGGAAAGAGGATGGTGTCGGTCAGTTGGTCTCATTTGCCACCCCCAGCACAGATGCCCCCTAAGCTACACTTTGGTGGCAAGCATCAACAGCCCAGTTTCCAGGGAAAGGTGAAGCTGCGAGGACAGGTGAAGGCAGCTGTGCAGAATGAAGAGCACAGCTGGCCCAACAGAAAGCCCTGAAGAAGGCAGGTCCTTTGAGAAAGAAAGGGAATGAGAGGCTCGTTCAAGAAAAAAAAATCCTCAAAAGCATTAGAGTGCCCAAGGGATTATAGCACAAAGAGATCCAGAACAGGAAGGGGCATCAAAGCTTGAGCCAAGGGCAGCTACACAGGGGGCCAGGGCTGCTGGAAGATGAAGGCAGAAAGTGCTTCTCAAACTTAAGCAGTGGTGTTTTGCTCTTATCACAAGGTAAAGCAGCAAATGGGTTTAGGGGAACAATAGAGACCAGAAAAGTCTCCAAGAGCCCATTGGTCATCTCTCTGGCCCTATGATGGTTAATAATGATCAGGGAAACCTAATATAGACTCCTATCAGTGTTCCACCGCCAGCTACATGTTGGGTCCCAAATGCATGCCCGAACCTCCCTGGTCTCTGGTTTTACTGTATGTGGGACAGGTGTGCTAACTACTGGTAGCTTGCAAGGTCCTGTAGTTCTGGAGGGAAAGGGGCAATGTGAAAGCCGCCTTTGAACTTAGTGCTTTGAAGACACAGGGTGAGGCTAATGGGGAGACTTTGGGACAAACTGCTGATGGCAGATGTGAGCCCGGGACTTTGATAGGCACTCACTTCCCTCGGTGCCACCATAGACATCACAAAGCCTGTGTCATTGTCCGAACTGATAAAAGGGGCTTTGAAGAGTCAGAAAAACTAAGCGCCCAGAGCGTACTTTTGAAAGCCCTTGTATTCTCCCAACCCAGAGCTACCCTGAATTCACTTACTCTTAAAGCCCTCTGGAACCTGCTACCCTACAGGGACATGACCAAGGCTCACTCACTGTTTATCTCCAACCTAGTGAGCAGCACACGCCATGGCATATGGGATATGGGCAGGAATGAGAAAATATATGCTAATAAGGAACAAAGGAGGAGGGTCATCCCTGAGAAAACAGAAACGAGTTTGTGGTGTGGAAAGCAACTGGGAAGAACTTTAAACAAATAGGAGACCAGATGGGTACCGAGCAGAAAGAGAAGCATATCAGTTTATGTCTAGCCAAGAAGATAAGCAAGAATACCAATTGGGGCTGATTGGATGGCTTGATGTGGGAGTGTCATATATCAATCTGTTGATTTCATTGGTTAAGTAATAAACAAACTGCTTGGGCTCATAGCTTAGAATATAGATGGGTGGAGTAAACAGAACAGAATGCTGGGAGGAAGAGGAAGTGAGCTCAGACTCGACAGCTCTCCTCTCAGGGGCAGATGCCTCAGAGAGACGCCATGCTCCGCTCTCCCAGCAGACGCGATTCAGCTCCGACCCAGGATGGACGTAGGCTAGAATCTCCCAGTAAGCGCACCTTGGGGTGCAACACAGATGATTAGAAATGGGCTAAATTAATATGTGAGAATTAGCCTAGAAGAGGCTAGATAGAAATGGGCCAAGCAGTGTTTAAAAGAATACAGTTTGTGTGTTGTTATTTCGGGCATAAGCTAGCCAGGCGGCTGGGGTGCTGGGGATGCAGCCCCGCCGCCCTTATTACAACAGATGGCTCACTGAGTAAAGCTGCTTGTTGCCAAGCCTCGTGACCTGAGTTCGATCCCTGGGACCCACACCACACATGCACACACAGTAGATAAATATAACACAAGCTAAAATTGAAAAATGATACAAACAAAAGCACAGGTTGCAAATAACACAGACAGTAGCTGAGCATCTGTGTGCTTTCTGGCTCATCTTGGGGAAAGTTGTGCATCAGATACTTTCTCCTCATCACCATCCAGGAACTCCACAACACATGACCACATGACCTCTGGATAGTCTAGTCCGAGCTCTACCACCAAGCAAGAGGATGACCTTGGGATGGAGGGGTAGGGCCTTGGATTTTCCACGGGGCAGGGCACCCTGACTGCTCTTTGGACTGGAGAGGGAGGAGGAGAAAAGTGGGGGGAGGGGGAGAGGGGCGGGAGGAGGGGGAAGGAAATGGGAGGATGGGAGGAGGCGGGAATTTTGTTTTTTCTTCTATTCAATAAAAAAAAAGAAGTAGCTTTAGGCCTCTGGGGCCTTATCTGCCCAACGAAAGCATCTTGCTCATTCAGGGAATTGTGCAAAAGGTAAATGACATGAACATGAGTCCCACCCATGCCCAGCAATGACCCTAGTGGGTACACTCGTCATGCCATCCTGTGCTTCCAGATAGCCTGGGACTGAGGTACTCAATGGTTCCTGCCACCCTGGGACAGAGAGGAGCATGGGAATGCAAGAAGCCAGAAATGCAGAAAAGCACTACTTTTCTCCAAAGTTGGATCTGTATGCCAGCCTTAAAATGGTGCAGAATCCCAGTGTGTCATCATCTCTTCCCAGTCTCTATTTTTGCCTTGTCTCACTTGGTCTTGTTCATGGGATTCTGCCTCTTGCTGCAATGACAGATGTGAGACTGGGCTGGGAGCAATCAGAGACAGATGAATAAGACCTGCTGGAAGAGACCTTGAAGCTAGAATGCATCTTCCTCACTGGGACTCCTCCAAAGCCCTGTGGGTGAGGATAGAAGGGAGCACACACCTCTGCCTAGCTGTGGGCCAGCGACTAAGGATCACACGAGGGAGAGAATTTTATGCAGAGTACACTGCCATTGGAAAAACATGTTTGGCATTCTTACTACTAATGGATCAGTTTTCATTTGTCATTTTGAAGAAACACTTTAAAATCATTTGAAAAGTTACTCACCAAATTTGTATATAAAAGGAATGTTCTAGATATAAACCCACACTGGGCATCTGCTTTTAGAGTCCAGTGCATGGGTGAAATATGGCCTTGGGCTGGGAAACACGTAACTTCAAACTAGAGCACAGAAGTACAGAGACTGAAATCAATCCTGTTGTCATTGAGTTTCTGTGCATCTTTATCAACTGTATATCATCTATCACTCACAACAGGCATGCAGGGAAAGGAGGAATAGAGAGTTGTTGCTTCCACAACAAGTCCTGGGTCCAGCAAGATTATAGGATATGGTTGCCATGGTGAATCCCACTCATACAAAGAAAAAGTACCAAAGCAGAGAAGCAAGTGTGTTCTTGATAGAAGAAAATAGAAATTTGACAGGCACCCTAAGGAAGAAGGTTAAAGGCAATGTAGGAATTTGAAGGCCTCAGTTTTGCTTCCAAGGAAAGCAGACCCCACCCATGCAAGGAAGATTTGTCTGTGGCAAATTCAGATTCATAGTGGACTGCCCTCCCTGGGGCCAGCTATTTAAATGGGATAATAAAAAGACCATCCCAAGGTGATCTAGTTGACAAGATAAAGGGCTCAGGGGAAAAAATTAAAAGGACCAAAACACATAATGAAGTAGATTCTTCCACCTTTATTCGTTCTTTGAAAATTTCATGCAATGTATTTTGATATTCACCCCAGCTCCTCCAAGATCCATCCTACCCTTGCTTCTACTGTAGAAACATGTGGATGAGACCTAATTTGACCAAAGAGCTGTAGGGAGGAGCCTTCAGGGTACCCTCAAACTCTGTCTTGTCTCCAGCTCCTCTAACACAGCAGGTAGACTTTCCACTGTTCCATACCTTGCCAGAGGTACCATTTAGTCCCCTATATGTTGGTGAATGACTTTCCCTATGTTCTAGAGCTTAAGGGAGATTTTCCTCTCCCCAGGTATGCTTGGAGATGGGATAAGATAGGGCAAACCACAACTTTGGATCCTCAGTCCTCTCAGCTATCCATAAGGGTTATCACCAAGCTGGTAGCTACAGTTGGCCCCAAACCACAAAGTAATGAATTTGCATTTTCTAAAGAGACATTTGGACATTCTGCCCTATAAGCCTTGAAAGTGTCTGCAGGTCTGGGCTTTTCATCCAGAAATAAGCATGGCTTGCTGTTATCTACAGCCTTGTAGTCTACTTCAGAACAGCTGTGTGGGGAGAAGCCTGCCTTGGACACAGAGCTCTGTGAGGTACGGCCTTGACCCTGCCAGTTGGGCTTTCACAAGTGATGGATATGCACATTTAGTAGATGCCCTACCTCCATTGGTGGATCTTACCACACAAGCTCACAACTCAGCGATTTAGCAAGGACCTTTACTGATAACGGCCATCTCTACAGCTATTGTGTACAATGTGCCCCACCTCTACCTGTTGCAAAAGCAATCTGCAACTGGAAAAAGGGGTACTGTCCCCATGGATTCATGTTTTGAAGGCTTGCTGCTCAATGAGTGAGATATTAGGGAGCTCATGGAAACTTTGGGAGGCAGGACCCAGATGGAAGAACTAGGTTATTTGAGTAAGGGCATGTGTTTGAAGTTTATACCAGGTCCCCAGTCCCTCTCTGTCTTTCCCAGTTGACCAAGAATTGAACAACCTCTGTCACAGACTCTCTGGAGACTCTGGGCCTGGCTTGGACTTTTGAAACCTCAAAACCCACCTCCAGTGATGAAACACTTCCTCCAACAAGGCTACACCTCCTACTCCCTTGAAGTAGTGTCATCCCCTGGTGACCAAGCCTTCAAATCCAAAAGCCTATGGGGACCATCATTACTTAACCCACCACAGAGTTCACATGTGCATTATGAGCTTTTGGCTCTTTTGTATACATGGGCATTTTTTCCCACATGGCTCAGATTACTTATACTTTTACCTATAGTCTCGTGTGTGTGTGTGTGTGTGTGTGGAGGAGCAAGCCAGTATGTGGAGTCTAGAAGTCAAAATCAAGGATCATCACCAGGAGACATCTGCTTGGTTCTTATGAGACAGAGTCTCCACTTATTTGGGGCTCAATAGTTCAGCTAGACTGGCCCCAGAGATCCGCACATCTCCACCTCCCTGACAGTAGAATTACAAATGTTCACCACCATGCCTACTTTACAAACTTGGGACCTCTTGCCTGTGTAGTAGCATTTTATTAATAGAACCATTTCCCCAGTGCACTCTGTAGGACTTCATGTATTGTTTATCTCATTAGCATCTTAGATGTCCACCCAGGGCTGTGAACCTCAGTATTAGGAAGTAGTCCATGTCAGCTCACTTGGAGTGCGTCTGTGCCAGCACCAGTGTCTGGACTTAGTCTAGCCTTCCTTTTTGCCATTTTTATATAAACACTAATTTGGTAAAGCTTTTCACAAGGCTTCCCGGATCTCACTCCATACCCCATTCTTCTCCCTCATCACTAACAGTAAGTTCGCTGTGAACGTGGGGCAAGTTCCCTCTAAAGATAAATCAGGATGCAAAATCCCTAAGGCAGCCATGGGTAAAACAATCTCGGAATGTCAAAAAGCTGAAGTTTCACAGTGTAAAGCAACAGCATTTGAAAGGGGCATAGCGAAAGACAGACAGAATAAAGGGAGCGATGGCATGGTAGTTAATTTGTTATTTGGCAGTGTGATGGTAAAAGGAAAAAGCTTTTTCAACAATGGATACACAAGAAAGAAATCAACTCTCTCTATTCATGTAATACTACAGAGTTAGCTCAAGCCAAATGTTAAATGCTTCTAGAATGATATATACTTTAAGCCAATAAAGATAACTTTAAGTAGGACACATCGACTCAAAGCATGAATTGGATTTCATTAAAATTATAAATTTACCAAACACAGCACTAATATAGTGAGGTCAATAACATATTGGGAAAAATACTCAAAACCTCTCTTCCAAATGCAGAATATATAAAGAGCTCATTCAAATCAACGACAAAACAAAAGACCACACTTAAAAATGATCAGAACACTTGAGTGGACACTTGACAAAACAACAGGTAAGAATGTCAAATTAAGCATATGAAAAGACTCAAAACCTTTAGTCTAGTTGCCGTGGGAACAGAAATTGAAATCACAATGGAAGCCAAGCACTGTGGTTCTTAGGAGGCTGAAACTAAAAAGAATAGCCAGAAAATTTAAAGCCACCTGAGCTATACAGTGAGTTCTAGGTCAGCTTGCAACCTGCCTCAACAAGCAAAATAAAATAAAACCCCAGAAGACTTGAATGCCGGTGTCCAGTGTGTTCTGGGTACACTATGCTGACAGTCCCACCCCACAAGTGAGACAGGCAGATGTAGGGAAAGGTTAGCACCCCAGGATTCAGCTGGACTTGGGTCACATATGCCCCTTTCCTAACAAGGCATTGTGTGACCCGGAACCCTCACATGCCGGCTCCAAATAATGAAATGTGTTACTTCTCCATAAAAACTTGTTGGGAACTGCCCCTGGGTTCACCTTCCATTCAGACAAACCTATCTGGGAACAGGAGACAGGGAGTTGACCTGACCTGAACTGGTTTTAAACCTGTGTACAGTAAGGCAAATTGTGCCCTTAAAGTGAACTTTTAGGGAAATTTTTGTTTACTATCTTATGCCTGTGCAGAACTGGGTGTGTGCACAATTAAAATCAGATGCATTATGGGGAAGGACAGACACAATGAAGAGAAAGCTTTCATGACCCGAGATCATCCACATCCATGATATGTCCCATTGTAACCAACTCTCCTTCTAACCCCATAAAAGGAAACCCCAAATAGTGATGGCCACTCTGCCTCAGGGAGCCTGCTGCTCATTTGCAGCGTATTTGAGCTACACTGCCACACTGTTCCTGTAAAAGCTCCTGCTCACCTAACAGTCTGTGTGTGTCTTCGTTTGTTTGACATTGGTCTGGAGGGATGGCTCAGAGGTTAAGGGCACTGGCTGCTGCTTCCAGAGGTCCTGAGTTCAATACCCCGTATCCTCACAATCATCTATTAATGAGATCTGGTATCTTCTTCTGGCATGTATGCAGAAAACACAGCATACGTAATAAATAGATAAATCTTTTTTAAAATATTTGAACAATGTACTAAGACCATGAAAACATGTGGTCCACATTGGGGCTACTGGTAACAGAATCCCCTATTAATTCCTCTTGCTTTTTTTTTTTTCAAATCAAGAGACAAACTGAAAAGGGCCAAATCCCAGATTTAACGTCACACAACTAGTATGTGATAGAGTCATAGTTCGGTAGGAATTTTATCCTCTGCCTTGAGTCCCTTTTCTGCACTGCCCCCCCCCCCCAGTGAAACTCAGTGAGATGCCCACACCCCAAGTGAGAACACAGCCTACATGGCCAAGCCACTTCTCAAATCATATATACAAAATAGGAGCGGAAATGAGGACAGTTTCTAAGGAGCATCACACTGGGAGGGACTGAAGACAAGCTGGCGGTGGACCACTCACCTTTGCAGGCACAGCTTGGTTGGTCATACCAGCTTGCCCCTGATAGCTGCCTCCACCCTGCCAGCTGGCAAGGAATGAATGGGTCCCACACTGGAGCCCTCAACAGTTCTTGTCATTTTAGAGAGAGAGTCAAACATACCAAACAGACCTCAAGGGTTCACTGCTATATTTCGGATCATCTCTTGCTGTGGCCTTGAAATTAATTAGACATGATCTTCAAATTCGGATGTGACAGCCTTTCTCCAAAGTCACCAGAACTTATGAATATGATTCCTTGGTCTGCCAACCCCTAAGGCCTCCCGCAAAGAGTGGCTCTGCCTTCCCGGCAAGTGCCTGGTCCTCTCTCACTAGCAGGTGTGATGTAAATCGACTTCCTCCCAGGCCTGCTGTGACCACTGCCAGCGCGGAGCAAAGACTGTTGAGGTCCATGTGACCACGACAATGAAATAAGCACAGTGACTACAGCATGAGAACTATTTCTGAGGTGAAACGATGGTATAAGGAACATTCCCCTGTGGAAGGAGGGGTGGGTCAACAAACCCTCCTGGGATCCTATCAACTGGTGACCTTGGGTTCTACATGTTATGACAGGAGGTAGGTCGACTGGGCTGGGAATTCCAATGGTGTAACTTTCCTGCATCTTCACCCACCCATGCTGGGATGCAGCTGTCTTTGAGTCATCCGTGCTCCTTTCACCCGTGTTTCTGTAATGAACCCTGAAATATGTACTGGTTCACTAAGATGTGCTTTGAGGAAATTGCCCTTTGGTCTCTTGGTACTTAATGTGAGATGAATAGATGTTTCTTTGCATCTCCCCAGGAAAAGTCACTTAACAGGTGCTGTGGGCTAATCCCCAAGGCTCCAAGAACCCCATCCACTCTTGACAGTGTATCAGACCATAAGGGGCAGCAGAGGCAGGGCTGACACCTAATCATGTGTTTATCTACAAAGGGAGGCACCCTCATCTGGTGGGGAAGGATAATGACATCTATAAATCGAAAACATTGCCTAGAAAGTTACTAGGTGCTACCCTGACAAAGACGTGATCTGTCATTGCCCTTGAGCGTCAAACCAGGTTGAGTCAACAACAGACTTGGTGACAAGCATGTGAGTCCTGGCTCAGAAAGGACCAAAGCCTAAGGCTCATGATTGGATGAAGGGGGTGGGGGAGTGGGCAACAGGATCTACAGTAAAGGGCGCACCTGCCCAGAAAGATGGGGATCTGGCAACAGCCTGGTTCTTCAGCTGGCACCAGAAGGCTTAGCATGAGGAATGATGGGAAGGAGTGAAACACAAGGTCGCAGGGGCAGGAGGGATTACAATCACCTGAACCTGAGCTGAGAACTATAAAGGACATAGGTGAAGCTGGAGCAAGGACCAGGAAGATGAGAGGTCAGGGAGCTCCTGGGTGCTGGGACTCCATCCCAAATCCATGGGAGAAGCCTGGAGGCCTTGAGCAAGGGTGACCATGAGGTACATCCTGCATCTGCCTCTCAGGACAGGATGTTTGTTGACAGTAGACTGATGCACAAGTAATCAAAGCAACAAAAGAGAGTGGGAAATGGCCCTTGAATTGATTAGCGTGGTCCTCTCGCTGAGATGGGATTTCAGAATGATGTTGCTTTTCCCCGTACACATTTCTACATCTTACCTATATTTTACATCAGAACATTTTGTGTTTCCTGAGAGGAAAATCAAGTGCACTCTGCTTTCATTTTTTTTTTAAAACAAAATCTTTGCAGACAATGCCTGCTCAGACCATAAGAATAAATTGCAGAGGGAATTGCCCTCGTGTGACCCAGACAGGGGCCGGGCATGCTTTAAACCAAAATAGGCAGCTTTCCTGATGATGTAATGTCATTCTTAAAGTGTCCTTGACATTCTGGAGGGGTTTAGCGGGTCCTAAGAAAAGAACAATATAGAACTACAAGGCTGTAAGGGACCTTTCATTTCCAACAATTCAATCCATGCATTTTACCGCAGTGGGAAATACAATTCTGAGAAATGGATTCCAAGGTGGCATCCTCCCCGAAATCAACAGCCTTTCTGGACACCAATACAACCACTCTCACAGGAAGATCTGAAAAAGGCTTGATCATGAGCAAGTTGATGGTTAAAAAAAAATGAGAGAAACTAACTCAAAATACAATGCAAACACAAATGAAGATTTTGTGTCAACATGTATAAGCATATATGTATACTACTTTCACATATACAGATGCATACAAACATGTATTTTATATATCTCCCGTAATGGAGACAGAGATGGTTTTCTTACAGGATCTGCAGTGGACTGACAACTGTAAGTTCTCCATGCTGAAGGCATGGAACTAGATCAGCTCTTTCACACATTAATCACACATTCATGGTCATTCCAGAACAAACCTTTTTACCTGCATGTGGGGTGTCAAGTAGGGTGTCTTCCCCAGTTCCCTTTCACCTTACTTTTTGAGACAGGGTCCCTCATTGAGCCTCGTTCTCACCCATTCAGCTAGACTGGCTGATCAGTGAGCCTCACAAATCCTTCTCCAACTCTGAGATTATAGGTGCACGGTGTAGTGTGTGACTTTCCAAAAATAGATGGGTGATAAGGATTAAGCTGCGGTCCTTGTGTTTACATGGCAAGAACTTTACCAACTGAGCCATCTCCCCAGCTCATTTTCTCTCTTACAGTTAATTTTATTGATAAATAATGCACAGCAAACACGCCTTATGCCAAGCTCACAGGTGTAAGAGTTTGGACAGGCATCCCTTAGGATTGTCCCCACCGCAGTCAAGGCTTCTGTTACCCGCAGAAAGTAACCGGCAGCTATAGCTATGCTGTTGAATTATTGATGCTCTTCTCTCACTGTTTGCTCCCTCTTATATCCCACACAGTCATTTTATGCCTCTAATGTCTGCATTTATATTAAACATTGACTCTGTTCTATCCACTATGACCACAGTTCCATGTGAGGTCACTTTTTTTTTTCTGCTGGGAGAGCATCCTTTGGTGCCTAGTGAAAATGTGCTGTTGAGCTGGGGGTAAATTGTCTCTCTGTAAAATGCTTTCATTCACCTTCCGTGTTTACTTTTCCTGACTATGCTTGTTCCCTTTCTGCTTCCTACACACAGTTGACTATGCACAAGATACAAATTCTTCATTCTGTCATGTCTCCCAAGATGCTAGAACCCTGGAATATTCATGCTCCCATTATTGCCTTTGTGTTTCTGTCATTTTAGTCCAGAATAGACCAAAGCCCCGAATCCTAATCACTTTGCACCCAGTAGAAGAACAGAGAGATGTGTGACTAGATGCACTGAGAAGGGGACAACGATGACCACAATAAGACAGGGAACAGAAATCCTTTTAGTCTAAAAGAAGGAAAAAGGGGAAAGATTGAAGAACAGGAGCAAATTGTGACCAAGGAAAGTCCAAAAAGGAATAGCTGAAAAGAAGACAGAGAGAACCCAATGCACCACTGTAGCGTTTAATCCAGATGGACTAAAGACCACGAGAGCTGGTATAAAAGCAAACCCAATGCCATTTTGCTTACTTTCATTAAAAATTCAGAAATATACTTAGCAGAATAGTATCATGAAATTATTAACCCAAAGAAAATGGGCTCAGCTAAACTAATAGCAGTCAAAGTCATATATTAGGATATATACAGGGCTGAAGAGACGACTTGGTCATTAATAACATGCATTGCTCTTGCAGAGGACCCAGGTTCGATACCCAGAACTCACAGCAGGCACTTTACAACAACTGTCTATCTAGTCAAGGAAAATGAACATATGGGACAGCATCAGGACCAAATAGTAGTCAGGTCCTCACAGGTCACACATGGGAGATGAATTGGGAAAGCTATTTATAAAATAATTCGATCAAAAGTGCAAAATTTCAAACCACTATGACTGGGTAAAGATCTGTGGCTGGGATTGTGCCTCTGAAAGCAGCTGTGCACTAGAATTACCTGGCAAGTGAACGAAAACAAACAGAAGCAAGCAAAACACAAAAGAGGCTAATGAACCCAGATGTCTGGAAAAGAGCCTGTGTGGGTATAAATTTTTAAATCCAACGTTTAGCATTCCACACAGCTCAGAAACATCGCCCAAGGCCTTTTGTTGTTGTTATTGTACTGAGTTATGTTTTTACTTCAAAATGTCTATAAGGAGGCCTGTTCCTAGGAAGACAAAATGTGCTTGTACTACCTGTGAGGGGGAAAAATGGAAAATATGCAGACATCTATCAACCGATGAATTAATAATGAATTTGAAAAAAAACATTCGTTGTTGAAAAGCTAGGCAACATTTAAAAATAAATGAACCGTGACAAGATGTATTTACATGGGAATCTCATAGAGTAGAAAGAGTCCTCTATATCAAAGCGAGGGCTGCATGTTACCCTTTTGTATCCAGTTTGGACAGATGCAAGAGGGGCATCTTAAGTCATCAGAGCAGGATACAGTCCCGAGTTTAGCATCTGCTTCAGAGAGCAGCCTCTCTACCAGCAAGAACGGCCTTGGAGATTGCTATGCACCTTGCTTTCTCCTTGTCTAAACTGAGATGCTGTTATTGCCTGCCTCCCAGGATTGTGTGGGGTTGGTGCGTGCTGATTGTGATGCATGGAGGGCCCCTGGCACAGCACACCGGTGATTTGTAGCTGACTGCTGTTACCACTGCTGCAGAGCAGGCTTCTGCCAGATCTGGAATGTGCTATTGCTTGAAAATCCTCTGTAGCAAAAACTATAAGATGTTAGAACTTAATAGAGTTGGTTGTGGGGTGTAGATGTTTTTGTTCTACAGTGAAAGTACTCTAGAGCGAACGATCTTAATTCTCCTTCCCTGCGGTAGCCGGCCCAGGGTGCATGATCATAAGGCAAGCCCTTCGTGTGGATGCTACCTGTGTTCTGTTGCTTTTATTGTCTCTGTCACCAAATATCTGACAAGAAACAACTTAAGGGAGAAAGGATAACTTGAGCTTCAGTTTAAGAAGGGATGTGGTCTGTCGGGTGAGGAAGGCATGGTGGCAGGAACATCATTGCAGCCACACTCAGGGAGCAGAGAGAGACAAATGCTGGTCTCAGCTCACTTTCCTCTTTTGATCCAATCTGGGATTCCAACCCATGGAACTATGCAACCCACATTAGCATGGGTCTTGCCTCCTCATATAAAAGCTTTCGGGACACGCCATCATAGACCTCCCTTATATGTGTTTCCATTGCAATTTTAAAACCAGTGAAGTTGGCAATGAAGATGAACAATCACACTGCCTAACCTCACCCTCTGCTTCCTGGCAAATGCAGGTGTCATCCTCAGAGGCTCAGTCCACAAGGAATACTGTCCAGTGATCCAAAACTCATCTTGCCACCAATATCGTGCTGCCAGTTTATCAAAGATGATGTAATCAAATATACTTACAATATATATTGGAATGATCTCTGTTCTTACTGACTTCAAAGGACCTTTGTTATTCCTGAATGTCATTGTGCTGACTTACATTTTTTATTTTTCTCATCTCTCTTTCATTGACTTATAACCAGAAATCTCAATAGCACAAGTCATCCTAGCCATTTGCTATCCTAGTATTATTGGGAATAAGTTGTGAGCTCAAAATATATGGCTCTAATGTATATACCCCCCCCCACACACACACACTCCCTTTGTATCCCAACTCTGGCCACACTCCCAACATCATGTCTGCCTGGCACTGCCATGCTAGCTGACTCTTCTTCAGTTTATCCTATGACTCTGCTGTTCTTCCTTGAGGTCTCTGCTCAGACAGAGCCTCTCCACCCACAACTATGACCCTCTACTAGCCTGGGTTTATTTTTCCCCAAGCTCTGATCCAGGCTGGCTTTCAACAAGCACAAGACAAAAGGTGAAGATGCATCTGGAGGCCCCCATCTGGTCCTTGCAAGTTCAAGAGGCTTGTTCTCACTAACGTATTGCACAGTACCCTGCACTGAGAAGTGGCCAGTCATAGACGAGGTGAATCAAGAATTTTCAGGTTTCTCAGAGTCTCATATCAGAAAATAGGAAAAGTCGGACACCTATTGTCTTCTCCTTCATTCGGCCCTGTCTCTCTCAAGGAATAGGGACCATCTCGGCAGTCCAGCTCATACATTCAAGGTCCAAATACACCTTCTTTATTCTGTATTCAGAACCTGTTGGGCACAGAGTATGTAGCAACCAAAGGTAGCAGGCCCTAATAGAATTCATATAGAAGGATGTCTGCTGTTCTTGCCATAGGCAGAGATTTTTAGAGTCCCGATCCTGCTACTTGCGTGTCATGTGCTGTCCCCTACTCAAAGATGCAGGAAATTGTTCATACCTCCAAATAAACTGGATGCCCACTTGAGAATGGCATGTCTGTATCAAAATGGAGCCTTGAAATCGTCGGGAGGCCTGCCAAGTTGCTTGGTAAAGATGGTCAGAGCAGTGTAGATGGCAAGGAGACGTAGTGGGCTTATGGACAGGGCCCCCGTGTTGCTGGGCTGGTGTCACGGCAACCTGTCTTTCCTGAGCTTGGTTCCTCAGAACCAGTTACATAACTGTCCCTGCCTGCGCAGAGGGTGTTCTGGGTGAGAGCTTGCGTTCGGCAGTGATTAGACCAGGGCCAGGCCCTGATTAAACCCCTAAGAGGTGTTAGGTAGCTGCAGTGGCAATCGCCTTCAAAGGACTCACTCTTCCTGCCACCAAATCCTAGCGGCTTATAATAGAATCAGGACCTAACATCCAGATTAAATATCTCCTTGGAAATGGACTCTGGGCTGAGCACTTCATATCTCATCAGCTTCCAGAGGAAGGGCAAGAGAGTGGGCAGCACAGTCACTAAGAAAAGCTCCTGAGAAGAGGAGGTCAAGCCAAGGAGAAGCCAGGGACTCGGGGATTTCGCAGGACAGGGCCTTTCAAGGCCATTCATCCCAGGGCTACCGTCTCATTGCTGTTTTGGATGCAACAAGCATGGGTGTTGAAGCCCACCCTTGGAGGGACAGTCAGACGATGCTGTAATTACAGCCTGGTCAGTCTGTTCATTCTGAGGTGCTGCCTCAGACCCCGGCGCTCCTTTGTTGGTGCCATTTCCAAAGAGCTTGTTAGAAGCCTGCCTGGGATGCTAGCTAGGCTTTGTCCATACACAGCTCAGTTTTCCTACCTAATTGGAGTTTGCTAACAATGCGCAGGCAGCTCAGACGACACCACATTGATTTCAGCCTGTTCCTGCAGCCCGCCCACCTTGTGCCCACATTCTAATTAAGCCTTGGTGTCCTTGAAGTAGGGCTCCGTCCAGAGGCTCTTTCTGCTTCTCTCCACTTATCTCCTCTTGTGTTCTGAAGACAGACACAAAGGCCACCCAAGGACAGCTATCTGGAAAAAACAAAAAAACCTTGTAAGTGCAAGATGAAGGACTGGAGAAATGGCACAGCGTATAAAGGACTTTCTTCACAACCCTGGGAACCTGAGTTTGGATGCCCAGAACCATGTAAAATCTAAGAGCAGAAGCACACACATGTAATCAGCACAGGAGGACCCTGTTGGGATTCATTGATCAATAGCAGAAACTATGAGCTCTGAGTACAGTGAGAGACCTTGACTCAAAATACATACATACATACATACATACATACATAAGGTGGAGCATAAAAAGGAGGGTACCAGCACCAACCCCTGGCCTCCTGCTTGTATAAGCTATAAGCAAAGCTGCTTATACACATGTGACTGTACACACATGCACACAGAAGAGAGAACATTGAATTTATCATGCACACATACAAAGAACATAGTGAATTTAGTGTGTGAAAGCTGGCACATGGAGCTGGAGCTGTGACTCAGCTGGAGGGTTGACCCAGCACATAGCAGGCTCTTGGGTTCCTCAGCATCACATAAACCAAAGCTGTGGCACACTGGTCTGTAATGTCGGTACTCCAAAGGTGAAGGCAGTGGGATTGGAAATCCAAGCTTAGCCTCCACCAGTTTGTAGCCAACCTAGGCTACATGAAATGCTCTCTCACTGGGCAGTGGTAGTTCATGCCTTTAATCCCAGCACCAGGAGGCAGAGGCAGGCAGATCTGTGATTTCCAGGCCAGCCTGGTCTACAAGAGTTAGTTCTAGGACAGGCTCCAAAGCTACAGAGAAACCCTGTCTTGGAAAAAAAAAAATCCTCTCTCAAAACAAAAGTAAAGTTAGGTCTTTGTTCTTTGTTCTCTCTTCTGGCTCTCTTTTAAAAAGAAAGACATACATATGCAAAAAAAAAAAAACCAAAAAAACATGATCCTAGGAGACACACAAC
Organism: Microtus pennsylvanicus; assembly: GCF_037038515.1. Taxonomy (NCBI): domain Eukaryota; kingdom Metazoa; phylum Chordata; class Mammalia; order Rodentia; family Cricetidae; genus Microtus; species Microtus pennsylvanicus. Next base: position 1,296,331 of record NC_134580.1, read on the forward strand.
TGTACTCAAGAAAGTCACTGCAGGATTACAATATGCTAACAAAACATTATGAATTGTTACTAGAGAGAACATCATCTTATTGCTACAGCATGCAGCAATTGCTGTGCAATCCCCTGGAACATTTTAAAGTAAGATTTATTTATTTTTATCTGATGCATACAGATGTTTCCCCTGCATGTATGTCTGTGCACTACATGTGCATATGCCCTTGGATAACCGGAGAAGGTATTGAATCCCCTGGAACTGGAGTTACAGATGGCTGTGAGCCACTGTGTGCATGCTAGGAACTGAACCCAGGTCTTCTAGAGAGCAGCTGGGGCTCTTAACTACTGAGCCATCACTCCATTCCCTGATACATTTTAGTAGTTCTCTGATAGTCGTTTCCACTTGGAAGTGGATCAAACCCTGAATGGAAGCCCTGTCCCTTTCACCACCTTTCCCAGTACCTTCTGGTACTTTTGTTCTGTCTAGCAAAGTGTGTCCCCATGCTTTCACTCTTCCTCATGTCTCTCCTCTCTATTCTAATAAGCACTTGTATCCCCAAAATGAAGAAGCTGTAGTTGATGTGTGGTGATTGGAGGTCTTCAAGTGAGGAGCTCACAGGGATTGGCCTCGACTTTGTTCCTCTATCTGCCCTCTCCTTTTCCCTGATTGCTGATCTCATTGGTCCTCCATTTTTCATCTTGCTCCCTGGCCACTCAGCTTGCATAAGCATTTCTGTATCCAGCCCATCCTCTCCATTTCTGCTACTCTGTTCTGGATCAAGACCTCATCTTCTCTCGTATGAACTTCGGCTTTCAAGCTACTCTCTCTGTTCTAGACAGCAGTGTGAACCTCCAGGCTGCAATGAGCAGCTGGTTTGGTCTATGTGTAATACAAAGCAGATTGATTGCCTGTCGCCCACAATTTGTAAAGTGATCAATAGTTCCCTTGTCCCATAAGAGCACAGGTTCTCAGAGCTGCTTCTCATGCCTTAACCCCATCCTGTCTTCGCAGGGTCCTGCATCAATCTTTCAGCTACACTTATGGCAAAGCATTGGCAGCTTCACCTCTAAGCCAAGAGCTGTATCCACAGCTTCCAGATTTATTCCTTCTTCTGCTAGGAATACCTTCTCCTCTTCCAAACTCAGCTTCCTCTGACTCAGCAGACATCATCTTTCTGAGAAATCCTTGCCCAGCCTCTCCATTCCCTGCACCTCCACTAGGCTCTGTCGTGCCCACTTCCCATGCCTGATTTCAATGTGTTCCTACCCAGCTTGCCCAGTCATCACAATCCCCCATTTACTGTACTCAGCCCGAGTTCCTGCCTCATCTCTGGCGCCAGCACTAGGTCTGACCCTCTGCCCTTAACCCTTCTGCTGCACAAATTACACTCATGTTCGAGGAAGGTCAAGTCCACCATGGATGAATTTTGTCCACTCAAAAGATACATAAAAGTCCAAATCCCCAGTGCCAGTAAATGTGACCTTACTTGGAAGTTTACAGAGTCTTACAGATAGAATCAGGCCAAGATGAGTTCATGGGATGAATCCCATCTGTATGAGAATAGGAAGAGAGACCCAGACCCAGAGACAGGCAAGAAGAGTATTCTGTAACAATGAAGAGGCAGAGATCTCTGTATCTAGAACACCCAAAATTGAAGCAACTACCAGAAGCTTCTAGAAGGTGTTGGAATAGATTTCCCCTCCAGCCCCACAAAAGAAACCAACCTTATTGGCACTGAGCTTTGAACACTTAACTTTCCTTAAACATAATATTTTAGTTTTCATTAATAATCTAATATTTACCTGCAAATTTCAAGATGTCATTATTTTCTAGTGCTGAGTAGTACTCCATTGTGTAAATGTACTACATTTTCTTTATCTATTCTTTGGTTGAGGGGCATCTAGGTTGTTTTCAGGTTCTTGCTATTATTAATAATGCTGCTATAAACATAGTTGAGCACATGTCCTTGTGGTATGATTGAGTATCTTTTGTGCTGGGTCTTGAGGTAGACTGTTTCCTAATTTTCCGAGAAATCGCCACACTGATTTCCAAAGCAGCTGTACAAGTTTGCATTCTCACAAGCAGTGGAGGAGTGTTCCCCTTACCCCACATTCTCTCCAGCATAGTCTGTCATCAGTGTTTTTGATCTTGTCCATTCTGACAGGTGTCAGATGCGAATCTCAAAGTTGTTTTGATTTGTATTTCTCTGATTGCTAAGGATGTTGAGCATTTCCTTAAGTGTCTTTTAGCCCTTTGAGATTCATCTGTTGAGAGTTCTCTGTTTAAGTTTGCCCCCAATTTTTTATCAGATTATTTGCTCTTTTAATGTTAGGTTTCTTAAATTTTTGTATATTTTGGATATCAGTCCTTGGTCCAGTGTGGGGTTGATAAAGATCTTTTCCCAATCTGTAGGCTGCCATTCTGTCTTGTTGACTGTGTCCTTTACTTTACAGAAGCTTCTCAGTTTCAGAAGGTCCCATTTATTGTTTCTCTCAGTGTCTGTGTTACTGGGGTTATATTTAGGAAGTGGTCTCCTGCACCAATGTGCTCAAGTGTACTTCCCATTTTCTCTTCTATAAGGTTCAGTGTGGTTGGTTTTATATTGAGGTCTTTGATCCATTTGGACTCGAATTTTGTGCATGGTGATAGATATGAATCTATTTGCATTCTTCTACATGTTGATATCCAGTTATGCCAGCACCATTTGTTGAATTGCTTTCTTTGGATCTAGCTAGAAACTTTGAGTGAGGTAACCTAGATACAGTAAGACAAATATAATATGCATTCCCTCATAGGTGGCTTTTAGACATAAAGCAAAAAAAAAAAAAAGAAAGAAAAGAAAAGCCTGCAGGCCACAGTTCCAGAGAAACTAGGCAACACAGAGGACCTTAAGAAAGACACACACAGATCTATATAGGAAGGTAAAAAAGACAAAATCTCCTGAGTAAACTGGGAGCATGGGGATCACATGAGAGGGTAGAAAGGAAGAGGGGAGGAAGAGAAGGGAGTGGAGAAAAAATGTATAGCTTAATAAAGCAATTTAAAAAAGATAAAATAATCAAATATTTATATGATCAGACAATACATATCTATTTGTGTGAGTCACCCAATGTGGTGTTTTTTTTACACTACCTCAGGAGTCATACATGGTCTGCTGCTCATTCTCAACACCATGTGCCTCTAAAGTTCCTCCTCTGAGGACCATCTAGAAGGGCTTCATTGCAAGTGCTTCCCTTTATACTTCTTGTGATTGCTCTAAATATATGTTGAAATGCCCTTTTCTACAGTGCCAATCTATTTAACTAAATGGCAAATCACCATTTACTTTAACTTGAAGAATCAAAAGCCTATTGCATAAAAGAACAGCTTACCCAAGTGAGGACAAAGCCTCCCAAATGATCTCTGAGGTTCTTACCTCATCAAACCCATTGTCAGTAAAGTCGTTCTCTGGTTGAGATATGCTCTTTTGGTATCGTTGACAGCCCCCCCCCCCGACACATACACCAGACCTGTCTCTTGTGCCCGCCTTTCTCATTCATCCATTCAAAAAGCTTTTATCAAGGGAATATTGTCTGTTGACATTGTCCTTACTCATGTCACTCTGGGGTATATAGCCAGGGACAACACAGCCTGCTTGGATCTTACACAGTAAACACACCAGTAATGTAAAAATAATGACATTATTTTATATAGCTTAGTGTGTACCTTGTCATAGACAGTACAAATTACACGGGGGAAACTAATCAGAAAGAAGAACTACAGACTCAGCTTGAAGTCAATTCTGTAAGATTAAGGCTTTTGCACCTTTTCTGCAGTGACGACCAATCTCAGTGACTTAATAACACAAGCAATTCTTTCTCATGGGCTGGTCTCGATGCAGGTTGCAATTCTGGATTCTTTTAGGCTAAGCTGGGTTCTGCTGATCCTCTGGTGTCAGAACCCAAAGGTGAGAGCAGCTTCTAAGACGGCATCAACAGCCTGGACCCTGACCCCATACACTCCCTCTTCCCCCAAGTGAGACCTGACTGCAGTGACTCACTGGTAAACACGGGCAGAGCAGGAGCAATGGGGACAGCACCCCTTCTTAGGCCTTAAAGGACTATGTCTCCAGTCTCCCCTCCATCTCTCTCTGGAGGCAGTGTGGTGGGCTGTCCCATGTGCTGGTTCCAAGGCCAATGAGGACCTGCATGTCTGCCTCGGAGCTGCAGGTACCTAAGACTCTGCTCAGCAGGGAGGAAGAGGGAAGATGCTGAGCCTAGGGAATGTGGATAGAAGCAGAGACCCTACTCAGGAGGTAGCATACTGAAAGGCAGAATAAATCACATATTTTGCACAGATTTATTCCTGAAGGTGCTGGTTTATTTCTTTTTCTTGAGGGGGAGGAATGAAATACAGTGAAAGCAGGAGGCTTTTTCAAGATTATCCACCAAGGAATCTCTACTATTTTGATTTCCCTGATTATTTTTTACTGGTCTGGAACCTCAGGTATTTCATTTGCTTTTATACTGTGTTTTTATTATTGTTTTTCTTTCCTTTGACACTAAAAGTACAGCATTCGCTACTTTCTCAAATGTTGTCAGGGTTTCCATCCTGCCTGGTTTCCGCAGTCGTTAAGTCCCAAAGAAATCACACAGAGGTCTACATTAACTATAAACTGGTTTTCCCATTAGTTCAGGCTTCTTATTAACTCTTATAACTTATATTAATCCATTATTCTTGTCTATGTTAGCCACGTGGCTCAGTACCTTATTCAGCGAGACAGTCACATCTTGCTTCTTCTGTGGCTGGGTCATGAACTGTGTCCTCTTCCCAGAATTCTCCTGTTCTTCTTGACCCGCCTATACTTCCTGTCTGGTTGTCCTGCCTATACTTCCTGCCTGGCTGCTGGCCAATCAGCGATTATTTAAAATAAAATTGACAGAATACAGACCATTGTCTCACACCACTCAAATGCCTAAGGTTCCATACAAGACTGTTTAGATGTCCCTTTAAAACAAATCTCCATGTATACTTGCTCACTGTGCCCACTGGAGTGAAGGAAGTAGACTCCGAGGGGGCCAGGCTGTAGGTGGCTTGGGTGGACTAGCATGGAGCTATCAGGAGATGTCTGAAGCCTCTCAAAGATTCTAGATTCATCTTAGAGAGTTTATATTGCCGTTAGTTTTCCACTTACTGGCTTTGTGGGCTTTGGCAAGCTCCTCAACTGCTATGACTTAGTTTTATTACCTTGAAAACAAGTTTGCTTCTCAGATCATGAGAAACTGAAAAAAATCTGTTACATGACAGAAACTAGAGAGAAAAGCTCAATACACCAATGTCACAATTCAAGGCAAATGAAAACTCTTAAAAAGTAGGTCTTGCTCGTGGCATATTTCCTGATCTTATTATATTGGTCTATGAAATGATTGCTTTCTCCTTCTCCAGGGGCGCAGTAGAAAACATGAGAGTTTCCACGGAGGAAGTAAAGAGCAAATGTGAAACTTTATGTTCCCAGGTCATGCTTAACCTTGCTCACCCCTCTTTTCTTTGCCTTCTTTTTGGCATAGGGTTTCTCTGTGGCCCTAGCTGTCCTGGAATTTGCTCTGTAGATGAGGCTATAGACTCAAACTCAGAGTGCTGGGATAAAAGGTGTGTGCTACCACTGCCTGACTTATTCTCTCTTTTATATCACTGTTATCTTTCTCTGTGGCAGCCATGGATGGACATTGTCCAGACCTCCCGCAGCGAAGGAGGAGCCTACTCATCACGCCACAGCACCTTCAGGTCCCACCACTCACCTAAGCTGGCAGCTGACATCTTGATGGCAGATGGGTCATGAACCTGTGTTCCCATCCTGCCATGGGCCTTCTCTCATGGATGGTTTTTGCCCCAAAGCTCCCTTGGGATTGTTTGAAATGCTGTCAGCTAACCTGGCAGATGGACAGACTCCTTCCTCAAGACCTCTTCCTTCTGGCTTTCTTTTCTCAGCCATCAGGATATCATCCATCACTAGGATGGACCAGAAGCTATCTTTGCCTTTATGTCCCCTTTTCCATTGCTGCATCCCTTCTTGAATCACTTTCCTCCTATACTGCTATTGTTTGAATGTGAAACGGTCCTCTTAGGCTCATGAGTTTGAACATTTGGTCTCCAGCAGATGGCACTATTTGGGGAGGGTGTGAAACTTTTAGGAAGCAGGGTCTCACTGCAGAAAGTAGATAGGTAAGAACGTTCCTTAAGGTTGTTAGTCACCATGGGCTGAGCCCTCCTGGGTTGATCACTAATTAAGAAAATACCTTACAGCTAGTTCTCATGAATGCATTTCCTCAACTGAGGCTTCTTTGTCTTTGATGACTCTTGCTTCTGCCAAGTTGACATACAAAAACCAGTCAGTACAGTGCTAGCTTGACTGGAATGCAGTGACCTTAATCATTATACATTGTTCTTTGCTGCTCTTATTCTCTACCAGTAGAGCTGAATGGTTTATAATGCAGGCCATGGGACCCACACAGCCTAAGGTAGCTTTGATGTGACCTTATTCACAAAATGTCTATGAGCTCTTGCTATGAGGACATAATTTCCAGTATTACCACTGGGATCACCTGAGGGAACCCTGAAGCCTCCCCAAGCCTAAAAATCACCCCCATCAAATTAAGTACTCATTTCTGTAGCTGGAGTTCTGGTAAGACCCTTAGACCCCAACATGTTTTTGAGCCCAGGGTTGTTGCAGCCCACAGCGAAGCTTGGGAGCTAGGAGACTGAATACACAGATGGATGATGGACATATCACCTGGAACTGCACCTCTACGGAAACCCCAGGGAAGCCAGATGACAAGCTCGGAAGCAATCATTTTCTCACAGGCAGGGCTTGATTGATGTCTGCCAGCTTTCCTCGTGTGTGCCTCATTTTTCTGCTCAGTTCTAACCAGGAGAGTTGAATGAGGCTGCAAACCAGTAGCATAGGATGCCCTCCTGTTGGTCAGCTGACTACTGCTTCCCCGGGCTGACAACTTCCAGAGCGGCTGCTGGAGCATCTCTTTCATGCAACTCCCCTGCCTCCCAAAGGCATGCCATTGTGCTGGATGGGAAGGTCGCATAAACAGCCTCTCCTTTCCCTGCAGTGAGTGGCCTTTGTTCATTTCTGCAGACCCACTGCTACAGAGCGGGGATGCTAGCTCCTCACCGGAGGCACTAGGCTTTGTTTGAGGAATCCTTGCTTATGGACAGCCAGATCAAGGAGGTTCCAAAATAATGGTTTAGAAATGAATCTTGAATAGTAGTTTAAGAATAAGTGGGGAGGACAAGGACACACACCACTCAGGCCCTATGTTCAGTAAGAGGGAAGAAAGCTGTGTGTGCACACTGTAGACAAAAACCCTACCATGGCTCTATATTTTCATCCCCAGGCAGAGCACAGAAGGCCAGAAAGGCGAGGAGGGCTGCCACCTGCCGAGCAGATCAGCCACCTGGCAATGAGGGGAAGGGCTGGGAGCTGGAAGATCTGGGAGGTGAGGAGAAGTAATCTCAGAACTGAAAATGAAAACCAGGCTTGTGTCCAATGTGTCACCAAGCAGTGGGTGGCAGCTGCCAGCATCTTTTGGCCAATGCTGTTTTCATTTCAAGGTGAAGATGATGCAGCAGATACTGAATCACTTGCACTCTTGGATTTTTCATATGGACCAGAAGGCCTCCAGATTGACTGTATCCCTGTAGGGAGTCATGCGGGATGGTGGTGGAGGGGAAGACTTCCTATGGGCAGCTGCCAGGTGTTTGCAGGAGTGAGCACCCAGGAAACACATCTCCATTACAGGCTATTGTCTTATCCCCTCTCAGTGCCCTCAGCCACCCTCTGCTCCTTTGTGCCTTTGGATCTGAATTTCCCTCACACCAGCTCTGGAGAGAGACTGATTAACAATGTCAAGATTTTTAAAAGCTGACAGAGAATGTTTTGAGGTACAATGGCCTACCCAGGGGGCACCAGCCTGTTAGCAATGGTGAAAGACAGTGCCTCCAGCCAGAAAAAAGAATTTCAAGTAGCTTGAGCCCAGATCTTGGGGGACAAGGATGTTGTTCTTCGTGTTCTGTTCTCCAATCCTCAGATCACATCAATTATTCACCCACATCTCTCCAATCTCCAGGAGGGCCATAGACTAGCAATTATTGACTGTGTTCTGTGTGCAGTGTGGTGCTAAGCTTTTAAACACATGTGATTAGTGAGATTTGCAGATGGAGGGTACCTTCCTTGGTGGCCACGGACTTGCAGAAATCACAGGTAGGAGAGCAAAGTTAGAGCTGGGAGCCAGACCTGGTTCATTTGTCAACTAGCAGAGCATGATGGGATGTGGTGCCTGCAATCCCTGCTACAGATACACACACACACACACACACACACACACACACACACACACACACAGTTAAGAGCAGTATTCTACTGTAGTCTCTGTTGGACTCCTCCCAATACCCAAGAGACGAAGAGAACTGTTCAAGTTCGAGTATCCCCCATACATCCCCATTAGACTCATCTGTCTCAAAATGTTATAAACCCTAGATTTTGCATTATTTTCCTCCAGGTTCTCTGTCCTTCTTTCTCCTTGTTCTGGACCTTGTGTCCCCTGCCAGGACTCACATTATTGTGAGTCACCTAAGGACTCTTCCAGGACCCTTTTACCTACACTTGGTACCCAAGGCTTTAGTCCCAGGTATGCGGCTCTCTGTACTCCTTACTGTGTGAGGTCCTTAGAGGCATCGCTTTACTCTTCACTCATGTGGTTTCCCAGGGTGAGGGACACGATACATAGAATTCTCCGAGTAAGGAAGCCATGAATGACAGCTGGGGGTGGGGGCTGCTCTTGTTCCATGCAATCTCAGTGCATGCAGAACAGCATTCCTAGCTGGTGGACAAACAAAGCATCCCAGGCTAACCTGCTCAAAGGAGGTGAGGAGCAGCCCCATTTCTATGGGATGAGAATAGAGGACTCCAGGCTGCTCTTTAACCTCTCAGCTGCCTCCTGTAATAGAGACAAGATTGGAACTACCTCGAAGAAAAAGCAGGAAACTGAGCTGTCTCTATGGAGTCGGCCATTCTCTCCATCCAAGTGGAAAAAAACCTAGCACCAGACATTCAAACTCCAAGAGAAAGTACAAAACTCATTTTTTTGCTAGCTCTGACCCCTAATCTATCTCAGCAGGATTAACACCCTCTCAGCTGACCTCAAGCAATTTCCAAAGCCACGAGAGTAGATGGGATGCGTCTGTGAGCAACAGCTATTAGAGGGAAAGTGTTTGTCTCCCACACAACAGGCTATGAGTCAGGAAATCCCTCTCCTGTGTGAGAGGAAAAAGGGAGAACTAAGCCATCTCAGGATAACAAAAAACAAAAATGGAGAGTCGGGCACCAGGAAAGAGGAGCAGCCATGGTATGCAAATCAGACACATGGGGGGAACTAGACATTTCCCGGCCACACATTTAGACCTCAGACATATCTAAATGCCAGTCACTGACTGCTTCTGAGCTGGTAGACCAAGCACGGTCAGAGAGGAATCTGACATAGAAGAGGAATAATGGAGCGAATGGCCTATTGATGTCAGGGGGGATTAACGGGATATGGTGAAGGAGCAAGAAGTTGCTATGGCCCTGGTCCTGAGGGGACTGTGAAGACAATCATGCTGCCAGCCAGAGAAAGAGGTGAAACACTCAAGTTCTAGGCATAGGCAGGGTTACTGTGTGGTAGATTGCTCTAGCCCAGGAATGACCAGCAAGGACTGAAAAGTAGGGTTGCATTCAACTAAACAGCTTCTGCCCATCAAAAGGAACAGAGGAAAAAGCTTGGAAGCAGGTATTGGCACTGCTGGGATTCCCAGGTTCTTATGTCTCTGAACAAAGATTTGAACCAATTCATGTGGATAGCAATAGGAGTTTATTCAAGAAAGGGCGCTAAGGAATGCCTAAACTTTCTATGGCAGATGCTGCCCAAACAACTGAGACCTTGGCAACCTAATACGGTGGACTTTTAGGTCATTCACACAGAGTTTTTCCTATGCATAATCTTAGTAGGGAGGGGTTTCTAGTCTTTTTCTCTGCCATTGGTTCCCTTCATGGGCTAATCCTGACACCTCTAAAGCCAACCTTTCTGCCTTAGCCTTCTGCCTTAGGATAATCTTCAAGATGGAGAAAATCCTTGCCAGATATTTATCTATAAATGCAAACACAGAACTCTCATCTCCAGGGGAGAAGAGATAGTTTGTTCTATAGCCAAATATGAGTAACTATGGTCCCAGAACACAGATTTCCAAATGCCAGTGTGGTAACAGTTGGATAAAGATTTTTTTATAGCAGCAGAACAAAGTCATAAATCAACATGTTTTTCACATACATTGGTGAAAACAGCGGCAGCAGCATAGAATCTCAGCTATAGGCCTCAGATGCTGGCTGATGACACTCTTAGCCTTTTAATTGGTGAAAACTATGGTATTATTAATACATCTTAAGATTTTTTTAACTTTTAGTTATAGGATGTTAGGTCTGACACCGAGGTGGGCAAGGAATGGCTATTAGGTAGGCTGAAGACAGCCAAACAAAATAAATCGTAATTAGGTTTCAAACCTACAACACTCCAACACCTCCACAATCATTGGGGTTCCAGTCGATTATCCTTGCAAAAGGTTGAGTCTAAAAACACAGCTGTTTTCTGTGAACTTCGTTCACACATCGAACAGGAGATTAATATTTAGCATACAGCACAAATTCTAAAGGACAAACATCCAAAAAAGTAGTAATCTAATCCATCAAAGGGGAAATAAATGCTTTTCCAAAGAACTACAAATGTTCAATAAACTCACACAAAAAGTTCAACATCCATTGTCACGAAGGAAATGCTAGTCATACTGACACTCCTCCTTGCTGTTAGCAAGAAAGCAAAAACATTTCCAGGCCTGACAGGAGAGGCCTATATTCCCAGGTACACAGGAGGCAGAGGCAGGCAGATCAGAAGTGCAAGGCCTGCTTGGACTACGGAGTGAGTTCAAGATCAGCCTGTTCAACGTAATGAGAGCCTTACTCAAAATGTGTATAATGAGCTGTAGATAGAGCTAAATAATAAGATACTATGATCTATAATACTAGCAAATAATAATAGCATGCTAGTATGTGTCAGGACCTGGCTTCAATCCTAATACCACAGGAAAAGAAAAGAAAGTACTCTGCTATACTGACAGTAAAAGTGTTAATTAGTCTAGCTAATTCTGGAAATTCAGGTTTGTAATCTGCTGTCTTAGTTTTTTTTTTTTATATTCCAAAAAGAAATTGGGAAACAGAAATTAGTTAAAGAAAATGAAATTATTAACCCTTTGATGAAACTAGGGAGAGACAGAACTTAACTCCTCTCATTTCCACTATGCCTGTGGAGGTCTTAGATTTTGAGACAATCCCCAGAAGCCAAATGCATTTGGTTGAATCCGTTTAACTGGCCACTTCCTGGTGTTAAGGCGAATGGGCTTCCAGTTGGCTCCACTGTCTCTGTTTTATTGTTACAGAGACAGTTTCCCAGTCAGGTTCAGGACCGAAGAAATTGGGCAAGTCGTTCTAACTCTAAAATCCCACATTTTCCAAACATAAGAGTCAGAGTCTTTATGGGACCCTGGCTGCATGGGCCTTGATGACCTCACTTACTGGGCATGGCAAGGTTTTTTTGTCCCTGTGTCCATCACTTGACAGGCGTATGATGGGAAGCCTTGTGTATCTTTTCTCTAGAGTCAGCTTCTAGCTCTGATCCATGCTGCCTCCTAGACATTGTAATTTTGTGAATGAGAAAGATGATAGCATCTTAGCCAATAGAAGGGGCAGGATTGTCTCTCTTTGGGGCCCAATCTTGCATCATGGGATGCTGTTTACACAGCCATGGTGGAAATGAACAAACTAAAGCTAGGACTTCCATGGGATCCAGCTGCATACGTGTTTATTTTGGCACTATTCATAATTGCCAAGTATGGAACTAGCGAAGATATCCATCAGTAGATTACTAGATGAAAACCTGTGGCACATACATGTGGTGGAGTTCTGGGAGGCTGTAAAGAAGAAAATCACGCCATTTGCAGGAAAATGAGTAAACTGTAGGTTATAACTCTGAGTGAAATAAGCCAGACTCAGAAAGATGTGATCATGTTTTCTCTTATATGTGAATTTAGTGAAGAAAAGGATATGAACATTAAAAGGGGGGGATATTCGGGGTGTAGGAGGGGATTAGACGAAGAAAAGACAGAGGTTGATGGAGTGAATATCAAAGTACACTATATGCATGTTTGGAAATAACGTAATGAAACCCATTACTTAGTATAACAGATATATGCTAATGAAATAATGTTGACACTAGAGGGGCTAGAGTCCCAGCAGGAACTGTGTCATCCATAGCGCTCAGGCACTGTCCACTGACCTCCCAGAAGGGAGAGAACATTGTTCACAAATACTCTGCCTCCTTCTGTTCCTCTCTGTTCTCCCACGACAGCCTCTTAAGGATGAGTCCCAGCGGAAGAGTTATGAGAATTGGTGGTTCATTTTTAGGTTTTTGGTTTAGATAAATAAATTTAAAGTCAGGATTAGAAGTTTGAGGAGAATTTTATTAGTGTTTGATAGAAAAATAGGGCAGGTAAGCTGAAAATCTCAACAGCTTCTGGGAAAAGTGAGATGAAAGTCTTTTGCAATAGGTCAGCAAGCAGCAGTGTGGCAGAAAGGTGATGGGCTTCCCAAATGAATGAGAAGGCCCAGAGGCTCCAAAAAGTATGCGCAGACTTTGACTAGTATAGAGAAAAGGAAAAAGAAAAAAAAAGGCATGCTTCTTTGAGTATGATTCAGTGATCAGACCTGCTGGGGTCCTGTGCCAGCCCGGACCCTAAGTTATTTTTCCAGACCAGAGGGGAGGTGTGGGATTAGAGACACAACTCACCTGGCTTTATCGGGAGGGAGGTTCTCAGTGATCCCTCATGAAATCTTGAGTTCATATCCTGAAAATTCCTCTGCATTTATTCTCCAAACAGTCTTATATACCAAAGCATAAACTGAGGGGAAAATTCATTAGCATGCTGTTTCCTAGGTAACCAGGTGAATGGTTGTGGTCATGTCCACACATCTACCTATGCCTGCTCCGTCACATAGGCTGAATTAACATCTGTTTTCAGGCATCCTCCAAATTACAAAGGAGCAGAACAACATCCTGACCCTTTGTTAGGGACAGCGACAGGCTAGGTGACCAACCACCTCCTGTGTGGCAGGTGTAAACTATGGCCGGGGATTCTGGTCCCCATACCATGTAGAAATATGGACCTACATAGAACACATGACCATTGTTATTACACGAATGTAATTCTGTTTTAAATGTATGTTCTACACAGCCTCTATGTCTCTTATTATATTTAAAACTCCCACAGCTCAAAAAACATAGTGGCTTCTTCATCCAACACTGATGGAGGAGGGTCATCTTTCTATCTGTTGATTTCATTGGTTAAGCAATAAAGAAACTGCTTGGCCCTCATAGGTTGAAACATAAGTGGGAGGAGTAAACAGAACAGAAGGCTGGGAGAGAGAAGCTGAGTCAGTGAGTCGCCATGATTCTCCCACTCCAGGCAGACGCAGGTTAAGATCATTCCTGGTAAGCCAGCTCGTGGGCTACACAGATTAATAGAAATGGGCTAGCCCAGGTGCGAGAGTTAGCTGAGAAAAGGCTGGAACTAATGGGCCAAGCGGTGTTTAAAAGAATACAGTTTCCGTGTAATTATTTTGGGACATAAGCTAGAACTAGCCATGTGGGCAGCCAGGTGCCGGGGAAGCTCCCCGCCGCTCTTATTTCAACACAAAACATTACTGCTGCCATTTTAACTGAGGTCAGGTGACCTTACCACCATCTTAACTGAGGTCAGGTGATCTCGCCACCATCTTAATTGAGGGCCAGGTCAGGTGACTAAGTCCCACCATCTTTACTGAGATAGCCCCTGCCTAGTCCCACAGTTTACTTATGTTTTTGTCTCTAAACTCTTCTTATTGACTCTGTTACATGTATGTTTTGTGCAGTAGCATGTTTTGGTAGGGCCCACCAGAAGCATTCATTTCACCCAATTCCTGTTTAATGTGTGTGTATGTGTTTGTGTGCATGCATGCAACCTAAATGGACATATGTTTACTGTCAAATGTTATAGTTGTCTGTCCATTATATCTCATTCTAGACTAAGAAAGCAATAAGTCTCATGTTTTAAGTTGGTATGTACCTCTAAATCTCTTACAAAAATATGGTATATTTAATTCAACCCTGCTTTAAAATATAAAATAAGCTGTTCTCTACTATTATCAGCTCTACCATTAAACTTCTATTGCAAGCATGTTTTTCTTCTTTGTCTTTTAAAGTATAAATCTTACCTGTTAAACTGAGAGCCAGTCAAGCTTGGACCCAGCTCTCTAGGCAGATTCTATACAGTTATAACTCTTCTATACCTGGTAAACAGCCCTCAACTGCTCAGAGATCTGGGAAATATAGCATTTAAATATTTAATTATTAAAAGACTTTCATAACAGAGAGCGACAGTTTGGCTCCTAGCAGCACTTTACTTCCTCCAAAGAAGACAGAAGGCAGATGGGCACAAAACAATGTCCATTTGCAATTCGCTTCAACTGCCAAGTGCTGACCACTGGGTAAAACTGCCTTTCATCTAAACTGAAAATCACCAGACAGTGGAAAGAATCACTAGAATCAATAGCCTAGCTGCTCAGGTCAAGGTAGGCTTGTCTTCCTACAGATTTCTTAGCCCACAGTATCTTCTGGAGCCTGGCAGGCCCAGGGCTAAACAGCAAGAGAAAAATACAACCTTCAGCAACCATGGAGGACCTTGAGGAGAAGCTCTAGGTGCCAATTAAGCAAGTTCTCTGTCATTTTTTAATCAATAACTCAAGTAAAATTTTATCCTTCTCAAAGATCGCTGATGCAGTTTGACAGCTGAGAAGTTTTGTCAGTTTAAAAGGACAGCCTCACCAAACAAATTTCAGTAAGATACAAATATAAGTTATTAAACATGTACCTGCAAGTTATAAAGATGTGAGGACATTATGCACAAAAATCTGTCACGGTCATTTTGGCATAAATATGCTGCTGTTTAAAACTTATGTCATCACAAACCCAAAAAATTCTTGTGAGTTCCAGGTTAAACAAGTTCAGATACTTGCCTCTCAATTCCCTGGTCCTAATTTTTTTCCCTAAACTTAACTTTGTCCTCTGTTCTGCCAATACCTTAAACAGGTGTAAGAGACACCAGACATTTCCATACCACAAACCCTGGACAGGAGTAAAGAGACCAGCTACCCCAGGATGTGACCAGCACCCAGCTTTCTCAGGTTCTGCCCCCCCCTCCCCAGACAATACCTACAAATAAGCAGGAAGCAGTCTTGAGAATCTGCTGTCCCAATTCCTTTAGCCTGTTGTGCCTAACTTCCTGCCTTTTTATTACATACCTGTAAGATGAACTTAATCTCTTGAACAAACGTCAACAACTCTTCGAAGTTATCGTTGATTCCCTTCCTCCCTTTACACAGATTTTAAAAGCCTGAATGCATTGGATTCCTTATCTAAAACATGTTTGGAAGATTTATTCAAATAGCATGGTAGAACTATTAAGTTTATTAGCAAAGAAAATATGGTTAGCTATTAAACTATTGCCTAGAAAGTCGGTTTCACATATTTTTTTCTGATGAAAAAGAGGAACATGAACATTGTTTGAGGTGCACTAATAGATAACTCCCATGTGGAACCTGGAAACACTGACTCCACAGAAGCAGAGAGTAGAACAACAGAGGTTAGCAGGGCTGGTTTGGGGGTAAAGTTAGGAAATACTAATCAAGTCATGCAAAAAAGCCAGTTAGACATGCTAGAAAGAAAAAATCTCTTTGTCTCACAGAAGGACATGCTAACAAATTGAAAGTAACTCAGCAAGGAATTTCTTTTTGTAAAAATGGTCAACCAGAACCCAAACTGGGCCAGCAAGCTCAATGGGAAAGGAAGTTCTCTGATTTTATTCAAATGCAGGTGGTGTATCTTTTCCTCCTTGGCTGGAGTCCAACCTCAGAATTTCTCAGATAGCGAGTTTGAAAAGGATCTGAAGAGAGGAAATTAGAGAAAGGGAGGAGGACATGCTCGCAGCTCCAGGCCATCCAGTTGTGAGGGCCTAGCCGGCCTTCACATAAACAAATGTTTTACCTGGCCCAGGAGACTAAAAGACAAGCATGAAAGTTTTACAAGCTGGGAAAGATTAAAGTGGGGGCAGGTTTCTGCTATAGTGGCCATTAGTAGGCCAGTTATATTTGATAGAAAGGAAAACATACATTTCCCACTTGGTAGATAGAATAAATTAATACATTGTGTAACAATGTGATGTATAATTGGAAATTACCAAGAGGGTAGACTTGCAGTGTTTTAGCCACAAAACCATATATGAAGCAATGACTATGTGATATAGCTTGTTTAGCCATTCTATCTATATATATTAAAACATTATGAGCACCTTGTATCTATCATCAGGGATCTTTGAAAGATAAACTACTAGACATGTATGGGAAAGAGAAGCCAAAACATGTACAGTTAGTGATTCCAAACTAAAACGAAAAAAAGTGATAAAGGGCTAAAAATTTCTCTAAAACATATAGAAATTATGGATGTTGAAATAAATACATAATTCAGGGGGAAGTTTCAAATTTCTCCATTTTGTAGTCCATCCTAATTGAGACATTTAAAACTCAACAATAAAAATTTCTTCAGGCAGGAAAATCATATACAGAGGAAGAAAATTTATGAGGCAGGGACCAACAGCTGTAGGTCAATATGAACATCATAAAAACAGAATAATTCCAACCGAATTCCAGAAGACCAAGAAGACAGGAGCTGGAGATGGCTCAGTGGTTAAGAGCACCGACTATTCTTCCAGAGGTTTCAAGTTCAATTCCCAGCAACCACATGGTGGCTCACAACTATCTATAGTGGGATCTGACACCCTCTTCTGGAGTGCAGGTGTATATGAATTTTAGAGCACTCATACACACAAAATAAACAAATCTTTTAAAAGAAAGGATGGATGGAAAACAAGAAGACTATGATTGAAGGTGAGGTTGTCAAGCACTCGACTGATGCTCTCAGATGCCAGTATTCAGAGCCCTCCTTTGGCAGTGATGTTCACATGTGCTCAGGGTGTATATCAAGCAATGCATGTAAAGTAACAGCGGTGGAAGTGTTTGATGGAATCACAACTTTGGTCCTACTTCTGGATATATAGATCTCAAAAGCTAAACTGAGCTTCTGAGAAAAGTTTTCCATTCCAAAAGGAAAAAAAACTAATCAGAGAAAATCATTTTTCCATCCCTTTTGATTCCTGCCTCATTAACTATGGTGGGGACAAGATAGCTGGCTTAGCATTGCAGGAGCCGTCTTGACATTGTGAAGCAAGACATCACTCAGCAATGGGAAGCACAAAAGCTGAAGAAGCCGGAGGGCTTAATGACAGCCTTTCAACACTGGGATCAATACTGGGCCTGTTGTTTCTGGGCTTCTTAGAAACGCATTTGAGTCTGGCCATCTTGGTCTACCAGTGAGACATCCATTTCACCACCAGCGAATTTGTTCTAAGAACCCTCTGCCCATTAGCAAAGTCCTTTACCTTCCAGTGAAATCTAAGCTCCTTCGAGGCAGAGCTATTGTGGATTTTGTTTACTGTTATCTTCCTGATGCTTGAAAGAGCTCAGGAGCAAGACAGATATAAAATAAGTACCCATCGACTAAACAGCAAAACAAAATTTAACATGTTATCTTTAGGAGTTTTTACACTACAAACATCTCAACAACAGACTTGTTCTGAAATTTCTTTAGAATTATCCCTCTAAGAACAAACAAACTACTAATTTCAGATCCCCTGTGTATGATTCATGGTATATTCTTTAGATACTTCAAGAAAATCTGTGTGGTTTGTTATCTGCCTCCAACCACACAACACAGGTTTCATGAGTCATAGGTTCCGCGCAATAGCTCTGTGTACTTTTGAATGTTTCATGGGAATCATGAAGTTTGGAGTCATTTCTATGTTACTAACACTTGTTCTGATACATCAGCCACATGTATTTAGATAATTTTTTATTTCTTACTACCTATATTGGAAGGAAAGTCCCAGAGAATATGTCTAGATGAGGCAGACCTGAATTCAATAACCTGGTTTAATTTTCAGCTATCTAAACTTTCTTCTGAATTAATTAGTCTAAATTAGGCAAGTGATGAGGGCTCTTTTAGGCCACTATTCTGCCCTAGGTAAGTTGTCAGGTGTGTTGGAGCATGTGCATACATGGTAGAGGTCATCAGACTTCCTTGACGAGCCCACTCCAAATCGCTGGCCTTCTGAATTAAACTCAAAGGAACTGCTGCTGCGTTTCCAATGATTTCAGAGCCCAGGGCACAGTAATATGTTTCTTCCAAGGTCGAGTTCAGGCTACTACTATAAAAAGACCTTGTGTCCAGAGATTCATCTGAACTTTAGACACAGTGTTCCTCATTTGGTAAACATTTGGTCAAGTTCCTCATCAGATAAATGACATAGATGATAGATAGATAGATAGATAGATAGATAGATAGATAGATAGATAGATAGATAGATAGATAGATAGATAGATGATAGATAGATGATAGATAGATAGATAGATGATAGACACAGACAGATCAATCTTTCAATCTGACTGAGAACCAGAAGAAATGGCATCAGCCCGTGGTATCACCAAAACTGCCCAGTCACTCCAGCCACACAGTCCATCTGGAAATAAGGTGTCAAAGACTGGGACAAAATGACCTAAGGCTGCATAGACTGCTTTCCAGAGTTCCCCCCCTTTCTCACTGTCTCTCTGTCTCTCTTCTTTCTCCCCTCCTCTCTCTTCTCTCTCCCTTTCTATGTTGTCTTTTCTCTCTTTCTTTAGCACCCACTGCCTCACTCTCCTTATGTCCAGCTGACTGAAGAAGAAAATAAATCCAGGTCTTAATAGATGGTTCAGCACAAGATTGGAAAGCCTCCAAAAGCAGACAACTCCTGCCACATTCACAATGAGATGGTGAACTCAACGGAGGAACATACCTGCAAGGCCTAAGTACATTAAACAATGGACTCTGGATATTAAATTTGCATGGATACTTCTATACAAGCATATATTAACAGAAGTCTATATGTGTCCTGGGTCATTAATGTTGACTAAAACTTTGACAGGAAGGTAGGAACTTGAAAGTAAATGACTGGAAATTAGGTGTTAGAGAATTCTGGGGAAGAGTTATGTGAAAGAGCTCTCTGAAGAGGCGTGTCTAAGGCAATATTTGCATCATGCAATTGTTTACTAAAGAGAAATATACATGGAAGAGGCCCATTAATCAGGAATGTGTAATGACTAACACCCTGATTGTCACTCAGCATTTTCCATCTGTCTTTAACCAGTGGGCTTGAGACAAGAGGCATGGTGGTAGGGTGGAATTTTGTGAGGGCTCAGTGATATGTCCTTAAGGCTACAGCTAGGTGTTCAGCCTGCACCACTTTGCAGCTGGATAAGCAGGGTTTCTCAGACATAGTTAAGGGTTTTTCTGGTCCTCTTACTCCTCCAACAAGAAAACAAGGTCTAATTCCACACAGGAGTTCATTGTCACACAGCCTTCCCAATTTCATGATGCTTCTGAGGCAGGAAAGTGGGACAGAATGGGGGCTCTGAATGCCCACACAAAAGGCCTGTGAATTAGCATAGGAGAGAAACCAAGGCAAAAAGATTGGAATATCTGCTCAGACATAAGAAGGCCAACACGAGTGTACGTGTGTGTGCATATGCTGTGTGAACTGTTGAACACAGAGTGGGTGTGCTATGGCATAACATGGTCCCAATTACTCTGCTCACTTCATTTCTATATCTCTCTGGTTAAGCCAGTGTTTGCTAACCCATATTTCAGAACCTCTTAGAAACTTTTTTTTTTTAATGGAGATCTCTAGGGCCAAAGTCAGGCCAGCTGTTCTGGAAGTTTCAGGGGCAGGAATAGGGAACCTATCTTTTCAAAGAAGCATATGGAAGGTTCCAGCCCACAATTAGCTCCCTAGCATGAGCTTGGGAGTTGCTGTAATGCAATGATGCATTATTCCAGGGCCCTGGAGCCTACATGCCTCTGGGCTGTGTCCAGTGTGACTCTCTGGAGGGCATCTCCGAAGACAAACTATTTTAAACTCTACCTCCTGGGCCTTGGCAGGACCTGAACAGAATACATTGGATGTTTTCCTTCCTCTCCATCCCTCTGCTACCTAATCTAATTATCACAACAGCCAGATGTGACAGGCTCCTTCTCAAAGCCACGTTAACGTCTCCAACGGTACCTTGCAGGATACAGGTCTTCTATTTTTTCCTTCTCCTGTCTCTAGCAGGACACCTTGGCTTAGATGCCTGCCCCAGGCCAATTAGCCATGAAGCATCCTTCTGCTGAAATAATCCTATTATGGGGCCCTGAGTAGCAGCCATGGGCTTTCACAATCAAATTCGGGTCCAGAAAGGAAAGATAATCAACCATCTTAGCATCCTAAGGAGACAGCCTCCTGGAACAGGTTACTGCCTGACTGGACAGTCCTACTTCTGAGCACTTTCATGAGTCCATGCCTGTCTTCCATGCATTTATATGGAGTGAATGTAGACTGTCTATAACAGATTAATGAAGCCAGTTTACAAAATCGCAGTGACTTGGTTGGCTCATGGTTCTGGAAGCTGGGAAGTCTACAAACATAGCGCTGGCACCTGCTGATCACTGAGAGTCTTACTACTGTGTCATCTCATGGTGGGACCCAGAAGGGCAAGAGAGCTTGTGATTGGGCTGGAAGGATGCCCCAGCAGTTAAGAGCATTGGCTGTTCTTCCAGGGGATCTTGGTTTAATTCACAGCACACACAGCAGCCCACAGGTGAATAAAACTCCAGTTCCTGGGGATCTGATGCCTTCTTCTGGCCTCCACGAGCACCAGACATGTGTGGATGCACAGACGTACATGAAGACAAAGCCCATAAAATAAAACATACACACACACAGAGTGTGGGGGGGGAGACAGACAGACAGAGACAAAGGCAGAGAGAGAGATTGTGCTTCAGAGATCAAATCTCTAGCCTTAGGGTTTTTTCGTCTGCTATTAATCCATTCGTGAGGGTGGAGCCCCCTCACCTAACTCTTCCCACCAGGCTTCCCTTCCTACAGGTTGCACTGGGAGTCATGTCTCTAACACATGCTCTGTGGCAGATACTCAACTCATAGTGTTAGTACCTGGACCTGCACCTTTAGACCTGTCCTTAGAGCCTGAATGGGTCCGCACTTCCCTGTAGAGCTCTCTGGGAAGGGAGTTATTGAGCTGGTTGTCTGCTCAAAGAGTAGCTGAACAAGAACAACACCAATGGATTTGCCAAGGTGGATGGGAGCTGGAAGGGCAGTCTTCCTCGGGGGAGAGCACGCCAAGTGGTTGTCTAGTACCAGACGGTCAGCCCTGAAAACAGACACAAGTAACAATATACAGACTGAATAGGTTATATTTAGGAGTACATATGTATACACATACATGCACTTATAACAATTAGTGGGAAAAGAGGCCATGAATTTGAAGGAGAGTGGAGAGGGTATACGGGAGGGTTTGCAGAGAGGAGAGGGGAGAGATGTAACTACATTAAAACCTCACGGCCACTTCAAGCTCCCACACTGGTGGTCCCTGCCCACAGACCCTCCCCAGGTAATTTATGATTTCCTTAGAGGGCGGAGCCTTTGCCTACGTGCTGCCTGGAAGACTCAGCTCCACCAAGAGACTCCAAGTTTATCTGCGTAATCTGGATGTGGAGAGAGTGTCTCCGGGAGGGCAGATTTGTCACCCACTCCAGCCCTCCCATTCATGACTCAGCTGCTCCACATACTTTCCTGTGTCAGAGGCAGGAAGGGGGAAAAACCCTACCTCCTCCCTCCAGGTGTCTAGCAAGACCCTCACTCCCTGGCTGGTAGCTGTAGTTCACAGTGCAGGAATAAGAGCCAATAATCCCAGTGTCTTGAAGGTGGAGGCAGGCGGGTCAGGAGTTCAAGGTCATTCCCAGGTATATAGTGAACTTAATTAAGATCATCCTAATTTTCTTAAGACCCTATCTCCAAAAAGGGATAAATTATAAAGTAAAAAGTCCACGAACAGGAACAGTTTACTAACAGTTATGCAGAGGCTATCCTGTTTCTTCTGCCACCCAGACATTTTTTTTTTAAACAAAGAAGAATTATGCATCCCAGGCTGGTCTTGAACTCACTATTTTCTATCTATAGGGTGACCTTGAACTTCTGATCTTCCTACATACACTTCCTCAAATGCCGAGATTACAAGAGTGTGCCACCATGCCTGGTTCTAGCCTTCCTGCTCTTCTGGGAGCATAACAGATTGTTCCCTAGGCTTCACCCCTTCTATGCTAGAGAGGCCGCACGGTTCACATGAGATCCAGAAGAATTTGTTCCTGGACTTGCTATCTCACCAAGGAAAGCCGGTGTCAAAAAGGGACAGAGAAAAAAGGAGTCTAAGAGATGCTCGAGGTCCTAGCCATGGGCTAGCTGATTATCTAATGCTGGCCCAGCCAGCTCTCTATTACAGCAAGACAGTAATATTCTTTCTCCTCCTCCTTGTTTCTGTTTTTGAATTTATGTCACTTTGACTTAGAGTTCTGATTCTTGAAATAAGTGTTGTGAAAAATACCTAAAGATCTCAGAAGTGGCTCAGTTCTTTTGGCTTTAATTAAAAGTCACTGTGTCCTCTAGGCAAAACCTCTGAGGATACCTTTTTACCTAAATCCAGGACAGTCTTTTTTTTTTTTCTGCTTTGAGACATATGCTTAAGGGCATCTTCTTTGAAGGCATCTTCTCAGCTTCCAGCCAGATGTTCCCAGAGTTTCCACATCACCTCCCTCTGAAGCTTCCCCAGCCACTTGTCTAACTTTAGCCCAGCTAGTTTCCTGTCATGATCTGAAATGGCCTGAATGTCTACTGCCTTGCTAGCGGTTGGAGTTCCTTGAGAAAGGAATGCCCAGAGGGCAGATGTCATGTGTGTGTGTGTGTGTCTAGCTGGCTCCCCAGCATCTGGAAGAACACCTGGCATCTGTCACCGCCCACAAGCATCAGCTAAGTGACTGAGTGAAATAAAAGGGGAAGGGCTCATTTCAAACCTGTGGGTGTGTTCATCTACGCACATGTGTGTGTTAATACCCATGAGTGTGTGTGTGTGTGTATGCCTGTGCATGTAGGCCAGAGGTCAACCTTAGGTGCCATTCCTCAGAAGTCATCCATATTGTTTCATGAAATGTGGCCTCTCATTGGCCAAGCAGGCGATGAATTTTTGAGACGCAGTCTCTCATTGGCCAAGTAGGCTAAGCTGGCTGGCCACAGAGCCCTTCTGTTGCTAAGGAGATCACCTCCTGTCAAAGAAGCTATTTCTGGTTTTGAAAATTCCAATGCCTGAAAATAGAGCTTCCTACAGATTGAATGTGATCCTAGAAGGTTTGCCTGTTTCTGCTTTTCTCTGGAGGATGGAAGAGCAGCCGCTTCTTCAGGTTGGTTAGAGTACAGTGGAGCTCCTGTGGTGTCTCTCTTCTCCCCCCAGACAGCTAGAACACTTCACATGGCAGCCATCCCGTATGCCTTCCTGCTTAAACTCAAATTACCTTGACTAAGACTTGCCTGGTCCAATTAGTAAAGCAGTCCTTAAAGACTGGACCAGTATGAGTCTAACCTGGCACCCTTACCAATTCCTAATTATTCACCCTTAGATCTCTTTCTTCTCTAGCCAAGGAAATGGTGGGGGCGACCTGGAGCTGCACCGAAGCTGCCAACGCATGAAGCAATAGAGTGAGAGCTACCATCTGGGTCCTGCTGTGAGAGTCCCTGAGAGACATCTGGAGACAGCACCTGGCTCCAAGCAGGATGGCTGGCCGGGTGCCCATGGACTCCATGGGAAGGAGAACTCTCTACTCGCCCAAGCACACAGGCAGGCAGGGACCCACAGAACACGGTGTCAGTGTGTGTTTACTCCAGTTGGCATGTTGTAGCAACGGGAGGGGCCGTGTGGCACCAACTTTGTCTGTCTCATGCCCTGGCTGGCACCCCTCAACCCCAAGGTTCAAGTCAGTCCAAAGCATTGTCAGGATACATGGGATCTCTGCCAAGGAGAAGGAAAGATGGTATGAGACCTGCGCCATGTTGGAGCCCAGAGAACTAGGAGCCACCGGGGTAATGGAGACAGCACCAGAGAATTCTGAGTCAGCTCAGGGAAATGACCGATCAGGGTGGGTAAATCCTAGGTTGATTGACAAGTATTAACAAATGCCAGGCAGAAAAGCATGTGGATGGATGAGCAGGCGTCTCAGGGCATTAATAGAGCATGTCTCCCCTAAGATGAGATCAACGGAAGGCATATAATTTAAAATACTTCAGAGGCAGATGATTTTCTGCCCTCGGATGCATACGAATGCACCAAGGGAGATAAGAAAGGGCTGTGTGGTCAAGTATCTCAAAGAACGAGCTTCACTTCAATTGCCCTATCAGGAATTTCTTTTAAAGAACTATTTTTACTCTTTAAGAATTTCATATTTTGACCATATTCACCCCTCAACTCTTCCCTGGTCTATTCCCCTTTCCTTCCCACCCAGCTTTGTGTCCTCTTTTCTTTTCTGAACCCATGGAGTCCAATTTGTGCTCCCTATACACAGCCGGGTGCAGGGCCAGCCACTGAGGTGTGGTCCTTAAAGAAAACAGACTTTTGCTCTCCCAGCAGCTATCAGTTACCAATAGCTTCTTAACCTGTGGTGGGACTTTGTACCTACACCCCCAATTCCATGCCAATTTTTTGTCTGGCTTGAGCTGTACAAGTCCTGTACACACTGTTATAACCCTGTGAGTCTATCCGTGCAACTGCCAATCACGTGTGCCTAAATAGGCCCTAGGTCCTAGAGGCGAACCTACCACTAGAATGCAGTTAAACGGACATAGAATTGAACTAATGCCTAATGACTTCTGGCTATACCCATACATTGGTGCACCCCTTACCCCTCCCTCATCAGAAAAACATCCTTTCACGGTGAATGGTGGTAAACATAGAGATCCACAACTCGTCAAGATATAGAGACCAGGAAACTGTAGAACCCCCAGGCCCAAATAGGACATGTATTCCACATCCCCTCCTTCCAGACTTAGGGATTATCTTGGAAGAGAGGGCAGAAAGATTGTAAGAACCAGAGGTGATGGACGATTACAGAATAAAGCAAAGGAAAACAGTGTTTTCTGCTAAGGCGTTTCTTAAGAACATCTGGTGTGCGTGAACATACACTATTATTAACGCACGCTTGGCTCAAAGGAGCGTCAACAACGATGAAATGCCCCCCGACAAGCTTAGAATAAATAAGTGCAGCTTATTTGAAAACAAAGTTATGGAATTCCCAAGTACCACCTCCCTGCAGCCTAAAACCTGACGAAAGCTTATTGACAGACACAAAGCAGGTGTGAATAAGCAGGGAAGGATAATGAGCCCCAGGCAGGCACACTCGGGATTACACAACCCCAACCTATATACCAATGTGATGCTGTGAACTTCATGGAGTATTTATAAAGTTTACACGGAAAAATATTGAACACAGAGAAATACCCAAAATGTTTTTCAATGAAAATACCATGTGCAATTTGTTTTTTGATGGAATGAGTGTAGCAGATCTTGAGTAACTTAAATAGTGGGGGTACTATTCTAAAATTGTACAAGAAGACTGAATAAAACAGATAAGCCACAAACAGAATCAATCATACAAAGTTTAAACATGTCACATGTCAAATTGAAAGTTAGCCTGTTAAAAGAATTGAATCAACGGTTCTTTGAAAAATTGGTATGGTTTAGCTGGATGCCAACTTAGATTCTCATTTAACACTATTGGTAAACCATTGCAGGAAACCACATGTATTGTGAGGCACTTACAGAAGGACTATAAGAAAGGAGTCCCTATTCTTTAAAAGAAAGCAGAGGGTTTTTAATGTAGAGACAGTTGAAATGTTTAAGAGAAAAGCATGTGCTTTACTAATGGAAGGTTAAATAGTGTATGCATCAACAAGGATGAAAATTTTCTGATTAAAGGAAGACTCCAGAAACATTAGTTCCTCTAGGACATGTGGGGTTAAGTTCTACCGTGGTCAATAGTTACTGAAGGCGTAAGATGAGAAAATTCATGAACTGGGGTGAGGTTTGTCACCACTGAGCTTGACAGTAAGTTCTGATGCTTGAGGTTTTTCAAGAGAATGTCTGGGGAGTGCTTTGAGATATTGAAATTGAGAAGCATATTTGGTGACGGGGGGGGGCAAATCCCTAAAAGCACAGGAGACAGGAGAAGCCAAAGTAAATCAATGGAAAATATCTTACTAAATACATCAGACTAAGAAAAAATAGCTATCCCAGCGAAGAGGCAGTTTACAGAGTGTGAGTCCTTCTCATCAGGGCTCATATGCAGAATATTCCCTGAGTGAACACACACACGAATAACCTAAGTTTAGAAGAAAAGATGTTAGAACAAAACAGACATTACATAGAAGACATATACTTGTTTAATGGGCCCAAGACATGCTCAACATAACCCATCCTCATGGAACCTAAACCCACAGCTAAACCCACAGCAGGGTATCACCTCACTCCGCAAATGGAGGGCCATGGACTACAGGTACCATGAAAGCAGCAGGAAGGACTGTTTGGGAGAAATGGAAAAGAGCAGTAGGAAAGGGTTGGGAGCAGCAGAGAGCAGTGGGGAAGGGGACTGATAAGAACAAGATATAGTGGGAGAAAGACACACTATTGGGGGAATTTTAGTCAGTACAACCCATATGGAGAACAGAACTTTCTCAAAAGACTGAAAGGAAAACTACCATGTGACCTATCAATCTGACTTATATCCAAAGAAAATGAAAGGAATATGTCAGAGACATCTGCCTGCACTCTCAGATTCCTTGTATCGTTAGCAACAATGCCCTAGAAATGGAGCGTGTATTAAATATATAAGCATGTATTAGCTGATTAACAGACATCCCCAAGGGAACACTATTCAAACAGAAAATGAACATGATACCGTCATTTCCAACACCATGGAAGGAACTAAAGATTGCGAAGTTAACTGAAATAAACCACACAGAGGGCAACAAGAACAAAACATGAATTATCATTCTCCATCATACACTGAATATTAAAAAGTGGATGTCTAGGAGTTGAGAGTGGGAGTGGAATGGTGGCCAGCAGACCAGGGAGAGCAGCAGGCAGAGAAGCTGATGAACAGGCACTGAGGTGTGAGTACAAAAGAGGCAGCTTAAGATGAGCTATAGCATAGCATGGAAACCGTAGATAATAATGATGCATATTTATTTGGAAAATATAGATGAAATGATTTTGAATGTTTTTATAAAGAAATGATCAATATTTGAGGATGTCTGCTTGTTTAATCTTAAATATCACACAATGGATCCCTGTATCAAAGTACTGTACCCCAATAATACATTTATATGTATTGTAAAAAAAATAAACTTAACTTTTAAAAGACCAAATAAAAATAAAATGTATCAAAAGTAGGTCTCTATCATCATAATTTTCAGTGACAAATTCGAGATTCTTAAATTTATTCATGTAATCAAATCAACTCTAAGCAAAAGAACCCAATTAAGCAGAGGGAGCCATCCCTGAGAACAAACATCTACACAAGAGTGCAGTTGATTCTAATCATTCCATCTTCTGGAAGGACACATTGCATATGTTTAAAAGCAGAATGAGGTTTGATTTTCTTTTTCTTTTTTGTGAGATGAGATCTCAGTATGTAGCCTGGCTGGTCTGGAACTATCTCTGCCTCCCCAAGCGCTAAGATTTAAAGTATGTTTTACCTTGCCTGGCTGCAAGATGGTTTTACTATTTTGAAACACCCAAAAGTTTAGTCACTCACAATGGCCTCATTTTGGTGTTCCTGGTTCTGTGGGTTTGTGCCTCGGACTGGACTCCATTTGGGCAGCTCTGCACATCCAGCCAGACTGAGCTGGGTTTGGTTGGGCATGAGCTTGGTCTCGATTCTAGAATGCTGAATTCCAACAGAAACTTTACAGGGCAAGCAGGTTCAGCAGCACACAGGCTCTGCCACATATAAAAATTAGATTGTCTCCATGGAAACCTCTGTGAGGAGTAGAGAAGCTCACAACCCCACCCAGAGCCCAGGCTTAACATAGCATGACATCATAGTTCTCTATTGGTCAAAGTCAGTCAGGAGGTAGAAACATTCCTTATATTCTTGGTATTCTGAAATTGCTATGAAGGCCCTATGTGAAAAGCCAGCCAGTGAGATGGCTCTACTGGAAAGGTACTTGCCCCAGAGGACTGGCAACCTTGAGTTTGATGCGGAAACCCATGGAATGCGGAGTGAGAAACCCGATTCACCAAAGTTGTCCTCTGATTCTTTTGCACATACCATGAAACACATGTCCTCCCAATACTCACTTAACACAATAATAATAACAGCTATTATTATTTTTAAAAGGTACCCAAAGGTTACGAGTTCCATGAGGACTTAATATGTGTATTTTTCAGTTCTAGAGTCTCAACAAATTGAACACCCAGGTGTAAGCTGTAGTTCATGGACCAAATCATATCTGCTGCTTCATTGTTGGTGGTGGTGTTGTTTAAATAAAGCTTTCTGTATTCCTATTAAAATTGCAGGGCCCAATAGTGATGTCTGAGAGCAGATGGCACACAGAGTCTGAGCCTATCTGGGACACATGCTCTTTAAGACCAGCCAGTGGTATTAAGATCTTAAATGCATCTTGCTTCTAACCACAACGAAACCAAGCATCTGACTATATTGATTGCTTTAGTTGTCTAAAATCAGTGAGGAAAGATGAACGTGGGTAACATGTAGATGATGAGTTTGTTTGTGTCTAGTAAACTAAAATGTTAATATAGTGAGCTGTACTCATGATTCTAAATTTTTCAGACAGGGTGAGAGACAGGTGAAAGGAGACTGAGTCTTCCTATAATGAGGAGAAGCAAAAGAAGCCCCCGTCCTTTGGTGTCCTCGGCTGCCAAGACTGTCTGATTATCACGAGCCATTGTAGTGCATCAAGGTAGCTTTCTCCCCACATTAGTGTTGTCAACAAATGTCACTGTGCGACTTACCTGATTTTGCTTATGTTTCTCTTTAATATTCTCTTTGTTTTGTCATTGTGTTAGGTGCTATATTGTGTCTATTTAGCTCTTCTCTCAAGGAAAGATCAGAACCCTTAACTTTCCTAGCCCCACCTCTGACACAATCAGCTTGGACTATGATAAAACTGGATTAGATGTGAGGAGAAAGGATCTCTCCTCTCATCTGGGTTTCAGTTAATATCCAAAACAGAGTGTCTTAGCCTGATTGTCTCTGCACATTTCTTTTTTTTTCTTTTTTTTAAAATTTATTTATTTATTAAAGATTTCTGTCTCTTCCCCGCCACCGCCTCCCATTTCCCTCCCCCTCCCTCAATTAAGTCCCCCCCCAGCCCGAAAAGCAATCAGGGTTCCCTGTCCTGTGGGAAGTTCAAGGACCACCCACCTCCATCCAGGTCTAGTAAGTTGAGCATCCAAACTGCCTAGGCTCCCACAAAGCCAGTGCGTGCAGTAGGATCAGAAACCCATTGCCATTGTTCTTGAGTTCTCAGTAGTCCTCATTGTCCGCTATGTTCAGAGTCCGGTTTTATCTCTCTGCACATTTCTTAAAGCTCAGCTAGGAACTGCAGCTCTCGAAAATCCCCGAGTGGCAGAAAGTAAGTAAAATATCACAGCAGACAAACAAAAGCCACAAAAACAGACCAAAGATAAAAATAGATGATGACTCAGCATAAAGCAGTCAATTACCTGAATGTAACAGAAAAAAGATTAGTAACAACTAAGTGACTTGAACAATCAGACCCAACAGGCATCTTAGACTTCTCCATTCCACCATGCAGAACACATGATCTGTTCAAGTACATTCTAAAGGACAAAGCAAAAAGCCCTCTGAATAAGTTAAGAAGTTAAGACAAACAAAATACACACCAATATAAAGAAATGAGAATTCATTATCAGAGAAAAGTCTGGTTGGCCACTGTAGTACACACCTATATTCTCAGCATTCCAGAGGCTGAGTCAGAAAATGGGATCCAATTTTGAAATGGGGTCCTTATCTCAAAGTAAATAAAGTAAAAATATTTGAGGAAAACACAGACATGTTAATCTTAAATGCAGCATTGTTAGGTAACTAATAGATCAAAATCAAACATTTCAGAGATCGTAAGAAGTAGTTTGAGACTAATGGAAACAAAACAGAGTATCAAAACATGTACATTCATCCAAAGCCTGCTGAGTGGGAAATTCCTCTCTGTAGCTTCAGTTTGGAGAGAGCACAAGCTGATAGCCCAACCACCCTATCTTAAGATACTAGAAAAAGAAAAGCAGCAAGTGAAAAACTTGGAAAATGAAGTAGATTGGCATCAAAATCAAACAACTAAGGAAGCCAAAGCAATGGAGAAAACCTTCAGTTAAGTGGACCAAAATTCACAAGCTGATAAGTAGACTGCCAGGAAAAAAATGAAAGGAATTAAGACTATAGAATCAGAAATGAAAAGGGAGATGCCACTAAAACTGGACACAAAAGTGGCTATAAGGAAACATCATGTTTGTGCAAATAAGTTGCATGTCTTAATAAAATGAACAAATTCCTAGAAAGTCAGCACTATAAAAACTGATTCAAGGCGGCAGGTAGCTGAATAAGTCTTTAACAAGGAAAGAGATCAAGTCAGTATTCACAGAAGCTCTGCCCAGGGAGTCATGACTTCCTTTTTTTTTTTTTTTTTTTTTTTTAATTTTTTTATTGATAAAAGGAGGATAAAGAAAAGAAAAAAAAAAACAAATTTCCACCTCCTCCCACCAGCCTCCCATTTCCCTCCCCCTCCTCCCACTCTTCTCCCCCTCCTCTCACTCTTCTCCCCCTCCTCCCACCCCTCTCCCCTTCCCCCCACTCCTCTCCCCCTCCCTTTTCAGTCCAAAGAGCTGTCAGGGTTCCCTGCCCTGTGGTACGTCCTAGGTCCTCCCCCCTCCATCCATATCTAGGAAGGTGAACATCCAGACTGGCTAGGCTCCCACCAAGCCAGCACATTGCATAGGATCAAAACCGCGTGCCATTGTCCTTGGCGTCTCATCAGCCCTCATTGTTCGCCATGTTCCGAGAGTCCAGTTTTATCCCATGCTTTTTCTGGTAACAGTCCAGCTGGCCTTGGTGAGCTCCCAGTAGATCATCTCCACTGTCTCAGTGGGTGGGTGCACTCCTCGTGGTCCCGACATCTTTGCTCATGTTCTCACTCCTTCTGCTCCTCATTGGGACCTTGGGAGCTCAGTCCAGTGCTCCAGTGTGGGTCTCTGTCTCTATCTCCATCCATCGCCAGATGCAAGTTCTAGGATGATATGCCATATATTCGTCAGTATTGCTCTAGGGTAGGGTCATTTCAGGTTCCCTATCCTCAGCTGCCCAGGGAACTAACTGGGGACCTCAGCTTGGGCACCTGGGAGCCCCTCTAGGGTCAAGTCTCCTGCCCACCCTAAAGTGGGTCCCTTAACTAAGAATTGTGGTTCCGTGCTCCCCTATCCAACCTTCCTTTATCCCGATCCTCCTGTTTCCCCAAGTCCACCCTCCTTCCCTTCTACCTTTTCTCTCCCCATCTCCCCTAACCCCCATCCCACCCCACCCCCAAGATCCCACTTTTCCCCCCGGCAATTTTGTCTACTTCCCTTATCCAAGAGGATAACTATATGTTTTTCCTTGGGTTCACCTTCTTACTTAGCTTCTTTAGATTCGCCTATTGTAGACTCCGTGGACCCTATTTATGGCTAGAAACCAATTATGAGTGAGTACATCCCATGTTCGTCTTTTTGGGCCTGGGATACCTCACTCAGGATAGTGTTTTCTATTTCCATCCATTTGCATGCAAAATTCGAGAAGTCATTGTTTTTTACCGCAGCGTAGTACTCTAGTGTGTATATATTCCATACTTTCTTCATCCATTCTTCCATTGAAGGGCATCTAGGTTGTTTCCAGGTTCTGGCTATTACAAATAATACTGCTATGAACATAGTTGAACAAATGCTTTTGACATGTGATAGAGCATCTCTTGGGTAAATTCCCAAGAGTGGTATTGCTGGGTCCAGGGGTAGGTTGATCCCGAATTTCCGGAGAAACCGAAACACTGACTTCCACAGTGGTTGCACAAGATTGCATTCCCACCAGCAATGGATGAGGGTACCCCTTCCTCCACAGCCTCTCCAGCAATGGCTATCCTTGGTGTTTTTGACTTTAGCCAATCTTACAGGTGTAAGATGATATCTCAAAGTTGTTTTGATTTGCATTTCCCTGATCGCTAAGGAGGTTGAGCATGACCTTAAGTGTCTTTTGGTCATTTGAACTTCTTCTGTTGAGAATTCTCTGTTCAGTTCAGCGCCCCATTTTTTAATTGGGTTTATTAGCATTTTAAAGTCTAGTTTCTTGAGTTCTCTATATATTTTGGAGATCAGACCTTTGTCTGTTGCGGGGTTGGTGAAGATCTTCTCCCAGTCAGTAGGTTGCCTTTGTGTCTTAGTGACAGTGTCCTTTGCTTTACAGAAGCTTCTCAGTTTTAGTAGGTCCCATTTATTCAATGTTTCCCTTAATGTCTGTGCTTCTGGGGTTATACCTAAGAAGCGATCGCCTGTGCCCATCTGTTGTAGGGTATTGCCCACTTTCTCTTCTATCAGATTCAGTGTTTTCGGGCTGATATTGAGGTCTTTAATCCATTTGGACTTGAGTTTTGTGCACGGTGATAGATATGGGTCTATTTTCATTCTTCTACAGGTTGACATCCAGTTGTGCCAGCACCATTTGTTGAAGATGCTTTCTTTCTTCCAATGTAAACTTTTAGCTCCTTTATCGAAAATGAGGTGTTCATAGGTTTGTGGGATAAAGTCCGGGTCTTCTATACGATTCCATTGGTCGACTTCTCTGTTTTTATGCCAGTACCACCCTGTTTTCATTACTGTAGCTCGGTAATAGAGTTTGAAGTCAGGGATGGTAATGCCTCCAGAAGATCCTTTATTGTATAGGATTGTTTTGGCTATCCTGGGTTTTTTGTTTTTCCATATAAAGTTGATTATTGTCCTCTCCAGATCTGTGAAGAATTTTGATGGGATCTTGATGGGGATTGCATTGAATCTATAAATTGCCTTTGGTAGAATTGCCATTTTTACTATGTTGATCCTCCCAATCCAAGAGCAAGGGATGTCCATCCATTTTTTGGTATCCTCTTCAATTTCTTTCTTCAATGCCTTAAAGTTCTTGTCAAATAGATCTTTCACTTCCTTGGTTAGATTTACCCCAAGATATTTTATGCTGTTTGTGGCTATCGTGAATGGAGAAGCTTCTCTGATTTCCCTCTCTGCTTCCATATCCTTTGAGTATAGGAGGGCGACTGATTTTTTGGAGTTGATCTTGTATCCTGCCACATTACTAAAGCTGTTTATCAGCTGTAAAAGTTCTTTGGTGGAATTTTGGGGGTCGCTTATGTACACTATCATATCATCTGCGAATAACGAAAGTTTAACTTCTTCATTTCCAATTCGAATCCCCTTGATCCCATTATGCTGTCTTATTGCTATTGCTAGAACTTCCAGCACTATATTGAAGAGGTATGGCGAAAGTGGGCAGCCTTGTCGTGTTCCTGAGTTAAGAGGGATGGCTTTGAGTTTCTCTCCATTTAATTTGATGTTAGCTGTCGGCTTGCTGTATATAGCTTTTATTATATTTAGGTATGACCCTTGTATCCCTAATCTCTCCAAGACTTTTAACATAAATGGATGTTGAATTTTGTCAAATGCTTTTTCAGCATCTAATGAAATGATCATATGGTTTTTTTCTTTCAGTTTATTTATATGATGGATTACATTGATAGATTTTCGTATGTTGAACCAGCCCTGCATCTCAGGAATGAAGCCTACTTGATCATAATGGATAATTTTTCGGATGTGTTCTTGGATTCGGTTTGCCAGTATTTTGTTGAGGATTTTTGCGTCGATATTCATGAGTGAGATCGGCCTGTAATTCTCTTTCCTGGTTGAGTCTTTGTGTGGTTTTGGTATCAGAGTAACTGTAGCTTCATAAAAGGAATTTGGTAATGACCCTTCTGTTTCTATATTGTGGAATACATTGAGGAGTATAGGTATTAGGTCTTCTTGGAAGTTCTGGTAGAATTCCGCATTGAAACCATCTGGCCCTGGGCTTTTTTTGGTAGGGAGGTTTTTGATAACAGCTTCTAGTTCTTCGCGACTGACAGGTCTGTTTAGCTTGTTCACCTGGTCCTGATTTAATTTTGGTAAATCGTATTTATCTAAGAAAGTGTCCATTTCTTTTACATTTTCCAGTTTAGTGGCATACAAGCTTTTGTAGTAAGATCTAATGACTCTCTGAATTTCCTCTGTGTTTGTGGTTATGTCCCCCTTTTCATTTCTGATCTTATTAATTTGCAAATTTTCTCTCTGCCGTTTGATTAGTTTGGATAGGGGTTTGTCAATCTTGTTGATTTTTTCCAGGAACCAGCTTCTTGATTCATTGATTCTTTGGATTGTTTTTTGTGTTTCTATTTTGTTGATTTCAGCCCTCAGTTTGATTATTTCCAGTCTTCTACTCCTCCTAGGTGAGTCTGCTTCTTTTTTTTCTAGAGCTTTCAGGTGGGCTGTTAAGTCTCCAATATGTGCTTTCTCTGTTTTCTTTAAGTGGGCACTTAGTGCTATGAACTTTCCTCTCAGGACTGCTTTCATAGTGTCCCATAAGTTCGAGTATGTTGTTTCTTTATTTTCATTGAATTCAAGGAAGACTTTAATTTCTTTCTTTATTTCCTCCTTAATCCAGGTATGGTTCAGTAGTTGACTGTTCAGTTTCCATGAGTTTGTAGGCTTTCTGGGGGTAGCATTGTTGTTGAATTCTAACTTTAATCCATGGTGGTCTGATAAGACACAGGTGGTTAGTAATATTTTTTTGTAGCTGTGTAAGTTAGCTTTGTTACCAAGTATGTGGTCAATTTTCGAGAAGGTTCCATGAGCTGCAGAGAAAAAGGTATATTCTTTCCTATTTGGGTGGAATATTCTATAGATGTCTGTTAAGTCGATTTGCTTCATTACCTCCATTAATTCTCTAATTTCTCTGTTAGGTTTCTGTCTGATTGACCTGTCCATTGGTGAAAGAGGAGTGTTGAAGTCTCCTACTATTAGTGTGTGCGGTTTGATGGCTGCCTTGAATTTTAGCAATGTTTCTTTTACATACGTGGGTGCTTTTATATTAGGGGCATAGATATTCAGGATTGAGATTTCTTCCTGATGAATTTTTCCTGTTATGAGTATAAAATGTCCCTCTCCATCTCTTTTGATTGATTTAAGTTTGAAGTCAACTTTGTTAGAAATTAGTATGGCCACACCTGCTTGTTTCTTAGGTCCATTTGCTTGATAAGCCTTTTCCCAGCCCTTTACTCTGAGTAGGTGCCTGTCTTTGTGGCTGAGGTGTGTTTCTTGTAGACAGCAGAATGTTGGATCCTGTTTTCGTATCCAGTCTCTTAGCCTGTGCCTTTTTATAGGTGAGTTGAGTCCATTGACATTAAGTGATATTAATGACCAGTGGTTGTTAACTCCGGTCACTTTTTAAGTAGTAGGGTTTGTGTGTTTCCCTTCTTTGAGTTGCGCTGGTGAAGGGTCTCTAGATGTCTGAGTTATTGAGGTCTTTGTTGGACTCCTTGGTTAGTGATTTTCCTTCTATTATTTTCTGTAAGGCTGGATTTGTGGCTACGTATTGCTTAAATTTGTTTTTATCGTGGAAAATTTTGTTTTCTCCATTTATGGTGAACGAAAGCTTGGCTGGATATAGTAGTCTGGGCTTGCATCCATGGTCTCTTAGTTTTTGCAGGACATCTATCCAGGACCTTCTGGCTTTCATGGTTTCCATAGAGAAGTCAGGTGTAAGTCTGATAGGTTTACCTTTATAAGTAAGTTGGCCTTTTTCCTTTGCGGCTCTTAATATTCTTTCTTTATTCTGTATATTTTGTGTTTTGATTATTATATGGCGAGGGGATGTTTTTTTTTGATCCAGCCTATTTGGGGTTCTGTATGCCTCTTGAACCTTCATAGGTACATCCTTCTTCAGGTTGGGAAAGTTTTCTTCTATAATTTTGTTAAGTATATTTTCTGGACCGTTGAGCTGCACTTCTTCTCCTTCTTCTACTCCAATTATTCTTAGGTTTGGTCTTTTTATTGTGTCCCATATTTCCTGAATGTTTTGTGATGAGAGTTTGTTGGACTTGCTGTTTTCTTTGATCAGTGCGTTTATTTTCTCTATGTTATCCTCAGACTCTGAGATTCTTTCTTCTATCTCTTGTATTCTGCTGGTTATGCTTGTTTCTGTAGTCTCTATTCGTTTACCTAGATTTTCCATGTCCAGCCGGCCCTCTGTTTGTGTTTTCTTCTTTGCCTCCATTTCATTTTTCAAATCATGAACTGTTTCCATTATCTGCTTGATTGTTTTTCCTTGCTTTCCTAGGGTATCATTCACTGATTTACTCAATTCCTCGAACTTTCTGTTATACTTCTCATCCATTTCTATAAGGGCGTTTTTTATATGCTGTTTAAGGGTGTCAATCACTGTCATGAAGTCAGTTTTTTCTCCTTCTTCATGATTAAGGTGTTCATGTCCTCCTGTTGTGAGGTCGCTGGCTTCTGGTGGTTTCGTGTTGTTCTTCAGATTGTTGGGTGAATTCTTGCATTGGCGTCTCCCCATCTCTTCCTTCCAATATTCTCCTATGGATCTTCTTTTACAGGATCAGGTCTTCTTGCCGACTGATGTACCTTCCAAGTGATGTCACTCCCCCGTGATGTTTCTCCTGGAGTCCAGTTCCGATCTCCTTGCTGCTTGGTTAGCTTGCAAACAAAGGCCCACCCTGCTTGCTGCAGGCAGGTTATGGAGACAAAGGAGCTACCACCTTCCCCTTTGCACTCACCTTCGGGTTCAGTCCCAGCGCCCAGGCAGGCTGAACAGGGAGGCACTCTGCTCCAAGAAGGGAGGGATGGAGGGAGACAGGGGGTAGGGGGATCTGGATGTAAGCTGGATGGGATAGGAAGAGAGAGGAGATACCGGGCAGTGTAGCCCTGTAGGTTGATCAGGAAGTGTAGGCGGGCTGTTCCCGGGTGCCGCAGCACTCACTCACCACAATGGTGTCTCACTAGGTGCCCTGATCGAAACTCCGTGCTGCTTGGTTCGCTCGCAGACAAAGGGCCCACCCTGCTTGCTGCAGGCGGGCTATGGGGACAAAGAAGCCCCCGAGCTCCCCTTTACCCTGCGCTTGGGGTTAGGACCCAGCGCCCAAGCAGGCAGAGCAGAGAGGCACTCTGCCACCAGGGAAGGGAGGGGGGAGAGAAACAGAAGGTGGGGGGATCTGGATGTAAGCTGGATGGGATAGGAAGAGAGAGGAGGTACCGGGCAGTGTAGCCCTGTAGGTTGATCAGGAAGTGTAGGCGGGCTGTTCCCGGGTGCCGCAGCACTCACTCACCACAATGGTGTCTCACTAGGTGCCCTGATCGAAACTCCGTGCTGCTTGGTTCGCTCGCAGACAAAGGGCCCACCCTGCTTGCTGCAGGCGGGCTATGGGGACAAAGAAGCCCCCGAGCTCCCCTTTA
This sequence comes from Microtus pennsylvanicus, assembly GCF_037038515.1. Classification (NCBI taxonomy): domain Eukaryota; kingdom Metazoa; phylum Chordata; class Mammalia; order Rodentia; family Cricetidae; genus Microtus; species Microtus pennsylvanicus. The sequence continues at coordinate 1,334,111 of NC_134580.1, forward strand.
CCCTGCGCTTGGGGTTAGGACCCAGCGCCCAAGCAGGCAGAGCAGAGAGGCACTCTGCCACCAGGGAAGGGAGGGGGGAGAGAAACAGAAGGTGGGGGGATCTGGATGTAAGCTGGATGGGATAGGAAGAGAGAGGAGGTACCGGGCAGTGTAGCCCTGTAGGTTGATCAGGAAGTGTAGCTCATGACTTCCTTTTGAATTCTGCCAGTTGCTTAAAGAATTAACACCGAGTTCTTTTTGAAGTCTTGCAAATCGTGAACAAGAGAAGACATTCCAACTCATTTTATAAAGCCAATGGAAGTTTCTTCTACTGGAAAACTCAACTGTCTGAAGAAGAAGAAAAATATACTGATGAATATTCAGTAAGAATATAGATCTAAAATCCTCAACAAACAAACCATGTCCAGAAACACTTAAAAAGGATTGTACAAAACAACCAACTACAATTGACCCAAGAATCCAAGGTTTGCTCAACACACAAGATCTGTCAATGTGATGCAATGTTTTGCAAAGCACACAGCAAAACCACAATATTGTATCAACACATGCTGAGAGAGAATCTAAAAAAATTTTCCTACATGCCTTCTGAAAAGAAATACCTAACATCCAGGCAGAGAAGAGAACCTTCTCTCTTGAAGAAGAGCACCCATGAATACCTGTAGCAAGCAGAATAATTAATCCTGAAGGTGGAAGACTTTCCCATGAAAGTCAGAGCCCATGCTCACCCTTCCGTCAACACTAACCTGCAGGATCTGGCCACGGCATTAAACCAGAGCCACAAATAAAATGAATGTAGCAGAAGATAAGAATGGTGCACAAAACCAATGGCTTTACACTCTTTGCATGAAAAATCTTAAGATGCAACCAGGAAAGTAATCATATTGACAATAGTATCGAAAGAATAGAATGCTGAGGAAAACATTTAATAGTACTTTCAAGGTTTATGCACATACATTAAAAACTTAGCTGATAATGGGAAGTAGACAAAATTGCCGGGAAGAAAATTGGGATCTTAGGGGTGGGGTGGGGTGGGAGGGGGGTAAGGGGAGATGGGGAGAGAAAAGGTAGAAGGGAAGGAGGGGGGAACTTGGGGAAACAGGAGGATTGGGATAAAGGAAGGTTGGACAGGGGAGCACGGAACCACAATTCTTAGTTAAGGGAGCCACTTTAGGGTTGGCAAGAGACTTGACCATAGAGGGGCTCCCAGGAGCCCATGGTGATGTCCCCCACTTAGTCCCTTGGGCAGCTGAGGATAGGCAACCTGAATTGACCCTATCCTACAGCAATACTGACGAATATCTTGCATACCACCATAGAACCTTCATCTGGTGATGGATGGAGATAGAGACAGAGACCCACACTGGAGCATGGGTCTGAGCTCCCAAGGTCCCAATGAGGAGCGGAAGGAAGGAGAGGATGAGCAAGGAAGTCAGGACCACAAGGGGTGCACCCACCCACTGAGACAAGGGGGCTGATCTATTGGGAGCTCACCAAGGCCAGCTGGACTGTGACTGAAAAAGCATGGGATAAATCTGGACTCTCTGAACATGGCGAACAATGAGGGCTGATGAGAAGCCAAGGACATTGGCACGGGGTTTTGACCCTACTTCATGTTCTGGCTTTGTGGGAGCCTAGCCAGTTTGGTTGTTCACCTTCCTAGACATGGACGGAGGGGGGCGGTCCTTGGACTTTCCACAGGGCAGGGAACCGTGACTGCTCTATGGACTGGAGAGGGAGGGGGAGAGGAGTTTGGGGGAGGGGGAGAAGGGTGGGAGGAGGGGGAGGGAAATGGGAGGCTGGGAGGAAGCGGATACTTTTTTTTTCCTTTTCTCAATAAAAAAAAATGTTCAAAAAAAACAAAACAAAAAAATTGATAATTAATTAAAAAACTTAGCTGATATTGTTATTAATGACTAATGAGGTTTACATAAATCATTTGTGAACTTAAAAGAATAAACTTATGAAGAATACATAGCAACCTTAACTATATATGCGCCTATTGAGAATGTATTTATTTTTTAACTTTTTTTTATTTACTCTTGTGTCTTTCACATCATGCATCTTGATCCCATTCATCTCCCTGTTCCTTCATATCTGCCCTCTGATCTTGCATACCCCTCCAAAAAAAGTAAAATTTAAAAGAAAAACCTTCTCATGGAAGCTGCAGTGTGATACACTGCATCACCTAAGATATTCTTTTGCCCATATATCTTTACTTGCAAGTGTTCATTGTGAAGAGTCATTGGTCCGGTTCAAGGACTCTGGTTTCTGCTACACCATTGATAGTAGCCCCTCATTGGGATTCCTCGTGGATAATCCTGCTGTTGTCCTATCTCATGGAGATTCTGCAGCTTTGGATCTTCACAACATGCACCTTCAAGTACACCAGCATATCATAAATTGGGTGGACATTGGGGTGGTCCAGCTCATAACCCTGATTCTGGTCCTGGGTAGTTACAGGGATGGTCAGCCCATCAGCTCTTCCCTGTCACCACCAGAATGAGCTCTCCAGCTTTGCCCCTGCTAATTCACCCCTTGCAGCAATGAGCAAGGGATATGGCCTGTTCTCCTGCTTTCACAACCTCAGGGTCAGCTCACCCACCCACCCTATACCATCAGGGCCAGCTCTACTGTGTTTCCCAGGTTAGGTTCAGGGGCCACTCTCCCAAGTGCTGCAAAGAAAGTATTAAAATAAAAAAGCAAAAACTGATAAAGTGACAAAGAGAAATAAATATCTGGTTCTCTTTAGGCTTCTCAACATCGATAACAGTCTGTGAAGATCAGTTATACACAAAAGACAGAAGCCCCATGAGCAAGTCACTGTAACTAAAGGGTATGGTGGAGCACTCACTACGAGAGCTGCAAAGCACATATCCTTAGAATGTACAAATGAAATGCTGACCAAGAAAGACCACGGTGTTAGCCCAGAAGTAAACCATGAACGCATCTGGGAAATCCCCAGATAGTGAGAATGTAAGCAACAGAATTCTAAATAATCAGAACTCAAAATGAACTCACAAGGAAAATTTAGAAAGTCTTTAGTCCTGGATAAAAATGATGTCACGAATTTCAATATCCAGGCATGTCATTAATCCCAAAGTGCTCATAGAGCATGAACAACCCAAGTGTCTGACCTAGAAAAATGCCTGTGACCTCAATTTCTGCATCAGGAAAATAGACAAGAAAAAAAATCCAAAAGAGGCAAGAAGGCAGACTAAGGACAGAGCCTGAAAGTTGGTGAAATTGAAGAGAGAGACAGAGAGAGAGAGGGATTAACTGAAATCCAAGCCTGATTCTTTGAGGAGTTCAATATGCTGAGAATTTCCTAGCTGACCAAGCAGGAACTAGCAGTCAGCAGAGGGTTAAAGAGGCACCGATCTCACACTTAATCTCTAACTTGTGTCTTCACTCATTTTTTTATACCAATTTTCAGGCAATGGGATTCATAGTTTCTAAAAGAAAGGTGTGACAATTCAGGATGGAGCTTCTTTGCAGGTTTTGATGGTTCAGTGGGAATTGGGGGTGCAAAGGTCTCAAAAGCAAGTGTAGCCAGGCATCCCAGATCAATTCCCTCAATACCCTCAGAGTTCTGTACCATCAGTGCAAAGCATCAGAAACTACAAGTATAACAATTGCTCACTAGCTATGACACAGAATTAGTGTAGTTGCCCATTAACAGGAGTGGGCAACACAAGTGTGATATGTATATGCCGCAGGATATGATTCACCTTAGAAGAATGAAATCCCATCATTTGCAGAAATATAGATGCATCTAGTGGGCATCATGCTAAGTGAAACAGACCAGACATAAAAATTACCAGAACCATGTCATATGTAGAAGCTAAAGATGAAAGTCACTTGGAAATAGATCAGTGGTTCCCAAAGACCATGATGTAGTGTAAATAGAGAAAGAGTGGATTCAATCTGTGCTGTTCAGTGATTGATGGGTCAACACACACAATTCATATATGTGCCTGAAAGATAAAAAACAGTGCTAAATTAGGTCTAGCCATATTTAAGATTATATAGCTAGACCCAATGGGGTTATTCAAGTAGTCAAGGACTATTGAACCTTCAAAACTCAATCATGGTGGAATTATAACTGGTTTGATACCCGTGCACATACCAGCAGCGCCAACTGTACTCAGTGGTCTAAAAGAGAGTACATGTAGAGGTAGTACAGGTAGGGGAATCCTGGGAGTGGGGACCTGGGAAGAGTTGGGGAGAGGAGACTGAGGAGTAGATTTAATCAAAATAGACTGTGTATATGTGTGAAATTCTCAATCAGAAATCTTTTAAAACTCACTCATGATTCACTATCTTAAGAAATTAAGGAGAGAAACCCTCTCAATAGATACAGGAAAGGCATTTTACAAAATTAAGTATGCATTTCTATTCAAAACCCTCAGCATCTTAGCCACAGAATAAATCTCACACAGCATAAAAAAGGCCGTGTGCCATAAGTCACAGCTGACACCATACAGAGAAAGACTAAATGTTTTCTGCTATTGAAAATGAAATATGATATATGCTTTCCACATTTCCACAAAGTCCGCATTGTTTCCAACATTCAGCAAAGGTAGCAAGGAAATTAAGGAAGCAGGAGAGGGAGGAAGGCAGGGAGGAAGGAAGAAAAAAGAGCAAGGAAGGCATCTGGATTGAAAAGAAAAAAATGTAATACTCTTAGTCAACCTGATAATTTATATGGAAAATTCCACTGTATCTGCAAAATTGTCCTGAGAATTAAAGAGTGGGTTTAGCTCAGCTGCAGGATACATAATCGATACTTTTTAAATCAATTGTGTTTCTTTCTATTAGCAAGAAACAATAAAACATTGTATTGAGCACAGTGTGATGGCCATAGTTAATAATAATAGATTGTTTATTTCAGAAGTGCTAAAATAGTAGATCGAAGAAAATGTCCTCAGCACAGAAATAAGTAGGTAAGATAATGGACATGTTAAAAGCTGAGCTTAATCATTCTGCAATGTTTGCACATAAAAAGCACCACATTGTTCCTCATAAATACATACAATTAGTGCTTGTCAATTAAGAATTTAAAGATATAATTTAAAAGCAGACTCAATGAATGCTCTGCTTCCATGAAGATGAACACCTAGTTTTCCCAATTTTCCTCTTGCTAAGTACCAGAAAAGCCCTGGGCCTTATCCAGCTATCCTTTGAGTACCTACAGGGGCTTGGGTCCAGGCACCCCTGGACACAGATATCCTGTGGTACTCAAATCCCTTGTTAGACACAGTCATCTACATACACCTTCCTGTATACTTTTTGCGTGTGTGTGTGTGTGCATATGTGTGCAAAGACCTGTGCAGGCCAGTGGTTGAAATCACGTCTGCCTCTATTGTTTTCCATCTTTTAATTGGTTTTTCCATTTTTTAAAAAATATTTCTATTGTGTTTTCTAATTTATTTCAATTTTCCTCATTTTTACTATTTTATTGAGAATTTAATAAAATATAATTTGTTCATGTCCCCCCATCCCCCAGCTCCTCTCAGATATACCCTACCCCCCTCCCCACCCAACCTTGTTTTCTTTCTCTTTGTCCAACTTGTGCTGCCCATATACCCCGGATGTGTGCCCTTCCACAGGAGTGTGGTTGGCTTTTACCAGAAGTCACACCCTTAAAAAACAAAGCAAATGAAACCAAAACTGACTCTTGGTCTCTCCCAGCTCTCAGCTGGGATGGGACTTTCTGCTTAGCGCCTGTCCTCATGTTGCGGTTTTGTCTGGCAGAAGCTTAAAAAGTGACATTAGGATTTCATCTTACACTGGTCGTAATGGCTAAGGTTTTAAGAAAAGAAACGACAAATGCTGGCCTGGATGTGGAGAAAAAGCAATGCTTTTTCAGTGCTGGTGGGAGTGAAAATTGGTGCAATCACTATGAAAGGCAGCATGGAGTTCCTCAAAAACCTAGAAATACATTGACTGTGTGACCCAGCTATACCACTACTCCTGGGCTTATAGCTGAAGGACTCGATGTCCTATTACAGAGATATCTGCTTGCCCATGTCCATGGCTGTTCTGTACACAATAGTCAGGAAAGGAAACAGTTCAGATGACCATCCACTAATGCAGTGCACAACGCCTGTCTTAACTCTATGAGCTACCATACAGTTCACCAGCTTCGGGCAAAGGACTGGAGGTTGAAACACACAAAGACTCACACATGCAGAGAGACAGGGACATGGACCTCTAGTCACTGGTAAGAAGCCCCCCACTTTTTTTTTCCACTGGTAAGAAGCCTCTTTATTCAATAGCACCATGGAGGCTTATATATACGCAACACAGTCAGGTGAGCCAATAGTCTGATCAAGGCCAAGGTAACATGTGCTCGTGAAGCAGAGCTGGTAAACAACTTTGACACAGCTTCCAGCAACTCAAATCAGAAGGAAAGTAAAGATCTCTAGCAGGGAAGAACTGCTGGAGGCCAGAACTCCAAATGGTCCCAACACGCTAATGAACAAATAATGGAGACGTGATCCATATATACAGTTTAGAAAAGTGGGATCATGAAATTTGTAGGGAAATGGTTAGAGCTGGAAGCAGTCACTCTGGTGAGGTAGCCTAAACTCAGAAAGATGTATGTCACGTGTTTTTCTTTTTGGGGAGAATTAGCATTGATTCTGCAGATATCTGTGTTTCATTCATTTTAGTTTTCTGAGTCAGGGTCTCAAGTAGCCCAGACTGGCCTTGACAATGTAGCTACACCTGGCTTTGAATTCCTGGTTTTCTTGTCTTAGCCCCAGTGCTGGGATTACTGCTATGAGCTACCATGCATGTCTTCCACCGATTTACTTACTTATTTTTTTGAAATAGGGTCTCTCATTGAACTTGAAATTTATTGATGGGCTAGATTAGCTGGCCAATGAGCTCCCATCTCTACCGCCCAGTGACACTCACCTAGCTTTATCTAGGTACTGGGATATGAACTCAGGTTTGCATGCTTGCAAAGCAAGCCCTTCCCCCAACTGAGCTACCTCTCCTGTGTACTTTAAACCACCTACAGAGGATAGCTAACACAATGAGCATATGAAATAGTATTTTTAGAGACTAGTGAGAAAGCCACCTGTTCTCATTCAGTACCAATGCAATTGTTTGCCACTACATTATTATGCATCTGGACTTGGTTGGCACCCCAGGTCCAGGATGCATGCACACAGTGGGCTGGTTTATATAACCAAGCACAGAGAGGCTGAGGGGTGGGAAGAGGCCTAGAGTGCGAGAAATGGTGTGAGTGAGCCCTTGGTGATTCTTTTTCTAGCTGCATTTACTCCAGACCTTGAGATCGACAAGGAGCTCATCATCCACTGTGTTCTCCGGCCACACTTCACCTTAGACAGTGAGGCACGGTCTCCTACTTGAACCCCAATCTTGCTGATTTAGCTGGTCCATTCCCCATCTCTGGCTCCAGAACACTGGAATTACAGGTGGTCCCCACACTTGGGCGGTAAGTGCTTTTGTCCATTGAGTTACCTTTCCTGCCTTCCCAACAGAAAATTCTTAAAATAAGAAACACGAATGGTCAATAACCACTTTAAACAAGTGTTAAACATACTTAACCAACAGGAAAATGGCAAAATAAAGCTAATTTTAGAGTTCTCAGCTCAGCTAGAATGGCCATAGTCAACAAAACAAAGAACAGCAGATGCTTGGGAAGATGTGGAGAAAGAGGGGCCCTTACCCGCTACCAGTGGAAACACACCAGTGCAGACTCTATGCAAAACAATATTGCCATTCCTCAAAAATCTAAAACTAAATCTACTGTATGGCTACTCCTGGGTGTGTGTGTATGTGTAGTGGGTGTATAATATAGTGCACATACGCAATGAAATTCTCTTCGGCCATAAAGAAAAATGAATGACAACTGCAAGAGAAATAGAAATAACTAAAAATTATTATATTAAATGAAATAGAACAGATGCAGAAAAACAAAGAAAGTATGTTTCTTCCCATATAGAGAACCCTACATTTCAAATGTGTGCGGGTGCAGGTGGAAGTAAAGGACCTGTAAAGGAGATTGAGTTGCCTTATTTGTAATTAAACACATGGTGGAAATGGCCCAGCCATCCACCAAAACCATGATGACAGTCACACGTTGTATAGTCGGACACACAATGAACTATAACTCAGAATAAGATAAATTAACCAAGATATGGATGAATTTCAAAATACTCATGCCAAGCGAAAGAAGCCAAACAAAACTGGTTCATGCTGCACACTTTTCATTTTAAAGATTCGGCATTGTAATGACAGACAGCAGCGGAGCTGTTGCCTAGGAATCTGCAGATGAGGGAGGGGGAAGAGGGACTCCTGGGAGAAGGAGGATGCTTTGGGCCTGATGGGTTTGTGCGGTATCTGCATTTCCTTTGTTCTTTGTGTGGACTGAACACAAGAGTCTGAAACATTGATAAATTAAGTTGATTGCCTTCATTAGTAAGAACAAAACAAAAATAACCCAAAGGATTAATTCCCCCTCTATCTGAATTTGAGAATAAAAGGTAATAAGTGGGCCCATTTATGTGGAGTAATGTGGAAGATTCTATCACTGAGCACCGTTGAAAGGCTTTGTGCTCTGAAGGGAGCCACTCCAACAGTGTGGTCATGCCTGCAAGGCTCTGCAGCTGTGTGTCAAAGGCCACAAGTCAGTTTAAAGGCATAGGCTGAGTGCGGCAGGTGGCAGAGCCTAAATTCCTAGAAAGATCCATTAGCACCTTTGCACAAAACAAGCTGGAATGCATAATGGATCGTGAACCTAAATTCATCTTGATAAATGGTCCAATAACTTGCAGCTAAAATAAATAAATCCTCCCCTTCTCTTTCTCTGCCCATGGCTAGGGAGACACATCATAAGTTAAAATCACAGTGCAATTGTCAGAAGACCCTTCTATGGAATTTCCATCTCTGAGGCTCGGCAGGACGTTCCTAACATGCTAACAACATCCATGTTCTGGGTAAAATCAGATTTGTGGTGGGTGCAGCCCTGGTCCAGAGGTGGCAGTGGAAGTTCTTCATCATGATCACCAAATGTTGCCACTGCCTGCTTGCCTCTACTTTCCGGAAATGTCCTTGATCATTTGTGTTGGGACCATTGCCATGCTCTAGCCGTTTCCCCATGCATGAGCTCTCTGCCTCTCCCAGGAGACCAGGATTCAGTTTTCAGCACCAACATGGCTGCTCAGAGTCATGTGAGCCCCAGAGATTCAAACACCCTCTTCTGGCTTCCATGGGAACTGTATGTATGTGGTGTACAAACACAGTTGCAGGCAAAAACACCCATGTATTTAATATTAAAATAGCATATTGGTAGCAGAGAACAGCAAAATCTTGTTGCAGGTGTCTGCATTGTTGGGAACTTCAGGGAGATTCCTGTTACAAAGGAAGAAATTGGGACCCACACCAAATTGGGCCAGATCACCAAGGTCCCTAGCCTTATCCTAAATGAAAGGGAGACATAGAGAAGATGACTGCTCACAGGGGACACTGAAAAGACTTTTTTAAATTTGTGATCAAATACACCAAAAGAGGTGCTGGATATGGTTCACTGGGTGAAATGTTTTCCAGGCACCCACATAGAGTAGGTGTGGTTGCTCAGGTTTATCATCCCAGCATTGGAGTGGTAGAGACGGGCAGATCCCTGGGGCTTGCTGAGTCAGTGACCTCTAGGGTCAGTGAGAGACCTTGTCTCAAACATAAAGTAGAGAGCCTTTAAGGAAAGCAGCTGGTATCAAGCTTTCTTCTACATGCCTGCACATGAATACACACACGCACACACACACACACACACACACACACACACACACACACACAATAAAACTTACTGCCTTAACTATGGTTGGATGTACTAAGCTGTGTCACAAATATATATTTCTATTCTTGCTGCTGGAATAGCCGGAAGGACAGTGACTTCTGGAATAATTCTATCTTTAACATTTTGGGGGGCTGCCATGCTGCTTTCTTGATGGCAGAGTTTAGAAACTGCCTGAGTGAGTAAGAAGGATACCTTAAAGGTCATCAAGGAGGCTGTCGTGGATCTGTACCCCCGAACAAATCTGGTAATGAGTATTTTGCATGCAGGAACATGGCTGGGGATCTTACTGAAGGGGAAGGAAAAGCAAGAGAAGCTGTAAAAGGATGGTTGGAAGAGAGATGCAGAAAGGCCTCCCTTGAACCTGCAGACTGAAGCTGCATAGGTGCTGAAGCACACCGTCCTACTCTGAGCTGTCAGCAGTGCATGCGGATTCCAAGACACACGTGTGACTTGCTTAGGTACTTATCTTCATGAAGGATGATTCCCAGAGGGGAGTTTATTGGGAGCCTTCAACTGCTAGCTTGTCCAGTGCCCTGGTGAAAGATAGGTGCTCCAGTTTGAAATCACAAGTTTGGGGGTGTTATACAACATCATCCAGTTCTGAGATGACTGCCATTGTCTGTCCAGCTGGTGACAGTGGCTTGGCCAAAGTGCTAGATCCATGAGCAGAATTTGATTTTTAAAAACTATTTTCAAGATAGAGAAAATATTATTTCATCAAAAATTAAATATTTGGTATGTGTGAGAAAGGATAAAACTGATCTCAAGGTTGTTGGTGCAGCAATTAGAAGCATTCGGTCTCCTTAGCTGAAATGAAAATGATGGGAGAAGGATGGGGTAGGGTTGGTTCTTCATAGTTTCATCTTAGATGTGGTATATAAGAGGTGCCTGGTCCTAACCAAAGGCAGATGTGGAGGAGATATCTGAATACATAAAGGGGGGTTCAGAGGGAAAGCAGTGGGGTATAAATACAGAGGTCCACCAGACAGAATGGCCAGAAGCCTGGAGGCCAAGGGGTTAGTCAGAAGGAAGAGAAGAGGTGTGAGCAGGGCTTGGCAGTCCAGGAGACACAGGGCAAGGCAGCCAGGAACAGGTAAGAATGCAGAAATGACAGAGTGGCTATGACTATCACCCCAGATTTATTCTCCGTCCTTCCTCAGACTGAGCTTTCCCGGACATTTGTCCCTTTCATTCAGCTCCTGAGCTTTGCTTGGGGTCTGACCACAGCCCCGAAAGTTGTAGGCTCATGGCATGGTGATCATGTTTTTGTCCCTCCTGAGGCACCTCTCCTGTCTCCACTTCTCACCTAGGTTCCAGCAAGGTCACCCTCTGGTCCAGAGGCGCTAGAGACTTCTTAGGGTCATCATTCTATGCATGGAACAGCATCTCTTTCCCCACAACTCCTTTCTAAGCTGCCCAGCTATGGCCATTTTTCTTCTAGAATCCCTGTGCAGGATTCCACCCAGATCTGCCAAGACCCCAACTAATGTCTGTGCTGTCTCGGAAGAAAAGTTTTTAAAGAACGGTTGGGAGGAGGACAGGGTCGGTTGTTTTAGGAGCTACCTGCAGTTTAAGAAGCGCCCGAGTGATGGCCACGGGGTTCTGCAGTGTGGAAGAATGGTAGGCTTTTACCAAGAGCAACTTCCTCAGAGATTCATGATGAACAGATGCTCAGAAAGTGTTTAAGCGGGGCGGGGGGGGGGAGGTCTGAAAAGGCAAGGGTAGGCAACTATTTTAAGGAGCTTAGCTGTAAACAGGAGCAGGAAACGGAGCATTTGGGAGAAGAGAGGGAGCAACCGTCCTGAGGTGAAGAAATCTTCTAGTTTCCCTGCATATGGGAACAAGCTACTGCAGTGGGGGGAATGAGGATACGGGGACATGAAAAACCACTGTGACCATGTCCCTAAGTAGAGGAGAGTAGATGCTGAGCTGTGCAAGAAGGCACTTGCCAGAGGTACTTGGAAGGAAGACAGTAGGCCAAGGCTCGGATGCTGCTAGGATGCTCGCAGGTGTGGAGGATGGACATTGAAGTATAACAATACTACCTTTTGATGTTTAAATCATGCCCCGTTTTAGCCTAAAAGTTGCAGCATCTCCTGACAGTGAGAATGAGGAAGGTCGCCAGAGGTAGGAGAGGAAGATAAGAGAGTGGAGGGCAATGGGGCAAGGAGCAGCACTGTGACTGTGGGGCCACACAAAGGGTTGTCACAGGGTCATCACACCTTTAAAGTCTGGTCAAGGTGGTGGTGTGTCTCCACCATGGGAGGAAAGGGGCCTTCCCTTCTCTACAAGCTTAGAGTTTTGTGGAGGGCGCAGGAGGGTCACCACAAGAATGTGCTTACCCAGGGAGCTCAGCAAGGGAAGGAGGAGCACGGACAACCACATAAAGGTGCTAGAATAGACTCAAATATTAGTCGCCTATTAAATACATTGCTCTCCACACAAGGTTCACTGAAGAACACAAGACAATTTTGATATGTATTTCTTATATCCAGGCTTACACTGGGATGGGGGAGTGAGTTCCTCCTGGGGCATTGGTTTGCTTTGCACACTCCCTAAGTTCAAGAAACTGCTACAATGTCCAGTGCACATCAACTCACAAGAGTGATGTGAGCTGCTACTCTCGTTCAGTTCCACAGGTGACAAACTTCCACAAGGTGCTAACTTGCCTCATGTTGTCAGGGTTAGTGCCGGTACCTCAGCTCAGGCTGCTGTCTCATAATGCCAGACTAGGTGTCCTCAAGTAAGGGTTCTTTCTCTCTCTCCCCCTCTCTCTACCTCTCTTCCTGCCCCCCCTCTCCTTCTCCATCCCTCTCTCCCTCTTTACCTGAGAGTCTCTGAAGTCTCTCCCACTTCCTGTAAGGACACCTCATTTGACCTTAACCACTTCCTAAAACATCCTAACTCCAAGTATAATCACTTTGGGGTCAGATCTTCAGTAAATGAATTCTGGAAGGTCTTAATCCATACATCACAACCCATAGCATCAAACACTTTTTGTTCCAAAATTCCTCATTCTTGCCATCTGGTCCTTGTAGCCAAACTTGGAGAACATTTCTAGATGAAAAATCAACACATTGTCTGGGCATGCATTCTTATGTTGACCTCAAATTGCTCCCCATGTCCCCTCGCACAAAGGAGGCTATAGCACAATCTAACCATACTCAAGCTCCAAAAAGAATGGCATAGCAATAGATTTTTATGCCCTACCATTGATGCCTCCGAGAACACAAATGAGCACAGCCAGCTTCAAAGGGTCAAACTCATTGAAGCAGAAAATTGAATGATGGTTTCCAGGGTCTGGGGAGAGAGGGCAGTAAGGAGCAAATTGTGTTCAATGGATATAAAATTATAGTTACGTAAGATAAACACATTCCGGAAAGCTGATGTGTGACAAAGATCCCGTGGTTAACAACCCTGCATCGTGTGTGCAAGCGGATGGGTCATATGTTAAGCGTTCTTATCGCAAAACAAAAGAAAAAGCAAGCAGCCCACAAAGGAACCAAAGGGAACCTTTAGAAATGGTAGGTGTGCTTACTGCCCTCATTGTGGTCATATGATCCCACACTCCTATGACTGGATGCCTTCAAGACACAGCCTCTCTGCATCTCAATGATACCTCAGTAAAGTGGTTTTTGACAAGCTTCAGAACACAAACACGCCATGACACTTTCCGTTTTCAGAGGACAGTGGAAAGACAGCTCTGCGAGGGTAGCCAACCAAAGTTCGACATCCTGAGCAGATTAGTTAACAGACATAATTTTCTGATCATCCAGAGTCTATAAAAATCTGACAGCCCAGTGCCAAGGGATGGTGATTTTAGTATCCTCTCCCTGTGACTATAGACGGCCATGTCCTCTCTCTCCTGTATCTTTACATGGCCTTCCATTCATATTTGTTTCTACCTAAATTTCCTCCTTTTATAAGGACTCCAGGTTGGACTGAAGCTCATGCAAACAACCTCAGCTGAACTTCAGCTAGCTCCTTAAAATGCTGACTCCAGGTACAGTCATGTTCTGAAGGACTAGGAGTTAGGACCTCAACATCTGGAATTTGAGAATCTCAGTTCAGCCCATAAGAGGCATCTGCACTGCATGTGGGTAGCATCCATGTGTGAGCACTCATATTTATAGCATATGCAGATGTAGTTACAAAGAGCAGAAGCAACGTTTGGGAAAGTTCACAAAATTATGTGCCTTTTACTCAAATGAATGAGGTAAATGAACCTCTCTTTAAAACTTTGTTGGTCTCATTCTTGTCCCCCCCCCCACACACACCCAAGAAAATAGATTCATTTGAACTGAAAAGAATAAAACGTTTTTTAAAACAATATGGGGAGGGGTGCATAGCATGAGACCCCAGGCACTTCATTATGTTAATAAGGCAATACAGACACAAAGCCTGCCCAGTTTAGTAGCGCATCCAGATGGTTAAGCTTGGAATTACAGCCAAATGAGGGCGATTGGGATCTCTTGAGGGCCCCTCCTCATCCCTCGGTGAGCATCATCTGGAGGATGAAGCATCTGGCAGCGTCGTCTACGCAGGTCAAAGTGAGAAACCAGACAGGAGAGAAGACCAAGGAGCCAGCTTTGTGATTGAAGCTTCCAAGCGGATGCCTGTGCTGCTGTGTGAACCTGAATTTCATTTTCCCTCCCTGGCTTTTGCTTTCATCAACAAAGAAAGAAACTTAGTTCAGCAGAAAGTTAATCAGGCGTGATTTCACAGGAGGCTCACAGGACGGGACAAATGATGAACACCCACTCAATGATGAGGAAAAGTCTGGAAAGAAGAAAGGTAATCGATAATGGTATAAAGAAGACAGAGAAGAATCAAGACAAGAGGGAGCTAAATGCCCAAGAATGGGGTGTACCAGTTTCTCTCTTACAACCAAGATCAAAGGTCTAGTTACAGGCAGATAGACATGGGTCCAGTTATGTCACCTCTGTCACCCTGAATAGGGGCTTGGGGGAAAAAAATCACTGCTTTCCTCAACCCAAGCCTCACGTTTAATGTGTGCACTGTTGTGCTCTGGGGTCTCATCATGGAGATAAGATGAACTATACCAGTATCTGCCACAAAGTAGAAGAGCCAGCCAGGCAGCCAGAAAACTGGGAAGTGCTTTTCTGTCTCCTGCCCACTTCCTTTTCCTACTGGAGATGGAACAACTGGCTGGGCCCCAGAGATGGGAATCATCCAACAGTGCAGAAGAACGTTAGAAGGATGCATCATGAAGAAAACAACGAATTCAGCCAAAGCAAGGCTATAATCGTGTGTGTGTGTGTGTGTGTGTGTGAGAGAGAGAGAGAGAGAGAGAGAGAGACAGAGACAGAGACAGAGACAGAGAGACAGAGAGGGAAGGGTATATGTAGGTACAAGAGCAAGTGTGTCCACATGCATGAGGAGGCCAGAGATAAATGATAGGTCTTCTTTTGTTGTTTTCCACTTCAATTTTTGAAACAGTGTTTCTCACTGAACCTAGAGCTAGACCCGCTAGCCCTCAGACTCTGGGGATCCTCCTGTCTTCTGTCTCCTGAGCTCTTGGATTGGGCGTGGATACCACAGAGCTCAGCATTTTACGCGGGTGCTGTAAAGTCAAACCCAAGTCTTGGTGTGCACACAGCAAGGATTTGACTGGTCCATCTCCCTAGCCTCACTAAGCAGCTTCTATGCCTAAAATATTTTCCATACTTGGCTACTAACAGCAACATCGAAAGCAATGCATAGAGCGTGACAGTGGGGGCTTCTTCTGCCGCTTCTCATTTTCTTTTCTTGATGCAACTCTTGTAATTAAACACAAATCCTGAATAATGCAAACCTATAATTCATGCAAATTGATCCCTAATGAGAGGGAAACAAGCCAGGATTTAATTTGTTGAACTTGTGGGGGATAGGATAATGAGTTGCAAAGAACAGATGCAAAAATCCATCCGCTTTCATCTAAAATGAGCTCAGCATTTCGTGTCTGCATGCACTCTCATAAGCTTCTAATGCCTTCAATGCGATTTTCAATTATTTTGATAAGGAGATGATTGCAAATCAAGGATCCTCTGAGTTACCTGCAGGAAACCTCGCTGTGTTCCCAGGTCCCCGGTGTTCCCCATAATCTTCACAGCCTCATGCCTATGACTTTCGAGCTCTGCAGGAGAGCTTAATCTGTTTGTTAATAATAGGTAACCAATGAATTCCCCAAATCAGGCCTTGACCAAAGTTTCAAGGTTTTGTGGAAATGGAAATTCATTCTAAACAAGAGGGAGACAGCAAAGCACCTACCCACGCTGTCAGTGGTGGTGTTAGAGAAGAGCATTGGGGGGCAGAAGAGCCATTTAAGCCTGAGCATGCATGCCTAGTTTAGCACGTAATGGCTGCAAGGAGATCGCTTTTCTTTTCAAGTTGATCCTTCTGGGTACACAAGAGGAGCTCAAACACAGATCACACCTCAATGGACCTTCTCTAACTACCATTCCCCTACCAGAGGTACAAGCCTGTCTCACCAGAGCCAGCAATGCTTCTCTGCTGGAACTAAATGAGGGCCCAGTGTGAGCTGTGCAGGCTGGATGGCTAACTAATGCTCTTAATACAGTCTCCCTTGAGGCTGTGATTACCACTTCACAGAGGCGTACATCTTCCCCCAAGACAACTCAGCTTGTACTGTTACTTAAAGCTGTGTTACTATGGTGAGAAGGTAAATCAGCATTGAGAAAAGGCCCAAAGCACAGCATAGGAACAGGGGTCTTTCTCCAGGGGAGTCACTTGAGCTGCACCCCATTCCCACAACAGTGAACTGGGAAACACATGCTGATGTCCTCTCTCATAAAGGTGTACTAGAGACTTGGCATCCAAGGTTTTCAGTAGTGATGTTACTCTACACTCTACCTATCATGTGCCAGATGCTGCAGACTCAGAAGGAGGACTGAGTTCCGGTGAATGACTCCATCTATACAGTTCATTCACACACTCTCTTTCCCATTCTGGGAATGGTGAGAACAGTCCTCAAAATCCAATGTCTGTCACCCCTCCAGGAATTTTTTATAAGACTGGGAGTCCCAGGTCTGCTAGGCCTGAGTCTCATGAAGAAATATTCAAGCAGTTATAATAAAATATTAGTCAAGATCTACCTCGTTGGGCACAAGAACTTTCTCTTTCCTGCCAGTCTGCTACCAAATAATGACATGGAGGCTTCTTACTAATTATGAAAGCTCAGCCTCTAACTTAGGCTTGTTCTTAACTAGTCCTTATAATTCAAATCCACCCATTCCTATTAATCTACATCCTGCCTTGTAACTCGTGACTGTTACCTTTCCTCCTGCATGCCCTGCTTCCTCTGCATCTGGCTGGTGACCCGGCCTTTCTTCTTCCCAGAGTCTTCTCTGTCCCCAGAAGTCCCACCTAACCTCTTCCTGCCTAGATATTTGGCTTTTTTATTAAACCAGTCAGAAAGTGCCATGGCCAAGACACATCTTCACACAGTATACAAATACCCCTCAACAATTGGGGACTATCGGAGAGGCGCTGAGGAGTCCAGACCCGGGGGAGAGGCGTGGCTTCCAGACGCTGCAGAGAGACACCACATTCAGGAAGAGGCTTTGGGGGACTGGCGCAGTGGCAGACGCAAGCGACAGGGACCAGCGCGGAGGCAGACGCAAGCAGCAGGGACAGGCATGCAATAAGGAGAGCAGATTGCCCTACTACAATTAAATCAAAGAGGTAGGCCTTTGGTTAGCCAGGTCACTGGCAAACGGGGAGCCTGGTCCTGTCCTGAAGACCCTTTGGAGGGGTGAGAGGGTTCTTGGCCTGCGGCAGGAACCAGGAAACAGAGCGAGGGCATTTCGTAAGCGGAACCTTTGGCCAGCAGGGAAACCTGATCCGGTTTTTAAAAGACCCATTAGATAGAATCAATAGGAGGAGATGGGCAGGCGCCAAGGCAAGAATTCACCCAATAATCTGAAAAACAACATGAAAACACCAGAACCCAATGTCTTACAACAGAAGTATTTGAACAACCTAAAACAGAAGAAGTGGAAAAAATTGACTTTATGAAGGCAATAGAATCCCTTAAACAACATGTAAAAAATGCCCTTATAGAAATGGATGAGAAGTATAACAAAAAGTTTGAAGAAATGAGTAAATACGTACATGATACCCTGGGAAACCAAGATAAAACGATCAAACAGGTAATGGAAACAGTTCAAGAATTGAAAACTGAAATGAAGGCAAGGAAGAAAATACAAACTGAGGACCAGCTGGATATGGAAAATCTAGGTCAATGAACAGAGTCTACAGAAACAAGCATAATCAATAGAATACAAGAGATAGAAGAAAGAATCTCAGATGCTGAGGACACCATAGAGAAAATAAATGAACAGATCAAAGAAAACAGCAAAGCGAACAAATTCTCAACACAAAACATTCAGGAAATATGGGACACAATAAAAAGACCAAACCTAAGAATAATAGGAATAGAAGAAGGAGAAGAGTCACAGCTCAAAGGCCCAGAAAATATTTTGAACAAAATTATGGAAGAAAACTTTCCCAACATAAAGAAAGATATTCATTTAAATATTCAAGAAGCATACAGAACACCAAACAGACTGGATCAAAGAAAAACATCTCCTTGCCATATAATAATCAAAACACAAAATATACAGGTTAAAGAAAGAATATTAAGAGCTGCAAAGGAAAAAGGCCAAGTAACTTATAAAGGTAAACTGATCAGACTTACACCTTACTTATCTATGGAAACTATGAAAGCCAGAAGGTCCTGGAGAGATGTACTGCAGAAGCTAAGAGACCATGGATGCAAACCCAAACTACTATACCCAGCCAAGCTATCATTCATTATCAATGGAGAAAACAAGACATTCCAGGATAAGAACAAATTTAAACAATACGTAGCCACAAATCCAGCCCTACAGAAAGTAATAGAAGGAAAATCGCAAACCAAGGAATCCAACACTGCCAACACTGCCTACAATAACTCAGGCATCTAGTGACCCTTCACCAGCACATTTCAAAGAAGGGAGACACACAATCTCTACTACCAAAAGCAATAAGAATAACCGGAGTAAACAACCACTGGTCATTAATATCACTTAATATTAATGGGCTCAATTCACCTATAAAAAAGGCACAGGCTAAAAGATTGGATACGAAAACAGGATCCAACATTCTGCTGTTTGCAAGAAACACATCTCAACCACAAAGACAGGCACCTACTCAGAGTAAAGGGTTGGGAAAAGGTGTTTCAAGCAAATGGTCCTAAGAAAAAAGCAGGTGTGGCCATAATAATTTCTAACAAAACTGACTTCAAACTAAAATCAATCAGAAGAGACCAAGATGGTCACTTTATACTCATAACAGGAACAATTCATCAGGATGACGTCTCAATCCTGAATATCTACGCCCCCAATATAAAAGCACCTACTTATGTAAAAGAAATATTACTAGAACTCAAGGCAGACATCAAACCACACAAACTAGTAGTAGGAGACTTCAACACACCTCTCTCTCCAAGAGACAGGTCAATCAGACAGAAACCTAATAGAGAATTAAGAGAATTGTTGGAGGTAATGAAGCAAATGGACTTAACAGACATCTATAGAACATTCCACCCAAATAGGAAAGAATATACCTTCTTCTCTGTAGCTTATGGAACCTTCTCAGAAATTGACCACATACTTGGAAACAAAGGAAACCTCCACAGATACAAAAAATATCAGTGTCCACCTGTGTCCTATCTGATCACCACGGATTAAAGTTAGAAGGCAACAACAATGCCACCCACAGAAAGCCGACAAACTCATGGAAACTGAACAGTAAACTACTGAACCACACCTGGGTCAAGGAAGAAATCAAGAAAGAAATTAAAGACTTCCTTGAATTTAATGAAAATAAAGGGACAACATACTCAAACATATGGGACACTATGAAAGTAGTGCTAAGAGGAAAGTTCATAGCACTAAGTGCCCACTTAAAGAAAATGGAGAATGCATACATTGGGGACTTAACAACACACCTGAAAGCTCTAGAAAAAAAAGAAGCAGACGCACCCAAGAGAAGTAGAAGACTGGAAATAATAAAACTGGGGGCTGAAATCAACAAAATAGAAACACAGAAAACAGCCCAAAGACTCAATGAAACAAAAAGCTGGTTCCTGGAGAAAATCAACAAGATTGACAAACCCCTATCCAAACTAATTAAACGACAGAGAGAGAACACGCAAATAAATAAGATCAGAAATGAAAAGGGGGACATAACCACAGACACAGAGGAAATTCAGAGAATCATTAGATCTTACTACAAAAGCCTGTATAACACAAAACTGGAAAATGTAAAAGAAATGGACACTTTTTTAGATAAATACCATATACCAAAGTTAAACCAGGACCAGGTGAACAATCTAAACAGACCTGTTGGTCGCAAAGAATTAGAAGCTGTTATCAAAAACCTCCCTACCAAAAAGAGCCCAGGACCAGATGGTCTCAATGTGGAATTCTACCAGAACTTCCAAGAAGAGCTAATACCTATACTACTTAATGTATTCCACAATATAGAAACAGAAGGGTCATTACCAAATTCCTTTTATGAAGCTACAGTTACTCTGATACCAAAACCACACAAAGACTCAACCAGGAAAGAGAATTACAGGCCAATCTCACTCATGAACATCGACACAAAAATCCTCAACAAAATACTGGCAAACCGAATCCAAGAACACATTAGAAAAATTATCCATTATGATCAAGTAGGCTTCATCCCAGAGATGCAGGGCTGGTTCAACATACGAAAATATATCAATGTAATCCACCATATAAATAAACTGAAAGAAAAAAACCATATGATCATTTCATTAGATGCTGAAAAAGCATTCGACAAAATTCAACACCCCTTTATGATAAAGGTCTTGGAGAGAATAGGGATACAAGGGTCCTACCTAAATATAATAAAAGCTATTTACAGCAAGCCAACAGCTAACATTAAATTAAACGGAGAAAAACTCAAAGCCATCCCACTAAAATCAGGAACACGACAAGGCTGTCCACTCTCTCCATACCTCTTCTATATAGTGCTTGAAGTTCTAGTAATAGCAATAAGACAACATAAGGAGATCAAGGGGATTTGTATTGGAAAGGAAGAAGTTAAGCTTTTGTTATTTGCAGATGATATGATAGTATACATAAGCGACCCCAAAAATTCTACCAAAGAACTCCTACAGCTGATAAACACCTTTAGTAATGTGGCAGGATACCAGATCAACTCCAAAAAATCAGTTGCCTTCCTATACACTAAGTATAAGGAAGCAGAGAGGGAAATCAGAGAAGCATCACCTTTCACGATAGCCACAAATAGCATAAAATATCTTGGGGTAACTCTGACCAAGGATGTGAAAGATCTATTTTACAAGAGCTATAAGTCTTTGAAGAAAGAAATTGAAGAAGACACCAGAAAATGGAAGGACCTCCCTTGCTCTTGGATTGGGAGGATTAACATAGTAAAAATGGCAATTCCACCAAAAGCAATCTATAGATTCAATTCAATCCCCATCAAAATTCTCCACAGATCTGGAGAAGACAATAATCAACTTTATATGGAAAAACAAAAAACCCAGGATAGCCAAAACAATCTTATACAATAAAGGATTGTCTGGAGGCATTACCATCCCTGACTTCAAACTCTATTACAGAGCTACAGTATTGAAAATAGCTTGGTATTGGCATAAAAACAGAGAAGTCGACCAATGGAATCGAATAGAAGACCCTGACTTTAACCCACAAACCGATGAACACCTCATTTTCAATAAAGGAGCTAAAAGTATACAATGGAAAAAAGAGAGCATCTTCAACAAATTGTGCTGGCAAAACTGGATGTCAATCTGTAGAAGAATGAAAATAGATCCATATCTATCACCATGCACAAAACTCAAGTCCAAATGGATTAAAGACCTCAATATCAATCCGAACACACTGAACCTGATAGAAGAGAAAGTGGGAAGTACTCTACAACACATGGGCACAGGAGACCACTTCCTACGTATAATCCCAGCAGCAGAGACACTAAGGGCATCATTGAATAAATAGGACCTCCTGAGACTGAGAAGCTTCTGTAAAGCAAAGGACACTGTCACTAAGACAAAAAGGCAACCCACTTACTGGGAGAAGATTTTCACCATCCCCGCAACTGACAAAGGTCTGATCTCCAAAATATATAAAGAAATCAAGAAACTAGACCGTAAAAGGCTAATCAACCCAATTATAAAATGGGGCACTGAGCTGAACAGAGAATTCTCAACAGAAGAACTTCAAATGGCCAAAAGACACTTAAGGTCATGCTCAACTTCCTTAGCGATCAGGGAAATGCAAATCAAGACAACTTTAAGATACCATCTTACACCTGTCAGAATGGCTAAAATAAAAAACACCAAGGATAGACTTTGCTGGAGACGTTGTGGAGAAAGGAGTACACTCACCCATTTCTGGTGGGAATGCAAACTTGTGCAACCACTCTGGAAAGCAGTGTTTCGGTTTCTCAGGAAATTCGGGATCAACCTACCCCTGGATCCAGCAATACCACTCTTGGGAATATACCCAAGAGAGGCCTTATCATACAACAAAAGTATATGCTCAACTATGTTCATAGCAGCATTGTTTGTAATAGCCTAAACCTGGAAACAACCTAGATGCCCTTCAACGGAAGAATGGATGAAGAAAGTATGGAACATATACATATTAGAGTATTACTCAGCAGTAAAAAACAATGACTTCTTGAATTTTGCATACAAATGGATGGAAATAGAAAACACTATCCTGAGTGAGGTAAGCCAGACCCAAAAAGAGGAACATGGGATGTACTCACTCATACTTGGTTTCTAGCCATAAATAAAGGACATTGAGCTTATAATGCATGTTCCTAGAGAAGCTAAATAAGAAGGTGAATCCAAAGACAAACACATAGGCATCCTCATGAATATTAACCTTCAGCAGGCGATGAAAGGAGACAGAGACAGAGACCCACATTGGAGCACCGGACATAAATCTCAAGGTCCAAATCAGGAGCAGAAGGAGACGAAGCACGAGCAAGGAACTCAGGACCGCGAGGGGTGCACCCACACACTGAGACAATGGGGATGCTCTATCGGGAACTCACCAAAGCCAGCTGGCCTGGGTCTGAAAAAGCATGGGATAAATCCGGACTAGCTGAACATAGCGGACAATGAGGAAGACTGGGAACTCAAGAACAATAGCAGTGGGTTTTTTATCCTCCTGCACGTACTGGCTTTGGGGGAGCCTAGGCAGTTTGGATGCTCACCTTAGGAGACCTGGATAGAGGTGGGCGGTCCTTGGGCTTCCCACAGGTCAGGGAACCCTGATTGCTCTTCAAGCAGATGAGGGAGGGGTACTTGTTTGGGGGAGGGGGAGGGAAATGGGAGGCAGTGGCGGGGAGGAAGCAGAAATCCTTAATAAATAAATAAATTAATTAATTAAAAAAAACAATTGGGGACTACAGGCAGCCCTTGGAAATGCAGAACCTTTCGTTCTAAATCACTGTGCCAAGCAAAATATCACAGAAGAATAAATCTCACAACCTTGATTTTCTAATACATGTAAAAGTTATGTCAACATTCTCCATTAATCTAGGTGTGCCGTTATGCCTAAAAACAAGCAGTATATCTCAATTTTTAAAATAATTTAGGGGACTGAGGAGTTGAGTTAGTGATTGCTGTGAACATATGGAGACATGAGTTTATGTTGGGACCATTTGGAGTCCTGGCCTCCAGCTGCGCTTCCCTGCCAGAGATCTTTATTCTCCTTCTGATTTGAGTTACTGAAAGCTGTGTCAAAGTTATTTACCAGCTCTGCTTCATGAGCACGTGTTGCCTTGGCCTTGAGGATCAGAGGATAAGGTTTTCACCTGTTGGCCCACCTGACTGTTGGGTATATAAGCCTCCATGGTGCTATTGAATAGAGGCCTTCTTACCAGTGACTAGAGGTCCATGTTCTTGTCTCTCTGTCTGTGTGTGTCTCTGTATGTTTCAACCTCCAGCCCCTTGCCTGAAGCTCGTGAACTGTATGGTAGCGCATAGAGCTCAGACTTGTGCAAGTCTAACTCACCAGAGCCCATGTGATAAGCAAAGCATGTTACAGGACTGTAAACCAGCACTTGAGTGGTCAGGACAGGCAGTTCTCAGGAGCTTGATGGCCAAGCAGCCTGCCTTGCAGACACACATGCATATACTACATGTACACATGCATATGCCTAAGCACACTTTGTTATTAAAAGTCTCTTCATTATCTAAATATTAGAAAACTGATCCCAGTGGGTTTGCTTCTCACATGGCAGATTAGCACAAACCTTTAATCTCTGAAAAATATAATATCTGCAAAGTAGAGTAAAATGAAAACCGTAAAGTGAGGTATGCCTGTGTAGGAGTCTCCCTGCATCCAGATTTTGTTTTCTACAATTTCAGATATCCTTAGGTAACCACATCCTCAAAATGACAAGTTCAGAAATAATAATTCACAAGTTTTAAATTACGCACCATTTCTATTAGTGGCATAAAAGCTTATGTTATGATGTAACTTCTCTCTTAGTCCACTGAATGTATTCACGTGGTATATGCTAACCCATCTGGTAGTCACTAAGTGGCCAGTTAAGTTATATCAATTGTCACAGTATCCCAGTGCTTATGTTTAGGTCGCCATGTTTTACTTAATAATTACCTCAAATCACAAGAATACTCATGCTTGTAATTCAAATTGCCAAAGAGAAGATGCCAAATTTTTCCTTTAATTGGAAAGATAAAAATACAATAAGACTTTATCAAGACAGATTATGATAACTACTCACATAACTTATCTTGTTTGTTTGTTTGTTTTTCAAGACAGGGTTTCTCTGTAGTTTTGGAGCCTGTCCTGGAACTTGCTCTGTAGACCAGCCTGGCCTCTAACTCAGAGAGATTTGCCTGCCTTTGCTTACTGAGTGCTGCGATTAAAGGCGTGTGCCACTACTGCCTGGCTCACCACATAACTTATCTTACAATCTATTATTATAATCATTCTACTTTACGATAATTTGGTGCCATTAATCTCTTACTCTGCCTAATTTGTAAGTTAAAACTTTAGCGTAAGTGTTTATGTTTAGCATAAGAAAAAAGACATTGATAAATAGAGGAATGGGCCTTATCTCAGAATTAAGGCACGTTGGGGGTCTTGGAATAAATTTCCCATGAATAAATAAGGGCTTCCCACTGTGCCTATCAGGCACACAATCCATCATAGATTTCAAACTGGCCAGATATGGGGAATCATCCAGGAGATCCTGGAGCACTGTGCTGAGCAATTCAGGCTGGTCCTGAAGATACCAAAGGAGTTGTCAGCAATTACAGGAAATCCTCCAACCTACCAACCACCTGTGCTCCGAAGTGACCCAAGGCCAAAAGACAGGGTGGATCCTGTTCTAGTAAACGTTACATAAAGTTAGATAGGCCTGGAGCTGCAAGATGCTCTCTGCTGAGGTTAACAGCAAGGCTCCAGGAAAGAGGCTATTTTAAGATTAAGTTAAGGAAAGAAAAATAATTAGATTTTGAAATCTGTTCACTTGACCAAGATTTGAAGATCTTTCTTCCAGTGACTTCATTAATTCACTGACAGCTGAGGTTAAATATAATAAAAATACTGAGTGTGTCTATCCCAGTCCATCACTGGAAATGTGCAGAATCCTAAGGGCTGGGCATCTGCAGTGTGCAGAAGAGACATGGCACCTGTGTGGTAAGAGTCTGAAGAGCATGGAGAGAGCGTTGTTGCTATGGGCACTGTGCAGAGATGTCCCTCTCCAGTATGGGCTCAGGAGATTACAAGGAAAGCTGGGGTGTAGCTCCATAGTAGAGCATTCTCCTAGCATGTGAAAGGCCCTGGGTTCTTCCTCCAGTACACACACGCACATGCATGTGCATGCAACATACACACACACTCACAATTAAAAGTAAGCATGCTGCCTAAAATCAGCTTGAATGGATAATATTGAGGAGGAGCTGCTTGGAGACCATCTCATCTGATGAGAAGTAGTTTGGATGGTTCCAAACTATGGATCTAATGAGCCTTACAAGACATTCACAGCAGAGCAAGAACTGCGAACACAATGGTTCTGTTTCCTTGCGTTTAAACAGAGGAGAAGCAAATGTGCTCAGAAGGGACCTGCTTGCTTGGAGCTCTGTGATTCAGTCACAGGGGTAGAGGCAACTCCCCCACCAATTGCATTATGTTTCCAAAAGCACCACAGCCTGCTCTCCCTTCAGGGTCAAAGTCTCTCTGGATGGGAAGTCACTGAGTAGATTCCCAACTCCTATATCTCTTATCTGGGTTGAACCATGACCAATATTCGTAATTCCTTAAAAAGTAACAAAAATACAAAAAGCTTTTCACAAAATTACCAAGAACTATGGTTATCTAACTGCAAGGATTAGCAGAGTGTGCAGCTTAGGGGCCAGGAGGATGTGGGTTCAGATCTCAGCTCCACCACTTAGTAGCCATTGGGAAATGCTGGTTTGGGTAGATTATTTAGTTCTTTGTTGAATTGGGTTTTGATTTTCTGTTCAACAGAATACACCTTTGGCACACAGACTTAAGGTCAGTCTACACCCTGTATATGTTTGCTTTATGTTCTTATTGAAATCTCTGATATAAGCAGAGGAACTGATGTCCGGAGCAAGGATGAGGCCCCCTTGTGAAGATAACCCCACATTTTGGGCTACTATGAAACCACAACGTCCTCTTTGCCCAGTAACCTTCTCTCATTTCAAATCTCCCAGCTATTTTTTCCCCCTTTCAGCTATTCCAAAACCATTATCAATTTGGAGCCCACTTTTCAGAAGAAAAGCTACATAAGACCCATCTATCTTTCTCCTAACACAGACAGTTCTTTTATGTTAAGCTTTAAGAGAAAATGTGTTTCGCTGTGAATGATTTTCTTGAGATGGGGTTATAATCAGAGGCTGTGTTTCCCAGCCACCCAGACCCGAATAATCACACACAAACTATATTAATTACAACACTGCTTGGCCAGTCACTTAGGTGTATTACCAATTAGCTCTTATATCTTAAATTGGCCCATTTCTATTAATCTATGTATCAATAGGCTACAGCCTACTGATAAAGTTCAAGCATCTTTCTCCTTCGGGAGCTACATGGAATTTCCTTGATTCTGCCTCTTCTCTATATATTTCTTCCAGTCTAGCTATATTCTGTCCTGCCATAGGCTGGCTTTACTCATTAGCCTATAAGAGTAACATAGATACAGAAGGACATCCCATGACATGGGGGTTTCAAATAAGTATCCCAGGCTAGCCTTTTCCTAGCTATTCCCCTGACCCAGCCTCCTGAGTGTTGGGATTATGGGAATATGCTATTGTGCCTACTATGAATGGCTTTTAGTGTAAAGGCTATGGATTCACAGGATTTACTTAGTGTTTACACTAGTATGCTAATACATTGGGTCTCTGCAGCCAAGGGAGTTGGGACTGACCTTACCAGCCAATGTTTAGATGATACCTTCATTTTTTATTTGTAATTTTTTATAATAATAAAATGTTTAATAAAAAACAACAACTTTGTTGCTTTTCCTGTTGCTGAGATAAAATGCCCTGACAAAACAGCTTAGGGGAGACGTGGTTTCATTTGGCTCTCAGTTCAATCCATCACGGCAGGGAGGTCCTGGTAGCAGCAGCTGGTCACATGACACCCACAGTCAGGAAGCAGAGAGTGATGTTTGCTGGTGCTCAGCTTGCTTTCTTCTCTTCAGGATGCAGTCCAGGACCCAAGCTAGGTAAACAGTGCTGCCCACAGTGAGGGTGGGTCTTCCCATCTCAGCATAAGCATAAGGTTCATAACCTGCGGGTCACAACCCCTGTGGATGTGCATATCAGATAACCTGCATATCAGATATTTACATTACGATTCATTGCAGTAGTAAAATTATAGTTATGGAGTAACAATACAATAATTTTATTGTTGGGGTTCCCCACAACATGAGAAACTGTATTCAAGGGTCACAGAGCATTAGAAAGGATGAGAACCGCTGTTGTTGTAGAGGGTCTTAGATAATCCCTCACAGCAAGCCGGAAGGCTCATCTCCTAAGTAATTTCAAGATTCTATAAAGTCGATCATTAGTATTAGCCATCACAAATACCTCCTGTTAGCATCCAGACGAATCTGGCTCCACCCCTTGAGGACCTGGCAGCGTGCTTCATGCTCTGTGTCATGACAGCTTCATGCTGCATGCAGGCAGGATCTAGACTTTTTAAAAAATGAAACTTTGCCTACTTCTTTCTCTTCTTCCTCTTTCCCTCTTTCTCTCTGCAACTCTCCATGTATCTTCCTTTCTCTCTTTTACTCTTCCCTCCACCATTCCCTTTATCGCAATAAAACTGCTCGCTTAAGCTTTGCCTACATGGCGTATTTGTCTCTTGCCCACCGCTCACCGTGAGACTTCTGGCTCTCCTGCCAAGGTCTCTTGCATACAGAATCACAAGGGGTTCTCATTCACCACTATCACTATAGTCACAACCTCAAGACTTCAAATTCTCTTTGATGGTTTCCTAACTATAGACCTCAAGGATAATTTTCATTGTGCAAAGAACATGTCACAGTCATTTCTGGCATGAATATACTGCCATTTAGATAAAGTAAATCTCAAGATAGATTATAAACAGTAAGAATGCTAATGTGTCTAAAACTTATGTTCTCACAAACTCAAAGAATGGTTGTGAGTTCCAGGAAGTTGACTTGGATTCCCCTCAAACAGGTCAGAGGCACCATTCCCAATTACCAGGACCTACACGGCTTAAGCCTTCTCCCATTCCCTGGTCTGATACCCCCTTTCTCAATTACCAGGACCTAAGAAAAAACATTTCCCTGAACTTAACCTTGTCCTCTGCTCTGTGAACATCTTGCCAGGTCCAAGAGGCACCAGATGGTTCCACGTAGCCTGGACAGCAGTGGGGCAGCCAGCTACCCTAGGATGTGTGTAAGCAGAGACTGTTCTTTCATTTTTCGGCAACCCAGCCCTGAATAATCACACAAAACTGTATTAATTACAATACTGTTTGGTCAATGGCTTAGGCATATTCTTAGCTAGAGCTTACATCTTAAATTAACCGATTTCTATTATTTTATATTTTACCACGAAGCTCATGGTTTGTTGCCTCTTGCTTCTTGGGTGGCTACATGGCATCTGCCTAACTCTGCCTTCTTTCCTCCTCTGTCTCTGCTGGGATTTCCTGCCTTGCTATATTCTGCCCTGCCATAGGACAAAGCAATAAAACATATTCATAGCGTACAGAGGGGAATCCCACATCAGATGCAGCTAGCACCCCAGCTTTCTCAGGTTCCCTCAAAGATGGCCAATGTCCCAGATCAGCAGGAAGTAGTCTTGAGAACTCAAACCCTCAGTTCCCTAATCTGCCACACCTAATTCCTCACCTTTCTTAATAAATAAAGAAGGGAAGATTGTTAGCATCCAGATGAACCTGGTCCCACCCCTTGAGGACCTGGAAGAGGGCTCTACACCCTGAGTCATGCCTGTATGCAAGCAGGCAGTATGCTGTCTCTTTAAAAAGTGAAACTCTGCCTACCTTCTCTTCTTTCTTCCTTGCCCCCCTATTTCTCTGTCTTTCTCCTTTTCTCTCTTTCTTCTCCCATTCCCTTTATCTTAATAAAACTTTTCACTTAAGCATTGCCTGCATGATGTATTTGTCTCCCGCGTGCCATGAGGCTTTTGGTTCTCAGCAGCCAAGGTTTTTGTGTACAGAATGGCCGTGGGCTCTCATCCACGTTTGGACCACTGCCAAGGTCCCCCTCACACAGAATCATAACAACTACAATAACACACATTTTTCAATGTTCATTACTCACAGACATATTAAATGATACATGTAAAACTCTTTCACAAACTTTAGTGAAAAACCAGGCAGTGGGAAACAGGAGCAAGCAGCTTTTTTTCTATCTACCATGATATTGTTTAAAAACATCACTTTTTTCCTCCAAAAAATTGATGCAACTAACTATAATCTTGGTATCAATAGATGGTTACTAAAAAAATCTACCTAGATATTGAGTTCAAGCTGAGGACTCTGTGACCATGCTCTGTGACACTGGATGCATTATGGCCAGCCTGAGGTGGAAGCAGTAGTCATTAATCTCCCCTGGAGGAGCAGAAATAGCTTCAAAGATTTTATTAAGTTTGGAATGTGATACAATCTAAGCCATATAGGGAGCCCAATGTAAGTCTTAAATACAAATTCTGGTGGGTATAAAACCTAAAGAATTACATTTCTCAGAAACACCTCCTAAAGATATGTCTTCATAAAAGAAGTTTAAATCTGGGTGACCAAGAATCTACATGTTCCTGCTTTTCTTCCACAAGGTGGAACCATTGCAGGTCTGAAATCTTGGGTCTGCTTTCAAAAATTTCTTATATTTGCAATGGAAAAGGGATCCCGTTGTTTTATTTTTTAAGGACTTTTTCTTTTTAGTGGGTTTTAACCTAAAGACAGTTTTAAGGAACAATGGTAGCTCATTTGAAGAAAAGTTGTCTGGCAGTCACCATCTGGAAGCTGGCAGTAAGAAGCATAGAAACAGGTTGCAGGGCCAGTGGCCCAAACCACATGGTACATCTGCTTGCCTGGCATTACCAAAGATGAGGCCCAAATCCTGGAGGTGTGTATCATTTAGGAACCTGAACTAATGAAAATGAAAATGAGACTTTATACAAAAGGTATATGAATAACCCAGAAAATGAAAATGACCAATAAATCAAATGGCTTCTGTCTCAGAGCCTCCTCCCACTGTTCTCCAGGAGACAGGAGCACAGCCTCTACTCATTTTTTCCCTTTTAACTGAAATTCTATGATATCACATATGACCACATCAAGAACTGATTTCTTTATGCAAGCTCTTTTGTCACTAACTAAAAAATACAGCTAAGATTTGATCTCCTTCCATGGCACACAGTGGCCTTGGGGACTTGGGAAACATTACCTCTACTGAAACCTTCTGTTGATCAATGTTTCCCGTCACATCTGCCCAGTGCCAAATAAACATAGAGGCTTATATTAACTATAAATACTCTGCCAACAGCTCAGGCTTGTTACTATCTAGCTCTTGCATTTTAAGTTAACCTACATTCCTTCTTTACACTCTGCTCTATGGGTTACTTTTATTAGCATGGCATGTTCATTCATCTGCTCCCTCTGAGTCTGCCTGGTAGCTCTTTTTTTGTTTTGTTTTTTTTAAGACAGGGTTTCTCTGCATATCAGCCCTGGTTGTCCTGGAACTAGGTATTGTAGACCACTCTGGCCTCAGACTTAGAGAGATCTGCCTACCTTTGCCTTCCGAGTGCTGGGATAAAAGGCATGAGCCTTCTCCTTCCCATCATCCTTAGTTGTGTCACCCCACCTATACTTCCTACCTGGCTATTGGCCAATAAGCATTTTATTAAACCAATTTGAGTGGCAATCTTCACAGTGTACAAGAGGATTATTCCACAGCAACCTTTCCTTAACTGTGCACACAAGGAGATCTTCCCTATTCCCAAACTACAACACGATGTTGTTGTCATGTCCAGATTGATGCAGCCATATCAGCTCTCTTGGGTAAGGCACTGGACAGAATATTGCTAAACAGTATGCACACTGTGTGATGGTCTGTCTTATTGAAAACACCATTCTTCTCTCCAGAAGCTGATGGTGAGATGTAGCTCCCTCCAAAATTGAATAAATGTCATTGATCATCACCTGGGTTTAAAGACCATGTATTCAGTACAGAGTACAGGGAGGTACTCTTTTCTTGAGTCCCAGTTTCCCCGCAGTCTAGCATTGTGGCCCTAAGCAATCACTTTACCTATGAGAGTCAATGTTCTCCCTATGATGTGGAGAACTCTAACAAACATACCTACCACACATGAGTTATTTGTCCTTAGAGGTATTTCTCACCCTCCTCTTCCTTACTAGCTATTATCCAAATGTCAAAGATATACCTACCAGGTAGACAAGATGTGCTGTCTATTTTGCTATGATAGTCAATCAATCTTGATTGTCAGCCTGATGGAATTTAGAGTCCTCTAAGAGACAACTCTGGTGTACCTGGGAGGGAAATCCCAGAAAGTCGAACAGAGATAGGAAGCCCTGAATGTGGTCAGCTCCATTCCTGGGCTATAGTATTGCCCTGAATAAAAAGGAGAGAATGAGCAGAGGACCAGCATTTGTTTCTCTTTGCTTCCTGGTTAAAGAAACAACATAGCACAAGATAAATCTCACAAAGACATGATCAGAGGCCCATCTCTCAGGTCATTCTAGATTTTGACAAGTTGACAGTTAACACTAACCATTCTGCCTCCCCCACACACCATACTATGCTAATAATCACGTCTGTGGGCTTCTTTATTCTTCTGCGTTGTATAACATGCTCTGACTTTGAAGTCTGCTTCATTGAATCAATACACATGGCTGGCACTCATCACATTCCTTTATCTATCTGTAACCAGCAATATCCAGAAGTAGCAGCCCACTAGACTGGTGGATGGACTGTCCTTTTAAAATTGGAAAGACAACATTAACTAGATCAAAACTTAGCAAAGTTGAAATCCTCCACTATACTCTTTGATGTATTTTTGAGCTTGTGATCAAAATCTGATGTTGTTTTTTCTAAAAGCAAATGCATGAATCCAGAAAATTGAGGGTGAAAGTAAATACCCTCATCACGATGATGAGACATAGTAATTCACTCACAGAATGAATTCCTACATCCTGTGTTGAAACTTTGGGTGTTGCTGAGTTAGATGTTTGGGTCCCAGCCATGGAACTCTTCCATTAGGGACACGAAATAGGTCTAATTACCGTGTCTAACCATAGTTGGCTTTTTCATGTCCCTCGTGTCATAAAACACTAAGCACAGATGTGCTTGCTGTTATGGCTAGAATGATTGGCTCAAATTACCCAGGAGAAATTGCTTGACTGCTCAGGGCAGAGCAAGGAGAATGGTGAGTGGCGTCCAGCCGAGGTCATTAGGATGCTTCTTAATGTATCTAGGTTCCATGATAAGTACCAAGCACAGGTAGCAACAACCCAATAAAAATTAGGACCATCAAGAACACAGAAACTTCAGAGATAAAGACAACCACACCCGGTCAAAAATTGGTGCTTTTTCAAATACCAGTGTGGAAAATTTTCATATGTGGTATATTTTCCCATCATAAGACCCCAACAGGAGGCTGGCTTAGGATAAAAATAACTTACAGTGGTAGAAATGGATGGAAAGAGATGGAGGCAATGTTCTCAACAGCACGTGGAAATGAGACTGTAGAGCTGTACGTATTTTAGCGTAAGCAATGCTTTTATTTGTTATGCCATTCCACTCTTTGGAGAGTGCTGTTGAAGCTTAACCAACAGTGCTGCTGATGCTTGACCATGCAATCTAGTTCATACAACTCGTGAAGTCCCCAAAGAAGGACCACTTATCACCTACAGCTTCTTGACCTCGACCTCACTCATCCGTCTCCTGTATCCACAGTCGGTGGCCAGATGGCAGCAATATCCTTAGTGACACCATGAAGCCTTGCTTTATGCCAGGCAGCAGCCAACAGATGTTTAAAAGAGTTGTGAGTGAAGAGTTACAGGATTCCTAAGTGAGATGCTTTGGTTCCCCTACACCTATGCTCTCTTCATTAGAATCTTCTCTCTCTGACTACCTCTGTTTCAAAGACTAGCCATAGAAGGTCAGTTTTTCCCATGTCCATTCAATGAGAAGTCCTAGGATAGGACTATATACCTGAAGGAAAGGGGGAGTCAGGATTTTTCTCTTCTCTCCATATGGTCAGAGGTTCATTACCTCATGCTTCATAGAACGACTCTCTCTCTCTCTCTCTCTCTCTCTCTCTCTCTCCCTCCCTCCCTCCCTCCCTCCCTCCCTCCCTCCCTCCCTCCCTCCTCTCTCTCTCTCTCTCTCTCTCTCTCTCTCTCTCTCTCTCTCTCTCTCTCTCTCTCTCTCTCTCTCTCAAGGGGAAGGGGATTGGGGCATATGGTAGCCTCTACTTTTCCAACAGGATTCTAGCCTCTGAGATCCAGTAACAGCACTGTTTGCCTTATCCTTCCAGAAAAATACAGACAGTGATACCAGCTGTTACCGAAGCTAGGCTGATTTACCACACCTAGCAGGTACCACTCTCCTAATCCCTTCCATAACCCCTGGCCAATAGCAATGCCTTTCTTTTTGAAACCGTGGGAACAGTATCTGTTGTCTAGGGTCTACATGACTGACACACTACTTGCTGAGTTCTTATAAAATGCCAAAGCTAACATATTCAATCAGGTCTCAGGCCAATGCCGAAAAATAGCAGTTTTATGGATAAATTGTTTAGTAGGAGAGACCAGCCTGTGTAGATCTTAAATCGGAGTCTGTCACTGGTGTCACTGAGCACGGCCTTTAGAAATTATGTGCTCAGTGTCCCAAATCTGTAAAATTTGGATAACAATAATAGTTACACGGGGATGGCAAGATGATTCACCACACCAGCCTGATGAACTCCCTGGAACCCACTGTGGAGGGAGAGAACTGTTTCTCAAAAGATATCCTCTGACCACTGTGTGGGCTATTGTACACTGATGATGATGATAAGACATCTTAAAAACCAGCATTGCCTGCTCATAGAGGCATTGTAATATTAACTTGGTTCGTATAAAATATACAGAATGGTCCCAGACCCAAATAGGTCCAATAAGTGTGCTGACCCATACCATTCTTATTTTAAAATGTTGGTTGCAGAATTCCAACAGAAAAGGAAACAAGAACACCTGGTTTCTGCCAATTGGAATCACATCACTCCCAAAACCAGACACTTGATTCTTAAAAGAGCTCAAGAGGTTAAGATGTATGACCCTGGGTAAACAGCCAAAATCTGAACTCTCTTATTCCTTAAAGAAATACAGAAATGCATGGTGAAGACTGTGTGTGTATGTGTGTGTGTTTGTATGTATGTATGTATGTATGGAGGCAGGCTTTGAGGTCTTATATATGCTTACGATACTACCCAGTGTCTCAGACTGAAAAGTTTCTGCACCCCAATAAGCCTCTCCACCAATGCAATAATCTGAATCAGACCAAATCAAACCGAATTAGAAAAAGCTAAGTTTAATGTATACCATGCTCCTGGATGGCTTTCCAGCCCCTCAGAGAGAAGACGAAAAGGGAAGACTGAAAAACCATGTGTTTGTTTTCTGGGGGAGGGGGGCAGTTTAAATACCCTGTGGGGGTGATCTTGAGCATCTCTGGGGAGGGGTCTTCCTTTGGCAGGCTTTCTGAGGTGCAGAAGGGTTTGGAGAGAGAGAGATGGGGAAGGGAGCTTGGGGTGGAGCTTCCATCTAAGCATTCCAGACTCTTTGGATATATGGATGCCAGAGGCTGGAGTGAGTCTTCCATCCAAACACAGACCACTTCCTGTTGCCTGCAAGATGTAGGACTCAGCTTCTTCTCCAGCCCCATGTCTGCCTGCATTCCACCATTTTCCACCAAGATGATAATGGGTTGAACCTGTGAATCACTCCCAATTAAATGCTTTCCTTCATAAGAGTCGCCATCGTCATGATGTCTTTACAAATTTTGTAATTTTGAAAACAAAACAAAAAGAAACAAACAGAAAAAGACAAAAAATGAAAAGCAAAACAAACAGAAAATAAAACAAGACAATAAATGCCATAACAAAGCAAAATGAAACAAAGAGTCTGCAAAATTACCACTGAGTTCATTTTGTGTAGACTTTGTGTAGCCCTGGGCTTCAGGTAAGCTCTAGAGTGTAGCTGATAAATCCAGTAACACTGCACTGAAGAAAACTGGTTTTCCCTTTATGCTGGCAGCTCTTTGAGTGACAAGACACTGCAAACAGTGAACAAAGTGAAGACAAGAAAAGAGAAATTGGAAAGGAGAGACGAGGAGACCCTATAAAGTCTTGTTATCTGCTCATTCTGCAGAAGCCAGAAGAGTGTGGACAATAGCCATAGCACCGAATTGTAAATGGAGGTTTGGAGGAACATACAGCCACGGCACTGAACTGCAGATAGAGACTCGAAGGAACATAAGGTCACAACACTGAAGTGCAGATAGAGACTTGGAGGAACATAAGGCCACGGCACTGAACTGCAGATAGAGACTTGGGGGAACATCTCACAACATATTTAAATGAGTGTTCACTAGAGTAGAGCATCACCAGAGCGCAAGCCAGGGGCTCTGCATTGATCCCCAGTGGTAGCATAGGGGTGGCGATGGGGAGGAGCGTGAGACCTTTAGTGATAATGCTGTATGGTATATGTAAGTTCCCAGCTGAGACACCTGAAGAAAAGCAGTTCCTGCCACAGCAATGCTGAGGACAGAGCATAGCCCACGTTCCTCTTGTGACCATTGGGATTGATCATAATTAACTTAGCGTCTTTCTTTGGAGTCCGTTAAAATACTTGAGGATCTACAGGCCCTTCCAACTAATTTTACTTATAAGTTTATTTATTTAAGGTAAGGGCTCATATGGCTGACCTTGAACTCCTGAGCTTCTACCTCTGAGATTACAAAGCAAGTATGCCAATCTTGGCTTCCTTCCCCTTAACAGCCAAGGACACTAAAGTGACCTCAAGATTTTCCTTCAGTTCTTTCTGACTCTGAAGATCCTGCCCTGGTGTTTTATGATTGGTGTTTCAGGCTGAGCCCTGCATTCACCAGCAGCAATTTCTGACATTTGCTGCTGTCTCATTATTGATGATAAGAAAGGGCTGATACACCAGTTGTGGTAGTGCATGCTGGTAGGATTTACTGAAGGAGGCAGAGGCGGGAGGATCATGAGTTTGAGGCCAGTTTGGGCTACACATTTTAAGAAAAAAGAGGGTTGATACTCCCAACTGTCTCTTCTTGGGGCCTTAGTAACTAAGACCCATAGAATGCAACATGACTTGCTTGAATTTTTTTTTTTTTAGACGCTTACAGCAAAGTCCCCAAACCTCCAAAGTATATGGGAAGTCTGGGGAGCACCCAATTTTCTTCCCACTCCAAGACTGGGTCTCCTGCTCTCATTCTATCCATTGTGTGTATGATATGACCAAGCGCCTCTGCCCCAAACCAGGGTTGCCCTCCACTGTTCCTCTCCA
Source organism: Microtus pennsylvanicus (assembly GCF_037038515.1). Taxonomy (NCBI): domain Eukaryota; kingdom Metazoa; phylum Chordata; class Mammalia; order Rodentia; family Cricetidae; genus Microtus; species Microtus pennsylvanicus. The sequence continues at coordinate 1,371,110 of NC_134580.1, forward strand.
CTGTCATCCCCTCCTCTTTGGTCCTCTGCTTCTACCTCCCATGGCTGAAAGCCCTTAAAGCCTCTCCCAGTGCCCTTGTCTTGTGCCATCATTCTCGAGCTTTAGCACGCCTGGTACCAGCCAAGAGTCCTGGAGGTTCTTATTCAGCAGACGATATGACTGCCATACAATTTGGTTCCTCTTAAATGTGTATAAAAATGAAAGATGGAGCCTTTCCTTCAATTTATGATGCACACGAGTGGGGGTTCCCAGTGTGGCTTGACACACCACCTTGTGTGCAGAGAACTGTAGGGTAAACAGGAAGCTCTGTGTTCCCCTGGTCTAGTTTGAGCTGTCCTCGTGAGCATAATTAATCCACTCATGTCTTTAATAAATCGGTAGCTCAGTACGCTGATGTGTTATTGGAGGGTGGGTCTGCTGTGGAGACCAGGATGGCTAAATTACTGGCACACTCCCTACTTCACTGTGTTATTCTCTACGCCAGGTTAGAGCTCTGTCAGTAAGACACCACCATCAAATATGGTTGCTCAGTGTGGAACCAGAGTCATGAAACAAAATTAGCATCAGGTCTGGGGTGTGACATCCTCCCCAATTTGTCTAGGAGTCCCAGGAGAGACTGTTGGTGCTATAAGAACCTTGTCATCTGACTTTCTACTCTGCATGACTGCTGCCAACATAACCTCTCTTCAGCCACGTAAGCAAACTTGCCATGGTTACTTGTGTCTAGGACAGACAGATACAGAACACTTAACCTTTTTATGCAAAGGAGACCAAGTATGGAAATTTAAGATCTAAGATCCATCAGAAACAAGAGCTAAGGAATGTCTCCCATGGTGGATGCTTATGAATGCAGAAGCATTTTTCTTGGCTCAGAGAGAGAACCAGAACCCCAAGGGAAACGGGGTCTGCGTGATCAGGTTGGGGGTAGCTTATCTTCATCAGAATTTTTAAGTTTCAGCCCTGTATCAGTTTGATTGTCCAGCCCTGACTGGCTACTCCCAGCATCTAATCAGAAGCTTAAAACCTCTGTTGATGAAACTGCTGCCTGGACTGTTTCACAAGACCATGATACCAAATATAGAAAAAGCAATTGGTAACACCCAACATCCTTTTATAATTATAGAAAAGAAAAACAACTAGGCTAGGTATGGGTCCAGTGGCAGACCCAATAAGGCTGTACGTTCTTTCCTTAGCGCTACAACCAATCATCAACCAATCAATTATTTCAAAACAGAAAGCTAAGAACAGGATTTCTCAGCCTGATGAAGTCCATGCTGAAAAACCCATAACGAGCATCACTTTTGACAGCAAAAACTAGTTCCCTCCTTCAGATCAGGAATAAACCATGAAGATCTGCCCTTGCCGGCTCTAGTCAACATTTTGGAGATTTCAAGCTAGGGGCAATGGGTAAGGAAAACTATGTGGGATGGAAGAGTTACAACTATTTCTGTCTGCAAATGACATTTAGAAACAGAAAATATGAAGGAATCATAAACAGTCAGAAGGATGACTAAGGCGGTGATGCTGCAGAAATGAGACCAGCACATTTTGACAATTTTTCTATGCACTGGCAAGGAATGGTCCACAAAGAAAGACATAACCCATTCACATGCACATCAAGAGGAGGAAAACAATGTGTCTAACACAAGAAGGGCAGTGTTCATACAGAAAGAAACTAAAACGTGTATTGACACAAGTTAAGACCTAAATAATCATTGACAGAATTCTGTGTCCACAGCCCAGCAGATTTAGTATTGTTAAATGACAGTAATACCCAATGGGATAAGTAGGTTCTGTGTAATCATTTAAACAATATTACCCATGTCCATAAAAATGATTCAAAATGCATTTAAATGTGTCAACAAACTTTGAAAACTTATATGCTAAAATTCTGTCACTAAGAGTATGGAAACTCGTGGGATTGGGAAAGTGTTTGAATTTGTATTGCCAGAAAGGGGGCTCTTCTCAAATACATGTTTTGCAAATAGCTATTTGGGGCTGGCTAGTTGTCTAAGCAGATGAAGGGGGATTGCTGCACCGCACTGGCAACTAAGTTTGGTCTCTGGAACCTACATAGTAGTAAAAGAAACAACCCCCTAAAGTAGTCTTCTGACAGTCACATGCCTGGGACACTACTATGTGTAGGCACGCGTGCGTGCACACGCGCACACACACCGATAATAGAGACAAAATAATCTTAAAATAGTTGTTACTGTAGCAAAAAGAATAAAACCAATGGGCAATAGACATTTTTCCAAAGGATCTAATAACCACACGAATTAATATTGACCACAGTGAGAAGTCACTACATACCATTAACACAACTAGAATCAAGACAACAGACACAAAGTATTGGCAAGGGCATGGAGCAATCTCACCCCCACACATTGATGATGGGACTGGAAAATAGGATATTCACGCTAGAGAACTCAAAGCTGAACAGCACTGCCACACGCCCCAGCAGCTCCTCTGTACACCTGAGAGAAATGCAAGCGTGTGGTCCATGCAAACATTTTACACATGAGCATTCACACAAATTTTACTTAGAATCTCCCAAGTGTGAACAATCTGCCTGTCCCTCAGAGGTGGGACGCAGCATGTGGAATATGCATGAGATGGAACAACTTCACACTAGGAGCAAAGCATGGTCCACGCTCCAGTAGCGACAGACCTTGAAAATGGTCTGCAGAGGGGGAAAGCCGGGCACAAAACATTACATGATTCTGTTTGTACAAGATGTCTGGAACAGGTGAATCAATGAGACAAAAGGTAAGTCAGCAGGAGCTGGGGACAGAGTGTGAGCCCAACGGGGATAATGACAATGTCCCCGGATTAAACTGTGGTGATCGTCAAGCTCCTCCCTGAAGATAAAACACAAAGACATTGGCAAGCACATCTTAAGCAGAGGAGATCTGTGACTTGTAGTTTGTATTCTTCATGGTGATCTTTAAAATCACCTTAGGATAAACTCGACTTTTTTAAATCTCCAATTGACAATAGTTGTTAATAAGCAAGTTAATCAACTCTGAAGCTTTGCAGCTCTGCAGTCCCAGGAGGTATTTTCCCTGCCCACTGATCACCTATCCCCATCCCTCCTACCCCCACCCCTACTTAGTGTCTGGAAACCATCTTATATTCTCAGCTGCTATGAGATCATTTCTATCCACCAGTTGTTAAAGTGGGATCCTGGGTCGCTTGCCATCCTATACCCTATTTATTGTATGTATTATAACAATCTCTAGGTTCATTCATACTGTCACAAATGATAGTTTTTTGCATTTTAGGGCTGAGTAATAATATAATATAATATACCATCTTCTTTTATTCATTCACTAGGAACAGCGCTTATGGCTTCAATGTGGGGTGTCCTCCACAGGCCCCACTTGAACAGTTATCCCCCAACTGCTACTGGAGTCAGAGAGGCTGTGGAACCCATAAGACTTGGAGCCTGCAAGGGGCAAGGTGGGGTGGGATACACAGCTCAGGATAAACTTGATGGTTACAATCTGATCTTACTTCTTATTTTGATTCTGCTTCCTAATCTACCCAGATATGAGGAAGCAGCCTCATCCTTCTGCCACCATGCCTTTCCCTAACAAGATGAACTTTTCCCATTAAACCATGAGCTGAAACAAACTCTTCCTTCTTTCAGCTGCTTCCAGTCACATATTTGGTCACAGCGACGAGAAAGGTGATAAATGCAGACAGACATCAGTTGAGTCCATGTCACGGACACTGCCAGCAGTGCTACAGTACACATAGGAGCAGAGATGTCCTGCCAACATCTGATTTCATTTCCTTCTGGGCACACACTTGACTAGGACCAGACAGATGAGACAGTGCAGAGGAAGATGGCACCGATGAGATCACCTCGGACTCAGCACGGGGCAGTCACAAAATGCAATGCCTGGCAAGAAGCACAAAGGCTTAGACTGGACCCCTCCATCACTTCTCTACTGAAGGTGCCAGAGGAAGGAAGGAAATGGGTGTTGACAAAAAGAGATCACAACCGAGAACGTTCCCAAAGGAAAAGAGCCGCTGTAAAGGCGTAGGCTCTCACAGAGGAAGAGGGTCGTTTGAGTTTCTAAGCCAAGCATTAAAGTTTCCAGCCTAAATAGAAATGAAGTCCTAGAAGCCTTCCACAGAGAACGAACAAGCCACCGAGAGATACGTTTGAAAACAGACTACCCATCAGAAAGTAAACAATTGCAGATGGAAATCAACTAATACTTCCAAGTGTCAAAGGGAGATTCCCATCAGCCCTAAAGCATACCGTAACCCCACCACAGTCTGTGTGCAAGGGAACGTTCTGGTTGGATCCACAGGTCTGAAGCTAGAGCCCCTGGATCTTCAGACCAGGGTTTGCTTTGCTTTTTCTGGCTGAAGACAACCACCTCTTCTACAGAGTGGTGATAGCTGCATGGATTGGTGTACATAAGGGTGTTTGGTAACAGAAACATTATGTACAGCTTAGCTAGCTGCTATTTTAAGAACTGTAACTGGACAACAGATACAGAAAATAACTGTGTAGTCAACACCAGAAGAAAGCTGTGTTATCAATAAGTGGTAGTCAAAACACTAAAAGAGAAAAACATTAGAAGAATAAGAAAAGATGAAACCAACCAAAGAATTAAAACACATAATTCTCCTAAAGTATATCAGGCAAACGACCCTATTTATATCTTTGAACACAATGTGTGGCCTTAAATTTTATTAAGTTGATTTAAAATCTTTTTTAAAAAAATTGCAATCCGTAATTGCAGTGGGTATCTTAATGTAAAATGCTGAACCGAAGAAATATATCTTAATAAGTAAATTCACTCTGCCTCACTGTTGATTGCCTTGGCGGGTTACTTAGTCTAGGGTTAGTAACCCGCCTGGCAGTTCAGTTATTCCAGGGTCCCGGAGAGGCACTATCTGGAAGATAAATGGGCTAAGAAAGAGGAAGGAGGCTAAGCGGGGGTTCCTGTCAAAGCCTCAGTTTATTAGAGATGGGGTACAGCTTATATAGGGTAAGGAGTTGGGGGGTGGGCACAGGGGCCTGGGCTATTTCCGCGTGATTCACGTTGGTCACGTGGTTCTCGTTGGTCACGTAGGCCAGGAGGTTACATTCTGTCAGGTCACCAAGGCCAGGAAGTCACAGGTTGACACACCTACTTCTCTAGATAGTTTGGAATGTGGGGCGGTTCTGCTAACACATAGCTCTCCATTAACAGCCAATTTGGGTGTGGGGTAGGCTCTGTCAATAGAACGATTCTTAACACAATTATGAGTGTGGGGTTCTCTGCAGACTCCCCAGGGTGATGGTTCCTGCAATGATTTTAGGAGGAAATTGGCTCCTGACACCTCACAGTCTCAGGGAAGTTGTTGAGTCTTCTGGATGAGGGAGTGAATAAGACGGCAACATCTGAAAAGGAAAAACTAAAGAGAATAAAACATGCGTCCCCAGAAACCACAGAAGACAAGGAAGCATGTGTGGAAGCCAATTGTTCAACAGCCTAGAGAAAGCAGAGCAAACCAACAGGGCAGACAACAGGGAAGTGAGAGCCCACTAATATCCTATTCCAAGGTACCTTGCCTTGTTTCCCTCACTTGTGAAATACTGCAGCATTGTATGCTACTTAAAGATTGGAGATAGCATTAAATTCATTAGCATTGTGAGCTGTGTCCCATTAGCTGTGTGTGTGTGTGTGTGTGTGTGTGTGTGTGTGTGTGTGAAGGCCTCACACAGGGCTATAAACTCCAGTGGGAGATAGATAATGAATTATTCACTACTATTTCCCATTTCCATGTAATAAGAGACTGACATCAGGAGAATGATGAATATTTATTGAGCAGTACAGTGGAATATGAAGTAAAATGAGTCAGAAGCTAGCCCTTGGAGACATTTTCAAAGTCACGAAGAACAGGGTTCTAATCCTGGGATCTGAAACACCTTGATTGGACTCCAGAGGTCGGAGATAGCCCACGATGCTTTCCATGACACAAAATGAAGACGGAAGCAACTACTTCAGAAGGTCCTCTCAGGTCTTAGAAAGGTGATCATGCGGCAGATGTTAAATCACCGTGTCTTGATCAACAGGCTAAAACTGTGATCTGCCTCCCCACAGAGATGACTGACTCTGCCCACAGAGGTTACTCCAGCAAAGCTGAAAGACCTGCACCAGAGGAAGGGGTCCTGCTTCCTTCCTGTCCCTTCCCTTTGTCTTCCAACCTAGCCCCATTTTCTGAGTTCAGCCTGGAAGGGATTTGTCACTTCCCCTGAGGGAAGTTCCTACAAAGAAGTTCCAACCAAACCTTCGCAAGGCTGATTGACTGACTAGAACATCGGACCCTAACCCTAACCCATCAGTGGATGTGGAGAAGTTGGAACGTTGCAGATCCAGAGCTTAACTACAATGTATCATGTGCTATCTTTAACCGTCTAACTGGCCATCTTTTGCCTATTTCTGTGGTGGACCCAAATCCTGTGGTTAACAGAAAAAAAACTTTTGGAAATGTGTTAACATAACAAAACCATAGTTCCTACTAACCGAAAGGTTAAGAATCATCAGACAGCATGTGGGGCCTAGAGCTGATCTCAGCTCTACTGGAAATACCTCTTGGGTGTTTCCGCCACAAAAACAGTTGAATCTAGTTTACAATATTTCCAGCATTTACACAGCTAACTTTTCCATGCTTATTAACTTCAGAGATATGAGTACAACTGGGCAGCCCCATCCCCAGAAGCTCCCATGAACCCTCTGAAAGATTTCAGTGTGCACCACTGTAACCTGTTCTTTTTCAGATTGGTGCCCTGCAATGCCTTGTGGTCCTGAGCATGCTCCTTTTACCCTACCAACTGCAAAATTAACAACTTGAGACTCAAATTCTTTGTTGTGCAAAGAGTTGCTACGGTAGCTCTCCTGACAGGTTGAAGAATGATAAAGGGGCTAACAAGGAAATTCTTGTCTTTATTACCTAAGCACATTTGCTTGTATGAACCTGAGAACAGGGCTAGGGAAAGTCCCCAGTATACAGGCAGGAAAACTAAGCCCAACAGAGCTTGAACTTCACAAGTTAAGGCTCCAGTAAGTGGCTGAGCCAGAACCAAATCCAAACTGTTTCACAGCGACACCTTGTACCTTATTACATATTCTTATCCCCAAATTTATTGACCACTATTTAAAAATATATTTTTATTTTGCATGTATGAATGACTTTTTTTGCCTACATGTGTGTATGTGCACCCCGTGCATGCTGATGCTCTCAGAGACCAGAAGAGGGTGCCAGGTTACCTGGAACTAGAGCTATGGATGCTTATACATGGGCATGTATGCACTAGGAACTGAACTGTATCCTCAGCAAGAACAGTGTTCTTAACTGGAGAGTCATCTCCCCAGCCCCTACTAATTTATTTTAAGATAGAAATTCATCCTAGATTTTAGGATAAATTTCAATAGTTTGTTTCAGAATACTGATTTAGATCAATCCCTTCATTCTCCCGATATGCTGTCCCTTAAAGTGATACTGAGTTAGGCATAGTTGCCTCTCCCTAACATCTCAGTATCTAAGGGGTAGAGATAGAAGACAGTGAATTCCAACCTTTCTCATCAGAAAGGTTGTGGGTAAAAATTAGAAACCTGATCAACTCCTGAGTGTTTGAGTCCAGATATAAAATGACCTACAGTTCCTTCAGAACGTCTGTAGGGGTGGTTTTGGGTTGATAGGTTGGGGTTTCCTTTGTTTTTCTACTTTGCTGTCATTGCTGTGGGCTTCCCCATTATGCCAGAAGGAGGGCTGCTTAAATTCTCAGAAACTTCTTATCAGATCCATGGACATTTTATGAGACCTCTTAGATCACTGGTGACAATGAAGAATATCTTCAGGAGGTTCAGATTGGGAAGAGGCCATAGGTTTCCCCATGAGAAATGAGTGCACACCCTCAAGCTGAGGTGGGGTCATCTGTCCCTGTGACCTCTTGAGAATCAGGTCTCCCTAGGAAGGAAGAAGTCAGACTTGCAAATGAGACATCAGGCACAAATTAATCCAATACCAGAGATATCAAGGGCTCTTCTTGGTGGCCCCTGCTGTGTGGGTACCTGTATGGGGTCAGTTGCTAGGGCTGCTGACATGCAACAATGGCTAACAAATAGAAAGTCATTCTCTTACAGTTCTCAGGTCGGAGTCAGGAATCAAGTTGCTGGCAGGGCCGGGCTTTCTCTGAAGGCTCTCCTTACCTCTTACAGCTTCCAGTGCCTGCAAGTCACCCTGGGTTGTGGCTGCCCGAGTCTCATCTCCACCTTATTGGCCACACTTATTGGCTGGACCTCTTCTCTATGTTAATCTCACTCTGCCTCACTCTGATGAGACACTTGCCATTGGTCGAGGGTTATCAATTACCCCAGATGGTTGTATCGCAAGATCCTTAACTCAGCTTTCTCTACAAAGGTCTCTCTCTGAAGAAGGAACACTCCCAGGTCTGGAAAGTGGACCTGAGTGGACCTTCATCTCAGAGCAGGTGAGGCAGCGATCTGTATCATGGGACTCTTGTCAGCAGACTTATTAACGTATTTTATTTATATGTGTATTTCAAGACAAGGCCTCCCCCCAGAGCTCTAGCAGGACTGGAACCCCGGACTCACATTCGTCGTGATCCTTCTACCTCATCAAGGGCTGGCTCAGGCAGTGTAGCTGGAAGCTCTGTCAATAGGAGAGTCCCCTGCACATGTGTGGCAAATATTGGTGGGACCTAAATCAATTCACACATCTGCACAGCCCCAGGTGGAGTTTGACTCCCTCCCTATTCTGTAATTTAGGAGGAGGTGGCAAAAAACAAACCCTCCCCCTTAACCTACACAGGAACAATGCGAGCCAACAGAACAAAGGGTCTAACTGTGACAATGGAGATTCACTGGCAGGGTAGAGCAGGGTGACCCAGATAGCAAGGTGAGGGGACAATGTGACCAGCACAGGGAGAGAGTGGGAGCGGGGAGGCAGAACACACAAGGCTGAAAGGATTTTTCTCTTTTCTCTCTCCTTCTCTCCCCTCTCTACCTCCCTTCCTCCATCCACCTTGCCCTAGTCTGGCCAGGGCTATAAATAACCTGTATCCTCCTGTCAGGCAGCAACCCCAGGAGTGCAGAACTTCCTCCTCGTGATCAAAACCACAATTTCATAAAAGGGTGTGCTCTACGGACCTTACCTCCGAGCTTGTTTTTCTTCTGAGCAAACACATCAATCTTCCCAATTCTTCATTTTTCAAATAATGAGCCAGAGACGTTTTCTCATTACTTCATTTTCAATTTTTCAAAGGAGCTGATGTTGAAGTTTCACATCCAGAGGGCATGCTCAGAGACGTTCTGAGCAAGGATGAGAGGACCATAGGTATCCTGCTTTACCAGGGGGGAGTCTGGGCTGGGAGACTTTCTGTCACCTGCCCAAGGTCAAGACTGCAGTCCATGTTGGAAGGGAAGAGTGTACTGCAAGAAGCAATTATAGGACTCAAATCCCTGATGGGAAGAACTTTCTAGAAACCCAGACAGTCAGTAAGGCTGAGAAAGATGGCAAGTTTATTCCTTTTCTGGGTTACCACCCCATGTCAAAAACCCCTCTGCTTTGTCCTTTAAATTGTTCCTAATATTCTTTATTCAATCTCATTTGCCAGGGAAAGGTTAGACCTTTACTCTGTAAAAGGGTTTATTATTCATGTTCTGGAGCCTCTGAGCATGGGCTGTGAATGCAAAGTATGAAATAATAAGATCTATAACTTTGTCATCGATTGTCCTAAATGTACCATTCATCACTATCCACTGATACCGTTGCCACCCTCAAACTAGTCCCCATTACACTCACCTTTTTAAAGGTACGTTTTCCCTCTTCCCTGCAGCAGGATGGATGGAAGAGGTCACTGAACAAAAGAGCCACACTGGAATGAGGAAGTGAAATCACAAAGTCACAACTCTGTCTGCATCTCCATTCTTCCGCGGGTTCTAGCAGGTATCCTAGAGCCCAAGAGAAGGACCGGCTATTGGAGCCATCCAGAGGACAGTGTTGCTAGGGTTCAAACTCTGCCCACACGGCAGGGCACACCAGAGAACTTATAGGTCTTTTCTAGGCTGTCTGCTCAGCTGGCAGTGCGCATGGGTTGGAGAGTTCTCTTGTTTGTCTAGTACTCTTCATAAAAATCACATTTCAAAACTTGCCACTAAAAGTATACCCTCGCCTAAAATGGTAGTATCACCCAGGGGTTTTTGGAAAACCTCAAGCGGAATAATTATGGCCTCGGTGATAGGTGATTGTACCCACAAGGTTTAATCAGAGAAATTATAAGTACATTGTGCATGCATGCGTGTGTGTGCGTGTCATGGAACCAATGGAGATCTCAGGGTATCACAGGGGACTGGCTAACAACCCTGGGATGTGGTTAAGCAAGTTGAAAGCCTGCAAGGCGCCAAGCTAGGATAACACGGTCGGGGAAACCTGATGGGGGTATGATACCCATATCACTCTCAGTTGCATCTGTCTGGGGCTTTCCTAACTCATCTTTCACTGCTTAGCCTGGACCAGCCGTCAAGATGCTCTCACGGCAGCTGCGATGTAACCCCGTGGTAGGCCATGTGCTTGACACAGGTGATATTTGGGCTGAGCTCCTGGTTTGTTACTTTCCTCCTGCTGCTATGATAAAACACGAGGGACAAAAGCAAGTTAGAGGAGAAAGAGCTTGTTTTGGCTTCTGGTTCCAGAGGAATCAATACTCTCGCAGCCTGGAGGGCATGGCAGCAAGAAGCTGGCTGATCACGTCTTCACCCACACATAGGAAACAGAGGGAGAGACAGACAGATGGGAGGGGTGCAGAGAGACAGGCAGACAGACAGACTGAACCAGAAAGGTTAAAGGAGAAAGGTTATAAACCCTCAAAGCATGCCCACCCCAGTGACAAACTTCTGGTAGCAAGGCTCCACCCTCTAAAAACTCCATTAGCAGGGGGGACTAAGTGTTCAAACACATGAACCTGTGGGAGGAATTTCTCATTCAAACCACAACAGATCCCCAGTGTTGTAGAAAGAAAAATTAGAGAGGTTCCTATGATAGCCAAGGCTAGTCACTCCATAAGAGGCAAAGAGAGCCCCCACTAATGAGAAAGCTCTGAAGTCCATCACGGGGTTTCCAACTTTTGTTTGCATCTGAAGAGCGCTTAAAAGGACAGCAGCAAGTGGTTAGATTGCTGGCTTTGGCTTGCAGATGCTAAGGAGAAGTGTGTGTGTGTTCAGAGGACACAGAGGTCTCTCATTTTCCCTCTCTGTGGTACCCTTTTGCATCTCAGCGTGCTATTAAGAGTTGGGACCGTGGTGGCTAGTTCATTTATGTGGGAGGAGGCTGGAAAGGAGCAGGGGGATCTTTCCTGGCACCGAACAATGTTTTTCTCTCGATCTGTGTGCTGTGAACGTGGGTGGATTCAAATTGTGAGAACTCGTGGGCTTGTATACTGACGAAATATGAGCATTTCCACATGAGGGTGTGACTGCCAGGGTCCTTTAGGAAGCAGATGCTAAAGAAATTCATCAGGATTAAGGTTAATTGGGGAAAATATCTCTGGAAAACATGAGAAAGCAGGGAGCATTCATAGGCATGTGGGGAGGGAATTAGGTCGAAAGAAACTTTAGTATCTCCACAATGCTTCATTTAGGCCAATGGGGTGGCCTCAAGCAAAGGCCACACCTAGAGGAGTCTGGCTCTGATGTCCACATCATGCTTAGTTGCCAATTAGAGCAGTTGGAGAACAGGAAACTGGCCTGACAAGGACCACCAACCCCAAAGATGAAGAGGCTAAGGACTGGCAGCACCCTTCAAAGTCGGTCCTCCATGGAGGGAAGACGCAGACAGCACGCTCCCCACTCAGTTCATCATGTGCCTGTTGCAAAACCTGACTCAAGTGATAGCAACATCCAGAGGACCAGCCTGGAGTCCTGAAGGCAGAGATTATAGCCAACTCCCTCTTGCTTCAGGTCCCCAGCCTTCAGGTCCAGGTCCTTTGCTGATGCCTGCTTGTGAAGTGGAAAAAGAGGCTAACCGCTCATAACAGCCCTGTTGTGTTGTGTTCTGGAAAGATAGGATGCTGGTGAGGGTCTGACATCCTCATGCATTATCTCGCAGATAATCCGTCTCAGAAACTGGTGCTAATTAGCATTCCAGCCCTTTTTACTAAGGATGGATTACTCGTGGGTTAACCATTTATTCATCTTTGCACTACCAGATTGCAGAAACAACTTTCTAGGAGCTGAGGGAATAGCTGACCAGCCACTGAAAACATATTGACCCACTGAGACCATGGGAAGCTGTGCTCTCCTTCCCAGCAGAAAGAAGAAAACACTGTGTCCTGGACAGATTAGGTAGGTTCAAGACAAAGATCACTACCCATGCTAGGGTGTGGAAGGCCCAGCTTGAATGAAAGAGGCTCCATCCTCTGCTCCGCACCTGGTCCCAGGACATAGAGCAGAGCATGGACACGTTGACTTGATCCACCTGTGGTCGGTCGGGTTGCAACTTAAACCACGTGGCAAAGTCACCAGCCCCCACGGTCAGAGGTCCAGCCCTTTGCAATCTTCAGTCCCTGCGTGTGGAGCTGGGGTGATGAGCCTGGTGAATTCTGGGCAGGTGCACAAAGGGACAGCTGAGGGCCATCAGCGGTCAACGTGGTAGAAGTCAGAGTGATTACCCTGGCCAGGTGGGGCCATCTAGGACTGTGGTTTCTACTGGCATCAGCTAGTAGTGGGGCTAAAAGAATACACAAGCTCCCTGGTTTGATTTGAATTTCAGACAAACAAATAATTTTAATAGTTACTTGATATTCCATGTGAGAATCTAAAAAAGAATACTCACTATCATCTGAAATTCAAGCTTTACTGGGGATGCTGTAATTTATATCATACCAAGAGGGCAATCTGAAGTTCAGATTGCTGAGTCACTGGGCCTGAAGCAGGGTCCAGGGATGTGCCCTTCTAACAGGCCCCTGGGTTTAGCTGACTCAGAGACACACATATATCAAAACCCACTTCTGTCTCTTTATAAAAATGTCAGATTGTGTTGTTCAAACCTTCTAGAGCTTTCTAAGTTCATTATAGTAAAAGCCACCATCTTAAGAGAGGGGTGTTCCTCCTTGCATATGTGTGCATGTGTGTATGTGTGTGTTGTGCGTGTGTGTGTTGGGAGGATGCCTGTGTGGATGGTGTGCTTGAGTGTGAAGGCCAGACATCCACATCTCTCGGCTTCCCTCAGTCGCTTCTCTCTTTTTGGTTTTTGAAAGAGGATCACTCACTGAACTTAGAGCTCACCAGTAGAAGAGCAGCCCCAAGCAGCGAGTACCTGAGACCCTCCTTTCTTTTGCCTCCCCCTCAGCAGTGCCTGGATTTTTATGTGGGTGCTTGGGATCTGGACTAACATCCTTATGTATATGCAACAAACACTCTACTGACTGAGCCATCTCCCCAGCTCACTGGCAAATAGCTTTTGAAAGCCCATATGGTGTGGCCTTGAAGTTTCTCCCTTGACTTATCCCCCTAATCTTCTTCCTCCCCACTATTAAGAAGTATTAGACTTACAGATATTTCTAGAAAAAGCCAAGAATAATCCAACCAAAGATCTGGAAAAAAAAAGTTCCCCTGACCAGCAAGTTCTCCCCTGAATAGACACAAGGGTCAGATTTTCTCTCCATCAACCTTCGCTGAATGTCACTTTTGCCTTCAATTTTAAGTTGCATCCCACACACATCCTTGAACGCTATCAATCTGCTTCGTTTCTCTCTGCAGCCCTGTCTCCCTCTGACAAGAACACATATCATTTGTTTATTATCTGCTTCCCCCACGAAGAGGCAAGTTCTGCCAACACAGAGATTGGTGTTTATTACATCCCCTGCTCTTTGTGGTGGCAACATCATTTCTCTGTACAGAAGAGGTGCTCTGCAAACCAGGGAGACAAGTGTTTAAAGACAAGGGGATGCCCTGATCTAAGCCCGCTGGCCTGGCATACATCCTTTGGTCACCAGCTCAAGCCACTCTGTGTTCAGAGCATAAAGAACCAATTTCATAAAAAAAAAAAAAATCTCTTTAGTTCAAATGAGTATACCCAAGTCAATCAAGTACAGGGAAGAAAAAACTTGGGATTATTAAAAATATTATCTCAAAATCACCTAAGGCCATTTGAACTACTCAGCAATGGTTCACTTTTTATTCTGTTAATATTTATGCCTTTAAAATCAATACCAGGCCTATACAGAAGCAAGCAGAAACATGGGGGGGGGGGTCTCCCAAAACCCTATTTCAAGATAGAGATCATAACAATGACTTTGAGCCTGTTGTCTTTTTCCTTCACTCCAGCTTTGCTGGAGAGCAACTGACAGGTAAAAGCTGCATCCATTCAGTGTGTGCTATGCTGTGTTTGGATGTATGCACACAGTCCGGAAGAGCACCCCATGCCGTTACAGCCCGCTCTGATAAACACACACACACATTCACAACGAATCAAACCCCAACCAGCCCCACGCCCTGCTTTCCTAACCGCAGGGGAAGTTAGTGGCTACGGTCTGTTCAGGGATTCAAAAGGAAGGTGAAAGTTTCTCTCTGAGACAGACACAATGAAAGCAAGGCAGGGCCAGCCATACCTGGCACCACGATGGTGAAGACTGGGAGCTAGGAAGGAAGAGCCCAAGCTGGCTAGTGGCTCTGAACTCAGTTTATACCCAGGAAGGGATAGGATAGGGAGGGGTGCTCACTGTCACACAAAGGGGCAGCAGCAACACATTCTTTCAAGCCTGGCTCATTGCACCAAAAAAGAACTGGCTTTAATGTTTCTTAGAAACACGTGAAGATGTTTCTTAAATACATGTGAAGGTATCCACATGTTTTTGTAGTTGGTTCCTTCTAGTTTAGAAACTTTTTAAGTCACTTTGAATTCAAACTTACTATATTGCTTACCCGTGCCTATTACAGGACAAAATGCAAGGCGCACTTAAAGTTTGCTTAAAGTTAATGGATTACATTCAGCAATGTATGTATCGACCAAGGGGGCAGCATCACAGTTTGATGAAGATCAAGCTACTTTGATTTCAGCCTCAGCACTGGCAGCAGAAATAAACTATTTTAATTCCTGGAGTGTACTGTGCTCCTCAGTCAGATAAAGTCAGTCCCCACATGTGGTAGCAGTAATATTCCAAATCCTTTACTCCGGCCAATTATATTTTCTTTATGGGGTCAACTTTCATCTTTTTTTTTTCACACACAAAATCATAACACTGAAAATCTGACATTTAACCCCTCAAGAGGGGATAACCAGACTTCTAAAACCTAATGGCCAGGAACACAAGTGGGGAGTTCCTTTCAAACAAAGACTCAGGATATATATTTTAAAAGTCTCACAAAACTGTTAGCCTTGTTTGCAAACCTTAGAGTTTAGAGTAACTTAAATATATGTGTTGCTAAACTGTGGTCACTCATACTCAGCTTCATTAAAGCCACTTCCTAATCCTTGTGAGGTGAGATCTGTTTTTGCATTGACACAAGTGAACGGCTAGCCTCTCTGGGAACTGTTCACAAGCTTCAAGTTGTAAGTTTAGCAATGTGCCCAGCCACTGCCTCTGATCCACTACCTCTGAGTCAGCTCATCGGAACGTTGGAGAGTTAGGACAGGTGAGCTGCTGGGGCCCAGGTGGTGTAGTTCCAGTTAGTGGGAGGAGCAGTACCAGGGAGGATATAAAAAGGAAAGCTGAGACCACGCTCTTTTTACTTCTTCAGTCAGCTTGGCTGGTGTGAGCTGCCCTGGGGCATCTATTTTATACGCCAGGGCTCTGTCGGGCTGTGGGGTGAAAATGGGTGGAAAAGGGTGGAAAGGGGAGGAGGCAGTGGCTTTGTCCTATCTTTCCTTTAAGCTTTTGAGGTTAGCTCTCTCTTTAAAGATGCTCATAACCTTTTCTTTCTCTCTCAACCACTAATGCCTGAGGAGGAAAAAAAAAGCTTTTCTGGGCATGCCTCTGCCTCAGGCAAACAGGTCTGCTCTAGTAGGACCTCTTTGTCCCAAGAATTCTAGACTGCTTCACATTTATCTGAAGGGTGTGACGGTCTGTGGGTCAGAAAGCAGTCGTGATGGCTGGCTTTTTAAAGAAGGTTAAGAAGGAGCAGGTCGGGCATTTAAACCTGGGCTCAATGCAAAGGGTGGGGGTGGAGTGGGGACAGGATGGTAAAACCAGGATAAAAGCCCCCTCCCTGTTAGGAAGCAGAGGTGGGCCGCTCCCACATTAAGGGATCAGAAACTGGGAAACGGGGAAACGGGGCTTTGAATCCTGTGGCAAACCCTATTCTATTACCTCAATTCAGTATCTGAGACTGGTTCCTCAGATCAAAAGTGAGGTGTCCCAGAGCAGGAAACTAACCCTAGAAGCCCAGTGATGTATAACCCTTGATGTTGTCATAATCCCAAACAGGCTGGCTGTAAGGCCAGGACTCCTGCAGCTGGGATCTTCCTAAGCACTTCCCCTTGGGGTTTCTCGGATGGGAGCTTCAAGTAGGCTTGGCAAGACCCCACACCCTGATCCTCTCCAGAGGCCAGCAGTTCAGTCACCTGATCTGAAAGATCTCAGATCAAGGCAGTTCCCACAGAATGGAGTTCAAACTTTGCAGCTGAAGTTCCAGGCACTTGTCGAAAGTAGGTTCTGGTACTTTAAGATGCCCTAGTAGGTAGGCCAAATATTCCTGCAGTCTGAACTGAGGAGCCTGAGGCTGTTGGGCTGTACCTGGCAGCCAGGTGTAGGTAGTGAACACACCGCCCCATTCGATTATCAAGTGTGCGCCTAGCAGCTTCTGCAACAGACATACTTACAATGGTCTCAGGTCTTCACAACCCACAGATCAAGTTTTCTGTAGGCAGTTTAGTGAGGCTCAGTTTCTTGGATGGCCTAGGATAGAATACCAGACTGCCTTACCTAGGATTCGGCGCACCTCGTCAGCTACAATACTTTGAGGGTGGCCAGCATCTGTGACACAAGGAAGTGTTGTAGACAGGCCATTGTTTCACGGAGATGTGTTCACACTTATATCCTCTTGCACATACAAGATGAGCAGAGCTCTTTTCTCCACCTTGGGCCTTCATTAGGTTCCTTGGGCAACCTAATGGCTGGTGAGGGAGCGATATAAACCTAACCTCTTGAACCTGACTCCAGGAGCCAAACAGAGCTATGGCTTTGATTCTTTAACCTTGAAAATCTGGTTCTACCTACCCTGACAGGGATGACCATTCCCAAGGCTGTTTCAGATCCCCTTCATCTGTTGGCACTCTGAAGTTAGACAGCTGAAAGCCCTGTGGATGTAAGCACGCAAAGGCAGCTGGGAATAGATACTATAGATGGCTGGAGGCAACCCCCCTCCTTGCTACAGAAACCACCCATAGGTGCAGCTGGCTCTCAGTGATTACATGAGATACACCTTCCCCGTGAAGGTAGAGGCACAGAGGGCTAGGGTAAGGATTCTTAGCGTGGGTCCCTGAAGAGTAAGACATTGTGTTGGGGGAGCTTTCCACTGTCCTGTTGTAAACTAGGGTACAGCTTTCTAGTATCTTAGGTGGCCAGAGAAGGATAGGAATCTGGAGTCTGTCTTTTCTCTGCCAACTGCTTTGCTTTGGAGGAGTTTAAGACTACTACTGCAGGGACGGGGAGGGAAAGTATTCATGACGTAACATGAATGCATATGGTGTTCTAAGATACACAGAATGACATCAGTGTAGTCCCAAGGTTTTCTGACGTAACTGAACTACCAAGTCATTTCTGTGTGTGTGGAGGGGGGAGGATCTCCATGGATCGTAACTACTGTCAAGGCATTAGAAGGTGAGAGTGGTTAAATAATTTGTAATCATAGGAAGCTGGAAGAATTCCAAAGGCATCTCAAAGATCGCTTTGGACAAGTTTAGTTATACTGTAAACCAACAGTGCTTGCAGATTGCTTGGTTTAGTTACATAGAAATCTTTAGTCAGGCATCACCGGCACAAGCACTGGTTCTAGCATTTGCAAGAAAGCAAGCAAGCCCAGAAAGGAAGCCAGGGCAAGGGAACACCTTCGTGTAACACCTCTGCCACCTCAGTGACAGAGTCCAAGTTCTTATCGCCACCGTAACTCCATTTCCACGGAACCAAGACACACATGGCAAAACCAGCAATGTGCAGAAAATAAATACAAACTTAGACGAATATCAGGGCTTGGCCTGCTCCCGAGCTCAGGAAGAGATTGCATAGGTCTGGGCCCTTCCCATCGATGTACCCACAGTGGGAAGGGTTGGCAGTGGCTTCTAATTTAGGGATCTTATCTGAGTTCAGGTGTCTAGCATGCATGTTTATTCTAAACCACGTCTCTTAAAGAGGTCTGGAGGGGGAAAAAGGTCTTGAGGACCTTGCCTAACACCTCTGCCACCTCAGTCAGCTAAGCATATACATATGGAGTTGTGTAGTGGCCTCTCCCAAAGTAGAAGTGCTCTACTGACATTTTAGGTCATGCATGTGGCTGGGAGATCAATTTGAGGTGCTACCATTTGTCAAATGGGCGGGAGTCATTGGGTGCTTTGTTTAAAGGTACCTGGTGGCTTCAGATGATCCTTGTAGCTGAATTGGGAGACTCCAAAGCTCCCAGGAGACAGACTTCATCCCTAGTACTTCTAAAAGTGTGAAAGATCTCTCTAGAAGTTAATTACAGTGGCTACTTTTAAAATCTGTGCTTTCAAGATGGCTGCTCAGGTAGAGCGTTCACACAATTTTCCAAAAGAGCTCTTACCATCATGAGTTCCCCTCACCCCAATCAAGAATTTCTAGATTTTTTTAACATAATATTATTGGTTATTTGGACACTTTACATCATGTACCCCAATCACACCCACCTCCCAGGTCTGCCTTTTCCACCCTTGAGTAACTTCCCCACCCTCAAAGTCCAGTTTGTGTTGACCATATACTCACTGGAAGATGTCAAACTTCAATGACCAGCCCTTTAAAACTGAAGCCTTTCCTACCCTTGACCCTCCAAGGAGCCAAAAATAGTGGAGAGCTACAGTTTCAGCATCTTTACTGCAATTTTTAAGAGTTCGCTCCAATGGTGTGCTTTTTAGTCTGTTGCTTTTGGCAGGAAGAGGCAGGGGGTGTGATAGAAGTCTCTACCCTTTTCTCCCCTGGGTCTTCAGTCCATAGATACACCGCTGCAAAAATAGCTTCCTTGCCCTATACACTCAGGAGCATGGACGGCAGACATTCACATGGTCTTCAGGGCAACACGGGCTTAAGGACACCAATATGGTCTCAGCATAGCCCGGCCATCATTTCTTATGTCCAAGGATTTGAAAATAGATTTTCCTGGCCAAGGGGCTTTCAAGAGTATTGAGTCTCAAATATCAGGACTTGAGGACTGGAGAAAATAGCCCAGCAGTTTGAGAGAACTATTCTTCCAGAGGACCTGGGTTCAATTCCCAGTATCCACATGGCAGCTCACAACTCTCATTCCAGTGACACGGACACACACGGTAAAACAGCAATGTGCATAAAATAAAAATAAACAAATTTTAAAAATATCAGGGTTTGAACTCCAGACATCTTATATTTGCTGCTTTTGTCTTCTCTGAAGCCTGCTGAAAATGTCACTCCAGCCAGGACACTTAAGACAAGGGAGATTCTAATGGCAAACTCATGTTAACTCTGGTCCCAACTACTAGGCGCTCACCACAGGCGTGGCTACAACAAAATCTTCAGCCATAGGTTTCAAGTCACCAGTTCTCCCGATGCCAGCTTAGGAGAGCAACCCCTTGGTATCCCAAGCTAAAGCCCCACCATCCCCTGCCAGCCATCCCGCTTTCCTATTCATGATGTGTCCAGAACACTCTTGGGAAATGACATCGCTGTCATAATTTGTAATAATGCCATCTTACGAATGACAAAGTTGAAGTTTACTTGGGACCCAGGTCTTCAAAGTTACAAGAGGAAGAGTGGAGGAGGACGGATTAGTTGAAGTTATAACTTCAAAAAATGGAAGAATTGATTTTTTTAGAGCTGCTCGGCCTAGGGCTGTGGAAGTGCCAGCTTCTTCCCTTTGGATATCACTTTCTCTCTGCCTCCAGCCACTGGATGCGGGTGGCCCATAGTCCATGGCAGACAGCTCCCTGCAGATAAGGCAGGCTGGGTTTGCCTGCAGATGAACGCTGGTAACACCTGGGTTCCAGACAGTCCCCAAAGGATGGTACCTCTATTACCAGCCTGTGTTTGCCCATCCCTGGGAGTTGGAAGGCTGTGTCATGAATGCGTCTACAGCTATAGGAAGATGATAAATTTTGAAAGAGACAGATGCTGTGAAAAACACAAAATGCTACCTCCAAATATGTCCCCTTAGACTGCTGTCCGTTCACCTC
This sequence comes from Microtus pennsylvanicus, assembly GCF_037038515.1. NCBI lineage: Eukaryota > Metazoa > Chordata > Mammalia > Rodentia > Cricetidae > Microtus > Microtus pennsylvanicus. The sequence continues at coordinate 1,391,510 of NC_134580.1, forward strand.
AGAAAACCTTGACGGGCACTATAATGGCTGAAGAACTGGACATTCATTCCCTGCCTTGGGCTTCATGCTATTTCATTCATATGGTCCAGAGAACAACGTTCACAGGGTCTAGAGAAAAGTTGTGGTGGAAAAGATGTCTTATAACAAAATAAAATTCCTCTTGAAAAGCAACTCGGTCTCAATTTACAGACAGTTGCCTAACAACGTTAGAGAACAGGCCAACAGTTCCTCATAGAGAACATCCAGAAACAGAGGAGTGTTTAAAATGACATAGGTTGGGGTTTTCTTATTGTTATAAGAAAGACATTTAAAGCCTGCTAGTATGTTCTGAACTACACCACTGGCCATCTGTACAGACTTTAATTCAGATTAGAACCCAGAAATTTAAGGTGTGTAGATGTTTTTTTTTTTTAAAAAAAAATGGCTTGGCATGCTCCCAACCTCAGAAGGGATAGCACAGCCTGGGTCCTTCCCATCACTATGCCACCAGTTGAAAGTGTTGGCAGTGGCTTCCGAGTTAGGAATCTCATCCGAGTTTAGGTACCTAGAACTCATGGTTGAGAGTGCTAAACCATGTCTATTAAAAGGTCTTGAAGACTCTTATTTAGAAGCCAAACAAAACCAAATGAGTTAGACTGAACGGCTGTAACTTTGAAGCCATCCCTTGGATTCTATTCATGAGCTGAAGCTTCTACTGAACACAAGTGGGAGGATAATTCTGGAAGTAAACCAAACATGATGATGGGGCCAAGCGCTGGCTATGAGCTGGAGGCAAAAATCGTGGGCTACAAAGCGAGCAGCTGGCACGAGGCAGGTTGCAACTGCCAACCTTAGTTACATGAGGTCTGTAAGAGCTTCATGTAACTTCTCATGGGACCAAAGACTTTTTCACATAGTAGCATCCTTCCTCTTCCAATACATGGTCAGAACTTAGATGACTGAAATCCTGGACTGAGGACCCTGAATTTAAGTTTTTACAGGGTCTATTAATAAAGTTTGCTTGGTGTCCATGAAGTATGGAATGGCTATCAGCTTTGTGCTCTGGGATCCTCTCTGCCAGTCTGTCTACAGATTGAGTCTTAGAACCCAGGGACACAGATGACAATGTTCACCATAGTTCTGTGATTGCAGAAACACCTTTCTTCGTAGTGGTACAGGAATCCATGGGCTGCCACGATGCCAGGTTTCCACTGTATGTACAAAGGAGTGGCTGGGAAAGGATGTAACTCAAGTGGTTAAGGGATGCCCTAGAGATGCAGGTCTTGAACTCCTTACTCCATCTTTCACCTGCACTGCGGGAAGCTTGATCCAAGTGAGCATGAGAGTGGACAATAAAGACCACAGAAGTGTGGTCACTTACAATGTTATACAAAGCAAAAGTCAAACTAAAAATGACAACTTGAACCAATCTGACTTCAAGCCTAGAATAGGATTGTACTGCGGGTGTCAGGGTTGGGGGTGGCTGACTCCCTGGGCCTTCATTAATATGACTCTAGAAATGGTCTCGGTGCCTGTTTGGTTTGAATTCAGGCAGCCTGCATCCTACATGGATCTGTTCCCCCATAGAGCTGTCACTTCTTGATCTGCATTGGGAGCCTGACTTCCTTATTTCTTATGAGCCAAAAGCCCACCATGGCAGCTGCACAGAGCATCTCAACTAAGTCGCTTGCTCTGGTTCCCAGCTGCCTCCAGGTCTGTGTAATGGTATCTTCAAGTGGTGTCTGGAAGTAGACATCTATTGGTTTATTACAGAATGTAGCATCTGGCTTTCCAGATGCCCGATGAGCACGCTTCTTGCATGCTACTCTCCGGTTAGCCTAGGGTGGTCACTGTGATAAACTGGGAGTGTTTATGGTGATTCATGAACAGAGGATGGTGTATTATCAGAAGCTGATATACTCTACTTCCATTCTAAAACCTAAACTTTGATGGGCAAACTCATTCCGGTCCCATATACACAGGATCTGGGATGGTATGATAGGGATCAGCCTCTCCCAGCCTCTGAAAGATGACCACATCCATAGTGATAGCTATTCAGATAAACAATTCTCCATCGAATCTAAAACTGATCTCTAATCATTGCCAGAGCACCATCTCTTAGTGACCCCTTGGAGTACCACTTTCCTTACATGTAGGTACCTCGACACAGCAGGACCTAGGTTGGGTCCTGATCCTATTTTGTAGACACAGGCATGATGCAGCCCTTTCTTAATGGGTTTCCTACTTATCTGGGTGCAAAAAAAAACTTAAGTCTTCCTAGAACCATACATAAAGGAGAAGATGTTGGAAGTGCAGGAGGGATGGTATGGTTCCTTCTAGAACCTGGGATGCTAAACATAGCCTTTAAAGATGTCACTGTTCTGTGTGGGAACTTGAATATCAGAAATCCCCTACCTGGTCTGGTCCTCGCTACAACTGTACCATTTCTCCTTTCCTTCCCAACTCAAGGACTTAAACATCTATGCATAAGTGCTAAGCCTAGTCCTCCCTAGTTTAAATAGACAAAAAGGGTAATCAGGCTAAACCTCAGGGTTGGATAGAAACACAGGAAAAACCAGTCCTTAAAGCTAGACTGAAACATCATCATTCATGAGATGAAGCTTGTCTGCTTGTTCTAGATCCCCTGCTAAACTGAGGTTGCTTTATTGTGGCCTTCCCTGTACTTAATGAAGAAAGGATGCTATGACTTCACTAGATACCAGGGTTCTTCTTCTATTGTCTGTAACAACTATGGCATGGTTAAGAGGGTTGTGCCTCTGATTTATGTCTTTAAGAAGCAAATAACAAATACACTATGGGAAACCTGAAAAGTAAAACTGAGGGCTGAATCAGTCAAATTATATGAAGCTTTTATTCCCCTCCATACGGCTGTCCCAGGTAGAATAGTCAGAAGCAGCAGCAAGCCCCAATGTGCTTTTTAAAGCTTTTTAAAGACAAAAAAACACAATTGTGACTTACAGAAAAGCATCTGTGGACATCTGCAGGAGGCAAGAATTGTTTACAGAAGTAGAAAGACAGCAGTTAAAATTTGAGATCAAGGATAAATTGTATAGCAATTTATGGCTGGTAGGAGAGGAAGAAGTCTGTCAAATTTTGAAGCAAAGGAAATCCTCTCTACCAGGAAATATAGAGCCCACTAGAAGGCAAAGGGAAGGAGGCTTGCCCAAGCTTCATTGGTGTCTCTTAATTTGGGTTAGTTCCCTTTAGGGTTCGGGTCATCCTTTCTCTGTTCTGAGCTCAGGTGTATAGGCACAGTGTAATTTTCATGATTTTCCTAAAATCTTAGCAGTAACTTAAGAGACTTGGGCTAGAAAACCTAGCCATTGTTACATCCATTATTAATGGAATCAAATAGGGGGGACTAATTTTTGTAATGATTTGTGTTCCTGATTTGGTTATAAAAACCTTTACACAATCTGAGACAGTAGTTGCAAATACAAGGAGGTGCTTAAGCCCATTTCGGCCTGGTCTCATGCCTAAAATTTTTTTTATTGAGAAAAGGAAAAAGTATCCGCTTCCTCCCAGCCTCCCATTCCCCTCCCCCTCCTCCCACCCTTCTCCTATTCCCCCAAACTCCTCTCCCCCTCCCTCTCCAGTCCATAGAGCTGTCAGGGTTCTCTGCCCTGTGGAAAGTCCAAGGTCCGCCCCCCTCCGTCCATGGCTAGGAAGGTGAACAACCAAACTGGCTAGGCTCCCACAAAGCCAGAACATGAAGTAGGGTCAAAACCCCGTGCCAATGTCCTTGGCTTCTCATCAGCCCTCATTGTCCGCCATGTTCAGAGTCCGGTTTTATCCCATGCTTTTTCAGTCACAGTCCAGCTGGCCTTGGTGAGCTCCCAATAGATCAGCCCCCTTGTCTCAGTGGGTGGGTGCACCCCTCATGGTCCTGACTTCCTTGCTCATCTTCTCCTTCCTTCCGCTCCTCATTGGGACCTTGGGAGCTCAGTCCAGTGCTCCAGTGTGGGTCTCTGTCTCTATCTCCATCACCAGATGAAGGTTCTATGGTGGTATGCAAGATATTCGTCAGTATTGCTAAAGGATAGGGTCATTTCAGATTGCCTATCCTCAGCTGCCCAAGGGACTAACTGGGGACATCACCATGGGCTCCTGGGAGCCACTCTAGGGTTGGCAAGAGACTTGACCCTAAAGTGGCTCCCTTAACTAAGAATTGTGGTTCCGTGCTCCCCTGTCCAACTTCCTTTATCCCAATCCTCCTGTTTCCCCAAGTCCCCCCCCTCCTTCCCTTCTAACTTTTCTCTCCCTATCTTCCCTTACCCCCATCCCACCCCACCACCAAAATCCCAATTTTGTCCCCGGCAATTTTGTCTACTTCCCATATCCAGGAGGATAACTATGTTTTTCCTTGGGTTCACCTTATTTAGTTTCTTTAGGTTCACCAATTGTAGTATCCGTGACCCTTATTTATGGCTAGAAACCAATTATGAGTGAGTACATCACATGTTCATCTTTTTGGGTCTGGGATACCTCATTCAGGATAGTGTTTTCTATTTCCATCCATTTGCATGCAAAATTCAAGAAGTCATTGTTTTTTACCGCAGCGTAGTACTCTAATGTGTATATATTCCATACTTTCTTCGTCCATTCTTCCATTGAAGGGCATCTAGGTTTCCAGGTTCTGGCTATCACAAACAATGCTGCTATGAACATCATAGAGCATATACTTCTGTTGTATGATAAGGCCTCTCTTGGGTATATTCCCAAGTGTGGTATTGCTGGGTCCAGGGGTAGGTTGATCCCAAATTTCCTGAGAAACCGAAACACTGCTTTCCAGAGTGGTTGCACAAGTTTGCATTCCCACCAGCAATGGATGAGTGTACCCCTTCCTCCACAACCTCTCCAGCAAAGGCTATCCTTGGTGTTTTTTACTTTAGCCATTCTGACAGGTGTAAGATGATATCTCAAAGTTGTTTGGATTTGCATTTCCCTGATTGCTAAGGAAATTGAACATGACCTTAAGTGTCTTTTGGCCATTTGAAGTTCTTCTGTTGAATTCTCTGTTCAGTTCAGTGCCCCATTTTTAATTGGGTTAATTAGCATTTTACAGTCTAGTTTCTTGAGTTCTTTATATATTTTGGAGATCAGACCTTTGTCTGTTGCGGGGTTGGTGAAGATCTTCTCCCAATCAGTAGGTTGCCTTTTTGTCTTAGTGACAGTGTCCTTTGCTTTACAGAAGCTTCTCAGTTTTAGTAGGTCCCATTTATTCAATGTTGCCCTTAATGTCTGTGCTGCTGGGGTTATACCTAGGAAGCAATCTCCTGTGCCCATCTGTTGTAGGGTACTTCCCACATTCTCTTCTATCAGGTTCAGTGTGTTTGGACTGATATTGAGGTCTCTAATCCATTTGGACTTGGGTTTTGTGCACGGTGATAGATATGGGTCTATTTTCATTCTTCTACAGGTTGACATCCAGTTATGCCAGCACCATTTCTTGAAGATGCTTTCTTTCTTCCATTGTATACTTTTAGCTCCTTTATCGAAAATGAGGTGTTCATAGGTTTGTGGGTTCATGCCTAAAATTTATGCCTAAAATTTATGCCTAAAATTTACCTAGTATTCAGGTATCTTGCCTGGAGTCCTGACTCCTGTGGGTACCTTGGATGTTGGCCCAGTGATTAGGCACAACTTGTACACCACCTGACAGTGTCTAGTATCTTTTTTCTAGATCCTGGCACATGAAATTTAATAGTTCTAATAGTTTTATACTCCCGAGGGGGTTACTAGATGGAGTTGTTGACTCAGGTTAATTCCCATTATTTAGGAAAGGACAGGTGCCCATCTGGAAGATGCCGCTATCCAGTCTTGTCCTGATAGAAGCCAAGTGGCCCGGAATTAGGTAGCTAATTGTTCCCTCTGCGCATAGGGAAGAGGCAGTAAAATGGACTTGGACATGGTCACAAGAATTTTGCAGAGGACCCCACTGGTTCTAGGCAGCTTCCTTGGCCTCTTGATTAGCAAACCTGATTCCTTACGGCCTCAGGGAAGTGGTCTTTTTGTCCTTTACAGTATATGTTGGTCACTTTCTTTGGTAGGCAGATAGCCTCTAGTGGTCCTAGGATATGGGTGACGGCCTTTTTTCCTCCTTATATGGGGAGTCTCATCTTACAGATGTCTCCATAAATGTGAGCAATAGCAAAGGCATAAGGGCTTTGGAGGCAGGTTGGCCTCTCGGTGGCTACTGAGTCCAGTCTCTTGGGTAGGCAGGCACAGGTCTTCTCCCAGGGCCTTGCTTATATGCATATGAAATGGCTTAAAGATGTGAGGAAGGGCCTGCCATTTCTACAACATTATCTTGACCAGGTGGGGAGCAGGGGGCAGTTGGCATAATTAGGAACCTATGAGTGACTATTTACCTTCCCAGATCCGCAACTTGATCGATTGTCCAGAAGTAAGACCAGGAATCCCTACCGCCACCCCTGCTTCTTGCATCTTGGACTCTTAACTCTTCTTGATGGGTCCGTCACTTCTTAAGAACTGACAAAAATCAGACTGGTATCTAAACAGGAATTTGACTGGCTTTCCCCCACTTTCAAGGTAACCCTGGATTTATGGGGACTTAATGGAACCAAGCCCTGATCTAATTGGGTGGTTTCAGTTTCTAATTGGAGCACTTCTGCCGTGGTTGTGTTCCACCTGCCAGTTTGGACATTTTCCCAATGCCCCTCCCCCCTGGTAACTTTATCAGTATATACACACTGATTTCAGGCTAGAGGATGTCTGAGTAGTCCTGCTTCATTCCCTGGATGCTTCTAGAGGGCCAGCTCAGTGACAAAGGCTACACTGATTGCCCTTCTGTTCTCTGGGACTGTAGGATCAAATGGGTATAGAGGTCTAGTAGGCTTCTAACAGCCTCTTCAGAAACCTAGCAAGAGTTTCAACTGAAACTTGCAAAACCTCACAAACCTTGGATAAATTTTTGTGGGCTTTCTACAGAGTTTGGGAAAGACCAAGAGTCCAGCAATAGGTACTCTTCCTCATACATTCATGAATCCTGAAGAGAAAGGTTTGATAAAGATGCCTTAATAAGGGCTAAGTGCTCCAAAGCTCAACTTAACCTCTGGGCAAGTATTTAGATCCCTGCACATCTTTTTGCTATAAAATTCAACCCAGCATTTTAGTAATCGCCAAGCTAATCTCCTATGGCCCTGTGAAGAAGTAGGGATTCAGGCACTATTAATGTTGATGCAAGGATTGCACCACAAGGTCTTTAAGGGCAAAAAAAATTTCCACCAAGAAATTGTCCCTGGTGAAGCCAGTGAGAGGAATTCCTGAGTTTCCACATTTTTGACATGAAGACAAGATGGGGAGAATGGAGCTGGTGATAAGAGTATGCAAACACTTTACTGGTTAAACACATACCATGGAGGCTCATTGATTGTGCGAGGTCAGCCTGGTCTGTGAAAGGAGAGTGCCAGTGCTCTTGGAGCCTTAAGAGTGAGAGAAGGCCATTGGGAGCCATTTGGCTCCAGCTCCCAGCAGATTCTCTAGAATAAAGGACTCCCAAGACACCGTTCTTCTGGCCCTATGTATTCAACCCATCTTGTGCTTTGTTTCACTTGAGGTAGGGTTCCAATTCCTAGGAATTGAACATCTGCCTGTTGAAGAGGCCAATTTGGATGCCAAGATTCTGGAGTAACTATACTCACATCCACACCCGTATCCAGAAATACCTCAATTACAGTGTTATTTATATGCATTCTAAGCTTTGGTCTTTGATCATTTATAGAAGTCTGCCAAAATATACACTATTTCCTATTGGAATTTCTGGTTCATCCTCCATGTTTATTCCATCACCCAGAACAGTATGTTTTTGTTTGTTTTTTACAGCAGGCAATAGATTTTAATTTTCCTGGTAAGACATGTCCTCCACAGTGACTGGGAATGATTGGACCATGTTTTGACTTGGGGGCCTGCAAGAGGCCCCCATGGAGTTTTCCAGTGGTATTGGGTTGCTTTGTCTGTCTTTTGTTGATCTATATTCATTGGTCCAATGTCAGCCTTTACTACATTATTCTACATAATCCAGAAGATTGAGACCTTTTATTTTTGCCATTCCCTGAGGAGGTATTTCTAGGAATTCTTCGCCTACAATACCTTCTCAGGTGGTCCTATTCTACCACAATTAAAACACATGGCATTTTGATGTCTCCTCATACGTTTGGAAATTGCTTCTCCTACCCAAACCTCAGTATTATAGTCAAATGTCTCAACATTCATTGTAGTGGCGTAAACAAATGCAGACAGATTGTAAAAATATATATAGTTTTAATGTAGAAATACTTACAGAACCACCGTTCCCGCGGAGACCAGGAAAGCAGAAGCAACAGCTCAGAGCACGCTCGCCAAATTTAAAGGCAGACATTAGCCCGAGGCAAACACGCCCCCTAAGGGGCGGGACTTATCCCTACATCTCCCCTTTTTGTCTAAATAAGACAGAACTAAACCAAATACAACTACATACAATAACAACAAATAATAAATATAACAATATTGAACAAAAGCTTTGCTAAACATTCTATCTCAAGGAGTCCAAATAATGTAAAGAGCAACTACAATTATATAATCTTCAACTCAGTCAAAGATCTGAGAAGGGAATAAACACTACTCAACAAACGAGATATATCCAAAATGTGCAACAATTGACAGAGACAACTGACTACCTGGGCAATCACCCAAAGTCTCGTTTGCAATATTGAGTCAACCAATTTTGGCTAAGGCCTAACATAACTGACATACCATTATTAAAGGCAAGGAACTTTTCAAAACTATCTTACCCTGTCTTGGCAGGATATGACAGTCCTGTTTTATCCATTGATGCACGCTCTGTATCTGTGTCAGTGGTTGAGGTATGGGCATTTCTTTGCCCAAAGGCCATTTCTGCCAAATAGAAAGGCTCCAAGTGGAGTGTCTTTGGTGCTCAACATTCTCTCGGGAATAGAGAGGTGTTGCCAGGAGCAATTGTGTCTCACTATCACGAAACTCTGAGTTAGATTAAAGGCCATTTTCTACAGATCTTTGAAGAGGTTGAAGATTATCTATCTATACTGAGTATAATCTCTATATATCTAAAGAACCTGATTAGTCTGATTATAAATGACAAACTTAGATATTGAGAATTATATAAATAGTCATCTAACTTAAAGACTAAGACAATAAACAACTGTGTAACAAATGAGGATAATGACCTCCAAATATAAACACTGTACAAATATACATTGCAATATGGCAAATATATATCAATACATAAACATTATATAAGTATCTTAATCAGAGGTAGAAATGTACATTGCAATATGGTAAATATATACAATATATCAATACAATATATGTCAATACATAAAAATGTTTTAAACAGACAAAAACATGCATGCATACAATAGTCAATATAATTTAACTTTGTTTCAATATACAAGAATTGATACCAATATATTTGTCTAAAAGCAGTAACTCACAATTATAAATCTATTATCCCATCATTCCCTCTTTCTTTTTTCAAAATGATCCCTGAGCTTATAAAATTCCTCCCCCAACCTCCCAACCCCTAAATGATGTCCCTAAACCCAGGAGTAAACTTTACTGGGAGAGGGGACGTCGTCCTCTAGAATTACTTCCAGCTGTCATGGGGGGTGATGTTCTTTCTGGGGGATCCTGTCAAAGTAAAATGATGGTTAAATTTCAAGATCAATGTCTTTTAAAATTGCAAATAGTCTCTGAGTATTTTGTGGAGGTCTGGCCAGAATGTTGTACAAGATGTGCACCATTTCAGCTAACCAAGTTGATCGTCTTGTGCAGCTGGTATCCAAAACAGGTCTTGTAGTAGCGCTATCAGTATCATGACGTCATATCAACCAGGTAGAGTTGTTGTTGTGGGGCCCCATCTTCTTCCTGGAAACTTCAAATGTCAGTTCAGGAAAAACTCATTGTTCATTGTGAAAAACTTAAACATTAATCATATAGACATATATATATATACATACATATATATATATATTCAATAAAAGGCATGATAGCTATATTCAATGAAAAGTATGATAGATATGAAGAAAAGCAAAGATGTTTTCTAAACTCATATTTCTTTCTGTCCCATATCATGGCTCTTGACATGAGACAGAAACTCCAGAAACTCTGGGTTTTTCTCTTACTAACAGGCTTGGAATTGGAGAGGGACTGAGCCAGAGTCCAACTTCAAAACCAGCTCTATATATTTATAAAGAAATGTTTAATAAGACATATAAATAAAAATTAATACTTACAAAATGTGTCCATCAGTAATTAAATATTCAGGGTCCCTCAATTTCTTTGAAGATGAGTATTTTCCTGTGGAGATAAGAAAAGAACCCTGCCTCCAACCTATCTGTATTTCTTTCCATCAGTATGTTCGCCATCCTTATGAAAGAATTGTTATTTATCTTTTCCAAGTGGCTTCTCTTCTTCAAACCGAACCTTTATTAATTTTGATGGTATCCACAATTTTTCCTCACCTGTGGAGATAAGAGCAAAACCCCTTCCCCAACATAGCACATATCCTGGCTTCCATTGTGAGGTCAGCACATCCTTGAACTAAACTGGTTGATTTAGTTCAGTAGACTTTTCCATTATCCAATGTCTTTCTGCAGCCGTTGTTCCCTTCTCATAAGCATTGAGAAAATTCAAGGTTAACAAAGCATTATGTAGCCTATTTCTGGGGGTGTTTTCCACCCCTTTCTGTTTGTTCAACGTATCTTTTATAGTTCGATTTGATCTTTCTATGACTGCTTGACCTGTAGGATTGTATGGTATACCTGTAACATGCTTGATATTGTAATAATCAAAAAACCGTTTCATTTTCCTAGAAACATAAGCAGGACCATTGTCCGTTTTTATTTGTGTAGGTATACCCATGATAGCCATGACTTCTAATAAATGAGTGATTACTGAATCAGCTTTTTCTGAACTTAAAGCAGTTGCCCACTGAAAGCCTGAATAAGTGTCAATGGTGTGATGAACATATTTTAATTTGCCAAATTCTGCAAAGTGGAACACATCCATCTGCCAGATTTCATTCCTTTGGGTGCCCTTTGGATTAGCCCCTGCAGGCAGTGGCGTTTGGTTATAGAAAGAGCAAGTAGGGCATTTCTTTACAATCTCCTTAGCTTGTTGCCATGTAATTGAAAACTCCTTCTTCAAACCTTTGCTATTAACATGATGTTTTTTATGAAATTCAGAGGCTTGTAGCACACTACCAATCAGTAATTGATCAATTTCTGCATTACCTTGTGCTAGAGGACCTGGCAGACCCGTATGGGATCGGATGTGTGTTATGTACATAGGACAAAGCCTGTTCCTGATCAAATCTTGAACCTGGAGAAACAATGAGGTTAGTTCAGTATCATCAGGTATAAATTCAGCAGTTTCAATATGTAAAATAACTCTTTCTGCATATTGTGAATCTGTAACTATATTAATAGGTTCTTTAAAATCCCTTAGCACCATAAGAATGGCATATAATTCTGCCTTCTGGACAGAATTATACGGACTTTGTTCCACCTTATCCAAGTCTTCTGATTTGTAGCCTGCCTTCCCTGATTTATTGGCATCAGTATAGAGTGTATGGGCTCCAGTTATTGGAGCATCACGGACGATTCGAGGAAGAATCCAAGAAGTTCTCTTTATGAAGTTAAGCCGCTTGCTTTTTGGATAGTTGTTATTAATGTCTCCCAAAAAATTAGCACAAGCTCTTTGCCATGGTTCATTATCTTCCCATAATTTCTTTAGTTCATCAGCAGTGAAAGGCACTATAATTTCTGCTGTGTCTATGCCTGCTAGTTGATGAAGTCTCAGCTTGCCTTTTATAATTAACTCAGACTTTTTCCACATAAGTTTTCAGTTTCCTACTTGGTTTATGTGGTAAAAAGATCCATTCCAAAATAATATCATCTCTCTGCATTAAAATTCCTGTAGGAGAAATTTTTGATGGTAGTATGATGAGAATACAATTGAGCTCTGGATTCACCCTGTCCACATGTGCCTGTTGTAATTTTTCCTCAATCATTGTCAGTTCCTTTTCTGCTTCAGCTGTTAATTCTCTGGGACTGTTTAAATCTTTATCACCATCCAAGGTTTTGTTCAAATGAATTATTAGATCAGGTGTTATTCCAATAGCTGGTCATAGACTGGAAATGTCTCCTAACAGTCTTTGAAAGTCATTAAGAGTCCGTAGGCGATCTCTCCTAATTCGTGCTTTTTGTGTCTTAATTTTTTGCAAACCTATTTTATAACCTAAATAATTAACAGAATCTCCCTTCTGAATCTTTTCAGGAGCGATTTGCAATCCCCATTTAGGTAAAAGTATCTTTATTTCTTCAAACAGTCTGTTCAAGGTATCCATGTTTGAATCGGATAACAAGATGTCGCCCATGTAATGGTATACTATAGATTTGGGAAATTTCTTGCGTATTATTTGCAATGGTTGGTTCACAAACTATTGGCACAGGGAGGGGCTATTTAACATATCCTGGGGGAGAACGGTCCAGTGGTACCTCCTCAAAGGTTGAGAATTGTTATAAGTAGGCACTGTGAAGGCAAATTTTTCTCTATCTTCTTTTTGCAAAGGTATAGTGAAAAAACAATCCTTTAAATCAATAACTATGAGAGGCCATCCTTTTGGTAATAAAGAGGGCAAAGGAATTCCAGATTGCAGAGGGCCCATAGGTTGAATAACCTTGTTGATGGCCCTGAGATCTGTCACCATTCTCCATTTACCTGATTTTTTCTTAACCATAAATACAGGAGAATTCCAAGGGCTGGTAGATTCTTCTATATGTCCAGCATCTAATTGTTCTTGTAGCAGCTGTTCTAAAGCCTGTAACTTTTCCTCAGCTAAAGGCCATTGCTTTGTCCATATTGGTTTCTCAGTCAACCATTTTAGAGGCAAGGCTGTTGGTATCTCTGAAGGGACATCAATTGCTTGTTCTTGTACAGCCCGAATGGCCGGTTTTCTCCGTTTGTAATATCTTTTAATATTATTCTCAGAACTATAGGCTCTAGAAGTAGCAGGAATGTTAATTTCGGTATTCCATTGTTGTAATAGGTCACGACCCCATAAATTCATTGCGATATTGGCTACATATGGCTTTAATTTTCCTATTTGTCCCTCTGGCCCTATACATTAAACCCATCTCATGCTCTGCCTTACTCGCGATAGGGTTCCAATTCCCAGGAGCTGAACATTTACATTCTGAAGAGGCCAATACGGATGCCAAGATTCTGGGGTAATGATACTTACATCAGCACCTGTTTCCAGCAGGCCAGTAATAAAAATGCCATTTACACACACTCTCAGTTTAGGTCTTTGATCATTTATAGAAGTTTGCCAAAACACACGTAACTTATCTTTCTGATCATTATTGCTTGTAACAGTAGGCATGGGGCTTCCTAATTGTCCTGATGAGGCACGTTCTCTGCAGAAACTGGATATGACTGAACCATGTTTGCCATGGGGGCCTGTGAGGCCCCCCCTCTCACGTTTCCCGACTGTATCAGGTTGCCTTGTCTATCTCTTATAGACCTGCATTCATTCGTCCAATGTCTGCCTTTTCCACATCTTCTACATAAACCTGAAGGCTGAGTCCTCCTATTTCTGTTATTTCTAGAAGATGCATTATTATTATTTCTGAAAGATGCATTATTATTATTATTATTTTTGAAAATCCGTTGTCTACAATTCCTTTTCATATGACCCATTTTGCCACAATTAAAACATTTGGTATTCTGGTGTCTCCTTTTACCATTGGAAATTGCTTCTTCTACCCATGCTTCAGTGCCATAATCAAATGTATCAACATTGAGTGTATGCAAGACCCATTCTTCCAAAGGCGCTGATCTGAGCTTTAAAGGCCCCAAAATCCTTTTGCATTCCACATTTGCATTTTCATAAGCCAAAGACTCAATCATTATACGTCTTGCTTCTGGGTCAGCTATCCCTATTTGTACAGCCTTAGTTAATCTTTGTAAAAAGTCACTAAAGGGTTCTCTCTGACCCTGTTTAACTCTGACAAATGATTCCATTCTCTGTCCTGGGTCTTGTACCCTGTCCCAAGCCCTTAAGGCTGCTGTAGTACACATGGAGAGTGTGTTTTCATCCAAATTAGCTTGTTCCTGAGGGTCGGAAAAGAGCCCTTCACCTAGAATTTTATCTAGGGAAATGTCAATTCCCTTCGCTTTTTCCTGCTGTTCTAAGAGTCTAGCCTCTTGCCTGAATAAGCATTGCCATTTCATTTGCGGTCCACTCTCAAGTACTGCAGAGCTCAGCTGGAGCCAGTCCGAGGGGGTTGCTCTGCTTGTCGTAGCCCAAGATCTTAGCCTCTCTTTAACAAAAGAGGCTTGCATCCCAAAAGTCATGACAGCCTGTTTAATTTCCTTGAGGTCATTCATACGGACAGGCTCCCATGTATCCTTGATGACCCTAGGGTTTCTGGAACCAATCACCTTCTCTGTTATTACTGGAAAGGCAAGTAGAGCTGTAGGTAGAGCTTTGTGGAAATTGTCCTGGAGAGATTTACCCCACAGATGGAGTTAAAATTTGCCTTTCTACCCTTTGCTCTTCTTCATCAGAATTCAGAAATTCCTCAATCTTTTCAATTCTATTCACCATTGCCTTCTGCAGTGTCTGAATCTCCTGTCCAGAATTATGTTCCAAAGCCTTCACTGAGGATTCTAAAGTATGAAGTTTGTCTGTTAGAGATAACATCTCATCTTTGGACATAATTTTTATGGCATAAACCATGCCTTCTTGTATTGACAATCTTTCCGTCAATCTGTCATAAGCTTTAGACAAAATCCGATTGTCACATTCAGCAGTTTTGATTCTCTCAGTTAATGTTTCATTTCCTACAGAAAGGGACTGAATCTTATTGTCCAAATCAGCTGTTCCCTCTTCCATAGTAATGAATTTCTCCTTAATATCAGCCACTAATGTTTCAGTTCCTACAGAAAGGGACTGAACCTTATGATCCAGATCAGCTGTTCCCTCTTCCATAGTAATGAATTTCTCCTTAACATCAGCCTGGAGAACTTCAAACTGATTCTTGAATTTGTTATCAGCCTGGAGAACTTCAAACTGATTCTTGAAGATTGTTATCAGTCTGGAGAACTTCAAACTGATTCTTGAGAAGATTGTTATCAGCCTGGAGAACTTTAAACTGATTCTTAAGATTGTTATCATTCTCAATTGTTTTTAAGCGTTCAATCTCTGCCTTAATCTCGTAAAGACTTTATCATATTTCTATTATCAAACCATTTGGTGCCAATGAAAACTACGAATCCCAGAAGGATCCATAGATGTGGGGTGATAGACACCTCTTGTAAAATCTCCCACATGGTACAATTAAAAAAACTATTAAATTCTTGAACAGTAATGTGTTCAGACATTTTATTTATAAAAGAAAAATTTTTTACCTGCAATGATCGGTTCCTGCCAGTGGTGGTCTCTGTGTTTTTGGAGCCTGTCCTAGAACTAGCTCTTGTAGACCAGGCTGGCCTCGAACTCACAGAGATCCGCCTGTCTCTGCCTCCCAAGTGCTGGGATTAAAGGCGTGCACTACCACGGCCTGGCAGGCCTCAAACTCACAGAGATCCGCCTGCCTCTGCTTCCCAAGTGCTGGGATTAAAGGTGTGCACTACCACTGCCTGGCCGGCCTCAAACTCAAAGAGATCCGCCTGCCCTTGCCTCCCAAGTGCTGGTTTCAAAAGCGTGCGCCACCACTGCCCGGCCAAGTCACTTTGTATCAGACCAAATCTGCCGCTGTGGCAGCTTTTGTTGCAAAACCGCAGGTACTTGAGCTTCTGCTAATTCAGCCAGTGGGGTTCCGCTGCAAAACTTAGCCAAGGCAGGCAGGATGGGCCTGTGTGGCCGAGTATGTCTTGGACTCAGCACTGGGGCCGGAGTCACGAACTGAAAAACAGCCCCCTGGGAGGGTGCTGTGTTAGCTAGCAGGCTACCCGCTTGAGTCGGGGGCAAAATAGCCCGACGTTGGACGCCAAAATGTAGCGGCGTAAATGAATGCAGACAAATTGTAAAAATATATATAGTTTTAATGTAGAAATAGACTTACAGAACCACTGTTCCCGCGGAGACCAGGAAAGCAGAAGAGACAGCTCGGAGCACTCTCACCAAATTTATAGGCAGACATTAGCCTGAGGCGAACACGCCCCCTAAGGGGCGGGACTTATCCCTAAGGTTCATTGTATGCAGGATCTATTCATTTATTGGTGCTGATCTCATTTTTAAAGGTCCCAGTATCTTTTTGCATTTCAAATGCCAGAAATTCAATAAGTACTCATCTAGCTTTGGGGCCTATTACTCCTATTTATACAGCCATGGTTAATCTTTTAAAAAGTCACTAAAGAGTTCTTTGGCTGTGTTTAACCCTAATATGATTCAATTCTTCCAGTTCTTGAATCTTGTCCCAAGAATTTGAGGCTGCTATGTGGCACAGAGACAAGATGTACTTATCATAAAAAAAAGAGGTTGATCTTTTGTAGGTCAGCATAAGTGCCCTTGCCAAGAATTTGAACTTGGGAGGCCTCAAATCCTTGTGCTTTTCCCTGTTCTAAAATTTTTGACTCTTTAGTAGCATTTCCATAGCAGTTGAGGTCATCTTCAAGGGCTAACTGAAGTCAGTCTTGTTGACTTACTACTTGAAGCCCATGTTTTCACCATTTCCCTAACAAATGGTCAATGCAAGCCATAAGATACTACTGCGTACTTTGTTTTAGATTGCTCATATGTATAGGTTTCCATCTTACATTCTTTGGATCCTTTTGAACATTTAGAACTTGATGGTTTGTCAGAGGTGATTATAAGGTAGGAAGCTAAAACTGTAAGTCATCTCAGACTGACACATACTTGAGAGACTAAATCTTATACCTTCTCCCTGCTCATCAGTTCTGATAATTTCCTCAATCATTTCAACTCTTTCTACAGCTGCCTTTTGTAAAGCCTAAGTCTCTTGAGCTGCATTATAATTCTAGTGCTGTCATTGAGTCATTTAGCCTCTGGGCCCTTTCTCTGAACACAAGATTCCAAGGTATATAGTTTCTCCATTAAGGATGGTGTTCAGATTATCTTCCTGGAGAGATACTCTGCTACCTTATCATAAATCTTTAGCAGATTCTGATTGTCAAATTCAACAGTATATAAAGTCTTTCAGATAATTTCTCAGCACCCTTTGACATGGATTGAATTTTGTCTGTCAAATTAATGTTATTCTTTTCAATGGTATATTTCAGCTAACTCTTGATTTTATGTGGTATTAATCCTGTTGGCTAATTGTTCATTATTAGTCTGTAAAACACTATCATTTATAAAAGTGCCGCATTCTCAGCTCTGTTATCAAGCCACTTAAGGATACAATATGAAAAAGCTAATTCCCAATACCAAAAAAATGTATCATAAAAGCCATATAAAGTAGGGCAGTGGTGGCACATGCCTTTATTCCCAGCACTCGAGAGGCAGAGGCAGGCAGATCTGAGTTCGAAGCCAGTCTGGGCTACAAGAGTTAGTTCCAGGACAGGCTTGACTCAAACAAAAAAGCCATATAAGCCTTGCAGAATTACCATCCATAGTGTAAGCAAAAAGATTAAATTCCTGAATGGTAATATTGTCTGCAATTGTAAAACTTTCAAATTTATTAATTACTTACCTCCATTAGAGTCCAGTAAATTGTTAGAGGTGTAATAACCATTATTGGCCAGCAGGTGTCAATGTTTCAGCTGCATGGTGGAGAGATGCAACCAGCAGCAGCCTGAACAGTACTGCTTTGGTTCTGTGTGTTGGTGCCTGGTTCAATACTGACAAATCTGCTTTGCTTGACAAATTTAAAGCAATTAAATAAAATTCCAAAAATGGATAGTTTTTTGGTGGCCAGAATATCAAGGAATGCAGAGCTAGCAACCAGGGAACACAAACTGGAATCTGCACAAATTGCCGCATGTCAGAAATTGGTGGGCCTGGGCGGAGGGGGGGAGAGTATGCACAAGCCTCGGAAATTGCCAAATCTCTGTGCAGTAGCTCCATTGTTGGGGTTCTGGAAAGAAAAAAACCTGCTTAGTAGGTAAAATTAACTCATGCAGGCAGTGGTGGGAGGCCTTCTGGGCCTATCCCGGTAGGTGTGGCTTTGGGATTCACATGGGTGCCAAATGAAGATGGACGTTATAAAGTAATCCTACACTAGCTCAGTACTGAGTAAAATAAAGGGTTCTTTAGGGGGTAGATCACAGTCCTCTGCACAAACAGGAAACAGGAATCAAATCCAGCAGCTGAGAGTATGAAAGCTTTATGACTGAGACCATGCCCTAGTGGACTGGTATCTTAAAGGATATTGGCTTAAGGAGTTCCCACAGGAGCTGCCAATTCTGAAGTCAGGATGGTCAATTAGAATGACTAAAGATAAATAGTAAGTTTTGAGGGCTTTATCTGGGTTTTCCTTTAAACAAATATTTTAATGTAATATACTCTGACTGGTTTCCATTCCCAAATCCTCCCCACATCCCCACCTACCTAAATTGACTTTCTCTCTCTTCATAGAATTCAAGTGTATATAATAATGATAAATAATATAACCAGAATAGGACAAAACAGGGATGAGCCAAAGAAAAATAAAACACAGGCATTGAGAGGCACACATTTGCACAAGAACTCAAAAAAAATAGTCAGAAAACATAAGCAAAAGATCTGTAAGGGAAAAATGCCCAAAAAAGCATTATGGGACACGAAGTCTCCAAAAATACCATTGAATTAATTTTGTGTTGCCCAACAACTGGTTTATATACCTAGTGAGACTCTGCTGTAGAATTTTTTCTCTGTGAATGGCTATTGATTGGAGATAGCTTCTGAGTTGGAGTGGAGGTTGGTATACACTTCCCATCTCAGTACTGGGCTACATTTGGCTTGGGCCTGTGTGGGCCCTGTGCACATTGCCATTGCCAGCATCTCTGTGCCTTCAGCTGTGTATGCCTTAGGATTACTATCGCTCTGATAGAAAACACCATAACAAAAAGCAACCTGAGGAAAGGGTTTTTTATTTTGCTCACCGTTCATCCTCAGAGCAGTGAGGACAGGCACTTAACTCAGGGTGGGAACCCCGAAGGCAGGAGCTGATACCGAGACCATGGGGAGGGATGCTGCTTACTTGGCTTGCTCAGTCTGCTTTCTTCGAGAACCTACAACGACCAGCCCAGGGATGGCACCACCCGTAATGGGCAGGGCCCTCTGCCATCAATCACTAGTTTAAAAACTGCCTTTACAGGTCTGCCTATAACTCAATATTATAGAAGCATTTACTCAGTTGAGGTTCCCTCCTCTCAGATGACTTTAGTTTGTGTCAAGTTGACATAAAACTACCCAGAACTGTATATCAGTCCTGCCATGTTTAGAAGGCCTTGTTTCCTTGGTGTCTTCCATCCCCACTGACTCTATATTTCTACCTCCTCTTTCACAGAGAAGCAGCAGGGGTAGAGTATCCCAAGGTCTGTCTCTCTCTCTCTCTCTCCTCTCTCTCTCTCTCTCCTCTCTCTCTCTCTCTCTCTCTCTCTCTCTCTCTCTCTCTCTCTCTCTCTCTCTCCATTGTCTAGTTGTATATCTCCATATTAGTTCCCATCTACAGCAGGAAAATGTTTCTCTGATAGCTGAGCGACACGCTCATCTGAGCATAGCAGAACACTTTGGGAGTCATTGCTAAGTTCCTTCAGCAGAACAGTAGTAGTTGGTTTTCCACTAGGTTGGTGGCCACCCAGGCAGTGTCAGGCATGGGTTCCATCCCTGTGTGCCCTAATTCCAACCAGATAGTGGCTGTTTAGTCCCACAATTTTTAATTTTTTTATTAAAAATTTCCACCTCCTCCCATTTCCCTCCCCATATCCCCATCCCCCCTCCTCTCCAGTCCAAAGAGCAGTCAGGATTCCCTGCCCTGTGGGAAGTCCAAGGGTCCTCCCCTCTCCATCCAGGTCTAGGAAGGTGCGCATCCAAACAGACTAGGCTCCCACAAAGCCAGTACGTATGCAGTAGGATCAAAACCCAGTGCCAATGTCCTTGGCTTCTCAGTCAGCCCTCATTGTCTGCCACGTTCAGAGAGTCCGGTATGAATACAAGCTCCATCAGTTCCAGTTCAGCTGGCCTTGGTGAGCTCCCTTTAGATCAGCCCCACTGTCTCAGTGGGTGGGCGCACCCTAGTCCCACAATTTTTGTGTCAACTACTGCACCACCATATCCTGCAGGCAGGTCACCATTATAGATTGAAGGGTTTTGTAGACAGGTTGGTCTTTCTCCTACACGTTCTCCTCTGATAATGTACAGAGTAACTTCTAGTACCATGAAGACACTAGTCAGTAGGAGTGAAGGCTCTAGGTACCAGCTCGACTTCTCCATATTCAATAAGGATTATGTAGGTGTTGTCATCACCAACAGGGACCCTACCATCAGTTTGCAGAGAACAACTAATAGTCTAGTCAATAATCTGAGTTGTTCTGGGGTTCCCATGGGGCCCCGTTGGCCAAGAACTCAATCAGAGAGAACATGTTCCCAGCACTGGTTTAATTTGGTGGCAAGAGTTGTGTAGCTGGGGCTCTCTTACATCCTCCCACCCTTTCCCAGCTACTCCCCTTAACTATTTTCGCAGGGGTTTGCATTTTTAAATATTTCATTTACATGAAATTCTTAACATGCAAAACTTAAATGTAATAGAAGGTCTCAACATTCACTGTCTTGATGGGAATAGAGAAAAGCATTAGTTGGAAAGGGTGTCTATGTCAATTCCTGGGAAAGTGGTTAACTATCCATATGATAGAGGTTTGGATGACTGACCTTATGTCAATCAAACCTATCAGGGTATGCTTAAGACTTGCTTCAGTTTGATATATGGCCCCTTTTAACATTAAGGGAAAAATGAAAGCTATAGGCCAGGGATGGCATGATTCTGTCAGAACAGTGTTTATCACACAAGTGTGAGGATTTTTCAAGCCTGCAACACCCATGGGCAAAGCCACACACAAAGAATAGAAAGATGGCTCAGTGCTTCAGAGTACTCATTGCTGCTCCAGAGTATCTGAGTTTCGAGTTCAGTTCTCAGCACCTATATCAGGCTGCTCTCAACTGCTTGTAACTCCAGCCCTACGAGATCTGGCTCATTTTTCTTGGCTACCACAAGAACCTGAAAAGAAACACAGAACACACCCTTAATAGCCAAGCATGGAGGATGAATATCTGTAATCCAGCACTGGAGAAGACAAGGGTAAGAGGGATTCCTGGAGCAGCTAGCCTTTTTAGTCTAGCTGATTAAATGATCTCTTAGGAGACCCTGTCTTAAAACATAAGGTGTGGACAGTGGGGGAAGAAGTCATTGGATGTCAATCCCTGACTGCCACCCACAAGTGCTATAACTCTAAAATGAACATTAGTGGGAAAGAAGTCAGTATAAATCGCCTTGAAATTTAAAGGTTATTAGAAAGCTCTGTAATACAAATATTCAAAAATACAAAAAATAGTAAATGGGATTGCTATAAAACTGCCTTCTTGGGGCTAGAGAAGATGGCTCAGCGGTTAAGAGCACTGACGGTTCTTCCAGAGGACCTAGGTTCAATTCCCAGCACCCACATGGCAGCTTACAACTGCCAATAACTCTACGTCCATGGGATCTGACACCCTCGCAAAACGCCAATGCATATAAAGTAAAAATAAATAAATCATTAAAAAATAAACTGCCTTCCGTGTGCTAGCTTTTTCAGGGTTTTAGTTTTAGATATTTTAGCAGTGAGAGGGAAAGCGAATTATAGTCCAAATAAACAACCGGAAGTCAAGGCAGGAGCCTCTCCACACTGAGGAACACACGATTTCCAGAAATTGCATAGCTTTTTTCTAATTGATTGCATTAAGCTATAAATCATTACAGTACTGCTGGAAATAAGGAACCTCGGATTGTGTGAAAATTATCATCATCCATCACCTCGGACATTATAGCAGTGAGATGGAAATACCGGCCACTTAATTGGCTAGCACTTGACATAGCCTTAATTCCCCCTGCAGGCCCACGGGCAGCTCTACTAACCCCGCTTCACTTAACATGCAAGATGGGGCACAAATTGCTTGAGTCTCAAGCATTAGAAACAAGTCTTTCTCGGAGTCTAAATTTACGTAAAATATTAGATAATTAAAATTCCAACTTGGTAATGTGATTGAATATTATTGAAAACAAGTATTACATGGTAAGTTCCTTTACGGTCAAGACATAGAAATGCCCTATGGGTTTTCTTGGTTTAACTTAAGACTTTACATATTTCATCAGATGCAAGGATCATGGCAAAAACTAGTTACCAGAAAGAAGCCGGGAACAACACAAGCAAGTGATTTCCAATGAAATGTCTCTGTCAAATGACCGAAGAAGTAAAGCAAACTCTTGAGTTACCAAAAATAGCACAGCACTGAATTTGCCAGAAAGAAACTGAGTGGACCAGGGTGTGGCTTGGCTGTCATCTTAGCAGAGCTATAGAAAAAGGGCTCAGTTAGTGGGTCAGGCAGTCTGGCTGACATCTTGCCTCTGCTCCTATAGCTGCTGCCTGCAGATCTCTGCCCACCTTAGAAGGGAATGTTGGCTTTCTCTTAATTTGTTCTGGTCCTCTGTGAAAGGAACTGGCCCATGTGCAAAGGGGAGCCCTTAATAGAGGTTCTTATTTTTTCCCTGAAACCATGAAGCCCTATTTTGTGGCTGAAAGACTTGCTTAGCGCACCATAGCTTAGTGAAGGAGAGAGGAGGCAGGGCAAGGCTGTTCATCTCCAAATTCACTTCAGTCCTAAATATATGATCCTAGAGGGCTTCTAAACTGTTCCTCGATACACACTATATGTTCCCAGTAAGGGATGGGGCTGAGAAGTGTAAAGAGAGAGAAACTGGTTTGTGGGAATATCTCAGGGATGGATATTCCAGCATTATGGAGAATAAGACATGAGCTTCTGCACAGAGCCGAGAGTCCGGACACTGCCAGCATTAGACAGACCAAAGCTTAGGGAAACAAGATGAGGTTTTCAGCAGGAGCCTGGGGAGGTGGAGCAGTGTGACGGGCCAGTCACCCTCAGAGGGCTTCTTTAGATGGTCCTTGTGCTCATACTCAAATCAGCTGGCTCTCTCTGCTCTTGGTTACCAAAAAACCCAAGGTCTTCATTAAGAAAGCCAACCACATGTTACGGCACTCACGACTCTAAACGTGGGATCTTCCCAGGACTTCCTCCCCTGGCAGAGGACCAAGATGTGTTTATCCTTGCTTTCAGGAGAGTGCTGTGGCATAAAGAAGCCAATGAATTCCCCTAGAGAATTTACCAGGACTTCAAGGACTGAGACCCTGTCCTAGGCAAAACAGGCTGTGGCCTTGCTCCAGAGGAGCCCAGGGAGTCCTCACTGAGTAGCTGACATTCAGACACTGGTCAGATTGCCATGATGTTGAGTCCAGGAAATAAATCAAACCATGGCATGCTGAAGAACGATACCTGTGCTCTTAAGGAAACCAAAGTGCAGAGGGTGGCTATCTCTACCCCGTCCGTTTCATTCACCCGTTTTCCCTCTTCAGAGAGGACTCTGGTTGTACCAACCAGGGCCCGTATTTCTATGTAGGGCCTCAGAATGCTGAAAAAAAAATGTATTTGGCTCCTTTAAGGGTTTCTGCCTGCTGGTGAGCCCTCAAACAGCCAGGAGGAACAAAACACAAAAGTGCCTGCCACAGCACAAGCATTGGCATTCTAGAACTCTAGGAAGGTTGAGTGCTTGGTCCCATACTTCTGATGGGGCTGCAAGCTTTGGGCTTGGCTTTCACGACCCTACGGGAGAGTGGGAGGGGCCAGCCTACAGTGCATGCAGAGGATCCAGGTGTACCTTAGCAATCTAAAGTTTGCTTGTGGGGTCAAAAAAAGGCTAAAAATTTTCTTCTACAGGTTGACATCCAGTTTTGCCAGCACAATTTGTTGAAGATGCTCTCTTTTTTCCATTGTATACTTTTAGCTCCTTTATCGAAAATCAAGTGTTCATAGGTTTGTGGGTTAATGTCAGGGTCTTCTATTCGATTCCATTGGTCGACTTCTCTGTTTTTATGCCAATACCAAGCTGTTTTCAATACTGTAGCTCTATAGTAGAGTTTGAAGTCAGGGATGGTAATGAGTCCAGACGATCCTTTGTTGTATAAGATTGTTTTGGCTATCCTGGGTTTTTTGTTTTTCCATATAAAGTTGATTATTGTCTTCTCCAGATCTGTGAAGAATTTTGATGGGATTTTTATGGGGATTGCATTGAATCTATAGATTGCTTTTGGTGAAACTGCCATTTTTACTATGTTGATGCTCCCAATCCAGGAGCAAGGGAGATCCTTCCATTTTCTGGTGTCCTCTTCAATTTCTTTATTCAAAGACTTAATGTTCTTGTCAAATAGATCTTTCACATCCTTGGTCAGGGTTACCCCAAGATATTTTATGCTATTTGTGGCTATCGTGAAAGGTGATGCTTCAACCTGTAGAAGAATGAAAATAGATCCATATCTATCACCATGCACAAAACTCAAGTCCAAATGGATTAAAGACCTCAATATCAGTCCAAACACACAGAACCTGATAGAAGAGAAAGTGGGCACAGGGCACAACACATGGGCACAGGAGACCACTTCCTACATATAACCCCAGCAGCACAGACATTAAGGACCTCATTGAATAAATGGGGCCTCCTGAGACTGAGAAGCTTCTGTAAAGCAAAGGACACTGTAGCTAAGACACAAAGGCAACCCACTGACTGGGAGAAGATCTTCACCAACCCCACAACTGACAAAGATCTGATCTCCAAAATATATAAAGATCTCAAGAAACTAGACCGTAAAAGGCTAATCAACCCAATTATAAAATGGGGCATTGAGCTGAACAGAGAATTCTCAACAGAAGAAGTCCAAATGGCCAAAAGACACTTAAGGTCATGCTCAACTTCCTTAGCGATCAAGGAAATGCAAATCAAGACAACTTTAAGATACCATCTTACACCTGTCAGAATGGCTAAAATAAACACCAATGATAGACTTTGTTGGAGAGGTTGTGGAGAAAGGGGTACACTCATCCATTGCTGGTGGGAATGCAAACTTGTACAACCATTTGGAAAGCAGTGTGGCGGTTTCTCAGGAAATTCGGGATCAACTTACCCCTGGACCCAGCAATACCACTCTTGGGAATATACCCAAGAGAGGCCTTATCATACAACAAAAGTATATGCTCTACGATGTTCATAGCAGCATTGTTTGTGATAGCCAGAACCTGGAAACCTAGATGCCCTTCAATGGAAGAATGGATGAAGAAAGTATGGAATATATACATATTAGAGTACTACTCAGCAGTAAAAAACAAGGGCTTCTTGAATTTTGCATGCAAATGGATGGAAATAGAAAACACTATCCTGAGTAAGTAAGGTAAGCCAGACCCAAAAAGAGGAACATGGGATGTACTCACTCATATTTGCTTTCTAGCCATAAACCAAGGACATTGAGCCTATAATTAGTGATCCTAGAGAAGCTAAATAAGGAGAACCCAAAGACAAACATATAGGCATCCTCCTGAATATTAACCTTCAGCAGGCGATGAAAGGAGACAGAGACAGAGACCCACATTGGAGCACCGGACATAAATCTCAAGGTCCAAATCAGGAGCAGAAGGAGAGAGAGCATGAGCAAGGAACTCAGGACCGCAAGGGGTGCACCCACACACTGAGACAATGGGGATGTTCTACTGGGAACTCATCAAGGCCAGCTGGCCTGGGTCTGGAAAAGCCTGGGATAAAACCGGACGCTCTGAACATAGCGGACAATGAGGACTACTGAGAACTCAAGAACAATGGCAATGGGTTTCTGATCCTACTGCACGTACTGGCTTTGTGGGAGCCTAGGCAGTTTGGATGCTCAACTTACTAGACCTGGATGGAGGTGGGGGTTCCTTGGACTTCCCACAGGACAGGGAACCCTGATTGCTTTTCGGGCTGAGGAGGGGGGGACTTAATTGGGGGAGGGGGAGGGAAATGGGAGGCGGTGGCAGGGAAGAGACAGAAATCTTAAATAAATTTAAAAAAAACTAAAAAAAAGGCTAAAGGTACGCAGCAAAGATAGGCAGCAAAAGAGGTCAAGATTGGGGGGAAAAACAAAACAAACAAAAAAAAACTCTATAAAGTTTCCAAAAACCTCTAAATGGGTTACACTATATTTTACAATGTGTGTAAGCTTGAGAAAAGAAGGAAATATGGGTATAGGTAGTTATAGAAAGAGTTTAAAAGTAGTATTTAAAGAGATAGAGTAAGAGAAAGCCACGTAAAGATGATGTAAAGATGGGAAACACCGGGGTGGGGGGGCTGGATCTAGTGTAGTACCGTGCTGATTTTGAATATTTTGATAGCTGAAAAGCAAAGGAGAGCTGCTGATTGACCTGGAACTGAAAGAGGGACTGTGGACATAAACCAGTCTAGAGATTTTAAGAATACCTTAACTTTAAAAAAATCAATGTATTTGTCAAATGGAAATTGCTTTGGAGAAGTGGATTTGCTTTTGTTTTCCACAAATAAACAAGAGGCTGTGGATTCTCATTCCAGGTTAAGGATCTGGTTTGATCAAGGGAGACCTCCTGAATCTTGACATATCTGTCAGCAAAGGTTATAACTGGTCTTCCCAGGACTTGGTCATTATCTAAAATTTTTCTCAGGGACTCCTGGGGATGTCTTCACCCACAGCCAGCAGGATGTAGTATGAAAAGGACTGCACCCACATTCCCAAGAGCCAAGGCAGGGTATGGGTGCTATTTGGTTATTCTTTGGGTCATGGATATTTATTATAATTTAGGGGAATATAGGACAAAAAGACAACTATTAATACTTTGCATTGGCATGGATTTTGGTATATTGGTACAAATTCAAAGTAAATTTTGTAACACTGTATATGTTACTCTTGTTTTGTAGGCCCATATTTCTGTATGGCACAAGAGCCATAAGCCCGATCTGAGGTGGTCACAAACTCTGTAAACAAGCTGTCACTAAGACAAAAAGGCAACCTACTGATTGGGAGAAGATCTTCACCAACCCCACAACAGACAAAGGTCTGATCTCCAAAATATATAGAGAACTCAAGAAACTAGACTTTAAAATGCTAATTAACCCAATTTAAAAATGGGGCACTGAACTTAGAATTCTCAACAGAAGTTCAAATGGCCAAAAGACACTTAAGGTCATGCTCAACCTCCTTAGCAATCAGGGAAATACAAATCAAAACAACTTACACCTGTCAGAATGGCTAAAATCAAAAACACCAATGATAGCCTTTGCTGGAGAGGTTGTGGAGGAGGAAGTACCCTCATCCATTGCTGGTGGAAATGCAAACTTGTGCAACCACTTTGGAAAGCAGTGTTTCGGTTTCTCAGGAAATTCGGGATCAACCTACCCCAGGACCCAGCAATACCACACTTGGGAATATGCCCAAGAGATGCCCTATCATATGACAAAAGCATTTGTTCAACTATGTTCATAGCAGCATTATTTGTAATAGCCAGAACATGGAAACAACCTAGATGTCCTTCAATGGAAGAATGGATGAAGAAAGTGTCAAATATATAGAGTACTACTCAGCGGTAAAAAACAATGACATCTTGAATTTTGCATGCAAATGGATGGAAATAAACACTATCCTGATTGAGGTAACCCCAGACCCAAAAAGATGAACATGTGATGTACTCACTCATAATTGGTTTCTAGCCATAAATAAAGGACATTGAGCCTATAATTCGTGATCCTATAACAGCTAATTAAGAAGGTGAACCCAAAGAAAAACATATAGTTATCCTCCTGGATATGGGAAGTAGACAAGATTGCCGGGCAAAAAATTGGGATCTTGAGGGGGGGTGGGATGGGGGAAAGGGGGAGATGGGGAGAGAAACGTGAGAAGGAGAGGATGGGGAGAACTTGGGGAAATGGGATGGTTGGGATAAAGGAAGGGTGGATATGGGAGCAGAGAAGTATATATCTTAAGGAAGCCATTTAGGGGTTGGCAAGAGACTTGAACCTAGGAGGGGCTCCCAGCTGCCCAGGACGATGTCCCCAGTTAGTTCCTTGGGCAGCTGAGGATAGGGAACCTGAAATGACCCTATCCTATAGCCATACTAATGAATATCTTGCATATCGCCATAGAACCTTCATCTGGGGAAGGATGGAGATAGAGACAGAAACCCACGTTGGAGCACCAGAATGAGCTCCCAAGGTCCAAATGAGAAGCAGAAGGAGGGAGAACATGAGCAAGGAAGTCAGGACCGTAAGGGGTGCACCCACCCAGTGAGACAGTGGGGCTGATCTATTGGGAGCTCACCAAGGCCAGCTGGACTGGGACTGAAAAAGCATGGGATCAAACTGGAATCTCTGAACATGGCGGACAATGAGGGCTGATGAGACGCCGAGGACAATGGCACTGGGTTTTGATCCTACTTCATGTTCCGGCTTTGTGGGAGCCTAGCCAGTTTGGGATGCTCACCTTCCTAGACCTGGATGGAGGGGGAAGGACCTTGGACTTTCCACAGGGCAGGGAACCCTGACTACTCTTTGGACTCGAGAGGGAGGGGGAGGGGAGTGGGAGGAGGGGGAGAGAAATGGGAGGCTGGGAGGAGGCGGAAATTTTTTTTTAATAAAAAATAAGACATAAAAAAAAAACCTTTTGCTCCTGCTTGTCTTTTACCCGCAGGTGAGCTAATTAGCTGATCATTGTATGTGGCACCTCAATCTCAGCAGTAACTCAGTGATTCTTGAGCCAAAAGTCATTTTTTCTTTACCTTCCCTACTCATTTAGCAATCAATAAAAGTTGTGACCTGCTTCTTGAGCTAAAGATTCCCTCTTTCTAAAAGTTCTAAAATAGTGGGATTAAATAATCGTACACATGAGGCTGCTGGACACTTCCTATCAAAACCATCACAGAGACCAAAGGGGAAAGGTGACGGGCTAAGCTGCATGATTGAGGCTGCAGAGAGTGCAAGTTTGAAAATCCAGAGATGCTGGTCCTCGTGGTAGCTCTACTGGGGGAACTCTGCTGACTTTAAAACAGCGAGTTTTCTCTTCCAGTGTGCCTGGACCAGAAGTCTTTGGATTCAAGAACTTGGGAAAGAAAATTCTCCACTCAAGTTGCAAGGACCCAAATGGGTCCCATCTCTATGTGAGGGTGATCACCAGATGGACAGATGACGACTGGGGAAGGAAGGTCAGTAAAGCTCTGAAGAGACAAGAACAAACTGCTATCCAGAGGCTACGTGGATGATCCAAGAGCTTCTCTCTATCCAGATGTGACTTTTAGGGCACCGTCTCCAGAATTCCACAATTGCCTCTTGGAAACACAGACATGACCCAGGAGCTGTAATTGGACAGCCAGTGTCAGGCAATGGGTTCCTCCTAGGGATCAGAACTTCTGTAGTGGACTGAATGAGTTCACACTGGTATGACCCAATCTGTGTTGGTGATCTGAGACTTGGGTCTGCTCACTTGTCCTGCAAGACAGAGAAGACAATGCTAGATCTTTTGGTCATGTTGAGGCTTCTGAGTTTTTTTTTTATAATCTTGAATTTGGTGCCTCCAATCATCTTTTCTAATAGAAGTTGTGTGTGTGGGGGGGTGAATAACAGAAAGAGAGTGAATTAAGAACATGCCTGTGGTTTCTCGCCTTCATCCCATTGCCTCTGCTTTCTGACAGATTCCATTGTGAAGATGTGTGTGCAGGGAGGGAAGGCAGCTGTGGTAATAGAGTATTCAATGATATTCCATCGACTTCAAATCCATTTCAAGAAATCATTAATTTTAAGTTATTCCTGCTCGATAGTTGTAAGCAAGGCTGTAAGAACTATTTACTTAAAATGTGTACTCTATAAAAAAATAGAAAAGGATGAAAATAATTTGCACTGAGCGCTTCAACCTTTTACTTTCCCCTCCCCCTGCCCACACACACACTGTAGAACATAGAGAAGCTTAGAAGTGCCCACCCCATCTGTAGCAGACACATCTTACCTCTTCACTGGCTGTACTTTTCCCTCGTTTGTCTTCTGGTCTACAATAAGAGTTTGAGTGGTGATTCTTCTCCAGATTCTGCCTGGAGAAGAGCCACTCAGTTCAAAGATGAGACAGTTAGATGCCTGTGAGCATAGGGCTGGGACCTGAATATGCCCTAGAAGGTAAAACTGACTCCAATAGGAAATTAGCCACATCTTTGGAGTGCTGCTTGTTCATTTTAATCTTTCTCAATCTTTTTCTCACTTTATGCACCAATCAATTTCTTCTCTCTCCTCTCCTCCCTCTTTTCTCTACCTCCCACCCACTCCCCATTCATTCCTCAGGGTGTAAGGTTTCCCATGGAGAGTGAACAAAGTCTGGTACATCATTTTGAGGCAGGACCAAGGCCCTCCCTGCTATATCTAGGCTGAGCAAGGTATCTCCGCAAAGAGAATGGGCTCCAAAAAGGCAGTTCAAACACTAGGGGCCTTTGTTAGAAGCACAATAACCTTGAATGAACTAGAAACAAGTCCCAAACTCTCTGACCTTTGGCCTCCTTGGGCCTCCACAATTCCTTTTTTATTTTAATAAAGCCTGTGCTTCTGCAACAGGATAGATGATTGCATCTACCTTGGGATAAACACTTTTTCATTTCCAAGTCTTACTTGTCTTCTTCAGAACATGCATTCTCATTTATGCAAGTCCATGCCTTACGTGCCTGGGGAGGGCAGGGATCAAAGCCCATCCTTGACTGCTGACCTCTGTAAACAAAGGGCTAAGGGAGAAAGTACTGGGCTCTGCATCTTCAAGCTGGGTTTCTGTCGAGAGTTCATTAGCAATTAGCTAATGGTAAACAAGCAGATAATACTTATTGCCATGCATATTTCAATGGCTAATCTCCTTACTAAATTTAGGAATGGAGAATCACCAGGGTTGGGAATGCCCACTTGTGAATTGGTCTAGAGTACTTAGCTGTATCAAACTCTAAATTTGTCTTATCAAATATATAAAATTCAAGAATTCATTGCTAGTGTCAAACTTAGACAAGTCCTAAATATTTTCTAATCATTAATACCTTATAGTAAACATTGCTAGTGTCCTTAAACAAGTTCTGATCATCTTCTCGCCATTAACATCCTATAGTGAACAGGTCAATACCATAATACCACTTAACAAACCTTGATTCTCTTAAATCCATTTTAACCAAAAGATAAGATTTTTGTAACTGGTAAGAGTCCAAATACAATGCTGCTTTTAAGCAACTGTCTCCATCTCTGAGCAGCAGAAAAAACCTTAGACTACCCTCCTCTTATCTAAAGAGGGCTTTCAGTACTTTTTTCCTGAGGGGAAATTTGAGATCTCAGTTCTCAGGCTCTTAACATTTTAACAGCAGACTGAATACCTCTTTGGCAATCTGAGTTCTGTTTCTAGTTTCTGTTTCCAGCTCCAAAGTATCCCCTCCTCCTCCTCCTAGCTTCCCAACCTCCCAACCTCCCAGCTCCAATGCATCTTTTCCTCTACCAGCCTCCCAAGTCTGGGACACCCAAAACTCCTCTGTTTCTAAGCACCATTCCCCCATTGTTATCCAATTACAAGATCCTACTAAGTACATTACCCAAGCTCAGTACCCCCACTCTCCAGAGCCTTAGAGGACTTAAGCTTATCATCTCTGACCTTCTAAGAAAAAAGCTACTACACCCCTATACTTGCTGTTTAAAACCTAATGGAACCTACTGCCTGGTTCAAGACCTCTGGCTCATTAACTCCACAGTGGTCCTCTTCATCCTGTAGTGCCTAATCCTTATACACTTCTTTCCCCTATTCCTCCAGGAGCCTTCCACTTCTCAGTTCTAGATCTCAAGGATGTTTTTTTCTCTATTCCTCTAAGCTCCCAATATCAAAACATCTTTGCCTTCACCTGGGCTGACCCTGATGCTCACCTCCCCACATAGCTCACCTGGACTGACCTTCCCCAGAGATTCCAGAACAGCCCACACCTATTTGGTCAGGCTTTAGCTTCTGCTATACTCTCACTGTCTCTCCCTAAGTCTAAACTCATACAGTATGTAACTGATACTTTACTTTGTAGTATTGGAAATCAGCAAATCTGATACCACCACTCTTTTAAATTTCCTTTCCAAAAAGGGCTATAGAATCTCACCTTCTAAGGCCAAACTGTCCACCACTCAGGTCATTTACTTGGGATTAACTATTACCCCACCCAAAAAGCTATTTCCCTATGCAGATAAAGAGCTAATTCAGTCCCTTGCAGTTCCTTCCACAAAAGAGATTTTTAATCATACTTGGATCCCCTCTTTCTCTCCTTACCCGCCCCTTATACGAGGCAGCTCTCTGCATGAGCCCCTTCTCCATCCCATTACTAAACCCTTCCAGAGACTACAAGAAGCCCTTATTCAGGTCCTAACTCTTCATCTCCCAGATTCAACTCATCTTTTCTCCCTCTATGTAACAGAAGGAGGGACATGCCCTTGGGTCCTAGGACATCAGTTGGGATCTTCCTTTGCACCTGTAGCACACCTGTCAAAGAAGCTGGACCTTACCTGCATATGGGCTTTAGTGGCCACTGAGCTTCTGATTCGTGAGTCAAGGAAACTAGACTTTGGGTCATGTACCACTGTCTTCTCCCACCAAATCTGTCCCATCTCTTAACTTACAAAGGCTTACAAACCTTACCCCCTTCCTGAGTTCTTTCCCTCCAGGTGGCACTAGTAGAAGATGCCACATTCACTTTCCAATGCTGCCCACTCCTTAATATCTCCAATCTCCTACCTCAACCTAACATTAATTCCTATCTCATTCCTGTACAGAAACCTTAGAGACTCTACCACCCTACTCTTTACATATACAGGAGAGCAAACTGTTCCAGGCCACTTATACCTGGTCCACAGATGGCAGCCCCTTTTCATGTGAAGGGATCCATAGAGCAGGCTATGCCATGGTGTCAGATACTGGAGTGGTAGAGAGGCCCTTCTGCTCATACCACTAATCAGCAGGCTGAGTTAATAGCCCTTACCCAAGCCTTCCAGTTAGCAAAGGGACAATCTTTTTAAATTATGCCTTTCATATCCTCCTGTCCCATGCAGCTATCTGGAAGGAGCATGGGCTTCTTATGACAAAAGGAGAATCCATAACTAATTCAGGTTACATTATGAACTTGTTAAAAGCCTCACATCTCCCAAAAGCTATAGGAATTATTCACTGTTGGTCTCATCAGACTGACAGTCCCATTATTTCCAACTGGGCTAACCAAGAAGCTAGAATAGTAGCATTCCAGAGCCCAAACCTACCTCAGTCACCTCAGGGGGTTCATATAGTATAGCCCACATTCTCATAGACACTCCCTGACACCCAGAAAATTCTGTCCTACCCACACCAGCTCTTTCATCCTAATAGCAAAGCTGTTTCATTTTGTCAAGGTTCACCTCCAACCCACCCCTGAGGACTTAGAGTTCTTAAAATCTCACTGCCTTTTGTAAATCTGTCAAAAGTCAGATCCCAAGACCAAACATTATAGCTTCACTTTTCCCACCCACCTGGCCAGTGGCTCCTGTCCAGGAACTGACTGGCAGCTTGATTTTACTTATATGCCCATAGTCAAGAGTTAAATATCTCCTTGTTTTGGTGGACACCATGTCTGGGTGGATCAAATAATTTCCCACCACTAACAAGAGGGCCCAGACAGCTTCTGATCTTTTCCAAGAAATCATCTCCCTGTTAGGAATCCCAACCTCTCTTCAGTCTGATAATGGCCCACAGTTTACTTCCCAGATTTCTCAAACTTTGTCTAAGGCTCTTAACATTCCCTGGCATTTTCATATCCCATACCACCCTCAGTCTTCAGGGACGGTAGAACCAAATAACCGTTCCTTTAAAAAATGCTCTTGTTAAGATGTCACAGGAGCTTCACCTCAACTGGGTAAAAACTTTTGCCTTAGGGCTCTCCCCCAAAGCTCCCTTTGAACTCATGTATGGGTGGCTGGTTTTAACACCAGCCTCTTAATCCGCTGTCATCCCATCTTCACTTCCTATTATGGGATTTTACTGACTACTCATTACCTCAACTCAACCGTGTGCTAATTCATGCCCACAGCCGATTAAAATAGGGGATCAGGTTCTATTCTCTTCCCCAGACCAATGCCCCTCACCCCTTTCCCCTAAATGGCAGGGCCCCTTTAAAGTAATTCTTGTGACTCCCACAACTGCCAAGTTTGAGGGACCTCCTCATTGGATTCACCTGTCCCACCTTAAACCTCTATCTCTTCCAGCTCAAGATACTCCCTCATATACAGTAACTCAAACAGGGCCCTGTTCCCTTAAGTTCCAGAGGGCACCAAGATCAACTACTCTCTCCAGTTCTAGAAAAATAAGTCTCTTCCTTACTCAACTCTCCTGTGCAAAAAACTCCATATACTCTCCCTCTTCCTCTTTCTCCTATCTGCCTTTCCAACCTCTCTATATCTCCAGTGTCATGCTGAAATTTCCAGTTAACCACTCTGCTGTTATTACAGGGACCATCATTAAACATAGAGCCAGAGGTACAAGGACTGTCAAAAGCCCAGATGGTAAGAAACAATAACAAGTTTGCAGCCCCAAACTCCAAAAACTCACAAAACAGACTTTAATATGACAGGTTTATCACTGACTACAGCCGTGTCTCCTGGATGCTAAGGTAATACCATGATGCTAAAGAGAACAAGTGCCTTAAGATTCACTTCAAGTAAAACATTGAGGGGCCTAATAATTTCCCTTTCCAATAATTCCCCATTTTTTCTTCCCTCTCCCCATTCTCTTCCATTCCAACACTATATCATCATAATCATAAGCTCTTAATATGTCTATAATTTATTTCTTTTCAAACATTTTTTTCACAAACTCCAGGGACCAGACTCTCCCAGAATAAATATCATTTAATTCTTCCCTTATCAGTCCTGATCTCCGGAACCCCTGGGAAATTCCCTCCTACACTCCCCCCCCCAAAAAACCCTCAATTTTCCATCTTGTGACTCTCCTCCCTTAATCACCAGGATCTAAAATTTTTTTCCAGACATAATTCTCTGCCTTTCCAGCATCTTACAAATTCCAAGCTGCCAGCCAGTCAGTTCTACAGAGCCCAGAAAAAACACAACAATAATCACCCCAGGACATGGTCAAGCATCTCAACTCCCTGACACCAACAAAATCAGCAAAAAGCAGTCTTCTCGAGAGGCCTGACAATGCCCACAAAATTGGCATGAAGCAGTCATGAAAGACTTTATGATGCCCCATTCCCACCCATTAAAAGACTTCAAAATCCCCAAATGTTTGTTATAAACAGAAGGGTAGAATTCAGCCACGCATAAGGCTGTCCTTCTGGGTTCTAGAGCCATACATATGTGCAGATAAGCCCTCAGGAGTGCCTCAATGTTAAAGGGCCCCGCATGACACACATGCGTGCATGAGTGGTTATATCCACATATGACTAAGCTAAGCCCTTGCACGCATGTGTGAGCCCTGTCAACTGTGTATGACATAGCCCTGTCAACCCCCCTGTGCACACACGCTAGACAGCTTTTAAAAAACTGGCTGTGACATCTTTCTCTGCACACCGATTCCTCAGGCCTGCACACACCCCCTCTAATAAACTCCTAAGTGGGTTTGTTGTGTGTTTTGTGGTTCCTTCTCACTTGCGCCAGGTAAATTTTAAGCATCCTTTAAGGATCGTTTGCCACCGTGTTAGGGAAAATGAAGGAATGCAGATGTGTAAACTGCAGCAATGGGTCAGCTGGGAAAAGGTTATTAATCTGGCCTTGAAATTGAGCAAATGCAATTGCCCAAGAATCACTACTTTGGAATAACCATTCAATTTGTTCCTTAGTATAAGGAACACTGATTAATAAGCCGGTTCCTTGCCAAAATATCTCCTAGATTCTATCCTGCTATTCTGTGCTAAGTAAGCTACTGCATCAGAATGAGGGTTTAATACCTTACCTGGCAATACAGGAAGGTGCATCCATAAGAGTGGTCCATTTTGCCATAAAACCGCTGTAGAAGCAAGTTTTGTGGGGTAATATAATGCTTGCCAAGGTTGGTTGTAATTTATATAATGTGTCTGTTTTTGTATAGCATGCTCTACCTGGGAGAGCACTTGTCCGGCAGCTTCTAAAAGCTGTCTATTGGAATTTGTCTTCTTTAAGGATTTTACTTAGAGGCTTGAGGTTTCTTGTAGAATATCTTAAATAAGGTGTCAGCCATTGGGTGTCTCCCAACAACTTTTGGAAGTCATTTAGAGTCTTTAAACCATCCTTCCTAATTTCTAATTTTTGAAGTTTAATTTCTTTGGGGCATAACATGACTTAAAGACTGGGAATGTGGGTGCCTCTGCACTTTCTCTGGAGCAATAACTAGTCCTGCATGGCTAAGGCTCCATTGTAGGAGTCCATATATCTCAAGTAAAATCCTTCATCTCTATGGGCAAAGCAGGGATGTCATCCAGATAATGGACAATATAAACCTGTGAAAACTGATTTCTTACACTTTGTATAGCCTGAGCTACAAACTTCTGACAAAGTAGTACTGTTTCTCCATACCCTGAGATAAAATGCTCCATTGATATCTCTATTGGTTCTCTAAAATTAACTGAGGGTATATTGAAAGCAAATCTTCGGCAATCTTGGGGTGCCAAAGGAATGGGATAAAAACAGTATTTTAAGTCTAAAATGATTTTATGGGTGCCTTTTGGTATAGTTGTAAGAGAAGGCAGCCCTGGTTGTAATGCTCCCATCAGCTGCATGGTTGCATTTAACTTCTCTTGAGTCCTGAATTAATCTCCACTTTCCTAAATTCTTAATTCAAACTGCAAGTCTGACTAGCTGAAAGGCTTAACTTGCTTTTTTACATTTTCAGAGACCCCTGTCTGGGTCTGGAGCTGCAGTTCCCCAAGGCTACTTTTTTGCAGCTTGGCTGTCAGCCTTGGAAACTGGGATCTGTACTTGAAGCTGGGCCATGTAGCGGTCACAAGTCAGGCTCCCTCTGCCACTTGGGACCAGGCAGTCTGTCCCTCATTGTCTGCTCTGCCTGGGCCCATCACAGATCATGTTCAGTGGTCCTGCTACAGACTATGACCAGCTGGCAAATTTAGCTCAGGTTCTCAGGTGTCCACCATTACAGCAGCTTTGAGACTGCCACATTCATAAGTTTAGGCAGATATAGACATAACAATTTTTACTATCCTTGCCTCTTTTTTATATCTTGTAATCACAAAATTAATTTGCAGTTTGGGGGATACAGTCTACTGTCAGAAGGCCAGTCATATGGAGCTGCTCCATGGAAGTGGTCCATGAGGATCACATGACAGCGGACCAGGGAGACGAGAGCAGACAAGGATGGCTGGACTGTAAACCTCAAAGACCACTTCCACTAAGGCTCCATTTCCTAAAGGTTGCACAGCTTCCTAACACAAATTTCGTCAGCTGTGAACCAAGTGTCAGATGGGCACAACCAAACTACACCACAATCCAAAAGCTACTATGGCATTATAGTAATGCTTAAAATTATAGTGGTATTCTGTTGAAATTATCCAGATTAATAATTGTATATGTGCTTTAGTTTCTATAGAAAAGCTTCTCACAAAGATGTTTAAATATACAGGCACAGGAGATTCTTTTGGAATCTTATTGAATCTACTCAATTTTTCATGACTTACCTGAAATTCAATTTTGTGCTTTTTTTTTTACACTTTTGAGGGTGAAACAAGTAATCACTGCTAAAATCGTTGAAGCCCATTAGCACTTGACTATGAAAAGAAATATCTCCCTAACTCAATTAGCAACCTTTGGGTAGGAAATTGCCAAAGTGAAATCTTAAATTTCTCACTTGTACTATACACAGTATTTTAATTGCTTTCTAATGATTCACGTCTTTGGGTATTTAATATTTTCATGACTTAATCATCAGGACCTAAGGAGCACTTTGAAACTGGACATGGTGGCACATATGTGTAATCCCAACACTTTAGATACAGGAGGATTAGATCTATAGGGCTATCTGCGGTTACATAAGAGTCCAAGGCTAGCATGAGCTATATATACGAGAGCTTAACTGAAACCACAACACACTGAGAAAAATAGTCAGACCAAAATCAGGCCAATCCTTACCTTGACATGAATTAACAGAAAATAAACCCTTATAAGAGTTTATACAACTTGCATGCATTTTTTTATGCTGAATCCAAAGCTTTTAGCTCTTGATTTTAAGCCCATATTCAATTCTGGCCTGATTGCTATATAAGAGAATTTATCATCTTTAATGTAAAATTAAATTAGGAATAAATAGAATTATGCATATAAATTAAATCCTACCTTGACATTTCTGCAGAGTACATTTTGGCCTGAGGTACTGATTAAACCATAAATTACTAGTTTTTTCTGAGTGAAGAATTAAGAAATGAATAAGATTTATCACTCAACTTGGCTATGACACAAACATATTCTAATAGGAAATTCTAAAACAAGCACCTGGCAAATTTGGCAATGGAAACTTCTTGTCGCCAATTAAGTGTGATAACTGATTATTGAGATGATGTCTTTCCAAAGAATTACTTTCAAAACTTTACAAATTCTGAGGACTAATTTCACCCAAGTATCTCTGTACACTTCAGGATGAATCAAAACTTAAGACCAGTTCTTTAGCGTTCTAAAGAAATTTCCTTTCTATTCTACTTTTCTGCCAAATTTGTTTTTTTTTCCTCTCTCCCACCATTTCAGAACTCCTGCATCCTCAATCCAATGGACTCCGGAACCGGTTTTTGGTGTTGACTGTTTGCTTAAGTGAAAAAAAGTGAATTCACTGTCCCCTGTGTCATAGGAGCTGGACCTCTACTGACTGTGTCTGCAAAGGCCCCTTACCTCTGGGCCCCTGGTTGTGACTTCCATGTTTTCAATGAGGAACACTCATGCTAAGCCTCAAAGCAAACTAAAGCTGATCTGTTTCTTCATCTCTAGGGTATTGATCTGCCAAGTGGAAGCATCACTGTGCTCAGGTCCCCTGACAACCTGGCTCTGGCCTAGAGAAAAACTGACATTTCTAGGGGTTTCTGTAATTACCTAAACTCTGACTAGCAGGTGCCAATTGGCTCTTGACAGCAGTGTGCCTCCAAGTGGGAGTTAATTCCCCTAACATTTGTTCCTTTGTTGACTCAGGTGGTCATGTAGGGGTGTGATTCCTTGAATTAAATCATTTCTGCTTGAGATACCTACAAAGCTTTTTTTCCTGATATTTTTTTAAAACCCTGAATTCCATGGTTATTGGTGTTATCACCCTTATCCACACAAAACAATAGATTGGATATCTTCCATTGCACTAATAGCCTGCTGACATCAAATGAGAGCTGTGGATCTTTACATTGCCAACACAAGGCAGTCTTAGAGACTCAGTGACTCTAAGACTTCTAATAAAATTTCTCATCTCTGATAGCTGTAGGATTCATGTTATAAAACCAAACCCATATCAAGGGTGCTTGGGTTATGAGATAATATTTTAGCATCCATACGTAAAAAGTCAGACTCATTTTGGATATCATCGTTTCAAGGCTCAGGATACTAGTATTTTCAAATGATCACAAACTTTCAGGTCCTACTGAGCAATCACGACTGATTGAGCGCCCATCCCCTCATCTGAAGAATCGAGACTCCCTTTGTTTCGGCCATATATTGGCTTCACCCGATGAAGTGGGCCCTCAAGGGGAGCTTGCAACCTCCACAAAACCTACCCCTACCAATCAATATGCTAGAACCACATCAAGAAAGTGTGGAGAAAATAATCCAAAGACTTAGAAGGCTGTCGGTGTTGGTGTGTCCATTTCCCAACCCTCCTATGCTTCATCTATCACTCTATCGGTCTCCCCTTCGTTTCACTAATAGAAAGGTAGCCTGTTAGGATTCAGGCATTATGCTGGCCTGACCTGTCATCTGGCAGGATGCACCCAGGCAGGAAGCAGGCCAGTCCAGGGTCCTAGTCTGTAAGCGGGTATAAAAGGCCCCTTTAAGAGACAAGTCCTGCCTGTTCTTCCTCTTCTGTCATTTTCTCTCAAGAGGCAGGTTTCTGTCTCACTCTCCTTTCTCT
Source organism: Microtus pennsylvanicus (assembly GCF_037038515.1). NCBI lineage: Eukaryota > Metazoa > Chordata > Mammalia > Rodentia > Cricetidae > Microtus > Microtus pennsylvanicus. The sequence continues at coordinate 1,431,689 of NC_134580.1, forward strand.
TTCCCTCTCTGTCCCCTCTGTCTCTGTGTCTGTCTTTCTTTCTCTACCTTCCCTCCCTTCTACCCTCTCAATAAACTCCACACTCAAACTCTGTCTGTATGATCTATTTGTCGCCCACTATGGTTTGGACCCATCCACCACAAAGGTCTATTTGTATGGTCCTCATCTGCCATGGGACCACCAGGGTCCCACTCATGCCAAAATTGTAACATTAACAACATCCCACCTTGATGATCCGCGTGCCTTGCCTTTCAGCACTTCTAAGAAGAGCTATATGGACATTTCCATTTGTCCACATCTCCGTGTTTGACTCAAATTCAGATCTGAAATTTCAAGGTAGTTGTTACTGCCAAAGGATAACGGGATATAGCAGAATTATAATCTTGTTGGGGACCTGTAGGGATAAGTCCCGCCCCATAGGGGGCGTGTTCGCCTTGGGCTAATGTCTGCCTATAAATTTGGTGAGAGTGCTCCGAGCTGTCGCTTCTACTTTCCTGGTCTCCGCGGGAACGGTGGTTCTGTAAGTCTATTTCTACATTAAAACTATATTTTTACAAAACTGTCTGCATTCGATTACGCCGCTACATTTTGGCGTCCAACGTCGGGCTATTTTGCCCCCGACTCAAGCGGGTAGCCCGCTAGCTAACACAGCAACCTCCTGGGTGCTGTTTTTCAGTTCGTGACTCCGGCCCCAGTGCCGAGTCCAAGACATACTTGGCCACACAGGCCCATTCTGCCTGCCTTGGCTAAGTTTTACAGCGGAACCCCACTGCCTGAATTAGCGGAAGCTCAAGTACCTGAGTTTTGCAACAAAAGCTGCCACAGCGGCAGATTTGGTCTGACACAAAGTGACTTGGCAGGGCAGTGGTGGCGCACGCTTTTGATACCAGCACTTGGGAGGCAAGGGCAGGCGGATCTCTGTGAGTTTGAGGCCGGCCAGGCAGTGGTAGCACACGCCTTTAATCCCAGCACTTGGGAAGCAGAGGCAGACAGATCTCTGTGAGTTTGAGGCCTTCCAGGCCATGGTAGTGCACGCCTTTAATCCCAGCACTTGGGAGGCAGAGACAGGCGGATCTCTGTGAGTTCGAGGCCAGCCTGGTCTACAAGAGCTAGTTCTAGGACAGGCTCCAAAAACACAGAGACCAACAACTGGCAGGAACTGATCATTGCAGGTAAAAAATTTTTTCTTTTATAAATAAAATGTCTGAACACATTACTGTTCAAGAATTTAACAGTTTTTTTAATTGTACCATGTGGGAGATTTTACAAGAGGTGTCTATCACGCCACCTCTATGGATCCTTCTGGGATTCATAGTTTTCATTGGCACCAAATGGTTTGATAATAGAAATATGATAAAGTCTTTAAGAGACGAATCCAGGATTCTTAAGGCAGAGATAGAACGCTTAAAAACAATTGAGAATGATAACAATCTTAAGAATCAGTTTGAAGTTCTCCAGACTGATAACAATCTTCTCAAGAATCAGTTTGGAGTTCTCCAGACTGATAACAATCTTCTCGAGAAGTGGTTTGAAGTTCTCCAGGCTGATAACAATCTTCTCAAGAATCAGTTTGAGGTTCTCCAGGCTGATGTTAAGGAGAAATTCATTACTATGGAAGAGGGAACTGCTGATCTGGATCGTAAGGTTCAGTCCCTCTCTGTAGGAACTGAAACATTAGTGGCTGATATTAAGGAGAAATTCATTACTATGGAAGAGGGAACAGCTGATTTGGACAATAAGATTCAGTCCCTTTCTGTAGGAAATGAAACATTAACTGAGAGAATCAAAACTGCTGAATGTGACAATCGGATTTTGTCTAAAGCTTATGACAAATTGATGGAAAGAGTGTCAATACAAGAAGGCACAGTTTATGCCATAAAAATTATGTCCAAAGATAAGATGTTATCTCTAACGGACAAACTTCATACTTTAGAATCCTCAGTGAAGGCTTTGGAACATAATTCTGGACAGGAGATTCAGACATTGCAGAAGGCAATAGTGAATAGAATTGAAAAGATTGAGGAATTTCTAAATTCTGATGAAGAAGAGCAAAGGGTAGAAGGGCAAATTTTAACTACATCTGTGGGTAAATCTCTCCGGGACAATTTCCACAAAGCTCTACCAACAGTTCTACCTGCCTTACCAGTAATAACAACAGAGAAGGTGATTGGTTCCAGAAACCCTAGGGTCATCAAGGAGGATACATGGGAGCCTGTCCGTATGAATGACCTCAAGGAAATTAAACAGGCTCTCATGACTTTTGGGATGCAAGCCTCTTTTGTTAAAGAGATGCTAAGATCTTGGGCCACGACAAACAGAGCAACCCCCTTGGACTGGCTCCAGCTGAGCTCTGCAGTACTTGAGAGTGGACCTCAATTGAAATGGCAATGCTTATTCAGGCAAGAGGCTAAACTCTTAGAACAGCAGGAAAAAGCAAAGGGAATTGACATTTCCCTAGATAAAATTCTAGGTGAAGGGCTCTTTTCTGACCCTCAGGAACAAGCTAATTTGGATGAAAACACACTCTCCATGTGTACTACAGCAGCCTTAAGGGCTTGGGACAGGGTACAAGACCCAGGACAGAGAATGGAATCATTTGTCAGAGTTAAACAGGGTCAGAGAGAACCCTTTAGTGACTTTTTACAAAGATTAACTAAGGCTGTACAAATAGGGATATCTGACCCAGAAGCAAGACGTATAATGATTGAGTCTTTGGCTTATGAAAATGCAAATGTGGAATGCAAAAGGATTTTGAGGCCTTTAAAGCTCAGATCAGCGCCTTTGGAAGAATGGGTCTTGCATACACTCAATGTTGATACATTTGATTATGGCACTGAAGCATGGGTAGAAGAAGCAATTTCCAATGGTAAAAGGAGACACCAGAATACCAAATGTTTTAATTGTGGCAAAATGGGTCATATGAAAAGGAATTGTAGACAACGGATTTTCAGAAATAATAATAATGCATCTTTCAGAAATAATAATAATGCATCTTCTAGAAATAACAGAAATAGGAGGACTCAGCCTTCAGGTTTATGTAGAAGATGTGGAAAAGGCAGACATTGGACGAATGAATGCAGGTCTATAAGAGATAGACAAGGCAACCTGATACAGTCGGGAAACGTGAGAGGGGGGGCCTCACAGGCCCCCATGGCAAACATGGTTCAGTCATATCCAGTTTATGCAGAGAACGTGCCTCATCAGGACAATTAGGAAGCCCCATGCCTACTGTTATAAGCAATAATGATCATAAAGAAAAGTTACGTGTGTTTTGGCAAACTTCTATAAATGATCAAAGACCTAAACTGAGAGTGTGTGTAAATGGCATTTTTATTACTGGCCTGCTGGACACAGGTGCTGATGTAAGTATCATTACCCCAGAATCTTGGCATCCGTATTGGCCTCTTCAGAATGTAAATGTTCAGCTCCTGGGAATTGGAACCCTATCTCGAGTAAGGCAGAGCACGAGATGGGTTGAATGTATAGGGCCAGAGGGACAAATAGGAAAATTAAAGCCATATGTAGCCAATATCGCAATGAATTTATGGGGTCGTGACCTATTACAACAATGGAATACCAAAATTAACATTCCTGCTACTTCTAGAGCCTATAGTTCTGAGAATAATATTAAAAGATATTACAAACGGAGAAAACCGGCCATTCGGGCTGTACAAGAACAAGCAATTGATGTCCCTTCAGAGATACCAACAGCCTTGCCTCTAAAATGGTTGACTGAGAAACCAATATGGACAAAGCAATGGCCTTTAGCTGAGGAAAAGTTACAGGCTTTAGAACAGCTGCTACAAGAACAATTAGATGCTGGACATATAGAAGAATCTACCAGCCCTTGGAATTCTCCTGTATTTGTGGTTAAGAAAAAATCAGGTAAATGGAGAATGGTGACAGATCTCAGGGCCATCAACAAGGTTATTCAAGCTATGGGCCCTCTGCAATCTGGAATTCCTTTGCCCTCTTTATTACCAAAAGGATGGCCTCTCATAGTTATTGATTTAAAGGACTGTTTTTTCACTATACCTTTGCAAAAAGAAGATAGAGAAAAATTTGCCTTCACAGTGCCTACTTATAACAATTCTCAACCTTCGAGGAGGTACCACTGGACCGTTCTCCCCCAGGGTATGTTAAATAGCCCCTCCCTGTGCCAATATTTTGTGAACCAACCATTGCAAATAATACGCAAGAAATTTCCCAAATCTATAGTATACCATTACATGGACGACATCTTCTTATCCGATTCAAACATGGATACCTTGAACAGACTGTTTGAAGAAATAAAGATACTTTTACCTAAATGGGGATTGCAAATAGCTCCTGAAAAGATTCAGAAGGGAGATTCTGTTAATTATTTAGGTTATAAAATAGGTTTGCAAAAAATTAAGACACAAAAAGCACAAATTAGGAGAGATCGCCTACGGACTCTTAATGACTTTCAAAGACTGTTAGGAGACATTTCCAGTCTACGACCAGCTATTGGAATAACACCTGATCTAATAATTCATTTGAACAAAACCTTGGATGGTGATAAAGATTTAAACAGTCCCAGAGAATTAACAGCTGAAGCAGAAAAGGAACTGACAATGATTGAGGAAAAATTACAACAGGCACATGTGGACAGGGTGAATCCAGAGCTCGATTGTATTCTTGTCATACTACCATCAAAAATTTCTCCTACAGGAATTTTAATGCAGAGAGATATTATTTTGGAATGGATCTTTTTACCACATAAACCAAGTAAGAAACTGAAAACTTATGTGGAAAAAGTCTCTGAGTTAATTATAAAAGGCAAGCTGAGACTTCGTCAACTAGCAGGCATAGACCCAGCAGAAATTATAGTGCCCTTCACTGCTGATGAACTAAAGAAATTATGGGAAGATAATGAACCATGGCAAAGAGCTTGTGCTAATCTTTTGGGAGACATTAATAACAACTATCCAAAAAGCAAGCGGCTTAACTTCATAAAGAGAACTTCTTGGATTCTTCCTCGAATCGTCCGTGATGCTCCAATAACTGGAGCCCGTACATTCTATACTGATGCCAATAAATCAGGGAAGGCAGGTTACAAATCAGAAGACTTGGATAAGGTGGAACAAAGTCCGTATAATTCTGTCCAGAAGGCAGAATTATATGCCATTCTTATGGTGCTAAGGGATTTTAAAGAACCTATTAATATAGTTACAGATTCACAATACGCAGAAAGAGTTATTTTACATATTGAAACTGCTGAATTTATACCTGATGATACTGAACTAACCTCATTGTTTCTCCAGGTTCAAGATTTGATCAGGAACAGGCTTTGCCCTATGTACATAACACACATCCGATCCCATACGGGTCTGCCAGGTCCTCTAGCACAAGGTAATGCAGAAATTGATCAATTACTGATTGGTAGTGTGCTACAAGCCTCTGAATTTCATAAAAAACATCATGTTAATAGCAAAGGTTTGAAGAAAGAGTTTTCAATTACATGGCAACAAGCTAAGGAGATTGTAAAGAAATGCCCTACTTGCTCTTTCTATAACCAAACGCCACTGCCTGCAGGGGCTAATCCAAAGGGCACCCAAAGGAATGAAATCTGGCAGATGGATGTGTTCCACTTTGCAGAATTTGGCAAATTAAAATATGTTCATCACACCATTGACACTTATTTAGGCTTTCAGTGGGCAACTGCTTTAAGTTCAGAAAAAGCTGATTCAGTAATCACTCATTTATTTGAAGTCATGGCTATCATGGGTATACCTACACAAATAAAAACGGACAATGGTCCTGCTTATGTTTCTAGGAAAATGAAACGGTTTTTTGATTATTACAATATCAAGCATGTTACAGGTATACCATACAATCCTACAGGTCAAGCAGTCATAGAAAGATCAAATCGAACTATAAAAGATATGTTGAACAAACAGAAAGGGGTGGAAAACACCCCCAGAAATAGGCTACATAATGCTTTGTTAACCTTGAATTTTCTCAATGCTTATGAGAAGGGAACAACGGCTGCAGAAAGACATTGGATAATGGAAAAGTCTACTGAACTAAATCAACCAGTTTATTTCAAGGATGTGCTGACCTCACAATGGAAGCCAGGATATGTGCTACGTTGGGGAAGGGGTTTTGCTCTTATCTCCACAGGTGAGGAAAAATTGTGGATACCATCAAAATTAATAAAGGTTCGGTTTGAAGAAGAGAAGCCACTTGGAAAAGATAAATAACAATTCTTTCATAAGGATGGCGAACATACTGATGGTAAGAAATACAGATAGGTTGGAGGCAGGGCAGGGTTCTTTTCTTATCTCCACAGGAAAATACTCATCTTCAAAGAAATTGAGGGACCCTGAATATTTAATTACTGATGGATGGACACATTTTGTAAGTTTAATTTCTATTTATATATCTTATTAAACATTTCTTTATAAATATATAGGGCTGGTTTTGAAGTTGGACTCTGGCTCAGTCCCTCTCCAATTCCAAGCCTGTTAGTAAGAGAAAAACCCAGAGTTTCTGGAGTTTCTGTCTCATGTCAAGAGCCATGATATGGGACAGAAAGAAATATGAGTTTAGAAAACATCCTTGCTTTTCTTCATATCTATCATACTTTTCATTGAATATATATATCATGCCTTTTATTGAATATATATATGTATGTATATATATATGTCTATATGATTAATGTTTAAGTTTTTCACAATGAACAATGAGTTTTTCCCGAAGTGACATTTGAAGTTTCCAGGAAGAAGATGGGGCCCCACAACAACAACTCTACCTGGTTGATATGACGTCATGATACTGATAGCGCTACTACAAGACCTGTTTTGGATACCAGCTGCACAAGATGATCCCAACTTGGTTAGCTGAAATGGTGCACATCTTGTACAACATTCTGGCCAGACCTCCACAAAATACTCAGAGACTATTTGCAATTTTAAAAGACATTGATCTTGAAATTTAATCATCATTTTACTTTCACAGGATCCCCCAGAAAGAACGTCGCCCCCATGACAGCTGGAAGTAATTCTAGAGGACGACGTCCCCTCTCCCAGTAAAGCTTACCCCTGGGTTTAGGGACATCATTTAGGGGTTGGGAGGTTGGGGGAGGAATTTTATAAGCTCAGGGATCATTTTGAAAAAAAAAAGAGGGAATGATGGGATTATAGATTTATAATTGTGAGTTACTGCTTTTAGACAAATATATTGGTATCAATTCTTGTATATTGAAACAAAGTTAAATTATATTGACTATTGTATGCATGCATGTTTCTATGTCTGTTTAAAACATTTTTATGTATTGACATATATTGTATTGATATATATTGTATACATTTACCATATTGCAATGTACATTTCTACCTCTGATTAAGATACTTATATAATGTTTGTGCATTGATATATATTTACCATATTGCAATGTATATTTGTACAGTGTTTATATTTGGAGGTCATTATCCTTATTTGTTACACAGTTGTTTATTGTCTTAGTCTTTAAGTTAGATAGATGACTATTTATCTATATAATTCTCAATATCTAAGTTTGTCATTTATAATCAGACTAATCAGGTTCTTTAGATATATAGAGATTATACTCAGTATAGATAGATAATCTTCAACCTCTTCAAAGAGCTGTAGAAAATGGCCTTTAATCTAACTCAGAGTTTCGTGATAGTGAGACACAATTGCTCCTGGCAACACCACTCCATTCCCGAGAGAATGTTGAGCACCAAAGACACTCCACCTGGAGCCTTTCTATTTGGCAGAACTGGCCTTTGGGCAAAGAAATGCCCATACCTCAACCACTGACACAGATACAGAGCGTGCATCAATGGATAAAACAGGACTGTCATATCCTGCCAAGACAGGGTAAGATAGTTTTGAAAAGTTCCTTGCCTTTAATAATGGTATGTCAGTTATGTTAGGCCTTAGCCAAAATTGGTTGACTCAACATTGCAAACGAGACTTTGGGTGATTGCCCAGGTAGTCAGTTGTCTCTGTCAATTGTTGCACATTTTGGATATATCTTGTTTGTTGAGTAGTGTTTATTCCCTTCTCAGATCTTTGACTGAGTTGAAGATTATATAATTGTAGTTGCTCTTTACATTATTTGGACTCCTTGAGATAGAATGTTTAGCAAATCTTTTGTTCTCAATATTGTTTGTTATATTTATTATTTGTTGTTATTGTATGTAGTTGTATTTGGTTTAGTTCTGTCTTATTTAGACAAAAAGGGGAGATGTAGGGATAAGTCCCGCCCCTTACGGGGCGTGTTCGCCTTGGGCTAATGTCTGCCTATAAATTTGGCGAGCGTGCTCCGAGCTGTCGCTTCTACTTTCCTGGTCTCCGCGGGAACGGTGGTTCTGTAAGTCTATTTCTACATTAAAACTATATATATTTTTACAAAACTGTCTGCATTCGTTTACGCCGCTACAGGGACCCTTCCCCAACTTCCTCAGTTATGGATGACCCAGGGAAGTGCCGGAGAAATCAGGACACAGGGGATTCAGAATAGGAAATACAACTGCATACTTTATTGCAAAGCCAGTGCTCTTTTTATGATACTCAAATCATGATTCAAACTAGGTTCCCATAATATATGAAAATAGTTTCATAGACTAGTAACTTGGTTGCAAATAATTTCAAGAGCTTCGTGCCCTAGCTAATCTAAGCAAAAGGCTCAGTGTTATGGGAATAACTCTTGTTGTAATATATATAAAACACCTCATCAGAAGACAAACCACAACCTAATCAGAGTCTTTGAACTACAGTGCACATCTGTGTTCTCAAGGACTTACCATTGCAAGGCACTCTACTGATGGGAGAGGTTTGCCTCTTCCCGACTTGGTTTGCCAAGCTTTCAGCAAGAATGCTACCTCAAGTCACCCCTGCACAGAGTTTCTATGCAGTTAAAAACCAGCCCTCTACATAATCTCACCCCCTGTTTGGTATAGCACATTCTACTTGGTTCCTCTGGTTTCAAAAAAGTTTAGTCCCAGTTCCTAGTAGTGAAAATTCCAACACTACACCAGAGCAGAAGGAGGTGCATGTCCCCAGCACTGACGACACCTCTGCCTTCTTTACCCATCGCTGTCTCCAGCCACTGGAGCCTGTGTGATTTCATGCACACAGACAGGCAAATACCTGAGACCTCTGGACACCATCCTACACAGGAACTGAGTCGGTCATGAGCTCTGTGAGGCCCTTACCACATGGCAGAGTCACCCTGAGTAGCTGAGTCTTTCAGGGGTCTGGTGACCCGTGGGTTAACTCATTTGACGGCATGCACCTTATTTGGAAAATGATCCCAGGAAACACTCATGAGAATGAAAAGAGAGGGGCTAACTAGTCCAGGAATCCTTTCCTCGAAGCCTATTTGTAAAATTTTGCAGTGGTTGCCTACCAAAGAGGTCCTCAGTATGAGGCTCTTAAACTAGTCAACAATAGGCAATGGCAACAAGGACCTCAGTACTATAGTAAAGGGGTGTCACACCCATGACATACTGGACATCATATGACAAGAACTCTTATTGGCAGCCTGTGTCTTTAATCCCAGCACTTGAGAGGCAGAAGCAAGCAGGTCTGAGTTTGAGGCCAGCCTGGTCTACGAAATGAGTTCCAGGCCAGCCAGAGATACATAGAGAAACCCTGTCTCAAAAAAACAAACAACAAAAAAAGAAAACTTACTTTTGAGAGTCATTGGGATGGGACCGAGGAGAACGACATGGACTGTCTCATGTGTCTTATGTACATAGTTGCATTTGCTAATATCTACAGTATCTAGGGTTGCTGCACTGGGTAGCGGGTACGACTGCATCTGATCAGGGATGTTATACTACACATCCTATAATGTACGTGAAACTGTCCCCCCTGGGAAAAGGCATGGAGTTCAGCATCACCCACTAGATCTTAGCTCACCAAAGCGATGGCCTAAGCTTTGCCTTTCTTGCACACTAAAATGTTTATCTTTTAAAATTTCAAGTTTCATTCCTCTGTGTGACTACTCAGTTTTGCCAACACCATTCGTTGAAATTCTGTTTTTTCTACTGTATGTTTTTGGCATCTTTCTACACGTGGCTGTAGCTGGGTGGTTTCCAGTCATTGTGGAAATCATGGAAGTTCAGTTTGGTGATGTCTTGTTTGTACTCCCACAAATAACACTTCCCTGAAGATCAGAGGGTGGAGCTAGCCACTAATTAACCATAGAGGCCTAGACTATCTGACTAGAGTTTCCTGTGATGTGGGCTGCCCTTCTGTACATTGCTAATATGTGTTGCTTTCATTGGCTGATGAATAAAGCTGACTTGGCCAATAGCCAGGCAGAATAGAATCAGCTGGGAAACCCAAGCAGAGATATAGGGAGAAGGGCAGAGACGAGAGAGACACCCGCAGCCGCTGGAGAAGCAAGAGTAAGGTAACAAGCCACAAGTCACATGGCAAAATATAGACTAATAGAAATGGGTTAATTTAAACGTAAGAGCCAGCCAGAAATAAGCCTGAGCCATCAATTATAATTAATATTAAGCCTCTGAGTGGTTATTTAGGAACTGGCATGCAGGAGGGAAATGGCTGGTTACAGTTCCTCAAAAAACTAAAAACACAGCCTTATGGTCCACTATTGGGTCTATACCCTAAGTCAGTTTCTTACCTGTTGACTGCAGCCCTATTCACAATAGCCAAGCGAGTGACAGATCAGCATAGCTGTAAAGAGGGATGTAAAGTATATACACACACCAGAATTTTATTCAACCCTAAAGAATAAAACTGTATCATTTGTAGCAAAGTTGCAATAACACTACTTTGCAAAATCAGACCCAGAAAGAAAAATACCGTATGCTTTCTCTCCATCATGGACCTATATTTTATGTAGCTACATAAATTCAGACTTTTGTCTAGCCCAAGTCCTGTACATCTCAGTGAACTTTGATACAGTTGGAGTAAGATCCTGAAGTCATGGAGCTTTGCTTGGGCGTTGTACTTCTGCTGTCAATTATGTTTGTATGTACTTATCCACCACACAATGAATTAGAACTAAACCACAATTACCTTAGAGCCTCTTCCATGGTCCTGTGTCCTCTTACCTTCATCCCGTCCTCGTCACCTTACCTTGCCTTCCTGGACTCCCTTCTAACCACACAACACTCACACTTACCCATGTTTACCTATGCACATGAGCATGCTATAGGTCAGAATCCACATAGGAGTAAATATACTCAAATTTTCTTAATTTGGGTAACCTCACTTAATATTATGTATTCTAAGCCTATCTGTTTAGCCTAATTCTAAAGGCTTACATATCTATACAAGAAATTATAAGCACTTAAAATTCCTCAAGTTGGAGCCAGGCGATGGTGGCGCACGCCTTTAATCCCAGGACTTGGGAGACAGAGGCAGGCAAATCTCTGAGTTCGAGACCAGCCTGGTCTACAGAGCTAGTTCCAGGACAGGCTCCAAAGGCACAGAGAAACCCTGTCTAGAAAAACCAAAAAAATAAAAATAAATAAATAAATAAAAGTTGGAGAAAATGCCTTATGGGGGTCAGCACATGGCAGGAAGATGTGTGGCAAGGAATTCTCACTGCAAGGTGAGGGTGGACAGGAGCCATTCTGGCAACAGAGAAGCTGGAGGAGGTTAAGTCAGGCAGTGCCAGCACTAAGACTTCCCTCCAAGAACCCCAAAGTCACTGATGCCCTTTGAGTCAGGAATAGCAAGCAAGCACCCACTAGCAACCATATGATGGCAGATGACTGGGAAAAACAGCACCCTGCCGAGTCATTATTGAGTCAAGACCATCCTTGATTAAAGCTAATTCTCCACCAGAACAAAGGTTCTTGTTCCCTTCCCTACCTTGCTGGAGGAGTTGGGCCTAAACCAGCAGACTGCCACAGGGATTCTGAGAAAATATAGCCTCAGGTGGAAGGAGATGCGCAGGCGCAGTGCAACCAACAAGATCCCACTTTAAACTGAAAGCTCGCAAGACATCCAAGCCGTCGTAGCCTGCTTCCAAGATACCGTCACCTGACGATGCTAACCACCTACAGGAAGTGGGAAAACTTGTTTCTATCGGCATGGTTTCCAGTTGTAAACTGTGGCCACTTACTGTGGGCATATTAAAGAGGGAAGTCTGTGGATTGTGTTACCTTTCATTAATATCAAAATATGCACCATGTTTATAAGACGGAATGAGAAATTTGGGCCACGTCACCAGCTGTTCTGCTCCAACCTTGCTTCCAAAAGGCTATGGGGAAGCTACAAGATGTGGCCTGCTGCCAGCTCATCCACCATTCCAGAGAGCAGGCAATCGTTGCCTCCTGGTTCTTATCCCGTCACATCTCCCCAGAAGAGACCATACCCATTGGACCAAGTCTCCCCAGTCCAACTGGCTATCGGACCGAATTCCCACAACAGCATATCAAGTTACATGGCCCCAGATTTTAGTGGCATTTCAATTATATTTTAATAAAGACTGCCTGAAGATCTGAGAGTAAAACAGTCCCACTGGTCAGCCTTACGGACCAGGTTATGGTGACACACTCCTTTTAATCCCAGTAGTCAAAAAAAAAAAAAAAAGGCAATGCATGCGGAGGATCCCTGGTACTTCCTGACTAGCCAACTTATTTGGCAAGCTCCAGTCCGATAAGAAATCCTGTCTCAAAATTCTAAAGGTGTATGACACCCAGCGTTTTTCACTCTCCTCTCTACGCACACGCATGCGCTTGCGTCTGAAAGCATGTCCATATACACAGAAAAATTAGCAGATGAGTTTTTAGAGGAAGATGTTGCTGGAGTGTGGCCAATGGTGGGGCTCTTGCCTAGCCTGAGCCAGGCCCTGGGTCCCATCCCCAGCATTATGGAAGAAGGAAGATATTTGTATTTCAATACGGTCGTGCTTGCCACTCTATGGAATCTTATTAAATTACTTTGCAGCTTCATGACAGTTAATTTGGAGGTCTAGAGGAAATTATCTGTGCAATTTGGCAGATTTTCATATCTAGTGAAGCAGATGCTTTCTTCTTGAAGTGTTTAAAATGGAGTAACCCAATATGAAGGAGGACTTTTCACCAACCCCATTACTGGTGAAAGCCTTTGTGTCCCCAGCTTCACACGTTGCTGGGGAAATGTTCTATAAGTGAACTTTGTTTCATGAGCCAGCTTGAGAAACATGGTCTTTATAAATGGTAAAATGTATCATCCATGACACAGCTCACAGGCATCTTCGTTTTCTGTGTTTGCATTCAGGTTAAAGTATAGGACGTAAGTGTGTGTGTGTGTGTACATGCATGTGCCTTCCTAATAGCTTTGCCCAGCACCCACCCAAGAGTACGTGGAAGTGAGCAGACTGATTTCCTTAATTGTCTTTTCCTTCTTTCTTTTTTTTTAGATGAGGTCTCCCACTAGGCTCAAAGTTGCTGAGTAGGTTAGGCTGGCTAGTGAGAGCTGGGATTTGCCTGTCTCTGCATCCTTGGTGGTGGCATTACACATGCACACTACCTTGTCTGGCTGTTTCAACCCAGGGACTGAGTTAGACTCAGGCCCTTGTGCGCAAATAGCACTCTACCACTTGAGCTATTCGCGTGGGACTGATTTCCTTCACCTATAAACTACAGAGCTTGTTAAATGTTCACTGAAATGTAGTGAGGCATAAAACAGACAATACACATAATACTGAAGATTACACTCTGACATGGAAAATTAGAAAATCTGAAAGTTTTTAATGACTCATTTTTAACCTTTCAAACCCCCAGACTATTTGAGGCTTCTATGCCATGAGGATACAACCAGACATCAATCTGGGTGGGTGAATGGGTGGAGAATTCATAAAGAGTTTCATTCCTTCCTTTCATTTCCTTTTTGAAACCTAATGTCACTATGTAGCTCAAGCTGGACTTGAACTGGCAATGTATCCCAGGCTTGCCTCAAACTTAAGTCTTCTTGTCTCGGCTCCTCCAGTGTTGAGATAAGCATATGGTACTGTGTCTGACTGGGAGTGTTTAACCTGAAGTGCACACCCCACACACCACAGATCCAGACACTTCAGAAGATGGACAGTGTCTTTGCAAGGTGACTGTTTATATCAGGTCTTTGTTCCAGAGATACTTGCAGGATCCTAGTAATCTTGCATAGTTGTACTTAGTTTTCAATACCATGCATACTACAGGTCAATAACATCTATCTGAAGCTCCCTCTGTGTGGACTATTCATCGTGATGGAGGAGCAGAGGGAGCTGAACTGAGCAAACGCTATTAGATTTGAACTTTGGAATATTGACTCTGGCCTCAGCCTTCAGTGCCGTAATCCTGGGAACGTGCTTCTAGCCATTTTCATTTCTTGAAATCAATCTTGGTGTGGGAAAATCTTCCAGTTACGTGCTTTTTTTCAGAGAAAGAGTTTTGTGAGGGATGCGTAAGGATGTCTTGCATTTCATCACAATTTGAGCATTACTCCAAGAACACTCACAACGTGTTGTGTCATCTGGTCAACCAAGAAAGTCTATGACCAAGTCTGTGTCACCTCTCAAAGTGCACTGGTCACAATGTTTGTTACAGTTGGCTTGATAGTTACATCAGAGATTGTGTTCTTCAGATACAGGCATGGTCTACTTTATTAAACATGGAAGGATGTTATATATTCTGTATGTCTCTACAGAAATTCTCTTGTTCTTTAAATACATCAACCTCATGGTCTATCTTTGGGTTTCCTACCTTGCCAAACTCAAATCCAGGAAGTAGTCTAACGACTACATTTTCAAAAGTCTGCAGCATCCAGGATACTTCTCACGGAGTATTCCTCTTACTCAGGATCCACAACCCTATGCCACGGACAAGCATTGATGGCCACATACCCAAGACGAAAGGTGATTTTCTACGTAGGGAACTTTGATAAGGAAACCCATGCCGATCTCCTCACCATCTTTTTAACTTGGCCCTTTGTTTGCTCTCATAGCTGTTAATCTTGTAATTATCTGGAATGGTCACTTGTACAAACCTTAAAATGTTTGTCCCCTGCAGTCAATGTGCAACATGGGATGGATTCACTTTCCCCCTAATTCCATATCAACTCCCAGGTCCTTGCTAGTTTCTGACGTGAAGAGTTGAGTGAACTTGAGAGATTCCTCCATGGACAATGCCTTGACTGTTGCTTCATTGCTTATGGAAACATGTTGGCTGTGGCTTGAAGGCACGGTCCATCGTGGTGGGAAAGGCATGATAAAGAACGGGAGACAGCTGGTCACAGCTGCACTCTTAGAAAGCAAAGGGATGAGTGTTCCTCCTCCTCAGTGGTTTAATAAGTGTGAATCCTGTGCAAGAATTTTTTTTAAAGTGCAACACAGGTTTTCAAAAAGCCAATAACTTACATAAACCTAGATAAACAAGGATACTATTGCCTCCTTAGATGCTGGTTCTCATGAGAGATCAGCTAAGGATCCTTGGCCCCAAGCTGAAATCATCTTCTCTGATGTACACAGATCCACTCTGGTGCTCTGTGAGTGTAGGATGAGGCGACAAGGATTGTCATCCCCCCCCCACTTGGGACATTAGTGAATCACAAGAAGGGAAGAGAATTCCATTTTCCCTGCTACTCAGCTCTCCCTTGCCTACCTCCAGTTCTAAGAAGTAGGCCAGTTTTGTTCAAATGTGAGTGTCCTACAGAGAGTTCAGAATCCAGACCTGAAAGGGACAATGAGTGTTTCACATTAAAAACTCAAAAGTGTCAAATCCCAACAAAAATAATGGGTCCTGCTTGCCTGGGCCTGTCCTCTAGAAAGATGGTCAGTGTATTCTCTAACATTTCTGAAAATGCAACCCCCCCTCCAGTTCCTGAATCCTAAGATCCATGAAGTAGTCATCACAACAGAGCAGTTGACCACATCTATGTCCACTGCCAACCCAGCAGGGAGCCCTGGATCATCCTTCCCTTGAGGTCATCACTCTTGATGATAACAGTGGTTCCCAGTTGCTATGGTGCCCAGTTGATTGGACAAACATCTGTGGACACATTGCTATGAAGTTACTTTGTAGATGACATTGGCATTTAAATGGCCTGAAACTGAAACCAAGCAATGGACAAGAGGTTTAAACACACATACACCTCTCAAGCTGCTGGTAGAAGAAGCCCTTTATTGAACAGCACCATGGTTTTATACCTAACACAGCCAGGTGGGCCAACAGGTGAAGACCTTATTGCCTGATCCTAGGTCAAGGCCAGGGCAATGCGTGCTCGGGAAGCAGGGTTGGCAAACAACTTTGACACAGCTCTCAGAAGCTCAAATCAAAAGGGTAAGAAAAGGTCACTAGCTGGGAAGAGCAGCTGGAGGCCAGGATTCCAAATGGTCCCAAAATGTGTAAGACTTTGAGCAAAGTTAATTTCCATGCCTAATGTGGGTGGGTCAAATCAGCTGAAGAACCTGAACAGACAAAAACCTGACCTCCCAGATCAGAGGGTGTTCTCCATCAGACGGTTTCTTTCTTGCACTGAAGTGCTGGCTCATCTCTGGGTCTCTAGACTGGTGGCTCCTGACCTTGAACTCTGTCAGCTCTTCACTGGTTCTCCAGATACCATCTTGCCTTACAGATTTGGGATTCTCATATTCTATAATCATACTGAAAGTGACTCTGTCCATTCCTTACTCTGCCTCTCTCCAGACATGCATGCATGCATGCATGCACGCACATGCACATGCACACACACCATGTTATTTCTGTTTCTATAGAGAACTCTAATATCTCCAATCACAACTCCAAGAGCATACACACACACAAAAATGAAGTTACTGTCATAGGAACTCTGCTCAGCAGGGTCCACCTAGCTGTACCTGGTAAATCCCAGAACCAAAAAGAACAATCTGAGCTGCTATTGTGTGATTCCCACCCCACCCCCCACCCCCGTGGAGACAGGAATAACTGTTTATCGACCCAAATAGGGCACCAATGACAAGCCCAAGGAATGATTTTCAGCCATAGCTTAGTGAAACAGCGACTTTGTTTGATCATAGGTTTTAGGGTTGGAGAGGGGAAGATGGGGACTTGGGAAAAAGGAACTGAATTTGACTAATCTTTCAAGAGAGAGCTTTACTAATTCTTCAAGCAAACAGAAGCACATCCCAGCAGGGTTCTGGAGTAAAATTGTAGGTTCATCCACAGACAGGAGACCCTGTAAAGTCAGGGAGTAAGGAGAGGGAGCTGTTGTCATAGGGGTATGAGTTCAGGGTCATCTGGCATCACTTAACCCGGCTTGAGACATTACTTTTTAATTTTTTGCTTGAGGTGGGTGTTTAAAATGTCCCAAGGACATTTCTAGAGAAGGGGCATCTGGAAGAACAATGTTCCTAGTTAAATCTGTGATGTGATAGTAGGCAATGTCCTGTCTGTAGCCCTTCTTATAGGGCTTTTCAAGCTGGAGAAGCCCATTGCTGGGGCAGGGGAAGATGAATTCACTGCCAATGTGATCTGTTGTTTTCAATCTTATTTATATGTAAAGGAGAGACGATAGGAGAGAGAACCTAGTGTTGTAATATGAGTGGCGGGGCTGCACCCCCAGCACCCTGGCCGCCTGCTAGCTTATGCCCCGAAATAATTACACGGACACTGTATTCTTTAAACACTGCTTGGCCCTCTTCTCGGCTAACTCTCACACCTGGACTAGCCCATTTCTAATAATGTGTAGCACCGAGGTGCGCTTACTGAGAAGATTCTAGCCTACGTCCATCCTGGGTCGGAGCTTCATTGTGTGTGTCTGCCCGGGAGCGGGGAGCATGGCGCCTCTCTGAGCTCACTTCCTCTTCCTCCCAGGATTCTGTTCTGTTTACTCCTCCCAACTATGTTTTAACCTATTAGGGCCAAGCAGTTTCTTTATTGCTTAACAATGAAATCAACAGATTGATATGACACTCCCACATCAACCTAGGATCAGGGTAGCCTGGCTGCTCCATATTGGACTGGGTTATCACTAAGAGAATTCTCTTGTTCAATGGTGAGTAGATAGGAGGCAGTCTCTGGGTTAGAGAGTATCTGCATTCATACCATCAGGATACTGTCCACATGCATGTTGGGTGGTGGTATGGATAAATCAGATCAGCAGACTGACTAGAGCAAAGCCTGTGGATATAAAAATCAACATAGTTATCAAAAGGGTAACTATTAGCATCAGTCATCATCTCCAGGATGAATTTTGATACCATTTATTTCAGGGTTGTGGTAATCATTGTTAGGGTACCTGTTCAGTCAATAAAAGTGGGCCCCTTTGTTTTGGGGGATACAGATCAGTGCCTGTAAGTTTATCCTAGCCATCAGTGCAGTTGTGTGTGCAGATGAGGGAAGGGAGGACATAGTTAATGGTCATGATCAAGTGATGGAGTCATCAAGCAAGTGCTAAGTATACTAAGAGTAGTTCTCATTGTTGAGAGTTGAACGCTTTACTTTTCTTTGAATACACGGCCCCAGTTAAAGAGGAAAAAATGGGGAATGTACATTGCTGTATTCAAACACCATGATCAAATTAACTCAGGGAGGAAAGGATTTATTTGGCTTACTCTTTCACATCACTGTTCATCACTGAAGGAAGTCAGGACAAGAAATCCAAACAGGGCAGGAACCTTGAGGCAGGAGCTGATGCAGAAGCCATGGAGGAGTGATGCTTATGGCTCTCTGATTATTAATTGCTCAGCCTGCTTTTTTATAGAAGCCAGGACCACCAGCCCAGGAATGATACCATCCATAATGGACTGGGCACTTGGCCACGCACAGCCCCCCCCTCCCCGTGTCTGTGTTCTGTGTGCTGGCACCCAGTTCCCGAGCTTCAGGCAAAGGGCTGGAGGTTGAACTCAGATGCAGATATAGACTGACACACGCAGCTCCAAAACGCTGGTTCAGAAAGCCCATCTGTATTAACACCATGTAGACTTAAATACACTGCAGTTAATGGTCAACAGGCGATCCTCCGATCCTCTAACTAGGCACAGCTTCTAGTAACTTATATTAGAAGGTTCTAGGAGGGGAAAAGCAACTGAAGGCCAGGACTCATTAACCCCAACAGCACTTTCCCTATCAATCACTAAGAAAATGCACTGTGTGCTTGCCCACATCTTACAGAGACATTTTCTCAATTTAGGATGCCTCCTTTCTTGACTCTAGCTTTGTAACAAGTTTGACATAGAAGTAAACCAACACAGAGAGCTAGAGATTTGGAAGGTGGTTTCTGTCTAATGATTTAGAGATACCAGAGACCTGATCAGAGGGGCAGGAAAGAAAACTTTAACCCATTGTTTTTGAGAAGGGGTATGGAATCTTCCACAGGTCTCAGGAGTAGATAGATGGGATTAGGAGGGTGGTTTTTTTTCCAAGGATAACTCTGGGTTTGGGATCAAGAATTGAGTTGTGTCTGGTTCAGGAACTGGAGTATGCTTTCCCTGTGAGTGCAAAGCCAATCTCAGCCTTGAGAAATGAATCCAAGAGCAAAGATCTAATAGCATGGTGGCAGTGAGGGTGATGATGATAATCAGAAGGAGATGGAGTCATGGAGACTGGAGAGATTTGAAAGACAATGTTTTTAAGTAGGCCTAACCTACAGGCTAGTCTGGGAGGGATGGTGAATCAGGAGAAGGCTTTGGTGTGGGCAGAGGAAGGCTTAGCTAGGGTGAGCCCCAACATGCAAAAGAATTTTATTCCACAGGAAGTAAGCCAGCCACTGTGTGTAGATCTAATATAATAAGGGGCACTCCAAGAAAAACTGGCCCAGAACAAGGGTGTCTCAGAACATCCTGATGAGTCACTGCTGGTCGGTTTGGCTGGAGTGTCTTCTGAATGTCATATCCTTTACTGATTCAGAGGAGTATTTTGACTGAGAGAAGCTTCTAGACTGTCCCAGCACAGGAATTTTGTCGCAGGAAGTTAGATCACACACAGGGGGGGGGGGGGGGCAATAAATGGCTGCTTAAGAAACTTCTAGATCCCAAGATAATTTGGCTTTGGACTTGTAACATTTTGATACTCTACAATCATTGAAGTGCCCATCAACCTTAGCTACATAATACAGGCGCAGCTCTTGTTGGGAGCCTTCAGTTCACAGCAGTTCGGTTGGCTAAGCATCACATGTTATACGGATGTATAACAAACATATACAGTTTATAACTGTATAAACGGATGTGATGACATGACTGCTTCATATTGTGCTGAAGACAGGATTTTCATTGTATATCTAAGAGCCAGAGGCATCTGGAAGAATCCAGAACAGAAGGAGAAAGTAGACTGAACATGGCCAGCAGACTGGACCTAGACAGGGCTATCTGTGAGAGAGAGAATAGTGGGGGTTAGAGAATAAAGAAAACAGTGAGAGAAGCAGAAGAGAGCACATGTGGAGGAAAGCAGGGTTATAAAGAAAGCCAGAAGCTGGAAGAAGAGAAGCCTGTGAGCTGGAGGGGGTTTAGAACAGGGGAGGAAGTGAGAAGGGCTTTGAAATGTGTAACAGGGACTCCTGACACTGCAGATAGCCATGTGTTCCTTCTGTCAGAGGTAAGGAAAATGACTCCTTCTGGTAGAGACTTCATAAGTTCCTGAAGAATGCTGTCTTTGGTCTAAGCACCAGAAATCCTCCTAAAGTCCAGATTGGGCCCATTTCTGGATATTTGGACTGCCTTTTGGAGTTCGGGGAGATGGAATTTCCTTTGGACATGACAGAGGCCAAATATTCTATGTCTCTTTTTGCTATAAGCTCGTTCCTATAATCTAGTTAAAAAGGAAGCTGACGGGGGTAGGAAGGCAATCTTCAGGAGAGGGGCAGCAGCTGGTAACACCATTGAGGAAGAAAGCCTTAGGTAATAGCGAAACTACTGTTTCCCATTATGACTCAGGCCTGATATTTTTATCTTGTCCTCTGTATTTGGCATACCACTTACATAATGACATAATGTGAGCATTGTATTTAAAGTTAGAAAAACGCACAGCACAGTGTGGATGAAGTAAAAGCATCTTTACACTGTAGTCATTCAAGAGCTAGCTTTATCTCAGGGTATTATTAACTTTTGACCTTAGGAATGCTAATGGCCCTCAATTAAAATCAACTTCCTTATACCTAGGTTATCTACATTTTGAATTTTCTAATACTTTTTACAGCATAACTTAATATTTTAGTTGTGTTCTTGTTTGTCCCATTTTTAGATCAATTCTTAGGACAAATCTTATCACATAAAATGATTTTTAATCCTTACCAAAACACTTCTTTGTTTTCTATATTTTGTTTTTCAAGAATGTATATTTTGTTTTTCAAGAATGTTTCTCTGTGTAGTCATGGCTGGCCTAGCACTCACTCTGTAGACAAGCCTGGCCTCAAACACACAGAGATCTGCCTGCCTCTGTCTACTGAGTGCTGAGATTAAAGGTGTGAGCCACCATTGCCCAGCTTAAAAACACACTTCATGTGTATGAGTTTATATCCTTATCAAATGATTCCCTCTGTATAGAAATAACCAGGCTAGGTAAAGGATAAAACAATTATATTTGTATGTATTATAAGGGGAAAAACTCATGAAACAGGAAACGAGAAGTCCAAGTTCTGCTGTGTCCAGCAGGGATCACCCAGAGAAAGCACACCTGAGCTGAGCAGTGCACATGGTTTTCCTCTGGGTACCAGTGAAGCCACGCCTTAACTAAGACCCACCTCTTAAAGATAATTGGCTAACAAGATTCCCCATCAACTGTCTTTTAAAAAAATCCTTGAAAAATATAATGAAATTTGATTAATCCACCCCTATTTGCCCTCTCCTCCTTTCCCAAGATTTCTCCCCAACCCACCCTCTCCCATGTTTTCTCTCTCTTAATAACCCACTAGGTCCAGTTAGTGCATGTGCATCCACTGTCTTTTTGTTTACAAAATATTTTTATTTTGAATAAAATAATTATATTCTAAATGGAAGCCTGGAAAGCTGTGGCTGAAATCAGGAAACATATGCATCATATTCCAAATATCTAACAGTCCTAAACACAGGCAAAACGTGCCACATCTGTAGGCCCAGAGTTAAATCAGGGTAGAAGAAGAAATGTATTTATGTCACAATGAGACGCATCA
This sequence comes from Microtus pennsylvanicus, assembly GCF_037038515.1. Taxonomy (NCBI): domain Eukaryota; kingdom Metazoa; phylum Chordata; class Mammalia; order Rodentia; family Cricetidae; genus Microtus; species Microtus pennsylvanicus. The sequence continues at coordinate 1,453,745 of NC_134580.1, forward strand.
GCATCACTGGTAACCCTCCAAAGAGTCTTTATATATTTTTCAGGGCAGGGGCAATGATACAGTATCTCTTTACATAGACCTAACTGTCCTGGAACTCACTATATAGACTTCTACCTGCCAAGTGCTAAGGTGTATGCCACCATGACCAGCATGCTGGGTTTTTAAAAACTATTTTTCCAAATTTTAAAATTGTATCTTATCTTGGCTTGGCAAAGATAAGAACCCTGAAAAAATCTTTTTAGCAACTAAGTCATTTTGGGTGGGACCGATGGTTCATCGGTTTAAAGCTCTTGCAAAGGACCTGCGTTTGACTCCAGCTCCCACATGGTGGCTCACAACCATCTACAACTCCAGTTACAATGAATATAACACCATCTCTGACCTCCACAGGCACAAGGCATGTGCAAGGCACACATACATACATGCAGGCAAAATGGTCATATAGATAAACTAAAATCTTAATTTTACACATTTGAAAATGTTTATATAGATATATACCTTAAGTGCATATCTATACTCATGCATACCCCTGAAAATTAAGCAAATCCCAAGAGTAGCACTCAATAACTTTGAAAAGATGTTTAAATGAAGTGGACACAAATTTTGTTCAGTTTTTCTTAGGACATAAAAACAGGTACCTGAAAACAATTACCACAAACATCCTAGCCCACCAGCAAATGGGTTATAAATAGTTATGAATAGTGTAATAAGGAACTCAAAAGCACCTAACACCATCACATTTATTCAGCATTCCATCAGTAGAAACAAGGTACACTATATCTAAAGAGCACCAAGCTCAACCCAGACATTGAGAAGGGCCCAATGAAGAGAAAAATCTAGACAGTAGAGTTTGCTACAGAGCTTTAGGTCAGTTCTTCAGAAACAGAGCTCTGACACAAAGGGAGGCAGGAACAAAAAGAGATGACTTTTGATGAGAGTGCTCAAGTGTGGAAGTGGGCGAGTGTCTCCAGGGAGACAGCCAAAGCGGTGGAGATGGTTCCCCTGTGGAGATGCGCAACTTTGGTAAGCTGGAGACATTTCTATAAGTCCTAGAGAAACCATCTGGGACTCTTCACATTCAACTGAAGCCAGTTTCCACAGTGTTTCCCCAGGGCAATGGGGAGCAGAGCTTGCAAACTGTAACCAGCCCTAAACCAGCTGAGAGGAAGATAGGAACCTGTCACCCTGGAGAACCCTGAAACCTGGGGTCTGTGGACTATCCACGCAGAAAGTCTCGCCGGAAAGGAAAGTCACAGGTGTGAATGCTGTCTGCCATATAGTTGGCTCTCTCCGTCCCACAGCACACAAAAAAATGCCCACCGCCAACTCTGCTGTCAACTATGATGATATGTACATGCACACAGACAGGAATGCTACATCTTTAAAACCCTACTACTTGACAGTACTGTGTATATGAGCCTAGAGATCATTATACTCAGTGACATAAAATCTTAGAAGCATAAGCATGCATGTAAGTGTAAGGAAAACCTAAGTTGTCAAAGCAAGGGAGAGCAGTAGGTGTCAGAGGATGAGGGGTCAGTTATACAAGATAAGTTCCAGAAAACTAACTTTGGCATGGGGATGCTAATAAACACTGTGTGGTTTGCTTGGAATCTGTTAAGAGGTGGCCAAGTTTTAAATATAATAAAGGAAGTGTGTGAGACGATAAATGTGTTAATTAGCTTCATGATGGCAATGTATATTTATAAAACCATGTGGTTTTAGTGGCATGTGTGTGTGCGCTCGCCTGTTTGTCAAGCATGCTTCAATAAAATTGACCCCAAGTTAGCATGCAGCCATCGTTGTCTGTTTGGGAAGCCATGTTTTGATACTACTTTTAAAAAACTGACAAGGGTTTTGTTACTGGCCCTTTAGCATCTGTGATGCTTTCCAGATGTGTCCACAGAGCCAGCTAGACCATAACTAGAGACCTGCAGGCTCCTTGAACCCAGGCATTTACCTTCTCACAGAGATAAGTACAATAAGGCAGTAAACGCTACTGAGTTCACTTTTAATCTCCACATGTATTAACCCTTTGTTTGGCATTTGGGTTCCGTCTTTGAGTTACTGCTTGCTAGTGGCACCAACGCCCAAGTGCCAACACTGGCCATCACGGCAAACACGTGGATGTTTAGTGAAGGTCTCATCTGTTGCTTGGTACATGGTAGTTCGGCTCTGTAGTCTTTCTGTGCATCTTTGGAGTTTGAGAGTAATTTTGTGCTAACCAGGACAGTGAGCAACCCCAGTGCTGTGTGGGCCACTGGGTGTTTCCATTTGCCCTTGAATCATGGCTGGCATTGCAAACTGTAGCCTTTGCTTTCTTCCAATCAACGGCCATGCCTACAATTGAGAAAATCCTTTAGCTCTGATTACATAAGTGGGCAATGCTATGTCCAGATGGGATTAATAAATTAGATCACAGGGCCTCTTGAAGTCAATGAGCTCTCTTCTAAAATGGCTTATGGAGATAAAGATGCACTCATCAATAGACTGTCCCTCAAATTTTCCAGGAAAATCAGAAGATTGAAATGTAATACTTTGAATTTGCCCTGTGCAAAAGGTATTTATTCCTACAGAGGCCACCTCAAAGTGAAGAGACAACTGGCCTGGAGAGTCCTGCAAACCTCAATGTCCATCAAAGGAACCCATGCCCCAAGTCACTGAAGCTTCTTACAACTTGGCAAGGCAACTTAATTAAAACTAGATCCAGGTTTTAGGAACTTAATCCCCATGCTGGGTTGCCTTGCCCAGCCTTGATGCAGGAGAAGAGTTTGGTCCTGCCTCAACTATGTGTGCCATGCTATGTTGATGCCCATGGAAGGCCTGCCCCTTTCTGAATGGACATGGGTTTGATTCCCAGCTCCCACACTGTTGGCTCACACCCAGCTGGGATTCCAGTTCCATGGCATCAGACAGCCTTCTCGGATGTATATGGAAGGTACAAGTCTGGTCGTATGAAATGTCCACAAGAGAAAGATCGGTGGAATTGGGAGATTTAGAGTTGCCCAGGGCTGCCGCAGGTGGGTGTGGAGTTTCCTTAAGGTGACAGAGTGGTGGTACAGAGTTAGCTTGTGGCCATTTTATACCACTCTATGGATATACCAAAACACTAATTATACACTTAACAGTTACTTTTAGTGTTCCAACATGTTCCAAATATTTTACAATTTAATTCAAGTAGGTTCATATTTAGGTAAACACTACCCACTCAAACTCAAATTCTGTCTTAGTAAGAAAAAAACTTCATAATTTGACTTATCAGTATTAGATAACATTAAAATGTATTTCTTTGTTTTACCTCGAATATGTTCTTAAACCAATATGAGGTCTGTTGACCGAAGAATTGACATTCCTATGTCTATGAAAAACATCAATCTGTTGTTGTCTGTGTGATTAGACACGGTCTTACATAGCCCAGGTTAGCCCCAAATTCATTGTAGCCAAGGATGACCCCAAATTCCTAATCCTCTTGCTTTCTTAATTCCCCAAGTGTTGATTACAGGTGTGTGTCACCACACTTGGCTCAAATCTGTTTTTGAATCAAACCATTACAATGATGAATTGCATTTTGACTTTGTTCTGTAGTTCGTCAGTTTGATGGTGAGTTCAGAGCTCTTTTGGTAACTGAAAACACTGGACTGAAAGAAAACAGAGGAAAGGAACAGATGCTCATTGGGATAGCTTCATGGTTTCTAAATAAAACAGAAATATTTGAATAGGTTATTTAGCATAGCATTTAACTTTGCTTAAAACACTCAGATGCACTCTTTCCTCTTTCTGTAGTATATAAGATTATTTGGGGGAACCTTGAGGGTATAAGAGACATATGTGCTCTCTGGTCCAAGCCTGGAGTGCGGGCAAGGATCTGACTGGAATAAAAGCCTTGGATGGTGAGCAGTCCCAGTGACCCAGCACACAGACATGGGCTGCAGATCTGCTTTTTCTCGGGAACCAAGTGGCTTTGTCCTGGAACAGCGGTGTGCTCGGAATAACTCGGGTTGTTTTTTTTTTTTTTAATTTATTTATTTATTAAAGATTTCTGTCTCTTCCCCGCCACCGCCTCCCATTTCCCTCCCCCTCCCCCAATTAAGTCTCCCCCCCAGCCCGAAAAGCAATCAGGGTTCCCTGTCCTGTGGGAAGTCCAAGGAACCCCCACCTCCATCCAGGTCTAGTAAGTTGAGCATCCAAACTGCCTAGGCTCCCACAAAGCCAGTGCGTGCAGTAGGATCAGAAACCCATTGCCATTGTTCTTGAGTTCTCAGTAGTCCTCATTGTCCGCTATGTTCAGAGAGTCCGGTTTTATCCCAGGCTTTTCCAGACCCAGGCCAGCTGGCCTTGGTGAGTTCCCAATAGAACATCCCCATTGTCTCAATGGGTTGTTTTCATTCCTTAAAATAAAACTCCTTTACAACCTTCATGGTTTTTTTTTCCATTTCCATGTGTCTAGGTGTGGTTTGTACACATATTCCATGTGTACAGAGGCCAGCAGTTGATAGCTGGAGTCAACCTCAATCTCATTCCGTCTTCCACCTCGTTCACCGAGGCAGGGTGTCCCAATCCCAGAGCTAGCCAGCTTGCCCAGGAGATCACTTGCCTCTGGAATTAAAGATGAGCTGATACAACCACTCTGCCCCTAAACTCACTGCGTAGTCAAGGATGACACGGATTCTGGGAATCCAAATTCGGGTCCTCAGGCTTGCCAGGCAGGGGTCCACATCAGTAAATATGGCACTGAATTCTATTGCTAGTGCTGAATCTGGCTTCCATATTCTTAGGGGTTCAAAGCACATAGTTGACTTTCAATAACTATTTCTCAAACTGAATATTCAAAATATAACATAGGATGACCCTACCTTTGTAGCTACTCAATAAATACCCTGTCCTTTTTTTTTATTGATAAAAGGAGAATAAAAAAAAACAAATTTCCACCTCCTCCCAGCCTTCCATTTCCCTCCCCCTCCTCCCACTCTTCTCCCCCTCCTCCCACCCCTCTCCCCTTCCCCCCACTCCTCTCCCCCGCCCTCTCCAGTCCAAAGAGCAGTCAGGGTTCCCTGCCCTGTGGTAAGTCCTAGGTCCTCCCCCCTCCGTCCATATCTAGGAAGGTGAACATCCAAACTGGCTAGGCTCCCACCAAGCCAGCACATTAAGTAGGATCAAAACCCCGTGCCATTGTCCTTGGCGTCTCATCAGCCCTCATTGTTCACCTGTTCAGAGAGTCCAGTTTTATCCCATGCTTTTTCGGTAACAGTCCAGCTGGCCTTGGAGAGCTCCCAGTAGATCAGCTCCACTGTCTCAGTGGGTGGGTGCACCCCTCGTGGTCCCGACTTCTTTGCTCATGTTCTCCCTCCTTCTGCTCCTCATTGGGACCTTGGGAGCTCAGTCCATTGCTCCAGTGTGGGTCTCTGTCTCTATCTCCATCCATCACCAGATGAAGGTTCTAGGATGATATGCAAGATATTCGTCAGTATTGCTCTAGGCTAGGGTCATTTCAGGTTCCCTATCCTCAGCTGCCCAAGGAACTAACTGGGGACCTCAGCTTGGGCACCTGGGAGCCCCTCTAGGGTCAAGTCTCCTGCCCACCCTAAAGTGGGTCCCTTAACTAAGAATTGTGGTTCCGTGCTCCCCTATCCAACCTTCCTTTATCCCGATCCTCCTGTTTCCCCAAGTCCTCCCTCCTTCCCTTCTACCTTTTCTCTCCCCATCTCCCCTTACCCCCATCCCACCCCACCCCCGAAATCCCAATTTTCTCCCCGGCAATTTTGTCTACTTCCCTTATCCAACAGGATAACTATATGTTTCTCCTTGGGTTCACCTTCTTACTTAGCTTCTTTAGGTTCACCTATTGTAGACTCCGTGACCCCTATTTATGGCTAGAAACCAATTATGAGTGAGTACATCCCATGTTCATCTTTTTGGGTCTGGGATACCTCACTCAGGATAGTGTTTTCTATTTCCATCCATTTGCATGCAAAATTCGAGAAGTCATTGTTTTTTACTGCAGCGTAGTACTCTAATGTGTATATATTCCATACTTTCTTCATCCATTCTTCCATTGAAGGGCATCTAGGTTGTTTCCAGGTTCTGGCTATTACAAATAATACTGCTATGAACATAGTTGAACAAATGCTTTTGACATGTGATAGAGCATCTCTTGGGTAAATTCCCAAGAGTGGTATTGCTGGGTCCAGGGGTAGGTTGATCCCGAATTTCCTGAGAAACCGAAACACTGACTTCCACAGTGGTTGCACAAGATTGCATTCCCACCAGCAATGGATGAGGGTACCCCTTCCTCCACAGCCTCTCCAGCAAAGGCTATCCTTGGTGTTTTTGACTTTAGCCATTCTGACAGGTGTAAGATGATATCTCAAAGTTGTTTTGATTTGCATTTCCCTGATTGCTAAGGAAATTGAGCTCGACCTTAAGTGTCTTTTGGCCATTTGAACTTCTTCTGTTGAGAATTCTCTGTTCAGTTCAGTGCCCCATTTTTTAATTGGGTTAATTAGCATTTTACAGTCTAGTTTCTTGCGTTCTCTATATGTTTTGGAGATCAGACCTTTTTCTGTTGCGGGGTTGGTGAAGATCTTCTCCCAGTCAGTAGGTTGCCTTTGTGTCTTAGTGACAGTGTCCTTTGCTTTACAGAAACTTCTCAGTTTTAGTAGGTCCCATTTATTCAATGTTGCCCTTAATGTCTGTGCTTCTGGGGTTATACCTAAGAAGCGATCACCTGTGCACATCTGTTGTAGGGTACTTCCCACTTTCTCTTCTATCAGGTTCAGTGTTTTCGGGCTGATATTGAGGTCTTTAATCCATTTGGACTTGAGTTTTGTGCACGGTGATATGGGTCTATTTTTATTCTTCTACAGGTTGACATCCAGTTGTGCCAGCACCATTTGTTGAAGATGCTTTCTTTCTTCTATTGTATACTTTTAGCTCCTTTATCGAAAATGAGGTGTTCATAGGTTTGTGGGATAAAGTCCGGGTCTTCTATACGATTCCATTGGTCGACTTCTCTGTTTTTATGCCAGTACCACCCTGTTTTCATTACTGTAGCTTTGTAATAGAGTTTGAAGTCAGGGATGGTAATGCCTCCAGAAGATCCTTTATTGTACAGGATTGTTTTGGCTATCCTGGGTTTTTTGTTTTTCCATATAAAGTTGATTATTGTCCTTTCCAGATCTCTGAAGAATTTTGATGGGATCTTGATGGGAATTGCATTGAATCTATAAATTGCCTTTGGTAGAATTGCCATTTTTACTATGTTGATCCTCCAATCCAAGAGCAAGGGATGTCCATCCATTTTTTGGTATCCTCTTCAATTTCTTTCTTCAATGCCTTAAAGTTCTTGTCAAATAGATCTTTCACTTCCTTGGTTAGATTTACCCCAAGATATTTTATGCTGTTTGTGGCTATCGTGAATGGAGAAGCTTCTATGATTTCCCTCTCTGCTTCCATATCCTTTGTGTATAAGAGGGCGACTGATTTTTTGGAGTTGATCTTGTATCCTGCCACATTACTAAAGCTGTTTATCAGCTGTAAAAGTTCTTTGGAGTTTTGGGGGTCGCTTATGTACACTATCATATCATCTGCAAATAACGAAAGTTTAACTTCTTCCTTTCCAATTCGAATCCCCTTGATCCCTTTATGTTGTCTTATTGCTATTGCTAGAACTTCAAGCACTATATTGAAGAGGTATGGCGAGAGTGGACAGCCTTGTCGTGTTCCTGAGTTTAGTGGGATGGCTTTGAGTTTCTCTCCGTTTAATTTTATGTTAGCTGTCGGCTTGCTGTATATAGCTTTTATTATATTTAGGTATGACCCTTGTATCCCTAATCTCTCCAAGACTTTTAACATAAATGGATGTTGAATTTTGTCAAATGCTTTTTCAGCATCTAATGAAATGATCATATGGTTTTTTTCTTTCAGTTTATTTATATGCTGGATTACATTGATAGATTTTCGTATGTTGAACCAGCCCTGCATCTCTGGGATGAAGCCTACTTGATCATAATGGATAATTTTTCGGATGTGTTCTTGGATTCGGTTTGCCAGTATTTTGTTGAGGATTTTTGCGTCGATATTCATGAGTGAGATCGGCCTGTAATTCTCTTTCCTGGTTGAGTCTTTGTGTGGTTTTGGTATCAGAGTAACTGTAGCTTCATAAAAGGAATTTGGTAATGACCCTTCTGTTTCTATATTGTGGAATACATTGAGGAGTATAGGTATTAGGTCTTCTTGGAAGTTCTGGTGGAATTCTGCATTGAAACCATCTGGCCCTGGGCTTTTTTTGGTAGGGAGGTTTTTGATAACAGCTTCTAATTCTTCGCGACTGACAGGTCTGTTTAGATTGTTCACCTATTCCTGGTTTAATTTTGGTAAATGGTATTTATCTAAAAAAGTGTCCATTTCTTTTACATGTTCCAGTTTAGTGGCATACAGGCTTTTGTAATAAGATCTAATGACTCTCTGGATTTCCTCTGTGTTTGTGGTTATGTCCCCCTTTTCATTTCTGATCTTATTAATTTGCAAATTCGCTCTCTGCCGTTTGACTAGTTTGGATAGGGGTTTGTCAATCTTGTTGATTTTCTCCAGGAACCAGCTTTTTGATTCATTGATTCTCTGGATTGTTTTCTGTGTTTCTATTTTGTTGATTTCAGCCCTCAGTGTGATTATTTCCAGTCTTCTACTCCTCCTAGGTGAGTCTGCTTCTTTTTTTTTCAAGAGCTTTCAGGTGGGCTGTTAAGTCTCCAATATGTGCTTTCTCTGTTTTCTTTAAGTGGGCACTTAGTGCTATGAACTTTCCTCTTAGGATTGCTTTCATAGTGTCCCATAAGTTCGAGTATGTTGTTTCTTTATTTTCATTGAATTCCAGGAAGACTTTAATTTCTTTCTTTATTTCTTCCTTAATCCAGGTATGGTTCAGTAGTTGACTGTTCAGTTTCCATGAGTTTGTAGGCTTTCTGGGGGTAGCATTGTTGTTGAATTCTAACTTTAATCCATGGTGGTCTGATAAGACACAGGTGGTTACTAATATTTTTTTGTAGCTGTGTAAGTTAGCTTTGTTACCGAGTATGTGGTCAATTTTTGAGAAGGTTCCATGAGCTGCAGAGAAGAAGGTATATTCTTTCCTCTTTGGGTGGAATAATCTATAGATGTCTGTTAAGTCCATTTGCTTCATTACCTCCATTAATTCTCTAATTTCTCTGTTAGGTTTCTGTCTGATTGACCTGTCCATTGGTGAGAGAGGAGTGTTGAAGTCTCCTACTATTAGTGTGTGCAGTTTGATGGCTGCCTTGAATTTTAGCAATGTTTCTTTTACATACGTGGGTGCTTTTATATTAGGAGCATAGATATTCAGGATTGAGACTTCTTCCTGATGAATTGTTCCTGTTATGAGTATAAAATGTCCCTCTCCATCTCTTCTGATTGATTTAAGTTTGAAGTCAACTTTGTTAGAAATTAGTATGGCTACACCTGCTTGTTTCTTAGGTCCATTTGCTTGATAAGCCTTTTCCCAGCCCTTTACTCTGAGTAGGTGCCGGTCTTTGTGGTTGAGGTGTGTTTCTTGTAGACAGAAGAATGTTGGATCCTGTTTTCATATCCAATCTCTTAGCCTGTGCCTTTTTATAGGTGAGTTGAGCCCATTGACATTAAGTGATATTAATGACCAGTGGTTGTTAACTCCGGTCACTTTTTTAGTAGTAGGGTTTGTGTGTTTCCCTTCTTTGAGTTGCGCTGTTGAAGGGTCTCTAGGTGTCTGAGTTATTGTGGTCATTGTTGGACTCCTTGGTTAGTGATTTTCCTTCTATTATTTTCTGTAAGGCTGGATTTGTGGCTATGTATTTCTTAAATTTGTTTTTATCCTGGAAAATTTTGTTTTCTCCATTTATAGTGAACGAAAGCTTGGCTGGATATAGTAGTCTGGGCTTGCATCCATGGTCTCTTAGTTTTTGCAATACATCTATCCAGGACCTTCTGGCTTTCATGGTTTCCATCGAGAAGTCAGGTGTAAGTCTGATAGGTTTACCTTTATAAGTAAGTTGGCCTTTTTCCTTTGTGGCTCTTAATATTCTTTCTTTTTTTTATTGATAAAAGGAGAATAAAGAAAAAAAAACAAATTTCCACCTCCTCCCAGCCTCCCACTCTTCTCCCCCTCCTCCCACTCTTCTCCCCCTCCTCCCACCCCTCTCCCCTTCCCCCCACTCCTCTCCCCCGCCCTCTCCAGTCCAAAGAGCAGTCAGGGTTCCCTGCCCTGTGGTAAGTCCTAGGTCCTCCCCCCTCCGTCCATATCTAGGAAGGTGAACATCCAAACTGGCTAAGCTCCCACCAAGCCAGCACATTAAGTAGGATCAAAACCCCGTGCCATTGTCCTTGGCGTCTCATCAGCCCTCATTGTTCGCCATGTTCAGAGAGTCCAGTTTTATCCCATGCTTTTTTGGTAACAGTCCAGCTGGCCTTGGTGAGCTCCCAGTAGATCAGCTCCACTGTCTCAGTGGGTGGGTGCACCCCTCGTGGTCCCGACTTCTTTGCTCATGTTCTCCCTCCTTCTGCTCCTCATTGGGACCTTGGGAGCTCAGTCCAGTGCTCCAGTGTGGGTCTCTGTCTCTATCTCCATCCATCACCAGATGAAAGTTCTAGGATGATATGCAAGATATTCGTCAGTATTGCTCTAGGCTAGGGTCATTTCAGGTTCCCTATCCTCAGCTGCCCAAGGAACTAACTGGGAACCTCAGCTTGGGCACCTGGGAGCCCCTCTAGGGTCAAGTCTCCTGCCCACCCTAAAGTGGGTCCCTTAACTAAGAATTGAGGTTCTGTGCTCCCCTATCCAACCTTCCTTTATCCCGATCCTCCTGTTTCCCCAAGTCCCCCCTCCTTCCCTTCTACCTTTTCTCTCCCCATCTCCCCTTACCCCCATCCCACCCCACCCCCGAAATCCCACTTTTCTCCCCGGCATTTTTGTCTACTTCCCTTATCCAACAGGATAACTATATGTTTTTTCCCTTGGGTTCACCTTCTTACTTAGCTTCTTTAGGTTCGCCTATTGTAGACTCCGTGACCCCTATTTATGGCTAGAAACCAATTATGAGTGAGTACATCCCATGTTCATCTTTTTGGGTCTGGGATACCTCACTCAGGATAGTGTTTTCTATTTCCATCCATTTGCATGCAAAATTCGAGAAGTCATTGTTTTTTACTGCAGCGTAGTACTCTAATGTGTATATATTCCATACTTTCTTCATCCATTCTTCCATTGAAGGGCATCTAGGTTGTTTCCAGGTTCTGGCTATTACAAATAATACTGCTATGAACATAGTTGAACAAATGCTTTTGACATGTGATAGAGCATCTCTTGGGTAAATTCCCAAGAGTGGTATTGCTGGGTCCAGGGGTAGGTTGATCCCTGGATTAAGGAAGAAATAAAGAAAGAAATTAAAGTCTTCTTTCTTTATTCTATATATTTTGTGTTTTGATTATTATATGGCGAGGGGATTTTTTTTTTTTGATCCAGCCTATTTGGTGTTCTATATGCTCCTTGAACCTTCATAGGTACATCCTTCTTCAGGTTGGGAAAGTTTTCTTCTATAATTTTATTAAGTATATTTTCTGGACCGTTGAGCTGCACTTCTTCTCCTTCTTCTACTCCAATTATTCTTAGGTTTGGTCTTTTTATTGTGTCCCATATTTCCTAAATGTTTTGTGATGAGAGTTTGTTGGACTTGCTGTTTTCTTTGATCAGTGCGTTTATTTTCTCTATGTTATCCTCAGAATCTGAGATTCTTTCTTCTATCTCTTGTATTCTGCTGGTTATGCTTGTTTCTGTAGTCTCTATTCGTTTACCTAGATTTTCCATGTCCAGCCGGCCCTCTGTTTGTGTTTTCTTATTTTCCTCCATTTCAGTTTTCAAGTCATGAACTGTTTCCATTATCTGTTTGATTGTTTTTCCTTGGTTTCCTAGGGTATCATTCACTGATTTACTCAATTCCTCGAACTTTCTGTTATACTTCTCATCCATTTCTATAAGGGCGTTTTTTATATGCTGCTTAAGGGTGTCAATCACTTTCATGAAGTCAGTTTTTTCTACTTCTTCTTGATTAAGGTGTTCATGTCCTCCTGTTGTGAGGTCGCTGGCTTCTGGTGGTTTCGTGTTGTTTTTCAGATTGTTGGGTGAATTCTTGCATTGGCGTCTCTCCATCTCTTCCTCCCAATATTCTCCTATGGGTCTTCTTTTACAGGATCAGGTCTTCTTGCCGACTGATGTACCTTCCCAGTGATGTCACTCCCCAGTGATGTTTCTCCTGGTGTCCAGATCGGATCTCCTTGCTGCTTGGTTAGCTGGCAAACAAAGGGCCCACCCTGCTTGCTGCAGGCAGGCTATGGAGTCAAAGGAGCTACCGCCTTCCCCTTTGCACTCCCCTTCCGGTTCAGTCCCAGCGCCCAAGCAGGCTGAGCAGGGAGGCGCTCTGCCGCCAAAGAAGGGAGGGGGAAGGGGTCCAGGGGATCTGGATGTAAGCTGGATGGGATAGGAAGAGAGAGGAGGTACCGGGCAGTATAGCCCCTGTAGGATGACCAGGAAGTGTAGGCGGGCTGTTGCCGGGTGCCGCAGCACTCACTCACCACAATGATGTTTCACTAGGTGCCTGGATCGAAACTCCATGCTGCTTGGTTAGCTCGCAAACAAAGGGCCCACCCTGCTTGCTGCAGGCAGGCTATGGGGACAAAGGAGCTACCGAACTCCCCTTTACCCTCCGCTCTGGGTTAGGACCCAGTGCCCAAGCAGGCTGAGCAGGGAGGCGCTCTGCCGCCAAAGAAGGGAGGGGGGAGGGAAACGGGGTGGGGGGATCTGGATGTAAGCTGGATGGGATAGGAAGAGAGAGGAGGTACCGGGCAGTATAGCCCCTGTAGGATGACCTGTCCTTTTTTTTTTTTTACAGAGGATTATGTATGTGCTAAGAATACCCATGGAGTCTAATATACTTTATATTAATATTCTGGACTATTTGGGGTTCAGCATTGGGTAAGTACCAGGGTCCCACATTTGGCTCTGATCCAAATGGTCACCATACGGTATTTTCCAACTGATCTACACTATACACCAAGGGCTGCTGCATGCATCCAGACCTGTTGTGCCCTGCATGGATGAGCTAGGCTAAGTTGTCAGGAGTTTGAAACAGGATAGTCATTCACCAAGCTATGTTTCTATGGCCAATGCTATATCTCTGGGGGGAAAATGCCTTTGTCTTCCACAGATGCCATCTGCTCACCAGACTCCAAACTTACCAAGCACAATCTATCATGCCTACACGGAAAGTTCCTTATATTATGGGCTACCCCGGGGACCAGTTGCATATATACAAGCCCATACTAAGTTTCGCCAGTCAGATTCTCCCTAGGAATTTGGGAATAAGATCTAATAATTATTAATCACAGAAATATAAGGTAAAAGATCAGACCAATATCAGCATAAAATGCACACTTGTGGGCATCCCTGGCTTATTATAAGAGGTTTGGGCTGGGGCTCTGGTTTGTGTGAATTGGCTTGACTCCTGGGCTACTGAATCACCCAATGGTCAAGTCTAGATTACATAATACTTCCTCCTTCCTGTCCTCAAGATTTTGACAAGCTGGAAGGACATCCAGAATGAATAGCTGTGTCCGTGGGCTTCAGAGGCAGTGTAGATGCTGTGATGTGAAAATGAACAGCTACAAGAAGTGAATCCTACACACTGTGTGCTCGGCTCTGGGGAGCAACCAGTGACCTGGATATTGTCTACTCCTAGTAATGGGGGTGATCTCGTGGCTTTGTAACCCAAAGACATGTTCCAAAATGTTCATGGCTGAATTCCTGATAACTAGAAGAGGTCCCCTTAAGAAGTAAACTAGGGTCTGGGAAGATAACATGGTGGGTAAAATGCTTGCTACACAATATGACGACCTTGACATGGTTTGTGCTCCTGCTGTCGGGAGGTTGTGCAGACTTAGAAGCAAGGGCCACTCACATTTTAAATGGAGGAGTACATAGAAAAGATTGTACTAAAGGAGAGACCTAAAATAGGGTGGGGGCCACTCCAGGGCAGCGCTCAACTTTGCTAAATAACCAGAGCTAGGAATTCATTATGTGGGGGCATCTTTGTGCAGACCTCTACTTCTTCCAGAGATATTGTAAACCAGCCCTAAGCTGGGTACTGAGCTCCTGGTAGCCCATGTGCTCAGGAACAGACGTGAATTGCTTGTGGCTCTCCAAGTCCTCCCCCCCCCCCCACACACACAGGCACTGTGGTTCTCTTGCTGTGTGTGTCCTTCAGTGGTAAGGTCACCTTGCTTCAGGACCTAGGTGTAGCAGCCTCTAACTTAAGACCACCCTGTCTGTATAACAGAGTTCTGGAAGGTTTTGTGCTGCTAGTCAATACTCCATCTGGGATGTAACCAAATCACTTCACTCAAGGCTCATTGGCAGAACGAGTCACGTGACTGGGAAGGGGACCAGGAAGTGCTGCTCCCTGCCCCCTCTCTAGTGGATTTGGAGTTTGATCAGGGTCAACTGATCCAGAGAAGAATGGGTTCATCTGTTAAATATGCCCAAAGCTTTGAGCTGAGAAAGTTCAGTTTCTTCTGGACAGTGAGCTCTGAGAAATCCTGTAGTGTGGTGGAGGGAGACCTTGGAGCATAGTGGGAAGTGTCACCTTTTGGCTTACAGGCTAGTCCACGGAAAGCATCCTCAGGGAGCCACAGTCTTGCATGGAGAGTACCTACCCCACAACCTGGCACAATGTCCTTGTCCATATGCTCATTGAGGAGACCTGTTTGTGCCGTTACTGATTCTTTAGTCTCTGTCTCCCCTGCCCCCCCCCCTTTTCCTCTCTCTGAAATCAGGCCATGCCCCTGTAGTCTTTACCAGGACAGAACTGATAAGACAATATGCTCTGATATTGAAGCTCTCAGGGAGCTGAGTTTTCACCCTTCTCCAACTGAAGAAAACTGAAAGATGTCTCCTATCAAGACCCCTGTCATGGTGTCCATGATGGCTATCAGTCCTAATTGCCCAGAAACTGATGGGGGCCCTTCCTTCAAGGCTTCATCATGACTGCCAATGGCCATGAGGCTAATCACTGTCAGAGCCCCTCCCTGGGCTATTTTATCTCAGTTTCCTGTCTACAAACCATTGTATCGATTCATCTGAGTATGTAGATTTTTATTTGATTTGGTTATCTTTGTGGTTGTATTTGATCCATCATCCTACTAAAACTTCCCCTCATTTTTTGTGGGTTTTTGTTTGTTTTTTTATTATGGAACTCCCATTTGTACAGAAGGAGACCAAAATCTAGGATGCCACATGGCCTTCATGCAGTGGCATGATACTCTGAATTCCAGGGCCATCTTGTCACCTTGGTCTCTCATCCCACAACATATAAAACTGCTCTCCCCTCTTCAGGATTCCCCTCCCCCGTAAAGTGAGCAGTGCGTGTATCTGGGAAGATTGTCTGCTGGATGTAATTCTGTCTTGTCTCAAACCATCACAAACATACCTTGCAATCCTGGTGGAAATATAAATCTCTGCAGCCTTGACCTTACAGTCTCAAGAAGATACATGCCACCCTAGAAACAATATGGTAGGGGATGGGATGCAAGGATTTCTGTTGCTTCTGTCACCATGGGAGACCAACGTAGTTGGTGGTGGACAGAATTGGGGTCAGATGGTAGAGGGCTTATGAAAGTAGAAACAGCAAAATTGGGGGGTGGATCAGATTTGGAATGGGAAAGCTAAGCCAGGAATCCTCAAGCTCACCCACAGGAGCCACTGGATGACTTCCTGTGTAGGGAAAGGCACTTGGATGACTTCCTGTGTTGGGGAAGAACTCATTTGTGTGCAAACAAGACTTGAAGTGCTAATTGGCAACCAGGCAAAAATGTGACAAAGGCCCTTGGTGGTATCAGCTGAAGTCCTTGGGAAGGTGGGCGGGGGCGGGGGGGGATTGATGAAGACAGAGGTTCCTGGATCCACAGCCCCCCTCCCCCCACCTCCACGTGTACCTGCAAGGTCCTAGAGCATGAGTGCTTAGCAGCCCAGCCGGCTGCCATTGAGTAGGGGGAAAAACGACTGCTTGGTCTCCAACATGTGAACATAAGAAGTTTTCGTGCACCGAGGAAAATGGGAACATGAGTGACAGGCCATCAAGGTGCTCACCCCTCGTCGGCTGCTTGAGGAAGGACGACCAGAACACAATGCAAACATGCCAGAGACTTTAATTTAAAAAAAATAGAAAAATGCAATAATTTACAACTCTACAACAGCAGATGATTTTCCTGCAAAGACATGTAAAATATATACAGCTTGCTTTACTGCATTTGTTACAAAAGGAAAAGGGAAAGGTCCGGTCCCCGCATAAGGTACATATTTTACATGAGCTAGATGGCTACTAAGATGTGTAAACATTGGTCATACAAGTTATGCCTTTTCATTTTCCTGGTAAGCTACATAATACATCTGCTATTCACTTGAGGGGTGGTGTTCTAAGGCCTTTTGTGAAGATGCTCTCTCCTGAAGGCTGAGTGGCCAGAGAGGGTGAACACAGGCCACACACAGGAATGCAGGTGACTCTGTCGTTGGGCAGGGGTCGCTGGTCTTCCTCTTCAGGGGCAGGGTTCTGCCCAAGGTCTGACATCTGTGGTGAACCTCTCATGCAAACACACCCACAAACCCTAGGACAGAAAGGTAGATTCCCACCAGGCTCAGGACACATGACGCCACCCTCCTGGAATGTGACAATGGCCAGACAGTGCTTCAAACTCATTTCCTGTGGAATTCTCAAGGTTTTCATTGCCTTTCCCATGGGGGCATTTAGCCAGCCTTTGGCAGCTCCACCTTCAGGAACACCCCCAGGTACTCACACTGTACCTCACCACACCAAAACAATAATGGGCACCACCCCCAAAAGAGCAAAATAAAAAAATTAGATCCAAAGATACCTAGTGAATAGGTTCGTGTGTGCACTGTCTCTCACGCACACGCACACACACACATACACACTTACATGAGGTGCCCACATCCCCATGTCTCCACCTTCTCACCCCACGGCCCCATACTCCCAGGAACCCTGTGAGTACATGCCAGTTATTTTGACAGAGACACATTTGACACTAATTCAAGCTTCATGTCTATACCCAGCAACACAAATGACAGGCGTTTTGCTTTTTACTCTTGGGCTGGTTCTATTTGGCTGTCGTGAGGTATACAGATACACACTGGGCTAAGGTTAAAACAGTACAGCTAGCCATAGGCTAGAAAGTCTTCTTCCCATGTTCATCAACTGTGTAGTAAAAACTCAGTTCATTGTCTGTCTTTGACATCCTCTGTTCCTCATCTTCTGTGTGTAATTGTAAACCTTTCTATCGAGGTATGGGAAAGTAACAAAGTATCCCAAACTTCTCCGGATGGGTCTGATCTAACTCCTTCTTTGCAAATTTTGCCCAGCAGGATTCGCAGGGTCTGCCCCCAGCACAGTGACTGTCTGGTGGAGGTTTCTGATAAGGTAGAAGATGGGCTAAGATGACCTCAGAGGGGCCTTCCCAACCCAAAACCAGCTGTCAAAATGCTATTTGTGGCCTGAATAAACAAATGCATAATGAGCCCTTTTCTGGAATATGTTCTTCTCGGAGGAGCCATCAAATTACAGAGAAATCTTGTTAATTGTGGGTTCTGCTTCACTGGGTTCCCACTCATCACATTTTCCCCATTTCCTTTGATTTTTATTTTTCTACCCAACTTCTAAAGTTCCAGTTTGAAAAAAAAATAAAAACAATTGTCAAAGCATGCTCTCCCTCCTCTGTTCCTAAACCTGCAGCAGGAGCTCACACGTCATGGAGGCATGTGTCCCACTGAGCTCACAGCCTCACGGGGTCAGGGAGGGCCTTGTCCATGGAGCTCTCCAGGGTGACTCTCAATATAGCACAGCTGCTCCACCTGATCTGTGACAGTGGGACCAGCAGGTGCACATCAGCCACTACCGCACAGCAATGTCCCCACAGCTGCCATTCACATCTGGAACTGTGCCATCCTCCCTAGGTAGAGAAAGGTAAGGACCCTTTAGGAGAAGGAGGGCTTTGGTTGACTGTCAGTTGGCCCACCCCCCAGCCATGCCATTGTTCAAGGGAGATAAAGGAGAGCTCACTGGATGGACAGATGGAGGATAAATTTAGGGCAGGCCAGTTCTTCAGTGAAAAGTCCATAACAAGAGATGGTAGCTGGCCCATTCTTGGGAATCTAGCCCCATCTTGAAAGAACTTGACCTACTCTCTCTGACCTCTTCCACCAAAATACCAGCAAAGAGCTAGGGCGCAGTGGTATGAATTTTATCTCCTCTGCTCCAGTGTGTATCCAAGAGACACCCACTTTCTGGCTCAGCAATTCCATCTTCCGTAAAGGAGGATGAGAAATGACTTGGCAAGGCCCTGTGACCCAATTGTATATAAGGAAGGAAGGGAAGTCAGGGCTGGCTCTCAGGGAAATGTCCAGGGTCCCCTCCAAGCTGTCCAGCAAGCTGCAAAAGGCAAACCAACACCTATTTCAAGGCCAAAACTATGTCTGAAGTTTACAAGATCCTCTCTCAGCCCACCTCAAACTCAAAATCAAGCATGTTCTCCCCAGAACAGGACTGGAACCTCCAAAGCAGTCAGGACCCAAGAACAAAATGGGAAACCATAAAGCCAAATGTACCAAATAACTCAAGCTTCTTTCTCTTCTCCCACCTCTCTCCGGACCATAAGTTGTCCCAAACAGAGCTCTTCATGTTGGTTGTCACCTTGCAGAAAGTACAGTGAAAGGCAGAGCAAGCCCACCCCACCCCCCACTGTCCACCTTTGTGTTCCCACACAATTTCAGACAGGGTACCCTTCGGGGTCAGATTTCCAGCCCCGTGTTCTTAGAAGGTCAGTTACACCAGCATCTGCAAGGTGAGGCTCTACCCTGCATCCTTCCAGAACCATCCTTGGCTGGGCTGGGACGACAGGATTGAGCAATTTTTATGCTCAAAGTCATTCTCAAGTCTACGTTCTCAGGAAAGGTCATGCGACAGTGTCACCAGCGTTATTGGAGGGGTCCCGCAGAAGCCCTTTGTCCTGTGCAGGTGGCAGCCACTTTCTGCCATGTGCATGGACCTGCTGGCTACCCTTCATGCCAGAGAACTCAATACCGTTGGTCCCCAGTGTGTCTCTAGGGTCCATTGGTACGGAGATGCTGCCTGAGGACAATGTCTACATTGTTAATAATGTCTACAAGGTTAATAATGACAATTACAGGCTTCAACAGCACATGGTTCCCGTCTTAGCATTCGTTACTAATGCAGGGTAAAGGACATACATTCCTGGCACCAGGTATATATATATATATATATATATATATATATATATATATATATATATTCCTGGAAGCTTCTCCCCTCATTAGGAATCCACGCAAAGCCTCCACCCCAGGGTGAGACACCCCCCCCCCGCCATGTGGTTTCCTCAGAAGTAACACCTCCTCCCTCCTTTTTCTAAGTTGTGCCCTTGTGTGATTTTCTGTGTTTGAGGCCTCCACTCCACCCCACCCACACACGTGAGTCCCAGCCCTCTGGGATCTGGTCTTGCAGCTCCTCTGAGCCTCGTCAGTGGCCTGCTGTACAGAAGAGCTCCGGCTGCCCTCCTGCCTGACAGCCACACCCCCTCCCGGTGCAGAGCACAGGCGCGCAACAGGGAGCTAAGTTTCCTCTGTACCGTGCTGCACCAGAATGGGTCTCGAGCTACAGTTTATAGTTTGGGCCCCCACAACAACCCGTGGCCCTGAAGGGAGGCGAACTGGGCCAAGGGTACATACTTCCCGAGAGCAAGGCAGGTGCTCAGTAAACATTCACAGGTATTGTAGTCCTCACAAGCACCCCAAGCGGCAGGACTGCACAGATGAGAGTGTGAAAACTGAGATGCGGACACCTAGGGGTAAATCCACCACCCACCTGTGTATGGCAGAGCTTGGTCCCAGGTGTGTAAAATGCCGAGCCCCAAGCAGCTTTCGCCACCCCATGCTGCTCTAGGAGTGGAAGAGGGAACAAGAAGGGTGTTCTTGCCTCTCTCCCAGGGCCCCAGAGGTCCAGGGTCTTGGGTCATTGTGTATGATCTCCCCCAAGCAATTGACTGGGATCCACCTGACCCCCTTGCATCCCATCACCAGCCCCACCTACCACAGGGACAGACAAACATCCCAGCATGCTTCTCCAGTCTGAGATGTACCCACCCTCCAACACCCAGGCACTTTGCTCTGAGTGTTTCCTGGGTCTGTGCTGATGGCAAACTCAGCCCCTCCAGGCATATGCAATTCAACAGCAAACAATGCAATGCAAACCAGGATTTGGGTTGTTTCCAGGGATTTGCATTGGAATATCCCAAGACTGCTTTATTCTGGGACCTTCCTCCCCCTCTGTGAGCACTTTCTCCTAAGGCTGACCCATATAAAATTTGCTTTTTAGTGTGTTCACCCATGAGAAGCAAACACAGAGAAACACAAAGAACATTGTTAAATCCACAGGTGAGCAAAACGGGCAGGAAGGACTTTGAAGGGAGGACCAATATGGTCCATCTCTACCTCCTTGCTGCTTAGCAACAGGGAGACCCTCCCCAAGAGGGCAAGCAAAGGTCGCACAGCCATAGCAGGTACATCTCGTGGGTCAGAAGGGAAAGGACTGCGCTCTAGAACATGCCAGAGCAAACATCTCAAAGACAGAGATAGCAAATGTAGCCCTTGACGGCCAGGGCAGTGACATGGCAATAAGTCATCCTTCTATGGTATCGAATGAGGAGAGAGTGCAGTGGTCATCGCCACTTGTGAGGTTGCCGCTAGATGCCAAGGTGGCCCAACAGGTTTGCAGGCAAGGAACCCTACAAGGACCATGTCTCCGTGCCTTCTGTCTAGGTATAGCTGGGCCATTCCCACAGGTCTTTAAGGGAAAGGGTGCTGACACTCGCCCCTCGTGGAAGAGGTCCCCGGGAGAGGTGAGAAATCCGAAGCCTGCTTGGGCTTTACAGTGAGAGCCAGCATCCATGGACGCCTCTCCTGAAGATGCAGTTAGGTCCCCTAACAGAGGAAAACAATATTTAATGTGACTTATTTATTCACAACAAAAGCAGTAACCACAGAAGTCCCCAGAGAGACAAACAGGAAATGCATAAATCAGGGCCAAACAACATCAACTACATCATTTTTTTGTCAATAGTTCCTCAACCCGAGGGAACAAGCAGACGACAGCAAATCATGAGCATTCTATAAGACTAGGGACCTGGGGGCCTCAAAAATATCGATTATCAAGAGACACAAACACAGAGAGGGAGGTGCCCTCAATTGGGGGGTTGGGAAACAACAAGACAAGCGGGTGTGGGGGTGATCTTGGATGGCATCTTAGATTGACAGACAAGCTCAATAGGACATTTTGGGGGCACTTGGGGAAGTCTTTATACAGAGTGTATTATTATAGTAGATGTTTTTATGCTAAGTTTCTTAGGTGTGACAATGGCACTGCTCTGTAAGAGAATGCACTTTTCGCAGAAGATATACAATGTTATCTTTGGCTGTACCACCTAAAAGTTGTAGACATCATGACACCTTATCTTCCAATCATCTCGGTGCTGAGGTGGGGGTACTGAGGCTGGGGTTGTGGGTGAGAGAACAGCACCCTGGGTTTTCCTATATCTATCTATCAACTTTTCTGTCACCCTTGGATATTTTTTTCAAAGTCAGTGTCAGGGGAGTCATAATCATAGACTTCTGTTTTCCTGCAGCAGCAGCCTCTACCAGCATGTGGTCAAGATGGGACCATAGAAAGTCAACACAAGCCCCCTACTGTAGGGAATCCATGATGCATTACACCATGGTCCACACAATGACCAATGCTCTATGCCAACACTCATGTCTCTTTGCCTTCCCAGCTCTCTATCTCCTGCCATGATTTTGGTAGGGCTTTTTGATGATTCAGTCTTCAAATGTGAGCAGCTCATCCAAGCCAAAGGTCCTTGTGGGTCAAGCTCATCTTCTGCTAAGGGCCCCTAGATCACCACCATCACTGCACCATCGTGTTATAGAGAAGGCTAAGGAGGCTCAAGAAGTGAGCCAACTGGAAACCACTAAGGCAAGACAGAAGGACCATTCCCTGCCCTACCATTCTTTCCTCACCTAGGATGCCTCCTGGGTCCTGAAAAGACCTAAACTCTGGAGGAAAAGACAGCTCAGATGGTGTGAAGATAATAACCACTTTCAGAACTAAGCCACAGTTAACAGACTCTGGCAAGCTTGGAGCTGGGAGAACGGACACATTCTAGCATACGCCTCAGTTCTCATACCGCTCATACATTCTCAATGAGTCTCTACCTAGGGCACATCATTGTAGAAAGAACATGTGGAAGCAAGGCTAGGAGCCCCCATACTGAGTGATCATTCTCTGATCTTTCTTTCTCTCCGAGCGCACAGACAAGGGAGAGCTCCAAGGAGCCCTGGTCCCTCTAGATTCCAGCTGGAATAGATTGTCACTGGGACTCAAGGGCCACACAGCTTTTATATCGAGATGAAATAGATAAAAAAATGACCTGTCTCAGCTTATCAGCTTACTCTCCAGATGTCTTACAATCAGGTGCACCCATCTACTATGGCCATGCTGAATGCTAGTACTCCTGTCAATGACCCAACCATGGCTCTCAAAGCCTTCCAAAGCGAGTGATAGATTGCATTTGCAGCATGCAATTTCTGGTCTTGGAGGCTGCTCTCTTGGCCTCCACTGGAGTGGGGCAGCCATAAAGCACAGAGCTGGTTCCAGTTTGGGACCTAACAGAGAATCTCAAAATCTAGAGAGTGAGGTTCTGATGTTCAATGTCTAACAGGCTGATGGGGGAGACAGCACTTTCTTCCTGGAATGGGTACCTTTAAGGGTCAAAATGGGATGGACACTAGAAATCAGCGAGCCTTGAGCTCTGGGTTACTCCATAGCTTTGTCTACCTCGTCCTGTCCTGGATGAAGTAAAGATGGAGATCACTTAGTGAAGAGTTCAAGTAAGTCAGGTATCTTGTTAAGTGTATACAAGGCAAACTGACTTCCAGAAACTGGGCAGTAAGTCAGCCTTCAGGCTCCTGAAGCTGAATTCCTTATACATGAGGTCATCTCCCTTGCTGTTGAAGTGGTTTGGTTAAAGGGAGGGAACAGTACAACAATCACTTGGCTGAAAGACGATGCCAAGTGTGTGAGAGAGGCAGAGAGGCCTTGGCCAAAGACACAATCCAGCCCAGCAATAGGGGATCTTTGGAATACTGTGCAAAACAGCAGCAAAGCAGCCAGGACAAGAGCAAAAGGAAGCATGAAGACCTACGTTCTGATACATGACCTCAGATATGTTGACCCTCCTGAACCTCAGTCTTCTCTTCTGAAAAGGAAGGAGTCTGTGGAGCTCCCCCTCTTGGAGGTCCTCTGCCTCTACTGGTGGGCTCTTCATGGGAGTGACCCACTCCCCTCTTGTAAAGAGGAAAGTCCTTCAGAACTTGACTTCTCCCTGCCCTCACCCCAAGGAAGCACATCACTGGATGTGCCCACAGAACAGTCTCATCAGGTCCCATGCTAAGAACCAAATGGGTCCTTGGAGAAGATCCACTCACAGGGAGATAGGCCCAGTTTCATTCCCTCCCTCCACGCTCTTATTGGAAGAGACATCTTGGTACCCTTTCTTCAAAAGATGAACTGGCAATAAAGCCAAAAACATGGTGGGGGAGCGTGTTACAAGAACGAATTTACTCTACAAGTCTTTACCTTCCAGAAAGTGAGGAGGGGTCAGCTCTGTGGGAATGTAGAAAATGGTGTCGGTATTTCTCTAGGAAGAGGGGGGTCTCCCTGCCATTAAATCTTTCCCACAAAATGGTCACTGTGTGACTGCTTTGCACGAATCCATAAGTGAGAAGCCAGCTCTGAAGACAGGCTGAGTCTATGTCCCTCTGACATGACTCCTGGGCCTCACAACTGACCCTATGGAGACACAGAGCAGGGTCCCTCCTCCACTGGAGGGCTGAGTCAGGGCACACTGGTGTCAGGAAGTCCACCTTCTGGACCTTCTGGGGTAGGGACTGAGAGTAGATCCTTGGTTTTCTCAGTGCCCCAGCACCATATACAGACGTGATAAAACATACCCCCCCCCCACTTGAGGGCAAATCTTACAACAGTTTCCAGGGGATTCCTACTTGTGTTCCAGGAAGCCTCCTCGGAGCATAAAGTACTCTGCATAGAGGCCTCAGGGTCGTCACCCCTGTGACCCAAAAGAGCCAACAATCTGCAGAGCAAAAACATTCAAGAAGAGGGCTTGCTTCTATTCTCTCTCTTGAGAGCCCTGCATAGGGCATTCCATATTACAAAATCTCAAGCAAGTGAATTGATAAAGACCTTGAAGTTTATGTATGTCAACTTTGGCCAAGAGAGTCTAAGGTTCACAGACTCCTCTTGAAGTTCCCGTGTCCTAGTAGCATTAAGTGCATGCATCGACTTTCCAGAGGAGTCTTGGATGCTCCTGGTTTCAGCCCAATGGCACACATGCTTGGAACTGGTGGCATTTGGATGCTGTGTCCTTTAAGGAATCTTGAAGACCAGTAAGTGCGTTCCTTGTGCATGCGTAGTGTAGCCAAAGCCCATTTCCATCCAAAAGCCAGGAACTCCCAGTGTACAAAGGAGGAGAGGGAGAATGGGTGAATGGGGTGACTTTTAGAGATGACAGGTTTGGCAATGAGAGAAACTGGAGTCCCTCAGTGAGTGCGAAGGCCAAGCTGCCCTCAGACCCCTGTGGTTGAAAGGGCCTACATACAATGTGCCATATTCTCTAGCCTAAACTGTCCCCTAAGGGGGGGTCATCCTTTATTGAGAGTGGGGAAGAGTTTCTCCACTACCTAGACAAAAGCATCCCCTGAGATTGACAATTTCCCAGTAGGCCAAGATATAGCCCCTAAACTCTTCCTGAGACCAATGTGAACGTGCCCCTATTCACAGATAAAATGCATTTAGAGATCCTTTCCTGAAATATCTAAATATCTATCTATCTATCTATCTATCTATCTATCTATCTATGTATCTATCTATCTATCTATCTATCATCAAACAAGGAATGCCCTGTCACTTTCTGATAAGGAAAAGAAACCACGTTATCATTCTGATACCCATTCTCATCCAAGCATTCCAGAACGATCCATGCAGGTAGAGGCTTCGGAGTCGTCATCGTCATAGTCATCATCGTGAGAAAGAGGGAAATAATAAAATAGCTACTCTCAGGTCCCAACAGTTCTCCTGTCTACGCTGACAACTCCAGCTGCAGGGGAAACTGTTGGAACTTGAAATGCCGCAACTAAGTGTCTTGAGTAAGTGGACACTGGCGGCTTCTGACTACCCTTTGCAACGTTTGCTTTCTTGTGTCAATGACGCACACCAGTTCCACACAGTGCATGCTTCTTAAGATTTAATTTTAAGCTGGAAAGCTAACCTGACCCCTATGGTCCCGCCCACCTGCACCCTGATGAGTAACGGATGAGATTCAGATGCTAGCCATTTGAAGCTATGGCCGTAGGTCCAAAGTGCTTTTCTGGGATGTGCTCAATTTGGCAAGGCGATCAACCTCGCAGGGTTTAGTTTGTTTGGAAGCAGCCTCGAGGAGACCGTTAAGGAAAGTGTAATGAGTGAGGAGGGAAGTGAACACCTGATACTTCCACCTTGTCGCACAACACACCTGCACACAGAAGCACACAAACACACTCATTTTGCACACGCATACATACAACCACCCAGTCCTTGGGGAAGAAGAGAGGAGTTAGGTGGGAGACATCACTACAGGTAGGCAGTCAAAGGCATCCTCTCAGCTCTGTCTTGGTGCTCTTGTTCCCACACCTGTCCTAGGAAAGCCACCCTGGGTAGAGGAGGCAGGGTAGGGAGGAATGTAAGGCATAACTCTGCTGGGGAGAAAGGAAGGAATCCATGCCTCGTGGGCAGGAGCAAGTTTTAGAGAGGATTGGGCCTCTATTTTCCCTTTGGACAGCTCTGGCTGGAAAGGCGGGGAAGAAATGAAACCAGGAAAGGACACGGAAGAAAGGGAATGATGATGACTGTAATCACAAAAAAGAGAGAGGATAATAGTAAACAAGTAGGGAAAGAAGAGTTGGGCCAATGGAACTTACATCAGCATGACAAATATCTCTTCTGTCTACTTCCCTCCCACACTTAGATGGACTTGCGTCGGAGGGCCAGCCTGTGGTTCTCCCCACAGGTGTGAATCCCATGAGGGATGGGGCCGAATGGGGTCCGGAAGAAGCTGTTCTTCAGTGTGTTTGGGGATATCTCTTGAACCCTGCAGGAAATGGAGTGGACAGTAGCCCGGACGCGCCTGCTACCCACACCGGCAGCAGCGGCGGCAGCGGCAGCGGCAACAGCGACATCATCAGGAATGTCGTCGTCACCATCGTCCTGGGCAAGAGCCCCACGCGGGAAACAAAGATAGCACAGGGTTCTGCCGTATCTTTTCAGGAAGTTCCGGGGTTGGTACCTATGGCGGACGTCTGGCACATGGATGATCACGCTGTTGGGGTTTCCAGCAATGATCTGCGCAACTTCACTCTCCAGCAGCTCCTCATCCGTATTCATGGTCAGGAATCGCAGGACCACAAGATTGAGGAAGGCACCGATGACGGTCAGTCCCACCAGGATATACATGAAGCTGAAGGCCACGTAGAATGGCTTCCTCTGCAGGGCACCTTTGGACTGCAGGGCCACAAAGTCTCCGAAGCCTATAGTAGTCAGTGTTATGAAGCAGTAGTAGTAGGCATGGAAGAAGCTCCAGTCCTCGCACTGGGAGAAGGCAGCTGCCCCAAGGCACAGGGTGCCCATGCAGGAGAAGAATCCGACGGTCACCATGTTTTCCATGGAAACATCAGTGTTACACATGCCACAACACTTCTTGATACGCTTCAGCAGGCAGCGCACGAAGGTGTTCATGCGCTCACCCAGACTCTGGAACATGACTAGCGTCAGAGGGATGCCCAACACAGCATAGAACATACAGAAGGCCTTGCCAGCATCGGTGCCAGGTGCAGCGTGTCCGTATCCTACGGGAAGGAAAAGAGGAGTGAGGACGGTAGTCAGGAAAGGTTCTATGAGGTCCGAGAGAAAGATGGAAATTGACAAGCAAGATTGAAGCACAGAAAGACAAAGGACCAGTTCAGAAGACCCATGAGCCCTGCAGTAGGAGGAATGGGGTGGGGGACGTCAACACAAAGGGCTTCAGCATACAGATGAAGTACCTCTAATCTCAACGTGTAAAATCAAAAAATCCGACAAAACCCAAAACTTTTTGTTTTGTTTTGTGGCAGGCAGTGTTTCAGGCAGTCTAAGCTAACCTCGGACTCAATATGTACCTGAGGCTGGCCCTGAACTCCTGATTCTCCTACCTCTACCCTCCTAATGCCAGGATTACAGGCATGTGCTGTCAAGGCTTTTGGAGGGATCAGCACGATGCCACGAGTAGAAAATTCCATGCATTGAAACTTTGTGTTCAACTTAGAAATCTCCTTATTAGCTGCTTGCATTGGCGCTGGAGTTGCTGCCCTAAAACAGCTCATTATATAGATACAGATATCCCCAAATCTGAGAAGATCCCAAACCCCAAGCACAAAAATGGGTGGCAGCATTTTGGATATGGGATGCCTATTAGCCTTAATTACATTACCACCTAGGAGGCAAAGAAGTCTCATTTGAAAAGCATCCCTTGTGATGGTTTGATATCTAAGAGGCTGAGGCTGTGGTTTGAAACCAGGGAGGCTGAGACATGTCAATGTTCTTAGAGCAACACACATCTTTACTACTAGGAAAATTACCGAAGTACAAAAACACAAGATAAAAAATGGACTACCACTACCATGGATCCACATATAGAGGAAACACTTGAAAAAACAGTCACTGTGTGCCAGCGGGAGGCTGACTCCTCACGCGCCATCTCTGCCTAACCGTATAACGACCCTAATCAAATGGGGTAATGATCCCAAGCCCACAAACTAGAAATCAGGGTAACTAACAAGACATCTTCAGAGCTGGGGTTCCAGCTGGGTATGTTGAGAGAATGAGGGGGAAAGAACATGTTTAAACTGGGAGAAGTCATGGCAGGGCTGGAAGAACTGGCTTTGGTTCACTGTATTCAGTGCTTTATCTCCACGCCTAGGCTGGTGCCTCAAGGTACAATGCTGGTCTAGCAATAGAATGTAACCTTGTATCAAAAGTAACCTTGATAGAGAGCCAACACACAGCCCTGGAAGATCTCAGTGCCTGTTGGTTCTGTTTCAAGTTCTTAAATGAATATGCCCAGGGGTGGGGGTGGGGGGCACATCACAGTGTTTGGACTGAGATTTTGAAAGCTGGAACTCATCTTCAAAGCCTGCCCCATCAAGGAAGGTGACAAGTCTGTTTTCCTGAGTTATACGTTATACGCTCATGGTCACATTACCACCTGTATTACCCCAGAGAGTCTCTGTCATCCACCGTGTGAACTGATGATGCTTCTAAGTAGACTG
Source organism: Microtus pennsylvanicus (assembly GCF_037038515.1). NCBI lineage: Eukaryota > Metazoa > Chordata > Mammalia > Rodentia > Cricetidae > Microtus > Microtus pennsylvanicus. The sequence continues at coordinate 1,482,330 of NC_134580.1, forward strand.
TTGGGCAGATCTTCTGAAGTCAGAAACACAATGGGAACTGACCAAGCTCGAGTCTCCCCACCCCAATTTCTAGTCTAACCTCACTCATCTACTACACTTATGGTCTCTTTAGAAGACCGATCTCATCCTCTCTGGCCCCCAGACCCTCGACCCTAGCCAGCACTGAACTCTGCTGTCCTAGTTGACCCCCACCCATTACAAAGGAAAATAAATGGCATTACACAAAGTTGGAACCAGGCTAGAGAGGTTAAGAGTGGGGAGACAGAAAAGCAGAGACGGACTACAATGTATATCTGCATAGAAATCAACCAGTGTGAAGAAAGAAAAGATTGAAAACCATAAGATACAAAGCCTCAGGGACAAGATGATACCAGAAAGATATTCTAGAAAGATAGATAAAATGGCCGGGGGTGGTGGCGCACGCCTTTAATCCCAGCACTTGGGAGGCAGAGGCAGGCGGATCTTTGTGAGTTCGAGACCAGCCTGGTCTACAAGAGCTAGTTCCAGGACAGGCTCCAAAGCTACAGAGAAACCCTGTCTCGAAAAACCAAAAAATAAATAAATAAATAAATAAATAAAATGAAAATGGGAGAAACAATGGCCCACATTTTGTAAAAGACAAATTGATAAATTCAATAATCTCTGCAAACTTTAAGTAGGATAACCCTCCAACAGAGCCATTTTTTCTGATTTTTTTTTTTTAATCTAGACAAGGTCTCGCTCTCCGGTACAGTCTTGAACTCACTACATAGCTTCACCATAAATTCACAGAAATCCTCCTGTCCCAGCCTCCCAAGGGTTTGGATGATGGGCACGAATCAGAAGCCATCTTGAAGTCTCACTACAATGCTGTCACACCTAGAAGCCAAGACTGGCATTTGAAGCAGGCCGGTTGGACTTGAGCTTAGATTGCCATCTTAGAGAGGACAATCAGCATCCACCAGCTCCCAGCCTTGTCCTTTTGTTTATCGTGTTCACTGTGAGTGCCAGGGGCCTGGTACCAGGAGAGGGGGCCATGCTGCCTCCTCCAGCCGCCCAGTATGGAGTAGGTAGTTTTGGGAGAATTTGCTACTGAAGAGGAATAAAATATTTATGAATGACAGGCAGGGTTTTTTAATCACAGTAGGGATTAAAGCACAAATCCCAGTGAAGGATGACTCAGGGTACCTTTGAGAAGAGACATTCTGGGGGCGGCGAGGGGGGCGGGGAGCCAACCTCGGCCCCTTGTGCTTCTGGTTCCCACTTCTGCCCACAAAGCAGCTAGTCTCCCATTCATCCTCCCGCAAGCTCCGGAAATTGTCTAGACCTTACTTCCCTCTTCTGTAAAGAGGACATGAAGAGTCACATGGCATTGTATAGTTTGCTTTCCTGAATTTAGTCTTTCCTCTAGAAGAGGGGAGGTATCAGTGTCCGTGGTTACCACATACCAACACGTTGCTTATTCCCTGGGCCCTCTGTGAATAAGAGGGTTCTGTAGAGGGAAACCTGGCAGATTGTTTTATATAATGAAAAAGTGCATACCTTTCCATGTGCTTCTCGGATGCCCCAGAGAAACACGGTTTCCTGGTCAGTTTCCTTTATCTTGTGTCTTAAAGGAGCAAATGAACCCCAAATACATTTTGTAACATATAAGTGGGCAAAACATGAATTTTCTCCTGGATAATGGGCAAAGGAAGGGGCTGCGATGGCTTCCATCCATAAAAGGCCCACAAAACCCTGTCTCCTAGGGCAACGCGGTACCGCTGAAGCCCCTGTGAATGCCCAGACTGTGATGCGAAAACCCCAAGCCACACATGAAGTTACCTGGGACAAGACACACTCTGGTCCGCAAGTATCTCAGGCTTGGATTCACAGCTTCCCCATGCTTTTAAGGACAACTAAGCCTCCTATCCTCCTCCACACAAGTTTACTTTTAGAAACAGCTCTGGAAATGCTGTCCGTGAAGAGTCCACGGGGTGGCAGGATGGTGGAAGGCTTGCTTGGCCTGTGCGGTCCTCGGCCTACCACCAGAGGTGCAAGGGCGCCCTCTGCCGGTCGATCTGCCACTGCAAAACATGAATGCAAGCCCTGGTCCCACCTGACCAGATTCCCTCCTGGGGTATGTCCAAGAATAACAGAGGAAACTCACTAAACTCTTTCACTGGAAAAACTTATGTTACACGGTGGATTTTTCTCTCAGAAAGTACAATCAATACACAGCATTTTGGTACATATAAAATATAAGACCAGTAATGACCAGTGTTTATTGAGAGCACGTGGTACCGGAAGCTGAGCTAAAACCTTTTTACACTCAATAACTTATCTCCTGGAGAAAACTGGGTGCAAACAAACCCCAAATACATTTTTAACTGTTCCATGTCATCAGTATTCTCCCCGGCATGGATAGGGCGGTGCCCATGTTGATGGGCATTTACCATAGTGATTTTCTAAGTTCCCATGTCAAACCAATCAGGGCCTTGACCCTAAGCCCCTGCAGTCAGTCACACCCACAATACAAATAAAGTAACCTGTGCTTGGTTGGAAAATGGAAATCCAGGAACTCCTATTGATCCTCCCATTGCCTCCACACACAACCTCCTTCACTTCCTGCCATTCTTTCCTGGACTGTCCACCATCCAAAAATCTCTACAAGAAAATGTGGGAAGACAAAAGGCTTGTAAGGGGGAAAAAAGGATAAAAATTTGGCTGATGTTTGTGAAGTCTCTGATAGAGTAAGAAAAGTCAGTACTGGTTAGCTGTTGCTAAGCCTTAGGTTGGCATGGTTCAGCAGAAGGAAGTACGCTGTTTCCCTCCCTAGGCTAATAGGGTCAGGCTCAAATGGCTTTGGGTCCGTTATAGTGAAGCAAGACTTATCAGCGGTAGAGGAGCCCTGCCCTTGCCACAAGGAAAGCCTGATCCATGTGAGGGACAGCCTTCACATTTCACGTGATCTCTGGCCTCTGACTGCTCTGCAGCAGTCCACTCTAGAAGCTAGCCTATATTATCCACCCTGATATCAGTTCTGCTGGGTTGTCCCTCTCCCCAAAGCCACAAGAGCACTCGATTTCCCAGTGTCTGAATGAGGACTTAAGTTCGGTGTCCCTTTGTGGGCTCTGGTGAGGCAGCGGGTTGGAGGGATTCCAAGGAGCCAACAAGGTCTCCAAAAAGACAAGCATCTACCTAGTTAAGCTTCTTGGCTGAAGCTTCACAGTGAGAGAACCATACTCAAATGGAGCATTGTCCTTGATGTCCTCTCTAAAAAAGCAAGGATGACAGTTGCTGGGGTGGACACTTGTGCATCTGTCACAGCCAATTCCCATCAAGCAGCATTGTGAGACACCACGAGCAAAGGGTATAAGCAGGCGTTGCCAGGGGGTGCATGGGAGCCATGATTACTGCATGGTAAAAGTTAAAGATGGATGACCTAGTCCTAATGGTTCTCCCGATCTCAGCTGAATGGCCTGGGAAAGCCACCTGACCATGCAGGGATGGAGACACTAAACCCCAAACAAGAAAAGAAGTGAAACTATCCCCCACCTACCTAATCCTGATTATCTTCTAGACTTCCGGTCAATTCTTTTTAGTTTCCATTCTGATTTTTAGACTTTCCCCCTTTGAGAGATGCTGGTGACAGGAATAATGATTTCTCACTGGAGAAATTTACATAATAGAAAGAAGCAAGAGAAAACAGAAGAAAGATGATAATTCAGAAACATCCACTCTCCATTTTTGCACTTGAAACATGAACCTTTATGTTCCCCGAATCCTATTTCGAAACGCATTTTCCATGGCCGAGAGAGAACTGCACATAGGCAATTATAAGAAAATACTAACGCTAGTCTATTGCCAATAGCGTTCTTCATAAGCATCATTTTTAATTCATCAACTTCAAGTAGAGGCGCCACAATTTCTTCACCTAAATAGACTAAGTGGGGAATGTGTTGGACTCTAATTTGCTTCTATTGCTAACAGCCATTTGTATTTTAGCCCAAAGCACACTGTTCCTGGACTGGGAGGTTTTACTCCCAAAGCAAAGATGAGAAGCCAAGGAGGAGCCAGCAATTGGGCTGGACTAAATCCTAATACCAGTGAGACCTGTTCTCCAGTGGCAGGCCCACAGTTGTAGATGGCCACTTTCCTTCCTAGAGGAAGAAGTCATTGGCGAGGTCAAGTATTTGCCAGCTCCAATAAATTATAAGCAGTGACAATATAAAAGGGTCACCCTGAGTTCTCTGACCCCAAAGCCTCAAGTTCTTCTTAAGGCGGTATGTACATGGGTGGGTGGATGCAACCAGGACTGGAATCTGCAGGGGGGATGGATGCAACCAGGGCTAGAATCTGCAGGGGGGGATGGATGCAACCAGGGCTAGAATCTGCAGGAGAGATGGATGCAACCAGGACTGGAATCTGCAGGGGGGATGGATGCAACCAGGACTGGAATCTGCGGGGGGGGGGGGGGGGCATGGATGCAACCAGGGCTAGAATCTGCGGGGGGGGGGGGGATGGATGCAACCAAGACTGGAATCTGCAGGGGAGATGGATGCAACCAGGACTGGAATCTGCAGGGGGTTGGATGCAACCAGGTCTAGAATCTGCAGGGGGTTGGATGCAACTAGGACTGTAATCTGCAAGTGCACAGCATGTTTCCTAGGGAAAGAAGCCGAAAAGAGTGGAAAAAAGAACCAGAGGCTCAGGGACATGCAGTGCTCTGCACTAAAATATTTAGGGTTTGTTTCATAGGAGGTTTAGAAGAAGAGTGAAAATGCAGGAAGAATATCTAAAGAAATAATGAACAAAACCTTTAAAAACTCAAAGGAAATGCTAATCTGAGTATCTAGGAAACTTGACAAGTGCCAACAAAGGATGAACTTCAAGAGATTCATGCCTAGATAAGCCACGCTGAAACTACTGTAAGTGCAAGATGATGGGGCAGTGTTAAACACAAACAAGAGAAAAGCAATTCATTGTTAGAACAACTCCACAATAAGGTCCATGAGTGACTTCTCATCCTGAACCAGAGTCCCAAAGGCAATGGGAGGACATGGCCAAGTGCTGAAAGAAAGTGATGACCAAGAATTTTACACCCATTTAAACTACCCTGAATTCAGGCAAATTAAGATGTTTTCAGGCAGTGAAATAACACGGTTAAAGGTATGAATGAAAATGAGAGTCAATCAAAAATTCAATATCCAACTAAACTATCCCTCTAAAAGAAACAAAGACATTAATATATTCCCACATAAACAAACAACAACAAAAGAAAACTAAAAGTAGACATTGCTAACAGATTTGCACTACAATGAATATTTTGTTAAATTCTTCTGATTGAAATGAAAGAACTATAGTCAGTAACACAAATTCATAAATAGAATTAAAGAATAACAATAAAGGTAACTACATATGTAAACAGACAAGAGTATCGGATCCTTTTATGCATAATCTTTCTCCCATCTCTATAAAAGGCAACTACTTAACTTATAAAGTAATAATTGCAATGCAGTGCTGAAGGCAGCTACTTAATTATAAAGCAGAGATAAATAGGTGCCTTAATATTTCACTTGTACAGCAATGGGAGACGGAATGGATCTATGTTAGAAAAACACTTTTGTAAACCACTGACCTTGTAAGATAATATCAGCTCCAACTAGCTGTCTTTAAAGATACCCATTGTTATTTCCAGATCAGTTACTAAGGAACTAATTCAAAACATAAAAGAAACAGCATAAGAATCGAAATGATACACTAGAAAATATCTACTTATCACAAAAGAAACCAGTAATGGAGAAATGAAGGAACAAAAGAACATGGGACTCAAGCAGTATAATGGCAGGTTTAACACCTTCCAGATCAGCAAGTACATTAAGTGTAAATTAACCACACGCTCCAATCAACAGTGGGAAGTTGGCAGAGAGACAAAAATAAAACAAAAGCTAGGATCCAAGGATGTGCTGCTGACTATAAAAGATACACTTTAGATTCAAAGAGATGAGCAAACTTAAATAAAAGAATGGACACAAGGCATGTCATGCAAACTGGCCAAAAAAGCTGCCATGCCTGACCTAACACCAGACAAAATTGGGTCTAAAATGAATACATGTCACTAGAGATTATAAAATAAAAAAAGAAGAACTTTGACATAATAAGAGAGTTGGTGTATCAGGAAGGTCCCACAATCCATAAATATGCACATATCCCAAATAGAATGTCCTAAACTTTGTCCCAGTCTCAGCCAGCAGCCATTCCATTGAGGCTACCCTTCCCATTGTCCTCTGAGGAGATCTGGGTGTCTACAATTTTTCATTCCCTCTCCAGGGTCCTGCAGAAGACTTGGATCTAGCAGGCACTTCTCACGCTGAACGGGAGCCACAGAGGGCTCAACCCTGGGCAATTCCTAGTGACCAGCAAGGTTGATTTCTCTCCCCTTATTCCCCAAGGCCTGGAATGAGGTGTGCTATATTCAGCAGTGGGTGGGATGACGCCTACATCACAGAGCAGTCTCCCTCAAGTAGCACCTGGATTCTCTCCCTTCTCTGGGGTGGCCAATTCCTCTGGTCCAATGCTTAGCAGCAGACCTGGTTCCATTGTTGTCTTCCTCAGGGCATGGTTGGCCAGACTAGTACGTCTATTCAATACAGCATCATTCTGCTCTCTGGAGACGTTTTCTGCACGCCAACCTTGAAACTTCTATTGCACTCAACCCCTTCTGGAGCAGGCTACAAGAGAATGTGCAACTTGTCATTGTAGCAGATAGGGACAACAAAATACAGAATTGACATGAAACCCAGCCACCCTGCTCCCAGGAGCATAACCAAAAGAGGCGGAGAGCAGGAGTCCAGGTAATAAGGATACATACATGGACTGAGTAGCATTCCTGTTGAGAGCTGCAAACCCACAACCTCCTCATAACCAGAATCACACAAGCAAAAATGTAGCATAGCTCGACGAACTATCATATTGATATAAACCAGAAAGAAGCTAATGCTCACTACATGGGTGAACCCCCAAAATCCTCTGCTAAGTGAAGAGGCCAGACCCCAAAGACCAAATATCACAGGATCCCATTTGTAAGACCCAGCCCCACATAAAGAGTGGATTCATGGTTATGGGGGTAAGGATACAATGCAATGGGGTAACTGATAATGGGGGTGAGATGTTGCTTTAGGTGATAGAATGCATAGAACTAGACAGAGGTGATTGTTGCTCAGTGCTAAAAGCTAAATACCACTGAACTGAATGCTTTCCAATAGTTCTATAGTGTGTATTTTTGCCTTAATTCAAACAGGAACATGGGGTTGCTTGGCTTGATTTCTGAAACGCATCGTTCCCAGTCTTCATTCTAGGTCTCCTGTCTCCAAACCCATGGTCTCTCCTTGACTTCTTATCACACCACCAGGATTTTGTTCTCTGTGTGATGCAGATGTCCTTCCCTAATGATGGGGTTGCCTCCAAATAAATCTCATGTGAGTTAAAGATATGGGCAGTCAAAGGTGCATTGGCTATACCCGCTGACACTAACACACAGCTCAGCACACCACACTGTTCTTTCCTCCCTTCATTGTGATGTGTCGTGAGGGAGCTGCAGTCTCCTCCACTGTCAAGACTATGGACAGAATACCACCTGCTGAGCACCAACCGCACAGAAGAAGATAAAAATTCAGAATTGGAATTTTTTTGCCAAACATATATTGCTTTTTATCTATGATAAAATTGAGCCATCCTAAGCTAGGCCTGTCTGTGTGGCTAACGAAGAACAGGGGGCTACATATGTGTAAACAGACTCTCCCCTGCTCTGCCCTATGCCTGCTGATGCCTCATACTGAAATCCCATCCCTGCATCATAGGAGATTCTACTAATACCTGCCTTAATGATTTTCCAGGATGGGCGCCTCATACTGAGTGCTGAGGGGTAACTGAAAGGCAGCTTGTCTTATCTTCTAAATGGAGGTATATGGGATTTACAGGTCTTTCCGGGTGTCCTAAATCTACAAAGCATTGGTATTGCCAAATGCTACTGACTACTAGTGACCAGGAGCTCTACCCTACATGTGGCAAAGTCTGTGCCCTGTCCAAACCTAGCCGCCCAAATGTCAGTGCTCATCTGGGGCTCTCAAACAGTCTGATGTTGCCAAGCTTGGCAGAACCTGGTCTGGGCTCCTGCTCGAGATTCAAGTTAGCATCAGAATCTGATGTGTCAGGATGGAGCTGGAAATGATGCCCACAGGTACGTGTACACTGTGAAGATGCCTTGCTGCTGTATCTCATGAAGTCTGTAGGATCCCCACTGTCATCTCCATAAAAGCAGTCTTCAGCTACTCATGGTATATCCATGTGGCGGGATGCAGAAGTAATCGCCCCAATGTCTATCACCATGTCGAACACACACCATGTCCAACACACTGGATATATCAGCCGAGCCAAAACTACCAGCCCTGTGATTCCCAAGGAGGCAGGGGTTACTCTCTTAAAGTGTATTATATCTTAAATATACAACTGGGAATGATAAGTATCATGAACATATTTTACGTCTATTTTCACTTACCATAATGTAATGAAAATCGAACCGGAAATGTGTTATTTCCTTGTGTTGTATATGCTTTGAGTCTAAGAAAGGCTGAGTTTTCCTCCCTCATCCCAGGGCCTGGCCTAGTCATCACTTACCCACTATATACAAACTCTTATTTAATCAACTCTTATTTAATCAAGCCCCCAAACAATTTAATCAACTCTCAAGACATACATCAGAAGACTTATGAAAACATACTTTCAAAACCTCCAAAGCACTCTGCACACACAAGGCAGCATTATCCGCTCAAGGAAGATCCATCTTCTACAGCACACAGAGGCCTTTGCTGAGTTTATACCCCCGCCATGCCAGTCAGCTCCTCTCTCAGGTAACAGACTCCTGGCTGTCTGATACCTGTCTGCTCCATGCTGGGTGTGAATTTGCCTCTTGCTCCATGTTGCACAAGGACTCACCTAATGCCCAAGTGCTAGAACCTCAGAGCAGAAAGGGAAAAACTGAAGCTTCAAGTTCTCTCCTCTCCTATCACCCATGGAAGGGGGAGGCCCAGAGATGGCATAGAGGTTCCATGATACACTAGATAGAGACCTAGATGTGCCTAACCAGCGGCCCCCAAACAATTAATTCCCTTGGAAAACAGACTTCTAGTTTCCTACCCTGGTGGAAGTGTATATGCTGTCACTGAGGAAAATGAAGCCACCAGAAGGTTAGGAGTGAGCTCAGGGTAGCTGAGATTGACTCAGATTCTCTGCATATACGGCAGCGAAGGACAGGAGTGTTTCTAATATTTACACAAGCAGCACAAGCCAGCAGACCCTTGGTGCCCAGGGCCCATAGGACTGAGCTTCACTCTCTTTGGTGGTCAATGAACAGAACTTCTGGCTGCATGTTACATCCAGATCCTGACAGGAGGCCGGGCCATCAACTGTGTCCAATAGACAGATGTGTCCAACAGACAGACAGGCAGACACACTCCTCTCCCTTGACCTGGCATTGTCTATCCACCCTTTTTTCATCAACTTTCCTGACCCATATCCCTCAGTACACCTCAGATGCCTGGCTCTCTGGATAGTCCCTCCAAGACCATAGAGCCCATCCCCGCTCAGGTCATGCCCCAAAGCTCTTTCCTCAGCTAGTAACAGAAGAGGGCAGAATGACTTCTCTGTGGCCTTCAAGTTAAAACTTGGTCTTTCCAAGAGTTTTTTGTTCAGGTGTCTCTTTGATCCCCCTCAAAACCTCATCTATTGTCACAGCACCATACTAAAATCTTTTCAAGCAACTAGGGAATTGTTGCTTGAATATTTTTCACACAATTGACTGTAAGTGCCAAATTCATTGTCAGTGGTAGTCTCTAGTAGGGAAAGCAGATTATCAGTGTAACTTGTTACCATCTATTATAGGGCTCAGTACCACAGAAAACACAGATTATAGTATTGGAGAAAAAAGAGTAGAGAGATGATGAAAGGATGGGGAGTGAGTAGAAGAAGATGAATGGATACATGGATGGATGAACAATGAATGGACAGATAAATGTGTGGAATAGAAAGACAAAAGGATGAGTGGGTGTATTGATGAGGGATATATGGAGAATAGAATAGTGAACAGATGGATGAGTATATGATGGATGGATGGATAATGAATAGAAAGATGAATGATGGATGGAAAAAATGGAAGGATGGAAGCATGGTATCTGGATGGATGATGCATAGATGCATGGGATCAAGATGGAAAATGGATAGATGGATAATGGATGAACAAATAGATTAGTAGTGGATAATGAAAAATAAATGGATTGGTACATGGAATTTGATGGAAGATAGATTGATGGATAGACAAAGGAAGGTTAAAATAGACAGATGGGTAGAAAAGTATATGGAATATGAATGGAAGGTAGATGGACAGATATATGGATAGATAAATGATTAACTAAATAGTTCAAATAGGCCAAGTGGGTGGGAGGAAGAAAATGGGTGGGACAAAAGTTTGCTGGAAATAGACAGGTAGGTGATAGGAGAACTGGGAATTAACCTAACATGTCAGAATCTGAGTTTCCTGCTCTCCTCCATTCTCTCTCAGATACTGCTGGTGGGCAAGCTGACGGTGGTAACGGTTGGGTGTTAGACTCATGTGACCTGTGGCTGTCAGGCAATATAACAGGTCATTGCTTTCCCTGCTCAGTTCTTGGCTTGGAACTCACTAGCCTGTTCAGGACAGGCGTATAGGGCTTCACCACCTCTGGTAGTCACGAGGAGCAAACAAAACAAAGCACTCCTTCCCTGAATCTCTCCCAAAATAGCCTCTCACCGCCCAGATACAGGCTGGCTGGCTCTCCCCCATTCAAACCTGACTCGGCAGATTTCTCAGGCCCTGAGCTGGGCTGGGGGACAGATGAAGCATAAGATTCTGTGACTCTAAGCAGGTCCAGGGAACAGAGTACTGGAGGATGTCACTCCCTTTAGAGGAGCAGAGGCATTGGACCTTGAAATAGTCCCTGGGGTCCTTGGAGCCTCAGTTTCCCCATCTACAGAAACAGGAGGGAATAAGGCAGGCAGATAAAGCTGGGATCAGAGCTCTGACTCACCCTCAGTCCCCTAGACCCCTCTATGCCAGATTTTTCATGAGCACAGCAAGGGAGGTTGGAGACGACCCCAAAGATGGTTAATTAACATCACCTAGAGCCTAGGACTAAGCCAAGCAGATAATAAAGTCAAATAGGAGATGGCAAGAGTCTGCATTTGGAGCCTGGCAATGCCCACCTGCCAGCCCTCACCTCCCTGAACTAACCCCTCCTCTGAGATGTTACCAGCACCTCCACTTCTGGCCTTTGTTATGCTTCTCTCTCTTCTCTCTTCTCTCTCTCTCTCTCTCCTCTCCCCCTCTCCCCCCTCTCTTCTTCTCCCTCTCTCGCTCTTTCTCTGCTCTAAAGGGCCCTTCCCCCTCTCTTCTGGGGCATCCACTGCTCCCTTGCCATCTGTAAACAGGACAAGCCAGCAGCAGCGGTCAGCTGAGTGAGCATCTAGGAGTACTGAATCTTGGCTGAGGACACCTCCTGCAGGAAGGTATCCCCTGCCCCACCATTACCTGGTCATGGGGATGCTTATGGACCACTAGCGGGAACATACTGATCAGACTGGATGTTAACTGCCTGCCTGCCCTCCACGTCAAGGAATAGTATATCTCTGGAGCAAAAACCATTCCAAACTCTCTAGCTAGTCATTGGACAAACAGTGAAACTAACAGGCAGCCCAGACAGAACTAAAAAATCACACTCTAACATGATCTCAAAATAGACTCCAGCTCACAATCCCCATGGCAACGCCCTGGGGCTGAGGACTGTCTCTAAGGAAGGAAGACATGGGAGTGTGGGACAGAGGTGGCCCAGACTCTGGACACTCCATGTAAGAGTCCCACAGCCCACAGCTTCTACATGAACAGAGGGGCCTGGGGGGTCTCAGGCTCCACTGAATGTCCAGGGAAAGGGGCAGGAGTGGAACTCAGCTTGGTGAGCCCGGTGACTTGGGGAGTCCCCTGCATTGTATGGGTATGACACTGGCAAGGAACTCGGACTCCATGGCATCTGGATCCTCCTTGCTGCATCTTCATCCTCCTCAGCTCTAGGGTATCCACATGCTGTGATTAACCAAACCCAGGTTCAACCCACTCATCACTAGCTAAGTCTTGCCTGTTCATACTAGGGGGGCGGGGGGAAGCAAGAGGTCCTGGCCAGCAAGTCTTCCTAGGCACTTGGGTTTGAAAATGTAATTGTCCACTCATACAGGTTCCCAACATCACCTGATAAACACAGAGGGCAGCCTTGTTCATGTTTATAGTGCCTTTGGGAGGTGAGGTGTCAACTGTCTTTGTTTCTATCTTCCGTTCTTGGCCTTAGCCTTCCAACCTCCAAAACTGTGGGTCATAAACTTCTGTTATTTATAAGCTTGTTACTACAGCTTGAACTAAGCCCCGCCATGTCTTTACCTTGCTTCTTGGGAGCATGTGCATCTCCCATGCCCATTTCTTGGCCTTTCTCATAACCATCCTATGATGTCACAGCTGTACGGAAGAGGTGAATGTTACCATTTGCTAACACCAGACACTCCCAGGCACAGACCCTACTCCACTGGTCTCTTCCTTTGAGCCACCTGGTCCCACAACTACAGGGACCTTGGAGCGGTGCCTGAGACTAGCAGGAACTGGCAACTTCCCTTCCTGCTGGCAGTGCCTCTGCCTAGACCAGCCAAGAACGACTCAGGCTCAACATTGGACCGCAGTGGTGGGAGGCAGGGGCCTGAAGTTGCAATGTCTAAGTCCTGAGGGTGACAGAGAGGAAGGCATCCTAGCTGTGGTCAAGAGCCTCTGCCAGACCCTATCGCTATAGCACCCTGTCTGGTCTCCTGCCCTTTTCCACTTCCCTAACCTAGAAGACAGCCACTCCTGCAAATTCTGCACTACACCTTGGAAGGGCCGTAAGGGACAGTCCTGAGGCTGGAAGAGGGGAGGAATGAAAACGTATCCATTTCTGACCCAGAGACCAGCCAAGTGCCTCATCCACATTGTCTCATCAGATCTCCCAGATCCTCTGGGAAGCAGCCATTTCTATTCACTTTACAGCTGGAAACCCTGGGTGGGCACAGGAGGGGGAAAGGAAAGGGGAAGATGTCACAGATAATCTGTACCTGGCATAAGTTTGGACCTGGCCCTTCAGATATCCTCATGGTCCTGAAGGTTTGTTTGGGAGCTAAGTACCCTGACCCAAATAATCACATAAAAGCTATATTAATTACAACACTGTTTGACCTATTAGCTCAGGCTTCTTATTTACTAACACTTAGATCTTAAATGAACCCATGTATATCAATCTGTATACCTCCATGAGGCTGTGTCTTACTGGTAAGGTTCCAGCATCTGTCTCCTTCAGCAGCTACACGGCATTTCTCCATTTCTCTCTCTCTCTCTCTCTCTCTCTCTCTCTCTCTCTCTCTCTCTCTGTCTCTCTGTCTCTCTCTCTGTGTCTCTCTCTCATATATATATATGTATATAAATACACACACATATATATATACACATACATATACATACATATGTGTGTGTGTGTGTGTGTGTGTGTGTGTGTGTGTGTGTGTGTGTGTGTGTTCAGATTTTCCACCTGGCTTTATTCTGCCCTGCCATAGGCCAAAACAGCTTCTTTATTAACCAATGGTAATAAAACATATTCACAGCATAAGAAGGGAATCACACATCATCTTCCCTATTCTGTCTAAATAAAAAAAGAAGGTTTTAACTTTAACATAGTAAAATCACATATAACAAAACAGGTATCAAGCAACAATTACAGTTAAAATATTTATATCTATTTTATCTTTTATCATAACTAAGGAAAACTATAACTATCTGTCTTCAACTCCATCAAAGACTCCGGAAGGATATATTACCTAAGTAAACTGGAAGTGCATTGTAAGCAACTTCCAAAACTCTAGAATTGACAGAGAAATCTCGCTGCCTGGACAGTCACCCAAAGTTGTTCTGTAATATTTGGGCATCCATCTTCAACCTACAGGCCCATAGTATCTAGCAAAGTTTTCCATGAAGCAGAAAATTTGAAAGAGTGTTTCGTCTGTATTGGCAATTTATCAGTCACATTCTTCTGTGTCTTGCAGAATGTCTGGCAGACTCTTCCATAAAGCAGGAGCCCTAAAGAATCATTCCATCTTTTGGAAAGTTCATCAGTCACTTTTCTGTGGGTCCTGCATGTCCAGGTCATACAGCATACCATCAAGCAGTCCAGGAAGGTGAAATTTCTTGCCCAAATGGCTAGCCTTGAAGGCCAATTCCATAACGAATTTTCAATGTCCATCAACTTCACTGAAGTAACTGGTAACATGTCTCACTGTCAATAAAAGTCTAAGCTCTTAAAACCTTTTAAATGCCATATTCTGAAGGGCTTTGAAGTGTCAAAGATTATCTATCTAACAGAAAATCTCTGTATATCTAGAAAACCTAACTAACATGACTATAAATTTGACTATTATAAATAACTATCTATTAATCTGCAATTTATAATTATACATTACATTTTTAATGAACTGTATAAACATAATACCTTAAACAAGAGTAGAAATATACATATAACAAAATTGACCTTAAATTTGTAGCAATAGACCATGATCCATACTAATGTATTCATCACAATATCATATCCCCCTTATTTTTCTTAAGAAATTAACTGTGCCAATTAACTATATATAATCAATACCCTCTAAATGAAAAACAAACATTTATACACAATCATTTTTTTAATTTGGGCATTGTTTTCTCTAAACTGCTTCCTGCTGTTTGTTTGGCAAAGTATTTTTAGGGCTCAAGGAAACCTTTTGGGGGGTCTTGTTCCATCAAACCACATTAGCATGAACAGAATCCACAAGTTCTCATCTTCTGTGGAAACAAAAGCAGAATCTGTTTTCCAAAGTAACATATCCATAGACTCAAATTTTGAAATCAAGATACCTTTAAAATATATGTGCTAATTTAGTTTGATAGCCTATATAATGAAATATCTCTCTGTTCTTAGCTCATTCACAGTCAAAAAATTCAAAGAAAACACAATAATATACATAATCCAGACTTTTTGTATATTTTCCATCTTTACATGGTTTATTTTTTCTCTATTACTTTTTAATATTTATTATCTTTACTCCTTTAACCTATGACTATTTGTACTCTTTTATACTACTTTTACTGTCTCTTTAAAGATTTTGTTTTATTTTTAAAAGTATTTTTTTCTATCACTGCCTATACCCATCTTTCAAGCCTATGTACGTATTTTAAACATACTGTGACATGTTCAGAGGTTTATTTTGGTTTGAATCTGTTTTTATTGCATATCCATAATCATTTTCTTACCAGGAGCACTTTTTTTTTAAATGCTAAGCAGGCATGGCTAGGATTAAATCTGTGGCTTTGCCTGTTGGTTCCACCCCGTCCAACATGGCAGAGGTATGCTCACCACCTCTGAGAGCCATGCTCACCACCCCAGCTTCAGGGATGCAGTGGGTCTATGTTGTCATTAAACATCTGCTCACAAACCCCATTTAAGTGCAGGACCTCCCGAAAGAGCCAGAGTCATTCATGCTGCCAGCACAAACCGGAAATTCATTTCTTAAAGGAGCTGTGCCTCTGCTTGTAGCCCACAAACAAATAGAGCCTATCTGGAAAAAAAAATATGCAGCAACCAAGAAGTTGTGCTTGGCTCCTGTTTGTGTGAGTCTAGAAGTTGTGCTTGGCTCCTGTTTGTGTGAGTCTAGAAGCCCTCTTTTTAAAAAAGCTTTTTTAAGGATATATGTGGACCCATGTCCAAAGGTGGGTACTATTTTGTAAGTGGAGACTTCACTTTTTTGACTGGCCATCCTGACCTGAATAATCACACAAAACTATATTAATTACAACACTGGCCTATTAGCTCAGTCTTCTTATTCACTAACTCTTACATCTTAAATGAACTCATTTCTATTAATCTGTGTGTCACCATGAGGCTGTGGCTTACTGGTAAGGTTCTGGTGTCTGTATCCTTCAGCAGCTACATGGTGTCTCTCTGACTCTACCTTCTCTCTCTCTCCTCTCTCTCCTCTCTCCTCTCTCCTCTCTCCTCTCTCCTCTCTCCTCTCTCCTCTCTCCTCTCTCCTCTCTCTCTCTCTCCTCTCTCTCTCTCTCTCTCTCTCTCTCTCTCTCTCTCTCTCTCTCTCTCATATATTTGTTCAGATTTCCCACCTGGCTTTATTCTGCCCTGTCATAGGCCAAAGCAACTTCTTTATTAACCAATGGTAATAAAACATTCATAGCATACAGAGGAGAATCCCACATCATATATATCTCAGAACTAGAACCCTAAAAGCTTGCTAGGGTCAGTCTCTCCAGAGATTCTGCAGAGTCAACCCTCCATGGTGATGAGGTCCCCAGCAGCCTAGAGTGCTGCCCTACCCCTCTAGATTCCTCCTACTTGGTAGAGAAGTCAGGGCACTGAGCCTGGGATGGGATTGGCGGATGGACAGCTAACAGCAGGACAATTGGACAGCACCGTGCAAAGAGTTCATAAAGAGGAGCCCTATGGAGGGAAAGGGGTCCTTTCCTAGAGTTCCCCCATCTGAAAGTTTCAGGACTCAAAAAAAATGAATAAAGTCAGCTGATACCTTGGGCCACACTGAGAGCCAGAAGGGCCCAGGATGAACCTGGGCCTCCTGGGAAACAGACAGTCTCCTGCTCCTGCTAGGCCACCCACTGCTTCTTGCAAGCACCTGCTGTTTTTCAAGGATTTTCTTTTCTGAAAGACCCAGAGAATATTCTAGAAGAGCTAAATATAGCTCTCGTGAAAGCTGTCCCATTTATATGCACATGTTCATTCAACAAACATTCTCTGAGGGCCCGCTTAGTGCTAGACATTGGTGGGTGGGCAACCCAGCCGCTGGCAGGTAATAACACGGTCTCTGGCCAGAAGCGCTGGGGGCAGGGGACAAAGTCTGGCTTGGGAAAAGCTGATACAACACAGGTTGACAGGTTCTTAGCTGGCGGGAGCCCTGGGGCTTCAGAGACACAAAAGAGAGATGTCTAACAGCCAAAGAAGGATATACAGGGGGAGGGGAGTGGAGTGGTGAGGTGTCCACCGTAACCTGTGACTCAGTCTGCATGGGGGGGGGGGGGGTAGAGTGACAGGCAGGGCTACATGTCAGGGCAAGAAGTTGGACTTCAAAGGTCATGGTAAGCATTCATGTGAGTCACAAGGAGACATTGATGGCTCTCAAGTGGGGAAGTGACTTGACATATATCAACATGAACCTTGAGCCAGCACGGATGCATGCAGCTAGGAGGGGGCCAGGTGTGGAACACTGTCAGGGTGCAGTGTTGTATAATCCTCTGGCCCTCCTCCCCCACCAGCCCTTTAAACAAAGGAAGGCTTAGATCATCCCCAAAGGAAGCCAAAAATCAGACAGGGGCCTTGCATATGCCCAGAATGGATCTAGGCTGAGCTGCAAAGCAAAACCCAGAGATTGGGAGAAAAAAAAAAGTCATTTCCAATGACTGGGACTCCTGAGTGTGTGAGAAGGGAGGACTTCCTTCAGGAATAGCAGAGACCAAAGGGAGCACGGCAGCTTCCTTCTGCTGTATGGGGAGGGCAAGATTGTAGTGCTGCTGACAATGCCACCTGTAGGAAGGAGAAAGCATTGGGAAGGAGGGTGCTTTAATATCCTGCTTTATAGGAAATACTGCTGGGCTCAGGACAGATAATATTAATATCTTGGGAGAATGGGAGGATAAGAAATCAGGCAGAGAAAGGTTCGCCCACCCCTCACCTCCTCCCTTCTACTCTCAGGTGCTCTCTGCCACCAGCTTCCTCCTGATCACCCTCCTCCCCTCCACTCTAAGGGGTGCTCCCTGGCCAGCACCTGGCTTGGTTCCATAATCTATTCTCACTTTTATGGGGGTCCCTGAGTATATTCTGAGATATCAAAACAGCAGCAGGTGGCTTCTGTCTTTGGGAGCAGGCCCTAGGGCTCCATCATCAGCCGTGATCACTAATAGCCAAACCTGCATCTAGACTCATTTCACACGAAAGTCTAAAGCCCAAAGAGAGAAGGCAGATATAGCCATGTGGCATACTTCTAGCCTATGGGATAGAGAAAACAATGGTTGGGTGGGACTTCTCAACTAGGATAACCCTTCTGACTTCTCCCCATCCTTCCGGCCTAGGACACGGGAACAAATGGGAACATGTCAGGGATGATAAAGTACAAAAATCAAAGGTGCTTAAACCCAGAATAATCCTGGGCAGCGGGCCCTGAAGACAGAGTATCACCATCACTCACCCAGGCACTCCAAGGCCACAGCAGCCTCTGCATCGCCAGAGCTTGGTGTGGTCCTCATCTGTGTTCCTACAAGACTACCTGCCTGCGCAGCTCAGTGACACTGGTTCTCGGTGATGGCGCTTAGAGCATTTGCTTCTTTTTTGTGCCTTCTAGCCAAGAAAACATGAACTTCTATCACATTCCTACAGAGCTGAGCGTGCATGGATCCCCAGATTTTTCACACTGGCTTTTCACCTATATTTGTATCTTTTGTTACCAGTCATGTCAAAATCTTCCTACAAGAAAAAGTGTAAAAATAAGCTAAAAACATTAACATTTATATATAACAAGTGCTAATGAAAGAAAGCCGGCTCCAAATCACTGGGACAAAAAGGGAGGTTCTGACAGAAAGTGTCACACAATAAAGAAGCCTGTTATCTCTTCCAAGAAAAGCAATAACAACATGAACCTATATGCATCTAATCATATAGCTTCAAAGTGTATAAAGCCAAAGAGTCAATGATAAACCTCAGTAGCAAAGCACCGAATAAGACTCCAGTGGATCATACTCAGGAGCCAAGCAGACTTTTAACAGCAATAATTAGTATAAAGCAAGGAACACATACTGAGGAACCCGGAGGACTAAGTGACTGGGTGTGCCAGTGATAGGACCTGAGTGTGGTAGTGGGGCATGGAGGTGAGCTGGAAAGAGCACTTGTGCCAGCCAGGCATCCAAGTCAATAACATGATGACAGTCTAAGGACTGTGTGCTAGACTTGGTGTATGCAAGGCTCACTAAACCAGTAATCACTATTTTCCAGCCCTTGAGAAAGAAAATAGATGTGAGTTTGAATGACTAGAATTGTATAGAACCTGACATACAACAGAGAAATAAATGTCCTTTTCAAATAGCTATGGGACTCAGCAAAAGGTAGATCCCTTAGCAACAAACCAAAGCCCAAGAAAATTTAAAATAGAGAAACTGAATATTTTGAAATGGGCTTTATAGACCCTGACACCCAGTACATGTCAGCTGTCTTAAATGTTTAGAATGCAATAAAAAAAAAATCTGTTCCAAACACCTTGCCAGCCATTTTTGTAATTATTATTCTCCATATTTTATAGATGGCAAAGGGCAAAGCACAGAGAGGTCAGATCACATATGTAAGGTTGCTCAACAAATGACAGTCAATGATAATCAGCTCCAAAGTGCATGATTCTAATCTCTCTGCCAACAAGCTCCCATGTGCATGCAAGCTGTATGACTTTAAAACTCACACACTTAACTCTTGAATTAAAAAAGTACTCAAATTGTTTATAGATAATTAATGATGACAAGAAAAAGCTCATTTAAAAACCATTTGAAGATAATTGATTACAAGAAAAGACTCACCAAAAAAAGAAAGAAAAAAAAATAAAGGCTCACTTGCAAATTCTTTACAAATGATTGACCATAGGATGGAGCCAAAGTGGCAAACAGAGGACAACACATAGCCTTTAGTATTTTAAGGGAAAGGAAAAAAGCCTACTGACTTCCAGCACATGAAGCTGGGGGAGGAGCTAAATAAAGTAAAACAAGTGTTCATATTTAGAAAAGCAAATGTCAAGGTAGCCTACTATAATAGATCAATATATGTTGTCAGCTAATGATTCATATTTTCAAACAGTGTAAGAACCAAATAAAACACATATGTCAGTCAGAGCCTGTGAGCTAAGAGATGTGATCCTTCCCTGGCTTCCTAACCTAGAAAGCTAGCATCTGTTCTCTTAATTCACTGTTTCTTGGGTTCTCTGCTAGAAGCAGCTATGCACAATTGCTGGACGAGTCTAGCAGCACACATGAACAGTACCAAGAGGGTGAGTGTGAGGAGGTGAGATTGCTTTTGTATATTCTGTAAGCCTTCTCTACATCACTTACCACTTCTCCTTCCCGGTGATGATAGTCATCTTGTTTACATGCTAGTGTCTACTTCTTTCGTGTTTAGGTTCCCCTGGCCTGAATGTCATCCCCAACAAACACTACACTAACCTTCTCAGCAGCTAGAATTCCTCATCACCCAGGTGCTGTCAGAAAAAACGTACCTCCAGGGCCTCCCAGTATAGATGCCTCCTTAAACCAGCCTCCAAGCTCCATTGCCCCTTTATGCTAGGACCCCAGGTTCTGCTTAGCCTTCCCCATCCTGCATCAGCAGCCATTACACCCACTCAGAATCCACCACCTCAATTTGTGAGGGAGATTGCCTGGGTGCATCATGGGCTGGCTGAATGCAGAAGTGAAGGGTGGGCAGACTGACAGAATGGTGATGGACGAAGGACCACATGGAGGTCTGTTGATGCAGAAGCGACGCTCAGATGAGTGACAGGTGTCTGAACGCATGATACGATGACAAGGGAGGGAAGGAATTTCACAGGAGAACTTAGTGACCTGGTGGTGGAAGAGGAAATGGATGATGGGTGTAAACTAGGCCTGAATACAAGGGAGAATCGGGGAACGCATGGCAGGCATTTGAGGAACCTAAGGATACAAAAGGCAGACAGGGGAATGCACGAAAGCTGCAAGGAGACTTGTGGCCCAATGGTGGGTGCATGTGAGGGATGAGAAGCAACAGTAGACGGTGGATGAAGAGAGAAGAGAAAGGACAGGATTGTGGGGGAAAGAGAAGAACACCAGACAGGAGAATTAGAGATAGATTCGTGGAGGAAGATAGGAGAATGAATGCATTCACAAGCACAATGGCAGATGTGGAAAGGAAGGAGATTGGGCCGGTGACTGACAGAATGTCAGATGTTGGAGATGATGGCAGGGGACAGTGTGCTGAATGATGCCCTGGCAGAGTGAACTGACAACCCAGGGATACGTTGGCAGAGAAAAACTGTGTGATGAGCAAGCAGAAAACGGAGTGGTGCAGGGTAAAGGATGAGGGAACGGCAGGTACGGGAAGACTTGGCAGTGGGGTTAGATGCTGAGCATGCAGGCGATCCTGACATGCAATGCCTAGGGAGCAGAATGAGCCATGGACTTAAGGACTGAGTGACACAATGGCGCAGAGGGAAAGGACCAACAGGTGTGTGGAGGGAGAAATGGCAGGTACGTGGAGATGCAATACTGTGCAGGATAGTAAAGGACAGGAGCAGGAGTGTCGTGATACATGGGAAATGAGTGACAGTGACATGGAGGATTGGCTGATGCCATGATGTATAAGACAGTTAATGATGGGTGCATGAGGGACTCAGCGAGGGCATGGTGTATGGGGGAATTAATGACCGGCGCATTTAGAAAGGAATGATATCGTGGTGTAGGGGAATGGATGATACCTACTGTGAGAATTGAGTGATGTAATGGCTTTGGTGAAATGAGTGACAGCGCATGGAGCACCGGGCGATGGCATTGGTACATAGGGGGTGAATGACAGGTGATGTGACAGTTCTTAGAGGAACGAGTGGCGAGTACATGGAGACCTGCGCAATGAAGGACTGCATGATGTACTGGTGCACAGACGGGTAAATGGCAGCAGCAAGGTGAAGTGAGATATTCACGGTGTGTAAAGGAATGAGCGACATGTGCATTGAGGAGTGAGTGACATTGTGGCACATCTGGGAACAGACAGCAGGTACCTGTGGGATTAAATAACGTACTGGCGCTTAGAAGAATGAGTTACGGGTGCTTGGAAGCTTAGTGGTGCTGTGGTGACATGGTTAGGAAGGACGCAAAGGTACAGTTGTGTGTGGAGAAGGGCAGACAGGTGGGAAGATGAACTACCTGGACGCTGGCAAATGGAAAATGATTGACTACTACTGGAAGGATGGGCCATGCAATAGCCAGAGTTAAAACGACGGACAGGCGGGCAAGAACCGAACAGTTTTCGTCAGCTGAGGGAATGGATGGTGACTCAATCAGAGGGTGGGTGGTACAGTATAAGACGGTGGAGTGAAGGGGGCGTCCACGGGGCCTGAGGGAATTTGTGACCCATGGAAAATGAATGGCAAGGGCATGGGAGGCTGTGGATCCAGAAGTGGATGGAAAAAATAAAGAGAGGGAGTTGGCGAACTGAGAGTTACAACGGCGTGTAGGGCTTGAGTGACAGGTATCTGAAGATCAAGGACACAGTACATGGTGGGGGGAGGGGTGGTTGGCCAGCGTACAGGTGACTGGAAGAATGGTGGCAAGGAAGTGGGTGACAGGTGTGGAGAACTGAGTTTCAGTGAGAGACCGGGGATGGAAGCTGCCTGGATGAGAGAGTGATGACGTCAGAGGGGAAATGGGAGGATGGAAGCTGCCTGGATGAGAGAGTGATGACGTCAGAGGAGAACTGGGAGGATGGAAGCTGCCTGGATGAGAGATTCATGACATCAGAGGGGAACTGGGAGGATGGAAGCTGCCTGGATGAGAGATTCATGACGTCAGAGGGGAAATGGGAGGATGGAAGCTGCCTGGATGAGACAGTCATGACGTCAGAGGGGAACCATAGGACATCAAGGGAAGCAAAGGGCCAGGGATGTGAAGGAACTCAGTTATACAAAGACAGGCTGGAGGCGAGTGACGGGGCATGAAGAACGGAATGATGAAGTGGCAGCTGGATGCTTGAATGGCGGGGGGGAGGACTGTGTAAAACCAATAGGCAAGGAGAAAGTGGCTGAGGTAATGGTAGGGAGGAAGGGGAGCGAACAGTGGATGGAGATAAAGAAGTGGCTGGCAGGTGTATGGAGCACTAAGGGACGTAACGGTGAATGGGGAAACGGATGGCATGGGGGTGGAGGACCACATGATACTCTAATGGGAGAGGGATGAAAGCTAGTTCTGTGGAGGATCACATGACACGTGGCAATTTAGAAAGATGGGTAATAGGCATCCAGTAGCTTTGTGACAGCTGCAGTGTCAGGTGCAGGCATGAATGACAGAGGAAGGGAGGCCCGAGTGACCGAACGGTAGACGGGGGAAAGAACTGTGTGTGTGTAGAAAACTGGATGGGGCGCTGGTTGATGGGAGTGGCAGGCGTGCAGCAGGCTGAACCATGCGAAGACGGCAATCGATGACAGGTTATGTAGAACAAAGTGACACCCGTGTCAGACGGGGGACTTTCATGGAAGAATGGGTGCTATGAGAGCAGGTGTGACAGTGAGAGGTGCCCGTGGAGTGGTGAATGAAGCAGTGGCTGATGGGAAATAAAGGGCAGGCACCTGCAGAACCTGAGCAGTACAGTGGCGGGCCAGGGAATGAATGACCGGTTTGGGTAGAAACTCACGAATGGCATGTTAGGTAGAGGGAGTGAGTGACATGGTATCGGATGCTGAATGAAAAGCACCAGGACCACAGTGTGCATCAGTAGGAGAAGCTGAATGGCGGGGGTTTGCAGGGCTGAGCGGTGCAATGTTGGGTGATGGAATAAGTGACGAAGACTGGCTAATGGAGAACAAAAGATGGGCAGGTGGGGATTTGAGCAGTGGATGGCAGTGTTGGGTGAGGCAATGAATGGCAAGCCCACCAAAGATTTAAAAATACTTGTGGGTGGTAGAATGTGTGGTTACAGTGTAAATGAGTACACAGGTGCATCGGCGTGGGTGGATAGAGGGCCCGTGGGAAGTACGTGGAAACCCACTACTAGGACACCCGCCCTGACCTGATCCACCTCCCACTCCTACTCCGCCCTCTCTGGGCTTCCGGGGTAAGGGAAGCCAGGACAGAGCAAGTGAATGTAACCAGTGCCTAGAAGTCCTTGTCTCTCATTTCTTCCTCTTTTCAGAGCCCTGAGTGTCTAGGGAGAAGTGTCTGGGTTGCTACTCCAAGCCAACACCCCTGCTACCCTGCTTTCCCCATGGCACCTGTAGGCAGGAAGCTTGCTAAAGATCCTTGAGTTGAATGAGGAGAGACCACGGCCAGGACTAGGGAGGACCTAGGAAGGCAGAGCTGTCTACAGGCACTTCCTGTGTCCTCAGCATGGTAGCTACCAGCCTGCATATAAAGAGCCCAGAACCGTCTTGCCCCCACGGCTACCCATCACCTGGATCTGGCTGGGCAGGTTCCCCAAATGAAAAGCCGGGCACACAGGCCCACCATGAACTGGATGACTTCCAGCTAGAACCTGCAGTAAGGAGACCCAATTTGCATATGGTCTTCCATGCACTCTACCTTGGTGTGCATTGCCTTATCTGCCTCAGTTTCCTAATCTGTCAAGCAGGATGGTGTTCCCACAAGCTCATGGGTGAAAAGAGAGAGAGGGGAGAAGAAGAGAGAGTGTGTGTGTAAGTGCCATGATTTCTCAGGCACCAGCTTGTCTGACCCATTGGTCCTACTTCAGCTTTTCAGACCTTTGTGAGTTGCCTGCTCCATGGGATGCACTGTACTGGACACTGCAAGTCAGGGGAACAAAGGTAGTGTGGACCCAAGGTAGAATGAGCAGAATCCACAACGCTGAGACTGACTGGAGGAGAGGAGGGCAAGGGTGGGGCTTGGAGGACTCTGGGAGGAAGGTGGTTTCTAAGTTGGGTAAAAATGCTCAGCCTGGTGGATGGCATAGGACAGGCAAAGGGTCTCACTGAGTTTACTTGTACCTGTGCTTCACACTGGACTACAACCAACTATCTGGATTTCCAGCCCCTTCTGCCAAGGCCAGTCCTTATCTTGTCATCTAGACTGTCCCCAGAGTATTGAAGAAGGTGACAAAGCAAGGCAGGGCAGGTGCTGGACAAGACTGTGGATCACAAACCACACCCAAAACCCATGATGAACTCATGATGAATGCTGTCCGCTTTGGGAAAAGTTAGTTCAATGATCTGCTTTTACTTCATTAGGGAAGGAGTTCAATGTCTGTCTAGAGCAGGGCAGGACCCCTAGGGATTCTCTCAGTGGGCCCCACATCACCTGAAGACCCCAGTCCTAAACCAGTCACTTCCATTCCTACAGCAGCAACCTCAGCTTCAGATGGGCCCGGAGAGTCAGGAAGTGTGAACTTCCTCCCTGTCCCCTAAAACTGTAGCTAGAGAAGAGAAACCACAAGCCAACCCTTCTTTCCCCATGGCAATCCAGTCTTTAAGCTGTCCTCCATAGTTCTACAGAGGGCATCTGGTGGCTTCCTTTCTAATGGTCCTGAAGGTAGCCAACCTAGACTACAGATGTCAGATTGGAAAAACAAAGTGTGATGGAAATCCCATCTCTGGTACATGATTGTGCAAAGAGGCTGACTGTGGGACAGTTTTAGCTTGAACCTCCCACTGTGGGAGGTGATAAGTTTATACCAGTGATATATTATACAAGCTCCAAGACCTCAGCCCCAAACAGAGGTAATTCTAATAAAACTCCTATGCCGATGCAGACCCGCCCCTCGGTGCCACCTACTTCTCCCACTTGCATAACAGGTCTTGGAAGGGGATGTTTCAATTGTACAGCCAATTGGGTCAGTGGGCTGCAGGCAAGGGAGTCTTGCCCAAGTTGAAAACCAAACAGTAAAGCCCCTTTAAGGAGAGCTACAAGTGGCCGCCACCTGACAGCCACAGGAAAGAATGGGCACCAGAATTGGACCTGGTTACGAGGGCAGTTGGTATTCACAAGACTCCCCAGAGAGCTAGGGCCAGAGTCTGTGGAATAGCCTCCAAAAACTTTCAGGAAAGCATAGTCACAGATTCAAAATGAAGAAGTAACTGTATATGTTTTGAAAATCCATTTTACAGAGTAAGCTAATAACTGCATCTAAGAAGCCACATTCATCAGACAGCTCCAGGACTCCTGGCACAACCACAGAGACTTGGGTGCAAAGTTCACACACACACACAATCACCCAAACTTAGGTGAAAAAGGAATTAGCTATGAAAACGAAGCTCACTTTTGCTAGTATCATTGCCCAATAGAAGACACATTCCTTTGAGGGCATGGCTTGGGGCTGGCTTTTATCCTGGGCCTAAAAGCACTTTCATTTGTATGTGTAGTTAAAAAAGGAAAGAAAACAAAAGTAAGTGTAAAGGTGCTTTGTTTCCTACAGATGTGGGTGTTTTTGTGGAACAGCTCTCAAGCAGACAGCAAGGGGCTCAGTCAGTCAAAAGCAAAAGTCCTAAGCACTACAATGAGCAGAGCTGGGGTGGGGAACCTACATTCCCACAGCTGACGATAAAAGGCCACTAGCCAATGGTTAATAAATACAAGTTCTACAGGTGGGGAAACTGAGGCTGGAGGTCAGAAAATGGCATCACTGTGGTCTTCCTGTATGGCAGGCTCCAGATTCCACTCAAGCACAGCTGCCTTAACTGTGTTTTTGTGTGTATGCATATACATGTGTATATGTGTGCATATAGGCAGGTGTGTATGAAT
Source organism: Microtus pennsylvanicus (assembly GCF_037038515.1). Lineage (NCBI taxonomy): Eukaryota > Metazoa > Chordata > Mammalia > Rodentia > Cricetidae > Microtus > Microtus pennsylvanicus. The sequence goes on from NC_134580.1 coordinate 1,508,962, forward strand.
GCAAGCAAGTATGTATCCATGTGGATGTGTGTGCAATTGAATGTGTATGTCTGGATGTGTATCTGCCTGCATACATGTGTCTGCATGTATACACGTGTGCATGCGTATGTATACATGTGTGTAAGAGTATTGTGTTCACATATGTCTGTGCATATAAGTGTATTGTACATGTATATAAATATGCATGAGTGTGGATATATGCATGTGCATGTATCTAAGTATATGCATATATGCATGTGAATATGCATGAGAGTGTGGATTTATGTGGATATCTGCATGTGTGTGCACATGAGAGCATATTTATGTGTGTGTGTGTTTGCAATCTTTTCCCCAAGTCAGTAGAAAATCCAATAAAGGAAATGAGAAAAATCATCTTAGCTCTTTCTCAAGTGGCCCAGATACTGTACTAATGAGAGCCCCTATCCAAGGGGCTAAGACAACAGTTGCTTTTAGCTCCTCTTCCCTTGACACTATTTCCTTGGAAGTTTCAAATATTCAAAGCGTATGTCCAGAACTGCCAATAAAATCAATAAAGGCAACATACCTCAGCGAGAGCCTCCTCAACCTCAAATATTTTTTTAAGGAATGCTGCAACATAACTGTATTTGTCTTTAACCCCAGCCCTCTCACTGTGCCACCCGCATCTTGGGACTGGTTAAGTTTTCTGGGCTGATTTTACTACAGGGAACCAGCCTGAAAAACAAACACCCCCCCCTTTTCAGAGCTAGATGACAAATGGCACTTTCAGAAGACTATGAGATGTCTCCCCTCTGTCCGTGTCACAAGCATAGTCTTGCCTTCCAGCAAATACACCTGCCACCAGAACTAATGACTTGCACATCTGTATATCACCACCACAGTTCAAAGACAGAAGTGATGCAGTCACCTGCTGGTCTCTTCTCTAACCTGTGGAGGGAGGGCGCTTAGGAGCCAGCAGAGGCAAAACCTGTCATATAGACAACTGAAGGGTGACTTTCTTCCCCAAAACATAAAAACTGGCACTGATTTAGCACATATTTTTAAAAGGCAACTTTTAAAAGTCCTTTCAAATAAGAACGAAAGACAGGTTGTCCTGGGCTGGTGTTTCCTGTTGCATTTAGCACCCTGAAATCTTGTGTCCTTTCCCTGCCCCCCTCCAGCAATGCAGGGCTTTTCAGGAAAAGAAAAGTATCATAGGGAAATTAGCGGGTGGTCCAGGAAAGGAAGATGGCTCTCATCAGGGGCATGAGACCACCTCTGAGACAACATTCTGGCTCTCACAGGTCCAAGGAGATGGCCCTAGGCATTCTGCCATGACAGGGCAATTGGCCAGCCAGAGACACTATTTTGCCTCCTGCCAGAAGAGTATCTACCACATCCCCTGGGGTGACGTTTGACACTCAGATTCCCACAGGTCTCCATGTGCAAGTCTAGAGGTGTTCCCCGACCCCAACCTCAGTTGGGGTACAGTCATTGGGACCCACCAGAGACTACTCTGTGGACAGTGGCCTGAGTCTGAGAATCTATAGGCAACCCCATCTGTACCAGACAGACTCTTTCCCACAGTGAGTTAAACACCCCCAGTTTTCGAGCAACATCCAGACTCCTTTGGTCCTCACTCTTAGTCCACAGTACAAGCAAGCACTGCCTATTCAACCCATCAGGACCACATCACAGGTCACCTGCTACCAACTCCATCCCAACCAACGAAGAGAAAACTCTTCTCCTGGGACCTAACACACTCTACAACTCAAAGGAAGGATAATGGGTGCTGAAATCTTGGCTCCCAAATGGCCCCTTTCTGAGGAAGGGTCAGTACCACCATCACCCATAGACCCATAAACAGCCCTCTGTCACCCAGCCAGCTTTGTCCCACATTCCCCAAGAGGGTAGTAAGTGTAAGACTTAGAACCCACTCAGGGAAGCACGGCCCTCACAGGTGGGTGGGTGTCGGCTGTGAGATTATTCTTAGCGCTCCACTCTTTAAAAGAAAAAAGTGGCACCTCCACCCTCAAGACAACAGCATTCTGTCTCTAGAAGTTCACAAGCCTGGCCCACCAGAGCAGTATGGAGCACCAGATAGGGATCCCCTGGAGGAATTGAGATCATTCCCTGAGGGGTGAGACACAGAAACACGGAGCTGTCTTGAACCTGGGAACCCCCTACCCAGCCTTGCACACTGCACACTATTTCCCTGGGACTCCTCCCTCCGGAGCCTGGTAGCTCTATAGCCCTTCTTTACCTATAGTTGTGATGACGGTGATGGCAAAGTAGAAGGAACCCGCGAATTTCCACTGGACACCAGCACGGTGGGGTTCAGACTGCAGAATCACCAGCTCCAGCTGCTGGTAGTCATCGGAGCTGATGTTGTACTTGCCTCTGATGCGGACCTCTTCCGCCTTAAGTTTCTCCTCCTCGCGCATCTCATGGTCGGACTCGAGGGCGTCGAACACAGCAGCACCCACCAGCAGGTAGGTGAAGGTACAGGCGATCAGGGACAGGGTACGCACGTTCTGCCGCTTCATGGCTGCGAAAAAGGAGCCGCCAAAAGGAAAATGAGCCAAACCAGGGCGCGCTTCCCAATGCAGCGCAGCGCGGACGAAGCCTCCTCTGCGATGGAGTCTAAGTTGTAAGCGGTGGTAACAGCAGATGCCGCAGCTGATGCTGGAAATGATAGAATCATCTTGGGGGTCCTCACTGTTCCGAACTTCAACACCTTCAAGCTGAGGAGCGTTCCGGCGTGCCTGGGGCTCCTCGGTCTCGATGGTCACAGTGGACTCCCTGTATTTTGCAGGTTCCGCGGGCTCAGCGGACGCCCCGGGCTCAGCAGATGCCCCGGGTTCGGCAGGCTCGGCGGACTCTGTGGGAGCAGCAAGTTCCGCGGGCGCAGCGGGTTCCGCGTGCCCAACCGGCTCTGCGGGTGTAGCGGGTTCCACGGGCACAACCGATTCTGCAGGCGTAGTGGGTTCCGCGGGCACAATGGACTCTGCAGGCGTAGCGGGCTCACCCAGTGCAGCCGATTCCACGAATTCAATGGGGTCCGCGGGCGTGGTGACCACCACTGGGATAGGCAAGAGGGTGGGCATGCTCATAGCATCACTAGGGTGCGGAGGCCAGCGATCCTGGACCCGGGACACCCTACGCCAGGCCTGGGTCAAGCGACTTGCCCCAGTGCGGATGGTCATGCGTATGGATGGCCCATGCTCATTTCGCGCGGGCTGCGTGGTCCTCGGCACCTGGCCTCTCGAGACCGCGGACCGGGCTGGGGCAGGATCAGGATCAGGAGTCGGTACAGAAGGCGACCCGGGGAGAGGTTCGGCATCTCTCTGGATGCGTTCCGCGGTTAGCGGGGCCCAGCTAATCGCCTCCAGGATGGCGGTTGCCCGGGAGGAGACCAACTTCTCCCTCTAGCTTTCCTCACCCCTTTGGGTGAGGAAACAAAAGTTTGCTAAGTGAAGATGTCTCTAGAATCCCCTGCAAGCAGGGAGAGCGTCTATCTAGCAGGTGCAATGGGCAAGGCAGCCCAATGCCCCACAGTCCTAATGTCCTGTGCCCACCTGGGAGTGCGGGGCATGCGGGCCCCGTCGCGCGTCAGCCGGTCTGCGAAGTTTGTTTCACTCAGCCTCCGAAGCTCAGAAACAGGGCGAAGCCCAAGACAGGAGCTACAACGGAGCTACCTGAGGGCGACGAGGGAACTGCGCAGCGATGGTCGGCCAGCCAGCTCCTTCCCGGGTGGCGGGCGAGGTGGTGGCGGCGGGAGTGGTCCCGCGGGCCTGGAGGAACTGAAGGGTAGGAATAGGGGCAGGCAAAGGCTCATCAGCCGCGGAGGATCCCAAGACTCTGGCGTCCAGGAGTCAGGAGAGGCAGCCACCGCTCTGGTCTGCCTGAGGCGCTGTGCGTGCGCGCCGGAGGGAGCCCGAGTGTATGTATTCGCGAGTGTGCGTGCGCGCGTGTTTGCGTTTGACTGCCCCGCTCCGGCGGGAGGGACGGGGTTGGGGGGGCAGGCTACTCCGAGGACCGGCTTCCCTCCCTCCTCTCTTCTCCTCTCTTCTTTCCCTTCTCTTCCTTCCTCCCTCCTGCAGCCTCCGGGGCGCGCCACCTCCCGCCTGGTCCCTAGCCAGCTGGTGAGGCAGCGCTGGCAGCTTCTGCAGCAGACCTAGTGCTGAGCAGGGTGCTCGCTATGGAACCCAGGAGAGGTGGCTAGAGGGGGAGGGAGAGGGGTAAAACTGGGTGCTGCCACAGGGTGCGGGTGTAGGAGCCCAGCCGCTAGTCAGTTTAGGCTGGGATGTGGGTGGATAAACACGAATGCCTGGGTTTCTTCTGTCCTGCTCCCCTAAGAGCACACACAGCCTTGGAAAAGTGGAGAGTTTGAGAAACCCGCAGCTGAGGACGAGAAACGAATTCGGCCAGTGGAGGCAGATTAGAGCCTTAAGAAACCCGGAGTGTGGTGAATAGAAGGGGGAGGGGCTATGAGCACTTGGGAGTGCAGCAACAGTGGCCTCGCCGCCCCCCCCCCCTTAACACACACACAGGAACACACACACACAGACTTCCAGCTGCAGCAGCCACCTGGCACAGCAGCACCCTACTGGCTGGGGCACTGCCTCCTAGAGTGTTGGGGTTTTAACAGCCTCCTCAGTCCCCACGGTGGGATGCCAGATGTGTCTCCAGTGGTCCTGCACCTGCCAACTCCAGCTACTTACCCCTAGAGCTCTGGCGAATAGCGCAGACCGCCACTCTTAGAGGCACACACACCTCAAGAAAGGAAGGACAGGAGGAATTCGCATTCCCTCTCTTCCCCAGTATGCTCCCTGTTTATTCTCTAATTTTTTCTTGTTTCCATGGCAGAGGAGAGGAGCTCAGAGAGCGTCCCTCCAGCAAACCGCGGCGAAGTTCACCCTCTTAAGTTCAGGCTTGGGGATGGGACAGGAAGATCTTGCCAAAGAGCACCTAGTCTTTTACAGCGAATAAGCCCGTATCTCTCTGTCTAGGCCTTTGGGATCTCCCACCCATCCACCTCTCTTCAGGTCGCTCAGAGGTTTTTCTCACATAAAACATCCCTAGATGTAAAACCAAGGTATTGAGACCCCCGGATTTGCTTTCCTTGGCTAGGCTATCTTCTCCGTCTCTAGAGAAGGAAGAGATGCAGATGGGGGAATCTGGCGACACCCCCCCCCCCAGCCCAGGCAATAGCTAAGAAGCCAGAGCTAGAAACTGACCACAGGAATAAAAGCAGCCTGTGAATCAAACCCAGCTGTTGAGTTCGAAGAAGCCCCGTGTTCTTCAGCCTCTCGGATCATAGTCTGCCTCTGTCTACCCATACTCAGCCTGGTGGGTTTGGAGCTTCCTGTAGGCCTTAGGTAAAAAGCTTTTCACCCAAATTCAAAGGCTTGTGGGTGCACCACAGGACAGGGGCATTGGCGCTCTGCACTATGCCTGGACAGTCATGTCTCCATGGGGTCTTCAGGTACGCGAATGGGAAGCCCCACCGGAGCAGGTGCACTCCCCCAAATCCATTTTAGAATCCATGCCCTCACCCCCCTCCCACACCACCACCACCGTGCTTGGCAAGTGAGTCTGGCTGCGGGGTGAGTCACCACAAGTGAGCGACAAGGATTCCCAGCAACTGGTAATTAATTGAGCCATGGCTCAGCCCACGACGGAACCCCAATCAGGCCTCCCGCAGCTCTGGCAGCAGTGACACCCAAGAGGTCCCAAAAGGTTTGTGTGTCTCGGTACCACCAGGGGGCACTGGACTCCGATCCACAGATATGCCCACTTTTGAGTCAACTAGACTGCAGTGAAGTCCAAGCTGTCCCCAAAGGCGAGTGGGAGGGGGCCGGGGAGGGGGATGGACTGAGCTCCAAGGACAGGATTCCAGGCTTTGCGCAGAGACATTTATATTCGATTTAGGAGGCTCCAGTTACATGCAGTCCTTCGGAAAAATGGAAAGGAACTTCGGCTTGAAATTATCCCCCAAACCCCTTGCTCCATAGGTGAAGGAAAGGGCCTCCTGTCCAAGACCACAGCATTATTCCATCTGAAACCAACTGTCTCCGGGTTTCTTTCCAACTTTCCCACCAGAAAAACAGTGGTTTTTCAGACCCAAGTTCCCCATCCACGCGCCACAATCCAGTCCTTGAATGTCTTTTGATCGCCTATGGAACTGGAGATCCTTGGAGCAGAGCCTGGGTCCTAACTATTTTGCCTGCATCTCTATTTGTAGTGATAATTTGATTGCATTTTAATAAATCAAACTTGCCTGAATATCAGAGAAGCAAAGCAGTAAGTCACTAGAGAGACCTTTTACCTATATCAATTCTCAGAGTGAAGGGGCGATCCTCAGGCTACCTAGACTACACTTTCTCCACCAAATCTCAAACTTCAACAAGCTGTCTCCTCCTCCTAATATACTCCTCTCAACCCAGGCTTATCACTCCTTTATTTAAAGCTCGCCTGAAGATAAGATTGCAGAACTAAACCACTAGGGGCCAGAGGGTGGGGAGGCACACACCTTTAATCTCAGGACTCAAGGCCACCATGGGATTACAGCCCTTTAATCCCAGCACTAGGGAGGTGGAGTTAGGAGTGCTGTGGCTGGACAGAGAGGGGTATACAAGGAGGAGGAGACAGGAGCTCATGGGAACCTGAGGTTTTGTGGAGAAGGTGCAGTCTAGGCAGTCTGAGGATCGCCCCTTCCGTCTGAGCATTGGTAGAGGTCAAGGGTTTCTCTGCTGGCTTGCTGTTTTGTTTCTCTGATCTTCAGCCATTCTCAAGAAAGATGCTCAGCTACCGCTACAGGTTGATGCCCAGAGAGCATTAGATTAGTGACAGCACCCCCCCCCTTCACTTCATGGGTGGTTCTGAGAATCCCAATCCTGGGGTTGGGTGCTGGGCCATGGACATTTTTTTAATGCTAGAAAAAAATCTATTATGGTAAAATGTCTTTATCCTTTGAATAATTGCCAATTAAGCTCAGAAATTCTTCCTGCCCTTGTCTGGCGTGGGGCCACCTGTCCACCTTGGAGTCAGTGACAGCTCTCCTTCCCAGGTAGGGCTGGAGGTTGATAAGTGCAACCCTGGGGCTTCTTGACTAGACTTGGGCATGACTAGGAGGTGCAGGGAAGAGCTGAGACAGGGAGGGAGGGCAAGGCTCTGGGGATGTCAATACAGGGCACAGCTGTGGCCAGTGAGTGGGCACCCAGGCCCTCTGCACCCCTTCAGAAGGCAGTCCCTAGGCCTCCTTGCACTTTGGTTCTTTCTTTACTAAACGTAGATGCATCTTGTTAGCTAATAAAACACACCATGGTTTTGTAACTCTGCCACCTAGTTATTTGTTCTGTTCACATAGTGTGCTTGTCTGCAGCCTTGCTTCCAGCCCTCTAGCAGAGAGAGGCCAGTGGGCTTGCAAATCCTGGCACCACAATGAATAAAGAAGAGGGGAAGCAACTCAGTGCTTCTTCACATCCCACAGTGTGTCTGGCTACAGGGGTTGCAGGTAGAGGAAGGGGAAGGGAGGAGGCACAGTGCTCTGTGCCAAGTATCCCATGCTGGTGCCACTGCTAGCCCAGGGCAGTTTCTTTTTGCTGGTTGTAAGCCAGATCTGCCAATGCCTCTCTGGATATTCTGAATCCTTGGGAATGCCACTTTCCATGGGGTAGGGTGAGTTCTCCCGCAGGCTCACCTTGAAGGAGGAGCAGTATGGAGTCTTCCCACTGTGGAACCCTGGGATGGTTAATACTGTCAACTTGATAGAATCTAGACTGTGCTCACCTTTGGGCACACCTGTGAGGGGTTACCTAGGTTATGTTAATTGATGCAGGAAGGTTCATCTTAATTGTGAGCAGCAGCACTCTTTGGGGTGGAGTCCTGGGCTGACTAACAGGAGGGGAGCGAGCTGAGCATTTGCATTCCAGCCTACTTCCTGACTGTGGACATGATATGGCAGCTCCCTCAAGCTCCTGCCACCATGCTGTCCCTGTGTCTAACCTGAGACTGTGAGCCAAAATAAGCCCTTCCTTCCTCAAATTGCTTTTCCCCCATTGGAGACAGGAAAAGGAACTAAGCCCCAAGAACAGGCTCCTTCTCCAGCCTTTGGCAAGTCCCAAAGTCATGTGATTTGCATAGTTGGTAGTCTGCCTTCACTCCAGCCTTCCGCCAGTGTCAGGTCCCAGAGAAGAGCACCCCAGGTGAGGGGCAGGAAGCCCACCCAGTATTCCCCAGACTCTTCTCGGTATATGAGCTAGTATGGTTTAAAGTCACACGGTTTCATCAGCCCTGGGTTAAACTGTAGAACATGGGTCTTCTTGGAGATGTAGGTCTGCCAACAAGGATTCCTCCCCACCCACAGTAGTACCATGACCAGAGTTTTCCAGACTCACTCAGTGATGGAATTGCCTGTAGGTGAAGCAGCACCAGGTCCTAGAAGCCCATTTTGGAAGTGGTTGCCCCAGGCTAAAGAGCTGAATGTAGAAAAGTGGACAGTCTGGGTTCTAGGGAACTCATCTTAGTATCTCTTTTTATACCAGGATCTGTGGTACAGTCTGGAGCACCTCTTGAGTACTAGGGTCTGGCAGATTCCTTCTTCCTGAGTTCCTACCTTCAGCTCAGTTGAACATGTCCATCTCTCTGTCAGGAAGCCAGACCTCTCCTTTGAACAGACTGACCTTGCATGTCCATGCTGAAAACCCACCGGTAGGGCAGACACCCTCTTTTCATCATTCCCACCCTCCAATCCAGGCTCCTGTAGCTCCTCTCATCTGAGTCATCGTTGTCTGCCTACTAAGGGTCCACTCTGATGCTACATCTGGTGCCTCTAGGAATTTCCCTCTTCCTCAGGCTGGAGAGCCATGTCTGAGGTCAGGTGGGAGGGTCCATTCATGGCTGTAGTCAGAGAAGTCCTAATGAAGACCCCAGAAAGCCACTCTTATTGTCCCTGGTTAGTGAGGAGCCAAAGTACCTGAAATTAATACAATGGTGGGAGATGCAGGCTATGGCAGGCAGGGAGCTATCTTCACTCCCCTGCCCTTTTTAAGCAGGCACAGGTCACAAGGATGAGGCCATGTGATGAAGTGATGGCATAAAGATTGATAAGGAAGATGGGAACCTCCACACCCTGGTACTCAGCAGGTGCCCCAAACTGTTTTGTGGCTGCTGGGTTAAATTTGAAAGATACTAAAATGAATCCTCAGAGTTTGTTGCCCACAATGTAAACACCAGAGGTAACACAAAAAGGAAGATGGTTTAGAGCTTCTAAGACACAAGCGGGTGTTGAAAGAAGGACACAGAGACTGGGTCTTACAGAGGCTCAGGGAACATAGCCTTTGACTTGTCAGGGTCCTGGCTTCCAAGGATATGGGTGGGTGACATGCGGAATTGACCGTAAACAGGTCGCCAAATCCTGGTGATCTCACTGGAGATTTCCAAGCTTCAAACTTGTCAATACATTGTTTATGATATCCCAAATGGGCAGAGGATATCCATACATCCACTGCAGGAATAAAATTCTTTGGGGATGGATGTGGTCTGCATCCTGGGTTAGAAGATTTTTAACGGTAGGAGTATCATTTCATGGTAAATGGGATCTTCTTGGAGTCAAGGTCACCTGGCAAGTGAAGGAAATAACCAAAGGCAAAGACAGCTGAGGCTCTCCCCACAAAGCTCTCTGCCATGAAACCAGCATGCCTTGGAACACCATGCGATCCCTTGATGCCCTTTTCCACTAGAGAAAACCAGATTAGTAGAATTCAAGTTTCTTAAGGTGGTCTGGTCCTCTGCTCAGCTCCCACCTGGCCCATAAAAAAGCCATGTCGCACTCCCAAATGGAGCCCAGGATCAATCAGAGGCTGCTGACAGCTCCCAGAGAGTTTGCTACAGTCAGTAAACCTGTGCCTATCATCTGAGTCTCATTAACAGGCTGGAGAGGCAGGACCAGCAGCCTGGCCAATAGAGGAGGACAATATGTATCACACAGAAACTGACACTGCAGGCCAGGTCTGAGCCTCTTGAGCAGCAGAGAGCATCCTGACCCCAGCCTTCATTTCTGAGTGCCCAGCCTTGGCACAGAACACAGGTTAACGGTCATTTTCTGACCCTACTCACAAAATGGACACAGGGAACATGGGTAGCCAAAAAATGACACTGATGACCTCTCTCCATCACCTCCCCACTACCCAGGGTTAGTATTAGTTAGTCAGAGTCAAGGGGCACTTATTGACCCATTCTTCTGCCTTTTTAATAAATAAAACTTAATAGGGCAAGTGAGATGATTCAGTATACTAAAAGTGTTTGCCTCCAATCCTTTGATTTGAGTTCAATCTGCAGGACCCACACAGTAGAAGAAGAGACCTGACTCCCATAAGTGATCCTTTGGCATCTACATGAATGCACTCTATGACATGCATGCACACGTGCACACACAATAAAATAAATATTTAATTTTAAAAAAATCTTTAGTTCTAAAAATAAACAAATCAAGAAGCTAGTTCAGTTGGTTGAGTGTTTGCCTGGAATGAAAAAGGCTCTGGGTGTGAGCTGTACACACCTGTAATCCCAGAACTCTGGCGAGAGATGCTGGAAAGTCAGAAACATACAGTCATCTTTGGGTACATAATGTGTTAAGAGCCAACATGGTACAACACGAGGCCCTGTCTACACAAACACATCAACCTCGCCCAGCTGTGATCCCTGCTAGCTACTCTAACAGTGATAGTCACACTGATCTCCCCACTGGGCAGCATGCAGAGAACAAGAAACTATGGCATGTTCAACCCTCAGTGAGTCATCTAGGCTGCATTTCTCCCCACAGGGATCTTTTCTGAAGACAAAGAACCAGAGGTGGTGAACGACTTCAAGGAAGTCCTTCCTGATACAACAGGGCAGATACATAGAACTCAAACACACACACAGAATCTCTGTGACAGCCTGCACAAGACCTATACAAGCTCAAGCCAGCAAATCCTAGCATGGAGTGCAAAGGTGGGCACAAAATCCCACCGCTGGCTGAGAAGCTATCAGCATTTGAAAGCTGCTGCAAGAAGAAAAGTCAATTTTCTTTATGGGACCCCCTCCCCTTAGAGGCCAACAACACTCCAGGACAGACCCCATGACAAAATGTACTTACCCAACAAAAATTGAACTTAATGGGTTTAAAAGGCATACTAAAAAATAAGGAAGAAAACTCAAAGGCAGGTAGGTGGGGAGATGAGGGTGGATCTGGGAGCAGTTGGGGGAAGGAGCAAGTCTGGTCAAAATCCACAGTATGAAATTCTCCAGGGAAGTGTGTAGGTTGGTTTCAGATCTTCGTCTCCCTCCACTCCACCAAATCCAGTCTCCAGCCTCATCCCAGGCTCTCTAGCAGGCTACCTGCTGCAGCCCATCCCCCACCCCATTCCCATCTCTAGGTCCCAAGTCCTCTCCTCCTCCCTACTCTTCCTGTTACCACAATCTCCAACTCCAGCAGGATTTTTTTGGGAACCCTTCACATAAGGGTGACAGAGAGGCAAGTAGGCCAGTGAAGCAGGCAGGCAAAGCTAGGCAAGCTTGGAATCTTCACTCTCCCTCCTCTCCTCCATATGCAACCCCCAGGCTCATCCCCAGCTCTGTAGCTGAATACCTGTTGTAGCATCTCCTCACTCTCTACCACCATTACTGGAAAACTAAGCAGATCCTAGTGGAACACTCTGCTTTCCTCCTTCCTGGGGATACCCTTAGCCCCCCATCCCATCTCCATTCCTACGTGTCAGCTTCCAATACCTAGGATCACATTTTACCCAGAACCCCAGGGACCACATCTATTAAGATCCCAGAAGAATTTCCTACCAGGCAACACATAGCCAACACACTCTCCTAAGAACCAGAGAATACATCAAAAAACAAGGAACAAAACACCCACCCAATGAAGACAAGACCAGATATCAGCACCTGGAATTACAATCTTCCTCAAACCAGATGCCTAGATAACAGCATAAAAACACAATAACAGTCAGGACAATAGGTCTTCACTAAAGCAACTCTCCCACAGCAGGTGCCGAGTAACGTAACATAGCTGAAGCACAAAGCAAGGACCTTAAAATAGCCTTTATGAATATGACAGAGGGCCTTAAAGAGGAAATGAATAAATCCTTTAAAGAAATCTATGAAAATGCAAAGAGTGGAAGGAAATGAAGAAAATCATTCAAGATCTGAAAAAAAATGGAATAGAATCAATAAAAAACCCAAACTAAGAGAAATTTGGAAATGAAAAATTTAGAAACCTCAGAGACAAACCTCAATAACAGAATACAAAAGATGAAAGAAAGAATCTTAGACTCTGAGGACACCACAAAGGAAATAGCTACTTTGGTCAAAGAAAACGTTAAATCTAAAAGAGCTACCAGCATAAAACATCCAGTAAATCTAAGAGACTATAAAAAGATCAAATATAAGAATAACAGAAATCGAGGAAAGAGAAGAAACCCAGGTAAAAGGCATAGAAAATATTTTCAACAAAATAACAGAAGGAAATTTCCCCAACCTAAAGAAGGAGATGCCTATCAAGATACAAGGAGCATACATTACACCAAATGGACTAGACCAGAAAAGGAAATTCCCTCAACATGTAATAATTAAAACTAAACACAGAACAAAGAAAGAATATTAGAGAGGGCAAAGGGAAAAGACCAAGTAACATATAAGACTGACACATTGGGATTATACCTGATTTCTCAATGAAGACTCTAGAAGCCAGAAGAGCCTGAACAGATGCAATGCAGACTCTAGGAGACCACAGATGCCATCCCAGAATATTATACCCAGTAAAACTTCAGTCATCATAGATGGAGAAAATAAGACATTCTGTGATAAAACTAAATTAAGAAATATCTATGTGCAAATCCAGTCCTACAGAAGGTGCTAGAAGGAAAACTCCAACGAAAAGAGATTAAAATGCTCAAGAAAACACAGGAATAAATGATCCCAGACCAGAAAATCAAAAGAAAGGAAACGCACAAACACCACCACCACAACAACAGCAGCAACAACAAAATAACAGGAATCAACAAACATTGCTCATTGATATCTCTTAACATCAAGGATAGTCATCACCTCAGGGTAAAGAGCTGAAAAAGGATGCGCCAAGCAAATGGACCTAAGAAAGCAGATGTAACTGTTTTAATATCTGACAAAATAGACTTCAAGCCAAAACTAATTGTAAGAGATAGCGAATAATACTACATACTCTAAGGAAAAATTCACCAAGTGGATATTGCAATTCTTAACATATATGCACCAAATACAAGAGCACCCAAGTTCATAAAAGAAATGCTAGCTTAAATCACACACTGATAGTGGGACACTTCAATACCTTATACTCAACAAAGGACAGGTCATCCAGACAAAAACTAAACAGAGAAATGCTGGAGCCCACTGCTGTTATAAATTCAATGGAACTAACCGAGGAACATTCCACCCAAACACAAAAGAATACACCTTCTCCTCTACACCTCATGAAAGTTTCTCCCAAATTGACCACATCATTGGACACAAAGCAAGTCTCAAGTGATACAAGAAAATAGAAATAACACCCTGTATCCTATCCGACTACCACAAATTAAAAATGAGTATCAATAACAACAGAAATAGCATAAAGCTTACAAACTCATGGAAGATGAACAACCCTCTACTGATTGGCAAATGGGTCAAGGACAAAATTAAGAAAAGCAAAGACTTTCTAGACTTAAATGCAAATGAATACACAATGTCCCCAAATTTATGGGACACAATAAAGTTCTAAGAGGAAAATTCATAGCACTAAGTACCTACATTAAAAAAAATTGGAGAGAGCTCATACTAGTAACTTAACAGCACGCCTGAAAGCTTTAGAAAAAGCACACACCCAAAAGGAGTAGATGACAAGAAATGATCAAACATGGGGATGAAATCAATAAAAATAGAAACAACATAAAGAATCAATGAAACAAAACATTGGTTCCTTGAGGAAAATCAATGAGATTAATAAATTCTTATCCAAATTAACTACTAGATAGAGAGTGTATATCCAAATTAACAAAATTAGAAATGAAAGCGGGGAAACAACAATAGAGGTCCAGGAAATCCAGAGAATCATGAGAACATACTTTAAAATCCCATCTTCCACCAAGTTGGAAAAATCTTTAAAAAAAATGGTTAGTTTTCTTGATATGTACCACTTATCAAAGTTAAATTAAGACCAGATAGCAATTTAAACCATAACATCTTCTACAGAAATAGCAGCAGTCATTAGAAGTCTCCCTACCAAAAATAGCCCAGAGTCAGATGGTTTTAGCACAGAATTCTACCAATCTTTTGAAGAAGAGTTAAGGCTAATAGTCCTCAAATTATTTGACAAAATAGAAACAGGAAACACTGCCCAATTCAACTTACAAGGCCACATCTACCCTGTTACTCAAACCACATACTCAACAAAGAAGAGAATGACCAGTTTCCCTTATGAACATAGATGCAAAAATTTGAAAAAAATACTTGCAAACCAAACCCAAGAACATATCAAGAGAAAGGAAGGAAGGAGAAAAGGAAGGAAGAAGGAAGATCATCTGCCTTGATCAAGCAGGCTTCACCACAAAGAGGCAAGAAATCAGGGAAACAAGACCTTTCACAATAGCCTCAAATAATACAAAATATCTTAATATCTATTTAACTAGGCAAGCAAAAGACTTGTATGATAAACAACTTCAAGCCACTGAAAAAAAGAAATTGAAGAAGGTGTTAGAAAGAATGAAATGGGGGTCTCACATGGACAGGAAAAGGGAAGAGGGGCTGAGGAAGAGAATACAGGGAGAGAAACATTAAAATTAAGGGATATTTGAGAGGTAGTGTGGAAACATAAAACAGTAGAAACTTCCTAATATATATACATATATGAAGGCACTTTAAATAAAACTCCCAAATAATGGGTGAGACAGAGCCTCAACTAGACATGTCTTGTCACCAAATGAAGCACCCTGTACTTGGATTGGGACCATCTAATTGAATTGTGGGCCAAAAGGGTCCCACAGGAACCACCAAACAATCCAAGCTGTTGCTAAGACTGTAGGTTACTCTCCACAAACTGACAGCAAGGCCCCATTGCTGAAGACAACATCTACACAATTCATTGAACACGGAGAAGCCAAGCTGGTGCCTACATAGAGTCTTCACCCCCATGTGCTAGCATCTTTGGTACAGGAAGGTGTTGAGGAATATTAATTGAAGATGTGTTACATTTGCTTATGCTATGGAACATTTGTTTAATGATGCAAAAATGTGTTGCATTCTTTTATGTTGCATCTGCTTAACTCTGAAGTTGTGTTACTTTGCCTGTCTAAAACACCTGATTGGCCTAAAAAAGAGCAGAATGGCCAATAGCAAGGCAAGAGAAAACCAGGCAGGACTGGCAGGCAGAGAGAATAATTAGGAGAAATCTGGGAAGAGAATATCGAAAGCAAAAAGAGGAGAGAAGATGCTGAGGGCCAGACACTCAGCCAGACACTGAATAAGAAGGAACAAAAAGATATACAGAAATAGAGGTAAAATCTCAGAGGCAAAATTAGATAGGATAATTTAAGAAAAACTGGCTATAAATAAATCAAGCTAAGACCAGGCATTCATAAGTAGGAATAAGTCTCCATGTATTTATTTGGGAGCTGGGTGGCAGGCCCCCAAAGAGTAAAAAGTTAAACAACCAACTACTTTTTTTTTTGGTGGTTTTTGTTTTTCTTTGATTTTTTGTTTTGATTTGTTTTTGTTTTACTTTTAAAGGTGAAATTCTACTTGCTCAGAGAGGCTTAATAGCAAGTAGCTAACCCTCTGTCCTTGCCTGTGTCTCCTGAAAATGGGGTGTCCTTCTGTCCAGGCCTCACTTATAGAACCCTAGCTATACTTAGTTCCCCCATTCCACTTACTGTCAGCTAGTTGCTGAGTCAGCCTCCTGGCCCCAGGTTAATTTTATTTAACCAAATAAATGTAACACATCTTTGTATCATTAACAAAAGCAGCAGGGAAAAAATGACATACTTTTACATAGTTAAAATGATAGTCCACAAAAAAAAAATGTTATTCCACAACATTGGGGCTCCGAAAGACCAAAGATTAAAAAGAAAAAAAAACTACAGGAAGGGTCTCTGAATGCTGTAAAAGCAAAAATGTAAACATTAGCCTGTTTTTCTTTGTTTGTTTTTCGAGGTCGGGTTTTGATGTAGCTTTGGAGCCTGTCCTGGAACTAGCTCTTGTAGATCAGGCTGGTCTCGAACTCACAGAGATCCGCCTGCCTCTGCCTCCCGAGTGCTGGGATTAAAGGCCTGTGCCACCATTGCCTGGCATCAAAAAAACCTTTGATTTACAATGGTGTATTGTGTATCTTTATGGGCATTGTCAACTCCTAAGAGACGAGAGAAAGAGAGAGAGAGACAGAGACAGAGAGAAGCAAAGGTTAAAGGTTCCAGAAGGCTCCAAAGGCTCCTCTACCTCCAAGTCTTTGGTCATTTCTTCCAGGAAGCCCTCCTTGGTCCCAAGCTGGTTCTGGGACACACCAAGTGTTTGAAAACCCCATCTCAAACAGCCTCTGCCTCCCCTATAGCTGTCACTTCCCTCTGCATTCCCAAAGGACAGGGAGGATGGAGATGCAAACCACCTATGTCCCCATCCCTGGTATGAGGCCCCATCTAGATCAGGAGAAACACTGACCTGTTAGAATTAAGCCAGTGACCTCTGGGAGTCCAGGCAACATGTCTGCTCTACTTTCCCCATCTTTGAGTTGCTCTCTGCCCCAGATGTCACCTGTGGGTGATACAAGGTGGAAGGCAACCACAGAATCAGGAGTAGGAAGCATGAAGGATCACACGGGGCAGCCAGAAAGCCTTTTAGGCTGTCCCAGAGAGCTCCCCAGCATAGAGAAGGTTAGCTTGCCACCCTCAGGCTGCAGGGTGGGTGAAGGCCCCGCTCCCAGGGCTGCCGAAGCAGAGCCTGAGGAGGTGTCTGTTAACGGCAAGAGCTTGCCCAAGCTTTGCCTCTCTTCTCATCCGACCAGAGGCAAATTGCTACTTGGGCCTCCTCCCTTTGACAAACCAGGCCACACAGCACACAGAAGCCCAGACCTGCCCAAGGTCAAATGCAACTGTCCCAGGGTACCCTGAGGTCCCCTAGAGTGACTAGGAAGTTCAGCATCCCATTTTTTCCCGAGTACCTATAGGAGGGTACTTATAACCCAGCAGTAAAGCCAACAAAATCTCTGCCTTTGTGGGAAAGGTGTTCTCATGGTACAATGGACAGTAACTGAGTTTTCCAATTGGGTAACTCCGAAGAGGCTGAGGAAGATAGAGTTTGTGTGTGGCATGTATTTGTAACAGGTGGGCTAGTGGAAGGATTTCCCCTGAGGAGAAGGTACTTGTATTGAAACTTGAGTGACATCTAGGAGGAAAGGCGGGATAAGCCATTGCAAATACTCTGAGCTGGCACCAGATGTGCTGACAGAGAATCAAGAAGCAGATGGGGCTAGAATGTGGGCATCCGTGGGAAGCAGTAAAAGAAAGAGTCAGAGGTCAGGCCTTTTTGGCTTCTAAGAGGACAAGAGATAAGATTAGATAACACAGTTCCCAGATAGCATGGGAAGGAGCCTGGGTTTGTCTACACATGCCATTATCCACAAATGCTGCACATGGAAAAGGGGACCAAAGTACAGGCACCTCTCTGGGTGGCTATGGCATCTCAGCACCCACATTCCCTAGTCTTGGCAGCACAGGGCAGGCCTGGAGAGCTCTCTGATAATTTTTCTGACTGAGGAAGACAAAAGGTCCTAGAAATTGGTGGTCAATTAAAGCAACAATGGTCCTAACTCTTATGGCTCTAAACATGCTGGGGACACTGTGTCACAGCTGGGTATCCCTAGCCACCCTGACCTCCAAGGTGCCAGTCACAGGGACCAGAGCCACTAGAGTGGCTGAAGCCACAGCAGCTGCTTCTGTTGATGATGAGTTTCCAGTGCGTAGGATAGGCCTGCTGAATACAAGATGGCTCTCAAAACACAGAGAGAGCCCAGGTCCCTCCTGCTCAGTCACTTGGTGCTTGAAATCACTGGCCCCTTTAAAAAAATGTTCAAATCACTAGCCAGTCTTGATGATGCTTGGAAGGCTAAGACAGGAGAATCAACCTGAACTAAACAGGGGTGTTCTGTCTCAAAAATAATTCTAAATACAAAATTGATTATTTTTGTATAAAACCCCAAAAGGAAGTTGATTCTAAGAAGTGCTCCAGGGAAATTTGATGGTACCATCTCAGGATTGGGATCTTAGCTTTGGGAAACAATGATTTTCACTCCCTGAAGTCAGCTGTTGCTGAGGACCCTTCAGGAAGAGTCTAGTTCAAAAGCAATGGTTGGGCAAAAGGCTCAGTCAGTACAGGAAAGAAGAGACACCTATACTGACCTGCAAGCAACCCAACATGGACCTCTCTCAGTTATGGCTTCTCCCTCTCCAGGAGCACCATGGAAAACTGACAGGAAAAAGATTCACAACAAGGTTCAGAAACCAGAGCCTGTGTGAGCTTCCATCCCCTCTCCCTCTCTACTTAGGACATAAGGGCACCATAGTATGGTAACCACATTACCAGCCTCTTCCAAAGACCTCCTTGTTTTCTCTCCCATGAATCCTCCCTAGTATTTATTCATTTTCTTCTCAGTATCCTACCCCAAGGATAACTAGCAATCCAATCTGAGTCCTGGGATCCTGTGAAGAATGTGTGCAGTATTGGATAGGCTCAGAGCCAGACAAGAAAACAGAAACTTGGAAAAAAAAAAAGAGTAGCTTACACCCTATCTGATTTTCAGTCAACCAACACAGGTAGATGATGCAACCATAGGGAAAAAAATTGCTTAAAAGTTAAAAATAAGTGGCTTAAAGGGACAAAGATGCATTTCCTGTCTGTGTGACAGCAGGTGCTCATGGAGACACCCTAGGTCCATGTGAGGCTCTCTCTGGCCTTGTGATCCCCAACAGGGAAAGGGAAAGTAACAGATCTGGCATTGTTTTCTGGGCAATTCTACCCCCAAAATCCAGAATCTGCTCTGAATACATTCCAGGGCTACAGTATGTCGCATGGCCAGGTATGGGCTATGCAATGTGACCTTGGTGAAAAGATCCCATCTTAGGGTCTTGCATACCCCAGGGAGCCAAAGGGGAATAGTGAGGGTTAACATCCTTGCATGTGACCTGTATCCACATGAGGTTAGTCTCCAGAGAACACTCAGGAACCTGTGAGACAGATAAAGACCAGGGAGCAAAGAAGGATGGAGCGAGAAGCAGACCTTGACACGTGAAAGAATTCAACCAAGATGAATAAGAGTAGACTTGTCTCTAACTATAGCAGAAGTGCTAAGGGAGGACTCTAGAAATAGAAGGGAGAGTCTAATGATAGTACTATAAATGTCAAAGCTCAGCAACCTTTGGGATATGTCTGGGTAATGATGAGTACAAAGATTTCACCTGAGCAGGGAGCAGAAGAAAATAGAATAGTTCTAGAAACGTCATCTTTGGGAAGCAAGGAGAAATGATAACAGAGAAATAGAACACCTTACCTTAAGAATAATTGGAATTTTGCTCTTAAATAATAGTGAGAAGCTGGTTGGTTACATAGACAAAGAAGAAATGTGGTCCTTAATGAGATGGAAAGATCTAGAAGGTGCTTCCAAGTACTGAGGTTACAAGTGTGCTTCGCCATGCTAAACTTATTTAATGACTTCATTTAAAGTAATTCCTATACTCTCTTCTCACCAATCATTCATTTTATGCAATCTCATTCTTTCTCTGTCCTTGTTTTTCATAGATTAATCTTATTGTCTTCAGTCCCTTTCCCCTTTTCACTTGGAAGCACTTATACTGGCCTGCAAGCAACCCAACATGGGCCTCTCTCTCAGTTATGGCTTCTCTCTTCAAGAGCACCATGGAAAACTGACAGGAAAAAGATTCACAACAAGGTTCAGAAACCAGAGCCTGTGTGAGCTTCCATCCCCTCTCCCTCTCTACTTAGGACATAAGGGCACCATAGTATGGTAACCACATTACCAGCCTCTTCCAATGACCTCCTTGTTTTCTCTCCCATGAATCCTCCCTAGTATTTATTCATTTTCTTCTCAGTATCCTACCCCAAGGATAGCTAGCAATCCAATCTGAGTCCTGGGATCCTGTGAAGAATGTGTGCAGTATTGGATAGGCTCAGAGCCAGACAAGAAAAAAGAAAGTTGCAGAAAAAAAAGTAGCCTTCATCCTATCTGATTTTCAGTCAACCAACACAGGTAGATGATGCAACCATAGGGGAAAAAATTGCTTAAAAGTTAAAAATAAGTGGCTTAAAGGAAAAAGAAGTGAAGACGATAAGATTAATCTATAAAAAAACAAGGACAGAGAATGCAAAAATAAAAAAAGAAGAGAGTATAGGAATTAATTTAAATGAAGTCATTAAATAAGTTTAGCATGGCAAAGCACACTTGTAACCTCAGTACTTGGGGGGCTGAGACAGAAGGAGAGAGAGTTCCATTCTAGCCAGGAATCCAAGCAAAACTGTCTAAAAATGAACCAACCAATAGGTTAGTATGAAAATGGAAAGAACTAAAATCTTCCATTAAACAACAGACAGTGTTGGTAATGGTACAGTTGATGGAGCGCTTTCCTGGCAGACACAAGAACCTGAGTTCAATCTCGGAAACTCGCATTTCAAAAAGCCAGGCGTAGTGGGGGAATGCTTGTAATTCAAGCTCTAGGGAAGCAAAGATGGGCAGATCCTCAAGGCTCACTGGCCAGCCATCCTAGACTATTTGGTGAGCTCCCAGCAAGTGAGAGACCCTGCCGCAAAAATACAAGGTGGATGACTCCTGAAGGACAATGTCCAAGACTGACCTCTGTCCTCCACACACGTGTGCACACGCAGGTTGTGCATATACACGCATACATACCAAACATAAAAAATAAAAAACAGACATTTTTATACTGATTACATGCAAAATAAAGAAAAGAGCAAAAGCATTTACAGAAATACAGTCAACATTTTCTTTAAAATATTTCAAATAAATAGCTTGGGATGTATTAAAGTAAAGGTTGGGTATAGTGGCACATGTCATTAATTCTAACACTTAAGAGGTAGAGACAGGCAAATCTCTACTTTTTAGAGCTCAACTTGGACTACAGAGTGAGACAATGTCTAAAAAATTTAATAAAAAAGTGAAAGTAAAGTAGGACTGGCAAAGACCTACCATAAAAAAATGCCAGGCACATTTAAATGTACGAATTAATTAGAATATTCTGCAATGAAGCAACACAGAGCCTATTCTGTTTTTTTTCAGTGCCTATTCTTAAAAATAGAAGAACTAAATATAAAAAATAAAAACTTAGGCAAGAAAAGACAACTTGATAAAAAAGAAAGTCAGTTCAAGACAACTTCACATTTCCTTTGTCTCTGGGCACAGATAATTTGGTCTGGTGGCACACACCTGTAATTCCAGCACTGAGGCAGTGACAACTGGAGGACCAAAAGTTCAAGAACATTGTAGACTATATATGTAGTGAGTTCAAGGCCAACCTGGGATATGCATGACCCTGGTACAATGGAACAGAAATAAAGGAATCATTAAATGAAAGAATGTTTAACCACTGATAACTATCCAGAATATATTTCTTGGTCATTCATTGTATACTAACTTGGGCAAAAATGCCTTAAAAAGTCATTTTTGAGATGGTTATGGGGGTTTGAAATGGACATTGTTTTAGAAGACTATAGACCTTGGTGTAATTTTCTCATGTACAAAAATACAATGGCTGTGATATAGGAAATGACCTTTATTTATTAAAGGGGAGAACTGAGTATTTAGAGGTGAATTGTCATGGATTCTACACTTCAGGAAAGCAACATGGCTGAGTGTGTCCAGTCTCTGGATGAACCTGGGGTATGCATGGTGTCCACTATACTCATCTCTTGAAAAATTCAAGACAACAAAACCCAAGTCAATGACCTCAAAATTGGAAAATGTGAACAGTGAATATGTGGTTATAGAATATACAGTGGAGAATGTCACGCTTTTAAATTCCACTGATGGGAACCAATATGCAATAAGACAACTATGCAAAATTCAGAAACACAAAACTCAAGGTTCTCAGAGGCCATATATGCTGACTACATCCTGCACACATAACAACAAATAACAAAAAGGGGAGGCAAAACCTCAAACATTAACTTCAAATTTTTAACATCCCTACACAACCTTGCATCAAAGAGCAGTTCAAGAGAGAAAATACAGACTTTTGAGGAAGAGAGAGAGAGAGAGAGAGAGAGAGAGAGAGAACTATTTACTACAAGAAACAAAGTTAACACTACTGAGACAGTCTTAAATGCTTCCACTGAAAAAGGCTGAACGTGACTTCATTGTTACTGCTTGTCTCAAGAAATTAGGAGAGGCTGGGCAGTGGTGGCGCACGCCTTTAATCCCAGCACTTGGAAGGCAGAGGCAGGCGGATCTCTGTGAGTTCGAGACCAGCCTGGTCTACAGAGCTAGTTCCAGGACAGGCTCCAAAGCCACAAAGAAACCCTGTCTCGAAAAACCAAAAAAAAAAAAAAAAAGAAAGAAAGAAAGAAAGAAAGAAAGAAAGAAAGAAAGAAAAGAAAAGAAATTAGGAGAATCAACAAGAGATAAGGAGAGGATTTATAAGAATAATGACTGAACTTGGTGGAAGAAAGGAAATCAAGCTGGGCACAGTTAATCCCAGCACTCAGGAGGCAGAAGCTGCCTGATCTGAGTTCAAGGCCCTGGTCTACATAGAGAGTTTCATGACACCCAGGGCTACATAGTGAGATTTTTGTCTCATAAAAAATTAATAATTAATAGTGAAAAGAAGTAAGTACAAGAGCTGTTTCTTCAAAGTGGCTACTAAAATAGGAATAAAAAGCACTCTTGGCTTAAGAGTGTAACTAGGCTTTAGTTACAGAGAATGAAGAAAGAAGGAGAGCGAAATTAGGACTGGAGTAAGAAACAGAAAGGTCAGCTTAACTGCAGAGACAGGGGAAATAAAAACAGTTATGAGAGAAGAAATAAACAAGTGTATGATGGCACACTAGAAATCTCAAAAAAGGGACAATTTCCAAGTGAAAGTATGTTGCCAAAATCAATCCAAACATAAAAGGGAAAAATTTAACATGCAACTATCATAGGCCATATCAGACAGTCTTTGGAGGTCAGCAAAGGGACCAAGCTCAGGCAGATTCTCATTTCAGTCTCCTCTAACTTTTAAAGAGCTAGTCACTTTCATGGTGTTTAAACTCCTGCAATTCCCATATTCATTCCATATATCTAGAGTAACTTTCATACAAAGAAGGCAAAAGAATGTGGATTACGAATCAAGGTATTTATGAATATAGGTGAAGATTTCAACATAAAATACAAACATAAGGAATCCAGTAGCATATAAAAAGAATCAGTCACCCTGTGTAAATTTATTCTGAGAATTCTGAGTGCAGTCAATGATTCCTGACCCTTGAGATAGTTTGGATTTTTTTATTTTTAAAACAGAGTCTCACTGTGAAGTTCTCTGGCCTGGAACTCATTATGTAGATTACGCTGACTTCAAACTCATGAAAATCTGTCTGCCCCTGCCTCCTGAGTGCTGGGATTAAAGATGTGTGCCACCACTTACAGTGGTTCCTCTTGTAGTATTTTTTTTTTTGGTTTCTCTTAGCAACATAGGACCTGTTAGACAATAGTCACTGAATCATTGAAGATCTGAAATAAATAGGAATAGACAGGGTTAAGACATTCTCTGAGGTTTATAAATCACAAGAGGCCAAGGTTTTGTGTGGTAATTTTCATGGGTTAATTTCCAAAGGAGACAATATTAGATAATGTTTTAGCGTTTCTCAAGTTCACACATCCCATAAAAACAGTTTCTTTCTGATTTGAAATTCACCAAAGAAAAAGGACTTTGGAAATTTTTCCTTTCTCAGTCACACACATTGCTGTCTTCTACTTTAGATCACTGAATTCTCCCAGCAACAGAAAAGTGACAGTCCACATTGGGGTATCCCAGGTGCCCACTGCAATGACAAGGGCAGAATCTAGATCTGAGTCTGGGAACGCTGGCTGCAAAACCCACCTTTCCACAGATTCACAGGGAAATCACATGAGCCTCTTGGAGACCTCTGCTTCGCCAGTTCCTGTGCAATTTAAACAAAGCCGGGAAGATAGATTGAGCAACAGATCAGAGTTCAGAAGACCTGAGTTCTATTTCACAGTCGTCCACCAGTTTGGTGGGAGCTGGGGAAGGGAATCTAGCTGTGTTGGCTTGTGCCCTTCTAACACCTCTAGCAGGGGTTCTCAACCTGTTAGTCGCAATCCCATGGGGATCGAACGACCCTTTCACAGGGGTCGCCTAAGACTATCAGAAAACAGATATCTACATTAAGATTCATAACAGTAGCAAAATTACAGTTATGATGTAGCAACAAAAATAATTTTATGGTTGGGGCTCACCACAACATGAGGAGCTATAATAACGGGTAGCAGCTTTAGGGAGGTTGAGAACCAGTGAAAGGCTTCCCTGCTTGGGGACCAACCGCGGGTCTCTGTCCTCGGTGCTGAAAGAGGAACCGCAGGTCTCTGTCCACAGTGCTGACATCAGCGTCTCAGCTCGCTGTTCGCGATTCTGAAGCCTCTGCAGCTTCATCAATTTTGGCATGGGACTGGCTTGGGTGACTACCAGAAACAAGATGTGATTAATCAGTGAGTTTGAAATGGCAAAGTAAATTATAAAGGTGGAGGAAGAAAGGAAGCTTTCTTTAAAGGTTTCCGGAGTCTGTGCCAAAGGACTTCCTTTCCCCCAAAGCCACATTGGTACAATGCAACTCAGTTTTTGGATCAAGACATAGAAATAAGATTCCACTATGTGGATAAAGCATCACCCAATTTCCAAAGATACGGTTTCCTCCTCACAAACCCCATTCTTGTTCCCCTTGGTGTGTTAAATTTTGTGTTCATTATTGAAGTATACTTTCTCTTTTTTAGTCATTTCTACTTGTGTACATATCTCAATTTTTAATTTGTTGTTGTTTTATTGATCTATATACTTTTCTCTGCTCACCTCCCTTTCTCTCCCTTTCCATGGCCCCCATGCTCCCAATTTACTCAGGAGCTCTTGTCTTTTTCCTACTTCCCATGTAGATTAGATCCATGTATGTCTCTCTTAGGATTCTCATTGTTGTCTAGGTTCTCTGGGATTGTGAATTGTAGGCTAGTTTTTCTTTGCTTTATGTCTAAACGCCAATTATGAATGAGTACATAAAATACTTGTCTTTCTGGGTCTGGGTTACCTCATTCAATATGATGTTTTCTAGATCCATCTATTTGCCCATGAATTTCAAGATGTAATTATTTTTTCTGCTATGTAGTACTCCATTGTGTAAATGTACCACATTTTCCTTATTTATTCTTCAGTTGAGGAGCATTTAGGTTACTTCCAGGTTCTAGTTATGAAAAACAATGCTGCTATGAACATAGTTGAGCACATGTCCTTTTGTTATAATTGAGCATCCCTTGGGTATATACCCCAAAGTGGTATTGCTGGGTCTTGAGGTAGGTTGTTTCCTAATTTTCTGAGAAATCACCATACTGATATCCAAAGAGGCTGCACCACTTTGCACTCCCACCAGCAATGCGGAAGTGTTTCCTTTACCCCACATCCTTTCCAGCAAAAGTTGTCAACAGGGTTTTTGGTTTTGGCCATTCTTACAGGTGTAAAATAGAATCTCAGAGTTGTTTGGATTTTCATTTCTCTGGTGACTAAGGATGAACATTTCCTTAAGTGTCTTTCAGCCATTTTAGATTCCTTTGTTGAAAGTTCTCTGTTTAGGTCTGTACCCCATTTTTAATTGGATTATTTGTTCTTTTGATGACCAATTTCTTGAGTTCTTTGTATATTTTGGAGATCAGTCCTCTGTCTGATGTGAGGTTGGTGAAGATATTTTCCCATTCTATAGGCTGTTGTTTTGTCTTGTTGACCATGTTTTTTGATTTACAGAAGCTTCTCAGTTTCAAAAGGTCACATTTATTAATTGTTTCTCTCAGTGTCTGTGCTACTGGAGTTATATTTAGGAAGTGGTCTCCTGTGCTAATGCATTCAAATACACTTCCTACTTTCTCTTCTATGAGGCTCAGTGTGGTTTGCTTTATGTTGAGGTTTTTGATACATTTGGACTTGAGTTTTGTGCATGGTGATAGCTATGGATCTATTTTAATTCTTCTACATGTTGATACTCAGTTATGCCAGCACCATTTGTTGAATATACTTTCTTTTTGCCATTTTATATTTTTTGTTTCTTTGTCAAAAATCAGATGTTTGTAGGTGTGTGAATTGATATCTGGGTCTTCAACTCAGTTCCATTTATCCTTCTGTCTGTTTTTATGCCAATACCAGGCTGTTTTCAGTACTGTAGCTCTAGCAGTAAAGTTTTAAGTCAGGAATTGTGAACCTCAAGAAAATTACTTTATTTTACAGGATTGTTTAGGCTAGCCTTTTTTTTTTTGCTTTTCCATATAAAGCTGAGTATTGTTCTTTCAAAGTCTGTGAAGAATTTTGATGGGCATTGCACTAAATCTGTAGATTACTTTTGGTAAGATTGCTATTTTTACTAGTGTACATATCTTTTGTAAATGCATCGATTCACTTTTGGAATTTCAAGTGCCTGGAATTAAACTGATTGTACCTTCCTGTCGTCTGCCCTATGTCTTTAGCATCACAGTGTTTTCATGGAGCCAGTTATTACATATCCACCGCTGTATAACATTCTACCACATGGGAATTTCACAACGTGTATAGGCACCTTACTCTCAGTATGGCATAAGATTGTGTTCTTTTTGTTAATAATTTTGCCATGAACATTCTGTAATTTATTTCACATGTGCCCTTTTTGTGTCTTTGTTTCTTTCTTTTCTTGTTCTATGATCTAACAACAAAATTTTTTTTTAACAAAAGCAAACCAAAGAAGAAAAGATTTACTCTGCATCACAGTTCAAGAAAGCATTGAGTCCATCATGGTGGGGAAGGAATGGCATCATGAGCATGCCAGGTGATGATGAATTCATTCTCATGAAGTAGAGAGTAGTAAGAGAATGCAGGCTAGCGCTCACTTTTTCTCTGATTTAAACCATTCACAGTCCCTTGACCAGTTAATGGTCCTGCCTACAATTAAGATGGGTCTTCCCACAGCAATTAACATAACACAGATAATCATCACAGTCATGCTCGCATTATTCTATATTCTGTTGAGTTAACACTAACATGACCAAGTTTAATTAAGGCAGATCCTCTGTTAATGCCCCTGTGAGCTGAACTGGCATTGGTATATGTCTGCTGCCACATCCCTTTCTTCCCTACTTCCTGCAGGAGACACCCCCAGGTGATCCAAGTAGGCCACATCAGAAGCTGTTCACATACATTGTGACTGGCACGATTCCTAGGTTGAATAATCTTATAACAATGGACTATGCCTTTATTATAGTTTGAAAGTGTTCCCCATGGACCATGAGCTGGAACTATGTTCCCAGTATGTCAGTGCTGAAGGCATGGCACCTTCTGCAGGTGGTCAAGTTGCAGCATCATTTCTCTCAGAAGGAATTAGTACTGGCATCCCAAAGCTGGCTAATTCTCATAAGAGGACTATGATGAAAAGAGTGAGCCTGGCTTCTTTCTAGTCTCTGACTTCTGGTCTCACCATGCCCTCTCCCTCTCATATGATGGCATCTGCCAGATTGTGAAACCTTCATCAACACTGATCAAATATTGGTACCATGCTTCTTGACCTCCTGAACTGTGAGCTAAAAAAACTTCTTGTCTGTGTAACATACCTAACCTCGGGTATTTTGTTACAGCAACAGAAAACGGTCTTTGTAAAATCACCCATTCATACTACTCTAAAATTATAACATGTGTTTCAATGAGGAAAAGTTGAAGACAGTTTTTATACTGTTGAGTCACTTTCATTTCTGTTCTTTGTGACACATTTAGCATGTCTATTCTCTATGCTAAGATTATAGAAATGCCTACAAACATCTTCCAAATGTTTTTACACTTTGCTTTTCACATTTAGGACTTCCCTAAGATAGAAGTGTCTAATGTAGACAGTGGATCCCAACAGTTCTCTTTCCCTACAGCTACCTGCATGCTTGGGCAGTGCTGTTCTGTACAGTCTAGAGAACAATCTACAAAAGCTGTTCTTTCCATTTGAATGAGTGAGTTAATTACATACACAACAACTAAATATAAAAGAATAAATAGGAAGTAACAGCAAGAGGCAGCAGAAAAAAAGTGGTAAAACTACATCACACTGGGTTCTTACAACATCCATCAGGGATGGCTGGACTGGCCCAATAGAGAGAGCAAAAGAAATAACAGCACCATCCACCCAAGGCTTACAGACATCCAGCAGACACCAAATAGCGAAGGCCTGTTGAGGCAGCAGCTGGAGTCCCCTATCCAAAGAGTCACAGGCAGAACAACTGAGGCTTCTAAATAAAAGAAATATTAGTAACAGGAACAACATCATCAAATCATGACTCACAACATCCTGCAGAAACTGACCGGGAAAGTTGAGGCAATCAGTTGATATTCCTGATTGAGTTTTCTGTCCATGGAAATTCTTCCATGAATTCTATTCCCCTCTGTGGGTACTTTTATACCATGGAACAGACAATAGTACTATATGTTGAAAATGATTGACCCTCTAGCTGTGATCACAGGCATAATGTTTTGACTTTGGGGATGTTTTTGCTATTCTTTTTCTTCCCTGTCTCATAGTTGGGAGTTAGTCCATCCACAGAAAAGGGGTCTTGGAATATGCTATAAGATAAACATGCTTGGGTCTGAAATGGAGTGGGGGAGACTCTTCTGCCACATCCAAATTCTCTTGAGCTCAAACAACATATTGCAATCTACCAATATAATGTCCATTACAGTTATGTAAAGGAGAAGTCACCTTTTCCCCCATTTATACTGGCAGGCAGTGTTCTCAGTAACCAGGAGCACATTTGCTCACAGGTCCACTTGTGGGCTTGACACACTACACTAATTGGTTTAGTGGAACAATACATTGTGTATATATGTGTAGCTATGTGCAAATGTGTGTTCACATGTGTGCATGTATGTGGAGACCAGAGGTCCATATTCATGTCCATTGTCTTCCTCAATCTCTCTCTACTTTTCAGATAACATCTCTCACTGAACCTGGAGCTCCGAGTGACTTGTCTAGACCAGTAAGAAAGCCCGCAAGAATCCCTCCATCACCACTTCCCCAGAACTCAGATTATAAGTGTATGTCCATGCCTGGATTTTTTTTTAGCTATATTAGAATATAGAATACTATATTTTTTAATTGATTTTATTGAGCTAAACATTTTCTCTGCTCCCCTCCCCTTCAACTCTCTCCCATGGTCCCCATGCCCCCAATTTATTCAGGAGATCTTGTCTTTTTCTATTTCCCTTGTAGATTAGATCCATGTATGTCTCTCCGTGCCTGGATTTTTAAAGTGGGCTCTAGGGTCCTAACCAGAGCCTTTCTGCTTCCATGACAAACACTTGACTAAAGAAGCCATCTCCTCAGCCCTATTCCAATGGGCATTTTAGAACTTTATCTTGAAGAATATGTTGGCTATCACTGGACCTCTCTGCATTTCTGAAGCATTTTAGAATCAGCTTGTCAAGTTCCACCTTAAAATTATTAAGGTTTCTATTGGCATAGCATTCAATCTATAGATCCGCTTAGCAAGAATTTGCATCTTTATGAGAAAGAGTCTCTCAGTCCATTTACTTAGTCGTGCTTTAATGTACTTCAATAATTTTTTATATCTTCCCTCTTAAAGCCTTACAAATAAAAGAAATGATTTATTCTGTGGTTCTGAATCAGTTTCCTGTTGGTGTTGCAACCAATGACCACAAAGTTGGCTTAATGCAACACAAATTCATTATCTAATTGTTCTGGGATCCGAAGATAGAATATCACTGAGCAAACATTGAGGTGCTGGCAGGAGCATATTCTCTGCAGAGAATTCTATGGACAGAAAAGGATCTATTTTCTGGACTAGCTCAGTGTCTAGGGTTTGAGGATCGTCTTGGCTCATGACCAATTCCTCCATCTTTAAGCCCAAGGCTATGGGTTACATTGTCTTCCTGTCACCCTCTCTGGTTCTCTTTGGCCTCTTTTTCCTTTTAAGAACCCTTCTAATTCCCTTGATCCTGTCTGGATAATTTATCTTAAGGTCCCGTGATTGTCAACTATAATTTTATGTATACTTATAAATTCTCCTTTCCCGTGTAATCTAATATATTCATGAGTTCTGGGAAATAGAGCTTAGCTGTCTTTGGGAAGGAATTATTCTGTCAAACATAGGATCAATTTGTGAAAAAATGTAGATCTATAAGTGGTCAATCTTATTGTCTTATTTTTGTGAAGTTTGTGTTGAGATATAAATACTCTGGATTTTGTAAATTGATTTTATATTCTAATAAATATGAATGTTCCTCCAGAGTTTTGTGTTGTTAATAATATTAATACACATCTTTAGGAGCAGTTTTATTTTTTGGCTTCTTTGGACTACAGACTTTTGTTATTTTCCTTTTTCCTTTGTAGGATGGACTGTGGACACAACAAGACATAGAAGCAGAGATGCTTCAGTTCTGACTTAAAGACAAAACTTAGGGACCACTGGAGGAAAGGCTCAATGGTTAAGAGCACAAACTTCTCTTGCAGACAATTCAAGTTTGCTCCCTATTCCCATGTCATGCAACTAACAACTGTCTGTAATTCCAACTTCAGAGAAATCTGATTCCCTCTTCTGGACTCCGTGGGCATCTGCAATGTCACATATACACACATGCACGCTCACACACACAATAAGTGTATGTTTATGTTTTAAAGGAGAGAGAATGCGGAGGCAGATATGCATTAGGCATTCTTATTTATTTTGGTTTTATGTCTGTGAAGTGAGGGATTGAACATAGCAGGCCTTGTGCATTCTGGGTAAACACTTTACTACTGAGCTACACCCCAGCCTTCTTTTTAACATTTTGAGACAGGCTCTCAAAGTTGTTCAAGCAAGACTTCAAGGCCACTCTGTAGCCTATGCAGGCCTTAAGCTTGCAACGCTCCCACCTTAGCCTCCCAAGCAGATGGACTGCCAGACCTGGTTCTGTGCATATATTTTTTTATAGTTACTTTTGCACCACTTAGAAGCCATCTTCCAGCTTTAGCTTAGAGGAGCTTTTCTGAACCTTGGGGCTTCTTCAGTCATGAGAGGGTGTGCACTTGAATCAAAGGCTTTCCCACATCCATAACAGGGATTGTGTGACATTGCTTCTCTACTTGGTTAACACAGTAGATTCATTAACTGATTTTCTATCATTCAACCAACCTTGCATTCTCTCAATTGACACCTGGTCATGATAGGCTATCTTTGTCACCAAGGACAGCATCAAGTTTTGATGTATAGCTTTCCTCTGTTGGGACCATTTGGAGTCCTGGCCTCCAGCTGCTCTTCCCTGCTAGAGATCTTTACTTTCCTTCTGATTTGAGTTACTGAAAGCTGTGTCAAAGTTGTTTACCAGCTCTGCTTCATGAGCACATGTTGCCTTAACCTTGAGGATCAGAGGATAAGGCTTTCACCTGTTGGTTCACTTGACTGTTGGGTATATAAGCCTCCATGGTGCTACTGAATAGAGGGCTTCTTACCAGTGACTAGAGGTTCATGTCTCTGTCTCCCTGTCTCTGTCTGTGTGTTTTTGTGTGTTTCAACCTCCAGCCCCTTGCCCGAAGCTCACGAACTGTATGGTAGAGCGCAGACAGGTGATATGCGCTGCATTCCTGAACTATTTTTTCACATGCTATCTTTGTTGGATTTGGGTATTAACATATCTCCTTTATCTAAATTGAGAAATATTTTATGGAACTATAATTATTGACTCCTTTAATGTTTATTAGAATTCACTGTTAAAAGCCACCAAGCAGAGAGAGGAAGACAGAGGACTGGAGAACCCGTGTAAAGCCAGACACAGCATTGAGCTTCTGTAATCCCAGTCTCTCTAAAGGCAAGATGGGAGGTGGCAACTGGAAAATCCCTGCAAGCCTGGGGCTGTGCAGCCTGTGACATACACTGTGACAAACAGCAATGGACCCTATGTCCAACAAGGAGGAAGGTGAGGACTGGTACCTGAGGTTGTTCTCTGAACTCAACAAATGCACACACATGCACACAACACATACATGCACATCATGTACACACACATGTATATACAAATACATATCATGTGCACACATACACACACATATACATCACATGCATAAGCACACATACACACCCACCATATACACATGCACACTCCATCTGGGGTTATAATTGCTTTTTGAAAAGGTTTTTTTAAAACTTGATTTCTGTAATAGCTTTTCAATTATTTACTCTTTCCATTTGTTACCAAAATTTTTATTGTTACACTTTCTAGAAAAGTTATGTTTTCAAATGATCTAAAACAGTGGTTCTCAACCCCTTGGGAGGTCAAATGACCCCTTCACAGGGGTCACCTAAGAACATTGGAACATAGATATTTACAACTCATAACAGTGACAAAATTATAGTTACGAAGTGTCAACTAATTAATTTTATGGTTGAGGTCACTACAGCATGAGGAACTGTATTAAAGGGTCTCAACATTAGGAAGGTTGAGAACCACTGATCTAGAATCAGGTTCTTCGTAATTTCCTCCCATGTTTATAATTTCCTTGGATGGCTGTCTGCGGGGCCAGACATCTGTGACTCATTTATTTGTGCCTTTTCTTTTTATTAATCTAGTCAGAGGTTTCTTTATTTTATCAACTTTCTCCAAGAAACACCCTTTGGCTCTCTGCTATTGTGGATTTTTTCCTATTTTATTAATTTGTGGTCTTATCTTTAATTACATCCTTCCATGTCCTTTAATCTCTCCTACCAGTGTTCTCTGCTCTTGTGGATGGTGATCAGCTCATTAACTTCTGCATTTTCTTCCTTTGATTAGATGGAATTAAGTCTATAAAACGTCCCTATCAGATCTGAATTATCTGTATCATTTTTAACATTTATTTTCCATGGTTATTTGTTCTTTTGACTATAAGTTATCTAAAAATGTTTTTTAATGTCCAAACATGAGATAGACTTATACTTTTCTTTTGATGATTGACCTTTAATTTAAACATTCTGTTTTGAGAGGCTGTCCTGGCTGGGGTTTTTTCCCCTCAATGTGGCATGAGCTAAAGTCAACTGGAAAGAGGAATTTTGATTGAGAAAACCCAATTGTCTGTGGGCAAGTCTGTAGCTTGTTTGATTAGTGATTGATGTGGGAGGGCTCCATACACTGTGGGCGGTGCTACCCTGGTCTAGGATGGTATAAGAATGAAGGGTGAGAAACAAGCCGCCGGTCAGCAGGGTTCCTCCACACCCTCTGCTTCTGTTCCTGTCCTGACTTTCCTTCATGACGGACAACTGTAAGTGGAAACAAACCCTTTCCTCTCCAAGTTGCTTTTGGCCAGGGTCTTTATGAAAGCCGTAGAGAGAAAACTAAGATATAACATGGTATCTACAATATAAGTTTCCTTCAGCTAAAGAATGGGCCACATGCTATGTGGGTTAGGTACAAAGGTCTCTAACAAACGCAGAGTGAAATACTTTTCTAAATGTTCAATGGCAAAAAATTTAATGAAGTTTTCAAATCATTTGAGTATGATCTCTCTCTCCCTCTCTCTCTCTCACACACACATACTAACATATTTGCACACTTTATAACCACTGTGTAGTATAGCTTGGGCTTCAACTCACGGGCTAACCCAGATTGGCCTCTAAGACAAACAACCGAGAGGTTCCTTGGCCCCCTATCCTTCCTGGGCTCTCTGCAGGGCCTATACTCCCTGCGTAGCGCCTCTTTCTTCCTAGCCCACCCAGCTTCCATCCAGAACCCTCCCCACTTCGGCCCCACCGCCCTCTTTCGGCACATAACATCACCCAGCCCAGCCTTTCTGGGCAGTGGGTCCAAATTCTCGGGGCACCCAAGCGGGTGGGAGTTCCTTTGCTTCTATGGCCTGCCTGCAACAAGCAGGGTAGGTGCTTTGTTTGCGAGCTGCCCAACCAGCACGGAGACCTAATCTCTCGGCGCCAGGAGAGCCAGCGTTGAGGAGAGCCAACATTGGGGAGAGCCAGCGTTGGGTAGGCAAGGAGACCTGATCCGGGAAAAGAAGATCCATAAGGGAGCATTTGGAAGAAGAGATGGGCAGATGCCAAGGCGAGAATTCACCCAACAAGCTGAAAAGCAACATGAAGCCACCAGAAACCAGCAACCTCACAACGGGAGGACATGAACACCTTAATCAAGAAGAAGTAGAAAAGATTGACTTCATGAAAGTGATTGACGCCCTTAAACAGCATGTAAAAAACGCCCTCATAGAAATGGATGAGAAATATAACAGAAAGTTTGAAGAATTGAATAAATCAGTGAATGATACCCTAGAAAACCAAGGAAAAACAATCAAACAGATAATGGAAACAATTCAAGACTTGAAAACTGAAATGGAGGCAAAGAAGAAAACACAAACAGAGGGCCAGCTGGACATGGAAAATTTAAGTAAACAAACAGAGTCTACAGAAACAAGCATAACCAACAGAATACAAGAGTTAGAAGAAAGAATCTCAGATTCTGAAGATACCATAGAGAAAATAAACACACTGATCAAAGAAAACAGCAAGTCCAACAAACTCTCATCACAAAACATTCAGGAAATATGGGACACAATAAAAAGACCAAACCTAAGAATAATAGGAGTAGAAGAAGGAGAAGAAGTGAAGCTCAATGGTCCAGAAAATATATTTAATAAAATTATAGAAGAAAACTTTCCCAACCTAAAGGAAGATATACCTATGAAGGTTCAAGAAGCATACAGAACACCGAATAGGCTGGATAAAAAAAAAACATCCCCTCGCCATATAATTATCAAAACACAAAGCATACAGAATAAGGAAAGAATATTAAGAGCCACAAAGGAAAAAGGCCAACTTACTTATAAACCTATCAGACTTACACCTGACTTCTCCATGGAAACCATGAAAGCCAGAAGGTCCTGGATAGATGTACTGCAGAAACTGAGAGACCATGGATGCAAGCCCAGATTACTATACCCAGCCAAGCTTTCATTCACTATAAATGGAGAAAATAAAATTTTCCAGGATAAAAACAAATTTAAACAATACACAGCCACAAATCCAGCCTTACAGAAAGTAATAGAAGGAAAATCACTAACCAAGGAGTCCAACAATGACCACAATAACTCAGACATCTAGAGACCCTTCACCAACACAAATCAAAGAAGGGAAACACACAAACTCTAAGACTAAAAAAGTGACCGGAGTTAACAACCACTGGTCATTAATATCACTTAATGTCAATGGACTCAACTCACCTATAAAAAGGCACAGGCTAAGAGATTGGATAAGAAAACAGGATCCAACATTCTGCTGTTTACAAGATACACACCTCAACCACAAAGACAGGCACCTACTCAGAGTAAAGGGCTGGGAAAAGGCTTATCAAGCAAATGGACCTAAGAAACAAGCAGGTGTGGCCATACTAATCTCTAACAAAGTTGACTTCAAACTTAAATCAATCAGAAGAGATGGAGAGGGACATTTTATACTCATAACAGGAACAGTTCATCAGGATGAAGTCTCAATCCTGAACATCCATGCCCCTAATATAAAAGCACCCACGTACATAAAAGAAACATTGCTAAAACTCAAGGCAGCCATCAAACCAAACACACTAATAGTAGGAGACTTCAACACTCCTCTCTCACCAATGGACAGGTCAATCAGACAGAAATCTAACAGAGAAATAAGAGAATTAAAGGAGGTAATGAATCAAATGGACTTAACAGACATCTATAGAACATTCCACCCAAATAGGAAAGAATATACCTTCTTCTCTGCAGCTCATGGAACCTTCTCAAAAATTGACCACATAGTCAGTAACAAAGCAAACATCCACAGTTACAAAAAAATATTAGTAACCACCTGTGTCTTATCAGATCACCATGGATTAAAGTTAGAATTCAACAACAATGCTACCCCCAGAAAGCCAACAAATTCATGGAAACTGAACAGTCAACTACTGAACCATACCTGGATTAAGGAAGAAATAAAGAAAGAAATTAAAGTCTTCCTGGAATTCAATGAAAATAAACAACATACTCAAACTTATGGGACACTATGAAAGCAGTCCTAAGAGGAAAGTTTATAGCACTAAGTGCCCACTTAAAGAAAACACAGAAAGCTCACATTGGAGACTTAACAGCCCACCTGAAAGCTCTAGAAAAAAAGAGGCAGACTCACCTAGGAGGAGTAGAAGACTGGAAATAATCAAACTGAGGGCTGAAATCAACAAAATAGAAACACAGAAAACAATACAAAGGATCAATGAAACAAAAAGCTGGTTCCTGGAGAAAATCAACAAGATTGACAAACCCCTATCCAAACTAATCAAACGGCAGAGAGCGAATTTGCAAATTAATAAGATCAGAAATGAAAAGGGGGACATAACCACAGACACAGAAGAAATTCAGAGAATCATTAGATCTTACTACAAAAGCCTATATGCCACAAAACTGGAAAATGTAAAGGAAATGGACACTTTTTTAGATAAATACCATATACCAAATTTAAACCAGGACCAGGTGAACAATCTAAATAGACCTGTTAGTCACGAAGAATTAGAAGAGGTTATCAAAAACCTCCCTACCAAAAAAAGTCCAGGACCAGATGGTTTCAATGCGGAATTCTACCAGAACTTCCAAGAAGACCTAATACCTATACTCCTTAATGTATTTCACAATATAGAAACAAAAGAGGCATTGCCAAATTCCTTTTATGAAGCTACAGTTACTCTGATACCAAAACCGCACAAAGACTCAACCAAGAAAGAGAATTATAGACCAATCTCACTCATGAACATCGATGCAAAAATCCTCAACAAAATACTGGCAAACCGAATCCAAGAACACATCAGAAAAATTATCCATTATGATCAAGTAAGCTTCATCCCAGGGATGCAGGGCTGGTTCAACATATGAAAATCTATCAATGTAATCCATCATATAAATAAACTGAAAGAAAAAAACCATATGATCATTTCATTAGATGCTGAAAAAGCATTTGACAAAATTCAACATCCCTTTATGATAAAAGTATTGGAGAGATTAGGGATACAAGGGTCATACCTAAATATAATAAAAGCTATATACAGCAAGCCGACAGCTAACATCAAACTAAATGGAGAGAAACTCAAAACCATCCCACTAAACTCAGGAACATGACAAGGCTGTCCACTCTCGCCATACCTCTTCAATATAGTGCTTGAAGTTCTAGCAATAGCAATAAGACAACATAAGGGGATCAAGGGGATTCGAATTGGAAAGGAAGAAGTGAAACTTTCGTTATTTGCTGATGATATGATAGTGTACATAAGCGACCCCCAAAACTCCACCAAAGAACTTTTACAGCCAATAAACACCTTTAGTAATGTGGCAGAATACAAGATCAACTCCAAAAAATCAGTCGCCCTCTTATACACAAAGGATATGGAAGCAGAGAGGGAAATCAGAGAAGCTTCACCTTTCACGATAGCCACAAACAGCATAAAATATCTTGGGGTAACTCTAACCAAGGAAGTGAAAGATATATTTGACAAGAACTTTAAGGCATTGAAGAAAGAAATTGAGGAGTATACCAGAAAATGGAAGGACCTCCCTTGCTCTTGGATTGGGAGGATCAGCATAGTAAAAATGGCAATTCTACCAAAGGCAATTTATAGATTCAATGCAATCCCCATAAGGTCCCATCAAAATTCTTCACAGATCTAGAGAGGACAATAATCGACTTTATATGGAAAAACAAAAAACCCAGGATAGCCAAAACAATCCTATACAATAAAGGATTGTCTGGAGGCATTACCATCCCTGACTTCAAACTCTATTACAGAGCTACAGTGATGAAAACAGTGTGGTACTGGCATAAAAACAGAGAAGTTGACCAATGGAATCATATAGAAGACCCGAATTTTAACCCACAAACCTATGAACACCTCATTTTTGATAAAGGAGCCAAAAGTATACAATGGAAGAAAGAAAGCATCTTCAACAAATGGTGCTGGCATAACTGGATGTCAACCTGTAGAAGAATGAAAATAGACCCATATCTATCACCATGCACAAAACTCAAGTCCAAATGGATTAAAGACCTCACTATCAGTCAGAACACATTGAACCTAATAGAAGAGAAAGTGGGAAGTACCCTACAACAGATGGGCACAGGAGATCGCTTCCTATATGTAACCCCAACAGCACAGACATTAAGGGCAACATTGAATAAATGGGACCTACTAAAACTGAGAAGCTTCTGTAAAGCAAAGGACACTGTCACCAAGATAAAAAGGCAAGCTACTGACTGGGAGAAGATCTTCACCAACCCCGCAACAGACAAAGGTATGATCTCCAAAATATATAGAGAACTCAGGAAACTAGACTTTAAAATGCTAATTAACCCAATTAAAAAATGGGGCACTGAATTGAACAGAGAATTCTCAGCAGAGGACGTTCAAATGGCCAAAAGACACTTAAGGTCATGCTCAACCTCCTTAGCGATCAGAGAAATGCAAATCAAAACAACTTTGAGATATCATCTTACACCTGTCAGAATGGCTAAAATAAAAAAACTCCAATGATAGCCTTTGCTGGAGAGGCTGTGGAGGAAGGGGTACACTCATCCAATCTTGTGCAATCACTTTGGAAATCAGTGTTTCGGTTTCTTAGGAAATTCGGGATCAACCTACCCCTGGACCCAGCAATACCACTCCTGGGAATATACCCAAGAGATGCCCGATCATATGACAAGGGCATTTGTTCAACCATGTTCATAGCAGTATTATTTGTAATAGCCAGAACCTGGAAACAACCTAGATGTCCCTCAATGGAAGAATGGATGAAGAAAGTGTGGAATATCTACACATTAGAGTACTACGCTGCGGTAAAAAACGACTTCTCGAATTTTGCATGCAAATGGATGGAAATAGAAAACACTATTCTGAGTGAGGTAACCCAGACCAAAAAAGATGAATATGGGATGTACTCACTCATAATTGGTTTCTAGCCATAAATAAGGGTCACGGAGTCTACAATTGGTGATCCTAAAGAAGCTAAGTAAGAAGGTGAACCAAAGGAAAAACATATAGTTATCCTCTTGGCTATGGGAAGTAGACAAAATTGCCGGGGACAAAATTGGGATCTTGGGGGTGGGGTGGGATGGGGGTAAAGGGAGATGGGGAGAGAAAAGGGAGAAGGGGAGGATGGGGGAACTTGGGGAAAAAGGAGGATTGGGATAAAGGAAGGTTGGATAGGGGAGCACGGATGCACAATTCTTAGTTAAGGGAGCCACATTAGGGTTGGCAAGAGACTTGACCCTAGAGGGGCTCCCAGGAGCCCAAGCCGAGGTCCCTACTTAGTTCCTTGGGCAGCTGAGGATAGGGAACCTCATGACCCTAGCCTATAGCAATACTGACGAATATCTTGCATATCATCATAGAACCTTCATCTGGTGATGGATGGAGATAGAGACAGAGACCCACACTGGAGCACTGGACTGAGCTCCCAAGGTCCCAATGAGGAGCAGAAGGAGGGAGAACATGAGCAAAGAAGTCGGGACCACGAGGGGTGCACCCATCCACTGAGACAGTGGAACTGATCTACTGGGAGCTCACCAAGGCCAGCTGGACTGTGATTGAAAAAGCATGGGTTAAAACTGGACTCTTTGAACATGGCGAACAATGAGGGCTGATGAGAAGCCAAGGACAATGGCACGGGGTTTTGATCCTATGCAATGTGCTGGCTTGGTGGGAGCCTAGCCAGTTTGGATGCTCACCTTCCTAGATATGGACGGAGGGGGGAGGACCTAGGACTTACCACAGGGCAGGGAACCCTGACTGCTCTTTGGACTGGAGAGGGAGGGGGAGAGGAGTGGGAGGAGGGGGATAAGGGTAGGAGGAGGGGGAGAAGGATGGGAGGAGGGGGAGGGAAATTGGAGGCTGGGAGGAGGTGGCAACTTGTTTTTTTTTCCTTTTATCAATAAAAAAAAAGACAAACAACCATCATGGTGGGGCATTCAGCTGTTCCCACTTGTAAAAGATCATACCAGCTGGGCTTGATAACTATCCTCTCGTAGATGGGCCTTG
This sequence comes from Microtus pennsylvanicus, assembly GCF_037038515.1. Taxonomy (NCBI): domain Eukaryota; kingdom Metazoa; phylum Chordata; class Mammalia; order Rodentia; family Cricetidae; genus Microtus; species Microtus pennsylvanicus. The sequence continues at coordinate 1,549,263 of NC_134580.1, forward strand.
GGAGGAGGAGAGATGTTATTACACCTTCCTTAGGAAGGAATTTTTAGCAGCATCCCCAAATTCACAGTCCTCCTGCTTCAATCTTCCAAGTATTGGGGTTATCGTCGTGTGTCAGTATACCTGACCATGCCTTCTGTAGTTTTCATTGCTTGTGTTATCCATTCATGTATAGTCAAAGATGTGAGCAAACAGTCTCCGCACAGTTGTGGACTTGCTCCTCCTTGAACTTCTGGCAGGTTGTGCTTTAGTTTTTGAGGCAGGTTATTGTTCCTACAACAGTTATTATGTATGCTTGTGTTCATGTGTGTGCTCATGTCTGTAGAGGCGAGAGGGCAATGTCAAGTGTGGTCTTCAACGATCTTTCCTATATTTTTGAGACAGAGTCTTGGTCTTTGACTGAATCTAGAATTCACCGATTTGGCTAGCCTGACTGACCTCTGCTCACTAGTCCCGAGACTGGAGATGCGCACAGCTGACCTTGGATCTTATGTGGGTGCTGGATATTACATTCAGGCCCTTGTGATTGTACAGAAAGCGTTTTACTGACTGAACCATCTCCCAAGTCCCTAAAACTATTTTATCTCTTTACAAATTATTACATTTATTAACTTATTATGCATAGGTATAGGTGTATGTACATGTGTGTTCGTTCATGTGCCTCAGCATGTGGTTACAAGAGTTGGTTTTCTCTCTCCACCATGCGAGTCCCAGGGATCTGATTCATGACATCTGGCTTGGCAGCAAGTGCCTTTATCTGCTCGGCAATCATTCTAGCCATTTAAATATTTTTTAAAATATTTAAATATTTTAATATTTAAATAGTGTCAATTGTGTGCAGATTTGGAGTAATTATAGTTTTGGGTAAATTATCACTTTTATTATCATGATGCTATTATCTATTTCTAAATATATTTGTCTTGTATTTCTTAATTAAATATTTATACACTATATTTGATCATTATTTCTCCTCCCCCAATTCCTTCCAAATCCTCCCCACCTTCCTATCCACCCAATTTCATGTTGTTTTTTTCCTTCTTATAAATGAAAAAAATGGAAAACCAATAAGACAAATGCTAAAAGAAACAAAAAGCCCACAGAAAAATCAAAATAAAACCCAGAAATTCATTTTGTGTTGGCCAACTACTCCTGCGTATGGGGTCTGCCCTGGAATGTGGTTAAAATACCCAGTGACACTCTATTAAAGAAAACTGATTTTCCCTTTGACAGCAGAGATCAATTGCAAATAGCTTCTTGTTTAGGGATAGGACACAAGTCCACATTTCTTCTTAACAATCTTTTTATCTTCACTTCACGTAAGTCCCTGAGCCTGGAGGAAGAGGTGTGATGAAGACCTCGCATTTACAATGAGGGGCTCCAAAGTCTCTCACTTTCTGCAGGGTCCATTTGTGAGTCACCGTGCTGATCCCCATCTACTGCAAGAAGCTGTTCTGCCGTGGTCTGAGTGAGAAACTGACCTATGGGTATAGCAATATGCCAACAAGACTTGTTTTTTTTTTGTTTTATTTTTCTGGACAGGGTTTCTCCGTAGCTTTTGGTTCCTGTCCTAGAACTAGCTCTTGTAGACCAGGCTGGCCTTGAACTCACAGAGATCCACCTGCCTCAGCCTCCCAAGTGCTGGGATTAAAGGCGTGCACCACCACCGCCCGGCCAGGACTTGTTTTATTGCTATGCTCATTTAACAGAGTAACAGTGGTGGGTTGTATAGTCTCATGTTCTTTGCCATTTTAGGAGTATTAGTTATGGCTCCCATTTCACGTAGAGAGTCTTAAATCTAATAAAAAATATTTTTTGATTATTCTCATATTTACAGCATCTTGCACCAGCCTATTTTTCAGACAGGCCACTGGTACCTAGTAAGGACATGGGAGGAGAAAGGGAAATGATCTCCCGAGGAAAGAGAAATAGAATCTAGTGTTACAAAGAAATAAAGGGGACACAAGATTAAGATGAAATGGGGGTGATGGGAGGGCAGGACAATGGAAGAAATGTGGGGAGAGACATCACTAAAGGCCTTTTGAAAAGCTGTATGGAAACCAACCACTGTAGAAGCTTTCTAAAATATATACACATATCGAAGGAACTGAAATGGAGCCACCGTATCATAGGGGAGACAATGCCCCAATTAGACAACCTATGCCACCAAGTAAATCCTCCAGTGCAAGGAATGGGGTGCATCTTGTTGAGTCATTGGGCATAGGGGTCCATGGATACCCCGAAACATCAGACTATTGCCAAGGCTATCGATTACTCTCTTTAACGTGATGGTAAGGCCCTGTGCTGATATGACACAGCTTGCTTATGCCATTGAACATGGAGAAATAGAGCTGGTGCCTGACAACATGCTGTCTGCATGCTCCTGAAAGAGAAAAGTAAGCGTCGATGTCCTGAAATTCTGTTATTAGGTTTCGGGCGTATCTTCTGCTGCTCCCATCTTCGACAGTCTCACCTTTTGCTGTCTTTTGTAAACCATCATAGCCCAGATCTTGTAAGATTAGCCTAGTCTTTCATCTGGAATAATTTTCATTTCCTGTAAGTACTAATATACTTAATTTGTTTGCACAATTTATTTTACGGCCACTTCCTTGCAATGTGGCTGTATGTGCCTCATTCTTTTGTCAACTAAAATGAAAAGAATAAGAAACAATTCACACTAAGAACACTCCTACAGTTGAGAAAAAACAGACAAAGGCAAATATTTGTAGTATTTGCTGACAATCATTTTAGCCATATACATATATAGGAATGGTTGTGTAGATTTTGTGTGTCATATAGAACCAATTGATTCTAGAAGGTCTTGGAATAATGCCTGATGTATAATGGTACACTTATGTAAGCATTGGGCTTTCTTACACCATTGTGATTGTGGTTTGTATCCTGCTGTTTCTTTATTTCTTATTTTTCATCATGTGATAACAGAGATTAGAAACCAGGATATTGTAACATGCTAGTGAACACTCCCCCACTAAGTCCCTAAGCCTTTCTTTTTTAAATAATATACTTTTATTTATGCTTTGAGAATTTCATGCAATATGTTTTGATCATACTCACCCCCACTCCTCTCCTCAATTCAATTTTTTTGAGATAATATAATTACAAGATTTCTCCCTTCCCTTTCTTCCCCCAGAACCTTCCCATAAACCCCTCCTGGCTCTTTTTCAAATTCATGGCCTCACGGGTCTAGGGAAAAACCAAATCCTGTTTTTCTGCTAAAGAAACATAGCAATAAAATGACTCTTAGTGACATTCCTTGAGGATCAGTGTTTTGCGCAGGCAGCATCAGAGAAGCTCCCTCCTGCAGTGGATGGGAACAAACACAGAGGCGCACAACTGGACAATGTGCAGAGTGAGTGACCTTGGGACAATTGGTCCTAAAAGGTGTGTTCTCATCAAGCCCCTCCCTGCTTAGGGCTCAGATGCTATGCAGAAGAGGAGGCTAAAGGAGTCTGCATCAGAAGTGATTGATGATTCTAAGGAAACAGTGTCTTCCAGACACAACAGGCTCGACACTCATACGAACCCACAGAAACTGTGACAGCATGTACATGACCTGCTGAGGTTCAACAGGATGAGTTCCCAGCTCTGAGGAGCAGAAGCAGACACAATCATGCATCCCTAACCAAGAATTGATCTCTATTTGACAACTGATTGTAAAGAAAAATTAATTTTCTCCAATGGAGTCTCACGGGGTATGTAAACCACACTAAAATGCAGGTCCCATGCCCAATAGTACATAGCCAACACAAAATGAATTTACTAATATTTTTATAGATTTTTTTTGTCTTATAATGCCTTATTTGGGCATTTTTTTTGTCTCCCTGGTCCTTTGCTTGTATATTACATTGAAACTGGGCTCACAACTCTACATTTTGATTGGTTGTGGTTTTATGTAGTGGTCTCTATCTGTTTCAAAAAGTTTCCTTGATTGTGGGGTCAGGGGGAGGAGTGAAGACTACACTTTTTTATGGGTATAAATATAAATGTTTGGAACATAGCCAGGGATTATGCTGGGTTAGTAAAGTAGTAGTTCTAGTTTCTTCTCCAAGATTCATGATTTCATTGGCACTGAGTAATCAAGTAGGTTTCCACTACCAGGCATTTCCCTACTTTTGAGCTGTGGGCTCCTTCCTTCCTTCTGTATTTACCTTCCTAAAGAGCCCCCTTTTCCCCATTTCCTGATGTGGGAGTGATTTCTTATTAATAAAGAAACTGCCTAGACCCATTTGATAGGCCAACCCTTAGGTAGGCGGAGTAAACAGAATGGAATGCTGGGAGAAAGAAGCTGAGTCAAGGAGTCGCCATGGTTCTACCACTCCAGACAGACGCAGGTTAAGATCATTTCTGGTAAGCCAGCTTGTGGGCTACACAGATTAATAGAAATGGGTTAGATCAATATGTAAAAGCTAGCCAATAAAAAACTGAAACTAATGGGTCAGGCAGTGTTTAAAAGAATACAGTTTCCGTGTAATTATTTTGGGTAAAGCTAGCTGTTCAAGCGGCCGGGTGCGGGGACTCAGCCCGCCGCTCCTACTACTACAGAGTGGCACCCAACGTGCTAATTAACTCCACGTAAAACCTGAGAGGGCTTAAAAAGGAGAGAGAGAGAGAGAGAGAGAGAGAGAGAGAGAGAGAGAGAGAGAGAGAGAGAATTTAAGACAGCTTTTTGCTGTTTGTGGGTTGCGCGCCACAAAGAAATTGTCCTGACTCAGCAGCCGGAAAAAACTGGCTGTTTTAAAATGCCGGCTTTCTGGGCTGTGCTGCCATTGCGATCTCTGTCTGGCCCCTGTGGGAGACAGAGCTTTTGAATGGAGCATTTGGAGTAAAGCTCTACGGCTTGGTTGATGGCAATGTGGACTGCTGTGTGCCTGGAACTGTGTGGCTCAGGGGCACCAAATGACTCTGAGGCAGGAGCTGCTCAGCTCCGCCATGCTGAACTGTGCTGGTCTCAGGTAGGAACTACCGTAATTACCATAAAAACAGCGCAGTTAAGGTTTAGATTGCGCCGGGCGATGGTGGCGCATGCCTTTAATCTCAGCACTTGGGAGGCAAAGGCAGGCGGATCTCTGTGAGTTCGAGGCCAGCCTGGTCTACAGAGCTAGTTCCAGCACAGGCTCCAAAGCCACAGAGAAACCCTGTCTCAAAAAACCAAAAAAAAAAAAAAAAAAAAAAAAAAAAAAAGGTTTAGATTGGGCAGGAAACAGGCTGTACCGTATTACCTGTACATGGTGCAACTTAAGTTTTTAAGAACTGCTTAACATTTTAAGAAATGCTCCTGGATAGTAAAAAAATGTTACAGATTCACAATAAAACAGATTCAGACATAAAAGACCATACTGCTGGATGAATGTACGTAGGCTTGAGAGAGAGAAGAAAAAGAATATAGAGAATAAAGTTAATGGTTTTAAAAAAAAAAAGGTAAAGTCTGTCATTCCATTCTTTAGTGTCTTTCTCCCTCTCAACAAAGGTTTAAAGTTCTCATTGTAAAGGTCCTTCACGTCCTTTGGTTATATTTATTCCTAGATATTTTATTTTCTTTGAGGCTGTTGTGACTGGAAGTGTATTCATGGTCTCATTCTCTGTATGTTTGTCGTTAGTGTACAGAAAAGGTATTGATTTATGCCAGTTGGTACTTTATCCTACCACATTGTTGAATTTGTTTATCATTTCTAGACATTTTTATGGTAGACTTTTTGGGACCTCTAATGTAGAATATCATAGCATTTGCAAATAGGAGATAGTTTTTCTCCATGTATGTCCCTTTAGTTTCTTTCTCTTACCTTATTGCTCCAGCTAGTACTTTGAGCACAGTACTGAGGAGTGTGGATGGTAGACAACCCTGACTCCTTCATGACTTCGTTGGGATTGCTTCAAGCTTTTCTCCATCTAGGATGATGATGGCTGTGGGTTTCTTGTAGACAGCTTTTATTGTGTTGAGGTCTGTTCTCACTAGTCCCACATTCTCCGTGTCTTTTATCATAAAGGCATGTTGGATTTTGTCAAAGGACAGCTCTGCATCTATTGAGATGAACATGTGGTTTTTGTTTTAATCCATTTATATGGTTTATTACGGTTACTGACTTGCATATGTTGAGACATCTCTGTGTTTTGGAGATAAAGTCAACCTGATCATGCTGTAGAATAGTTTTGATATATAGTAATTTGAGTCTAAATCTATCAGGTACATTGGCCTATAGTTTTCTTCCTTTGTTCATTTTGTCTTTACCTGGTTTAGGCATTACAGTGATAATACTGATTTTTGTACAAGATGTTTGGGAGTGATTCTATTTCTATTCTTTTAATAGTTTAAGAAGGATAGCTGTAGTTCTTCTTTGAATCTCTGGTCAAATTTTCCTGTGAATCCATATGGCCATCTCGACTTGGAATTTTTTTTTCTGGAAGGCTTTTTATTTCTACTTAAATTTCCTCATTTGTTATGATTTGTTATGGATCTGTTTAGGTTGTTGGTCTCTGTTCTTTTTAATTTGTGGCTGAGTCTAGAAATTTATCAATTTTTCAGGTTTACAGCTTCATGGAATCAGGTTTTTAAAACATCCCCTTATAATCGCCTGAATTTCTTTAGTGTTCTTTGCAATGTTTCTCTATTCATTTCTGATTTGTTAATTCAGATCCTGTCTTTCTTTCTATTAGTTGGGCCAAGGGTCTGTTATCAATCTTGTTTATTTTCTCAAAGAATTAGCTCTTAGGTTGGTTTATTGTGTTCTTTGTTTTTAGTTCATTGATTTCTGCTCTGATTTTTATTCTTTCTGCTGTGTTTATATTTGGTTGTTTGTTCGTGTTTTTGTTTTTTTCTAACTTCTTGAGTTGCATCATTAAGCCAAGTATTTTAAATTTTTTTGTTGTTGTTGTTTGTATTGGTTTGAGACAGGTTTTCTCTGTACAGCCCTGTCTGTCCTGGAACTCACTCTATAGATCAAGCTGGCCTCAAATTCAGAGATTCACCTATCTCTACCTCCCGAGTGCTGGGATTGAAGGCAAGCTCCACCGTGCCAGCCTTCTGATTTTTTTTTGATGTTAGGCACTTAGAGCTATACATTTCTCTCATAGGACTACTTTTGATGTGTCCCAGAGGTTTTGTTGTATCCTATTTTCATTTAATTCCAGGATTTCTTAAATTTTCTTTCTTGGTTTCTTCTTTACCCATTCATCAATAATGAGTTGTTTAATCTCCATGAGATTTTGTATTTACTAGATATGTGTTTGCTGTAAACTTTAAGTTTTATTGCATTACAATCAGATAGAATACAAGGATTGGTTTCTACCTTCTTAAATGTGTAAAGATTTGTTTGAATCCCTTTGTGTGATCTATTTTAAAGACGCTTCTGTGCTCCTGAGTAGAACATGAATCCTTTGGGGTTTTGTTGGAATATTTTGTAGGTATCTATTGAATCTGTTTTGATATATGATGTCAATTAATTCTGGATTTTGTTTATTTTTTTGTTTAATAACCTGTCTATTAGAGAAAGTGGGGTATTGAAATCACCTACTAGTAACAGATGTTTGTTAACCTTTGTTTTTAAATCCAGCAGTAGATTTTTTTTATGAAATTGGGTGTATATGTTCAGGATAGGAATGTCTTCTGGTTTAACTGTTCTCTTGATTAGTGAAATATCCCCCTAAATCTTCTGATTAGTTTTAATGTGAAGTCTATTTGTCAGATATTAGGTTAATGAAGCCTGCTTGCCTCCCAGTCCCATTTGATTGGAGCATCCTTTTAGTCTAAGGTGGTACTTATCCTTTAAACTAAAATGTGTTTCCTGTAGGCAACTGATAGATGGATTTTGTTCTTGATCCATTCAGTTAGTCTGTGTCTTTTGATTATAGAATTGAGGTCATTGATGATCAAAGTTATTATTGAAATGTGTGTGTTAATTACGGCCATAGTGTTGTTTTTGGTAGCAGTGTTTGTGTTTTTGGTGGTGTTTTTTTTTTAACAATTATGGTTTCATATTTCTTTCCATAGTACCTCTGCTGTACTCATTTCTATCTTCATCCCAAATGAATGCTTCCTGTATTTTCTTTATATTTGATTTGGGTAATTTTAAAAGGCTGTTTATATTGTAGAAAGCTTTCCTTTCTCCTTCAATTATGGCAGATAATTTTACTGGGTATATTAGTCCAGGTTAGTCATCATGGTCTTTTAGGACTTGGAATGCATCACTGCCAGGCTCTTCTGGCTTTCAAAGTTTCCATTGAGACATCAGCTGTTATTCTAATGAGTTTTCTTTTAAATACGAGTTACTTTATATTCCCCCACCCTCTTCCCCTCTTGCAGCTTTCAATATACTTTGTTTTATACACTTCATGTTCTATCTATAATATGGCATGAGGATTTTTCTTTTCTGGTCTATTTGGTGTTCTGTGTGCTTTTAGTATTTGTGTGGATTTTTTTTTCTGTGATTTTGCTAAAGATCTGGTCTATGGTCTTAGGATTCTTTTATGCCTATAGTTTGAAGTTACATTGTGGACATTTGTATACCACTTTATGAATATAGCAAAGCATTAACTTAGCAGTACACGTAAAACAGTAACATTTTTATGTAATAGTCCCAAGCTATTTTTAAAAATCTAAAAATTCTTTAAATAGGTTCATATTTAGGTAAATACTACCCATTGGCACTCTAATTTTATCTTCATAAAAATGAACTTTATATTCTGATTCATCAGCACTACGTAAAATAATGTGTGTGTGTGTTTGTTCTCAGTACCCAGACTTCCTGAGTCCTCTTCCAGGGTATAGCCCTGTGACTCTCCCTGACCTCTCTGCCACACTATGTCCTTCCTAAACCAATGCAGGTATATTGATCGAAGGAATAAACATTCCTTTGTCTATGAAAAGCATAACCGTGTTGTGCTTGGCTGGATGGTTAGTTAGACATGGTCTTACATAGCCCAGGTTAGCCCCAAATTCATTGTGCAGCCAAAGATGACCGTGAACTCATAATTTTCTTGCTTCTACCCACCCCAAGTGCTGTGATAACTGGTAAGTGCCACCACACGGGGTTCACATCTGTGTTTGAAGCAAACCGTTAAAATTGCAAGGCTGCATTTTTGACATTGTGTTGTAAGTTGTTGGCTCTCTAGGTATCTGGCAACATTGGACTGAAAGCAAAGCTGAAAAGTAAACTGGATGAATTACTAGATACTCATTGGGATGTCTGGATGATTCCTAAATAAAAATAGAAGCATTCAAACACAGCATGACTCAGCATAACTTTTAACTAAGGCCTCTGCTTAAGACAAAGATCCACACTTTCTGTAGGATAAAAACATCTGGAGCACTGTCAGTATAGAAGGGACACAGTGTTTCCTGGTTAAAGCCTGGAGTGTGGGGTAGATCTGGATAGGTGGGAAGGTTAGATGAGGCAAGAGAGGGTCCTGTGGATTGGAGGCAGGTAGGGCTTGGGGGCAGGTAGGGAGCATCCTGGTTGAAGCTTAGACCCCTTTGAAGGGCAGGTACTGGTTGTGGAACCCAGACTAGATCTGGCAGATTGGGGAGAAGGTGCAGATGATCAGAGGAACTCAGACTAGACCCCGGGGAGGACGCGGGAAGTCTGGGTAGTTGGGGTGGTGGGCAGCTGTGCAGAAGGGACTTGTGGGTAGTTGCAGGTAGGGTGGGCCTTGGTGGAAAGCTGTGGCCAGACTCGACGTGGCACTGGTTGTGGGGTGCAAGGTAGATCTGGTGGATTGCAGAAAAAGTGTGTTGTGTGGTCAGGGGAAGCCCCCGGGTTAGACCCTGGAGGAGGACACAGGAAGTCTGAGTACCTAGCTGGAAATCCCCCCTCCCGCCACTTTTTAAATTTTTCCTTTCATACTTTCTTTGGGGCTGGTTGGCTAGTTTCCCTCATTCCACTTGGGGATGGGGATTGCTAATTTAAAAGTTGTCCACACTATTGTTCATTTCTTATGGGTGTACCACAGATGGACACTTGGTTAGGCACAGTACCATCCCCAAGTCTCAAGCCCGTCATCGTCTTCATCACCTTCCAGACTGAGAGAACTCTGCAGCTCCCTGATTGCACTCATTTCCCGAACATTTGTGTGCCGGTTCACTGTATTTGTAAACACCACCATGCTTTCAATCCATCCCCTTGTTATTATATTTATTATTGTTGTACCCAGATTTTTCTCTTATGTCCTATCTTATCCTTTCTTCTATATACCTCTGCTATCCATCTAAGTACCCAGTATTTTTTCCCTGCCTTAGGCTATTCTTTCTAATTCCCTTTAGTGAAATTTTGTCTGTAGAAAACCCTTGGTTTATGCACCAGTGTCACCATTTCACACATGGGAAAGTACTGTTATCATTCAGGATTGAAATTATTCCACTGACTTTTGGATACCATTGCTGCTGGCAAGAAGGCATCTGTCCATCGGAGTGCTATCTCTCTGATCGTCTGAGTCTTTCCAGCTCCTGTTAGGGTGACCCCTCACCATCCGGTCTTCTGACACTACACGACAGCCAATGTATTACTCTAACACTTGGAATTGGCTGGGCTTCTTGAGTCTGGGGCTTCTGTTCTGCTTTGCTCTGAGAAGCCCTCAGGCATCATTTCCCTCACAGCTTTGCCTCCCTTCTCTTGATTTTCCCTCTGAGAACTCTTAGACACACATAGACGAGTTTCCGCCCATGTCCTTCATGCTTTGATATTTTCTGCTCTTTGCGGATGCCTTTGCTAAGCAACACCTTCAGTTCCAACTCCAATTGTCTGGTTTGTTCTTGAGCTGAGTTTACTATTCAATTCAGCTTAGGTGTTACACATTTCAGCTCAGTTCTTATTTCCAGTTATGGGGGTTCCATTTGAGTCTTTTTATGAGCTATATTTTCCCCATATGTTTTTTACTTCCCAAACCCTACCACACTCTTTCACAGTCTTCGTGCAGTATATTCCATCATCTGATTCTTCCTTGAGCTGGTGTCTTCTAATTCTGTTTTGTATGAATCTCGCCATAATGAAGTGTTTCCTGGTGTATTGACCCATTTTAAAACTGAATTATCCATTTTACATATGCAAATCCTTGTGCCTTAGGAACAGAAATGGAGCCCTCCCTGAAAATATTTGTCTTTAAGGTGTTTGGTACATGTGAGTGACAGGTGCTAGCTGTCTCCAGCCACTCTGAAATGAGTAATTTGGGGCTTAAGGAAGGCACTTTAGGGCATGTGGCTCAGGACTTTTGGTTCACAGGAGAGAGAGTTGAAGCCCGCAGATGAGGATGGGCCAGGTTTATTTCTACTGCTGAGGAAAGTGAGAAGACAATACTTGTGGTCATCTGGCTCCCCAGCTAGTGAAAGCAGCTTCCTAACTGCACCCTGTGAGGTAGCCCTGGATCTGTCCCCTTCCACCCCTGAGGAAAAAGTCAGCATCGGGCAGGACAAACAGCTTCCCTTTCTGGATTTTGTCCCCTCACGAGTACTAGGCCCTGAATTATTATTGCTTTATGTATATGTGTGTACATGTTTCTGTGTGTGAGCAAATATATACGCGTGTGCATGTGAAGGCCTAGTACTCTTTCTTGATTGTGATCTACCTTATTATCGGGGCAGGGTCTCTCAGTCGAATCCAGAGCTCATCAATGCTGCTAGCGTTGCTAGCCAGTTTACTCCAGGGATCCCTGCCTCTGCCTTCTATGCCAGAATTACAGATAGGCTCCTACATCCACCTGACATTTGCTTGGGTTCTGGGGATCCAAACCCTGATCCTCATGCTTGCTGCTTATGTGGCAAGAACCACATAAAGAACCACTGAACCATATACTCAGCCCTGGACCTAGTATTCTTCACCTCATTACAGCTTTCTGATGTCTATTTGTGTGGTACGTAGCTATGGTCTTTCTTAGCCAATTTCAGTGGAAGACTTCATTTGGGCTGCTCACCTACTTTGTTGGTAACCTCTTCTGATTAATACCTAGCATTTGTTTTAATCATCTAAAACACTTTTTGATGGCCCCAGGGCTAGATGCCCACACAATTCTCATGTCTGCTTATAGGGACAAGGACTGCCTTTTGGGGTGTCATAATGACAGCGGTTTTCTGGGTTTGTGAGTTCAGCAGCCCCGTACAATGCTTACATCTTCTGAAACCATCTAGGGTCAAGTCCAGCTTGGTCTCGAATCCCATCAGGGGCAGCTCACCATCTTCCTTATGCTGTGACTTTTCTGTTGGAGCATTTGTGTCACCAACCCAAGTTTTCTGCTGCAGGTTAGTGAACAAATGAGCCCATGGGAAGGACTGAGGGAGCCCAGCAAGGACAAATATTAACAGTCCCTGGAGGAGGTGGGATTTCAGGCATGGCAGGACATACAGATGTGACTGAGAAAGAAAGCACTAAGAGGGGGAGGAAGCGGGAACCCATGTGCACTGAAGCCTTGCTAGCAATGCTGAGGAGATTAAAGCAAAGAGGCCATTCATGTAAAAGTGTCCAGGACAATAGCATTTTTATCCCTACCCAGAAAGCCAAGACTCAACCACCCTACCAGCCCCTCTGGAGTCATGAAGTGGACAACTGGCTGAGGTGGAATCCAGCCTCTCCGACATCATCTTCTGGATCCTGGTTCTTCCTGGTATTTTGAGTGTGACAGCTATTACTCAGAGAGGAACAGGGAATATGAGAGCAACCCATTCAGCCACACAGGTGAGTGGGCATGGCTTGGTATATCCCTTGCTCAGGCCTGGGAAGCACCTACTGAGTGCACTGGGATAGACAGTGTAGGCCCAGATCCAAGAGGGTCTCTCCCAGCCCTGGATCAATTCCCACCTACTAATAGAAATAGAAGACCCATGTGTTCCAGAGCTATGTGTTCCAGCAAGGGACACCTATCCTTACAAGGGGCAGCCATCCTACAGCAGTTCCTGGCTCCCTGTCTGCTCACAAGAAGAGTCTAAGTATCCTCAGCACTCTGGGTCTCCTTGTCTTGACTCCAATCACCTCCTCTGCCAGGATAGAGGGTAGAAACCTGGGCAACGCAGATAATTCTGTGGGTGGTTTTGCAAGGTACATAGGTTATTTTCTTCTCCTTCTTCCTTTTCCTCCTCCTCTGCTTCTTTTTATTTGTTTTTTTGAGACAAGGTTTCTCTGTAATGTTGGAGCCTGTCCTGGAACGAGCTCTTGTAGACTAGATTGGCCTCAAACTCACAGAGATCTGCCTGCCTCCTGAGTGCTGGAATTAAAAGTATGTGCCACCACCACCTGCCACCACCCAGCTTTTTTTTTTTAACATGGGCTATTTCTATATCTCCTAAGAGGGCTGCCTTGCCCTTTGGGTTGCCTCTCAATAGACCATCTGAGAATGTATATTTGGAATGACTGGGACCAATCCTCAACATGCCTCTACTCAGAATCAAGTTGAGCTGCATCCACATCAGCCTTCCCAGGCCTGCAGTGGCAACTGTGTCTGTCTGTCTGTATTGCACTGATCAAGATCATGTCCTTTTAAGAAGAAAGCATAATGTCACTGCAGTTCTTCATGGTGCCTGCCCTCATGCTGACACCAGGCATAGCTTCAGTTGCACCTTGGCAGGACGACCCTCTAGGGTAGGTGTGTACCCTTCCGTCTTTCTAACATGTTTATGCAGGCATATTTTCATGGGTAGAACATGGGTAGAACATGTGCAAGCTGTGAGGAGCTGTTGATGGGAGTGGTGTTGGCTGTGACCCCGAGTCTGCAAGCTACAGAGTATATTTAGCAGCATATTTCAGGGACCACAGCCCCCCCCCTCCTAGAACTTGAGTGAATTTTCAAATTCATGAGATCAAGACAGAAACAGGGTAAATGAGACCCTACCCACACCACTGGGCAATTTGGAGTGGCAAGATGCTAACAGAGCCATAAGTGACTTGAGTAACTGCTCTGAGGGGGAAGAAGGAGGACCCCTGGAGCCTTAGGTGTAGAGGTGACCTAGTATCCTTGGCTATCTCAGAGACAGATTGGTCTGCCCTGCCAACCATGGGACCCATGAGCCGGATGCCTCACCTGGCAGGGTGTGGCTGTGTAGGTTTGGTCTTAATCCTATTCCTGTCTCCCACTAGCCCACAGCTTGTAAGTGACACAATGTGAAGAAAGCAAGGTAGGCCTTTATTGGAGAACATGGCAACATACATATACAGATCTGGATCCCAGAACACATGGGCAGGGAACATCCTGACACCCGCTCCCTTCGTCATCCAGTGTCACCTCCCATGCTTGGGTTGCCAGCGGTATTCACAGGGGTAAGCCAAGCCTAAGGAGATTGACAGGATGGCTCGGCATTTCCTCTTAAGAACACAGAGAGATGACAGACCAGGAAAGACCCTCCACAGTCCCGGCTATAGAGCAGGGCCACCAAGGCTGGCACTGGGTGTGAGGTCACTGGCAAAATAGGCAGACGGCAAACGGAGTGTCTTCTGGGAGGGAGAAGAAGAGCTGGATATGGTGTAAGGACACAGACTTCGAAGCTGAGAGGCTTAGGCCTGTGCCTCCAGGGCCCGCACATGCACACTGGGTAAACAGAACCAGGACGGTGGCAGCTCCTTGCTCTTGCAGTCCTCATGAAAGCGGATGTGGAGGAAGAAGTCACCTGTGTAGAGGAAGAGGAGGGCTCCAAGGCAAGCCGACCGGCCTGATGGCTGCACCTGGAATGGGAAAAAGGAAGCGGTGTCATGCTGGATCAGTGGCTCTACCCCCAAAGCTACTGGGAGAGCCTGACTTCCGGTAATGAGAGGGGCGGGACACACTGGCTCTGCCCCCATCCAAAGCGTTTTTGGCTGTGCTTCCTTGGATGAGGGGCTGCACAAATCTGAGAAGCCATTTCCGCCTTTGAAGGTAGCTACCGCTGTTTCACTCCCTGAACTGTCTGAGTTTAGCGAGAGAGGGAGTGCAGGAAGTTGAGTGTTGGGCTGACTGAGGACAAGTGTCTGAACCAAGCTCTAGGGCTGATTCCTCTGGGGCTGGGTTGGGTGGGCAGGGAGGAGCTGTGGGTGCATACAGGTAGGAGCACCACCACTGACCTGATCCCTGGTTGTGAAGCTCTATAGGTTGAACATGGAGACTGCGCCGCAGCTCGTACTCACCGTGTCAAGGTAGAAGGTGCTGGAGCCCACAAAGGAGATGACGTCATGCAGATCATAGTTGTGTACGCCATTCTGGTGGTCTTGGAAGGGGACCACGGTGAGGGCGAAGGGCCCCACGCTACGGGGACTCCGGTTAGTCAGTCGCACTTCCAGGTGCACAGGGTCACCAACCTGGCAGGCAGCTGCTGCCTCACGGTCACATGGCTGCCCATCCACCAGCACATCTGCAAGAGATGGAAGACGATCAGAGGTAACCGGTCTGCCACCTCACTTCTTGCTCTGTGTCAGAGCACTGGGGACACATGGGAGTGACTGGACCCTCTTTTCCTGAAATAGTCTGGCAGAGACGGGCATGGCAGGAGGAGAGCTGTCACCCAGGAAGGCTGCCCACTTGGGGAGAGCCCAGATCTATGGTGTTCCTCTTGGCCTATTCCAGTCACAGCTACTCTTTCCTCTGCAGGTGAAGAACTTAGAAACTGCAAAGGCAGGACCATGAACTTGGCCCAGCCACACTCACCTTCTACCTACAATGCCCGAGGTCAGGGTCAGGTTTCATCAAACAGAGGGTCTTGGGAGAATGACCTGTACAGAGTCCCCAAAGGAGGGGATCTGGGGAAGATGGCACTCTCTCTCTCAAACCTTCCCAGATGCAGACACATCTCCTGCCTGCCTCCTGTTATTGCTACTCTCTGGACTTGTACCCATCCTCCATCTACAGGTGAACAGGAGCTATAGAAACCCCTCAGTAGCCTCATCCATCCCAACACTGACTACCAGGTATGGCAATGAGGAACCTGGATGTAAACAAACCCTCCTGGAGGGAAAGTATAATCTAGCAAGGGAAAAGTGGGGTCAGCCAGGAAGGGGACAATACTGAGACTCCATCTGATAGAGGGCTCATCACAGGCATAGGGAAGTGGGAAAAGATACTTCTTATCAAATTGGCATTCTCCTGGGTATTATTTGTCTCTTAAGAGTCTGGTTTTAGCTCCATCTTTCATTTTTGAATGCAGAAGACCATCTGGCCTAGGCCTGATCAGGACAGGCTCTGGGGTGATCCTGGGTCCCTGGCCACTAGTCCGTCTGGTGCAAGGGTGGACTGCTCCTTCTGCTGGCTGTCTAGCTCTCTTGAGCCCACAGCAAGGATCCAGGGGACCTGAGTGTGCACGTTCCCGCCTGTGAGGCCTGTCACTATCTTACTGAGCCCCAGCTCTCTCTTTGGTCCAGTGGAGCAGATGCCAGCACTAACAGCTAGGATGAGAACATTAAAGGTCATGCTGCATGACACTGTGGGCAACAGCGTGAGAGCTGTGTGCGCAGGCTCCAGAAATGCCCCTGTCCCAGCATCCGCCATAGCACCTGCTAAGTCTGCAGGGCAGCTCAGTGACTTCTGTCTCCAGCCTCAGTTTCTCCCTGTGGCATGGAGCCTCCTGCAGAAAGGTACCCAACAGTCTTCCACCTTTCTCCACTTCACACAGGCCAGGTCATCATGACCATTTCCTGAGCAGTAAGCCCAACCAGGTGCAGTTGCAGCTTCTTGAATGAAACGGGGAGAGCAGCTGGCGGAGTGGCTGGTTCCGTTAAGGGAGAGATGATTATAAGCAAACCAGCGAAGGGTGGCTGGCTCATTACAGCTCTTCGGTTTTTTTTTCTCTGCAGAGGACTGTGTGGGCTGTCAGGGCAGCTAGGACTGTGGTTCATCTTCCAGCCTTTCCTGTTTGCCTGTTAACCTTTTGCAGCCCTGACTCTGCACAGCCCAAGGTAGACCAGCTGGGACCTCAGCCTCACGTCTACCCTATCAAGTCAGGAGAGACCCTAGATACACCCAGCCTTCTTCCTGATGACTGAGACTGAAAGCTGGCATAAGGGTCCTGACTTCCTGGGGAGAAGAATGAGGGTAAGGCTCTCCCCAGTTGCAACTATCAACTTCCTTCTGGCATCCTAGCGTATTCACACATAGAAGACAGGAGGCTCCCCAGGAGGACTGCCTGCTCTAGCCTGTCTTGGAGTAACTGACCATCCCATGTATGATCCCAAGAATAGCATCTTGGGAAGCCCTCAGGACCATGGACCACTGTCTCCTCCTTGGCCAGTCCTGTACTTTTTCATCTCTGATTGGAGTCTGGGATCACAGACTCCAATTCCTCTGGTTCCAAATACCACCTGCAGCTGCTGCTGCACTAACACCATGACATGGTGCTGTCTCTGCAGAAACCAGGTCTATAAATAGAAGACAATAAGGGAACCAAATCTAGTGGGGTCCATCCTGCAGGCATCCTGTATCCCAGGATACAGGAAGGTGGCTGGTCATAGGCAGTCCTATGGCCTGAAGGAACAGGAGACAGGTAGATGATCCTGGTCTCTATGTGTCTTATGTAGCCCCAAGTCACCATGTCTTCTTAGGAGGATGGATAGTGGCGCGGACCAGGCAAGCCAGAGGTCAAAGGGTCACATGACAGGGCCAGCTGAACCCAGTCCTGAGGGCTCTAGATCCTCAGGGTACTCTAAATGTATAGCTGTCTTTCCCATCTGGTCTCCATGGACTGGATAAGTCAAGGCACTGGGCACCTGAGGGATCAGCATAAGAATTTGGTCTCTCAGGAACCACATGACAAAATGGTTGAGTCTATCCAGATCACCCCTGGCAGTGGCTCTGAACGATGGATTCCAGAGGCTGTGCCACCTGTGTTCCAGAGAATGAAATGTCTTCCTATTTTGGGTGGTGCTGAGCGACAGGCTCCAACAGGTACATGTCTGTAAACCCGGGTCCAACTCACCAACGTCCTGAGTCACTCAGTGGGCAGTGAGGAGGACAGGAAGGGCAGAGCAACGTTCCTCTCTTCCCCCCAACCCCAGGAGCTCAAATGCCTGCAGACCCAGGACTGCGTAGTGGCTGAGAATGACCTGTAGTTTCCTGCCCAACTAGACATTCCCCCCACCCCGAAGCTTAACCCCCCCCCCCATTAGCACAGAGCCCCCACAGCCAGGACTGGAAGGATTACTTTTCATCCATGGCTACAGATCTAGGAAGCCCATCAGCCCTGCCTCTCATACACCTCCCCTATTTTGCTCCAATGCCCTGGAAAACAGGGGACTGCTAAGCATAGCTCAGGAGCAAAATTCCCCTTTGGGATAAAGAGCATGTCTTCAGGAAGAAGGCAGGGGAAGGGAGGGACAACTTGGGGGTTGGTGCGCCAGCCTCGAAGCCTACTCCAGGTGAGGGGATAGACCTAAACTGGACAGCCAAGGTTGATCCGGAAGGGACTTGGCTTTGGAAGAGGTCATGGGAGCAACTCATCATTCCATAGGTGAGTTGAAAGACAGGAAAGGGAATAAGCCAGAGAGGTGACACTAGAACTCGCTGAGGTTTCCTACTCAACACCAGCTACTGGCTGTCCTCTGAGGGAAGCAGAGGCAGATTTAGCATAAGATCTCACTTCTAACCATCCAGGACAAGCAGTCCTCCTCCTCCAAAGCCAATGGGGCCAATGGCTAGGTGCCTAACCAGCAAAAATGTATTGACTTTCTTCTTTACTGATAAAAGTCAAGTAACTGAAGTTTTCACTTTGGTTGTTAGGAAGCTCAGAACCAGACACGTTGGTGCCCAGTAACTGTAATTTAGTTCCCCTAATCTCCACACCTGCCCCACCATCCTCACACAGACTAGCCCCCTGCATATTCCTGGACGTCCATACCTCCATGCCTGCCCACTTGCCAATTCCAGTGGCCCGGGTGTTTTAGGTAGACTCAGAGGCTGTGGTTCCGGTTCTTGGGTAAGTGATATCATACACCGCCATCCCTACATCTACACTCTGGTCTCCTTCCTCTGTCAGCATGCTGAAGTCTAGGGCAGGCTCGGAGGTGGAGGAGGAGGAGTCCAGAGGACAGGAGAGTCCAGGTAGTTGGCTCCAAACCCCTGAAGCACAAGCTTGCAGTGACCTGATTGAGAGCAGGCAGTGGCTTTTTGTCCCTGAGTCACTGCCAGGGTCTATGCTCTGTGGAGTTGGTGCCCCCACACACTCCATCCACCAAATGGCATGTGTTTTTAACAATTACTGGGGTAGCTAACTAGCTCCTAAGCCAGAACGCCGCTCTTTGGCATGGAGGCTGCGCCAGACCTGCACATGTAATCACCCTCGAGTCGAGGGGAGCTCCTGAGGAGCCACTGCCTCTCCTGGGGAAATAATTTACTTTTACAACTTTTCATTAAAGATTAAAGAGAATTAAATTAAAATTAAGGTGAACTGGAGTTCAAGAAGAGGGCTGAGTGTGTGCAGTCCTCTTTCAGAGAAGAGGCTCTCTGGCCTTATCCTAGCCTATGGGTTTCAGAGACTGCAGGCTGAGCTCTGAAGGGCCTGGGCTCCTCAGCACAAAGCCTCTGGGTGCCCATACTGATAGAGGACTGTGGTCCCTGGTCTCACCATCTCTAACAGTACTCTAAATGTCTATCACCACTATCCACATGAGGCCACACTGTAGGTCAGGACCCTGTTATGTGGGTGCTAATCTGTGGCAGAGGCAGGGCCCCAGGATGTCCCTCTACATTCCCAGAAGCCAGAGACCCTTTCCCTGCTGTTCATTCCTTGAGCTAGGCCCTAATGTGACCCAGGCTGCTTGAGCTTGCTCTCTAGCAGGAGATCAGCTTCTGCTCTTCACACTGGGATTACAGGCCAGCACTACCATGCCTTGATCAGGGGGTACTGGATAGGCCAACCTGTCTCATACATTCTGGGCTCTGCCCAGCCTGTTGGGCCCATACCAAACACCGGTCTAACAAAAGAAGTCCACATGCCTGGGTCTGTTCACAAAAGTATATGAATTGATAAGACCGTATCCCTCCACAAACCCAGGGGCTGGGGTCATCCTGGGGAACAGCTAGGCTGCTCCTGGTTCCAGCAGATCAATATGCCATTTACAATGAGCCCAGGAGAAAGGTCACAGTGGTTAATGCAGTCGGCTGACCTGGCTTGTGTCTGGAACCTGTGGCCCAGTTCTGTCAGGCACAGTCAGGAAAGTTCAGGGCATTACTTCACAACAGGCTCAGTGGCCAGCCCTGAAGAAAATGCCTCTTTTCAGGTGTCTGGAAGCTAGGGATGCCCAGAGGCCAAGTCTTTAGAACTTGGGATTGAACTTAACCTTGACTTTTAAGCAAATCTGATTTTTCAGAAACCACATAAACTGGGAGCAGCTCCAAGACTGACTTCTCGGCAGTGCCCACTCACTTCTAATACTGCTCAGAGCCACGGGAAGCCAGACTGGGGGCCTTAGCTTTGTGCTATTACCAGTTAGGGGGACCCATACAATTTCTTTTTACCTACTTAATTAATCTTCATTAAAACAGAACAAAAGTTTGAGTTTGTGGAGGGAGAAAAGATACTACCCAAAGAACACTAGACTACAGGCCACCAAGCAATCTATCGATCTTTACATCCACCCCCGCCTCTCTCTCTCTCTCTCTCTCTCTCTCTCTATATATATATATATATATATATATATATATATATATATATATATATCCCAGCTCGTCTTGAACTTGAGATTGCCTTAGCCTTCCCCTGAGATGTGCAATGTATAACAACATCTGACCATCATCCTTTTACCCATCAACTATCCTTCTATCCATCCAGCCCCCATTTATCATGCATCCATCTAGTCAGCATCCGTTCATCATCCACTTTCCATCTACACATCACCAATCCATCAACACACCATCCATCTATCCATCATTCCTCTATGTATTATGCATTATTCCATCTTCTATCACCTAGTCACCATCCATCCACCTTGCATTCATCTATTTTCTAACCCACTCATCTATTCCATTACCCATCTAGCAATTATCCATCATTTAGCCATTCATCCTCTGTCCATCTTGTTTGCCACAGTTTGTCTCTTTCTTCTCTCGGGACGAAAAGCTTCCAGAACCTGCAGCCCTCTTTTATCCTCTTAAGTATGGATCCACAAATGTCACTACTACAAGCCTTCCTTGCTAAGTTTCTCCGTGACTCCCAAGGGACTTGGTGGTACTCTTACTTGCTTGCCACATTAAGCCTGTCATTTACCATTGTTAACTGTCTTTTGGTGAGTCAGGAATCTTCACCAGGACTGAGAGTTGCTATGAAGATGCGATGGGGCTTCCATCCCCAGCATGTGGGCCTCAAGGCCACCTCTTTTTTCTTTCTGCATTTGGAAGGGGACAAGTGCTTAGATCCCAGGATTGGGAGTAACTGCAGGGATCGAGTTACACTGGACTTGTCACCTGCGGCCAGAGCAAACCCCATGGAGAGAGATAGACATGCCTGCAAAGAAAGGGGAATTCTCTGATATTTATGTGAGGCAATGCATGGGGGTATGTATGTGTGTACTGTGTGGTCCTTGGGGCTATTCCCAATGTTATAGAGCTTCGCTTCTATGTGCTGGACAGTGGATAAAAGGCAAACCCTGATTCCTGTTCACTGGATTCTTGCAGCAAAGCTAGAGGTCCCATTCTGACCAGCCCGGCTTGGCTCTTATATCGATGAATCTCAGCCAGTCCAAGCTTTTTGCATCCTTCCACCCACTCTTGGAACCCTACCAGGCCCACGGACAAAACAACACTGCCATTTCCACAGTGGTCATTTCCTTAGTCCTTGCCTCTGAGGTCTGGAAATAGACCACTAGTTCTTTCCAGGACCTTCCTTCTGGGACCCAACTCTCTTCACAGGGCCCTAGCTATCCACACAAAATGTGCTGTCCACATGGAGCCCTAGATGTCCACACAGAGCTGCATTTAGATCCCACTCAGCCACCTACCTGGCATCCCCATGGAAGGAGCATGCTATATAATGGAGACCAATACCCCAACTAAGCATATGCTACCAAATAAAAAACCCCAGTACCAGGAATGGGTAACATCTTTTTGAGTTGTTGGCCAGTGGGGTACTATAGAACCCCCCAAATTATAGGCTATTGCCACTGCTATTGACATCAAGACAATACTGCTGAAGACACCACATAATTGAGTCATAGAACATCGAGAAATCTAGCTGGTACTTGCCTGGGAGCTTAATCCCTACTGGCCAATATTCATACTACTTGAAGGTGCCATATAAACTTCGGGAGGAGAAAATAATTTCATCTGCTAGAATAACAATCTGCCTGTAGGATAAGTCCATATCTACAATGGTGGCATTAATATTATGGAAATAACCTTCTTATTGGATTTAAGACTTGTTACTTGAAATGGAACCCATATCTGATACTGTTCATGAGGCCAAGACCCTGAGGCTAAATATATCAGAAAACATAGGAAAGAACCATTTCTATTATTCTGCTAATGACTTGTTTTACCCACAGACCAATGCATTGCTCAACACTCATCACAAAAGATTCTCTTTGCAGTAGGTGACGACAAACACAGAAAGCCACAACTGGTCAATGTAAAGAGAATAATCAACTTTGGAATGCTCAGCCCTGAATGGGATGTCTCTATCAAACCCCTCCCCTCAAAGCTCAGGATCTGTGTGGAAGAGAGGACAGAAAGACCGTAAGAGTGAGAAGTGGTGGATGACGTCAAGGAAACAGTGGTTTCCACATACAACAGGGCAGATGCACATATGCACTCAGAGACTGTGACACCGCACAAGACTTGCACAAATGCAAGCCAGACGGAGGAAGGGAAGTGGGCATGAGGTCCCACCCCTAGCCAAGAAGCTTTTTCTAAATGATAGCCTCCGGTTGAGGGAAACAATCAGTTCTCTTGGAGTGACACTGGGTACCCACACCCTGGAACGGCTCCCATGCTCATAAGTGGTTGGCCAATACCAACTGGACTCCATTAATTTAGAAGAGAAAGAACATCAAGTTAGGTAGGTAGAGAGGTGGAAGAGTTGATTGAGGGGGAAGAATATGATCAGAATAAATGTTATTTTATAAAAGGGCTCCTCTATGCTTCTCCCTCCTCACCCCTGCAGTCTCTAGGAGAGCTGGGTGGTGGTCTCTGTGTACTGTACCATCCTTGTCTTATCTGCCACCTGAGTTGCTGCTTGCTTCCCCATCGCGCAGCATGTCCTGGTTCTGTTTACAAGCCTCCAGTGGATTTCCAGTTTGTGTAGCGTGAAACCCAGTCTTTGGCAACCTCCATAGACTCCACTCTACCCTTGGCTCCTCCCACAGCCCAAAGGTAACACGCGTCTCAACACACCGAGCTTATTCCAACCTCAGCGCCTTTGCAAGTGATGTCCCTCCTAGAATACTGTGCCCGGATTGGCCTACAGTCACTGGTCATTTGCGTCTAGCTCAGACTCCCTCTACAGACAAGTCTGGCTGGGCACCCTGACCCCTGCTGACATGATGTTTCTTATCCTTGTAGTAGCCCTAAGCGAACAGTCTTTCCAGGCAGCGGAAGAGTCGAGAGAGCTTTGCTTTGAGAACCAGGAACAGCTTGCCATCTGCATGAAATAGCTGCTATGCAAATGAGGGTTCTGGAAAACAGTCTGTTCTTTTCAATAATTTAATCATCTCCACTGTCACCTTCTGCCCTGGCAAAGCACAAGTGTTCAGGAAAGGGATGGCCAAGCAGGTAAGAAATCTGGGACCCTGTGGAGGGACCTCTGGCTTCTCCTTTTACCCCTATAGCTCCAGGCCTCAGAGATGGGGTGATCGCAGGCACGTGTAGCAGCAGGTGTAGGGCAGGGAGGGCACTGTTACAGATAGGTATGGCTAATACCTCCCACATCCCTAAAAGTAGAGTATACATCTCAAGACACGGGATGGGCTGAAAACTCTCCATTCTGCCACTGAGTAGGGAAATGGTCTTTCCTAGGGCCTGGATGTGGCCCTGATATGTACTAGATACGACACAGGCTTCTAAACATCCCCTTTCTGCATTCCTATTAAACTATAAGCTAAGCTACCCAGGAGAAAGAAACTGATGCTATCCACAGGGCAGGGCCGAGACTCCAAGGAAGCTCAGAGTGTAGAGAAAGCTCACTGCCCTTCAGCAACACAGCTTAGTCTTGGGGAAGAATGGAAAAGATACTGGACTTATGTAAGGAAGTAAAACACCTTTACAGAGTCCCAGAGGCCTGGGATTGATGAAGCGTGGCTTCTCTTCTGTGGGAGAGCACCTGGGGTTTCGTCATCCATCCATAATGCACTCACTGGCTCATATATGCAACGATCTTCACTGAGCAGCTACCACAAGCCAGACACAGAAGTCCCTCAGTATTAAGAAGAAAATAAAGTCTTTGGCTCCCACAAGTTTGCTTCTGATGGAAGATATCAGCCAATAAGTGAACAGACACATGAATGCACATATGCTCACATGCGTGTGTGTACACACGCGTGGTAGAGGGCGAGAGGTCAGGGGCTGTTCTTAGAGCACATTAGGAAAGGTCGTGATGAGGAGGCGGTGGCACTGAAGTAAATCTAAGACAGCACAGGAAGCAGGAATGCAGCATGCAGGGGGAGATGCCCTTGGTTACAAAGCAGCAGTAACTCAGACTGCTGGGTGAGCAAGAAGTTCTGAGCTTGAGTGGAAGGAGACACAGAGTCCCTGCGGTTGCTGTCAGCAGTGAGGAGACCAGGGGCATGGATCAAGGGCATGGGGAGGGAAGAGTGGCCCGGGAAAGCATGAAGGCTTTTCTGGCTATCTAGGCATCCCTGAACACAGTCCCAGCCACAGTGGAAAGAACCAATGAGTCATTCTCAGGCACACTATGGCTAACATAGAGTCACCCAGCAATGTGACAGAATATTTGGCTTGCTTTCCTTTGTCTCACTAGGCTTTGGGCAACTCATCCAATTCTTGTGGCTCAAGACACCATTAGCATAGATAAAGGAAATGAAAGAAAAAAATATTCCAGATCTCCAGGTTCTGTTCCAGGTTTGTCCCCGCATAGAAGAACTCAAATACTGCCAGGCTGTATGTGAGGGACCAGGGGAGAACTTGGACAGGTGTAGCACAGGCTGGGGAGGGGGTGAAAGAGTCCAGATAGAGGAGATGAGCCACAGTGCAGTGGTAGAAAAAAGGGTTGGGGCTATGTAAAGTGGTCTTTCTGGCTGGGTTCAGATCTTGGGTGGGGACTAGGGAAATGATAAATATGCCTGGTGGACACTTCAACAAAAGAAGAAGCACAAGCAACCCGTAAGCGTGGGGCAAAATGCCAAGCCTATCCAGTAATCAAAGAACACACATGGAAAGGCCTCAGAGCCATTCTTTATGACTGAGGAGACTGGTGCAGCGTTTGAAGGGAAATACAAGCTATTGCTGGCAAGAGTCAAGGGGATGCGAGTTTTCACACATGGCCGCTTGGAGACTAAGGGTTGGAAGATTTGTGGAGGCAGGTCTAGAAATAAGCTGAGCAGCAAATGGCACATAGCCTTTGACCTAGTGAACTGACTTTACAGTTTCGCTCCTGGAAGGTTAGTAATGTGGGCTGACTCTGGTTAGAACAGAGAGTCTAGAAACTACCGCACAGAATGGAGCAAAGCAGGGTGGGCTGAATAAATAATGGAGCATCAGCACAGCAGGCTACTACATAGCCACTGCAGACCCTGACTCAGATACGCCCTCAGCATGCAGGAATATAACGACATTCGGTGAGTTAGAGAGTAGGTGACAGACAGCATTTGCCTTGGGATACCTGTCCATAAGAGAGCCAATAGCCACACATCTATTCCTGAAGAGCCACCACCTTGGGCAGTGGGGATTGCTGAAGATCACTCTTCTCCACTATACAACTGTCTTTTGTTCTTCAGTAAGCATCGGTTAATTTGTCAGCAGGGGTTGCCTCTAATTAGCTCACCTCTAGCTGTGCTATTTATAGAAAATATTCACTACTATCTACAGGTGGGTGGGACTGTGTCTTCCAGATTCATCTGCTAAAACTTTAAACCCAAGTACCTGCAAAGAGGCAGCACCTAGTGTGGGGCCTTCCAAAGTATCTGTATGGGGCCCAGTGGGTCGAACACTCACCACAAGCATGAGGACCAAATTCTAATTCCCAGAGCTCATATAAATCCAGAGACTGTGGAGGGCACCATTTGTAATCCCAACGCTTCAAAGGGGAGGTGGGAGGTGGAGACAGAAGAAATCCTAGAAGCCTGGTGTGAATGGCAGAAAACAAGAGACCCCACCTCAAATAAATTAGAAGGGAAGGAAAGAGTCCATGGTTGTCCTCCGAACTCATCATGTGTGTGCACAGTTAACACACAGAGAGAGGTGGGGGGGGGTAAAAGAGAGAGTGGTCATTACAGCAGAATGAGGTCCTGGGCAGGCGGGTACTGTGTGATCTGCTGCCCTTCTGAGAGTGGGAAAACGGGGCAGACACACAGACAGCCATGTGAGGACACGTTAGCCATGATGTCTGATCACCATCAGAGAGAGATAGAGGCCTGTGTAGCTGCCTGAGCAGACATATTAGAGTCTATAGTATACTTGCATGTAGCAATTTCCAAAATAAAAATAAAGCTAAAGTTACAATTAAATAACGTGATAAATATTCAAAGGCTCAAAGTTAAAGAAAAAGATACTGTCACACCTTTGGGGGTGGGGGTTAAGGACAAATCTTTAAAGTATTCGCTATATTTTAGGAGAGGATGAGATAATTTGATAATGATATTTTGTTAGTGAAAGTATTCTTTTTTAAAAAATAAATATATAAAATACTGTAATCCAGCATACACTGGAAGAGTATCTCTAGGTAGCAGGCAAAGCGGTGGGCACTGGGACTCCAGTGGGAACCCCGACAGCTCCATAGCCCCCTGGACATTCAGGGACCATCTGCAGCATGCATGAAGCAAGTTCCTCACGCTAGTAGACTCCTGCCTGTGTCCCTGCAGTTGTGCCTCTGGGCCATGGCCTGAAGCCCTATTGCTGAGCCCGGGCAGCAGCCTACAGGCAGGGAGATTCTCCTCCTGGCAGAGATCAGGACTGCTGCCCAGGCTGGGTGAGCAGGAAGGTGACTCAGCTAATGGTGACAGCCCTTTAGAGGAAACTTAATTATTCTGTAGCCTGGCCCAGAGGGAGGGAAGGGTGCGTGGCTAATAGCGATCGATTCGTCCTGCCAATCTCCTAGGCTATTTATAGCCTGCTTATAAAGTCACTCGGGATCCGAACGGAAAGGTATCGTTTATCAAGCCAAATAGTGTGTGTGTGTGCGCAATTGTGTGTGTGTGTGTGTGCGTGCGTATGTACTAATCAGTGCCACCTATGTACATGATGTACATGTGTGCCAGGTGAGCACACCCAAAACAGGTTGGCACGTGGGCATGAGAAGCCATGACAGAAAAGAAGAGGCCCCAGCAGAACACTGGGGGTTGGTGCTGTGGGAAAGGCTGCCTCACTCCTTCACAGGCCTAGCGCTGCCCACATCACAGAACAGGAAATGGAAGCTCAGAGCTCAGTGAGCAGCTGTAGGTAGCCACCCAGTTGGGCACGAGGGTATGCCCAGCACTCCTTGCCTCAGAAGTAGTCAAGGGTGCATTTTTTTTCCAGAGCAACCTCTATGCCCTTCAAGGTCTAAACGGGTAGACCAGTGCAGCCTAGGACACAGCATGAGGAGAGAGAGCATGGGGCCATCAGTGTAGCTTCGGCTCTCGGGAACTCAGAGGAAGGTTTGATAAGAGGAAAGATAAGGCAGCCTGGGCCAGGTGTTAGTGAGCTGACACCCCAGAATCTGCTACTCCACCTTCTTGACGCATGCCTCCCGAGCCCCACACTCAGGATACTGTCCACACTGTGTCACAGGCCCCCAGGGGTCTGTCATAGGGTGCTCCCATGGACCTCCCTACTACCCTGCCTAGTGTCTCTTGCCCGTGTCCTCAATGACATGCAGAGTGTCCGGAGCCAAAGGGGAGGCTCGGGGTGTCTCTGCATGTTTCTGCATGGTGGTTCAGGGGCTGAAGTCACTATCCCATATGTGGATCCATTCCACCTTGACCAAAGGAGTGGTTGTTGTGCGTCCTGCCTAAACAACAGAATACTTAACTCAGAATATAGTCACTTGATGTTTCAGGTATTGAAGAGGTAATTACTTTGTTTGTTCCGTGTTTGTATCATGGTTAAAGCAGGCTTGCCTTCTCCCCACCCCCCTTTAGATTGGGATATGTAAAGCATATGGAAAACAAACGGTGAATTCAGTATTCACTGGGCTGCCCTCCCGACTCTATTCTGTGTCTCTGTCTTTTTCTACCTAACATTTCTAATCCACATGCCCTGACCCTGGAACATATGAACCTGTCGAGGCAGGCCATCAACAACCATGTCTTGGCCCAAAGCCAGCTCTCCCCAGCATTGCCCCTCTGCCTAAAAGCAGGAGACATACCAGGCTGCACACAGTGAGAATCAGAGACCTACATGAGCAGATAGCCCAAAATATTGAGGGAGCAAGTCCTTTCTTGTGGGTAGACCTCAGAGGTCACCATGACATCCAGGTCCTTAGAGCGTTGCGGTGACAGCAGCTGTCTCTCCCCACTGTGGCCCCTCCCACCTCTGGGATGTCTTATTCTTATGCTCCTTACTATTTCATCCCCTATGGAATTCACAGCTTAGTAAAGAAGCAGTCTCCCATGGGTGAGCACAGATAACACTGGAGAGCTGACTCAGCTCCTGGCCCACACCCAGAACATTGTGCAGAAGCTAATGCAGAGAACACCCAGGTGACAATGTCACACGCACGAGGTGGGAGGACCGAGGTGAACCACAAGGCCAAGTCACGAGAGAGATGGAAGGGTGGGAGGACCCCGGGCTCCTCTTGCCTTTATTGGAGGCTGTCTAAAGGCTAGTTGATGAGCTCTCCTCAGCTCTGGGCTTAGAGCAGCAAATGAGGCTAGGAATTTGGTAGCTGGGGATCAAGAACTAGACAGCCATTATTCATTTACTTTGATTCTCCTGTTCCTGTAAATGGTTCATCTTTTCATTAGCCGATAGTTTTGCTTTTCCCAGAATCTCTCAGATGAGGGCTTCTGGCCCTGGCTGGACAGGGCTAGAAGTTAATAGCCATTTTTCCAGGGCACTATGAAGCTGAGGGACCAGGGCCACTTCGTGAGGGGGAGATGCAGACTGACTTGGGACATGGAGAAAACCCAGGCTTCCAAGGGGTCAGCCACATGTGTGTCCCTAATGTAGATAATACAGGCTGGCCTTACCATAGCATGAGCCTGGAGCCAGGGCTCAAATCCTGCATGCTGGCTCATGCCTGTGTACCCTTTCCTTCTTTGCTGATATGCCTGCAAGGTTAAAGTATAAATTCTGGGTTCTTTGGAGGCCTGCCTGACCCTGGGCCAGACAGCCATTCTCTCCCATAGTTTCCTGTCTCTCCAGTGCACTTAGGCTGCACTGGACCCTGCTCTTGTTATGCTCCCTCCATGTCCTCCGTTCACATTCAGCTCTGCCTTTGTGACTTAAGGTCCTCCCTGCTGAGAGCACCTCGGTACACACATGGGACAGGACAGGCGTCTCCCTCCTCATCGGGTCCTGGGTGCTAGTCAGCCCCGAAACTTCATCCCAAGGATGAGAAGACAAAGATGGGCAGGCTCAGCAGGAGCCACGTTATCGTCTTTAGGGAAAGGGGTGAGGCGGGGTTATCGCTCTACTCCAGGCCTCTTTGGATCAGATAAACTCATCTGATGAACCCAGGGACCTGAGGTCCAGGTGGGCAGATACGTCCTGTGTGACCCAAGAAGAAGGCAAAGAGGCCTGAAAAGGACAAATGACAAAGGTGAATGTACCCAAACTGCACAAGTGGCTGAGGTTGGCTTCTACACAGCAGCTGGTATAAGAAGCCACAACTTGGTTACCAAATCTGTAGCCAGTTGGGTACAGAGGTGCTATAGCTCCATTTAGAGCTGTGTCCTGCTCCTGGCCATCACAGGGCCTGCTGAGGGCTTAGAAGCTGCAGGTCCCATTACCTGCTTGCAAATGCGTGTGTGCAGTTGCATAAAGACAGACCTTGGCTTCAAGAACTTGGCTTCAGTGGGCTCTCAGCCAACCAAAGTACTCTAAATTTTATTGGGGAAACCACTGTAAACCAAGCTCCTGGAAGGGATCCACTGACAGGAGGATGGTTTTCCTCAGTTGCAGACTGATGGACCTGGGTTGTGCCTTTACCCCATCGGCTCCTGTAAGACACCTTTGCCTCTCTGTGATCATGGAGGTGCCCCTTGACCGGGTCCCTGGCCTAGCCCAGAATGCAGTCCTCCTACTTTGGGCTGATTTCTGACATCCATGACCTTCCTCAGCCTCCAGATCACATTTCAAGCTTCATTTACAGTGGCCATCCCTGGGGAGTGCCCTTTTCCTAAGGCATGGCTGTCTTCAACAGGGTCTGCCCTTCTGTGACTGCTTGTTCAGCATTTAACAGTCACAGAACTGACTGTCACAGTCCACTTCTACTGGAACATAAGCCCCTTAGAGGTGACATGAGCAGGGCCTGGCAGATGTCCTTGTTTTTCTTAACTTTACTCAAGACATCTGTTTGAATTCCTTAGTTCTGGATCCAAATAGGCCCCAGTGGGAACAGCGGGCACATGGACCTACTGGGTCATCCCACGGCCCTGTAGAACGTTTCCTCAGTGAGCAAAAGAATTAGTGAATGGTTTCTCCTCAACAAGGGGATTCCCTAGATGGACACTAAGCCTGGCTATGGTACTTTCTACATTATGCACATATTGCAAAACAAAATCACAGTAGAGCAAACAGCGTCTTCCAGCCAAGATGGAGAAACAGGCCGTTTTTTGCTCTCCTATGCAGCAAACAAAACAGGCCCAGGACAGATGAAACACACTTGTGAAATATGGTTCTCACAGCTCTGACCACTCGGCAGAAAAGAACAATGCGAGACGAGGCGTTAACAGAGAGATGTGGTTCCCATTCCACAGGCTTTGAGAACAGTGAGGCCATACACAGGAACAAGTGGCACAGAATATGGGATGGGCAGGAAGGGGAGGAACCATAGAGATCTGTCTGAAAGTATTCAGGATGCATGCAGGAGGATTTCAAGGAAGAGGGCTAAGGGTGCACAGAATGAGGTACAGTATTTGCTCCCTGAAGTCAGACAGGGAAGCATCAGCCTAACAAGGCACTGGAAAGCATGTTTGGAGAGCCCTTCTGTTCAGAGCAGGTAAGTAATCCACAACTATATGCTATTCTGATCTTGCTTTTAAAAAGAAAAAAAACTTAAAGCGGTATCTGAAAGGATTTAATTATTTCTAAGTAGCCTGCTGTGTCTCGGGGGCATGAGGATGTTCACACTCACAGCCAGCAAGGGAAAATGAAGTCTGGAATCTAGTGAGAGACTAGCAGGAACAGGTAACTACCCAGGCAAATCCATAAGACCTCTGATATCTGAAATATTTAAATGAATAACATTTCTGTGGGACATATTACATGTGGACAAACAAAGTTCCAGACAACAACAGTACCTGGGACCACAGGGAAGGGCGAGAACTGTCCTAGAGTGAGATTTTGGAGTGTATGTGTACTTATGTGATGGTAAGTTATAGGCTGGACTCCAATTTACAAAGTATTCACTAGAAATAACCAAACAATTATCACTATTAAGTCAACGAAGGAGACTTTGATCACAGGTGACATTTCTAATAGTAGGTGTCAGCTTGACTAAACTCAAGTAAAAGCCAGGCTCTGGGCACCCTGTGAGGGATTTTCTAGATAAATTGATTTGAAGCAGGAAAACCCACCTTAAATCTGGGCAGCACCTTCTGGTGGCAGCTACAAAAAAGGCCACGGAAAAGGAAACCTTTGCTTTTTGCCTGCTTGCCCTCACTCTTGCTGGCAAGTCCATCTGTGCTGTTGCTGCAGCATCTCTTTGTCTGTATTATAACCAACTTCTCTGAGATTCCAAAGCAAACTGAAGATCAGCAGCTTCCCAGGAATCCCCCACGACTCCCGCACCAGATTGGGACTACTGAGACATCCAGCCTCAGGGACTGAACAGTTACTGAATTCTCTCTTTCTGACACGAGGCAGTCATGACTGAACTACCCAGATTTCACCCCATAAGCTGATCTAATAAATCTTCATTCTATCATTCTATTAGTTATGTTCCTTTAGAGAACCCTGACAAATACAACATGGTTGTCTATTTAGGAAATCTAAAAGAACCAATCCCTTCAACTCCCCCTCTCAGCCCCTCCCCTCAAAATGAACAAACAAAAACCCAACTCCCTTAGGACCTGTCAACCATAGTTGAAATGCTCCAAGATATATGGTTAATGCAAAAAAGTTAGATTTGCCTGTACGGCAGCAATGAGCAAGTAGAGATTGAAATCAGAAACATAGCAACATTAACACCTTCACAAAAAATGAGATGTTGGACCCTAACTCTAACAGGATGTACAGGATTGACATCATAACAAAAACTACAAAACTCTGCTGAAAGAATAAAAAAAAAAGGCAAAGTAAATGGAGAGCTATCCCATGCTGGTAGAGAGGAAGGCTTGAGGTGGTCAACATATTGATCCTTTCCAGCTGGATTAATAAATTCAATGCAACCACAAACAAAATCACAGCAGGTTCTGATGTGGGCATTGAGATGCTGGCTCTAAGGTATACAGGAAGAAGAAAAGAACCTCAGAGTAGCTATTCCATTGCAGAAGAAGCACAAAGATAGAGAGCCAATACTATTCAAAGTTCAAGACCTGCTCAGTAGCACAACAGCAAGCGCGTCAGTGTGTGCTAGTGAAAGAACGCAGAAAAAGATCAAGGGAATAGAGCAGGGAGCTCAGAGATACACCAATGCACATATGGACTTGGCCTTTGGTGAAGAGAAAAGGCAATGAAATAAAATCAAACCAACGGTAGCCTCTTCAACAAATGCTGTGAGAATACACACAAAGAAAGTCACTGATGTGCAGACTTAGGTACTTCGCAAAGTTTCCCTCAAAATAGATCATTAACCTGCATGTAAAATGTAAAACTAACTCCCAAAAGATAGCACAGGAGAAAATTCTAGACAACGGTAGGTGTGCTGCAAACGACACTTGAGTAACTGTTGAACCAAAGGCCTGGTTCAAGACCTGAGCCACAAATGAAATGGTAAGGTGAACTTTAACAGAGAGGAAAGCTTAAACTGTCTGGACATTGGGGAGACAAGCCACAGGCTGGACAGAAAGAATGTCCAAAGATGCATCAAGTCAAAAATGCTGTTCAAAATATACAAAGAGTTCTAAAAAAACTCAGTGATAGAAGCCAATGACTTGACATACGAAACAGGCCATAGACCTGAAAAGACACCCCCGCCAAAGTAGAGAAGGTGGCATGAGAAGCTCTCGATGTCACATGTCACTATGGAGTTGAAAACTTGAACAGCAATGAGCTGACACCACACATTTGCTACAAAGACCAAGATCTCACACACCAATGTTACCAAATACATTGAGGACCTGCAAGAGCAGGCGAGAGCTCAGTTGTGACTAGTGGGGATGTGACATGGGTCAGCCATTGAGGAGGTCAAAAAAATGAAGATATTCCTATCATAGGTTCTGGCAAGCATGCTCCTTGTTTTTGCCCAAATGACCTGGACAACATGTAGGAACTTTCACATGGACATTATAGTAGGGGGTTCCAGTTTGGCTCTGGCTTGACCCCATGTTTGGAGTGCTTGGCTCCCAGCAGGTGGTGCTGTTGGGAGGTGGTGAAAACTCTAGAAGATGAGGCCAGTTGTAGGATGCAGGTCACTTGGAACACATGCTGGAAGGCTATTTTGTCCTGGCCCCTTCCCCTCTCGGCTTCCTGCCTGCCCCAAGGTGAGTGGCTCTCTTCCACCAAACCTTTCCACCATGGTAGTCTGGCTTTGATACAGGCTAAATATCAATAGAGACAGCTGACCATGGACTTGAAACTATAATTTGGTACAAGCTTTTCCTTCTTGATTGTTTTAGGCATTTTGTAGAGCAACAGATAGCTAGCCGCTACAGTGGCTTAGTCTACAACGGCTGTAACTGAGAAGCAACTACAATGCCCTCCAGTGGTGACCAGGTAGATGGGGGCACTATTCATCACCAAATGGAAATGAGTTATTGAGAAACAAGGGCATGTGAGGTGGGGACTTAGATGAATGAACTATTCTGAAAGGCTTTATGACATTCTAGAATGGGGAAGACCAGAGAGTCAGGAAGGAAAGATGAGAGGGCAGAGCACACCAGGGTTTGGGGGCAACCAGACTATTCCGGTGTGGGGCTCTTGTGGTAGATTTGTGCCATTATACACTTGGGCAAAGGCATGGGACATACAACACTGGGAGGGAGGGAGCTCTTGTGCAAGGAGAGGGCTGAGGGTGAAGCTGTGAAGCTGCTGGTGAGTCCAGCATGGGCCCCCTGGCTGTGACAGATACTCCACTCTAGGACCGGATGCTGGTAACTGAAGCTACTCTGTGTGTTGGGGGTAGGGTGGGAGGTGACCGGACCTCTTTCCCTGTGGCTCAATTTTATGTGATCTTTAAAAGTAGCATCTATTAAAAATAAGGGACCCATAAAAGTCATCAATGAATTGACTTGAAAGAGGGCAGGAAGAGAGGAAAGTAGAACAAAGAGCAGCGGGAGCAAACAGAAGATGGAAGACACAAGCCTAAGCGCACTAAGAGTCGCAGTAAATGGACTCAGGACGGGAAAAGGGTAGCATTTATGAAGGATCACCTTAAATACACAGAAGTGAACAGGATAAGATTGAAAGTATAGAAAGAGGTAAGTCATTTTACACAGAAAAAGTCACACTGTTTCATTACTACCAGAGCAACGGGAAGTTATAAAACTCATCTTCTAAGTAAAGGCCAATCCATGCAGAAGGCATAAGAATACTGCACTAAGATTCATGAAGTTGAATATGACAGAACTGAATGCAAACAGACAAAACCACAATGGCTGTTGAATATTTTAATTCTTGAGAAAAAAAAACCAAAACCAAAACAAAACAAAACAAAATAAAACAGAAAAACCAGCCACAGCACAAAAGGCTTGAGGGGTACTAACCAAAAGAATGATATAATTAATGTTTGCAGAACCATTGCATCATTTGCAAGTATGCATTGAATATCCATCAATACAGACCATTTCCCCAGCTATAAAAGAGTTGAAGTCGCAAAGTATGTTCTCCAGAAGTGATGAAATTAAAGCAGGCATCTATCTGGACAATCTCCAACTATTTAGAAACTGAACAAGACATTTCCAAATAACTCCCAGATCAAAAGAGAAATTGAATTGGAAGTTAGAAATCATTGTGCAGTGAAAATAAAAGCACAGCACATAAGGTCTATGAAGCATCACTCGGGCACTACCAACAGGGACCTCCGTGGTACTAAATCCCATTAAAGAAAACAGTACTCAAATATATGATCTGCTTCTGCTTTAAGAAACCAGAAGAAGAACTGAAATCCAAAGGGGAGTAGGGGAGTAAATAATGAACAGCAAAGTGGAAATCAATGAAATAGAAAACAGAAAATCAATAGAGAAAAATCAATGCAACCCAAGCTGGTTCTTCAAGAAGCTCAATAGATTTGACAAGCCTCTAGCCAGAATGAGCAGAAAGGCTGAGAGGAGATGTGGATTATCAATACAGGAATGAATACAGCCACACCACCTCAGATTCTATAATATTAAAGGAAAATTAATGTCATGAAAAGCTTTCTTTCATTGGTTCTGACAACGTAGAACAGAACACATTCTTTGAAAGACATGTTACTAAAGCTGACCAGAGTAGAAATGGATGACTAGACCATTCTTTATTATGTTAAACCAAATTATATTATATTAAACCAAATAAGTTGACAGCCTTCACACAGAAGACACACCAGGTGGTCCAGGTTTATAACTGAAAATTCTACTAAGGGTATAATAAAGAAATACACTGAGTTTTCATAAACTGTTCCAGAAAAACACATGGAGGAATACTCTCAAATGCACCCAGCTTTACCTTGATGCTAAAATTAGGTAGGTAAAATAAAATCACAGATATCCCTTGCAGATATATAGATACAAATATCTTTCCTCGTTAAGGAAATGGGTATCTATTTATATATAATATGCTGTTTCATGACCCACAAGATGCTGAATTAAGAAACGCAAGGCTGGTTTAGTAGTACCTGAAAATCAATCAATGTAATCCACCATGTTCACAAAATAAGAAAGAGAAAGCATATCATTATCAGAATCCAGACAGAAAAGGCCTTTGGTAGAAATGGATACTCGTTCCCCACAAAGGTCACACACACCAGGACTCGGAGAGAATGGCCCAGACTAGGAAAAGGGCAGTGACGAGAACCGACTGACACCACACATCAATGCTTTTCCGAGACCAGGCAGTGGGGAAAGGCCTTGCGCTGGCCATTGCTGTACAATTCAGCACGGGGAGTGTTGGGGAGGAATGAGCAAACACAATGCAGCAGACCGGAAAAGAAGTGGAATTGCCTTTATCCTCCACTGACATGATTATTGACTTCTGAGAAAATCCATGGAATCTACGAAAACAGCTACTAGAACTAAGTGGACTTCGGAGGGTTTAGGGTACATGATCGAGTGCGGATGCCCACTTTGTTTTTATATGCTGGCGACAAACAATTGCAAATTACAACTGAATATGTAATTGTCATTCATGGTAATACACACAAATAGGAAGCAGCTAGCAATAAGTCCCACAGATGTGAAAAAGTGGCTTGCTGCACGGAAATCCACAAATCACTCCTTAGAGGAGTCAGCAGAGAGATACATCTTGCCTGTGATTAGGAAGAGCGCAAACTGAACTATTTATTCAATATAACTCTGATTAAAATCCCAACAAGCTTGTATTGAAAACTGAAAGCAACAAACTAATTAAGAGATTCATGCGAAAACACAAGAGGCCCAGAACAGCCGAAATGCCGTCTGAAAGCAAGAGTTTCCACACAGCTCCAATAAAGAAGACCTTAGTAGTGTTAGCCTCAAGACAAAGAGATAAATGAAAGAGAACTGTACAGAACCAGACCTGTGAATGGTTTCTGACCAAAGCACAAAGGCCGTTTAGTCAGAGCAAAGACTGTCTTCCATGACTGCTGTTATAAATACTGAACATAGGCATGTTCAGTTAATGTCACTCCATGCTCGGTACCACGTACAAAAGAGAACTCAAAATGACCCAATCAGAGCACCCCACTCTACATCAGCCACTCTCCGCCCTCCTAATGCTGTGACCCTTTAGTACAGTTCCTCGTGTTGTGGTGACCCCCGACCATCAAATTATCTTCCTTGCTACTTCATAACTGTAATTGTGCTACTCTCTTGAATCACAATGCTAAATATCTGTGTCTTCTGATAGTCGTCGGCAACCCCTGAGAAAGGGTCAGCCAAACTTCAGAGGGGTCGTGACCCACAGGTTGAGAACCACTGCTCTAAAGCTTCTGGAAAGAGACAATTAGGAGCTTTTGTGGCCTTAGGCTAAGCAAGATTTCTTAGATACCTACTCCAGAAGCACCATCCCTCAGGCTGGAGACTTGGCTCAGTTCGGGAAGGGTTTGCTGTAGAAACATAAGACCAGAGAGTTTCTCTCCTAACAAACTGCCTTAACGTTTTTTTCCAAAAATCTCTCTTGCCTTCAGAGACACAGAACTTTTGCCAGACCATACAGCCAAGTTAATAACACACCTTAGGATCATTTAAGACTGTGTACTTACCCTGTTGTCCTACTGTGTGTTTGCACTGCTAAGTTTAACCTGTCATTAGGAGAATAATGTAAGCAATCTCGCCACGCCTTGGATTTCCCATGTAACCTGCTTTTACCACCTAAGCGAATGCAAAGCTGTAATCTTAAGCAATGTACCCTTACTATGCCCCTGACCCAGAATAGCATGTGTGTGTTGTAAATCGTTTGCTGGAAACAGTCAGCAGGCTGAAAGGAACTGCAAACAACAAATACCCCACGAATGTGAGAAGCAGCGTGTGGAGATAGGTTAATAGTATCTGTGGTTTTTCAATGCTCTTTTGGGTCAACTGGGGTCACTAAGTTCCTCCTTGTAAAACTACTAAGCAGTTCTATAGAATAGCAATCCCCTCATTGCTTTCTCATGTCATGTGTCTCTGTGTTATTCAATAAATACAGAGCAAATCCTTTGTGAGGAACAGGCATCATGGGCAACAGGGGCAGATTAGACACACACTACAGACAGGTCATGGGCCACAGAACACAGACAGATGGAAGACAGAGGAGAAGTAGAGAGTTCAAATTTGGGTTCACTCGCGGTCTAAACTACTCCAATGGGTTTTTCATGTTTCCTCCGTGTGTTAGCATACAAGCACCCATGTGAAAACCTGGTGCTGCATGTCTGTAGTCTCAGCCCTGGGGAGATAGAGAAAGGGTAGATCCCTGGGGTTCTCTGGCCAGCCAGTCTGGTTGGTGAGCACCAGGTCCTAGTGACCCCATCTCAAAAACAAAACAAAACAATGGTCCCTGAGGAATCACACACACACACACACACACACACACACACACACACACACACACACACAAAATTAAAAACAACCACAAAAAAGCATATTTTTTAAAACCAAGGCTTGGTAAGTAGGACTTCAAAAATCAACACTCTGATCTTATAAGATACAATTAGAAGTAATAAATAAATAAATATAGGTGTGGCCCCAGAGGAAGTGTTTTAAAAAAATCACAAATTTGATGAAGGACTCTTTGTACCCAGGAAATCTCTCTCAAGAGCTAATGGCAAGAAAAGAGCACAGTAAAATGATGGACAAAGGAGAGTAGATGCCTTCCTGAAGAAGAAAACATGGATGGAAAAAGGGCATCAGATAAGATGCTTGATACTATTTATCTGCAGGAAATGTAAGCAAGAGCTACAGGGCATGCCCCTCACCACCTGCTGTAATTAGCAGATGGGAAAATGACCAAAGGCAGTAGAGGGTGTGGAGTAGCTGGAACCCCCACACAGGGCTGGTGGAATTGAAAGGGTAGAGCCACAATGAATAACGGTTTGGTAGCTTGTTCATACATACATATACATACATACATACATATATCATACATACATGGCTAGAATGCAACCCAGCAACTCCACTCCTAGACAGCTATTATTATCTAAACAAAACTATACATCTGATGTGGGATTCCCCTCTGTATGCTGTGAATACCATTGGTTAATAAAGAATCTGCTTTGGGCCTATTGCAGCGCAGAATAAGGCAAGGTGGAAATTCCAAGCAGATAGAAGAGGAGAGAGTAGGCAGAGTCAGAAAGAAGCCACGTAGCTGCTGCAGGAGACAGACCCAGGTGCCAGATGAAACCTTGCCAGTAAACCACGAGCCTCTTGGTAAAATATAAAATAATAGAAATGGGTTAATTTAAGATATAAGAGCTAACCAATAAGAAATGTGAGCTAATAGACCAAGCAGTGTTATAATAACACAGTTTCTGTGTGATTATTTTGGGTCTGGGAGGCCAGGAAATGAATAAGCAGCCTCCTACAACATATATCTACTAGAGATTTAAACAAATGACCATGAACAATTTATGTGCAACAGGCTGAAGCAAAGAGCATGTCAAGTATCCATCCAGTTAAAGAAAGAGGAACATGATATATAGGTACCGTGGCTTCATATTTAGTAGTAAAATGAGTAACCTACTTATATACTCAAAAATATGCATTTGAAAATGATTAGTATGAAAACATCCGGTGGGAACAAGGAGTGAACTGTGCCTGAGTTTTCCTCTACAAACTCTAAAGAGTGAGAAGCAGTCTCCCTGACACAAAGTGTGTCCCTGTGGTAGGGGAAAGAGTGGCAGGGTACAGATGTTAGGAAGAATCAAGAGGAAACCTGGGGGCTGGAATGCTCCTTGACTATGGTGATGGATTCATCGTCTGACATACTGCAGGTCAAAATCCTTGATGAACATAGATGCAAAAATCCTCAATAAAATACTAGCAAACTGAATCCAGGCATGTACCAAAGAAATCATTCACCATGATCCGGTTGGTTTTATCCCAGAGATGCACGGATGGCTCAACACACACAAGTCAATAAATGTAACAAAGTAAATAAATGGGCAAAATAAAGACAAAAATCACATGATCATCTTAAGAGATGCAGAAAAAAAAAAGCCCTTGACAAAATCCAGTGTACCCTCAGGATACAAGTCCTAGAGAATAGGCCTGGAAGGAACATACCTCAATCTAATAGAGCCTATATATAAGTAAAATAAAGGAAGTCAGTGTGGAAAATTCTCAAAAAACTAAAAGTAAATATACCATATGACAAACCCAGAGAAATGAAGAAGTAATCCCACTGAAATCAGGAACGAGTCAGAGCTGCTTGCTGTCCCCACCCCCTTCTACTATAGTGCTCAAGGCACTTGCTGGCACACTAAGGCAAGAGAAGGAAGCTAACAGGAGATAAGTAGGAGAAGAAGGTC
Source organism: Microtus pennsylvanicus (assembly GCF_037038515.1). NCBI lineage: Eukaryota > Metazoa > Chordata > Mammalia > Rodentia > Cricetidae > Microtus > Microtus pennsylvanicus. The sequence continues at coordinate 1,589,728 of NC_134580.1, forward strand.
ACATTAGTTCTATTCGGAGATGATAAATTAGACACAAGATCCCAAAAATTTCACCGGAAACATCTAGAAACAATCAATAATTTCAGCAAAGTGGCAGGATACAAAATCAATTTATAAAACGTTAAAAAAAAAGTTCACAAAACTAGACAGACTATCACCACCAACAAACATGCTAAGGAGATCATGAATACATTCCAGTTCATGACAGTCCCAAAGACAATAAAATATCCTGGAAATAAACATTTGCAAGGAGGTGAAAGACATCTGCAATGAAAACTTTAAATCTCTGAAGAAATAGTTTGAGAAAGACACTAGGAGATATAAAGGCAGCCCATGCTCATGGATTGGCATAGTTAATATTGTGAGAGTTAAAGCCTTCAACCAAAAGAAATTCAGAGATATAACCTCAATCAAAATCACCACAACGTTCTTCATAGAAGATAGAAAAAAATTATAAAATTCAGATTGGACCACAAAGTATCCTGGATATTTAAAGCAACCCTGAGCAAAAAAAAAATGTTGAAAGGATTACCATGCCAGATTTTTAAGATATATTAGAGCCACAGCAATTTTTAAAAATGTATGGTACTGTCACAAAAACAGGCATGTAGGCCAATGGAACAAAGCAGAAGACCCAAACATGACTACTCGTAACTTCAGCTACGTGACATTTGACAAAATTGTCAAAAACACACTGGAGAAAGGAAAGCATTTCAACAAATGTCTAAAAAGCAGTATGTCAACATGCAGAAGAAGGAAATTAGATCCATATCTATCACCCTGAACAAAAATGAACTCTGAATGGGCCGAAGACCTCAGTGCAAACCTGAGCTGATGAAACTGCCAGGAGGAAACAGAGGCAGCATCCTTAAGACATGGGTGTGGACTTTCTGATAAGACTCCATTTGCCCGGGAATGAAGGCTAATGACTGACATGTGGCACTTTGGAAAACTAAATAGCTTCTGTATAGTTAAGGAAACAATCAACTGCAGGAAGAAGCCCACAGAATGGGAGAGAATCTTTGCCAACTACGCATCTGACAGGGGATTCATATCTAGAATAAACAAACAGCTAAAAATAATGAAAGGACTCATTCAAAAAATAAGAATATGTATCTAAACAGAGTTCTCAAAAGAAAAAGTATTTCAAAAAGTTTCAACATTCTTATGAATTACAGAAATTCAGAGTAAAACATTTTGGAGATTTTGTCTCATCCCATCCAGAATGGCAAAGATCAATAAAACAGCCAGCAACAAATACTGGGGAAAGAGGGTTTGGGGAAAGGGGAGGCTGCATCTGCTGTTGGTGAGATTGCAAACTGGTGCAGCCACTCTGAAAACCAGTGTGGAGAACACTCAAAAAGCTAAAAATACATCTGCCATATGCAGCTATATTACTCCTTGGCATATGTCTAAAGGACTTGACATCTATCTACTCCACAGATCCTGGCTTAGCTGTGTTCACTGCTGATCTATTCACAATAGGTAGGGAATAGAAACAATGACTTCCAGCTGACGAATAATGAGAACGTGGTACATGTACAGTATGCAACACCATTCAGCTGGAAAGAAAGGCCAAATCAGGAAATTTACAGGTAAATGGATGGAACTAGGAAATATACTGAGTGGGGTAGCCCAGACCCAGAAATACAAATACCACATGTTCTCTTTCATCTCTGTTTCTTAATGCCAAAATTTTAGATGTGAGTATATAACCTGCAGTAACCACAGAAACCAAGAAAGTAAAAAGGGACCATGGCTTTGGGAAGCTCTATAAAGAGGAATAGCAGCAGGAAACAGATGACATGAGGAGGGAAATAGAAAAATGGGGGGAGCACCTTAATTGCAGAGGAGGGAGAGATAACACTGAAGATGCCTGAAAAGTCACAATAAATCTTATTATTTTGTATTTACCAAAGATTACATATAATATGTGCCTGTGTATGTGGTATGTATTTTGAATAAAGTTACTCTTCTTGGGGTGATAATCCTCCCCACCAGAACCATAGACTATCTTAACAAAAATGCCAGTACCAGGCCTGAGAAACCTCCTTTCGAGTTGTTGGTCAGGGAAGCCCAAGAGGCTCCTGAAACAACACAGGCCATCGCTGTTGCCCTTGGCTGCCCCCTAGGAGTTGAATGTAAGTTCTTATTTGAAAAAAAAAAATCACCATGGGCTTTAGACATAGTGCTCAGAGGACTTGAGCTGAATCTGACTTGAAAACCTCCCCTATGAGGACTAGCTTTCCTAGAACTAGAAGTTGCTATGCAAACTACCAAGAGAAGGAAGCAGCCAAAAGTCTTACTTAGCTTTGACAGCTATGATCAGAAAGGCAAGATATCTCTAAAGATGCAACCATGGCACAAATGTCTTTTCAGTAACCAACTGCTATCTAACTGGACTTGGACCACTCAACAGGAGGGAAATCATTTCTGGTACTGCAAAACTAGCCAACGACCTCGGGCTAGCGAGGTCATGGATCTTAGAGGAGATCCTACTACCGTCACCTTCCTAAACTAATTCAATTCCTAACTGCATCCTAAATGCTTTTCCTCATACCCGCAGATCAGCGTCACTCCCGGCCCTCATCAAAGCAGCATCTGTTTGAAGGAGACTGAGATCATTAGAGAAAGCCACAGCTGGGCAAAACGCAGAGAGCAACTGCTCGTGGGGCGCCCGGACCTCGCTGATACAGCTACCATCTAACCCCAAGGACCAGGGTTGAATGGGGCAGGAGGACTGTAAGATCCAGAGGACCAACAAGTCTGCCTTGGGATTGTGTTCTCTTAGAAATGACAATATGGTCATCAGAAACAATACCTGAACAATGACGCCAGTTGACATGCCAATGAGGATGGGAGAAAATCTTACAGACCCACTGCTAGATGAAGAGACATACACAATTAATGACTGCCGAGGGAGGGAGAATTGATCTTCTTTAGGGACAAGCCCTCTAATTGGTTATCCAATAGCAAATAGTGGCTTCCAGGGAGCACAGAGGCTAAAAATCTTGGTTTGGCCTTTCCCTTAGGGCTATTATCAGGACAAAACTGGTTGGGGTGTGAGAGCTTTGGAAGGCTGAAGGATTTGGGGGACCATGAGGTGGCACCAGTCCTCACCCTCATAGCAAACATGCCTCCAGCCAACTACTCATGGGGCCACCTCATAGCCACCTGAAATAGCACAGAAGTTGCGAGATTCCAGAACAAGCTATGGCCAGGCAAGCTGCTTACTACTCTGAACTGTGCCCCCACTGGTACCCAAATGACAAGACCAAGAGCAGAGATGAACAGTGTGGTGAGCCCACAGCAGCCTTCCCAGCCCCCTGCTGCCTGCCGTCCCAGTTCAGTCCCGCCTCGGAGGCTGGTTTATATACTAGCACACACTGGAGGAGGGAGGGTGCTGGGTTAATTCTAAAATTTAACTTGCTTTCCTTTTCCCACAGGGAGAAGGAGTGGGAACGGGTTGCTAAAAATAGGCTGGCCTGTCAAAACTGCTAAGGATCAGGCAGGGCGAAGATGCTGCCGGGGAGAGAGCACTGGGGAGACAGCTCCATGAGGGACCTTCCCTGGGCCGCAGCCCTGGGGCTCACCCCCCTGGCACAGCCAGTCAGGACAGACTGCTGTCCTGTGGGTATAGCAACCAGCTGGGGGATGCTGTCAGAGCCTGGGACAAGACCCACAAATGCCTTCTGATGGCCACTGTCACGGCAGAAAGATGGAATGGCTGGTCTATGTCCCACCCTGCCCAGATGTGCTTTCTCTTCCCACCTCCTTCTCGCAGTCACTCACAGATGAAGTCACCGTAGCTCCACCATCAATCAGGTGGGCATCCAGCTGGACCACAGGTAAGTGAGGTTGCAAGCCTTTATCCTCCAAGGGCGTTAGTGTGTGTCGCCATGGCTCCCAGTTCCTCTGGAAGAGCCTGGGGTTTATGCTAGACCAGGACTCTACTCACAACCTGTTTTCTTCTTCGAGTAAAGAAGACTCTTCAGGATGGGAGAAGAGAAGCGGGCAGAGAACAGAAGAAGGAGGTTTCGAAGGCATAGCTGCTGGAGAAGCCCCTGCACATCCAAATCAAACCAACGGAACCCACAAGTCACACTAATGGTCAAAGTCATCTTGCCTTCCAGGGTTCAGAGCCCAGCAGGAGGCACCATGCAGGTATTCTACAGGTCACACTAGGTCCAAGCATATTGCTTAAAAAAAAAAAAAACCCAATGCAGGCTGGAGAGATGCTCAGCAGCTAAAGTACTGGCTATACAAGTATAAGGAACTAAGTTCGGATCCCTACCATCCACATAAAAGCTGGGCATGCCTGCCTATAACTCCAGCTCTAAGGGGATGGAGACAGGTGGGACCTTGAGCTTATTGGCCGCCCAATAGTAGAAATGGTGAGCTCAAGGTTCAGTGAGAGACCTGGATTAGACAATAGGCTGAAGAGCAATAGAGGATGCTTCAGCAGCAACCTCTGGCTTCCACATGCATACACACAACTGAATATACAAGTAACGTGTGTGCACCACACACACACACACACACACACACACACACACACACACACAGAAAGAAAACAAAAGCTCAAACATTAAGCATTCAGCAGTTCTTCTCGAGGAACACTGGATGCATAAGACGTAAACAAACTGCGAACTGAAGAAGACATGGTGAAAACCAGCGCGCAGGTAGACCTGCATATCATCAACGCATGCAAAAGCCACCGGGAACACTAGCCTGGGTTTTTTTGGGGGGGAAAAAAGTCATGTCATGGGTCTCTTCCAAATGAGTCAGCAGCCACCCCTTCCATTCCCACAGGGTACCCAAAGAAGAATGTGGCACTCCCTGTCTAGCGGAAGGTGTGACCCACATCCACTCAAACAGTACAGGATAGGGACGTGCGAGCCACTCTGCTCTCAGGTCCCAAAGCCTGCCCCAAGCTCTGAGATGCCTCTGAGGAGCTGTGAGCTATGGGTGAGGCAGCAGGGACAGGGACACAGCCTTGCCCAAGCACAGAGGTACTAGTCATCACAGTGGCCTCACGCATCTATCTTCATGGGTGTGATTGTATCTAGTGGTGGCATGCCCAGGTTAGTTATACCTCCTAACACTACTTTACAACAGGGATAGGAGGTCCCCCACTTTAGCCTCGTCAGTCTCTGAAAGCTGACGATATGCCTTTGTGGCTGGGATCTCATGTCTAGCTCGGAGACACAGGGTTGGCAGAATACACAGCCACTGATCACCCCACTGTCAGGGATTAGGGTGAATACTCTGGAGTCTGAGGACCCAGACCCCTCCTTTGAGTCATCCACAGATTTGGCTATTGGCTCCTTCACCACCCAGGCTAGGGTGAAGAACAAGGACACCTGAGACCCTGGAATCAGGCAGGAGTTGAGAGCCCTGTCACTGAGGGAGAAGAAACAGCCACCATCCTGAGCCAAGGCCTGTCAACCAGCACTGTGTTAATGAACCACCCTTGTTTTGAAGCCGGTAATCAGATTAGGGCAAGCTTGCCAGCTTCTGCCTTCTTCCCGCTACTCCCAACCTATATGGGGGGGCCGCATTTGGGGGTGGGTTCACCCTTCTCTGTAATGGAGTTATTTGGGGGCCTAGCTGGGCTGGAGAATATTATTACCACGTGTCACTGTCCAACTGGGACAGCAGGTGTCTGCTGATGCATCTGTGGAAAGTGCCCGAGGCACAGTCTCTGCATCAGGACACACGCATGGGCAAGGACACCAGGGAAATTGAATCATACCGCTAATTAATGGCTTTAATGCCCGTTATTAGGCCTCAAAACCAGTCTATTTTCTGAAAGATAAGCTTAGCCCTGCTTGAACAGGAACTTGAGCGCTCTGCTAATGCTGATGCCAAACGGCTCGTCTCTGCTAATCAGATTCAGAAGTTCTGAGCCTATCGATTCCCTGTGGTTTTCACAAACTGATCGCAGACTGTGAAGGTACTTTGTTTTCCAGCAAGGCATGCCATGGTGGGGGCCTGAGAGTCTGTGGCCCCACTGTGTCCTCTGCTGATGCCACCTGAGTTGTTATCAGTTCCCCACAGGTGCCACCCTGGATTGAGTACACACAGAAGCCTGGACAGAGCCCCAGGCATCTCTGTGCTGTTCTAGCTTTTGCCGAAGAGATGGTGTAGCTTAGGGATGTCTGTAAGGTGAATGGGTGGGGTTGCTCTAAAAGCTACTGTCCTTGCTCTCAATCTGTCTCCTCCTTCCCTTCTCCAAAGTACTCCATGCCTAGAGAGAACGCCCAGGTTTCAGGAGACCCAGGATCCAGGTGGTTTCTGACTGAAGGAGCTAGCATATGATTTGGGCAAAGACAGAGGGTCCAATCGGGTACAGGGTCACTCATTACCTAGAGATAACAAGTCAGGCCATCTTGGAGCCTGGAGGAAGCCCTGACTATTCTGTGAATCACTCATCACCAGTGCTCTTCACCACACCCCTAAAACTCAAGAGGCTCCCCTGTAAACCCAAAGCAGGAATATCACTGGGAGTAAAAAGTCAAGAACTAGCATTTGCCCAGCACAGAATAAATGCTTTCCTGTGCCAAGAACACTCACACCCTAGTCAGCTTAGTCTTTTCAACTTCCTAGAAAGAAAGGAGGTATGTATGTACAGGGACAACAGCAGGTTCAGAAGTTGACTCTGCTCAGGGGACTCTTTCCATTCCACCCAAGACTCAGGCCATGGTGGGGTTAAGAGAATGCCTCGGATGCTCAGATTAGTGCTGATCATATCTTCCTTGGTAAGGTCTGCAGTTTTCCCTGGCCTGATTCACCCAGCCATCATCTTTTGAGGAAGGAGTTGCGGACGATACTGAGAAGCCACCCCAGGTCTGCAGGCAGCTCTGTGCTTGCCATAGACATAGAGACCTTCAAACAGTGCCTACAAGGTAGGGAGTCTGGCCGGATGTTCTGCAGGGACCCTCTAGCTCCAGTGGCCTGGCCTTGCATGCTCCAAACACAGCCTTTCCCAGGAGCCCCAGGTGGCTTAATTACCAGGCAATACAACTGATTGGATCTGTAATCAAAGCCGGCCAGGGAGAGCTGCTGGGGGTGGTAGGAGAAGTAGGTTCATCAGGAAGCGGGCATTTTGATGAGCACTTAAGCTCAACATTCTGCATCAGAAGGCACCCAGTGATCTGAAAAATCCATCCACAAACCAACCAGGCACCCTAAAGTCCACAATTAAAGTGCTATAGAAGACTATAAGAGGTGTGAGGGGGCTTTCTTTGGGTCCAGAAGATGCTGGGCTGGGGCACAGACCTTACTAAACTGAGATGGAGCTTCAAAATAGCATAGATGAAACTAGGATCCCAAGACTTAGGGTCATTAGCCACTGTGAATAGCCACTGAGTGAGCACAATGTGGAGAGGTGGCCAAGTTCAAACTGCTGTCATTAAGAATCTGACACCCTCACTGAGAACATGAAATGGGCTTAGAAGAGAAAGAAGAGAAGGAGGAGGGAATGGGAAGAGGCAAAAGGAGGAATAGGAGGAAGGAAAAAGAGAGAAAAAAGGAACAAATAGAGAAAAAAGAGGAGAAAGAAGAAAGGGAGGAAGTAGAAGAGGACATGAAGGAAATGGAGGAAGGAGAGAGGATAGAAGGTGGAAATGGGGAAAGAAGGGAAGGAAGACAAGGAAGAGACAGCAAGAATGGCTTTGTACAAGGCACTTTCTGTGCTATAACCTATTCATAAAACCTGAATATACTTGAGCAGAACCCTGTTCTGCCATGACTGTAAGACCCCGGGCCATTCACTGAGTGATGTTGGGTTCAAGATCTGTACAAACAGAGGAGAGAAACGGCCCCATAGGCATCCAGGGGACTACTGGATCTCTCCTGCGCCGCTGGTTCTGCAAGTCGTTCTGCAACTCATGAGTGGCGGGGCAGCAGTGAACCCCCACAGCAGCACTTTGTAACCAGCAACTACTTCCTGAAGTCTGTCCCTGTATTAGGTTAGTCTCTTCTGGACATTTCACTGACATGTAGTCATAACTACGTGCCCTCGTCTTGCCAGCTTCTTCCACGCAACATGTTTTCACGGGCCCTTGGTGTCATGGCGCATGTCCCTGTACTGTCACTTCCCATGGCTAACAATACCCCACTGCTGGGGCCTGACACCTCTCCTTTATCTATTGATCAGCCTGAAGAGAGACGTTTGCACTGTCCACCTCTGGGCTGTTATGATTAGAGCTGCCACCAGCATCCAAGTGCATGTTTCTGTGGGAGCTGTCTTCCTTCCTCTGTAATTGAGCAGCAGGACCGCTGAGTCCCTACGGTGGCACTGTGATGAGCTTCTGCAGGGCTGCCCATTCGTTTCCCCACCAGCACCGGTGAGGACATCCTGACTTCCTCAGCGGCACTCGCTAGTGTCTGTCTCCTGGATTCCAGCCATCTCAGCTGCTGAAAGCTACGAGCCGGCGGTGGTTGCTGTTAGAGTTTCCCCAAACACCTAATGAATCATGTCGGCTCCTCTTGGGAGAAATGTCTCCTCGGGCACATTTTTACATTAGTAATTTGTCTTTTCTCCTCCTGATGGGTGAGATCTATCTGTCTGTTTGCCTGCCTGTCGTCTATCTTATAAACGCCATGGTTTTAAAACTTATCTAATATTATTTGGGGGAGGGCATCAAGTGTTGTTAGGGTACACATACGGAAGTCAGAGGACAACTTTGTGGAGTCAGTTTTCTTCCTCCACTTTTACATGAGATTAAATTTGGGTAAAAGAGCTTGCGTGTCAAGTGGTTTTAGTTTTGTCCTTTTTTTATCAGCTAAGCCATCTCTCTCAGCACTTGATAACAAATTTTTATCAGTGTGTGATTTGACTGGGTTGTCTTTCACTTTCTTGATGGCGCCATTAAGTGAGAAATGTGGAAAAGATGCATTATCTTTTCTACGGAAGGGTCAAAAGAGATGAAACAGCATTCTAAACATCAGCTAAAAGTACCTCCTGAGTTGCAATTCCTGAAATCAAAATGTTGCTTGGGTTTCAGATTTTTCCTCAAAACTATGCCACACTTTGAGCAACTACATTAAAATGAAAGGCTAAACGCTGACCAATCAGAGTGAGACACAGGCTCCCCTTGCTTTAGGGATAAAAACCACCCCTCGTGTGCTTGCTCAACTGAACCGCCATGCCTGGACACCCTTCTGCAGAAGTAAAAACTTTTTGCCTTATTGAAACACTTCTGATCATGTGATGATTTTGCTGAGATCCTAGACCCATTTCAACACCTGGTGCCCAATGAGGGGCATTATCCATGACCAGGGGGCTTAGTAAGCCATGCCCAAACTGGGAGGTGCACAATGTTGCCTTGCTGCAGTGGCCCTAGGCATGGGAACACTCCCTCTATGGAAGCTAGATATCAAAAATAGAATAGCAACTTGGAGATAAAGGCCTTAAGTGAGCACTGCGTGAGCAGGTGGTTTTATGCACAAATCAAAGTAGGGGAAAAAAAATAAAGTTTTAGTATTTCCCTGGCAGTCAGGACATCCTGGAAACTATGTGAGTGTGGCTAAGAGAAGTATTCAAGTGTGGTGTGAATGTAGCCTGCTCTCCACAACTGCTGTCTTCCACAAGGAACATGGCTAGAGATGGAGCGAGGTTTGGACAGAGTGCAAGAAACCCCCAAGTGGAATTCAGCTGTTCTAGAGAATATCCTCAGACAGCATAAAGTGGTCTGCATGGACTCTGTTTGGGAGCGAGCTAGTCTGGAGCTTCTACAGATCCACCAATAGCTAAGCAGGGCCTCTGTGATGCTTGCTAAGCATTTTCATGGTTGGGATGAGGGGTATTGAGATTGAGACAGCACAGATACAAGACAGCAAGATGTGAAACCAGCCTTCTACTGTGGGAAAGAGGAACAATTGGAGACTGGAAGCCTATAAGAATAAAACACCCCTAGACAGTCTTCTGGAGCACATGCTCAAGTACTAGGGAGATTCACCCCAAACAAAAGGGGAAAAGCAACAGCAGATGAGTGAATACTGCTGTCTTATGTAGATCCAGGGGCCCATTTTTAAACCTCTAACTTTTTTGGCTAAAATTTGGGTTCAATGAAGATTGGCGTGTCAAATTCTCATAGAATGTATTATGTATAAAAGCCCCATGATCTGGAAGAGAGATTGTGTGCTTTGCTGGATAAGTAACCTAAAAGGGGGAAGAAGAGTCCACCTTTTCAATGGTATTCTCTTGATCACTGCCCTTCCCATCTTGGGCTGGAACCCCATCTAGGGCTGAATTTATCACCCACCCTAGGTTTATCTTGATCTCTTTTCTCCTCCTTTGAAGATCTCCCTTTCCTTCGCCCATCTTTGTGAAGCTCCTTTTTACCCATCATGCCTCAGATTAAGAAAAAAACTTGAACAATGCCAGAAGGATATTCAAAATCTTTCCTTCCCAAAAGAGAAGTCCCTGCAAGGACATTCCCATTCAGGAAGGTTCCCCTCAGTCAGGAAGGAGCAGGATTTGTCAACATCCATCCCCTTTACCAGGTCAGAAGTCCAAAATTTAAAAAGGGAACTCGAGGCCTCTGGTAGAAGATCTATATGAGGAGGCTGAGCAGTTGGGTCAATTCCTTGGGTCCCAACTCTGTTCCTGTCCCAAGCTGATACCTATATAGGATATGCTCTTCTCTGATGAAGAGAGGAGGATAGTGAGAGACACCATGGCTGCCTGGGAAAGGAAAAAACTTAAACTGGACCAGTTCTAATAGCAAATGAGCAATTCCCTAAGCGACAACCATCATGAGACAATAATGAGGTCAGTTGGAGCCATGTGAGGGATCATCATGAGGAAGGGTGAGACAATCAATACCCAGTCCTGGAATCTGAACAAATCCTTCAATTTACAGCAGGGAAGAAAGAGAGGCCTACAGAGTCTCTAGAAAGGTCAACAGAACTGGTGAGAAAACATTCACTTGAGAAAATGTTTCCATTAGAACAGGCTATAGGCAAGTCTGTAGGGCAATTTCTTTCTTTCTTTTTTTTTTGATATATCAACTTTTTTTTTAAATTTATTTATTTATTAAGGATTTCTGCCTCCTCCCCGCCACCGCCTCCCATTTCCCTCCCCCTCCCCCAATCAAGTCACCCTCCCTCATCTGCTCGAAGAGCAATCAGGGTTCCCTGACCTGTGGGAAGCCCAAGGACCACCCACCTCTATCCAGGTCTAGTAAGGTGAGCATCCAAACTGCCTAGGCTCCCACAAAGCCAGTACGTGCAGTAGGATCAAAAACCCACTGCCATTGTTCTTGAGTTCCCATTCTTCCTCATTGTCCGCTATGTTCAGCTAGTCCAAATTTATCCCATGCTTTTTCAGAACCAGGCCAGCTGGCCTTGGTGAGTTCCCGATAGAACATCCCCATTGTCTCAGTGTGTGGGTGCACCCCTCACAGTCCTGAGTTCCTTGCTCGTGCTTCGTCTCCTTCTGCTCCTGATTTGGACCTTGAGATTTCTTAATTAGTGATTCATGAAAGAAGGACCAACCTATTGTGAGTGGTGCCATCCCTGAACTGTTGTCTTTGGGTTCTGTAAGAAAGGAGGCTGAGGAAAGCACAAGAAGCAAGCCAGGAAGCAGCACTCCTCTATGGCCTCTGCATCAGTTCCTGCCTCCAGGTTCCTGCCCTGTTTCAGTTCCTGCCCTGACTTCCTTCAATAATGAATAATGGTGTGAAGTGTAGATGAAATAAACCCTTTTCTCCCCCAAGTTGCCTTTGGCGTTTCATCACAGCTATAATAACACTAACTAATATAGCTACTATGAACCAAGCCAATGGGGGAACACCAGGGTACAAGAACTTAAAGTACAGGTCATCAAATAAAGGGACCCACAATAAGACTACAATAGAAAGGGATTCCAGACAGAGGGGAGACAGCAAAAGCTTCTTCTTATTAAGGCAAAAGGAAACATCACCTTGTGTCTTTTGAAGAACCCAAGTGCCAGGACCAGGAGATACTGGCAATCAGACAGATGGACACTCACCAGGACCAGGGGACATTCCCAATCATACAGATGGATATTGATACTCCACAAGACCTACGTAAGATGACATCACTTACAGGCCTCTGCCATCATTATGACCTCCCTGTGAAGCAGGGTACTCCCCCCTAAGGAATGAGAAGTCTGGGTGCTGGGACCCTACTGTGGGTGTGGCGAGGTTGGGGACTCTATTATCTGGAAGATTCTCACCAAGAGCCCTTGATAAATTAGGGAAACAACTGAGGAAAGAAACACCCATTTTGATAGATTCTGGGGCAAACTGCTCCTGCCTATCTCTGCCTCTTCTCTCCATAGCAAATATCAACAGTTTTCAGGAGCTAAAGGCAAGGGTTTAGAGTCTCTGTACTAGAAGGTGCTATAGTTAGATAGAAAAAGAGAGAAAAACCTGTGTTCAATTGTTTCTAGCCCCAGAGGAGGAACAAATCTCTTAGGAAGAGACTTAATGGCTCAGTTGAGGGTGGACTGAAGACAGATAAAGCTGGACTGGGTATCCCTTAGAACATCTAACTACTAAGGCCAGAGACAGAATAAACCATGAGGTCTGGAGAAAATCAGGAAACAGAAGAAAGGGGCTAAAGGTTACCCCATGCGAATTAGCCCTAGAACCCAGGGGGAATGGTTAAATGGTACACTATTCCTCAGGAAGGGAGAAAAGATGGTTCTGATTATCAAAGGTCTTCATGATGGTGGACTTCTCAACCCCTACATGCTCCCTCTACAACACTTCCATCCTCTCTGGAAGAAAATCAGATGGAACTGGCCTGGGATCTGAGGATTATACACTAGATCATCCAATGTGAGCATCTAGTATCCCAGCCCCTAAACCTTCTTATCAAAGAGTTCTAATGGTTACAAATGGCTTCATATGATCAAACTTAAGAGTGCTTTCTGGACTTGTCCTTTGGCAGAAGAAATTAGGGCTTTGTGTACCTTTGGATGGGAAGATTCAGAAACCAGGAGAAAGAAACAGTACAGAGGGACTGTCTTTCCTAGGGGTTTGCAGAAGCCCCTGGTTTATTCAGTGATGTTTTAGAAGGAATATTAGAAGAATTTCTGGTCAAAGCTCAGAAATGAAACTCCTTCAATCTGTGGATGATTTATCACTGCCAGGAGAATGAAAGAATGATATCATTAATTCAACAACAGAACTTTTAAACTTCCTGGGAGAATAAGAGGGACTCAGGATCTCCAAAATGAAGTCACGATTTTGCAGAAAAGGAAGTGGAGTTCCTGGGTCATCTAATCAGTGAAGGAGACAAAAATAAATCCAGAAAGTGTGTCCAGAGGAAGTGAGACCCCACTCCTCCAAACTGGAAAAGAACTCAGAAAATTCCCAGAGTTGGTGGGGTACTGTAGACTCTGGATTGACCCTTAAGTTACCAAAGCCAAAGGTTTACATGGCCAACTCCTCGGCGGGGACTCTGCTCGCCTCCTGTGGGAGGCAGAAGAAATGAAAGCTGCAGAAGTAACTGTCCTGATTCGGGCCTTGCCCTCTCTCTAAAAAGCCCTGTCACCCTTTTGTGCGTGTAAACAAAGCTACTCTCTTTGGGGGCACTGGCTCAGGACTATGAGGGCAGGAAGGTGGGCAGCTGATGGCCTGTCTGTAAAACTGTGCTGAGGATTCCCAGAATGCACTTCGTCAGCAGCGGCCACCACCCTCCTCACTGAGCAGAGCCATGAGTTAATAACCTTTTTGGCTGTTTAACTGTGAGCACACTTCATCAAGTAAGAGCGATCTGACAGCAGAAAGCCAGGAGGAGGTTGACAGACTCTAATGCACCAAAGTATGAGACTATTCTAGAAAAGAGTGATTTAATTGCAGGCACTGATAACTGTTTAAATCCTGCTGAATTCCTAACCAGAAGGAATCCCTTGATACCCAGTGAGCATTATTGTCTAGATTTGGTTGAACTAAAGTGAAATTTGCTCTGAGCTAAGAGAGACCCCTTCCTGCAGAGACCCACACTATTTATAGGTGGGCCTCCCATGTAATTCAAGAGGAAAGACATTAACAAGTGCTCTGTGTTTGGTGGGACTAAATTAAAAATTATTGAGTGTGGACAACTGCCAAATAACTAGTCAGCCCAGACCCGTGTGTTATACAACTTAAACCACCAGGACCCCACCAGCCCTGAGAAAGAGAAAACGGGAAGGGAAATGGAGGGGGCATGCACGCTGGTCACAGGTATGCATTTGGAGTGGTTCGGGCTTTGAGCAAATGATGGAAAAGGGCTACTTAAGAGTAAAAGAAAGGATTTGATGCATAGGGAACTAACTGCCCAGTTACTAGAAACTTACAACTGTCTGAGGAAATGGCCCTAGCCCGTGCCCTGACATTAAAGGGGACACATGATTGAGGCACAGACTGACAGATGAAATAGAAGAAGAAACTGTGATGGATTCTGAGGTTTTCAAGTCACTCTCATCCCTCCCTTCCCTGAACCCATAGCCACTCCAAAATAGGTGCTACCAAAACAACAGAAAGAAAGTGGGTTCTTCCCTGTGGCGGGAAATGCTGTCCAAACCAAAAAGGAGGGGACTGAGGTCTCAATTCATAGAGGAAGTACCCGAGCACCAGATCACGTGGGAAGCCATTTTGAGGATTTAGGGATATGTGGGGATCTATACTATAGCAAAACAGACCACAGATGCTGTGTGGTCCTGTCGCACAGTTAATAATCAGAATGTCTCAATGTGACGGTGCGGGCAGGGAGTCCTGGCCAGGCCGCTCAGAAGTTATCTGTTGAACTGTGTGGAGATGCCTAAGAAGAGTCTGCTGAAACACATGTTCCCGCTCCCCAATACTATGGCCATCCACATAACAACTCCACTCTCCGAGTCAATAGTCAGAGATTTTGGTTACTGGCTAACTGGAGCCATTGGCTGCTACTATCCCAAAGCTTCCATGAGGCCTTGGACACCAAATGGGACTACATACTCCTTGGCACCCTCCCTCCTCCAGTAACTTAGAAAGAATGAGCTGGACCCTTAAGTAATAAACTACAGAGTCTGAATTGCCTTGGACCAAGCATTTGCCTATAGTTTTGCTTGGATTTTACACAGCCCCTCAGAAGGACCCAGGACTGTCCCCTCATGAAATGTTGTAATGGACTGTCATACCTAACAAGGAACACTGACCTTCCCACCATAGAAACTAGAGATCAATGTTTCAAAAACTACATGTTGGGACTCTCCTCCCCTCTGCTTTCTCCTAGGTTACAAGGCCTCCTCATCTAGACCCTTCACTTGAATTTACAGAGTACCCCTTCCAACCTGGAAAGTGATTGCTGAGGAGCATGAAAAAGAGAATACATTGGCAGCGACCTGAAAGGGGCCCTTTCAGGTCCCATTCACCCTGATGCCTGAAGGAAGCTAGAAATGCTTCGACAACAACGGAAATGGGCAACCTTGGCTCAAAGGGATCCTTTAAAATTAAGAAAGGTCTGGTTTGAACCTGCTTATTATGGGCCAAGATGATGGGAAACTCATTAATACGATTAAACAATCTTTCTGCTAACTGTTCAGTTTGATAGTTTTACCCTCTAGAAACATAGTAGACACAGAAAACCTGGGATGGACAGATATATTTGTACCCACCTCCTCTCCCAATGAGTTTTCCCCATGTTTAGAATCAGATGACACGTTAGTGGATGACTCTGTAGCAGGGAGGGGCCCACTCCCTAGGGATATACTTCTTCCCTTTATGGCACTGACTTAGACACCTCCAGGAAAATACTCAAATAGTAATGGGAGGTGCTCCAAGAAATTGCCAGGATCTCCGATATAATCCCTCCTTTGAATGATACAAGAATTAGATGAAGAGCCGCTCATTACCAGAACTCAGGCCTGACTTCCCATGCTACAGTCCCAAGAGCCATGAGTACAATCAGTTGTGAGATCCCATGTGTACAAGGATTAGTCCAAAGATTAAATAAAAACAGGTATAACAATCAAACCCCTGCATTTACTCAATTTGTTATTAATGAATACCTCAGAATGAGGGAGTGTGACAATGTTAAATAGATGTAAGAAAGAGAAATGTAAGGTAAAAGAGGGGAGAAGTATGAGAAATGTGAAAAAGATGTAATATTCTTTCTATCAAATAAGACAAGGGGCCTGCATTTCCAACAGGGTGTAAGTCCCTCCTAAAGGAGTGGTTCCTGGAATCTGAATGTGTGCTCAGGTTCATTCCCCCGCTAAAACAGTGTGCCCTTATTAACCACTCCCATTGGAACAGGAGATCAACCTCTGACCAACCAGAATGAGACATAGGATCCCTTGCAATAGGAATGAAAGCTCCGCAGTTGTTCAGCTGGGTGTGTTTGTTAACCTGAATTCCACAGCTGTGCCCCTTCTGCAGAAGACTCTCCCTTCCTGAAGTATTCTGCATTGTATGGTCATTTTCTTGAGATCATTTAAAATACCACCTTCTACAACCACTTCTGACACTTACAAACACTCTGAACAATTTTTTTCATGACATCTTAAGCTACTTTTTTTTTCTTTTTTGTTGTTGTTTTGCTTATATGTTTAATGTCTACCTAGGAACTGCTCCTGAATCCAAGGCTGTGAAGCTGTTACATCAGTGTTTTCTTCTGAGAGTTTTATATTCGCATAGTGTAGATTTGGGTATTTGATTAACCTTGTTCTTCTGCAAATGGATATTCACTTGCTCAAGCACTGTAGAAATTCCTTTTCTTTCTCTATTAAACTGTTTTGGCACCCTTGAAGAAAATTAATTGAGCATAAACATAGGGCTTATTTCTGGGCTCTGACTTGTTGAATTGATTGAGATCTCCATCCTTATGCCAATACCATGCTTGGTTATTGCAGCTGGAAGCAACAACTCCTCAGGACTTGGAAGAACAAATTGTCCAATTTTGTTCTTCTTCAAGATTACTTTGGCCACTCTTAGTTGCTTGAATTTCCATATGATTTGAAGGGTCATCACTTTGGACAGGGATTTGGCTGAGTCTGTAGGGCAGTTTGGGTGAGTTTGGACATTCTTAATAAAGAGAAGTCTCACAACTCATGAGCACAAATCCATCTTCATTAGTAGAGATGGTGCCACGCTCCTCAGGGTCAGGAGATAGGCTCTTTCTCAGGATGAATATAGCTCCTACCCTCTCCCTGAGAACTAGACCATTATTGCTGTCTTTCCTGGGATGCCTGACCCAGCTGGGGCTTTGGCAACTGTGATCATTGATTTTAATAGTCCACTTATCAAAAAAAAATCTAGAATCGCCTTCAAGATTGACCTCTTTCCATGTCTATGGGGAGTACTAATCAATACGAGAAGACTTTCCCAGTGTGGGTGGCACGGTTCCCTAGGCATGCATGCATTCATTGTGCTCTTCTGACTGTGGCTGTAGCATGACTAGTGGGTTCAAGTTCCTGATGCTGTGACTTCCCTGTCGTACAATACAAATAAACCTTGCTCCTTGAAGTGCTTTTGTCAGAGTAAATAGACTCGCAGGCAAAGGGAGAGAAACCAAGACAGCAGCCATCAGAAATAAATGCTTTCCAAATGTGTCGCTGGAGCTTTGTGTGGAGTTGGCCACAAGGCCTCCTGAGTCACTACTGGAGGGCTCGGGTCTGCAAGCACTGCTGACAAGCTTCATACCCATCCAGGGTTGTCCTCTCTGGGGTCTCTGACCACAATGTCACACCTATACCACTTGGTTCATAGACAGGAGTATGACAACTGCAGACAGGAGTGGTCCTCAGCACTCATAGCTGGGAGGGATGGGCAAGAGCCAGGTTGTCCCTCTGCTTAGACAGCCACACTATAGTATGTCCCACTCGGGAACTCATGCAGACTAGTCTCAAGGGGAAATTCTCAGGGTGAGGACCCAAGGCACAATGGAGGCCGAGGAAGCATCTCTGGACCATGTACAAGGCCGAACACACAGTGAGGTCAGACTACAACTCCCTGTGCCACACTATCTCTGAGCAGTAGACCTTCAAAGGACTATCCAGAGACATCCAGCAACCAGTGCCCTGCTATTGGCCCTAGTGGGTCACAGGCATCTTCCCAATGGCATAGTCTTCTGCAGTCTCAGTATTTCTGTAAACGACAAGAATGGCATTTGGGGGAGAGGGGAGAGTGTGCATGAGCTGCCTTCTAACTGCCAGGAAGTATGAAGGCTCAAGGCTGCAACCTCACCAATGGAGCCCCACTCACCCAGTCTCCTCGCGGTGTGAGAGAGGGGCAGATCCATCACCAGGAGTTCCCAGACTCAGTGGTTCTGCCAGTCATCAGCTGTGCACCCAGGAGGCATGCCCAATATATCAAGTTCTTTATTCTCTCACTTGCTGAGAAGACAGTGTCTAATAGCTCCAGTGTGTGCCAGGCACTGTACTTGGCACTCACCTCTGGAAGGCCAAGCTGGCCTAGTCTGCTCTTCAGTGACAGTGAGCTCACTATTTCTAATTAGTGTGTGTGTGTGTGTGTGTGTGTGTGTGTGTGTGTGTGTGTGTTTGCTGATAGATAAAGCCTTTCAAAATCCAGTCTATGAGAGAAATCATTAAATGAAGTCTTAGTCAGACTGAAAAGGGCTGGCAATTCCTGCCTTAAGATCAGTCACAGTTGAGTGGTGGTGGTGCACGCCTTTAATCCCAGGACTCATGAGGGAGAGGTAGGTGAATCTCTGAGTTCAAGACCAGCCTGGTCTACAGAGCAAGTTCCAGGATAGCCAGGACTACACAGAGAAACTCTCTGGGGTGGGGCTGGGTGGGGCTGGGGTGGGAAGATCAACCACAGACCCCAAGAAGCTGGCCTCAGAGAACTAAGTGTGACTTATAATCTACTGAGTGAGAAAGAATGAAAGAAAATACCCCTTTTTAGAATAACCATCGAGGGCCTAGAGGTGAATTCCGAAAGGACACCATCAGAACATTGTTCAGGAGACTGCAGAATACTGGACAGCGAGGCAGTAATGTCTGCTACCCCCAGGGAAGGAAGCAGGTCACTTACGGAGCCTCAGTCATCGTGGGATCGTACAAGACTGCAGCGTTGCAAACTCTTTATATAAGTTATTCATTTTGAAAGTTAAGAGATGTAATTTTGGAAGACATGGGCATCACTTTCAAAATACTAAGCAAGAAAGGATTCTAAACTCCATATTCAGCCAAATGATCCATTAAGTTCAAGAGAGAATGAGAGTATTTTTTCCCAGACATCTAGAAGTATAATTTTTTCATGCATCAGAGGACATACTCCAGTAAAACAGAACAAATAAACCTATGATGAGAGAGACAGAATAGACCATGGGGACTGGCACAGAGGAGGGACAAAGAAAAAGAAAAAGAATGAGCGGGAGGGCATGCTGGGGGCAGCATTCCCATGGTGAGCCTGAAGGACAGCAACTACCCAGGATCAGAACCTGGGAGAACCAGGCCCTGGCCGTGCTCTAAGGATGAAGCAGGCCATGGGTAGCTTAGCTGATGGATGTGATGCTATTGAGAGGGGCATCATGGCTCTTCTGGGAATTTCAAACAAAGTGAAACTCATAGAAAAATAAACAAGAAAAAACAGACAGTGGTTAATTCTCTATAAAAAGGAACTAGAGTTTACGACATAACTCAGTGGCAGAGTTCGTGCCTGGCATGTACAAAGCCCTGGGTTCCATCCCAGTGTAGACTGAGAATGGTTGCACACTCTTGCTATCCCACTACGTGAGAGGATCAGGAGTCTAAAGTCATCCTCGGCTACACAGGGAGTTGGGAAACCAGCCTGAGCTACATGGGACCCTGCCTCAAGAATAACTTTAAAAAATGAACAACAAGAAAAAACTTAAACTGCAGTATTGCTCTGCTACAAGAAAACCACATCATCATATAAAAACTGAAGGACTCTGGTGATTTAAACAAACATGGTGACAGGGATGTAGAAGAATGGAGCTAAGAAGTCAGTGGATGACAACTTGTGCCCAAACGCTGGGTGAGACGTGGATTCCAAGTCAGCTCCTCTGAGATCTGCATCTGCCCACCTTCTGGCCTCTCCATAGCCAGGCAAGCAGAAGCAGAGTCACATGGGTTCTGGGGACATTCCTGATGAGGTTTCTCATCTGCCCGATCTGGAGTGAATCATTTGCCTCCTCGTAGCCCAGCTTTCTCCCCCATGTCTGCCATCCCTGCACTTGTGGAGCTGGTACAAGGCTCACAGAGGAGGCTAGTGTGAAGTCTCCTGTCCCTTTAGCCACTTGCTGCTGTATCTCTCCCACCATGCTCTGGAGAGGAGACAACTTAGAGCCTTCTTTCTGAAGGATGACTGATACCAGCTCTCAACAGAGCTCATGGTAACAACTTGGAGACTTGGTACTTGACAGGGCCAAGCCAGAAGGTAATAGACCTGCCCATGGTCTTTACAGTCTATGTCTCTGAGTGGAGTGAGGCAAACAGCCCCCTGTGGGGGCTGCAGGCTGCGTCAGGGCTCAGGATGTCCCCCCACCGCCTTGAGCTTCCACCTCTGGGATGGAGGCTGGGAAAGCTGAATTATGGCCCTCCAGTGTCCATGACAATTGCTCGGTTCCAAAGAGGTAAGGGGGCAACTATGATATCAAACAGGGAGACCACAGCCACCATGAGCAGGGACAGAGTCAAAGCCCGCAGCAGTGTCTTTCCCATGCCAACGGGCTTCCCAGAAGAGATGGGAAAGGGAAGCCAAATGGCTGCTGGCCAGCATCCTGCTCAGACATGGGGCTCTCAAGGAGGGATGACTTAGCTCATGGGGCAGGAAGGAGGAAGGATGCCATCGGCAACCCCAAGGTCCTGAGACTGGGTGACAAAGGATAATAAGGGGGGTTCCACCAATCAGAGCCTCAGCAGGATCTAGGCTTAGACTTCAGCCCCTTCCTGCAGCTGTAAAACTGAGGTTATGAGTGACCTAGGTATCTGGGCCATGCAGCTAATGAGTTGCAGAGCTAAAGTCAAAATGCAGCAAACTCCTAAAAGGGGCCAAAGCCCTTCACCTCTGCTAAAAGACTGAACTCTATACCAGCTGCTCCCTGCACCCATGATTGACTCAG
Source organism: Microtus pennsylvanicus (assembly GCF_037038515.1). Taxonomy (NCBI): domain Eukaryota; kingdom Metazoa; phylum Chordata; class Mammalia; order Rodentia; family Cricetidae; genus Microtus; species Microtus pennsylvanicus. The sequence goes on from NC_134580.1 coordinate 1,610,776, forward strand.
AGTCAGGCACCTGTGACCCTCTGCCCCATGGCCACTGTGACTCACAGTTTGTGCCATTTGATTACAAATCCATCCACGGGTGGCCTAATAACTTCTCTAAAGTACCACCTCTGAACTAGCTGCTCTGAGGATGACCACTTTTATAGATCGGCCTTCTGGGTGCACGTCTCACCCCCAAATCCTAGGAATGGTGTTCCAATGGCTGCATTGCACAGGTGGCAGAACAGCATATGGGTTGACAGCAGCACCCCATTTTATAAAGCAGACAAGTTTCATACAGGCGGGCATATGCCTTTGTGTGTGTGTAGGAGACAGCTAGGAGCTAGGGCCGAGTTTCTCCTCTGAAGGCAGACAAGGGAGACTGTGTGTGTGGGGCGGGGTGTTGATACATTTTACATGGCTTTGTATTTTTTCACCAACTACCATAAGCAAGGATCCTTTAAATAATTAAAAAATGCAGCTACTAGTGAGTGCCTTTTACGAGCCTTCTAGGCTGAGCACCACCAGTCGAGCCAGGCTCGCTGCAGTGGATGAGCAACACCATTGTTTAAGGCCCCATGAGCCTGTTGGGGTGCCTGAGCAGAGAGCAGCAGCCACAGGCACTGGAACAACCCGGTAAATAGGAATCAAAGTGGGAGCAGCTGTCACCCCCGCTCCCCCAGGGAGCGCTACAGTGAGAGAAGAATCAGAGCCGTGCTTGGTTATTGGTTGGGCCCAAATTGTTCCTCACTCTGAGAATTCATTAAGTGGCTGAACAATAAAGAATAGAGATTTGAGAGTTCTTTCTCAGCACAATTTCTTGGCTTCTGCCCTGGCAGGGCCTATGGACTGCTGTGCGGAGCCTGAAGCGCCAGCTCTTACTTGACCACTCCAGCAGCCCTGTTCAACATAGTCCAGTCCTACCACGTGAGCCTAGGGGACAGTGAGAATCCACAACTATATCTACACCTTTTGGACATCCTCCGAGTGCATGGTAGCTCGGGCCACAGGCCAGGTAGGTGCCAAAGATGCCCCACAACTACCACCTCCAAGCAGAGGGGTTTGAACAGACTGTAAAGAGGGGAGCCCTTTGCCTCAACTTCAGAAAGAATAGAGTGGGCTTCCATATGCCAAGGTCGCCTACTGAGCATGAAGCTATGTGTACAGGTGTCCTCTCATGAGCGCCACCTGCCACCAGCAGGAACAAATCTTTAGACACTGTGCCACATGCCGGAGAGGGCTCATCTTGGACAGTGATCATAGTACACCATAGACTGTGTGGCCTGGACAGTGGGTGTGGGCATCTGTGGTTCCCAAGGTTGAGATTCAATCAAAGTGACACAGGACGAATGTCTGGTGAGACCCTCCTTTTGGCCAGCACAAGACTAGCTCACCCTGTGCTCAATTTCCACTGGGCCTCTCCTTGAGGCTTATCTAGCTCTGAGTGCCTTATCTTGCAAGGCCACTAATTCCGCTGGTTCCGGGCCTCTGCTCTAGGACTTCAGGTAAGCTCAGTGTCTTCCTTAGAGGCCTGGTCTCCAAATTCAACTGTGGTGAGTAGAACGTCAACATAAACAATTGGGGGCCGGAAGCCTTTAGTCCGTAGCCACCCTTTCCTGTGCCTGGTCACCTCAAAGGCACAGTGAGGGGGATAGCACTTCACACGACATAGAAAAGACAGTGCTAGGTGCAAGAAGTGGCCTGACATGGAGAGGGAAGGGACAAATGGAGACAGAGAGTCAGGTCTTCAGAGTGTCTAGGGTGAGGCCTGGCTGAGTCCTTGTCAAACACGGGGTTAGCAGAGGGAAGTGATTTAGGTGCCCACAGCCAGGAGCAAGTGAGGAACCCAGCCAGACATTAAGGAAGGCCTAGGACACCATGCTAAGGAGCTTAGGTTTCAGCCTTCAGCCCCGGGAAGAACTGAGACTCAATGGGGGTGGGGAGTCAAGAAGACACCAAGATGAGAAGATCAGCAATTTCTGCCATGTATTCAGCTTTGATGGGTGGGGTTTGTGGCCTGCCATAGACCCACCGTACCTGGTAAACGGCAGGCTTGGGCTTTGAGAACCCCCTCTGGGCTGAGTTTGTGAGCTGTATCTACCCATTCCTGACCACCCTGTCCAGACGCTGCTCCAGCAGACATGGCTCCAGAAATGAGCAAAGAAGCTCATCTGTCTTGAGTGGCTGCCCTTTGGAAGCTCCTTTTCTGCAGGGAGAAGACTGGGATGGGCCACCTCAGGAGAATGGAACATTATTAGGCTGGCATCTTGCCAGCCTGCTGGCCTGATCAGACCTTGGTGTACTCGGTCTGGTCTTTCATACTGACTGCTTCACACAGGAGATCTCTCAGGAAGCCAAGGAGGGACAGACTGGCTGGTAATAGTTAGGTCTATGGGGACAAAGACAGATCCAGGCCTCTAGATACTGGATTAGGAATAGCTTACATGTTTGAGATAGCCTGTTTCCACTGAGTCCAGAGCCTTGCAGAGATGGGTTGTAGTCTCATCATGCTGGAAATAGATCAAAGATTCTACTTAGGATGCTGGGGAACTGGCCAGGCTTTGGACATTTTATTCTGGATTTGGAAAATGGCTCTTAGAGATTAGAAAAGGCTGGACAGTCATGGGGCTATGTTATGCAATCTCTTAAACTCGGTTTCCTTGTCTATGGAATGGATAGGTGGCAAAGCAGACAGGTCACTGTGAGGTTTCTACAGCTGGGCTCCTGTGCATGCTTCTGAGGTTGCAGAGCATGCCGGGTACTGCATCACCATCGTTAATGGGTGCACCGGTTCCACTTTTGCTGTGTTGACAAAGTGCCCTGACGAAAGGAACTTAAGAGAGAAGGGGTTTATTTTAGCCTACAGCTCTAGTAGCATCCGTTAGTCCAGAAACAGGGAGCAAATAGGGCAAGGGACTGAGCTATATGATCTTAAAGGTTTCTAGAACCTCCCCAAATATTACCACCAGCTAAAGAAAGACCAAGTGTTGAAACAAATGAGTCTATAGGTATATTTCACATTTAAACCAAAACAACATTCATTTCCCAAAGGGGTATGCTGGGGCTGTAGCAAGAGCTGTCCTTGCTGAGGCAAACTGAGAGCAGTAGGCAGAGCTACTGGACTTGGGAATAGGGGCAGAGCTGGAGAGAGCTCTTGAGGCTGGGGTCCTAGGGAAGACTGGTGTGAGCCTCATAACGCTGCTTCTCTTAAGGCTGTGACAGCCAGGAGGACCTGAGGCTGACTTCAGCCTCAAGATGCTGTGATTTGGGGGTACATCATTCTACATCTCTGGGTATTTTCTCCTCATCCCCACCCCTGACCCCACAGAGAAAGGGAGAGAATCCAAGAGGATGGCAGATACTGGAAACAACCCTGTCACTGGCTCTCTGGCATGGAAGGGATGATCGCTGTTCCGTTATTGGCTCCGATACCTGTTCACAGCAAAGCTGCCCCCTCCCCTCAGATAGGGCACGCTGAGCACACAGGCTTCTGACCCTGTCTTCCTTCCCACTGAGCTCCAAACAGCTTTGAGTGTCCCAGTTGAATTCTGGGAGCAGTGGCCCAAGTCTAAGGATCACATCAATGGGCCTGGGATCCTGACATATGACCAGGCATGTGAGCCTCAGAAGGGCTCAGAAGCCAGGCTCCTCCAGCAGCATTGGCGGCTGGAGCAGGACTGGAGTCGGGGAAGCACTGTTGCCTTCTAAGTCCAGGGCCTTTTTATTCCTGGTAATTCACAAGATAGAAAAACTCTGATACCAGCACAGGTGTCTAGGAAGGACATTATGGATGCTGGGGGTTAGGGCAAAAGCGTGGCATCCCTCCTTGGATGCTCAGGCTGTGGAGGACAACATGGCTGATCACAACCTCACCCCTCCCCAGGACCTGAAACTCTACATATAGACACTCTGCCCTCAATTCTTTGGGGATCAATTAATGTTCCCAATAAAATGAAATTTAATTTCCTTAATAAGATCTGAGGAGAAGGTCACTTCCACCCATGGGAAATTTCACGGCCAGTTGGTTTGTCTGGAGCCAGATATCCTACAGGACAGGACTGGCAACTAAATGCATCAGAAAGGTATAGACATCCAGTTTGCCCAGGGCACGGTCCAGCAGCCTCTGAAGAAGTGAGCCACATCATGCTTCTATAGGGATTCCCATCTGGAAAGGCTCAGCAATAAACCAGGGCCCCAGGACCAGGAATGTATAGCCCCATCTCTACAGCTCTTTCACAATGACTCTGTCACCTACACATAAAGACATCTGCTGAGAAACTAGGGACCCTGACAAGAAGTCCTGGGACATTTGAGTTGGCAGCCACAGACCCTCCCATGTTAAAGGCACAGTGAGAAGGCAATGGCACCTGAGTTGGGTGGGGGGGGTCTCTGTACTTCTCCACTTTCCCACTAGGAGCCTCCTTGAGCCCTTTCTAGCTCCGAATACAACATGCAGCTCAGGAGAGTGCTGACACCACATCTGCTGTATTCATGGGACCAGGGCCATGGCTGAAGCCACCTGCCAGGACCAGGAAACACTCCAGATCATACACATGGACACACACACTCCACACAGGCCCTACGTGAGTCGATGTCACTTACAGGCCTCTGGAAGGCTGTAATCATGATCTCCCTATGAAACCAGGGTGCTCCCCCTGAGTGGGGGGTGATTCTTAGAGAAGTCTGGTGCTAGGACCCTACTGTGTGGGGTAGTCTTTCAAGTAGATAAAAAAAGAGGCTGTTCGCCTAATTGTCAGAAATGGAGATTGGAGCCAAGGCTCCAATGTGAGAGAGAAGAAATGGCAGATCCACGCAACCCAAATAAGACTCATGGCATGTTTTCAAAGATGGATAGAGACAGAGTCTGGGGAATCTATGAGTTCTCACAATTCCAGACTCAACTGAAGACCACAGATCTACTCCCCCATCCCACTCTCTGCCATTGCTTGGAGTAAAAGAGGGCCAAGCCTTGCCTGCTACCTCCCTGGCCTGTGACTCGTCCATATTACCTGCCACTGGGGCCCCTTCGATGTCCTCGTAAGGCCAGCAAATGCATCAGATGGGCTCTTTGGTGTTGGCAGCTGAGCCCAAGGCCCAGGACTCTGAGCATAGTCCCACGGGTGATGGCAGAATTGCAGCCTTGCTTTCCCGCGGAGGTATTTTCTTCATCTGTCACAGGATGTCCTCTACTGTCACTACAGTAAACTTGAGCACGGTCCCTAAGAGCGGCCCCCCTCAGTAGTCCACAGTTCTGGAACTCCACAGTTGTTCTTCTGGGCCCTGTCCTAGAAGGCCCACATACCAGATCTCCCAGCTTCACTATTCCCCCTTCCCATACATTTACATCCATCTGCTCTGTAGAGGGAAGAGTGGGAGGGTGACTTGAAGGGACCCTAGAGGTTCCACTGAGAAAAGTGGTGTGTAGATTGGAAATGGCCCTTTGAAGGAGGATCCTGGGGTCTCTTGACCTGGATCTAACTAACACAATGAACACCTTTGGTTCAGATGCCCTAGGTGCCTGACACTAGCCTGAAATTTGTCTTAAGGATGGACGTATGAGGCCATTTAGGGTATCACTTTGTCTCTGTGCAATTGCTGCCCAGTAAACAACTTAAAGGAACCCAGCCTGATCTGTCTGGCTTCTGAGAACTGTCTGTCCCTGGCACCTGAGAACCATGACACTGGCCCTTCTGCCACCCAGAGCCCACTGTCTGGACTCTGGCAAGACAACAGTAGGTATCAGTTCATCAGTGTGCATACACGTACTAGCAAACTAGATCTTGTGTGAGGTTCTTTCTTGACACACCCACTGTAAGTCAGAAACGTACTGAGCATCCTACCCTACCCACCATCAAAGCCGAGCCACTCCATCCCCTGCCATTTTAGCTGCTCCACTCAGAATCTGAGATGACTTTGGAGCCAAAGGTCACAGTATGCCAAGCATCAAGAGGATATCTCACCACACATTGCTGGACAGAAAGGGTCCAAATTCAAACCTAAAGACAGGCTTTCTACTGAATGTGGCTCACTCTGTACCATCCAAAGAGTAGAAACTCTAAAGTTGATTGACAGGATTAGATCATCTATATTCTGCAGTTGTAGGAGTAACACTCAGAATAGACAGTCCCGTTCCCCCCACCCCCCATATCCTGTACATAATTTTCTAAAGATCAGCATGGTCACATGGCTTTCCTTCACTGCTCAGACAGCGTTCCTTCTGATAGGATACAGACATCGGGACTATAGCACGAGGATATGTTAACACTCCAGGATGGTACAAAGTCTTCCTCTTCTGCATAGGGGCCTGCCACTGGTTCTGCACATGCACCAGGTTTTAAAGCTACCATGGCACTGACTTCTCATAGCCATCCTGTGCATATGACATGAGGGGAAAGCCACAGGGCAGCTACAACCGGCCTGAGCCATACTCAACCACATGAAATTCCCTGTCTGGAGCTACAGTCTCTATCACTCCACCAGGAGCCTACTACATGTACAGCCTCGCGTGTGAACAGGTGTGGGCTGCTGTTTCTACCAACCTGCGGGCATCATGACTGTGATTCCCAGCAGGTGCTATGAAGGGAGATGAAGGAGAGGGAGATACCTGTTCCTGTAATATAGCACAGAGACTTGTCTAGCCACTGTGCATGCTGGGTTATGATTCTGAACTCAAATATGGAAAGAGTGGATATGGGTGTTCTATGGTATCTGTGGTTCATGCACTGGAACAAAGTCTCAATGTCCACCTGGATGGAGGATATGCAGCTAACCCACTAGTGTGCTCTCTCAGCCTCCCAACAGATTTCAGGACCCACAAAGGAGGGAATCTGAGCACCCCATTCGGGAGCCAGGAGACTAAGGACAGCATGGTGAGATGATGTGACTGGCCAAGGGACAAGTCCCTTGAGTGACAGAAACGAGACTACAATCCAACTGGGCCTGAACTGAAACGTCAGGCACTTCCTGTTGCTACGTGTGAGAGAACTTGTCACTGTATGTGCACAGAAGGGAAGCGGCAAGGGGCGGAATGAGAGGAGATGGGTACGAGTGATGACCAACACAGACTGTGCTGGAACCAGTTCAAGTTAGTTAAAAATAGAGGAAATGGTCCCTAAGTATCAAAGCAGAGGCGCTCTGCAACCTCCAGCTTCACACATTTATACACACACACACCACAACAACCACCCAAACACCATCACACACCTTAAAACATAAATGCATACTGACGTACACATCACAACGACCACCCCACAGCACTATCACACACCCTAACACACACTCACATACACACACAACTACCACCACAAAAAACATCATGCACACTAAACACATACACATCACAACTACTACCCTAAAATACCATCACATACCCTACCACACACATGCACAACTACCGCCCCATAAAACCATCACACATCTTAACATACATACACCATAACATACACACCCACAACTATACCACCCTGAAACACCATCACATCCTAATACATACACACACACACACACACACACACAACTACCACTATACACCACACACATCCCACAGACACAGTCGGTTTGCCAGGATGGCCACAAGAAAGTGCCATAAACTATGTGACTTCACAGAATGTCCTTATAGAGGCTGGAAGTCCCAGCTCAAGACATCAAGTGGTTTCTTCTGAGGCCACTCTCCTGCCTCCTCCCAGGGTCTTCCCTCTGTACAGATCTATGTCCAAATTTCTTCTTTTATAATTTAAAAGTATTTCTATCATGTATGATATGCATGGGGTGTAGGCATGTGTGTCTATAGTATGTGCATAGAGAAAACTGTGGAGTCGTTTCTCTCCTCCCACCTTTACGTGGGTTCCAGAAATTGAACTCAGGCAATCAATTGTCCCTGATGAGCAATCTCAGCAGCCCTCACCCAAATTTCTTCTTATGGGGACACCAACCGTTGGATTATGGCCCATCCTTATGACCTCATTCTATGCTTGTATCTAGATGCAGATGCTTTCTAAGGTCCAGAGATGGGAAGCACTTCAATTTGTGAATCTAGGAGGAGCCTAGCTCAGCATATAACACAGCACATACGTATGCACACATGCTCAGACTCCAGAAGGAGTTGTCTCAAGACAATGCCAAATTCAGCCTTAGACTGCTGCCACCAAAGAACTACCAGGCACACTCTAGAGGCCAAAGTTGGCTGCAGTCACAAGGAAGGCCCAGCTTATGACACCTGACCCCCAGCTACCTATACCCTTTAGGCTGTTGGCTACAGTCAATGGCCAGGCAAGCACAGCCCCAGGGTACATCAGCAGCACCCAGCTCTCCAACACGCATGATGACAGGTGGAGACTGAAATGTCAGGGCTCACTAATGGTGACAGAGTGGACACCACTAATCACATTGCCAGCAGTGCTGATTGCCCGTTGACCCTGTGACAGGCCTGTGCCAAAAGCCTCGTGTACATTTAGCGCCTGAAGAACCTTGCAAGGCAGGAGCTGGGAATGGAGCCTCTGGAAGTTCATGATCAAACACAGGGCCGCAGGGGTGTGTTCCAGGTGAAAGATGGTTGCCCACACCCTACAGACTTTTGTTAGCCCACTGTGTAGTGAGTATTCAGCCTTAGATAAGCAACCAGGGATGCGGTGTGAGGGATGGGCACTCCTAGACATTAGCGGAGTCTCCTGATATTTAATCCTAACAGGCCCCGGGGAGAACTATAGCTTATACACATAAGTATGCACACATACTAATTGCCTCAGCTATATGGGATGATTATGTATTTTTCTGAGTGAGGAATTAGACATCACACAGAAGGCGCCTCAATCTCATCTGTCACTCAACATGAGCATCTGGCACAGAAAGCATTACTCTCAGGGACTTAAAAGAAGGGAAACTGAGGCCTAGGCCAGTCCAGCTGCTTGTTGGCAGCATCTAGCCTACAGGAGGAAATCTGTGCACTGCAGGCCTCTGAGAATCACTTGCTGTTCTAGAGTGATTGACTCAGTTTCCAGTTATTGCCTGTGAGAAGCGACCATTATCCTACCTCTGCTGTATCCCACTTTCCTCCTGAGGTGCCTGTGCTAAGTGCTTACCATTTTCTGCTATCTCCAACATCCCTTCCAGGATCTAGCTACATGAAGTATTCTATCATCCTCAGACATCCCAGAGAAGGGGGTTCTGGAACACCGTAGACACCTGGGTCCTACTGAGTCAAGTCTGAGATAGTGTGATGATGTTTTTTAAACAAAGTGCAAACAGCCCTTTCTTCCTCCACCTTCCTGTTTATAAGACAACAGTTGATGGCCGGCCCATAGTGCAGTGATTCTCAACATGCAGGACCTGACCCCCTGAGGTCACATATTAGACATCTATGATACAATTCATAACACTAGCAAAATCACAGTTATGAAGTAGCAATACAATAATTTTATGATGGGGGTGGACACCATAACATGAGGAACTGTATTAAAGGGTTGCAGCATTGGGAAGGCTGAGAACCACTGGCATGGAGCCTTCTTTTAACATCCAAGAGCTGACAGAGATGAAACATCTGTGCCTTTTAGGCAACAGTGGCTTGTAAATCGGAGACCCAACTTTGACCCTTGATGCCCACAAACCTATAGTTCAGTGAAATCGGGTGTCACACCCTGTGGAAGTATCTAAGATGACCACCCACCCTTAGAAAACATTCTTGCATGCATGTGGTGCTGGCATGGGACACTTGTGAGGACAGCATGCTATACAGGACCCTCAAAATTAGGGCTCGTGACTCAGCCCAAAGTGGATGATGTGTGGGAAGGATCTAACATCCCCAGGCCGACTCTTAAGAATAGGTCATTCTCTCCCATCGATGTTGGTACCAAAGGATTTAAGCAATGAGGGTGACTGTTGGGAGCTGGCAGGACCCTAGCTGATGACAACATGGCCAGAGCCTCAGCCCTTCAGCTGACAAGAACCTGAGTTCTGACAAGAATGGGATTGCTGGTAGATTTCCCAGAGCCTCCAAGTGACAATAAGTATAGCTTTGGACTACTAAGAGGGGAACCTTTGGGAAGCTTGAGGCTCTGAGACGAGGTGGTTTCTCTGAGCTTTAAGATCCTGTCAATGGCAGTGTCTTCTGCCTTAGTTTCCCATGAGAACTGCCCTGCCACCTGCTCAGTGAAGTGTGTTCCTGGTGAGAACTAGCTGGCTTTGGTCCCTCTGGCCTAGGAGTTGCTGGTGATACTTAGGGTGGCTTCAGAGGTAGGGAGGGTATATGTACTAAAGACTAAAGAAGCATCCTCCTCATATAGTGCTTAACGGTCTCTTCTCAACATAGCATTTGCCTGGCTCACCTTACACCCCTCCCCCAGGTCTGTCCTCTCCACAGAATACACCAAAACTGGTAGAGAAAACAAGGCATTCTAGACAGAACTGTACAATGCTGGCGGGCATGACTTTCTTAGAGAAGAGGCATACCTGCCATCAGGATGACTCAGCTTCATTTGGAGTCACGGGCAGGAAGGAGAAGGAATGAATCTCTGCACTGAGGAAGGGCGGGGAAGCGGGGCCATACTTGATATCATCTGTAGTCACAGCAAGAAGCCTCAGGATTGACTCCAGGCCCACCATGCGTTAACAGGGATAAGAATAATGAGCAATGTCCGTGGGTAGGTACTCTGGCAGTGGGGGACACAGGCGCTGGCTTGGAATGGCCTGGGATCACACAGCTGCCCAGCCTTCCAACCATGGGCAGCTCATGGAGCCTGCAAACCTCTGATGTAAAATGGAGAGGAAACTAAGGCTGTCTAAAACAGTCTAAGGCTCCTTCACTATCAGGAAGTCTTTGAGAACTAAGTGATGTTCTGTTGCGGCAGGGAAGGACAGGAAAGTTTGGAGGATGTGGAAAGACAAAAGGAGTCCCTTGCCTTGGAGTCTGGCTGGTGGCTCTAGCTGCACAGAGGCAGGAATCAGAGCACAGGTAACTACTCAAGGTCGTTCCCCCTTCCCAGCTACAAGCCTGCAATTCTGTAGGCATCTCACCAGAAACCCCATTTATAGGAAAAGCACATGTACCAAGCCCCCATGCAACCCTACTGGCTCCTGGTTTCATCATGTCAGACTCTAATTCCATTCCAGGCATCCACAGACCCACCTCGCTTACCTCACTCATCAAAAGACAGGAAAAAAGCAGAGGGAGTCTTAGCCAACTTCTGAGGACTTGGCCCAGTCCTAGCAGACTACAAAGTTCTTTGTTTGCCCAAGATTCCTAGATGTGGTCTGTTTTGATAAGTGTGCTAAAAGGTCCTGGGTGTAGGGAAACTCACTCACATCTGAGGGGTCCCAGGCATTGCCACCATCACCAATTTCGGGACATTAAACCACAGCCCCAAAATGCAAGAAAAAAAAGCAAAAGTGCTGGCACCTGAGCAGCAGTATGTGGGTGTTTCTGTTGACTGGGTTTAGCTGGTCACAAATGTGACCTGAAAGAGGGGCCTGTAGAGAGGTTGAAGCCACCCTCAAAATTCACCTACTGAACCAGTTCCCTCTGGCTTCCTTACCCCCTGTTGGCTGACTAAAGCTGCCTTTAATTTGTTTTATAAATTGGCTGTCCAAATGCTCCATTTGGTTAATGAATCCCCAAAGCCCTGAAGGTCCTTCCTGGCTCAGGATTCAGAACAGTGATAGCACACGGGCTGTCTCGCCCACTCCACTGCAGACCTGGGGCCATTGTGCCCTTTCTCTCTCAGCCCTCCTTGCCTGTCTACACATCTCTCCAGCTGGAGCCATACATCCATGTCCCTCTCCATCTATGCCGCTAAGATTCTATTCTTGTATCCAACAGGCGTCCTTGCTGCCAGCCCTGGGGACGCCGTGGAGGCAGAAGAAAGGCCGATCCAATGCTGCAGCTGCAAGCCAGTCCCAGATGACGTGGGAGAGACTTGCTACCAAGGCTGCTCGCTTTAATTAAGGGGGAGATTGATAAGGGCTGTCAGGGTGGAATGAAGAGATTCTAAGCCTCACCGATTTGCTGAGACATGAGAGGGAAGGCTGAAGATTAAAAAACAGAAAGCTCTCCCTGGGAAACTCACAGCAGTGGCTGAGGAAAGAAGAAAGCCAGGTGGGAGACCATTGTGTGAGCTGCCCAGGGACTCAACCCATCACTGTGGTGGGCCTCGCCTGGTGGTTTGTTTGGAAAATTTACCCTATGACTGTCCTTCCATATGGCACACATCTACCCCAGACAATATTTTTTTGCCAAAGAAAGCTGGAGACTCAGAAACAGAAGTGCCTCCCCTGAGGAAACAAGTGCTCATCTCCATGCTCATGCAGGCTCCATGCTACTGCCTTGATTAACTGTCCCCCCAGCCTCACCATTCTAAGGGCCACACATGGGGGATGTGTGCAGGAAGGACCAGCAGAGGAAGAGCCTGCTGAGGCCACGCATAAGATGGCCGTGAGCAAGGCCAGGCTCACTCAAGACAGTGTAGCCCCTTTCTGGCCCGCGTTCATCCCGGCTGTCTACCACAGTATACAGAGCTGCAGGGTTTGCCTGTGGTGAGCGTGTGCACTCTTGTAACCATTCTGGGACTTATGCAGCTTGACTTTATGTTCAATCCCAGGCCAGTGCTGGGGTGACTGCCCATCTTGGTTTTTTAGGACTGACTGTCCTACAATCTGAGCACTGAACATCCTACATTCTGTATTCTGCAGGAAACCAGAAAAACTGGCTACTCAAAAACCATTCTAGTTGCTCCTTTAATTGTGCAGTAGCCAACTGTCCAGGTGTGCCCCTGCCATCTCACTGTGGCTTTAATGTGAGCACTCATAATAGTGCAGCTTTCTAGTCATTCTTGCTTCCAGGATGATAGAACCATAGAGGAATTTTGTGGCTAGGAGCAAGGTTAGGAAACATCAAATGGGGGCTGAAGAGATGGTCAGTGCCGAAGAGTACAGGCTGATCTTTTAGAAAACCTGGACTGAATTCCAAGTTCACAACTGTCTGCAACTCTAGTTTCAAGGGTTCTGAAACCCTCTCTTCCGGCCTCCCTTGGTGTGGAAGGTCCTTTTGTCTATGTGTTGCTTTTATTGGTTAATGAATAAAGAAACTGCCTTGGTTTGATAGGGTAGAACTTAGGTAGGTGGGGAAGACTAAACTGAATGCTGGGAGAAAGAAGAGCAGAGTCAGAGAGAAGCCATGGAACCTCCAGAGACAGATGCTGGGATCTTTACCTGGTAAGCCACAACCATGTGGCAATATACAGATGAATAGAAATGGGTTAAATTAATATAAGAGTTAGCCAATAAGAAACTAGAGCTAATGGGCCAAGCAGTGATTTAATTAATATAGTTTCTGTGTGATTATTTCAGGTCTAAGCTAGCCTGGCAGCTGGGAAGAACAAAAGACCTCTCTCCTACACTCCCCGGCATCTGTATTTCCAAGACAATGGAGGAGAAACAGGTTTTGCTTTCCCCAAAGTTGACTACAGCATGCTCTTGAATCCCCCTGAACAGAGACCCAGGTTGTGAGAAGTCTTGGCTTACATATCATTTGTGCTGAGGAAACAAAACAAAAGAAAGCACATTCTCTTTCAGGAGGTTGCTTTCGGTCAGAGATACTATACTTTACACAGTGAAGAAAATCATCTTTTTAAAAACTTCCATGATTGATGATACTTGATGGTGAAACCCATTAATGGGCCACCATCTTCCACAAGGGTTAGGAAGGCTTGAAAAGAGTAGTTATTTCTGTCTGTACACACACACATACACACACTTGGGTTCAAGTATCTCCTAACTATGAGACCATGGGTAAGGAACCAGGAGTTAAATAGCTGAGGCCTTAATCTCCACTTGGCAGCAGGAAATAGGAAAGAATGTGTACCCCTAAACCTCTGGTTCACCCTTCTGGCCAGCAGGAAGGCTTATACAGTGCCTGTCTTGATGGCCACTGTTATGTAGGCATGCAGTGTATTTGCATGCCTAGCAGGATAAGTGTATTTGCTCAGTCCCTGGAGGAGCAGCCACTGGATATGCAGCTGCTCCTGGGTGCACAGATGCTTGGTGGGAGCAATGGTTGGGGACTCCCAGCCATCTAACTACCACCTTATTTCTCATAAGATTTCCTACCTTTGCAGAGGCCTACCTAGGCCCCCTGGCTGGAGCAGGGAGAATTCTGAGCTTGGGGTATCGCCAAAGAGGATGCTTCTCTCATGGGAGATATTCCAGGACTGTTCTTTTCTGAGCTGCAGGGGTCTTCTGCTCCATGAAGTTGCCAACTGGCTTACATGGTCCAAGGGGCAGACCTTGGACCTAGGCTAGAGAACACATGTGTCTAGAAGCATGCTGACATCCACAGCACATCCACTTGGCTGTCATCCCGGGCCACGACCCCCATCCCATTTTCCCACACATATCCGACTTCCTGTTCTTTTAGGGAACCACTCCAGATGCTGAGAAGGGCTTTCTCATTGTGATTTTTCTTTCAGAGCCCATAGCATCAGCTCACCTCTGTCCCTCTGTGGGGCCACCACAGAGCCTTCTTAGGGAGCAGTATGGGATTGTCACATCTGTCACTGAGAATATACTCAGTGATGTTCTGTTGCTACAGTTACATCAGGTGACAGTCAAACATACTGATAACCAGTATCCATCCGGCTATTTACACAACAAACTTTTTCCTGGCGATGTCTCTGGCCATGCCTTGAGGCATATTCGATGGCTCGGGGTCTCCTGATATCCTTGGATCCCAGCCTGAGGTCTCTGGTCCCCGAGAGTCTTCTAAGTGGGACAGAGTTTGATAGCCATCTCCTTCATTTCTGAGGGCGGGAGCCCAGCTAGCCCGCTACCATTCACTACGTTCTCTGCGCACTAACACCCTGTGCTCCTGCTCCACAGAGGAACGTCAGCAGCCAATTTCTTAGATACTCACGGTCTGAGAAAATGAGGTGTGCTGAGGACAACATAAAAATTGTCTGAAAGCTTGCGTGCCAGAAGGCTATTGACTTGTGTTGCCCTCGTTCTCTGACCTATGTGTCCTTTGCATCAGTGTTTGCTGCCCTGGGGCACCCCTGACTTCCTTGTTCCTTGAACACAGAAGAGGTCCCCTGCAGACCTGGCTGATGTCACTGTAAGAATGAGTCACTTCTGTGGCTCCATCCTTCAACATTGCTGTCGTACCAGAGCCATATTCTTCCTCCCCAGGGGAAGGTGGGCTACTGAACTGGGGCCTGTGTGGCCCTCCCCTCTCCATAGACTTCATTTATTAGAAGCCACACTCACCCCTGTCAGGAGTACTGCCCAGCTAGATAACCCGTTTCAGAGCAGTGTTCTCCATATCAACAGAACACTAAACTTCACACCCGCACAGAGTGCCCAGCATCAACTGCGTGATCGGTGGTCAGCACTTGCCCAGTGAAAAGAGTGTCTGAGCCTGAGTGTGTCTCAGGAGTAATCAGTCAGACAAAGACAGAGGGAACATACTAGCAGAGGTAAGACATTAAACAAGAGGCTGGGGGCTGACTCATCTTTTGATAATGCCTGACATTGGTGAGTCAGTGTTCCCAATGACTGAGACTATATCCCGTATGGAGGAAAAACCACACAAATACTCCCTCGCATCCTTTCCTCTCAGGTTGGCTGTTCCCCCCATTACTACATGCTGGTAGAGCCCGGATCAGATCCCCTGATGCACATCCACCTATCAGCTGAACAAGGGCCCTTGACCTCCAAGGTAAAACCTAGAGGCGAGAACCAGGAGAAGAAAATTGAGTCAGAGTCCTAGGCTGTGCCTGGACATCAAGCTTCATTCAGGGGAACCATCTGTCACAAACAGCCATAAAAATACCTTTGATGGGGCCAAGAATGTTCCATGAGGCTGATCTTCTCCCTCCTCAAGGCCGGGAAGACCTCTTAGGTAACCTTGATGTGTCTGTTATCACGGCAGCAGTCCTGCTGGCTCCTGCTGGCAGGCTTGGGGCACTCAGTTCTCTCCCTTGTGACTTCGGCAGCTAACGAAAATGACATCCACCAGGAAGAGTCCTTTGGTGGCATCTTCTCTTCTCTACACACCCTAAAGCTCCCCGCTGTTCCTACAGTCATGTTTTGGTTTGCGCACCTTGGCTTGGCAGGGCCGGGGGTTCCTGCCGGAATCATGACTAATGACAGAGTTTGGAGCCTGCCTGGAAATAAAATGCATGTAAGTGTGTAAGACTTGAGTGTCACACGGCAAGTGCTAAGCAGGAGAACAGGTAGAAGAGATACAAGCACCAAGCATGGTGGCATGGTAAGGCTGAGACTCCAGAGTGTAGATGAGCCAGCTAGGGAGAACACGGCAGGAAGTGGGGGTAGGTGGAGGAGGGCAATGGGCTGGCATGGGTACAGGGGAATGAGGTCTAGGGGTGTGTTGAGCCCTATAGATTCTTTTCTGGGAGAGGGGGGCACTGAAGGCTTTGGGGTGCTGGGTGTGTACTTTAGAAGGATGTATAGTGTGCTATCCAGGAAGGGCAGGGTGGTTAGGGCTAGGCAAGCCATGAGAATACAGTGCTGCGTGCAGCTAGAGTCAGGGTGTTTAGGTATTGCCAGGGTGCTGTGTGACATCAAAGATGAAGGACCCCAAGGTCTGAAGAGACAGTAACCCTCACTCACTTTGGCCAGGAAGTTCTATGCACACAGAGGCAATACTAGAAACTTAGAACTAATTTTCTGGAGAAGCAGTTGGTGTGAAGCAGAAGGCACACTGACAGACAAGATGTTTTCTCAACTTGGACACTTAGTGCTGGGTCCGTGCTTTCCTGACTCCTGCAGTGCAGCTGGGCTCATCTGGCACCTCTAGCCACCAGGGACAGTTCTCTGAGGTGAGGGAGCTCCTCTTGGGTCTAGAGCAGTGATTCTCAACCTGTGAGCTGCGATCCCTTTGAAGGGAGTCACCCAAGACCATCAAAAAACATAGATATTTACATTACGATTCGTAACTAGCAAAATTACAGTTAGGAGGTAGCAACAAAAATAGTTTTATTGTTAGAGGGTCACCATGAGGAACTGTATTAAAGGGTCTCAGCATTAGCAAGGTTGACAGCCGCTGCTCTAGAGGAGCCAAGGTGTGAGAAAGTGAGTCAGTCTTCGGCTAACACCAGGTCCTGCTCTGGGCAAGAGATGGACTTGGGGGAGCCCTGACTTCTCTACACCTGTGCTTAAGAGGAAGTGCAACCTTGTGGGTACAGCTATGAGATATGGGAGCCCTCGGAGCCCCAGCTTCATAAGTAATATCTCCCTGTGCCCTTCCCATGGGGCTCCGAGGCTTGGTTTTCCACAGCCGCTAGCTGAGATGTGGGCCAGATAACCATGTCCCTCGCTGAACCCGGTCTCTCCATGGCGCTCTTGTTCTCCCCCAGTGTGGGGCAAGGGAAATACAAACCAGCTTTGCCCACAGCCTAAGGAGCCACAACTGAATCCAAACCCTATATTCCCTGGCTCTGTCTTTTGTTCTCCATGATTCAGCCCCAACATCCACCCTGTGGGGTAAAATGGTAGGAGACACGCTGCTCTGAGTCACCCAGTTGATAAAAATCCAAGATCTTAACATCATGTGTCCTTGTTGGCACACAGGTGACCACTTGAAGGGCTGAGCTACCGTGTGAAGTACACCACAGAGGATGAGACGCCGTAGTGGCATGGCATCTCTGGGCTAAGCAAGGCAGGAAGAGACTCAGAAAAGGCTATCTCTTTATGTTAGGCAAGCCTCGAGTTTGAAATCTGTCTGCCCCAGCCTCCCAACTGTCAGGAGTACAGGTGTGTGTCACCATGCCCAGACTGGGAAGGAGAGTTCTGATCGCACCGAAGAAGAGTCTGGAGCTGGGGAAATGGGTGTCAATCAAGCACAAGTGTTACAAGCATTAGAGTTTAGATTATAACTCCCAGGATCCATGTGGGTAGATAAATCTGGGCATAGTAGTGTGTGCTCATAATCCCAAAGCTGGGGAGGAAGAGAAAGGCAGGTCCTTGGGGCTCACTGGTCAGACAGCCAAGCCAATCTGGTAAGTTCCAGGCCAGTGAGAGTTGGTCATTTGTAGACAGTGCCTGGGGAGTGGCATCCAGAGTTGACCTCTGGCATATACGTACACAGGAACATACATGTACTTCACACATATGTACACACACCTGTATATATGCACACAGACATGCACACACACAAAAAAAGGACAAGAGTTTAGGAGTTTAGCTGACAGAGCCATCACTTCCCAAGGACCATGAGCCACTGCAGGGAATGGTCCTTGAGGAAGTTTGCTGTGGCTGAGAGGTCCCTGGGCCAGGACACACCCCAAGGTGGGGCGTTAGAAGGAGGTATGGAAGGCCATCTGTAGACTCCGGCTTCCTGGCCTCTTTGCTCTTGATCTCACTCTTCCTGCACACACTTGCTCCTTTACTCTGACACAAGTGCGTAGGGCACACCTGCTCTTGTTTTCCCCTTCCTGCTCATCACAGCAGCCAAGGGCTTTTCAGGAAAGTTCACCTTTAAGAAGAATACCCTTTGGGTTTCTTCAAGTAGACTTAGATTCCCCATTCAAGGCCTTTTTTTCTGCTGTCTTTCCTGTCACCAAAACATGCCTGCCCATACAGGATCTGCCCAAGATGTGGCTATTGACTAACAAATGCCAAGAACTACTGGGAACCAACAAAAGCCAAAAGAGACAAGTCTCCCCAGTCCCTCCAGAATATGTGATATGCCAATACCTGGACCACAGGTGGCTGTCACCAAAGCTGTAGAAGAAGCTATAGGTTCCTGGTATTTTGCCATGCAGCCAGAGAAAGCTAAGAGAGTTGTATCAGATTCCTTTGAACTATGGCCCTCTATCCACAGCCTACAAGGAACATAGACCTAGAAGCTCCAGATCAGCATGAAGTAGATATCATTGCTGCCACATCTCTTGATGGCATTGTGGTTGGAGGTCCTAGGGCTTTGGTGGCTGTGGACACTGTCCTCAGATGCTCACAAAGATGGGAGTGTACAGGAGCAAACATTTGCCTTAGCTTTGATGGGCTGTTCCCTCATTTTGTTTGGTCCAGCAGAAAAGGCAATATCTGTTCAGTGTCAGGCACAATATATATATAGCATGCTGAGGACACAAAGCTAGTCGGATGCAAATGCACACGCTGAAGTCTTCATGGGAAAGAGAGCATTAGGAAGGGTGCAAAGGTGCATTAGGAAGGGCCTAGGTGCAAAGGAACATTAGGAAGCATGCAAAGGAGCATTAGGAAGGATGCAAAGGAGCATTAGGAAGGATGCAAAGGCACATTGGGAAGAATGCAAAGGTGCTATCTTGGCAGCTGGGAGGGGTGGATGATGCAAGTGTAACCTCCAGAGAACCTTGACCATGCCACCAGAGGGGGTGTATTGACACTCTCTCAGGGAGTGTCTGGTGGTTCCCCTACCAGCTAGCAAGAGACGTGGTTGAACCATACATTCCAGCAGTGTTTTTAAGGGATTGTCCTGGTATCAGCCAGCAAATTTGCAGGCCCTCTCTTGATGGCTGCAAGGAGAGCTGACTTCACAGCCTATAAAATTACTGCTTCTGCATAGCCTCTGGGCTTATCTCCCTCCCCTTCCTTTTGAAGGAGAGCCCAGGGGGTTGTTCAGCTTCTATCCACATAACCTTGCTTTAAAATTCCCTCTATTGCTCAGCTCTGTCCCAAACACAAGCATCCATCTAGGCCCCCATATCTGACATTCAAAGTGAACACTAAGCCTCAGTAAGGGGGAAAAAAACAGGCCCTATTTCTAACTCTTCTAACTCTTGTCAGGGAATATGTAGCTTAGACCCACACAGAAATTCTCCCACTGGCAGCAGGTTCACAGAAGCCCTACAATTAAACAGTCAGTTTTCTCTCCTTCATGTTTATAAACTGAACAACATTTTCTTCAGACCTTCTTGGCCAAGCTAGTAGCCATGGCTTTTCAAAAAAGGGAGTCTGGACTTCCACGGAGAAGGGACAAGTTGTGAGGCTCAGGTTCAGGAGCCTAACTTCCAAGGGAAGGGGCCATGGAGCCAGCCTCCCTCAGTGTAGGAGAGTCCAAACACAGCACAGCACAGAGGCCTGCAGCCACCAACCAGGCCCCACAGTTCACCATCTGTCCTGCCCAGCAACAGTTTACAGAGTTTTTGGCTGGCTGGCTGCTGGCTGGCCCCTTCACTCCGGCACTTACTGTTACAAAGAGGACTCGCCCCATCAAGCCCTGGGCCTTGGTATCCAAGGAAGGGGCTCTGAGGATTTGCATTCTCTAGATGAGGAAGTTGAAGCCCAGGGCTGCCTGTGCCAGGTGTACCTGGCCAGTCAAGATGCTGCCTTGTCCAGGACTGTAAATCAGGCTAGAGGCGAGGGACCAGCCTGTTTTGTTCATTCCCAGTCTCCAGAATCATACCTGGCACACCGTGGGCACACAGTAAGCATGGAACTGGGGGGAGCATGTGGGGCATGCTGTGAGGATTTGAGTGTCTGTAAAGAAACGGCAAAGACAGAAGGTAGTGAGGCTGGACCTGGTCCCATGCCCTGCCATGGAGATTACAGTTCCTATAGCCCCAGGGAAACAAACCTCTAAAGAGACTGCTAGTGCCTCAGGTAAGCTGAGCACCTTAGCAGATGTGATGGGCATAGGAATGCAACTGGACACAGAGCCTGTAACGTGTACAGCCGTGGCAAAGGGACTTCTGATGCCTATGGCAAAGGCAGGGCCTAGGGGCAGGGGTGCTGAACCTGTGATCTCTACCTGCTGCCAATGGGGTAGAGGGGTTGATCTGCTTACTTAAGTGGGGGCAATCTAGAATTATCCAGCTGTGCTTAGAGTGGTCAGCAGGGTTCTTACAAGTGAAAGAGACATCTTACAAAAGGTTCTGAATGAAAAAAAAAGAAAAGGAAATAAAAGCAACGGAAAGGCCATGACCACTCCTAGGTGTGGTGGAGGAGAACGTTTACTGGAGAACTGTGGTAGAGCACAGCCAGAAGCAGGGACATCTGTGAGAGTACAGAGTAGACATGACCAGACTGCGGGTCATGTTGGGAGAGGTGGAGAGGAAGGGGAGAGAGGGGACCCAGGTGCAGCAGACAAGAGAGAAAAGATAGAAAAGGAGAGGGTAATCGAAATGGCTGGATTATACAGGGAAGAGCAGTAGAGCCGCTGGACTGGAAAATTCAGGATTGGGAGCAGGGTGTGCAAGCCAGGAAGCCCCTGTAACAGTCGGGGTCTGAGGGATGCTGGGAGACTCTGAAGGCCAGGGTCCACTTTGATATGTTAACTAGGCACCTCAGCCGTTTGTCCCAGGGTTTGACACTTAACAGGTTTCACCCAAGGAGATCTCAACTTGAGAAAGAAGAAGCCTGAAGTCACCACCAGAGAGCAAGGTCCCACCACACACAGGAGACCCAGAGATGGGAGGAGCCAAGAACCAGTGGGCGTGGGAGAGACGTCCCCGGGAAATCATGTAGCAGGAATACCGCCGCTCTACTGCTACCTTTACTTGGGCAAGTGAGCCCCACTTCTGACTGTAACCGTTGGTATTACAGGGGGATAAGGCCCCATCTGATGGGAATTCAGCATGGCCATAGGTCTTGGTACGCCACATGGTCTCTTATCCACCCTGGGAAGAGGCAGTCTTGTGTTACATTCCCAGCAGTCCCACTCGGTCTCTGCAGACATTGGCCTGCTGTTCCTCTATGCTACAAGGTAAGGTTGAAATTTCCAATGAGTAGCTTTCCAAAGAGACCTGCCCCGAGACTACCCTCTGGAGGTTCAGGGCTGCTTCTACATGAGAGGCCTCAAACCAGAAAGACCACTGACTAAAAGAGAGCCTCTGTCAGCCTTCTTCTGCTTATTTGCAAAATGACAACCGTTATTGCCTCTGGATGCCATGGGCATTACACAAGACCATGTAGTGAGTCTCCCTGCAGAGCACTGGACAGAGAGGGATGGCTCTCTTCCCCACCTAAAATAATCAGGCTTTAAACATGTCATCAGATGAGAGAGAGCGATGGAGTATTTCCGTCCCATCAAGACACTCCTTCATTGTTCTTTCTGTGAAAAATGGAGAGGCCATTAATTTTCCAGAAAGGCAAGACGTGAAAAAGAAAACTACATCTCCAAACCAGGAGGATGGACTGTGTGCTGCAGATCCCTGTGGGAGGAGTCAGGGAGGGCGGCTCTGAGGCCTGGTCATGGCATCTGCACACTAAACACTAACTCTACAGCTTACACTTGAAGTTAAACAAGGAAGGAAGAAGACAGGAAGGGAGAGAGAGGGGGGAGGGGAGAGCTGTACCCTCGGGCTTCAGGCTTGACTGCAAATTAGAATTAGTTTTCTGAAGGTTGGTCTACAGAGAAGACATGATCCTTAACTTTGCAGAAGGCAAGGCTTCCTCATTCACCCAGAAGACAGCTTTCCCCTGCTTTTTCAGAGCCACCGTCTGGGTTACAGAGATGCTCAGATCTTGGGGTAGCTATGGAGGCTGCTGGCCAGGTGTGGTGGGTAAATGCCAGCTACTCACTGCTGCCAGCCTGCTTCCAATTGCCAGCCTAGCATGTCCCTAGTCCTGGCTCACTTCCTGGCACCCCTTCTCCCTGTCAGCCCGGACTCCTTACGTTTTCTTTCTGGCCCCACGTACCATGGGCGTGTTTGCTTTAATTAGCACTAAGTCTCTCCAGCTGAAAACAGTTGAGAAGGATGGTGCTTTGGGATGAGTGTGTGTGGGGCCCAGGAAACTCCCTTAGATATGAAATGGTCTCTTCTCTGCTTCCCGATAGCACCTGAGACACTGGTGCATACAGTGTCTCAGAGTCCAAGAGCTGTGCGTCATCAAGGGATAGGATATGAGCAAGTCCTGAACCCCAACACTGGGCAGGTTATACCAAAGTTGGCCTGTGCACGTTACTGATCCACTATCATTCTGAGGGTTCAGCTACTTGTAGCCAAACCTAACCCTAACAAGGTGTGGCCTTGGATGAGGGATTGCAAAGAAAGGAGGGGGCAAGGGAGTGAGAGGTAAGACAAAGGCAAAGTGGAAGTAGCTGAGGTGGGGGCTTGAACTTCATGGGGACAGTGAAAGAGTGTTCAGAGAGGCTGGGGCTCAGAAGTCGGAAACTACAGAGGGGCAGTCTGGCTCCATGGGAAGCAGCAGGCTACTGAGGGTCCTGAAGACCTGATGGCTGGACTGGTTTGGGCTCAGGCTCCCTACAGAAGTCAAGATCATGAAAGAGCCTAAATTGAATCGAGCTCTTAGCTCTGCCTCCCCTAGGGCAGCGGCATGGAAGGGAGGTGGAGGGAAATAACACTTGATCTGTTCTCATATCAGGGGCCCAGTTCCAGGCTCCAACTAGCCCACGACAGTCTGCAGAACTCACCAGCAGGGCCCAGTGAGATGGGATGAATGCACTGAAAACCAGACGAATGTGGTGAAAGATTTGGGGAGTAAACAAATGAATATAAGGTATTTCCAAACTATTCAGAAAATGCCCGTCCTGACTGTCTCTGAAAGAAAATGTCTGTGCTTTGCTAAGCTGCCATTACTCTGTGTCAACAAACACTATTCTAGAGCCGGGCGGTGGTGGCGCACGCCTTTAATCCCAGCACTCGAGGGGCAGAGGCAGGCGGATCTCTGTGAGTTCGAGGCCAGCCTGGCCTACAAGAGCTAGTTCCAGGACAGGAACCAAAAGCTATGGAGAAACCCTATCTCGAACCCCCCCCCCCCAAAAAAAACCAACCAAACAAACAAACACTGTTCTAGCCACATCAGAAGCTCCCCGATGCTCACAAAAGTGACAGCAGACCACAGACGAGTGTTCTCACAAGCAAGCACCAAACTACACCCCAGAAGAACCTTCTTCATTCCCTTTGGCCTCTGCTGCTGCCACATGCTGTGGTCACCGGCCACTGTGCTGCTACCAGTGAGCTGGATTAAGCAGCCTGGGGCAGGAGTCCAGTGATCTGGGTGGTGTGTCCAATCAATGTCACTTCGGATCAATAGTTCTCTTTATCACCCAAAGTCATTAGCAAGCTCTGGAAGCTGTCTGTGCAGTCAATCAGAACATGCTTTCCTTTGGTCACTTGTTCAACGATGCTTATCACAAGGCAGTTGTGTGCCAAGATCTGGATGTGTGACTTCTAGTCTCATGGGGTCCTGAAGTGCAGGAAGAATGGGGAGGGAGGGAGATAGGGGGTTGCAAGTCCAGGAACCAGCATGACACAAGACTTCCAGAATAATGCGCTAGACAAAGAACACTAAACACTGGCCTGCCATTTACAAAATAGGGAAGTTTCTGAGATGGTAATACCACGTGACCCCCAAACAAGGATCATGTGACAACAACTGGGAGAGATGCACGCAGACCCACACACTCTGGATAAGGGGTAGAGGCATTTTGTTAACTCAGCCAGAAGGAAGTTCATGTGCAAACACACTAGGACTCCTAGAAGCAACAGACCAAGCCCTCTATCCTAATAAGATGGGAAGAAAGGGACAACCCTGTCCCAGCACATCCACCTCCCAGGAGTGGTTGAGATGACAAGAGTACATTAGACCTCTTCCAGGGAAAGAGGAGGGCCCTGCACCAGTGAGCAGGACTCCAGGATCCCGGGACCTGCTTCCTGGTCACTTACCCAGGAACTCACTCTGAACGGCTGTCTTAGAAGGGGTTGGGGAAGCAAAGAAGTACAGAGGTGCAGAAGATAAGTAGTGTAGTAGGTGATGGTTCATGGCCCAACAGCTGAGCCTGCAGGGTCCAAGACAACCTGCGGTTATATGTCTAGCTGGTGGCCGTGCAGGTCCACGCATGCTCATCCATGGGGACTGATTCATTGTTCACTCTCTGCAAACTTCCAAGCACCTTACAAAAAAAAAGACCATCTGCTGCCCCCAACCCCAAAGTACATACTGCTTCTTCATTGACTACAGAAGCTCAGAGAAACACATGAATGCAGGAGAGAGCTACACACACACACACACAGAGTAAAGGGGCTGGTGGTGGCCATAAACAACCCAGGAGACCATCCATCATTCTTAATGTGAACCAGGGTAGTCTTGCAGGAATATGCCCAGATCTGTGGTTGTATATAAACATAGATGCAAAAAAAATCTGTGTGCACAGAAATCAAGTTGGATCATTTCCTATATATAGCATACACATGTATAGATACTGCTCTCTATATAAATATGCATATATAGGTTTATTTCCCAGACCTTGAAATAGAAACCTATATACTTAGATGAATTACAGTGTTTAAAAGAAACTCCAGAGCTTTGTACTGCAGGCTCCAGTCTGAGAGCATTGTGTTTCCTCTCTGTTACGCCTTGGCAGCTTCCCCTGGCGGCTTGTTGGCTTCTCTGATGCTGGGTGATGTCACTTCACAAGCCAAAGCCCCACTGCGGGTTTACTGTCTAGACAGGCTGTGCGGGCAAGCACAGAGGTGGATTTGTTTGGCACACGGTGTCCTACAGATGTCAGAAGTTGAGTGAAATTGTGCCAAAGGCTTCTGCTTGGTCAGTTCACAATATGCAACATGGTCAACCTGATAACCCCTGTTTCAGAGAATCAGAGAAACTGACCCCCTCAGCCTAAGTCACATGATGGTGCTAGCTGTCCTCTTGGACCCTAGGCCACGCAGCTCTTCTCTGGAGAGTGTCACTGTGTCCTGAGCTGTGCAGTAGGTGTTAGTTCATCTGCCCTGAAGTGCTACACTGCCCTCCTCTGCTTCGGGGCTACATTGTGTTCCGTATCATAACAACGGGAATTTCTGAGATGCTGGGGGCGGGGCAATAGAATAGCGACTGTTTGCCATGGATGGGTGATGTTTACAACTGTTTGGCATGTATTTTGGGTGACGTCCCAGCACAAGCATATTTGATAAGTATCATCAGGGTGACATCATGAGGGGGAACACCTCTGGAGCTAAGCTACATGCTCTGTGGTCTCTGCTTTGGTGACTTCCATGGTCCCTGAGGCAGAACCAACAGGCTCCTTCCAGAGAGTAAAACGCCCGTGGGTGGGGGAGGTAGCTTTTCCGGGTCATCCCCTTGAGACATATCTCAGCCATCTGCTGTTCCAGCTTGCTTTTCTCTGGCTTGGCACCAATGTCCACTATCCTGGAGGTTCTGGGACCTTGTCCAGAAGGTGGCCTGAATACGCTCATTTCCATGGTTCTCCTAGGACCTTTCTGCTCTTTCCTAGTAGTCAAACCAGATCCCAGGGACACCTGAGGCTCTTCCCTGTTCTCTTCAGGAACCAAACCATCACCCAAATGCTCTGGCACCTGCTTTCTATCAGCCACACACACTACAAATGAGGACAGAGGGCTGGGGACATGCATGGGGGCAAAGCAGACACTAGAGCTCCCGAGGCTTGTGCCAGCAGGGGCGTTCAGCTGGTGACTCACAGGTTGCACATGGCTAGGACAGCTGCGATGGTGGCCTAACAAAATCATAAACTGACTTAAGATGGTTAAGATGTTATGAGGGTTTTTTTAATTGTGATTTTTTTATGACTATTATCTCATGGTTCATGAGAACTTTGGAGAAGACAGCATTGTGTTGTGATGTCCAAAGTTGGACGTGACTGGTGTTGAGGGCCCATAACAGTGGGGATTAATATTGAGGATGATGATGAAGATGATGGTAGTGGTTAACTATGATGCTGGAGATTGAGCCCAGGGCCTCAAACACACCAGGAAAGCACTCTGCCTCTCCCATGCATGACCTTAGTCAAAGCTCAGTTCTACGGTGGCCAGCTTGGCTACGCAGGCAGCTAATCTAGCCACCACTACAGCCCCACACTCCTGACCCAGTGTTGAAACTCTGCCCACTTAGTATCAAACCCTGTGCCCCTCAGGGAGACAGGAGCTCCCAGTGACAATTCTGCTCTGCAGTTCCAGATCACCATTGTCCTAGAAGAAACTGAATCACCCAAACAACCTTTTAGTCATGAGTCACTGTCACTGGGAGAAAGAGTAATACTCTAAAGTGTATGCCAAAGCACTCGAAAAAGCCTGTCCTGTATAATTTTAGGAAGACTCTTTGGTACATCAGTGAATTGCCTAACCAAAACATTCATCCATCCTCAAGGACAAGGTATACCCACACCTTTACCAGTCACCTACACGTCTATTATTCCTGCTCCATTTATCCAACTTGTCACCCATCCACCTAGCTGTGTATCAGTACATCCAGCTATAGGCTCTACCTTCCCATCCATCTTTCTTGTGAAGGGTTAATCACACGCCAAGAGCCATCCCACAAAACTGAGTTTGAAGGAGATCATGTTCAGAGACAATATACAGCTCTCCACACACATGAGGAGATTCTAGAAGTGATGATAGAGAAAATGCCTATTCTTGGCTCCAGCCAGCTGATGGTATTCTGGATACTTGGCTGGTACCTATCCAGAGTCTGACCTCTTGGACAGTACAGGAACTTATGTAGGAATGTGATAAGCTCTGAAGAGAGACACGCACAGTCCCACGTGTAAAGAAACATTGTGTCATGGCCAGGCAATCTCACAAAGCATCTGAACTTGACCTGACTCAAACCTAAGCAAGTATGGCTCCCCAAGTCGCCCTATTTTCACATGCCTTCTCTGCTTTCAGCAGGAATTCAGGAACTCGGGTTGCCCATAGATACTGCTGACCCCCTCTCTGTCTTTGCTCCAGGCACCATGTAAGGATGACACATGAGTAGCAGATTTCCTGGAAAATATTTTGTCTTAGGAGGCAGGATTCTGGTCCAGCTGCGCACAGCTATTTGCTGCAGAGAAAGCCTAGGCAGAGGGATGCTACAGGTACTCAGATGCAGCTTGGAAAGACTGGGGAGTACCAGCAACCAAAAGGGAATGCTTGGTAAGGAAGTGGGTCAAGAGCGAAAAGGACTTTCCGTGGACGTGGTTGGAAGTATTTACAGTGGATGATCTTTGGCACATATGCGGTGGCTCACAGAATGACTTCACTGATAACTGAGCTGGCACCCAAAAGAGGCTGAGAGTCATTAGGCTGTGAGCAGCACAGTTGCCTGGAGGAAGCTGGTTGGACTGTATCCAGGAATGGGGTGGTGGCTTTTAGTTAAGCAGGCTATGCTTCCCTCAGATGCTCTTGGAGGTCTACAACAAGGAAGGTCCCTTGCAAGGTGCCGGAGAAACAAAGGCTGTCTCTGAGACTGGGCCCCTGACCTTCACCATGCCAAGGGACTGGTGCATCCCACCTTCCACTGTATGGCAAACTCCTTATGAAATGCCGAGCAAGCAGTGAATTCTCCATCAGCCCTGCTGTCTTCTTTGGTCCCGGTTCTGCACTTAGGAACTTACTGCTCATGGCAAGTCCCCACATGAGTAAGATGGAGAGCAGAGTCCAGTTGATGGCTCTCACCTAGAGCTGAAGGAGGCACTGATGGTGTTCAGGAGAATGACCTCCAAGCTTGGAAACAGACAACTGGAACTCACACATTTACCCTCCACCAAGGAGCATGACCCATAGACAAAGGTGACTGCCCCTCTGGGATGGGGCAGTCAATCTCAGTTTCATGAAGTTCACCAGTTATCTGGGGTTGGCTAGGACCCCCAATGAAAGGTATAAGTTTGTGATAAATGTTATGCAAACATAAATTTGTCATGAAAACATAAGCTCATCACCCTTTGGTTTGCAGAGTGATGTGTGGCTGGGATCCAGAAAGAGAAAGCTACAAGGTGGGTTTCTTCTGGGTGAACAGAACAAATTATTTCCGCTTCAGAGCTGTTGAATGAGCTGCCAACCAGGCCAACCAGGTTCAAACCTGGTCTCTGCAAATGATTCTGAGTCTGAGCTTCCTTAGGTAGGAGTGGGCACCTCTGAGGTTACACTAAAGCTAGGTGATCATTCCCATCTTGTTGGCACAGGTAAGTGTCACGTAAGTTCCAAGAAGGCTCTTGTCCCCAGACCACCCCTGCTCCAGATTTTCCTTACTTGGCACTCACTGTGGCCGGGGTAGAGAACTATAAATCTCTTGGGCACCAGGATAACCAGTGTTTTACCTATAGCACGGTCCTCATAGGATGGCAAGTAGGGGATAGGACACAGCTTTTTGTCACTCAGAAGCACTTTCTAAATCCCTCTTCTTAGAAACAGCAAAAAAAAAAATGCACCTATGTGTTTGTGCCCCCCCCCCCCGCCACTTGCTCATGAAAGTAGCTCCCACATCCTCCTGCTTTGGAGTAGAGGAGAAATCAAGATAAAGGGGGCAGACAGCACAGGGCACAGAGCAGGCACTCAGGAAAGGCTCGCTGGACCAGTGAGCAAGGGAAGGATAAATAGAGAAGCAACCCCTCAACTCCCCACAAAAGCAAAGATCTAAATCCCAGAAGTTCTGTGACCATTTTCTTCTAAGCTAGCAAGGGTCAAGCACTGGTGAGAATGGGGTCTGCATTCTGGGGAGGGGGCTGCATTCTGGGGGGGTCTGCATTCTGGGGTTCTTCATTCTGGGGGAACTACATTCTGGGGAGGGCTGCATTCTGGGGGGTCTGCATTCTGGGGGAACTGCATTCTGGGGAGGGTTGCATTATGGGGGATATGCATTATGGGGAGGGGCTGCATGGCACCGCATGCCATTCTGAGGACTGAAGGAGGAATGGACAGAGCCTCCCTATAGGTGGGAGCCTAAGGACACAGTGGGTCACAGGACAAAGGACACAAATGATGGTTATTTTGGCTTGGAGGATTTTTAATTTTCATGTGTGAATAAACAAATGTCATATTTGATGCTGTCTACATGACATGCATGCAATGATCACGTGTTCATGTGTACAAACTTGTAACTGCATGCACCTATAACGTATACAGGGTGTGTCAGTGTAGCTTAGTTCTCAAAGAGAGCAGGCTCACTGCAGGATCTGGCCAAATACAACAAGGAGGCCAGGACACTGGGTACATCTGGCCATGCTTTGCAAGTAAGCACAGTTTAAGAAGAAACATCATTTTTCAATCGGCTGCCAGGCCCTAGGAAGGTTTTTACGAGAGTTCCTGGGCACCGAAACCTCTGCAAACTGAGTACTGGCAACACCTGAGAGCTTCCTCCTCTTCCCACGTGACTTTGGAACACCAAGCACTGCAGTCTTCTCCCTGATGCAGAACCTGCAGGGTTGGCTTCTTCTCTAGGCTTCAGCTCACAGACACCACCCTAGCAATAGCTTTGTCAGGGAGGGGATGGACTAGGAGCCAGGCCTGACAGGGACACACTGCCCTGGCCCATAGTGGAACTTGGGGTCTGCCCATGTTTTTATACATTCCCTGGGACAACTCAGGTGATACTGGAGTCCTCAGCATGGGGCCTATGCAAAGCATTCCTCAGCAAAAGGGGGTATCTAAGCACCCGCAAGGGACCTGGATCCCCTTCCTCCTTGCTGTGTGCTTCTGGGTGCCGCAGAGAGACCACAACAACTCTGAGCCTCAGTAGGAGGCCAAAGCAGTCATCTTAGCTGTTCACTGTCCCAGAGACCCTCAGGGACCATGGATTTACATGGTGTTTACTGTCTGGGCAAAGCTAGCTATGGGAAAGAGAGAGAAGCTACCACTAGGTCCCCAGGAGCCTTTGACCCAAGCTTGACAATACAGCTCTCTCCGAGTATAACATTCCCCAGGTAGTAGTACCAAATGTTGTACATGGGGTTATATCATTTCTTCTCAGTGGCATAAAATAGGATCATGTCCATTTTACAGATTCACAAACTGAGGCTTTTCAAGGTAAAAGTTATAGAACAAAGAGCAGAGATGCAAGAGCCATGGGTCTTCCTCCGCATCTATCGTGGCAGAAATGAGGATGCTTTGCATGTTTGCCACCCCATGAGGATCTCTACACTGGTCTGCTCGGGAAGGCCTGAAAACGCTTTTCAAGTTAAGGGGCATGCCCTCTGCCAAGAAGGCACCAGGAAACACCTGATTAGGTGGGGTTTTGTTCCCCAGCTGCTGCCCACACACTGCTGTCGAATGATGAAGGGCCAACCTTGGGCCCTGGGAGACAGATGTTGTCCTCAGGAGCTGTCTGGGAAAGGTCAGGGGCTCAGCCTTTGAAGTGCCCTGTCAGACTCAAGGTCTGGCTTCAGAGTCGCCCGGACGCTGGCACTCCTTCAAGGACCAGATTCTCTAAGGGTTCCCGAGATGGAAAGGGGCTCTTCCCCAGGAGTTCCAGGAAGCTCAGCCCATGCTGGCACGCAGCCGCTTCTCCATTCCTCCTTTCTTATCTAGCCAAATATCAGAACTTTAAATGCCCTCATGGATTCTTGCTCCCTGCCCTGTGACACATGAGAAGCACCAGAAGTAGACAAGGGGCATAAGGCACCATAGGTCAATAACTTACCCTGCCTGATGGTCCAAGCCTACTAGCACACGGGGCAGGGACTCACCCTTCCTGGTTTCTGCTCCAACTTCTAAGGTGTAAGGACAAAGCAACATGCAGGCTGTTCCTCCGGAAAGTACTACCTAGTCACCACACACTGGGCACACAGCGGCCTCCTGCAATCCTCTGGTACGTGCTTGGGGTTGCAGATTTCTCCAAATATCCTAGCAAAGGTGCACTTGACTCTTTTTCTCCAGGAGAACGAGTACAGACTCTGCTGCACTTAATAGAAGTGGGGACTCCATAAATGTTAGGCTTCTCGTCCAAAACAGCATCTGGTCTTCCCAGTCCCCAACGCCCCCCGTGATGAGCAGAACCAGCCTTGAGCACTGACAGGAGCAGAGCCTAGAGTTCCCCCATCCCACAGCAGGGAAGGGGGTGCAGAAATGTGGGAAACAAGGGGAATGCTGCCCCTGTACCGTCTGTACTGAATGGGCACTCCCCCTAAACCTGACAAAGGTTGCTCCTCTGCTAGGGATTTCTCTGTACCTGCAGGAAAGTCAGGACATAGACGCTGTGCCCTGGGGCCAGGGCTATACCTGTTGCCTCATGCCAGGACCAAGCAGAAATGAGTCCCCGAGTGAGGCAGAGGTGGTGGTGAGTGAGGTTCTGCCACCGCAGGACCCATGAGGGCTTTGCTCTCCATCCATGCATCCCATCAGCAGGCACACCCTGAGCAGGTCAACTTCCCAAGTGCAGGGCCTGTGTACTACAGGGTTCCCACCAATGCAGCAGAAACTGTGAAGTCTAGCCACAGCTTCATCAGGCCACTGCAGAACCCCAGCCTCTTCTACAAAGGGCACCAAGGCTTAAGAACAAGCCCAATTCCCTAAAAGACGCCTGTAAGGTCAAAGGCATCACTTTCTATCCAAGGTAAAAAGGAGTCTGAATCCTCAAATCGCCCCCCTGGGTCTTAGGCCAAGACATTGTGGGATCAGAGCCCAGGTCAGCTGCCTCACGAGTCCACTGCAGGGTGAGAGCAGGGGCACCAGCAGGCACAAAGGAGTGGACACTTCTGGCCATGTCCCTGGACCCATGTTCATGTGTCCTGCTTACTTCTCTGCTTCAACAAAAGCATGGCCTGACCGCTCACCTGATGTCCCCAGTGAGGGCATGCCCACCTAGACTGCACTCTGGACAGATTTCTTTCCTCCCTCTCTGTGCAATCCACATCCTGGTTCTTTATTGCAGAGTCATAAGGGGATAGCTTCAGGTTGTCAAGGAGCCTGGCTAAGGTAGTTGGAAGGTATGGATTTGATCTCCTGGTAGAAGAATGTGGGTCAAGCCCCACAGCTGACTGGACATGTCAGGATGCCCATGGGTAACAATAGTGAAAAATGCCATCCCAGCCAAGTTACCTGAAGGCTCTGGACAGCCTTCAGGACAGGGACCATCTGGCATAGTCACCACAGAAGATAACA
Source organism: Microtus pennsylvanicus (assembly GCF_037038515.1). Lineage (NCBI taxonomy): Eukaryota > Metazoa > Chordata > Mammalia > Rodentia > Cricetidae > Microtus > Microtus pennsylvanicus. Next base: position 1,643,532 of record NC_134580.1, read on the forward strand.
TGGGTATCTTCCTCTAGTAAGTCACGTGGGGAGACAGGAATTGAACCTGGTCCTGTGCTCAGAGCACTTTCTCTGTAGAGGCCCAACAGGACACCCAGAAGAATTTATAGAGAAGAGAGCCCACAGAAGTAGAGTTGGCACAGCAGTGAGTATACAGCCACGTGCAAGGCCTGGCCCCATGCTCGCACTGATGGCAGTCAGTGTGAGGGGAGCAAGGAAAAGCTTCACAAGACAGTTAATGATTCACGGTTTAGGAAAAAGGGAATCGAAGAGGCAGAGCTGCTTTTCTGCCTCCTTAGGATCCCACAGCACTTCTCTAAACCAGGGGTTATCTCATGGGCCAGCTCATCCACTCGCATGGGTGACTGAGAACCTCCCTGAGCCTGACTATGGGGCAGCAAGAGTGGCAACTGCCCACAAGGCCTAGGGCCTGGCAGAATGGTGAGCACAGCCTGATCTGTCACGGGGCTGCTGAGGATAGATATCTCTGACAGACGGCTCGGAGTCCACTATGTGCAGAGGGGCTAGTGTGGGGTCCGCGCAGAGAGCAGGTAGGAAGAAGCCTGGGGTTAGGAGGCACAGATTGCAGCTTTCAGAATCATCCTCGGTGATGAACTGACACTGGCTCTGAGGCCAGGAAAGGCCATCAGTCTCAGAGAGATGGTTATAGGAAAAGCTGGAGGCAGGCCAACAAGAAGATCCCCCGACAGCAGACAGTTGAGAAAGCAGGGCTATCTTGGCTATCATGAGATATGGGGCAACTGTCACCTGCTAGCCAGCCAACTGCTGCCCTCCCTCGGGTCAGCATCACCATGTGACTGATTCTTCCACTCACAGCTTCCAACTCCTCAGGCTCTGGGAGGTCCTCCACTGAGTCTAGCCACACAGACTTTCCCAGCAAGGCCCTGTGTGATGTCCTCATTGTCAATGGTCAGTGGATTCATGGCTCTTCTTGACGAGCCTCCTGACTGGATGTTCAGCACAGCAGGCTGCTGCTGGCTCTGCTGTCCTTGCATGACACGTCCAAGAACAACAAGAGATTCCATTCTCTGGTACAGTGAGTCCAGCTGACCTGTGTCCAGACATCCCATCCAATTATTCTTATCTTTATCCATAGCCTACATTTTCCCCCTCTGAGTCCTCTACTACAAGGGTTTTAAAAGGTTGTGAAATCCACAGAGATAAATTTTCCTGCAAGACGGAAATGCCAGGGGTTCTTTCTTTCTTTTTTATCTTGCAAAGAAGTAATGGGAAAACCAAAGAAAGACCGAAATCTCGATCACTTTTCTTTAGTGTCATGTATCTTGAGACTTGCTTTCTTATTTACGGAGCAGAACACACTGAGGACAACATGACCCAGGCTGCAGTCTTGACTCTGGTTCAGATGCTACCCCCGTGGCTTCCTGGCTGGGAAACAGAGGAAACCCGGGCTCCATTTCTGAATGAGGACAGCTAACCTGCCCCCAGAGACCTGTACGTAGGGGTATGCCAAGTCACCAGTGTGGCCTGTGGAATGTAAGAGAAATTACCTTCTTGGTCATGTTTCTTTCTTTGTCCTGCAGAGTAAATATTGGCCAATGGGAAGGGTCTTGCACCTGGATAAGCAAAGCATTTACTTGTACGGGGTCTCCTCTGCCTGCTGTGGGCAAGGGCACTCTACACCAACAGAGATTTACCTTCACTTGAGCTCTTTGCTTTGTGCAGATGCAAGGCAATGGGAGGCAGAAGAATACCAGTGTCCCTGGTTGCTAAGAGGGACACCAACCGCTCAGGGCTGAGGACAGGAGCTCTGCCTGGCTCTGAATCCTGTGAGACTCGGGAGCTAAGAACCCCACAGGGACCTGGATGTGATTTCTACCTGTGCTAATTGGCACTGATGCAGACGCGCAGTCTCAGTCCCCTTGAGCTCACTGTGACTAGGTGGCGGCATGAGGAGCTCAATGAGGGGCAGCCAGAAAAGCTATCATCACAATTAAATCTGTCCCCATGGGAGCTGACAGACAGCTTGTGCTCTGTTCAGACCAGCAGGGACAATGCTGTATGTTCTGGTCTGTGAGAACACACACTTTCACCCTAGGAAGGGACTATAGCCTCATTCGTTCATTCAATCAGTCATTTAGTCAGTCAGGCAGGCATGCATGTATTCATAAATGAACACGTTCTGAGGGCTGTTCCCGCTCAGTCAATAGCACACATTGCTGTGAACCCTCTGCTGTGGGTTCACAGACTGTGAAAGAGACACAAACAACAGTGACAGTCAGTGGGTGGGAGCAGAATGGACAGAAGCAAAGTAGAGAGGAGGGCTGTGTTCCCCTCCCTCCCTACAGCTCTCTGTGTGAAAATGTGCCCGTGCGAAATTCCTGAGCTAAAAGTGAGCGGGAAGGTAGGGTGGCAAAAGACCCAGCAATCATGAAGCAGGGCTGGGGAATTGGGAATTACACCAGAGATCACAAAAGCTAAAGAAATACCCAGAACTCCTGGGTCCCAGAATCTACACGATGCTGGCTAAATGCAGAACATCTTTTTGGAGGTGTTGGAGGGTGGGGGAATCATTCAGGTGCAGAAGACTTTATAGTCGCCTATGGGCTCTGTTGGTGTTCATGGGGTTCATGTGTCATCTCTGGTAAGCTCTTGCCTCCTTTTCAGCATGAGGACTGAGGATCCAGCTCTAACTCTGCCTCTTTTTGCTGTTTCCAGAACCCTTGGTGCCAACTCTCAGGCTAGCACTCACCAGGATGTGGTCAAACAATTAGGGGACCAACCTGGGTCCCCAGCACACACGGAAGCACCTACTACTGCAGAGCAATGGCCAATAGGTTTTGATTGAAGGACTAGATGAACCCATCAACACAAGAATCAACACCCTCCATGTGCCCTGAGGCAGACCTGCCCCTACTCTATTTCTATTTGTCTAAAGGAACAGTAATGCTACAGGTCTTAAGAAATGCATGTGAAGAAGACCCTGACGTGGGCTCTGCAGAAGCGAGGGAGCCACATGTTCTCTGAGGCAGGGCAGGGTAGTGTCACTTGCTGAAGCCCCGGGGTCTATTGCTACCTAGTCCGGCACTGACTATCCTGCTCCTAGTTGTTGCCCTCAAGGCCGAACTCGGAACTCAGCACACAGGTGGGTCTCCATAGAGACTGTCTGAAGACAGAAGGCTGGAAATGCTCACTGGGCAATGCAGTGCAGCCCTGATCTGCATTCACTGCAGGCCCGGAAAGGCTGCATAGAACAATCACAGCCATATCCCAGAGGACAGAGAACCCTGCAAGGACAAGGAGCAGTGGAAGGAGGAGGTAATGGGTGGTACAGTGGTGGGACATTCCAATCAGTGTGGCAAACAGCTTAGCCCATTAGTCATCACCACTGCGTACCTGTGGAAATGCCTAGACAGCAGTCTTCAGAATAGTCAGCCAGATAGTGAACTCGTTTCTACAAGATATTCCTCCTCTTCCCCAGAGGACCAGATCAGTGTACACACACACACACACACACACACACACACACACACACACATCAAAGGCATGGACTGAGACAGAAAGCATCCGGGAAACACCAGACTCATCCCTGAATTCAGTATCCTTTTGTGAGTCTGCCCAGCCTGCAGCCTTGCTTTCCCTGAGTCTTGTCTGGCTGCAGGTCCTCTGCAGATGGAGCACTGCAGCCCAGGCCCACAGCTAGCACAGATCAGGATAAAGGCAAACAGTTGGGGACATGTGCATTCCATTTCCCCCTCTCTATAGCCAAGACAAGGGCAGTGAGTCGGTGGCCCCCTGCTCAGGGCTAGTCCGGAGGCCTCTCTCCTCTGGGGTGACAGCACTCTGGCCACACAGAGGAGTGCTAGGCTTCTTGAGCCTCCTTATTCCCCAGGGAAAGGTGAGTGTGCTATCTGCCCCACGATGCAGGACAATCAGATGCGATAGGGAGCCAAGTCAAAGCAGGAACTCGGTTTATTACTGTGTTAGCTTATATGGGTCACGTGACATGGTGGGATGTGGGGGTACCTCCAGCCAATGAGAGACAGCCAAGCCCTCCCTAGTTTTTGCTGCCTCATCCTCACTCGAACTCAAGCCAGACTTTTCTCTGTCAGGCTTTTGTCTGTCCTATAGACCTCGAGGTACAGGCCCTGAGATAATTTTGGCCCAACAGAGGAGTTGGTGCCTTTGGCATTACAGATGGGGAAACTGAGGCACAGAGAACCTGGCTGACAGCCCAAGCCATAAGTAACTCACTGCTGGGCGATAGCAGAGCCAGGATGAAAACACACCATGCCCGCCTGAGCATAGACACAGTTCCCTAGCTTGGCTTTGCTTTCTGGCCTCTAAAGCACCAGCACTTCTGGAAATCCACATTGAATCTGTAATCCTCCAACACAGAAAAGACTCTAGGTAAAAACTGGGGCATATGACTTTTATCGTGATCTCCATGTCTACCAGCAGAACAAGTATTAAATTATCTTCTCTCCATTTGATGAATAGCTCAGCCTTTAACAATATGTGTAAGGCTTGTTTATAGCGTGGGAACTGTTTATATTTTTGTCAAGCTTGGAAAAGGATATGAAAGTACAATGATGGCATAGTCAATTATATAAACAAAATCAAAACCAAGGAGTCACAAAATGACTTGGAAATGTACAAAACTGAAATAGGGGTTGTTTAGGGATAGGAGAGGGCTCATTTTTCCTTACCTAAACTTACTTGATATTTCTTTTGCTTTCTACTCTGAGAACACGCAATTTCACAAAGTGATACCATCAAAAGGTCCAGATTTGGAGAAGAGGGAACTATGTTAATTGGCTCCCTCCCGGCAGTTCAGAGCTGGGTGAGACAGGACAGAACCTGGCTGAGCCCCATGCAGTTCCTGCCTACAAAGAGGGATACGGGTGTCTGAGGCCCCTGGAGCTCGCCACACAAAGTCTTCACTCCTTGCCAAGCACCTGGGATACACACTTGGAAACCAATTACTACAAAACAACATCCAATTCCCTTTAAAGCGGCCATGGGGACCTTCGCTAAGAACTCTCATTGCTTGGGCCTGGAACAGTACGAGAGGTCTTACCCAACCCCCAGTAAGCCACTGGGCTCTTGAGGGAGCTTAGACCTCAGTTCATCCTCTAAGGGGATGCTTACTGTCTAAGGTATGAGAGCTGAGATCACCCCCAGGATCCTGGCTACAGGTCTGAACTACTTGGCTCCACACAAGATTCTCTGTACAGGTGACAGATACAGTCGAAGATTAAGGAGTTAAAATTGGGATAAAGACCGTGTCCCAGCATGTGTTACTAGCATCCTCAGAGGCAAACGCAGAGTACAACATGACCAGCTGTGAGGGAGGCAGACAACAGTGGCTTTCTCTCTTATTCCTTCCCACAGCCTGACTCCTGATGATCTAAGCCCATTTGGGCTTTCCAAGATTAAAGACAAGTCAACCCTGCCAATGGCTTACCCCTCTAAGACCAGAAACATCACTCATCCATGATACCTGACACCTCCCTTCACAAATGACCCCTCCAAGTCTTATCTGAGACATATTTGGGTCTTAGCATTACTTCTGAAAGCCATATACTGCTCTGGCTAAATGTCAGTACTTGTGTATCTGTACACATGCTGGTGTGCACGTGACATGTGCTCACAGTGGTCAAGCCAGACCTTCTCAACTTCTGTGCAGAACAAGACCAGCTTGTGACAGATTGAAGCACACAGTAGAAGGGACTTGATCATCTCCCAAGAACCTTCCTGGGATCCTGCCATAGATGCTTACAGCTCATAGGAAGCATGGAACAGGGTCTGTCTTCAATTTCATTGGTTGACTTGTGGAATTTAGCTTCAGCCTTAGTAAGATAACAGAAACAGATCACCACATAGACTGCTGTGGTTATGGACTCTACCATTCAACCTCTATTTCCAGCAGCCCTTGCACAAGCAGCGTGGTAATGCTACACCATTCAAGGCAACTGGGCTGCTCAGCAACTCAATGATCCTATATACTAGTGAATAGGCTTTGGGGGCACTGTGCCATTTCCCAGCCTCACAATGAGATGAAAGCCACCTAATGAAACTGTCATTGGGTTTGTAGTGTACTGCTTCTTGGACAATGGTTTTAACAGTGGCACTTTGACCTTCCTAACAATTATGAAGAAAGCATCACATCCAGTCTACTAACCTTTTCCTTCAACCATACAAAAGGTTCTCCAAAACACCTGTAGCCTCTCCAGGGGATGAGCATGGAAACATGGTGGCTTTTAAGCTAGCCCTGAATCACTGGTCATGGGGAAACATGGCCCTTTAACCATGTGACCCCAATTATTAGGCCCTTCTCTGTCCCCTTGCTCACTCTCCCACTGACTTCTCGAGTCTCCCGTTTCATCCCTGGAAAGTGGGTGGTCCTACATAAATACCAGGAAGGTTCTAAGCAGGGGGGAGTGGGGGGACACAATTTATTGAGTGGAGAGGAAGAAGAAAGAGGTAACAAATGACCACCCATTGTTGATCCTAATAGATGATCTAATCAAATCCCTTCCAGATAGCAAGAAGAACCTACCACACCCAAAACACAAGTATCTGTCACGAGCTACCTTTGAGTACTACTAGAAAGGCATAAGCTTAGGTCAGCATTCAAGGTTACAAAAAAAAAACACAAAGCCCTACCAATAGGGTTGTGTTGAGTGATAGTGGCCTCCCGTGGGATAAGCACCAGAGACAAGGAGTTCACCAAATATACTGTCCACACCCAGCATAGACAGCTGTAGAGCTCAGTCCAGGAACATGGTGGGAGAATAAGCAAGAAGATGCTCTCATTCCCTTCTACCTCCCTCCCCTCCAATATAACTAAGGGCTACAGACATTTCCAAATTCAGTCGCCACTCGAGAAGAGGGTGTGGTCAGACCTACCTGGTGCTGAGCTGCCCACCTGCAAAGGCAGCACACAGTGAGCTGAACTCCTTTCTCTGTGGTCTCCTGAGGCCGTCATTAGGGTGCCCTCCTGCCCACCCACCCAGAAGCCAGAGATGGCATGGTACTCACCCCACTGCAGAGGCGCCAGCTGCAGTTGTTCCAGGACAAGCTGGTTCAGGAGGCCCTCCACGCTCGCTTCACCGCTGCGCTTCAGAGACGGGTAAGCTTCAGTCAAGGAAAACTCAGCTCACGCTGCACCCCAGGACTCGAGGAGTTAGAGAAAATTCTAGACAGATACACTCCCAGATGAGAACAGTCTTAAGTAGATCGGTCACCCCTCTGCTAACGTGGTATAGTCTACCCAGTGGTGAGGGTATCAACCTGAGAGTAGGAAACCAGACACAGAAACGCAGCAGGTCCCCCTTCCTTCATCTGTAAATCCATTCAAGTTAATGATTCTTCTAGAGGAAAGAAAGAGCTACCGGGATAATCTTATCCCATCAATGGTTCTTGTTGGGGAAAATAAGGTGAAATTTGAGGTTATTTTTCCTTAATAAAACATGTAGACTGCAGTTGACTGTTCAGGACGAGCATGCATCTCTCGACACGTCCTGGGTTCATGCTGGTTTCGTGTTTGCTGTGTTATACATCCCGGTGTAATTACATATATTATTGTGAACATGCTCTCTCAAGTGAGTTCATAATCGAGGAAGTCATAAAGTCTCTCAGCAAGCAGCAGTGGATGAAGAAATCATGGCTTGGAAATGCAGACAGCAGGCAAATAGCAAGAGCTGCTGGGAGGCCCAGCACAGCTCTCAGCAGGTCTGTAAGCCTCTTGCCTCTTCCACAAAATCAAAGTCGCCATACACAAGCAAACAGCAAAGGAGGAAATTGAGTTCTGGACATTGGCTAACAATTGGAAACAGAAAGAGAGTACACTTCCTGTTTCCTCCTGGCAAGCCCACTCTGTTTAACAAACATGCCCTTTGTCCCAAGTGAGACAGGCATGCCACAGCGGCAGGGAGGCAGTGGGGACTGAGGTGTCAGGAAAGGGCTTGATGTTGAGCCCACCTGGTGAAGATGGACATTCCATATGCTAAGTCCGGAAACAGTAGTGTGGGGACATCGTGAAGGTGAGGAACAAAGGGGCAGAAGCAGGGGCCTGAGTGAGAGGGGCAGAGTAAGCGAGGGTCTCAGGACCCTAGGTCTCAAGACGGTACAGTACATCTCTGAAGCCAGCAGCTCCACCAGGCACTTAGGGAAAACTACACAGACGAGGGCTACCCAGAAAGGGTAGCTGGACCAGCACTGGCTAAGATGATGTCAGATTGGCTCCCCTAAGCCTAACCAGGACCATATGCACCAACTCTTCCTAGGATGCAGCAGCATCTGTCATTCCCCTTGTGTCTCCTTTCTCCTCTGGTCCTTCCTTCATCTGCTCTTTGATCCCACTTCCTCTAGGAAATGTTTCCAAGTCATCTTCTGTTTGAAAGGTTCTCCTGTGTCCTCTTCCAAGACACACTATATCTGGTGGTATCACCACCAGCTTGTGAGCCCCCAGGAGGCCCACGACAGTGCCAGGCTCCCAGAGCTGTCCCATTATCAGTGCCTGACAGTGAAGGAAAGCCAGCGAGCAGGCACCCCAGGTAGGTACCATGGGGCCATGTTTCACCCTGGGGAAAGCCCAGAGCCCTCTCGTGAGAATAACCCAGCTTTGAGTCTTGGACTTCTGCCACTGCCTCACATGAACTTTGAGCAAAAAGCAAAAACAAAAAAGAACAACAAAACAAACAAACAATGCCCTGAGCTGGCTTCATCATCTGTAGCATGAGGAGAACACTTGCAGCTTCACAGCTTCCTGAGGAGGACACGGATGCACCAGTAGATGACGCTCCTGCTGTCAGGAGGGTCCTGCTTGCCTCACCTCTGGGGAGTCCTTTCCCTGCCTTACTTCAGTGAACGAGTCACTGCCTTTTTGTCTCTATACCGAGGGATCCCCTCTTTTTCAACACCATCTAGCAAAAGTGTTTTGTTTTTCCCAACTCCCCTTCCCCCCAACCCCTACCCCCCACCCCCATGCTCCCAACTTTGGCCTGGCAATCTTGTCTACTTCCAATATCCAGGAGGATAAATATATGCTTTTCTTTGTGTTCACCTTATTATTTAGCTTCTCTAGGATCACGAGCTATAGGCTCATTGTCCTTTGTTTATGGCTAGAATCAACTAAGGGAGCCATTTTAGGGTTGCCAAGAGACTTGGCTCTAGAGTGGTTCCCAGGTGTCCAAGGGGATATCCCCATCTAGGTCCTTGGGCAGCAGAGGAGAGGGTGCCTGAACTGGCCTTCTCCCATAGCTACACTGATGAATATCTTGCATATCACTATAGAACCTTCATCTGGCAATGGATGGAGATAGAGACAGAGACCCACATTGGAGCACTGGACTGAGCTCCCAAGGCCCAGATGAAGAGCAGAAGGAGGGAGAACATAAGCAAGGAAGTCAGGACAGCGAAGGGTGCGTCCACCAACGGAGATGGTGTGACTGATCTAATGGGAGCTCACCAAGGCCAATTGGATTGGGTCTGAACAAGCATTATGATCAAACTGGACTCTCTGAATGTGGCTGACAATGAGGGCAGACTGAGAAGCCAATGATAATGACACCGGGTTTTGATTCTATTGCATGTACTGGCTTTTTGGGAGCCTAGTCTGCTTGGATGCACACCTTCCTAGACCTGGATAGAGGGGGGAGGGCCTTGGACTTCCCACAGGGAAGGGTTCCCGGACTTCTCTTAGGACTGGAGAGGGAGGGAGAGGGGAAGGAAAATGGGGGGATGGGAGAAGGCAGAAATTTTTAAGAAATAAAAAATTTTTTAAAAAGTGTTTTTTTTCCCCATACATAATTTTTTTTTAAGGAGAGCCCTCCACATGCTGTCTCTCTATTTCATTACCACCCAGGGCAGGTTTGCTGAAGTGTTGTTATTATTGGCGAGCACTCTGCAATGCACTTTTAATCCTCGTGCTTGGTCCTGCAACAGTCCTGGGAGTGAGGATTCGCCCGATAGTTCAACAAGGAGGGATAGACAGGGCAGCCCACTAGGGATCCTGAACTCAGACTGCAACCCAAGTCTCAGAGGTCACAGGCATACAGGAGAGGGATGGTCTTGCAAACAGAAAACAATGACCTCCAGTAATACCCGTCTTGGTCATGCGTTCACCGAATGAGCCAAAGCCAGGATGTAAACGAAAAGATGTACACCATGTTCCCAGCAGGCCTGCTCATGGTGCCAAAAGGTGGAAACGTCCCAAGTGTCCACTCTCAGATGATTAAATAAAAAGAATGCAGTTCATTCGCGCAAGCAAATGCCATTCGGTCTTCAAAGAAAGGAAACCTGACACATTAGTGTGTGTCTCTTAAAGACAATCAGAGAGAAGCCAGGCACAAAGGGACAAACAAGGTACCTCGTAGTCATATCCATAGACAGAACCTCAAGTGCAGCCAGGGATTTGAGGTTCTGGATCTAGTTCCAATTTGAGAATGTCAGAAGCTCCCAAGATACATGTGGGGGAAGCTGCGGTACTGAGTTGTAGGCTTCACCATGTTAAGATGGTAAATTAAAGATAAATAAAAACACGCTGACAGAAGGAAGGGACTCTGCAATTAAGGAAAGGAGCTGGGGAGGATGGGGGCTGAAGCCAGGTGCAGAAACTGGGAACTTGCCCAGTGGAAGGGACAGCTGAGCCAAGTCTCTGGAAGGGACCAAGGCAGATGCAGAGGGGGATGGGCCCAGAAGAAGAGGCAGGAGCCCACAAGCAGTAGCAAAACAACAACTCCCCACCAGACCATGGAAACTGAAGCTTCCCTTTTTGGGGAATGTTCAGAGACCATTTAGGAAGCTGTGCTGCTGGACATTGCTGGCTTCAAGAACACTAAAGTCACTGTACACACAACTCAGTGGCTCTGGGAGCATCATTCTTCCTGAGAATGGTCCACTGCTGAGTCGATTTTCCCTAGCCACTCCAACCTATCCTAACCAACAGTCTGGCTGAGGATGCCATCACTGTAGTGAACCCCTTGTGCAGTCTCCAGCAGTTACCCCATGTGGGATTTCCCAGCCATAGAATGTGAATGTAGAAACCAGGAGCATCCCTGGGACCACTCACACACTGTTGCAATTCTGTGATAGACTTGCTTACAAAGATGACCAAACATAACTTTCAAATCAGGCATAGTGGTAGACCCTGTCTATAACCTCAGCACTTGGGAGTCTGAGGTAAGAGGATCAAGAATTCTTCCAGGCCTGCCTGGCTACACAGTGAGACCCTATCTCAAAAAACCAAAACCAACTAACCAAACAAACAAAACAAAGAAGTAAACAAAGAGCAAAACAACAAAGAGATCTCCTCTTTCTCAGTTCCTGACCAAATCCCTGCTGGGTATGCTGTGACTCATTCTGAACAGACATGCAAGTTCATGTTGCATGCATGGGGCTTACAGAGAGAACACAGTTTGGCTTTTGGTTTGGGTTCGTGTCTCCCACAGAACTTATTCTCTGGATCTCTATCAAGTCCTGGGGGAGAAAGTACTCAGAGACACAACACTGGGGCCTGGTGAGCATCAATGGGGAAGGGACACTGGTGGGAGCTATAAGAGTGTTACCTATTCTTTCGAGTCAGATGAATGACGCGCTTAGAACTGAAGAACCAGAAGCCATGGAGTTGAGCAACTCAGTGCTAAGCCACTTAAGTGATGGTACAGTGCCCACAGTGAGTTCCATTCTGATCCACTGGCTGAGCTGGTATCACACCACAACATCTGCAGAAAGGGAAAAGACTTGTTTGGTAGCATAGGTATGTGCACTGGCCAAAGTCCAAGCTGAAAGGTGTGCTTTCTGCCAAGGCAAAATATAGATATGGGTCGCATGTTCCTACCATGGCTCTCAGCTGGAAATGGGCAACAGAAAGTTGCTATTGGAGTGAAGTTTTCCACCCATATATAATATAATTTACATAAACAGATATACATATATTATACACACATGCATGTGTGTATAACATATAAATATATGTACTATGTATTATATAACATATACATATTATATGTCGTATACACATATAGTAATATACACATATATTATACATGTGTGTATATTATATATAATATACTTAAAGTGAAAAAGCAAACTGCTATATCAGCATAGACTAGATAAAAACATTGAAAAATAGACTGGTTAGCACTCATTCCACAGAACAATTCTAAGTTTACATAAGGGAGCAGATTAAAGAGGTCCCTGTGGGAAGAGGGGCAGGGACAAGGCAAGTGATAAACCAATTACTTTGCAGAAGTCTCTACCCATGTGCACCTACTTAAAGCCAGGTAATAGTCACTTGAGTGGACAGCAGTAAGACTGAGAGCTGGTGTGTGGACATCGCTTAGTCCCGTAATTCCAGTCTGAAAGAAGGAAACCTCAAGTATAAATCTCCCACACATTTGGGTTGAAAAATGCTCATTTTGGGGTTTGCTTCTTCCTGCTTTCCCTCATAATTCACCCCAAAGTTTACATTCTCTTACATGAGATTAAAACCTCAGAAGGTGGGACATTAGTTATTTATTAAAAACTTGTACGTGGGTCTCAAGGTGGGCGGCAGCAGTGTCCAGAGCACAGAGCAGAGCCCGGTCCCCTGATGAACCAGGATGAGAGGAGAGAGGTGAGGAAGTCCGTGGGAAGCTGCAAGGCCACCCAGAGGCAGGAGCCTTTGGCAGTCACTCTACCTGTTTCTGAATTCATTTGCTTTCACATATGAGCCACAAAGGGTGCAGTTGAGCTAATAAAGATGATCCCTGTGCACACAGCCCCTCTCTTAAAGCCCTAGAAGCCACCAAAGGTGTCTGGTACCTGAGCCTGAACCCACAAGTGGCCAAGCTGGTCAGCCAAGGTCCCTGCCTGTGATGCAACACTGTAGTTGGTGTAGTGCAGATGGTGGGAGCTAATTCTTAATATGCACATCTTGGCATTTGGGGCAAGAGATAAATTATGGTGGTGACAGAATCACTACACTCTGGAACCCGGGAATCAAAACCTCTGCTCAACTGTGGGGACACTGCTGCCTTCACAGGGTCCTATCAGGGCCTGTGCTTACAAACTGCTGAGACCGACAGCATCCTGACCTGTCCCTCCATCTGTCCCAGGAAAGCCGGACAGGGAGCTCTCCGTGGTGCTGAAGCATGGTGCCTAGCTGTCATAGACAATCCCAGTGCCAAGAGAGGTTTTTCCCACAATCTGTGAGATGTTAGACTTTCCCCGCAAACCTTCTAGAACAGGAGTGAGTCTCATGAGTCAGGCTGTCCTCTCCAGGAATGCACAACTACTCAGATTCAATACCTTCCACAGGTTCCCCAAGAGCTGGGGTGCCTCACCATTCACACGAGCCTACTTACAACAGGCTCATAATCTATTTCTCAGAGACCCTCTGTGGCATCCTTTGTACCCATCCTTCTTGGGACAAAAAACTGGACTCCCTGTAACCAAGCACAATGAACACGTCTCTTGTGACTTGCTTTTCCCTCCCCCCGTTCATCATTCATGCCTTCACATGTATGTGCACACATGTATGCTCATGTGTGTTATCCCAACAATTTGCTGTTCACTCTTGCATTTCATCTTCCTGGTTAGCACCCACCCATCTTCCAGAGAGATAAAGAAATGAAGAGTCTGTACAAACAGCAACCAACTAATTAAGTAAAAATAACAATAAATTACTAACAGTAGTGGCTGACAAGAGCACAGGTGACAGGTATGAATCAGTCACATAAGTGAGCACACTCCAATTCAAATGCAACACTGTGTAGCAGGTAGATGGGTTGTCTATTGGACAAGGTGGCTATAGTCACTATGTGGGGACAGCTAGGGGGGTTTTCTGGGGTGTGTCTCAGACCCCATACCTCTATAAGCTGGGTGGGTACTCATGAGGAGGATGAGGTGGAAAGTGATGAAGGCAGAGAGGGGTGAGAGCTAAGGCAGGAAGCGGGACAGCACATGTAAGTGGGTACTGTCCTTCCCTTGCCCCTAACCACCACAACTCAGAAAATGTGTTCCATCTCATGTATCAGCGCTGGGGTAAAGGGCTTCAAGGACGAGGATGCAGCCCAGCCCTACTAGAACTCAAGTAAACTATCAAACTGCTATAGATCTTATACTAATGGAAATTATACTACTGGAGAGACCCCTGCAAATGGCAAGCAGCCTCTTACTTGGTTTTCTAATTTGCATCACCAACTTTCTAAACATCAATGCCATTTTTCTCATCTTGGTAAATACCCTGGCACCTTGGCACAGCTCCCCATGCCAGTGACCAAACTGCACAGAAAATGCCTACAATGGAACATGCTGTCAGCTAGAGGTCCAGAGAGGTCTGCAATTGGTTCAGCACAGCAAGTCTTGCTGTTAGGCACATTCTAGAGGATCACAGAGAATAGACGCTGAAATGCATGGAGGGCAGGTAAGTTCATTATCAATTTATCTAAGAGATGTGGCCATCTCAGCAGCTCCTCTGAGTAGTATGGTTAATGGGAAGGCCATGGCAGAAGGGGAAGCCTAGACATGACTCCTACGGGAGAAGAAAGCATAACACTAACAGCAGTCTGAGTCCCGACTGACGAGGTACGAGTGAGATAACCTCATGGGCCTCAATTTTCTCATCAGCAGCCAAGGGAGAAAGCTACATCAGAAAGCTATTCCACAAATCAACCACTCTGTCCAGCCTGTAGGCCTTCTGGCTAAGATCAAGTGCAGTGTTTGTTCTTATCACTTCAATATCTGGTATGTCTTCTATCTGAAAACTGAATTGTTTTTTGCAGCTAAACATTAACTTGGTATTACAGCATTTTCAGGAACGGCACAGTTGTGTGTGTGTCTGTGTGTGTAAGAGAGGGAGAGAGAAAGAGACCTAAATAAATTAAGCAGTTTATGTAAATGGATCTGATCAATATCTGACATCTAGTGAGTGTTAAGAGTACACAGACTGTGTGCATGTTCAACACATAGCCAGTCACACAAACAGAGTGAACACAACGGCTTGTCAGGATGTTCATGGAATGTCATCTCATATATTCTCCAGTTGACTAAATATGACATCTACACTGTCCATGTGTGGACCATGATTCCTTCCTGAGAAATTCTAAGGCACACACAGCTATCATGTTTGTATGGATGGGGGACAGCAACACAATTTGTGTCCTTGCCGCCTCACTCCTCTGCCCAGCAAGGGACAAACAGTGGGAGTGATTTGACTGAATATCCAGCCAGGCTCTCTCCAGCTGTCAAGCCTCTGTGCCGAGCATGCTATGTGTAATGTGTGTGCTGTGTGTGCTGTACTGTGTGCTATGTGTGTGCTGTGTGTACTGTGTGTGCTGTGTATACTGTGTGTGCTGTGTGTACTGTGTGTGCTGTGTGCACTGTGCTGTGTGTACTGTGTGTGCTGTGTGTGCTGTACTGTGTGCTATGTGTGTGCTGTGTGTACTGTGTGTGCTGTGTGTACTGTGTGTGCTGTGTGTACTGTGTGTGCTGTGTGCACTGTGCTGTGTGCTGTATGTACTGTGTGTGCTGTGTGTGTTCTGTGTACTGTGCTGTGTGTACTGTGTGTACTGTGTGTACTGTGTGTGTTGTGTGTACTGTGTGTGCTGTGTGTACTGTGTGTGCTGTGTGTGTTGTGTGTGCTGTGTGTGCTGTGTGTACTGTGTGTGCTGTGCTGTGTGTGCTGTGTGTACTGTGTGTGCTGTGTGCACTGTGTGTACTGTGTGTGCTGTGTGCACTGTGTGTGCTGTGTGTACTGTGTGTGCTGTGTGTACTGTGTGTGCTGTGCACTGTGTGCACTGTGTGTGCTGTGTGTACTGTGTGTACTGTGTGTGCTGTGTGTGCTGTGTGTGCTGTGTGTGCTGTGTGTACTGTGTGCTGTGTGTGCTGTACTGTGTGTGCTGTGCTGTGTGTGCTGTGTGTACTGTGTGTGCTGTGTGTGCTGTGTGTACTGTGTGTGCTGTGTGTGCTGTGTGTACTGTGTGTGCTGTGTGTACTGTGTGTACTGTGTGTACTGTGTGTGCTGTGTGTGCTGTGTGTGCTGTGTGTACTGTGTGTACTGTGTGTGCTGTGTGTACTGTGTGTGCTGTGTGCACTGTGTGTGCTGTGTGTGCTGTGTGTACTGTGTGTGCTGTGTGTACTGTGTGTGCTGTGTGTACTGTGTGTGCTGTGTGTGCTGTGTGTACTGTGTGTGCTGTGTGCACTGTGTGTGCTGTGCACTGTGTGTACTGTGTGTGCTGTGTGTGCTGTGTGTACTGTGTGTACTGTGTGTACTGTGTGTGCTGTGTGTGCTGTGTGTGCTGTGTGTACTGTGTGTGCTGTGTGTACTGTGTGTGCTGTGTGTACTGTGTGTACTGTGTGTGCTGTGTGTGCTGTGTGTGCTGTGTGTACTGTGTGTGCTGTGTGTGTTGTGTGTACTGTGTGTACTGTGTGTACTGTGTGCTGTGCTGTGTGTACTGTGTGTGCTGTGTGTGCTGTACTGTGTGTGATGTGCTGTGTGTACTGTGTGTGCTGTGTGTACTGTGTGTACTGTGTGTGCTGTGTGTACTGTGTGTGCTGTGTGTACTGTGTGTGCTGTGTGTGCTGTGTGTACTGTGTGTACTGTGTGTACTGTGTGTGCTGTGCTGTGTGTACTGTGTGTACTGTGTGTACTGTGTGTGCTGTGTGTACTGTGTGTGCTGTGTGTACTGTGTGTGTTGTGCTGTGTGTACTGTGTGTGTTGTGTGTACTGTGTGTGCTGTGTGTGCTGTGTGTACTGTGTGTGCTGTGTGTACTGTGTGTGCTGTGTGTACTGTGTGTGCTGTGTGTACTGTGTGTGTTGTGCTGTGTGTGCTGTAAGATAAAAGACCCTTGAATCAAGTTATTACAAACAGCTTTGATAGCTGAATTCTCTGGAGGCAGATACCAAATGATTTCCTGCATTTCACTTATGATGATCAAGGAATCAATGATACTGATGGCAGGGGCTGTTTGTATAAGAATTCATTTAGATAAAACTATTTTTCCAAGCATGACTGACTATTACAAAAATAAAGTAGGATACAGGGTCTTAGAAGAGACATATTTAGAGAGGTTTAGTGTTTTCCAGGAGATGAGAAGACAGAGATCCATTGAGAAGCATCCTGGAGAAGCCAATTAGAAAGACCGAAGAGTCTGAGCTGCTCAGTGAAGCAGCTTTGTCCCCACTTCAGCATCAAGTGGGGGCAGGGCTACCACCTCTCCCTATGGGAAATGTAGCTCCAGAGGTTGGAATAAAGTGAAGCACAGCCTGAAGTGGGTTGTCCTGCCTGGGATCAACAAAGCCCACAGCTCTATGTGTAAAACCCTTATAGGGCTGTGAAACCCAAGGAACCCTGGTGACCCTGCCAGCTTACACAGGGTGTCTAGTGTCTGCCAGACCATCACAGAAACTCTGAGTGGCATGCAGGTGGGGCACCAGCTACTCTCAGCCACTCTGCTCAGAAGGGTATCCTCTAAAATACGAGGCCATACACTTGAGAAAGATTCTATGACGGGAGATTTCCAGCAAACACAAGGCAGAGGGGAATGAGGGATGACGGCATGTGTGCTCCAGGCTTGTCCCCTAGCCTTGCTATTTTAAAATCACTTCATCTGGCCATCCAGGTATCTAGAGTGAGCCAACTAAGCCACGACAGCTTTTCTGTCGGCTACATCGCAGACGTGAAAGCTCCACCGCACAGTTTCCCAGTTTCTACCCCTGTGTGCTGGAGAGCACAGTCTGTACTGGGGTCTGGATCTGACAGCGTCCATCATGCTGTCCCTAGAACTGAGCACAATCTCTGGCCCATACAAAGCCTGATGGTTAAATCTTCTGGAATGTTCTAGTCGAGACACACAGTCTGACCATACCCAGAGCCACAGAGTCCACACACAGAGGAGGTGAAGGAAAGAAACCCATGTTAGAAGTGCCTTTTTCTGGCAGACACTCTCAAGAGGCCACTCTCTCCTGCTGTGCTGCTTGTGGAGCATTTCTCACCTCTGGCCCTTCGATAGACTTCTGCCCACTGCCAACAGTCCACTCGAATGTCTGCCGGCTGTATGGGTGCTCTGCAGAGCCTGGCACGCAGAGTCACCCAGCATCCTTCCACCCATCCAGCCGGACTCTGGTCACACGCCTGGGTGGGTGCAGGGATCATATATGACTCCTTTTTCACAACGCAGTCCACAGAAAAGTCTCTCACTCCTCTACAAAGTTCCTCTACATCTTGCTAAGCTGCACCACTCCATTTGGCTCCCAGACAACTGTATCCACATCCTCCGCTGTCAGTCAGAGGATGGCTCAAGCCCTGTACTGATTGACAGCCATTAGGACCTGCCACTACCGTGAATATCAACACTCAAAAGAAACATGAGATCCAAAGACAGGACCACCACTGGTCCCCATTAAGACCTTTATCCACTCAGAATCAATACTTCATTAAGTAGGGCCTCTGAAGTGTGACGAGGCTGAGAAAATGCCAGCCCTGTGGTCCATGTCCTGCCATGGCATTTAGAGCTGTCTGTAGTTGAAACTCAGTACCCATTAAGCACCTCTTGGCTCCCTGTGGGTGGCCAGAATCCCTAGTCAGGGTGGGTGTGCCTCAGGACACTGAAAAGGATAGAATTCTCCAGCGGATGTCCAGCTTGCTGCTGATCTCCAGGCCTCGTGCCTCCTGCCTCTCTTCTTCTAGCTGCTTCAGATTTGCAAAGTGTCCCTTCTCTCCGGGGAATTCTGGGATACTTTCAAAGTTGAACTTGTCCACTTGAATAGCCATTCTGAGAGAAAAAGGAAAACAGTGGAGAATTAATCAGTGGGGCAATTTTTTCCCAGAGCTGTTGGAGAGTCAGCACATGCCAGCGTGAGACAGTCTGATGAACCATTATCGCTAGTAATTCCTAACAGATTCATTCCCAGAAAATGAAATAATGACTCCCAAGGTGGCCCTGACTGCAGAGCTGGCTCAACACACAGTTCCAAAAAAGCTACAGCTGTAGATTTAGACTTCTGAGAAGTCCTGCATCACCCCAGGTGAGGGTTCCATTCCACACCGGGGTGTGGCAGACAGGACCCAGAATGCTGTTCACACAGTGCTCTGGGTCATGATTTAAGCTCCTTGTGGACATCCACAGAGCACGCTGGCATGACTGGACCCTGGGGACCTTGCTCTCCACTCTAAACTCTGCCTGACATGACTCCACAGTGCAGCCAAATGGGCTCAGGAGCTGACCCACAAACCCTGCCCACAGCTGCCATAACCCTGTCTTCCCACTGCAGCTCCCCAGCTACAGACTTGGGAGTCCCCTCTGTTCAGCTCTCCGATCAAAGCCACCTTTCTTCAACAAAACACTCTCACTGCTTACTGGGCCCTTTGACCTTCTAAGCATTTCTAGAATGCAGGAGGCTCTCTGCCTTAGTCTTTAGCTCTGGAATGTTCTTAGCCATGGTATGACTGAGCCAGTCTATCCTGAAGCAGGAGCTGGAAAGCTCCTCCCCAGCTCACCCCAGCCACAGCAGCCTATTCTCTATTCTCTCCTGCAACATTCCATTTATTTCTGGCAGGGCATTTATCATGAGATTAAAGATTTATTTCTGAGTTAGTTAATCGTATCTCAATTCTACTAGGGGCAGAGATGCGCTTGGTCTTGGTGACCAGGCTCCCCAGGTATAGAATAATGTCCAGGACACATCAGTGACTCAGTAAATAATCAGCTACATGGATGAAGGAGTGGATTTAAAGCCTCCCCTGACACTGCAAGTCCAATGGTCTTTCTTCCCCCACTGTGTCTGCACTCTGGCTTATATTCTGACCTGCCGTCTGTCCCCAACTTGGAACCTGACATCTAAACATCACCTCTTGGCCTGATTGGCATATAACAGGCACTCATAAAGGTGTGTCACATGGGTGTTAGTAGGGAGATAGAGAGAAAGGGGGCTTCTAAGGAAGTACTATTCATGAGGACTCCTCTAAACTGTGGCTCCAACCCAAACAGGACTCAGAGTCAACCAGCTGATGGGTGAAAGTGGATGCTGATGGTATTGTTGGACTCTGAGTGGCCACGTTAGTCAGCAAAACCATGATCACCTTTGGGGCTTTTCCAGATGTCCATCACACCCAGCAAGGAGATCTCAAGACCTATGCTGTCTGTAGAAAGGGCTGCTGGGGAGTCAATAAATCCATGACACTAGGCTCAGAGCCTGCCCTGGAAGGCTGATGGCCGAGGGGCCAGAAGCACCACTAGGTAAACACAGTCCACACAGATAGCAAGAACATCCCCTAAAGTTAAACATACTTTTGTGGTTTTATTCTAACAGTTTATCATAAAACCCTAGAAAACAGAAAAGCACAAAAAGGGAAAACTAAAGACTAAGAATATAAGATCCTAAAAGCCTTCAGTTCCATAATCTCTTCCTGAAGTATTGTATTTTAATGTGATTATTTTATTTCTACATGTCCGGGTAATTCCGAGGAGTCATCATATCCACAACACACGTACACGGCTGAAAGTCATCCTAGTTGTGAGTGAATTCTATGAACATGCTCACACCATTAAAAATTAGTTCACCCAGCAAAGTGTGCCTCAGGTCTGAAATCCCAGTTCCCAGAGGACTGAAACAAGGGGACTGAGTTCAAGATTAGCTACACTACCGAACAAGTTCAAGGACAGCCCAGACTATGTAGTGAGAGTATCTTTAAAAAAATATGTGGGGGTCATGATGGTTGACCAGGTAAGAGCACTAAAAACAATTTTTCAAACATTTGCTACATAAATATGATGACCTGAGTTTGAGTTCTGGGTCCCATGGAGGAAGGAAAAACTAACTTCCAAAGGTGGTCCTCACCTCCACAGGTGTGTGGGGTATGCACCTGGACCCACATACATAGCATATAAACACTAAACAAATAAATGTGTGAATCTCGTTGACACAACATTAGCCCAGCATATACGAGGTCCTGTTTGTTATAGGGACTCACTTCTCTTTATTCGCTATTCAGGGCTGACTCCATTCTATGATGTGGAAGTCGCCAGCACTGGTCAGCACTTATCTAAGGTTTGCACACACCTTTTCTGTATTCAATGGAAAATATACTCCCTGTCTCCCATGGCCAGCATCTGGTGCTGCTCCCACAAAACCCCCCTGGGAAGTATGAGGACAAGGAGGTAGGAACATCTCTGGTGAGAGAAGCACAAGCCACTACCTCACATTCCCACACTTGAGTACCAAGGAAGCAGCTTTCCCATTGGGGCGAGGCCACTGGCTTGCAGCACAAGAGGGTACCAAGCAAACAAAGGTAGAGCAACAGGACATGGCCTTGCTCCCAGTCTGTGGTGCAGCAGAGAGAGGAAGGGACATGAGTAGACAGGAGTTCAAGTGTGTGAAGCAACACCACAGATGCAGCGTTGTTTCTCACGAGTATGGAGGGGAAGTGGGAGACCCGGGATCACATAGGCTGGACTCCAGCTCATTCCACATAGAAGCTGGGTCGCCAGAAATAGCCACACAATTGTCTTCATTCCTTGGACTTCCTACACTGCAGGATCTGGGAGCATTCACTTGGCTCACTTGATCTAGCTGGTGCTCAAAAACATTATAGCTGTTATTCTTCTAGGGTAATGAAAATGTTTTGAAGTGGATTGTGGCGATGGCGGCACAGCCGTCTGGATGCATGGGAATGTGGTACACTTCAGGTAGATGGATGGGATGGTATGTCAAGAGAGCTTTTATAAGAAATTATGGCTATTACAGGAACTTATGCTAATGATCAAATGGGCTAGCCAAAAGCTGTTTTGTATGGTATAAAATGCCACACAAATGCTAATGGGCCTGTGTATTACTGCCCCTCACTGTCCTGCAGTTGTCCTACTGAAGTTCATGTCGGGTGTCACTTCCCACTGTGTCCACCCTTTTCTCAGGCAATACTGTTTCCTTCAACTTGGTGTTACCAGAACCCAACACGGAGCAGGTCCTGGGAAAAGACGGCTCAAGGAGCAGCTGGCCACACAGTCACAACTGTTGTGGGCCCCTGGCGTGATGGACATTCCCTCCACCATCACCAGAAAACCCCCCTGCATTCCCCAGGTCTGAGCTTTGTGGCTCTCTCCAGCCTGCTTGAGGATTCCACAGAGGTCCGTATGGAGATTAAAATGTCACCAGGATTCTTGGCAGGGTTTCTGTTATTCCCGGGAAGCCTGAGAATGCCTGGGTCTACTTGAAATTCACCAAGCCTTTGGACAGGTCACTGGTCTGTACCGGATTCCTGCAGAGTCATTTTGCCTAAGTGAGGCCAGGCCAGGGCCTGTGCAGCTCAGCAGAGATGTCCCTCCTGCTTCTGACTGACTATAGGAAACCAGCTGTTTGGAAGGCTCTCTGCCTTATATGACTAAGGGGACCCGAGAGCTGCCTAGCCTTTTCCCTGAGCCTGGATAGAGTTTGGGGGGGGGGGGGGGGAATGAGAAATACCTCCCAAGGGAAAATGGAGGAACACCACGTGCATGGCAGGATCCAAGTAAATTCTTATATCCTCCTCCATTCCAGTGATACCCAGATACTGGCTAGAGACTGAGATTTAAAGCTAGGACTAACTAGATCAGTTTCCATGATGAGAAGGCAACCTTATCTTGAACCTTGTGCTGATGCAGAGGAGGGAGTAGCTGGAATGGGTTTAGCCCACACCAAATAGGACCAGGACAAACACGACACACTATCCTCTCGTACTAAACCCAAGGAGATTGAGAGAGGAAAGACCTAGAGAGCATCTGGTAGATTATTCCCTAAGACAGTACTGAAGAAAGAAGGTGAGTGTGTTCCATGGAAGGTTCGGAGCTCTGGCTTTAAAAACCTGTGCTTTCCTCCTCATGTTAATGAGAAGTCAAAGAAGCAGGCTGGTGGGATGGCTCAGCAAAGGCACTTGCCACGGAGCCTGACTATCTGAGTTCAATCTTTAGGACCACATGGTAGAAGGACAAAACCAACTCCTACAAGCTATCCCAGGTGCTCAAATCACATTTGTGTGAGCTCTGTTTCTCTTTTAGACAGATTGAGTCTTGTGGAGCCCAGGGTGGCCTTGAACTAACAGATCCCTCTGCCTCTGTCTCCAAAATCCTGGGATTAAAGGTGTGTGCCACCACTCCCTGGCTTCTAGTGGCTTGGCTCTACACTCTGATCGTCAGGCAAGCTTTATTTGTTAAAATGTAAATAAAATATCACTACACACCGCCATGGATATTACTCAATAGAAGAGGAACTGAGGTATAAGTTGTATGTGGTACACAGGGAATCATTAGAGCTCTGAAGAGGTGGGCATTTTCCTGTGCTCAGTATGGCAAATCCCCCCCCCCCCCCGTGACACTTGGCTGTGCCCTGATAGCATCACAGGGACCTGGTCAAGGTTCACTTGGTCCCTAGAATTGAGCCTAGATATGCACAGGGCCTCACTGGCATCCCTCCCAAAGAATCTCAACACCATCCCAAGTCTGCTTCTCTCCAGAACCCTAAGCTTTCGCCTGCCCCTGCCCCTGCCCTCCACAGACAGCTGGGAGCCATGGTTCACATTGGCCTGATGGTTCTCCTTCACCTCAGACGCCAGCTGTGTGCCCCTGCTGTCTCTTACCTTTGTGGGCCTGACCCCTACCCACCTTCCTCCTCCCCATGCCTGGCACAGCCTCCTCCCTTGCAGTCTTCATGAAAGTCTCATCATGGGAGCCCTAAGCTCAGGCCTCCACCTTGCCGGCCTTTTTTTACATAGCAACTACTAATTTCCCCTCAGCAGGACTCGGGACACATACGTGATTTGCTGGCCTGGGTTGGGGATGGGAGATGATGGAGCTGAGAGAAGAGGACACATACTCCAAAGGGCCTGGGCAGAGACCAATCTGGAGGCCCATTTTCAACCAAAATACCCCAAGCCTTGAGATTCTCAGAGGGATCCACAAATTGGAAACTGCCTAATTAGCATGTGTACAAGATAGCATCCTCATCACCATCAACAAATAGCGCAAATACCAAATATATTTATAGGATAGAGATATGTAGCAAGGCGATACAGATTTAGAAAATATAATTTTGAATACACTTCCAGAAAGTCAAAAAAATTCATTTTGAGAAGCATGGTGCAAGGGAAAAATTAGACTGAAAGGAGACTCCATTACTGAAGAGATACACTGGCGCTTTCTATGGACCAGGTGTAATTAGCTCTTTTGGCACATTCACCATTCATCCCAGAGCTTGGAACAGTCCATCAGGCAGGATACTATATGGTCACCTCCCTTACTCAGCTCACTGAGCCCCAGGGTGGCAGGCCCTGCCACACCCCCTCTTTACTGTGGAGGAAACCAGGGCTCCTGAGGATCACGTAACTATGCAGGAACATGGTGGACAGACGAAAGCTTCCTGCAGTGACGGCCAAGCTCCCACGAGGGGCAGGCTGGGGAGGAAGAGTTAGACCTGGCAGACAGTTGTCCCAGCACAGGCTGGATGGAGTCCTGAGCCGGACGGTGCTCTGCAGCAGGGGGCAACAGCAGGCAGGAGTCCACACTGAGGCCTTGGGGCAGTATTAGAAGCCCACTCCTCATTATTCCACTTCATATCACCTGTATCCTAGATCCTCCCCTATCACGGTCCCCACACATTTTCCTGGCCTCTGTGGTTGCTCCATGTTGTATAGTCATATCTGAGGATGTGGAGCTAGGAACCGCAGATGAGAGGGAACACCATTGCTTGTCTTTCTGAGTCCGGGAAACGTCACTCAACATAATCTTTTCTAGTACCATCTATCCATTTGCTTGCAAACTTTGTGATTTCACTTTTCTTTACAGAAAATCTGTATATGTACACACACAGAGAGAAAGAGAGAGCGACAGAGAGATTCTCTTAAAACTATGTTAACTAGTAACAATCCTCTAAGCTTTAGAGAACGCTATTTTCATGTTCTGTCCTTTGTAGGGTCACCCAGTAGGGACTATGTCTGTCACACATCAAACAATGATAACTCTAAGTTTTGCACTGTAGCACACAGAGGAGGTAACCCATAGAGGTCAATGCATCACAGTGTAACATAAAGCCTAATCCTCTATTTAAAAGAAGGGGTCATTTAGTAGCAGTAGGGTACAGCCATTCTCAGGCATAGTGCTGGTCTCTGATTTGGGGCTGGCAAAGATGACTCTCTCCTGGGCCTCAGGCAGCCAGGGTCTTTTCTTCCTGACTCTCAGGGTTCCACTATCTTTACAACAATTACAGTGTGCCTCATCTGAAGCTGTGCTTCTAAACAGGCCCTGCACTTCTAGGGACTTTGCTATGTGCACCCATCATGGAGGGTTGTGAGGATACTGCTGGAAACTGCACCCAATCAAGGCTGTGTAGTTCCCCAGGGTGTTCAAGGGAGGCCATGGCTGAGCAGGCAGAGGAAGACAAAGCCTCCAGGATCTGTCCTGCCTACCTTCCTACCTGGCCCATTCTGCTTTCAACTCTTCCGTCTCCTTTGGAGCGTAAGCCCACTCATCTGTAAGAACAGGTGGCCATCCCTCTGGTTCTGGGTTCCTCTGTTTGTGCAGCACACTGAACATCACGCAAAGCTACCTTGACCATGTGAAAGTCTGCCGCTGAGAATAAACCAGTCACTTCCCTGAACCTCTCTAGCGTACGCAGAGAACCAGAAGGTTCTCACAATCATGAATGGCTCATAGCAGGTGTTGGCCAACCCTCAGAGCTCTCATTTCTGGGATCTCTCAGATACCTCAGAGGAATAGATGATAGCTGGGAAGAACCGTGCTGCTTGAGCTTTGCACATGCCTGTGCCTTCCCATTCTGACTGCAGAGAAGGGGCAGGCCTGTGCAGTGGCCTGCAGACAATCTGTAGTTGGCATAGACTGTGAGCAATGCATACGAGACAACTCTGCAGACTGAGGTGTAGATAGGAGAGAGGGCTGGCTCAGGATTACTTGAGAAGACAGGGGAGCTAATGACTAGATCAAAGGCTTGAAATGAACTTCTGCCTTGCATTCACTGAAGCACATGGAGAGTGGCCTTCAAGGGAGTTGGCTGTGCTGCTCGCACTCCCATTTCTCTAGCCAAGACTTTGAGAAAGACAAAAAAAGGTGCCAGCGGCAGATTAATATGCAAAGGTAATCTCGATCCTTCAGATACAAAGCACTGAAAGACCCTACTCTTCCCCTGTTACCTGCCAGGCTGCCAGACAGGCATCAGAAGGTGCTTCCAGATCATTCCAATTACTTCTCTATAACCAGAGGCTATGAGGTTGGGAACTTATCCAACCTTGCTGGGCTGTTTTCCAATATAACGAATGAGAACATTAATAAGAAAGTACTTCTGTTCATCGGGTGCCAACTTTACCAGTCTTGAATTTGCCTCTGATCCCTATAACTACCTTAGGAGGTAGCACTGACACCCTAATTCTACAGGAAAAAGAGGGAAGAATGTCATTGCTCACGCAGATTTTGACCAGTGGGCTCACAAGTAACATGTACCCTAGGATAGACAGGTGCCCCTTCCACAAGGCCTGTACACATGGACAATTACCTACTGGGTACATTATATTACAGACACATGAAGTCATGCAGACCACCTATCCAGGACCCCTCTTTGAACAAGTCAAACAAATGCACACCCCAAAGTTGCTCAAAGCTCAGGCCTGAGCTCTGGGTCTCTTGGTCTCCAAAGTGTGCTGTCTCTTCATGCTGCACAAGGACTCCAGCCTGATGCAGGCCACATCATGTATCCAGTCCAGGCAGATCCAAGTGAAGAAAAAAACTTGGCCCCCTTTTGCTGTGGGACAATGATTTTTTTTACCCTGTAAAGATTTGTTTTTTATACTTATTTAATAAAATGGTGATTGACCAGTAGCCAAGCAGGAAGTATGGGTGGGGCGACCAGGCAGGACGTAGAGGCAAGGCAATGAGAACAGGAGAATTCTGGAAAGAGAAAAGGCTCAGTTTGCAGTTGTCATCCAGACACAGAGGAAGATGAGAAAGCCTCATTATGATGAAAGGTACCAAGCCACATGGCAAACACAGACAAGAATTATGGGCAAATATAAGTTATAAGAGTCATAAGATGCCTGAGCAAATAGGCCAACCAGTTTATAATTAATGTAGACCTCTGTGTGTTTCTTTGGGACTGAACAGCTGCAGGACTGGATGCGACAGGAACTTGCGCCAACACTCTGTCATCTGTCAGCCTGTCAGGGTAAAACTGAGACTCTGACAGTCCTGTCTGATCATAGTGTCATTCAGCACTACAAGTTCTGTGCTGCAGAAGAGGGACTTTCTCTTCTGCAGCATGGCTTCCATGGTGAGGGATTAAACCCATTTCACCCTGAAAATATATGACTCTGATAAACTGCATTCTGGCTGCTGACGAAGGCCTGTCAGAGGAACCATGGTGAAAAGAAAGAGTAAAAATCGCCCAGAGCTGTTTCATCATGCTCCACACTAGAAAATGCTACTCAGGATGATTTCCACAGAAGGCTTTTTCCTTACGCTCAGAGAACGTGTCAAGCACTGGGGCAGCAGTGAGGAGTAACAACACAATTCAAGCTGAGGGGAAAGGCCAGAGAGTGCGGAGACATGGCGAGGCCCACGGGGTTTTTCAAGATGGAAGTTCAGTCCTTAGGAGGCTTGCCCATGGAGAATGCAGCTCTGAAAACCCCTGGGGGTGGCCCAAGAGTCACAGGACCCTGACACAGAGAACCTTTCACCCCATCACACCTCATTTAGCATAGCCACCATGGGATAGGATGTTCAGTCGCATGGCTTTGGCCAAGCACAAGGACATATGCTATTGTGTTGGAGTTGTTTCTCTCTGCCATGTCACACGGACGAGGTGAAGCTAGCCAGCCTGACTCTTGGGCTAGAAAGGGCTCTTCAGGAAGGTTCTCAAGGGGATCAAGGTGATGTGTAATGTGAAATGATGTCAACTTCTGCTTTACCTCACTGACATTTAGGAAAAACCTGTTCATTACTATGGTTTATGCTAGTGAAAAACTATGAGGTGTTTCTTCCTGGAGCCTCCTGCACCCTTTATACACTGAAAGTATATAAGGACTCATTTCTCTGGACCTAGTACAAAGCTACACCTTTCAGAAGCATCTCCCATTTCTTACCCAGGAGCCATCTTTCTCTTGTCAATACCCTCCAGTCCCTTGTCTGCCCATCCATGCCTGTCACTAGGCTCTGGCTCTGTGCTGGTGTCTGAGGAAGGTGCTTCCTGACCAGGTGCTTCCTGCTCTTAGGCAATTCCTTGGGCATACAAGACCCTCTAGGAAGCAGTGCTCTGGGTTATACCAAGCCCTGTGCCAACCTGGCCCATTTGTTCAGACTCAGAAAAGTCAATAAACAAGATCCCATTCAATGTTTTAAGAATTACAGCCTAGCCAGGCAGTGGTGGCACACGCCTTTAATCCCAGCACTCGGGAGGCAGAGGCAGGCAGATCTCTGTGAGTTCAAGGCCAGCCTGGTCTACAAGAGCTAGTTCTAGGACAGGCTCCAAAGCACCAGAGAAACCCTGTCTCAAAAAACCAAAATATAAAAATAAAAAAGAAATTACAGCCTAGTGAGAACACAAATACAAAGAACTATGAATAAGGAGACCATGTGGTAGCTGTCTTGAGAACGACCCTGCTGAGTGAGTTTGTCTTTCTGCAGAGATGACTGTCGGTTTTCCATGACGCTGTGCATCACATGGTCTGAACAAAGCAGAGGGACTAGGTCCATGCCTTAGATTCCGGGTCAGAGCAGAACCCTGCCAGCTAGCATAGTAACAATGGGGCCAGACCTATACCCATGAATAAGATGCCCCATTCACCTCCAGTGTTGGTGTGATATTTCTTCATGGCTTATCCCAGGTGGCCCATGGTTTTAGTTAAGTCTTTCCTCCCTAGGATTGGAGTTCACGTGTGGTCTGGCATCTCTGCTTGCTGGTCAGTTTCTTCGCTACTGCTCCCTGGCTTTGCCTTCTGTTCTTCCTGCATCAGGCCTTAGGGATCAGGTTATATACCCCTGAGAGCAAACTGGTGTTCACAATTGGTTTAGGACTGAAAATGAATCCAGTTCTAGCTCACTCTGGCACGTGAGCCTGGATGAACTGCATAGCCCACCTGAACTCTGACTTCTTCATCCTTTGGGGACAGCGACAGCAGACAGGGACGCTGTGTGTGAAGAAAGATGAGGGGTGGAATCGAGAGGACATCTGCTTCTGCCTGGTCACTGTTCAGAGGTGACATTACTGCTCTTGTAAATGTGCCTGATTTGATTGTAATGGCATTCCACCCACATTCCTTCAACCTTAACTGATAGTACTAGAAACCCACAAGAGAATTATACTGAGCAGAAATCACGTCTGAAAACCATCCAAACACCAAAACGGATTAAGCTGTGCCATTGCCTCCAGTGATTCATTCAGTAACATGTGCATATACTGACAACCACTATTTTAAGCAAATGTGACTGAATCCCTTGCCTTCAAGTTCATTGTGGAGAGGGAGAGGAGAGGAGAGAGAGAAGGAGTGAGGGAAAGAAGAGGGGAGGAGAAGGGAGAAGGGGGAAGCAAAGAGTTACAAGATGACAGGAGAATGTACAGGTGAGCAAGTGGCCTACAGGGGTGTCTGTCTACCAATTAACAATGGTGGCAATCATGAGAAACAGTTCATGCCAATGTTGTAATAGGAGCGGCGGGGCTGCATCCCCAGCACCCCAGCTGCCTGGCTAGCTTATGCCTCGAAATAACAACACACAAATTATATTCTTTTAAACACTACTTGGCCCATTAGCTCTATCCCTTACTGGCTAATTCTGATATCCTGATCAACCCATCTCTAATAAACTGTGTAGCACCAGTCTTACCGGGAAGGATTCAGCATGTCTGACCTGGCGGCTTGGTTCATCATGTCTGCCTCAGAGAGCAGAGCTATCGCGTCTGCCCAGGAGAGGGGAGCGTGGCGTCTCTCTGAGCTCACTTCCTCTTCCTCTCAGCATTCTGTTCTGTTTATTCCACCCACCTAAGTTCTAACCAATAAAACGGGTCAAGGCAGTTTCTTTATTTTTTAACCAATGACCTTCCTCCATCAATCATGAGAAACAGTTCATGCCAACTCGTGCCAATTTTCACAGACAATGGCAAACCTAGACCCCCTGATGCCACCCTTGGACCTCTCAGAGTTTATGCTGCCAACTGGCCTCCAGTGCTCAGAGCAGTACTCAACAACCAGCCCCTGTCTGAGTCATCACTTCTAACATGCTCAGCAATTGTCTTTAATTCTTCCACCCATGGGGAGCTGTCTTCCACCAGTTGAGTAAATCCAAGGCAGGGAAAATGGCCAGGCCCGGCCTGAAGACCAGAGAAGAGGCCCCTCTGTTATTGGGAGCAGACCCTCTGGGGCAACTCCATGGGCCTTAAGCTTTTAAGGGTCAGCATTCACCTAGTCAGGGCTGCAACTCTGCAGGGACAACACGGTGGCAGAAGAATCGATGGTGTGACCTGAGTACACTGTGCCACTAAGGTGCCCCTGGAGATGGCTCTGAGGTTCACTTGCCTCACCTAAGCGTAAGAATCAAATCAGATCAAATCAGAGGAGAAGGGTAAACAAAAAGAAGGTAACCCTGAAGAAAACTCTATAACTCACCTCCATGAGCCTTGTGGGGTCAGAGAAGAGAGCATGGCAGCAAGAGAGGACACCTGAGGTCCTCATCTAGACGCCTAGAGCTTTCCATCCCAGAAGCTGGGAGGAGAATCCTGGGAGTACAGGTGTTGAGAGGGATGGAGAATGGGAAAGCCACATGCCTTGGGCTGTCTCTACACAGGGAAGGCCTAGTGCTCTAGTGTGCCTCACAGGGAACGGGGCTAGTCTTTCTGAAACCACAGGTGGTTCCTTATTGCTTTGGCCCCCAACAACAAAAGAGGACATCACATTCTGTGGATGATTAGAGACAAAAGTGGACCCTGAGCCAGCACAGCAGCCTTCCAGCGCCTGCCACTGGGACACGGGTGTGGTGTGCATTTCCGTACAAAGAGCCTCTCGGGTTGGCACCAGTTTCAAGACTACTCTCTTCAGCATTTATGTATGTTTCAAGCTTGTCTACCTTGCTCTGTGACTCTGTCAAGCATTTAGTGGTGACAGGGGATTACTTCAACCATTGTCACATGCCATTGCTTGGTAAGCAACGGTAACACACCTTAAAATCAACTACCCCATATTCCCAGTAAAGAGCTGATGCTCTTGCACATAGTGGAAACTGAGGCACACTGATGGGATATCAGTTATCTAAAATGACAGCTTAGGCAATGCAGTGCAAGGACTTGGCCGTGACTTTTCTTGCTCCAGGCTCTGTGATGGAGGAGGATGGCACAATGCAGGAAAAGCTACAGGTGCTCAGGAATGGAACCTGGTGAGAAAGCTAGACACTGGGGCTCTCAGCCAGAGGCTTCCCGGGATCCCTGTCAACTGCCCTATTGAGACGGAGTCTACCAGAGCAGAACACAAAAGGCCCACAGGCTCTTCAGCCTCCACCCCCCAAAGGAGAATTGCAATGAATAATCCCACGTGTCTTCCAAATCTCTGCCTGAGTTAGGACATTTATACCCCCAGTCAGAGTCAACTCAATAGAAGTACTAGACTAAAAGCAGAAAGCTAAGGAAACAAAGCCCTACAACACCTGCAGGGTTAGGACAGACATGCATCTGCAGAGGTGGGACTGGGGCACACCTGCATGGTTAGGGCAGGCATGCATCTGCAGAGGTGGGACTGGGGCACACCTGCATGGTTAGGGCAGGCATGCATCTGCAGAGGTGGGACTGAGGCACGCATGCAGGGTTAGGGCAGACATGCACCTGCAGAGGTGGGATGATGCACACCTGCAGGGTTAGGGCAGACTTGCATCTGCAGAGGTGGAACTGAGGCACATCTCAGGGTTAGGGCAGACATGCAGGACTGAGGCACAGATGCAGGGTTAGGGCAGACATGCACCTGCAGAGGTGGGATGATGCACACCTGCAGGGTTAGGGCAGACTTGCATCTGCAGAGGTGGGACTGAGGCACACCTCAGGGTTAGGGCAGATGAGAAGGCAGAGCTGTATATGAGAGTCATGAACTACTGCTCAGCTTAGACTTTCTCGGGTGAAGAAGGGATCCTTGGATCACTGGTAGAGGGCAGATTCAGGCATAAACATGAGGCAGACTTGGGATGAGGGCGCACCTCAATAAGGTGAGTCAGCAAATGAAGGGTGGTGGGAAGGTGGGGGAGGCCAGATCATGCCCCTCCACACCCCAACAAGGGCCTGCTTGCCCAGATCTCTCCATATACCAGATACTGGGAAGCCATAAGGAGTCATGCTTCTGAAGAAGGACAAGAAAACTCTTGTCAGATGCTGTCAAAAGAGCAAATTCAAACCACTTTACATAAACCAATGCTTTAGACACAGATATTGATGAGATGTGAATCTGGAGAACGACAGCATTGTCCCTGTGGTGGGATTAAGTGTAATTTAAAACTTACTTTTCCTCATCTTCTAAAAGGAATGTGTGCAAGGTCTGCAGAGATTAGGGGATGGCAGCCACAAGAAGAAAGACAATGCCTTTCCAGGGTGGCTGGACAGGAGCTGCCCGGACAGCAGACCACATCAAGATGTTAAGCGAGACCAGGGCTGAGCCTACAGGGAAGGGATGGAAGAGAAAGGTTGGGGCAGACAAAGGAAGCATGAGCATCAGCCTGAGCAAGCAAATCCCAGCACCATGCACACAGGAAGTTGGGGGAAAGTGCTGGGAGGGGGAAAAGGATTAAAACAACATTGTTCTGGAATAGCTCCCGGCGGACAGGCAGGGCCGCAGATGGAAACACAGGGTCGGCACAGTGTGAAGTGGAAACTCTCACATAAATGTCACATATTATTATTGCCACCACCGCAGCTCCTAATCGAGTTAAGCATGGGCGATGACGCTTCCTCCAACTAGCACTTGGCGAGGCCATCGCTGTGTAGCTGCTACTAAGGCCCTCACGCTCCAGTGCCAGATGGGGCCCGGAGAGACAAGGTAAAGAACGTGATAGGGATGCACAGAGGAAGAAGGGTCCACTTCCGGTGCTGGTTTGCACCTTTGGGGTTTGAAAACGGAAAAGTCAAGCTTGTGAGAGATCAATTCAACGAGAAAAATCCTCTAGCGATCCAGCTTAATATTGAAAAGGCCATGCTGTTAAGATAGGAATAGCCAAGTCCCCAGTGATCTGAGGCTGACAGTTAGGAACAAGCAGTGGTTTCCTAACTTGAGACAAAAGGAAAAAGATAAAAAGGAAAAGCAGTAGCTTCCCCCTCCCTACTCTGATCTAATCTTTGGGTAGCTGAGCCATGGAGCACCTCCAGTCTTCCTGTCAACCCAGTGCTCCCTACAAGGAAACCCAGAGGGAAATCGGGCTGCACCAGGGGGGTTTAAAACAGCAGGCTTCTAAGTGAAAGGCCCTCACTGTAGAGAATTGCCCCAAGCCATCCTCTGAAGGCAGAAGGTGATGACTGAAAAAGGTATTGCAGGTTCCTGTGCCCCTGCCGTTGCCACCTCTCGGGAATGATCCTGTCCTTCAGTATCTCTAAGAGGGGCTGGGACACAAGAGAAAAATAAAATACTGTTTGGCACTCAGACAAGGGAGAGACAGAAACAGACATGGAGGCAGGTAGACACCAACATACAAACAGGGACACAGGCCCCCCAGGAGATTC
The DNA here is from genome assembly GCF_037038515.1 of Microtus pennsylvanicus. NCBI lineage: Eukaryota > Metazoa > Chordata > Mammalia > Rodentia > Cricetidae > Microtus > Microtus pennsylvanicus. The sequence goes on from NC_134580.1 coordinate 1,677,211, forward strand.
CTGGATCCTCTAACTATATTTTACGACACTGACCCCGAGAATGGATAGAAGCCAAAGCTGAGTCCATGGGGGACCCCAGAAGGGGTTTCTCCTTAGCTGGGAGGAGAGGCAAGAGAGCCTAGTCAGGGATGCATAGGGTAGGTGCTGGACTTGGGAAAGGAACCAGGAAAGATCATAGAGCCCAGAAGGAGGGTTCTGGCAGGTTCCATGGTAAAGGGCAGGGACTGCCCAATCCTGAGTCTCCCTTTGCCCAATGCCCTGTTCCCAGGGTAGGTTCTGCTCTGCCTACCCAGATCCACACTGGAGCAGCTGGTGTGAAGAGGATGTGGATGCTCTCTGGCTGGTGTGCATCTTGCAGCCCTCTGTCCTGTTACCTCATCCCCTGGGTCCCCACAGTACTGGTGGGCTCATGCTGGCTCACACAGTGGCATTGGTCAGAACAGCCTGACTAGATCTACGAGCAACTGAATACCCTGTGTTAGCCAAGGGCTTTAAACTCCTAAATCCTAGAGCTGAAAGAAAATATCCAAGTTCAAGACAGCAACCAAACTGCTCCCTCAGCCCAGGAGACGAGACCTGCTAAGGGGCGGGTCCAAGGGTTCCAGACCTAACCACCTGACCCAACTTCCTTTTGGGTAGGTGGAGTTGGAGAATACAGGGCATGGGACACAGAATAGCCTGTGGCTCCTGCACAGGGCTGACTTGCAGGACTAGCCTCTTCTGATGTTTCAAGAGAAGGAGAGCTGTGGGCCAGTATGCTGGACCTGAAATCTCCTACACATTTTAAGTGACAGCTTTTCTTTTTTTCCCCCAGAGATCTCTCCATGACCTGACTAGCCCTGCTAATCACATGCTTAGGAGTCTCTGCTGAATCAGTTAGTTGGCGTATACTTCTTTGATGCACCTCCCACACCCAAGTGCCTCTATTGGGGACTCCCAGAATCAGCATCCAGGTATAGGAAACCTGATTACAGTTGCATCCGCTCCTAACACATCCCCTCTGCCATCACTGTGGATACCAACACAAATTACTGGACAGAGAAACATGGAAGAAACCAAAGTTTATTTTAATTGCAAAGGTTTTTTTCCCCCTATGTTCTCTTCCAACCAATATTATCATCTTCATCATCTTCATTTTCAATTTTATACTGTGAAAGTCTCAGAGTGCCAGATGGAAGGAAATGAAACACCATAATGATATGGGGAGAGATTTAAAAATTAAAAAGAGAATGAATCATACACCCAGCTAGAGTGTACCTGCTCCCCCTGAAAAGAGGAAGGACCCAGCTGGAGGACCACAGATGCTGGCGGGGTCTCAGGCCAGGGACATAGTCCAGCCAGGCCAGTGGCAGCTCCATAGTTACTCAGAGAGTCTTCTCTAAGAAGCCATGACCAGGGAGATAGATGTACAGCTCCTGGGTAGATGCGCCTCTGTGCCCCCATCCATAGGAACTCTGGGATGAGGGCCCTTGTGTTCTCCTACTGCATAGCAGGTTGGGGCTAAGAGTCCTGGGCTGCCTCAGAGCAGCGCTGTGGATTGATCTAAACTAGCTCTTCACTCCTCTTGCAGAGTGGCTGGATCAAGAAAGGTCAAAGGCTGTGGACGTCACCACACACAGACACACACAGAGAGACACACACACTCGCCAAGTTTGCAGTCTGGGTATCCAATACGGCCAGTACAGGTATGGGGAGAGTGTCTCTCTACTCCAGAGTGACAATGGGGAGGAGGATAGCCAGCCTGGCAAGGCGGCAGTAAGTACTCGCAATCCACAAGGTGAGAGTCAACATCTAAGTTTGTCCCCTGACCTCCACAAATGCACGGAGTACTCACGCACTGACATAAGACCATATATATATCATGTGCATGTATACATGCAAGTATGTAAATAGAGGTATATAGAAAAAAATTTATCAGATTTAGATAAATATTTTAAATATTAATAAACTCAATACTCTCATTAAAAGGCAGATCCTGCTGTAACAGATAGAAATGCAAAATTCAACTATATGCCATTGAAATTTTAAGGGTTCAATTTAAACATGAAGAGTTTAAGTATATTAACGTGGTGACTCACACTTGTGATCCCTGGCACTCAGGAGGCTGAGATAGGAGGATAGCAAGCTCAAGGCCAGCAAAGTAAAACTCTGTCCCCCAAAACAGAGAGAAAAATGAGAGGGAGAAAAACCTTAGAGAGGTCTAAAGAAACTGATGAGCGCTATCCTTGAAAATGACTATATACCTACACCGGAACAGTTACATCAATAGCATAAAGTGGACCCTGAGATCAAGAGCATCAACAGTAGAAAGCATGATTTACAGCAAGACTCCATAATCTTGAACATGCGGGGATGAGAGAACAGAATATAGGGAGTAAAAAATGCTTGCCATTAAAGGGACTCACACACAGCCTCACATCATGGCTGGAGATTTCTGGATCCCTGCCCCCTCAACAACTAGACAAAATAAAACCAAAATCAATAAAGATGGGAGTTGACAGTATTACCAGCTGCAGGACTGGTGAGCAGAGCCTTACAGCAAGCTGCTTCAGTATCAGCCCCTTTCCAGGCCAGGACCAGGCATCACGGGGTGCTTGGCCATAACACAATCTGAGGACAGGCAAGGAAGGCAGGGAACATGTGGGGTGAGCTTTGAATTACATTCGGTGACATTAAGAACAGGATTTTTAGGAAGGAACACTGATGTTTACCCTTCTCTTTCTGTTCATGAACATTAACAGATGGCTTCAGAGATGGACAAGAAGATGCACATAGGCCACAGATAAACTACAGCAAACTAGAAAGGTTAGATTTAACTTTGGTATATAATTGCTTAATTAGAAGTTGAAATCATTTTCTTAAGTGAGAGAATTATGAGAGTTCTTAAGATTCTACTGAGTATGGAAATCTTCAAAAGGAAGAGATAGCTGGGGTGGCATTTTCCAAATATTTGCTCCAGTTTCACTGAATCTCCTCAGAAGGATTCCTATGCTGCTGTGGGCTTTAGTCTTGTCATCCATGAAGTAAGCTAATGATCGCACATGTGTGAAGGATTGCTTGGTAATTCCATGTGGATGGGTGTTCTAGATGTCTGTAGGCACTTGAACGTTCCTAGTGACTGTCCCCTTGGCCCCGAGACCAGCAAGGACACACTGGGAGCTCAACTTCTTCGCTATTTCCTGAAAAGTGCTGTTTAGAGAGAATAAAGATTGGGGAGCAAGAGAGCAAAGAAGGCACCTCAGTACCTCCAAAGGCAGATGATAAAAGCCTTGATTCAGAACTGATGTTTTCACATCTGAAAGATCAGGTTTAGAGCTGGCCGGATGGCTCAGTGGAAGATGGTCATTGCTGCCAACCCTGACAACCGGAGTTCCATCCCTGCGCCCCATGGTGGGAAGACAGAACAGCTCCCACAAGTTGTACTCTGACCCCTCCACATGCACTGGATGGCACATGATCCCCCTGTGAATAATTACATGCAAAAAGAAATAAAAATAAACAAAGAAATAAGAAAGAAAGAAAGAAAGAAAGAAAGAAAGAAAGAAAGAAAGAAAGAAAGGAAGGAAGGAAGGAAGGAAGGAAGGAAGAAAGAAAGAACCTAGTCAGAAAGAGAAGGATTTGTATACCTTCACGAGGAAGGAAATGATTTAGTAGTTCAAGTTCAGGGCTTCTAGAAGATTTGAAGAGAAGTCAGGCACCTGGTGTTTTGTGGTGAAACAGGGCTATAGGAAATATATATAGGAAATTATAGTACGTGGAGAGCGTCAGCACGAAGCACACACCTCCATTTGCAGAGGATGTTCTAAGGCTGCAGATAGAAGTAAGAGGCTCTTGTTGTGTTCACAAGGTTCCAGGCTCTGTTCCAACACTAGACAGCCTTGAGCAGGGAGAAGAAGCTTAGGACAGGGCAAACTCATAAGACAAAGGAGGGGGTGCGCATGCACACACTTATGCATTGCCTCTTATTTTAATACGTTTTACTTTGTCCTTCTTGAACACAGAGTAAAGATCAGTTATATCCTTTCAATTCTTCATAATCAAGACATAACATAGGAGGAGATACTAAGATAAGTATAGGTGCTTGAGTTAAACAAACTGGGACTCCACTTGAGGTCTGTCCAGAGTAGCTTGTGGGGTGTTAATGGCTATGAGCCTTGGTCTCTCAGCATGCATGCCTGTGTGAAAACACCAAGAAAGCCAGTGTGGCTCAACTAGGCTTTCCAGGGAACCCCAATGCCACGCCCCTGCTTCTCTCATGGCCAGCGGCCCTTCCTTTAGAAACCCACTTCTCAACTTCAAAGACACAATTCTCTTTGAGAGCTCCAAGTCCACCATCCCGGACTCCCTGGCCATGGGGTACAGCTTCAGACCAGGCCCAACATATGAGGCCCTGTTCTTTGCCCTTCCTGATATGAAGAGGAAGGGGCTTGCCAATTAGGCCTGATTACATGGTGTTAAAAGGGCAATACCAAACTCATTAAAACCCAAATGGCTAGTGAGAATAATCAAGGAAAGAAAAGAAGGAAAGTGCAGATTCAAATATTAAACCTGATTTCCTTACAACACCAGGCAAGGAATATTAGGAACACATTTTTATCAATGAATCTTTCTTTTAAATTAAAAAAAAATAATATACTAGCCCCAGTTCCCCCTCCCTCCCCTTCTCCCTCCCCTCCCCCAATATCCCCCTCCAACCACTCCTCAGAGGAGGTAAGGACTCATTGGGAAGTCAACAAAATTTGGTATACCAAGTTGAGGCAAGATCAAGCCCCGCCCCTCTCCTACCCAAGGCTGAACAAGGTATCCCACCATAGGGAATGTATTCCAAAAAGCCAGTTCATGCACCCAGGATAAGTTCTGGTCCTACTGCTAGCTCCCCCCAAGACCACAAACAGATCAAGCCACATAACTGTCACCCACATTCAGTTCTGTCCCATGCAGGATCCCCAGCTGTCAGTCCAGAGTCTGTGAGCTCCCAGTAGCTCAGGTCAGCTGTGTCTGCAGTTTTCCCAATCATGATCTTGTTCCTTCTTGTTCATATGCTCCCTCCTCCCTCTCTTCAGCTTAGCTCCAGTAGCTCAGCCCAGTGTTTGGCTGTGGATCTCTGGATCTGCTTCCATCAGCTACCGGCTGCATTGCCAATGAACTTTTAAACCTTAGAGGAAATCAACAGATTTCAAGTGGAGGAATATAAATCTCCAAAGTTGACTCAAGAAGAGATTTGAAAAGTTAAACATGAAATTATCATATAGCACAACAATTTCATTCCTAGCTACATACCCAGGAGAAATGAAGACATCTATCCAAGGCCCATGTGTGAAAACTCACAGCAACGTCATCCACAACAGACCAACGGGGTCCACAAATGCACTGTCCACCAGCTGATAAACTGGCAGGTGAAGCAGGCCAAAGGCACACAGTGGAACGTGGTAATTTAAAGGATAGAAAAGCTGGCAGGTGCCACAACACAAGACACCCCAAAGCCAATGGGCTCGGGAAAGAGGCTGGCCACAAGGCACCAGGCATCAATTGAGCCCATTTGTCAGGAGCGTGCAGAGAGGGCAAATCTATAGTGACTAAAGGTAGATCAATGGCTGCCTGGGGCTGGGAGTCAATTGGGAGAGAGGGGAGAGCCACTAACAGGGCTCTTTTGGGAGGGAGAGTGAAACTCAAGGTTGACATAATCATGGTTTAAAGCCTTTCTGTAAATACCCTGGAGCCAATGGGCTGTGCCTGTAAATGGTGTGCAGTATAACATACCAAATATGTCCTGATGGAGGAACCCACTATTTAAAAGAAGAAGAGATGGCTATTGATCCACTATCCATCTGTTACAATTACTCATTACCTTCAACAGACATCCAGCATACAGCCACGTGCCTCCCAATGGTCCATGAGGTCATTCGAGAAAGGGGGAGATAGACTCAGCAAGAATTTACTCCACCATGACAGAGAGCACCATGTCCAGCAAAAACACAAGAGCAGCCAAAGCATGGGTGGCAGAGGAGCCCTATGAACTCCCCTCTAGGTTCTGGCTGACTCTATTTGACAACAGTGACTTCTGTCATCAAATATTACTGTAACTGTGAAAACTAGAATACAGACGATTGCACGTGGAAACTGATCCTCCGTGAAGAATGGCACTCAGGCATTTTAGGATTAGCATGTGAAGCTGAAGCTGAATCTGCTGGCAGTGAAACTGTCAACTTCATCTCTGCCGATGGACATCGTCAAGGGGGTTGTGGGGGTTTGAATAGGAATGGCCCCCATAGGTTCACAGAGTTAAATGCTTGGTCATTAGGGAGTGGCACTACTTGACCGGGATTAAAAGATGTGACTTTGTTGAAGTAGGTGTGGCCTTGTTGGAGGAAATGTCACGGGGGACGGGCTTTGGAGTTTCAAATGCTCAAACCAGGCTCAGTGTCTCTCTTCTGGCTGCCTCCCTGCGAGATCCAGGTGCAGAACTCTCAGCTACCTCTCCAACAACATGTCTGCCTGTGTACCACCATGCTTCCCACCATGATGACAATAGACTAAACCTTTGAAAATATAAGCCAGCCCCAACTAAATATTTTCCTTTATAAGTGTCTCTTCACAGCAACAGAACACCGACTAACACATTGGCAGTGCTGGTCTCATGACCTAGGGAGCTAAGGCTGCAATCAAAGTCTACTGAGCAGACTTGATTTCCTATGAAGTGGGCCATCAGGGGGCTGAAGCCTAATCTTCAACATGCTAAGAGTTTAATCCAGTTTTTGTGACATGGAGGCCACTGGCTGGCTTTCAAAAGGCTGGAAACATAAGTGACAATTAACACAAGTCAAAAGAATCTAAGGAGGTTACAGATATGTCTCATGTCTGTTCCAATGCACCATCTCATCATGGTACACAAACCATCAGCCTACAGAGCACAGATACATGAATTATCATGCCCTGCTCCCTTCACACCCGGGAGGCAGCCAGACCAAGAGGGGCCATATCCTCACTACCATGTGTTCACTTGAAGTCTGCCACCAGGGATATCACCTCTCTGTGTTCATCTTAAGAATTGGAAGGATGGTCTTCACTCCTCACAGAATAAGACAGAGAAGACATGCACAAAAAAGGGCAAGCTCCCTAGTAAGCAGTGAAGTCAACTCAGTCCTTGTAGCTCTGCCACCACTGCAAGAGCGGTAAACTATGTCCCAGTGAGTAGTGCATAAGCAAGCCCAGGGGAGGGTACCCATTTTCTCTTGACATTTCAGCTTCCTGAATAATGAAAAAAATAACTCAAAGAGGCTTAAAGACAAAGAAGAGACAGGAGACTAATGGGTGAGCAGGTGAAATTGCTGCTACTACAATGACCAGCTCCCTCCCCTGCCCCCACCACTGACCTTCATATTCACCACCCTTTACCAAGTTCACAGACCTCCACTGGCACCTTTCCTGCTGATACCACTGGATGGACAGTCCTGGGGATGGTGTGCACTAAGCCTGGAGTTGAATGCCCAATTCTAGGCAGGACACTAAGCCCTGGTGATGGCCCCTCAGGCCTTCAGTGATGAGTGGGATGTAAACATAGACCATCTTGGCTCTGACCGAGAACCTTGACTGAATGGAAGAGCTCAAAACAATGCCGTAAGCCCAGAGCACGCTCACTGATGAACCACTGGAAACCCAGTGGAGCCTTGAGAAAAGCCACAGAAAGGACCAAGTTTATTTTGGTCATGGTTTCCCAGGTTGCAGTCCACAGTGAGCTGGCTGGGAAACAGAAAAAGTGGCAGGAAGGACCAGAGGTAAGATGTGCCCCTGTAGGAAATGCATCCAATAACCTACTTCCTCTGCCTTAATAGCACTGAGCTGAACTCATCAAAGCATAACACACTAATAAAGTTGGTACCCATGATGCAATCATTTCTTGAAGTCCACCAGCTGAGACCAAACCCGCAACATGTGTGCCTTCAAGGGATGCTTTTAGATTCAATGATAACATCAACCAAAATGCATAAAACTATCCTAGCCTCGTGGCAAGCAAGCACCTCACAATCCAGATCTACCAGCTCCAGTTTGGAGGGGGACTCTGCACCCAGAGTGGGTCTTTCAATTACCTACCCACCAAGTTTACTGGAGCAAGAATTTCAGTAAGTAATAAACTCTCTCATCCTTTGTCTTTCTTTCTTTCTTTCTTTCTTTCTTTCTTTCTTTCTTTCTCTCTCTCTTTTTCCCCCCTGGGCAGTAAGGAAGAAAGTGAACTATTTCTTTGAGCTCAAGATGTGAGCTACTCAGCTTCCTCTAGACTATTAACACATTCAGCCTTGTAATGGTTGGCTCTTTCCTTTCAGCTCTCTGTGGCTAATGTCCTGACCCATGTCATCTTTAGAATGAGTTGACAGCAGGCAGTGCTAGTGTGTACCTGTCATTCTGTAAGTGGCTTTTACACCCAGTCTCTTCTTTCGTCCTCACAATGATCTTGGGAAGCTGTGCTTCCACTTATTATGACTAAGGAAGAATTAGGTTCACAGTGTAAGTGACCCAACTCAATTGAGACATTAAATAAGTCTCAAAATCACTGTCAGAACCTGGTTCTATAACCAGAGGACCAAGGCTAATTTCTGGATTCTTCTGGAAGAACAAGATATGAATGCAACTAAGAGGTCCTGAGATTGTGAGATCACACAGGATTGATTAGGCCTTGATTACTCTGCTAACAGTGGCTCTCTCCTGCAGCTGGTAACAAAGTCTCAGCAAGGGGGCCAGACAAAGGAAGCCTGGGCACAAGGAGTCCAGCAAACAGAACATGAGGACAGAAAAGTGCTGTGATGGGGAGTCTGGGTACTTGTATTTAAGAATGAGAAGCAACAAGGAAAAGTAGCACAGCAGGGGTTAGACCTGGGGTCCTGTGATGAACTCAGGAATCATCTGGGGATGGTGGTGGCTGTCAGGACAGAAGAGCACTAAGCACTTCCTGCGTGACACACCCTACATGCATCTAACACCTTTGTTCTCTAATTGGCTGTCATAACAGCCCTCGCTGATGCTTTCTATTATTAGCCCACTCTACAAAACTGACTCCTAATGACTTGTGGTTATACCCACAGATTATTGCATATTTCAACCCTCATCAGAGAAGCTTCTATTTGCAGCAAATGGCGATTAGCACAGACCCATAACTGGCCAAAGGGTAGAGAATATGAGACTGCAGAACACTCAATCCTAAATGGGGCATCTCTGCCACACCCACCTCTTCCTGAGGCTCAGGGATCATAATAGAAGAGGGAGGAGAAAGAGTAGAAGAGCCAGGGATAGTGGATGATGACTAGAATACAGTGACTTCTAGACAGAGCAGGACAGCTGCTCATACATGAACTCAGAGCAGTTGCGGGACACAACAAGACCTTCCTCTCTCACCATTTCCATCTTTGTGGATTAAGGAAGCTGCTGAATACAGAGAGTGAGACAGGATCTCCAGATAGACGGGCCTTGCCGGGTGCACACATGTATTTCATCCTCTTTCACTCCGTAGGGACACTGTTGCTCAAATGCCTGTCTCCATCACTTTCTGCAGGGTCTCCTCAACCTAGGGACCTATTGCTGACCCATTGACATCTTCTCCATCCTTCCTGTAAGTCCAGGCACAGTTAGGATATCATGGAAATTGTCTAAGATTAAGACGGGTCCTTACTGTGGACAAAGAACTGTGTGACCCTGGGTGGCCCTGTTCTACTCCTGAGCCTAATGTTTGTGACAAGAGAGCCAGCTGAGAGAGAGGGCTGAGTTCAGTGGCTAGGAACTGAAACTGGGCTTTGAGGGGAAAGTGGTATGGACAAGGCCCTGAGTAATCTGGACCAAGATGTGGTCAGAAGCATGAGATGATTGACATCTCCTATAAGAGTTGAGGGCTAGTGCCGACATTCACAGAGGTGCAGCTGGCAGATGGTACTCCATTACGCTGTGTGGACAGTGTGTATCAGGTGGGGCTGAGTGGTTGGTGAGCCTGGAGGATGTTCTGGGTGAGGGGGCTTTGGCATGCCCTAATGAGAAATGGCTGGTCTGATTAGGGCAGGGCATTCTGCTCCCCAAAAGAAGGTCCTTAAACAACATGTAAAAAATGCCCTTATAGAAATGGATGAGAAGTATAACAAAAAGTTTGAAGAAATGAGTAAATATGTACATGATACCCTGGGAAACCAAGATAAAACGATCAAACAGGTAATGGAAACAGTTCAAGAATTGAAAACTGAAATGAAGGCAAGAAAGAAAATACAAACTGAGGACCAGCCGGATATGGAAAATCTAGGTCAACGAGCAGAGTCTACAGAAACAAGCATAATCAATAGAATACAAGAGATAGAAGAAAGAATCTCAGATGCTGAGGACACCATAGAGAAAATAAATGAACAGATCAAAGAAAACAGCAAAGCCAACAAATTCTCAACACAAAACATTCAGGAAATATGGGACACAATAAAAAAAACCAAACTTAAGAATAATAGGAATAGAAGAAGGAGAAGAGTCACAGCTCAAAGGCCCAGAAAATATATTCAACAAAATTATGGAAGAAAACTTTCCCAACTTAAAGAAAGATATTCATTTAAATATTCAAGAAGCATACAGAACACCAAACAGACTGGATCAAAGAAAACATCTCCTCACCATATAATAATCAAAACACAAAATATACAGGTTAAAGAAAGAATATTAAGAGCTGCAAAGGAAAAAGGGCAAGTAACTTATAAAGGTAAACCGATCAGACTTACACCTGACTTCTCTATGGAAACTATGAAAGCCAGAAGGTCCTGGATAGATGTACTGTAGAAGCTAAGAGACCATGGATGCAAACCCAAACTACTATACCCAGCCAAGCTATCGTTCATTATCAATGGAGAAAACAAGACATTCCAGGATAAGAATAAATTTAAACAATACGTAGCCACAAATCCAGCCCTACAGAAAGTAATAGAAGGAAAATCGCAACCCAAGGAATCCAACACTGCCAACACTGCCTACAATAACCCAGGCATCTAGTGACCCTTCACCAGCACATCTCAAAGAAGGGAGACACACAATCTCTACTACCAAAAGCAATAAGAATAACCGGAGTAAACAACCACTGGTCATTAATATCACTTAAAATTAATAGACTCAATTCACCTATAAAAAGGAACAGGCTAAAAGAATGGATATGAAAACAGGATCCAACATTCTGCTGTTTGCAAGAAACACATCTCAACCACAAAGACAGGCACCTACTCAGAGTAAAGGGTTGGGAAAAGGTGTTTCAAGCAAATGGTCCTAAGAAAAAGGCAGGTGTGGCCATATTAATTTCTAACAAAACTGGCTTCAAACTAAAATCAATCCGAAGAGACCGAGATGGTCACTTTATACTCATAACAGGAACAATTCATCAGGATGACGTCTCAATTCTGAATATCTACGCCCCCAATATAAAAGCACCTACTTATGTAAAAGAAATATTACTAGAACTCAAAGCAGACATCAAACCACACACACTAGTAGTAGGAGACTTCAACACACCTCTCTCTCCAAGGGACAGGTCAATCAGACAGAAACCTAATAGAGAATTAAGAGAATTATTGGAGGTAATGAAGCAAATGGACTTAACAGACATCTATAGAACATTCCACCCAAATAGGAAAGAATATACCTTCTTCTCTGCAGCTCATGGAACCTTCTCAAAAATTGACCACATACTTGGAAACAAAGGAAACCTCCATAGATACAAAAAAAATATCAGTGTCCACCTGTGTCCTATCTGATCACCACGGATTAAAGTTAGAAGGCAACTACAATGCTACCCACAGAAAGCCGACAAACTCATGGAAACTGAACAGTCAACTACTAAACCACACCTGGGTCAAGGAAGAAATTAAGAAAGAAATTAAAGTCTTCCTTGAATTTAATGAAAATAAAGAGACAACATACTCAAACCTATGGGACACAATGAAAGCAGTGCTAAGAGGAAAGTTCATAGCACTAAGTGCCCACTTAAAGAAAACGGAAAATGCATACATTGGGGACTTAACAACACACCTGAAAGCTCTAGAAAAAAAAGAAGCAGACGCGCCCAGGAGAAGTAGAAGACTGGAAATAATAAAACTGAGGGCCGAAATCAACAAAATAGAAACACAGAAAACAGTCCAAAGAATCAATGAAACAAAAAGCTGGTTCTTGGAGAAAGTCAACAAGATTGACAAACCCCTATCCAAACTAATTAAACGACAGAGAGAGAACACACAAATAAATAAGATCAGAAATGAAAAGGGGGACATAACCACAGACACAGAGGAAATTCAGAGAATCATTAGATCTTACTACAAAAGCCTGTATAACACAAAATTGGAAAATATAAAAGAAATGGACACTTTTTTAGATAAATACCATATACCAAAGTTAAACCAGGACCAGGTGAACAATCTAAACAGACCTGTTAGTCACGAAGAATTAGAAGAGGTTATCAAAAACCTCCCTACCAAAAAAAGCCCAGGACCAGATGGTTTCAATGCGGAATTCTACCAGAACTTCCAAGAAGAGCTAATTCCTATACTCCTTAATGTATTCCACAATATAGAAACAGAAGGGTCATTACCAAACTCCTTCTATGAAGCTACAGTTACTTTGATACCAAAACCACACAAAGACTCAACCAGGAAAGAGAATTACAGGCCAATCTCACTCATGAACATCGACGCAAAAATCCTCAACAAAATACTGGCAAACCGAATCCAAGAACACATTAGAAAAATTATCCATTATGATCAAGTAGGCTTCATCCCAGAGATGCAGGGCTGGTTCAACATACGAAAATCTATCAATGTAATCCAGCATATAAATAAACTGAAAGAAAAAAACCATATGATCATTTCATTAGATGCTGAAAAAGCATTCGACAAAATTCAACACCCCTTTATGATAAAAGTCTTGGAGAGAATAGGGATACAAGGATCCTACCTAAATATAATAAAAGCTATTTACAGCAAGCCAACAGCTAACATTAAATTGAACGGAGAAAAACTCAAAGCCATCCCACTAAACTCAGGAACACGACAAGGCTGTCCACTCTCTCCATACCTCTTCAATATAGTGCTTGAAGTTCTAGCAATAGCAATAAGACAACATAAGGAGATCAAGGGGATTTGTATTGGAAAGGAAGAAGTTAAGCTTTCGTTATTTGCAGATGATATGATAGTTTACATAAGTGACCCCAAAAATTCTACCAAAGAACTCCTACAGCTGATAAACAGCTTTAGTAATGTGGCAGGATACAAGATCAACTCCAAAAAATCAGTTGCCTTCCTTTACACTAAGGATAAGGAAGCAGAGAGGGAAATCAGAGAAGCATCACCTTTCACGATAGCCACAAATAGCATAAAATATCTAGGGGTAACCCTGACCAAGGAAGTGAAAGACCTATTCGACAAGAACTATAAGTCTTTGAAGAAAGAAATTGAAGAAGACACCAGAAAATGGAAGGACCTCCCTTGCTCTTGGATTGGGAGGATCAACATAGTAAAAATGGCAATTCTACCAAAAGCAATCTATAGATTCAATGCAATCCCCATCAAAATCCCATCAAAATTCTTCACAGATCTGGAGAAGACAATAATCAACTTTATATGGAGGAACAAAAAACCCAGAGTAGCCAGAACAATCTTATATAATAAAGGATTGTCTGGAGGCATTACCATCCCTGACTTCAAACTCTATTATAGAGCTACAGTATTGAAAACAGCCTGGTATTGGCATAAAAACAGAGAAGTTGACCAATGGAATCGAATAGAAGACCCTGACTTTAACCCACAAACCTTTGAGCACCTGATTTTCGATAAAGGAGCTAAAAGAATACAATGGAAAAAAGACAGCATTTTCAACAAATTGTGCTGGCAAAACTGGATGTCAATCTGTAAAAGAATGAAAATAGATCCATATCTATCACCATGCACAAAACTCAAGTCCAAATGGATTAAAGACCTCAATATCAGTCCGAACACACTGAACCTGATAGAAGAGGAAGTGGGAAGTACTCTACAGCACATGGGCACAGGAGACCACTTCCTACGTATAACCCCAGCAGCACAGACATTAAGGGCCTCATTGAATAAATGGGACCTCCTGAGGCTGAGAAGCTTCTGTAAAGCAAAGGACACTGTCACTAAGACAAAAAGGCAACCCAATTACTGGGAGAAGATTTTCACCAACCCCACAACTGACAAAGGTCTGATCTCCAAAATATATAAAGAAATCAAGAAACTAGACCGTAAAAGGCTAATCAATCCAATTATAAAATGGGGCACTGAGCTGAACAGAGAATTCTCAACAGAAGAACTTCAAATGGCCAAAAGACACTTAAGGTCATGCTCAACTTCCCTGGCGATCAGGGAAATGCAAATCAAGGCAACTTTAAGATACCATCTTACACCTGTCAGAATGGCTAAAATAAAAAACACCAATGATAGCCTTTGCTGGAGAGGTTGTGAAGAAAGAGGGACACTCATCCATTGCTGGTGGGAATGCAAACTTGTGCAACCACTCTGGAAAGCAGTGTTTCGGTTTCTCAGGAAATTCGGAATCAATCTACCCCTGGATCCAGCAATACCACTCTTGGGAATATACCCAAGAGAGGCCCTATCATACAACAAAAGTATATGCTCTACGATGTTCATAGCAGCATTGTTTGTGATAGCCAGAATCTGGAAACAACCTAGATGCCCCTCAATGGAAGAATGGATGAAGAAAGTATGGAATATATACATATTAGAGTATTACTCAGCAGTAAAAAACAAGGACTTCTTGAATTTTGCATACAAATGGATGGAAATAGAAAACACTATCCTGAGTGAGGTAAGCCAGACCCAAAAAGAGGAACATGGGATGTACTCACTCATATTTGGTTTCTAGCCATAAATAAAGGACAATGAGCTTATAATGCATGTTCCTAGAGAATCTAAGTAAGAAGGTGAACCCAAAGACAAACACATAGTCATCCTCATGAATATTAACCTTCATCAGGTGATGAAAGGAGACAGAGACAGAGGAGCACGGGACAGAAATCTCAAGGTCCAAATCAGGAGCAGAAGGAGACGGAGCACGAGCAAGGACCTCAGGACCGCGAGGGGTGCACCCACATACTGAGACAATGGGGATGTTCTATCGGGAACTCACCAAGGCCAGCTGGCCTGGGTCTGAAAAAGCATGGGATAAATCCGGGCTAGCTGAACATAGAGGACAATGAGGAATACTGAGAACTCAAGAACAATGGCAATGGGATTTTTATCCTACTGTGCGTACTGGCTTTGGGGGAGCCTAGGCAGTTTGGATGCTCACCTTTGGAGACCTGGATAGAGGTGGGCGGTCCTTGGGCTTCTCACAGGTCAGGGAACCCAGATTGCTCTTTGAGCAGATGAGGGAGGGTGACTTGATCGGGGGAGGGGGAGGGAAATGGGAGGCGGATGAGGGGGGAGTCAGAAATCCTTAATTAATAAATAAATAATAATAATAAAAAAAAAGATACCATCTTACACCTGTCAGAATGGCTAAAATAAAAAACACCAATGATAGCCTTTGCTGGAGAGGTTGTGGAGAAAGGGGGACACTCACCCATTGCTGGTGGGAATGCAAACTTGTGCAACCACTCTGGAAAGCAGTGTTTCGGTTTCTCAGGAAATTCGGGATCAACCTACCCCTGGATCCAGCAATACCACTCTTGGGAATATACCCAAGAGAGGCCCTATCATACAACAAAAGTATATGCTCTACGATGTTCATGGCAGCATTGTTTGTAATAGCCAGAACCTGGAAACAACCTAGATGCCCTTCAACGGAAGAATGGATGAAGAAAGTATGGAATATATACATATTAGAGTATTACTCAGCAGTAAAAAACAAGGACTTCTTGAATTTTGCATACAAATGGATGGAAATAGAAAACACTATCCTGAGTGAGGTAAGCCAGACCCAAAAAGAGGAACATGGGATGTACTCACTCATATTTGGTTTCTAGCCATAAATAAAGGACATTGGGCTTGTAATGCATGTTCCTAGAGAAGCTAAGTAAGAAGGTGAACCCAAAGACAAACACATAGGCATCCTCATGAATATTAACCTTCATCAGGCGATGAAAGGAGACAGAGACAGAGGAGCACGGGACAGAAATCTCAAGGTCCAAATCAGGAGCAGAAGGAGACGGAGCACGAGCAAGGAACTCAGGACCGCGAGGGGCGCACCCACACACTGAGACAATGGGGATGTTCTATCGGGAACTCACCAAGGCCAGCTGGCCTGGGTCTGAAAAAGCATGGGATAAATCCGGGCTAGCTGAACATAGAGGACAATGAGGAATACTGAGAACTCAAGAACAATCGCAGTGGGTTTTTGATCCTACTGCACGTACTGGCTTTGTGGGAGCCTAGGCAGTTTGGAGGCTCACCTTAGGAGACCTGGATAGAGGTGGGCGGTCCTTGGGCTTCCCACAGGTCAGGGAACCCTGATTGGTCTTTGAGCAGATGAGGGAGGGTGACTTGATCGGGGGAGGGGGAGGGAAATGGGAGGCGGTTGCGGGGAGGAGGCAGAAATCCTTAATAAATAAATAAATAAATAAATAAATAAATAAATAAAAATAAATAAAAAAAAAGAAGGTCCTGCTCCCCAAGACCATAAGAACAACAAAGGAGAAAGCAGACAGAACTCTCAATCTATAGTCAGTCATCCTTAGATGGAATTTTAAATATCATTCAAGCCCTTCTGTGCCCACCTGACCTTGGCTACCAGGCACAGGTCAGGAGCAGAACCCTGGGGTACCATGATGACCCCAACATCTAACAAACTGGGGGAAAAAAACAGGCTGGCCAAATCCCTAGAAACTTCATTCATGGACACAGTCCTTTCAGTGGCCTTGACACTAGACCAGTCCCTGTGGCTGCACAGTCTCACTGTGGGTCCTTAGCTGACCACACACCTTCTATCCTCTTCTGCCAAACCTGGAAGAGTGCGGCTTGAGCCAGCTCAGGAGGAATGACGAATCACTGGAGAAAGGCCCAACACCTCTTCTTCTAAGTGGCTGTGTAGGGCTCTAGGGCCTGGGGGGTGAGAGGACGCAAAGGTGGGTAGACAAGAGGCGTTCTGAGGTTCACCACAGCTTTGGAAAGAAGGAAAACACACTATACGTTTGTGCTCCAAAGATGCAGCTTATTCTGTGATACTTTGAAGACAGATTCTCCTCATGGGAACTAAAAATAGCTTAGCTCTGATTAGTCCCAACAGCAACAACTGCCTCTGTCCATAGAAACTTGGACCAGCCCGGGCTGTGAAAGTTGCCATGGAAACAGCATGGTGTAGAAGTTGCCATGATCAAGGACACATGGAAGCGACTGTCTTTGAGGCTTCCCAGGACAGAGATAGCCTGGGGAAAGAGACTGTTCTTGGGGGAGGGAGTACAAGAGCTAATGCTGAGCTTCGGGAGGCAGTTTCCAAAGATTTCTCCAGTGGACAGCATGCTACCTTCGACGCTGCAGCGTGGGAGTTATTCCTGTTTTCAGATAAATGCAAGCAAGCAGATGAGGTGTGTTTCAGAGACAAGACAAACTCTGGAGTCAGTCAGAGGTGGGGGTCAACAGGAGATCTACTTCACAGAGACTACTGGGATCCAGTAGGTCTCAGGAACAAAACGAGGCAACAGGGCCAGTTCCAGAGGACAGCCTAGGACAGCATCAAGCATCAGGGACACTAAACTTAGGGGTAATGTTGAACAGAAGAGCAGAAGCAGAGGTCCCTTCAGGCTGGTCTGGCAGAAACCAGGAGTGGAGAGAAGCGAGGCAGAGCACTCACCAGATGATGCAGGTTGTGTACAGACAGCCGATAGTGTAATTTCAGCATTGGGAGGCTGAGATAGGAGACTCCCAGAGTTCTAGGCCAGCCTGAGGTGCACTATGAAACCTTATCTCAAAAAAAGTAAGAGCCAGAGTAATGCCAACGACATGAGTGACCCCATACATGATCCTGTCCTATGGAGCTGGTTACAGACACCCTTACCCTTGCTATGGATCGCTGAGGAGGGCTCAGCACGAGCAGACATGAGTGAGTGAAGACTCAGACCCAGGATGGCCAGCACGAGGACAAGCAGCAGTCTCCCTCCGGCGAGCTTCTCTTCACAGGTCTGGCTTCACTCCAACACCCACAATGAGAACTCTGCAATCCTCACATCCAAAGGACCCAAGCAGAGGACTAGCTGCCCAAAATGGTGCCCCTGGAGCTCAGACAACACCGAATGTGCCTTGGTCGGTGGTGAAAACCAAGTTGAAATGGGCAAGCGTCAGGTTCAAATCTATCACAGACAAAGCCAGCAAACCAAACACACCAGACCATGACGGTGGGTAAAGGGGCCATGGTGGTGCTTTGAAAATTAAACACGACTTGGTAACACAAGTTGTGTCTGTGTCAAGTCATAAGGCCTTCAGTGTAGTACACACAAAAGAAAACACCTAACACCAAAAAAAAAAACATTTACCCATGAAACCTAGCCCCCATGGCTGCAGTTTTACATACGTCCAGTCACTTGCATAGGCACATCCGTTATTCGTGTCAGCTCATTTTTATGAAGCTGGTATCTTATTTCAAATGCCATTTTGTAGACTGCCTATTCCATGCATTAAGCTGTGAACATTTATGTTCGAAGGTGAGGCTGAGGCCTGGTCTTGACATGGATGCTCCCGTGAGCCTGATTCTCGGAAACAAGCTACAGTTCCATCAGCCTTTGCGGCAATGGCTGTCAGCCTTCCTAATGCTGTGGCCCTTTTATACAATTCCCCACGCTGTGGTGACCCCCAGCCATAAAAATGATTTTTGTTGTTACTTCATAACTGTAATTTTATGGTGACATTTTATTTATGTTTTAATAAATAAAGTTTGCCTGAATATCAGAAGGGCAAAGCTAAGCCACTACAGGTGAGCGGTGGCACACACCTTTAATCCCAGGATTTGGGAGACAGAGGCAGGTGGGTCTCTGTGAGTTCAAGGCCACCTTGGGCTACACAAGATCAATGCACAAACAAATCCGGGTGGTAGTGGCTCATACCTTTAATCCCAGTACTAGGGAGTCACACGCCTTTAATCCCAGCACTAGAGGGAATATAAAATGAGAGGAGAGAGTCTGTCTGTGCTCGCCCAGCCTTGGCAGAGGTAAGACTTCTCTAGTGGCTTGGCTGCTTTGTTTTTCTGGTTTTCAGTCTGAACCCCAATATCTGTCTCTGGGTTTTTATTCATGCTACATAATTTTGCTACTGCTATAAATCATAATGTAAATACCTGTCATGTGACCCCCCAAAAGAGGTCATGACCCACAGGTTACAAACCACTGCTCTGTGGGAATGCGAGTGGCACCTGCTGTTGGGGGGTAGGGAGACTGAGGCAGTGGTGGAACAGAAAGTCTGCTAATGGCCAGAACTCAGGACACACGGCTCAACGTTACCAATTCTTTAAAAGCACAATTTCTTGAAAGGTGTCTAACAGTCAACTATACAAATGTCCCACAATTTACTAATCATGCCCCATTGTCAGACGGTTCGGGTGTTTGTGTGTTAGAAACAATGTGGGGACAAGCATCCCCGAGTCCAGGACTTGATCTGAGGTTTCAAATATTTTCATGAAGACTGAGTCCCAGGAGGGAATTGCTCTCTAGCACCGAGCCTTCAAGGCTATGTGCTGGATGTAGCTAGGTGGCCTTGTGGTGAGTGAAGAAAGTGTGTTTATCCACACAGAAGACTGGGCATTAATGTGGAGCATTGAAAGGCTGAGGTGACCGGAGGCCCTGGGGAGAATGCATTGCCTCGCCCTCAGTTAAATGAGGCATCCACCCTCTCCTAGTCTTCTGGACATCCACGGGTCACATCTACCTAGAGACAAAGAAGTAGCAGGAAAGGAGCGAGCCCTAAACAATGTCCCCAAAGTTGCCTTCATTTGGCTCTGTGCCCAGTCACAGAGAGCAAACAGTAGGTCCAGGAGCTATGACGTAAAGGAAGTGTACAGGCTTGGAAGCCAGGACCTGGGCTAGAAGCCCCATTTCTGAACCTAGTGCCTACACCATCAATAATCCTATACAAGCGCTTGCTATCCAGATGGTACTGAACAAATGCTATATGGCAGCTCTGAACAATACTCCCCACTCCTCCTTCATCCTCCAAGCACTTTCCATCTTCAGGTGTATGTGAGTGGACTAGTATCCACCAGGAATGTGCATAGCACAAGGAACAGAGACCTACCTCCCACTAATCGCTGAGTCCACAGCACTGGAGCGGTGGACTCAGTATACACTGCCAAAGAGTGACTGGCTACATAAGGAAACACTGTAACAGACAAGCTACTTCCCCCAAAGTCTGCTGCTGCCTGTGGCACCTCAAGTGACGTGTCCTCTCAGAATAAGGGGATCCCATGTGCCTAGTACAAGTATTATGGGGCAGAAAAATCACTTCCTTATGATTTAAGACAATGATATTTAAGTTGTGTGAGAGCATTGGGTTCAGAAAATCCAGTTTCTATGCACGCTGCCCCAAAACATATGAATGCATCCATCACTGTAAGCATAAAAGGGAGCTGGAAACCCCAGAGTTTATACCACAGGCTCAGGCTAGAGTTAGCACCAACTCTCTGATCCGTGGGGGGTGGGGGGAAGTTTGACATCTAGAAGCTTCTATGTCCCTGTATATAAAGGTGCTAAGGGTATATGTAATGGCAAGGGCCACCTGCAAAGATTAAGACCATCACCAGGAAGATGGGTGTGTGGTTGGGTGTGAGGGAAGGCATGAGGGCAGAGGCCTCACCTCCACTCTCTGGGCATGCTGGAGTGGGCAACCCCCACACACATCTGCAGATGCGCACTCCTGTGGTCCTAAGATGAAGTGCTGAGACTGAGACTCCAGACCAAACATGGGACCAGCGAAAACAGAAGGAACGTGGCAGCGGCTTCTGAAGTCTGAACTTGTGGGCCTTTGGTTATCAACTTCAGCCCAGGTGGCTTTAAACAATAGATAGCACATTAGCACGACAAGAACTCAAGCTTTAAATCACTGTTGTGGTACCAAGTGCCACCTCTTCTCTAAACCTCATCAGTCAGCTGCTCTGAGGTAGGGGTGTGAGGGGAGGGCAGGGTAGTTATCCATACTTGGAAGATGAGAGCACCAAGTTGAGTGAGAGCAGGAGGCCAGCACAGACACCTGAGAGGTGTTTGAGCAGGACAGAGCCCTCCCTGGTGTCTCCAGGTACTCCCTGGTGCACCTCACATCCTCTGCCTCTTAGTCATTACTATTTAAAAAAAATGACTACCAGCTTAATAACTTAAAAGCATGTATACATAACATCTTATTGCCCCAGAGGTCTGCAAAGGAGCCAAAAAAGATGGTGTTTTTTTTTCCTGTACACTCTTGGGTAAACATTTACTTTCTTAGTTCTGCAGCTTCTAGAAGCCATCCATATTTTTGGGCTGAGGGTCCAATCACCATTCTTCTTCACGCCTGTCTCTCCACATCCACCCTATGTCCTCTCCTCCCCTTATGAGGGCCCCTGTGGTCAGTTTGGGCACCCCTGGATAATCTAGGGTTTCCACCACAACTCGGCATCCTTCATTTGATACACCTGCAAACTCCACTCTGCCACGAAAAGAGCAAAGCCACAGGCTCTGAGATGACAGTTTGTGCATCTAGGACGCTGGTAGAGTTATTGTGCCTCCCGCCCTTGTTAGCCATTTGCCCCGACATCTGGAACTAAGGAAAGAGAAAAGAAGACACACACTTATGACTGGCAAGAGCATGCGGGAAGAGTGACAAGGGAGGTATCGGACATGGAAGACACAGAAGAAGGCACCATCTCTGGAGCCCAGCAACGTCCTCAATGAAAGGCTATCTATCTGGAGTAGAGCAGAGAACAAGGGAGAACAGGCAGATGTGATACACTATACATATATGGTACATGGGACCAGTTCACATCTGATTCTACCATGGCATCACAGAACCTGGTTCTTAATATCTCACAGAGAGAGAGGGGGGGGGACGGAAAAACTCAGAAACGCGAGACAAAAAGAGAACACGTGCTTGGAGAAGACACAATAGTCCTGATTGAGGAATCCCCATGCCCTGTTTCTGTCAGCTCTTCTGCCTTTCTCAAGGCCCTCATGTTTCAGGGGCACATTTGAGAAACTTGCTAAAAATGTGCAGGACCGAATCTGCAAAAGGATCATGAACGGTTTCTTAAGAAATGAAATCAAGCCAGAATAGGCACAACCTGGTGCGCTCAGTAAACTTGAGGAGAAGCAATTTTTGATCTAGGCTACATTTTAATTTCCTTAAAAATACTAAACATTTCTATCAAGGGCCTCTGACCCCAGTTATTAATGCATGCTCTTGAGAAGATCAGTCAATGCAGGCAGGAAAGGAATTGCTGTGCAAAGATGAACCAAACTGTAGTTCATTTATCCCATGGAAAATGCTGACACAGACTCCGCAGGGCAGGGGACGTGCCAAGCTGTCCCTGGCTCCCTGGCTGTGTCAACTCTACATCATCCAGGCAGCTGTAACCCTCTGTTATCCTGGCCTGCGCTAATCCTCTAGCCCGGGGTCTACTTCTAGCTACCAGGAAAAAAACATGGCTCCTTCAGAGGGAGACCTGAGATCCTGCATGTTCAGACATGATTGTTCAATAGGGAGAGTAGTCATAACCTATGTACATTCTAGAATGTGCATTAATGGCCGGGTTCTCCTCTCAGAGGCATTAGCTCCCCACACTCAGAGCCCTTGAAAACTTGTCTTTGTCCAGGAAGATCCCAAGGACCTAGCAGTTTCATGGCTTCCAGCCACCCCACTGGCACCCTCTGCACAGACTCCACCTGCATACCTCTCTCAGGTAGGGGTAGAAGGAATCAGGGCACAGAGCTGAAGAACTGTAGCTGAAAGTGGCCCTGAGATGCCATGGAGCAGAAAGAGCTGGACCAAGAACAAAGAAAGGTTTGTAAGGCAAAGGCTTCACACCTGGTCCTCAGGAGCCCACAGCTCACACGGTTTACTAACCTCTCCCCCATCAGACTGTCCATTAGCCTTCATCAGCCTTGAACCCTGCTTCCCTGCTCCAGAGGCCTCCCAAACACTGAGCGCAAACACAAACAACACAATTACCTTTTAGTCACAGAGAGCAAGCTGTGCACTGCATGGGGAACAGGCTTGCAAGGGATGGCTAATGGGAGATAAAATAATATCCTTTAGTATAATCGCTGTTGCACAGCGAAGAAGCAAAGCAGGCTGATGCCTGGGAGCCTGCGCAGCATGCATTGCCATGTGCTTTGGAAGGGGGAGAGCCCTGGGACCTGTCAGCTTTGAAGGAATGCCCCCATTCTACAGTGAATGCTTCCACACAGTCAAGAAGAGGCTTGACACTCTGGCCAAGAGAGTCAAATGCCTCCTCCCAGCCGCTGCTTAGAGGTGAGGACTCAGGGACATAAAGAAGGAACCTGACTTGATCACCTCTCCTAGAGCAGTGGTTCTCAGCCTTCCTAACGCTGTGACCCTTTAATACAGTCTGCCATGTTGTGGTGACACCTCAACTGTAAAATTATTCTGTTGCTACTTCATAACCGTAATTTTGCTACTGTTATTGAATTGTAATGTAAATACCTGATATGCAGGATAACTGATTGAGCTATCCACAGGTTAAGAACCATCATCCTGGACACAGGCATTGCCATGTCTCATAACCATAGAAAAGAAAGACTAGTACCACATGGTCTACATTAAATGTCAACTGGCCAGGTTTCTGGGGCATCATAGTGGGAAGCACGGGGTGCCTCTAGTGCCCTAACACCTCAGTCTGACAGGAAGAGGGATGTCACTCAGATACCCGAGCCCCTTCCCAATGAGGCCTGTCCTCTGTCCCCATTAGACACATTTGTTTCTGCAACAGTGAAGGATGTGGCGGGGGGAGGGGACCCAGCCAGTAATGAATGGCTCTTGAAGAACAGCCTATTGCGCATGGCTGTTTAACTTTCTTAGCCTGTCTTTCTGGGTGGCAGGGAGAGCAGGCCTAGCATAGGTTGGGTGTCTAAACTGTCAGTCCATTTCTGGTTCTGTGATATACCTTCTTGAGAGCAGACTGAGCTGTTTTCCTGCACTAGCTATGGCCGGAGGAGTCATATGCTCCAGAAAGAACACCCTCCTCCAACACTACAGCACCACACTGCAACATGCGGCATCGCTTCTCCGTTCTTCTCCTTCGCTATGGAACAGTAACTAGAAACAGTGGAGGGAAAGAGGTAAACGATGTGCACGTTGGCTTTGCCTTTTATACACACACAGCGGTGCCTGTGTATGCTCTGTTTAAATGTGATACCCCAAGACATCCATTGCCTTTGCCACACGGCTGCCTGCTCATCTTCTCAAGATGAGTCTGCTGCTCCTTAACAATCCCTAAATGCAGGCATGTCCAGGGTAGGGGGTACACACAAACGCTGGTCTTCCTTGGAATTCAAGTAGCCCTGAAATCCAGCAGGTCAAGGCCAGGAGGACAGCAGGACTCAGCAGACATTTGCTAAATATTAACACGGACATCCAGTCACCTATGCTTCGAGCAGACATGACCAAACCTCATCGGCTAGGGTTCCCTTTCTCCAGAATTGCCAACACAGGGGAATGCTCTAAGACAGACCCAAGGCAGGAAGTAACCACTGCTCATGGATGAGCTCCCAAACTCTAAACAGGCCCTGTGTCAGATACACAACCCCTACCCCATCAGCCCCACAAGATGTGTGCTGCCGCATCCCCACACTTCACAGGTAGCACAGGTATTCAGGAGGTCGGAGCACAGTGTGCACAGGGGGCAGAGGACCCCAGTCAGTGCTCGGGAGCTCTGGGCTCATTGCTCCTTCTGTGAGTCTTGAACAGAGATTATATCAGCAGCAGTGCTGCATGGGGGCAAACCATGAGCCAGGAAGAGGGACACCTCAGTGTGTATGTGCACATGTGGTGTGTATAAGTACACCTGCCTACCCCCTGAACACCTGTGCACAGCACATGCCCAATACAGCTACTGGCAGAGTGGAGACATTTCATTTGTGTTAGTTCCAAAAGTCTCCAAGAAGTTGCATTAACTCAGAAGACCTATTAGCCACTGGAACCCGCCCAAGACAGAAGCAGTAAAACCAGCCACGTGCGAGGCGAGCTTATTTTGGCTTCGAGCTTGATGTTCTCAGTGCCTGCCAGCACTGGGGCAGGCCTGCCCCACAAATTTCCATACTGGCCACTTGCTGACTCCTTGGTACTCAGTACTTGGTACTAGGCCCAGGTTGGCCTGAGGCCTGCTCTACTGCTCAGCCACTCGGTTCAGGAAGGCAGAGAGGTGTCTAGTACGTAACCTCTCACTTAGCATGTGGACCCCTTTCCTGGTGACAGCAGT
This sequence comes from Microtus pennsylvanicus, assembly GCF_037038515.1. Lineage (NCBI taxonomy): Eukaryota > Metazoa > Chordata > Mammalia > Rodentia > Cricetidae > Microtus > Microtus pennsylvanicus. The sequence continues at coordinate 1,702,630 of NC_134580.1, forward strand.
TCCCAGGCTCATTGGTGGGTATGACCTACTCAGATCCATTGTATTCTCAATACCTATATACCCAGTGCCTAGCACAGGGCCTGGCTCCTGGTGGGACCCTGATTCACAAGGGAGCAAATTCAACAGGACTCTCTGTAGGAGTGAATCAGTAGATGTAAACACGGACCTGCGTGCCAATGGGACCCACACTTCATCTCACTGGGCCTCAGTTTCCTCAGGAGTCAACAGGGGTGTTGTAAAAAGGATCATGGAAGTCGCAGGACTAACAAGCTATAAATGTGGATGTACCAAGTACCAAGGAGTCAGCAAGTGGCCAGTACAGAAAGTTGTGGAGCAGGTCTGCTCCCATGCTGGCAGGCACTGAGCACCAAGTTCTGGAAGCCAAAATAATCTCGCTTTGCACGTGGCTGGCTTCACTGCTTCTGTCTTGGGCGGGTTCCAGTGGCTAATAGGTCTTCTGAGTTAATGTAACTTCTTGGAGACTTTCGGAACTAACACAAAGTAAATGACTCCATTATGTCAGCCTCATTTCGCTCTGGTTCTGTCACCAACAGTTCCAATAGGCAAGCACTTTGCTCTGTGACACCGCCTTGTTAGCCAACTTCCCAGCCAGTTTGCAACTGTGAAGTATTTCTTTCATTATGTGAAAAATGTTGTGTAAGCCACCAGCCAAGGACACACGCAGCGATTTTTCGGGGCCATAAACAGTCTGCTGACAAACCCCAGGATGTCTCCCAGGAGACCAATTCCCCAGAGAACCAGGCAGAGGCTGGCTTCTGCCGGTGGACACAGGCAAGCTCACGACTAGTACTAGCAAGAATAGCTTCAGACCATTCCAACTGGAAGATTCCATCAGCATCCGTCCTCCCTTTCTTCCTTCTCCAGTAGACTGTAGGATTTGAGATCTGTTCCTGGTCTGAAGGGCATTGGGCATGATGAAAAAAAAAGATGCCCAGGTCTACATGCCACTGCCATCCATGTAGCTTGAAATTGGGATAAGCCCACAACTCCACATCAGGAACTGTGCTGCATAGCACACTGCGTTCTAATGGCTTTGCCCAAACTTGACAGGAGCCCATGACACCTGTGAGCATGCAGATCCCACACTCAGAGGGTGTCCCTGGTCTGCAGGATACACAGGCTGCCTGATGCAAACCAAATAACACATCCGTGTGAACAAAAGCGTCCTTTCCTCCAAGCCCCACATGCCCAGGTGCGGCAGCAGAGCAAGATGCTAGAGGGGTGCTACTGGCCGTGTAACTTACTCAGGACACAACCTGTGTGAGCACACACCATAGACTGGGCTATGCCTCAGCCCAGTGCAACTGAAGCTCCTAATATCGTAAGGAAGAAAGCTGTGTGAGGCAAAAACAGAAACAGACACGTCCAGGATGCTGACACCTTCCAGCAGTCATATAGGACCTATGAAAAGATGACTGATGGAGCTGGGAGCGGCTATTTCCTTAGGGAGGAACAAAGAAAAAAGGAATGCCCAAGGAATAAGGGCCACAGCTGCCAGAGCTCCCAGCCATGGGATTGGCCTCCTCTATGGAAAACTCAAAAGAGACAAATAGGAAACATGCAGGTTAAAAATGGATTTGAGAGATATCCATTTCTTGAATTTTGATTTAAAGAAATGTCATAAAACACCACATGGAGACAACTAAAAATCTCAAGTGACAATGTATTCAATGATAATGAGGAAATATTCATTTGAAAACATGACACTGCACCCACTCAGGCTATGATTAAATACAAAAATGTTCACAGATCAAACAGGATGTAGGGAAGTGAATGGAACAGAAATGACAAAAAGCACTGAGCTCGCAGAAACAGGTGAGCAGCACACAGTGATAAAGACAGGATGAACCATTGTGTACATACCTTGTGCATACATCTGAAGCCTCCATGAGGAAGATGGTTTTGTTGTTGGGGCTTTGATCTTCCTTGTGAGAAAGGGCCTCCTATATCTCAGACTGGCCTCAGATTCAATATGGAGCTAAAAATAGCCATGAACTTCTAATCTACCTACCTCTACCTTCTGAGTGTTGGGATTCCAAGTGTCTACTACTACTCATGGTTCACAGAATATCAGGGATCCAACCCAGAGCAACAAAAGAAAACAATTGCCCCTGGCACCCAAGTCAGCAAATAGCTGTGTCTCCCAAGGCATTGGCCTCCTAATTCCATGGCTTGTAGCGGCTGAACTCTGACATCTCCATCTCTGAGCTTAGGGGTCCCCACTGTCTCCAGAGGGATCTGGGTTCCCATCAGCAAAACCATAAGCACCTAGCTGTCAGGACAACAGCATGGGGTAACAGAGGGGATGCTGGGCAGGGGCCCAAGCTGGGCCCTTTGAAAGACTCATGATGGAAAACAGCCTCTCTCTATGCATCAGCACAAAGAAGCTGGTACACACTGCCCCCTCTTATTTCTAGAAACTTCACCTCTGGAAAAATCTCCCATTCTCCTTTCAAATTGAAAAACTAAGAATGTAGAAAATAAAAACACCTCTCCTGTAACTCAGAAATATTGCAGAAGGGAATGCAGAGCCAAGGGGTCGAGAAAAAGGTCAAATATTCTAGATAATACTCAACGAGAGCTTGCAGGAGAATGGGCATCACACGATTAAGTATTGCTTTGATGCTCATGGGTTTTTTTTTTTTTTGGAGCATTTTAAGGACCAAGAGTAAAGGAATAAGAAATAAAGTAAATGGTGGGGTAGATATAGGAGATCTGGGCAGTTCTAGGCTGAGGTAAACAGCACTCTGACACCCCAGTGTAATCCCAGGAGGCAGAACTGCCCAGAGGTTACAGTGTCAGTATCTGCATGAAGAAGATCCAGGTACCCAAGCTGTAACAACCTGTGGGACTCTGCAGAGCCTATAATCTATGTAGGAACACTAGCAAGACTGAGGACAGAGGGAGGGGTAGGCAAAGGCCTGTATCTTGAAGCATGTAATGAGGTAGTATCTATTATCATACATTATAAAGATATTTATGCATTAAAGAAGGTTCTTGTGAAATTTAATTTTAATGGTCTAATAATTAAACAAAAAATCCACAATAATTATCATATCTCAATTTAATAGCATATTTGCTGATGGCAATGTTATATTTTTTTTAAGAAAGATGATGTTAATTCTTCACTGGGAGCCCCTTCTCTTGTCTTTGGGTATCTTTTGAAGCTGAGTGGGGAGGGGTGCCCAGTACTACAGGTGGCAGCCTGAGCTACTGTGTGCATCTCATGCCACAAGTCAGTAGATGAGGCTAGATCCAGTCAATGTCCTGACACTCTAGACAAGATCTGACCCCTACCCATGGGAAAATGCCCATCTGATAACTGCTACACAGACTAAAGAACCTCAGCTTGTGAGGGTAGAGACTGCGAGCAACAAGATGGGATATTTGGCCAAGTAAAAAATTTTGGAGAGTTTGAACATGAAATTGAAAAGTAAATGTGAAGTGGAAGCTAGGATGATGCCACAGTAGGAATAAACGCAGAAATTAACACAGTCCTGGAGACTGCAATAGCAATGCAGTGACCACAGCATGGAGTCTGGGAACAAGAACTGCGACCCAGCAGCATAAATCACCTTGGACAAAAGTCAAATTACATGGCAGCCCTTCATTGCAGAATGAAGGCATCAGGCAGTCACTGAGAAACACGGGCTCAGAGATGAGTCACCGATGTCCAAAGAGGAGACTAGGAAGGTAGAATAATACGCTGTCCAACCACTTGACACAATGACCTCCTTCCATGATCAGGTTAAGAAGACCTCTCTAAGCAGCAGAGTCGAGAGAGACATTTCTGACTTTCCAACGCTCACCACCCTCAATTTAAGAACAAGTATTTCACATTTTTCTCTGCATCGGAATGTGTGGCACACGCACTTCCACATCATGTTGGCTCTCCAGCCTGGGCTGTCCCCCTCGACCCCTGCTCTCTGGTCCTCACTAACATCTGCTCATCTGACATATTCTCATATGAACTAAATGTGCACACCCTCCCAAACTCATAGATTGATCTCTTCACCTTGCCCCCAAAGTGACGAAATTAGCAAGTGGAGACTTTGGGAGGTGAGGAGGTCTTGAGAGGAGAGAGAGATCTCCTAAGTAAGACTGGTGGACTATTTCTAAAGGGGTGAAGAAAGACCCTCTCATCTCCATCACTGCGTGAAGCACAGGGAGAAGCTGTCTACAGACGAGAATATGGCCCTCATCAGATATTGGATAAGCTGGTGCTTCGATGCCCAGCTTCCAGCATCCAGAACCAAGAGGCTCAAGCTAAATCTGCTGTGGTGCCATGAGAGTACCCCACTGGGTACTAAGATGGAAAATGGGCATTAAGAGCAGGCAGCTACTTAACTAAGACATACAATGGTGGAGGCAGCTTTGGGACTGAGGGCTGGCCTACACTAGTGGGGTTCTAGGTGTGCCACCCAAAAAGGACTAACATGGCCCCCAATGAACTCCCAAGGGCAGCTACTGTAGGGACTGGGGAGACAAGGGGAGAGCAAGGATGAAAGTCCCAGTCTTCTCAGACACAGACGCATCATGCAACACTGTTCTGAAGAAGCCTCAAGCGAGCAGACACAGGGTAGACACGTAAGACCCACTGGGTGTGAGCTGGTGAAGAACATGGCCTGCCATGGAGGTACAGCTTGTGAATAGCAAGATAGGGTACCGGTTGAGGAAAACATTTACTGGGATTTGAACATAAAATGTCTCCCATAGGCTCATGTGTGTGAACGTTCAGTCCCTCTCTGTTGTAGAAGGTTATGGAACTGTCAGGTACTAATGCCTCACTGGAGCAAGTGAGTCATTGTGGGAGGGCCTTGAGGTTTTGAAGCTAGCCTCATTTCTTGTCTGCTTCCTGACCATGAAGCATATACAATCAGCTGTCTCAAGCTCCTGCTGCCCCCGCTTTCCATATCATGATGAACTGTACACCTTCAAACTGTGAGCCAAAAAAAAATAAAGGCCTTCCTCCCTTAAATAGTTTCTCACCAGGTATTTGGTTCCAGTAACAAGAGAGTAAGAAATGAAACATCTAAGCAAGGTACAGCTGAGCTTCTGTTAGTCTCTTATGGTAAAATGGGAGAAGAGAAAAATAATTTAAAGACACAGCTCTTCCTTGGAGCACATGAAGGGACCCTGGCTGGCTAGACACGCCACCATCCTCCATTTGTTCTCCCCAGCTCAGTGTGGGTCATAACTTATTGTCTTGCCATTCATGGAGTGGTGTAGGGTTCACCACACAGTCTCTTCTCAAAGTGTCAATACTTGTTTTTTGTGAATGAATAAAATAAGGTACGAGCTAACACTCAGAGATGAGAACTTAGGCAAAAAGCTGCATGAAGAAGAAGCCCAAAGCATAAAACCAAACTGCAATTATCTATGACTCGAGTCGTTAATATCACATAGCCCGCGTTGCCAAGAACGATTTACACCTTCGCCACAGGACACGCTTAGCGATTTATAATTTCTTGAAACTGTTTTATACTGGTGTCACAAAAAGACCAGATTTATCTTCTCTCAGATCATGGGCTACATGAAAACATGCAGACAGGACAGATGGCAGACGTTTTGCCACACAATTGAGGGGGAAGGCAGTAGGCAGCACCCACACTTTCAGAAATATTCAGCCTTCTTCCTCCCTGGAAGCTGGAGAAAGGGCATTTGCTTAGCCTCTGGCATAGGCAGGAAGAGTGCAGAGGCCCCAGCACACCCAGGTGGCAAGTCCCATCCGAGGGAGGACAAGGTGATCCTAGGAGCATTTCAGGCTCCTCTCACAGGAAGGTCAGCAATGGCCCCAAGCCTTGACTCTCCAGCCTCCAAACTGGAACCCAAACTGCTCTGCGAGGGGGCTTCGGGGCCTAACACACATTCATACATGCCATTAACAATCACATTAAATATGAATTGCCAGAAGCCATTGCACAGTGAGGAATTAGCATAGAAATGAAGATGGTGGCATATTTACACAATGAAATATTAATAGCAGTCAAAATGAAAGGACTGGGCTCATATTTAGCTGCAAAGCACAATGCTTATTTAAGTTTCAAAGGGACATACATGACAGGCAAATACTTATAGGACTTAAAAATAAATTCTCAAAACGATTCTTGGTTGTGGGGATACACGTATACACAGTAAGAGCAGAGAAATGCAGACATGAATGGTACTACCACTTTCAAAGAGTCACCCTGACGAGGAAGAGAAGGATGGGGTGTTGCTTATTGTTCTTTCCATAGCTTACTTATTCCAACATTTCCTTTTGAGATTTTTTTTTCAAATACAAAGCTTGAAGTGAGCAGCACTTCAGTTTGGTTCATCACTATCCACCCCGCTGGCCTCAGAGCGTCCATTAACTCCAGCGATTTGCTGTGCACGGCAGACTGCTGCTGGGGTCACGCCCCAAGCCCAGGCTCCTTTGCATGTTTACTTTTAACCAGGGCTCATCACTGGTTTCCATGCATTCTTCTGATGCACAGTTGACACACTCTAATCTCAGGTGACTCTACGCTGCATTTTAAAGGATGTGGGTGTTTGTGTAACCCACACCACCACTGAGTTACCCTATCAGATTAGCACACAGAAAATTACCTTCCTCCTTTCTGGGTCAAGCCCGGTCCTGACCTCGCCAGGGGAAACCCACGTTGAGACTCTCCTAACTGGAGGCTGCTTTTGCTCGCTCTAGAGCTTCATAGGAATGGCGCCATCACACAACAGGTGCCATCACACAACAGGCTCCACGAATGAGGCTGCATTTCGTGCATTCTGTGGCTTTGTCGCAGGGTGCGCCTCCCCTTGTAGAAAACACGACCACCGAACCATCTTTCTGGCCCCTTAACTTATTTGGCTAGCTATTGCTTTGCATATGTATGCATGTGGCAAGTGTGTATGCGTGTCCGCATGCGTGTGGGTACACACACGTGGGGGCAGTGGCTCAAGGTTAATGTCTGGTGCTTTCTTCAATCAGTCTGCATCTTCCACATTGAGACCAAGCCTCCTGCCGAACCCGAAGTCCATATTATCAGCTGACGAACTAGGTAGCTCAGCAGGAGTATAGAGAGGTCAGGCTCTACTTCCTGCATACTGGAATTACAGGCGGGCTGTTAAACGTACCCAGGTTTTACATAAGTTCTAGACATCTGAGCCCCAATCCTCACACATGCTGTGGTGGTTTGAAATAAAATGGCTCCCATAGGGAGCAGCACTGTTAGGAGGTGTGGCTTTGTTGGAGGAAGTGTGTCATGGTGGGGGGCAGGCTTTGAGGCCGCCTGTGTTTAAGCTACGTCCAGCGTGGCACAGTTGCTTCTGCTGCATATGGGGTCAAGACATAGAACTCTCAGTTCTTTCTCCAGCACCATGTCTGCCTGCATGCTGCCTCAAAGACAATGGACCAAACCTCTGAAACTGCAAGCCAGGCCCAATTATATGTTTTCCTTTCTAAGAGTTTACATGATCATGGTGTCTCTGCACAGCAATAGAAACCCTAACTAAGAGAGAAGGCTGAGCCATCCACCTCTGCCCCACACCCTGAATTTTTTTTTTTTAATAACTAATGTTGGAACAGCAGGGCCAAGGACAAGTGTATGTTTGGCATTAAAAGGAAGTGTTGTGACTTTGTCCCCAGTGGCTGGGGTTCCAGGCACTTTGTCTCCTCCCCAGCACTCCCTCCATGTCTTTTCCAACCCCCTGTTCTGATGAATGTGCAGCAGCTTCTCCCTGTGACGTTCGCATTTGCATTTCCCTGCTGACTAATAAGACAATGTCAGCCATTGGGGACAGGGAGAGGGGAATTTGCTCTTTAAAATAAGACAGAGCCAGGAATATGTGAACAGATCTAGAGCAAACATGGGGGGATGTTTAGATCTAAGACATGGGCCTGCTGATTTATTGTTGCTGAACCTGGGGCCTCATACATCTTTCTACTGAAAAATAAAAATACCATTCCATCTCCCCATGGAACTAGAAGGCATGGCCTCTTGATGTAGGGGGAGGCCTAGAAGAGAGTAAGGTGAGGGCTCTACATCGTCCCAGCATTACCAAGCTCTCTCCACCTGGGTCCTGGCCTTACTCTGCTTCTGCAGGACACTTACCGCTGGCACTCACTGGCATGCAAGACGAGCTCAGAGTTGTTCCTGGCACAGACTGTCAGCTCGTGCTCTGTGGAATTGAAGACGTCCAGGAGGAGGTGGCACTGCCGGGTGCTGTGTGGAGAGACAGAGGGAAGTTTAGAACCCTCCAATAGCAAAGAGAAGCAGCTGAGCCCTTTCTTCCTATATCCTTTGGAACTTCCCACTATCTGAAGATGTGCAGAGATGTGGTTTATAATAATGCCAAGGCCTCTGGGCATGTGCTTAGAACTTTGTCAAACCCTTTACAAACCAAAAGACCTTGGAAAGTAGCTCAATTCCCCAAGTCTTAGCCAGTGGCGAGCAACTGGCCCCTAAGACCATCTATACATATGGCATATAGTGTACTAAATAAAGCTGTGTCCAAATGAGGAAGTCTTGAGACTGAGCAAAAGGCTGGTGTTGGAATGTGAAGAACTGGGCCCCATGTATTTGTGCTGACTTCTCTGTAAGCTTCATTCTCTGGGACTCCAAATTATTCCTCTTTAGAGCTGGGACACCTTTGCTTCCTGCAAGGTAGGAAGTAGAGTTCTCAACTTCCAAAGGCTCCTTGTAGCAAGGGACACTACCAACAGCAGCATCCCAACCCACAGGCTTCTCAGACCCCAAGTGACAGAGCCTGGAGGAGGAGAAGATAGAAGAGGAGGAGGCTTCTTGCCTGTGGCCTCCCTGGCTTCCCTTCCTTCCTCTTTGGAATGAGAGGGAGACTGTGAAGCTCAGTTACCATTCAGAGATGAGAACCAACCGTAGGCTGTGAATGGCAGAGCTGGGGCCGGAAGGAGCTGGAAAACCAGGCACCTCCTATAGCAGCGATGCGCCACCCCCACTGCCTCCTCCCTGTGGACTTAATAGCTACACAGCTGCAATACTTAAGAAGTACCAACAACCCATGCTCCACTGGTGTTGATCACTAGAGTTCTGTTTCCATTACAGTTGAATGCTTGCCTAGAACTAGCACAGCTTCCCAAAAACCAGGTGCCACGGTAAGCATATGACAGGAAATCGATCTGGCTGATCTAAAAGAGATGGCCATGGCCACTGCAAGAGCAGAGTCACAGGGCAGCTGTGATGGCCTTGAGGAAAGAGGATGAATCATTTGTCTTCGAAGGGAGAGAGATACAGAGACAAAGAGCTGCTCTCAGGGTCATCTCTGGCTCCGTGTGGAATCAAAACCTTCTAAGAGACATCTGACTTCTCTGGTGTGTCCCCAAGCAGGAGGCAGAGCTATGCTGGCGATCTGGAAAGCCAAGCCAAAGGAATAGAGAGGGATGTAGGAGTTTGCCTCAGTGCCCTGACACTTCTGGGAGAATAGTACAGGGGAGAGGACTTAGAAAGAAGGTAGGGGAGAGGACGGTAGGGAGAGGACCACTGGGGTGATGGCTGAGACTCCAGACTGAGCTCAAGATGGTTTACCTTCACAGTTGGTAGGTGCCATTGATCCTGCCTGTCCTCTGCTCCCTGGGGACAGAGGGAATGTGTCTAGGGTTCACACATACACAGAAGCAGACACTGTCCAGAGGCCAGGGGGTATCACAAAGCAATCTTTTCAAGCACATTGGGCTTCTCCAGGGAGGGATGCGGAGGTACAGTGTCACTATCTCTGGTACACACGGCACCAAAGTAGCATCAGAGGCTTTCAAAAGATATCCTCCTGTTGGCTGATGGGAGCTGTTGGAAGCAAGGGTGTCTTCCCCAGGGGCGATGGCATTTGGAGCATGCTCAGTTCTGACAGCTGCCTAGAAGCTGCCTCTTCCCTTAGCTCCTAGGCAAAGGAGACTCCAGGAATGAAGATCAGACCTGCCTTTGTCATAACTTGATTAAATCTTTAATCACAGCAAAATCTTTCATCATAAAACATTAATGGGTGAGGGGGTAAGGCCATTTATTTAAAGCCTAGAAGGCTGTTTTCACTTGTAGAACCCTGTACCTGAGAGGCTGCCTAGGAATGTGGCACAGATACACTATGCGTTGCTGTGCTCCCTGTTCTGAGCCACTGTCTATGTGGGGCATCTAAGCTACTGTTTCTATTGCTTCTGTCGACACGATGATGTATCGGCGGATCTTTGTTTTCTATCTGTTACTCATAAATTAACTCCCGTCCCAGTCTGTGGTAGCATTTTGTGCCCACCACAATCCCATTTACTCATGTGTCTTTCCATGTCCCTGTGGCTGGTTTTCTTTATGAGCTGTTGGAACACAGAATTTACTTTTTTCATTCTTGCTCAAGTCTTGGGTTTTGTTTGCTCTTCTGGATTCACCTTTCTGAAGATGAGGGGTTGCCTAGGAAATGATCCCTGAAGAACGGGAGTCAGAGCAAACTTGTGAGGACAGATAAACTTGCACAGAAAGTGGTAGACTTAGGACTATGGCCAATGGGGAAGAGGAAGCTGCCAGAGGCCACATGTTCCCTGATTCATCAGTTGATTCTTCTAACGGACATGTGAGTCTCCCCTGCCTGTCAGCTACACACAGCAGATGAGAAAGGGAGATGAGGAAGAAAGACAGGGTCTCAGCTTTCTTGAGAATTGAACTGGGAAGAGAGTACAGGAAGAGGGGTTTAAAAAATTAAAACAATCTTTTCCATAAAGTTAAAAGCAACAGATGCAAAAAAAAAAAGATTGCAGGTTAAAGGCTCACCTTATGGGTGATATTTTTATGTATTAACTGAAGATAGTGACAAGGAGAGGTATTTAAGAATACAGATTTACGCCGGGCGGTGGTGGCGCACGCCCTTAATCCCAGCACTCAGGAGGCAAAGGCAGGCGGATCTCTGTAAGTTCAAGACCAGCCTGGTCTACAGAGCTAGTTCCAGGACAGGCTCCAAAACCACAGAGAAACCCTGTCTCGAAAAACCAAAAAAAAAAAATACAGACTTATAAATGCAATGCAGCATATAAATCATTTATGAATAAACGTAATAAATGTGTGTAAGACATCCATGTAACCTATTTTAATGTTTGACAGAAAAGTTACTAAAGCAGTCAAATAAATAAAGGGGTATTTTATGCTTGAGGAAAAGAAGAAGTCACAATTCTCCAAATCTACATAAATTCAATGAACCTTAATTAAAAGAGGGACAACAAAGTTTTAGTAAATTCTATGTGCTATTCTAAATTATAGATTTGTTTTAAAAAGTGTCAAGAACACACAGAATAATGATGAGGAGGATGTTAGAAAGATCTAGCCTACTAGACATGAACAAATCGTCCAAAGCATAACAATGAAAGACAGCCCAGAACATGTCCCAGCGCTGGGAACTGGAGGTCTGACCAAGAGGTGATACTCTCTAGTAGAGAAATTCCAGGAAAGTTCTGGGACACCTGGTTATATGCACAGAGAACCATATCCCTACCTCAGACCATGACCTTAAAGGTCCACAAAATTGCTATGTGTGGTGTGGCCATTTCCTCAGAATTCAAACATTTATGCAGATACCCCTTCTACAGGGAGGACAGGAAGTGATCCAACCTACAAAGCTTAGGGTACTCAAATAGAGGTAAAAAAAAACCACAAACCGAGGGAATTCTGGATATGGAAGAGTCTGGATAACAAACAGGAACTTCAGAAACAAGTATAACCAACAGAATACAAGAGATAGAAAAAAGAATCTCAGGTGCTGAAGACATTATAGAGGAAATAGACTCATTGGTCAAAGAAAACATTAAATCCAACAAATTCTGGGATACCATGAAAAGACCAAACCTAAGAATAAGAGGATAGAAGAAGAAGATGTTCAGCTCAAAGGCAAAGAAAATATATTCAACAAAAGCATAGAAGAAAACTTTTCCAACCTAAAGAAGGATATCCCTACAAGAAGCTTACAGAACATCAAACAGACTGGATCAAAAAGCAAAAAACAACAACAGAAAAGTCCCTTCACCATATAATAATCAAAACACAAAACATACAGAATAAAGAATATTGAGAGCTGCAAAGGAGCTGTCAGGTAACATATGAAGGCAGACCTATCAGAATTACACCCCACTTCTCAATGGAAACCATAAAGCCAGAAGGTCCTGAGCAGATGTGCTGCAGACACTTAGAGACCATGGATGTAAACCCAGACAACTATATCCAGCAAAGCTTTCAATCACCGTCAATGGAGAAAACAAGTACTCCATGACAAAAACAGATTTAAACAATACATATCCACAAACACAGCCCTACAGAAAGTACGAGGAGGAAAACCCCAACCTAAGGAAGCTAATTGCACCCACAATAACACAGGCAACTGAAAACCTTTCACCAGCATAACCCAAAGAGGGGAAACAGACAAACCCTACTACTGAAAAATAACTGGAATTAACAACCACTGGTCATTAATATCTCTTAATATCAATGAACTCAATTCACCTATAAAAAGACACAGGCTAAGAGAATGGATACGAAAACAGGATCCAGCCTTCTGCTGTTTACAAGAAACACACCTCAACATCTGAGATACAACCTCAGAGTAAAGGGTTGGGAAAAGGTTTTCCAATCAAATGGACCTAAGAAACAAGCGGGTATAATATCATAATATCTAACAAAAGAGATTTCAAACTAACATCAATCAGAAGAGATGGAAAAGGACATGTTATACTCATAAGAGGAACAATCTATCAAAATGTAGTCTCAATCCTGAACATCTATGCCCCAATACAAGAGTATCCACATGTGTAAAAAAAAAACTTTACTAAAACTTAAATCACACATTAAACCCCACACACTAATAGTAGGAGACTTCAACACTTCACTCTCACCAATGAACAGGTCAACCAGACAGAAGCTTAACAGAGAAATAAATGATGTCATGAATCAAATGGACTTAACAGACATCTAGAGAACATTCCACTCAAACACAAAAGAATATACCTTTTTCTCAGCACCTCATGAAACCTTCTCTAAAACTGACCACATACTCAGTAAAAAAGCAAACCTCCACAGCTACAAAAATGGAGTAATCCCTATCTTATCAGATCACCATGGATTAAAGTTAGAATTTAACAACAATATTATTCTCAGAAGGCCTACAAACTCACAAAAATTGAACAGTGAACTATTGAACCACCCTAAATCAAAGAAGAAATAAAGAAAGAAATTAAAGACTTCCTTGAATTCAATGAAAATGAAGGCACAACGTATCCAAACCTATGGGACACTATGAAAGCAGTGCTAAGAGGAAAGTTCATAGCACTAAGTGCCCACATAAAGAAAATGGAGAAAGCTTACATTAGTGACTTAACAGCATACCTGAAAGATCTAGAACAAAAATAAGCAAACTCACCCAGGAGGATTAGAAGACAGTAACTAATCAAATTGAGGGCTATTCAACAAAATAGAAACAAAGAAAACAATACAAAGAATCAATGAAACAAAGAGCTGGTTCTTTGAGAAAAATCAACAAGATAGACAAATCCTTATCCAAACTAATCAAAAGGCAGAGAGAGAACATCCAAATTAACAACCCAGAAACAAAAGGGGGGGCATAACAACAAACACTGAGGAAATTCAGAGAATCATTAGGTCATACTATAAAAACCTGTACTCCACAAAATTGGAAAAGGTAAAGGAAATGGACAATTTTCTAGATAGATACCACATACCAAAATCAAATCAAGAGCAGGTGAACAATTTAAATATACCTATTAACTGCAAGTAAATAGAAGCTGTCATCAAAAACCTTCCAAACAAAAAAACCCCAGGACCTTATGGTTTTAGTGCAGAATTCTACCAGAACTTCAAAGAAGAGCTAATACCTATACTCCTCAAAGTGTTCCACATAATAGAAACAGAAGGAACAGTGCCAAACTCTTTTTATGAGGCTACAGTTACCCAAATGCCAAAACTACACAAAGACTCAACCAAGAAAGAGAATTACAGATCAATCTCACTCATGAACATCGATGCAAAAATTCTCAATAAAATACTGGCAAACCAGATCCAGGACACATCAAAAAAAAAAACCATTCTCCATGATCAACTCAGCTTCATCCCAGAGGTGCCAGGATGGTTCAACATATGAAAATCTATCAATGCAATCCATCATATAAATAAACTGAAAGAAAAAAACCCTATAATCATTTCATTAGATGCTGAAAAAGCATTTGACAAAATTCAACACCCCTTCATGATAAAGGTCTTGGAGAGATCAGGGATACAAGGAACATACCTAAATATAATAAAAGCAATATACAGCAAGCCAACAGCCAGCATCAAATTAAATGGAAAGAAACTCAAGTAATTCCACTAAAATCAGGAACAAGACAAGGATGTCTACGCTCTTCATATCTCTTCAACATAGTGCCTGAAGTTCTGGTTATAGCAGTCAGACAACAATAGGAGATCAAGGGGATTCAAATTGGAAAAGAAGTCAAACTTTTGTTATTTGCGAATTATATATATATATATATATATATATATATATATATATATACATACCCAAAAACTCTACCAGAGACCTCCTACAGCTGATAAATAGCTTCAGTGATTTAGCAGGATACAAGATCAACTCAAAAAAAAAATCAGTAGTCCTCCTATATACACATGATAAAGAAGCTGAGAAGAAAATTAGAGAAACATCACCTTTCACAATAGCCACAAATAACATAAAATATCTTGGGGTAACACTAACCAAAGAAGTGAAAGACCTATTTGCAAGAACTTTTGAGTCTTTGAAGAAAGAAATTGAAGAAGATACCAGAAAACGAAAGATCTCCCATGCTCTCGGATAGATAGGATCAACATAGTAAAAATGGCAATCCTACCAAAAGCAATCTACGGATTCAATGCAATCCCCATCAAAATCCCAACAAAATTCTTCACAGACCTTGAAAGAACAATAATCAACTTCATATGGAAAAACCAAAAATCCAGGATAGCCAAAACAATCCTGATAATAAAGGAAACCCAGAAAGCTACCAGATGCCCTAGGCCTCTCCCCAAGGTTGTCAGTCAGTAAACAAATCCTGAGAGGCAAGACTCTCCAGTCTGAGCTGTGTGGGAAGCTCTATGGACACAGCGTCTATGAGCTGCCCCCTCCCGTGGGGTAGGATTTTCGGTGATACAGCTGTTCTTGGGTCTCTGGTGTTCCTCCTGTAAGTAATGCCATTCCCTGAGCAAGACTTGAGCGGAACATTTCTTTGTTCTGTCATCAATGCCTGTCACTGTCTACAGGGAACAGATGTTTGCAACTGCGCAGAAAGTCATGCACCACGACCTCACATTTATTTAAAAATTAAAATGTTTTAAAACAAGTGAACAGCTTTGTGAGAAGTGAGCTACCTCACAAATGAGTTATGACATAAAATATAAAAGAAAGCATATTTGGCTGTGTTAAAGTTAAGAACTTCAGTATAAATGGAAATCATTAAAAACCTAAGACAATCTCCTTGTGGAAAGGTATTGTCGATATATTAAGCTGACAATGAATCAGAATTCTTATTTCATGGGGAATTTCCATAAATCAATAAATAAATGACTCAGTAAGAAATCAAGGAAAGGGTCGGAACTGGAGAAAATCCAATGGGCAGTAAACAGACACTCTATCAAGCTGGCAGCCAGAGCAAGAAATCAAACCCTAAGACACCATTTCCCACTCAACTTAATGGAAACACTTGGAAAGTGGTCCAGGACCAAGAGTTGGCCGAGATGTACATCAGCAAAAAGTAGGGTGTAAATAAAATGGTACAATTTCCTTAATAAAAAAAAAGCAGAAGGATGGAAGAAGAAAGAGAGACAGGGAAGAAAAGAAAAAAGGAAGGTGGGGGTTACCTCCCTGAGCAATATCTAAACACACTTAGACATAACAATTCCATGTCAATGTGATTAACTCAGAGGGCTCCCACAAAGACATGCTCAAAAGCATCCACCGCAACGTGGTTGATAGAATCCAAAGGCTCTTTTTAACAAGGGGAGACTCAACGGGAGAAAGGATGGAACAGGATGGCTGGGGGGGGGGGGGGCGGGGAATCAGAACCTGTGCAGAGGAGAAAATGAGCTCATAGGAACAGGCTACCTCATCCTGGAGTGGTGGTTTGAATGAGAAAGGCCCCTATAGGCTCAATATTTGAATGTTTGGACCCCAGTTGGCAAGACTTTGGGAAGAATTAGGAGGTGAGGCTTTGTTTGAGGAGGTATGTCACAGAGCATGGGCTTTGAGGTTTCAAAAGCCCATACCATTCCTAGTTAGCTCCTGCTTGTGGATCAAGATGTGAGCTCTCAGCTACTGTTCCGGGGCCATGCTGCCTGCTGCCATGCTCTCCACCATGGTGATCACAGACACTAACCCCCTGGAACTGTAAGCTGCAAATAAACCCTCCTAAAAGTTGCCTTGGTCTTATTACAGCAATAGAAAAGTAACTACGACACACGGGTACATCCTGTGCTGATGATGCCAGGAAAGCAAGCTGCAGGAGAAAGCACATGCACTAGACATGTGTGGCAATGCCTAAAGATTGTTCTCAAAACTCTATTCTGTTAATAACATTAGTCTGTATTAGTTTTCCTTACAAAAGAACATGGATGGAGATTTCACAGTATAGCTTTCTGTCTTTAAATTTAAATATAAATAAATATAGCAAAATGTTAAAATTGGACTGCTGTCCCCTTCGTCTGTCTGTTTCCGTTAAAATGTTTAGAAGTATGTGAAAGTCCTTCAGAATGCTCTCTGAGCCTAGGGGCTCCCCCAGAAGGAGAGCCTGAGAAAAGAGCACACAGGGAGCTGGGCTCAAGGAAGAGAGGCCAGGAGAAGGACAGAGTGCAGACAGAGTGCAGACAGAGTGGAGAGAAGAAGCTGGGCCATAAAAGGTTTTGTGGGCAACTTACTGAGCTGGCCACCCTGAGGTAGCCGGGACTCCATTTCCTGGGTCCTTCTGGGACCCTTGCAGAGACTTCATAACTGAGCACCTCCGTCACAGCAGACAGGATGGTTCATTTTCCCACTGGATCATGGTCTCACTGGACAAGTTTCCCCCTGAAGGATCTGGTCTCACACTTCACTGAGTTAAAACCACTGTGCAGGGGGTACCTGAAGTCACCCAATCCTGCAGTCTTGGCAAGGCATTTAGAATATTCCAGAAAGCAAGAGATGCTGAACACTGCTGAGGCAAGGTGCTCTCCAGTTACACCTGAATTAATCTGGTTACTATGGCAACAGCTAGTGTAAAAAGTAGGCTATGAAATGCAGCAGGCCACGAGACTCCTATAGTACAAATAGTTTTCAGAAATTAAATGCATCTACTGAAAACATCAACAGGGGTTTCAAAAAAAAATCTTCGGGTTTGATGTCAATGGAGGTTCTCACTAAAGAAAGGATGTTTGATTTGGGACTCTGATAACAAGAAAGCAGTGAAGGTCTGAGAGGAAGAGAATGTGCAATTAATGCAACAATCTTGAGACAGTGTGATCACAGAACAGAACAAGCAGAGAAGAGATTGGCACAAGATTAATGACGGAGGGAAGGTCAGAAGAAAATATTGATTTTATTCTAAGCATGACAGGAAGCTATTTTGAGAGTCTGAAGCAGATGAGCGGTGTCGACTGCTTTATGCAGAGCAGAAGGAATAGGATGAGTTCCAGGGCTGGAAAGGATGAACTAGGCACAAGATACTTTGTCTCTCCCACCGTCTGTAACCAAATCCATACCAAAGACACAGTTAGGGTGGATAGAGTCAAAGACTCAAAAAGTTCTAAACCTGAGAAGACAAAGTTCTGACCTGGGAGTGAGTTGCGCTTTCCTTCACGGCCCTGCCCTGACCCAAAAGGCAGGTTAGAGCTCAGAGGGCTGAGATGATCTGTCCCGGGAGTGTGCGGGGATCTCACAGGTGTATGCACAACAGGAAGAGGCACAGAAGCTTCGCTCCCAGCCTGACTAGCGGAGAGTGTTCCATTCCTTTTGCTCTTTTCCAGTCCAGCCTGAGGGCGGCACCATACACAGACAGTGCTGTCAAAGCGCCGGCTGCATGCGTGAACACCACTCTCTGGTCCAGGAGCCTACGTCCTACAGACCACAGTGTCAGCATCCATCACATCCGGCTTACTCTCTGTTCTTTTGACCAATCAGTCACACAACACACACACAGGAAAGTCACACCTACCTTTAGTGGGGACACAGGAGGGAGGTTTGGGATAGGACAGAGATTAAAAATTCAATCTGACAGTTAAATATGTGAACAGGTTTCACCAGGGCACAACACATGGAATAAGGCCAGGAGACCATGGTTAGAGTCCTCAATTCTGGGATGGCATAGAACACAGAAAGAACCAGGGAATGCCACAGATGCTTTGAAACTGGAGAGCTTGGCCCTTTGGCCCTTGGCCAAATACACTGTGGACTACCCACCAAAACAGAAATGTCAATGTTTTTCTGAGGACCCAGATGAGACCCCAGCATCTCATGGCATCAGATGCAAATACTCAGAAGATCTTTGGGAAAAAAATGCCACCGGAAAATATGAACTCCCATGAAGGACAAAACAGCAAGGCACCTCAAAATGCCTACCTTACAGAAGGATGTGCCCAAGAAGGCAGAAAAGCATTCCAAGACAGAGGGGAGAGGGAGAGGCAGGAGGATGAGCCAGGAGATGCAGCAGAGTAGAAAAGTGACCTGGAAAACCCACCTGGTCGTAACTCACTGCAGTAACAAAGAGGACAATGAGAGAAAAGACCAGAATAAACCACCTGGAACTGAGAGACCTTTCTTCATTGACAAGCTACGCACCCCACACGCCAGTCACCTCACATGCTCTGCTCACGTTTACCAGTGCCTCTACTCAGTCTACAAGTAAAAAAAAATCCCCAAATAGTAATCTAGAAGAGTAGAAAATCATATGAAGAATGTTTAGGGACAACAAAGGAAATGAGACACCTAAAATTTCATCCATCAGAAAGAACAGAGGAAAAACATTGAAAAGTATAATCCTTAGCAGGGAGTTGGGGAACAACCTAATAAGAACTATGTTCTGAGAAACCGAGAAAAAAGTAAAAATCCACACACAGCTTCTGAAGAAGTGATGGCAGAAAACCTCTTAGACTTGACTGCAATGTTAAATGGATTCTGGAAGCTCAACACACCCAACACAGCACAAATGTAAGAATCCTTTATCTAAGCTGCAGAGAGAAAAGGCAAAAGGCTACTGGGGTAAACAAGCAAGAGACAAAGGGAACAGGTGTGAAAAGTCTGAAGTTGTCATCAGACGCTGTGAAGGGCAGAGAAAGCAGGACATTTTACAAGTGACTGAGGGGTGGAAGGACTGTAACCTAGAAGTCTATATTCACGGGGGAAAAAAACAAAATGTCCTTCAGGAATGAGGGATGGGGAGGGCCGGGAAGCTAAAAGAGGCCTTACAGAAAGACCTTCAGAAGAAAGGGCAAGAACATTACCAGGAAACTTGGCATGGGAAGAAAGAGAAAAGAGCAACAAAAATGTCAAGTGCCCGGCGAAAGGGAACTTACAAAGATCTATGACAGTAAAAGGCAGAAGCGTGGCAGCATCCACCTGGAGCAGGGACAGTTAGCGGCGACAAAGAAGAACATTGCTTAATGAAGGAAGCCTGAATCTACCAAGAATACACAATCAGTCTTAATGTCCATCCACTTAGCTCCATGTGCAACCCAGGGAACTGAAAAGAAAAAACAATGGACAGAAGACACCAACAGGATCTTCTTGGAAATGAACAGAGTAAGTAGACACAAAGTCAACAAGCTGTGAGAGTCATGACCCACCACCCATGTTTGACTGATATGTAATGAAAACCACACCTCACACCCACAAAGCACATGCACTAGTGCGCAGTAAAAGCACACAAGATACGTTCTCAACTGAAGCAAGATTAATCCAGAGGTCAGCAGCAGAATGACCAACGGGGTATTACAAATGTGAGGAAATGGGCCAACGCCCTTCAAACAGCACTAACGGGAAACCAGGTTTGTTTGCAGTAAAAACCAAGGCACATCATCGGAAATAAGAAAGAAACTCACAGGAAGTAGAAGGAGGAAACAAAGATGAGAAAGGCAGAAAGACAGAGAACACTGACTGATTTAAACAAACTGATTGATTCTTCAAAAAACTCAGTATAATTTTATGATAAAACTTTAAAAGGGAGAGGGGGTGAGAAAGAGGGGAGAGAGACAGAGACAGTCAAACAGGCTTTAGGGTGGCGTGGAGACATCAGAGTTCCAGACTCACAGTGTCACAACCCAGATGATGCAAGGCACAAACAACCAAAATCAAAATTAACTCAAAAAAAAGGTAAAAGATCTCAAAGTGTCAACCTGTTAAGTCAATCAAATCTACTACTTTTTAAAAATCCTCTCCAGGTTGGAATTCTTTCCTGACAAATTCTACCAAGCAGTTTTTTGGTTTGTTTTTGTTACTGTTTTTGGGTTTGTTTTTGTTATGTTTTGTTTGGGTTTTTTGTTGTTGTTTTTGTTTGCTTTGGTTTTGTTTTTCAAGACAATACTCTCTGTAGCTTTAGAACCTATCCTAATATGAGTGAGTACATCCCATGTTCCTCTTTTTGGGTCTGGCCTACCTCACTCAGGATAGTGTTTTCTATTTCCATCCATTTGCATGCAAAATTCAAGAAGTCATTGTTCTTTACTGCTGAGTAGTACTCTAATATGTATATATTCCATACTTTCTTCATCCATTCTTCCATTGAAGGGCATCTAGGTTGTTTCCAGGTTCTGGCTATTACAAACAATGCTGCCATGAACATAGTTGAGCATATACTTTTGTTGTATGATAGGGCATCATCTCTTGGGTATATTTCCAAGAGTGGTATTGCTGGGTCCAAAAAGCATGGGATACAACTGGACTCGCTGAACATAGCGGACAATGAGGACTACTGAGAACTCAAGAACAATGGCAATGGGTTTTTGATCCTACTGCACGTACTGGCTTTGTGGGAGCCTAGGCAGTTTGGATGCTCACCTTACTAGACCTGGATGGAGGTGGGTGGTCCTTGAACTTCCCACAGGGCAGGGAACCCTGATTGCTCTTTGGGCTGATGAGGGAAGGGGACTTGATGGGGGAGGGGGAGGGAAATGGGAGGCGGTGGCAGGGAGGAGGAAGAAATCTTTAATGAATAAATAAAAATTTTAAAAAAGTGGTACATTTTAAAAAAAAAAGAACCTATCCTGGAACTTACTCTGTAGATCAGGCTAGCCTCAAACTCACAGAGATTCACCTGCCTCTGCCTCCAGGGTGTATCACCAATGCTGGGCTCAAACAGTTTTTTGTAACTAAGCAAAGAAATTACACTGTGTGATTTCTTCTAGAAAACAGAAGTGGAAGAAATGTCACCAAGAACAATTTAGTGTAGTCCCTAAAGTAGATGCAGACAAAGCAAAGCACTCATAAACGCCCTGCATGAAACTGCTCTTTATAAACCCTAAGTTTAGTTCCCAGCACTCACACGAGGTGCTTCCCAACCACCTGTAATGCTAGTCTCTTTGGGCATGTATGTGCCCATACCTCCACACAGACACATATGAATAAGTAACACTAAAATCCTTTTGAAAAATACAAATAGAGTTTGTATCACAATCTGACAAATTATGAAGCTAGAGAGATAAGTCAGTAGTTAGGAGCACTTGCTGCTCTTCCAGAAGACTTGGGTTCAGTTCCCAGCATCCACATGGTGGCTCACAACTGTCTGTAGCTTCAGTTTCAAAAGGATCTGACAGCCCCTTCTGACCTCCCTGGGTACCCAGGCATGCATGTGGTACATATAGATAAATGTAGCCACATACTTGTACAAATATAAAAATAAGTAAATAAATCTTTGTAAAACACGTGACAAATAGGGTCACCTTTAAAAATATTTAACACACAGAAGTTCTGGGCAATAAAACAAATTAATAAAAAATTTTAAATATGGGGCGGAGAGATGGACTTGTAGTTAAGAACACGTTCTGCTTACCTAAGTTAGGCTCCTAGCACCCACATGGGACAACTCACAACCACTATAATTCCAACTACAGGAGATGTGACACCCTCTTCTGAACTCCTTAAATACACTCATATACATACACACATACATACATAAATACATACACACACTTAAAAATAATCTTCTAAAATTAAATATGATAAAATTACGTATAAGGCAGCACATGGCAAAAAAAATAGCAAAAGCTCAATAAACGTAAAGGATATTAAGCCTCACCCTCAGTTAACGATGTTAAAGTTGTAAAACCAGTGAGAAGCTGCACACACTTCAAACCATTCATCTTTTCGTAAGAAAGAAGGGCATTTTTAATGAGGCTGGCAAGTTGTATTCTCATACTCTCAGGGATGAATTGCAGAGGAAAATTCTGTAGTGCACACGAAAAATGCAGATTCTTTCAAGTTCTGTCTCAGACACACTCTCCACCTGCACACAGACTTACACACAAAAATGTTAGACACAAACAGCCGGTAGGGAAAGTCTAGCTCAGAGCAGAGGGGAGACTGGTGAAAAGCACACCCACATGTCTGATACGAAAGGGCAAACAACGTGGATCACACAGGTATCTGGCTGGCATAGAAGCAATGTTTTATTTTTACTTTTAGAACAGAAACGGGAACTGTGCATAGCGCCAGAGAAGTGGCACAGAGAAGCAAATGTCTGCAGAATGTCACCAGCGGGGGTCTCGGCGGGAGACACAACAGGTATGGGCTTCGCTCGCTCACCATACGTCCTGTAGACGTGGATTTATGAAATGAGTCTGAATGGCTTCGGAAGGGAGCGAGACAGCTTTTTAAGTATAACATTCCCATGATTTTCAGCTGAGGACAGGCCAGGCTCAGCAATTCAGTGGCCCTTCCAGGGCAGGCCCTAGGTTCAAAGTCGAGAATTCTTCCTGCTTTTCCTCCACTGGGTCAAGATGCCTTGCCACAGGCAGTCATCTGCTGT
This sequence comes from Microtus pennsylvanicus, assembly GCF_037038515.1. Classification (NCBI taxonomy): domain Eukaryota; kingdom Metazoa; phylum Chordata; class Mammalia; order Rodentia; family Cricetidae; genus Microtus; species Microtus pennsylvanicus. Next base: position 1,725,653 of record NC_134580.1, read on the forward strand.
GTCCTCATCATAGGCCAGGAATCCTGGGGACTTACTTAAGCAGTGAAAACAGAGGAAAGGAATGGCCTAGGATACATGGTCAGAGACTAAGAGCAAGAGGGGAAGATAGTGCCAACTTCTATACCTATGCCATATACGCCAGGCTCTGCCTTAAATACCTGACATTCAGCTTTCTATCTTAACCCTCACAACAACCGTACCAGGAGCTGGGGTTTATAAACAAACATCATCACAGAGCTGGGAGTCAACATGAGTGAGGGCACCTCACTCCTACTTTGTCCCTCTTTTGCTATGCATGTTGGGAGAGGGACATATATGCAATGTGCAAATGTTTGCTAAGTGTTTGTACCTGTGTGCAGGTGTACATATATGTCTGCAGGGGCTCTCAGAGGCCTGAGGGTAATGCCAGGGATTTTCTTTGATTACTTTCTATCTTATTTTCCTTGAGGCAAGGTCTCCCATTCAAACCCAGGTCTTGCTGGTAAGGTTCAGCTAGTCTAGTCTTACTAGACAGCTGGCTTCTGGGTTCTCCCATCTCTACCTTCCAATGCTGGGATTGCAGATGGGCCGACACACACCCATCATCTATGTGCATGCTGCGGTGCAAACCCTTCTCCTACTGCTTGCATGGCAAGTGCTTTCACTTCCTGTGGCATCTCTCAAACCTTTTAATGCCACTGTTGATGTCCCTGGGCTCCACTGCCTTCTGCAGACTCCTCATGGCTCCTTGGTAAATGGGGCGTCATGCAGTCACAAACAGTGACAGGCTAGGAATGTCTCCTCCCTGTATCTTAGCAGGGCATAGTACTTTTTAATGTGTGTGTGTGTGTGTGTGTGTGTGTGTGTGTGTGTGTGTGTGTGTTATACATGAAGGTTTGTAGGAGTTGCTTTTCTCCTATGGGAGTCTGGGTGTAGAATTTACGTTGTCAAGCTTGGTGCTCAGTGCCCTTATCCACTGAGCCATCTCGCCAACTGAGAACAGAATATTTTGTAACTCAATCACATCACAAGAGCAACAACTGTCACCTCCTCCTGTATCTTGCCTAGTGCCCTCAGGACTCTGGGCTCTGGCTCTGGCCTTCCACTGCACAGCTTTCTCCAAATTCACAGAAGCCATTGCTATTCCTACTATTCGGACAGACAGTTTCATGGCCCAGCTTTCCCCATCAGTTCCCATTGGGCTGCTCTTCTTTCTCTGCCATGCACGTCCCATGTCCCCTCAGCATTACTTATCAATGATCCCACTGAGTATTGCCTTTATTGGGTGAGCATTATGCTGGGTACGGCCAACATACCTGCTGGTCAGGGTGCATGACCTCAGATAGCTAACACTAAGGTAGGAAGATGGGCCATCAGCTAAGGCAGGTGACATCTTATGGAAGTTCCCAGGGCCAGCTGTGCATAGTAGATCTTCTTATAGGACTCACCCTCCCTTTTCCCAAAGAGCATGGCACACAAAAAAGAAACAAGGACTTCCAATGTTCATTTATTGATTTTGCACCAGGTACCATATTTCTTCACAAGTCATTTCTTAACATGTGATTTCATGACCACATAAGATCAATGCTATCATCTTTTGAAGATGAAATGCAGATTAACTTCCAAATCCTAGTACTAAAATTCTAAAGTCTTACAAAATTTAAAATGAATCTTCAATTTGTAAAAGCACTAGCCTCATAAAGGTCTCTTTTGAAATGGCCTTAATGCCGTATCTGTGGGCATGGGACCTCTGGGGAGCTGAGCGGCCCCTCCCCAACAGAACCGTTTTAAATGGCAGAGGGCAGGTGCAGTGGTGTCTTTAGAAAGATGGTTTCTGTTCACACAAAATACCTATACACCCTGCACCCAGCTCTGAGGACGGCATTTTCTACATAGCTCCAAATAGGGATGTCCAAGATTGGATCATTTACTGTAACCATCTAGAAAGAAATTGTTCCTCGGGAGAGAAGGAGTCACAGCTGTTAGACAGGGACAGTGCAGCCTAATCCTTTTCAGACTAATCCCTAAGAACACTATCAGGCATCTTGGTGTAAAATGTGAATTTCAAAGGTGGGGTGAGGAAGGAGAGAGAGACAGGGAGGTAGGGGAGAGAGGGAGGGAAGAGGAATATTCTGCCTCTCATCTTTACTGTTTTATGGCATTTAGGGAAAATGGTCCACTCGTCAATGATTTGATTCTCTTCTCTCCCTGGTGAGATGGATAGAGCAGACATGGTTTCTCAGTAAAGGACAGAAAGACCAACCACAGATAGAAACTGCAACCTCTCATGAAGACATGTGCACAGCAGAAGGAATCAGAGCTAGGTCTCTGGACACCTGGCTCACACAAACATGGCCCATAGCCACAGAATGGTGTTGAGAGGTGCATGAAGACCCAAGCCTTTGTGTGCCGATGTGTATAACACATACAGAGCCATTGCACACTCCAGGGTGTGATGCCCACCTCCAAAGATATTCTGGCATAAGAACAGGATGTTGGACATAACATACCCAGAATAAAGGACATTTCTCTTTCCCTTTTCCTCCCCAGAAAATGGTCGCATCAGAGGGGCTGTGGAGATGACCTGGGGGGAAGAGTGCTTGGTGCACATGCGTGACAACCTGAGCTTGGATGTTTGGATTTCCTAGAACTCATGGAAAAATTAAAAGGAAAAAAAAAAGCTGGGCATGGCAATATTTACCTATAACCTCAGTGCTGGGGGGCAGAGGCAGAAACAGGAGGATTGGCTCACTGGGGCTTACTGGTTGCCAGCCTCATGTCAAGTTTAGTGAGAGACCCCGTCACAAGGGGACAAGGTAGAGTGTGAAAGAGCGAGTACCTGACATCCTCTTCTGACCACCAGACACACACACGGACACTTGTGTCTGCATACATGCATGCACATACAACATAAACACACACACAAAAAAAACTATAGAGATGGCAGGGAGAGAAACCCTGGCAATTCTGGGAGCAAATGACCCACGCACATTTGCAGCTGGGCTTTACAATACAATTGGCTTATGCCACAGTGATTTTTTTGTGTGACATATCTGGCTTCTGTTTACACTAAAATCAGTCTAAACCTCCATGAAAGTTCTCACAAGCAGGTGGTCATTCAGCTGTTCAGACTGTAGTGGCTTTGAAGTATGAAAACCTAGATTCAACTGTCACCAGCAAGCTACAGGAGCCGGAGAAAAACATCCAACACCCGCCGGGCCTCATCTGTAGTCCAAGTGTGTCGAGAGGGGCCTGACTTTAAAAGTGAGATGTGGAGATCTCGAGCACCGCAGGATTCTGACAGAACAATCTTCACCTGTGAGCAAAAAGCAAGCAACGAATTCCTAACACGCCGCAGCACGCCACTTCAATAAACCGCTAATGCTGAGTGTGCCCAGATGCACGTCGATTCTGCTGCAGTCGCAAAGGAAAATAGAACTTCAGCTTGGCTCCCATGCTGCCAGTCTTAAAACCTAGAGGGAGTCATCAATACTTTGCGCTTCCCAGGGTCCTCCCATGGGTTGGTCCAGCGTTGAACACTACAACATCCCATCTCTCATGATTAACTTTCCAGACATCGCCCATAAAAATTAAGGGCCCTCTTTGGTTGCACACAGTTTTATATCTGACGATTAAATGTTTTAAAATCAAGGGACAACTTATATGGGATGAGAGACAAAGATGTAAAAGACTGATGAGTCCTTACACTATCTGAACTATCTGAACCTCGGGACAGGACCCTACTAAACACAATAATTCACTGAGGTAGAAAGACACTGGGGCTTCTGGAGTAACAGACAAAGATGGTCTGCCTAGAACTGAGGTCCTCTCTGGGAGAGGGAGCATCGGAAGCAAAGCCCAGGAAAACCAAGGTAAGAATAGACCCTCATACCTTCCCAGCCCACTTCCTCCTACCCGCCTCAGCCCACAGTCAGCCACTGTGAAAGGCTCTGTGACCGCAGAGCGGGTGACACTGTCTGGAACTCTGTGCATCGTGTTCCAGAAGCTCCTTTTATTTCTGAGCAGTGTCCCCCTGTGGGACTGCATCAAAGACGGCTCACCCATTCTCCTGCTCACAGGCGTTCCGAGTCATTTCCACACTGGAGTTATAGAAAGCAACGCTGTTATATAAATTCTTACATGAGAATTTTTTGGTAAATACAGTTTTTTTTTAGTCCTCTAAAATAAACATGCAGAAATGAAACTGGCATCTCTCTGGGTAGGTATGTGTTTCAAAGCTCCCCGAAGAGCTGCTGGTCAATGTGAATGCCCACAAAATGCCCACAAATTCCAGTTCAACCCCAGCTTCACCAACACTGATTACTAATGTTAGCCATTCTGGGAGGTATACAGTTGTGCCTGATAATAGGTTTATTTTGTGTCCCTCTAGCAATAACACAGAACATGTTTCAGGTGACTGAGGTCCATTAAAAAAATACCTGTTCAAAAGTTGCAGTATATTTTATGGTATGACTTTTTTTTGGTGAGTGTAATTTTTGTGATTTATTTACTTTATTTAGAAACAGAATTCAGGCATGCAACACGCCAGAGCATATACATGGAGGTCAGGGCACAGCTCTCAGGAGGATGTCTTGCCTTCTACCTTGTTGATGCAGTCTCTCTCTACAGTTCTGCTGCTGTGCTCTGTACTCCAGGCTACCTAACCTGAAAGCTTCCACCTCAACACAGGAGGGCTGAAATCACAGTGTGAGTCACAGCATCCAGCAACTTACTTGGCCCCCCGAGGATCAAATTTAGGCAATTTGGCATCCATAGTATAAGGTTTTACCCATTGCACCACCTGGCTAGCTTGAGCATAAGGTTTCAATTTTCACAAAATTAATTATTTATCAACATTTTATTTTATAATTAGCAATTTCTGAATGGATCAAAGAAATCTCCCAAGTCAGGAAGCAGCTTTGCTACATCTCCTCTGGGGAGAAAGAAAGGGCTTTGCAGTTCTCCATAAAATTGGCTTTGTAATTGGCTAAATCTATTTATGAACTGCCTACTTGGGTAGACTGATCTTAGTTCACATTGGCACCAACAACTCTCTCTCTCTCTCTCTCTCTCTCTCTCTCTCCCGTCTTTTCAAGACAAGGTTTCTCTGTAGCTTTGAAGCCTATCCTGGAACTAGCTCTTGTAGACCAGGCTGGCCTTGAACTCAAAGAGATCCACCTGCCTCTGCTTCCCGAGTGCTGGGGTTAAAGGCGTGTGCCACCACCACCCGGCTCACTCTCTTGATTATTACATCTTTACATAAGTCTTAAAATCACATACCTAATTCCTCCAACTTTCTTCTTTTAGGTCAAGTAATATTTCCTGTTCTGTTTAAAGATACTTTTCACAACAACTTGTTAGTTTCTGGTTTAAAATAACACTGTTAATAAATATTATCAGGATTTTAGCTGGGATTGCCTTGAGTGTACAGTCAATACAGAAGAAACTGGAATCTCAGTGAAAACCAGCTCTTTTGAGTATCCAGCGAACATCATTCACCAGGTATTCATGTCCCTTCCCCATGTCTCGACACCTTCTAGAAAGAGGTCACATTTTTACAATTTTATTCCTGTGAGTTGTGTTTTGGCTTTATTGAAACATTATTTTCAAATTTCCAGTTGTTGCTAATACACAGGAAGATAGCCAGCCATGTGTGCTGTGCAGTAGCAGACATGTGGATGATGACAGGTTTTTGGTTTTTTGGGGTTTTTTTTGGTTATTTGTTTGTTTGGTTGTTTTTTTTACTATCAATTTCTAACATTTAGGTCTTTAACTGTTTTTTACTTTTTTAAATCTATTGCTCTGGGTAGGATTACAAGGAATATAACAGAGAGCTCACAGCAGACGCGTTTGCCCGGCTCCTGTTCATGGAGAAATTGCTCAGACTTGCCTGCAGCAACAGTAACCACACGCTCTCTACCCAGGAACTTTCTCATGCTGAGAAACTTTCAGAAACGCTAGTTCACAGAGTTCCCAGCTAAGTTCGGAGTAGAATTTTGTCCAAGGATGCCCTTCGCCAATTGTCAGGTTTCTTCCCTTTGTTTTATTAATGGGCTAAATTCCAATGGTAGATTTTTCACTGCTTAAACTAAATGCACTTTTAGGATAAACAGGAAATGTTAGTACGCTATTATGGCTTACATATGGTTGAAATGGACTTGTATTTTGTTTTTCAAGTCAGCCTTTGAATACTTACGGCTGCTGGCCTTGAGTTTTCCTGTGATGTGGTGTTTCTGGAAAGAAGCAGCATGGTGAGGTTGGGGTCAGGAGGGACTCCTACCTGCCTGCTTTCTAAACAGGTTATATCATTCTATAGTTTTATTTATATAAGCATTAGTACATGGTAATTAAGAAAACATTAAAACCTTGGAGGATCTTGAAATCTCTAAGTTTATAATTTCTATGAATACATGAGGATAAACTTTTCTATAAAATGTCATTATTTCAGGACTTGGTAAGATGCAAAATAATGTATTGTTTTTTAATATACTGAGAAATGATGTCAGCTTGAATAAATATGAATGATGTTTCTTACTCAATTTCATTTGGTATATAATCATGTGCCATAATCTACCAACATCATAGGCAAAGAAAAACCCTTTGTGATCACTGAGCTCACAAATAACAATTTCTCCTTGCTGTGGGATATTATTTTAACTGGGCAAAGATGTGTTACATTTCTTTATGCTGCAAAAGATTACTTCAACTGTGTACAGGCATGTTACTTTAATTTCTGCTGAATTTGTTTAACAATGTAAGCATGCGTGTTTAATTATACAAAGGTATGTTGCATCTGTTTCACCTTGCCTGCCTAAGACACCTGATTGGTCTAATAAAACGCTGAAAGGCCAATAGCTAGGCAGGAGAAAGGAGAGGTGGGGCTAGCAAGCAGAAAAAATAAATAGAATGAGAACTCTGGGCTCAAGAGAGAAGAAAGAATGAGAGGAGGAGAGAACAAAGGAGATGCCAGGGAGCCAGTCACATAGTAAGAAGGAAAGAAAGACATATAAAATAAAGAAAGGTAAATAGCCCAGAGGCAAAATGTAGAGAAAGAAAAACCGGATAATTTAAGTTAGAAAAGCTGGCCAGAAATAAACTAACCTAAAGCCGGGCATTTGTAAATAAGAATAAGTCTCCATATCTTTATTTGGGAGTTGGGTGGAGGCCCCCTACAAAAGAAAAAGCCTGCTACATCTTCTTCATTTTTCCTTTAGAACTTTTAGTCTTTCATACTTTGAAACCATTAACAGAAAATTATAGAAATAAGTAATTCGAGGTAGGCTGCCCCAATACCCACCCTTATCCACCAGGCCTTGTAAGCTATAAGCCCCATCCTGGCCCCAAAGTCACCTATCCTGCAACCTCAGGGGAACTCTGAAACACACCTTGCTACAATATAGAGAGGACCAAGAGGGGAGTGACCAGCCACCCAGCAGGACACTCCACTCTTTAGGTTCTCCATTGTGGGGCAAAACCCTGGGCCTCTCCCCAACCTGCCTCAGCTTCTCTAGTCAGCCAGCAGGAGAGTTTCCTGGAGAGAGAACCAAGAGAGAGGAACTCTAAAGCAAAAGCTGTGACTGCACAGAGTGGACCAAGAGAGCGACCAGGAGAGCAGGCTAGGAGAGACCTCAGTGGCTCCCTGAGACACGGACATTGATTGACAGGACAGAACAGAACAAGAACAATTCCCAAAGATGCAGACAGCCACTGCAAGGATTGGGCCAAGATGCAAAGACACTGCTGGCATCAATTGAAGAAAAAGATGAGTTAGGCATCAATGCAAGAATTCATCCAAAAACCTAAAAGACAACATGGTCACACAAGAACCCAGTGGTCACACAAGAACCCAGTGGTCACACAACAGGAAGACTTGATCATCCTAACCCAAAAGAAGCAGAAGAAAACCATTTTAAATGTACCATGATAAAGCTTGCCTTCTTAAAAGCTTGAACTACTTTTACTGGAGGCATCATCTCAGGCCACAGAATACTTCTTCGTGAGAACTTTCTAATTGAGATTGTCTATTCACAAGTTCTACTTCTTCTGGGTCAATTTTTGAACTTTGTCTGCTTTTCTCTCTCGAAACATTGATCCGCTTTGCCCAAGTTGTTAAATTCACTGGGCTATGGGTCTCTACCGTATCCTCTTACATTTCCAAATATAGCATATACAAAACCCACAGAAGGCCGCATCTTCCATTTCTTCTACTAGCCATATGTGTTTTCTCTCTTTCCCCCTCATTGCCCTAGTTATGATTAATTTTATTATTAATCTTTTTGAAGTATCAGCTTTTGGTTCCATTGACTCTGCAAACTCTTTCACGCCCCCTTTTACTGACATGCTTTCTTCTCTACAATTTCTTCTGGGAGTACTGAACTCTTCTTTGTGTGATGCAGAAGCCACTCCAGCGATGCCAAGCCACTCATTTCTAATATAAGCATTCACTCTTCCATAAACACAATTAGGTGTAGCTGGTTAACAAAAATGACTAGGTTGGCTATGGTTTTCCTGTGGGTTTTGTATACTTAAATAATATCCAAACAGTCAGGTAGGTATACCATGGGGTTGTCTGCGTCTCTCCTTTGTGTGCCAGCTTTGTTTTGAAATTATGTTTTTATGTGTATTTATATTTAGAACTGTAATGAGAACTCAATTCCTCAATCATAACAAATTTTCCCATCTCTTTCTCTTGCAAGCCCAAATGTTTAATGTTAACAAGTTCATACCAACCTCCTATATATTAGGGTTTACATACACTGGGCATATGTGATGCTGGTTTCTGGCAAGGGGCATACAGTTAGTGTCTTGTCATATGGAGTCTGACAAGTTCTACTTTCAACGCAGTACAGAATCTGTCTGCACTGGGGAAACGTTGGACACAAACAAGTAAGTCTGTACTATCTACATCCTTTTTCGGCCACTCATTCCTTGTTCTCCTCTTTCTCCCCACTCCCAGCCCAGAGGGAGCTCAGGTCTTTTCTATTCATTCACATATCTGATTTTCCACTGCTCTATCACTCCTGTGTGTACATCCACGTTCCCATCCCATGCTAATTCAATGTAACAAGCTCCCAACAGGCTGGTGAAGATGAAGAAGTTGCTCTGCCTGCCCCTTTTTCAAAGAAGCTGTAGGATGCACCTGGCATTTGGGGGTGCTGGCTGGAAACAAGGCAGAAGTGCCCCCAGGAATCAGACACACAATGTGTTAGAAAAAACATGTGTGAGGAAAGCATGGGACTCTCAGAGAAATACATATGCACTCACACATGCGCACATGCATGCACATATGGAAATACACTTCTGCTAGGGAAATCTACAGAAAGTCAAAGAGATCTCAAAGTCAAGCAGATGTTTTCCAAAGGATTACATAAAAGAAAGGTAGTTTAATAAAAAAAATACACTTTTAGGGAAAAGATGCAGTTGAAGCCCCCAAGAGCGAACTGCCTTGACACAAGCTCAGGCTGTAAAGGTGTGATCAGAACTCAGTAGGGACATGGGGAGAAGCAGGACTAGAGCCAACTGGTCAACCCCCTATGGGGCTAAGGATACACAGTATCCAACATGAATTAGAGACAGTGAAATTCCATCCCAGGATTTTGAGATCAGTTAGACTTAGAGATAATGGAAAAGGAAGATCAGAAGTGAACTCTTAAACCCAAGAACTAGACAAAGAAATACACAGGCCGAAAGAAGAGAAGATGAAGGCTACAGGTTGGCAACAAAGACCAAAGTGGTGCTTCAGCCAACAGCCAATGCTTCCAAGTCTACTTCAACCTTAAGTTACCATTACAGCTACAGGGACCATGATATAGCAGCTACATATCAATGAGGCACAAAAGAGAATCCATGGCAACCTGTGCCACCTCTGAGAAGTCTTGATGCAGTGGCAGTGAGAGAAGAGAAAGGGCAGGAAAGGCAGACACGATGCAGCAGAGTCACATGCAGAAGGCCTGGCACACCCTAATGCTGACTGTCAACATGCTGGCCAAATCTGCCTCGGGGGCAGGAACTTTAAAGCTTTATACAAATTCAAGTAGAAGCCACCTTGGCAGTGAGGACTGGAAAAGTGATAGGTGATGAAACGGGAAGCTAAACGGCCCAGATAAACCACTAATTCTCGCCGAAGCCATTCTCCAGTGGCCAGGGGTAAGTGAACTCGATCCGTTCAAATGGATTTTTCTGTCATCATTATGATGGACACCATACCTCTATTTTACCCTATAGAGTACATGAGAGGAATAAATAGCACAGGTCAGAGTGTTGTTTGTGAAGTCCAAAGACTGACAGGTGAGCATTAGTCACGGCGGCTGTTCTGCTCAGTTAAGCATACATATGCTGACCTGGTCCACCAGTCTGGTGGAGCTCAGTGGAGGTGGGTCCCCACTCTCCAGGGGCTGCACATAGAAACTATCCCAAGGGCTCCTGGGAGGCATTGACGCCACTTCCACACTACAAGAATGTAATGAGGAACTGTCACCTTCCACCTAAGAGAAAACCAATGGCCCTTCTCACCACATGTGACCCTGAAGTGGACAAACCCACCCTTCCCTTTCTCAGGAAGATCAGGCCTGGATGAGCTGGTGACGGAGAGGGTTACCTTGAAGGAAATGATTGTCTATGCAGAACGAGCTGACACTGTGCTGAGCTAGAAGGTCCTTGTGGTGCTGGGTTCCTCAGGGAGTACCAAATATAAGCAAATCACTATGCAAAGCCCCCATTGAAGAAGAGGCAGTCAGATCAGAGCAGAGCACCATAGGGATTGCCAGCACAGCATACCTGCTGCCCACTAACATCAAGGACCACTGCCCTGCCAGAGGCATGGCTTTGCTGGGCAGTGAGACAGGATAACCATCATCACAAGACACACACCCTCCAGCCTAGTTACCTGGTTGCCGGAAGTGTGCTGACTCTGGTGAAAAACACAGACGGCTCAACTTCCACATGCAGTCCCAGAGACAGGTTCCTGTAATAACCTTCTACATGGCCTGGGCCTCCAGAGTACTTGAAATTCAGGATGGCTTCCAGAGTCTAAAAAGTTAAGAAAAATACCAAATCAGTACCCACAAGTAGATGAGATTTCATGCTGGGAAGCAGGTTGCACCTAGGGAGAGTCTCAAGACCCTCACACATGAGAGGATCAAACTACCACAGTTCACACCGTGCATCTGGTACCACTCTTCCTGTGGTACCAAAAGTCTGAACAGTCCTCGGCGGTGCATTCATGTAGAAGGGGCTCCAATATGCACTCTGTTTAAGTACAGTGTATTTGACAGAGAAAATACACTGGGTGCACACCAGCGGATGGCTGGGAAGAGCAGCGTCCATGCAGCGGGTAGAAGGCAACTTCTACTCCCAGGCTCACAGTGACTGAGAGATCAGAGGGAAGCACAACATAGGCCCTTCCAGAAAGACCAGGGCAGTGCCACCATGCCAGAAACGGGACGTGGGATGAAGAGGTGGCAGGTGCCATCCAAACGGGCAAGAAGGTACCAGTACAAAGATGGTGGGTGGCTAAAGTTCAGTAGGGCGCCAGTGGTCCGCACTCTTCCCTCCTAGGCTCTTCCGGACCTTCCCTACTGAGTGCACATACAAAGAATGGCAGGAGAGTAGGAGGGTAGACCCTGTCTCCCTTGGTGGCACAAGAACATAACACATTCGGCCACCATACAGGGGAGGAAAGGGGAGGAAAGACATGGAAACTCCAGCCCCAGTCCTGTCGGGCCATAGCTGACCATCCTTTCCTTTGAGATGAGATTTTGGTCTACTCAGGGCGAGCAGCCCAGACCAGGAACAGGGAGGCAGGAATCAGTCAAAGATACAGCGACACTAACCAGGTACAAAGAGGCAGAGCTGCATTCTTAGAAATGCTGAGGGAGGGCCCCCACCATTGTTTTGGAGTACAGTGCTGTTGCACCAGGGAGGAGACTCATGCCCAGCCCCTGCCATGGCATTGCACAATGGCACAGTACACGAGGAAAGGGTACCAAGATGGCACAGGAAAACCTAGATGTGCTGGATCTACCTGGGACTGAAGAGGGCTGAGCATACGAGGCAAATCCTCCAGGACTGTGACCCCAGCCTCAAAGTCCTGAGGGACTCCTCAGGAGGAAGAGCTGTTAACAACCCCGACCCATGGCCCTGAACACAGGTAGAGAAATATTGAGGACAGGGAACATGCATTATAGAAAAGATGGCACCTCCTACATCCCATGTCTCCTACCCGCCCCCACTCCCCCCACCCCGCTCAGTACAAGGTGACTCTGCAGGGATCTGTAGCCTGTGGGACATAGTGTAGCCATGGTAACAAGAAACCTTGGCCCAGTTAACTCCTGACTAAAATGATAGAGCCTTCCACAGCAGTGTTCTCAAACAGGTGTTGACAGCAGGGGCCCTTAGGGCAAATCCAGCCACCACCTGATTCTGCAGGTCTGCAAGCAGAGAACTTCACTCTATTTCTTACAGGGAATAAGTCGAAAAACAAAACAGAAACAGAGCAGGCTCTGCAATGGAGACTTCCTATGGCTGGCCAAGTCAGAGACATTTATTATACAATCTTTTCCATTCAGACTTTGCAGATATTATGTCTCATCAGCTGAGAGTTCCAGAGGACCTGAGTTCTGCTCCCAGCACCCACATCTGGTGACTCACATCTGCCTGTAACTCCAGCTCCAGGGAATCCTGGGAATTCCCTGTGGGCTCCTTAGATACCTCCACTCACATGCGCAAACCCACACAGACACACAGAATTATGAACAACAAGCTTAGCAGATAGAACTGCTAGAGGAAAGCATGGAGGTGAATCTCCACACCTCTCAGACATAACCCAGGAGCACAGGAGGCAGACCAGAACATAATAGCATGGTGCCAGGGCCCCAGGAGGTGAACAACGGGATGCAAGGCCAATAACATCCCCTGACACATGTCCACACTGTGTCAAAGAAGAACAGAGAAGGCTCCCAGCACACCTGGCTCTAACCACCATCCTGAAGCACTTTCCAGAAGCAGCAACGAAAACAGAAGTTGAGCAATGGTGCTGCTGTGCTGGAATCTCCAAGCAGAGCTGAGGTACTAGAGTCAGGGCTCACTGCTCCCTAGCAAGTGTGACAGGGAGTCGTGTTTCCAAGAGGTTAAAGTGAGGTGCCTACCTTCGGCCCTTGTCTTAGGATTACTACTTCTGTGAAGAAATATCATGACCAGAGCAATGTGAGGACAGAAAAAGTTTATGTGGCTTGCACTTCCGCATCATAGTCCATCAGTGATGGAAGTCAAGAAAGGAACTCAAACTGGGAAGGAACCTGGAGGCTGGTGTTGATGCAGAGGCCATGGAGGGTGCTGCTTACTGGATTGATCTTCATGGTCTGCTCAGCCGGCTTTCTATAGAGCCCCGACCACCCTGCCCAGGGGTGGACCCACCCACACTGGACTGGCCCCTCTCACATTCAATCTCTAATTAAGAAAAAATGCCTTACAGGCATATCTATAGCCATTTTATTGAGGCATTTTCTCAGTGGAGGCTCCCTCCTCTCCAGTGACTCTAGCTCCTGTCAAGTGGGAAAAAAAATTAACCAGCACAGCCCTCGTCCCTCAGATTCCACAGTTACCCTGCAAGATGTGTCTGTCCTGCCCTGACTGCTTCTGCTGACCTATTTAGTTGCAATGAGGAGGCAGCCATAGCTACTGGGCTTTTTAAAAATCAAAGGGAACTTTGGGAGCTGTTCTGCTGTGGACCTTTGCATCTGCTTCCATCAGTCACTGGATGAAGGTACATTTAAGATAGTCATAAATCTGACTACAGGGCAAGGCCAGTTAAGGCGCCCTTTCTACTATTGCTTAGGATCTTAGTTGGGGTCATCCTTGTGGACTCCTGGGAATTTCTTCAGTGTCAGGTTTCTTGCAAGCCCTATAATGGTGCCCTTAATCAAGGCAGCTCTTTCCTTGCTCTCCCTCTCTGTCCTTTTCCCAACTCAAACATCCTGTTCCCTCTTTCTGACCACCCACGGCAACCCACACCTCTTCTTTACTAACAAAGTACTTGGTCAAACAGGTGTTTTTCTAAATTTAACACTCATACTTGAGACTCACTGAAGCCCCAGCTTCTCTTTCTGCTCCCATTAGCCCGAAGCACAGACCCATCAACTCTAAAGAGCTACTGGTTTCTTGCAAACATGTCCTAGACCCCGTGAAATCACACATGATACCTTTTGTCAATTCTGAGTATAACTGACTCTAGCTAGCTAATGAAATCTCCCAGCTATCCTTTGAGTGCAAGGATCTGCGCTTGGTTGAGGTGAACGTGGCCTATGATCTCAGGAAGCACAGTTAGTGCTGAGTGCATGGACATAGCAACAAATCTGCATGCGGACAAACGAGTCAAGCTATCAACCAACAGGAAGGTGGCTCCTTGCTTCAACCACAGGCACAGTGCTCAAGGAAAGAATCTCTGGAGGCCTTGAAAAACAAGGGTCATGACACACAAGCCCAACTTAAAAACCTCCTCCAGAGAGAACTGTAGGAGAGAAATCACCCAGGGGTGAACAAAAGGTGCAAAGGAAGATAACTGTCAACTCCAGGGAACAAGAAAGAAATAGCCAATACTCCAATTTTCTTGGAATCGGCTGTTTCTTTACTCTGCAGAGAACCAAAGAAAAGATATAATTAATGGGGGAGGACCATTTAAGTTATAAAAGTCAAGCACAAAAAGGGTTTGGTGAAATTGAGTATTGCTGCCTTCCCTAATGATTAAAAGGAGAAAAAAGAAATAAAAAGCAGCTTTGGCCTGGTGAAATTAGAATATTTTAATAAAACCATAAAGCGGGCTGACAGGCAAAAGGCACAGGATGTACAGAGCCAAGGGAAGCCAGCACTGAGCTGTCCTTCCTGGACACTATATGATCCATATGAGGACAGAGCACCATCTCAGTACTCAGTTTGAGAGAAGTCTTACAGAAGGCTGCAATGAGCAAGGAATTAAAGAAATATTTGTTTTCAAAGCACAGTACAACTGACTTTTCAGGCTAATATAAGGATCTCTAAATGGCAACTTTTTCTTGAGCACCTGTATATGTAAAACACTAAACCGAGTGGTCTGTGCCCACTCCTATAGTGGGGAAGGTGCTGTCTACAGAGGCAGGTGTCTTAGTTTCCTCCCTGGCTGCTGTGACAAGACACCCTGACCAAGGCAACTTGAAGGAGGAATAGCTGGGCTCACAACTCCATGTCACAGTCCATCACTAAGGGCATCAAGGCAGCAGGAACTTGAAGCTGCTAGTCACATCCACAATCAAGAGGAGAGCTGCTATGGAACAACGGTCTTGTGCCCTATAAAGATTTGTTACTTGTATTTTCATAAAACGATGATTGGCCCGAAGCCAGGCAGGAAGTATAGGCAGGGCAAGCAAAACATGAGAATTCTGGAAAGAGGATAGGCTCAGTCTGCAGTTGTCAGTCAGACACACAGGAAGCAAGATGAGACTGCCTCGCTGATAAAAGGTACCAAGCCACGTGGCTTACATGGACAAGAGTTATGAGTTAATATAAGTTATAAGAATTAATAAGAAGCCTGAGCTAACAGGCCAACCAGTTTATAATTAATGTAGACCTCTGTGTGTTTCTTTGGGACTAAACAGTTGTGGGATTAGGCAGGACAAAAACCTCTGTCAACAGACAGCAGGATGAAAGGATGCATGCATGCCTCTGATCAGCTCACTTTCTCCAGGCTTAGAGTTCGGAATCCCCTGCTCAGGGAATGGTGCCACCCACAGTGGATGTGGTCTTTACTCATCAATTAATACAATTGAGATAATTCTTCACAGGCACACTTTACAGGCCAACCCAATTGAGACAATCTCTCATTGAGACTCTCTGGCCAAACAATTCTAGATTGTTCAAGATGACAATTAAAACTAGCCATCACAGCAAGGTTCTGTGTAGTTAGGGGTTCTGCATAGCATGGCCCAAAGACTCAGCACAGAGCTATCTAACTAGTCGTTCTACCCTCCCCCTGGCCCCACCATTCAAGGAAATCACTCATAAGAATATTCATTCACCCATCTACCATTCACTTGTTGACATGGACGGATGTCCACTATGGGCAGAAGCCATGATAGTAAGGAAGGTAGGTGACACACTGTTGCCCTGAAGATACTCAAGTTAATAAGTAATTGAGCCCAGACACTTCTGAGATAAGCTGTTACCTGCACTGCCAAAGCAAAGTGTCACGATGTGTGAAACCTCTGGTGGCCAAAAACAGGATGCAAAGGAACAAGAGGTTAAGAAAGAGGACAAAAAAAAAAAACAATTCTTAAATTAAAATCAATAACCAACCCCAGCCTCCCCCTCCAAAACAACAACAACAACAACAAGAGAATCAACTGCAACTTCTTAAAACTATCAAGAAAGGTAACACCCTTCTCAGGCTAGTCAAGGAAAAGGAAGCAAAATTCCAATGTCAATAATAAAAGTGAGCTTCAGATCCCACAGAGGGCAAAGGAATTGAATGGAAGACGAAGTCTGGGCCAACACTGACAGTAATTTATGCCCAGTGAGCACTCCTTCCCAATCAGAATCAAAGAGAAGTAGAACTTCATGATGATCAGGAGCTGAGCTCACATTAAAAGCATCTTCTAAAAGAAGCCTGTTATGCAGCTGTTCACCCAGAACATTCTATCAAACATCAGGCTTAGAAAAATGTCACTTTCATACATGTTTGAGAAAAAAGGATGGAGAAGGCCAGCAGGGTGAATCAGTAGGTGAACACATTTGATATCAAAGTTTGACAACCTGAGTTTGATCCACAGAGTTCACAGAAGAAGAGAACTAACTCCGTTAAGTTGTCCTTTGACATTCACCTGCATGCTGTAGCACACGCACACAATTCATTCATTCAGTGTGTGTGAATGAATGAATGAATTGTGTGCGTGTGCTACAGCATGCAGGTGAATGTCAAAGGACAACTTAACACACACACACTCTCTTTGTAAAACGTTCCCAATTTTTATCAGAGCAGTATTACTCAAATGTTGAAGCCAGAAAGTTTATAAGAAAACCACTTTAAGGCTAGTATTTTTCATAAATTTAACTGTAAAAGTTCCTAACAAAGTACTAATGAATCAACATTTAAATTATATAAAATGAATCATACATCATGACCACATGAGTTTCATCTCAGCAACACAAGGATGGCTTAATCGCTGAGCATCAACTTGTGACCATCTCTCACTGTAGTTAACAATTTGTCAACAGAAAGAAAAAGTATGCCACACAATCAACAGCAAAAGCAGATGCAGCATTCAAAACCCATTTACACTTTTTAAAACTTGGAGCAAATAACACATGGAAAAGTATATTTTATAAAATGTACCATTGAAACCTCAATGAAAAGCCAGACTTAATGGTAAGTAGCTAAATATTTCCACCAAAAATTTAGACATAATTACATAATATGTAAATTCAATGTCAAGAAATTAAAGGTGTCTATGGAAAGGGATAAAACAGTTCAGAGACATCATCCTGATTAAAAAAAAATCTTAAGAAATCTACTAAAATGCTCATATACTGCAGAGAGTATTATAAAAATAGCACAATTGCTTTGAGAAATAATTGAGTAATTTCTTGTAAACTTAAATTTGAAATCCTTATATTATGATTGAGCAATAAATTCACACCAAGAAAAATAAAACATCTATCCACACGAAGATGGATATAAATATGTCTGGAGAAGTGATTGACAGCAACTTGAAACTGGAAATAATCAGTGTCCAGTAAGGAATGGGTGGATGGTCAGTTTTGTGGTATGCCTGTAAAAAAGAATGCTTGCCTCCTCCACCCCGTGAAATGGAACAGGGAGTGGTGTCAGGAGCATGGGTGACTCTTGAGATGGTTATTCTGAGAGCAGTTGACCCAAGAGCACACTGGACACTAGAAAGGTCAGTCTTTAGTCTCAGTAAGGAGATCAGAGTTGTTTGGGACCGGAAACAGGAGAAGACTTAGCTGTAAAGGAGTGAGGGACACTTTCAGGGGTTCTGGGGTGTTCAACATCCCAGTGGTGGGGATGGCCGTCCAGGTCACACATTTGCCAAACCCGTGAGGCTTTAGTGTCTGAGGCTGCACGGCAAAGAATGTAAGATGCACCTAGTCAACCAGATTTTGGACACCAGTGTTATTATTGAGAGGCACACAATCATTTGTAAACATTTAAACAATGCTTAATGCTGGACACATAGGTGTGGAACCACCATGGAATCTGTACGAGTCTTAGGTAGGGCCTCCCAACTCCAGGTTGCATATCAAAGAATGGAGAGAGAGCCTGTGACTGACAGTAATTAAAACTGCATATAACCTTGGAAAAGGCCTTTCGCTTCTCTAGTTCAGTATCCTTGCTCAGAATCTGAGTGTTCTGACAGATATTGCCCTAAATTTTGATCAGCTCTTATCAGAACTGTTACTGTTCATTTTGTATTACTAATCTAACGTTCCACAGTCTCTAATATAACTGAAGCTATTACGGGAGGAAAAAAAACAACCACTCTCAACACATCCCAGCCTATTTAAAAGTATAAGCAGGTCTCTAATTTCTGAAGACCTCAATTGAACCTGTCACCGCAGATTCGTTTTGTGATATGGCAAAAGAGCAACAGCTGGGATGCAGTCCACTTCGGGAGCCAAACGCCCAGGACCAGCCACCGGCTGGGGCTTGTTCCTGCCACCAGACCAGCACAGTAGTCCATCGGGGGTCAGGGAAACCTACCAATGAAAGTCATACCATTACTTCATAGTTAATTAGCACTTTTGGCCAAAATCTCTCTTCGGTGTTAATTATGCCTTAAAGATACCACGCAGCTACAGATGAAATGGTGCAGCCACGATAACGGAGGGGTTGGTTTGAGCAACAGCAGCCTTCAGCACAGTCCAGTTCAGGAGATCCGGAGGACCTGTGCTGGTCAAGAAGTAGAATCTGGAGCAGAGAAAGGGGTGGGGAAGAGGCCAGGGGCGATCAGCAACCCAAGGGAGTATTTTAGTGCTGGTGCCAAGGAAAGAAGCCGGCTAGAGGCTGGAGGACCAGATGAGTCCTCAGCCATCATGTCTGTGTGGTGAGCAGCAAAGATTATAAGGTAATGCAGGAGCAGATGCCCTGTAGCCCACAGCAGAGTGGAGAGCAGCACCAGGGCCTTTTCTTTCTCTAAACCATGGGAGCCAAGACTGGGCTGTGGCTCAATGGTACAGCATTTACCTGTCAATCAGAGGCCCCAGTTACAATCCTAGTATGAAATAAAATAATAAAACATAAAATCACTCCGAAAGTGTGATTTTTTTGGCAACTTTTTGCCCAAATTTTGACAGTGTGACAATTAGAATACCCTCAACTTTAAATAACATTTCTCTTGTTATGAAAATTGAGCATCTTTTTGTATACTTGGGCCATTATTGTGTCTTTCTGTGAATCATTCATGTCCTTCCAGCATTTCCCTTGACCTGTCTCTTCCTTCCAGACTCCTAGCTATTTTGTTATACTAAGTATGTGCTTTGTGTCATTGTCATTGGATAAACTCAGTTTGCTGCCTCAGTTCTAACACCCTTGCCTTTGAAATTATCTTTATTTTGTTCCTCTTATATTGACTAGGACCAACAAATCAATAGATGAGAATAACAACTCCAAAAGTAGACCCAAACTATCGCAGGTAATTGGTTTTGACCAAGGGCAAAGATGATCCAATGATCAAGTTAGTTTTTGGATGAAGACAAAGGACAGACACCTGGACAAAGGCTAAAAGATAAACAACCTGGGTCTCATCACCCACAAGAGTTTCTCTCTCTACACCGAGCCCTGTGTTTGAATTCTGGGGATTTTTTGTTTGTTACTGTTGTTCAGTTTGTTTTGTTTTTCAAGACAGGGATTTTCTATATAGCTCTGGTTGTCCTCACTCGTGCGCTGGCCTCGAACTCAGAGACCCACCTGCTTCTGTGTCCCAAGTGCTAGGATAAAAAGCGAGTGTTGTTACCACTCAGCAGGAATGTATTTTTTAAAAAGAAGGGAGAAGTCGGGGTGGGAGAGATAGAGCCAGGCAGTACCCACAGTCCCTGCACTCAGGAGGTAGAGGCAGAAGGTGCGAGTTTTCTAACAGGCAGGGTGAACCTCCTGTATGAGGCCATCTGAGGTGAAAGCAGAAGGAAAGATAAGGATGCCAGCCCTGCGGGACCTGGAAGAATGTCCCAGACACAGGAAATTGCAGAGAGACAGTGTTAGAGGTGGGGGATTAGCCCTGCGCGGTGACAGAGTAGCCACAGGAGCAGGGCAAACAGACGGGGCTGAGCCATTGCCCCTAATGGATAGAGCCCAGGCAGTGTCTGTGGAGGCAGAGAACAGTGTGACATAGGAGCAGGAGGTGACACAGAACGAGGAGAATGAGAGGATGCAAGCTGGAGAACTATTCTCAGGAGGCTGGCAATAGGCATGAACATCAAGTCTGGCTCCACGGACATGTGAAAGTAGTATTAGAACTAACTGAGAAACCAGACAACCGGAAAACCAGAAACTGAGTGGAAAGGAACACAGAGGCTTGGGTTTCTTCGAGATTTTAATGGCAAACCCAGAAATAAAGGATGGAAAGAAGAGACAGACAGGTTATAGAGGACCTGATACTTAGGACTGGGACATTATCAAGTTTAAAAACCCCACAGACATGTGGTGAAGACAGTGTGATACATGGGCTATGGGTGGACAAAGAGAAGTCAAGGCAAGAGAACCAGTAACCAGGCAGAGACAGCTGCATAGCCTAGGGGACACAAGACAGCAGGCTCTGTTCCTGACCAACTCCTGGCCCTTTAGAGACACTGCATTACATTCCCTGAAACATACCACAGGGACAAGTCGCTCATTGTATGCTGTTCAGTGCTCCTGCTAACCATGAAACATTTGCCATGTTGGGTAATCCACAGTTTTACAAAGCACATCTGGGGCAACAGAGACTAAGAACAGACTCCACTGCCCCGCTCAGGGCTGGCCCTCACTGCCTGCCCAGCTGCCTGGTGAGAGATGTGATGGGCGGCTTCCTCATCTGGGTATCAGGAAGATAAGGCAGCTGGTGTTAGAAATGCACCTAGAGCTGTGCCTGGCACTGGAAAGACTGCTCTAAATGCTAGCTAATATTGCTATTACTGGGTCGGTGTTTGACAGAGAGAAGGGCAATCAGGTACTGGCACTAACGGATCATAAATAGAATTAACAGGTGCCTCCTACATTAAAAATCGCTGGCCCCAGGCACCCAGATATGGATAAGACTTTATCAAAGCTGTCCTTAGCCCTCCCCAATCCTTGCCTGTTTGCCCTGATCTTAGGTGTCAGCATAACCAAGTGTGTGTGCACACGCGCACACACACACACACACACACACACACACACACACACGCATGCACGCACTATGTGTGTGCCTTAAGCAAGTGCTAAAGCTGCTAAGGCTATCCTACTTCATGTCCCCTGCTCAGTGCAGCCATCAAGATCTGACTTGGTCCAAAAGCACCAGGCTGCTCCCCTCTAAAGCTTCTCCGCAGAGCTCCCTGCCCTGGCTCCTTGTCTTTTGTGCCACCGTTGCTCTGCATCACTCCCTCCTGCTCAATCAGTTTGATAAGGAAGAAGATAATAATGCCATGGGGGCAGTGACATCAGAATGGGAAGGTGGACTCATCACAATGCCCAGCACAGGAAAGGGCTATGTCAGTGTGGGCTCTACATGCTTGTGATGGCTCATGTGGACTGTCACCTCGATAGACTCCAGAATCACTGAAGAACAAGACTGAAGATGCCTGTGAGAGATTATCTAGATTAGGCTAATGATGTGGGATTCCCCTCTGTATGCTGTGATTAGCATAAATGAAGAAACTGGCTTGGCCTGATAGGGTAGAACAGAGGTAGGCAGGGAAAACTAAACTGAATGCTGGGAGAAAGAAGGGTGGAGTCAGAGAAGCCATGTAGCCCCGCTGGAGACAGTCATTGGAACTTTACCTGGAAAACCACAGACACGTGGCGATACACCGATTAATGGAAATGGGTTAAATTAAGATGTAAGAGTTAGCCAATAAGAAGCTAGAGCTAATGGGTCAAGCAGTGATTTAAATAATATAGTTTCTGTGTGATCATTTTGGGGCTGAGCAGCCAGGAACCAACAAGTGGGCTCCTTTCCACAGGCTAACTGTATTGAAAGACGCCCACCACAATGCAGGTGACACCATCCCATGAGGGAGCTTAGACTAAGTTAAGGGAGAAGTTGAGCTGAGCATCAGAAAGAATTAATGCCTCGTTCCCTTCTTTTCAGCAGATGTAATGTGACCAGCTAACTCAAAATTCTGCTCCAGTGGCTTCTCCCCAGGGATGACTGTACCCCAAAACAGAGTGAAAACAAACCCTCCCTTCAGAGTCTTCTTGTCAAGTGTTTTATTACATCATGAGACGGTAACTAATTCAGGGCTCCTTCACTCACCTCCAAGAGGAGAGATGACATATCCCTCTGCTACTTAGAGCAGGTGCTGATGCTCCTTTAGGCCTGAGAGCAAGAGAGGGCTTCTTTCTAGGTCCTCACTGCAGAGGAGGCTAGGAAAGCATCACAGAAGCATCTCCCTCATCCCAGAGTCAATAAGAGCCAACATGGCTTCCCTAGTAACAACCAAAGAGCACAGAGTGTTTGTGAATGGACACGTGACCCCTGTCACTTCTCTCCAAAGGACAATTAGACACACTGAAGCAAGGTCCATGGTAATTGATTTAAGAGAGGCAGCCTGTCCTCATTGGACAACCCTCAGGGTAAGCACAGCAGTGTCAGGGTTGGGTGAGAAAAAGCACTGTGCAGAGATAAGAGAATGATTTGTCCTCCTTGACAGGATCCAGGATGTGCCTAAAGGGTTCTCACTTTCAGGGCCAGGTGAAGAACATCCTCTTCAGAGGCTCACAGCAGGCTGCACTTTCTCCACAGAACCCATATGCCTGCTTCTGGAAGATTCTGGCATTCGTGTGTGTGTGTGTGTATATATATATATATATATATATATATATATATATATATATATATGCCATCACCCACTTTTTAGAGAAAATAAAATTACTCAATGTACTAAATAGTTAAATAGTAAATATGGCCCCTATATTTCAATTTGTACTTGGTTTCTAGACATTAAACCATGGAACAGGCACTTTCCTATGAAAAGGTGGATGTCTTGTGTGAATGGGAAGCTCAGAGCATCTATTCTGAGCCCTACTCTGTCAGCATATCACAGTCAGGTCTTGGGCCATGTGACCAGCAATGTCACTAGACACTATGATGGAGATTGCAGGACACTGATCCAGGAATAAGGCACATGGGATCAGAGATGCATTCAGCTCAGGAAAAAATGGCTATGGAATCCTCAGGGTCATCTCCATTGATGTCTTTGTTCATTTCTTCATTGAATACCTTCATGATCTGCAAGCTCCAAAATGATTCCACCCACAACCCTTGAGAGATAGTCAAGGCTGGACACAGGAACTCATGGATCAGCTAAAATGTCATATCCACTTCCCAGAGGTAGGACCCCTCTGCCAGCATCACATGGTGCTATCTCTGCTGAATGTGCTACAAAGCTACAGCAACCTTGAGAACCTAGAGGCTCAACTGAGGAGTTATCGCCCTCTTCTCAACTCCTCTGCTGACACCCCATGGGCATGAAGAGAAGGAAGAACAAGAACATGAAAGCTTTTCAAGAAGACCGGCTGCCCAGTCCACCTTTGACTGCTCACCACCTGAGGCCCCCACCCCATGACTATCTAAACAGTCCTGGCTTGGCAGCAGTATATACCAGCAGTACTATTCAGGGCACTAGGTGACAACCTTGCATCTCTGTACCCCTAGTGGCAGTGGTTAAGTGGCAAGGTCATTTCTGGGCATAAGGAGAGAACACACCCAACACCCACAGCCAACGTATCTTTCAGGGACATGACCTTCCATCTACAGAAGAAAGTCACCCCTGATTATACCCTCAGTATCACAGGGCTCTGTGAAAGGTATTGCAGGCTACAAGGAAGACCAAGTTTATTGAAATTATCAGACATTCACTCACAGGGAGGAATCTTTGATGCTGGGGCTCGACTTGTTTTCAATAACTGTCAAGCTAACACGCAATACAAATCTGGTGCACTGTACATGCTTGACCTCATTGATCAATACAAACTGCATTGATGACCAGCCCCCAAACAAAGGAAGATGGATCCTCAGCCTCAAAGAGTCCCAGAGCCACCTCTACTCATACATACTCCAAATCCCATCTCCAACAGTGTCCATCCCTAGACCTTGACAAAGGCAGATGGCAGAGCACTTTCCTATGATCATCAACATTGTGCATTCTACCTAGAAGGCAAAGACACACATGTATGTTGTCAAATGTACAATCATTGTGAGGGGCAAGGGTCTCATAGTGCAGGTGTTTTTGTTGTTGTTGTTTTGATTTGGATTTTCAAAAAAGGGTTTCTCTGTGTAACCCTGGCTGTTCTAGAACTCACTCTGTAGATCAGACTGAACTTAAACTCAGAGATCCACCTGCCTCTGCCTCTGTGCTGGGATTAAAGGTGTGTGCCACCACTGACCAGCCCAGTGCAGGTGTTCTAATAGCCCACAGCTGTCTGAACAGCACAGGCAGCATACTGGGGCAAAGGGCAGGGCAGGGGGAGCTCTCAAACTTTCTCTAACACCTCATATTAAATTAATTAGCTCCGGTTGGCAAACTTGCTCTTCAATTTGTTAAAATGGAGATGCAGAAAAGAAGAAGTGATTGTTGTGGACCCAGGACCCAGGCTACTGCATCACACCAAACCTACATGGAGGAGCCGGGGAGAGCTCTGTGAGGCATTACCCACCCAGAGAGGCCTCCATCAGCTGAACACACCAAAGGCGAATGGAGAGAATGGGTCTTGGAATGAACGGCACCGGGAGGAAGGGGTGTGTGCCTTTGCCAGACAGACAGGGAGATATCAGCGACTTAAAGTTTGGGAACTGGGCAAAATGAATGGAATGAGTGTGGAGTAACATTACAGCAATGTCAAAGGTCACGGGTATGGTCATAGTAATTTCAGAAACTGTCACCTGCTGCTAGAGAGTCTCTGATGAAGAACGAGCAGGAATAAACTCCCTAAGCGACTTTCAAAAGGAAAGAAGAAAGAACAGCATGGAGTTTCACTATTATTCTTTCAAGTTCACACTGGAAGAGTTTCCAAATAAACCTGGGAAGTCATTAGCAAAACAAGTGTGCGTGGACCTTGGCTTTACAAACAGCCACAAACGCCTGGGGTGTGTAGAGGCACTGCCTCGGGAATACATGTGCGCCAAGGATGGCTAGACTCCTTTTTCTTCTTTTTTTTTTATTTGATTTTTATTGAGCTCTACATTTTTCTCTGTAGATCCTTTTTCTAAAAAGTTCTACTCTTTCTGAAAAATCCCTGGCATGGATATGGGGACCCCTTTACAGTTACACTAGCTGGCCTCAGCCAGAGCTAAATAACTAACAACCAGACACATGGCCTTCGAATCCAATGGCCTGCTGTAATCCCACATCTGCCCATTTAAAGCTCTTCTAACAGACAGCCATTGCATACAGTCAAAGCCTAGGTAAGTGCCAGGTCCACCTCCCATAACTCCTCTAAGGCACAATGCCCCCATCCCCACCCCAGTGGTAGCATAGGGCTTGGCACACAGCCCTGTGAACAAGGCTGATCAACACTCACAGAGTAACTGAAGGAACAAAAGAAACACCTTCAGCACTGGCAGCCAGGGCTTTGAGTGGATTACAGTTTCTAGCTTTTGAGAGAATGGCCCCTGTTATAAACAGGAACTTTATAGTCTACAGATGTGTTTTTTTAAATGCACAGCTGCGAAGGAGAAAAAGATATCCCCGTGTGCAAAATATGCATTTCTAATAACATTCACCTAAGACAGATTTACTCTGAAGACCAAGAATAGCTAAACAGTGTAAGTTACAAAAGAGTAAGACGGGATGTCGGCTGAAAACACTAAGCCGAATGGAAGCTAGGATTAGTGATGAGTCAGTAAGCCATCCCAGGGGATCAGGACTAATATAAATGAGATGCAGAGCTTCACCGCCATAACAAGGCCATGGTATCACCAAGGTACCTGAGACCCTCTCTGGGGCTTCACCTCTTCATCAGCTCTGACAGGAACCCAACAATGGCACAGCCCCACCCACCAAAAGCACAAGGCTGCCATTTTGCATTTTCAAAATCACACAAGAGAATGGAGCTTATGCAGTACCTCCATCACTCATATATAAGTTAAAAGAGCCTAGACTTAAGCCGGGCGGTGTGGCGCACGCCTTTAATCACAGCACGCAGGAGGATCTCTGTGAGTTTGAGGCCAACCTGATCTACAAGAGCTAGTTCCAGGATGGGCTCTAAAACTCCAGCGAAACTCTGTCTTGAAAAACAAAACAAGAAAGAAATTGTGGGACAAACATGAGCACACTGTTCCCTTCTCTGACCCTCTTTTTTTTTTCTTTCAATCTTCAAAATAAGAGACACATTTACAAGATCTGTTTTGTGGAAGAAAAATATACACCCAAAAACCTAGTGTTGCAGGATATTTGATTGCACCGTGATACCCCCAGACTGTGTTAATAAAGTTAACTTTGAATAAGGAGGCGGAGCCAGTGACTAGCTGACCAGAATTACACATAGGGAAGGCAGAAATACAGATAGAGAAGACCTACAGGAGTAGGGAGAAATTTAGAGATTGAATGGATTTCAATCTGGGAAATGTGGAGAGGTCAGCTGGTCACTACTCTGCCACCTCTTTGATCCATCAGGTTTTTACCCCAATATCTGACTCATGAGTCTTTATCAGTAAATAGAACAATAGAGTCTTAGTCCCCCTGGGCTGCAAACTCAGTGGCCAGTGGGTGCTGACTGCAGGGCCGTGGGGCTGCAGACGGTAGTTAAAATATCAGTAGATTCATGTGCAGCTTCTAAGCCAACAGAAAACCCACCGCCTAGGAAATGGCTCTCAAGTGGCCAGAACACTCCTGCACCACCGACTGTGCCTGTCTTAGAGACCTGGAACTTCCCCATCCTGTATCAGACAGACTACCACTGCTGCTCCCCTGCTCAGCTTCTCAGCCAGGAATATGGAGAAGCTAGGTCTAGTTCCTGGGGCCCTGGGAGCAAAGGCAGCTCCTGAACATTTTCTCCCTAGCATGCATGTGCAGGAATACAAGTTCCTGGGTGCTGTGGGCCACTTCCAGAAACATGACAGTGACCCTGGATACATCCCCTTCCAGCACATGGGGGCGGTCTCATATTTCAGTGTGCTAAGAATAGCCCTGGATGGAACAAGACTGGAAATGTGAAGGGCAAGCCACTCATTCTTGAAGGAGGCAGGACTGGCTGGGAGAGCTGGAGATATCAACTCAGAGGGGATAGTCGTGGGAGAGCTAGAGTACACAGGTCCAGAAAAGAAACTCTGAGGAAGAAAGCAAGACTTCCCTTTGGAGAAGGGAAAAGAAAGAGAGATGGGGCTGGCTTGGGTGGGCTCCCGCAACACAAACCCAACCTTCTCAGTTCTCTGGAGAGTCCCACCTGGCACAGGAAAGCCCTGAGAATCTGCCAGAGAGGGGCGAGATATGGAGGGAATTAGTCTAAAGCAGCTGGGGCAGTTAGTCTGGGGCACCACAGAGCCAAGCCAGATGTGCGTAGGCAACTGCTCTCCTACCGGTTTCTGCCCAAAGTGGGATCAGATATGAAAAGTAAAAATAGCACAGACCATTCTCCATTACCCAGGATGAGGTAGGGCATAAGGAAAGGTCAAAAAAAAAAAAAAAACAAAACCAAAAAACCCAGGGCCATCAGGTGTCAGGGGCACAGTGATCAGCAACACTAGATCCAGCCTAAACCATGGGCCCTGCCAGAGCCTGGACTGAAGCCAAACACACAGCAGCAGATAGAAGACACATGCATCTTCAAAGGGCAAGGCTGCTTGGGAGCTCCTATGAGAAGTCTCCTCGGCTCGCTTCCTGAAAGCACTGCCTTGGGCTACCTTGGGCTATGACCATGAATGTGCTCTGGCCTTGAAAATGCCCGTTTCGTAAGAAATTTCTTAAGGCTTTAAAGCCTTGGTCCCCAACATGGCACTGTTCAGGGGTGGCAGAAACTTTCAGAGCTAAAGCTTAGCAGGGTGGCTTCAGGTCATCAAAGATATACAACTTCTCTCTGCTTCCTGGACATGGGAGCAGCAGGTCACTCTAGCACATTCTACTGCTTCTGCGGAGCTGCTTCAGGACATGCCCAAAGCAACAGGCCCAACGGATAATGGACCGAAATATACAAAACTGGGGCCTAGACCTGGTTTGCTGAGCTAGGCTGGCTGGCCAGTGAGTCCTACAGATCTTCTTGCTTCTGCCTCCCCGCTGTTGGGGTTACAAAGGCATCACCAGGCTATGTGTGTGCTGGGAATCTAACATGACCTTATGCTTAAGTAACAAACACTTTATAGGCTGAGCCAACTCCCCGTTGATTCCCCATTGATTTTCTGTCTGCATGCTACCCACTGTTGAAAGTGGGATATTGAAGCCTCCTGGTCTTATTGTACTGCTGCCTGTCCCTTCAGCTTATCCGTGTTTGCATGGCCATATACAGGTGTGTTGATGTTGGGCGCGTGTATATTCGCTGTAGTTAGAGCTTCCTTCGGAACTCGCTTTTCTAGCGCAATGCTTATATAATCAGCTTCTTGTTCTCCTAGCAGCTTTAGCTCTGTGGTCTCTTTGCCCGATGTAAATATAGCCACCCCTGCCCTCATTTATGTAACGTATCTTCATCCATCCTCCCACCTGTAGCCTTCTTCACTTTCTAATCTGGACACTGGGAAACAACTAAACAACCTGTCCTGTAGAGGCCTGGCAAATGTCAGCTGTGCTGACATGCTTTCCTGCTATTAAAATGGTTTTCACACTTATACCTTGAGAAAATTGCAGATTCTCAAAAATGTAGAAGCAGAGACAGGAATTTTTGCATGCCTACCCTTGGTTTTTCCAAATGTAAATGGTTTGTGTAACAACGGTGAAATGGGAAAGCAGAAAAGTAACATTACTAACATTAGCTGTCTGACTAACATCCACCTTCTGGGCCAGGCCCCTGCTAGGGACACACTGTGTACTTAGTTGTCTCCTTTGTTCTGAGACAGCGATTCAGGCTTCCTTTGTCTCCTGATGCTGACATCTTGAAGAACACAGGCCAGTGTTTCTTAGCATGTCTCTCAGGGAGAGGCTGATGGACCTAGCATCATGACCTCACAAAAGAGCTCGGCATGGTGTCTGCTCTACTCAGTCTCATTTTGGCCTGTCTTGTTCCTGATGACAATCACCGTGTGTGCCACATGGCCAGGTGGCTCCTGACATCTCCCATCTGCTGACACCCTATTTAATTTCCTTTCTCAGGTGTGGCAAAGTTCATAGATGGAGAAGGGACCTGTGAGGCCCCTCTATTGGGAAATCCTGGAGGTTGTGGAAGGTGCTCCTTTTCTTCAATGCTATAAGCACAGATAAGTCCTCCTTGCTATATTAAGTACCCTCCTCCCACCTATGGTCAGGCAGGCAACGCTTTTTTATTCAACTCAATGGCCTCACACACAAAAAAAAAAAAGGTACAAAGGCAGAAGGAGAAGGGGGCTTTTGAGGGGAGGGAGGAAAATGAGGGAAGGAGATAGGGAAGGAGGATGAAAGAGGGGAATAAGGACATGAAAGTGACCAAAATTCTCTATTTAAACCTGTAAGATTGAGAAACAATTTCAAGATGATAAAGAGTTCATACAGCACCCAATAAATCACAATTTTGGAAACCACAAACCAATACACAGCAATGGAAAAAAGACTAGTGTTTTCCTGGTGAGGCATATGGGAGCAACACAGAGTTGACCACAAAGAGGCACCAGCAAACATGGGCTCGTGATGAGTGTGCTGAAGACCTTGGTGGGAGAGATCTCACATATGATGTACGTGTGTTATGATGGCTATTCTTTGTGTCAGCCTGACTACCTCTGCAGTTAACTAAAACCCAAGCAGCTAGGGATACCTGTGAGGCATTTTATCTTAATTCAGTCCTTTGAAGTGGGGAGAACCAGTTGTAATCCAAATCTTTTGAGGCAGGAAGATCCTTTGAATTCGGACTACACCTTCTGGGGCCAGCCTATAAAGAGGACACGGAAGAAGGAACCTTTCGATCTTTGCCTGCTTGTTCTCATTCAGGCCGACAAGTCTATTCCTTCAGCATTCGAGCCTACTTCTTTAGGATTCCAGCATCTACTGAAGACCACTGAGTCATCTAGCCGTGGACTTCCCGTGGATAGACTGTCGTTATTGGACTAGTAGGACCACACAGCCTGTAAGCCGCTCTAATAAATCCTCTTCCTGTGACTGATAGATAATTAGACAGGTGGGAAGACAGAGAGCTAGATTCATTCTCTCTGTTCTTGTTCTATAGAGAACCCTAACACACAGGTCAAAACTGTATATTCTAAACATACGTGTTCACTGTATCAACTACACCTCAACAAGGCTATATGAAAAAGCAAAGACAACCTACCATACGCTACAGCATGAATGAAGCCTAAGGACATGAAGCCTAGTAAGCAGAAGAGCTGAACAGAAGGACAGATACTGATTTATATATTTATATATGAGTGTAAAACAGCAAACCTCACCAAGATGTGGTGGCACATGCCTTTAATCCCAACACTCAGGAGGCAGAGGCAAGCAGATCTCTATGAGGTTGAGGCTATCCTGGTCTATAGCGCAAGTTCCAGGACAGCCAAGGCTACACAGAGAAATCCTGTCTCAAAAAACAAATCAAAACAACAACAACAAAAAAAAAACCAGCAAACTTCACAGGAGCAGAGAGCAAAATGGTTGCTCCCAGGGGCTAAGAAGAGGCAATGGGGCTGCTGCTGACCGAGTCTATATGCTTTTGTCATGTAAGCTGAGTAAGAACAGCAAAACTGATGTACAGTATTCTGCTGCAGGCATTTTATGGCCTATGTAACTACAATACTGTATCACACGCTGAAAATTTTGCAAACCAAAGTTATGTCTCATGCCAAATGTTCTTGTCGAAATGAAAGACGTAGGAGCAGACCCATACACACAGCTATTAAACTGGTGTCTGCTGAAGATGTGGTAGAGTTATTTCCCTGGGTGTCACAGCCTTGAGCTGGGTCCTACCTCCCTTACCTGGGACACTTTGTTTTTCTGAGTTACCACATCCATGACACTCCTAGAGCAGCCTCAGGGGGACTGTCTACTCCTGACTTCTGGGAGACTGTCTGCTCTGGTTTTAGAAGATGCCTGGGTCAACACTTAAATGAGCTGAGATCCAAGTAGGTGACAACTGACAACAGGGATTAACTTCCTTTCCCACGGTTGATATGTAAAATCTTTAACACATAAGGTGCTGGGGAGAGGGTATTGTGACACTGGTATTATGGTGCCACTGATAGAGAGTTCTAAAATGCTCTCCTTGTGAGTGTCCACTGGGTTTTGGTATCAACTCAGCAGCCAATACATGAGAGTATGTGTCCACTGTAGAAACCTTGTTGAACCCTGCCTGGTTCTCCTCAAATGAGGTCCTCAAACCCCCAAGCTCCCACAGCAGGGCTTCTTGTGTGGATGGCTCCCCAACCAAGTGTTTAGCCCTAAACTCAACATCTCCTGGACTCACACACCTCTTCTTCCACCCATGCCTAGGAGGTGCTCACCAAGGGAAATATTGTTTGGAGACAAGAGCTGACTGGGTAAGAGGGGCCTGAGTAGATACGTGAAGGGTTGGTAAAGTCAGCAGGGAGGTGGTGAGGGGAGACAGACATGGTAAACAAGCAGAACAGGCTTGGACAAGGAGTTACAAACACGACATCTCATTTGAGGAGCTCAGGCAAGCCCTTGGGGGCTCTGGCCAGGGTGGGTAGGGAGGCTGCAGAGAATGATAGAGAAAATTAAGGGGCATGGAAATCTAGTTGGGGGGGTCAGAGGCTTCCACACAACTGATACCATCAGAGCTGCCTACAGATAATGCTTACTTTCCTAAAGACATCTCAGTCCTGGACATTAAAGACAAGAAACAAACTCCACTCTAGTGGGGCCAAAGTACTTGAGATCTTGAGTTTCATCACGCCAGCCCTCCTCTGCTGGCCCCACCTCAAGGAGCCACCTCACCGCTCCGTCCACAAAAGGAAACTCTGAGAGAAACAAATAAAGCAGCACGTAATTTTTTTCCTTTTTCTTGAACTGTAAACTTCGCTTTTCCAAGAGGGCTTCCTGTAACTCCCCCACCCCATGACCCATCCTCACCCTCCTCTCCCCACAACCTGCATCCAAGCTGCTGTTTCTCCTTACTTCTCCATCTTCCCTTGAGTCTGTGTTCCTCACTGAAGCTCTGCTTTGTCAGTACTTCCCCCGAGAGCCTCGCTGCCCCTTGTGACTCTCACTGTGGGGCCGAACTGTCACCCTGGCCATGGACTCCACGTTCCTTGGCACCGGCTGCCCTCCAACCATACATACCTTAACCTCATCCCAGAATACAGTGGCCCTGGGCACGCAGTGACTATACCAAACAGCCTGTGGTACCCAGAGGTTCAAAGTACTCAGTGTTCTTTTGCCCTTCTGGGTTCATGATTGACTCTTCTTTCCAGGGACCAGTCACCTGTGTCCCTGTTCCTAAGACACAACCATGCCTGACAATTCTGAGGATGTTAACCCCTCCCCCCACCAGCTGTA
The DNA here is from genome assembly GCF_037038515.1 of Microtus pennsylvanicus. Lineage (NCBI taxonomy): Eukaryota > Metazoa > Chordata > Mammalia > Rodentia > Cricetidae > Microtus > Microtus pennsylvanicus. Next base: position 1,758,413 of record NC_134580.1, read on the forward strand.
CCCGTCCTGTCTTCTGAGGCCCAAAGAACGAACAGTCCTTCCAAAAGACTTTTCCCAGGGGAGATGAATCCCTTCTTCCCTGGGGCCTAGAATTCAGCCAACATCCGTCTTCTGTGACTTTTTTGGATTGTTCATTAAGACACAGTACCTTTCTACAATGACATTTGCAATTAATTAATTTTCATAACTCAACTGCTGTATTTGGCGGGGAGCACAATTCCTACGCCAATTATACGCTAACCCACATGACCCCTTCCTCGAGAAATTCTGTTCTGGCACAAGGCTGGGTTGTGGGAGACCAGCAACTTTCTTCCACATTCTTGTTTTACAAAGTGACATTCATGGTGTCACATGACTTTGGAGGATGCAATTCTAGGCTGAAAACAACAACAAAAGGACACACAGAGAGGAGAGATTATAAGGCATTATACATAAGATGAGAGATGGTACTGTCCCTGCCCATTTGGCAGCTCAGGGGTCAATCTGCAGGCATGGGGCTCCTGGAAGGCAGGTGACACACAGATTACCCCCTGAAATTCCCCTGTGATCAGCATTGAGTTTTTCCAGAGAGAGAGAGTTGATAGATGCAGGAGAAATTGACCCATCCACCCTGGAGGCCTGAAGGCTGGAGGCTGGAGGACTGGGGCAGCTAGAGCACTGTATAGAGAAAAAAAGCTATGAGAGTCTTACTCTGGAAGTTTGGCAGACACTGAGTCAGGAGAATCCTGGCCACAGTCCAAACAAGCAGCACTTGAATTGATAGAGAGCATTTCTCCAGGACCAGGGCTATTCTAGACTAAGAAGAAACAACAAGCCATCATGGCCTGGATGGACTCAACACACAGAAGACTTGACTGCTGCAGGAAAGTGAAACCTCTGGCCAGGAGTTGCCGAAAGGGGTAGCTCTCGGCAGCTTCCTACACCAGGGGGGACATTCCCATCTTGTCGATGAACCACAGCTCTCCTTTCTGTGTGCATGAATGCGATAAGGCACAGAAGGCTGCAGGTGCCTGCAGTGGCAGGGCAGCATGTCTTCTGACAAAAGGGAACCTTCAGACAGGTAGACAACACAGTGTTCAACACTGGTTCTTGTCACCTGTTGGATAACTGGACCATCTCAGTATTAAATTCCCATCTCATCTTCATGCTGTTAAAATCTATTCAAAATGAAGGTGGTGGCTTGCTCCAAAGCAGCACCACCTGGGTGTTCTGGGAAGCCAAAACCTGCCAAAGGTCTATGCTTGGCTAGGAGACAAGCTGGTAGCTACTCAACCCCTACCTCAGCAGCTTCCTGGCCTCTAAACTGGAGCCAGTGTAGCAGACTCACCAGTGCCCCCTTCCTGTCCTAGGGACCTCTCCCTGGCCCATGGTCATGCTACTGAACTCAGTCTATGGACCACTCCGCCAGGGGTCTTGTCTGCCAGCAATGTGGACTCCCCGCTTGGGAGTTCAGAATTCCTCCCACTTTACCATATAGGCTCTTGGCCGTGGTCAGACCCTCGTGAATAAAGTCTACATTGACACAGGGGAAATAATGGAGACAGCAGGAGTGAAGACATCAGAAGATCACTCCTGAGTTCACAGGAGACCGAGGCTGCAGTGGGAACAGATGTGAGAGATGTGGGAACGGTTACCAGATGGCTGCGGGCTGCACAGAACAGCAACGGTGCCCCATGTCATATGATTTCCCCATGGTCAGCCAGCAAACAGCCCTTGAAAGGCCCTGGATTGAACTGCACAAGTGGACATATGCTGGAAAAAGACCTATGAGCTCCCAACAGCAGGCAGAGCAGGATCACCCATCCCCCACAAGTGACTCTCAGAATTTTAATTGGATTTGCTCTAAATTACAGTTTGTAAATAGGTCACAGAAAAGAAATTAACTAGGAAGTAATTACATGGAAGATAAAAGTATTAAGAGTTTACTGAACACTTAGGAAATGTTGGGCCCAGATAAAAGCCAGCACCTCAGTAACACACATGCACACATGATGTGTGTGCATGTGTACACGTTTCTGGCTAAACAACATGGCATGATGAATACCTGTATCACGTTAGGTGTCTTAAATAATCGAGTGATGCGGAGTCATATGGAGGATGTGTGCATACTGTCTGTAAGCAATAGTACACTTTGTTGTTGGAGGGGCTTAGAGATCTGTGGAGCTAGAATTCCTGGTGCTGGATCCGATTCTGCACAAGGACAGAGGGAAGGGACAGTGACATGGGTATGACTGGCTCCTGGGACTTCTTACAAAGTTGCTTGAAGCAGAGAGGACTCAGTTGTTCAAGAAGCACCTTCAGAGAAAGGCCCCCATGCATGGAGACTCCACACAACACACAAATAAACTCTAGTGACACAGCCCTGCCCTGGCACCAAGTGCATATTTGGGGAGCACACCTGGCCCCACCCCTCAAATGTCTAAGAAGGAAGATTTGGATGTGCAGGAGGAAAAGCTTTTCACTGGGCACCAAAGACATGGGAGTGTGCACTTGCTAACTCAGCTGCTCTACTGCTTCTGGACTTTGCACTTACAGTGCTTGACCTTCAGTGGGAATTGCCAGTCCCTTTGGATGTCCAAGTTCCTGGCCAGCAATGATAAAGATAGCTTGGTTTGCAGATCCCCAATGGCACTCGGGGCCCCTGAAAAGAATTGCCTGGGGATGTCAGAGAATTAGCCTGGGTAAGCCAAGAGTTATTTCAGAGAAAAATTCAGGGGGCTGGGTCAACAGTTCTGTGGATAAAGAACTTGGTTACTGGCATGAGAAACTGAGTTCAGTCCCCAACCATGTAAAATGTCAAGTATGGTGGCATGCACTTGAAATGCTGGGGAGGCGGACGAACGAGGATCCCTAGGGCTAACTAGTCAGCCAGCCTACAAATCCCAAACTCTCTAGAAGCCTTACCCATTTAAAAAAAAAATGCGTAGCCCTCCTGAAGAGGCTCTAGCACCCATGCATACATACAAATGCATACACACACACATACACATGCTTGTAATAAAATACAACTGCAACTAGGGCTAAGAGAGGTACAGAGAAGACAGAAGGGCAAGGAAGGCTCCATCTTCCACTGTGGTTGGCCCTGAGGCCATCCATGGTGATTTAAATGAGAATGGCCCCTGTGGCCATTTGAAAGAAAATGGCACCGAAAGGGAGAGGCTCTATTAGGAGGTGTGGCTTTATAGGAGTGAGTGCAGTCTTGTTGAAGGAAGTGTGTCGCTGTGAGGGGACAGGTTTTGAGGTCTCCTATGCCCAAAGTACACCCAATGTGACACTCAGTTCACTTCCTGTTGCCTGTAGATCAAGATTTAGAACTCTCGGCTCTTTCTCCAGCACCATATCTACCTGCCTGCCACCATGTCCTGCCATGATGATAATGGACTAAACCTCTGAAAACTGCAAATTAACCCCAGTTAAATGTTTTCTTTTATAAGAGTTGCCATGGTCATGGTGTCTCTTCACAGCAATAGAACAGTGACTAAGACACCACCCATGCTACATGCCACACAAAAGCCTGAAGCAGGCAGATGCAGAGGAAGATGCCTTCCCATCTGCAGGATGGACTTGGGAATCTTGTTCACTTATGAACTACTTTCTAGTTTTAAAGGCATCACTGTTATTCACACTCATTCCAAAGGACAATTCTAGCCCGGCCTCCTGATGAACTTGTATGCTGGGTGAAGCTGAAATGGCTGATTACCTATATTATGAAATTCTTAGATCAAAATCATTTAATTAGCATATTTGTATTTTATAGGCAGCAATCAAACCCTAATTAGTTTACCACAAACAGCACCATGCTGGACACTTGTTCAAGCCTCCTTCGTAACAGCATTTCATTTGGCACCACAATCTAGCTTCACCTAATAAATTAAATCAGTGAGTCCTAACTACCTGAATTATGCATGAACGCTTTGGTGTCAATGCAAGTTTGATTATTTAATTTGTGTTACTATATTGAGTAATTCACCCTTGAATCTCCCTCACATACACAATATATTGGGAATAAAGAACATTAGAAGGAAAATGGGATTTGAAAACGCTGCTAAGAAAATGCCACACTCCCTAGCACAGACCAGTGTCTGCCAGGCCCCCAGCTCTGAGCACAGAGAAGTGCTGATGTCCTCCGCCCTGAGACCACTGCGCTCATGCAGTTGCTCTAGAGTATAAGTCCAATGGCAGAACTCACGACCTATGGACACAGCCCAGGATAGTAACAGTGAGAGAAATGGACTCCAATTCGGAGGGAAGGTTGGCTTAACCTTTGGTGTTAACTCAGACTGCCCAGATAGAATAGAAGCTAAGGCCTCAGTCTCCACCTCTACAGGGCAATGGTGATGTGACTCTCCTTAAGTCCTCAGGGTCATAGGATGTGCAGTGAACACAGGAAAACGGCAGGAGATAAGTGCTCTGAAGGAGTCTAGGAGGCCTCTTGATGGCTTTACTGCAGACAGTCCCTGGGCCTGTTCTACTTGCACACAACTTAGAGTTCACATACTCAAAGCTGGTGCTGAGTGGAACTGTCGAAAGCTGATCAGGCCCTGGAGACTCCACCAACTTGAACGATTGGTGAGTTAGGGCAGGATTGAGACCAGCTCTCCCTCTTTGTCAGAAAGCAAGGAGACCGCGTGTACGTGGTTCCTTCTGCACATGCCCAAATAAAACTCCCTCTTAAATGATCCAACCTTGGAAATTTTACTAAAGCAACTTGAAACAGACTAAAGTGTCTTCTAAGGATCCCATAATATATTGTTGTCTAAATGAGTCACATCCCACCAAAAAAAATGTTTCCTTTTAATTGGCATTTAACTTGCTCTATTCTTTGGAAAGAATTCTTCATGTGTGCCTTCTTCCTTTGGTTTTGAATTGTTTTAAAGGATATCATTACAGTACCGTGGATCATCCTAAGGGACTGAATCAGATTACACGGGCAGCAGACACTTAAATTTAACAGTCCTCATGCACCTTGACCAGAACTGGCTTAATTTAAAAACTAAGCTCATCCGTGCATATACATGGATATACAATACATGCACACATTCATCTACAATGATAGCTTAAAGTAATGCAAGATTTTCCTTGAATAATTGACATTTAATTAGCAATTGCCATGGGAAAAAGATAAGACAGACCATTCTTGCTCCATGGTGAGACGGGTGCAAAGGGGACCCAGGCTGACTGGAGACAACACACTGATCCCTAGGCCCTGTTCCTCTTTGTGCCTGCCTCTGGATGTGTGGAGGCAGGCTGACTAGGCACACAGTACACCTGGGACTCCTCCAAGCTGAAGTTCCTTTCTGCCACCAGGCCACTCTGAACAAAGCAGATATCTCACCCAGGTTCCAGAAAGAATTCAGAGGATAAGATAGGGTACCCTGTACAAAAGCTGGGGAAATGATCCTGACAAAAGGAGCTAAGATATTTCACTGACATGCTTGGTGAGTGACCAACAGAGGACAGGAAAGGACAAAGCATTACAAGGCAAGGCTTTGGGCCACCTCTGCAGTACAGGACCAAAATAAAGATACCCCATAGGGTCCTCTCAAGAGTGGCTGAAGGAGCACAATGGAAAAGTTGCAGGAATGACGGGGCCCAGAATGGGTCTGGCTGCCTGGACTGTTACTCTACCTAGTGATTTTGTTAACATGGTCAGGTATGACTTTGTTAAAACTCACAAAAACAAGCAATTGCAAGATTTGATGAAGATTGCCTGAAATTAAAAAGCTCTGTACAGTGAAGCAAACCATCAGCAAAGAGGAAGTCTTTTCTAACTATACATCTGACAAGAGATTAATATAGAAAGCCTACAAAGAACTCACAAAGTTAAAAGCAAGGCAAACAAATCATCTCATTGATAAATGGGCAAATGAACAGAGTGCTCAAAATCAAAAATGCAAATGGCCAATAAATACATAAAGTGTTCAACATCCTTATCCATAAGGAAAATGCAAATTAAAAATGCATTCCAATTCTATCTCATCGTGGTAAGGGTGCCTATCATCAAGAAAACAAATGACAACAAACACGGCTGAAGCTGCAGGTGGAAAAGGGAGCTTTACTCCCTGGCGGCGGGAATAAGTACTATGGAAACTGATGAGAAGCCATTTCCAAAACCTAAAAATAGAATGTCATATGATCCAGCTGTCTCGCTCCTGCATACAGACATAAGGAATCTATGTCAGTACACCAGAAACACATGCATGGCCACGTTTATTGCTGCCCCACTCACGGGCGCCAAGATACAGGACTGGCTGAGCATCCATCAGCAGATGAGCAGATAAAGAAGTGGTGCTTGCTATCTATCACAGAGTTCTAAGCAGCTGCCAGAAGAATGAAATCGGCAGTTTCAGGAAAACATGGAATTAGAGATCATCATGTTTAGAGAAACAAGCCAGACCCAGAAAGAAAAACACCGCACGTTTCCCCTCATATTATTTTAATACGTGGAAGCAGAAGGAAGACTATGTGGGGATAGAAGAGCTCGAAAGGCCAGAGGAGGAAAACAAGAGGGAGAGTAATGAGAGGGGTATGGAACACAGCACAGCATGTTTACACACACACACAAGAAAGCAGAAGGGAACTTGAGAGGAAGAGGACAAAATGGGGGAGAGCAGGAACAAGAAAGGGTAATGGAGTAGGTGAATGTGAATATATATAACTATAAAAACATGAAGTCACAGTGAAATCGATTGTTTTATGTACTAGATTAAAAACAAATGAGTGATGAGAAATAAAATTCACAAATGAGTGAACTTTGACGTATGTAAACCCATTTGAACAAATCTCATTTTTTTTTTAAATAAAGAAGCAAGCCAGACTAGGAGAGGTAACTACCCACAGTGTGCATGTGTGCATACACGTCACTATATATAGCTTAGCAATCAAAATATAAACAACCCCAGAATGGACTAACGACTTGAAGAGGCACTTCAGGAAGGAAAACACGTCAGCGGCCAACGAGCTCACGAGAAGGCACTCACAGCACTAGAACCTGCTGGAGTGTAAGGTGAGCAAACTGCCAGCTGGACAGGGGGTGCCTGCGACCCTCCCACGTTATCAGACAAAATGGGGAAGCCAGCCAGGTGGTGGGGCACACACCTTTAATCACAGCATTTGGGAGGCAGAGAGAGGCAGATATCTGTGAGTTTGAGGCCAGTTTGGTCTACAAGAGCTAGTTCCAGGACAGCTAGGACTGTTACATTGAGAAACCCTGTCTCGGGGAGGAAAAAATGGTAAAGTCATTTGCAAAATGGTGATCTGATCAATCACTCTTCCTACATACAACACAGACTCAACATATGAGCAACAGCAGTTCCACTCAAATACCAGTGTTTCCACATGACCAACTTTCCAAGTCATGTTCATAAAATAATATTCATACAGCTTCATTTAATAATAATCAAAACACATGCCACAGATATGCATAATGTACGGTATGCCTACACACTGGACTCATGACTTGGCAAGGGAAATTGGTACAGACTAAACGTGAATGACCCTTGTAAGCATGACACTGGCCACAGAAAGCCAGGCTCAGGGGAGAGCTACAGCATGTGGCCTGCTCCCTAGTGTTCCAAAATAGACACCGGCGAATGAATCAAAGGTACAATGATGGGTGGAGGCGGGGGTCAGGAGGATGAAGTTTCTACAGGGAGACAGAAATGAACTCTCTACCTTGGAAATGGTGTTTCCATCGTCAACACCCAAGCGTTGAGATTCCTACACCTGTTCAACTTGAAAACAAGTAGCTAGAAATCACTGTTGCATCCTTCCCCGTGTGCTTGCTGGGAAAGGAAAGAGATGGAGTGGGCGAAGAATGATGGAGGACTGACAGCTGCAGAAGCCACCAGAAGGCTATGCGGGACTGGTTGCACGGTTCTGCGCTTTCATTAAGTCTGAAGGTTTATGAACTAGATGGTGAAAATCTTAATCGCCTACTAAGTCCCAGACACACACTTGCATGCCTGTTAGCTCATTAAATCTTCCTATTAGGCAAGTTCATGATGCAGAAGAAGGAGACAGAGTAGCTGTCACTGCTTTGCAAAGGAGTCCTGATGTCCCCTTTGTCCCCATCCCTATCCAAATGAAGGGCTCCTTACCAGGGACTCAGACCTTCCAGAAGGTAAAATACATCAAAGAGAAATGGTGATGAGGCTCCCAGGGCAGTGTGGATAGGCAGGGAATACACTCCCCCAGAGCTAACCTCCCTCTTCCATCCCTCCAGGCAGAGGGGACACCTGGCTAAGGCAGGCAGGACCTGCTCTCACCCTCCAGAGCCTGACATCCCCAATCCGCACCGGGGCTCAAGCCTTAGATTCAGTTGCCCTGTGAGTGGAACGTGAGGAAGGCTGTCCCTGAAGACCAGTGTCTCTGGAGAGGGGACATTCAGAAAAGCCACCACTTGTGCTAGGAAGCAGGTGTGTGGCTTCCTCCACTATAGCCCAAGACCCTGCACGGTAGGAAAAAGGGCCACAAGGAGGGACATGCTGGCATCACTGGTATGCACCACCATGCCTGCTTCATAACCAAGTTCTTCTTTCAGGAGAAAGACTGTGAGGCTACAGAACAGCCTCGTCATCACAACTCAGTGTTGTGAGCTTCCTAGAAGAGAAAGTGGCAGCTCCTGGAGCAGAGTAGCTGCTAGAGGAACTGCCCTTTAGACAATGGACACAGGCATTCTGGCTTGCATCACTGTTGCTGTCTTTGCAGTCACTAGAATAGAATCTCTTGTGAGAGCCACTTCTAACACAGTGATCCAAAAGCCAATGCCGTAATCACAGCCAGAGAAGGTTTGCTCTCCTTCAAGCTTTGTGTGACAGACCCTAGACACCTCCCGCTGCCAACCTAGAGGGGCAGCTGCCCACAGAAATCAGAAGGGAGCAATCTCTGAGGTTGCCCTCAAGCACCACACATCACTGTGATTATCTGTGCTGAGAAAGCAGTCTGACTGGCAATCCTAGGAGGAGGGCCAGCCAGCCACAGGCCCTTGATGACATCACTGCAAGGTGAGAGCTCACAAGAGCCTACCCACAGATTTAGCACCTTCCCCTGCTGATCTGCTGTCCAAAAGTGTGGGTGACAGACTTAAGCTCTCTGGTCACGTTATCAGAGAGGGTTTATTCTTACTCACTTGTGTTTACAAAGTCAGAATGGCATTCATGCCCTCTCTCACCAAGCCATGACTTAGAATTGATCAATCCTCAAAAACAGCTGAGACAAAAATAAGGTGAGGAGAGAGAGAGAGAGAGAGAGAGAGAGAGAGAGAGAGAGAGAGAGAGAGAGAGAGAGAGAGCGAACGAGAACAGGAGACAGTGGGGGCTCTAAGTCAAGTTGTGTCCCTCCTCATCCTCCAGTGCATGTGGCAAGTCATTGGTGATCACTCAGTTCAGAGGCCATAACACCAGTTCTTACATAGTTCACTGTGGGGCTTGATATAATCATGAAGACCAGCTGTGGGGTCTCCACAAAGTCTCAACATTAGTGCCCTTCACAGCCATGCCCAAGCTAGTTTAGATACCAATTACAATCTGCAGTGTGTATGAGAGAGAGAGACAGAGACAGAGACACAGAGATGGTACGATAGCTACAGTCTGGATCTTTTATGGCCCCTCAAAGGCCCATGCTAAAATCTTGACCCTCCTCTGAGAGCAAGAGGGGGTTAGGTACTTGTACTTGCTCAGTTCCTTAGAGAAGAACAAGCATTTAATCAGAGCATGGAGAACTGAGTCTTGCATTTGGCTGCAGTTATTGGGTGGGAAGTGTGTAAAAGCCCAAGATTACAAGTGGAAACAGAAACGCCGCAACTCAGAGATGTCTTCAACAGGCGAGGATTACCTCCATTTAACTAGAGAGGACTCTCAAAGAGTACACGCTGCCCATCACTCAGCCTACTGGTGGTAAGAAAGCATTCCTCACGGTTTCAAAATACCTCTACATTGTCATGCAAGAATATAAACTTTTATGTAATTTTATAACAATTTCTGAAGAAAATATATTTCCAAGAAGAAAACTGACAAAGAGGTGGACACTGAATAGCAGGGCTCAGGCACTCTGGGTAAAAACTGTCTCTGCAAGTATGGGCTGGTCATTACCTCTGACTCCACCCAAACCTCAGCTCTGAGAGCTCAAACAGGATGCAAATCCAGGCATGAGGGGGATGAGGACAGACAAGACCAAGAGGTGGCCAGGTCCAGAAACCACACTTCCTGCATGGGGAGGAAGCCCAGAGCCTGTCGAGAGCAGCACCAGAAATACACAAGGTGTCCATCTAGGTACACAGGAGCAGAGCCCCAGCAGAATTGGGGTCAAAATAGAATTGGATTTGTAAATCCATATTTATGTCTCTATAAGGCATATCAGTCAAACATGGAAAAAAATGGCTTGACAGCATTCTAACCCATTCTTCCTCATCTGAAATTTGAGTCCTTATTCAGCTATTGGAGAACCCCACGCTCTCTGGACCAACAGCAACCTGAAAGCTTTGATGACCTGGGCTGAGTTGCAAAGGGTTTAAAGGAAGAAAGAATCTAAAACATCTCATTGGGCAGCAGTGCATCTTGTAAGGAGGAAGGCATGCTGAATGCGAATGCCTGGTGACTCAAGTCTTCCTCCAGACTTCCTTGGAGGATTTGAGACAGCCTCAGCCCCCAAACTTAGACAGCCTGGGCATTCTCATCTCCCAAATAACAAAGGCAGGTGAAAGGGGGGACCCATCAGCACAGTCAGACATTTCCCTGCATTTAACAACCTGATTAACTTTACAGCAGTGGCGGGGGCCTGAAAGGAGGCTCCATGTTAAAGATTACTGAGTAGGAAATTTGAAAATACTGCTTTAGGATAACTCAGCCCTTGACAAAATGTTCTTAATTTTGTGTTTTTGTTCATGTGGGGCCCAGGGCAGCCTGGCCACCCATATGGGGCCCAGGGAAACCTGGTCACACATAATGGAGCCCGAAACACATAGCTGCCATAGCAGGGAGCACCAGGTTCCAGGAAAAGCCATATGCTGACCACCCAGAGACAGCCAGCATCTAAGGAGAAGTACCTGGCATTTCAACCATTAGATAAGATAACCAGATGTCTCTGAGCCCAGGACCCCCTCATTTTGCCAAGACCCATAGACAAATGTCAGCCAATCAGGGTCCTAAACCCTGGAAATATCCTCACCCCAAAACTCCACTATGATTAAAAACAAACAAACAAACAAAAAACCCAACCCTACCCCACCTAGGCTTGGGACTCTTTGCTTTCAGCCATTGTGTCGGACAGACAGACAGTCCAAGCTTAAGCTTAAATAAGAACTTTGTCTTTGCTTTTACATACAGGACTGGGTCTCCTATGGACCCAGGTTTTTGGGGTTTTTTTTGTTTTTGGGGGGGGGTTGGGGGGGCTCTGTGATCTGAGCATAAAGGTTCACCTGATATTCAGATGAATTTTCCTTCTTAAAAAATGTGAAAGATAAACTATTCTTTCTCCCCTTTTGTTAAAAAGAAATCTAACTGTTCTGATTTAGTTCAAGACTACAAAAATATATCTTTACAGCTAAATCCACATAAGTCTGAGGTTATAACAAGATCGTCCATTGCCGCAGAGGGAGGGGAATAAGTGTCTTCAGACACAGCTGGTGGCACAGGCTAGGGACAGCTCTTCTAGAAAGCAATTTGACAGCAAGTACCCAAGGACTTAAGATGCTTGTAGCTTCTAACTAAATCATTATACCTCAGAGAATCCTCAGAAGACAATCTGGAATTTAGTCAAAATCCTTCCACAGGGACAAACTGTGCTATCAAAATAGAGCTTATAAAATTGGTGACAAAGAAAACATTAGCAAAATGCCCAACATTTGAGAGAAGAAAATAAAAATATGTGGAGTGTTCTCAGAACATGCATACCCTTTAAAACTAGAATGAGGATGAATGCTGAAATGTGACCATCAACAGAAGGACGCAAAAGACAAAACAGCATTTTCATCATAGTGACCCTGGTGAGCCTAGCACTGCCCCCACTGTAAGGTCATGCAGACCACTTCCCTCTCTGGTCTTCCATTTCTGTATGAAGCAGACAAGAAAATACCCATAATAAGGACTATTTTAACCAAAATCTTGGAATAAGACCTACCATGGAGTGGGCACTTAAGAATATGTGGGGAAAAAATATATTGACATGCAAAACTAAGGTTGTTTTTTGTTTTGTTTTCCTCCAACATTTTTAATATTTACTATACGTATACTAAACATGTTACACTTCTGTAATGGGAAAGAATCTCAACAAATCTAAAATTGTCCACTAAAATATCCTGAATGAACAGTACAGTGCGGATTTATTAGTGCTCCTGCTTCAGTCCCTTGCTGTCTTAGATGGGACTGGCCATTCTTAAGTCGCAGGTAATGGCTATCTCCAATGGCATCTGTGCCGAGCACGACCCTTATCTGGTTAAGGGGTTACTGTATGGCTATAGAACAACACTTCTCTGTACAGAGCATAAGGTCTATATCTGTTATGCCCAAATCCGCAAAGTCCCCCCAAAACAAACAAGGAGACTAAGTCCTGTGTGCAAAAAGCAAAGAGCCTTTATTTTATGCAATTTTGCAAACTCAGCCTCTCCACACGTCCAATGTATTGGAATAAATGGAGAGCCCTGAACTCAGAGTTGGGTTTTTATAGTAAGTAGTAAAGGTGGGGGTGAAGGTTTTCTGGGGTTCAGGACTCCTGATTGGCTGACATTTGCCTAGGGGTGTCCTGGTGAGTGTGTGCTGGCAGGTGATGCTATCTACAGTGGTTGGAATGTTAGGCATTTTCTTTGGATGGTCTGTTCTTGGGTGGTGCTCAGGTAATCTTAGTTTATGGTCCTTCCTGCAACCACGCATTGCTTCAGGGTAAACTACCGAGACTCAGGCCTCCATTAAACTTGTGGATGGCTGAGTCCTACTCTGGCAGGTGATAATGGTTGGGAGTAAAGAACTTCCTTTGGGTGACCTGCCCATACTTAGCTTGTCATGGCTGGCTCCTACACATCCAAGATCTAGCCCCTAACCTGGCTTTCCTGAAGGCAGTGCCAGCCGTGCCTACCGCCAGGGCAGGGCTGCTCCCCCCCCCTTACAGATTGGCTGAGGGCCCCAAGGCCCTTATCAGTGAGAAGTGACTAAAAGGCCTTATAGTTGGCCACAAGATACATCTGTCTACGCATCCTAGTTCTGGGGTGAAGGCTTTAGAGCACTGGTTCTCAACCTATGGGTCACAACCCCCTAGGGCTTCAAATGACCCTTTCACAGGGGTTGTCGAAGAACATCAGAAAACATGGGTTTTTATATTACGATTCATAACAGTAGCAAAATTATAGTTATGAAGTAGGAACAAAAATAATTTTATGGTTGGGGGTTCACCACAACATGAGGAACTGGAGTTTCTCCTCATCCATCTCCCTCCAGCAAAGACTTCTCCTCTGTTCTTTGCTGTGGAGCCCTTTAGAACCTAAGGGCTCCTGTGTGTTCCCACCATAGCCACCCCCCAGGGCCTTGCTCGTGCACACAGCCCACAGTGGTTCTTCTGGCTTTCTTCCAGCACTTTCAGGAACTCTCTGCTGGCTCCCTGTTCCCATGGTGGCTTCTCGAACTACTGCACCATCTCCATCTCCTGGGCCCAGCCTGCTTGGCCTATGCCAGGCACCCATTGTTCTCCATCTGTCCCCCACATGCCCCTGGGCTATACCATTCCACCCTTTCCTCCCCACACACGGCATCACTATACCCCTCAGGGTCCTGTTGTGACGTCCCCAGTACCCCAGGCTCTGCCTTCCCAGTTCCTTGACAACTAGGACCATTTAAGGCCTGAGCCTTTGCACAGCTGTCATCTTTGCCCATCTGTCCTAGGTAAACCAGCCTGGGCCTCCCTGTGCTGCACGCCTACTTCTCTTCCTGGAAGCGCTGTGCTCAGCGATCACTTTCCTGCACTTGTTTACCCTCTTCGCTTTCCTCTCTCACTAACCTGTAAATCTGTGGTCGCAGGATTGTTTGTCTTGAGCATCCCGTTCTATGTTTGACACCTCAAAACCTGATGCATGCCGGTCACCCAGTTAGTATTTTAGTGACTGGCTTGTTGTGTAGGAAATGTGGGAATCTGGCCCCTAACAGACAGCCACCCTCAAACTAAAGCACTCTTAATGATAACTGAACAGGCACACTTCGAGGCTGTGATTGCTAGGAAATGCCAGTTCCTCACTCAAGCACACAGGTAGACAGCTTGGCGTCTCTACTTACACTGACCTGAGACAGGCAGGGACAGACCACTGTTTAATTAGCATCCTCTTGCCTGGAGTCTCTTTCTTCTGTTTGAACTGAAAGTTCACCTCAGTACAGCCGAGACAGCCTTGGCAATCACTGGACCCCTTTATCCATTCCTCTTGCCAATGCGGCTACACTGGATACACCTCTCAGCTTCTCACTGGCATTTCTGTCTTTACTTGGACTATTAGGAGAAGTGACCAAGCCTAGCCCATCGGGACTGCTGCAGCCTTTTCCTCTCAAAATTCCAGTTACAGGAAGAGTCACACACTCATAAGGACAGGCAACCTCAGGGAAATGGCTATGCCAAGGGCAGGCTATGAGCACCTCCTCACTTCGGTGTGAAATTATGAACCCAGGACCTCGTCAATGCCATAAAATTTAGCAGAGACAAAATGATGTCAGCTAACACAGTGTAAGCCTGATGCACTCTATCACACATGCCAGGGTTACACTCTCTTCTGCAGCCGCATAGTATTACACTGTGTATATAGCACACGTGGTGCTTATCCCATTCATCCCATGAGCAACATCCATGAACAGGAGGCTTTTACACAAGGCCTTTGTGACCGGTGCTGTAATCAGCACAGGTATGCAGATGTCTCCTTCCTGTACAAGTTTCATTTCCTTTGGGCTGCACCGAGCAGGAGGATTGCTGGATCATTAAGTAGTTCTATTTTTAGTCTTCCACAATGGCCACAGTAACCCACCTTCCCACCCAGTGTAGGGAGCATCGCTATCCTAGTTCTTACAGCATCCACTACACATTGTCATTGCTAGTGGCCGTTGTGATGGTGTGGAGGGGGTCTCCCCAGGGTTTGGATTCACACCTCACTGAAGGCTAGCGAGGTTCAGTATTTAAAAGCAGAAAACCTGTATCGACAGCCCCCTTTGTCAATGGCAAGTAAGACCTCTCTACACTATGGTGGCACAGCTTCCTCCCAAGCCCCTCACCCTGCTGATGTCAAGCCAAGCTTTCTGTTCTTCATCCCATCCACCCTACTGCCTAACTCAGAAGTCACCTCCTCCCCACTGCCTTCCCTGATCCACCCCTGGCTAGCGCTTCTCCCCCCTTCACACCAAGCTCTGTAGGTTCGAACTCAGAGCTGACCAGATGCTCTTCAGAGATCAGAAAGGCATGAGGTGTCCACACCATATACCAGGGCACGCAGCAATCAGACCTGTGATGTGTTAGTAACACACAAAAACGTCTCAGTGGGTGGAATTAAAGGACATCCTCACCAGCCTCCTGTGAATGTCTGCCAGGATGCATGGAAGGAGTTTGATACGGTCCCCAAAGCAAAGCTCTTTTTCCTGGGAGCTTTCTGGGTTTAGAACAAGTGAAGGACTGTGGCTGTCAGAGCTGCCCACCCAGCTGCCTCTCTAGGGAGGTTGAGCAGCTACTGAACAGAACAGATACCTGGTCCAGCCGTACAGCAGCCCAGCACGGGAGAAGAGTTAGTTCAATGTGTGATGGACAAGGAAGCCAGGGGACTCGAGACCTCACACATACAAACACACCCATTCACAGCATCAGAACAGGACAGAGACACTGCTGGCTTCTGTTCAGCAGTGGTACACATGCAGGTCGGCAGGGTTGGAAGTCCACTGTGCACTACCCTGCTGTATGAACATAGCTTCCGTGCTAAGGAAAGACCCCTGATGCCACATGCATCTGTCAGAGTTCTGCTGCCTGCCCCGGAGCAGCTCCTATAGCAGGCTTCCTGCTGGGATGACACCTGCTCAGAACTAAGACAAGAGACTCAGCTCCTCATGGGCTCTGTGTTGATAGTAAACCTGCATCAAAGGGAAAGCATCTGCAGTTGCTGCTGCTCCTCCCCCACCCCCTCTGCTGCCACTTTTTCTGTTCCTCCTCCTCTTCTTTTCCTTCTTCATCTTGCCTGACATTAAACAGCTGTCACTTTAAAATATATATCTTCATGATCTTATCTCTGCTGGCTTCATCACCAGGTGACTCACTGCCAGTTTCCATGGGAGACCCAGGGATTGAAGTCAATCCAAATAATTCCTTGTTTACCAGACATCCAGGCTGTGCAAATCCAACGCCAGGCCCCTGGCACACTTTATCGCTGGTCCTGAAAACCGCTGACCCCTTCTTCAGGTGACTTGTCCTTCCCCACAAAGCAAAAGGTTGACCAGACCAGTCCAGGCTGGGGTGGGCAAATGGTTACACAACAGGCTTGGTCCCACGGACTCCAGGCTACATAATAGTGGCTGTGTGCGCCTGCAAGAAGGCCAGACAGTTTGGGGCAGAGCACAGGGGAACCTGTGTTTATATGACTTATATGACTGTTACAGAGACTTATTGACTGGGTGCTAGGAGCCAGGAGAATGAAGGGTCAGGATCCAAAAGACCAAAGCCCAGCCATTAGGGACTGATGGACACTCTGCACAGAGAAAGGGAAGGACCCCTAAACAGGAGAGCAAGTCCTGTAAAATTCAAATACTGGATAGGAGCCCATTCCCCTTCACCATGAAAACCTGAGCCAGATGAAATTTCCAAGCCCATAGCCAGGAAATTTATCTCCTTAACCCACATCCACCCACCTGCCCTAGGCTCTCCATCTCCTGTCTTAAATCCCCCCATGCCTCCCTGGGGTACCTGCCTCCTTGTCTCAGCTGTGACTCCTCTATCTTTTTCTAACCCAGGGCTAAACTGGGGCCTGATATACATAAATGCCTAACAGAAGTGGATAAGGGTGGCCAGGAGAAGGGTGGACCAGCTGCTGGGACTCTTTCTTGCTCTTGGAGGAGACTGACTGAGGCCTCCAGAGGCCCTACTACATTCCCACACTCCCAGGACAGTGAGCTCCGTGGAACAACCCTGTGCACCATGCTCAGATGAGTGGTCACTCTGATGCCTCTACTTTCGGGCCGCCAAAATCTTGCAGAAACTACAAGGTTCTCTTGGAGAGACATGGAAAGCTTCCTCCTCATCACAAAGTTGCGGAGTGAGTGAGCTAATATTGGGGAAAATAATTAACTGTGGTGATCTAGATAAGAGCAGAGATGAAAGACATAGTAAGTGGGGGGAGGGGTACAGTGAAGGCAGGGAGCCTCTGAAGTTGGCTTCAAAGGCTTCTGATCTATCTTTGCTGCAATGAAGCTACAAAAATAACATAATTGAAAAATCAAGGATAGAATTCACCCCCCCCCCCCACACACACACACACTCAACAGTCTCAATCAACTGCCACAGACTTGTCCAAACCCCAGCTCAGCTTCCAAGGCCTTCCAGGGCTGCCGGTTCACCTTTCCCACCAGCTCCATGTGAGGCTGGCAATAAGCAGTGAGACGCTGAAATCCTGAAGCAGAGAACCAGGTATAAACTGCATCTTCATGATCAGGCAAGGACTCAGTCTGGAAAGTGCTTGTCCCAAAAGCATGAAAACCTGAGGTGACCCCCAAGACTCACACAAAAAAGCTGAGTATGCAGCAGGTACCTATATCCCCAGCACTAGAGAAGCAGCAGAGACAGGGGGATCCCTGGGGCTCATTGGTCAGCTTTGTTGTCACAGGCACACTCACATGCACGAGTATGTGTGCACACACTTAAGCGAGCACACACAAACTCATGCACACTCACACACAGCTGCATCTTCAGCCAGCAATGGTTCACAAAGACAGCAAGGACAGGCGAGGCAGGAGGTGAGGAAGGAGAGCAGGAGAGCCCATTCCTCCTACGCTCAGTCTGGGTCTCTGGCTGCCAGTCAGATAAGACCTAGGGAAAATTTCCTGCCCCTTACTTCAGTGAAGGACCTAACTGCCAACTTACACCCAGGAGGCGCACTTGCAAAATTTATTTATTGAAGATACAATATAACAAACACTAAGAACACATCAATGGCCCAAAAGGGGACTCCTCCACAGGAAGCTTACCTAAAGCAAGAGGAAAAGATCACAAGCAAAAGCCAGGATATAAGCAGATTGTGCAGTGTGAGAAACTCGGGGGGCTGGGGTAAGGTGCTGGGAGGGAAGTGACTGTGATACGAGCCTTGCTGCTGCACTGACGAAGCTATGTTGGAGGGGAGGAGGCAGTCTCATAGCGATCGGGAAAAAAGCATTTTGGAAAGGTTTCCACAGAGACAATAAGGTGGACACATACCCACATATTCCTTCAGCCTGTTCAGCTAGGATGAGCTAAGGCCAGGGGGAGGGAAGGAATGGGAATAAATGTAAAGGCAGAGGGAGGAACTGGGGACAGGCCATTGTAAGGACTGTGGGTTTCTTCCGAGTAGCTAGAGGCACAGCTGGGAAGTCTCAGTTTGGTTTGGATGGGATTACTCTGAGAGCTATAAACAACAGACTATTGGGGAAAATAGGAGGAACTAGTTAGGGAGCTGTGGCAGTGATCCAATCTAATTGCCCTGGGAGGAAAGAGTGTGGCTACAATACATGCCCTGCCACTGTGCTAACAAGGTTATATATAATTCAGCAAAGACCTGATAGAGTGGAGGGGGAAGCCTTGTAGTTTTCTGGAGGAAAGCAGTTCAAAAGAAATAGGTTTTACAAAGACAATGATGTAGGTAACCTATTCAGCTAGGATAGGATAGGGATAGTGCCCGAGGGAGGGAAGGAGTGGAGGAAAAGGCACAGGAGTAGGGGTGGGGGTAAGTTCAAAGCTGCTGGACATTGGGAGCAGTAAAGAGGCAGAGAAAACAGAAGTCACTGGAGTGTTAAGCATGAAGGCTAAGGAGAAGAGTTAAACGTGACTCCAAGACATCCAGCTGGAGCTACCGGGTGTTGGAGTTTCTGAGAAAACTGGGTGGAAGCTGGTTGAGTTCTGAAGGGACTGGATACAGGAAAGGTTCTGCACGCTGGAAAGCAGGCATGTCCGTGCCGATGGAGACTGCTGTGGTGCTCAGGGTATGACGGGAGTCCTGTTGCAACCCAAACAGGCTGCCCACCCAGGTCTCCTTGGGGACTGCCCAGCCACGATCCAATATGCAGTTGGCAGAGATAGAAAACCTGCCTGATTAAATCCCAGCATTTGGGAGGCAGATGCAGGTGGAAAAAGAAAGAAAAAAAAAACTTCCTGGTATCCTCTTCTCTCTCTTCCCCTCTCCATGTTTTCCCAGGGCCACCCAGGAGTATTATCATCCATTAAACATGGGCATCTTTTAATTTGGTCTGATTTAGTTTGATTGAGATTATTTGCAACGGCGGAGAGGTTTGTTGGCCGTAAAATACTTAACATGCAGTTTCACCATCTTCAGGACAAGGACACTTGCCAAGGTAACCGGTGACCTTCACAGCCATCTACAAGGTAATGACATTAGGCTATGCTACTCCCTTACAAGATAAGGACTGCTGGCCAAGTCCTCGCTCTACCATAGACCACAGGGTAAAACCCTCAACCAGCATCTCTGTTGCTCACTCAAAGCAGCGCTGCTGTCACAGAGAGCAGAAATCCAACTACATTTTTAGTGGGTTGCAACATGGCTTCCTTAGGGCAAGGTAGCCCTGTCGGGTCCTCCAGAAGTAGTAGTAACCTGACAAAAAACTTGGCTGGGTTTTTTCACACCTCCAACAATACCGCCATCCCAAAGACAAAGTGTGCTAAGGCCACAGTATTATACAGTAAACAGACAGCTGACAGATCTATCGGACGATCCACAGGAAGAGTATACGCACACTCTACCTGGAGAACCCATTTTTGCAGAGCTACGGGCACACTTGTCCTTTGGATAAGTCACTGTCAATTCTGTAGAAATCTGTGAAATCGTGGCATTTCTCCCTTCTATAGTATCCATGCAGTGTATAAACCGACTTTTCCTGTAGGGCAGCTGGATACCTCCCCCCCACACCGTGAAGCCATGGCGTGAAAAGGATTCAGTCAAGTCCTTTTCTCATAGCCAAAATCTACATAAAATTAATTCCCCACAAACTTTCTTTATTGACAGTAGTCACTGATAAGAAAGGAGCCTCATACAGGAAGCAAATGTCTGCTCTAACAGCAGACTCAGGAAGGTGTAATCTACTGTCTCCTGCTCTGACGTAACAGACTGCTAATATTCTGTAGGTCCAAGTCTCTTGCCAACCCTAAGATGGCTCCCTTAATTAAGATATGTGCTTCCCTGCTTACCCTCCACCTTGGTTTCAACTACCATGAGATCATAGCCCAGGAAATTAACTGTTTGTACAGGAAAAAGGTCTGAGTCACTAAAACTAGCTTCAGAGAGAAAAATTCCCACCTGGACACCCTGCTAGACTCAAAAGCAGGGTCCCCAGAAGAGATTCCTTTTAACTCAACCAGCTAGATGCTAATGCAAATCAAGCCTTCAGGTTAGTATAGCCACCAACCACAGGGGAACTTCACAGCTATACCCCCTCTGAGATATTAAGTGCCTCCTTACCAGATCTACCAGTTTCTTTTCTTTCTTTCTTTTTTTGAGATTTTTTAAATGTTTTTATTTGCATTTTTCTTTTTTATTGATATTTATCAAGCTCTACATTTTTCTCTGCTCCCCTCACTGCCTCTCACCTCCCCCAAGGTCTCCATGATCCCAATTTACTCAGGAGATCTTGTCTTTTTCTACTTTCTACTTCCCATGTAGATTAGATCTATGTAAGTCTCTTTTAGAGTCCTTGTTGTTGTCTAAGTTCTCTGGGATTGTGGTTTGTAGGTTGGCTTTCTTTGCTTTATGTTTAAAAACCACCTATGAGTGAGTACATGTGATAATTGTGTTTCTTTGTCAGGGTTACCTCACTCAAAATAATGTTTTCTAGCTCCATCCATTTTCCTGCAAAATTCAAGATGTCGTTATTTTTTTCTGCTGTGGTTCTACCAGATTCTTGTGACTCTGGAAGTATACGCTTGATACTACTATTGTTACCACCTATGGGATTGTTAACGTGCCTCCATGCCTACATAAACTGAAAGTTTTGTGGAGATCACCCCCTTTTTTTTACCCTTATGCCTATGCCCTAATGTTTCTTCTTTTTCTCTCTTCTTTTATCTTACCAAGGAATAAAAATAGATGATAGATAGAGATACAGATAGATAGAGAGAGAGATAGAGAGAGAGAGGGAGATGGATAGATAGAGATAGATAGAGATATAGAGATAGATAGATAGATAGATAGATAGATGATAGATAGATGATAGATAGATAGATAGATAGATAGATAGACAGACAGACGATAGATAGATAGATAGATAGATAGATAGATAGATAGATAGATAGATAGATAGATAGATATAATAGATGGACAGACGGACAGACAGACAGATAGCCACGCAGGTAAAAGTGCCTGAGTCAGTCGGTTCATTCCACCCCTCAGATCCCATTTTCAAGACAGTTTTCGCTTGTCATAGCAGTTCTGTTCTGAACCCTGAGGGAGTGCTGAGGCTGGTACTCAGTAGCTCCCCATAACAAAGGTGTCTGACCAAGTCATCTTGGTGCAGCTGCTTGGAAGGCAAGATGCCCTACTGGGTTATCACCACCCAGTGCCACTGTATAAATCCCCAAAGAAGTCTGCCCTCGGTTTGAGAGTGGCTGTGCTGATGCGGCCATTCAGTCAAGTACAAGAAGCTCCACGGTGTGATCATCTGCAGGGTAAAAACACCAACCCAGGCTTGGGGTGTATGGATGCAGCTGCAGGGCTACAGAGCCTGTCCAGGTTCTTACCATGCCACCCAATATGACTATCCACAGGATAAAGAAAGACTCTACCGGGCCATACCATAGCCCTCGGCACAAAGCCATCTGCCCAGCTCCCTGCTGTGAGACGTTCTGTGAAAGCAAACTGCCCGCTCCTCATATCAAATGCATCTGTAATAGGCTGGAGGGTTCTTAGAACAGGTCCTCAGAGCATGGCACCAGGAACGTGACTATTCACAGAAAAAGAACAATCCAGGGGGTAACCAGCACAGGACTCCATGGTAACACGGTGACGCACAAAGCTGAGGTCATCCACCCAACTTCCTCTGTGCTTTTACACAGAGTAAAATGATCCGCCCAGCTCCTTGGTGTGCAGATGTAGCTGTGTTGCGGCCATATTCACGCAGCTGGGACCTGAGGTTACCATCAGAGTGAGGGTACTCCACTCTGCCACCATCCCCAAGGTGAGGGTATCTGCCTAGATCCTTAGTGTGCAGTCGCAGTAATATGAAAGGATGCTTTTTGCCGTACCAACTCCAGAAAACACCAGCCCAGATCCTTAATGCCCAGTTGCCGCAGCACATATAAATCAACATGGTAAAGGTGATTGGTCAGTCATACCACCATCCTTAACTCCAGCAGTTGTGACCCTATAGCTGCCCATGGGTCCTACGTACTTCACTATACCTCCATCCCCAGGGTAAGAGCCACCCCAATCCTTAGTACACAGCCACCACAATGCAGTTGCCCAGAGAGTAAGGAAGGGAGTTCTGCAGTGTCCCTATCCCTAGGACAAAAATCAGCCCAGATCCTGGGCATTAAGGATCTTAAGCTATATGCAGGATGAAGACTCTCAAAAACATCATCCCAGGGATAAGATCCCCTTAGGTCTTTCAAACACAGCTGCTATGATGCACTTATCCACAAGGTAAGACTTTCTGCTGCACCAACATCCCCAGGATAAGATCTATTAGGGCATTTGGTGCGCATCCACCACAATGCAGGCACGCACCAGGTAGCACCGACTGTTAAACCCTCATCTCAAAAGAAAGACATCCTCTTAATTCCTTAGTGCACAAACAGTAACCATGCAAGGTAAGACTTATCTGAGGTTATCAGTGCACAGCTCTGCTGTGCCACCATTGGCAGGAATATGTAGAACCTTAGTGCGCCACCAAAATCATTCAAGTTATCCACCACCTAAGGATGCTCGGCTGAATATCCATCCGTATGCAGTTCCACTGTGTCTATCCCAGGGTAAGGACATCCATTCAGTAACTGAGGTGTAGCCACAAATATATGTAGTTCCCCAGGATTAGGATGACAAACAGCTGTGCAGGTATTGGCTGGGGAAGAGCATAAGGCCAGGTCTCAGCCGAGCAGCTGGAAACCCTCCATGGCTCATCATTGTGGGACGTCCACAATACTCCTATCTACAGGGTGATGGCAAGAATGTGTGCGAGTGTCTCCAGGGTAAGATGATTGGGCAGACTTCCTGTAGGTCTGCAAGACGTAGGGTTCTGGGTATGCAGTTTCCTCAGTGCCGCCCACACACCCGCTATACCCACACAGACACCTGGATTTTTTACTGCGTTGCCTCTTGCCCACTCCTCAGGCACACAAGCCGACAAGCAGAAGACTCCCGACTCGCATCTCCTCTACCAAACTAGCTTCAGAGGATAGGGTGGCTCTTCCTGGAGAACCAGATTGCCTCTGAGAGCCACAGCCGCGTGCACATACACAGCACAGGCACTTGGATGGGCTGCCACAGCCTAGCATTGCAGAAGGATGAGATAAGGACAGACTGGATCCTCCTGTCATGGACACTGAGGCGTGGTAAAGGTATTTGCTCAGCTTCCAGCTGTGCCGCAGTCTGCAGGGTTAGGGATGTCTGTCGAGATCTGATGCAAGACAGTTGGGATGCACTCAGTGTGCAGGCGTGGCCATGCGGCACTCTGAAAGGTAAGGATACATTCTGTGGTGCCATCTATTGGGTAAGAAGGACAGTCTGGGTCTTCCATGTGTGAGCACAGAGACCAGCAGTCCATACAGTGAAGTCACCCAGGTGATTAGCATGGCACCACTGCGGTAGCAACTTCAGGGTATTGGTGCATTGGTACTGGGGTCTGAAGCCTAGGGATGCTCCACCGAGCCATCTGGGCAGAATGTCCACGCAAATACAGGGAATGTCCTAGCCGTGGCAATCAGGAAATCTCAGTGCACAGGCGCGGCAATGTGGCAGTGTACGCAGTAAGAGTGTGTTTTGCAAGGCCATCCAGCAGGTAAGAATGACAGCTTGGGTACTCTGGGCAGAGGCACAGAAGGAGCAGTAAGGCCAGGGTACCCCATTGGTGCTCTGCCCGTGGCCCCAGTGGGGCAATCCACCTAGAGTGCCCACGCTGTCACACACGGTAGAGATCCACAGCCTAGGATGTCCTGCTGGGTCCTCAGGGTGAGAGTTTCCATGTAGTAAGGGTACGACTGAAATAAATGACCCACTGGGTCTGCAGGTAAGGGTATCCACACAGGGAATAGGTGCCAGATTTCAGTAGCAAAATGCTCAATGGATGGAAGCAAGGAAGATCTTCTCGGGAACATGAGAAACATCCAGCATTGCCACACCAGGCCCTGCCCAGAGCTCTCCCTTCTCAGCCCCTCCTGTGGGAGATTTGGCTTTCTTGCTATTGTGTAGACTCTGGGACAACAGGGACTCTGCTTCTGCAGTGGTAACCTGGGCACCCTAGTGAGGGAGGCCAGGGCCGACTGGTGTACCCCTATCCTGTGGCCGAACCAATGCTTTAACCCCAGACTTGTGCATGCTTTGCAAAACCACAAGAGGACCATGATCTCAGAAGTAAGCTTTAAGAAAGCTTCTGGATTGTAATCCTGAGAAGGCCAAGCAACAGTGTTTCCAAGCACACACCAGAGGGCAATTTGTGACGCACTAATAATTTCTAACCAAGAGAAGAAATTTTAAAGTCCCACCTTTTTCTATTTCTAAATATTCCAGCAATATGGCATCTTGTATCAGAGAAGCTTTAAAACAAAGGATCGTCATCTTATTTGTTGGTCACATGAGGATCATACTAGAGACTACGGTACCACAAGGAATGGCCCCAGGGGAAGAGCCCTGTGTCCTGGATGTTCTCGTTCATTCTTCAGAATTCAAGGAGCCTATTATTAGGTTCACATATGAGGAAATAGAGGCTAGGAATAACCTTCGGCCAGGAAGAAATTGGGCGGGGATTTTGCTGTTCTAATTGTTTCTTTTTTTGATGGGAGAAGGGATTCTATGTAATATAGACTTGGGCCTTTAACAATGCTTTCTGAGTTGCCTTTTCCTGCTTCTGATGGTCGGTTATCTGACCCCAGTAAAATTTCAGAGGCTGTTGAGGCTGTTTAACTAATAGGAGGCTCCTTTTGTGATGTGGGGTTTTATATTCTAATTGTTAGTTTGCATCTGCCTTCAGATCATAATAGAATATAGCTAAAACATGCTATAACTCACATTGTCTTGTAAAAGAAAACTATGTGGTTACTAATATAATTAAAAATGATCGCTTCTCTCAAAGTTTACAGTCCATGTTAGCTTTCATTGTAAAACTGTAGTGTGTGTGTGTGTGTGTGTGTGTGTGTGTGTGTGTGAAGTTGGAATCTGCGTTGCCATATCCTGAATGTAAGTGTGTGTTCAATAAGTGAAACACCCCAAAGAACAAATAGACAAAAGAACAGATATGAAATGAACATGCTCTCTGCAGTGGTGGCCAGGCACACATTCCCTAGGTTTGGTTTGGTTCTCTTCAGGGCTCTTCACCCTCTCAGCCTTTGGATCATGACGTGGTGAAGCCGAGAATGGAAGGAAAGGCCCTGTGTAACTGCAGAGAGGCCTGCAGGAGAGGGGGCATAGGCTAGTAGGAAACTGGAGGTCTGAGTCTCGCTTGCGTAGATGATGCTTCTTGAGGGGTAGCTCAGTTCTCACTTTGCAACCTGCAGGCTGGGGTTGGATCCTCAGGTTCCTGGGATTCCCATTTCATTGAGTTGTGATATAGAATGTTTTTTTGTTTTGTTTTAATTTTAGAGACAGGGTTTCTCCTTAGCTTTTTGGTTCCTGTCCTGGAACTAGTTCTTGTAGACCAGGTAGAATGTTTTTTTTAAGAGTCAGGGAGCTGTCTGGTTTACCAGGGTATACCCAGAGGACACAGTGCTGACAGCAAAGAAAGCGGGGGGGGGGGGGGGGCTGTTCTTTAACCATGAGAAGTAAACCACAGAGCTCAACAAACCCATGTAGGAGTTTATTAGGGAAGGACAGGGATAAGGGGAAGGAAATGTGGTTATGGTCAACCAGCAGTTGCTGGGACAAGGTGTTGGCCAGGGTCGCCTCCTGAGAGCACAGGCAGTCCTCGGAGATGCCAGCAGTTCTGAGGGGGCAGTGATAATTCACCACGTAATCTGTACCAGGGACTGTGCTTGGGATCTCCTCCCCCTCGGAGGGCAGTGGCCCCAGAACTGGGTTGCCAGTGTACACCTTGCTACTGTCCTGTTGGTGTGCTATTGGTGTGTGTCTCGCTGCTGTGCCGCTAGGGGCAGTTGGAAAAATGCCAGAGACTCTGAGCACGGTGGCCCAACGCACAACAAGGTGATAGATAGGTATGTAGTGGGAAATGGTGTGGGAGATGGCCTCAGGGCTGTTTGGAACCAGCTGCAGAGCCAGATGCAATGGTATACACCTATGACCACAGCACTAGGAAAGCTGAAGTAGAAGTTCATGTTCAAAAACAAAATAATAAAATAAAATAAAAAATAAGTTCATGTTCAAGGCCATCCTGGGCTATAGAGCAAGTTTGAGGCTAGCCTGGACACACAGTGTGACCCTCCCAACAAGGCCACTTTACCCCTGATAATTATCCAGGTAACTTAAAGGCCACGGCTCTGAAGCAGGCAGCTTTGGCGATGCTGTGTTCAGGGTGCTAAGGAGGCTATTCTCTTAGGGGGAAGACTGCTGTCCTCAGCCTCGCCTAACAGTAAAAGCCGACATGGTACTTTTTTGACATTCCCCGTGGCACAGAATCCCCACTCCCTTCTAGCCCCTAGCCCTTTGAGCAACAGTTCTAACCAGCCATACCGACCAAGTTCAAGCTCTCATGGTTACCTCTGCCCCAACTTGCCCGATAGTTCTCTGTGCTATACCATACCAGGGCTCCAACCTACGAGCGCTAAACTTGCTTGCACAGTCGCAGAAAGCCCTGTTAGCTTATTTCTACCCTCCTGGCAAGGGGTAGCAGTCTGACTGGTGAGGCTATGACTTACAGGGAATCCAAGAGGCCCTCTTCTCCCTCTCTCCCTCCCCAGGTCCTCCCCCACTCCTGGGAATCCTCTTTCCAATAAAGACCCTACAGTATTAGGCTCCCATTTCCTTGCTGACTCAGTGACACAGGGATAGTTAGTGACAGCACCCACAGGCCTTACTGGCAGATCTCCAGGGAAGGGGTGACTGCTCAAACAGTGTCTGACACCTAAGAAACACTCCACGAACATATGGTAATTTGACAAATGAATTAGAAATTCATTCTGAACAGTGAGCTCTCTGTTGAGGCTGTTTCCTCCCTGCCTCCGTGTCATTAGGTACGTGTCTCAGAGCCATGAGAACAACCTTTTTCGCTGGAGGTACCATGCCTTTCTTCTCTGGGATCATGTCTTACAAAGGGCATCCTTGTGCACCCTCTCTCTTGCAGCCTTTCTCCTTTGGACATCAAGACCTCCTTCCCCAGATTAGCTCATCCTGACACCTTCTATACTTACCTTCTACTCTTCTAAGTTCCTCTCCTTATTCTTGCGCTAGCTTTGTTTCTCAGCCACATCTCAGTGACTGACCCTGCACACCCAGTGGACAGAGGCTCTGGGAAGGCATTGCCTCGCGCTCAGTGCTATTCCTGCCACTACCCCTAAATCCTACCCTTTCTTCTCCCGCCTGGCAGCCAGCGAGGCAGCCCAGGACGGGCCACTCCACTGCCTCAGTCTTGAGTGGCAGGAGACTCCACTCCAGCTTGTCCCTGGAACAGCAAGGACAGGGGAAAGAGTAACCCACTGGGTCAAATCAGTTTGTATCTGTCTGGCCTTATAATCCCCGTGCTGGGGACATGGAGATGGTGGGGGGTGGAGGAATTCTTGGAGCTTACTGGCCGGACAGCCTAACCTACTTGGCAAGCTTCCAATGAAAAAGCGCATCTCAAACAAACTAGATGACACCTGAGGAATGATGACCCCTCAGGGTAACCTCTAGCCACCAAATGCACACACATACCTCCTAAAGAGAAAACAGGCTATAGAAGTTAAGAAGTAGATAAGACAGACAACAGCCACTCTGCACTGTGCCCTGCGTATGTCCAGAAGTAATTAGGGATGGTGGGATGGAACAGATAATCCAGATTAGCATCTAGCACAGCCTCCTACAAAACTGTGGGATGCTGAGCAACCTAACAAACCTCTCAAAACATCTGTCTCCTTGTTTGCCAATCCATAACCTTTCCACCTGAAAGCACGGGCCACATGTCACATCTTGGGACACAAAGCCCTGTTTCCTACTCTAATGCACACTAGGAGGATCATTACAAGCCTGGTTGGTAGATTCAGAAAGCCTCTGTGAAAATTCCTGACACTTAAATCCTGCAGGCTGAACAAACCCTGTGTGCCTCTGTGTTGCAAGCAGGGGGCTAAAACAGTAGCGCCAAGCTTTCTGTACTCTCGGCTTCCAGCTGGACCCAGACTGTGGGCAAAAACAGCAAGACATGAGACAGGGAAATGAGTACGGCCAGAAAAGAAGTCCTACAACCCAGATGGGTTGAGCCTCGTCCGCCTATAGGGACGTCTTCTCCCTGCAGCCCTCTTATGCCCCCCCTACCTGGAGGTTTCCAGGGCCCCCCAATGGCTGCCAGCTGTAGTCAACTGCTTTACCGTACCTCCTGCCTCCCACCACTGGCTTTTGGAAAGGCTCCCTTTATTGTTTTCACCACGCCCCCTCTGATGCTGCCCCCTGTTTCTGAAAAGGATCCTAAGGTTATGTTCAATGAAAGCTCCCTTTTCTCGTATTCCTCAGCTTGGGCCTCAAGCCTACTATGTGGGCCGCCTCTGGAACTTGGAGCGGTGGCGGCCGGAAGCACAAAGGACATGCCAGGCAACACAGACCCTTGCACACAGCTAGCATAGGATACCAGTGGACTGGACGGGACAGAACACCACACAGAGACCACATAATCCTCACGTTCTGAGCCTGACCGCCCATGTAGGTTAGGTGATAGGAAATCATCAGATTCTGGGGCAGGGGTGAGAACCTTCCATATGAACTGAGGACAAAACACAGAAGGAAAGACACTGATGGTGGTATGTGTGACTCTGGTGAGAACAAGACAGGACACTTCATCTTGAAAAGTGATCAATATGGCAGACGAATGCACAGAACACAGATGAAACTCCCTAAAATATTTATGACGTTCGAGTGATTCTTTTGAACAGAAGCAAGTTCTCCTGTGCACGCCAGCCCACTCAATCAAAAGAACACTTTAATAAGGCAGCTCCTGCAGGAGGTTCAGCACGGGCATCACAGCAGGACACACTGGCATGTTTCATAAGATATTCATGGTTCTCTCTAGAAAAGAACATTTTGGGAAGCAGGAAGCCCTTCTCCCTTATCAATCTGGCCATTTTCATAACCAGAGAAGTAATAATGGAGCGGATGCACTACAAGTTTCTGCTGTTCTTTGCCTTAAGGGAAAAAGTAGGTAGTGGAGAATTCTGGGTGATGGTAATAGTATCATACATTGAACCTGACGTCATACAGCAAGTGATAGGCAGGGGCTGTGCAGTGTGACGTCTAATCTTCTGGGCTCATGTCTCCCCCAAGATGCAGCTTCAGATACTAAAAAGTAGCTCTTTGTCCTGGCCTCGCTGTTAGAAAGTCCTCTGGGAGTCCCCCTCCTTCCCTCAAATATCACAAGTATCAAGATCCAGGCTCAGGCCAGTCAGACTGAGCTCTCGTCTCGGGTTCTGCGGTACCTCCCAGACACCACCTCATCTTTAGTTGTTCAAAAACAGTCTCCACCCATTCTCTCTGCTTGTGTCTCACTGCACATTTACTGAGCAACTAGAGTTCAGATTTTAGGAGTAGTATTCTGTGCAGGACTCTGTGGGACAGGGATCCCTGGCCAAAGGACCTTTATTTTATGAAGAATGAGCCAGTACCATTGAGGGTAGTGAGTACCAGTGTCTTAGAGGATCATGCCTGCTTCCGGACCCAAGGTAGGGTGAGGGTCCATTGGGAAATTCTCAAGACACAGGAAGAACATGGGCGTGTGTAAATTGCTGCAGCTGTGTCAAGTGTGTTTGGAGTTGAAACAGCAAGAAGGGCTGTATGAGGCCAAACGTGACACACACACACACAAACAAACAACAAAGCATGAGTAATCCCAGTGCTAGGGATCTCTGGGGTGCACTGGAGAGCCAGTCTAGCTCACCCAATGAGACCTACCCAATGAAAGACACTATGAAAGGAAGGAAGGAAGGAAGGAAGGAAGGAAGGAAGGAAGGAAGGAAGGAAGGAAGGAAGGGGGAGTGAGGGAGGGAAAGAAGGAAGGGAGGGAGGGAGGGAGGGGAGGGAAGGGGAGGGGAGGGGAGGGGAGGGGAGAGAATGGAATGGAACTGAAAGGGACAGAAGGGAAACACAGACTGCACTGCCCCTAAGGAATGGCAGCCAAGACTGTTGTGGTAATTTGAATGTATCTCACAGTGGCTTTGTTGGCGTGAGTATGGCTTTGTTAGAGGAACTGTATCCCTGGAGGGGCAGGCTTTGAGTTTTTCTATGCTCAGGATACCACCCAGTCAGTATGACAGTCGACTTCCTGTTGCCTGCAAGATACAGGACGCTCAGCTACCACTCCAGCACATCTGCCTGCATGTCACCATGCTACCCGCCATGGTGATAATAATCTGAGCCTCTGACACTGTTAAGGGAGCCACGCCAATTAAAAGTTTTCTTTATAAGAATTGCCATGGCCATGGTGTCTCTTCACAGCAATAGAAACCCTAACTGAGACAGTTGTCTCCTGGCTTGTGTGCTTCTGAGCACACTCATGCAGTACATACATACACAAGCACACACATGAACACACACAAAGAAGTAAAGTTGGGTTCCCTAAGGGTCACAGACAC
Source organism: Microtus pennsylvanicus (assembly GCF_037038515.1). Classification (NCBI taxonomy): domain Eukaryota; kingdom Metazoa; phylum Chordata; class Mammalia; order Rodentia; family Cricetidae; genus Microtus; species Microtus pennsylvanicus. The sequence goes on from NC_134580.1 coordinate 1,789,517, forward strand.
ACTTCCATTGATAGACTGACTACTCCATCCTATAACTTGCTTTAGATCTGCATGGATAGATGAATGGATCAGTGTGTGTGTGTGTGTGTGTGTGTGTGTGTGTGTGTGTGTGTGGGTGGGTGGGTGGATGGATGGATGGATGGATGGATGGATGGATGGATGGATGGATGGGCTCCAAAACTACAGAGAAACCCTGTCTCGGGGGAAAAAAAAAACCACTCAGAAACTTGCAAATCAGAAAATGCTGATGAAGGAAGGAGCTGGCATAGTACCTGCTTCATTCATCTCTCTCAGCTTAGTCCTGGCTGGGCTTGTTTTTTTTTCTAGTAAATAAGGGAATGAAATGACACCATACTGTGAGTTGAGGAATTTCCACTTGAGTCCAGAGTTGCCCTAATTTCTAGTTTGCGAGTACACTTTAAATGTCATCTAACACAAGGCTGGGGAACGTCTTCTCTTTCTCAGGCACCTGCTGCAGTGCCTAGTCCAGGGTGGGTGTACATATGCTAAAGCCCATGGCTTGCCTGGGGAAGTGTAGCCAAGGTACTGCTCTAGGTCATGCTCACCTCCATTGCTATCTACAATGGTTTTGTGGTGCTCACCTTCAAAACTCTGGATAAAATGTGGGACACTGGAATAAAGTCTCATGGGGGGAGAGATGCTGCTTAAAGAGGGGCTGGTGGAGGCGAGCAGAGATGAATCTTCCAGAAGCCCACTGGCAGCTCTGATGAGCCCAGCTAAGAGGAAGCTTCCTTCCATGAAATCGGAGGGTTTTAGTAGAGAGGAGGTGACATTTGGAGGATCCCACTGTATGAGTTAGAGGGATCTGGACCACCCTAAAATCCTTGCTGTGATTATCAACACCCCTATCTGGAATACTTGCCCAAACCCCTCTTATCACCTTCATCAGCATTTGCTGATTTGCAAGTTTCTGAGTGGGTTTTTGTTTTTGTTGTTGTTGTAAATTTATTTATTTATTAAGGATTTCTGCCTCCTCCCTGCCACTGCCTCCCATTTCCCTCCCCCTCGCCCGATCAAGTCCCCCTCCCTCATCAGCTCGAAGAGCAATCAGGGTTCCCTGACCTGTGGGAAGCCCAAGGACCGCCCACCTCCATCCAGGTCTAGTAAGGTGAGCATCCAAACTGCCTAGGCTCCCACAAAGCCAGTACATGCAGTAGGATCAAAAACCCATTGCCATTGTTCTTGTGTTCTCAGTTTTTGTTTTTTGGAGACAGGGTTTCTCTGTAGTTTTGGAACCTGTCCTGGAACTAGCTCATGTAGATTAGGCTGGTCTCAAACTCACAGAGATCCGCCTGTCTCTGCCTCCCGAGTGCTGGGATTAAAGACGTGCACCACCACCGGAGGGCGAGTTTCTGAGTTAATTAATACTATATGGAGTATTCTTCCAGAAAATGATATTAAATGGATTTGGCTTTTCATATTTTCATCTGCACACAGCTCTACTGCAGTGCCTTCATTTGCCACACATGCATCTACCCACCTGCTCTTACATCCCTACCTGTCTATACCTACATCCAACCATCCACTCCTCACCTGTCTATCCATCCATCCACCCACGCATACATACATACATATATGCATACATACGCACACCCATCCATTCATCTATCCATCCATCCACCCATGCATACACACACACCCCAATCCATTCATGTATCCATCCATCCACCCACGCATACACACACACACACACACACACACACACACACACACACACACACACGAACACCAATCCATTCATCTATCCATCCATCCACCCAGGCACTCACTTATATTACGTCTACCCACCTATCTACTCACCCACCCCCATGTACTCATTCACCCACCCATCCATACATTCATCCACCCATCTGTCCATCCATCTTCCCACCTACCTATCTATTCACCCACACATACATTCATACATTCATCCATTTATCTTCCCACCCACCCACTCACCTATAACTGTCCATAACTCCATCCACCCACACATCCATCAGTCTACCCACCCACTCACCCATGCAACTATCCATATATCCATCCACTATTTACCCATCCATCCCGCTAGTCAATAAAAATGTATGGGATACATGCTATCAACAAGTTGTATGGAAGATCCTGAGAACACCTAGATGAAAACAGGGCAGTGGGGAGCAGTCACAGAATAAAATCAAATTACTGTCTCAGAAGTTAAGGGGTCATCAGGAAAGCTTGCCCTGTACAAACACCATGTATGGAAGGAGAAAGAGGACATCAGTATGTCAAAGTGATATATGTGAGAACAGGTGAGGACACATGTCAAGAAGGTAGACAGTGGCTGCAAGGGCAGAAGCCAAAGCAAGACTCCTAGAATTGCAAGGGACTGGTGCTACCAACAACCGAGTGGCAGCATTGGCACTGCCACACCTCAGATGGTGAGAGGTGTGCTGGGAGACAGGACTGAGGAAGGAAGAGCAGAAAGGACACTGGAACCCGTACGTGGGAAGGATGAAGCCTGGGTGTGGAAGCACAGCCACTAGATGTGGGAGCACGAAGTCGGGGATTGGGAGCACTGAGACATGGATGTGGGAGCACGAAGTCGGGGATTGGGAGCACAGAGACATGGATGTGGGAGCACGAAGTCAGGGATTGGGAGCACAGAGACATGGGTGTGGGAGCACGAAGTCAGGGATTGGGAGCACAGAGACATGGATGTGGTAGCACGAAGTCAGGGATTGGGAGCACAGAGACATGGATGTGGGAGCACGAAGTCAGGGATTGGGAGCACAGAGACATGGATGTGGAAGCATGAAGCCAGGGTTTGGGAGCACGGAGACAGGGTGAGGGCATGGGAACACAGGCTCTATTAAATCACAGGGAGGAATAGTTAGACCTTCAGGAGAAGGCACCTGGGTGAGGGAAGACAACAGCAGAATTACCTTCATGACCCAGGAGAGTGGCAGAGCCCAGCCAAGGCCGGAACTGATATGGCAGTCACAGACATGACAGAACAGGATTCAGAGATTTTCCTGCCCAAGTCATAGTCGTCGGCACACTGGGGATGCATCCCAGAGGCAGAACGGTGTGCTATCCTATCGCAGGCCTGAGGGCTCTTTACGCCTTCTAGGAGACTGCCTCTGCTGAGCTCTGGCTCCTTCCAGAAGAGGCCAAGTGACAAACCGGATGCAGTCCTGTCTGGTTATCTCTCAAGGTGTCTCCATGACCTCTACCCTCAGATGACACATTCCCCCGAACATGGCAGAGGTAACAGGATGCTTGTGACTGGCAAGCCCTCACCTCACAGGAGTCTCTCTCCTGCACTATGACAGGGGAAACAGTGGCTCCATGGAGAGTCCCAACATGGCAGACACGTGACATTGTGTCAGAGCTATCTTCAGCAGACAGCAGCTAGTGAGAAGCTTTTATGTCGAGGACTGAAAGAAACAGTGTACTACCAACAACTCAGGAAAGCAGGAAACACCGTCCTAGGCTGGGTCCTGACTGCGTCCATTGCCCTAGCAACACCTCAGCTGAAGCCCTATGACATCTGAACTCAGGCCCCAGCGAAGGCGCCTGAGAACTGCCCCATAAAAACGAGGCAGAAGCAGATCTGTGCTTCTCTGAGTATGAACTTTATGCTCATTTGAGCAAAGCCACAGAGAGGTAGTGCACTTAGTAGGGGGTTAGCAAAACGTCTCATATAGGAGAGAAACCAGAACATCCCCAAGACCTGCTTTGTCCTGGCTTCTGAAATAGGCAGCGTGGAGTTCCACGGCAGAGCTGAACACAGTGTTATTTGCCCAGTGCACACACTGGCTGTTTGCTGAGTGTGAACGTGGAAACATTTTCCTGAGCGCTTTAATTCTTCACTTTTAGTCTGTGTATTGAGCATGACTCATGCATACAACTGTCAAACTGGCATCTCCCTGTGGATGTCAAGGCCTCCACAGCTGAACTTCCTGTCCCCAACTTAAGCCTGACCCCCACTCCAGTCTTGCCTGCCCATAGTCTTACCTTTCACACCACGGCTACTCTTTTGTCCTTTGGAAACACACTTCAGAGCCAAGCAACAACAATGCCCATGACCATGGTGACAGCCTGACACCCCAACTCCAGCCTGAGCTCACAGCCACCCCCACTAGCCTCCCACCGCCATGTCTGCCCTCTTCCACTTCATCTTCAAACTCCAGCCAAAACAGCTATTTTCTTAAGTGAAATTGCAAATTTTAGCTCTACTTAAAACCTTCCTGGCATCCACTGCCTCTTGATCAAATGAAATGGCTTGACCCCTGCGCGGCCTGAGTCAGCAGATCCTGCAGCTCTGGGTGAGCTAAGTCCACTTCCTCATCTCTCCCTGCAAAGAGCCACAGCCCCTCTGGGCCGGAAACTTTCAGGAGCTGGGACACAGTGTCTCCTAGGCTGGCTAAAATCCCCCCATCTTTGTGCAGCTCAACTTTAGCATCAACCCCTGGAAGAGGCCTTCCCTGTGTGATATCCCTTTCCTCACTCCGTACGGCGGATTGCTAGGCAGAGAATCACAAACACATCTGTCGTTTGTGCTGATGTGTTCCATACCAGACTACGGGCTGCCCAAGAGTCTAAGCGGTGGGTGTCCACCTGCCACACGTTCTACAGTAAAGCTAGCACGAAGCCTGGTCCCTGAGGGCCCTGAAGGCACTCTCACAGGATGGACTCCTGCAGTTCCCTAAGGGACACTAGGAAGTCAGGGTAGTGGCTCTCAACCTAACTTCTTCCGGCAATAGATCCTGGTGCACCCTGGTCTGGCCCTCTCCAGGACGTGGGTATCCTCAGGCACAGCCATGCTGCTCTATAGACTTCTCAGAAGTTTACAACCAGCCTGTTTGAGGTTCTTGAAACCACTGTGGCAAAGGACCCACCGGCTTAACTGTATTAACCCCACAGTTCCCAAGGTCAGGGGTGCTAAGACCAGGATGGTCCCAGAGTGGTCCCAGAGCTGACTTCCTTCTGGAAGCTTGAGACCAGAATCAGTCTTCTAGTCTTTCTGGCTTCTAGAAGCCCTGGCACTCTATGGATGAGACCTTTCTTGGCCTCACTGTGGCCTTCACTGTCACATCACCTGCTATCTGTGACCCCTGGGCCTCTCTCTTCTGATAAGTCAGGTGATCACTTTAGCCTACCTGGATAATCTAGGATCAGTTCCTTGTTTCAGGTATGACATGAAGAGAGTCACATCACCCATTCACAGTGTCTGGGGATAACAACCTCTCTGGGAAGGTGTTCTCCATGTAACACAATGCCCCTCACTCACTTGGCCCAAGTGAGTCCTTGGACCAACCCTGACATCTCAAGCTCCCTGCTAAGTGTGAAGTCAGCAGGAAGATCCGGTCTGCAAAGCCTCAGGTCAGCAATGCCTGATGGCAGCACTGTGGCTGAGTACTTGGCTCTTACAGAAGAGCCGCATTGCTGAGCTCAAGGGACTCGGAGCTTTAGAAGGTGATATCAAGGGTCCTCAGGTTTAAATCTTTCCATTTTTAGAGAAGACGACCCTATCCTGTGAAGATACACTCTGGACAGTCATGGGGCCTCGCTGCATGCCCAATGGATACCCCTGAGTAAGTCATGGATGCTGTTTGCACACCTCAGAAAGATGCTTCTGCACCCCGCACTGCCTCCTCCAAGGAGTAGAGCACTGGTTCTCATCTTTCTAATGCTGTGACCTTTAACACAGTTCTTCACATTGTGGTGGCCATCAATCAAAAAATTAGTTCATTGCTACTTCATAACTGTAATTTTGCTACTGTTATGAATCATAATATAAATATCTGATATGAAGGATATCTGATAAGCAACCCCAGTGAAAGGGTCGCCTGACCCCCAGCAAGGAGTCAGTAGGGTGTGCCAAGGCCACACAGTGGTGGCCTGTGACACAGCAGTTGGTATTAGCATATGGCAGGCCACCTAAAAACAAAGTAGCTAACCAGAGAATACTGAGGGGGGAAACCCCAAAGCTGAGTAGGAAGCTGTTTGAGGCTCCTGGAGGGAGGAGCCCTGCGTCAGAAGACACCAGCAAGTGAGTAAAGAAGGAAGGAGCATACATGTTGGCAGTGCTGGGTTCATCTGGAAGCGGGAGCAGCTCCTTCAGAGGGAGCCTTCACGTGTGAGTAAGGCTATGGGGGATAGGAAGTGGGGAAAGGAAGTAAACTGGGGTGGCAGTGGTGGTAGCTTTCCAGTTGAGCATACTTGTTAGGCCTTATCTTCTTTATATAATGAAAGGGGGGTATGAAGGCAGTGCCAAGGGTTCTTGGTTGCAGTGCAAAAGAGGCGAGAGGAGGAAAGAGATGGCAGCAGCTTTACCCTGCCCTTGAGGTCTGCATTAGGGTTCAATGGCGGGCTCCTCTGACATACCTGACTATGACAGTCTGTGGGCATCAGACACATGAGAAGAAACAGCTCCACTTCAGAACTGGTTTCACCAGCAGCCAGGTTACAAGGCAGCCAAATGGCTAGCCAGCCTCATGGGCCCCCACACCAAGGATCCGCCTCAGCAGGAGGGGATCCACACTCCCATCATGACATTTGCACAAACGTTAATACTTCAAAACACACAAAGGCTTCGAGATGGGGTCCAATTTAGTCTGCAGCTGAATACCAGAAGCACAATGATCCTAAAATTAAATGACATCATCTGTCAAAACAGTGGCTTTCTAATTTGAATTAAGGCACTGTGGAATTTTATACGGGGAAGAAACATTTAATTAGGACAGTGTATTCTGCCAGAGCAAACTCGGCAGAAGCAGCCACTCGGTCTGGCCAGCTTTACTGAGGTTCTCCACCAGCTGTCAATGGCAAGGACATAGAGGGGAATCCTAGTCACCTATAAGTGTACCAGTGGGGACCTAACTCACATGCGCAGTGGTGACTCTGGCACTTTGGGTCACAGCTAACAGGTCACACCACCAGGGACCATGAGTCCTAACATTCACAGGGCATCTCCCAGATGGTGCTGGATGCCAGGTCCCCTGACACAGCAGGGCATAGTGGGTCTCAGACTCAAGTCAGCAAGCGTTCTTCAAGCAGCCACAGCCATGCCTCCATGAAATTAGCCTTTGGACTCACCCTAGCTTCATCTGTAACCAGAGAGACAGGACTGCTCTTCCTCCTGGGCTAAGAATTAAAGTGATGGTGTCTAGTCTTTTTTTTTCTTAATTGCTACAATAAATACTCCAATAGTAACAAGAAAAAAAAGGATTTACTCTGCTCACAGGTCAAGATACCGTGTATCCTGGTGGGGAAGAAGCAGCTGGTCACATCACATCACAATCAGGAGAGAGTGATACATGCTGCAGCTGCTCAGCTCTTTCTCCACTTACACTGTCCAGGATCCCAACTAGAGAATGGTGCCGCCCATAGTGTGTCTGTGTGTGTGTGGTGGACGACTTCTTTTCTCAGTTAATGCAATCAATATAACATCTCACAAGCATATTGAGGGGCCCATACCCTGGGTGATTCTAAGTTCTGTCATGTAGTATCACACCCCATGACACACAGAGTCTCACTAGTCCTCCTAGTCAGGCAGTGAACACCTCAAAAAAAGGGGGGGCTGCATTCAGTGCATAGCCCAGACACTGGCATCATGGCTTCCATGTGAGATGCACGGGTGTTCGGGTGTTCCATAAACACTCCGTGAGTGAGATACACTAAAACCTTGAGCTTTCTTGATTAATTTATTTAAAGGAGGTGGGTGTATCATTGAAGATTCTCTCTCTCTCTCTCTCTCTCTCTCTCTCTCTCTCTCTCTCTCTCGAAGTCATTTGCAGTTTTCTGTTTGTTTATTTTTGAGACAGCGTCTCATGAAGACCAGACTGGCCTCAAACTCACTGTATAGCTAAGGATGCTCTTGAAATCCTGATCCCCTTGCCTCCACTTCCTGACTACTGAGATTACTGGCATAAACCATAAGGCCTAGTTTTTGCAGTCTTGGGGATCAAACCCAGAGCTTGCCGCATGCTAGGCCCTCATCCTGCCACCTAACCTGTATTCTAACTTCATCTCGCGTTCCACCCCTCATCTGGTTTGAAAGGTATTCCTGTCAACAGAAGTAGCTGTTGTACCTAGAAGTAATGTTCCCATGTAAAGGACGCAGTAAGAGGCTGCAGCTGGGATAGTAAACACAACCCCAGTTCATGAGTCTGCACCAGCTCACGTGCCAGATTCTTGCCAAAACTAAGGTCCTAAGACTGTATCAGCCAAGATAGTTTTACATTAAAGTCATAGATCCCAAGGCCTAAATTGACCTCTATTATGACACTGGAAGGGATAGTATAACTCTAAAGGGTGAGTTATTCACCAACAGACCAAGACAGCGTCTACTTGACTCAGCGAAATGATTCACAAAGAAAGCTAAATTGGCTTTTCAGCCAAAAATAGAGACAGCGCAGACCATGACTTCCACCAAAGTTTAGATTTACAGTTGACTTAATTTGTTGTTATCAACACCGAAGGCAGGGCGTGTTGGCCTCTCTTTCCTTAGGCCCTTCCTAACTGTTCACTTCCCAAGGTCACCACGGTACCATTCAATCAGCACTGCTTAGTACCGTGGCAGATAATGTGTGACTTCAACTTTGGAGAAGGGAAAATCTACCTGAGTCTTCATGGGAAAAACAAAACAAAACTGTAGTCCTGGACAGTCAAGCTAGCCACAAAGATGCTGGTTTGCTGGAACTCACAGAGCCCGTGGGGTGGCCAGCTGTGGGGCTGGGGCTGCTGTGCGGGCTAAAGAGCTCTGGTAGGGACAAAGGCCAGGATAGAAATTGTTCCCCATTTTGTCCTGCAGGTCTGGGGGAGGCATGCTCACTTCTTTGAGAGAGTACAAAGAGAGTGTTGTTAATCGAATACCCACTACGTTCTGTAATGCAGATTACAGAACAATTCTGTGAAGCAGAGGCAGGGATTAGTGGGTCCTATACTTTACACAAGAGAAAATTGAGGCTCACGATGCATGTAAACTGCCCAAGGGGTCTATTTGACTGAGTGGGTAAATGGCAAGCTTAGCTCTGGAGCCAGGTCTGCTCAGCTGCAGGCAGCTCTGTCCACCTACCCATGGCTCTGCTAAGCCCTTCTGAAAATGAGTCAGTGTGTACTAAGGAAAGGTCAGTGCACAGGGGACATGGAGACTGCTTCCTCCCTTGAGGAGGCAACTTCACAGTCCTTTAAACACCCATTAAGAAGACTTTTCTTCTAAAATCTTACTTGCTCTGCCAAGTAGATTGTTTTTTTATGGAGATTTTTGTTAGCGGAAGGTAAGGGCCCTTCTCGGCCTCAAGTCACCTCTCAATCACATGACTCAATCACACCCAACTACATGACTTCCTTTAGCAGCCTCGCCAGCCTTCCACTTGAGCAGGTCACACCTGATGCTACAGCATGGTTCATTCTCACTGAACATAACTGGATGAAGAAACAACTAGATCATCCCCAAGGCGCATCTTTGGTATGCCTGTGAGTGTGTTTCCAGGAGAACTAACTGAAAAGGGAAGGCCCACTCTGAATGTGAGTGGCCCCATCGGATGAGCAGGCTGGAGTGGGGGTGGGGCCAGCTGAGCACAGGAACTCCATTCTCGGCTTTCTGATCTACTGAGCGATGAGCAAGCAGCTTCATGTGGCTGCCGTGTGGAGCCAGCTGCCACTATTTCTCCTCATGGCGGACCACGATACCCCAAGATGTGAGCCCAATAAAGCCTCCCTCCTTTAAGTTGTTCCTTGTAAGGAGTTCAGTCACAACAACAAGAAAAGTAAGTGGCAGACAGGATGAGGCTTGAGACATCCCTGGGGATACAGGCTAACACATCTGGCAGAGGCAACCTAAGGAAGGAATGGCTTGTTATGGCTCATGAGTCCAGGGTACAGCCCATCCTGGTGAGGAAGTCACAAGGGCAGCTGCTCATACTTCACCCACAGGCAAGGAGCCCAAGCACTGGGAGATGAATACTTGTGATCAGCTTGCCTTTCCCTTTTTATTCAACCCAGGAGCCCAGCCTACAGAGCAAGACTGCCCACATTCTTCTGGATCTTCCCACCTCATCTTACCTAATGGTAAAATTCCCTCACAGACATGCCCAGTAGTTTGTCTCCCCAGTGATTCTGGACTGTGATGGTATCAACCATCACCCATACAGTGATTTTGGATTGTGACAATATCAACCATCACCCATACAGTGATTCTGGACTATGACAGTATTGACCATCACCCACACAGTGATTCTGGACTGTGACGGTATCAGCTATCACACATACAGTGATTCTGGATTGCGACAGTATCAACCATCACACATACAGTGATTCTGGATTGCGACAGTATCAACCATCACACATACAGTGATTCTGGATTGTGACAATATCAGCCATCACCCATACAGTAATTCTGGATTGTGACAATATCGGCCATTATCCATACAGTGATTCTGGAATGTGACAATATCAAGCATCACCCATACAGTGATTCTGAACTGTGACAGTTTCAACCATTATCCATACAGTGATTCTGGAATGTGACAATATCAAGCATCACACATACAGTGATTCTGAACTGTGACAGTTTCAACCATTATCCATACAGTGATTCTGGAATGTGACAATATCAGATGAGGGATGTCAGAGCCCAAGCAGGGCGAGGAGAAAGAAGTCACCATATAGGTGTTCACATGAGGAGAGGTGGACTACATGAGAGCTTATGGCCGAAAAGCCCAGTCTAAGGAGAGCAAGCAGAGATGAGAGGGTTGCTTTCCTGGGAGGGACAAAGTGGTATAAGATACCAGAGCTGAGGCGGTGCCAAAGGAGAACCACTGCTCCATGGGGTGTGTCCAGGAAGACTCGGAGAGCATAGACTACCAGACCCATGACCTACTGGAAGGCAAGCGAGCACTTCATAGATGCCTGAGACCTCTGGAAGTATGTGATTATTTTGAAGTTTTTTTTATAGCTTAGAATAATAGATAGTCATCATAAAATTTTCAGAAAATTAAAATAAGCTCTTACTCCTTCACTGAGGTAACTGCCTTCTCGTCCCTTTTCTAAAAATAGACTTTTTAATAAGCTGAAATTAGACTGTAAAAGTATTTTATAGTGTCGCTTTTAAACTTGATCAATGACTATTATTCCATTGCAAATGTGTTCAATAATTCAATTAACCAATCCCCTATTATTTCACATTTAGGCTGTTGCCAATTTTGCCTCTATTATAACCAACACTGCGATGTTCCTCTGTGTACCAATCTTTGAGCACACTTTTCCATGGAGAATATTAGAAGTGGAACCAAGGGTTACAGGATACAAACTTTTGGAGACTCTTGACACAGAGGCCTGCTGCACTGCCTGGCAGAAGCCCATCCTGAACTGCTCTCAGCACTGAATTGAGTCTCTCCAGACTGCAACATATTCCAGCACCTCAGAGACTCATCTCATGTGGCCTTTGTTTCCATTCACCAGACTAAGAAAGGAAATTAGTCTAAACGCGTGCCACTCCTGGAGAGGCCAAGGTCAAGGCAAAGGTATGTTCAAGCCTTACTTGGAGCCCATGGTGGACATCACGTATTCTTTCTCTTGACTGTCTCTGTTGACTCTTCTCCCCTAGAGAGAAGACCTGGCCTTTCCTTCCACGTAACCTCAGAGAATAGCATCACGGTGGAGCCTCCCTGATGCAGATACACTCCTGGCCCTTCCATCTCTAATGGCCTCACACAGGGTAAGCAACATCTTACTGCCATACAGTTTATCAGAAAGTCAACAATGTTTTCATTCTGTGCCCCAAAGTTCCCCCATTGCCTCCCCACATTCAGAAGAAACTTCTGGCCTATATACTCAGCCCATCGGAGAGCTCCCCAGCCTGCCTGAAACCCTATTCTCACTCAGGAGTGTAGCTGGCCCCTCTGCGCCCTCCAGATTCTCTCTACACACATCGCTGTTGTCACCACACACTCTGTGATGGAGATCCTCTGTGGCCACTTCCCTGCCATTGCACAAGAGGTGACTGACAGGGACTGTCTCGTCTAAGTGTCCAGGACAGCATGGAGCACCTAACAATATGCTATCCAACACCCCAGGCCAACAAGCCATGTGTCCTCATACCCCCAAACTATAGTCTTTGGACTAGCTCTTTAAAGGAGAATCAATTTTCAAAAGATGGGAACAAGGTCATGAAAAGGGTACTGAAGCTACGTAAGACATCATTTCTACTCCTGAAACTCAGAGTTCTTATTTGCTAGAGATGCTTTTAGTGAGATAATTTTTTCTCATATTATTTTGTTTGTTATAATCCAAACTTAAGTGTCGAGAGCTGACATCATCTCCTGGATTGTGCTATGACTCACGGAAGAATGAGATTAGGCCTTGCTGCTCTTCTGCAACATCACTTGGCCAAGAGCCCCCAGTGCAAAGACTGATATGAGGACAGCAGCAGTCCAGGGTCCATGGGACACCCTGCTGTTCTCTCCAAGAAGCTGGTGCCAAGTGACTCCCAGGTTCTTCAAGCTGCAGGTGCCAAGGGACGGGGGGGGGGTGACCCCAGGACATTGGTCTACTGCGCAAGAAAGATGAGCCACAGGGCAATAAAGGGACACTGATAACTAGGGAAGACATGCTAAGAGTCTTAGTGGTGGAAGTGAAGGGGCTGTAATAGATCCTTGAGAAAGAGAAGAGCAACTGGGACAAGGAGGAACCTTGGTATAAGACCCAGCAATAAACTACAACTTATAGATAGACAAGGGAGAGCAGGAGAAGATGGGTCACTAAAATCCCTCACCTTTGAGAAGGCAAGGACCAAAGGAGTTCATTTGTGAGTGTCACCAACCATTAAATGAATACTTATGGGCCGGGCGGTGGTAGCACACGTGTTTAATCCCAGGAGGGCAGAGGCAGGAGGATCTCTGGGAGTTAGAGGCCAGCCTGGTCTACAAGAGCTAGTTCCCAGACAGGCACCAAAGCTACAGAGAAACCCTGTCTCGAAAAAAAATAAAAAAAGAATACTTATGGCCAATCCCCTCAAACTCTCCCTCAAAACATAAAGGGGTGAGGGAAAACTTGTAACTCATTCTGCAAAGCCAATGCCCCCTTCCCATCAAAGCAAAACACATCAGAAGGAACGAAAGCCACATGCAAATACTCCCAATGAGTTCAGATGCAGAATTTCCTGAAATGCTAAGAAGCCAAACCAACAGCACAAGAAAAAGACAGCATACTACGACCAGAAAGGATTTATTTCTGGATTAGAAAATGACCCCACTTTTAAAATTCAATGTGACACAATCATATTAATGCAATAAAGGGGAGGGAACAGCATGAGAATCTTAAAGGATACAGGAAAGCAACTGAAAAGTCCAACAGCATTCCTCTCATAAAAATAAAAAAAAAAAGTGCTTCTCAATCCAGAAAATCAAAGGCGCTTCCTCACATGGTAAAGATTATCTAAGAGCCCACAGCTAACGTCACGTTCCAGACTGAAGCTGCTCTGCCAAGAACAAACGCCATGGCATGCCTGCTTCCTCACTGCCACTCAACACTGCACTCAAAGAGTCGCGGCCAATGCAATTAGATAAGAAAAATGTACCGGAGTTGGAAAGAAAGAAGAAAACTCTCTGCAATTGAAAAATGACAAGATCCTGAACATAGAGAAGCCAAAACAATCAGGAAGAAAGCTATGAGATCTCATACGTCAACACACTGGCAGCATACAGGGCAATAGCAGAATCGTTTATATATGTGCTGACAGAGAACAATCTGGAAAAAATTAAGAAAACAATTCCATTTAAAACAAAATATGAATGAATAAAAAAATTCTAGTATTAAATTTAGCCAATGATGTCAAAAAATTTCATACTGAAAATTATAAAAACGTTGCTAAGAAAGTTAAAGAAGATCTAAATAAATGAAAAGGCATACCAGGTTCACAGATTACATTTATTATTAATTCTAGTTGTTATTGTTGTTGCTTGTTAACAGGGTCTTTCTATATAGCTCAGGGTGACCTCCAACTTGCGATGTAACCCAGGTTGGTCTCAAACTCATGGTCCTCCTGCCTTTAGCATTCCCAGGATTGGGATAATAGATGGGTTCCACCATGCCCAATTAAGGTTTATTACAATTAAGATGATGTTATCACCCTGCTGTGTGAGAATAAAAACAACCCCCACGGGCCTTAATATTTCAATGCCCAATTCCCAAGCAATGAACTGTTTAGAAGAATTAGGAGGTGTGTCCTTATTGGGGGAGCTGTCACTGGGGGTGGGGCTTCCAAAAGCTCACACCAGACACACACACGCATGCATGTGCAGATCAGGAGAGAAAACTTTCAGCAACTTCTCCAGCACCATGCCTATCTGCTTCCCACCATGATGACAATGAACAAATCCTCCAAAACTGTAAGCAAGTTCCCAATTAAATGCTTTTTTCTGAGCTGCCTCAGTCATAGTGTCTCTCCACAGCAATAGAACAGTGACTAAGACACACCCAAAGCAAAATAAATACTGGTCACATTATCTACCAAAATCCAACAGTGGGTGCGCTTTATTGTTTGTTTGGGGTTGTTTGTTTTTGTTTGTTTGTTTGTTTGTTTTGTTTTTCAGGGGTAGAAAACCTGGTATTCCGGCAAAATTGAACAGGATACCAAGCAGCAAAAACAACATGAATAACGAAACATGGTTCTTGGTTTCAAAACATAACCATAAATCTGAGGTCTGCCCCCTCACACCACAAAAACAAACAAATAAATGAATCCTGGAAAGGTAAACAGCAAAAGGTCCAGAATGTCAGCTGATGAACAGCACAGCTTCTGCGGTCATCTCGGTGTTCTGAAAGAGGCATCCGAACTCAGTGTGGGTATAACTGCACTGACTGAGCCCCCAGCTCTTTCTTAAGCCCCTCCGGCTTTCAGTTGCTTGCTAATTTGGTACCGTGCTCCTGAGCAACTAATACCAGATAATTTAGGCAACTATTATGATTTATCTGTTTGTTTGTTTGTTTGTTTACAGGGCCTTGCTTAATGGCACCTATGCTGGCCTCAAAGCTGTGGCCCTCCTGTCTTATCTTTCATGTGCTAGGATTCACAAGTCAGAGCAACTGCAGCTGGTTTAGGCAATCCTTTATAAAGGTGAGGCTTGAAATATATAGATCTTGGTGGCTTTTTTTTTTTAACCAATAAAACATTGTTGAGGAAACGACAAGTTCCTGAACACTCTAGAAGGTTCTATCGGGGTTTGTGATTTCTTCCAGTGACTAGATAAGCAATATTACAAAGTCAGAGTCACCTATTTCTAAATGAGCATGAGTGAGTGGGGTTCATAGCACTGAGTGCCAATGTGGAGAAGCCCAAGGAAGGCCCGGATCACTTCTGTTGCTCAGGGACTCGTGGCTGTCTAGATGTTCTCAAGAGTGGCCCTGAGCACCCTGGTGTCACAATACTCCTAAGGGTCAATACCTTCAATCATTAGTAAGAATTGTATTCACCATGATTCTCTCTCAATCACAGGTAAGAAGAGACACTGTATGTGTGAGCCCTTCTTAAACCTCTCAGGCCACCGGTGTGAAAGATAGGGAGCCCTCAATACAGGAGTCACGGCAGCATAGGCAGCTCCTGTCCCCAGGCTGAGCTGAGCTCTCTCCCCAGACCAAAACTGTCAAGGAAGTCCTAAGACGAATCCCTCGCGCCCTCTCCAAGCATCTGCCTGCTGTTGCCTGGGAAGCCAACTTCACCTTCCACTCCAGTTCACACAGTTGGGTTTATAAAGAGCTGGGGTTTCTA
This sequence comes from Microtus pennsylvanicus, assembly GCF_037038515.1. Taxonomy (NCBI): domain Eukaryota; kingdom Metazoa; phylum Chordata; class Mammalia; order Rodentia; family Cricetidae; genus Microtus; species Microtus pennsylvanicus. Next base: position 1,805,268 of record NC_134580.1, read on the forward strand.
AGTAGACAAAACAATAGCTGAATGAGCACTCTGTTCTTAGAGGAAAAAAGACTTTGTGGGCACCTGGTGAAGACTGCGACCCATCCCCGGGGAGGAGAGGCTGTGACAAGGCATGGAGCTTCAGAACTTCTCAGATGCAACATCCGATAGGCAAGGGGATAGACACACAACCCACCAGTATTTCAGTGCTCTTGAGATGTGTGAATACTCCTTAACTAGTTCTTTTAAAAGAGCAACACCAAAAAGCCATGAATCGTTTCCTGTTTTCCCTCCCATTCGCTCTTATTCCCTTACTCACAGTGTCAAGCATCACAAAGGCCATTCTAGAAGTGACAAATGATACACCCTTATGGAGCTCACAGCCTAATGCAGCTGGCAGGAGAAACCAGAGGGAAACACGCCCTCTGGAGGCATCCCATGAGGGACTGTGTGCCAAGACAGGGTAGCAGCTGGGTGCCAGGTGAGGGAGGGCTAGGTTAGCGTTCAGCCTCCTTGCCACAGAAGCCCTCTGCAGTAATCCTCCACCACCCCTGCCATGCTCCCAAACTGTGTTTTACATTCCACACACTATTCAGCCCAGAGATCCCTTTTTGCCAATTAAGTGAGAGGTTCTAAAGATGGACAGCATCTGTGAGTGGGGCTGTGTGTCCGGGAACGCATGCGCACAAATGTGCATGTCACCTCATCTCCATTGCATGCCTGCTGCAATGTGGCTTTAACAGGAGTGCGAAAGGGTCTCTCCCGTGTGCACCAATCACTGATAGAAAGATAAGGGAGTTCAAAGACCCATCCTCCTCACTACCAACTGAGATATAGAAAAAGTCTACCCACTTGGATTCCACACAGAAACACCTCACATTTTACAGTCCTTCCGCCCGTTCACACAGCCGTTCATCTTCACAGGACACAAGTCACAGCAAGGCAATTCTTTCCAGGCCCTTCTGAGAGACAGTGAATCTTCACTCACGCCCAAGCCACGTTCCCTGCCACAGACATGGCTAGATTCCCCAGGTTCCCAGGACCACAGCCACTGCCTGTGAGGCTGGAAGGTCTCCATGCCCTCCCCAAGCCATGGGCTTTTCTAGTTCCTACTTTTCTTCACTTGTCTATTTCTCTGCCCAGGATTTCCATTATCTATGGCATTTACTACATCCTTTCCTCTGTAAGCTGCTGTGGGTAGGAGAACGCAGCCAGGGCTCAAACACTGTGAGTGCCCCTACCAGGGTGTGCTGACAGCATTCAGAACTCTGAACTCCGCTCAGCTATGGCTCTCTTCTTTCTTTGTGGGACCCACAAACCCTTTCAGATAAATCAGGACTGTGCACGCATGCCCTCAGGGGTGCTGGCTCCAGATCTTGCTAGGGTACCTTACCAGTGAATGGATGAATATTTGGGGAAACACATAAATTGTCTACTTTTAATGATTTAGTAGTTACACCTGCGAGCTCGGGGTAGATCAATGTATCTTTAGGAATGTTTGTCTATGTTCAAACTCAAAAGATAATGCCAGCTTTTCAGTGATGGGCAGTAGCTACAAAGCTGTCTTTAGCATCATCCCCTTAAAGGGCAAGATGGAGACCATCTGTTAGTGTCAGTCAGTCGCACGGCCCGCTCGTTTGCAGAGTGGACACATTACTTAGGCATAAAATGCACTTCAATTTTTTTTTATTTCTGTTTCTGAGTACACGTATGCCTTCACACGCCACAGAGCACCCTGGGGGAAATAAAACATTCTATGGACAGTCTCTTCCCAAGCAAAGGGGTTAATGGTAACCATGGCAACTGCCTCCAAGAATAGCATCCTCTGCAGCAGCATTCATGCTGGGGCCGTCGACAGAATGGTTATAAATATACCTATTAGCAGCCTGAACTGAATCTTTAAACAGCACTGTGGGGAGAAAGGGTACCTAAAAATAGCTCCCACGCCTGCATCTGAAGATGTGTCCTCAGAAAAACCGCATCTTGTGCACATACTTTCACACAAACAGGGAGGTTTTTTTTTTTTTAATTTTCTCTTTTTCCCTAACAACGAGCACCGAACACTGGAGGAACATTAGACAATGCAGTGTTTTATGATCTTCTAATTTCTTTTGCAAAATTCCAGAAAACAGCCTCTACCCCAAAACAGAGCAGGCCACTGGGTATGGGTCCAGGTTTAACAGTTGGCAGGTGATGGGGTAGGACAAGGTGGCCTAGAGCCTGCATAGCAGGGTGACCGAAACATTCCATACGCCATGCTCACATAGATGGCTGTGTCTGCAGTGGCCTCACGTGAACACACTGGGGAGAGAGAACGGCTGCTCCCAGCAAAGGGCCAGCCAGTTCGGTTCCATGTCCACTAGCCCTGTTCAGTGTCCACTTTAATTCAAGCAATCATCTCCAATGTTCCTGAGGCCTCACTCACACTTCCCCTAAAGATAGTCACTGTTCATACATGACAGAGAGAACCGGACAGTTGCAGGCTTGAGCTTCCGCTTAGACACATCTCCAGAGCTTACTGCTAAAGAAGGCTGGTGGAGTTTACAGTGCTGCAACAGAGAATCATGGGATGAAGAAATCCCTGTGCCCCATACAGGAGGGTCTATCTTGTAAGTCCTTCTCCTTGCCTCGATTGCTTCCCACTCACAGGGCACTCTGAGGGCAGAGGCCACAGTGCCCGAACAATGTCGGAGCATGGTGCCCAGCTGAAAAGAAGCTGCCAGCCAATGAGTTACCCAGGCACAGCATGGTGGGACAGGGCAGTGCGGGGAAGAAAGGAAACCACACCTCTCAATGGTAAAGGTATATGGCTAACTGCCCAGCTCACTGCTGTCTAAAATCGTAAAAGTATGTTGGGTCTGCCACCTGGCTGACACCAACCACCAGACACAAGAGAAAGGGGCATCTGTATCACAGAGACACCAAAGTGCTCCTTAAACTCAACGAGCAGAGCATGTCCAGTGTTCAAAAGTCATAAGGTTGAGTCGATGCCTTCTTTCCTCCCCATTTGTCTCTACACGTTTATCGGAATGTCTTAGCTACAAGTATATCACAAGCAGGACCTGATACAGCAGGACCACTCGACTTGGGCAAATCTCTCAGTTAGTCCTGCCTGGTCTTGGCTTCTGTTTCTACCATATGAATTCTATCTTCAGCTCTCCCAGTTGATTTTAAACCTCCTGTCAGGATTTTGCCATGAGTAAGCTGTGGCCTGTGAATGAGCATGGGGGCGGGGCAGGTCAGCTGACATCTTCACAAGGCTGAATACTCCATCCATGAGCATGGTATACGATGGCCAGTCTAGCCGGTCCGCTCGTGCTTCATGCTCACCATTTCTTAGCTCTCCTGAGAAAGGTGCTGAATGCGTCATTGGGCTTCTGTCTTACAGGTGCTGTAGAGAACGGATTCATGGATGTAAAGGCTTCAGATAGGCTTTTCAAGCTGGATTGGATTGATACAGAACAATGAGATCTTTTTTTTTTAATCTTGAACCAAGAAAATCTGAATGCTATCACTAGTTCACACGGTCTGCACCAAGATTCACACAGAGAATCCTCTCCTCTGTCAATCAGGTCGATTCAGGTTACCTTGTCCTAATGCACGTACATCACATGTCTTTATCTTTCTTCCTACATTAACTTGAGCTAGGACACATTCAACTGGGGGCAGACATGGTAGGCATCTTTGACTTGCTCACAACCTAAGGGTTAAGGGGTTTTGGTCAGACCTAAAGAGATCAGGTGTCAAGTTGAACCACTAAGTTCGATATTTCCTAGGGTTTTCTAATAGACAATTTTTACAAGCCTAATAATTTCCATTTCCATCTTATTTTACAAAAAAAAAACATTATTGTGGACAAGCAGTGGATTTTCCTGACTTATTCTAAAATTGTACATTTTTGTTTTCCCTCAGTCTGTTAGTCACAAGATGAGCAACTTGCTGACAAAGAACCATCTTTGTGCCTGAGAGAGAAGGGCTCCCTAGTTGCACAAGTGCTCTCTAGTCACACAAGTGCTCCCTAGCCGCACAAGTGCTCCCTAGTCACACAAGTGCTCCGTCATCACACAAATGCTCCCTAGCCGCACAAGTGCTCCCTCGCCGCACAAGTGCTCCCTCGCCGCACAAGTGCTCCCTCGCCGCACAAGTGCTCCCTAGTCGCACAAGGTCTCCCTAGTCGCACAAGTGCTCCCTAGTCGCACAAGGTCTCCCTAGTCGCACAAGTGCTCCCTTGTCGCACAAGGTCTCCCTAGTCGCACAAGTGCTCCCTAGTCGCACAAGGTCTCCCTAGTCACACAAGTGCTCCCTTGTCACACAAGGTCTCCCTAGTCACACAAGTGCTCCCTAGTCACACAAGTGCTCCCTAGTCACACAAGTGCTCCCTAGTCACACAAGTGCTCCCTAGTCACACAAGTGCTCCCTAGTCACACAAGTGCTCTCTTGTCACACAAATGCTCCCTAGTCACACAAGTGCTCCCTAGTCATGGCACGGAGTTCATTTCCTTCTTTGCAGATGATGGCTAGCTAATATTTCATCTTGGGTTCTATTTCATTATGCTGAGATTCTAGCTGCCAGTGAAACTCTTGGATCCAGAAGTCAGCTAACTGTCTCGAGTCTGCCTTACTTCTGTGCCAAGAAATGTTTACCTTGTTTTCTTTTCTTTTTTTTTTAATTTATTTATTTATTAAGGATTTCTGCCTCCTCCCCGCAACCGTCTCCCATTTCCCTCCCCCTCCCCCGATCAAGTTACCCTCCCTCATCTGCTCGAAGAGCAATCAGGGTTCCCTGACCTGTGGGAAGCCCAAGGACCGCCCACCTCTATCCAGGTCTCCTCCTAAGGTGAGCATCCAAACTGCCTAGGCTCCCCCAAAGCCAGTACGTGCAGTAGGATCAAAAACCCACTGCGATTGTTCTTGAGTTCTCAGTATTCCTCATTGTCCAGTCATCTGGCTTTCTCCTTTTAAACTTCCCCTGTGGTGGCCTCAGGCCTTTGTGTCAAGAACAAGGAAGGCATGAGCTGAAATTCCATGCCAATATCAGGGCTTAATTCCAACCTTACTGGCTTTCCTTATTTCAAACCTTCATCTAAACTCAGGACATATTTCTTTAAATGAGACAAAGACTAGTAAAGTACCTTGTAAAAATCCATAGCATAGACACGATCAACAAATTGCTAAATGTTCAATATATGAGTTATATTTTTCAAAACCAAGGCCTTCCAGTTACATATTTCAAGAGTTCCTGAGTATTTACCTAGTAAATTCTTCCTCTTCTTGGTGTGGAAACACATTGAACAGCGCTGTACTTGGAGGTAGCTATGCATCTATGGAGGGATGAGGGTCCTAGAGCCATGAAGGCCATGGGAGTAAGTGCGTGGCCACAGTAAATGCCAATCTGCCCATCCGTGAAACAACAGGACCTGAGGAAGGCTTGGCAAAGAACTAACGTCCAAGCTTGAGGAGTGTGTATCATATTCAGGGATAAAGAAAGGGACGCACATGCAGGAGATAGAGAGCGGTGGAAACACACGCATAACACTCTGAACTGGGCTAATATTCAAGCCACATGAATCTCTACTGAAAAAGATAAAAAAAAGGCAAGGCCCTGGTTCTTCACACTAAGATCCCTGAAAACAACTCGGGTGCTAAATCTCCCCACCTTAACAACATGGCTCGTGCCTGCCTCTCTGCTGATATAAGGCCTCTTCTATGTTGTGAATGCTATCTCCTTCCTTTGAAGCCGCCGGCTCAGCCATTTCTGCAGACTGTAACTTTGGTCATGTGACTTAATATCCATAATCTGTCTCTGTTTTCTTTAAAAAAATAAAAAATAAAAAAATGGGACTCAAAGTACCTGTAAAATTATTTTGATAACTAACCCACTATACCAGTGCTCAGATAGGAGATCTCCCTCTATGAGGTGGAAGTTACCAATTTCTCCATTGCTCCCTATGTTTGTGTGAATATTTGTTTCATTTTTACTGTTGCTGTTTTGAGACAGGGTCTCATACAGCCCAGGCTGGCCTTCAACTCTTTGTGAAGCTAAGGCTAGGCCTTGAACTCCTGATCTTCTGCTTCCACCTCCTAAGCGCTGGGATGACAGGTGGCACCACCATACCTGGCTTTCTTCCACAGGCTTCCCTCCCACGCTCCCATTTCTTGGCCTCATGTCTTAGTCTGCCCTAAAGTTTTAAATAGTTAAACACCCACTTTGTGCTTTGTCTATTTCTGGTCCTCTTATCTACTCTAGCCGCCCCCCCACCCCTGCCGCCCCCCTCTTCTGCTCTCTTTGCTATAAACTGCATGGTGCCTCTACAGGCAAAAGCATGTTTGTATGTCTGAATGCCTCTGCCACGCTAACAACACCTCCACCTCTGATTTAATATATATTTAAATGAATTGCTTTATTTATTTAGCGAGAACAATGGACACGCTCATAGCACGCAGACAAGATTCTCCTGCATGTCTAAGTTTCTTGGCTGACGCCTCTTTTGGGCCTGAGACAGTAGGGCATAATCAAGTCACAGGAGACAGTAGGTCACACTGGCTAACGCTGTGCAGATAAGTCGTCTGTGTCAGATAAGAAGCTCCCTTTCAATTCCGTTGTCATAAAGTAGTCATTATATTTATCTTAAACTGATAACTCCAGGGTGAGAAGATGAGAAACCAAAGATTAGATCAAAACTCACTAAAACGTTTTTAGGATTCTTTTTATCTTAAGCATGAACATCTATCCAACCTAAAAGGAGCGCAATTATGACAGACAGACAGACAGAGCTCAATCACCAACATCTTGTGGTTTTCAACATGCTTTTATATGTGAATGTCAATCTAATTCTCGGAGCAAGTTCCAGGGGATTAACTCCCAGACGCGTATAAGCCGAGGCAGAGGCCACAACAAAATAACATAGGCTCAGTCTCAGCAGCCCACAGGACCAGCACCCAAGCCACAGGTCCAGGGTACGTGCGCACACACCAGGGGAGCATCAGCATGGAGAGAAGCAAGTGTGCTGTTAACCCTCTGCTCTTGCCATCCTACTGCGTGTCCCTGGAAACACAGAAGTGAAAGGATCATCATAGCCCTGCCCTCAGTTACTGGACAAGTGGGAAAGGCCAACAGGATGGTGAGAGTTACCCCAGAAAGGTTGAGTGTTTGGGGAGCCAGGCATGTACTGGATATTACACACACACACACACCCATATATGCCTCAGCGTTTTAACAGGAATGAGTCCCTCCACTTGCACTGTGACAGTCCTCCCATGGGACAACGACCATCTTGCTTAACTTTCATACCCACATTCTGAATTCTTTTCTATGCAGAGAAGAAAACTCCTAGTCCTTCATGTTCTCCCCATCTGAAGACAAGTTTAAGCGCTGCCTACCTTGAACCTACTCTGATTTTGCTAAATATATATAGTATCAAAATACTCTATAAATGTGTATTTATACATCCACAGATTAGCACAGCTCTCTGAGCTCAGAAGAGAAGTTTCTTCGTGCAGTGGGTGTGTTGATGGAGAAACTCACGACTGGCTAACGTGCAGAGAGCAAGTGACTGTGAAATGCTCAGCCACAAACAGGACACCTGGACCATAACCGCCCCGCCTGAGGCTCGTGGACCATAGCAGAAGAGGGAGCAGAAAGAGGGAGCCAGAGGCCAGGGAGGGCCGGAGTGTAACGGTGTCTTCTGGGCATGACAGGACGCTGACCTCGTGACTCACAGCTGCTGCGGCTGCCTGTACAAGATCAAACCTGTCGGCGTTCCAGCATGGAGTGGGGAGAGGTTCACTAGGCCCCTCTTCCCCGCCCAGCTGACAGCTGACGGGACTCTGGGGAGGGAAAGTCAGTTTTCTTTAAGGGTAGTGTCCCTGGTGAGTTGACCATATTCCAGAGGATGGCCCCACCCCCATGCGTATATGAGCAGCACAAACTAGACTTAGTGGCTTGTTTTTTAAAAGGAGAGGGATATGAAATTGGGAGGGATGGAGTAGATCAAAGTATGTTATATGCATGTATAAAATGCTCAATGAATTAATAAAATATTACTTTTTTTTTCTAAGACACGAAGGGTTTCTCTGTGTAGCTCTGGCTGTTCTGGAACTCACTCTGTAGTCAGGGCTGGCAGAGATCTGCCTGCCTCTGGCTCCCAAGAGCTGAGATTTAAGGCGTGAGCCACCACTGCCCAGCAATATTACACTTAAAAAAAAAAAAGAACTGCTGACCCGTGTTCTTGTTCTTATAGCCCAGCCATCTCAGTGTATTCCAGAGCCAGACTGTACTGCACAGGGATGATGGGAGAAGGCAGAATGGCAGCATCCCACACCCACCTGTCAAGGCCTCACGGCCTCTCTGATCAGACTCCACAAGATACTTCCTCAAGGCTCCTGTTCAGGGGTCTACATCCAGAGTCACAGCTAATAGCCCTGTCTTTACCACGAACCTTCTCAGAACTGGGACACTCACAGTTCCTGGCACAAGGTGAATGAGATAATGAACAACTTGGGTGGAGCTATTCTGATTTTTGTGCTCAGTGTTTCTATTTATTGTTGCAATCTGTTCATATTTGATCGGGGTTGCAAACTGTTAAGTCGCGGACACTATTTACAGCCACGCTCCAGTGATAACACTTCTCAGAAGAACAAACACATATGGGGATCATTTGCATAGCAAGCCCCCTGTGTGTAAAACAGGACATAGGTGAGTCTTCTATGCTGCCAATTTGTAAGGCACTAAGGTGTAGCAGCCTGTCACGGGAAGCTAAGACAACAGTCGGGAAAGCACTTTGCGGGTGACAGGCCTAATGAGTGTTATGACGCTGTGCACAAGAGCTCCAGTGCCACCCCTTCAGTCTCATTCTGCTGTGTCCTAGCCTGCTTGCAGAGAACCACTCACTGTGCCACTGACAGGGTTAGGTGCCCTTCAGTAGCACAGCAGCCTTAAATAGACCTAGAAATCAAAAGCAACTGATTCGGAGCCCTTCACACTCTCTCGTGGGAGTAGGGGCAGCCCTGTCTGTGACTCAACACCCACTACACGGGGGTAGCAGGCTGCTTACAGCGATTTCTAGCTCATCGTCTTCAGTTTATTCATCCTTGTCTGGGGCAGACAGGGCAACTCCATTACCACTGTGGGTACAGGCCACATAACCACATGTGTATGTATAGATTATATGTATGCATGTGTCTGCACATGTACGCTAATACTCAACACATGCCAGCCTTGCTAAGGGTAGCAAGCTGGGGAGATGTTCAACTAGAATGGACATTTGTCCATCCAAAAATGGCACAGCATGACAAGCCAGCAGGCAGACTATTTCTGACCATCATGGCCATCACACTGAGGGCTCAACATATGTTAGGCCCTGGTGCCATGTCTGGGCTTACAGTACCTCATTGTATATCGCGATGACCTTGCATGCCCGTATTATTGTCTGTCTACAGGGGAGGACTCCTGAAGCTCGAAGAGGTCACTGGGGTGGACACAAAAGGTCAAAAAAGGTCAAAGGGATCTCGCCAAGGAGACAAGTTGGAACCTGGGCCAGAGAGGAGATGAGACCAAGGTGACCAAGAGGAATGTCTAAGATCAGGTAGGAGACAGACGAAGGGCAATAGCCACATTCAAGAAAAGGGTCCCAAGCAGGGATCAGGCAGGGAGTGGGGACAGTGGGAGAAGCAGATCTCCAAGGGTCCTGGGGCTCAGGATTAAGGAAGAGAAACTCACACGGCCTCCAGGTCCTGGGCACGTTCTGTATATGGGGGTTGTACCTCAGCACTGTTTCTTTATAGACACTTAAGACCAAAATAAGTAAATTTGTCTTGCTTCTGTAGATACCAGGGTGTGCAGGGAACTCTCTCCTGCAATAAGACACAGGAAATTGCACCTTGTTCTTGCTGACCAGAAGTGATGCCTGCAAGATGGACATCCCAAACTCCCACACATGGGCTCAAATAATCAATATCACAGAAACAGGCATATGTGGGGGGAACAGCTGACAGCAGATGAGAGGTGTAGAACAAGGAGGGGTTCTGGCACCCCATTTCTGCTCATGACTCAGTGGTGCTGACCTACAACCTTAGGTAGGTCTGGGATCTGTCCCCTGCTGAATGGGGCACTGTGCGTAGTTCCTCCTCCTGACTCAGTAAGATTGCTAGAGATAAAGAACCACAAACTGGGTGGCTGAAACACAGAGCAACTAACTGTCTTACAGTGCTGGAGGTCCAAGTGCTAAAGTGCTGGGTCCCCTGTTGGCCTCTCAATTTGGTTTATGAATGGCCACCTTCATGAGCAGGTATCAATCTCCCTATATGTGTGCCTCCCTCCAGAACCACCTCCACCCCCCAAACAAGGATACTTACACAGATTGGGTTACCCAAAGACCTCACGCTGACTGTGCCACCCTTTAGAAAGATGAGATCACATTTGGAGAGCCCAAGGGTTAGAAACAGTTCCAACTGAAACTGGGTTCCCACAACAGTATTTGCTATCAGCCACCTCCCCTTCTCACTCTTCCTCTGCGTCCCGTGCCGGGGCCTCCCAAGCACAAAAGCTGCCAAAGAGATCCTGCTAAGATGCTAAGATGAAAGGCCGAGGCTGCCATGGTCTTTTCCTTAGACCTGAGGATTCTACCCAAGCTCAGACCCCTCCTCCTCACTTCCCCGAGACTTCTCACCACCTTTGCTTCACTCATTACATCGAGCAACATATCCAACTTGTGATTTTCCAATTTCTAACATATCCGTACTTGACTTTCTTCTACCCCTTCTGCTTGGAAAGCAAGCCCTATCCATGACCACCCATTGGCTGATATGAACTGCCTTCCTCTGTGTTACAAACATCCATGCCGTGGGCCACCTTGCATTCTCCTGTTACACCTGCAGGTCCGTCTTTTCCCCACAGACAACCAATGTCCTAAAAGTATTGTCTCTGCATTAGTGACATTTGCTCTGAACATTTAACACAAGGCCACATGTGAATGTATGCATGCATGCATACACGCATGAATAAATTCTCAAAGTCATCCTTCACTACTGACCAAGTAATTTTCTAAAAAGTAACTTGATTATAATACTCAATTACTATATATCCTTCAGGAGCAATCTGAACTTTTTTGCAAACTGAATTTTTTGCAAAATTACAAAACTCTTTTTTGTAATTTTGCAAAATACAGGGTTCTCCACAACCTGCCCCTGCCTGTCTCCCCCTCCCCATAACCTATGACACACCCTAGAGACCACATACAACTCTCCCAACTCAACAGGCTCCCAGGGAGCTCATGCCAGGCCCTCTGTCCCTCCCCACCATCTGTCTGGAAGCTGCGGATCATCCACTCACACATGACCCACAGATGTCTATAAGAACTTCTTCCAGACCTGGGCATCTGAGAAACTGCTTCAGTAACTTAAAAGGAGAATCTTATGTGTATTGAAACAGAACTCTTCAGTGAAGACAGATAAAGTTCTTTGGTCTGTTGACACATGCCTCCCCTTCTTTGGCTGTCAATCAATGCCCAAAAGAGCAGGGGAGAAAAGTCAATTGTATAATTTTGTCCTTGCATGGGTTGTGGGATTGATTTGGCAATGCCTGCTGGGAAAGGGTTTGTGTTCTAGCAACACAGATGAGCCTCTCGGGCTGGAAATGCAGCTCATGGAAGAGTGCGGCCTAGCACAGGTTCAATACCCAATCCTAACAGAGAAAAGTGAAGTGGGGACGGCTCCTTGTGTCTTCAGAGACATTGGAAACCTCTCCAACAGCTCACCTGAGTGTGCCATGTTTGAGGACATGCATCCTTTAGATGGCCAAAGTGGTCAGCACCCTCCCCAGGAAGTCACAGAGAGAGAGGGCTACAGACAAGTATGGACCTGGGAGCCTGGTGTGCGGACACACAGCTGTGTAAGGGAGGACAACACTCGTCACCTCTTCAGAGACTCCGTGCACTCTCTTCCTAATTAGCAAGGGCAAAAGTCAACATAGGTGGGACAGTGGTAGGGTCTGATGTGCAGGAAGCCCTCAGCGTGTGCTGTATATGCCTTGGCTTTTATCATATGACTTCTCTAGTCTCGGTGACAAACACATTGAGCCAGCATCACTGGCTGGGGCACCCAGAGACACAAACACTGTAGCTAACGCCAACACCCAGTCATATACAGCTTCACATCTGCTTCTGCACAGCAAAATGGGAAGGATGCCCCACACAGGCTCCATAGCTGGTACGAGCTCCAGGGGTCTCTGGACAGGGGTCACAAAGGGCTGCATAATGTTTCTATTGCCGTTGCAAGCAAACCATTAACAAATTATTCTTAATTTGTCTCCTTTCTATCATATAAATAAGAAACCACATGATTCCTTATCAAAATATAGCAACAGCTGTATCTGCAGGAGAGACTAGCTCAGCTCTGCCATGAGAGAGAAGAGCTAAGGGGCCAACCTCAGCTCCCTGCCCAGTCTCCCTGGTCAGCAGCAGAGGAGCGAGAGGGTAGGAATCAGTGTTTAAGGTAGGAACAGGGATGAAGGAACACAGCCACCAATCTAACATGGAGGCTGTCACGGGATCTCTAGAAGAGAAACATGACGGAGAAAACACATAAAAATAGGAAAGTGTGAAAGCAGAAACACACACATATACACATGCACACACACATGTATGTATATATGAATGAACGAATGAATGAATGCAAGGAGGAAAGAGGCTCAAAACTCCAAGTCCAAAAGCAGGCATGAAACCAAGACCCTGCAGTGACTTAGAAACGCACGTCCTCTACCGGCAGCCTGCCTACCTTCTCCCCCAGGACAGGCGGGCGGTGGGAGGGATGAGGAACCCACCAGGATGGATGGATAAATGAGCTGCAGCTTGGGAAGAGCGCTTGGCAGACACCAGGAGAGCCTGCATTCAGGAACACTAGACAGAAGCTGCCATTGGAAAGTGGCGAGGAGTTGGGGGGGTGAGGTAAAGATGTCTTTCAAAGGGAAACCTAACCTCATTGGCCGCGCTCTCCTGCTGATTCTATTCCAGTAAATTCAATCCTTTCTTTTTTGTACAAAATCTATACAGTAAGAAGCCTACCTAGAAGTCCGCCCCCAAGCCCCACCACATGGATATGATCCCCCTTGAGATGCTCCCAGCACTTCCCAGTGTGTGCTTAGCAAAGGCAGTTTCCTGTCAGTCAGCTCACATCCTTGTTCTGCTTTATGATTTGCCCTTTGTGTCGTAAGTCAGAGATATCTTTCCACATGAAAATATATCCTCCCAGACCTTCATCCTTACTGGTCCTGTGTCACATGGACAGATCATCATCAGTTAATCAATTCGCCATTGCGGGACATTTATGTTGCTTCTACCAACTCTGGCATTATAAATAATGCTGTGACCGAGAACATCACACACACACACATGTGCACCGGCCCATTTTAATTCTTCAGATAAATTAACTGTAAAATTGTGTGAGTCAATACATGGTTATAGGCTAAAAAGATGTCTGTCCCCCCCAAAGATATCAGTGTTCCAGTCCCTAGCACCTGTCAGCATGTAGTCTACACATAGGGATTTTGCAGGAGTGACCCAGTGAAGGATTTCAAGGTAGGGTGAGTCCCCAGAATTATCCAGGTAGGCTCAGAATGCCATTGCCAAGAGTGCTTGGGAGAAGAAGGAGGATAGCAAGGTCAGGAGTGGAAATACCACGCTACTCACACTAGTTGTAGACAGAGTAGGGCTAGGAGTCAAGAAAGGATGCTAAAGAGGACAAGAAATTAGGACGCACACTCACATGTGCATACACACACACCATACACATACACCACACACAAACACACTCACCACACACATGCACACAAACACACACAAACCCAAAGGGAGTTCTTGATGTCCAAAGAGCGAAACCTCCAGACCCACAAGATATAAATCTGTGTTGTTTTCAGCCACTGAGTTTACAGTGTGTGTTATGGCAGGGAGGGAAGGAAGACATATTTCATGAGTTTACATGTTCAGTTTTGATACCTGCCCCTCTGATTCTCGAACAGCTAATCAATGCCTCTATTCTCGATCCAGTTAAATGCTACCACTGGGTGACTGGCACATGGTCCTGGGAGGATAGAACTGAGCTTTTCTTCTATTGCCAATCATGACCCTGAGTTGACTCTGTCTCTTCTCCTAAACTTACATGCAGGGACTTACTTTATAGTTTCAGAGCTTAGCCAGCTATAGCTCAAGAAAGCCTGCAGACACCACCAATCAGCTGTTCACTGAAAAGCCACTTTAAGAGCCACCTGTCAGGCTGGAGAGATGGCTCAGCAGTTAAGAGCACTGGCTGCTCTTCTAGAGGTCCTGAGTTCAATTCTCAGAAACCACATGGTGGCTCACAACCATTTGTAATGAGATCTGGTGCCCTCTTCTGGCCTGCAGATGTACATGCAAACAGAACACTGTATACATAATAAATGAATAAATAAATAAACAAACAAATAACTTAAAAAAAAAAACAAGAGCCACCTGTCATCACCTGGGTGCGGACAGCCTTAACACTAAAGAGTCAGCAGAAGCAAACAGTCTAACTTCTGTGTGGCTTCTGTGTCTGTGACCTAACTGGGAAGCTTAAAGCCAGGCTGGGAGCTAAAGCCCCACCCACTCAATCTCCCTAGTGTGGCAACCTAACCCCAGTCACCAAAGACTCCCTCCCTGGCCCTACTCTGCCTTTTCTCTTCTGGTCCCTCATACCTAAAATTTCCTATACAAGAGCTTAAATTGTAAATGCCTAGCTACTTCTCACTAGTAGGTAGGCAGGAGGGCAGGGCACCTTGCATCCATTACCTGCCAGCTCCCTGGCCAAGAACAGCCTTCCATGCAAAAGGCTCTCGGCAAGTGTTTCTTGAACTATTGTTCAAAATCCATAGCCTCTCCTGTACCCCACTGCTCTCCAAATCATTAAAAAGTGTGGGCATCTCCCTGCAAAGCCTGGCCGCCCACCTGCCTCTGAGTCAGGTCCACAAATAAGGCACCTTCAGCCTGGAGGAAGAATGCCAAATATTAAATATACAGCATTTGGAGAGAAGCTTAGGGCCTCTTCAGAATCCTACCCAGTCCATTTGCTACTGGAGGGAAGGAGGCTGGAGTTCTCGTTCTGTGAATCCAAAGACCACCAGTGTGGAGTGGAAAAGGGTGAAAATTCTAAAGCAAACAACTGATCCTCTTTCTGAGAGACCTCAGCACACCTAAACATTGCTGAGCTCTCTGTGAGGACAGGCGGCCCTGTGTGGTGAAAGGATGAACCGCAGCGCACTGTGCCGACTGACCGCTGCATTGCTTCCATTTCCACCTGCAAACTTGGGGAGGAGCGATGCTGACTCTGTTCCTGTCCCGTCCTGAGTTTACAGCCCAGGAAGCAGGCAGGCAGAGACGTACCACCCTGCGTTTTTGAGAAAAGATCCAGAGGGGAAAATGTTCTTAGGACTCTAAACACAGGGGAGGCTGCATGGTGGATTCTGATTATGGAGTATCCACTGTTCCCTCATTGTGCCCAGAGTTCTTACTGTCCCTGGCTCACAGAGGAGGAAGCTGAGGACTGGAGGGACTAAGGATATTTCTTGGCTAACGGCTGATCAACTGTACAGTGCAAGGAACCTCGTATTTTAAGCAGCGCATGAACCTGAGCTCCTCCGTCCTCTCCTTCCAGAGGGCAAGACTGTGCCTGAACCTAGGTATTGCATACACTCCCTCTGCTCATACAGCACCCAGGTCAATATTACCTGGGCCTGACACACAGAAGCTGAAGCTCATAGAGATTACATGGCTCGCCCTAGATGACATGCCTAAGAATCAACAGGTGATCTGCTCTCTGATCCTCACTGCGCCAAATACAACTTCATTCAACTGTGTAATATTTGGCCACAACAGCCACAACCATCTGAAATGGGGGAGGATAAGCCCCAGAAGGACAGAGTGGAGAGAAAGCAGGAAGAAACAGAGAAGTAGTAGGATGCACTCACCATCGTAAAGGCCACTGTGACATTCAGAGCAATCACACAGGACAAAGAGCCTAAAAGGCCTGACAGGCTTTTTATTATATGTAGCTTCTTGAAGCCAAGTCAGACATCCTAGAGTCTGGAAATAAAGAGGATGTTGTGCCTTCTCTCTACCGAGCCGCACCCCAGTCCTATCCAGACCATGGGGACAGCCGCTATGCCACACGCCTGACCCTTCGGCAATTGAGTTGCGACCTCTCTCTTTAGGTATGCACTGGGCTACACTGCACTAGCAGAATCCAGAGGAAGCAGAACAGTGGAAATTTCCAGTTTCCCGTGTTAAGAAAAACCAAATGAAGCCTGTAGAGACAGCCATGGCCCACTTACCTCTCCACGCCGGGATCTGATCTTACACTGCAGGCCCCAGCCACACAGCTCCTGCTCTCCCAAGAACGCCGGCAGAGCTGGGTATTAAATTTTCACTGTTGTGCTCCTTGCCAGAGTCTAAGTTCCTTAGAGAGAGTCCCTAACTCATCTGATCTGCATTCCCAGGGCTAAGTCTAGTCCTTAAAAAGTAGGCAGAAAATAAATATTTAATGAATAAAGAAGGATCAGAGACTGCCCTATAGCATGCCAACGCTGCAAAATAATTAAATGGGAGGATCCAGCATAGCAGAGTTCTGCAAGAGACAGTGATGGCACCCACAGTGCCGTGTGACTCTCCACATGTCACTGCACACTTAAACACGGTGACACGTAAATCAGATGACATGGGTATTGGAACCACAATTTCTCCAGTTTTATCCAACTTTTAAAATATTTTTAGTTAACATGCAAAATCACAGGTTTCATTATGACATCTTCATACACAGACATCATCATACCTTGCTCAGATTTGCCCACCAAATCATGCAAATCCACACCTCTCCTGAAACAGTCTCATTTCTGGTACAATTTTTTAAAGTAGTTTTTATAAAACATAGTCCTTCTCATTCATTCCTGTGGAGCTGAGTCCTCCCTCAGCCAGTGGTAGCTATGGGAATACAGAGGGCGTGCCAACAGCCAGATGTGGAGGGATTGCAGAATACAGTGGGCATGCTGACAGCCAGATGTGGCAGGACTGCAGAAGAATAGAGAGGGCATGCTGACAGCCAGATGTGGCAGGACTGCAGAAGAATACAGAGGGCATGCTGACAGCCAGATGTGGAGGGATTGCAGAATACAGTGGGCATGCTGACAGCCAGATGTGGCAGGACTGCAGAAGAATAGAGAGGGCATGCTGACAGCCAGATGTGGCAGGACTGCAGAAGAATACAGAGGGCATGCTGACAGCCAGATGTGGAGGGACTACAGAAGAATACAGAGGGCATGCTGACAGCCAGATGTGGAGGGATTGCAGAATACAGAGGGCATGCCGACAGCCAGATGTGGTGGGACTGCAGAAGAATACAGAGGGCATGCTGACAGCCAGATGTGGTGGGACTGCAGAAGAATACAGAGGGCATGCTGACAGCCAGATGTGGTGGGACTGCAGAAGAATACAGAGGGCATGCTGACAGCCAGATGTGGTGGGACTGCAGAAGAATACAGAGGGCATGCTGACAGCCAGATGTGGTGGGACTGCAGAAGAATACAGAGGGCATGCTGACAGCCAGATGTGGTGGGACTGCAGAAGAATAGAGAGGGCATGCTGACAGCCAGATGTGGCAGGACTGCAGAAGAATAGAGAGGGCATGCTGACAGCCAGATGTGGCAGGACTGCATTAGAATACAGAGGGCAAGCTGACAGAATACACATGCTGACAGAATACAGAGGGCATGCCGACAGCCAGATGTGGTGGGGCTGCAGAATACAGAGGGCATGCTGACAGCCGGATGTGGTGGGACTGCAGAAGAATAGAGAGGGCATGCTGACAGCCAGATGTGGCAGGACTGCATTAGAATACAGAGGGCATGCTGACAGAATACACATGCTGACAGAATACAGAGGGCATGCCGACAGCCAGATGTGGTGGGGCTGCAGAATACAGAGGGCATGCTGACAGCCAGATGTGGTGGGACTGCAGAAGAATACAGAGGGCATGCTGACAGCCAGATGTGGCGGGACTGCAGAAGAATACAGAGGGCATGCTGACAGCCAGATGTGGCAGGACTGCATTAGAATACAGAGGGCATGCTGACAGCCAGATGTGGTGGGACTGCAGAAGAATACAGAGGGCATGCCGACAGCCAGATGTGGCAGGACTGCAGAAGAATACAGAGGGCATGCTGACAGCCAGATGTGGCAGGACTGCAGAAGAATACAGAGGGCATGCTGACAGCCAGATGTGGCAGGACTGCATTAGAATACAGAGGGCATGCTGACAGCCAGATGTGGTGGGACTGCAGAAGAATACAGAGGGCATGCTGACAGCCAGATGTGGTGGGACTGCAGAAGAATACAGAGGGCATGCTGACAGCCAGATGTGGCAGGACTGCAGAAGAATACAGAGGGCATGCCGACAGTCAGATGTGGTGGGGCTGCAGAATACAGAGGGCATGCTGACAGCCAGATGTGGTGGGGTTGCATTAGAATACAGAGGGCATGCTGACAGCCAGATGTGGCAGGACTGCAGAAGAATAGAGAGGGCATGCTGACAGCCAGATGTGGCAGGACTGCATTAGAATACAGAGGGCATGCTGACAGCCAGATGTGGAGGGACTACAGAAGAATACAGAGGGCATGCCGACAGAATACACATGCTGACAGAATACAGAGGGCATGCCGACAGCCAGATGTGGTGGGACTGCATTAGAATACAGAGGGCATGCTGACAGCCAGATGTGGCAGGACTGCATTAGAATACAGAGGGCATGCTGACAGCCAGATGTGGCAGGACTGCAGAAGAATAGAGAGGGCATGCTGACAGCCAGATGTGGCAGGACTGCAGAAGAATAGAGAGGGCATGCTGACAACCAGATGTGGCAGGACTGCAGAAGAATAGAGAGGGCATGCTGACAACCAGATGTGGTGGGACTGCAGAAGAATAGAGAGGGCATGCTGACAGCCAGATGTGGCAGGACTGCAGAAGAATAGAGAGGGCATGCTGACAACCAGATGTGGTGGGACTGCAGAAGAATAGAGAGGGCATGCTGACAGCCACATGTGGCAGGACTGCAGAAGAATACAGAGGGCATGCTGACAGCCAGATGTGGCAGGACTGCATTAGAATACAGAGGGCATGCTGACAGCCAGATGTGGTGGGGCTGCAGAATACAGAGGGCATGCTGACAGCCAGATGTGGTGGGGCTGCAGAATACAGAGGGCATGCCGACAGCCAGATGTGGAGGGACTACAGAAGAATACAGAGGGCATGCTGACAGCCAGATGTGGCGGGACTGCAGAATACAGGGGGCATGCTGACAGCCAGATGTGGCGGGGCTGCAGAATACAGAGGGCATGCCGACAGCCAGATGTGGCAGGACTGCAGAAGAGCCCTCAGTTTCACCCAGGGGATCTCCTTGCAGCACACGGGAATGGCCTGGCTCACAGTGACCGACCTCCTAGTTTGGGCTATTAAGAAAGGGACCACTCTCTCTTCCAGTGCCCAGAACCTTGCCCAGAGGGAAAGAGCACCCAGCAGACTCAAAGCCTCACGATGCTGTTTTAGCATCAAATCGAGCAACAAATGAGTGACGGAGTATGAGAGAGCAACAGGGAGACTGTGGGCGGCAGGATGCGGGACAGCAAGTGCTTCAGTCAAAGTCAACCCCGAGGGACTTGTCTGAGTCCTGAAACCAGATGGGTCTGACTCTCTGTACAGACTGTATCAGCTTTGCCATTTGTTATTACAGTCTCTGCTTCAATAAACCGCCTTTCAAGGAGGGGGACACTCAGATTATAATTACTGATTCAGACCTTGCAGACCGGATAAGGTCAGTGCAAAAATCTATTAACTCAGGGCTGAGAAGAGACAGGGGTGTACAGGGGTTTGGGGGGGGAGGGCTGACTTGGAAATTGCTGTGGGGGTGGGGCGACACGTAGGAATAATTTTAGGATTAATTAACAAGTACGAAGAAATTTAGAGAAACTAAAAATACCTTAACAAAGAACAGAGCAGCTAGCTTAAATCCTTAATGAACTCAACAAATGAATTGAGAAAGACTACAACCTTTAAATATCTCTCATCAAAGTCTGTGGTAGCACAGTGGGGAGCAGTTACCACACACACACACACACCTCAGCTCGCAAGAGCCAGAGGCTCCAGGCAGTGGGGACAGAGACACATCTGCACAAGCCACATTTCTGACACTTTCTCTCCTAATTTTCAAAACCAAACGTTGCTTCGTGCTTAGTTACTTCATCTCGGTGATTACTCAACACATAATTTGCCTTCTGCCCATGTGTCCTATACCACACCGACAAATTCAGCAGCCATTTTACACATTCCCCTCCCTTGATCGCTTCTGTCTTTCGGGGTGGTCCTTTGCTTCTTTTTTCGTCTTTGAACTCTCCAGAGCAATCTCAGAGCCCTCAGATACAGGAGTTGACCCCATCTCTTGTTCCAGAGTCTCTCCCTGAGTGGCTGCCTCAGTTCAGGGTGACATCACTTAGAAGACTAGCTGTGCTGTCTACCTCTGGCTCATACTCCCTTAGACAATGGCTACTTTCCCTCTAGGCCCCGCCTGTGTGGTACAACAACCACAGACTGAGCACATCATGGCACACCTCTCCATTCAGAGCCACCAGAGGAAACCAAAACCCACCCTGCCACAGTCTGAGTCCCTGGGACCTGTCAGTCACGTGTTTCATATCTACAGCAAGCTCATGTCTGGTTTCAGCTCGACCATCAGCAGCGTACTGTCTCTTCTCTGCAGTCTGCTGTAAGTGCTGCCATAATGCTGGGCCTGTAGCACACCCTGCTATGTAACAGCCAGACGACTACAAAGCAAGCCTACATTAGTCTGGCCCTGCTGGTAGCATAAGGTCACATCATAAGTGTAAGCTGTATGCTGGGAGTTACCTCCAGTGTTTACCTTAGGGTGTGAGTGCTTCTCTGATTGTACAATCCCAGTGCCTGGAGCACCCTTCCCAGGGAGCCTTAGGGTGATAAAGAACACCCTAAAAGAATCGCTCAGAGCTCGTCGGGGTAAGGGCTCCACTTCTGAGGATGCCAGCAGACATCTACAGCAAGCACTATTACCCCAGCTTCCAGTGAGAGCTTACAACGTGAAAGTTTCCTAGTGAAAACATACTCTTCCTCCCAGTTTGGGAGCACAGAAACCAGAAGGTCAGTTTGAGTCTTTCCTCCTCTTCCTCCTTGACTTCTGAGCTCCCTGGGATTGCATCCCCAGTCATAACACAGAGCCTGGGACAGAGAAAACTGCAAGGAAGGGCTCAAAGGATGGATCTGTTTAGAATGAACCTGCTCCAGGAGCAGGTGACCCAGCATTCAGAAGACACACAACTGGGAGGGAAGGAAAATCTGGGGCCGTGCACAGAATAAGGAAAAACTGAAAGGAAGCCAAGTGGCCATCCATGATGCTTCTGTCCTCCACTAGACATCAGACTCAGTGGTGCCAGACAGGTAGAAGGGCACAGAGATGTCTAATTACCATGGCATCGTTGTCACCCGTCACTATAGGAACCAGCCTGCCAAAGTGATGGGGTGATTTGTAATTTTCAATATTTTCTGTTGTTGTTGAAGGTGAAGTTGACATAAACTTAACTGTGTTGAAATGGAAAATTCATGGTAGGGTACAGCTCACCAACCTTTCTATGAACCCTAAAGCCCTTACCCACTTACTAGGTAGCTGCTCCTGGATTCCCTGTCAGGCTCTGCAGCCCACATATCTGTGGAGTCCCTGTGGATTTGCATCTCTGAATATTCAGTCTGGACAATCAAACTCATCACCTCACCTGTTCACCTAAGAAGCTCAAGGCTCACCCAGGCTGCAGCACTGATCAGCCCGCCATCCCTTCCCGTGGCTGAACAACACAGCACAGCTGTTCTCCGCCTCACTGCTCCACTGCTCAGCTGATGGACACTAAGCTATACCTCAGTCAGCTCTGTGAGCGACGCTGCGGTGGGCAACGCTGCTGTGGCCATGTGTGGCTATGTGTTCTTAGCACTCCTAAGTCTACCTGGAAGCAGAATTGCAGAATCACGCAGTGACTCCATATTTAACTTTTTGAGGAGTTATAAATCTCAGTTTCTCCACGACCTTGCCGACACTCTTTATCTTCCAGGGGTTTCTTTTATAGGAACCCTGGTGGATATACAGGACCCACATCATGGTTTTAACGTATAACCAATTAACTATTTTCCAAGTATAACTAATGTCTACCATAAACAGCTAACTGTCATGGTTACTTACTTTTTAAAAAGCTGAGTTTCCCAGGGCTCTGTAAAGATGCACATGTGTGCTTAGCTCTGCTGCTGTCCCCCCAGAGGACTGTGTGGCCTTTCAACACCAGGGTTGTAACTCAGTAAGTATATACTAACACCCACCATGTCCCACAGCTGGCTAAGACAAGGGTACATAGCAGTGAACAGAACCTAGGTCCTAGTGCAGGAGAAGCCTTAAGTCACTCATTGCAAAGAGCAGGCCTGCAGGCTGAGGAGAACGTTTCCACCAGGGGGACAGTAGGAGCTGGAGCTGCAAGCCTCAACAAGTCTGACCTACTGATCCTGGGCCAAGCCCTTTGGTCTGGGGCAGCCTCTGCATCCCCCACCCTTCGTCCTTGCCTCTGCTTTAAAAGGAACTAGCCAGATGGAACCAAGGAGTGCCACACAGAGGAATCGGGCACCTAACTCCAGGGATAGCAAGAAGTCACCCGAGAGCAGTGGCAGCTGTCATCAGCAGGTTCTCCTTGGCTGTTTGGAGGGGCCCCTGGCCCCTGGTCGACAGGATGGCCACACCTGCATGCGTGAGTGCTGGTGGCCATAAGGAGTAGCAAGAGCCACATTCGGAGAGCTTGAGAGCAGAGTAGCAATGAATATGGATTTGGACATGAGCTAGAACAAAGCAGCAGAGGAAAGAACAGAAGTCCTGAAAACAGCAACAGCTCAGAAACACTCGTTATATAACCTTTCCCCGGCACTCTATGGGAAACAATGAAATCACTGCCTGAATTTCCTTTTGACCGCTGCTTTAAAAAGCAGAAGCCCTACCAGGAGGATCACAACCTGTGGTTTCCAGAAATGGAGACAAACAAGTTGGAGACACAGGAGTTTCGGTAGCTACATCCCACAACACACTTTACAAATAGGTGTCATTGTCAATCCGGCCGATACGACACTGGTCTGGGAACACTGCACAACCCTCACAAGACTCAGCCTGCTCCCCAGAGAAGAAACCAAGTTTTCAGAAGAAAAAAAAAACACCTTCCAAGGGCTGCTGGATCATAAGCAAATGTTGCTGGCTGGCACCCACACCCCTGAACTGTGTCCTCTGGAACACTAGGGACACTGGAGACACACAGAGCTTGCAGGAGACTGGACTCTGCCTTTGGAGGACTCCCAAGTCCAATTGTGAAAGTCCACAGACATGGAGTGTTGCTGTCCTGCAGAAAACAGCAGAGAGCCTGCAGGAGAGGCAGGGGAGGGACCTCTGCAGCTGTCACGAGAGCAAAGTGTAGAGAACACGATTCCTCAGCCAGCAGACTCCTCCTGACAGCATCCCCATTCTCCTGTGGAACCATGAAGCCCCATCCTGACCTGGTGCTGTAGAGACCACACTCCAGGGTCAAGGGGTCCTCAAGTCTACTGTTTCAGGCCTGACTACATGACTACCTAGTAGACAGGCAGTGTAAAGTGTTTTTCAGTCAAAAGAGAAGTGTAGGCTCTTGTCATTTATAGTAAGAGAGTGCAGGCTTGGACTCACTGGCCAACCATTTTCTCCACACAGAGTTGAAAGGTGAGGTGCCTCTGCAGAGTGGGAAGTACTCTTCCCTCTGGCAGGCATCTGAGGCTGGGCTGCATGGTGGAGGTCACCCACACCCTCACAGCTCCGTGCTCCCTGTTGGCCAGGGATAGAAGAGAAAGGGCATTAAGTCATAAGACCAGCCCTGCGCTACTCCCACAGTGTGGGCCAGACAGAGGTCTTAAGAGTCCAGCGTGGGAAAGGATGCAGCCCGGGGCCTCAGCTGAAGAACAGAACTGAAAAAGTTTCACCAGAGCTCAGAGCAGGCCCTTGACGCTGCTGTGTGGAGCAGAAATCTGGGCCCTTTCCTCCCTTATGGCTCCCTCAAGCCTGAGGCTGGGAAGGGGTGGGATGAGCAGGCTTGGTGTGGTACCACATGGCACCCGCGGGTCTCCAGCCAGCGATCGAAATGTGTGCCATCTTAATACCCTCACATATAAGAGAACAAAGAGAAGTCATGAGCGTTGCTACAGGGGGCTGTCCATCCAACACCCACAAGGCGCTCCAGATTCCACCAGAGTTCATGAGAATTAATGTGGGTACCGCTTTCTCGGCGAGAACACACCTTAAGAATGATGTATCTTGGAGAGTTTTGTGACTGTCTAAACTCTCAGCTGTGTCCTGATAAATCTTTCAGATGTTATTAACAGCAAGAATGACAAACAGAAAGACATGAGAGAAAGTGCTAGAGTCACAGATACAGCGAGTTCAGCCCTCTGCCACAAAGGTCTTATTGTGCCCTCTTGGTGCAACCCGGATTCCTGGTACCTCTGAGTGAGATAGGGACTCCACAGAGCAATGAGAGAAGCAAACCTGGGTGCCCGGAGTACCTGTTCCTGACTCTGAACCATTAGTAACTGCACACCTGACGCACACTGGCAATCTTGTCCCGGTGTCAGAACACTACAGGAGTGACCTGAGCTGCCAGGGCTCTAAGCAAAGAAAATGGGGTTATGACTTCAACAATACCCAGACACCGTGGAGAAGAGCCAATGTGGCAATAGCCACGGGTGCATTCAAATATTTCTGAACCCAGCCTTGGAGAAAGGCCGATGGAGTGCCTGAGTTACAGGCAATGACAGTCACATAAAGCAAGAACCCTGTCCAGGGAGCGGGAGACCAAGGCCAAGTCCTGACATTGTGCTGGCTCAAAGCCTGCGTGTTTGAAAGTGTGGCCACGCAGAGGCACTTTCTGGGGAGGCCGGGAATACTCCATCGAGAGTAGGAGAGACATTCACCACAGGGGAAACAGTCCAAAATGTTTCCAACTGACAAAGGACTTGGATGCCAGTTCCAACTGGATGAATAATGAAGGTATAGACTAATTAGATTTGAGCTTGAGAGGTAGACTAACAATAATAATAATGGCAGCTGACATTTGCTGGGCTCTCACAAAGGCTCAGCTCTGTGCTGAACACGGCATGGAGTCAGAGTCCCCAGTACACACAATAAATTCCCTATCCCTGTTATCACAAACAATTATCCTAACATGCCTGGGGCAGAGTAGCACTGTTTCTACTTCTCTAGATGAGAAACCAGAGGTTCAGTGAAGTAAAACTAGCTTGACCAAAGTCAACATCTAAATGTCCGAATCTACCTGAGGACTGTCCCCTGACCCACTACCCTTGCTGACACCATGATGTGGAATGAGCCAGGAGGAAAAGAGGCAGGCCAGTTACAAGTCTACTCAATAATCAAAGCCAGGGAACAGAGGCCATAAGGCTGTGACGGTCGCCATAGACACAAACACTGAAGAGGTATAAGTAACCCTCAATGTCAAAGACGATGAGTGCTACCATCCTCTGAATGTTGCTTTTGGGGAGGGAGGTGGGGGAGCCTTGAGTTTTTTCAAGACAGGGCTTCTCTGTGTAGCCCTGGCTGGTCTGGAACTCACTCTGTAAAACAGGTTGGCCTCAAACTCAGAGATCCGCCTGTCTCTGCCTGGGATTAAAGGCATGGACCACTATCACCTGACTTCAGGCTGCATTTTTATTTGACTTATATTGCCCAGTGAGCAACCAGCTACCTGATGTGGTTTGTGAGGAAATGCCAGTAACTGTGGCTTCTAGACATCTCCTGCTCTGTCTCATGCTCTTCTCACCAAAGAAATCTTCCTCTTCTGTATATGTTCTGTGTATGGGAAGCTAAGAACCTTCCCTGCCTATACAAGTATCTTAGGCCTAAAACAAGTAGGTCTCCAGGGGAGATCCATGAACAGCCAGATCAGCACCCACAATGGAGGCAACTCCACACCTATTCTTCCATGACATTGAATGTCTAAGCAGGAGATGTTTTTAATCAAGGGTCTGGACTCCGATTCCCACTGCACCACCCCTATGGGTATCTTGTGCCCATTCACGGTCTCCCCTCCTCCTTTTCCCCATCCTCAAGGCCCTAGGAATCAGGAACCTGCTTTCTGTCTTGTGTGAATTTCCTGAGAATGGCACCAGACAATAGAAGGCCTCCTGTGAATGGCTGAATATGTGTTTTCAGGGGTGATCATATAGCATGCAACAGTGTTTCAATCTAGCACATGAATGTAAAAGGATCTGCGCATCAGGTCATCGACATGTAGGCTGTCTGCACCGTTCTTCTGTCAGGAATTATACTACTGGGAACACTCACATGCAAGTTTCAGTTTTCAGTGCTTTTGGCTACTGGGTCCTATGGAAATGAAGTTTAGGGCTTTTGTTGTTATTGTTGCTGTTTAAGAACTACCTAATTGTTTTCCAATACCTAGAGGTTGTTTTGTGATATAATGACGTCAGGACACTTTAACGTTTCTGTAAGGGTCATTAGAGGGGCTGAGGAGATGGCTCAGTGGTTTAAGAGCACCCACTCTTGCAGAAGAGTCCATTTCAAATCCCAACACCCATATGAGATGGCTCACAACTTCCTGTAACTCGAGGAGATCCCACATTCCCTTCCAACTCCCTCAAGTACTTGAATTCAAGTGCGCAAGCCCATACATAGACACACATTCACGATTTAAAAACATTTTTGGAGGGTTATTAGAAAAGAAAAGTGCAGTGCCAGCTGCTCTGGGGTCACTAAGTTTTAATCATCAATTCTCAAGATCCGCTCAATGTGTTTTCAGCAGTCAAACACTTCGCCTGCCTTCCCAGAAAATAGTACTGCAAGCCTCCAGGAAAATCAGCCAACAAAGGACACCAAGAAAATTCAGCCACTTACTCCCGAGAGAATTCACTTTGGAATTGTAGACTTCCATTATGCCAGGAATCAGGAGGAGATTTATGTTTTCTGCACGCCAGTGTCACCATGGGAGTTTTCAAGGCTCCTGCTGGATAGTTAATTAGTTTATCTGCAATTAAGAAAGTGACGGAGCTAATAAACTGAAATGTGTGGCCAGCGAAGGCTGGGACACTCCCCACCTTCCATCCTCCATCTGCACAAAAGCAGCTGCTGTCAAAAGCCTGAAAGTTGGGGGCTTCCATTTGCAAAGCTGTCTCCACTTGCTGATGAGACGAACCCCCAAACCAGAACAGAAGTGAAGTCTCTGACCTTTGGGCACATCTGAAGCTCTCTGTGTGAAATGACAGGGTCAGTGCCTGACCCTGCACAGTCTCAAACATGTGTCTAAATCATCTGGATTTTAGTCTCTGGTGGACTACCCTCTGTAACAGTGTGAACGTGACACCATCACTTCGGCAATACAACTGTAGAGCAAACATTTACTTGGCACTAGAAATTGTGGAGGAAGACTATGCAGCATTAACCTTGGCAGAGAGAAGGAAGCTAGTCAATGAAGTTATTCGAGACACACACTGCTATGCAATGATTCTCTGGGCCCCACACTGGGCAAAGCTGGGTGATACCTAGAGCAAAAACATTGCCTTCTCTTAAAGAATAAGAGGCAGGGAAAGAAGAAATTGAACCAACATTTACTAAGCCATGTGATAGGGAAAAAGCTGATTGAACACATCAGCAGGTGGAATGGTGAGGAAGACAGAGAAGACCTCTCTAGATGTAAATAGTGTCTTCATCAATTCTGTTGAAGAATCATGAACACGCAACAACAAACACGCATGATGCTGCTGTTAGTGCAGAACACAGACCTAACCGTTCACTGGGGAAACCATGGACACATACAACAGGCAAGAGACTTCCATCACCCTGCAAGTCCCTTCATGGTTCCTTGTTCAGGGCCCACCTGAAGTCCTAGCATCTAAAGCCTTGCTCTCTAGCACCACTGTTTGGTTTACATATTTTATCTAGTTTGTTTGCTGTGATGTGATAAATATCATGACCAAAAGCAGCTTAAGGGAATGAAGAGTTTGCTTTGTCTTACACTCCAGGTCACAGTCAGTCTTTGAGGGAAGTGAGGACAAGAACGCAAGGTAGGAACTAGAGGCAGGAACGATGGAGGAATACTGCTTGTTGGTTTGCTCTCTTGCTTCTCCTGGCTCTTGCTCAGCTACTCTCATACATAGTGATTGTACCGCCCACAGTGGACTGGGCCCTTCCACGTCATTCATCATTCAAGATAATCTCTCATAGATATGGTCACAGCCCAATTTGGTAGAGGTAATGTTTTAATAGATGTTACCTTTTCCCAGGTTGACTATAGGCTGTATCCAGATGATAATAAAAATTAGCCAGTACAGTGTTATTTTGCCTACAGCAGAGGGTCAGGTTTTGAGAGCCATCTGTATAGCTAGATAGATATCTCTTTTTATTGCTACAGTAAAGATATGCTGTAGCCTCTTTACCTATCTACCTATTCAGGTCAGTTGTTTCCAGTTTGGAGCTACGGCTAATACAGGTGTTATGAACATCTATGACATCCCTGTAAGAATCTATGTCTCATTTTCCTAAAGGAAACATCTGGGGGCGATGGTCTAACTTAATAACTGTCTAAACATTGCTGCAGATTACGTATATTTTATATGCTCATTAACAATAGGTAAGCATCCTCGGCAGCAATGTCCTCATCCCAGTCACTCCAGTGTCCTAACTAGCGCCTGATGTATCTCACGATGATCTGAGTTGGCATCTCTCTGCTGGCAAATGCCACTGTGTGTCTTTCCATCACTCAGTTGTCACCTGTGCATCTTCTCTGGTGAAGCAGCTATGCCAGACTTTTACCTGTCTTTAAAAGCAGGTTCTCTGTCTTCCTGTGACGGATCTGTGTATATTCTAGTATGATTTCCTTGATAGGCATTTTCCAAACATTGACTTCAGAGCAAGCCTTAACTTTTCATTCCCTTAAGAATGATTTTTAAGGACAGGCATGTTGGCTCATGTCTTTAATCCCAGTACCAGGGAGGCAGAAGCAGGTGGATCTCTGTAAATTCAAGACCAGCCTGATCTACAGAGCAAGTTCCAGAACAGATAGAGTTACATGGAGAAATCCTGTCTCAAAAATACAAAAATAAAAAACAAAAAAAAAATGAATGATTTTTGGAAAACGCTTAATATTGACAAAATTAATTTGTCATTTATCTAAAGCATGTCCCTTTGTTCTTGGATATCTTTGCACATATACATACAAGTGCACACATACGTACACATATACACATATGTACATACATACACACTCACACCCATCCCAGGTCCAGATTTTCTTCAGTGTTTTCTGCCTTTAATGTTTAGATCCAGGATCATTTCAAATCCATCTTTAAGTACAAGTGGGCCAGGGTAGATGTCCTGGGGGCACACATTTCCTAGTCCCCAGACAGAAAAAAATCAGACTGGGTCTGGCATGGGCTTTTGAAACCTCAAAGGCCACCCTAGTGACAACAAGCCCTCCAACAAGCCCATACCTCCTAATCTCCTAGTCCTTCTCAAATAGCAACACCCCCTGGTGAGTAATCATTCAAATATATAAGCCTATGGCGGGGGAGGTATTCTTTAAATCACCATAGATATGGGTCTAATTTCATTCTTCTGCAGGTGGCTGTCCAGTTTTTCCACTACCAATTGTTAAATAGGCTTTTTCCCCCTAATGTATGCTTTTGTCTACTTTGTCAAAAATGAAATGGGCATAGCTTTGTCACTTTATTTCTAGAACTTTTATTTCTCTTTCATTGCTGTACTTGTCTATTTTTATGCGGAAACCAGGCTTACCTTCTCAGTATAGCTCTGTAGTATAATTTGAGGTCAGACATTATAAAATGTCCTGTGTTGTCATTACCCCTTAGTATTACTTAGTTATTTGTGGTCTTTTGTTGAGTCCATATGAATTTTTGTATTAATTTTTTTCTCAATCTGTCAAATATAACATCAGAATTTTGATAGGTGTTGTATTAAATTTGTAAATTAATACTTGTAGTGTAGCCATCTTTACAGTATTAATTCTGACGATCCAGGAGCGTGGAGACTCTATGCATCATCCAGTGTCGTCTTTAGTTTTAGTTCTCCTCGTAGAGCTTGTCATCTCCTTTGGGGATATATATATATTCCTAAATAAACATTGGGGAGTATTTTGAATGGGATAGTTTTATAATCTCTTTCTATGGAAGTACACTACTGATATACATAAAGGCTATGGTTGATACTGTTTTTAATATCAATTTTATATCTTGCAACGTTTATGATTCTTCAGCTGAGACAGAGAAAGAGACAATTTATGTACACACATTACTCTTGGCCAGAAGTGAGGATAGAATTAGTCCAGAAGTCCTCAAGACCAGGGCAGGAGGTCAACAGGGGCTGTTTGGGTTGTGAGCAAGGCAACCCCCCAGAGAACAACTTGGCAGTCGGATACTGGTGAAGTTCCAGATCCACTGAGGCTTGATACTGACAGAAACATACAGTCCAACAACTTGGACCAGTGCCCCAGCCTCCAGCATCCCTTATTTCTATTTCTTCAGCTCTGTGGCTGCACAATTTACATGAATCCATGCTTCATCTTTCTTCTCTTGCACATTCACGTCTTCCTCCACTTTGCTCTCATGGTACAGGAGTTTCCAGGAAAATGGCACTGAGGCCAAGAGCCCTGCAACCTTACTGCAAATGTTTACTGAGTCCAAGAGTTGTCTAGCAGCCTCTATGGAGCTCTTAAAAATCATGTTGTCAGCCGGGCAGTGGTGGCGCGCACCTTTAATCCCAGCACTTGGGAGGCAGAGGCAGACGGATCTCTGTGAGTTCGAAGCCAGCCTGGTCTACAAGAGCTAGTTCCAGGACAGGCTCCAAAGCTACAGCAAAACCCTGTCTCAAAAACAAACAAACAACAACAAAAATTATGTTGTCTGCAAATAGGAATAGTCTGACTTCTTCTTCTTCCAGTTTAGCCCCTTATATCTCTTTTCTTGTCTAATTGCTATAGTAATGTCTTCAAACACATAACAAATAAGAGATGATAGAGTGGACATCCTTGATTGCATTGGAAATGTTTTCAATTTCTTTCCATTTAGTATAATGGCTATGTGTATGCTGTATATAACCTTTATCATTTTGAGGTATGACTCACGTATTCCTAAAGTCTCCAGAACTTTTACCATGAAGGCATGTTGAACTTTGTCAAATGCCTTTTCAGCATCTGTTGAAATAATTATGTGGTTTTTGTCCTTAAGTACCACATGAATAAGTGACATGTGTATTTTGCCTAAATGTATGTATGTACACCACATACATGCAGTGCCCATGGAGACCAGGAGTGTCGGATCTCCTGGAAATGGACTTTTTCAGTAAGCTCTTTGTTTTATTGGGGTTTTGCCTCTATTGTTTGTTTTGAATCTCATTCATTTCTGGCCTTAATTGTCTCCATTTTTGCCATATTTAATGTTCTCTCTTTCTGCCAGTCCTTCTTAACGAAAATTTTGCTGTGTTCCGCAGAATACGTTCAAAGCTCCAAGCTTACCTACCCTTCCTGCCTCCCCTTCCAGAGTTCTGTGATGACAGGCATACACTACCATGCCCAGCTTTTTCTTCCCAGTTTCTTAAGGTATAGCAGAGTTAATTAATTTTATGATACTGTCCTTTCTTAATTTAAGCATCTGAAGCTATGATTGTCCCCTTGGGCAACACTTTAGCCCCATTCAGAAGTTAGGACATTCTGTTGTTTTTAGATTTACTTGATTCAAGTTTTCAAATTGTCCCGGCAATTTCTTTTTGCAAGCATGAGTGATTTAGAAGCTTGATGCTTAACTTCCAAATATGTGAGGCTTATTAAGACCTCTTGTGTGGGGCAGTGATGATGCATGCCTTTAATCCCAGCACTCAGGAGGCAAAGGCAGGTGGATCTCTGTGAGCTCAAGGCCAGCCTGGCCTATAGAGAGAGTTCCAGGACAGGCTCCAAAGCTACACAGAAAAACCCTGTCTTGGGGGTGGGGGTGGAGACCTCTTGCTGTTGATTTTTAATAACCCTGTGTGGTCACAGAACATACTCCATGCAGCAAACTTAGGTATTTTAAAATGTATTGGGACTTGACTTGTGGCCAGAAATGTTACCTAACTTTCTGAACACTCAGCATACACTAAGATCCCCTGCACAGCAACCCCTTGGGATATGAATAGTTTTTATTGTAGTTCGATGTAGCTAGATCCAGTTGCTTGTGAGTGTTGACTAAGTCTTCTATATCTTTAGTGAAACCATACTTGATCTAGCACAATCAAGAGAGGAAGTGTGAAACCTCCTCCTCCTCTTCCCCCTATAATCATGCATGTGCTTAGTTCATCACTTAGTTCAGCATTGCCGGTTCTTTGCCACAGACATCTGGAAGCTGTTCTTAGGTGCTCACACATTTCAGAAAGTCGCACCATCCTGAAGAACTGACCCTTTCACTGCTGTGAAATGTCCCTCTTTACCTCTGCTAATAAATCCACTCTGCATCATCTTATATGACTATGCCCTCATTTCCATATTATAAGAGTATATGTGCTATATCTGTGCCAATCCTTTTATACTTAGTATTTCTACA
Source organism: Microtus pennsylvanicus (assembly GCF_037038515.1). Taxonomy (NCBI): domain Eukaryota; kingdom Metazoa; phylum Chordata; class Mammalia; order Rodentia; family Cricetidae; genus Microtus; species Microtus pennsylvanicus. The sequence continues at coordinate 1,837,983 of NC_134580.1, forward strand.
ATTTATGTTGGCTATAAATAGCATGTATCTGAATCTTGATTTCTTTCCAATATTAAAGACTCTACCATTAAATTACAGTTTTAGGCTGCTTACAATTAGCATAATCATATACATAATTGGATTTAGTTCTACTACCTTGCTATCTGACCCATCTGTTTTCACTTTTTTCCTTCTGCGTTTAAAATTATTTTTTCTTATTATTTTGAATTATGTGCATGGGATAGGAGGTATGTATGCACGGGTGCAGTGCTTACGGAAGTCTGACATTATGGCCTGATGTGGGTGCTGGCAACACATCTTGGGTCCTCTAGGAGAGCAGTAGGTACTCTTAACCGCTAAGGCATCTCTTCAGGCTTGATTGCTGCTTTCTTTTACCCAGTGTCTTCCTCCTTCGTGTTTCCTGGAAGTCATTCACAGTCGTGCTCCCAAATGGTGTGGCCTTCCACTCTGGCTGTTTGGAAGTGGATTACGCCGCACCATAACACCATTTCCTCTGTGTTCATCTAAATTAGAATTTGGTAAACTTCTTGGATGTGAAAGCCCAAACCCATGTACTTGCTCAATTTTGAAGCTATCTTATATCAATTTTGAAGTTCAGCCATCTCTCCAGAATTTCTTCTTCCCCAGAAGGCTAGCCCTCCTGCTACCCAATCAGCAGAGCCTCTTACTCGAGGCTCTTCCTGTCCCTTTCATATTTCCTCCTCCTCACTCTCCCCACTCAGGGCAACTCCCTCGGTGTTTGTGAGCTTTCTCCCAACTCAGCCATCTTCTCTGTCCTCACTGATTCCAATCTCTCCTTCAACCCATCCACTATTTTAAATACTTTTCACCTCAATAATTGTACATTTTTTTCAACTGGAGAGTCTCTCTGTGGTTCTTCTCTGCACTGGCCTGCTGTGGTTTCTCTTCTTTCCATTCTAACCATGTCCAGCAGGGTCACTGAGGAACTTCTTATTTGAGATGAGGAAACTACTGCCCACTGCACCCGATCATTCCCCACAATGGAGCCTGTCCCCAGCACCTCCATCCCCTGCACAAAGCACTTTGTTTGGCACACCTGCTCCAGCAGGTTTGGGGGAGGCACTGACCTCCCCACCCCAAGGTCCTGGGCCTTGGTGTTCATCTCTACCATTCTCTAACCCAAGACAGAGGCTCTCCTGACCACCTCCCGGGTGACCTTCATGGCTAGGTCCAGAGGCCTGCAGTCTATACTCCTCTCTCCACCTGTGCTAGAGGCCAGGGCGGACTGAGAAACTGCACCCAGGGGTCACTCTGGCTTCAGATTCCATTTATCACTCAGATTTTTACCTTCTTTATTTGAAGCACCTGGATATCTTGATGTCCAGGTCTCTAGTACATAATACATCAAAAAAATTTTAAATTATGGTCTCCAGGCTGAAGCAGACAATCTTCGAAGCCTATATCCCCTCCTCCCCCAAGAACAAGGGCCGTTAATCTACTTTCTGCACATTTCAACTAAATCAAAAGAAATACGGCTTGGGAATGCTGCCTTCCAAAAATAACTGCCCTCCACTTTAGATTCACTTTCCAAGTATTCTGAGAAGGGCTGCTTCCCCAGCCATTGCTCTGCAGACAGAGAGCACAGCTTCATGGCCAGTGCACCATCAGCTAGTTCCTACCCGGCATAGCCTTCCTCCACACGCACTCGGAAGACAGCTCCTGCACATTGATCTGCTGAGAAGTGTCATTTTGTTAAGCACATTTTCGGCTGCCTGCTCAAAGCCTTTCCATTGCATTCTCCAGTAACAAATACTGGGAGCTGACAGAGCAAATCTTTATAGCATCTGACCATTAAATGTATGAGCTTAAAGAAAATGCAAATTTCAAAATCGCAAGTCCTTGGCAATCGGACCTTCTTGACCTCCCGTGACATTTCCCCCTAGCCTTGTGCCATGCACCCCTCAGACTGTGGACAGCCCACCAGTTCTTCCCCAGCAACACTCCCAACCCACGGGACCCAGTGGGCTGCTGCTCCTGCGGCACTGTGTCCATATACACCAGTGTGACTAGCTCAGTACTGCCCTGCAGGATAAGACTAGAAGCTTCCATGCGCATTGTCTCACTCGATTTCTCACTTGCAACTCTGAGATGTGGGAAGAAATGCTGTAGAACTGGTGATGGCCATTTTAGCCTCTGCTCCCCCTTTAGCCCAGACAGGATGTGCTGAGCATACCAGGTGCCAGGCCCTGTGCTGGGTACCATAAAGCAATTTTTTTAAAAAAATCACAGAACCATGGCTTCCTAGAAGCACACACTCCCAGATGGAACAGAATGCTTGCAGATAGGGTATGATGAAACTCATCTTTCGCCTACTTCCCCAGATCCTGAATAACTTCCTGAAGGAGAAGGGGATGGAGCTAGAGGACAGACAGAGAAATGGACAGGTGAACAGACAGGGTGATGAGCAGACAGAGACAGGGAGGAATGCAGAGGCCATGCACCCAATAACATAACCAAAGGAATGGGAGAGAAAGGGACAGTATTAAAGACCTAATACAGAGTTCTACCTGATACCTCTCATAGCTCCAAGAGTAGGAGGGTGGACTGAGAATGTCCCCAAAGAAAAACCCAGCTAGAGAATGGACAAGCTTCTGGTGGCCAGACACTGAATCCCCTGTGTAAGGTCAGGCTCACCCATTGGAGAACCTCTTAGAAGAAAGCAGCGTGGCATGGGAAGAACCCAACAAGGTGGGCACTGCAAGGTGAATAGCTCCGGGAGACTGCAGGAGATGCCCCCTCTCAAACATGCTAGTGTAAGGAATGCAGCTCTGTTTCTATCTTCAGGACTGAACAGTTCTTCAAAGGCAGAGAGACCATATGAGAGAAGGATCCAAACCAGGTGCTGGCTCCTGCCTGGCAAAGGGGGTGCTTGTTTTGAGAAGCATACTTATATTTATAAATCATTGAAATTAGCTACCTCCTTTAAAAATATTTTCCTTGTCTGAAATACAGTCTTCACATACATACTTTTGTTTGGGTTGATTCTGGACCCTCCCTCTCCCTTGCCACACCCCCAACTTTGTACCTCCTCATTGGCAGGTCACCCTTATCCTGTCGCCCTGCCTGCTCAGCTCCTTCAAATCTGTTCATTTTACCTCTCATGGACTCCTTTCTAGTCCCACGACCTACATATGTGCTTCCACAAAAATATACAGATAAAAAGAGAAAAATTAGAAGCTGAGATACATATATTCCAGAGATACAATAGCTTTTAAAAACAATATGCCCAGGGATAAACCTAACCAAGGAGGTGAAAGATCTCTACAGTGAGAACTTTAAGACACTAGACAGAGAAACAGACGTCCCTCACTCCTGGCCTGGCAGAGTTGTGGAACGGCCTTATGGAAAGTGATCTACAGAGCGGACGTCACCACTGTCAAAAGCTCAATGGCATGATTCACAGAAGACTTTTTCATTTATTTGTCCATCTGCCTATTCTGTCTCTCTTCTACTCTCATGTCATTTTTAAAAATATATATATAGCGGGCTGGAGAGATGGCTCAGAGGTTAAGAGCATTGCCTGCTCTTCCAAAGGTCCTGAGTTCAATTCCCAGCAACCACATGGTGGCTCACAGCCATCTGTAATGGGGTCTGGTGCCCTCTTCTGGCCTGCAGGCATACACACAGACAGACTATTGTATACATAATAAATAAATAAAAATAAATAAATATTTGTTTAAAGAAAATATATAGCTACCACATGTGAGAGAAAACATGGTGTTTATCTTTTGGAGTCTGGCTTATTTCACATAATATGATGACTGCCACTTTTATCCACTGTTCTCAAATGACGAAATTCCTCAAAGCAGAAGAAAACCCCATCTACATGAACGTTTCTATCATGTTTCCTTATCCATTCACTGTGGGCTGATGACCAGGCTGCTCCATGCTTTGGCTACATGGGAATGGTGTCTGTGTGGTTTGCTGATTTCAGTTCCTTTCCTTATAAACCCAGGAGTGGCTTAGCTGGGCCATATGGAAGTTCTAGGGGTTTGGTGTTTTTTGTTTGTTTGTTTCTTGAGGAACCTCCATATTGATCTCCATTTCCATCTGTAATTAATAAACTGCACAAATGTCCTCCAGCATTTATTGCCGTTTGTTTTCTCGATGGCGGCCACTCTGAGGGGCTGAGACAGAATCTCAGTGTAGTTTTGATTTGCATTTTGACATCTGAGGAAGTTTAATTTTTTTAATGCACTTTTTGCCCACTCATACTTCCTTTGAGAACTCTCTGTTTAGTTTCTTTTCCAATTTGATGACTGAGTTGTTTGTTCTTTTGGCTTTAATCACATCTACATGCTGCTTGTATTATAAAGTGAAACACATGCACAGAAAACACAAAGGTAATGCCTTGATTACTTTTCTATTGCCATGAGAAAGGCAACTTACAAAAGAAAATGCTTAACTTGGGATTCATGGTCTAGGGGGTTAGAGTCCATCACCATTAAGGTAGCAGGTAGGTAGGCAGGCAGGCAAGACACTATAAGAACAGTCTCTTTGGTAATAATGCTGGGGCAGGCTAGTGAGAAGTCTCACTGGGTAAAAAGCCGCCTGCCAGCAAGGCTGACACGGAGTTTAACCCCAGGGACTCACATGGTGGAAAGGGAAATGACTCCTATAAATTGTCCTCTCATGTCCACAGTGACTCTCTGACATGAGTGTGTCCATGTAGATATGTGTGTGTGTGTGTTATAACATATATGTGTGTTGCATATAATATATATGTAGTATTTATAATTCTTAAGCAGTGCTGGGAAATATGGGTGTTGACAGGCAGAAAGATGAAAGCAGACCCCTCTGCTTCATCATATACATAATACAACTCAATTTAAGACCCAAAAAGTATGATGTTTCTGGAAAAAAACATAAGCTCCAAGACATCAGTACAGACAGTGATTTATCAGACACAAGCCCCAAAGCACAGAAAACCAGAGCAGAGGGAATAGGAGACCACATCCAATCAGAGAGGTCCTGCCAGCAACAGAATCAAGTGAAGAGATGGGTTGTAGAATGGGAGGGACCAGCGAGCAGGCCAGACACCAGGTGAGTGGCTAATACCCCAGACACATAAGGAACTCAGTAAGAGGAAAGAAAACAAACAATGCAATTAAAGGGACACGTGCTGGCACAGGCTTTTCTCTATAGAAACATGGATGGTTGCCAGACATCTGAAGAGGGGCTCAGAATCACTCAACATCACAGAAATGAGATACCAATCATACCTGTAGGACTGGCTACCAACAACACACATAGGTGAAGATGCAGACGTAAAGGAACCATCGCCTTATTTTAAATTAGCACAGCCACTTTGAAAAGAGTATAGGAATGCCTCAAACAATACGTTTAACAACACAATGATCCAGCAATCCCACTCTGGGGCACGAACTCACAGCAACCCACATGAGTAGTCTCCCATGCTCCCAGTAGCATTATTTCCAGTAGCCAAGGCACAGAAACAACCTTAGGGACCATCACTAAGTGTCAAGCCAGAAGCAATTTTCAAAATACAGGCTATATACACCCAGGAATGGTACACTGCCATAAGAAGGGAACCTTATCATTTGTGAAGCTGCACAGCCTCATTTGTATACAGGATCTGGAAGAGATGAACTAACAGAAGTTGACAGAACCGTGGTTTCTGGAAGATGAGAGGGAGGACTAGAGAAGAAAGAATTAATGCTGGTCAACAAGTACAAATTCATAAAGGGGGAAGTCCTGGTGCTTGGCCACACAGCATGGCAACTGCAGTTAATAGCAGATATATTGTATATTTCAAAATAGCTAGACAATTTTCATGACTTCATCACAAAAAAATGATAAGGAGATGAATATGTCAGTGACCCTAGGTAATCATCACACAATGTGCCCACGGTCAAAAGCCCACATTCGGCCCATTAGAAAGATAGCTCAGAGGAAAAGGTGGTTGTCACCAAGCCTGATGACCTGAGACCTACATGAACCGAGAGAACCGACTCCCGCAACTTGTCCTCTGATCTCCACGCTTACACCATGGCTTGCACACGTGTGTGCGCACACTCATACAGGCACATACATGCATCACATGCATGCAATCAAAAATTTTTAAAAGCAAAACCCTAAAGGTAGGCATGGTGGCTCAGATCTAGGCTGAGGCAGGGGGATCACAAGCCCAAGAGAGGCCTGAACTACACAGTGATTGTCAGGCTAGCTTTGTCTAAAAAACAAGGCCTTTCTCAAAAACGGGGGGGGGGGATAAAACTTTTTCCAAAAGCCATTAAATAGCTACAGGACTTACATTTACCATGCCTGATTATAAGGAATATTATTTCTAATATAAATGATAATTCTTTTCTTTTTGACTGAATAGTTCATTAAAAATCCAATTCTATTACCCTGTTGTTTTTTAATTAAAGCTTGTAAGAGGAAAACAATCTTAAAGTTATCAGCCCCTGACAAAAGGATTGAGAATTCACAGCGCTAAAACATTTGTCTGACGGTGCAATCATCAAGATGTCCGAATAATTACTTTTAACACTACTAAAAATTAACACCAGCAGTTTAAAATGTCCTCTTGTTCGGGGACTCAAGCGAATCAATAAGACTGTGTTAAAAGCTAATGAAAACAGAAGCCCACATGGAGGACCGAGGCTGCCTTATCCTAGCTGGAGCAACAGTAGTTATCAGTGGTGTTCATTGGAGTTGGTTTCTGCACAACGCCCCATTAAAAAGCTGCAGCACAGAGGTGCAGACTCTGTCTGGGTGACACTTCTGAAGGCAGGAAAAGAAGCCCATTCTTCACTGGGGTCCCCTGGGGACCTCTGAAGTACAGCTTCACCATCAGCCAGCACCAACATCAGGAGGATCCATGAGGCGACAGAAGACCCTGCCTCCCTCCCATGCCACCTCCCTTGAACAGAATGCCAACATCTGGGCTCTCACACTGAGGATCCTGGGACCCCACTCCCCACAACCACCAACCACCCTCTTCATCACCTCAAGATCCAGGAGAAGCCAAGGAAATAGGAGCATCCTCAGAGGCCATGCAAGGAACAGCACGCCTAGAATAAGGATTCCTCAGGGAACTATTTGGAGAGAGGTGGCATATCAAGGGCTGAGGCTTGGACTCCAGAATGGTGTTCATGAAAGGAAGAAGAACCTTCAGGAGGTGGGGTCAAAGCAGAAGCCTGGGAGTCATCGGGAGTGGCCTCTCGGCTGGTCCCCTTGTCTCTTGTTTCCAGGCCATGAGGAGAGCTCTTGCTGTTAGCACATACCACTGGCCTGGCTTTCACATGCGTGAGAGCCATCTGAACCCAGATCCTCAAAATTTTGTGCAATGAACTTTACCAACTAGGTCATCTCCACAGCCCCAATTTTCTCTTTTACATTTTTCTGGACTTTATTACAAGGTACAGCTCTCAGTACGGACCATCCAGTTCCGGATTCTGCCCCACACCTCTTGCCCCTCCCCGAGCTACCCCAGTCACGTCCCACACCCGCCACAGTCTTGGATACCCGCAGTTCCCCAGGGCAGAAGCCCAGTCTGCACATCTTGTCTCTGCCTTGAGCATCTCCACATTCTCTAGTGAGTTCTGAAGCACAAACCCTTGCATGGATGAGCTGTGAAGATAAAGATGAAGACCACAAAGGGACCTTGGTCCAAGGGGTTACCACGTGGGTGTGCACAAAAGTGGAGTCTGAAGGAACCCACCAGGGTCAGAGTCCTCGTCCCATCTTACAAGGGAATGAGGCGAAGACCAAACAGAAGCAACACTGCTGGCCCCTGGCCCGTCTCACCCCCTGCCTCACTCTACAGTTGCTGCTTACAGCTCCTGCGAGACTTACTCCAAGTAGTTTTGCTCTAAGCACCAAAAATTAGTATGTGTCAAATGCAATGCTTGTCACAGCAGTGGCTGATACGAACCTAATTATTATGGTTTGGATGTGGTCTGGGTATCCCCCACAAGACTCCCCCTACCATGTGGTAGAGGTGTGGAGTACCCAATATGGATATATAGAGAAACAGAGGGACCTAGTGGGAAGTAACTCAGTTACAACAGCATGACCTAAGAGAGATCAGTGTGGTCCTAATGGGACCAGAGTTAGTTCACAATAGCAGATAACAATAGTAGGAGTAGAAATTAATGATAATAATACAGTGAGCCTAACCCATGAATCTCCCTGGCTTCCTTTCTCTCCATGTGGTCTTCAACACAAGCTTCCATCCTCCATGAAGATCCAGAGATGCCCAACACTGGCTGATCAGCCTCAAGGACTGTGAAATAAATAACCTTTTTCTTTCTAAAGTACTCAACCTTGGGTATCTTGTTACAGCAGCAAAGAGGAACTAAGACATTAACTGATAATAACCAGTGTCTACTATTCCCTGGCTATTTACCCCCAGACTCCCGAGAAAGGGCTACAAGAACATGCCAGAGGTGCGCATATGTCCCCGCAGGGAGGGGCGCGCAAGTGCCTCTCCACGTGCGCCTCCAATGCTGAGGGGCTTACCAGTTTTCTCAGTGCCCTCTTAAACCCATAATTCATGAATCATAACATTTCAAATGTGGACGTGTGCTCCAAGTGCCGTTCTAACAGGGGTGCTGGCTATTCCCCAGGGGAATCAATGCAAATTCCACACTTAGAGCTGAGGCACAGGTTCTGGCAAGTCTCAATTTAAAAATCAGAACACAGCCTGGCCCCAGAGGTGACCTACCGTCAGACGGGGACCAGTTTTGTGTGTAGTCATTACAAAGCCAGGGTCTCTTACCTGAGTCCACTGAACATAAATCTGCAAAGCTCAACAAGCCTCCAGGACAGGACTGTTCCTCTCTTACACCTCTAGAACGTTCAGATTTGAGCTCCTCGCAAAGCTTCACAGCAGCACTGTGACCTTTCGGGGAACCATGGTGCCCAATATCACATTTACCAAAGGGGAACGGTTTGGAGGAGGGGGAGGCAGAAAAGCATGGTCAGGCATCTAGGCCACCACCTGGCAGCCGGATGAGGGCAAACCATCACTGCACATGAACACGGCACCTCTCAGGGTCAGTCGGAGAATTACCAAAAAAGAATGCGAAGCACACAGCACAGTGTACAAACCAGGATCCTAATACAGGGAAATGAGGCAACATTCTAGAGAGAGGCCAAGAAGCGAAATCAGAAAGTGCTGGGCCAAGCCTAGAGATCTGAATCCATCACTCTAACCCTAGGGCTGATAGGGTGAATTCTGAAAACAAATTCCATCAACACTGCTCCCTTAGCTAAAGTCTCAGGAGTTCGCTTACAACCCAAGCTCTGGGATGGCGAAAACTCTTAGACTTTCCACTCCCAGGGCGTGGAACAGCCACGCTGTGATGCTTCAAGATGCACACATATGGGCCCATACAGGCACACCCAGCCAGGCCTTGTGTGTAGATAAGACCACTTAACAATCTGCACAGGAACCTATGAGCAAACCCAGATCTATCTGCAGTGTCGCAGCAATGACAGAGCAGAGCAATGCCGGGAATGGGGATAGCACGCAGGAATGAACTGACTTGGGGCTGGTGAAAAGTGAAAGACTGGATCCAGAGAACTGGGGGCAGAGGTCAAGAAAGGCAGAGAAGGCCAGGAGGAAGAAGAAATGTAATCAGAGAGAGAGAGAGAGAGAGAGAGAGAGAGAGAGAGAGAGAGAGAGAGAGAGAGAGAGAGAGAGAGACACTTGGAACTGACTTGGGATGGGTCTGGGGACGTCACGAGGGGCATGCTTTAGAGATCATCCTAAGGGACCTTGACATGAATGCAAAGCAGTTGCAGGTGAAACCCAACGCATCTCCATTACTTCTCTCTCGTCCCTGCATAAGACCTATAAGTGAAACAGTCTAAGGCCTTGCCTGCCACACACAACCAGGAGCGATGAGTGGCCTGAGGCCCCAGAAGGACAGTAACTTTCCAGATGAAGCAGGAATACAGGACAGACCTTTGGTTAGAGCCCACGGGGTTTTTTGCTATTTACTCTGAACACAGTCTCACTACTGGGACTCTTCTGCCTCGCAGCTGAGGTGATCCAGATGAGACGCACTGATGTGGGTTTTCATTTCCTCTCCTTACCAGATATGTATTGACATTCAGGCCACAACCCAACCCTTGGGGATATTCATTTAATGAGTTTTGGGTTGCTTTTTAAAGTACTGTTATTGTTCAAGAGAACAGGAAAGGGGGAAAAGGAACCACAAACAGAGGACACAGAGAAAGGACCAAGCTCTGATGGGGGTGGAGAGAGCCTGCACAGGCTACTCACAGGGCAGAGCAGGTGGCCTTCAGGGCTCAGAGGGGTCTTTTCTGAAAGATCAAAGGACGCCTGTGATGAACTGGCTGTCACCTGCTACTACGTCCACGCCCAGTGCTCAGCAAGTCAGAGGGCACCTGTTCCCCTGGAGAACTGTGCAGCAGGGTGCGGAAAAAGGTCAGTGGCTTGGGGGTCAGTCAGGGCTCCACTCAAGCCACCGGCCTCCGGGAACCCAGCATGCACGCTGCTTTTGGGCATCTGAGTGCAGGGTCCTAATGGTATCTCTGACAAGTGCATGTCTCTGCGCTTTCTCTTGCCGTGCAATCCCAGGTACTGCCCTAAGACCAAGAGCATCGCTCTCTTCAGCAAACATTTGCTGAGCACATTCAGCATGCCAGACACTGTGCTCCAAAGGGAGACTGTGACAGTGAGAAGGACAGAGGGGACAGATGATGCCAGCACGGCAGACAGAATACTGCAGCAAGGGGTTGAGAGCAGGGCTTTCTGGCAGGGATGCCAGCACAGAACAACGAGGACTCAAAGCACAGAGCAAAGCGGACATCTCAGACTTGAATGTTCTAGTCCTGTTAAAATGCAGAGCCTGATTTGGGGGTCTGCAATGGGACCTCCTAGTCTGTTTCTCCAGTTGGCTTGCAGAAATGCTAATGCTGGCAGCTGATAGTCTCAAAGCACTAGTTGGGCTAAGTGACCCTGAAATTGAGAGTCCCAGCCCGCAGCCTCTTGCCTGGTATAGGCTGAGAAACAGATATCTGCAGCTCATAGCATAATTGTACCGTGGGGTAGGACCAGGCCTTTTGTCTAGTGTTATCAAATAGGGAGGTGACAGGTGACTGGAACTCTCTAGACCATCACAAACTAAGCTTCTTGAGAATAAGTTCCTATTTTCCTTACCTTGTTAAGAACTGCTAATCTTCTTATCTGTCTCGGTGAACATTGTTTATTTTGTTATTTAAGAAAGAAGAAAGTTCAGGAATTTTCCAGGAGTATCTCAGTTTAAAAAAAAACAAAACAAAAACAAAAACTTAGCTGATGTTTTAAAATTTTATTTTAAACTTTTCCAGAAAATAATGCTTCCTCATTCACATTCTACAAAATCCACTGTGCACACTGCCACGCAATTTCTGCCTCCCCAGAGCAGTTCCAATTTCAAATATTTTATCTCCCTGTCATTTATATGCTTTGTCAGATGGCAGGTCTTGGTATTAAATTTAAAAGCACAGTCATACCTCTACTGAGTCACACCAGAGCTGGAGACGTTGGTACACAACGACTCCCACTCACCGAGTCAATATTACACCTTTGAGTTTATCCAGTAGGAAGAAAAGGAAATAGGATGGTACGGTAGCATGGTGCTGAGGTGCAGAACCCCAGGAACGGGTACAGATACAATAGTGCCCGTAGCAGAGCTTGGTGACAAAAGGAAGGGTTGGCACCCTCGACTCATGATGACCAGATCAGACTATGGCAGAGAAAAGAAGGCACATGTGAAAGGCTGGACTGACTGTATCAACTGTGACACTGTGTACCTGCTCCCAGCCTCAGTCCTCCTGCCCCCCAGCACAGCTGACATTACAGGTTGCTATAAGATGAGAAGAGCTGAACTTCTCTTGTCAAAGAACCAAGCCTTCAGAGATTAGCAGCCATGCCAAAAGGACATAGGAAACAGCTCAACAAAGCTCCCTCTGGTCAAACTGTGACAATCTGAGCAATGACAAAAGCAACTGTAAATGGATTAAAACATTGGATCAACAAAATCCATGCATCTGTGATGATGCTAAAAGCTGGGGAGCAGCTTGGGCTCAGAATTTTAAAAAGCTTTCAAGTTAGTCAATAAAGGTTGGGGGTGTCCTTCTGGGTAATCAAACATCACCAGAAGAAGAGCAAAGCATTCTAATTCACAGAAGGACACCTTTGAGAAGCAGAAATAACAAAATATTTTCTAGAACTAACATGGCATTAAACTGACCATGGATTTTAAAGCCATTAGCGATGGGTGAAGGACCAACAAGAATATTCTGTTGTGAAAGGAGATCCCACTGGGCTTAGAGCCTTGCCATCCCACTAAAGGAATCCATCTTGGTCCCAATGCTGGTGAAATAGCCAACTCTATTGTCAAAAGTATTTTGTCTCTTATTATTAATTATTAATTTATTGTATTAATTATGATTATTACTAATAATTAATTATTATTCTCTCACAATGAGTGAAAATACAGAGGACATGTGTCAATTGACTACGAGGCCACAGATGGGATATCTACGTCACTCCCGCTCCAAGACTCAGGGGCCATCACAGAAGAGAGGATGGAAAGAGTGAGAGCCAGTGGTCCAGGAAGATAGCAACAGAACATTGTCTTCTGGATAAGACAGGATCCCCATGCTCATGAGTTCATAGCAGCTGTGGTCACTTGCACACGGCCTGCACTAGGTCAAGCGAGTCAACACCCCAGCTTGGAGGTGGGGGAGGGCTGTGTGCTCCCACTCCTAACTGAGAGCTTCTGGGAAAGGGGGAGTCAGTTTTCTTTAAGAGTATGACCCCTAGTGGGTCAACCAAGCTCTAATGGATAGCCACGTGCTCAGGAATACAAGGGCAGGCAGTGCAAGTTGAAGTCAATGGGTTACTTAAAGTGGGGGGGGGGGACAAGATGTCAGAGTTGGGGTAGGGAAGTAAGAATGGATGAGGAAAGAGATGGAGGAAAAGGGATAAATATGATCAAAACAGACTGTATAATTAACAGAAATATTTTTAGAAAAAGAAAAACCTTAGAATATAAAAATGAGTGCCCAATGTCTTATCAGAAAGCAAGGTGGCAATTATTTCTCCCTACAAACATATGCATTTACAGGGACGGATAACTGTCTTCACTTGATCCTTCAAGATTCCAAAAGAGCAATACCATTCTTCAAAACTTCAGTGCTTGCTTCAATCTTGTAAGGAAAATTCAATTAGTTAAATGCAAGTTTTTCAAACTTCCATGTGGAAGAAGACCGACTGACATCACAAGCATGAATGCACCGATTAACATGAGAAACCCCGCCCCCAGGGTTTCTCGCAATACCCAGCAGCTTCAGAACGGCACACACACAATGACAGTCCTTCCATGAACAAACACCATCATAGACCAACAGAATGAAATCATATAAAAAAATTTGGGGCTTTCAATTAAAAATAAAAAGTGATTTCAATATAAAAGGATTCTTAGCATTATCAGGAATTAAGAGATCATTAGTAACAACAACAAAACAAACAAACATAGAATGTGGATAAGTTACCCGGCAACTCAACAGACTTTAAAAAGCAGTTCTTACTGTACAATGCATGAGCTGGGCTTCAGAAAGCACAAGCAATATCTTTATTTCTAGATTCACAAGTCTAGAAATCCAAAACAATGCTATCTAGAAAGGACAGAGACACTGGTAAAAGCACTGTTTTTAAGAGATATATTCAAAGCTTAGTAACTCGGGATGAATGTTGCTTAAGGACCGTGATATAGAGATAATTGAGGGATTATGAATTTGAACTTCAGCAGGAAATCTCAGGAGACTGTCCCTTAATTGGCCATGGAAAAGTAGAGGGTGTAGATCAGGCATGTACTATGTGAACTTGTTAAAAACTAAAGAGAACAACAACGCAAAGAGAGGAATGAGCGAGCGTAAGATGTACCGGTAAGCAGTCTGTGTCCAGGAGCGCAGCTGGGCTCTGTGTGACTGGCATTCTGGCAGGCAGGCAAGACAGGGCTAGACAGCATGATCAGGATAGGCCACTGCTTGTTTATCCCCCTACACCCTCCATCGCAGGTACCCAAGTCACCCTGAAGCCATCCTTGTCACTTCACATTCTCAGTGCTGATTCTCATCCCTGATCAATGTTACAGCTCCCAGGGACGCTGCTGAAGTGCAGCCTTGGTACCCCTCCCCATCCTTCTTTCTTATTCAAACTCAGGCTAACCTACTAATGCAGCCCTCAAATCCCACACAGCTCTTATCAGATCCCTCCTAAATAAGTGAGTCAACGTCTCTTGACCAGACAAGGGCTTATCTCAGGAATGCAAGGTTAGTTTGGCGTTGGCGTACTAAGGGAAAAAAGGTTAATTCATCTTATTAGTTAGCTAGGTTGAGGGGGCTGGAGAGATGACTCAGCAGTTAAGAGCACTGGCTGCTCTTCTAGAAGTCCTGAGTTCAATTCCCAGCAACCACATGGTGACTCACAACCATCTATAATAGGATCCAACACTCTCTTCTGGCATGCAGGTATACATGCCAAGAAATCAAACATAAAATACAAATAAATAAAATTAAGCAAGTTACGTTGAAAAACCCATAAGATCATCCAGAAGTAGTTAAGAAAATCTAGTACTAGTTCCTGGATCTTTTTTTGTTAATCTCAGAAAACCATGAATATAAGATTCACAAAGGTATAATAATTATTTTCTACATTATAGAATTCCTCCTAAAGTCAGCCAAGACCTTTTCCATAACAACCAACCAGTTTATGCGTTATCCATTCTTATATTAACTTTGTTTCTTATCATCAAACTTCCTTCGTGGACAGCTGGTAATTCTGTTTCCTGTCTTTCTTGGCAAACGATAAAGAAAACCCAGGTTTTTCAAGCTTTGGCTGACAGCACTAACAAATTTAGGGTAAAACAGGGATAACAATGTCATGCAGTCACAAGTTCCACACATCCTCCAGGCAGCACCACAGTCCAGAGACCTCACCTGCCATCTCATCTTCCCTACCCATCTGGTACTGGAACATAACCACAGAATTGCTCCAAACATGTCTGAGAAATGCCTTCCCTTGTGTTGGCTTAGACCCTGGCATTCACCAGGCCTCCCTTCCCAGCACTCTCTGCTTCAGCCTGCCCACCTCCTTCACTGGGCATCCTTTGCCCTTTAGTGGTAACAATCAATACTGGCTGCATGCACAGCCAGACTCTCTCCTAGCACGGGGCACAAGGAGAACATACCATTTCTACCTTTGAGGAACTTGGGGTTTACAGCATGACAGAGAAGGAAATGACCAGCAGCTCCACCAAGTTCCGGGAGACCACACAGAAAGCACATGCATAGACACAGAGTCATGCATGCACCTACTCTTTCCAAGGAAGCCCAGCCCTTCTCTGCATTTAGGTCCCATGGAACCCACCTCCCTACAGGAACTCTGGTTGCGGTATAGGAATCTGTTCATTGTGACAAAGCTGGCCAAAAGCAAATCATTGTAGGTCTGTCTGACATCATAAACATGGGGTTTTTCCTTCCTTGTGTTGCCCTTTTGGATGAAGTGCAGATACTTGCAGAACAGGGGTAAGGATTATTTTGTTTTGATATGGTCTCTAAACTGCTTTGCATTTTTAGGGACTATTCGTATCACCTAAATGTCCTTACCTAAAGCAAACATATTGCTTACTGTCAGTCATTCCAAATGGCAGACTTAACTCAATTTTCTTGTTTGGCAAGAATGCAATAAAAGTACACGTTTTCTTTTCCTGTCTGGCTCTTCCCTGCTGTCTGCAGATCAATCACGCTGAATGTGGTAGCAGAAGCCAGATCACGATAATAGTCCCACAAGTCCTGCGTGGCTCTGAGAAGACACCCAGTGTCTCTGGAGGCCGTGCAGATGAACCGTGCAGCCCTTTGCAGCACAGGGTCATGCATTCAAAGATTGGATGGCTTCAGCTGCTGTGCAGCCATTAATCTTCACTGTGGGCACATCCTGGGCTTGAGCAGACAGCATTCTGTATCGCTCTGCAGAGGCTTCCAGACCAGCCCCCAGATGAGCCTTTTCATGACTAGACTTAATTTTAATCATGCACTTACGTCAAGATTTTATGACAAGTGGTTATGAACATTCCTTTGCGAAAACACAGGTACTATATATAAGTCTGTCATGGAAGTACCTCGAAATGAGCTCATGTTTTTACCAGATGCCTCTCTCTATGAGGTACATGAGGAGGTCTGTAAGTCCTCTTAAGAATGCTAAAGACTAGTCCTACTGATAATAAAGACTCAAAGGGGGAACAATGTTTCCCTTTGGGAGGGCAATGGTTCCCAAAATAAGGTCCCCGCCTTATCAGCATCACCCAGAAATGTTCCTGAAATGCACAGTCGCAGTCCCCTAGACCGGCAGGTCAGAAGGTGAGGGTGCCAGGCAAGCTGGCTAGACAAGGCCTCCGGGTGGTTGTGGGGCAGGCTAACACTACTGTGACGAGCCGCACAGCCCCATGGAGGATGGAGTGATCCTCTAGAAGCCATCTCAGTACCTTTCTGTCTCACTGGTTCCACATTCACTAAGAGTATACTGCAAGTGTTTGTCCCTGGCGAAGTGAAGAATAAAGCTATTGGTAAGTCTTCCCTCTATCTCTGATTAACTTGCAATCACCTAGGTAAAAAAATAACTGGCAGAAGAATATTCCCAACATTGGCAGCTTCTGTTAGCTAATGACCTGACTTGAGTGACATAATAGAGTCTGAAGGGGCTGTGTACACCTGTCCCTCCCTCATCAGGGCTACAATGAACCTCTGCAGACTCTGTCTCTGTCCTCAGCAGACACCACAATCTGGTACTCACTTATTCAGTGTTTGTCTCCGGCCAGCGTGTGATTCTTGGATTCTGTGCCTGGCTCGATTCCCAGCATTTAGAGCTGAGCATGTACTGGATGACTGCTCTCTAGCTGTCAGACACATGAACTGGATAAAACGCTGCAAGAGGATCTAAGGAGACGGTTTACTAGGAAAAGTACTGCCTTGCAAGCATGAGAACCCAAGTTCAGATCCCACACACAAAGCGTGTCCTGGTGATGTACACATGTACATTTCTAGCGAAGCAGAGACAGACGAGAAGACACACAGGACCCTAGAAGCTTGTGGGTCAATTAGTCCGGCCTGTGTGGTGAAGTTTCAGGCTGATGAAAGACCCTGTTTCAAAAAAAAGGCAGAGATGGGTGCTGCAGAAGTGGCGTGGCAAGTAAGGTCCTTATTGCTTTTCTAGAGGACCTGAGTTCACTTCCCAGCCACCTCTAACTCCAGTTCTAGAAGATCCAACACCTGTGGCCTTCAAGGAAACCTGCACTCATGCACACATACCTATAAACAGACATGCACACATATACATAATTAAAAGTAAAACAAAACCTAACAGGTAGAAGGCTCCATAATATCAACACCCAAGGCTGTTCTCTGATCTCCACATATATGCCTTATTCTAACACACACATACACAAATACACACACCCCTACACATGTGTGCATGCGCATGAACACAGACACACTGCAGAAAGTTTGACACAACAGCTGTGGTCACAAGATGCCTTAGCTTTGCACTACCTAGACCTGGAGGAATGTCCCTTTGGCCTCGCTTAGCATTTGCTTAGAATTCCACAGGCAGCAGGCTCTCTTCTCCCAGCTCTCCTAAATTTCTTATTAAGTTTTGAAATTTGTTGAGCAGATTAAAGGATTCCTGTGAAGCTTTTATGCTTAAACTTTGCAGGGAAAAATTCCCTGTCTCTGTAACTATCACTGGGACAGATTAGAAATAATTTGGAGCTGAATTGGATTTGCTATTTTGTGAGCTTCTCTTATCTACCAGGACTAATAGCAGACACTTCCCTCCCCATCAGGGTAGGAGGAAGCCTTATTATCTGCTTCCCTCAGGGTGGAAACTGAGGTCGGGTAGGTCAAAAGGCTTAGACGCGACTATTCCATCAATACAGCCTGAACCAATAGAGGGTGTTCTGTGCCCCACAATAAATTCGGAAGCACAGAAACTGTGTAGGCAGTGATAGCGAGGTGTGGCAGAAAGAGCTTGTGCACAAGCCTTGGAATCAGAAGCACCTGGGCTAGAATTTAACTTTTACTTAGAGGCCTGACCTTGGACATTTCCTTTACCTCTAGCAGAGGTGGTCCTGGGAGGGGTAAGGCCCCCGGTGGGCGTGAGAGGCTCTCAGCCCCACTGCTCTCTGGACTCAGCAGGCTTATCCTGTCTCCCCTGAGCTGGTAGCATTCTGAAAGGCTTGGATCCTGAAGTTGGCACTGGCTGCTGGGGCTATCCTGCCTCTGCTATGTACTTACTGGGCTGATTCTGGTCAGTCCCCCATTGTACCCAGGCCACCATGTCTTCATCAGAAAGACAAGATCAACAGTAGCCTGCCCACTTCCCAGGTCAGTGGAGAGAATGGCCCAGCTGGGAAGTGTGTGAGTACCACCAGGGACCCAGTGAGCACCTGGACAGGTGTCTATGGCAGTTCCACCACAGCCTACATGACTATCTCCTCCAGGCCATCTGAATGTCCCTGTCACCCAGGCACGGCAGCCTGGCCCAGCAGCCTTTGCTGCAGAAGTGTTCTCTTCTGATGCCTTCTGCTCAGGGAAAGCCTACTCCGCTGCCTCTCCCACATCCCCTCTCTGCCCTTCATTCTACTTGCAGAAAGAGGCCTACATTAAGACCCAACACTTGCTGCAGACACTCCAGACCTGAATTCAATCCCTGGAACCCACTGTAGAGGAGAAGAGGCAACTCTGCATGTTGTCCTCTGACCACATGCATGTAGGGCGCATGCACACTCACACACATACACACATCAATAACACATACAATAGTAAATAACTTTTAAAAAATGTAAAGCCCTTTAACATGTTGTCCCCAGATTTCTCTAGATGCACCACCACAGCAGCCAAACAGAGGCACATTTAAGAGAAGGAGGAGGAGGAGGAGGAGGAGGAGGAGGAGGAGGAGGAGGAGGAGGAGAAGGAAGAAGAGGAAGAGGAGGAGGAGGAGGAAGAGGAGGAGGAGGAGGAGGAGGAGGAGGAGGAGGTGGAAGAGGTGGAAGAGGTGGTGGTGGTGTGGAGGGAGGGAAAAGAAAAGGAACAGAAAAGGAAAGTTTGCTATTTGTTTAATCTGAATGCTTTTGCAGGTTCTTCCATAAAGGGCAAAAGCGTGTAAGAGCATTAGGAAAGATCTAGTTCTTATGTTAAAGCCAGTATCTCTGTGTGGTCCTGCTGGAATGTCACAGGGACACAGGGATTCCAAAGAGACCGGGTCAAACCTCTCCCCATGAAGCATGAGAGTAGCTGGCCAGATGGCGGAAGCTCTTCTCTAAACCTTTGACCTGTAAGCCAGCCCCAATTAAATGTTTTCCTTTATAAGAGTTGGCTGTGGTCATGGTGTCTCTGTACAGCAATAGAACCCTAACTGACATTTGCTTTGTGTGTGTGTGTGTGTGTGTGTGTTTCCAGAACCTGTTTGTCTTATTCCTTCTCCTTTTCATCGTCATCATCATCATCATCACTGTGACAGCTGGGAGAGAACACATGCCACGGGGTACACAGGGTACACGTGAAGGTCAGTTCTCAGCTTCCACCTTCATGTAGATGCCAGGCATCGAACCCTGGTACGCAGGCGTATGTGGCAAGCATCTTCAGCCCTGAGCCATCCTGAGGACCTTATTCCTCCTTTAATAGTTTCCCTACAGTAGTTTACACAGATTTCCTATCATTTCTCCCTTAAGGAGTATCCTCTGTGGGGAGGTTTTACCAAGAACTTCCTTTCCTTGATGGACACAGAGCTGCCCTGCTCACCCATCTCGTGCCTCTTGTAAAGCTGTTGGTAATGCACTTCCCTTATCCTCCTCATCTCAGCAAAGCCTGTGTAGAAACTCCCTGCCTCGGTCCTGATACTAGCAATTTACATAATTGCTCTTTAATCAATCTGGCTGGCAGTCGATAAATTCTACTGACTTTCTCTAAGAACAATCTTCTGGTTACTTTGCCTATTTTAGGGATTTTGTTTGTGTCTTAGTTCATTGATTTCTGCTTTTTTATTATGATTTCTTTTCTGCTTACTTTGGGTTTAATTTTCCATTTTCCCTAAGTTCCCAGAGTTCCAGGGCAGTCCTTAGCTATCCTGCAAGGCTCCCATGGATAGTCTGTGGCTGCTATGCCTGCCGGCCGCAGTCTTGAAAGACATGATGCTTCCAAAGGATGGCGCGTAACTTCCAGAGCCAATGTGCAAGAGGCCAAAAGCTCACTGCCCCTGCTGAGCTTTGGCTTTGTCAAGATCTCAGAATTTCTTGCAACAGCCATATGCAAGTAGGAAGTGAAAAGGAGGCTGTTTAAGGACCAGAAGGCAAAGCACGGGAAAGACTGTGTTGTGCACCGGGCCTCTGACTCTCCTAAGGCTGCTCTGCCAGGCCCCATCTCTGTCTGCCCCAGCTAGGCAGCGGTAGTGGCACCTGGCACAGTCCAACCTGGGTCTCTGGTGTTCAGTCAGCACCGCGAGCTGGCACCCTCTCAGAGGGGCTCTCAGCAGAGTCCTTGCCACATTTCAGTCATACTGGACCACAGCAGATGACATGTGATTCAAAAGGTCATACTGGTCACGCCGGTCATGCTGGCCCCCAGGACGGTTAGAAAAGGAGGACGAGACAATAAAAGCCAGCACCGAGCTGAGCCAAGACTAGACGCCAGGTAACCAGGCAAGGCAAAGTCCACAACCATGCTTCCTCCTGGGTGGCTTCTGGCCTAGCAGCTGCCACCAGACTCATTTGCCCTAATCGCCTTTTCCTTTCGCTACAAAAATGAAGTCCCAGAGTCTTACTCTTTCCCCTGCCTCCCAGCAAGTCCACAACGGGATCATTACTGTTCCTGCTTTTCAGATGGGACTCCGAGAGGCAGACAGGCCTGGCTTACATAATTTGTGTGCTAGGGATATTCATTCAGGGCCTCGGGCATGCTGGCTAAGCGCTCTGCCACTGAGTTGCAGCCTTGGTCCTAGAAACGCTGTCACTGATGTCCACCCAACAAACACAGCATCTGTTTTCAGTCACTGAATCCTCCCATCTCATGCAGGTAAACAGTCCTGAGCAGGGAAAGTTTCTGTCAGTCACCTGGATCCTTCAGAGAAACCTGGGGAAGCATGACGTGCCTGGTCCACCCCATCAGCCATGACAATACAGACTGACAATCCTACAGGTCTCGCACAATTAAATCACATCATTCCTGTTTCAGGGATGCTCAGATGCTCCACCAACAGGCCTCAAGCCATTGGCAGCAATAGCCCTTCCCATTCTTCAGAGAGGCCCACTACTCCACAGAGCAAAAACTCCCTTCCACCCTGCACCGAGGTTAGCCAGGACAGCTCACAGTGCAGCTCTTCCCACCCACTTGGGCATTCAGGACAAGATCTGGCAGCCCCACCAGCCAATGCCCATCCACATTTTGGCATGGGGACAGCACGCAGCATTCCCACAGTGTGCCCTGAGCACACTCACTTAAATGGTGACTCTGTGCCTGTGCTCCAGTCATAGCTCAGAGCCCTGCAGCACCCAACTGTGCACTTTGCCCCTGGGCGGGGTCTAAACTGGCACCTGGGCTCCTGTTCACACCCTCCTTGCAAGCAGCAAGCTCTGCAACCTACTGGTCCTCATATCCTGAGCATCCTGGCTTTGTACAGAGAGCGCCAGTCACTGTGGACTTACAAACCAGCACCTGCAAGAGTGTCCGAATGATTAAGAAAAATGCTGTGTGGTGGATATCCAAACTGAGAACTGGGCAGTGAACATATTTCTCAAAAGGAAAAGGACAAGGGAAAATGGTCTCCTCCTCTCGCTGTCCTCACTAGCACACCCGCCTCCCCAATCTCTGTGTCACAGCAAAACAAAAGCTTGCAGCACCAAAGTACAAGATACATGAGCAGCCTCAGGACTGCTTTCTAGAAATCCCACAAGATGTGAAACACGAGAAACCATTTTCAACCACACACCTCCATCTCCCTCAGAAAAGTTCTCTAAACGCTGAGCTGGAGAGGGTGCTTAGCAGTGACCAGTAGAGTCCCAGCAGCCTGGGCCTCCAATGGACTAACCTTGAGGTGGCCAAGGTCCCCCGTCTTGCTGCCCTCAGAAGGGTTTGTGGGTCTGCTCTCCACTCGAGGCCGGACGACCTGGCGGAAAGGACTGGACAGGGGAAAGCCGCTGACACTGATCCCATCTAGGAAGGAAGACAGAGAAGTCCCAGGTGAAATGACGGTCTCTTCTGTGAGGCAGGGTTTGTTTTGTTTTTCCATGTAGTAACGGAAGGAACATGGCAGTCTCTACTCCCTAGTCTAATTAAAGGTGGGAGAGTCACCCCTGGGCGGGCATTCATTCACACTGCCAACAACACCCCTCAGCAGGCAAGCTTTTCTAGGAGAAGATGTGGGAAAAGTGGGCTTTCATGGAGAATGGATGACCCAGAAGTTCCAGTGGGGTTCTCAAGGAATAGCACACACAGTAAAGGGCAGACCAAAGGCAAAGTGGCTCTCCCTGGCACTGGAGACTAGCTGTCAATCAGACCAGCCACTACAAAGGAACTAGAAAATTCTACCAAAACACATTGTTTGCCATGCCCCATCCTGGCCCCAGCTTTTCACTCTGTTGACAGCCATCACTGCTTGCCCTGGTATCCCCAAATCTGCGCCTCATCTCATACATCACCCTTTCCACAGTGCCTCCCCTGGGTACACTAACTGAAAGCAATCTTTCCCTCTGACACCCAGAAACTTCTCTAGCCTGAGATCTGTGCCTACTGTGTGCTACCTTGTAGCCAGGAGAGAGGCTGAGCACGGAGGACCATCAAGGAACACAAGTACTGGGAAGAAGGGAATTACACATCTGCAATGGCTGGGAGCTGGAAACCTATGGAACGTAGCTACTTTAGATACACACACAAACAAACACACACACATTTAAATGTGAAATTTGCCTCAGAAACCTCAAAAAGCAATCATCTTAAAGCTCATGGTAAGCTCATCACAGGCTAAAGGGCTATGATCTCTAATCCAGAGGAAGGTCTTTTCTAGACAAGCTGCATCATACATGGGCAGGGCGTTTCCAGCTCCGGTTGGGGCAGAAGCTTGAGCAAGAGCGAAGCTGGAGAGGGGACAGGGCAGCTGCAGAAGTGAAAGAGACAAGCTTGGGAAAGATGTCACAGGGCACTGAGAAGGACCACCCTCCGTGTGGGAGCAGGGGAAGGACAGACAATGGCATTCGAGCATCCCACCTGGGTTGATGCCAGCACAGGCAATTCCACACAGAATGCAGAACAGATTTGTCTGACAATGACTAGGAAGACAAGATCAAAAAGTCACAAACAGATGAAGGCAGCCTACTGGGGCCGAGTTTAGCACTACTGTTAGGATGGAGGGCAGACAAAAATGGTCTGAGTCATGAATAAAAGTAAGCTTGTGGCGAGATCTTCACAGCCACCATTTACAGTGCTCATCCATTAGAGGAATCTCTGTGGGCAATTCAGGATGTAATTCCGCATGCTGAAATAATACTTCTCTTGAATTCAGCTACAGCATGATGATCGTCATGACCACTGGGAAATGACAGCTGAAAACAGACGCACTGGCCACATCAGCAGAGCCAGCCATCAAAAGTAGTAACAGGAAGGAGCATTTTAAAGATTAAAGCAGACCCCAGAACAGGCAAGGCATGGGACTGGCTGCAGAGAAGCTGACTTGCAGGTTGGAGAACTGGGAGGAAATGGTAGGTGAACATCATCCAAGCAGCTGAACCCTGGGGAGCTCAGAAGCTTCTTGGAGGAACTTCCCTGTATTTCTCCCATCCTTGGTTCCACAACTCCAGCTCTTTGGACTCCAGAATTTATAGCAGTGTCCTTCCAGGTTCCACCTGAGACTGATTCATGCTCCCAAAGTCTCCAGCCTGTTGTGAGACTTCCTGCCCTCCACAGGCACAAGAGCCAGCTCCTCTCATGAGTTTCCTCTTGGTCATTTACAGACATATCCACGCACCCAGCAGCAGCCCCATCCCTCTGATTATGGATCATGGTATCTTGGGCTGGCAGTGGTTCGTGGGTCACTACTGTACTGGCTCTGCCCATGAGAAAGCCAAGGTTCCAAAGAGGTGAGTGACCTCCTCGGTGTTACACAGCCCATCAACACAGCTAAAACCAGAACTCAGAACACCAGCCACGCTGAGACAAAACAAACAAACAAACCCACACTGAGCTCACCAGTCCACGCTGCCCTGTAGTATTCCAGGAGATCTAAGCTATGTACCAAGCCCCTACCAAATCTATGGTAAAGACCCCCAAATGGCTTAGCAACCAGCCCCCGTGACCGTATGGTTTTATTTTCATGTTTCCAGAAAGGAGGGAAAAAAGACATAAATGAGTAAGGCTGAATATATACTTTTTGTAACAGGCACCTGATATAAACTTGAATAAAATGTAACAAAAATAAAATATACTTGCAAAGGTGAAAGAAAGCAGTGGGTCTCTGTGGGAGTCTATCCGTGTAGGCTGTTCCAGGTGGAATATTTTTCAAAGATGCTTTCTCATGTATTCATAAAATCCACGGATGCCAAAAAAGCCCATCTGGTTATCATAAAATATGCTCAAGAAAACCAAAGCAGTAGAAGCAGTTGGCTAAGAAAATGAACCAACACTCTTCATTTCCATAGAGAAAGCAGCACGCTCATTCATTCAGAAACTCTGTAACGTGGTTAGGAAAATAAAAATAACTCCTACACTGACAGTGGATGGACGGCCTGGTCCAGACATGGCTTTCCCTCTACTGGGTGCACCAGACCTAAGGCCTTCTGCCTTATTCTCACATCTGCAGGCTTCCCACTGTCCGCCTGAACACACACAGTGTGCTCCAGTGTTCCCAGACTGTCCTGCAGTTATAGCTTTAAGTACAGGAGCTACTGGTATGGATGAGTAAGTGGCTATCTTTCCACAGGACAGAGGGGTAGGGTTAGCTCCAGGCTTCCAATACAAGCCGCTACTAAATCATCTCTTTATAGAATGAGATGTCAAGCAGAAGTGATGGCTTACTCGATAGTAGAACAAGGCTATGAGATGGGAGGTAACTTGCAGTTGTCCTGAGGTGATGAGATATGTACAATTCTCTGGGGAGGCCACTTGGAGGACACAAGTGCAGAACTGTAAGGAGAGGTGGCCAGGAGCGAGCTTACCCATCCCCCTTTTTCTGTACGCTGTTAGTGCACAGGCCTATGTTTGCGGCATGGGGTTCAGCAGAAGCACCCGAGACCTGCTGAGCTTCCACGAGAACCAGCTCTGCTTCCCAGGGGCTGGAACACCTCTTGCCACCCTTCTGAGGAAGAGACTGGGGACAGGCTGCTGAGGGTAACGGCATCCGCATCGTCTTCACCCAGAATCCAGGACTGTATGCAAATCATATTTCATTGTGAACTGCTTTACAACTGATGGCTGAAGCTTTGGAGTTGCCACTGTGGGCCAGAGATTGCTTTTATTTGTGGGCCATTGCTCTGCAATCCACTGTATTTCCTTTCATAGCCTGCTCGATCCCTTGATGCTGTCCCTTGAAATCATAACCATTGTTCGACATCTCTGCCCTGGTCTGCTGTTCCCTTTTGAAGATAAATATGGATTTTTTTTGAGTTCTCAACCTTATTTTTTTAAAGAACAGTGGCTCGCCCCTAAGCACCCAGAAGCTGGAGGCAGCATGCCTGCGGTCTTAACACACAAGTGTTAGATATCTGAGCTTTTCCACAAATGTGTTTTCTAAGAAGAAAGCCTGAGATTTTTCTTGAAACGGGTTTTTCCTCAGGTTAGAGAGCATGAGGACAGAGAGAATAAATACGTAACAGTGCCAGCACACTTGCCAGGGATGCAGTTCAACTACTTCCGCCTGCTCACACAGGGTTCTCACTTGTCCTGCCATCTGCACACCCCTGTGCCAGCACCAGTCCTCTGAGAAAATCTGCAGAATGCACTCTGGGCCTTTTTTACCCTGCTGTGCAGATCGTGACGGCAAGTCTGGGGTCTTATATCTGAATTCCCTGCCTGTTGATGGCCATTCCACGGTTTCACTTAGAAGAGTTCTGCAGCCTGACTTTGCCATCAGATGCAGGGATTCACCCAGGGCTCTATGGGAAGTTTCCTACCTTGTCCCAAGCTGCCATCTGCCTTCAGGAACCAGACACATCCTATACCCAGTTCCTAGCCCTGTAGACTTTTGGGTCTATGGGGAACATGATGGTTCCTGGGTACCAGTTCTCTGGTTGGGTTCCCATGGCAACCCCATGCTCCTTTCATCCTTGTTGTGAATTTCTCTGCCTTGTTTTATATACAACCTGGGCAAGCTGCTGCCCTCTCCCCAGCCAGCTTTAACTTTTTTTGGGCACCTTCTCTCTCTGCCCATTGAGCCTCTTGCAGAGGGTTTCCAGGGATGAGCCCTACACCTATAGTCTCAGCCCCTTCACACTCTGAGGGTCCACCTAGACCTTGTGTGCTTCACTGAAGACTGAACTAAATGCTCATTCTCTGCTGCCTACTTTTTTCCCCATATGAGCTGAAATTGGAAGTTTATACCCTAGGTTTTCATTCTGGCCTATGAATACTTTCGGGTTGTGTCAGCCATTGCATATTGCTTTTGTTTTGTATTCAGCGGGGCGATCCGCTTTTGCTCCAAAGGAACCAAGCTACTGTGCTGGACAACCTGCCCATCGATATATTTAGCTGTGCCACCTACCTGCCTTCTGAGTCACAGACAGTCATTTCACAGGACTGCGGCACAGCCACAGGAAAGGTCAGCCTGCCCCTGGCTCCCGGAGGCTCACAGGGACGCATCTCTGCGGATGTCAACAGCCTCACGCCACCCACCACAGCTGCCCCAGAGGTCTGTCTAATAACCTGTGAAGTGCATTCATTGCTAGGTTCTCTGTTTGGCCAGCATGTGGGAAGGTTGACTTTGTTCTGTGAGTTAAACTCCGACTGGGAAATAACTTCCTAAGCCACTGGGGTGGGGATTCGAGTGTTTGTCATCATCAGCAACAGGTGATTGTACCACAGGCAACAAGAGCCTGTCTGTGAGTGGACCACTCATCTACCCGTGCTCTCTCTCCAACCCATTCTCTGCAGCCAAGCGCTGCTGCCTCACCAAGGGACAACCACAGGGTATGGGGGGGCGGGGGTGCTCAGCAGAAGAGACTCTAGGTGCCTCTGTCCAAACAGAAAGAGGTGGTGTCTGGGGAGGTATGGCGGTTTGACTGCTAGCTCAGGGCGCAGACAACATTTCCAGAGTTGTTCTCACCTCCCCATGCCTTTCTTCTCTGTGCCCACCCAGGCTTTTACATCTCTCATCTGAACCGCTTCTGGCACTGGTGGCCTCCCAGCTGCTAAACCCCCTCTCTGCTGTCTTCCACGCTGTCATCGCGATCACACGGCTGGTGCAGAGTGGTTCTGCCTCTCTGCTGCAGCTTGAGTCAGGGCCTCCTGTGGGGCCCGGGTCTGCCCCTACTCCTGGGGTGCATTTTGAGGACAGTTGCTGGTCAGCCAGCTAAAACATTCTGTTTGTTCCTGTGCTCCCTCTGCCCCGCCTGATGATTAGCTGTAGGGCATTGTTTACTCCGTCTCGTGGAATTCCTCCTGCAGCAGCAAGGTGTATAAGGATTTCCCCAAGGTTGAATAAACGGCATTGGGTATTCGGCTGATCTCCTTTCGAAAAGGTCTCTTTGTGTGTTCTTTCAATCTCTAGGCCCGTGAACTGTACCAAGGGGGTAACACAGAATCGGGTGTTACAGCCCCCCACCGCCAAAGTCAGTACAGAGCGTGGGCCATTTGATCTCTCCCTCACCTGTTCAGATTCCAGCTCCTTGCGTCTACCTCACTTGTCTCAGCCTCACACTGATGGCCTAGAGTGTGCACCACGGCTTCCCCGCCTTCTGCTGCACTGCAGCTGCCTGGGATCTGTGGAATGGTGGCCTTCCTCCCACTGTGTCAGGGTTACTGAAGGCTCAGCATGGTTTGGGAACCTTCGGTATAGACACAGCTTTTCCTCCAGTGTAGACAGCCTTCCCACTGGTGTAGACAGGTAGTCTTCTTTCTCTCTACTTGAACAGCTCCTACTTATCCCCTGAGCAGACCCAGAGGCTGTTCAGTGCCTGTGACAAAGGGCTTTGAGATCAGACAGGGCCAGCCCTCACCGGGTGATTGTTCTGGAGCCATCTGGATGTTCCCCACCCTGGCTCTTTCATACCAGTTTCAGAACCGTTTTCAAGTTCTGTACAACAGTCTCTCAGACTTTCATCCAGGCGGTCTCAAACTGGTAGATGAATTTTGGAGGAAAGAGACCTCCTTGTGCTATTTGGTCTTCCCGTCTATGAATATGGTATACCTCTTTAGTATGCTTGTCTTGTTTAGTGGTTTTCAGCAACGCTTTTTAATTTCCTCTGGGAAGCTCTTACAGTATTTTACAGATTCAGTCCTGGTTGCCTTATCAACTGAAAGTCTGTCCAAGCTGCACTCAGCAGCGAGCACTAACAAGTTACGGCTTGACGGATTTCCATGTTTGTGTTCACAGGGTAGTAGCCTCCACCCACAGCATAGCACAATCCTTCCCAGCACTCTCTGCTTCCTTCCAGGCCTGCTGCTGTTGGCAACTCTCTACCAAGATACACAATTACGGCTGCCCCAAGATGTCATCAGTCCCACCTGTTAAGGGATCCTAAATACAGAATCTATTCTGTTTCTTTTTCAAGCCTCTTTCTTTGACTTAAAATCATATGAAGATATTCTATTACATGCCTGGAGTCGAAAGCCTCAAATCAGAGTGCAGGCTCCTCCTTCCCCTCAACGTGGTGTCTGAGGTCCATGTTCATGTGTTTTCTCACTGTACGGTTTGTTGCTGAGTCAAAACGGTATTTAGCCATTCCGCTTCTACAAGTTCAGCTTGTCGGCAGCACTGCTGTAGCGGTCTTGTCTGCATTTAGACGTAAGGGCATACTGCAGCTTGCTCTGGTAGACCTGTAGCCAAGGAGGGTTCAAAGTGCTCTCTTCTCTTCTCCTCTCTTCTCCCCCCACCTCCTCTTTAAAGTTTTTAGTACTGAGAATTGAACCCAGGGTCTTGGGCATGCTAAACACACTGTCAACTGTTGAATTTAATTTTCAGTCCCATCAAAATGTCACCGCCTTACAGTGTGTGGTTAGCTGTTTTGCTCTTTTAATGTTGTCTTTTCATGATTAGAATTTCTTTCCTTCTTTTTTAAAAGACGTTTCTCTGTGTAGCCCTGGATATCCTGGAGCTTGCTCTGTAGACCAGGCTGGTCTTGAACTCAGAGATCCACTTACTCCTGCCTCCCTAGTGCTGAGATTAAAGTCAGCCTGCACTACCATGCCCAGTTTAGAATTTCTTAATTTTGTTATCATTCTTTCCTTTTGGTTAGTGCTATCCAGGAAATCTTTGCCTACACACAGGCAGTGGAAAAGCTACCCTCTGTTCCTTCTGGAAACTGTTGCTTTAGCTTCACACTTAGGGTTATGGCTCTTTTGAGCTAGTCTCCCCTTTTCCCTCTCCCTCAAGACTACAATTCCCTCTTCCCCTCCCCCTCACAGAAAGTCTCCTCTTCCCCTCCCCTCACAGATATGTGTTGTGTGCTCTATGTATCCTGCTTCTCGGGTTGTGGTTTCTTCTGGTCCCGGTATCCTGGTATGCTGTGCCATCCCGTGGAGCTCTGCCCTACTGGCCCGTTCCGTGCGGTGCAGAGAGGGAGCTGCTGGCTACATGTGGCAATAGGCACTTGAAAAGTGTATAATGCACCTAAGCATCTAAAGGACTGATTATTGATTTCACTTGATTTTAATTACTTCAAATTTAAGTAATTTCTCTGGTGGCTACTATATACAGTACAAGCCTAGTGGGAGAGACAAAGCAATTTCACATAAATTAAAAAGTATTATGAAAATGTATGGTGTTGAGTGTAGAGAGGAGCTGACCTAATTTAAAGGGCAGAAGAAGGATTTTCTCCAAGTGTGATGCTAGGCTAAGATTCAAACATGAGAAGAACGTCAGCAGGTGAAAGACTGGAGGATGAGAACAGTGGTCCTTAATGCAAAGAAGGAAGTGTGGTCCAGGAATGCAAACTTTTTTAAAAGGTGTAGGTGTAGGGGCAAAGAGGGAGAGAGGGGGAAGGGAGAAGGAGAGGGAAAGAGACTTAAAGCTAATTTTTAAGAGACCTGGGCCATCAATGTGGAAGCTAATTTGTGGGGAGAAAAGATTTTGTGTCACAGTTGGGGAGCATTTGCTCTTCTTAATTTTTAAAATCAATGCTCTGCCTTGGAACTTTGAGCCTGCAGCCTTGCTGGCTGCTTAATGAAGACACAGTGCCTTTCCTGCCCAGATGCAGGGATGCAAGCCCACTGTGCGGACTATCACAGCTCTTACTCCGTTCTTTGAGTCCCTGCCTTTTAGAGGAGGACAAGCATCTGCCAGGGGGCAGGGGTCTGGAACATGCCCCCCCCCCCATCATATTATAAACAAGACAATCCCACTTTAACCTCAAACTGACGATACTCTGGTCTTGTTTTACAAAATTTTTAAATCCCAAAATAACATATATTAATTCAGCTATCTCTTATGAAAACTGACATTCACTTAGTTATGTTTCCCTTTCAGTAGAGGAGCCCATGTAAATAATAGATAAAAGAGGAGAATCAGGGAACTGGAGAGATGGCTCAAAGGTTAAGGGTACTGGCTGCTCTTCTAGAGGGCCCGGGTTTGATTCCCAGCACTTCTATGGCAGCTCACAATCATCTCTAACTCCAGTCCCAGGGAATCTGACTCCCTCTGGCTTTCCCAAGCACCCACCACACATATGCTGAAGGCCTGCACACAGGTAAAACCCCAAATAACATTTTTAAAAAGATAAGCAATCACAGTGGAGACCTAAGGATCACCTTAGCACTGCTAGGACCATTGCTATTGCTATACAGTAACACCGACTACTCCGGAACAAAAGAGCAGGGGTCAGTGGAGCATGGCCTTAACTAATTTTCCTTTTAGAAAATTTGTCCTGGACAGATCTGGGATCTGCACCCAGATCTCAGGCCTTTCACTCCTTTGGGACTTGATACAGTGTCCCTAACCTTCCCTGTCTTCCTCCATGTGTCCCAGGAGGTAATGTGGATACACTGGGTGGTGCTGCCAATGTCTGCAACAGTCAGGAGAAACAGATGAGAGCCAGCCTGACCACCTGAGGTGGAGCCTGGCTGGCTTAGTTCTTCCCTCCTGATGTACCCAAGATCCCACCCCAAGTGGACCTCAGGTGACTTCCTGTCCAGCTAACACCCGCTTAAGCAGTCTCCATCACACTCAGCTCCTCTGGAAACATGTCCAGCTTCTCCAATGGCTTCCCAAAGAAGCCCCCTGGGCTGCAGCTTCTGTGACCTGCCTAACACTGCCGCACCCCCATGCCATCCAGACTAGTCTCTGTTGAATACCCCACCACTGGGGCCCTATTCAGGAGCTTGTAACACAGGTCATCCCAACCCAACCAGTCCTTGAAGCTCAGACAGGGTTCATGATGCTGTCACCTCTCCAATAGTGAATAGACACTGGGAGTGTCTGGGAGCAGTCCTGTGCCAAATCCTGAAAAGAGACACCCTAAAGGAAGACAGTGTTGAGAAAGTAGAACACCTAGAGACGTCATAGGGACTCATGGGAAATACCACCTCTGCCACTACAGCTGGCTGGAGACAGAACCCATGTGACGGTTTGAAAGAAAATGGCCCCCAAAGGGAATAGCACTATTAAGAGGTGTGACTTTGTTGGGGTGGGTGTGGCCTTGTTGGAGAAAGTGTGTCACTGTGGAGGCAGGCTTTAAGGTCTCCTACACTCAAGATACCACCCAGTGTATCAGTCTACTTCCTGTTGCCTGAATATCACACATAGCAGCTACCTCTTCAGCACCATGCCTGCATGCTGCCATGTCCCACCATGATGATAATGGACTGAACCTCTGAACTATGAGTGAGCCACCACAATTAAATGTTTTATTCGTAAGAGTTGCCATGGTCATGGCATCTCTTCACAGTAACAGAAACCCTAACTAAAGCAACCCACAAGAGTCGGAGAGGGGGTAACTAGAGCTTGGCTTGGAAAGCAGAGAGAAGAGCATGAATGCAGGTCCATCACCAGAGACAGCATCAGACATAAGACACTGCCTCAGAACAACGGCAAGAGGCTAGGGAAGGACCCAGCAAGGGGGAAATAAGGCAAGAGAGGGCATGGGCCCAAACTGCAAAGGCCTTGCTTTGAAGAAAAAAACTAAGCTTTTAGCAGAAGATGAAGGCTCATGGAAGGCAGAAGAGTGACCAGGTATCTGCAATGACTTGAATAAAGACACTTAGCATGCTGCCCGAGGCCAAGAGGAAGAGGGAGGCCACTGAAGAGAAACAAGAGACATGTCTGCCAAGGTCAAACGAATGAAGAACAACATGCATGCCATGTGGAAGAGAGGAGACTGTGCCTGCACGTGACCTCTGCTAGCCTCTGAAAGTGGTCATTTGCCAACAAAGAGGACCCTGTGAGAGACATACAGGATCTAATCTACATGGGAAGTGGAAAAAGACAAGAGCTCCTGAGTAAACTGGGAGCATGGGGACCATGGAAGAGGGTAGAAGGGGAGGGGAGAGGAAGGAAGAGTAGAGAAAAATCTATAGCTCAATAAAAAAACAATTTTTAAAAAAAGAGGTCATTTGCTGAGAAGAAGGGGGCTCAGAGAGGAGGTACAGTGAGGAGACCCAATCTGGTGTTCAGTTCTCAGGGAGTGAGCTAGTACTCTCCAATGGGGAGCCTTGTTGTAACCCAACATGCAGTCCCCCACAAGATGGCAGGTGAGAGTCCATGACTCTCTACCACAGTCATGTCATGGGCCCCTCTCAAAAGGCACCAGCAGAAGGCTCACCACCCTTTCACCCTCTCATACGGTGCCTGGGAAGACGACCCTCATGGACAGGGTCATTGCTCCACTTCAAAGGAAAAACAAGCTGTCCGTCTGCCCTCAGATAGTGAGGCAACAGTGTTCACCTCGGTACTCATCTAGAAACTGCTCTGTTTGCTCTCTTGGGGAAGGAGGCGCAATAAGACTAACACCCCCACGCACACGGGAGGCACAATAAGACTAACACCCCCACGCGCAGGGCCCAGCACTGTCTCATGACACCACTACTGCCTTGTGATGCCTTGGACAGATCGTCCACCTTTCTCAGACTCGGCTTCCTCTTCTGTCAAACAGATGGATTAGATGAGATGCCATCTCTAGCCCACTCCATTCCATGAAGCTGAAGACTCACCCCTTTCCATACTGAATCTGAAATGCCATGTTTAATTATCAGGTCTAACAGACACTGTCGGCTGGGAAAGCTGACATTTCTCTTATAAAACCAAGAGCCAAAAATCTCAGAGAAAAGTAAAATAGAATTAAATAATTAATGCAGAAGGAAAACAGAAGCAGACAACATTTCCACTGCCTGTGAGACCTGCCAACCCCAAAAGGCTGTTTCCACCCACAGCATCAGTTTCAATAAAAATCAAAGGCTAATGTATCGATCCCTCTGAGAGCACCTTGCACACAAACATGTCCTTCAGGCAGAGAGGGACAAGCAGCAGCCTGGCTTGATCTTCACTGCCTTTATGAAAAACTTCAGTGCAGAAATAACTTTTCAATCTGATCAGATGAGAAAGACAATTGCTAGGCAAAAAGTATCATGACAGAGATATGTCTACCTCGTTCCTTCCTTCAAAACATTATATTGTGAACTGTCACATTAATGGAGACAACATCACGAAATAAACGTATAGCTGAATAAATTCTGAGGACGCAAACACTCAGGACCAAGAGCAGAATCATGTCTCTCTTTCCCCTCAGAATAAAACAGTTAAGACCCTGCCAGCCAGCCTCACGGCTACATAAACCATAACCTCCTCCTTCCCCAAGGTCAGCCTGTGCCTGCTTGAGAGTGGGTCCCAGTCGTCTGTCCTCATCTCCCCACTCCCTAAACACAGAGTCGCGGACACTATGGTGTAGTTGCACCCACTCATTCTCAGATCCGGTGTTTCAGTCTCTTTCATTTCAAATCCTTTCATTCTTGTCTCATTGAAATGTGTGCGTGCGTGCATGTGTACGTGTGTGTGTAAGACATTAACATATGACCATCCTAATCTTTTTTACAATTTCTTAGTGAAAAGCAGGAAAAAAAAAGATGATCATGCAGTAAGACCACACTGGGTAGAAGAAAGAAGGGCTCCAGTGTGTGTGTGTGCCATCCCCCCAACAAATCCAACTTCGGGGCAATGACATGAAGCTTAGATTTAAGCAGAGGACTAGAGGTATACATAACCAAGCAGACCTAATCAAGGTGTGCTCCCAAGCATCATGCATTTGTTGGTTTGGAGGCAGGATTGGTCTGTCTAGCCCTAGCTGGCCCAAAACACACTGTGCGTCTACCTCCCGCATGCTGGGATTAGATGCATATGCCACCATGCCAGGCCTTCATTCACAGCCTGGTGTCACCCTCACCACCTTCCACGTCCACAGTTTCATCTTCTCCCCTGACAACACACGTGAGGGAGTCCCTTCACTTGACAGCAGGGTCTCCAGGAGCCCGAACGGGATGCTACATTCCACTGGTGTATTTAATGGTGCTCCTGCCCTCTTGGTCCCATCAGGAGTCCGAGCTGGGCACCCCTCGGCCTCAGGTGTGTGACCTAGGGACACTGCTACTGCACAGGAGCACTGTGTTCTGCCAACAGCAACAGGATTCTGTGTGGCTATGTCTTACTTTGTCACATGGGCACTGCTTCCACCCAGTCATGGCCTTGGAACTGCAAAGATGAATTTCCCGTCCCATTTCCAATGGTTATTTTAGATAGTTCTACTAGGAGGAAGCCACCTTGACAGCTGTCAGTCTCCAGACACAGACAGAAGAGGACAGGAGAGCAAGCAGCACCAATTATGGCCTTCACATAACAACTCAGCTCCCCATCACTCTCCAAAGTTGAGCAGCTGCCTCCTATAGCATTAGAATATGCTCACTAAAACACGGGATCAAGCTGCTGTCTCCTGGGTGCCGGGCGGTCTCTTCAGGATGGTCCCTGGTACCACATCAGTGCTAGTCCCTTTGATCTTGCCCTTGCTCTAGGTTTCCAGATGTTCCCAGATCTTCTTGATCCACTTCCTGTTCCAGACCCAGAACTAACCACTTCTCTAAGAAACATTGTTCTTCTGATCAGGAGGAAGGTGAGGGGTGCCCAACACTGCTGAGCACAGCCCATCGCTGCTGAGCTGACCAGAGCACAGGGCTGGAAGGGAGATGAATGACAAAGAGATTGATTTATTTTTAAATAACTCATGATTTCTTACTAATACATTCAATTCAAACTCTAAGTTGCAAGACTATTATTTGATTTCATATCCTTAAATCTGTTACCTTCTGTTTTTTGCATGAAAATCCTAATTCAAGACCAGATTCCAATGATGGAGGTAAAAAGGGTTATGAGGGACTGGGAAGACAGCTCAGTGGATACAGCATTTGCTGAGCAAGTGTGAGACACAGAGTCTGGATCCTCAGAACACACTGAAGGCATGGCACGGCAGCCTGCCAATAATCTCAACACACAGGAGGAGACAGGGAATTCCAGAACAAGCTGGCTGCACAGCAGGTGAAAACAGTGAGAAACCCTATCCGTGTATGCAAAGTGAAGAGCAATCCACCTTAGGCCTCTACATGCACACACATATGTACCCCCACACAACATGTCCAACACACACATGTCAGAGGCTAGAGAAATGGCTCTGTCAGCAGACTGTGCAGGTATGAGGATCTGGCTTCAATGCCCAAAATCCATGTAAAAACTCAAATGTAAAATCAAGTGCCTTTGTTAGATTTTTGTCAACTTAACACAAACTAAAGTCGCCTGGGAAGATGGACCCTCAACTGAAAGCGTGCCCCTACCAGACTGGCCCGTCCACAAGCCTGTGGGGAGTTTTCTTGGTTGATGAATAATGTAAAAGGGCTTAGTTCTCTGTGTTGGTATCACTCCTGGGAAGTGGTTCTGGGAAGTATAAGAAAGCAAACTGAAGCCAATGAGAAGCATCCCTCACGGTCCCTGCTTCAGCTACTGTCTCTTGGTTCCTGTCTTGAGTTTCTGCTCTAACTTCCATTGATGATAGTCTGTATTCTACAGGGTAGAATAAACCCTTTCCTCCCCAAGATTTTATGGGTTTTTATTGGGGTGGGGTGGGGATTGTTTTAATGGATGTGCGTGTTTTGCCCACTTGTATGTCCATGCAATACATGCACTCCTAAATCCTGTGGATGTCAGAAGAAGGCACCGGATCCCCTAGACCTGGAGTGACTGATGGTTGGGAGGTGCCATGCGGGTGCTGGGAATCAAACACGAGTCCACTGGAAGATCAGCCAATACTCTTAACTCTTGAGCCATCTCTCCAGCCTAAGTTGGTGTTGATCAGTGCTTAATCTCAGGAATAGAAACCTAACTAAGATAGCAAGTATTTGTAATCTCAGTGCTGGCTGCACACTGGCTAGTCACCCTAGTCTACATGGTATGACAGGCCTGTGGAAGATTCTACCTCAAAAAAAAAAAAGGTAGACGATCCAGGCACTGTGGTACACATCTTTATTCCAGCATTCAAGAGGCAGGTGGATCTCTATGAGTTCAAGGCCAACCTGGTCTACACAGTTTCAGGCCAGCAAAAGGTACACAATGAGATCCTATCTCAAAAGAATAAAAAGCAAAGGAAAGATGGATAGCATCTGAGATATGACCTCCATATGATATCCTCTGGCCTCCACATGAGCATACACACATATGCACAAATACATGTGCACAGGTGAGCGCACGCACACATATACATACATGTGTACCCTCATACACATGAACGCACTAAAAAAGTTAATGCTGAGTAGTAAAAAAGTTTACTTCACAATAATATACTCTTATGGGTAATTATTAATATCAATGTTAATCCTTACAATATAATTACTGATATCAGCTTAAAAATTACTTGAACACACAATGTTCTCTCCCCCTGCCTTTTTAAATCAGCATGGTATATGCACACTGTTTTAAGGGAACTGCATGTTTGTCCCAGCCGCCCAGAACCAAAATAATCACACAGAAACTGTATTAATTAAAACACTGCTTGGCCCATTAGCTCTAGCTTCTTATTGGCTAACTATTACATATTAATTTAACCCATCTCCACTAATCTGTGTATCTCGCCATGAGGCTGTGGCTTACTGGATAAAGTTCCTGCATCTGTCTCTGGAGGGGACACGTGGCTTCTCACTGACTCCACCCTTCTCTCTCTCCCAGCATTCGGTTTAATTTTCCCCGACTACCTCTATCCCCTGTGCAGACCAAGACAGTTTCTTTATTAACCAATGGTATTCACAGCATACAGAGGGGAATCCCACATCAGCACACTGTTAGAGCCAGCGGCCATGGCATAGCACATATATACTCTCCCATCTAATGCCTCCTGGATTTTGGTACTTGATGCTCACAGTCCTTGTGACACTGTCTCTCTAGAATCTTCAAGATGTAAACATTGAGAGCATAATGCTACATTCCTGCATCCTGACAATTAATCCGGATCCCTGATTGCTGAGCCTGAAGGATCTGGACCTGAAAATCCTGGCTTCCATTTCACTGCACATGCATCTGAAAACATATTATCTGTCTGGACAGATACTGCCCCTGTCGAAAAAGTCCAGTGATAATCAGATCTCCATTATTTCATAAATCACCATTTTGGCCTGAAGTCTAGTGATTGTATTAGAGCGTCTCAGGCTCCCTGGGTCAGTGCACTCATACACAGTGTGCTGTTTGATAAAAATCTCAAGGGTTGACTTTCACTTCAGGAAGTTTTCTGGAATTCTGGTTACCAGGCTGTGGCCTTCTGCTCTAGTGTCTCACGGCAGGCGATCCATGAGGATGCACGCATAAGGGATGCATGTGTACTGAGGTAGGTCTTCTGTGTCATCTAAAAATGTCATGTTCCCACCATCTC
The DNA here is from genome assembly GCF_037038515.1 of Microtus pennsylvanicus. Classification (NCBI taxonomy): domain Eukaryota; kingdom Metazoa; phylum Chordata; class Mammalia; order Rodentia; family Cricetidae; genus Microtus; species Microtus pennsylvanicus. The sequence continues at coordinate 1,876,127 of NC_134580.1, forward strand.
CCCTTTTCATTCTCTCTCAGTTTTCCTCACCTTCGTCTTCTGTGTCCCCATCGCTCACCAAAGACCAAAAGCTCTGCTTGAGCTTTGAGTTCTCTCCTGAGTTCTCTCCATCCCAGTGTTGAGATTTTTCTGACTTGGAATGTCAGACTTGGAATGTTCTGACTTGGAACAACTCGAATTGTTTCTTGGTGTCTGTGAGCTGATTTGAAGGGACTGTACACATCTTCAGCAGGCACCCCAGCATGCTGCAGGACATGCCAACTCTTGCTCTGCCCCCTGGGTTTCTACTGTAATGCTGCATAGGACTTGACCTTGATACTTCCCGTTGGCCACCTTTACGGAGCTGGTTGACAGGAACCATCAGGAGAGATGGCTCCCAGCTACCCTGACTCCAATAAACACACACACATCTTTTTCTCTGTTCCATGGGGTGCTGGCCACGGGAGTTCATGCTCTGCACCGAGGGGCATAGTGCCTGCTCATGTACAGCTATGTCCTCTTGTCCCTTCACTATGTCATCCCACACGGATTCCTGCAGCTTCTTCTCCAGGTCCTCATTCTTCTCCTAGAACTTTCCACGCATACGCTCCTGGAACATACAAGAGCCCTGTACATGTATGTTCCAGCTGCTCTTCTGGATCTGAGCAAGTGAGTGGCCTCAGGCTACTCAGGGGTTGCTGGTCTCTACCACCTGCTACCATCGTCCTGTTTCCTCTCGTGTGAGTGTCAGGCCTCTCAGCTATCAGTGGTTTTGCTGAAGTTGCTCATATTTTGGGGTCTCCAGAGAACCCTGATGCTTGCTTTAGCTACATATTTTTCCTAAGGGTATTTGGCTCTTCTGTGTGTGTTTGGTCTCCTTTATTAGGCAACCTAAAGACACACAACATCTAAGACAGTGGTGTATCACCATCTTCCAAGGTTTCTCATCATAAACTTAACATTCCAAGAAATCAGAAATTTCTGGTTGTTGTAAAGTGCTTTCTGGTTGGAAGGCTGACTTCTCTAACCCTGGAGGGAGATAAGTGCTGCCCCACAATCCATAGACTCAAGAAGTCACTGGCTCTGAGAATTCACTTTCAAAATCAAAACACAAGAGACCAAAGAGGTATTCTGTGGCAGCAACTTTTCTCCTCATTTTTTTTATTTTGAAAAATATCAAACCTACAGAAAAGCTACAAGAACAGAAATGAAGACCCACAGACCATTCACCGGAAGCACTAGTTTTAAATAATTTGATGTGTTTACTTTCTATGTTTACATTGACACCATCTTTTCTGCCCTGAACCCATATCAAAGAAAATGCAAGCATAATTCTCTCTGTCCCTTTGGTAGTTCTGAATGTCCTTCCTGGGAGCAGGTCCTCCTGCTGTGGTTTCATTACCACTCCCAATGCACCTGTGATTGACACGCAGGGTTACCTTGTATGTGTCTACATTCGCTCCCTCACTGTCTCGGAACAGGGATGTGATTAAAGACTACACAAAGCCTTGGACTGCGGTATTCCTCAACCTCCTCCAATGACAGAGTTTTCCCATTTTTCTTTACAAAAATCGGGGATAGTAACAAAATATGCTTTCAGAATTGTTGGGAATTTTAAACAGAAACAGATATGGTGGCACAGGACTGTGACACCAATAACTTGGGTAGCTGAGACAGGAGAATCACAGATTCAAGGAGGCCTGCCTAGGCAATATAGGGAGACCTTGTCTCAAAATGTTTAAAGAAAAGTTATTTCAAACGCTCAGGATATACTGTGGTGAGGCAGCTCTTACCTAACACACACAAGGCCCCACACTCAATCCCCAGCAGCCTCCAGGTAAAAAGACAATAACAAAGCAGGAAGTCCAGCCTCTACACACAGATCTGATGGTACTCATAGCTATCAGCTTCTTCCATCTGTCTGCGGCCCACACTAAGGCCAGGCTCCCAACTGTGCAGCATCTCTATTTACTGCTGCAAGCTCACAAAGCTGCATCTAATTTCAGTAGCCACAGCAAAGAAGAGCTCATGCCTGAAAAAGAAACTGAGTCCACTTCCATGTTTCTGAGGACCACCTAGTTAAGAGACACGAGGGTTCCTCTACAGGCTCCCAGGGGCAACTGAACTTACAGCTGCCTCCAAGGAAAGACTGAACGATACCTGGTAAACCTCTCGGAACTGCCTTGTTCTGTGATTGCTGTGCAAACAGCCTGAGCAGCCACTGACCGCTATCATTAATAACCAGGTTGCTGCATCCAACTGACCAGGTAGTAAGTCAGCCTACATTTGCAAACCCCTTGGAAACCGTAATTCTCGTGCTGATTTAATTCTGTTTTACAAGATTGAAGCATTTTCCCAGATGATAAATCTCAAACTGCCTCACCCTGTTATAAACAAAGGCAAGAATGCAGCATTGTCTGTAGTAATAGGGGCGGCGGGGCTGCATCCCCAACACCCCAAGCTGCCTGCTCCGGCTAGCTTATGCCCCAAAATAATTACACAGACACTATATTCATTTAAACACTGCTTTGGCCCATTTCTATCTAGCCTCTTCTAGGCTAACTCTCGCTCCTGGACTAGCCCATTTCTTATCATCTGTGTAGCACCGGTCTTACCGGGAAGATTCTAGCCTAAGTCCATCCTGGGTCGGAGCTTCATAGCGTGCATCTTCCCTGGAGCGGGCAGCATGGTGTCTCTCCTGCGTCTGCTCCGGAGAGCAGAGCTGTGGAGTCTGACTTCACTTCCTCTTCCTCCCAGCGTTCTGTTCTGTTTACTCCACCCACCTAAGGGTGGGCCTATCCAATGGGCCTAGCAGTTTCTTTATTGCTTAGCCAATGAAATCAACAGATTGATATGACACTCCCACATCAATTGTCAACGAATGGATCTGCAGAACACTAAACTTAGGCAACCCACCAAACGCAAGGAGCCAGAGTTTCCACCGAGAGACCTCTGTACTCCTCAGGGACAACTTGATGCCAGCAGTCAGCTGCAGAAGGCCAATCTAGTGCCTGACTTTTGAGTCTCACATACAAATCTCAGGTAGAAGATTTGCCTGGACACGTTTCTAGGGATCACCATCTGGGCAAGCACTACAGCCATGGGCATCTGAATGGAGACTCAGGACTGGGTAACATTCAGTCTGTCAAATTCCCTCCTTGTGGAAAAAAAAACCCTCTATCTATGACTGAAAACTCAACAGGGTGAAACAGGTTACAGACAGACAGAAAAGAAAGAAAATCTATCAGATTTGATTTAGGTCATGGTTCTAGGAATCAGGTCCATGGCTCTGTGTCCTCTGGACAAGGTACTCTGCACTGAGCTACACCCCCAGCCCAAAGCTGGTGTATCCCTTACTTCCCCACTGTGGTGGTTTGAATAGGAATGGCCCCATAGACTCACTGTATGTGAAGGCTTGGCCCATAGGTGATGGCAATATTAGGTATGGCCTTATTAGAGGGTGTGTGGCCTTGTTGGAGGAAGTGTGTCCCTGTCGGGGCAGGTTTATAAGTTACCATGGTCATGATGTCTCTTCACAAAAACAGAAGCCCTAGGTATGACACCCACTCCCCCCACCTGCTATCTGATGTTTGCACATCCTGGTAAGTTAAATTCCTGAGGCCTTTCCCATTTCTTCATCCCACACTTGTTTTCCTGTCCTCACTAATAATATAAAGAAGAGCTTTCTTGCAGAACTTCAGAAATGGCATTTCAACACTGTGGGTGGGGAGAGCAAACTTCGGGAAGGGAGTGATGGACTCAGAAACAGCCGAAGTCCTTAGTGCACACTGTGGGGGTATGGGACACAGGACCCCGATGGGAGCAGTGCCCTCACCGCAAAGGCAGACAGCTTCCAGACTGTGAGGGATGTCTATTGCTCCTTCTCTGTCTGTGGTGTTTTTGTTAAGGTGGCCTGAGCTGAGAAAGAGTTACAAGGCCAATTTTTACATAGCAACCATTACAACAAAACCACATGGTGGCTGATTCCTGTGTCCTTTGCTCAGGGACTTGGGATCGCCAACAATTCCTTAAAGATGTCTTTCGGTAGGCAATCTTCACAAGAGTAAATAAACAGCAGCCTAACCTGGAACCCCACAACAAGGGGAGGGGCAGGGGAAAGAGTCCTTTATCATGTGTCGTCCACACATACACCCTTGGTCCCTTCACACCCTAGGCCTTGGGATGGGGGCGCTGAGGGAGACAAGGCCTTTGTTTCTATTCCAAAGCAAAGAGACAGACAGAAGATGAGTGACAGAGTAAGGCAGGGGAAAAGGAGAGTGGAGACTGTCTTTGCCTGAGTGGATGGAATGGCCTTGCAGCAAGGAGATGCTTGGCCTGAGGTCTGCACGATCCAGTGCAGGTCAGGCAAAGCTGAGGAGCAGAGCCACTGGGTAAGCGCTAGCACCTGCAGAAGCCCTGCAGAGCAGACTGAGTGGGTCATGGGCCAAGGGTAGGTAGCTGGAGAACACTCACAGGGGCAAGGTGAGGAGGCAGTTTCTCAGGACAGAAGAATAAAGCCCTTAACTTCCACTTGCTCTCGTTCAACACAGGAGCATAACTAACGCACAGTGAAGCTGAAAGAGGCTGCCTCAGAAGGGAGTCCCAGGGCTGAGGAGCTGATCGAGTGGGGGAGATTCCTGCAGTGTCAGCATGAGGAACTGAGCTCCGCTCCCCAGCACCCACACTAAGGCACCGGAGGGCAGACAGGTGGATCCCAGGGGCTCGCTGACTAGGTTCAAGTTCAGTGAGAGACCCTTCTCAGGAGAACAAGGCAGAAAGTGATTAAAAAAGAAAAAAGGCCACCAGAAGTCCTGCTCTGGCCTCTACATGTGTGCACAGAACACATATGTGCACACACAAGCACATACACAACATACACGGAAGGATGAAAAGTTCATTTCCGGAGAGATCTGGGCTCTGGGCTTTAGGGCCCTCTTTTCTTTCTTCACCTACAGGGCTCTTCCAAATAAAGCAAGCTATATCTAAGTTACACTCCACATCTACGGGGTTCCAACTACTCCTTCCTGTAACAGACGCTGGGAATCTTGCAGCTACTAATCCTCGCAGCCCTAGAAATGGGGTTGTCATCACTCATGAGTTAAGAAACAAAGGCAGAGAGTTCTGGCAGTCATCCAAGTTCTGGGACCGGAGCACACTGTCTCCAGTAACTGTCATGTTGTGAGCTGAATATCGGTGCCTCCTCCCAAAATTGCCGCGTTGAAGCCCTACTACCCAAACCAACTGTACTAAAGCATTATGAGCAGGTGGAAGGGGTAAGTGATGTCGTGAGGTCAGAGCCCTGATCCAGGAAGCAGCCTTTTCACAAAGAGGGAAGGAACATGAGAGAGAAACTCTACTATGTGTGGTCACAGCCAGAAGACGACCATCTGTGGGCCAGGAAAAGGACCCAAAGCCCTGGCCTCAGGCCTCACAGCCATAAGGAGTCAGTGTCTGGTGTTGAACCCTGTCACCCAGGATCTTTGCAACAGTAGCCTGAGCTGGCTCATATGCCCCACTAGGCCTCCAATAGCTGGATCCAGGCTTCATAACTTGGCGTCAGGAATCTGTGAGCCACCAGATTCGTCCTAGTCAGTTTGTCTTGCTGCTGTGAGGAATTCCTGCTGCCCCAGATGCCTACACAAACAGGAAGGCTCTGAGGGAGCATTTTATCACAGCTGACAGACGGCTACGGTCACACTGAAAACTGTGGCCATTCTTACATTCCACACATTAGGATGGCCTCCCCACAAACAACAACAAAACGGTCAAGAAGGGGGATTAAGAAACGGTTTGGCTGAAAATCATTCTCACTACTCCTAGACATGCGCAGTCACTCGCTGCTAATGAAGTGGCCAGAAGTCTGGCAAGCAAGTGACAAGGTGCGACAGGACGGGAGAGCAGTATGAACACGGACATTGGGACAGGCTCACCATCACTCAGGTCCTGGAGGAGATTCTCCTGGCAAGAGAAGTCCAGCTTTGCCTTGATGTTGATGGTGAAGGTGGCCACCTTCCCAGGCTGCAGAGGGAACTGGGACAGTGTTTCTTCCAGCTTCCAGCTCAAAAAGTCACCATACAACTTTTCTACAAAGAGAACACAGGGGTGAGAAGGATGTTACTACTCCAGGCAGCGTGATACTTTCTTGTCCCCAAGGAGAAAGAATGGCAAAGGAAAAGCTGCTGCAGAGTGGTGGATCGAAGGGCCAGTGCCTTCCAGAGTCGCGAGACTATGAGATGGTGCAAAGCAACTGTCCACTGAGAGACCAGGCAGAGGGCAGGGGAGCGGGTCGTTCTTGGAAACCCCAAGCTCCAGTCCCAGGCAGCCCTGATTCCTAGTGAGCAGCTCCACTCACTCAGTGAATTCTTCCTTTCCTCTACAAGCTGAGAGTTCAGGTAAATTCCTGCACAGTGAGTACCTTCTAGAGAGCAGAGGGCCTCGCTCTCGACAGAAACAGGCAAGGGTGTAATGGGGAAAGATGTTGCCTAGGAAGGCGCCTCTGCAGAGGGAGAGCAAAGAACTGGAGGGAGGGGCGGGGGGGGATGCATAGAGGGCGGGCTCTCCCTGCCTTAACCAGCAGTCCACCTGCCTAATGGTCTTGGGCTGTGGAGAGAAACAGCCTTGGGTTTGCACCTTTTTGACACTAACTTGAGTGCCACAAAGACTGACGGTTTCTTCAAGCCAAGGTTCCTGTGCATAGAGTGGGCTGCAACTCCCCAGGAGACTGTGGACTAGGAACACTGAAGCGAAGGGGCCTGGGGGAGGGAGAGGCATGGAGGGCCGGGTTAGCTTCCCATCTAGGCCACTCCTGACAGGCAGACCCTCCTCCCTTCTTCACAGTTAGGCACGGACAAAGACCAACAATCAGGGTTCATCCATATTATTGCTGCCTCATACCTACTGTCTAGAGCAGGCTGCACACAGCATCACAGGAGTCCTCTGCTTCTGTTCCCCAGATGAAATCCCAGCCAAGCAGCCTACTATTCATGGGGTCACATACAGTCTCTGCTTCACCCTGGGCAGTGGGCCGCAGCTCCCCAGCCAGCCTCAGAAAACCCAAAAGGGGCCCACAGGAGCAGAGAATGTTGCTCCCACAAGCGGCAAAGCCTGCACAGCCCTGATGGCTATTCACTCCGATGGTGACTGCGTGTGGGGTGCGTGACTGGTACACTGCCTCTCACACCTGTCCACCATCAAATGTTGTGTCTATCCAATGCCATACCCAGGGGTGAAACTCCCTCCAACAGGGGGATGGGAAACCACTAAGATGGGCCCCTCCTGCCACCCAGGAGGCCCTGCGTGTTCTCATACCTGGTTTCCTGACTTTGCTCACATCCTCCTCCCGAGATCCTTCAGTTACAGAGGTGGCAGGAACTAGCCGCTGTACCTATGCTAACCTTTCTGGAAACCAATTCTCTATGATAAATTAACTCTGTCTGAAGAAGGAAACTGAGGCCTTTTGAGATAAGGGAGCTTATCCCATGGTCCCAAACAAGAGAAAGACCTAGAATTCTGTCAAGACAACTCCAAAGTCACCACATGCATTCCCTTCCTGCATGGTGTTGGGTTCTCCTGGTGTTAGAGACCCATAAATCGACTTCCAGGAACTCAGTATTAGACGGACAGCTAGGCCAAGGTCCAGTGACGGAAAAATAACAGTGGATTTCACCAGCTGGACTGTGCTGTGAGATCAAAACAGGTCAGTGTCTTCCTGGCCAGAAGCAGCTCAACCATGGCATCAAGAGAATTAGCCACACACCAAGAAGACCCATCTAAGCCAACATGGCTATTCCTCCCTGTTCCCTTGAAGAGGGATGCTAACAGAGGCAGAACCAGAAGATGGCGTTCCTGAGGGGGAGAGTTAGGGACCACATCAGCTCCACTTCCTTGCCCGTTCTGATCGCCTCATACCTTCACACGTTTTCAATTGATCTTCCCAAAAAGTTGTAAGATGCTTGCTGGCGTCTATTGGAAACTGAGGTGGACAATATTGGGGATGTCATGGGCTATGCGGGCTCTGAATGGGGACATGTGCTCAGCCAGTGTCTATTGGCCTTGAGTATCCCCACCTCTACCACTGGTGTCACCACATGGTGTCAGCACCACTGGGAAAGAAAGACGGCTCGAGAAGAAATGACTGGATGGTTGAGAGGGAAAATATTGGGAAAGCCAGGTATGGACTGCAAAGACCTACATGGCCTCAGGAACCTGTGGTTATCAAAGAGATCCTCACAGGAATTTGGGGACAGAACTAAGAAGTCACAATTAGAGGGAAGTAGTAACCAAGTCCCAATAAAGCAAAAGAAGGAACAGGTTGGCAAAACAAAGTGCATCCAATCAGGAGAGCCATAGAATCTCACAATGAAAACCAGAAAGGCTCAGCCACAGATCTGCAGGGAAACAGTAAGACCACAAAACCCTGGGCCTACTGAATTCTCAGCAAGGGACAGGATCAGAAACTTCCTTTGGCACCCAAGTCTAGCCCCTCAGCTACCAGGGTATGCAAGAGTACCCCTGGGCGTACCCTGTCCTGTAGAGGGCAAGGCATACCATCAGAGTCTGCACAGGGACTTGGCTCCACACTGGGACAGATTTCAGAGCTACAGGCAGGGGAGGAACCAGAGAAAGGACAGAGACTGACCTGAGGCCAGGCAGCCAGCTCCACATATCCTCCTTCCCACTTGTCAAGGGTGCTGAAGACCCGGGGCTCAGGCAACCAGGGTTCATGACAGCCTTCCTTCTGCTCCCTAGTGATGTCTCTGCTCACTCTTAGGCAGCCCTCCTAGGTCCTCCTGTCTACTACGCTGCATATGGTTGTCCTGTGCTTCCTCAGAACCTCTGGTCAGCTGAGGGTCCTAAGCACTGGAGCCTGCCCCCCAAAACTCAAGGCCCCTTTCACCCTACTGGGGGGGGGGGCATTCCCCTACCTAACTCACCAAATGTCACTTTCACTGGGTGTCAGCTTCCCTTTCTTATTCCAAATGCAGAAGGCTAGCACCTAGTAGGCAGTCTTTGGAAGGCCAGAGAGGAAGGTCAGTGGAATGTATAGCACTTGTAAGTCTTAGGAATACATTTGATTTTGGAGGATGCCTGTTGTTCTAGGCCCATTTCCAAAATAGAAGAAAGGTCTTTCCTCCCAAAGCAGGCACAGTGCCCTGATCCTCTCATCGACCCAGGAACTCCAGTCTATGGAGAGATGAGGAACTTCCACTCAGAATAGCATAGGACAAGAGATGCCTAGCTACAGAAAACCAAGCAGCCCTGCTCCATAGGGGCCAAGTCCTAAGCCTGAAGGCACAGGAAATAAGGGCATGGTAATTTCCTCAGCCAGTGCCTGCTACAGAAGCACCGGCCAGGGTCAGCTAAGACACAAAGGTCCTGCAAAAGCCTCCCATCCCAGAGACCTATCTCTGAAACCCAGGCACACAGTCAGCCCCTCGGCTGTCTCACCTCCTGAACATGGCATGATAGTCTCTGACCCCAGGAATCACTTGCTCCTCCTACCTCCACCGTGCCTGATGCCCCTCACACACCTTGCTCCATCTGGGAATTCCCGGGGCTCCTTTCCTGCACTCCCCTCATCATCCTCTGAACTCTCACACACGCTCCTGGAACATTGCCAGCTTCCAGTGATGGTCTCTTCCACCAAGCAGTCGATGGGCAGACATTGTCTCTGAGTCAGAGGATCACGGGTAATTTTTAGTTGCTTGGTAATTTTTTTAATTCACTCCAGTAAGCATATGTCACAGTTCCATATACAAACAAACATATGCATAAACCCACGACCCCTCTCTTCCCAGCCCCTCCAGTGCACTGCAACAGCCCCGTGAAGCCAGCATGCAGATCCTCCTGCAAGGCTGTCCGCAGTGAAGACTACAGCATCCTGATGTGAGCTGAGGAACTAGATGGTTGTGTCCCAGGCACGTGTGTCACCATCTGAGTCCCCACACCTGACTGTGCCAGCTGAAGAAGCGCACAGACGGTGGATTTACTCTGAGGAAGCCAAGCAAATGGAGGGTGAGCAGGTTCCTAACCAGAACTTTACCTGGCTAAGGAAAAGCTAGTCCAAGCTTCTTAGATAGGCTATGCCTCTCCTTCACACAACCCGTGCTGGCATAGTATGCCAGGGCCTGGGCTGACAAAGTAACGGTTGTCACATGAGAACTGCACTGTTCCCCATAAAGGAACAGAGAGGGCAACTGAAGCAAGAGCTATCAAGAGGCACAGAGGCACAGGCCGGGATCAACTCGGACACAAAGCCCAAAGAGCTGAGCACATCAGTCAGTCGGTGGAGTGTCTGCCTGATGTGAGTAGGCTCCGGGTTCAATTTCCAATATTACACAAACCAGGTGTGGTGGAGAATCACCTGTAATCCTGGCACTTGCTCAAAAGACACAACCAGAGCTGAAGTTCAAGATCATCCTCAACTACAAAGCAACTTCAAGGCCAGCATGGGCTACATGATACCCTGCCTCGGACAGACAAGAAGAAAAATCAAAGCAACACCCGGCAAGGGCAGTGTCCTTTCCACTAGACTGCAGCCTCTCTCCTGTCTGAGACATGAACATAGCCAGTATTAGAACAGAAGCTCGAAAAATTCCCAAGGAAAATCTCATGGGAGGTATACAATGCCTCGAAAAGAGAAAGTAAGAGCAAAATTCAATACTCAATCAAGCCTGTGAGCTCTAGGGTCATAGCCCTGAACTTGAACCCCCACACTGGCAGTATCAGCTCTTGGATCAGCACGGTCGCATATTATCTATAACTCCCAAGAGGGCTTGTCAGTGGAGGGGGCCAGTGTTCTCTCTGTGAGATAAAACGGGGCTATGTTACATCTCAGCACAGCAACTTAGCTCATGGGAATCACTTGGGTGTGGGACCCAGAAGCTGCTCCAGCCTCTACACCCATCCCACTCAGCCGGTAAGCTGTCAGCACACAGCCACCGAGAGCCTTGGTTCTGGGGACACAGCGATAGGGAAGATGTAGTCTCTGCTCTAGGAAGGGTAAAGGTCTGGTGGGAGGGCAGGGTGGGCCAAGAGCAGAGGGGTTTCCAAAAATGGGCCACACAAGAAGCCAGGTTCCTCTCAGTACAAAGCTCTCTGAAGAAACTTTGCCACAGCTGCACACCACATAGGTTCAATAACTGCCTGCTGCATTAATCAGCCACCTAGAACTAAATAAAACTCACTGTCCTCTCAGAGGCCCAGGTCTGCATGGAAAAACCAGCTCTGCCAGGGGGCAGAGGAACTACTCCAAAGATTACAAATACAGCACTCTTCTTGCATGTTAGGGAGGCTTTCGTTTCTTAAAAGAGTTTCCTCTGGGGCTGGAGAGATGGCTCAGAGGTTAAGAGCACTGACTGCTCTTCCAGAGGATCCCAAGTTCAATTCCCAGCACCCACATGGTAGCTCATAACCATCTATGGTGAGATCTGGTGCCCTCTTTTGACATGCAGGTGTACATGCAGGTAGATACTGCATACATAGTAAACAAACAAATAAATAAATCTTTTTTTAAAAAAAAAGTTTCTTCTGAGACCACAATTGTGTTTAAACAACTCTGAAGGTCCCCCAGGCTTCCATACCCTGGCTGAGTACTGTCTGAGACCACAGCCTATATAAGCAGAAGCAGCGAGGAGCGACAGACAGTGAAGGCCAGCTACCGCATCAGTTGCTGCCACAGGCAGCTCTGCAAGGTGGGTGCATCCATGAACAGGAGGACCATAGACCATGTCACCAAATCCACACAGTCCCTGACTGAATAGGTCCCCACCAACTTCCATAGTTCAGGCAACGGGAGTGGGGGAGAGCCCGACGCCACTCCTGCAAGCTGCTGTGCAACCCACTCTTCCCCGTGTTCACCTGTTGAACCCTACACCAGACCTGTGACATCGTGCCTGCTTCAGTCTTACGCAGTGGGCTTGTTTTCTCATTTCAGTTTTCTGGAAGAGGCGCAACACACAAAGCACCCAACCAACCTGCCAACATAAAAATGGCCCTGACCCTAACTTCTGCCCCCCATCTCACTTCCTTCCAGTCTGCACCCCCAGTGAGCCAAGCAAATCAATCCACACCGCGCTGTTGGCAAGGTGTGTCACCCTGTCCAGAGATCAGCTTCTATTGCGAACTCCTCCAGCTCGACCCCAGAATTTGCTATTAAAATGCCAAACTAGACAAAACAGACACCGCCATCCTACCCATGTGCAAGCGGGCACCGGGCCGAATGGCTTTTAGTCACTTGGGAGTTTTGACATCTTCCGAGCAAGCACAGCTGCCGGTCCATTCTCCGTGGTCAGTCACACGGAGCTAAGACAACAGAGGGTGTGCAGCCAGAGCGCAGTGCACACCCGCCTGACTCCCACGCTGAACCGTGAGCTCCCAAGGACAGGACCCATGCATTATTCATGTGCTGGCACAGCAGCTGCATACAAATGCAGTAAGTGTCTGACTGTTGAAGAAGACAAAGCCAAGGAAGGTGAGTGTTGTTGACTGGTGGAAGCGGCCATGTGTGGTGGGAAAGGCATGCCAGTCCTTCCAAAGGAGGCTGGAAAGACCACCAGCAAGTGGCAACAAACACTGTGTCCAGGGATGAAGGCCAGAGCTGGGGAAGATCATAGAAGGTATCAGGGACCAGCAAGGTTCTAGGCACATAGATGTGTGTTCACAGATGGGATGCACAGAGAGCTGAAGGCCTGGACCAGACTCACAGGTGGCCCTGGTGTCTAGCTGGAGCCAAGATGGGGGATGTTGCTGAGCAACAAGATGGGGGATATTGTGGAGAAGTGGGGTAAAAAGAGAAAGGGCTGATGATGAGAGAACAGACAGGAACCTAGCAGAGGAGACAAGAAAGCAAGAGTACAATCCCTCTTTGGCCTGTGTCCTGGCCTCTGCTTTTGGAGACACGCTGCCCCTGCTCACAGTCCACTCTGCTGCCGCACTCAGAGACCCTGGGGATCCTGACTTCTGCCATCCTGCTCCCTAAAGCACAATGTCTGGAACAGAGCTGGTACCAGAAAAAAGCTGTTTGTAAAAAAAGAAAAAAAGGACAGATCTGGCAAGCCACACAATAATCCCACTGAACAAAATCTCCCTGCTTACAAAAAGTAAAAGATAAGCCAGGTACCATGGTTCGCACTATGACCGCAGCACTTGGAAATCTGAGAGCAGGAAGATTGCCAAAAGTTTGAAGATAGCCTGGGCTACATTGTGAATTACAGGCCCAGAATACAACTATCTCAAACAAAAAGACAATAAATCCGTCAATCAATAAAAACATTAAGCTAAAAAGAACGAGTAATAAAAGGAAGAAGGTGTTGAGTATAGACTAAGGGGAGAGCACTTGCCTAGCATATACAAGGCCCTGTGTTCAATATCCAGCACCACAAGGGGGAAAAAAAAGACAGTAAAGAATGAGAAAGAGAAATGAACCACGATAGCTGTATCTCAGAGATAGAACGCAAGCTTAGCATGGTCGAGGCCCTGAGTTTGACCCTTAGCACTATAAAACAACACTTGCATGCTGTACTAAGAAACTGAGTCAAGGGCAAACAATCACAACACTCAGGAAGTTGGCGAGCAAGACAATGGTGACAGAGGTAGGAATGGCAACAGCAGCCTGTGGGAAGCACTCCTGTTTCCTGAGCGCTTGACAGTGCCAGGGCTGTGCAGGGCCAGGGCTGTGCTTAGTGCCTCCTGTACCTTATCACAAGCAGAAGAGTGGGGCAGAGCCATCTCAAACATGAGCAAAGACTGTCGCCAAGGCAAGGAACTTGGTCCCAGTGAACCAGCCTCTAAATGGCAAGGCCACTTGTGGGGCAGGCTGTAATGCTGATCCTGGGGGCTTCCTGCTAGCTCACACTAAGCCACAGTAGCCTGCTGTTGGCAATGTGTCTACCTACAAGAAGCAAACACGCAGGCAAGGCCCTCCTTCTCACTTCCCATGGCGCGCTGCTCTCTGACGACACAAAGCAGAAACCAGTCTTCAGCAAATCTGGTTTTTAAAACCTCACCCTGCAAGGCCATAAAAATATAAACAATAATTATATAAAAATAGCATAACAACTCAGAAACAGGCTGAGCCCAAAAGACAGGCAATCAGCAGGTGATAACGTCTGTGTGGCGGTACAGCCAGCTCATTACTGGACCTTTGGGTCCATGAACTGCTCTGGCCCCAGGTTCCATGTGGACAGAACACAGGAGGGTGGGGGCTGCCCGCTCAACTCCCCGGCTGACACTGCCATAGCTAATCCCCACTGCTACTGTTTCAAGGCTTTGTGTGGCTTTGTGCACCTACAAGTTGCTTTAAATTTCACTATTCTACAAACTTGATTTCTAAGGGCAAGGAATAAAAGAGCTCAAGCCGGAAAACCTGTAGAGATACCTACCCATCCTTCGAGTGTGACACACACATGCCCTGGCTTATGTGAGGTCATAAGCCCCTTGCTAAGGGTGCAAGGTCTGGCAGATCAGGGATGTAGAACTATCACTGACTTCGCACTCTCTAAGCCAGCGAGGCAGTGGTCACTGCCTGAGAGGTGCTAGGCAAGGCTCCGGCTACTCCTGAGATGTAGGCACCTGCTCTTGAAGGCGAGGAGGCCAGAGGAGAACACTAAGCTGCCTTGCCAAACACGGGTCAAGTCGACAGTGACTAGGAGCAACAACAGTGGGGAAAGTGACTGTCACCCGCAGGCTCTAACAGGATCACATGGGCACACTGGAACATCACCAACCACGCAGGCCCCACAGCTGGAGGCCAAAAACCAAGATACATGAAAAGCCCCGTGTGCAGCCCTGCCCTTCCTCCCAAGCATGTGGCTTACTCCTAACGGTGTCTGAGTGCACTGTTGACTCATGGGTTAAGTTCTGAGGTTTAAAGGGCGGCATATCAAATAATAAGCAAATCAGGTATAGGGAACAGCTGACTTCCTTCCGGGGCCAAATAATGAGAGCCTTTCTAAGACTCGGCTAACCTTCACCATCTGAGAAGCCTCTAACTGCAGGAACACTACACTACGCACGTGAGAAAAGCAAGGGGCACTCAGCATGACACCCACCAAAGCCCCAACACAGAGGCCTCACTTCATGTTAAAACTCTCTGGTGCGTGTATATGTGACGCTGTCAGCGTGTCAGAAATGACAGGTGTGGTTTCTGTATTTTTAAAAAGAGACTTGTTGTATATGATTTCTTTTGTGAAGGTCAATTTCAAAACTCATGTAGGTAGGCGTCTTTACATGTAAACGAAAGAATGTCAAGTGTTCAGTGGGAGGGCACGACAGAGCAGTTCAAGCTGACTGACGGGAGCCTGGAAGGAACAGTCCAGTTCTGCCCTTCCTGGAGGTGCCGTCGGTTTGTAGTTCTGGTGTTTACACTGATGAAAACCAAATCAACATAGCTGAGCTTCCAAGCTTGGAAAGGGTGAAACTAAGTACAAGCACATTTAGCTCAAATATAAGTGAACTGGTCAGGCGGTGGTGATGCACGCCTTTAATCCCAGCACTAGGGAGGCAGAGGCAGGTGGATCTCTGTGAATCCAAGGCCAGCCTGGTCTACAGAGCAAGTTTCAGGATTGGCTCCATAGCTATTGGGAATCCCTGTCTTAAAAAAAAAAAAAAGAAAGAAAGTCAACTGATCATATAAATATAAATAAATATTAACTTCTTTAACCATAAAAAATATTACCTACAAGAAACTGGGTTACCTTCATAACTATGATTAAAAGCATCTGATGTAATACCAGAAGATGGTGTATGGGTAATAAGGGTGTCTCTGACAAGATATTTCTCAAAATTCATACACTAAATTTCCTTAATGTTAAAAATAAGTGTTTGCAGATTCAGTCTGTTGGGTTTAAATTCCAACCAAATCAAGATTCTAGTTGGTTATGATGGACCATTCCTGAATTTAAACTAAATTCTGTCTTTTGTCTAGCTTAATAACTATTTCCAAATTAGAAAAATGTGCTGCTTGGCACAATGACATCTGATACACTAACTGAACGTTTGATCGTGGCATCATAGAGTAAATATATTAAAATCAGCTGAGCCTTAACAGGTGTTTTAACGTATTCCACTTGTTTAGTGAGCTTACGCAACTACATGGGGACTAAAAACTGACCTCTACTTTTAAATAATTTGTCATAAAACTTGGCAGTAAAAAGTAAATCGATGCCATCTAAAAATAATTAAATTCAAAGAGTAAAGAAACTGCGCTAGGGAGGTTGCTCTCTGTGAGTGAAACACGTGCCACAAAGCATGTGGACCCGAGTTGCCCTCTGACCTGCACTCCTGTGCCCATGTGAACACACACCCGTATACCCGTACACACGTATACAAAAAACACACACACACACACACAAAAAAAAAAAAAAACCTGAAAAAAAGAAGGATGGGAACCGTAGATAGGTTCAGTAGTTAAGAGAGCTTGCTGTTTTGCAGAGGACTGGAGTTTGATTCCCAACATCAGCTTGCAGGGCATCCAGCTCCAGGGCATTCAATGCCCTCTTCTGACCTCCATAGGTACTAGTACAACACACATACCCATCCACATACTTGCAGGTTCACACACACAAATAAACCTTCAAACAAATAAAAAGACAGTTAAGGTGTGTGTGCATGTATTTATGTGCTGTGTGTTCACACTTGCTTTCTTAGTTTTCTTCTGTGGTTTGTGGTGCTCAGATCAAACCCATGAGCCACAAGCCTGTCTCCACCATACTTATACACATGCGTACTCTGAGCTTCCTATCGCACCTGTGGGAAATAAATGCTTTTCTTCCTGATTTCGCCTTTCACCGAGCTCTGTGGCACTTTAAGCCAAGGCGGCAGTTTACACCTTTCACAACACAGAAAGATTCTGGGCCAAGTGAGTCGGGACCAGAAGGGTACACCCTGGGGCGAGACAACCCTTGTCTTCAAACAGGGGGGGGGATGTGCTACTACATCTGTAGGGGAGAAATCTGTGAACAATACCCTCAAACCCATCAAAGCCCAAAAGACAGCCTAGGCCCATGGAAAGTCCCTAGACCCTTACACCACTGATCCTCACTGCACACCTGAGAAGCAAAGGCCTTTTGCAAGGGGCTTGTGATAGCTCACAGGTCAGGAGAGCCCAGCGTATGGAAACACAGTATGAGAAGGCAAATGACTGAAGGCAATGGGTTCAGCTAGGAGAGAAGGGACACAGGCAAAGGTGGTGGGTGCAAAAGGACCTCCATTTCCTTCTGGGCCTTAGAAACAGACAAAAGCAAAATAAGGGCCTGCAGGCCGGTTCCTGCAAGGACCAGGCTCCAGGTATGCAAGCGTGGTCTGCAAAGACCAGCGGTCCACAGATGGTGACTTAAAGCAAACAGGAGTGTGAGTGAAGTGAGCTCCTCGGGCCTGCCTCCTGGGGGCTTTCAGGGTCCTGCCAGCAGGCCTCACAGTGCACAGGACAGCCCACCCCACATGCTCACACTGTCGCTGCAGCTCAGCTCTTGGTACTGAAGCCCAATCCACCACCCTTCCCTCGAGACCTCTATGGTGGCCATGAACACGAAAAGTACCCTCTCACCTGCTACTGAGAGATTGGGGACAGGAATGACTATGGCTACTGTTGACGTAGAAAACAAAGCTGATTCAGGACAAAGAAAACAGTATGGGCACCCGGGGAAGGTAAAATCTCGCAGTTGGACGTTAAAGAAGCAGGGCGCACTGGACTTCCCCTAAAGACAGCACATTTGTAGAAAAAGAGGCTCCTTAGTAGGCATGGCTGACTCTCAGCCCCCAGCACGGAACCCGTGCTCCCAGCTGAGGCCAGTTCCTCATCTCCTCCTGTCACGCGAGTCTTCTGTGGATGCTAACAGCTTTTCTCCACTGCAGAATGCAAGCCGCAGGGATTATTCCCTCTGTACATTCGGAAAGCAGATGGCCTGTTTTCGCTAATTTAATTCTACATGTAAATGTACCTCTGCTTGGGACAGTAATAACAAAATGAATGATGGCTTTAATCTTTCAGTTGTAACTGTGCTGCTTCGGAAACGGCTACACAATGCCTGGCAGTACACGTCCACATGTCTTCCTCCGTTGTGGTAAGGAACGAGGCCAGAAGAGCTGAGCATAGGGCCTTCAAAAGGATCCACATATATATGGATTCCCAAAATGAAGCCTACTGTATTCTGGCTTTGAAATGAAAAGTCAGGGGCTGGAAAGGTGACACCGCAGTTAAGAGCACTAGCTGCTCTTGCAGAGAGCCTGGGTTCAGTTTCCAGCACCCACACATCGGCTCATGACTGTGACTCCATTTCCAGGAGATGCCACATCCTCTTCTGGACTCCATGGATACAGGCAAACATGTGGCACACAGATATACATTCAAGGAAAAGATGCAAAATACACGTAAAATAAAAATTAAAAAGGATCTGGCTCTTACTCCTCATCTTCATTTCCCCTGAATCTGTGTCCTCTGCTGCTTTCAGGACCCCTGCCTATAAAGCACAAGCCGTGAGGTTCCCTGCTTGGAAAACAGAAGAGAACAGATTAGGCATGTGCAAGGCATGATGGGTATGCAAATGTGAAAAGTATGGCCGCCTCTGAGAAAGGGTCACTGGGAAGGAACCTCCGAGCTTCCTCAGAGAGTACAGATGGAACTCTGGTACCCTTGATCAGGGTTTGAACATTGTTGAGTGTTCAGAAGGTAAAGACATCGCATACACACAGCTAACAAAACTAGACTTGCATTGATGAGATCCGTGCCAAAGCACTGCCATCTACAATCTTAACCAGCGTTAAAGAGATGCGTGGACAGACAGGAGGCTTGAAGAGATGCGGAATGAAGCAACAGAGAAAAGTGTAGTATGGATGACTGGGATGCAGATGCTGGCTATGAAATCCGTCATTCATTCCACACTTTGGAATAGTCTTATAACAAGAGTGGAGAAGGGGGCGTAGCCGCTAGAGCACTCTGTTCAGAAGAATTCAAAGGCATAGGAGCCCGGAAGTCTAGCAGGGCCTAGCAACGTCAGAGAGAAGCCACACCTGCCTGAACAAAGGCAGTGCTGAGAGGACTCAGAAGCCACCTAAGGCCTTCAGAAAGGGCCTGAGAGAGAGCACAGAGGGCACACTGCCCAAGGGACGTGAAGCAGAGATTTCAAAGTGGCCCCCACATTTATTGTGTCTGCTCAACAGGCAGCAAGATACTGTCACTACCTTATTATTTAAATATTAAAATGAGTCAGGCAGTGGTGGTGCACACTTTAAAGCCCAGCACTCAGGAGACAGAGACAGGCAGATCTCTGTGAGTTCGAAGACAGCCTGGTCTAGAAGAGCTAGTTTCAGGACAGGATCCAAAGCTACAGAGAAACCCTGTCTCCAAAAAAAAAAAAAAAAATAGAAAGAAAGAAAGAAAGAAAGAAAGAAAGAAAGAAAGAAAGAAAGAAAGAAAGACAGACAGACAGACAGACAGACAGACAGGCATTCTACTGCAGCCCTTCAGTCCTGCACACCTACTATGTGACAGCTGGAGACAGTCAGTGGAGGGTACTCTCACACAACAGGTGAAGACCTAACGTCCCCATATAGGGAAGGTTTTCAGAGAAGTGCTGCTTTGGCTGGAGTCCAGAAGTAAAGGGAGAGAGGGAAAAAGAGGGGCAGCTGGCTGAGTCTAGGAGGGGAAATGATGGATCCAACAGCTTCAAGGGTTCAGTGTAATGTCCATGACATGGAATTGTGGGTTTGGGGTGGGGTTGCTTGTTTGTTGTTTATTTCTTGATTGTTTATGAGAGACAGGGCCTCACTATGTATCTCTGGCTGTCTTGGAGCTTGATATGTAGATGAGACTGGCCTCAGACTCACAGAGACCCACCTGCCTCTACCTCCCAAGTGCTGGGATTAAAGGCGTGCACCACCGTGCCCGGCCTGGAATTGTATTCTTAATGACAGATGGTGATTAACACAGAGACCCACAACTGGACAAGGTACCTAGAATAAGAGATTTTGGAGTACAAAGCCCTAAATAGGACATCTATCTCACATCCCCGTCTCCAAAAGCCCAGAGACCATCAGGGAAGAGAAGGTGGTTAGATTCCAAGGACCAGAGGAGGTGGATGAGTACGAGAACACTGTTTTCTGGACATAGCAGGGTAGCAGCACATATGAACTCATGTGTAACAGCACGCACAGGACCTGTGAAAGGTCAAGTCAAACAAAATCCCAGCATGAAGCGGGGAGGTGGGCATGAAGTCCCACCCATACCTGGTGAGCTATTGCAACTGATAGATGCTGGAAAAAGGGAACCAATTTTCTGTTATTAGAAACATCTTCTCTGTTGAGGACTGAGAGATGCACTAATCTGTAAGTGTAACAACAAGTCATTAGGAGTCAGTTTAATGCTATGTCCATTTAACAGAGCAATAGTATTAAGCTCTCCCCTAGGGCCTATGCCCAGTCTAGCCACAGGTTCTTGGCCCTGGAAAAAGGGAACCAATTTTCTGTAAGATTTTGTTGTGGGTTGGATAAATGACACAGAGGTTAAAAGCACTAACTGCTCTTTCAGAGGTCCTGAGTTCAATTCCCAGCAACCATATGGTAGCTCACAGCCATCAATAATGAGAGCTGGTGCCCTCTTCTGGTGTGCAGGCAGAACACTGTATACATAATAAATAAATCTTTTTTAAGGCTAGCCATGCTAT
Source organism: Microtus pennsylvanicus (assembly GCF_037038515.1). Taxonomy (NCBI): domain Eukaryota; kingdom Metazoa; phylum Chordata; class Mammalia; order Rodentia; family Cricetidae; genus Microtus; species Microtus pennsylvanicus. The sequence continues at coordinate 1,896,766 of NC_134580.1, forward strand.
AGATGATGTCCACACATCTAAGAGAATATGAAAGAATATTAACTTCAATCTATTGAGTTTTTTTTTTAAAAAAAAAAAAAAGCATAAAATGGGACGGGTATGAAGGTGGGGGTGGATCTAGGAAGAGAGGGGGTGAATATAATAGAAATACATTACACAAGACAAAGAGTTAATAAAATGCTATTTTTAAAAGTTTTGTTATCTAGACTACAGTTCTCTGTCACTCATCGGCATTAACGAATTCCTTCAAGCATCAACTGAAGCCCATAACCAGCTTACTTAAATCACCAGCACCTGGTGAAGCACTTGACAGGGAGGGACGCTGTGAAGAGAGCAGCACAAGCCCTCCTGGTAACACCGCAGCATGTTGGGTAGCCAGCAGCAGATCCTGACTGGTGTGGGATTTCCCCTGTATGCTATGAATATGTTTCATTACCATTGGTTACTAAAGAAACTGTTTCAGCCAATGGCTTAGGAGAATAAAGCCAGGAGGAAAATCCAAACAGAGATATAAAGAGAAAGCAGGCGGAGTCAAGAAGACACCTTGTAGCTGCCAAGGGAGACAGCCGCCCCGGAACCTTACCAGTAAACCATGAGCCTCGTGGTAAAAAATAAAATAATAGGAATGGGTTAATTTAAGATGTAAGAGTTAGTTAATAAGAAGCCTGAGCTAATAGGCCAAACAGTATTGTAATTAATACAGTTTTTGTGTGATTATTATTTGGCCTGGGAACAAGCAGTTCTCTCTACAACATGTCCTCTGCTGCTGAGCACACAGATGGTCCCCACACCACCTACCCTTGGTGGTGAGAAGCTTAGAGGTGACTTCCAGCTGCTCCAGAGGCTCGAGTCCAATGTTCTCCAACGTAATGACCAGCTGCTGTGTTTCTCCATTGTAAAGCTGGACAGACACATTGGTCGATATTTCGTCGCCAGAAGAAGGCTGCAGTGAGTGTGCAGACCTAAAATCACAGCAATAACAGGGAGAAAAGTAAGGGATAAAGAAGGGGAACCACTGACCACACACTGAGACCGTTTGCACAGGAACACACTTGAGAAGCAGGCTAGATGCCCTGGCTGTGCACACAGGGTTTGGTGCTCAGCTGTCACAAGTACACACTAGGAGGGTTACAAAGTGGCGGAAAGAACTGGCATATCAGACTCCAGGTTATCTGACACTGCCTCCACTCTGAGCTCACGTGGTGTGAGGCCAGGGTCAGAGGCATCTTTTACTGTTGACCATTCCATATTACACAGGTGGAGAGCACGCAGCAGGAGTCAACAACTATGAGAGAATTCCGTGACTCAGTCTCTCCTATTTACAACATATTACAGTCAAGCCCTACCTGAATCATCACTTGTTAATGCAGTAAATCTCCTTAGAAAAAATTACAGATGCATACATTTAAAAAAATTAACATGTTGGGGCTGGAGAGATGACTCAGAGGTTCAGAGCACTGACTCCTCTTCCTGAGGTCCTGAGTTCAATTCCCAGAAACCACACAGTGGCTCACAACCATCTGTAATGAGATCTGGTGCCCTCTTCTGGCCTGCAGAGGCATACATGGAGGCTGAACACTGTGTATATAATAAATAAATAAGTCGAAAAAAATTAACATGTTAACTGCGAGTCATTCCCATGGGAATCTCTCCCCCAGCCCCTATCTTCTCTCTAAAGAATAAAACCCCAGTCTATGGAAAGACTCCCTCCTCTGCCCTATGAGCAGGCTGTCCAGGTCCTCCCACTGGCAGCTCAGAGACACCAGACCATATCCATGTGCTTTAGTAAGGCACCGCAGAATGCTGAAACAAAAGAGCAAGGCGGATGCTATCGCATGATGCTATAACAAAATTAAAGAAAACTGAGGTTGCTCTTGACATGGCTGGAGGGACACCTGGATATCAAGTCCTTCCCTCCTTGTGTGACTGCAGAAGTAAGCTTTGAGATGGCCAAACTGGTGGGCAGGTAACACAGGGTCTTTCCCCACCAGGCTCGCTCTTCCTCTCTTGCAATAGCCCTTTGATTGGTTTCCCCTAGAAACCCCCATCCTTCTCCTGGACTGGATACTGAGGACCTCCAAGATGGGACAGGTACCTGTCCACTTTACCACTTCACTCTGTGCCTATTAAATGGTCAAGGGACAAGTGGAAGCCTGTGTCACTCCTGATGGGGGTTCCTCTGGGTTCCTGGAAACTACTAAGAACAGTGGGCATGAAGGCAAGGCCTCTGAGCCGCCAGCTGAAAGCACCCACAGGGAAAAAGACAGAACCCCCTCCGGAGGCTGCCTGTGCTCAGCTGAGGTGAGGTGTTCATCCAGCACTGCCTCCAAGCCAACACGATCTGCCTGCCCCACTGAACCAAGCATAACTAGCTATCCACTGCTGTTCCCCTGCTTTTTATCTATGAGAAGCTTAGGAAACTTACAGAGTTTCACCCCCTCCACTGAGACCCCGATTTAAACATCTCCATCATCCTAAAGAAAAGCCTTGGTGTAATCCATAGGACCAGATTCCATGCCCGTCCACCCCCGCTGCCACCGGCAGCTTCTCTCCACAGGCCTATGCGCCTCTTCTAAACAGTTCATAGGAGAGGAGGCACACTCTCTGACTACGGCTTCTCTCCCTCAGCACAGTGTTTCTGAGGTCCATCTATGGCAAAGTGGGGATCAGGAACTGACTCATCTTTACTGCTGAGAGAGCAGTGCTCCAGTGTCCAAGTGGCCTCCTTCTGTCCTTTCACCAGCTGATGGACAGGTAGGTCCTTGCCACTATTAAACTATCAGCTACAAGTTTTGGCAACAGTATATAATCTCTCTCTACCTGGGCAGCGATGTGCTGATCTGCAATCTTGGCAAGGCAGGAATGACTTCCACGGTGGAGCCGCTGGTTTTCACTCCTGGAAGGTTGTCCAGCAGACAGTCACTGAAGACCCCAAAGACTGTGGTGTGGTAACCTGCAACACAGGCAGCGGTTTCACACCTCCTGGCAAGGCTTGGCCACATACTCCCCAGGGACACAATGACCACAAGAGCACCAGCCTCCCCCACACCTCCTGGCAAGGCTTGGCCACATACTCCCCAGGGACACAATGACCACAAGAGCACCAGCCCCCCGCCCAACATCACCTACGCCCCTGCTTCCCCCCTCCCCATACTGGTCCCTATACCCCAAAGATCCTGACAGTTCTTGGCCAGCATGAAGTTGACAACATCATCTGTGCCCTATTTCCCAGTGGGCCAGGTCCACACAAAGGGTCCCTGAACAGAGCCCTCCCTAAGCCCTCCCAATCCTCCCGGCTTAGCAGTCACCAGCTCAGTTCTTTGCTAATATACCTTTCAGATTTAGCTTCTCTAACATGATAGTAATAGTTAATATTCCTTTCCAAGGCATAATGTGACTTAATGAGCAGTTGAAAAATAGAACCCTTCTGTTGAGAAATGAAGGTTAAAAGGCCAATTACTATCATTACAGCTGCTTCATGACGTGGCAACTCAACCACGTGTGTGCAGGGACCACAATTTAAGAGCAGCACGGGGCCTTGCTAGTCTTGCACGCTAGATAAGCACTGGAAACTTTAAGCAAATCTTTAAAATGGCTTCTGAAGTTTCAAAGGATGATTCTGTAAATAGTATTTGTCGTGCGACAAATTTAAACGATGCTCAGCACCTAGAAGGCTAGACTGACAACTTTTCTGTGCTGCATTGCAGAGGGACAATGACGTCATTCCCTGGGGAGGAGTCATTCTCCTTCCAGGTCAGCACCACTCAAACTGTGGCTTGGGCAACTCTAAGCATCTCCTTCTAGCCACGGCAGCCACACCCCTCAACACAGCAACCCCACACAACCTTCCACAGCACTCCCCATATGCCCTCCCTGATATAACGGTCACCCCTCCTTCCCACCTTTCTATGGCATTTGTTGTCTTCCGGGGAGCCCCCCCAACACTGACACCCTGCATGCTTTCCTCTGTGTAAACCCTGATAGGATTCTGTCTATGGAGTACTCGGTACTTTGTAATTCTTAGCTACAGTCAGTCATTCTCCTTTGTTTAAGACATAGCCAGTGCTGAAAACCGAGGCCACATAAACTCCAGTCTGGTGACGATGTTTAGTGCAAGTCAGGATGATACAGGCTAACCCAAGCAGTGGAGGCTCACCAAAAGTAAGGACAGCCAAGGTCTACTCCAAGACTCTCACACTCACTGATACACACCAGCTTCTGTCTGGTCCCTGGGCTAGCCTAACTCTCCCCATCATGGCCACAGCTCTGCCTGTGTCCTTCTTACCTCCCTGAGGAGAGACCCTTGGTCTGGTGGCTCCAAAGCCTGTCTGATCAGCCTCCTCTCTACAAACACAGCAGCTCCCCTACAGCCCCAGAGACGGTGGGCTTCTCAGGGCCCAATGAAGCCCTTCCAGCCCCATCACTACTTGCCCCCACCCTGACTATCTCCCTCTGACCACCCCTACTCCCCAGATATGCCAGGTCTCAAGCCAATACCCTTGGGGAAGCTGCACTCCCTGCCTGGAGCCCCTGCCTATACATTGGTTCTGTTCTGCTTCTAATTGCCCACTCCTGGTGGGCCTTCAAAGATCAGGGTCGCCTGCCAGGGCAGGCGGCCGACGTCTACCTCCCTGCTGGGTCCCAGCTTCCCCTAGCTCTCACACGCGTATCTCCATCCATCTCAGTACTTGCTGAGATACATCTAACTATCCAGCAGGCAACACCTTTCCCAGATAACACATGCTGCTGAGTTATGGTCAAGATTGTCAAGGCTAAGAAAGAAGTCATCCCTGGTGCCATGAAAAATAAGGGAACATCACAGGGACACTGTGAGGAACCAAATCATGATGGCAGGCTAAGGAAGAATGCCAGCCCCGAGGACTGGTAGAGGCTCAGAAGCCCTCAAGGAGAAACCCATGTCAGGTTCAGATGGCAGCTGTGCTGTGGGTAGCATCCAAAACCTTGTGACACTCAAGCGCAACCTTTCAAGAGGAGAGGACAAGGATCCTGGGTCAGGGTGGCTCAGGAATGTGCCTTGAAACAAGAAAGGACAAAGGGTAAGGACTGTGACCAACTGATGGGAGCTGATGAGGGCTTCGATATGAAAGGTGGGCCCATCAGCAAGTCGGTCTGAAGACAGAAAAGACCGGTCCTCATGCTCTGTGATAAACCCTGTAAGAAAGTCAAGATCAGACAGACAAAAAACACCCATGCAGGAGGCAGGAAGTAGTGTCTCATACAGTAGTCATGATCAGACAGACAGAAAACACACATGCAGGTGGCAGGAAGTAGTGTCTCATACAGCAGGTCTGGGAGATGCCTAGGGCAAACGGTCCACAAAGACACATCATTGAGATGGGAGCCTCTAGGAGAAAGGTCACATTAGGAAGGAGAGGCAGGGGGTCCTGGGACAGCATGGTGTATATGAAGAGCTCACAGGACATCTGAGGAGATGGCAAGCAAGGGGAGACCAGGGGCACGCATGGCAGGACTGTAGGCAGGAGAAGTCCCCATGCTTGGTAGGGTTAAGAAGCAAGAAGAGGACAGGGAGAAAAAAAGAAAGGAGGAGGTGAGGACTCCAGGGAAGGGACCAGAGAAGTGGCTCGACAGGTAAAGATGCTTGCCGTGTAAGCCTGAGGGCCTGAGCTCACTCCAGAGCACACATACAGGCAGTAGTAGGGAACCATACAGGCCACCCCCATACACATGCACACATCATGCAAAAGCACACAATATTTTTTAAAAGAAAATAAGAAGAAAGGAGAATCGGGAACAAGGAGCATGCAGGGTTAAGGGGTAAGAAAATGAAGGAAGGAAGCCAGGGAACTGAGAAGCCCTACAGGACAGGGCTACAGCAATACAGCCTGCAGACACCAAGAGGAAGGTGACCAGAGAGGAGGTACCACACCAAGGCTGACCTCTGAATAAGGGAATCCATTACAAAAATACTAAACAGCAGGGCCAGCTTCCATCAGAAGAGCACTGATCCTGACCCTGGTGGCAGGAGTTTTGGTAAGTGTCAAGAGCTGGACGGAGACCGCAAGTCATCAAGAAATCACCGCAGAGGTAAAGGTGGAGCCTACGTGAACACAGAATGCTCTGAAAGGGGGTGCGGCAGCGCTGGAGGGGTTTGATGCCAGTGAAAGAAGCTGAGCCCATGATGTCTCCGAGGAGAATGGAATGAAGGAGAAAAACAAGAGGGAAGCCAGACAGGCCGAGGCGAAGGACGGACCCTGCCCCCACAGCAGCACAGCAGATACCGCCCCAACACACCACATATCAAAACCAGTTGCTTTTTTTTTTTCACCATGTCACTTTGGAAATAAATGCTATATTCTCATTATTGTTAAGCTGGTTAGGATCACAGACGGGTCAGGTGACCAGCTCCAGGTGCAATGATGCAGAAACCACCAAGGAACTCTCCTTACCATTCACGGTGATCGTCCCTGTAGTCTGTGGGACCCCAACCAGTGTCACTGGATACAAACCGGATTCAGCAGGAAGGGAAAGGGCTGCAGGGAGAGACTCGAACTCCACTCCGCTGGTGAGGAGCCCCTGCAGGAAGTGAAGGAACACTGTGAGGGGACACAGCTCAGACCTATGTCGGACAGCCACTCCCTAACGAGCTCTGTGACAACCAAAGTTAGGATGCCCAGAACCCACATAAATGCTGAGTGGGTGTGAAGACTGACCTTTAATCTGAGTCTCAGAAGGACAAGGGATCCCTGGAGCAAGCTGGCTAGTGACACTAGTCACAGTGGCAAGCTCTGGGTTTGTTTGGGAGACACTGCCTCAAAAATTAAAGGTGGAAGAACAATTGGGAAAGATTGCCAATATTATCCTAGGGCTCCACATGCGCGCACACACACACACATGCACACACATGCACACATATCTGTATGCACACAAATACCTGAAAACACGCATATAGGCAGGTACACACAACACACACGAGGGTGAAAGACCCCAAGGACTGAATCCATGGAGTGGTATGCACAGGGCTTTGCGTGAGTCCCACATGAAGAGACTATATAAAGGCGCCCTTCCCCTGACCAGAGTGGGTGAGCTGTTCTGAGGGGCGTGAATACAGAGGGAGTGACACCTTCCGCCGGGCTCAGAGTACTAACAGCAGTCTAAACATTTTTTTCTTACTTAAACCACAGCCTGTAGTAAACCTTGAGCCCTGACTTTCAGGTGACTATTTCAAATCTGTATTTAATCCATTAAGATCAGGATGTGTGTAAATCAAAGGCTTGCCTGTAGATTCACATACTACTGAGTGCCAAGCCAAGACACAGGAATGACAATGCATGGCCTCCACACACAGGAAGCTCAGAGACCTTAGCTAAACAGTTAAATCAGGCATACATCTGTGGACGTGGATGTGCAATGTTAAGCAAGAAAAGGTGTTTTCAATGACAACAGGTTTTGGGCCAAATGACCAGCAGCACATACCATGTTTTCCACGCGGAGCTCAAACGGCATTGGGTTGTACACCATCAGCTGAACTTCGCACACATCTCCCTGAACCCACTGGAAATCTACAAAACACACAGAGAAGATCTCCAAGGTGAGTTGGTACAGGGGCCACTTGCAAGACACCCAGACATGATTCCATGTTCCCTAAAACCTGGTCAGACTGATTCCCGATTTGTTGAAACAACCTGCTACACACAATTGCCCCATGGGTGCTCTCTAAATGGTCAGCACTTACCTGAAACACCCAACACCATGTACACAATCAATCCGAGGGTGGGGGTGTCTCTGAGTGGCCATGACTGAGGCCTGCATCCCACAGCGCCACGCACACAACTGCCCCCAAAGGTCTCTGAACGGCTATCACTGACACACATTCTCTTACTTGAGCCGGAACAGTCCTGAGTCAATGTCTAAAGTTCCCACTCCCCAGATGACACAACGGGAGCCTGGGGTGACACTATCAGTATCCAAGGTCACACATTAGGAAGTGAGAGCTGCAGGGCCAGGCTACAGTCACAGCCAAGATGACCTCTGACAGCCCTGGCCTATTGGGGCCATTACTTTGTCCCCAAGACAGCTGCTGACATTAGCACAAGGCCTTACAAGGACAAGAAGTCCTATCACTAATGACATGGAGACTCAGGAAGGTGGTGGCTCTCTGAAATGTCAGCCTTCAAGGGTGATGAAACAGGAGCATCAAGAGTGAAGCCAGGGTGGAAGATGGAAGGCCCTGTCTCAAAACAAAGAAACCAGGAGACTCTGCACCCTCCCAGGCCCCAGAGTCCGGCATCTGGGTTGTCCTGCCTCCTAGTTTGGCTCTTCCAGCACCTACAGCTGCTCTTTGTACATTTCTCCTGGGACACTGGTAAGCTTTCTTTTTCCCCCAAAGAACTGGTGAGGAAAAGTATCATCCCATTTGCTTAGATAAAAATGCCAGAAGGGAGATAAGGAAGATGGAGTGGGTTTCTCTTCCCTGGGGTGGGAGTGCCGGATCAGATGAAAATGTGGGGACCATTTGCCCAGAGATGAAGAAGCATCTGGTGCCAGCAACCGAGCATTAGCATGGCGACTCCTAGCACAGGGCACAGCACTACTGGCAGTCCAGGCTGTACATCCTAGAAGCCAGGCCAGCTGCATTTGTCCCCGCTTCAGTTGGAGCAACTTGTTAAAGCTCCCAAAGTTCAGTTGAAGAGTGGGAGGAGTGAGAATATGAGCAAAGAGGTCAAGACCATGCTGGAAGCACCCACTGAAACAGTTTACCTGAGCTAATGGGAGCTCGCCAACTCCACCTCACAGGGAAGGAAACAGCATAGAGCCAAACTAGTCCCTCTGAATGTGGGTGACAGTTGTATGGCTGGGGCAGACTGAGGGGCCACTGGCGGTGACACCAGGATTTATCACCTTTCATGAAATAAGTCTCTGAAAATCAGACCAAAGAGCAACTGCCAGTCTAAGACAACACATGAGACGAATTTCCAGGAGAGTGTGTGTAAACACGTACAAGTATTTGCACACACAGAACTAGCCAGAAACTCAGTACCAAACCCCGGGAGGTTAAGTAGGACACCAACAGCAGCCTACCTATTTTCTTGTTGCGTTCCTCTCCACGGCTGTGTGGGATGATCGGCGAATAGATGAAGGGGCTCTTGGTGGACATGGTCTGCCCCAGCAAGCTTTTCACCTTCTGCGGCCGGAGGCTGGTAGGGAGGCTCAGCAGCTTCACGCACCTATCATTGCAAACAGAAGTGCCAGCACTTGCCGTCAGGACACGCATTCCGGACCACATATAGAAAAGCAGACCCGTTGTTGCCCTGTGCTGTGGAGATCCTGCAGCTTTGGGTCTGCGGGTCAGGCCCTTCATGTGCTCCGGCAGATCATAGGTGGGTGCATGTTGGGGCAGGCCAAATCCTAACCTTGGCTCTGGCCTAGGCAGCTTCAGGGTTAGTCTGACAGCCTGTTCTCCCAACCAGACCAGTGACTCTTCGCAATGAACACTGGCAAGTAAAGATAATGGACAAAGGGGTTCCCGGCATGGCCCACTGTGTCCCACTGCAGCTTCCATGATGAGAGTTTCCATTTTGTCCCTTTTCCTTTTTTCTCTTAAGTTTTGTTTTATTGGCCGGGGGGGGGGGGGGATTACAGGGGCAAAGGGATGGGAAATGAATGGGATCAAGATAATACATGATGATGTAAAAGGTACACAGAATAGATGAAAAGAAAGTTTTTTAAAAAAAAAAAACTAGAAGATCAATGGAGGAGCTCCCACTCCACAGGACCCAGCAGGCCAGGAAGGTAAGGTCCATCCGGGTCCAGGGAGTGTCAGTCCAATCCTTCTGTCACCTTCTCCAGTGCAAAGATTCCCTCTACAAAATGAAGACCCCTCACCCCAAGTCAAGCCTTGCCCATTGGACTGAGGCAAAGATGGAGTTCCAGCTCCCTGCTCAGGGCCCGCGGTTCTGCTGCCCACTGTTCTTCCCCTGAACAAACAGAAACCAGAGTCTAGGCACGGGATCAGAAGACACCCTGGAGAAGGTGCCAATGCGCACTGTGCTGTTCTCAGAAATGGCTGCTGCACCCTGACCTGTGCTCGTGGCCATGAGTTAAGGGCAGTGAAGATAACTTTAGAGGTGCCAAAATGTGCCAATGTCACACTAAGAAGAGAAATTTCAGCGGTTCCCCTTAGATTAACTTGACCAAGAATGAGTTCAAGTTTGAATTCTCCACTTCTCCCTGTGTCTTCCGTCAGCTGTGGTACCCGGCTTGTCCGGAGTCTGTCTGATGTGTGAGTCTGATCTGCCCTTATTGCCTGTGTCCCTGACAAAGGTCTTGCTCTGTATTTAACAGACAACACAGGAAGTGTCACACAGGGAAGGAGTGAGGGACACTTTACAGAAATATTTAACCGACTTTCATAGCAGAAGAAATTACCAACTCCGTCATGGAGAACACAGCAAACATGCTATGAGAGATATATTCACGTCGTTTTCAATACACATGGTAGATAGCAGTGGAATATGGTTGTTATTAACCAGTTGGCTGTTCGCAGCAATGATTACCACAACATACACACATGGTGCTCTGAGTCAGGGGCATGGGACAGTACATAACTTAAAATTAAAGTTATGCATTCACGTATGTTGTGAAGTTTGATTACATGGGAAATCCAAAGCAAGTAAGGTTGGTTATGACATTGTTCTCTCAAAGGCAGGTTATACAAACAGGCTGAGAGCACAGCAGGACAGCAGACTGAAGTGACCTCCAGGAGTAAATTAACTCAGCTGTGAGGTCAAGCAAAAGCTCCAGTTCCTTTGAATGAAAGAGGTATTTTCATAAAAATGTACCTGCCTGTCATGCTCAAGGTCATACAAGTCAACTGGAAGCTGCGTATGTGCCGCCCCTGTGTTACCCATTCCCCAGCACCATCTCAAACCCCTCGGAAGCTTCTTCCCCCGAGTGCTACTTTTACCTCCCCACTATCAACCAGGAACTGGCAAAAGAGAGAGGAAGAGTAGCCCGCAGTGCCATCGATGGAAAGTGATGATGACCAGAAATACCAGCTCTAAACCACAGCACTGTGAGGCCTCTGGGACCAGATGGCTAGAACAGAGCAGACAAGGGTAAGGATGAGAAAGACCAAGGTGTTTCCACCCTACCTCCTAGCCTCAGAGCAGGAAGGGAAGGACACACATGCAGCAGCACCCAAGGGCTGAGAAGTCCACACAGCCCTGTGGGGAAGCGTTACATCAGCCTCCTGGTACCCTACATGGCAGCCACGCAAAGCCAGATGCTGAGGAGGCCACGAACAAGACAACACAGCCTGGGTCATAGGCACTCACAGCAGGCCACTGTGATGCCTAGGATGCCACCCACTAACACCAGGCTGAGTGAGAGACACACTGTGCTGTAAGCAATAAGTCAACACGAGGTCTCAGGAACAGCCCAACCCACACCAATCAACTTAAATGATGTCACCTGGATGGACTATAGACCATGTCCATTGACAGAAGGACCCTCATTAAAATCTGGAGGACCTAGCACTGGGATGACGCATGCTGATGGCTTTAGGGTTCAGTGGCTGAACCTCACTCAAATGGCTCAAGTCAAAACAAAACTGAGAGGCCATAATACTTCCTAATACTTCCAATTACTGCAACCCTTTAATACAGTTCCTCGTGTTGAGGTGACCCCCAACCATAAAATTATTTCATTGCTACTTCATAACTGTAATTTTGCTACTATAATAAACCATAATGTGGATATCTGATATTCAACCAGCAAGGTGTCACGACCCACTGTCCTAGAGGATTCCAGCCTACCCTGTGCCAAGAGCCCCTATGGTACTTAGCACCCAGGCCCTGACAGGGTTCAGGTCACATGCAAGGGACACATCCACCACTCACAATAAGTGTGGATAGGACTTAGAAAATTGGGTTTACGCTCTCAGATTCCTTCTCCAAGGACACATCAGGATAGACCCATCAGACTGTCTATCTGGGACCAGAATGGCCTCTCAGTTCTGTTTTGACTCGAGCCGTGAGGGGGCTGAGTACCAAAGCCTTGTCCAGCACTTGAGCCTGCTGCTCTCAGTAAATGCAGTAAACATGCTCCCAGAAGCTGAACTTTAAACTCAGTGTCCGAATCTTTGAAGCTGAGCACTGAGGTGAAAATTCATTGCTGACCGCAGGAAGCCCATGCTTCACGCGCACCCCCACCGCCACCACGAGGACCCTGCCTGAGGCCAGAGCTCCTCTCAGACGGAGATTCACCCTGCATTTGACAAAAGGACCCTCATTAAAATCTGGAGGACCCAGCAGTGGGACAACACATGCTGATGGCTTTGGGGTTCAGTGGCTCAGCTTTCGCTTATGAGATCAGCAAAGACTGGTGTTCTGGTAATATGTGCCGCTGGAAAGATGTTCCCTGTCTTTGGTCCCCAGTTTTCCTAAGGAGGGATATCCCTTGGAAGGCAGACCCACCTTGACCCCGCCCCCTTCACCACCCACCCAATAGGAGGTGGAAGTTGAGAAGAGGTGGCCTGCGTTCTACAGTGTATTTTCTGTGTTACTCTCCATGTGCTAACCCAGGCCCTCCCATGAAAGAGAGGCTTGTAGCGAGGGACAGCTCACACACCGGCCTCACCTCAGTCACACCTACTACTCCGTTTTCCATCTGCCTGATATAAGTGTTCCTGTGTATTCTGAATAAAGACAGGAAAGGGGGAGTGCCCCTCAGCTCTCTTACAGAGCACTGTGGTGCTGCTTGAGGTAATGTTTGGATGCCTGTCATGGCACTCGCACACACAGTAGGTCAGCAAAGTCTTCCCTCCTTTCCCGATCTTAAGACAATGATTATTTGTGAACAGACGATGGCTGTTGGTGCAAACGGCAGTGCTGGGCAGAGTGAGAGATGCTAAGTCTTGAGGCTGTTGGATGGGGGGACTGGACAGAACCTCCAAGTCTGTGTACTTGAGGGTAGGGCAGCTCAAGGTTCTCAGAAAAACAAACACTTTTTGTGTCAAGCCACAGCCCCACTGAAAATAGAGTGTGGATGGGCATTCTGAGGCGTCCTCCATCCAAACAGCTGGTTTATTGCATATGTCCAAGAATTCTGAGAACAGTCAGTGAGAAGAATGACCCGTAACTCATTACAGTATACACTCATGACTCAACCCTTTCCTATCAAATGTCATTTTACAAAATGTGTTCCCTAGAAAAATCGCCATTCAAGGCACCTGACTTAAAGTCCACATCCTTCATTCAGCCTGAGTTGCTCCTGAACAAGGGATGCTGGATCTGGCAGATGATGCTGCTGCATCTAGAGAATCCGAGGGATCGAGCGCCCAGGATGGGACCGTCTCAATATATTCCATTTGGAGATAGTTTACACTTCAGAATCCCAGGTCTCCCTGGCGTCCTGTGGCTGACAGGAACCAAGCTGGGCAACAGTGAAATGTGAACGAGGGCAGTGGGTACAAACATGTTGCTTGAGAAGGATGGCATGGGAACTAATGAAGCCTTCTTCCTTTGTCTTCTCATTCTCCACCATGTCCAGGGGAAGCATAGGTCAGCGTTTGGCCCACATTCCAGTTCAAAGCTCAAATTCAAAACCCCCGGGGCCACAATTATGGGAAGGGCAGGTCTCTGCCGGTGTAGGTGCCCCTGTTAGCTAATTCAGTTAGACACCAGTCATTAGATGATAGCTAACTACAAACACTGCTGAGCCCTGCAATGAATTCTTCTCAAATAATCCACAACACGCTAGGGGTGGTTGTGTGGGCCTATCATTTCAGCACTGGCAAGTGGAGACAGGAGGACCAGGAGTTCAAGGTCATCTTGGCTCCCCTTAGTCCTTCCACAGAGTTCTGCAGGAACACTTTGGTCTTTACTGACTTCACTCTGCTGCACCCAATGGCACTGAGGCAGTGACATCACTCCAAGACGACGTCATTCCTGACAGTCAATGAACCCCATAAATGTCCAGGACCCTGCTCATCTTGACCACTGGGTACATATCTGATTAAGAGAGTTTTGAATCAGACATGAACAGGGATGTGTTTGTCTCTTATTAACCTACATAATCATTACTCGGAGCCACTCTGGGGTATGCCTAGTGCATGCTTCCAGGTAGGCCTTTTCCTGTAAGTTGCTAAAATGGTTTTATCAAGAACCAAGAAAGGATCCAATGGAAAAAGGCAAGAACCATCTATTCTAAAAACAAGAAATCATAGTTTTGAGGTATCTCCAAAAAAATTAGCTTGTATCTAACAATTCGATACAGCACCTCTGAAACCTGACTCGTGGATATGGGCTGTTTTTAAACAACTGACCGTGCATCAGAGCAGGGAGCTGCACTCCTCCATGTTCACATCACCAACTTATGATACATCAGAGAAGGGAGCTTTGGTCCTCTGTGTTCACACCACCAAGCTCCCATCTCCCCATGTCACTTTTACTCCCTTCCTCTGATGTTTTTAATACTTAAACCAATGAAGTCTGCCTTAGGCGTGGAGGTTACTACGGTTTGGATAGGAAGCATCCAAAGGCTCATGTATTCAACCCCTGTTGAGAGGCTGTGGGCTCAAAACAGCACTTGCTCCATTGGTGTGTTAACCCTCTAATGAATTCACAGAGCTGGGACCTGGGTGAAGGACACAGGTCACGGAAAATGTGTCCTTGAAGTGTGTATGTTGTCCCAGTGCCCTGCCCACCTCCCCCACTTCTCTCTCTTTACTTCCCAGCTGCCAGGGGGTGAGCAGCTCTCTTCCCCACATGCCCCTGCTGTGATGCCTGACCACAAGCCCAGAAACAATGCAGCCAGAGGAACATAAACTGAAGACTGAAATAATGAAACAAAATGAACCTTTCCTACTTAAGATGCTTTGTCTCAGGCACTTGGTCACAGTGACAAACACTGACTAGTAGTTCCTACAGCCCAATGGTCCTCAGCTCGTTTCTATGAAAACATGTTGGCCCAGTGCATAGCTTGTTGCACTGGCTGTCCTCAAGTGGAGATGGAGAACGCAGGAGAAGTGACAACAGGGTCTGCCTGTGACTCTACACACATTTGCTGGGAAGAAAGAATCTTGAGGAAGGTTTGTCTAGATCAGGTGGGCCTGTGAGCATGTCTGTGGAAGGCTGTCTTGAGGTGGACAGCACCATTCCCTGAGCTAGGGTCCTCAATGGTCTAAGAGCTGAGCACTGGGACACCCAGGTGTGGCACCAGGACCCAAGTCACAATAAACAGATACAGAAGTATTAAGAAAGGCTTTCCTAGCCTTAAGTTTGAAAACCGAATCAAGCCCTCAATCCCAAGTCAAATACATTCCACTTTAAATCTCACTTATGGAAAAGCCCAAGAAAGACCCTTTCTTTCCAACTCCTGCCAAGGATGAACAACATACAGCCCTGCCTCAGACCTGCGGGTGACATACTTCTAGCAGAAACATAGCCCCTAAGGGTAGGAATCTGGACTAAGGAAGCACCAGAGACTTTTGCTGTCTTCTGCTAGGAATAGGGCTCAGGAGAAGAGCAATTGCCTAGCATGTGCAAGGTTCTGGATCTGAACCCCAGCATCACAGAAAGGAAAGTCTTGGAATTAGGAGGGTTGTTATAGTTGTTATTTTGCTTTGTTTTGAGGATTTTTAAGACAAGGTTTCTCTGTGTAGCTCTGGCAGTCCTATAACTTACTATGCAGAACAGGCTGGCCTCAAACTCAGGGATCCACCTGTCTCTGTCTCCTGAGTGCTGGAATTAAAGCTGTTCACCACCATGCCTGGCTAGAAAGTTAACTTGTAATCTTACCATTCAGGGGGTAGAGGCAAAAGAATAGGGAGTAGTTCAATGTCATCCTTGGCTATACAGTATGTTTGGAGCCAGCCTGAGCTACATGAGACCCTGTCTCCAATTTAAAAGAAAAAAAATTAAAGGAGAGGGAAAGCGAGGGAGAGAGGGAAAGAGAGAGGGAGGGAAGGAGGGAGGGAGGGAGAGAGGGAGGGAAAAGAAATGGAGAGAAGGATGGACTCAGACATGACCTGCCGGGGCTTCTGTGTCCAGCCACCCTTCCTGGGATTCCCAGGGCTGCACCCCAATCATTCTATCAGGCAGCTAAAATGGCCTCCTAGAAGAGGACAGAGAGCAGCGTGTCTGACACACAGCTCTGCATGGCCTCGACAGAGCCTCACTGAAGTCACAACAGCAGCAGGCAGCTGCTACCCAGAGAGGATGAGTGATACCGCCCTGGAGCACCGCAGGACTGTGCGGGGAGCCCAGGGCACGTAAGCACCAACAGCTGTGCCCAAGACACCATGGGGGGATCCTAAAATTTTACACCGATGTGACCCCAGAAAAATGCCATATTGATTCTCTTCAGCCCTCAAACAAATCTTTCTGAGATTCAGAAATTTCTCCAAAATCTGTGCCCAGTGGAGGACCCATGGGGCCTGCTTCAGGCTGGTGCAGCAGTGCAGGGCCTGGATATCCCAAGGCAGTGAGGGATCCTGGCTGCAGCCTCAAGGGAGTGAGCATAGACACAGGGAGGAGAGAGACCGTCTCTGCTCCTGAAAAGCCGGCAGCAGGTCCAGGAGAGGGAGGCCGCCCACACCTGTGAGCAGGAGATGACCAGGTCTGGCTGCTTTCCATCCTGGACTAGAAATCACCAGGATCCCATCTGTCCACGGCTCTACCACGTGATAGGCATGGACCACAGCAGCTACAGGACAACACTGCCTCGGTTCTGTAAGATATTGTTGCTTCTAAGATCTGAGGTCAAGCTTAAGTAGCTCATGAGCCATAAAAATGGAGATGGGGTAGGGACTGGGAAGGATATGGGGAGACATGGAGATGGAAACAGGGGGTAGATATTTTCATATTTCATTGCATACATGTATGAAATTCTCAAAAATAAATAATAACATTTTTAAAGCGAAGTCATGAGCCAGAGAGCTGGCAACAGAAGCAGAGTAGTGCCCGCACCCTGCCCACTGCCTCACCTGACAATGGGCAGCTTGGTAAAGGGCACAGGAGGCAGCGTGAGGCCATCCGGAAGGGTGATGGGCTCCATCGTCCCGGGACACTTGGCTGTATAGTTCTCCAGGCTTTGAGTCACATCTTTCTTCTCTGAGGAGAAAACAAAACAGAATCTGGGTTCAGCAGATAAAGTAGAAGCGGGTGGCTTTTGTTCAGCTTGACCGGAGCAGTCCAGGCCAGTAAGGGAGGCTTCCATCAGAAGTTAAAGAGCAGTGACAGCGGCAGCTCCATTCCTTGACTACACCAGCAGCTGCCACCCTGAAGGTCCTGTGCATATGAGCTACGCCATCCAGGATGCGTATAGCACCAGGGAAATACAGCCTGACCAAGGGCCATAAAGCCAGTGGGCAGTTACTAAGCACCCAGGGCCACACAGGAACCAGTCCCTACAGAGCCGACACTACAGTTTGTCCATCTGAGAAACATGGGAATAGTCGGCCACAAAACAAAGTCTCTGATGCTGCTAGTGAGCTTCGCAAGGTAAACCTGCTTGCTGCAACCACTGCTACACAGACACGCACACACACATATGTGCACACACACGTCGCTTGTCACTGGGGAAGGAAAAGACAACACAGGTGGTGAAGGCTCTCCAAGAGAGCGCAGATGGTCCCCTCCCAATTCTGCACGTGAAAAGTCTGGTAAGAGGAGAAAGCAGCTTGTCAAAGGCCCTGTGTTTGACTCTATACCCGTGGTGTCCTCACTATGGTGTTTTAAAGACTTAAGAAAAGAAGGGAAGGGGGACAGGGGAGCTTCTGCCTTCTAGGAAAACACCAGAAATCAGTCAGAAGGGATGGGCAAATGAGACCTGGGTTCAGGTCAAGAGCTTGGCCTTCCCTAGGCCCTGTGCATCTCTGTCAGGAAGCACGCCTCCTGTACAGTCTAGCTGTCCTAATGTAAAAGCAGTGACTCCTTTAACAAACGAGTGTGAGCTCCTGAGGACAAGGTGGCACACCACAGGGCAGCAACCTGCACACACCAGCACTGGGCACACCTTCAACATCACTGTCTTGTACGCAGTTGGAGAAACACGAGACGACGGGCAGAGATTGAGCTACTCGGGCTGGGAACCATGAGTCCTAAAAGTCCAGTCAAGAACTCCCCTATTGCTAGAAGCCCATCTACATGGTCTCTATGGGAAGCAGAAATGAAAAGGATCACTTTTGAATTTGTCCCCAAAGTGAAAAATGTCTCTAGGACTAGAGAGATGGCGCAGTGTTTAAGAGCCCT
Source organism: Microtus pennsylvanicus (assembly GCF_037038515.1). Lineage (NCBI taxonomy): Eukaryota > Metazoa > Chordata > Mammalia > Rodentia > Cricetidae > Microtus > Microtus pennsylvanicus. The sequence continues at coordinate 1,914,999 of NC_134580.1, forward strand.
TGCTGATCTTCCAGAAAACCCGAGTTTAGTTCCCAGCAGCCATGGCAGGTGGCTCACAGCCACCTGTAACTCCAGCTCCAGAAGATCCAATGCCCTCTTTGGGACTCCACTGATGCCCACATACATGTTACACACAGACCAAGTCAGAAACAGAAATAGAAGCTTTAAAAAGTAAAAAGTTCCTAAATGATCAAATAACCCACAACTTAGAGTCTTCCAAAGGACTCAAGGAACCAAGCAGATCACTTCATTTGCTTCATGTTGGGAACAAAGCCTGGCTTAGGAGGCTCAGTGCCAACCAGTCCTCTGCCACTCTTGGCAAAGGCTGCTCGAGTGGAGAAGGAAGAGTCTTACTCTGATGCCCAAGAGTCCCAGCACATGCTAGCACACACGTGCGCTGTCAATGGCCATTTGACTGGTGAACTAGGGTGTGTCTGTCACTGACAGAGCCTTTCTATCAGCATCCCTGATACTTTGCTTCAGATCAGCATTTTTCTGGGGGTGGGGGCTTTCTACGGGGAACCCCAATATCCATGGGTGCCCCTAGCTACAGCAGAGCAGAGTCGTCTTTCAGGGCCTGGTGACATCTCACACATATGTTTCCCTTTTCAGTCACTACTGAGCTGTGTCTCCGAGAACTCATATGGGAGACTATCCAAAATGCAATGATGTCAGAAACTGAAGCCTTTAGGGAGGCATCAGGTCTTAAGGACCTAGGGAAGGGACTTGTCCCTCTCAAGTCCCAAAGACTAACCACAGGTGAGGCCTGGCCATAAGTATCCCATGAGACCACATGGAAGGGAGAGCTCAAAATCCTGGTGGCTCCTGGCATCTCCCACATGAGCCAAGCTACAGGAAATCGCCCATGATGTCTTAACTTATCACACTCAAAAATCAATATCTCATTTTGTTTTGATCAGGAGTTTCAACAATGATACCAGTCAAATGAGGGGCCCCTAATGCCCTCAAGAACTATGTTTTCCACCCCAGAATTTAAAGAACTCATGCAAACAAAAGAACATTTTTAATAGAAAGTAGTTATCACTTAATTATAGCATTCCTTATGAGAGGAGAAAATGTGATTGCCGAACTCTTGATGGGAAACTGTTCACGGGCCACTGGGCATTGCCATAGTTGATGCTGGCATGGAAGACCAGCGCACCATGATTTCACAGCTCATCTTGTTCTTTCTAATAACCTAAGACATCCATGTCTGCATTAGGTCAGCTATGGAATCTTCAAGGGGAGGAAGAAAGCCGTACATCTTTTCCCCGATTCTGAAAGGGGGGACAAAAAAACCAAGGAAAAACAAACAGTACGATCATGGCTGACACACCCTGAAACCCCACATTTGAGTCAAGTTCAGAGGAACATGGCTGTGCTTCAACAGCGTGACATGGTTATAGAGAAGAGCAAACCCCACTGCACGGCCGACGGGCCTCCAGTTGGCATGGTGCCTCTTCAAACCACAGTCACATCTGCATGAGATCCTTGCCTGTTCAGACAACCCTCGGGGATGAAGGCACCACCTCGTCAGGACACTCGCCCCAAGTTGCCAATGCTCAGGATATACAAACAACCTAAAGAATTAGACAGCGGATGCGGTGTGCAGAAAAGTACACTGAGGACGGTTTGGGGAGGTGCCACAAAGACCAGAATTTAGTTCCTAGCACCCAGGTAAGGTGGTTCACACTGCCTGTAACTCCACATCCAGAGAATCCAATGCCCTCTTCTGGCAAGCACATGAGTACTATATACAAATGACATACACTCGTGTAGATGCACACGTAAATAAAAATAACATCTAAAAAAACACACAAATGGCAGAGTACACCCGTACACCTGTAATCCTGGCACTCGAGAGATGGAGGTGGGAAGATCCCTGGGGTTTAGCAGACAACCAGGTAGGCAGCTCCAGACTTAGCAAGACCTCCCAACCCCAAAATAAATAAGGTGGAAAAACAACATCAACCGCTATCCTCTGCATTTGAGCATGCACACACGCATGTGTGTGCAAACACACAAATGCATCCATACATACATCAAATAAATAAACAAATAAATGAATAATAAAGCCACACTGGAATATTATTTGGCTTTAAAAAGGGCATCCTGCCATTTGCCAAAATATGGATGGACCTGGACATTGTGCCAAGTGAAATTAGAAGCACAAAGAAGATGCTACATAATCAGAGGAGAAAGAATGACTCAGAGGTCGTCTTGAAGGAGAGCAGAGTGAAGGTCAAAGGATGCAAAGACAAGCATAATAAAGAGCCTGGAGAGCCAGGTGCCCATGAGGAGTGAATTAATATGGTGTATTAGGGATTTTCATTAGGCATGTTTTAACTGTTCTGCCTCAAGAAAAGTCAGCACATAAATTGGCAGATAGATTCATCTTCTTGTAAACACTTTACTGCCTATAGCATCTCTTAGCACCTGTTGTAAGCCTCAGATACATACAATAAAAAGGGTGGGCAAGTTTCATAATTCCTCTGAAGTTGGCAGCTTTAACATCCCTTTGTTAAAACAATTAAAATCAATAAGAGCATAGAAGAGGTTCATGAGGTGGCAAACCTATTAAGTAAATTGACATCTATGGACCACTAGAGCCATCATTGGAGAATCCGGATGCTTCTCACCACTCTGGGCAATTCTCTGAGACACACCAGACATCCTGCCATAAACAAGTTTCAGTAAATTTTAAAAGACTAAAATCATACAGAGTATATTCTCTAACCACAGCAATATTAAAATAGGAATCCATAAAAGCAGAGTTTAAAGTCCCTAAGTGCCCAAAGTCAACTAGAATTCCTGTATACACCCACAAGATACACACACATTCCAGAATGCACACATATATATGCAAGACACACAGACTCCCATGGGCATTCAGACACACTCACAAGGCACGCTCCCATAGACACATACACACACAAGACACACACACACACAAGACACACACACACACACTCCCATGGGCACATACAGTGACAGTCTTAAAATCATCTTAACTGGATGGAAATATAAACAGACTGTGGTGATTTGAATGAGAATGGCCCCCATAGGCTCATATATTTGACTACTTGGTTCCCAATTAGCAGAACTGTTTAGGAAGGATTAGGAGGCATGTCGTCCTTCTTGGAGTAAATGTGGCCTTGTTGGAAGAAGTGTCTTTGCTAGGGGTGGGCTTTTAGGTTCCAAAGCCCATGCCATGCCCAACGTCTATCTATCTGTCTCTGTCTATGTCTCTCTCTCTCTGTCTCTCTCTCTCTCTCTGCCTGCTGCCTTTAGGTCAGGATGTAAAGCCCTCAGCTACTTCTCCAGCACTACGCCCGTTGGCTTCCCACCATGATGATCATGGACTAACCCTCTATAACTGTAAGCTAGCCACCAAGAATTACCTTGGTCATGGTGTTTCTTCACAGCAGTAGAACAGTGACCAAGACATACACCATGTCAATTTCAAGATGCCCAGAAGTGCCATAGAGGGAACTGCATAATCAAAATACACACTGGAGAAAGATGGCATCTTCAACAGATGATGGAAAATTGGATATTTATGTGAACAAGAATGAAACTCATTGTCTCTCCCATTGCACACAAATCAACTCCAAATATATCAAAGATGTCAACGTTAGACATGAAGCTTTGAAACTTCCGGGAGCATGTATAGGGAGTACCCTTCAGGACATATGCTCAGGTAAAGGTTTTCTGAATAGATCTCTGGCCGCACAGGAAACAGGACCAACAATCCTCAAGTGGGACTCATGAAATTAAGAGACTGTGCAGTGAAGGCAACTCCATCGACTGAAGAGGCAGCCTAGGAAATGAGAAAAGCTCTGCCAGCTGGACACCAACAGAAGATTCATGCCTAGAATACACAGGGCACTAAAAGCTAAACCAGAAAAGAAACCACCCAATTAAACAGTGACCTGTGGAACTGGACAGGACTCAGAAAAGGAAATACAAATGGCTAAAAAAATATTTTTAAAGTCTTCACCAACCTTAGCTATCAGAGAAAGGCAAAGAAAAGCTTTTGTGAGACTTTATCTTCCTACAGTCAGAATGGCTAGGGCTAAGAAAACATGACAGCAAATGATGGTGAGAATGCGGGGACCAAGGAACCCCGGTGCGCTGGTGGGGAAGTGCGGAGTGGTGCAGTTGCTATAGTGCGGCAGTTCCTCAAAAAAAAAAAAAAGTAGAAATTTCTAAGATGGATGTTTTCACCAAGAGAAAAATAACAAAGTGCAGAACATTCATTCCTGTAAATGATATTTGTGAAATAAAATGTGAGATTGTGTCAGCAAAAAAAAAAAGTAGAAATCAATCGAGCATGCACAGTACCTATTACACAATGGAATTTCATTCGCTTATAAAGAAGAATGAAATTGTGAAAGCTACAAGTAAGTGGATAGAGCTGGGAGACAGTGTACCGAGCAAGGTAACCCAGACCCAGACAAACCAAGGTCATATGTTCCCACTCAGCTGTGGCTCTTAGTATTAAACCTGTAGAAGCCAGGAAAGGCAGATCTCAGAGAGTGGTAGAGTTGAAGATGATATGAAGGGAAAGAGGAATAAGGAGGAGAGAGGTTTAGGTTGGGAGAGAGGTGAGAAAGTAGGACAAAGGAAGGAGTCAGGAAGAAACAACTAACACTCGGAAAGCTTAAAAATGTACTATTTTAAAAGTTCCATTTATAGACAGACAGACAGACAGATAATTTAAAGAGTATAACTAAAGTTATCGTACATAGGAAAACATGCTCCTTCCAAAAGACATAGCTTGCCAAATAAAAAGGTCAGGGCTTGGTATGTCCCAGGGACGCCCAAAATAAAACAGTCTATATCATTGTTCTTGGTTACCCACCAGAATTTGGTATTAAGGCCTGACTGCTGAAGACAGCACACACTCTGGTCACAGGACATGAAGAAATCAAGTCCATGCTGACCAGGAAGTTTCCTTCCTACTGGCTGGCTTTCACAGTACTAGATGGTGCTATTGAGGCTGCTGGGGAGCAAGGTCATCAATAGTCTTGCCCACTGTGAACCTGTGAGCTACAATGATGACCCAGTGGCAAGAGAGTTGCGTGGGTGCAAGAGTGGCAAAAACGCTATGGGGGTAACCTACCACTTTCTGTAAATCAAAGGCCAGCTCCACAGGAGGAAACATGTCTGCTGCAGTAAATCTGGCCAAGAACCCATGGCTGGAGCACTCACAGGCCCCAGAGTTAATCTACTACTATCATTCTGCTGAGTGAACATGATATCAAACTGTCCTCTAAATCTGTATCTTCTGTACCATGAAGATCAACAATACAGCACTCAGTCCTTGTCTTCGTCACTGCTTTATTGCTGTAAAGAGACACCATGACCAAGGCAACTCTTAGGAAAGAAAGCATTCGTTGGATGCCTGCTAATAGTTTCAAAGGCTCAGTTCATTATCATCATGATGAGAAACATGGCAGCCTGCAGGGCGGCACTGGAGCAGTAGGTAAGAGCTATATCCTGATCCGTAGACAGAGGGACACCTCAAAGCCTGCCACCAGCAACACATGACTTCAGCAGTGTTACACCTCCTCCAGCAAGGCCATAGCTACTACTTCTAATTCTCAAATAGTGCTTCTCTCTGAAGACTAAGCATTCAAATATAGAAGCCTATGGGGGCCATTCTTATTTAAACCACCACAGTCCTCATCAGAGAGGTTTCTGTATAGAGCAGATAGCAATTTATGCAGAAACTTACAACTGGTTAAAGCACAGAGAATAAGTGTCAATAGATGTTCAGCCACAAATGAGACACACACACTCCAAGGCTTAAAAGCCATCACAGAAGGGAAGAGGAGGATTGCGAGGGTCAGAGGTCAGGGAGGACCAGCATGAAACAGGGGCTTCTGACAGGCCCACTTCACTCCTGAACTCAAAGCAGCTGTTTTGCTTGCACAGTTTCAAGCCAGTCATGTTCTGTCCTGGAGCAGGGAGGCCTTGTGAATCCCCACCCCTGAGAAGCTGTTGTCACTGATGGCTTCAGGGGAACGGACAGTCTGTTTTCTTCGAGGGTTTGGCTCTTGGTAGGTAGAACACACTTCCAGAGGGTAGCCCCACACCCAGGAGTATATGGGCAGCACATATTGAACTCTATGAGTAATTTTTTTTAAAAAGGACAGGAAGTTAAGGGGGTTGGGGAGGTAGAATGAATCTGAGAGGAATTAGGAAGAGGAGGGGAGAAAAACAGGTGAATATAACCAAAATCAATATAAATTCTTAAAGAAGTAAATATTATATTTTAAAATGATTCTTAAGAAAAAAGAGTACAAAGTCAACTATTTAACTATATACTATAAAATCCAGGAAATAAAACTATACTCAAACTAAGCACAGAGAAAATAACCAATGAAGTGGAAGATAAGGAAATAAGCATCGAAGTCAGTTTCTGTGCCAGTGAAATGCTTGCCAAGACTGGTGGCCTGGGCTAAATCCCTGGAGTCAACAAGGGGAGAAGAGAAAAACTGGTTCCACAAAGTTGTCTCTGACCTCTGACATATGCACGCCTTTGTATGAAGGCATGTGCATATATGCACACAGTTAACTGATTAATTAACTCATTAATAAACTCATTTAGTTTGTAAAACCATTAATAAACCTTTAGGAAAGAACCTCAAATAAGCTCCCTAAGAATAAGAAGAGACAGGGACAAACACATACACACACACACACACACACACACACACACACACACACACACAAAACCATACATGATCTCAACACGTAGTTCAGTTTGTCCCTAAATTCACAATCCTCTTGCCTCAGCGTGTAAGGAAGTGCACCACCCCTGACTTAAATAACGTACATGGCAAGAAAAATGAACTCAGCTTTGCTTCCCTCTGCAGCAGGACAGGCCATCTTTAAGGAGGAAAAAGTTACCTGTCACCATGAAAAAGATTAATAATACGACAGTGAGAGAGGTACCTAAAGCCTGTCGAGAAAATGAGAAAACAAGCCTCTTACTAACAGAATGCTGATGGGATCAGATGAACGTGCTCGTGGCGTGTGAACCACCTCCCACAGACATTTCTCTACATCTGTTCTTCACTTATCTACAAGGCGATAGACTGGAGGCCCCAATAAGCAATCATTCAAGCTACCAAGAGATTCAATATTCCTCTGTTCCTTTTAAGTATACAAACACATTCTACCAAAGCAAAAGGCAATTATGTTAAGCTGCCAGCTTATTACATAATTATCCATTTACACTGCTACCTAGGAAAACTTTTAAGCTCTCCAGAGGTTTTCATATTGCACCAGAAAAGAGGAAACACCCAACAAAAACTCAGTAAACAACTCAAATCTACAAATCTGCCATGCAGTACTGGTCAGGTACAACCACGGTATTGTAACAAAATATAAACTGACCCAACCATGTACAGTAACAACTATTAAAGGTCTTTAATAATACAGAAATGTCTGCTGTGTCATGTTTAAATCAGGTGTGGTGGTTGAGTGCCCTCCCACAGGCTCATGTATTTGAACACTTGGTCCCCAGATGGTGTCTGTTTGGGGAAGTTGTGGCAGCCGAGACGTGATCTCTCGGTCTCCTGCTCCTGTCACTCACGCCAGGCACTGTACTGAACACCCTGCACATATCTCCTCCAGCTGTCTCTGGACCTCTGTGTCTCTTAGAGCAAGGCTAAGGAAAGCCAGAGCTATTCCTGGTCTACGGAGGAAGAAAATGAAGTGTGAAAAGAGTCTCCCAATTCCATGTGACATCCGCCTCCCAGTCACAACCTCTTGTTTCTAAACATGCACAGTCCTCTCCCTTCCTTCCAACTACCCCATACATTGCTCACACTCCCTTACCCAACACTGAAAGCTATGAGAGGTGAGAGGACGAGCCCACTTTCCACACTCCACAGGTGCTTGGGCTCTTTGAGAACAGCACACCATCCTGCCCCCTTTGTCTCGTTACATGCCTGGTGGAGTCTCACTTAATACAGTTTGAGACACAATTTGAGGAAAGGTAATGTTAAATTAACTTGGTTCCATAAGCATTGGTTACTTTCTGGGCATAAATACTGACAAATGAGGTAAGATGAAAGGTAAGTGTGGTCCCTGTCCCCAGGAGCCCCTAACCTGGTGAGGAAGTCAGAGGGGATGTAGAGCAAAATGAGAATGAGCAAAAACAAGAAGGTAGACAGGAAGATGCGACTGACTTCTTCATAACAGGGGAACTGGGAGCAAGGACAAGGGCTGAGCCCACTAACAGGAGCAGTGTACACACACCATGCTTTGAGAATGAGAGTGTCGGGATACATACAGTGCCCGAGGGATGGCTGGGAGCATAATAAATTAGGCTAAAATGATGTACAAGTGACTCATGAACATCTTTGAGATGGCAGTCAACAGGTGAGGGGCTGTTGCTGCAGACTCCAGCTCACGTGCCAAGGGGATGGCTCCAGCTTCGCTGTGAACGTTGACTAGAAGGAGCAGATCCAGGAGACGGGATGGTGATGTTAGGAGGCCACTGCCCTGACTCGAGTAGCATAGCTGAATGGCTGACTCTGTGCTGTGACTTCAAAGCAGGGAAGAATTATCCCAAGGACAGAAACTGAAATAGCAGAACCACCACAGTGAGCCAACAGAAGACACAGAACAGGACAACAAGGTGACTCCAAGAAGTTTAAGATTCTAAGAACAAAAACCTGATGGCACCCTTGACGAAAGCCAGAAATAAGGGAGGAAAAGTAGGCCCTGGGAGAAGACAGCCCTCAGCTGGAAGCTGATACTCGGAGGTCACAAACCGACATCTAACCGGGAAAAAAACACAAGCTAATTGTTTGTCTTAGATCACAAAGTATGTTTTGAGCAGACCAAGAGCTCCAGTCTTAAACCCCTACCATAAATTTTCAAAGATGTTTTTAATTTATGCCTCCATTGACCTTTTCTGTAATTGCCATTTTAATAAGTTTTTTTTTCCATAACAAACCATTGTCTTCGGTGTATAACTAATTTTGTGATGTTTTGCGAACCAAAACTTCTCTTGCAGCTGCTTGGTTTTCTTTCCCAAGGTGACACAGGTGAGCTAAAAATGATAGCGCTGAGTCACACTCCGGAAGGCACTCGGCATCTGAAGGCCGTTTTGAGTTTAAGACTAAGGGACCACAAGCTGCAACAGATTGTCCAGCAGACACTTCTCAACTGCCATGGCTACCTGGCCTCTGGCTGGACCAGTCTGCTCCGCTGCAGCTCAGCAGAGAGTGGGGGAGGGGCTGGGTCCTCTAGAGACACTAAGCAAAGTCACCTCTCCTTTCAAGTCCCACCCTCCCCAGGCTCAAGAAGCCTAGTAAAATGAGGCTGAGGTCTGGCTCATCAAGATCAAGGCCCTATCACAGCACAATCTGGTCAGGCCAAGTCCCCGTCTACTAACGAATGGCAAACTTTTAATGCATTTTCTCTGGGCTATGCAGCATGAACTGGCAGTGAAATGAAGGAGCAGTTGAATAAATTAAATCTGACATTTTCCATCTCACCCAATTCTTGTCTTTCAAACCAACCACCCCCGCGTCTGAGTTGACAGATAATCACACCAGAGGTATCAGGCACCCGCTGACACAGGCTTTAGTGGGCTCAGCTCTGTCACTGGCTCGCAATGAGACCGCACATTCACTGAGCGCAGGGGGTCTGCTTGAGACAACGTGGGCAACACAAAAGGGTACTGGACTCCACACCCAGTAGGATAGAATGGCCAAGCTATAATCCCAGATCCTTCGGGCCCTACCCAAGAGGTGTAGGGCCCATCAGCCGATCTCTCTGCCTCAATCTCCCCTCTCACTAGCTGCTGCCCTCAACTGTGAGGGCAGGTGTGACCTGTGAGCACTGAGGGTGCACGCAGAGCCCAGCACACAGTGTGAGCGCTCAACAATTACCATAGCCGGCAGTCTCCAGCCACTGACTGGGTCTCCTTCTCTCTACTCCGTTTGCAGAAAGATACAGGGGGTTATCAAAAGAGAAACACTAAGCAAGGGAGGAAATTAACTAGTGCCAGGGCCATGACACACAAACAGGGTACAGAGGGCAGGCCCACCTAGCATACTAAGATGGCTCTTGACCTGAGAAGCAGACAGGCGGACAGGGAAAGCATGGTGTGGGGGCCATGTTCTTACACACCTCCCCACATCTGTGGCCCACATACTAGCCACAGACACGGGCATGGGGTTCACAAATCCACCTGCTTGGCTGCTTGGAGGCAGGGCAGAGCTGCACATTTGGGTGCATTTGTACCAATACTCATGCTATGGACTTTGTCAGCAGAATGCATAGCATCAGAACAGAGGGAGTCGGCTCACCATGAAGCCCTGCAGCACAACGCAAGGTACCACCACTCAAACCACTGGGTCACCTCAGAGGTGCCAGAGCAGGCCTCTGCTGCTACCTCAGATGTCTACCCTGCCCCTAGGTTCACCTGCAATCTTATGGCTTCTGGAAGGTCAGTGCCTAAGCAACACGCACTGTCTCAGCTCTGGCCTGTGGTGGTACCATCATGAAACCAAAGGGGACATGACCACAGCCACTCATGATGTCAACTCTTTACAGGTTTGGTCCTTTTTGCCAATTTCCAGAATCTCAGCGCCGAGTGAGAAACCCTACCTCGCGATTTCAGTTTGGATTCAGTCAGCAGCTTCTCTTCTCTTACTCTGCGCTGATACCAAGCCCCACATTCTGAGCACTTACATCACACTTAGCAGTAAATAAGGGCTGAGGTAAATGCGTCTGAAAGAAAATGAGTCAGAGGTCTAGGGAGATGGCTCGGCTGGTAAAGTGTTTGTCGGGGGCCCAATCTCCAGCATCCACCTAAAATGTGGGGAATGTTGTGGCCCTTATCATCCCAGTGCTGGGAAGGCAGGGACAGTAGATGCCTGAGGGGCTGACAAGTAATCGAGACTAATTGATAGGGCTGGAGAGAAGGCCAGTGCTAAGAACAAGTTCTGCTCTTCAGGAGGACCCAGGCTTCACTGACAGCACCCACGTTAGCTAGCTCACAGCCACCAAAGCCACCTCTGGCCTCTGCAGGCACTGTGCTTGCATACATACACATCTCCACACAGAGACACGGTGCGTATAATTAAAAATAAATCTTTTTTAAAAAGACAGTTGGCAAGCCCCATGATCTCCATGAGAGACTCTGTCTCAAAAACCAAGGCGGATAGCTCCTAAAGAGTGACACCCAAGGGTCACCTCAAACTTCCACAAGCAGACAGGAGTCATATACACACATGACTCGGGTCATGTGCATAGGAACACACATACACACACGAAAGAAAGAAAGAAAGAAAGAAAGAAAGAAAGAAAGAAAGAAAGAAAGAAAGAAAGAAAGAAAGAAAGAAAGAAAGAAAATCAGTCAAAGGTTTAAAGATGAGAGTCAGGAGAGCTAAAAATAAAGGCTCCCCATCTGTTCCCACCTGTGAAAATCCTGCAGACACCAGCTCTGTGGTAACACCCCTAGCTGGTGACACCCTTAGCTGGATGAGTCTTAGAGCTAGAGAACCATGTGCCATTGTGGGGACAACCAAAACCTGTCATGGGGGTACAGCACACAGCCATGGTGTTTTCAGAGCGCTGACGGCAGCCCGTCTGCATTGCAACTGCTGACGTGACCCCGAGTCTTTCATTCTACAGTCTGAAGTCAAGCTCAGAAGAGCAGAGATGCAATAGGCAAAAGAGCCCGGATAACGGCACCTGCCGACTGCAAAGCCCACAGCCCACACATCTGCCCAGGGAAATCAAGTTTCCCTGCCTGTCTGTGTTAGGTTTCTACTGCTGTGATAAAGACCATGACCCAAAGTAATTTGGGGAGGAAAGGGTTTACTTCACCTTGCTGTTGTCAAGAAGAGAAGTCAAGAACTCAAGGACCAAGGAGGTAGGAACTAGTGCAGAGACTATGGCGGGCACTGCTTACTGACTGGCTCCCCATGGGTCGCTCAGTCCACTTTCATCTGTCCAGGGGTGGCACTTCCCGTGGGGGGCTGGGCCTTCCCACATCAATCACTGATCAAGACGATGCCCCTCAGAACTGCCTACAGACCAATCTGAGGCATTTTTCTCAACTGACATTCCTTCTTCCCTGCCCCTCTCTGCATACTCAACATCTCCTCCTGGGTCACTCACTGACCCCATGAGCAATGCGGACAGTCATCAAAACAGAGAGCCAGAAGATTCCACAGTCTGAGAGCAGGGTTATTGCCACACCCTCCTGGAGGTGAGAAACAGTTCGAATCAACGGTGCCCTGCTCCTGTTGCGCTTCCCTTCGTGGCTCAGGCCAGGCCTTTGCACACACGCTCTCTAGCCCTCACAGCTGAATAATGACAAGACAGGTATTAACCCTCACGTTCTGATGAGGCAACCACGCCAGACAAAAAGAAGGGAACCAATTCACCCAGCATTTCCTGAACCTAGAGGAGCCACACTGAGCGGTCCGGGGAATCTAGCCATCTGGAGTTCACACAGAGGTCAGGCGTGGAGACCATCACTGATATACAGTGAAGCCATTCCCACTACTACTTATATACCACTGACTGTAACTGTTGGACGGGGTGACATTCTGACAGAAAGGGCCCCGCCTATACAGCGGAGACATACGCAGAAGCTGGAGAGAGAAGGCGGTTGCTCCAGCTGGCTTGGGCCAGCCTGAGAATGAATGCGCCAGAACACGTAGTACCTGGATGTAATTTCTGTAGCTATAGGAAATCCTACACACCAGCTTCCCGTTAGTCTGAACAAGAGATTGCCTTAAACTAGATCTATGTCACGGGGAACTTGGGATGCCAGAGAGCCGTGCCTGAGTGCCCTTAGGGTGGCTCCCTATGTTCTAGGCCTAGAACTGAAAGAGCTTGAGGCATGGAATTCAGGGGTTTGTAGCACGGATGGTGGACCAGTATACAGAACCACGGGACTGAGTTAGACACTGTGACAGCCCCATTCCCCACTGAGACCTACCTCCGCTAGAAGCCACAGGAGGTCCTTTTGGTACCCTAGAATATTCTGTTTTGTTTCTTGACAAATTATTATTCCCCATCACTGGTAAATCCACTAAAACATTTGAGATTTTTGACAGCCTACTAGCTTTTCTTCACCTCATTTTGCACTCTGATTTCCCCGCTAAGAATGTACTTTATTAGAAAGTACCTATTATGCCGTACTACATGGCATTTATCTCTTCAACACAGAAATCACAGTAAGCCCGTGTCCCTCCCCCCATTCCTTTCTGCTGGGTTTTGTTCAAGTCCCTTCTGCCTGTTTCCGAACAAACAAAGGGGAGCTTATCGGTTGCAATGGAAACAAATTATAGCCCCTGACTTGCCCGGCCTCCAGGATTCTTTACAACTCAACAGTTCATATGCACGTCTTCCTTTCTCCCTAGCCCAGGTGAAAATCGAAATACAGCAAGTTAAAATTTTCAAAGACTCCAGACACACTGTGCATGGAGAAAGTGCGAGGGTGAGGAGCATGCTGGGAAAAACACACGCCGCCCTAACAGTCTAAAAGTCTTGCCTCTTGCGTCCAGCCTCAGATCACACTCAGGTTTGCACAGGGCAAACCTGGGGGAAGTAAGAACAGAACCAAAGCACAGCATCTGGAGCTCCCATCCACACCCTGCTTGTAGGCTTCTAGAAACCACCATCAAGAGGCTTACAGTCATATAATTCTACGCAAAAGTCAGATACCAACATGGCATAAAAACAGTACATTCCTGTTTCAAAACTACAAAATTCAAAAAATAATAATAATTAAGAGATGATAAGAAAAAGACGTTGAGTTCACAATGTTACGAGTCCAGGCACACAGAAGAAGGAGACAGAGCTATTTCTGGGTCTGGCTCATCCCACCTGGTGGTGTTCACCATGCAGTTCAAGGCAACAGTAACTGAGGGACTGCATGGCCACCTCCTCTTCTGATGTGGGAGTGTCATATCAATCTGTTGATTTCACTGGCTAAGCAATAAAGAAACTGCTAGGCCCATTGGATAGGCCCACCCTTAGGTGGGTGGAGTAAACAGAACAGAATGCCGGGAGGAAGAGGAAGTGAGGTCAGACTCCGCAGCTCTCCTCTCCTGAGCAGACGATTCAGAGAGACGCCATGCTACCTGCTCCAGGGAAGACGCACGCTATGAAGCTCTGACCCAGGATGGACTTAGGCTAGAATCTTCCCGGTAAGACCGGTGCTCACAGATTGTTAGAGATGGGTTGATTGGGATATCAGAATTAGCCAGTAAGGGCTAGAGCTAAGGGCCAAGCAGTTTATAAAAGAATACAGTGTCCGTGTAATTATTTCAGGGCATAAGCTAGCCGGGCGGGTGGCTTGGGTTTTGGGGACGCAACCCCGCCGCCACCCCTATTACTACACTCTTCAATAAAAACAATCTGTGTCTCTATGTGCGTATCACTTAACAAAGATCTTTATACAGAACTCACAAACCATGAGCAAACTCAATGGGTCATAGGTCAAGACTTCAACTTGTTCCCACAGGGGCGGGGCAGTGGAAGAAGACAGACTTTCTCTGTAAGGGACCAGAGCATCAGTGGAGACTGTAGGCATTTTACATCTTAAACAGTGACAAGGGGGAAGAATAGGGGCTGACTTTCAGAAATGGGAATGATTCAGACAAGGCCTTGGTTGGAATGGCCGCTCTAGCACCTTCTGCTCACCAGAGCTCACACAATCAGGCCGCGGTGCGCACCTCCAGAGCTGCCTGCTTCCCCGAGATCTTAGTGTAGAGACATCAACTCTGCAGGACCAGAGCAAGGGCCACAGTGTAGAGCACTACCAGACAATCAGCCTTAAAAGGTAAGTACTGTTCCTCAAAACTAAGTCTCTCTCGAACAATATAACAAAATCAGCTGGGTCAGAGGAAAACTGAGAGCGAAGCAGAGGGAGAGGCATAGATGTGACTACCTCATCCTCATGCTCAAACACACCCCACGAGGCTCAGAAACCTGGAGTCTACACATAAAATCTCGTGCCCAGTGTCCCAGTCTGAGGACCTGGCACCTATGGAGATGAAGGGGTCCTGAGAGTGAGGCCTGATCAAAGGGACCTCAGCAAACATGTTTTCCCCCTCTGTCATCCTGACAACGCCCAGGCAAGAAGGAATGGCCCTGGGAGAGGGAAAAGCTCAAAGGGACACTCCATAAGAGCCAGGCAAACCTAGGAGAAATGAAGAAACCAAAACAGACAGAGGTGCTATACACGCTGAAGCCCAGGCCTCCCCACCCAGGTTCACAACACTGGACAGAGACAGAGTTAACAAATGTTAGCCCAGCGTGCAGCCTGAGGAGCCTGAAGTACTGCCGGGGTCCTGTGCATCACTGCAGATGGTCAGAAAGAAACGAGGCAAGTCTCAAACCATGGTCTCTCCATGCTATCCTGGTTCCCCAGCCCAAAATGACCCAAGCTGACCTCCAGACTCTAAACTCTAGCTTTTCTTCCAGTATTAAGAAGAGAGGCAATCCACGCCCTCTGGGTTGAGACACCCCCCCCCCCAGGGCCAGTCTTCACTCTGTGCCCAGCACGAAGGCCTGCATGTCCTTCCTAGTTATCTCACATAAAGCCCACAGAGCTGGGACATCAGAGGTTCTGTGGGATCTGTGCTCTGCCCATGAACACACCAGAAGCACACAGCACCTGGGGTGACTGCACACCCCACAGGGGGCCCAGGGTCTCAGCTCAAACAACAGGCCCAAAGCCACATGCAGTACAGCCCCTCAACTCAGGAGGAATGAAAGGTGAACAAGAAAGGAGATGCTGATGCCTCCTCCTGTCCCTCACTTGGAACCTGTGGACCCCAAAAGACTCTTGGAGCTGCACTCAGACTTCATATTCTCACCTCCTGGGCAGCCAGCGTAAGCCTTCCCCAGGGACCCCAGGTTTCACTGTGCGACTCCCAGACACCCACAGAGCACCAGAGGGCTCTGTGGTCCAGAGGGGAGGGTGATCACCACTTCCCGTAACCCATCTGCACCTGTAACCACAGACTTGCCAAGGAGAGACCAGACTAAAAGCTGTCTATGGTGCTAGAAAAAAGAATAAAGATATCAAATATGCAAGAGAGGGAAGAAAAGGCTTTTTCTCTGTGGGGATTTATCTCCTGCTTCCTGAGAACAGACTGGAGTCACACCAGAAAGTAAAATCTTCATCACCGTGTCCATGTACCTCAGCTGGAACACCACCTCCCAGGATGCTCTCTGCAGGGCCTGACTCAGCAGCCTGTTGTGTGACAGAGGGAAGGGATGGCTTTCCCAGCAATGGCAACTCTAGGCCCTGCTGGCTCCCGAGAACCAACTTCCTCCTGGAAGAACTAGCCAGCTCACAGACCCCAGCAGTCTAGTTTGAACACAAAAGGGTTTCACCAGGACCCCCCACAGCCAGGCCAGTCTTTGTGGGGGCTCCCCTTCTGGGCCACGTCAGTAGCTTTGACTTTTCCACCAATGCAACAGAATGAGGAAGGCCTTTCTTTTCCCCGGGTGGTTCAGACCCGCGTCCCAGCACTCAGCCTTGCTGTCCCTGACCAACCTGACTCCTTTCATTTATCAGGCAGTATTTGTGGGATTGGCCATCAGGGATGTGTCTATTCTTCCCAACTGCCTTTATAGAAGAAAAGGAAGGATATTCTTGGGAAAACGTAAGAGGGAGGACACAGTGCCCAAGAGTCCCTAATACCAAATACGCAACAGAGCAGCCAGTGTCAGCTGGTGCAAGGTCAGTTCTGTCACTTCGTCAACAAACAAAATCCTGGCCAAGGTAATTCAAGCGCAGTGAGCTCCATACTATTGTTAATTCATACGTGTGGGCTGGAAGCCTATCTCCCACGCTACTGTCAATTCTTGTGTGCAGACTAGACGCTAACCCTCTTCCGGGAAACTCATTTCCCAGGACTCTAGCACAAGTCTTAAATGTAAGTCATGCTAGAAAGACATATCCTAACATGGTCAGTGCAGATTTTCATGAAACTTCAGCTTTAGGCTAGAACACAAGAAGCCCTCGGGAGATGGCCTAAGCCTTCCTAGCCCTTCAGAGCTATCCAGGTCTACTGTGTCCAGGCAGGTGATACACAGATCATTACTGCGCAGGAGTCTATGTTACTTCAGCAGGTTAGAGCTGAGGGCTGGCTCTGTCCTGGACAATGGGGCAGCCCACATCTCTCCAGTGCAACAGGCAGGATACTGTTCTCCGACCAAAGCCATCTAAGTTTCACTGAGAACCAAATGAGATCTTAAAGGGGCTCAGGTGAGAAAGGTTCAACTATAAAATCTGTAAACTGAAAAAAAAACAAAACACAAAACAAAACAAAAAAAACTTAGAATAACCAAGAAAATACAAATTAAACAGTAAGGCACTCAAAGCATAATGACTTAGGATGCTGCTGCCAGAATGTAATCAGAATTACCCTTTCAGAAGGCAATCTAAATAGCAGAAAACACATCTAAATAGCAGAAAAATGTTCAGAACCGATGACTTAGTAAGTTCTCAGGGGATAAATGTAGGTCCTGTTACAAAGCCAAAAACAGAACTACATCCACCATGGTGTTATCTATAATAACAAAACAAGATCCCCACTCTCCACCCCGTCTTCACAGACAAAGTCAAACAAAACAAAACCACTGGGCTGGGGGAACGGCTCAGTAAAGCGTGCATGGTACAAGCCTGAGTTCCATCTTCTGGACTCAGGTGAAAAGCTGACATGGCCGTGTGTGTGCATTTGCAATCCAGCACCAGGGCAGCAGAGACAGGGGGACCCTGGGGCTATCAGGCCAGCCTGTCTGGCCTAAAGGGCAAGCCCCAAATCTCAGTGAGAGAACCTGTCTCAAGATAACAAAATGAGACTATTAACCTTCTCCACCAGCAGCCTGTGTAGCACCTTCTAGAACTGCATATAAGTAGTTCATGTGCACGTATTAAAAGAGCAATAACAGGACCTATTACTAAATATCTCAGTGCTCATCCAGACGTGTTGACACGCTTTCGAGAAAATCATATGAGGATAAGTACAGCAAACACAGGCATGTCTAAGAGCAAGTCAGTCTTAAAAGTATAAACACGGTAAGAAAAAGGAGGGGAGTCGGATGAGAAAAAAGGACTGCCGAGGCAGGACTCTCCTCATGGGCACCCTGAGACTGCCTTGGCTGCAGGAAACAAGAAGTCAAACCAGATGCTAGCAAACACGGCCCCACACCCAGGCACAGAACAGGTGTGACAGCCATCAGTGAGCACCACTGAGCAATCAATGTGTATGCGTGTGTGTCTGTGTGTGTGTGTGTCTGTGAGTGCCTGTGTGTATGCGTGTTTCTGTGTGTGTATCTGTGTCTGTCTGTGTGTGTGTGTCTGTGAGTGCCTGTGTATATGCACGTGTGTCTGTGTGTGTATCTGTTTTTGTGTGTCTGTGTGTGTGTCTGTGAGTGCCTGTGTGTATGCATGTGTTTCTGTGTGTGTATCTGTGTCTGTCTGTGTGTGTGAGTGCCTGTGTGTATGCATGTGTGTCTGTGTGTGTGTGTGTCTGTGAGTGCCTGTGTATATGCATGTGTGTCTGTGTGTGTATCTGTTTTTGTGTGTCTGTGTGTGTGTCTATGTCTGAGTGCCTGTGTGTATGCGTGTGTGTGTCTGTGTATGTGTGTGTCTGTGTCTGTGTGTATGTGTGCATGTCTGTGTCTATGAGTGCCTGTGTGTATGTGTGTGTGTGTCCATGTGTGCGCATATGTGTGTCTGTGTGTGTATCTGTTTTTGTGTGTCTGTGTGTGTGTCTATGTCTGAGTGCCTGTGTGTATGCGTGTCTGTGTCTGTGTGTATGTGTGCATGTCTGTGTCTATGAGTGCCTGTGTGTATGTGTGTGTGTGTCCATGTGTGCGCATATGCACATGAGTGTGGCAGAAACGCAGAGCAGTTTTTGTCAGGTGCAGAGGCAGCTGTGAGGCCGTCAGTCCTGTCTGCGCTCTGTGCCATCTTGTAATGAAGAGACAAAGCTCTGTCTCAGGAGAAGAGAAGGTCAAGCTCATCATCCTGACGTGGACAAGTGGAGAGATTGGTGCACTTAACAGTCCCTTGTCCAACCCCAGACAGCTAACAAGCACTAAATGCTTCCAATGTCCTATATAAAGCACAGGGCACCTGAAGGGGATGACGAGGCTCCTGCCCTTGAGAAACACAATATCCAACAGAACAAAACAACTGCTTCTAACAAAATAGCACCGCTGGCAAATACACAACACACAGAGTGACACCTGCCGCCTTGCATGAGGACGAAAACAAGGCAGGGGCCCCGTCTATTCGGGACTTACAAAAGCCCCTCAGGGGAAGACAAGGCATGGAGAAATCCTGAGGTACAGGGTAGGTGCCTAACGTGCTGTGGAAGGAAGTTACGTATCGCCAAGGAGAACAGCACAAGACCCAGCAAGTAGCAAGTGGAGTGCAAGCTGTTTGAGGGAAGGAAGTCACGTGAATACCACCTGGGGGCACATGACTATGCAAGCTGTGGGTTGCAGAACAGGGTTATGACCAAGAAATGAGGGTTGGGGCAGCTCTCCCCATACTGCTCCAGGCTTGGTGCAGTCCTGTGTCTCTTTAGAGTTGTTGGCTCCAGGTCTGTTCACAAAATCCCAGGATAGTTGGTAGTAGTCAGTTCAGTGGTAGCCCAGGGGAAAGGGGGGGGGGCAGGAAGAGACGCAGGTTGTGCCATCCCATTTAGAGGCTTAGGCATTCTGGGAGCTCACCCTATCTGTCGCCCAATGTCACAGAAGCTTCCAGCACAGAGCTACTCACTGGGCAGCTTCCCGGGTGCCCAACTACTGACAGCTGCAAGAGATGAAGGCAACGGAGACTCAACACGATGTCAGTGGAGACGGACATGTGCTAAGCAGCTCCTTGTTGTCTACGGGACCTGTGACCACAGCAAGTCACTTGGTCACCAGAAGTCCTAAATAAAGACTATACCCATCCACACTGAGAGAAACACGGAGCCAACAGAAGTGGGAGCACTTTCCAAACACTAAGGGACTGAGGGAGACGCATGCCTGGCAGACAACGAGGACAGCACCATGGGCAAATCAACTGCAGGACTTTAAGGATAGTCAAGAGATTTCCTGGGAAACCACAGGCCACTCTGGCCAGGAAGCAGGGAGTCCAACTGCGGAGCTTCGCTTCTCCCTCCTCTTCTCCAAATCCAGCTTCCAGACCCATCTCCCCCCTCTGTAACAGACCACCTGCCGCACTCCCCTTCACTCTGCCCCATGTCCAGTAGCTCTGCCCCAACCTTCTTCCACACTTCTGCTATCCCAGCCCCCAACACCAGAGAGCCTTCCCTGAGAATCCAAAAGCCCGGCCTGCCAGAGAAGCAAGAGGGCCAGCAAAAGCAGGGAAGCTAGCTTCAGATCTTCACTCTCGCTCCTCTCCTCTGCATTCAGTCCACAGGTCTGGAACAGACTACCTGTTGTGGCCGCTCTTCACTCTCTACACCCTTCCCAGAGGACTAAGCAGGTCCTGGTGGAACATCCTGCTTTCCTCCCTCCTGTGGACAACCCTCCCCACTCCCCACCTCCCCAGAGAGTCCCCCCTCCTATCCCATCCCCATTCCTAAGTGTCAGGTCCCAATACATAGAGCATATCTTCCTGGGAACCTCCAGTGGCTACACCTATCAGGATCTCTGAAGAATTTCCTACCAGGCAACAGCCACCACTCTCTCCTAAAACAAGAGAGGGTAACAGAAACCAAAGACTAAATCACCCACCCAACAAAGACTAGGCCAGAGATGAACAGCTAGAATTACAATCTTCCCAATGCCAGATGCCTAGACAACAGTATAAAAGCGAAAAATCAATGGTGACCATACAATAAAATGTCTACCAGATCCCTTCTCTAAGTACTCAGGACAGTATGTCTCCACTAAAGCCCAGCAAACCTGAATATTGTGACAAAAGTTAAAGCACACAACAAAGACCTTACAACAGCCTTTATGAATATGACAGAGGTCCTTAAAGAGGAAATGAAGCACAAACAGCGGGAAAAAATGAAAATAGACCAACACCTGAGAGTGGAAATGGATAAAAAATTAAAATTAGGGAAAAAAAAGAGAAGTCTGAAAATGAAAAATCTAGAAACTCGAACAGAAACTGAAGAGGCAAGCCTCATCAACAGAATACAAGAGATGGAAGAAAGGCTCTCTTCTTCCCCTAGCTCCATACCTTGAGGTTGGATCCCTATTTCTGTTCCTTGAGTTTCCCTCTTAATTAAGAAAGGCCTTAGGGGGGGCTGGAGAGATGGCTCAGAGGTTAAGAGCATTGCCTGCTCTTCCAGAGGTCCTGAGTTCAATTCCCAGCAACCTCATGGTGGTTCACAACCATCTGTAATGAGATCTGGTGCCCTCTTCTGGTCTGGTGGCATACATGCAGATAGAACACTGTATACATAATAAATAAATAAATCTTTAAAAAAAAAAAAAGAAAGGCCTTAGAATACACCAAGAGAAAGAGAGAGAGAGGGAAGAGAGAATCTCAGGCATTGAAGACACAACAAAAGAAATGGATATCCCTGTCAAAGAAAATGCTAAATCTAAAAAGAAAAAAAGGGAGGGAGGGAGGAAATAAGTCCTGGCACAAACATCCAGGAAATGTGGAACACTATGAAAAGACCAAATCTAAGAATGCTAGAAATACAGAAAAGAGAAGAAATGCAGGTCAAAGACACAGAAAACATTTCCAACAAAATCATAGAAGAAAGTTTCCATAATCTAAAGAAGGAGATACCTACTAAAGGCACAAGAAGCATCCAGAACACCAAATAGACAGGATAGAAAAATGAAATCCCCTTAGCACATAACAATCAAAATACTAAGTATAGAACAAGAGAGAATATTGAAAATTGCAGAGGAAAAAGACCAAGTAACATATAAAAGCAGAACTATTAGAATTACACCTGACTTCTTAATAGAGACTTTAAAAGTCACAAGGGCCTGAAAGGTTGTCTTACAGACTCTAGGAGACCAGAGATGCCAACCCAGACTACTATACCCAACAAAACTTTAAACATAATATCCAGAGAAAACGAGACATGATAAACTAAATTTAAGCAGTATCTGTCTACAAATCTAGGCCTACAAAAGGTACCTGAAGAAAAATTTCAACCTAAAGAGGTCAACCAGAGCTTATAATTCGCGATCCTAGAGAAGCTAAATAAGAAGGTGAATCCAAAGACAAACATATAGGCATCCTCCTGAATATTAACCTTCATCAGGCGATGAAAGGAGACAGAGACAGAGACCCACATTGGAGCACCGGACAGAAATCTCAAGGTCCAAATCAGGAGCAGAAGGAGAGAGAGCACGAGCAAGGAACTCAGGACCGTGAGGGGTACATCCACACACTGAGACAATGGGGATGTTCTATCGAGAATTCACCAAGGCCAGCTAGCCTGGGTCTGAAAAAGCATGGGATAAAACCAGACTTGCTGAACATAGCGGACAATGAGGACTACTGAGAACTCAAGAACAATGGCAATGGGTTTTTGATCCTACTGCACGTACTAGCTTTGGGGGAGCCTAGGCAGTTTGGATGCTCACCTTACTAAACCTGGATGGAGGTGGGTGGTCCTTGGACTTCCCACAGGTCAGGGAACCCTGATTGCTCTTTGAGCTGATGAGGAAGAGGGACTTAATGGGGGAGGGGGGGGAAATGGGAGGCGGTGGCGGGGAGGAGGCAGAAATCCTTAATAAATAAATAAATTTAAGCCGGGCGATGGTGGCGCACGCCTTTAATCCCAGCACTCGGGAGGCAGAGGCAGGCGGATCTCTGTGAGTTCGAGGCCAGCCTGGTCTACAGAGCTAGTTCCAGGACAGGCTCCAAAGCTACAGAGAAACCCTGTCTTGAAAAATAAATAAATAAATGAATGAATGAATAAATAAATAAATAAATAAATTTTTAAAAAAAGAAAGAAAATACCACACACAGAAAAAAAAAAAAAAACAAGAAATAAGTAATCCCAGACCAGCAAACCAAGATGGGAAATACACATTCACTCTCTCTCACACACACACACATATACAATCACTACCACCACAACAACAATAATAACAGGAATAAACAAACACTATTCATTGATATCTCTCAACATCAATTGTCTTAATTCCCCAATAAAAAGACGTAGACTAACTGAATGGACAGGAAAACAGGACCCATCCCTTCTGTGCTATCTGAGAAACATAGCTTAACATCAAAACTAGACACCACGCCTGCAGGATAAAAGGATGAAAAAATTATTACAAGCAAATAGACTGCCTTAGTTGGGGTTTTATTGCTATCAATAGACATCATGATCATGAAACAACTCTTATAAAGAAAAGCATTTCATTCAGGCTGCCAAACCATTCAGGGGTTGAGTCCATTATTGTCATGGCAGTGGTAGATAGGTTGTAGGCCCAGCAGTAGATGGCCAACAGAAAGCTAACTCAATGGCTTTTCTGAGGTTCTTTCTCGTGGTGTAGTGTCAGGGTTTTTCCTTTTTTTATCTTATTTTTTTAATTTATAGTTTTTCTTCTCCCTTTTTGCCCCACAGGTCCTTTCATATACATTATGGCTTCCAGTTTAATGCTTTTATGGGATTCTTGAATGTGATAACAAGTGAGTCTCTGTTTCTTGTGTCTTCTCTTGGGCTCTATTCCTTCTTAGTTTTTGTTTGTTTTATCTTATTATATTATTGCATTTTATTGCATCTTATTTTATTATACTATTATGCCTTAGAACCCTGTTTTCTAACGAGAGACAGAAAAGGTGTGGATGTGAATGGGAGGAAAGGGAAGGAAGAACTGGGAAAAGTAGATGGATCTAAGGACTTGCAAACCTCCCCACACAAGCACCGCATGTTGGCACTCACATCTTATCCAATGTTCCCCAAGGACAAGGAACCTACTGTGGTTTGAAGGCAAAACTTACCTATAGGCACTAAGGGAGGTAGTAAAACCTTTGGAAGATAGGGATCACTGGAGGAGTGGGCCTTGGGACAGGGAGCCTGACTCTACTTCCTGTCAGGTCTCTGCTTCCTGCCCTATGAGACATGTGGGGGTGAGGAGTGATGGCAATACTGCCACCCCATAGTGTTGCCTGCCATCATTTCTTCCCAGTCAGGAAGGACTAGATCCCCTTACACCGTGAACTTCCCATAAGTTGCTTCATGTCAGGTATTTGGTCCCGAGACAAAGAAAGCAACAAACACGGAGCCTGGGCTAGAGACTAAGAAGGGGGAGGACCTGCTGAACAGAGGGATAAAGACACAGAAAACCAAAAATGAAGGGTGTGGGTAAGCCAGAGAGAGCACGGGAAGGATGGCTAATGGCAGAAACAGCTACCCACCAGCAGCAAGGAGCTGGAAACGAAGGCCAGTCACAACCCAACGTGCACCCAAGAATCCCTGGAAAGAAAAAACTACGAATTCACTCACCCTGATCAGATAGGAAGTCCAGCATGGTCTGCAAAAGAAAGGACAGGTGCCTCACTGACAGGGCAGGATTTCCCATCCTGCGGGAGGCATATACCAGCTCGTGCAGCAGGCGCATCTGAACAGCAGCCCAGCCTCGGTGAGTGCCTACGGGAAAGGTCACAAAGCAGAGACTCAAGGTCATGTGGCAGCTCACAGACAACCTCAACGATCAAACTCAAATGGCAAAAACTATTACCACAACTACCCCTTCACCCACCACCATCCCGTCCCCAGGTATAGGGTTGCCAGAGAAGAATATTGTTCATCCATTAAGAATGTCTCTTCCTGGGGACAGAGCTAGGTTTTTTTTTTATTCTTTTACTCTTTGCTCTTTTGGGGAACCTGACACCCAGCTCCTAAATAAACCACTCACGGAGTGAGTTCTTTCTTATGAACACCAGGCCTTAGCTTGGCTTGATTCTAACCAGCTTTTCTTAAATTATCTCATGTACCTTTTGCCTCTGGCTTTTACCTTTCTCTATTTCTGTGTCTCTTACTTTTACTCTTACCCTGCGGCTGGCTGGGTGGCTGGCCCCTGACGCCCTCCTCTCCTTGTTCTGTCTTGCTCCTTCTCCCAGACTTTTCCTCTTATTTGTTCTCACTGCCTATCCTTGCTCCTGCCTTGCTATTGGCCATTCAGCTCTTTATTTGACCATCAGGTGTCTTAGACAAAGTAACACAGCTTCATGGAGTTAAACGAATGCAGCATAAACAAAAGTCACACACCTTAAAGTTATTTTCTACAACACAGAGCTCAGTGGTAGAACACCTGCCTGACACGGGCAAGACCCCGGGCTCCAACCCCAGTATAGAAAGAAGAATTTTACTATTTTGTTTGTTTTCGAGACAAGGTTTTTCTGTGTATCTTTGGAGCCTGTCCTGGCACTCGCTCTATAGACCAGGCTGACCTCGAACTCACAGAGATCCACCTGCCTCTGCCTCCTGAGTGCTGGGATTAAATGCCTGTACCACCAACGCCTGGCTTGGAAAGAAGAATTTTAAAAAACAGCCTTACACTATACTTTCTCTCTTCTATGAAGACGTCCACTGAAATAACCCTGATAGCCTCCAGAAGATTGTTTCCAGTGCATTTGAGTAAATGAGAGAGATTTTCTCAAGAAGCGATAACCCTAGATGAGCCCTCAGGATCAACGCAGAGGTGTAGGAGAGGGGAGGTCATTCAGGGACTGGAAGGGCCCCTCCCTCCCAAACAGTTCAGCACATTTGAAAGGAAAGGTAGGACGCTAGCTTACACAGCCTTTTTGAAAGTATTTCCTGAAGAATGCAGAGTCCTAGGGTCCCAGCTCCTTTTGGCAACAATTACTAATTCTACAGATTTTCTACTGTAAAATCTTTCAAAAAGAAGATGTGGACATAGGGGTCCCTCACAATGTTGGGAGACTCTAGACATGCGGGAAAGCTAGGGAAAATGACATAATCTGACTTGCTGCAGGCCTGCTGTAGCCACAGCTGCCTCGCAATCTCCATCTGCCTCCTAGGAGCCTACGTGGATGGACACAGGAATCCTGAGTCTCCATCTCTGACTCTCTCTGTGTCTGTCTCTGTCTCTGTCTCTCTCTCTCACACACACACACACACACAGTAGGAATCTGTACTCTAGGATGCAAGAAGTCCCACATGAAGGCTCTTAAAATTAGTATATACAGTAATATATTTTCTTGTGACATTTTCTTTTTTAATGTTTAAGGTTTTTTATTTTGTTTTTAGATTTATTATTTTATGTATAAGTGTTTGCCTGAATGTATGTATGTGTACCACATGCGTGCTCAGAGCCCACAGAGGAGGGCATACTAGACTACAGGTGGTTGTGAGTTCCCCCATGTGGGTGCTGGGAACCAAACCTGGATCCTCCACAAGAGTGACCCATGCTGTTAACTGCTGAGCTATCTCTGCAGCCCCAATTTTAAGATTTATTTTTATTTTTAATCATGTGTATGTGAGTCCAGGTGCCCAAGGAGCTCAGAGGCATCTGATGCTCTGCAGCTGGAGTCACAGGTGGTTGTGAGCTACTCAATATGGGCACTAGAACCAAACCCAGATCCTCTACAAGAGCAGCGAGTACTCTTGACTGCCGAGCCATCTCTCCAACACCCTTTTGATATATCCATATGTGTTTGTTTTAGCTGATTCTCTCCCTACCCTGTTCCTCTCCCCTAGCTCCCTGCCTGCCCTCCCCACTTGTATGTTCCAGTCCAGGTACCCCACTTTTCACACCACATGTGTTCTGGCACCCCTTTTCTCTACTTCTGGGAAACCCTCCTCTTCCCCTTTCATGGCCTCTGTAGTTTCCTGCACCCACACTCATTCCTTCATATGTACACATATATAAAAATTAGAAGGTAGGGCCAACATGTGAAAAAGAACTCTGTGTCTGAGTTACTTCACTTAATATTTTCCAGTTCCATCCATTTTCTCGCAAGTGACGTAACTGTATTGTTCTTCAAGGCCGAACAGAGCTTCACTGTGTGCACGGACTGCCTTTCATTGTCTATCCGTCACGTGATAACTGTCTAAGCTAAGCGGGTCCACTGCCCTGATACTGTGAACAGAGCAGCAGTGAGCACGGATGGGCAGGTGATTCTGTGGGAAGATATTTTATGTGTCAGGAATGACAATCTGGGTTATGTGGTCGCTCTGTTTTTAATTTTTTGAGAAACCCTCACGCTGATTTCCATAGCAGCTGCACCAACTTATCTTCCTACCAAAGGGCCCCTCTCCCCCACACCCTCCCCAGCATCTACCGCCATTTGTTGCCTTGACGAAATCTTTCCTGAGTGGTGTGAGATGGAGTAGCAACGTGGTTTTGACTTGCACAGCCCTTCTGAATAGGGATGTTAAATACTTTTCAAAATAGTCATTGGCCATTTGTGCTTCTTCTTTTAACAGCTGTGCTCAGTTCACCGGCCCATTTTCTGGTTGGTTCTTTGAGCTTGCCTTTTAGTTTTTGAAGCACCTTATATGTTCCACATCTTAAGCCCCGTCTGGAGCATAGCCCGCAAAGGTTTGCTCCTGTTCTGTAGACTGCTCGCCCTCTTGTCGGTTTTGTTTGCCATGCAGAAGCCTTCTAAATCCACGTCATCCACTTGCTAACCCTCACAGGGATGACTGACTCCCTGTGAGCTGCGGTTCTCTTCACAAAGTCCTTGCTCACACCCGCATCTGAACATGCTTCTCTACGTTCCCTTCTAGCAGGCCCAGTGTCTCCAGCTCTGAGGTATCGGATCCACTATGAATTCATGTTTGTGGCAAGATGAGAAGCGTGGCTCTGAGTCCTCGGTGGGTAACTATCAAGTATGGCTTGCTGAATAGCCTGCTTTCATCAGTGTATGTGTTTGACACCTTTTCAGAAACGAGATGCCTATGGTTGTGTAGTTGTTTCTGCATCCTCTGTTGTGCTCCGTCAGTCTTTATGTCTGTGTCTGGGCAGAACCATGCCGTCTTTGCTGTTCTGGCTCTAGAGTCGAGTTTGCATTCAGATATTGTGACACCAGTATTCTTTTTGCTTATGATTACTTTGGGTGTCTTTTCTCTTTTTTTAAGGTTTTTTTTCCTAGTTCTGTAAAGAATGCTACTGGAATTTTGATGGAATTAGCACTGGATCTATAGAGAATTCAACACTTGCCCTCTACACCCCAATGTGATCTCAGCACCCGAAAGGTCAGGCGCTCTGAGCCCTAACATTCCTACCTAATGCCTGTCATCAACCAGACTGGTGAGTCCCTGCTGAGCCAAGACTCGGATCATAAAAACATAAGGGAATTCAGACACAGACAAAACAGATGCTCACTGGCAATCTCAAAGAGCTCACGAGAGTCACACTTAGCATACACTCACTGAGAACCTCATACACAAACACATGAAAGAAAGACAGGGGGACAGGGCCGTGGCCATCCTGTCAGGATAAGCCCATAGGAGGTACAGATGCTGCTGGCTGCTGTGGGGACAGTGGAGGGGGAGTGAATGGGTGTGCCCTGTGAGTTGGGCTGGGCAGGGGAGGAGCTCGCACAGGGAAACAAGGGTCCTCCTTGTCACAAAGCTGCAAGCAGCCCATTTAAAGGGCTGCAGCCATTCATCCTAACTTCTCAATAAATGCTAGCTGATAAGTGCTAATATTATGACTCAATGAATATAATGTGTTTAACACGCGGCATCAGCCTCCGACTCTGCGGGCTGATTAATGAGCCAGCCTGCTCCATTATGCATTGAGAAGAAACCCTTGATATACCAGATCTCTACTGCTATGGTTATCGGATAACATTACCTACTTGTATGTCAACCCCCAGCCCCACTCCACCATCATGAGTCCCTGTACACGAAGACTGTTTGGTGCTGATTACAATACCCCCAGAACAGAGGCGTCTGTATAAACAGACCCTCGGTCGATGTCAACTGACAAGTGGCGCATGGCACTCCTCTGTCTGCTGCCTGGAGGGTATGGATCCCTGCTTCATGCATCCTCACCTCAGCCAATTTGCCTAAGATGTTCCATGTAACTCACAGCCCCTGCTGATCTCGCCTCCCACCACCGTGCCCTGTGCAGCCAGCCACTCCCTTTTCTGTGTGTGCTGAGCAGCAGGCACAGACTCCAGCTGCTAACAGGCACAGTGGGGCCCCTGTAAGCTCATGACTCTGTTTCTTCCATCAATTCCTCATTGCCTTGGCAGCAGCAATGTGGCTTATTCATCCAAGGATCCTTAATGCCTGGCAGGAGGCCTGGTGCATGATGGGTAGTTAACTGGCATGTGGGTCAAGATGAGAGCCTGACACCAGAAAAATCTCCTTCTGTTTTAGGTGTGCATGCTCAAGTGTGTGAGGATGCAATGCCAAGGCTCCGGGGATTTGCTGGGCGGAGGGTTCACTTCGGCTGTTTGCTCAAGTTCCTGGATGTTTAGTATACGTCATAATAACAGATCAATTGAAAACCTGGAAGCCAACCCAATCTCCACAGTATATGCTAGGATGTGACTTATCTTCCAGAAGTGGCCTGGAACATACAGTGGTAACATCCTGCATCAATAAGAAAAGCGGCGATTGAGACACATCCTTGCCATGTTTCCACCTGGTCAAAGAGGCTAGGACCAAGCACTGCAACAGAAGAGGATTTTAGGAGGAGGAAGAGTTCGAGTCAAGACCAAGGTAGCTAGCCACGCCTTCAAAAGCCCCAGTTCTCATTCATCTCATCTTGGCACTACCAATCCAAGAGCTCATTCTCATGCAGGAAACCAGCCTATGATAGTGGCTATCACTTGGTTATTTTTCCCACTAGGCAATGGTCCAGTTACTACCATGGGTAGGTGTGAGTGAGACCTAGGACAAACTAGCTCACCAGTGAGCCCTGAGCACGTGGTGCCTCCTCTGTGGTTCAGAGTCCTCCAGTAAAACACTGAAGCTTTTGCAAAGACAGATTTGCAGCACTTGACTCCTGACAAAACTCTCTGCAATCTTGTCATTGAGGTTCAGGCTTTGACAGCTGCCATTCAGCAACATCAAAATCCGCGTCTCTTTCAGAAAAGTTCCTCGGTGACATTTAATCTCTCATTCAGCAAAAGACTGAGCAAAAAAGTAAAACAGAGAAACCTTCTCACGCAGCAGCACAAATAAGACTAAGAAGATGTGGTCCCTAAGCCAGCACACACACAGAACACAGGAGCAGGGTCCACTCGAGCCTCTGCAGCCAGCTGGCAAAACACTCACCTCGCAAACAAGACCGGAGACATTTCTGGATCTGAGAGACCTGACAGTCTAGCTTTTATTCACAAGTATGGGGCTTTGGCAGATTTCCATTTAGTTCTCTGAGAAACGTATGAAGTGGAGGTGGGGCTTAAAGTGGTTTTTATTGTCTAGAGACGCAACCGGCTGACAGTTACCATTTTAACTCTTACCGAACCTCACTGCTCCCACAAAATGATGGCAAACGTCCCCTCCCGAAACAAAAAGTGCAAGTGAAAAGGGCAGAACCACTTGAATTTTTCAAAAGAAGTATGTCCCATTCTTAAGACTTGTAAATGAAGAGCCGGAACAAATTTAATAACTGGCCACAGGAGCTGTGAGGACTCCTGGCTGGGTCCAGTCTTTCACCACAGGCGTTCACATGGACACCTCCACCAGGATGCAAAGGACAAAGGGGCCCAGAACTGTGGGACTGGCAGGAAGCTGGGGAGGTGGTGTTATGTAAGCCACCCAGATGGCTTTTAAGTGTGCTTACAAAGTCACAGAAGGTGCCAGAGCAGGAACAGCAGACACTAGGAGAGTAGAGACACAAAGGAATTCAATCTCCACAGAAACAACATCGCGATCTCAGAAGAAACAGCGTCCCGCTAAGTGCTGGAGGGTGAAATGGGAAGGCCGGCGGGTGGGGAGGGCAGTGCATCATGGGAAAAGGACTTCAGAGTGTTCTCAGGTAGGCCCTGTGCAGAAAGACAAACTTAAGGCAATGCTAAGTGTGCCTTTGCATGAAGTCCTTGTGCTTTTAGCCTGCAGCCAGCCTGGGGCAAAGTTCAAAGATACCAAGGAAAGTAACAGAAAAGCCCTGCAGTCTCACCCAGAGTCCCCTAGAAGCACACCACATGAAGCCCCCACTTGAAGGCCCCACTCACGGGCATGCCCCCTAGCAGGTCACGCCCACTCACGGGGCACGCTCTCTCAGTATGAAGGCCTCCACTCATGGGACACTCTCACGGGGGCAGGAGAAGAAAGGGGTGTCTGAGTCTCAGTATGAAGGCCCCCACTCACGGGACATGCCCACTCGCGGGGCCATCTCAGTATCTAAAAATCGCCTTCCTGCCTCTCAAAACTGATCACGTGGTGCTCCAAAAACTCTTTCCTCTCTTTCCAGGATCTTCTCTTAGTCCATCAAATCTCTCCAGAATACTGCAAAATTGGCCAGGACATCCTGTTCCCCTTCCCAAATGGGAGGACATTTCACTTTCTCTTCTGCCAGTAACTCTAACTTTGACTGTCCAAATACCTTGGCCCTCATTCCAATCAATGCCATCAAACCCACAGGAGGGCCATAGCAGCGATGCTGGCCTTAAAGGCTCTCAATATTCAGTCCATCTTCTTACACTCCCCTCAGTTCCATCCTTGAGAAACATCAGAAACTCCCCCTGACACTGACGGCATGCTGAGCTCTGTCCTCAGCACCCTACAGGGGATCCAATCCTT
This sequence comes from Microtus pennsylvanicus, assembly GCF_037038515.1. Classification (NCBI taxonomy): domain Eukaryota; kingdom Metazoa; phylum Chordata; class Mammalia; order Rodentia; family Cricetidae; genus Microtus; species Microtus pennsylvanicus. The sequence continues at coordinate 1,946,687 of NC_134580.1, forward strand.
CCATAAACTACTGCCCCCAAGATTCAGACACAGACACAGGACATGGGGCAACCTGGCCAAGATCAAACCATGAGTAAAGGTATCCTGGACTTCCATCCATCCACATGTCTCATATGCTCAGAGTCTCTCACTGAGTTGTCAGAAACAGGTTAGTCATGTGGAAGTATTACCAAGAGGCCACAGCCTGCCTTGATGTGGCTCAAATAGGTGTTGTGGCCATGTGCACCCACAGGCATGGGGCTTAGCAGCCCCACTCAGTCCTGAAGCGGGCACAAGCCAGGCAGTCACAGCCCAGAGGCCCTGCGCAGACCATCACTCTGTGTGGCAGCTGCTCTAAATACCACAGGAAAAAAAAAAAACAGGAGCTAGCACTTTAATATGAATAACCACTTCCATGAACGGCCACTTTTCTGTAATATCCAAAAAGGGCAAAATTTTTTAATAAATAAAAATATCCCTGACTGCAATATTTACTATAAAGCTAAAGTAATCAAGGCAGTGTGGTTTTGGCAAATAGACAAACAAAACAACTGATAGAGGAGAAAAGAGAATGCAGAAATACCCACGTCAGTACGGTCAACAGGGCTCTGACAAAGGAATGAGTGACCCAGAGGAGCAAAGGTGGGCCCTCCAGCAGACTAGCCGTGATGTGGGAGTGTCATATATCAATCTGTTGATTTCATTGGTTAAGCAATAAAGAAACTGCTTGGCCCTGATAGGTTAAAACATAGGTGGGAGGAGTAAACAGAACAGAATGCTGGGAGGAAGAGGAAGTGAGCTCAGAGACGCCATGCTCCCCTCTCCCAGGTGGACGCGAGAGCTCTGCTCTCTGAGGCACACGCGATGAAGCTCTGACCCAAGATGGACATAGGCTAGAATCTTTCCCAGTAAGACTGATGCTACACAGATTATTAGAAATGGGCTAGTCCAGGTGCAAGAGTTAGCCGAGAAGAGGATAGATATAATGGGCCAAGCAGTGTTTAAATAAATACAATTTGTGTGTTGTTATTTCGGGGCATAAGCTAGCCAGGCAGCTGGGGTGCTGGGGACACAGCCCCACCGCTCCTATTACAACATAGCAGGGACACGGGACGGCCACCAACCAGGTAGTAAACCAAGATGCTAACTGTGGACTTCACAAATAGTCCACCAAAATGGACTTCCAATTAACACAAACCTCTCTGGAAGGTTCTAAGAGTTCATGGAAATTCTTTGGGGTCTATGAAATTTTCCCCTACAAGTTGATAAATGAAAGCCGTAGGTAGCACTTGGTATAGTGGTAGACTTTTAAATACGGCTCCAAAGTCACATCCCTAAGAGAAAGAGCTGATGGAGTGGATGTCATTAAAATCCAGAACTGCTGTTTTGCAGACAAGCTGCAGAGAGAATGGGAAAACGAGATGCATGCCGGGAGGAAATATTTGTCAAAGATATTGCTAAAGGACTGTTATGCATATTATAGAAGCAGAGAACAAAGAACCTGGTTTTCAAATGGAATCACCAGGGAAGACACTCAGACAAGCATAGGAAGAAATGCTCAATGTACTCGCTAGGTAAACTAAAACAAGATCCCACCACACTTTAATCCAGAACACTGACAGTTCCAAAGGCTGGCCAGGACACACAGCAGTGGAAACTGTCACCCACTGTCTCTGGGAGTGAAAGGCAGCCATATGACACAGTCACTGTGCTTCTTAACGCTGGCCCAGAGGAGCTGAAACACTACATTCACACAGAACCTTCACGCGGATGCTTACGGCTGCTTTATTCATGAGAGTCAGCCTCCAAAACCACCAGGAATTGGGAGGTGAGTGTGCACGTGCCTGATGTCATTCTGGAAAAAGGAGAAGTGTGGAGATCATGAAAGGATGTGTGGCTGCAGGGGCCTGGGCTGGACAGAATGCAGAGGACCTATGGGAGGATGCGAGGATTTTGTGTGATCCATAACGGCAGCTCCGTCATCATACTCCAAACCCAAAGAACGTCCAGCACCAATAGTGAGCCCTGACAGGAGCTGTGGGCTGAGGGTACGGATATGCTAGGTTGGCTCACTGGCTGTAGTAGATGCTCTACTGGGTGGGAATGCTGGCTGGTAGGGAAGGCCATGTCTCTGTGGACAAAGGGGATCACAGAACTCTGCGCTGTATGGTCATTTTTTCCTGTGGATCTGAAGTTGCTTTAAAAATAATTTTTTAATATAATTTACTTTTTATGTATGTATTTGCCTACGTTTATGGATGTGCACCACATGTGTGCGTCATGCCCACAGAAGCTAGAAGAGGGCACAGGATCCCTTGGAACAGGAGTTACAGATGACTGTGAGCCACCACGCAGGAGCTTAAAAACAAACCCAGGTCTTCTGCAAGAGCGGCAAATGCTTTTAACTACTGAGACATCTCACCAGCCCAAAATCTATTTTTTAATAAAACAAAATCACATAGAATAAAGTGAATTGATAGAAAGAAAATAATAAAAGCCTTACGTGATCTATATTTTTTAAGAAGGGAGAGGAGAAGTGGGATGGCTTAGCAGATGAGGAAGCTTGCTGCCCAGCCTGATGACCTTAGCTTGATCCCTGGCACCACAGAATGGAAGAACAGAACTGACCCTTGCAAGTCATTTTCCAATATCCACTTGCAAGCTGTGGCATGCACTCACACATGTGTGTGCACCCACAGACACACTCACGCATGCAGGCACGCAAACATACAACTAAATACATAATTATAACTTTTTCATTAAGAAGACTTGCTCTCAGAGCTGTTACTGGTAAAGAAGACATAAAAATAACCCATCTTTCCACTACAAAACTGCACCCTAAACATGGCAGAGGGCTCTAAACAGCAAGAGCCGCTCCAGGTCATACTGTTATCACCTCACAGCAACTAGGTGTGTCTTTGCAAGAGCTGGAGGTCAGCCTGGAAAGAGGACTGGAGAGCTTCCGCTGGTGTGGGAGGCAGGCTGGGGCTCCCACATCATCCCGTCTGTCCCATCCCTTCCACATCGCTGCTACAGGAAGAGCCAGAGTGTGTGGAGGACGCCGTTTACTCCAGGGCTTTGTTCTCTACATCTCTCTCCCAAAGAGGAGGAAAGTGGCTAAGTGGGATGCAGCAGTGGCTACGGAGAGGCCAGGAATTCGGGAATGGCTGTCCTACTCACCAACTCTTAGAATCTGGGCGCTCCATCAGTGCATACCCGTGAACATAGGAGAACACAAGAGCCATGCTCCCGGGAACATCAAACCATCCCTTCACTGTTTCACCCATTTCCAGGTTGATTCTCAGGTCAGCCTCTTAAAAACATCCCAGCCACAAGGACCAAGTCCAGGCTCATTTAGATGTCAAATTCTTCATCCCACTCAGTCTGACCTTGGCTCCCAAAAGTCTTACAATTTCTTCCTCACTCATCTTCGCCCCTTCTCTTCCTTCTCTTTCCGCTTTCCTCAATTGACCTCTACCCTGACCCAGGCCCAGCTGGGGCCTCCTTTCTTTCTCCACAACCACCAGGACTCCTGCAGGATCAAGGCAAGGCAGGGGCTTCCCCATCCACTGGACAGCTGTGAGCAGACTTCTCAAGGTTAAAAGGACTCTCAAACACACCTGCCCCAGCCCCTGGCATCCAGATTCCCCTCCCGCCACTGAGGTACTGTCCTTGCTGCGGGAACAAGGGAGGGAAGCCCCTAGAATGGCGCCCACCATCTTCTGAGTCCTGCAGAGCTGAACTGGAGTGGAGGAGGGCAGCAGAGGGCACACGGGAGGTGACTATGCAGAGCCCACAGGGGCCTGCAACATTCACCCCATTTGAAGGTTTGGAGCACCTGTTGTCCCCAGATTCCATGTGGCATTCTGCCAAGGGCATGCTGCATGGTCTCGGCAGTGCTCTGAGAGCTAAGGAAGGGCCTGTAGTGACAGCTGCAGTGGAACTATTCAGACAGTGGAGACAGCCCAAGGAGCCTACAGAGGGTCACAGATCCCTGAGCAGCTCCAACACCGAGGATCAGTCACATCGGTCTACAGGCCCACTTCCCCTCAGAAAGGCCAATCATGCAACAGGTGACCAACAAACCTTAGATTCCACTCCACCTCTTGTGGGGACAAACTGACAGAACAGATGGAAAACCACATTAGATCAGACAATTAAATGGGGTCTAGAAAGCCCAGGCTGGAGGAATCCAGAGACAGCTGAGGGCAGACAGGAGCTGAGGGCACCCATGAGTCTGTCCATCCCAAGTCACAGCAAAGTGACCAGCACAGGGTCATCGTGGGTTCTGTAGAAGCGTCCTGCCTGCCCTCTGCTGTCTCCTCACTCCAGTCCAGCTCTTCCAGCACATGAAGAGAGTGGATTCCATTCTAGAGGCATCCTCTGTTTCAGTGGCAAGGGCCATAAAATCTCTGCAGCATCTAAGACCTTCTAGAAAGAGTCCCAAATCTGTCTCTTGACCCCTTGCCCACAATCCTGACAGCTAAGGTGAAAGTAAGGGACAGGGCCCAGCAAGATGGTTCAGCAGGCAAAGCATCTGCCACCAAGCCTGACGGCCTGAGATCTATCTCTGAAACCCACAGGACTGGAGAGAAATAACTCCTACATCTTGCCCTCTGACCTCTGCATGCATACCACAGTACACACACACACACACATACATATATATATATATATACACACCAAACACAAAATAAATAAATTAGCTTAAAAATATATCTTAAAGTCAAGGACAAGGTCTACTTCCAAGTGACACCACACAACAGTGTTGAGGCACATGCCTGTACTCCTACCAATTGGGAGGCCGTGGCAGGAGGACTGAGAGTCCCAGGTCACCCTGGGCCTGTGAGTTCAAGGCCAGCCTGAGATACATCATGAAACCTTGTCTCCAAAAAGTTCAATAAATGAAAGCCACTGTCTAGAGTGTGCCACAGTCACTGACGGTACTGAACACAGACAAATGCCAAGGTCTGTGTGTCATTGTTTTAAAAATACCCCTCAGCAGGGGCGCAGGATGGGGGAGAGCCATCTAGCAAGGTCATAGGAGGGACAGGCTCTTCTGTGAGCCTAACATGAAAGGAGGGCACCAGCAGAGCACAGGAACGGGAAGCTGCTCAGGACGCCTCTGCCTGCCCACCTCACCCCTGTGCATCCAGGGAGGCAAGATATTGGCTGCTCTGAAAACACAATTCCAGGGTTGTGGGGACTGGGAGTGGAAGTGGGGGACACCTCCCTCCATAAGCCTGCTATATGCCTGAGCACAAATGTCTCACTTGGCTGCCAAGTGACCCCTCACCCAGGCCAGTCTCTCCTCAGCAGGCATGGCCTCCTTCCCTCTCTTCACCAATCTGAAGAGCCCCTTGTCCTGCTGGGCCCCAACCTCTATCTTAACCCAATCCAGTAATCTTGCTTACCTCCTGGGAACCCTTCTCCCCTCAGCAACAAAGACATCGTGACACTACTCTGAATGACTATCTGGGACAGTGATGGATGGGACCTCATCAGAACCAGGACTGCTTAGGATGCACACCTCTTGTCCCAGTTCTTCCTCTGTTTAAACCTAAAGCCCATTTCAGTTAACCAGAAAGTGGACTTGGGGCCCAAGTCCCCAAACCACTCCTTTTCCTAAAATGGACACAATGAATAAAACTCTTATCTGTGTTTGCCTTAAAGACGGGAGGGGCTGTCCTTCCTAAAATGATCGGTTCTCAGTGTGTGCTCTGCCAGGGGTTTCGGTCAAGTGCAGCAAATGCCAAACCTGGCCTGCCCACCACCTGCTGTTTTATTGCGGGGTGGGAGGGCACAGACAGGGACTGTATGGTTTCTTTTGCCACAGAACTGCTCTCTGTAAAGCAGACTAGCCTCGAATTTATGGCCATCCTTCTGCCTTGGCCCCCTCAAGTGCTGGATTCCAGATGTAGGCCACTCTTCCTGCCCCTGCCATCTACACGTCACTGGTGCTGCTTTCAAACCCCTCTGAACAACGGGACCGTGGCCCCGAGGGCTGGAAGGCTTACCACCTGCCCTTCACAGAACAGCGGGTCTCATCTCTGAGACAAGTGACTCCCTTCTGAAGAGTCTGGTCTCCTGGGAATGGAGGTGACGACATGAAGACCTGTTCGGGAAGGCTGGCACTAAAGAGTCTGGAGAGGGTGACATCTGAGCACCACTCCTCAGTGGCCAGGGAGGGATTTGTGATTGAGAGAGGGAGCACTGCACCCTAGTGGGAGGGTGAGTCAGTTCTCTCCGATTGAAGGCCACATCATCACTAGCTCTGGGCCCCATCTAAAGCAGTTATCAAGAGAAGGAATTTGTCTCTGACTAATAAAGACTTTGACCAAACTGAGCATCATATTTGTCTATAGTTATTACACATAGCTGTGTTTCAATATTATTATTACAGAATCAGAATCTGCCACAAATGCACAGTAGTGTGTATACACATACACCCACGTCTATTTATTCCAGAAAGTTACACTGATTTTTGCTAACCTCACAACACTTTGTAAGATAAGTAAAAACATTAGGACTTGTGTTGGTGACCGGCCACGGTGATGGCCTCAAGAGCAATTTCTGACCTCGACTAACCAAGATGCAAAAACAAGGCCACAAGGTGGCTCCAGGACTTCACCGCTGCTGTGAGAGGCTGTGAAGAGAAGGGCTTGGCTACCTTTGAACCACAGGTGCTCAATACCGTCTCACAATACTCAAACGCACAATGCTCAAACGCACAATGTGAATGGAAACAAGGCAACGTCTACCCAAGCCTGGGTCCTCAGTACCTTTGTTGAAGTCCTTGGGGTCTAGTGACAGACTGTAACCGGGCAGCGTCTCCAGAAGGAGCTTGTAGCAGGCCCTCCAGCCAGGCTCGGCGATGCTGGGAGCTACACACTGCATGGCAGCCACGCGCTTGAAGAATGCTGACTTGCGGTGGAAGCCGATCAGCTCGTAGAGTTCAGATAGGATGCTGTAGCGCTGGATTTTCTCTTCTTCGGAGAGCTGAAGCACAGAGAGAAAGCAAGAAGCATAATGCACCTGGAATCTGGGACTTTGGGGGACCCCTGTGAACACCCCAAGACCTTTCATGAGTCAGGGCTACAAGCACATCCAGCCTTTGGCTAAGAAGGCCCAGATTCTCAGGCACAAGGGGGTTGACACACAACGCAGGAGACATCCTTCACAAGGAGGAACAAGAATCCATCATGACAAGAGAAATGGGGAAGGGACTTTGCTGGGCTCCTTAGGACATATCATGTGGAGCTGCATGACGAGCAGATGATAACAATGCCACCTGACTTAGACTTAAGACTTCCTGGCTTATAAGCACGCCTCTTCCAGGCAAGGCCTAGTACAGTCTCTCAAGGGTGATGGGACCAAAACACCCCTGGTGGAAAGCACCCACTAGATGCCCACAAACCACAGGCTTTTTTTTAAGTCAGCTTACATTTGATAACTAGACCCGCTTCGTTGTTGTCAAGGTGTTGTGTCAAACTGTCACCCATGGGCCATGGTGACGCAGCTGTCCTTGAGTTATTTCTGTTGCTATAAGGGATCGGCATCAGCCCAAGACACCCCAAAACCAAGTTCTCAGCACAAAGGAGATGTATTTGCCACAGAGGGACAAAGGGCAGGGAATAAGAGACAAAGACAGGAGACAGAGGAGGATGAAAGATAGAAGGAGAAGGGATTAAGAGAGAGACCCAGAAGGGATATTTGTCTTGGGAGTGGGCACAAAGGACTCTAGCTAAAGAGACAGATGTGGCCCATAGGCGAAGGTGGTTTAGAAAGGAAAAGGAGAAGCCCTGAATTATGATAAGGTGTTTAATTTTAATTGGGCATGTTAAGCAGGTGGGTCAAAGGGGACTTTTGGTTGCTGGACTTCAATACATTGATAAATGGACATTGCTGGTCAGCCTCATGGGAGACAAGGTCTGTACAGGCAGCAGACCTTGCCAGACACCAAACCCGTGTTGCTGGTCCTGGAAAAGCACCCTGTGCTGTTCAGAACCCCCAGGTCTGCAGTATTTGGCTGGTGCAGCCCGGTGGAATGAGCGGAACTGTGTGGACTGCTCAGGAGTCGTTTAATACACAAAACACCGCCCAGGTACCTCACAGTCATGGCAGGTCTCTATGGCAGTCCCAGCCACAGCCACAAAGAAAGCAAGGCCATTCCCATGTTTCTACACTTGCTGGCACCCACTACACCCACAGGGAGACTATGGGAAATGTAGGAAGCAAGAGCCTCTCCCTTGGGGCCTGTGCATTTACAACAGGTAGATTCCCAGCTTAGAACCCATGGAGAAGATTCTAGAAAGCCGGGAAACAAAATAAGTACTGTGTGTATAGTGAATACTTCAGACAAGGGTCAGCAAGTGCTAAGTGAGTGCAGCTCTGGGGCACAGGGGTCTCCAGCTACACACACATACACACACACACACACATACATACACGCACATGCACACACGCACATACATGCACACACATACATGCACACACATGTGCACACATACACGCACACACACATACACATGCACACGCACATACACACGTGCACACACGCACATGCACAACCCACATGTGTCCTAAATCCCTCACACTATCTCCTTGACGCTGTCCTGGTAACATGCTCTCATACGTAACCTCTAGCCCCCCAGTGCCATTCCTTTTCACCTGCACTGCTCACACTGAGACTCTTCCAGGGTGGCAGCATCAGTTCCCACCCACGGGGATGATGCACAAGGACCCCACTGTGCCATGTCTGATCACAGATGTTTGATGTCACAGGAGCTCGTGGCTTTGGCCATGCTGCTGGTGTTACTTTGCGTTCCCTGATAACCAGGCGCTGAGCACCCTTCCCTGTGATTATTGGCCACACTTTTATCTCCCGTTAGGAGGTATTTGTTCTAAGCTTCTGGCAGTTTTTTAAATTAGACCATTCATCTTACTATGGAGCCGGGCTCACTCGTCACAGGTTCCAAAGCTAAATCCTTAGTCATACACGTTTGGTGAATATTTTCTCCCAGTCTGATGCCAATTTTCTTTCCTAAGAGAATCATCTGATAAACAGAGACATGTCACGTGACAGAGCTCACACTATCAATTCCTTCTCTCTTGGTTAGCATTCCTTGTGTCCTAGGTCTAAGAAATTTAGGTCCAATGCCTCTAGAAGTGTTTTGACCGGGCGTATGATCCATGGACACCAAACTTGCACAGGACGCAGCCTTGCTGCAGAAGACGCTAGTGTGCCACTATCAGCCATGGCAAGGGACAAGGAGAGGGGTAAAAGAAGAGGCAAACATGCTGACTGCCTCCATCCCATACTGGAGGCCCCTAGACCCTCGCTTGGACATCCTGCACACTGAACATGACAACAGATGATGATGGTGGCCTCGGCCAGGGTCCTTTCCGCAGATAACAGCAAGCAGAGGGTCCAAACCCCTGACCTCTGTCCTCCATGATTCCCATGGAGGGAGCCCGCTTCTATTGTAGGCACAAGGTTCTCACAGTCCCGGCGTCTGGCCTCTCATTCTGCACAACATAGGAACGCAACAGGACAGCAAAAGATGAGCACTCCCCATAGAGGAAACTGGAATTCCTTCAGACTCTGGGAAAACCCCCTTGTCAACAAGTCCGGGCACAAGAGGTTTCCAGTTGGCATGCTGCCACTGACCGGGAAGCCTCCAGTGAACACAAACCCTGGAAGGCTGGGGGCAAGGCTGCGCCGAGCTAATGTGGGCAGCCCAAAGATCTGGGGGAGTGCAAAGTGATCCTGGGCAAAATCTTGAGAGGCAATCAAGTCCCCACAGTCATTTCTGACCTCCCGCTCTTGTGGGGGCCATGAATCAGCACAGTTTTGTTCTAATTCTTCAGCAGGCTGCATAGCCATGGCCTCTGGGTCCAGGGCCCAGATGTTTATGCAAATTTCCGGCAGAAGCATCTGGAAGACACTCAAGATAAAGAGGCCTTAGTCAGAAGACGGGTCATTCTGCTATCTCACCATTCTACTTCCAACCAGAAAGTAGGCAGAAACCCACTTGGTTCTAAGAGTAGAAAGGAAGTGGGGGCATTGTTAGAACATTCTGGCATGGCCGGGCAGAGAACAGCACAGTGCACTTGTTGGTCTGAGTCACAATCCATCAAAGTCACCAGCTCTGCCATTATGACTTCTCCTCTGAGAAAGGGAGAGCAGTCTAATTTTTTGGTGGCTGGGAAGACTAAATGAAATAATGTGGACATTTAGGACAATGGGAAACATAACTGTCAACAGAGACCTCCTCACGACTTCTAAAGGAGTGATTTCATTTTTGAGGTGTGTGTGTGTGTGTTATGAACACATGAGTGCAGGTGCCCATGGAAGCCAGAAGAAGGCATAAGATCCTCGGCATAAGAATTCCAGGAGGCCAGAACACACCGGAAACGGTCGCTGGGAATTGAACTTTCATCTGTGCAAGCGCTCCTAACACCCAACAGCGAACCATCCCTCCAGCCCCTGTGGATAAAGACTTCAGATCACAGGTTACAACTGAATGAGTCAGCCAGGAATGCTAAAGAAAACAGCTTGGCCCTTTCAACCTTCAAAACTGCAGGAACTCACTGAGCTCTGCAGAGCAAGGCAGGACAGGAAGGGGCTTTGAAATAGCCCATGTCCACTGCATGCTGAAGTGGACAAGGCAGGAAGGACACAGCTAGTCTGGACACTCTCCAGTCTACAAGACCCATTCTGCTCTCTACACATCTGCAGCTCTGAGACAGAACTTCACGGAACTTCCACTTTGCCTGGCATAATAACGCATGCAGGTAAGCCCAGCATGGTACCAACCAGCTAGAACCAAAGTGTCACTTGAGTCTCAGAGTTGGGGACCAACATGAGCAGCATGGAGAGACACCCACCTCAAAAGTATTTAGTTTACCTTAGAAAATAAGGTAAATTATATATTTGCATTGATATACTTTAAAAAAAAAGGTAAGACCAGACTTTTCAAATACTGCCTGTTTTTATAAAGAATTCTTTGCTAATCTTTATGAACTTTGTTTTTTAAGGTACAGCTCCAAACAGAACAGAACCGTGAAGGTGTAGGACCCAGCCGTGACAAGCTCAATAGAGGCCTGATTCTGAGAAAGATCACAAACTGAGACCACCCAGGCACACCCAGGAACAGACCATCCAAAGGGAATTCCTAATATTCCAATCTTTGTAGATAAGATGACCTGCCAGCACACACCCATCGCTTTTCAGCAGGACACCCCTAGACAAATGTCAGCCAATCAGGATTGAACCTGTCACCCCACACCCTGCTAAAGTAATTTTTCTAGTTTTTGCCTTTAAATAGTGCAGATGAGGTCCCTGGTGGCTTGTGATCGTGCACCCAATAAACCTTGCTTTTGCACTTCAGAGAGTCCATCTCCCTGGTGGTCTGTTGGGGTCCCCACGGACTGGGCATAACAAAGGGACAGAAAAAATTGAGAACGGTGAATTGGGAGAATGGGAAGACCGTTTACTGTCTACCATAATGACACTGGGAAATTCTAGAACACCTCATCTAACCCAGAAAATGAGACGAAATAGAAAATGACCAAAGCAAAATACAAACGAGTTAAACAAAACCAACAAATAAAAATAAAAACTCAAAATTTTAGCGTTAAGTCATGGAGGGTGACTACCAAATGTTTCCTTGGGCTGAAAATACAGCCAGCAGCTCATGGGTGGAGCTCTTGCCTGGTAAGTGTGAAGCCTAGGTTCAAGCCACAGTGTTGGGAGGGAGGGAGGGACGGAGGGACGGAGGGAGGGAGGGAGGGAGGGAGGGAGGGAGGGAGGGAGGGAGGGAGGGAGGGAGGGAAGGGCGGACATGGAAGAGAAAAGGGGGAGCCAGGAAGGAAAGGGAATGAAAAGGAAAAAAAAAAGGAAGGATATATTGGCTCTTTATTACAGACAATCTATGTTCGGGGTGAAAGACAACATTGTTTGTTTTGATCTGTAGGGAGGTTGAGCAGGTTGAGATGGGGTCTTCCTATGTAGCCTAGGCTAGTCTGGGGCTCACTATGTAACCAGATTAGTCTGCGCTCCTCCCCACAGCCTGCAGAGTGCTGTGGTTACAGGCACACATCTGTCTAGATGGTTAAGATGGCTAAACTCTCCAAATCCATCTACAGAGTCAATGAAATCTGCATGCAAATTGCTCTAACTTCTTAAAAGAAAAAAAAACCTGACAGGCTAATCCTAAACTACATACGGAAATGCAAGAGACCCAGAATAGCCAGAAAAAAATCCTAAAAAAGAACAAAGTTAAAAAACAGATACTTCCAACACTAAACTTTACCATAAAAAGTCAAGCATGGTGGCACATGCTTGGAGGCCAAAGCAGAAGAACTATCCAGAATTTGAGGCTAGCCTGCTCTATATAGCAAGTACCAGACCAGCCTGGGCTACATAGAAACAGCCTGTCAGAAAGAAAGTGGGAGCTTTGGGAACAGTGATTTCTCCTGAGCCACATCAAATGCATAAAACCACACCAAAGTAAGCTAAAACACAGAAAAACTGAACTTCATCAAAAGCAGAAAAGCATGTCTTTGAAAGACAAGGAAGGGCAGTAGTGCTGGGTGGTGGGGGTGCACACCTTTAATCCCAGCACTTGGGAAGCAGGGACAGGTGGGTCTCCGGGAGTTCAAGGACAGCCTGGCCTGGCCTACAGAGAAAGTTCCAGAACAGTCAGGGCTACACAGAGAAACCCTGTCTCAAAAAAAAAAAAAAAAAAAAGGAAGAAAGGAAGGAGGGAGGGAGGGAGGGAGGGAGGGAAGGCAAGCGGGCAATGGCCATGGTGGACACTTGGGGTCTCAGCCACTTGGAGGATAAAGTGTGCCCTGGAATTCAAGCCCAGCCTGAGCAACAGAGCAAGAGAAAAAGAAAAAGAAAAACAGTAAAATGGAGCACATTCCTACAGAGCAGAAACCTGACAAGAAAACACCTTCCAGGTGGCACTCACCCATACAACAAAGAAGTCAGCCAAGGATTTACAGTGGGTGGAACAGTCTGTGTTTGTGCGCATGAGACTGAGTTCAACTCCTGCCTCCAAAGAGATAAAAGTGGGAAAGGACTGTGATAGCCGTGTGTGGATGGCCATGAAAGTTCCAGAACAGTCAAGGCTACACAGAGAAACATACATACATACATACATACATCTACATAAAAAGATGTCCAACAACGTGGGGCATGAGGGAAATGCAACTCCAAACCAGAGCCTGACATCAGCCCCCTCCCACTGTGGCAGCTGCGGTCAAGCTGCCTCTGGATGGGAGGTGAAGAGGTGGGAATAGTGCAGTCCTTGGGTTCTGCTGGTAGCAACCTGTGGCAGTCCTCAGAAAGGTGGTATATGTCCACGAGGAGTGATAACATGGTTCACAAAACCCACGCGTGAACAGTCCCAGCACTGTCAGTCAACAGGCAAAACCTGCCGGGACACCCCTGCTGTTCACCAGGGCATGAAGGGGAAAGCTGGGCCTGGAGACAGAGTGGCCAGTGTCTAGCCACAGAAAGGAACCAAGTGGGGGCTGGAGAGATGGCTCAGAGGTTAAGAGCATTGCCTGCTCTTCCAAAGGTCCTGAGTTCAATTCCCAGCAACCACATGGTGGCTCACAACCATCTGTAGAGGGGTCTGGTGCCCTCTTCTGGCCTGCAGGCATACACACAGACAGAATATTGTATACATAATAAATAAATAAATATTTAAAAAAAAAAAAGAAAGGAACCAAGTACTGACTTCCTCTGTGACGGGACAAACTCGCAAACACACGCCTGGCGAGCTGGACGGACGAGGACAGGCTCAATGCTCTGGGTGGTGGGCAGCCAAGCATCGGCTGTACCGCCCTGGCCATCTTCCAGGAGCCTTGAAGCACTCCCAAATAAAAACCAAGTCTGCTGCGCATCACAACCGGGAAATAATAAAAACAGCTCGTCACAGGAGGGCCTTGAAGTGTTAAATGCAGAAAGACCGGGAACCTCTTCGCAGGAAGCCTGTGCGTCTCTAGGGAGGGTTGCCACTGTCATTGCTCAGAGTGGTGCCGCAGCACCAGAGAACAGGGTGTGAATCATGCTGCAGATTAGGAAGTGTCTGGTCACAGACAGGCACAGACGGAGAGACGAATAAGGCCCCGGCCCTCCTCCAGAGTCTGCACGTGTTAGCAAACTCTCCCACTGAAAGCACGGCTTTACCATTCAGCTCAGCTTTAACCTCCGAAGGTAAACACCCTGGAACCTCTACAAAGCAATGAGTGTCTGCGACGTTCATGCATTTGTTTACATTCTGCCTTGTTCTGAAGAAAAACCTAAAATCAATTTTTTCAAACACACACACACAATTGAAGTGCACTAACAACAAAAAGACAAAAGAAATCAAGGTAAATAGAAAATGAGAGTATTGTTAATGAAACCAAGGGAAGGTTTGATCAGAAAAATGCCTGCCTACTATACAGTGGGCATAGTTACTCAAGGTGTCTGCGGGCTCGGTTCCTAACTACACAGAAATCCAAGGTTCCTCGAACCTATGAGAACACAGTGGCTTGCAGGTCCCCAAAGAGGAATTCTGAAGTAGCCCTCGCATCCCCACAGCCACCAGCAGGGCACAGGGCCTCTGGCTCTCCTGGCACTGGTCACTTCCCTCTTTTACCATCTTTTGTGGTCATAGTGAAGATCTGAAACTGAGCTCAGCAGGCAGTGCCTGGTCCAACCGAGGCTGAGTGGGTCTGGCCACCACGGCCACCAGATACCTCCTGCTTTGATGTCCCCACAGATTTCCACTCTCCTGAAGCCTCCAGGGCAAGCCACACACCAGAATCTTGTTAGATCAGAAACATCTCAGCTCGCTTGCTCTCTTTCCTTCCCCAGTGAGGAATTCATTTCCTTGTAAGAGCCATGAATTCCCCATCGGCTGCCACTGGAAGCCACTGACTCCCCTGGCCAGTGCTGACCTGTCTCTGCATTACCTCAGCCCCCGCCCTCTCCTTCCCGCTTCCCCAGTCTCCTGCCCATCTGACTGGGAGCTCAGACTGACAGAACTACGAGGGCTGCAATCACTCCGGGGCCTACCAGGCTCTTGCAGAGTTTCCTTAGCAACAGCTTCATTAAGGAAACCCATCAAAAAGGAAATGCAAAGAGGCTGATCTTCCATCTGAACAGAGTAGCCTGCGTAAAATCAGAATGGCTCTGGAGAGGAAATTAACCAGAGACAAAGAGGTTGCAAGTCTCCTCAAAAAAGCCTCATACACCAAAATGTTCTGAGAGGTCACACAATCTTTCCGGAACTTAAAGAGGGAAAGAGGTCAAGGACCTGTGCCTCAGTGTGACCCATCAGATGCCAGCCTAGTCCCCTCCCCCCATACTTCCTTACTAACACTTTCTCTTCGGGTCACCTGCCATTCTCGTTGAAAACAGGTATTCAGTTCCTTGTGTTGTTGGGGGCTGGGGGAGCCACAGGATGCAGGGCTGCCTTTAGGAAGCTCAGAGAGGGGGATTTAAATAACACTGGTAGACTGTGAGGGAAGCCTGGGCTCTGCCTTCAGACTCCCCAACCCTGCAAGTGGTGAAGAAGCTGTCCGGACTTTAGGGGTGCCTCTACCAGCCCTGTAAGCCAGCTGCTGGGGTGTGACAGTCAGTTCAGTCTATGCGGCTCCCTCTGATGCCACGGTGCTTATGTCCCTGGGATGAATGTATCCAGAGCAGCCCCCCAGAAGGTATCCAGTGGGAGCATGTTCTTTTATTCTGCAGAACTGACTCACCTGGGAATTACTTGCCTGTGGGTTTATTGTTTAGCAACCCAGTTAGTTCCCCCTCCACTCAGCTCAGCCAGCATGGCTCATGATTGTTTGCCGCTCGCTGGACTTCAAAAGCAAGCGCGCGCGTACACACACACACACACACACACACACACACACACACGGCCTAGTCTGGCTCCTGCCCATCCCAGTGGGAAGGGAATGGAAGTTGTGGGGTAGGGAAGGGAAGGGAAGGAGGCATGAACACACCTGCCAAAGACCCCTCACCTCTAAGTCACTGTCTCTTTTCCTAAGCTCCCCTCTGAGGACACGGATGGCTATATATAGAACACAGGATCTCAAGGAACACATAGATGCATACTGCAAAAGGAGGCCATGAATGGATGTGAATGAGCAGCAACTCCTAACCATTCTGGCGAGCCCAGCAGGTGTGCATTCTGTAGTAGCAGCGTTTGCAACTTACAAGGAGCCTCACAGAAAACAGGCTGAGGGGCTCATGACTCCTCTAGTCACACAGGGAGGAGACTGACTGAACCTGGGTCTGGGGACTGAAGTCCCAGCCCTTCTGTTTTCATCGCAACCTCGTGATTCGACTGTAAAACCTTCATGCCCAGCACTCGGATCTGGACATAGCCAGCTATTTGCTGTCGTTTGTGAGTACCAGATAGTTACCACAAACCAGCCAACATAGGCAGGCCCCCCTGAGCCTACACACAGCCTCTATTCTATAGAGACCCTTCCCAGCACTGCTAAAGCCCCGTGTATTATTCACCAGTTCTAATGCCCATGCAGGGATTCTTAAAGAGAGAAGGACTTGTGCTAAACACATCTCCGTTCCTTCCAAAATGTCCACATTTGACCAAAGTCATTCATTCCCATCAGTTCCACAATGGAACACACTTGATCAAGAACCAAAAACTTGTTCTATTTCAGAAAAACTACAGGCCCTGCCTTTCACTGTGATTATAAAACCCCACCAGAACTCATTATTTTGCTGCCTGCTCTACTAGCAGGGAAACATCGGGATGAGTCAACTACAGCAAAGTGCCTGCGTCTTTGGACAGACTACGAGAGGCGGGTAACCGCCCTGTGCCGCAGGGCCGCATTTGCCACGGAGCACTGCTGCCCTCTAGTGTTTGCCTGAGGCCAAGCAGTACAACAGCAGCGCTGATCCAAATTAATGCCTGCGTTTCCAGTGAAAACAGCTTTGCAGCAGGTACAAATAACCTACCTCTAATCTGCAAAGGTAACTTCAGTAACAAAAGAGGCAAAGCTGAACTGGTATGGCTGGCAGCCACCAGACCTTCAGCACCAAGACTAGCAGGCTGTATTCCCCAGGCCTTCCAGTTCAGCTTGAAGCCTCTACTGTGTCTCAAAGCTGTCCCCTGAAACCCCTAAGCCTGGAGACAACAGCACTGGTCCATTGCAGACCTGTGCAGGGACATAGGACCATCTAATCTAACCTGGCTAAACCAATCTCAGGGCTTCCCTGGACCCTTCCCAGTGTGCCTGATGAGGCCCAGCACTCTTCACCTGGAAGCATGGCTTTATCAGGGTCCCACCCTCTTGCCTGTGAAGTACCCTTGCCCTGTGTCCTACCCTCACTGTCCTTTGACAAACTTTCACCAGTTTGACCCCTGCTGGCCCTCCATGCTCCAGACCAGTCTGATGAAGCTCTTACCCCCATCTCTGCTCTCAGCCACTTTGGTGATCTCGTCCCCCCCCCCCCCCCCCCCGCTCAGGTATTAGTGGGTCTTAACTGTCCTAGAACTCAGTCAATGCACATCTCGCTAAGCTTGTGTATGCCTGGCATGGGACATCCTGCCTTCCAGTCCTCTACAAGAGCGGTAGCCTCAGCATCTCAGAAAAACACAGCCTAGGAGGCAGGGGAGATGGCTCAGCAGGCAAAGGTGCTGTCGCTAAGCCTGACTACTGAAGTTCAGTCCCCGGAATCCACTTGGGGAAGAGAGAGCAGACTATCCAAGTTGTCCTCTGACCACATGCACGCTGTGGCACGCACGCCCATACGCATGCACAGATACAAACAAAATAAATAACCAGACAGTAGTGGTGCAAGCCATTAATCCCACCACTCGGGAGACAGAAGCAGGTGGATCTCTGTGAGTTCGAGGCCAGCCTGGTCTACAGAGCAAGTGTCAGAACAGGTTCCAAAGATACACAGAGAAACCCTATCTCAAAAAAAACGAAACAAAACAAAAAATGTAATTGTAATACACACACACACACACACACACACAGTGCTGGGCCCAGTGTTGAACCCTGGGTAGAACCAAGTCAAACAGTAAATTTCAGCACTGAGACTGATAACTCATCTTGGGCCATTTCCCAGGCAACTGAAGCTTCCACATCAAAGGACCAAGTTTTTGTCTCTCCTGCTTCCTGATCACTGGAAACCAACAGAGAACAGAAACTGGGGCCTCTCCCAGGCTTCCCTGAGGACACTGTGTACTGCTGGTTCTCAGTGCACCCTCACTTTGAGGCCATAAGAGTTCTTCCCCTACATGAAATGGCCGGCTATACTGGGGCAATCTTCTTTGCCAGCCCTACTCGGTGTTTCTCTCTCCCTCCGTGTTACAACTGACACTTCACACACTCACTCTAGTATCTGACCTAGGAACCCAGCCCCGTAAGACCAGCCTGAGGGGCAACACAGGGCTCTACAGCAAGCAAGACTCGGAGAGGTCAAGGAGCTAGAGTTTTAGGCAGTTATAGTCGACCATCTGATGTGGGTGCTGCTGGAGATGAACTCTGGTCCTCTGCAAGGGCAGGGTGTGCTCTCAGCCAGACCCATCACTCTAGCCTTGGGTTAATGCTATAATAGGTATTTTCCATTCCCCCCCCAAGAAAAAAAAAGAATCTCTACAGTAAACATGACAGCCATCGGTGTACTGAGCACAGGTGACGGAATGGGTGCCTGGCAGTCACGCCTCTCAGCGTGTTCAGGTAAAATTTTCTGAAGCCCCTGCTGCCCTCTGCCCTATCCCCCCAGTTGCCCATACTTACCTCACTCTTGTCAAGTCCACCAGTGTGGTTCTCAAATGCCCACAAGATGGGGTCTGCCTTTTGCCTCTCAGACCCCAGTCGGCAGGTCCAGTGCCATCTAAAATTACTCTCCTGGCCTTGCCCTCCTCAGATACCAGGCCTTCCTGTTTCCACCTGTCTTCCCAAAACAGCCTAGATTCACAGATACCTCATGCTACCCCTCTGCCACCCAGATTTTACCCTATTCTGAGCAAACTCCAAAGTCTGTACCCTCCTGCTGAAACTTAGCCCTCCTTCCCCACCGCCCATCCCAGTGGCTGCTCTCTCTGTGAAAGCCAGACTCCTGGAAATCTCCTATTCTGTCTGCAGAAGCCACCTCCAGTGTCCCTGGTTCCTACCACATCAGGTTATGCCCTTTGGCCACCTGCTCCCCTTGGCACCTCTCCCTCTGATGTGCATCATTCAACACCATTCAACACCAGCCTTCCCTACGAAGCTGCCACTCAGTGACGGCAGGGTGGCTGCTTATCTCCGGGTGTGTTTTAGCAGAATGTCTGCTCGACCAGTGTTTGTGGACCAGCTGAAGCTGCTGGAGCCCTGGCTCCCTTGGCTTTCCTATACATCAGCTACCATCCTCCCAGTCTCTAGGATAGGAAGTAATGTTGTCAATCTGCCACTAAATGTTTTCATGACTATCTTATGAAATACCTTTTCAAGGGCTGGGGCTACAGCTCCGTGGAAGAGTGCTAGCCTAGCACACAGGAGTACCTCAGCCTGCCCTTCAGGCTCAGATTTACATTTGGGAGGTGCCTAGTGAGGGACAGGAGTTATACAAGCCCTAGCATTACAAATGGCAAGCATTTCACAAGTGACAAAGGCAAGAGCCATGAAGCATGTCAAGGTGGCAAAACAGGCAGGAGCCAACGTTTTTATTCCAAATAAAAATTGGGAGAAGAGGGTAAATTCCTAATTTTGAAAATATAATACACCAAAATAAAGAAGATGGATATAAAAATAATCACATACATTTGGCTCTTGGGCTATGACTGCTTCATTTTTCTCATGCCGCACAATCATTGAGCTAGATCATGAGTGACACATTCCAGGAGAACTGAATCACCTGCCACAGAGACAGGGAGGCACGTGCTCACCTGCCGGAGATTGATGTACACGGCATTCTGCAGAAACTCCGAAGCTTCCATGCCACGCTTCTGAATAGCCAGGACTCGCACGGCCTTGACACACGCTTCCAACTCAATCACCCCAGCATTCTTATACTGTAGATATAAAGAAAACACTTCCATCAGCAAAAAGCAAGGACGTTCCCAGGGCTGGGAAGCTGCCATGGAGACTCCAGACGTCCCCAGTAGTACTTCCCATGCACAAGGTCCCTGGTACCACTCTGGGAAAAGCTATTTCTGAATCTGTTTTAATGGGTACAAGTTGGAATAAACCAATGATCCTCTAAGTGTGTTGTATTGATTAAAATCATTTGACCACAATGTTTGCTATGTTACAGACTTCCGGGGGGGGGGGGGGCAGGCTGAGGTCCCCTCAAGACCAGAAGTGATTAACATTTAGAGGAGTTTGGGTTTGGGATGCTCAGCCCATATAACGGATGGACGCTTTGCCATTTTTCTTAAATGCTCTCACACCTGCGCCTTTAATACAGCCTCTGGGAATGTGTTGCCTTTTGCAGAAGTCACCTGGGCTGTCTGTGTGCAGTGCTGCTGATCGCGTCTCAGAACCACCTGGACCCAAACCACAGGCATTGGAACAGAACAGGTCCTGTGGGGCTCATCAGAACCACTACCACTTAAAGCAGTGGTTCTCAACCTATGGGTCCAACGCTGGGATCACATATCAGATATCCTGCATCTCAGATATTTTTACATTACAATTCATAAAAACAGAATTACAGTTATAAAGTAGTAATGAAAGTAATTTCTAGTGGGGGGAATCACCAAAGCATAAGGAACTGTATTAAAGGGTTGCAGCATTGGGAAGGTTAGAACCTCTGACCTAGAGTAACATGTTGCTCCATAGGACAGAGAAGGTTCAGCACCATGGACAGTCCTCATTATCTGCTCTGGTCCTCCTGGACCTGAGCTAGCACTCCACACACAGTGGGGACCTTAGGTCACACTGCACACACAGTGGGACTGGGCAGCAGACTGCAGCAATACAGTGCTCACGCCCAGGAGCATCTTGGAACTTATTCTCAAGCTAAAGGTATAAGCACAACAGATCTGGGAAGCACACATGTGCACAGAGGACACGAGAGATGACAGATGCGCACTGATGGCTGTCTGGACACAGTGACCAAATGAGCACAGTTCTCTGCCCCCCACCCCAGTCTGTGCACTCATGATGACTGAGTTACATGCACATGACACTGCTGGAGACAGGTGATTGGAACCTATTCTCTGGTGCCTAAAGAAAGACATAAGACTGCAGACTGTCTGGGGTCCCCGCCAGGTCTCCAGCTCATGTCTCCTGATATAACAGAACACCCTGAGACACTGCTCAGGACTCCAGGAAGAAGCCATTCACAGAGCAGACCGTTCTGCGGACGAGGCCTCTTGATGAGTCCTGAATGAAAGCCAAGCACTGATCAGCCCTAATTAGTCAGGGGACCGGGTGGCACGGGAAAGGCTCAGGCTCCTTCAGTGGAGGAGGTGAGAGAAGAAAAGCAGAAAGGGCCCAGGGAAGCACAGACATGAAAACATGACTCAAGAAAAGCAAGGCATGTATGTCCTCCTCCCGCCTGCATTACAGACATCTGAGGAGCAGGCTTTGCCCAGATGCCATGTAGCATACTGAACCCAGGAAGAGGAGGCGATAACCAGGGCTTTATTGATCAGTACTAATGGGCCTTCCCCATGCTGGCCATTTGTATATGTAGAAACCATTGACCCTGATCAAGCATTGTCTGCGGCAGAGAGAGGAGAAAACAGCACCTGAGGCTGTAAGGCTGCAGAGTCGGATGGCTACAGTCAGCAGAGGTGAGCTCTGGCTACATCTTGCCAGCTGTCTGCTCTGCACAAAGGGGACAGGGTCACTCTGAGGACAGAGCCACCTGGCTCCTTTGATGTGTCAGGGTAGATTAGTCTTTCCCCAGAGGTGAAGCTTCAATGTTCGCTAACACAGTACACAAGGGGACCACTGAGGCTCCGGCCTGGCTGGTGAGGGGCCGACCATCTGTAGTCACAAGTGTGGCCCACAGTGCCAAGGGGGTGAGTCTCAAGTGTGTACAGTTGGAACCCTATTTTTCCAGGCCTACACCGCCTTCCTACGGCTGCATAACAATTCATTTCTGTGTTCTTCTTGAATTCTTGAAGACTTTTTTAAAAAAGACATGAAAGGGCTCTGAAAGGAAGGCTTGATTTTTTAACAGCTGGCTTTAAAATGAACATTAAAGCAACAGTCTAGGCCAGCAAAATGGCTCAGCAAGTAAAAACACTTGTGGCAAAGACTGACAACCTGAGTTCCTGAGTTCAATCCCTGGGACTGACAGGATGGAAGGGGAAATCAATACCACAAGTGTACTCTGGCCTCCGGACATGCACACACACAAGCACTAAATAAACAAATGTAAATTTTTCAAAAAGCAAACTACATTTATTTTGTTTGGTTGGTTTGTTTTGTTTTTTAAGACAGGGTTTTTCTGTATAGCCTTGGCTGTCCTGGAACTCACTCTGTAGACCAGGCTGGTCTCGAACTCACAAAGATAAACCTGCCTCTGCCCCCTAAGTACTGGGACTAAAGGCATGTGCCACTGCCTGGCAGCACATTTTCTTAATTAGTGAATGACAGGGAAGGACCCAGCCCATTATGGGTGGTGCCATCCCTGGGCAGGTGGTCCTGGGTGTTATAAGAAAGCAGGCCAAACAAGCCATGAGAATCAAGCCAGCAAACAGCACCCCTCCATGGCCTCTGCATCAGCTCCTGCCTCCAGTTCCTCCCCTGTTCAAGGCCCTATTCTGACTTCCTTCAATGATGAACAGTGACTGGAAAGTATAGAAAAAATAAACCCGCTTCTCCCCAAGTTGCTTTGGGTCCTGGCGTTTCAGCACAGCAACAGTAACCCTGACTAGGATACACTGATTTTCAGAAGTCCAGAAAGCTGATGTAGAAGTATCAATAATGATTAGCCCTGAATGGGCTATGACAGTCTTTTTCCAAAATTATATTAAATATATACTGTCTGTAATCATTTTAGGCATATAGCACTGGGCATGAGAGAATAATACAATATTTACAAAAGCGAGTAAGAGAAAAACAGGTTGGCAAGACAGCTCAGAGGGAAAGGGTACTTGCTTGTCATGCCTGATGAGCTGAGCTTCATCACCAAGACCCACATGGTGGAGGGAAGGAACCACCCCCTCTATGTTGTCCTCTGAACTCCACACGCATGGCATGGCACAAGCACACATGAACGCCATCAGTAAAAAAGAAGTATAATCTATACTGGACATTTTTTAAGATATCGCAACATGACATAATGTCAACAGGGAACAGGGAACGCTCTGATTGGATACGAAGCCGTCGAGTCACCTTGCTGTAATAGGAAATGGCCTCTTTGTACTTGTCAATTATGTCCTCGGGGCTGAGGCAGTTCTTGGCCCGTCCGATCTCAGCACTGGTGTCAGGATTGATGCCGTTGGTGGTGAGGGCACCTGCAGACAGAGAGAGAGAAAACAGCCTTTTGCTATTCCCTTCTTGCTCCTTCACTGCTTTCAAGAGGAATGTGCGGGAGACAAAACCTAAGTGCATGCCACGGAAGTCTAAACCCGGTGAGAGTCTTCAGGTTATCCGCGAGCTGTACTGGCAGCATCGGCTGCAGGGTTAGCTAACTCCAGCGGGCTACCCTCTCTGCGACGATTTTCCATTAAAGAACATGAAATGCATTACATAAAAGCAGCATATGGAAAATGACCCAGGGACCACACTAAGGCCTCAGAGGAGAGAAAATGTATGAGCCACTTCCTGAGCTGGATAGCAGCCAAGAAAATGACTTGGAAGTGCTAGTCGCCTCTCCGTGGCTGTCAATTTCTGTTTCTGACCAACCCTTGCCACCAAACTCACACAGGGACAAGGCTGTGGAGAACTCCCGTCTTCAGAACAGAAGTAGCTACAGAGAGAACTCCAACTGGGACAAGGAAAGACAAAACTGTCTTTGATGTCACAGAACACTCAAGAACTACCTGCTTAAGCCTCAGTGGCTGAGCTCCTAAGTCCCGTGTTTATTTTACAGACAAGGGCATCTCCCAAAATCCACTTTCCCTACTTTCAGCTCAGGGCTCAGTGTTTCTAACGGCAGAGGGCCAAGATGCGCTTCATGCACTACCGCAGGCACCATGAAAGCGCATGTGGTACCCAGGCTCTCTGATCCAGGGCCCGTTTTCTCAACTGCATGCTTTCTCCCTCTAATTCTGTGAAGAGCCTCGTATATGTTTTTGGAACAAGACAGAAGAATGATGAGTAGGTAGCTATGTGGAAAGATGAGCTTGAGATGGAGAGAGGGAAAGCTAAGTTAGGAGACTGAAAGATGGAGAGAGGAAAAGGCTTCTTGTGTCAAATCCTCCTGCAATAAGAAGAGAGAGAACTTAAGCAGAGAACCATGAGGAGGTAGGAGAAGAAAATATCTCAAATCTGTCCTTTGTAAGAACTACAGTCAAATCCACATGGGCCAGGGTCACAAGACTTGGGCACTCACAGACCCAGGCATCCCTTGGAGCGGAATTCAAGAGGACAGCCATCATGCCTGGAGTAAGGGCACTGCTGTTGAGTGAGAGGAAACCACCGCCGCCACCGCCTGCACCCTCCACACACTCCCTTCTGCAACCACAGCAGCTGCAGGAGGGGAACACCAAGCTGGGTGTTCCTGTAGGTGGGAGAGGGCCTGGAGGAGCCAGGGCTTTCCCAGTTCTCAAGATGATGGAGCCATTGCCTCTAAGGCTGTGCCTGGGGCCTGGCCCTGACCACAGTGTTCTGTCTTCAGTTCTGTGTGCCTATCATCTTTGTGTTGCATGTCCTGCATGAATTAGTATTTAATACATGACCAGGGGTTTTGAAGTGTTTTGCTGGTACTAACAAATTACCATCCAATTCCTGAGTACTTTCCCTGGAATAAAGAGGCATGGGGAAGGGGAGAAAGAGGATTTTGTTGTTCACACAGGGCCACATCTCTTCTCCAGCCCAGGAAAAAAGACAAGAAAAGTCCCCAGACATTCTTCCCCTTTGTAAGGAAAGAAGACATGAGTGGCCCTGTTCCCCAAGTGGATGACTTTATTTAGTACAAGGCTGGAGGGTACACCTCACAGGAAGCAACCAAAGACCGCGTCATCTATAAGCCAGAACCTAGTCTTCAAAGAGTCACTGTGCCACTTGATAAACAAATAACAAACTGAAAACGCTCACACCCTGCAGGCCTGATCTTTCTGGTCATCTGCTGACTTGACAGTCCTCAGAACCCAAACCTCTAGCTGACAGCCAGGAAAATCAACTCCACAGGCTGGTGGGAACCCAGGCTGGAGGAGCAGCAGGGTGTGTGAGAAGTGGCATGTGGCAAAGACAGTCCCAGCAGACAAGATGGCCAGGAGTCCCTACTTCACAAGATTGCATGCAAGACCCAATACTGGAAACTCAGGCAGATACATGCATGGAGAAAGACGAGAATAAGCCAGAGATGAGCAAAGCCACACAGAAAGCAACCACACATTAGCAGGGTCAAGTATCACTGTAACCCAGCCACAGCCGCATGTGACGGCAGACCAGGTGATCATGCTCCAAAGCCAGTCACACACAAAGCCAAGTCTGTCACAAAGGTGCTGTTGGTCCTACTGGAGGACTTATAGGAAGCTGAAATGAACAGCTGGCGGTCCATGTGAAAGATTTGCAAAGTAGACAAAATAATACATCAATGTGCTATGGTAGCCTTGACACTGGACGTGTCCCTGAGGCACCAGGATGGTAGCAGGTCTACAACTCAGAGCTGAGAACACAAAGCAGGGATGGAAGGGAATGACAAAGAAACTTTCCAGTAAGATCTGCACATCTTAAGATATTTTAAAATGATAATTAGAATTGTGGGGGCTGGTGAGATGGCTCAGCTGACAATGGGGCCTGCTGTTGAAACTGATCACCTCAGTTTGATTCCCCAAGACCCACGTGGTAGAAAGAGAGGACAGACTCCCCCCTAATTGACCTCACATGCACTCTCGGCCCTCTGGGCACCCACACACACACACACCAAATAAAGAAATAAATACAACTGTTTTAATTGAGATTTCAAATCTGGACACATGTTTATAATTACAGGACACAGGCTGAAGCAGGAAATCAAGAGTGCAAAGCCAGCCTGGATTATAAAGGAAGTTCAAGCCCTATAAAGCCCTGTCTCTATATATTGTTTATACACTATTAAAATAATTCCGTTTTTAATAGACTTTGTCCATAATTTCATGAGTTTACCAGATGGTGTAGGACAGAATGTCACATGTGGCTGTCCTGTCATCTGCCATGTGAGGTGTCCAGATTTAAACACACATATACAGAGAGAGAAAGGAACGAATGAATAAAAATGCCTTTCCCCTGGCCTTGATTAATATATTTAGAGGAAGCTACAAGGTAGCTTAAGTCCATCCAACTTGTTGTTTTCTTTAAAAGTAGTTTCAAATATTTTATTTGATGAGTATTTTAGGATGTTTTTAAGACTAAATACAATTCTTTTGAGTGTTTTTTGTTTGTTAGCATGTTTGTTTTTAAAGATTTATTTATTGTACATACAGTATTCTGCCTACATGCCTGCAGAAGGCACCAGATCTCATTACAGATGGTTGTGAGCCAACATGTGGCTGCCAGGAATTGAACTCTTCCAGGACCTCTAGAGGAGTGGCCAGTGCTCTCAACTGCTGAGCTATCTTTCTAGCCCCGTTTGTTTGTTTGTTTGCTGTTTGTTTGTTTGTTTGTTTGACAGAGTCGTGCTATCTGGCTGGCCTGGAACTTGCTATGGAAGGCCAAGTTCGCCTCACACTCAGAGAGATTCACCTCCTTTGCCTCCCAACAATAGGGATTAAAGGCATGCACCACCACACCCGGCCTCTAAGTAAAATTCATAAAGACCAAAAAAAGGGGGGGTGGAATATAATGAATATGTCAAAGCCAAAAAATTATATAATTCAGATATAATGGGCAAACTTATAAAAAGACACAAACCAACTAGAAAGGTAAGGGAAATCTGAAAAACCCAAAGACATTGAGCAGAAAACCAAAAACTTTCCAAGAAAGAAAAGCACGATGCAGATGGCCTCAATTATGACGTCTACCAAGCATTTATGGCCAAATTAAGACCAACTCTCCACAAACTCTACCTGAAAATCCCAAAGGAAGGAATACTATATCAGCAACTCGCTCAGTGAGGCCAACACCATCCTGATAATAAACCTGATAACAGCACAAAGCAGAGCAGAACCTGGCAGGCCACTTACTGCTCAGGAGCACAGACACTAACACTTCCCCCCAACAAGAGCTCACTGAACCCAGCAAGATATAGACAATCACAGGGTATGAACAAAGGAGATATCAGCTTCACATCTAAAAACCAGTTATCACAATGAAGGGCAAAGGACACAGGATCTTCTAGACAAAGAGGGGAAAGGCAGAAAAAGTCAACACTTTCCTGATAAAAAGTCTCCCCACACTAGAAAAGATAAGACATAATGGACGGAGGATGGCTTTAAACCCAACCTACAGCTAACACCACACTAATGATGAGAGACTCAGTATGTGCCCCCCGAAGGTAAGGTCTCAGCCAGGAGGACACCCAGATTCAAAAGCCAGAAGTAAGAACGACTTCTGCTTTCAGGGGCCACCACCTTGCACCCGGGACTGTAACAAAGTAACTGAACTAATAAATGCAGTCAGCGGGGCTGTAGGGTAGAAGGGTTGACACCTAAAAGGTCAAATTCCTAAATCAGCTGGCAGCTCACCAGCTGCTAACGGGATTATGGCAAGTCCGCTCCAACACTGGAGTGTTCAGATAGCTAAGAATACATGGCACGGGCTGGGAAGGTGGCTCAGCAGGTAGGAGCACTGCTGCTCTTGCAGAGAGCCAGAGTTTGGTTCCTAGTACCCACATCAGATGGCTCACACCACTGTCATGCCAGTTCCAGGGGATCCAATGCCTTCTTCTGGCCTTGGTAAACATACCCACACACGCGCACATAAACACACACATGCACACATACAACAAAACAACAGTAAATCTTTTTAAAAATAATAAAAAATGTATGCATACATATATGTATATATACTCTGAGAACTCTAACCAGAGCTGAACAAATTAAAGATATGGCCAGGAAATACCAGTCGCCTAACATGTATGAGAACCTTAATTCTCAACACTGCATGGGAAAAGGGTAATAAAGAAAAAATAAGTAGAAAGATATGCCAGGTCCACACACTGGAAAATTTAATACTTCTCTTCATATTTCTTATGTATATGCAGATGTATATGTACATGTATATGATGCATTGCCTGACTATGGATATGTATATTGAATGCAGTGCCCATAGAGCCCAGTAGAGGGCAGTGGATTTCCTGGTTGCTGGAATTATAAACCACCTGATAGAGGAAATCAAACTCAGGGCATTCCCCAAGAGCAGTGTGTGCTCTTAACTGCTGAACCATCTCTCCAGCCTCAGAAGATGTAATATTCTTTTGTTTGCTTTGTTTTCTTTTTTTGAAGCAGGGTTTCTCTGGTTGTCCTGGAACTCACTCTGTAGACTAGGCTGGCCTCAAACTCAGAGATCTGCCTACCTCTGCCTCCCGAGGGCTAGGATTAAAGGTGTGCGCCACCACCACCCGGCACAGATGTAATAGTCTTAGGTGGCTGTATGTAATGCATCCCATGTTGGTCTACAGACTCATAATAATCGCTAGTAAAATCTCAGCAAGATTCCTTTCAAAAATTGACTACCCCTAAAATTCATCTGAAAATTCAAAGGACCCAAAATAAACACAACCACATCAAATAAAAATGTAAGCAATTTCTAAATGTGTCTGTTTTGCTTTTTGTTGTCCTTTAAAGCTCTACAATGGACGTGATTTGACAATAAGTCAGGTTTAAAAATACACACAAAACCCCTGAAATAAAAAAAAATAATAAAAACCCTGAAATAATTATGAAGAGATAAATAAATGCTTAGTAAAAAAAATCTTAATAAGCATATCGCTAAGCTCTCATAAACTGAAAACATAAGTCATAGGCACCACACACTCCATGGGAAGATTAGCATACTAACCAAACCTTTCAGAAGGCTCTAATTCAGTAACAAAGAAACGGGGAAACTGCATTTGATAGCCAATCCAATAGAAAATCCCCATGCTGACACAAGCTCACCAGGACAAGGTGGAATCTTTTCTTCAGAGACTGGAGTTCCACACATAAGCTAGGATAAAGTAGTCAAACTACACTAGACCCAAGGATGCCTTTGAAATAGAATTCTAAAGGTATACCACTTGAAAAGCTACAGGACGTTCAGAGAAACAGACAGAAAAGAAATACACAAACATATGTGTGATGGTGGCTCCGCCAACTGTGGTCCCACAGATGCGCAGATGCCTTTGCTTACTACAGGGTGCTAGGTACTTTAACCCAGAAAGAATATCTTAATTGAGCCAAGAAATTAAGAGTCCTCTTCTCTTGTCAAATCTAGTTAATGAATCTTTTCTGCTGTGTGCACCTCAGACATATTAGAGATGCTTCTCAAAACAGTGAAAAGCCTCAGTGTAGGCTTTGGGAAGCCTCTGCTATTCTCCACGCAGATCACAGGCACGGCCACGTGATCCGCCCCAGTGTGGTTAACAGCGGACAGCCCTGCCAAGGCCGTAGTGAGACCCGGCCTTTGGAACACCTTGTTCTCACTGCTGCAAGACAAAACAGCACCATGCCCATCCAGGCTGTCACTAGCCATGTCTCTGACAGGCGACCTGTACCTAGAACATAAAGAGAACTGTGGCAACTCAGACAGAGAGAGCAGCCCTTTCAGAGCAAAGACACCAGAGACGAGTGCACTTTGAGAAGGTGCTCGTTAGCTGTAAGAGAAACTCCAGAATCCGGCGTCCCAACAGCCGTGCAGGGGGCACTGCTGCATACCCACCAGGAGTCGGGAAGGTGACAGCTGCTGTGACAGACACGAGGGACAAACTCGCATGCATGGCTGCTGGGACTTCCCGTGGTGTGACTGCTTTGGAGACGTAGCTGCACGCATAAGAGAATTTAAAACACACAAAAATCCCCACAACGCTCTTTGCAGCACTGCTCCTAGGAGCCAACGGGTGCATGAGCCAAGAGACTAGAGAAACAAAATGTGGCATGCTGACAGGCCAGGGACACATGCTGAAGGGGCGTGAAATCCTGAGCTGTGCTGGAAGGGTGGACCTTAAAACACTAAGTTAAAGAAGCCAGTTCCAAAAGACCTCAGTTTATCAAATGTGAGATGGGCACAGTGGGCCAGCCTGGAGTGAGAAAGTAAATTAGAACTGCAGGAGCCCAGGGGAGGACAGGAACAGAGAGGACGGCAGCTGTGACCACAGAAGGTGAGGAGCTTCTTGTTGGGGAGAGGAAAGCCCTACAACGGCCTGCTGTGCTTGGCTGTAGACTCAGTTTGAAGCTGTCTTTAAAAATTAAACAGCATTCTCAACCGTGTGTGAATTGCTAGTTTTTGTCACTGGAAGGAGACGCTAACCTCAGCACCAAAGTGGGAAAAGCAAGCGAGCAGAATGAAATTAGGCAAAAGACTTTGGCTTGAAGGAGGTACTTAGTGGATGTGCACGCCATGTTCAGAGCCAGAGAGGGTTCTGAGAAAGGAACTGCGTTTAAAGAATAGAGCAAGAACCCAGAAGTCCATCTGCCACGCGTGATGGAGGAGGCCCTCTGTCCTAACTTAGCACTGAAACAAGCACCCAGAGCCGAAGGAAGCACGCAGAGATGCCCACCCGGCTTCCTCCGGGGAAGTCAAAACCGCTTTCCACATGATGATCAAACCTAGTGCAAATGGCGGACTTCCTGATGGCTCGGTGAAAGAGTCTTTTCTGTGAGGCTGGACAGTGGTGTCACCTCTGAGAAAGTCTCAGGGGCACTGGCAGTGACCCCCCTCCTACCCAGAGCACTACCCCATAAACTTCAAGGGTCTAAACTGCAGAAAAGGCCCAAGTAAA
Organism: Microtus pennsylvanicus; assembly: GCF_037038515.1. Classification (NCBI taxonomy): domain Eukaryota; kingdom Metazoa; phylum Chordata; class Mammalia; order Rodentia; family Cricetidae; genus Microtus; species Microtus pennsylvanicus. The sequence goes on from NC_134580.1 coordinate 1,977,660, forward strand.
ACATGGTCAGGCTCTGTCTGGTCTAACGGCTCCTACCAGAGACCTGAAGGTGCAGGTTGCGGGCTGGGGTCTGGTGAGGCAAGGGTTGGGTGTAGGAAGAGCCTCAACTCCCTGCCTGTCTCCCTTGGTGAGTCCAGCATCTCACTTAAGGTGGATGCAAAGATGCCCTCCAATGCCAGGGCCAACTGGCAGCAGCGTCCTCTGTAGGTGGCTCTCCCAACCACAGGCTCTGACATGGTCCAAGAGTCACTCGCTCATCCCCACAGCCATAGTCAAGCCTGCATCTGCTCCAAGCTCTGCAAACTCAGGCGCAGAACCTTATTCTCAGTGTTTTCACAAATGACAAACACATTCTTCCCTGCCTCAACGAAAGTGTGACTTTCGGAGTGGTCCTAATCTGTCCCATCTACTTCTTCCACAAGTAGGTACCTTGACATTCAGTATTTCATATCAGGCTCCACTAACTGGTCTTGGCTCAAAAATATCAAAGCACTCAACATTAATTTCATTTTTGAGCTTTCTTGTTTGTTTCAACTGCATGCATGCACATGTGTTTGTTGTGTGGGTATGTGCATGTTTGCGTGCAGACACCAGCAGAGTCCAGAAGAAGGTTTCAGATTCCCTGGAGCCGGAGTTACAGGCATTTGTGAGCCATGCAACATGGTTGCTGGGAACCAAATTCAGTTTGGTTCTGCAGGAAGCACTCTCAACCACTCCCCGGGGCTTTTGTTTGTTTGCTTGATTTTTGTTTTTGAGACAGGGTGTTGCTACACAGCCGAAGCTGGCTCCTGCCTCAGCCTCCTGGGGGCTAATGAGACTATAGGTGTATACCATCATGCCTGGCTTGCCAACCTAACTTTCACCAGTACAGAAAGTCACTGGCTCCTGTCACACGAAGGCCTGCCCTTATGTTGATTTTTCTTTAGGAAGCAAACAAAACATTGCAAGGTTCTCTACACTCTCCACAGACCATACTGAGACATTTAGCCAGCAGTGTAGAGACAGGCCTTGAAGCAGACAGTACACGCGTGCAGACCTGAGGTGATTCCACTCCAACATGCGCGAGATGAAAGCAGCCGGCTTGAGTAGGAAGCCCGGGGAAACATGACTGCCTGGTTTGTGTTCTTTGAAGGAAGGCCACTGCTACTGCACTCTCACCACCTCGGCCATTGTTTCTAATTAGACCATAAACAATTGAACTCACCACAAAATACTCAAGCACTGTAACACAACAATTGTCTGCTGGATTAATTACAGAAACTAAGAAGAGAAAGACCCAACACTTAAAATAAGGAAAAAAATGCAAGATTTCTTAAGAACACATATACATCCAGGCTGGGTGGCTCACACATTAGGAGGCTGAAGCAGGAGGATTGCCACTAATTAAAGGCCAGCCTGGGCTATGTAGCAAGACCTGTTTGCCACCAGCAATAATAATAGTAGTCTATGAAAAAAGTAATAGGGAATTCAAATCACTGTGGAAAGGGGCGCAGGCCATAGACTCAGAGCAAAGTCATTATTGCCATGAAGGGATTCAAAATCAACAGCACAGACATGCTGGGTGCATTCAGAGAACTCAAGGCACGATTCTCAATCATTCGCTTCACCATGCTAGGGGGAAATTGCTCCTCTTCACCAGACACATGAAGCAGCGGGGTGCCCCATCAAACAAGACCAAACGATAATCGGGTTTGTCACAGTTCTGATTTAAAATTACTTAAATCAGAATGTTCCAAAGATCACAGTCCAGAAACCAAAACCATTCATTCACAACACCATGAAACAAGCACTTAAAATAATAACAATAATAATAACAAAAGAGACTAAGCACAAGATCATGTACCTGGGTCAATGAGAACTTCTTGCGCCCCTGGAAGAAAGAACAGATTACGGTCTTTTATTTGGAAAACAAAAGCACTTTTAAAGACAACTAGAAGAACACACTTTACAGTTTGCATATTCCCTGGGAAGTCTGAGATGCTGGCCTCTACCACAACAGCAACTGGGAGCAACGGCACGGCAGGCACAGTGCTCTTTTGCTTCTGTGAGGAAAACACAACATCTACTGTTTGTCGTGTCTTGAACAAACAGGAAAGAGCCCCCTTACCTCTTCCCTTCCTGCTGTTTGAACACACACACAGAGAATAATTTTTTTAAAAGGATGAAGAGGGAAGGGAGGAGGAATTTTGTAGTGAGTTTACACATGAAAGCAATCAGCTCGCTCTTCTCAAGCAGCTGGGAGAGCCTTCCTGATCTGCTGAGCCATCCAGATGTCAGTGAGGCCAGAGAGCAGCGTTCTCTGCAGAAAAGCACACCCCGTGAGCTCTGGGCCCAAGACTCAAGCTCATCATGACTGTTCTCATTGTAAACAGTTTAGTAAGATTCAAAAAGGTAGGTCCCAACAGCCTATGCTCTTACTCATCAACACACATTTGTTCAATTGTCTGTGTAAAGAACAAGCTCCATGATTATGGTGCCAGTTGACAGCTACGTGGTAAAATTTAGCAATCTTTTTATTTTGCACGCACGCATGCACCCGCACGCCCACACTCAAGAAACCAGAGGTTAACCCTGTATGCCATGTCTCTAAAGACACCCACCAAATTTTCTGGGTTTGTTGTTGTTGTTGTTGTTGTTAATTGCCTAGGGCTTGCCAATTAGGCTAGGCAGACCCAAGAACTCACCTGTCTCTCTGCCTCCCCAGCACTGAGATTCCAGTACGCACCACAGTACCCAGTTCTTTTCACATTGGTTCTAGAGGTAAAAGTCCGGTCCTCAGCTGGATGGTGGTGGTGCACACCTTTAATCCCAGCACTCAAGAGGCAGAAGCAGGATCTCTGAGTTCAAGGATAGCCTGGTCCACAGAGTCTGGACAGCCAGGGCTACTTAGAGAAACTCTGTCTTAAAATGAAGAAAAAAAAAAAAAAACTAAAGCAACAACAACAAAAAGGTCCGTTCCTCATGCTTGGGTGGAAAACACTTTGGTAACCAAGCTGTTGCTACGGTGCCTTATGTATGCTATATATGTCATGTACACGTGTGTATGTATGGCTCATGTGTTCATCAGGGAAGCTGAAGCAGAAGGATCCAAAGCTCCGGGCCACACAATAGACTCTGTCTCAAAAGCATCAAGCAAAGCAGGAAGTGACTCCGTGGCTTTAGGTCGGATAACACTGCAGCATCATTGTTGCCCATCCTCCCTGGACACTCGCTCTGTGTGTGTGCGTGTGTGTGTGTGTGTGTGTGTGTGTGTGTGTGTGTGTGTTGCTAGCTAAGCCCAGATTTCACGTATGCTGGAGAAGTACTCTACCTTTGAGGTAGAACCCCAACCCCGCCGAGTTGTTTTATTTTTGATTTTTGTTTTGTTTTGTTTTGTTTTTTGAGACAGTTTCTCTGTAGCTTTGGAGCCTGTCCTGAAACTAGCTCTCGTAGACCAGGCTGGCCTCAAACTCAGAGATCCGCCTGTCTCTGCCTGGGTGCTAAGATTAAAGGTGTGCACCACCACCTCCCAGCTTCCCACCATCTCCCCTCCTCCCCCCATCCCCTGCCTCAGTTTTAAGATGTAGAATTAGAATTTGTTAGGAGATTTTCCTATGTAACCCTGGCTGGCCTGGAAGTCACTCTATAGATCAGTGTGGCCTAACTCACAGAAATCCACCTGCCTTTGCCCCCCAGATGCTGAGATTAAAAGGATGTGCTGCCACCATGCCCAGCTAGAAGGTGTTTTCAAGTTCAAAGGTTAAGAGAAAGAGAGACACCCAGGAAGAAGGTAAGCCACCCTTGAGAGCACAGCTGTGGGCCTCTCAAACAAGAGTTACCTCCAACTTGTTATTTTATTGTCGAGACCAAGTCTTGCTCCATCACCAAGCAGGCTTCAAAGTTTGAATTTACCATCCTCCTGCCTCAGGCTCCCCACTAACTAATATTTACAAACCTGTACACCAGGCCCTGGATCTTCTACTTATTTTTTTTTCCCATTTACTATATATACAGCATGTCTGCTGCAGGCCAGAAGAGGGCACCAGATCTCATTACAGATGGTCGTGAGCCACCATGTGGTTGCTGGGAATTGAACTCAGGACCTCTGGAAGAGCAGCCCGTGCTCTTAACCGCCGAGCCATCTCTCCAGTTCCGCTCTTCTACTACTTAATTGGGTCTTCCCTCATAACACTATTGCTCCCTACTTGAAATTATCAAACCTTATAAAATGAGGGCTCCAATGCCAGCATGACGGTACATGCCTATAAACTCAGTAACAGTGGGAAGAGCAGAGCAGACCCAGGTTCAAGGCCAGCCTGGGCCACTTGGCAAGACTCTCATCCCTCTCATACCTATTCCCAATGTAGCCACAAGGAATAAATCTCCTTTTCCTGCTTCCCACTTTTAACTTGGCTCTTTTTAATTGGCTTATTGAGGATTGGTGGCCAGACCTGACTTGGGACACAAGCTGTGACAGGCAAGTTCGGTAACACACCTAAAGCATCGAGCTGAGCACAGCACTTCCATACGGCCACCTCGGCTGAACTGAAAGCCAAGGTCTTCTTCTAGTGAGCACAGACGTGGAGAAGGAAACCCAGGGCCTGGCTGGCAGCCTTCCTCTCATCAGTAAGATGCAGCAGAGCTGTGACGTCACAGCTACCCGGTTCCTAATACTCGAGGGAAAGTCCAGTTTCACTGCTGCCCTGACAGTACCTGAAACCCTCACACTGAGCTGACATGACAGGAATAACATGGAACCAGAAGGCTTTTTCCAGATACACACTGGGGACGCGTCTGAAGCAGCAAAGGAAGAAACCATGTTCAAGCAGCCTGGTTTAGGTCCTCTTGTTCAAGTGGGAAAAATAAAAAAGCAATAGTAATATAATAGCAATAATAATAATAAATAAAAATAAGTGCAACAGCAACCCCTATGAACATCCTGCAAGAATCCTCCCAGGGTCTGCCTAGTGCTTTTTCAGGGACTACAATGCACAGCTCACAGGCCTGTTGAGCCAGCACAGGCTCTAGCTGGCTTCAGGGAAGGTGGCGCTCGCTGTTCAACAGCTAAACTAAAACGTCTGCCCCCCAGATGTCGGCTAAAGAGACAGGCTCACAGGGACAGCATAACAGGAAGGGCGGGGCATCTGGCAGGGAAGCTGAGATGCGGGCTCCTTCCAGCAGCCAGTTACAAAACTTTCTCCAAATCTTTGCATTTTTCCCAACTGAGGGGCCTGGAGAAACAGTTATGAGCTGTCAAGAGGTTAAAAGCTGTTGCTGCTCCTGCAGAGGACTGGAGTTCAATTCCTAGCATCCACATCTGGGGCCTTACAACCATAACTCTAAGAGATCCAATGCTCTCTTCAAAACTCCAGAGATATCCTCAGACGTGCACAGATACGCACATACTCACAAATAGAAATGTTAAAAAAAAGCAAAGCAGCCATCTCCCCTAAGTTGCTTTTGCCGGAGTATATCATCCCAGCAGGTGATAAAGAAAATAAGAGAGCTTGTCTCTGCCACCTAGTGCTGGGCTTCTCATGTTGGAAGGCACGTGTTCTTATCCACTAAGCCATCTTCCCAGCCCCTTTTAGAGAGAGAGAATGAGTGTGTATGTGAAGACTCAGGTCTTCAGAGTCAGCGGCACGTGCCTTTACCCTCGGAGCTGTAACCCCAGACTTCCAGTATCTTTTTAAACAAGATCTTATTCTATAGCCCAGGCTGGCCTGGAGCTCATTATGTTGTTCAAGCAGGCCTTGGAATTATGGTGATCCTCCTGTCTCAGTTCCTTGGGATTATACAACTTAGTCCCAGTCACATGTAACAAGACGGGAATTTAGATTTCTGCTCTTCTAAGACTCATGAGGTAGAAGGCAGGGTGTTAAATGCTTGTCTGCGGTAAATGCTCACCTCTGTGCAATAAGACAAGGCTGCCACTACATGCCAACTGGTCTGGAGATTAGAATCTGAAGTAAGATGGCACATCTGCCCCCAGACCCAGCTGCCGATGAGCTGCAGGCCGCTGCCTTTGCAGCGGTCAGTCTCTCTGACCTCCTGGCCTTCCAGTACTTTCACACAAAGGGAGGCTAAAGAAAGGCATTTCTCCTGAGATATGGAGCAATTCTTCGGTTACTTAAGAATCTCCTGTCCATACCCAGCAAGGGGGAAAAAAGATTGTTATCCTAAGAGCGTCCAGTGTCTGAGATCACATCGGGGGCAGTCAGCACACTGAAAACCTTTAAAAAAAAAAGTTGTTTTTGCTGGCTGTGCTGGAGACAGGAGCACCTGGGAGCTGACAAGAGGGAAACTCCAGAGGCTGTGTTCTCACAGCAGGGCCTGCAGCTACACCCAGCACACGCTCCAGCATCTGGGGGAGATCAAAGTCCTCCCTCTCTCAGCATCGCCTCTCAGCCTGCTCTCTTTCCTCTCTGATAATGGAGACATCACCAGGGGCGTCCAGCAGACGAGCACCAAGGACCCTCAAGAACCATGCGCCTTCATCTAGGCAGGTGCCTGCAGAACCAGATCACTCAGCAGCTTTGGCATGCTCTACAATGGGTGACCAGAGAATTATTATGACTCCCCTTCTAACGTGTTAACTACTGGGGACTGACGTTTCCTGCGAAAGCCATGCCTCTGTTTGAGATTCTGCAGGCTGACTGAATGACTACTTCCGTGACTGTAGAGTTTGACTGTGAAATTATCCCGGGCTGTCTTTAGCACCTTGCCGGCCATTCCTTGCCCACCTCTGGAAAAACATTCTCGTGACTATCAGGATAAACCCCTTGTGATATATTACCTTAGCAGGTCCCAACCTTCCATGAACCTAAAAGCTATGAATGTCATCAGACAGCACCTGAGACCCATAGCAGAGATGTCCCGGATTTCTGTAACCCACCTAACCAATGTCCCTATCGATGTATTTGATGGATGACAGTCTTTGTGACTGTCTCTGGTTCTGTAACTATAAAAATTCCATGTAGCCATGTCCACAGTGGAAAACGTCACTCTGGACACTCTGTATCTATGCTCCTGGCCATAATCACTTCTATTTGGCTCAGAATAAACTGCCTCCTTCCCTTTTGCGTGAGAGCTGTGTTTTGCAATGACACTACTTTGTCCCCATATAGGAGGGAATGAAGCTTACTCTTTGTGGAAGTTTTCTAAACTTTTCACAGACCGAAAAGTACCTAGCAGCTTTGGCTTTGGCCTTGAGTTAGGGCATTCCTCTTTAGCTGCCTAACCGTTGCTATGTGACCAGTAATACACTAAGGGTCAAAAGCTCATCTGTGGGTCTCCTCATCCACAGAAGTCTTTCACTCTTCACTGGAACAAAACAACAGAACACCAAGTCTAACTCAAAGGAAAAAAAATTTCAACGAAACCAGAAATAGCCCTGGCCCCTGCATCAACAGTCAAAACCAACCCCGGGGACCAGTGGTACCCGTTACACAGGCACAGCATGGGTTCAGAAGCCAACGATTATTATATGTGACCCTTCCTGCACCTGCAGGGCTGAGGAGCCAGAAGAAAACATCTCCAAGACTTCAGAATGCACAGACTCTCCTGACCTAGAAACATTCATCAGACCTAGAGGAAAGAAAAAGGTAGCACAGCACGCTACTCCTCTCCTTGGGGACTGCAGTGGGTGCAGGCAGAGTGAGGCAGGCTCACCTGGTCGGTGTCTGTTTGCTGCTTCTGAGGGAAGTGAGCCGCCTTGGAGCCTCCGAGCCCCAGCCTTGCCTCCAGTTCCTCCGGGATAGTGGTAGATGACGGACGCCGAGCACAGCCCTTCCAGGGCAGCTGGGTGCGAAGAGGAGCAAGAGATGATTAGCGAAGTCACCCTGCAGTCATTCTTATTTGAAAAGGCCAGTTTCCCAAAAACAAAGTTCACAGTTAATAATCATTAGCTGGGCATGGTGGTACATGCCTTTATCCCAGCACTGGGGAGGCAGAGGAAGGGGGGGGGGGTCCTCTGTAAGTTCAAAGCCGGCCTGGTCTACATAGTGAGTTACAGGCCAGACAGAGCCTGTCTCAGAGGAAAGAGAAAGAACAGGAAGGAAGGAAGGAAGGAAGGAAGGAAGGAAGGAAGGAAGGAAGGAAGGAAGGAAGGAAGGAAGGAAGGAAGGAAGTCGGTCACTAGGTCTGCAGCACATAGAGATGTACCACCTGTCTTTGCAGGCCATGTCAGGGAGGACAATGCGAGAGGCTAGCAAGGCTCTGGGTGTGACTGACGGCCTGTGTACTAGAAAAACTTCATTTCCTCCTTCATTCACAGTCTGTAGGGTTCTTTTTGTTTGGTTGGTTACATTAATTTACTTAACGGGGTGGGAGGTGTGATGGCTTGTGCCACGGTGCTTGCCCAAGTCAGAGGACACTTGGGAAATTTAGCTCTCCCCTTCCAATACGTAGGTGCAGGGGATTGAACTCGGGTCATCAGGCTTGGCAGCAGGCACCTTTACCCACTGGGCCATTTTGTCAGTCCTGCGGGACCAGCAGTTTTACCCCGGTGCTATGCCAGGTTGTAGATCTATGGCACAGGAAGTATGCTGAGTCAGAAACATGGAACAGTAGGGCTGGGGTGTGCACAGCAGTGACAGAGAGCTTGGCCAGCAAGTGTGAGGCCCCGTCCTAGGCCCAGGAGTGAAGGAGGGGGGCGGGAAGGAAGAAAGGAATTTAAAAGTAATTCCTCTAAGGTAAGACCAAACTCTCTCTCTCTTCCTCTCTCTCTCTCTCTCTCTCTCTCTCTCTCTCTCTCTCTTTTCTTCTCTCTCTCTCTCTCTCTCTCTCTCTCTTCCTTTCTCTCTCTCTTCCCCCCCCTCTGGTTTTCCAAGACAGGAGTCTGTCCTGGAACTCGCTCCGTAGACCAGGCTGGCCTCAAACTTAAGAGACTCGCCTGCCTCTGCCTTCTGAGTGCTGGGATTAAAGGTGCACGCCAGCACCACCCCCCATCCCCGGGTACCACTGCACACATACTGCACAGCCAGTTCTCTCACTGGGAACTACATCCTCATCATCCCTACTGTGTACAGGAAGAATGTGTGCTGGCGTGAAGAGGCAAGGGCACGGGCATGGGCAATCAAAGCAGAGGCCAAGAAAGGGAGTATATGCCTCCTTCGGAGGATGCGGGATGGGACAGGTGCAGAGTGAGCAGCAGATAGGTCAGGGAAGTGACCCCACAAAGCAATCAGCAGACACTACCTGCTGCTCCCCCTCACATACTTCACTTTTCTTTGTCATCGTCAAATATAGTGGACGCAACCACTCCGCTCAGACTGCCTTACCTCCCAGCCACAGGAAGTCATTCACCGAGCGCAGGAGCTCCACAGACATGTGGTAGTGTACCAGGGCGTCCTGCAGCATCCCGGCCTGTAGGCACAGGTCCCCCACATGCTTCCGCATGCGGCCTTGGCACCGCTTCTTGTAATGTCTAAAAGAGAAGATTCGAGGGAAATGCCTTGTTATTGCTGCCCCCTCCCGCTCCCCCGGGCACAGGACTGAGCAGAATGCAAGTTTCTACCACTAACAAGAGCTGAGAAGGCGGTGTTAGGCTCTAAGGTTGGAAGCCAGCAGCAGTCATTGCCAGTCATGTGAGCTGCAGGGGTCCTGGCCTCAAAGCTGTGCTGCCTGCATGGTTTTTAAAGTAGTCCGAAGCAAGCCTCCTGCTACCTACTCAGCCACCGCTACAGTCGAGCCTGCTTCTCAGATAGCTCTGATTTCAGCATGATCACAGAGCTTTTAAATCAATCAGTGGTCCCCCCCTTTCCACTTCAGCCCTAGGATTGTTCCATAAAAAGAGATGGGCCGTATCATCAGTCAGCTATCTGGTTTTAGCAAACAGGACGTTAGTCTTCATAATTTCAGAGCTTCGGGTTATGGATCTTTAAACACTGGTGAGGTCGTGCTGTGGTGCAATGCACACTATGGAGCAGGCTCGCCCTCGGAAAACACTGCCAACCCTTTGAATATTAAATAGCTTCAAAGACACAACTCTTTTAGAAAGCAAACCACAGTTGCATTAAGCAAGTTTTCGAGAACAGCCACAAGAGTGAGGAAAGTCCTAACTAAATCAGAGAGACTAGCGATCCCAACAGGAAGGGAAGCCCCGTCTGGTCCAACTCTACCAGGCTGCCCTGGCTCTCTGACTATCTGGGGATTTAGCATCTCTGCACCCAATCCTATTAGAAGACATGTCTGTGCAAAGATGTAGGGGCAGACACATCAGCTTTTGCTATACTCCCTGGCACAGGGCTGCACCAGGATGGTCCTGCTAATGGGCAACACAGCATTGGGCTGCTCTTATATCCCCAGGAGACACAGCCACAGTCACCCCAAGGTCTCCAGACTAGTCTTCCTGGCCTTGCCCCAAGGGGCTACCACCCCCCCACACAGACCCTTCCCAAACCATAACCTGGTATGTCACTCTCCTGCCTCAACTTCCTTGTGCAGATCCGAAGGGGGAGGGGAATCCACCACCAGTTACTCTATGCCCTCATGTCCTGGACCTCCAGGCTCCTACCATTCCGGACAGGACAAGGGCAACTGAGATTGTTCAGCCCAGAACACTGTGCCAAGCCTAGCCTCACCACCTAAGGGGGAAAAAATTACTCTGGGGGCTGGAGATGGCTCAGCACTTGCTATTTTTCCAAATAACCTACATCCGGTTCCCAGCACCCACAGGGTGGCACACAACTGCCTGTAACTCCATCTCCAGGGGATCCAATACCATCTTTTCCCTCCACAGGCACTGCACACACATGGTGCACAGACATGCAAAATACAAATACATACAATAAACAAAACCTTATTTTTAATTGCTCTGTAGGGCTGGGGCTGTAGTTTTTGTGGTAGAGCATACATTTAGCATAGTATGGGGGGGGGGGGCTAGGGTTCATCCCTGGTACCACAAAGAAAGGAAGTGTAAAAGTATCGTGTATGATTGTACATGCACATTATCTAAAGCCATGGCCTTTCCAGAGTGACCTGTCTATCTGGGGGGTCAAGTTTTTTGGTGCCACTTAGCCATCAAGGAATTCTGAGCTTATGACAGAGCTTGGGCACTTGGGTGGGGAGATTTTATTTTTTTAAAAGCACCAGATTGGCTGGCTTTCGGTGCTAGTACCACAGAGCAGACTCAGAAAAGAGAAGGTCTGGCGAGTTTGAGCCTTGACCCTGCTGCATCACCAATTAAACTCTCTGAGAATGCTCAAGCATGGGCCTGCCGAGCCCACGTGGGATACCGTTGGTGATGTGAAGTACACGGGTTCGGTGGCTAGCTGGAGGCCGAGAGCTAGCTGTGCTGGCTTTGCCGCTCCCTCATCTTCCCAGAGAGCACTGAGCCTCACAGTAGCGCACACTTAGCAAAGCACTGCCTTCCTCGCCCCCGCTCCCTGTAGCTACTATGGTCTCAGGAGGTGTGTCTCTTTGAGTCTATCAAGAGGACAAATGGATTCCACAACTAGCCAAGAACCTTTCTCCCACTCCGTCACCTCTCTCCTTAGGTCCCCTACCCAACCTTCCATCTGATTCCACAGAGAGCACAGGACGTTAGCTGGAAATCCCATCCTGCCCCTGCATGGGGCCCCTCCCTTGAGGATGGCCTCACCTGTCTCCTGCCACCACTGCCACTCCACTTGTTCCATACAAGCTCCCTCCTACAATCCAGTGCCAGAGCCCAGGTCACTCCTGCCTGGCTACAGCAGGATTTTCACAGTCTGGATGGACAACCCTCCACATAGGCAATGCCTTCTGGGCACATGTCAGCTGCCCCATATTCCTCATAACCTGCCATTCCCAGCTTCCAAATCAGCCCATCTATTTCGAAGGTTCTAGACACAGACTCAGTGCTGACACGTCAGCTCCTCTAACTACCAATCCAGCCCCAGCTGTTTGGAGCATCTCCTCTGCCCATGTGTCCTGCCACCTCCTCCAGCAGCTGACTACCCGTGGTCCACCCAGATGTGCCGGGCAGAACTATAGATGTTACATTTGACCCTTCCTTTGTTCCTGAAGCGCGCTCTGGTATATTCCCCAGGACCTGCTCTAACACACATCAAGTACCCAGAGCTGTGTACCATACTACCTCGAGGGGGTCCTCACTAAAGAAGTTAGTTTCCCCTGCAGGGGGCTCTTAGGAGGGTCCTTGTCCCTCACACGGGAAGCCCAGAGGACAGGCCAGGACACAGATTCATGGTTCCCCATGGTCTGACGGTCTCCGTGACAATTCTGCTACAGTGAGCAGGTGAGAAGAGGAAAGCCCAGGGCAAGCTATTGTCACATGAATGATGCAGGACCTAGTGAGTGACAGAAAGGCCCTGCAACCATGGAAGGCTCAGCAACCATGGTAGGGCTCCTGCTTTTTCCCTGCAGTGTGGCCCCAACTCCCTGTACTTCTTTTGGCCCCAACGCTAAATGGGAGGGAATCTCTCAGAAAGTCCAGTCTGTCTCCATGGAGACAAAGTAAATGAAAAATGAAAGTGTTTGCATCTGGCCAGAGCAGTAAATGGAGGCTCAGAGGCAGCATGTGGTAGCAGCAGGATGCAGAACAAGACGCAGTGGGGACGAGGTCAGCCAAAGATTAGATGCTGAGGGTCTAGATCTGTGACACAGATGAGCAGCAAGCCATCAGCCTTCCCTGGTGAAGAGTAGCCTTGCCTGCCTATATCGGAGAGAAAAGCCTGGCTGGGGAGGGTCCGGGCAGAGCTCTGCAGGCAGAGAGGAAATAGTGGTCAGTAACACGGGTCCTCACATGCTTAAGACTCAATGAACTGGCTATGTTGAAGGTCATTGGCTTCCTGGTCTTAGAAAGGTCAGCCTTGAGCCCTCTTAGAGAGAGAGAATGCCATCCACTTAGAATGGCCTCTACCCTTTCTGGGGAGAAGCTGCTGACAGGAAGGAATAGGGAATGTGCCCCTGAGGGAAAAGCGAAGAGAGAAGGCAGGCAATTCCCCACAGCAGCCCTGCTCCCCACATGTCTGACCTGCGGCCACTGCCACCATGCACATCCCACAGCCACCCTCCGCATGCCTCACTCGCTTCCAAGCCTGGGTTCAAGCAAGGCTGCACTCTTGGTGTCCCACGTTAAAAATATCCCCCATGGAAACCTCTGCGGCCACCCAAATGAACTGGCATCTCACATCCTCAAAAGAAAAGGGCGTTAGTAAAGGCTCATTTGTCACCAAATACTGAAGACCACAAAGGTCCCTGGAGCAAGTATTTTGACAAACATCAAACACCAATGGGTTAGGTGCCAAGGAAGCTTAAGTCTAAAAGAAAGAAATCAACAACAACTAAAGGACCGCTCAGAACACACAGGGATCTAGGCAGCGGTGTTGGCTTTTTGAAGCAATGGCGGCAATGGGAACAGCACATGGGCAAACTAGCCACTTTCACAGTGGCGTCTTCACAGCCTACCTTTTCAGACCCAACAACATACTCACAGGGCGGTATGACAGAAAAAAAAAAAAAGAAAGAAAGAAAAGAAAGAGGGACAAGCAAAATTAGAAACATACAAGAACAAAAATAAATCCGAGAGCTACACACTACATGTACAAAACCCCTGATGGCTCTGATGAGTGTGTGCGTGTGCACGCACATCCATGCACACCCAGCGTGCCACCAGGAGGGGCTGCTCTGTGGGTTCAATCAACTTATTGTGACTGGGCCAAACCAAACTGGACATGAGCCCAGACCTTTCCCCTCTAGCTACAAGACACTGTCATTTCAGCTTGGACAAGTGTTCACGCTACCACGGGGGGAAGGCAAGTGTGAGGCGCTGTCCTGGCTCCAGATCATCCCAGAAGCCAGAGACTTACAGGGCTGGGATAAAGCCAGCTGAGTCGGCTGGACTGTGGTTTCCCCGGCATCATTACCTCCCTCCAGTCCCAAGCAGAGGCTTTGGAGTGGGCTTGGCTGGGACATCAGCTCTGACTCAGTAGCTACTGACTTCCTAACCCTTCCTCCCAGGAAGCCAGGCCATGATTACAGGCAAAGGTGAAGGAAAGTGGGCTGAGACACACCAAGAGCTTCAGTTCAGGTGAGACATGAAGATTCCATCCAGAGGTACCAAACATCACAGACTTCATGACAGGGCTGTTCTCTGCTTCCAACCCCTAGAGGCTGCCCTTGGCCTAGGCTAGATTCCGTGATGCATTCTTACCAACTCACCACCAAGCAGAAAGTTGCTTGGTAACACTAGATAACTCCAGAAGCGTACTACTTTGAGGCACCCACTCGGCAGCAGGCATGTTACGCCATTTGGGCCTCCCTGGGGATTATGATCTAAATTCCATATGAAGATGCAGGACAGACTCGATTCTTTGAGCTCCTGCCGAGGCCTTCCAGCCTTTGAGTGCCGCGGCTGTACCGAGCTCTCCCTATCAAAAGGGAACCCCTCTTGGCAAACCTGTGCTTCCATCTTGCCTCTTCTGCCAGCAGCCACTGTGGCAAGTGGTTACATGAAGAGTGGGTTAAGAACATAAGCCACATCTGTAATTGTGATCCAAGGAAAAGTGTGAGGAACAGGGTCAGGCTTCATCCTGCTGCATCTCGGAATGCAGAGAATGTAGATACTTCATACTCCAGTATGTACAGTGACTCTCCAGGGACACCTGAGTGGTGTTTCTGACCTCCTGCAGCTCTGGGCTGAGGAAATGACCTGGTATCTATAGAGTGCCTGGCCTGGGAGTGGGAGGCACAGGCTGCACTCCAGGGCCCAACACTTCAGAATCTCCTCTGTGTGCTCTGGGGCAGTACTAACAGACAAAGCAGCAGCCACAGAGGCTAATTCAACTATTTGTCACACAGTTTGTGTTCTATTTTGCTCTTGTTGTTGTTGCTTGTTTTTGTTTTGTTTTTGAGACAGAGTTCCTCTGTATAGCACTGACTGTTCTGGAACTCACTCTGTAGATCCACCTGCCTCAGCCACCTGAGGGCTGGAATTAGGTGTGACCCACCACATCCTGCATCGGTTGCCTATGGTTAAAAAGAGTCAAAACAGGGCTACGGATGTGGCTTGGTAGGTAAAGGGTTTCTCTGGCATGCAAGGAACCCTGGCTGCGGTTTCCAGCACAGCATTAAAAGCACTGGGATATTGCAGTGCTCACCAATAATGCTACTAGCACTTGGGAGACAAGGCAGGAAGAACAGAAATTCAAGGCCACTCTCAGCTACTTAAAGAGTTTGAGGCCAACCTGGACTACATGAGCCCCTGTGTCAAAAACAAAACAGTTAAAATAAATACTTTATTTTTAACCTAGCATATACCAAAGCAAGCTTTTTTTTTTTTTTTAGTTTTTGTTTTTCAAGTTTTGTTTGGGTTTCTCTGTAGCTTTGGAGCCTGTCCTAGCACTAGCTCTGTAAACCAGGCTGGCCTCGAACTCATAGAGAGTCACCTGCCTCTGCCTCCCGAGTGCTGGGATTAAAGGTGTGTACCACCAGCTGGCTTATCTTTTGTTTTGTTGTTTTTGGTCATAATCTATTTTTATGTTCTTTTTTTTCAATGTGTGCTGTGTTTTTTACACACATAGCTCATCCCAGCTCACTATAGCCTGGTTCCTGGTACTCAGAAGTCACAGGCAGTGATGACTGCAGGAGTCCCACCAGGAGACTCTGTGACACCCAGGAGTGTATTGCTGACCCCTAAGGGACTCAGTCCTCTTGTCTAGTGGCCAGTGGACCACATTTCAGCTATCCTTGCTGCAGCCACACTTTTATATCACTTTTGCCTCCTATGTAAGGAGACACCAAGCCCTCGGCTTCTAGGTCAACCATTCCTACATAAACTTACCTACTATCTGTGTCCAGTCCCACAAAGTCCTTTTTCTCAAAGGGGACACAGAGAAGGGGAATCTTGTCCCCAGACTTGTCGGTGGCTCTGTCCAAGCGCTTGGACTCCAGAACAATGAAAAGGGACTCGATGAAGTCTTCAATGCGCTTCTCCACCGAATCACAGTCCTCGTAGTTGGGATAGAAGGCCACATCAGGGCGCTGCTGCTCGGCCACATCACCCTGCAGCCCAAACACGAAGAGGCGGGAGTCATAGAGCGTGGAGCCGTAGATCTCCTTCTGCACGTGGAACTTCTCGAAGGTCTGTGGCCAGTCCTTGGCCGAGAAGCAGTCGGTGATGGTGATGAGGCCCACCACCTTGCGGTGCGTCTGGAAGTCGCCCCACTCGTTGTTCTCGGGTGGGTAGTGGTGCCGGTAGCGGATGAAGAGGGCGCGCTGCGAGTCACGCACGCTGAGCTGGCTGACCGAGCAGATCCGCTTGTAGATCCTGAAGAAGTTCTCCTCGGAGACGATGCCCACAGCCTGCACGACCACCAGGAGGGTCTGGTGGTCCTCTGCGCACTGCATGTAGTCGGGGACACTCATCCTGAGGGCCTGCCCAAAGGGAAAAGAGGCTATGATAGGTGTCTCTGCCGAGCGGAACTTGCGCTGATCCCATTAACAGGGACGGGCAGAAAGGTCAGTGTCACACACCAGGTCTACTCCCAGTAAGCCTCAGCAGAAACCCTGGCTGTCACTCTGAGTGACCACAAGTGATTTACACAGTATCCCACAAGGCTACTTGTCTCGTCTGTGAAAAGCAGACGTTCAAAATAACCATGGACGGAACACACAAGTATTAGTGAACTTTTCCCAGTGTCCTGTGTGGTCTCTGTGCAGAATGACAAAAATGATCCACCCGTGGTGGCTCATGCCTGCCATCCTGGTACTCAAGAGGCCAGAGTCAGATCATGAGTTCCTGGTCAGTCTGGCTTCAATCCCAGCCACTTAAGAGACAGAGGCAGGCAGATCTCTGTGAGTTCAAAGCTAGCCTAGTATACCTAGTCAGTTCCAAGCCAGCCAGAGCTACATAGTAAGACCCTTAGACACTATCTCAAAAGAATATTCGTTAAAAAAATAAAAAGGGATGAAACAAAGGAGCTGGAGAGATAGCTTAGCAGTTAGGAGTACATATCACTCTTCCAGGGTTCCAGAGTTTGGTACCCAGCATCCATATCAGGCTATTCACAACTTCCTTCAATTCCTGCTACAGTGGATTATTGCCCTCTCCCGGCCTCTAAGGGCACTGCAGTTATAGTTATATAGTTATCTTTCTCTCTCTCTCTCTCTCTCTCTCTCTCTCTCTCTCTCTCTCTCTCTCTTGATGGAGGAAGGTCATTGGCTAATAAAGGAACTGCCTTGGCCCATCTCATTGGTTAGGAGATAGGTGGGAGGAGTAAACAGAACAGAACGCTGGGAGGAAGAGGAAGTGAGCTCAGACTTGACAGCTCTCCTCTCCAGAGCAGACGCCTCAGAGAGAGACGCCATATTCCCCCGCTCCAGGGAAGATGCACACTATGAAGCTCCGACCCACGATGGACTTAGGCTAGAATCTTCCCGGTAAGACCGGTGCTATACAGATGATAAGAAATGGGCTAGTCCAGGTGTGAGAGTTAGCCTAGAAGAGGCTAGGTAGAAATGAGCCAAGCAGTGTTTAAATGAATACAGTGTCTGTGTAATTATTTCGGGGCAAAAGCTAGCCGAGCAGGCGGCTAGGGTGTTGGGGGCGCAGCCCCGTCGCCGCGCGCACTCTCTCTCTCTCTCTCTCTCTCTCTCTCACACACACACACACACACACATACACACACACACACACACACGAAATACCAACAAAAATGTCTTAAGTTTGACTGGCGACAAAGTTGTAACTTGGAAACCTAAAAATAAGAAGAGCTGAGCATGGTGGAGAGCACTTTGAATCCCAGCTCTCAGGAGGCAGAGGCAGGCAGATCTCTGCCCATTTGAGGCCAGTCTGCTCTACAGAGTGAGTTCCAGGACAGCTAGGGCTGTGAAAGAGACCCTTCCTCAAAAATAAACAAATAGATCCCTTAAAAATACACAAACATATGGTGTGCCGTTCTTAAGCATACAGTTCTGAAAGTGTGCGTAGTATGCATTGCCGCATGTCCCCACCATCATCCATTTCCAGAACTTTCCCTCTGACAGCTCTGAAACTCTGTACTTAATAACAAATAACTCTCCCTCCCTTCCCCTTTCTTTCTCTCTCTCTCTCTCCCAACACACACACACGCACGCACGCACGCACGCACGCACGCGCGCGCATGCACATGCAAACCTGGAAGCAGTCAGCTGACAAAAGCCAGACAAAGGTGGACAATGGATGATCCCACTAACTTCAAATGCCCAAAATACCTGCAAAACCATAAACAAAGTGTGTCCATGGCTGATAGGGTTTCCAAGGGTCAGGGATGAAGAGTGACTTTCTAAAAGGTATGGGTGTTCTTTCTCAGTGACAGAAAAATGTTCTGGAACAGCAACAGTCATACAACTGTGAAAATACGGGAAACCATGGACTGCACGTGGACTTAGGATTCCCCACAAAACTTTGCACCTGTTAGGAAAGTTCTCTCCCAATGAGCCAGTAATGCCCTCCCCTCTTTTTACCCTGGGTCTCACTAAGTTGCCCAGGCTAGCTGTAAACTGGCAATTTTAAGCACTAGGGTTACAGGTAAACACCACTATGCCACTATGCCAGCCTATTTGCTTTCTTTCTTTCTTTCTTTCTTTCTTTCTTTTTAAGAGTAAGTTTCTTCAACCTTCCTCTAGACCCAGTAATACCACTCTGGGGTATATACCAAAAGATGCTCAATTGTGCCACAAGGACATGTGCTCAACTATGTTCATAGCAGCTTTGTTTGTCATAGTCAGAACCTGGAAACAACCTAAATGCCCCTCCACCGAAGAATGGATAATGAAAATGTGGTACATTTACACAGTGGAGTACTACACAGCAGAAAAAAAAAGACATCATGACTTTTGCAGGAAAATGGATGGAGCTAAAAAACATTATTTTGAGTGAGGTAACCCAGACCCAGAAAGACAATTATCACATGTACTCACTCATAGGTGGTTTTTAAACATAAAGCAAACTAGCCTAAAAATCACAATTCCAGAGAACTTAGACAACAATAAGGACACTAAGAGAGACATACATAGATCTAATCTACGTGGGAAGTAGAAAAAGACAAGATCTCCTGAGTAAATTGGGAGCATGGGACCTTGGGAGAGGGTTGAAGGGGGGAGGGGAGAGGCAGGGATGGGAGCAGAGAAAAATGTAGAGCTCAATAAAAATCAATTTTTTTTTTTTTTGGTTTTTTGAGATAGGGTTTCTCTGTGGCTTTGGAGCCTGTCCTGGAACTAACTCTGTAGACCAGGCTGGTCTCGAACTCACAGAGATCCACCTGCCTCTGCCTCCCGAGTGCTGGGATTAAAGGCGTGCGCCACCATCGCCCGGCCTAAAAATCAATTTTAAAAAGACTGAACCAACAACAAAAAGATTAAGTTTCTTGACACTAGCTTCTTCCCTCCCCCACTAGTCTACCATCTGAAACAATTAAAAAAAAAAATCAAACCTCATCAGGAAATCTCCAAGAATACTTCTAGGTCTCCAGCGCCATGCCCCTGGTGCTACTGTTTGGTAATAACAGACAAGGCAGAGGAGGAAGCGGCTCTAACTCCATAACTCTGCAAAGTCGCTGTTTTTAAAGGGGGTGTGTCGGCCTCACACGTTTCCCTGAATTCAGTGGAGCCTGATTTCAGCTCCGTTAAAAGTCACACTCACCTGACATAACACCAGAAAGCCCTGCTTTAACAATGTAACAGGGAAAAGAGGCTACAACAGAGAGGCATGCTCAAAGGCCAGGCAGTGTAACACTTTCTCCTCCCAAGCTGTCACACTGGAGGCAAACTGGAGTTGACAGCGCAAAGATTTAATTCCAGGGAAACTGCCCAGTCGGGCTGGATTTGGGAGGCCCGCTAGACTGAACCACTAGGGATGGTGCACCCCGTTCCCGGTGCAGCATTGTGGGCGAGGGGCGTGGCGCACAGTGCAGCCCAAGTTCAGGCTCCAGAAACGGAAAAGAGGAGGGACTGAGAGCCAAAGACAGCCTGGCCCGCAAAGAGGCTGCAGGTGCAGACCACCCCGGACAGGTGTACACAGATCCTTCAGGTGCGCACACCTCACCGCAGGTGCAAGCGGGGCGCCAGATGACTGGCCACGGGGTAGCAGGCGGTCCCCAGCTGGGCAGAGGACCTGGGCAGACAAGCGGACCTGGACAAGCAGAGGACCCGGCAAGCAGGGGACCTGGGCAGGCAAAGGATCCGGGCAGATGCAAACAGGGCTAATCCCCCAGCCAGCCCCTCTGGCTCGGAACCCCAACGCGGGGCCCCAGCGGGACACTTACACAGCGCAGCGGCCCCCAAACAGGAGCCGAGGCCTGGAGCGCAGCGGGACTGAGCAGCCAGGAACCTCCGAACCACCAGCCCAGCCGGCACAGCTCCTGCGCGTGCGCAAATCGTGTTCGGGCCTATGATCTGCCCCGGGTTTTCCCAGAGACCTGGAGCCTAAGAGGGAGGCGAGAAGGAGGGAGGAGGGACAAGAGGGAGGCGGAGGAGAGGGTGGCACTGGACTTCAGACTGGAAGGAAAGGACGGGAGGACAGAGAAGGAAGTGGAGGATCTGGGAGGGAGTAGGAAGGGAAGGGAGATGGGAGGAGCCAGAGGAGGAGCGAAGGGTACGAGACCGTCACTAGGGGAGGTGCTTACGGTGGGAGCTGCTAGTCCCCGACTCCGGGCTGGATTTGCATTTCCGTGGTGGCACCCAGGCCAGACCCCTAGTAGCACCCTGATCACGCCCCACTAAGACAGGCTACGTGGCCCTCAGGGAACCTGGCATCCCAACCATGCCCCACAACCCCTCTTACAGGTTGAGACAGTAGGTGTGTGTGGTGGGAGAACACCTAGGGGCTGCATTCTCTGGAGAATGAGGTCAATCTTAAGCCTGAATCAAACTGATACCTTTGCAGTCAAACCAGGTTCCTGACGTGGGCCCCTGCGGTAAGTCCAACCTAAAGGTTCCTGAGTCCCTTGGAAGCCTTGGTAGTCACTGAAGATTGTAAGCCCCAGTGTGTTTATAAAAAGGAGAGAATGGGGGCTGGAGAGATGGCTCAGCAGTTAAGACCCAGGTTCAAATCCCAGCTCCCACATGGCAGCTCACAACTGTCTGTAACTCCAGTTCCAGGAGATCTGATATCTTCATACCAATACATATAAAATAAAGTTTAAAAAATTATTTTATAAAAAAAGGAGAGAATGTATGGGGTTTAGAATGTGCCTGGGTACATAACAATGGCTCCAGGAAAAACAGAAAAACAGTGAGGGGGGGAGTCTCTCTCCCTTGTGTGTTTATAGTTTTGTGTTTGAAATTTTTCTACCGCATGCATGCATTTCTTTTCGATTAAAATGCAATTAAAAAATAGTAATGGAAAACCAGACTGGACCACGCAGCAAGCACATGGGAAAAGTGGTCTGAGCCAACACTTGCTTATAGCTAGTAAACATTTATTTACTCTGCTTTGTATCCACGCTGTTTTATAACTTATTTTATAATTCATATTTTTAATAATTTTCTCATCTTCATCCTTGTCCCAGCCAGTGTGTCCCAACCAGTGTGAAACCACTATTTGTGTTCAGGGGTGTGTGTGTGTGAGTGTGTGTGTGTGTGTCTGTGTGTGTGTGTGAAAGAGAGAGAGGTGGGGGGAGTGAGGGAGGTCTGTGTGCCAGGAGCCAGGCTCATGCTTAGTCCTTATTCATCACAGATCCTATGATCTGTGCATTGGGATACAGAAAAGATGCACTGCTTGGCTAGGAGCATGTAAGTGGCTGGTACTATTTAAGGACTTCGATCCAGGGCATGTCCAACTCTTCCGTAGTTCTTTTCTGTTCTAATTCTCTATAAACAGATAACATAAGCAAGACAGGAAGCTGGCAACAAGAAATGTTGCTTATTTTTGTGCACCATTCCCTTGTTTATAATGTACCCGCTGTATTATTTCACTGCCTGGCACCTGTGTGGGGGTGGGAACACCTTACCAAACAGAGGAGGAGGAGTGAATAGGAATAAGCTTGGCATACGAAAAGCTCGCCACATCCTCAGGCCGCTAAGCTGGAGCATCCAAGACAGGGCTGTCTTTACTTTAACATTTCCCCAGTGTCTCTCTGAAGATGGGGAAGTAAATCAAAGATTTACAAAGATGGCCTTTGTAAATGTAGATCATGAATGGACAATTAAAGTTGGGAAAGACTTCTAAAATAATCAGTTCTGCCAGGCAGTGGTGGCACGTCTTTAGTCCCAACACTCGGGAGGCAGAGGCAGGCGGATCTCTGTGAGTTTGAGGTCAGCCTGGTCTACAAGAGCTAGTTCCAGGACAGGCTCCAAAGCCACAGAGAAACCCTGTCTTGAAAAAACAAAAACAATCAGATCTACGCGGAACAGATACCCTTGCCTAAACTCAAGCTGGAGTTGAAGAAACAGAGTGCAGTGAAAAACCAAACTTTACTCATGGTCTTGCAATACCTGGTAAGCAGACATACACAGATTAGTTACCAAAAACAGTTTCCCCTAACACACACATCCCTCCTCCAGCTCCTCATTGACTGCGCAAGTACTCTGGGGTGCACAGTATTGACCAGATGTTGCCTAGGTTTGGTTAGGTTTTAAAGCCAGAGTCCCATTATGTAGCCTTGGCTATCCTGGAGTTTATTGTGGAGACCAAGCTGGCCTCGACCTCCCAGAGATCCTCTTACCTCTGCCTTCCCGGTGCTGAGATTCAAGGCATGTTCCTCATTACTTTCTTACAGATATCCTTTCTTCTCTTCCTCTTTTATGGTCACCTCTCACAACAAAGACTTTTCTTACTGGCTTTTCCCACCCCAGTACCTTGTTACTTAAGGGCCCTCCGGATGCGTGGACATAGTCACCACATACAAAGACTGCCTGTGATCTTTCCACCCTGAGCTAAACTTCTGGTGGTTTGGGAGGAGGTGCAGCATCCTGAAGGTCCTGGCAAGCAGGCACCAGCCAGTCAGTCAGTAAGCTTTAGCCTCCTGAAAGCACTATTTATCTTGAAGGTGGGCCACAATCCTATTTTATTTACAGCACTTCCGCCCTCATATTCACACCAGGTCCCAACAGAGGTGGAGGCATTGATGGAAGCTTTCTGTCTTCACTGAGGCTTCTGTAACCTGTGACGGTAGGCTGGGTGGCTGAAACAGAGGTATTTGCCTGTCCATTCTAGAGACTAGAAGTATGAGCATAGGATACCAGCAAAGTGAGATGGTGTGAGGCCTTTGTCTTGAATGAAATGTGACCTGAATATGAAGATTGTTCACCTTCTTACATGTAGAGTTTATGATGGAGGAAGGTCATTGGTTAAAATAAAAGAAGCTGCTTGGCTCTCATTGGTTAGGAGATAGGTGGGAGGAGTAAACAGAACAGAATGCCGGGAGGAAGAGGAAGTGAGGTCAGACTCGACAGCTCTCCTCTCTGGAGCAGACGCAAGAGAGACGCCATGCTACCTGCTCCAGGGAAGACGCACGCTATGAAGCTCCGACCCAGGATGGACTTAGGCTAGAATCTTCCCAGTAAGCGCACCTAGGGGCGCTACACAGATGATTAGAAATGGGCTAAATTAATATGTGAGAATTAGCCTAGAAGAGGCTAGATAGGAATGGGCCAAAGCAGTGTTTAAATGAATACAGTTTGTGTGTAATTATTTCGGGTAAAGCTAGCCGGGCAGGGCAGGCGGCTGGGGTGTTGGGGGACGCAGCCCCGCCGTCGCCCCTATTACTACAAGTTTATATGGCAATTTGATAGCATTGTACAAGAACTACTGGATCTTAACTCAATCCTGCGTGAGAATATCGTTTATAATATGCATAAATAAGATAGGACTTATTACCAGGATCTATAAAAACCAATTGTCATTCATTTTTATTATGTTTTATGAAGAAACACTTAAACCTGTGCAACTGTTTTATCCGGGGGAAGACTTTGAAAGTTTAATACATTGTACTGAGTATTATTAAATTCTTTGCCCATGCTAATACTGTATACAACAAAAAAGAAGTGTGCCCCAAAGCCCCATGTGTTGAAGTTTAATCCTTATGATGAGGGTGTGGAAATGCCATCTGACCTTGGTGACATAAGGAGATCATTCGGATTAAGATCCTTGGAGTAATTAGGATTAATACTGACCACTTCGTAAGAAGAAGGGAAGAAGGCAGACAAGCTCAGAAACAAGCACCAGCTCGGTGTTGCATGGGATACTGACAGCAATAACATCACCAGAAGGAGCTGTCTGACCTGTGCCCTTCAGTACATAAGACAAATAAACCTCTATCCCTTATATTTACCAGTGCTTGGGTATTGTGCCAGCAGCAGCTAATGTACTGATAGAACTCCCCCCTGGGTTCCAGACTGCTAACTTCTTGTGTCTTTATAGTGGATGCACTCAGCTAGCCCTCTGACCTCTTTGAAGGACACTAATCATACTAATAAGTCAGAGCCCTCCTGACCTCATTAACCTCCCTAAGACCAGACCTCCTAAACCGTCACATAGGGAATTAGTCTCAACATAGGAATTTGGGAAGAACCCACTCAGGCCATAATAAGCTTTCATAGAAAATTCTTCAGTAACCTGGGGATGTAACTCATCCTAGACCTTGCTTGGGGAGGAGACAAGGTGCCAGAGAAAGAAGGAAAGACACAAGAAAAGAGCCAGCCAGATGGCTCAGCTTGTAAAGACATTTGCCACTGAGACTGGTGACCTGAGCTCCATCCACAGAACCCATAGAAGGGGAAAAGTGACTCCCAGAAGTTGTCCTCTGATCCCCAAACATGCTTTGAGGCATGAGTGCGCCCACACTCAGACATTCACACCTTACACACACACATACACACACACACACACACTAATAATAATAATAATGAGCACTCTGACAACAAAAGACAAGAAAGAAAAAGAGAGAAAATTGTCCAGCAAAGAGACATTATGTCAGGTGGTGGTGCCCCATAACTTTAACCCCAGCATTTGGGAAGCAGAGGCAAGTGGATCTTTTAACTTGGAGGCCAGTATGGTCTACAGAGTGAGTTCCAGAACAGCCAGAACTACACAGAGAAACCCTATCTCAAAAAAAAAAATGAAAGAAAGAAAAACCAGAGACAGACAGACAGAATCTACTTCCCTGAAATACCTAGTCATGGAACCTCGAAGAATAGTGCCAAAAAGGCTTGGTAGGATTGACAATCATCATGGCCATATTAAAACTAGGAGGCCCTAGCCATCACTCCTGAGCTATATGCCTTCAATGTCACCATCTATTAAATGGGGTGGTTGCGCCAAAGGACTGTTGTTGGGGTTAAACAAAATAAAACATAAGAAATCAATTGAATACAAAGTGAAACAAATTCAGTCACATAGCCCCTATATAACTCTGTAATAAGGTGACGATGTCTATTTGCCTGAGATAATCTCAGATTGTCCTAGCTAAGAATATTCTGACAGGACCAACTCACACTGGATAAAAACTCAGCTCTCAGGACTTCTGTCTCCCACTTGACCACAAAGCCATCTCTCACCCGGGCTTTCTTGTTCGCAGGCCAAGGAGCGGAGAACCTATTTACTGCCTTGCTCAGCATCACCAAGACGCCCGTTGGTTAGTTAGACCTTCACGGCTCTTCCCTCGTCACACTGCAGCATGGAGCTGGAGATGGCTCAGTCAGCAGAGTGCGTGTGTCACGAGCATGAGGATCAGAGTTTGGATCTAGCACCTGCACCAAAAGCAGGCATGATGGAGTGTGTTTGTAGTCCCAGCACTGGGGAGGCAGACACAGGAGGATCCCTGGGGCTTTGGGGCCAAGAAGCCTCACCAAACTGACTCAGGGTTCACTGAAAGATCTGTGGAGAGTGACTGAGGAAGACACAAAATGTTGACCTCTGACCTCCACATACACAAGCACATACAAAAACATATTTACACATACATACTACAGACACAAATAACACAATGACGAGTCACTGTTTACAGAATTCCTACCTGATCATGTGCAATGAATGGGCTTCTCGTAAGTGTTCTCACATAAACGCACCCTGTCTCTGTATGGCAGGTCACCCTGGTTAAAATGACAGCCTTACTCCACGTGACCTTTCTATGGTATGAAGCCAGTGAGAAATAGAATACAGGAATTAGACAGTGTAAATCACACTGTTGATGCTATCATCAATGTGTTGCGTGTAGAGGACCCAAAATTTTGAGTTGGATTTAATAACTCCTCCTTTAGAATTATCCAGACTCCAGTATAGACAGTAAACCCCCCCCCCTTAAAGTCAACACCTAAGTATCTGATTCGGTGGTTAAGATCACTTACTATTCTAGCAGAGGACCAGAGTTCCAAATCCAACACCTATGTGAGGTGGCTCACAGCTGTCTTTAACCACCGCTGAGAAGGATCTGATCCCTCTGGCTTCTATGGCACCAGCACTCAGTGTACACTTACTGGTATGCATTTAATAAAGCCAACAACTAAAGAGGGAAGATTTTGAGGCAGCTCTCAGGTAGCCCAGTCTGGCTTTGAAATTTACTACGTAATTCGGGATAACCTTGATCTTCTAATTTTTTTCACTTCCCCAGTACAGGATTACAGGGATGTGGGGACTTAACCCAAAACTACATGCATGCTAAACCAGTAGTCTACCAACTGAGCCCTATCTCCAGCCAAAAAGGCTGGAATTTAGCCCCAAGGTTAGATGGTCCAAGCTTATTTCAAACCTCGCAGTACCTCCGCGAGACAACTCTACTGTCCGGGTAGGTGGAAAGGGAATGAAAGAGTCTCAGTGGTAAATAAACACTGGATGTCACTCAGGTCTGGAGGTGTACAACAGCTGAGTTCACAGCTGGACCACCTGTGAAGTCTCTGTAGGAAGAGAGGCTGTGTCCCCCTTTTGCAAAACACTGTCACACCAGAGAGAGGGCGACACGAAAGTGTCAGCCAAAGCACGGGCTCCTGGGGAACAAGGTCGAAATCATAAAGCCTGGTGTCACTCAATCCAGTCCATGAATGAACAGAATGAATGAATGAATGAAAGGCTGTGAGTCACGAAGCCCGTACGCCTGGCACCAGCCGGCCAATCAACGCCTTCGCTCACAGCCCTGCCCCCAAGGGCACACCTCCCACCCGCTGTCAGATTTCCCTCCGGATACTCGCAAACTCCGGAGTAGTGGATTACCGGCCCTTCTGGCACTGCGCATGCTCCGCGGCGCCCAGGGGGAAGATTTGAAAACGATTGGCCGAGAGAAGCCGAGCTCCGCCCGACTCCGCCCACCCCAGCGCAGGTCCTATCCGCAGTCGAAGGCTCGCCTTTCCCGGCCCCGCCCCGCTGCACACCGCGCCCCTAGGCGGAACCTATCGTCAATCAGGTTGAGAAGAAAGGGAGGTGAACAGGAAGTGACGCGCAGCACCAGCGGAAGACGTACTGTCGGCGCTTGTTGCCCTGGGAGCTTTTGGCCTGCGTCAATCGTGCGTCATAGGTCGGGCCTCGTCCCTTTTACGCATGCGCTTCCATAGATGCTAGAGCGGGAAGATCCCTAATTTAGGCCAAAAATGGGTTGAGAGTCACGTGTGAAAGCGGCCTGGGACCAGGAACAAGGATGAGGTGTCCGGCCTGGACCCAGGAGTTGGCGTGGGTGTTTGTGTGGGATTTCAAACTGAAATATATTTTCAGTATATAGCCCATGTGACCCAGGTTGGCTTTGAACTCCCTAAGCAGCTGAGGGTAGTCTTGAACTTTGGATCCTCCAGTCTCCACCTCCTGCGTGTGGTGCCTCCACACCTGATCCATTCTATGCTGAGGATCAAACCCCAGGGCCTCCTGAGCCTTAGCCAAGCTACCAACAACAGAAGCCACACAGTCATATCTTCCTCAGTGTGTGTTTAAACTGCAGCCACTTCACTCAGGGTAATTTGAATGAATTCGTGTTCACGACCAATCACTCCTTTCCGGCTCAGAATAAACTGTCTTACACCTTTTTTCAAAACCGTGCCTTGATTGGATGTTGGTAAGGTCATTTAAATAGCACTGTCCTTCAGTCTCAAAGAGATTATTGTTTATTATTGTTAGTTTTGGGAAATAGGAGACAATATGTGCTTTCCAACTTTAAGAACATTGGCGTGAGTTGTCACCAAAACTCACAGCTTTGTGCATTTTCAACAAAATTTTTACTTTTGACTAATTTATCATTCTCTTGATGCAGCTGTCATGGAGAAGCAGCAAATTTTTGCGCTAATAAGGAATAGTGTTTTCACATACCGAACTTGTTAGAATTTGTTAGTTGACCTAAGCGTTGCGCTTGTGCTCAAGTGGTCATATCAATTCAGAGTGACCACTTGTAGAACAAGAAAAATCGTCCAAAAATTTATAATCCAATTTAAGAAAATGGAATTAGAATTAGAAAATAAAATTTCCTATCAAGGATTAAACGGAGAACTTGCAATTCCACATGTGACCACCAGATGTCAGAAGGTGCTAGCAGCCATGCTAGGAAATCAAGACATCTGGGTTGAATTAGGATCTAATTGCCTCAAATTGCCTCTGAAACCCAAGGTTTTGTCACTTTGTCGGGGATCCTGGGTAGACAAGCCGGGGGAGGACCTCATGAGAGGTATAAATAAATTGGAAGTGGTTTAGTTCTTGAATAGTAACTTAAGAATTCAAATTATCCTGGGCTTTAATCCCAGACCTATAGAGGGAGAGGCATGCAGATCTCTGTGAGTTCAAGACTAGCCTGGACTACATAGAGAGTCCCATATCCCAAAAAGAAGTAGAATTCAAGTTATTAAGTACACTGCTTTTTATTATATTGTATATCAAATGTCACATATACAGTAATATATAATTGGAAACATACATAGTATATATGTAATGCTATTGCCTTATAATTAGAATGTTAGTCTGTATACCCTGTATCTTAAATACTACAGCATTAAAGTTTATTTTTAAATTTTTATTTATTTTTATTTATTTATTCATGTATATATGTGGTGCATCTGTGATATCTTTAAGCCTAACACTTAGGAAGCAGACACAGGCAGATCTTCATGAGTCTGAGGACAGGGCTGCATAAAGAGGTCCTGTCTCAGAAAACAGAAAAAAGAAAGAAAAGCAGGCAGGGGCCACTCGTGGTGAAGCATACCTGTAACCCCAACTCTGGGGGCTGAGACAGAAGGACTGCAGGTCCTTGGGGTACACAGCCCACAGAGCAAGCGGGAGATGACTCCATGGTTAAAGTACTTAGCCACACACGTGTGAGGACCAGAGTTAGGGTCCTGAGAAGCCGTGTAAAATGCTGGGTTGGCATGGTGGCCAGTGTGTAACCCCAGCCTCAGAAGGCAAAGAAAGGATTCCTGAGAAAGCTGGCTAGCAAGACGAGCTCTATCAGCAAGCAGGGCTTTGGGTTTGAATGAGGGGCCCTGCCTCAGTGAAAAAGGTCGAAAAGAATCAAAGAAGATTCCTAACATCTGCCTCGGCCTCTACATGCTCATGTACGAATATGTAACACACACACACACATGCAAATATCACACAGAGAGACGCATGAAAAGGAAAAAAAAGCAAAATATTCAAATTAAGAAACCGGGGCTGGAGAGATGGCTCAGCGGTTAAGAGTATTGCCTGCTCTTCCAAAGGTCTTGAGTTCAATTCCCAGCAACCACATGGTGGCTCACAACCATCTGTAATGAGGTCTGGTGCCCTCTTCTGGCCAGCAGGCATACACACAGACAGAATATTGTATACATAATAAATAAATATTTTAAAAAAAAAGAAACCGGAGAGATGGTTCAGTTGACAAAGTCTTTGCCCCATGTGAGGACGTAAGTCGAGGACTCACATGGAAAGGAGACATGGCAGTGTGCACTGGAGAAGAGGAGAGAGAGGATCTTGGGTCTAGCTGGCCAACTAATCTAGCCTGATCAGTGAACTCCTGGTCTCAAAATATAAGCTGGAGATAAGCTGTGGAAGACACTGTACATACGCTCCTGACCTCCACAGCACAGCACACACACATACAAGCACACACACATATAAACACAAATATCTTACAGGACATGCCTCTCTCATATACACACACAAATAAACAGATGTGTTTAATAAGTGCATTTTTATTAAATGCGTTAATAACCAGGTGGTGGTGGCTCACACACTCGGGAGGCAGATGCAGGTGGATCTCTGTGAATTCGATGCCAGCTTGGTCTACAGATTGAGTTTCAGGACAGGCTCCAAAGCTACACAGAGAAACCCAGTCTCAAATAACCCCCAAAAAAAATGTAAAGCAAAATAAACACATTTTAAAAATTCTTTGGTCAGCAAAATGGCTCAATGGATAAAGGTATTCACTGCCAAGCCAGAGAACCTGAGTTCAATCCCCAGGACCCACATGATAAGAGGGAACTGACTCCCACAGGCTGCCCTCTGACCTCCACATGTTCACCCTACACATACACACATATAAACTAATAAAATGTAAGGGAAGCTGGCTTACTAATTCCGGGATCTGCGGCTGAAGCCTGCCGGGAAACTGCTTGCTGAGCACACAGGAGCTCTAGTCTCCTTCCTAGCAACACAAAACAAACTAAAAACACCTGTATGACTTCGGTGCCGAGAGAATGGCATAATGAGAGCATCTTTGGACAGAGTGTGGTGTCTAAGCCCCCTCCCAACAAGCTCTTGACTTTGGCTTCCAGTCTTGTCAGACTTACTTCACACAGGTTTAGCAAGAATTCCATTCTCCATCTAAGGAAGGCCATCCTCTTTCCTGCCTCAGGAAAGAAATCAACCCGTAAGGTCTCCTTCTGTTAGTTTCTGTCCACTGAGCCTCCCCACACCTGGTTCTAGTTTGCTTTCTGTTGCTCTAATACTGGGGAAAAGCAACCTGGGGAGGAAAGGGTTTATTTCAACTTACCTGTTACAGCCTTCCTTGAGGGAAGCAAGGGACTTGAAGAAGGAACTGAAGCAGACACCACAGAGAAATGCTGTGTTCTGGCTCGTACTCAGACTCACATCCTTCTGGCTTTGTTACACAGTGCAGACCCAACTGCCTAGAGGTGATATGGCCCACAGTGGGCTAGACCCTCTTGTATCAGTTAGCAATCAATCAAGACAAAGCCCCTGCAGGCATGCCTGTGACCAATTTGATTGGAGGCAGTTCTCCTTTTGAGGTTTATCTCAGGTGTATCAAGCTGACACAAACTACGTCCTTACACCCTCATCCTCGCCTTCCGTGGAGGTACAAATTCCCAGAGTCTGGGATTCAGCTGGGTCTCTCCCCTAATGCAATCCTCCTGGAGAAGGTATCCTTGCCACTTTGAAATGTCCCAGAATGATTCTTTAACAATACAAAATTCACAGCTCCGTAACTCTAGCTTCATCTGTATGTGAAAATTGAAAATAATAGCTGGGTGATGGTGGCACACGCCTTTAATCCCAGCACTCGGGAGGCAGAGGCAGGCGGATCTCTGTGAGTTCAAGGCCAGCCTGGTCTACAAAAGGAGTTCCAGGACAGGCTCCAAAGCTACAGAGAAACCCTGTCTCGAAAAACCAAAATAAATAAATAAATAAAATACTTTCTTAAAAAAAAAAATGGGTGTGACATTGGACGTCTGTGATACCAGAACTGGGTAAAAAGAGACAGGGCATACCGAATTCAGACCATGTCTCAAAATTAAGGTATAAAGCACTTGAAGGGGGCAGCTGATGTTTAAACCCCCCCCCCAGATTGAACAAGCACACGTGCAGAGGTACATTCACATGAAAAACCAAGGTCATAAAAGACTTCTACCCAGTAGTCACCAGTGTAATGCCAGTGGAGTTATATAACATGACCTCATCCCTACCTCCACCACATAAAGAAAATATTTATCAAGCGATTCTAGTGCAACATCATCTACTTTTAACTTCCTCTGTTCCTTCTTACTCCACCCCACCCTACCCCCCCCCCTTTTTTTTTTTTTTACTTTTTTTGAGACAGATTCCTCAGTCTTCCAGGTGGGTCTTGAATTCCTGTGTTCAAGTGATCATCAGTCCTCAGCCTCCTGAGCATCCGGGACTACAAGCAGCAGCACCACACCCAGCTTGTAGGTTTCATGTCAGAATCTGCCACATTTGTGGTTTTTCCATCTATTGTACACCAACAATAACTGTAATGATCATTGATGAAGACAAGCATCCTAGCCAAGTACAATGGCTATGTCTATGATCTCAGCACTAAGGAGTCTGAGGCAGGCTTGCCAAGGAATGAAGATCAACCTAGGCTACACAATGAGACCCTAGCTTCAAAGACAAAAACAAAACAAAAACAAAAAACAAAAGTACATTTTTTAAAAAGCAGCATTTGTCTGGCAGCAGTGGTGCACACCTTTAATCCTAGCACTTGGGAGGCAGAGGCGGGAGTTTGAAGTCAGCCTGGTCTACAGAGTGAGTTCCAGGCAGGGCAGTGGTGGCAAACGCATTTAATCCCAGCACTCGGGAGGCAGAGGCAGGCGGATCTCTGTGAGTTCGAGGCCAGCCTGGTCTGCAAGAGCTAGTTCCAGGGCAGGAACCAAAAGCTGAGGAGAAACCCTGTCTCAAAAAATCCAAAAACAAAACAAAAACAAAAAAACAGAGTGAGTTACAGGACAGCTAAGAATACACAGAGAAACTCTATCTCAAACAGAGTTCCCCTCCCCACTACCACCAAAAAGCAACGTTTTGATTCTGACAGCCTAAGTAGAGCTCTTAAACTGTGGGTCATGACCCCTTTGCGGTTGAATGACCCTTTCACATGGGTCATGTAAGACCATTGAAAAACAAAGATATTTACATTACAATTCATAACAGTAGCAAAATTACAGGTATGAAGTAGCAACAAAAATAATTTTATGGTTTAATACAGTTCCACAACATGAGGAACTGTATTAAAGGGACACAGCATTAGGAAGGTTGAGAACCACTGGCCTATGGACACAGGACATATTTAGTTGTATCATTTTGGTGGTATTGTTCCAGAGAGGATTTAACCCAGGTAGGCTTCAAACTATGTGGGTGAGGATTACCTAGAATGTCTAACCTTCCTGCCTCCACCTCCCACACTGTGAAAATTAATATTTATTTTTATTTTGTGTATGTGTTCATGTGTAAGTGCGCTTGTGGGGGGGGGCATTATGTAAATTCCAAAGGTTGATATTATGTCTTCATTGCTTTGTCTTAATTCTTTTTTATTCTGTTTTGTTTTTGTTGTTATTTGGAGATAAAGTCTTGCTGTGCATAGCCTGTGTGGTTTGAATGAAAATGGCCCACAGAGGCACATGTATTTGAATGCTTAGTCATCAGGGAGTGAGTGGAACTGTTTGAGAAGGATTAGAAGGATTAGGTGATGTAGCCTTGTCAGAGTAGATGTGGCCTTGTTGGAGGAGGTGTGTCAATGATAGCCCACTATTTAAACCAGGTTGGCCTCAAACTGACAGAGATCATCTTGCCTCTGATAAAAGGATGTGCCAATATGTTAAGAGCTCTCTCTCTCTCTCTCTCTCTCTCCAACCTTTTTTTCCAGCCATTTGCCAGCCCTCAACTTTGGTTTTTGTTGTTGTTGTTGTGTTTGTTTGTTGTTTTTTTTTTAAGACATGGTTTCTCAGGCTGGAGAGATGGCTCAGTGGTTAAGAGCATTGCCTGCTCTTCCAAAGTTCAATTCCCAGCAACCACATGGTGGCTCACAACCATCTGTAATGGGGTCTGGTGCCCTCTTCTGGCCTTCAGGCATACACACAGACAGAATATTGTATACATAATAAATAAATAAATATTAAAAAAAAGACATGGTTTCTCTATATAGCCCTGGGTGTCCTGGAATTTGCTATATAGATCAGGCTGACCTCAAACTCAGAGATCTTCCTGCCTCAGCCTCCCAAGTGCTGGGATTAAAGGCGTGGGCCACCACGCTTTTCAGCTTTTATTACATTTATTTATTTAATTTTTTGTGTATAACTGTGCATGTGCCATGGCAGTTATGTGGAGGACAAAGGACAGTTTGTGGGACTTAGTTCTCCTTTCAGTAAATTGGGCCCAGGAGTCAAACATAGGTCCTCAGGCTTGGTGCCAATCACCATTGCCTGCCAAACCATCTTGAAGGCTCATGATGGTTAATTTTGACTAATTGTTAGAAATTAGGGAAACTAATAGTGTGTCTGTCAGGTTGGTTTCCAGACATTTGCGCTGTCCTGATCCAGGAGACTGAAAAGATGAATGAACTGTTAGGAGGTGGTGGAATCATAGAAGGCAGGGATGGTGGAGGAAGCTGGGCTCCAGAACATGCTTTTGAAAGGTGCAACTAGGTCCTAGCCCCTTCATGTTACCACTCTCTGTTTCCTGGACACGGTAGAGTGAGAAACTTAACTCCACCTCATGCTCTCAAGGCCATGATAGTCTGCTTCAGCCTAGTGACAGAGCAAGCCAACCAGGGGCCAAACCTACAAATGTCAACCAAAATAAATCCTTCTCTTCCAGGTATTTGTCACAGAGACAAAATGTTTTGCACACATGAAATTGTCCAACCACAAAAGAGAAATCGTTCCATTGAAAACAAACATAAGGGGGCCGGAGAGATGGCTCAGAGGTTAAGAGCATTGCCTGCTCTTCCAAAGGTCCTGAGTTCAATTCCCGGCAACCACATGGTGGCTCACAACCATCTGTAATGAGGTCTGGTGCCCTCTTCTGGCCTGCAGTTATACACAGAGACAGAATATTGTATACATAATAAATAAATAAATAAATATTAAAAAAAGAAGGAAACAAACATAACACAGACCAAGATGGGCCCAAGCAATGAGGGTCCCAGAGCTGTCAGAGGGGCTGGGAGTTCAGTCAGTAGGAGAAAGCTCATCCTCAGTGTTTCATATCTGTCCTAGTAAACAGGAAATCAACCGTATTTAATGGGTGCTTCCTGCTTGAGGAAGCAAAGACACATGGACTGATTCAGTGGCTGCCTCTGCATTTCCCCAATGACAACAGAAGGCACATGTGTCCGATCAGCAAAGAGCCACACTGGCTGTGGTAGTTTGGATGTAATCGGGCCCCATATGCTCATAGAGAGTGGCATCACTACTATTACGTGTGGCCTTTTTGGATTGGGTGTGGCCTTGCTGGAGGAAGTGTGCCACTGTGAAGGTGGGTTTTGAGACCTTTTTCTTTTTTTTGTATTCTATTCTTTTTAATCCCTGAGTAATGAGAACTGAAATCTTTTGTTTGAGATGGGATGCTGAGTTTAGAGTGGCCACGAGGCTCAGCCACAGCTGAATTTGGAAGCTAACGGTCGGTCGGTGGACGGGGATCTGGATGGTGGAGCAGGCACAGAGTGATGGAAGAGTTAGAGGGACTGGCCTTGCGGAAGAAGCATGGTGGCCTTAGTCATCCCATTCGTCATCCTCTTCATCCTTGCCAGTCTGATCCTTTCCTTCACCTGAGGAATGGATGACCCCACTCCTCTTCTGCATCATGTGCATCAGGGCACCCACGAGGCCTTCTGACCTCTGAGGTGGAGGTTGCTGGACCGAGTTCTCTAAAGCTCCAGGGGTCTTCTTCAGCTGAATTCCCTGCCGAATTTGATCCAAAAGTGTGCCCCGGTCCCCACCAGGTGCGGGCCCTCCCGCAGATGCCAGAGTAGGTGGGAGCGGGGGAGGGGCTGGCCCACTTCCAGTTTTGGGTGGAGGAGGTGGTGGTGGTGGCACTGGTGGTCCCCCAGCTCCAGGGAGTGGAGAAGGTGGTGGTCTAGATCGTCCCATGGCTGGAGAGGGCCTGTGGTTGGTGGCCCCGGGGTGTTGGTGGGGACGGGGCACCCCCCACAGATACGGGGGCAGTGGACCACAACGACCCTTATTTCTCTCCACAGTAAGAGGTCGCAGGGGTTGGCTCCCTCCTCCTCTGCATGGCCGCCGCGGTGGGGGGAGTGGCTCCCAGCGCTTCATCTCCAGCAGGAAAGCCTCTATCCTAGCCTGGGTTTTGATGACGTCATAGATAAGCTTGGAAGTCTCTGCTACAGTGAGTTGGGCCTAGCTGATTCCCGCCCTGGAGAACAGGCTCCGCAGATCCGGGTCAAGGTTGTTCACCTTCCCTGAGAGGTCTGAGGGGCCAGAACGAGTGAGCAACTGTGAGACGGAGTTTGCAAGCTTAGAGAGGTCCACAGTCCCAATTAAATGTTTTCCTTTGTAAGAGTCACCACACCATGGTGTCTCTTCACAACAATAGAAACCACAGAGAAACCCTGTCTCGAAAAACCAAAAAAAAAAAAAAAAAAAAAGAAACCCTAAGTAAGAAACTGGCCTAGGAGCAGGGAGGAGGGATGATGTACGAAAGGAATGAAAACACACAAGAAGTACCTGTGGGGCATGGAGATAGTCAGTGGATAGATTGCCTGCCATGCCTGCTTGAAGAACTGACTTAGAGCCCCGCCATCCACACAAAGGCCAGATGTAACAGTGAACACCTGTAATCCTAGCACTGAAGAGGCAGACACAGGCAGGCCTCTGGAATTCTGCCAGCCAGCCTAGGTGACTCAGTGAGCTCCAAGTTCATGCGGAGACACAGTTTCAAAGATGAAAGTGGAGGGGGCTGGAGAGATGGCTCAGTGGTTAAGAGCATTGCCTGCTCTTCCAAAGGTCCTGAGTTCAATTCCCAGCAACCACATGTAAAGGGGTCTGGTGCCCTCTTCTGGCCTGCAGGCATATACACAGACAGAATATTGTATACATAATAAATAAATAAATATTTTTTAAAAAAAGATGAAAGTGGAGAGTGACAGAGGAAGAAAGACACCTGATGTCAACCTATGGTCAACACAGCACAGAAATGTACATACACCACAATCACACACCACATGCATACAACAAAAAAAGGAGGAAGGAAGGAAGGAAGGAAGGAAGGAAGGAAGGAAGGAAGGAAGGAAGGAAGGAAGGAAGGAAGGAAGGAACTGGAAATCTAACTCCCAGCTGTGTCTCCTCCCATCAGAGAGCCCAGAGTCTCGGGAGCAGATGGTATCCGAGACAGGTGGGTCACACAGTCTTTACCATAAACACTCGACTCTGTCACTATCAAGAAGAACCAAAGGCACCAGAGACAGGAACCCAGCACTTATTTACAAAAATATATGAAGAGCATCTCCAACTTTTTTGTTTGTTTGGCTTAGCTTGGTTTTTCAAGATAGGGTTTCTCTGTGTAGCTCTAGCTGTCCTAGAACTTGCTCTGTAGATAGCCTCGAACTCAGAGATCTTATCCGCCTGCCTCTGCCTCTTGAGAGAGGCTTTAAAGGTGTGCCCCACCAATCTCAGATTTAAAAAAAAACAGAAGCCAAAGCATGATGGTCCCTCTGCTCACAGGATTGAAAAAGGCCTCGCCTTGGACAAGTAGATGGACATGGAGCTTTGTGAGGCTAGGCACATGGTACAGGCCAGTGTTCTCAGGTCCTTGCTAGGCTTGCGAACCATCCCATAGTGCAGGCTGTACACTACAGGCATAGTACTATAGTAGTGTGGACTGTACACCCAAATGGAGATTGACCCACACACATACACACAGAAATAGAAACAGAGACATGGGACATCCTTGAATTCCCCAAGCTATCAGCCAATCAGCTTTTTATTAGCAATGAGAGCAACACATCTTCACTGTGTTCAGAAGGATTATTCCAAAGCAGAAGCTCAGTGTCCAGGGTTAAACTGACAGTATCCATAACTGTCTCTGGTCTTTCCTAGTGCCAGGACTTCACTCTCTGGAGTCAGTAACTGTTACTGTGACAACCATGACCGAAAGCAATCAGAGGAGGAAAGGGTTTATTTCAGTTTACGATAACACTCCTTTCTTGGGGATGTCAGGTCAGGACAGAAACTTGAAACAGAAACCAGGGAGGAACACTGCTTGTTGGCTCACTTGCAGATCCTGATTTAGCTAGCTTTCTTATATGGCGCACAACCATATGTGCTTCCCACAGTGGGCTGGGCCCTACCATATCAATTATCAAATAACTCCCCTCAGCTGTGGATGTGATGCCTGGATTGCCTTGCAGACCCCGAGATGTTGGGGCTGCTAGGGCCAAGGGATACCTGCCAAGGAAAGCTGCTAACGGATAGATACCTGTTGGCCCAGGAAGATGCGTGTGCTGCTGTTAACAAAGATGAAGGGGGTTGGAGATCTGAAGAGTATTTCCACATCAGACATGGAGATGCAGAGTTTGGAATTTGCCAAGCTGGGTTTTGAGCTTGCTTTGTATTTGGTTTAATCTTAAGAAAAACCGCTCTGCCTATACAAATAACTCCAATTAGACCAGATTAGACCAAATTAAGACGCCCGCATTTAATAAATGCAGTACACTGGGGTGGACTGAGACAGCATGGCAGGGAAAGGAGCCCATGCAAACCCCAAACCCCAGAGACATGTGTCACGTCCCCGGCTGTCCCCACCCTCCCCACCCCCGCCCCGTACCTCCCCCACCCCCAGCCTAAATAACCGGGGAGGGGTCAGCACTTGGCAGGCTGGGAATTGGAGTCCGGGCCAAGGCAACTGCCAGGGTGAGGGGGCCTGAGATGGAACTTTTTGCTCCATTGGCGCTCCATGGATGACTGCCAGGGGCTAGGGTGATGCCCCCAACTTAATATTACACTTTGATCTATTATTTCCTTTCTGTGCTCCTTTTTCTCTGTTTTGAAACAGTATTGTATATCCTGTGCCATTATATGTTGGAAGTAGGTGATCTGCTTTTTCTTTTGATTTTGCAAGGCATTCCAGTTAATTACAGAGATTGCCTGAATCTCAGAAGAGACTTTGAGATTGACATTTTTATACAGGGTTGAGACTGTGATAGACTATGGGCACTTCTGAAATTGGAATAAATGCATTTTGCATTATGCTATGACAACAAGCCTGTGGAGGCCAGGGAGTGGAGTGGAGTGACTTGAATAGGCAGGGCCCCGGGAGCCCCTTGTGTTTGAATGTTTGGTCCATAGGAAGTGGCGCTATTAGGAGGCATGGTCTTTTTTGGAGGAAGTGTGTCACTATGGGGTGGGCCTTGAGGACTTACATGCTCAAGCTGGGCCTAGTGTGACTCTGTCTTTTCCTTTTGCCTGTGGATCCAGATGTAGAACTCTCAGCTCCTTCTCCAGCACCATGTCTGCCTACACACCACCATGCTTCTCATGATGACGATAATGGACTAAACCTCTGAAACTGTAAGCCAGCCCCAATAAAATGCTTTGCTTTATAAGAATTGCCATGGTTGTGTGCCGCAGCAATGGAAATACTAAGACACCAAGGCAGCTAGGATGGTGCCGATCCAAAGTCAGATGGGTGGACCCGGAGTTGTTTACACCAAGGCTGGACTGGACACCAGAACCAGGTAAGATGATGTCAGCGTGTGAACAGCTTGTGGACAATAGAATAAATGTAGGCTTTCTGAGTGCCGGATAGTTAAAATGATTTGATTGGCTGGCTCCTTTTCCACTCCCCATGGCCCTGCAGTTTTTTGCTTTAAAAGATAATTTACTGTGCAGAAATAAACGAGTTCCTGCTTGACTCAACTCCCCGCTGTGTCTGTCTTCAGGATTGAGGAAGGCTGGAGAACAGGCAAGCGGAGAACTTACCTTTCCTTGGACCCAGCTCATCCTCATCTGGGTGGGCTAAGACCCAGCCATCAGGCTGTCCCACAAGCCTTGTGGCCGCCATTCCTACTGCAATAGTCACGGTGGCCATCTTGCCTTCAACAGACACTCCTTCTGATGGCTGGAGATAACTTAGGACCAGCCTTTGCTGGGGCATGGAGCCACTGCCATCATCACTAGGTGCCAACACATTGGTTCAGAAAACTAGCCTCAAGATCCACCATCCACCTGATGGTTGAGTGCAAAGTCACAAGAAGCACAGCCAAGTCTCCATAAATGATTATTTAGGAGTGCCCTTTTTGTTTGTTTTTTTGAGACAGGGTTTATCTATATAGCCGCCTGGAACTTGCTCTGTTCCAGGCTGGCCATCTACCTGCCTCTGCCTCCCGAGTATTGGGATTAAATGAGTGTGCCACCACTGCCTGGCTAGAGTACACTCTTACATGTGCTTGATTGTAACTGAAGCTATGTGTCTGTGAGGGGCTACTTAGACTGGGTTAATCAGGTGAGGACTCACCCCGTGGGAGCCAGCCACGATAAGGTAAGTGCTAAGTATGGGCAGGTCACCCAAAGGAAGTTCTTTATTTCCAACCATTATCACCTGCCAGAGTAGAACTCAGACATTGACCATCAGTAAATTTAACAAGAGGCCTGAGTCTCAGTAGTTTACCCTAAAGCAGTACCTGGTAGCAGAAGGAACCACAAACTGAGATTACCCGACCACCACCCAAGAACAGACCATTCAAAGGAAATGTCTAACATTCCAACAGATGTAGATAGGATCACCTTCCAGAACACATTCACCAAGACAACCCTAGACAAATGTCAGCCAATCAGGGGTCCTAAACCTCAGAAACCCTTCACCCCCACCTTTACTACTATAAAAACCCAATTTTTTTTATTTTTTGGTTTTTTTTTTTTGGTTTTTTGAGACAGGGTTTCTCCGTGGTTTTGGAGCCTGTCCTGGAACTAGCTCTTGTAGACCAGGCTGGTCTCGAACTCACAGAGATCCGCCTGCCTCTGCCTCCCGAGTGCTGGGATTAAAGGCGTGCGCCACCACCGCCCGGCTTAAAAACCCAATTCTAACTGAACTCGGGGCTCTCCATTTATTTCAATACATTGGACATGTGGAGAGACTGAGTTTGCAAACTTGATTAAAATAAAGGCTCTTTGCTTTTACATATGGGACTCGGTCTCCTTCTTGGCTTTTGTGGGGACTTTGCAGATTTGGGCATAACAACCCTAACCTGCCAGACGTATTAAAAAGGAGAACGTGCCGGTTGTGGTGGTGCACACTGGTAGGATTTGCTTGAAGGAGGCAGAGGCAGGAGGATCATGAGTTCGAGGCCAGCCTGGGCTACACATTTTTTTAAAAAAGAAAAAAAAAAGCAGGGCAGTGGTGGTGCATGCCTTTAATCCCAGCACTCGGAGAGAGGCAGGTGGATCTTTGTTAGTTCGAGGCCAGCCTGGTGTACAAGAGCTAGTTCCAGGACAGGCTCCAAAGCTACAGAGAAACCTGTCTTGAAAAACAAACAATCAAAAAAAAAAAAAAAAAAAGAGAGAGAAAGCCAGCACCAGCACTTGTCCCTGTTTGCTGAAGGCTGACATAACACGGCCAGCTACTTGAAGCTCCTACTGTCTGCCATGACTTGCTGACTTTCTGCCATGACTGACTATGCCCTGGAACTGAGTCAACATAAAGCCTTCCTTCTCTAACGTGGTCAGGTCTGATATAGCAACAGCATAAGCAAGGAGGCCAGCAGTCTTCAGGGCGCCTGCGGTCTAGGCTGAAAAACTCATCTTTATCTGAAGTGGCAGGCATTTGCCCTTTTTCAGACTTAGACTTAGCTCCTTTCCCTACTTCCCAAATGACTATCATGACTCAATCTTCTCCCCCTCCTCTTTGGGAATTCTCATTTCTCTGGGCTCTCCAGACATCTTCCTCATCTCACCTCTCATCCTGTTTCCAACCTTCTCAAAACAAGCTGTACAAAAATAACCAGCTAAAGAAACAAACTAAAAACCTTCGAGAGCCAATCTGATAGCATCTCCTGGGTTTTCTGTTGAGCAGTTCCTTGTTTGGCCATGTCCTAGTGTTTGCTACTGGAGGCTCTGGTCTGGGCATTTAGAGGTCCTTGGCCTCTTAAAGAATTAGAAGGTGCTGACCAGTGGTGGCACATGCCTTTAATTCCAGCACTCGAGAGGCAGATGGATCTATGTGAATTTGAGGCCAGCCTGATCTACAAGGAGACTTCCAGGACAGTTGGGGCTGTTGCACAGAGAAACCATCTCCAAAAACCAACCAACCAAACAAACAAAAAAAAAGAAAGAAAAAGAAAAGATCACACATCACACAGATCGCAAAATAGCAGGAAAACTTTATTCAAAGCAAAACAATATAGATTAGGAATGCACAGTCCAAAGAATAGAGGGTCACAGGAGTTCAGGCTATTGCTCTAGCTTCTGAGATCTGAAGGGAGTTAGTTACAAGGGGTGGACTTTGGGTGGGTCACTTTTTTTTCTGCTTTCATCTTCATAGAAGGGTGGGTCGCTATTTTGACAGATTATTACAACCTCTTTTCTACTGTACACGTCCTCATAATGTATGATTCTAATTACATGCACATTCAATTACACACACGCATAAGATGGCAAATGGGGTTTTCCTAAAAGTTCGCTTTAAGGATGGTTTGCCCTATTTTGCATGTACTCCAAACTAGTTCAGACTGGCTGGCCTCCTTCCTCTCCTTTCATAACTAGAGTACAATCGAATAGAACGTAAGTTTGATGCCAATTAAGAGAAGGAAAAACTTATTCTATTGTCCAGAACAGTGTGTGTGTGGCATGATGGGGTTGGGGGTGGTAAATGTCCTAGGTTGTTAGCTGCATTGTTCAGAGTGCGTGCACAGCTCAAGCCACGTGACATCCCATAAACTATTCCTTATGCTTGTCTGCCTCACTTGTGTGAGACGAAGCACATAACAGACAATACTCTTCTTGTCTCAGCCTTCCTGTACGGCTCTCCTTTTCTTCAGATCTGAGCACAATGTCACTTCTTAAAGGCCAGCCTACCACCACAGGCATGATACTTCCCACTGGAAATGGTATTCTTTTCCAGTACATCTGGGTCTGAACATAATCTTGTTGAG
The DNA here is from genome assembly GCF_037038515.1 of Microtus pennsylvanicus. NCBI lineage: Eukaryota > Metazoa > Chordata > Mammalia > Rodentia > Cricetidae > Microtus > Microtus pennsylvanicus. The sequence goes on from NC_134580.1 coordinate 2,020,358, forward strand.
AGCAGGCCACACGGCTGACTTGATCACTGGCTGTCCCCTTGTGCTTGATACTAACACTGGACATAAATTCTACATCGATGGACTTCAACCAACCTGGAATACACGGTTTTGGGGGGGGGGGATCAAGTCTGTTGAGGAGACATACAGCAACCTTTGCTCATTGTTCCCTAACCATCTGGCAACTGCTCATATGGCATTCACAAAGCACTTATCCAGGGCAACAAGAGAGGACAAGCATTGTATGAGGAGACAGGGCCTAGGCTCTATGCAACTGTCACCTTCTGTATTTAAAAGACTTAAGCAAGTGCAATTTCAGTCTGTGTGGGGATCTTAGAACCGATCCCCCAAAGATCCTGAGGGCCAGCTCTATTTGTGCTTATTTGGGCCAGGTACACGATGATAAAGACAACACTGAACCCTAACACGATCCAACCTACGAAACCCTGCGCATTTAGTTCCTCCAGTTAAATTTAATGCCAATTTAGGAGTTTTGTCCTCTCTGGGCCGCACCAACTTTACTTCACAACCTATCTAGGCTGAAGCCCACGGTCTCATGGTTCCACCCGCCCTGGCCCACGACTTCCTGCTATTCTTGAACACTGTCCTACGGATTACCACTTGCTCATATGTTTCTAACAGCCTTCATTCTACCTTCTTTGCTTCCTATTCCTCCAGACATGGTCCATCTTCTTCAACAAGGTCATGTGTGGCTGCGCTGGCCTCGAACGCTTGGTGACCCTCTTGGTTTTGTGGTGGGCTTACAGGGCGCTCAAGGGCCATCTAGCTCAGCCACCTCTTTAACAGGCTAATCCCCACGGGCCTCGAGGCACGGGCAGAGACCACTTCTCCCTACTCCCCTGGCCAAACCGTTGCTCCTTCCTGCTCCGGCCACCGTCCATCTGATTACCAGTGTGGCACATGCTTGCTGGCGACCTCCAGAACGAGGCCTCAGATCACATTTCTCTTTCTCTGGCATTTGAAGGGGCCGGCCTGTGCAGCTCGGGGATTCCCAAACGCAGTCGGAGGCCCGGAAGCGCTTCTTCCGGTCGGCAGCCGCGGCGTTTCCGAGGGGATTTTCCTGGGTGCCTTCACCCAAGCTTTCGGGCCACCGCGCGCCACGGCGTCTGCGCAGGCGCGGACGCGCGGGGCATCACGGACCGCCCGGACGCAGAAGATGGCGGACGCGGCCGTGGGTAAGGACAAGTGCGGGGAACAGCGGCTCGTGTCGCTGCCCCTGTCCCGCATCCGAGTCATCATGAAGAGCTCTCCTGAGGTGTCCAGCATCAACCAGGAGGCGCTGGTGCTCACGGCCAAGGCCACGGTGAGCGGCCGGCGGGGCGGCGTGAGGGGCGGGTGCGGGCACTAACCGCCCCCCGGGCTCCGCACACGCCCGGCCTGACGGCTGCCCTGCGGGGGCCGCGCGCCCCAGCCTCCTTCTCGCGCCTGCGCGCTCCCAACCCCCCCCCCCCCCATCGTGGTCTCAGCCCCGCCCACCCGCGCCGCGCCTCCGCTAGGCTGCTTCCGCTCTGCGTCCTCACTTCGCTCCCAGCGTTCCTCGCGTCCCGCCCCAGCGCGTCATTCCCGCCGTGCCTCGCGCGCGCGCCCAGCCTCCCTTTTGCGGCTGCGCGGGTTCTGCCCCCGGTTTCTGTCGCGGCGGGGTGATGCGGGCTCTCGAAGCTTCCGGGGTGGTGCGCCTGGCCGTCTCCGGATCCCCAGGCCTCCGCACGCTGTGAGGGTCTGTGTAGACAGCAGGTGGTCACAAGTTCGACTTCAGAGACAAGTGTTAACCGCACAGCCCCCTTCCAACACCGATCGCTTTGCATTTTTATTTTGTTTTATATTTTGAGACAGGTCGCACTATGTTTCTCTATCCCCGAACTGTGTAGACGAGGATTGCCTCAAACTCGAAAGAGATCCGCTTGCCTCAGCCTCTCGAGTGCTGGGATTTAAGGCAGGCACCACCAAGCCCAGCTTATTTGGTTTTGGCCACTTGTTATTCTACAGCAGCCCTACCAAACCCTTCTGAGTGCTGGGATTGAAAATTCTTTTTTTTTTCCCTTTTTTTATTTTGGTTTTTCGATTTAGGGTTTCTTTGTGAATAGCCCTGGCTGCCTTGGAACTCACGCTGTAGAACAGGGTGGCCTCGAACTCACAAAGATCAGCCTGCCTCCGCCTCTCAAGAGCTGGGATTAAAGGCGTGCGCCACCACCACCAGCCTGGATTAAAAATTCTTACTACCGCTTCTTGTTTAAAGTTTGGTCTTGTTAGTGGTGGTCCAGGAATCTTCCTGTTGTTAGGAGACCTGGCCTTAATAACTACCTCTAGATCGTTTTTCCAGCTTATACTTCTACTAAAGTAGTATTTTTTACAATGCTTTGAAGCAGGACCAGTGTGGGTGCAAATCTTGTCACTTTGCACAGAGTACAGCCTGGCAAAATACAGTAGTTTCCACTGTCCTTGGACAGGTCTGGGACCGCCAAATAGCAGTCTTAGGATGACAAGCCCCTTTTAGACAATGGTATACTATTTACAAAACACGTCTATTTTTAAATCGTCAAGATCATGGAGGAGCTACTTGTTTCTGTGTGGTCCCGGGACTCAAAGCTTCCGTTCAGATTCATCCTAGCATTAAGGATCTAAGAACTATGCAGATGCTTCTTTCATCCCTTCCTAGCTGAACCTTGGGAAGGGCTCAGTTCTGAGTCTTGTCAGGTCCCCCCCAGAGTACACCGGCAAATTGAGATGTCACTTTTCAGCTTGAGGTTGTTGGATTGAGGAGGTTGGTTGGTTGAGGGTGAGTGAACACCCTTCCACAAGGGATTCAAGTAGACTGAAAATTTGTTTCCGAGATACAGATAACATGTGAGTTCACATCTGTAATCCAGGCACATGAGAGACTGAGGCAGGGGCATCTCCAGGAATTCAAGGCTAGTCTGGATTACAGGGTGAGACTTTGTCTCAATAAACTGTAAGCTAAATAAAATCGTTGGCAGGCAGAATTTTTGAATGTTCGCTCCATTTATTGTAGTGGCTGGGGACACTCCACCCCACCCCCACCACCGGTTTCAGATAGCTCCTGTATCTCAGACTGGCCTGAGTGGAACTTGTGCTGTATCCATAGCTGCCCTTGCTTTCCTGTGCCTCCTGCCTCCACCTCCAGAGTGCTGGCATGATACGTGTGCACCACAGCACTCCCCTGAAACCAGAGCCATTGTTCATGATCACTTGTAAGTATTGTCCGTGTTGCACACCTAAGCTCAGCTGCCTCCTGCTCTACCCAGGCATGCTTCTTTTCTGATCTCATGTCTCTTTCTCCTCTAAACTGATTTCCTGTAATTTAATTTGAGGAACCAAGATAATCAGAAGTATTAATGGAATTTTAAGCTTAGAAAGTCTGTGGCAAGTTTTCAAAGTTGACCTTTCATTTGACTTTTTTTGTTGTTGTTGGTTTAGGAACTCTTTGTTCAGTATCTAGCCACCTGTTCCTACAGACACGGCAGTGGGAAAGCCAAGAAAGCACTGACATACAGTGACTTAGCCAGCACTGCAGAGGACTCGGAGACCCTTCAGTTTCTCGCAGGTACCTAGTCTTTGGGACTTTCTGGTTTAAAAAACAAAAAATATGCATAGTGAGGTTTTTTGTCCCGCTATTGTCTCTATCGGTTTATCTGACCTAGCACAGGAAGGAGTTTGTGGCATTCTCTGTTTGAGCCCCCCATGAACTGTAGAAGTTGGCAGTGTATACAAGATGGTTGGCTGACTAGCAGACTCGCTCAGAGCTGTGTACTTTGTCCTGTTCCCCCACACACCAACAGCAACTGGTACATGCAGCCATGGATAGAAAGAGCTTTGTCTAGCCCAGGGGCCAGTCCATCCTTCCTCAGCTTGCTTGGACAGGGTGGGTCACAAATCAGGTCAAAGAAGCACTGTCCAGCTGTGGAATGTGAACAGGTCTGTATTAGCATGCACCAGAAAACAACCCGTTTCTGTGATTCCATCTCCTTTAGAAGGTATTCTAAGTTGGAACTAGTACATTTTGAAATTGTTTCATAGTTCACCATAAGCAATTACTGACATACTTCCTGTTTTTTAAAGATATATTACCGAAGAAGATTTTAGCTAGTAAGTACCTGAAAATGCTCAAAGAGAAGAGGGAAGAAGAGGAAGAAGAAAATGATGGTGAGGAAAGTGACATTGGTGAAGTACTGGCTTAAGCCAGCAAGAAGTGCTCCGAGTGAGTCCCCGTGAGAAGCGCAAGGACAGACTCACAGCTGGGAAGTGGCGGCCACTAGCAGACTTGGAGCTTGTCTTCCCTCTTGCAATGGGAAGGACTGGAGCCATCTCCTCTCCTAGCAGGAAAGAGCCATGGGCAGATGGCACTGCTGTGGCTTTGGGTACAGCAGCACATACCCCTGAGCTTCATGTTGAACTTGCAGGAGGACCTGGAAGATCCATGTCAGCTGTCTGATCCCAGGGACACCTGTTCTCACAAATGGCTACACATGTAGCTCATGTACATTGTGCTACCTTTGAATTTTTTGTAGTTTTTAAGAAATGGACTATGCATTTTTATTGTACAGAATTTGCTTTTCCTTTTCCATTAAAGGTCTGTATGTATTTTACAGTAACAGGCTTTATTGGAGTAAATTTAGGTTCTTTGCTTTTTCTGATGTCTTACTGATAATTTTGTGAAATTTCAGAGTTAGCATTTCTGGCTGGAGATATGAACCAGACAGAGTTCATGCTTAGCAGGCACAGGGCCACTGGACTCTGGGCACCAAAACAAACAGCAGCAGCATGTACGTAGCTGCCCCATTCCCAGAGGAGAGCCCAGCTCATCAATCCCATGCAACTGAAAAAAGTCTTCTGTGTTTGCTGAACACTGGGGAGGGTTTTTTTTTTTTTTTGAATAGTCTTGCATATGTAGCCAAGGCTGGCCTGGTACTTGTAATCCTGCCTCAACATCCCAAAAATCAGGGTATATTATAAGGGCCTGTCAGTCTTGCTCACTATTCAATACACAAAACACCCCAAATATTTCCACGCCACCCTTGGTTAATCTCTGCCTCTACATGCTAATGACCACGTTTCTTCTTTCCCCTTCAGGGTCTCATTGTGTAGCCCTAGCTGGCCTAGAACTCGGAGATCTCCCTACCTCTGCCTATGTGCTGGGATTAAAGACAGTAAGATCCTGTCTACTTTACCTTCCACATCTGTTTTTAAAAATGATTCTCTTTCCAGCATCTCCATCCCCATGTTACCCTGGCAACCACAGTTCCAGTTGAAAAGACTGGATTAACAAAGCAGAGCATTAGGCGTCATTTGTCTGTTGCTGCTGTGGTCACAGGTCTGCCACAGCAAATGTTCAGTTCATTCTAGGGACTTTTAGTTGCCTGAGTCCCCCCACCCCCCTTTTTCTGACACCACCTTCACTTTTCAGTCATACTGGAGAAGCTTCCAGGGACTTGAGAGCACCACCACGTTTACACCACATAGGTCAACAGAGCTAGCTAGCTTCATGCAGGGGGGGAAAAATCAGGTGTCAGTTTTCACAGTCTGGAGCTCAGATCAGAGCCTTGCTCATGGCGGGCTCAACTGAATGACTTCTCATGTCTCTCTGTGCTGCTGGTGTAGACACCCCAGCTCTTTTACACCCCACACTTCTGGTCCTTGGGTGGTACAGAGCTCTGCGGAACAGGGGAAGGATGCACTCTGCCAGGGACACTGGACTCAGCTTGTGCATTTGCCAGTGCTCTCAAGGGAGACAGTAACTAGACATCTTTGGAATAGGCAGCTGTAAATATGAGGAATTTTATTTATTTTTTGCTGACATACTATGCGGCAAAACAAAATTGACACCATACAAAATAACTTTATAAAATATCATTCACATATTTTATCAGATTTACAGCATTCTGTGCATGTTAGGGGGACTACAGAAGGAGGTGAAAAACACTATACCAAACTTTCAGTATTAGTTTATACACACAGTAAGAACAACGTAAGTAGCTGTTAGGTTTCCCATGAATTTATTGCAAAAATAGTGCAAACTATTTAACCTAGTAAGCTGTGAAAACAAACTTGAAAGGACCCAGCTAAGCTTAAACACGACAAGAGATGCACGGTGTCTCAGCATTCAGCTTTTCTCACCAGCTGTCTTGTCCATGCAGACCACCCAACCAGGTCAATGTGGGTGAGTGCCGAGAAAGACACGAAAGGAGGCCGCTCCAAGGCCAGACTGCTCAGCGGCTGCTGAGAAAGAAAGACATGAAAGGCGGCGGCCGCTCCAAGGCCAGACTGCCCAGCGGCTGCACCCTGTCAGTGCCTTTAGGGCCATGCTACTGACTCAAAGGACGGACACCCATGAGGTCTGTGTGTGAAAGTTAAGATGCCACAACTTTGCACTGAAGGTACCCACCCTTGGGTGATGTGGAGAAGGAAACCGAGGAAGCAGCATGAACACAAAGATCTGAGCGGCGCGGCCTGCTGAGATGCATAGTACCCTTTTCCTCAGTGTGCTTGGGGAAAGATTCCTAATGTAGGGTGACCTTTAGAACCACATACTGCAGGGAGAAAAAAGGAGGATACTAACTTTTTGGGTTTTTCTTTCAACAGACTGATGGGGTCCAGAAAGCATAATATCAAAACAAGTAAAATATAATGCTACATAGAAAAGCTTTAAAAAAAACAAACAAACCCCAAATTAAAAAGAAAACCAAAAAACCCACCAAAACAACAAACCAAAACGCAGCACACGCAGGTCTTTGACTTGAGGTACCTATGTTAATTTCATCACCTGCCCAAAGTACTCGTCAGGTTAAAATAAAATGCTTCCGGCAAGCCAATTGTAGGGCATTGATTACAGAGAAAGTGCAACAGCTCTGAGCTTCATATCCATATGCAGCATACTAAAGGGGGATTTAGTCTATAAAATATAGCTTACGTATCAACCTGATGGAAGCTTCAAAACCAAACCAAACCCACACACGTCTAACGAGAATCATCCCTTCTCTTACTTGTTTTCCTTTGAGATCCTGCAAAGGGGAGGGGAGGGAGAGGTAGAGAAAAGGGGGAACGGGTGTTTCCCAAATCACCTTTTGGAGTCTTGCCACCAAGTACAGTTGGTTCTTCTAAAATCCAGAGATCGCTTTAAAAGACTAAGACTATACACTACAGGAAAGATTCCTAACTTTATTTCTGATTGGTATAAAATCAAATTCATAAGACTCCAAAATATTGTGTTACCTCCAAAGAACTGTTAAAAAAGATTGCCATAGTAGGAAAAGTCTAGAACTGTAAACTGCCAAATATAAAAGTGTGGAAAGTCATCGATCTCCGATCTTATTTTCTTACCCATCAAAAAGTGTTCCTGACTTCAGAAACCATGGGCTGCCGCAGAGCGCACACCTTCCCCACCTCCAGCCTGGCCTCCAGACGGCCACGGGCATGCCCCCTCCAGTGCCCGTGGTGTTTAGCACTTCCACCATGCAAACTAGGAGATGGAATCGACAACAGTCCATTTGCTGTTTATGAAATAGAGTCTTATACAAAACATGCCAGAGGAAGAGGGATACGGTCAGCTAAAAAAAAAAAAAAAAAAAAAAAAGCAGAAACAAGTACTTGGGGTGTCTGTTTTTGGGTGTGTGTGCCTCTTCAATGGCACAGAAATGGAAGTGACAGCTATGAACACATGCATAGAATAGCTGGGGTATGTTATGTGAATAATGTTTGTGTAAAATTTGCTCTTGGACATATTTTTCCCCTCCCTTTTCCAAAAAGGCAGGTTGGGATCCCAGTAACAACGAGAGCAGTCAGATGGGATACTGGCATGATCAGGCGGGGCTCCCCACTTGCGAGAGAAAATGACTATTCTGAATTTCAAAAATGTATTAGGGTTAACAGAAAAGGCACAAAATAAATAAAAAATATCATTAAATAAACGGAAACGATTTCAAGTTTCATGTGGAGTTAGTTACGTCCCACTGTTTGGTTACATTTTCCAATTTAATTTGACAGACTTAGTAAATAGCACCCAACTGTTTAACTGAGGTAGATCCACATTGTAAAGAAAGCTGGGTCCCCTCTATCTTATCCCAAGATTGAAGATGCTTTTACAGAAACAAAAATCTGTTGTGATTTATGCAGAAGCAGTGACAGGTGGCAGTGCCCGCTGAGAGCCTGGCCTAGGAGCAGGCTGGGAAAACCTATGCCTCAGTCGTGTTCCCAGCAGCCAAGGCTCATCTCAGACTGGAGGAGAGAGCCAGGCGTTTGAAGATGACCCTGCCGAGGTCTCTAGCCAGACCGGTACAGAAACGCGCACGATCGACCTGTTCCCATCAAGCCAAGACGGAGAGCACAGATGAGGGAGGAATGTAACCCTGGCAGTGACCCCTTTAACTCCAGAGGGAGCACGTGCTGAGTTACGATTGAGCATCTGGATCTGGACAGTTGAAACGCATCTACCTATTTCATTTTTTATTTTTTGCATACTCTGAAATGTACAAATTCACTCTCTGATTAAGGCTTAATTTAAAGTGACATCACTACTGGTATCAAGCAAGGCCTGGGCATCCTGACGACCCACAGACTGGCATCAGACTGAAGACAATGACATGAAGCCTCAAAATTGGGTTTAGCGGGTACTATAATTTTATAATTAATTATACAATCCATGTAGCAAATGAAAAATTATACAGAGGGGCCAAGGGTCATAAATAATAGTTTACACAGGAACTGTCAATTTACAAAACAGCACTGCGTGGTTTCTAAACCGCAAGCACAAGACATCGTCACACCGATCCACTGTACAGGTACAAACAGGTCCATGACATACAGAGTACCACCTGAAATAGGCCCTTGGAGCCACTCCACTTCTCAGAAAGTAGCAAACGTTAAATGGATGTAATACATTTTGATTCAAAATGTCTTCAAAAAATGCTTCAGTGTGTGTGTGGGGGGGGGGGGGATAAGACTGGGCGAGGAACCACAGGGAACTTCTTGAATTCATTTCATTTTTGGTTCTTTTTCAATTACTTTATAAAAATAAAATAAAACTAGAAAAACTGATAAAAACCCAGGGTTAAACCCCTCAATACACATTAGACAGGTTAATCTGAAGTATGAGAGGTAAGAGTCTGGGTTCAGGGTTACATTCTCTTCCTGCATTTGAGGCATTAGACACTTTGTTGCACAGAAGCCTACAATTATTCTCTTACAACTTTTTTTTTTGTTGTTGTTAAACAAAAACTCACTTGCTCCTACAGTTATAAATTCTTAACTTTTAACAACTACACTAAAATTCTTTTCCAAACGCAGGACTCAAATTTCAATTTAACGGGGAATTGTACCCTTTCGGGGTTTAATCACATTGGTCTATTTGGTTTTAAAGAGGAACCAAAATTGTTACTGTTAATGTATTATCCACCCACAGCCAGTGCTTCACAGGCAAAGGCCTTTTCTATGCAATTAAAAAAAAAAATGCCGGGCGATGGTGGCGCACACCTTTAATCCCAGCACTCGGAGGCAGAGGCAGGCAGATCTATGTGACAGAGCTAGTTCCAGGACAGGCTCCAAAGCCACAGAGAAACCCTGTCTCGAAAAACAAAAAAACAAACAAACAAACAAAAACCCAAACCAAACCAAAAAGAGTAGATCACTTCCCTTGTTAAAACCAACAAAAACATCCCTTGACAGGGAGGGTGGTTTTAATGAGACCAGGTAGGGAACTGCTTCATCCCAGGCTCAAGAAGGTCAGAGATAAGAATTCCACTACAGGCCTGTCAAAGCTGGAGTCCTATGTTTTCGGTTTAAGTGACACCACACATAAGTGAGCAGTCTGCCCCCACGTCACAGAACAGAGTAACAACAATGAAAAAGCATTCCAAAACAACATTAGGACCAAATAGCACCTTCCGCCCGAGGACGTCACACAGATTCACAAAGACACGATTCCAATTCCCTCTAAACCTACTTCCTATACAACAGACGGTAGCACTGAGCGGCAGAGAACAACAAAAGACCCAGGATGGGACTAAGGGTGCCTCTATGGCTGCAGGGCGGCATCACAGGAGTGCCGAGCTCCGCGGGTAGGGTCAACTAAGTATTAGCCCCTGCAAGACTCGGAGGACGCCGCGGAACAGGCTTTAGGGTGCAAGGTGTGGACTGGGTGTCCAGACAGTACAGCCAGTGCCTGGAGGCAGGGCTGGAGCCACCTGCTGTACAGGATGGAGGGCCTGCCCCGCTTCAACCTCCAGCGGCCATTACGACCTGTCCCCACAGGTATACCTCACTCTGCTGGTAGCTGGTGTTAAGTGTTCTTATGACCACACTGATGTTAAGGAGCTTGAAGAGGCAGGAAGAACTGAATGAGGAAGGTTCCCACACTTGCTTTCTGGTGACCCCTCAGGGAAGAAGGTACTGTCTGTACAAAAACAGGAGCTCCTTCAACCTTTTAGCCCTCAAGACTACGGCCAGGGCTTTGGGTTGCTTGGTATCCCCCAGAAGAGGGGAGGTTCCTCTTGCTGGTGCCCTCTGAGGACTGTGGCTCATATCACTGTACCTGGGTGAGGCCCTAGACAGAGCATGTCTAGAGCCCTGTGCCTCCCTGGATTCTCACCAAACCCTCAGCCAAGACAGAGGATCCAAATAACCCGGGTGCCACAAATGCTCGCACGCCAAAAGCATGGAAGGTGACACCCCACCCCCAACAATGCATTACAACTAGAGAGGAGGGGTGCAAAGACATTTGGCAGAGGCCCCTCCACATGCCCCTCAATACCCAGGCCTTCATGACACTGTCCAACTGTCCTCATGATTTCCTAAGTCAATTAGTGGAGGAATCTGGGAGCTTATTATGCTGACTTTTCAAAATGAGGCCAAGAAAACTTTAAGAGAGAGGCCAAAGGGATGAAGGTAGAGCTATGATGTATAAGGATGGCCTTCTGGACAGCAAAGTGGACGACCGCAAGAGATCTGGTTAGAGGTGGCAGGTCCCCATGGCAAACCTCTAAGTCAGACATGCACTGTCAAACACTAGTGGGGACTTGTACTCAAACAGAGCCCATTACTCCTTCCATCTGAGGGCCTAGGGCGAGAGCACAGAGCTTTCAGTCCTTCGCTTTCAAAACCCAAGATCAAAGGTCAGCTATGCCTGGACTGTCTGAATCCATGCAACTGCTTTAAATACATTATCTGCACAAGTCGGTGTTGGAGCACCTTTATGAGTTTATAGTGTATAAAAAGGAAGGAGAGAGCAGGGAACCCATTCATAAGTAAGCAAGCAGGAGAAAAGATGCAAAACCAGGCAGGAACAGGCTGCCTCCAGGCTCAGCCACATGTGGCCCTGCACGGAGTCGCTCCCAACAGGATGTACGCTCCCCATGCAGAGAAGCCCTTCTGCCAGCCTCTCAGGTGCTATAATCTTGTAGCTGGGCGGTGCTGAGGTTATCCCTGGTCAGCGATGGCGGAGGGGCCGCCCCAGGTCACAGTATGGCACACACATTTTCCAGCCAGAGCTGAACAGAGGAGTTGACAACTCAGTCGATTCAGGCGATATTTTGGCTATATTCAGTGTGGATAGCGGTGCTTCAGAGCAAACACAAACCAATGAGAAGTCAGAGGTAGCTTTTATGCATCTGTCTAAAAGGTTTGGAGAAACCACCTTCTGTAGTGATTTGGCTAAGCCGATACATTCAACTTGAGACAATAAATGGCAGAACAAACCCAAAAGACAAAAGGTGAGGGCTCTGCAATGGCACTGACATCACACACACACACACACACACACACACACACACACACACACACACACACACTGCGGTTTGAATGTAAAAGCTCCTTTTGTTTTAGACACTGGGTACCCTGACCACAGACAGTTTATGTGGGGCTGACTAGAGAGAGCCTGTACTTAGAACCCAGCAGGGTCACAAGGCATGAGGGGCTGCACTGGGCTTAAGATGTCCCTGCCATCCATCCATGCACCATAAGCGACAGTCTGACACAGCAGTGACCTCACAGCTTTAAGATGAGGGCCGGTCAAAGAAATACAGCGATGGCCCGTTAACACTGGCTGGGCCATTCCGATGTCATCCAAGTTGACAAAGGCCACAGGAACTAGAATGACATAGTTCTGGGGGCCTGGCAGATCACAAAAAAACTAAACAGACCAAAAGCGCCACAAAGACTCCTAACTAATAATCCATTTACATTCAAGCCTTCAGGTCTTAGAGAGCATGCTGTCCTGTTCAGAGGTGGAGAACTTCTTGTCCGAAAACAAGACAAGGCTAGTCCACAATGCTTGAGAGAACAGATCCAGTCTGCACACTCTAGCATATAATACTGAAATGTGTGTTCGGATCGCAGAAGCAAGGCAATGTCCCACATAAACATCAACTCCTGCCACTGCGAATCTGTTTACAATCACTTCAACGAGTACAGCAGATATGGAGTTGGATGAGTAAAGAAAACTGTCGCAAGATCAGTGCAACTTCCAGGAGCCAGCGGGTCTGCAACAGGGCACCCAGAACAGAGCTAGCGCACTGCCTGCAGTGAGCCAGGCAGCATGGTTACTGTGGGGAAGGGCTTAAAACAAACAAAGTGTTTACATTTGCAAATGAGGCATATGAACACCAAGGGAGTGTAACTTCTACTTAGGGCACATTCCTTTTTTCAGGGGTGTAGAAATGAGTCAGGGAGGTCACAGAAAGGTTGCTTATGGCTTGTCTGGGGCCACGGGGATTGTCCACTGCCTGCGTAGCAAAATGCCCATGAAAAATCCTTGTAACAATCCAAAAGGTCAGGGACATGCTGAAGGACCCTGAAGGTTCCTGTGACTAGCCAGTGCTACCACCACAGGGCCAAGAGAGGTCACCCAGCCCTAAGGCCTCCTGGACACTCAAGGGTCCCAGCTGCATGACTCAGGGCTGGTCTACCCTTAACACATTGTATCAAATATAGAATTTGATTGAAAAACTGCTTGTAAAAATAAAATTATAATCACCCTGCAGGTCAATACAAAAGCATACTGCTGCATCTATAAGAAAAACAATTCATCCAGAAAAACTACATCTGTGGCTTCCAAAAATAAAGCATCCGCAAGCCCGAAGGTAAACATTGGGTCATTTATAAAAGTTAGGGGAAACAATCTCTACCATGTCCATCAGGTACCACATGCATTGGGACAGCCAACTCAGCCGAATCAAACCAGAGCAGGAGAGAAAAAAATAAATAGCAACATTTGCACTTAAAAATAATAAAATAACATCTAACAACAACAACAAAAACCCTGCCCAACCCCACCGCTGGGGCTGTCTTTCTGTTGAGCGCTCAGTAACAGGTAAACATTAGGAAAACAGGTGTTGGGTCAGCTGCAGACAGCATGGAGGGAGCAGCCTCCCCACTGGCAGTGCCCTGTGGCCTAGAGGCCAGTAAGCTGGTGGGTGTGAGGAGTGGCGAAGAGGCCAAATCTGGGGAAAGCAGAATGGACCAAATAGTATCAAGTGTGCATGTGAGGACATCCCCAGACAGCCCCTTTCTGGAAGTACAGGTAGGCTGAGCTTCAGGGCCGACGGGAACTAAGACAATCTTGGGCTGGTAACGCGTAGTGACAGGATGGGAGTTTTGAGAGTATTAAGAGCTCATCTACACAATGGGGCCTCGCGGTCTCCCTAGAGTTTTGAACTGCTTCATCAGCACGGGCAGAATTTGCTGCATGGTGCACACAGTGGTGAAGGGATTGAAGTCATGACTGGTTTTTGAAAAGTAAATATCCTACAATATACTAGGAAGAGTCCCAGCATGGGAGTCTGATCGGGCAGCCTCTCTTAGAGACAGGCACAACTTAATTTCCCTTCCAAATGGATACAGAGCATAACAACACAATCACATTCAGTTTGCTTAAAGCAAGGCACACCTTACTTATCAGTGGGGTTGGGAACACAGCTAGCTAGTGGGCACCTCAACCTTGGCCAAGTTCCTCCCGCAAGGAGATACTTCAGGAGCTAGTGGCACCTGTTGCCAGCTGTAGGTGAGGTGCAGTCTGATAGCTGGCTCCCACAGAAGACTGAGGTCTCACACTACCTCAAAATTTATGCTAATAAGGGGAGGGCAAAAATTGAGGGAAACAATTATTTACCTGAGAAATTGGAACTCCAGCCATTTATGAACTGCACCATGGGACGTGTGGACAATGTGTACCTAAACTCAATTGGGGTGTTTGGTCTGGGGAAGGTTTTCATGTTCAAAGTGTCACAAATAAGCGTGGGCCAAAGAAAGCACTTTCCTCAAGTACTTTAGCCCATCAAAAAGAAAGAAAGCTTATCCTTCAAGATGATCAAAACAAACAAAACTCCCATCTCAGATGTCCTCCCCAGCTCACAGTGCTCCTAGGTGTGAGCTCAGGCAGGTTCCTTCCTGCTCCCTTGGACTCATGAGGGACTGCCTCAGAAAGCCTCCAGACACATGGGGGTGGGGGTAGAGGGCTAAAACACAGATGCCCAGCCGGCTGCAAGCGCCAGATCCAAAAGGCTGGCAGCAGGCCTGAGAATCTGCATTCTAGCACACTCATTTGCATGACTGAGATCCCATGGCAAGGGGCTAAGGACACACCTTTGAGACATGGTTTTTATGGGTTTTTTTTTGTATTTTATAATTTTATAATTTTTTATTTTTATTATTATTATTTTGGTTTTAGAGTAGGGTTTCTCTGTGTATCTTTGGCTGTCCTGGAACTCACTCTGTAGACCAGGCTGGCCTCAAACTCACAAAGATCCGCCTGCCTCTGCCTCCCAAGTGCTGGGATTAAAGGCGTGTGCCACCTCGCCCAGTGAGACACATGGTTTTAAGGATAACTGAAAACAATCTAATTTCAGATTCTAAAAGTTTACCAGCTGAACAAGTTTTTCAGCCTGACCGTGCTTAGTGAGTTAAAGTGTTTTTATATCCTTTTCGAAACAGTCTGAGAAAGTGCCACTTGCCAATGGGATAGTGGGCAGCCCCAGTGCTTCTGAGACCGAGGTTTGTCACGTTAAAAGACTTTTAAAGA
Source organism: Microtus pennsylvanicus (assembly GCF_037038515.1). NCBI lineage: Eukaryota > Metazoa > Chordata > Mammalia > Rodentia > Cricetidae > Microtus > Microtus pennsylvanicus. Next base: position 2,035,398 of record NC_134580.1, read on the forward strand.
CACAGCAAAAAGAGACTAATGTCATTAGTAAGACACCCACATGCACACACACACAGACACACACCCCGCTGAGGGCATGACTTCCCAGGTCACTGCGTCTGCCCCACCACTAGATGCAGAGCAGGTGGATAATGGGCAGTGGTGGCACTGTGTCCTCTAGCACGAGGTGCCAACCACGGTGGGGGGCGGGGTGGGCACACTCCCTCCACCGCAGGGTCAGAGGTAAATCTCGCAGAGTTGGGGGGTGAGGACCATCAGCAGGGGTAGAGAAAACCCACAGAGCACAAAGCAGCAAGGAAGAGGAGGCCCTGTTCCTACTGGGAACTTGTGTGTGGAACGCGGATCCGATTCTCACTCAGCTTCAGGACACACACACGGAACTGGCTGCTGCCGCCTACAGAACCACTCGCAGTGTCCCTTCTCAGTTCAGTGGTCTCTAGGTTGGCAAAGCCAGGTTGGGGCCCAGAAGCAAATACCACCCAGAGCAGTCTGTGCTTTCCCTGCTGGCCTTGCCCACCGCCAGCTCCTCCTACCTGCCCATCCCATGCCAGCAGAGCCACCATCGGCAGCTCTCTCTCCATTTCAGTGCATAGATCCTATGAAAGCCACCTTCCAGACTGCACCCAGAGAGAGGTGCACTCTGATGAGAGCTTGTTCCCCAGCAATGGAAGAATAAATAAAATCCATTTGTGCTTCATCGGCTGAGCGATACACATGGATGAGGCAGGGGAGGACGGCAAATTCCTGGCAAGCACACTGTCCTTCCCAGAGGTACAGGCTACACAGTCCACACTGGGGAGGGGGAAGAAGGAGGGGTGCATCGCTGTCACATGAAGCCAGTTGCATATTCTTCTACGTAAGCGCTAAAAGCCACAAGAGGTGGCCTGTCTCCGGGCTCCAAACAGCTCCTGATATGGGAAACAGGTCACAAGAAGCACCCCATAGTCAACAAAAGGAAAACAGCATCTACCTACCACATTTAATACTGCAAACCAGATATATATATTCTTCTCTTACATTAAAGACATAACAGTGAAAAAGGATTGTACTGTATTTACCACCACAGACCCGTATTCTTTAGAAACTTTGGAAAATAAATGTCACAGTCCTACAGGACAAATCTTATGATTAGACTGTCAGTATATTGTCTTTTTTTCTCTTTTTAAATAAATTTTTATCAAAATGGCACTTGTCTGCCAATCTCTCGGACCTGTCACTGCTGTAAACACACGTGACTGTCCTCTCTGCGACTACGCCTTCGTTCAGGCCTCGAGGGCAGGCAGTGGCAGGCGAGAGACACCATGGATACCAAGCAGCCATCTGCCCTGGGGCTGCAGAGCGCGTGGCACCCCTAGAACAACATTAGTGACAACTTCTTAGGGTCAGGCTTTAAAACCCCAATGGTGATGGTGTTGCTTTCATGCTCAGAGCCTTCACAGCTAGTTAGAGCCCAGCGATTTCATTGAGAATCAGGTGTTAAAAACGAGTAAATCGAATGACCAAATAAATTAAAAATGTTTTAAAGCCCTGAGAGTTCATAGACTGGTTTGAGGACATTTTGTTGTTGTTTTGTTTTTAGGAAACACGGACTCTTTCGGTGAGCAGCTTATAGGTGTTGGCAAACCACGTTTCCTACAATGGGGTCTCATACAGGCCTGCAGCTCAAAATCCAAGTTTGAAATCTGGGACGGAAGGCATTCTGGAAAATGGAGGATCTAATAAAACCAAAGACGTCTCATGTTCGATGCTGGCTGTCACGGAAGGGCTGGGCATCTGTTGGTCTGAGTGTAGCTGGTCTCGTGTGAATCCAACTTGGTACACAATCGCTAAACACTACAACATGTCAAGCAAAGTACATGGTGCGCAGTGTGTCCTGGTGGACCTGGACCGCTTTGGCCAGCGCTTGGTGATCTCGCCCATTGCTCTGCCCAGAGGTATGGCTTCCTTCAGCGCTGCAGAGGAAGAGAAAGAATGTAGTCTTTACCAGACATCAATCTGGGAACAGGAACTCGACACGCAGGGAAAGCAGCATGGCTGTGGCCACACAGCTGACGAACGGCCACGGAGATGGCCACTTCTTCCAGGGAAAGCAGTCGTCAGCGCCTACAAGAAACCAGCCTTGTCTCAAACCCCTTTCCAGGTGTGACACTTACCTGTCATGTTCTTTATCCACCAGATGGTATCTGGCGCGGAAGGCCACCAGGTGAGCATAGTAGGCTGGTGCCGGTATGGACACAGAGCGTGTGCAGCGCACGTAGGTGTGACACAGCTGGTAGGTCAGAATCTGCAGCTCATCAGACGAGAAACGATTGTCATCCCAAAGCACGTGGTAGTGAGAAGGACGGCTTGTCCCCTGAAAGAGGTCAGAGGTCACAAGAGTCAACAGGAGCAGACCTTTACCAAGAACAACAATAATTATTCCTGCTAAGACGGGCATGCTGGCACACATCTGTGAGTCTGCCCTTGGGAGGCTGAGGAAGGAGGATTCAAATTTGAGGCCATATTCAGTAAAACAGAAACACCCTGTCTTTAAAACCCTCAGAATCATCTATTTCAAAATCATGCCCATCTCAGAGTAATATTAATGCAGCCAAGACTCAAGACAGCCAGCAGAGAAAATTTTCAATGTTTCTAATACAGAGAAATTGTTCAAAGTCTGAAGTGCCTGATGGGTGTGAAGGCTACTCCACCCTACCGTTATAGGCTGCATACCTGTGTTAAAATATCACATTGTACCCCACATCCCAGAAATCTAATGTAGCAATAAAAAATAACATTTTAGAAGGGGCTGAGTGAAAGACAATGCCCCCTAGATATACTGGATATTCTACAATGTTTTATTTATTATGCCAAGAAAAAAAACCACAACTCTCAAAGCTACATTTTAACATTTAAAAAGTAGGGGTTGGGAATATTTGATGGTGCTTTTCCCTCCAAAGACTCCTGCAAGGAAGAGTGGCATTCACCTAGCAGAAAGAGCGGTGGCTCCTCCCTGTCTACCTGCTATCAGTCTTCAAAGACCTTACTCTAGCAGCAGGAAGATGGTGGGATGCTGGCTTCCAGAAGTCACAGAGCATTCCAGCACCCTCCTTGTCCTGGCATTTTATTGGTAGCCAGCATGCAGCTGAGCTTGAACTCCTTCAGGCCCCAACTAGGGCGGCTTCCTGTAGCCTCAACTTCTAGCTCACTCGCTGCCAGGATGAGCACTCCGCACCCCTTGACCACTGCTGTCCCTTCCACAATGGTCTCACCACACCCACTTCCACACAGGTTCCTGCTACCTCTTCTTTCCCAGTGTCTGACCCAAAAACAGTCTTGGTACCTGGGCCCGAGGCCACCTCTTCCGGCCACAGAATGATCTGGAGCCCCGTAGGCATACTCACAACACATCTCAAATGTACGACAACACTGCAAACACTCCGGACCGTCAAACGGAGCTTCCCTCCTTACCTGGATGCCAGCATGACTGCACAGGTAGAAGTCAAATTCAGTCGGATGGGTGATTTTCGTGTCTACGGTTGTGCCTGCTGGAATGTTCCCACTCTTCCCAACCTGCAGCAACAGAGAGAGCTCATCAGGTGTGGCAGGATGGTGGGCAGAGCTTGTTGTTTACGCTGCAGCCAGATGCTCCCTTCAAGCAGTCTGTTTTCTAAAGGATCTGCATTAAATAGACTCCAGCTCTCTATGTGGCTAAGGATGAGACCAACTCATGATATCCCCACTACCACCTCCCAAGTGCTGAAATAGCATTGTGTATCATTGTGCTTAGCTAGAAACATTTCTTTTATGAGAGTGAGAGAGAGAGAGACTCCACTGGGGTAGTTACTTTGTACTTTTCTTACTAGCACAGCAATAATGCCATGAAATCCCTCTATTGTTTATTTATAGACAGAGTCTCCTATAGCCCAGGCTCAACTAGAATTCACTGAGTACTGCAGACTGGACTCAACTCATGGCACGCCCCAGAGTGTGGAATAGCAGGCATGCATGACTATGCTCAGTTAAACAATTCCACACACCATCTCCACTTCTTGTGTTGGCAGCATGGACACACACTGTCAGAACTGTGCTCCGAGCTGGCTATAGATCTGCACTCCCACCCCAGCGTGGGCATCACCTCTTGAACAACGCATGGAGATTGGGGGCCATGTCTTGGTCAGTCTTCCCAACAGCCTTATCCTTGTAGGCAAGGCCAGAGAAAGAAGTGGAGACTCGTGGTCGAGGGGCTGAGGAGTGGACATACAGGGCGGATCCCAGTCACATGTTCATGTCTGTCCACAAGTAAATAACCCGTCTCCTTTTTAAAACTGTGTGAATGAGGTTGTTGTTTCTGCAGTCTTCCTGCTATTACTCCTTTGCTGTTCTCTGCCACTCTCTCTGAGGACCAACAGCTGAGGTTTGGGTGAGAAATCTGCCTAGAATTTGGCATGGTGACTTTCAAAAATGAGCTTTTGGGTTAAGTTCCTGAGTTGATTTTGTAAATACACATAACTCCTCCATAGGCATCTGGGACATACTACAAAATCCATTAGCTAAGAGTCACATCTGTAGGAACTGACATCGCCAGTCTCCTCTGCTTCCCTGGAGGGGATCCTCTGCCCCCTGCACATTCCGGGAAGCAGAATCACACCACATCTTCACTATCTTTTAATTATTGCCCACTCTGGGGAAGGAAGCCCTAATACCCCTGGCAACAAAGACACAGGGCTGCAAGGGACCCCAGCTACAGGCTCCACAGCTTCCCTTCATGGTCTGCAAGGTCATTTCACATTTATAATAAACGCACTCACGTCTCCAAGCTGAGCTGATTTGGTATGAAACCATTTGGTTTTGTTCAGCTGTGAGCGCTCTGGAGTTTCTATTTGTTCTATCTTTAATGCATGAACTACGGGCAGCAAAGTGAAAGTGTCAAGCACTCTAAAACCTCATTTGCATAATGATAAAAACATATGGTTTCTACAAGATCAAGGTTTGGAAACCACCTGAGACTTTTGTGTCCTCCCACGGGAGTCCGCCACCTGCTGCCCTTCTCACCACACCCCCACTCTCTGCTCCCACTCATTCCTGCCTGGTTCAGGTTCTGGCAGGTGTGTTACAGCATCCACCCGTGACCCTGTACCTGTCATTTCCCCTCGAGGTTCTGTAAGCTTTAGTTGGTCCTTTCCCCTCTATGTCATTTTAGTACACAGTTCTGGGAACACTGGTGATCACAGATATAGTATTTTATTGGTGAGTGGTTCCTTTCACTGTGGCAAGAAATACCTCCCCACAAATACTGAGCTACCCTGGAGGCCACCGGGCCGAGCTGAACTGCAATAACCACCATCGTGTGATGATCCTAGCCCGATAGGTCTTGCACTCCCAGTACTAGCTTTAGGCTCTGACAGACACCCTAAACTCCCGCCCCTTTGGGCAACCTATGTCTCCCAGGCAAGTGCCCTATACACAGCTGTGGGCATCATTGTAGTGTTAAAAGCAGAGAAAACACTTTTCTGGGTTTTAGGAGATCAGTGCAGTGTGTGCCATGCAAGCAGAGGATCTGGGTTTAATCACTAGGCCTGCATGAGCTCTGACAGGGTTTCTTCCCCTCCCGAAACACCTCTAGATCATTTATTGGGAAAATGACATTTCATGCCTGGGCCTTCCTCATGAAGTCCAGCCTCTCCAAACAGGCTCCCCAGATTGTGGCAGCCACAGGGCTGTGACTCACCCGCTCATTCTTATCTGTGCAGAAGAGGCGTGTGTGGTGGCGCTTCTGCACCACGATGAACGTGATCCCTGGCTGATAGTCCTTCTCTAGCTTGATGCAGGCCTCTCGGATGGCCAGCAGCTCGTGATGGAGGACCTGCAGGATAGGGGCAGGCATCAGGGGCCTTGCTCTGCAGGCAGATTAGCCATCACTGGGCCAGTGAGCCACTGTGCCTTCTGCCGGCTGTCCTGATAAAAAGACTGGCCAAATGCAGACTTGAGAGAACAAGGTTGCCGGGCAGTGGTGGCGCACGCCTTTAATCCCAGCACTCGGGAGGCAGAGGCAGGCGGATCTCTGTGAGTTCAAGACCAGCCTGGTCTACAAGAGCTAGTTCCAGGACAGGCTCCAAAACCACAGAGAAACCCTGTCTCGAAAAAAGCAAAAAAGAAAGAGAACAGGGTTTATCTACACCTAGCTTATACTTCCAGATCACAGCCGAGGGAAGGAAGGGTAGAAACTCAACAGAAAACATGAAGTACGTTACTTGCTAGCTTGTTTTCTTTCATTTTTATTCATTCTTATTAGCCTGTAACTGACGGTGTGAACAAGGATGGCCCTGAATTCACAGCGATCTACCTCCTCTGCCTCCTCACTGCTGGGGTTAACAGCATGCAAACTAAACTCAGCTCAGCTAGCTTTTCTCATACAGCCCAGGCCGACCTGTCCGGGGACGGCACTGCCATAGTAGACGGTGCCCTTATGTCAAGTAGCAATATGAAACTGTCCCACAGATATGATGCCTGATTGAGACAATTTCTTAATTGAGGTTCCCCTATTCCAGAAAACTCAAGTTTATATAGATGTGATAGTAAAAATTATGACCAAACTTTTATCTACATGGAGACTACCGAGGGCACCCAGGCTTCATGGTTAAAATTAGAAAGTGCACAAAACTGCACAGTATCGGGGCTGGAGAGATGGCTCAGAGGTTAAGAGCATTGCCTGCTCTTCCAAAGGTCCTGAGTTCAATTCCCAGCAACCACATGGTGGCTCACAACCACCTATAATGGGGTTTGGTGCCCTCTTCTGGCCTGCAGGCATACATTCAGACAGAATATTGCATACATAATAAATAAATAAATAAATATTAAAAAAAAACCCTGCACGGTATGGAACCCACAGAGGTCTCATGGTGCTCAGTAAACAGCACTGCAAAGACTCATGGACATGGACAACTGAGCCATTTGCCGCTTGCTTGCTTCCTGAGAGTAAAGGAAAGACGAACGGAGCAAATGCTATATTGAATCAGACCTGGGCTGCTTGGCTCCGCCACCAAGCAGCACTCAGCAAGAGCCATTCCTTCCAGCTGCATTGAAGATTTCATGTAACGCGTGTCAGGGTTTGCTATATAAGTGCGGGACTAGTGTCTCCCTCAGCCTATCCTTAAAGTCTTAACTCAAGCACTCTTCCCACCCAAGACTGCAGAGCAGCCGGGCCTGCAGATATAAACTAAAGCCAGGGGCTCTTCAGCTTTGTCTCTGTGTCGTTCCCCCCCCACCCCCAAGCCTTTCTTTCTGAGACAAGGGCTTGCTACACTGCCCTTGCAGGACCGGAACTCACAGAGATCTGCCTGCCTCTGCCTCCTGAGAGCTGGGATTAAAGGTAAGTGCTACCATGCCTGGCACCTCAGATTTAATTCAGATTTAATGTTTCTAAAGTATGCCTAGAATTCCAGTGAGACAATACAGTCATGGGGATTCCGGGATTCTCTGAGGGGGAGAGCTGAGACAGGCAGATCCAGCCTCTCTACCAGGGAGGAGCATGCGGAAAAACTAGGAGCACAGGGGTTCTACTTAAAGGCAACAGGGCTCTGGTCACAAAAGTGCATTGTGGAAGCTGTCACCAAGGCTCTTGCAGAGCACAGTTCTAGGCTTGGCCAGGAAGGCTGAGGCAGACAGTCTACTCTCTCCCAGGAGCCGTGAGTATATGTTCTGAAAAGGAAAAGCTGCAGCTTGTGGCTGGACAGGGAAGCAAACACACACGCCCTCTGTTGTACGCCATCAGCCTGTGATCAAGGCAAGTAGAATCCCAAGCACTTCAGACCTTAGGAATGCCCAGGGCAGATACCAACGCTCCCCAAGAAGGAGGGACCTGTCCTCCTCACTGAGTGTGACCCATATGTCTTATTTCTCCATTCCCTGCCACCGATTCCCAAGGAAGCAGCTGCTGGGATGCTGGGTGAGGTGGAGAAGGAACTAGCCTGGGCCAGCGGGGGAACCCCAGGGCAGTGGCTTCTTGAGTTCCAGGTCACAATGGGCTCATACTGCTACTGCAGTTTGGCTGGAATACCTACAAGTCCCCTCTTCTCACTGTCCTGGGCTTACAGCTCTCCACATCCACTGTATTGGTCCCTAGACACCACCTTCAAAGAGCTCCAAATTGTCATCGGACCCTAAACACAAATTCTCATATTCCTCGGCCAGGTTCTACCCTCACCTAGGTCTCCACTGCCCAAGCTTGTATCCACAACTCCACTCCTGCTTTCCCCCACCACGGGCCTCAAAATCTCATGCAGCATGGCCCAAACACATATTCTGCCTTCCACACTGTGACCAGCCAATCAACAAAAGCCAAGAAGACAGTTTGGTGCAGCCTACCTGCTGGAACTGGCCTTCAGAGACACCATCTCTGTAGAAGATGATGCGGGTGGGCTTGAAGCGTGTCGATTTATAGAACTGAATGAGCAGCTCCCGCACCATGGCAGCCAGGTCCTGGATGATCTCCTGTCGATGCTGCTGTACACGCACGGTGGCGCAGTAGCGGTTGGGGTGTGCATCCATGCTGCCCACCACCTGTGGGACATACAGTCAGCAAGTGGCAAGGGCTTCAGGGATCCCTCCTTCTAGGGTCCTGCAAAGAAGCATCTCCCCACAATGTCCCCCACAGCAGAAGGTGCTGCTAAATACCTTCCAAAGATGAGACATTTGCCCTAAAGTACACAAGAAAAGGCAAAACTGGCCGGGTGGTGGTGGTGCCTGCCTTAAAACCCAACACTTGGAAGGAAGAGGCGGGAACTCACTCTGAGTTCCATGCCAGCCTGGTTTACAGAGCGAGATTCAGGACAGCCAGGGTTGCTACATAGAGAAACGCTGTCTCAAAAAATGGGAAAACCAAAAAACAGGGGGGAAAAAACCGAAAAGGCAAAACTTAGCCTGTGTGTAAGGTCAGAAGTGGTTGAATTATCTGTGCAAAAAAACAACTGGGGGTGCCTCTTGTTTAGAGCAAACACTTCTCCAAAAAGCCATATGCACATCAAAGACTTAGTGTCACCAGACTTCTGTCCCTAGGAAGGTCACAGCCCCTTGAAGGAAGCCGGCTGGCTCTTCAAGGGGACATCTGAAGAAGCAAATAGGAGAGCCAGAGTGCAAACCACGATCCTTCTAGGGTTGAGATCAGGGGACCAAGGGGACCCTTACAGCTAGGACCTGCCCATTTCTGAGCTGTGGGAAGCACTTCCTTATACCTTGAAAGCTCTAAGGGAAGGGCCCCATGTCCCTGGGAAGCAGGTGACCTGCTACCCCTCTGAGAAGCTTTACAGAATTCCTTGTTCTAACCCTGCCCGGGGTTACAGTTTTTCTCCCAAACTAACAGTTTCCCTCTTAAATAGACCCCAAAGTTTTGCAAGCTGGTATAAATAGAATAAGTCAACATGAATGGAAACCTATTCCTACTGACTGAGAACTGTGGGCACCAGGAATAAACACATAGATATCTGCTCCTTAGAAGTTGAGAAGCCTGGCTCTAAAACCTGATCTTGTTTGTCAGCTCACCTACTTCTGCCATCAGCTTACACTCGAGCAGCCGGGAATGCTGCAAGGGATTTTCTAGACTGCATCGCCAGAGGTGAGAAGATCCACTCTAAATCTGAGTCACACCTAGTGGCAGCCTTTTGTTTGTGCCTGCTTGCCCAAGTTCTTGTTGGCCAGTTTGTCCATTACTGTTGCTGCCGGCAGATTCCAATTTAGACTAAAAACCAGCAGCTGGGATTGCAGAGACATCCAACCTCATGGACTAAACAACTACTGATTATTCTCGGCCTTTTCATTGTAATACTACATGCTATGAGAGTGTGTGTGTGTGTGTGTGTGTGTGTGTGTGAGTGTGTACGCGCGCATTTTGGACTAATACACTGCCCTAAGCCTTCAAAGCTTAGAGGATCTGTGCCCAGTGAACCAGAAAAAAACAAAAAATGGTGACCAGGTAGAGACCAATGTGGCAAAAGACCTGGGATCCTGGCTGTGGATGCCACCTATAATCCAAGCCTGAACTGTGCACTGCACACATGATGCAAATGGGGGGGAGGGTCCTGTCCTATATGTCACCCCCCCTTTAAGACAGATTAAACAATGATATTGAGCCTGTTTAGCATCTGCTATAAGCCAGGCACAGAGCAAGTGCCTCTCCCCCTTTCACAATCCTAAGGGCAACAGCAAAAGCACACATAAAAAGCCCAGAAAGATTAAGCGTAATTACAGGAGAGAAACAGCAGAGTGTGGCTTGAGGCTGAGGCTCAGCTGGGTATAAGGCTGGTATTGCCATGCCAAGTAAAGGGTGCTGGGGCACACTCTAACCAAGGCTGTACCCATCTGTAGGCTGCTATGCCCAGGCAATTCGATCCCACTCCACAGCAGGTGGGCGCCTCTGTGGCACTGATGTCAGAGAAGCTGATTGTGCAGGAAGGTACAGATGACCCAAAGAGCCTGTTGTTTCCTTACAGACACTCAACCACCCTGGCTCCAGAACCCTGCACTCTGACTAGAGTGACGTGAGAGGACACCCCCTTGTCACTCTGCACTCCAACGGGGCAAACCTCACTACTGAAGTACACGGCTGGCCTCTCTAACAGGACAAGGTGGTCTTCTGAGAGCAGAGGGAGTGGCTGCTGAGTGGTCAGCCAAGGCTGTCTTGATGGACGGGGGAAGCCCACCAAATGCACCAGACAGCAGGGTAGGTGGCAGTCTACAAACCGCTGTGACATCCTTGGTTTCCCCTCTAGCCACCCCTTTGCCATTAGCTTACAATCTGAGCAACCAGGCAGGTGAGCGAGCTCCATGGCATTCTTGCCACACCACTGCAAACGACCACTGGCACCTGAGCAGCACGGCACCAGAAGAGAGCAGGAGGGAGTGTGGGTACTTACAGCAGCGATCGAAGGCTTCTTTCCATCCCCAGCTGGCGGGTGGGTGACATCGGCTCCCAGGAAAATGACAGGTTGCTGGAACACTGGAGGCCTGTAAGAAAGTGGGTGTTGGCAACCCAGGCTTCAGACAATGCATGGATGCCTGACATTATTATTCCTCTCCCTCTCGGGGGGCAACTCTAGCCCTAAAATGGACATTTCCCAAGAGATCCCCTGCCTCTACCTCAGTGCCTGGATGACAGAAGCATGAACCGCCAAACCCATCTGTTTTCACTGTGCTGGAGCTTGAACCCAGGGCCTCATGTATGTGTGCACTTTACCAAGAGACACCCCCAGCAACTCCATCAGGATCTTATCCTTAAAGATCCACAGAAGGCCCGCCCACTGGGTTAAACAATGCGGTCTTGGCTGGGCACTGGGGGTGCCTTGTTCAACCTTCTACTTCCCTAGGGTTACTCCAGGCTCTCACCAGCCCCCTGACTCATTCTCTCAGGGTTGCCAGAGCACCGGCAACCTTCCTGCAGTTTTCTTTTGAGACATAGTCTCATGTGTCCCAGCCTGGCCTTGGACTTCTGATCCTCCTGTCTCTACCTCTCAAATTCTGGGATCATAAGACTATGCTTCCACATCTGGTTCCTATGATTCTTATCGACCGCCAAGCCCTACACATAACCCTCAATGCCAAAAGAGACTGACTTTGCTAAAGGTGGCCTGAGACTATCACAAGAACCAAAAGACATTTTGACACCTGTTAGCAGGGAAAGTTGAGGTGGTCAGAGGGCATTTTTGTCCCTAAGTGTGTGGGGACTGACTCCTCCAGACAGTGTTCTCTGTGTTAAGACCCCCAGGTCATGAGCAACCATGACACCAGCTGAGCACCACATCTCTACCTGAGGTGACTTCACTTTGTTCAAAGGGTCAGGCACTCAGAGATGCACGCTCTAATCTCTCAGTGAGTCAGTCTCAGCAAAGGCCCAGGGAGTGACCACAACAGGAATTCTCCTGGACAAACCCCTACCTCTAAGCAGCCACTCAGGACATAGACACAGAAGATAAAGTACTTTCTGAGGGGGAAGATAAGCATCTCTGTAGCCTTTCCAGCAAGTGTTAGGTACATTGCCTGCGACTTCTAAGACTGACAGTTCACAGCACTGTGGTCTGCCACATTTAAGATGCTTGTGTCCCCTGGTCTCTGATGACAGTTAAAGCGGGAGCTGGGTGCTACCCTCCAGATCCCGATCACTGTCTGCCATCACCAGGCCACCTAGATGGCACAGCCAGACAGCAGCTGTGTTCCTCCACGTGGCTGGATGTGACTCACATGCCATAAGCAAAGGCACACTTGCCCCTGGCTTCCTCTCATTTTTTATCTGTAGTCCAACAAAGCTTCCCATGAGCCCAGCCTGCTGCTGCCTCCCAGGTTCCTCCTAACTCAACTCCATGCTGTCATGGTAACAAGATTCCTCTTTCAAGGTCTCCAGTGACTTCCACAGCACTGGGTCCAATGATCAAACCACACAGTGTGGCCCATTGGCATTCTGTGATGCAAGGCACACTCCCTTGATGCCTCCACCTGTCTACTACCCGTGTCCCTGAACTTTATCCTGGGCACAGGGCTCAGATCTTGCTATTCACTCAAGGGTGCTCTCTCAGGCTCATGGATTTAATACCAGAGGACACCTTGCCTCCTCCTATCTCCTGTGGCAGGCCAGAGTGCAGCTGCCCAGCCCAAGCCACTCCTCTTTCATGTCTTTACACTAACTAGACTAAGAACTAGAGACGACTGCCATTCTTCCCCTTCAGTCTGAGAACTACAGCCAGTCCTCCAGAATATAGGCTCGCCCATCATTCCCCTGGTCTTCGGAGACAGTTCCCTCAACCAAAACGATTACTATGGTCACTCTCTTCCTTTGCCTCTATCACAGGACCACAGTCCAGGAAAGGGCAAACATTAACTTTGGCCTCGACCTCTAACCGCTCAGGAGGCACACAAGGAAGAAGATAGTTCCACAAGTCCAGCCCTTAGCCCTACGGCGCATGCTGGCAGTCAGTGCTTGCTAGGCCTGATTTCATGGCCTAGGCACAGGACCTATCAACACTGGCTCCTCCATGGAGCTTTCGGTCCAGAGTGCCCTGATCCCAGCAGTAAGCTGGGAGTCAAAGAGGGAACTAGTAGTCTGCTCCAAGGACCAAGCGACAAGAGTGGAAGCCATTTCCTGGCTGTTCCAGAGGAACCTGTCTCGACCTCAGCACAGGGAGCAGGGGTGGCAGTTGCCCTCCACACTAATTTTCAACTATTAGGGAGCCTAGCCACAGCACTTATCCACCCCAGGACTCATCCCACACGGACTGTGGGCACCTCTCAACTGACCATTCAAACCAGCGGTGGTGTGCAGGGTGCAGCCTCCTCACCTGCCCTGTGGCAGCAGGATGTTGTTGACGCCTCCCAGTTTGACGTTGATTTTTAAGCAGAGATTGGACAGGGTCTGTGGCGTGGTCCTCTGCACGTTCTTCATCTGCACGCACTGTGTGGCCATCCCCAGCACCGTGTCTCCCACACGCTTGACCTCAGCTGTGGAGCAGAAGTGCACATGTCACAGCCCCCAAAGAGAAGCAGCTGTCTTCTGCCCCCACTTGGACTGCACCAGGCACCTGCAGCCAGTCTGTGGAAGATGCTGGCAGGTGGAGGGGCAGAGCTCCTGGCGGAATCCTGCGGTAGCACTGCCAGGCACCTGTGCCTGCCTCACCCCCGACAGGATGGGGAGCTGGAGGCGTATCACACACCACCCATGTGTGACCCCGGGCCCAGGACAGGGTGAGCAGAACCGGCTATGACTGCAGCTTCAGTCGGCCCTCAGCAGGAATGAGCCCTCACATTAAGCTAATGCCTGGAGAGCTAAAAATGAAAGTGCCAGCCTCCTCAAAACCTTCGGCGAATACAGAACCAACATCAAAAGCTGTGGGATCCCTACTCCCCCATTCCCAGATTCCTTCCTGAAGCAGCTGGCAACTGCTCTTCGGGCTATTCTAGAAACCAGGACTCCAGGGGTAACACTCATAGCATCCAAATACCACCACATTGAGAAAGCCTTCTTTGAACTTGGAGGGAGAAGCATGGCCTTGATGGGACTGTTCTCTGCCCCTCTACTGCTGACAAGCATCAGGCAGCCACAGTTGCCTTTCTTGGCTCCTGCACCACTAGAGCTCACATCAGCACCCTTTTGACTGGAAGCTTGTGGGCAAATTGCTCTCACCTTGCAGACCCGTCCATACACCCAAGGACCTCCTGAACATTCCCTCTCACCAGTATTTCCCGGCTTTGCATTGATGACTGAGCAACTACCCTCCAACAGAGAAGTCCACCTTGTCTGCAGTGGTAGCAGAGGTCATCCATGCTGACTGGGTTCTGAGGAATCAGGAGTTAGTAGGGCTTCCTCAGGGAACACTGGCATTATTAGGGGACTCTCTTCCACCTGACAATTGTGCCACAGCATGAAGATAAAACCAACCCTAAAGTCAAGTTATGGGTCACCTGGAGTTGCTAGATTCCTGGGACTGTGGCCTCATGCAAGACAACAAGGATGATTCCAAACACTGACTAGAGCAACCAGATCCCCTCTCCCCTCTCGGGCTCAGGGCCGGGCAAGAAGCAACCACTTAGGTTCAGGCAACATGAAGGGGAACAACAGGCAACGTCCACCCACTGGAACTCTCAACTCCCTGAAGCCTGCGGATAGCTGGCACCCACCATACACAGGAGTCTTGCCGGGTAGGATGACAACCACCAGCTGAAGACCAGCGTAGGTATTCTTCAGATGCCGGAACATGGGTTCCACACTGTCTGCCCCCTGGGCATATTTACAGAAGCAGGGCTGACCCTGGATGGGCATCCCAGCATCTCTCGAGATCTTCCTCAGTTGCTCTGTGAAGGACCTGAGTGGAAAGGCAACCTTGCTGAGATGTATAACAGATGGGAAGGAAGTCATATCAACTAGTGGTTCTGAATAAGATTTACAAAGTGGGGGGGTGGGGGGGAGCACATTTCTGAGTGTTGGTGGCCCACGCTTTTAATCCCAGCACTTGGGAGGCAGAGGCAGGTGGATCTCTGAATTCAAGGCTAACCTGTTCTACAGAGTTCCAGAACAGCCAGGGCTACAAAGAGAAACCCTGACCCCCCCCCCAAAAAAAACACCCAAAAACAAACAAACAAAAAAGCATGTTTATGGAGGTTAGAATTAAGTTTTTTCAGAGCTGGGAATGTAGCTCAGTTGACAGAGTACTTGATAGCACGCACAATCTTTCATCCCTAAGACTGACTATTCCAGGCATGGTGGTGGATGCCTGTGGTTTCAGCATCTGGGAGAGAAAGGAGGGTCTATAGCTCCAGGCTAACTTTGGGATGCATAAACTGTTTTAAAAATGGAGAATTAAGGTTTTTATTTACTTTTGGTAGCCCAGGATGGCTTCAAACTCAGGATTCTATTGCCTCGGCCTCTGAGGGACAGGGTTAGGAGGTAGGCACCACGCCATTCTAGAGTTAAATTTCAGATAAAGCCAGAAGTCAAAACTATATCAACCTGTGGAAGAGGTGAGTGGGCTATATGCTGTGATTTAAAAAAAAAAAAAGCCTTCCACGCGAGAAAAAACGCCATGCAACAGAGTTCATGTGGAGGGGAAAGGGAAGAGGGAGACTGGCCGCTGGGGATGGGAGCAGCAGAAAAGAGAGAAGTGGGAGAGACAGAAAGACAGAGAAAGAGGTGGGAGGTAAGCAGGGCCCTTTTAAAAGGGAACATAGTGAATGTGCACAGGAGGTGCTCTTAGTGTCTGCAGCTGAGGACATAGCCTGTCAGGACCCCAAGGGCAGGTAGGTGCAGATGCCAGAATACTGACACCACACACCTGGAAGGCCCAGGGGGACAACCCTGGGATGAAATGGCAGCTTAAAAAAATGCATGCTTGCTGCCTTCCCTTAGTACGGGTTTTTTGTGCCATGCAGACCTAAGCAACTCTCTAGTAAAACAACCCATACCATTAGTTGCCTTGTGGGTTTCCCCTGCTGCTCTGGTGGGTACAACCAGGCTTTGGAGACACAGACTCAAGAGAAACCAGGGCAAGTGAGAGCCAAGCAAGGTCAGGAGACCCCAACTCAGGGGACCGAGACTGACTGAGTCTATGCTCAGTTCCAGAGCAAGAACGTGTCTAATCAGCAGTGAAGGTTTCCTATCTATAGGGTCAGTATTCACACCTTCTCATATGCTGCATTTATAGATTCATGTGTGCACCTGCCTTCATGCCAGCAGGTGGGCGTGCTTCTGGACAGAGAGGCCAAGGATGAAGCTGGGCAGGAGATCACTAACACCCAGTCTCTGCTTTGGCTTTCTTTGCTCTGGGCTTCTGGCTCATTCTATTAGAAGCAGATGCCACCAATCAATCAGTGGGTGACAGCCTGCAGTCAGGGAACTCTGCCTTGCACTGGAAAGCATCACTCAACAGCCTCTTGCTGAGCCGGTCATCGGTCAGGTGACAGCTACACTCTGCAGGTTTGGGGGATCTCCCTTTACTGTCTCTGCAGGTTTGGGGGATCTCCCTTTACTGTCTCCCAGAGAGGCAGAACACAAATGTCTCATTTTCCCTCTAACCTTGGAACAAAAGTACAACCCAAAGTACAACCCTAGAGCCCCAGAGCACATTCGTGTCGGCACCAGGCTCCCCGGCCAGTGACCTGACGCTCTCAGTGTGCTAGGCTGAGGAGCAGGCCCTCTGCAGCCCATGGCACATGGCAGTCTCAAGCAGGCTTACTTCAGATGGACTTCAGTGCACTGGCGCTGGGGTGCGAAGCAGGCGATGGCCCACACCTTTATCTCGATGCCTGTGTGGAACTGCTTGTTTCTCATGTCCCACACACCTTGGACAGGGGTGGCAATCGCTTTGTTCTGAAAATAGAAAGTGGTTTGGAATGTAAGGAAACAAATGGAAACCCTATGGCTGCTGGTCCCCCTGATCAATGAAGACTCTTCAAGCATGACTGGACCGGCTCTAGTATCCCTAACTAGCAATGCAGACAGCCCACACACGTGTACTGCATGGCGGATTCTGGAGGGGGGCCGGCAAGCTAGATGAGGAAAGAGAGGATGGCCAGAGAGGATGAACAAGTAGGTGGATAGCAATGAAGAGCCGAATGGATGGATGGATAGAAGGGATGAAGGAATGAGAAGACAGAAGGATACAGTGCCTAGAACTGGATAAACAGATGTGGTTGAGTGGAATCAGATGAATGGGTGGTTAGAATAATGGATGGGGCTGAGAAGAGTCAGACACCATCCACGAAACTTCTTCCATAAGAATGAAGTGAAATTTTTGATGTTAAGACAGACTGTTAGAAATACTAAAAGCAATGTGCAGGATCCAAAAGGTAGAGTTTTTGTCATGCACGAGTCCAATGGGAGCAGCTCAGAGCAGCCATCTGCAGTACCCAGTGCTTACCCCACAGGTACGGGCGGCTACAAACCTGAGAACACACACGGCTAATCCACCTCATGTGTGCACGCGCACACAGACACACACGCACACACCCCACACCTACCCTGCCCCCGTAGAGGATGGAGGGAGGCTGCAGAACCCGTCCTGTCACATCCGTCATCTCATCTTTGACCATGATTCCAAATTCGCGAACATACGGGTCTGTATTGAAACTCGCACTTCGCATCTTTAGGAAAAAGAGGAAGAAGAGTCAGTGAAGGCCTCTGCTCCTCCTGAGGGTCATCCCTGCTCAAGCACAGCAGTGTGTGCTCAGGCTGTCCTTGCCATGGTGCCCCATCCCAGAGGAACCTGAGAACCCAGTGCTCACCAATTTGCTGATCTCCTCTTGCCGATCGGGGGCCGACCTGGCAGTAGCTCTGATCATGGTTGAGGTCTGATTGTCTGTTAATTTTTTTATACACCTCTGTCCAGCCACTATGTTACAGACCTGTAAAAGAAGACACACATGTCAACATATGAACTGTGGGAGAGAGACGGTTTTCAAGGACTCAGTACCCCAGCCAGAGCCCTAGCCAATGGTGGGGCTGCTCCATAGCCTGCCGCTCACAGCAGAACAAACCTGACCTCACACAACTGCACTCTTCAGCTTTGGTGGCACTGATGGGAACACTGATTTGAACTGGGCATAGTGAGTGGCTCGCATCTGTTGTGCTGGCTAGTTTTATGTCAATTTATCATAAGCTATAGTCATCTGAGGGGAGGGAGCCTCAACTGATAAACTGCTTCCCCAAGATGGGGCCGTAGCCTGTACCCCCCATCCCACCCAAGTAACAGGCCTAGACAGAAAACCATCAAAGAGAACTCTTAAAAATAATGGTAAGGATGCTGAGGTGTAGCTCTCCACAACGGAGGACTATTCAAGCTTTCCTTAGGGGCTTGCTATTGGGAGTCTGACCACGAGCATGTGGGAGGCAGCACACAAGGGTGAGATGCAGATCCAGGAAGACTTGGAAGTGAGTCTGATCAAAGTGTAGGATATGAAATTCCCAAATAATCATTAAGAATACTGAGGGAAAAAAGTAATTGGTTGTAGGCAGGCATGCAGGGTATTCTCCATAATTAGTGATTGATGTGGGACGGCCCATTGTATTGTGGTTGATGTTACCCTGGGCCCCATAAGAAAGCAGTCTGAACAAACCATGGGGAACAAGGCAGTTAGCAGCACAGGTCCATGGCCTCTGTAATAGCTCCTACCTCTCTCTAGATTCCCAAGCAGATGGAGTATTTGCCCTGACTTCCTGGTCAACTGTGGTGTGGGAGAGTATGTGACTTTAGCCCTTTCTCCCAAGTTGCTTTTGGCCATGGTGTTTCATAACCATATCAAAAAAATCTAAGGAAGACACCATCATCCCAGGGCTGAGGTAGGTGGGAGCTGAGGTGGGGGCCAGCCTGGCCTACATTGAGAATTCCAAGTTAGCCAGGGCAACAAAGTGAGATCCTATCGAAGAAAGAGGCGGGGGATTCCCAACAAAGCTGCTAATCTCAAGAAACTTTGGGGGGAGGGGTACACAAAAGGGCCAAATCTCAACGATGCCATGAGTTGGCTGGGTCTTTCAGCAACAGTGAGGCTGGGCTGGATTGAGGCTTTTCATCCACAGTCGAGGGTAAAGTGCAGAGACTTGCCTCCAAGGGAAGGTAGGTGTGTTTCTGCTCCTGTCCAACTTGTAAACACGGGAGGTGGGGGTAGCGCAGAACCAGTTTGTGCCTGTCTTTGAAGTACTGAGCCACTGTACACTCCACTGTCTGCCCACTCTCCTGCTGCAGCGGGAACCTGCGGAAAGAGGTGACTCAGGCAAGGGCCTCCGGGCTCCCTGGACACTAGAGTTCCAACACGCCTCCCAGACCAAGCAGGCAGCAAACGCCTCAACTAACTCCTGGACTATTCCAGAGCCTCTCAGCTCTCAGGCTGCCCATGCCTGTTGGGAAACAGCGACTACATAGACATCTAAGAAACACACCAATCAGTTTCTACTAGACAGTGCAGGACACAGGAAGATGAATCCAGAAGTCTATTTCCCAGCAGAACACGGTGACTCTTAAGTAGGAGTTAAGAGCACTGGCTGCTCTTGCAGAGGGTCCAGTTTCCAGTACCCACACAGTAGCTGATAGCCACCTACAACTCCTGTTCCAGGGGATCTGATGCCCATTTTGACCTCCATCGGGACCAAGTACACATGTGGTGAACAGACATACATGCAGGAAAAAAAATCATACAAAAAGAAAAAAAGATAAAAACTTAAAAGCAAAAACAAAAAATGCCATCTTATCCTATTTTAAATTATGTGTGTATGTGTGTGGATTTGGTGTGTGGGTATGGGCACCAGGGCAGTACATGGTGGGCACTGCAGCTGGAGCTATAGGCGGTTGTAAGCTTCCCAACACAGGTGCTGGGAACCAAATTAAGAGCAATACACGCTCTTAACTACTGAGCCATTTATCCAGCCTCTTTGCAGAAGGAGAGTGAATGAGCCACAGAGGTAGCAGCGTTTTAGGAGCACAAATAAATCCTTGCAGGACAGTCCCATGGCTTCCAGTGTCTGGGAATCTGAGTGACAGGAAAGAGGGATGGTTGTTTTAGCTGCCTTACGTTTGGTGACTGGCAGGCCGACGGGTCACATTGCAGACACGGTACTTCCTCTTCATCTGACCACAGTGCGTTATCTCCACCTTTAGACCTGGTGACAGACAGCAGGCATCAGAGCGACTCTTGTCACCCACCTACAGTCTAAGACCCCTCCCCCCCCTTGGAATCAGTTTTCACACATGGCAACTTTGGCAACATTTAGAGCCATGGGGTTCTAAGGAGAGGAGTAAGAAATGCAGGCTATCCTCAGAACTGGATAGATGCAGGTCTGGAGCCACCTGTCCAGAGACGCCTTCTGCCAGCAAAATGCAGCATAGTAAGATTTGGTTGGGTGTCACCACTACCCTTCTTTCAGGGTGATTCTAGCCCTAAGTTTGTGGCTCGGGTGATGTCCCACACCATGTGGTTGTCCTCATTAGAGTCACGGGCTCAAAGTCAGTGTGCCTTGTGGGTCACTCCTCCCTCAGAGTGGAACAAGAACCCATCCATCCATGCATGGGCAGGCACGGAGGGGGCCCTCACTCCCTAGCCTGCTGTGCTGGGGGCTTCTTTACCTTTAATTTCTTTGGTAAACTTTACCCTTTGGGAATCTGTCAGAGGTTTTTGTTGCTCTTCAATACTTTTAAAATCCAAAACTTCGCAGACGAACTCGATCACCGGCTGTGCCTTATAAAACGCTGTGGCTGATACTGTGTGCAGGAAAAGCGAGAGACAGACAGGAGTGTTTGATGGAGGTGTCCAGAGACATTGATGTGACTAACTAGCTGCCGCTCAGGAGGCCTGCCCTCCATTTCTCCCCTATGGTGTGTCCCTTGGCCCTTTGTGATGAGAAAACCAACGCCCACTAGGCCCAGAGCTCTACACCCCAGGTAGGGACTGACCACAGCCAATGGTAAGGGACTGGCTGCATTGAAGTAGTCACCCAAAGAATTACTGTGGTCATGAACAAGTCTAGTCTGACAGGATAGTCAGGACCTTGGATCCTGTAGGCTTTTCTGGCCACCTCCTGCAAGAGGCATTTCTGGGATTTTCCATTCACTCAATTCTTTCGCAATTAGTATGCACCTGAGCGAGAAGTGTTCTGGGAGCTCCCGGATCTGCTGCCAGGACCTCTCTCCTATGTGAGAGGAGGCATCATTCCTCCAGACTGTTGGTCTCTGAGTCTGTATGAGGGAAGTATGGTCCTGAGTCTCCTGAAGCAGGAGGGGACAGCATGCGAGCTACAGTGTCCCAAAAGAGGTCACATGGACCCCATCGCTGAGAGCTCCCTGGATCGTGGGGTGGGGACTGATGGAGTCACAACTGGATGGCGTTTCTGGGAGGCTGTAAAAACTCAGGAGGTCTTGACTGGAGAAGTAGATCGCTGGGTGTGCGTCCCGGAAAGCATTTCTTCCCTGGCCCCTTCCAGCCACCCCCTTCCCAGCCACCGCAATTGAGGTGAGCAGCTGTGCTGTCTCATGGCCTCTTTGCAGTGGCATTTGGCTTCAGAATGACAGCATCGGCGTAGTTTCGACTGAGTCCTCTGAAACCCTGAGCCGATCTTTACTGCTTTAAATGGTTTCTTCTAGGTACTTGTCACAGCAGTGACAGGTCTAACATACTGCCGAAGCTGGCCATCCATTGGCACCTGGTGGTGCCCTTCTCTCAGTGTAAAAACCTTGAGTAATCAGGAAATGTGGAGCGAAAGTGAGGGGTGTAGAAATCCCACTCCTGGGGTATCCTAGTCACGCACAGGTCCTGGCAGAGCCAGTTCCCCAGGCTGGCTCAAGGGTTCCTGGGAATGGAATACTTCAAAGGTTCCAATACCCAACTAGAAACCACCTCAGATATCAAACACGACTGGCACAAGCGGGGGACACAGAGGCTAGAGGTGGCTATGAGAAACCTTCCTCCTGATGCCTGGCTCCTCTGCATATTTTCAGATCTCCACCTCATGTAATAGAGGCTGCATGGGCCAATCACCCAGCAGTGAATGGGTTTTTCTTACCGTCAATATTCAGCATCATTTTCCAAAGAGAAGGTCGGACTGACTGGTGGAAGCCAAACCATACTTCTCGGCCCCCGCCCAGGGGGTTGGAACAGCCTTCAGATGCAGTGAAGAAGGAGCGGCCAACAGGGGTATACCTGCCAGGGAGACAAGCCCTCTCCTGATCAGACAGAATTAGTCACGGTGGGCCAGGCTGACTCCAGCCTCTCCTCCAGTCACCCCAGAGGCACTACACTGAGACCATTCGAGGTTTCTTCCCTGTAAAGCCATGTTCATTAAATGGAGTTCTCGTCTGCACTCACAGTGTGAGCAGTAGCCCTGCAGACATAGGCTGTTGATGTTTACACACATGAGCTGATGGAGGGGCGAGGGGACCTCCCTCAAGGCTCTGTGTCAGTGTGAGACAAGACACACTGTGGTGCGAGCTTAGACTCACTTTGAGGTACCTTCCTTATGGATCTCCAAAGGACAAGAGTTAATCTGGGAAGAGTTCTGCCTACAACTGCAGCCTTAGGACCATGCAGATGCAGGTTAGCTGGTATTCCAAACTCTTTCCTCATTCTTATTTCATCTGACACTGTGCATAGCTGGGCAGACCCATTGGCGTCTTCCTAGTCCAGGGCTGTGCTAAGGAGGCAGAGGCAGCTAGAGCATCCCAGCTCTAAGTCCCTGAGCTGCCACTTACTTCTCTGTGTGGCTGTGGTCCATCATGTAGCTGGCTAAACTGGTACCCATTCCCTGTTCACTGTAGCTCTTTCAACACAGGCACCAAAGGCAGGAAGGAGGCTGTGGACAGCTCATGCTCCCAGAGCCTATTCTTAGTAGTGCAAAGATCCACAAGGTCTCAGGCCAGTTCTGCACACAGACCTAAGCTAGAGTCCACCCACCTGCTGAGGACGCTCTCTCAAGGGCATCACCTAGACTACTGGATGCGTGGGATGTGCCACCATTCAGGATGACAAAGGCAAGACAGTGTTCAGCCGCAGTACAGGTAACACCGTTTGCTAATGAAATTATGGAGCATGCCCATCTCACTTTCTGCCTGTGCTTGTCAATCCTGTTGTGTCTTGACAGTCTTCTGACTAAAAACCAGCATAAAAAAATCCAAAGGAATTCCAAAGAAAGGAAACCATAAGAATTCCTGCCGCTCAACTAAAAGTATAGCCAATGCGACTGATGAGAAGCTTAGAGGATAAGGGGGTTTGTCACCATGCCTGGACCCAAGTTCCACTGCCAGGACCCACATGGTGGAAAAAGGGAACCGATTCCTACCAAGTTGTCCTCTGACCTACACACACACACACACACTGGTGGCATGCTACACACAATAAAATAAATACTGGTTTAAGAAATTAAACTATAGGGCTGGAGAGATGGCTCAGTGGTTAAGAACATTGCCTGCTCTTCCAAAGGTCCTGAGTTCAATTCCCAGCAACCACATGGTGGCCCACAACCATCTGTAAAGAGGTCTGGCGCCCTCTTCTGGCCTGTAGGCATACAGACAAAACATTGTATACATAATAAATAAATAAATATTTAAAAAAAAAAGAAATTAAACTATATACAACATTTTGTCAATCACCATTCCAGGCTATTTCTGTGCCTACCTGTCTCCCTCCCATCAACAGTTCTTAGCACGACGGGCCGGCCTGGGCCCTGCCAAGAGTAACAGTTGGCCCTGGGATGTAGTCTATTCTATGCCTAAGACATAGATAGTGAGCCAAAGGAACATCCAATTTTCTCCAGAGTATAGAGGGGTCAGCCCCAGGGCCTAAGCACTGAGCTTTCTTTCTGCCTTACTTCTGGCCTTCCAGTTCCAGTCCCACCATTCATGAAGTCCTACTGTGTGCTTTGTGTGAGAGCTAAGCTTGGATGCAGCTCCCAGGCCTTGGTCCCGTGTGCTAGTCACTCTGTCGGGCAAGCGGGAAAATGACAAACCACAGAAATGATTCCCACCCCCTTGCTAGGTGTGGCAAAGGGTGATCCTCTAACAAACTGGCTGATGCCTCTGGTGCTAGCCATTGTCATAAAAGCGGCAGAGAAGTATCCCAGGGATGGGCGTCCAATCAAGCACCATGTGGGTGTCCACCGCGCCATCCAAGTGCTGCTCTCGACTCTGCACAGGGCTGTGTGAGCGCCAAGCCAGAGAGGTGACCTTTCTGCACTTAGGCAGGGGCACCGGTGACGACTCTTACACTATCTTCTTCCATCTTGGACTGTTCGCCCCAGACAGAGCATGTGTGCCCACCACTGGCTCCTCAACCTTTCTGAGAACACTCAGCTTCATTCAGCTTGTGGTCTTTTCTCCCCACCCACCTGATGCTCTCACCTCATGGATGGCAAGTGCCTCATGACAACGTCCAGGGCCTGGATCGTCTCAAAAGGGACGCTGGGAAGCCGCCCCGAAAGTGCATCGTGTAGCGCCTGCAGGCTCACACATGACACCCACTTGATGGACACCTTGAAGATACGGTCTTTGCCTTCTCCCGGCAGCGTGACCTCCAGTTCCACCTGCAAACCAAAGCACAAAGGTCATTTCCTCCCAAAAAGCACAAGAAATTATATTTTTAACTTTACTTTGAGTATGGGCAGGGGTGTGCATGTGTAGAGGAGATTGGGAGTCTATACCAGGTGCCTTTCTCAACTGCTTCCCCTTTGAAGTTTCAGCCTCTCTTCCAACCTGGGGCCTGCTGATTAGCATAGGCTGGCTAGGCTGTGAGTTCCAGGGATCTCCAAACTGACTCTGTCCCCTCCATCTGGTGCTAAGGACAGAACTCAGGTGCCCCTGCTTTCAAGACAAGCATTTTACCAACGGAGTCACCTCCCCAGCCTCAATTTTATTTGTTTTTAACAAATGCGCATAATAGCCGGGCGGTGGTGGCGCACACCTTTAATCCCAGCACTCGGGAGGCAGAGGCAGGCGGATACCAGCCTGGTCTACAGAGCTAGTTCCAGGACAGGCTCCAAAGCCACAGAGAAACCCTGTCTCGAAAAACCAAAAAAACAAACAAACAAAACAAACAAAAAAAAAACAAATGCGCATAATGAACAGTGGTCAAGAGTGCGTTCAGGTCGCTCCTCAGCACATAGGACACCCGTGACTCCAACATACCCACCTTTCTCCCAGAACACTTGCTGAATCTACCTGCAATGTAATGTCCACGGCTGGATCACCATTGTGACAGTGCACCATGACTGTGGCCCACAAAGCACTCGGGTGGTGATCAAAGTGACTTTGTTATCTGCCGTTGACATGTCCCATGTTCTTGGAATGCTTTCTCCTTTAGTGCCCAGACAGGCTCACCTCATCTTATATGCATCACCAGACACTGAGCTAGCAAACAGCCCAAGGCCCTGGGGCCAGGAAAGGGCAGAAAGTGTACTGGGCTTGGGGCTGGCCTGTTGCCACCACTCACAGGGAAACACAACCCAGATGTGTGTCCAGAACCCAAGGATGGCTGGGTCATCACATGGTACCAACCTGGGTAGGGAAGATGGTGAGCTAGTTACAGACTCAACCTCGGAGGACACTGATACTGAACCAAGCAGCTCTTGTTTGGACATCCTTGCAAGAAGGAATCAAACTGAGAACAAAAGTAAGTGCATTTTGGTACAGCACACCACTCGGAAACCAAGGGAGGAGCCAGCTGCACCCCGACACAAAGAATCAGTGTCTGGGAGTTGTGAACACAGAAGCAGCTGTGTCTTCAAGGTTTCTCTGTCCTCAGCTGCAGGGCCACCTACCCCCAACCCCACAGGAGTGACAGCACCAGCAGGTGTCTGATGTCACAACCACTGTGCTGGCCAGGCTGGAGGGACAGCTGCAGGGCTTGGTGCCATGCATCCTTTCCTGATGGGGACGTGCAGGTCATATCCTGTTTCAATGTGCCCAGGGAGCTGCTGTCTAAAGGCTTTCTGGGAAAGCCTTGGTTGGATAGGTTCTTTCGGTCTTATTTATGGTCAGCTTGACACAACCAAAATCACCTGGGAACAGGAATCTCGAATTGGCCTGTGAGCACTTTCTTAATAAAAGACTGATCTAGAAGGGCCCAGCCCACTTTGAGTGCAGCTGCCCCTGGGCATGTAGTCCTGGGTTGTATAAAAACCAAGGTGAGAAGCCAGTGATTCATGCTCTCTCATGGCACCTACATCAGTCCCTGCTTCCAAGCTCCTGCCTCGGCTTCTCTCAATAATATTTGACCTTTATCAAATAAACCCACCCCCGAAGTTGCTTTTGTTTTTATCCCAGCAACAGAAATTGAACAAGAATAGAAATTGGTGTCGGGCTGAGTGGTGGTGGTGCATGCCTTTAATCCCAGCACTTGGGGGCAGAGTAGGCAGGCAGATCTCTGTGAGTTTGAGGCTAGCCTGGTCTATATAGCAAGTTCCAGGACAGCCAGGGCTACACAGTGAAACCCGGTTTGGAAAAACGAAAGAAAGGGAGGGAGGGAGGGAGGGAGAAAGAGAGAAAGAGAAATCAGAACTGGGGTGTTGCTGCGATAGACCTGACCATGTTCTTTTGAATGGTTGTTGGAAGCATTTAGAGCTTTGCCTGGAAGTGCTCAGAGCCTAAAGAGCTGTAGTAACGGATTTGGCAGATAAGGATGTTGAGAGCAGTGGTCGGGAAGCCTGGCTTGTGAAGTTTCAAGGGGAAACAAAGACTATCAGAGCCATTGGTGTGATGTGTTTGAATTAATAATCTGTATTGGTAAAACCTTTTGTGCTGTGATCTATAGGGAGATTTTGATGAATGATTAATACGGGAGGATTCAGCACAGCATGGGCACTGCCACAGTTAAGCAGGCAGTCTTGGGTTATATAAGAAAGTACGTAGAGCCGGGCAGTGGTGGCGCATGCCTTTAATCCCAGCACTTGGGAGGCAGAGGCAGGCGGTTCTCTGTGAGTTCGAGGCTAGCCTGGTCTACAAGAGCTAGTTCCAGGACAGGAACCAAAGCCAGAGAAACTTTGTAAGTAAGTTAGTTGAGCAAGCCATGGGAGCAAGCTAGTACTCATGGTTCTTCCATGGCCTCTGCTTCAGGTTCTGCCTCTCTTCCCACTTTGCATTCCTCACCTGCCTTTCCTGGGGATGGATTACGACCAGGACATGGGAGCCAAGTAAACCCTTTCCCCTCCAAGTTGCTTCATCATGTGTTATCAGCAACAGAAAGCTAGAACGGTGGTCCTCCTGTAGCAAGACTAGTTTCCCCAGTGCGTGTGTGAAGAAGCACCCCGGAAGGACTAGGCAGAGACACACGGGTGGATGTCCTTAGGCGTATCCCAGTTCTTAGCAGCAAGTCCCACGTATAAACACCACAGGGATCCCTGGGGAAGCCTCCTGTGCCTCCCTTTCCCAGAGGATCCAGGCTACTGGACACCTTCAGATCGGCTTAGCAGCTATAGGCAGGGGTTCCTATGAGCTGGAGCTCAGCTATAACTTCCATCTAAGGAGACACTCAGCTCTTCCTGGCCCAGGAGGCAGCAGCTCCGAAGCTATAAACCTACAGGTAGCTGGCAGGACACAGAGCCAAGGTAAAAAGAGACTGAGGACTTCAGTCCCAAATTTAGAGTGACCGTATGTAACTTCCATCCCATCTCAAAGTGAGGCCATGGGCTTGGTGGACACAACTCTTCTCTGTCCTAAGGAGTGGCTTTCTTTCCAATGGGCTGGCAGTGATGTGAAGACCAGGGAGAAATGAAGAGCTCTGGAGAGGATTGCTCATTGGGCAGGTGGTAGGATACGGATGCTGGCATGTGCCCATGTCAGGTATTACATTCCCCATTGAGCCACTAGGTGGATGCTAAGCTAATGGAGTCAAGGAGAATCCTTTCTTACTACAGATGACAAAAGAAAAAGGTCACAGGAAAAGAAAGGGAAACTCCTGCGCTAGCGGGAAGGTTCCCAAGTTCTCTGGGACCCCGGATGCTCTGTGTGCAGGCTAGTGCAAATAGGCAGTAATCACATACACTATCCTTGCTATCTGCACTACACTGTGGGACCAGAGGAGCACACACAGCCTCCAGCCCCGTGATGCAAACCCACACTGCGTCTGAGACCGAGATGGACCACACACACAGGGAAGTGGGGCTGCCTATCCCAGACCAGCGCTCCAATCTGCCCTGGAGAAGTAGTTGGGTTGGCAAGGGGAAGTGGCTTACGGCACGTCATGTTGCTAAGAAAGGCACACCCACAGCTATTTTCACCCCAGGCTGGGCTGTGTATCTGCATCTGAGCAGCAGAGACTCCATTCCTTCAAGAGGGCTCTCCTCATGCTCCTCCTAGTGTCTAATTATAAATCTGTACCAACAAAACTGTGAATAAACTCCTTATGCTTTCCTTTCTTATAGAGCTTTAAACAAAAACAAATGTGCAATTTAAACACAAAACCTTAAGATCAATAAATCTCAAATTCACAGCCTGTTAATTTGCCTGGGAGAGGCTGCTCACTCATTCACACCCAGTCCTGGGATTCCCTCCAACTCAGAACCCTACGCCCATCATCCTACCGCAGAGTGGCAGCCACAACCCACGTGCCACTAGTGACTGGGAAAAGCGAGATCAGAACACGACACACAGAGCTATGTAATCATTGGCCCTCTCCCTGCCCTAACATAGTACATTCCTGTCAGCATGGTGACAAGGAGCAGAGCCACCAGGTACTGAGACTGCCTGGCCCCACTGGGGATATAGACAGGCGCAGATGAACCAAAGAACTTGGTCACTTAGCAACACAGCCATTTTCAGACCTGTAGAAACTGTGCCAGTTCCTTCATTCTCAGATGTGTCAAAGACTGGGCACAAGCTTTATTACTTTTTAAATAAAGCGAAGATAAAGATAAAACTAATAAGGGAAGGTAACCATTTTCTACGGCCACCAGCTTGACTCATCCCCCTCCTCCTCCTCACTGCAGAGGAGGCCGCTGCAGCAGCACATCCTCTTTGTTATACCGCCAGCCACACACACACACACACACACACACACACACACACGCACACGCACGCGCACACACGCACGCACGCACACGCACGTGCACGCACACACACACGCACACGCACACACACACACACACACACACACACTGGTCTGTGGGTTGCACTTGTGGGTATGCTTTACATTTCACCAGCCTCACTGCAAACCTCGCACACCATACTCCTCACGATGAAGCCCCACCGAGCAGCTGCCCTGGCTGTCCAGATGAAGTGATTTTACACATTAGAGAGATGAGTAACCTTGGACCAAGTCTGAACCTCACACTACTAGCTGGACTGGGCCCCAGCACTCACAGCCTCACCTTGTCCCTGCCGATTGGAAGGGGCATGGCAGTGTACAGATTCTTCCTTCCATCAAACACTGGCTTCCGGTCCCCGAAGATCTGGGTCTTAAAGTGCTGGACCATGTGCTCCACTATTTCCCTGAAACAGAGAATTCAATGAAATGTCAATTAAGTCGAAGAGGCGGCATGGGGGCTGGCGTCTGTCTGATACAAACTAGCTTTGAAGCCACTTTAGAAAACTATGGTTTCTGCCTGTCGTGCGGCTATCCCATCCTGTAGTGGCAACAGAGTGGGGGTATTAAGGTAAAATCAGCCAAGAACCTGAACTGGGCTTGTCTCGTTTTCCCGGTCACACAAATGTGGCAGAACATCCTAGTGAATTAACACAGGTCAGATGGTAGATGTCACCATAAGCTCAAAGTGCCAGGTACACTGAAGGGTAGCTGTTGGAATTTCTGTCCCAAAGTTGTAGACTGGACACCCATACCTCTGTTGTGAGCCTGAGAGTCCCCCATTGTCTACAGACCACATTTTCTGACACACCCCATTTACAGCAACCACTGGCACAAAGTCCAACCTAATGAGTATAACCGTCACCAAATTTTTCCAGAAAAGCCCTCACTCCCCCTTGCTCAAGCCAAGCAGAGTAGCTGCAGAGACATCTAGGAGGAAGCCCCGCACCAGACACGCCCTGGTTCCTGACTTCACCAAGCTGTCACCGTAAGCCCATGGGACCACCTGTGCCCTGTGCCCAAGAACAGCCTGCATGCTGAACACAAGGACAACAGTAGAGGCCACTGGGCCTTATCCTTGTTGATGGGGAACAACTCTCTCACCTCTTGAGAACTACAGGTCACACTGCCATCAGTGTTTTATACGCAAGGACACTGAGGCCTGTCTCTTCTCTATCCTACTTCCGAAACCCCAGAAACTGCTGGGCAGTAACCATGCTGACTGTTAAACTTTTGCTAGAGTTCTGGAAGTTCCTTTAAAAAATAAAACATAAACCATATCCTTCCGTTAATTTATAATTATACAGGTTTTATGTTACTGAACCATCGTTTTAACAGACTTATGCCCAGCCCAGCCTTCTCAGAAGGAACAATCCAAGCTTTTACTCATAGACCCGTCAACATTTTTAAAAATTGTTCTTGTATTTTGTTTTTTGAAAGAAACATTTTTGTTTTATTTTTAATTACATGCCTTGTGTGTGGGTGTGTGCATACAAGTGCAGTGCCCATGGAGGCCAGAAGGCTCCCTGGAGCTGGAGCTACGGGTGGTTGTTATTGTTTGATGTGGGTGCTGCGGACTTCACTGAGCCTCCTGCCATGGCCTCCAGTGCTCACTGTGTTTTTACACTGAGTCAGTTGGGACCTGACGTTGTCTTCCTATATGACCTTAAGAAATATGTCCTTATTACTATGTGCAATGAAACCACCCTGCCTATAAATGCAGATATTATCCAGCCATGACATCTGGGTCAGCCACTGATCACACTCCGGTGTCTCTTTCGGTTGACACTCTCTATCCCTTTGAGAGCATCACTTTAAAATACCACGCCAGGGGACATGTAATATTTTTACTTTAATATATGTACCCAACTGCCTTCTAAAACCTCTAGAGCAGTCTATACCGCAGGAGGGGCTTAAGGCATGGCCACGAGGAAAGGGACACGATAAGCTGGTGTACAGTTCCCCTGAAGTAACTGCCATTTTAGGCTAGTCTAGCTTTGTCCTCAAGCAACATGGGGCCTAGCTGTCTCCTGAGGGCTGGCCATATGGGACTCTTATTAGGGTGGGCAGGACTGAACTTGAGGGACATACGTAGGTGCTGCTGGAGAGTGAGGTACACAGGACTCACCGCAGCGGCATAGCAGTAACAGTGGCAGATCGTGAGCTAACCAAGGTTGGGCCATGCCGGCTTTCACACAGGTGGCTGTGCATGAACAATGGGAAAGGCATGAAGCATGAAATCAGCAGGCAGCTGCCTTCCTGCTGAGTCCACCACCTCACTGTCCCGCTGCACTGAGCTCTAATCCACGAGGGACGGGAATGGGATCCTGGTGTACACAGCATCACTAGGGCAAGCACAGAATATTGGCCTGCTTCAAGACGGGAGATCCCACAATCAGGAGAGCACCGTTCCCAAGATTACACACCACTCTGACCATCAGAATCCTGAGACTGGACCCACTTAAGGCATACTACAATTAACAGCAAAATGAAAATCATTAAATATTTGCATATTTAACCAGTCAGAAGCTCTCACAATAATTTGCAAGCCTGGTGGGCTGGCTCTGGCCTCAGCCTGTAGCTCCCAGCCCCCTCAGTTGCTAGGTAACTGAACTGACGCAGTTTCTAACCATGGCAACCTAGGCTTCTTACAGACTGACGCTGACAGACCACGTGCCCATCGCCAGCCATGTGCCAGTGCCTGATGCAAGCCTGAGTCACGCCTCCTTTCAGAAAGGGTTCCTGCATGCCGAGGATGGCATGACAAGAGTCTCCTGGGAACCGCAAAGCCCAGATAACTACAGTGCCATTTCCCACCCTCTCTCCAGTCTGGAGGGTATGTGCTACAGCACTGAGGCCCCTAAGTTCCTGTCCCAAGAAGCTAGCAAGCAAACTGACACACCCACTTATCAGTCTTCACTGAGACAAAATAAAAGACCTTGGAAGATCCTCAGCACTGACAGCTGCTCAGCCCAGCTGGGCCTGTGGCTTTTGTGCAGAAAGATCCTTGTCACAGGAGCACATTAACAGGATCTCATCTGATGTCCAGCAGGTCAGATGACACGGTCCTCTCCCCAGCAGCTATGACAGGAGAAGGTGCACCAGCAAAGTGGACTTTGACTTTCTTCACCAGGTACCAGTACCCTCAGGGACAACAGTCTGTAACTCAGATTACAGATCTCCCATGATGTACTTGGCTCTGGATTTAGCCTCTTACCTTAAAATGTGCACTGGGAACAGGAAGCAGCTGTTTGGGGATTAGGGTGACCGAGGGATGGCATACAGCATCTCAAGGAAAGGACACTCAGCCATGAGTGACGGGGAGGGCTGTCCACAAGCACAAATGCATAGTTTACTGATGGTTTCAACAGCCCGAAAGGAATCTTCAGGGGCAAGGGAAATGGCTCCATCAGTGAAGTGCTGGCCACAGACTGAGGAAGTTAAGTTTCAATGACTGTGCTGGAGAAGCAATGTCACGGGCCGCCCAGCCAGGCCTAACTGGCAAGCTTCAGATCCAGTGACAGAACCTGACTCCAAACAAGGGCAGCACAGGAGGAGCGACACAAGGTGAGCCTCTGGCTCCCGTACACATCCACTTATGCACGTGCAGGCACCCCCCAATCTTCAAGGAAAAGCAATAAAAAAAAATCACCCCAACTGAAACCAGAGTATTTTGCTTCTTAGATCACAACCCCCTGACCGAAAGCAGATAGAGATACCTGTGGCCTAGCATGTGCAGAGCAGTGATTCGGAAGAAAAGGGAGAAAGAGGCTTCGAGAAACTAAGACCAGAATTGTCCTACACAACACAAAAAGTCAAGATTCAAGTCCAAGAAACATGAATCCCATGAGAATTACACATGGGCACACCGTGGTCAAATAATGGGAAAGCAATATTAAAAATAAGAGGGGCTGGGTGGCGGTAGAAGTCCATCCTTTAACCCCAGCACGTGGGAGGCAGAGGCAGGCAGATCTGAGTCTAAAGTCAGCCTGGTCTACAAGGTGAGTTCCAGGAGAGGCAGGGTTACACAAAGAAACTGTCTCAAAGACAAAAAAAAAGGGACTGCTTGTTAGCTCAGATTAAGAGCACTGGCTGCTCTTTATAATCTGGATTCGATTCCCAACACCCACATGGCAGTTCACGACTGTCTGTTACTTCAGTCCCAGGGGACATGACTCCGGCTCTGGCCTCTGCTGGTACTAGGCATACAGATGGCATGCAAGCACACAGAAAAAAAAAACAAAACAAACAACCACAAAAAACACCCATAAATTAATAAAATTAATTTAAGAACATTAAAGAAAAAAGATGACAACATGTGAACTATTCTGACCAGCTTTTATTTTCTTTTGTGAGTATGTCAGGGGGAGAGAGAGAGAGAGACTCTCACTATGTAACCCTGGCTGTTCTGGAAGCTATTATATAGATCAGTGTTGCCTTAAACGAGACATGAACCACCCAGCCTGACCTCAGAAACAGAGGCTGTTCAATTGCTGGAACCCACACAGTGGGAACAGAGAACCAACTCTTCCAAGCTGTGCTCGGACTTCCACATGCACACTGTTAAGTAAGACACATACTCCGTCTCTCTCACACACACAGGAAATAAATAAATGTAATAAAACATTTAAATTAAAAGCTGGGTTCGCAAAATGACTCAGTGGATAAAGGTGCCTCCTGGCAAGCCTTATAATTCTGAGCATCAGCCTTGAAAACTACATAAAAATTCAATTCTATGGTTGGGTGGTGGTGGCGCGTGCCTTTAAACAGGAGACAGAGGCTGGAGGATCTATCTCCACAGAGTTCAAGGCCAGCCCTATCTACAGAGCAAGTTCCAGGACAGCTAATGCTACACAGAGAGACTCCGTCTCAAAAAAAAAAAAAAAAAGACAAAAAAAACAAAACAAACAAACAAACCAACATCAAAACCCCAAAACAACTCTTCATATATGAGGCCTCAAAATGAGAGTGATTTCCCTGGTCCTGGCCTCCCAGTGATAAGATTCCAAGTGTGAGCCACCACACTTAGTGACTTAGTGTAAATCACTAAGTAGAATTATCAAATATAAAAGGAGGCATTTCCTAATTAAAGAAGAATCAATTTGTGGTATGATGGCGCATGCCTTTAATCCCAGCACTCAGGTTGAGGCAGGCGGATCTCAGCAAATTCCAGGCCAACCTAGTCTGTAGAGAGTTTCATGCCAGTCAAGGTTACATAGTGAAAATTCTGTCACAAAAAAAACCAAAAAAACCAAACCAAAACAAAAAAACTATGCAAGTTTAGGGCCAGGGAAATGGTTTAGGGGGTGGAGGTGCTTGCTGCTGCATCTGACAACCTAAGTTCTATCTCTGGATCCCACAAAGTGAAGGAGAGATCCAGCTTCCAAAACTTAACCTCTGAGTATGCGTGCTCATGCGTGTGTGTGTGTGTGCACGCAAAAACAAAAAGGTACAATAATTATAGACAGTAACTATTAACAGGGCTTCAGAATACATAAAGCACAGAAAATACTTCTGGAAAAAGAAGCAAGTCCATATCTTATTTGTACGAGAAAAATAAAAGACTGTAAATGATTGGGCTACAATTATCAACCACCTCCTCCCAAGAGCAAAGCACAGCTGCCTCCACCATGGGGAATGCTTCTCGGGACTGGGCAGCATGCACGCCTACAAGTGAGACCGACTCGGAAGGTTCCGTGCAAAGAAGCTGCAGAAGAAAGCAGCTGGCACCGACCATGTGAGCAGAGACTGAGCTGGGGAAAGGATGGGGATCAAAAAAAACGAAGCGGGGAGGGTCAACAAAGCAAAATACTTTTTCTGGGTAAAGAGCTGGAGACACTGCAACCCCTGAACAAACCTGATTGGGAGAAAACACAGAAATGTAAAACAGTTAGGCTGAATGGGGCTCCATACAGGACCATAAACACTAAAGAATACATAGAACTTGGCACTTGGGAGACAGAGGCAGAGGCATGCAGATCTCTTAAGTTTCAGACCAACCTAGTCTATACAAAAGCCTGTTTAAAAAAAAAATCACTTGCACACCCACACCCTCACCACATACTATGAACAACTCTCTGCTGGAAAATTCAGTAACTCAGATGACATGTGTAGACTCCTTGAAAAGACAAACTCCCCAAGTATGCACAAAATGAAACAGAAAAGGGTGTTCTGATACTGAGGGAAAAACTAAGCTGAAGAATACAATTCCTACAAACACTGTTACTGGCCCAAACTAGCCCATTTCAATGACATTTAGGAGGTACTTAATGGTACAATTACAGAAATCATATTTTTTTTCTTCCAATCTATGTGTGTGAGGTCGTGTGTGGAGGTTAGAAGGCACCTTCTACCTTGAGACAAGTCCTTTTGCCTAATAGGCCAGGCTAGCCTCTCCTGTCTCCTCCTCCCACCTCATCACAGGAGCACTGGGATTATAGCCACAGATATCCTTCCAGCTTCATGTGGGCTCTGGGGATTCAAACTCAAGTCCTAGCATTTGCCTGACAAGCGCTTTACTGAGCAATTTATCTCCCCGGTCCTATGTCTTTGCTCTTACAGTATACAAAGAAGGAACAGTTTAGTTTGCAACTTTCTGAATTAGATGCTACATAAAAATAGAACAAAAGACAATTACAGATCTTCATCCCACAGAAACAAATTCAAACCAGTCCTATATAGAAAGAAAACATGATTCTCAGGCATGGCTCATTTTTTAGAAGCCACAACTCATGCTAATATGAAAAAAGAGACAAGATATGACCAACAACCAACTCTTCAGCTGACTGTCGGAGACTCTCTCTGCAAATCCTCTAATAGCACATCCTAAAGATGAAGAACTGACTACTTCCCAATTAACATCAGGAACAGGACAAGGGTGGTCTCTGTAGTGCCTACGCTCAATATCCAGCTGGGTTTCCTCACTCTGCAGTAAGGAAAGAAATAAGATGTATTGCACACTGGAAAGAAAGAAGTCAAACAATCCTTATTAAAAACCATGCTAAAGTTGGGGCTAGAGAGATGGCTTGTTGTTCTTGCAGAGGACCAGATTTGGTTCCCAGACCCACATAACTCCCAACTACTTGTTACTCAAGTTCCAGGGGATCTTATTCCTTCTGGTCTTCATGGATACCACAAAACACATGGTACGCATACAATATACATAGGCAAACATTCAAATGCATAAAAATTGTTAAATGAAGAGACAGAAATCTTTAATAAATAAATAAATATATATAAAAAACAGTGACAAAGAGTAACGGAAAAAAAATGTTAAATGAACTAACACTCACATAAAATTCATCCTTCAAAGTGTATAATTCAATGATTTGGTGAGTGGTGACTTTGACACCCCACCCCACCCCCCCGCCCAGTTTAAGTTTGACGCCTGTCCATCGTCCCCAATCAGCCTCTGTGCTCTTTGGCTGCCGCTCATCTGAGTCTGGAAAATAACATTTTAGGATGTCACTTACAAAAGCAAAGAATATAACACTTTAGATTCAAAGCCGTAATAATTTAGAATTTCAAAGGACTTTCTGGTTAAAAGGCAATTGGCTTTTCCCTGCTTATTATTCTCTTGCTTATTATTCTCTTTGTTCATTGTTTAAAGCAAAGATCTAGCTTTGGAAAAACAAACTAGGAGAAGGCAGCAGTATGAAATTCCAGCCTAGAGTTAAGACTGAGCACTGGCTAGCATGTGCACCATAAACAAGACAAGCTGATGAATTACTGGCCTAGTAAGAGACCAAAGCAGGCACCAAAACAGCCACACGCATGGCTGACTGACCCTTCCTTTCAAAGGCAACGTGATAAATAGACAGGAACCGAAAAGTCTCTTCAATAACAAACCTCACGCTACACACAAAAACCAATTCAGGATGGGGCACAGATCTGAACACAAAAGCCCAAACTGTAAATCTTCCAAAGAAAACAGGATCTTTATGACCTTTGTTGCCACAGACTTTGGAGAGAGGACACCTGTAATTTCTGAAAGTTTATAAACAGGACTTTAATAAAACTTGGAAATTTTATTCATTAAAAGGCATGAATTAAAAAACTCTAATATGCAAAGAAAACAGATTTGAGACTGGATAATATTGCCAGAAACCCCCCAGATCATGCAGAGGCAAAGGACACCCTATGAATTAAGACAACAGGACAGAAGGTATCGGCAGCCCGTGAGGAAGGGGGAAGATGTTCATCAACTGTTACTAGGGGATGAGTAACGCCAAGGGAGCAGACAGCACATCAAGGAGAGAATCAGAAATGGCTCAAATGCTGACAAGGTGTGGATAAACCAGCCAGCTCTCCTGACTCGCTGATGGAAACCGAACCTTGCGCCTGCCTGGGACAAGCGTGATAGACACCCAGGTAGTGAAACTCATTCCTGCCCCGGCAATTATGGGGAAAGGAAAGCCCATGTCCATTCAAAACAGGAAGACAGGAAAGAAGGGAGTATTTCTCTAATGAGAGCTTCATTCCTAACAGCAGCCAAAAAACAAACAAAACAAAACAAAAAAAACACCCAAGTGTTAACAGGAAGATGAAAGGGTAAATTATCAAATATTCAGTGAGGGCTAGGAGATGGCTTGGTGGATAAAATGTTTGCCACACAAGCATGAGAACTACAGTTCAGAACCATGCAGATGCCAGCTAGTCAGGGCAGCCACTGGTAGAGAAAGGGAAGTTCCAGAGCAAGCTAGACTAGTAACAGAGAGCTGTGGATTAAATGCCAGACCTTACCTCCATGAGTAAAGTAAAGAGTCAAGGAAGCTGCTCAACCTCAGGCCTAAACATACACATATATACACATGCAGACATGCAGCTCAATGCTATATATACTCAACGCTAAAATAACCACTACAACAAACAGAACAACACAGGCGAATCTCAAAAGACAATGCTGAGCTGGGCGGTGGTGTCGGCACGCCTTTAATCCCAGCACTTGGGAGACAGAGGCAGGCGCATCTCTGTGAGTGAGGCCAGCTGGGTCTAAAATAGCTAGTTGGACAGACTGCAAAGCTACAGAAAAACCCTGTCTCAGAA
Organism: Microtus pennsylvanicus; assembly: GCF_037038515.1. Taxonomy (NCBI): domain Eukaryota; kingdom Metazoa; phylum Chordata; class Mammalia; order Rodentia; family Cricetidae; genus Microtus; species Microtus pennsylvanicus. The sequence goes on from NC_134580.1 coordinate 2,073,447, forward strand.
AAAAACGGGGGTGGGGGGGGGGAGACAATGCTGGGCCACAAAAATGAGATGCAATGGCTAAGATACCTTGTTGCAAGGCTTCTGTGGTCAGGGAATAATGAAATCTGACAAAGTTGGAGCTATGTGGCTTGCGGGCAGGCCTCAACTGGAAGAAGGCATGGATGAAGCCCTGTTCAGACACCTGGAGCAGGACTCACTCTGTGGGAGCACACTGCACTCACGTTACGACTTCCTGGGAGAGTGTCGGAAGACACACAAGACTGAGGAGCATCTTGTCAGTCAGGGAAGCAGAGGGGCAGGATTACCTGTTCACTCTCCTTGGGCATTTCTCTGGTTTGATATCCAATTCGTAGTGATAGATGTCAATTTTGGGGATGTCCATTTCAAAGAAATTGGCCTGTAGTTTGATTGTTCTCCCGGAGGTGCCGAAGTCCGGCCGAGGTGGAGGCTTGAAGGCATATCCTTGGATGGGTGATGCTGATGGAGCAGGAGACGCAAGAACTGGAAAACAGTGGGGAGACATCAGACATCAGGGGCTCCAACATGTTCATCAGAATCATGGCGCACAGCCCGGACTTCCCACACCTCTCTTGCTTTCCGTCCTCGTTACAGAGGTCCTTACCTACGGGGGCAAGCAACAGGGCAGTGTATCTATCTGCCTGGTCAGTGACTATGCCAAACCCTTCCCCACCAAGGTCCTCTCCCTGTTTTCCCAGATCACTAGGAAGTCAGGTTTTCTCTGCTGGGGACTTGCACCTCTCACCCAAGGCTCAGAGAGAGTTCACACTGTGGCCACAGCTAGACCCCCCTTCCATAACCTCCCATTCCATCAGTGTGGCTGGACCTAGCCCTCCCAGGAGACCACACAGTGCACCTTACTTCCCCTTGGGCCACTAACCCGTGTTCCCCAGCTAGAGATGCCGTCCGACCGTACACAGCTCCAGCACAGGAGCCTTGGGTAGGCTCGGGGAAGGGTCCCATCCCAGTTTCTAGGCACTCGTTCAGACACCCGGCCTGAGTGTCATGGGACTCTCCAGCCATCTAGTCCATGTAGCCAGTTGTGTGACAGTGCCCAAGAACTCAGCTTTCACACTTCAGTCCTGCCCAGTGTCCCTGCCATGTCCTGGTCAGGAGCCATCACCTAGGAGGCCTTCAGTTCCCTTTACTCTCTCCCCATGGTCAGTCTGTCACGCTGTGCTGCCATCCCAAGGTCTGAGAGGGTGCAACAGAAGTCCAAACATTTCTGGTGGACTCTCCGCCACTGCTCAAGGGAGCGGGGGCTCACACAAACACGCACGTGCACGTACATGCCCCAACCCCAGCCTCAGCAGCAATCATGGCACCTATGCCATTTTCTGACGTCCATGGGCTGCAGCAACTCACATGGGTACTCAAGGACTGGCCCTCCCTGGCCCCGGAAACCACCACAAGAACCTCAGCCCAGTAATGGACCACAGTACATTTCCAGAGGTGGTAGGGTTTTCTGTTTGTTTGTTTGTTTATGTGCATTGATGCTTTGCTCCCATGCATGTCTGTGTGAGGGTGCTGGATCCCCTGAAACTGGGGTTACAGGCAGTTTGTGAGCTGATGGAAGTGGGTCTTGTACCTTATCTGTTGCTTTCATTGGTTAATTAATAAAGAAACTGCCTTGGCCCATTTGATAGGCCAAACCTTAGGTGGGCAGAGTAGACAGAATAGAATGCTGGGAGAAAGAAGCCGAGTCAAGCAGTCGCCATGATTCTCCCACTCCAGACAGATGCAGATTAAGATTTTTTCCTGGTAAGCCAGCTCGTGGTGCCACACAGAATATTAGAAATGGGTTAGATCAATATGTAAGAGCTAGCCAATAAGAGGCTGGAACTAGCCGGGCGGTGGTGGCGCACGCCTTTAATCCCAGCACTCGGGAGGCAGAGGCAGGCGGATCTCTGTGAGTTCGAGACCACCCTGGTCTACAAGAGCTAGTTCTAGGACAGGCTCCAAAACCACAGAGAAACCCTGTCTCGAAAAAACCAAAAAAAAAAAAAAAAAGAGGCCAGGCAGTGTTTAAAAGAATACAGTTTCCGTGTATTTATTTGGGGGCATAAAGCTAGCCGTGCAGGCGGCTGCGCAGCTTCTAATTCAACAGTGAGCGGTCATATGGGTGTTGGGAATTGAACTCAGGTCCTCTGGAAGAGAGCCAGTGCTCTTAACTGCTGAGCAATCCCTCCAGTCCCCAGAGGTGGTAGTGTTTTAACACTAACCCAACCATCAACTTAGGGTGAGCTGGGGTGACCCTTGGGCTAACTATTGGCCACCGATGTGCAATGGGCGGAGGTGGGGTGGGATCAAGGTGTGCTGTGTTGACTCATGTTCTTACACTCCATGTTTCCCTGTGCTGTCACTGGAGAGCTGGAGCAGAATGAATTTCCAGTAAGGAAAGCAAGACCCGCTGGACAAGAACGTATCTGTGACATAAGGCAAAGGGGTCCCCACTGCTGTTCAAATCCTTCTGCTCCACTCTGGGTTTGAGACAGGTTTTGCTGTGTAGTCCTGACTTGCCTGGAACTCACTAGATAGTACAGGCTGGCCTCCGACTTAACAGTTATGCTCCTGCTTTTGTATCCCGAGTATACGAACCAGGCACAGACATGTGCTATGTGGCACAGTTAACCACGTTGGATGTAGCTGTGGAAAGTGTCACACCAACTCCAACTCCAGGAGAGGACGAATCACAAATTTAGGAAAAATACAACTATATATTTGTCTTAGAACAGATTGCATTTCCTTGTTCAAATGTCCTATTTCTTTTTTCTTTTCTTTCTTTCTTTCTTTTTTTTTTTAGTTTTCCAAGACAGGGTTTCTCTGTAGCTTTGGAGCGCGTCCCTCTTGTAGACCAGGCTGGCCTAGAACTCACAGAGATCCGCCTGCCTCTGCCTCCCGAGTGCTGGGATTAAAGGCGTGTGCCACCACCGCCTGGCTCAAATGTCCTATTTCAAGAGGTAAGCCGCCTGCAATCCTTGACAGTCACTGGGAATAAGCATGCCACCAAACAGTACAGCGAACCTTTCTTATTGTATTAGGGCCCAGAAAGGCTTGGGAGACCCGCTCTCTTTCTGTTTGCTTTCTGCAAGGAAGGTAAAGTGCCGCTGAGCAGAGTTGTGCCATCTGGAAGCAGTCAGTCTCTCCTATATATACACTACAGTGACTTCAGAGGTGACACATTTACAGCTTTGAAAACAGTCACCCCTCCACCAGCCCCCTCTTATGACCCTGACATGTTGAGGGCAGGCTGAGGACCAGGGGCACAAGAAAAACTACTCTCAAGCAGTGTCTGGCTTTTCTGGGTGAGCGTCACCCAGCAGGAGGAAATTGGTTTGCTCAGCAGGATGCGGCCATCCTTCCTCCACAGACCTGGACCAGGACACAGAGCATCCAGGTGAGCTCCACAAACCTGCCCCTTCCCTTCCTTCAGATCAAAGGAAGACTGAACAACAGCGTGTGCTCCCTGCCTTCATGTAGTCGCCTCTGGTCCAAGAGGAAACTAAGGACACAGCATCAGTTCAAGCGGTCAGGAAGCTCACACTCATTACACGGGAGTCTTGGGTGGGCAGACCCCAGCCTACAAAGGCAATCTAAGGAGCAAAGAACCCAGAGTCCTCCCTCCTGTCACAGCTGATGCGTCCTCACCTATTCTTGGCCAAAGCATGTGTTTACAGAGGTCTACTTCTCAGATCGCCTGAAGGCCCCTCCCCTTTGCACCATGGAAACTGAGGAGCATCATCAACCAACTGGGCCTACAGAATAAAAGGAATGGAGAAACAAAGTGTGATTTCACAAGATGCTTTTCCCATTACTTCTAGAAACAGTGAAAATGCAGCCACTTAGAAAAGCCATGTAGAATATAAAAATTACATCTGGCTATACAAGTCCTCTGGCCTAGATGTCTTCCCGAGTACTGTGATCCCTCTTCGAAGAGTCTAGTTCCTGGGAGACACTCGAAGCCTATTTTTATCACTGCTGGGAGTCCCATGTGCACACTGCCAAACAAGAAGGAGGATCAGACCTGAAGCTCTGGAGAGGAGCTGTGTCTGCGTGAACACAGAGCTCCCTTGAGAAAGGAGCGGGAAAACAGCTAAGCTCGTGTGGTGCAGGCTCGGGGTCTGACAACTAACGCAGAGATGGAAGAGGCAAGAAGGTGGCACACTCACCCCCCCCCCCACACACACACCCTCTCACTCCTCCAGTCTGACACTGATGATGGAGGTAAGGGAGGGGAAAAGAAGCAAAGACTCCCTGCTGTGCTAGCCACGCCCTCTCTCCAGCCTCCAGGCAGTCCCCAGCTGCCTTTTCCTCCAACTCCAGGCAACATTGGGGAACATACACGCCACAACACACACACACACACACACACACACACACACACACACACACACACACACACTATTCTCTGGCAACCATTCTCTTAAGCTTGTTCTAAATGTGTTTCCAGTTCTGTCTTCTCAGGAAAATTCCGTCTTTCACCTAGGAGTCCAGGTCTCCTCCATGGATCCTCATGGTTCGAAGGAACCTGGGTGGCCTGTGGGAGGGGCACTGCCACCTTCAGCACTTCAGTGATACACCCTTGAGTTAGAATTGCCCACTGGAGAGGGTTCCCTGGCAGGGAGACTCCCAGGGCCCAATCCCAGCGTGGTGCCAGGGAGGCGCAGGCACCAGTGTTTGCCGACTCCCTCGTCACTTAGCACATTTGTTTTAGAGCTCCATTTTTAGAGCCACATCACAAACAGCGAAGGGAAACACAGCGAATGAGTAATCGACTTCCTGTATGAGCAACCAGGTCCAGAAGACCAAAAGATTTGGTGTCTGTGACAGATGCCAAAAGAGGCGGCTGTGAGCAAGCCTGCCACACGTACACGGTGGCCTCAGAAGTCCTGGGAGACTCGGGGAATCTGGGAAGGCAGAGGATGCTGGGACTCCTGCCCCAGTCCACGTGTACACACACGCACGCACGCGCACGCGCGCGCACACACACACACACACACACACACACACACACGCACACACACACACACACAGCCAACAGCACCCCCCAGGGCATGAGTACACAAATCCCCAGCTTTCCTCTAAGGGAAGGTGCGGCAACCTGAGAGGGATTGCTATGCCTGTGCCCAGTTCAAGCACAAATACCAACACCAGACAGGAAATGAGGCACTAGGGGGTTGGGAACGATGTGACAGGTGGGTCATGAGAGCAACCTGTAGGACACCTACATGAGGCTTGGAATGTCCTGAGTCCTCAGCACAAGTTTGGCCTTCAGTGTAAGAAGGGCCTCAGTCTCCCACATGACTGACCAACAAAAAAAGCTGAGAGCCATGGGAAGTAGGTCCAAGCCACAGCCCCAGGGGTGTGCAACGGCAGGTGAGTGGCAGCAGCAGGTGAGTGAATGGGCCTATTTTTTCCCTCTTTCTACCTGCTCTCAGGCACCTAGCCCTGACAGTCCAGGTTACCACCACACTGTCCACTCCTTGCAGTGGGACGAGGGCTCTGGGTGATGTTGGAACATCATCTACAACCCAGACCAGCACTGTTTAGTAAACAGTTCCTGGGAGACCTTGCTTCCTGAGGGGTGTGAGGCAGTCCTGGGTAGAATGCCCAGCCCACTCCTCCCAGGGTAGCCAAGAAGTAGGTGGGAAACAACTGGCCCTACCCAGGGACCCTGCTGCAGGATGGTGAGCCACAAACCACACTACCAAGGAAGGTCATGGTTCTTTTTGAAAAAAACAAAACAAAAACAAAACCAAAAAAAAAAAAAAAAAAAAAAACCTATGCTCTCTCTTCTTACAGGCCCTGGCCCTCTGCACAGGAATTTTCTCAGCCAATAACACAAAGGGACTTCTTTTTCTACCCATGAAGAGATGAACAGTCATTGCTGTCATATACTCCATCCTCCTCAACCTTGATAAGAAGTTACAGAAGACAGAGAGGAAGAAAAAACTGAAATTGCCGAGAATGTCCACGACAATCCCTGTTTAGACCTGGCATGGCTCATCCATCCCTTTCCTTCATTTAACATTGCACAAGGCCCGTAGCCCAGGCTCTGAACTGCATCGTGTCTTCCAAACTGCCTCTGGACCACCCAGAGGCTGGGCCAATGCCCCAAGAGAATGTGCCTCCATTTCCACAGCAGGGGCTCACACTGCGCCCTCCCCCTCGGTGCTGACCTAGACACACCTGTGTTCTTCAGGCAGCGGCCACCAGTCCTGGTGGCTCCTGGGCTCCAATGTGGCCACCTCACTGAGCTCATCTGTAGCCCTGGCATCTCACAGCTCAGAAGTTTGCCATAGCTTGTTTCTGGATGGATGACACATCCTAGTACCCAGAGTGTACCATGGACACGAGGACCCATCAGGAGGCAGGGGTTACATGCACTCTGTGGGTCCCCTCTAGGCCACCCCCCCCCAAACAGGGTTTCTCTGTGTAACAGGTGTGGCTGCCATGGAACGGACTCTGTGTAGACCAGGAGGGCCTTGAACTCAGAGATCCGCCTCTGTAAGCCGGGTTTGCTCCACCGCTGCCCAGCTTATCACTGCCCACCAGTCTCAGGAGGCCAGGCTGGCCTCAGACTTGCAAATGTAAAGGAGAACCCTGAACTCACCTCTTCCTGCCTCCGGACTCTCCAGTGCTAAGAGACAGGGGTGTGTGTGTGTGTGTGTGTGTGTGTGTGTGTGTGACGTGTATGCAGTGCTGGGGCTCACATGACCCATCTCTACCAACTGAGTTTTATCCCAGCCCGGGATTCTTCTGAGAGCCTTGCTCCTTTGAGAAGCCACTGGATCCTGACCATCTCTCTCACTCAGGGTGCACACTACACCTAAAGCCTGGCACCTCAAGTCATCTCAAGAAAGCTTAGCCCTGCAAGAGGCCCAGCTGGCTGAGGTCAGAGAGGTTGTCCGCCACTTTCCCAATGTCCTTCCTGTCATCAAGGAACTCTGCACTTCCATGTGATGAACAAGTCCCTACTTTGTATCACAGTAGAAGTGGCATTTTGTTCATCCGTGAAAACCATTATTCTAGAAAAATTCCCCCACAAGTATCACCGGGCTGACAAGGGAACTAGTGACCAAACGTGTAAAAACTGGCTCCCCGGCCGGGCGGTGGTGGCGCACGCCTTTAATCCCAGCACTCGGGAGGCAGAGGCAGGCGGATTTCTGTGAGTTCGAGACCAGCCTGGTCTACAGAGCTAGTTCCAGGACAGGCTCCAAAACCACAGAGAAACCCTGTCTCGAAAAACCAAAAAAAAAAAAAAAAAAAAAAAAAACAAAAACTGGCTCCCCGGGGGCCAGTATGCCCTCATCTCTGAGAGCAGAGTCTGATGCCCGGACCTGAAAACGTCAAACCTGCCCTCAGAGTGGCTATGGGGGATGGGCAGGGCAAGCGTTCCTCTCTGGAGGTCATTCAGAACTGTGGCACCTGCCCTCCTGAGGCAAGAGCAGCTGGGAGGCCAGGCCAGCACCACGCAGACATGGTAGGGTCTCTACTGTCTCCATGGCTGCAACAATGTGCGTCAGTTCACCATTCACCACTGCCATGGCAACCAGCCTCTCCTGCTGCTGCTCATCCAGCAGGCTGCTGGCATGGGCGGGATCAAGTTTGAACCAGGAGGCTGGTGTCCTGAGGAGGCCTGACAGCTGCACCTTCAGTGTATCCTGGCATGTCCACCCAGGGGCCTGACACCAGGCATTCCAGAGCAGAAGGGTTACAAACCGCTACCACATACAAGCGCTATGGGTCCACATGGAAATCACTCTGGGAAATGTGCACGCGGATGGGTGACTGTCTAGAGATTTTCCATGGGATGGGGGTGCATACTCATGATCCCAGCATGCAGGAGACGTAGGCCAGCCTGTGCTACACAGAAAGACACTGTCTCAACAAATAGATAAATAGAAAATATTAACTGAGAGCCAAGCAGTGGTGGCATATGCCTTTAATCCCAGCACTTGGGAGGCAGAGATAGGCGTATCTCTGAGTTCAAGGCTAGCCTGGTCTACAGAGCGAGTTCCAGAGAAACCCTATTTCAGGAAAAAGAAAAAAGAAAAAGAAAGGAAAATATTAACTAGGGAAAACCTAACAACTGTTCAGGGGCTGTAGTGGCAGCTTAGCAGTACTTCTGAATCATCAACCAGGTTCGATTCTGCGTTCACAATGACATATGAGGCCACCACACTGGGTCTGAGGGGCTTGGTGGGAGTGGGAGAAAGGGGAGAACAAGGGGACTGTAACCAGCCTTCCCAGAAGGGTGGTGACTGGCTGCTGCTTCCTGTCACCACCCACCTGCCGAAAGCATTCGTGCCATGACATCTAAATATGAGTTATATGACCTTTAAACAGAACAAAGGTTGCATGACTTCACTCCTGGGTGACTTAAATGTTCCTTACAAAGGGAAGAGTGTGAGTGTGTGTGTGTGTGTGTGTGTGTGTGTGTGTGTGTGTGTGTGTGTGTGTGGCGGGGAGGGGACTGCCAGTAAAGCACATGCCAGAATAGCAAGGGGACCTGAGCTCAGAGCCCAGCACCCATTATAAAAGCCAATTGGGGGCCAAGAAAGGCGGATCCCTGGAGTTGGATTGCCAGTCTAGCCAACTGGTAAATTTCTGGTTCAAAGAGTGACACCATCGTAAAAATATATACGGACGAGAGCAATTGAGAGAGACACTTGATGTCAACTTCTGGCCTCAACACGCGCACTCAGAAAGATGAAGCGGGCAGACAGCTATACGATGCCACTGTGCCACAGCAAGTTCCATTCCAGGTCACGAGCAGGACTGCCACGGCCGGGGGGGGGGGGGGGGCGCACGCCTTTAATACCAGTAGCACTCAGGAGGCAGAGGCAGATCTTGGTGAGTTCGAGGTCAGCCTGTTCTACAGAGTGAGTTCTAGGACAGCCATAGCTGAAACAGAATTTTATCCTATCTTGAAAAATCCAAAGTAAATAAATAAAAAATAAAAACCAAAACCCAAGTAAGTCTGCCTCAAACAAACACAACAAAAGATAAAAACAAAAGACCTGGTTCTGAGACAAACAACCTCCAGGGTGAACCTCATTTGCAGGGTCACAGCAGAGCCCAGAACTCTTCCTCCAGGACACAGACCAAGCGGCTGGCCTCCGTGAAGGGAGAGGGAAACATTTCGAGCCTTGCCACTCGAGTGACAGGGTGATGGCAGATTCTTTCCAAGGCTTCAAAGCCGGTGTGGCGAGGACACACACCCCTTCCTTCTGGAGCTGTGCTTGTGCTGAGCATGGAACTATGCACGAGAAAACTGAGAAAAAAGCAGCCAGGGCCCCTCAGCTCTTGGGCCACACCTGGGCCACACCAGGCAAGGGCATCAGTGCTTCTCTGCCTCCCAGTCGGCTCTGCAGGGGGCATTTCCAGATGCTTCAGAGTTGGGTGGCTTCAGGTAGCTTCTCGGGTTTCTTGGCTAAAGGACAGACAGGTAGGACTGCTGTCCAGGCTGAACTGAGCACTGCAGCTCCAGAACAGGGCGGGACATGACAGCCCACAGGAGCGCAGACTGACAGCGGTACTACCCAACAGGTGCTTTCAGGAGACTAAGATGCATGTCTGACAATAATGTAGGTGAGTCACAAGCCACCCACACTCAGAGCTGCATTAAATCCAGTCACAGACTTTTTGGATGAGAAAAGGGAAGCCTCATATGTGTGCCAAGAACGGAGTCAGGGCCGCCTGCTCCATGGCAGGAGAGAGAACACAATTACTATGCACCGTCAGCAAAACCATTGGCAAGCAAGACCCCAGGAGCCATTAACCAACATTCTGCAAAGAACACAAACCCAAACCCAGCCTCTGCCTTAGAAGAGCCGTTTTCAACACAGGAACACTCATGTACACGTCTGCCTCGCGTCTGGCTCAAGAGTCACGGCCAAGTACAGCTTGGATGGGAACTATGCTTGTGGTTAGAAACCTCCCACCCCAGTTCTGACTCCCACAGCTTGGCAAACTCTACTGTAAGCTGGGCAAATGTGCAAGGATCCAAGGCGGGGACAACATACAGAGCAGGAAGGGAAGAAGCCTTTGACCTTCCGGGTCCTGGGTCCTGGCTCCCAGACTGCTGCAATGTAGATAGGAACTCTGGAGCCAAAGGGGTGACTACCCCAACATTGCTGGCTGTGACAGTCCTAATCCCAGCTTGAGCACATGAAGTGAACGCTCAGTAGGAATTAGAACAGGTGGGCCTTGATCTACTGAGTTGTTTGGGGGCACTATAGATTTGAAGTGTCCCAGAGTACACAAAGCTTGGAGACACACTACCAGAAATTCTGGCCATCAGCTAAATGTGAATCTCTAGTTCCCATCGCCGGGCACTTCAGTGAGGTCATCTCTCCTTTGTAGTGGGGACAGAGGATGTCCCTCTGCGACAAGAAGAAAGGAAGGACAGACTCTGGAAAGTTGCCATGGTACCTGGAAGACTTTTGCTTTGATCACCCTTGATCAAAACCCCCCTGGGAATCCTCCACAACCACCATAGCTACTCTGAGTGAGTGAGGAAGGAAGTGAGGCAAAGGGAGCAGACACTCTAGGGCGTGGAGGCACTGGGTGAGGAAGATGAAGGGCTTCCCTGAGCAGGTCCAGGGGAGCAGCACTAGAATCGCTTGTGTGGCTTTTTTGGTTTAACAGTAATCTGCTAAAAATATTTTGCCCTTATTTCGGCAAGTGAAACAACGTGTTATGTGAGTTTGGAACGCACTCAGCAGCTCAGGGCTAGCTCTCTGACAGAAAAACTCCGTGTGTAGATCTAACACCCACTTCCATCTCTCAAACTGAAACAGCTTATTGACGGGGGGGGGGGGGGGGGGGGGATGCTCCCTAATGTTTGTTTGTTTTTGTTTTTTGTGGTTCAATATGAAACTCCAACTATGATACTCTTGGAGAAATGGTCCACGAATCCACCTCCAAAATCTTTTTTGTCCAGTAACTCTGAAGTTCTCCCTCACAAAGGCACGCCCTTGAGTCTAACAGTTCTTCCTTCCTTCCCCTGCAACATCCAAAGGGCCACACTAAACACAAAGACCTACCCAGGAATGAGCTGGCCGTGGAGCCCGCTCCCCAAGGCTCGCTCCAGTCACTCTGGCCCAGCTGCTCTGAGCACCTGTGTAGCGCCCCACAGTAAGCCTTCCTCTAGCCCAGCTGCTCTGAGCACCTGTGTAGTGCCCCACAGTAAGCCTTCCTGTAGCCCCGCTGCTCTGAGCACCTGTGTAGCACCCCACAGTAAGCCTTCCTCTAGCCCCGCTGCTCTGAGCACCTGTGTAGCGCCCCACAGTAAGCCTTCCTGTAGCCCCGCTGCTCTGAGCACCTGTGTAGCGCCCCACAGTAAGCCTTCCTGTAGCCCCGCTGCTCTGAGCACCTGTGTAGCGCCCCACAGTAAGCCTTCCTCTAGCCCAGCTGCTCTGAGCACCTGTGTAGTGCCCCACAGTAAGCCTTCCTGTAGCCCCGCTGCTCTGAGCACCTGTGTAGCACCCCACAGTAAGCCTTCCTCTAGCCCCGCTGCTCTGAGCACCTGTGTAGCGCCCCACAGTAAGCCTTCCTGTAGCCCCGCTGCTCTGAGCACCTGTGTAGCGCCCCACAGTAAGCCTTCCTGTAGCCCCGCTGCTCTGAGCACCTGTGTAGCGCCCCACAGTAAGCCTTCCTCTAGCCCAGCTGCTCTGAGCACCTGTGTAGCGCCCCACAGTAAGCCTTCCTGTAGCCCCGCTGCTCTGAGCACCTGTGTAGCGCCCCACAGTAAGCCTTCCTGTAGCCCCGCTGCTCTGAGCACCTGTGTAGCGCCCCACAGTAAGCCTTCCTGTAGCCCCGCTGCTCTGAGCACCTGTGTAGCGCCCCACAGTAAGCCTTCCTGTAGCCCCGCTGCTCTGAGCACCTGTGTAGCGCCCCACAGTAAGCCTTCCTGTAGCCCAGCTGCTCTGAGCACCTGTGTAGCGCCCCACAGTAAGCCTTCCTCTGGCTCTGGGAGCTAACCTCAGGCTTCATGATTCTAGGGCCTCTTGCTAGAATGTAAGCGTCCTGAACACAGAATACAATTGTGGCCTGGCTGAATGCCCAAAGAGTACCTGATATCAATGGCCACATGAGTAAAATCACGTTTCTGATTTATAATTCAGTGTTGCCTGTCTTAAGAGGAACCCCAAGCTCCCTTGAGGGATGGTCACTTCACACAGTCAGCATCTTCTCCGGCAAGGGACATCAGACAGCTGTCAGCAGGTCCAAGTTGTCAGTGTCGACTTTCAAATTCATCTCTCACACCTGCACAGGCCTAATGGCATGGGGAGAGGGACCAGGACACTTGGGTCAGGCGGCAGATGCACTCCTGGTAGCAGACCACACAGATCACAGAACTTCCTGTGTTCACTATCAGCTACCTTCTCAGGAGGAGCCAGGCACACCTTCGGAATGTAAGCAGACTCCTTCCCCTGAAACTTTTCCTCCCAAAGCTTAAAGGTGAGAAAAAAATCAACTCCTCCTGTCCCCATCTGTGCTCAGCAACAGGGAAAGCACCCATGCTGCTTTGAGCCTGTTCAGTTACTGATGCATCTGAGATGCTGAGACTAGATCCCCCCTCCCCCACTCTCTCTCTGTCACACACACACTTCTTTTTCCAATTTTAAACTCCAGGCACCACATCAGGCCCCATCTCTTCCCAGCAGTACCAACTCACTGGCAGATAGGAAGGACTCCCCGTTAACAGAGACACTAGGATGCCAACACAGGCCCTATGTCTACTCACTCACATGGCTTTGCACCCTTCAGAGCAAGCAGGCATGTTTGGAACTTTGTGAGAACACAAAGGATTGAGCTGGGTAAGGATGTGTCCTCAGAAAGTCGCCTGGGAAGCCTTAGCCTTAAAAACACAGGGCAGCTGCAGGGATAGAGCCTTCAGTTCCAGAAACACAACTCACACTAGCTCCCAGAAATCCATCCTTACAAAGAGACAGGCACAAAAACCAGTGCACAAGCCCCTCCTGGTGGAGCCTGTGATAGTCAGCAGAACCCAGCTGGGCTCTTCAGTCCAGAAAGAACAGGATGGGCACCACTGAGTACTGAGGCAGGCAAACAGATGTACCCCCTCCATGTATCATAAAAGAAACCCACCCTTTAGACAAAGAACTACAGGTAACTAATGACAGCTGGCGGAGGGAGAATTAGCCTCTCCCTGAGATGAGCACCCTTATTGGTTGTCCAATCCAGAGTGGCTAGCCTTGAACCAGATACACACCACCAAAACAGACTTAGCGGTTTGTATTTATATACATTTGTGTGCACGTTTCCACATGTGCGCACACACACTCATACATATATGTAACAATAATGACAAAAGGCTCATCAACTGAATGGGACATGGGAGGGATTCGAGGGGGTAGCTCAGAGGGACTGGAGGGAGGAACGCGATGGAAGGAAGTGACACAATTCTATTTCAATGAAGAGCATTTTAAAAGTAAATACATAAAATCCCAAACAGGCCAAAAAAAACTATAAACTGGTAATATTTGAAAACATAAGACAACAGGGCTAAGAGCAGATGACTATGGCCACTTCCAGGAGCCCTGGGTAATGTGAACTATTTCACAGCCTCTGCAGACTATCATGAAGGATCCAGAGATAGACCTGCAGACAACATCCTGTGCAAAGACGGGAACTCATCCCTGGTGGCTGACAGAAAAAAATGACCCAACATGAAAGCTGTGATTGCAGGAAGACTGTGGTGGTTGGGGGGGGGGGGGGTTGCACACCTGTAGCCCCAGCACCTGGGAAGTGGGGTTGGAAGGTCAAGATCACCCTTGGCTACCCAGCAAGACTCTTTCTCAACAAACCATGAGAAACAAAATCATAAACCAAAATCAAAAAAGAAAAAGATTCAAAGACAACATGAACAATCCCAGGATAAACAATTTGTGGCTCTAAAAGTCGAACAGTCAAAGACACTGTGAGCAGTCACTGCCCCCTTTCACAGACAAACCTTGAAATGTGCCCAACTTGAGATCTATGGTGGACCTGTACCAACTGTGGGGGCCCAGCTAATGTGTGGCACACAGCCATGGGGAGACCCTGGTGCTTTCCAGTCAGTTAGGAGTCTTGCTCTCCGCCCCACCGCCAGCAATCCTGCCACTCAAAACAGGGCTCACCTCATGGTTATGGGAGTTCACAATGACCTGCACAACTGAAACTAATTCACCAGCTTTGGTGCTGTCTGCACAGCTCTGACCAATGCTGACCGCCTAGCTGGGGTCCACTATCTACCCTAGCTCCTCTATCTAGCACACAGGGAGACTCCTCTCAAACCTCTTCCCATCTTGCACAGTGCTCAATGACTGAGGAAGGGAGAAAACCACCCCATTTTGACAGTCCTCTCAGACAGCAGAAGAGGATGCCTCCCCTTGCTGCCCAGCACTGCTCCGGCTTAGGAATTCGAGTCCACAGGGCAAGAGCAGTGAGATCTTGCTTTTACTTCCCTCCTGCTAAGGAAAGAGACACGTGGCAACTTTCACCTATTAAGGAGGGTACTGTGCTGTCCACTTTTGTGCTCTGTGCATGCCAGCCGCAGCAGCAACCATCATAATTCTTTTCCTGGAACAAGTTCGTACAACACCAGTGTGGCTAGAAAGGCCTGGACCAGAGCCTCTGTCACCACTAGCTTCCCAGCCTTACTTAGCTGAGGGGAAGACCGGGACCTCAAGCTTGAATCTCTAACAGGCCATGAATAAATCATCCCTCACACCACTAACTGGAGTCTCTTTAAGCCTTGGTTATCCTTACAGTTTTTAAGAACAGAAGCATTTTAAGAGAAAAAGAATCAGAAAGACATTGTTAGAGCAAGAATGGGCAAGTGTGGGGCTGGGCCAAGGCACCTAAGCAGCGTGCGAGGCTCAGAGGAAGAGAAAGCAAAAGATGGCCCCTCCCCCACACCTCAACTCTGCCCCAGGGAACTGATGCAACCAGGCTTGGCCCTCGGCCTGTTTTGGAAAGAATGAATGTCATATTTTCCATTGAGGCAGCAGAACCTATGAACATCTTCTACAAACTTACTAAACACAGGTCTCTTCTCAAGCCAAGGAGTCACCTGCCACCCAGGAGGACTGGCAAATGGCCCTTCTGTAGGGGACCTGTTGGCAGACAGCAGCAGCAGCCAGTGCCCAGACTGCAGGACTCACTCACTCTGTCCTCTGGTCACCTGTCCGCCTCAGAGCTCACCACTCTACATGATCTAACAAAAAGGGGTGAGGTGGGAAGGGGTAAAATCCGGCCCCCACATCCAATAAGCCACTGATGAAGCAATTACAAACCCCCACCTCGCTGATAGGAGGAAGCTTGAGCCAGGGACAAGAAGCCCAGGTCACTCTCAGCAGCTAAACCTGTCCCTGCAAGTGAACAAGACCAGTTCATGAGAAACAGACACAGAACAGTAGCTAGGAAACACAGCAGGGCTGCTGGCCACCCAAAGGAAAAGGTGCTTGCCCTTGTCGTCCAAGAGACAAGGAGATGTCGTCCAAGAGACAAGGAGAAAAAGAATGCTCGGCCTCTGGTTACACACTCAGAACTTTCTCTAAAGAACAAAGATGGGGGGCTGAAGAGATGGCTATGGGGCTGGGAGATGGCTCAGCGGTTAAGAGCACTGACTGCTCTTCCAGAGGACCGGGGTTCGATTCCCAGCACCCACATGGCAGCTCACAACTGTCTGAAAATGCAGTTCCACGAGATCTGACACCTTCACACCAACGAACATAATAAAGTTAAATAAATCATTAAAAAAAAAAAAAAAGAACAACGATGACCGGGCGATGGTGTATGCTTGCTTAATCCTAGCACTTCGGAGGCAAGAGGCCATCCTGGTCTACAGAGTTCCAGGATAGCGAGGGCTACACAAAGAAACCCTGTCTCAAAAACAAACAAAAACAAAAAATAAAGATGTCTCAGGTCACCTACCAGTCATTCCAAGAATGAAATCTTAGATTTCATCTTGCCTTTCAAACATCTGTCCATCACCTGTCCATGCCTCCGTCTCCTAAGCCACTCTTGCCCTCCCGACCCCTGCCTCAAACAGAGTTGCTCTTACAGGACAGCTCTCCACAGTATAACACCACCCCCTCAGGACACAGCCAGGACCGTCTCATTGAGCTTCTTCTCCTGCCTCCATCCTCAGAAACCAGAGCCTGTAGGGTGTGTAAAGGCAGCTCTGTCCAATACGCTGAGACCTTGTCTGGCCACATGGTTTCCCACGCTCCCATACTTGCAATGCTCTGACCATTCTGGGCACATGTCCCTCGAATCTCTCAGTGGCCTGCTCTGTGTTCCCTCCCGAGTGGCATCTACACAGGCTATCTTCAAGTCCTACCACCCCTTCTCCAAACAAGCAAGGTCTCATGATGACTCTGATCTGTGTCACCAAGCCACCAAGACTCTATGATAAAGCTCCCACCACCATGTGCCCTTTCATAGGACCATTCCTCAGGCCAAAATGTGGGCATCATCACTGGCTCTTCCATCTTAACCCCACACACACACTTTACCAAAGTGAGTAAAGGATGTGTTAGATGCATTCAAGTCCCTCTTAGTGGTTTGAAACAAAGTGGGCAGAAGGCGAGCTGTAGAGAGCCATAGGATAGACACGAACCCCTTTCCCCTCCATGTTGAAGGTGCTGCAGCTAAACCTGCGGGCAGCTGTAAGAGCAGAGCATCTGAGCCTCATCTTTCAGGCAGGAGAAATCAGTCCAAGGCTTGAGGAC
Source organism: Microtus pennsylvanicus (assembly GCF_037038515.1). Taxonomy (NCBI): domain Eukaryota; kingdom Metazoa; phylum Chordata; class Mammalia; order Rodentia; family Cricetidae; genus Microtus; species Microtus pennsylvanicus. The sequence goes on from NC_134580.1 coordinate 2,090,213, forward strand.
GTAGCTCAGTCAGTAGACTGTTTGCTGAACATACACAAGGCCCTGGGTTCGAGCCCCAGTACTAAAGAAAAGAAGAGCAAGACTCCACAAGATGGACTACCAGGGCCATCACAGTTGAGTCTGTGTTGCCATGGCTTCACCCACCCTGACCCACACATCCCATTGATTACTGTTACTTCTTGAACACAGGAGAGTGATGTGGGGTTCCCCTCTGTATGCTGTGAATATCGTTGGTTAATAAAGAAACTGTCTTGAGCCCATGATAGGGCAGAACTTAGGTGGGGGTGGAGGAACTAAACTGAATGCTGGGAGGAGAGGCAGTCAGGGAAAAGCCGTGGAGCTGCTGCTAGAGACAGACTGCTGAAACTTTACTGGTAGGTAGGCCAGGACCTTGTGGTGATGCACAGATTAATAGAAATGGGCCAAACAAATATGTAAGAGTTAGCCAATAAGAAGCTAGAGCTAATGGGACAAGCAGTGATTTAATTAATACAGTTTCTGTGTGATTATTTCAGGAGTCTGAACAGTTGGGAACCAACCAGCAGCCTCCTCCAACAGGAGAGTCCTTGAGAATCTTTGCTTAGAGGAAAACTGATATGAAAATTGTCTAGAGAATGTGCTGTCTCTGCTTCTGCTTGTGACAAAAGGCTTCTGTCACACACCAAAGCCCCAGCAGGACCACCCAGGATCCTGTGAGCAGGCTGCTGCCCCTCAGTGAAACGCTTACATGCCCCGTGTCTTGTCTTAGGAACTCTTCAACTGAAAAACAGTTCTCACATTTGTCCTAAACTGTAACAGACAGAAACACCACCTTCACACTCGTAAGATGGTGCACACCCAGAATAGTGAGACAGGAATCCATGAGCTTCCTTCCAGACAACACCCAGAATGTTCTTTCTACAAAAAATAGGTAAATAAAAATTGAAAATCCAAGTCATACCAGCCTTAGCTTTGTCCCGAGGAGTGAAACTTCCCTTGCAGGGCCCCCACCAGGACCTGTAGCTCCACAGGTGCCAGAGTTCAAACTTCATCTTAATTCCCCACTTGGACCCAACACAGCTCCCAAAAGGCTTCTAAAAAGCAAACTCAACAAGGGACAGAACCCAGAAAATGCCCCCAACTTGCCCCACCAGCTATTTGAAATGTCACTTCTAAATACTGGCATTCATGGAGGGGAAATTTCTGCTCTAGTCAGAATAATTAATTAGGGAGTAAAGTGCTGAAATCAAGCAGATACAATCCACAGGACTGTTTGGCTCCTTTAATTGATTCCTTTCTGAGGATAGACAGGCTTGCAATTTAAAATAAATTAAAACTGTTCCCTCATTCTTCAGAACTTTGAAGAACAGCAGTCCTAGATGCAGGTGGCTTCAATTCTGGGCTGCGCCGGAAACAGGGCCCCACTGTCTTTGAAACGACCCTGTTATGGAGTTTTCCCCAATAGGCTCCAGCAGAGACACGCCTTTTTAAAACACGGACTTATTTTTATTAATTTCATTCATACGTGCACACTGTGTTTACATCATTTCTACCCCACCCTCTCCTCACTCCTAAAGTTCACCACATCTTCAGTTATCACAGACACCCTGCTAAGCCCACTTAGTGGGGTCTGGACACCTGTGGGGGACTGCCCAGGCCTTCATCTCACAGTGGGCCTGTGAGAGCTCCCCACCCACACTGCTGTCGACAGTTTCTGTCTTCTAATACCAGTCTGTGAAGAGGCTGTTAAGTTCTTCAGCCTGGCCGGGTGGTGGTGGCGCACGCCTTTAAACCCAGCACTCGGGAGGCAGAGGCAGACGGATCTCTGTGAGTTCGAGACCAGCCTGGTCTACAAGAGCTAGTTCCAGGACAGGCTCCAAAGCCACAGAGAAACCCTGTCTCGAAAAACAAAACAAACAAACAAGCCTGGGCCAGCGAGGTAACTGATGCTCAGGTGGCTGTTTTTAGTTAGCAGAAGGCAGAACCAAAGTCACCAAGGAGCCCGTTGGCTACAAACCTACCTCTCAGTCAAGAGCCTGGTGCCTTCCAAACCAGAAAAGGGCTGTTTGGAAGCAGAGCTGATAGATTCGTAGGCAGAGTGGCCAGGGCAACCTCCTCCCACTACTCACAGAAATTTATCACTTGGATCAACGGAGAGCGTGCGATTGTAGCTAACACTCAGAGTATTTCGTGTCCATCATTTACCTCCTTAATTCTGGGCACTTTCATCACCCCAAAAGACACCATGGACCCACTGGGTAGTCTCCTGTATCCCTTCTTATTCCCATCCCTCTACCTCTACTGCCACGGCTCTGTCTGCCCTGGCCACTTTCAGGAAAGGGAACCACATAGGTGTGCCCTTTCCAACCTGGCCTCTTCATTGTGCACTGGAGCTTCAATCTTGGGGGTCATCACCCCTGGACATCATCCCTTCTAAACTCAGGCTCTGTCAGGTGACTGACCTTGGCCAATGGGAGGAACACAATAGCTGTCATTCCACACCCCTTAATGACTTGTGACAGAAAGTTCTTGCCTGCTTAAGGCCACTGTCCTAGGACCCCATCTTCTCCAAGTAAGGTGAATACTGACCCCACTGTTGGGACTTCAGTGGGTAAGGCAGGCACAGTGAGGAATGAGGTACATTGGGAAAATGGCACGTTCTTAGGCGAATGTGGTACCTGCGAGGGCCAGCTCTCCCGGCTGGATGTAATTCTAAGAACTTGAGATCAGTGTTGGAGACGACTTAGCAGTCAGGACCATTTGCTGCTTTCCAGGGACCTGAGCTCGGTTCCCAGCACCTATGGCTCCCACCTGCCTGTAACTCCAGCCTGGGGGATCAGACGCCCTCTCCTGACCGCCACGGACACCAACACACAATTTTTTAAAATCTTTATAAAAAAGAGAGAATTTTTAAATTACATTGGCAAAATGCCTAGAAACAACACAGGAGGGGCTTGAATGCTTTATTGTGTGTACCAATACTGATTTAAACAAGCCCAAGGATACAGGACACCAGTCCACAGTGTGCAGTTGCTAATCTGCCGCACACAGATCATGGCACAGTGGTTCCACTTTCAGAAAGATTCTGCCTCTTGGGGCACAAGATAGAGATTTATAACCTTGTGACCTGGGGAACCACTTCAACCACCACAGGAATTACCAACCATTTCTGGTTAGATCAGAAGAGGACCATGCCATGAGATGGAACCGACACATGGCATTATTTATTATAAAGAGGCCAAGAACCTGGTTAGAGAGGTCAAAGGTCCTCACTAGAGAAGCTCAACTTGCAGTAGATTGACAATTTACAGAGAACCACAAACAGTCAGTATGAGAAGACTGAGGTGCTCAGTCCTAAACCATTCCTACCATGCTCCTCCCTGAAAGGTTGAGGAGTCTGTGGAAGAGAGGGTGGAAAGACCCTAAGAGCCAGAGGTGCTGTGTAACATCAAAGCAGCCAGACACAGCAGGGCAAATGCACACAGGGACTCACAGCAATTCTGACAACAAGCACAAGACCTGCAGACTCCTGCCAGACGGGGGTGGGGGCACTAAGTCCCATCCTCAACCGAGCTACTGGCATTTGATGGTGGCTGGGAGAGGGAAAAGTCGGCCTTCTTTAATGGTGTGACCGCAGACAGGCTCAACACACTCCATGGCAGCTAGGCAACCCATGGACTCGATAGAGAAAAACAAAAACAAAACACAAAAACAAAAAACAAAACTCAAAGCTAGATGGGAAAGAATGAAAGAGTGAAGACCGTGGTGGCTGAGGAATGAGGTGGGAGGAACATGCTCAAAACACACTGTATGAATTGTATGAATTTTTCAAAGCATCAATAAAAATAGTGCAATAAACTGTCCTGCACAAAGCATTCTCTTGTCCACATTCAGTGAGAAGATGGGCAATGTGCAGGTCCCCCAAGTGACAGCTGCCCCAAGGAAAACATCAAGCCTTAGCACTAAGGCCACCACAGTCCTTTTCTGTAGGAAGCAAAGTCCACCCCAGCTGAGGGCCTACTGGCATTTGACTGCAGCTTCTCACTATGCCCCGTCCTTGCTGATGCTCCCACCTCTGCTTCTCCAGGTCTTTAGGCCGTGTTTCCATACTCATTCTTCCTCCCTTTCTTACCTTTTTTTTTTTTAAAGATTTATTTTCAGACTGGGTAGTGGTGGTGGTGGTGCACATCTTTAGTCCCAGCATTAAAGAAGTAGAGACAGGCGGATCTCTGAGACCAGAGGCCAGCCTCTGGTAAGTTCCAGGACAGCCAGGGCTACAGAGAGAAACCTTGTCTCAAAAAAAAAAAATTAATCTTTATTCTCATCTATGTGTATATGTCTTTGTGAATCTGTGCCGTGGGAGGGAAGGTCAGGAGAGGCTTTGATCACCTGGAGTTGCCCTTTAATAGTGCCAAGTATAGGCTCCATCCTATGGAGTGGGCCTCTGATCCAGAGAGCAGTTTGGTATTCCCTCATCATTCATGCCCCTATTGTCCAGTGGGCCATCTTAGGTTCGCTGTTGTAGCTAACAGGGCTCACAGCTGAGATTAAGGAGTCATACAGATATTTCCTTTAGAAATACTCAATTGGCTGGCCACTTCAGAGAAAAGGTAAGCATGAAATTCCAGTTTAAACACAAAAATTATAAGAGAGCCGAGTGGTGGTGGCACACACCTTAATCCCAGCACTAGGGAGACAGAAGCAGGCGGATCTCTGTGAGTTTGAGGCCAGCCTGGTCTACAAGAGCTAGTTCCAGGACAGGCAACAGAGTGACACAGAGAAACCCTGTCTCAAAAAACCAATATATATATATGTTATTCTTTCGGTCCCTGCCCTAGCCACATCCACTCCTTTTTAACCTCTGACCTCGCCTGCCATCGCTCTCTCTTCCTGCTTTCTCTCCGGGTGTACACACGGGGCTTTGCCTCTCTCCTCCTCTCTCTTCCTCTCCGCCCCCTCTCTCTCTGTTCCTTTTTCTCCTTTTCTCCTTTTTAATAAATACTTATGGCTATTTCCTGTGTTTATATGTCTGGGGACCCGCCGGAGTTTGCTGCTGCTCTGTGAGCCCGCGGGGGGGGGGGGATCCCCATTTATTTTTTAAGAATAACAAATGGTGCTGTGTCTCAGAGCAGTGGTGGCGGGCCATGTGGCAGCAGGCAGTGGGCCCCAGGCAGAGACGGCTGCTGGTCCCTGAGCAATGGCTGGTTCCAGGTGGGGAGACACATGGCGGGCGGGCAGAAGACAGAAACATGGATAGACACGACATGCAGGGTGAGGTTGAATGTTTATTCAGGGGGTTATGGAGGAGGAAGGGTGAAGGGGGGGGACAGAGGGGGGAGGGGGAGAGAGAGAAAGAGAGAAGGAGGAGGAGGAAGAGGAGGAGGAGGAGGAGAGAGGCAAAGCCCCGTGTGTACACCCGGAGAGAAAGCAGGAAGAGAGAGCGATGGCGGGCGAGGTCAGAGGTTAAAAAGGAGTGGGCGTGGCTAGGGCAGGGACCGAAAGAATAACAATATATATAACAGAAATTTGAAAATCTGGACGTTTCTATTAGCACCATGAGCTCTAAGATTCCTAGTGAGAGCGAAGACAGCAGAGTAAGAAAGATGTTTAGATCTCATGGAATCAAATTTGCCAGTGTTGGGAAGGTCCAGGAACTCGGGAAGCTATGCTCCAGACTGGATGATAAAAGACTCACACATCACGCTTGGCTGGAGGACTCTGCAGACCTATGCTTGCACAGCTCTGTGAGTCTACAGAGCGGGTTCCAGCACAGCCAAAACTGCAGAGAAACCCAGTCTCAAGGGGGAAAAGGCCTGTCTTTCATAAAAATATAATGTTTATGTTACTACGTATTTGGCATGTTGCCTCTTAAATATATCCTTTTATCACAGTTTGGGGGTTTTGTTTTGTTTTGGAGACAGGGTTTCACTATGGCTTCAAACTTGAGATCTTCCTGCCTCAGCCTCCCACGGGCTGGGGTCGCGGATGTGGGCTTCCACACACACTGTGTGAGGTGCTGGGGACCAAACCCAGGGCCCCCACCAGGCACTCTTTAAACTGAGCTGACCATCTGACTATTCTAAGTACTCAGAGATTGTGCCAACACAGCACCGAATAATACCCAAAAGAAAGGTATGGGGCGGGGGGGGGGGGGGGGACACGACTATGGCTGGTATGTAGAATGAATTTAAAAAAGAAAGGCTATCCTTAAGATAAAAGCCCTCTGCACCACCCAAGCCACCTACTGGGTTTAGGAATTGTTATCTACATTTTTTTCTCAAAGTGCCAAGGCCGCTGGGTGAGGCCATGCTTAGTAGGAAAGGCCGAGGCAAGAGGCTCCCTGAATAAGACCTAATCTCAAAAAACAACAAAGCATGAGCCCCCACAGCCCAACACAGGTGTCCCTGAGGAAGGAGTAACAACAGCAGTAGTTCCGACAGGCGAGCAGCCCACCAAGGGCAGTGACATCAGCCTGTCCCACCCTGTCCCACAGAGCCTCCGCCTAGCCCATGGGCTCAAGCCTGTCATGATAACCAGGTCCATCCTTGGAAACCCGATGACTAGCCTGTGTGTGACTAGGCTGGGTCTCAGAGAGTGAAGGTGTGACACACTGCACCAGGTCCCCTGGGAGGACACCACCACCTGACACTGACAGCCGTGGTGGTTGTCAGCAATCCCCAGTCCCGGGGCTTTCAGCCACTGTTCAGTCCTCAGACTCTGCCAGTCATCTTCTGAGGAAGTCAACCAGGACTGGGGGCAGGGAGTTTGGCCAACATGGCATCTGTACCAGCTCTGGATTTTTAGAACCCCAAATCTAGGGACCCAGGCACATATTCTGCCTTTGGCTTTTGAAGTCTGGCAAATTGCTGTGTCCTCCATGGTTATCTGGTTATTTCAGTTTAAACAGCTATTTACTGAGTGCTTGGCTCACGAGACAGTAAACATTGTTCACTTCAAACGCATCAAATTGCACCAGAGAAAGTCGCTGAACAAACAGGGGCGCCTCTGCCCTCAATGGGCAAACAGCACTCCACACCTGGCAGGCAAGCTTGAGGGTTGAAGCACAGGTCTATTGTGCACCTCACCAGGCCTCGGGAGGGCAGGGAAACTGAGGGCTGCAGCCTTTGGGGGGTGGGTGGGCACTGGGTGCGAAGTTCAGTAGTGGAGCACCTGCCCTGCTTATTTGAGACTAGACCTGGGTCCCAACACGGAAACACAAAGCCCTTGGGAGGACACTGGCACCCTCCTGCTTTACTCCGTGGAGCCCCAAGGCCAATGGCCCAGTCAGCCACCTACCATCTAAAGTGTGTAAGTCAGGAATGTTCCAAAGTGACCCACAGAAGCAGGGCTGGAGCCCCCAAACAAGCCAGTAGACACATATTCATGCATGGCTCCTGGTACCATCCATTGAGCCCCTCTCTTCTGAAGCAAAGGCAGGGGAGGACTGAGCGCCAGGTGCGTTCAGCCTTCACAAGGAAACGTGATGGCAGCAACAAACCGATGGGATCCAGCCAAGGCATGAGTGAGCAGGCTCAGAGGTACTCTCCCCTGAAGGAGACCTTAGCTTTTAAACCAAGCCACCCTCCTGCACGGCCATCATGCTCAAACCACAAACCACGCCTGCCCCTGTCCTAGACTGGATGGAGTTAGAGTTCACTATGCTGTGGCTTTGGTTAGCAACTCTACAATGTCCGACCAAACCCATGTGAGAACAAAAGATGCCAGCCCCCATTCAAAAAGGCTTTAGGAAGACTCGGTTACTGTCCTTCCAGCTAGCAAACCCTAGTCTTCATTTTGAGCCCTTTTCAGGACATGACCGAAAATGCTAGGGACTTAAGAGTACCCTGCCACAAAGGAGCTCAGCGGGTTCTCTTGGGACAACAAGGCGGGGTCCACACATCTTTAGCTCCTATATCCCCCGAGCTCAGTCAGCCATCACCTCACCAGCACCCAGACCACAATGGCACCGCTCGGAGGAGCCACAACACCCTTTCCCCTCTAAGCTCAGAATCACAGTCAAGAGTGTGCACCGCCCAGCACACCTCCACACAGGACCCTGCAAAGTCATCCACACTCACTCCATGTAACAGTATCACCACTGGGATACTTACCAACACAATGGTAAGAACAACTGGTCTGTGACTTGATTTGACAACTACATATCACTAAATGTCACAAAGTATAATGCCATGTGCTAATTATTCTGATGCCGGAAGTAATTTCATATGAACACACAGCAACTCCTTATACTAACTGTAAGAGCAGGAGATTACTCCCACTTTACAGACAAGGAAGAAACAGAGGAAGCCAAGCACTGAGCATAGCAGGAAGTGAGCAAGCCTCGGAAACTAACCACTCCAAGTCTGGGGCACTATCTTCCCATCTTTCCTTGGATGCAGTTCCCATCTCCTTTAATGAGAGGCGCTGCGCCAGGCCCTGTGTTCTCAGGGAGCAGTCTGCTCCTCTCCATGCCCACAGACCTCCCAAGTCACTGACATTCTTCTCTCAGTAGTAACTGTGCCGGATGCCGGGGCGGCAACAGTGAGTCGTCCTCCAGACAGGTCACCACAGCATCACTACTGACATGGGAGACTTCAAAGAAGGGGTCCCAAAAACAGGGTCAGAGAGGAGCAGAACAGGCACTCACGGTGCTGACTGTCACCAGGATCCACAGAGCTTCTCCCTGCCCTAGGATGAGCTCCCAGCTGATCCGAGCGCACCCAACACTAGCTTACTTCATCTCCCAAGTTCTCTGAAATGGGGACACATACCCCTTGATTATGAAGAACAGAAAAACAAAAAAATTGAAGGCAACGTGGTTGTGGTGACAGAACACGCTCATGAGACTGTGACAAGTTCAAGGAAGCCAGGGGACCAAGTCCCAGCTCTTAAGATAATGCTGCTGGCTGCCAGGCCTCATCAGTGCCACACAGAGACCAGGGGATCATACGCCAAGCTGCGCAATGACTGTGGCAGGTGGCCATCCCTGGCCTCAATAGCCACTGTTGCCAACTTGCCAACCACAGCTTGGGTACCAACTTGGTAGCAACGGATACTCCAAGGACAATACGGCCCAAGTCAGTGCTCTCAGCCTCTTCACCGTTCACATTTCAACCCTAACACAGCAGCCATGCCCTTCTCAACTACAGACTACCTGCCAGCCCAGTGCAGAGAGCCCGTGCACAATGGGTACCATGAGAGACCATGGGGGCCCACAGCACAGGTAAGTATATAAAAGCACAGTGCAGTGACACCTGGAGGGGAAGAGAGATCGGAGAGGTGTCAAGCATGGTGCAGATGACAAGCTATGAACCACAAGAGAGAACATCTAGGAATGTGTGTGTCAGCCCTGACAAGGATGAAAGGCCAGGCAATCAAGTGGACCGCAGGGCCAGGGATGGGGAGAGCTTGACACAGGGCAGGCTAAGAGCAAGAATCTGTGTGCATACAACCTGAGGGCCGGGCACTCCACCCGCTGACTACTGCAGAAGCATGGGGGAAGCTAGAGTCAACCCCGAACTCCTGGCTTCTAGCATTAATACAGGAGGAGAGTTTTCTGGCTACGTCCACCGAGGACACCCAGCAGCAGTGAGCTCCCCAGCACCATGCTTATGACTGCTAACCTCATTCCAGTGAAGAAATGGGCTCAGCAGGAGGAGAGCCAACAGTAACAGTCAGGACCACAAGAGCCAAGGCAGATGGGAACCACCACAGCCGCACAGCACGGGGAGCAATTGGAAAGAGCACAAACACTGGAAGAACAGAAAACAAGAGTCACCAGGCACCAGAGTGTGCAAAGTGGGGTACGACTGTCAGAAGACCACATACCCATGAACTTTCTGGTTTCTGTAACTTTCTGGTTCTGTGATTGGACAGATGACTCAACAGCTGTCTTCTGGAAGGTTGTGGTCCTTTCAGAGACTCAGGGGCCTGTGCTTAGCCTGAGCCAAGCACTGGTTTCTGTCCCCAACAGGAAGGATGCTAGTGAATGCAGGCTGGGACTGGAGGAGCTGGTCTATTCCCGCCGCAGGCATCAGCCGTGGACAGGCTTTAGATCTTCTGTGTATTTGCATTATTTCCTACAACTAAAAGCCCCTTACCCCTTTCTCCCCAAGTTTATAAACATAACCAGTCTCTAGGCTCGGCAGCCTCCCAGCCCTGGTGTACCCAGACCCCCCTACCCCGGCTCCCCATCCTTTTCTGGGTGGAGCGGGCCAGTTCCAAAGTAACCTTTGTTCTGCCCTGCCTCCCTCTGGTTCTCAGTCCCCTCCACAGATAGAAAACTGTACCTGGTTTCTTACCCATTTCACCCACTCTGTGAGGGCTGCCTATGGTCTTCCGGGCACGTGGGAGTGACCTTTGGTTCCCAGTTGTGTCCCTAGTTTTAAGCTGGCCGGGCAGGAGCCAACCTTGCATTCACTGCTTCAGCAGCACAGGGCTGGGAGCAAACACTCAGACCCCGGGACTGATCAGGGTTCCACCATTCACTCAGTGTCTAGGCTGCAAGCTCTACAATGTGTTCTGGGGAGATGAGTGGACCTTAGCTCTCTTAGGCACAACAGGAAAAGTATGTAGACTTCACACTTTCCCATCAGTTTGATGGCTAAAAAAATACCTAAGAACTTCACTTTCTAAAGCTGGCCTGGTGGTCCACACCTGTAACCTCGGAACTCAAAAGGCAGAGACAGGATGATCAGGGTTCTTCTGCCTTGCTACATATCAAGTTCAAGGCCATCTTCAGACATCTGTCTCAACTCCATTCCCCACTTAAAACAAAACAACCCACTTCTTTCTAAAACTCTGAAATGCCAGTGAGGCCTGGCAAGGCGCACAGTGGCACCTGTACATGGTGACAGCGGGGACAGGGACAGTGCCGGAACCAGGCCCTCGGGAAGTTAGTCCCCAGTGAATCAGCTCCCATCCATATCAATGAAAACACAACAGACAAAAACCTAGACACAAATGTTCGGAGGAGCTTATTAACCACAGCACAGCAGGAAGAAAGGAAGGAGCACAGAGACAGGAATGGATAGGTGGTGGTATATCCGTAAGATAGAATAGTATGCAGGAGCCAGGTGGTGGTGGCGCATGCCTTTAATACCAGCACTTGGAAGAGGCAGGCGGATCTCTGTGAGTTCGAGACCAGCCTGGTCTACAAGAGCTAGTTCCAGGACAGGCTCCAAAACCACAGAGAAACCCTGTCTCGAAAAACCAAAAAAAAAAAAAAAAAATACCAGCACTTGGAGACAGAGGCAGGTGGATCTGTGCTAAATTTGAGGTCAGCCTGGTCTACAGAGTGAGTTCGAGGACAGCTCCACAGAAATACTGTCTCAAAAACAAAACAAAATCTTGATGACAGCTGAGCAAACCCGCAGACACAAAAGGCCATGACTGCATGATTCTGTTCATAAGAATGTCTCAAACAGGCAGCACATCAGTCACTGGCTTCTGAGCCTGGTGGGCAGGGGTGGGGGTTAGAACTCGGTATCAACATTGGTACTGAGACTGCACCAAAGCCTGGAGCCTACAGATGAACGTGTGTGTAAAGATGCACAAAGGACCAGAGGAGGGTGCCAGGTGCCCTGTCCCCTTACTCCTGAGGCGGCACCTCTTCCTCGCCCTGAACCTGGAAGTCCCGTTTTGTTAACCACTAGGCCATTTCTCTGCTCTTCGACTGTTCACTTTGAATTTTTTAGGTTTATATTATTCTTAATTTTGTGTGATATATATATATATATATATATATATATAGAGAGAGAGAGAGAGAGAGAGTGTGTCAAGTGCTGTGAATGCAGCAATTAATCCCCTGGAGCTGGATACAGGCAGTATGGGTGCTGGGAATGGATCCCAGGTTCTCTCAAGAGCTTTTAACCACTGAGTCACCTCTCCTGCCCCTTAAATGGTTAAATTTATGTTATGTAAACCGCTATTTTTTTTTTAAGGGCAGACACTTTGAAAGACCTTCCCCGCTCTGAAATGTCTTCTCCCCTCCGTGGACAAAGCAGACCCACCAAGACCAGATAAGAGAGTAATGCACATTGCGGAGCCCTGCTGGGTCAGACTCTGGGTGGGGGCCAGCGGGAGCCCAGGTGACATCCCAGAGGTCAGGGCTGCATCTAAGGTTTGCTCACAGGAAGAATGACTTGGCAAGATTCTTACACTTGTCATTCTCCAACATGAACTTGAACATGCATCAATAAAAATGTGCAAAAATAAAACGAAAACCACATTTCAAATGAGTGTTCCTTGGAGTGACACTTGGTACCTCCATGAGATTAGAAGGGCTGTGTCTTGCACTCCCAGGGGACCAGCCTCACCACTCCACCCTCCCTGTGGCAGACAATGATAAGTGGCCTGGCACTCTCTTGAGAAGCCAGGCCCAGAGCTCAGTCTCCTGTGAGCACTGAGGCAACTTCTTGCCACCCCAGGCAACCATGATCCTCCACACAGAGAGGGGTGACCCAACAGAATGAAATTCAAATCCCTCCGGAGGCCAACCTGGTTCTGCTCTTGGTTTGACACCACGTGCAAACGTGTGTGTGTGCGCGCACGCACACACACACACACACACACACACACACACACACAAACACCACACACACACTATCAGTGAGTCAACCACTCACTTGGGTAGTTAATTTTCCAACAGCTGGCTGCCATGACATCCGATTCTTTTTATGGTGTTCAACCCTGGCATTTCATCCTTGGGAACACGTGACCATACACAACAGGTTACCGAAGACCAGACTCCCCTAAACAGAGGACTCCCAGCCCCCGTGGGAACCAAAGACACTCACTCCCCATGTCACACTGTCAGCTAGGACACCGGTTACTGTCCTGGTCCTCACAGGAGCCTCTCTGTCTAGCTGTTCCCGAACCTTGTGGCTTTGGATGCTTAAAAATGCACAGCTGCATGGCATTTCTGCATCCTTAACAGTAACTTCAGCCCAAGGCTCAAGGATGGAGCAGACAAGCAGCCTAGGACAACCGCCCTGTTTTACATCTTCTAAGTTTTTTTACAAAAGAGGGGCAGGTAAGCAGACAGACAAAAAGCAGATAAACTTAACTCTTTGGGAACCTTCTGACAATCTTCCATTCACATTCCATTCCTAGAATACAGCCAAAGCAGAGACCGTGCTCTCAGATTCATCCAAGTCAGGATCCTGGCCCAGCTCCGCTCTGGACACAGGAGTCCTTGGGAATGGTTTGAGCTGTTTTCTACCTTCCCAGAAGCCCTAGCATCTGGAAATCCCATTACAGGTGGGGAAAGAGCTGCAGGTGATTCTGGCTCTCCTTCAGACCCGTCCAATTCTGGGCTACAGGGCTGATGAGCGCCAGCCGTGAGAACACAGAGTGATCAGGCCCAAAGTCTCATCCATTTCACCTGGCTTTTCCAAGCCCACCTTGAACACTCACTGCCAGCTTCAGATTGCTCCTTCAGCACCCAAACCTAACAGCCCTAAAACCCGCTGACGCCATGACTAACCCAATGTTTCACCAACAGTGGTTGTCCGGATGTCCGTCTAGGTGGACCGCTCTTCCCCAACTTCATGACGGACACAGATCAGTTTCCCATAGGCACTTTCTCACTGCCTACCAGAACAATGAGGCATTGGCTCAATTCCATTCACCCCCTGTAGTGGTTTGAAGGAGAAATGTCCCTAATTTGGGGTATCTGAATAGTTGCTCCCTAGTTGACTTAGGAGGTGTGGCCCTGGAGTTTGTACATCACTAGAGAAGATTTGAGGGTTAAAGATTGCTATTTCCATTTCGCTTTGCTTCATGCTTGCAAATGTCTGAAAAAATGTGACTCTCAGCTTTTCGCTCCTGTTGCCAAACCTCCCCACCATTATGGACTCTGAGCTCCTGGACCATAAGCGCCAAATAAACTTCCTTCTATAAGTTGCTTTATCACAGCAAAGGAAAAATATCTAATACAACCCACAACCCATCACCACCTTATTCTCCCAGGTAAAGGAGGCCAAGAGAGATGACAGGGCGGTCGCCATAATTAGCCTGGGACTGTCACTCCCCAACAGTGCTCCAAATTCTGTCCTACAACATGAAAAAGGAGTCCAAGGGCCACTCCACCCAAAGCGTCCTCCACTAGAGAGATCTTCTTAGCCTGGGCCCTGACCAACCGGCCACCTACAATGTTTCTTTTCACTCCCATCCCAAACCAGCTTCCAGCTCCTGCCCCAAACTCACACATGAAAAGCTGTTGGATGACTTTTCCAGAATGAGCTTCCCACCTGGCACCACAGCAATTAGGAAGCAGTTTCTGCCCAGGTCTCTTCCTCCCCATCCCTCTCTGACTCCCATTGGTGTTGGCCTGGCCTTCCAAGGTCCCACATTATCTCCTAGGCCCCAAATTTTCTCTCTTTAAACCACTGGCACTACCCAGCTGCTAAGTCCTGAGTCAAGTCCACACTCCCTTGCTGCCCTCCTTCAAAAAGAGCAGAAATGCCCACCAGAGAGCTGCCCTGGCCTCTTGCTCCCCGGTGACCCATTCAAGATGATTCCAAGGACTCAGCTTCAGGTGAGCTCCCTGGGATTCCGGACAAGCAGGGGTAAGGAGCCAACAGCCCCCATGCAGATACTTGTTAATGCTCTTTGCATCTCCAGGTGCACACAGGTGTGCTTCCTGGATCCCCTGGAGCTGGAGTTAGACAGCTGGGAGCTGCCATGTGGGTGCTGGGACTGGAACCTGGGGCCCCTGAAAGAGCAGCCAGTGCTCTTAACTCCCGAGCTATCTCTCCAGCCCCATTCCACTCGGTCTTAACCACGTCTAAGAAGTGCCTGACTGCGAATCTCAGTGAGTTCGAGGCCAGTCTGGTCTACAAAGGGGGTTCCAGGAAAGCCAGGACTGTTACACAAAGAAACCCTGTCACAAAAAACAAACCAAAACAAAAAGTAGAAGAAAATCTTAGCTGGGCGGTGGTGGGGCACGCCTGTAATCCCAGCACTCAGGAGGCAGAGACAGGCAGGGTCTCTGTGAGTTTTTCAAGACCAGCCTGGTCTACAGAGCAACCCTGTCTTGAAAAACCAAAAAGTGCTTGACTGGAGCTCATATCCGTGTTGGCATACGGAACATAGACCACCACTTGTCACGTAAGCAGGCAGCAGTGCGAGCCCACCTCTGCAGGCTGATCTTGAACCCTGGCTCTGGTGGGCCACCAATCATCCTACCAAAATGTTTGCAAGATGACTGGGGACATATACACATGGACATATATACATATACAGCCTGCGCCACATGGGAAAGGAAATGAATCTATGTCACAAGGAACAGAGAGGGTGAGCAGCCTGGACAACATCTCACATGCTCCAGACAGCAAAACTGAGACCCACACGGATGTCAAACTCTCCAAACATGCCTAGGAGGACAGGACTGAAGTGGACAACCATGTTCATCTGACCACCGCCCCTGCAGACAGTATGGGAAGACCAAGAATGGAGTTCCCAGATGCTGGTTGAGTCTCCAATGCCAGCCAGAGGCACTGTGTTCTTGGCAGACAGCAGAGGGCCTGGCTGCCTCTCACACACTGGGTGGGCCCCTGCCTGGGGGCTGCAGTGGCATATCTTGGTTCAGCATCTCAGGGACACCACATTGTCCCTTCAGGCACCGTGAGGACCCCAGATACACTTAGGCCTGTGCTCCTGACTTAGGGATGGCCCCAAGTCTGCCCGTTGCCCTGGTACCTCACTTGACTGCGAAAAGCTCCCAGCTTAGATGAACCCTGCATAGCTCTACTGAAAACCTGACTGGAGGGCACAATGGTTTGGTCTCAAAGAGAAAAAAAGGGGGGGGGGGAGATTTCAGGTTCTTCAGCTTTAGATGTGAAAGAGGGAAATTAGTTGTAGCTTGATACTCTTTTGTTTTGTTTTGGGAAGGGGGAGACTGTCCTGAACGCTAGCCCTTGTAGACCAGGCTGGCCTCAAACTCAGATCTGTCTGCCTCTGCCTGCCGAGTGCTAGGATTAAAGGCATGTGCCACCACCACCCGGCTTTTTTTTTTTTTTAAGAAAGGGTTTCTCGAGGCTGGAGAGATGGCTCAGTGGTTAAGAGCATTGCCTGCTCTTCCAAAGGTCCTGAGTTCAATTCCCAGCAACCACATGGTGGCTCACAACCATCTGTAAAGAGGTCTGGTGCCCTCTTCTGGCCTTCAGGCATACAGACAGAATATTGTATACATAATAAATAAATAAATATTTTTTAAAAAAAAAGAAAGGGTTTCTCTGTAGTTTTGGAACCTGTACTGGAACTCGCTCCATAGACCAGGCTGGCCCTGAACTCACAGAGTTCCACCTGTGAGTTCCCAAGTGCTGGGATTAAAGGTGTGCACCACCACCACCTGGCTCCTGATGCTATTTCATGCCCACAAGAGCTTCACTTTACCCAGCCAGAGTGAAAAGGCTGGGGCTGGGCCAGCATAGCCTCACTGTCCATGAGATCCAGATGCTGGTGGGTGAAGCTGCAGGGTACACAGGAGAGCTGGAACAAGTTATGGGAGAGAGATGCAGAAGACAGCATGACTCCTCACCTCACACCTGAGCCCAAAACTGGGGAGGAGAAACCTACCTTGGGGCTCTAAGTTATGAAGGCCATCCTGATTTTCTATGCGTTGAATTACCTGTGCTGAAAGTGGGCCATGGAGAAACAGGCCCATGCAAAAACATTCTCAGGATGAGGAAGTCAGAATGCACTTCAGCATGAATTTTCATGTTCTTTAAGCCCCTCATAGAACAGGAAAGCAGGCAAGAGGAGTCTGAAGGCCAGGCAGGTAGTTTTAAGTACTGAACCAGGGGAGGCTGCAAGGGAGATGCCTACTCGGAGATTTTTAAGACCTTCGGTGACAATAAGAAGCTGAAAATGCAGAACAAAGCAGGTGGAAGCCTCGTTTTCAAGGCTCTGCTGAAAAACTGATACGATGGCACACATCTGGGGCTCTCCCACAAGGGAGCGTAAACGAGTTCAAAGCCACATAGTAAAACCCTGTTTCAAAAAACAAAATACCACCAAGAAAGATTTAGAAGCTAGAAACTCAAATTCCCTTGTTCTTCCATTAACTCCATATTCTGACACCAACTGTAAGGGCTGGAGCAATGGCTCAGCAGTCAGAAACACTTGTTGCTCTTGAAGGACCCAGGCTTAGTTCCCAGCATCCACGTGGAGGCTCACAACTGGCAGTGACTCCAGTTCTCTGAAGCCCTCTTCTTGCCTCTGGGGCCCCCAGCAACGCATGTGGTACAAATTTATACATGCAGACAAACACTAATACATCCAAGTAAGTAAAAATAAATTTTAAAAAGCCACTGTCAGGGGTGGGGGGAAGCCCACTATAATTATCGTTCTAAAGCCAAGGAAGGGCCAACACCTGGTGTGACAATGACAGTGGGCCGTGTTCACATGTACCTCTGAACCAGTTCTGTGTGGTGACATAAGCCTGTGATCCCAGGACTCTGTAAGCAGAGGCAGGAGGAGGAGTTTGAGACCAGTCTGGGCCATACAGCCCACCCTGTCTCTGAAGGACAAGAGGGGAAAAAAAAAACCTATATTCCGTGCACACAAACATGCCATGGTGAAATGGCAGGTGTGGAGTCTGCTTCCGGATGGGAATGGGGAAGAGGCAGTTGATAAGCCATGACCACTGACAGCCGCAAGGGAGGGATGGATAGGCAGAAATCACATCTTTAGACACGCTGCTTTCATGTTTGTCAATTTACTTCACAGTAGAAACTTTTTTAAAATCATGTGTTACATTTCCTACAACAATTCATAATGTTAAAAAAAAGAAGAAGAAACATTTTAGCCATATTGGCAGCCCAGTCTCTTGAACTGTAAAGAATAAACCCAACGGTGTTACAAAATGTTGCTTCTTAAGAATGTGTAAGCCAAAAGCTTTTACACGACACCCCCCCCCCTTTATTTAAATTCTTCCACAGGCTACTAGGGGGAGATTTCCCACAAATGTAAATTCCAGCCCTTGGCAGCACTCAGCACAGAGGCCGCCAAGCTGCAGTAGTACCCTCAAACACAACTGGGAGTCGGGGAGAAATCGGGGAGCAGGGCCAACTGCTGGCATTAGAGACCACAGTGTGTGCATGTACCGTTGCTCAAAGTCAGTCTTGACTGGCAACTCTCAACCCAGTTTCACCGTCAGAGGTTACTTTGTAGCAAATCCTCCTGGGCTATAAAGCCGGAGACAGAGCTGCTTCCAGACAGTTTAAGAACCTTAGGTGGGGGGATCCCACCTACAAAAGTTTCTGGGTGGGTAGAGAATTTACATACCCAAAACCCCTACCAATAGTTCAGGAAGGAAAAACAAAACAAACCCAAACCTGTCAAGTTATGAGCCTTGGCCCTGACACTAACTTCACACCTGTAACAGTGTTTGTAACAGGCACTGTAAAAACCCATTGGGAATTCTATTTTTACAGTTAATTTACTAAGTATTTACTTCCCAGCAAGCCAGGGAACAGGAAAACGCTAACTTTCCTAGAATTCAGGTCCAATTGCCTTCCATTCTCCTAAATTTGGGAATATGGTTGAGTCTCATTGATGAGATTGTATTGGGGGTTCTATTAAGCAAAATTAAAAGCCGTGGTATGTAAAATAAAATGGAGCTGCGCTCCAGCCTTGCAATTACGGCACAGTGGCCCACCTGGAACTTGGGTTCCTTCCCAGCCTGCCATTAGAGGGGACTGTCTCTCCCTCAGGCCACCATGCAGAGCCCCACGCAGTAACAGCAGCCATCTTCAAAGCTGCCAGTGACCAAAACGAACCGGTTGATCCAGAGGGCTATGGCATTCTTTTCTAAAAGGCAACATCCCCTAGCAGAACACACAGTAGGTTTATTTCCACCCTATCTGGGAATCCACTGGCCTAATCCGCACCAAACAGGTAGTTCCAACGGTGGGTCAAGGTCAAAGGGACTAAGAGCCACTTCCACAGGAGTGTTCAAACAGGTTGCTGGCTCCAGGATGTTTACAGGGCTCTTAACCTCTCTGAGCCTCCACTTGCCTGTCTTTAGAATGAAGACCCACAGTGATAGGCTGAAAGGATCCACACGCAAAATAGAGGAAAGCCTGGCCTCGTCCCCAAGGAAGTCACTAGAAACTGACACTCTGGAAAAACGTACAGCCTCAGAGCTAAGGATTTTCTGGGTTTCTCCACAGCGCTGAGCTGGGGGATTCCCACACTCTGGCAGGAGGCTGCCCTGGCCACTTCGAAGGCGGCCTCCAAACCCCTACCAACTGCCCCCAAGGGCCTGGTCACCTCCAGGCGCAAGGTTAAACGGGTCTTCAAATTGCCGGAAGCCCTATAATGCATTTAGAAGTTGGCCAGTGGGCATTAGAGGAGCCCTGACATCAGGAGAGGAGGCGCACTAGGCACCGAACAGGCACCACAGGGAACCGGGGGAGATCTGGGAGGTTCCCAGGCCCCACAGTGGGGAAGTCTGGGGAGGTCCCGGGGGCCAAACCACTAGGTCAGGTGGGCAGCAGGGAGGGCCCGCGGGCGCCAAGTACAGCCTGGCGGACAAAAGGGGGCCGGCTGAGCCCGAGCAAGCGGCGGAATAGCCGGGAAATGGAGCCACGTGCCTGGCGGGAGAAGGCGAAAAAGCCTTCCAACACTTGACTGCTTGCTCAGACCCGCGAGTAAACGGCCCTCCACTCCGCTGGGGAAGCGGAGTGGGGAACCCCGTTGGTGTTTTTAAGTTTTCTGGAACTTTTCCAGAGAAAAGGGCACGCTGGTGGGAAGGGGTGCCACGGCGGCCACCCGCTCCGCTAGGAAATCGCAGGGCGATTAACACTTGAATGGGGAGGGCGGCTGCCCGGCGTGGAACTGCGCCCGAGCGGCTGATGGCGGCTCTGGGGCCCCGGGGTTCGGTTCCCGACCCGTCCAGCTCCCCGCCCCTGGGCCGAAGCTCTACGCTCGGGCCGGCGGGAGGAGCGCTGCGGGAGGACGGCGACCCGCTGAGGCCGGGCCTGGGCCCCACACTCGTCCCGGCCGCGCCGCTCGGGCGAGCTGGGCCTCCCCGCCCCGAGGCCCTGCCCGGCCACCCCGAGGCCACCTCGCTGCCCCACAGGCCCCGTCGCCCCCGCCCGCCCCGCCCGCCCCCCCGCCAACCGCCGCGGCACGAGCGCCGGGCGCCGCGCGGACTCACCGGGGCCGGCTCCCGAGTACATGGTGGCGCCGCCGAGGGCCGCGGCCGCCTCGGCCGCGCGCTCCACGGGCCCCGACGCCGCGAGCCGCGAGGAGCCGCCGGCCGCTCGATCCGCCCCGGCGCGGCCGCCTCGCAGAACAGGTTTACCCGACGCGGCCGGGGCGGCGGGCGGAGGTGGCGGGAGCGGAGGGGGAGGGGAGCGGGAGGAGGGAGGGGAGGAGGAGGGGCGAGAGGGACGACGAGGGAGGGGACGGCGGGGAGGAGGGAGAGGGCGGGAAGGAGGGAGGGGACGGCCGGGAGAAGGGGGGGAGAGGAGGAGGGAGAAAGTGGCGGGGGAAGGAGGAGACAGGGGAGGAGGCTGGAGGCGGCGCGCGCACGCCGGGCAGCTGAGATGGGGTGGGGGTTTGAGAACGGTGGCGCCCCCCACCCCCGGCTTGGTTGCCCGGAGTGTGGGACCCTAGAGGCGACCCGGGGCACACGGGCCGAGACCTTCCCTGCGGCCGAACGCGGCGAGTTCTGGCTTCCGGGCACGGCCAGCCCAGCACTGCGACCCGAGTCGGGGTCCTCCCGCGCCGAGAGGCAGAGCCCGGGCCGCGTCCCGCCGCGCCCCCGCCCCTGCACCTAGGCCTGGCTCTTTAAGTTATTAACGAAACGGCGACGGGAAGCTGGCTCCCCACCCAGAGCTTGAACTTGGACGCGGCCAGGCCCGTGCACGCGACCACACCGCCACCTCCCGGCGCGGCTCGACAACCTAGATAATCTTAATAAAGCACCAAGGAAGCCCAGCGAGTTCAAGATTAGTTTTGTCAGCTGTCTGTCAGGAAGCAGATCTACTCGGATCTCCTCCGTTCCAAGGCTCGGAGCCCCGGAGCTTTGCTCTGAGACCGGCGGAATGAGCACATCTGTCATTAACCCACTTGTTGCTGACAAAGTGGTCCTGGTCCTGTCCAACTGTCCCTGAAGCCTTTTCTGTGGAGGCGGCAGCTCCTAAAATCACCTTGCACACTGCAGCGTCTTCGAAGTCCATTCTCCTTCCAATACATGTCAAAAGGAAGAGAGGAAACTAGGAGGTACTGTAGACCGCCACCCCAGCTACTCAGAAGGCTGAGGCAGGACGATGAAGAGCTTAAATCCTGTCTAGGATAAAAGAAATGGTGGGCCCTGATTGCTTTTCGGGCTGGGGGGAGACTTAATTGGGGGAGGGGGAGGGAAATGGGAGGCGGCGGCGGGGAAGAGACAGAAATCTTTAATAAATAAATAAATAAAATAAAAAAAATGGTGGGTCTCCCTTCAAGAGATGAACACAAACGGGTACTCATACCTGGCCCTGCTCACCTCTGCTTTGGGGATGGAGACAGGATTTCCTGAACTCGGGAGAGATTTGCTCAGGACCAGCCCCAGTAACACAGAATTGATGGGGGGCAAGGAAGGGCTAGTAGATGGGAGCTGGGGACTCAAGTTCAGCTATGGAGCACAAGACCTTGAGCCCCCCAAGAATAATGACATCTGTTTGGGGGGCATGCAGCAGGTCAGTTGATAGTGCCTGCCAATCACGAAGAACCCCGATGGCGCACACCTTTAATCCCAGCACTCAAGGCAGAGCAGGTGGATCTCTTGAGTACGAGGCCAGCCTGGTGTACAAAGTGAGTTCCAGTTACACAAACCCTACCTCAAAACCCTCCCCGCCGCCAGAAAAAAAAAAGAAAGAAAGAAAGAAAGAAAGGAAAAGGTTCGATCCCAGCACCACAAAAACTAGACATGAGGGGCTGGAGAGATGGCTCTGGTTAAGAGCACTGTCTGCTCTTCCCGAGGACCGGGATTCAATTCTCAGAACCCACAAAGCAGCTTACAACTGTCTGTAACTTCAGATCCAAGTGATCTGGCACCCACACACAGACATATTATATGCAGGTAAAAGACCAATGCACACAAAAATAAAGATAAATCTTTTTAAAAAAAAAAACTAGCCGGGCGGTGGTGGCGCACGCCTTTAATCCCAGCACTCGGGAGGCAGAGGCAGGTGGATCTCTGTGAGTTCGAGACCAGCCTGGTCTACAGAGCTAGTTCCAGGACAGGCTCCAAAGCCACAGAGAAACCCTGTCTCGAAAAAACCAAAAAAAAAAAAAAAAAAAACTAAAAAAAAAAAGGAGATGATTACACAATACATAGAATCCTAGAACTCAGGAGGGGGAAACAGGGTTCAAGGCCAGCCTGGTATACGTGAGACCTGTCTCACAAAAAATAAATAAAAATGTGGATTGTGTTTCTGAGCACCAGGAAGCCTGGGAAGCATGGGCATGGCTGCTCATCACAAGAGGATGGACACCATGGTCACTCCCTCTGAACTGGAGTGAGAAATGGAGCCCAGTGTGTCTGTGGCTGGGATCCAGTCAATGCAGCTAAGTGCAGCAGCGTGGCTGGCCCTCAGCCAACAAGCCAGCCTGGCTTCAGTGGTAAGAGTTCCTAAGTGTCCAGGTGTGGGGAGGGGCGGTGGAGGGGGGTGGAAACGAGGCAATGTAGGAGGCCCTGCCTCTAAGGAAAAGGAGGGAAGAAGGGAGGGAGGGAGGGAAGAAGGGAGGGAGGGAGGGAAAGGTCCCAAACAAGCAAAATTAAAGTAGCCCAGAGAGCTGGCTTTGTAAATAGCCACTGTCCTAAGAACAGCAAGATGGTGTGGTAGCAAGCAAGGCTGGTGTGGAGCAGGGCCTTCCAGCAGCCACGTCTCCCTCGGAGGTCCACAGCTCCGCCTTGACTGCACAACCCTAGAGTCTGGAGGGAAAGCTGCGGGCTCGGTAGGATGGAGGCTGGGAAACTTTGCTATCTCAGGAATGCGGGATTGTGTCTCTCCTGAGACCCAACACTGCTCTCTGCTGGTGGAAGGATGCCATTGCGTCTTGTCTCTCACCTTCCACTGCGAGTGCCCAGGTAAGCCGAGGACTCACATCCAGCCACCCAGCACTAGCGTGCAGGGTGCTCCTTTCCAGAGTACAGCCACCCTCTCCTTCGCTGATACACCAAACCAAGATCTGGAGACACAACTCAAGCCAGGGCCACCATCTCTCCCTCTGACGATTTTAGCCCCAAGCCACCTGTTCCTCCACCCGACCAGGGAATGCCCTGCCCCCTCCACACGGCCTTCTTTCTGGCCTGCGAGAGAGGACTCAATTTACAATGGTGTAGTCTCCACTCACGCCTAGAACTTTCTTAAGTTCCCAATCTGTCCTGGCACAGAACACTGGAGGCCTCTCACCTTCCGTGCCCTGGCCCATGTAATTCCTGTGGATACCTGAAAATCTGAGCCTATTTCTCTGTTGACCAAAGTTCAGAGAGTAGGAACTTACCCCTAGTCAAGGTTACCTGAAATAAAGGTCACACCTAGATTTAGGTCAGAGACTTCTGCTCGCTCAAGGTTATTGTCAACAGGTGGGACTAATAACCAGACCTTGTATTTCAGGAATAGAGAAGTAGACACATTTCTACCCCCAAACAAAAGTCTGAAGACACAGCTAAATTCCAGTTCCCTTAAGGAGCTAACTTTGGGGGCTGGAAAGATGGCAAGCACTGCCTGCTCTTCCAGAGGTCCTGAGTTCAATTCCCAGCAACCACATGGTGGCTCACAACCATCTCTAGTGGGATTTGATGCCCTCTCCTGGGATAAAGGTGTGCACACAAATAGAAAACTCATATACAGAAAATAAATAAATCTTAAAAAACAAAAGAGAGAGATGACTTTGGATTCCACATTTGCCTACAGAATGCTTTGTTACCTTAGGAAGTAGTAGTCTGTGACCTTCAACTGGTCTGTTCATTTACTTGTATCATATTGATGTAGTTTTTTGTCTTACTCCTACCTTTTGGGGTCAGGGATATTTTAAGAAATTGGAAATTAAACACAGGCGAATTTCAGTACTCACTGGAATTCTCTCCTGATACTATTCTATGTTTCTCTGTTTTATTATTTTCACTTGTGTCTTTATAGTCTTTGCTATATTTATAAATCCCCACGCCTCTACCCCAGCAAGGGGTGTTTTTGTCAAGGCTGGTCCCCAACAAATTCCCACTCTTGTGCTGGGCCTGCTGATGCCATATGCAGCTGTAGGCTCAGGCACAGGCTGAGATAGTGAAGCAGGCCAGTCCATAGCTCAGCACACTGTGCACTCCCAGTTTTGATCAACAGCCCCCAGGAAAGAGAAAAGAGAGTCTGAAAAAGTGCACAAAACATGCTCCAATGCCATGGGGCCTGATAGATTCAACCGCAGGGGCTCCTTGTTCCTTCAAGGTGGTGTGGTGACACATATTTGTAATCCTAGCACTGGGACTAAGGCAGGGGTTGCCTAGGGAGACCATCTCCAAAGCAGCTAGGCACATGGCTCATGCCTTTAATCCCATCACTTAGAAGGCAGAGGCAGGTGGATCTATATATGTTGGAGGCCAGTCTGGAATACATAGTAAGTTCAAAGCCAGCCAGAGTTACATAGTGAGACCTTATTTCAAAATATATAATATGTATCAAGTCAAATAGCTCTGAAGTTTATTGACTGCAGTCCTTAGAACCTTCAGCAATCTATGAAGACTCCTGCTTCTAGGAGAGAAATAGGAATTGTGCCTTAGTCCATTTCTCTTTTTTTTTGTTGTTGTTGTTTGTTTGTTTGGAGACAGGGTTTCTCTGTATCTTTGGAGCCTGTCCTGGAACTAGCTCTTGTAGACCAGGCTGCCCTCGAACTCACAGAGATCTACCTGCCTCTACCTCCCAAGTGCTGGGATTAAAGGCGTGCGCCACCACCACCCGGCGCCTTGGTCCATTTCTGTTGCTGTAACTGAACACCACAGCCTGAGTAATTTAGAAAGATACAGAGGTTGGTTAAGCTCAGGGCTGTGGAACACAGTCCCAGAGTCTGATCAACATGGAGAAAACCCAGCGCTGCACTCTGTCCCTAACATGCGTGCCCACAGAGTCCTGTGCTCAGGGCCACACGAGAATGGAGGAAGATTGTATTTGCAATCTACCAAATAAAGCTTGCCTGATGGTCAGAGTGCAGAACTAAGCCACTAGTTAGCCATAGAGGCCAGGCGGTGGTGGCAGCATACACCTTTAATTTCAGCACTTGGGGAGGCAGAGGCAGACAGATTTCTGAGTTGAAGGCCATCCTGGGCTACACTTAGAATAATCCAGTCTCAAAGAGAAACAGCCAGGTGGTAGAGGCTCACATCTTTAATCCCAGTACTTATGAGTCACACCCCTTTAATCCCGCACTAAGGAGGTGGAAACAGGAGCGTTATGGCTGGGCAGAGAGAGGAATATAAAACGGGAGGAGACAGCATGCAGTCTGAAGATTCATAGAGACAGGCTCGCCCTTTCAGTCTGAGGATTTGGTAGAGGTAAAAGGTCTCTCTAGTGGCTGCCTGCACTGCTTCTCTGATCTCCCAGCTTCCACCCTGTAATATGAGTTTTTATTAAGAATTCTGCAACATTTTGGCCCCCTCCAACTCTCCTATGCTAAGATTCTCAGCATAAAAATGTTGCTTGTAGGAAGGGTGGTGCATGCCTTTGATCCCAGCACTTGGGAGGCAGAGGCAGGCGGATCTCTGAGTTTGAGGCCAGCCTGGTCTACAGAGAGAGTTCCAAAACAGCAAGGACTACACAGAGAAACCCTGTCTCAGGGGAAAAAAAAACAAGTGTTTCTTGTAGCTGGCTTTAAAGTGCATGCCTTTAAACCCAGCACTCTGTGAGTTCTGCCAGCCTGTCTATAAAATGAGTTTCAGAACAGCCAGGGCTGCATAACAGAACTCTGTCTCAAAAAAACAAAACAAGGAAACCCAGAGTAGCAAAGCCACAGAGTGGAAAATGTTTGCACTGTATTATGGAGATGTGATGCTCAAAATCCTTTTTTTTTGTTGTTGTTGTTGTTATTTTTTGTTTTGTTTTTGGATTTTTGGGCAGAGTTCCTCTGTGTAGTCCTGGCTGTCCTGGACCTCGCTCTGCCACCAGGCTGGCCTTGAACTACAGGGCTCCCCCTGCCTCTGCCTCCCAAATGCTGGGATTAAAGGTGTGTGCCACCATCACCCAGTAACCATATATTCTTTCTATTTACATAATGTACGTATCTCCAATGCCCAGAGAATCCATCTAGAATATATGAAGATCTAAAAAAATGAAGCAAAAGTAACTAATACAATAGTAATGTTGGCAAAGGCTTGAGACCCTTCAGAGAAAAAGCTGAAGGGCCAGTAGACGTGGGGAGGGCACTGGAGGCACTACTACAGACCCACGGGTCCTGAATTGGGGCGAGGTAATGGCTTGGAACCTACTAGGTCTTGAGCACCTTCTTCTTCAGGCTCGCCAGTCCATCATGGTGTTACTGTTTAACCTAGGCCACCCTCTTGTCTCTCCCTTCCTGCAGTTCCTCCAGACAGTGCCAAGCCCTTGTATCAAGGCTCCATACTTTTCCCAAAGACATTTGGCTGTGGTCTTGCTGCTGTAGAGATTAAGATGGACTCTGGTCCATTCAGCTGTGGGTTGGGACATCCTGCCCTAGCACTGACAGAATTTCCTGCATCTTAGGGACATCTTACTCACCTGTAAGCTCCAGGACCTTGGCTTCTATGTAGCAGCCCTAACACCAATGGTCATTACCCCTATCAGGGCCAGACCATCACAGAGAGGCCCTAATGGGGACAGAGAGAGTCCTAGGATCTGTGTGAGGCTTGAGGCCTGTGTTTATTACCAGGGTGACTGTAACAGTCTGTCCTGTCCCTTTAGGAGACAAACTGTCAGGAGCCGTTTCCTCCTAACATCACCCTGGGGAGTCTGCAGAGAACCCCACACCCCCAATTGTGTTAAGAATAGTTCTATTGACAGAGCCTACCCCACACTCAATTAGCTGTTAATAGAGAGCTATCTGTTAGCGGAACCCGCCCCACATTCCAAACTATCTAGAGAACTAGGTGTGTCAACTTGTGACTTCCTGGCCTACGTGACCGACGTGAACCACGAGACAAGAGTCCAGGCCCCTGTGCCCCCCCCCCCAATTCCTTATCCTATATAAGCTGTAACCCTGATTCTAATAAACGGAGGCTTCGACAAATCTGCCTGGCCTTCTTCTCTCTTAGCCCATTATCTTCCAGATAGTACCTCTCCGTGACCCTGGAATAACTGAACTGCCAGGCGGGTTACAACCCCTAGACTGAGTAACCTGGCAAGGCAATCAACAACAAACCACCACCACCACCACCCCAGCCCCTCCACCGCTGAGGCAGGTGGATCTTCCACTTCCAGTCTGAGTCTTTTTTTTCTGTGTCTCTCTGTCAAAGAGGCTGCTTTTGCCTCTCCCCCTTCTCCCCTTCCCCTCCTCTCTCTCTCTCTTCCTCTCTGCTCTTTTCCCTTTTTCCCCTTCCCTCTTTCTATTCCATAACCCACCAAATAAATATCCAAACTCACTCTGCATGGTGTGCCTATCCATCTTGGTCTCTCACCCATTGCATGGCTCTCTGCCTGGGAACAGCTGCCTTCAGAGACCTGCGGCGTGGTCTCCTGACATGCCTGTCTCTCACTATTTTCCTCCCTTCCTCCATCCCATCCTCCTGTCTTACCTGTGCCTCAGCATCTGTTTATACTCATGTATCACCACGGCCATCTGCTCCAGTTTCTGTTGTCTTTAAGCCATGGTCTCCGGCATTTGGTTTCAGTAGTCAGCATGGCCTGTGACACTTTCGTAGGTCCTTACAGTGGGAAGGGAAGGACTGGAGGCTTACCTCAGTGGGCAGAGGGCTTGCCTGGCATGCACAGAAGCCCTGGGTCCTATGCCTAGCACCGTAGGAATCAGGTGTAATGGCCCATTATTGAAATCTGAGTGCTGAGGAGATGGAGACTTTCGGATAGGGAGTTCAGAGTCATCTTCAACTATATGGTAAGCTCGAGGCCAGTCTGAGATAATGAGAGACCCCGTTTCAGAATAAGTTGATGGCTGGAGAAATGATTCAGTGGTTAAGAGCAAGCCTCCTGATAGGACCTGAGTTTAGTTTCCAGCTCGCCTGCCAGGCAGCTCAGAACTCCAGCTCTAGGGGAATCCAGTGCCACCTGCTGACTGCCTCAGGCATCTACACTCATAACCAAGAATAGATTAATCTTAAATAAAATTCAACTTAAAAAAGATGAGAAGAGGGCTGGAGAAATGGCTCAGTGGTTGAGAGCATTGCTTGCTCTTCCAAAGGTCCTGAGTTCAATTCCCAGCAACCACATGGTGGCTCACAATCATCTGTAATGAGGTCTGGTACCCTCTTCTGGCCTGCAGGCATACACACAGACAGAATATTGTATGCATAATAAATAAATAAATATTTTTAAAAAAAGATGAGAAGAGCCGTGCTTTGTTTCCTGATGAGCAAACTGGATAGCCTGTGACAGAATCGCCCCCTGGGTGGTGGACTTGCTCCGTCACTATTGGCAAACATGGTCACGGAATCTAGGAGCTCAGCTGCCTAGACTAGACATTAAGGTTCCTCATCCTACAGATGGGAGACAGGCAGAGGGACCACACAGCTGGATCTGAACCCTGCTGCCTACTCCAAAGCACAGCACGTCCTGAGAGGCTCAGTGGCCCGATCCTCCCAAGAGACCCTGTGACTGGTCTCCTGCTCTTCCTGAATCTAGGTCTCAATATGTTCCGTTCATTCATAAACTGCTACACATTAAATCGACATCTAAAGTATTACATGTTAGTTTCAGTCCTTATAAAAAAAGATAGCTTCTGGCATTTGTAAATATTGACACTTCAAACTAAAATTGTCATCACTGTAACGAAAGAAGGCAGATGGGACATAGACGGGTGTGGATATCCTGTTTCCCACCATCTCAAGGCTCCATTCTTGGAGGGATGCACAGCCACTGGTGGAGCAGAGCTTTAGCTCTCTTCAGGGAACTCATTCATCCGAAGGTCAAAGTGTTCACAGCGGGGTGTGTGTGTGTGTGTGACACCTGCAGCAGTTCATCACCCAGAGCAGAGACAGGAGGAGCAGGTCAGCTGTAGTATGTAGTCAATTCTTTTTTTCTTCTTCTTTTGAGACAAGGTTTCTCTGTATAGCCTGGCTGTCCTGGAACTTGTTCTGTAGACCAGGCTGGCCCCAAACTTAGAGATCCCTCTGCCTCTACTTCTGCCTCCCAAGTGCTGGTATGAAAGGCCTGTACCACTGCCTTTAGAACTCACCCAACTACATCGTGAATTCTAGGCCAGTCAGTGCTGCATTGCCAGCCCGTCTCCAAAGGATAAAGCAGAACCAGTCAGAGGACTTAGTGGTAAGGACTCCCACCATCAATCCCAATGACCCAAGTTCAACCCTGGAACCATAGTGGAAGGAGAGAACTGACTTTCCAAGTTCCCTGACCTCCACATGCATCATAGCGTCAGGAGCCATTTCCCCCAAAAAATCATTGCAGGAACCATTGCCCTGAGGAGTTTGCAGACAGCTCCACACCCTAACAGTATTTAGAATTGTTTTATTGGCAGAGCCTATCCCACACCCAATTATCTGTTAATAGAGAGCTGTTAGCGGAACCCACCCCACACTCCAACTATCTAGAGAACTAGGAGGAATCGTGACCTGGCCGATCGTAACCTCCTGGCCAACGACCTTGTGACCAGCGTGGATCACGCTGCAAGATCCCTTCCTGCTCTGGTCATGCCCCTACCCCCCCCCAAATTCCTCATCCAGGGGCTATATAAGCTGTAACCATGACTCTAATAAACGGAGGCTCTGACAAACCTAGCATGGCCTCCTTCCTTTCTCCCGCCCATGTCTTTCAGACGGCGCCTCTCCAGGACCCTGGAATTACTGACCTGCCAGGCGGGTTACAACCCTAGACTGAGTGACTCGCCAAGGCAGTCTACATCATAGAAGACAGGCACGTGTGTATGCGTGTGCATGGACCAATACAAAAGATAAAAATGTAGGCAGGTGATGGTGGCACACGCCTTTAATCCCAGCATTCAGGAGGCAGAGGCAGGCAGATCTGTGAGTTCGAGAGCAGCCTGGTCTACAGAGCGAGTTTCAGGACAGGTTCCAAAGCTACTGAGAAACCTTGTCTCCAAAAAGAAAAAGTAACAATACATATATTGTATTGTTACAGAAGTGATTTGTAAGGACTGAGGGTAGATCTCAGTGATAGAGCACTTGCCTAGCATGAGTTAAGGCTTAGGGTTAAGCACTGGCACTCAATATGTGTGTGTGTGTGTGTGTGTGTGTGTGTGCGTGCGCAAGCTGGAATCTCAGACTTTACTTTCCTGAAAGGCTCCAAGTACAAGGGAAATAGTTGATCTGTGATCACGTGTATCAGCACACTGCTGGTTAAATAGATATAAGATTTGGACTGATGCCTTGACTATCAGCTTGACCGCAGAGATGTCTGGGTCATTAGTGAAGCATAGTCTAAAACAAAGGTCTGTGATGGTGTCCAGGTCACCTGCTGTGGGGCTCATGGTGTCAGTGACCACAAGGAGGCACTGCAGGTCTGGAAGAAGCCTAGTTATGGGTCTGATCCTGAGGTCTGTATGGTGCCTGCCTGCTTCCTGTCAGCCAGGAAGGTGAAGAACTTTCACTAACACAGAAGCCGCCATCACTTTGAAGACAAGCATCTATGGACCTAACACTCCAAAACGAGACAAAAGAAATCTCTCTTTGGGCTGGAGAGATGGCTCAGAGGTTAAGAGAACTGACTGCTGTTCCAGAGGTACTGAGTTCAATTCCCAGCAACCACTTGATGGCTCATAGCCATCTATAATGAGATCTGGTGCCCAGAACACTATATACATAATAAATAAATCATTAAAAATGACATTTAAAAAATTCTGAGCCGGGCGATGGTGGCGCACGCCTTTAATCCCAGCACTCGGGAGGCAGAGGCAGGCGGATCTCTGTGAGTTCGAGACCAGCCTGGTCTACAGAGCTAGTTCCAGGACAGGCTCCAAAGCCACAGAGAAACCCTGTCTCGAAAAACCAAAAAAAAAAAAAAAAAAAAAAAAAAACCAAAAGAAAATTCTGAGGTTATCTAGAATTAAAAAAAAATTCTCTCTTCAGTGGGGCGTTCTGGCTTACACCTTTAATCCCAGGGCTGTCCTGGAACTCACTAGACCAGGCTGACCTTGAACTCAGAAAGATCCCCCCCCCCCCTTCTGCCTCCTGAGTGCTGGGACTAAAGGCATGCACGTCCACTGCCTGCCTGAGAAAGGGATTTTTGGGGCTCATTGTTCATCAGCACCAAGGACGTTATGGGCCCCCAAACAGCAGGTGACAAGAGGAGGTTGTCATTATCAGAGTGACTCAGTTCTCAAGAGAAAGGGCCAGGGAAGTGACTGTCCTGTCCCTACCTAGCTCTCATCTAAGACACCCGTGTGACTGGGGTAGGTTTGAGGCCTATTTCCCTGGCAGGAATTAGAACAAACTTCATTGCTTAAGGCCTTTCTCCCTTCCTAGCTACAAACCTGTAATTTTGTAAGAATCTAACCAGAAACCCCATTTATAGGAAAAGCACATGTACCAAGCCCCCTGTGCAACCCTACTGGCTCCTGTTTTCATCATATCACTAGAATTCATATATTTCCCTCCAGGGCATCAACAGAACTACCGCACTTACCTCACTCATCAAAAGAAAAGGGGTGGGGGGAGGAGGGAACGTCAGGAGGTAGAGGCACACATCTTTGACCTCAGTACTAGGGAGGCAGAGGCAGGTGGATCTCTGAATTCTAGACCAACCTGGTCTACACAGTGAGTTCCAAGATGGCCAGAGCTACACAGAGAAACCCTGTCTTGAAAAACCAAAAAAAGGAAAAAGAAAGGAAGTGGGTTTCTTTTTGAGATGCAACTTGCGGACCACAAAATGGTTTATGTATCTGATGCTGAGACAAGTCGATTCCTACTCTAGGAGATACTTGTACCATGCTTAGGTACATTTTACTTTCTCTCCTGATCTCCCTTGGCAAGCACATACACTTCTCCACCTTGGGTGCGTCTTATTCTCTTCTGAGCATCTTTCTCCAAATGTTCTTAATATCTTAATGCCTATAATCCTAGCACTTGAGAAGTAGAGAAAGGAGGATGGCCACAAGTTCAGGCCAGTCAAAGTTTCATTTGGACACCCTTAAAAAAGTGTTTCAAATGACTGCCATTGTTTACTTGGTAAGTGATTAGTTTACAAAGGAGTGCTGAGCTAGCCCGAGGACAATGGTAGGATCATGCTGTACGGTCTGAGATGTAGCCCAGGTCAGAGCAGCAGCTGGCATGTTCTGCAGCCTCAGAAGGGCAGTGTGCCTGTGATTATGAGACCTCTGGCTCTCCACACCATGGAGACAGACTCTTCTCTTGCAGTACTGTACTCCCAACACCCCAATGGCTCAGCTCTCACAGTTCCTTGTGCCAGGCCTTACTGGTACCCTGAAGCCTGCAAGCAATGACCCCTCAGCCTTCTGTTAAGTGTTCTGTGGATGCTGCAGTCTATTCAGGTGTGGGCTTGGTGAAGTGTAGGCCTGAGTCCTGTCTTTCCTAGGCACCTCGTTGCTCTTACCTGTCCTTGGCAGCTTGTGGGTGCCCTCCCTCCCCCTCCCTGCCACATCATGCTGCTCTGTTTGAATAACAGACCCCTGGAGACATGGTGACCTAGCAGCACCTGGTTCCCATGCTCCACAACACAGCAGATGGAGATGTACTTGCATCCAGTCATCCACCTCATCCTAGTACAAGCCAAACATCTCTATGTTGCCATAGGAACATAGGATGCTCACTAGGCAACTGGCAATCAACCCCTAGATACAAAAATGCTGATGAGGAGCTTCCACAAAAGCAGGCCTTGGTGACTCTTGGGTGTTGTCCTTCTAGCAGGTGATGTCACTCATTCGGTAGGATTGGGTGGAGCAATGTTGATGTTTACAGTGTACTCTACAGTCACCAAAGTCCAAGAAAGGAGATGGGGACAAGCAATTCCCTAAAAGTCAGTGACCCTGGATAGAGTCCAGCAGGGTACCGTCTTTGGTTCTCCAGTGTTCGGAGATGCTCTCAGGCAGTACCCTGGTCAGTCCAGGGTGCTGGGGCTGCTATGTCACTACAATCTGTATGCAGGCG
Organism: Microtus pennsylvanicus; assembly: GCF_037038515.1. Taxonomy (NCBI): domain Eukaryota; kingdom Metazoa; phylum Chordata; class Mammalia; order Rodentia; family Cricetidae; genus Microtus; species Microtus pennsylvanicus. Next base: position 2,123,463 of record NC_134580.1, read on the forward strand.
CAAAAGGTCCCTTTAAGAGACAAGCTCCACCCATTCCCACTCTCTTTTTCCTGCTGTTCTTTGGCCCCTTGGCTCGCCAAGGTCCCTCTCAGGAAGATTCTTATTATCCAGTCCTCTGGGTGCTATGTGGGGGGTTTCCTTGAGCCTATGTGAGACAGCTCCAGGTAAACCCACACAGCACAGACACCACTGGTCCACAGCCTACAGGAATGTCATAAACCAGGGGTGGTGGTGAGCTATGCCTGTGGCCCCAGCACTGGGAAGCTGAAGCAGGCCACATAGTGAGTACTAGGAAATCTGGGATACATACAAGACCTTGTTTTAGAAAAGGGACCAAAGAAAAGCAAAAACAAGGAAGAAAGAAAAAAGCAAAGCAAAGGACACTTCAAAATTAGCCTGGGTCCCACAGTAAGATCCTGACTCTAAAAAAGCAAATCAAGCCCAGGGACTTTGTAATTAAGGGTTTTTATAGAGCAGGACATGGTGGCAGACACTCAACAACTTCCCACACTGACTACTCCCGGGTAAGCCCTGGAAAGGGACGAGTAATGTGTGACCATCATCTCATCCCAGAATGGCAGAGGCAGGCAGATCTCTGTGAGTTCTAGGCCAGCCTAGTCTACATAGCAAATTCTAGACCAGATAGGGTGATCCTTTGTCAAAATGCTATTTTACTATGACATGACAGAATTGATGATCCCTGTAAGGTGTCCCCTGACCACATGACATAGAATGTGTGTGCACGCGCACACACATACACACTACACAGTCAAATATTTTTAATTTTCAAGTAAATGAAAGGATTGGGGGTAGTTAGTAGTAGAGGCAGGCAGGCACACACTCTTAATCCTAGCATGTAGGAGGCAGAGGCTGACAGGTCTCTCTGAGCTCTAGGTCAACCTGGTATACAAACGGAGTTCCAGGACAGCCAGGGTTACATAGTGAAACACAGTATCAAAGGGGAAGAGGGACTGGAAAAATGGCTCAGTGGTTAGGAGCACTTGATGCTCTAGCAGAGGACCCAGGTTTGACTCCCAGAACCTAGATAGTGGCTCACAACCAACTGTAACTCTAGTTGTAGGGGACCCAATGCCCCTTTCTTACCTTCATGGGAACTAGACATGCATGTGGTACATATTGGATACATGCAGGCAGAACATCCATGTAGATACATACAGGTAGAATAACCTGTTAAAGAGAATACAAACCTGACACAAACTAGACCTCAACATAACCTAAAAGCTGGGACACTGGGAAGGCAAGATGGCTCAGCTGGTAAGGGCATGCTTGGTGATTTGAGTTTGAGTTCCAGAATCGACATGGAAGAAGACCTGATACCACAAAGTTGTCCTCCGACCCCACATATCGTGTACATACACTTATATACTCATTTTTTTTCAAGACAGGATTTCTCTGTAGCTTTGGAGCCTGTCCTGGAACTAGCTCTTGTAGACCAACTTGGCCTTGAACTCATAGAGATCCGCCTGCCTCTGCTCCTAGAGTGCTGGGATTAAAGGCATGAACCACCACTGCCAGGCTATACTCAAACATTTTTTAAAAAGATTTAAAAACAAACATCAAAAAAGACACAAGAAGTTCAAACAGTTTATTTTGAAAATGTGTTTTTTTTTGTAGATTTATTTATTATGTATACAACATTCCTTCCACGTATGCCAGCAGGCCAGAAGAAAGCACCAGATCTCATTATAGATGGCTGTGAGCCACCATGTGGTTACTGGGAATTGAACTCAGGACCTCTGGAGGAGCAGTCAGTGCTCTTAACCTCTGAGCCATCTCTCCAGCCCTTGAAAATGTTTTTTGTTTTTTTTTTTTTTTTTTTTTTTTTTTTTGGTTTTTTGAGACAGGGTTTCTCCGTGGTTTTGGAGCCTGTCCTGGAACTAGCTCTTGTAGACCAGGCTGGTCTCGAACTCACAGAGATCCGCCTGCCTCTGCCTCCCGAGTGCTGGAATTAAAGGCGTGTGCCACCACCGCCCGGCTGAAAATGTGTTTTTAAGATAGCGTATTCATTTCTATTTTATGTACATTGCTGTTTCACCTGTATGTATGTCTGTGTGAGGCTGTCAGATGTTGGAGTTGCAGACAGTTGTGAGCTGCCGGGTGGGTACTGGGAACCAAACCAGGTCCTCTGGAAGAGGCCATCTCTCCAGCGCCTCTTAAAAATGTATTTTGAAGGGCTGGAGAGAAGGCTCAGAGGTTAAGAGCACTGGCTGATCTTCCAGAGGTCCTGAGTTCAATTCCCAGCAACCACATGGTGGCTCACAACCATCTGTGCTGAGATCTGGCACCCTTCTCTGGTGTGCGGGCATACATGGAGGCAGAATGTATACATAATAAATAAATAAATCTTTAAAAAATGTATTTTGAAGATGCCTGTTCCCTTCCAACTAAGTACAATGAAACTCCATGTGTGTAACAATTGTTCTGCCAGCTTTTCAGGTGACAGTGCACTGAAGAGACTCTCTGGGGAGCCACAGGCCACTTTGACCAGGGAGACAGGGAAGTTCACTGCTGGCCTTCACCTCTCCCTCAGGTATTTCAAAACCAATTCCCCAGTCTCACGCCCAGTCCAGCAGCAGAACTGTGGCTAAGGCCTCCAGTATACCCCACCCCCGCCCCTCCCTCATCTCCTGTCAGTCACAATCTTCCTCTCCTAATCTCCCTCCCTGCTTTATCCAGCAGGCATTCCCACTCTGATCAGAGAAGCAAACAGGCTAACTGCCCAGCCTCACCTCTCCCTCCACCTCTCAAGTCCAAGTCCAGTCCTCTACTCTCATCCCCATACTATTCTTTTTTTTTTTTTTTTTTTTTTTGGTTTTTCGAGACAGGGTTTCTCTGTGGTTTTGGAGCCTGTCCTGGAACTAGCTCTTGTGGACCAGGCTGGTCTCGAACTCACAGAGATCCGCCTGCCTCTGCCTCCCGAGTGCTGGGATTAAAGGCGTGCGCCACCACCGCCCGGCCCTCATCCCCATTCTAAAGCAGGTCTTCAGCTGTCGCCTCCCCTCACTCTGCTCCCACCCCCAGGGAGATAAGCAGATCTGGTGGAACACCCCACTTGCCTCCCTCCAGTAGACCCGCTGAGGCCCTTGTCCCACCCAATTCCATTCCTAAGTGTCAGCTTCCAAAACCCAGAAATACACTTTACCTGGAATCCCCAGTGGCCATACCTAGCAGGGTCCCTGAAGAATTCCCTGCAGGCAACACAAAGTCACCACTCTCTCCCAAGAACCAGAGAAGGATTAAACTTGGGTAACAACAACAGAAACAACACGAAGTTTATACACTCTCACAAATAGAAGCTGAACAACACACCACTGGATGAAAAAAAAATGGGTCAAGATAGAAATTAGGAAAGAAACCAAAGAGTTTCTAGAACTAAATGAAAATAAAAACAAGCAAGGGGCTGGAGAGATAGGTGGCTTAGCAGCTAAGAGCACTAGTTGCTCTTCCAGAGGTCCTGAGTTCAATTCCTGGCAACATGTTCGCTCACAACTATCTATAATGAGATCTGGCATGCAGGTAGTGCTCATACATAAAATATAAATGAATAAAATTAAAGAAAATAAATACAAAATATGCCCAAATTTTTGGAACACAATGAAGGCAATTCTAGAAACAAGTTCATAGCATTGTGTGCCTACACAAGAAATTAAAGAGATCTCATACTAGTAACTTATAGTACACAAATAGGTTCTAAAACAAAAAGAAATCACACACAAAAGGAGTAATTGAAAAAAATTCAAACTCAGCACTGAAATAAAATAGAAACATACAAAAATTATAATCAATAAAACAAAGATTTAGTTCTTTGAGAAAATCAATAGGATTGGAAAACCCTTATTCAAATTAACTAAAAGGTAAAAAGAGAATATCCAAATTAACAAAATTAGAAATGAACAGTGGGCTGGGCAGTGGTAGTGTAGGACTTTAATCTTAGCACTCTGGAGGCAGAGGCAGTTGGATCTCTTCTGAGTTTGAGGCCAACCTGGTCTACAAAGTAAGTTCCAGGACAGTCAGGACTGCTACAAAGAGAAACCCTATCTCCAAAACAAACAAACAAACAAACAAACAAACAAGGTACGGATCTAAACACAGAATTCTCTCTCTCTCTCTCTCTCTCTCTCTCTCTCTCTCTCTCTCTCTCTCTCTTGGATTTCTGAGATAGTGTTTCTCTGTGTAGCTCTGGCTATTCTGGAACTTGCTCTGTAGACCAGGCTGGCCTCGAACTTGTAGAGATCCACTTGCCTCTGCCTCCTGAGTTCTGGGATTAAAGGTGTGCACTATGGCCACTTGGCTAAACAGAGAATTCTCAAAAGAAGAAACTCAAATGACTGAGAAACACTTCAAGAAATGTTCAACATCCTTAGCCATCAGGGTAAAGCAAATCAAAATTACTTTAAGATTTCATCTTACACCTGTCAGAATGGCTAAAATGAATGAGACAGGTGACAAGACTGGTGGTGGTGGCTCACAACTTCAATCCCAGAACCTGGGAGGCAGAAGCTGGTGGAGCTCTGAGTTAGACGTCAACTTGCTTTACAGAGTGGGTTCCAGGACAGACTGGGCTATATAGAGAAACCCTGTCTTGAAAAACCAAAACTTCAGTTTCAAACAAAGTGACAGCTCGTGCTGGCAAGAATGTTGAGTACAGCCAGGGCCACACAGAGGAGCCCTGTCTTGAAACAAACAAACAAACAAACAAACAAACAAACAAAAAGTGACATCTCATGCTGGGAACACTTATCCATGGCTGGTGGGAGAACAAACTCATAAGGCCACTATGGAAATCAGTGTGGCAGTTCCTCAAGAAGATGGGAATTGATTTATCTTAAGATTCAACTATACCTCTGGGGTTGGTGGCGCGTGCCATTAATCTCAGCACTGGGAAGGCAGAGGCAGGCGGAGCTCCATTCGAGGCCAGCCTGGTCTATAAGAACTAGTTCCAGGACAGGCACCAAAGCTACAAAGAAACCAATTGGTCTTGAAAAACAAACAAACAATAAATAAATAAGATTCAGCTAGGGGCTGGAGAGATGGCTCAGAGGTTAAGAGCATTGCCTGCTCTTCCAAAGGTCCTGAGTTCAATTCCCAGCAACCACATGGTGGCTCACAACCATCTGTAACGGGGTCTGGTGCCCTCTTCTGGCCTGCAGTCATACACACAGAATATCGTATACATAATAAATAAATTAATTAATTAAAAAAAAGATTCAGCTATACCCAGTGCGTTGGTGGCACCCAGTTTGAGACGGGGTCTCTCTTTGTAGCCTTGGCTGTCCTGGAACTCACTCTGCAGACCAGGCTGTCCTCGAACACACAGAGATCTGCCTGCCTCTGCCTCCTGAGTGCTGGGATTAAAGGTGTGTGACACCACTGCCCTGTGTCATAAACCTTCGATCAACAATGGTGTCCTGCCTACAAGATATGCTAGGGCGATGTTGGCACAAAGCTTGAGGGAGTAAGCAACCAAGGCCACTCTACAAGATGAACACAGAACCAACACTGCCTGGGTAACAAAGAATTTGTGAGTAGTAATGACATTCTGCTATACTCATATACCAGTGCCTTCATTGCTCAGCCATCATCAGAGACATGTCCTCCTAAGGATGGGAACAAACACAAAGACCCAAAGACAGACATTATGGATTGAGAGGTATGGGATGTTTCTATCAAATCTGTCCCTTCAGGGCCCAGGGAATCCCATGGAGAGAGTGTAAGAGACAGAGAGGATGGAAGAAACTGAGAAAATCGGCCTAATCAACATGAACAAAGTACATATGAATCACAGAGACTGAAGTAGCATGCATAGGGCCTTTGTGTATATATTGTCTTCTAGGTTAGTGTTTTCATGTGTGAACAAGTGGCTCTCTGATTCTGGTGTCTTCCCTTGGACTTTTTTCCTTCTGTTAGTTTGTGTTGTAGAACTCAGATATGATAGTTTTGTTTTATCTTACCATACTTTATTTTTGTTAAATTGAAAATAAATGCACTGAAGCCAGGGGTTGTGGCTGACACCTGTAAGGCTCACCACTTGAGAGGCTAAAGCAAGAGGATTACTGTAAGTATTCAGGAAACCTGTGCTACATACCAAGAGCTTGTCTCAAGAAAGAAAAAAACATCTAAGAAAAAGAAGAAAGAAACCCTCACTGCATAGGAGACCCAGTGGAACAAGTGAGCAGACAAAACAACACAGCCACCTTTCAGGAAGGCAGTAAAGGCCACAGGCTGGAAGAAAGTAAGAAAACAAATCCATCACCAAGGGCTGGCAGGCACACTGCCGCTGACACCCAGCAGCCTCCCTCTTCTTGGTGCTATGGAACTGAAGCTGGGCCTTACACAGGCTAGACAGGACATTTGGCTGCATCCTCGCTTCAGAGTCCAGCTTCAAAGAGAACAAAGTGAGTGAGGCATGCGTGACACACCTGCAAGTTTGAAATTCCAGCACTCAGATGGTAGTGGCAGGTGGATCTCTATGAGTTTGAGGCCAGCCTAGTCTACAGAGTGAGTTCCAGGAGAGCCAGAGTTACAGAGAAACCCTGTCTTGGAAAAAAAAAAAAAGGAAGGAAAAACAAGAAGAGCTAGTGGGACAAACCTAAGCTATAGGCTGAGCTTTCATGACTACGAAGTCTCCATGTCACTTTTTTTGTGAGCTGATGCCCCCCCCAAAAAATGTGTCTACAAATTGTCCAGTCAGAATGGGTCTACCTTGGTGGAAGAGGAGCATCCCTAGGGCCTTATTCTCTTCCTTCTCACAGTGGCACTAACTGGGTATGCCCATCTGAAAAAACGTTCTTGTAAACACTGACCCAGGTGTTCCTCAGGGTCTCTTTGTGTAATCTAGGCTACTCTTATTACACTTGGGATCCTCCAAACCCAGTCTCCTTGACAGCTGAGATTAGCATGTATTAACATACATGGCTACTTAGAAGCTCAAACTCCTCAAGGCTCCATCTCAAGCATTGGTAAGGACACCCAGAAATGCCCAGAATGGTGCCGTCTCATGGGAGCACAGATCTATTGGGTCCCACTGCTTGACCTGTTGTGATGACCAGGGCATTCTTTTGTGAAGACTTCAATGAGCATTGCATTTACATGCTTTTTCTTTTAGTTTTTCAAGACAAGGTTTCTCTGTAGTTTTGGAGCCTGTCCTGGAACTAGTTCTTGTAGATCAGGCTGGCCTTGAACTCACAGAGATCCGCCTGCCACTGCCTCCCAAGTGTTGGGATTAAAGGCATGCTCCACCACCACCCGGCATTTACATGCTCTTTTATTTTTACTTTTTAATTTTAAGCAATATAAATTGGAAAGCTCTGAGGTCACCAATCGGAGGCTGTTAAAAAGCCTCAATTTGTCCTGACTAAGCCAGTAGGCACGTGGCTTGCCTCTCCATAGGTAATTGTCTGGATAGGCAGGCAGGACCAAGTGGAGTCATCTGAAGACCTGAGTGTCAGATGAATTTGAGTCTTTAAACGTGACCTCCAGATCCTGCTCAGACCCCAGAGCCGTTTAATGAGGGCTGTGAGTGGCTTCCACGAGGCACTGTCAGGTCCATGCTCCACATCTCCACTCTGGCCACACACTGTTGCAGCTCCTGCCTCCATCTGTTCTCATTAGCCAAGTTGTGAGGTCCACCTGTGACTCTGCCTTAGAGGATAAGCAAGGTAGTCATTAAATCAGTCTAAAGACTGGAGAGATGGCTCAGAGGTTAAAAGCACTGACTATTTTTCCAGAAGTCCTGAGTTTAATTCCCAGCAACCACATGGTGGCTCACAACCATCTATAATGAGATCTGGTGCCCTCTTCTGGCCTGCAGGCAGAACAATATATAATAAAACAAACCAAAAAAAAAAAAAAAAAAAGGCCGGGTAGTGGTGGTGTATACCTTTAATCCCAGCACTAGGGAGGTGGATTTCTGAGTTCCAGGGTAGCCAGGACAGCCAGGACTGTTACACAAAGAACAAAGAAACCCTGAAAAACCAAAGAAAGAAAAGGAAATCAGTCTGAAGCAAAGGTGCTGAGTGTGGTGAGCCCTTTCCCTGTTGCAGCCCGAGCTCAGGTCAACTGTCTCCTAACACATCTGGCAGAATCACAGCACAAAGGACTGGCCTCTAATGGCTGAGGGGCAGAGACATCCTCTTTCCTACATGCTATGGAAACATCCCCACAGAGGTACACCCCTAGCTCACAGCGGCTGTAATGGAGATTGGATTCTGGGTAAGCCACAGCTCAAGAGGCTGAAGGCTGACAATCCTCGATCCTTCCTTTCAGATAACCTGTCACACATGCAAAGAAGCCAAATCTGCTTGAGTTACATTTCCCCGAGCACCACACTCCCCGGGGACCTGTGTCACTAGCCATCTTCCAGAGCCTGAGAGACCCATGTGCAGACAGCTCCCTCGAGTCTGGCTATACTATCACACACTGTAGACATCCAAAGGGAAGTCTTCAAATTCATGGCCACTTTTTTCTGTCTTCCTAAATAAATAATATAAGCTGGGCGATGGTGGCGCACGCCTTTAATCCCAGCACTCGGGAGGCAGAGGCAGGCGGATCTCTGTGAGTTCGAGACCAGCCTGGTCTACAGAGCTAGTTCCAGGACAGGCTCCAAAGCCACAGAGAAACCATGTCTCGAAAAACCAAAAAAAAAAAAAAAAAAAAGATAAAGACAAATGCTTAAGAATATAGTTAGGAATTATGTTGGCTTAATAAAGCAGAAGTTTTATGTTCTCCAAGATCCATGACTTCACTAGACAAGTTTTTTGTTTATCTGTCCCCCCCCCTTTTTTCTAGACAAGGCCTTGGTTAACCTAGAACTTACTATGTGGACCAGGCTGGTCTTAAATTCACAGTGGTCCATCTGCTTCTGCCTTCCAAGTGCTGGGAGCTCTGTATGTTTGAATCAAGAATGAAAAGCAAGACATAGTGGTTCAGGCCTATTCCTTACATGCTGGAGAGGCTGAGGCATCAGGACTGCCCTGAGTTCTATAGTATCCTGGGCTACAAAGAAAGCCCAAAGTGAGGTTGGTAAGCTAGCTCAGTGGGTCAAAGCACTTGTAACACAGTCTGACCTGAGTTCACTCCTTAGAAGCCTTGACAGAGGAAGGAAACTGAGTTTTGAAGTTGTATTCTAACTTCTGTATGAGCACCATGACGCACACAAACACGAGTAATAAAGTAGCAAATATGTTCTAAAAACCAAACCAAGCCAGGTGATTCATACTTTTAATCCCAGCATTTGGGAGGCAAAGGCAGGCAGACCTCTGTGAGTTCAAGGCCAGCCTGGTCTATGTAATGAATTCCAGGACAAGCAGAGCTACGTAATGAGACTCTGTTTTGGAAAAAACAAACAACAACAACAACAAAACACCCCCCCTCCAACTCAAACCAACCAACCAGAAAAATTAACCCCTTGAAAAAAAAATAATTAGCACCGGGCGGTGGTGGCACACACCTTAAATCCAGCACTTGGGAGGCAGAGGCAGGTGGATCTCTATGAGTACCAGGAGCTTTTATGTATCGCTAGTCTCTTTTTCTTGTACAAAAGTGGAGGATCCCACCATAGACGACAGCCCAGCTGGTCTACAGAGCGAGTTCCAGGATAGGCTCCAAAGCCACAGAGAAACCCTGTCTAGGAAAACCAAAGAAAACAAAAACAAAACAAAACAAAAAAAACCCCAAACAACAAAAACCAACAAACCAAACAAAAACTACCTAAGACCCTGACAGAATGGAACGGCAGGCTGGGCTGGGCTGTCGTCTATGGTGGAATCCTTCACTTTTGTACAAGCAAAAGAGACTAGCGATAAATAAAAGCTCCTCAAAGTGACAGCTTCTCACAGATCCCCTGGACATTTTTCAATAACCCCCCCCTTAAAAAAAGGCGACAGCAACGCAAACTTTCCTGGCGCCACCTTTAATAGGTCAGAGTAACTGTACAATTCATTATATTCTTCCTGAGAATAATTTATATCCCCCAACAAACTAAAGGGAAGGTATGCTTTCCAAACTGTCTAACAGAACACATGGTGTGACAACAGCACATCAGAGACCCACATCCCTGTCTGTCCTGTGAGGTCCTCCCTGGGAAGACAGACGAAATGAAGATCAGTTAGCTCCAGTGGCTGTAAGAGTCAACATGGCTTTAATCATTCTTATAAATTATATAAAAATGGAGAACAGGGATGGTTCTGGAACTTCTTGATGCAGTTGGGAGTGCTCTGGTACAAAGCATTTCAGCTCCCAAGAAAAATTACATTGCTACAAAAAACTGGCACAGAATTCTGGTGAGGAAAGACAAGAGTTTTTGTCAGTTCTATAGATCGTTTGCAACTCAATGCTTCAGTATTCACGGGAAAGAAAAAGGTAGAGACAGGGAGGGCAGAAGTTTTCTTCTGAAACCACGCAGTCTTCAAAATATAGCTTTTATGCACTTTCTCTGTAAATGAGATTAGCATATAGCATCCCAGCCTGGACAGAAACTCTGGCAGGAAGGATGGCCAGCCTCTGGGCTCTTAGGGAGTCCTCCTTCCTAAGACACTCCTCTTCCAACTTTAAGCCATAGTCAGTAGGAATTACCACTTCTAGAAGCACACATCCCAATTCCAACACCAAGTATATTTTAAAAGCTTCTTCATTCTCAGAAAAATGCCACATTTTGGATCCAGACTTTTCTCAACATTATTTAGAAAAATAACAAATCAAAACCACACATACTGTGGTTAAACTTATGAGAGAGAGACTTTCAGCTAGCTGTCATTCAGTTGGAGTTGTGGGTGTGGGCGTCCGAGGACACGGTTACTTCCTTGCTGCTGGTGGAATGCTAGAGAAGATCTCCCAAAGGGCAGAAAGCCGTGTTCAACAGCCAGTGGCTCAGTGTGGTCGTGTCTGCCCTAGCATTTTCAGTCTTGCTTGATCAATAACATCAAGTAGATTTTTGGCGTCCACAGCCAGGGCATGAGCAGCTGTCAGCATCTGCTTCTTGTACTCCTGCTGCAGGCTGGTCATGACGTACTGCTGAGCCAGCTTCATCTTGCTGATGAGCTCACCCAAATCAGAGTTCAGCAGCTTCTGTGCCATCTCAATCTAGGAAATACAAGAGAGGGTCAGGAGATCAGCTCCCAGGCATTTGTCTTGAGTCCTTCTTTGGGCCTCCAAGAAAAAAAAAAATAAAACTTTATTTTCCTTGAATAAACTTTCAAAGTAACAGAATAAATTTGGCATGGTGGTGCACACTTTAATCCCAGCATTTAAAAGGCAGAGGCAGGAGGATCTCTGTGAGTTCCAGGCCAGTTTGGTCTATATATCAAATTCTAGGCCAGTCAGGCTTACACAGTGAGAGGGGAAAAGGAAGATTTCAATGGGGTGTGAAATCTGTCTGTCCTCTTTAGAAATTTAGTGACTGTAATGTGGTCTTGTGTGCCTATATGCCTGCATGTGTGCACGCAGCACACATGTGCTAATAGTGTTTACATTTTCAGCCCCCATGCCACCCTGACTGACTCTCCTGTACTAAGCTTGCTGTTTGGACTCTAACTTCAGTGTATGGTAGACTTTGCTTCATTTTATAGTCACAAAATGTGACAGAACCTGAGATAATCTAGTCCAACGTGCACACTATAATACAAACATCTTAATACCAAGTGACCCGATGAGAGCCACCCAGGATAAATACCAAGGCCATGCTTTCTTAGTATGCTGATTCTCTTTCCAGGCCTTTTCTTGGGGTTTACTTTAATATTAAAATATATTATGTATGCATGTGTGTACATGCCACGTGTGTGTAGGTGACTAATAAGGCCAGGAGAGGGCTTGAGATGCCACAGAGCTGGAGTTACATTTGCTTGTGAGCTGGTATGTGGGTGCTAGGAACTAAATGAGGGTCCTCTACAAGAGCAGCAAATGCTCTAAACCACTGAACCATTTCTCCAGACATCTCTCTAGGCTTTCTGTATCTTGTCTTAGTAGTCTAAGCATAGGCTTCCTATACTTATTGCTTCCTATTGCCATAGTCAGGAGACATCCTCAAGATACACTCTGCTGGGCTAGGCTGGGCTGTGGAGCACATGTTTGTTGCCTTGCAGGGTTCACAACTCTTCTGCTAATTCTTTGTTTGTGACAGGGTCTCTTTATGTCATCCTGGCTGTCCTGGAATTAGCTATGTAGATCAGGCTGGCCTCAAACTTACAGATCCACCCACCTCTGCCTCCGGAGTACTGGAATCAAAGGCTTGTGCCACCATACCCAGCCCTTCCTGCTTACTCACTGAATGGTGACTAGGACATCTGCTCTTTTAATGATTCCAGGGCAATGATTACTTTTTGTTGTGGATGAAGGCGGGAATTAGACCTGTTGGAAGAGGCCTGCAAGGAGATCCTGAATTCAACAGATAAAGACCACACACACACACACACACAAAGCAAACAGAGCTAGTCCTTTGTCTCAGAAAGACCTTACAGAGAACAGCTAGATTTGGACTAGACTGCACAAGTAGTAGACCAGTTTCAACTACAAAGACCATGCCACGTTGACCTTCATCTTGCTGGAGTTAATGTGTAGAGGGAGAATGACATAATCAAGACAACTGCTCTAGAAAGTTGTCTTTGATAGCAGGGTGCATGTTGAATGAAAGAATGGGGACATTGTTAATATTCTGGCATCCGTTCTGGCCTGCCTTTGGGGTTCTGACAGAATACATCCTCCTCAGCTGCAGCCACTAAGAGCACCTCCTGTGCACACTCACTACATCCCCTTTTAAAAGAGCCCTGCCCGTTGGAGATCCAGTACAGTGGTAGAGCACCTGCCTATCATGCACAGGGCCCTGGGTTCGATCCCCAGCACTACCAAAAGAAAAAAAAGTTGTTGCCAGGTGGTGCAGGCGGGTACCTCTAATCCCAGCACTTGGGAGGCAGAGGAAGGGGGATCTTTGTGAGTTCAAGGTCAGCCTGGTTTACTGAGCCAGGACTGTTACACAGAGAAAATCCTGTCTCAAATAAACAAAACAAAACAAAACAAAAACAAAAACAAAAAAGAAGATGGCAAGGTTGGTCATACTACTTCAAAGGCAGCAGAAGGGCCAGTGAGGGGACTGGCAGGAGTGAGGAAGACTCTGATCTAAGTGGCCCCTGATACTTCTAGAGCAAGTCACTGCAGAAGACTGGGCTCAACATAGCTGCCTGGCAGGCGGGAGGGGAGGCAGTAGAGAAGGGAAGCAGGATCAAAGAAAGGTTCTTTTAATATCACATAGTAGCTTTGCAATGTGAGTTGCAGTCCAGTAGAGCACCTCAAGCAGGACTCAACACGGCACATTCAGTGCTGCAGGCTGGAGCTTTGGGGCAGTCACTTACCAGGACACACATGAATGCTTACAGAATCCTTTAGCCTGGGTTACTAAAAAATGCTAATGTCAGCTGAGTGCAGCAATGTGCACCTGTAATCCTGGCCCTGGGGAGGCCCGGGAGGAAGGTTTCAAGTTCAAGCTCCAAGTCAATCTAGACCTGCCTCAAAAAGCTCTCCTATGCTAGTGAGGCTATGAATATAGCTTCTGACATTCCCAGGAGACAGTCTCACAGCAAGTCCCCGTTCCCCGGTTTTCAGTGCAGCCTAAACAGGAGCTGAACAAGAATAACACCAACAGATGTGTTACTGTGGATGGGTGAATGGCTCATCCCTACATGAAGAACTATAGGCAGCTGAGGAATGCTGAGAGTGGGACAATCTTCCCCAGAAAAGGGTAGATCAATTGGCTATTCAATACCAACTAGTCAGCATTGAAAACATACATACAGGGGCTGAAGAAATGGTTCAGTGGTTAGAGCATTGCCTGCTCTTCCAAAGGCCCTGAGTTCAATTCCTAGAAACCACATGGTGGCTCACAACCATCTGTAATGAGGTCTGGTTCCCTCTTCTGGCCTGCGGCATATATGCAGACAGAATATTGTATACATAATAAATAAATAAATATTAAAAAAAATACAAGTAACATAAACTGAGCAGGTTATAGTTATGCATTTAGGTATATATACATGCACACACAAATAACAATGATTAAAGAAAAAATGAGGCCAAAACAAAAAGTTTTCTACACTCCAAAATTTGATGCCATATAAGAGGAGAAAGCAGCCAACATCTTTCAGAAGAGCAGAGGTAACAAAGAGATAGGTGGACAGGCAACCATTCAAAACACACAACCCAAGTGCCTTGCATTACATGCAACAGGCCCTCAGTACACCCAGCAGGAAAGGAGCTTGCAGCAACCAGAGGCTCAGCGCTCACAGCTGCAGGGTGGGTATACAGCAGGCCATCCCTGGTATCAGAAGCCCCACAGATGTTCATGGTTAAGGATGAACAAACATGTGGACACCTTGGAGAGAGAATGTAAATGTGGTGAAGTGTTGATATGTGACACTTGCACTTCAAATAAAGGATGCTTGAAATTTTTCATTATTAATCTGGCAAGTTCTTGTAAGTCTGAAAATCTTTTCAGAGTAAAGAGCAAGGGGCTAGAGACATGGGACAGCAGTTAACAGCACTGAGGGCTCTTCCAGAGTCCCAGGAGCACTCACATGGCAGCTCCCAGCCATCTTTAACTTGTAGGAGATCTAACAAAGTATATGCTCTACTATACTTTGTTATAATATGTTTGTAATAGCCAGAACCTGGAAACAACCTAGATGCCCTTCAATGGAAGAATGGATGAAGAAAAGAAAAAGAGTATAGAGAGTCATAAGATAAAGTTAATGCTTTAAATTAAAAGGGTAAAGTCTTTAAAGAGACAGAGTAAAAGGAGTAAAGAAAAATAAGCCACATAAAAACGGAAAATTCACAGAGAGTCTGGATTATGTATATTATTGTGTCTTCTTTGAATTTTTTGAATGTGAATGAGCTAAGTACAGAGAGACATTTTATTCTATGGGTTGCTAAGCTAAACCGGCATGTATATTATAAAGATATAATGACTTCCAAATTTGGGTCTAAGGATATGTTGCTTTGGAAAAAAAATTCTTCTCAGCCGGGCGGTGGTGGCACACGCTTTTAATCCCAGCACTTGGGAGGCAGAGGCAAGCGGATCTCTGTGAGTTTGAGACCAGCCTGGTCTACAAGAGCTAGTTCCAGGACAGGCTCCAAAACCACAGAGAAACCCTATCTCGAAAAAAAAAAAAAAAAAAAAAAGAAATTCTTGTTTTCACAGAGAATGAGAACCTGTGGATTGCTTCCAGGCTGGTGTGGTTTGATGGAACAAGATCCCCTGAAAGGTTGCCATGAACACCCTCAAAAATTTACTTCATCCAACTGGTGACTAGCACACAGGATACACCATAAAAGACCTGATTAACAGCGCCCCCAATCAGCAGGAAGCAGAATGGACAAAACTATGTCCATAACCCAAATATTGTCTATAAATGTTTATTTACATTTAAAGAGGGATATGCTAGAGATGGATACTTTGCATTAGTATGGATCTTGGTTTATTGATACAAATTTTAGGTCAAATTTGTAATACGTATATTTCTGCTCTTGATTAAGGTATTGTGTTTGTATAGTTCATTTAAAAATGTAATGTATAATTAAGAAATATAGGTTAATAGTTAATCATCCATAATAGTCAAGATTGTAGTCATGTTAGTTAGGTTTTATATATATATATATATATATATATATATATATATATATATATATATATATATATATATAGGATTCTTCAAATCTTTCAGAGACCTTCAGAATACGGCATTTAAAAAATGTTTAGGGCTGGAGAGATGGCTCAAAGGTTAAGAGCACTGCCTGCTCTTCCAAAGGTCCTGAGTTCAATTCCTAGCAACCATATGGTGGCTCACAACCATCTGTATGGGGTCTGGTGCCCTCCTCTAGCCTGCAGGCATATACACAGACAGAATATTGTATACATAATAAATAAATAAATATTTTTAAAAAAATGTTTAAAAATTTAGTACTTTTCATGACAATGGGACACATCTGCTCCTGGCAGCACCAATTACTTCAAGAGGAAGATGAGCATCGAAGAGGCTCCTTATGGAGTTTGTTAGCCATTTGGGCAAGGAACTGCTCTTGCCTGAACTGCTGAACTGGACATGCAGGACCCACAGAGAAATGACTGCTGAACTTGCTTAAAGGTGAGACCATCCTTTGGGGTTCCTGCATCATGAAAGAGTCTGCCAGACATTCTGCAGGACACAGAAGAAAGTGACTGACAAACTGCCAATATAGGCAGAACTGTCTTTGAAATTTCCTGCTTTATGGAAAAGTCTGTCAGATACTATGGGCCTGTAGGCTGAAGATTGATGCTCCAATAGTACAGAAGAACTTTGGGCGACTGTCCGGGTCTCTTCTGCGGTTCTTGTCTTAGGAAGCTGCGGGAGATAGAAGTGCTGAAACATTGCTGGTAGGCCACAACCTCATGGTGATATACAGATTAATAGAAATGGATTAAATTAAGATATAAGAGCCAATAAGAAGCTAGAGCTAATGGGCCAAGCAGTGATTTAATTAATACAGTTCTGTGTGATTATTTCGCGTCTATACTAACAGGGTGGACAGGAACCAATAAGCAGACCTCCTCCAACAATCATATGTTGTTCCTTCATGGCATCCTTCCTCTTCCTAAGACATCCGCGAGATGTTTCTGTCAATTCTAGAATTTTGGAAGTTGCTTACAATGCACTTCCTGTTTACTTAGGTAATATTATATCCTGAAGTCTTTGACAGAGTTGAAGAATTTATAGTTATACTTTTCCTAGTTATGACAAAAGATAAATATAAATATTGTAACTTAAAATTCTTGCTTGATGGGGGCTGGAGAGATGGCTCAGCGGTTAAGAGCATTGCCCGCTCTTCCAGGGGTCTTAAGTTCAATTCCCAGCAACCACATGGTGGCCCACGACCATCTGTGGTGGGGTCTGGTACCCTCTTCTGGCTAACTGTATAAATAATAAATAAATAAATATTAAAAAAAAAAGAAAATTCTTGCTTGATAACTGTCTTGTTAGATGTAATTTTACTATGTTAAAGTTAAAGCCTTCCTTTTTGTTTAAACAGAAAAGGGGAAATGGTGAGGGTGGTCCTTCGGTCTATGTGTTGCTTTTATTGGTTGATTAATAAAGAAACTCCCTTGGCCTGCTGATAGGGCAGAACTTAGGTAGGTGGGAAAAACTGGACTGAATGCTGGGAGAAGGAAAGTGGCGGGAACCTCCATAAAGCTGCGGGAGATAGAAGTGCTGAAACATTGCTGGTAGGCCACAACCTCATGGTGATATACAGAGTAATAGAAATGGATTAAATTAAGATATAAGAGTTAGCCAATAAAAGATAGAGTTAATGGGCCAAGCAATGATTTAATTAATACAGTTTCTGTGTGATTATTTCAGGTCTAAGCTAGCAGGGTGGACAGGAACCAACAAATAGACCTCCTCCAACAATCATATGTTGTTCCTTCATGGCACCCTTCCTCTCTACAGTACAGAAACAATGGTGCCCAGCACTCATAGGTTGAAATCTCTGAAACTTAAGTTGTTTACCTTGGGCACTTTGGTGACTAAGCCAGCATCACAACTGTCCTCTAGCATGACCCCACCCAGCACTGTGGCCTACCTCTCGATGCGTGCTGGCTGGGAGGACAGGAATGGTCTCATCCACAGTGGCCAGTAAGGTCCGCAGGGCCAGGCCGACTTCCTAAGATAAGAACCGCAGAAGAATTAGAACACACCAATGTCAGGACAACACTGATATTTTTTCTCAAGTATGTACTTTACTGTTTTTCCTTCTGGTACCTGAAAGGAAAATTTCTTCTTATTTTAGACAGGGTATCACTCTGTAGCCAAGGCTGGCCTAACTCACTGTAATTTTCTCTCTTCAGCCTCCCAAATACTGAGATCACCACCATGAGACACCACACAAAGGTCATATATAAGGAACACAGAAGTTTGTGAGTCCTGATGGGTGTTGCATGTTACTAGGCTCCTGTCCCTGAAGATTTAGTCTGACTGTCCTTTGCTCTCATGCCCAGGGCAGATGCTATATCAGAAGCTCCTACAGGTGAAAACTCACCTCTTTGCTTTCCCCACCTGGCTTCCAAACAGATTGTGGCACCCTCACAGTTCAGACAAGTAGACAAAGTGTATGCCTTTGTTCCTGAGCATTTAATCTGATTAAAGACAAGTTCCCAATGCCTGGAGGCAAGGTGCAAGGTGCGTCTTATTTGGAAGCCCATTTTGTTTTATTTTTTTGTTTTGTTTTAGGTTTTTTTTTTAAATTTATTTATTTATTAAGGATTTCTGCCTCCTCCCCGCCACCGCCTCCCATTTCCCTCCCCCTCCCCCGATCAAGTCACCTCCCTCATCTGCTCGAAGAGCAATCAGGGTTCCCTGACCTGTGGGAAGCCCAAGGACCGCCCACCTCTATCCAGGTCTCCTAAGGTGAGCATCCAAACTGCCTAGGCTCCCCCAAAGCCAGTACGTGCAGTAGGATCAAAAACCCACTGCGATTGTTCTTGAGTTCTCAGTATTCCTCATTGTCCTCTATGTTCAGCTAGTCCGGATTTATCCCATGCTTTTTCAGACCCAGGCCAGCTGGCCTTAGGTTTTTTAAGACAGGGTTTCTCTATAGCTTTGGACCCTGTCCTGGAATTAGCTCTTGTAGACCAGGCTGGCCTCGAACTCACAAAGATCTGCCTGTCTCTGCCTCCCGAGTGTTGGGATTAAAGGTGTGCGCCACCACTGCCTGGCTGGGAGCCCATTTTGAATTTTACACAACACCTAAAACTAAGCAGGGCCTGGGTGTGGTGGTATTCTCCTGAATTTTTACTTTCTCTCTGTATGTGTGTGTGTATATATATACCCATGGAGGACAGAAGAAGACACTAAATACCCCTGAGCCCAACTTACAGGTGGTTACAGGTAAACTGAGCTTGGGTCTTTTGCCAACAGTGCTGGCTTTTTAGTGTGTATGTATGTTTTGCCTATATGCGTGCCTGTGTATTATGTGTATGACTCAAGCCAGAAAACAGCAGAAAAGGGCATTTTATCTCCTGAAGCTGGAGTTACAGGAAGTTGTAAGCCATCATGTGGCTGCTGGGAACTGAACCTGAGTCTTCTGGAAGAACAGTGAGTGCTCTTAGCCACGGAACCACCCCCATCACAACTTTTTAAAAAAACTTTTTTAATTGAAAAAAGTTTTCATAGAATACATATATATCTCATATTCTCTCCTCTCCCAATATCTCCCAGTTCTTCCATCCTTTATTAATTATTGTCATTCTCAGCTGGGCGGTAGTGGCACGCACCTTTAATCCCAGCACTCAGGAGGTAAGGCAGGTGGATCTTTGTGAGTTCAAGGTCAGCCTGGTCTACAAGAGCTAGTTCCAAAACAGGCTCCAAAGCTACAGAGAAACCCTGTCTTGAAAACCCAAAAAACCAAAAACCAAGAAAAAAAAACCTACCCCAAAACAAACAAAAAATCCTCCAAAAAAACCAAATCAAACCAAACCCATAACAAAACAAAACAAAAAATTCGAAAAATTATTGTCATTTTCCCCCTGTCCCCAAATGGGGTTTCTCTGTATAGCCCTAACTGTCCTGGAACTTACTCTGTAGACCAGGCTGATCTCAAACTCACAGAGATCCATCAGCCTGCCTCTTTCTCCTAAGTGCTAAGATTAAAGAAGGTATGCACTACAACTGCACAGCCAATTATTGTTACTTTAAAAAAAAAATTTCAAGACAGGGTCTCTCTGAGTAGCCCTGGCTGTCCTGGAACTCACTGAGATTCACCTGCCTTTTCCTCTAGAGAGCTGTGCCTCAACCTTCTGAGTGGACAGGACCACCAGGACAGGGTTATCATCACTCACATAAAAGTCCACTCCTCTGCTTAAGAGAAACACCACAGGAGCAGGTCAGATACATCAACAGGACTTCAATTCAATCCTCAGAACATACTTAAAAACCAAGGCAGAGGCAACTGAATAATGACAGCTGAAGATGTGCCCTGGCTTTCATGAGTACTTGAGTATTCCCCTCATGTTCTTTTCCACCTCTTCCCCAAAAGGAAGTAACTCCCACTGCTGCTTCCTTCAGTCACACACTTAGCATTACTATTACACAACATTCCACACAACCTATGCTCTTTAGATTTTTTTTGTCCATTCCACTAAACTTAAAAACAACAGTAATCAGAAGATTCTGCTGCTTCAAGGTATATTCCCAGCCTACTGTTTGCTACAGTAATGTTGAAGAACACTGTCACCATCTGGTAGTGGCGTTTACACCCAAAGCATTAGTTCTGGCTTCCCTGGGAAAGAAGGCCACCCTCATCATACTGAGTGGATTTTACCTTCACCATAGGGACGTATTCCTCCGGAGGAGCTGGCTGGATTTTGCTGGACATCTCAATGACAGCTTTCACTAGGCCCGTCACGTTCTCATATACCTTGTCATTGGACCGGTCGAGGTTGGCAGTGGGAGGGGGGCTGATTTCCTGGGGCTGAAGCTGATAACACAGAAGCTGGTCATTTCCTGCTTCCCAGAAGATAGTGAGGTATCACCACAATTAAGTTAGAGAGTCTTTAAAAGAGATCAAAGCAGATGCAGAAGGTAATGAATTTTCTTGTTTGTCAGACATAGTTCAGTTTGAGGATGACAGTAAAGCAAGCCATCCAAGGGACAACAAATGAGACAGTGATGTCCTCCAACTTTGAGCTCAGTTAAAGGGAATGAGATGAAATCATACACACTAAAGTCTTCAGATTCAAAGTGGAGATTAAGTGTCCCAGACCCCCAAGTCATTCACAAGGGAAACAACCCACAGAATTTATAAGCAAGGATCGATTGGACTTTAGGGAAAGTGACTGAAACATTACTAAATGATCAAACAGCATCAATAATAAGGATCTCTGCTGGTTTTAAGTTCTGCTCAGCTTTGCTGCCTTCACACACTAACAGCAAAGTGCTCTTTTCATGATGATAAATGTGGACTCACATGTATTTGCTTTAGGCAGACATCATCTACTTTCATAGAGCTACTCATATTCATGTAGCAGAGAAGGGACTTCCTGCCAGTCCTATGGTGATTGTTCGATAAACCAAGGGCAGCAGGGCTTGGTTCCTCGAGTAGTAATGAGGAGAAGCATATTAAATCATAGAGTGTAAACATGATACAGGACCTGGGTCCAGAGATGCCAGATATTACTCATGATATCCTCTGTGCTGAGGGCAGAATGACATGGGGCTCTTTCCTAGGGGAAAGGCTGAGTAGTGTTTCAAAATTCAAGCTGTATGGGTATATTTTAGAAAGACTAAATATACAATTATGGGTCTGCTATGGTCCTGAGGTTATGCCAGACTTCTGGATGTCTTGGAAAGGCATACTGGAACAGACAATTGCATCTGAGTTCATTGTAAAGCTGGTCATGTACCAGTCTCTGGAAAAAATGCTATTTTTGGCACCTGTCTGTCATGAGAAGTGATGAACAAAGCAAGTGTGCCCTCCCACAGGGCTATCCACATGCTAGTCCAGAGTCACATGCAGAGAGCTGGGTGTGATAAAGCAATCCAGACAGACACACAGATATGATGTGCTTACCCTCCATGGCTATTGTCGAACAGAAGGTGAGGAAAAGTTAAAGGATTTATCAGAGAAAGGGAAAAAAGAAAAACAATATTAATAAGGCAGCAGAAAACTCCCATATAACATATGAGCAGAATACCCGGGCACTAACTACAAAGCTGCCGGGCACTCTCTGCTCACTGGCTGTCAGAAGTGCATGTGCCTGCTATCAGCTCTTTGCATAGCACATAACTAGAACCCTGCCATGCAACATTCATTCCCATGAGATAAATGAGGTCAGCATGCAAAGCCTGTGAGTGGCAATGGGCAGTCGTGCAAGAGAGAGCAAGGCTCTTTGCGAGTGAGGAGAAGGGCATATGTAACCAGTGATCTGCCATTTGACTTCTAGGAGATGAGCCTTAGTCACTGCATATGGTCTCTTAGCCTTCAATTCCTTGATGCCTAAGATGAACTTATAGGTAGGGGCTGTGTCTAAATACTTCAGAAGCTTTTAACTCTCCTTTCTGCACTTTTTTTGTGGTTGTTTTGTGTGTATGTTTTTAAATCTTTTAAAGACAGGATTTTATTATGTAGCCTACCTAGGTTAGTCTTAAACTCTCAACCTACCTGCCTTAGGATCTCAAAATGCTTGGATTATTGGTATAAATCAGGTTGGTATTTTTGTTTTAGAAACTGGGTGGCTTTGCTGTTTTGTCTCCTCAGTTCAACCCCTAGCTATCTTACTGTGAACAGACTGGCAGGGAAAATGTAGCAGACTGCCACCTATAGACCTATCTAAAAGCCTCCATGCCACTATAACCCTCATAGAGCCTTCAGTTCAGAGGTGCAAACACCCAGAGGTTTCTAAGGTACTGAGGATCATAGTGTAGTTACTTCTCTGTCTCTCTTCATAGGAAGTGCACTTAAACCATACCAGTACACACACACACACCAAAAAAAACCAAAAAAAACAAAACAATACCAGTACAGGAAGGTCTACAGGCTTCCCAGAGGGGATATCTAAAGAGCATTACTATCAAGATAGAAAAAAACTGTTCAGTTTTAGTAGACCAATGGAAATTTAGTTTACGCTGCTTAAAGCTTCTTCTCTGCATGACACTCTTTGATGGAGCAGTCATAGGAGCTGTCGTCCTGCCTCTAGGACCCATCATAGTAGCATATCAGAAGTCAGAGCTTGGCTGGAGAAACATCTATTATACATTTTTAATTTTTATTTTGTTGGTTTTTCAAGACAGGGTTTCTCTGTGTACCTTCGAAGCCTGTCCTGGAACTAGCTCTTGTAGACCAGGCTGGCCTCAAACTCAGAGATCCGCCTGCTTCTGCCTCCCAAGTGCTAGGATTAAGGCGTGTGCTACCACTTCCTGGCTCTATTATAGACTTTTTTTTATTGTCCAGAGGTTTTTTTTTTTTTTTAAAAGATTTATTTATTAATTAGGTATACAGGGTTCTTCCTGCACATATCCCTGTAGGCCAGAAGAGGGCACCAGATCTCATTACAGATGGTTGTGAGCCACCATGTGGTTGCTAGGAATTGAACTCAGAACCTCTGGAAGAACAGTCAGTGCTCTTAACCTCTGAGCCATCTCTCCAGCCCCTGTCCAGAGTTTTGATAACTTAGAAACTCCTGGGCTGGCAGCTAAAAACCCACCACCTATTAGAGATAGTCAGTTCCTACTCTGCTTAAAACCCAGAGGAAGAAAAATAGGACATGAACTCAGTGGCAAACTGCCTGTCCAGCACGAGTACTAGGAAACAACAGAACTACAAAAAGTAAAACCTACAAAGAAAGCTGGAGACTTTTTCTGGCTAAATGTTATTTGGGTGAATTATTTGAAATACAAATAATTCAAGGCAAACTTTTTTATATAAAAAAATACTGTTTAAAAAAGCCCAATATCCGAGACCAGCCTGGTCTATAAGAGCTAGTTCCAGGATAGACTCCAAAACCACAGAGAAACCCTGTCTCGAAAAACAAAAAAAAAAAAAAAAAAAAAAAAGCCCAATATCGTTCCTTTAGGAGGGGTTTAACTACCTGTACTAAGCAGATAATGAAAAAAAGACACATACATCATCTTCATCTAGGTGAAGTAAGTCTGTTTCTCTCACAAGATTTCTTCCTATGCAACATCTTATATTAGAGAGCATTCTCATGTATACTTCATCATGTTACTCTCATTATGAACTATAAAAAAAGATGGAAAATGTCAGGACTCCAGGCCAGCTATTCATTATAACACAAGACAGTTCAAAGGTTTACTCTTGGCTGCTTTTGAAAATGAGAATAGTTCATTGTTCTAACTTTTCCTTTCTCCTTTCAGATTTAATGACACAGTATTAGAAGATTTGTGTCTTCACCTGTTTCTTCTCCAAGAATACCCAGTGTTGCTGACAGCTGCTGAGAAGTTGCCTGGGTTTATGGAGCTAAGACTAGCTAGCAGGTGTTCTAGGACTGATCTCACCAGTACACTAGACCAGCTGTGTTTACTCAACATAACTGCATGAGTATGCTAATGTGTGCCAAAGTAAATCCATGATGCTCTTGTCACTTTGGGAATGGACATGACAATGATGCCCTCAGAGCCATAGACCAACCTGCCCTGAGCATGGAGAAGATGTGCCCCCCTGACTCTCACTCTTGAGATGACATCACATCACTCTGATCACCCAGAAGAGGGCACATTCAGTATGCAGTACAGGACCCATAGTGGCATGCTGGTCCAATCATTGGCTCTGAATGACCCCGAACAAACTATTCCACTTCTGTGAACCATGATTATCTAGTTTGAAAAATATGACCACTACCAACCTTGTGAGACTGATGGCAGAGGCAACACTAAATAACTACCCATACTCATCAGATCTAAGGTGTCATCCATCACAACAGGCACTTTTTCTTAAACAACAACAACAAAGACAGTCACATTAATAGCCCAGGCTGGCCTTGAACTCAACCTTCCTGATTGTTTTCTGAGTGATGGGATTATAGGAATATACCACCACATGAACGATACATCATTTTATATGTTTGCATGATTTCATGTACATGCATGGTAGCAAGAAGTCAACCTCAGATATTGCTCCTCAGTTGCCAACCATTTTGCTTTTATTTTACTATTTTGAGACAGGTTTCACTTTATAGTGCTGGCTTTTCTGTAACTCTCTTTGTAGATTAGGCTGGCATTGTACTCACAGAGATTTGTTGTCTCTGATTCCACAGTACTGGAGTTTAAATTAAGGGCTTGCAACACCACACCCGTCTATTTTGTTTTTTGTCCCCCCCCCCCCCCCGCCCGCCCACAGTGTCTCTTACCGGGACCTGAGGTTCATTGATTGTGCTAGGGTAGACGGCCAGGGAAGCCTAACTAAGAAACTGTCTCTCTCTGCCTCCTCACTACTGATATTTGAGCATATGCTAATCAAACCTAATATTGGGTTCTGGGGAACTGTTCTCAGGCCCTCATTCTTATGTGGCAAACACCTTACCAACTAACCCATCCCTCAGTCCCTCATTAAAAAAGCAAAGCAAGCAAACAAACAAACAAACAACAAAAAAGACAAAAACCTAACCCACTAAGAAACAAATTCCACCCCTATTCTAGAGCTATTAAAATGCAAAAAAAAAAAAGTGTATCAGACTGAAAAGTAGAACACAGGAAGAGGGATCTGTCACCAAGTGGGAAATGAAGAGATCCCACCTTTAAGTGTTGGACTAGAAGATAGGGGTGGGAGTAATAGGGTGGACACCTCCTTTCTGTCCTTAGAAGTGATGTCTGGTGATACAGTCCTAGGGAGGGAGCTAAGGAGTCCCTCCAGAGAAAGCTTGCAGAGATGTATCTGAGCAGATATGTCTTACTGCTCGAGAGGTCCTTTTATAAGTACAATTCTGAGTTGAAACAGAAATATCTTTCCACAAGGCTCTATTTAGAATTATGTGTAGACAACAGTGAGCACCTACTTATTCTAGACATTTTGGCTTCATGTTTAAAACAAGGCATAGGGCTGGAGAGATGGCTCAGTGGTTAAGAGCATTGCCTGCTCTTCCAAGGGTCCTGAGTTCAATTCCCAGCAACTACATGGTGGCTCACAACCATCTGTAAAGAGGTCTAGTTCCCTCTTCTGGCCTGCAGACATGCACACAGACAGAATATTGAATACATAATAAATAAATAAATATTTAAAAAAAATAAATAAAACAAGGCATATTTAGCTCATTTGCTCTCATCTGGCAACAGGATTCTGGTACAAAGTCCCTCAAGTCTAGCATGCTTAGAGAACAACAGCAAAGACTCCAGTCAATACTTTTTTAGAATCTTGAGAGATTCAGAACAAGTGATGCTAAATCCTGGGTCTTCTTACCATCTCCTTGTCAACATCTCTGACCACTACAATGTAAGTGTCATGTGCTGAAGACCCAGTGACCCCACCAACCTGAAACAGACTATGCTACACAGGCTTAGATGCCCACCTTGACACCCTCATTGTAGCTGTCCCCAGAGCTGCTGATGCTTGCCAGGTTGCTTAGGTGGCCAGGTGCTCCAGGGCGTGGCGGTTTCTTTGGTGGAGCTGCAGGATCTGGAAAAGCCAAAAGGTCCCCATCACACATTACTGATCAGGTTCCCAAGCACTCCGAAACCCATTACTACTAACATTGTTACAGCATACAGAAGGCTCATGTTCTGAGAAGGGGCCTCTGATGATTTATGTCAGGAAGCTCAGCTTTCTAGTACTCTAGGCACAGGCCTAATGTGGTGAACACCACACTAGTGAGGAGAGGAAGATTGGGAGCGTTACAGGACATTCCGCTTAAATCCTACTCCTGCCAAACCATACATACTTCCTCATTCACAATACATTTCTTCACTTACCTGGTTTCCCCACAGGCTGATAGATGTGTTGATTTCCAGTCTGTGGAGAAGAAAAGTTTGGTCAGTGTACTGCTGTGTGCCTTGTGTAATGGTCCACTTCCTCTTTCCCTGTTTTTCTTCACCTTGAACTTTCTGCTGGAGTCTTGAGATGACTGAGGGTCTCAGCTGGGTGTGATAGAGCAAGTAACCAATGTATCTGGGATACCCTGGATTGAACACAGTGGCCTCAAGTTCTCATTAGTCATCCTTTTTTTTTTTTTTAAGTTTTTCGAGACAGGGTTTCCCAGTAGCTATGAAGCCAGTCCTGGAACTCACTCTGTAGACCAGGCTGGCCTTGAACTTACAGAGATCCTCCGGCCTCTGCTTCTGCCTCCTGAGTGCTGGGATTAAAGGTGTGCTTCACCACCATCTGGTTCATTGTTCACCATTAAATATTTTAAATTCCAGGCCTTCATAGTATGTGTTCACCCTGCTGGTTGCTTAGGATTTCCACCTCTCCTCTGGCTGAGGACTAGATCACAGTAAGGCTATATATAGTGAGAACAATTATAGTACAAGAAGATCTGGACATAGTAGCTGCTAGATGACCCAGAGGCACCCAGTGTCACTGAACCTGAGGCACTGTGTTGTCAGAATCCAGCGTTATCTAGGTCATTGCCCAGGCCCAGTCAGGAAATCCAATTCACAGACAGTTCTGAATCTGTTTATCCACTGATGGATAAAGACAGTTCTATGTAAGACAATTCCTCCTCCAGCTGTACTGTCTAAAACTGTCCAAATGTATGTTTTTAATCTGTGATGGCAGGATCTTTCTATGTAGTCTAGGCTGATATTTTGTTTTGTTTTTGTTTTACAAGACAGGGTTTCTCTGTGTAGCTTTGGAGCCTGTCCTAGAAATCGATTTGTAGACTAGGCTGGCCTTAAACTCACAGAGATCTGCCTGCCCTGCCTCCCAAGTGCTGGAATTAAAGGTGTGCACCACCACCACCGATCTAGACTGTTTTTAAGTTTGACCCTCCTGCTTCTACCTTCCAAGACCTGGGATAACAGGTACGTGCTACTATACCCACCTTCTGAAACTGCATTAATCTATTTGCTAGAGGTATGGCTGCTAGTATGTATGAGTGATTGGGTTGGATGCCTTCCACTGGAGAACAACAAAACTACACTCAAATCTAGATGTGATGAAGATCTTATTAGGATACACACACACACACCTACCCATACCCACGCATATATACACCCACACATACATATATATATGTATGTACATGTATACTGCTGTGTTTTCAACTGGAGTAAGCACTTCTTTACAACACCAGAGCCACAGAGTAGCACACACAATTAAAACTGTTTCATGGTTAGGAGTGTAGCTCAGTTGGTAATGTACTTCCTTAGTACCATATCAGCCATGGTGACTCATGCATGTAATCCTAGCACTTGGCAGGTAGAAGCAAAAGATCAGAAATTTAAGGTCAACCTTTGCTACACAGCATGTCTGAGGCAAATGTAGGCTAGCCTTAGGAGCTCCTCCAAAGAAGATGAAACACAAGACCATTCCTACCCAAGATTAGTATAGTTTATACCTGCACTGCCCTCAAAACTGTTTCATAACCCTCACCAGAATCAGTTTTTTAAATGCTATTTATTTGACTTAAAAAAAAATCATTCATCTGAATATTTAAATTATTTAAATAATGGTGTAGCCGTTTGAGTTCACATCTCCATTGTATGTTATAACATATTTAAACACTTGGTCCTTAGCTGGTGGCACTGTTTGGGGATGGTTCAGGCCTTGTTAGAAGTGTATCATGTGTTACAGTTGTGGACCTTGATCCTCTTGTGTGACTCCTGGCAGAAGGAGTGGGGGCTGTCTCTGACTAAGTTGACTGCTCTAAGACCCCTTCCTCCTGTTGGGTTGCCTAATTCAGCCTTAATAGAGGAAGAGGTACCTAGTCTCACTGTAACTTGATATGCCATGGGCTAGCTGATATACATGGGAGGCTGGAGCTTTTCTGAAGGGAAAGGAGAGGGAGTGCATTTGGGGGTGGGAGGGCATTGGGGGAGAGGGACAGGGAGAAGAGGAGGAAGGGAAACAAAACTGTGACTGGGCTGGGAAAAAGTTAATTAATTGATTAATTAATAATAATAAAAAGAAGTGTGTCACTGGAGACAGGCTCTGAGAATTTGCAGACAGCACACCATTTCTTTTTTTTTTTTTGTTTGTTTTTTTTTTGTTTTTTTTAATATTTATTTATTTATACAATGTTCTGTCTGTATGCCTGCAGGCCAGAAGAGGGCGCTAGACCTCATTACAGATGGTTGTGAGCCACCATGTGGTTGCTGGGAATTGAACTCAGGACCTTTGGAAGAGCAGGCAATGCTCTTAACCACTGAGCCATCTCTCCAGCCCCAGCACACCATTTCTTGATGCTTGCTGTTTTAGCTGCCTGCTGCCTTGCTGTCCTTACCATTATAGACTCTAATCCTCTGAAACCATATGCCCCAAATAAGCTTTTTCTTCTCTCTATATATATTGCCTTGGTCAAGGTGTTTTATCACATCAAAAAGCTGG
The DNA here is from genome assembly GCF_037038515.1 of Microtus pennsylvanicus. NCBI lineage: Eukaryota > Metazoa > Chordata > Mammalia > Rodentia > Cricetidae > Microtus > Microtus pennsylvanicus. The sequence continues at coordinate 2,152,494 of NC_134580.1, forward strand.
TTGTTTTTTTTTTTTTAAGATTTATTTATTTATTTTCTTTATAGTGTTCTGTCTGTATGTGTGCCTGCCGGCCAGAAGAGGACAACAGATTTCTATTATAGATGGCTGTGAGCCACCATGTGGTTGCCAGGAATTGAACTCAGGACCTCTGGAAGAACAGTCAGTGTTTTTTACCTCTGAACCTCTCTCCAGCCTAGCTGGTTGGTTTTTAAAGACAGATTCTATTATGTTGCCCAGTCAGGGCAGGGAATCCTGAGCTGAACTGATCCCCCTTCCTGCCACAGCATCATTTTTTAAAAAAAGATTTTAAAATGTTCAAGTATGTGTGTATGTATGTGTGTATGAGTATATACACATATGTGTGACAGGTAGCTGAAGATATCAGAAGAGATCCTTTGGGACTGTAGTTACAGGCACTTGTGAGCTGCCTGATATGAGTGCTGGGATCTGAACCTGAGTCCTTACAAAAGAAGAACAGCAAACACTCCAACCAACTCATACCCACTGAGCCATCTCTCCACCCCTCTGCCTCAACATCTTAAGATTCTGAGACTACAAGTATATGCCACACACCTGGACAAACCCTCTTATTTTTGGTGGTTCTGGAGAACCAACCCAGGATACCTCCTGCATTAAAAGGGCATGCTCTATCACTAAGCAGGGTCCCAGACTACCCCCGACCCCCACACTTGCAAATTCCTCAGGGCAGAGGGTATGAAGAATGATTTTCTAAGCACTTGCTTTTGTACAGTGCTTTTTATTTCAGATGCCATCTACTTATTGAATGTTATGAAAGTTATTGAGTCCCAGCTGTGTTTTTGGTACTGTTGTGGGTACAAAACAGATTCTTGCCTTATGTAGCTGAAGCAAAGTGAAAAAAAACAGGGAAGACATGGAGCATGAATTCTGATCTGAGCCCTGAGGTGAGGATATGCAACACTTTGGAAGCAGAAGTGCGTGGGGGAACATCCAAATGTCCTGTATAAGAGGAGTCACAAAAACAAGGCCAACATGGACAGACCTTTAATGCTAGTATTTGTTGGCTGTACTGTACTCATAAGCCCAGTAGTAAAATTCACACACAATATGAACACTCAGAGCTTGGGAGTTCAACAAAATTAGGCGGGTGTGTTCTCAGAGCACTATAGAATCATCTAACAAGGCATACCTGTATATAACAGAACTGGCAGGCAGTTGTATGGGTTCTGTCTTAAAGGGGTAGCTGTTTAAAGAAAATTCAGGTGTTTCTGTCCTAACACGCAGAAAAAAGACATCTTGCTTGAACAAGTTTTATGACTCTGGAAAAATTTGCAGTCATGCCCAGCATGATGTGGCGTATCTATCATCCCAGGAAGTGGAGGTAGGGAAGAGTTTAAGGCCAATTTCGACTACTTGGCAATTTTGAGGCCTGTCTTGTCTACATGAGACCCTATGTTAGAAACCCCAACCAAATCAGAAAACCAAACGGTATAAAAAGTTAGCAAATCACAACTGTGTGTAGTTGTTACTCTGATCCTTACAGTACTTCTAAAAGTATATATCAGAGCTCCATAGCTATCCTGTCTTGAAAAACAAAACAAAAACAAAAACAAAAACAAAAAAAAAAGAAAAAAAAGTCCGTATTAGTAACAGGACAGGAATGAAAGAATCTGGCACATGGCATATGGATGATTTTAGATAACCTTCCTATTATTTACACAAAGGCCATTCTATCCCATATCACGAATGTGAATATGCTTGGCTGTCCAGCATAGCAGAATTTGAGACCAAGCTCTGGGGAGAGTACAGGTAGATGCTTACCGGACCCTGAAAACTCCCGTCCTCCCTGTCGATGCTGCCTCGAGAGAGCCTCACATCAGGTTTCTAGAGATGAAAACAAAGACCAAGATAATTTCATTTGGTATGTGTATGTTACTGTCAGATATTTGGACTTAAGTTCATTATTTTATACCCAATTCTCAAATACTGCAGCCCCACCCCCACTACAGTACCAACCAGCTTCCAGGTACTTGCTTCTACCCGCCACCAACTCTAGGAGAAACACAGTGTCATTGTGCTATTTGTGTTCCCAAGTGGGTATGTGACGATAAGCACACAATTCTTTTCCTTTTTGGTGTTGGGAATGTAACTGAGGTCCTTGAACATGTTAGATGTATTCTGTCAGCGATCTTCTGACTAGCCCAGTGCACCCTGAATGATTTCTATCTTCCATAAATATTAAATATCCTTAATTATATATTTAGTGTGTATGTGAACGTGCATACACACATACCATGGCTCATGAGTGGAGGTCAGAAGACAACCTGAGGGAGTTGATGTTCACCTTCAACTGTGTGGGTCTCAGGGAACAAATTCACGTTTTCAGGCTTAGTATCAAGTGCCTTTATTCACTGAGCCATTTGTGTGCCCATTCTTTTTAATTTCCAGAACCACATGCCTGGTCAGAGGGGCACTTTGATGACTGGAAGGGGATCTGCTGTGCAGTGTGGGGTCTTGTACTGTTTTCATTTGCTGGTTCCACCTGTGTGACATTGAATCAGGTTCTTGGGATGCAGCAACAAACAGGTCAGCTCCTGACTCCACACTCGTGTTGCTAGAAAATGCCTAAGGCTTTCAATATAAAGGCCCTTTTCCCAGGAAGCCTGTACGGAGGCCACTGTACAGAGACTCTGAGAGCAGTCTGTTCTCTGGCAGGCAGCCCTTTGTTACTATGCCCTAGCTCCCTCTTTGGTTTTCTTTCATCAGGACTGACTGGGTCCACTGTGTGAGAGGAACACAGAACAGACTTTATGTAGACAGGCCTTCTACATTTTAAACTTTATAAAAAAAGTCCCCATTTTTAGTACAGTACTGTGCACAGTAATAAGAAGCCAAGTCACTATTTTAAGCAATTCTCAGAAGGAAAACAAGGTTTCTCATTAGACTGTAGCTCTACTCTGGCTGTCAGCATTCTGGCAAAGGAGTCCGTTAGCAAGAGCTTTTACAGCAGTGATTCTCATGCACAGGCCATCTAAGAAAGGTCACAATCTTGAGCTGGGTAGGGAAAGGAGGGGGGTACAGTAAAACAGAGTATTTGCAATCAAGAGAACACGACCTCAGGCAGGAGCATCTGTCACCGAAATTATTCTGTGCAGGACTATGATCTGAGGAGAGACTTCTGACCCACCCAAACACTTGGTAAATGACTCAGTGGATGTCGGTAGTAGTTAAAGGCAGCAACCTCAAAACTTAGCATAAGTTCTGGAAACCTAAGTCTTCCAAGCAATAGTTATTGTGATCCAGTGGAAAAAAGATTTGGACAGTATTATGGGCAGAACTAGTCAACTTTCAAATAACAGAGTCTATCTGCTTACAGTGGGGAGTACAACCCACAACGGCTGTCCAGTTCACCACAGGGGACATGGTGTTTATCTTCTGAAGCTTCCACAGCCAGGAATTATTTTAGGATGGCAGAATTTATAAGGCAGTCTGGGCCAGTGAGATGGTTCAGGAGGTGAAAGCGTTTGCTGTGACGAATCTGAACCTGAATTTGGTCCTTGAATTCCATGGGAGAAGGAGAGAACCGACTTCTCAAAGTAATCTACATATACATTAAACACACCATACACAAACATGCCAGCTTTCATGTGCACACACAGATGCATGCATAAAAGAAATAAGAAAGTTTGGCTTGCATATTGTCTTTCTTTAGAAATATCATTTTTTCGGGGGGCTTGAGAGATGGCTGCTGGCTGCTCTTCCAGAAGTCCTGAGTTCAATTCTCAGAAACCACATGGTGGCTCACAACCATCTATAAGGAGATCTGCTGGTGAGTAGGCACCCATGCAAACACAACACTGTATACGTAATAAATAAATAAATAAATCTTTTTTTTTTTTTTGAGACAGGGTTTCTCTGTAGCTCTGGAGCCTGTCCTGGAACTAGCTTTTGTAGATCCGCCTGCCTCTGCCTCCTGAGTGCTGGGATTAAAGGCGTGCGCCACCACCTCCCGGCCAAATAAATAAATCTTTAAAAAAAAGAAATATCATTTTTCTATTAACTGATTTTTATTTTTATTTTATTTTTTGAATTTTTGAGACAGGGTTTCTCCGTAGCTTTTGGTTCCTGTCCTGGAACTAGCTCTTGTAGACCAGGCTGGCCTCGAACTCACAGAGATCTGCCTGCCTCTGCCTCCCAAGTGCTGGGATTAAAGGCGTGCGCCACCACCGCCCGGCCGATTTTTATTTCTTGAGAGTATTGATCTATAATGGTCTACACGTTTGATAAGACCCTCATTTTCTGCAGACATAGCACTCTGAGAGAAACATGCTGCATGTAGACTACTGAAGCCTTGAGGATCCAACAGAGGGCAGCTGCTGTATTGTCTTTAGTATGGTTTCTTTAAAGTGGTTGCAAACTCTCAGTCGTGTCTGGTTCAACAGTCGCAGATGTTCAGGGATTGGACAGGGGTGCAATGTGTTCCAACAAGGTATGTGGCTCTGTGGTGCAGGAGCTTACAGACATGCAGATAAAAGCAGGTGGGAGGGGTGTTCTCTGCAGACAAACAGGCTCTGTTCTCTCCTGCTCACATATCACCACACTTGACCCTCACTGCACTCTCAGATCCATTTCTGCTTGAGGGCTGGTGCATGGACGCAAATCTCAGTGGTGGCCCTCCAGAGTGTATCTGTGCCCAAACATATGGCGAGTAGGAACAATCTACCAAGTCAGATGCAGAAGCACAAGAAAAGGCATGAGGTAAGCTGTGCTTATTGACTCCAGTGCTGGCATCTTCTATACTAAGCACAGGGCCTGAACAGTGATGGGAGGGACAATGCCTGTTCCCAGGAGCTCTCAGTTTAGCAGGGAAAACACATAGCAAGAGTGACAGCATTTCAGAGAACATTTCATGTAATTCAAATGGGCCAGAGAGATTACTTATTACTCAATTAAGAGTTTCTCTCCACCACCCACTTGGACCTCAAGAGGGGAAGCCCTTAGGTTTGCCTGCCTCCACCTTGTACCCTGTACACTCTGCCCTTCCTCCTTCCAGAGTTCTACATGGAAATGGATGCAACTGCAGTCAGTATTCTGAAGACAGCAAGTGGCAAATGGTAGGTGGCAGGAGACACTTTGTTTTTTTTTTCTTATTTACCAGATTAGGATAAGACAGCATCCACTCTATGCCCCACCGTGCAGGTTTACCCTGGGGCTTTACATATCTGTTCACTCTCTGGGGCTGAAAAGTATCCTTCTTCAGATTCTTTTCAAAGCACTTAACTCTTTCCTTCTCTGTCCACTGTCCATTAGTCTGTGTCTTTCTCCTCACCACAGACAAAGGGCACTGCATCTGTCTTACTGTTGTACACAAAGTTGCTCACCAGCGCATGCTGAGAGACCCAGTATGGTTAGGGAAGATGTGAGAGTGTCAGGACTCAAAACTAACAAGATCTGGTGACAGTGAATATGGCAGAAGGCAAAGAAGGGATAACACCACAGCTTTTCAGGTAAATGAATAAGGGAAATGATACAAAAACAAAAGAGAAAGCTAACAGAGTTAGTTCAGGATCTGGCGACTTTGATGTTCTGATGAAACAGAAGGGAGAGGGGATAACAGGTATGAAGGGGGGAAGGAGGAGACTGTTTTTTTTTTTTTCCCGAGACAGGGTTTCTCTGTGGCTTTGGAGCCTGTCCTGGAACTAGCTCTGTAGACCAGGCTGGTCTCGAACTCACAGAGATCCGCCTGCCTCTGCCTCGCCACCATCGCCCGGCTGAGGAGACTGTTTTTGAAAACACCTCACCAGGAATAATCACTCAGTTATGAGCACCAATCAGCAGTTGTAAACATACAGGGATTTGTCTGCAGAGGGCAGTCAAGCCTATGAGATGCTTCCACTGGACTTGGAAGGCCTGTCCAAAGCTTCCCCTTACAATTAGTAGAACATTTAATACATACAGCCAAGCTTAATGGAGAACAGAAAACTTTAAATGAAAGCAGGCAAAGAATACAAGACACAAGCAGGCAATTCTTTGAGAGAAAAACAAATATTGTAACAAGAACTGAAAATGAAGAAGACAAGAAAACACAAGGTGGTTTGATACTGGGACCAACACTATAGCCCTGATTAGGCAAGAACTCACAGCAACATTGCCTCAATTAGCTAAGTACTAAGATTTTAGGTGTGGGATTTTTTTTTTTAATTCCCTAAAGTGAGGCCTGAACCCGGTACCTTACACATATGGGTCAAGCATCTTACCAGTGAGATACAGTCCCAACCTAATTAAAAAAAAAAAAAATGAAAAAGCAACTCAGTTGTACATCTAGAAAACCTAAATAGACAGGTCAAAGAAAGAATTCACAGGGTGACTGTCAGGAGACGGGGGCAAGCTGGGGATATTGGCTCAGGCCTGTGATCTCAGTTACTCTGATGGAGGAGGGCTGCAGTCTTGGGACCTTCTAAGATACACAATGATTAATTCAAGGCTATTTTAGACAATTTAGTGAGTCCTGGCAACAGCAGCAGCAACAGCTAAAGTCCTAACAATACAAAAAAAGTGTCTCATACAAAAGTGCACAGCCGGGCAGCTTAGTGCCAAGGACGAGCTGACACAGGTGAGGCTCTTCACAGACAGACAGCACTTTATTCAGGCAGCAAAGACAGGAACTCCTCAGAGATTACAGAACCTATACTGGAAAAATTAGAATTGAATTGTCAAGACACTCCAGCAGGCCTTTCTGCTGCATATGGAGGGAGACTCATCAAGGTGGACATTACAGCCAGGGCTCTGGGGACATGTAACTCAGCTCTGCGGATGGACTATGCACGCACATAAGCTACTCAGAGGCTGGAGACACCCTGCACGGAGCACAAGTGGGGCCTTCACCAGAACTCACCATGTGCTTCAGAATGAGAGGTACAGTGCATGCACACAATCTCAAAGAAAAACAATCCTGTAGAATGCAGGCCCCCTGAGCCTTCTGATGAGAATTCCCCAACTCCCTCAGGAGATCAGCACGGGTCACATCTGGCTAAGCCAGTCCCATGACCCCACGTCATTACCCACGCTCTTCCCAACTGCCAGGAATGTATTTCCTGTGCCTGTTTGCTTTGCAAATTCCAGTTTCTCTTTCAAGGCTTAGCTCACACATTATCTGGACTCTGCTGTCTCCCTAGCACTACAGGGGGCACAGGGTTCCTCTTTTCTTTTGACCTCAGTTGTCAGAGAAAGTGGGTGATAGCATTCAACAGTGATCAGCAGCAAACTTCTGCCCAGTGGAGCCACATACACCACACTCGCACTGAAGCCTATCAAATTCAAATAATTTCATTTTTAAAAATGCAACAAATGTGCGCTCTCTCTCTCTCTCTCTCTCTCTCTCTCTCTCTCTCTCTCTCTCTCTCTCTCTCTCTCTCTCTCTCTCTCTCTCTCTCTCTCTCTTTGTGTGTGTGTGGTGGAGAGGCTTTCCGGACCAAAAAAAAAAAAGCTTAATACATAAGTCAGGGAACAATTGGTGTATTCTTAGATTCATTCCCAAATGACTACCCAGATTAGGAGAATTAAATCACTACTACTACTACTATAGTTACTATTATTTTGTGGCATGACTTAAAATCTAGATATGCCTTAACAAATTGAAGGTTCTGAAAATATAAGATATTTTTCTCCAAAGGGAAATAAAGTATAAATCCATGTGATGAGGGACGTGACAACATGATTAAACTCCAGTCCCACAGAGAAGAACATGCAGCAATACTGGAGGGAAGCTCTGCATGGAGCACAGGTCCCCAGCACTGACACACCATTGCTCTGCATCTGCACTTATCTCAATGAGGAGACACAAGTTCGTTCATTCAGCCTTACTCCTAAAACCTAAACTTGCATTTTTTTAGTTTAAAGGTATCTGATTTAATAGTAAAACCCGACCAAATGGGAATAAATTATCTTTATTTCCCTGTAATGTATTTGTATTTTGTGTAGATATGTTAACAGTTGACTCTGGTATTTTAATGGAGAATAAGAATAATAACTTGCGTCATACATAAAGTGTCTAAGTGGTTGAAAATAACCAGAGTAAATTCTGAGGCACACATGGCCCCCAAGAGGCTGAACAAAAGATTAAGAACACATTCTAATTGTACAGGATGGTTGTGAAAATTGAATGACTTTATACAGAAACATTATATAGAAAATGCCATAGGAATACAAGCAATATTGCTATAGTTTACTGTCCTATTAGCCACTGTTAACTTTGATAAGAACATGTGTTAAGAGATGATATACCGGGGCTGAGAGATGGCTCAGAGGTTAAGAGCACTGACTGTTCTTTCAGAGGTCCTGAGTTCAATTCCCAGCAACCACATGGTGGCTCACAACCATCTGTAATGAGATCTGGTACCCTCTTCTGGCCTGCAGGAATACATGCAGACAAATGCTGTATACATAATTAATAAATAAATCTTTAAAATAAAAAGAGATGATGTACCTGAAGGGGCATACACTTAAATTGTGAAGTATGTGTTACATCTGAGGTTGAAACAGAAATAAGACACTGAAGGCTGGCAAGACGTCTCATCAAGTAAAGGTACCTGCCTCCAACCCTGATAACCTGAGGCCATCTCCTGGTTGCATAACTCCTCCAAGTTGTACTCTTACTTCCACAGATATGCCAGAGCACGCTTGAGCCCCCATCTTGAAAAGAAAATGTAACAACAACAACAACAAAATAACCAAACAAACACTGAAAAACTGAGCCTTCCCAGTGTGTTCTGGTTTCTGTGTGTGCACTGTTGGCTGTTCCCTGAGTTGGCCCTAGGACTTTCCCAGGAGAACACTCAATGCACTAGCTGTCTGCACAGCTTGAGTGTAAAAGCTTTCATTGTTGGGGCTGGAGAGGTGGCTCAAAGGTTAAGAGCACTGACTGCTTTTCCAGAGGACTAGGGTTCAATTCCCAGCACTCACATGAAAGTTCACAACTGTCTGTGACTCCAGTTCCAGGGGACACAACACCCTTACACAGACATTTATGAAGGCAAAAACACCAATCCATATAAAATAAATAAATTTCAAAATAAAGCTTTCATTGTTTTAACTTTAAACAGAGAAGCCTTTGCATTCAAGCTGGTGGAGCATGTTTTCATCTGTGATCAGTGTTAGAACAAATAGCTAGCATGCATGAGGCTCTTTATTCAATTGTCAAGACAGCGCAGAAACAACCCCTCTCAAAAAAAGAAAGCTATATACAAAGAATGAAATCTTCAGAGTATTGCTTAAAACCACTGCCTTACAAAACCATCACTGGTTGATTTAAATGCTTCCTGTCATAAACTTCAAGGAGTTGAGGGCCAGGACTAAATTCTGCCCTCTCTGTACCTCATCTCTTAACATAAAGTACAGCACTAAGGTGGTGTCTTGGGTTTCTATTTAAGATAAAACACCATGGCCAAAAGCAACTTGGGGAGGAAGGGTTTATTTTAGCTTACAACTCTCAAGTCAGGCTCCACCTGGAGACCATGGAGGATTGCTACTTGTTCCCCATAGATTGCTCAGTCTGTATTTTCTTTTTTCTTTTTCTTTTTTGTTTTTTTTTGAGACAGGGTTTCTCTGTAGCTTTGGTGCCAGTCCTGGAACTAGCTCTTGTAGACCAGGCTGGCCTCGAACTCACAGAGATCCGCCTGCCTCTACCTCCTGAGTGCTGGGATTAAAGGCGTGCGCCACCACCGCAGGCTTCAGCCTGTATTCTCACAATCATTCAAGACCACCTGCTCAGGTATGGCACTACCCCAAGGGAGCTATGCCCATTCACATCAATCATTATTAAGAAAATGCACTACAAGGTGGATCTCTGTGAGTTTGAGGCCAGCCTGGTCTACAAAGGGAGTTCCAGGACAGGCTCCAAAGCTACAGAGAAACCCTGTCTCGAAAAACAAAAACAAAAAAAACAACAAAAGAAAATGCACTACAGAGTTATCTACAAATTTTATGGAGAATTTTCTCAACCAAGTCACTCTTCCCAAATAACTTTAGCCTGTATCAGGTTGACAAACAACAACAACAAACAAACAAAACAACAACAACAACCTAATCAATGCCGGTGACATTGGTAAATAATGACTCAGTCAAAGCACAAGGACCCAGGTTTGGGTTCCCCAGGTAAAACTACTAAGACAGACTTTGGAAGCAGCAGGAACCCTGGTTCTTTCCAGTAACATTTTTTCCTAAGGCTGGAGAGAAGGAACAACAAGTCTCACAGGCTCCAGTGCTGAGGCAAGAACACAGCAAGTCAGGAGGATCAGAAAGAGAGCTCTCTGTCACTTAGAGACTTCTGAATGGGACTGTCAGCAAGAGGTGCCTGAAAGACCATTCTCCTCCAGGTCTAGATGTATCTGTCAGACACTCTGCAGCTGGGACAGGAGGCAGACAGGACTTGCAGCCATGTTAGCACACGTCTACAGGGCTGAGATGCAATGTTTTACCTTCACACTAACATGGACTCTTTTTGTTTCAACAATGTGGTAATGGAAAAAAAAACTCAGAGAAATCTCTGAGCTACAATACACTACAAAATTTTAGAAGTGGATTCCTAAAATATCATCAATAGTAACAAACAGCCCATGATGGCAAGGGTTTGGGACCAGATGTAAAGTCAATCTTTTGCTTTAGAAATGGAGTTCTGCAGTAGTGTGTAGGGTACACTTGGATGGGGCTGAGTACTCTGCACAGTGTTACCAGAAATCGCTCTTCCTTCTCCAGCCAGCGCTGGTCCTCTTCCATTTCCTGCTGCTGTCGGATTAGCCGCTCTTCCATCAGATGAGGGGGAAGCACCTGTCCCATTCCTCGAAGGTCCAAAGCTGCTGAGTCCTGGAAAGGACATTGTCAAGAGAACATTCAGTTTCCTGAGTTCATTCTCATATTCCCACTTTGTGATGTGGGTCTTTCAAAACTCTTAAGCCAAAGAGTCGTGGGCACAGGGCCTCTCAAACTCCAACCACCAATTTGAAGGCTGAGATTTACTATGTCTAATATTCACGTGTTTTGGCTGCTTCTAAGAAACAGTTCATGCCAAGAAACATGTTTATATAATGTATACATTTTATATTTGCTAAATGCTACTGATGTATTTAAAGAGTAGTGTTATAATCTACAATTTGTAATGGGCAGCATATATATGTCTATATATGCATAGACAAATTAAAGGTTTAGAACTCAAAGAGCTTTTGTAAAGTATACAATTGAATGTCATTAAAATTAAAAAAAGAAAAAAAGAAACAGCCCAACACACCAAAGAACGTATTAGCACTAGTAGAAACACAAAACTAGAAAAGACTGGCTAGGGGCACGTTTCTCTTTCTGATTTTTTTTTTTTTTACTGGTGTTTTGCTGCGTGAATGTCTATGTGAGGATGCCAGGTCCCCAAGAACCAGAGTTACAGACAATTATGAGCTGCTATGTGGGTGCTGGGAATTAAACCTGGGTCTTCTGGAAGACCAGATAGTTCTCTTAACTTCTGAGCCATCTCTCTAGCCCCCTACATTTTGCTTTTATTATTACTATGTATGTGTAACCATACATGTGGATGGGGGTCAGAGGACTTCAGAACTTGATAATTTCCTTCCACAGTGTGTACTGGGGATCAACTCAGGTTGTCAGGCTTGCTCTGATAGCATGCTTTTATTTGCTGAGTCATCTCTTCAGACTTTGTTTTGTTTGAGATAAGGCCACTTGGCTAGGTAATCGAGGTTGGCCTGGAATTCACTCCTCCTTTGTCATAGGGAATTCTTGGTATGGACTGCTTTAAGTGGCTAAATGGGGTATATAGGTTTTAGAATTAAATAATCACAATCAAGCAACTTCAGATTTCTAAATAGCAGGTGACTTAAACCACACTTTGTCTGTTAACTGGCTATAGCCAAGAACACCCCAATACCTCCACACTGGGCTGCCACACGGACATCTCCTGAGGTCTGTGATTCCATAATTCTGTCTGGTCCAGAAGGGATGCCTGACCTGGGTAAATGCTGCCAGCCATTGCTGGGATTCCATGGGAACCTGGGTAGCCAGAGACCTGTGAGTGATTCAGAGAGCAGTGTAAGCTTCTGATAGAACAGAGTTTCTGCTAGATGCACAATGCCAAACAACTCCTATCGAGAACATACATAGTAGGCAGAACAGGCTCCAGAGCAGAGCTCTGATTCTCTGAACATGTCTATTCTCTGACCTGACAAAAAGTACCTTATAGATGTGCCTCTAAATCATGGACACAAATAAAGACTCAAATTATCTGGATGGGTCTAATATAATCACAAGGGTCCTCAAGCACAGGATGAAAGCAGAATACCGAGAAATGATCAGGGAACCAACACTGTCAACTTTGAACTTGGAATAAACTTGGAAGAAAGTAATCAGGGGCTCAGAAATGAAGGAAGCTGACAGGGCACACAAATGAAGATTTTTTTTTTAATTTGTTTTTTTGAGATAGGATTTCTCTGTGTAGCCCTGGCTAGCCTTGAATTTAGAGACCCATCTGCCTCTGTTTCCTGAGTGCTGGGACTAAAGGCGTGTCACCATTGCTCCACTGAGTTTTGTTTTTTAAGATAATTTTTTTACTTCTATTATTTTAAAACTTAATATGTGTTTAAAAACACACATATAGATGTGTTTCTGTATGGGTGTGTCCATTAGAACATGGGTGCCCAGAGAGGCCAGAGGCATCAGATCCTCTTGAAGTTGGAGTGACACAGAGTTGTGAGCTGACTGATGTAGACGCTGGGAACTGAACTAGAGTCTACTGCCAAGAGCTCCATGCTTTGAGGCATCTTTCCAGTCCAGAAATGGGTTCTTAAAGAAACTTTCAGGCAAGGTAATTTTCTGCTTCTGCATTAGACAATGAATCTGAGCATATCCCAGGAGATAAGGAGTTAGTTACTTCTGTGGCTAGAGTGCTAGCTCAGTTGAAGGTTGCCTCACAAGCATAAAGACCTAAGTTTGATTCCCAAAACACATGTAAAAATGCAGAGCATGGTGATACAAAGCTGTAATGCCAGCAATAGGTGTTCCTGAGGTTTAGTGGCTAGTCAGTTTATGCTAATTTGTAAACTCAGGGCCAATGAAAGGAGGAGGCAGATGGCATTTCTGAAGGTGATACTCAAAGCTGTCCTCTGACCTCTACATAAACCTGCATACATATAACAAGTGTGCATGGAACCCTCCAGCCCCATACATCTCCCACATTCTTTTTTTTTTTTTTTTAAATAAAGACAGGATTTCTCTGTGTAGCTCTGGCTGTCCTGGAACTCATTTTGCAGACCACATTGCCCTTAAACTCCAGGTCCACCTATCTATCTCTGCCTCCCAAGTACTAGGACTAAAGGCATGTGCCACCACCACCCAGTTCCACATTATACACTCTTAAAAGAAGAAATTATTTTATTTTGTAATTTGTACATCATGGAAATTGGATATGAAGGTAATAGGAGCTCCACAATATAGTTGTTTCATGTTCAGCTTCAGAATTTTCCTTTTCTATCCAACTCAAAATCATGCCCCAGCAAGAGCTATAGCAACCATGAAATACCTGCTGGGCATCATAGTGAAAGCATGTAATTCTAGCACTTGGAAGCTAAGGCAAGAGGCCAAGATTTTGAGGACAGCCTGGGCTTTATGGCGAGGGCCTGTCTCAAACAAACAAACAAACAAAACAAAACCCCACCAAACAGAACAGCTGGATATGGTGGCACATGGCCTATAATCCTGGCACTTACAAGCCAGAGGCAGGAGATCAAAAGTTTAAGGCCAGCTTGAATTACAAAATGAGGCCCAGGATAGCTTACAGTTACATACTGAGATCCTGTCTCAAAAATCCCAAACATGCCAGGAGTCTTTGATCTTAGCACTTGAGAGAAGCAGGCAGGAAATCTCTAGGAATGGACATGATGAGTGCCAGGTCACCCACAGCTACATAGTGAGACCATCTCAAAACCCTGCAAAATTCCAAACTCACTCCCAAAGCGAAAAAACTACAACAAAAGCTGGGCAGTGGTGGCACATGCCTTTAATTCCAGCACTCGGGAGGCAGAGGCAGGCAGATCTCTGTGAGTTCGAGGCCAGCCTGGTCTACAAGAACTAGTTCCAGTATAGTTTCCAAAGCTACAGAGAAACCCTGTCTCAAACAACAACAAACAAACAAACAAGCAAACAAAACTACAACAAAACTCCAAAATGCTTTTCTCAGTGAACAAGAGGCTGATTGTGGTGAGAGAGGCCATGTCTTCTATTTCAGAGAGTGAGGATTATAGCAGAGGGACTCGGTGACAAAACCCAGAGTAGGAAAGCAGGCTTCTTGAAATGGTTTCTCTTCAACTGAGAGAACAGGGAGCAGACTCAGGATGCCATCATATGGCCAGAGTTTCCAGTTACTTGGTGAAATGAGATAAACGCATGATGAAATTCACATTCCCAAACATCAACATGTCCTTCAGCAAAGGATTGTCTACATTTAGGGACCTGGGCAATGGCAAATGCTCAAACTCCCCAGAAATAGCATCTAAGTAATAACAATAATAATAAAAAAATCCTATCGGATACAAGTGCTATACCACTGTGTGTGTGTGTGTGTGTATATATATATATATACATATATATATATATATATGTATATGTATGTGCCTACTTGTCTGTATGTTCATCACTTGCGTGCAGGTATTAGAGGCCAGAAGATTCCCTGAAATTACAGTTGTGAGCACCTGATGTGGGTACTGGGAACCAAACCTGGGTCCACCGCAGGAGCAGTTAAGTGCTTTTAATTGCTGATCTAGCTCTTCAGGCCCTATAGCAGCATTTTTTAATTGCTGATCTAGCTCTTCAGGCCCTATAGCAGCATTTTTTTTTTTGATAAAAAGTACTACATTATTAAAAGAACTTTCAGAAATTTTTTTACGAAGAAGAGGTTCTGTGTAACTTATTGCAGTTTCTAAATAATCCTCAGGGGCTTTCAAAGTAGCAGGATCAAACACTTACAAACATGTCCTCAAGCCTGCCCAGTTTCCTGCATGCCTGCGAGGACACATAGAACTGATAGCTACTGCAGAAAGCAGGAGCTGATGCTGTCTATTTCCCCTTCAGGGTCAGCTGAGCACTGACTTCCAGAAGGGTCAGGTAGGCAGGCCCTGGCTCTTCTCCAGGGTAGCTATGCTGTATGCCAGCACCTAGGGTCTCTCATCAGTCAGAAGTGTGTTTGCCTTCTTTAGCCTATCCACACACTTCCCACTGCTCTCTGATCCTTGTCCTGGTCAGATTAAACTTTTTTGCTGAGCTGGAACATACCCCACTATGCATCCTTTCGGGAGTGGGAAACTTCCTTTTTATGTTCTAAGTACCTAGATAATAGATGAATGAACTTGGGTACCTATTCTCCTTGCTCCAGAGAGTGGCTTTCATACAGCAGTGTCTCCCAATACCCAGACCTGATTGACAATCCCTCAACTGGTTCCTAGTGAAGGGAATCTTCTTTGGCTCTACATGAGAATCAGTGTACAGAGTGAAGTGCTGTACACAGAGCCTGAAACTTACCCAGTACCCATTGTCCTAGACTGCCACAGACTTACAGCCTTTTGCTTTCTAGTAAGAAGCAGTGCCTACCTTCTCCCCTAGTACCAGCTAAGCATTTTTTTTTTTGTCCATATTGGCCTTAGAGTCCTTTATGTAAACCTGTTCTCTGGAACCCTTGAAATACTCTTGGTAAACCTTGTAACAGACAAAAAACTGACCTCTCAAGCACACACTCCACTTTACTTACATTAGTTCTATAACACGCAAAACACACCTCTGTTAGCCAGGTAACAGAGACCAGAAGGGCTAGGCTGACTGGCTGGGAAGGGCACAAAGATGCCCTCTAAAGAATGGGGCCACGGTATGTGTATAGACACTGGTGTTGGCATTCGTCAGCAATGGGGCCTATCCAGGGTTACAGTTCAATGTCACTGAGTGTCCTTCTGCTCCTGGGTGGTTGTTCCAAACCCAGCACTCCTCCAAATACTCATCAGCAGGCTGTCTATCTCATCTGCCTTCACTTTATTTTTGTGCTTTACTTTTGTCTTCTGGAAAAACTACAGTTCACTATTAGCTCTGCCTTGTCTCTTAGAGGCAGGTTGAAGACAATGGATCTAAGTACAACCTCAGGTGCTGGTCTGCCTGCTTTAAGATGTGACTGATGAATGTTGTGGGCCTGTGGGAGGTTGGGAAGGCATGAAAGTCAAGGCAAAGACCAAGATGATTAGTTTCTTAGCTTCCACTCATGAAAATAAGAAGACAAACCAAAAAACAGAAATGAATTCAAGCTTCTTCCCACCACATAAGTGCTGATGAGCCAAGTAACATGTTATATATCTGTGACAACTCATATACCTGGTAGTGATTGGTCTGGACCATGTGCTGTGGACTGGGATAAAATCCTTCACTGGACCTTGGGCTAGGATAACCAGGTCTGCTGGGCTGTGAACAAATGAACAAAGCATCGTAATGATGAGTCTCCTGATTCTGAAAAAACAATGTCTCACAGTAAAGATATTGCTAATACAACTCGGTTGAAAAGAATAATCAAAGGAAACCAATATACTTCAGCAAGGGAAGAGTCTTCAACAACTGACTCTTCCCACAACTTACCTGACAGTTAACTTAAAATGATTCACATTCTAAATTTAAGAGGTCAAACTGTAACAGCATTAAAAGGGAACAGGAATCTTTTTTTTTTTTTTCTTTTTCGAGACAGGGTTTCTCAGTAACTATAGAGCCAGTCCTGGAGCTTGCTCTGTAGACCAGGCTGGCCTTGGACTCATAGAGATCCACCTGTCTCTGCCTCCTGATGCTGGGACTAAAGGCATGTACCACCACTGCCCAGCAGGAATAAATCTTTTCAGCCATTTAATGGGGAGGAGGAAGGGTGTCTTAATTATGACACTAAAAACTCAATGGATAAAAGGGAAATCAAATATAAAATTTATATAATTAAAATAAAACTTGTGTTACATGTAGCCACATAGGAGAAAAGTCAAGCTGAAGACTCAGAAACTCAGAGCAACAGAGTTTCCATAGGTGAATATTAAAATAACAAGCCATCTAATTTAAGTGGACAAAGCTGGCAACACAGAACAGACCCAAAAAGACTATTAGACTGACCCCAAAACAGATGCCCAGCACCTTTGGGCAATTTCAAGCCACAATGAGCGACTGTATTATGACTTCTAGGATAGTAATAAAGAAGACAGAAATAAAAGCAAGAATAACAGTAGAGGAATTAGCTTAGTGTACTGACGCTAGAAACATAAAATGGAGCAGCTGATAAATAGAGCACTAGGCTGATCCCTGAGAAAACAAAACATAGAATTACCATAAGATTCAGCAAACCCACCAGAGAAATGAGGAATTAAGCCCACATAACAACACACATGTGTTCTTAGAACGCTGCTCATAACAGCTAGAAAAGGGAAGCAATATTTGCCAACTGATGAGCAGATAAACAGAATCAAAACCAGGAAGGTAGTAATTAAAAGATTGATGTATTAACTGTGTGGGACAGGCTCCTGAAGCCAAGATGAGGCAACAGTTGTATGACAGTATCCACTTAAATGTAGAAAGTAGCATGTGAAACACATGAAAACCACACACTTGTGGCTTATGCAGTGTATCCTGCATACACCGAATGGATCATTCTGCCAACAACAATACTGTAAAGCTATAGCACCATCCTTACCCTCTTGATAGGCTCAGAATAGTTAGGTGCTGCAAAAAGGCTCACACAGTCAACAAAAGTAGTAACCCCACATCTTCTGTGGCATAATTCTACTCTGTAACAAATACATTTATGCCTCACCAAATAAAAACTAACATGAAAGAATCATCCTGAACAAGGCAAAACCTCTACTAAACATCATAAAGTCAGTCATTCTTTTAAAATATTTTTGGATTTATTTTATGCATATGACTGTTTCGCCTGCGTATATGCATGTGCACCATGTGTGTGCCTGGTATCTCTGTGGGTAAGAAGGGGGCATCAGATCTACTGGGGCTCGAGTTATCGATGAATGTGAGCTGCCATGTGGGTGCTGAGAATCAAACCCAGGTCCTTTCCAAAAGTAGCAATTGCTCTTAACTCCTGAGCCATCTCTCCAGCGTGAGTCACATTCTTAAAGCAAGTAAGATGCTCGGGCAGATCTGCCTCAGGCCTCTACATGTGTCAGTTTCCTTCTTCCGCCTCGTGCTCCTGACAGGTAGGTGAGACGAGACAGGACAGGACAGAGCCATTTTCTCAAGTTGTGTCACTCGCTACGCACTGTGGATGAGCACAAGGTAAACCTGGGTTATCATACAGAAAAGCACAGAAGTGAAGGGATTTTTAATTAATTCTATCTTGTAAAGGAAGGAAAGGGACAAAAAGGTGATGATCAAAGCTGGAACTGGCTGGTATTTTCCCTCAGGGGTGTGCAGGACTCTGTGAAGAGTTCTGTTGGCCACAATTGCTGTCACAGAAATGGAAGCCTAAGGGGTGATTCTAGGCAGTGAGACAGAACCAACTCTGTTGTGCATATTAACACAATTGCCGCTTTGCACAGTTCATTAATTACCTTTCTAGAATACTGGTGGTTATAAAGAAAACCAAACCTCACACAGCAACTAGAAATGGTTCTTTGTGTGCTGGAGATGGAACCTGGTCCACATGTCAGGCTGATGTGGGAGTGATTTCTTATTAATAAAGAAACTACCTAGACCCATTTGATAGGCCAACCCTTAGGTAGGCGGAGTAAACAGAACAGAATGCTGGGAGAAAGAAGCTGAGTCAAGGAGTCGCCATGATTCTCCCACTCCAGACAGACGCAGGTTAAGATCATTCCTGGTAAGCCAGCTTGTGGGCTACACAGATTAATAGAAATGGGTTAGATCGATATGTAAGGGCTAGCCAATAAGAAATTGAAACTAATGGGTCAGGCAGTGTTTAAAAGAATACAGTTTCCGTGTAATTATTTCGGGTAAAGCTAGCCGTGCAGGCGGGCTGGGTGCCGGGAAAGTAGCCCACCGCTCATATTACAACATCAGGCATATGCTTTACCACTGAGAAACACATCCTCAGGTAGGAAAGCCTTCCTCCCCCCAATTTTCAGCACAATTGTGAATATCCTTTCCTAATACCACACCCTCAAATCACTAACCAAATGTTTCTTAAAACAAAGGACCAGCGTGAAATCTCATCAGTAATCTGCTACATTAAAATCTATAACTCTGGCCTGTGTTTTTTGAGATAGGGTCTTGATATATAGTCCAAACTGTCCTCAAATATAATTATCTTCTACATTAGCCCTAGGATGTGGAATGACAGGCATGAACCACCTCACCTTGCTTCTATCTTAGATGGTCTATTCATCATGTGTGATTCAGTCATATCTCCCAAGCCATCCAGAAAGCACTGGTTCACTAAGCTATACAGATCATCTCAGTGTGATACATTATAGAAGGCAGGACATACATGTTTCTGTCGTGAAACACTGCCCTTTAAGCAAACAGTCACCTTTATTGGGGTAGCTGTGACTACTTGTATAAGCTCATTAAGATCTGACTTGTTGAAATACCTTCAGACAATGGGTTGACAAGAGTCATAGACTCTTACCTGAGAAACCAGCCACTCCTTCTGCACCTTCCTGCCAGGTATATATAATTCAGCTCTAGCTGCACATGGCCTTAGAGAATATAGCATGGAAGATTAACTGAAGCTGGGGGAACTCCAAGCTGCAGCTTCCATGATGGTGAGAGACTTGGCACACGGCTGTTTTGCAGTGATCCATGCTTCTATAAGCAGCCCCTCCCCATGCTCTGCAAGATCAATACATCACCTGGTCTAGCAAGCTGAACTTGAACACTGAAGCCCTCTCTGAATTGAACAGAAGTCTGGCTGTATCTTCCAGGAAGTTAACAAAATAACTTTTTTTTTTTTTTTTTTTTTGGTGTTTCAAGATAGGGTTTCTCTGTAGCTTTGGAGCCTGTCCTAAAACTAGCTCTTGTAGACCAGGCTGGCCTCAAACTCACTCTGCCTCCCAGATGCTGGGATTAAAGGCGTGCGCCACCACTGCCAGGCTAACACAATAACTTTTAATAATCGCATATTAATGTTGCTGTGATACCTTCAAAACAGCCTATCAACCTGGAAATATCACCGTCAAGGTACTAAGTCACTCAAATTAGAATTTTTGATTGAAAATTAAAGTTTTAGGAATGATTTTCACTGAACTGAGGGTTTTATCCCTTTGCTTTTTGAGAAAATGTCTACCAAATCCACCAATCTGAACATGTTCCTCTTCTGCATGCTAGATTGGCTTCACTCAACACTGCCCCACTTCATCAGAGCCATTCTTCCACAAAATCTAAGCTTTTCTTAGTGTTGGAGCATGGTGGTGGTGGGATATGGTATACACTGGTGAAGTTTGGTGACAATGACTGATAGCCGCACTCATGCAGCTGTCAAAGCAGTAAAACAGGAAATAATTTCCTGGTGTGACTAGGATCCCAGCTTTGGTCTCAAAGGTCTATGTATGAAATAGTTCCACGAGTGCATGAAGCTGTATTCCAATAAAAGTGCAATGAAGTCGATTAGGAGCATTTACTGACCTCTGTTTCAAACAAATAAATGGGGGTAGGGGGGAAGAGAATCATGAAGAACGCCTCAGAATGTGAATTTGAAAACATCACCAGTGAGAGAATTGAGTACACACAAGACGAATACTTAAATATTTATGAGCTAGTCTTTTTACTTAAGATCTAAAAGAAGTCAAACTATCTCTACCACATGAGCCTAATTTAAAATAAATCTGCCAAAATGAAACTATTAAAAACCAACACAGAAAAAAAATAAAAAAATAAAAACCAACACAGCCGAGCAGTGGTGGTGCTCGGGAGACAGAGGTAGGCAGATCTCTGAGTTCGAGGCCAGCCTGGTCTACAAGAGTGAGTTCCAGGGCAGTTAGGGCTATTACACAGAGAAACTCTGTCTTGAAAACAAACAAACAAACAAACAAAAAAGAAACAAAAACAAAAAGAAAAAAAAAACCCAAACCAAACAAACCAAGAAAACCCAAACCAAACAAATTATTAGGAAAAGTTAAAGATGCCTAGGCACCGGCAGTCTGGACTCTGTGGCAGAGCCACTCTTAGCTTAGAGAAGTGCCACCTGGTACATCTCCAATGTCTCCAAGAGGCGAGAGTACTAACACCTCCGTCCTATAAACTAAGAGAGTGAGGTTTAGAATAATGCACCCTGTCAATAGAGTGTTACTAGTCAAGCCTCAGATGAAGAGACTTGCTTGACTCCAGGCCTGAGAACTAAGTGAAGAGATTTCTCTTGCTTCCCAATATGAGACTATGCTGCAGCTGACATAGAATTAAAGCAGGAAATTGGGAGGCTAAGGCAAGAGGCAAAAAACCAAAAATCCCCAAATCAAATTAAGACAAAAGAAAAGAAAAACTCACAGACAAATGGTAAACAGCCCATGGAGGGCCATAAGTTCTAAGATGAAGTGTTGGTGCCTTTCTGTAAGGAAAAACCTTTGTTCTTAAATTGGAAACAATATCTGGTTCTTCAACGCCTGTTTCAAAGTACTATCCCCTCAGGTGGTGGGTTTTGCCCTCTGTGAAGAACTGGGTCCATGAAGCTCCTTGTGGACTGAGCTGAGTTCATCACCTATGCTCACACTTCATCTATGCTCACTTCCAGGGAGTGCCAAGTTTACTACTTCACAGCTCAACATGGGATTACCATGATTTCAGACACCGTGATAAAACACCTGGTGCAATACTCACACAATTCCTCTGTAACCAGATCCCCACTTTTCAAAAGAAATGAAGTGATCAAACTATATTTTTAGCTAATCAAGTGTATCATATGCAGGGAAAAGGTCTGAATTGGATTATTTATTCAAGTAGGTGTATGAAGAGTCTACCCCATACAAAATCAAAGGGAAGCGAGAACTTTTTCCTGTGTGCCAAGTGATAAAGGCCATCTAGGTACCAAAGCTCAACTGCTACCCAGCCATTGTAAAATGGCAGTGGCTTTCCTCTCCAGATTAAAGGAAAGAGAAAACCTGGAGATGATAAGAGAAGGTCAGGTTCCATGTCATGCCAAGCACGGCACAGGCTTGAGAGCAAATCCAGAACACCCTCCAACACCTAGCCAGCAGCCACAACCCAGAAGCGGCACATAAAGCTCGAGCAAAATCAAAGCAAAAGAGGTACAGGTGGGTGGAAATGTGCTTCATTGAAATAAAGCAAATCCTTAGTGCCCATGGCCTAGTCTGGTTCTTTTCCCCCTAAGACAGGGTTTCTTGTAGTTTTGGAGCCTGGAACTAACTCTGTACACCAGGCAGGCCTTGAACTCACAGAGATCTGCCGGCCTCTGCCTCCCGAGTGCTGGGGTTAAAGGTGTGAACCACTACCAGCCCCTAGTCTTGTGTTTGAACCCTGACTATCTGTGAGGTCTGTAGTTCTCTTGCCAACAAGAGAGAGGTAAGTCCCACCTAAACTTCCAAGAAGTTTAGCAGCACCAAGAAGCACCAAGAAGAGGGAAAGGCAGTTTCACATCAAGTCTCTCATAGTCTCTGCCTTCCCCAGCTTCTACAGGGTGAGCTGCACATCGAGCAATCTATAGAGAGGAGGGTGCGTAACATTACAGTGCCTACTCCTTCCATGACTTAGCGGCTAGTCGCACAGACAGCAGTGTCTACTCCCACAGACTGCAGTACAAGAGGACTTAGTTCAAGAGAACTCTCAAAGCTGGGGCAGGGGTGCCAGCTACCTTGGGTGGTGCTTCGTCAGACCCTCCAGAATCCCAGGATACAGTCGCCTGTCTTCTGGACTCCATCCTCATTCGTTCTTCTTGCTGCACCTTCTCTTCCTCTAGGATTGTGCTGGAAAAACAACACACTGTGTTAAGGGGAGCAGACAGCCAATCACCCACCCCACTCATCTATGGGATACCAGTTAATCTCAGTAAAAGATAGTCACAGAGAAAAGAGCCTATATACACAAGGGAATCAGGTTTCTAACCCTACACAAAAGGATTCTAGAACAGTCATGGTATAAACTGGCAAGAGCACTTAAATAACAGCCAAAATTAAGAAAGAGAGCTGGTAAGAAAAAGACCCTGGAGAGACAAAGGCCGAGCAAGATGAACTGAATACACACTGGGATTTATTCTGTTCAGAACAGGACCCCGAGAGTCCAAGCACCTCTGTATCAAGTAGCTACATGTCTCTAGCAGACTGCGTGAAAGCAGATTTCCACATAGCTCCGACTCACCAGCACATGGAGATCAACTTTGCAAGGGGCCAAGATCTCCCATCTAGTTCAATATAATAGTATACTAACTTTTATATCAAGAAAACAAGGAAAACTGCAACAGTACTTACAGGTGCTTCTAAAACACTGCCTGTTCTAAGCTGGAAATGCCCCCACTTACCACCACCAGACTGCACTGCGGCCTTCCTGGCAATGCGGGCGGTGTCTCAGTCCTGGCTGTGTGCCATCCTGTAAAGGCCTCAGAATGCAGCCCAGGGAGCGTGGCCAGCCCCCCTAACTCCCCACCGCCTCCTTGGGACTCGGTAGGCGGCAAGTCTTTGAAATCTTCGTCTTAACTGTGGCAACAATCAGTTTTTCCCTCCCTGCCTGCAACCTGGAGTCCTAATAATGAGGCTCATTCACAGATTCTGGCCCTTGGCAGCCAGATACAGTGAATAACCACCCAGAATTACTCAGGAAATAGTGACATCAGCTGCACAGACTCCTTCTAATCTGGGAATCTGCCTGACTGTTTAAAAAGACATTCCTGCCGGCTAGAGGCTGGAGCCTGCTCTTCTCAGTCACCTCCCAAATCAGGAACAGACAGACAAAATCATTCCATAGCTGGCCTTGAGTCAGCAAGCCATCACTGCACGCTAAAGGTTTTCTCCTCAAAGGAAATGGGACTGCTCTCAAAGAAAAGATCCACTGCCTCTTTAAAAAAGTTTCAGTCATGAGGCCCATCCTTCCTCCAAGAAGACTCTGATTTCCTTTTGCATCAATTAGGAGGAACAGTGGAACAAACACATACACACCAAGTTACCTTTAAATTTAAAAAGTTCTCAGCAGCACAGGATGCACCTTAGTGGAAGAGCACTTGCCTACAAATGTACAAGGCCCTGGGTTCAATCTTAAGTACTCCCTTCTCTTTACAGGCTATCCTAAAGAGCTCTGAAACCTGAGAAACTTTTTTTTAAAGCAGATAAAACTATGACAACTATTCATCAAGTAATTTCCCCAGCAGTCAATGGCTACCTTGTCCACAAGGATCAAAATACAGTTAATGTTTGAAGTATAAAAGCGCAATCATGACTTGGCAAATTCATCCACATTCCTATCTCTAAGCCTGCAGTTAACTTTCTCAGGCCTGCTACATAGCCTTTGACATGTTCCTTTAAATGCATTGCCACATGCAGAACATGTGTGACCTCAGCAAGAGCTAGTATGGCTTCGCTGGGCTTCATGAGCTCCCTAGTGGGAATATAGGCAGCTCAACTTAGTTTCCCAGATCACAGCCTACACAAGGCTAAGGGAGGGTGTGTGTAGGGATGAGTGGAGACCTGTGGACTTTGTCTGGGCAAAGGAGCCCTAACCTGGGCTCACAGCCGATTAGAGACCATTTTCTTGGAGGTGGTCAAGGGGATAGAGGCCCAGTTTGAAACCAGAGAGGAGCACATTCTGGTAAGATCTCCAGTCTTGCTCTCTTTCACCAACACCAGATAACAGATCCTGATACGTTATAGCTTAAAAAACCACAAAGCCCAACAAAATCAAGATAAAAAATTTAACAAAAAAATTTTAAAGTCCTTTCTTCTATTTCTTTTTTTTCTCCCTAAGACAGGGTTTCTCTGTGTTGCTTTGGAGCTAGCCCTGGAACTAGCTCTTGTAGACCAGGCAGGCCTTGAACTCACAGAGATCCGCCGGCCTCTGCCTCCCGAGTGCTGGAATTAAAGGTGTATACTACCACTGTCCAGCTCTTCTACTTCTTGAACCAAACTAAAATATAGGCAGACAACAAGAAGACTAAGTGAGACCTTTCTTCCAAGCAATGGAAAGTTCCCATGGCCTTCTATTTTACATGCTTTATGAAATAGGTTACCTGGTCTACTGTCTACCTACCTGCTGAGACCTCAAATCCCACCAGGCTAGCTCTTCAGTTTATAGTTACTGCCCCCTTTCTCTGAACACCTTGAATGTACTGCCTAAATCTTCCTTTCAGTGTTTAATCATACAGTGTAAGCTTTCTGTGTTAATCCATCATGGGTTAAACCCTTCTGGGCAACTAAAGAGTATCTGCACACTAGTGGAGGCTCCAAAGTGTGATCAACCACGTCAGACTTTTGTCTCCAAGAGTGCAAAGATAGCTGAGAAGCTATTTATTCCATTTTAACATTCACTCTCATACCAGAAATAGCATTTCAAATGCTCCTGAGAATCCATAACTTGTTGTTCAGAGAAGTCAGGAATATAAATAAACCCTAAAGAACTGTTTGACGTTGGGTGGCCAGCCCACAGATGGGGCCCCTACAGAGTTACTTTCTGCAGCTGCTAAGAGTCAAGACAGCAAAGGAGGACGTGTAAGGTCATGGAGGTCAAACTGCAGCATATTTTCCCAAACTCACAATATTTTGAATAGTAATACATTCCACTGAGAAGCTTTTAGCTGCCTAATGTACATGGGCAATGAGCCATGATTCTCCTAAATAGAGGTTTACAAGTTGTTAATTTGCAAATGAATGGAACAAGAAAAGCTGAGACTTGTCACTTAGAAAAGCTGATGATTATGCCTGTTTATTTGTGGGCCACAGACAGGAAAAGAAGAAAGGGGAAAGGAGAATTTTATTTAATATTAAATTTAATTCTTGTTTTCCTCACTTGAGAAAAGTCCAAAGCAGCCAACTCCCTGTCAAGGCCACAGAGACTATAAGAATTGTTCTGACTTTCTTTGGCTTCAGCAATCTTAATTTCACCTTCTGGAGCAATCAAATGGACGGAGAACAATGAAGTGGTCTGCTAGGCCCTTGTTTCCAGGACAAAAAGCCAAGTCTCTAGCCAAGGATGTTTCACAAATGGTGAAGGCCACTCAGTCTTGGTGGCTGGGGTACAAATTCCTTGGTTGTCTCAAAGAAAAAAGGCAACAGTGAGGAGCTATTCTCCCTAGCAAGTTGTTCCATCATGCACAATCAAGAGCACCATGATGGGGAAACACAAGACTGAAAGACAAAAACATACAAATAAATCCCAATTGTTTCTATTCTCCTCCTGCCTTAAAGCCACTAGAAAAGAAGGAACTTTTACACCTCCCGTTCACTCTTTTGTGATGCTGGAGATAGAACCCGAGGCCTTGCATGTGCCATCCTTGGCCCCTCTTCATCTCTGTAGTATCTATCCGATGAGTTGCTATGGATTACTGTGGTACAAACTCTTTTCTTTGAAATTATAAAACATTTATTTTTAAAGATAGGAAACACTTTGCTTTATTTAATATGGGGAAAGTTGTTTTTTTTTTTTTTTAAAAAAAGGATTGAACGCTAATCACCAAAACAAAGGGTTGGGATCACAACATTTGCTTTGGATACAAACTCAGTCTGGGTCTGTAGTTATTTAAGTGGGTCTGAAAATACCCAGAGAAAGAGCAGCAGTAAATCCATCGGGAAAGGTTAGAGAGAAGGGCTTGCTCTGGCAAGTTCACAGGAACAGCAGTTCTGAAACATAATCTCGTACAGTTACTAAACACTGCCTCACCACAAAGGAATGGAGTTGACCTTTCCACAAACCGGGGGTGTCCTTGCAGGAAACAAGTCTACAGCTTGAGCTAGGCTTATGAGAGCACACACACTGCTCCAGCAGTGCTGGCACCTGGTAACTGACTCTTCTCAGATGACGTAACTTAAACAATGAGAAACAGGGTCTGCTGTTCGCTTGCTGTATTAACCACCTCAATTTTTTTCTAATTAAAATTCTTTTATTTTACTATTTTTTGTGCATGGGCATGTTGTCTGCATGTATGCCTGTTTACCATGTGTATGCTTGTGGAGGCTAGAAGGGGATGTCACGTTAATTGGAATTAGAGTTACAGATGGTTGTGTGGATGCTGAGAACTGAACATGGGTCTTCTTAAAGAGCAGACAGTGTTCTCAGCTGCCGAGCTATCTCTCTATAGCACTATTATTATTATTATTTTAAAAAGCTCTTCTAATAACATCTTATATGACACAGTATCTTTCTGGTTTCAAGTGTGTCTGAAAGTTTTTCTTGGACCCAGATTATTACACTGGAACTCTGAATAGAAGAAACAACTGTGTGGTGGCTCAGAACAGCCAGCAGTGGCAAGGGGCTGACCTTAGTAGCTGGGTAGACCCAGTTTTTCAAGGCAGACAGCTAAAAGGCCTCTGATGGCCTCCTAGTTGTAGCCTATGCTCAGGTCAAGGGCCTAACTGCAGTATTTTGTTTGTTTATTTTTTGGAGGGGAAAAGGAGTTGAGACAGGGTTTCTCTTGTACAGTCCTGGCACTGTCCTGGAACTCACTCTGTAGACCAGGCTGGTCTCGAACTCAGAGATCAGCCTGCCTCTGCCTCCTGAGTGCAGGGATTAAAGTGGTGCACCACCACCGTCCAAACTAATTACAGTTTTAATCTTTTGGTTTACAAATCATCTGGGACAATGCTTACTCCCTCAGCAAGGGCAGCAATAATGGTTTATGGCACAATGCTAAGGTTAACACAAAGTGGTCAATAGGGCTGGAGAGATGGCTCAGCGGTTAAGAGCACTGCCTGCTCTTCCAAAGGTCCTGAGTTCAATTCCCAGCAACCACATGGTGGCTCACAACCATCTGTAATGAGATCTGGTGCCCTCTTCTGGCCTGTAGACAGAATACTGAGAATACTGTATACATAATAAATAAATAAATCTTTAAAAAAAAAAAAAAAGTGGTCAATAACCATCACTTTTTGACTTGACTATGAAATTCATTGCAGAGGCCAAACCCTTGATATCAATACATATGCTCTTTTTGAAGTGCTCAGTGACAGACAGCAGCTCAGAATACACGCTTCCTTACTTAGCGGGTACTTGCTCTTTACAACACAGAATTCCTGGTAAATTGCTCTACATGCCACTACGTCTTCTTACTTTGTGTGAACAGGGATTGCTTAGAAATATATGACAGTTTCCAAAGGTTAAAAACCAGAACAAAACCTAAAAGAAGAACTACTGCCACTACAAATCAAGTTCTGCTCACTGTTAGGAGCAGTGCAGGTGGCATGTTCATTTTGAAAACTGTCAATGTCAACCTGTGTGGAGCACATGTACAGTCCCAAGCTTGAGAGCATACACAACTGACAGCATAGCCTCCTGCTCAAACACTGCTGCATTCATGAGTTACTAGTCTTTCAGCTCCAAACTGAAAAGCACTCCAACTTCCAGTGCTGTGGAAGCACATTCTACTCCTTCAGCCAATAGCCTTTAAGATACCAGCCCACTTGGGCATGGTCTCTTAATAGTTTAAAAAGCAGCAGAACCCTGCGCTTGCTCTCTTGCTTCCAGCTCCCATTTACGCCGATAGACTCTGTTCCTGTTTGTGCTCAGAGGATTGTTGTTTAGGATGGCGAGCTGTAAGTTTTCCCCTTAAATAAATAACCCTTTTATTATCCATTCTTCTGAACTGGTGTGGGATTGTTTTATCCCACCAGTTCCACCATCAACAAGATGGTCAAATTAAAAATGGTGCATCCACCATTCAAAAACAGGACTCTATATATCAGTGACAATGGCAGGGGGTGAAGGGACAGGATTATGGAATACCACAGATGACCACACAACTAAGCTTGAAGTGAAAAACCTTAAATCTTATGTGCCTATTGATACCCTGAACACAAATGAAGGTTAAAGCAGGCAGAAGCAGTCACTGCTAGAAGAGTAGCAAGGTGGCACTCTGGACTACGAATCTTTGGACACTGGTTCCCAGTCATATTCAACTTGTGAAAATTTACCGAACTGATCATTGTTCAACTCTGTGCTGGCGTGTTTATAGAAGCTATGGTACAAAGCTAGACTGATAGTTTTGCTTGTCTACTGCCCTCATTGTCTAGAAAGGACTCGAGGAACTGACTGTGAGCCAAGCACACTCACAGATGCTCTTTATTATGTGGCACAGACACTTCATTCCAAGATGTCATTGCTAGAAAATGCTCATTTTGAGCAGAAGCTCCAAAAGCTATTTATTATGGTTCCTTGGCACAAAAAAGATTTTCCAATATAAATGTTTAATGCATATTATATCTGCCAGTCACAACAACAACAACAACAACAACAAAATGCTGGGGGTTTATGAGAAATTTTACTGAACATGTTAAAATACTGCCATTGAAGAACTGTTCATACCTTATAGAAATGCCAACAGTTAATCTCATTCTTAATCCCCATGGGTTCATACCATAATCATGGAAAAGGACTCAAAGAAAATAGCTTCCTTGGATCTCAGATACCCGTTCAAAAAAATCTGGCCCAGAAACCTTGCTAAGCATTGGCTGACAAGCACCTGCAGGTACCCTTCTTAGCTCTCACAGTCTCAGGGGATGCACAGGTCAGTTATGAACAATTCACTGATGAATCTGCTCAAAGAGTTGCTTGAAAGTAGTTGAGGGGCGCCGGGCGGTGGTGGCGCACGCCTTTAATCCCAGCACTCGGGAGGCAGAGGCAGGCGGATCTCTGTGAGTTCGAGACCAGCCTGGTCTACAGAGCTAGTTCCAGGACAGGCTCCAAAAACCACAGAGAAACCCTGTCTCGAAAAAACCAAAAAAAAAAAAAAAAAGTAGTTGAGGGGCTATATTTGGGAAACATTTGACTTCTCAGTGTGGTAATGGGCTACCTGCTTCTTTAATAAAGCTTTGTAATAAAAATGAAACAAACCTCAACAGCAGAACTCATTTAATTATTGTGACACATTGCTCATAAAAACCTAAGCAATAAACTGTATTATAAAGTACATACTACAAAGGTGAAGTCCAACTCTATTGCAGATGTGCTCACTGCGTACAAGATAGCCATGGCTACAGTAGAAGCACGTGTGCACTGTGCTCCTGGTGGGAGGTGAGTATGACGATCCCTGTCCTCAAGGAGCCTCAGTCTAGTAGGGAGGAGACATACTAGACTGTGAGCTCCTCGAGGGCAGGAAAGCGCTCCGTCATCTGTGCCCCATGCCCAGCATCTGAGCAGTGCAGGTGCAGCTGGCTGGAGCAGGGCTAATCCAAGAGCTATGAGGACTTGAAGAACAGAAGGGCCAGGGCCAGAAGACAAGACAAAACAAAGGGCTCTGCAGGTAGAGAAGGCATTTTATATATATGGAGAATTTGGCTTGAGTGTGAGGAAAGGGTCAAGATATTCTCAGGTCCTAAAATCCTTCCAGCTTTTGCCTGGACACAAAAGGTCACAAGAAGCCAGTAGAAGTTGCTTGAGCAGCAGCATCACTTTTCTAGAAAGTCATACTAAACCAGTTAGTGCAATATAGACAAAAAGGAGCCGAGGGTATGAAAGAAGCTGACTTAGAGAACGTACAGCTCTGCTTCTTGGAAAGTATGATGTCCTGTAGGCAACTTACAGAGGAAATTTGAGACTTGTGAGAAGGCAAGTCAAAAGCTATAGATGGCAGGGGAGGCAGTGACCATGAATGGGCCAGACAGTGGGGAATAATATAGACAGCACTTAGGAGGTGGGGCAGGGAACTGGCCAGTCTAAGTACAGGAGGTGGAATATCATATCTGTATGGAAAGGAGATAGTGGGTAGTAAGGAGGCAGGAACATCAGGTTGGTAGTCAGCAAAGAAGTGGGTACAGAGAAGGCAATGAATACACAACCAAAAAGAGGGAGATTTCAAGGCCAGGATCTGTCAAGATCGAAGAGGAGTTAAAAAGCAACCAGCAACACTGCTGAGCAAAGCAGCTATAATAGTGAACAGAGACAATGAAACAGTTACTCAGGGTTTAGGTGGAAGGAAACTTAGAAAGGCAATAAAGACCTATTGCAGGGTGAATAACCATACCCAGGGCTATGCACTGAGGGGACCAAGACAGAGGTGATCTTGTGGAATGAAGCCTCACTGCACTAAATGAGTATAGCTGCCACTATCTATTAAGTACAACTATTGAGCTCTCTAGGCTGAGGACACAAATGTGCTTAGCAAATATTGCTCACTGTATAAACTGCCTCCTTCTCCTATGATACCTGACCTCTTTGACATACTCCCACAAGGAATCTCCCTCAACGACTGAACTCCTAAAGGCTTACAGGAGAGGTAAAGAAGGTGTTTAGATTCTGGCCTGTTACAGTTGGAGATGTTTTTGGAAAAAAAATACAAGTAAACAATTCAAACTCAGGGAAATCCTCTAAACGTGGGAGAAGGTTACAGCACATACTGAGCCAAAGTGCTATTTGTGTGATCAAGCTGCACATGCCTGCAAATTATATGAAACCACAATCTTATCAAAGGTCTAGCTCTGTCCAAACAGCCTCAACAAACTTCTTATTCAGGTACTTGGTGCCCAGTCCTAACGCCAGCACAGAGACACAGAAATGAGTAGGACATGGTGACAACTATCAGGTGAGTCATGCTAGGGACACAGACAAACCATCAGGTAGTCTTGTAGATGCTTCTTTGAGGTAGTCTCAGCACAAATCTGCTTTTTGTGTGAGCTTCTCAGGGACTGGTAACTCCTAGAAACCTGGTGCCTACCAGTGCTTGGCACAAAATTCCCGAACAAATAATAGATGTTTTAAATACAACAGCAGAAGTTCTCAAAGGTGCCAAAGTAAGGGCTCTCTCTTTGGGTGATGGGGTTGATGAGGGAGGTTTATTGGGTGAGGGAACATCTCAGCTCGGTTCTGAAGACTCACCAGGAACAACTCATCAACTAGCAAAGGGAGATCAAGAATACAGCATGTGAAAAGGTCACGAGCTACAGCAGGAGAATTATCAGTCAGGTGCAGTTGGTGCACAAAGTGAGACTGGAGATACAAGCTGGGTCAAAATAATGACAGGCCTGAAAGCCCTAAGTCAGAAGCTAGGGGAAAGAAATGAATCATAATCAGAACTTTAGTAAGAACTGAAGATCTAATTCACAAATAGCTCTAACAAGACATACAAATCAAAATTCAAAGTATCTGTGTCCAGAAGAAGCAGTTCCACCTTAGATATGCTGACAACCATCTCAGAGCTATAACTGCAGAGGAGGAGAAGCAGCAAACCTGCCCCCGCCCCAGGCCCTCGATGCCCCACTCCTACCTGAGCTGAGCTTTAAGTTCAGTAAACCTGGGCCGCCTGCTGGGGTCATAGGCCCAGCATTTCGTCATAAGGCTGTAGAGGGTGGGAGGACAATTTGGAGGCATTGGTAATCGTTCCCCATTTTCAATTCGACCGATCACATCATTATTCTTCACTCCTTGAAAAGGCTTCACGCCATGCATCAGTATCTCCCACATACACACACCTGCGGAGTGGGAACGAAAACAGTGCAGTGAGCTCAGCACCCAAAGAGAAAGGCCCAGGCTACAGGGACCAGATAGGCAGCTGGCAGATCTGGGCAACTCGCCTAAAAGATGGTGGCATTCAGTCAGTGCCCAAACACAGGAAGATAGCAACAGCTAGTTCATATGGTATGAAGAACAACATAAGAGTCAGAACTTTCTCAGTGGCTTATTTCTGAAAACTCTGAATTAGCAAGTAGTCCACCAGCTAATGTAATATGTTCCCAGCTTTACCAGTGATTTTTAGTTGCCCCACTACCAACTTAGGACCGTGTTAATTTGTTAAAGTCTTTTTTTTTAAAATATTTATTTATTTATTTATTATGTATACAATATTCTGTCTGTGTGTATACTTGCAGGCCAGAAGAGGGCACCAGACCTCGTTACAGATGGTTGTGAGCCACCATGTGGTTGCTGGGAATTGAACTCAGGACCTTTGGAAGAGCAGGCAATGCTCTTAACCTCTGAACCATCTCTCCAGCCCCAATTTGTTAAAGTCTTGAGCTCAAGAAAACTTAGATTCCTCACCAAGGTGCAAATGGGCATTATCATCTTGTTTAGATAACATCATCTTATCTAAAGACTAACCCAGGCCGCACACAAGAGCTAGTTCCGGGACAGGCTCCAAAGCTACACTACAGAGAAACCCTGTCTCGAAAAACAAAACAAAAACAAAAACAAAAGACTATGACTGGACCTCAGAAGGTGCACCCACTCTAATCCTGGGAATCAAGGATCTGTTCATCATCTTCTTATTCACCAAAGAATTTATCTTCCAAACAAATGAAAAACCTAACAGCACTGACACTACAGTGGTGACATGAAATAGCGAAACAATATAGGGGAATGATGTGCAGGTTTTTTCTCAGCATCCCAACAATGCCAGTCTGTATTCTAGCCCTTCTGAGTTCTTGTACCTTCTGGATAGGCCAGTTCTAAGGAGCCTTCCCTGCGTCTCACCTAGGGAAGTTACAGTTCTTTTACTTCTATT
The DNA here is from genome assembly GCF_037038515.1 of Microtus pennsylvanicus. NCBI lineage: Eukaryota > Metazoa > Chordata > Mammalia > Rodentia > Cricetidae > Microtus > Microtus pennsylvanicus. Next base: position 2,186,074 of record NC_134580.1, read on the forward strand.
CTTAAGCACATGTTTAGAAATGATGCCCTAGGAAGAAAGTATAGACTGGCAGAGTGAAGTTGGACTCTATGGAGGCAAGTGACATTATGTGTTCATTGGAACCGGATTCTGAAATTGACCCCAAATTTAGTTCACAGAACTAAAGTTCTAAAGAGTACCTGACAAAAATAACATGTGCTACAGAGCTGTTCCTCACTGGGAACCAGGACAGTATTATCAGCAAGTTCCAGGAGAGCCAGGGAAAACAAAACTTGAAAATACAAACCAACCAAACAAACAAACAAAAAAACAACAAAAAAATCCAATCTATGATGCCACTGATTATTAGAAATAGTAACACTACTATTTTATATGACGAAATGGGAAAATACTGCCACTGTAGATATGCAATAATCTTTTCTTACTATTTAGATTTTATTCTTACCAAAAGAACTCTTTTAAAACGATCATACACAGAAAGTAACAATACAACTCAAACTGACAAAGTTCACATGAAGATAAAAAGTACAGCTGCATTAAAAACTGTCCTGATGTGTATATATTCCACACTTTCTTCATCCATTCTTCCATTGAAGGACATCTAGGTTGTTTCCAGGTTCTGGCTATTACAAATAATGCTGCTATGAACATAGTTGAACAAATGCCCTTGTCATATGATCGGGCATCTCTTGGGTATATTCCCAAGAGCGGCATTGCTGGGTCCAGGGGTAGGTTGATCCCTAATTTCCTGAGAAACTGCCACACTGCTTTCCAAAGTGGTTGCACAAGTTTGCATTCCCACCAGCAATGGATGAGGGTACCCCTTCCTCCACAACCTCTCCAGCAAAGGCTATCATTGGTGTACTACTCAGCGGTAAGAAACAATGACTTCTCGAATTTTGCATGCAAATGGATGGAAATAGAAAATACTATCCTGAGCCGGGCGGTGGTGGCGCACGCCTTTAATCCCAGCACTTGGGAGGCAGAGGCAGGCGGATCTCTGTGAGTTCGAGACCAGCCTGGTCTACAAGAGCTAGTTCCAGGACAGGCTCCAAAACCACAGAGAAACCCTGTCTCGAAAAATCCAAAAAAAAGAAAAAAAGAAAAAAAAGAAAAAAAAAAGAAAATACTATCCTGAGTGAGGTAACCCAGACCCAAAAAGATGAACATGGGATGTACTCACTCATAATTGGGTTCTAGCCATAAATAAAGGTCAGTGAGTCTATAATTTGATATCCTAAAGAAGCTAAATAAGAAAGTGAACCCAAAGAAAAACATATAGCTATCCTCCTGGTTATGGGAAGTAGACAAGATTGCCGGGCAAAAAATTGGGATCTTGGGGGTGGGGTGAGAGGGGGGTAAGGGGAGATGGGGAGAGAAAAGTGAGAAGGGTAGGATGGGGAGAACTTGGGGAAACGGGATGATTGGGATAAAGGAAGGTGGGATAGGGGAGCAGGGAAGCACATATCTTAATTAAGGGAGCCATCTTAGGGTTGGCAAGAGACTTGGACCTAGAGGGGCTCCCAGGTGCCCAAGGCGAGGTCCCCAGTTAGTTCCTGGGGCAGCTGAGGATAGGGAACCTGAAATGACCCTATCCTATAGCCATACTGATGAATATCTTGCATATCACCATAGAACCTTCATCTGGCGATGGATGGAGATAGAGACAGAGACACACACTGGAGCACGGGACTGAGCTCCCAATGTCCCAATGAGTAGCAGAAGGAGGGAGAACATGAGCAAAGAAGTCAGGACCACGAGGGGTGCACCCACCCACTGAGACAGTGCGGCTGATCTATTGGGAGCTCACCAAGGCCAGCTGGACTGTGACTGAAAAAGCATGGGATAAAACCGGACTCTCTGAATATGGCGGACAATGAGGGCTGCTGAGAAGCCAAGGACAATGGCACGGGGTTTTGATCCTACTTCATGTTCTGGCTTTGTGGGAGCCTAGCCAGTTTGGATGTTCACCTTCCTAGACCAGGATGGAGGGGGGAGGACTTTGGACTTTCCACAGGGCAGGGAACCCTGACTGCTCTTCAGACTGGAGAAGGAGGGGGAGAGGAGTGGGGGGAGGGGGAGAAGAGTAGGAGGCTGGGAGGAGGCAGAAATTTTTTTTCTCTTTCAAAAAAAAAAAATTAAAAATTAAAAAAAAGAAAAAACAAAACAAAACAAAGATAAAAACTGTCCTGATGAATACCAACTCTAAAATCTCAAGATATTCCAAAAATGCTACAATGTGCAGAAATGGACATTTAGAATAGGAAGCACAGGGTCCTCTGAGAAGATGAGCATCTTGCCTTGTGGTTTGGACAGCCAAATACAACTTGCACCTGCACTGAATGGACCGAGAGCCTTGCTAACCCTGCCAAAGAAGTAAATGGATTAAAATAAACAGCATTTAGACAGAAGCTAAAGTAAAAATGCTTATTTGATATCTATGAAGTTAATTTTACTTATATAAGTTAAATAAACTTAATTGTATTTCTCTTCCAGAGCAGTTTCAAACTTTATAGAGATAATTTCTCAAGACTACCCACAAGAGCCACAGATGAGTATCTGAAAAGGGGGACATTTAAAATTAGATGGGGTCCAGCTAGAGAAGAGAATGTAAGAATCAGGCATCCCAAGCAGAAAGACCAACTTCAGGAAAGACAGTTCTGGAGACAGTAAAAAGAGTCAGTCAGTTTACAACCACAGAAAGTGTGTAAGCAGATCACACTTTCAACACAATATAGGCCACAGAGTAAGCAGGGAGGGTTATGTTTGAATGCCAAGTCAGAGGAGATGAAGTGCCAGCTCCCAAGCCTGGAGACAGGCAGTTTCAGAACAAGAGAAAGAAGTACAGATGTTCTGGGCCAGCAGTTTCTCCCAGAGCCAGAACAACCTACAAGTTGGGGACAGTAGAAGAGTATGAGAGAAGAGTAAACGGAACACAGGCAGCTGTCCCTTCTGGGGAAGGCAGAGGACAGCAGGAGCACAGATGAGAGACTACACTGGTCACAGAGGACATTGTAGCAGTGTCTAACAAGAGATGCTCATCTTAAGAGATGATGCTAGCTTTATTTTGCATAATATAGCAAAGTTGTTTTTTTTTTTTTTTTTAAATACTCACCAAACATCCACACATCACTAGCTGAGGTAAAACGTCGAAAATTGATTGACTCTGGAGCCATCCACTTAATAGGCAATTTTCCTTTGGAAGCTAGAAGATTAATTTTAGAAAATGAATTTTCTTTGTTAGCTGCTTGAGTACCTAAGAAAACTGGCCAAGATTTTTAGCATCACAATAAAAAGCATCAGTTCTGACACACAGGCATCCACTTCTTTGGAAGAATGACACATTTACTTGGTGCTTTGAGAGTTGAGAAGTGGCTAGCTTGGGTAGGGACAGAAAATTTGGATGCCTTTCCCCTCTTCATTTCAGGAAGAATCTGTGAGTGGTGGTAACAACATACAGCACATTACACAGGGCTTCATATTATACTGGAGCACATGCACCTGTAGTTGGGACCCTTGCTCTACAAATGCCCCATGTAAGAACATACATTCCACTCCTGCCGGCAAGTTATGTTCTAAGCTGGCCCAGATACAGAACTTGCTCCCAGAAAATACATAAACACATCACGTAGAGACTAAACCTTAAATCCTAAAATGTATCATTTTCAAGGGTTCTATTCTTTATAAACAGGGCTTAAACCCACTGACTGGGGTTCCGCTACTAACAGAAGCCGGAGCTTCTTCTCTACCTCCTAACCAACTCCTCTGGCTTAGAATGACTTTGGATGGAAATGTACAGCCCAGGAAAGCACAAAAGTTTTCCTGCCTTGTACATGCCCCCAAATGACTTCAAAATCATTGGTAGCATGTGTACAAACCTCTGCTTAATTCCAGATCTTAAAGGGTTACTGTGTTATTTCTTCTAAATTTTATAGTTACATGCCTTATAACTAAGCCATAGGCTGTTCTGAGTTATTTTGAAGTGAGGTCTGGGTTAAGATTGTCCAAGCACCACTGTCTGACAAGGCCATCCTTCCTCTACTAAACTGGCCTTGGACTTCAGGAAAACACATTGTGGCACACCGTGCATTAAAATCTTGATGTGTTTGTGTATACCTACTCTACCATTTGGTAGACTGAAGGGCAAGAAGTTTGAGACCAGTCCAGGTTACAACAATGAGACCCTGTCAAAAAAACCAACACTCCCCTTAACAAAACTCAAATAATACAGATTCATAGCTTATTTCCCAGCTGTTGCCCTAGATTCTCACCTTTATAGTAAGTACTATCTTCCATATATCGGGATAATCCAAAGTCTCCTAATTTTACACAATCATTTGAGGATACCAGAACATTCCGAGCAGCAATGTCCCTGATAAAGGAAAATTGGGGACAGTAAGCACAACAACAACAAAAATCTCATCAACTTATAATTATTACATACAGATATACAGGCAGGTATTTTGAAAGACAGCTTATACACAAGATGAAGAGATACATAGATCGTTTCATTTCATATGTATTCCTCTAGAGGATATTTACAAGAATGAGTTGATGATCCTTATGAATAATGGCAAAATACTTTCTCAAACACTGAAAACACTTATCGCCTTGATAAACTCACAGAGTAATGACATTATACTGACAAGCAGTGGATACACAGTCAGCATAACAGGAGATCTTCATAAACAATTCCCCGTAAGCACTTGTTCTGTACAACTTTTATGATGCAGTCTGCTATAATATTGGACATCAAAACAGTAACTCTACTGTGATCCTTACGGAACACATTATAGAAACTTTCACTTGTATTCCAACCCAAAGCTGCAAATTCTAAGTAACATTCTGAAGAATGACAAGTGCCATACAACATGTAAATATTCTGCAGTCTCAGGTCTGCTTTGGGGCTACTTCCACATATTTACTGTTCTGTAAGTTCAGGCTGTGGATTATGTTTGGAGAATGAACATATATCTTGAAAGCATCATACAAGAAAGGAGAAACAGTGAGTACTCGCAGGGGTACACTGAGACATTCTCACTGCAGTCTAGCCTGGCTTCAAATCCATGTATCAGCCTCTCAGGTGCTAGAATTAATGGTATGCACCACCATGACTGGTCTATGAAAATCTTTTTTTCTGCTAACAAGCCATGGTCCTTCCCTCTGAAAGGAGATAATAAACCGTGACTCCTTCAATCAACCCCAATACAGTTTCATTCTGAAGATCAGGCTGGCCTGGAACTCACAGAGATCTGCCTGCTTCTGCCTCCCAAGTTATTCAGATTAAAGGTGTGCCATACCATAGCTGACTCAACATCATGACTTTTTTTTTCTTTTCTTCCGTTTTATTTGTTTGTTTGTTTGTTTGAGATAATCTTGTGTAGCCTTTGTGTAGCCCTGGCTGAAATAGAACTAGCTGTGTAGACCAGGCTGGCCTCAAATTCACAGAGATTTGCCTGCTTTTGCCTCCTAAGCCCTGGGATTAAAGGCATGAACTACCATCAACCAGCAACACCATGACTTTCTATTGACTGAACACTAGGTTCAAATGATACACAAGCATCTTGTACAGAGTGCAAAGTAAGTTCCTTCTTTGTTTCTCACTGTTAACTGTTTGTTACTGAAATGGCCCCCTGGCAGATATGTTTGAACACCTGGTTCCCAGCTGATGGTGGCACCGCTTTGGGAGTTTGTGGAACTAACTGGCAGATCACTGCGGCAGACCTTGGTCAGCTGGTTCTAGGTTAGTTCCTGACACTACATACAGAGTGGTTTCTACTGCGATTCATTCCACACAATGGCCAGGATCCGCTTGAACCAAAATAAATCCTTCCTTCCTGAAGCTGTTTCTGTCAGGGATAAGAAAAGTGAATACACTCTAGAACTGCTCACCCCAATCAGTAGGCAGTGCAGCAGCTTCATGAATGCCTTACCTGTGAACAAATCTTTTACTCTCCAGATACGCAAGTGCCGTACTAAGCTGATAGGCATAGAGGATCAAAGATGCCAGATCCAAGCTGTATTTCCTTACTTGCAAAAATGACCTCAGCTTTTGAAACAATGGTCAAGACAAAAGAGAAGTAATTAGAAATACAGAATAGATATTAAGAGCACAAAAGATAGACACAACACTATGAAGGTCCCCAAATGATTTTTTTTTTTTAATGAAACACAGTCTCATTAACACACCTAGATGGGAAAGATGCTATGTAATCCTGGCAGGCCTGGAATTCTATGTGTAAACCTGGCTGGCCTTAAACCCACAGAGATCCTCCTGCCTCTGCCACCCGAGTCATAGTAAAGGCATGTAACAACATGCCCACCTTTCTAAATGGATTTTAAATTGTATTATATTTTAGTTCTTCTTTGATAAAGATAAAACAATATTTTTCATTTGAAATCCCTTTAAAATTTAGAATCTTTATGACTACAGACAAATTTCTAAAACATGTAAAAGATGGGCCCGAAGGGTAAAAAAAAAGTGAGCTATAAAGTATTGCTAAACAGTAATAGGCAGAGAACAGTCACTATTGCAATCACAGAACATCCATCTACCCCACTGCATCTTGCTGAGCTTCAGGGAGTGTTTTAGGGTAAGACAGGAGGAGGAGGAGTACATTTTCTTTCCTCGCCCATGGTTTTAATACCTACAATGGAGACACACTGGATTTTTCTCCCACTGGGCTTACCAATCTTATCACTTATACCATTCATTCAGCTAGACACTAATACAAAATTTTATCAACACCCAAATTTCTAAAAAAAAAAAAAAATAGTAAATAAAAGGGAAGCATTTAGCACCAGCATTTAGCAAACTCCTCAAAAGCAAAAGTGAGGGAAAGGGAAAAAAAAGAAAAACTAACTAAACCCATCCATTACCCTCCATTTGATTTGAAAGGGCAGAGAGAAGGGAAGAGGATGATGTAAAATGAATACTAGTTACCTCCCTGCTCAGTTAAGAGTTTGACTCAGGGGCTGGACGGATGGTTCAGAGGTTAAAAACACTGGCTGCTCTTCCAGAGGCCTTGAATTCAATTCCCAGCAACCACATGGCAGCTCACAACCATCTATAATGAGATCTAGTGTCCTCTTTAGGTATATAGGCAGAACATAATATACATAATAAATCAATCTTGAAAGAGGGAGGGAAAAAGGGGAGAGAGAGAAAGGAAGAGAGAGAGATTGAGAGAGAGAAAGAGTTTGACTCAGGAAGGCGGCAGTGGCACACGCCTTTAATCCCAGCGTTTAGGAGGCAGAGGCAGACAGATCACTGTGAGTTCGAGGCCAGCCTGGTCTACAAAACAAGTTCCAGGACAGCCAGGGCTCCACAAAGAAACCCGGTCCCGAAAAACAAAACAAAACCAACCAACAAATTAATTAAAAAACAAAAAAACAAAACAGAGTCAGACTCAGTAACCTGAGTGGAGCTCAGCATCTGAAGATCTGCTTTTCTAGCAAGCTTCGATCACACCTTTTTCTAGGTGGAGGTGACGACTGATTAGTTTCCAAGTTTTTGGAGAATATCAAACAGGGCCAATGATTCTCTGTTACTCATTGTTTGTTACTCACAGGTGTCAAAGAAACTGAGTAATAGGTTAGTCTGAAAGACTTGAAGTGAATTCTCAAAAGGATTAAGAAGCTGTTTAGATTTAGCACTGTTTCTTTCACCCTCAAGTCATGAAGCTAGTTCTTTAGAAAAACTACCTGGTTATCTGCTGTCATCTGTTCCAATAACACACCTAGATGGGAAAGAAACTACTGAGGAGGGAACTGTCTGGGAATGCAATGGTTAAGATTTTATCTCATTTTATGCTAAAGAAGGGGCCTATATTGTCTAGAAGGCTTCAAATTTCTAGGGTAAAGGAACCAACCCTCTTCAAACTCACAAGAAGAGGTGACTACAGATGTGTTCCACCAGGCCCAGTTCAATGAAGTAGACATTTATACCACAGCTTCTGAATAAAAAGCACACATAATCCTCAACAATGTAACCTGTGTATTTGTGTTATGCAGGTGAGGAATATCACACAGCAGGTACAAGGCTGTTGCCACCATGGCTAGACAGTCTGGGATCTTGGTACCTCTCCAAGCGTGCACAACTCCATGATTATCCAGACGGGGTTCTCTGTAATGACTCCAATCAGCTTCACGATGTGAGGATGGTCGAACTGACGCATTGTTACTGGGGGAAAGTGGTCTTCAGTTAATCTCCTGAAGCCTTTTCAGGTTCTTTTTTTTGGGGGGGGGGGGGGGAGTCTCGAGACAGGGTTTCTCTGTGGTTTTGGAGCCTGTCCTGGAACTAGCTCTTGTAGACCAGGCTGGTCTCGAACTCACAGAGATCCGCCTGCCTCTGCCTCCCAAGTGCTGGGATTAAAGGCGTGTGCCACCACACCGGGCTTCACGTTCTTTACATTACCTCACTTTACACACAAGGCTGAATCGTTAAAAACTTTGTGCTCAATGTCACAGGTCAATCTTGGTTGTATGTGAGTGAAAACTGGCAGAAAAAAAGGCACATGGCACTATCAGGGCACAAGATAAAACCCATTCTGGGGAGAAAATAAGGTGAAAGGGGGAGTTCAAGAGTTATACCCAAAAGGCAACAACAGGGACTTCTAAATCTTGAACATAAATAGCTCTAGCACCTATCACTGTGGTCTTGTTTGCCAGAGTGTATATATATATATGAATGATCTCAGGTCCCTAAAGAGAACCATTCCCACATAGCAGTAAGGAACTGTGTGAAAGAGAAACACTAGATGGTATCTGGCTTTCATGTTCTACTGTGGCCCAGTACTTTTGTCAGGAGGGACCCATGCCAAGTGATGTCCACAGAAGTCATCGGGCTTGACCACCTGACTGAGTCCAAGGAGACCCAGAATGTACTGCATACACATATACCTATGTATGGCACATAACCATTCAAATTTTTTACAGCTATCTAGCATCCTAACAAAAGCTAACCTTAAGAGTTACAGAAGCTAAACGTCCAAGTAGTTAAAGGCAACCAGTTCAGTGGCCATAGAAACATAAGACTTTAGACTGCTAAAAAAACAAAACAAAACAAAACAAAAAATAAAACAAAAGGATGTCAAGCAAGGAAATACTGTAACATCAAAAGTATCCATCTCTGAGTGAGCATGCACACATGAATGCAGCTACCCATTAAGGCCAGAAGAGGAAGTCAGATTCTCTGGAACTGGATTTACAGGTAATTGTAAACCACCTGATGTTGGTGTTGGAAACTAAATCCAAGCCCTTTATAAGAACATGTACTTAACTGCTAAGCCATCTCTCCAGCTCCTGCTTGTTTCTTTGGAGAATAGAAACCCAAAATATATCATTAAATTCTGTATTGTTAAATTCAGGTCACTGCTTAATCACTCTGTAACTCTGGTTTTACATAATCATCACACATAGTTTTCATAATTTTTTTAATATTTACTTATTATGTATACAATATTCTGTCTGTGTGTATGCCTGCAGGCCAGAAGAGGGCACCAGACCTCATTACAGATGGTTGTGAGCCACCATGTGGTTGCTGGGAATTGAACTCGGGACCTTTGGAAGAACAGGCAATGCTCTTAACCTCTGAGCCATCTCTCCAACCCATGATTTTTATTTCATTTGAAATAATTAGTGCAGATAATACAGAGCACAGAATGAGGAGGTGAGGAGGGTCTTGAAGTCATATGGAAACTGTCACACTACACTAGAATTCCCAGGTTAAGTTTAGCCTGTCATTTATCTATCTTGCAGTAGATGAAGAACTAAGGGCTGCCACCTGCTTGTCAAGTAAACTCATTGCAACCTTGCCTTTCTGTGTAGTCCTTTATGTATCTGTGTTTCTGCAGCACTGAAGAATTGAGATGGAAGCTACATTGTCATCAACGTTGAAATCTTTACTATCTGGCTCACAACCAAAGTTGTTGAGATGGCCTAGACATATTCTTCAATTCTAGGCCATCTTGCCCATCTTACTTATAGCCTGGGAGAGTCATCTACACTGCACCTGTCACAGTCCCCAAGGAAGTAGTGAGCAACCTTGTCAACAGAAAGTCTTAATCTAACCTGGCTATTTCTATAGAAATATACAACTGAGTTCTGCAGTGGTGTTCTCCAAAATCACAGCACATCACCTGCTTAGATATATGCACTTGTGAAAAAGAGACAATGCATAAAACCCTCTCCAAGGTAAGGCAGGCAGGAAGCTAGGTCTGAAGACTAGCTGGTCTGTCATTCTGAGGCTTAGGTACATGAGATAAAAGCCATTGGCCAGGTCCCTTTTTATTCTCAAATCAGGGATTGAAGAATATGTCTAAAGATACAGTTAACAGATGATATTACAGTGTGAATTACTCTGTGGTGACTGACTAGATGGCCAGGTGGCATGAAATGTAAAGTGGAAGAGATCCATCCAATGTTTGTGTACTGACCACCACTGAAGTTCTGTCCTGTGCTGATTGCCTTCCCCAGGCCAAGTCCTACAATGGTCCCTGTGCAGAGTGATGAGTATATAGCCCTTTCCCCCACAGAGTTTAAAGTCTAGAGGGAGAGACAGATAATAAGCACATGTGATCATTGTATATATATTTAATCATGAACTCTGAGGAGCAGAATGTGGTCCTATGGGTGACAGTAGCGGGCAGGAGGCAGGGACTTAAAGGATAAGATGCAGAAACCCTAAGAGAAGAGAATGAACATCAGTGTGCTTGATATGGACATGCTAGATAAGATCCTACTTCCCACCACTGTTCTTTCAGGAGAGAAGGCCCATAATGCATAGCTCATCTGAGACAGCCTTACAACTGGGATGTAACACACCTAGGCCAGAGGGTTGAGGGTGGTAGGGAGAATCAATTCTTTATAAATTTCACTCAGGAGGCTGTCATAGGAAGCCTCTCCTGGGGTTTCGGTCTGACTCTGTAGGGCAGGAAGCTAGTCATGATCCTGACTCATCTATAGCTTATGGGCTCTATCAGGACAGAACTGTGTTGTCTTGGTTACCTCTGTACTCATGGTGCCTGCCAAGATCTAGGCTAGAGTGATTTATGCGCAAGTATCAACTCCAAGATGCTAAATGCTACAGGAAGCAAATAAAAAGCATGTACCACCTTCCTCTACATGTAAACATGTCTGCCTGTGGAAACTTGACAAATCTGGACATTAATCAGCAAGGTGAGTAATGATGCCTTATAAAGTGAAAGCAACTTTCTTGCAAAGACAGCTGGATTCAGGAAAAAAGTCAGAAGGAGTTGCACAAAAGTTTCAAAGAACTTACAGGCTTCTTGAAGGAACTTCTCTCTCACGCTGTCCGAAGTACAGTTTTTACATGTTTTGATTGCAACAGCCAAAGCTGGATTCTCCTGTGTCAGGGAAATTATAGAATCATACATACATGCAAAAAGTTCTCTGTATTAGTCAACACACACACACACACACACCCACACCCATTTGCTTTGTAACTGTGGATTTATGATCAGAAAGAACTAGAACTATAAAATGAGTGAGTTAAAAAATATTCTGTATTTTTAACTGAAAAAAATTCCAGAGTAAAATGGACATGCATGTGAAACGCCACAGGTAAGTCACTTATGTATGTACCAGTGAAAAACAGATGCAAGGGTCCCTGCTTTGGGTCAGCTGGCATTCCAGTGTGAAACACCAAAGATAAAGTCAGTCATTTCACAATGTGTTAGAAATGCATTTTAGCAGAAAGGAATAGATCAGGCAAAACGTGGGGGACAAAGTGGTGGCAGCTGTACAAGGAACACTTCACTAAACAGATGAAAGGAAGACAAAGATCCTGAGAAGATAGAGCTAGTCATACCGAGGGGAAGTTACATGTTATTAAAGGAATGGTGAACATGCAGTTCAAGGGAATTGGGGATGGGGGCAGTGTACCAAAGGCTTCAGCAGCAGAGTGTGTGTAAGTGTAGAAACACAGACAGGGAGCTAGACGGAGGTGTGGGATAGGAGAGTGAGCCTCAAATGAGTAGCACTCTTGCAGCAGCCTCTCCAGTGCCCAGAATGTAAGCAGAGTGTAAGCAGGAGCCACTGTGCATAACTGAACCTGTGGTTCTGATCATTTGGGTTTGGAAGGGGCACTCTGGCTCCATCTGCTGCTGAGAGATGATACAGAAGGTGAGGTGAGGCATGGAGAGTGATGTGAAAGGCTATTGGTGGAATGGACAGTGGGCAGCAGTGGAGGTGGGAGGAGGACTGGGCATTTGGATTTTTTCCCTCAAAGTTGGGCAAAAGTGGCCCTTGTAGTGACAGGAAAGAGTGAATTCAGGTTTTGACCAGAGAAACTAATAATGTGGAAGGAAAAATCAGAAGTTAATGGTTTCTAAAAGTGATAAGCTGGGATGTTGTTGAGACACAAAAGGCTTTAGGGACAGTCCAAGTCCTTGAGACTATACATTGCTAGAAGAGACAGCAGGTCAGGACTGTGCTTTGCACCTCTACAGCAATGGGAAAGTCAGAGAAAGAAGAAATAATGGTAAAGGAGACTAGGAAGGCATGACCTACAGAACAGGAGAAAATCCAAGAAAATGTGTAGCTCTAGAATCCAAAGTTTGTCTTCAATAAGTTCAAAGGAAAGAGCTTAAGAGAAAAAAGAAGGGAAGAAATGGTCTGTTGTTTTGAGCAAACCAAGGACACGGTATGGATGAGCATGGGCAGATAGATATTGTATTTGATAAAACCATTTATTTACCTTACTATATGTAATAGGCCTCACTTTCTGTCATTAAGCAAAGCAAAAAAAAAAAGAAGAGGAAATAAAAGTGGAGTAAACAGGACTTTACAAATGCCAAGTCACCTCGGTCTCACTGTCTCTGCTGCCTAACTCCTGTCATCATCCTATGAAATGTAGATTAATAACCCAGGCAGAGGCACACTTCAGGACGAAGGCCATGATATAGTGCTGCTGTGAATCCTTCTTTGAATCCGTCTACAGCCTCTTGCTTCCTAAAAATGGCTAGGTGTGAAGAGAACTGTGCTATCTGATCTCCTCTATGTGGTCTGTGTTTGGTTTCCTTGGTCAGCTCTGAGTATTTCTGTGATCTCTGTAGGTTTCCCATTGGACTACTGCTATTTTTTTCTTGAGAATGGACTACTCGGACCCAGGTCCTGTGTGCTGAACATGAGTCAACAGCTGCTAGAAGGCATAGTAGGTGCCAAGCCCATGCTGGTAGAAGGACAGCTACTTAAAAAGTGATTCAGGGCAACTCATAGTCACCAAAAGTATCAGTTACAAGCAGCAAGAACTGGATTTAAGAGAGTTGAGGAAAAAAGGAGCTTCACGCCTTTTCAGTGATGGGACATGCTGAAGGACAGGTAAAGCCATAAACCATGTGACAAAATATAGACTAACAGAAATGGGTTAATTTAAGTTGTAGGAGTTGTTAGGAATAAGCCTGAGCTATCAGTCAGACATTGGTAATATAAGCCTCAGTGTATTTATTTGGAAGCTGCTGGTTGAACAGAAATCCTACAAAAGATGTTTCAATGTGGGACTGGAATTTCCCCATAAGACCTGACAAAGCTTAAAAGAGGATACTAAACACACACACACACACACACACACACACACACACACACACACACGAATCAAACTCGGCTTCTTGGTAACTGCTTTTTCTTGAGTAGGCTGTTTGCTAGTGGCAATCAGAGGCACAGCTCCTTTAAGAGACTGTGTCCTGACTCAGTGCTAGGTGGTTCTTTAAAGAGGTTTTGCGATCAAACACTTAAATGGGATTTATAAGCAGCAGGTGGAATACTACTCAGTGGCAGCATAGACCCAAAAGCTCCCCAGAATTGGGGCAGTAAATGTGGCTCTTGTGTTGGTACCTCTGCCATGAAGCTAGACTGTCAGGGAATCAAGCGTGGTAGAGTCAGCCGCCAAAGCAGAGACACCACTTAACATTTTAAAGGCTCACGTGGTCAGAAAAAATATTACAGATACTCAATAAAGAGAGATTCAGATGAAAAAAAGAAAGAAAAACTCTAAACATATTATAGAGTGTTTAAAAATATACATAAACTTGGGAGAAAGAGTAGATACAGACAATCATATGAAAATGCTTAAAAATAACAAAGTTCTTTAAAAAGGAATAAAGTCGGGCTGGAGAGATGGATCAGTGGTTAAGAGCATTGCCTGCTCTTCCAAAGGTCCTGAGTTCAATTCCCAGCAACCACATGGTGGCTCACAACCATCTGTAATGAGATCTGGTGCCCTCTTCTGGCCTTCAGGCATACACACAGACAGAACATTGTATACTGAATGAATGAATGGATGAATGAATGAAGTCATAAAGATGGGAAATACATAGAGTTTGTATTCTGTGTATCACTGTGTTGTCATTGAATTTTCTGAATGCTAACAAATGAACAATAACTGTTAAAACACACTGGATTATGAAAAGTGCTAGATTAAATCAACCTATATATTTAAAAAATGTTTTGACTTCAAAATGAAAGTCAAAAGATAGGCTGCTTTGGAAGAAAAATTATGCTTTTATTTCCACAGGAAAGGAGAAGCTGTGGATTCATTCTGGGTTAAAGAAAATCAGGTCTGGTTGCAGAAGACTCCCTGAAATCTTGGGTACAGACACTTAAGAAACAAAAAACCTACAAGAACTACAAGACACATAACACATATTTTACCTGCTCAAACATAAAACAGAAAAATCCTCTTTAACTGACTTTTGCACACCACATAAGTTTTATGTATTTTAAGAACAAGGGACCAAGCACCAATGAAAATGGATGAGCCAGGTGATCCAGCATCTGAAAATGCCTCTGTTGCAGTGTTCTTCGAGTTATGCATCCATATAAGCTTGAAGGCTTCTGCCTGAGATGGTACAGCCTCACAAACTATTCTAGCCAAGACTTAAGCATTATTCTGAATTTTCTCAGGAATCTGCTAAGATGCCAGTGCCCCCAAATAAGAGAAAGTAGCCTAGAAAATAATACCCACATTCCCAAAAGATGTGCTATAGATGCTTATTATGTAAGGGAGGTTGGTTACAAGTTGTTATTGGTAATGATCAGGAAAAAAGTTAAACAAGGGAAGTTAGGTTCTAGGATCTTTTTCTCAAATGAAAAGGGGGATATAGAAATGATAGGATAAAAGGGTAGACTACTGAATCTACTTTAATCCAAAAAAGAACTATTAATTATTTTTTCAATTTTTTTTATTGATATTTATTGAGCTCTACATTTCTCTCTGCTCCCCTCCCCCCTTGAACCCTCCCTCAAAGTCCCTATGCTCCCAATTTACTCAGGAGATCTTGTCTTTTTCTACTTTCTACTTCCCATGTAGATTAGGTCTATGTAAGTCTCTCTTAGTGTCCTCATTGTTGTCTAAGTTCTCTAGGATTGTGGTTTGTAGGCTGGCAATCTGTTGCTTTATGTTTAAAAACCACCTATGAAGCCGGGCGGTGGTGGCGCACACCTTTAATCCCAGCACTGGGGAGGCAGAGGCAGGCGGATCTCTGTGAGTTCGAGACCAGCCTGGTCTACAAGAGCTAGTTCCAGGACAGGCTCCAAAAACCACAGAGAAACCCTGTCTCAAAAAAAAAAACAAAAAACCTATGAGTGAGCACATATGATAATTATCTTTCTGTGTCTGGGTTATCTCACTCAAAATAATGTTTTCTAGCTCCATCCATTTTCCCACAAAATTCAAGCTGTCATTTTTTTCTGCTGTGTAGTATTCCATTGTGTAAATGTACCACATTTAGAACTATTAATCTTAAATATTATATAACGGTTAGGATTTTGGCTTATTAATACAAATTTAAAGTTAATTTTGTTATACTATATGTACATTTCTACTCTTGTTTAAGGTATTGTGTTTATGCAGCTCATTTAAAAATATAATAATTAAGAAATACAGATTACTAGTCATCTATAATAGTCAAAATTATAGTCACGTTAGATATGTTTTCAAGGTTACACACAGATATATTTAGATAGATGGTCTTCAAACACTTCAAAGAATTACTGAATACAGCATTTAATATGTTTAATAATCGAAGACTTTTCATGACAGTGAGATATGCCTGCTTCTCGAAGCACCAATCTACTTCAGAGAAGATGATGGGCATCAAAGAAACTCTGTATGGAGTTTGTTTCCTTTATGGTAAAAGCTAGCTATATGGGTAAAGAAACTATCCTTGCCTCAATTGCTGACAGTTACTGTTCAAACTGGCCCAGCAAGATGCAAGATATGAACTTTGCAAAGATAAAGAAGGACATGCCGGGTGTTGATGGTACACACCTTTAATCCCAACACTCAGGAGGCAGAGGCAGGTGGATCCCTGTGAGTTCTAGCCCAGCCTGATCTACAGAGTGAGCTCCAGGACAGGCTACAAAGCTACACAAAGAAGCCCATCTCAAAAAACCAAGGAAAGACAGTTCTTCAAAATTCCCTGCTTTACAGGAAAGACTGTGAGCTATGCTAGGCCAATAGGCCAGAGCTGGATGCCCTGATGTAGCAGAGGAACTTTGGGTGACTGTCTAGGCAGCCTGATGTCCCTTATCATTAGGTAACATTTCATCCTTCTGGTGTCTTTGATGGAGTTAAAGACTAAATAGTTAAACTTACAATTTTCCTTAGTAATGATAGACAGCAAATTAAGTATAAAACTTAAGATGCAACAAAATAAGATAGATAATATTTTCTCTAATTTTGATAAATAAAAATAGACTGGATATTGTAACTGTAATTCTTAGTTGATAACTGCTTTTGTTGTATATAATCTTACTATGTTAAAGTTAAAACCTTCCTTCTTAACTAGACAAAAGGGGGGAAATGCTGTGGAATAATCCTTTTGTACACTGTGAAGATTTGTCACTGTGATTGGTTTAATGAAGAAACTGACTAGCTAGTAACTGAACAGGCTAAAGTTAGGAGGGAAGAGTCAAACTGAGAATGATGGGAAGAAGGGGAGAGTCAGAGGAGTTGCCAGGAGACACAGAGGGAGCAAGATATGTTGGACAACAGGTAAAGCAACGAGCCATGTGGCAATACATAGATTAATAGAAATGGGTTAATTTATGTTGTAAGAGCTAGTTAGTAGTAAGCTATCAATCAAGCATTTAAAATTAAAAGTAAGACTTTCTTGTGGTTGAGAAGAGGCTGCCCGGACGGGAAAACTCTGTCTAGAGGGAGATCCTCTGTTCACTATTTTCAAACACTTAGCTAATTTACCTTGTGCCTTACAACTTTATGACACTAACATGCTAACCTTCGACTAGCACCTTTTGTCCTTACTTTCCCTGGGAACCTAGACTCACAGAGAGGAGCCACTTACTTTCTGAGTCCACCAGAAGGCACAAGATTATTTTTAAGGTGGCAGGATGTAAGCAGAGCTTTAGACAGCACTTGGTAAGGGTGAATTTTATGTTCCCTTTTGAATAGATCATGAGGGAATTAGAAGTGAGACAATATTTTTCTGAATGTTTTTGTGAGGTTGTTTTGAATAAGTTTAATTTTTTGGTTGCTTAAAGAGAGAGAGAATGAGAGACAGACAGACAGACAAAGTTTCATTTTGTTATGTAAATAGGCTGCCTTGATCTCACAATCCTCCTGCCCTGTTTCCTAAGTGCTAGGATGTCAGGTGTGTCCCTCCACACCTCTTCCACCAGTGAGTTAACATTGAAGGCTGCTCTTTCTAATGTGTGGGCCTCACCCTGAAGACTTCCACAAAGAAGTGAGAACTGAGAATATTTACTGTCTTTTGGCCTTAGAATAACTAGCCTTTACTTTCTCCACTGTAGACCGGCTGGCTTCAAACTCACAGAGACCTGCCTGCCTCCAAAGTGCTGGGAATTAAAGGAGTGTGCCACCATTGCCGGGCTCTAAGATAGATTCATTTTTAAAAACAAAATGATGGCTGGAAATGTAGCTCAGGAATATAGCATTTCCCTAACATGTCCAAGTCACTAGATCCAAACTCTGACAGTACAGAAAGGAAAAAAGGGGGTGTGGCAGACGACAAGGAAGGAGTTCACCAATTCTGTGGTGTGTGCCAGGTGAGAAACAAGTCTGAAAATCTACTCATCAGCAGCTGTAAAAGGAAAAGGCAGCCCACCTGATTTGGTAACAGAAATTCATGAGTCTCATTTCCTATCACCTCAGACAGGCAGAGCCATGTCTAAGCTTAGGTCTTCTACCCAATTAAGACCCAGGCTTCCTTTTGCTGTATTTTATCCTCAAAAGGTGGAGTTAAGACAATGAAAATATATACAGAAATAGGTTTTTTGAAACGGAAAAAAGAAAATAGATAAATGTATAATAAAGTGATGGAACACAGTACAAGAATAGAGCTATGTGAAAATTCTGGGTGCTTGTGAGAAAACTCTAAGAAAATAAGACAAGTTTTATAACCTTCATTTCTTCAAATCACAGTCAGCTGTTGGTATTATGTACCTCTATGGAAAAACATGTTTTTGTCACATGTGGCTTATCCTCGGGACTGAACACCTTATTTGTGTGATTCTGCTTAACCTTCAGAATATAAATTGTTTGATGCTCTGAATAAAATGGGCCTCTGCATGAAACTTTAGTCTACCTCATTTTAAGACCAGCTCTCCCAGGTTTATACTGCCAACTAGAACTGTAAACAATGTATCCTGTAATCCAACTTAAGAACACAGGAAAGGCATCAGAAGCAGAACACCCAACTACATGATGGAACAGGAAAGAAGCATTCCCTTATACCTGGGTAAGGGATATTTAAAAGGGCAGTTATGGAGGCTCTATGAAAAAAAGCATCTTGCCGGGCGATGGTGGCACACGCCTTTAATCCCAGCACTCGGGAGGCAGAGGCAGGCGGATCTCTGTGAGTTCGAGTCCAGCCTGGTCTACAGAGCTAGTTCCAGGACAGGCTCTAAAGCCACAGAGAAACCCTGTCTCGAAAAACCAAAAAAAAAAAAAAAACAAAAAAAAACAAAAAAAAAACCAGAAAGAAAGAAAAAGTTTCTTCAAGAAGTATATACTGAAATAATTCTGAAACATAATTTAAAAATCATCAATCTAGAAAGAAAAAGAGAAGTATGAGGGACACTAGTGAAGTTATGGAGATACTGGCTAGGAGATATGTAAAATAAAGAGTGCTTTGGAAAACTGGTAGATAAAAAGTTAAACATAATTACTATATGAGGAAGTTCCACATATTATTGTTCATAGCAGCATTTAATAACCAAACAGTAGAAACAACCTAGATGTTTAGTAAGTAGAAAATAGATAAATGAATGGGACCTGGAGGGATGGCTCACTGGCTAATAACCCTTGCTACTTTCCCAGAGGATCCAACTTCAATTTCCAGCTCCCACAAGGCAGCTCACAACTGTCTGTAATTCCAGTTCTAGGGGATTCAACATCCTCTTTTGACCTCCTTAGACACCAGTAAAGTATATGATGCACATATATACATGCGGGCAAAACACTCATACACATAAATTATTTTAAAAAAGGATAATTAAAAGGCGGTTCATCTAGGCAAAGGAATATATATTATAAGGCAACAAAGAGGAAGAAGCAGGCATACTGTAGGATTCCATTTATATGAAATAGTCCCTCAACAGGGAAACTGAGAGGCACCCAGGAGGCAGAAAGGGAACAAGTGGCTGCCAGAGGCTAGGAGGGACGTGTAGTGTGAACTAGGAGGGATGTGTAGTGTGAACTGGATGTGTAGTGTGAACTAGGAGGGATGTGTAGTGTGAACTAGGAGGGACGTGTAGTGTGAACTAGGAGGGACGTGTAGTGTGAACTAGGAGGGACGTGTAGTGTGAACTAGGAGGGATGTGTAGTGTGAACTAGGAGGGATGTGTAGTGTGAACTGGATGTGTAGTGTGAACTAGGAGGGATGTGTAGTGTGAACTAGGAGGGATGTGTAGTGTGAACTAGGAGGGATGTGTAGTGTGAACTAGGAGGGATGTGTAGTGTGAACTAGGAGGGATGTGTAGTGTGAACTAGGAGGGATGTGTAGTGTGAACTAGGAGGGATGTGTAGTGTGAACTAGGAGGGATGTGTAGTGTGAACTAGGAGGGATGTGTAGTGTGAACTAGGAGGGATGTGTAGTGTGAACTGTAACTGCTGACGGGTACCAAGTTTTTTAAGTGAACAAAGAGTTTTAAAACTGACTGTGGTAAGTTGTTGCGCAATTTTGTAAACACTAGCCTTATATACTTAAACAATCAAAAAATCAGTCTTGATTTCTGGTAGTCAAAAGGACTTACTGGGCTCAGGTACACGCCTTGATGTACGTCTCCAAACTGACCTTCTCCAATACAGCGTCCAAGTTCTATTCTTTCTCTCTGAATCTCATAATCCCTGGCTGAAAAACACGACCCACACATATATAAACAGGCACAGAATTCCAAATGTTGGTATAGCACGATACATTTGTCTAATTAACATTCATGAATACATTTTCATTTGCAGCATACCAACATAAAAATGTTTGAAAGAGTGGAACTCTCTTAAACATTATCTTAAAGACTATCAGCAATCAATCAGTTATGGCGTTAGCAGAACTACCAAACAATGAGTTTGGCTGAATGTAGTTTTTTTTTAAGTCCATAATGTGCTTAGGAATCTGATTTATTTGGTATCATATAACTTTCTAAATAATGGCTCTAAATACTTAATTATATGCTTAATTAATAATCACTACTGGTTTAGATATTAATATATGAAGACTATAAAATTATTCAAAGCAATTATTTTTTAAATAACTGAAATTTGTAAGTATGGAAGCAACATTAAACTGTTAGGAGTAAACTATATTTTAAAAGTTTAAGAGTTTTCCACTTCATTATAATCCTATCTCTAGATTATTTATGAAGCTAAAAGAGTTTAAAGAGGCAGTTTCTAGAAATTAATTTCAAAATTAGATGACTTTGACTTGAATATACCAGCACAAATGTTTGAGAGTATGTATTCCCAAATGATGAGTTACAGTGAGTTATTTAGCAGACTGCTGAGGCACATGGAAATAAAATATCTGCTAGGAACACAGAAAAACCAAACTCAGGTAGATTAGCCATTTAGTCTTAGGTCACTTCAAGCATGAGAATCACCCCATGCCACCCTACATGTGTTCCAATTGTGGCATGAGCCACACAACAGATAAGAGTTAACGGACTCCTGTGTCAGACAACTAAATCCAATAGATCGCACAAGTTTTAGACAGCTGTTTTCCTTCCTCTTTAAAATCAATTTAGCTAATAATTCCATCGATTTAACAGTATGAGTAAACCAATGACAAGTTTGAAAACATATTAACTAAAACTGAAACACCGTATCACTCCATGGTGGCAATTGCAAGCAAATGCAGTTATGTCAAAGGATCCTGTTACCTTCATCTATTCCATAGCTTTCTGTATTGCAATTAAGAGAGGAAAAAAAAAGTGGAAGACCTTGCTTAGAAATTGCTAGTAGCAATTAGGTTAACAACAACAAACTTGGAGAATACATTTCAATAGCATTTACTTAATTATTTTAAGCACAGATGAATAAAAAAGGAACGAAACACATATAACAACTAAACATCTTCGCATTAACTCAAAGACATTTAAATAGGTATTTCATAATTCTGGATAAAAGATATTTGCATTTCCTAGTCTATTATAAGTAACAAAACACAAATGTGGATTCTCTGAAATGACTAAAGGCTAGTCAAAATAGCAAACCCAAGTTGAACTGATTTTCCAAGTTGCTACTGGCAACCCAAACCTATGTATTCATCTCAGTTCCTGTACAGATGTTAAAGGGACTCTTGAAAGACAGGTGGACATGCACAGAGAAGTACAAGCCTCAGAGGCCTGTCTGTTTTCTCTTTGTTTTGGTAATGTCTCCCTAATGCATACAGAAAATCCACAGGAGAACACTTTAAAAATATTCAACAAGAAAAGTACAGAATTTCAAAAAAAGTAGGTTTTTTTTAATACATAAAATCAGGTAATTTGGACTCCAAGTTAATTCTTAAGGCCTAGATGTGGCCTTTAATTAACTAATTGATTGATTTTTACACCAAAGTGAAAATTTAAGGACTTATCTAATTCAAGATATGAGGACAACAGACTCCCAAGCAGGGTCTGGGGCATGTAGATTTTCTTCTACCAATAAGGTGCATAGCCACTGGGAAAAAAGAGTATGCTGGCTTTTCCAAGCTGGAATAGGCCATAAAGGGTTCTGTGTTGTGCTGTCCAGTTTTGTGCAAGCTCCTTCCAGTGTGCTGCTTAGATGGAAGGCTAGTCTCTACTAGTGAATGGCAATGAGGATAATTCAAGGAGAAAAGCAAGCCACACAATGTATGCGAATACACTTTTGAACTTAAAGTAACACCACTCAGTCTGAGCATATGCACATCTGAACTCGAAATAATACTCATTTTCTATAGATGCAAAATAATCAGTGAAGGCTACATTATCATAGAACCAAAAAAATGAGGTCATGAAAATTCTACAATTAATTGAAAGAAATTATTTCTGGCAACTGCATTTCAGGCTTCTGACTTTAAGGGAGGTATACAGACTTCTACCCAAAAGCTGAAAGAACATTTCTGTTAGGTGCTCAGATGACAGATGTGCTCTTCTAAAGCTTTTGTGAGAAGCAGCCTACTCACTTGAGGGCATGGTGTATGTGTCTTCCTCATCGATAATCTCAGCGTAGTCATCTGTCTCTGGAAGAAAACAGACAGGTTAGGTGAACTCAAATGCTTGACCACTTGGCCTTTAACATAAATTCAAGCAGCAGGATTCTGTGTCCCAAACCCACACTGTGCAAATGTCTCCTCAGAAAACTAGAATTTAGATTTTGCTCACATGTAATTATGGAAAAAAAGGGTCAATGTGGCCCAATGTCATCACATACATTTGTTTATATCATCAAACAAACTTTTTTATCAGAAGGCAAATAGGCTAATAGTCCTTGTGAAGACCAGGAATATGTGAATTAAGCACTACAAAATTCAAAGGAGATGTCTATTTAACCTAGAGCTCTCCCTCAACTGCACCAAATGTACATATGTACCACACTGTGGCCTGATGTGAATTCACAAGTGAGACAGGTGTCTTCAAAGTCCACTTTGCTCCATTTATCCTGCAAGGTCAACGGTCAGTTTCTTCTCAGAGAACATACAGTGACCCAGTTACTGAGGAGACTATACTGGGCTGATTTATTGCATTTATTCTATCTAGGTTAAAGAAACTACATTCCAGCAATTTATCTTTTGGTGCCTTTTTACCCAGGCAAAAGATCTGATAAAAAGAATAAGAATAAACAAACAGCATATTAAACTGAGTTATGTTTGCGATAAGGTTTGCCCAGGCTTACCATAATTCCTTTGGGTAAATGCAGCAACTTAACCTACCATGACCATACTGGGAAAGTTAAAAAGAACACTCATGTAGAGAAAATTGCCACTGCTGAGCAACACCAGTGCTGTGAAGGCAGCTAAATAGACCTGCCAAGCTGCTGACAAGGCTTTCCCAGTGCTGGCTTGACACCTGCACTGAACCCAAGAGTTCCAAGTGCACCACTCTCATGCACCGAGGTCAAAAGCACACCAGTCAAGGGAATGCCAGAAAGCACATTCTTTCCAGTGATGAGGATGTTAGCCATTGCATGCACTACAACAAACAAGATAATCACAGCCATCAAACCTCTAAAGCAGTGGTTTTCAACCTGTGGGTCACCACCTCCACAGGGGTCATATTTCAGGTAATTATAAGTCATAACTGTAACAAAATTAGTTATGAAGTAGCAATGAAATAATTTTATGGTTGAGGGGTCACCACAGCATGAGGAACTGTATTAAAGGATTGCAGTATTAGGAAGGTTGAGAACCATTGCTCTAAAGGGAAGAATGCAGTTTTGAATGTGTAGTCAGTATTAAAAGGGATTAAAAGTTAAAAATTAAAAGAAAAAAAGTCTGGCTAGGGATTAAAAAAAAACCACTATCAACAAATCCACTCTCCTAAGTCCTAGATGGCAGATGGAAGTACTATTTTCACTTGTTTATAAGCAGTGTATATATAAACTTAAAAGCAAAATTTTTGTTTTGTTTTCCGAGACAGGGTTTCTCTATGTAGCCCTGGCTGACCTGGAACTCACTTTGTAGATCAGGCTGGCCTCAAACTCATGTAGATCTACCTTCCTCTGCTGGGAGTAAAGGTGTGTGCCACCACACCCAGTTTTTTTGTTTTTTTTTTAAAAAAAACTTTCTTTTTTCTTTTTTGCTTTTTTCAGACAGGGTTTCTCTGTATAGCCTTGGCTGTCTTGGAACTCGCTCTGTAGATCAGGTCGGCCTCGAGTTTATAACAATCCACTTGCCTCTGCTTCCCGAGGACTGGGATTAAAGACATGAGCCACTACCGCTCAGCTTAATTTAATTTTTGAAACTGTTATGTATATGGATATTTTGCCTGCATGTATGTCTGTGTACAATATACATATCTGGTGCCCACAGAGGCCAGAAAAGGGCATCAGATTCTGGAACTGTAGTTACAAACGGTTGTGAGCCACCATGTAAGCGCTGGGAATTGAAGCTGTCCTCTGGAAGAGCAAGCAGTCAGTGTTTACAGTCCCTAATACAAAGTTTTAATGAATCTGAAGTCACCTTCTACCTTCTCCTCTTGTCTCCTTTACTGAGTTCTCAGAGACTTGCCCCTGTAGGCCTTCCACTTTGCATTTGTGTAAGACAGTCTATAAAAGAGGGTGGAGAGAGCTGTTCATGCGTCTCTAATAACCATGGTGGAAAGGATTCTACTGCAATAGCTGAGACTGTAGAAATGACACCCTACTCAGATGGGTCTCTGTCAATTCTTTTTCTCAAAATATAGCAGACTTAATCACCACAGTACCCTATAAACTGAATGCACCAAGGTCACTGCAGCACAACTTCTCAGGTAGCAGAAGATCACAGCACGCTCATTCCAAAGTCAATCCTCTCAGGTAACTGGAGTCTACTGTTTGAATGAAAGATGTCACCAACAGCAACAACCTCACCTGAGCATTACTATGTCCTAAAGCTCACATAGGCTCACAGTCAGTTTTGGTTTCTGCTACCATCCCTTGCTTCAAAATTTTCCTCAAATTAATTAATCCTATTCCTTGTTTTTAATTCCCTAATGTCATCCTTTAACTACCTCCTTAGTTGGCTTCCTCAACACTTATCTGCCCGCCTATCTAGAGCAGGGCCTTACTATACATATTCTCCTCGGTGCCTCAGCATCTAGCACAGTGCCTGGCACAAAGCAGGTGCTCAGGAGCTATGTGCTAAGCAATAAGGATGACTGCATGGTGGCAACACAGTGAGACAGTACACACTCAGGACCTGAGAAACTTATTCAGAAAAGCATAGACAGCATGCAGCAGAGCATTCTGTATCTATCAGTTTACCTGCCTATGCCACAGCCATGCCTTCATGTGTTCAAGACAGCAGCATGCACCTATGGGGTTATGATGAAAGGAGGAGACGATGGTAACAGGCATTGAGAAAAGGCAGGCACTTCTGATGCTGTTGTTCACGAGGGCTATCTAAGGACCTGAAGGTAAAGAGTTCTTGTCTGCAGAACCTTTCAGTCAGTCCTCATTCAACTCAAGTGCTTCCAAGACAAGCTCATAAAATCCCCAGGAGATACTAACCTTGAAACAATTCAGAAGGCAAGAAATGGAAATGGCTTTTAAAAAGCAGGCTAGTATCAATATGGATTTGGGAAAATAACATTGCCTACATTTCAGTTAAACAACAAAACCACAGAGCCTGTATATGCCTGGTGTAGTGGCTCACTTGGAAGATAAAGGCAGTAGGATCATTCAAGAGTTTGAGTGAGACCTCATCTCAAAACCATCAAAACAGAAAGGATTTGTGTATTTCCTAAAATGTTATTTGAGTTCTACACAAAATCTGAGGACTTATGAGAGTTGTGTATTGCTTTATGGATTGATTCATACAGAGATTACTGTGGAAGAAGTAGAAACCAGGTAAAAGTCTGTATCTTTAGGGAGTGTGGGACAGTGTAACTGGTAATGCAGGTGATTTACATGTTCAAGATCCCTGGGCAGCTGCGGAGGCCAGCCAGAAAATGCCCCTCAAAAACGGCATTACAGGAAAAACAGAGTAAAGACAAAAAAAGAAAAAAAAAAGAAAAGTTTGGAGATCTGAGCACCAAAATAAGAAAAGAAAAGGAGGAAAAAAGGAAGCTGGATCCATATTTTCCATGTAAGTTGATTGGGAAAGGCTGACAAATGCTGAATGCTATGAGCTCTCATCAGATCCTGTTCTCACACACAAACTCAGGAGGTGGGTGGGTCTCAACATGGCTCTGTGACACAAAGCTTTGGCTCTAAGATGTTGACCTTTCAAAGGGTTTGGAATCAGGTATGGTGGCATACACCTCTAACTCCAGAATTTGGGAAGAAGAGGCGGGTGGATCCTCTGTGAATTCAAGGCCAACTTGGTCTACAAAGTGAGTTTGAAGATAGCCAGAGCTGCATAAAAGAGACCTTATTTCAAAAACACAAAAACAACAAAAAAGTATTTGGACTTATACTTGTGAGATCAGACAATCCTGTGCTCTAAGGCTATTAAAATACATATTTTGGGGCAAAATTTCGCTCCAGGGACACTGAAGTTCATCAGACCTGTAAACTGGTAGACAATTTTGGGATCATCAGCCTGTAAGTTCAAGGTTCAAAAGTCAGGTATATATACTTGTCATTTCAGCTGTGCATGAAGCTGAGGTGGGACAATAATTTGAATCCAGAAGTTCAAGGCCAACATGAGCAATACAGCAAGACTCAAATAAATAAAAAAAAAAAAGAAGGCTGGGGACATAGCTCAGTTGGTATACCAAGCATACATAAGGCCCCAAGTTTAGTCCCCATCACCATGTGAAACTGGGCAGGGTGGCACACATGTGTAACTCCAGCATTTAGAAGATGAAGGCATAAGGATTAGATGTTCAATGCTAATGTTATCCGTGGTTACAGAGCAAGTTGGACACCAGCATGGGCTGGACAAGAACCTATCTCAAAAATAAGATAAAATAAGATAAATCTGAAAAATAAATAAAAATAAGTATTATAAAAACAGGAACTTCTAAATTTGGGAATATTATTATAATTTGTATGTTTCAGTGTCACACTATGAATAAGAAGATCACAGTTCAGAAAATGAGAGACAAGTTCTCATGTGACAGCCCAGTAAAAGGAGACAAAGCCACTATTGAAACTGACAATATTCACCAGTGGCATCATAGGCTCATACCCCGGCACACACACCCCTGGAGCTACATGACTGGGCTTGCCTGGTGTTTACAAGGGATGCAGTGGTGCAGCATGAATGCTGTCCTTGGGTCTAGAGAACTAAATTCTGATTCCTGGTGAGTGGCAGGACATACAGCTCTGGTCCTATCTCTTTCTAATCCCCAGCAGGAATGTCTGCTGTAGCAGGCAGGTACCCAAAACTTCGAGAACTGTTCTCTTGACTGGCTTTCCTGATGCCCCTGGGCCTTGGAAGGTGGCTTGTACATGTGTGTATGTGCCTGTGTGTATCTACGCTGAGCCATTAATCCTATGTACTAATACCACCACAGGCTGGCTCAATTAGGTAATTTGGGAAGACTAATCAACCTTAGGGTCTTATCCTGCCAAGTTAACAGATGTGTCATAAACTCTGAAGAAACCATATAACAGTACAAAGCAGTCTTTTTCTAAAAGCCACAACAAGGCCATTTTATTCAAAATCTTAACCAACTACATGACTACACTAAGAATTGGAATACTTTGTCTGTAAGAAGCCAAGGAAGAAGAAATGTTTTAGTACTGTACTTCTGTGGTAAGAAGTACAGCTTTTTTGTTTGTTTGTTTGTTTTTTGCTGTTCAAATCATACCTTGGGCAGACAGGTACCACACCAAAAAAATAGGAGAGGCTGTGTTCTATAAGAACTTTAATTACGGACACTCTAGTTTGAGTTTCATAAAATTCTGATGCTTTAAGTGCTAGTTCTCTTTTGAAAAATTTCCCTCAATGATTAAAAGCATAAAAACATTGTTACCTCAAGTGGCAGTTCTAGAACAGGTGGGCCTTAGTGTTTTATAGACCCCAACCAAGACTACAACTCGCTACTCCCTGCAAGATGGGGCATTGCCTTGCTCTGGCTAACACAGTACCATGAAATTGAAGTGTGATGAAAGCTTATGTAAATGCTTGCAATGTATCCATCTGTGGTAATCACTGCTTGTTTATAGTCATCTGCATCTGTGCCTAGCAGGAATCCTCCCAATGACTACAGGGGCCTTTTCTCCTGGGGAGGCAGAGAAAGCAGAATAGAAAAGTAGAAAAAGCCTAGCTTAGAGCCCAAGGCCTACCTCTGGTCTCTTTCTGCTGGTCAATGTCTCCATCTGTGAACTATGTGGGTTGACAAGGTACAGGAGGGATGGCAGGTGGTCTAGAACCACAAGAAACACTCAAGAGCAACAGGAGCTGATACCTGACTATCACAGAGTACCCCAGAAGTGAAGTTCCACAATATCTTCAAATTCCACAAGGAACACAACCTTTCCTGGAATTATGTTAATTACAAACTGCAGAATCTTCAGAATGTTTGCTCACTCTCTGTAGGTTTGCATCTCCATCTCTAAACACATAGGAGTAAAAATTTCCACTGAAGGTATTCTGTCACTCAACCAAAACGAAAAGTACAAATTTCCCTCGATTTTAGTTTATGTAACTTAATTTTCTGGAATGAATATACCTCATTTTGTGCAGAAACAACACAAAGCAAATGAGAACCCTGACACTAAATGTAATTTTAAAATATCATCAAATGTGGAAAAACAGCAATCATTACTATTGCTAGTACTTTCCTAATTATCTCTGTTGAACAACTGTTAAAGATCACTGGCTTTCCTTTTTAATACCTCACTCATAAATTAAGTTATTATACATGCACCACATGATTATCTCACAGCAGTTAACACGAATGTGAAAATAAATATTACCGTCCCCACTAATTTCATCTGCAGATCCTGGTGGCATGCAAAGAAAGGAGAAGTAGGGAAGAGAGGGTAGGAGAGACAGGAAGGTAGGAGAGAAGAGAAGGAAACACACTATTAAAATGACAAGTAAATCAAAGCTTAAGAAAATAACAAACTCACCCCGAGGTTCATTCACAAGATAACAAAAATTGTACTAGTGTGTTTACTGGAGCTGAAGACCATTAAGCCAAATTTTAAGCTGCCAACATATTGTACACAGTTACACAGGAGAATAGCAAAGCTTAATTACTTTCTACCATATTAGGCAAAAGTAATTTTATTGCCTTTCATTATTAAATGCGAAATAGGCTTCTACTTTCCTTAAGGACCATTTGTATCTTTTAGATACAAGTGACATGAAACTCATTATTACCATGTAAGTAAAAGGGCCACCAGGAGGTAAGGTAGTGGATTTAAGTTTCCGAGATAGATGCAGGCCATGCCCACACTACTATGAAGGGCAAGTGTAGTTCTCAAGGATCTGATGACAATTCAGCCTCCCATTTGAATTCATAGAAAACTACTAATTTTTCAGACATTTTGAAAAACATATTGTTTTAATAATTACAACAACAAAATCACTGCTTTACTAGAAACCCTCCAAATGGCACAGGCAGTGCCTCATCTATGCTGCATTGCTGAAGATCGGCCTCCCAGAGCACAGAATGCAGACACCCAGGGCTCATATGGAACATGTCCCACATGCTACATTAGGGAATTCACAAGGCCAGAAACAGGTCTTGACAAACCCTGTAGGAAACCAAGACGAGAGAAACGCCACCAGGAAGCTACTTCTTGCCCTGTCATGCATTTAAATAAAAGCCAGCAAAGGGGCAATAAAAGGTCATCTTGTTAAGAAAGTGGCCCAAATTATGTCAATTATGGGACATAAAACCTGTCCCCCAAGTTATCACTTCTGGACAGTGAACAGCACATACACAGATATTCAGTATGGCTATGAACTGCTTGGGACAATCTAAAAGCATCTAGCTAGTTAGTGTTGTGCAGTGCCTTGGTTGACAGGAAAGCCTGTGCAGTGTAGTGCAGTACCGGTTGGAGGAGGTTCAAGGGAACAGAAGACCAAAGGGAGAAAGCGCCTAGCTTTCTTAACTTTATGTTGGCAGTGATTGACTCCTTTACAAAGAGGCAAGAGAAGAAAGAGAAAAACAGAAACAAATTATTTCAATACAAAAAACAACCAGTTAATTTTAAAGCTATATCTATAAGAACAAATACAAAATTAAATTGCTTTTATTAGACCATTGGCATACCTTACTTCTTACTATCATTGATTTGTAGATTAAAAAAATTATTTGTTTTTACTAAAGATTAACACTAGATAGATGCAGAAAGAACAAATAAGGAACAGCTAGGAGCTCTTCCAGGCTAGTCAAGTAACAAAATAACATAGGTAAAACAAAGTAAAAGGGGGGGGGGGGGACGACAGTAACAAAAAAACAAAGACTAATAATTTAAGGGTAAATAACAAGCTGTATGTTTGTTAATATTTAACATCTATCCATAGCAAAAGAAATCTTAGAAAACTGTAACAGCTTTATGAGCAGTTACAGTCAGTGCTCATGATCTGGAGTATTTTAACATAAACAGGTAATGAGGATTATCAACTGCAGAAGCTGCAAAGCTGCTGCCATATATCTGCTCCTTTACCCATCCAAGTGCTCAAACCTTACTGGAGGGACTCACCCTCTATATAAAACAGTGAAGACACAGAGTAGCAACACAGTAGAGCAACAGCAGTAGAGCGTACATATCAGAATCGAGCCTTTAAGACAGTGTACAGAGGCACAGGGTGCCATTAGTAACAGTCTTGATTTGAAGTGTGGGACCATGGAGAATGAAGGTTAAAAACAGTTTGGTCATCAACTGAAATGTACTAGCTAGCAGTAATTTTCAAGTGTCATGATTTGATTACAGCGACAGTTACCAACTAATTCATCTTAGTACTTGGTATGAAAAGCCATTCTCAGTTTCTGGACTTCCTACATGATGGCTCTGGCTAGACAACAAAACGCTCCATTTGATGCTGGGTGGTTTATGGACTGAGGTGGGACAGGGGAGGGTCAGAATTGAAGAGTTTTGCAGGATATTACTGCAATGAAATAGTATGGACTGTAGGCGACACATTTGTCAGTATTAACATCCTGGTTTTAAGAATTATTTTCTGACTACAAAAGATGATGTCTGAAGCCAGATATGGTGGTGCATGTTTACAATCCCACAGCTTTGGAGGTGGAGGCACTGGAGGCAGAAGGATCAGGACTATATAGGATCCTATATCAAAAAGCAAAACAAAAAATAAAAAAAATACAAACAAAGCTACCATAAAATAAACTAAATTTGAATAAATAATACCTATGTTTTCAACTCACAATTCTTAGAACCATTCTCTAAGAATATATGATAAAAAATAAAAACCTAGCTGGGCGGTGGTGGCACACACCTTTAATCCCAGCATTCGGGAGGCAGAGGCAGGCCGATCTCTGTGAGTTCGAGGCCAGCCTGGTCTAGAAAAACTAGTTCCAGGACAGGAACCAAAAGCTACGGAAAAACCCTGTCTCGAAAATCCAAAAAAAAAAAAAAATAAATAAAAACCCACCCACTGAGACAGTGCGGCTGATCTATTGGGAGCTCACCAAGGCCAGCTGGACTGTGACTGAAAAAGCATGGGATAAAACCGGACTCTCTGAACATGGCTAACTATGAGGGCTGATGAGAAGCCAAGGACAATGGCACGGGGTTTTGATCCTACTTCATGTTCTGGCTTTGTGGGAGCCTAGCTAGTTTGGATGTTCACCTTTCTAGACATGGATGGAGGGGGGAGGACCTTGGACTTTCCACAGGGCAGGGAACCCTGACTGCTCTTTGGACTGGAGAGGGAGGGAGAGAGGAGTGGGGGAGGGGGAGAAGGGCGGGAGGAGGGGGAGGGAAATGGGAGGCTGGGAGGAGGCGGAAACTTTTCTTTTCTCAATAAAAAATTAAAAAAAAATAAAATAAATAAAAAGATAAAAATAAAATAAAAACCTAAGTAGCCTAGCAGCCTGAGTTCAGACACCAGCTCCACTGCTCTCACACTGACAATTTCTACATCTTGAAGAGTCAAAGTTCCCTCCAGTGAAGAGCTGAGGGAAGAGGCCCTGGCCATGTGACCACTACCCATGTCTAATTATTTCCAGTTCTCTCATACTTTATTCCTAAAATGTTAATATTCTTTATCTTGACTTAAAACAAGCAGTTTTAAAAATGTGTTTCTTGAGTAATACCGAGATTAACCTGCTTCATAAAAACACAGAGTTTTAAGGTTTATTAACTTACAGATGATAATAATTTTTGTTACCGGCTTTGAACATCTACCATGAATTAGACATACTGTGTAGAATATAAGAGTGTTAAGCAAAATAGAGCCGTGAATTTCAGTCTTTATAAAGGAGAAAGATAAGCAAACTACCAATACATATGCAAGCACTATGAGGGCAAACACAACAGAAGAAATATGGGGGTGAGTTTGTGTAGATCTGAAACTTTCAATAGAGCAATCATTTTGCAAAGACATCTAAGAGAATAGGAAGTGGGCATGCCCATAGCAGCAGTCACAGACAGGGTACAGAGCAGACATTCAGGCCACATCTCTGCAGAGGCCAAGAGGTCACTGGCAAGGAGCAAAGAATCAGACAGAACAAGTTGACAGATTTTGAGGATGTGGGAGATGGCAGTTAGTGAGCACTAGAGAATATAGATCTGATAGCTAATGCTCAGGCTCCGTCTTTTACTCTGAGTGACATAAAGGAAGTAAGGAATGGAGGTATCTGTGCCATAGCTATCTCACTTTACAGGCTTCCTGGGAGCAGACAAAGGGAGCAAGGATCAAGGAGAATGAGGAAGTAAACAGGAGAAGTATGCAAAGTAGAGACAATCAGGATCTTCAATGCACTAAACTGGAAGGATAGGGAGAGGGCCAACAGAGCGGGAAGCCACTAAATAACTGTGGAGGCCCAAGCACAACTCTGCATGGGCACCAGGATTCAACTCCAATGTGCTAGGCATGAAGTGCTCATTGAACTCCTAAGAGTAGCTGGTAAGCAGGCAGGCCACACACTGAATTTGGGCTTAAGAGAACAGCAAAGGCCCAGTAGTGGTGGTGGCACATGCCTTTAATCCCAGCACTTCAAGAAGGCAGAGGCAGTCAATCTCTGTGAGTTAGAGGCCAGCCTGGTCAACAGAGCGAGTTCCAGGACATCCAGGGCTGTCACACAGAGAACCCTGTCTCAAAAAACAACCCCCCCCCCAAAAAAAACAAAAACACAATAGAGGGGCGAGGGAGAAAGGGGGAGAGAAAGGCACAAGCTTAATTAAGTCATAAAAAGACAAAGATCTCACAAGAAAGGTACAAAGACTGACAGCAAGTAGTCCAAAGACTCAGCACTGCACCCTTGCCATGAAGAGTGGCCAGTGAGTAAGGCATCTAGCAGTAAAGATGTACTGGGCGTTCAGAGGAGAATCCTGCTGGGGTTCAGGAAAGGAGGAGTTTGGATGGGATATCATACTGTCTTAGTTTCATTTCTGTTGTTCAAATAAATAACATAAAACATGAAATAAAACATTCTTATAAAAGGCAATTGAGGGGAAAAGGTTATTTTATCTTACAATGCCAGGTTACAGTTCATCACTGTAGGAAGTCAAGGCAGGAACTACTTGCAGCAATGCTCATATCCACAGTCAAGAACAAAGATACAATGAATCTGTACATGCTCATACTGCTTAGCTCCTTTTCTCTATTTCTATCCAATTCAAGAGTCAAATCTAGGAAATGTTGCTGCCTACAAAAGACATGCCTTCCTACTTCAATGAACATAATTCAGATAGTTTTTCACAGGAATGCCACAGGCCAACAGGACACAGATAATGCTTCTTTAAGACTTTCTTTCCAGGTGATTCTACATTATATCAAGTTGACAAAACCATCCATCACAGTCAGGGTGAGTGCTTCCAGCACTCTAGAGACTAAGTCAGGAGGGTATTTGTGAGTTCAAGGTCAGCCTGCTTTACTTAGTGAGCAACAGCACAGCCAGAACAACAGTGATACCTGTCTCTAAAAACAAACAACAAATCAAACTGGCACACGTATTAAAAGCTGTTTTCCTGTCTCTCAAGTAGGAAAACTCCCTAAGTTTGTAAAGTAAAGTATTCCAACCAAATAAAGGAAGGAGTGGCAATAAAATTTACATGCTGTCCCTTTGTGGCCAAGGTATGCATGTCAACAGCTTCCAATACCAGGTGAGCCATGCACAGAGAACATTACAAAGGACGTGTTTGAGACTGGCTAGGCCCCAATCCACCGGTCACTTTCCATTTATTTATTTATTTTTGGTGACAGGGTTGCAGATGTAGCACCAGTGACCTATAACTTGCTAGGTAGTAAGGTGAACATGAACATGACCAAGCCAGCAGGCAGCATCCTACATGGTTTCTGCTTGAGCTCCTGCCCTAACTTACCTCAGTATTGGGCTATAACGTAGAAGTATAAGCCACATAAACCCTTTCTTTCCCTAAACTGCTTTTAGTCAGTGTTTTATTACAATAATAGAATTAAAACTAGAACATTACAAACAAACAATAGGAGGGCCTGGCTGACCGACAGAAGAGTCAGGGAAGAAAACTGAACAAGAATGTATTGTTTCATTTTTGACTGGATAAAAACAGAGCAGAAAGATGGGTGATAAGGGATTTACATACACTGGGTCCTGATAATTTTTTTTAAGATTTATTTATTTATTATGTATATAACATTCTGCCTCCATGTATGCCGGCATGCCAGAGGAGAGCACCAGATGTCAGTACAGATGGTTGTGAGCCACCATGTGGTTGCTGGGAATTGAACTCAGGACCTCTGGAAGAGCAGCCAGTGCTCCTAACCTCTGAGCCATCTCTCCAGCCCCTGATAATGTTTTTATATTGAGAGGGAAATGAGCTTGGAAACCATTTGCTTTGGAATAATAACAGGATTACAGGCATATGTAAGAGATGGAGGCAGGGGCTGGAGAGATGGATCAGTGGTTAAGAGCATTGGCTGCTCTTCCAGAGGTCGTGAGTTCAATTCCCAGCAACCACATGGTGGCTCACAACTATCTGTAATGAGATCTGGTGCCCTCTTCTGGTGTGTGGGCATACATGGAGGCAGAATGTTATATACATAATAAATAAATAAATCTTTAAAAAAAAAGAAAAGAGACAGAGGCAAAGGTGAAATAATACTGACTATAAGCTTTTGGCTGCTGAATGTGAGTGATGAGTATGTGGGAAATCATTTCACAATTCTGTCTTCTCTCTTTGTATATACTTGAAACATAGCATGATAAAATATTTAAAGAAATTCCTTAAAGACAAAACACACTATTGGAATTTGATAGTATCTATCTACTGCTATGGCTTATCTCGAAACACAAAGTCTGAATTTAACCCATAATTCTATGCAGTTACTAACTGCACTATCAACTGAGAAGCTCTCAGGTAAGACTCCTTTGAGGTTTTTCCTATTCTTCCACATTAGCAGTATTTGTTTGATAGTGAAATGATGCTTGCAATCTATATTAAAGTTTGTTAATTACTGTTTGCAATGGTTTAGTCAGGAGGTTAAGGTTTGTAAATCAAGAACACGTAAGCACTGCCTACTCTAAAACACACACTTTTGTAGGAACAGAAATGCATTTTTGTTTAAAATACTCTGGTATAGTAATTCATACTTCTCCTGGTATGAAAGCTGTTGGGGAAGACAAGAAACAAACTTCACAAGGCTGAAGAGGCAGATCTGCAAGGACTACTTGTAAAAACTGAAGTTCTCATTGCTTAGCGCGTTGAAAGGGAAAGTGGCTCAGGCCATCCAATGCATGTCTACCAGTCCTTCTGTACAACTTCCCACATACGAAATCATGGAGTTCAATGCCAGGTGACGCATGAACAGTCCTCATCTCCGCCCCTCACCCAGGATACTATTTCTAAGATGTTGGTATTTCTTTGCTTCTATAACCTCTGAGTGCTTGAGACCCTTCAGGAACCACAGAGAAAAGCAATGTGATTAAGAGCCACCCTAAGTCATCATTAGAAGCAAGCCGAACTCTAATGACATCAAGATGGTAGAATGAACAAGAAGCAACATGGGTGGGCTACTCTTATCAGTCTTTTTTTTTTTTTTATAATGTGTAGCCCAGGCTGGCCTCGAACTCGTGATCCTCCTGCCTCTGCCTCCTTCAGCAAATCCTACCGGCGTGCGCCACCACAACCGGCTCTTATCAGTCTTGCCCTTATCACCAGCCAGAGCAGTTCTCAATGCCAGAGACACAGAAGCTTCAATAGATCACAGAGTTCCTCCTAAATTAACCTGCCAGGTCAGAACATTTTATTGTGACCACCATGAATAGAATAATTCCTAGTTTTCCAGGTTCTCAGATTATACCTGTAATAATAGTGAATGCTTATCACTCTGCATGTATCACCAATAATGCATCATAAAGCACAAAATTTACAACAATGAACTTTTCTCCGGCAACACCAGGTATTAAACCTAAGGCCTTGCACACGCCAGGTAAGTGTTCTACTAAGTTACACATCCAGCTCAAACAAACACACACACAGCCTCATTTAAGCTTCTTGGAGGCTGGCCTCCAACTTGTAATCCTCCTGCCTCAACCCTGAGAAATGGGGACTGTAGATGTATGGCACACATCTGACTCCCAAATAAACTTTTTCTTTTTGTCGTGTTTTTTGTTTGTTTGTTTGCTTCCATTTTTTTTCAAGATGAAGTTTTTCTGTGTAGCCCTGGCTATCTTGGAACTTATTTTTGTTTGAGGAGCCTCAAACTCAAGAGATCCACCTTCCCTTGCCCCCAAAGTACTTGATTAAAGGTGTGCACCACCAGGCCTGGCCCAAATGAACTTACGTACTAATTAGCAATACTCTAAAGTTAGGGAAGGGCTCTCCATCCTACCCCTTTAAATTCTAGATAGAGTTTAAATTAAGCATCAGAGCCATGGTGGTGCATGCCTGTAATTCCAACCCTTGGGAAGTTTAGGAAGGAGGATAACAGTGAGTTTCAAGTCAGGCTGGGCTATATGGTAAATTCTATACAGCTTAGGCTTCTGAATGAGATCCCATCTCAAAGTGCAGGGGGAGCATCATTTGGTAGCAGAATAGACAACTTTGAAAAGCATGGCCCTGTCACAATAAAAACTACATGGTAAAGTTAGGCATAAGTAGATCTTTCAAACTGAACAAAGGCCAGACTTTTGAATTTGAAAAGTCAGTACTTTATTATTCCTGCTAAATGGAGAAATTTTCTACAATAGAATCACATGCTAAAATATTACTCCCCTGCACACATAAAGATTCTCCAATGATCAATGGTGTCTAATGAAAAGAGAAAGAGTTCTTGGGCTTCCAACAGACTCTATTACTCATTACTACATGAACCTGACCAAGCGCTTAAATTCCCCTAGCATGTAAATACATACTTGTATTTGCTCAGCAGCAGCACAGCAAGCAATGAATAATAGACCCAATATGTAAGAGTCAATAGTGAGAGAGATGCAGGGATGATTATAGATTCCCAGTCTGGCACTTCTCAGATCTATATAGATCAGAAACATTTGAGATATTCTAGGATTTGAAATGAAACAAGCTTATACAAACATTTATTTTGCTAAATGTTTTCTTGGTAGTTAGAACAAGTTTCAATCACTAACTCAATATGCCTAAAAGTAATCCTATATAAATACAATTATGTATAATGAAATAATAATCTATTACAAATTTTACATGTGCAGTAATACTTAAAAATCATTATAAAGTAGTAAAGAAGGCTCAATAGAAAGAAATTAAAAAATACCTCTGCCAGATAAAAAAAGACCACTGCAGTGACTTTCATAAAGATATGTAAGAGAAAAATTATAATCTGTGGTCTGATTTTGCATGGTCCAAATATCAAGCAAGGGTCACAAAGTAACAGAATGGCAATCATCATGGATTCTACTCACACTCGAGTTTGGAGGCTCAATCAAGGGCCTACTTTTTCTTAGGATATTCAAAAAACAAAAACAACAATCCATCAAACACAGTTAAGTCTTCAAAACACTTGAAATTAGCTTTACTCTATGATCTGGGAAATGTCCTCACACTAGCATGGTTCTAGCAGCAACCCAGGTCCAAGGGTCACATACACTCAGGGTATACTCATAAATCCCCAAGAATAGCCTCCACCGATCTTATATACAGGGCTGATGTTCTACCTGACAGCTTACAAAAGGCATACAAACAAATGATTAGTCTTTTTTAAAACTATGTTTACCTTTTCTAAAAAATAAGATGCCTAGAGAAATCTATTATTCTAGTAAGTATCTTTATAAAACTCTGTCAATCTCATTTTTATATATCTTGGAGAACATTCAACCTAGGGCACCTCACACAGCAAGCATTTGTTAAAGCCCCTAATAGGGTGTAATAGGGTGTATCATGGGTTAAGTAGGGAGGGTGTAAAAGAAAAGTGAACACACAGACCACAACCCACTCCACTGGCCTACACAAAGCAAGGTCACTGTGCCAGCAGATATGGAAGGTCAAAGGCCTAGTAACAATAGGATTTTAGTGTAGAATGGAAAACAAACAGAAAAGTCAAAAAATAACCTTGGGATCAGGTTATACCACAGCACTGTCAGCTAGGAATCACATTAACAAAAACATTCCCAGGGAGTCTGTGCACAGGTTCCAGGCTAGGTGGGTACAGCTTTACAGTCTATGACACAGGATTTACAAACCTGAATTTGCCTAGGAGCAAACAGTCGATGGTATGATCAACAGGGATAAAAATACCAACTTTGTCTCTGGTCACTGTCTCTGTCTGGGAACTATGTAGGGATGGTCACCAAAGTATTGCCTGTCAGCTTCCAGAGAAGGAAAGATTGTTGTGTAAGGAAGGACAGGACAAGATAATAGGGCAGTTCCAGCAAGTTAGACAGAAGAGTGACCACAATTCCTAGTAGCATAACGTGACTGAGAAGCAACATGGCTGGGGAAAAAGTGGGGAGTGGAAAAGCAGGCTGAGACCAAAGGATGGCATAAACAGCTGAGCTAGACAGAGTCTGATAGGGTCTGAGTGTCATCTGGTAGGCACAAAATTTTTACTGATAATTTTTTTTCTGGAAGAATTAATTCTCAGAAGGGAACACAACTTCTCCTTAGACACCCCAGGAGAATAAAACAAAGGCAAAATCCTAAGAAATTAAAATAAAGATTGAGGCAGATACCCAAGTTTGCATAGTGACTCTATTTTTGCTCATTGTACAACTTCAGCACAATTTGTAACCTCTTGGGCTTTAAGTCCCCTCATCTCTACATTAAGGGAGATGATCTCAGCAGTCTGTTCATGAGTTAACTCACAGAAAAGAACAGAACAGAAAGCAAAGGAGAACACAATAGCACTCATTTAAATCCAGCCACTCAGGGATGGCAACACACACCAATAATCCTAGCATTTAGGGGACTCAGTAGAAACATCAAGAACTTCAGGACAGCCTAGGTTACAAAGTAAGATTTGGTTTTAAAAAACCAACAACAACAAAAAAAGGGCCAACTTTTTCAGTGGGGGGGGGGTGTCAAAAAAAGAGGGGCTGGCTGGGAAGTAAAATGCAGACCTATGATGCTGACCAGCTGTTGAAGGAAACTGAGGCTCTAACCCAAAGAATGAGGATATAAGAGCAGTAGGACCTTTATCACACCCAAAGATAAACAGCAGATGTTTTCTAGCCCAAGTTGAAGTCTGAACTCACTCCTGTGTCTAGGCAACTGTGGGGAGTGTGGCAAACACAGTCATCAGTACCTGAGCTTCACATGTAGCTGCCTTGCCATACACATTTCAGTGCCCAAGTAGTTAAGTGGTACTCAAATCTCACACACCTATCCTACAGCCCACAATCAAGACTCAGCCTCAGAGGCTTAGTTTAGGAGTTGCTTCTTTCCTCTGGACTCCTTACTATGGAATGAAAAGCTTTCTCGTTCCACCCCATTAAAAACTGTGAGGCCCTGAGGAGTCCATCACAAGCTGAACAAGAACTGTATAAAGGGTCTGATGACATCCAGTAACCCTTCTGTAAGTCTGGATTTCTCCCCACGTCATAGTTTACAC
Source organism: Microtus pennsylvanicus (assembly GCF_037038515.1). Taxonomy (NCBI): domain Eukaryota; kingdom Metazoa; phylum Chordata; class Mammalia; order Rodentia; family Cricetidae; genus Microtus; species Microtus pennsylvanicus. The sequence goes on from NC_134580.1 coordinate 2,226,303, forward strand.
TCTCGAATGACTGACATGTCCTGGAGAACATGCAGTAGCCCTGACACTGTCCAGTGAGACTACATTCAGAACCAAGAGTTTCTCTGTACTCTGATAGGAAGTAGCTGTTGGCTCTAGGCCATCAAGCATGACAGTACTGTGCCCTAACAGAGTAACTCTGCCTGGAGTGTATCATAAATGCAAACACCTGTGGAGTAAGGATTTGTGGGATGTTTATGGACAAGGAAGAAAATAAACAGATACATTCATACATTGTATGAATCCAAAAGAGGATTCAGAAACTGGGTAAGATACAAAACTAAACTTCAAGAAAAACTGAACCAAAACAAACAAAAATTGAGTCTCATATCTTGCATATACTGAATATACCAGGAAGTATTATCTTAGAACTACACTCTTCCCTTTATGTTCACAGGCATAACTGAGAATAGATGATATGTAGTAACATACACATGTGGACATTATATGTATGTATGACAGCTGGGTGTGTATATGTGTGTATGTATATATATATATGTATACATATATATATATATATATACATATATATATATACACATATGTGTGTGTGTGTGTGTTAAGATACACAGTTAGGGTCCTTGAAAGGTGTCCTTTTCTGCCCTTCCCTAAAAATTCTACTATCGTTCACATTTTTTAGATAAGGGAAAAGGGGCAAAAATCTTTAAAAACATAACAAAATGATCATCACACCAACAAATAGTTAAGATAACCCTTATATAGTACCTTGACTGTATTAAATAACCATTATGTTAACTGTGAAAGACGAAAACCATTTAAAAATCACAAATTTTGGACTTCAAACATACAACACAAAGTATATTCTGTTAAACCCTGCTGAACTGTAAAGATAAATTATAATGACAATTTCAAAAGTTAAGGTTTTCACTTAACTTAAACAGAACATGGCATTGAAACAATCTGAAGCCCTAAATACCCTGGCGAGTAACATGGTAGGGTCCCATGCAGCATCTACAATAAAGTCTACTTCATGATACTAAAACCACACAGGTGCTTTACGCTCAAAGCAGATGAACTGAACACAGAGTGTCACCTGCACCATCCTCCCTGCAGCTTGTGTCGAAGTCTCTATCTGAAGATTCTTACCTGACACAGAGACAGCATGTGTCCGCATGCCTTGTTTTTCGCTGTTGGCCAACCTGCAAAAGAGCAAACAAAGTGTAAGCATTGTTCTTCCCAGGACCAAAACACCTGTCCTTGTCAAACAGGCATCAGCATCTGCCTCAGATTAGGAAGAGCCAGCACCATTTCTGAGAGATTAAGTTCTAGACAAATGGTTTGGGTTTTTTGGTTGTTGTTTGGTTTTTGGAGACAGGGTTTCTCTGTAGTTTTAAAGTCTGTCATTGAACTAGCTCTTGTAGACCAGGCTGGCCTCAAACTCACAGAAATCCACCTGCCTCTGCATCCCAAGTGCTGGGATTAAAGGTGTGTGCCACTACCACCTGGCTTATTTTGTTAATTAGAGCTTATCTTCAGCATCACAAAAAAGTAAATTAATTAATCAATCCAAAATATTAAAGGAAAAAAGAAAGGAAGACCACAGAAGTGCTTCAAGAAAGCTGCTCACGAAGGTGACACAGAGCTCTATAGTACTATGTAATATGTAACGTAAAGGCTATGTAAGTTTTCTTTAAATGCTAGATTGTAAAGAACTGCCCAAAAGTTATAAAGAACCATGCAACTAGAACTGAATTTTGCTCTTTAAAACCTAAATTGAGGGCCAGGGAGATAGTTCAGCAGGTAAAGGCTCTTGCCACTCTGAGTTTGCTCCCTGGGAGCCCCATGGTAGAAGGCCAAAATGGATTCTTACAAGTTGTTCTCTGATCGGCACAAGTGCACTGGGGTATGCATGTGCTCACAGGTATGTATGCATACACACACACACGAATGTAAAAAAAATACTTATTTAAAACATGGTAGCATTTGAACCTTTTGAAATTTACAGCATATAATAAAGTTAAGAAGTACATGTATACATTGCTATTATTAACAGATTTAAATAAAACTGAAATAAAAATTTTAATGACTTTAAAAAAATATAAACATATTTTAGAAGTTTTAGAAAGCAACAAACACAGGAATAAAAGGGCTCCCAGGTGCTGGGGAAATGGCTCAGCAGGTAAAGGTGCTAGCATTGCAAGACTGGCAGCTTTGTTTGGTTCCTGGAACCTAAGTAAAGCAAAAGGAGAGAGAACCGACTTCACAAAGTTCTCTGTTCTCCACACAGGTATTGTGTGACATGTGCTAAGACACACATCATGTGAGCACATGCACTCATACACAAATAATAATATATCTTTTAAAAATAGGAGTTCTACATTTATCAGCTGTTTCCTTGATTTTTGTTCATAAGAAAAGTCTCTTCTTCCTCTTAAACATTTACTATACAAAGGAAAGACCACTGGAAAACTTTCCTAGAATGCAGGATTTATACCAGAAAAATATTAGAACTTGACACAGCATATCTTTTTTGCAACTACAAAATTTCTATATGAAATCACATAACTTCTATAATCAAAGTCATATAATTTATTATCTTTTTTTTGTTTTTTTTTTTTTTTTTTTGGTTTTACGAGACAGGGTTTCCCTGTGGCTTTGGAGCCTGTCCTGGAGAATTTATTATCTTTTATTAAGTTCTGCAAATACGTAAAATCTACCTTTATTTTAAAAAATTAAGCTACTGTCTACCAAATCAGAGGTTTCTCTTCCACTGCAGCTACACGGCTATCACACTGTGTGCCAACTCCATTCACCAGCAAGCAGGGAATAGTGTTGCTGAGTAAACTATACTGCTTCCTTCCTGCATATCAGTTCTCACCTGCTTTGCCTCCTGTCATTACTGTGCTGAATACCATGTAACAGTCTGGCGGCTATCAGGTCTGTGGAAACCCATCCTCTTAATGTCTGATAAACTGATTCAGTTTGTGTGTTGTATGTTAATAACTTTTAACTCATGCCATCTTTGCTCACATTTACACTCATGTTCATAATTCATTCCTATATGTCCAGATCAAAATGATTCCTTAGGTTTTTTTCCAGCTGTAGACATTCTAAGAAAGCACAAACTGCTGCCCCGAAGAGAGACACTGAGCAGACTCCGAAGCTCATTACCCCATGCCAAGAGAAAACTGCTTCTCCAGTTCCTGCTCACCCTCACAATTATGACTCCACAGGATGTATCTATCAGAGAGCTGACTGTCAGGAGGATGGGGACAAGGCAGGAGGCTATTTTCTAAAGTGTGGCTACAGCTGACCAGATGTTAGAGGGAAATGCACTGACACGCCCTCCTGGCTCAGAGGCCTATGTCTCCAAAAGTGCTGTAGCAGAGAGGTGGAAGATGAGTGGGGCTGAGGCAAGGAATAAGGTTGTCATGCAGGAGGAATGTTGAGAAAGGCTGAAAGGGAGTTGGGGGGACAGCTGGCAGAAGAACTGAGTAAGTACAATTTAGCAGATGAGAATGTGAAGAACAGCAAAACTAAGGCTAGAGGTATCAAGAAGTCAGGTAGGCTCTGGAAGGCCGCATGTTAGAAAGGAGTTTTATTTAGGACAATCTGGTGAGATGCTGAAGTAGATGGGATGGACAGAGTGTATAGGCCAGAGCTAACCAGAGGTATAGCTTTGACCAGCCCCCTAAATACCCTAGCACCAAGTCCTCATGCACAAGCCTTCACATGTGTTGTCACCACGTAGTGCTTTGATCTCAGCGTGTCTTGTGGAACTCTAGGAAATTTTTCTTGGCTTCCTTGGAATTTGCCTAGACCCTTTCCTTTTTACAGTAGCAACTCATGCTTTTCTGACTCCAATACAACTCTGGGCTTGAGTGGGCTTGGGGTCCCCCAATACCTACAGGGATAGCTTTGATAGGTGATGCCAACCTATCAGGTAAAGCATATTATCAGATGCATTTAGCAAGGAGAGGCAGAGAATGTTGCTAAAGAGAAGAAGGCACAGGACAGAACAAAGACAATTCCAGGTTTAACCCTTCTTGTCCCAGGCTTCCACATCTCCACTGTTTCTTTAGAATCTGAGAATTAACAGCTTCTACTGTTCAAGTTGCTTGTCTAAATAGCTAGATTTTTATTTTGCCTTCATACCTTGGCCCCAGTTCCTAGCATGCTAAGAATTCAGAAGTAACCATGTAATTTTTTTCCACTGCTATTTGATTTCTTTAATTATATTACATAGATCAACATACCTTATAGAATTTGTAATGAACAGCAAATCCATTATTTAATTTTCCTAACTGTAAAAGAGGATGCTGCCTATTTTCATGTTTTAAAACATGACACCATGGAGTGAATGCCTAAGCCTACTTACCATAACCATCTTTAGATACCTTATTAAACTTGAAATAAGGGTTAAACTAATTTTGAAATGTCTTGATTAAATCTACATTCTATATATAACTTACAATTTACTCACATTTGGAAATATGTTTTCTGGGTTCTTGTATAATATGTAGAAATTTAAATTTTTCAGAAAACAGATAATAAAGCCAAATGATTTTCTTAAAGTTTCACACAAATCCAAGTAAAGAAATACACAAATGAGCACTTACTTTGGTATCGATGGCAATGCCCGTTCACCTTCTGGGAAAAAAAGGAAAGAGACATGAGTGAAATCCTTTAGAGGTGAGTATGCAGTCCAGTCCAGGAAGAAGAAGCTTTATTCTGGGATTAGTGACAATCCTTTACAGTCAATCCATTTCACTGATTCTATTTTAGGTCTTTAGAGATTTCCACCCAAAACTTGTAACAAACATAACTAAGTGTTGGGGTCACATTGTTAAAGATATACCCAGTCCTAATAAAAAGATATGGCAAGTTGATAAAACAGTTTTCTCAAATGACTAAGGGATTAAGGAACTCTTAAAATCAAAGACTAGGTGCCTTGCCAAAAGTCCAAACGTTCTACTTAGATAAAATGATTTACTATAAACACTTTGAATCTATGAAGGAAGTACAATGTGGATAGCTGCAAAAAAATTCAGAGATGAGAAGGGAAGCCCCAGAGCAGCAGAAAACACACATTTCCAATGGTCTTAGGAACCTCTCTAACCATTAATTTATTTTCATTGCTACTTCATAACTATAATTTTACAACTGACCAGTGTCTTAGTTCCTAAGACCATCGGAAATGTATGTTTTCCAATGGTTGAAACCCACAGGTGGAGAACCATCACACTATAGGATACCAGAAGTAGCACGTCCACATAGCCAGCTGAGACTCTCCCATCTATCCCTACTGGATGCTTAGCTCCCATGAGTGTCATGGTCCTCTTAAATAATGGTCTGCCTATAGCAGAAACTTTTTTCCCTTATAATCCAGTTCAAGCTTCATCCCTTACAGGAACCCTGCACTCTGTTTGGCGCCCTTATATTTCTGAACCCCCAGAGCACACTGTCACAGACTGTTCTCCCTTCCCTGATCACCTCCAGGGTACCTGGCCCTGAGGCAGCTCTCAGAGAGTTGTATGGTAACTAGCCTGGATTCTACAGAATAAACACAGCTCATGGCAGGACACACAGGCTCTAGTTACATTTCACTCATCTACCTGAATTGTTTTCAAAGACTGCTTTAGAAATCCATATCCACAGGACACCCTCCCTCATTCTTTGTATTATACTCACAAAACTCTCCTTTATTCTGAGGTGATAGAGTCTCATTTCTAGGACATTTTTATTCACTTACATCTTTGACTTCACATCTTGACATAGAATTTATTTTGCTCTTCACCTACTCTAAGTTTTTCAGGTGTACAAAAACAAAAACAACAAAACCAGGATAGAAACTTCAACATGAATTACAAGGGACACTTGAAAAAGAACTGGGAAGACAATCTCCAGAACTGAAACAACCAATGGTAACTCAGGAGCTACTCTAAGGGTTACTCAGAGCCCTGCACTGTCACAGTGCACTCCAGCTCAGCTTCAAGTCTGTAGGCTATGAGCTGGACCACTCTCCCTAGAAAAACAAGCATCTAGGTTACAACTCATCTGGCCTTCACATTTGCAGTGAAAACCTGGCTGCTGGGGTGTACTTGTCTACCAGTGCAGCAGGAATGAAAACAGAACCTCACCTTTCTGTGGTCTGATGATGAATGACTGCGTGGCTCCGTTTACCAGTCGGCAGTATCCATCTATCAGGTCAGCCATGTTCTCTGCAATGGTTAGGGATGGTGCCGTCACTGTCAGAGGCTAAAGGGAAAGAACAAGAAAGAGACATTATTGTTCTTCCCAGTAATCAAAGGGACAGCTGCACCATGACATCACAAGTCTGAATACACTTGAGTACAGAGGAATAGGAATGAAACATTTGCCAGATTTAAGTGAAAAAAGAAAATTGTGGTCTTTAAGAACACTATTCCCGGGATGTGTAATGGAGGACGCATTGAGAATGTAAGATAAAAAAGTACTGAAACTGAGGATCACTTTTACAAAAAAGGGGGTGGAGGCAGAAAAAATTATTTTTCTTTAGAATGTCTGACTTCTTGGGCACACTCTATGAGAAGAATTCAAGTAATAAGTTAAAGCACAACTTATTTTAGAACTTATATATAATAAAACTTTATGAACCATATCTTAATTCTCTATCATTAGAGGAAATTGGTAAAAATTTCAGTTTTCCTATATTTGTAACATGTTTGGCCAGAGGCTTAAAACTCATTTTCACATGAGGCAGGCTGTATTAGATAAACTGTCTAAGGATAATTTCTAAGTGTCACCTGAAGACAACAAAAGCTGTTTTTATTTTCACAACCAAATATGTCCTGGCTCACATGGATGTTCACTTACACTTATTCTAAATAAACGGGTTGCTTTGGAGAGCAGCACAAGTAATGCACTGGGTCTCTGCAGGAAACTGACCTGCAACAAGTTTTCTATATTCTATGCTAGGACCTGGTTATCTGATAAACAATTTTTTGATGTCAACTTTAGATGTCAGTTACTTGGGATCACTGGGCAGAACACTGGGGAAGTAGCCTAGTGAGGAGAGTTGAGGCACAGGCAAAGCTGTGTGCACAACAGCTCTAACTGCTTTTCAATATGCTCTGCCTGGAGCCCAGTCTTGTGTAGCTGAAGCTGAACAGTTATTTCTTCTACCATTTATTACTTTGTTCCTATTTTGTTTTGTTTTGTTTTTCTTTATTGGTGTTTTGAGGTGGGGTCTTGCTATGTGGTCCATGCTGAGAGCTGGCCTGGAACCAGAGGGCTGGGATGATAGCAGTGAGCCACTGTGTCCTGCCTTCCCATTTGTATCACACTGCTGCAGATGCTTTTATCACAATGACGGTCTAGAGAATCTTCCAACACTGTCCAGGAACAGCAACACTCATAGTGCACACAATTCTAACTGACTTCCTTGTCATTTCACAGTGGTCTGTGATTATACTTATACCAATATTCTTGATTTTTAAAATCTACTCCTCTCCTATCTTGGAGAAATTTAACCACTTTTTAAAATCTTTATACATGAGGAAATTGTGAGTCTGATTACCCATGAACACTTCATCCTTACCCCAGAGAAGTCATTTCTATACTACCCCATGGATCAATTGTTTTACTTTTTTAAATTAAATAAATAATTTAAATTATTAAATTAATAAATTAAAATAAATATATTTGCAGACAATATATTTTGGTCATGATTTTCCCCCCTCCTCCAACCCCTCCCAGACCCTCTTCACCTCGGCCCATCCAACTTCTCTTCTGAGTCAGATTCTTAAGAGCAAGAACCCCTTACCTCAGGAGCACCAGCAATTTTGAGTTGCAGCATTCCTTTCCTGTCTTTGTCTTCACTATTTGAATACTGAATGGTTTGTACTTGGTTGAAGTCCGCTAGGTGTGTGGGCTTTGGGAAGGAAAAGTAAAATGCTTAGGTCATAGAGAAAACCTCAGTTCCTGGGGTCAGTCAGTTCTTATGTGATTCTTTCTGGACCTAACCACAAACCTATTCTCCTCAAGACAGCCTTCCTAGTCAGGGACTCTTTCCTCTGGTGAAAAGTCATGCAACAGTCTTCCTTCCAGGTTTAGGCGTGCCTGACTGGTAACATCTTAAGGAGACCCAGATAAATGAGGGGGTAAGAATTAAGTTGCCTAACTTAATATTAGTATAGCCATGACAGGGCACAGACTAACAACACAGGTACCAGGCCTCATCTTTATAATAACCAGAAGATACAAACTGTACCCTGTGGGGGATCAATAAGAATTGAGACAGGTACTAGATGCTCCAAAACATTAGGAATAGCTTACCTAACTTGTACATAGGTTGCCGATTTCTTTACAGCAACACCGGTACCAATCCGTTTGACAAGACTTCTGTTGGCCCACTAATGCCCAATCAGGAGTTCAACCCCCATCTGAATCCAAATTCCCTTACCCTGCCCCCATCCTTTATCCCTTAAAAACCCTGCCATAGCTGAGCTCAGTGTTCTTCCTGATTCAACTGCTGTGTCAGAGAGGATGGAGAGTCCAAGCCCGAGCTCACAATAAAGGCTCTTTGCTTTTTCATTTTTTTATTATTATTTATTTATTAAAAATTTCTGTCTCCTCCCGGCCACCGCCTCCCATTTCCCTCTCCCTTCCCCAGTCAACTCCCCTTCCCTCATCAGCCCGAAGAGCAGTCAGGGTTCCCTGCCTTGGACTCATGGTGGTCTCTGGTAGGCAAATGGAAAGAAAGAAAGAAAGAAAGAAAGAAAGAAAGAAAGAAAGAAAGAAAGAAAGAAAGAAAGAAAGAAAGAGAAAGCTCGGGGGCTGGAGAGATGGCTCAGTGGTTAAGAGCATTGCCTGGTCTTCCAAAGGTCCTGAGTTCAATTCCCAGCAACCACATCGTGGCTCACAACCATCTGTAATAAGGTCTGGTGCCCTCTTCTGGCCTTCCGCATACACACAGATAGACTATTGTATACATAATAAATAATAAATAAATATTTTTTTTAAAAAAAGAGAAAGCTTATTCCAGAGAAAGGAATGAAGAAAACAGAATGAACCACTGCAATAAACTACATGCCCATTTCAAAAAACATCGTAAAATTCTCGATGGAAGCAGATATTGAAATAGTTGAAAAATTACAAGTTAAAAATATAGTACTGCATTTTCAAAACAATGAAGTACTATAAAGAATGCATTCACATGATCTATAACAGGACCTATAAGCAGAGGATGGAAGAACAGGAGCTACTCACAATAAAATCTAATCAGAAGAACAAAGGGTTTCTGTTTGTTTGTAGACAAGGAATCATCATCAAGGTCAAGGTGGCCTAGAACTCCCTCTAAGTGTCCAACCTGGCCTCGACCTACCAGTCTTCATACCTGCCTTCATTTCCCAAGTGCTACTATTATAAAAATAATATGCCTCAGGAAATAATATAAACTCAGGAAAAGTTCTTTAATAATAGTATATATCTGGTTCTGGATAATACCCAAAGGGAAACTGCCCTCAAGCAGGAAAATTTATTAACTTATGTAGGCCTTAAATTTATGCATTCCACATATACTGTCATCCTTAAATACTTTTCAGGTCATGGCATTAAGTTACACATTGAACAATTTAGATGATGTGAGAGCAGGAGAACTGGCCCAGATTCCTGCTGTTTGCTACAGTGGGTGAACTAGCTGAGGCAGTGCTAGAGAGCTCGCCTAGGTGGTGATGATGAGGAAAAGCTGGCAAGCTGACCAACCCAGCTACCACACAGGCCCAAAGGTAGCCAACCCCAACACCCACCTATGAACTGCTAGAGCATGCTAAGGGGCTGTACCTGCAGATCCAAAATTACAGGATCTCCATGACACAAGGCAACAACAGGATATCCAAGAACAGTCCCAGTGAGGACCCATTATCAAGGGTATAGCAGAAACCAGAGGACTCAAACTAGACCAATGACTCACTGCAAGAAATACTTACAAGTAAAGATGTATGGTCTAAAGAATATACTGTGCAACTCACTGGACCACACTACAAGTTCCACACTGAGATTTTTTGTTTTGTTTTGTTTCTTGATGTTACTTTTAAATTTTTTGGGGGGAGGGGGTTGCAAGGGTAAAGGGTGGAAACAAGGGGATGGGAAGATGAGTGGGATAGGGACGCTTGATGTAAAAGCCACCAAGAATCAATAAAAAAGTTTAAGTAAACAAATAAGGAAAGAGAGAGAGAAAGAGACAGGAGACTGAAAGACTTGGAAGATGGGAGATTTATACAGCAAAGATGCTCTTAAGAATACTGGTGTTGCCTTTTTCAAATAGTTGGTACCCAGGATCATCTTGCCCTCCTGGCAAAATTACGCTTCTAACATGATAATAGGAGCTATTCACAATGAAATCTAATCAGAAGACCAATGGGCTTGTTTGTTTGTTTGTAGATAAGGTATTATATAGCCAAGGCTGGCCTGATAACACATAGGGGCATACCAGGACTTAATAGTGGCTGTGACCCTATGCTGCCTCTTTGAGGCAGATTATTTGATATGGGGATGAGCCTAATGGCTAATTATAAATCGGATTACATTATTTTGTTTTTGGAATTGAGACTAATTGGGGAAGCTAATCTGCTGATGGCTGAAGAAAGTGAGTAAGCCTTAGCAGACACTTTCTCAGCAAGCCTAAAGTTCAATAACAGCACAAATTTTCTTTCTTACAGTTTCTTACAAGTCTGGTAAGTGTCCTACTTATCTTCCAAATGGACTGGAAGCAGTGATACTTGAGTGAAACTCTGTGTTATGCACTGAATCTTGGGAAGAGAGATCATTTTATTTTCTTCTGTGACATAGCATTTATTGAGAAGTCAACCCATGACACCTGTCAAGATAGTGGAGAGGGAACTGGAGTGGGTGGGAGTTCTGAGATTGGTATGTTTAAATATGAGATTGGGGAGGGGAAAAAATGGAAGAACAAAGGAAAACATTTCAGATTCCCAAATCTGTGAGGAGACAAAAAACAAAGAAAAAGACATCTACACTGGTAACACAGGCACAGTCCAAACAGTGAACACAAAGAGCCAGTTTCCATTCCCAGGATGCTTGCTTTACATCAGATTAACAGAAGAACAAAAAGTGCTTCCAACTTACTCAAATGTAAAAATTAAACCAGGTGCGGTAGCTTAAGCCTATGCTTTCAGCATGTGAGTGGTCAGAGGCAGAAGATTTCCACTGAGTGTGAATGGCCAAGGTCACACAGTCAAAGCCAGCCAGGGATACAAAGTGTGACCCTGTCTCAAAACAGCAACAATAGCACCAAAACAAAAACAAAATAAAAACAAATGAAATGGGAAAAATGACAAGAACTATAAAAATGGTGGAATCTAGAAGTAGGAAAATTCCATGCCCACACCATCAGTGACAGAAGTTTTCCAGCCTTTCTTAGAAGTCACCTGTCAAATTCTTTTCAAGTTAAAAAAGATTCACTCGGAATCTCTTCCACAAAAGAGAGAGCAGTAGTTTCTAAAAAATACATGTAAAAGAACACTTACTTCTGGGCTCTGAGGCAACTGTGCAGTGGCTAAGACTGTTGTGTAAGTATGAATACCTGACCTCAAAGTCCTACCACCCATGGGAAAAGGCCAGGCATGGCCATGCATGCTTGTAACCTCAGGGTTGCAAAGGAGGAGGGGTGAACAAGGCAAAATGATCCCAGGAGAACACAGGCCAGTCAGCCTAGGCAATGAACTTCAGGTTCAGTAAAAGACCCTGTCTAGAGTGATTAAGGAGAAAAATGATAGAGGAAGATGTCTTCTTCTGGCCTCTGCGTGCACACATATGGGCACATGTACCTACCTACTGACATCAAAAAAATGTATGAACCAATGAGCAAACAAATAGAGAACACTTATTTTAACATGGTATTGGGGCAGAAATCTGAAAGTTAAGTGACTGAAACAATCCCAGGTGGCCATCAGTGTCAGGTAGACTGGAAGACAGGTTCACAAACAGGCAGAGGATATGTACTTGCTAAGATCCATTTCCATCCCATAGACAAGAGTGAGGAGAAAAGCTCAGAACAATTACTGTCGCTTATATGTGGGCACAGTGGGGGCAGAAACTTCTACAGAGAAAGGACTGTAGGGCAGAAGCACAGCAGAGTGGGCACGAACAGCAAGGAGTACAGGCGCAAAGTCATACCAAACACACATACAAACTTGTGATCAGAAACCTATACCAGTGAAAAAGCACACCTGCTAGTGTGAGCCCACAAGGAAGAGCTCAGAACCAAACTCTGACCAGCTGTCCAAACAGGCTCACACCCTCAACACTAGGCATTGCAACTTGCACACATCATACAGCACAGACTCCATGCATACACTCCATGCATTCCTGACTATGAATGCCATCAAAGAGCTACAGTCTGTTTGGTCTTCTTTGCAAGCCAGGCCAGAGCATGGCACAAAGCAGGTGCTCAGCAGCATTTGCTGAAGCACAAAACAGGAAACACAGCACTGAGACAAACTAAGGATTTCTCTCTCTCCAGTTTTTTACCTCGATGAGGTAGCAAGGGAAACAATGAATTCAGAATTTAAAATGATATATTTTTCTAGAACTAACTCAGGAAGGGTTATTTAAAACAAAAATCACATCCAGAAGTTAAAGACCTCACAAAGTAAGCTGGAATGGCCCCATCAGTTTTCACTCACCCCCTATTTGTTTTATTCATTTCCCTTCAAGGCTAAGGAATTCCAAAAGCAATAAACTTAAGTGTCTCCAACACCCCCCACCCCCAGCAAGAAGACCATGTAAAGAATGAATAGGTTTCTGTGTAGAGTAAAGTCTTTCATGGGAGTGCCCTGTCCAGTCCTTAACCTCACTCCTTTGAACCCACAACCAAACCCATGAGTCCTTCCAGGAGCAGACTTACATTGCAGCCCTTGTCTGTCAGGTAACTGATCCCTTCTTCTGGGCCAATCGCTAGTTCCACAGAAATAATCCAACTTGACTTTAGAAGATCAAACCGGTGGGAACAGGGATGCCAGAAGGAAAAAATGAGTTTAGATCTGGAGTCATGAATATATCGAAAAGACTTAGGTTGGGAAAGGACATGGTTTGCTGGTAATCTATCTAACCAAATAAGATAAATATTTATAACGTCATTGACCTAAGATCTACTGAGTTTGGACAAGACTAATTGTGGTCACTTTTGAATCTGGAAAGCAATTTTTCTCTAGGAAGATTATCTCAACAGGCAAACTAGTCCTTGGAGAACAGCTAACCAAATTGAAGGCCAGAATAAAAAAACACATACTTATGAATACAGGCACATTATTCAAAAGATGACTTTATTATCTAATTAATATATTTTCTTCCTGCTTTTCCCCTATGATTTTGTGTCAAAACAGTATTTTTGTTTGTCAAGAACTATGACAAATTAGTTTCCCTTCAATCATAAATGTAGATAAACGTGGAAAAGAAAAAGCAGAAGAAACCAAATTAGTCCCCATCTTCCAAGGTCCCACACACTTACCCCAAGAGCACACTTGAAGCATTCTTTGTCAAATCTGTACACCGGAGAGAGAATCTCAAAGAATTTCAAGATGCTTTCTTCTCTATTAAGGTTGGCAAACTGCCTAAATGTTTGCTGGATCAGTTTTCTTAGTGTTTTGGCCTGAATAATGAAGTTACAGAAAAATATGTTTCAAATCAACCAAGAAAAAAATTTCAATCATAGTCATACCATTTACATTACTACAAAAACTCACTTGCCAAATAATTAGTAGAGCATTAACTATTGTAAAATCCACATTTACAAACTTCGTCCAGTTTGAAAGGTATAGTTGAACAACACAGGACTCCATTCTTTCAACAGAAGCTTAAGGCAACAGTGTGCAAAGCAAACATGTGGCAGAGTCATTAAACCATGCACCACAGGGGACCATGGCCCAGAAGTAGAAAGGGAAAACATTCACATAGGCACTCACATGTTCCAATACCATTTTTGAATGTGCACATACAATTAACTTTAAAAGGCCCTTATTCTTGGATCTAAAAAGTGAAATTTCAGAACACTATTCTTTGTAAGGAGGATCTTCAAAACCATTAATTCAACATACGGAATAATTTTACAAACTGTGGTATGTACTTTTGAAACCAATATTCTATGCAGACTATAAAACATTTTATGGAACTAGTTTATAGGGGTTGAAATCCTATCTTACTGTTACATGACAAAGAAAACAATCCGTATGTGCAAAACATGTTTCATTTGCATGTGTGTAGAAGGGAGAAAAACTAATATCTGCAGTGCTTTACCTTGCAAAGACAACCACTGGCTTCTGTTTCTTTTACTCATTTGAATACTGTGTACCTGGGAATGGAGCTTCCCAGGTAGCATGCTCCTGATCTTCAGTATGAGAAACAAAAAGAAGGCAAGGAAACAGTAACCCCCACATTGAGGTTTGAAGAGAGAGAACCAATGTAGGCATGAACTTAGTTCCTATACTGCTAACACTGATTCTACTTCCTTGGGTAACCTTGAGTGAAGAAGTGATGTTTTTTGAAGTAGGTTTTTGATAGAAATGCCAACAGCGGGGGGGGGGGGGGGATATTAAGTTAGAGGTTTCCTACTAACCCAGGCAAGAAGAAACAGTTTATATAGGTAGAGAAGCAGAAAAGAAATCAAAGGTAGTCAGACTCTGATTTTATCTTGGAATGTAAGATGCTACAGGCAGGAACTGATATTGAACTGACAATCAAAAACAGGAGGAACAATTTGGCAGGCAAAGGCTGGAAGAATATCAGGGGCTATCAGGAGTCCAAGTAGATCCATCATACAAGCTGTTGGAACTGGAAGTAAGTATGCAGTGGCCAGCACAGCCCACAGAGGAAATGAAACCTAGAATTCTGACGGACCAAGGTCAGAGAGGTAGGCTAAGTGATCTGCTGAATCTTGACAGTGAAGAGGAAGTCGAACAGCTGAGGCCCAGAGAGAGCTGTGGCTGCTAAGGCAGGTAAAGGAATCAGGAGGACACGGCCTTCTCTAGTAGGGTTACAAAGGTAAAGCCTGTTGAAGTGACTGCAAAGATCTGGAGTCAGAGAAAGTGTTGCAGAAAGTGAGCCAGGACAACAGGAAATGTGGTTACATGATGAAGGGTGCAGTTACTGAAATGAAAACCAGAGGAGAACAAAGAAGATACCAGGAAGAAAACTGACCATAGATGAGAGAACAGGCTGTTACAAGGTCACAGACCACATGTGACTTGTTTTAGATGCCCATTCTGCTTTTGTGCATAAGGGGTGGTGAGAGGGACAAGAAGAAGCAGAAAAACTACATCTGGTCACACCACAGCAGGCCAAGTAGGCAACCAACAGATTGGTGAGAAGGATGGCACTGTGCATGGCAATGGTTAAAAGAGAGGAGTAGAGCGACTCAGGTGGTTACAGACACAACATTTGCTAGTTAGGTGGACAAGAAGCAAAGAGAAGATAGCCAGGAGTCAACAGCTAGCTTGTTAAAAACACTTGAATTCAGATGGAAGTGAAGCAGAAGGGAAACAAGAAAATTCCCCTCATCTGAGCAGAATTAGTTCTCGCTTTGGATCAGGCCTTTACTAAAGAGAATTAAATGTGTGCAATGTCAGTAACTTAAAATGCACTGTACTCCGAACCTACGGTGCTTTTAAGAGAAAAGTCATTCTGGGAATACCTACCAAATACTGGCCTTGACTAAGATACTGACAAAGGTCAATTCTTGTCAGACTTAGAAATCGTCTACCTAAGAATGCTTCATTATGAAACTAGTTCACATGAAGAGAGAATGACTATGAATGTGTATGAATCATTAAGTTACACCACCAAGAACTGTTATTCTTCAGCCTTATTAATCATTTCTCATTAGTCAACCTGATGATTTTCAGAAGCTGTTAGCCGCATGAATGACTAGAGTTTCTCATATAAATGTGTATGTTAGGCTAAAGAAAAATTGCTGTAAAACAATGAAAGGCTAAAGACATATTAAAGAATCACATAGCAGTCCCCAGGCTCAGTACAGACACATCAGTAGTGTACACAGTGCCGCTTCAATCTATAGAGCCTGGATTCAAGGGCAAGTGCCTCAAGCAGAGGTCAGCTTTCACTTATTATTTGCTTGTTTGCATGATTTTGAGATAGTCTTAATATGTGCCTTGGCTGGCTTTGAACTTGAGATCTTCCTTCCTCAACCTCCCAAGTATCCGGGACATTGGTGTGAACCACTATGCCTGATGCTAACTTGTGTCTCTCTTAATGATGTTCTAGGAAGCCATCTTATTGTAACACTTAGGAACTGAATAGATCCTTAAGACCTCTCAACATTTGTAGTTTTAAAACTGGATTTCTGATGTGAATAGTACATAAATATATTAAGGTTTGACTGTTTTGACTTGTAATTTACACTTAGGTCTACCATAGAGCTGTTAAGTTGGCAGGCAGAATTTCCTCAGTTCTGCCCCTTGTACAGCCAAGAAATAAACATCACTGTGACACAATTCACTGAACCTGACTTGACACAGAACTCACCAGTATTCATTACCTGCCCCCTCCTATTCAGACTGTATAGGCATTCACATTGCTAGTTTCCTTAACTGAAAACCTATTGGCCTATTAATCACTCATGACCTTGATACCTTTGAGAAGGAATGATGAGAATGGTACAGTATCCCGAGCTTTATTGGTGTTACTGGAGTAGTAGTGATTTTAATCAAGTATCGGAAATGTAAGGGACCTTGCCTGTTATTCTCAGCATTCAAGGCATGTGCAGTCTGTTCTCTGTTCTTAGCACCATCACAGCTCAGTCAAGTTCTCATGATTTGATAATCTCTTAAGCATTCAAAGGGAATGTTAACTAAAATCTTCTAGAGGTCAATAAAAAAAGTAACTTTGAGAAAAAAATTACATACCTTATTAATGGAAAAACTAACATTAATAAACCCAGACACTCAATATGGACAACTCCAGAACAAACAGGAGCTCAGGTTGTATTTCTTTTGGGGTTGTTTCTGAAGGTGGGACTGGCTACAGCTACTATGTGTGAATAGGGGCTTTATAGCAGTACTAGTCTAGGGAAGTCTGCTGGAGCTCTCGAAGGAATTTATGTAGCATGGGGAAAGATCTTGGCCTAAGCCTAAAATCTCTCCTGATTAAGCTATTGAAAAAAAATCAAACAATATTTAAATTTAAAAATTAAGAAATTTCCTTTTCAATAAAAGGGCATGTGAGATGTTTCAGTTGGTAAAGGCACGTATTGTGCTGGCTAGTTTTATGTCAACCTGACACAAACTAAGTCATCTGAGAGGAGGAAATCTCAACTGAAAAAGTTTCCGTTTTTCAGGCATAAGCAAAGCTATAAAGCATCTTCTTAATCAGTGATTGGTGTAGAAGACCCAGCCCATTTGGTTGCCAGCCTGCACTGGACTCTATAAGAAAGCAGGCTGAGCAAACCATGAGGAACAAGGAAGTAAAGCAGCATCCCTCCATGGCCTCAGTATTAGCTTCTGTTTCCAGGTTCCTTCCCAATTTGAGTTGCTGCGATGGCTTCTCTCAGAGGATTCTGTCAGGATCAGTAAGCAAAATAAACCTTTTCCTTTCCAAGTTGCTTTTGGTTGTGGTGTTTAATCACAACAATAACTCTAAGACATCAACAAGTCTTACAACTTGACAACTTGAGTTTGATGGCCAGGTCTCTGATGGTAAAAGGAGAGAGCCAATCCTACAAGCTGTATGGTTATTTTCATGTGTATTGTGTGGCATGCCCAAGTATACATACGCATGTATGTGTGTATGCACATATATACAAACTATGACAGACATTCAAACACTAATGAATGTAAAAGAATTTTTGAAGCGAGCATATTAAGAAAATGGTTCTCAAAACCTTTTTCATACGTGAGTCTGGAGTATCTTCAGGCTAACAGTAGCTAAAAATTACCTCTCCTTACATCCAAATATCCAGCAGCAGAAAAACACATCTGCTCTGACTCAGCCTCCTATACCTCTCGAAGTCTTTTAGCCATCTCCAGCCATCTAAATATGATAACTACCCCTTGAACCGCCCTTGATCACTATTTACTATTTCTGCTTCTGTTTCTTGGCTTTCAATCTGTCTTGAGAGTGCTGTCTGGTCTTTCTTATTCCCCACTGTAAAAGCTGAAGGCCTCTACCTCAGCACTTAAGTCCACAGAGAGCACTGGCCATAGTGGTCTTACATTGACTCAACTCAAACTGTAAACAGGGCTGAGCCAGATTATACTACCAGATGTAGCTCAAGATCCCAGAGAAATGCATTATGGAGTATATCACGACAAAAGAGGCCAAGAAAGGTGGGGCTGGGAAAGGCCTGCAGAGTGTGGCAGCAGACAGCAGTTATTACTGGGGTGGCATGCAATCCTGTTATCTTCTCATGTGTTCATGCTCTTGTCACATGTCCCTCTCTCTGGATTCTTCTCCACTTTGTTTTTCAAATTATTGTTCATTTTCATTCTTTCATTTAAATAAGATCTATCAAATAAGCTATGTACCTGTTGCAAGCCAAAATCATTGTGTGAAAATATAGTATATGAGGACAAATACAAACTAGTCAATAACTGCAAAATTACAAATTCATTAAAAAAAAAAGCCCCTTAGAGGCTGAGTAGGGTCTAAGATAGAAGAGATGTTTTCCATCTTTGCAAGGACATGGTAAAGAGGGAGGTCAGAGCAGGAGAATCCAGACATGAACAGGCTCCACTGAGCTTGTATCAGTATCTCCCTAACAGAGGCACTCACCCATGGTCTGTACCCAAGTTCCTGTTTTGAGTATAATCATTGTTTGTAAATCTGAAACAGTGTCTTAAACTCCCAAAGACAACAATGACACTCATGCTGTTTTTTACACATAAAAATCTGCGGAGAGCCGGGCGATGGTGGCGCACGCCTTTAATCCCAGCACTCGGGAGGCAGAGGCAGGTGGATCTCTGTGAGTTCGAGACCAGCCTGGTCTACAAGAGCTAGTTCCAGGACAGGCTCCAAAGCCACAGAGAAACCCTGTCTCGAAAAACCAAAAAAAAAATCTGCGGAGACAGCAGTTTTCAGAGGCCACCAAAGGCCCCATCATTTGAGAATCACTGACACATGAAACACAGCCATAAGTGAATGCTGGCTAGAATATCTTCTAATCAATAGCAATGTTAACTTGTAGGTGCTAAGGCTTACCCTGTTTCAATGTCTCCAGTCCTTCTATTGCTGGGCTATCTCTGACTGGAGTAGAGGGAACCTCTGTCCCATGCCTTTATGGTTTTCACATTCAACAATCCAGATAAACCAAGGTTCTTCCTAATCCAAGAGATTGCCAACACTCCCAAGGAACACAACTGCCATTTTCCAGTTCCCGTACATAAAGTTGCCAACCCTGATTTAAAGTTCTTTCCTCTATCTACCAAATCTACTCCAACTTTTAGAGAAAACTGCATCTTCTACACATCCCAATCTCTGCCATACTTACACAAAGAGTTGGATGCACAACAATTTGTTCTAGTGCTTGACTAACAGAGCAAAAACTCAACGGAGAGTCCAAAAGTACAGCAGCATCCCAAACAGAGCCCAAAACACTACAAAGAAGACATTTTGTTAATACTCTCATTAAGACCTGCTGCACTTTGTAGAACCCTCTGGATTTATTTTCCTTGTGATATCACACAGAAGCTGTGTGTAGAACAAAACATGTTATCAACCCCCAGAAAGGGGGAGGTGGATAGACCTCAAGGCACGAGTGATGGGCCTGAAATTGGGCAGCACCCAGGTATAAACTAGCCATAGGGCTTTGTCACAAACTGCATTTAACAAACAGCACCAACACAGTGACTGACCACACTCAAAGAGTCCAGCTCTACTGACAAAAAGCTTGTGCCAGTGAGTCCAGCCATACACTAACAGATGAAGCACTGTCTTTCACCATGCTTGGAAGCAGGATGCTACCAGTCCTCTCATGATAGACATATCTATACAGATCACCTTCTGAGAATGC
This sequence comes from Microtus pennsylvanicus, assembly GCF_037038515.1. Classification (NCBI taxonomy): domain Eukaryota; kingdom Metazoa; phylum Chordata; class Mammalia; order Rodentia; family Cricetidae; genus Microtus; species Microtus pennsylvanicus. Next base: position 2,246,302 of record NC_134580.1, read on the forward strand.
ACACGTTGACTAACTGGCTCTTCACATAGACATTATGTGTTAGAAAGTGGTTTGATATTACAGATGTGAAAACACAAAGATTCAGTCACTTATCCAAAGTTAGGGGTGATGTACACTGAAGCCAGGGCTCTTATGTGGCAATTTGGCTGTGGGGTCAATTTTCTGAACCAGAATATGACATTGTTTCATATGCATGCCTTAGTCTGTTTGGGCCTCAGGTAAGAGGATGTAAAAAAATATTTTTGTAATAAAAAAACCAATAATAGTTGTTTATGACAGGCATTGTGTTGATATATACGTGTATTTATATATTACATGTTAGTGCCATCCCTATATAACACCCTTCACTGTGGCAGTAAGTGGTCATGCCTCACACTATGAGGCTGGAAAATGGGACCCCTCTTAACCAAACTGTGTTTTCCTATGTAACTGGATGTTTGGAGATATGCTCTGTGTTGGACAGGAAATAGGACTCATAGGTCCTCTCTGTCTCCAATGATAGTCCTGCTAAAGTAGGACTACAGGGAAGCTACTTCCAAAGCTGCCATCAGGAAAATCATAGCAGAAACAGAGACTGACCATTAGAATGTATACACGTAGAGTTCAGTGATATAATTTGTGCACACAGGAGACAGTGACATAGACAATGCAGTAATATATACAAATACCAGACTCAGCATGTGAACACACACCAGAACTAGTGATGTGTGTGTGGGATTACTTACACACACACACACACACACACACCACCAGTGATGTTTGTATCCACACACACAGACACTGGAAGCAATGATAAATCGGGGACCCAACAGTGTAAATGCACGCAGTGTTCATAATTCACCAGGATCCTTTAAAGCAGTACTCCTTTTCTTCCATGTATCAAAATATTCCAGGCTTTAATAACCTTGGCTGTAGGGCTGCAGCATGAACTAGTTCTAGTTTTGTACTTACGTACAGTTATTATTCACAATCATCAAGTAAAGCTGTGGTTCTATGCAGAAAGGCTGAACCTGGGAAAATGTACCTGTCTAATGTTAACATGACTCACACAGCCATCTTTGGCCATGGTGGTTTTAGCATGTAAGGGAAATGCACCATTTTATTTTCTTGAAGGAAAGTTTTCTGTAGGAAGGAGATACAGGCAGAGTTTCGTATTTGATTATGATAAAGGAGACTAATTACCTTGACAGAATCCAGTAAACTCTTAGGAAAAAATCGCTTTAAACCAACATCTTTTCTGAAATATAAAAAGAAGCATATTAACAACACCATCAATCGATAACATACTTGAAAGAACACAAAAGTAGTTTATTTATTCTTCTATTTGTTCAAGAAAGAACCAACTATAATCAAGTTCCAACTGACCAGCATATTAACTGGAGAGGATAAACTATTTTGTAGTTATGTACAAAAATATGCTTACAATCCATTTCAATGAAAATCTCTTTCTCTTTTGTTACTGAAGTCCTTCTAAAATACCGCCACATTGCAAATGTCAGCATGTAATAAAACAGTTCGTTCTCAGGTATGGCACAGAAGTTAATTCCTCCTGGGTAACTATATTTTAGAATCAGCAACTGGCCTAATTAAGACATAAACTCTCGGAACACAGTCCAAGAGTGGAATTGTACAAGGGGAATTTTGAGTGCTTTTGAGAAAACTCCAAGCAAATAAGACAAGTGTTGGGTCTTCAGTTTATTTAAAAAAAAACAAAAAACAAAATAGGCAACTGTCCTTAAAAAGTGCTTTTGTGCCCCTCCCAGATGGAGCAGATAGTAGTAAGTTTACTTTAGATTACTCATGACAAATGACTATTTTACTTGTTTCTATGCATCTATAAAAAAACTGTTTTTCTCATTCTCCTATGGTTGAAAAAAAACAAACATGTTTTAGCACATATACCTTGCCTGCCACACACAACTTATCCTTCTGTTGGACACTTACTCATGCGACTCTTAACCCTCAGGGTATAAACTGTTTGATACATTTTTTGGCTTCACTCTCCTACATCCACACTATATCTAGAGCAGTAAACAACAGACCTTTCAAATTTATCCTAAATAATGATTACTTCTAAGTCATTCCCTAGACACATTTCATCTTCTCTATTTTACAAAATGGAAGGAAAGGTTGGGGGCAGGAGGATCAAGTGATTTGTACTGGTTCAATAGCTAAGTGTGCAGAAATGTCATAGATTCCAACAATTTTCTAAGTTGGGCTATAAACTCAGGCCTGCCATTATTATATAACACTAGAAAAGAACAGATGGACTTGCTTTTTAAATTTACCACCTGCTTTAAGTACTAACTAGCAGTTTGTCCACTAGATGGCACTGTGTTCCTGGAAGATGAAATGTCCCTCTGAAGACAAGGAGTCAGGAGTTCATGGAAAAAAAAGGAAAGGGATCAGGGAGAAAAAAAATGAAGTTCAAGTAATGTACAGGTATCTTTTTCAGAGTCACATGGGGGGGGGGACTAACTGAATATGAAGTATAAATGAAAAGGAGTTGTTTCACAATCACTTTATAATCAAAACCCCAGTAATCATGTCAGTTTGTATGGTAGACCCTCCATCCAATGACATTCCTTAAGAACTCACCAAAAAAGGAAGAGTTAAAGAGAATAAAGAGGTATATATGTTTCAAGAAAAACGTTGAGAGCATTTTTTGTGTAAAAATAAAATCACTGTTAATGAGTTACTGTTTATGCCCATCATAAAGACTTATTTGTTTAAATATCCCTTTTTTGGACACTGTGTATGTGCATGTGTGTGCACATAAGTGCTCCCAAGCATGTGTACAAACTTGCAGTTGTTGCCTTCTACCAGGTGAGTCTCAGTGAGTGACCTTGAGCCTAGGCCTGGTGGCAAGGCCCTTCACCCCGTGAGCCACTTCACCACCATCACCCTCTTTAAATTTTGAAGTATAACAATAATACTTAGGCGGTATGCAGTTTTTGTTTTTTTTTGTCCAACTAGTTTTGAGCACTAATGAAATTGTAACACTTATTTGTATGTTAGAAGTCGGTTAAATATTTGGCAATAAAATGAAAAACCCAAGCTGTGCAGTGGTGGTTCACACCTTTAATCCCAGCACTCGGGAACAAGAAGTAGGTGGATCTCTTTGAGTTCAAGGCCAACCTGGTCAACAGTGCTAGTTCCAAAACATCCAGGGCTATACAGAGAAATCCTGTCTCAAAATAAAAAAATAAATAAAAATTAAAAAATAAAGATGAGCCTAAAAAGTGTGGGAAAGCCTCAAGAGCACTACCTGTAGCATACATCAGGTGCCAGCCTCTGTTCTGCAACTCCCAGTCTGAGAAGCACTAGGCAAAGAGACACTATTACAGTTTTCTAAATTTAACTCTCTCTCACAAACCAGGCAGGGATGTGTATATCATCCACCTTCAATAGGAAACTAGCTCTCTCTGAGCTGTGTTTGACCCTGGCTTAGAAGTAACAAACTGCTCTGCAACAGCTTCACTTCATATCTTATGCCCAAACCCTATATAAATATATACAACATAAACAGAACAGTGCACTGGTTTTTACTATGAGTCAACTCTATTAGTAGCTACCAAAAAGTATATCCTGAAGGCATCTAAACCTACTGGAGTAAAGACAAAACCATAGCAACAACAAAAAAACAACCTAACTAAAACAACAATTTGAAGATACTGCCCAACTCCAATTCTCCAGGATAAGCACTAGGATAGTGTTGAGCAGCTCCTTCTTGGCTTCAGTGTGACTATAGAGGGCACACACAGATGACAGGACAAAACTATCAGGTTAGAGTAGAGCTGCTCAATACTGCAGCAAAAACCCACATGTAAATTAGCTAAACTAAAAGTTCTGTTCTAGCAGCTTTATCTCCAGGGTTCAAGAGACCCACATGTAGATAATACCTACTGACTGGACAGAACGTTTCTACTACCCTCAGCACAGAGTGCCAAGGTGCACGGCTGTGTCAAGGTGGTGACTAAAGAATTTTCAGTACCCTTCCTGCCCCGTAAACCTGAAGGCTTTTCAGTAAGGGTAGAGATGAGTAAGAATAATACTGGGCAGCAGGGCGGTGGTGGCGCACGCCTTTAATCCCAGCACTCGGGAGGCAGAGGCAGGCGGATCTCTGTGAGTTCGAGACCAGCCTGGTCTACAAGAGCTAGTTCCAGGACAGGCTCCAAAGCCACAGAGAAACCCTGTCTCGAAAAACCAAAAGAATAAAAAATAAATAAATAAATAAATAAAGAATAATACTGGGCATGGAGACAGTTACCATAGGGACAACCACATAAGTGTCAGGGTTCCTCAAACAGGGGGACAAGTATAAAGGGATGTGGCGATCTGGCCCTCAGTGCTAAAACGGCATCAAGACAGAGAGTCCACAGAACTGTTCTCAGGCCAGAGTCTTTTCCGGGAAGCACTCATAAGTGTATGACCCCAGCAGCCAAAAGGGTTCCTATGACATGAGTTCTACATTCACATTATTTTTACTTAAGATACAGGGAACCTGTGCACATCTGGTTTCTCCTGATAGATGCCTTCATTTTGGTTGTTGGTCTTTTTAAAGGATTTCTTGGTTTTTCTTTCTCTTTCTTTTTTTAAAGATAGACTTGTTATGTAGCTAAGGCTAGTGTCACTAAGATAAACAACTAGCCTGCTATAGCATGAAAAGTCCTAAGCTAACTAATATTGCTCCAAACCAAACTATTCAGCATTTGGGATCTACATCCAGTGAGGCTTCCTTCACAATCCTCTTAATGTCTCACTGTCTATTTAGATAGACTACATGATTCTGCTCTCCCTGCTGCTGTTAACCTTGGAACCCCTTTCACCTCTGCACTACTTGTCCAGCGATTCAGCAAGTGTGCTTAAGCTTGGAAAGTTGTAGTCCATACATCATCAACTCATGCCTAGTCTCCTCATGTACTGATAATACATTGGCATTCAGAATAAAACAAACAGGAAAGTAGTGAATGCAGGATGACTCCTCTCTGATCACAAGAGCTCACAGTTGCTCCAAACTACTGCAGCTATTTGAAGCCTGAGTTCTCATTCTGCACATATGTGTTCATGTTCACAAATCACAGCACAGTAGGCCTTTGGTAACCTCAGATTAGACTAAGCACTACTTACATATTAAAGAGGAACTAAGTGTGTAAGTAAAACCCACTCCTCTTTCAGCAGTGTTTCTGAGAAATCTAACCTGGTCTGGTGACCTCAATACTTGTGAAGTATTGGGTACCCCATCCTCCAAACCCTTACCTCAGATAACTTTAAGTCACAAACTATTCGAGGGATACAGAATATCTATTAAGAGTCAGATGCTCTTTCAAATATAAGGAATCCAGGCAGGTCCCTATGTTGATGCTGCTCATATTCTCCTAGGGAAGAGAGTCAACAACAAATACAACATACCAAAAAAGACTATTCGCAAAGATGATTAAAATAGTTTAAAAGGAAGAAGTAAAATGTTGTTGAGGGAAGAGACATTTTCCTCAGTGGTACAGTCACTGGGAAGTTGCCCTTGTTCTTTCTATAGTAACTCCCTACCCAAGTGCTTGTTAAGTATCCCTGACTAGTTAAATTCTCCCTCTCATCAAAAACAGCAAAGTAAGAAGTTAAAGGTTTCAGCTGATAGAAGTCCACCCTCAGTAATACCACCTTAGAAGCCTGTAATTTATCAGTGCATTATCACTTGCAGTGTGACTCTTTTCTCTAAGCCTGGGGCCTCCTGAAGCTACCTTCTACTTCTTGGCTCTCATTTTCAGATGTACATAGAAATCTCATCTAACTTCTATCAAGTCTGCTCCCTAGGAATGTGAACGAGCAAGGTGAGGCTGGACCCTCACTGCCACATTATTGTCCATCTGCCAAAAGAAAAGGCACCCCATTCTGTCATGCTTAGAATGACAAAAGAGGAAGCAGTGGAATCTTTAGTTTGCTTGTGGAAGGCAAAATTCAGAAGTATCCAAATGGTATGTTCCTATAATTAGAGGATCATTTTATTATTTTAAACATAATCAAAACCATTCTTTTGAATGTGGAAAAACTGAGGGGTAGTCTATATACAGCTGTAAATTATAACACTTATCTTTAAATTTTCTTCCAGTAGTATCTGATAAAGTATATGGACATTTTAATGACTTTTCTTATGGAAAAAAGAAAGCGAGGATCTTGAAGCTGGTAATAAACAGGCAATATTCCAAATTTGCAGGTCTTTTTTTTTTTTTTTGACGTGTGTGTGTGTGCTGAAAAAGTATATAAATTGTAAATCGTTCTAAGGTACCAACCAGCATAAAAAGTAAGAGAAGCAATGATGAGCCTGCCCTGGATAAAAGGTAAGTCGATTTCTGGGTACTGTGCAAGCCAGGCATGGCAAACAGGAGTCACAAGTATCCCCTTAGCCAACACCATTCCTAGGGCACAGACCAGTCTTTGTAACACATATATACAACAGAAGATAAGAACTAAATGAGGTGTTTGTAAAATTTTGTGAAACACTGAGAAAATTAACTATTAATATAGAAATATTAACAATAAATCTAACTTTCAAGAAATTGGGGGGGGGGGCGGGAATTCCAAGACAACAGAAATAATTTTGCCGCCAAAAACTACATATAACTTCTACTGAAGGGCACAAGGACCTTGTAAAACCAGAACCAGGGAGATGTAGGGGAACAAGGTCATTCTAGCCTACACACAAAGTCCAACATCAGCTTGGAACTAGCTCAAAACCCAAAATTAACAAATAAACAAATTAAAATCAACAGGAATGATGGAACATGCCTATAATCTTCCATGGCTTCTTCAAAGCTGAAGGAGGAAGATCCCAAGTTCAAGGTCAGTCTGAACTCTGTAAGTGAAACCCTGACTTAAACATACAAACAGGCAGGTATGTGTGCACATGCATGCATGAACACAACACACACATGGGGATGCACACAAGTAATGAATAATATCTACAGATTGAGATACTGTAAAGATGGTATGGTTGTAGAACTGATACAAAGTGCACATCTGCAGGATATCCTGACTATATTATATAAAACTCCATGGGAACGTTTCCTGAGATTCATAGTTGAAACTATGTGTATTGAGATGAATAAGCCTGATATTTGGACACTGAGATGGGAGCAGAGGGAGACAGAAGTGGTGCCATCCCTGGTCCTCCTCAGAAGTCACCAACACAGTCTGTAGTTTTCAGAAATAAAGCCCCTGCAGTCAAACTCACTGTCTAGGATTAATTGGGGGCCTAAATGGGAGTGAAGAGTAGCAGAAGACTTAAACAACCCCAGCATGATAAGATCAGCACTAAGTATAAAACCTAAGAAAGCTATGCCAAAAAAGGAGGACGGTAAGGAAATAAAACTGAACATGCACATATGAATATAGAGGTTACTGAGAATGAAGGAAAAGCTAGCACCACAGAGCCTGGGCTTGCAGTGGGAAGGCTCACAACCATCTGCAACTGCTGCTTCAAAGGATCTGACACCTTCTTTCGATTTCCTCAGGCACCAAGTATCCGTAAAGGGAAAGCATTTATGCACATAAACTTCCTTTAAAATCTAAAATGACGATAAAATAGACCAAGACAAAAATCAAAACTAAAGTACTAGAGAGATCACTAAATAGAATTTAACAAGAAGATTTATACATTATGTCTATATGACTCAATACAGAGCCTTCAAACAGAAAGCAAACATTCAGACCCATGACAATAAACCAACAAGGCCATTATGACAGTTGTGTGTTTTACTGTGCTTCTTTTAATGTTCTGTAAAGATACAATATGTAGTCCATGCAGGTAAGAAGGCTGAGTAGAGGCCAGGCAATGGTGGCGCATGTCTTTAATCCCAGCACTCGGGAGGTAGAGGCAGGCAGATCTCTGTGAGTTCGAGGCCAGTTTGGTCTACAGAGCTAGTTCCAGTACAGGCTCCAAAGCTACAGAAAAACCCCGTCTCAAAAAAACAAAAAACAAGATGGGTGGTAGCGGCACATACCTTTAATCCCAGCACTCAGAAGGCAGAGAGGCAGATCTCTGAGTTCAAGGAGCCTAGTCTGCAAGAGCTAATTCTAGTTCCAGCACAGGTCTCAAAGCCACAGAGAAACCCTATCTTGAAAAACAAAAACAAACAAACAACAACAACAAAAACAGAAGAAAGAAAGAAAGAAAGAAAGAAAGAAAGAAAGAAAGAAAGAAAGAAAGAAAGAAAGAAAGAAGGAAGGAAGGAAGGAAGGAAGGAAGGAGAAGAAGGCTGAATAGAAAACAAACACACATATGCACATGTATATGTGTGCTGTAAGTACTGTGCCTTGGAGATTATTGGGCTCTGAAATAGATCCCCAATCAAAAACAAACTTTTAAATCCAGATTTAAAAACTAATAAAAGCTGATGACAAGAAGCAACTATAGCATGTTAAGTGGAGACTGTGTGGAGACACATTGAAATGGATTTGCTGCAGGGTTGACACCACGCAGCAGGTCCGCAAATGAAGATGGCTGGTCTGGTCCCCAGCAAGTGTGTGGGCAGGCGGCAGGTGGGAAGCACAGATGCTGCAAGTGTCTAGGACTGCTGGGGACCCGAAAGCAGCCAGTCCCTGAGACCATGCGGCAGGGAAGGTGGCTGGTCCCTGGCGGTGACAAACGGATAGGCCGTGGGTGGGAAACGCAGAGATAGGTACACCATACAGAATGGAATTGGACATTTATTTGGTGTTATGGAGGGGAAGGAAAGGGGGAAAGGGGGGGAGAGAGAGAGGGGCGGGGAAGAGATTGCATCTCCGAGAGAGGGGACAGGGAGAGAAAGTGGGTCTGAGGCTGCAAGCAATCACTGTACAATTCTCTCCACTCTGTCATGTATTTTATGCATTTAGATAACAAAATATGGTGGTAGGAGTGGTCTTAACTCATCTATTAAGACACATTCATCACATCAAGGGCACTTCTCAGACCATATACCACTAGGGTAACAGGGAACCTTTAAAAAATAATTTAAAAAACCAGACAAACCCAGTACATATGTCTGTAACTGTAACTCATGAGACTGAGTCAAGAGGAACATGAGCCAGTCTGGGCTATATAGTAAGACCTTTATTCAAAAAACTAAACATAAATACAAAGTAAGCAAACACAAACATTGAAAAGACAGGAACAGAACTCAATTTGCTAATTTAATTTTTCTTTAAGAATGTTTTTTAAATTTTACATGTACAGGTGTCTGCACATCATGTGTGTGTCTGATACCCTTGAAGACCAGAAGAAGGTGTCAGATCCCTTAGTACTGGAGTTACAGATGATTGTGAACTACTATGTGAGTGCTGGGAATCAAACCAGGGCCCTCTGAAGAGCAACAAGTGCTTTTAACCACGATGCCATCTCTTCAGTCCCAATTTACAAAGGTTTTAAAACAAACATTTAACAATATTTTCTTTAAAGATTTATTTTTTTTTATTTGTGTGTGTGTGTGTGTGTGTGTATGTATATCTGTGTGGGTATCTGTCTGAGTGTGTGCCACATGTAAGTTTGTGCTCATGGTGTCAGATGCACTGGAGTTATTAAGTAGTTGTGAGGCCCTCTACCATATGGATACTGGAAATCGAACCTGAGTCCTCTGGAAGAGGAAAAGTTTAACAGCTCAGCTGTCTTTCTAGTCTCCACATTGAACATCTTAAAAAACAAACAAGAAGCAAGTCTACCTCTTTCCCATCCCTTGCCACAAAAAGCACAACAGGAGAGAGGTCCCAAGATAAGAGGGGGGGAAAAAACTACACAAAACAACAGACTACTAGATTAAGAAACACAAGCACAGCAATGGAGGCACAAGCAGGAAAAGCCAACTGATTTAGTAAGATTTAGGACAGTCAGGGCTACAAAGCAACCCTGTCTCAAAAAAACTTAAAAAAAAAAAAAAGCAAGCATCTGCATGATGAGTGTCACATACACAAAGGTGACAGGGGACATGCACAAATGACACCACAGACATAAAGCTAAAGTTGCAAAGATGTCAAGATTAATAAAGAATAACACCGATGTATTAGAAATGCCAGCAAAGCATGGGAGCACACACCTGTACTCCCAGAACTTGAGAGGCTGGGCAAAAGGATAGAGTATAGAAGGTCAGTCCAAACTACAAACAAGACCCAGATCACCCCAAAAGAAAGCAAAAGACATGTTCACCATGCAAGAGGAATATAAATGGATACAAATGGGAAGTATTTAATTTCACCAGCAATCAAAGTAATGTATATAAAACAAACTATTGTTGCAGATGTTTGCTGTCCTATAGAAAATAATAGCCAAATACCTTGATAGGCATTATATGTTATTGATCAGAACTAGTGTGTGATCAGATGGAAAACAACATACCAGCCTGATGAGTCCTGCACTAACACATTTCCACTTGGCAACACAGAGTTTATAAAAGTCGTAATTTTTACATAGATTAATATAGGTTAATTAAGGGATTGGTCAAGAAGGAAGAGGGGATAAAAGTGAGAAAAGGAGGAAGAGAGGAACAAGTTTAAGAAAAGGACAGGTGTATGTATACACTCAAGAGTAGATGTGAACTTCAGAAAGGATGCCCAAGAAAGACACTTTCAGCATAAAGTTGGATGAATGGCAGGGTTCACATCTAACCTCATTTCATTTACATTAGAAACAAGGCATACAACACCCACTTTGAAAGAATTAAGTTCTATTAAGACTGAGAAGGTGTTATGAAAAGTCCTGGGATATAACCTGGGATATAAAGGATTGTTTTTTTTTTCACCATATGACAATGTAATTTAAATTTTCTTGTGCTCCAAATTAACTCAACTGATGAGCCATATACTCTGTTACTCATTTTTGCTAGTGCTATTTGAAAGAGCTCTACACAGTTTGCTTTTATGCTGGCTGATCACCTCTCCTCTGCACAGAGATGATGACAGTCAACTAACAGTCAGTGCTGGGATCATGACATCCAATTTCCTGCTGTACCAACAGGGAGACACCAGCATGACCACCACTGTATATTACAGAGAACGCTAGCCCAAACTATCCAATGAAGGACAGTAAAAATTCTCCTGAAAATGACTTTCTTGGTACTCCTCAGTTAGTGGATGCAATGCATGAGACATAAACACATTTACTGTCTGCTATGCATACACTATGATGAACCTAATTAAAGATGTCTTAAGCTCAGAAAGTGGAAGCTGCATGCATGAGCTTCAGGCACTTTGAAAACATGACAGACAGCTTGAACCTGAGAAGGGATACCAATAGCCCAAACTACCCTGTTGTATCTACTATTAACTGTGACTGCTTTGCAAAAATACTTCTACTTTTCTTTTTCTGTGGTCAAATATGCACTGCAAGTGCCTGTTTTCAAGATGGGGGAATTAAACGCTAATGCTATGAAAGTATTGTTCTAACCTAGAAAGTCTAAATAAAATTTAAAATCATTACAGTCTTCATTACAACAGCGGAGCTCTGGATGACCTTTGGTATAATTTTAGCACATCTCACAAAAGACCACAAAAAAACTTCAGTCAAATACAGATGGAAACAACAGGGATAAATGGTAGTAAAATGGAGCTTCACTCAGATACAATAAATATCAACTGTCTTGCTGAATTAATTATCAATAAGATACAGTATATAATTTCTATAAAGACTCAAACTTCAGTATCTCTGACATATATTTAAAAAATATACAAACCAAATACAATATACAAACATACAAATAACATCCCCCAAATTTTTTATATTTTATACAAAAATTTATATAAAATTTATTTTATACTTTTATTTTTTATATTCTACATTTTTAAATACATCAGTAACAAATAACTATCAATTCTCCATCTGTTAAAAAAGAATCCTTAATTGACTGCAGAGAAAGTGAATAATTAATAACCAATTTATTGGCAATTCATTTTTGGGGGGTGGGGAGGGAGGTTTGAGACAGGGTTTCTCTGTGTAACAGCTCTGGCTGCTCTGGAATTCTACTTGTAGACTAGGTTGACCTTGAGTGCACAGTGATCTGCCTGCCTCTGCCTCCCAAGTATTGGGAATAAAGGCATGTGCCACCACTGCCAGGCTTCATGGGCAATTTTTACTTTCAGTGAAATTATTGTATACCCTTTAAAAAAACAAATACATCTATGTATGCATATGTGTGTGTGTATGTATGTGTGTGTTCTGCTAGGGCATATACATTATTAGCCTTAAGACATTTATCAATACATTTAATTGTTTGTGAATAGAACTAAGGTCATCAGAATTTTTTTCTTAAAAGCCTTTTCTCATTCAAATAAAGATGGAGAAGCCCAACATTTCAGGCAATTTCTAAATCGAGATGAGCTAGGAGGAGTACATTCAGAGTCTGAATGGACAGCTCAGGGGTGCAGTACTTACTCTAACACTTCATAGTTAGACTTCTTCTCTAGGGCGTTGCCCCGCATCTCCCAGTAGGATCTCCTGAAATATCAGGGAACACATAAGCTGACATGTGTATATAAGGGATTTTTAGGTTGTTGAATAATAAACAATTGAGAAAGACAGATCCAAATAATAGTTAAGTAATATGGAATCCTCTCTCAATTTAATTATGATTCTACTGGTAATTTTATAAAGAGGAAAGTACCTAGAAAATAAAAAAAAATGCAGAATCAATGTAGTGTTACCACCTACCTAATTTCCAGACAACCCAACTTCAAAGCTATTTCTTGGTCTACTTGATCAGCTATCTCTAGCATGTAGTCACTCTTCACCTGAAATAAAGGAATGGGAAACAGGAATGTTTGCAATATGATCAATCCCTAAATATTTGCTAAATGGTTTTCACATAATTGTCCATATTCCGTCAATAATTATGCTGAATTCTGGATATAAAATAAGTAATACCCCTAATAACTAAAGACCTAAGTCTTTTATGTGCATGCAACATGCATGTTCTATGGCACAAGTGTGCAAGTCAGAGGAAACTTTGGAGCTAGTTGTCTCCCTCTACCTATGCCTAGGCTCCAGGAACTGAACTCAGGTTGCCAGGTTTATATGGCAAGCATCTTTACCACTGAGCCTTTTACCAAGGCAGGTTTGTGCGATTTAAGACTGGTTACCTGTGTGTGGCTTTAAACAACTGACACACTACACCACAACAATGTTCTGCTGCTTCATACTCTTCCTATTCAGCTCAAAGCAGAAACGAGCACCCAAGAGCTGAATTTCTTCTAAACTGCTGCACAATTTTTAATTTTTTTCTAAGCAATAACCCCAATTCTCAAAGCATTTGGGGGCCTCAGAGCAAGGATCACAAAAATTTATGTACTTCAAAACCCAATGTTTAACCTCAAAGTTCACATCAAACTGTCCACTCTATGTTATTAATTTGCAAAGCACCACAGCTGAGTCTAACATAAAGGAACATTGGAGACACCTCTGCCAATAAACACACTCAAACACAGATAGAGACAGTTGTAGTAACACAATCCTGCCATTCCACAGTGAGTTACAAAGTACTCATGAATCACACCACAAACACCTGTCGGCATGAAGACGTTTGCAAAGCTGAGATGCACACAACCTCCTCACAGATTTGTATTAAGAAACCAAAATCTGCAGTTGATTTTGAAGACAGGGTCGTGTACTCTGAACTTAGAATGGACCGTGATCTGCCCTCCCTCACAACACATCCGTATTACCAAAATCTATAATCAACTACATTATGAGGAACAACAACACAAATACTGGTTTCTTTTCTTGCTATACACCTACATTTTTTTTATTGTCTTCAATTTTGTTTCTTGGTCTTCAAAGCCTGAAATAGTCACTCTCAGGCTCTCTACAGAAAAACTACATTGACTATTACCCAAAAAAACTTCCCAACATTTCCAACTATTACCTCCCAGTCTACCAGCCTTTAGTTCAAGGACTTTGATTCCATTCATCACACAGCCATGACTGATCTTTCCTTGCAAAAGCTCCAAGTCCCATGTCTCCCACTGTTTATCTACTTTAATTGCTTGGGGAAACCAACCTGTATTGACCCAAACACCCTTTTCCAAGCTGAAATAATGCAGTATAAGCGGCATTTAAATTCATAACTCTCATAGAGACTTTCGACTTTCATAAAGGGAGGAAGCCAAAAGACTTTCAATCACCCAAAGCAGGTTTCAGAGGCACTACTGCAGACCCTCAATGCCATAATGATGATAAACAGAACATTATCCAAATGTCCAAAGGATCAAATACAGCAATTTCTAAGCACTATTCACAGACAGGAAAAGCAATCAAGTATCCTAAGTCACTCATTAAAGCCAAATGTATATTTAGTTGAAAAAAGAAAAAGAGAGAGAAAGAAAATGATAACAATCTTCAGGGGAAACATCCTCACATATGAGAGCTTTACTTCAAAATTCAGACAGTTAATTCACAGCCTGAAACCATTTGTGGCCTGAAAACACTCGTGTATCCTTCGAATAGCTGAACAGACTTTGTGCAATGTCCCTCTACTGGCACCACATGTCACACAGCCACTGAATACAGCCACTGAACACAGTCACATCCTGAGGCTGTGCTATAAGACTCAGGGTTTCTCACCTTCACTTTATTTCCCTAATGAATCATTTTAAAACTATAACTCTATTATTAATCCCATCAGAATTGCTTTCATTTCTGAAATGAACCAGATTGATCAAGCACTTCAATATACTTACATATAGAGTCATGTATCATACAATGACATTTCAGTCAATAAAATGACCACAAAAACAATGTTTGTTCCTTAAGACCCACATGGTGATATATCCATCTTAGTTGTGTAAGTACTTTGTGATAATTGCACAATGACAAAATTGCCCAAATATGAATTTCTAAGACTATATCTCCATTATTAAATGATGCAGACTGTACCATACTTCAAATGGTGTGTGTGTATACACACACACACACACACACACACACACACACACACACACACAAAACTATCCATTCTCACACTGAGTTAATTTACTACGATGTTCATTCAGTCTGAATACCGGAATCCTCACAATCCCATCTTACTGCCTCGGAAAAAGCCTGAAGGTTACAGATGACCATAGAAGACTCACTATTTAAAGAACATCTACTAACAGTCAAGTCCTGGGGCTAGTATTTTATATAAATCACTTCTGGTCCTTGTAATTATTCAGGGCAGTCTTTATTAGTCCTACTTTATATATAAAGCTCATAAGACAATTTACAAAGGGTCTCAAAACCAAATTTTAAATAGAGCTTAAAATGTAGATTTATCTCCAAAACTCAACCTTTGATCGCACTTTCATTGTTTTGTGCACTTTCCAATGCACTGGAGACTCTGGATGATTACTGACAGTGGCAAACCACACAGGAAAGGGGGTGACTGCAGCAACACCTGTCACCTTTATTTCTTTTAAAGCGTTAGTACTTGGTGAGTTATCATAAAAGCATATACAAGCATAACAAAATAGTTTCCAGGAATTTCTAAAGGTATACTTAATGAATTAAAAATTTTTTAAAGATAAAAGAGGGGGTGAATAAGAGAACTGCAGACAAGTATTGACAACAGACAGGAAGGGTCTTAGAAACAGAGATGATGTGTCATCTCAGAGCACAAGCTCACACCTGCTGTGCAGTTAGCAAGCAGGAATGCTGGATCCTCAGTAGCTTGGCACTGTCTTCAGTCAGTGTTCAGAATGAACAGAAGGCACATGGAAAAGCCATCCAAACCTCCAGACACGGCATTACAGGTTTTAGAGTTTGCCCTGCCTAATCTCTATCTTGCTTTGGCCCAATATTTCACCACTATGTCCCTTTTTCTCCCTTTTGGAATGGTAATGTATATTCTGTGTCAATGGTATGCAAGAAGTATGTAATTTGCTGTATGAGTTTACAGGGGTCAAAATTAAGAGATTGCCTTAAGTATCAGAAGACTTTGAGCTTTTACACTGTGCTGACATAGAAAGACTATGCAAACGTTTGAAGTTAAACTAAATGCATTTTAGATTTTGATATGGCTATAAGGCTAGGGAGCCAGGGAGTGGAATTAATTCACAGTGTGAATTAGAATGGTCTCCATAGACTCATTATGTTTGACTTTTTGGCCCCCAGTTTGTGGAACTGCCTGGAAAGGATTATGAGTTGTGGTCTTGTTGGAGGAGGTATGTCACTAGGGGTAGGCTTTAAAGTTTCAAAAGTCCATACTATTCCCAGTTAGCTCTCTACCTTGTACTTGTGAATCAAGATATAAACTTCCAGCTATTGCTCCAGAGTCATGCATACCTGCTTGTTGCCATGTTCCGCACTATGACTGTCACTGAGTCATCCTCTAAAACTGTGAGCCCCAAATAAACTCTCTCTTCTAATTATTGTCTTGGTCATGATGTCTTATCACAGGAAAAGGAAAGTAACTAGGACAGGCCACAAGTAATTGCCTTTGGCTTTCTTAAAGAGAAGTCTCATTTTGCTTTATTATGAAACTTGGCACCAAAAATTATCCAAGTTCACAGAGAGTGATTTCTTTTTTTTTTAATTAATTTATTTATTATGTATACAATATTCTGTCTGTGTGTAAGCCTGAAGGCCAGAAGAGGGCGCCAGACCTCTTTACAGATGGTTGAGAGCCACCATGTGGTTGCTGGGAATTGAACTCAGGACCTTTGGAAGAGCAGGCAATGCTCTTAACCACTGAGCCATCTCTCCGGCCCACGAAGAGTGATTTCTACATGACAAACTGACTGATATCCAAGCATAATGACTGAACACTGCTCAAGGGTTACTGCCCACATACAGAACAAGCATCTTTGAAGATATGCCCAAGCATACAAAAATTCAAGAAGTATAAAAAAGTAAGTTTTCATGAGCTAACACTCTTTTAACGCTGGACTACTCTATATTTATAGTACCTCAACTACAAGGCTTACTATTACTCTAAAATAAAACACAAAATAAAGAGGATTCAAAGAAACAAAACATATGAAAGAAAGTGTTTTTATACCTGTTGATAGAAGAAATTCAATGTCGGCTTATCTTCAGTAAATTGGTTTAGAAAACCTTTTGGCAAGTAACGAATTCTCAATTCATATCTGAAAGATGATTCACAAAATACAATGATTAGAAGTAAATCATTTTCTGAATTTACAGTCTATAACTCATTAACTCTGAAGTATAATGTTGAAAGTAAGATCACATACAATGTTTAAATGGTCAAACCTTGTGCATCCATGCAGCAGCTGCTACAATTTAGTCACTCTGTGATAAGGCAGAACACGAGGTCAAAGAAGGCCTGGAGCCCACAAGTCAGGTACCCCCACTTTGCCCCATCCTCAAGTACCCCATAGATAATTTACACCTGGGACTGCATACTGTGTGTTGTAGTGTTTGTAGTGTTTCAGTTCAACTACATGCAAATGAGAGTGTATGCAGCTAACAGCAGCAGTTCCATCCTCTTTGGAGGACACTTCACCAAGGTATGACACAGTATTTATCCTCAAAATTGACTGTGGCCTTAAGAACTGTTGCTACTTTTTGACTGCTGGAACAATGCTACTATAGTACAGTTTTTATAAAAACTCATTTTTCTTTCTTTTTTCTTTTTTGTTGTTTGTTTGTTTGTTTGTTTTGAGACCTGACTGAAGCACACTATGTAGACCATGTTGGCCTCAAACTCACAACGACACACATCTGTCTCTGCAAAGTGCTGGGATTAAAGGTATGTACCACCACAACCAGCTGATTTCTAATAGTTTTGTAATGGTGTCTTGTTTTGCTGTTTTGTTTTTGTTTTTCGAGACAGGGTTTCTCTGTGTAACAGCTCTGGCTGTCCTGGAACCCACTTTATAGACCAGGCTGGCCTTGAACTCACAAAGATCTACCTTCCTCTGCCTCCTGAGTGCTTGGATTAAAGGCATGTGTCACCACTGCCCAGCTAATAATATCTTCTGAGATGAGTTCACTATCTATACACCAGGTCTACTTTATTATAAAACCAGGCAAAGTATGGTGGGTACATGGAAGACAGAAGCAGAAGAGCTGTGAGATAAATGGAGGGAACCTGGGTTTCACAGTGAGACCCTCTCAAAACAGAACAATTAGGTTCTACTTTACTTCTGCACCAAGATAGCATTCAGTAACTCAAGATAGATACGCTCTGGGGAAAGTGTCTACAGAAGCATCACAGGTGTCATTAATTCTCAAAGGAGAACTCACTGGGAACTACCTACTTATGTGCTCTGTTTCTTATCAGTTATGTGAGTGAAGAGGTATAGTCCTTGGCTTTCTGCACGTAGGAAAGTATTTGCTCAGCAAATTTCAAACCCACAGGATTCTTCACTGTGAGTGTCCTGTCAGCTACAGTTAAGGAAACAGGTCCCAATTAAACACTGCCTGGTCCATCTCTAGACGCAGCATTCTAACGCTGACTCTGGTTATCAGCTATAGGCAACAACTAGGAACTTAGAAACTTGTCAGCATTTTACACAGGTGCTATCTTTTTATAAGAACAGGGGGTAGGGGGCTGGAGAGATGGTTCAGTGGTTAAGAGAACTGACTGCTCTCCCAGAGGACCCAGGTTCAATTCCCAGTACCCACATGGCAGCTCACAGCTGCCTATAACTCCAGTTCCAGGGAATCTGACACCTTCATACCAAATGCACATAAAATAAAGTTAAATAAATATTAAACAAAACAGGGGATCTTGATCAAAGAAACTGCCTACAGTGGACCTGTGTCATGTCACTAACTCACTGTCAGCCATCATGTCAATGGAACTCAATACTCTGAGTCATGTAAACACAACTCTGGAACAGCCATTGGCACATCACCATAAACGGCCAATAAGGTAGATCATGTTAATCACTACTCAACAAGCACTGAAGAGAGGCAGGGTGCTAGCTATCTAAACTCTATGTCTTTGTGCAAACCAGAGAACAACACAAATCTATGTGCAGGGGAAATGGGTGTTGAAAGTGCTACAGGGCACTCAGAGGCATTCTGAGGCAGTGACCCCTGACTATGGTCTGAAGGAAGTGAGGAAGGGAGCTATGGTCACTTGAGAAGGCAATTGCAGCTAAAATAGAAGCAAAATCTGAGCAGAAACAGGAGTCCAGAGAGAAGATGGGTCACACAGCCCCCGGTAAATCCTGACTATAGGGTTTTCTCAAGGAGAAAAGGTACTATCATGTCCTGAGCAGAGAAATAATATCAGAGGGTTAAAGTTTCTCTTCACTAGGCCCACCATGAAGCGGTAGTATGGGCCAAGGAGCTAAGTGAGAGTAATAGCGGGTAAGTGCATAACTCAGTAAGAAATAGATAGATTAATATCTACCTGTTATCACATGTGTGTGTATGTACGCACACACACACTACATACTCATGTGCAAATTAGCTACAGCTATTAGGAAGCAATAAAGAATATAGATGTAGAATTCCTCTTCAGTAAAAACATGTAAGTGCAGCCAAGAGCAGAGTAAAATGGGAGACACTATGACTTTACACAAAAAGGAACTAAATCCAGTTTGCTTGTAGATGTAGAAAGGCAAGGCTGCCCTTCTAAAGGATTCTGGTCTTATTTGAGCACATTACACTGATTATCTTACAAAAACTCTTTGCTCAAGGTGCTCTAATTCAATTCCAATCTTATTTAATTCCAATCCATAGCCCTTAGCCTGTGACACTTTACACCCACATCTTGCTTCCCCTCACCTCCTCTTTACACTTCTTTCTTTATACTTCTGTCATCACACTAAGAGCTAGCTATGTTGCTTCTTCATGGATTTCCAAAAACCAGTTAAATATAACATGCCCCCAATAAAGTTATTCTTTGTTATTGCTTCAAAGCAATCTGTTCTCAGTAGTGCCACTGGTATCTTGCTTCCTGGAGCTCACACGAATTGTAAGCATAAGATGCATACAAGTTGACTAACTACTGGGAACAGGAGGCTGTTTCAAAAAAGCTAAAGTGGACTAAAAAGATCTATTAGCCCTGATACTAAGACAGACTGGCACAAAGTACAGCTTCAATAAACAACACAGATAACCCTCACAAGCAACATGGTGTGGACAAACTGATTCTTACACATCCAATTAAAAAAACAAAACAGAGAAGGATGGAAGCACAAATGCCCATCTATGAAAAATCAACATATCAATCAGTACAAAGCAAAATCACTAACACATGCTGTGACTGATGGATGACAGTGCAGGGAAACTACACTCACTGCACGGTCACAGTGCCTCATTACAAAGAGGAAACGGTAACAGGAGAAACCTGAATGTGCCCACCTCAGTCTAATGATTCCAACAGGGCTACCTGGTAAATTTAGTCTGCGAGGACAGGTTTCTTGGTATCACGCAATAAAAACATCTTGATGGGCCAGGATGTAGGGACCCATAACACATTCACTTCCCATTATCTTTTCTTGTTTGTTTCTTCTGATATAGGGTCTTGCTATGAAACTGGTTAGCCAGAAACTCACTAGGGAGCCCAGGCTGGTCAGAAACTCAGGACAATCCTTCTGCCTTAGCCTCTCAAGTATCAGGATTAAAGGCATATACTACCATGTCTGACCACATAACTACACACATTCATTCCAATTGATGAAGACACCAATTAATCTCTGGAGGACAAATGTGATGTAAATGAAGTTTCTGTCCCACCTGGTACCACATTTATTCAGTCCCAAACAAAAACACAGAAAGCTTATATTAATTATAAATTGCTTGACCTATTAGCTTAGGCTTATTACTAACTACCTACTACAACTTAAATTAACCCATGATTCTTATCTATGTTTAGCCACGTGGCTTGGTACCTTTTCTTAGGGCAGCATTTTCATCTTGCGTCCTCTGCATCTGGGTGGTGACTGCAGAATGAGCCTTTCCTCTTCCCAGAATCATCCTAGTCTGGTCACCCTGCCTATACCTCCTGCCTGGCTACTGGTCAATCAGTGTTTTATTAAAACCAACAAGAGTGATAAATCTTTACAGGGAACAAGACCACTATTCCACAGCAGACAAAGACTCATCTGAACAGAATTAAAAAAAAAAGGGGGGGGTAAAAAAGTATCATAAAAATGATAAAAATGTTTACTCTTCTCATTCGTTGTGGTGGTACATGCTTTTAATCCCAACACTTGGGAGGAATAAATGGGGAAATCTCTGTAAAATATACGCTAGTCTGGTCTATATAGTGAGTTTCAGGTCAGGTTGAACTACACACTGAGAAGCTGTCTATGAATGGATGAATGAGTTGCTCTTCTCATGATGAATGAGAACAAGTCAACAGACAATAATGAAGAAGCACATAATCCTCTGGTTGATGGGGAAAAATCAAGCAAATAATCATATTAATTAATAATACAAACACTATCAAAATTATGAAATACAGTCAAACAAAACTTAGATGGCAACAACACATTATTATTATTATTATTTTATCCTTACTGTAATAAATATTGTTTGGTTGCTATTTCGACACTATCATATTTTCTCTCTTGCTTACTTTACAATCACACTATCAATACATTACCTTACTCCATTTTCATTAAAATCTATTTTACTCTAGATCAATATTATCCCATGCATAAACAGAGAAAAAAACAAGAGTGAGAGTATGACAGTTCCAGAGGGAAAAAGCTGAACAAACACAGACACCCACTGGCACTGAACAGAAGAGTATATTCCACAGCCACACCCTCAGGCAACACACTTGATGTGTTATAAAAGCCACCAAGAACGCTGGAGGCTCAAATGGGGCAAGAAAAAATCATAAAGGGTAAAAGCAGAGGAGAATGCAGGACCAAAGAGGTCAGAAAGATGGAACGCTAGCTTACTCAGCAAGTACCAAAGACAGCACAAGAAGAAAAGGCTCAAATCCCAATTTAGGCTGATGAAGACACTTCCAAGCTACACTTAGAGTTGAGTAGATGCTGAAACTTGAGAGGGACCAATGTCAGTAGAACTGAAGGAGGAGAGCTACAGCAGGAGCCAGATTACAAAGCAGGCAAAACCTCTGGAGCTAGCCCTGTATGTAGCGAAGCTACACAGAACATTTTTGGGCAGAAGCGACTCAAACATTGAAACTGAAGCACTGCCTTCAAGACTTTTGACGTGACCCCACCACCCCTGCTCTTCTCTGTTTACCACCTTTAGACCTTTTACACAGATGACTGCAGCAGTTTGCTTACTGGTTTCTCTGTGCCCCATACAAGGACATGTGAAGATTTAATAGAGAATGCACACATACATATCACACAAATACATCACATGGAAGGGAGGTCAGAAAGGGTTATAACATCTTTACATTCTTCATGCACATGAAGAATACTTCCTCTGGTCATCTCTGCAATGTTTTCAGCAATATTCAACTCTACATTCATGGGTTATTAATTTTTCAAACATCAAATCCTGTTTTACAAATAGTAATCCCTACTCTATTTTACTTGATTTAAAGTAAAATAAATTGGCTTAGAAGAACAAAAACTGAAAAGATGGTGCTCAAGAGTGAAATTCCCTGAGCGTAAACAAGGAAAATGAAGTTTCCTCCTAAGTGTCTGTGCAAAAGAAGAGTGTACCATAACTGCAGCAAGTGAAAATCTGACGTTATTTTCATTTGCCATTTAGATATTTATTTATTTTTTAAAAATATTTATTTATTTATTATGTATACAGCATTCCTTCCATGTATGTCTGCAGGCCAGAAGAGGGCACCAGACCCCATTACAGATGGTTGTGAGCCACCATATGGTTGCTAGGAATTGAACTCAGGACCTTTGGAAGAACAGTCAGTGCTCTTAACCTCTGAGCCATCTCTCCAGCCCCCATTTAGATATTTAATTTTTAATCATTAAGTTGTCTGATTAAGTGTTTAGAAGTTAAATCTACTTTCCGTATCAGTTGATCTAAACCAACCTAATTATACTCTCCAGGAATAGTTTGCTTACCCCAGTTATCTGAAAGATTTGAAAATACAACTGCATTCTCTGAAGAACTACACAACTGACACAAACCTGTATGAATTTATATTTCATCTAAAGGAGCTGGCTTCCCCTGTTGATCTAGGCCCTTGTTGAAGGTATTGACCTTCTTGAGTGCATGCCTAAGGGTACAACATGGAAGAAGCCCACTTTTTAAAGATATACTTACTTCTCTTCAAACTATATATTTTAGATTTAAGATTTGTCAACTAAAAAGATTTACTTACTCATAAAAATTATCAAGTATTAACCAGGAAAAGGATAAATAATTGGAGGTTCTTTTAAATCATCTCAAAATAACTTCTGTTTCATTCCTGTTTGACCAGAATCACTAAGAGTTTACTCCCACTGTTCCTATATTTGAACAAATGTGCACCATTCTTTTCAGGTGAGTGTAGATTACCGGACTTACGTATGCTATTAGCCCACTGATGAGACCATCAGTTGTGCTCTCTGCTTGGACAAGTCAAGGCCCTCTATGAGACATCAACACTAGATCATAAAGCAGCAGTACCACTTACAGTACAAGTGCAAGCATCAAAGCACTGAGAACAACTATAATCAGCAAAGACCATGGTGATAGAAGACAAGGAATGGAGAGAGAAACAAGCTTAACTACGTGTTCTAAAGAGATCACTGTTTAGTAGTAACTACTAGTCAATCTCCATTACACAGGAATAGTGATTACAAGCAGCATAAAAGCTGACATCCTCTTGTGCATATTTTTAACACACAAAGTAATCCAGCATGGTCACACCACAGTGGATTAGAATCTTACTTCCACTCCTCTGGTGGGTGAGCAAGTTCGTATTTCTCCCTCACACTGGAGACTCCCATATCCACATGCAGCCAGTGAACTTCCTCCGATCGCAGATGACTGAGGCGAAATCCATAGCAGGCTACGTGTTTTACTTTGTGACTGTCCACTATCTTCTGAATGATGCCCTAGAACACACCCCCAAAGAAATGATGGTTACAGATCAAAAAAAGTCTAGTTAGTTATGAGAAATCTTAATAAGCACATCACATAAAAAATGTTACTTAACCCCATATAGGAATTGTTGCTTGTCAAGCAGCAATATTTTTATGAATAAGGAAAAACTTTAAGGGAAAAAAATTTTCTTCCCAATTCTTTACCAACAAACAATGCAATATAAATATAAGACATTTCAGCAACTCCACCTTCATATCACCTCAATATTGTCAGCAGGAACTAGGCCCCTTAAGGTTCTACTTTCTAAGTAGATCTTCTGAAAGACCAGGCTATAGCATTAATACCTTCTCTTTAAACAACAACAACTATGAAAATATTCCATGAATTGGTCATAATCAGTTTGATTTGCTTTGTATGTTAGCATGTGGCAATTTTATAGTCCTCCAAACCTACTGCTTTTAACACGTACTATACTGAGTTCAGGAGACAGTTCTCTTCCAGTGTGTCAACAGGGGAGGTGAAATTCTTCCTGGGGCTATGAGAAGGCAAGCTTTAGAATCACCTTCTCCCCTGTCCCGCCATCATGGAGAAGCCCAGGAAAAAGATACCCCTAATAATGGGAAATGTGTAAGCTATGTGGGGATGAGATTGAGTCACATGCTGTATTTTGTGCATAGGACATAGAAAGTACAGCCCACTGTATTACCTCTCCAGTGGTGAAGAAAAAAATTCTTAAAGGAAGCTAACATAACCATTAAAATATCAACAAAAGAAAATTCCAGTTTTTAGAACCCAACAAGATGGCTCAGCAATTAAGGGCACTTGCTGCTCTTGCAGAGAACCTAGATTTGGTTCCCAGCAAAACCCACAACTGTCTGTAACTCAGGTTTCAGGTTTCAGGGAAACTGTGCCTTCTTCTGACCTCCTTAGGCACTACAAGTACCTGGTATACTAACATATACTGAGGTAAAACACACACATTTTAAATTTTTTTTTTAATTTAGTACTTTAACACTTTAACTTGAGGCGGCCGGAACACCGGGCGGCGGAAGGCGGCCGGAGGACACCCAGCGCAGCCGGCGGGGACCGACTGGGACCGGCTGGGACCAGCTGGGACCAGCTGGGACTGGCTGGGACAAGAGTGGCAGCAGAGGACACAGGCTGCTGGCAGCGGGAACCGTCGCAGCAGCAGAAGCAGGCTGCAGGGACCGCACACAACACCGAGAACAGATCGCCCCACTACAATTAAACCAAAGAGGTTAAAGAAAGAATACTAAGAGCTGCAAAGGAAAAAGGCCAAGTAACTTATAAAGGTAAACCGATCAGACTTACACCTGATTTCTCTATGGAAACAATGAAAGCCAGAAGGTCCTGGATAGAAGTACTGCAGAAGCTAAGAGACCATGGATGCAAGCCCAGACTACTATACCCAGCCAAGCTTTCGTTCACTATAAATGGAAAAATCAAGACATTCCAGGATAAGAACAAATTTAAATAATACGTAGCCACAAATCCAGCCCTACAGAAAGTAATAGAAGGAAAACTGCAACCCAAGGAATCCAACATTGCCAACACTGCCTACAATAACTCAGGCATCTAGCGACCCTTCACTAGCACAACTCAAAGAAGGGAGACACACAAATGCTACTTCCAAAAACAATAAGAATATCTGGCATAAACAACCACTGGTCATTAATATCACTTAATATTAATGGTCTCAATTCACCTATAAAAAGGCACAGGCTAAGAGATTGGATACGAAAACAGGATCCAACATTCTGCTGTTTGCAAGAAACACATCTCGACCACAAAGACAGGCATCTATTCAGAGTAAAGGGTTGGGAAAAGGTCTTTCAAGCAATGGTCCTAAGAAAAAAGCAGGTGTGGCCATATTAATTTCTAACAAAACTGACTTCAAACTAAAATCAATCAGAAGAGATCGAGATGGACACTTTATACTCATAACAGGAAGTTTGTCAGGATGACGTCTCAATCCTGAATATTTACGCCCCTAATATAAAAGCACCCACGTATGTAAAAGAAATATTACTAAAACTCAAGGCAGACATCAAACCACACACACTAGTAGTAGGAGACTTCAATACACCTCTCTCTCCAAGGGACAGGTCAATCAGACAGAAACTTAATAGAGAAGTAAGAGAACTACTGGAGGTAATGAAGCAAATGGACTTAACAGACATCTATAGAACATTCCACCCAAATAGGAAAGAATATACCTTCTTCTCTGCAGCCCATGGAACCTTCTCGAAAATTGACCACATACTCGGAAACAAAGGAAACCTCCACAGGTACAAAAAAATATCAGTGTCCACCTGTGTCTTATCAGATCACCACGGATTAAAGATAGAATTCAACAACAATCCTACCTCCAGAAAGCCGACAAACTCATGGAAACTGAACAGTCAACTACTAAACCACACCTGGGTCAAGGAAGAAATCAAGAAAGAAATTAAAGTCTTCCTTGAATTTAATGAAAATAAAGGGACAACATACTCAAACCTATGGGACACTATGAAAGCAGTGCTAAGAGGAAAGTTCATAGCACTAAGTGCCCACTTAAAGAAAACAGAGAAAGCATACATCGGAGACTTAACAGCACACCTGAAAGCTTTAGAAAAAAAAAAGAAGCAGACACGCCCAGGAGGAGTAGAAGACTGGAAATAATCAAACTGAGGGCGGAAACCAACAAAATAGAAACACAGAAAACAGTCCAAAGAATCAATGAAACAAAAAGTTGGTTCTTGGAGATCGACAAACCCCTATCCAAACTAATTAAACAACAGAGAGAGAACACGCAAATAAATAAGATCAGAAATGAAAAGGGGGACATAACCACAGACACAGAGGAAATTCAAAGACTCATTAGATCTTACTACAAAAGCCTGTATGCCACAAAACTAGAAAATGCAAAAGAAATGGACTTTTTTTAGATAAGTGCCACATACCAAAGCTAAACCAAAACCAGGTGAACGATCTAAATAGACCTGTTAGTCGCGAAGAACTAGAAACCGTTATCAAAAATCTACCTTCCAAAAAAAGCCCAGGACCAGATGGATTCAATGCAGAATTCTACCAGAACTTCAAAGAAGAGCTAATATCTATACTCCTTAATGTATTTCACAATATAGAAACAGAAGAGTCATTGCCAAATTCCTTTTATGAAGCTACAGTTACCCTGATACCAAAGCCACACAAAGACCCAACCAAGAAAGAAAATTACAGGCCTATCTCACTCATGAATATCGACGCAAAAATTCTCAATAAAATACTGGCAAACCGAATCCAAGAACACATTAGAAAAATTATCCATTATGATCAAGTAGGCTTCATCCCAGAGATGCAGGGATGGTTCAACATACGCAAATCTATCAATGTAATCCACCATATAAATAAACTGAAAGAAAAAAACCATAAGATCATTTCATTAGATGCTGAAAAAGCATTTGACAAAATTCAACACCCCTTTATGATAAAAGTCTTGGAGAGATTAGGGATACAAGGGTCATACCTAAATATAATAAAAGCTATTTACAGCAAGCCGTCAGCTAACATTAAATTAAATGGAGAAAAACTCAAAGCCATCCCACTAAAATCAGGAACACGACAAGGATGTCCACTCTCTCCATACCTCTTCAATATAGTGCTGGAAGTTCTAGCAATAGCAATAAGACAACATAAAGGGATCAAGGGGATTCGTATCGGAAAAGAAGACGTTAAGCTCTCGTTATTTGCAGATGATATGATGGTATACATAAGCGACCCAAAAACTCTACCAAAGAACTCCTACAGCTGATAAACACCTTTAGTAATGTGGCAGGATACAAGATCAACTCCAAAAAATCAGTGGCCTTCCTATACACTAAGGATAAGGAAACAGAGAGGGAAATTAGAGAAGCATCACCTTTCACGATAGCCACAAATAGCATAAAATATCTTGGGGTAACTCTGACCAAGGATGTGAAAGATCTATTTGACAAGAACTTTAAGTCTTTGAAGAAAGAAATTGAAGAGGACACCAGAAAATGGAAAGATCTTCCCTGCTCTTGGATTGGGAGGATCAACATAGTAAAAATGGCAATTCTACCAAAAGCAATCTATAGATTCAATGCAATCCCCATCAAAATCCCATCAAAATTCTTCACAGATCTGGAGAAGACAATAATCAACTTTATATGGAAAAACAAAAAACCCAGGATAGCCAAAACAATCTTATACAACAAAGGAGCATCTGGAGGCATTACCATCCCTGACTTCAAATTCTACTACAGAGCTACAGTATTGAAAACAGCTTGGTATTGGCATAAAAACAGAGAAGTCGACCAATGGAATCGAATAGAAGACCCTGACATTAACCCACAAACCTATGAACACCTGATTTTCGATAAAGGAGCTAAAAATATACAATGGAAAAAAAAGAGCATCTTCAACAAATTGTGCTGGCAAAACTGGATGTCAACCTGTAGAAGAATGAAAATAGATCCATATCTATCACCATGCACAAAACTCAAGTCCAAATGGATTAAAGACCTCAATATCAGTCCGAACACACTGAACCTGATAGAAGAGAAAGTGGGAAGTACTCTACAACACATGGGCACAGGAGACCACTTCTTACGTATAACCCTAGCAGCACAGACATTAAGAGCATCATTGAATAAATGGGACCTCCTGAGACTGAGAAGCTTCTGTAAAGCAAAGGACACTGTTGCTAAGACACAAAGGCAACCCACTAACTGGGAGAAGATCTTCACCAACCCCGCAACTGACAAAGGTCTGATCTCCAAAATATATAAAGAAATCAAGAAACTAGACCGAAAAAGGCTAATCAACCCTATTATAAAATGGGGCATTGAGCTGAACAGAGAATTCTCAACAGAAGAACTTCAAATGGCCAAAAGACACTTAAGGTCATGCTCAACTTCCTTAGCGATCAGGGAAATGCAAATCAAGACAACTTTAAGATACCATCTTACACCTGTCAGAATGGCTAAAATCAAAAATACCAACGATAGCCTTTGTTGAAGAGGTTGTGGAGAAAGGGGTACACTCACCCATTGCTGGTGGGAATGCAAACTTGTGCAACCACTTTGGAAAGCAGTATGGTGGTTTCTCAGGATATTCGGGATCAACCTACCCCTGGACCCAGCAATACCACTCTTGGGAATATACCCAAGAGAGGCCTTATCATACAACAAAAGTATATGCTCTACGATGTTCATAGCAGCATTGTTTGTGATAGCCAGAACCTGGAAACAACCTAGATGCCCTTCAACGGAAGAATGGATGAAGAAAGTATGGAATATATACATATTAGAGTACTACTTAGCAATAAAAAAACAAGGACTTCTTGAATTTTGCATGCAAATGGATGGAAATAGAAAACACTATCCTGAGTGAGGTAAGCCAGACCCAAAAAGAGGAACATGGGATGTACTCACTCATATTTGGTTTCTAGCCATAAACCAAGGACATTGAGCCTATAATTAGTGATCCTAGAGAAGCTAAATAAGGAGAACCCAAAGACAAACATATAGGCATCCTCCTGAATATTAACCTTCAGCAAGAGATGAAAGGAGACAGAGACAGAGACCCACATTGGAGCACAGGACTGAAATCTCAAGGTCCAAATCAGGAGCAGAAGGAGAGAGAGCACGAGCAAGGAACTCAGGACCGCGAGGGGTGCACCCACACACTGAGACAACGGGGATGTTCTATTGGGAACTCACCAAGGCCAGCTGGCCTGGGTCTGGAAAAGCCTGGGATAAAACCGGACTCTCTGAACATAGCGGACAATGAGGACTACTGAGAACTCAAGAACAATGGCAATGGGTTTCTGATCCTACTGCACGCACTGGCTTTGTGGGAGCCTAGGCAGTTTGGATGCTCAACTTACTAGACCTGGATGGAGGTGGGGGTTCCTTGGACTTCCCACAGGACAGGGAACCCTGATTGCTTTTCGGGCTGGCGGGGGGGACTTAATTGGGGGAGGGGGAGGGAAATGGGAGGCGGTGGCGGGGAAGAGACAGACATCTTTAATAAATAAATAAATTTAAAAAAAACAAAACACTTTAACTTACAATAAAAGACAAAAATTTTATGTTTTACACTTACTAAGGAATTTTTTTTATTATGGTCCAATGCTATTAATAATAAAAGATATTCTCAACTGTCTTAGTCACCATTCTATTGCTGTGAAGAGACACCAAGACCATGAAAATTGTTATAAAAGAAAGCATTTAACTGAGGGCTTGCTTACAGTTTCAGAGGTTAAGTCCATCATCATCTCTGCGGCATGCAGACAGATGCTAAAGTGGTAGCTGAGAGAGAGAGACTCTAGGCTTATTTAGCATGGCTTCTAAAACCTCAAAGCCCACCTCCAGTGACACACTTCCTTCAACAAGGCCACATGTGTGCATACAGAGACCAGAGAAGGGCACTAGGTATCTTCTTCTGTTGCTCCCTTATTTCTTTAAGACAAAGTTTCTCAATAAACCACAGCTCACTGTGTTAGCTATGTTGGTCAGCAAGAGAGCTCCTGAGGTTTGCCTTTCTCTCTTGCCTCTTCTCTCCTCCCTTAGCACTTGAGTTACAGACACCATCAGCTATGCCTAGCTTTTTACATAAAAAATAAAGATTCTAACCCGGTTTCTCAAGCTTGCACTGTTGCCATCTCCCAGGCCCTCAATCTTCTCTATAGAAAAGAGAAGAAGCAAAAAGAAAGGAGAAAAGAGAAAAGAAAGAAAAGAGAAAAGGAAAGGAAAATTAAACAGGTACCATAAAAAACAGCTAGGGATAGTGAGGATGTGTGTGCTACTCTGTGTCCTAATACCTGTGTGTGGCAGGCTGAGACTCAAGTGGATGGGTCAGCTAGTTCCCTTTCAGATCTCCCAGGATGGAGACCATGATCAACACAAGCATGGAACAGTCAAGAGGGATTAGACATGGGATCAGAGGAAACAAACAAAAGTAACAGACTGCAAGAGTCTAAGACAGATTCAAAAGGAAGATAGTCTCATCAAGACAGGAATCTGTCTTCAGTCCGCAGACCTCAGAACTCAGACAGCCATAAGATGCAAAACCCTACAGAATTCCTGATGGCTGCATCTTATCAAGCCACAGTGTAGGGCCAGTTGGAACTGACCTCTGCCCAAGTTACAGTCTTAAATCCTGTGTTCTGAGTGGAGATTTTCCCCAAGGCCAGAACATAGGCTAATCTTAGTGATTCTCTCAAATCATAGATCACTTGTATATCTCCTTACCAACCTGAGTCCCTCAGCTACAAGGTGCTGCTGCTCCAAAATTCCCAAAGGCACTCCTGTCTTCCTATCCCAACTCGGCTAATCTACACCAACGCATACTAACACTAGTCACACAAGTACATCAGAAGTGTCATATCACCTCCTTGCAGCTCAGTAATACAAGCATATCCTCACTTGTTTAAGTGACACCCATTCCATGTGTCAACCCAGCTCTAATCATTCTTTTACGTTAAACAAATCTGTCCTTCCTCACCTCATCTGTCAGGTATAAGGCTCTGCAGAACACAAACTACTTCCTTCACTGATATTTGTCACTATTCACCTGCTATGGGGAATCCCATTCCAAAGGGTGTTGTCTCCATTGACCTTAAGGTTAAAAGGTTACTTCATATCCTTGTAACTCACGAGCACTTACAGGAGCCCAAATGTAGCAAACCAAACTTAGTGAGGAACTTAGTCCAATTCTGCAGTGAGCATTGGGAGAAAATACACTTGTAGTCTTGGTGTTTTATGGAGTAGAAATTGAGTCTGGTCACATTTGGTCAAGTTTTCTGAAGAAACCCAAAATGGCCTCAGTTGGTGTTACAATAACAAAGTGTCCCACACTACAGTGTCTTAATGAATCATAGTTCAAATTTGCACTCTCCAGAAATCAGTCAAAAGTAGCAGACATACAGAAATTTCACTTTTCCTCAGTTTGCTTTTCATCACACTTCTATACAGCTATCATTTTCCTCTCTACCAAATTCCTACCAATTGCTCTGGGCAATATCAGACACTAAAAACATATAAGTCACAAGTTCCTAACTATGCTGCCGAACGTGCATACTCAGTAACACAATGAGATAATCTGAAAACCAAAAACTTTGATCTGGAGAACTCAAGTATTACTGACAATTGTTTGGCAAGGAATGTGTTCTCAAGACACTGTACTGTTGCTTTGCAGTGCTTCCATCACCACAGAAGACACACAATTTCTGGAACACAGGAATCATGAAAAGTGGTTTTATGAATATGCCACTCAAATTAGCTGAAGTCAACTTTAAATTCTCCTCTTAGCTTTGCAGGTCTTTAACCATCTAGTCCTATGAAATATAAAACCATGCCTGGCTACTCTGAAACCTTCATTTCTCCATTTATGCCAGGATTCAAAAATACAAGTTTTCTGGGCTAAATACTAATAACAGATCTTAGTAAAACAATATTTAAAATTGAAAATAAGACAATGTTTGTTACAAACTTTTACAAGAACACAGCACTGAGTGCACGCAGTTCTTCACTACTAATGGACTGTTGTAGGTGAGAAATGTAGACAGAAACGAAAAATGGTACTCACTGAACACCTTTCTAGCTGCTGACACTCATGGTGTACCACAGCCACAGGACAAAAGGAGCCCATTGAAAATACCTTGTTAAGTACAACAAACTGTACACCAACAAAGAACCAATCACTTCAC
Source organism: Microtus pennsylvanicus (assembly GCF_037038515.1). NCBI lineage: Eukaryota > Metazoa > Chordata > Mammalia > Rodentia > Cricetidae > Microtus > Microtus pennsylvanicus. Next base: position 2,278,941 of record NC_134580.1, read on the forward strand.
ATGGGATGTTAGCAACCTCCTAAGCAACACATAAAACCAACCTTAAGATGATTGTCAGCGTGATGAACAAAGCTAAAAATCAAAACTACCATGTGCACAGTCATAACTCTGCTCACCTTACCTCATTCTACTCCTAGGATAGGAAATGATGTCATTTCAATGTGTTTCTCCTTCCTTCCTTCCTTCCTTCCTTCCTTCCTTCCTTCCTTCCTTCCTTCCCTCCCTCCCTCCCTCCCTCCCTCCCTATTCCACTCACCCTGCTAATTATTCCACAATAAGGATGCGGAACTTCAGATTCTTCAAAATCTGGCCTAGATGTCCATCTAAAAGTCCCTCTAAACCAAAGAATGTACTTTATCACTGGAAGGTCCACAGCCACAGCATCAGCTCCCTGCTGGTACTGGAACAAATCACCACAAACTTAAGAGACATAAATGACGTGTGTATTATATTTTGGGTCTTGGAGAAACCAAATCTAAAAGAGTCGTGCTGGGCCAACTTCAGGTATCTGCATTTAAGTTCCCAACTCACTATCTGGCTATCTGGAGGAACATATGCATAAATTCTGAGGCTTAGAATGAGGATCTGATGGAGGAAGGTCATTGGCTAATAAAGGAACTGCCTCGGCCCATTTTATTGGTTAGAACATAGGTAGGTGGAGTAAACAGAACAGAATGCTGGGAGGAAGAGGAAGTGAACTCAGAGACTCGACAGCTCTTCTCTTGGGAGCAGACACCTCAGAGAGACGCCATGCTCCCCTCGCCAGGCCAGACGCACGCGATGAAGCTCCGACCCAGGATGGACGTAGGCTAGAATCTTCCTGGTAAGCGCACCTAGGGGTGCTACACAGATGATTAGAAATGGGCTAAATTAATATGTGAGAATTAGCCTAGAAGAGGCTAGATAGAAATGGGCCAAGCAGTGTTTAAAAGAATACAGTTTCCGTGTAATTATTTCAAGTAAAGCTAGCCGTGTGGGCAGCCGGGTGCTGGGGACGCAGCCCGCCGCTCTTATTACTACAAGGATCATCTTTAGAGACTAGCCTCCTGTCTGTCAAAATCTCCCTGCCCAAGATTACAGTGAGAGAGAATTTTTGCTTCATGCTCTGCCTCCTTACATTCTCCTTACCAAAGCTTTTCCTCTACTTTGTTCTTAATGCTTTCTTTTTCACCTTCCTCTCTAGAAGAAAAAACCTAAGACCTGTGGACTCACAGTAGTCAGCATTATTAAAAAAGAAAAAACAACACCCCCCACACACATCATATCTTGAACACACACTCACCTGCTCTTTTATCACAGAGAAATTATTCAGTGATGACTGGTGAAGTATCAGAGATGTTACCTACCACACACTGCAAATCTTGGACTAATCACAGAAAACCTTCCAGGCAAACTATGGGAACCTGACCCAAAGAACCTTACTCTTGGAGCTGGAGAGATGGTTCAGTGGTTAAGAGCATTGCCTGCTCTTCCAAAGGTCCTGAGTTCAATTCCCAGCAACCACATGGTGGCTCACAACCATCTGTAATGGGGTCTGATGCCCTCTTCTGGCCTGCAGGCATACACGTAGACAAAATATTGCATACATAAAAAAATAAAAAAAAAGAAGAACCCTTCTCTCTGGTTCCATCATTTTTTTACACAGCACAACTCTGCTAATAGAACTTACGCCTATGCCCTACACCCAACCCCCCCCCCCCCCGCATACACATCCGCACCACTGGAGTGTTTCCCATGCTAACAGGAATGTTAATTTTAAAGAGGTCAGCAAATCCTATGATCTAATGCTACCCTTTCCACCAATAGGCAGACAATATTAATTAATTAGTGTTCAGCTAACTATAAACACCATTTGGCAAACCACACAAATTTACTTATTTATAATTACAGGTTCAAATAATACCAGCCATTCACAAGTGGCTCGTGAAGCATACTGAATCCCAAATGTGATCTATGGATTTACAAAAGTTCTATGCATCACTTACAAGTTTAATGTGCTTTCACTGTGGCAGAACAATACTCAATGGCTAAACAGTGTTTTCTCACCAGGCTTCACTTTGGATTCAAAGGTCTGGTATACTTCACCCGACTTGCCCACAACACCAGGAAGCTAAAGAAGGAGGTTTGTAGGTCAACATAACAGCTCACTTTCTTTTCAACCAAAAACTAGAAAGGAAGGAAGCCTGTCAGAGAGGCTCAGCTCTGCACAGGCATAGAATGGCCAAAGTAATCTTGGGCATAAAGAAAAGAAGCCCCCTTTTGCTTAGACAATAGTGATGATTCCTTGTCCTAGCAAAGTCCTCTAGAAGTGCAGGTACCTGCACAAGCCAAAAGATGGAGCTGGATTCATTAGCTAGAGTTAAATGTGACTGTGAACCAATAGTCTTTTGGCTAGAGCTGTACACTCTTAACCTTTAGGCCATCTGTTTAGCCCTGTTATTTGAGTTTATTTTATTTTTAGTTATGCATATTGTGTGAGCTTAGGGATGTGTATGTGCAAGTGGCCATGAAGGCCAGAACAGGACATTGGAATCCCAGAAGCTGAAATCTTCTGAAGAATAGCAAACTCTCTTTAACAGTGAAGCACCTCTTTAGCCCTGTTGTTTGAATTTTGAAGCCAGACATTGGCTCTTCCCCACTACCCATGAAAAGTCCTAGATGGCATCTTCTACTAAAAAGCGGTTTCATTTACATTAAAAAGTCTTGGTTAGCCTAGCAACCTAGCTAGGTCTTCTGGATACTGCACTGTAGCTTCTAGGTCAGCACTTGCTGCTTCACTAACTCTTCTAACAGAGATTTTGCTTTTCTTAAACTTCATGAACCAACCTCTGCTACTTGAAAACTGTTCTAAAGTGGCTTCTCCTCTCTCAACCTTCACAAGATCTGGATAGGACTTTGTCTTAAGGGAATATTATTATTGGTTTGAGCTTCTATCCAGAATGCTCGAATTTTCTCCTTATTAACAATAAACCACATCATTGTTGTAGCACTCTTGTGTTAACTGGAAAAAGACTTTGACTCCTAGGGTTTTCCTTTGTAATTAAACCATAGCATTGTCTAACTCTAGACGTCTAATTTTTGTACTGTCTTGGCTTTCCATGTGCCTTCGTCACAAAGGTTAAGCATTTCTAGCTTTAGATTATAAATGAGAAATCCAAGTCTTCATTTCACTTGTATCTCTGGAGACCACTGATGACTAGCATAATTTCAACAATACTACATCTCAAGGAACAGGGAGCCTAGAGAAAAGAGGTGGTATGTGACTAAGGTGAAGGAGTCAGCACATACATGTAACTTATTTATTTTGCTTTCTTATACAGGTATGATTTGTAGATCCCCAAAACAATTTAAATAAACATCTGTCAGTATTCTGTTTTGCATGGGTAAATGGAAAATTTTTAGATTTTAGCTAAAGCAGCAGGGTCAATCAGCTTCTAGTGAACTGATTGTCCTCTGATTCACAAAAGCCCAAAATCCATGCTAGAGTGACCCTAATTCTTCCACCAAAGGCACCAAATGTTGTCTATTTTGTGTGGGTCCATGGAAGAAAAAGGATCACTCTAGGATGAATTTAGGTTTAGCAAAAACAGCAGTGATGGGGGAGAGTCTTCTGTTTTTAGTTGTTTTCATTGGTTAAATAAAGAAACTGCCTTGGCCCTTTGATAGGACAGAAAATTAGGTAGGCGGAGTAAACAGAACAGAATGCTGGGAGGAAGAAGCCAAGTCAGGCAGTCACCATGATTCTCCCACTCCAGACAGACGCAGGTTAAGATCTTTCCTGGTAAGCCAGCTCGTGGTGCTACACAGAATATTAGAAATGGGTTAGATCAATATGTAAGAGCTAGCCAATAAGAGGTTAAAACTAATGGGCCAAGCAGTGTTTAAAAGAATACAGTTTCAAGCCAGGCGGCGATGGCGCACACCTTTAATCCCTGCACTCGGGAGGCAGAGGCAGGCGGATCTCTGTGAGTTCGAGGCCAGCCTGGTCTACAAGAGCTAGTTCCAGGACAGGAACCAAAAACTACGGAGAAACCTTGTCTCGAAAAATTAAAAAAAAAAAAAAAAGAATACAGTTTCTGTGTAATTATTTTGGGTAAAGCTAGGCAGGTGGCGGGAAGCAGCCCCGCCACCATCACAACACAGCAGGGGAATCAGCATCTAGTAAACTGATGGTCCTTGGCTTTGTAAAATGTTTTTTTTTATTGTTACCTAATTTACTCCTGTAGTAAGCATTTTCCACATATCAAAACCTTTTATCTAGCCCAGCAGTGGTGATGCCTGCCTTTAATCTCAAGAGACAGAGGTAGATGGATCCCTGTGAGTTCAAGGCCAGCCCGATCTATAGATCTTCCAAGATAGGCTTAAAAACTACAGGGAGAAACCTTGTCAGGGTAGGAGGGCGGGCAGAGAGGGAAGGGCAGGATTTTTGGCCTGGAGAGATGGCTCAGAGGTTAATAGCACTGGCTGCTCTTCCAGGGTCCTGAGATCAACTCCCGGAAACCACATGGTGGCTCGCAGCCATCTATAATGAGATATACTGCCCTTTTCTGTTCTGCATGAATACATGCAGGCAAAACACTGCACACATAATAAATAAATAAATAAATCATAAAAAAAGGAAAAAAGCCTCTTATCTGGAGTTGTTTGAAGGAACCATTTGCCTAAGCAATTCCCAGCCATGAGACCTCCTGGTTTTCTAGGTCCTCTCATAATTAAGTTATTTATTGTTTAAGGCTTAGGGTCCTTCAGTAAGGACTCAGATAAGAAATAAACACTTCAAACAAAAGACAACAGTCACAAAAAGTAGTTTAAAGCAAAGGTGCTAACACTTTGGAATTCAAGCCAGATGCAATGTCTCCATGGGATCTCTCAGTACACATCACAAATCAACAGAAATCATCACAACATATAAAACAAAAAAAAAGTCTGAAATATCTTAAGAATTATTGAAAGGTGGCACAAAGAAATGAGGAGCACACTTGCTACTGGGGAAAATGGCACCAACAAAAACTCCATCCAGGGCTGACATATCCTTTTCTATCTGCTTTTTGTCTTTTTCGTTTGTGGGCAGCATGACTATACAGAAAGCACAAAAATCAAAGTACTATGAAGGAAAGTACAGTCAGCAGAATTATGGATGGAAATTTAAACCAAGAGGAGGTAAGAGTAGAGCAAGATCATGACTAAACCCTTAAGAAAATGTAAAGACTCAGAGCTGGAAAGGTGGCTCGGTGCTTAAGAGCATTGGCTGCTCTTACAGAAGAACCATATTCCATTCCCAGCACTCACATGGCAGCTCACAACTATCTGTACCAACAGTTCCAAGGTATCTGACTCCCTCACACAGATATGAATGTGGACAAAACGCCAATGCACATTAAAAAAATTAAGAAATTGTGAATACTTAAGACAGGTACAAAAGAGACTAGAGTAACAAGTCTTTTCTGGGCTCACTTTGTTCATACTCATCTTACCACATAAAAATTCTTCCAAGAATGCCTGTATTGCAGAACCGTAGTCAGACAGAACCAGCTACCTAGGACAGAGAGCTAACAATCTCCGCCGGGAGCAGAAGCCAGAAGCAAATCCAGTCCCCAGGAGCCAACCCAATCCAGGGACACTGGCGGATCAGGACTGAGCCAGCGACCAGATATGGATGGAGTCAGAGATCTCTACCAGAACAGGTCCAACTCCAAGGCAGGGACTTCTGCAGAAGGGAAGCCAGACCAGGATTTACAGAAACAGGGCAAAGCCAGAAACCTAGGCCAAAGTAGGCCTGAGACAGCAAACTGCAAGGGAGCATAGCAAAGCACAGGAGCGCTGAGCTATCTCCAAGAACACCAAGTAACCAACGGGGTAACTAGAACTGTAACACTGACTGTACCACGAGGAACAACCATCTGAGCTTTGGATTCACTGCACATAGAAGATTATTCAACAGAATCTCAGACAGCCCCAACCACATCTATTAGAGGAAAAGATGAACAGAAAAGGTAAGATCACATGCTACACCACAAAGAGCAATACAATACCAGTAAAACTTAAAGACCCTACAACAGCAAGACCTGAACAACCAAACATGGATGAACCAGAAGAAAATGATCTAAAAATAATTTCAAGAGAATTTTTGAAATTCGTAAAGATGAAATGAGAAATTCCCTTAAAGAAATGTAAGAAAACACAAACAAAAAATTGGAAGGCATAAGGAAATCACTTAAAGAAAAGCAAGAAAAGGAAATCAAACAGATGAAAGAAAATATTCAGGACTTGAAAATTGAAATAGAAAGAATAAAGAAAACACAAGCCAAAGGAATTATAGGAACAGAAATCATGAGAAAAAGATCAGGAACCACAAATGCAAGCATGAACAGCAGAATACAAGAGATGGAAGAGAGAATCTCAAGCGCTGAAGATACAATAGAGGAAATAGACTCATCAGTTAAAGAAACCATTAAATCTAACAAAAGCTTAACCCAGAATATCCAGAAAATATAGGACACCATGAACAGACCAAATCTTAGAATAATAGGTATACAAGAAGTTCAACTCAAAGGCACAGAAATTTATTTAACAAAATTATAGAAGAAAACTTTCCTAACCTAAAGAAAGATATGCCTATGAAGATACAAGAAGCTTACAGAACACCAAATAGACTGGATCCAAAATAAAAAGTCCTCTCACCATATAACAATCAAAACACTAAATATACAGAGTAAAGAGAAAATATTAAGAACTGCAAAGGAAAAGGTCCAAGTAACATATAAAGGTAGACCTATCAGAATTATACTGACTTCTCATTGGAGACAATGAAAGCCAGAAGGTCGTGGTCAAGTGTTATGCAGACATTAAGAGACCATGGATGCCAGCCCAGACTACTATACCCAGGAAAACTGTCAGCTACCATAGAAGGACAAAACAAGATATTCCATGACAACTCTAGATTTCACCAATACCTAGCCACAAACCCAGACCTACACAAAATACTAGAAAGGGGGGCTGGAGAGACGGATCAGTGAGTAAGAGCACTGACTGCTCTTTCAGAGGTCCTTAATTCAATTCCCAGCAACCACATGGTGGCTCATAACCACCTATACTGAGATGTGGTGCCCTCTTCTTGCTTATAGGCAGGATACTGTATAAATAAATAAATAAACAAATAAATAAATAAATAAATAAATAAATAAATCTTTAAAAAAAAATACTAGAAGAAAAACTCCAACCCAAAGAAGATGGCTACACCATCAAAAACACAGTTGATGATCTCTCTCATAACAGCAAATCCCGAAGGGGGAAAAAAAATGCACAAATTAACACCACTAACGATGAAAACTAAATTAACAGGAGATAGCAATCACTGGTCATTAATATCCGTTAATGTAAATGGACTCAACTCACCTATAAAAAAAACACAGGCCAAAAGACTGTAAATGAAAACAGAATCCATCCTTCTTCTGCATACAAGAACACATCTCAACCTCAAAGACAGAAACTGTCTCAGAGTAAAGGGTTGGAAAAAGTATACCAATCAAATGGACCTAAGAAACAAGCGGGTGTAGCTATCCTAATATCTAACAAAATAGACTTCAAGCTAAAATCAGTCAAAAGAGACAGAGAAGGTCATTTCATATTAGTCAAAGGAAAAATCCATCAAGAGGAAATTTCAATACTGAACATCTATGCCCAAACACAAGGGCACTCTCATATGTGAAAGAAACACTTCTAAAGCTTAAATCATACATTAAACCCCACACAATAATAGTGGGAGACATCAACACTCCCCTCTCACCACAGGAGAGGTCAATCAGACAAAAAATGAACAGAGAAATAAGAAAACTAACAGATGTTATGACTCAAATAGACTTAACTGACATCCATAAAATATTCCATCCAAATAGAAAAGAATATAACTTCTCAGCACCTCATGGAACCTTCTCAAAAATTGACCACATAGTAACAAAAAAAAAAAAAACTCAACAAATACAAAAAAAATGGAATAACCTTATCATATCACCATGCTTTAAAACTAGAAGTCAACAGCAATACCAATTCCAGAAAGCCCACGAACACATGAAAATTAAACAAGGCTCACCTGAATCATCAATGGGTCAAAGAAGAAATAAAGGGGGAAATTAAAGACTTCCTAAAATTCAATGAAAATGACCACACAACATACCCAAATTTATGGGACACAATGAAAGCAGTGTTAAGAGGAAAGTTCATAGCACTAAATGCCTACATAAAGAAGCTGGAAAAATCCCACACTAGTGAATTAACAGAACATTTGAAAACTTTAGAATAAAAAGAAGCAAACTCACCCAAGAGAATTAGTCGGCAGGAAATAATCAAATTGAGAGCTGAAATCAACAAAATAGAAACAAAGAAAATAATACAAAGAATCAATGAGACAAAGAGTTGGTTCTTCGAGAAAATCAACAAAACAGACAAACCTTTATCCAAACTAACCAAAAGGCAGAGAGAGAATATCCAAATTAACAAAATCAGAAATAAAAAGGAGTACATAACAACAGACACAGAGGAAATACAGAGGATCAGGTCATATTTTGAAAACCTGTACTCCATAAAACTTGGAAAACTTAAAGGAAATGGACAACTGTCTGGATAAATATCACTTACCAAAATTAAATCAAGACCAATAAGCAAATTAAACAGACCTATAACTGCTAAAGAAATAAAAACAGTCATCAAAAGTCTCCCAACCACAAAAAGCCCAGGACCAGATAGTTTCAGCTCAGAATTCTACAAGACTTTCAAAGAACTAATACCAATACTCCTCAAATAATTCCACACAACAGAAACAGAGGGAACATTGCCAAACTCTTTTTATAAGGCTACAATTAACACTGATACACAAACCACAGGAAGACAATACTAAGAAAGAGATTACAGACCAATCACACTCATGAACATTGATGCAAAAATACTAAATAAAATACTAGCAAATCGAATCCAAGAACATCAGAACCATCATCCACCATGACCAAGTAGGCTTCATCCCACAGATGCAGGGATGGTTCAACATACGAAAATCTATCAACGTAATCCACCATATAAACAAGCTGAAAAATAAAAACCACATGATCATCTCATTAGATGCTGAAAAAGCATTTGACAAGATACAACATCCCTTCATGATAAAGGTCTTGGAGAGAGCAGGGATACAAGAAACATACCTAAACATAATTAAGGCAATCTACAGTAAGCCAACAGCCAACATCAAACTAAATGGAGAGAAACTTCCAGCAATTCCACTAAAATCAAGAACAAGACAAGGTTGTCCACTCTCTCCATACCTTTTCAATATAGTTCTTGAGGTCCTAGCTAGAGCAAATAAGACACCAAAGAGCGACCAAGGGGATACAAATTGGAAAAGAAGAAATCAAACTCTCACTATTTGCTGATGATATGATAGTTTACATAAGTGATCTCCAAAATTCTACCAAAGAACTTCTACAACTCGTAAACACTTTCAGCCATGTAGCAGGATACAAGATTAACTCAAAAAATCAGTAGCCTTCCCGTACACAGATGATAAAAGGGCTGGGGAAAAAAAATCAGAGAAATCAACACCCTTCACAATAGCCACAAATAGAATAAAATAAAATATCTCAGAGTAACTCTAACTAAACAAGTGGAAGACTTGTATGACAAGAACTTTAAATCTTTGAAGAAAGAAATTGAAGACACCAGAAAGTGGAAAGACCTCCCTTGCTCTTGGGTAGGCAGAATTAATATAGTAAAAATGGCAATCTTACCGAAAGCAATCTACAATTTCAATGCAATGTCCATCAAAATCCCTGCAAAATTCTTCAAAGACCTCGAAAGAACGGTACTCAACTTCATTTGGAAAAGGAAAATCCCAGGATAGCCAAAATAACCCTGTACAATAAAAGAACTTCTGTAGGCATCACAATCCCTGACTTCAAACTCTACTACAAAGCTACAGTACTGAAAATAGCCTGGTACTGGCATAAGAACAGACAGGAGGACCAGTGGAACCAAATAGAAGACACGGATATCAATCTACACATCTTCAAACACCTGATATTTGATAAAAAAGCAAAATATCAAATGGAAAAAGAAAGCATATTTAACAAGTGGTGCTGGCATAACTGGATATCAACATGTAGAAGAATGAAAATAGACCCCTATCTATCACCATGTACAAAATTCAAGTCCAAATGGATCAAAGACCTCAACATAAAGCCAGCCACACTGAACCTTATAGAAGAGAAAGTGAGAAGTACACTTGAATGCATTGGCACAGGAGACTACTTCCTAAATATAACCCCAGCAGCGCAGACACTGAGAGAAACAATTAGTAAATGGGACCTCCTAAAACTAAAAAGCTTCTGTAAAGCAAAGGACATGGCCAACAAGACAAAATGACAGCCTACAAAATGGGAAAAGATCTTCACTAACCCCACATCAGACAGAGGTCTGATCTCCAAAATATACAAAGAACTCAAGAAATTGGTCACCAAAAGAACACAAAATCAAATTTAAAAAATGGAGTACAGACCTAAACAGAGAACTCTCAACACAGAAATCTAAAATGGCTGAAAGACACTTAAGGAAACGTTCAGCATCCTTAGTCATCAGAGAAACGCAAATCAAAACAACTCTGAGATTCCATCTTACATCTGTAAGAATGACCAAGATCAAAAGCACTTATGACAACTTATGCTGGAGAGGTTGTGGGGAAAAGGGAACATTTCTGCATTGCTGGTGGGACTGAAAGCTGGTACAACCCCTTTTGATGTCAGTGTGGCAATTTCTCAGAAAATTAGGAAACAACCTTCCTCAAGACTCAGTAATAGCACTTTTGGGTATATATCCAAAGGCTACTCAATCGTGCCACAAGGACATGTGCTCAATTATGTTCATAGTAGCTTTGTTTGTCATAGCGAGAACCTGGAAACAACCGAAATGCCCCTCGATCGAAGAATGGATAAGAAAAATGTAGTACATTAACACGATGGAGTACTACACAGCAGAGAAAAGTAATGACAGCTTGAATTTTGCAGGAAAATGGATGGAACTTGAAAACATTATTTTGAGTGAGGTAACCCAGACACAGAAAAGACAATTATCACACATACTCACTTATAGGTGATCTTTAAACACAAAGCAAAGAAAGCCAGCCTACAAACCACAATTCCAGAGAACTTAGACAACAATGCGGACACTAAGAGAGACTTACATAGATTTATTCGATATGGGAAGTAGAAAGTATAAAAAGACAAGATCTCCTGAGTAAATTGGGAGAATTGGGACCTTGAGAGAGGGTTGAAGGGGGGAGGGGGGAGGAAAGGAGGGGAGCAGAAAAAAATGTAGAGCTCAATAAATATCAATAAAAAAATATTTAAAAAATGTATATGCTATCTGCTAACAGGGCTCCTGAGTTGTTTAAGTCTGAACAAAACATAGAGTATCAGAGTATACAACAATCATGGTTGGAAACATAGCTTATACTTAACCTCAGTTAACATTTGGGCACTCATACATACAGCAAATGCCCATGTACCCCTCTCAAAGATCAGATCATACCACCAGGAGACAAGAGGCTTCATCATACTGAGGTGCTACACAAAAATCTGAAAATGGTCTTCAAGATAGAGAAGACTACTTCAACTCCATATCCCTGAATTGAGTACTTCCCACATACTCCTTTTAATAATTAATCCATCTACATAGTCCATCAATACAGTGATTTTACAGAGGTAACGGAAAAGTATAACTGACAAAAGAATTTAGCTTTAAATCAAATCTATCAATGTATTTGAATAAAACAGAAAAGTAATCTAAATTAACTGATTATGGTTAAAAAGAAAAAAGGAGAAGATTTTCTAAGCAAACCTTGCCATTAAAAATGTCTGTCTCTAAGACTGAATACAAATAAAAGGAGAGCTGAGAAGCTGAATGCTTCTTCAATACCTCACCATAGTAAATGCCTCCTGGGAACCCACACCAACTCCATTTTTCTGAAATCCTTATACTACCTGTTTATACCTAACTTTCAGAAACATTCTCCCCTTTGCCTTGTCTGTCTCCTCCTAAGTCTGAAGTACTAGCTCCCCTTACAAACCTGGGGACCTTTGCAGTACTAGCTTCTCCATTTGGGTTGGTGGGCCCACCTTTAAGCTTCCCAGCACCCAGACAGCCTGCAGGGGAGTATTCTACACTTTGCCACATCTCTACCCTACAGATTTTATGCTATAAAGGCAAAAGCTTCTAAAGAGGCTTTGCTATGGTTACTGCCTTCTAGTATGGTTAGGGATACTTCTAGGAGGTGGGACTAATAAGAGATCTATAGATAGCTAGAATATCCTTGAGGGGGGCTAAAGTCTCTTCTTCCTGACTCAGAGATGGAGCAGTTTGCACCAGGTAGCTCCTACTATGTTATGTGGCCTTGCCAGAAAGCTGAAAGCAACAGGACTACTTTCATTACTAGAATCTCAAAATAGGAGCCAAAATCAACCTTAACTGATTCAGAAATTTCATTACAGTGATACAAAGCTGGCTAATATAGACCTTTTAGATTCTTAAAACATAACACAGTGTTTAAAAACATCATATAATCAATGGTTTTTTTTTTTTTTTAAGGAAATTACTCTACCTGAAGATATGGGAGCATGCCTAAGTTAACAACACCTAGAAAAATGATTTTATTTTACTAGATCAGAAGTTATCTTAATTGCATTGGTTCTTTGTACCTTTCCAAAGGCTAAAATAATTAACTGGGAAAACAAGTAAATTGCAGTACATGATTAAAATGTGATTTCGTGACTATTATCCTAAGAAAACAGTAGTCATATATTAGCCATGTCCTCCCTGCCAAGTGCTGGGGAAGCAAACCCAAGGCCTTGCACTATTAGGCAAATGCTCTAACACTGACCACCTCTATCCCTAGCCCTTGGGTGCATAAGAAAAGGTTAATGTCTCTGTAACATGGGAAGTACTAAGACATTAAATAAAAACTATTTCATCTTTTTTTTTTGTGGGGAAGGAGGTCGTATGCCACTGAAACATAACTACTTTAAAATGTCATGAAAAAGACATACTTACCCTGACATCAGTAGCATCTCCATGCCTGATAATACTGGCCCAGGTGGTTGGCTCACTACTACTTTCAAAGTAATGAAAGACCTTTAATACTCGCTCCATTGCACCAGGGGACCGTTCCATGCCAGTACTCAGGTGAGTCTTAGAACTTGAACTTGGTGTATGATTCAAGTTTGGGTCAAGATAAGCAGCTGCCATTGTTTTGCTAGATGCTAGGTATCTGTCATATTCTGTTGAGGGAAAAAAAATGAAATAAGATTTTTCAGTGTACATGAGTAGCAATTACAATCTGACAATTATGTCACCAACACTTTCTTCTAGTCTCCATTCTATATTCCATGCACAAAGTACTTAAGTTGAATAGGAACTTAGCAACCCCACAAAATCACTGCGCTCTCTACACCCAGGGCCTGATATAAGAGAACAACCTTAAATGCCAGCTTTAAAAAAATAAAAAATATGTTAAAGGACCTGATTCCTATCTAACAATGTCAAAACTTCATTGGCTTAATTGAAATAAGATAATGTTAATACCCCTTCCTTTCTTTAAATCTACTTTTCATTTGTAAGAATACATCACTACAAAGGCAAAGGTGCCAATCTGCTGCCTACTTTCAAGAATTTACTTCAAAGTTTTTTTTCTTTACTTCAAATAAAACTCGAAGCTTTATACATTCTAAATATGGGCAACTAAAAACAGTAAAACAAGGTAGAGCTAAGTAGATAGTTTAGAGCACTTGCTCTAAAGTCATTAGTACCCGAGTTCAAATCCCCAACACCCAAGTAACAAGCTGGGCACAGCTACATATGCCTATAGGCCTAGCACTGAGAAGCAGAGATGTGCAGATCTTCAGTGCTCACTGGCTGGCCAAAGGGTCAGCTTCTGATTCAGTAAGATAACCTCTCTCAAGACAATAAGGTGTCAATCAATAGTGAAAGGCACCTGATACCCTGCTCTGGTCTCTGCATTTCCGTGTACACAAACACCTGTAGCCATATTGTTCAAAAAAATGGTATAGCTTCCCTATCATTTTTAACTGAAAATGACTTCCTGTACCTCTGGTTCTTACAGTCTTTCTGTCCCCTCTTCTAAATGTTCCCTGGGCCATAGGTGTAGAAACTATGTTGTAGATGTATCTGTTTTTGAGGATCCCACCCATAAACAAAAAACTACAGCAATTGGTGATTTTGGTGATTGCTGAGTAGGGGAAATGTAACCTCTCCCAGAGATGAGGCCCCTAATAGGTAATCTAATATAAAACAGTCACCCCCCAAATTTTACATATATCACTATATATATATATATATATATCACAAAACAGACCCAGCAAATTATATTTATATACTTAAGCATGTATGCATGTGTGTATGTATATATGTAATAATAATAAGAAAGAGGCCATCAATCTGAGAAAGAACAGAAGTAGGAGAAGGGTTGGAATGAGGATGGGGAAGGAAAAAAGTGATATATTTAAAAAGTTTCAATTTAAAAAGTAGACAACAAACATAAAAGTATATATGCCATAAACATCACAGGAAGTAGAATCAACACCATTAATATTTTAGAAACTCTTTAAGTTGTGAGAAATTTACTTTTCAGAAAAGATAACTACCTCTGTTGGCAAGAATATAGAAAACAGGAACCCTTATGCTTCAAGTAGCAGGAATGTAAAACAGCACAATCAACATAAAAGCCATCTAGCAGGTCCTCAAATGGCTAAACAGAACCACTATATGACCCCCGAAAATTCCACCACTAAGAGTACTTCCAAGAAACTAAAAACACATATCCAAATAAATACTTGGCCATGAATGTTTGAGACAATATTGTTCATAACAGCCACAGAGTTCAAGTGATCCTGTTTTTTTTTCCATTATAGATCTGCATAAGAGTGATCGATCACTAGTAATCAAGTAATCAAGTGACACTATCAATGCTAAGCTATCTTGAAATCTCTTTTGTCAACACCATTAATCCAACATTCTTCAAGTAAGTCTCTAGCAGTTTCTTTTTAAACAAAGGCAGAAAGCAGTCACATTCTTTACCAAAACATCACAAGAATGGTCTTGTGATTGCCCACTTACTAATATTCTTCCCCTCTGAAACCCCTTGATCTAGGCCCCTATAGGCCACATCATCCTCAGCACCACTGTCTTCCATGTTCCTATTAGGATGACCCAGTAAGTCCTGTTTATTGATTCAACCACTTTTTGCTGTGGGAGCACATTCTGCTCCTTCAGCCAATAGCCTTTAAGATACCAGCCTACTTGGATGTGATCTCTTATACCGTAAAAGCAGGTATAAAAGTGTTCCTGGTCTCTTGCTTCCAGCTCCAGCTTCCAGCTGCTAGACTCTGTTCCTGTTCATGCAGAGGACTGTTATCTAGGACAGTGATCTGTAAGTTCTTCCCTTAAAAAAATAATCCTTTTATTATTCATAATTCTGAACTGGTGTGGGCTTATTTTGTGACTTCCATCATTAACTTTTCTAGTCCAAAGTCCCAATATTCTTTCTAGTCCAAAGTTTTTCATATTTCTCCAAACAACATGATCAAGCTTGTCACAGCAATACGCCACTTCTTATACCAACCCCATTCTTAGTCACTGTTCTATTGCTGTGAAAAGACACCATGAACAAGGTAACTCTTAAAAGAGAAAGCACTTTATTAGATGCTTGCTGCAGGTTCAGAGTTAGTCTATTATCATGATGGGGGGGGGGGGCATGGTAGCAGGTATAGTGCTGAAAAAATAGCTCAGAGCATTATATCCTGATCCACAGGCAGCAGACAGAGAAAAAGACACTGAGCCTGGCATGTGCTGCTGAAATTTCAAAGCCTATTCCTCCAATAATGGAACATATACTCCAACAAGTCCACATCTCCTAATCTTTCCCAACAGTCCATCAACTTGAAACTAAGCATTCAAATATTGAGTCGGGGGGAGGGGCAGTCTAATTCAACCACCAGAGTTGACTTAACCCTGAAAACTTAATATATATCAGACTGGGGCATACAACTCACTGCTTCAGCATTAGTCTAGCACCTGCATGACATGGTTTCAATCCTTAACACCATCAAAAACATATTTTTCAAACACCATAACAGATCACATTGTTCTTTTAAAAATTCATATGTTCAAGAACTAGATCTGGATGGAGGTGGGTGGTCCTTGGACTTCCCACAGGGCAGGGAACCCTGATAGCTCTACGGGCTGACAAGGGAGGGGAACTTGATTGGGGGAGGGGGAGGGAAATGGGAGGCGGTGGGGGGGAAGAGACAGAAATCTTTAATAAATAAATAAACGGAAAAAAGGAAAACAAAAAAAAGAAAAAAATTGACAGAATTTAATATCTTTCTTACTATAAATAAAAGAGCCTTATGAATTAAGAACTAAAAGAAAACTATTTTCAATTAATTAATAATACTAATAATTTCAAATACAGACAAAACTATAGCTAACATATTTAACACTAAACACTTTCTTCCTGAAATCAAACAAAGACACTTCCTCCTACCACTTCTCCACAGTAAAAACAAATACTGATAATGAGCCAGGGGAAAAGAATGTGATGAAGACATACTAATGCCCACTACAATATTATGGTGAGGGGCTGCTGTAATGTTCACAACAGAAAAGAGGGGGGAGGGCACAATAGTCTTCCTGTTAAAACATAAGAGGCAATATTCACTGCTTAACACACCAGAGAGGACACAGCCATGTTTCCTAGGGGAGGACTACTCTTCTCATTAAGCTATTTTTAAGGAAAACTTTATTAGAATTGATCTGCACCTTAGATTATTTCATCTCATGCCAGACAAGTGAGAAAGTCAGGGGAAAAGCCAGAGTTCTGGCACTCTCTTCCAGGACACACTGCCATCCCATCAAGACTCTTTGTCATGCAATCTGTTGGGCATTTCCTTCTCCACCTTTTCCTTCTCTACCTAGAATAAAAATCCTCTCAGATGGGCCTACCTAACAAGGTACTTCAGACTGTTTCAGACCCCAACCCAGATGTAACGTTTCATATCTTCTATCAATTCAGGGAGTAGAAATCTGTGCCTTTTTACTCCTTAGCATCAGCCAAATATTGACAAGTACATTCAGCAACTTGTAAAATGATTGATGAATTTAGGAGAAAATACTTGAAGGCAGAAGACATGTTCTTAACATGCAAACATTAGACAAGGTTAACAATTCCATTAGGATCTTATAATCTTCCCATTTAGGCATGCATAGTATGATGATTAACATTCACACCTGAGTCAGATCCCCACAGGTCAGAACCTGACTCTGCTTTCTGTGACCTAAGTAACCATTGCCAAGTTATTTGGCTTCAGTGCCTTAAAAATCTCTTCTGCAAAACTGGAATACTTATGAACTCCTATCTCAGAGACCTTTATGAGAAATGAATGAAGCCATACACATGAACTCATGTGCATGTACAAGTTCAGCTCACACATGACATTTAGTACCTGAGGAACAAAGTTTACATGTTACAAGAGGCACAGCTCTCTCAAAAATGCTACCTTTTGGGCTGCAGAGATGGATAGCTCAGAGTTAAAAGCACAATCTACTCTTGAACTTTCTGTTCTTCCAGAGAACAAAAGTTCAATTCCCAGCACCCACATGGAGCCTCACAACTGTCTGTAACACTAGTTCCAGGAGATCTAAGACCTGGCACTTCAAGGGCACCAGGCATACATGTGCCTCAGACACATACATGCAGACAAAACATTCACACACAAAATAAAATAAAAAATGTTTTTTTTTTAGAAAATGCTGCGAGGCAGTAGTCACACACACCTTTAATCCCAGCACTTGTGAGGCAGAGGCAGGTGGGTATCTGTGAGTTCCAGGACAACATGGGCTCTTAACACAGAGAAACCCTGTCTTGAACCCCCCCCACACACACACAAAAAAAAAAAAGAGAGAAAATGCTAACAAAGGTAAAGTAGAAAAGAATCATGAGAAATATTTAGTGAAATACTCAGATAAGTATAAAAGAACTGGCAGTAGCTGAAGAACAAAGCCATGCCATATACATGCATACATCCATCAGCTACCAACTCTACAGGCTGCTATGCTAAATTCTACACATACACTTTTATTTTCAGAAGAAAACCATACACAAATACAGCAAAATTAGAGCAGTCAATTTGACGAGTATTAAAACTAGGTTCATCCAAATACAATATAATATAAGCAAAGGTATGTTAGCTTTTGAAGAGCCCTTAAAATAGAACTTATTCTATACAGAATACATTAACAAATACTAAAATAACACCCTTTTTGCCTAGTATTTACTGGGCAGAAAAAAAATCTCACATTATCCCAGAGGATGTTAAGTCTACTAAAGGAGACAGAAATCAGACAAGGTAACTGTGAAATGACTTATCACAGTATATAATGTGCCAAAGAAGTACAGGCTCTGGTAGGAACCCTGGAGAGGATCTGGCTAGGTTGAGGGATGAGAACTCATTTAAGGGGTATCCTTATAGTAAATAGGACTAGGGGAGTCACCAAATGGAAGAGCGGTTCTAACGGTGGCATTAGCATATACAGAAGGTCTGAGAGGGAGCTTTCCCAATGTGCAAAACCAAAGTGATTACACTGCTAATGAGCAAGACAATAGCTCGGAGATGGAGAATACAAGAGAGAAAGGATAAAGTGAGATCTGTGGGGCACAGTAAGAATGTGGTGCTTGATCCAAATCTAGTAAGTCACTGAAAAACATCATGAAAATATCAGATTTCTGTTTTCACAAAACTATTCCAACAGGTATGTGAAGGATGAACAAACATGTATGGACACAGCAAGATCAGACATAACAGAGACATAAATTGATTAACTCAAGACATACACTGTATATAGAACAATCAGAATAAAATTATGAACTTATTGTGCATGGAAGGGAAAGTCAAAGAAGCATTCTGGATCTAAAGCATGAATAAGTGCATGGGAGCCCAATGTATACTAAGATGGGGAAGATTCAGGACAGCTAAGAGTCCCAAGAAGCACTGCCATTTTAGTATAACAGAGAAGGGAAGATGTACTGCACAGATGGATAGATGGATAAACAGATAAAATTTAAAATTTGAATGCAGAGTAAGTGTGACTTCAACTGCATAAGTCAGAAGAGGGGAAAACTTAAAGAAACTAGAAAACATACTTTTTCCTAAAGACCAAACCATCACTATGATATTTGCAGTCTTTTTTTTTCCAAAATGATGGAACAATGTATAACTGATAATTAGAAAACCCCAGAAGTAGAGTTTTCCCAACCCAACACTTTGCAACCAAATGTTCTGAGAATATTTTCTCTTAGTATTCTTAATTATGCCTAGAAAATCACAATGTGGGTACATACCTTTCTTAAATATTTTTAAACATAATCTTCTTGGGTGATTCTTCACACCAAATTAAACAATATACTAACTATTAAAGAATAGACCCCCAAGTATTAAGTAAGGGTACCTTGAATATCCACTTCAAAGTATACAAATATAGGTCTGTTCTACTATTTTTAGCCTGTCCTGGTAAGAATCTTATGTCTTTTTAAAACTAGGACACTGCTATGTGTTTTGAGGTTAATGTGACTAGTTGAAACAAATACACGGTTTAGAATGTCCATTTGCAGGCTGAGATTTGTATATTCTTTGGCTCTGAGGTTTTAACTTTGTCTACATACTTTAACTGTCACACTTGCAATAACCGAGTCAGCTAATTACTAACAACTAGCATCGTTGTTCTTATGAACAGTATTAACATGAATGAGGACCGGTGTCTCAGGAGAGAAAGTAAAACAAGCAGTCAGAGAGGAAATTTAAAGACAGCTGCACTGGACAATCACTGCAAAAGCATATGCTCAATTGAAGAGGACAAGGTGACAAGCTCCTCCACTGGAGCCACCAGACTATCCAAGAGAGGAGAAGGCTGTTGGCGCTGCACGTAGAGATGGGGCCCACTGTGCCCCTTGATGTGTCCCATTTCCCATCCACTGCTTTAAAAGCTCTGCTCCCCTCATCCAGTCTGTCATCTACCAAAAGGTACATTTTAATTAAAAAATCAGCTATTTGTATTTCTCTAATTAGTCTGCAAATACTTGAAAAGCATGTTGCTTTGATCAATTTCTTTGTGGTGAGCCAAAACACTACTATTTCTTTTCTGTTAAAAGTTCTCATTTCTAAGGCCAATGTAGGTATTTAAGTAGAAAATCCAGTTGCTAACATCCCATTGGTCTAGGTCTTTAGCTCTTGGCTAGCTACAGTCTGGAGGGCTTTACTACTGATGCTCAGCACCATCATATTATAGAGATAGCATTCTGGACACAACCTACAAGTGCTTCAGAAAGGCTGAGCTCTGCCTCAATTATGCTCATTTGCATTACATAGTCCTCATGCCACAAAACTACAGCAGTAAGAGGTCAATGTCCTTTAAAATTTGAGAGCTTCAATTTAACTGGATGAAGTCTTTACTCAGTGTACCTATGTATGATAAAAGTGATAAGGACTTTATTCAGATACTAAAACAGTTCAAATATTGCAAGCTTTGGTGCAAAAGCCTAAAAAGGAACTAATAAGTAATAGAGACAACTCAACCAATGAAAAACAATCTGGAAAACTGAAGTGTGATCCTAACACATCCTAATCTAGAGATACTAATATTAATATCTTTAGCCTAAAAATTAAACTAAATAAGCCTGTAATTCATTCATCAAAGTGCAGCTCTTGCCCAAGTGTAGGTTCCTCCTTTTGAAAGCCTTCCTAAATAGATTAACACAGTACCTAAAGACACTCTTCACATAGTGACAATATTTTTATGAAATCATTAAGTATGTTAATGGTTTAAATATTCACCACTATGCTAAGCAAAACAATTTCTAGTTGAATTTGTCTGTCTTGAGTTATGCACAAATTTTTACAGCTTCTTTAACTTAACTATGCTTTCTAAATGCTACCTTGAATGCTGGAATGAAGATGCCCTACTTCATATTTATATTTCTGCATAAAAACAAATTCTCACACTGAAGTAGAAAATTCTTCACTCACAGTATTTTTGACCTGTGGTAATATTCTCAAAATAACAAGAGCTTCAAGCTAAATATACAAGGCATATAGACAATAAAGGAAATCCACTTTAAAACAACTAAGCCCACAATACCCTTTTCTCCTCTTATCCTATAGTTAAAACTAATCATTTTGTTCTTTAAAAGCCTCTATGGCGCAGAAGAGATAAGTGTCCTGAGTAAAATGAAAAGGCAAAAATAAATGGCACACAGGACAAGCACAGAAAAATGATTTAGATAGCTTAAGATTATTTCCATACAAACGTTTCATTTTCTACTTGCAAAGTCGCCTAACTGGTTTTATGCACCAGCTGTAAACCTATACCACATCTTTTTTTTTCCTCAAATGTAATTGTAACTCTAAGTTCTAAAAGAACTATTATCTTGCTGGTTTTTAGTACAAAAGCATGAACTGACATAAGCACACACTAAACAGATCTTTAAGTTGTTATACCTTTAGCCCAACACACTGGAAATGGACTACAGCCGCTTTTCTCCATACAGACAGCACCTGTAGGTCTCAGGGCCTCTTGGCCTGCCCGCTCCAACAACATACACCCAATCCTATCAAGATCAAGCCAGGAGTCCGCACACAAAGTCCCAGTTCATCGCTCCGACAGCATTTGCTTGGATCCAAAGCAAGACTAAGTAAGCTTTCCCTGTGCTCCTTTTCAGAGCCTGAAGCACGGTTTGAGAGGTGCTCCTTCTGTAACAGTTTCCAGCAGCTCCACGGTGGCCTCTCAGTTACCGAATCTTCTTCCGCAATCTGAAACACAGACCATCCTGGCCAGATTAAGCCACTGAACAGAATAAAACCAGCTAGTCATGCGACCCTATGGGTCTGTGTTTCTAGATTCATTCAGGGAGAGGGAGAGGGAGAAAGGGGAGGAGAAAAGAAGTCCTGGAGCCAGCACCTTATGAATATGCTAATCCCGCCCTTCTGTTCACTTCATCTGGCAGACTTCTGTTTACAAAATGACAGTGGACTCTTAAAACTGAGTAAGCTGCAAATCCAGTCTGACCCAGATCAACTGTCCATAGATAGTTCCTAAGCAATTCCTGTCTTCAGAATCATGCCTTTGGCACTTTACCAGCCTAATTCTAGTCTTAAACTAAAAATAATTAACTTGATAAAATAAGTTTTGAAAAAATATTATGCTCAAAGCAAAAATCAAATGTGGAGGCAACCCATATGAGCCCAAATACCTCAAAGGTAAAATTTTCCTTCATTGATATTCTCTCAATATACTTATAAATATGTATGGACTATCTAAAAAACATAAACTAGAATTTAAGGTAGTCAACTTATTTTAAAATATGCTTAAAGAATAATGAGGGATACAAGATTCCTTTTTCTGGCTTCAAATATGATTTCTTTTTTTAGCCTCAAAAGATGAAAACTAACTCATACCTGAGTAAGACAGGAACTACTTTTACAATCCGCATCAGCAACTTTTTAAAATCGCAAAACTACTTGCTTTTTCGATTCAGACTGAGAGTCAAGATCATGACAAAATTAAGCTATCTAAATACATTCCATGTGAGCATAAGGACAGCAGGTAAGAAGTTGCCCTTAAAGTATATGTACTACACATTGAAGCTCCACAGTTCTAGCTTGTCTAGTATGTAAATGACCCTTTAGTCACACAACCCCACAAACTAAGCCGAACTCAAGCACTGGCCTTACATGTAAATGTCCAAAGTTTTTCTATTAATTTATTAACTTCTGAAAATAGGAGCTGAACAAATACTTAAAACAATAAGCATGTTTGTACCCAGCAATGTCCAAGACAGTTTCCTTCTACCTGTGATAATAGATGTTCTTGACCCTGAGCTCCACTCAGAGTCTAAGAGCTGCCAGAGCTCCAGCGGCCATTCCTGAGCCCCCCTGAAAACACATTATTCCCAGGCATGAACTATGATCCTAGGCAATACTAAGAAGAAAGAACTGCAGAAAAACATTGCAAGCAGGCTGGAAGAACAGAAGAAGCTAGCAAACAGAGCCATCAGACCAAAAAGGATATCCTAGGCCACTACAGAGGAGGCAGGGTCATGGAGGACTATTGCCATCCTAGAAAAAGCAAGCATACTAAGTTCTGCCTCATCACATAAGCATGCCTTAGAGCTGAACATGAGCAATCACCAAAAAGCTGCACCAAAAGTCATCCAAGCCAAGGGTGAGTATACTGGAAACTCATAACTTTCAGAAACCAGCACCACCACCACCACCAGCACCACCACCACCACCACCACCAGCACCAGCACCACCACCACCACCACCACCACCAGCTACTCCTAACTGTTCAAGACACCTACTGAGCTAAAGCACCACTACTGCACAGCTTCCACCATGAGAACAAGGACACTAGAGGCAAGGCCCTGCCAGGAGGGAGGGTCCTCATGCTCAGCTGTGATCCAAGGACTCTGAGCCACCACCCACCTAACCAGGAATCATTTTTTAGCCCAATTTAATAACTGGCTCAGGACTCCCAGAGCAGAATAAAGAGGGGCTGGAGCTAAGGCACTGGTGGTAGAGGAGACAAGTACAATCCTAAGAGAAGGGAATAGGAAGAAAGGACCACTGACCCACTGAGAAGCCACGGCGCCAGATGATAGCTGGAAAGGAGGGGGAGGGTGCCAACAGCAATCAAAAGGACTACCTGAACCTTTTCTAAAAACTGTAGTTATAGATAGGCATAGAGCTATAAACCTATAATCCCAATACTCAGGAGGCAGAGGCAGAAGAATCTGAGTTTGAGATCAGCTTGGTCTACACAGAAATATCCTGTATCAAAAAACAAACAAAAACCTATAGTTATAGTTGAAATAAAAGCCTTAGTCTATGAGACAATTCCAAAGAGATAACTTCCTCATTTTGAGGATTCAAAGGGGTCAAGCAGCTTGCCAGGGGTGGGAGGTAGGGTGGGGAAGCATATAATTACTTTTGTATGGTACTTGTTAAATATTAAAAACAAAGTATGTTTTTAAATCCATAACCCACACCAGGCAGTGGTAGCACACCCTTTAATCTCAGCACTTGGGAGGCAGAGAGATGCAGATATCTGTGAGTTCAAGAATATCCTGGTCTACAAAGTGAGTTTCAGCGCAGCCAAGGCTACACGGTGAAACCCTGTATGTGTGTGTGTGTGGGGGGGGGTGTCCTAACCAAGTAACATCTTTTTAAAAGAACAGATATAGACCATAGAGAAATCTAAAGGATCAGAATCCATTAAAAATTCTGTGATGTTCCAATTAAATATTTAGTATTAGCATATTAAATGCAACTCTAATAAGTACTACTTCACAAGTAAACACATTCAACTAAAATTTACAAGAAAGAAAGTACTATGTGTAGAAACCCCAAACTCTCATCCCTAGTCACTCCTGCCTTCTTGCTTCAAAGTGATCTGTCAGAAACTCTTATTCACTACCTTCAGAACATCAGTGTCTATGTACTTCTCAATGGCTACTGTCCACATTCTGGCCAAAGCTCCTGCAAGATTATAGCTACAGCCTCCAACTTGCTTCCTTGGGTTATAACTTAAACCCAGCAGCTGCTGATGCTCTCAAAAAAGCAAGCATGTCATTCACTCCTCTGTTTGAATCTCATCAATAATTCCCTAATTTTCCCAAGATAGGCACCAACATACTTAGCAGAGTCTGCAAAACCCTGTGTAATACTCTTGTCTATACCCTCATCTCACACTTATTCGTTGTTCTCCTTAGCGCAACCACTGCATTGACCTTCCTGCTGTCTCTCCATGTGGAATATTTCCTCAGTTATTACAGTCATGCCCCTTCCCTGTCAAGGGTTGCTCTAATGGTGCCTACTCAAAGTGTCCTGAGCACTACATCTGAAACTATATGACCTATCTACTTTCCTACTGCATTTCCTCACATAGTTTACTTATACATCGTTTACTGCCTAGCTGCCCCCACTACATGTAAACTCTGTGACAGAAGGCAAAAGTGTCTATTCTAGCACAATCTCCAGCATCTTACAATAGTAGCTACCACAGAAGTGTGGAAACCAGGCAACAAGATGATGGCAGAAGAAATTTGTGTTTTCTCTCCCAGACCACAGAAAAGATATATATATATATATACATACAGTAATGATACATCCTGTCTCCATCCTGGATACCATGTCACCTTCAGGTCCCTCTAGTCAGAGGCTTAACAGTTACAGAGTGAATGTGAAAGAGAAAAAGCAACATAGAGGAAAAGATGCAGATTGTCAATATCCCAGCTATACAATAAACCACAGGAACAGTGCTCTAATATTTCTTCTAAACTCCCACTGCTGAAGTACCAACTGCAAAATCAGAATGAAAACACATCAGGCTAATAAACAAATGCTATGAGCAAGATCAGTATGCAGAAAGGTAACTCTAGAACCTTCCAAGTGCTGTGCACAAATGTCCACCCTGGCCTGCAAGTCACTGGGAATGAACTATTTTTTAAAGATTCATTATTTTTAATTGTGTGCAGGTTTTCACACACACCAGAAGATAACAGATCCCCTGGAGGTAGAGTTATGGACAGTTGTGAGCCATATGATATAGGTGCTGGGAACTAAACTCAGGTCTACAAAAACAGTATGTGTTCTTAACCACTGCACCATCTCTCTAGCCCAAAGTAAACTTTTTAACAAATGAATTGCTTATAAATGTCAAAAAATATGTTATAAAAATAAGAAATTGGTTGCCATGGGCTGGAGAGATGACTCAGAGGTTAAGAGCATTGCCTGCTCCTCCAGAGGTCCTGAGTTCAATTCTTAGCAACCACATGGTAGCTCATACCCACCTATAATAAGCTCTGATGCCCTCTTCCGGCATGCAGGCAAACATACAGACAGAACACTGTATAATAAATAGATAAATAAATCAATAAATCAATCAATCTTTTAAAAAAATAAAGAAAGAAATTGGCTGCCACATTTCTTATAATGTTGTAGCGGCTTTGTTAGTCTTACCCAGAAACACATCAGAATACTTTTGGGAGCAAAAAGAGAAATAAATGCTCTTCTGAGAGCTGACTAGAGGAATATCTAGGAAAAATAGTATTCACACTACACATGTATATATTTTGAAGTCTATGACCCTCCCTATGTCTGCATTAGGAATTAAACATTTAAATAAATGCAACACTTCCAACCTGCATCTAGTATTTATAATATATGACAACTTTCCAATGCTAAGAATCTCATACTAAGCTAATATCTGTTAAGATTGCCAATTATCAGCCGGGTGGTAATGCACACCTTTAATCCCAGCACTCTGGAAGGCAGAGGCAGGCGAATCTCCATAAATTACAGAACAGCCTTGTCTACAAAGTGAGTTCCAGGCAGCTAGAGCTGTTACACAGAAGAGAAATCCTGTCTTGAAAAACAAACAAACAACAACAACAAAAGATTATTAATTATTATTTATCTCACTGTGTTTCATTGCTTCTACTATATAAGACAATTTTCTTAGAAAATTATAGCTTGACAAACATTATAGCTCTGTTAATGGATAAAGGGCCAAATACCTTTTGAGCATAGACAAAAAGCCTCCTAGTAAAACAAACTCCCAAAAGTGCTGGTAAGACCACTGTTCGCCTCCCTGCCAGGTTTATAAGAGCTGCTGTATCTCTCTTTTCTGTCACACTGTAAGAAGTTGGAGAAGGCACTGAATTCATGGTAACTACCTGTGAAACAAAGGATAAATCATCACCAGACCAGCTGGAACCTCAGTTTCAGTGTCTGTAAAACAAGGACACTTCTAACACTCATCCTATACCCAGCACTAACTGCATGCCAGTCAGCCACAACACAAACCTAAGTACCAAGTTACCACTTGCTATGTGCTAGACCTTGCTCAGAGCACTTTTAAAATGTCTGTTCACTTGGTTTTCATTAACAACCCAAAGAGGCAGATATTATCATCCTATTACCACCACCCTAACCTCTGGTGAATGTACAGCACACCTAGGTACTGTAGCCCCAATATTTGTTTTTCCCCAGATGGCAGAAAAGCTTATGGCAGTTTTCTCAATACTTCCAACTACACATATGCAATTACAAGCCCCGTGGCACACTAACAACTGAAGAGAGAAACTGGGCAGCTCACCTATTATCAAACTAATAGCCAGCATTCTAATAGGGATATTCAAAGGCACCAAACCCTCAGAAAGAAGGCAGAATTCACAGATGTCATCACCTGTAACATAAGGATTCCAGAGAAGAGGCAGGAAATAGGCCCTTCCCAGGCTTCATTTCCCTACAGAGGACAAATGAATAATAATGAAAACCAAAGGGCTAACAGAAAAGAGAACAAACACAGGCTGCTTCCACCCTTCAAGAGGTTCAAGCCCCAAGCTCAGCGTCAAAACCCCTCCCACCACAGCACAACTATCCAGGCAGCTGGGATTCCAGCATACACCAGAACCACTAGAAAATAAATTGCTAAATTAAACAAGATTTAAATATACAATAGGCATGAAAATGCAACTCACCAAAAATATTTTTTAATATTCCTATCCATTAGATCAGTAATTGTCTTTAAAATGCTTACTCTCAACAATTACGAGATGAATGGTATAACAACAAATTCATTTCATTACAAGTCAAAATGCCAGAGATCAACACCTACTTCTGAAAATGCCCTCACAAATATACCCGAGGCAGGTTCAATAACTGCAGGCCTGCCTTCCTTCCTTCCTTCCTTCCTTCTTTCCTTTTTTAAATGGAGATAGGGTCTCACTAAGTAGCTCTGCCTGGCCTGGAACTTACTATGCAGACTAAGCTAGCCTTGAATTCATTTGCTTCTGGAGTGCTGGGATTAAAGGCATAGGCCACCATACCCAGCTGCCTGATAAAATTTCTTAATCCAATTAATTTGACAACCAAGATTGTCACAGTGTATGAACCTTAAGGACATACTGCTAAGTAAAATAAGCCAAAAGAATAGATACTGTAAAAGTTCAAATGTGTATTATTTTAGAGGGTCTAACTCATAAAGACAAAAGGCAGAATGGTGTTGAGAAGGAGCTTCAGCATGGACAAAATGTAAGTCATTGGCTACAGGATTTTCAAAATGAAAGAATTCTGAAAATATGTTCACAAAAATGAAAACTGCTTAGTATAGTGGTGTGTTAAGTCCTTCTGTATAAGTGTTGCTTTTATTAGTTAATAAAGAAGCTGCTTTTGGCCAATGGCTTAACAGAATATAACCAGGCTAGAAGAGATATACAGAGAGTAGGTGGAGTCAAAGAGATGCCATGTAGCCCCACTGGAGACAGACACTGGGGACGGAACTTTACCCAGTAAGCCACAACCATGTGGCATACACAGATTAATGGATATGGGCGAGTTTAGGATGTAAGAGCTAGCCAATAAGAAGCAAGAGCTAATAGGTCAAGCAGTGATTTAATTAATATAGTTTCTGTGTGGTTATTTTGGGTCTGGGCATCTGGGAATGAACAAGTGGCTTCGTACAACAAAATAGTGCACCAACATGGTCAACTGTATCCAGGTTAAGCCTGAGAAAGCTTGGAAAGGAATTCTGGACACAAAAGAATGGAGTTAAGCACAGCTTAACGTTGTGGCTCCTTTGAGAGGTTTTCCTGATTCAGTGGTAGCAGGAAAATAAATAAAAAATTAATTAATTAATTAATAGCACGCAGCTTTGGAATAGCCACAGCACAAACTCTTGACTCTTTCAGGAGGTCTGGCTATGGAGCATTTAAATCGAGTTTGTAAGCAGAATGCTATAACTTGCTTAACAGCAACACAGACCTGCTGCAACCCGACCCTGGATCTAGGGTGAAGAGAATGGCTCTCAGAGGCACTGAATGGACCTCAGCTATGTTGAACTGGGTGGAGCCAAAAGGCAAAGTAGCCTTAGTCCTAGTAAGGCTGCTTAACATCTTAAGAAGCGCTTCTGGACAGAAAAGAATTTCAGATACACAAAAATTTATTCACCATATAGAGAAACAGAAAAAGGATAGAACTGGAAACTATCCTATAAAGCAAAACACACCAGATTAAGGGAAGGAAGATACTACACTTCCTCTCAGACAGAATCTATATTTAAAATAAGACATTCAAGGACAAGGGAGACTATTTGAAAGGAAGGAGAGGTTCAGCAAGAGGAAGCAACAAAATAATAAAGATGAGGTCAAGATGAGATACACCCATGAA
This sequence comes from Microtus pennsylvanicus, assembly GCF_037038515.1. Lineage (NCBI taxonomy): Eukaryota > Metazoa > Chordata > Mammalia > Rodentia > Cricetidae > Microtus > Microtus pennsylvanicus. The sequence continues at coordinate 2,308,274 of NC_134580.1, forward strand.
ATGTTAGTGAAATCCATCATTGGTACTATGACCATGTGCTAGTCAAGGGAATGGGAGTGACAGACCATGATCAGGCATGAAGGACTCAATCCCAACCCAGCACTCTACATAGTACAGTATGTCTACATTTTAGAATCTTTAATCCCTAACAAACTGTTAAGATACTAATACCAACATTGCTGAGATTTAGAAAGATGAAGAACTACAAGATTAAACTCTGTGAAAGTAGAAAAGTCATGTGAAACTAAAACCCAAATCATCTCTTGTCCCACCACCTTAAAACTCAAAGGTACATTCAGCAACTGGGTTCAAGAACTACTGGACCCCAACTCTACAACACAGGAATTGAGTGACATTGACTCCTTTGCTAAAAGTTTCCAATAACTTAGTTTTCTCAGTAGTTAAATTCATTAGCATCTATCAATGGCCTCTGGTGGCATAGGCTGTAACTTCAGCACAGGAAATCAGCTGAGAGAGGATTATGGACTTGAGGTCACTCTGACCTGTCTCAAGAAAAAAACGGCACATAGACTTCATAATTATTTTGAAAATTAAGTAACACTATCAACATAAAGAGCTCTGAGAGATGACACCTAGTAATGTCTATTGTCACTTAAAGTGTACTTGCTGTATGCTTCTATGTTTGTATAAAGAACTAGCAGTAGAGAACACAAAAGAACTAGGACACAAGAAGTTCACAGCTCACAAAGAGCAGAATTGGAGTGGCCACAGTCCTGGAATGTGGGAGGCAGAGATACTTCAACTCGTGCCGAAGGTGTGGGGATTGATCCTCTGAGAAGTTAAGAAAACTTCTCTTTAAATAGAAGTGGAAGGTAGGAATTCGATCCTCCCACCCAAGTAATGGGGACCATGAGAGTGAAGTAGTACGGATTCATTTCAGTCCTCTGAGCCAAAGCATTTTATACAATTAAAGGTGTTTGTTAAGATCCAGAGCAGAAAATACTCAGAGCAACAACTCTGCAACTTTCTACAAAAGACCGAAAACTTCAATCCCTGATTTCCTAAACAAGGAACCAATGATGTTAAAATTGGAAGCACATAGGAGCTAATGTAAAAAGAGCCCATGAAAGGTGGTGTCATGGTTTGAAAGAAAATGGCCCCCAAAGGGAGTGGCCCCCAGACTGTTGTGAAATATTACTTTAACTCTGTATGCAGGACACAGCATGCGAGCTCTACAGAACCACGGCACTGTAGTTTGCAGATGTCACTTTAATATTCCTTTCCTATACCAATGCCTGTTCTACACACCCACTGGAGTGGACCAGTCCATAGGCCTCTGGAAACACAAGTCTCTCTAAGATGAGAAGGAGAAAAAGAAAGGAAAAAGAAGAGAAAACAAACATTAATGAAGAGTGTACAAGGCCTGGGTAGTCACTGCAGGTGCAAGAGACTATATGAACAAAGAGAAAGGACTATGGCATCAATGAAGCATATCTCTCGTTGTGTTTGCAACAACCTTTCCTGAAGATTAACTGAATACCTAACCTAAATGTAGAGGGCACCATATCGTGGGCTGGAGCACAGATTAATAAAGTACAAAAAAGAAGAAGTCTGCTGAGTTGAATACAGTATTCTTTGTTTTCTGCCCAAGTAAGCTCCTACTTGCACACTGCACCTGTAACCATGTTTTTCCTCATGATGGGCAATACCCTCAAACCATGAAAAAATAAGCCTTTGTGAGATATGGGAGTTTGGAGACCTATCTCTGGTTCTTTGGACCTAGAGTCACAAGCCTCTGAAGGGATTTTGTTTTTTCTTCATTCTTTCTTATAAAACCATCTACAAAAATTTAACAAAATCACTTAAAAAATATTTGAAGACACCAAAAAGTCAGCCAAGGCAGGCCAAACCTTCAAAAAATGTCCTCATGAAAATTCTCATAGTCCAGGGACTGAGACAGCACTCTGGGTAAGAAAAGGATTGTTCACCCTAGAGTCTGCTTAAATTTCTTGTCAGCTTAGTATCATGAATTCCAGCACAATTAATAACATTTTCTGTAAAGGCTGCAGATGCAGAGATAACACTGCTTCTATAAAGAGATGTTTCAGATATGAATGTTAAAATGGCAATAAACCATGCTTAAGGCCTGTATTAGCAATCTTCTGTTGCTGTAAGAAAACATTATGACTAGGGTAAACTCATAGAAGGAAGAGTTTTGTGGTCCCAGGGGGATAGTCTGCCATGGCAGAAAAGCCACAAATGTGGCAGCTGAAGTAGCGGCAAGCTGAGAGATCACATCCTAATCTCCAAGAAAGGAAGAAAACTAAGAAATGGTGTGTGGCTTTGAAACCTCACACTTGGCTCTAGCAAGGCTACCTTGCTAATTCTACCCAAGCAGCACCAACACCTGTGGACCAAGTATTTATTTAGATATCTAAGTCTATGGGGGACAGTCTCATTCACACCACCCTAAGGCCTAAGCATATATAACTTAGTACAGCCCTACTCCTTTCCTAATTGTACAATTAAATTATGTGGAACTCTCACAAACAAGACTATAAGATTTTGTCTACAGTAAAAACACCTTAATTTCCCACCAACCCCATGTCCTAATCAAAGCACCAGAGCACCCCAGGAACCAGATGTGAACTCATTTACGGGGGGGGGGGGGGGGGGGGGGGGAGAGGCAGGGAGGGAGGGAGGGGGAGAGAGAGAGAAAATGATTCTTAACCACCCTTTGATAGACAATTTCAAAACTCGCCAAAATCATCTCTGTGGGTACTGTGAAGCCACAAGTTTAAATCTCCTGAGAAGCCCACACCAAGACTCTTGGGTGTGTCTTAGCCTTCCCTTGAGTGTCTATTAATTTCTGCTGAAACCTATTAAACCTTTTCTTAATACATTTCAGCTTTGCTTCAAACTGGCCTGTCCTGAAATTTTCTGTGGTGAAGTCAAGAATCCCATCTTTACTTGGCTGCAGTCTCTGAAAAAAACTCCTCAGGCCACTGCCAGCAGCACAGCTTTATCTCTGGTCCCTGATAGGACTGCCTTGATATATGCCCTCAGTCATGAGTGCTAACATACAACAGAAGCAGCAGCAGATTTGTTCCGTGTACTAGAATGACCCTAAGAAAGACCCAGTATCCTCTCTGGAACAGGCCTGCTAAAAAAATGAGTAACTCTGATTCAATCATGCGAAAACATGATACAAACTCAAATTAGGGGAAAGTCTAAAAACAAAAACAAACTATATCCTTCAAAATCATCAATGCAAGTAAAAAGACTAAAGGAAACATAACTGGATACTGCCTATAACCAGATTGGACTATGTATCAAGGGGAAAAACCTCTGTTAAGAAATACAAATAGGTCAACTGCCACAATTTAGACATTGACTATACTGAAGCAAAACAGGGAATAGGGTAGAGGAGACGTCAGAGATTAGTGTATAAAAAACGGTGGCAGCAGAGGAAGACTGAAAGCCCTGCCCAGCTAGGCTTCATTCTGTACAACTTAAGGTATAGAGACATAGGAACATCCTAACTACCCTCCAGACTCTAAACTGCCTGAACAACACCACAGATCTGCATATAGCAAATGTATTTTTTTTAATTTGACAATTACTTCATTGGCATTGTAAAACATCCTTGCTGCCAGCAAATAGTCACTGAGGTTTTTAAGGGTAAAGTGCATGACAAGTAAATTTACTCTCAAAGGGTCAATAAAAATAAGCATTTAACTGGCTAGAGAGATGGCTCAGAGGTTAAAAGCAGTGGCTGCTTTTCCAGAGGTCCTGAGTTAAATTTCCAGCAACCACATGATGGCTTATACCCGTCTATAATGAGATCTGGTGCCCTCTTCTGACCTGCAGGCATACATGCAGGCAAAACACGGTACACATAATAAATAAAATCTTCTTTAAAAAGTAAGTACTTAATACAAATCTATATAATATGTAAAAGCTTATCTACATGGAGGGAACAAGTGTGTGTGCTTAGATTACAAAATGTTAATAATGGCTGGTGAGACATCATTACTATTTCACTTCCTGAGTCTTCCCCAATAAAAGAAAAAAGGTTTTCAAAATAAAAACTTTCACCGGGCAGTGGTGGCACACACCTTTAATCCCAGCACTCGAGAGGCAGAGGTAGATGGATCTCTGTGAGTTTGAGACCAGCCAGGTCTACAAAGAGAGTTCCACACAGGACAGGCTCCAAAGCTATACAAAGAAACCCTGTCTGGAAAAAACGAAACAAACAAAAAGCTAATAATAATAATAATAAAATGGTATGATCCCAGGTCTTGGAAGATAAGAGACCAGAAGATCACTATCAGTTTGAGGCCAGCCTGATCTACCCAGGGAGTTCCAAGTCAATAGGGTTACACAGAGAGACCATGTCTTAAATTATAAAATAAATTAAATAACAAAACTGGGGATGCAAGCAACTGAGAGGGTTGCTGTCAAGGGCTTTTATACCTTGGAGGGGACTCTTACTGATCAAAGGGACTCTCTAGATTTGTGCTGGCCCGAGCACATGTCCAAGGGTATTATCTTTATTACTTAATTGTGGTGCTAAGAACCCCACTGTGGGTGACACCATTCCTAGGCACGGGATTCTAAATACTGTAAAAATGAGCTGGGTACTTACACACATTAATTCAGTGCTGGATGGAAGTGACTAGGTGCTTCCACGTCCTAGCTCAATGGAGGAATTGTAGGACAAATAAAACCTTTCTCCCTAAACAGCTTTTGTTGGCATATTTTATCCCAACAAAAAGGAATGAAATGACACTGATGGAAAGGCACAGACTTGGTATTTAAACCAGATGTCTAAACAGGGAGAACCCTAAAGGCAGAAGAACTAAAAGTGAGGTTGGTATCTGTTTTGCAGTGCTGGGATCAATCCCAGAATTTCATGCATGTTAGGCAAGCATTCTACAGTATGTATAATACATTTTATTTAAGGTCTGTCAAAATTTCTTCCTACAACATAAGAAATAAACATTTTTTTACATTTATATTCCACCTATTTTTTTCTTTCCTCTCTAAAGTGTGTTGGGGCACTTGACATAGGGTCTCATGTAGCCCAGGCTGGCCTCAAAGTATTAACTTTCTAGCCTCTATCTCTCACTATTGGAATCACAGGAGTACACCACCACACCCAGCTACTAGCACTGTCTCTAATTTTAGTATCCCTCTGCATTTATGCTGACCTTTCAATAAAAATAGGTCAAAATGCAACATTGTAGAAGACATTTTAAATGGTGATTAACTCACTGTGCGTAGTACAACAGTAACACACTAGATCCAATGTAGTACACATTGTTATCCACACTGGAGCTGCAGGCAGTGACAACTGCAGTGTGACTGCCACCTGGCTAAAGCAACTGTCAATGTCTTCAGACACACAACATGCTTTAAGCCTCCTAAAAAAAAAAAAACTAAAATAAACGCAGTGATCTCCAGGGAAAAATACCTTGATATAATGAGGCAATAAAAGCATGTACATCAGGATCAAAATGTCATCACCTTCTGTTTCCAAATACCAACTGTTCGAGAGGCTATCACCAAGTACCTACCATATATCATCATATAACTGTACTATATTACAGTTGCATCCGCACATAGCCAGCTAGAGATACAAGGCAGGCTGCCAACAGAAGAAAGTACACTGTGGATGTAGAACCACCCTAAGGAGTCCAACTCCAGTGTGCTTCATTGTCTCCATGACTCTTCTCACCAAACCACACATTACAGTGCTGCCTTGAAGGCTGAACATTTAAGAACAACCTTGTTTTCAAAAGTCAAATAAAGAATTGATTCAGACAAAACTCAGTTGCACACATATTTTCTACTAATTCCTCTCCCACTCACTGCTGTGGTTTTTAAAGCAACATTTTATGAGGGGAAAATGCTACGAAGCTGCTCAATAGGGTATCAAAAACTATCAAAAAAAAAAAAACCAGTAAACTTTCATGAATATTTTTAAGAAATTCAATTCATTCCCAGCATTGTAACCCAAATCTTTAAATCCAGCAACTGGGAAGCAGAGGCAGGCAGAACGCTATGAATTCACAGATAACCTGATCTACTTTATAAGAACCTGTCTCATCTCTGTGAGCCTGAGGCCAGCCAGTCTAGTCTCCAAAGCAAGTTCTAGGACAGTCAAAGCGCTGGCTACACAGAGAAGCCAAAAAGAACCTGTCTCAGAAAGAAAAGATAGGGAGGGAGGTAGTTAAATGTGCACCTGTAATTAATTCTTAGGTTCAGGAAGGTCTACTTTTACATGCTGTGCATTTTCTCACTTCTAGCAATTTAAAGATAATTGTGCTCTATTACCAATTAAAAGAACTGAAGACTGATTAAATTTATCTTATGGATATTAGAAAGAATGTTTCTATTAACTTAAATCTGGTAAAATATCTCCAGAGCTACCACAGCTTAAACAACATGGGAGAATCCTAATATAACTCAACTTCTAAAATACCACTGCCTGTGCTAATTCAAACACAACCTCCATAATACACAATTTTCTTATATCTAAATAAATGCCTTTAGGTTAAAATAAATCAGAACAAACAAACCAAGCAAGTACTCCAAATTTACATGTTCTCAAAAGGCATGTCTATGCTAAAAATTGTCCTATACAAATAATACACGAAGGGGCTTGAGACATGGCTCAGCTGCTCTTCCAATGGTCCTGAGTTCAATTCACAGCAACCACATGGTGGCTCACATCCATCTGTAATGAGATCTGGTGCCCTCTTCTGGCCTGTAGGCATACATGCAGGAAGAACACTGTATAGATAATAAATAAACCTTAAAAAAAAAAAAAACAAATAACACATGAAAAAAGTCTGTTTTGATCCAATTAGAAAGAAAAACTGAGTTCAAACTACTCTGTTCACATGTCAATATCCACAGAATATGTGACTTGTGTTTAATAAATAACATTCTCCCTTTTGTGTTCTTTAGTTGGTTTTGTTCTGATTGCATTTTGTTTTTATTTCTGTGCTGTTAGAAGTCTTCAGAAGAGTAGAACTCATTAGTCTATTATTTTGAGCATGACGCCACTAAGGGCTCTGGATGTTGTATATGTAGATGTCATGAAAGGATTTAAAGAGGTGTTGACTTGTGGTATGAGGGTTGTGGAGGTTGGAGTGTGTTGGTTTGTCCTGTGAAGATTTAAGTGATAGGTTATAGTTTCATCTGTCTATGGCTAAGGAGAAAGTCACAGTCCTAGAGTCATGGCCTTGCAGTCAAACTTTGATGTTTTGACTGCTGACTGTGGGACTTTATACAAAATATTTTACTTTTCTATTCGCTGGTTTCCCCATTTGTTGCATCAATGTTTGTTGAGTCTCTGCTATGTTTGTAGCAGGAATGTCAGGGAAAGTTGAAGTAGTTTTAGGTACAGACCTGCATTTCTCTGAAGTAGGGCATGTGACTGTCACTGAAGTGTGGGAGAAGGTACTAACAAGAGTAGATGCAAGAAGTTTGTGGTTGAGGAAAAGAGAAACTTTGCAGTATAAAAATGCTCATCATGGGCTGGAGAGATGGCTCAGCGGTTAAGAGCATTGCCTGTTCTTCCAAAGGTCCTGAGTTCAATTCCCAGCAACCACATGGTGGCTCTCAACCATCTGTAATGAGATCTGGTGCCCTCTTCTGGCCTGCAGACATACACACAGAGAGAATATTGTATACATAATAAATAAATAAATAAATGAATGAATAAATAAATAAATAAAATGCTCATCATGGGATGATGGGCTCGACTGCAGTTGATGAGAATTAAACTAAAATTGCCTGTTTTTAAGGTAGTAATATTTCTGTCTAGTGGTAGCTCTCAGTAGCCCATATAGAATCTGGAAGAGGCCATGAATATACATTGGGTCATGGGACAATAAGAGCTGGTATTGTTAGACTGTGCAGTTAAGTTCAGGAAATATTTGCTGAGTTCATATTAAGTTCCAGCCCCATGGCACTTTTAATTGTTTTAAGTAGAAGGAATGTCTTGAACAGAGTTGTAGAGTAGCTGATGGGCTGTAAACCTAAGGAGTACTCTGTGTTATATACTGAAAATTGAGAAGGACAGTGGGAGAAATTATGCCATAGTTTGTAGTTAGCATTTTAGGTCTACATAGGATGGTCATAATAATCATTGATGCTAAATGAGATAGGAGCCAGATGTAGCAGAGAAGAATGTATTAGCCAAGTAGATCCAGGGGAGAAAGATCATTGTACTCGAGTTAACAACAGTACAGACAGAATGTGCAGTGTTTGGTGAACTGAACAACTCTTGTTGAGAGAGTCTGACTCTGAGCTCATGACAAGACAAATTCTCTGAGATAATATGAAGAAAACCAGCAGAGGTTGACATTGGGGTAGCACAATAGCAATCAAACAAGTGGAGCTAGGATGTCAAGACAGTAAAATTTGTTAGTAGTCAGTGTGTGGGCAGGAGAAAAGGGGTAGAGCTGAGTGTGAGAGGGACTTATGATCTGGATATACCTACTACTCAGGCAGGCAGGCAGGCGTCATTCCATGTGTCTGCTAGGTGCTGTGCATGAAGCCCAACATGTAAGGTGAACAGTATTACCTACTGTAAGTGAGCAGCAGTCTGTTCTCCCTGGCCTTTATTTCCCAAGAGACTTAAAAGTAGGGAAGGATAGGTTAGCGAGATGGCTTAGCAGTTAGAGCACTCATTCGGTGGCTCTCAACCATTCATAACTCCATCTCCAGGGGAATTATACTTTTTTCTAATCATGACACCTCCATGGGTACTACATGCATTTAGTATATATACATGTTGACAGAACACCTCCATCACATAAAATAATACACAATTTAAAAAACTAAAATAAATAAGAAAGGATATTGTGGTTTGGTCCTAGGAAATCACTTGTATGCTATTTGAAATGTCTCTGCTAAACACTTGTACAATGGGTTTTACTCAGCTTGATGTAATCATAAATCCTCCTTTAAAATGGTGTTTGTAAAAAAAAAGAAAAAGAAAAAAAACAAAAAACAAAAAAAAAAATAAAATGGTGTTTGTACTTGGATCAGAAGTTAGTGCTGAAATGGTCAGGCAGAAATAGCAGGCTTCAGTCCTACCCACCAAGAGTTCCCAGAGGTTCTTGGATTCAGCTCTTTTGTTTTAGCTGTTGCTTTCAGCAATTCAATCTATTTCATAATAGGATTTCTGTGCTTGTTGTCCATGTCAACCTTAACGACAGGGCAGGAAGGGAGTTTTTATCAATAAATTACTTTTTGTGTGACATTTCTGAGATGCTCAAAAACAACATTAATTGATCACAACAGGACTCTGACAGACCAAAGAAAAGATTTCATTTGAGTCTAGTTTGGTGAACCAGTGAGATAATTTGGGTACTTAGAGGAACATGGGTTACTGAAAGGCATCTGCATCACCAAAAAGACCTACCCCAGCATGAGTGACAGCTTAGGAAATCCGCATCCCTGGAGTCTCCACTTCAGTCCGCCTTTTGTAACCCACCCCTTGTCTTCTCCACAAACAACTGGGGTGGGTTCAAGAGGGTGTGGTAGCTAGAATTTCAGGTTAGAGTCTACTCATGATCATTCCTGCCCCTTTTAGGAGAGAATATTAATAGGTCTTATCTTGTGAGGGTCTTCTGGGGTGTGAGTATGCTGTTCTATTCAATTCTGCAGTGGCTGTGCCATGCCCAGAGGACAATTCCACGATACTTCTCTCATGCCTTCTCTGCTTGGCTCTATGATAATTTTTGATTGGATCCACACTTTACTTTTTAGTGTTTGTGATTATGTAAACATTGCTCATTATGGAGTACATTTATGTAGTACGATTCTATTTTCTTTTTTGTTCAAGTTCTGTTTTCTTATTTTCTTGAACTTAAAATTTCTACAACCTACACTTCCCATTGGCTTTGACCTAGCTAAAGGTCCTCACCCTCTCTGTAAGCTGTGAAGCCTTCCCAAGAATATAGCCAGGTAACCTCCCGCTAGAGTGCCTGTCTTTGACCCCCATTTTCTGTGAGAGGATGGAACACTGGAGGCCTACCTTTACTATAAGAGGAACCTATAGTATTTTATCCATTTCTATTACCAGGAAGAAGGCAAGCAAACTAAGCGCAAAAAACTGAGGATTCCTTCCTGGGGAAGCTTGCTGTGAACAGGCCTTCCTCAAGGGAGAGTCTTCTTAGTGTAGAAATAAATGGGAGAAAAAGCGTGGCCTTGTAGAGTATAGATTTCAGTGACTTAAAAATCTTGTCTGCTGGGACTTTTACTAAATTGTACATACCATATTGCCTTAATACAGACAGCATCTTGGGAACTTCAAACCAGATTACATGGGAATTAGGTTCCTGTTATTAAACATGGATGAAAAGTTTTTTATTGTAGTCCTAAAACTTGAACATAGAGCATATCAGAACATATGTATCCAAGTGGTAAATTTAAAAATGTGTTTCATATCCTGCTTCATGAAAAAATTCTTTAAGACTACTTGTCACAGAAATGTAATGACTTTGGCCTTGGGGTATTCAAGCCAATTCACTGGTGTAGAAGTCAGTGCTGTAGTGCTGCTGCTTCAGTCTTTCCAAGAACCAGATGAACTCCAGGAGAAACTTAGGAAATTGCTTAGTAATTAGCTTATGTTTGGAGAGGGCAAGCAGGTGGCTTGAGAACATGTTATGGAGGTATGCAGGCAGATCTCTAGAGCCACAGGGGAAACCAGCTGTCAAAGGTAAAATGGTAAAAAGCTGAGAGCTGACAGATTGCTTGCTTTTGAAAAGAAGCACTGCACATATTGAAATGCAGAGGCAGAGTGACTGGAAATAAGGCCTGTACACAGTCTTTGCAATTGCAGACACCGCAGTTCCTTTCATATGAATGCACAGAACTCATGGATGGACAGGGCCTTGTGTTGAACTCAGTCTGAAGCTTTCTATTTATACACAGGTGTATGAAGAGCACACATTTCAATCTTGACACTGTGACTGAGAAACTGTGGTTAGAACATCATAGCCACAGTCGTGGTAGCTGTATTTGGTGAATTCTGAATTTTTTTTTTCTTTTTGTAAAAACAAGGTTTCTTTGTGTAGCCTTAGTTGTCCTGGAACTCACTTTGTAGACCAGACTGACCTTGAACTCAGAAGTACAGCTAATTTTGCCCCCCAAGTGCTGGGGTTAAAGGTGTGCGACACCACACCCTGCTTGAATCTTACCTTTTATGTATGTGCCATGGCACTCATATGGAGGTTAGAGGACCTAGCCTCAAGTGTTCCTCACTTTCTACCTTGTTTAAGATGTCTCTACAAATTACCTGTTCTTTGAGCTTTCTGGAATTCTTGTGGCTCTGTCTCTTATCCCCAAACGCATGTTGGAAGTATGGATGCTTGCACTACAATCTGGGGTTTTTTTTTCTTCTAAAGACTGATTTTTTTTAAATATTTATTTATTCATTATGTATACAATAATCTGTCTGCATGTATGTCTGCAGGCCAGAAGAGGGCACCAGACCTCATTACAGATGGTTGTGAGCCACCATGTGATTGCCAGGAATTGAACTCAGGACCTTTGGAAGAGCAGGCAATCCTCTTAACCACTGAGTCATCTCTCCAGCCCTAAAGGCTGATTTTTAATTATGTGTGTGTGTGTTCATGTTGAGTGTGGTTGTCTGTAGAGGTCAGAGGCATCTAATCCCTAGCAGTTGTAGTTACAAGCTGTTCTGAGCAGCCTGATGTGAGTGCTGGGAACTGAACCTGGGTCTTTTGCAAGAGACTCAATCACTCGTGTTTTTTCCAAAGAGTCTCCCTATATAGTCATGTCTAGCCTAAAACCCAGAGATCCTCCTGCCTCTGCCTCCCTTGTCCTAGGAATTAAAGGTATGCACCGCCATACTCAGCCCAGTAATCATGCTTAACCATGGAGCCATCTCTCCAGGTCACACACCTGGCTTTTTACATGGAGTCTTGACATTTGAACTCACGTTTTTATAGTTATACAGAAAGTACTTCTCCCTACTTTTTACTTAATTCTATATAGCAATCCAATAAGGTAGTGATTTTATGTTCTTATTTCGTAGATAAGAAACTGAGTCTAGAGTTAAGGAAATTTGCCCAGAGTTCCTTACAGCTGTGCCAACTTCTCCAGTGCTTTTCATCAAAGCTTAGTTTTGTGGTTGCTCAAATGTACATGTGGTAGTTACGCTTTTAACAGACAGAACAGTGCTACCTGCCAAGCTACTGATGTTTCTTCTAATTTTCATTTCCTTTTTAAATGCATTTTGAATATATTATCATTTCTGTAAAGCTTGCAAATAATGCTCAGTTCCTTGTTTCTGCTAACAGAAAAGTGTAGCTTCATCGACTACTTGTAAGCATCAAGCATGGGGGTATGTCTTGTACTGTCAGCATTTTGTGTATGTGTGTGTATGTGTGTAGAAATATAAAGATATATGTGTCATTATATATAAAAGACAGGGTCTCATCATGTAGTCCTGGCTGGCCTGGAACTCACTATGTAGACCATGCTCTTTAAAATCACAGAGCTCTACCTATCTCTGCCTCCTGTGCACTGCAATTAAAGTGTACATCAAGGGGCTGATGAGATGGCTAAGCAGTTAATAACACTGACTGCTCTTCCAGAGGACCCAGGTCAATTCCTAGCATTCACATGGCAACTCACAACTGTCTGTAACTCCAGTTCCAGAGACTCTGACACCATTATACCAATGCACATAAAATAAAGTTAAATACATTTTTTTTAAAAAAAAGTGTATATTAGTACATTCAGCAGTTGTCCCTGCTTGTGACCAGCTGCTTCATGCTCCTGCCAGTGTGCCTTCCATTCCATGATGGTCTGTACCCTTGCTTTGAGCCATAATAAACCTTTTCCTTGGGTTGCTGCTTTTTTGAGGTGATAATAATTGCATCATTTCCCCCTTTCCTTTCCTTTTCTTTCCTTTCCTTTCCTTTCCTTTCCTTCCTCCAAACATTCCTATGTTCCCCCGCCCTTGCTCTCTTTGTCCATGTGTGTTCCTAAACATATAATACAACCTGTTCAGTCTGCATGTTTCTTGCATGTGTATGTTTTCAGGGCTGGCCATTTGGTATTGGATAACCAACTGACACTGGAGAAGATGATTTCTCTCACTCTCAGCATTTCTTAGTTGCCTTTTGAGTTACTTCTTGTCAGGGGTTTGTCAAAGCAGTAAGAAAGCAAACAAGTCTCAGCTTCACAGTGAGTTTAAGGCTGTCCTGGACTACATGATAGTCTTGAACAAAAAGCAAAACAAATGCTCAAAGTGGGAGAAAGTTTGATCCTAGGAGACAGGCTGCATTTCTTAGGATTCTTACATTTAGGTTAGAGGGGCGGGGATGTGCTCTTTTTTCCTTCTACTTGCTTTTGCACACTGTGCCAAATAGTTATGAGGAACAAACAGGGTGTCCTGCAATGGTAAGAAGGCACTTTATTGTCCAGGTCTAATAAAGTCCATAAACTTTTCAAGATTTCTTTATCGACAAAATATTAAAATGTGGTCAGGGTCAGTGACTGATGGGAGGGTCCAGCCCATTGTGGGTGGGGCCACCCCTCAGCTTATGGTCCTGGTTCTATAAGAAAGCAGGCTGAACAAATCAGAAGAGCAAGCCAGTAAGGAGCACCCCTCCATGATCTCTGGATCAGCTCCTATCTCCAGGTTCTTGCCCAGTGTGAGTTCCTACCTTGGCTTCCCTCAAAGATGAACTGTGATAAGGAAGAGTAAGTGAATAAACCCTTTCCTCCCCAAGTTGCTTTTGATGTTCTATCACAGCAATAGTAACTCTAACTAACACAACTGCTAATGGTACTGAGTGCTGAACATACATTAAATGTATCTCACAGTGTCTTCATAAAAATCTCCTAAGAGAAAAGTCTATAATCCCTTTGTCCAAGGAGAAACTAGGTTTAAGTAGAAAATTTAACTTAAGTGGGGCTGGGGCAACAGCTTATTAAGTAGGAAAAGATTACTTGCTAAGAACCTGAGTTTGGATCCAAACAGCCATGTTTAAAAGATGGGCATGACCACAGGTGCCAGTATGCATGTATAGGAAAAAACATAACATACATATGGTTTGGTCCTATCTGAGATTTCAGGCATCCACTTGGGGTTAGGACCTATGCCCTAAATAAGTAATCTAGGACAAAATCTGAAGTAAAACTTTCATGAGTAAAACACCAGTAAAGAACACTCTTCTAAAGCCACAGTCACCAGTACCAACACTTCTAACTTGGAAACTATTAACTTCTCTGTTATGAGTTTATGTAAATGTAAAACAGCAGATCTTGATCTTAACTTGGTTGTAAGAATTCAATAAGTAACTATAATTCAGAGTGTTTATAATGTCCAGAGCGATTCCCAAGCACTGTCCTATGAACAACCAACATCATAATGCTAATATTAGACACATAAAAAGACTCCACACACAAATTACAGGTCTTCCCTGGTCCTATCCATCAGCTACATTCTCCTGTATGTCAGAGACTCTGGACAAGGGAAAGAAAACCCAATAAGCAGCACCAAGGTACAAACACAGAGAAATGTACTCACAGTTCAGAAGGCAGCAGTGACTTTGAGAAAAAAAAATAGCTGTTATAAAAAAAATCCTCCTAGTATCTGTTTCTTCTTTTCATTGTAGTCCAGAGACCTGGAAGAGACAGGATGCACACATGCATAAACATCTCTATTTCACTGCTATTTACTTACTTAACAGATGAGGGATGCTGGGTGAGTGCTCTAACACTAAGCTTAACCACCCACCCATTTCAATTCTCTAAGTCCTCTAAGTCCCACCATGCTCACCCTCTTACAGTTCTCTTCATGTCCACCATGAAAACAACTAGACAAAGAATGATTTTTTGTTTTGTTTTTCAAGATAGAATTTCTCTGTAGCTTTGAAGCCTGTCCTGTAATTCACTTTGTAGAGCAGACTGGCCTCAAACTCACAAAGATCCACCTGTCTGCCTCCTGATTGCTGGGATAATCGCATTCATCAGCCCTGCCCGCACAATGAAGGAATTTAAAGACAAACACATGGAAGCTATCTGCAAACCTGAACCCAGTGAAGAGGATACATATATGTAACTAAAAACTATTAGATAATCAATAAGCATAACCTGCTCAAAAAAATGACAAGGTTCAAGATAAGCAACAACATACAAACCTTTTTCTTGTTCCCACTAAAACTAGGCTAATGAGATAAAACAAAGTTCAAAAATCAAATAAAGGTCAAAACCAACTAAAAAGAATAGAAACTTTGATAAACTGAAAAAGCTTCAAGACATCAAAACAAGAAATACCAGGGGAAGGGCAATATTCTGGATCAAAGACAGACAATTTTAAATGGGAAACACAGTCTGACTTAGCAGACCACAGGTCTAAAAAGACAAGGCACCAATTCCATTTCCACAGCAGGGTGAACAAAGGATCAGAAGCAGAAGCATTGGATGCAGTAACGTTGAGGTGTGAAGACTGCCAATGCTGCAGAGCATGGGCAACCTGCATTCATATAGCCCCCTCTCTCATCACCTGAGAGTAGACCAAGAGTCACTCTCTGGAAAAGGCAGAGTACCTTTCACACAGAGGTAGACTGAGTCACTGACTTCAGCTTCCCACTACATTAATACACTCAACTCCTAGAATCTGGCATCTAGATCTTTATCCTGTAGGAAAGAAACTGTTAGCCAAATAGGAAAGACTAGACAACACCAGATTCCCTGACAGAAGGCCTGTACAGAATATCCTGATGCAAAAACTCAAGGCCCACACACATGCTTAAAGCTTCCGAAGAAGTTCTGAATTCACAAGGAAATAAAGACATGAGCTAAAGGCCTCTAATCAGAAGACAGAGACAAACACAAGGAAGGCCAGAGTAGAGGGAGGGCAACTTGGAAGAAACACAAAGACACAAACTTTTAGTAGCCTAGAGGTAGAACTTTGCAATCGCGAAACAAAGATATAGGTTGCTCTTTGCACGAACCTCTCCACCATCCATACTAGGTTTCTAGCTTGCATGACCTTGAACACGCAGGCACAACCACTGAGTTAATGTGTGCAACAATACAGTTATGTCTGGCAAATACCATTTTGCTGCAGCTGTCCACTGCCTCTGGTCTGCTGCTTGGAGTACCTGCTTCAGTAGATGGTCCTACACCCATGCACATACAGGCCGTATTAAATGGATTCATCAGGTTTTTTGCTTTTCTTTTAAAAAAAGCACACAATGCCTGGGTGGTAGTGACACAAGGCCTTTATTCCCAGCAACAGGGAGGCAGAGGCAGGCAGATCTCTGTGTAAATTGGAGGCCTGGAAGCATGGTCTAAAAAGTGAGTTCCAGGACAGAAAAACAAAACAAAACAAAACAAAAAGATATAAGATTTCTCTGTATAGCCCTGACTATCCTGAAAGTCCCTCTGTAGACCATACTGGCCTCCAACTCACAAAGATCTGCCTCTGCCTCCCGAAGTTCTGGGATTAAAGGCATGAATCACCACTGCCCAGCACTCTTTAAATTTTTTTAAAAAGATCTAATAATTGGGCTGAAGAGATGACTCAGGAACTAAGAGAATGCTGTTCCAGAGGTTCCAGGTTCCATTGCCAGTACCCGCATGTCAGCCAATAACCATCTATAACTGCAGTTCTGGTTACCACAGACACTGCACACAAATGGTACTATATATATACAGAGATACACATAAAACATAATAAATCTTCTTAAAAACTAATAACAAAACACAACTTTTCCTAATCCCACTGTCAAAGACATAGCTCAAACAACATTGTACACACTCCAAGCTAGTCTCCTTTACTTTTACTACGCCTCTTTCAACTTAACTTCTACCTCAGAGTAATAAGTAAATAATATTGGCTTCGTGTCTTAAATCTTTATGTCTATTTTCTTCGTTTTTAAAGATCCATTTATTTTATATGTATGAATGTTTTGTCTGAATGCTTATGTGTGTACTACATGAATGCCTCATGCCTAAGAAGGCCAGAAGAAGGTGTCGGAGCCCATGAAACTGGAGCTGCAAACAGTTGTGTGGCTGCATGTGAGTGCTGGAAAACAAACCCAGGGCCTCTGGAAGAGCAGCCAGTGCTCTTAATCTCTCCGGCCTAATAACTATTTTATTTTGTTCTGTAAGTAGATATTAAACAGTAAGAGCATTCCATTCTAGTAGCACTAATGCCACTGAATGCTTGCTATTTTAGCCAGGGGTAACTTAAGACATGGTATGTTCTAATTGTTCCTTACTCCAATCTTATTTAAGAATATAAAACAATATAATTTAACTATGAAACTAGTAAAAATGTCAGCATGAACTAGTTCAAATAGGGCCTAAAGTAGAGAGTCTACAAATTATATAATTAAAATACTTATGCTATTTTGCTCCAGGTGGATAAAGAAAAGTTGAAACTTGACTTAGTACAAAATGAAATATATTTTTTAACTAAGTATATTTTAAGAGCAATACAAGCAGATAGCTTGGGTCCTAGAAACTCTTCTCTCTCATACATACCTTTTTGCTGTTGCCACCATGCTTTGCAAGCTTCTCACTCTAATGTATAATCCACCTTGACAGAGTTCCTACCATGCATCACTTACTAATCCAAGTAACCAAAATACTATCCACCATGTTAGCGCTCACATTTTCAAGTACTTGGCATGTTCAGCTCACTAACACTACTTCAATTTTACATGGAAGGAAACTAAATCTTAACCAAATTAGCAAATTATCCAAGGTCACACGATAATCAAGGAAGAAATTAGAGATTCAAGCACTGACTTCTTAGCATTCTTATATCTGCACTACTATTCTGAGTTCCAATAGAAGTTCTGTTAAAACAAGTATGAGACGGACGGGTAGTTGAGCACTGGCTGTTCTTCCCGAGGACCCAAGATCAATACGGAGTACCCACGTGGCAGCTCACAACCATCTGTAATTCCAGTTCGAGGGATCTGACATCTTATGGACTCTGTGGACACAAGGCACACATACCCACGTACTTTTTTGTCTGTTTGTTTGTCCAAGACCAGGGATATCAGAGTACACCTGGCTGTCCTGGAACTCGCTCTGTAGACCAGGCCTCAAATTCACGAGATCCACCTCGTCTACCCCCCAAATGCTGAGATTAAAGGTATGTGCCACCACTGCCTGGTTTTTTACTTTTTTCCCCCATGCACTTTTTTCAAAAAGTATAAGTGGAGCTTTACAAAGAATCTATGACAAAAAGCTCTTCACCGAGGTGAGCACTGACATGAGCACTGACCAGTTATAAACCATATGGCTGGTACTAGGATGAATGAAGAGGTGTTGGAAAGATGGAGGAGCAAGTTGGTTTTTGGTTGTTTTGTTTTCAATTAATTTGGGGGGCATACTGCAGGGATGAGTGGCAGATAAGGAGGGACTGGGAGGTGAGTGGGATTGAAATACATGATGAGAAATTTTCCAAGGTATCAATAATTACATTTATATATATGGCTAATAGCCGTTAGAAACACATTTGGTGCTAACTGCTAAAAAAAGAGCTAAACTCACTAATTCTTAATCAACAACATCCTAACAATTTAAGTCATTTGTTGGTGTAAGGAGGAGATGCAATCAATGCTGCTGGGTGTGTAACCTGAGGAGCTCCTTCAACAGACTTCCACTCAGGTAACTGAAACACTGAAAATAATTCCAGAACCAGTCATTGTGAAGAAAAACTGGGGTTTATTAAGAAAAGGAAGTACCCCCAACAGGTAGATGAAGGAGAAAAAATGAAGCAAGGGAGATTTAAACGATTGTCCTCTACCTGAGAAGAACCAGAAAAACTCAATTCCTTTGGCAAAGAAAGATCCAGACAAGTCAATCCTATGATATTGCAAATGTGCTAATTATCCCACAAAGACTTAACAGCAATTATGACACAAATAATCCTATAAATAAGCACACACACAATATGTTTAGCATCACAAACTCTCTTCCATGTATTTTTTCAACCCAACCACATGAACTCCCACTCAAGATTACCAAGAACCTCACCACAGCTAAGCCCAATGGACACTACTGAATCTGTCAGCAGTTACATCATTTTCTCATTTTCTCTGGGCTTCTTTCCATCCCTCAAGCAGTCCCTCCTCCCCTCCCAAAATTAGTTCTAGAGTTCCCAAAGCTCTATCCTTCCTTCCCTTTGCTTGCCATGTAGGCATTACCACTTGACAGACTATCTGCATGCTCACACCATCTCAGACTTCTCTTCTGAACCTTATCTGTAAACCCAACTGTCTGGCTGTCAACCCTACATCCATTTCTATTTCACCATCTGCAGCATAGAGATGTGGGAGCTACATCCCAGAAACTCGCACTTTCTACAAACCAGTCAGAGCTAACAGAGAAACAAAGTCTTGCAATACTGGTAAGATGAAAGAAAACTCTGTCCTTAGGTTAGTCAGTGTGTAGAAAAGAAATTAACAAAGAACCAAAACCTTATGTAACCTCTGCTAAGAATCCCCAGCAGCCTCAAATAATAATAATAATAATAATAATAAATACCCCAGGAACCACAGCAATCAGTAATTGCTGAAACTGCCCAGCATAACTAACCCCACAGGTACTCCTGGAAAATGCTAATTGTTACCAAGCCCTATCACCTCTATTAAGGGAGACCTAATTCCATGTATTTAAAGTGAGTCTATGGTAGTTCCTATTTTCCTGACTAAACCTGAAGAACTGACTCTGTATTTATAAAGACCATCTTTAGACCCTTAAAGAAGTGCAGCATCATTAAAGGTAAATGTCCAACAGATGTCTCAAAGAGCAGTATTGATCTTGCCTTCCAAATCTTTACAGTTCACAGCAAAGTCACTTAGTGAGATCCTATCTCAAATAAATAAATAATAAACCTTTACAGTTCACTACCTCAGTTTACAATGTCCATCTCATCTAGATGCTCAGGCCAATCCTTGACTCATCTCTTTCTCCCACATTCCTTATCCAACCCTGTCAGCAAGTAACATTCTTTCTGCTGAACTGCCCAGCAATTGTCCTTTGATGCAAGTACACACCCTACTGCAATGAGCCTCTATCCTGATCACTGAAATAATTCAACAGCATCTACTACAGGTAGAGCTAACATGCCACTGCTTTTCCCCCTTCAGTTTCCATTTTACATTTACACTAGATAATTTTTACTGAATTATCACATTATAACCTGTCAAAATGTTTTATAATCCCCCAAAATGAGCCATTTCCCAGCATGGCGCCTGTTTTTTATTCAAATCCCTAAAAGATATGTTAGGACAGATGTCAGATATGACAGATATACAGAAAGAATCATGCTCACTTGTATAAAAAAAATTTAACTTTCATTGGGGGGATGTTTACTTTGGTGTTTGTTTTTTGTTTGTGTTTGCTTGTTTTGTATCATTCTATTGCCTAGTCTGGTCCCAAGCAATCCTATTTCCTCAACCTCCTGAGTATCTGGGACTACAGATATGCACCACTACAGACAAGAGCTTCACTTTTTAACGTCACAGTAAACGACACTATACATAACTATGGCATATTCTCTACCAAAAAGAAAAGATTTCTTGAACTTTTTTTAATTTTTTTTGATTGATAAAAATAATTCACTTTTCTAGGTCTCGTGCACTAAAGGATTGTGTGTGTGTGTGTTTTGCTTACATGTTTGTCTGTGCACCACTTGTATGCTTGGTACCTGCAGAAACCAGAAAGGAGCCTCAGATCCCCTAGAACTGAAGTAACAGTTATAAGCCACCCTGTGAGTGCCAGGAATTGAACCTGGGTCTTCAGAATAATAGTCAATGCTCTTAACCACTGAGCCATCTCTCCTGCCCTTTATAAAGGACTATTTTGCCCAAAGAAAGGTTGGAGCCTTTGCCTAACAAAGAGGGAACATTAAAAGACAGAAGCAGGCAGATCTTCCTTTCTCTAAAAGTCCTAAATCACCCAGGGCTAAATAGTGAGACTGTCTCAAAAACAAAAAATAAAAAAATGGAGGAGCCTCAAATGCACATTGATAGGTAAAGAAACCAGTTTGCAAAAGCTACAGATAGTGCTTCCAGTTTCATTGCATTATGGAAAAGACAAGGCAAACCACAAAGAACTCTGTAAAGCCATGGTATGATTTGTAGTACTCAGTAGCACGAGTATGTGGCACTCTGCATTTGCCAAAGCCCACAAAACAAACAAACATACATACATACATACATACATACATACATACATAAATGATCTGTTTGCCCCTAGAACCTTAAAGAGCAGGATTCCAGACCTGCTTTCTCAAATGGTAAGGCATGCTAGTGACTTGTTTTTATAACCCGTATTCCCTAACAGAAACCATGAACACAATATCCCAGGCGGCTTCTAAGGTAGGCAATTCCATGTGTGCTGCCACATGCTGATGTGAGTGAAGAAGGGCAGACCATACAACCCAGTAAGAGGTAGAAGGAGCTCACATAGGTCTTCTGGACTTCCTGATTTTAGGTTTATACCCTTTTGCTATAATAAATGGTGTAATAAACAGGAACCCTGGTGCCTTCTAAATAAACACAGTATACACAGCCAGTCAAGTCTCATGTTTTGAAACCCTAAAAACAAGAGATTTTTTAAAGCTTTGTTAATAGTTACTGCAAATAACTGAATCTGTGGTGGTTTGAGGAAACTCCAAATTTTACAATGCACAGCACTAGAGCAGTATTCTCACACTGCAGGAATGATCATTTAAAATCATAAGCTAGGAAGAGTGGTGCATACCCAGCACTCAGGAAGCTCAGACAGAAAGATTACAGGAGTTGAAAGCCAGTATTGCTTCAGAGAAGAGCTGTCTCAAAAACAAAACAAAACAAAACCAAAAACAGTCAGTGATTTATGCTTTTAGTTCCAGCACTCAGGAGAAAGAGGCAGGTGGATCTTTATGAGTTCTAGGCCAATCATACAGGGAGACCCTGTCTCAAACAACAAAGTCAAAACACATTAAAATAAAATATAATGTAGAAGACTTGATACTACTGTGGGTATCAAATATGACAATCTAAGGTTGGCTGTAGTGTTATACTGCTGTTCATTCTCCCAACAGTGAGTTGGGAGAACATTAAGTCACAATTATGCCTAGGCCTGAAATCTGAGAATGACATCTGAAACCATACAGGTCTACTGTGACTTCTCTATCATTACAACACTCAATCATTTCTTCTATCTTTGCTGACCATGACCTGATGTCCCTAAGAGAAGTCAGAGTCTGAGATACCCCATCTCCAATCTCTCTTCCCTAAATTCTATCCAAGTAGGACAGGTATCTCACATCTTTGCAGGAACAGCTATGAGCTATGCTCCAACCCACTCACTAAAATAGTATGCATCTCGACAATCGGTCACTAGCTGCCCTATTGCTCTGCTCTAACGTAGGGGCTCATCAGGACATCACAACTGTGCTGTTTTACATCTCACTGGTATATACTTCTAACCCAATCCAAGGACACAACACAGCACTCCAGAAGAGACTCTTTCTCACAGTCATGCAAAATTTTAGACTACTCTTAACAGTTTATAACCTTTAGCTTTGCCTAATGTTCAACAACATGCTGAAGACACTTCAGTCCCATCAAAGTCCCAAACAGTTGGCTTTCCTATGAGACAGCAAAGTTGTGTCCTTTTACTTTTAAGGGTAGGGACCCAAGGGGAATTAAAAAAAAATTTTTTTTTAATTGCTGACTGATACATTCAACTTAGGACACAGTTGTATGAGTTTACCTAACAGCTTGGATTGCATAAAAATGGCTATTATTTTTTATTTTTTACTCTATGAAGATGGTGATTAAGTATGGATCCTTCCCTCTTCTCAGGTAGGTGACTCTGTGACACCTTCCGTTTGAGCCCTCTAACTCCAGTGGAATCATTCTGACATATAAATCTATTCCTGTCACTCTGGGACCCAAAGTTTCTATCATGATCAAGTGCAAACTGCTTTAATCTTGTCAACAGAAGCTTCTCAACCTAACCTGACATGTATCACTCCAGACATGACCAAAACTTTCAGTCTACAACACCCAGCTTCTTACACCCCCATGTCTTCATATATGAGCAGAATTTCCTTTCCCAATTCCCCTCTCCAAGGGACTAATTTCCCCATACAGCCTAGTCATCTCTTTATGGTTCCTGGGCTAAGCACTTTTCATGTTTAAAGGGTTTTTGTCTGTTTGTTTTAAAAGAAATAGGGCCGGGCGATGGTGGCGCACGCCTTTAATCCCAGCACTCGGGAGGCAGAGGTAGGCGGATCTCTGTGAGTTCGAGACCAGCCTGGTCTACAGAGCTAGTCCAGGACAGGCTCCAAAGCCACAGAGAAACCCTGTCTCAAAAAACCAAAAAAAAAGAAAAAATAAATAAATAAATAAAAGAAATAGGGCTACATGATGGCCATCTGCTGCCAGCACAATAATGAGAATCTGCTAAGCCTTAAGCTCATGCAACACCTATAGGTTCCCTGAGCACACTGCTGGAAGAAGGTCACTGCACATCACACAGCAAAGCATGGCACTGACCACTAAGCTGTGCCATCACATTCCTCATATATATACCTTCAGAACAATTCCTGTTCCAGGCACAAAACATTTAACAAACATTCAGCAAATGAATTAACTAATGAACCACCTCAAGTACAAGCTAGTAAAGCCCAGAGGAGAAAAGAATGAATCTTTAGCAGTTAAATACTAACAATGTGGGAGACACTAACTTCATTTACATACCACTTCAGACAGTAACTACACAGTGACTTCAAAAGTTGGCATCATTAATACTGTACAGAAAAGGTCCTGAGATGTACAGGAAGCAAATTAACTTATCAAAAGTCAGGGTCCAGTCCAAGAGTGTTTAAAAACAACAACAAAAACCACTTTAGTCACTGAGTTGACCATTTAATTCAGCTGGATGGTGGTGGCACATGCCTTTAACTCAAGCACTCAGGGAGGCAGAGGCAAGCAAATCTCTGTTAGTTTGAGGCCAGTCTGGTCTACAGAGCAGTTCCAAGACAGCCAGAATTGCTATAAAAAGAAAACCTGTCAAAAAAAAAAAGTGCTTAAGTGTAATATTTAAACTCGAGTCTAGAATTCTCAGAAACACCTTTTCTGGCGAGGAA
This sequence comes from Microtus pennsylvanicus, assembly GCF_037038515.1. Lineage (NCBI taxonomy): Eukaryota > Metazoa > Chordata > Mammalia > Rodentia > Cricetidae > Microtus > Microtus pennsylvanicus. The sequence continues at coordinate 2,332,404 of NC_134580.1, forward strand.
TAATGGCTAACATGTGTGACCTCTGTACTTTTGAGGTGGAAGAAGTATGTAGTTTGAGGTTGACTTAAGCTATAGAGTGAGATCTTGTCTCAAAAAAAGTGAGAAATGTTTCTCCTGCTGGTCCTTGTTCATTTTTTCTGCTGTGATAGAATGTCCTGACAAAAAGAAGTGAGGGGAGAAGAAAGCTTACAATTACAGGTTACAGTCCCTACAGAAGTCAGGAAGTCAAAGCAGGAACTGAAGTAGCTAATCACATCCAAAGACAACAGCACAAAGAGAGAATGCATGCATGCTTAGTACTCAGCTTCCTTTCTCCACTCTTACTTAACAGACCAGGACTCAACCCACACAATGGTGCCACCCACAGTGGGATGGGTCTTCCCACATCAATCCAACCAAGACAATTCCCTACAGACACCTCCACAACCTGGTCTAAGCCACCCCTTGCGGAGACTTTTGACTGTGTCAAGTTGACAAATAAAACGAATCATCACACTGTTACATATCTTCCTCTCTCCACAAACTGTAATACCATGATGTCTTCAATTACTATTGTTAGAAGTGAAAAATTTCAAGTTAATGCTACTTCCTATGGGGAGGGATACAATGGAGATCCAAAATACAACTAGGCTATAGCTCTAGCATAACTACAAATAAAATATTTTATTTCTTTTCTGTTTTTGTAAGAATCAGTCCTTGAGAAATCAACAAAGATGAAACAGCTTAATTAACAAATGCCACTGAAAGGCAGGCAGCTGCAGCCACAGCATGACCCTCACATGCCAGCTAAGCTGACACAATGCCAGCTGAGGGAATCAACTTTTGAGCTTCGGTGAAGGTAGAATAGAGTCCAAAAGCCAACAGTGCACATTAACACCTCAGCTTCAACCAAGAAAAAGCACACATTTTCAGGGGCAGATAAAAAATTCTATTAACTTAAAACAACTAACAAGCAGTTTTGCATATGGATTGCTGTCCATTCCAGAGCAGAAACTATCACCTGCAGGCCAACCTGGCTTCACCTGATTCTGTACAACTCAAATGGTTATTAGAGTTTTACAAGGCTATATGATAACAGTGTGTCATTCATATGAAAATCACATAAAATTTACAGTTTAGAGTCCAGGAATAAAGTCTGGTTGTTCACAAGCAGCTCATCCCTTTACTAGCACCCTTCTGCACTTCCAGATCTAGGCACTGGTGACGCAGGTAGTCTAAGACCTGAAAAGCCTGAAATATTCATTGTGTGGCCTTTATGCAGGCAATTATCCTACAACATAACTGGGGTCTTAAACTGACACATCTTCCTTCCTCTGAGTTCTCAAAGCTTTTTTTTTTCTTTAAAGATTTATCTTTTAGGATCAGGTGTGGTAGAACAAGCCTTTGATCCTAGCACTCAAGAGGTAGAGGCAGGTGGATCTCTATGTGTTCAAGGCCAGTCTGATCTATATAGTGAGGCCCTGTCTCAAAAAAGGAAAAATGACAAAAAAGATTTATTTTATGTATACATGTGTTTAGCCTGCATATATGCATGTGCAGCACATAAGTGCCTGGTGACTGAGAAAGCCAGAAGAGGGGATCAGATCCCTCGGAACTGAAGTTTTTGACCACTATAAGCCAACATGTGGGTGCTGAGACCCAAACCTGGTTTTTGGTGGTGGTGTTTGGTTTCTGGCTTTTATATTTTGAGATTTTTATATTTCATATGTAGCCCTGACTGGCCTGGAACTTATACATACATACATACATACACACACACACACACACACACACACACACACACAAATACACACCAGGCTGGCTTTGAGTGTACAGATTCACCTGCCTTTGCCTCCCAAGTGTTAGTATTAATGATATTCATCATCATCAGTCAAGCTGGTTTAGTTTTAATCAAATATGAAGGGGTGAAGTAAGAAGAACAGAGAAAATAGCCAGGAAATGAAGTCCCACCTCAGTGTCTGCTGAAGTCTCTTGTCTGCCCAGAGTCAAGAACTCCAACACTATTAAATCCATGCAGATTGCCCACATAAAGCCTGGTGTGGCAGCTCATGCTTGTCATCCCAACACTCGGAAAACAGAAGCATGACAATTAGTTCTAGGTCAACCTGAGCTACATGGTACCTTATCAAAAAAAAAAATCCTTACATAGAGATAATACTCCTTTTATACAGAGATAAGTTAGAATGTTAAAATGGCATTGAATCATGCTTATAGCCTGAGCATATGGGGCCTTATTTATTTCCCAATTGTAATGTTGCAATTAGTTATCTTATCTGGGAACCTGAACCAGGACTATAAACTTCACCTAGACTGGAAGCAAGTCAACTCCCTCTTGACCCACAGTTGACCTTTTCATCATATTCCCACCCACAGCACCTTAGTAGAGTTCTAAGACCTCACTGGAAAAAGGGAAAGAGGTGCACTCTAAAAGTCCTTTAAACAATGTAACTTCAAATGTCACCACAATCACAGTATGGCTATTACATCAGGAGGGGCAGCTCTCTTGAGAACCGCACACTCACACTTGGGTGTGCCGGCCTCCCTCCAAGTAGGTGAAAGTTGTTTCTTAATAAACTCCAACTCTACCTGGTAGTGACTCATCCTGAAATTCTCTGCCTGCACAGTCAAAAGAGCAGTTTCACCTCAATGCAGATCCCTGAAATAACTACCAGGCCACTAAGGAGTCAGCTTGGAGCTATGTTCCCTGGACATTCCTGCAACCAACAGCAGGGAAGGGAAGGGCACCAAACAAGGCCCTAGCCAAAGCTCCAGGTCTGTTTAGGGACCCACTGCCTTGATTACAGTGCTGGATAATTAAGACCCTGGGTGGTCTTATGACCACCTTTCTAAAGAAAGGTGTCATGAACTGTATCTCATTTGACAGAAGCATTAAGTTACAGCATATATGCTCCCAAAGCGAGTTCCTCTATTATATCTAAGTATAAACCAGAATCAACAAAGAGTCAGTAATATTAAACAGTAAATAGAGATGATAGCTAAAAGTGATGAAACCAGACAAAGTATGTTACAGCATTCTGGGGGTCTTTGTAAGGTATGGGGAGGACTAACCTGGAAGAATGCAAATGTCCCACTCCCTTTGGGATACAATTTAGCAGACTGAGCAAAGATGCACAGATGACTGAGCACTTTAAAAACTGACAAACTTTTAATGTAAACATTTACTTTTAATAACTTATCTTTTGCGAAGCATTTAATTAGGCTAAGCACTATACCATCCTGGAGTATGAGACAGAGTATATCATTTAATTCTCTCAAAAAAAGAGCCTAGGGCTCTATTATTTGGCCCATTTAACTAACAAGGAGAAGCAAATGAAAAAACAAAAAACAAAAACAAAAAAACTAACAACTGAGCACAATACCAAAGGCCCTAAGACCGTGCCCTTAATCAAAGCATCCCCAATAGTTTTTCCACTTCCAAACAGATTTCCCTCTTCACCCTTCCTTTCAACAGCAACCCTTTCAACAAGGTTGGCCCAAGAGCCAAGAGCTTTGGCATCATCCTAGCTTTGTTTCTACTGTTGCAATAAAGACAACGGAGAATCTGCAATAGAAACAGAAGCCAGCTGGGTGGTGACAGCGACACATGCCTGTAATCCCAGCACTCAAGAAGCAGAGGCAAGTGGATCGCTGTTAGTTCAAGAACTGCCTGGTCTACACAGCTGGTTCTAGGACAGCTAGGGCTACACAGAAAAACCCTGACTCCAAAAAAAAAAAAAAAAAAGAGGAATTAGAACAAGATAACTCCACAAAATGCTGAATTGGAGCCTCAAGTAAAACAAGATTCCCAAGAAATATATGTATATGCACATTAAAATATAAAAATTGTAATTTAGCACTTGTACACACTATCTTGAGGTGTTTCGCCAATTGAAATTCATATCCTGTACACAGACAGTCTCCTACTTTCTGTTTGCTGAGGTCTCAACCCTGAAGGTAGGCCAAAGTCAACAACCACTCCCTGGGCTGCCCAGAAAGCAGCCTAGCTTTTTTTCTTCTGTCCCCACCGTCTGCTCCTTTACCTTTACCTCCTCTCCCATACAGAACCTAAACCACAGTCCAGCTTTCTGAACCCTCCTTCGACAACTAGACAATGGCTGCTAGGAGTATCCCCAAGTTTCTTGAAATGAGAAATTGCAGTGCCCACCCAAAGCAGAAGGGACAGTAGGGAGTGCTTCAGGTATGTTCTCAGCTCCTAACAGCTGGAGGATAATCCCAAAACTGGAGATACATGTGTTACAAAGGGTATCCAACATATAGATCCCTGGCAACACTTACCACCCAGCAACAAGAGAAACTAAGCAAGCCATCAGAGGTCTTTAGCTTTCCTGTCAGTATAAAGTCTGTGCTTTTGCTGCCTCTGGGTTTTGAGAAACTTAATCGGAGATGCATCAGTCAATCTGTACACAGTCACCAACACCTGGACCCCCCTTGCTCTTTCCTATCATCCCAATCTTCCTCTCCACCAGGTTATCCTCCCACGGCCCCTCAAAGAGGGTGGTATAGATTTCCTGCCAACCAAAGCACTACACAGCTCTGCTCAGAAGTACACCCAAAGGCAGGGGCATTAAAGGGAAATGAATCTGGAACACAATGTTTTCACATCTTTCACGTCTGATTAGTAAGTGAAACACACACAAACACACGCATACACACATACATGCATGCATGACCTGCAAGCACAGTGATTCACAGAGGCAGTCAGATCTCTGTGTTTTGAGGCCAGACTAGTTATCTAGTTAGTTCCATGCCTTCCAGGAGCTACTTAGTGAGTCCCTGTCTCAAAACAAAACACTGACACTGTTTTCTACTGGGCATGCCCCTGGCTTCAAGAGTATCCTACAAATCACTTAGATCTATAGCTTACCTTATTATTATCTACAAAAAAAATTAACTCAAAATGGTGCTGGCAAGATGGCTCAGTGACTAAAGCACAAGACTTATAACCTTAGTTAGATCCACAAATGCAGTTAAAGGTATAGGGAGAGACTCAGCTCCACAGTTGTCCTCTGACCACCACATGCACACCATTGCACACATGTGCTCTCATACAGAGGTTCTTAATTAACTCAAAATGAATTAGAACTAAATGTAAAACTAAAACTCCTTTAAACTCTTATGAAGGTGGGGAACCTTTGCGAACTAGCATTAAGCAATTCTTGACTATTTACAACAAAACACGATCTATACACCAGGCATGGAAGCACATGCTCAGAAAGCAGAGGCAGAAGACTAAACTGGCCTAAATAATGAATTATAGGCTAGCCAGGGCTAATTATCTAGGTAGTGTTGTCTGAAGGTGGGATCCCAGCATGCAGATTTAGAAAGAAGAAATCAGAGCTGGGGACTAGTTGAGTAACTGTGAGCAAGACTGTAAAATAAATAAGTAAGGCTAGAAACATAGCTTAGTGGGAAAAGGAACGGAGAGAACGCAAAGAAAGCAAAGTGAGAGAAGGGAAAAGACCAAAAAAGGGGGTAAGGGAGGAAAAGCCAGAATCCCAAACATGCCCTGTTGCAGTGTTTCCAGACCTGCCTAAGCTACAGTCTGAGACCATCTCAGAACAACAGAAAGATGAAAATTAATTAAGTCCCTTCTTTATACTATACACCAAAACCAATTCCAAAGGAATTATAAAGATAGCAGTGAAAAGTTCAATTACACATTATTTATAAAGCAAAAATTTTATGATCTCAGGATAAGAAAAGATAGAAAAAGCACCAATTCAGTTGGGCAGTGGCGCACACCTTTAATCCCAGCACTCAGGGAGGCAGAGGCAGGCAGATCTCTGTAAGTTTGAGGACAGCCTGGTCTACAGAGCTGGTTCCAGAACAGGCTCCAAAGCTACAGAGAAACCTGATAAGAAAGAAAGAAAGAAAGAAAGAAAGAAAGAAAGAAAGAAAGAAAGAAAGAAAGAAAGAAAGAAAGAAAGAAAGTTAGTTAAGAAAGGCAGAGGCAGGCACCAACTCTAAAAAGACTGAGAAACTAGACTCTCCATTAAACCTAACTTCAGTTCATCTAAAAATAGCAAAGAAAGCTCAGTGAAAATAACCAGCAAAGTACATTTTAAATATAAAAAGAAAGCTCCAAGTCAATTTAAAAAAGACAAGAACCAAATGAAAATATGGGTCAAGTGGCCAGTAAATACATAAAAAGATGTACGGTCTCATTATTACCAGGAAAGGACTATTTAAAGCACCAGAGCAGTAACACTACAGAAACCACCAGGAAGAGTGTAGAAGAGAGGCCATCCAGGAGCAGAGACGAGATCAGGGAAGAATGGCAATGGGAAAAAGGAATTTAAGCACAGAGCCACTAACTCAGTTACTGAAAACTCTCTGGGCAAGGCATTCTGAGGACATTCGAAGGGGACACTGAGTGTCACTAACTGTAAATTATAACTTCAACTCCACTAAATCATTTTAGACAGAAAGAGGTTGTTCCACGTGTGTTTTCCTTGCAATCTCATTTGTTATTTTTACTTTCACTGATTTGATGAGAAAGAGGGGCAGGTATTTTGCATCCCACCCACTGTTTAAATTTGGATTGCATGACAATTTCCTGTTTATCTCTGCTCCTTCTCTGCCTCTGCAACCACCTAGATATTCTAAAAAGTCACTTAGAACAAAGCCCTACAAAGTCCTCCTGTCTTTCTGATAAGATTCCCTCCAAACAGACGTCTTTTAGAAACTTCCCAGAGAGCTCTCTTTATTTTTACTACCCAAGTACCAACACACTGACAAAGACCCTGGTTACACATCTTTATCCGATTACCACCACAGTAGCATGAGAAAACTCTGGGGGACTGAAGAATAACAAAGTCCCTGCCACTAAGCTTGCAACACTCCCTTCAATAGATGCACTTAATTCTACATAGGGCATACAGATAAAAGCAAACTATTCATTTCACCTTTGCAGATTTTTTAACTTTTATTTAGCCTTTCATCTAAAAAACAAACAAAAAAAAGGGGTGGGTTGGGGGTCAAAAGGCAAAAGAAAATGTACTAATCAAAGTGTACCTGCAATCTCAGCACTGAGGATAGGAATGATAGGCAACATTGAGGAAGAAAAGGGAATAGGGGTAAGAAAGGGAGGGAGAACAGTGGAAAGAGGGAAGAAGAAAGAAGAAAAGATAGATGGATGAATTAATTATACATACATATGAATTCAATGCTAGGCCTAAAATCAACTCATACAATAAATACTGCCTCATTAGTCACCCAAAGACTTGGCAATCACTCTGACTCTAGTAAATGCCAGCCAACTTTTCAGACCAAAACAAAAGCATCAGGGAACTTAACTTTGCCTTAAGTACCAACGCGTACACTCCTATTTGCCACAGTCAAACAAACTTCTCCTTCAATGCAAATTGTTCATTTAAACTCCAAACCAAGACTCAAAAGACTTAAGTAGTCTTAGCATAAAACATGAAAAATAAAAAAATAGTTAAGACGTGTTCTGAAGATCTGAAAAATGCTTACAAAAAACAAAAAACAAAAACCAGCCGAGACTTCTTAAACGAGAGCAAACACATATCTAAAATCATGACCTGTATTTCAAACTGCTCTAAGGCAGAAGTTCCCAGAAAACAAGCTTAAGCAGCTTAGGGGCTATTTCACAATCACACAAGATTATAAGTCAATGGTTTTCAACCTTCCTATGCTACGACCCTTTAATGCAGTTCCAATGCATTGATCCCCCCCCATCATAAAATTATTTTCATTGCTACTTCATAACTGTAATTTTGCTACTGTTATGAATCATTATTTAAATATCTGATATGTAGGATATCTATATGATATTTGACTCCTGTGAAAAGGTTGTCTGACTCCCCAAAGGGGTTCAAGACCTACAGATTAAGAAACACTGTTCTAGGTGAAGGTAATGTTTCTATGCTGTCACCACTTGAAAACAGTGTATGAGCTAGCAGGGGCTGGAGTGTTCATCTGTGAGTTCTCTGCATGGTACAGCAATGCTGAAGGACGGAAGCACTGACTGAGAAAGACCAAACAACAACCTCTAGAACAGATTCTGTACCCAAATGCTAGTTTTCCTTATCTGTGAGAGAACTCTCACCTGTCATTCTAAACATTGCACCTGGACAGCATCCACGTAAAGACTGTGAGCAAGGTCACAGACGCACTTGTACAACGTGTAACTGCCACACTCCTTTACATGGCTGTAGGCTATGTCAAGCACTCGAAAAAAGTGTTCAGTAAAGTCAGCTGATCAACACAGACTATCCTAGAACATGACAGGTCCTTTCATTTTTTTTCATTTTATTTTCTGTAGTGTTGAGAATTGAACCCAGGGCCTGGCACACACTACTAGGCAAGTGCTTTATCACTGACCTACGCACTCAGCATGGATCCTTTCGAAATCCCACTCATTTTGTATCACTTTGAACAACTGCTCCCTTCACACCTGAGCTGAATCCTAATGTATAAGACTAATTCCTATAAAACCAATTTCTATAAAGAAACCTTCAAAACTATTAAATGACAGAGTAGTATATTTCCTGATCCCCGTAGATCTGAGTGACCCAATTCTACAATAATTAACACACCTGGGTTCTTCCAGTCACTCACTCAACAAGACTATATGATAGGCACTGGGGTACACTGGGAAATAAAAGGGAGCTTCTGTCCTCCTGGAGGACAATGAATCATCTAAAAACAGAGAACACACAAAATCACTCACAAAGATGATCATATGGCACTTCGGTCAAGTAAAAGTAGACTGCAAGTGCCTACAATCCAAGCCACATGATGATAGGAATTTTAACAAAAACTGGCAGGAGGGAGACCCCAGACACAGACAACCCACAAGCAGAACTTTGAAGTCCTTTTGAGGATTGGTTTTGGTCCATTAGCCCCCCCAAAATGGAAGCGAGTATGTCTTAAAAGCAGGATGGAAAAATTCCGGACTGGTGAGAATGAGTACATTCACTTCAGAAACCTTTACAGCAGTGATTCTCAACGTATGGGTTGAGATCCTTTTGGGACCTGCATATCAGATATTTACATTGCAATTCATAAAGGTAGCAAAACTACTGTTATGAAGTAGCAATGCAATAGAGTTTTATGGTCGGGGTCACACAACATGAGGAACTGTATTAAAGAATCACAGCATTAGGAAGATGAAAACCACTGCTCTACATGGACACAGTGTGTTAAAAATTATAATTTCCTGGGGTTCTACACAGGGCTCATGCTTCTGAGAGAAACACAGTTTTCCCTTGCTTTCCATAAACTCTTCTCCTTACATACAATAACCCAAAAAAAAAAATTACCCACAAAAAGCCTTGAGGCTGTGTCAGTCACTAAAGCAAATAAGAAGCAAAAATCACTACTCCACTCATTTTGTTTTTCAAGATAGGGTTTCTCTGTGTAGCTTTAGAACCTGTCCTGGAACTCACTCTATAGACCAGGCTGGCCTCAAGCTCACAGAGATCCGCCTGTCTCTGCCTTCCGAGTACTGGGATTAAAAGCGTTCACCACCACCGCCCAACCACTAACCCACTCTTATGTATCTGTATTTAACTAATTCTTAGCCAATTTCAAATAACCAAAATTCTGATAGTCAATGATTAACCTATATTACGCTGGTTAAGTCAGAAGCTGAAGTCCTAAAAGTATCAATAGAAAACCTAGATATCTAAACTTCCCAGACAACATCACTCACATTCTGAAGACTAGTTACGCTGTGTTGAGCTCCACAGGCCTGATGGACCACAGCTGCCCTCCGGAGTCCTGCCTATAAGGGCCAAGCAACCTCAGCAAGTTACTCTAACTTCAACCTCCAGGTCTTATGTGTACACTGAAGATTGCATAGCACCTGCAGCCCAGTGGTTCTCATAGGTACGGAAGACTGAAGCAGAACTCCCACTCAAAACTGGGAGGGAAAGGCAACAATTCTAATTCAGAATCCTGATCCTCTCCGAGGTTTCATATGAAAGCAGTGACACACACAGGGGACCCAGTGATAAGATCACTCCCCTAGTATAAGATCACATTCCAAGTATGATTCCAGTTATTTTTCAGCAAAGGGAAATACACACCACTGAGGTCTGCATACAACTACTTTAGTTAACTTTAAGGCTGGTAAGAAAACATCATCATGACCACAAACTCTGAACACCACTAGTGACACTCCCTAGGCTTCCAGCTCCAGCAGCACACTCATGTCAACTCTTTCCCACTTCCATGAGTGTGCATGCAGATTAGAGACAACCCAAACCGAAAGCTGAATCACACAGAATTCACTACATTGTATCTCCATACTCGAACCTAGTAAAAATAAATTTTAAAGATTACAGATTATAGGTTTTATAATCAGCAACAACTTTCAGGAGTTCTGAATACAATCTGGCACAATTCCTAGAAATCAGTTGAAGAAACTAGGATATATAAATTTAATTTCTTCTGCAAGAGACTGCTTTTTTTTTTCCATAGTCATAATGTAAAATAAACTTCTGCGAATATGATGTAAAGAAACAAAGCCAAAAAAAGATGAAATATCCACTATTAATGCAGTTCAGACACACCTTCTCAATGTAGTCTAATGAGACCAGGAAGCCTCGAACCTGGAGAATCCTGGAGGTGTGGAGCGTAATACCTGACAAGTGGCTACAGTCTTAAGCAGACTAGAGTATATCACTACCACCACACAGACACTCACTTTGTCCACCTTTTAAATTTCTTGCATTTTATGTAATTCTAAAGGCATCAGTAAAAGTCCTCAAAGATTCCAACGCAATTTATTGCTGATTATTTAAGGAATCTTAGTAGGGGAAATTATAATGAAAATAAGTACTCACAATGGTAGACTCCAAGCTTTAAGGCAAAATCCGCAGAAACTAAGACTCTCTGGTTATTTTGATCATTTGCAGTGCTGGAGCTCAAGCCCAAAGATTCACGACCTCTCTGTAGTGACTACAACAACAGCCACTTCAAATATTAACACAGGAAAACTTTTTATGTAGGCTGATGAGACGGCTCCACAGAAATGACACTTGCCTGGCAACCTGAGTTCAATCTCTGGAATCCACAGAAAGGTGGAAGACAAGAAGTCATTACACAAAGTTCCTCTGGCTTCCACTTGAACACACCAACCTGCACACATCGTGCACACACAAGTAATAAAGAAGTTATCACTTAATGTGACTGAAATTCAAAACAAGTGATCGAGGTGAAAGTCCATCTAAACTGAAAATGTCCAATCCAAACTAAAAGATGTGCACACTATATTAACATGTGACATCTTTTGTAACTCAATTTTAATTATTTTCTCAAAATTATGACACTATAAAGGGGAAGGGTTCCCTGCAAAAATTCCTATGAACAAAGTCCCTACTTCTCTTACTCAAACTAGTATCTCATAAGAGTACTGTCAGAATTAGTTTTACTATATTATATAGTGTAATATAAAATCCTTTCTTCCACAGGCTCAGTCATCTTTAAGCAACTATCTTTAACACAATTGTCTTGGAGGGGACCACAGTGCCTTTCACACTTATCACACAACTAATGAGCTAACTCCCCGGCTCACAACTGTCTTTCGGATATTTCTACAACTTCCTAGTGAGAAGAGTTATCTAACCAGCTCCGGAACAGGGTTTTGAGGACTGACGCATTATGTAATTCCCAACAACAGGCTTAGAGCTCTAAACTACTTCACATACCCGTGTCCTCGCTACAGCCTCCTCCCACTCTTCACTGCTACAGCTGGAACTCCACCCCCAACACTTCCTCGTTTAGTGGGCTGCCAGTCTCAAAAACAGTAGGTCCCATCTACTCTAGAGAGTTTGCTCCAGCTCTTCTTCCCCACACTATGTATTTTGCGCCAAAAAGATTTACCTGCCAGGGCATCATCTCTGCATGATTCTCACTGTACTAAAAGCTGTGACTTACGGCTCTCTCCCAGACACAAGCCACCTTCTCCTGTAGATCACGAATAAACTGGATTAAATGACAACTGTCCCGAATAAAATTCTTTCCAAGAAGATGTACTAGTGTAGCGTTTTGATAAATTCAAGTGTCCAGAGAGAAGGTCAGGGATTGGCCCACCTACAATAGCCACAAATATAAAACACTGGGACTCCTCGTCCTTGTCCTAAAGTTTCCTGTTTGGGCTGTTTGGACCGGGGGCGTAGCTTAGCAGCCCAGTACTAACCACGTGGAAAGAAGCCCCGGGTTCCATCCTCAGAAAAAAAGTTCATGTTCAAATACTAATATGGATGGAACTATTATCTATAGTGTACCTCCACAAAGATATGTAGCATGCTAATGTTACATGATTCCTTTTAATCCACATACCTCTGTCCCAGGCCACTGCTCAGAGACTAGTCTTTCAAAGGAGAGACTTTTCATTCCTCGCATAATGAACAGACAGACAGACACAGACACACACACACACACACACACACACACACACACACACAGTGTGAGACGCTGGTATTTCACTTCAAGTAGCAATAGCCTATTATCACGACCATGATAAAGCTTCCATTCTAACTAGAAATGCCAGCGCTGGTCAAGATTTAAAACAGACCGGCAAACTCTTGCCGTGCCTTCAGCTCCAGCCTATTTCAACCAGTCCCCATAATCACTACAGTATTGCTATTATCTCAGTCCCACTGCCAAACACCCAGCTGCAGTCTAACTATGCAAGAATGAGACACTGTTGAAATGGCTTTCAAAGAAAAAAAAGCAACTTTCTCCTCAGTGCGTTTCTCTACAAAAAAACTCACAATTAAACGACACAAGTGCGCGCACACAGACACCCTCGCTCCTTAGAGCGGTGCCACAAAAGCAGCCTGCGAGGACCGGCGGGGACAGGCAGCGCTCCGCGGCGGGGCTGGGTGGGGGCGGAGGGAACTTGGGCAGCACAATGACTCCGGGGTTCCTACGGTCGCCCTGAAAGCCACGCGCGGACCACCCCGCACTCCGCCTGCCGTCCCCTTTGTTTTTCGGCTCTCGGGCCTCCAGGGTCTCCGCCGCGCCCGTCCCGCCGTACCGGACCCCGCGGCCTCCTGCACCCCGGCCCGCGGCCTCCTTAGCTCTCGGGGCCCGGCAGCCCAGACGAGGAGCGAGGCCGGGTCACGGCGGGGGCCGTGTCCGCCGAAGCCCGCACCGCGGCCCGCGCCGCCCATCGCCCTGAGCCCGCGCCTCCGCCGCCGCGACCCGTGGCCCGCGACCCGCACTCACCGGCCGCCGCTGAGTGCGCGAGGCTGAGGCGGACAGACGGCAGCGGGGCGGCGCCGGCACAGGCGGCCGCGCTCTCTCCCACGCGCACGCCGGGCGCACGGCGGTCCGGCCCGCGGTGGTAGCGGTGGCGGCGGGCTCGCGCCCTCGGGCCGTGCTGAGTCGGCGCGGACCCGCGCGTGCGCCGTGGGTAAGAGCGCGCGCCCACACCTCGCGGCGCGCGACGCCTCACCTCAGCGCGGAGCTCCACGCATGCGCGACTCGGCCCGCGCCTGCGCAAAGGCGGCGGCGCGCCCCGCTCCGGGTGAAGTCTATCCCAGCTGTGCGGGCGTGGCGACGGCCGCGGACAGCGCTGTTCCGGGATGACGAGGTGGCCGGAGTGGCCCCAGATGGGTCTGCGGGCTAAGCCAGGGTCCCACAGGGTCCCCGGAGCTCTTCGGTCGCCCACGCGCCCGCCCTGACCTCCAGCCTTCACCGCCCCAAGAGAAAGAGGTTCATGAGCATCTGTAGATGGGGAAACTGAGGCGCAGAGAGTGTTTCAATGGATCTCGGAATGCGCTCCGGAGGACTGTTGAGAGCACCTGGGGCCACTCGCTGCAGCCCCCTTCCCCTGTCCCCTATAGTTCTTAAGACTGGGAAAGCCTTCCTGGGACACTGGGTGGACAGGAGGGCGCAATCTAGAGAGCCGCCGTGCCAGTCTGCTGGGATAAGAGCCAGTTCCAGCGCGGAGCTTACCAGGAAACCTGAGAGACTGGGGGACACCTTAGCCAGAATCATGCAGGTGGCGCTGATTTGTGGACTGTGCCTGTTTGCCTTGAGTTTGTGTTTATGCGCAGGGACACTGTGGAGCGTCTTAAGCAGGAAGTGGTGACTGATTTGTGTTCTCTGAGGAAAAAAAAAAATCACTGGTATCCTTGCGGTAGGAAATGAAACCAGAAGCGGGGGAACTTTCATTTTTAATGGTGTCATTTTGATCTTCACCACAAGTCAATGAGCAAGCGGGACAGGCAGAGAAAGGTGAACGCGGAGCCACCAACCATTAAATTCCTGGGAACTGTAATTTACTCGTAACAAAGACAGGTATAATAAAACACTTTTGGTTGTCGATATTTCAGTGCTTTTTATTGTTTTTTAATGAAGTGTATTAAGCTTGAATTTGCGCTAGTAGTGGTGGCTAGGTTTGTTTGTTTTTATTGTATGTGTCTGAGTATTTCACCTGAATGTATAAACGTGTATCACACGCATATCTGCTGCACATAGAGGTCAGAAGAGGGTCTTGGATGAGTCTGCTGACATTAAGGATAGTTATATGCCAACATGTTGGTGCTAGGAACAGAACCCATGTCCTCTGCAAAAGCAGCGAGTGCTCTTAAACCCCTGAGCTATCTCTCCAGCACTAATGTTTGAGGTTTTTTAATACACGATCTCCTGTAGCCCAGGCTACGTAGCTGAGATTGGCCTTGAACTTCCATCTCCCTGGTGCTGGGATTACAGATTGTGTCACTATACCCAGGCTATGGTGTTTGTCTGCAGTTAAAATTATAAGGCATTGTGTCTCTGCATTAGCTCAGAGCCCTTGGACTTCTTTCTGGTTCACCCTATCTTAGTTGTCACTTCCCTAGTGTCAGCTGACCACTTTGAAATAGGAGCCATCCACTGCCCTGCCATCCTCCCAGCCATGTCCCCACCTGCTTACTCTGTTGTTTCCAAAGCCCCTATTGTTCACAGCAGCTCAACACTGCGCTTGTCTGCTTCTTAATTGTCTCTGCTCTGAACTACTGGATTCATGGAGCAGGGACTTGGTTTCGTTCACTCAGCAGTCCCTGGCACATAATAAATATTTATTGAGTGACTGAATGAAGCTTTGCATGATGTAAAATGAGAGGTTATTATCAGAAGAGTTGGGGAGACTGCAAGAGAGTGATGGCACAAAAGGTTTGCATCAAAAATACCTGTGAGGACAGGTAGCACTCTGTGACAGACTAAAAAGGGCCACCGAGTTTTTGAGAGGCCTCCCAACAAGAGACAGAATCTGGTTTTCAGCCCTTGAATCTGAACAGGTCTCACAATTTGCTTTGACCAATATGATATATCGTGGGTGACAGGGTACAGATCCCAGGTCATCCAGCTTTCTTAACCCTGCCAAAGGAGCCACAGCTAGCCTCCTGAACAAGCCATCTGGGACCCTGACAGCAGGCTGCCAGCCACCAGGCTTGTGAGCGAGGCTATGCTGAGCTACCCAGTCCTAGCCAGATGGTCAGCCAATAGCAGCCACATGGGGCCTTTGGAGAACAGTGATGTCCAGCTGAATCCAGTCCAAACCTCCGAATTGTGTCTTAGTTGCTTCATCAAAACACCATGGCAACTAATAAAAGATGCCAATAGGGCTCACGGTTCCAGAGAGAGTCCATGACCATGATGCCAAGGAGTGTGGTGCTGGAGCAGTAGCTGAGAGTGTTCCTCTTGATCCACAAACATGAGGAAGAGAGAGAACTAAGAGAACTGTACTGGCTTTTGAAAACTCAAAGCCTGCTGCCAATGGCACACCTCTAACAAGGCCACACCCCCAATCCTTCCCAAACAAGTCAGCCAATTAAGGACCAAGTATTCAAATATATGAGCCTTTGGAGGCCATTTTCATTCAGAGCACTACAGTGTGCAAGTAAAATACAAATTATTTTAAGCCTCCAGATGCTGAGGTAGTTCATTACACAGCAATAGCTAGCTGAATCATTCCTCTCCCTGGGCTTATGATGACATCCAAAATTCATGTACTTGAAGGGCAGCTTTGATTATTCCTTTTAACAAATGAAATTAGGATTAGGTGGATGATGCAAATGAGACAGGGAAATAGTCAAACGGAAAATCCCAGCCAAGGCAACAATGGGTTGGATGCCCCTATCTTCTTGACAGATTTTGGGTGCCTAAGAGCTCAGGTGGAAGAATCAGGTGACTGCCAGCTTTGACCCAACCTCAAGTTCAGCTGTTCGCCAACTGTTGGGCCCTGAGCATGCGACAGAATGTCTGCATCTTGAAAATGGAACTTATACAGTATATACAAAAAAAAAAAATTGTGTTGCTATGGGGAAGAAAAGAGCTATTATGAAACAACAGAGGGTCTGGCGTGTCACTGTGATGCCCCAGCAGGGGCAAATGACCAGTCGAAGTACCCCCAGAATAGTGTCAGGAAGCCTGTCCTCATACATGCTATCACAGCCTCAGCCCTGCCGGGGACCACCTATTATCAACACCCCCACTTCACAGGTGTGAGAACTGTGTCTCAGGATAAAAAGAGTGAGTCAGGAAGCAAGGCTGAAATTTAAGCCAGCTTCCTTCCCACTGCACAGTCCCTGTGCCTGCCTTCCTCTGCCTGGGTAGTCAGCTTCGCTCAACTCACCCCCACGCTCACCCCTAGCTCAGTCTGCTGCACTCAAACCCCTTGCAAGAAAACAAAACAGCCCAACTTGGCTTCTCTCTTCCTGCACTGCACCAGATGGGCCAGTACTGCCCTGGCGTGGGAAGCTCTCAGGAAGGGCTTCCTGTATTCTGACAGAGCAGCTGCACAAGCCCCAAGCAGTTCCCTTTTAATGCCCACCCCAACTGCCCAGAGCTCCCTCCTGGAAGAGCGCTCTCACAGCGGGGAAGCAGAAACAGATTTAAAACTAGAAGTACATTGAGGAGCTGAAAGCTGGTGTGACCAAGGACACTGAGATGGGTTTCTAAGCTCGTCACAGCACTGAATCAGTCTGCAGTTTTACCCAAAGAAACTGGAATAAGAGAAAAACAAGGAACAGGTGCCGGATCACAGTTTGGTCTAGTAATGACCTGACGCAGGGGAGGCTGGCCCTCAATGTTGACAAACTAGGGGAAAGAGAGCAAGAAGCCTAGAGGGCTGGACTGAAGCCCCACCTTCCTCATGGGACATCCCAAGGTATAGGCTGGTCACCCTCTCTGCTCATTCTCTCATCTGTCAAGGAGGAGAGTAGAAAGGAAGGCCTCAAGCCCAGGAGCTGGAGCTGGAAGCTTTGAGAAGTTACTTCAGCAGTTTGTAAAGCTCTTTGTCTCCACCCTTGCTTCACTGTGGGCTAGCACCACGTTCAGGCCCCCCGCTACACTCCACGTGTCTCACCATGCGCAGCACCGCTTCCCAGAGATTAGAAAACAAGAGGTAGCACTGGGAAGATCGCTCAGTCAGGAAAGTGTTTGTCATGCAAGCGCGAGGACCCGTTTTTGATCCCTTGGTTTCCATGTAAAAGCTGAGCACTACTTGACAAGATCCAGGACCCTGCTTCAAAACACAAGGTGGTCAGTGCTTTATGAATGACACCAGAGGTTGACCTCTGGCCTCCACATGTATTTGCACATACACGCACACACACAAAGTAACAATCAAGGTGTGAGTCTGTTCAATACATACACAAGAAAACAGGTTTCCACCAAAGAAGGGTATAGTAAAGGCAATGTGAATAAGAGAATATTTTCTGGCCAGGTGTGGTGACACACACCTTTAGTCCCAGCACTCAGAAGGCGGAGGCAGGTAAATGTTTGTGAGTTCAAGGCTAGCCTGGCCTACACAGTGAGATTCCTCCATCTCAAAAAGAGAAAATATATTTTCCTATGTTTATGAAATAAGGATTTGAATATCTTACAAACTTCTATTTAATGAAAAGTTAAGTAAAACCATGATTTATGAGTATCAGAATCATATTAAATATAAAAAAGAATGGAATTTTCTTTGAGGCAGGGTCTTGAACTTCTGATAATCCCCCTGCCTCACCCTCCCAAGAGCTGAAATTACAAGTCTAAGCAGTTCCTGTGGCTCCTTCCTACACAAATGATACTTACAGACATGTGTCTAGATCACATAGACAAGAGACACAAGAGCTGGGTGTCTCCTAGAACAGTACCCAGATTGGCAAATATCCATCAATAGTACCTCTAGAGACCACCTGGCTACATCTTTGGTCTGGTATGGTCTTGAGACTGAGTTTCTCTATGTAACAGAACCCTGCCTGTCCTCGAACTCACTTTGTAGACCAGGCTAGCCTTGAACTCACCAAGATCCATCTGCCTCTGCCTCCCAAGTGCTGGGATTAAAGGGCGGGGTAGCTCTTTTTATAAGAACATGCCCAACATGTCTCTGCTTTTTTTGTGGCGTGTTGAGGAGTCCTATTGGGCATTTTCTATGGTAGCTCACTAATAGCATTTGGCTGACGTTCTGCCTGTGAAAAGACACGTGGTATAGGCAGGCCATTGGGAAGGTGACCTCAAAGAAACTATCATCGTCACTGTATACTGAGGACATACTTTAACATGACACATGCCTGTTGCTATTGACTGTGGCTGCCTGGAGGTTGATCATGTCTGGCCTTCTCCCTGATATCCAAACCTTATGCTTTGGGAGGAAGTCCCGGGGGTGGTCACACCTAAGCTTGGAGCACACAGAGTAAAGGAGATGCACCTCACATGGCCCACTTCATGCTTCTCCTCAACGCATCCGTTGATGCAGCCCTTTGTATCTGTGTGGACTTGTAGAGAGGGGTTGCTTGCTTAAGAAATAATCAGTTACTATCTTACTTATTTTTTGAGGTCATCATGTTAACATCCAGAAACCCTGCAAGTCTGACCCCGTCCATTCAAAATCAGGCCTGCGTTGGCATGTGTAAGGGGCGGCACTGCCTCTTGCCAGGAAGTTGCTCTGGTAACACACGGTCCTCTCCCCTTCCTGAGAAAAGGGCCAGGTGGGCAGCAGGTGGTGGGAAGAGACTGACAGAACTGGTTGCAGAGCCGCGAAGTCACTCCCACCTCCCGAGTCTGCAACAGCCATTCCATTTCCTCATTCAAACCCCATGCGCCAGCACCCCCACCCCCACCCCTGGCGAGCGCACACCTGGAGCAGATGCTAAATAGCAGGTTGTACCTGTCTGGAGGAGAACAGACAAGTAGACAGGTAATTATGACATGGAGCTACCCGAAGAGAAGACTGGGAGGGACATCCCTGCTGAGGGAGCAACAGAGGCACAGGCACAGGGTAACATGCAGACTTGACTGGATCACGAGAAGAGCAGACAAAACATGTGGCCCTGTACATGTGGCCGGAGACTGGTGAGAGAGCAGCAGAAGGGGAGCTGGTGAGGCCCGGCAACAGAAGCCAGCCTACAGGTATTAAGGCAAAGGAGCTTTACTGCAGAGTGTCTCTGTTGTATTTCTTTGTTGCAAGAGGGTAAACACACAGGGTTCTCCTCTGCCCTGTAAACAAAGTCCAGACTAGAAAGACAAGAACAGAGCTCCAGATGTTCCCGTCCATCTACTCTGCTGTACCTGACCTCCTGTCTCAAGATCAGCTCATGGCGGTATAGTTCCAGCTACTGCTTCCACATTTCCGTGAAGGGGAAGGAAGGCCTGAGTGGTACATTCCCTTGAAAGCCTCACCAGCCCTCAAAGCTTCAAGATAGGCTAGGAAATGATTCTTGGAGCCAGCAAGTGACAAGTCTGAAGACAAAATGAGACTAGTGTTAAGGAGCACCCCCAGAGGATCTTGCCATCCTTGGGGAGCACCCCCCAGAGGATCTTGCCATCCTTGGTGAACACCCGCCCCCCAGGACCTTGCCACAGAAACATGGAGCAGTTTGGCAAGTCAAAGGGAAACTAGGGAAATAGGGCAGTAGAATGGGAACTTTCAGGGAGCAGGGAGAACAATGTTAGAAAAGGACCCAGCCATCATACCAGAAATGTACCCTTGCAGCAGTCTTTGGTGCAGCCAATGGGCAGGTTAAGGTCACATGACTGCTTAGCTTGGGGAGACTTTTCAGTGAGGTCGAAGGAGTTCTATACAGGCCCTTGTTGCCTCAGCATGGGGTGGTGTAGTGATATTTCATTTGACAAGCATTTAAATCAAAATTTATTTTAGGCAGGACTGGTGGTACTATAAACTCATCTTCTTAGAAAGCTGGGGCAGGAGGATGCCAAATTTGAGGGCTCCCCGGGCCACATAACAAGTTTCAACCTTCGTAATTTATCAAAATCTGCCTCCGGGCTGGAATATAGTCCAGCGGTAGCCAGCAGATGTGAGGCTGGCTGTAAGTTCAGTTCCCAGCACACACACAAAAGAGCATGGAGGCTCACCATTGTCAATCGCTGAGCACCTGTAATCCTAGCCTTTGAGAGGCCGAGGCAGGAGGATTGCTAAGAGTCTCAAGCTAACCTGTGCTACAGAGGAAGTTCCAGGCCAGCCTAGGCTACACACTGAGGCCCTGTGTCAGAAAATGAATGATTTAAGAGACTGGGGACTAGAAACAAATCTCTAGTAAAGCTCTTGGCTAGCACAAGCAAAGGTTCTGGGTTCAAAACTACAAGAAAAAGTCTGCTCTAGGCCCACAAAATGAGCTTCGCTCTGTATGCCTGTCAATTCCTTGCCTGCTTCCTGTGCCTGGGGTCTTGGTCCTTGTGGCTATAATGTCCTCCTGTTAGACAGCTGGCCCCTGAGTCCATAGTCTCTCACTGTCACTTTCCAATTAGAAGGCATTATTATCCAGTTTTACAATGAAAAAAAAAAACAAAGCATACAGAGGGCCACCAAGGGTCAACTCTACTGCCCTCGGTCACAGGGCCTCTCCTGGGGCATGGCATGTGTCTGCTTTGTCCTAACCTGAAAGACCCCCAGAAGCTGGCATTCAGTCACTTCACATTACAATCGGTCCCCACGTCTGCGTCTGCTCCCCCTTCTCTGAACGGCGTCTCTCCTTTTATGTTCACCCCTTGCTTTTCGTCATCTCCAGCTCTGTGCTGTCTCTAATTTTGACCGTGATGAAGCCCTTTTCTGAGACTTTGTCTGGACCAGGCCAGTGGTGGTTTATAACCCTGACAGATAATGAACGCAAAGACAACCTACATTCGGGTCACAGTCTCCTGCAGCTGTGGGAGGCACTCTTGGGCTGTAAGCTAGCAGGGAAGTCACAGGGGTGAGGTCTTCTCCACTCTGGAACACAGCGCTGCAGATGGCAGCTCCAAAGCTTCTGACATCCTTGTCAACTGTGTTGGCAACCAGAGGGGGACATTGAAGCTAAGCAAGGACCTCCCCTGCGTCAGCAAGCCAACCCAGCAGCAAAGGCACCTGTTACGGAAGATCCAGGGAGGATCCTCTAGAGAGAGAATCACTTGCAGCTGGATGCTGTATCCATGCAGCTCACTTGGCTGGACCTGGAGTAATGAGGAACTGTGCTTGGCTTGAGTCCCTCTGGCCTGGACCTGTTCTTTTGTGGCTGGACAGGAGCCACTGTGACTGTCAATAGCCACTCACCTATATCCAAGCCTCTCGGGAATCAAGGCCAGTCGCTGATATGGGATTCCCCTGTTCCAGCTCTGACTGCTCTCCTCTGCCCCAGTCCATCCCCATGAGCATCTTCTTCAAGATCCCCATGAGCATCCCCTTCAAGCATCTTCTGTCCACTGTGGTAGCCACTGTGATCACACCGATTTGGAAACTGAGGCAGAGCATGAAAAATGGCTCAATTGTGAATTCATCAAATTAACACAGTGGCAGGTAGGGATCACAGGCACTCTGGGCAGACCCCAGTGAAGCATGGGAGCTATCTTCTCCTGAATCCAGTGTTCACGGAAGGACTGAATAAAGGTTTCCCATTTCATCATAGTTATGTGTATGTTGCCTTTGACCTTAACTCCGTTCTGCATTCCTTGACTTACCTAAACTATTAACGCTTTATAATAAGGATCAAAGACCATGGACTCTCTAAAGTTGGGTTCATCAACTGAGATCATTGTGAAGATAAATAACGTGTGCATGGGAGCTGTGTGGCACATGCTGTAATTCTAGAACTAGGAAGGCTGTGACAGGAGGATTACCAGGAGTTTGAGACCAACCTAGAATGCACTAAGGGATTCTGTCTAAAAAAAAAAAAAAATAAGTCTACAGGAACTGTAGTGGCTCAATAAGGAGGGATGCTTACTTCGCATTATGAGAACCTGAATTGGAATCCCCAGCACCCACAACTGTAATTGCCTGTAACCCCAAAGCTAGGGGCAGAGACAGGATGTCTGGAGCTTACTAGGGAGCCAGGCTGAACAGCGGTGAGCTTCAAGTCAGCAAAAACCCTGTCTTGAGGAACTACGACGGAGATTGATTGAGCAGGATGCCTGACATTCCCTGGCACAACAGCACACACGTGTATACACCACACACAAACATGTATATGTGCAAGTACATTTTATGTTTTGTTTTTCAAGACAGGGCTTCTCTGTGTAGCCCTGGCAGTCCTGGAACTCACTTTGTAGACCAGGCTGGCCCCGAACTACAGAGTTCCACCTGCCTTTCTCCCGAGTGCTTAAAGATGTGTGCCACCATGCCCTGCACAAGTAAACTTTTTAAAATAAACCAGGTGTGGCTCTTGCCTGTAATCCCCGTACTTGACAGGCTAAGGCAGGAAGATCATTGCAAGTTCCAGGCAAGCCTACACTACAGAGCAACACATAAAACAACAGTGTGTGTGTGTGTGTGTGTGTGTGTGTGTGTGTGTGTGTGTGTGTAAGAGTGAGTATCCTATTCCTGGTGTTTTTCTTCACAGCAACACTGTCTGGCAGGAAGCTCTTGAAATGCTGGCTACAGGGAAGAGTACATAGATGTCAATGGTCATTATTCCAACAGAAATACCTGACTGTGGTCTGTAACCCACCCACTGTGCCCAATAGAATGGCCAGCACTCTTTGAGTATCCTATAAATGGTCTCTGCGGACACATTCATACAGGTTTGTTTCTAAACTGGCTGCCAAGAGCTGCCTCCACTAGAGACGAACGCTGGGTTCACTATGCTAGTATAATTGCCACCCCCACTTGGAGACAACCCAGGTGACTCAGAGGGTGGAAATGCCACCTATGCCTTAGAGACAGGAAAAGTGCTGGACTATGGCCAGCACCCACAAGGCGTGGCTGTCTGCTGGAAGATCCAGCTGAGCTCTCTGCCCCTCACACCCTGTTCTACTCTCTCCAACCTCACTTGCTGATCTATCAATAACAAATTTGAAAGGGGGTAGGCATTTAGTCTGTGACAGTCGTTCAGTAATCCCCTCCAGTAGCTCTCTGAGGACAAGGACAAAGCCTTGGGCTCACACAATTGGCCAAGTCAGCAGTGGACAATCAATAGCAAATCACTTTGCCTGCGTAGGAAAAGTCCCAACCTTTAGCAGGAAGACTGACAGCAGGGTGGGCTTTGAGGACAAACAAAGTTCCAGCCAGTGTCACAAACTAGCTGGGGTTTTGTGGAGGTGAGTCCAGACCCTTTGATCAGTCTCAAGAATCAGGCCCAGGGAAACCATGTGGGATAGGGTGTGATGAAAGGGTCTCAGTCTCATGACCAACTGCAGGCATTGGTGAAGGACGTGATCCGAGCCCCCCAACAGCACTGTGAGGTAACCCTTTTTCTGACTTCCATTTTACAGACAAGAACATTGAGGCCAGAGCCCAGCTCCTAACCACAGCTTCAGCATCCATAGCTCTTGCCTGTGCACTCTGCTATGACTTCAGTCCCAGGAGCACAGCAGCCCGTAAAGCACATTGGTCTCAGATTCTTATTTTAAACCAAGGCGGTGGCTGAGAGGAAGCAGATAAGAAGGCTGTGCATTCTGAGCTCAGGTTCAGTCAACCCTGCCGGAGGTGAGGATCGGGGTGACCGTGAGTGGAAGATGGAAGCATCCTTCAGGAGGACGGGGCGGCTCCGCTCTGCTCTACTCGGCACACCGGAGGCGGAAATTACTAACTAGACATGAAAATATACAAGTCATTGCAGACAAATTTAATCAACACAAGGAAACAGACCAAAGCGGGGAGGGAGAGAACAGGTGGTTACAAATAAAAGAGAGGCAGGGCGGGCATCAAGCCTCCTGGGACAGTGGGCTGCAGATGGTCAGTGCGTGTGCGCGTGCCCGTGAGTTCAGTATTCCAGACGAGCTCATTCGTCTCCGCGATAATGAAATGGCCATTTAGTGAGTGGGTACATACAGCAAAGGAAAGAATAGCAGGAGAGCCCAGGCAGGAAGGAAGTTGGGCTGTGGCCTTGAGGGAAGGAACGGACCCGTGGACAGCAGCCAACACAGCTTTTGCAGGGTCACAGCTCTGGGGTGTGGTCCAGTTTTTGGCCCTGAGCCTTGAACCTTAGTCTCGGTCTGAGTAGAGGATCAGCCGGCTGGGGCAGCGGCTCTCAGGAAATGCAGGTCATCTTCATGGCCACAGTTATTTAAGTGTGAAGCATGCCACTTAGAAATGGGGACATGGGGGGCCCAGCAAAGTCTTACTAGGCATCCTGGTTCTTCTCCTGGGATCAGAATAACTCAAGGAAGTGCCAGCCAGTGGAATGTGCAGACTGAAGAGCGACTGAGCCTGGCTATAACTGCCACCCTGAGAGACAGGCAGGGCAGAGCTTCAGGAAGTAGACAGCAGCTGGCCAGTCTGCTTCAGGGAAAACTGATGGGTTTGGCTTCCGAGGCATGGGACCTGGGCATCCAGAGAGGGCCTTGGGCTTAAAAGGAGAGATGAGAGCTATGATAATGGCTTGCAAGTTCAGCAGGCCCTGTCTCAAAATTGTTCATCTGTGTGACTGCACATTCGAGAACTTCACACCCTCAGCTCTATATGCCTCCCTGACTAATACCTCCCACCTCCCATCTCCCACCCCAGCCCCCACCGGAGTCTCTCTACCTCCAGGGTCCTGGGGCTGTAACTAGGCCTTGTTTTCACTCTCACCTATCCTGGACCTTGACAGAGAATGGACCTAATGCCTTACAGTGTTTGGGGTGGCGCACAGCCGTGGCTCTCTGCAGCTGTACCTGGCATCACTGGCATCCCTACTCTGATCGAGGTCCCAATGGGTTTATGGCGCTTACTTCCAGGAGCACAATCAACTCCCAAACAGCTGCATCATTGAAATATTTCACCCTAGCGTGAGGGACAACTTCCCCATAGCTTCACAGATGGAGCCCCTCCTTCAGGAACTCTTCATCTCCTGAGGGCACAGTGTGGCTGGAGCAGGATTGTGTAAAGCTGGAAGAGGGACCCGTGAGGTAGAGAGTGGCTAGACTTTCAGGTGAGTGGCTAATAATCCTCCCACTATCGTCATCAATAGACTTCAACTTCTTTACAGTAACCACAGCTTTCCTAAGCTGGTAGCGGCTGCTATGCCCGAAGGCAGCAAATCCTTTCAGCAACCTCCCTTTTGCTGCAAAAGGGTCATGTAAAGGGTCCATGGGTTATGGACCATGACTCTATCTAGTACACAAAGGTCTATAAGGCAAAATGTCATCAGAGGCTCTCAGGCAAGTGAGACAAAGAAGAAAGAAGTGGTGCTCGTGGATCTGAGAGGACTCTTCCAAGAAAGTGGTACCTGAGTGGAGATGGCAGAGTATACCAGGAACACAGACAGGCCAGGGTACAGACAGGCAGATGGAGGGTATTGCCAGACATGGCCGTCATGCTGCCTGCTTGCTCCTTCCTTCTGAGGTACACTGCCTTCGGCTCCAGCATGATGTCCTTGATGTCCCCAAAGCCTCAACTGATAAGAGTCAAGCAGGGAGGCAGCTCATGCTGGGACACAAGCTTGTGGGCTAACGGTAGCCAAAGGCCCAACTCTTCTTGAGAAGTTGCCTATGAAGCTACTGGTTAATAACCGGTCTGACCCAGGGAATTTGCACTGGGAGACGGTAAGAGAGTCTGGGGGATAGTTGTGGAGGCTGGAGCTGAAATACAAGGCTACAACGCCCCAAGACAGGAGAAGCCAGGCTGTCACAAGGGGGATAAAGAAGTCAGCTGGAGGAAGCCATGAGTCAGCAGGAGGGGTGGGGAGCTCAGCTGTGAGTCAGCTCCAGCCCCAAGCATGCTGATGGCAGGGATGGGAGCAGAGAGGAAGGGAAGCTGGAAGGAGTCATAAAGACATTGAGTCACCGTGAGTTCTTGTTGCCGATGGGGGCTAGAAGCCATGGATTACCAGGCCCTGAGGCTCTGTCCTATGATGACATTCCTGACTGTATGCACTATGTCCCAGTCCTGGGAACCAATAAACACAAAGTCCTAAAGAGAGACAAAGCCTGGAGCAAATGCATGGGGTGAACATGGGAGGCCCAGCCCCAGCTTACCTCCCAACTCCCTTCTCTCAGGCATGTCCCTTGCCGGTTTCCATCCCATGACTACCACCAGCCTCCCTGCCCCTCTGTGGCTCACTCACCCCTGTGAGTACTGTGACACTGCCATGGTGCCACCAAGGCTGAACAGTTCAGGGGCCCAGACAACTCAGCTTTCCCCACACAAGCTGAAACCGGCCTGGTAGAATTGTATGTCGGGACTCACTAGGTGCAGGACAGCTGCTTCCCAGATCACTGTCTCTGTGCCCTCTGGAAAGTCAAGCTGGGTCTCTCCAGCTGACCTTCTGTGAGTCACTTCCACAGCCTCTGAACAAACCAGTCCAATAATTCATGCATTCAATATTATTGGTGGCAACATGGAGCAGGAACAGAGCTTGCTACAGGGATATGTATATATATCACTTCCACAGAACCATAGGTTTTGTAGGTCAGTTCAGGCACTAGAAAGCAAAATAGGCAAACAAAATAGGGTCTGGAAATAAAGCACAGTGGTAGAACATTTGCCAGGCATGTGAAAGTCCTCAGGTTCAATCCTCCATATTCACAAATCAAACAAATATTCCAACAGAAGGTAAAAACTACAGCCTTGTGACAATGAGGGCCTGGGGGTGGCATAAGGAGTCAGGAGAGGACTCTGAACCAAACCAGAACACTGTGAAGGAGCCAGCCGTGCAGATTAGATATTCAGTTCATATTCATGCATTCATCAGGGCCATGGTGCTAAATTAGAAGCATTTCATTCTTCTTGGACAGCATCTACAGTGGCTACAAGACAGTAATGGAAACAGCCCAGAAAGTTTTCACAGTGAATTACACTATAACATTCAGATACAAAAATACCAATGAAATTATAAGACCAGAATTATTGACATTCAAGTGATCCCAGCTGACCTAGTCCCTTGTACATGAAGAATTCTAATTTGGTGTCTTGTTCTTCATTCTTCAAGGCAGGCAGACTCGATGCCAGGTGGGTTCTTTAAGGTCTTACAGCTGGGTAAAAGAGTGAAAGGGAAGAGAGAAAAGAAGTAGGGAGGGGCTAGAGAGATGGCTAAGAGGTTAAGAGCATTGCCTGCTCTTCCAAAGGTCCTGAGTTCAATTCCCAGCAACCACATGGTGGCTCACAACCATCTGTAATGGGGTCTGGTGCCCTCTTCTGGCCTGCAGGCATACAGACAAAATATTGTATACATAATAAATAAATATTAAAAAAAAGTAGGGATGCTTGGGGGGGATCACACAAGAGCCATCAAGGACAAAGGTTCGCGAGAGATTGAGAAAAACCAGGGACTTTTGCCAACTTGTTTACAAACTCAATGTCACGTTTGTGGCAGGTGACAGATATGGGAGAGGGGTTGAAGGGACTGCAAATTGCCAGCAGGCACCCTGTGATTGACAGACTTGTGAGTGTTATATCTCTGCCTTGGTCAGGTTTTCATCACTGGGATGAACTGCCTGAAAAGATCAGCATCAAGGACAAAGATATCTTTTGGATCACGGGTCTGAAAGTTTCTGATCTATGTCACTCAGGTTACTCTCAGTACTGTCGCTTAGGGCTATGGTGAAGCCAAAGCATCATGGTGGAGAAGGAAGATGCTCATTGCACAGCAGTCAGGGAGGAGGGAGAGAGAGAGGGAGAGAGGGAGAGAGGGAGAGGGAGAGGGAGAGAAAGAGAGAGAGAGAGAGAGAGAGAGAGAGAGAGAGAGAGAGAGAGAGAGAAATAGAGACAGAGAGGGAGACAGACAGTAAGGAGGAGGAAAAGGAGAAAGAGAAAGATAAGGAGGAAGAAAAAAAAGAAGCTGCCATCACCACTACCAAAGACAAAATACACCCTCTGTACTAGTTTCTTTTGCTGTGATAAAATACTGGGGTCAAGACAACTTACAGAACAAAGTTTATTTGAGCTTGTAGCTCCAGAGGGCTAGAGTCCACGGTGCAGAGCAAAGGCGTGGTGGCAGGAGCAGGAAGCTGAGGGCTCTCATCTAGAACTACAACCCACCAATGAGGTCAGAGACCCATGGATCTAAAAAAGCCTACAGACAAACTGGCAAACAAGCCTTAAACACACAAGCCTGCAAGGGCATTTTAACTCCAAGCCATGACACACATGTAACCTTTGTGTGTTCATATGCATGCAGTTCATGGCTTTGTTGTTCAAATTCAGAATGCACAATGTATAAGGGCTATGGAATCCCTCAAATTCCCTTCCCAATTTGGGCTCATGCCTTTGTTGGTCATGTTACCTGAGCAAGTGGCTTTATGCCACTGAGCTTCATTGATAAGAGGACAATCACTTTACTGCACAGTTTAGCTGAAACTAAAGGGTTTGCCCCCCAGAATTTGTCCTCTTGTTTTGTGCAGGACAGCAATGAGCCTAGGCAGACACACTTGCTTCTTCAAAGCCTTGTTGCTGCTGGTAGCTGTGTGCCTTGCTGTTTTTTATAGGGTGGATGTGAGCTTGGAGATAAAGCTGTCATCTTTGTTTGTATGTATCTGGGTGTACGTGTGTGTAGGAGCCAGAGGTCAGCCTTGGATGTTGCTTCACAAGATAACCGCCCGCCTTATTTTATTTTGTTTGGTTGGTTTGTTTATGTTTAAGACAGGGTCTCACTCTAGTGATAACTGTCCTGGAATTTAAAACTCTGTAGACTAGGTTGGCCTCGAATTCAGAAATCTGCCTGCCTCTGGCCCCCAAATACTGGGATTAGAGATGTGTGCCCCTTTGCTAGACGCCTTGTTTTATGTTTATCTTTTTGGGCAGAGTGTCTCACTGGCACCTGGGATTTGCAGATTAGGATGGGCTGGCTGGCCAGCAAGTCCCAGGGATCCTTCTGTCCCTCACTTACAGCACCAGGATTGCAAGGGTACATCACCGCACCTGGCTATAAGTGTATACGTACATGTTTTTTGTGTGTACACATGTGTGTTTGTGCATACAGATACCATAGGTTGATGTTAGGTGTCCTCCTCAATCTCAATTGTGCTTCACCTTATTTTTTGAGGCAGGGTCTCTCAACAGACCTGGAGTCCATGAATTCAGATAGATGGACAGGCCAGTGAACCCTAGCATCCTCCTGGCTTTGCCCCTGAAGTGCTCAGATTACACCTGCACACTGCTGCACCTGGCTTTTTACACAGGTGCTGGGAATCAAACTCAGGTTTTCTTGCTTGCATAGCAAGCACTTTACCAGCTGAGCCATCTCCCCATTCTTCACTGACACAGTTTTTAAAACACGCCCCCATGTTGTGCCATAAGTGGCTGCAGTGATGAATTCATCCAAACCTTGGCACTGCCCCATCCTTTAAACTCTTCCCAGCACTTAACATGCAGCCTGCACATGGTCAGACTATCACTGTGACTTCAGGGAAACGGAGATGACGAAATACAAGTCAAGGAAGAGATTGACACTTTCGAACTGAATTGAGGCTATTAAGGGCTCATCTTCCATTGCTGAAAACTATGGCTATGGGGTTGATGCTTTTCCCACAGATCAAACAGCCACACCAATGAACCATCTGGTCATCAACACTGAGTGGAGGTGGCAAAAACCAGGGTCAAAATCAGAGGTTTATAGAGAGGCTGCCTTCCCTTTTCCCATCAGGTGTCTTACTTAGGTTTCACTGGGTCCTTGTTAGGTTGAATTTATAGACAGAGGATGGCACAAGTGAGACAAGAGAGGGTCTCCAGCCAAGGTTTCTACTTGTATCTAAGGAGAAAACTCCAGGGTTGGGCTCCTCCACTGCTCCCAAAGCCAGGGTAAGGCTGTCTCCTGCCAGATCACATCCTGCTGCTGAAGAGAGATGGGCAGTGTGCTTTGGATGGGGTCAAAAGAGCACCACCAATGTTGTTTTCCAAGATGGTGTCTTTTGCTGCCATGGTGGTGGTCAAGATGAGAAATCTTAGAGGACGCAACAACATGTTGAAACGGGTGAGGTGGCAGATGACCACACGAGGAGGTTCTCCCAATAGACTACCTATACAGAGTTTGCGGTCCCCATCAATCACCAAGGCACAGGCTGATTCCAGCTCTGCCTGCAGAGTCTGCGCAGCCATGAGGTGTTCCAAAGGGCAGCCTTCTTCCCACATTTTCCATCCCAAATGCCTTACATCTTGACTTGCAGGCAACAGGAAGTGGTCTGAGTCCCTGGGTGTGGCTTGAGCATATATGAGACTTCAAAACCCACCCCCATAGTGACATACTTCCTCCAACAAAGCCATATCTCCTCTTAGTGCCACTCCTTTGAGGGCCATTTTCTCTCTAACCACCATACCTGGCCTGGGACTTGCTATATAGACGAGTGAGAAAGTTTGTGTCAAAAACCAAAGTGGACAATACTTGAAGAGCAGTACATGAAGCTGATCTTTGACATCCACACTCGCATGCACACATATG
Organism: Microtus pennsylvanicus; assembly: GCF_037038515.1. Lineage (NCBI taxonomy): Eukaryota > Metazoa > Chordata > Mammalia > Rodentia > Cricetidae > Microtus > Microtus pennsylvanicus. Next base: position 2,363,159 of record NC_134580.1, read on the forward strand.
TGAACACCCATGTCCACCCATATCTGTACCAACCTTTATATGCATGTGTATATGAACACACAAACACACACATAATCCAGAGCTAGGCATAGCTGTTTCTTTAACCCCAACCCCTAGGAGGCCGAGAAGGACTGATGTAAGTTTAAGGCCAGCCTGGGCTACAAATCAAAACCCTATCTCAGAACCAAAAAAAAAAAAAATTAAAATAAACAAAACGCATCAGTTGTATTGTTGCGTGGGGAACTAGTTAGTGGGATGTTGCAAGCTTAGGGCTCCAGACCTCTGTCCCACTGGCCTATGCTGCTGAGGATCCACCATGCCTTGCAAATTCACACTGCACCTCCAGCCATATCACTTCTGGTTTGGTGATGGCCTAGGCATTTCTCATCCTTCCCCCAGCTCTTACATACAAGATATGGGAGCCCAGAAGGACCCTCTCCCACACTCTGTAGCTTCCTCTGTTGTATCTGCAGACAGTCTCGCCATCACCCTACTCTGAAGCTCTCTGGATGAGTGTCCCAGAAGCTGACAAGATGCATGATCGTCTCTCTTGCACACAGAAATACCATGGCAACAGCAACTCCGTGACAACAGCAAAAGGAAGCCAGACTGGAAGTTGCCAGCTCAGAGTGGCAGACCATCTGGGAGGCCACTCCTCCAAATGTTGCCTGCTCTAACTCCTCATCTCAGCCGGGCTTTCATACATAGCAGGGGTGACATTTAAGTGCCACGAGAATAAACAATGGTGAACATGCACTCCCTCCCCACACTGTACATTTTTCTGCCCTGATATAATGGAGACAATGAGTAAAGGAAACCAAAGAGGGCCCTAGGTTGGAGTGAACAAGCACAGTAACAAGGGGTTTAGATCTGTATGAGGGGGGAGCCGTCATATAACCAGTGGCCCGATCTGTGTATTCATGATTACAGAGCTAAGATCATCTTAGAAGCCGATTTTTCACATAGGAAAAAAAATGTGTTCGTGTATATATTAGTGAAAAGCCTCCATCAACTGCATCCCTGGTGCATAGGTTCCCACGAGCTTGCCTTTCCTTCCAAGGACAGTAGTCTCCCTGGATACACATAATATCTGCTAAGAACTATGGTAGGCGCATGCACATGTATTGCCTCATTTAGTCTTTGCAACAGGATTAGCAGATACAATGAAGATATGTGAAGAGATGCAAAGTGCTGCTGGGGGAGGTGTGAACTCTTGTCAAAGTCATCCTAGACACTCTCCCTGATGTTCCTAAGGAGTCCTGCCATGGGCAGGGACCAGCCCAAATACAAGGAGTTGGAGCAAGGCTGTTTGCGGTAGTCAGCCAGGATATGCAGACAGTAGCTGTGGTTTGCCTCTAACAATGTCAACAGCTCCCTGTCCCCACCTCTCATATCCCACACAACTGTCTTAGAGCCCTCAGCCTGGACCTAGGCACAGGGCCTACTCAGGGCCATCTCCTAAGATACAGGCTGCCAGTTCTCTGTGTGGCTCTTGACAGAATGGACGAGAACACAGCTGTGCCAACCACTCGCAGGTCAGCAAAGACACAGAACAAGCAGGATCTTAAGATGTATGGAGCTAGAGGAAAGTCTAGTGGGAGCCACCTAAGGGCACCAAAAGCAGGCAGGGCAGGTTTCCAGTACTGAGAAGCCAGTGCTGTGGTAAAGTCAGGGTCAAGGGTGGGCTGCGGGGACCCCATGCAGAGACTGAGTAGGAGAAACTGATTGAGGAAGATTGTTTGCTCTGGGCACTGGGATTTAGGAGACATTGGAAATGAGGGTAGGTGCAGAGAGCGGTGTAGCAGATTTACGAGAGGACATGGTTAGAAGAGGCCATGGACCAGGATAGGAGGAGTCATCGGGAGACTGGAGCTAGTGTAAAGAGTGATCTGAGTGATGGGTACTGGGGGCGCGGGGCACAAGCTCAGGAAAGGTCAGGCTAGGCAGGCTGGGAGCTGTCAGTTTCCAGAGACGTCTGCCCTTGACATTCTTTTCCTTCTTTCTTTCCACAGCACTTTTTAAAAATTTGTCATGACTATTTTCATCTCATAGGACCAGGTGTTAAACCTAAGGTCTTATAGATTCTCAACAAGCCCTCATTTACATTTGAAACTCACTTTTTATTTTGAGAAAAACTTCCTAGATTGGCCACAAACTTGTCATCCTTCTGCCTTAGCCTACTGGGCAGCTAAGACTACAGGCCTACTATACCAGGCCGTAGAGGGCATTCTTAGTTCTCCTGACACTTCCCTGGGCTCCACCCTGCCTGCTGAGAAAATTTCAGCTATTCCTGCTTCATGTCCCCAAGGCCTGTGTGGTACTGCACTGGGCTGGCCTAGGCTTTCTTCCAATTTCCTTTCCCCACCAGCAGCTCTGGGAAGCCTTAGTTGCTGGCTAGGACCATCAGGCCCTGAATGCATGTTTCAGCACTGCCTTGGAGCTGGAGACTCCTCTGCTTCCCGCCCTCCAATCGGCAGCAGAGCCCATCTGTTCTCCCCCGAGTGTGAGGTGAATCATGCCCTTCAAAAGAATTACTGGAGCCCTCACTGCCAATGACTGCCAGCACTCGCTTGGAAATAGGGTCTCCGTGATACCAGCTTCTCCCAGCCTTGAAAGATTAGTGTTTCACAAGAAGAGAAGGAGACATATGGACACCACGTGACAGAGGAGACAGGGATGCAGACATCGGAGGGTACAGCTGCACGAAGCCCCTGGGACAGAGACTGGGAGAATGGTCCTCCTGCCATGGGGCCTCTGACAGTGTAGACTCCTGGCTTCCAACACTGTAGGTAGGAAATGTCTGCCCAATAAGTCACCCAGCCTCATGCTTTGCTTGAGATGGATTGCTTCCCAGAGCCCCTCAAACTGTTTCCTCTCCCTGCCCAACTCGTATCTATCTAGTGCAGGCTTGTCCCCCTCTCTTTCCATCTCCTGCATGCCGGCAAAGTCAAATCATCTGGAGTGCTCCAAGGGCCTACTCTGTCCCTGTCCTAACCTTTGCCCATCACTGTTGCCGTGTTCGGAGGGTGAACTACCTGTGGCCACGAAAAGGCCCAGGTCATAGCTTGCTGCGTCAGAGACTTATTCTGGGAGATGCCATCCACTTTGTGGTTCTTCCTCTCTGTCTACCTGCTGCAGTCAGCCTGATGTGTCTGGACCAATTTAATTGCTTCTGTGTACCCAGTATCTTTCCCTGTCCCTAAGCCTAAGTGACTTGAAAGCAAAGAGTGTGTCCCATGGCAGGACTGTGGTAGGTTCAGTCGGTTTGGTACACAGATGGCTGCAAGAACTGGTTGGGGGGTGGTCAGATGGTAGGGAGCCTAGGGAAGCTTCCATGCCCCTAGCTCAGTCTGGACAGGAGACCCTGAAGACGTGGGATCAGCAAGAAGAAAACCTGAAATTGTGGAACCAATGCTCACTCCACTTGGTGACTGATTATCTTTAAGGGAGACTACAAACCGAGGTGCAGGTTTTCAGGCGGGTTCTGTGTATGTGCGTAGACGTGGGTAGGTGTGTGGGCTACTGAGCCTTCAGCTGTAGTGAATGCACTCTTGTTGCAAACCGTGGAGGAAGAGGCACAATCCAGGGTCGGGCAGCTGCCACTTCCTCCTTGCCTGCAGACCGCTGACCACAGGCGGCACTTTCTCTGAGATTGCTTCCCCTGAGGTCTGCAGGTCTGCATGCAGCTTCCTCAGGCACTGCCCTGCGCCTGGCCCTGCCCTGCCCGCTGCCCTCCAAGCTCCCTGTAACCTCTCTACAGCCCTACAGAGGAAGCGGAAGCATCCAGGAGATTCTGTTCCTGTTACTTGTTCATAGCGGATGATCCTGGAATGGGGTCCTGGTGTATTTGTTTCCAGAGAACGTCACCACAAAGTGGATTGGCGTAAGCCATTCCAGAGCCAGGTTTGAGATCAAGGTGTCCCGGGAACCCCTCTGAAGGCGCTAGCTTGGGCTTGGGGGTGGGGGATCCTCCCTTGTTCTAGCTGCCTCTGCTGTACTCCCTTACACCTTACCACTTCTCTCCTTGTAAAAGGACACTTACTACTGGGGTTTCAGGGAGATGTCATTTCGAGAGCCACCCGTCTCTTCAAAGAAGGGCCCGTTTACCAGGAGCCATCTCCAGATGAATCTTTTGGTGGTATGCCATTCAGCCCACTCCCTTAGGGACAACGATCTGACCCTGCCTAGTGGGAGAGGGCTGGGGAAACACTAGACAGAAGCAAGTGGCTGCTGGCTTGTTCCAAATATAAAGTGGGGGCTGCCCACCTCCAATAGCCTTCCCCAGGAAGAGCTTGCCCCGAAGTCTTTCTTCCTCTCTTCTTTCCACACGGTGACCCTGAAAGCTGTTCACTTTTACAGCTGTGCAGAGGCCTCCCAGGCTTCCTGCTCCTCCCCCAACCAATCTGCCTCCTTTATAATCCCAGGCCTCCGTCCTGATTTCTAGTCTCTCTCTCTCTCTCTCTCTCTCTCTCTCTCTCTCTCTCTCTCTCTCTCTCTCTCTCTCTCTTCCTCTCCAACTTCCTGGCCCTCCTGCTGCAGGCAGAGGAAACTGCAGAGAAACGTGGAAGAAAGACCCTTTCCTGAGCCCTGCTGCCTCCTGGCCCCCTGTGGGGATCCCCATGTGTCCTCTGAGCCACCCTCTTCAGAGGAATGCATTGGGCTAAGATTAGGACACTTGGAGTCCTTGGTGAGAACACTGTGAGGGCCCTTGGCAACCCTTGCCACCACTGACAGCCTTGAACTCATGAATCCTCCTCCCTGTGTCCACGTGCATGCATTGGCCCTTCTCAGTGGAGAAACCCCTCCTTCCTGAGGACCACCCAATGCCCCTCATATGCCAGGCGACACTAGTTACTGCTTGTCCTAGCCCCCACTCCAAATCTCAGTGCCCCCACTTGGTTCCTTTCTAACATGTTCTGCCATGGGCAATGTCTCGCCCCTCATCAGGTTTCATGGAGGCAAACTGACTCGGCTCTTGGGTTTTCAACCATTCCCACCCTTTACTTCCTCCCTGGGCAAAATGACCCAAGGTCTTCCTTAGTGGCACTGCTTGCCTGTGGCCCATAAGGTGCCTCCCTGAGGAGGTCAGACCGTGCCCTACTTAAAGCACTTGTTTTCAGGCTGCTGCTTCTCACCATTTTGAATATAACTGCCAAGATCTTTTTGTTTTGTTTTGTTTGTTTTTCTATTTTTGTGTGTTTGTTTTGTTTGTTTTTTTGAGACAGGGTTTTTCTGTGTAGCCCTGTCAGGCTGGCCTCCAACTCAGAGATCCTCCTGCCTCGACCTCCTGAGTGCTGGAACTAAAGACGTGCGTCACTACAGCTGGGAGTTCTCCGCATCTTAAACAGCCACCAGCGGTTTAGTAATCTGTCTGTCACGGACAAATAATATTATATTTACAAGAAGCTAGGGACAAAGGTCAGTTGGTAGAGGAAACTCTGGCCCCTGTCCCCCAGGAGAGCGCAAACAGGGTGTGGCGATGCACACCTGCAATCCCAGCATTCAGGAGGTGTGTGGGGATACCAGGAGTTCAAAGTCATCTTTGGTTACATAGTGAGCTGGCAACTGTCTTAAAAAGAAACTATTACCACCTATTAATTTATCCAATGAGCACACAGGAACTTCAGACTATGTCAGAGGGTCTGAAGAGATGGCTCTGTGGGGGAATGTAGCGAGCTGTGTGAAGCCACATCTGATAATCAGCTCCTAATTATGCCTAAGACCTGACTTATGCTATTATCACACAACGATCATCAGCTGCCTGCATATGCGTGGGTCTATGGGCAGTGCCCACCTGGCAATCGGGGATTGGCAGCCCATGCCTACTTAAGGGCCGGGAGAGGTTTGCCCGGGGAGAGAGAGAGAGAGGGGAAGAGAGAGGGGAAGGAGAGAGAGAAAATGAATAAAGTCCTGAAATAAACTGCAGTGAGAAGAGCTCCGGTGTGTCGTGACGGGAAAGCACAGGCTGCTCTTCCAGAGGACTTGGGTTTGGTTCCCAGCACCCACCTGGCAGCCCCTACCCCTCTGTAGCTCCAGATCCAGAGGATCTGATGCCCTCTTCCAAGCCTCCACAGGCACCGGATACAAGTGCTACACACATATACATGTGAGTAAAACAGCCATCCACATAAAAATAAACAAACAAGGAAATAAAGTTTACCAGAAAATTCAGGTCCATAAGCTTATCAAATACTCCAGACCGACAAATGGTGAAGCCCCCCTTCGCTGGAATGATGAAAAGGGGGGCACCCTAAGACAGTGTGGCAGACGCTGATCTCTCACCTGTCACTCATCGTGAGCCTTGGCTAGGAAAATCGTCATAGCAAATAAACAATTTCCTTGTCTGTTCCCTGCTCCAGCACAGATGTAGTTTCTCCTGCCTGTGACATAGAGCCCACTTAAACTGCCTGCCCAGGACCTGCCTTTACATCTTCCTGCCTGGATGGCGCTGTGCCTACAGACTGTAAACCTTCTTGTGCATTGCACTTTGCGTGAGTGCATGTGTGTGTATGCATGCATGCTTGTTGCTATGTGAAGTGTAATGTTCAATCTGAGAGTTAACATTAGAAATTAAGGTTGGAGCCAGGTGGTGGTGCATGCCTTTAATCCCAGCATTTGGGAGGCAGAGGCAGGCAGATGTCTGTGAGTTCAAGACCAACCTGGTCTACTGGTCTACAGAGCAAGTTCCAGGAGCTATACAGAGAAACTCTGTCTCTAAAAACCAGAGAGAGAGAGAGAGAGAGAGAGAGAGAGAGAGAGAGAGAGAGAGAGAGAGAGAGAGAGAGAGAGAATGAGGTTGGAACAGAAGAACCTGTGAAGAAGCCTGGGGCTATATCTTAGTTAGTAGAGCACTTGCCTAGTATACACAAGGGCCCCCAGGTTTGATCCCCAGTACCACATGAGCCAGGCAAGGTGGCACTGTAATCCTAGCACTCTAGAGGCAGATGAGGAGGATCAGAAGTTCAAAGTCATCCTTAGCGACACAGAGAGTTTGAGGCCAGGCTAGACCGTGTGATACTCTGTCTCAAAAAGACCCTGTGGAGACCAGTGATCATGTCTACCAAGTAAAATCACAAGTACTTGAATTAAAGCTGATGAAATTATAGAAAGACCCTACACATGCCTATATATTGGCCAGCTCCCAGGGCGGGCTCTTCTCCAGTGGGCATGAGTCCTTGACTGCCTGCCCTGCCCTGCTGATTCCTGGAGTAGCTCTGGTCCATTCAGAGGGAAGGCACAAGAACCCAGGCATCTCCTCTCCAAGGGCATCTCATCTCCATTTCCCAGCAGCACAGCCTAGTGCCTGTTGCCTAGGGACCCCGAATGCAGTGGTGGAATGAGACAGTACCCTCACCGTGTCACTCTTGGTACTCACACTCAAGGGGTTGGCTATTTACCCCCAGGAGATTAAGGAGGGACCTGAGGTCAGTCCTGAGCCTCAGCTGCTTGTGTAAATGTGGTACCAAGAGGCACAGGAGACAGTAGATTCATACCCTGCCTCTGTTTTTGGATGGGAAAGTGAAGGCACCGGGGTGCAAACTTAAGTAGCTGTGGATAGAGAAGCCAACAAGGCTTCTCATCACCAGGATCAAAACTCAGGGTCTCTTATAGAGTACGCCAGTGGTCAGTAGCCCAGCATCCAGCCATCCTTCACAACCTCAGTGCCCAGAGATGGGAATGGTGGAGATCCAGGACTCCCTTCCTCAGCCTCATCTTCCTTAGATCCCCTCAGCCTGCTCCTACAGGAAGCCCTCCCAACAGATCATTTCCTACAGAGGAAATCGCCTTTGTCCTGGAAGGGCAAATCTGGCTCCAAGAGGCCAGGCCCCTTGAGGGCTATTGTTTGGTGCTTCCTTCTTGGAAGCTGGCCTTGGACTCCTGGGCCCCTTGCTGCCTGGTGTCCAGTCCTAGTACTCCCAGTGGCAGGCAGCCTAAGAGCACCGTAAGAGCAGCCGGTTACACAACTAGGACTTAACTTAGTTCCTGCCCTCTGGGACACAAGGGTATAACAATTTTCAAGGCAGAGTCATGCAGAACTGCCCAGAATCATCTAGAACCATGCTGCAAAGCCTTTCCCAAATTCCTCACACTCAGATGCTATGAGAGATAATACAATGGTTGCAGCCTGTGTCTCTGTGTGTATGTGTGTGTTTGCATGTGCATGCATGCTTGCATGCACTCCTGCTGCATCTAGAGAACAACCTCAGGCATCATCCTCAGAAACATGCCTCGCACTTTTTCTTTCTTTCTTTGTTTATTCTATTTTTTCTGAGACAGGGTCTCAAACTTGTTATTAGCTAAAGGCAGCCTTGAATCCTCCGGCCTCTATCTCCCAAGTGCCCCTCTCTAAGTTCTGGGATTGCACGTGTATGCCACCACACTTAATTTATTCAGTGCTAGGAGCTGAGCTCAGAGCTTCATGTGCCCTAGGCAGGCACTCTACCTACATCTCCAGCTAGTCTGAAATGTTTGAGACAGGGTCTCTCACTGGCCTGGAGCCCCAAAGATCCTCCTGTCTCTTACCCCCCAGCACTGGGGTTACAAGTGTACCACCACACCCAGAATTTTTACCCGGGTTCTGGGAATCCAGTTCAGACCCTCATGTTTACAAAGCCTCAACAGCCCACTTAGCAGGCCCTGCCTCCACCTTTTAGTTACCATGAATAAAGCTGCTTTAACCTGTCTGTTTAAATATCTGTTGGACGTCCTGCTTGTAATTACTTGGAGGTAGAAACAAAGAACCAGGATTGCTGTGTTATAGGACAGCTCTGTCTTTAATGCTTTGGGGCTTACCGTGTTTCTCCCAATGTCTGCCGGGGTTTATTAGACCCCCACATGGTGTCTAAGGCTCTGTTCCTTTTCCTCTCCATCCTTGCTAGCGCCTGTCATTTTCTCCCTTCTGCTATCCTGATGGGTGTGAGCGGCGTGCCACTGTGGGTTTGACTTACATTTTCTTGTTGACTCGTGATGAGATTTCATGTCCGTGTGGTCTGTTGCACATCTTCTCTGAAGAAATGTCTCCAAATTCCTTGCCGATGTTGTAATCGGGTGTTTGATTTTTCTGGGCCGACTGTTGTCTGAAGCTCCTCGACTGCAGGGGTGGCCACTAACCCACTCTGCCTGGTTTCTGCATCCTCCATTCTGAGCCCCCAGTGGGTTCTTCCATCAGATGCCTGGGGCACAGTAACTGGTGGAGAAGACCCCATTCTTCACTCTGTGCCTACCTGAGCTGTCCCCTACCTGCCTGTCTCCCTCTCAGCTTCCTCTGGCTTCCTTAGTCATCCTCAAAGTGCTCAGTCACGTGGAGCTGGATTCAAATCTAGCCAATGTGCAGGAGGCCGCCAGGAAAACACCAGACACTGAAACAGCCTGTTGCCTTCTGTCTGCCTTGAACCCAGTATATCTGATACGCATCAGTGAGTTCTTGCTCTATTTTTCTGAGACAGGGTCTCACTACGTAGGTCATGTTGACCAAAAACATGCAATCCTCCTGCCTCAGTCTCCCCAGTGATGGAATTAAAGGTGTGTGTCACCATGCCCAATGAAACAATAATCCTGCTGCTTTTGGAACAAGGGTGGGTAGGTGTACTGGTTAACCTTCCGTTGCACCACCAGATACAGAATCACCTTGGAGACACACCAGAGGCTTTCCAGAAAGGTGTAACTGAAGCGGAAAGACTCACCGTGGAGTGTGGTGACAGTACCCGTGGCCTCGGGTCCCAGACTGAGAAAAAAGAAAGGAGTTGAACTCAACATTCATGACTCTTGGTTTCCTGACTCAAGACCGAGTGTGACCAGCTGTCTTTGCTCCTGCCGCCATGCCTTCCTCACTGTCTGAGTTAGGGTTGTGTTGTTGTTGTTGTTGTTTTGGTGTGAAGAGACACCATCCACAGCAACTCTTATAGAGGAAAGCTGGCAGACACCGTGCTAGAGTAGTAGCTGGGAGTTCTACATCTGGATCAGCAGACAGCAGGAAGAGAACGTGACACTGGGCCAGGCTGGAGTATTTGACACCTCAAAGCCCACCCCCCAGTGACACATTTCTGTAGTTGGCTCTTTTTTTTTAACTCTTTAGGGCCTTGCCCCCAACTCTTAAATAAATCACAGAGATTTAGTCTTCCTTACAAATGCCCAGCCTTAATTGGCTTGTTTCTAGCCAGCTTTTCTAACTTAATTTATCCCATTTCTCTTTAACTGTTTTACCTTGGGGCTTTTTACCTTTCTTTATGCTAGGTATCTTTCCTTCTTATTCCATGGCCGGCTATGTGACTGGGCAGCTGGCCCCTGGAGGCTTCCTCTCCTTTTCCTTTTCTCACTCCTTCCTCATCCCTAGAGCCTAGATTTCTCCTCCAATTTATCCTCTCTGCCTGACAGCCCTGCCTACCCCCCTCCTGCGTAGCTATGGGCTGTTCAGCTCTTTATTAGACCAACCAGGTGTATTAGACAGGCAAAGAAACATAGCTTCACAGAATTAAACAAATTCAATGCACATTAAAGACTGCAACACATCTTTGCATGATTAAACAAATATTCCCCAGGATAAATGAATGTAACACGCCTTTAACTAATATCCCACAACACACTTCCTCTAACAAGGCCACACCTCCTAATACCGCCATGCCCTATAGGTCTATGGGGACCATTTTCATTAATATCACCACACTTACCAAAGTGGACTGTTCCCTAAAAGAGTGAGCCTACACAGGTGAAGAGCACTAGCTGCTCTTCCAGAGGTCCTGAGTTCAATTCCCGGCAGCCACAAGATGGCTCACAACCATCCGCGATGAGATCTGGTGCCTTCCTCTGGCCTGCCAGCATACATGAAGGCAGAACACTGTATATGTAATAAATAAATAAATTTTAAAACAAGTGAGCCTAAATAAACTTCTTATTTTGCTTTTTTTCCGAGTCAGAGATGCTTGATTAGGAGTGCTTATAGCTCTATCAGAGGACTAGAGTTCAGATTCAAGTGCCTACATCAGGCAGCCCACAAACACCTGTAACTCCAGCTCCAAGGAGTCCAGCATCTTTTTCTGGCTTCCATAGCCACATGCGTGCGCACACACACACACACACACATACACACACACACACACACACACACACACACTTTTTTAAGTTTTAAGTTGATTTGTTATATATTTTGTCTCGGCATTGAGCCAGCCCAAGGGTCACAATGCTGAGTTTGGAATCTAATCTGCACTCGGAGCCCATATCTAGCATGAATCCCATACCTTACATGTCCCAGTCACCAGCTCTCTACCTTTTTGGATCTGAAAGTCAAGCACCTTCCACCCAACCCGAGTCGTCAGTATGGCACCAGTGCATGGCCCAGTTCTCCTGGTTCTGTCCTGCTTATATAATCTGTCTTCAACTTAACCAGCCCTCATAGCCTATTCTTCCTTCTCCCCACTCCATGGGGTATCCCTGCCACAGGACTGGCTGGCTCCCCCTGGTTCCCTCTGATCCTCTCTGAGCTTGGACTCATGCCTCAAGCTGTCCTTCTTTCTCCTAAGAAGCCTGGTCCCATGGACAGTCCTAGCCTAGCAAGGTGCCATATGGGTATGGCCTCGTGGGTCACACTTCCTACACGCCAAACACGAACTCCTATGCTGAGCTTTCCCACTGCTTGAGCCCTGCTGGGTTCTAGAGCAAGGCAGTTGCTACAGAGGCTTCCTACCCTATGCCTCAGTGCTCCAGCATAAGATATGTTATAGCCGAGGAGTTGGCTTGCCCTAGCACAGGTCAGAGTGAAGTGCTGAGCAATTCAGACTCCTCAGGCATCCTTAACCAGGGAGGGAGAGGAGTTGGAGGTGGGTTCCCTGGCTCCATCTCTTCAGCCATTCACTCTAGTTGTGTTCCCCATACTTCCCCAGAAGTGTCTGCAGAAGTTCCCTACCCAATCGATGCCTTTTGTTAATCTTCCTTCCCAGTTGTGGGAGACAATAGTGAGGTAGGGAAGATCCGATATTCGGCCACCGTTAAACCTTGGGTTTAATTTTCGGTCTTGCTGTTCGTAAGCCAAGTAGCTTTAGTTACCACCTCATTCCTTCATAATGGGGTCGTGATTCCCCAAGCATCTCTTGTTGTTAAGTTCAGACTTAAACCTGGGCCAGCCCCTGGGACAGTCTCTGATGTTCTATAAGAAAAGTAAAAAGCCCCAAGGCAAAACATAGATAAATAAAAACAGGTTAAGTTGGGCTGGAGAGATGGCTCAGTGGTTGAGAGCATTGCCTGCTCTTCCGAAGGTCCTGAGTTCAATTCCCAGCAACCACATGGTGGCTCACAACCATCTGTGGTGAGGTCTGGTGCCCTCTTCTGGCCTTCAGGCATACACACAGAAAGAATATCATATACATAATAAATAAATAAATATTTTAAAAAAAAGAAACAGGTTAAGTTGCTGGGCGGTGGTCATGCACACCTTTAGTTCCAGCACTCAGGAGGCAGAAGCAGGTAGATCTCTGTGAGTTCGAAGTCACCCTGGTCTACAAAGCGAGTTCTAGGACAGGCTCCAGAGCTACAGAAAAACCCTGTATCAAAAGCAAAACAAAACAAAATAGAAAGAGGTTAAATTAAGTTAAAAGAGCTAGTGGGACAAGCCTAAGCTTGAGCATTCATAATTAATAATCAACCTCTGTGTCTCTATTTGGGAGCTGGTTGGTGACCCAAAGAAAATTCCAACTACAACACATTTTGGGAGCAAGAGAGGTGACTCAGTGCTTAAGAGCTTTGACTGCTCCTCCAGAGGATCTACGTTCAATTCCTAGCACCCACACGGTGGCTCACAACTATCTCTAACTCCAGTTCCAGGGAATTTTATTCCCTCTTCTAGATTTGGAGGGCACTAGGCATGCAGATGGTGCACAGATGTACAAGCAGGCAAAACACATATACGTCAATTAAAAAAATACATTAAAGAAGCTGGGAGGTGGTGGTGCACACCTTTAGTCTCAGCACTCGGGAGGCAGAGGCAGGCAGATCTCTGTGAGTTCAAGACCAGCCTGGTCTACAAGAGCTAGTTCCAGGATAGGCTCCAAAGCTACAGAGAAAATCTGTCTTGGGGAAAAAAAAAACAAAAACAAAAAAAAAATTAAAGAAAAAACAAAACAAAACAAGGTTTTGGGAAATAACAGAGTGTCTAGAGCACTTGCCTAGCTTGCAGAAGTCCCGAGCAAAAAGTGGAGGAAATGAGCTTTTTAATACCTTACACAGGTAGCACGGGTCAAACCCATTTAAGTCACCTGACCTCTCACAGGCAGGTGTGTGGCTGAAATCAAGTGACTGAAAGCATCAACCACAGGGCCAGGCAGGAGGAGGGGGCTGGAAAGGTGCGGTGACCTCTCCATCCCTCCCTGGAGTGCTCACCAACCTAGAGCTCGCCAACGCAGGCTCCAGGCTATGCCCCTGGTGGGAGCCCAAAGGTTCATACAGTCCGCGCTCAGGCAGTGGCTGGTGAATGAACAGAGGACCTGCCTGGATATGACTGCTTTCCAGATCACAATGGAAAGAAGACTGGAGCTCTTTGGTCCTGGGCCTGGCCTCTTGAGCCAGCCCTGAGCCTGGCTTGGTTTCCTGGCTCTTACCTGCTGGGCACAGGGTGGAAGAGCGACTCTTCCAGCAGGCCTTCCGCACCTCCCCAGCCAGACTGCCTCCTTGGACGTTTTTCTCTTTTCCAGCTCTCGTGATTGTTAGGATGTACATACAAGAGAGTCCTGTGTGGGAAGAGGGATTCCAAGTCTCATAAATAATGTGATGACACAGTGTTTTCCTCAACCCCCCCCCAAAATAATATACAGAAGCCCAACTAGGTTCCTAATCAGCACTGTGCCACCCACAGGGAATGCTCTTGTGGTTAAGGTTGGTTTGGGTGCCTGCCAGGGGAAGTTCAAGTTGTTATAGCTGAAGGGATGTATCCATGCCTTCCATGTGCTTGTGTGTACAGGTACATATGTGCATACATGCTTATGAGCTGCATGTGTCTACATGTGAGCATGCACTTGTGTGGGTGTGAATATAGGTGCATACCTTGTGTGTGTGTGTGTGTGTGTGTGTGTGTGTGTGTGTGTGCTGTTTGTGGTCCTGGATGGAGGAGGAGTCTCTGACCCAGCCTTTCCCAGACACTGATGTAGCGTTTGTACGGTAGTACTTTTTGGTCTTTGGATCTTTCTCCTATTAACTCTTTTGAACATTATAACAGCCAGGTGGTCAGAGCTACTTACTGTAGGTTTATTTGTTTCTTTGTTTTTCAAGACAGGGTTTTTCTGTGTAGCCCTGGCTCTCCCGGAATTCACTCTGTAGACCAGGCTGGCCTTAAACTCAGAGATTCACCTGCTTCTGCCTTCCGAGTGCTGGGATTAAAGACGTGCACCACCATTCCCGGCTAGAGCTGCTAAAGTTTTAGCATCTTAGAGAATTAATTTGTTGTCACAAAGCTAGGCTGTGGGAACCAGGACTCGAGCCCACATGTCTCAGTCCCAGGCACTGAGATCCCCAGGAACACCTGGGATGAGGGGGTGGGCCCTGCCCACAAAGCTTCTGCTTTATTGTAGATGTTTCACAGTTGCCAAAAGATCTGGGAATATAGCCTATGACCTATGATGATGGAAGAATCAAGGTCAGATCCAGGGAAGGTCACCATATGGGGCCCCATGATCTGGTCATTGTGCACAACAAGCAGATATAGTAGCTTAACCGTTGGGAACGTATGTCTTGAACCAAACAAGAAAGCTGGAGGAGGTTCAGGGCTGGAATGTCTGCACGAGGAGGCCAATCAAAGTGAGGTCTCCTCTAGCTCCTGGCCCTTCCATCTTGAGATGTGAAGAAAAAGCATGTACTACCTTGCCTGGCTTCCTTGTTTTGTTTTTTATAAGGGGAATTACATATTAGCACAGACTGGCCAGAAACTCGGTATATAGTCCAGGCTAGCCTTAACTCATATATTTCTGCTTCAGTTTCTTTCTTTTTTTAAAAAAAATTTTATTTATTTATTTATTATGTATACAACATTCTGCCTCCATGTGTGCCCGCATGCCAGAAGAGAGCACCAGATCTTATTACAGATGGTTGTGAGCCACCATGTGGTTGCTGGGAATTGAACTCAGGACCTCTGGTAGAGCAGCCAATGCTCTTAACCATTGAGCCATCTTTCCAGCCCCCCTGCTTCAGTTTCTTAAGCACTGGGATTACAGATGTGCACCACCATGTCTGGCAAAAGATGCCTATCTGTCAAATCTGGTGAAATCTCTAGCCCAGGGTGGGGGTTCCAGTAGTGGATATGAGCTTAATCATGGGGGCCTTGCTCGATTCCACATCAACTGCCCTCAGACCGAACAGGACTGAGCAGGTGACTTGGTGGGAAAGGTAACTGGCAGATAGTGGCAATGGGAGAGGAAGGAGGGAGCCGTGTAGCAGGAGGCTGTGAGGAGGGGCAGCCTAGAGTCACCAAGCTGAAACATAATGTGACCCAGGGAGGGGGACTTGGCAGCTTTCCTGAAGGTGAGCCGGCAGAAGCTCTAACTGATGACTTGCAATGAGACCTTTGCCCTGTCGTTTCACACCCGGTCGGTCACCCGTTAAGTCCTCGACGTGTCTTCCTCTGAAAGCGGTCATCAGAAATGGTCTCACCAGTGTCTGGCAAACATTGGGGTTAAAGCTTGCACAGAAGAGCTGCCCGGCAGGGCCACTGAGGGCCAGTTCCCACCAAGATTCAGAGGCGGTGGCCTGGCTTCTCTGAGAGCTTAATCCGTTTTCTGTATCGGTGCTTCCCTCTCTGTGCAGGTTCAGGTGGCACAAGGGGCACAGACACCAGCTGGCATAGAGACCAGAGGACCCATGAGGCCTGGCATCTCACAACAGCTGCTCTGAAACTGAGGTGCCAGCTGGCACCTGACCAGGATGCCCTGTGAAGTTGCCTTCACAAGTCATTCATAAAAAATCCTAAAGGGCTGGCACCGTTCCCTCCACTACCCACTGCTACCACAGTGTCCTCTCTGCCCTGATGGATGGCTTCTTATTTCCCAGAGCCATACCTGTGGGGTGTCGGTGCTGAACAGGCAGCAATCTCTGCTGTCATTCTGGATCTCAGACAGAACCCGTGGGCAGCCTGCAGTGGGCACATCTGCTCATAGCTGCCTGTCCTCACATCAAGCTGGAGGAGAGGCTGACAGTTAAAAGAGCAATGGCAATGGGCAGGGTTCCTATTAAAGCAAAGGTTGCCACGAAGGAGCTTCAGGAACGCAGGAAGGCACCCGAGCCAGCCAGAGCTCAGAGAAGACATCTGGGAGGCGGTTATGTGGTGATGCCTACGCTGAAGACTAAGATGTAGGAGATGCTGGAATAATGGCCAGGCGCTTCTAAATTCACGAGACAAGAAACCACAGGCACAAGAAACTCCAATAACTCCAAACCAAGAGGAAAACTAGATCCCAGACATGATCACCTAGCTGGGGGGAGGGGGGTCCAAAGTGAACATCTTTAAACCAACTAGCGGGAGAAAAATGGAACAGGAAGCTATAGAGTGGCTCAGTGGTTAAGAGCACTTTCTGCTCTTAGAGAGGACCAGGGTGGGTTCCTAGCACATAAGTGGCAACTCCAAACCATCTGTAACTGCAGTGCCAAGGAATCTGACACAACTCTCCTCTGGCTTTGATGGGCACCAGACATTCAAGTGGTACTTATATATAATATACATGCAGGCACTCACACATAGATATTAAAAAAATTTTTTTGGCTTTTTTGTTTTTGTTTTTTGAGACAGAATTTCTCTGTGTAACAACCTTGGCTGTCCTGGAACTCACTCTGTAGACCAGGTTGACCTTGAACTCACAGAGTTCAGTCCGCCTCCACCTCCCAAGTGCTGGGATTAAAGGTGTATATCACCACTACTCTATAGTCAGACTTTCCTCTGGGCCACCAGCTCACAAATTATGACAGGGAGACTTATTAATTATGAAAGCTTGGCCTATAGCTTAGGCTTGTTCCTAACCGACTCTTATAACTTAAATTAACCTATTTATATTGATCTACATTCTATCATATGGAGTTACCTCTCTTCCATCTTGCTCCTCCTGTTTCCTCTGTCTTCTGTATGTCTAGATTCTCCTCCTCTTCTTTTGTTTCTCTGGAAATCCTGCCTATTCTTCCTGCCTAGCTGTTGGCCATTCAGCTCTTTATTAAACTAATCAGAAGGTAGCTTGGCAAAGACACATCTTCAGTGTGAAATATTTTGCAACACTATGCCTTAAAAAAAAATCTTTAAATAAGCTGGGGGGTGGTGGTGCATATCTTTAATCCTAGCACTTGGGAGGCAGAAGCAGGCAGATCTCTGAGTTTGAGGCCAGCCTCATCTACAGAGCAAGCTGCCGGATGGTCAGGACTACACGGAGAAATCCTGTCTTGAAAAACAACACCACACAGACACACAAATACACAAACACAAACATTCACATGCACACATCATCATTAATGAGAGGTTACAAATTTGCAATTGGTGGTTTGACTAAGTTTTGAAATGAAACAAAACTTGTACATCCCACAACATGGATATACCTACTGCCACCTAGTGACAAGACCTAACAATTGCAGGCGAAGTGCAGAGAAAAAGTTTTCCAGAGTAGTAAATCCTAAATTATAAAATGACAGCAACCATTGAAACCTGTCATTGCGCTATTTCAGAAATATTTGTTGAATGAATAATTCATTGCCAAGCTGTCCTGCCAGCTGCCTTTGTCTCACAATCTTCGTGATTCCTTTTTCCTTTTCTCTGAACAGTAAAATAGGTTTCCTTTTTAAAATTAAAAACAAAATTAATTACACATATTTGTGTATGCATTTGAGACATGGCCTCAGGTAGCCCAGGCTGGTTTTGAACTTACTATGTAGCCAAGGATGATCTTGAACTTTTACTTTTCTGCTTCTACCTCAGGAGACAGGCTTTCAGTCATGCACCCCTATTACTGGGAGCATTAATTAATTACCTCATTTATTTATTGAGTCAGGGTCTCTGTAACTCAGACTGATCTCCAACTTAGAACTTCCTGCCTCCACTTCCCAAGTGCTGAGATTATAGCCGTGCCACCACTAAGCCCAGTTATTTTGATTTTGAGTTTTGAGAGAATCTTATTGAGTAGCTCAGGCTGGCCTCAAGCTTGTATCAATCTTCCTGCCTCTGCCTCCCAGAGCTTAGATCACAAGTGTGTGCCACCACATCCAGCTCAAAACGACTTTTTAAGTCAAAGTGACTGCTAGATGCTTCCCTGTGTGGTGTCCCTAGGGTCCCAATGCAGCAAGGGGGCCTCCACTGATGCCAGAAACCATGACTTTGGTTGTTTTAGCTTTCAGAGCTATGAATGAAACAAACCTCTATTTTAAAAAACAAAACAAAAAGCAAACAAACAAAAAACCTGGGGCTTGCAAGGTGCTGCTTACTGCTTACTGCCAAGACTGACAATCTGAGTTCAAATCCCAGGACCAACACGGTGGAAAGAGAACTGATTCCTCCAAGTTGTCCTCCAACCTCCATAAGAATGCATGTGCAAGCCGGGCGTGGTGGCGCACGCCTTTAATCCCAGCACTCGGGAGGCAGAGGCAGGCGGATCTCTGTGAGTTCGAGACCAGCCTGGTCTACAAGAGCTAGTTCCAGGACAGGCTCCAAAGCCACAGAGAAACCCTGTCTCAAAAAACAAAAAACAAAATCAAAACAAGAATGCATGTGCAAAAAAAAAAAAAAAGAATGCATGTGCACGTGCGCGCACACAGACACAGACACAGACACACACACACGTAATAATTTTAAAAGTGTAAATGGTAATTGTTCATGCTAATAAAAGTCCTAAAGGAAGTAAAAGCCCAGCCCGAATCCCCACAGTTAGAAATAATCAGATAGCTGGATGTGGAGGTGCATGCTTTTGACCCCAGCACTTAGGAGGTAGAGGCAGGAGGATCTCTGCAAGTTTGGGGCCAGTCTGGTCTACACAGCAAGTTCTAAGTCAGCCAGAATTACATAGTGAGACCTTGGTAAAAAAAAGAAAAGAAAAAGAAAAAGGGAAAAAAAGAAAGGAAAAAAGGGAGGGAGGAATAAAGGGAGAGGGGAGAAGGAAAGAAGGAAAAAGGAAGGAAGAGAGGAAGGGAAGAAGGAAGGAAAGAGAAAGAAAGGAAGACAGGAGGAAGAAAGGGAGGGAGGGAGGGAGGGAGGGAGGGGGGGAGGGAGGGAGGGAGGAAGAAGGGAGGAGACAGCACTGTTAGGTGAACAGACTATTGGACAGCATGTTCTGCAAACACAGAGAAACAAGTAGTGAAAATACTTTCACAGAACCACAAGAGTCATGAAGTTGGGAAGAGGACATGGGAGAGACGCAGGGAGAATCAGAGGAGGGTGTGGGGAACTTACTGTATATACATACCAAATTCTCAGGAATAAAAATAAATGATAAAACCCAGAAGAGTGGGATTGTGGGTGCTAATTTAAATTTAACTTTAATTTAACAAGGGGGAAAGACATTAATGGGAATACTGAATTCACACAAAATATTTTTTTAAAAGAGATTTGTTTATTCATTTTTTGTTTGTGTGTGTGTATTTATGTGCCCATATATTTGTGAGCTGCATGTTGGTGATGGGAACAAAACCAGGTCCTTTACAAGAGCAGCAGGTGCTCTTAACTACTGAGTCATTTCTCCAGCCTCTTAATAGTTCCTCTATATGAAAGTTTTCCCAAAATATCCTTTTAAGTGCAAGAAAGCTTGAGGCATGTCCAGGATGAGGTCACCATGGCTGCCATGAAGGAGGTGTCCCTGGTGTTTGTACAGACTGACATCTTGCTGTGAGAGATGAGTCAACCGGTTTTGCTGGCCAGCACTGCCCTAAGGGCTCTGCCCTTTCACGCGGTCCCTTTACTTGGGAAACCCTTGCTAGCTGCTCCAAGTCCTCTCCATTCTGCTACTCACACCACGGCCGGCACCACTCTACCCTGGCCCTGCAGTATGCCGAAGGATGGAGCAATTGAGATTCTGGTCCTATTCCCACGTGCCCCTTCAACCCCTTCAATCAAAGCAGCTCAGCTCTTGACTGCTTTACATATTGGGTGTTCACAGAAGGCAGAGAATTCAACAAGCAAGCCGTAGTTTGACACCTACTTATTGTGTGTTGGTTTTGTTCTTTTGGCTTTTTGAGGGGCCCACCATCCAGCTCCCAAATAAATCACACACAGAGGCTTATTCTTAGTTATGAATGCCAGCCTTAACTTGTTTCTTGCTAGCTCTTCTTAACCTAAATTATCCCGACAACCTTTTGCCTCTGGGCTTTTATCTTTCTCTATTTCTGTATACCTTTCTTTACCTCTTTCTTTGTGACTTGCTGTATAACTGGGCAGCTGGCCCCTCCCTGACATCCTCCTCTTCTCATTCTCTTGCTCCCTGCTCTCCTCAATCTAAGTTCTCCATTTATTCTCTCTGCCCACCAGCCCCGCCTATCCTTGCTCCTGCCTCGCTATTGGCCTTTCAGCTCTTTATTAGACCATCAGGTGTTTTAGACAGGCACACAGCATCACAGAGTTAAACAAAAGCAGCGTCAACAAAAGCCACACACCTAAAAATAATATTCCCCAACACCTAATGCTCCAGGATAGCCCCCAGGCCCTTCACATTGAAAACTCACTGTTTCAGGCTAGTCCTCAGGCCATTGAAAACCACTACTCCAGGCTAGCCCTCAGTCCCTTCATTCTATGTGCAAACATAGACTCCCTTTCTGTCTAAGCAGTCTCAGGTCATTAGCAGTTGGCAGGGTTCTGGAATTGTAGGGTAATTACCTGCCCCATAATTGGCAGCAGATGCAGGCCTTTGGGCATGGAAAGTCCCCAGTGAACTGGCTTCAAACAGGATAAGGCAGAAAGTGCCAGATGAACACACGCTGAGGGCTGGAAGAGAATGAATGGCTTTCAGGTCCTACCTGTGGCCTGCCTGGTGCCTATGGCCTCGGTCCCACAAGGGCGTGAACCTCCTTTCAGAAGAGGAAAGTGGGGGAGCCGTGGGTGCACCTCACAGTGAAGCAGTTGCCTAGTGTGCCCAGCGCATGGGCTCCAGTCCCCAGCACTGCCAGAAAAGGGATAATAAGAGGAAGCTATGACTAGGAGCCTGTGTTCACCTGGTATCCTCACAGCCCAGGCCCACGAACAGCCTGGGTGTGTCTGGGAGCTCTACCCCTGGAGAGACAATAGCCGCACTAGGGCTGGAAGGCTAAGGTACAGTCCTAGCTGGCTGTGGAGACACGTACCCCCAATGCCTGTGTTCCCAGAGGCAGGGTCCAGTCCTGGGAATCTTATTAAGTATGGAAGAAGTTTTAGAAAGAATTCTCTGGGTTGGTGTGGATGCAAATGGGGGGATGGGAGTCAAGGGAGGGTTTAGTGTCAGAATGACTTAGGTTCAAGTCCTGGTTCTGTTTCTTATTCCTGAGGTCTCAGGCAGATCATCACTTCCTAGAACTATAGTCTCTTCCTCAGGAAATATGTTAGTATAGTACTTCAGGTGGAGTGATCAGCCGTTCAATGAAGACCCCAGCAGGGGCTCAACCACTGGGAGAGAAGGACCAGAATAAGACCACTACCACAGTTTAAAGCCAAATGAGAAGCAAGCTTTAATTAAATACTGGCCAGGTAGATAGGTTCTGGCCAGGTTCATCAATACCCAGGTTCCTGGGAAATGGCCCAGAACCACAGTTTGTAGTGGCTTAAGAAGGAAAACCTATAATTCATTGCATTTCCCATCAGGTCCCATCAGGTCCCATCAGGGGCAAGCATACATCCCGGTGCTCCTCCAAGCCTGTGAACCTCCCACCCACATGTGATCAAGCACACACATACAGATGGTCAAACAAACTTGTTTAGGAGAATGAAAACCTGTGGTTTGTTACCACCCATAAACAATAGCCTCCAGCCTTTCAGGAACTCTCTGTCCTTGGGCAAGGGGCTTGCAGATCAAAGGCCTTTTGTTTTTATGGATCTCTTAGGCATAGTAATTAAAACTAAAAATGTCACTATAGCTCTCAAACAGGACTCCTTCAAAAGTCTTTGCTCTCAGAGCTCTCTCTGTGTGCTTATGTGTTTGTGTGCATGGGTTCTGTGACCCGGATGTGGTTCTAATGTGGGAAGAGGACAGCACTAGAAGCAGGAACTCCACTGGAGAAGCAGAGTCCCTCAAAGGGTGGCGGTGAACTTGGGAAAGCGTATGTGCACACACACAGAGAACAGATCTGACCCGCTCTATGGCAGGAGCCAGTTTGGGGCTTTTGAGAGGCTACTGTCCTGAGCCTCATGCCAAAACCCAGAGTCTGCAGCACTGTGATGACAGAAGGCATCACGGCTGTACCTCTGACCCCTGCAGAGCCCTGGCCTTTGTCACACGGGTAAAACAATGCCCTGTCCAGGACTGGTTAAGGGAAAGGTATGCCCACCATGCCCACACTGCCGAACTAGGAGGCGTCCCCATCAACATGGCTCCACCATTTCCCCTCTGCTCTTAATCTCTCTGCCCTCTGCAGCTTTCCTAAACTGGTTTAACCACAAACCTACTGGGACTAGGAAGCCCCGGGTGCCAGTGTCCCATTTTATTTCTTTGCCTTCGGGCAAAACACCCCAACAAGAAGGCAGCTTATGGTGAAGGTGTCCACCCCAGTCTGAACTGCAGGCTACAGTTGCTCATGGAGGGGACGCTGCAGCCCCAGGAGGTAGGCAGCCACACCGCAGCCAAGACCAGGAAGAAATAAACCTTGCATGCTTGTTACTCAGCTAGCTCTGTCTACTACAGTCCAGGGCCACAGAGTGGGGAATGTTGCCACCCAAAAGTGGCTTGGGGCTTTCCATGTCAGTAAAGGCAATCAAGACAGTCCCCCACAGACGTGCCCATATGCCAACCTGATCTTCACAAGCGCTAAGTGAGACTCTCTTCAAGGTGACTCTAGGTTGCATCAAGTCGACGATCAAATTTACCCATCAGGGTTGGAGAGATGGTCTAGCAGTTCAAAGTGCTTACTGCTCTATCAAAGGACTAGAGTTCGGATCCCAGCACCCCAAACAGGCAGCTCACAATCACCTGAAACTATACTGGGATATTTTATTACATTGTGTGAAGTTGTGTCTTTTTTACTTCATCTGCCTAAGGCACCTTCAGATTGGTTTAATAAAGAGCTGGACTGTCACTAGTTATGCAAGAGAGGATAGGCGGGACTTCTGGGGAGAGAGAGGAACTTGGGTAAAGGATCTGAGAGGCAGGGATTTGCCAGCCAGACTCAGAGGAAGTAGGATACGAAGTACTGAGAAGAAGTAATGAGCCATGGGGCAGAACATCGATTAATATAAGCCAGTTACGTTTTAAGAGCTAGTTGGGAGCAAGCCTAACCTAAGGCCAAGCTTTCATACTTAACAAGAAGTCTTTGTGTTAATATTTGAAAGCTGGCAGGCAATCCAAAGAAAGTGCAGCTGTATGTAACTGCAGCTCTAAGGCATTCAATGCCCCTTTTGCCATGAGTAGGCGTCCATGTGAGCATGTGTGTGTGCATACACACACACACACACACACACACACACACACATTGTTGCAGGGTAAGACTGCTCAGATTTGGATGTAAGCCAATAGAAAGTCTTCATTAGCTGGCCGGTGACTACACTGGGTGCTCAGGATCCCAGGGTAGCTAGCACTGAGCCTTTCTTAGGATGAACTTTAAAGCACAAAAACCATGTTTCTCGGTTGACACACTTCAGTTAAGAACAGTCAACCAGAAGTGGACTACAGAGGCCAAAGAGCAAGGTTAGTGCACTTAGAGACTTTCTCAGAAGTGTGGACTTTGATGGATTAGGCTTTTGTTTTCACCTTTGGCAGATGGTGCTGTCTATGTGCTGAGTTTTACAGCCTGCATGGCACTTCCATCGTGGAGTCAGTTGTGCTAAGGTCTGGGGCCTAACAAGGTTTGGGGTCCTGTTAAAACATTTTGTTTATTTGTTTATTATTTTATTTAATTTTTCTGAGACAGGGTCTCACTATGTCACCTGGCTGTCCCAGAGCTCTCTATATCAACATAGCCGGCCTCAAACTCTCAGAGATCTGTCTGCCTCTGCCTCCCTAGTGGTGGGACTGAAGGTATTTACTACCACACTTGGTTATATATTTCCAAACACAGACAACAACAGCAAAAGCTAGCCATTACACCTGCCAAGGGGATCCAGGTGGGAGGTGACACCCCACCCTGCAGCACTCCCTTCCAGGAACACTCTGAAGCGTGATAGCCAGTTGGGGCCTCAATGACTAGAGGTGCTGATGGTACAGTTGGGGTGCAGAGCTGGTGGGCTGTCCCAACGCCACCCCAGACCTTGCAGGTCTCCACTTTGTTTGTCTCTAACACAATCCTAAACCCTGCTTGCCCCGTCTCTGGCCCCTTCCTCTGCCAGGTACTGCAGGTGGCCAGCGACAACTTGATCCCCCCCGGGGGCTATGGTGGGATCCTATCAGTTCCCTGTGCTCCTGTGTTGGCTGCAGCAGTGGCAGCAGATGCCCATGTGGAGCTCCTTGGAACCTGCTGGGAACTTTAAGACCTTAGAGATCCAGACCCACCCAGGCCCACTGGGTCAGAATCCAAAGCCGAAAGTCCTGGCTCCAGCTGATAAACCAACCTGTCTCCATCTTAGTCTTGAAAGACACCACCTTGGGGATGGAGAGATGGCTCAGAGGGTAAGAGCACTGGCTGCTCTTCCAGAGGTCCCGAGTTCAATTCCCAGCAACCACATGGTGGCTCACAACCATCTGTCATGATACCTGGTGCCTTCCTTGCCAGCAGTACATTTTTTGCTTAATAAATAAATAAATCTTTTTAAAAAAAGACACCTTATAGTAAAGACAAAATAAATTTGTGCCTGCTTATGATTAAATCTGTTTCTCAAGGATTGGCCTTTACTTCACCTGTAACCTGAAGTACAAATGGTTCTGTTCTGCCTGTTGTAGGAAGGACAAGCAAGTCTTTGTTTCAAAAGGTTCTTCTGACCACCTGTTGTTATATGACCACTGAAAGGAAAATTATCTGCTCTGGACCCCAAGACCAGGTTCCCAGCATGAAGGAGACTTACTTGCCCCAGAGGGACAGAGAGCAGGGAATAAGAGACAAAGACAGGAGACAGGGGAAAAGGGAGCAGGGGAAGGGAACAAAGGAAAGGGGGAGGGGCATTTGTCCCAGTGCCTCTGGAGAGAGAGGAGACAGGAAGCACATAGGAAAATGGCAGTTTATAAAGGCATAAGGGGAAACCCAGCATTAAGATGAGGCATTTCATTTTAATTGGGCATGTTAATTAGGTGAGCCAAACAGGGCTTTTGATTGCTGAACTCCAATACTTCGATAGCTGTGCCTTGGAAGTCAGCCTCAGGAGGAGGAAGTGGCCAAATATAGCTTGGGGGCTAGCTTTAGGAATGTAATCTAACAGTTTTTAGCAAGGCAGAGGAAATGGGAGAAAGGCAAGGCCTCCCAGAGCCGTGATCACCGTTCTCTAGCTGGCCAGGGTCCCCTCAGCCACCTTGCAACTATGCCTTTTTCCCCTAGGAGGTTGTTATGGCTAATTTGTTAAGAGTATATTCTGCCTCTGCAGCCCCGCCTACTTGCCTGCCTAATCCTCCATTTGGAAACCCCCAACTCCTGAACTATAAAAACCCTTATCTTACCATGTGCAATGCTGATCTCTTGAATCTCATATTTAGGGAGGGAGAGACAGCCTGTGTACACGAATTTTAAAAAAAGTTTGTTTTAATTAATTGCTTGATTAATTAATTAATCAACCAATTAATTTGGCCATGATTTGGGTCTGTCATCTTTCTTCTCCCAACTATGGGGTTAGCAAAACAACAAATTAGTCCAAAGTCATTGCTTAGAGGAAAATCTCGGGCCCTTGCAGCCTGTCCAGGCAGTTAGGAGCTGGGGTTCTGCACCTCCATCTCCAGCCTGACCTCTTTTCTCCCCAACATCTTATTTGTCATTTATCTTAAACTCCTTCTGGAGTATGGGTCACCCACGCCAAGGTTGTTCACTATTTCCTGCGACCAGGGACTCCTCGCTCCCCCACGCCATTTTCCTTCCAACCGACTCCAACTCACTCTCTCCAAGACCCTATCCAAAGACTGTGTTGCAGGAAGGCCTCCCCAACTCCTCCCCACCCAACTACCTCCCTACACACACCACATTCCTCTCCACCTTGTTCTCTAGTGGGTAAGCCTTGAGCCCATCTCATTACACAGCAACTTTGGGTGGTAGTGGCCTGATTCTGCATAGTACCCAAAGCAGGGCCTAACACAGGGTGGGAGTTTGCTGGGGAGACATAAACATCTACATCTGTTTTTTTCTAGGGTACCAAAGATGAACAGAAGTAGAGTTCCAGCAAAGTCTATCTTGGGGAACCAGTGAGTTCACTGCACCTACAGAGCATGAGACAGGGGTTGCTTACAGGGGCATGGGTGACCCCAAAGCAGTTACACGACTAGAAGTCTTATGGTTTCCCTGCTTCAGTGAACCTCCCACAGTCTGTACCCTCTAGCACGGTGGTTCTCAGTCTTCCTAATGCCGTGACCTTGAAACGCAGTTCCTTGTGTTGTGGTGAGCCCCAACCATAAAATTATTTTCACCGCTACTTCACAACTGTAATTTTGCTACTGTTATTAATCGCAGTGTAAATATCTGTGTTTTCTGATGGTCTAAGGTGACCCCTCGGAAAGGGTCATTGGATCCCAAAGGGGTAGCAACCCACAGCCTGAGAACCACTACTCCAGCATTTCCTGGGACTACAAGGTCATGTGCAATCAAGGCAGAATTACATACAAATGGCTGGGATAGGCAGGGCCCAGTGGCTGAGATCAAGTGGGGGTCCAATGACCTCCCCACTCTTTCCTGCTCCTCCTGAGAGGGAGCACCAGCTGTCAAGGAGCTAGCTCTTGAGGTTCATCCACAAGTAGTCACAGCGGCTCTGAAAATGATGGCCTCGCTGTCAGGAAGACAGTGCTCCACCATGGCCGTCTGGCTGGCGGCAGGTGCCCTCCTACTCCACGCACGCACGAGGTGACCAGAGGCTGTGAGAAGACTTGTGGCTGGAGCTTTGCGGCAACTGCTCTGGCGGGACAGAAGGTGGCCAGGGTGTATTCACTCGCTTTTCAACTATAAACGGAATCTACACTCTTGGATTAAAAAGCCACCCCATGGGGAGTTGGGCGAGGCCAGCACTGTGATCCACCCACACTCAGCCCGGCTCTGTTTCACAGCTGAAGCCTGCCAGGACGCTCCATCCCGGTGCAAAGCTTGGGAAAGCGTTGGCAGGTTCCTCTCCCCAATGGCGTGACTCTGGTCCTGTTCTCACTCTTCTCCAGTCACTAGACCCTCTCAGCACTATCGGTGCCTCTGTCCCTGAGTGCCCAGGTGATTGGCATCTGTCAAGTGGATTCCAAGTAAGCAGAGCCTGCCTGTGGTCAGGGACCACACCTGTCTGATAGAGCTGGCACAGACACCCAGCATTGGCCCTTGATGGCGATCTGTCCTTCATTCCTAGTGTGCCAGCCAGGCTGTACCCTGGGCTACCTAGGCTCCTGGTCCCCTGAAGATTTAGACAACAGGTACCTCTGAATAGGCTGTCTGAACCCAGATGAGCCTGGCCTCCATTCATTCTTCCTCACTTGCTCCCTGGGTCCTGCTGTGTCCTTGGAGTTTGTCAAAGGCCAGGGAGCTTGCCGGAGGACAAAGTGGGGCCCAGGAAATCAAGACCCACAACCCCCCAAGCTGGAGTGAGGTCACCTGACTCACATCTTCAACCCCCTGCTTCCTGACTCCCTGGTTAGAGAGGAAGTGGCCTTGAGCTGGGGTGGGGGGGTGTATAAAAGGGTACTTTGACATTCTCTCAGGGAAGGGTGTGAGAAAGGAGGGTGGCTGTGTATTTTTGGATGTGGTTTAGGAATCTGTTCCTCCTCCCCCAGCACCATGGCAACCAGCAGAGCCTCCAGCTGCCTGTTGGGGTGGGGCAGCAGCTCAGACTACAGGCTCCCTGTCGTCTCAGCCTGGGGAAGTACAAAACTCTGCAGCCCTGGGCACATGGCTTCCCCTCTCTGGGCATCTGTCATAGGTTAACAATATGAGCAGGTGGCTGTGGTGACACATGAGGCCATCCTGGCCCCTGGCAAGACTTGCAGGTCCTTACAGGAGGCAGGTGCCCTAAGAGATTAAGGGACTTCTAAAAACAGAATGGGAGTTGTAGGAGCCCTGATGGCCCTGCAGTCAGTCTGGAAATTTCCACATGGCCAAAGTGGCCTGTTAGCATGAGCTGCGCATCTCAGTAACAAGCCTGTCTTATTGTCCCTACCGTGCTCAGCCCGGCTAACAATGTGACCAGGATTTCAGGTTCAAAATTTTACTCTGGCAGTCCCAACAGGCTAGGCTTGGCCACTCCCCTAAAGCCCAATTCAAGAGATAGTGACAAAGGCAGAGGGAAGCGATTTAACCAATGTGGCCATGCTGGGAAGGACAGACAAAAGGGTCCAGTGGCCTCCAAAGTCTGTCTTTGGGTTGCTGATATAAATTTTGAGTTTAAATAGAGAATCAGGGGACAAAAGGTGGGTGTTCCTAAGCAGTCTGGTTCTGCCACCACTGTCTCATCTCAGGCCCTGCCAGGAGGCCCAGAGAAATCCTCATGGCTGTGGGGAAAAGCTTGCTCATAGGAGGGATTACCCCTGCACCAGGGAGCAGCCTTGCCCTATCTGATGGTCCGCTGTCCTTTGATGCTCTGTGGGTCCTGGAACCAAGGTGACTACAGAGTTAGGACTCTGGCCGGAGGCCTTTAGCACTTTTAAGGATTCTAGATCAGAATGTTAAATGGCGGCTCAGTAACTCCTATCCCTGTGACTTCAGTCTTGAGAAGGAATGAAACGGGCTATAGAGACTCTAGGCAATTAGGATGTTGGCCTTACAGGTAAACAGGTGAGCCGACAAAAGGAGACACAGGCAGAGAGGCCACATCTTCCCTCTGCTCTTAGTCACCTGTGGACCAGCGAGGAGTCAGTGAATTTTAGGAAATAGAGCTTTTAGGCCAGTGAAGGAAGCGCCACCCACGTGAGGCAGGCACAGTGAGGAGCAGGGAAGGTCTGAGCCTCCGTTTCTTGCACGCTTGCTTCCCGCTGCAAGGTCCTCAACCTTGAACCCGTGCTGTTGTGAGACCAGAGTCAACGCCGGAAACCACCTGGGCCACACATTGTTTTTACAGCTGCCGCAAAAATCACTGCCACAGGCTGAACACAGAAACCCATTCTCTCAGCTGTAGGAACAGAAATGTCAGGCGCAGCACTTGGGCCTCCCTCCTGCCTAGGGCTCTAGGGAAAGGCTCTTCTCTTCCAGCTCTGAAGTGCTGGGGGCTTTTCCTGACTGTGGCTGTCATTCTGATCTGTGCCTCTCTCTCTTCTCCTGGGTGGATTGTGCCTCTCCTCTTCTCATGGGAACGCCAGCTACTAGGTGCAGGACCACCCTAATCCAGGGTGGTCTCAGCTTAACTCACTGAATCTGAAAAGTCTCTAGTTCTACATAAGGTCATGTTCCAAGGTCGTGAGTAGACTGAGCCCTGCAGACACCACCACCTGCTACAAGCTCCTTTTGGTGGTCAGGGGACATCGAAAGGGCAGTGATCACACAGGGTGGCCAGAGTGAGTTCAGGTGAGTCCTAGACAGAGTAGAGGGCCAAAGGTGTGTCCTTTAGGCAGAGGTAGGGACAGAGAGATCATCAGCCAGGACTTGTCCTCCCTCATCCCAAGGCCCCTCCCACTGCTTGGTACCCACGGAGCTTTGAAATATAGGCCCAGGCTGTGGTTGAACTGTGAAGTTGGAACTAGGTTATGTTGGTTAGTTTTTTTTGTTTGTTTGTGTTTGTTTAGTTGATCTTTTGAGACATGGTCTGACTATATAGCTTTTGCAGGCTGAACTTAGCAACCTGCCTCTGTCTCCTGAGTGCTAGGATTTAAGGTGTGGTGGTCTGGAAGAAAATGACCCCCAAAAGGAGTGGCACTATTGGGAGGTATGGCCTTGTTGGTGTAGGTGTGGTCTTGGAGGAAGTGTGTCATTGTGGAGGTGGGCTTTGAGGTCTCACATCTGCTCAAGCGATACCCAGTGAGAGTCTACTTCCTCTTGCCTGCTTCTCCAGCACCATGTCTGCTGGAGAAGACATGCCACACTGCCATACTCCCTGTCATGATGATAATGGACTAACCTCTGAAACTGTAAGCCGCCACCTCAACTAAATGTTTTCCATTGTAAGAGTTGCTGTGGTCACGGTGTCTCTTCACAGCCATAGAAACCCTATCTACGACAGAAGGCATACACCACCGCACCTAGCTGTTGCTAGTTTTAGTTGTTAACTTGATACAGCCTGGAAATAGTTTTTTTTATTTTATGTGTATGAGTGGTTGGATGCTTGGCACCAGAAACGAGAGCCCCTCGGGGTTTGCCTCCCCACCTCACCGGGTCACTGAAAAAACGATGAGAGTAGTGGTATTTCACCAGTGGGCCACCAGACTGGCAGGAACCCGTCCCCAGAGGGGGGGCAGGGGCACCAGGGGTCTCTCACTTATTCTACACCTCTCATGTCTCTTCACCATGCCAGACTAGAGTCAAGCTCAACAAGGTCTTCTTTTCCTGCTGATTCCGTTCCCTTCGTGTATATACCATGTACTTGCCTGGTACTAGTGGAAACAAGAAGAAGGCACTAGATTTCTTGGAACTGGAGTTTACAGGTAATTGTAACTTTCCATGTGTGTCTGGGAACAAAACCTAGGTCCTCTGGGAGAGCAGCCAGTGCTCTTTAACCACTGAGCCATCTCTCTAGCCCCATGGGAAGAAAGTCTTAATGAAGAATTTTCTAGATCAGGTTAGCTTTGTAACCATGCCTGTAGAGGTCTGTCTTGATCTTTAATTGATATAGGAAGCCCCAGCCCATTGTGGGCAGCACCATTCCCTAGCAGAGGCTCCTGGACAGTATGAGAAGAGAAAGCTAACTGAGAGGAAGTGAGCAAGGGTGTATGTGTTTATTCTCTCTGCTCTTGACTGCAGGTACGGTGCTTGTTTGTCTGTTTGGTTTGTTTTGTTTTTTGAGAGAGAGTTTCTCCGTAGCTTTGGAGCCTGTCCTGGAACTAGTCCTTGTAGACCAAGCTGGCTGCCACCACCGCCCAACAGATATGGTGCGTTAAGTTCCTGTCTTGATTTTCTCACATAAGAGGTAGTAACCTGGAATTATAAGTCAAATAAACCCTCTCTTCCCTAAGTTGCTTTTTGTCAGGATACTTTATCAATGCAGCAGACATAAAACCAGGATACCAGATGCTTGCCCAGGCACCAATAGGGAGTGGCACCATTATGAGGTGTGACCTTGTTGGAGGAAGTGTGCCATTATGGAGGTGGGTTTTGAGGTCTTGTATGCTCAAGCTATATCCAGTGTGGGACCCAGTTGCTTCCGCCGCCTCTGGATCAAGATGTAGAACTCTGAGCTCCTTCTCCAGCACCATGTCTGCCTGCATGCCTCTATAATGATAGTGAACTAAACCTTTGAAGCTGTAAGCCAGACCCAACTAAATGTTTTCTTTTCTAAGAATTGTTGTGGTCATGGTGCCTTTTCACAGCAATAGAAGCCTGCAGTTGTTTGTACTCTTTGCTCTTTGAGGGGCCCACCACCCAACTCCCGAATAAATATACAGAGACGTGTCATTACTTATAAATGCCCAGCCTTAGCTTGGCTTGTTTCTGCCAAGCTTTTCTTAATTGAAATTATCCCATCTATCTTTTGCATCAGGGCTTTTATCTTTATTCTGTATACCTTTCTTTACTTTTTACTCTGTGGCTTGCTGGGTAGCTGGGTAGCTGGGTGGCTGGGTGGCTGGGTGGCTGGGTGGCTGGGTAGCTGGCCCTTGGAGTCCTCCTCCTTCTCTTGCTCCTAGTTCTTTTCCTCCCAGATTTTTCCTATATTCTCTCTGCCTGTCAGTCTGGCCTATCCTCTCTCCTGCCTTGCTATTGGCCATTCAGTTCTTTATTAGACCAATCCAGTGTTTTAGCCAAAGTATCACAGCTTCACAGAGTTAAACAAATGCAGCATAAAAGAATGCAACACATCTTTGCATCATTAAACAAATATTCCACAGCATAAACAAATGTAACACATCTTAAAATAATATTCTACAATAGAAACCCTAATCAAGACATCAATGTTTGTGCAGCTCTTGGCCATTCTCACCTTGACTTTCCCTGAACTGGCTCTGGCTGTCATAACAATATACTTAATGGCTTAAACAACAAACATTTAGTCTTCACAATTCTGGGGGCTGTAAGCCTGAAGTCAAGGCCCTACTGGTTTAGTTTTTGGTAAGACCTCCTTCCTAGCTCATGGCCTTGTCAGTGTGTCCTTCCATTGGTGGAAAGGCTGAACTGTCTGTCATCTATTCTCAGAAGGACTTATCCTCTGGGTTCAGGGCCCCACCCTCAGGACTCCATCTAACTCAATCACTCCTGGCGGGACTAAGGCTGCAATGTCAATATGGTGAGGGACGGGGGCTGCGTGGTGCATCTTAAACACCAAGCTATTTTCCACCCTTTTCCTTCATTGAGGATCCCGCCCACACAGTCCATCTGCACCATTATGTGTCTACTGTACGCAAGCGCTGGCTGGGTGGCAATACAGGCTGCCTCCTCTGAGCCCCAGCCGCCTTTAAGCCCCAGGTGAGGGGGCTGTGCACACACCTGGCCTGCCTTCTTTCTCCCCCCAGCCCAGGGCATCCAAGGTCCCCACTTCAGGAGACTTGCTGTGAGCATGCTGAAGCAGCAAGCCTTTAAAAGAAAAACAGCCACTAGGTGACAGTTGAGATGACAGCCTCCCGGGACTCCCCCTGTTGACTGCCTGGGCGACCCTGGGTGGCCTTTCTTCCTGGGCTGCAGCCTCCTTTGTTGGCTCTCAGACCTGCCAACAATCCCTTGGCCAAAGTCCTTCCATGCCATCTGTTTCCCGCTGTGATGGTGACAGACACAGTTTGGCAGGCAGCCGAGGAAGGCACGGGCCTTGTCCTGAGGACTCAGCTGTCCCTTCCAGTGAGTAAAGACAATGATGAAGGAGCAGACATATGGTCAAGGACCAGAAAGGTCTGGGGCATGTGGGACCCACACCCTGTGTCCCTCACCCTGTGCCCCTCACCCTGTGTCCCTTGTCCTCCCCACGAAGGACTCAGGCTATTGGGCCAGATCAGCATCCCTGGTCCTAGCAATGGGGTGTTACCTTATCCTCACATCTGGGCATCCACTCTTTGTCTCTCCTCACTTTCTGGTCTATGACCTTGGTGAGGGTCTTGCTGACTCAGGGTGGAGATTGCTCTGGGGGTGGTGATTTTCTCTTGCTGGTTGTTTGTGTCTTGATTACAAAGTACCTTCTGCATTCTTTGTCTGGCTTCTTCCTGCCCGCCCTTTCCAGCACATTTTTTTTTCACCTTGAAAAGAAAATTGATTCAAGCCTTCCAAGCAGCTTCCTGCAGTCACTCCCAGAAGCCACCCACCCCAGCTGTGACTTCATCTGTGCCCTAGCCACTCTGCCTAATACCAGCAGGCTCCATTATACCATCCCACCTGACTGTGACCCTGTACCCTTAATGCCAGCCTGGGAGGAAGATCACACACGCTGGGGCTGACAGGTGGGTGCATGGTGTGTGGAGTCTGGGCTGGCAACTCCTTTTCCATCTGGTTTGTGTGTGCTCCTGCAGCCACATGGCTCATTTTGGGAGATCATGGGTGGGACAAAGCCAGGCAGGATGTGCCTGATATGTTGGGGACAGGGTAGAGGTTCTTTATGTTACTTTGTAGGTCCATTCGGGTCCTAGGCCTGGACTCTAACGCCTTACACTCTCCCTACAAGTAAGGAAGATGCTGATAGTGCAGGTCAGGCTGGGGTGGGGTGGCTGCCCAGGTCAGCAAGTTATAAGACCAGGAAAGAAGTCCTCTCCTTCATAGAGCAGTCTTGTGGACAGAGAGCAGCCTGAAGCTCTGATCAATTGGAGTTGTCCCCTTACCCTTCAGTGTGGGACATCCTGGGGGAAGTGGGACTTCCTGAAAAGCGAGAAACAGGTTCTGAAAAGGAAGTGAGTTCGGTCACACCACATCCCTTAGGAGACAAGAGCAGGAAGGCACCCTGAGTGGGTAGCACTGCCTCTGTGTGATCCTGAGCGAGGGCTCATGGATGGTGACTCCAAGATCACAGGGGCTCTCCTCTTATACTGCCCTGGGAACCGTCTGCTCAGTGTTCCACGCCCAGTCCTGCTCAGTCACTTCCTGGGGGCTCTGTTTTCCTAGGCAGCCATATGGTGCCCCCTGCTGGCCAGTGCTGTCACTGCCAGGGAGAAGGCAGAAAGCTGGAGCCCAGGGTATTTGATGTAGAGGTAACAGAGCCACCAGGACTTGGAGCCAGCTGCAATTAACTCCCGAGCAGGATGCTGGGCAGCTGGCTGGCCCCGTTGTCACTAGTGCAGGGGTCCCTCTGCCCTCCTCTTCCTCCTGGAAACCTCAGGCTGAGACTGGGCCGGGGCCACCAGAAATTGGGAGTGGACTAGAGATAAATGAGGTAGGCTACCCATAGGGGCCACGTTCTGATGACCAAGTAAGTGCAAAAGCTGTTTAACACACTCGTGACAAAGGAGTGCATGGTTAGAATAAGGAAGTCAGACGTGGAGAAAAGGTAGTCAGACTCTTAGCCACCTGGAAAACCCTTACTCATCCTTCAAAGCCCATCCCGTTCAAGCCAGAATGGCGGTGCATGCCTTAGTGAGACCAAAATAAAAAGTGAAAAAGATGCCTCATCCAGCAAGCACGAGGCCCTGGGTTCAATTATCAATGTTATAAACTAACCAAACACCATGTTTAGGCTAAGATAAAACCTCTTCCAACGTCCTTCAAGGAGATCACCTGGCACGTTTCGCTTTAGGACAGAACATAGTGTGCCTTTGTTAATTAATTAATTTTTGTGTTGTGCATGTGTGAACTAATTTGTATGTGTGCGTGAATGTGTGTATGTGTGCGCGCGCGTGTGTAGGTATGTGCAGTGCACATTTGTGCAGATGCCAGGGCATCAGATCTATTGGAACTGTGATACAAGATGCTGTGAGCTGTCCTTATGGGTGCTGGGAACTGAACTTGGGTTCTCTGCAGCCAAAAACACTCTTAATTGTGAAGCTCCCTTTTCAGCCCCTTTCTTAGTTTTAATGGGACTTTTGTGGGAGTAAATTGTGTGTACCAAATAATGAGCTTCCCTGGATATTTTGTGCTCCCTTGGCCCACCTCACTCATTCCTCTTATTTATGTTCACTTCTCTTCCTAAATAGCACCTCTACTGCCACGTCTTTTTTTTTTAAATCTAGATCCCACCTTGTCTCCTGTGTCTAGCTTATTCTGCCTAACAATCGTCTCTGGTTCCATCCATATTCTCACAAAAAAAACCCCACAAACCAAGATCTCACTCTTTATGCCCAAAGACCTTATTTCCTTTCTTCATTTAAAAACTTAGCTGGGCAGTGGTGACTCATGACTTTAATCCCAATACTTGGTAGGCAGAGGTAGGCAGATCTCTGTTAGTTCAAGGCCAGCCTGGTCTAGAAATCAAGGTCCAGAACAGCTAGGACTGTTATACAGAGAACCCTGTATATATATAAAACCCAAATATATATTTTTTGCTGTTCAAGTTTAGAGATTTATTTATTTTATGTGTATGAGCATTGCCTGCATGTATATATGTGCACTGCCTTTGTGTCTGGTGCCCCAGGAGGTCAGAAGCGTTGCTAGAGTACTTAAACTGGAGTTACAGATGGTTGTTAGCCATGCTGCAGATCCTGGGAACTGAACCTGGATCATTTGTGAGAGCAGCAGGTGCTCTTAACCATTGATGATCAAGGCCTCAGCATCTGCCATCACCATAGCGGTCTCAGAGATGCCCTTGTTGAGAGCGTGGTAGCCTCCGGGTCTCATTTCTTTTGTTTTTTTTCCCCCAAAGATTTCTTTTTTTAATTTATGTATCTACTGTGTGTGCCTGTGTGGGTTCAGGTGTATCACGTGCTCTAAGGAGTCCTCAGAAGCTATTACAGGGCACCAGACCCCCTGGAGCTGACTCATGGGCAGCTATGAGCTGCCATGTGGGTTCTGGGAACCAAACCCAGGTCCTCTGCAAGAGCAGTCAGTGCTCTTAACCTTTGAGTCAACTCTCCAGTCCCATTGATTGCTCCCTTCTGAAGTTGCTTGTAGTTTTATGACTGCTGAATGAACTCTTATAGTTTCTTGGCACGATGGCAGTGGCGAAGGATAGGCCGTCGGGTGGCATCAGCCTTAGTCATGCCTGCAGTCCCCTGGCTTCACCACAGTACAAAAGTAGCCCATCTGTCCCTTCCCTTCCCTTTCCTTCCTTTTTCCTCTCTCGCTCTGTCTCTCCATTTCTCCCTCCCTCCTTCCATCCCTCCCTTCCTTTTTTCCACCCCCTTCCTTCCTTTCTTTCTTTCCTTTTTTCAGATAGGCTCTCACTATGTAGTTCTGACCTAGAACTTGCTATGTAGACCAGGCTGGACTTGAACTCATAGAACTCTACCTGCCTCTGCCTCTAAGGTGATGAGATTGTGCCTGGCTTTTTGCTTTGTTTTGTTTTGTTTTTGAGATGGGGTCTATCACTAGGACCCAGCCTTGCTAATCAGGCTAGGCTGGCTAGTCAGCGAGCCCCAAGGATTTGCTTGTCTCTGCTTCCCTAGCACTGGGAATACACGCGCACCCCTTCACCACCACCCTTGGCTCTTTTCCTTGGGTGCTGGAAATGACACTCGGGTCTTCATGCTTGAATGGTCAGCATTGTACCAACGAAGATACTTTTTTTTATAAGATCTTGTCTATGGTATCGGTGGTTATGGTATTTGTGCTGCAACAGTGAAAAGGTACAGGCTGTGATAACCTATTCACATTTGGGAAGATAGATTTCATTCCAGGGGTTCCTACGGAAGGGGAGAGGGGCTGTAAATGAAGACGCTGGGGCTGTAAGTGGGCGGTTGGTGATGCCTAGTGGAAGGGTCACCAGGGCGGTGGAGCGGTCTTAAGAGTATCTGCACCCCAGAGTAGAGCTCTGGGTCAGGCAAGCTCTCTATTAAAAGTTGGTTCCCTCTCGTCATTTGGTCCCCTGACAGCCTCGAGGCAGTGACATCAGTATCTCCAGGTCGCAGATGAGGATACTGGGGTCTTCAAGGCAGAACTGTCAGCTGAGTGGACTTCCCTTTATGTTGCCTGAGCTTTTGCTTCCATTTCCAAGAAGCCATTGCCAAAGCCTAGGGTCACAAAGAGTCACCCCCCCACCCCGTTTTCCTCTTAGAATACCCTAGGTTTTGTTTTTGTGTTTGTTTTAGATCTATTTTGAGATTTTTTTTGTTTGGTATGTAGTGTGAAATAGGAGTTCAGCTTCATCCATTTGCATATCCGGTTGTCTCCCTGACAACCACAAGAATCTGACTCTGAGCCTGGCAGTGGTGGCGCATGCCTTTAATCCCAGCACTCGGGAGGCAGAGGCAGGCAGATCTCTGTGAGTTTGAGGCCAGTTCGGTCTACAGAGCAAGTTCTAGGACAACCAGGACTGTCACACAGAGAAACCCTGTCTCCAAAAACCAGAAACCAAACAAACAAAGAAACAAAAACAAAAAAAAAAAACAAAAGCAAAAATCTTAATTTTAACTTGACCTAGAATCCTTTTGTTTCTGAGACAAGGTCCTGACTAGCCTGGAACTTTAAATGTAAACTAGGCTAGCCTTAAACACACAGAGATCCACCTGCCTCTGCCTCCTGAGTGCTGGGATTAAAGGCGTGCACCACACCCGATTTCGAATTCTATTCCATCAATCTATTTCTTTACTGCTCAGTCTAATACTGTAGCTTTGTAGTCATTTTCTCTTTACATCTCGGACCCTCTCTGTGAATGTGTGTGGAGGCCAGAGGTGATGCTCCCCCTTTGCCTCTGAGGCAGACTCTGTCACTGAGCCTGGGACTCACTGACTCGTCTAGGCTGGTTGGCCGGTGCACTCTGGGGTTTGCCTGTGTCCTTCCCTGCCCCAGTGCCAGGGTTACATGGGACACTACACCACGCTGTAGTTTTTTCACACGAGTGCTGGGGGAACTGAACTCATGTCCTCGTGCTGATTCAGCAGGTGCTTTTACGGATCGGGTCATCTCCCCAGCTCTGTAGTCCGTTTACAAAGAAGAAACTGTGATATCTACAATTTTCTATTTTATGTGTATGTGTGTGTGATGTAGGTAGGGGCACCACACGTGTGCAGGAGCTGGAGGGAGTCAGTCAGATCCCCTGGAACTGGAGTTACATGGGGCTATCATGATGTGTGGTGGGAATAGAACCCAGGTCCACTGCAAGACTACTGAGCCATCTCTCCAGCCCTGAATTCCCCAGTTTCTTCTTCTTCTTTTCTGCAGGGGTTTTCTGGTTCCTATGAACTTCAGCCGCTGTCAGTGTCTGTAAGGAAGTCACCAGAATAGGGTGGGCTTTGGACAGCAGCTTCACTGTGTCCATGGAGTAACCAAATTGCCCAGTCAACAATGGTAGCACAGTCTGGTGTTGTGTGATGGTGCACACTGTGAATGTGTGTTTGTATGAGAGTGGGGGGGCACCTCTGGGGTGCCGTTACTGTCCAGGGTTAGAGATTAGAGCTCTTACTTGGAGAACCAACCAGGACTCCTGGGTTGTTCTTTGAAACCCTTGCCCAGTCTGAAGGGCTGGGAGCAACTCGCTCTTTTCCAGCATCGCTGAGCTGAAGCCTGCACCGCAGGGAGGAGCAGCCCTCCCTCCAGGCTGGAACTCAGTGCCTTGCTTGGGGTTAGGTTTGTCTTCGCCACACAAGTTCACCGAAGGCCCTCCTTACACACACACACACACACACACACACACACACACATACACTCCAGTGCCCCTCTCTGCATGCTGCTGGCCACCGCCTAACACAACAACTTGACATGGTTTGCTTCTGCTCAGAAAGAAATCGTTCCCAAGCCAAACGCTGTGGATCAAACCTGTGTCCTCAGCTACTCTGGGCTAAGAGGAAAGACTGAGGTGACCCAAGCTTAAAGCCAACAAAACAGAAAACAGCACTGAACCCTTGCTCACATTTTCTTACTGCCTGTGTTCACTAAGCACATCCATTGTCTTTTCTGTTTTCCTTTTGGGACAAGGGCTCATATAGCGTGGGCTGCTTCAAACTCTCCTGGGCTGACCTTGAACTCTGGATCCTCCTGCCTCCTTCTCCTAAGGGCTGAGATTCCATGCATCCGTCACCATGCCTGGTTTAGAAGTTATCATTTTGTTCTTGTTTATTTCTTAATTAAAAACTTTAATGTAATTAATTAATTTATTTTTTAAAACGGGGTGTCACTACGCAGCCCTGGCTGACCTGGAACTCACTATATAGATCAGGCTGGCCTCCAGCTCTCAGGAATCCACTTGCCTCTGCTTCCTGATCAGATTTTTCAAATCACATTTATTTGTTTATTCATTTGGTGGTGATGGGAAACCCATACCACTGTGTTTGTGTAGAGATCAGAGAACAACTTTCAAGAGTTAGTTCTTAGGGGCTGGAGAGAGAGATGACTCAGCGGTTAAGAGCACTGGCTGTCCTTCCAGAGGACCTGGTTCAATTCCCAGCACTCACGTGGCCGCTCACAACGGTCTGTAACTCCGATTCCAGACTATCTGACATCTTCACACCAATGCACATAAAATGAAGTTAATAGAAAAGATTTGTTGCACATTTCCTCCCACGTGAGTCCTAGGGACGGAACCCAGCTCTCTACACTTGATCTCTACACAGTGCTGTTCCCTGAGCCATTTCTATAGAGCCTGATGTTTTGAGACAGGATCTCCCTGTGTAGCCCTGTCTAGCCTGTTACTCACTGTGTAGACCAGGTTAGCCTGGAACTTTCTTCGACCCTGCCTCCTTTGCCTCTTCGATTCTGTGGTTTGTTACTCAGTGGCAGCCTTCTCTATGTGCCCACTCTACTGTTTCCTACACCTGTGTGCACCGTGTATGTGGGTGGTATCCCCCTGAAGCTGAGTGTAGTGCCAAGATGTCAGTGCATGACCTTCAGAGACTTCAGCCATGAAGCCCTCATCAGCCCTCATCAGCCCTAGGGACAACACAAACTGGGGCCTAGCCCTGCCGTCTCTCCAAAGTCCTCTAGGGGGCATGATACCACTTCTGCGGAAGGATCAGAGATCTCCCGGGCAAGGTGGGGGAGCTTGGAGATCCCAGACTGCAATTAGTTTTCTCTTGAGGAGACTGAGGCACAGGGAGGGGGAAGAGGTTTGCTATTTGTATTGTTGTCCTTGCTAAAGACAGGAAGCTCCTAACAGGCCTTTTGTGATCCAGGCATTGTCTCTTATTTGCTGTCTTGCTGTTGCCCGGCTTACTCGCGACTTCTCCCAGGGCCAGCTAACGGTGGGATGACTGTGATTCTAAGTGAATGGCTGAACGGAGCACTGCTGCCAGCACTGGTTTGTGCCGTGTGAGAAAGGACAGTAGTGGCATTCCCCTCCGATCCCAGCAATGGAGAGGCAGAGGCAGGCGGCTTGCTGTGGGTTTGAGGCCAGCCTGATCTACTGCGTGAGTTTTGGTACAGCCAGAACTACACAGAGAAACCCTGTGGGGGGAGGCTGATGGTCAAACAGCAGGAAGACTTTCCTGTCACACTGGGGTGCCTGAAAGCAGGGCCTGGAGGGTCTGACAGGCCTTGTCTCTTCCTCTTTTTCTTCTTGACCTGTCATAGCGAGTCTTCTTTGCTTATTTGTGTGTGTTATTGTTTGTTTTGCGTTTTGTCTGTTTTGTTTTTTTTTTGTTAAAGACAGGGTCTCCTGTAGCTTGGTCTGGCCTTGATCTAGGTCTTCTCCTGCCTTCTCATCTTGGGATTACAGGTGCACACCATCATGGCTGACACCATGCCTTTACTCTTATCTAATGTCATGTTGAGTCATTCACACGGTTTCTATGTCCATATTCTGTGATGACAACTTCATTGGCCGACTGACTGACTGACTGACTGGCCTCCTGTGTCCCAGGCTGGACTTGAATTCAATATGTAGCTTGGGAAGACCTTAAACTTTTGTTTTGAGACATGGTCTCTATACATAGCCCTAACTGTTTTGGAACTCACTGTGTAGACCAGGCTAGCCTTGAACCCACAGAGATCTACCTACCTGTCTCCCTAGTGTTGGGATTAAAAGTGTATGCTACAATACTTGGCGAGACCTTA
Source organism: Microtus pennsylvanicus (assembly GCF_037038515.1). Lineage (NCBI taxonomy): Eukaryota > Metazoa > Chordata > Mammalia > Rodentia > Cricetidae > Microtus > Microtus pennsylvanicus. The sequence continues at coordinate 2,404,496 of NC_134580.1, forward strand.
CCTTTTCTTTTTTCTAGTTCAGATCTTTGTTATTATTATTCCCCAACATAATACTTTTACTAATTATTTGGGGATTTCATACAATGCACCCTGATCACACTTGCTTCCTGTTCCTTCTGGGTCCACCCTCCCAACCTTGCACTCTGCCCCCCCCCAAAAAAAAAGAGAAAAAAAACTAAGTCAAATTTGTATAGTCCATAATATTCACTGGGGCCTGGTCAAACTCCCAGTGGCCAGCCCCTTAAAGCAAACTGAGTTCTTCCCCCACCCCTGCCAGAAGCCGTCAACTGTGAAGAGCTACGCTCCAGCGTCTTTATCACAATGCTGGAGGACTCTCTTTAATAGTTTCCTGTCTGGACTATTTCTTTTTGGGGGTTGGCACAGCAGTCTCCAGTATCTCTCATCATTAGTTATGAGTCTTCGGTCATCAATAACCACTGAAAAAGATGATTCCCTACCCATAGAAGCCAGCAACAGCATGGATCATGGGCACCAACATGGTTTCCGGTGGCAGCCTGGACCATAGGCATCAATCTGGTTTCCCCTGGCAATATGGATCACAGAAGTCCTTTGAGGAGACGTAACCCAGCGAATAAACCAGTCTTCATCTCGGATATCTTGCTGGGGCTCAGAGTCAGGGTGATCGTGTGGAGCAAGCAGCGTGTCTGGGAGCAAGACCTGCTTGAGCTCCCGGCTGCTGTGCACTGCCTTGCTCTCGGCCGTACCATTGCATGACCCATAGTGTTTGCAGCGGAGGGCAGCACCACGGGCCCCATGCTCTCCTCTGCCCAGTGGGTTGAGTATCACAAGCGGCAGCAGCAGAGGCAGTTCCAGTGTCACAGGCTGCACCTACACAGGCTGAATGGTGGCGCTGTCCTAGCAGGCCACAGTGAATGAGGTGGCTGAGTGGTGGGCTGAGCCTCCTGGTGGGCCGAGCCTCCTGGTGGCCTGATGGCTGGCTCGACTTGACAACAGCATGCTCTTTTGTCCATTGTGACTGCACTCTCATACCTGTTGCTGCCTCTGCATCAACCTTGAACTTTTAATCCTCCTACCTTTACCAATCAAGAGCTGGGATTGGAGGTGTGGGCCACCATACCTGGCTTGCCATGTGCTGGGGATAAAAGCCAGGACCTTGTGCATGCTAGGCAAGCACTAACACCAACTGAGTTATGTCTTGAATTGCCCCGTACCAGTTTTAGATGCAAAGTGTTTCATTGCGTGCGTATGTGGTTTGTAAATGCAAATGTCTTCCCATCTCAGAAGAACAATGGAGCAGTTATGTAAATCTCACTTCTCCATATTTGATTGGCAGCATGAATAATAAAAACCCAGAGACAGATGTTGGCCTTCAACCTGAAGATCAGAAAAATAGAACATCTTAGAGACCTTTGCCTCTACCAAATCTTCAGACCGAATGGGTGAGAGCCTATCTCCATGAATCCTCAGACTCCATCTCCACTGAGTTCCTGTCTCTTCCTCTTTACATTCCTCTCTCCGCCCAGCCACATCGCTCTTGTCTCCACCTCCCTAGTACTGGCGTTAAAAGTGGGTGACTCCCAAATACTGGGATTAAAGATCTGAACCACCATCACCTGGATCTGTTTCTGGATTGATCTTGTGTAGCCCATCCAGGGTAGCCTTGAATTCACAGAGTCCTGGGATTAAAGGTGTGTGCCACCACTCCCTAGTCTCCCAGAAGACTACTGTGGCTGCTTTGCCCTCGATCTTCAGGCAAGCATTGTTTACTAAAACACAAATAATATACCACTCTGTTGTCTTCATTACATCTTCCTAGATCCCAGGGATGTGCTGGAGTTTCATACTCATGAGGTGTAGTGAACACTGTGAAGACCAGCCGCAAGCTAATGTATCACCACCCCATTGCTCATCACATTTAGAGCACATGAGTTTAAAGATAAAGCTATTGATCGTTTGTGCTGGTGGCAGCCCTTTGGAATCATGAGCCCCAAATTAAATACTGTCTTTTATAAATTGCCTTGGTTGTGGGGTTTTTGTTGTTGTTGTTTTATTTTTGTTTTTGTTTTTTTTTCTATCACAATGACTGAAAAGTAACTAAGACACTCCCCTACCCCTTCATTCACCTACTCACCACCCCGTTCACCTATTCACCACCCCGTTCACCTATTCACCACCCCGTTCACCTATTCACCACCCCATTCACCTACTCACCACCCCATTCACCTACTCACCACCCCATTCACCTATTCACCACCCCATTCACCTACTCACCACCCCATTCACCTATTCACCACCCCATTCACCTACTCACCACCCCATTCACCTATTCACCACCCCATTCACCTACTCACCACCCCCGTTCACCTATTCACCACCCCGTTCACCTATTCACCACCCCGTTCACCTATTCACCATCCCCGTTCACCTATTCACCACCCCGTTCACCTATTCACCACCCCCGTTCACTTATTCACCACCCCGTTCACCTATTCACCATCCCCATTCACCTATTCACCACCCCGTCCACCTACTCACCACCCCGTCCACCTATTCACCACCCCATTCACCTATTCACCACCCCGTTCACCTATTCACCATCCCCATTCACCTACTCACCACCCCGTTCACCTATTCACCATCCCCATTCACCTATTCACCACCCCGTTCACCTATTCACCACCCCATTCACCTACTCACCACCCCCGTTCACCTACTCACCATCCCCATTCACCTACTCACCACCCCCGTTCACCTATTCACCACCCCGTTCACTTATTCACCACCCCGTTCACCTATTCACCATCCCCATTCACCTACTCACCACCCCATTCACCTATTCACCATCCCCGTTCACCTATTCACCACCCCGTTCACTTATTCACCATCCCCGTTCACCTATTTACCACCCCGTTCACCTATTCACCATCCCCGTTCACCTATTCACCATCCCCATTCACCCAACTATCTACGTGCATACCACCATCCCTATTCACCAACTCACCTGAGTGTCCTCCTACCATCTGTCTGTCCATCTGCAATGGTTGATCTTGATTGCCAATTTGATGGGAACAGAATTAACTAAGAAATGTCCTTCTAGCCAGTCATGGTGGCACATGCCTTTATCCCGGGGAGGAACTTAGGAGACAGAAGCAGGCAAATCTCTTTGAGTTTGTGGATAGCCTGATCTACAAGCAAGTTCTAGGACAGTCAGGGCTGTTACACAGAGAAACTCTGTTTCAAATAAACAAAGAGAAAAATAAAAAGTGTGCCTGTGGTTGGGCTGTGAGGACATTTCTAAAATAGATTAATTGTGAGGGGAAAACTTCCCTCAGTCTGGGGACATGCTCCTGTAGGGAGCCCAGAGAGGAAGTGTCCAAGGAAAATGCAGCCGTATCTTTCTGCCTGTCCACCCCTTTCTGACTGTCTGTTCATTCCTTCCTGTCTGCCTGTCTGCCCCTTCCTATCTGCCTATCCACCCCTTTCTGTCTATCTGTCCACCCTTCCTGACTACCTGTCCACCCCTTCCTGTCTGCCTGTCCACCCTACCCCTTCCTGTCTGCCTGTCCACCCCTTCCTGTCTGCCTGTCTACCCCTTCCTGTCTGCCTGTCCACCCCTTCCTGTCTGCCTGTCTACCCCTTCCTGTCTGCCTGTCCACCCCTTCCTGTCTGCCTGTCTACCCCTTCCTGTCTGCCTGTCCACCCCTTTCTGTCTGCCTGTCCACCCCTTTCTGTCTGTCTGTTCATTCCTTCCTGTCTGTCCGCCCCTTCCTGTCTGCCTGTTCACCCCTTCCTGTCTGCCTGTCCACCCTACCTCTTCCTGTCTGCCTGTCCACCCTACCCTTCCTGTCTGCCTGTCCACCCCTTCCTGTCTGCCTGTCCACCCTACCCCTTCCTGTCTGCCTGTCCACCCCTTTCTGTCTGCCTGTCCACCCTACCCCTTCCTGTCTGCCTGTCCACCCCTTCCTGTCTGCCTGTCCACCCTACCTCTTCCTGTCTGCCTGTCCACCCTACCCTTCCTGTCTGCCTGTCCACCCCTTCCTGTCTGCCTGTCCACCCTACCCCTTCCTGTCTGCCTGTCCACCCCTTTCTGTCTGCCTGTCCGCCCCTTCCTGTCTGCCTGTCCGCCCCTTCCTGTCTGCCTGTCCGCCCCTTCCTGTCTGCCCCTTCATGCATGTCCACCCCCTCCTACCTGTCCAGTCCTTTGCTGGTTGAAGGGTCAGTCTGCTGCTGCCGCTGCCATCTCTGCTGCCATCCTCCGCTAACATCAGGCTCCAGCCGCTGCTTTCACCTTCCAGCGTGGGCTGAAGACCAGCAGCTCTCCAGGATTTGTCTAGACTTACAGTGCTGGATTGGGAGTGCTTTGAGGACCAATTGGCTGCTGGTGTCTCATTCTCTCCAGGGTGCAGTAGCAATTGTTGGGCTACCCAACTGCTGACCCCTGTTGGTTCTGGTCCTCTAGGGAACCGTGCCTAAAATACCGTGCACCACCCACCCACCCACCAAGTATTTCTTGAGGTCTACCAAGAAGGAGACACTGGTGAGCATTTGTAAGTGTGGCTTTTGTCCCCGGGGTCCTTTCAATGAGATACTGTATACACTGTATAGAAATGCTTTAACAAGAACACAGCTGCTGCAAGGTGCTAGTCCCAGACAGACACAGGGAGCAGCTCCACATCGGTTTGACACCGACTGTCTTGCTTGGGTACCCTTTCATGATACTAATTCAGCCCCTTTGGCTTTAAATTTATTTACTCTATTTATTTTTTATTAATTTTTAAATTTTTTTTAGTCAGGGTTTCTCTGCAGCTTTGGAACCTGTCCTGGAACTAGCTCTTGTAGTCCAGGCTGGCCTCAAACTCACAAGAGATCCGCCTGCCTCTGCCTTTCGAGTGCTGGGATAGAAGGCATGCACCACCACCATCCGGCTAAACGTTTTTCTTATCTCTCATCACGTGTGCTGTTGCATTGGGGCAGGTAGAGGACAACGTGAGGGAGCTGTCTCTCTTATTCTGTGATATCAGGCTTGGTGGTTATTGCTCTTTCCCACCGAGCCATCACCCGAGTCTGGATTTGGCTTTAAGCATGAACTGCAGAGGCATGGCTTTGTTTCGGTCCAGCTCAGGGCTTGCCAGGAGGGATGTGGAAGAGAGGAGCAGAGCCCAGGAAGGGCTGTGAGAGGCAGATTCCAGCAGACGGGTACACGATGATGAAACTGGCCAGGTACCTCCGTGGAAGCGGCAGAGCTGGGACAGAGGCCTCTGGGGACAGTCTCCCACGGCAATAACAAGTCCTCTGAGGGACCTGGAGGGACGAGACCTCCTGTGGCCAGGTCAGATGTCTGCTGTTGAGCAGCAGTATTTGGGTGGGGTTGGGGTGGAGGGAATATGGCCAGTGCTGACTGAGGAGCCTCGGTTGGTCTCTTCGCCTTTCCCCATGTTGCACTGGCATCAAAGATACAGGAGCTTCCTTTCTCTGGTGCCAGCTGCTTTAGTCCATAATCTTGCAGACAGGATCAGGCAAACTTAAGTCTTGGTTTATGCTGTGAGCAGGGGGCAGGAAAAGGGGAGGAAATGAGGCCTCACCAAGTACTAGGGTGCTCAGCCTGTGGTTGGCACGAACTCCCCACAGCAGCCGGAGCCTAGATGGGGAAACTGAGGCTCCGGAAACTGAAAGGAATTGCCTCACACCCCGACATATCACAGCCTCCATGTCTCTCTCTCCTCCATTGGTCCCTGTTCTGCCCTCCCTCCTGAACCAGGCCTAGGTCACACCCACATCTCAGCCACGTGTACAGGGCACAGTGGGAACTGTTGCCCCTGCAGGAGGCCCCAGGCTGCTTGGCACCAAACCCCCATTCAGGGCCTGATGGCCACTCTAGTTCTGTAGTGATGAAGTTTTGAAATAGCTGGTCTCCTCATGTAGGAGGTGACATAAAGCATTGAAAAAGTTGTTTTTTTTTTTCAAAGATGAAGTCATGTGTGATTCTGCCATGGGCATGTGCCCAGGTGAGACCCTCCATGTGTGGATACAGTGAACCTGGTCATATTGCTTTCTTTTACCAGAGTGGGCTTGACCTCTGCTCCCTGGCCATGAAGACCTCCAGGACCAGGGGTGGGCTGGGCGAGCTTGACAAGGCTCCAGCCCAGTGCTTGTCACAGTGTCCCCAAAGGCTCCTGCTGTTTGTCCTCACCATGACCATGCTTCATGTTCCCTCCTCAGACAAAGCCTGAGAGGGCCATGACCCAGGAGCTGGGGAAACGGAGGCAAGACAGCCTGAGAGCCATGGGGCTGCAACAGCGGCATGGGAGCCACAGCCCCAGACACTGATTAGACTTCCTGGGAGTCTCTGCTTCCAGCTGTGGGGCCAACCTCCCAGAAGAAGACAACCAAGTTTCCCCAGTACTCACATGTACATCCACACATATGAGAGAAGTGCTTACATAGACACACATACATATGCACACATGCATAGGAACACAAAATAGGGCTTACATAGGCATATAGGCACATACTATGCAGAGACACATATGTATATACATACCCGTGGGCACACAAAAACATAGACAGATGGGTCTACACACATACCTATATAGTTATATATAACTATATAGTCTATACATACACAAGCACACATGTACAAACACGTCCATTCATGCATGCATGCAGATATACACACAGAGGAACTTGTACAATGTATTAACACAGATGTGTCTGCGCATACCCCATACCCCCACAGAAGCACGTTCTCCTGTCCTGCTGAGTCCTGCCCTTATCCTATGTGCCCCTTACTGTCATCAGACCCATGCCATACACATTGGTTGTGGACTCCAGGTTCAGAACTCTTGGGTTTGGAGCCTGGCGTGGCAGCACCAATGTGCCTCTGTGCCTTCATCCCTCACCTGCAAACTGGGGCCAACACTGCACTCATGCCATGGTGCCGGAGCGAAAGTAACTTATTGCGAGCGCTGAGACAGCAGCTGGCAGCACAGCTGTTTGTAGTGCTCTCTCTCACCTGGTGTCTGACTCCAGCTGGCAAGGCGCTCTTAGCTCCAGCCCAGCCATAGCCACACCAGGGACAGCAACTGACACAGAGCAGGTGCTAGGCCACGGTTAGCAAGAGACACTTGGCAGATTCTAGGGTTTGAATTTAGAATGTCCAAAGCAGCAGGGCATAAACCCTGGCCCAGGGAGAGCCTGTCAGTTCCTGTGGAACCCATTTAGATGTTTCTCATTTGCTAGGCCTGGGAAGGGGGCAGCAAAGTGGCAGGTGCTGAGGGAGTATCTATCTCCTTTACCCTTAAAACCCCTAAAGCAAAACCACATGGCCCTCAACCACATGTGGATTTTTTTACCCTGGTTTCTAAGAGGGCCCATGCCTCCCGGGTCTAGGTGCCCCCTAGGGATTAGCCAGCACCTTGTTTTGACTTGCTTGTTAACCACATCCAGACTAGCCAGGACCCAGGGTAGGACAGAGTGGTAGGTAAGGCTCCTGTGGAGGGAAGTGATGGGCTGGACTTCAGGCTCAGAGCATCTTCTGGCTGTGGCTGTCTCTCAGTGAATCCATCCTGTTAACACTGGCCAAGATTCCAGTTCTGTTAATGTCCCTGCGTAAGAGGACGTCAACCAAGAACAATTGGTAGCAAATCACGAGCTGGTGAAACCACACAGTTTTAGAGAAAGAAAGGGAAGAACAAACAAGAGCAGCCTTGAGGGATTAGCAGGAAAAAGATAGAGATTTAAACATTTAGAAGGCAGAAAATACCATTAAAAACACACTAGAGGCTAGGCAGTGGTGGCACATGCCTTGGGAGGCAGAGGTAGGCAGATCTGTGAGTTCAAGGGCAGCCTGGTCTACAGAGTGAATTCCAGGATAGCCAGGACTACACAGAGAAACCCTGTCTTGAAAAACCAAAACCAAACCAAAGCAAAACAACCATAACAACAAAGCCTGAGAGAGGGCTGGAGAGATGGCTCAGTGGTTAAGAGCATTGCCTGCTCTTCCAAAGGTCCTGAGTTCAATTCCCAGCAACCACATGGTGGCTCACAACCATCTGTAATGAGGTCTGGTGCCCTCTTCTGGCCTGCAGGCATACACAGAGACAGAATATTGTATACATAATAAATAGATAATTAAAAAAAAACAAAGCCTGAGGGAATGTGGGCTGAAGTGAACGTTGATGGGACATAGCACATCCCAGAGAACTTGGGACATATAGTTCCTGGCCAGAGGGGCCTCGGGGTTCCACCAGATGAAGACCTTGAGGCATCCAGGATCACAAAAGGCAGTGTGAGTCGTGGAGCTGAGGATGCATTAGGCAGTAGAGTCGACTGGACGCCATACATCTGACCTAGCGGCAGGGCTGGTACAGAAGGAGACAGAGGCTAGGGCTCTCATCATGAGAGTCAATCTCATTATCAGTAGTAGTGCCATGAAAGTGTAGCATGGAATAGAGCTATAAGGAGCTGTGGGAGTCTGGAAGTCACTACCCCCGTATCCTGAGGTGCAGGATGGGAGGTGGTAGCTGTAAGAAAGAGAAGCCAGGCCCAGCTGTGCAGTTTGGAGGCTCAACTGAAAATGGCCTTAATGCTTGATGATCTCATTAGAATGTCTCAGAGTTCAAAAGGAGGAGGCTACCTGTAAACTTGCTGTAGGATTAGATGTGAGCCTGGTGGAGTCCCTCAGTCTGCTGCCAGTTCACAGGAATGGTGAGTACAGAGGAGGCACCGGAGCACAGATCAGTGTGCAGACAGCAAGACACAGAGGGAGAGAGTGAAAGCAGAGGTGAGCTGGCATAGTAATGCACACCTTTATCCTATCACTCTGGAGGCAGAGGCACTCAGATCTCTGTGAGTTTGAGGCCAGTCTGGTCTACAGAGCGAGTTCCAGGACAGCCAGGGGTGTTATATAGAGAAACAAACAAACAAACAAACAAACAAACAAACAAACAAGGGTTTCAGTAACTACAAAGTGTTCTGGGGATAAACTTCTTTCAGACAGGGAGCCCTAGGTTCAGAGAAGCACACACGTAGGACACAAAGAGTCAGCCTCACTCTTAGGGAGGGTCTCTGTTGCTGCGGGTACCCTTCTTGTCTTTAGCTTTTGGGCCCATGAGAAACCAGTGCAGCTGTGACCTCGAGTTCCCACCAACTCTGTTCCTGTCTTAGTATCTTCTCTGATCCTGACCTTCCAACCCGGCTGTAGTCTGCCTGGGAGCCCACCATCTTGAGAAACCCTTGCCCCAGGCTTTATCCAGAGTTCAGACACGGGACACTCTCCTTTCGGTGTCAGAACATGTGACGAGGAGGAGCAGAGGCCAGGAGGGAAGTACCCTGCCCACAGTCAAACCATGGAGGAAGCTGCATCACCTAGCCATCAACTGGGATGGGACGTGGCTTATTGTCAGCAGTAGGGGAGTTAGTGGGAGCCCAGCAGGGCCTCTCTTTCAGTGTGGGGAATCTGAGACCCCAGGGAGAGTCCTGAACTGGTGACAGACAGAGCCTGAGCAGAATGGCCAGTCAGAGAACCAGACTCTCCACGGAGATGGCATTTTGTACAAAGAAGTCATTATTAAGCACCAACTGTCTCCTAAGAAACTTTAGTTTTGTTTTCTGAGGATGGCCTTGTATGTTGTGCCACCTGGACACATGTCTTCCCTGTGTGGACAGATCTTTTCTTAATGTTTTTTGAGCTCCCACAGATGGGATCCAGGCAGGACAGAGAAATGGGGTGACCGGTCAGCCTGTGTTCAAGGGTGCCATGAACAGAGAACAAACCAGAGACTAGGCATTAGGGTATATGTGGTGCTAGAGAGCTAAGGTCCCTGACACCGTCACTGGGACCTCGTTACCAACATCCATTATTACAGGAGGAGGTATAGGGATCCATGTGGTCCAGACCAGGAGAACTGTGTGCCTTGGGGCCTTGTGGGGTTTGTCTTTCTCTGCCACAGCAGGAGAGGGACAGGGGAAGGCCGGGTTCCCACTTCATCTTGATCTCGCTGAGGCTTGCCTTTGAAATCAAGGGTTCCACTGTTTACCAACAAGTTCTTAAAAACTTTTGGGAGGTCTCCTAAGCTATCTGCAGGGCTCCACTGCCTTGTCCACCTCACCAGCACCAAGGATGGGCATGGAGGATGCTAAAGTAGCATGGATCTTAGAGAACCAAGGGTGGTACCCTTCCCTAACACAGCCAGGCCACCTCAGAGGGCAGAGAAACCCTTTTCAAAGGCCTGCTAAGCACACACATCCACCTCCTACCTCCAGGGCAAGCTGGCCAGGTCCTGCTCTTCGTGGTTCTGGAGTCACAACTGGGCCAGCCTAATGTTCCCAGGGGAAGGGATGGCCTCAGCCTGCAGTTTCCGTACAAAGCAAGAAAGTGTGATCTCACCAGAGGTAAACTCAAGGACACTTCCTCTTTTACTGGGCCACCTCTAGAAGGTTCTCAAAGCTACAGAAGCATGTATCCTGTCCAGCCGCTTGTGAGGAGCAAAGAACTGAAAATGGCATGGTGGTTCAGATCAGGAGGTGAAGGCCGGAGGATCAGGGGTTCAGGGTCCCTCTGGACTATAAAGGAAGCTCAAGGCCAGTCTGGAGTTAATGATATCATGTCTCCAAACCCCCCCAAACCCAAACAACAACAATGAGCAACAAAAGCAAGCAAGCAAGCAAATCAAAAAAAAAAGAAAGAAAGAAAGAAAAAAGAAAAAGAAAGAAAAGAAGGAAAGGAAGAAAGAAAGAAAGAAAGAAAGAAAGAAAGAAAGAAAGAAACGAAAGCTCTATAAATCAGGTGAATCAGGTGACAGGATTGTTGCTGCCACTAGCCCCACTCTACCCTGGCAGGCACAGGTGAGCAAGCTAAGTGACAAAGGGCTTAAATGACCCTGGAGCCAAAGGCTCGTTGCTAACAGTAGACTGCCTGAGCTGTGTGAGAGACACCTGGTGAGACACTGTGAATCTCTAGCTAACAGGCTTCCAGATTGGGGTGGGGATTCTCACCTGGGGAAGGGAGAGTACATCAAAGGGGGTGTGGATGGACACACATCCTGCTCCCCATCCCCTTCCTGGGGTGTCCTCCCTAGAAATAAGAGAGCAGGCCTGCAGATTCCTGTTGTGAAAGCACCTCCCCGCCCTCAGAAAAGTATGAGTCCCCCAAGTCTGTCACAGGAGCCCCGATTGCTTTTTTCTCCCTTTAGTGCTGAATGTCCTGTGTCAGGGCCTGACCTCTCCTTAGAGCTCCTGCCGTGCTGCTCTCTGTCTGTCTGTCTGCCCATGGCATTAATAACCTACCTAGGACTGAACTAGTTACCCACAACAATTTGTCTCAGGTCTCTGTTGTCACATGTCAATGGGAAGGACGACATTCAACAACGTCAGGAAACATCCGCCCTGGCTTGGCTATCTGTAGTGCCTGATTGCAGCTTCCTTTCTGGTGAAAGAAACCATGACAGCCAGCAGTGGGGAGGAGTAAGCGGCTTGCAATCAGCGCTCCATGCAGAATGCCTCGCCTCTGGCACCTACCTGTGCCGATGATCCCCTTCAGACACGGATAGCAGGCTGCCCCTTGTGCTCCTGAGTTCCTACTCCCTCCTCATTTCTGCTGATTTGCTAGTGTAACTCATGGGACTCAGAACCCTCTGCTTACCCTTTTCTATTCCCTGTGAGCGAGATCACAGGATGCAGATTAACGCAGAGAAAAGATGTTTAGGGCAGGGCAGGTAGCAGAGCTCCCTCCCAAGGGAGACATGGAAGGCTTCCCAACCTCATCCTTTGGGGGTTTTATGATGGCTTCATTACATCGATATGACTGATCACACTATTAGCAATTGATCAACTTAACCTTCAGCATTTCTCCAATACCCTGGGGAGAGGAATCTTGGGAAGAGGGTCACCCATGGACATGAACAAGACACAAATGGGGTAAGCTGATAGAAAGGCCAGTGTGGCAAACGCATGTGGGGACAGCCAGTGGAGAAAAAAAACTTCAGGGGCAGAGTGTGGACATGACCAAAAAGCACGCCGGGGAGGACAGGCTTTATTTGGCTTACATTTTGATACCACTGTTTATCATTCAAGGAAGTCTGGACAGAAACTCAAACAGGGTAGGAACCTGGAGGCAGGAGCTGATTTAGAAGCCATGGAGGGATGCTGCTTACTGGCTTGCCCCCCCCCCCCATGGCTTGCTCAGCCTGCTTTCTTATAGAACCCAGGAATACCAACCCATAGATGGCACCACCCACAGTGGACTGGGCCTTCTCCCATTGATAACTAAAGAAGAAAATGTCTTCCAGGCTTGCCTACAATCCTACGGAGGCATTCTCACAATTGTAGTTCGCTCCTTGGAAGACTTTAGCTTGTGTCAAATTGACACAAAACCATGCAACACAGGGTCACTGGCCTCTGGAGAAAGCAAATGTAGGGGCTCTAGACCTTCACAGATCACCTCACATTTTATGGAATGGAACTAGTGGGATTCCCCAAGGGGTACTCCCCTGGGAAAGTCAGCAAGTCCTCTTGTCCTGATTGTTCTTGTCCTGTTTGTGTAGTGAGTGTGTGGGCCAGGACTCCTGGACAGAGTGGCTTAGAAGTACTCTGAGATAATGCAAGTTGGAGAGTTCTTTATGGCTCCGACTCTGCCCATCGTCTTCCTCAGGTAGAAGGAACACAAGGACTGGGTCTACATCTGTGGCTGACTTTAGATGAAGGACTCCAATTCCTCATGGGAAATGATGGGCCCTTTTGGGTGGAGCAAGGGATAAGAGAAAGATGGGCAGGAGGAGTCAGGCTCTCCTAATGTCCTTCAGCTCAGAGTCCCAAGCACGTCCAAATACTATAATTCGGGGTGTTGAGTTATGAACCCCAATAATAGTGAAAACACACAGATGATTCTAAGTTCACCAAATGGAGCACCACCAACATGCCAGCATCTCTTCATGTATGATGTCAGCAGGAGCACTCTGGCAAATTCTGCAGATGCCAAAGAATCCACGCGCTCGCGGTCCAGTGTAGGCCACTTTCTCTTTTCTCTGTGGTGCTTTTCTCTGACCAGAGTCGCCAAATCCAAGCTCGATTAAATCTTTCAAATACAGTTGAGGCAGAAAGTTCCCAGCAGACGCTGAAGCAGGAAGAGCAGTGCTTAGATGTGGAAAATCAGAGTGAGAAGAAAACACCTTCCGGACGGCTAAGCTCAAAAATCTGACTCCATCGTTAAATCGCTGCCAGTGTGGTGAGGGGTACAGACGGCCTCTCCGAGGAGTCTGGGGACTAAAATTCTTGTGAACTCATCAGGGCCCAAGATGATCTTGGTCTATGCAAGGATAGTTTTTGTCTTACGCAACAAATTTGGAGAAAGATTTCACAGTAAGGGGAGGGACAGACAGAACGACAGCTTGACTCAGCACTCTCTGTTCACATTTCTTTTCTTCTTATTTTGTTTTTCAAGACAGGGTTTCTTTGCATAGCTCTGGATGTCCTGGAACTCACTCTGTAGACCAGGCTGACTTTGAACTTAGAGATCCTCCTGCCTCTGCCTCCTAAGTGCTGGGATTAAAAGTGTGCACCACCACTACCTGTGCATTCAAATTTTTTTTTTATTTTTTATTTTTGCTTGTTTGTTTGTTTTGTTGAGACAGGGTTTCTCTGTAGCTTTGGAGCCTTTTCTGGAACCAGCTCTTGTAGACCAGGCTGGCCTTGAACTCACAGAGATCTGCCTGCCTCTGCCTCCTGAGTGCTGGAATTAAAGGCGTGCGCCACCACCACCCAGCTTATTCAAAATTCTTTAAGAAGGAACCCGGGTGATGGAAGGTGCTTGCTGCCAGGACTTACAACCTGAGTATGATTCCAGGACCCCACACAGTAGAAGAAGAGAACCAGCTCCTGCAAGATGCGCTACCTGCACACGTTCACTGAGGCAGGTAGGGGCTGGGTTTCAGGTAGTCAACATGTCTGGAGCCAAACAAAGTCTTGGTGAGTTGTAAAGACACTCATCCTGGGGCCTGGAGAGATGGCTCAGCAGTTAACAGTGCTGGATGCTCTTCCAGAGGATCTGGGTTCAGCTTCCAATACCTATATGGCAACTCACAACTGCCGGTAACTCCATCCAGTCTCAGGGGAATCTGACACTCTCCTCTGGCCTTTCTGAGCACTGTATGTAGGTGGTATATGGACATAGGTGCAGGCAAAACACACATACACGTTTAAAAAAGATCATAAAACAAAACAAAAAACATAAAGAAGAAAAAAAGCCACTGTGCTGGTTAGTCTTGCTTGGCATACAAACTAGAGTTATCTGGAGGGAGAGAGCCTCAATTAAGATCCAGCTGCGAGGCATTTTCTTAATTAGTTATTGACAGGGACAGACCCAGCCCACTGTGGTTGGTTCCACCCCTGGACTGGTGGTCCTAAGTTCTATAAGAAAGCAGGCTGAGTGACCATGGGAAACAAGCCAGTAAGCCACACCCCTCTGTGGCCTCTGTATCAGCTCCTGCCTCTAGAATCCTGTCCTGTTTGAGTTTTTGTCCTGGCTTCCTTCAATGTGGAAGTGTAAGCCAAATAAACCTTTCCCTCCCAGCTTGCTTTTGGCCAGAGTGTTTCATGGCAGCAACAGAAACCCTAACTAAGACACGCACCTTTCATGACTCCCTGCCAGGCTTTCCCAGATCATTTCCTAGGACTCATCTAAGGCAGGTGTCACCATACTGGCTTGTCCCATTCAGCAGAGTGGCGGCCTCGCTCCAACCCCTGCTCCTATCAGGACCTCTTTCCTCTAGACAGGGAAGAATTCCTAGAGGCAGGGGAAGTGGGTATGACGCTTTGCTTCCCTTGGCTCTGAGAGAGCCTCCCTTGAACTCTTGCAGGAACTCAGGAACTATGAATGGACGTCTTAGTGGGTCAGGAGTGAGTAGAGAATTGGGACCTATGACCTGGGCCTAATCTGGGCTTGGGCACCTACAGGGGCTCCAGGCCTCCATTCCTTCACCCCTGGGTCCTGGCCTGGCCCTGGGTGAGAGGCGAAGAGGGACAGATAGGGGATGGAGTTCACACATGCTCTGACTTCAGGCGGGAGGACCACCTGGGAGGTTTGGTCCAGACTTCCTGGGACAGCCTATCAGCCTCAAGCTTGTTGGGGTCACTCCCTCCTCTGCAGGGTAGTGGTGGGATGTGGCCTTGGGGATGTTTGGAAATAAGATGCCCTGCCAAGCACTGGTCTCCCTGCCCTGGATATTGGGCTGCAAGCATCCTCGGAAAATAGCTGTGCCTTCACTGTCCTCAGGGGAACTGTGTTTACACTGCTCCAGGCTGGCTCACAGTCCAGCCTCCCAGAATGCCCTCTTAGTTCCCCAGCTCCTTCATCTCTGCTCCTTCAAACTGGGCACTATTTTCTGCAGCTAGTTGAACCCCTGCCCTAAGGTGCGGGGAGACAGGGAGAGCCTGGGCCCAGCAGAGCAGACTCGTGAAAGGATTTTACAAACTGCAGAGGCAATGAACCCGAGGAAGCCTTCGAACTTTGACTGACCTTGTTGGGGTCAGAGCTGCCCGAATTTGGCCAGATGGTCTTACAATCTCTTTAAACAATAACATTCCACTGAGGGAAGGACTACTACCACCACAACGCAAAATTTTAAAAGTGCCTGCATCAGGGCTGGTGGGGCTGAGTGAGGCAGGGCCCATTAGATCATGCAGGATGCGGCAGGAGACCAGAGGATGGCTCTGACTTTATCAGGGAAAAGGTCACATGTGGCGTGGGCTCTCTGGTGTACACATCTCTGTTCCTAGCATACATGTGTTGCTCTTGGATACATAGCTGACCTGGCTGAGCCTTGGGTGACCTGTGGAATGGGGTGACAGTTTCTCACAGGGTAGTTGAGAGCCTCCACAAGTGAATATATGTTTGTCTAAAGAAAGACTGTTAATCGGAGGGGTAACAGGCAGCCCATTCTCACAACTGTCATCATTGCTGTGGTCAGCCCCTCACCACAGTGTGCCCTCCCATGACCTCTCACGGTACAGAGGGAGAAATGTCAGTTGGAGCTAAGATGCCTGGGGATTCATGGCATATGCCCTCTGCAGCAGACACTGTCTAGGACGTTCACTAGCCACCAGCCGCTTTTGCTTTGTGTGGCTGCCTCCCAATCTTGCTGTTGGTAAGATATGGGCATAATGTCGGGGCTGTGCTGAGACCATGGTCTGGGATGGGTCAGCTAGGACATATGCGACCCCACTATGTGGTCATGGGCATCAGCAACATGGTGAATACCTTGGGAGGCCATGGGGTACCCCAACCTGGGTGGAGGAAAGAGGGTGCAGGTGCAGAAGGCCATCCTGGAGGAGGCTATGCCTGATCCTATGAGAGACTGCCCAGAGTGACACATGGAGGAGGGACAGCAAGAATACAAAATGACCTTGTACAACCACGGGAAGGTTGGGCTTCCCTCTTGGCCAGGAGCCAGCAGGGAGGACACTTATGTCCCCTTTCCCGCTCACCATCAGCTGTCTGGCCATAGCACCCAGTCTGGGTAGGCGAAGATGGTTCTCACATCTGTCCCCTTCTTCCCTAGCCCAGCCAGACCACAACTTCCTGTCTTTCTCATTCGGATGAGACTGAGTGAAGCCACCAGGCTGTGCAGACTCTGACCCTGGCTTGAAGCATGGGCCAGGACATCGCCAGTCACAGTCGACTGCAGCTCTTGGCTTCTTGGTTTCTTTGAGCAAAAATTCTGCCTAGGGACATGGATTTCTGAGCAGGGTATGAACTGGAGGGAGACAGCCCCGCACCCAGGACCCTCCTGAGCCATTATGCTCTTAGGTCTGACCAAGGAAGGGTGACCGCCATTCCCTTCCTATCTTAATGGCCGTACATCATTGGTTAGTTCCTTTCTAGGTCCTTTCTCGGGGGGGGGGGTGTCAGGGTGTGGGGCAGCTGCTTGGTGGGGAAGCTGCATTGTTTGAAACACAATAGAAGTCCAGAAATAGTCCTGGCTCCTGGCTCAGCTTTTTTTTTTCTGATAAAATGTTTCATATTTACAAAAAACATTTCTAGCATGCTGCTGTGAAGCCCGTGCCCCACCCACTGGTGGGACAGAGCACATAGAGACTTCCTCTACCCCTCCGCAGGGCTCTGACACCCTGAACTTGGTGCGACTCATTGGCCACTTCCTCCTTTCCTACTTTAGCATGCCCTTTCTACTCCTGGATGTGGCTAGATATGGCACCGTAGAGCTTCGTCGTGTCTATGTTCTTACCCAGAGTGAGGCTGCTGAATCCTGCTTCCAGGTACCCAGGGCACAGGTGGGACACACTCAACGGACCATGGAATTTCACCTTTATTCTCTTATTTGTACCCTCCAATGGTGTACCCATTCTTGTACGCCATTTGGGGCCAGGTGCCAGCAGGAACTGACATTGACAGGGCTTGGGCCGTGGATGGGAGTCCACAGTCTGTGGGCACAGCGCAGTCATTGGCACAGGTTGTTTATCTGTTTATTTTGAAGCAGGGTCTCACATAGCCCTGACTGGGCTCGAACCCAAAGCAGATGCTCTGATCTGCCCATCCCCACCTCCCAAGACAATGGGACTAGTCTAGACAGGACTACAGGAATGTGTCACTGTGCCTGGCACTAGGGCTCAAACCCAAGGCTTCTTGGATGCTAATAAGCACTCTACCAACTAAGCTACATCCTCATCCCACCCTGGTACAGATAGACCCTACCTCCTCCCACATTTAGCCCCACGGCTTGCCTGATCTCCATCCACGATTTAGCTCTCTCTGGCTGGCCTGGAACTCACTATGTAAACCAAGCTGGAACTCACAGCAAACTGTCTACCTCTGCCTCTCAAGAACTGGGGTTAAAAGCATGAGCCACCATGCCTAGCCCTACTTTTTTTTTCAAAATTAAAAATAACCCATTCTAATCATAGAAGAAACTGTAATAAAGGTTGTATTCCCACACGCAGGTTGTATGTTCCTTATCTAAGAGTGCCTCAGTAGAGTTCAGGGCTAATGCCGATTTAGCCCTAGCCTGATTATAGCCCCAGCCCCCTTCTCCAAATAAAAACAAAACAAACAACAACAAACCAACTTTGAGAGCTGTGTTAGTCTCCCGAAGAACAGAAGGGTGGAGCAAACTCCCCATGGGGCTGATCTCGAATGTGTGTGTCTGTGTCAGAGAAATGTCTGTATATTCTAAACACGTGTCCCTTCTCACACATCTACCTAGCAGTGAGGGACAGAGGCGCAGCTCCACACTGTGGCTCTCAGCAGCCCGAGGCACCCCCTGAACTTTGGAGTCAGGCCAAATCAGACCCTTGTCAGTTTATAATAAAATAGAGTAGGATTTTGTTTTGTTAAATATATTTTATTTTTCCTTCCATGCCCCTTCGTGATATTTTAATATCAGGGTTGAAGAAGTGGCTCAGTGGTTACAAGCACTTGCTACTCTTGCAGAGGACCCAGGTTTGGTCCCAGCACCCACATGCTTTAAAACCACGTGTAGCTCCAGCTCCAGGGAATCTGGTGCCCTCTTCTGGCCTCCGTGGGCACTTGACTCATCCAGTGCACCTACATACATGCAAGTAAAATACTCATGCATAGAACATAAGAATAAATCTTAAAAAGTTTTAAGTTTAATTTGTATTATTTTAG
Source organism: Microtus pennsylvanicus (assembly GCF_037038515.1). Classification (NCBI taxonomy): domain Eukaryota; kingdom Metazoa; phylum Chordata; class Mammalia; order Rodentia; family Cricetidae; genus Microtus; species Microtus pennsylvanicus. Next base: position 2,423,115 of record NC_134580.1, read on the forward strand.
ATTGTGTGTGTGTGTCTCTGTGTGTGTGTCTGTGTGTAGGTATGTGCATGTGAGTGCAACGGCCCACAGAGGTCAGAGAAATTGGATCCTCCTGGAGCCGTAGAGTGAGCCATTTGATATAACTGCTGGGGATTGAACTCCCACTCTGTGTAAGAGCAGTATGTGTTCTTAACTGCTGAGTTATCTCTCTAGTCCCAAAATAAGTAAATCTTTCTTTCTTTCTTTCTTTCTTTCTTTCTTTCTTTCTTTCTTTCTTTCTTTCTTTCTTTTTGTGATAGGGTCTCACTACATATCTCTGACTGTCTTGGAACTCTTTAGGTAGACCAGTGTGGCCTTGAGCTCATAGAAATCCACCTGCCACCTGAGTGCTGCACACAGCTTTAGGTGTGTGCCATCACTGCCCAGCTAAAATAAGTAAATCTTATTTTTGCTTTTTCGGTTTTTTTTTGGGGGGGGGATAGGGTTTCTCTTTGGAACTAGCTCTTGTAGACCAGGCTGGCCTCGAACATCACAGAGATCTGCCTGCCTCTTCCTCCTGAGTGATGGGCTTAAAGGCATGCGCCACCACTGTCGGGCTTTAAAATAAGTAAATCTTAAACATGAATATTTTAATGTAGGCTTAAGCAAGAGGTTATGAGAGAGATGCTCAGAAGGGACGTACCCAAGAGCACTGGGTATGGAGGGCAGGTAAGACACCCCCAATGGAGATTCAGGCTCCTCGAGCGAGAGTCACAATTAGTTGCCTTCACACAGCACTGACCGCATAGGCCATTTCAGTGGCTCTTCAGGTGACATCTATTAGGTTGCTAGGAACCCCCTCTCTTTCCCGCTGTGTCTTCTAATGAGTGAGGTAAGTGAGGTGGCTCTGTGGCTGCCTGGGATGGAATGAGAGTCTGATAAAGTGAAACCAGGAACCACGAGGGTTGCACAGTCGCTTTGGCAGTGCTTCTCCTGTAAATTCGCTTTATGGTGAGATTCTTGGAAAGTTTCAGAGGTGCTAGGGCTAGGGAAGGAGAGTGGCATTAAGCAGTTGATTGTACTGGGTTCCTGCTTCTCTTGACCTGGGTGCCAGGGTGAGGGGCTCCTTTCCTTTCTCATGTCAAGAGTTTCCCCCGTATCTCTATCCTGCCTCAGAATGGCTGCAAAAATTTTTCTCTTGTTCTGGAAGTGGTCTTTGCACTGTCTTGGCAGTATCTTTTGACACATAAAAACTTCCCGTTCGGATAACTGACTAATTTCTTTCTCTTTTTGAGGTAAGTTCTTACTGTCCCTTTGGCTGATCTGGAACTAAGAATAGAAAGACCTCAGACTCAGAGATCTGCCTGCCTCTGCCTCCTGAGGTCTGGATTAAAGGTGCATGCCATCATGCCTGCCTGTGCTTAGAGATTCTTAATGCTACTTCTAGGCCATTTTCAGGACTGTGCACAACGTGACACCGTAATCTGTGTGTCCTGAAGTGCTTGGGAGTGGAAGGGAACTCTTGTGATGCTGGTACAGAGTAAGCAAGGGCTTACCACGGAGCCACAACCCTTGCTTTACCACAAAGCCGCAACTCTAGCCCCATGGCAGGTTTCCTGTGGGTACTTGGAAAGTACCTGCAGTATGGGCCATGGGGATTTTTATTATTATTATTATTATTTATTTATTTAGGCATGATCTTGCTGTGTAGCTTCAGGTGGCCAGACATTCATTTATGATCCTCTGCCTCACCTCCAGATGGTTGAGATTACATGAGCAAACCACTAGTCCTGGATTGCCATGGGAGTCTAATTTAAAAAAAAAAAAGCACAAAACTAGGAGCTTAACTCTCTGTTGTGGGATGAGGGAGGCCCACAGAAGAGAAACTGTGGAGCCTGGCCTTGGCCTTTCCACCGCAGTCTGGCACTCCCCTCCTCAAACCCTTCCACGCCTTGGAGGAAACAGGACAGACATCAGACCTGCTCTGCCCTGAGCCTTACAGAGTCCCTGCCAACCGAATCCTGGCCTCCACCCTGGCCAAGTTTCCACAAACAGGAAGCAGAGGCTCAGGGATGCTGGGTCTACCTATCACACACACAGTTGACACAATAGCAGGGGCCAGACAACAGGCAGGGCCCTGCAAACAAACTGGCGATCTGCACCACAGATCTCTGTGAGGTCTGCCCCCTCAGGGCTTGTGCCTAGTGGAGGTCATCTGAGATGAGGGCCTGGTGCAGAGTCAAATAGGAGGAGTGAAACCTGTCCTTTTGATGTCAGTGACGTTAACAACTTGTTTGGGCTCCTGGACAAGAATGAGGGCCAAAGAAGTCAGGCAGCCTATAGGCTGATTAGGCTACTTCTATGTCCTGCTGTGGTCACCAGGTCCTGCTGGGCTTGGGACCTAGAGTTCCTGCTCCCCACCTCCAGCCAGCCTGCCCAGGTTTTGCTTCCAAGATTTGCTCAGTTACTGATCCTTCCCTCTAGGCAGATAACAGATATTTAACATTACCAGTAGCATTTCAGTGTTTTTCTTTTTCTTTTTTTATGAAAGCCCTGGAAAAGTCCCTTGGTCTCCTTTCCCCTTGGGTTTAAAGATTCCCGTGACAGGGCACGCAGGAGAAGGTCACCTAGGAGGAAGGGCTGGGATCTTAGACCATACCAAGCTGCCCAGGCAGGCAGGCAGCACTTTCTTCTGAATCCAGTCTGAAGCTGGAAGAGGCTCAGGGTCAGTAAGAGTCAGATTTAGCGGAAAGCTAGGAGGGGGCCCAAAGGGCTTCTGACCCTGCTTTCTCCAGCAGCTTCACCTTGCCCCATTTCCTGCTAAATTTAACCCGGGCTCCAGCGGCGGCCTGCGGTTAACCATGCAATTTTTGACCAGGAGTGGATCTTTACACTCCCTTCCGACAGTTCCTTCAGTTGTCCACAGGGTCCACTCCGCGTCCCAGCACCGGAGAGCTTCCTGGAGGTGGTGGGAGATCGGGCTTTTGTCCCTTACTTATTGCAGGGTACAACTGGGCCGCGGGAGAAGAGCTTCGGGGGCTGGATGACGTGGCCGGGCACCTGGGGACACCGCCCATTCCTTCCTGTGTTGCGGGGACAGGAGGAGGGACCGAGCCCACAGAGGGGCTGCGCACGCGCCGGACCCGCCGCTCCGCTTAGGAAATGACTGCGCCAGAAGCCCCGGCAGAGTCGGACCCGCCCCTGAAGAGGTCCCACCCACCCAGGTCCGGCCAGACACGCCCCTAACGAAGTCCCGCCCCTGCCAAATCACAGACAAGGCTTACTCCAGCGCTACAAGCCCCGCCCGCCCCTTCAGGCCCCGCCCACAGGTCCCTCACAAACCACGCCCTTCTCCCCATCGACCCGCCCCGTTCCCTCTACGTCCCGCCCCGCTTCGTGGACGCTGCTCGCTGGCAACCAGCCTAAGGGAGGAGAGGAGGCTCGGGCGGGCTCTGGCGCGACCCGATTGCAGAGGCACTCGGTTGGGGTCTGGGTTGCGGTCACAGGCGCCAGCAGAGTCGGGGTCGGGGCCGGGCAGCCAAGGGCTCGGAGCGCAGTGCTCCGGGCGGGTGACGGGGAGCTTATGGCGGAGCCCACGGCGCGACACCTGTCGCTGCCCTCGGGGCTCCTGGAGCTGTGCGCGTTGCTTGGCGCCTCTCAGGACAGCCTCCGCGGCCTGGAGCAGGTAAGGGGCGGAAGGGGAAACTGAGGCGGGGTGGAAGTCAGAGCCGCGCTCGCCGGGTGCGCGTGGGGCTGGCTTCAGTGGCTACGCACCCCTGTGGTGCGGATGCCTCAGGGTTGAGCCCCAGCTGTAGGGGGGTGAGCGCTAGCTCAGGCCAGGGGAGATAGGCAGCTGGCCATCCTTCCCTCCCTCCGCGCCCACCAACCTCTCTGGGCGGGGACCAGCTGGACTAGTACCTAGTGTTTGTGGTGGTGCAGACGTGCTTCTGTGCATTGAAGCGTTGAAGTGTTCCTCCGCCCTCAGGATGCCACCATCTGGGGCGAGGTGCTGACCCAGCGGGGACCCGAGGAGTTCATGGTCAACTGGAGACCAGGTCCTTTCCGAGTAGCGACTAAACGGTTCCCTTCATCGCAGAGCTCCACTGCCTCCCAAGTAGTGGATTCTGTACTGTGCACTGAATAGTGAGGTTTCAGGTGTTAGAATTAACCGCCAGCTTTGAATATTCCGCTTTTAGTAGAGCTAGCTGCATAGCCGTTTTCTTCACTTGCCGTGCAGCCCCTCCTCCCTTCCCTCCAGCAACCAAAGACGAGTTTATCTCCCCAGTTTATCTCCCCGTCTCCCCAGAGTCTTCTGAACACCTCATTCTCCTTACTTCTGTGCTGTATTTTCCCATTTTCTTAATTCTGAAACCCAAGTTGTTTTCTCCCAATCCATCGGTGCCTCTCTTTTTCCTTTGATCCAGCATGATTGTGAACTGTCATTTTCTCCAGAGATTTTCCTAGTGTCCCGTTAAGTGCCCAGATAAATCCTCTGAGTGTTTACATGTGACAACATGGAAAAGCATAAAGGCATGCATACTGATTGACAGTTGACTATCCAGGGACAATGAATAGTGGAGGCAAAATGGATGTCACCAAGGAGAGTTAAATGTTAATAAAAGTAACCAAATGAGTGTTAAACCCTAGACAGTTTTATCCATAGGCCATAGTGACCTGTCAATCCTGTGGCATCAATCCACACGGAAATGATTCAGAGTGTCCCTCCTACAGTTCTCATCCCCACCCCCCCATCCCTTCTAAAGCCAGCTTGTCCTCTGTGCAGCTCCACTGTCTTTCTGCCTCTCGTTTACCAAACGGAACTGCCTTCTTTTTCTTAGTATCGGAAATAACCTGGTTTCACTTGTGGTCTTCTGGGTATCCATGCCTCTGCTTCCTGTGTCTCACAGTGTACTTCTTGCCTGCTCAGTGTGAGGCAATGCCTTCTAGAATGGGCTGAGTCAGCTTGGTTATTCACAGTGGTACTTTCCTGAATTAGGCAGGTGGTGGTAGCCCCCGGGTTAAGTGAGAGGGGGAGGTTTCCTTATAGTTTTCCCCATAGTGTACTCTTGCAAGATTTCAAAGAGAGCAACAAAACAAAACAAAATGGGATAAAAAAAAAACCAGTTCAGGATTAGGGGGAACAAAGAGTTGAGAGGTGGGCTGAACTTTGGGGTAATTTCACTTTATATCAACATTAGTGTTATAGTTAGCTAGTTTAATTTTTGTAGCAATTCTCTTTTGAATGTGCAAGGCTTTAAAATAATTTTTAAATTTGTTTTTTAAGATTGTCATCTAAAGCCGGGTGGTGGAGGCACTTGCCTTTAATCTCAGCACTCGGGAGGCGGATCTCAGAGTTTGAGGCCAGCCTGGTCTACACAGTGAATTCCAGTACAGCTAGGAGTACACAGAAAAACCCTGTCTTGAAAAACAAAACAAGAATTGGAGAGATGGCTCAGTAGTTAAGAGCACTGGATGCTCTTCCAGAGGACCTGGGTTCAATTCCCAGCACCCACATGGCAGCTCACAACTGTCAGTAACTCCATTTCTAGGGAATCCAACACCCTTACACAGATATTTACAGGCAAAACACCAGCGTACATCAAATAAATAAATAAATAAATAAAGCAAAATAGCAAAAACAAAAGAAAAAAATTGGCACTTCACTGGGTGTGGTGGCTTGCTCTTGTAATCCCAACCCTTGGGAGACCAAGGCAGGAGGATTGCTGTGAGTTCTAAGTAGGCCAGCCTAGGCCACCAAGTGAGACCCTGTCTCACAAAACAAAAAAACAAACAAAAACCTTTAGGGCCTGGTGGCACAAATCTGTGATCCTAGCACTTGGTGAGTGGAAGCAGGAGGATCAGGAAGGAGCTCGGGCTAGCCTTGACTGCATAGTAGGTTCAGAAGCTAGCCTGAGCTATGAGAGACCCTGTCTCAAAAATTAAGTTATCATTCTCTGTGGTTTGGGTATTTCTATTTGGTGACACATGAAAACAGAAGACAAGAGGTCTGAGAACTATCCAGTTTAAGGTCAAGGGACATAGTGCCCTGCGTGTTTCTTAGAGGGAGCCCTAACTCTGTTTCATTTCTTGGGTGGGGGTGGGGAACTAGTCATTCTGTTGGAAATCCTGCCAAGTGTTTCAGGGTTGAGCAGTCCCCCTGTGAATCACTGTGTTTGGTTTGATTTCCCCCACCCCCTGACCGAGGATGGAGCCCTGCTGGTTGTTGGAATGTGAGAGGATCCACTGTCAACTCAGCCGAGGGTGGATGACTTGCTCACACAGCCTTTTGCACCATTGCAGTGGAATGGCTTTCTGCTCTATGGGCAACAGCACCAACACAACTTCCCAGACGATGATGGTGTCCTTCATCTGCACTGTCCTACACGGTGGGCGTTGGCCACACATGCCCACCCAACTCTGGAAATATGGCCAACACCCTGAGGGACTGGATTTCACATTTAATTTATTTATTTAAATTTTTTAAAAAACTTAAATATTTTCCTTTATTTCGTGTGAATGGGTGTTTTGCTTGTATGTATGCATGTATGTATGCGCATCATGTGTATGCAGTGCCTGCAGAGGACAGAGAGAACATCAGATTTCCTGGAACTGGAGTTCTAATTGATTGTGAGCTGCTATCTAGATTCTGAAACTTGAACCTGGGTGCTGGGTCCCCTGGAAGAACAGCCAGTGCTCTTAACTGTGGAGCCATCTTTCCTGCCCAGTTCTAATTCATTTCGATTTCAGTGGACTCCTGCTGGTGACCGTGTTGGGTAGCATCTGTGAATTTCCTTTATTTCTCTAGTGAGAGCCAAGCCTCCAGGGAGAAGAAACACTCCTTTGTAACACGACTTAGAAATAAATCTGTCACCCGTGAGTAAGGCGGCTCTGGGTTTTTGCTTTTTAATTAGCTTTTAAAAAGATGGTCATTGGATAGAGATTTAATAAACAGGAATGAGGGCAATAAGCCTCTGTCTGGCTCAGCTTGGGCCTGCAGAGGTTAGGCTCTGTGGCACTGACTGTCTTCTTGTCCTTGGAGTGAGAGCAGCCACACCGTGTGTCACCAAATAGCTTACATACAGCATACTCTTGATGGATGGACTTCCATTTGCAGGAATATATATATATATATATATATATATATATATATATATATAGAGAGAGAGAGAGAGAGAGAGAGAGAGAGAGAGAGAGAGAGAGTGTTTCCCACTGTAGCCCTGCCTGGCTGTCCTGGAACTCGCTCTGTAGGCTGGACTGGCCTCAGACTCAGAGATTCACCTGCCTCTGCCTCCCGAGTGCTGGGATTATTAAGTGGCATGCGCCACTATCACCTAACTGTGGAATTTATTACAACCGAGGAACCAGATGTGTGCAGCTGTTTCAGTGCCTCTGTTCATTTGTTGTCTCCCTCACTCCCAGTAGGATGAGATGTTTACAGTGACCCAGATGTCTTCAGAGGGATTGGGCGGATGCATTATTGGGTGCTCACTCGGTCAATACTGTGTAACTGTGACGAAAGCTGACTAGCCCCACCGCAAAGTTAAACATCAAGGCAACGGTTTGAATTGAGAAACGACATTATGAAAACGTGTCTCAAGCTTATGTATGTGTTAAGAATGTAAGGAAGTACCCTAGGCTCTGCAGAAAAGCCCGGAATTACAGAGAAGGCTTTCCTAGTCTTGTGTATCCCTCAAGGTGTTCATTGCTATTTTTTTTAATGATAAAATATCTTGTTAATCCAATCAGAAAGACCAAAATGTTTTTTAATGATAATGGCTACTGAGACAGTATGATTTTTTAAAAAAATAATTTATTTTTATTTGCATTATTGTTTTGCCTGCATTATTGTTTTTGTCTGTGTGAGGGTGTCATGGGTGACGGGAATTGAACCCAGGTCCCCTGGAAGAACAGTCAGTGCTCTCAACCCCTGAACCATCTCTCCAGCCCCCAAGACAGTAGGATTTTTTTTTTATTTGAGACAGGATCTCTTCATGTAACTCTGGCTGTCCTGGCACTTGCCATGCCGACCAGACTGGCCTTGAACTTACAGAGATCCTCCTGCTTCTGCCTCTTGGGTCCTGAGATTAGAGGGGTGAACTATTGTGCTGAGTGGCTAGTGTAATGTCAACTTGACAGTCTGGAGTCATTGCAGAGATGAGAACCTCATTTGAAAAATGCCTCCATAAGATCTGGGTGTAGGCAAGCCTATAGGACATTTTCTTAATTACTGATTGATTGCGGAGAGCCCAGCCCACTGTGGGTGGAGCCATCCCTGGTCTGGTGGTCCTGGGTTCTGTCAGAAAGCGGATTGAACAGGCAGGAGAGCAACACCCCTCATGGACTCTGCATCAGCCCTTGGCTCCAAGTTCCTGTCCTGTTTCATTTCCTGCCCTAAGTTCCTTTGATGATGAACTATGATGTGGAAGCATAATCCAAACAAACCCTTTCCTTCCCTTGGTCATAGTGTTTCGTCACTGCAACAGTAGCCTTAACTAAGACACCAACCGTGCCTGACTGAGCACATTATTCAAATTATTTTTCAGATCTGTTTTTTAATGTTTATGGGTGTTTTGTCTGCGTGTATGTCTGTGTACCAGATGTGTTCAGTGCTCAAGGAGGACTAAGAGGGTGTTAGGGCCCCTGGGACTGGAGTTAGAGGTGATTGCTGCCTGGTGGGTGCTGGGAATTGAACATGTAACTTCTGGAACAGCAGCAAGTGTGAGCCATCTCTGCAGACATTTGAGTGCACTACTTTAGGAGACAAAGAGAGGTTGACACAAGGCATCGGCTTTGGTGTGATAACGATCCAGACTGACTGGAGGCTCAGAGTTTATCCAGTGCCAGGAATGCAAACCCAGGGAGAACATCCCCTGGGAGCCGTTGGCGCTGGATGAGGGCACAAAACCGTATCATATCCTCTGACTGTCCTTCCCTCACAACCTCGATGATGGAGTAGTGCCGGTGGGGCAGAGAAGCCCAAAGTACTGGGAAGTCAAGGTCTGCAAGGAGACTCTGGGGGAGGTGGTGACCCTGGAGGGGAGGTCTAGGAGGAGGCCCTGTGGGCACTCTGGTGGGACAGCTCACCCTCTGGCTCCTGTCTCGTAAATGAGTGAGCACTGAGGGTCTTTCTGCTGAGGAGCTGGAGCAGGCAGGGAGTTGGGGAGTGTCAGGCCATCGAAGAGCATCCGAGTCAGATGCAGAGGTCTGGAATATTTCAAGCCCCCCGAGAGGATAAACTATGCATGACATTGGTGTACCTTGGCCTGGGGCACGGAATATCATTTTGCTCAGGAGCACACAATACTGTGACACATGTCCACGCGTGATCTGCACCTGAGAAGGGATAATGCTGCTGACATGCAGACACTTGAGTGTGGTGCAGGGACAGATAGGTGTGTGCAGGGCCTCTGCCTCCCTCCAGGCCCCTGGTGTGTTTGTTAGATCTGGTGGCTCCCTGAAGAGTCTGAATGTGGACTGGTGGCAGGCTGGCACCAGGTGGGTGAGCTGTCGTCACTGTTCAGGTAGAGCCATGAGAGGTTTACTTCTGGGTCACATGAGCTGTCAGGTGCTGGTTTGCAGATGTGATGTCGTGGATGGCAGTGAGCCTTGCTCATGCCTATGACAAGGTGGAGTTTGCACATGGCGGGAAGATGATGCAATGGCCACAGGTTGGAATCCTACATCCCCAAACCCAGACTCTTTCATCCTCAGTAAAGACATCGGAGGTGGGGGCTTCCGCTTCCCGAGTCCCTCCTGCTTTTCTCTGTGTTTCGCTGTGTGTTAGTTCTTCACCCCTAAGAGAAGCCATTCTTTGTTTTTGTTTTGTTTTTGTTTTTGTTTTTGTTTTGTTTTTTCGAGACAGGGTTTCTCTGTAGCTTTGGTGCCTATCCCGGAACTAGCTCTTGTAGACCAGGCTGGCCTCGAACTCCCAGAGATCCGCCTGCCTCTGCCTCCCGAGTGCTGGGATTAAAGGTGTGCGCCACCACCGCCCGGCTGAGAAGCCATTCTTTAACAGCTAAGAAAAAAGGAAAGAAAAACTATAGGTGGAAGATAGGGGTTTTTGGAAATCAGCCGTTCAACTTTGAAACTGAAAGCCCCCCTCTCCCATCCTCAGTGGGTGCTCAGGGAGGCAGCTGGAGTGTCTGTGCTGGCAGAGCCTGGGAGCTGTCTGCCTTTGCTGCAGTTATACCTTCACACGGAGGGCACTCCAGGAACTGGGAATCGGCATAAGGGCTCCAAGCTGGGAAGAGAGCCCTGCGATGAGCCAGGCAGGAGCACTGAGCAGAGGAAGGCTGGACTCAAGGGAGTCCCAGAACGCAGTCTCCCATGTTACATGGGACACACTTGGTTGTTCCTGCGCCTATGATTGACAAGGAGATGGTTCTGGGTGTAGGGACGCCTCCCTCTGTGCCTGTATCCCTACGGGAGGCAGAGGTCGTGTTTTAACATCAGCCCTATGGGCTCATGTAGCAGACTTTCCGCCTCTATGACTGGAGACATGGTTGTTGCATGTTTGATCCTTAATCCCACGGGTCTGTGTCCACCAGAGGTGAAGAGGTCAGTGAGAGCAGTGAGTTCAGTCTCTTTGCTGACAGAACGTGTTGCTCACAGAACAGCCTTGGGTGGAGGGAGCTCTCATTCCTTCCTCTGATCCCCCAACACACACTTTAAAATTTATTTTGTGTGTGCCATGTGTGGGGACATATGTGTATAGAAGTCACATCTTGTGGGAACTGGTTCTCTCCTCCCACCACATGGGTTCTGGTGATGGCCGTCTCTCAGGTTCTCAAGCTTGGTAGCAAAATGCTTTTACCTGCTGAGCCGTCTTGCTCTCCTTTAGCTCGGCTGACCTGAGATCACTGTGTCGCTGAGAATGACCTTGAAGTCGGGTCCTCCTTACTTTTCCTCCCAGGTTGTTGGGTTCACAGATCTGTGCCACCATGCCTAGGCGATCCTCTGGCTTTTACTAAATGTTGACCTGTGGTTGTTCCTTTCTTTGCCTGTCATGATTTCATTGCTTTTGGGACCGTGCCCTTCCTAAGGTGTCAATGATTGCCCAATCCCCACCCATGCCTGGCATCCTATACCAGCTTTGCTTCACTTTGCAGTACTGGATGGAACCCATAGTAAGCAAGTGTTCTACACCGTAGCCTTCCAACTGGGGCTTAAGAGAATTTGGGCGTCTCTCCAGCTTTTACTGATTCCAGGGAACCATGTGCCCAATGGAGAGAGATGTGGCCCTTTGCACTCTGTCTGCCAAGGCCTTGCCCTCTTCTCTGCTTATCTGCCCAGATCGTCAGGGACTGGGTAAAATGTGAGCAATGTCCCAGGGGACCTGAAAAGTATCAAAGTGACACAGGTGCTTGTGCATTATGACAAAGTTGAGAGTGTCTCGGTGTCTGCCCTCTCACCGCTCTGTGCGGGGCACACATGAGTGCTCCCGGGGGCTTCCCCCTGACTGAGTCCTTGACTCACGTGCTTGTCTGAGGGCCCCCACTCAGTCCGGAGAGGAAAATGCAGATGGAGTGGCTTGCTTTCAGCAGCTCAGAGCAGAGCCAGGATTTGAACTTGTGACTGTGTATAACGGAACCCAGCTCTGAACTGTGGTGCTTGGTACCAACAAGATAAGAGGCTTCTGAATTAAGAGTTTCAGTCAGTCTAGAATACAGAGAAAGATCCTGCCTCAAAAAACAATGACAAAAAGAAAGAAAAAAAAAAAGAAGGAAGAAAAGAAAGAAAGAAAGAAAGAAAGAGAAGAAAGAAAGTTGAATCCCATTATCTAACCCTCTGTTGTCCCCACTGTGGAGGGCTCCTTAGCAGAACACTCTCAGTGAGGAGGCCCAAGGGGCACACATGGGGTCTGGGAAGTTCTGGAAAGAGTCACTTGCTAACATGAGCCTTAAAGGACAGGGTTCTCTGCTGGAGCCTGTGTGCATGGAGGAGAAGCAGAGATGCAAACAGGGTACCCACCTAGAAAGGGTGTCATGAATGAGGGTAGACGCATGCAGTCACTTTTCTTTTTCTTTTTGCACTTAGTTGTGCTAACATGTATGTGGCTATGTGTGTGTGCATATGTGCACACATGCACACACATACTCATGCATAGGGAGGTCACAGGTTGATGTTGGATATCTTCCTTGATCACCTTTTCCACGTTAGCCACTGAGCAGGGTTTCCCACTGAATCTGTAGCTCACCGATTCACCTAATCTGGCTAGCCCCTTTGCCCTAGGAATCCCGTCTCTGCCTCTTGAGCTCTGGGACTATGGCTGGGTGCTGGGATCTAAACTCCAGTTCTGGTATTTGTGCAGCTTTACCTTTCATGCCATCTCCCCAGCCACACATACAGTGACTCCTATTTTCCCTCTCTTAGATTGCCCAGAAACGAGGAACGAAGAGCCTCTCTTCCCTTGCCCCTGAAGTCCTGTCTGTGTTTGTGCCTCCTTTCACCGCAAAAGACGATGGCCAGGCGCCTGGGACCAGCTGTACTCTCAGCAAAGCCAGGAGGCGGTCCTTCCGGAAGAAGAGGGAAAAGCCCAGGATGGAGAACTGGAAGAGCCACCCCGGAGACTTGAAGGGGCCCGATTCTGAGGACGTTACCATCCCAGGGGGCGTGGACCTCCTTGCCCTGCCCCAGCTGTGCTTCCCAGGTACACTTCGGTAGCAGCCTGTGGTGGGCGTTCTTTTGCTGCCTCCGCACTGAGTGTTCTGCTCCAGAGCCCTCCACACTGGGGGCAACAGAGGGTTAGATCATGGGAGTCAGCTTTCTTTCTTTCCTTTTCTTTCTTTCTTTCTTTCTTTCTTTCTTTCTTTCTTTCTTTCTTTCCTTACTTCCTTCTTTTTCTTTTTTTTTTTTTTGTCATTGTTTTTTTGAGGTGGGATCTTTCTCTGTATTCTAGACTGGCTGAAACTCTTACTCCTCCTGCCTCAGCCTCCCAGTTTTGTGATCACAGATGTACTCGTGGCACCTGGAAAGTCAGTCTTTTTAACTTCTGGGGAAGTTAAAGCTAGAGAAGCCAGGAGGGCACCTGCCCCTCCCTCTCTGGCCCCTGCTTCCTGTTTATTAAATCAAGAGGAACAGGTTGCCATTTATCTCTGAGCACACCAGTGCCAATCGAGGAGATGTGTGTCTGGGTCTCAGGTCCCTGCTGGCCTTAAGAAACATTCAGTGACTTGTGTGGCATGCCCAGCCCAAGGGCTGGATCACGTTCTGTCTCTGGTCCCCCCTCAAGCCCACTGCCCTTTCCTGGCTGCAAGAGTCATAACCGAGAAACAGATGTACAGGCGAATCTGCTGTGTGTAGTGGAGGGGCTGTCAAAAGCTGCAGGCTGGGAAAGTTCGGAAGCAAAGAGCTGGCTAGAACAGGCCTGGGGGCAGAACATGGTTTGAGCATCAAAGCCCCTGGCGGTTACTAGGTGAAGTGTGTTTATATGTTACCTAGGTCTTTGTTGCAGAGAGCAGCCACCCGGGCTTCCCCCTTCTTTCTGATCTGCCTGCAGGGGGCGTCTGTGTGACTTCGGAACCAAAAGAGGATTACATCCATTTCCTGGTCCTCACGGATGTCTGTGGGAACAGAACCTATGGTGTGGTCGCCCAGTACTACCGACCCCTGCATGTAGGTGGATCTGCTGCTGTCCTCTGAGCTTGGGGTGGGCCTTCTTTGTTCTTGCTTATTGTCGTGTAAGAATATGCTTTCTACATTTCCAGTCATTGCGTGACACTGAGACATTGCATTCCCAGCTCATGCAGCCTCCAGAACTTTCCATCTCCCAGCTCGGGCTCATTCAGCTCCCCTCCTCTCGCCCCACCAACCACTTAGCCGCTTTCTGTCTCTGGATTTGTCTTCGGCACACTCCACGATGTGGAACTATCTAGTGCTGGTCCTTTTGCGACAGAGTCTATCGCTGAGGGCTGTGCTGTGTGTCCCTTTGTTTTCTAGTGGTATGTCTCTGTTCATCCCAAAACTGGAGGTCTCCAGGGTGGCTTCCTGGTCCTTGCTGAAAACCCTCCAGTGCTGCATGGTGTGACCCGTTGCAGGACCCGTCTATACGGACTGGAAGGCGGGAGCTGGTGGAGACCCTTCCTTATGTGTCATTTCTGTAGGAAATGCCAGCTTTTGGCAGTCTAGACCTGTAGTGTCAGCACAGGAGGTGACATGTCCTTGCTGCCCTTTGTCCAGGATGAATATTGTTTCTACAATGGCAAGACCCACTGGGAGCCCAGCGTGAGCTCGGCTAGACGCTTTGTGCCCTTTGCGGTGTGCGTGGTGTCCCGGTTCCCATACTACAATTCCCTCAAGGACTGCCTCTCCTGGTACGTTGGGGCCAGTGTTGTTAATAAGCCTTGGGTCTGGTGGGCCATGGTCCCAGGAGCACTGTGGGAAGCCTGGGGTTTCCATCAATACATGTGGAATCAGGATGGCAGGAAGAAGGAGGCCACTAACAGTTTCAGTTTTATTATTTTTTCTTAAAAGAGCGTAGCTGGGTATGGCCGTGCATTCTTTTCTTTAATCACACACAGCACTTGGGAAGCTGAGGCAGGAGGATTACTTTGAATTTGAGACCAATCTGCTATATATAGTGAATTCCAGGCCACGCCTGGGCTACAGAGTAGGACCCTGTCTCAACAACAAAATAAAAATAAAATAAAATAAAAATAAAAAGAGATGTATATGAAGAGAAACTCCAGGCCTCATGACCTGAGAGAATCAGCAGGCTGTCATTGCTGGACGATTTATTGACATTCACAAATATGTCAAATCCTGGCAGCATCAATAACCCTTTCTGCTGCTATTGGGTGGGAGTTCTGAGGACAAGGGTTAGGGATGTAGCTCAGTTGGTAGATTGCCTAACATGCCCAAAGCCCTGGGTTACATCTGCATAAACCCAGCCTGGTAGCTCGTGCCTGTCCCAGCACTGGAGAGGCAGAGGCAGGAATATCAAATGGAATCCTTAGCTACTTAGGGAATTTGAGACTAGTCTGGGCCACATTTAAAAAGGTCATGGTCCTGGGATTGGCGCTACCAGTTTGACTAAAGACAGGTGGCAGGCAGCATGACTTTCCCCTTCCCAAGACAAAAGAGCAGTCCTCAGACTCACCGAGAGGCTAAATGGCACTTGGTGTCTTCTCAGGGACACTTGTAGACTCTACACTTAGGTCACAGAGCGAGACAAAAGCATGCTGGCCAAGCAGGAATCTCTGTGAATTCCCAGCATTCATATTTGGATTCCAGTGTTATCATGGTTCACTTTTCAAACAGAGCTGCCTCTTGGGCATAGTTCAGTCTGGCGTCTGCCGTAGACAGTGTCTTTGTAGAACAGAGAACTTGGTTGGTCTTAGTGAGATGAGGAAACGCATGTTTACAGAAAGGTCTGCCAGCCCAGGGAGTGGTGAGGGGCCTTAGGACTGGTCCCTCCTCACCTCCTCACAGGCGCTCTTTATTCCTTGGAAGCAGACAGCTCTGCTCCTTCTCAGGCCCCGTGCTACAGAGCAGGTGGTGCTTTTTACCCTTTGCTGTCAGAAGCTCACGGCTGAGGACAGGTGCTTTCTTATTCTTCCCGGGTCAGTTCTCGGTGCCAGTTCAGTGGCTGACTGATCACGTGGTGGAACTCCCTCCTGCTGGGTGCCAGTGCAAGCATGTGACCTCAGAGTTCCCTTCTTCTGTGGCCACTGCTGCCCTGTCAGAAGTGGAGAACAGTTAGAGAAGAGCAAAGGACAGAAATGCAGGCTGTACCTTGCATGCGTATGTGCGTGCATGCGTGTGTGCATGTATGTGTGTGTGTTGGGGGATTGAGGACTTGGGGGGGGGTGGCCCACATCTGCCATCTCAGCCCTCCTGTCAGGAGTTCAAGTCATCCCTAACTGGCAAGTTTGAGGCCAGTGTGGGCTACAGGTGATCCTACTTCAGCTAACCAACCAGAGTGGCATGTTTAAACAGGCTTTGGATACACAGCAGAAAGAACACATTTGTGTTGGGGACAGTAGATTATAGGTAGTTTTACTTTAAAAATTTTATATTGATGTTATTATATTTTTATAATAAATTCAAATATGGAATATTGGCTTTTCTACGTCCTGACATAAGACCTGTGAATGGTTATTATTTGGTATTTATGGACAAGCAGAAGTTCTTTGAACTGTGGTTTTGATAGGTGGGTTTTTTTCTGGGGGGGCTGCCTGACAAGGAGGGACCCCCATGGGTCCTCAGCCCTATGGACACCACACATCTTCACTCAACTGTAACCTCCAGGCTCTGTATAGCTCCTTAGGCAGGGTCACTTTCTCTTCTGGTCAGATTTCCCTCCTTTGGGCCAACTTGCCACTGACCTGGTCCCCTCAGGTACCACCATGAGATTATGAAGATGAAGGTTTTTGGGGTGCAGTGGGGTAGTGGCAAAGTCTTGCCGTGTCTGTGTAGGTTCCCCACTTGTATCCCACGTGACTACTTCCAAGATCTCCTGCCCCTCAGTCCATTCTCATGGGGCAGACCTCTGCCCCCAGGCTATCACTGACCTGAGCCGGAATCTCTCTGTGTAGCCTAGGCTGGTTCTCCCTGCCTCAGCCTGAGTGCTGGGATCACAGGCATGGGCTCCATACCTGGCCACCCCTTATATTTTAAAGTTTTACTTTCAAAGCCTGAATGCACCAGGCAGGTATGATGGTGCAGGCCTTTAATTCAGACACTTGGGAAGCAGAGGCAGGTGGATCTCTGTGAGATTGAGGCCAGTCTGGTCTCCAGAGTGAGTTTCAGGACAGCCAGGTGTTGGGAGCAGTGAGACCCCAGATCTTGACTTTCTTGTAATCCCCTGATCTGAGTGCCTACAGCTGCTTTGAGCACGAGACCTTCAGGAGTTGCTGATGGCAGGAGAGTGGTTTCTGGTGGGTTTGGCTGGGGCATGGCTATCTCTATATAATCTGCCCCTGAACACAATAAAGGGGGCATTCTTGGGGAATTCAAGAATGACCCATGTCGCTGTCTCTCTGTGTGTGTCTGTGTATTTTAACCTCCAGCCCCCTTGCCCAAAGCTCAGTAACTGGGTGCCAGCGCACAGAGCGCAGACACGGGGTGGGGGTGGGGGACTGGACAATTGGAGGTCCCCACCGAGATATCTGCAGCCAGGGCTCTGTTACACAGAGAAGCCCTGTCTCAAAAAACAAAAACAAAAGCACTGTGGAACCTTCCTCGAGCAGTTCAAAGTCTCGTGTTCCTAGTCTTCTCCACTGAAGCATAGCGTGTAAGCAGTTACACACACACTTTCTAGCCATTTTTTCCCACAACCCCAAATTATTAGCACCCAAAACCAAAGTAGCCGAGGGTGACAATCAGACGGTGACAATTAGACTGTTGTTTAACTTTGTGGCTTTTCTTTAAATTTCAGTCTCTTGACTCATCTGAAGCTCTGCAAAGACTTTGAAGTTGACAATCACATAAAAGATTTTGCCGCAAGACTGTCGTTAATACCCAGCCCACCACCTGGGCCGCTCTACTTGGTAAGTGAGACCTGGAACCAGGCTGAGTCTTTCTGTTGTGTGTCGAAGATCATTGAGTCAGAATGCTTTCAACCATTTCCAGTTTCATCCATGTTTAACCTGTTCTCCGGACACTGCTTTCCCGGGGTTCTCATTGAATGGTTTTACATACTCATCTCTACAGGAAAAAAGTTAAGATATTTGGACTGAGGTTTGCCTGAGAGGCTTGTGCCCGGTGTGGGATGGGTCTGTTTAGTATTAACTCACAAGATCATGTCCGGCTCTTCAGAAACTACGAGCCCAACTTTCAGCCTAAGGAAGTCCTTTGCTTTTACCTAACATTTAAACCTTTTTTTTTTCATTTATTTGTCTTGGGTATTGGGTATGGGACTTACTTTTTGTCTTTTCTCCTATACATCCGACCGATAAAAGTAGCCAGCCTCTTGGCTTCTGTTCTTAGGAGAGCCATTATGTTGTTTAAACAGCAGGTAGGTATTTCCCCAACTGGGTTCCTGCCCAAGAAATTTTACTAGCGTCTTCAGGCCGCCAGGAACCTCCAGTGAAGCTCTGTTACTCTTCTCGTGGCTGGAATAAAATGCTGGCAGAAACAGCAGCGTAAGAGAAGGAGGGCTGCAGGGACTGTCCCATCCCCTGGGAGCTGGGAAGGCAGGGTGCTGTTCCGGCAGTAAGAGTGTGTGGCTGTGGCTTCTTTCATCTTGCTGGGTCAGGAGGCAGAAGCTAGACTGGAACCAGGCCTGGGCTTTGGTGGCCAAAGGCCTGCCCATAATTTGATACTTCTGTTGTCCATCCCTCATTGCAAGACAGGGTTTCTCTGTGGAGCCCTGGCTGCCCTGGAACTCTCTCTGTAGACCAGGCTGGCCTCGAACTCAGAGATCCACCTGTCTCTGCTTCTTGAGTACTGGAGTACTGGGATTAAAGGCGTGCACCGCCACGGCCTGGCTCTCACCACAGCCTCTAATGTGCTCAGTTGTCGCGTGTGGAGCATTTTGATCTCTGTTGTAGACAGATAATAATCTGAATTATCAGTGGTTCTTGATCTTCGTAGATATTTAACATGAAGCCTCTGCAAGTTGTGTTTCCTTCTCGAGCCGACCCCGAGAGCCCCATCATCGACCTGGACCTTCATCTGCCCCTGCTGTGCTTCCGTCCTGAGAAGGTGTTGCAGGTGTGTGGGGGCCAGGACTATTGCTTGCTAGACAGGATTAAACTACATTTGCAGTGTAGGTCACAGCTTCGGTGCAGCTCAGGGCTGGGGCTCATTGCCTCAGCCTCTCGATGTAAACCCCAGGACTGCCAAAAAATAACGAAACCAGGAACCCATGCACTCAAAGTATCCACACCCTGTGCCTAAATCCGACCCTTGCCGCTGCACACGTGCCTGTAAGCAGCCTTGGCTTCGGTTTTGGTAAACAGAGTCGGGGATGAGGCTAAAAGCAACCTCTGGTTCCGGGGAGGGGAGAGGGACTTCCCATGTGCAGCCCAAAGCAGCCAGAAGCGGAAGCCAACAGCGTTCTTGCTCCCCTAGATCCTGACCTGCATCCTGACGGAGCAGCGCATCGTGTTCTTCTCCTCAGACTGGGCCCTGCTGACGCTCATCGCGGAGTGCTTCGTGGTCTACATCCACCCGCTGCAGTGGCAGCACACCTTTGTGCCCATCCTGTCGGGACAGATGCTGGACTTCGTTATGGCTCCCACATCTTTCCTCATGGGCTGTCACCTGGACCACTTTGAAGAAGTCAGAAAGGTTAGGGAGGGAGCTCAGACTTGGGGGAAATGAACCCGCGTGACTCCATCGTGCGGCTGGTGTAGCGCATTGTCATTCTGTCTGCAGGCTGCGTGCTCTGGGCATCACGAGGCACTTGTATACACATGCACAGACAACACAGTGCGCCCTCTTTCCATCTTTTCTGTCCCTGCACCACGTGCACACACTGTCCGGTCTCATTTGCTCGCTCTCTTGGTCTAGGGATGTGTTTGAAACCAAGATCCCTGCGATTCAAGGACCAGAGTCTTGTGTTAGCCTCCCTTGTGTTAGCTTAGGTTCAGAGTGGTACCCATGACTTGCAGCAGGCTGAGTGGGGGACAGACATCCGGGCACTGGAGTGCTGTGACCTCCGACCTCTGCTGGTATTAGCTGTGTAACCTGGGTGAATCAGCCCCTCCCTCAGCCTCTTTCCTCATCTGTGAAGGGAGGCAGGGCGGGTCCTGTGGGCAGGGCTGTCACGTGGCTGACTCGTAGACGGCCACTCTGCTGTCACTGCCGCATGCTTCCTGCTTTGTTTTAAATGCAACCATTGCGCTTTGTTAACCCTTGGCATGCACGTGCGTGCAGCAGGCTGCTCAGTGTTGGGGGCACCTGTGGGTCTGGCTGTTCACGCTCTGTGTGGCTTGCACTTACTGAAATAGCCAACTCCTTCCTCTCTTAGCCGTCAAAGGACAGCAAGTTTGCCAGGCTTGATGCTACAGTGAGGATCAAGCGGGACATGGGGTAGCCCTTGGCGTGCTGTAGGTGTTTAACGGAGGGTCACTGTGCTGCTAATTGGAGATAGTATTTGTTGGTGACAGTCTCTCACTGTTGCTGAGGCTGGCCTGGAACTCACTGTCATCAAGTGTTGCGATCACAGTGTGTGGCATTGGTATGTGTTTAAATTTTGACCCGTCACGGATCCTGGGTAGATGGACAGCTGTCAGCTTGAAAATGTTTGACAGACAATGGGGTGGCTCCCCTTTGGCCGTGATAGCAGTTATGGGGTTGTCCAAAAGTCCTTGTGTGAGCGAAGGTCTCGCTTTCTCTCGGGGATACAGCCCAGAGCAGAGCCGCTGAGTCAGCTCTATGGCTAACCACCTGGGACACAGCTAGGCTCCCCAAGGCAGCTTCTGGACTTGAGAACCCAGCAGGCAGTCCCGTCTCATGTCCTTGGTGACTCCCATTACTGTCTGGTCCTGGTGCTCCAGAGGGTGATCAAGTGCCATTGAGGCAGCTCAGTGCCATCCACTGTTCCTAATGGCATCCACGGCTTTTCATGTGCGCATTGGTAGTTCCACAGGGCAGGGAGAATAGCGTTAAATTTGTTTTGAATCATTTTTTAAAGTGTATTTGTGCCTGTGTGTGAGAAAGGGCAGTGGCATACATGCTGTGGCATGTGTGGAGAGGTTAGAGGAGGACATTTGGAAGTCATTAAATTTTCCACTTTATGAGGCAGGGTCTTATTTCTGTTTTGATGCTGTGAACTCCACTGAGCTTCTGTGTGATTCTCCAGTCTGCACCACCATCTCACTGTAATCCCCCTGTCTCCACCATCTCACTGTAATCCTCCTGTCTCCACCATCTCACTGTAATCCTCCTGTCTCCACCATCTCATTGTAATCCTCCTGTCTCCACCACCATCTCACTGTAATCCTCCTGTCTCCACCACCATCTCACTGTAATCCCCCTGTCTCCACCATCTCACTGTAGAATGATGAGATTAAAGATATGTATTACCAGCTGGGGATGGTGGTGCACACCTTTAATCCCAACACTAGGGAGGCAGAGGCAGGAGGATCTCTGAGTTTGAGGCCAGCCTGGTCTACAGATTAAGGTCTAGGACTACACAAAGAAATTCCATCTTGAAAAACCAACCAATCAAACAAACAAAATGTGCATTACCACATATGACTTTTAATTTTAAATTTCAGGGGGCTAGGTGAAGAGAGAAAAAGAGAGGAAGTGGATGGGGAGGAAGTGTTAGTTTGAGAGACAGACTTGCTATAGCTCAGGTTGTTGTAGCCCTTGAACTTAGGATCTCCTAACTCAGCCTCTGGAGTTATGGGGTTTATACACCACTATGCATAACTTTTTTTCTGGGCACTTTGGGTATGGACAAAAGCAGCGAAGGGAGCACACCGCACACCGAGTGCTTCTCACCCTCCCTGCAGTCTGCTGTCTGCCTGTTTCAGTTTCCTTGCCCTCCACACGTTTCCTAGAAATTTAAAGGAAATTCCCCGCCCCCCCACCCCATAAGCTGTCCCATTTCTCCTGGGAGGGTGGACGGGTGAGCAGGCCTGTGTGTTCTTGCCAAAGCCAGTGACTCAGTGTTGAAAATAGCTTAGGAAAAGGCTGTTCAGACCTCCCCAGGAGGGTTAGGGACAGAAAACCTCACCCTGTGTGCTGTGTGGACCAGAAAAAGTGGGCAGTACTAGGAGGTTTAAAATGGTGTTTCTTTTTTATGTCATTCGTGAAAAGCTGTTTTGTTTGGGCTCCTTGGACAGGAAGCTTCCCCCCCCCCACACATGTATTTACTTAGTAATGCTGGTTAGGAATCTTGCAGGAAACTTGCTGGGTAATTTATTTATTCTGGAAGATTCCAAGAGCAGCATTTTGGGTGTGTTTGGTGTTATGCTTCTCCTGAATGGGATCACAGAGAAGAAATGGGAGGGTCCATATACTGTCATAACCTGGCCACATTTTGTGCACAGCTGGCCTCGGCACGGAGGGTAACATTGTGTGCCTCGCCAGGGGACCCATGTTTGCTCGGTTAGACATTGGTATCTTCTAAGTGTCCCTGTCTCTTTCTGCAGACTTGGGAGTCTTGGGGTCCAGTGCCACTCATGCCTAGTACCTGCCCTCAGAGATAAGACTTTAAGAGTCCTGTGATATGCATTTTTTTTTTTCAGAAATTCCACCACTGTATTGAGGTCACTCAGCCTTGTATTCTGGGCCCTGGGTGGCAGAGCTGACTGGACAGCTGAATGATATACTGGGCATTGAGTGTAGGGAGTGTATTTGTGGAGTTCTGGAATGTTCCTTCAAGGCGCTGTGAAGTACTCCATGTAGTATTTGTCCTAGGGTGATGGAAACTTAACAATTGCCTTGGTGCCATGACTCAGAGAAGGCCGATGGCCATCTACGTGTGAACCGCTCACTTTTCACAAGGGAGGGGCTTCTGACCCTTGGTGCAGTCCAGGACATCCTCCAAGATACTGCTGAGTGGCAAGAACACTGAGTGAGCCACTCCCAGGGAGTCCTTAGAGTGGTCAGAGCCATAGAGACCCAGAGCAGAAGGCCGCAGGTCAACGGGAGGAAGAAGCAGCAAGTTAGCATTGAATGGGGACAGTTTCCTCCTGGGGACGGGTGCAGGTTTGGAGATGAGTAGCAGTGGAGGCTGCAGAGTGGGCAGAACCGACAGTGTAATAAGTGCACACAGCTGCTATTCATCAGACTTCCCCACCACAGAACTCCCAGCATCCTGCACGCCCGCGGAGGTGTTTGCACTGGGCCGGGTGATGGAACACTGGTACCGTCTCAGCAAATGCAAACACTGTCGTGGGTTTTTAAAAGTGTGTGCAGACTCCGACTCATACCTCGGCCTCTGTCTTGCAGGAGGCGGATGGTTTGGTCCTGATAGACATTGACCACGGGAGCGTCACCTGCTCTACGTCCTCTGACAGCGACATCGCTATCCCTGATGTCCCCCTTGTGCTGGCACAGACCTTCATTCAGAGGTAACACGAGACAGCTTGTGTTGGAGCACACGTATGTCCCAATTCTGTGTTTGCCACTTCTCTAATTTGTTATTCTCATAGATATTTTTCATACTTAGGTTTTGGACATTATTTTTGAAAGTGTATTACTTATTTTTGGTGTTTTTGAGATAGGGTCTAACTGTATAGCTCTGGCTGGCCTCGAACTCACAGAGATCTGCTTGCCTTTGCCTCCCGAGTGCTGCAATTAAAAGTGTGTGCCACCACTCTGCCCCATTGTGAATATTTTTAAACAAAAGTGATTTGTCTTTATTCAGATATTGTCTAAATATGAATCACGGCGTAACGGAGGCAGGGCACATTGGAAACCCAGGAAGGTTCCAAGAAAGTTCTCAATGCTGTGTCCCCTGGGCCCTGTGCTGTGGTCTCCTAAGCTCGCTCGCTCGCTCATTCATTCATTCATACATTCACTAGATAGGTGCAGGACATTGTGAAGTGCTTCTATTCAGCTGGATCTGCACCAGTGACAGCAGCAATGCTCCCTGTACTGTGGTGCTCAGGGTGGTCATCTTGAGGGCGGTCTCCTCCCCAGCGCTCCTGTGTTTTACCTCCTTTGGTTCTTGACTGTGTGCTGCTTCTTTGGAGTTGGCTCAGTGGACGTTCTCCCCAGAGGGCTAATTCACAGATATTCAATGCTCTGAGGGCCCTGGGATCTCCACAGCGCAGAGGCCCCCATCCTTAGGTGGCTGGGGATGCCTGTGCTGGTAAGTCAGGAGGTGATTGCACTGTGGCATCAACCTTCCCTGGCCCTGGTCCCAGGCTGGGCAGGTGTCACACACAATACCCTGCTCCCTTGAGTCGTACTGTTCCTGCTCTGCTCTAGAACTATTGTCCTTGGGAGCCGTAGGAAATGGTAGCGAGAGAGACCCCGCTGTTCAGTTCATGATTGCAGAGTTCGATGCCACATGACCTGGTATGTGGGTCTTAGGAGGGATGCTGAGGTTGAGGGACAGTGAGCAAATATGGCAGATAGCCTTAGACTTTGTGGCAAAGAGCCAGATTGGGCTGTGTCTGCCGAGGTCAGGGTTTTGCTATGTAGCCCTGGCTAGTCTGTAACTGGCTTTATAGCCCATGCTGACCTTCACTAGTCCTTGCAATCCTGCTTCAAACCTCCTGAGTGTTGGGACCACAGACATGAGCTACCGCACCAGCTCTTTGGTGGTTCTTATTGGTGATTTTCTTTTCCTCAGTACTAGGGGTCACACCAGGACCTTGTGTGTGTGAGGCAAATGTTCTACTGTTGGACTTAGGCCCCATCCCTTGATTGTTTTCCAGGCAGGGTCTCACTATGTAGCTGTCTTAGGGTTCTATTGCTGTGAGCAGACACCATGACCATGGCAACTCTTATAAAGGAAAACATTTAACTGGGCCTGGCTTACAGTTCAGAGATTTAGTCCATTATCATCATGGCAGGGAGCATGGTCGCATGCAGGCAGACACAGTGCTGGAGAACAAGCTAAGAGTTCTACATCTTGACCCTCAGGCAGTAGAAGCAATGGCATGTCACACTGAGCATAGCTTGAACATCTAATACCTCAAAGCCTGACTCCATAGTGACACACTTCCTCCAACAAGGCCGCACCTCCTAAGGATGCCACTCCCTATGGGCCAAGCATTCAAACACCACAGCAGCCAAGGCTGGCCCCAAACTCCCAGTCTTCCTAGCTCCGACTCTGAGGGCTGAGGTACAGACATGCACCACCGCTCTCCGGGCCCCTTTGGTCCTTCTGTTGGGGGGACTGGAACCCTGGTCTGGGAGGCTTGAGCATGCTTGCTGGGCTTTCCTGACCTCTCACTCTGGCCTGGTGGGCAGACTTTTTGCCTGGATGGAGTCTTCTGCGTATTGGTGGAGCGTTCCTAGTCAGGAACTCCAAGATTTAAATACTTCAGAATCTGTCACATTTTGAGTGCTGACTCAGTGCCAGAAGGGGGAAATGCGTCACCTGAGCTCCTCTGACAGGTCACATTAAAAACCCAGGCTTACCAACATCCTGTGGGAAAGGGCCTTCATCTGTGGGACTGACGTAAATGAACTTGGTGTTTAGGTTTGGGCACAGCCTGAGATGTCTCACTGGGTGAGGGCAGGTATTCAGAATCTCATACTTGAGACACCTCTGCTCTCAAAGCTGGCTTCTTTCTGTTTTATTTGGGGTGTGGTGGGACTAGAACCCAGGGCCTCAGGACATGCTAGGCAAGGCCAGCACTCTAGACACTAAGCCCCACTCTACCAAATAAAACATTATGGATAAGGAACACTCAACCTGTGTATAGAAGTCAGCCCCTTGTTGTAATAGGGGCGGCGGGGCTGTGTCCCCGGCACCCGGCCGCCTGCATGGCTAGCTTTACCTGAAATAATTACACGGAAACTGTATTCTTTTAAACACTGCCTGGCCAATTAGTTTCAGTTTCTTATTGGCTAGCTCTTACGTATTAATCTAACCCATTTCTATTAATCTGTGTAGCCCACGAGCTGGCTTACCAGGAATGATCTTAACCTGCGTCTGCCTGGAGTGGGAGAATCATGGCTACTCTCTTACTCAGCTTCTTTCTCCCAGGATTCTGTTCTGTTTACTCCTCCCACCTATGTTTTAACCTATGAGGGCCAAGCAGTTTCTTTATTGCTTAACCAATGAAATCAACAGATTGATATATGACACTCCCACATCAGCCCCTGCCCATTTCTTCTGTAACTAGAAGGTTTTTGCACTTTTTTTTTTTGAGACAGGGTTTCTCTGTAGCTGGAGCCTGTTCTGGAACTAGCTCTTGTAGACCAGGCTGGCCTTGAACTCACAGAGATCCTCAGGCCTCTGCCTCTTGAGTGCTGGGATTAAAGGCATGTGCCACCATCGCCCAGCCGTACTTTTTAAAAATTAGTTAATTTATAGGTATTTTCCAGCATGTATGTCTGTGCACCATGTATGTGTCCTGTGCCTAAGGATGACAGAAGAGGACACTGGGTTCCCTGAGACTACAGTCACAGACTGTTGTAAGCTACTGTGTGGGTGCTGGAGATTGAACCCAGGTCCTCTGGAAGAGCTCAGCCATTTCTCCAGTCCCCATCATCAGAAGTTTGAAAGTCTCCAAAGTTGGGCTGGAGAGGTGGTTCAGCAGTTAAGAGCACTGTCTGCTCTTCCAGAGGACTCAGTTCAATTCCCAGCATCCACATGGCAGCTTACCACTGTCTATAACCCCAGTTCCAGGGAATCCAACACTTTCACATGGGCATTCATTGCAGGCAAAACACCAATGCACATAAAATACAAATAAATACATTAAAAAATAATGTTTATAAAGAAAGTCTCCAAAGTCAAGGTAGGGGAACGTGGGGGGTTGTCCTTCATGGCTGTGGGAGCTGGGGTCCATGGCTTTCCTGCAGCCACCTTGGAGTTTGGGTTGGACTCCTGAGTGGGATCTTACATTCCTCTTGATAAGCAGGGCTACTCCCCTGGCAGGGGGCAAGAGTCATTCCAAGCTAGCCTGGCTATTTGCTTTGGCTGAGAATCCAGCAGTGTCTGCATGGCTTGCTTTTCAGAATCCAAGTACAGAGGTGTGGGGTTGGGTCCCTGCTGTGGCAGGGCCCCCAGAGTGAGCCTGTAGGAGGAAGCATCTCACAGGGGTTCAGTACAGGAACATTGTTTTGTAAACCTGACAGGTCCATATGCTTCTAAGCCTGATCCAGGCCCTTGTGGGCCCTCCTCAACTGTCCTAAAAGGTAGAACACATCTATTCAGAGATGCTTGGCCAGAGAGTCATAGGGCAGTGGTCTTTTCTCCCAGATTCCCCTAGAGATGCTGATGAGAAGTGTCCATCACCTTAGGTCAGGGATAAGGGCCCTTTTTTGGGTGTGCTGTCTGTGCATGCGTGCACGTGTGTGTGTGTGTGTGTGTGTGTAAGATGAGGTTCTATAGGGAGTGGCTAGCTTCTTACACCCAACCGTCCCTGAATAGAAGGCTCGGAAAACGCCACATCACAGGTAGCACCGTGGTGTGGCCCATGCAGGGAAGTGGCTGGTATTCTGTGCCCTGTTCTGTGTTTGGCATTAACATGCAGTTGTCATGACTCTGTTAGGCAGGAAGGTCCTAAAAGGCCTCACGAGTCAGGTCAGTCAGGGCTAACACTCCTACACTGCAGCTCCTCGGGGTGTTAGCAATGAGTCCGGAACATCACCCCAACCTGCACCAGCTTCTCATGGTCCATGTTGGGCCCTGCAAGCTGACTATGCTCATGGAGGATTGTGGGTACCCATGAGCCTCTCCACCTCACCTCAGGGGCTCCCACTACCTTGTATCTTCTCACATTCATAGCTGCACACATGGGGTCTGTGTTGTCCCCTTTATCACTTCTCATGTGTAGCCAACTTCTTTTGTTTTCTGTCTCCTCTACTCTGGCATAAGCCCCATGCAGTAGGGTCTCTGTCTGGCCCACTCTCAGGACCGTGCCTGGCCTACACTGGGCACACGAGGAACATTTGTGGAACAAATGCGTGTTGCTTCTGTCTGTCTAAAATACACTTGATCTTAGCCAAAAGGCCGAGAAGCGATTGTCTGTCTAAAATAACAGACTTGTTTGCTGATGCCCAGAGCCTACCCTTGGGCAAATCTCATATCCTTGAACTGCTGGAGATCGTCCTCAGGGCTAAGTCCCTAAGCCTCTCTCAAAAACACGGGTTTGCGTGGTAATGGGAAGGCCAGGCCCCATGCTTGGTGGTGGCTCTTGGTGAGTCCCTCTCTGTGCTTGAGGGCTCGCAGATGAGCCGGTGGTCAGCTCCCTCCTAGGCCATGAATGGTGGCACTCAGGACTTGTAATGCAGGACACAGAGTGGCTTCTGGTCCTACCTGGCCAGGGGATGCTGCCTCCAGGAGCAGTGGTTGACAGTCCTGGCAGCCCTGACACAGGAAGTACTTGTGTTCTGGAAGGAGGCCTGCTCCTTTTAGGTAGGCCTTCAGGTGGTGATATTTGGAGGTGAACGAACTTTCCCGGTCCTGAGTTTGTAATGCTCCCCCACACTGTTGACAGACACCAGAGCATCTTCAAGTACCCATCTGCTTGGCTTCTGCTCATGTCACTCCCAGCCACTCAGCTTGGTCTGCCCTTTTCCAGAGTCCAGAGCCTCCAGCTGCATCCAGACTTGCACCTTGCCCACCTGAGCTCCAGCACAGACTTGAACGAGGGCCTCGCCCGCCGCCGAGCCTGGCAGCAGACGCTCAACTGCAAGATCCAGCATATCACCCTCCAGCTGCTCGTCGGCATCTTCAGGTATTTCAGAGCTCATCACGGCGTCTGGGGTTGGCCACTGAGCTCATTCCCCAGCCTCTCCTCAAGGCCCGAGCAGATAGTCTCCACCCTGCCCAGCATCCTCCCAGCCTTGACTCTGTCTCTCTCATCACTGGCCACTTAGATGGTGGTTTGCAAGGTGACTTCCTGGGAGATGCTGCCTGCAGACCCAGTCAGTGTCTGTGTGCGCTGGCTGAGGGCTCAGGGTCCGTCAAGGGAGGGTCCGTCAAGGGAGGGTCTGTTCCTGAAGCTAATTATGAGATAGTTGGCCATTTCCACGGGACTCAGAAGCCTGATGGTGTCCAAGGCACTCAGGACAGATGAGTGTGCTGGCTTTACTGCTAGGAAGCTCTTTACCATTGCCTACTGCCTGGTGTGTGACAGCGCCACCTGAACTGCCATTGGCTAAGTAGTAAAGTTTGTGTGTTGAATGTGACACAGTACAGGAGCCGAACTGTCACTTAGGACTTACGTGACAACCTGGGGCCCTTTCTTTCTTCCAGCTGTTCTCTTTCTCTTGCTGCATCCTTCCCCCTCTAGCTGCTTGTTCCCTGCATCCCTAGCAAAGGAGGCTCTGAGGCAGGCTCTGGTCTGTTCTGGAAGGGTGTCCGCTCAGGAGCGATTAACACAGAACCATGGCGTTCTCCGTGCTCTGTTTCCAAACTGAAACTTAAACAGTCTGTCTTTTTTAATGTCTTCATGTACATAAAGCAATTTTTTGTTGTTGTTTTCGAGACAGGGTCTCTCTGTGTAGCCCTGGAACTCCCTGTGAGACCAGGCTGGCTTCGAACTCACAGAGATCCAACTGCCTCTGCCTCCTGAGTGCGGGGATTAAAGGTGTACGCCACCACAGCCCAGCAACATAAAGCAAACTTAGGGAAACTAATGAGGTGGTGCTTCAGAGATGGACTGTATTGTTCCTTTGCTCAAAGTGCGATCCTGTGATGTTTCTTTCCTTCTTTGGAGACAAATCTTTTATGGTTGAGGTGGTCAGGTATCTTTATTTTTTTAAAGATTTATTTATTTTATTATGTATACAGTGTTCTGTCTGCATATATACTTGCAGGCAAGAAGAGGGCACCAGATCTCATTATAAATGGTTGTGAGCCACCATGTGGTTGCTGGGAATTGAACAAAGACCTCTGGAAGAAGCCGGGCGGTGGTGGCGCACGCCTTTAATCCCAGCACTCGGGAGGCAGAGGCAGGCGGATCTCTGTGAGTTCGAGACCAGCCTGGTCTACAAGAGCTAGTTCCAGGACAGGCTCCAAAGCCACAGAGAAACCCTGTCTCGAAAAACCAAAAAAAAAAAAAAAAAAAAAGACCTCTGGAAGAGCAATCAGTGCTCTTAACCTCTGAGCTATCTCTCCAGCCCCATGGGTGTCTTTATTTATTTATTTATTTATTTATTTTTGGATTTTCGAGACAGGGTTTCTCTGTAGCTTTTGGTTCCTGTCCTGGAACTAGCTCTTGTAGACCAGGCTGGCCTCGAACTCACAGAGATCCGCCTGCCTCTGCCTCCCGAGTGCTGGGATTAAAGGCGTGCGCCACCAACGCCCGGCTTCTTTATTTTTTTTAAACAACAACAAAATACTTTCTATCCGAGTGTGGTAGTGCACGTATGTAACCCCAGAATTTGGGAAGGAGACAGAGGTAGGAAGATGGGTAGTGCAAGACTGCCCTCTGGGTTTGGGGCCAGTTTGTGCTATATGAGACTATTCTCCCTATTCCCAAAACAAAGCAACCAGCAAATGAGATTCTAGACTGTAAAACTCTATATCCCTTGATGAATGCACTTTTACTCACTGGTGGGAAGATACTAGGCCATCCATCTGGCCACACCCTGCAGGCCATCGTCTATTTATATGTCCCTGTGGCTTGGAAAGATTGTCAACTAAAGTCCCACGAACTTATCACGCGAGACAGGTTATGCAGTGGAGGAGGAGGGACTTGTCCGGGACAGGCTAGTAGTTGAAGCGTTGGCGGCATCTGCATGCCCTCCACCCTCAAACTGACGAGCACCATAGCTGATTATTGAGTCTTAGTTGGTGTAAAGAGCTGAGGCTCAAGGAGGAGGCGGCAGCCTTGTTTCCCGCCTTCCTCCTAGCTGGAGAAGTGAAGGCGATCATGTACTCCATCTTGATGCTGTCATTCTGGGGATGCAGTAAGTTGTGAAGGGTGTGTCTCTCAGCATCATTCTGCTGCTAGAAGACAGTGTGCTTTTGCACGTTTGTGGTTCAGCACATGACCCCCCCTTCCCCCTTCTCTTTGCTAGGGAAGTGAAGAATCACTTGAATTATGAGCACCGCGTGTTCAACAGCGAGGAGTTTCTCAAGACGCGGGCAGCAGGGGACCAGCAGTTTTATAAGCAGGTGAGAGGGTGGGGCTCAGGCGGTACCACCCACTCACTTCTCTGTTGAAACATCTCTCGAGGAAGGCGTTTTCGGGATCTCGTACTGTCTCATCCACTGTATTCGCTTTTTCAGAAAGAATGTTTTTGCCTGGTTTTCATTCCTTGGCTGCCTCGATTTTAAGTTAGCTTTGGAGTATAGTCTATTTTAAATAAGAGACAGTTATAGGAGGTGGGTTTGGTGGACTGTGGCACATGTGCGGACGTGGGTGACCATGTCCTCAATCAGAGCATCAGTCCCCTTTCCCTGCCAGCATCCTCTGGCCTTGCAGCCTCTGCTCTGTCCATGAGGAGAGCTCGGCCCATTTTCCATTGGCACACTGCTGGTCCTTTCTTTCTCTCAGGGACTGACCTGAGAGCTGTGTCTCAGCAGCTTCCTCAACATTATTCTAGAGTTGGGGTGGAGCCCTCTCTTTCTCTCTCTCTTTCTCTCTCTCTCTCTCTCTCTCTCTCTCTCTCTCTCTCTCTCTCTCTTCAAGACAGAGTTTCTCTTTGTATCTGCCCTAGCTGTCCTGGAACTACCTCTGAGGTTCAAGGTGGCCTCAAATTCACAGAGATCTGCCTGCCTCTGCCTCCCAACTTCTGGGATTAAAGACGCGCACCATCACCACCTGGCAAACCCACTGTTTCTGCCCATCCCTTAATGACTGGTTTGTCCATCATACAAAGCGTGCAGGGCTTTGATCTGGTCGGCATCCCTGTGGAGCACCTGTGGGTTTGTGAGACACCTTTGAGGTGGGAAGAGTGGTCCATCTCCAGGGTCTAGGTCACACCACTCACGTGTATGGTGTGACTCCCACATGACTCTCGTGTGCCTCTCCACCCCCTTTCTGCCCTGCGTCCCTCTTGGTGTCCTCTGCTCTCTTATAGTGATCCGGGTCAGTTTGTGGTCCTGCCCATCTGGGTCAAGGCTATCCTTACTAACTCTAGTTATTCAGAGTGCGGCTGTCCATCTTCTTACATGGTCTATTTCTTCCCTGCATCTTCCTACACTGTTTTCACTTTGAGTTCCTGGTGTGGATCTTTCTGGATCTCCATCCTCCCAGTAGATCTGGGCACCTTTTACCTCCTTTTCCTGCCTATGTTGGGGGTTGCCTGTAGTCTGAGAATTTCCTTGCCAGATGGCAACCCATACATTTGGGTAGAAACAGCCTCAGTGCTATGGAGTCCCCTGTGGAGTCAGGACCTTGGGGCTGTCTGGTTCCTGACCTGGCTGAGACAGCCTGTGTGCTGAGGAATGTCCCGAGGTCCCTGGGGCCAGGGTCACATACACTACAGGGGCAGCTGTTGTAGTGGCCGGGTGGCCTGGGCTTCTTAGCTTTAGTCTTTCCATGTGCCGGTGAGGAGCGAACCTCTAAGTACTTAAGAACCCGTTGCAGGCCTGGAGAGATGGCGCAGTGGTTAAGAGTGCTTACTGCTTTCTGGTGGG
Organism: Microtus pennsylvanicus; assembly: GCF_037038515.1. NCBI lineage: Eukaryota > Metazoa > Chordata > Mammalia > Rodentia > Cricetidae > Microtus > Microtus pennsylvanicus. Next base: position 2,455,195 of record NC_134580.1, read on the forward strand.
TGCAGCTCTCAATACCCTCCTTGCGTGATTCATATCATAATCTTGGATCCAGGGGGATCTGACCACTCTGGCCTCTGCCAGCACCTACACTCATGTGCACATACCCACAGACACATAATTTAAAATAATCACAGGCTCCTTCCTACCTCCTGTGCAGGAGAGGTCATTCTTCAGTGGGGCGGCCGCAGGCTCTGGATGGAGGCCAGCGGACCACGAGCACAGTCTGACAGCTTCTCTCCCTCGCATGCAGGTTTTGGACACCTACATGTTCCACTCCTTTCTGAAGGCCCGGCTCAACGGCAGGATGGACGCCTTTGCCCGGATGGACCTTGACACCCAGTCTGAGGAGGACAGGTGCCTCACTGTGTCCCGTGTGCACGGCTTTCTGGGGACTGAGGGCTCATGTGTCACAGCTCTATTAGGACATGCAAGGGATCAGTTTGGCAGGATATTGAACAGTTAATTCACCGAGAGCCTTTAAATGTGCAGCCTCCTCTCTGTGTCCCTGTTTCATGGGGGCAGCTTTTGTGTGTCTGGCCTAGCATCCTGTACCACACCCTGATCTCTGTCCAGCTTCATTTTTTTCCCATGCTTCCTCACTCAAGAAGCCTGTTTTTTTTTTTTCCTGCCTTTTCCTGATTTTATTCAGGTATCAGCCCTGTCCATCTCTGGGATTGTGGGCTCTCCGAGACCCTCTGTTCTTTCCCCTGAGCTGCTTGAGGCTGCACTTAGTGACAGATTCTCCCCCTGTGCATGGCTCTGTCCCCTTGCCTGTCACTCTGGGTGTGGTGGCCTCGGAGGCTCACACTTTTCATCTTTGTGCCCACGAAGTGAACTTTTGCTGTTCCCTAGGATAGACAGGATGCTCATCAGTCCAAGGAGACCAACCGTGGAGAAGATGGCCTCTAGGAAGGCTTCGCCTCTGCACATCACCCACAGGCGCATGGTGGTCAGCATGCCCAACCTGCAGGATATCTCCCTGCCCGAGCTACCACCCAGAAACTCGTCGCTTCGGATAATGGACACCTCAAGCTGTAAAAGCAGCAGTCCAGGCGAGACCACCACCCTCCTGCATGTACTCTCCCAACACTGCAGTCAGTAGATCGTAGATGGTTCAGAGGGAAGGAATATGCTTAAAATCTTAAACTATTTGGCCAGGTGTGGTAGTGAACACCTGTAATCCTAACAACTCGGGAGGCTGGGGCAGGATTGGTGCTTTTGAGTTTGGGGCCAGCCTCTTGGATTTCCGGCTACCCTATGTGAGTGTACTCATTGTGATACTCCTGAAATCCTGCCTCTGTAAAAATAGAAGAAAAAAAAAGAACCTTTTTTTCTCTTTCTTTCTTTCTTTCTTTCTTTCTTTCTTTCTTTCTTTCTTTCTTTCTTTCTTTCTTTCTTTTTTTCTGAGATAGGGTTTCTCTATGTAACAATCCTGGCTGTCCTGAAACTAGCTCTTGTAGACCAGGCTGGCCCCGAACTCACAGAGATCCGCCTGCTTCTGCCTCCTGAACACCAGGATTAAAGGCGTGCGCCACCATCACTGCCTGGCTTATGTGAACTATTTTTGAAAAGATTATTTTGTGTCCATGCCCCCCTCATTTGTGTGTGTGTATACGCACGCACATGCACACGTTTGTATGTTATACATATAGGACATGTCTATATTTGCGGATGTGTAATAGGATGCCCCTGTCTAGGTACCAGTCCCTTCCTAAAGGATGCAGGTAGATATTTACAAGCTACGTTGCATTTCTGTAAACTTCCCCGAGGCACACCCTGATCTGTGTTGTATCATTTACTGGTACGCTAAGCCCCACCGAGTCCTTAATGGGTGGGAGAAACTGTTGGGGGGCCAGGCCCTTGACAGCTGCTGTCCCTCTCTCAGGCTGCAGCCAGCTCCAGGAAGCTGAGTCCCCAGAGAGTTTCTGTCTGCAGAGACAGTATGCAAATGAAAACCCAGAGTTTTAGGAGCTGTGAGCCCTTCTGTAGCAAGGTCCTGGCTGTGTGACCCCAAGCAGACCAGTTCCATTTCTGAGCCTGCAATGTCTTCCCTGGGCATGGCAGGTGTGTGCACACTCACTCTGGAACACAGAGCCTCCCTTTTCCTACTCATCTGGAGGATGCCCTACCCGTCCCCTACCCCTGCACATCACAGGCCCCACCCTCCTCCAGCTTCCATAGCTGGGGCACCACCTCCAACCTCCGTGTGCCCGCAGCCTCTGGTCTCTTGTCCTCAGGAGCTCCCAGGAGGGAAGGAGCTTCAATCCTGATCAGTGTTTAGTTTCCAGCAGGCTTTGGAGGGAACTGGTTTAATTCCTGCCTGTGGCACTTAGGAGCTCGGTTCTCCTCAGTTCTCACTGGCTGCATCACTGAGGCGGGGGCCCCTGCTATTGCTGCCCAGAGCCACTGTTCAGGGGACAAACGCTTGCAAAGGCTGAGCCCTGCGTGGCAGATATAACTTGGCTTAGGATATTTGCTTCGTCTTCAGAGCCCAGTCCCAGCATTTTCACTTAGTATTCATAGTTTTGAAGACATAATTGCCCCAAGGAGAATAGTTGTTACTCTGAGAACAAAATGGGTTCTTCTTCACCCCAAGGGTATGGGGGAGAGTCTTGAAAGAAGCACATGGGTTTATGTCCAAAGCACGCAGTGACACCATAGGGGTCCCTCTGCCTTTTCCAGGACCATGTTAAATAATTCCATGCATTTTCCCTTTGTTTTTCTTTTCCAGTTCTCAAAGTGACCCCAAAGTCAACATATACATTCAAGATCCCCGAGATCCACTTCCCGCTGCTGAGTCAGTGTGTTCAGACCTACTACACAGACCTCACCGCTCTCCTGAGCAAGGCCATGGGCCTGCTGGGCCCTGGTGACTCTCTGCTTCTGGCCAGGTACTTCTACCTGCGGGGCCTTATCCACGCAAGGCAGGGGCAGCTGCTGAGCGCCCTCTTGGATTTCCAGAACCTGTACAAGACCGACATAGGGATCTTCCCAGCCGACCTTGTTAAGAGCATGGTGGAATCCATGTCCGCCTCTGAGTGGGCCCAGGCTGAGCGGACTCCCGAGCTGAGGCGGCTCATCACAGAGGTCCTGGACAAGCCGGGCGAGGCCCCCAAAGCAGATGACGCTGTGAAGAACTTCGAACTGCCCAAGAAGCACATGCAGCTGAACGACTTCGTGAAGCGGGTCCAGGAGTCGGGGATCGTGAAAGACACCGTTATCATCCATCGCCTGTTTGATGCACTGACCATGGGTAAGAGGACCCCACAGCTGCTCCGCTGCCCTCCGGATCTTTGGGTCTCTAGCTACAATTCGATCCACTAAAGATCAAAAAGATAAAAAAAGAGCTGTGTCTGCACTGAACACAGACAGCTTTTTTTCCCTTGTCACTGCCCCATAAGCTAAGGCTATTTATTTATTTATTTAATTTAATACACATTGGTGTTATGCTATGGGTGTCGGTCCCCTGGACCTGGGGTTACAGACAGTTGTGAGCTCCCATGTGGGTGCTGGGAATTGAACCTGGGTCCTCTGGAAGAGCAGTCAGTGCATTTAACCCCTAAGCCATCTCTCCACCCTCAAGCCAAGGCTTCTTGAACTTGCATTCATGGTCACTTTCACCCAAGAATCTTCCATGAGACGCAGGTGTTTAGGAATATAAACCAGGTGTGCGAACAAACACTTGCTGGTAATTAGTCATAAAGAAATACGTTTTAATTTATGTTGTATACAATATAATATTAACATTGATTAAAGACAAAAGCAGGGCGGGGATGTGGCTCAGTTGGCAGAGTGCCTGCCTAGCATGCTTGAACCCCGGTGTCTAGAATAATCAGGCATGGTGGCTCACACCTGTTACCCCAGCCCCAGAGATGGAGAGATGGTATATACAATCAGAGGTTCAGAGTTATCCTTGCTTATATAATGAGCTTGAGAACAGTCTGGGGTATCTCAAAATCTTTATTTAAAAAAAAACTTCCAAATTAATGAGATGAATATACTTTTTTTTAATTGTTTTTTCAAGACAGGGTTTCTCAGTGTAGCCTTTGCTGTCCTGGAACTAGCTCTGTAGCCCAGGCTGTCCTCAAACTCACTGAGATCCACCTGCTTCTGCCTCCCGAGTGCTGGGATTAAAGGTGTGTGCCATCACTGTCCAGCTGTTTTTGTTTTTTGAATCGGGGTCTTGCTATGTAAGTCCTGGCTGTTCTGGAACTCACTATGTAGACCAGGCTGGCCTCAAACTCACGAAGAACCACCTGTTTCTGTCTCCCAAGTGCAAGGATTAAAGGAGTATACCATATGCCTGGCCAAGAATTAAATCTTGAAGATGAGAATTATGGTTCATGCCTGCAGCCTTGGCCCTTGGGAAACTGAGGTAGGAGGAACTATGAGTTCAAGGCCAGCCTCAACAACATAGTGAGTTCTAGGTCAGTCTGGACTATAGAGACAGATCCTGTCTTAAAAGAAAAAAATTAAATCTTGTAAAATCTTGACTGAGTGTTTGATTCTGCAAGGCACAACCCATCTTTGGTGTCTTTGAAAGTTGATATTCTGATTTTGTAATCCTCAGTGTTTAGAATCCCGCTTTGCATAAGTACTTAGTAAAAAAAAAATGGTAGACGTATTTTTAGGTTTGTTTCAGAAATTATTTGAAGTTCTATTCTAATCCCAAATCAAGATTCACTTAATGACTTTCTTTAAACGAAACTCAAATCAGCAGCTCCAGCTTAGAAAAGCAATTTTAGAGTAAGCTATTCTAAGACAACGCAGTGCAAAGACCTGCTAGCTTGCTGTTTCCACGTGGAGTGACGGCAGTGAGAAGATATGAGAAGTCTCCGTTTTCTGTAGTTAAACCAGTGGGTGTTAGCAAGAGCACAAACCCTTGTATGTTAAAGACAATAGTCAGTCTCAGTGTTTTGGGCAACTTTTGCTGGTGTTATGTAACATGATGGCGTACACAGCACAGAGTGCACACATGTTCTGACCCAGAGCTGCAGGTGACGTACGATACAGCATGGCTGAGGTCTACATGAGGCTGGCCGTCTCTGCAGTTGCATCTGACCCAGTGGCTGTGCAGTGGCTGCACAGCTGTGCCTCAGAATTCTCATACAAACACACACGCACACACACGCACACACACACGCACATACACACACACGCGCACACACACACACGCACACACACACACGCACACACACACACGCACACACACACACACGCGCACACACACACACACGCACACATACACACACACACACGCGCGCGCACACGCACGCACACACACACACGCACACACACACACACGCACACGCACACACACACACACGCGCACACACACACACACGCACACATACACACACACGCGCGCACACACACGCACGCACACACACACACGCACACACACACACGCACACACGCATACACACGCACACATGCACACACACACACACGCACACACGCACGCACACACACACGGCGGGGGGGGGGGCAGTGTGCCAAGTGCTATGTTTCTTGGGTTTGGCTGTGCTGTGTCCCCAGTGAAGCACTGTCCCCAACCCAGGCTCTGCTTTCTCTTTCACTCAAAATCCCTGATGGCAAGATGTCTTCCAACAGCACACAGGTGATGTTTTACACTCACGGACTGTGTCCCGCCATCTGTGGAAGTCTGAAATCCTATTTCTCACTGATCCATTTTAGCTGTACTGACATGTGTGTCTGTTCTGGCCATGCTGGAGGGAGTGTAGGTCGTCAGTCATCTTTTTGTTATTGTTGTTTGTTTGTTTGTTTTTTGAGACAGGGTTTCTCTGTGGCTTTGGAGCCTGTCCTGGAGCTCACTCTGTAGACCAGGCTGGTCTCGAACTCACAGAGATCCGCCTGCCTCTGCCTCTCGAGTGCTGGGATTAAAGGCGTGCGCCACCACCGCCCAACTTCATCTGTCATCTTGTAACTGAGAGGTGTCCAGTGACTTCGCCTTTCCAGACACTGAAAGGGAGAGCCCTGACATCTGTCCCTAGAGAGTATGTGTGGGTTGGTTCCTCTGCTGAGAGCTAGAAGCTTGCTTGGGCCAAGTGTCAGCACCCCACCTGTGTGCTGCCCACTGCCTGGCAGTAGGAGCCTCATTGTCACAATGATCTTCCTGCCTAATGTGAGCTAGCACTGCCCAGCTGGTGACCTCAACTGTCTGTCCTCATGCTGGCTTCTTCCCGTCTGCCATAATCTCAGCCTTTGCCTGAGTTTTATGCTGGGACAGCTCTCTCTCTCCGCTGTTGACTTGTGTGGGCTTCATGTGTTCTGGACATCTTCGCCTTGCCAGGGCGGGTGCTGCCAGGGTAGGCACCTCCAGGGCGGGCACACCAGGGCGGGCACACCAGGGCGGGCACACCAGGGCGGGCACACCAGGGCGGGCACACCAGGCGTCACCCCGGCCACGCTGTGAACACTGCAGAGAACATGAATGGGCTGACCGTGAACTGCCGCAGGCTGACCGTGAACTGCCGCAGGCTGACCGTGAACTGCCGCAGGCTGACCGTGAACTGCCGCAGGCTGACCGTGAACTGCCGCAGGCTGACCGTGAACTGCCGCAGGAAGGCTTGAACCTGTGCGCACTTCCCAGCTGCTGAAGCTCTTGAATTCCCTGCTCTCTGCTGGCCAGACCAGTCCCATCAGCCCATCCACACATGCTGCCGCCACAGATCCCACCAACTGCAGCTAAAAAAAGTATTTGGAGCATGTGCTTCCTACTGAGCATGTGCAGATTTTGGTTTGTTGTTTGTTTTTCGAGATGGCATTTCACTGTGTAGCCTTGGCTGTCCTGGAACTCCCTCTGTAGAACAGCTTACCTCAAACTCACAGAGATCCACCTGCCTCTGCCTCCCAAAGCCTGGGATTGAAGACGCGCTCCACTGCACCTGGCAGGCGGGTGTTTTTCTTGTTTCTCAAGCAGTAAACTTAAAATTCTATGGTGTTGGGCGTACAACCCTGGAAGATCTTAGAGCACACAGGAGGCTGCACCAGTTTGTGTTAACACTGTCACTTATAGAAGAGACTTGGTGCACACAGCTTGATACATGGCCGTTTTGGGGGAGATGGAGATGGCGGGCCACCTGTCACTGGCCAGGTGCAGTAGCCTTCTGTTGGGTAGCCTGCACTGCTTGGGAGTCCGGGGCTGCAGACAGCTATGGTGTGCTAGTGTGTGTAGGGGAGACAAGGCATTCACAGAAAGACTTTGAGGGTTTTGTGGGTGTGCTTTTCCTCTTCCCGCCATGTGACCTCATGAGGATGTGAACCTGTGGCCTGAGATAAAGGGATTCCGATCTCTAGGGTTATTCTTCTCACCTGGCAGCACACTGAGCCTTCACAGCCCTGGTCCGGTCTGGCCACCTAGTTACTCAATGGCTGGTAGACCCTAGTGAAGGAAGAGAGCCCGCATCTCTTTTAAGGCCTTTCTTCTTCCTCCGCAAGTGGCGGTGTGTGACATCACTACCTAACTTCCAGAGAGCCTGGGAAGTGAGCACCTGATCTGTAGTTGTGGAGCCGGCCGGTGAAGGACTGCCATTGGCCTTCACTTACATGGTTTCTTAGGCAGAGAAGTGCCCCAGGAGGGGACAGGACCCCGTTGCCACTGCTGTGACTGTATGTGTTCCGGTCAAGTGGCTGTGCTGAAAGACAAAACTTTTGCAAAGCTGAATGTTCTTATCTTAGAGTTGAACGTGTGAGATACAAGAGTACGTCCGAGGGCTGGAGCGTAGCTCGGTAGAGAGCTTGCCTGGTCTGGTGTGAGCAAGACCCTGGGTTCAATACCCGGTGACCCACAGAAGAGTACGGTTGAGACTGTACTTAAAACCATCATTTCCATTCTCACGTTCGTTAGTGTGACGTGAGCCGCTGGCAGGAGGGCACATCACAGCGGCACACTTGTGAGAGGTTGGAGGCGGGGAATGGACATTCTGCCTTTGAGTGTGATTGTCGTGCACCTGAGGACAGCGGAGTGTGTTGGTGTCCACATGTGTGCATAGCGGCTGTGGGTGTGTGCAGCGAGGGAGGCACCATAGCTTGTAGTCGGGTCCTGCTGTAGTCCCCGCAGGGTGGTATCCATCGCTAGCTGGGGTGCTGGCTGTAAGCACGAGAAGTCTGCTTTCCCTCTACTGGGGTGTCTTTAGTCTTGCGGCTCCTACTCAGCACGTCCAGAGCACACGAGCCCCTCGCCTTCAAGGATGGGCCACATGTCTATACGAGGACATTTCGGGTGCTGGCTGCACAGGCCCTGCTTGGTCCTCAGAGGTCTGTCCCGAAGGATGTGCATGAAGGATGTCTGGCTCTGTCACTCTCTCAAGCGGTGGTGTGGCCTGCCACTCCTGCCTCTTCCTCTGTTCTGTTTTCTGGGCTCTCCCCTCTCCCCTGTACCCTATGTGACTGAGAGCTATATATATTTATTTATTTTGCATAAAACATTCTGCCTTCGTGTATGCCTGAAGGCCAGAAGAGGGCACCAGATCTCACCATTGATGGCTGTGAACCACCATGTGGTTGCTGGGACTTGAACTCAGGACCTCTGATGGCTCAGGACCTCTGAGCACTGGCTGCTCTTAACCTCTAAGCCATCTCTCTAGTCCCCTGAAAGCCTTTCTTACATGATGCCTGATGGGAGTGACACGTGCTTATGAGCCAAGCTCAGTCGGTCTGAAGTCTGGGCCCCAGCAGGCAGCAGAACTCAGTGTCTGTAAGGTGGAGGACTCTGGGTCACAGTTTTATGGGGCAGGGGATGACTGTCAAACTGTCAATCACCTCACTGAACGCCCTGCCCAGTGCAGGAGACTTCAGAGGCTTGTCCCATGCATGGGGTCACCCCATTCTCTGTTGTTTGTCTTCTTCAGTCTCTTCGTGTTACACATTATACAGATGGCTACTGTACCTCCACCCCACGTGAAATTATTTTTCCAGTGAATTCAAAGCTTACGTGGGGTTTGGAGTGTAGCTCAGTGGAAGACTTGCCGGCTTGCCTAGCATGGGCAAGGTCCTGGATTCAACCCCCAAGCTCTGCAAAAGAAGAGAGAAAAGAATTTAAAATACATATTATTCACCTACCTTGAGAGATAACGCAGAAGGAAAGCTTGAGAATGGCGCCACCTGGTGGAGGTCCCCATGAGAATGTTCCGGGTTGCCTTACAGCCTGGTGACAGACCTTCCTGTTGGGCCTCCTTCCTGCCTGCGCCTCAGCTGTCCTTGTTATTTAGAAATTTCCCCTGGAACCGTTCCCGTCCTCTACAGCCTTACACACGGCTGTGTGCTCAGCCATCGCATTGTGGCAGCAAATCAGATGTATCAGACAGTTGTCACCGTGACACCTTTAACACCTGGCAATGGTGATGTGGACCCAATGGGACTTGGTCCACCTCAGACCTGGGCCTCTGAAGCCTGGGCACAGGGAGACACGGGTTCTGCATAAGCAGGGACCAGCTGCCAGCAGGCAGGGTTTGTAATTCCTACTTCAGCTTCCTAGTTTGTATACAAGCCTGGTGAGTGTGGCTGCCGTAGGCTGCGGCTATAAAGGCGTCCTCTGTACCGTGGAGGGTCAGTGTTGCTGTGTGCTGGTGGTTATACTGGTGTCCTGAGGGAGGTATGTGCACAGTTGGTAGGTGTGCAGCCAGCATGTTAGGACAGGCTGTATGGGGGTGTTCCTGCATTGTTAGGGAAGGCTGCATGGGGCTGGGGCTGTTCTCATGGGGCTGTTCCCTGCATTGTTAGGGAAGGCTGCATGGGGCTGTTCCCTGCATTGTTAGGGAAGGCTGAATGGGGCTGTTCCCTGCATTGTTAGGGAAGGCTGCATGGGGCTGTTCCCTGCATTGTTAGGGAAGACTGAATGGATCTGTTCCCTCCATTGTTAGAGATTGCTGCATGGGGCTGGGGCTGTTCTCATGGGGCTGTTCCCTGCATTGTTAGAGAATGCTGCATGGGGCTGTTCCCTGCATTGTTAGGGCAGGCTGCATGGGGCTGTTCCCTGCATTGTTAGAGAATGCTGCATGGGGCTGTTCCCTGCATTGTTAGAGAATGCTGCATGGGGCTGTTCCCTGCATTGTTAGAGAATGCTGCATGGGGCTGTTCCCTGCATTGTTAGGGAAGGCTGCATGGATCTGTTCCCTGCATTGTTAGAGAATGCTGCATGGGGCTGTTCCCTGCATTGTCAGGGCAGGCTGCATGGGGCTGGGGCTGTTCTCATGGGGCTGTCCCCTGCACTGTCAGGGCAGGCTGCATGGGGCTGTTCACCTGCGTGTTGAGGGGGAGAGACAGGGTGTTCTGGTGTGACAGTTAGGATGAGTCTGTACGGAGGCACATAACCGCATGGCCTGCTTGGGGGCAGTGCTTGCTATGGCTGCAGAATGGGGCGTGAAAGAAAAGAGGGGGCAGTCTCAGGAAATGAGAGTTCTGATACAGTGGAAATGTCTAGGTGAGGAGCAGGAAGGTCCATTTGAAGCAATTGTGGGGGCCGAGCAAAGCAGCCCAGCAGCTGGGGAGGTAACGCAGCAAGTGAGGAGTGCGGTCTGTGCGTCTGTGCAGGACGGAGGGCCCGAGGCACAGTAGAGGGCACAGAGCAACAGGCTCTGGACACTTGAGCCAGGCAGGACAAGGCCGAGGGAGATGGGGAGAGCGAAGAGCTTGAGCCAGCAAGTCTCAGAAGGTAAGTGCGGGCAACAGCTGTACCCCAGAAGAAAGCGCCTTATATGCCAGGCATAGCAAAGCGCGCCTAGAATCTCAGCATGTGGAGAAAGACGGCAGGAGCAGTACGGGTGCCCAGTGAGTTCCAGACCAGCCTCAGAAACAGAACAACTCTGTCTCAAAAAAAAGTGTTCTTGTTGCAGTTACTGTGACTGCCTGTGGTAGGTCAGATGGCCATCCCTCTGTGGGCTAGAAGGACAGATGGCCTCTACCTAAATCTGCCCCACAAGCTGGGGCAGGCAAAGGTTTCAGAGTCCTGGGCACTGGTGCCACCTGCTGCCTGACTTGGGTAGTGCATGCTTGAGGCATGAGGCTCAATGAACTCTTTCTTGTTAAATCCAGGACATGAAAAACAGATCGACCCTGAAACATTCAGAGACTTCTACACCTGCTGGAAGGAGACGGAAGCAGAGGCACAAGAGGTCAGCCTGCCTGCACTGCTGATGGACCATCTGGATAAGAACGAGTGCGTGTACAAGCTGTCAAGCTCCGTGAAGACCAACCGTGGTGTTGGCAAGATCGCCATGACCCAGAAACGCCTGTTCCTGCTCCCCGAAGGGCGGCCGGGCTACGTGGAGATTGCCACTTTCAGGAACATAGAGGTGAGGCTGCCATGATGCCAGGCGCAGGATGCAGCCATTCCCCAGGCTGTGTGCCTCCGGTTACCTTCAGCACCGTGTGCCTTCCTGTACCCCAGCTTGATCAGCTCTCAAGTAAGGGTGAGGTGGTGCCCCTGGGGCGGTATTTCCTCACCCGATTCCACTGCAGTGACCATGTATAGAGGGGCAAGGTAAGGCTGGCTATGACTGTCTCCCAAAGACGGGAGGTTAGGAATGAATTCCTCTCAGCGAGACGGCTACATGCTGACCACTGGTAGCCGCTGTTTCCCAGTCCCTGCTGTCCCCATGGTGTGTCTCACAGTGCCTACTGGGGTTTCTGGGCACATGCTTCTTATTAGTTTTCATAGTTTATTTGCTTTTTGAGATAGGGTCTTGCTATATAGCTCAGGCTGACTATAAACTTGCAATCTTCCTGTCTCAGCCACCTGAATGTTGGGATTATAGGCATATTCTACCACACACCTGGGCACATTTTATTTTATTTGTTTTTTTGTTTTCTGAGACAGGGTTTCTCTGTGTAGCTTTAGAGCCTGTCCTAGAACTCACTTTGTAGGCCAGGCTGGCCTTGAACCCACAAAGATCTGCCTGCCTCTGCCTCCTGAGTGCTGGGATAAAAGGAGTGTGCCACCACCGCCCAGCTTTTTTTTTTTTTAAGATTTATTTATTACATCACAGTGTACTGCCTGCATGTTTGCCTGCACACCAGAAGAAGGCACCAGAACCACCATGTGGTTGCTGGAAATTGAACTCAAGACCTGGAAGTTAAGTGCTTTTTTTTTTTTTGAGAAAAGGAGGAAAAAAAAAACAAGTTTCCACCTCCTCCCAGCCTCCCATTTCCCTCCCCCTCCTCCCACCCTTCTCCCCCTCCTCCCACCCTTCTCCCCCTCCCCCCACTCCTTTCCCCCTCCCTCTCCAGTCCAAAGAGCAGTCAGGGTTCCCTGCCCTGTGGTAAGTCCTAGGACCTAAGTTAAGTGCTCTTAACCTCTGAGTCATCTCTATAACCTGGTTGGTTGGTTTTTTGAGAGCAGGTGTCTCTGTGTAACCTTGGCTGTCCTGGACTGTGTATTGCTCACAGAGAACTACCTGGATCTGCCTTGGAGTATTGGGATGAAAGGCATATGCTACCACGCCTGGCCATGTTACATTACTCCAGAGGAGGAGGTCTGAGTCAGGTGTACTGGTGTGTGTCATTAATCCCAGCACTCAGGACTCAGAGGCAGGAGTTCCGCAAGTTCTAGGCTAGTGTGGGCAGCAGAGTGAGACCCTGTCTCAAGGAAAAAAAAAAAAGAGAGAGAGTTGGGTGGTGGCAGTGCACACCTTTAATCCCAGGTGAGGTGCGCGGATTCCTGAGTTCAAGGCCAGTCTGGTCAATGGAGCGAGTTCCAGGTCCGAGAAACTGCCTTAAAAAAACCAAACCAAACTACCACCATCAAAAACAAAGAAAAACGGCAAGAAAAAAACCAGGTCTGAACTGGGACCCTGACGGTCTTATTTCGTACCTTATATTTAACAATTACCATCCCACACTTGAGGCCTAGGAGAGGTGGGGTGGGGGTGTCATGTGTTCTCAACTACAGCAGGAAGAAGGGCCAAGACCAGTGACCACTGGGATGCCCACAAGGCCTGCAGCTGGCTCGCTCCAGAAGTCCTCTGGGAAAGCAAAGGGCTGTAAGGTGCCCACGTGCCCAACATCATGGCCAAACTTGCCCTCCATGCCTTGAGGCTGCTCTTTCCCTCCTTCTACCAACCCAGGCTTCTCTGTGACGTCATGTTCTCGTCCTCCCACAGGAAGTCAAAAACACCACAGTGGCCTTTCTCCTCCTGAAGATACCCACCTTAAAGATCAAGACGGTGGCCAAGAAGGAAGTCTTCGAGGCTAACCTGAAGTCCGAATGTGACCTGTGGCACCTGATGGTGAAGGAGATGTGGGCCGGGAAGAAGCTGGCAGACGACCACAAGGTCTGAGGTGGGGGTGGTCCTGTGGGCACGGGTGGTACCAGGTCCTGCAGGGGGCACCGAGAGCTCGCAGCTCAGGCCTGGCACCACTGGGCAGGGGAGTTCTACTATCTGAGGGGACACAGAAGCAGCTGTGGCTCTGTGACCTCACTTGAGGCCACGTGGCCTTTGAGGTTGGAGTGAGGAGGAGCCCATGAAGGTTGCAGCCCACATTGACTCAGTTTCCCTTTGTGCACCCTCCGTTCTGATGTCTTCCCAGTGAATGGTGGGGAGGGTTGGGGGTGTGTGCATTGTCTAAATGCCAAGAAAACATGTGTCAAGCAAGCCAGGTATGGGAACATGTGTCCATTATCCCAGTACTCAGGAGGCTAAGCTAGGAAGACCTGGAGTTTGAGGCCAGCCTGGACTATAGAGCAAGATCATGTCTTGAACAATTACATAACCTAATCAAAACAATGAACTAAGGCCATCATCAGAGGACTCACACAGAGGAACTGGTCATAAGGGTATGTGGAGACTTGTAGCCACTAGTCACCAGAAATGTCTTAGAAGGAACAGGCTGGCTGGTGGCATGGGTAGGGCCCCCACTTGTGATGGGTTATCTCTGTCATGGAGTAGGAGTGAACTCTGACCTCCCTAAGGTTCTGTGTTCCATGATCTCTGGCCCAGCCTTTTGGTTCTACACCCGCTGTGCTATGCAGATTAGCTATGCAACGGCAAAAGCCCATGGCAAGACTGTTCCCCCACCTGTCACTGGGTACAGTAACAGCGCTGCTGTCTTAGTGTGGTTGGGGCAGGGGTGAGGAGGCATGAGGTCCTGCCGGCCCCATTTAGAGAAGAAAATGTGCTGGCTCCCGGAGTCAACAATCAGGGTTTATTGTAACTCCGAGCAAAAGATGACGCGACCCCAAATCTCAGCTCCTCACCCACTCACCCTCCAGTGAGTGGACGGGGCTGACACATGCCCGCTTCTGCCCTAGGACCCACAGTACGTCCAGCAAGCACTGACCAACGTCTTGCTCATGGATGCCGTAGTTGGCACACTGCAATCGTCCAGCGCCATACATGCTGCCTCCAAGCTGGCCTACTTTGACAAGATGAAGAACGAAAGTGAGTTCCACGCGCGTGCAAGGCCATGCCTTTGGCTGTCTAAGCGTTTGCCTTGGGCTCTTCTTCTGGCTGGCTCTATCCGTTAGAACCCACCAAACTTTCTTGCTCTCTCTTCTGTTTTTGCTTACTTTGGGGGGCGGGTGGATAGGGTCTTGCTGTGTAGACCACCTGAACGCAACTCATGGTCCTCTTGCCTCCGTCTCCTGCGCGCTGGCATTACACACCCAGCTATATTTTGTTGATTTGGAGGGTGTTTCTTGTCTCTGTTGTGTGTGTGTGTGAGATGTGTGTGTGGACACACATGCCACATGATGTGTGTGAAGGTCAGAGTCATTTTTCTTCCTTCCACAGTGTGGGTCTCCAGGATTGAACTCATTATCAATTTGGGGGCACAGTGCCTAAACACTAAGCAATCTCACCTGCCCTGATTTGTTTTGAGTGTCACTGTTGTTACCTTGTTTGCTTTTTTATTGTTTGTGTGAGACAGGGGAGCATTCTAGCATAGGCTACCCTGGAACTCAGTATATAGCCCAGGCAGGCCTTGAACTTACAATCCTCCTGCTCCAGGGAGTATTAGGATTATAGATGTTTTTAGGATTTTTTTTAAATCACATGATGACTTTCATTGTCACTGAACCCTGGACCATGTGGCTCCTCCCTGTCACACACTGGCTCCTTGTTTCTGTCCTGGGTGGTGTTCCATTTTACACATAAACTGCATGTCCTGACCAACTGCAGAGTTTCCTGTCCTGCTCAGCAGACGAGAAATGTCTGGAAGGCTGCTGAGTAACTGATAGCCTTTCTGGTCAATGTTGGGGATGTGTCGGACATCCATGGCTTCTTTGCACCTGGTTGGTCTGCTGACAGATGGACTAAGCACCAGTCTCCTGTAGCTCAGGCTGGTCTTGACCTGTCTCTGTACCTGAAGATGACTTTAAACTCTGATCCTCCTGCCTCCACCTCCCAGGTGCTGGCATTACTGTGCCTTGGTGCCCAGCATCTCTTTATCTTTACTGTGGCCAGTTTCCTGGGACAGAAATCTCCAGCATCTTTCCTGCTCATTTCCGTTTGGCTCTCCCATTCTGAAGCCATACAGAGGTCCGTATTTCAAGTCTAGGACCAGTGGGTTAAGAAGATGTCTCGCGCCTTCTGAGCTTTTGCTTTGTTTCCATTTTAAATGTCCTGCAGCTTCCTGCTTTGAGACCTGTAGACAGGAAACCTATCGAGGCCATGGAGAGTGTGTGAAGGTAAACAATAGAAGTTCAGCTCGGGACACAGATGGATGCAGAAACCATTCAGGTCCTATTGACACTGGATGTCCCTCGCCTCCTGGACCCCTTTAACATGTGGCTTACTAAGTTTAGGGCATTTGCACATCCTTGTGATGGCTGTGAGACCCACTCTGCAGGAGGAATTCCCACACTTGCTTAGCATCATCTCTGGGCTCCCGGTGGGGCCATTTGTTGACTCTCTCTGTGATCTCATCTGTCCTGGGTGTTTCCCACACTTGGGAGCCCTCCTGGCTCCATCCTTTCGCCCAGTCCAGTGTCTCGGTTCCTTCATGAGCCAGCTTGTGCCGCCACTTCACTCCTTGATGGAAAACTGTATTTTGTATGGTGTGTGTGGTACGCTTCTACATCTGTGTTTGTGTGTGAGTGTGTGTGTGTGTGTGAATGCCACGGGGTGTGTACGCAGGTTGGAGGACAGCCTCAGGTGTTGGTCCCCACCTTCCACTTTGCTTCAGGTGTGTGTGGGGGTCATCTCATTTTTGTTGTTTGCTGCTGTGTATGTTAGACTAGCTGTATGTTGGGGGGAGGGTCTCCTGTCATTGCCCTCTGTCTGTCCATAGGAATACTGGGATTGCAGAGGCACACACTTGCACCCCGCGTTCCATGGGTCCTCATTCTTGTACAGCAAGCACGGAACGCACCGAGCCGTCTCCCAGTCCTTCCTCTAATGGCTCTAGTTGTGCCGCCTGAGAGCAATGCATTTCCTATATCTCGTCTCCTGTAGTGGACACTGAAGTTCACTGCCTTCTGCCTGACGAAGGCGGCTGTGAATGCCTGCGCAGGTTCCTGTCATCGCTCCTGGGTGTGGAGTCAGGTTTTAAAAATAGCTGTGCAGGAATTAGAAAACACCCCAGGCTGTGTGCTTACTCACCTTGGCATATCTTCATCTTGCCCTTGGTAACATCTGTCACTGTCTGTGTGGCCCTGACACTTCCTGGCCATAGAACCCGCTCCTGCCTGATCTGGGACAGCAGCCAGGAGGCTCAGGTGCTCCACGTTGCCTGGAGACCCACGGAGCCCTCCAGGAGCTCTGTCTGCCGGTCCTGGGTCTCGACAGAACTGCTCTTTTCCTCAGATGGGAATAAAATCAAATAAACAGTGCACTTCAGCTGTTTATATAACTCTAAACGCAGGCCTTCTCGCTTCCAGCAGTTTATGGAACGGCTTTCTAGCTCCTCTGTAAACAGTTTACAGAGTTGCCATGGGAACACCCAGCACACGCTCTGTCATCATCACCTTGTTCCCTATGGCCCAGGAGAGGCCATCTGAGCTCCGGTCACAGCACGCTGAGCTCCTAGCCCTGGTTTGCTCTACCGGAGGTCCTGAGTTCAATTCCCAGCAACCACATGGTGGCTTACAACCATCTGTAATGAGATCTGGTGCCCTCTTCTGGCCTGCAAGCATGGAGGCTGAACACTGTGTACATAATAAATAAATCTTATTAAAAAAAAAAGAAAAGAAATCCAGAAATACCTTCTAGTGCGTGGCTTAGCAAAGTGAAGACTCGAGACATGACAAGCTTGATGCAGAAGCACTGGGAGCACATGTGAGGGAAGGGTTTAAAAATACACAAAACGAAAGGAGAGCCCTAGGCAGCAGTGGCAGAGGGTCCCTTCCTCGCATCCTGCACTGCTGGAGCTCAGAGCTGTTGTTTTGAAAAAAATGAGGACAATAGCAATCGTATCAGATGTGTGGGTTAATGAGAAAGGGAGGGTGTGGGGAAAAGCCATCAGCAAGTCCCCAAGGCATCATCCCCACTGCAGTGCAGGTGACTCATGGGGGCGGGAGGCTAGGAGGTAACTCAGGGGGTTAGCCGGAGAGTCCCTCACCCTGGCAGGTAGTCCCAGAAACCCCCAGGGAAGGTGGTTTTTGCATCGCCTAGGAACAAGAGTTGGATTGTGCAGGAAGAGATGCAAGGGTCACCCATGTTTATCCTGGCATCAGATGCAGAGTCTTAGAAATGGAGCCAGACAGACGAATGGGTAAGGAAGATGTGACCCAGGGCTGGAAAGATGGCTCACTATGTAAAGGCACGTGTTGACAAGCCTGACGACATGGTTGAAGGAGAGACTGACTCCTATTGTTTCCTGATCTCCACATTGTTCTATGGTGTGCGCCTCACACACAAAATGTTAAAAGAAAATGTGACATGTACACAATGGCGTTCCGTTCAACCAGGAGAGCATGCATAGCAGCGGCCTTCTTGGCCCGGCTCCCCATCAGGATGGTATTATCCCTAACGCTGATTTTCAAGAGTGCCCCCTTCAGGCCGCATGTGGTTTTTAACCTAACGGGAGAGCTTGTGAGTTACACGCACTGCTGTCCTACTTTCTGAGTCTGGTAACCCAAAGTGCTTGTGTTTCAGCACCCACGGCAGTCCCAAAGACAACCTCGGAGACCCTAAAACACAAGATTAACCCTTCAGCAGGAGAGACTGCTCCCCAAGCTGTTGACGTCTTGCTGTATACACCAGGTAAGGTAACCTCTCACTGCTCCTGGTTGTGATGAACTTAGATCTGGGTTGGAAGTCACCCTGGCAACAATGAAGGGAACACCCTGTGCTAGGAGAAGGGGGGTGGTTTATTTTTGACTGTAGGAAAGAATCCTGAGCCACGGGGCAAAGCTGTCTTGACCACTCTGCCCACTTGGCCTTGTGGCACCCTATACTTGGGTAACAACATAGTTAGGGACCCAGAATACTCATTCCCTGCCCTCTGCAGTATGTGACAATTCAGGTATTGTGTGTCCTCAGCTCTTATCTTTGGTTGAGGAGGCTGCTGATGGTGAATAAGGTTGTATAACCGTGGGGTAGTAGGACAGCCTAGCTCCGTACTGGAAGCTGGAGCCCTGCCCACTTCAGTCAGTCACCACATCAGTCCCACGTGGACGGAAGTCGAGATGATAAAAGGCACTTACAGGCTAGTGGACCAGCACACCCAGCAGCACAGGCATGACCAGGCCAGTCCCGAATACCTGATCACCAAAGGACTCATGCATTTGACTACATTAAGGGTTTCTGGGCTGGTAAGGTGGCTAAGTGGGTAAGGGTGTTTGCTGCCAACAACCCTGAGAACCTGAGTTTGATCCCTGGAACCCACATAGTGGAAGGAGAAACTGACTCCCCAAAGTAGTCCCTGAACTTGCACTTAAGTGTGCTACACACACACACATACACTAATCAGTGGGAGCTCAGAGACTGTGCTGGCAAGTGTGTTTCTGGCATGATGACATCATGAGGGGCTCCCATCCAGCCATTCAGAGCACAACTCCCCGAGGGAGAACCAGGTATTCCAGTATTGCCAAGAGACACATACCTCATGAAAGAGGCCATCCCAGCTCTGACACCATCGGCCTCGTGACCAGTTAGGGTAATGCCAGTAGAGCCACACTCTGGAGTCAAGCTGGACACAGTGACATTGACCTGTAGTCCTAGCTGCACAAGAAGCTGGGGTAGGACAACACTAGCCTGGGGAACATAGCAAGCCCTCATCTCAACAAAGAGAAACATCCCCCAGAGGGCTCAAATGAATTACAGTTTATGCCAGGCTGGATGTGCTGGTATGTATCTCTAATATCAGCATTCAGGAGGATGAGGCAGGAGGAAAACTACAAGTTCAAGGCCAGTCTGAGCTACATGAAACTCCATCTTAAAAACACTAAATAAGGATAGATACCAACCAGTAACTGTGGGTGACAACCTGAATCAAAGGTACCCCTGCTCCACGCTGTGGGTAGGTGTGGAAATCGGTGGGCACACTGTATCTTGGTTTCTCCAGTTGACCCCTTCCTCACCAGCCACCCTCATGCTGCCTGCTTACCTGTGGGTCCCTGGTGCGACAGGACATCCCCACTCTACACAGTCCGGACTGTCCCTTCCAGGAGCTCACAAGACCCCAGACTCTCCAGGGAGGATGGCACTCTGCCATCTCCACACCCCTGCACTTGGCGCTGCACTGGCATTCTGTGGCTGTCTGCAGGACAGCCGAGTGGTAGGAGGCGGCCCCTCCCACTGTTACCAATCTGACTGAAAAGTTTCGGGGCTACTTTCCTCTTCAGGGCGCCTTGACCCTGCAGAGAAGGTTGAAGATGCACACCCCAAGTTGTGGTGTGCCCTGAATGAAGGCAAAGTGGTCGTGTTTGATGCTTCCTCCTGGACCATCCACCAGCATCGCTTTAAAGTGGGTGCCTCCAAAGTGGTGAGTGCAGCGCCCTTAATCCAGTGTGATGCTCTAAGTGATTCACCAGACTGCGTGTCCCTGGCATCACGAAGAACCCCTGACAACACGCCATCTGCAGAGGCCCTGACGGCTCGATTGGCCATTCCTGCTATCCATCTTCATTACTGCAAATCCAGCCACCTGCTAAAACTTGTCTTTACCCCCAGATCATTGCTCTCGGTGCCGGTGTGTGTTTGCCGAGGCAGTGCAGTTACTGCTGCTCCTTGCAGCTCACACCGTGGACCACTATCCTGTCCCTCCTGTATTTTCTGCCATGCTTTATATGTCTGTGTTCTCAATAAGGCATCTTTACAGGATCAGTGTTCATTCGCTGTGACTTGGGGCTAGTAAGCGCAGATCGTGAACCTGGTCTACGCGGCTCACCCCACCCTTCTGTCTTGGCTCCCTTTAGAACTGTATGGTGATGGCAGAGCACAGCCAGGTGTGGGTGGGCTCCGAGGACTCCGTCATCTACATCATCAACGTGCACAGCATGTCCTGCAACAAACAGCTCACGGACCACCGTGCAGCAGTCACGGGCTTGGTGGTGCACGATGGGAAGAAACCCAGGTACCAGGGCCCGCTGGGGGGTAGGGAAGGGAAGAGCTTGGCTCCTAGGGGTGTGGAAGGTAAGGGGTCCTGGGCTTTGCCAGGGAAGGAGAGTCTGCAGGAGACATGTGTGTTCTGCTTCTGCTTGTGGGCAAAGAGAAAGGAGTCTTTGAGACGACAAAACCAGCATGGTGACCACCAGCTCTCGGCCTCACAGCCAAGATTACTTAGACCAGCCTATGCTTTTGGCCAAAACTGGAAAGGGTTGCGCCCAAGAAGTGCTGGTTGTGGCTGGTTTTCTCGTTTTCCAGACATCAGAAATCTGGCTTTGTAGGAGAGACTATCTCTAAAATGCCACTGTGGGACATGGCTCCCTCAGGCCCCGAGAGTCACCAGAAGGCCAGCTGTCTGCAGGCTGATGGGGGCACTTCCCCCTGCTAAATCTGTAGCTAGTGTTGCACGTGTCCTGGGGGCGGGGGGTCTGGAGCCCTGTTCACCTTCATTTTCAAACCCGTCCAGACTGCTTCAAGGGGCTTCACCCTCCCTGCCAAAGGCATGCGTGGCAGACAGCTTTGGGCTGGCTTCACCAGAGGGTGAACAGGCAAGAGTTCTCCCGTCACAGAGAAACCTCCTTTTACCCAGGGGTTCCTGACTCTTTGACCCCCAATTCTAAGGCCAAGCCACCATGGGAGATATTTAACCCAGAAAACTCTGATTATTCTAGCCAGTGCGAGGTACAAGGAGGAGGGTAGAGATGCTGCCCAGGACATTGGTGGGAGCTAGGGCATGGCCCTCTCACCCACCAGAGGAACCGGCATCCAGAGGCAGGTTTGGGAAAGCCCAGGGAGGTCCCCACCTCAAGGCCACCTGCTTACTGGCTCACTTGTCCATGTCACATCCGGATGGACAGTCTCCCTAAACCACCCTGACGGAAAGATGCAGCAGTGGGGTGGGAAGCTTCATCTTGCTTCCCCAGATATGACGGTTGCCTGGGTACCTCCTGGCTCGTAGATGCATTATTCAACCTATCTTATCACAGTCTTCCACATGTGTGGCCATCTCTGGGCTCAGGTTTCCCATTTGTAAAGACATCAGTGCTACTGGGCCACTGCCTACTGTAATGATGGTATGTCAACTCGGCTACAGGTCTCTGCAGACTCCACTTCCAAATCAGCTCATATTCTGAGGTGCTGGGTACAGAATTCCACTGTGTCATTTCTCAGGGACACAGCGCAACCCATGATACCAGCTTGTGTCATACTGTCTTTACTTTCCTAAGAATGCCAACTGCTGCCGGGAGGTGGTGGCACGCGTCTTTAATCCCAGCACTCAGGAGGCAGATGTAGGTGGATCTCTGTGAGTTTGAGGCCAGCTTGGTCTACAGAGCAAGTTCTGGAACAGACTCCAAAGCTACACAGAGAAATCCTGTCACGAACCCCCCACCACCACCAAAATAAAAGAGTACCTTGCAGCTAGGTCAGACCTGACAGAGCAATCTCCAGGGGAGACAGAGCAAGGCAGGGTCTTTAGCTGTGTGGGGCAGCCCTGGTTCTGGCAATGTCTGCCTAGCCTGTCTTCCATGCCACCCCCTAGCCAGCCCCTGTTCCCTCAAACAGTGCCAGAGGTGCTTCTCTTCTCCCAGGTTGGACGTTTAGTGCTTTCGTGAGGATGACAGGAACTGGGGCAGTGCAGGAGTCACGGGTAGTACTGGCCACTGCACACCCAACTGCTACCATGGATGGCCACCCCTTGGGTCCTGATGAGCCTGCCCTCCCTAGTCCCTCTGAGTTGGACAGCCCTGCTTAGGACCCGGTGCAGTGAATGGTGACACTGGGGTTCTGCTCTGAGACCCCATCGAGCTCACAGTGGCTTAGAATGGGGAGCCCGACATCCCAGACCCTGTTCTGTTCCTGCTGTGTCACACTGGTTTATCATTATCTCCGTTGTCAATGGTGCCCGGTGCCACCTGGCCTCTTCAATACATACGTGTATGTTCCATCCCTCAGTGAGGTCTACTCCTGTAGCCTGGACGGGACAGTCCTGGCATGGAATGTCAGCACATTGCGAGTGACCAGCCGGTTCCAGCTGCCATACGGTGACCTCATGTCCATCAGCCTGCATGGTGACCGCCTGTGGTGTTGTAAGTTTTCAGGCCGTCAGCCAGTGAGCATGATGCCCTGATCCTGCTCTGGGTTGAGCCCCCTTCCCTTCATTGTATACGTTTCCAGCTTTGATTTTCAATGGTTCCTCCTCTCCTAAGCAATCGTGCTGCCCTAGTAGCTTGGTTTGCCACTCTCCAGGTTTTCTCTCCATTCCCTACAGGCTGGTGGCTGGCTGCCATCCTGCTATGTGCCTGCCACTTCCTAGCTCCTTCTTGGTAACCTGCTTATGGCTGGGGTGGGGGTGGGGG
Source organism: Microtus pennsylvanicus (assembly GCF_037038515.1). Classification (NCBI taxonomy): domain Eukaryota; kingdom Metazoa; phylum Chordata; class Mammalia; order Rodentia; family Cricetidae; genus Microtus; species Microtus pennsylvanicus. The sequence goes on from NC_134580.1 coordinate 2,478,059, forward strand.
ATGGGGGAGGTTAGCCTGGCCCAGGGACCCCGGGTTGCCCTTTGCAACATCTTCTGCGTGTGTGGCACACTTGCCTCTGAGGGCAAGCCTGGCTGGGCTGAGCGACTGCCACTTGTAATATTCCTAGCCCATCCCTGGAACCCGTGTCTAGAGCTTAGTCAGACAGTTTGCCAAGGGGTGATGGGAGGGGTGGGTTCTAGGCTGTTTCAGAACATCCTGGGGTATAGGCGTTGCCTGTAGTGGGAGACCCCCCTGCAAACAGATATGAGGGCTCCCCAATGGTACCCTTTCTGCGTGCTCTTCCTTGCTCTGTCTCTTCCTCCTGTTTCTATCTCCATCTGTTCTCCCAGGGTCCCACATAGATCACGCTGGCCTCACATTCTCTAGGTAGCTGTGGCTCATCTTACACTTGTGATCCTCCTGCCTCCAGCTCCAGCGCTGGGGTCACAGGAGTGTCACCACACATAGACTGCTGGCCTGCTCTCTCGTCCCTCCTTGCCTGCCTGCTGCTGTCCTTACTGAGTACTTTAATCCAGCTCCATCTTCTCTGCTCTCTTCTCAGCTTCCCTCTCGCCTGGGTGCTCTTAAGGGTGGCCCCGCGTGGTCTCACATCACTGGGCAGTCAGCAGGCCTTCCAGGAAATTAAGAAAACTTATTTTGCCAGGATGCGTTATCATTCCTGGTGAGTCCTGGCACCCAGGTTTCTTGCTTGCTATGCTTGAGAGCATCTCCCAGGACTGGGCTTGGGCTCCTGATCACCATGAAGTGACAGTCACGGAATGGGAGGTACCCTGTCTGGTAGATGTTAGAGCGTCTTGTAGGAACTGTGAAACCGGTCTCATGGCGGTCGCAAGGAAAGACCCCAGCTGGGCAGTCAGTACGTGCCTAGGGAGTCCCAGGTGGCAGTACTCCTGCATCTCCTATGTGCTCCGTCTGTCTCTCCTTCTAACCCTTTGCTCCTTGTGTCTTGAGCATGCTCTGCCCATCCCTTCTCATGGTCCTTTCTCCCACAGGTACAGGCCGCAGCATTGTGGTGGTGACAATGCAGGGTTTCCATCGTCATGAGCTGAAGATCAAGAACTCCGACCAGGCTTCCGTCCCCTTGCTGGCTTTCCAGCTTCTGCCTGAGGTACTCCAGGCCTGTGTGCTGAAGTCCAGGCTTGGGCTGTCTTGGTCACAGTGCCATTGTCCCACGGTGATTTCTATCCCAGAAGGAGCAGCTGTGGGTGGCCGGCGCGGGGTGCAGTGATCTGTATGTCTGGAGCATGAAGGACCTGGGCCAGCCTCCGCGGAAGACCCCTGTGCCAGACTGCACCGAGATTAGCTGTATGATCCGAGTGAAGAGGCAGGTGAGGTGACGGTGTCCAGCCACCTGAGAACATCCCCTCAGGCTCCTCCTTCCTTCCTTAGGGGGAAAAAGACAGGCTGTCATGGGCCCGGGCTTTATAGCCCTCAGTCTGGGGAATGACGGACAGCCTTCCTTCCCACCAGAGCTGAAGGCCGAGTCAGTGCCAGTCCCAGGAGTTGGCAGGGTAGCCACTTCTCAGTGGAGACCTGCCTTTCACACAGCTTCTGGTGTTGAGGCCAAGCGTGATCATCCTGGCTCGTGGCCGCACCTCTTCCATCTGGCTTAGTCCTCCCAGGGCAGCCTCTGTGTCTCCTAAGGGCCCAGTTTGCTGAAGCCTGACCACATCTCACCTAGGACTCTATCTTCAAACCCCTTCCCATTCTGAAAGTGTGTGAGTTTCTGGGAGATGCTACACAACATGGTAGTCTATCCGGTTTACAGCTTTTCCACATCCAAAGTTCTAGCCTGCTCTGTCACTGACTAGGCAGTAAAGGCATGCGGAAAGAGCTCAAGAAGGTTTCTGTAGCCGTCTTGGTGTTTCTAGTTCCTGGCCAGCGGCTTTGGGGCTTCTGGTGAGGAACACTGTGGTGACTGCCTGTGGGAAGAGACTGCTGAGGTCCTGGCTAGGAAGCAAACAGCAGGAAGGGACTGGGATCCTACAGTCCCCTCTAGGGCACCTTCACCGACCTCAAACCTGGGGTACTGGAGAACACTCATTCCAATTGTAGCAATAAGGATATGAATGGGGTCTATCCTGGGGCCCCCGCCTCTGTAAAATATAGTAGTGGAACAGGCCAAGAGTAGACAGTCTCAACCCCAAAGGGAGAAACTGGAACAAAAAAAAAAAAAAAAGAGGTGACAGGTCCCAGCCCTGCCTAACACGTGGCAAGGAAATACCACAGGGTGTGGCCCCATTTCACAGAAGCTTAACTGGTGAGTCAGCAGTCTCCAGTGTGTGACCTTGAGGTCAGACAGCCACACAAGCAGTCCTCCCACAATTCTACTGGAGGCTGACCTCAGCAGGTCTCAAGTTCAGGAGGCAGCGTTAGCTATGAGCGCATTGTCCCTGGATTTCAGCCCTGAAGGTCTGTCCTAGGTCCACCAGGTAGCCCAGCCTCCTGGCCAGCAGGAAGGACATGAGTTTGGGGGGCATCTGAGCACTCAGCTTCAAGGAGTACCCCTGTTTCTTCCCTACAGATCTGGGTGGGTGGCAGGGGGCTGTCACAGGGAAGACCCAGAGGGAAAATCTTTGTGATGGACGTGGAGAAGATGACAGTGGAGAAGGAGCTGGTGGCACACGCTGACACTGTGAAGACCCTGTGCTCAGCCGAGGACCGCTATGTGCTGAGTGGAGCAGGCCGCGAGGAGGGCAAGATCGCCATCTGGAAAGTGGAATGAGACCTCCGTGCCTTGTGAGAGGGCACCTCCCAACACACAGTTGCGTCCACGGCCAGTTGGGGCTCATCGTCTACTCCCAAGGGCCTTCGCTTCCAACTGCTACCTTGGGTGAGCAGCTACATCTTACTGCTGATAACCTCCACTGTGAAGTTACCTCATATTACCTAGAATCTTCCAGAATCCACAACTGGGAGCCAGCACCACAGCTGCCAATTTAGCTGTACCACCCGTGACCTCCAGTCCTCATGCCTGGCCTCTCCTCGCTGGCTCTTCATCTGTTTACTCTGCCAACACTTGGGCTTCAGCGGCGTGGCTGGGCCTGGTGTGTGGCAGTCGGGCACAGCGCCTTCCAGGTTCCATTGACTTCCTGCTTCCAGAGAGGTTCCTGAGTATTTGAGGTGAACACTGACAGAACCTGCTTGAGCTAGCCAGGCTGTCCTTCCTTTAGAGCAGGTGACCGAGGCCTGCCCCAGGAAGTGGCTCGGTCTTTGTATTAAAGTTTTAACGAAGAAGAAACAAATAATTGCAGGCAGGAAGCACATCCCAGAAGCGCACGCGTGTGTAGCTGCCTCACTGGCTCACGATGCACTTGCATTTTGTGTGTCTCCTGCACGTGCACACAGAGCCTCTCTCCTGAACCACAGATCGCCGTCTGCTCAGAGGCCTCTGCGTGTTTATCACACCGCTCCAGTTTCATTCTGGAAGTGTTCTGTGTGGATGCTGGGCCCAGAGAGGACAAGACCTGTCCCCCGTGTATCCTCTTGTGAGCTCTGCTTGGAGCCCTCTGGATCCCAACTCGGTGTTTCAGGACTCCATGTGTGCCCGTTAGAGGCAGTCACTAAAGGGCTGCCAATGGTCTGTGTCTGTCTCTGCAGACCAGCGTCCAGAGATACTTGAGCTTTTGCGAGTGGAGATGTGGGTCCAAGCTTGGAGGGTCTGTGCCACCAACTGCTGCTTCCCTTGAGGCGTGGCTCCCATGAACATTGTACAGAGGATGCCTCGGAGCCACACCCCTCTCTAGAGTCTGCTCCCCGAGGGGGTGCTCCAGATGTCCAGAAAGACAATGTGGCCAGCAGTCAAGGGCACAGGCTCAGCCAGTCTTTGTAAATACAGGAAGCCTGGTGTAAAAGTCCATCATAAATGGATTCTAAGTTATTTAATGCCAGTCCATGTGTGACCAGGTGTTTACAATGTGTGGATTAATATAATAAATCCTTTTTGTTAATAAATGCTGCTTGTTTGATTCGGCTGCTGTGAGCTGGTCTCGAAACTGGAAGGCTGTTTTCCTTTTCTTCTTTGCAGGGCCTGTGGAAGCAGGTCTCTTCTTGCCAGACAAGGGTTCTAGCACTGAGCCATGCCCTGGCATCTTGGTAGCTGTCTTGAAGGGGATCATTTTCACTTTTGAGACAAGGTCTAATTCTGTAGCCCAGGATGGCCCCAACCTCCATCCTCAGTTACCCAAGCGCTGGAGTGGCAGGCATGCCAACCGCACCTGGCAGACACGGGAAACTGTTTTTAATATCTCCATTCATTCTGAGTACCAATCAAGTGGAAACAATTTCTAAGGTCTCACAAGGAACAAATGACTGGCACAAAGAGCCAGAGGCTTTAGGGGACAGTCATTTACATCAAGAGGAGAAGCTTCAACAGTGATGGGACACTGGCACCAATGGGGCTTGGAGTGAGCACATGGCTCTGTATTTGTGTAAGAGCCTTGTGAGGGATTATTGAGATAGAAAAGTGCACTTTGATGCCTTTGGTTTCTTCTGTGCCTTGAACACAAATGGTTCCTTTGGCCATGGGGCTCCTCCATGTTGTGTTGTGACCCAGGCATGCATCAGGCTGAGGAAGCTTTGGGTTTGTGTGTTAAGAGGGGCAGCCTGGATCATGGGCAAGGCTGATCAGCCAGGATGACTCGGGCTTGCTGGGAACCTGGCCAAGAGACCATAACATTGTACAGCAGTACTGGATCCTTTGGGCAGGGCTGGTATGGAGACAGGCAAGGTCATGTTAAAGACACAGCACATGGCTGGGCACCCAGGAACTGCTCAGCAGGTACGTCCTCCTGGGCTGTGAGCTGGGCTCTCTTGAGAACATCAAGAAAGAGCAAGAGAAGATGTGCAAGCTACTGCAGAGGGTTGGATGGTGGCCCTCCAATAGCTCTGTCTACCCCCTAACCCTCTGAACCCATGTATGCAGCCTTATGTGGAAGGAGTCTTTGTAGATGTGCTGTTGGGGCTTTTGAATGTGGTTCCTGGCCATGTCCTGAGGCAGAGACACCTGCACGGGGGTCATGTGAAGATAGGGCAAAGGGAGGAAGGACAGCTGAAGGCTGGGAGATACTTGGAGCCACCCAAGTGGGAAGAGGCAGGAAGGTGTCTGCTGGAGCTTTAGAGGGACTGCGGCCGTGCTGCGCCTTGATTCTAGACTTATGCAGAACTATGGGCAAGCGGTTTCTGTTGTCTCAGTCCTCTGGCTGTGACCACTTGTTACAGTGGCCATGGACACTCACATGGCTGCCGCTTACTGAGCATGCTCTGGCTGGTGCTTGCCAGCTCTAGGCCCACCCTTGTGTCTGGTCATAACACCTGAATGACCAGAAGCACAACAAAGTGCCCCCCTCACTCCCCAGAATCAGGGTGTCCTGGCTACAGTACTGAACACTGAAACTGACCCCTGACCTCAGGATTCAGGAAGTGAAGGCAGGGGTTGGGACCTCAAGGTTATCCACAGCCTATAAAAAGGACATAAGTCATAAGACTTAGTAAGATTGGCTATGTTAATAGAGACATGAAAAAAGACTAACAAGTGGACAACGCCCAGACTGGAGATGGAGGCTGTGGCATCTTTGTTTCGGTGGTGAGTGGAACCCGCGAGGGTGTAGGAGCTCCAACAGCAGCAGTGCAGAGGGGAAACTCAGGGAGCTGCAGCAGATACTGGACAATACAGTTAGGGAAGGTCTGAAGCCCTCATGCTCTCTTACCACAAAGAGTTAAGAAAGGTTTGAATCTACAGGGCACGCTCTGATCACAGACTTTAATTAGAAGCCACTTCGCTGGTTTATGTGGTGCTGGAGTTGGAGTCCAGAGCTACATTCGTGGCAGGAAAGCTCTGTCTACAGCAACTCAGCTACACCCTCAGCCCCCTCGTCATGGTGTTTTAAAGTGTCTGCAAGCTTGAGGGGGGGCGTTTCCTCAGACAGACAGAGCACCTACTGGATGCACACATGACCAAGGGGGAGAGGGTGTTTCCTCAGACAGATAGAGCACCTACTGGATGCACACATGACCAAGGGGGAGGGGGCGTTTCCTCAGACAGAGCACCTACTGGATACACACATGACCAATAATGGTGAAGAGTCGCTGTTTTCCCCAAGATGAGGAACAGGCAGGGGCTTTGCTCTCTCCTCTCCTAGGCAACGCTGCATGAGGGTCAGCTATTGCACTGGGAAGGAACAGAAAGCACATAAAGACTAGACTGGGGGCTGGAGAGATGGCTCAGCGGTTAAGAGCATGGCCTGCTCTTCCAAAGGTCCTGAGTTCAATTCCCAGCAACCACATGGTGGCTCACAACCATCTGTAATGAGGTCTGGTGCCCTCTTCTGGCCTGCAGGCATCCACGTAGAAAGAATATTGTATACATAATAAATAAATAAATAAATATTAAAAAAAAAAGACTAGACTGGAAGGTGTTGTGGACCATGTTTATAATCCTGGCATTTGGGAGGCGGAGACAGGAGGATTGGCAGGAGCTTGAAATCAACCTGAAGCTATAATTTGAGACTGCCTCCCCCCCCAAAAAAAAAAAAAAAACGGCTCAGTGGTTAAAAGCACTGGCTGCTCTTTCAGAGGATCTAGGTTCAGTTCCTACCACCCACGTGGCAGCTCACAACTGGCTGTAACTCCAGTTCCAGGAATTTGATGCCCTCTTCTGGCCTCTTTGGGCACCATGCAGGCATATGATGCACAGAGGTTCAAACAGGCAAAACACCCATCCACATGAAATAATAAAAATTGTAAAACAACAACGTCTAAGAAAGACTAGTGGCTGTCAGCTTGCAGACATCACTGTCCATGTAAACCAGAGGATTATAAAACAGTAAATGGATGTAGGGCTAGGACACAACATTGCAGCAGAAAACTGGAGACATTCAGGCTGTACTGCCGCAGTGTAGAGCGGCATGGCGTAGAAAGATTGGTACCCTGAAATCTCAAGACACTCTGGACAGCAAGTATAAAAATCTCAGAAGACATACTGCGCTCATGAACTGCCAAGTTTAACACTGGAAAGCTGCTCTCTCCTGAGTGACTGACTCATGAATTCCAGGCCAGCTGGGGATTACGTCACATGAAGAAATGCTGAGAAACGTTTTTTAAAAGATCAGAGATTCAAGTCCCCAGGACATGATTTTTAAAGCATCCCCACAAATGGCAGCGATTAAGAAAACAGTGATGCCATCTGTCATCGACAGGTAAGCAGGCCAGAAAGACAGACTGCAGGTTCTGGGTGACTGCACAGGAACAAGGAAGCCACTGGTCGGGGAGGAGTGCACAGGCCGAAGCACCGAGGTGTGGGGAGGGAGTGCAGCCCCTGCTGCACTGTCTGGGGTGGATGTCAGGGCACTCCCCTGACCCAGTGTGGACCTGGAAGCTCTGAAGACAAGGACAGGAAAGGACTGGGCAGCTTTGCTGCAAGACTGCTTCCAAGAGCATGTGAGAAACGCTCCACCTGAAAGAAAACTGGCTGATTAGACTCCATCGAAATACAGTATTAAAATGGAAAACAAAACAGAAAAAAGCCGGGCACAGTGGCTCATACTGTGATCCCAGTTTTTCTGAGGCTGAGGCAGGAGGATCATGGTGAGTCTGAGGCTAACTGGAGCAAGGCCCTGTTTCAAGTTCCGTAAAATAAATAAATAGAAAACATGAGTGGGGGAAACACTAGCTCTGACAGTTTTTTTTTAAATTTAAATCTCCAATATGTAATGAACATCTACAAATTAACAAGATGAAGAGTCCAGCTGAAAACTGAGTAAAAGGTACCTTACCAGTGAAGCTACTTAGATGCAAAGACGTTTAACAGGGCTGCGGATGTGGCTCTGTGCTTAAGAGCACTGCTTCTGTTGCAGTTCCCAGGTTTGGTTCCCACTTCCATGTCGTGGCTCAGTCTGTAAATCCAGCTCCAGGGGATCTAATGCCCTCTTCTGGCCTTTTCAGGCACCTGCACACACATGGTGAATACATAAACATGCAGGCAAAGCACACACAGATAGAACAAAGATGCTTAATATGGTTAGTTTTCAGCAAACTCCAACTTAAATCACGCTGAAATGTCATTTGATGGCTGAGTATGCGGCTTAGCAACGAGGCCTTGGGTCCCACCATTCGCACAGAGAAAAAAAAAAGCAAACTCCTTCCTCAGCCAGGAGTACTAGTATATGCCTGTTACCCCAGTGTGCTAAGACACAGATATGAAGCTATGGAAGTGACAGGAGACTTGGGGCTCTGGTCCCTCTGAGTCACTGCACACATATGACTTTAGAGATTGTCCTTGATGGTCCCAGCCTGGACTAGAGGGTCCCATGTGTGTGAGCCGCATGTCCTTCACTGTGCCATAACTGCTGAAGGGGCCTGGGAGGTGCTGATTCTGGCTCCTGCAGAGAGATGGCAATGGGGTACCCCTTAGCAGAAATTCTTTCCCTGTCACCAGGTACACAGGGCTAGTGGATAGTAGAGGTGACATACCCGACTCTCTCCAGTGCAGGAGTTCATCTTGAGTGTATGGAGGTAGGACTTCAGGGCCCTGGGTCACTACCAGCACTTCCTGTGTGTCAGAAACCAATGTTCTCTATCCCAGATGCAGTATGTAACTGCTTCAAGGGTCCTTTACGACTCCGCAGTAGGAGTCTGCAGCAGCAGCTGACAGCTGCCCATGGGCATGGATGACTCCAGCTCTATGATCAGAGAGTGACCCAGACTCAGGTAACATGTTCTGTCCCGGGAAGGACTGGAACACCCACCTCCAGTACCCAGGGATGTGCGCTCACAAACAAAGGTCAAAAGCTACTCACTACCTAGATTGGCCAGTTCCCAACAGACCCCTCTCCTGCTGCTCACTAGGAGACGCCCACCCCAGCACCAGGAACAGGCCCAACCTCTTCACCTCTGGGCTGCTAGAGACCTAAGCTGCAGGAACCCATCCCGTGGGCCCTAGGGGAGCTCTGAGGAACCGGGCCATGCTTACAGGCACTGGCCATAGCCAGGAGGAACATTATGCCTCACCCTGGATGCAACAGACTCCAGGAGAGCAGTCTCTCAAAAATGACAGGTCCACACTATCACCTGCAATGATAACGTTTATTGAGTCAACCACAGCATAACAGCAATAGAGGCAGGGGAGGCACTGGCCTGGCAGGAAGAAGTCAGGCCATATACACCACACTGTGTACAGGGACCAGTGGCCCAGCATGTGACAAAGAACAGACAAAGCCCCAGGGCTCTGGACAGAAGCAGACATAAACATCCACCTTATAAAAAACAAAATCATGTGTGATAGTACTCTTATAATGTTTCCTCATAAAATGTAACATGTGTTTAACACACACTTAACCATTGCTAAAATCAGCAAGAGCTATTACAGTGCTCCAACTTTAATAAGTTGATAACAGTGGTCCTGTTTCCAGTTCACAAAGGAACTAAATAGTTTTGTTCCAAGGCGCCTGGGGAGTGCCCCTGTGCCGAGGCCTTTCCAACAACCGTGCTTCCCGCTCCACGTCCCAGCAAAGGACCTTTGTCAGGTGTTGGGGGGGGGGTGGTGCACAGCTGGGGCTGCCAGAGGAAGCTAAGGTCTCCTGGAGGCCCAAGGGTTGCCATCTAAGGGGCCATCTCGGGCTTCAGCCCTGATGGCGATGCTGGCTTTTCATGAGGTGGTGACAAGAGCTACTGAGCGCGCATCCCCTGCTTGCCACATTGAGGTCCGTTCAAGGCTGCTCTGCTGGGCAGTCCCCAGGCACTCTCGGAAGCACTGCTTTCAGGCTCACAGGCACAGGGGTGAGCCCACTGCTGGTGACAGCCGCTGGAGGAGGACCCATCTGTGGCTTCACCTGCTCACACCAGGTGTTGGTCGGTGGCTGAAGACAGAGACTCGGGTAGAAGCAGAACAGCTGGGGAGTCGTTGCATCTGGTGTGTGTGAGGCCGAGGAGTGTCCAGTCTTAGTAGCCGGTGTCCCATAACACTGACCTGTGGCAAATGAGGCCATGGCTGCCGCACACCGACCACTGACTGCAAACAAAGGGAGCCATCCGCTCCGGTGGTTGCACAAGCCAGTGGCAGCAGGGAGATAAGCAGGGCGCCCTGGCTGCTGTTGTTGGTAGGGGAGGCTACAAGCACCTTCTACAACATCTTGACCACTCCAGGATGTTACCAACCACGTCCTGCCCTCTCCCTCCCAACTTTTCCCAAACCAGCCCTCACAGGGCCCTGAGCATCTCAAGGGTGGGAGCCTGAGGGTGTAGACCTCTCAGCGGGCCCGGATGTTCCAGCTAAGATCTTAGGCTAAGAACAATGTCCCATAGCCAGCTTTCCAGACACCAGGAGTGCCATCATGCTATTCTGCCCCAGGCGGAAGTAGGCTGTGGACCCCTTCCTACCAGCTGATACTCTAGCGCAGGCAAACTTGGGTCTCATATCTTAAGAGGCCTCTCTTAAAACAACTGTTGGAGTTGACTTTGACAGGCAACAAAAGCAGGGTTCAGACCATCATCAATCCCTTCTGTTAGTAACCTGCGTGCATTCTATGGCCTTTGACCAAAGGATTCCTACTAAAACCCCGCATGGTGCTTTCATGTAGTCCAGGCCCCAAGGCATTACAAAGCTAACTCCATGTTGCAGCCTCAGCTCTGGCCACAAATGGGCATCTGCTTGACCCTTCCATCCCTAGGCCCAGATGATCACCTTTAATCTCACAAAAGAGCTACTCAGGTGTTCTCTCTGGGACCGCACTACCCATGGAGGCTGGATTGACAGCCCAGGTCAAAAAACAGAAATGCCTGGGCTGCTCTGAGCAATACAAGCATCGGTGTCACTCGCCAGCCCTCCTCCCTTGGCTTAATACACAATCAGTGGCCCTGACAGCTGTCCATGGGGAAATCTCAGAACAACCTCTTAGCAAGAGAAGGGCTAGGCAAAAGGATCTGGCTATTGGTATACCCCAGATGAGACACATCCACCTTGAGGCCCATGGCTCACTTTATCTGCAAGGAAGCCCAGAAACCAACACTGCTGCTACCCTAGGGTCTCGGCCCAACCTCACCTGGACCAGACCCACAGACAGCTGGATTCCGATGCAAACACCTAACAGGTTCAGGTCTTTAAAACTACCAGACATGCAGCCTCACCTGACAACAACAGCCATGCATCTAGGGTGACAATATTTTACCAGTGGTTCTGCCAAGGCCTGTGCCATGACCACAGAGTGTCTTTTGTGTTCCTTCAGATCGTGGTGAGTGGAGGCTAGCACCTCAAGGGCTGGCAGACTGCACGTGATGGTCCCATCTCTCTTCCTCCTGTGGGTCTGGTCTCTACTAGACCCAAATCTCCTGACATTCGGCTTCAGTAAGCACGGTCTGCATCCCGAGCCTCAGCATGGGTGGGGTGCTGTGAGCAGCATGCACCTTCCTAGACCCACACTTGATATGATGATTCCAGAGTTTGGGTTGAGCCAGGTTTTGCCAACCCAGTGTTCTCTGCACTCCTGCCTCCTTCTGTCCTGCTATGGCAAGGTGGGAAGGCAGGATGCATGAAAACAGAGGCTATGGTCCTTACCAAGGACCAGAAGTCTCAGGAGGAAGGGTTACCCTCTTAAAACCCCCACAGGAAACTAAGTTGCACAGGGACGACCTGCCGAGGACACTAACTGAAGAGAGGAGTCCAGAGGTGCCTGCTTCCCCAGAGGGACAGAGCACCGGCTGATGGGGCTTGGCTGGCTGGAGGGCTCAGTGTGGGGACTGTGCTTGGCAGTCCAACTTCTCCCATCTAAGCAGGAGACTGCAATTCTGTTCTCAACTGGCAACACGGAAAACACTAGAAGGTGGGGCCAGTCCTCTGTAGGCCTAGGCTTGAGGGAGGACCCAGGCAGATGGAAGGTATCCTGAGTACACACCTCTGCTCTCCAGACACAAAACACTACAAACTACAAAGCGCCACCAGTGTGGGAATGTGGCAAGACAGAGGCCTGCCAAGAACGTTAAACATAGCATTCCTTTGAATACACAGAAAATTCAAGTAATTTATTTAAAAACGGCTTACTTTCATCTTGAAATATATATGTATATATATTTGCTTTAGAATGCTCATATTGCAGCATGATTCTCATGCACTTTAAAGTACTTTATGTAAAAACACCAATCGAGGCAGCAAGAGCACGGGTTTGACTTCATCCAGGGAGGACCTCCCCTCTCCTGAGCGCAGACTGACGGTCTCACAAGCCAAGAGACAGGACTGTGGAGTTTTTAACAGAGATCGTGGTTTGAAAAGGATTTTCCCACAGCTGCAGCATTTGAGGAGCCTGTTTCCCTGAGGCCCGGGTTTTGCTCGCATGCAGAGACTGGAAACTGTGCCGGGCTCTTGAGTCACAGCTCTCCTGCCCAGGCAGATACTTGCTTCTCTTTGCCTTCATTCCCATTCAGTGACCATCAGCAGGAGCAGGTGATGAGGTCACAAGATTTCAGTTAGGTTCCAGCAAGGACCAATGTCACAAATGTGGCAGGGAGGTAGGCCTCGGCACCCTCACGTGCCCTATTCCCCACACTCTCGAGGTAGCCTTGCAGCAGGACTCGGGAGTCAGTGATTGCCTGGAGCTCTGTTCCTGGATTCCCAAAGATTATGTAGAGACAAACTGAAGTGTCACGCAGAGCCAACAGCTGCCCTGTGGTCTTCTGGGGAAGACCGTGTGGGTAGGGACTGGACACAGACAAACTCACACACAAGCACGCAGGAGGCACGATGAGAATTCGCATTCTGCACTCCTGTCCTGATTTGTGCTGTCTCTGGGCAGGATGTCTGGAGGCTGCCCTGGGGAATGGCTGCCTCCTGCTCAAATGACTCTGGGACCCTTCCCCAGCTTTGGTGTATGGTCTCAGGCACTGACAGCTGTGCACAGGTCTGCGGGCCCAGTTCGCTAGAGATGCTGTTCTAAGAAAACCACAGTTGTAAAAAAGAAAATACCGTTTCTAAAATAAACAGAGAAAACTGCTTTGAGGCAAGGCAGTGCCAGCAGGATGCTGAGGAGCCCCCAGACACCTGCCGGGCAATCTGGACACTGCACTGCTGTCTGCTGCCTTCAGACGACAACCTCCAAGAGAGTTGGAGCTTCTGCATGTTCAATTACTGTTTTAGAAATGCAGACCCTTGCATTTTCTAATTGCTTATTGACTATGCTGTGAATGTTTCACAATTTAAAACATGCAGAATGGTATACCTGCAGAATAAAAGACAGCTGAAATTAAGTTTTTTCAATAAAAAAGATTTCAAATGATTTTTTTTAATTGTGGGAAAGGTAATTAGTGTGATATTTTTGCCTAATAGCTCAAACCTACCCTACACCTAACACCTACTAAACTTGAACTGCGCTCTGGGAAGGAACTCCAGCTCACACAGTGTTGGCAAGTACAGCCCCCAGTCCACCTTGCCCTCTGCTGTGGAATGTGCCAGTTGGGGCTCACACCATGGATTCTGTCTCCACGGACCCCCTCAGGCCCCCCTTCCGAGACAGCTTCAGCACAGTGGGTTTCTCACTGCCTGCTCCACTCTCGCCTTCACCAGCAGGCCCTGAGGACAGGCCTTTCTGCTCCTCCTTGGCCTCCTCTGACACCTCAGGGTAGATCACCAGGAACGTGGCTGTCAGGAAACCCAGGAAAGAGCCCACGGAGGCTACCACAGGGATGGCATGGACAGTCCCTACAGCGTCGACCACGCTTCCAAGGGCAGATGCAACCAGAATCTGGGAGATGTAGACCTGGCAGGAGAGGATGGCACAGTCAATGCCAAATCCACGCTTGGAGTTCCCTGGACTGTGGTGGACGTACTGCAAGAGAAGGGAAACAGGTATGAGAGGTGCAGAGAAGGTAGTCTTCATCTGTACCTCAGGGTTATGGACACTGCCTGCAGTCAAGAGACGAGATCCACATGGTGTGAGCTTCTAGGCAGCTGCCCAGCTGGGATCTCCAGAGCCCCAGGTCTTACCTGGCACCGGGCAGGCAGGAGAGGCAGAAAATTTTGGCAATTGCAGAAGCAGTTCTGCAACTTAATCAGGACCTGATTCCCTAGGACACTGCCTCCAGTCCCAAGGAAGAGAAGCAGGGCAGACACAGGAGTGCCCACCTCACCCTGATGATCTATCCACTTGGAGAGCAGGGAGCTCAAGTCGCTCACGTGCATGTAGGCTCAGGTGACAGGGCAGGGAACACTGGGCAGCTTTGTTTGTTCATGTTTCTTGAACATGATATAAAAGCATGCCTGTGCACTGCATGGCTATGCTCACCCAAGTCTCCAAAGGAGACTTCGTCTTTGAGATATGGAGGCCAACCTACCCAGAAGATGAAAACCACACTCACATTTTAGACTTGAGGACACCACAGTGAAAGAGAGATTTTAAACACACTCTCAGAAGCCAGAAAGAGAACAGAACAGCTGAACAACAAACAAACCCCACCGTACCCAATGGACATAGAGAGGTCACAAGGGTAGAACACGAATTTCACCATATATGGGACATGCTGGCCCACAGACTGAGTGATCAGTTAATTTAAGGGCTGAAATCATACACATGTGCACTCTCTGATTTTGATTACTAAAAACCAGCTCACCATGATCATCATTAAAACTCCTAATATGTCAGAAATTCACCAATGTACTTCTAAATAATCCATGCGTTCAAAATAGAAATCAAGCAAAAACCATAAAAATCTGTGTGAGTTGGGAGCAGTGGCTCATGCCTTTAATCTCAGTACATGAGAGACAGAGGCAGGTGAATCTCTGAGTTCAAGACTAGTCTGGTCTACAAAGTGAGTTCCAGGACAGCTAGGGCTACACAGAGAAACCTTATCTTGAAAAACCAACAAAAGAAAAAGAGAAAAAAAAAAGAAAAAAGAAAAAATAAGAAAAAGAAAGAAAAAGCACACACACACCCTATGGAGACAGGTTCACACACACACCATGGAGACACGTCAACATCAGAACATCAGGTGTTGTCTTCTATTGCTTTCTACCTCCTTCTCTGAGACAATGTCTCTCAGAGAAGGTTGCCTAGGTTATGAGCCCCAGGGACCTTCTGTCTCTGCCCACTTGGCACTGGGGTTATAGGTACATGTTACCACACCCAGGGCCTTACATAGGTTCTGAATTCAGGTCCTTATACTTAGACACCAACTTTAACCACTAAGCTATCTCCCTGAGATATTAGAATAATCTTTGAAATTACTTGGGGGGGGGGTTACATTAGCTAGGTGTGGTTGCACACATCTTTCATCCCAGCACTTAGGGTGTGGAGGCAGGTGGATCTCTGTGAGTTCCAGGCCAGTGAGGGATACTAGTAAGACCCTGTCTCAAAACCAAGTAGTAATTTGTTTTTTTCAAATGTGTATGAAAACTCATGTCTGTAATCCTAGCACTCACTAGGGAGAGACAACAGGATTTCTACAAGTTGAAGGCCAGGCTAGGCTCTAAACAAGTTCTAGACCAGTTTAGGCTACAATGGGACAGCTGGAGTGACCCTGATTAACAGCTGAGGAGCTCATGCTGCTTGACATCAAGACTCACTGCAGACCTACTTTAAAGAAGAACATCCAAGGACGAAGAAAAATGGCCAGAAGCATAGCACATGAACTTGTGTAACCATTTAGCAACAATGAAGACAGGATGGGAGGCCCTGGGTTCCAACAACATCCACCTGGGGGAAGAACGTGAGAGTCTAGAACCTGCTGGGCAGACATTAGGTGGCACAGAGGCCTGGGACCAGTGGTGGGCCCCGGCATGCTACCTAAGCCACACAGAATGAGGTGAAGTGGAAAATGCCAGTCTAGTTATAGGAAGGTCAGATGCAGGTAAGATCAGGGCAGCAGGGGGGGAAAGACCTTCTAGACTCTGGTCAGCATCTTTTTTGGTCTGGGCAGTTCTGTATGACCCACGTCTGAAATGCCAGCAAGTAGCTCAGCCTCAACAGTAAGAAGCCTGTAGAGCTCATCTACAAAACACCACCACCATGAGGTTTGATTAGGAGTGGGTGTGCTGTGTACCTCCTGAGCAAATTGATTTTGCTTTAATGATTAATGCCCAGCTGCTTGATTTTGTTGTTGTTGTTGTTTTATCTTTTAAACCAGGGTCTTAAGTAGCCTAGGCTAGCCTTGAACTTGCTGAGAAGGATCTTAAAGTCTAAACCCTCTGGCCTTCAGCTCCCTGACGCTGGATATATAATTGTGCTCCTCTACACCTGGTTCCAATCACTCTACACAGAGGCCCTGGCAGTGACACCTCCGAGGCAGTGGCTAACAGTGGCTCTTCAAATGCTGCAAGAGAGGACACTGAGGCTAGCTGCTAGAGCTGGGTCCAACCAAACAGTGAGCTGGGCAGGAAAATGCCCACTAGTGGGGGACATGATGGTAAAGGGGAAGTGGGCAGGGCAGCTTCTTATTCCCAGCTGTGACAGGGCCCAGAACCAGGATGTTCAAAGACGACCTTGCGGCCAAGGAATGATTAAGAGAATGGAAACTGTTGCCTTCATCAGAAGGGAAGACAAGGGGGACAGAAGGGAACTGAGCACAGATGGGGGCCCCTGATGACCAACCAGACCTAAGGCCAAGTAGGGTTCGAAAGTGACCCTATCACCACCTCCACTTAGCACCCGCAGGTTTGCTGTACCTCCTTGATGTCATGGTAGTGCCCTAGGAGGGCGTAGGGGCAGTAGGAGATGCTCATGGAGACGATGCCCATGGTGCTGATGGTGATCATGGCCACGTAGACGTTGGGAAATAGAGCCATCACAGCAGTGCCTACGGAGAAACCCAGCGTCCCCAACACATAGATGATCTTGATGCTCAGGTCATAGTTGTCCAGGTACTTCTGTAGCAGGGCTGCAGAGAGGGCCACAAGGATCATGACAGAGCTGCTGCCTCCATATACCCTTTACCCCCATCACTGCCACCCTCTGGTTGAACCTAGGCCTTCAGGCATAAAGACCTGCCCACCTGAACCATGCAGCCCATGCCTACCTGTATTCCCAGGGACTCCAGCACTTCTGAAAAAAGTCAGCTCTCTGTGGCCTCCCTGGGCTGCTGACTGCCCACCCAGGTATCCTCGGGGAAAGTTTGGCCCTTCCCTTGTCATTCTGTGTTCCCCAGCACTCTGGGCCAGCCTCAGGAGACTGTCTTCTGATTGGGTCCTCCCAGGCACCACCTCCTCCAGGAGGAATCTCTTTGTCACCCTGACACTTGGCTAACCTGTCTTGCCCTACCCTCTTCACCTACAGATCAGGCAAAGTAGACTTCCACTCCAGGTTCAGACTGAGTGTGGGCAGCTAAGGGAAGGGACTCCAATCCTAACTCTTTCAAATTCAGAAAGTGAGTGAAGGATGCTGCCTTAGGACGAGAGCCCATCACCCCACCCATCAGAGCTCCTGTCCTTGGCAGTCTGGACCAGTTCCACTGCCCCTCAGACTGCTGGGCCACAGCTGGGGTTGTCATGGCAGTGACAACATGTTAATACACAAGTACAACCACACTGAACAGTGCCATGGAACAAACAGCACATAGATGGCCTCCAAGTGTCAGAAACACCTGATCCCCAGCCACAGCAGCTGACTTTATTGGCTTTTCCTCTATTTAGAAAGAAGTCAGGATCCCCTGATCTCACCTGAGCAGATAGCACCAGTAGCAGCGTAGATGACCAGGCCCCAGCAGCCCATCTTCACGCCAGCATTGTACTTATGCCATAAGGTGGAGTTGGAGGCCTGTTGCAGAGAGAGGAGGTTGAGGGCATTTACTACCCTCAGGGCAGAAGAAATTACTCTGCATTTCCATGCAGGCAGATTGAGAGTGAGGAGGAGAATCAACCCAAGTCCAGGTCAGTATCTGATAAACTACCTCCAGCCCCTCCCAGTCCACATGCAACTCTTTCCCACAATGACAAGTGGAATCCTGCCTGTGGCCCTGAAATAAGGTTGATCTAGATAGGCAGAAATGAGTCTGAGATGACATGCTAGCCCCTGAAAAAGGTGTAACAGACCACTGTGACCACCTACAGGGCCACGGCGCAAGGCAAGAACCACTAGCAGGGCCTGGTAAGAATAAAAATAGGCTGATACTTTGATAGTGGAGCCAACACCCCATTTACAATATTCAAAGAGATTCTGGTCCTTTGTGTGAAAGAACCTAGCATTCACAAATGGTCACCATAGACCCCACCATCGCAACTTTGTCTCAGCTTGCACAACTGACCATGCATTTAAGTGTGCACTGGCCAGCTGCCTACTGGGGACTCCCCGGACCCACATGGGCATGTGGGTGCAAGGGCAGTGCATCTAGGCTCACAAGAAGTTCTGGACATTGAGACTGCCTAGTTCTCCTGGGCAGTGAAGCTGCTAGTCACAGGGTGCTCACCTGGGGGTCCCCTTCGAAGATAACCCGGCCCATGAAATCAGTATAGAAGACAGCCTCTGCGATGACAGAGAACCAAGTGAGTAGGTGGCAGAGACAGAGCCGCATCAATTCCTTGGGCATCTTCAGCATGGACAGCCATAGCAGGCGCACAGTGGTCTCCGCCTCGCCCTCCTCGCTCTCTGTGTCCCCACTGGAGGCAGTGGCCCCACTCTGGTTGCGGTGCCGGGATCGCTGCCGCTGCTGCAGGTCATACAGGTCACTCATGCTTCGGGATGGCTTGATCAGGACCACTGCATTGGCCCGGCGGTAGCGGTAGCAGTGGGACCCAATCTTACCATAGTAGGAGAAAGTGCTAGAAGCCTGCCTGTGGAACATGTGCCTACGCCGCCTCATGGAACCAGACATGACTGAGGGCTTCAAGTCCACTTTAGAGCGGTTACTGAGTGAATCCATTGGTGGGGAACCTCTCCCATTTGGGACTTTAGCTTCATTCAAGTGATTATCAAGCAAGGTGTCGTCCTCCTTGGTGGACTCCCTGAGGAACGTAGACAGGCGGGGCAGCTTGGCCCTCAGGAGCTCCTGGCTGGTGCTCCGGGGGGTGCTGGGATAGGAAGCATCGTGGAAGATGGAGGGCTCTATGTCATGCAGGAAGAGCAGTTCAGGCTCCATGTCCAGGGTGGCATCAGGCATGTGCAGCACCGAGTCACTCTTGCTGCGCACGATGTCCACGTCGAGGTAGTCCAGGGACAGTTCGTGCTCTGACTGCACCTCATCTGGGAACAGGGGGCTGCCGTCCTGCACACCCCCACCGAGGGAGCTGAGGCGGATAGCAGGGGCTGGGGCACTAGACTGAACACTGGTGCTGGGCAGGGTGGCATCCTCAGGACTGCGGTCCTGCTGTGGGCTGTACTGTTCCTCCTCAATGCTAAAGAGATGCAGGGCCACTGACACTGAAAAGATGATGGCAGCGAAGAAGAACAGCACCTGGTTCTGTGTGCGGAACCAGTCACCTAGGAAGGTCGGTGTCCAGTCCAGCCCACCCAGCACATAGCCAACAGCCCCACCAAGGCCTGTAGGTAGAGAAGTGACAGTGAGTTTCAGGTCCAACACAGGGCCTTACACAGGGGGACTGGGTTATGTGGCAAATCAGCGAGATGGAGAACCAAAGGACAGCGAAGACAAACCCAAGGAAACAACTCTAATGACAGCACAGATCGGAAGACTGGTCTAACATTATTTCTAGTCAGAAAAACAAGACAAAAGGAGTCTCAGGCCTAGAAGCAACCCCAGCCCACCCGTGTGGTCCCCAGGCAGGGTCAGTGTGGGGCCCTCACCAAATCCACCTGGCAGGCATTATCATCCAGGCAGGCCTTACTCTCTCATAGCCCTCCTCCTCAGTCCCTTAATCCTGCTGGGTTCATGGGTCAGGAGTGAACCACGGTGCTTCCTAAGGTTCCAGCACTGGTCACTGCCACCAAGGAGCAGATTCCTCCCTCCCACCTGGGGCCTGGCATGGGGCTTTACCAGCAGAGAAGGCGTGAATGTTGAGAGCCATATCTTGCTCCTCACTGTCTACCACATCCAGCAGGTAGGCACGGATGGGCCCCTCAGTTGCATCGGCACTGAAATCCAAGACCACTACTCCCAGCACCGTGAGAACAATGCCAATGGGCTGCCGGTTGGGAACATCGCCGAGTGCCAGACCTAGACAGAGCATAGGGAAACAGTCAGACTCCAATGCCAACCATCGGGCTCCTGAGAAAAATGCTTTCAGGACAGCAGTAAGCTTCATGCCATTCTGTGGTTTGTGGGTGTACCCCTCTGTCCAGCCCCCAAGAGTTCCTTCTTTTAAAAATTTATTTATTTTATTATGGATGTTTTGCCTGCATGCGTGGCTGTTCACCTTGTGCGTGCTTGATACCTGCAGAGGTCAGAAGAAGGCATCAGATCTTTTGGAAGTGGAGTTAGAGATGGTTGTGAGCTACCATGTGGATGCTGGGACTTTAGCTTGGGTCTTCTGTAAGAGCAGCAATGATAAGCTTTCTCTCTTTCCCTCATAGTTTTTTAAGCAAGAAGGGAAAAGTTTCCTGTTCCTCTGTCCATTAGCAGCAGTGGCCACACCAGCTGGTAAGACAACTGGCATCAACTGGAGTGGCTGTGCAAGGGCCACCACCTCCACTGCTCTAAAGAAGCCATTTCCTCCTCTTCCCACCAACCCAAGCTCCCTTGCTGCTCCCTGAGCTGGTTGGCTCTGCCTCAGCATCCAAGCTAGGCACAGGCTTTTAAGTTTATACAGATCTAAGTAGGAACATGTAGCCTCAGAAGGCACTGAGAACCTCTGAGAAGACTGCCCTCATACACCAAGTCTTACCTGATTGGGGAACCTTCCTGGTCCCAGAGATCAATACCCAGCCTTTAGGACTAGAGGTGGGGCAAAGACAGGCCTGGCCATGAAGTACAGTCCTCTGACTGAACCTCAACCTGCTGGGTCATGGGTTGCCCAGGAGGCCCCATTGGCAAGAGAATTGGTGCCTACAGGCTGGCTACCTGTGGCCAGGACCATCCCAGGAATGATCTCTATACATGTCACTGCGAACACTTTCAGGTGACTTTGACAGGCCCAAGGCCAGCAGCAAATGCCAGGAAAGTGGCAACCCCAAATTCCTAGATAGGAGCAGTTCCTGGTAGAGGCAGCTGCCTTGTGCAGGTAGGAATTAGCAAGGAGATACTCCAGCCAGGAGGGGAATGAACCAAATATGCCACAGACTGTCCCCTATCCTGGTCCTGAGGAGCGGTGGGTCCCCATGGAGGTGGTGGTCCTGCTGCCACTGGAACTCGGGCAGACCTGTGCTTCAGAACCTACACTGTGCTCCTTCACTCGCTGAGCCAAAAAAACAAGGCTTTGTTTCCACTAGTTCTGAAGGGTGCCCGCAAGGCAGAAAATATTTTCCCACACGGAGTGGCTTTAATTAAAAACAAAACAACAGAAAGAAGCAAAACAACACATGAGGCATGAACCAAGAAAACAAACAGCAAACTGGGTTCTGGACATTTTCACTACCACGTCTAAGAAAAGGAGAACAAAAAAAGAAAAGATAATTTTTGAAATCGCTCTGGAAACAGGACGTGGTGTCAGACGCGCATTAAAACAAGCCATCACAACAGGAAACGTTTCCCTGTGAACAGGTTCCTCCAGCTTTCCCATGTGGGGCCAGCTCCACTACCAAGCTCCCCAGTGCAGTCTCCACCAGGAGGCCCCCAGCAGCCCAAGCTGGTCCCTGCACACAGTGACCTAGTTAAGTCACCAGATAAGATAAGGCCCCCAAAGCATGCACTAGTGTAAGCTCAGCAAAAACTCACCGATGGCAGAGCCATTGAGGAAAAGTGCAACACCGATGAGGACCCCCACACACAGCACAAGGATGAAGGGCCGCCGGCGGCCCCAGCTCAGGGTACACCGGTCACTTGCAGAGCCAATAAGCGGTGTGAAGATGAGGCCGAGGACAGGGCTCAGGAACCAGGTGAGGCTGTAGTACTGCTCAGGGAGGCCTGCAGGGACACACAGTCTGTCACTCATCATACACACCACACATAAACACATACTCTTGCCCCCTCAAGTCTCCTCAGGATAGACCTTTTCTCGGAGTGTCTTTTGGCTCTGAGGATGCTAAACAAAATGTACTCCAGACCTTGGACCAGTACTGGGCTCTGTCTTCAGGGCCACCATGCTTAGCAGGGCTGAGCTGCTGCAAAGTCCTTCAATGCCCCTGTCTCTCCATACTGCACAGCAACTAGAATGTACTTGCACAGCTGCCAGCAGTTCCCATGAGCCTCTCTCTAGACCACAGAGATCCTTGCTCATGAGCACATACCACACCACTCCCTTGAGTGATGGCCAAAGCCTCACAGAGGAATCTGCTACTACAAGTCAGAGTGCTGGTTATCCTTACGAAGGCAGTGACTGGCCACTTGGGTGAGCAATGGCACACCATATGTCCTGGATGTGGCTGGGAGGCTCTGAGTGACAGCACATCTCTCCCCATTTTACAACAACCCATAGTTTGTTTAAAGTTTAAAGGGCCTGGCACGTCACCACTTCATCAGACAAGCATTTCACACTCTAAGGACACTGAGGAAACAGACTCATGTTGAGCTGGCAAGGAAAATAAATGTTGCGTGGGAGGAGGGCAAGTGTAAGGGAGGAAGCACCTTGCAGAACCCCTTGCCATCACGCCATTCGGTACCAGGGCACTCTGCCAGGGTCTAAGGTATGTGTTCTGACCTCTGCAGCCGCGCCTGGCCACAGGAAGGCTAGATCTGTTCTCATCCCAAGTCAGCAGAACAGACAAGATTCAGGAAACTAGAGTTTGCCCAGTGAGTTCTGTCGGACAAGCCGGTGGAAATGGTATGAGCTCTTCAGCCTTACTAGGCAAGGCACTCAAGGAGCCAAGGCTGTTCTTGGCCATACTATCCTTGCCTGCCTTCAGAAATACCCACGTCACATGCCCTGTGTCTCGGTACAACCCTATTCAAAACGACCTAGAGTGAGCAAGGCCAGTCTGGGGTTCAGAGGAAAGAGATGTGCCATGAGCCTCCCATGGGTCACACCACCAACTCAAAGTAAACAAGGAGCCCAAATCATTCCTGTGTGCATGGGACATCTTTATGGGACACTTTAGCAGGCTTGCCCTCTCCTGCTTAGGGCAACCCTCTTGCTGTCATTGTGCCAACACCTGAGGAATAGGGGAGGGCTATCCATTCAGGAGGTACCACTGCCTTCTGCTGCCCACAGTGCCTACCCAACCCTGAATACAGGGTTCCATGCTATATAGACCCAGAAGTCCTGGTTTGTTCCAGTCAGGCTATGGCTTCCTGGGGACACTGAGACCAACAAGTCCTCTTTTCCCTTTTCCAATCAAGAGCCAGACAGGACATATAGAGGTCTGCTGACTCAATCAGGTTGTGAGACAAGGCCCACACGGGCCAGGACCTTTCTCTGTCCACAGTCCCTCCTTAGAACTGATACTGAGCTGTTGTTATACAGTCCAACGGCCTGTCTCTTAGCAAAGACCTTTAACCCAGGTGCTCTCACTGGCCGGAACTCTCCCTGTAAGGTGATAGTGACAACATCAACAGAGGCTGGCATCATATCAGTAGGTCTAGGCATCAGCCCCTAGGAACACAGACTTCAGCAAAGTCATATTGGCAGATGACACATACAGGTAGACAGCAGTCGCAGAAGACTGACATGTTCATAAGTCTGCAGCATCTAGCAAAGGGACAGGAAGTACCTCAAACAGTGGGAAAGACAGGTCCAGATATTCATCTGAGCACGTAGATGGGAGAATAATGTGCTTCCCATCTCTAGTGTAGACTACAGATGAGTAGTTTACTACAGAACTCGACAGACTAGAGGAGAACAACAGATGCTCTCACAGAAGATAAACAGACAGTGCAGGCTCTAGAGCCAGGTGTCCAACTTGATGACACTTTGACATGACACTGCCATCTCTAGCTGTCCTATGATGCATCCATCTATTGGCCACAGGGTGTACACATATTGTGTTGAACAACAGGCCCTGCTGCATCCACAATGGCCTTTGAAGCAGCCAAGAGCTGGTTACCGAGTGTGGTCATGTACCGACACTTACTGGGGCAGCAAATGAGAGTCAGTGAAAAGTACTGGCTCCTCCAGGTGGGCATGGCGAGCAGGAGGCTGGCCGGGAGTAGGGATAGGAGACCTTGGACCAGCCGTCACTACCTCTGCAGGAACTGACAGCTGTAGCCACTACAGCCCAAAAGCTATGATTCCAGAACAGATGAGCAAACTCTGCTGCCCAAGATCAGGCTGCCTTCTACACAGATCTTACAAAAAATGAAAAATGTATAGCTCAATAAAATCAATTAAAAAAAGACAAGAAAAAATGGCTGTGATACTTTCAGACACAAAAAGTTTATGGAGGGGCTGGAGAGATGACTCAGTGGTTAAGAGGACTGAATGCTCTTCCAGAGGACCTGGCATTTATGACAGCCCATAACTATCCCTAACACCAGTCTCAGGTGATTTGACACCTTCTTCTGGCCTCCGTGAGTACTAGGCATACATGTGGTACAAAGACATATTTGTAGACAAAACACCCAGACACATAAAAATAAATTAACTAAAAAAAAAAAAAGCTTATAAAATGCGTTTCAATGTCCATCGGTAAAGTCTTATGCACAGCCACTCCATCTGTTGGCATCTGGGGCTGCTCACTTACTGGCTCCAGGGGCAGAGACAAGAACTGGACTATGAGCTGTCAATCTTAACACAAGGCCTTTGTCTTCTATAGTTCTGATAAATATCATGATAAAAAGCAAATCGGGGAGGGAAGGGCTTATTTCAACTTACAATTTTCAGGTCATAATTCATCACTGAGGGAAGTCATGGTAGGGACTCAAGGCAGGACTGGAGACAGGAAATGATGCAGAAGCCGTGGAGGAACTCTGCTTCCTGGCTTTTTTTTTTTAATACAACTTAGGATCACCTGCACAGGACTGAAATACCCATAATGGCCTGGGTCATGTCAATCATGAATCAGGTCAGTCTAATCAAGGCATTCTCTCAATTGAAGTTCCTCTTCCCAGATAACTCTAGCTTGAGTCAAGCTGACAAAAACTAAACTAGGACACTCCTGAAGAACGGCCATGCCTTTCTGTCCTGTTGGGTCTGCTTCTGCTCTACTCTACCACTGCTCAAGTAGGAATGTTAGCTACAATGTTAAGCTCCACATTTTGGCCTCTATTCTTGCCAGTTTTTGCTGTGTTCATTAGGAATGTCATGGCTGGCCACTCAGCTGACACTACTGTGTTCCACAGTACCTGTGACAGGATAATGACCAGTCATACCAGTACTCGACCTCAAGTTCTCTCCTGGAAGAGGTACAGACCTGTACAGGGTGAGACCTCCACATGATGCTGGCAGCCACAGGGTGGTGGTTGCTTGCTAGAGAACCTGGTGATATACCAGGTACAGCACTATGTGCTGGAGGAATGCAGATTCCTACTGGGTAGGAAACATGGCTAGGCAGTCTTGTGTTTAGCTGTGCAAGGTTGAGGGGTGGCATCATTGGCTATAGACATCCAGAGCTGTGCAAAGCAAAGAGAGCAGCCAAGGACACAAGCACAGGGACACAAATAGCACCAGTGGTGACATTACAGCAGTTTGGGTTTTTGTTGTTGTTGTTTGTTTTGTTTTGTTTTGTCATGCCAGTCTACCCAGAAGTCTATTTTAGACTCCAGACCCTGGCCCCAAGGAGATCAAACGCCCTGTTTCAGCTACCTGTATGGGGACTACCGAATCATAGTTAAAGCTCCCTGCCCCAGAACTGGCTCTAACCAGGTGACAGCACTGTTCCATCACACAGGCAAGTTAACACTTCCCATCGCATCTCCAGACCTGCCCAGGATGAGCAAGGGGTTCTGCCACCCCCAACACTCGGCTGCCAGCACGTCCCTGGGATGTCTCAGCCAGGCAATTCCCAGCAAAGCCCTAAACAAACACAAAGCCGGTCCCTAGTAAATAATTTTTGGTTTTTTCCAGGCAAAGGTTGAACAACAATGGTGGGACCCGGAAGGTTCCCTGTTCACAGGAAATACTCACTGTGTCACTATGTGTACATGGGACAGCCCACTGCAATGCTTGGGTCACATGCAGAGGTTTCTATTCACAAGGACATTTTTGATAAACTGGTATTTTGTGGGGGAGGGAGGCTGGGAAAGTGGCCTATAAATATTTAACAAAACAAAAGGTCCAGGATGGAAATAGGAACTCATTCTTTCTCTCAATGGACAAGCCTGCCAGGCCAGATAGGTTTGTACTCCTGGACAAAACCCCAAGATAACATGCACTGGTGAGAAGAAGTTCTTCGTGGGAAAACCTCAGCATCCTTGAGTGACCTCAGGAATCTTAAACAGCAAGCTCACTGTGAGCCCATTTCAGGATGGCCTTGCTAAGGCTACAGTGTGGAAAGAATGGGCTACTTTCCATAGGCCAGGTCGTGGTCACCTGCTGCCATACCAGAACCAAAGCAAGGTCTGCTGAGATACTGGGTGTTAAAGTACATCCTACCAGGTGACAGGGGGCAACATAATGCCTGGATCCTAACACTGGGGCCTCCCTGGGCAGGGAGGGTCTGGAAGAATGCACATCTCCAGCTAAAGGCAGGGCCGCAGAGTTTCAAAGAACATTCTGAAGTAACCAGTGCCTTGGGAAGACAAGGAAAGAGTAAAACTAGAAGCTACTCAGGTGGTTTTTCCTAGCTCTGTTTCAAAGGATTGCCACTCAACTGTCACATGTCACCTCTAAGCTTCTACTACCCACAGCCCGGAGGGATTCACAGCTCAGTTACATAGTTGTAAGAAAGTGTTCAGAAGAAGGCAAATGCCTACCATTCTAGTTCTTAGAAGGTAGGGTAAGATAATCAGGAGTTCATGGCCATCCTTGGCTATACAGCCAGTTCAAGGCTAGCCTGGGCCACACGAGAGCCTGTCTTAAGAGACTTTCTCCAAAGAGAAAGAAAGCAGGGGCTCAGGGAGTCCACTTGCTCTGGGTGAACAGATCCCCATGAACGCCTGCACTGTACTGCAGACACAGCTGTCTGAGGACAATGCAGACAGGTCTGACCCCAAGTCACTGGTTCAGACTAGGATGCAGGCTAGGAAAGCCCTGAAGCTAAAGACACTTAATGGACACATATCCATCACCAAGCCTATGGCCAAGTGCTGAACTCTCTTCCATGTAGAGCAAGATGTATGGAGGAAATTAATCTCTTCCAGGGTCCACACAGCGGCCAGTTAGTTTCTGAAACGACATGAGACTAAGGGGTCCTTGCGCCACCACCCCCATAGCTGCACAAAGGTTGAGAACCCTACGGCACCCGGCTCCTAAAAGAAATGGGTCCTGAGCACCTGTAGGAAAAAGGCTCTGGCGGGTAGGGCACAGAGGCTGTGAGGCAGGGTCTGTCTAGTGCCCTCCTCCCTCTTCAACCTCATTCAAGACTAAGAATGCTGCATCAGGGATGTGGGTATCAATGTATAACTTTCCTATGAAATCAAGTCTCACACTATCTTCCCCACTTCCTGGAAAAAGCTGACAGGACAGCGATGCATGGAAAGATGTCATACACATGGTGCTATTTTCCCAAATGAAACTCAACATGCCCAACAACAGTACCAGGAGGAACAAGCCTGTTCCATGCTGGAAACCTGGGTATGGGTATTGGAGAGGTCTCCTTGGCTTTGCTAGTAGCGCTGGCATCCAATGAGGTGCTCCCACTGCCTTACCCTCCACTTCATTTAGAAGATGGGGTGAGGTATGCACCTGAGGATCTATTGACACAAGCGGCACAGAGAGCTCCCCCTACACACAGCCACCATCAGCATGAGTCACTCCACCCAGCAGGCGTACACTGTCATGCTTAGCAGCAGGAAAACAGACAAAGCAGCCTGGGACAGGGGTTCACCTAGGAGCAGGAAGGAATGTCATACCAGGTGTCAGTGGGTAGTAGTACTGAGGATGATGGGGTAGTACTGAGATGGTCTGAGTCCAAGGAAAAGATAGTCAGATAGTGGAAGTGAGTAGCTCAAGACAAGCTTCCAGAGAGGGAGAGTCAGAGCCTTTATAGGTTGTCAGTGACCAGGACCCTGGCAAGGAAGTATAAGTGGAAGGCAATTGACCCCTAGAAGGAAGCATGGGTGGCTGGGTGTGTGTGTGTGGAGGGAGTCCTCTGGTACCTTTAGGAGCATAGTCTTCTTATGGTTCTGCTTATGTGTAAGTGTGACTAGGCTACTCTGTGCTGGACATCTATTTGTGTGGCACTGTACACAGGAGCAATGCAGGTGCAGGGCACATCCCTGCCTCAGTGACATCCTCTGAATCTGGCACTTGTGAGGACTGTCAGGAAGGCAAAGGAAAACCTAGGGCAATACTTACTTTCACCTAGGTTTGAGCAAACTGGAATTTTGCCTCATTCCCAGCCTTCCCTTTTCCATGTCTAGGGCTGAAAAGAGCCCAGAGAAGACCTGACAGGCAGGCCTAGTAGGGCAAGGCAAAGGACACACACAGCCCGGCTTGCAGAGAAGGAATGTTGGAGGAGAGGAGTCATGGAAACCTGCGGGCCAGTCAGGTAGGCAAGATTCAGGGCCAGGGAAGCCTCGAAGACTTTTGCGGGAAGGTGTGGGGCACCAGAAGGATAGACAAGCTGATTTATGGGGTTCAGAAACACTTGTGTCTAAGGATCCATAAAGTCCCCCAAGATCAAATGCCAGGTGATCTTAAGGCCACAGAACAAATGAAACATACCCCAAGTCACTGGGAAGCCTCCACCTGGCCTGGTGGCCCTGTTGAAGGTGAACTGGTAGAAAGGATGCCACAGGCCCTGACAGTACTTTCGCTTCCAAAGTCCCCATTTCCTCAGAGAGGCCATGAAAATGGGCCTGGAGGCCTGTTCCCTGCCTCCCTCCACACCATCCTTCTGGGTATTACTGTGCCCATTCATCCAAACTGGTCTCAGACTTTCTTTTTTTTTTAATTTATTTTTTTTTTATTTTATGTGCATTAGTGTTTTGCTTGCATATATGTCTGTGTAGGGGTGTTGGGTCCCCTGGAACTGGAGTTACAGGCAGTTGTGAGCTGCCATGTGGTTGCTGGGAATTGAACTCAGGAGCTGTGGAAGAACAACCAGTGCTCTTAACCACTGAGCCATCTCTCCAGCCCTGGTCTCAGACTTTCTAACAGCACCTGTATCCCCTGGCAGGTGTTCCAGAGGTGGGTGGGCAGTGTACTGTGAACTCTTTAAGCACATCAGCAGCATCACTGCCTCTGAAGCACCACTCAAGTGTCTCGTGCTGGCATAACTACCCTTCACCAGGTGACCACGTCTCCTTGTTTGCCCTTCTTGAGCATCAGGAAATCTGACATGCCTAGGGATGCTCTCAAAATGGCTATGTAAAGTGAAACAGACTCTTCAATACTGAGTTTGTCACTGTTTCATCTCCTGTGCAGGTCAAACACCTCTGCCCAGTGATACAGATGCCTGACATGCAGAAGCTTGTCACATTAGGCTTTGTCAGCTAAGTGCTGAGATGCTTTGGCCTGTGTAGCACTGCTGGAAACACCTCTGCTCCCAGAACTTTTGCATTCAGGATGAGACGCACATAGCCATGTTCACTATTCATGATCCCTGTTACTGAAGCACACTTCTGACCCAGAACACTGTGCTAGTATCACAGCTGACTAGGCTCAGCTGTCACAAGGACACAAGTGAGGAAGTCAGGGTGCACCATATTCTGGACAAAGGGACAGAAGCAAAGGACAATGAACCCAAACTGGTTCCCTAGGAGCTGCAAGGAGGCCATATGAGGAAGGCCTAACTAAGCTGCTGGCCTCATAATAGAGAAGTATTATAGGATTCAGGGTTCTAAAAGAGGAAGAAGCAGTGCAACTCACAACCACTGCTGGATCAGAAAAATGATCACCTATACAGAGAATTCATCTTAGTCATTCCTTCATAGGAAAACCCAAACTACAGGTGTGTGGACAGCAGGAAAGTGAAGTACAGATAACAACTGCTCCTCAAGTCACCTGCATTTGCCCCAGCCAGCACATCTGCAGCCAGTGTGGCCTCAGGTATAAGACCCAGGCTCAGGCTCCTCCTTTGCACCCATCTTAATTTAGCCAAGTGTTGGAGAAAGTCCTACTTGTCCATCCCCTGCTGTCAGATTCTTCTAAGCTTCTCCTTTTAAGATCTGTCTACAATGTAACCTACAGAAATGGAGGATGATGGACAGTTCTTTATTGTGATGTGCCCACAAGTTACAAACTGTAACATCCATCCAGGCCCTCATTTCACCAGGGATGTGGCTCAGTGGCAGAATGCTTGCCTAACATGTGCAAAGCCCTGGTTCTACTCTACAGCACTGCAAAGCACAATCAAAAATAAAAAGGGGAAGCAGACAGCCCATTTTGCACCAAAGACAAGTCCTATTTCTAACTGTTTAAACAAGCTACAAGTGTACATATTCTGTGCAGTTTCAATTTAGTTACCTTCTCTTCTACATTAGGGATGGATCCAGGGTCTTGCACAAGCCAGGCAAGTGATACAGGGGACACCTCTATACTGACTGGTTCTTTTAAGACTGACTTTACTTTTAAGAGTAAAGACAGCACTGGTTTTAAATTTTCCCAGGTAGCACGGTGTGGTAGCCCACGCCTGTACTTTCAGCACTTGGGAGGTGAAGGCCTGAGGATCAGGAGTCAAAGTCATCCA
Source organism: Microtus pennsylvanicus (assembly GCF_037038515.1). NCBI lineage: Eukaryota > Metazoa > Chordata > Mammalia > Rodentia > Cricetidae > Microtus > Microtus pennsylvanicus. Next base: position 2,508,763 of record NC_134580.1, read on the forward strand.
CTGCCACACTCTGAGGCCATCCCGTACTCTGCATCTTTTAGAAAGCCCACTTCTCCCATGACATCGGCAAACCCTTCCCAGAAGCCACACTCCCTACCTATACTGTACACTAATGTCTGACACACAGAGCACCTCTGGGCCTTTATGGGATCTCTGGGTTGGTGGTATCTTGATCTATCTTTTCAACACCTATTTGTGGTATTTTGTTAAAATTTAACTTATTTTTGGCTTTTATCATAAAGTTTTAAGTGGCCATTTCCTGCAGGAACTGATAAGTTTTTTGCCTTCATTAACTTGATATGTATGCTCTATGTCCTGTCATTCTGTTCTGAAATACACAGTGACTCTGTAACTTTAGCAAGTGCCTCTCAGACCATCCCTGCATCACACACACCAATTCAGGGGTCTGGAACAAATCCCTATTGAGGCGTGCCGATTCTGTATGGTAGCATCCTGCTCCTGTTTCACTAATTGGCCTTGCAGTGCCATGCAGCGTTCACCTTCACTTCCCATCACTCAGCACTTAGAGTGCTTCTTAGAGAAACAGCCCCTATTCATGAGCTCTCCTCCTGCACTTAGCTAGGGAACCCCCACCTTCTCTCCATCAGCACATCCCCAATGTTCCCCAATTCTGTCTTTGAGAGACAACAGGAAGACTCCAGCCAGAGGAAATTCGGGGCAAACCCCACAACCTCTGCCTCAAGCCAACAGTGCAGTCGTGCTCACTTACAGCCTTTCTTTTCTGCAAAGCAGCAGTCCAGGGGGCTGGAGAGATGGCTCAGTGGTTAAGAGTACTGACTGCTCTTCCAGAGGACCCGGGTTCAATTCCCAGCACCCACATGGCAGCTCACAACTGTCTGAAGATCCAGTTGCAGGGGATCTGACACCTTCACACCAATAAACAATAAAAAATATTAAAAAAAAAAGCAGCAGTCCAGGTGACATGTTCAGTGTCCAGGCAAGCCCCAATGGCTTTGGGTGGCCATGTCACTTCTATGCCTGGTACACTGCCCACCACCAACAGGCAGGCGCTTAGTAAGAGTCTGACAAAAAAATAACAGCATATGGAATTCCTTGGGAAAAATGACTGCGGTGACCATTTCATTGTTTGTTAAACACAATGATCTGAAAAACAAGGAAATCCAGACTTCCCTCCAAAACACAGTACCGAGCACAAGCTGCTTCCCCGTCACTGTGACCACAATTGGGGAGTTACTTGCCCCATCCTCCACATGCACACCACGCATGTACACACACACAAGATGCACAGAGGACTGTCCCTCAGAGCATCACAGTCCTGTCTATACGGAGGAGGCCAACTGCAGGTGGCAAAGGCACTCTTCTGTCTTTCTTAGGTCTCTGGGAGGTGGGAAGTCACTGGTGAAATACACACGAAAGTTCTATTTTAACCAGTCAACAGCACACTGCCCCCAGGAAACACTCCCCTCCCTTCTCCTTAGCACCCACCACTCTGCCTTCTGTCTACGCAGTGTGTGTCCTTTTGCTGCCAGCTTACGTCACTGAGCAGAAGGTCTTCAAGATTCACCCCTCATTGGCCATTTGCCCCCTCAGTGTCACCTTCAGCATACACTGCTGCAGCCTCACCACAGGGCACACAGCACTCTATAGGGAAGGACCTAGAGACAGCATGTAAGAAGCCTCCAAATGTATGTGATATTTTCCTTAGGGTTCCTGGGGTGGTGATGTGACACTGTAAACATGCCGGCTAAAGTGTGCTGGCCAGGGAGCCCGAGGAAGGAGCCTGCGGCTAAGTGCCCTCACTCCTGCAGTACCCATTCTAGCCCACCTGTGACAGCCACACCAAGTAGCTACCCTTGTAAAGTGGGACAGGGTGCTCCTCAGTTCTTCCTGCCAATGTGACTATTTCAAGACTGATAGCTCCAGGACAATGTTTTTCTCTGAGATGAACTTCTGCTGAACTAGGGGGTGGGGCAGGGGGCCCACATGGTACAGCAAGATGGTAAAGTTCTTACCCAACACACTAGGTCCTGAGTTCTACCCCTAGTACTACCTTTCTTTTTTTTTATATTTGTTTATTTATTATGCATACAATATTCTGTCTGTGTGTATGTCTGCAGGCCAGAAGGGGACACCAGACCTCATTACAGATGGTTGTGAGCCACCATGTGGTTGCCGGGAACTGAACTCAGGACCTTTGGAAGGGCAGGCAATGCTCTTAACCACTGAGTCATCTCTCCAGCCCCCCTAGTACTACCTTTCAAAAACGGGTGAGACGAGGGGCTCATTCTCTTGCTAGGATGGCTAAAGTTCATAGCTCAAATGATCCTTCTACCCAGCTGGTGCCTTTACTGGGAGAGGGGTGGTGAAGGTGGTGAGGGTTCTGATGCCGAACTCCAACACTCAAGCATACTATACATGTATACTGACACTGTGCTACACTCACAGCCCTGGGTGTTCAAGGGGTAACAAACCAAAAGTGTGCTACCTGCACAAGCTCTTGGATGCTAAGGGTCAAAACAAGAACTCCGCGAGAGGAGTTAAGTGCATCTGAGTGGCAGGAAGGCAGCATTGACAAGGCACGTAGACCCTGCAAGGTAGGGCATATAGCACAAGCCAGTGTGAGAAGTCACAGGAACACCTGCAGAATCTACACAGCGCATGTTACATGTGCATATGCTTGCTATGGACATGCACTGCACTCAGATGCCTCCTGTGAAATGGTGCTTCTCAGTTCTCACCAAAGGCTTGCCATGCTTGTGCACTTCAACATGAAAGGGACAGTCAGAGGCACAGGAAGGCAGCCAGCTTTGGAGGCAGTGTGCTGGGGTCCTAAAAAGGGCTGGACTCAGGTCACAGCCACCCTGCTGACAACTCAGTGCCAGGCTGCTATGGCTGGTATATCAGCATCTTGCTCATGCTTCCAGCCTCCTGATTGTGCCTTATACAACCCCTTGTTGGGACTGAAAGGCACGGAAGGTTGTTTTCATCTTCCAGTGTCTCTGTGTAGACAACTAATAAATGGCAGGCGCTTCCCATAGGAGAAGAGGTGGGCTCAAGCTTCGGCCAACTGAATCCTAGAAACACACCCGTTCCCCAGGAGCTTCCGCAGAGAGTGTGCTCACAAACTGGTGAGCAGTTCTACTCCTGCATGTGGGAGACAGTGAACCGCTTTTCCTCATAAATAATTGGCAGACCTCACTGCTTGCTGTTGGGTGCTACTCTTCTGAACCTTCAACAAGGCAAAGTAGGTAGGCTCTCACACTAGCTCAGTCGTCATTAATGAGTCAAACCCATAGACTACAACAAAAGGCACCCTTTTCTCTGTTATCTGATTTTCCTTTTCCCCTGAGTATACTTCCTGAGCCAAGAGGGAAACAATAAACAGTAGCAGGAGACTGAACTCCTTCTCAAGGGAAGAATTTAACATGGGAACATAGTACAGGAGGGCACCCACCAAGGCTAGGCTGGCTCTCTACAAGTTTCCCATAGACTCCTGAGCAGTGTGCTTCCAAATTTGCCTTTCAAAGGCAGCTGTACATTCACATCTGGCCCTGAGTTTGAGATGTTATCTATCAATGGCAGAATACAACACCAGCCATAGTGGGCCGTCAGGGCAGGTATGTGTACTCTGTAGATCTTTCAGGCCTGCTTCTGCTCAGACTCTTGGGACTGGCAGTCTGGTAGTCAGCTGGCTTCCCATCTCACAGAGGGTGGAGGCTAGGAATGGTGGCACACACTTGTACTCCCTGCACTTGGAGGTAGAAGCAGAGGTCTACTACAAGCCAGAAGAGTCTACATACTGAGGCCAGTACACAGTGACACTGTCTCGAACACACAAAAGAGGTTCTGTGTGATGGTTTGGTGGGTAAAAAGCACTTGCCAAGCAAACCACAACCAAGTTCAATCCCTGGATCCCATAAAGGAAGGAGAGAAGTGACTCTCCAAAGTTGTCTTCTGACCTTGACACTAACAATGTGGTGTGCGCATGCACACCCAGAAGAATAAGTGAAATGAAAAAATACACAAAAGACAAAAACAAGAACAAAACCAAGAGTCAGTTTAGGGACAATGACAAGGGAAAATGACAAAGTCACTTAAGGGACAAAGATGGCTGCCTAGCATGGGACCCTCAGAAGAGGTGAGACAAGAATGGGAGATTTCAATGTCTTGTTAAGTATAGAATGCTGGAATTCTGAATGGGATGAAGATGGTGATGAAAATTTACAAGAGACATCCTGTAAGATGGGGCGTGGAGAGGTAGGTGGGGTCCCTCAATGCACTGGACATTGGTACCTGGAGTTCTTCAGTATTAGGGAACTATCTTTTCTATGCAAATGCCCTGTCCCATTTGCAGACAGGTCGGGTCCCTGTCACACTACCCCCAATTCTTTCCCATCACAGCACACCGGTCACCTCCTGTGCATCAAAGACTTCTTCCCAGACCCAGGGATTGAGCAACAGCACCCCAGCACCAGACTGGCACCTCCACCATAGGGCTCCTTCACAGACAAGGTGGTCTCCTGATTCCAAGTAAGTCCTGCCTCCTGGTCCCAATGTTAGGCTTACTGACAGTGGGAGACAGCACTACAGGAGGTGATGGCACTCAGAGAGCTCAGGCTGGGTAGGAAGAGCTGGCCTTCTGCTCCCGGGACAAGAAAAGAGCTGAGGTATAACATGTCTGGTGGCCAGGCCCATAATCCCTGCTACCTGGAGTCAGAAGCAGAAAGAGCACAAATTCAAGATCTGTCTGGGGTACACAGGGAGTTCAAGGGCAGCCTTTTTGAGACCCTGTCTCAAAATAAGCAGGCAAGCAAGCATGCAAACCAAAAACAAACAAACGAATAGCCAGATTTGGTGGTATACACCTTTAATCCTGGCATTTGGAAGGCAGAGGCAGGCAGACCTCTGTGAGTTCGAAACCAGCCTGGTCTACATAGCAAGTTCTGGGACAGCCAGGGGTATATAGAGAGAACCTGTCTCAAAATCAAAAGAAAAAGTAAAAAGTGAAAGTTGAGTCAAGGATGTAACTCAGTGAAACAGCACATGCCAAACATTCTGTAGGCCCTGGCCCCAACCCCTAACTCCACATACATGTAAAACTGTACTAAGAAAGGGCAGGTAGATGGATCTCTGAGTTTGAAGCCAGTCTGGTCTATAAGGCGAGTTCCAGAACAGCTAGAGCTGTTATACAGAGAAACCCTATCTTGAACGCCCCTACCCCCCAAGGTCCAAACATCAACAGTAAGAAGAATGAAGCCCTTTGAACATTCCTGCACAGTTGGACATGGGCTGGGATCTCGTAAGAAGTCTCTTGATCTGTCATGTCTCAAGTGGTGTAGCATGGTGGTGCTGACCCTGAGAACAAGACCCGGGAGTCCAGTGAGCTCAGTTAATAGCCCTTGCCTTTACTCATTCTATGGGGATAAGACTTCCAGATGTTTTGCTCTGGGGTTTTACTTCACTGAAAGATGTGCAAAGCAAAGGTGCTCAAGCCTTTGTGGGAGCCCTGGTGAAGAAGCAGCAGCGTTCACCATGTTCCAGACTTGTAGAAGCATTTCAGACATGTAAACTCAGTGACTGTTTTCAGAAGAGGTGTTGGAACAGAAGTAAAGCCACAAGCACTGGATGAAGGAGAGCCAAGGCTTCTCCAAGAAGTCAGCTTTGGCTGTGGGACACAGTGCCTTCCAACACCACCACCATTCAGGCACAGAAACCCCCTATGCCACTACGCATAAAGGAAAACACTGATTTATCACAGGTGGAAGGGCGGCTGACCAGCCATACCATCTTCGGTTCAACCTACCCTTCTGGAGCCTCCCTTATTCCTTCCCTCCTTTGGAGGCCAGCAGGGGGAATCCCTAGTGTGGTTAGGATCAGAATGACCAAACATTACCATTATCAAGGGCAGAGGACACTGGCCTCTCCATGCCAGACAGGGCTTGAGGGTCCCTTCATTGGTCCCAGTCCAGTGTCAATAGTACAAGGAGTTATTCCGTGGTAAAGGCACAGGGAACACAGGCTATAAAACTTGTTGGTACATCAGCGTGACTAGGGAGGCAGCCTGACACATGGCTGGTGATAGCTGGAAGGTGGCAAGCAGCAAGCAGAACTGACTTCCTCTAGATGGGACATTCAACAGCCTTTCTGCACCCCACTTGAGGGCTCACTGATCAGCTTTACCACAACGTTTTAACAACAAAAACAACTCACTAATTGAAAGGAGTGACTCACAGGAAACACAAGTGCACTACCTTTGGGAACCGTCAAAGGTCAACCCTGTATGTGCTCACTTGATTGGCTTCTGCTGGACCGAGATCATCTGGTCCACTGACTTCGAAGGGCAGAATTTGAGCAAGCTCTCTGCTCACTAGCTTCTGCTTGCTGCCTTCCAGCCAGGAAGGTTTCTATGAGAAATTAAACATTAAAAAAAAAAGAAAGAGCCGGGCGGTGGTGGCGCACGCCTTTAATCCCAGCACTTGGGAGGCAGAGGCAGGCGGATCTCTGTGAGTTCGAGACCAGCCTGGTCTACAAGAGCTAGTTCCAGGACAGGCTCCAAAACCACAGAGAAACCCTGTCTCGAAAAAACAAACCAAAAAAAAAAAAAAAAAAAAAAAAAAAAGAAAGGACAGACTTCTTACCACAAACTGCAGACAGTTTCTTATGAAAGGTCAATAGAAACATCTTTCCTTTGAAATCACTTTGAGGGCCAGGGAGATGGCTCAGTAGGTAAGGGCAATTGCTGCCAACTCTGATGACCTGAGTTCAATTCCCGGGCCTCACACTGTGGGAGAGAACTGATTCCTGAAAGTTGTTCTCTTAGCAAGCGTGAACCCTACAACCTTTAATCAATCAAACAATGTAACTGAAAAAAATTAAAGCAGTTTGATATGCTCTTTTAAGAAAGATGAATATGTGTAGGTAATGGGGAAAATATTATGTTCTAAATCATAAAGGGTTTAGAAATAGTATGGCCATAAAGCTTCAAATGTAACAGCCAACACCCATACATTAGCTACCTACTGCTATGTGACAAAACACACGGTGGAGGAGCTCACAACATTCGCCATCTCACAGTCAATTTCTATGGCTTAGGAACCCAATGCTCAGTCCAGGAGTTTGGCTCAAGGTTTCTCAGCAGCTGCATTCCAGGTCTTGACCAGGCTGTGGTAATTGCAAAGCTCAGCTGGGGAAAATTTTGTCATCAAGCACTGACAAGATTTAGTTTCTCGCAAGCTCCTAACTCATAACCTTGGGCCTTGCTGGCTCTTGGTTGGAGCCTTCCCTGTCATGCAGATCCCTCCAGGAAGCCCCAGAGACCTCTAGTAAGATCAGTCACTGAGGGACTGGTAGTTCAGGCCTATAATCCCAGCTACTTGGGAGGTACGTATGGTAAAATAATTAATTAATTAAAAACACACAACAAACCTCATGTAATAAATATTCAAAACCAAAAAATAAAAAGTGCTGAAGGTCGCATGGAAACAGTACGACCCACTAAGTGTAAAGACTCCGGGCAGATGTGGATCACATCTCCATTGCCACAATGGAAGTAGCAAGTCAACTTGGAAGCCCATGCTGGCTCTAGATCTGCTTTAACACCTGAGTGGAAGCTAGTTCTCAGAAGGCTCTGAACAAAACATACACCAAGTAAGCCTGGTGCCTCCCCAATGTCTCTCTCATTGCTCTAAGTTGTCTTTTGTGAGCATAGCCTGTCTGCCGCAGTGCCTTCACATGACAAGCCCCCAAGAATAAGAAGCAACACAATGATAAAACAGGAGAACAGCTACGTGTGGTCAAGCTCAATACCTGCTAACCCTCCAGGACAAGGACCCAGCACAGCTGTGCCATAAGTCGCTTGGCCACCTGCTACACCCTTCTGAGAACTGGCTTTAGAAGGGAAGGGAGGAGATTAGTCTGATTCCTAAAGAAAAGCATCCCAGGATCCATAGTGGAACCTGAGAATGAGACCTATCCACTGGCTTTACTAACTGGGGCTACAGAGCAGGCATGCGTGAGGCCACGAGCACCGCCAGTGTTGGGAAGCCTGCTCCCACAGAAACCTGTGTGCTCTGAGGCCGAAGCCACATCCCATTGTGATGGAAGAAGTGATGAATTCACAGGGGTAGCAAATCTACAGGCTGAGCTGACCAATCCCAGTGTAGCAGGGTTAGCTCTCACCATGCAAGGATGTGGTTATGTTGTGGCAAGAAATACTGCTCAAACAACCAAAGCAGACAGATTTTTAAAATATTAATCCTGATTATACGATGCCTCTAGAGTGCTTGGTTTTTTGTCTAGTTCTCTTAGACACTTCAGAGCTGAAATTAAGTTTTTAAAATTTCCTCAGTCTACAGAGAAAACTAAAGATTCTGACGAAATTTTGGGGACAAACTCATTCTGGTGGCAACCTGAGAGGGCTGAAGTCACCTTTGAGGTGGGATTCACACCCATTCCACAGGCAAGAACTTGAGTATGACACTATGATCCCTGATGTGCTGTGGTGGTACAGCCAATGGCCTCCAATCAGTATACCTAACATATCCAAGCCCAGTTTTTCTCAAGTACCCTGCTATCAGGAATGTGACACAAAATCCAGACCACAGAGGAACAAGCCCCTGAACCAGGTTAACGGGAGACAACTGACACAGAGGTCAAGGATCCATGGCAGGGTTCCCCAAGGCCACCACCTGGAGCTGGAGCTGTACACTCAGCAGTAGCCAGGCATGCTGTGCTATACTTACCTATCTGTAACAGTATAGGTGTGACCAGTGCTGTCTCCATGGCGTAACAGAATTCCCTGCCAAACATCACTGCCCCGTGCATGACCCACAGGCGTGTGGGGATTCTGTCTATGGACCCCTCACTGATGGTCTCCTCTTGGGTCTCGGCCTCTGGGTGTCTGGGTTTCTGAGGGTCCGGTAGGGGCATAGGCAGCTCTTGTACTTGCATAGATTCCGAGTCGGCATTCTGCGGAGCCATTTTCATTACCACCAAAATATATATGTATATATATATATTTATTCTACCTATATAAATAATACTATCATCTCTCTCCAACGATAAATTAAGACGTCTTCTCGTTCTGCTGCAAGTGCATTCCTCGGCAAGTAACTCTTATATTCCACTTTGTACCAACAGGTGTCTCAACTTTTCACTCAAGATGTGCAGCAACACAGAAGGGTTTTTGGTTGGACTGTAAACATATGGCTTGCTGGCTCACTGTGAATTAGAGTTAAAAATCCATAAGGGCCACTCAGTTAATACCAGTTTCATCATCATGACTGTGGAGGCGCTGCAGTCACTTCTCTTGCTACAGAGAGGTAGGGAGCTGACACACACAGGTGATCTTCTGTGACTCCCCATCGAGCGGTTAGAGGATCTGCAAGAGAGCAAAGACAAGCTGAAGTCACAGGTAGCCCCTTGGCCCACACCTGCCACCACTGACAACATTCAACGTGGGCTCTTGAGAATTATACCTGGGGCGGCTGAAGTAAGCGGACTCAGAAGAGAAGTGGACAGGAAAAAGCGCTGGCTTGCTAGCCACCACTGACACCATCACCTGTGTCAGGCTTTCTGTGCTGGAGTCATCAGTGGCATCATGAAAGAGAGCAGAAAGGAAAGGGAAGCTGGGGAAAGCAGCTGACAGAGTCACAGAGGGGTTCATGAAACACTGCCTGCAAATGTGCAATGAAAGGTGGAAGGGCAGGCTAGACAGACAGGGACACCAGTCCCAACGCCTAATAGACAAGTTCGAAATCTATCCTGAGGCTGGGTGCTGGGTAGCAGCAGCTTGGGAAGTAGTCTTTGACCTGTCCAGGTTGAAAAACACAGTGATAATCAAATCTAAAAAAGAAAGCTAAAACAGACCTTTACACATGCCAAACCCTGAAACTTCAAGCAGTTCTGAGATGCCCTGCCTATGTATGGCATTACCAGAGGCTTTACAACACAAGAGCCTAGTCTTGGAGTCTGCTCCACTCCAGTTTCTGTGATCAGCTTGTTTATTGTCTCTACTTAGACACACACACAGTAATATATTGATTCTTAGAGATAACTGGACATGTCCATTCAGAAAGGACCCCAACATCAGTGTGGTGGCACATAGGTGTGAGCCCAGCAGCAGCGAGACAGAGGTAGGGGGATCTTGAGTTCTAGGCTAGCCTGGAGTACACAGCAAGAACTTGACTCACAAATATGTGCATGCACACACGCACATGCCAGCTGCCACAATAAGAGGAAAGATGGGGGTGCACAACACCCTGACCTCTTTAGGAGACAGACCTTCAGTTCCATCTGAAGGGCTACAAAAAAGGGTCCCTGAATCATGTAGGGCAGCATTCCCATTGGATATGAAATTGAGTCTGTATAAATGTCTTATCAGACATTTCTCAATAATTGTTTTGGATAACATTTCTAGTAACAGTTACTTAGTAAAGATGAGTCCTAAACCAGGCATAGTGGTGCACACCTTTAATCCTAGCACTCAGGAGGCAGAGGCAGGTGAGTTTGAGGCCAGCCTGATCAGTGAGTTCCAGGATAGCCACCGCCACACAGTGAGACAAACAAACAAATGAGTCCCAACTAGCTCTTCCTCCCCTTCTAGGGTGGGCAGAAAACTTGGGGTGAGCACCATCTAGTCCCTCTCTCAGCAGTCCCCTCAAGGCAGGGTCAGGACAGCTCAAATGGGAAGATTTCCCAGCGCACTGGCTTTCAGTGCTCCCCACCCAACCCCCACTTACTTTGCTCTTTGGCTGCAACTATAAGCCACCCCTTCAGGCTTACCATACCCTTACCCACCACACTCCACCAGAGATCCAGCAGTCTCAGCTACACACTGGCTTCTCTGTCCCCAGTTTTACTGCAATTCCACAGTTCTCATCTGAAATCTCACATTCACCTACCTACTCTACCATATAAACCCCAGTCACAGGAATGGAGAGATGGACCCAAGTTCAGCTCCCAGCACCCATGTTAGGCAGCTTACAACTACATGGCACTCCAGGGGATTCAACACCTCTTATTTCTGAGGACACTAGCACTCATGTGCACATAACCCTTTACAGATACTCAATACACATGATTAAAACAACAAAAACAAGTTGCTCCTCTTTCCAACACATGGTATAAGCAGTGAGGAAACCAATCCTACCCTCAGCTCTGTTACTCTTGACCTCAACCTCTGCCCACGCATTGTCAAGAGAAACCACCATGGTCTTTCTTTATGTTAACCTGCCAGACTTTTGTCAAAACAGGAGCCATGGTTTAACTTCTTAGCCCCTTCCTGACAGGGACATTTTGGGGACATGGATCAATACAGTTTGTGAAGCTGAAACAGATCAGCTGGGTGTTGGCAGGACAACAGAGATTATTCTGCAAGCAGTACTAAAAACATAATTACAAATGCCAAACCCTTCAGCTATGCTCAGTGGCCTTTGGCCCACTTCTGCTCTATCCTCAGAAACTTGTGTGCCTGAAATGCAGGGCTAAGACTTGGCTCCAGAGTCACTGCAGCAACAGCAGAGATGAGGCAGCAACCCTCTGAAACCAGGCTTGGCGCATGTCTGTACTAAATCAGCTCTTGCAGGATGGAGGCAGAAAGAAGGGGGTTCACAGTTGTCCTGGTTACACAGCAAGCTTGGACTATATAAGACCTTGCCTCAAAAACTAAAATGAGTGTTGGAGAGGTTGCTTAGTCATTAAGAGCACCGCCTGCTCTTCCAGAGGACCGGGATTCAACTCCCAGCACCCACATGGCAGCTCATAACTGTCTGTAATCCCAGTATCAGGGAACCTGATACCCACGGTAAAACACCAATGCACATTAAATTAAAAATTAAATTAATTACAAATAAAAGTAAATAAAATTTAAAAAAGGGAAAGTAAAATGAGACGACAAAACAAACCTCTAATACACCGTGTGCAAATTCAATCTAGGCAGTCCATTCCAGTCAAAATGTAATGGAGTGACTCCTGGTCAGGGACAGTCCCAGCACCCTGTAGCATTCTGCAGCACCCAGCCATTAGCACCAAGGCTGAGTAATGCTAAGGGTTTCTATAAGGTGTCCAGGCCTGGGCCAGGAAGAAGACTCAGGGAGTATAGCCTGACATCCTTAGGACCCATAAGGTGTTCGGAGAAAAATAACTTTTCAAGCTGTTCTCCGATTCCTACTCACACCATGACTCATGGTGAACACTTACGCACTCACAAAAAAAAAAATAAATAAAAATAAAATAAAATTTAAGTGTCTGAGCCCTTAATGATCACATCTGAATCAACTCCAGCCCAAGTGTGGCCAGCTTTCTTTTAAAGCTATATTTAGCTTCTGCTGTATATTCTATCTAGTTTAGTTTTCTTTTCGTTTCTTTCTTTTTTTTTTTTTTTTTTAAAAACAAGCCCTTAAAATGTAAAACTTTCTGACCAGTCCAGCAGAACCAGGGCTCCAGGCTGGATCTCACTACCAAGTTGTAGGGTGCTGACCTATGCCCTGGAAACATGTCAGTCATTCTTAGGAATCTCTCAATAGAGTAGGTTCTTTGGTTGCTCCATCGAAACAGCTTTTAGGGTTCCAGCTCCCACTCAATCTGACCCCACCACCACTGTCAATGTGTCATCCCAGGCTGCACCCAAGATCTAGGAACCATATGCCATCAAGCCACATCTGGCCCTGAAGATGTGGTGCCTTCAACTAAAGACAGGCTTCCACAGCAACACTACACTGCTCAGCTTAAGGGAGAAGCCCAAGTAAGAACAGCAAGTGTTCAGCAAGCCATGGCATAATACAGTGTGCAGCTTCTGGTCACAGCTGGCACCAGGCCTGGCTACAGATACCTCCATTTTACCTGTGTAGAGCAATACATGGTGATGTAAGTACCAGGTGAGTGCAAGAAGAAGCAGACATCAAACTGAGGGGGGAAGTGGAGTGGGACACTGAAATGTTTGGGGTCTCCCTACTCAAAGACTCAGAACCGACTGATGCAAGGTCAGGACTCGGTTGGCATAGTGCTCAGATATGCTCGCAGGCGCCAGACAGCCACAGTACCCATAGTCTCAGAGAAAGCAGCCTGAAGAGCCTGGCACCCAGCTGAAGGATCTACCTGGAATGCTGCTGTCATTTTTTAGGGGACGCAGTCCAGTCCAGCTCTGGGAAGAGGGATGCCTACTGTAACTGCTTGTGCTCCCTGGGGCTCACACCACTCAGCTCTACTCTGCTTCCTGGCCCTCTGCACCAGCTCAAGCCACACCAGCCTTTCCAGACTCTTTGCCATTTAGGACAGCAAGTTCTGGTCCTCCCAACACCATTGCAGCTGCAGGGTCGAATGACACACCATGCTAGCAGTTGAACAGCCTCTCGTGATACACCAGCATCCTCACCTCCCTAACTTGGGTCCTGCTGTTGCTCACACCAGAACTTGATGTTTTACATCAAGAGACCAGTGTGGTTCAATGAAAGATGACGTACCGCCTACAGGCAGTGGCTGGGAGGGCACTCAGTGCCTCTCCTTGCCACTCCCATATTCCAGAGTTCTGGAGCAGCCACACCTGGTGAGCGGCAACAGTTCCTCATCTAGGTCTGGCCTCTCTGGAATCTTTGTAAATAGTGTATATTCTGGGCTGAGTATCTGCTGCTCACATGGTCTAGGTGAACAAAGTATATTTCACACAAGCAAATGCCATGAGCATCTTTCAGACAGCCCTAAGGAACAGTTATTAAGTGCAAGGCCTACTGAACATGTCCCATTCTGTAAGCTAACTCCCAGACACTGCCAACCCATGGTGCTCACACCACTGCAAGGCAACTAGCCCTCCAAGTTCCAGGGCAACTTTTCGAACTGGGGATTTTTAATAAAGTCATGTTAACAGCTAGAATAAAACAGACTCCGTTTCTTCACCAACACAGATACAGCCAGGCACTGTGGAAGACAATCTGCTCCCCATCAGAGTACCACCTGGCACAGCCATTAAAGTTCAACCTCTTCTTCAGAGCTCTAGAAAGTGGCAATTAGATAAAGGGCCCCACATAGTAAAGCAGCTTTGAAATCACACTCAGGACAAAGGGACCCCAGATGGCTGAGGGATACATAGAGGTATGTAAGGAGCTATAGGGTGCAGCTGTCTGAGCCAGGCACCCCTGCTCTGAAAAGAGGGGGACTATTTAAAGATGGTGCCTCTGCTTCAGCATGCTGTCAAAGGCCGGAAGCCTGGCCTCCATTTGCAGCAGTCTTTCTGAGTCAGTCCCCACTCTGCACTTCCCAGCATTCTCCAAATTACTCCTCCATGTTCATTTCCAAGAACTTTATGAGCATATGGACTTTAAAAGGACATGATGAGCTCTGGGGGAAAAGTCCTTTTGGGATCTGGACTGGATTCAACTTGTCTTTTGGAGAATGCCTGTGCTGCATAGCCTTATCTTTGCTTTTCTTTCAAGCCGACTCTGCACCTTTGAGGAAAGCCCTTGGGGGCTCGCGCAAAGCACTGCACACTTCTCAGGCTCATTCCTTACTCTACCTGCTTTGCCTCTGTTGCCAAAATTCATTCTTCCTTGGTCAGTGGACATTTGAAAGCTAATAATATTGCTTACTCACTCAGACATGTTCCCCTTCATCTAACCGAGGCTACTAGCTTTTTGTATTTTAACTTGTTATCTAATGCTTTTGTCTGAGAATAGACAAAAAGAAGAGAATAGCAAATTTAACAATCTGTTCAACATTGCCAGACTTGAACGACAGCACTTCTGAATCCCAGAGGTACCTGGCTGGCTTACTCATCCATTTCCCCAGAGACAAGGTAGCCCTGAATATCACCTAGTTCTCTCCATCTGAACTTAGCCAAGCATAGCTCTTGTTTGGGAATTCGGGTCCTTGCTGTGCCTTTCCTGGGCACAAAGAACCTGCAGGGTAGAAACCCTTCCTTTGTGGGTTCCCCATGTCCCATCTCTGATATTCTCCATCAGAGCCCAAAAAGAAATGGAAAGAAGCTTGAAGAAGGAAGTCGGGTGGAGCTATGACTCCTGACCAGAGGCCACGTACCCAGCATTTGGTCAGCATATTTCAGGATAGAACCATCAAGTATCATAAAAACAAGTTCATGATCCACAGGGCAATGCCCATGGAGTCATTTCCTAGTGCAGGACAACCGTTCCTTGGAAGAAGGCTGGTCCCATGCCATCACAGGAGTGACACTATGTAATCACATGCAAAAGCTTCCTTTGAGGAGCACAGTGTAAAAGCCAGGCTAAAAGCATGATGACGTACAGAAACCGAGGCCAGAAGGACCAGCTGCCTCTGCTCATAGCACAGGCAGTTCTGCACTCATGAGAATAAGACCAAAAATAAGCTATGGCTTCTTCTGGCCTCTTCTATTAAGTGACCTGTGACATACCCAGGACAGTTTTTTTTCCCAATACAGCAAAGAAGCTTCCCTTGGAGCCTGCTCCAGCAAATTGCACACTTTGTGACAATTTTGTTACAGTCTGCAGATGTACTCAGACAAACGCAACGACAATTGTTCCAACCAACAACTTCCTCTATTGTCCTGTTTCTAATGCGAGAGTGACTGATGCCAAAACATGTGACTTCCTTCAAGCTGTTGTGCAAAAGTGTCTGGTTAGCAGCTCTGATAGGTACCCCAAGCTTGGCTCAAGGTTTTGGGGTACATTTTTTAGGTTTGTGTATATGTGTATGGTAGGGGCATGTGTATATGTACATGCACATGTTGAAATGCATGTGGTGAAGGCCTGTAATTGACACAGGATCTGGATTTATTCCTCAATCTCTCTCCACTGTATATACTGAGACAGGGAGACAGGGTTGCTCATTTGAACCTGGAGCTTGACAATTAATTTGTCTAGTCCGGTTAGACAACTTGTGTCAGGGATCCCTTCCAAGAGCTGAGATGACAAATGGGCTGCCATGACCACATGGCAATTATGTGGGTGCTGAAGATCCAAACCTGGTAGAAGGCAAGCACTTCACTTTCTGAGCCATTTCCCTAGCTCCATGGGTGGGAAAGTTTAAAGGTCAAAATGGTTACAACATTCACCAGCACTGTCAAAGTCAATGAGGCACTCAGCCTGGGCACAGTGTAGGAGTGTTGGTGGTGCATGCTGCACTTACAGATGCCCCATCATGGTCCATACATATTCTCACACATATGCAGACTGTATGTTCTAACTACATGCAACTAACAAATGCTCAGTGGTGACTGGCTTGCCACAACACCCACATTCACAGGTATAAACTGGCACAAATTCGGCACTACACCCTCAAAACACCATGAGTACAGGAGGTGTTCTTCAACTTAAACATATAGCTGAAATACCTTAAAAATGTGGTGACTCCATCCACCCTGTGGCACAGTCTCATGAGAACTGCATCAGCTGCTCCCAAGAGCACATGGCCACCTGGGAGCTTCAAGAGGTATAGAGAAAGCATCTTACCAAATTGCTACCCTGCAGGGGAGGATCAAAATTCAAAGTGCAAAGTACAGTATGGGGAGACGGTAGCTATCTTTCTCTTTCACATCAGCATAAAGTCAGGTTTGCTGGGACAACCTGACAGGAATCACAGTGTGGTACTAGGTACTAATGGAACCACAACACAGGCCTAAGTGACATTCACTGACACAGCCTCCTGATTCCCACCAGCACCTCTCTCCAGATAATCAGAGACAACACAAGCCAGAGAAACTGGACCAATGGCAGCTGATAGCAAAGAATATCAATGTATGAACCAAGAGTATAAAAAATCCAATTGAATCCAGCTAATCCAATGTGCCCATCGTAGGAATGAAATACAGCACACAGCAAGGCAGTCTTTTACTGGAAAGCACATGAGCAATGAGTCGATGCTATGTCAAGACAATAGGAGGGTAAGCTCCAGACTAGGAGAAAGGACTTACAAAGAAGCTATCCAAAATATACACTCAACTCTCATGGTCAGAAAACAGTCTGATTAAAGACAGGTCAAGGGCCAGGCATGGTTGCAAATGCCAGTAACCCCAACATGTGTGCTACAAAAGCAGGAGGGTCAGAGAGTAGCTCAGGATTGGTCTAGGCTGTGTATCAAGTTCAAAGCCAGCCTGGGCTACATGAAACCCTGCCTCAAAAACTTAAAAGAAAAAAAATCGGTCAAGAACCCTACAAGGGAGGTCATGAAGACACATGTGTGAAGGCACACTAAGTCATGAAAAGATGTTTCCCTTCATGTGTCATCTTAGATGCCAAGCTGCTACACACCTGCCAAAACTGCCCAAATCTAAACACCAAGAGAGAGTGAGGATATGGTACAGCCTTATTCGGTCACTGCTAGTGGGCATGCATAGGGTGCAGCTATACAACTTTGGGATCCAAAACTAAACACATCACCATGCAATCCAAAATTAATTGACAGGTTGCACACTCATGACCCCACAAACCCTGCACACAGAAGTTAAGACATATTCTGATGCCTGGAAGCAATCAAGAAGTCTTTCAGTAGGAGAATTAATGAACTATGGAGGAAGCCAGACATGGCACATATGCTTATAATCTCAGCACTTATTAGACCAAAGCAAGAGGATCATGACAAACTCGAGGCCAGCCCAGTCTACACAATGAGTTCTGGGTTAGCCACGGATACGTATCAAAACAGAGAGAACTGGTAAATGCAAATTACTAAGTGGCAGGAAATGAACCTGAAAAAGGAAATAAGTATCAGTCCTTCTAGAAAAGATGAAATTATGGAGACTGTGTAGGATGAAGAGCTGAGTCTGTTGTCTTTCTATCTACTCAGCAGGTTGAGGCAGAAGGACTGCCTGTGTAAGGCCTGCCTAAACTACAGAGTAAATCACGTGCCTAGCCAGGCAACTTCCCCTGCCTCAAAATAAGAAGTTAACTGTATTTGGGAGGCTGAGCAGGAGAATCAAGAGTTCAAGGCCAGCTGCAGATACGTGAAACTCTGTCTTAAAACAACAAGAACAGTCGGGCAGTGGTGGTGCACACCTTTAATCCCAGTGCTTGGGAGGCAGCGGCAGGCAGATCTCTGTGAGTCTGAGACCAGCCTACAAAGTGAGTTCCAGGACAGCCAGAGCTATAACACAGAGAAACCCTGTCTCGAAAAAACAACAATAAAAGTAAGTAAAAAGAGGGCTGGAGAGCTGTCTTAATAGTAAAGTGTGTGCTGGGCATACATGAGGCCCTACATTCAACCCCCAGCACTGAGAGGGGAAAGAAAGAATGCTTAGAAATTTTGAAATCCCTCCCTCTAGCCAGGAGTGATGGTATGTGCCTATAATTTCAGCACTTGGTGAGCAAAGGCAGGAGAACTGCTACAAGTTTAAGGCCAGCCTGGGCTACAGGGTCCCCCATTTAGTGAGAAGAAGTAAATAATCACAAAACCCAAAGATCCACTTCTCACTAGACAAGAAGCAGAAACCAGTCTATCAATACCAGCAACTAATAAAGACGATTTGAAATTTTTTTTATTTTTAAGAAACTGACACACTGCAATGAAAGTAAACTTCAAGACAAATACTAGAATTCTTGAAGCCATCAAGAGAAGCTGTCACACCCTTCACATGAACTGTATATGCAGATGGGGAATGGTGGTGCATACTCAGTCCTCAGGAGGTTGAGAGCAGCAGAGTACCAGTATCAAGGTCTGCAGAAGCTGCACATGCACACCCATTACCCAGATCCTCCTGCACCATGTCCAGTCAGGATGCCTTAAGTACAACTAGTAAAGGTTCTTCCTCTATCTAGCGCCACCCCCACCCCCAATACTACTACAAGTGAATCCCTCCATGTCTCACAGACTGTTAGTGGCTGAACTGTTGCTCCTGCTTCCTGTATAATCAACTAGTGGGCATACATCCATGATGTAAGACCATGATTTCAGTAGCTAATAGAGAACATGACTGTCAAAAAGATCCAAGGGCCTAAAACTAAACCAATGAAGTTGTTTCAGCAGCAAGGGCAAATCCCAGAGGAGCCTTGGAAGGGCCCAGCCAACATGAACTCCCCTCATACATTCCAGGAGGAAATCTATCAGTCCCTGAGCACTACTGGATGGACACTCAAGGCCTCCAGACCTGCTTGCAGACCACAAAATGCTATCAACTCATAGGTGCCCGAATTAACGTGGTTGGCACAGCATTTCTGAAAACAACTTTTTGATCTGCAAAGGAAAACATCAGAATTGCCAAGAGATCTGTGGAAGCCTACTGGGAATTCCCGGGGCCTGTGAGGCAAGGAGTATAGCATAGCCTGGCCCAGACATCAAAGAACCAAGTCTTAGTAAAGCAGTCTGCGGGTGGACCACCAGCACTAGCCCCTGCATGGAGGGGCTGGGGAGAATTGATAGGGGCAAACAGCATGCATCAGCTTAAAGAGCCAAATGGAGGCAAGAAGCTCAGCCCCTCTCCATGAGTACTATCCTGTCCCTCAAGCAGCAGGCCAGGGAACCAGCTCAGTTCTGAGATGGTTGTGCAGGTGAGCAAGAGTCCACAGCTCACCAACACATAAGAAATACAAGCACATACAAATGTGCGAGCTCTCTCTCTCTCTCTCTCTCTCTCTCGCACGCGCGGGCAGAGAGGGAGAGAGAGTGCACAGGGAAACTAAGCTGGAAGAACTGCTGGCCTCTTTAATTTCTCATGGATCTTCCTGGCCTTTAAAGCACACAGAGACAGGGATGGTGATCATGAAGGCTGCTGGTACCAGCAAGACAACCCCCAATACACACTGAGGTCAAAATCTTGAGTGGAGGTACCCATTTAAGATTTGTGATGTGTCTATCAGATTACTCAGGGTCAAGAGTTGGGGCTTGGCTGGACTCTGCTTTTCAGTTCACTCTGAATCCTGTAACACCTACTACCTCTGCTCTTCTTTCTAATGCCTGAAACACCCAGGAAGCTCTTGATTTGACTGGTGACTTTGCCCTCAACATTGTAGACCAAATCTCAATATCATAACTGGAATGATCCCTTAGAATAGCATATCCATTACACTGTTCCCTGTTTCTGCCTCTCCCCTTATTCTGGATTGGCTTTCAAAGCCCTTCAAAGAGCCCCTTCAGGCTCTCCAGCTATCTGCTTTAAGCTAACCACACCACAAGGTCCATCCCAGGTCATGCATTTGCTGAGGTCTCTGTCAGAAGCTCACAAGGTTCAGTAGCCCCTTCTCAGTTGGACTACCTAAGCCACCTGGGCACAGCCTACCTGCCAGATCTGCCTGCCACACAAACAAGCTGCCAACTTAAAATAAATGCCTTTGAATCTCTGACTGAAATAGGCAAACACATGGTGAATAATATCACAGTAAATATGTATTATTATTATTA
Organism: Microtus pennsylvanicus; assembly: GCF_037038515.1. Classification (NCBI taxonomy): domain Eukaryota; kingdom Metazoa; phylum Chordata; class Mammalia; order Rodentia; family Cricetidae; genus Microtus; species Microtus pennsylvanicus. The sequence goes on from NC_134580.1 coordinate 2,529,061, forward strand.
TTGACAGGGTCTAATGTTTAGCCCTGGCTGGCCTGAAACCTATAATACAGGCCAGGCAGACCTTGACCTCAGAGATCTGCCTGCCTCTGCCTCCTGAGCTCTAAGATCATAGGCATGTGGCACCATGACCAGCCAGAAAGCATTTTTTAATGTGGAGTCAAATCACAGTGTCGATTGCTCTATTTTTCACAATGTCAAGGGCACACTGGACATAGCAGTGCATATCAACGACATGGAAGATTGAGGCAGGAGGATCACTTGAGCCCACAGCCAGCCTGAATATCACTCTCCACCAAAAGTAACAACAACAAAAGAGAGAGCTGGGCGTAATGGCTTATGCCTCCCATCAGCACTGAGACAAGAGAACGGCCATGAATTCCAGGCTAACCTGGACTACATAGCAAGATTCCGTCTCAAACAAAGAAAACAGAATTAGGGGGAAGGCACTGGGATTTTAAATAAAATACCTTTTTATGTTGTTTTGCTTTAAGGTCTGGCTGCCCCCACACTGGTTCTCTAGCCTCACTCTCCCAAGGGTAAGAAACATCTTTTTGTTGTTGTTGGGCTTGAATGCCTTTTATTTTATTTTATTTATTTTTTTGGAAGCAGGGTCTCACAGGGCCTAGGGTAGCCTCAAACTCTCTAAGTAGTTAAGGGTGACTTTGAACTCTTGATTTTCCTGCCTCCACCTCCCTGAGTGCTGGGATTAGAAATCTGTAACCAGATTCCCTCTACATTTTTTTTTTTTACTAAAACAATCTACTGTCCAAATGTCAAGGGGGCCAAGCCAGCATTTAGAAAGCTCATAACAAAAGCCCACTTGAGTGAAAAATCAAACTGAAAACAAGACAGCCCCCAAAGAGAGTGTTCTCTGCAGGTTTGGCTTCCTTACCTGGGTCTGTATGTTTCTTCAATCTGCACTATCAGCTGAGCAGGAGGTTATCTGTTTTTCAATTAACCAGCAATGAGACATTTCTCCCTTTTTTCTAAAGGTTCCTAGCATTGGGAGATTTGCTGGCTTAGGCCACCGGAGTCAGAATGAAGCTCTGGCTGCTATGGAAACTGCAGCAAGCTTCTAAACTGAGAAGCTCCTGGAATCCAAGCTGGCGGAAGCAAGTTGTTACAGCTTTAATATAAAATCCACAAGGGTGGCCTCAGACACAAGTTCCAAGATAAGCATGGATCAGATCCTGAGTGCTTCACTTAGTGTAAACCAGAGGCCAACAGACTCAGATTCTGGTGCCCACCATGCCCTCCAGGGGTCAGGGTAGGGGAGAGAGAAAGAGAGGAGCTACATGGCATAAAAAATGAAATAAAAGTCCTTCACATTACATACATACCAAGAACAAACCTCAACGACAGGATTACAGTTAAGTAATGCCACTGTAAAGACTCCTTTGACACGGGTGCATGTGAAATCTAAACAGAGGCTTCCAGATCCCAAGTGTGTGTCTAGGCAAAAGAGAATGTGAGGCTCAACTCAAAGTGGCGCGTTTCCTGAAATGACAGTCCATGTGATCGAATACATGCTGACATTTTTAAAAGGGCAGGCATGCAGTATAAAACAGTCCTCTGCCTTCCAAGGACAAATCCCAAGCACTCCACTGGTCCTGAGTACACTACTTTCTTCCAATTTCACCTACCCCACCCAGGGCTTCAGCTGCTGTGCTGTGTGAGAGCAGAGAGGCAGGAATATACAGATCTTAGCAAGTTCAGCATAATTCTGCTTGGCTTAATAGGTTAAGGGACTTCCTCTGTTGACTGAGTAACCGGTAGACACACTGTGAACTCTGGACGGAAGGACTCAACCCTGAGGTAGGCATGAAGGGACAGTCGAGACTTCACCGTATTACTCAGGATGTACACGGTTTAAAGATAACTCCTCCTAAAATTTTATTTTTAATATTTTCAGATCTTGGTTGATGGCAGATGGCAGACACCAGTAAGTGAAATTGGGAACATAAGTGGGGGAATAAAAACAAATTACTGCCGGGCAGTGGCGGCACACATCTTTAATCCCCGTACTGGAGAGGCAAAGGCAGGAGGATCTCTGTGAGTTCAAGGACAGCCTGGTCCCCAAAGTGAATTCCAGGACAGTCAGAGCTGTTTCACAGAGAAACCCTATTGCAAGAAAAACAAAAAACAAAACAGGGAAAAAAGAAAGAAGAGATTACTACTGTGTTTGGAAAAATGTGAAACATAGCTTTCAGAAGTCCAAGTTTACGACTAAAGAAAGCTTACATATGGCTGTAGCCTGGGGTTTTATGGCCAGAGAACCCAACAGCAAGATTAGCACCAGTGTCCCAGCGACTCCTCACCTAGAACCACAGGACTGTGAGTCACGGCACTGTTTACAGCATAGCTCTGTGTCCAGTCTCCAAATGTGACTGTGAAGGTGACCTCTGAGAAAACTTAGCACCCTGAGGAGTTCCTCTAGGCCCTGGCAGCCCGTTTCCAAACAGACCCCCATGCAGCTCACCAAGAGAGGAAAGGTCCTGGTCAGTCACTTCCTCTTCCTTTTCTCCTCTCTGCTCTACTCAGGGAGCAGCTGGAACCTGTGACAGCTGGCATGGCAGTAAAGGGCAAATGCATATGCCCAAAACTCCAAAACTGCCACTTCTTTTTTTTTTTTTTTAATTTTTCGAGACAGGGTTTCTCCGTAGCTTTTGGTTCCTGTCCTGGAACTAGCTCTTGTAGACCGGGCTGGCCTCGAACTCACAGAGATCCGCCTGCCTCTGCCTCCCGAGTGCTGGGATTAAAGGCGTGCGCCACCACCGCCCGGCTAAAACTGCCACTTCTATGAAGAAGCTCTTCACCTGTGGGCCCCATGTTTTGAGCTGAGGAAATGCTATTTGCCACTATCTTGGCTCTGGTGAAAAATTGGTACATTAGGACCCAGCATTTTCTTTGCACTAGGGACAGTGGCTTGCTATCCTTTGAACTAACTACTGCTGCTTTGGAGCCTCTACGTACCTGCTAAGATGGCAAGCCTGGCCAGGACACAACCACAGCATTACAGTGAAGGGCTATCACTCAGGGCCCATCATATCCAAAGGAACAAAGCCACTGGGGTTTGACTAGAGTTAGAAAAACCTCCTGTGTCCAGAGACACTACTACAAAGTAGTACATCCTTACACAAAATCATGTTGTACGATGCTGTCTTCTAACAGGAAGCACTCCTTTTCGGCTAGTCTTTAATGTGTGATCGCACAGCCAAAGGCGTTATTTTAGACTGGAATACAGTACAGGGACAGAGCACTTGCCAACATGCACAAGGCATCTCATTGGCTCCCTGGCATAACATAAGAAGAAAAACAGCACTGTTTCTGTAGGTCACAGGCAGGTTCTTTAAGCTGCTCTAGGAACTAACCTCAGCTAAAAACAAAACTAAAGTATTTTTGAAGAAAGACTTTCTGCTTGTCTATACAAACGTGCTCCAAGGCCCAGATACAAAACATGCTGCTCAGCAGTTCCTTCAGCTGGGGGAGGGATGGCTTTGAATGTGCCACTGGAATGAACAGGGCAGGTCAACTTAGCTGGGGAATATTTGAAGCTGATTTCTAAAACATACCAAGGAGGCCTCCCCCCCCCCCGCCCAGCCCATCACTATTAAGATGAAAGTTCCAAAGTCCTGCCCAAAAATATAGTAGCTTATCCACAGTGTTTGGGGGAGGACACTCACTGGGGCTCTCTTCCACAAGACTGATCATCAAGAATCTATGGGTCTTGCTCCCTATCTGCCCCCATCAGACTAAGTGCATGTGAGTAGCCTGTTCCATCATTGCTGGCTTAACTAAAATCTCCAAAAACAGCTTGCCCTTACAAAGAACCCATGGTCAGCCTATACACACAGGGCTTCAAGCCCACCAGAGAGAAACTGCCCTACTCCTCTCTCCAGGCCAGAGGAGACAAGAGACAAGAACCCTGAGCCTGTTTTTCCTGGGTACTGTACTGGTCTATATAGGTCAAGAAGCTCTACACATGCCAGGTGTGAAAGCCATATGGCAATCTCAGTGCTCATGAAGGAGAAGCAAGAGGATCTTAAGTTTGAGGGCTGCCTAAACCTCATAACAACATTCTAAGATGGGGGCAGCAGCTTTACTACCACAGTGCTCCTCCAGGCCAAACAAAAGGCCCAACTGGGTTTCACATGTACAGGCCCCCTTTCTACTCAGTAATTTGTGGGTGACATTGGCCAAGGCCCATGCAGCACCAGGTTCTGGTCTGGAAGCCAGCAGGATAATGCTGTCTTGAGTAAGACTAGAACACAGCCACCTGCAATCCAACAACAAAGGTGCTAAGGCAGATAACTCAGGAACAGACCAGAGGTCACCTGTAGCCTTCCATAAAACAGTATGCCACACCTAGCATGCAGGACTGAGCATGCAGATCTAAAACATTTCTTTAGCCATTCTGGAAGACTAGCCATCTCTAAGACTGTTGCAGAATCCTTCACATCGGATGCTTTGTGTAGATGCGAGTCGAATAAACACTGGAGCCAGCATGCCGGAGCACCCCTTCAATCAGCACTTGGAAACACAAGAGGACTGGAACACAGCTACAGTCATGGAGTTGTGAACAAAGCCTACTGCAAAGATGCTTAAGAGATGCTTGTTCCGTAACAAGCAGTCCTTGCTACTCTGTCCTGGACATGAAGTTGAAACACAAACCTTTTTGCCAAGAGAAGTAGGCAGACCACACTGCACTGGGCATGGTTTCTCATACTTGTGTGCACTGTATGTGATTCCTGTAAATGCCTAGTGTAGGGACACATGTAAATCTACTTTAGGTACAAATCAATAGATTCTATAGGCTACCATGTCAAAATGAATACATGTAAAGTGGTCTATATTTTGTCTCCAATGCAAACAGAAATTTACTTGAAAATCTGTATTTAGATTGCAAACTGCTGTGTCTAATCAGCCAATCCTATAATGTCCTTTGAAACACCTTTACAGTTTACTCAATGCTGTCATTCTGGGCAATAGGAGCTAGGCCAAACAGTTGGGTAGAGTTCCAACATCTAGACAGCAAGGGGGTAGTCATGTTAGTGAGAAGGCAGTCCTCTATTGCACTCCACATAATTCAATAGAGTTCTACACACAGGCTGATGCCCTAGGGGACAGACAGTGGCCAGCTGTGTGTACTGCCTCCAGTTATAGAAAAGCAGCTCACAGTATGGCCATAGTCCAGAAGAAAGCAGAAGAACTACAGGCTTACAAAAAAAAAAAAAAATGGAGTCAGCTGATTCAAGAGGAAGTCCTAGGGCCTTAACAAGGTCTTACTGGGCTAGAGACCCACCCACAAAGGCCAGGGGAGTCCACTGACAGAGTTCAGCCCAGAACCTGGCACACCCCAATGACAAGCATTACAGAGATTGGGAGGGGCGTGGAGGAGAGAATCCAACCTCCAGGACAGTCACCATTGTCCTAAGATCTTCACCTTAGCCCCTGGCCTCTGAGCCTCCTTCCTGTAGACTTCCTACTCAAGCTCTCAGCTCCCATGTACCATCATTGGCAACCCCTTCTTGTTCTTGGGACTGGACCCCATCCCCACCCCGAGTTACTCTCCTGTTCTGAGCATGCCTAGAGAAAGTAGGAGCTGCTGAAATTGGAAGGCCTACAGAGGCAAAGCCCGACTCCCTACTGTTTCACTAGGAGGCATTTCCTGGCCTCACAACTACCCACTTGGAAAGTCAAGGGCACTGCCGTGTGAAGGGCAGGCTCTAGACAAAAGCCAGCTGTGGCTAACTTTACTGCAAAATAACATCAGCAGAGTTTCATTTTTAAGGAGTTCAAGACCATCCTTCAGAGCCAAAGTCACCTACACACACGGTGGCAAGGATGGCCTCCAGGGATTTAAAGAGACAGCTCATATAAAGTTAGGGATATACAAGTCTGCTTTTCTGAAAGATCTGTCAATTATAAAAGAGCATGCCTGGGGGCTGAAGAGATGGCTCAGTGGTTAAGAGCACTGGCTGCTCTTCCAGAGGACCTGGGTTCAATTCCCAGCATCCACACAGCAGTTCACAACTGTCTGTAACTCCAGCTCCAGACGATCTGACACCCTCACACAGATATACACGCAGGCAAAACACCAATGCACCTAAAATACGAATAAATAAATTATTAGGGAGAGAGAGAGAATATATATCTGGATGTGTGCAACGCAAAAGCACCCAGTGCGTCAGATCCAAGCCCAGTTCTGGGCCCTGAGTATACAGCCAAAGTTTGCCCCCAACAGACAAGACTCACATGAAAAAGAAGTCTTTACAAGAAAGACCAAAACAATTTCATCTGTTAACCAAACTGTTGAATCAAAACTTGAGTTCAAGCACAATCGCCTCAGTTTCTCAAAGCAGTAACTCCCTTTCAACGATTAATAAAGTCCTCTAGAAAGTGCTCCCCACACCAGCATTTTTAAGATTTTTTTGGCAGGATAAATATTAGCTTGTGCCCTGCCTACACAAGAAGTGAAAGCTGACAAAGAAGCAGTTTTACAAAAGAAAAAAAAAAAAAAGGAAGAAGAAGTTGCAGTCGCAGTAGTTGCAGGGCAGTGAGTGCCTAGGCTGGGCTCTGCTTCTGCCCTCTCTGTTCTGGCTCCAGACTCTTGCTGTTAATCCTCAGCACCCTGCAGGTGGCAGGTCCTGGGGGCTCACCACCTATGTGTGCACTGCAGCTATCTCCAAGGCAAGCTCAGTACAAACAATAAAACAGAGTGGAAAACAAGCTAATTAAAGAGAGAGGTTTAAGATACTTTGAGGGATAAAAGGGAACAACTGGGTCTTGAGTCTGGCTTAAGCTTAGTTTCTTGAAAGGTGTTTAAGTGGTCTCACGAACACAGGTAGCAGTAACTGGGGTATGCCAGCCTGGCCCTGTGGACAGCTCTGGAGACCCCAGATGCCAGGCGGCCAGACAGGTGGGAGATGAACCCCACAGCATGTTTTTGCCGCCAGTTCTCAGGCTGGCTCCAGATCTCCATTTCCTTTTCACCTGTGTGGTCTCTCTGAGTTTAATACACAGCTAAATCAGCTGGGGAAAGCAAAGAGCCAAGCCAGAGGCAAACTCAGCTAGTCTACACGCTGAGAGAGGCTCTCCTGACCCACAGCACCTAGCATCACCTCCCTATCCCCAACTCCTGCACAAACAAGGCAGGCTCCTGAGCATCTAAGCTGCTTCTGAGTCAGTGTGGAACACATATGCATGAAGGGTGCAGGGTCCTAAACACATCTCCAGGACACAGTGGCCCAGACAGATGTAGACCTCAGTCTCCACAGTCCTTAAGAGGGAACCAGTCCAGGCTGTGTGAACTGCCCAACCCCATGACCATCATCACAGTGCCAGTCATGTGGGCTATTGGCAGGCTTGCTGTGACAATTCCACAGCTACAGCGGTGTAGCCAACTCTCAGGACTCTTGACCTAAGCTCCTGTTGACTGATGAGCTGTTCCTATGAGCAGAAGTGAGTCCTTCCTACCACGCACAGTGTGCATCTGTAGACACTCGGCCCTAAGGAGAGCAAGATAAGGACTGAAGACAAAGCTACTTTGGGGGCTCTAAGTCCATCTGAATGGCTCTAGGGAATCTATGGTTAATCTAATAACACTAATCTCCACCCCCCCTTTTTTTCTGGATGTGCTCTTGCTGTGTAGCCCCAGGCTGGCCTCACATCTTTCTGCCCCAACCTCAAACACAGAAATTACAGGCACGTGCCACACCTGGCAAAATGTTGGTTTCACAAGGATAATTACCCAAAGCTATTACTAAAGGGTTAAGGTTCTGATTTGGAAACAAAAAACTTTAGATAGCTGTTTCTGATCTGAAGCTAAGTTAAGAAACCCCACTTCTGCCCATTGTATATAGATCTTCCCTAGGCCCTGCTGCTGTTCACAACCCTGCCACCCAGTGCCTGCTGCCAGAGCGGCAGTCAGCCATGATGACAGGACAGCAGGAGAGCAAGCCAAGATGTGTGACACTGCACTCTTGGGTGTCTCAACTTCTCCAGCGATCCCAAGAGTCCACATGAGGGACACCAGGGGCTTCAGCTGGTCAGCTTTTTGGCACTGAGAACAGAGCTGCAGGGATAGGTGGTAGCCTGGTGGCACAGAAAAGAGCCAACGTGAAAGGACAGGCCATGCCATCTTCCACAGTTCTAGGACAGTTTGAGCATGTTCCTGTGTAGATGCCAGTGAAAGATTCAACAGGTCAGAGGCAGGATGCTTTTACACAGACCTTATCCAGAGCAAACCCACTTCGACATGGCCCCAAATGATAGCTTGTCCACCGGCTTCAGCACCATGCTGCCCTCTAACCACAACATTCTTGCTAACTTACTGCAGGAAAGCCAGGAGAACGAAGAGTTCCAAGGCCTGCCCCATGGCATGGGGCCCGGGCAGAACACACGAGAGGCAGGCAAGAGTTCTAGGGGCAAGGACGGCCCTGGCCTCCTTGAGGCACACTTCAGTCTCTATGGATGGAAAGTTGGCCACAGCTGGCAAAGCTGCCTGGTGTCTATAAAAGTGTTCTTCCCAGGAGACGGCTGGAAACAGACACTCTGAGATACTTTCATTCTTTTCCTTATTTGCCATTCTGAAAAATAAGCTGTTCTTCCTACTCTGCAATGGAATAGGGTCAAAATCTTCCACAGTCAACAGCAGCCCAAAGAAAAGAGCACTAGATCCAAGTTATTTCCAGTTTGGCAAGTGGCCCAAGGTAACTCTATGCTGTTTACTTGGTGCAAGCAGCATTCGCCTGGGGATAAAAATCTAATCCCATAACCAGTCAGCCAGTGTCCCTGCATCCTGGAAACAGGAGCTGAGGCACAGGCAGTTTCTCAAACTCTCTCCATCCCAATGTTCCTGAATCCGAAGTTCTGTAAAGCCTACCACCTAGGAATGTCCACTCCAGGTTCACTGTGATGTATAAAATCTGCATGTTCCCAGGGCTGGTCAAAGCCACCCAATTAAATGATCTACTGATCTATGCAGAGGCACAGCTAGCAAAGGCCCCAGGTCAGCACAGCCTCCAGCATGTCATCCACCTTCTGCAGACAGCAGGACACTACGCTAGAAGAGAGCAAGATGCACCCACTGAGGTGAGGCCCTGGAGAAACGCCCTCACTGCAAACTCAGCACATCTCACTCTTTCCTCAAAAGACCAATTTAGGGAGAAGACATGACTGCAACTCCTCAACCCTCTCTGGGGATGCTGATTGACAGTCCCAACACTCTGCTGTCCTGACTGATGACAGGTGAATTCACAGGGGCCTGAAAGTCACCAGTCAGGGCAGATCAGATCTCACTCTACCCCTTCCTTACCCCTCCCCACATCAGCTGAGCCACAGGACTAACTCTTCAGAGGACTGCTAGAAGTTCCCAGAGCTGGGCACGAGGCTTCTGACCCAGTGAGCTGAGCTACCAGTAAGGACAGTCAACTACAACATATACAAAAATTATTTTAGTGTTTGTAAAAAATATATATTCTTTCAGGTAGCTAACCTAAAAATAAATAAATAAATGGAAAAGAGGCAGGGTGTCTTAGTTTTGTAATTCTGACACCTATGAGGCTGAAGCACGAGGGATGCATTGAAAGAAGGCAGATTGGGCTATTGAACAGTGAGTTTCAGGACTGGTGGGGAATGCTATTTTAAGGTGTGTTGCTTTTGTTTAATGCTGCATTTGTTTAACTCTGTGAAGCTGTGGTTCTTTGCCTGTCTAAAACACCTGATGGTCTGGTAAAGAGCTAAATGGCCAAGAGCAAGGCAGGAACAAGGATAGGTGAGGCTGGCAGGCAGAGTATAAACAGAAGATCAGAGGAAGGGAAGAAGCAATGAGAGAATAGGGGTGGAAGACATCAGGGGCCAGCAACCCAGTCATACAGCCAGCCATGGAGTAAGAGCGAAAGTAACATATACAGAAATAGAGAAAGGCCCAGAGGCAAAAGATAACTGGGTTAATTTAAGAAAAGCTGGCTAGAAATAAACCAAACTAAGGCAAGGCATTTATAAGAAATAATAAGCCTCCATGTGTTTTATTTGGAAGCTGGGAGGCAGGCCCCCCAAAAGACCCAAAAAGAGTAATAAGAGTTTAAAAAAAAAAAACTAACAACACAGGACATCCTCAGTTACATGGCAAGACTACCTCAAAGCGGGAGGGGGGGCAATGGTCAAGAGCACTGGTTGTACTTGTACAGGACCTGGATTCAGCTCCCAGCACCCACATGATTGCTCACAACTTTCTGTAACTCTTGTTCCAGGGGAACCAATGCTTTCTTATGACTACCCCAGGTACGTACATGGTGTACACATATACATGACTCATAAAATAAGTCTAAAAAAAAAGAAGGAAGGAAGGAAGGAAAAAGACTAGAGAGATGGCTCAGTTAACAAGAGATGGATGCCTACTGCCAAGCCTCAGAACCCAATTTTCATCCCCAGACCCACAAGGTAGGAGAACCAACTCCCTTAAACTGTCACTGGCCTTTGTGTGTGTGCACACCTACACACTGGCACATGTGTACACACACATACACACAAATTTTTTTCTTTAAAAGAGGCTATAAAGACTATAAAAATTAATGTAAACTGGGTTTGCTAATCCCAGCATTGGGGAGATGAAGGAGGACGAAGGATCAATCAAGTTGAAGGTCAATGCACTCACTCATGTGTGGGTCTCTCCTCTTCTACCTCTATCTTCCAGGCAAGCTGTTCCCTCAACAGCCACCTATCAGCATCTTGAAACCTAGATCCAGCTCTACACAGGAGGGGCCTTATGCCCCAACATTAGCCACAGATAACCAGTGCTCATTCTACCTCCCAGTCATCCATCTAGCCCTGCTCCAGCCCAAAAGAGCCTGACCCGTTCCTTCTCCCATGAGAAGTGGCTGGGATCCTCGCAGGTCAGAACACTCAGCTCTGCCCCACCACATATCAACAACTCCACAGAAGTAAAAAGCACTTCCATCCTCAGGACTCATGCTTGTCCTCATGAGAACTGCAGAGCCTGTGTGTTTGGGTTCATCTCCGTCTCCCTGCAGACACTGCCTACTCAACTGCTTCATGTGGGTGTGCAGCAATTGTAGCTGAAACTCACAAGGTGCTTCCCATGAGCCAATTTCTAGTTCTATACTAGCTCACTAACCTCACAGCAATCCTATGTGGGGAACTCTAGCATTAGTCTCATTTTACAAAGACGAAACTGAAGCAGGAAAGACAAGAGCAGAAACTCGCAGTCGGGCATCAGAGCCCTTCCTCCCGCTCCACTCTGTCCTCTCTGTAGCATCTCCGGAGACCTCCAACTTCTCTAGAGAAAGAAGGGCAGGCTGAGGTGTTCACTGATTGGTGCCTAGTGTGCATCACAGCAAGTCTAGGGCCTAGGGAGGAAAACCTCAAGACCTCAAGCATCCAGATGAGGAAAGAGGGAACAGATGGTGAGGCCTGGTTGGTGAGGCCTGACTGGCTGCATTCTCCAGGAGCAAGACTGGAATGGTACTCCCTCCCCTTTGTCAGTTGGACGAGTGAGTCTGGGAAAATGTGAGAGGGCAAGGGTGATGTGAGATGGAAAAGGGCAGGCAGGGAAGGAGCCAGGCCCTCCCTCTCCAGGTGTATAAAGGCCAGGAAACTTGGTTAGCAAGCACTTGCTGTACACACAGGACACAGACGGCCCCACAGTGTAGAAAGATATCCAAAAATACATCCAAGCATTTGTAGGGAGCTAGAAAGACAGAGAACCTGACACAGGGAAGGTGACCTACACAGCTGGGCAGCCACCTGCACCATGTAGGCTCCACTCTTCCAAACACAGAGATTTAGGGCACACTAAGGAATCTACCAAAGTATCTTCCCAAGCAGTGAGATATTTTTCAAAGTAGGAAAAAACTCTTCAGTCTGCACATGAAACTTCCAAGATAGAGAAAAAAAAGAGAAAGGAGTAAAAAGATAAACTAGCCCACATGAAAGCCAAAGCTGGGAATAGGAGGATACCAGCACTCTGAGCTAAGGCAAGTTCAAAGACAAACTGGGATGATCCTGTCAATACAAAATGGACTATAGCAGCAAGAGAAGCTTCTCCTAAGAGGTTCACTTTTAGGGGACACAATAGAGCTATGGAGCCCTTATGCACCCTACCCACCAATCAGGTGGCCCAGCAGATCCATACACAGCTATCTCTACTACAGAGTCTACACACAGTGCTGCTTTGGGTCCAAAACTGATACCCAACCCCAGTCCTCTACCTGTTGTTCTGGTGATATGGCAGCAGCTGGACAGTTTGTTCTGCTCCTAAGGCACCCAGCCAGCTACCTATTATAGCACCACTTGTTATAATTATGCTGGCCTGTCCTCCCTGCCTCCTTCCTTCCCTCCTCCTCTTTCCTCTTTTCCCTCATACCCCCTGCCCTTCCATACCCTCCCAATATCCACTAAATAATCTCCATACCCAAGCTCTCTCCGCATGACATATCTGTCTGTCTCCTACCCGCCATGGGGCCTGCCAGGGTCACCTGCACCATAAATCATAGCACCACTGCCAGGAAAGGGGGGGGGTGTGTTCTGTGGGTATTCTCTTCCATGTAAAGCCAATAGGGAGCTGGATACACAGGATGCTAAGTTGATGGGTAAACTAGAATGAGATCTGATTGGTGATAGTCCTTGACCATGCAGGGCGAGGGTTAGGAAAGCCCCATCATCCTAGGAAGAAAGAAAATGTGAGCGTGTGGTCCAAAGGAACAGGGTACAAACTTAGTAAGCTGTGACTCAGAGCCTAACTAGACAGAAAACCTGAAGAAAATGGCTCCAGGGAGCCTTGGGCACAAAGGTCACAGCAATGATGGTTGGAGGTGATGAGGGAGGAAAGGCAAGCCCCCTACACTTATCAGAAAGGCCACTATGTAGGAAAAGGACAGAGGAACTAGGTGGTCAAAAGTGCTAGACTTTTATCCTGTTACAGAAGAAAGGATAGCCAGGCATTGTAACACACCTCCATAATCCCCAACACTTAGGAGGCTGAGGCAGGATTTTTGAGTTCAAGCTACATAGCAAGAGACTACCTTGAAAAGAAGGAAATTGTAGACTGACCAAAGCCCTTAAGCCACAAGTAAGAAGTGACACTATCTAAACAAATCATGGTTCTTTATGGAAAACAAGGGTTGACTACTACAGCTTGTCAGGGACAGAATGATGGCAGTGGTGACCTTTATAAATGGTATGAGTGGAGTTCTCCTGGGCCAGCCTGCCTGCCTGCCAGGATACCAGATGCTACTACATCCATAGAAGCCACAATGAACAGGAGCAGGTTTCCTATCATAAGAGGAACTAAGTGGCCACATGCCAGAGGCCTCTGCAAAGGGGGTCTTAAGGGAAGCCAGTGAGCAATGCTGGAGAATGCAGACAACTCTAGTCCTCTAGCCCAGTCAGAGACATGTACAAGACAAAGCAGCAGCACCTCATTCCTGCCACCCCTGTGGTCAGTATCCAAATACCACAGTAGATCAGCAGGTCAGGACTCAGGGGTTCCTAACAGGACAGGCTCAGACCCTGTCCTCTGGAACCATCATCTGCCAGCTCTTACCAAAACTGAGCTACTGCAGAACTGGGGCCCTGACATCCAGGTGTTCCCAATAGCTTTATAAAAAGAGAAAGTGAAAAGTGTATTATGGAAATACACTGTCTAATATGATATACCTACTTCAATATACAGCACGTACTACATGTAATTTATAGATGTGCACTATAACAGTGACATATCAGAACACATCAATGCGACATATAAGGCACCTTCTACAGTAAGATAATATCAGATGAGATACAAAGGAATACATTTGTCATATAGATACATACATTCACACAGTCCATATTTCTGCTGTTCATATAACTGGCTTCTACTTCTGCAGACCCAACCAACTACAAGTAGAAAACATTCACAAAACTTCAGGTGGGCTGAGAATATATTTTTCTTGCCAAAAGTCCCAAACAACATACCACAGTGGCTGTTTATACAGCATTTACACTATGTTGGGGTTAAAGTCATCTAGAGATGACCTGAATGATAAAGGAGAACCATACAGGTTACATCCAAACACTGTGCCACTTGCCCTAAGGGACTTGAGAGATCTATTAGGGGTCCTTAAAAGCTGGCTGCAGTTTCTAGACCTCCAAAGGCAGTATGGTGCAGCCTATCTAGCTGTGGGGTTAGGCAGTTATGCACATACAGGGTTTCTCTCCAAAACTCTGGTCCTGGCAATAAGGTCCCACAGGGTCCCACAAGCTACAAGTTTCTGGCCATTCTCTTATCTTTTCTACCCAGAGTTGAAAATTCCACTTTCCGGGGGCTGGAGAGATATCTCAGCAGTTAAGAAGTCTTGAGTCCAATTCCCAGTATCCATATAGTGGCTCACAACCACCTGTAATGGGATCTGATGCCCTCTTCTGGTGTACAGGGAAACGGAGCACTCATGTACATAAGTAAATAAATCTTTCAACAACAACAGAAAAAAAAAAAGGAAAGAAAGAAAGAGAGAGAGAGAGAAAAAATTCCACTTTCCCCTCCCCTTCACTGCCAAGTCTTATCTCAGGCACATTTTTAAATGTGACATTGTTGGTTCTTTTAGGCAGCCTTGACTTTCTGTGGTGCTTCACTGCTAATTTTAACTCCCCTAAATATTCCAACAAAGAGGCTGTCACAACAGCAGCCAACAGTCACTTTGCATGGTGTTCAATTCCACAGGTTTGCAGATAGGTAAGTACCTGGCATGGACAAAGTTCCAAAGTCTTAGTCATTAATCCTATCAACATGATGATGATAGACACAAAAGCTGTAAGGGCAACCCTCTAGGGCTTGATCGCTAAAAGGGACAGAGAAGAGGAACGCTAGCAAGCAGGGAGCCACCCAGTTCACAAGCTCCCTCAGCTCTAACAACCAGACCCTGTGGCCTCCATTCCCAGAGCCCAGAGGCTGTGAAGCCCACCCTATCTATAGACAGGGCAAACTGGGGCCTCCCTAGATAGGCATTAGGAAACACATGACCACATGACACAAACCGTGTCAATCTGTGTTGTGAGAAAGAGGTACAACTCTTACCAGATCCCAAAAGGAATACTCGTGACTAGGAAAGAAAGATGCCCCAGGCTGGAGACAGGGTGCTGAGGAGAGTCACACAGTCTCAAAACTGGTTAAAGGACTTTCTGTTGTGTGGTTATGACATCATCCTTTTGTACTTTTTAAAATCTATCCTCCTTCAGTTGTTGCCTTTAGTATTTAGTTGAGCAATTTAGGTCTGTACCAAAAAGAAAGAAAGAAAAACAAAGGGGCTGGAAATGCAACTCAAAGGCAAGTTCTTGCCTGATATGTATTAGGCCTTGGGTTCTGTCTCTAGAACTTAAAAAACAAAATCCCAAAAGGAAAACAGAGAAGGCAGGTACAGTGGCACATGCCTGTAGCCCCAGTCTCTCCCTAGATTGTGGTAGGAAGACACATGAACCTACAAATTTAAGAACCAGCATGGCCGTGGTGGCGTGGTGGCACACATCTTTAATTCCAGCATTCAGGAGACAGAGGCAGGTAGATCAGGCAGATCTCTGTTAGTTCAAGGCCAGCATGGTCTAAACAATGAGTTCCAGGACAGTCAAAGTTACATAATGAGAGCCTGTCTCAAAAATAAAGAAAGAGGAAAAGGGGGTGGGGAAAAAGCAATATAGTAAGGCCTTCCCCATCCTCCTCCTCCAGGAAAAGATAGCTTTTAAGTTTAGGCAACTCTAAGAAGCAGGCCAGGTCACCAGGCTAAGATCCTTCCAGAGCTCAGCAAACACACTTGGTAGTATACATGTGATGTGGGAGTGTCATATATCAATCTGTTGATTCCATTGGTTAAGCAATAAAGAAACTGCTTGGCTGGGCCTCATAGGTTAAAACATAGGTGGGTGGAGTAAACAGAACAGAATGCTGGGAGAAAGAAGCTGAGTCAGGAGTCGCCATGATTCTCCCACTCCAGGCAGACGCAGGTTAAGATCATTCCTGGTAAGCCAGCTCGTGGGCTACAGCAGATTATTAGAAATGGGCTAGTCCAGGTGCGAGAGCTAGCCTAGAAGAGGCTAGATAGAAATGGGCCAAGCGGTGTTTAAAAGAATACAGTTTCCGTGTAATTATTTCGGGTAAAGCTAGCCGTGTGGGCGGCCGGGTGCCAGAACGTAGCCCGCCGCTCTTATTACTACATACATGGGTCAAACTGTGTTTTCTAAAAGCAATCCTGAGGGACAGACACAAGTAAAAACAACTCTATGTAAAACTGTCACTCTGTCCAGTCAAACCGAGCAAAGGAGGCACAGAGGTACTAGCGTCTGCAGTCAGGCTGAGTGTTCTGCCTGATGAGAGAAGGTGAGCCTGAGTGTTTTGGGCCTTCTGTGTGCATGGTCTTACAGTTCCCTGTTTTGAGAAGAAACCCAGGCTTGGCCCTCTGGAGGAAAGGCAAAGCTAGCAACAGACTCAGCAAAACCCTGGTTTCACATTTCATAATCAACACATTCCCATACCCAGATAAACCGTCCTGGTTCCCTCCCCCTTCAGCTTAAGCAAGCTGCCCAGCACACCCCTTCCTGCAGGTTCCAGAAACTAAGCTTACAATCTAGGCCATGCTTGGCTCTTGGAGACCCTGCATCTGCCTGCTCGGTATGCAGGGGTTGTGAAGCCACCCTAGAATGCAGTTGGCAGAAACCAGGGCCCAACAATGCTCACACCATCCCTGGGATGGCTCTGACAGCACACTCATAGAAAACGCCCCCAAGGAGGTTACAGCTGCAGCTAGACCCACCACACCCCTCTGAGTTCTGCCTTCTCAGCGACATTGGCCAAGTATGATCCCTCCTCCTGCTCCCCCCCCCCCCCCCCCCCGCAAGACCTGAAGCACTCATGAACTCACAGCCAGGGGCTCTCACCACACAAGGGAGAACGGCCAAGCACTCTTTCAGATCAGTCAGGGTCATCATCTGTTAACTGCACCCGTCTGTTGAAGCCCCACCCCTGGCCAGCCCTCACTCCCTGATGGTTCTGATTCTGTTCTTTCATCCTATGCTCCAAGGCCTGGGGTGGAAGCTCCCTGCAGGCTGCTCTCTCACCCTGCACTCCTTTGCAGAGTCCTACATTAACTGTACTCTTCCCCCGCTCTGCTCACAAGGGTCCCATGATCTATCTTTCAACAGTAGCAACAGTCCCCTTGCATGTACACAGCCTCATGTGCCTATATACACACCAAGACTTCATAGGATTCCCAGAGCCATTAGTGATTAAAAAAAAAAAAACTGTGCAGGAGGCCCACAGCTGTAATTCCAGCACACAGAAGGCAGAGGCAGGAGTTCAAGGTCAAGATAGGCTTAGGGTTACAGCACTTGTCTAGCATCCAATACTACTGAGAGATAAAAATAAAGAAATAAAGTTATTATTGAAAACAGGAGTTTAAGTTCAGCTTGTGCTATCATCTAGGTAAGTCTGGGTTATAGAGGCAAAAACAAACAAGCAAGCAAACAAATCCAAGACAAACAAACAGAACTCAAAAGGGAAGCAAAGTTTAGCAGTCTGTTCTACTTTGGCAAAGGAGGCACTGGCCAGTCTGAAGATGGCAAAAAGAGCATGAGCAACAAGGGGCACGAAGGCTGGGGTGTGAGGGGACTGCAGAAGACAAGCAGGCTGCAGAGTGGGAAAGTTCACCCTGAGCAGCTGAGGGACACTGGGCTTCCCCAGCTCTCTCATGACTGCTTTACAGGTGTGAGCCCTCAGACCAGAGTCCTACAGCTTGGGAGGAGAACATCAAGTTCTACTGTTGCAGACCTCCAGTCCCGGGCATAGAACAGAATGTTCAGGATCACCACTCTCCCCTTAGGTAAGCAAGGCAGAACCTGGTCCACCACGAAGGCGGAGGAAGACCTTTGTTTTAGACATGAGCACAGTTCCTCACAGCTCCCTTTATGCTGCAATAGTGTCACAAAACTTCAATCACTTGGATGGTGACCCAAAGAGATCCTATCCATAGTCCTTATACCTGCTGCCATGTGGCAGGGCCCAAGACACAAAAAAGCTGCACCACGGCACCCAGAGGTATCCAGAAAGGTTCAGCTAAGCCATCTCACCTGTCTCCTGAGCTACTGGTAGGCACTGGTGGTCAGGTAAGCTGCCCACAGGCTGTGAGTCCCAAGTGACCCTAGACACACCAACACTGTTTCCAATGGGTTGTTTCTAAGACGTGGTGGATAAAAACAAACTGTGCTAAATGCCACAGAAGATGGCTTTCCAAGGTCAAGGACTCCACACTCTTGCCTGGGATCCAGTCTGGTCTACTGGTTATGAGGCAGGGGGATATGCCCCTTTCAGCAAGACTGACTAGGCCACCACCCAGGCCTGCCCACCCCCTTCCCAGTAAGTTAAGGACCAGGCCCTGCCTTTCTCATTGCCTATGAAAACAACTGGAAGCAAGCAGAGGTCCTGTCAACTTCATCTTCTAAAACAGCAACTGCCGCTTAAGACGCAGCCAAAACCTAGCGTGGCCCTCCAGAATGGATAACATAGCACCCCCAGCTCCAGAACCATGAGTTTTTATTCTGTATATCCTAAAGGTCACGGTCACTTCCTAGCTCATCTCATACTGTGCTCAGCACACCCTATAGTACAGGAGCCAGATGCCCAAGCAAGAATGATTCCGTCTCCATGCAACATGGATGATACAAAGCACATGTAGCACTTCAGGCAGGCAGGCAGTGCACACTGGGCCTGCTAGAACTGGATCCAACAGCAAGACAGGGATGGTTTCAAAGCATGTTAACTGTGCACTGTGCCATCTAGGTTCTGTGGTGATTAAGGTCACCCACAACTAACCAAAGAGAGTGCTATGGCTAGAAAGCTCATACTCTCCAATCACAGTCAGGAACCCTACCTCGAAGGTGAATCAGGTGATGAGGTCATCAGAGTAGAGACCTGAGTGAAATTCTCATCTTCATAAAGAAGTTATGTTAAGGTCTTGCCCCTTTTACCATGAGACTATAGCCACAAAGCATCTCTTTGAAGCATCAGCTGTCCCTTCCCACAGCAGACAGTCTGAGAGCACCCTGTTCTTGAATCTCCAACCTTCAAGCCCATGGGAAGTAAGCTGTTGTTTTTAAGGCCCCAGCCTATAGTATTGCTAAGATCCTGGTATCCCACTGACTTCAGCATGCCAAAAACGTTCACTTCCCAAGGGGGGGCCTAGGGATCAGAACTCTTCAATTCACCTTCTAGTGTTGTACAAAGTATAAGCATCACAGCTGTCTTCCCTGGAGCCACTAAGATCACCAGGGCACCAGGCAAAAAGGGCCACAGATAGGCACAGGAACTCCCTGCCTGCTCCCAGGCAAAGTTCTGCAGGATGACAGGCCTAAGAGTCCTAAGTAAAGCAGAACTGTTTGGGACCAACAAATCCCTGGGTGGTCAGGATGTGGGTAGTGCATGGGGAAGCCCACCTTGTCTTGTCTGTTGATGACTGTTTTCAACTGCTTTCCTGTGCCATTCTATAGGCAGAAGACATGGTCTGTACTGATGTCTTCCAGTCTCCCACAGACCCACATAAAAACCCTATCTGGCCTGACACCACAAACCAGCATCACTCCCAGACGACTTATCAGGACACAGCTTCCCTGGCCACAGAGATGGCACACTGTCGGTGTGGGCTGATAACATGGTGACAATGCCACCCGTCTGCACCCATAGCTGCTTCTGCCCTGGAGACCTGCGGGCAGAGCTTGTTTCTCTCCCAAGTCTCCCTCAATTGTTGGTGACACTGCCACAGGCCAATCTCCTCCTTCAAAACCCTGTTTTGATTTCATTCTACACTTGACTGGTTTTAAGCATCAACTCATTCCACAACACATAGGGTGTTAGGAGAAAATGACACTAGAAACTGAAAAAACAAGCCAGCTATGGTGGCCATATGCATATAATCTCTACTTGGGAAGTAGAAGCAGAACTGGAGTTCAAAGGCCAGTCTCAGCTATACAGTTGATTATCAGCCTCAGCTCTATGAGGCCCAGTATCAAAACAAAAACAAAAAAAATTAATTAGAAGCACAGGGCTGGTAATGTGGCTCAGTGGTTGAGCTTTTGCCTAGCATGTAAGGTTCCACCTCCAGAACCTAACCACCAAACCTTTTAGGACATGGTAGCACGTGCCTGAATCCCAGCAGTCCCAGAGTTTAGGAGACTAAGGCAGAAAAGGATGAGTTCCAGGTCAGCCTTGGCTACATAACAAGACATGTTAAGATAAGATAAAACAAAACAAAACAAAAAATGGTCCAGACTAGAAACATGTAGATAGCTTGTTGGGTAACAAGCTGAGATGACACTATCTTATTGTGTTGTTACCTTTCTACGTCTGAGAACACCAATAACAAATTTCAAAAACAACCTTCTGATCAGACCAGGTACTACCTGGTCTGGACATCTTCCCAAACTGGTCCAAGTCAGAAGTCAAGATAGCTTAATGTTCCCGAGCCTGTCTGCTCAACACGCCCAGAAGTCTGGCCATATAGAACCACCATCAGGATAGAACAGACCTCAGAACCAACGTTACTGTGGCCTAGCTCACAGCCTAGCTGGCAGAATGGGAATGAGGAGACAGGGACAGAATTGACTACTGGGGCAGGCTCACCAAGGCCACTGGTCATGTGACAATACTAGGGAATTACAGCAGGGGGTAGCTGCTTATCCTCACAGCTCTAGGAAACCAGGTGAGACAACACAAGCGCCCAGCCAATGAGTACCTTCCTTGCCCCCAGGGATCCTTCCTGACACAGTCCTAATACAGGAGCCTAGGAAGGACCAGCAGCTGAGCAGCCAGTAGCCAAGATGAGCTTTCTCTAGCAGCAGGCATTCTCTTGGCACGGGTAGCACAGCAGAATGGCCTTGAGCTGGAACACAAGGAAGAATGGCACTTCCACATTTCCTTGGGCAGAAAACAAACAGCATTTTAAGTTAGTGATCGACTTGAGACCATGAACCGTGCAGCCTGACACACCCTGGGTATGCACCAGGCTTGGCCACCTGTGATGGGGCTCTGGGTAAGTCATTTAACTTGCACATTCTGAGTTCTATCAGAGGGCTCAGTGCTCTTAGCGCCTGTCACTCCTACCCTTCAAGTGCCTACTCCACAGGAATAACTATCTCTTGGGCTCATGGTTATCACACAGAGGCTGAGGCTCTGAGCAGTGGTGGTTTCTGGGCCAAGGTCACAAAGCCAGGGCTGGCCACTCTCTGTACTCCCTACCAGGACAAGCTGGGCTCTGCCAAGCTCCCACAAAAAAAGTAAAAGGTGCAGGCCCCTCCCCACCCTCTTCAAAATTAAGAACATTTATGACTCATTCAACAAGAGTGGAAATGCTTTCAATAACTTTGCAATTACCTGCACTCTGCCTTAGGGACACAAATGTTGGTCCCTATCACACACGTCCTTCACAACACATACACACACCCCCTGCCAATTACAGGCTACACAGACTGTATGGTGGAAACAGGACAGTTTGACCTACAACTTGACCTCCCTGTTCAAGCTCTCTCCCAAGTCAGAACTGCCTTTAAATGGTGCTGAGCAGTGGCAGAACAGGCTGGCCCACCCCTTGACCTGACTCTATCCAGCAGAGGGGAGTACTGCACAGAGGTGTGCAGGGCCTCAGCGGGGGAGGGCTTCCCTATCCAAGCTTTGATGCAAACAGTTTTACATAAGCGATATGAAAAACCACTAACGGTCATTCCAGTATTCCTGTCGCTTGCCTGACTGGGAGGATATTTGCATGTTGGAGGGAAGCCCAGGGGAATGCAGTTATTTCTAGAGGCAAGAGAACCTCTATGCTTTCCTGTACCTGCTTTCCTTCAGCACATGGAGATTCTCCAAGTCAGGAGACCCTGCTCTCCATCCTGATGCCCAAAATACCAAGGTAACTGAGAAACAGCTGCTGTGCTGGAGACAGGCCAATGAGGCTCCATATTCTGGGGTCATTCACCATCGCTGCCAACCTCATTCTTTGATTTCAGTTGTCTTCTCTTACCCCAGGAACAAAGGAGACAGGGTTCTATCCCTATGCTGTCATGGTCTGCTCAAGCACTCTTCATTGACTCTCTGGTTTCCCTGAGTTTTTACAGTCTTGCTCTCTAGCCTAAGCAGATCTCAAACTCCCAATGATAGGATTATAGATGTAAGCCTCCACACTCAGCTCTCATGTGCTTTTACCCACACCAGCAGTGAGGCCAGAGAGAGGTGGAAAGCCAGGCTGGGCCAGGCTATGGATCGCTAAAGCAGGAAAATATCCTGCTCACTGCTGGGCACACAGGGCCCTCTGGTCACAAAACTATCCCATATGCCTGGTTCTGCTGCTCTCCAGCCACTGCATGCTGTTCTGAGCATGAGGTTAGAGCAGTTTGTTGAATTACTAAACATCTCAACAACCCAGCATATTTACATGCCTTAGCAGCACCTGGGGGCAGTCAAGTGCTCCACATCAGCCCATCATGGGTTCTCAGGAAGAGGCCCAATTTTCCAACACCCTAGTCTCCCAGTACAGGCCCTCTTCATCATCCTCTCTAGCCCACCTAAATGGCTCTCATCCCAGAGGCCAACAGGAACCCTCAGGCCTACAGCACAGAGGGAGGAAGTTTAGCAAAGGGGAACACTAGATTAATAAGCAAGAGTCCCCAAGGAGCCGCAGGCTCACCCACCTTGGTCTTCTTACTGCTGCCTTTTTCTGGCAAATTAAATTTTAACTCAAGGCATAATGTCACAGGCTTACATTTTAACCAAACCAAATAAAAATGCAAACCCCTAAGTGAACCATGAATGGCCTATGAAATTCCCCATCTTTCCGCCATTTAACACCAAGCACTTAGAAAGCATGCAACCCAATACTGAGGTGCAAGACAGACCATCTCTAGTGACAGGCTCGATGAAACAAGGGCTTTGTCCCTCAGATACGCAGGACTGTGCATCTAAGGTGGCATGTAAAAGCGTGGGGCACCCAGCAAGAATATCCTCAGGGTCTCCAGGTACAGTCTCCACAAAGTATCTCCTGAAACTAACTGCCAGAGAAGCCCCAAGGTCACCTTCGTGCTCCTTCCACACCCAAACAAAAAGGCGGCTGTCAGACAGTGTTCATGCTGTAAGCCCAGCACCTGGAGGAGGACTGCTGCAAGTTCCAGGCCAGCAAGTGCACTAATGTAGTGAACCTGTCTTAAAGGGGGGGGGGGGGGCTGTTCTCATAGAATGCTCCAGCAGCACAAGTCCCAGAGACAGTTCAGTAAGTCCTTTCCCTGAGGCAGGCACCTTAAAAGGTCCACCACTAAGCCACTCTGATTCCATGGCTTTCTAAGACATATGCTATAACCCTCACTAGGCCTGAGGATGAGTTGTGGTTCTGTGACCAACTCTGTGACCAAGACAGTAATTACAAAGTCAAACCACTTTTCTGGGCTGAACTGACACAGCTTAAAGATTACAGAAATGTTTTGAATTGCAATTTCCTCATACTTCTGTCACAGGAAAGAAAAAATGTCACCAATAAAAAGACTCTCCGGTATAAAGGTAAGTTACATTCAAACCAAATTTCACAGGGGGAAATGGATCACCGCCATCAGCGGCGGTGTGACTTTCACATTATTAAAAACAATTTGTTCTTGTTCTTTTAAGGGGCACTGATGACAGGAATGACATCACCAAAGTGCATGACATTGGATTTTACTTTTAAATGACTACAATATACTGCAAATGACATCTTTTAAAGCTATTCAAAATTGGAGCTGGACAGTGGTGGCCTGGCCCAAGTCTTTAATCTCAGCACTCAGGAGGCAGAGGCAGGTGGATCTCCGTGAGACCGAGGCCAGCCTGGTCTATAGAGTTCACACAGTAAAACCTTGTCTCAAAAAGATAAAACAAAGGGACAAAAAGGTTTAGATGTATCCATAATTTTGAATGTGCCCATAGTTTTTCAAAGCTATAGTATGAAGCACTTGTGCAAAACCTTGGAAAACATCTCTCTTAAGGAAATTCAACCCACTACGATAAGGGTTTCTTCTGGCATTCTAAGTTAGTCTTTCCTATGCTCAGCTTTGACGCTCCTGACTCAGCATCCTGAGTGCTAGGATTACAGGGATGTATCACTATGCCTGGCTTTATACTTATTTTTCCCCCTGAGAAAGGATTGGTCTTTGCCCCAGGTTAGTCTAGAATTCATTATGTGGCCCAGACTGGACTCAAATTTTGGGCAATCCTCTGCCTCGGTTTCTTGAGCACTGGGATTACAAGTGTGGGATGCCCTGCCCAGCCTTGTCCAATACAAGTGATTTTACCTCTAATATAGATGTCAAACCCTGCCCTCAAATGTAAATAAATGGGGCCTGGAGAGATGGCTCAGTGGTTAAGAATACTGACTGCTCTTCCAGAGGACCCAGATTCAATTCCCAGCACTCACATGGCAGCTCAGAACTGTCTGTAACTACAGTTCCAGGGGACCTGACACCTATGGCAAAACACTAATGCACATAAAATAAAAATAAATACATTTTAAAAAGTAAATAAATGAATGAATAAGTAAATCAATACGTGGAAGGCCAATGAGATGGCTCAGTAGATAAAGGCACTTGCCATGTGAGCCTGGCAAGCTACAAAGTAGGAGAGAACCAACATCAAAGTAGTTCTCTGACCCCCACATTTACTTGGTTGTATGTGTCTCTCCTTAATGTACAGACACACAAAAACAGCTTTTTAAAAACAGATGGAGGGCTAGGCATGGTGGCACATACCTTTTACCCCAGCAATGGGGTGGGAAGGTAGAGGCAAGAGGATGCCTGGAACTCGCTGGCCAACCCCCAGGTGTGGTAAGAGATCCTTGATTCAAAATGAAGGTAGAGATCCATAAAGGAAGATACCCAGTTTCTGGCCTTGTACACACACGCACACACACGAACACGCATGTAAACACCACACCCCACAGCTGATGGGCAGTTACAGGTGTATTACAGTGGTGGAGTGTGAGAACCACACTGCAGGCCAAGAATTCAATCTCCTAAATTGATGGAAAAATACTTTCCTTACTCAAAACCAAAAATCATACACTGTTGATTGGTTGCACTTCCCTCAAATGATGACTAAGTTGTTGGCAACACAGAGCTATTTATTATATTTTGGCTTACAACATCTAAGTGACTGCTTAAAATTATGCAGTGAGACTTGTACACAAAGTACAGTGACCACTACACAGAGCCAAATGCATGCCTACCTCAATGTCTCAATGCCTCATCTTGTAGTTCAAAGTGTGGCTTTTCTTACTCAAGACTTTCCCATGTTTGAAACCGGGGGATGTGGTGGCAAACCAAGTTCTGCAAGTTCAAGAGACACAACTACAAAAACTCAAGCCGGGGGTTGGCCATGTGGGATCTGTTGGTCATGTAGTATCCCAGAGTAGAAGGCACCTTACTTGCACCCTGCCCAACCCAACTACCCAGCTGAGCAGATCTTTCCATAGATGTGGGGGTTCAGCTAAAGACAAGGAGGCCTAGTCTGTACAATGTCTCCCAGGCCTGAAGAGGCAAGGAAGCCAAGCTTAAGGATCAAAAAGGTAAAGTTGGTGTACTTTAAACCCAGTACTAGGGAGGCAGAGGCAGGTGAATCTCTGTGAGTTCGAGGCCAGCCTAGTCTACATAGTGAGTTCCAAGACAACCATGGATCCACAGAAAAACCCTGTCTTGAAAAAACAAACAAAAAACCAACCAAACAAACAAAAAAGGTAAAGCAGATCCCAGGAAACATGAGGGTTCTGGGTTCTACTTGTGGTCATTCTGGCACCCTCAGACCCCAGTGCTTGGAGGCTACATCTAGCCCAAAATAAGGATGAACAAGAGAATGAGAGTGTTAGCCCCTTTTCAAAAGAAACCCAAGCCAGGCATGGCAGCTCATGCTGGGAACCCCAACAGTTGTAGGGTAGAGGGAGGAGGATCAGAAATTATCCTTGGCTCACAGTGAATTCAAGGCAATCAAGAGCTATCTGAGATGCTATGTCAAAAAAGCAACAACCACTAAATAGGCTGGAGAGCTGACTCAGTGGTTTGAGCACTTGTTGCTCTTACAGAGGATCTGGGTTCAATTCCCAGTACCCACCTGGTGGCTCAGAAACTTCTGTAACTCCAGCCCCAGGAGATCCTCTTCCAACCTCTTTGGACACCAGGCATACATGTAGCAAACATATAGTAAACATATATGCAGGCAAAACATTCATACACATAAAAAATTATAAATAAAAACAAATAACAACCACACCCAAGCAGGAGCTGAGCTACAGGGAACTTGGAACTATCCTCTCTCCAGACTCAGGCTTTGGGTCCTTCACCACAGCTCTCAGCAGTCCAGCAACTCCATCACTGGAGACAGAAACACTCAGCCATACCACAACGACTGCCTGACATTCTGAGGCACTAACATCCTCGCCCTCCAAGAAAGATACAAGGCTGACCACTGCTCTCAAGGGGCTACCTGTGAACAGAGTGGCCCCTTGAAAAGGAGCAAGAGGAAAGCTAACAGTGATAAACTAAAACACACAAGTAGGCTATGCCTGCTGAGTCTGCCCAGTTCATTATTTTTTTTAAAAATAGGGCCTCAGGCTAGAAAGACGACTCAGTGGTTAAGACCAGGTATTGCTCTTCCAGAGGACCCAAGTTCTGATTCTCAGCATCCACATCAGACAGCTTACAACTACCTGAAGCTCCAGCTCCAAGGGGGATGCAGGCACCTATACTCTCATATACATACCCACACAAAGACGACAACACACACACACACACACAGGCAACTTAAAATAATAAAAATAAATATTAAAAATGAAAAAAGACGGATCTCCCTATGTGTGCCAGACTAGCCTTGAACTTTCAGTCCTGCTGCATCAGTCTTCCTGTGCTAGTGTTTCTTTTTTTTTTAATCTTTTTTTTTTTAATTAATTTATTTATTAAGGATTTCTGCCTCCTCCCCGCAACCGCCTCCCATTTCCCTCCCCCTCGCCCGATCAAGTCACCCTCCCTCATCTGCTCGAAGAGCAATCAGGGTTCCCTGACCTGTGCGAAGCCCAAGGACCGCCCACCTCTATCCAGGTCTCCTAAGGTGAGCATCCAAACTGCCTAGGCTCCCCCAAAGCCAGTACGTGCAGTAGGATCAAAAACCCATTGCCATTGTTCTTGAGTTCTCAGTAGTCCTCATTGTCCGCTATGTTCAGCAAGTCTGGTTTTATCCCATGCTTTTTCAGACCCAGGCCAGCTGGCCTTGGTGAGTTCCCGATAGAACATCCCCATTGTCTCAGTGTGTGGGTGCACCCCTCGCGGTCCTGAGTTCCTTGCTCGTGCTCCGTCTCCTTCTGCTCCTGATTTGGACCTTGAGATGTGCTAGTGTTTCATTCTTAAAACTGCCTACCTCACAGAGCCAGGCATGAAGGTACCCAACTGTAATTCCAGCACCTGTCAGGAGGAGGCACCTGGGAGGTAGATAGAGGCAGGAATATCAGGAGTCCAAGGCTAGTCTCAGCTGCAAACCCAGTCTTTAAAAAATAAAAAATCCCAAACATACACAAACAATAAAAAACCCCAGGCACACTCCAGCCTTCACATAAAAGGTACATGTCATGAGAATGACCAGGTTCCTCAGGCTGGGAACAGGACTGTCCTTTCCACCAACATGGAAGAGGCCTCAAGTTTCTCTGAAAGGAGACTCACAGGCCCCAGAACTTGATAGTGGGGGGAGGGGGGGCACCCGAGGCACGTTTTGAAAGTTCCCATTTAAAAAGATCCTTGTTCATTGACTTTGGTGGAGCAGTTACGCTAATGCAAACAAGAGGAGCTTGTCTGGGAGCTGGTGGGGGAGGTGCTTCAGCTGAGTCCTCTGTAGACTCTGGCTTATGGGGTCTTCCACCCCAAGATGGCTCCTCATGCATGAGGTTGTCCCCACTACTGCTCCTTCACTGGACGCCAATGAGCATTCGTGTCGCCTGGCCTGCAGTCGAGTCTCTAATGGCATATTACTAAGTGCACCCTTGTCGACATAATTACATTATGATTAAAAAAAAAATCTAGGGAACCACAGGAGGCGAGCAATAGAGCAGCATCTTCACCCACCCTTAACAAGAACACAGCTTCTAGCACATTCTGGTTCCACAAATTACAGGCACATTTCTGCCAGGGGTGTTCCTCAGGAGGGCACTAGCAATTTGGGGTTGTCTGCCACCTACAATGATCACCAGTCATGCTTATTCAACACCAGGCCACAAAGCTGTCACAAACCACCCCTTGCTGGCTACCCAAAGCTGGGGCACCACGGTCCTCCAGACAGTGAGAAGGCATAGGGCAGGGCAACAGAGGCATCCTAGACCCTAACACCACCCTGTTCAATCCTCCCGTCTGCCTTCTGGATAACACAGATGAAATCAATTCAGCACCCCCTAAACACCAGCTCAAATACCTTTCGCCGCTCCTTTCCTGCACAGGAGACCAGGAGCTGCAGCATCACAGCCCCCTCCTCCCCTGCAGCTCTTGCAGGGCAGACAGAGAAGGGCAAGAACCGTTTACAGCTCCCTCAGCCCTTCCCCCACTCCCTCCTCTCCAATAAGCAAAGTTGCAGGGTGTTAAAAGCGAGCTACCTTGGAGATCACCCAGTCCAATCTCTGATCTGCTTTCACGATGCGACAAGGGGCAAAGCTGCAGCACACAGCATCTCTGCAAGAGAAGCCAGTGAATCCTCCACAGCACTGGGTGCTGGCCCTGGGCAGCCTCCCTCCACAGGCCCAGGGATTGTGGTAGGGATGTCTCCCAAATAAATCACCCCCACATACACCTAACAGGCGGTTCAAACCCTTCAAAGGAACAACTTTTCAGCATCCGTCACAAAAACAATCAGCACAAATATTCCTGAAGTGTAGGATTTGCAGATGACCTACTTCCCCCATCCCTCCCCCAAAGCACTTGATTTCCTCATCATGTTTGGGTCTCTTCCCACCTGGAGCCCACACAGCTTCAGGCCACGGTCACTGCCTTCCCCCTCACCCCCCCCCCCCCGCCCCCCAGCAGCTTGTGCAAAATATCTCTGCAAAGCCCTCATCAACTTGCTCTTCTCATGCAGGATTTGGATCGAAGCAGCAAATTGAGGGTGCTGTTCACATTTGTTCCAAGGCTGGCGGAGGTTCCCAGTTCCAGTGACCAGCCATTTGTCACCCTGAATCAGTAAGGCACCCCTGCAGCTTTTTACTAACGCTTTCTTACTACGAGGAAAAATAACAGAGGAAAGACTCCACCACACCCTACCTGTCAGCAGTCAGTGGAGCCAGCTGCAGGGAATGTGCTGGGAACACACTTCACCGTGGGGGGGGGGGGGGGGCAGACACCCAGATGTATTGTGGCCCACTCTCTTGAGTTTTGGGGGCCTACAAGACCACTAGAAACGACTGCTTCAATCGCTCATCTTTACAAATTCTGTTTGCCAGGCACGCGTCTTTGAACACCCCAGTAACAAGAAGCTGCAAACCCCAGTGTGTGGTCAGCTAGGGTACCAGAAGGGGAGACTGAGGCAGAAGTTGAAGCCACACTCCATCAGTATCCCACAGGGTAAAGCAAAAGACCCAGACTCCCCAGGGGACCTAGCGCCTCTACCCACCCGTGGCTGACCCCACCTTCTAAGGTTATTACAAATAACTAACCAGCAGGCTGTGCTCCCCAACTTGCACATACCTCCCCTGGAAAAGCCCTCCGCAGGAGTGTGCTCGCCGGGCGCCCATCTAGCGCAGCACACCTTGGAGAGGAATGGGTTAAGCTCAAGGGACTTGAGGAAGATGGGAGAGGGATGGGGGCTTCTCCAAATCCGAGGCTCTGCACCTGGAGCGTAGTGCTCCCTCCCGTCTTCTCCAGGAACGAGGTGGGCTTCGGGAAATAAAGGTGGCCGCAAGAGGGTCAGGCCACCGGCTAGCAGCGCTGCAAGCAATGTATGTTGGGGGACAAGGATAGAGAGCGGTGGCCCAGAAGCATTTCAAGGTAGTGGGCCCAGAGCCGGTGAACTCCCAGAAGTTAGCAAGGGTTGGGCAGAGGAAGGTGCGCACCCAGCGCCAGGGTGGCCCCGGGCCGGTGCGCTAGGAGGCAGACACCGCAGCCGCGGGGCCGAAGATGCGGACGAGCAAGGGCAGGTGCGGGCTGCAGCGCAGCGGCCGGGTGGGGGCGGGGGAAAGACGCGGGGTCGGTCGGGCCGCCGGTTCGAGGCCCGGGCCGCGCGGAGGGGGCGGGGCGGCAGGTGCGGCCGCTCACCTGTCTCCTCCGGCCGGGGCCGCGGGGCTGGTGGGGCTAGCTGGCGGCTGGGGTGCGGGGCCCCGGGCGCACCGGGGCGGCGGCGGGGCGTCCGGGCGGCGGCTGCGCCCTCGGCGGCGGCCGGCCGGGCGGGTCCGTCAGTCAGAGACTCGGGCACTGAGGGAGCGCTGAGAGGCTGCGGCCAGCGCGCGGGGACAACGCCGCTTTATCAGGTCGGAAACAGCCGCTGCGCGCCGCTTCCGCTGACGCAGCGCCGGCCTGCGCCTCATGACTATGCAGTAGGGTAGGAGGGCGGAGCCTGAGTCGCTCACTTCCATTGGTCGGAAGCAGTCAGTGGCCCCGCCCCTTGAGAAAGCCCCGCCCCTCCGGCCGAGCCCCGCCCAGGGCCTGGTAGTGGGCTCTGGAGGCGGCTGTGTGTTCCGCCGCCCTCGCCTGGCTTTCCTGCCAGACACCCTCAAGCTCTCCAGGCCGCAGCTGTGTAACGCGCTGTGCTCACCTTCCGCCAACAGAGCTGCACCCCTCTTGGGCGCAAACTGGTTGCCTGTAACTCCCCCATCCTTACTCCTTCTCATCCATTGCCCTCTCTGGTCATCTCTCATTTCTGAAGCTCTTCGAACATCCGCTGAGCCGTGAATGCCCAAGCCACCCACACCTGGGTCACAGAACTGATCTCTCCCAGTGCTGAGAGCCCAGGTCCAGAAGGGGGCTGGACAGATACAAGAAATGATGGGTGATGCCCTGCTGGCAACCCAGCCCTAAGCCTATGCCAAGGTTTAAGTGACCTCTCAGGGCCCTGTGTCTTCATCTGTAAACCAGAAATCTTATGATCTATCTGAAAAACTTGGGAGGAATTTACAAAGTGTCCTGGTCAGTCTCCAGAACAGATAAAATGGGAAAATCCGACAATGCCAAGTGTTGGCAAGAAAGGGAGCAACTGCAAGACTCACCACCACAGGGATATCTGCTTTTTTCTTTGTTTCTGGTTCACTTGGCTGTTTTTAGACAGGATTTCACTCCGTAGCTCTGAATGGCCTTGAATTCACTCCGTAGACCAGGCTGGCCTCAAACTCAGAGATCTGCCTGCCTCTGCCTCCTGATTGTCAGCACACCATGCATCCTGGAAATCTACTTTAAAGGACTCAATGCCCAGTGCTTCCACTGTTCTTAGCAGCGATGTTTAGCGTGGCCTCAAGCTGGAATCAGTCCTGTGATAATGTGTCGATATTGAAGGGTTATATAAATTGTGACATAGACACTCATTGGATTGACAGTAAACAATTTTCAACTACAGGGACTGGAGAGATGGCTCAGCAGTTAAGAGCACCAATTGCTTTTCCAGAGGACCTAAGTTCAATTCCTAGCACCCACATGGCAGCTACCAACCATAATGCCAAGGTCTGACATCTTCACACAGACGAACATGCAGGCAAAACACTGATATACATAAAATAAGAATAAATAAATTTAAAAAAATTATAACTACAGAAGATAAATATGAGTGACTTTTTTTTAGTTTTTCAAGACAGGGTTTCTCTGTGTAACAGCTCTGGCTGTCCTAGAACTCACTTTATAGACCAGGCTGGCCTCGAACTCACAGAGATTCGCCAGCTTCTGCCTCCCGAGTGCTGGGATTAAAGGCATATGCCATCACTGCTCAGTAAATATGGGTGACTCTTACAAACGGCTTTGAGCGAAAGAAGTTAGACCAGAGCTAGGCTCCCATCAGTGTCAGGATTCTCAGAAGTTCAAAGCCAGCTTAAGTTAGTTAGCGAGTAACAGGTCACTTTGTGTGCTACTTGCCTCAAAAAAAGGGGGGGGGGGGGTACAATGTTCCACTTCCATTTTCCCAGTACTTGGAAGATCTGTGTGGCATTGGGAGTTCCAGGCTAGCTGTGACTACACAGGAATCTGTCTTATGGGGACAAGAAATTTAGCTGTAATATTACTTAGGTGATAGTGATGCACACCTTTGATCCCAGCACTGGGGAGGTAGAAGCAGGAGGCTCTCTGAGTTCAAAGTCAGGTCGCCCTGGTCTACAGAGTGAGTTCCAGGACAACCAGAGCTACACAGAAATCTCTGCCTCATGCTTATATAGAGTTGTAGATATCTGTAGCCGGATTAAGGAGTCAGGATGGTGACTAAGCTTGAGGGAGGGTGCTGGGACCAGGAAGTGGGTATGGCGGGTGAGTCCAGCGCCTGCTGGTGCTTCAGGTTCCTTGTTTGGGTGCTTGGTATACAGTGTATTCAGTCTGTGACAGTTTCTCCAATGGTGGGTGACTCGTGGGTGACCATCAGTGAGGGCATGCCTCCCCTGTTGACATTTTGTTGTTAATGTTGTGTGGCTGCTTTGTTGTGTTTTGAGGATTTTATTTTTTGAGGATTTTTTAAAAAAAATCTGTGTGCACGTATGTTTCCGTGTGGGCGTGTGTGCATGTGAGTGCTGGTGCCCACAGAGGCTACAAGAGCTGAAGCTGAAGAAGAGTTGCAGGTGGGTGTGAGCTGCTGACATGGGTGCTAAATCCTCTGCTGGAGCAGTGTGTGTTTTTTGCTGGTGCACCGTCTTTCTAGCCCTTTGAGGGTCTCCAAGAACACAATAGGATTGTCAGCAAGTCTCTTACCTGCTCCACCCTGGTTGATACTTGACTTGCAATTCCATCTGAGCCTTGTTTCACCTGAGTCCTCACCTGGAAATGAGCACGCCACTAAGACATAGTTCATGGTATGAGGACTGGAGAGATGGCTCCACAGTTACGAGTGCACGCCGCTCTTGCAGAAGACTCGAGTTTGGTTGCCAGCAACCCCATCAATACATGATGCCTCTCTGTAACTACAGTCGCAGGAAGGTCCAACACCTCTGGCCTTCCCAGGCACCTGTACTAGGGTACGTAAACATACACATAATTTAAAATAATAAATCTTTTCTTTAAAATATTGTTCTTTGTTGTCATTGGGGTTAAAAAAATAATAAAAGTTTGAAACAGAGTTTCATGTAGAGCAGGCTAGCCTGCAACTCACTGTGTAGCTAAGAATAACCTTGAACTCCTGAGGCTCTTGCCTCTGTTTCCCAGGTTATGTTATGGGATCGCTGGCAGACACTGCTACACCCACTAAAAAGGTATCTTTCAGCCAGGCAGTGGTGGCGCATGTCTTTAATCCCAGTATTTAGGAGGCAGAGGCAGGTGGATCTCTGTGAGTTTGAGGCCAGCCTGGGCTACAAGAGCTAGTCCCAGGACAGGCTCCAAAGTTACAGAGAAACCCTGTTTTGAAAAAAAATCAAACAATGGGGGGGTGCGTATCTTTCATTTTGTTGCTGTTTGAAATAGGGTCTCATCAGCCCAGGCTGGCCTCAAACTCCCCCTGTATCCAAGGATGATCTTACTCTTCTGGTATGTACCATCACATCCAGCTTTGAAAAAAAAAATTAAAAAAAAATGATGCCTTTGAAAAAGACAATAGAGGTCGAAGTACCAAGAACCAGCTTAGGACCTTGTTTAATTATTCACTAACTGATGATATTTATTGATCTTTTTTCACCTTCATTTATCAGCAAGCAGATAGGGAGTGCACGGGAACCATGTCCTCTAGCCACACTGGACTCCGCTACTCAGAGCCGGGAACTCCTCTCCCTAAGGATGCCACGTACAGATGAGCGAGCATTAGCAGCCACCGCTGAGAGCCCAGCAGAAGAGCTGAGCTGCTGCAGGCACTCAGCAAATACGTCTCTACTGGCTGAGCCATCTTGCCCGCCCTCAGCAAACATCTCACAAAGAATAAACGACTGCATGCGTGAACATTCATGCTTAAACTGGGTGTGGAGGTACATGCCTAGGACCCTAACACTTAGGACGCAGGGGCAGGAGTATTGTCCCAAGTTGAAAGCCATCCTGGACTCTGTGGCAAGACTCTGTCTGACGAAAGTTGCAAAGAGGAAATCAGTGCTTGATTAAGTGGAATTTGGGGAGGTAGTTTCTAAGCCCGAGGTGTGGAAATAGCTCAGGAGTTTAGTTCTGTAGTGGAGAACGAGATGAAGCTATCAGATAAAAGGCTAGAGAGGGACTAGGGAAACGGTGCAAGCATTAAGAGCACTTGCTTTACAAGCGTGAGGACCCAAGTTTGAATTCTTAGTACCTACATTTTAAAAAGCCTGACACATAGGACTGGAGAGATGGCTCAGAGGTTAAGATCCCTGGCAGCTCTTTCAGAGAACTTGGGGCTCAATTTTAAAAACATATATGCATACTCTTGGGACACATCTGGTTAGATGTCAGGTAAGCAAGATGGCAGATGAATACACACACACACACAGCCTAACACAGCTCCACAGGCTGTAACCCCAGCACCAAAGAGCAGAAGCAAGCTGCTCCAGAGCTCCCCAGTCTGCCAGCCTAGCCGAAAGGGCAAGTTTCTGATTCTGCCAGAGTTGCAAGTGGTTATGAGCCACACACCTAATGCAGGTGCTGGGGACTGAACTCCAGTTCTCCGAAAGAGCAGTGCCTGCTCTGAACCACTGAGCCCCAGATGCTCGGTAGTTTTTTGTTTGTTTTTTGTTTGCTCTTTAAAAACAAGGCTACCACAAACTATAAAGCAAATCCTGAGTCCCTGTGTGTAAAGCACTCTGATCTCCCAGCTGCTTAGGAGCCTGGAGTACCGCGAAGGCTTTGTTGCTGTCTGAATGTCATCCCATCTCAGCTGTGGAGACCCTCTACATTCCTTTCATTTGGGGCTGTGTGTGTGTGTGTGTGTGTGTGTGTGTGTGTGTGTGCGCTTCCCTGAGACAAGAAGGTTGGGGCACAAGAGGCTGTACCTGCCACTGTACAGCCATAGATGACATGGCCAAGACTCACCCCTGGGGCATATCTGGCTAGGTATCAGGTAAGCAAGATGGCAGATGAAGGAAGGGAGGATGCTGCTTATTGCTGTTAGGAATCTTTCCTTTCCTGTCCATCTCTGTGTCTTACACATGGAGCATGATGGCCCTTTCAGGGTAGATGTCTGCACCCCACCCTGCATCAATGCATGACAGGCTGCCCCAAGACAGCTCCAGACTGGTGGTCTTCCCGGACCTGCTCCTCATGCTGAGCTGAGAAAAGTGGGACTCCCACCTGTGGAATGCACAGCAAACCTGCTGGACCACAACAGAGGGGTGGACAGTGCTCGATGCAGCCCAAGATATAGGCAGCAGAGAAGGAGATGAACTCAGCCCACTCATATCTATCCACACCCTGCCCTTAATACTCTATACTTTAAGCATGGGTATGATGATCCCATTTCACAGACAAAGGAGCTAAAGTGGGGAGGGAACATGTCTAACCTGAGCATCCTCTCTGCTTGCTGGAAGAGGTGAGGGTTGAGGGGAGGAGGTAACCCCAAGGGAAGAGATGAAGGGCTGTTAGGAGGTATAGATCCTATGTGCATCTAAGACACTCCTAAGGGTCTGTCCCATCTCTCCTCCCCTGGACCCCCTCTTTGACTCTTCATATGGCTGGCTGTCCTACTCTCTAAAGTCACCTCTGAACTCTTCTGGGAGTGTTCTTGCCTCTCTGCAGCCATGAAAATGTCAGATTGATCAGTGATAACCTTGTACTTGTAGGTTCCTGGGAAGGGAGGGAGGTGACGTGCACTGAAGCCCTGTATAAATTGGGATGGCTCAGATTGTACTGTGATTAAAATTCAACACCGAGCTGGGTGTGGAGGTACACGCCTGTAATCCTGGCACCTGGAGGCTTGAGGCTGAGGCTGCAGGATCAAGAGTAGGAGGCCAGTCTGGGCCACGTCGTGAGACTCTGTCACGAAACAGACAACTAAACAAAACAACAACAACAACAAGAACAACAGTAGCGACAAACACACCCACTTATTAATCGGGGCCCCTTCCTACCTTGCCAAATCCCTTCCATCCCAAAGCAAATTCACTCTGGGGACTGCAGCCTTCCTGCTAGGCTTGGGACAGGCGACTCAAAAGAGGAAGGGAAAGGCTGTGTCCCAACAGAACATTCCCTGGGTAATCACCTTTGCTGAAACAATTGTTTTGCTTTTTCTTGTTTTGAGACAGGGCTTCTTGTAGCCCGGAATGGCCTCAAGCTCACCATGTAACCCAGGATGGCATTGAATTCCTGATACTCCAGCCTGTTTCCCGAGTGCCAAGATCATAGCAGACATGCAGCACCATGCCCAGTATACATTAAAAAACAACAACAGCGAACGCCTTTAAAAATTCCTATTTTCCAGTTGCTCATTGTCACGATTAGCATGCTTATAAAGTGCCAAAGCTCCTGAGCAACCTCTTTGGGCCACACTCATCTCTCCACTCTGAGACTGTCCAGCTGTGTCTAGAGTGCCCCAAACCCCTCTCCCCAGCTAGCTCCGCTTAAATGCCCTTCATGCCACGTACCCTGCGGAAGTCCCTTCCCCACTGCTATAAGCCCCACCGGGAATGAAGTGGATGGGAGCCCCACAGAGTAAGGAAACTCCTTGGGATGAGTGAGCCTACCCTCTCTAGCCTGGATCTCCCTCCAGCAAGTCGAAGAGCCCTAGCCTCCCACAGTAGGACCTGAAATCTTGCAGGCCATCAATCCAAGAGTCTGGGCGGGCAATGAGGAGCCTTAATTAAAAAGGCCTCGGGCTTGGGCACAGATCCACATCAAAACTTTCGGTTCCAGAATCGGCCATGAAACAGAGACTGTTAGAGTCCACAGATTCTTTCAAGGTCAAGGGGCCAAGTTGGGTATAGTCAGTCACACAATTTCCAGGGTGACCCAGGTCATATGGACACCTGATGGTCACATGGCTTCCCATGTAAGTACATCTCCTTGGAAGTTCAAAGTTCTTCAGCTGTCTCTGCATAGCAGGTGAGTCCTTCCCCAAGCCTGTTTCCTCATCTGTGAAGAGAATCTGTCCCCATAGCCCCAACTCTGTGGTGAGGACACACGGAAATGACTGTGAAGGACCCACTGAGGCACAGGGCAGGACAGCAACAGCATTGGAAGATCCCTAGGATAAACCAGACATGATGGAGTGTATCTGTAATTCTAGTACTTGAAAGGGAGGCGAG
This sequence comes from Microtus pennsylvanicus, assembly GCF_037038515.1. Classification (NCBI taxonomy): domain Eukaryota; kingdom Metazoa; phylum Chordata; class Mammalia; order Rodentia; family Cricetidae; genus Microtus; species Microtus pennsylvanicus. The sequence goes on from NC_134580.1 coordinate 2,566,428, forward strand.
GCACGAGGGTCCGTGAAAGTTTGAGGCTATCTTGGGCTATATAGCGAAAAACAAATGGCAAAAACAACAACAAAAAGATAGGTGTATTGTGTTCAATTGTAATCTCAGTACTGGAGGAGTAGAAGCAGGAGGATTAAGAGTTTAGGGTCATCAGGGCAAAGTGGCACACGCCTTTAATCCCAGCACTCAGGAGGCAGAAGGAGGCAGATCTCTGTGAGTTTAAGGCCAGTTTGGTCTACAGAGCGAGTTCCAGGACAGCCAGGGCTACACAGAGAAAACCCAAAAACCAAGCAAACAGTTCAAGTCCTGTGTGATCAAAGCCACCTCACAAGCCAGGCATGGTGGCACAGGCCTGACATCCTAGCACTCATAGACAGGAGCAGGAGGATCCTGAGTTGGAGGCTAAGACACTGTCTCAGAACAAAACAGAACATGCTGCCTCACACACTTGGCAGTCCTGTACTGAGCGCAGTTAGCATCCTCTCTGTAGAAGAGGAAAGAGAGACAGCTGAGGTATCAGGCCTGGGATCACACAGTGAGCAAGTGGCTAAGCAGGGACCTGAACCCATGAAGACTGTCTCTTGCAAGCAGCTTCCGGGCCTGTGGGGGAGGGGGCCGCAGCACCGCATATCTAGGCCACTTGTCTAGATGACCAAGGGGCAAGGGAAGAGTCACTTCAGTTCAGCTGAGCCATAGCCATGAACCAAATGACCAGGGTGACCTGGAGAGGAGCCTCCCACGGCGGGTGGCAGGGCGAGGCCCCTGGCACAGCTCTAAGAATGAAGGGTGAAGGCAGGTTACGTATGGGACCGCCCCACTGACTAGATCAACAAGACACCGTAGTCCCCAGGGTGCTCCTCCCTTTGGGGCCACTGTTTTCAGCTAGGCATCCATCTCTTAGGATCAGCCCCTCATCCCTTTGGGCTGGCTCTCCTCCCTTCCACCTTCACTCTCAAAATCCTCTGGCCCTTGCTTTCCTTGGGCCAGCCTGCCCAGTGTATCTTGCAGGCAGCCTTCTCAGCTCACTGGAGCTGACAGTAAGCCCTGCCTCCCTTAGCATTCAGCAAACAGAAAGCTGAGGACCAGTGAGATAGTTGAGTGTCCCACCAAACCTGACAGCATGCATTTGATTTCTGGGACCCACATAGTGGAAGGAGGAAACTGACTCCCTAAAGTTGTCCTCTGTCGTGTGTGTGTGTGCGTGTGTGTGCGTGTGTGTGTGTGTGTGTGTGTAAATGAACAAATGAGCCAAGAATGGTATAGCACATGCTTATACTCCCAGCACTTGAGAAGCAGTAGGAAGAAGATCTTGAATTTAAGTCCATGGTTACACAGCATGTTTGATGCCAGCCTAATCTGAATAGTAAGACCTTTTCTCAAAACATGACGGGAGGAATTGAGGCATTAGTTCAGCTAGGAGATGCTTGCCTTGTGTGCACAGCATCTGGAGCCCTGGGTCAGTACCTACCACTGCATAACACTAGGGGTGGTTGCATGAGCATACAATCCCAACATGGAAGACAGAAGCAGGAGGATTACAAATTCAGGTTCATCCTTAACTACATGGTAAGCTCTAGGCCAGCCTTTGCTGCATGAGACCCCTCAGAAAGGTGGGTAGATAAAACAAGACAAACCCTACTTCAGAATCCGTGTTACATGGCATCTGCAATCCTAGCATTCTTGCATCAAGGAGAGAGAGAGAGAGAGAGAGAGAGAGAGAGAGAGAGAGAGAGAGAGAGAGAGAGAGAGAGAGAGAGAGAGAGACTCCCTAGAAGTCCATGGCTCAGTTGGCCTGGTATATCAGAGACAAACAATAAGAGGCCCTGTCTCAAACAAGATGGAAGGACTGACAGCAGAGGTTGTTCTCTGACACCTGCCCCCACACACAAACTTGATTAAAAGAAAGGAAGAAAGAAAAGAAAGATAGCCCAGATTCAGTTTTGATTATGACTTGATTATGAGAAGACCAATTTATACTTCCCAAGATGTTCTCTTTTCCTCTCTGCAGGCAGGCTTCAGAGCATTCCCAGGGGAGTCAGCTCTTCTCAATTCCCAGATGGCAGCATCCAAGCTCCCACAACCTCCAGGGCATTCTAGCATCAATAGCTAGTAGCCCAGGACACAAAGGGCTGCTCCTTCAATAAGAAAGGAGCTTGCTCATTCAATAGGAAGAACAGAGGCTCACAGAAAGAAGTGGCAACAGCCAAACAAACCAGGCCCCCCTGGGGCCTGCAACCCCCTGGGAACAGACAATGGGGTAGGAAGCCCAATGGCCATTGAGGCAGAAAGTGAGAAACTGGTGGAGAAAATAAAGAAGAGTAAATGCAGCTGGGTAGTGGTAGCGCACACCTTTAATCCCAGCACTCTGGAGGCAGAGGCCTGAGGATCTCTGTGAGTTCAAAGCCAGCTTGGTCTACAGAGCAAGTTCCAGGAAAGTTAGGGGTACTTGGGGAAACCCTGTCTTGATCCCCCACCCCAAATAAGAGTAAGTTCTATGGATAGTGAGCCTCTCTCCCTCTCTCCCCCTCTCCCCAAGGATGCTTTAAAGAACAACCTGAGGAAGGAAAGGACCAGAGGGAAGAGCGCACCTATCCCAGAACGAAGCTTAGTAGTTTCTGAACAGACTGTCCTCCGTTCCCACACCCCTCAGCCCACTCCTGGCCTCTCTCCCCCTTTCTGTTCACCTGCCCTAAACTAACTTGAGGATGAAGAAGGTGGGCTCCAGTCAACCCATTGTCCCCAGTCCCTGATGCCCAGCCTGTACCCAGCATGCAGTTCATAGGTGAGAAAGGAGCGAGAGAATGAAAGAGCCCATGGGTTGTCAGACCCTGACTGCAAAACACTCCAAGGTAGGGAAAGGTTGCTAGCAAGCCTCTAAGCTATTGAGCAGAGAGTGCTGGGGGCGTCTGAGTACAGGAGGGACACAGGCCCTCATGTTTCATTTCAAAAAGTTCTTGAGAAGCAGGGCGTGCTGTAATCCTCACACTTGGAAGGGAGAGTCAGGAGGGTCAGGAGCTCAAGGTCATCCTCAGCTACATAGTAAGTTTTGAATGGAAAAAAAATGAGGCTATGACTGCTTCAAGATAGGGCTGAGGAGAAGGTCTATTGTAGATATGAGGGAGAAAACAGGCAGAGGCATCTGAAACGGTCCAGACAAGAATCGGGCCAGCAGTGGGGGCAAGAGAGGAAAAGAGAGAGAGAGAGAGAGAGAGAGAGAGAGAGAGAGAGAGAGAGAGAGAGAGAGAGCGCAGAGAGGACGGAGAGACCAACAGACTCTTAGTCAAAATGGCTGAGCTATACAGGGAAGAGAAATAGAGGGGGTCTGGCGGGGGGGGGGGGGGGGGAGAAGGCAAGCAAAGCTCAGGGCCTGGAGAGGTTTGGGGTAGGGGGCCGGGTGTGCCAGCCTTGATGACTCTGTGGCTGGTATTTGCAATGGCGAGAATCTGACAGCCAGCTTCCACTTCGATATGTTAAAGAGGCACACCAGGTAGTCATTTGCCCTGAGTTTGAGACCTAACAAGTTTGAAGCTAGCCTGGGCTACATGATAATCTGTCTCAAAAATTAAAATCAAAGCCTGGGGATAAGGTGAGTGGGCAGAGTGCTTGCCTGGCCTGCATGAGGTTTAATTCCCAGGGTAATATCAATCTGGTGGCATCTTGGTGACATACCTGTCACCTTTGATGATGGGATCCCAGAAGTAGAGGCAGATCAGAGACAGAAAGATCAAAATTCAAGGTCATCCTTGGCTATGTAACAAGTTTGGGGCCAGAACAGACACATGAGATCCTGTCTCAAGGAAAATAATTGTCTTAGTCAGCATTCTATTGCTGTGGAGAGATTCCACAGTCACAGCGACTCTTAAAAAGGAAAGCATTTAACTGGGGCTGACTTGAGCATTTGAAATCCCAAAGCCCACCCCTGGTGACACACTTCCTCCAACAAGGCCACGCCTCCTAATCCAGTGGTTCTCAACCTGTGGGTCATGACCTCTTTGGGGACAAAAGGCCCTTTCGCAGGGCCAACTAAGACCATCAGAAAAACATATATTTACAATTATAATTAAAAAACAGTAGCAAAATTACAATTATATAGTAGCAATAAAAATTATTTTGTGGCTGAGATTTACTACAACATGAGGAACTGTATTGAAGGCTTGTCACAGCATTAGAACGGTTGAGAACCACTGTCCTAATCCCTGTCAAGCAGTACCACTCCCTAAAGACCAAGCATTCAACTATATGAGCCTGTGGGGGGGCCATTCCTATTCAAACCACCACAATAATAAATTAAATTAAAATATAGAGACTGGGTAGAGGGCTCAACAGTTAAAAGTATTTACTGCTCTGGCAGAGGACCTGGGTTTGCTTCTCGGTAGCTCACAATCACCACCAACAGTTCCAGGGGATCTAATGCCCTCTCCTAGCCTCCACAGATACAAGTAATGCACCTTACTTACAGGCACACACACACACATTTACAATTAAAATAAATAAATCTTTAATTATAATAAAATGAAGATAGGAAAAATATTTTTGAAACAAAACAAACAAGCAGTCCTTCAGGCTGGGGACTGGAGAATGCCCCCTGGAAGGCAAACGGGGTAGGGCTAGCGTAGAAAGCAGTGGAGTGGCTCTGGCCTCAGTAAGCGGTTACAAGCCTACTGCAGACTCGGTTTCCTCGTTATCCCACATGGCAAGTGTGGGGTGAAGCGTGCCTCATTCGATGCTGGGCTCTGGCAGGACATGTGGGACACAGTACCCCCACGAGAACACAGAAAATGGTGATTTCCTTTTTTCTAAAAAGGGACTTGGGAGTTGACAGGATGGGTCAGTGGGGAAGGCACTTGCCACCAAGACGGACACCCTGAGTTCCACCTCTGGGCCCCACGTGGAAGGAAAGAGCTGACTCCTGTAAGTGGTCCTGTGATTTCCGCACACACTGGGGCGTGATCCTGCACCAACTACATAAGATGTAACAGAGAAGGAAGTGGGGGAGCAGCTCTGGGGAGGCTGAGGCACGAGGATTGCTAAGTTCAAAGGCAGCCTCGGTTACAGAGAGAGTTTCAAGCTAACCTGGCTTATAAAGTGAGACACTTCCTCAAAACAATTAAATAAAATAAAGAAGGAAGTGGGAGAAGACAAGGCTAAACTCAAAGGCCACTACCTTTGGGTGGGGGCAGCTGTTCTAAAGCCAGGGCGGTAGCTCTCGTAGATGGTTGCTTGTGGCAGGGTTAGTACTGTCTGACCCCGAGGCTGGGGTCCAGAGAAGTTGTCAGGAGTGCTTGAAGTCTAGAGCCAAAAATGGTGATTGCAGAAGGGCTGCCCTGACAGGCTGGCTGCGCCAGTCCTGTTGTCCATGGTGTCTATGGAGCTACTTCAGCTCCAAGGAGCTTTAAGGGTTTGGGCACGTTCCCAGGGACACCCCTTGGATACCATGCTGGAGGTGGAAAGAAACTTTGAGACCTCCTGGGTTGCAGGCTGCCAGCGAGTGGGATGGTTTAGCCCTCCCTAATCTGCAGTCTGGGAAACAACTCCCAAGCACCTCTGGTTTGGGCAGGGCGGGAGCCTGGGACTGAGCTAAGCAAGAGTCTTTCCTCCAGGCTGCCTGGAGAGGGAGTGCAGGGCAGTCAGCAAAGCAACCAGTAAACAGGGCCGGGCACCACAGGGTGAAAAACAGGCCAGGGCTCCGTCAAGCCAGAGCCAGCACCGATGCAGCAAAGCAGCAGGGTCTGAGGTGTGCCGGGTTTGGGATGCACATCTAACCAAGGGCAGCTCTCAGAATGTGACGAGAATTGGGGCTCTGTCTGAGAGGAAGCAAAGAGGGCTTAGAGCAGATCAGGGTCAGAGCTCAGTATATGAGTGTGACCAAGATCCGGGCTTAGCTTGTGACCAGGGTCAGGGCTCAGTATAGCATTGGCCATGGTGACACAATCCCTGCATTTGGGAGGGAGAGGCAGGAGGATCTCAAGTTCACCCTCGGCTACATAACGAGTTTCAGGCCAAACTGAGCTACTGGAGATCCATCTCAAAAAAAACAAAACAAACAAAACCCAAAATATTCCCACAGGGACTAAAGAGAGGGCCCAGAGGTTAAGAACGTTTACTGTTTGAAGAGGACTTGAGTTCAGTTTCCAGTACCCATTTAGCTGCTTACAACCGCCTGTAACTGCAGTTCCAGCAGATCCAATGCCTTCTGGCCTCCTTGGTCACCAGACACACGTGTGATGTGCAAACACTCCAACAGGCACTCACACATACATATAAAAATAAAACTAAATAAATGGAGAGAGAGAAAATACAAAACAAAACTCAGTGTAGGGCAGTATAAGCTCAGGGCTCAGTGTGTGACCAGGTATAGGCTGTGACTAGCATTCAAAGTCCCGTGTAGGTTAGCGCTCATGCTGTTCCCGGGATTATGACTAGTTTGTGAGTGGGATCGTGGCTTAGTCTGTGGCTAACTATAGGGATCAACATGGAGCTGAAGTTACAGTTAAACCCTAAGGTGGCCTCAGGACAGAGTGGCCTCCTTTATTTGAACAGATGGACTTCATTTTGCCTTACTCTACCCTACCCTTCCCTGCCCTGAGACAAGGTTTTTCTATTTAACTCAGGCTGCCAAGTGCTGGGGTTACATTTATGTGCCAGCCCACACAGCCTCCATTTTTCTTTCTCTTTTACCAGAGAGTTATCTGCTCTGCCAGTCTCTGTACTGGGTGCCAAAGACTCAAATGCCATGTAGCTACAGCTAAGATTGAGGTGGCCTCTCAGCTGCAAGGCGGGGGTGGGGGTCACCCCTGTGAGCCCCACAAAGACAACTGAGGAGCTCAAGGAGGCCTGGAAACTACTTACTCCTAAGGACCCAGGAAGGTTCTGCAGGAGGCTCTGTGGGCTTCTTCATTGTGCCTCATTGTACTAGGTGGATGAAAGGGGCATCCAGCAGGGGGCACTGCTCCAGCAATGACTCAGAGGCTGGAGCAGCAGAGCAGCAGGGCCCTAGGGTGGTGGTGGTGGTGGTCTATGATGACTCTCAGTGCTCAGTGGGGTTCCTTCTGGCTTCATTAGCATGAGCACCCTGCTTTCCTCAGCAATTGACGGTGACTCCTTTAGCAGCTGGTGGGCACTCCCTGCCCCGGAGGCTGTCCACGGTGGGTGAGACCGAAGCAACAGACAATAGGAGAGAAAGGAGTGGAAGTAGTAGGAGGGGCCAGAGCAGGGGAGGGGTGGGTGGAGGTGACAGCAGCAACACCAGCGAGGCAGAGAAAGACTGGAAGGAAAAAGGCCAAAAGCTGCACGCGTGAGGGTCGCTCTCAGCTTGCCCCTGTCCTTGAACACTTGACTATGCCCCTATAGCCCTGCAATCCTGTCTCCACATTCCTTTGGTCCTCTGCAGGGTATACATGTTCAGGGACTGGATGAGTAGCTACCCCAAAGGACATTGTGGTAGGACCGTGGCCTACTGTCATTACCATATAGCCTGGCCATTTCCAGGCCTGCCTTTGCAGAACTTTTGGAAGGTTTGTTTCATTTGTTTGTTTTGAGATTGTTTGTTTGCCTTGTGTAGCCCAGGCTGTCCTGGATGGAACTCAGTATATAACTGGCCTTAAATTCCTGATCCTTTTGCCTCTGCCTTCAAGTGCTGGGATTATAGGCATGTGTCATCACACCAGACTGGAATCATCTTTTTCAAACACAGTGAACAAGGTCCTGACCCTGTTGGAAACCTTCCCTCCCAATCCTGGGTCATTGCCCTCTTGGCCAGTTCCCTTGGGATACTCCACACACTTTCCATGAGGGATTGGACCATCCTAAGATCTCCTGCTGGCTACCCATGAAGGCATACACAACTGGAAGGTCTCTCTGTTCATTACCCTAGGCTGTCCTCAGGGTCATCCTCATCCTAAAGGGTGGGGTACAGAGACGGAAGGAGGCCCACCTAGTTCTCACCCAACCTGCTGGGTTGGTTCAGCACCCCACGCCTGAGGAGCCCGCAGCTACACCCTCCTTACTACTCTCTCTAAGAGCAAAAACTTTGGCTGCTGGGCTAGCAGCCCCGCCATAGGGGCTCAGGCCCTTGGAACACCCTCCTTCATTTCTGGGGAGCACCAAGGTGAAAGAAGAAAGTCTCACTCTCTCCTGACAAAGCCTGGGCTCCAAAGTGTTAGAATAAGTGTGTGGCCACCGATGGCTTTGAGGAAGGTGTGCCGCAAGGAAGGGGGCTTTCCAATTGGGTTAGGGTAAATCACATGAAGCCAGGACCCTGGCTTCCACACCAACAGCATCAGGCAACACACATTCCTCACAAAAGCCAAGAGGGATTCTGGACTCTTTTCTGAGTGCAGGCCCAGTACCACCCTGGCATGACAGCTCACATCCCAGGCCTACACTAAGGCTGCACCCAAGCTACCCCTTACTTCAATATGGGGTGGGGGTCACTCAGTCACTTTCCTTATCTGAGCTGTGATGTCAGACAACCCACTTCCTTACTCCCTGCCTCAGTTTCCCCATGACTATGGCTATAGCATTGACATAGACAACTGTATAGCATTTGATTCTCTGATGTCAAAGTGAGACTTGCAGTTTATGAAGTGAGGGGCCCCTTTGGGTGTCAGACTGGGATTTGCAAACACATCCATACCTCCACTGCCCTTAGATGCACAGGTGCACATGCGCATGCACACATGCACACAAATGCACACACACTTCTGTACATCCCGTTCCATTCACTAGGTAGGAGGCTCTGGGATTTCCCCACTCAGCACCTGGGCTGCTCTGAGAGCCGGCACAGTCTGTCTTCCTTGCTCTTCCCGTCCCTGTTCTCGGATGCACCTTCTGTTGCTCAAGTCTTCTGAGAAGCCACTCTGCACCTCAGAGTGTCATGGGAGCTGCAGGCACAGGGTACTCCTGCCTGGGTCCTAGGGGGGCCCTCAAGAGCTGAAGTTATCTTTTTAAAATTTTTATTACATTCATTGGTGTTTGGCCAGCATGTATGTCTGTGTGAGGGAGTCAGATGCACTGGAACTTGAGTTACAGATAGTTGGAAGCTGCCGTGTGGGTCCTGGGAACTGAACCCTGGTCCTCAGGAAGAACAGCCAATGCTCTTAACCACTGAATCATCTCTTTGGGCCTCCTAGTATTATCTTTTTTGAATGCCTTCTCCCCTGGTAACTCTACAGAGTACTGTCAGTCTCTTGGCCCCCAGTCTTAGGTGCCCTAAGGTGAGGAGCCTGCTTGTCTCTCATTCTGGGATCCCCAAACATTTATCTGACCCCAAAGCTGGTGGCAATGCTGGGGCTACCTGATGGGGCTTCTGCCTGCTGACTGAGTTTACTTATGATCCCTGTAGCTCTTGGAACTCTGTCAAAAGGGGACATGTTCATTCTGGCTATGGCTCTTCACCTGCCTGAGCCTCAGTTTTCTCACCTGTACAATGGGACAACAGTGCCATTGATGAGACCATGGAGAGGTGGGGAGCTTATTTCCCAGGACCTCCCTGGTAAAGAGAAGCAGTTGAGAGAGCGAGCGAGCAAGAGTAGGGTTAGGACACAAACTGTTTATCCCAAAGACCACAACTCCCCAAGGCCTGTGAAGCAGATGGAAAAACTGGGTGTTATGCCCTGGCCAGCCAGAGGGATGCCCTCAGTGACCAATGGAAAACAATGGAACACAGCCACACAACTGGTCCTGACTCCTATGGCACAGTTGGTGATGGAGATGGTGGAAAGGGCCCACAATAGAGAGGGTCCACTCCTGTGGGTTCCTCAGACCCTGCAATGACCCCAGGATATGGGGCGGTAGAAGCAGGAATTGCCCAATGTGTGGATGAAGAGGTAGGGGCCAGAGAGTGGAAGAATGCGTAGGACTTCCCTCAACGGTGGTCCTTGGCTGCTGCTAAGAGTGACATGGAGCACCCTGTGCCTCAGCTTCCTTAGCTGAGAAATGAGACCGATGGCCAAAAGATCAAACATGTAGCTCCCTGGGAAGTGGAGTTCAGGAGGCTGATGGGGCTCCCCACTCCTCCTCTCCACGCTCACCTCTCTCTCCATGTTCATTTATAATGGCTTTTCCTGCTACTTCCAAGATTCCAGGGCAGGAGAGGAGTCATGCTTGCAGAGGGCCTCACTGGAGACGCTTGCCTGGGTCATGTGACTCTATAGGAAGGACTTAGATGTGAGACCATGGGCGATGTGGCTAAACTTCGGTCAGGCCAGCTGTGCCTGGCCTTGCCCTCTCTGAGCCTACTGCGTCTCTTCAGCAGAGAGGACCCTGCAGAACTTTCCTAAGTGTTAGTGAGGCTCTTCCTAAACTTGTCTGCTCCTGCACAGCTCGGCAGAGCCATGCTGTTAAGGGATGAGAGGGTGTTTCACGGGGCCTCACCCTGGGCTCAGTGCCTCTTCTCCCTCCTTCCCGTGGTCACTGCTGAGATGACAAAGAGCTGAAGACAAACAAACTTGCCCCCAGGTTGGGCAGCCTAGCTGGAAGATGCCAGGGCCACAGCAGGGCAAGGTGGGGCCTGGAGAAGAAACATCGATACACCCGTGGGTGTCTACAGCCGATGACTGGGGAGGAGGAAGAGGACAAGGAGGCTGTTGCAAGGGCCAGGGTTTTGAAATTTGGCTCTAACAAGCACCCTTGTGAACTTAATTCACCCCACCAGGCTAGGCTCCACCTCCTTCTGAACTGCTATCTTCCCAAGTAAATGCAGCCTCTCTAGGTCCTGATGGGGACTTGGCCTTCTTACAGATTTGCTAGGTCACTCCAGTCGGCAGTTAGGGGCAGAGATGGTGTCATGGATTGAATTGTGACCCAATGGGCATATGTGGGACCCCTAACCCCTAGGACCAGAGGGTGATCTGGTTTAAGACAGAGTCAAGTGGCATGAGTTTGATAAGCTGAGACCTAATCCCTGCGGGCTGTGTCCTCATAAAAAGGGGAGGTCTGCCCGGGCAGTGGTGATGCACGCCTTTAACCCCAACATTTAGGAGGCAGAGACAGGAGGATTTCTGTGAGTTCAAAGCCAGCCTGGTCTACAGGATGAGTTCCAAGACAGCCAGGAATACACAGTAAAATACTATCTTGAAAAAAACAAACAAACAAACAAACAAACAAAAAAAACGAAAGAAAGAAAGAAGAAAGGGGGGTGTCCTGAAGTTGGAAAGATGACTCAGCAATTAAAGAACATTGACTGCTCTTCCAAAGGACCTGGGTTCAATTCCTAGCAACTATATGGCAGCTCACAACAGTTTATAACTCCAGTTTGAGGAAATCCAAGACTTACACAGATATACATGCAGGGAAAACACACAATGTACCTAAAATAAAAATAAATAAATAATTTCTTTAAATGAAGGAAAGTTTGGTGGGGTGAGTGCTGTATGCCTGTAATTGCAGCACTGAGGAGGTTGAGGCAGGGTAATTGCCACAAGTTTGAGGCCATCCTGAACTACATAGTAAGTTTCAGACCAGCCTGGCAACAGAATTAGACCCTGGATCTTGAAGATGAGCACCACGGTACCTACAGGTTAGTGGCACAGAAAATATCCAGGGCCCCAGCTGACTTTTTAAAATTCTTTGCGCCTCAGTTTCCCACCCATCAGTATCTGCTCTTCAGGGATTGGCAAACTTCTAGAAAAAGCCAATGAGTGTTTTTGCAGTCCAGGGGCTCTCTGCTGCAGGCCTTGGCTCCACAGGTATAGCCTGAGTACAGCCCTTGACTATGGAACCCAGGGGCCAGAGTCTTAATAGAGTATGGGGATGTACACCTGTATGCTAGCATTTAGAAAGCAGAAGCAGCAAGCGGATAGCTGAAAATCATGGGCAAGCCTGCGCTGTATAGGGAGAGCTTTGAAAGACTGGGGCGGGGCATGAGTGTAAAAGTCCTCAGAAGAAAGAAGGTCCTCCCTTTGGCTACTGAAACAATGTATCCCAAGAAACTAGAATTTCGCTGGGTGTCTGCGCTGAAGAAGGAAAAGACTGGAGCCTAATGCTAGCCAGAGGGGGCGTTTGTTTCCTGGAATGAGATTCATAGCTTATCAAACAACTTGCCGGGAAAGGCTGAAGCTCAGGCCAGGGGTGACCGGCAGGACCACACCTTGGCTAGGACGGTTGAGCTGTGCACACTTCTTGTCTCTATCTCAGCCCTAATCTCCTGATCAGACCCTGAAGATGGGCTTGAGATCTCTTTATTCCTCATCTTGGTGTGGTCACATTGAATAAATCTCCTTTGCTTTTCACTTAAAAAAAAAAAGATTAAAAAAATGTGTGTGGGGGGGGCTGGAGAGATGGCTCAGAGGTTAAGAGCATTGCCTGCTCTTCCAAAGGTCCTGAGTTCAGTTCCCAGCAACCACATGGCGGCTCACAACCATCTGTAATGAGATCTGGTGCCCTTTTCTGGCCAGCAGGCATACACACAGACAGAATATTGTATACATAATAAATAAATAAATAAATATTTTAGGAAAAAAAAGTGTGTGTGTGTGTGTTGGTGTGTGTGTGTGTGAGTGCTTGTGTAAGTGGAGGTTCTTTGCAGTCCAGATGAGATTGCTGGATCCCTGGAACAGGTGGTTGTGAACTGCCCAATCCGTGCAGGAATAAGTGCACACTCTTAACCTCAGAGCCCTCTTTCTTCCCTGCTTTCCACTTTCAACTGGTCTATTAAGTCTGGCTTATTGGGCTGCCAGGGCCCAAGCTCTGACCCTAATAACTCCAGTAACAGTTGTGTTTTAATAAATCTTTATTTGTAGGCACTGAAGGGTGAATGTCATATGATTTTCATTGGCCATGAAACAGTTCCCTCCTTTGAATTTTTCAGCCACTTAAAATGTAAAAGTCATTCTTTTTTTTTTTTTTTTTTTTGATTTTTCGAGACAGGGTTTCTCTGTAGCTTTGGTGCCCGTCCCGGAACTAGCTCTTGTAGACCAGGCTGGCCTCGAACTCCCAGAGATCCGCCTACCTCTGCCTCCCAAGTGCTGGGATTAAAGGCGTGCGCCACCAAGTAAAAGTCATTCTTGATTTGTGTGTGCATACATATATGGTGTTTGTACATATATGTGAGTGAGTGTGGGCACACATGTGCCCTGGTATGTGTGTATGGGTCAGGTGACAACCTTGGGTTTTGGTCCTTGCCCTCTATCTTGAAACAGGGTTTCTTGTTGGTTACTGCATGTACCAAGGCTATCTAGCTTGTCAACCTAGGGAGTCTCAGCTCTCTGCCTTCCACATTGCAGTGGGAGTACTGGGATTATAGATGTACGCTGCTGTGCCAGGCTCTGTGTGGTTCTGGGAATTTGAAATCAGGTCCTCATGCTTGTGCAACAAATGCTTTGCCCACGGAGCCAACTCCCTTGGCCTCCATTTTTCCTCTTAAGCTCAGTCTGTATATAAGTAGGTACTAGCCAGGTTGGGCCCATGGCTGGGGGTTGCCAGCCTGGCCTGATGAAAAGGAATCTCTCAGCACCGGGGGTGGGCACCAGCGTGATCTGCTCTATTCTCTTTGGGCTGTGTTCTAGAAACTACTGGAATTCACCAGCTTCCTTCAACTGACTTGGTGAATTATTCCTTTCCATGTAGCCCCTCAGCCAAAGGTTCCTCAATATCTACTGTGCACCCAGCGTAGGGCCATTGCAGATGCTCTTGAAAGCGTAGCATGGCATCTGGCCCAGTGAAGCAGTCCCTGTTAGCATCTCTCCCACTTTACAGATTAACAAGCAGAAGCTCACTTTCCAATTATTCCACCCTTTAACTCATGTGTAGCCCAGTCTGGCCTTGAACTCCTCCTCATCCTCCTGCCTCCCTCTATCTGGGTGCTGGGATTTCTGTTAGACATCATTATGCCTGCTTAGTTGTTAAACTTTTTCTAGTATTCATATTTGTTGGAGAAGGAGGAGGGAGGAGGAAGAAGGAGAAAGAAGAAGAAATAAGGAGGAAGAAGAAAAAGAAATGGGTGCTAGAAGCCGGGTGGTGATGGCGCAAGCCTTTAATCCCAGCACTCAGGAGGCAGAGATAGGCAGATCTCTGTGAGTTTGAAACCAGTCTCATCTACAGAACTAGTTCCAGTACAGTCAGGGTTATACAGAGAAACCCTGTCTCAAAAAATCAAACCAAAAAAACAAAACAAAACAATAAAAAATGGATGCTAGAATCCCAGCATTTAGTTAACCGAGGCAGGAGGATTGCCAGGAACTGAAGCCAGCCTGGGCTACATGGTGTCCTATTTTGGGTATGTTGCTGTGATAAATACCATGACTTACCTACCTAAAGCAAACTTAAGGAAGAAAAGCTTTGTCTCATCCTATCCTTGCAGGTCTCAATTCATCACCAAGGGAAGTCATTATCACAAGCGGGCGTGTGTGTGATGTGTGGTATATGTGTGTATATCTTGTGTGTAGTGTGTGGTATATGTGTGTATACCTTGTGTGTAGTGTGTGGTGTGTGTATGTGGTGTGGGTGTGGAGGTGTGTGGTTTGTGGTGTGCAGTGTGTGTTGTGTGTGTTGTGTATGTGGTATGTGGTGTTTGAAGTATGTGTGTGTGGGATGTGTGTGTGGTGTTCTTGGGTTGTGTGTGTTGTGTATGTGGTATATAGTGTGTGAGGTATGTGTGAGTGTGTGATGTGTATGGGATGTGTATGTACATGTGTGTGTGTGGTATATGTGTGTTTGGGTGCTTACACACGTACCACAGTGCATGTGGGGGTCCCAGGACAACTTTGGGAGCTGCTTCCCTCCACTGGAGATGGAACTCAGGTTGTGAGGATTGGAGCCCTGTGCCTTAGACCAGCTCCCAGCCCCCAATCTAGACTACTAATGGGTTTCCTGTCCCATCTGGAGGGTGACCTGAGGCCTGACCCTGGAGGCCCAGGCGGATCAGCCGGAAGGAAGGCCTCCCCAACACACTTCACTTTGCAGCAGGCGTCTGCCAGGGCTTTCCCCAGGGATTCCCTCAGGAAGCACTTCACACTCTGGTAGGCAGTCAGCCAGCGTGGCCCCCAGCAGCTGCAGGAGACCAGAGCCTCTGGGACATGGAGAACCAGAGCCCCACGTCCAGGGCCCTGGAGGTACCCTCCAAACATCTGGGCTAGGGCAATGCCAGGATGCCCCCAACATGGCAGAATTCTCAAAGAACATGCACACACAGTTTCTCATCCCAGTTCTGCAGCATCCAGGGTGGTCTGGGTGGAAACTTTCACTCCCCAAGCCCTAAATCCTCCCCTGTAAATGAGGCCCTAGATGCTTCCCTTGTGGAATTCCCTATATGAGAATGCCATGAACTGTTGTGTGCACATGGACCGGAACAGGGCATGGCCTCTGTGAGGAACGTTGGAGGCTGGACCTGCCTCTGGGCATACACTTGCTCTCACTGGAGCTGCGTTCTGCTCTCAGGACACGAACACAGCCCAGCTCTGGGGGAGAACTCACTGGGTATTTTGTTTATTTCCCTTCAGAGCGAGTGCCCAGGATCCTCCAACTTGCTCACAGTGCTTGGCCCTGGGGTGACTTCTCTCCTTTCATTTTCTGTCATACTCATTTACTGGTACCTACTATGTGTCAGACCCTGTGCTAGGCACTGGAGGGAGAGGCCAGTTTTGCCCTCTTGAGACTGATGGTCTGTGGACAGTTTCTAGTAGATAAGACAGATGGACATCTTCAAGCACAGATGCCTGTGACAACTGAAAGGCTAATGTGGGGATGTGAACAGTATCCCAAGGGTAGGGAAGAGTAGCTAGTGACTGATGTCCTGTGGCAAGGCTCTGCTTCAGGGCAGTTGTGGGAGGATCCGTGAGGGCTTAGCATGGCCTCCCAGGGCAGGTGAGGGCCTAGGCTTCTCAGTGAAGGGTCAAGCTAACTGGAGAAAAGAAGCAGAATCACCACTTAGAGACTAGGGAGTCCCCGCAGGTGGAGGGGCAGCATGGGAGACGGGAGGTCTAGAGATGATGACGGGGTAGAACTGCTTATCTTCGGCAGGTTGGGAGTTCACTGTGTGGAGGCTTCTGACTGCCTGTGTTGGGATCTCCCCACATGTGGAACATGGAGCCAGTGAACCTGGGTTGTGCTCTTGTTCCCTTGCCCTTCCTCTTTCCCTTATTGCCTCAGAGCCAATTCTAGAGAGGACCAAGAAGGCTCCGATGTAGGTCACATCTGGCCACCTCTTCAGTGTCTGCTTATTCAGGAATAATGATGACCGTCTTTGTTACTTTTCTATTGCTATGCTAAGACTCAATGACCAAAGGAGCTTATATAGAAGAAAGGATTTATTTGGGGCTCACAGGTTCAGAGGGTTCGAGTCCATGGCCATCATGGCAGGGAGAATGGCAGCAGGCAGGCAGAGTGCTGGAACAGGAGCTGAGAGAGTACATCCTGATCCACAAACACGTGGCAGAGAATTAACTGGGAATGGTGTGGGCTTTTAAAGCCTCAAACCCTACCCTTAGTGACACACCTCTTCCAACAAGGACACACCTCCTAATCTTCCCAAACAGTTCCACCAACTGGGGACCTAGCATTAAAATATATAAGCCTATGGGGATCCTTCTCATTCAAACCATCACCATAGCTTTGGGGTACTGAGGTGTCTTTGAATCTACAGGTGAGACTGTGGGTGCGGGACCTATGTGGATAGCTGCAGAATGACTCCCCCAGCTGGGGATAGACAAGCACCTAGTCTGACTACCTGCTGGAACTTCCCCAAAGTCAGACTGGCCTCACCAGTCCCTGTGTAGGCATGATGATACATCGTGGGAAAGTAAGGATGGTTAGGGAAGCAGAGAGAGAGAGAGAGAGTAGAAGTGGGTGCTAGGGGACTGGAGAGATGGCTCAGCGATTAAGAGCACACTGACTGCTCTTCCAGAGGACCCGGGTTCAATTCCCAGCACCCACACGGTAGTTCACAACTGTCTGTAACTCCAGTTCTAGAGCATCTGGCATCCTCATACACACATGCAGGCAAAACACATAAAATAAAAATAAAGCTAAAAAAAAGAAGCAGGTGCTAGTTGGATCCTACTTTTCACTACAGAGGTTGTGTGTGTGTGTGTGTGTGTGTGTGTGTGTGTGTGTGTGTGTAGGAGCCAAGTGAGGCGATATCTGAAGACACAAACAGCCAATGTCAGGGTACAAACATAGCGAGGAGCCGGGCGGTGGTGGCGCACGCCTGTAATCCCAGCACTCGGGAGGCAGAGGCAGGCGGATCTCTGTGAGTTCGAGGCCAGCCTGGTCTACAAAGGGAGTTCCAGGACAGGCTCCAAAGCTACAGAGAAACCCTGTCTCGAAAAACCAAAAAAAAAAAAAAAAAAAAAACAAAAAAACATAGCGAGGGACTGTCAGAATGGGGGTGGCCAGGCCATGTGTGAGCAGAAATGGTGTGTGTGTGTGTGTGTGTGTAGCTCAGGCTGCCCTAGATCATAAGGTAATCCTCCTGATTCAGCTTCCCAAGTATTAGGATTACAAGAGTATGACACCATGCCTGATTCATCCTGAGTTAACAAAAGTTACTTGTGAATTCCCTGAGTGGAAGAAGTGCTGATCCTACTGTGAACCACAGTCAATGGCAGATCTCTCCCGGGGGCTGCAAAGGGGGGGTGTCATAATCCCCTTAAGCCAGATTCTGGGGATCTTTAGAGATGACCCCTCAAGACAAAAATGCAACTTCCCTGGCTTTACATTCACAGCACCCTGATTCTGTCACCTTGGGGTTTCCCACAGTTGAGCCCATGCTTGGGGCCAGCAGTGGACACTGGGCTGCTGGCTGTCGGAGTGCTTTGGTTTTGCTTTGTAGGAAGCAAACCCTCTCAGCAGCCTAGTCACAGACAAGGAAGTAGATCAGATCGCTGATCTCCACGTGTATTTGGTGATAGGACTTGCCCTGAGCAAGGTGGAGGTAGCCAGCTCCTGTCGACAGGCTGAACAGTACAGCAAGGGACAGATAGTGAAGCTGGAGGGCACAGGACTCGAACTCTGATCTGCCTTGGATGAGCCATGCTCCCCTGAGCAGCTCACTTCCTGATCCAAGCCTCTCTTACCAACTGGGACACTAAACATAATTTAAAGGGGCCTTGTGCTAAAAAAAAAAAAGCCTCTGTTGCTGCCTTTCCCTGACTGTGGAGCTGCTGGTCTAGTGGACAAGATGGAGAGAGAGGCATGGGCTACTGAATCAGGTGAAATGAGCTTTCAGGTCCCTCTGTCATGTATAGCTATACATGTGACCCCGGTTATCTGGGTCCCAGGGATCTGGAGAGAATGTGGTCAGAGTTCAGAAAGAAATCAGCTTGGGCCAATTATGCCGCTGTACTGTGTATGGTACCTCTCTAGGCTCTAAGGACGAGGAGAGGGATTGTGGCATGCCGTTGGGCTTCCAGGGTAGTGAGATGCAGAAGCTGGCTTGGTCCTTTCTCAGCAATCCAGCTGCCTCCTGCACCCCTCCAAGCCAGCCCCTGCCCCAAGTCTCTGGGGAGGATGTGCAGCTGTCCGTGCTTCCTGTGCTGTCTTCCCCCAAATGCCTCCAAGATGCTGCCCCTTCCACCCGCCCCTTCCCCATCATGAACTTGACTGTCTGTGAGGTGACACTCAATTTGTCCTTTCTCTGAGTGTGCCTTCCTTCCTCCACAGGGAGAGCAGGGAGGAATGACAGGCCTGAGCTCCTTGTAGCTTCTGGCTGGGACACAGCACTCACCAGATAATACCGGTTTACTGTCTGGCTCACTCAGCCCTTTGAGCAGTTGCTGCTGCTGGGAGGCTAAGTGTAAATTTTTTCATTAGCATGTCCTGGGCCTACAGGTTGAAGGTTATGAGAGGGACTGGAAAAGATGGCCAGGTATGACCTACAGAGGGCAGGAAGAGACCCGGCACAGGAGAAGATAGGGAGCCTCTGGTAGGGGCGGGCCAGGGCCCACGCTGGGGATTAGGAAGGGACCCAGGACAGTTAGGGGCTGAAGCTGGAGACTGGAATAGGATGGAAGAAGACAGGGAAGGAGATCATTATGGGCGTGGCCAGAGCACTGGGCGGGGCGCCTCAGGTGTGGAGGCCTGTTTGTCAGTCTTGGCAACCGTGCTAGCTCTGCAAGGATGAGATGTGACAGCGTGTGGAAATGGGAGACAAGACACTATGCTGAAGCCCTGGCCCTCTGGGATATTCTGAGAGGCCTGGAGGGGAGCTGGTGGGAATAGGGCTAGGGGAGCCAGCCCCTGTCCTTACCTTCAAGACAAGACAGGAGGGTGGGAGTAGAAAGGAGGTCAAGGTGCAAGGAAAGGAGGGTCCAAGGAAAGCCTGTGTTGGTGTGAGTGGGTCTGGAGACCACCCAGGCAGGGCTCCTAGAGACTGGAAAACCCTACTCTCCCTATGATGCAGCTTGAGGTTAGGGACATCTTCCCTAGTACCTTCCAGACAAGGAACCATCCGAAACCAGAAGACTCGAGGGAACTTGTAATAGAAAACAGAGTTCAGGGAGAGGACTGTGTACCTTGGAGGCAAGACAGGCAAACTGGGGTAAAAAGAAAGAGCTGGGGGTCTGGAGTTTGTCTACCAAAGTTTTCATCCAGCAGCTGTAAAAGCTGCCTTTCTGCCAGAAGGATGAGAACCTTGGGCACAAGGCTCCACCCACCTCCGCCTGCCGAAGGATGGAGAAATGGCTAACATCAATCTAGCCCTGTTAGCCAGGTGGCTAAACCTCGTCTGTGTGGCCCCCAAGCTTGGGATGGTGCTTGAAAGAGGAGAAAGCTGACTGAATTTCTGTGAGTTTACTTTTAGCTTTTGTAAGGTTTGGGTCAGAAGGGCCCAGCTAATGGTATTTAAGGCCCTCAGTTTACCCTTTAGCTTTGTGGCCAATTCTGGGCTCCAAGAAGCTCTTCTGTATGTTTTGTTTGTTTTTAAAGACACTATCTTTCTGGCTTCCCTTTCTCCAGCCTGCCCAGCTCTAGGGCTCACAGCTGGCTTACTATATTCTATTCCTAGCTTGTTGCCCTACCGGACCTGGATTCCATACCTTCTATGTGCTGATGTGCCAGCCTCCAAGGGACCGTAGGGTCTCGGCCATCGCCATGCCAGGTCCAAAGGGAACCCCGTTTCTCCAAATTCTAAGTGCAGAAGGGACAAATGGTGCCTATTTGCATACCAAAGCACACGCTGGCCTCCAGGCTCTCTCAGTGTCACAAGTACCTGTTAAACTTTTCAAAGTCCATGCTGACCTCCTCCCTTCCCCTCCCCTCTCCCCTCCCCTCCCCCTCCCCTCTCTCCTCCCTTACCCCCTTCCCTCTCCCCTCTCCTCCTCCCCCCTCCCTTAAACTCCACAGGCTTCCTTCCTTTCTAGCTACTAATTCTCCTTATAACCCTGATAATTTGACTATTCTCTCTGTCTCTGTCTCTCTGTCTCTCTCTCTCTCTGTCTCTCTGGCTATCTTGGAACTTGCTCTGTAGACCAGGCTGACCTTGAGCTTATAGAGGTCCTCCTAAGTCTCTGTCTCCCATGCTGGATTGAAGGTGTGCATCACCACTGCCCTGCTGAGAAGGTTTTTTACTGTAGATATGAGGGAGAGAATAGCCAGAGACAACTGGAAAAATCCAGACTGAACATGGCCAGCAGAATAAACCAAATCTTTAGAAGAGAGGGCAAAGGGAGGTGACCAAGAGAGAGCCAAGGGCGGAGTCAAGAGCCAAGAGTGCTCCAGACTGAAAAGCCTGAGTTATATAGGAATCAAGATGGAAAGGGAAGTGCAGCCTAGCTCCTGGGGTGGACAGAGTAGAGTAGGGGGCGGGGTGAGAAGGGTTTGGGGGGAATCACTAGTGAGACTTGTCCCTAGTTTCTTTGCAACCTGACAGGCAGGGGTCCTGGGTGTTACTAGGAAATAATCTAGGCATGTGAATAGGATTAGGGTTCAGGGTGTGACCAGCATAGGGCTCAATGTATGACCAAAATCAAGGCTTAGTGTGACAGGATCAGCACTCAACGAGATCGGGATACAGGCTCAGTGTGTGACTCAAGACTCAGGTTACAGGTCTGCATGCTTGTGCCAGGTTCCCATGGTGGTTTCTGGACAAGGAGACCAGAGTTTGCAAACAGGGGGAGATGGCCCTTGGCCATGTTGTGAGCTTGGTGCTGGGAGTTGGAGTTAGAAGATCTGTGGAGCATCCTGAAGTTCACAGAGGGCTTACATTCTGATGCCTGGGATCCCCTTGGCATTTCTGAGCCCCGGTTTCCCCAGCCTGTATCTCTTCTCAGGGATCTGGTATGGATGACTGAGGTCAGTATGAATGCCTCTCTCTCGGGGCACACCCCGACCTCATGACCCTGCCTGCCTTTCTTCCTCCCACCACCCATTCTGCTGACTGCCACAGTAGGTCAGCAAGCCTTCTCAGAGTCGCTCTTTGGGGCTGGGCCAGGTGTGAGAGAAGAACAAGGGAGACTTATAAGGCACATTTCCTGGCCTGATGGAGTTCACCCAGCCTTGGGACAGATGAGTGTGAACGGGTGCGATGACCACCCAGTAGAGACACGTTATGACGGCCCTAAGAATAGGGGACCACAGCAGTGCATGGCTCTGGGGAAGCCCAGACTTAGAGGCAGCTTCAGATAAGGTGGCCAAGCCGCTGTGATCACAAACAGCTCTCTTATAGCGGGGTAGCAGGCATAAAGGCAGTGGGTAAAAGAGGGATATGCCTGGTGTAACTTGAGAGTAAGGATTAGGGACATAAACACCAGGCAGGCAGCCTCTGGTCCTCTTAGACTGGCTCTACAAAAGACACCTAGCTCACCGTAAGTCCTACAGCAGAGGGACCCCCATGCCATGGGCAAAATTCACCTTTTTTTTTTTTTTTTTTTTAAATATTTATTTATTTATTTATTTATTATGTGTATAGCATTCCTTCCATGTGTGCCCGCAAGCCCGAAGGGGACGCCAGGTCTCATTATAGATGGCTGTGAGCCACCATGTGGTTGCTGGGAATTGAACTCAAGACCTTTGGAAGAGCAGTCAGTGCTCTTAACCACTGAGCCATCTCTCCAGCCCAAAATTCACCTTTTATATCTAGCTCAGTGGTTTTGGTGGCTGGGAAATTCAACCTGGGCACATTCATGTCCCCAGCCTTGGGCTTCTCAGACCTCCTGGTGACATCACTTTTTTTTTTTTTGAGGTCACCAGCGATACTCCAAGGAATCGGTCTAGTTTTAAAAAGGAGGCTGTTGCCTCTGCTCAGAGTAGGCATGCTCCAGATGAGACATCCCACCTGCTCCTTGGCTTGGGCAGCTGTTTACATTCTCTCTCGTGTGCAGGGCCCCCAGCCCTTCCCAGCAGGCTTGCCTGGGCAGGGCAGAGAGAGCAGAAATGAGAGATAAAGAGCACCCTCAGAGTGGCAAACAACGGCCAGGTGTGTAATTAACATTTCAGCACCGATAGTATCGCCTCCACGTGGACGCTCCCTCTCCTAGTTAGTCTTAGTCATACCCCATTGAGAGGCGACATCTCTGCCTTCACCTCTTCTTCTGCCCACTGTGCAGGAGCTTTTTATTATTTAGGTTTTTGAAACTAGAGGGTCTCACGTAGCCAACCTGGCCTTGAACTCTTGGTCCGTCTGCCCCTATCTCCCAAGAGCTAGGGTTATGGGCTTGGATAATTGCCTTTATTATTATTACTTAATTTTTTTTTTAAAGAAAGGGTCTCATGTAGGCTGGCCTCAGACTTTCTATGTTGCTGAGGTTGGCCTCGAATTCCTGATCGATCTGACTCTACTTCTCAAGTTCTGGGGTTATAGGTATGGACTAAGATGTTCAAGCTACATATTTATGTATTTGTTTTTGAGGGTCTCATTATGTAGCTAGGCTGGTCTTGAACTCACAGTCTTCCTGTGTCTGCTTCTGAGTGTTGGGATTGTAGACATGTGCTACCAGGCCTGGTTCAATTCAAGAGGTTTTTTTGTTTGGTTTGTGTAATCCCAGCCTCTGGCCTCCATCTTTGGAGGCCCCTCCCCTGTGCCCCTCAAACCTTGATCCCTCCCCAAGAAGGGTCAAAACCGCTCCCACAGGCTATTTAAACTGCTCCCCAAAAAATAAACTTGTGGTTTTCTCTCTTCCTCTTGGGTGGAGTCTTCCCGTTTTTCCTCCGGGCCACCCAGGAGTGCAGGTGTCTAATTAAACCTGGATATCTTCTAATTTGGTCTGATTTGGTTTGATTGGGATGATTTTCTGACAGTGGAGTGACTCGGTTAGAAAATAGTCCTAACAGTTTGGTTTGGTTTTTCAAGACAGGGATTTTTCTATGTAGCCCTAGCTGTCCTGGAACTCACTCTGTTAGACCAAGCTGGTCTCCAACTCAGAGATCCTCCTGCCACTGCCTCCTGAGCACTGGGATTAAAGTCATGTGCCACAATGTCCGGCCTCATTCAAGACCTTTTAATTCAAAAGACTATACAAAAAGTTTGCTGAACTGGGTACAACGACTCACGCCTATAATCTGGAAGATTACTGAACATTTGAAGCCAGCCTAAACTCAAGGGAAACCTGGGCTATAGAGGAAATGAGTTCCTGGTTCCATACTGGGGTTATAGCATCGCAAAAATGAAAAAGAAAGAAAGGAAGGAAGGAAGGAAGGAAGGAAGGAAGAAAAAAGAAAGAAAGAAAGAAAGAAAGAAAGAAAGAAAGAAAGAAAGAAAGAAGAAGCAAAAGGAGGACATGACTGTTCCTAAGGGGTTAAGGTTTTTATTATAGATAAAAGGGAGGAAATGAGCAGAGGCAGAGACATCTGGAAGAGTCCAGAGTAAACACGGCCAGACTGAGCTGCCGCCGTGTGAGGGAGTGTGCAGAGAAGAGCCGCCAACCAAGAGGGGCAGCCTGGGCCAAGAGACTGGCCAAGAGGCCAAAAGGTAAATGGGCTGGTGTAGCCAAAATGTCTGGATTATACAGGGAAGAGCAGCTGTGGGAAGAACAGCCCAGGCCCTGTTTAGAGTGGGGGGCAATATACCAGCCAGAAAGACCCTATAACAGGTAGGGATTAAGGGATGCTGGGAAAACCCGGAGGCCAGTGTCAGTCATTTGTCCCAGGTTTGCGGTTTGAAACATAAGGCAGAGTGTGATCTTGTCTCCAAAACAAACAAAGAAAGAAACAAACAAATCGTTTTACTTTTTGTTCTGCAGAATGTTCTGGAAGACCCAGAGGTGGCTAGCTGGTAGGTCTCATTATGTAGTCCAGGCTGGCTGCTTTGGCCTAGGTTTACTGAGTCCTTCCTTCTACCTCCAAACTGAATAAGGGAGCCGGCTGTGGATGGTGTCCAGTTTGGGGGAGTGATGACCCATCTATCCATCTGTCCCTGCCTCACCCTGTGAGTCCTGCTTGGAAGCCAGGAATCCTTCCTTCCTTGGTTTTCCAGAGGACACTGATGACAGCTACTACAGGGAAGTGTGGGAACTTCAGGCTGGCTGCCTCTGTCCAACTCCTACTTGGAGGGTCAAGCCCAGCTCTGTCTCTCTTGGTCCTTGCTGTGGGACACCCAGGATCTTCCACTGGCCTTGAACTCACAGAGATCTGCCTGCCTCTGCCTCCTGAGTGCTGGGATTAAAGGCATGTGCCGTAGCTTCTCAACTTGGTCTTCTAGCTCTTGGGGTCCCCTAGACCCAGAAGTCTACATTGAAGCCTCCCCACAAATTCTCTGTGGAGTGGGAGAGGACACCGGTGTATGGCCAGGACCTGTCTGCTGGCAAGAATCTTCCAGGGAGCATCTACATTCCAGCTCCTTTAGCACTAGAGCCTTTCCCCTCTCTAGCCTCAGTTTCCCCACCTACTGTAATTAAACCAGGTATCCTTGTCTACTGAGGGGTCTAAACAAGATCACAGACTGCACTGTCTTGGAGACCCCAACTCTACAGAAAGAATACCACTATAGAAACCCCCAGACTTGGCACAGATGCCTGGGGCTAGGAAGAGCACTAAGGACGTGTGGCCCTGTCCTGGCTGGGCTGGGTACAGGCCTGTTTTCTGGTGGCTAGGACTGGCAACCATTGGCAGAAGCTGATGTTCTCAAATGAGTCAGCAGGGATGGGAACATTAATTCATTTGAGTGGCTGGCTCTGTTAAAAGTTCAGAGGAAAAAGAACCTTTGCTAAGTCTGGGCCAAAGGTACCAACGGGGGTATCCAGGGACACACTTTTGAGTGTACCTGGTTAGCAACTCGGGGTTTGCTGGGTGCCAGTCCTGTACCTAGCATTGGGCTCCGGAGAAGTTATGCTTCACGAGCCACCCTCAAGGAGTGTCAGTCTGACGAGGGAGGAGGGTGGGGCCAGGACCTTTGAGCCCTTGGGTAGAACATGATTGGCAGAGAGGCATCAGTCAGTGAAGGGACCAAGGCAAAGGGGTCCTGAGGAGCAGCGGGGAAGGGTTACTGAGCAGAGTGCCCCAAGAGTCTCCAAGGGGGATTGATTGGCCTTCTGTGGCTGATGGAGAAACTGTATTGGGCAAAGAAGTAGTATTTGGGTGTGGAAGGGAAGCCCTGAGTCACAGGAGACCTCCAGGAGTTGACTGGCTGTGTCTGGGTCAGGAGCTCCATAGGTGGGATTAGCCCTCCTCGGAGTGGGGATGGGTGAGAGAAGGTGGCCACCAGGTGGCCCCAGAAGTCTGCCTCTTCCTTGTATTTGCACAATTGCTTCAGAAGGACCACGTGTTCTCCATGTGTGACTTCAAACCATTCCCCTGCTAGCTTTGCACAATGTCAGGTCAAGATAGACTCTCTCAAGACAGGCATGGGAGCCCCTAGATGCATGTTGAGCAGCTGCCCTTCCTCCCTGGGGGCACCCAGGCTGGTGGGCAGAGTCAGGTGCCCACACCCTCTAACCTGTAGGGAACCTAGTATAAGCTGCCTGGAGGACGAGGGAGTCAGTTCACTTCCCAGGTTTCCAGAAGGAAGCATCCCTGCCTCTATCTTGACCTTGATTATGACCTCTGGAATGGTAAGAGGAACTCTGAATTTGTCGCTCTTGGTGACAGGAAAGGAAAACACACAGGCAATTCTGGGACCAGTGGCCAGCTGGCCCAGTCTCATGCTGTCCTGCAGCCATGAGCTGGAGAGGGCCAAGCCAATTCCAGAGCAGGGAACCTGGTTCTAGAACAGGGGACAGTTATGAGAACAGGGCTGGTCCTGTCTCTAGGATTAGTCCATTGACTGGGCTGGCACAGGACAAGTAAATGATCAACAAGATACTGTGGCAGCCAGACTCACACATACACTTGTGGGGATGGGGTGGCAGAACTGTCATAAATGTACTGTGTGGGGAGGCAGGGTAAGGAGTGGAACCCATCTGCATCTAACACGGCTTGGCTTTAGAGGTCACTGAAGGACTCAGGGCGAGCAGTCTGTGGGTCACTTTCTTTTTTCTCTTCCTTCTTTCCTTCCTTCCTTTCTTCCCTTCCCCTCCCTCCCTCCCTCCCTTCCTCCCTCCTTCCCTCCCTCCCTCCCTCTCTCTCTATTCCTCCCTCCCTCCCTCCCTCCCTCTCTCTTCCTTCTTTCCTTCCTTCCTTTCTTCCCTTACCCTCCCTTCCTCCCTCCTTCCCTCCCTCCCTCCCTCCCTCTCTCTCTATTCCTCCCTCCCTCCCTCCCTCTCTCTTCCTCCCTCCCTCCCTCTCTCTCTGCTTGCTGGCTTGTTTGAGTGGCCTCAAACTCACTATGAAGCCTATGAAGACTCTGAACTTGTGATCCTCCTGTCTTTACCCTCTAAGTGCTGGGATTATAGGCATGTACTGTCACACCCAGTTTACAAGGTGCTAAACTTGAGCTTGTTAGTTAAACACTCTACCAAGTGAACGGTATCCCCAGCCTCTGGGTCTCTGTTTCATTGCTATGTGTCCCAGGCCAGTCTGGAACTCACTCTGTCTGTCACCTAGTCTGGCCTCAAAGTTAGCAGCAATCCTCTGTCTCAGACTCCAGAGTTCTGGTGTTTGCCACTGTTTTACAGAGCACTTTCCTGGTGAGGACGGAAGTCCCCCACATTTGACTTGGCCTCTGGTGGATCACTGAGTTGGGCCTGGGGCATCCTGAGTCTACTACAAACACCAACAGCACCTGTGTCTGTGCTCACACCTCCTCAGGGCGTTGCTCCTCTTGTTAGCAGATAAGGCTACTTTGTAATAGCTTTCCATTCACAGCACAGAGTTAACCTTTTCTGTGGAGTTAACCTTTTCCATGGCATTCAGTGGATGGACGTGGTTGTGCAAGCATCATCATCCTGTAGTTGAGAACATCTCCCATGGAAACAAAAAGCCAAGACTTCTGAGCCAGCTGCTCCCAACACTCCCCCAACTCTAGCTACCAGCTCTGGTTCTGCTCTAGGGCCAGGCCTTCCAGCCCCTTCGAATCAACAGAGCAGCCCTTGAATTTGGCTTTTTTCACTTAGCCAGATGTTTCCTCTTTCTTTTAAAAATTTATCCAATAATTTATCTATTTTAATGTGGGTGGGTGTTTTGCCTGTATGTATGTATGTATGTACCATTTGTGTGCCTAGTGTCCTCACAGGCCAGAGAAAGGCGTTGGGCCCCCTGAAACTGGAGTTACAGGTGGTTGTGAACCATGTAGGTGCTGGGATCAGAACCTGGGTCCTCTGGAAGAAGCCAGTGCTCTTAACAGCTCTTAACTTGAGCCATGTCTCAAGTCTCATCCACATTGTAACCCATGTCAGAATGCCCCCTTTTTGTGGCCAAGTGACCGCCATTGCAGAATGTCTGTCTGATCACTCTTTAATGCATACTTGGTTTGTTTCTGCCCTTCTGGCTGTGCCAGTGGTCCATGAGCCAGGGCAGGGCATTGATTAGGACAACACTTTACTGAAGCCCTGGGCTTGGGGCTGAGGTCATGGCTACATTCTTACACCCCTTACCTTTCAGGCCCTCATTCTCTCAGCCTACAAAAAAGAGTAGCTTCCTGAGATTGGCCTGGGCTGGAAGGAGGCCGGCCTCCTGGAGAGAGGTGGTTGGTGTAGTCTGGGTCTTTCAAGAGCTGGTGTCTGGGAAAAGGTGTTGCAGGTTGGATAGCAGGTGACTGGGCTGGAAGGTGGAGGTGGCTCAGGTTGGTGAACTGGCTGGTGCTGGAAATGGCCCAGTTAGGACTACTGTCCCTGTAGGTATCTTTGATGTACCTATAGGTCCTCAGCCCTCAGGTCAGAGGGCCATAAGGTTCTTAACATGAACATTCCTGTGTCCAAGGAGTCTGGGAGGATTCTGGGATTCACAGGATTAGAAGGAACAAGCGGAAGTTTTTAGTGCTGACTGTGTTCCTTCCTGATGTGTCCCCCTCCCCGCAACAGGCTTCAACCTCTGTCTACTCCTCGGTACCCTATCCTGATTGCTGCAATGACATCTATGGCTCAGGCGAGGCTTGCTGTGAAGTAGGCTTCGCCTGAGCTGTCTTCGACTGTTCTTGGCCCTTTTGGCCTTTGATACTGTGCCTTGTCCAAGGATGATCTCTTTCCTCCCACTAGGCCTGCAGCTCCAGGGACCACTTTTCGTCTCTGCCAGCAATGCTGTGTCTCATCACACAGGAACGGAGCCTACTGTGCCCTCCTAACCAGGGGTTTGGGGTGGAAGAGAGAGAGTAGGGGGCAGGGCTTTGCAGAAGAGTGAGGGAAGGTGCCTGGGATGTTTGGGCTTCTCAGTCAGAGAGGTAGGGAGCTGACTGGAAGTCAGTGGCTCATTGCCCCCTCCCTGGGCTGTTCACCCAGGGCTACAGGAAAGAACAATTAGTTTATGGAAAAGCCAGAGTCTTCCCCTCCCCAATTTTCTTCCAAGATTTAATACCTCTGGGCCAATACTCTGGACAGGAAAGTAAGTGGGAAGGTTGCTGGGCAACCAGGAGAGGCCTCTGCCAGGCAGGCAATTGGCAGTTTTTCAGCTGATGGTAATAGAGGAGACCATGGCTGTGCTGGAGAAGGTGTCTGACTCCTTCTCAGGCCCTGTCCTTGGTCTCACTTCACCTGTGAAAGGAGACTTTCCAGGCATGCGTGAGCACCAAGTTCTAGGCCAGCCTGGTGTATATGGGAGTTCTAGGCCAGCCTGGTGGATATGGGAGTTCTAGGCCAGCCTGGTGGATATGGGCATTCTAGGCCAGCCTGGTGTATATGGGAGTTCTAGGCCAGCCTGGTATATATGGGAGTTCTAGGCCATCCTGGTGTATATGGGAGTTCTAGGCCAGCCTGGTGTATATAGGGTTTCTAGGCCAGCCTGGTGTATATTGGGTTTCTAGGCCATCCTGGTGTATATAGGGTTTCTAGGCCATCCTGGTGTATATAGGGGTTCTAGGCCATCCTGGTGTATATAGGGGTTCTAGACCAGTCTGGTGTATATAAGAGTTCTAGGCCAGCCTGGTGTATATAGGAGTTCTAGGCCAGCCTGATGTATATGGGAGTTCTAGGCCAGCCTGGTATATATAGGAGTTCTAGGCCAGCCTGGTGTATATAGGAGTTCTAGGCCAGCCTGATGTATATGGGAGTTCTAGGCCAGCCTGGTATATATTGGGGTTCTAGACCAGCCTGGTGTATATAGGAGTTCTAGGCCAGCATGGTGTATATAGGGGTTCTAGGCCAGCCAGGGCTATAGAGTGAGGCTCTGCTTAAAAAAATAAATAACTCAATAACTCTGGGCTAGAGCCAATGTAGCACTGGCTGCTCTTTCAGAAGACCTGAGTCCTCTTGCCAGTATCAACATGATAGCTCCCAACTCCCTGTAACTACAGCTACAGGGGATCTAATGTCCGCTCCTGGCTTCTGGGAATACCAGGAACACACACGGCACACAAAGACATACATACAAGCAAAACACCCATACACATAAAATAAAATTTCACTAACTAACCAACCAACCAACCAGACTTGGACTAGTTAGTCTGCCACAGGGCTTCTTAAATTGGGTTCCCAGAGGAGCCTCGGCCTTTTAGGGTGGCCGTTCAGTCCCTTCCTCATCTGCTTCCCATGACGGAGTTCCTGCTCAATTTACCTCCCCTCCCACTACAGCCTAGGAGTGGGCAGAATGGCTACGGCAGGCCAGCTCTGTCCTCTGTGGGAAAGGACAGGCTCTGGACCCACAAATAGTCGAGTGTGGGCAAAAATAGCCCCGGCTTTCACAACACACATGGAAAGTGAAATAGGAAGTCTGAGCACAGGCCCAGTCTGGAGCTTCCCTGGGAGATGGCCTTTTCTATTCTCATTTATAAACAAGGCACCTGAGGCCCAGAGGTGGGAGTAACTGGCCTGAGATGATTCTCCCAGCTGGTCACATGGCTTCCAGTTCTACATCTACCTCCAGAGTGCTTGTGCCTAGAGAAGTCTTCATTGATTTTTCCCATAGAAAAACACCTACACATCCCGCGAAGCCCAACTAAAGCCAGGTACAGAAATCACAGCACTCAGGAGGCCTGAGGCAGGAGGACTGTCAAGGGTGAGTTTGAGGAGAGCGTTATAGCATGTGACCCTGTCTCAAGAAACTGAAGGAAAAAAAAAAAGGAAGAAAGAAGGAAAGAAAGAAGGAAGGAAAGAGAAAAGCAAAGTCTGCTGGAATGTCACGTCTCTGGACAGCCTTCCTCAGTTTTCTGGCCCACAGCTGAGTCAGCTGGAGTTCTTTCAGTATCTCACCACCCTGAATTGGGCTGGGAGTTCCTCTAGAACAGGAAGTGTGCCTTGTTCGTTGCTGTACCCCCACCCTGGGCCACTCCAAAGCTGATAGCAGGTGCTCTCAAGTGCCTGTGGAATGACAGAGTGGCGGGCTGCGTAGAACACACTGTGCCTTGCTCCCTCCCAGAATTTTTAGCGTAGTAACCGGAGGAATGAGGGTCATCGTGACCGGTTCAGCCATTAGGAAGCCATGGCTCAGAGAGGCAGAAACCACATGCTGAAAGGTCACATCAGTCAAGGGCTGGAACTTGCCTCCTACCAAGTCCTACAGCCAACTGGGCTTCTTGGGGAGTCCATCTTGAAGCCAGAGCCAGAATTAGGTGAGATCTGGGGCCCCATTTCTACATCTTCCTCCACGGCTCTCACTGTGCCATTGTCATATACCACCGCCCTCATTCCGCCCCGTGCGCAGGATCCTTCAAGGGTACTTGGTGAGAGGCAAAGGCTGGGAGTGGGGAGCAGAACCGGTCTCAGCAGGGATCCCAGTAGATCCATCTTTAGTCGCCAGGAGGGAGCAGGAGAAGGAAGGGTTTGATGCTCAGCTAAAACCAGAGCCGACTGGCATGACTGTCTAGCTTGGGAATAACTAGCAACCACATTCCTTCCCTCAGGCCATCCCCACTTCTCATACCCTTTAAAGGTACTTGGAAAACACTAAGACCCAAAGGTTCTCACACGCAAGGGACTCGGGTGGGCGTGGCCAGAAGCCACAGTCAGGGGAGGTGTGTGGAAGTTTCTGGAGGTGAAGAAAAGATTTCTGGCTCATCCGTGAAGAGTCAAAGCTTGGAGAGGTTGCTCTCTACCTTCACCGCTACAGCCAAGGGCCCCTGGCAGGGGGGTAGGTGGTGGGCATACTCTGTGAATGGTGACAGGCTGTGGGCAGTAGAAGAAAGGGTAGAAGACATCTTCCCTGGCAGTGACTCTTGCTGTGACTGGGCCCCAGATGGTCCCGGATACCCAGAAGCCCTTTGGCATGCCAGAACCCTGATGGAGCCAGCCAATCAGCTTGCTGTGCTCTGTCATTGCATGCGACCCTCTACAGCCAAGCAGGCTATGGCGGTGTCACAGTCATGGCTGTTGAGACAGGGCCTGCTGGTCCCTAAGGCCTGAATCCTCTCCGCTTGATGGCAGAGGCCTGGAACTCCTGCTTTCTTCTTGGCATCTTTCCATCAGTCTGCCCGCTGCTTTTTTCTTGCCTGGCATAGGGCAGATGCCAGCACTCTGTGGTTGGATGTATGAGGAACTGTTTGTTGGTACACTCCCATCCTCAGACCTGTTTCTCCTGCACACACAGTGGGCTCAGCTGCCAGCCAGGCTCTACAGCTCTGAGAAGGCACCTCTGTGGGCTCTTAAATAGCAGACAAATGGAATGATGTTTGTTTGTTTTAGAGACAGAGAAAGAGAGGGAGGGAGGGAGGGAGAGAGAGGGAGGAATGTAGGGGGGAGAGAGACTCTCTATGTAGCCCAGGACCTGCATCACCATGTGTGGCTTGTGAATAAAATTATTGTCCCCCTAAGATTCATTTATTTTTATCAATTTGTTTATTTTATTAAATTTATTAATTTGTTTGCTTGCATGCATGGATGTATGTGTACCACCTGTGTGCATGGTGCCCACGGAGGTCAGAAGGGGTGATGGATGCCCAGGAACTGGAGTTACAAACAATATGAGATACCACGTGGGTGCTGGGTACTGAACCCAAGTCCTCTGTAAGAGCAGCCAGTGCTCTTAACCATTGAACCATCTCTTCAGTTCTGAATAAAATACTTAACTTGGTGACCATGGATGACCTTGGGGTGCTCTTTGCTCCTACAAATCACCTGCAGTGGCAGTTTGGCATCAGGAAGGAGGGTGGCAACTCTGCCCTCAGAGCCCACCAACCTACGACTGTCGAGGCAGGAGGCCTGGAGGTATGGCCCTAGGGAGGGGAGAGAGTTGCTTGCTGTCCAGCTCCTCCACAGCTTCTCAGGTGACTCCAAGCTAAGTTATTTGCTGTCCCTTCCTCTTTCTCTCCTCATTCTCATGTAGGGAGGACATTACTTGCTTGGCAGGGTGGCTGGGAGTGGGAGGCTCTTCTGTGTTCTAGTTCTACGATGGGCAGAGTAGAACCCTGCTCTAAGAGTAAGACACAGGGTGCATAACTGTGCAGTTAGCCCTTCAGGCTTGGAGGCCAGAGGCAGCTGATCTCTTTGGTTCCTGACTGGCGCTAGGGTTTAAGTGCTTATAGGCAACTGGTTTCTTGGCTGACATTAAACACAGTTTACAGGCAGGGACGCCTCTGAGCCTGGAGCATGGTTTGCCAGTGAACTGCGTCAGAAGAAACTAAGGTCAAGGTTTCAGGCCTGTGCAGCTGCAGAACCCGGCCGCTGATGGCTTCCCTGACAGTAGGACAGCTCTGCTCCCCTCTCCTTCCAGGAACTGGACATCTCCATGCTAGTCAACAAGCTGGCGCGAGCGTTAGGATGAGGGACATTCAGGCCAGGGGCAGAGAGAGGCCAGG
The DNA here is from genome assembly GCF_037038515.1 of Microtus pennsylvanicus. NCBI lineage: Eukaryota > Metazoa > Chordata > Mammalia > Rodentia > Cricetidae > Microtus > Microtus pennsylvanicus. The sequence goes on from NC_134580.1 coordinate 2,599,549, forward strand.
CTTATTGTCACTGGGTCAGAGAGCCTCTCCCCTGCTCAATCCTCACTTTACACCCCAGGGCAGCCCCAGCCCTTCATCAAAAGCCAAACCAACCCCTCTTCCTCCCTGTCTCTATGCTTGCTTTGCTCCTCAAACGGTGGCCTTTAGATACTCTACCAAGGCCATCTTGATGGCTGCCTCCTGCTAGAAGCCCTCTCGGGTGCACATGAGCTCTGAGATGAACACCCAGATACCAGATAGTCCTCGTGAGCACAGATGAGGGCATGGCATGGATGCTCAGGGCCCAGACTGTGTGGCTGAGGAAGTGGTGAGGACGTGTGACCACTGTGCTGCTCTCAGTGGGGCCCACCAAGAGGACAGGCATGCAGTGAGGATGGCCTCCCTCAACTGCAGAAAAAAATTGGTGAAGGGCCTGCCCTTGTCCCTGACAGGGGAGGTCCTACCCTGCAGTTGGCTGAGTGCAAGAAGCTCTGTCTCCTTGACTTGATGCTCCTGGTCACTCAGGTGTTAGGAAGCCATGGCTTCTCCAAATGGATGTTCGAACTTCTGACACCTTGTTCCTAGCCGGCAAGCGCCACCTGGTGGCCTCAGGTCCCATACACTCCGGTGTAAATGACATTGCCAAGGCCACAGCCAGCTGGACTTACTCAAGATCTATTTTAAGGGGTTGGAGAGATGGCTCAGTGGTTAAGAGCATTGCTTGCTCTTCCAAAGGTCCTGAGTTCAATTCCCGGCAACCACATGGTGGCTCACAACCATCTATAATGAGGTCTGGTGCCTTCTTCTGGCCTGCAGACATACACACAGACAGAATATTGTATGTATAATAAATAAATGAATATTTAAAAAAAAAAGATCTATTTCAAGTCAGGAAGAAAATGCAGCAATCTTGCACCCAGCCTGGCACCCAGGAAGTGTTCTTTTTTGCTGTTGTTTTTTTTTTCTTTTCTTTTCAAGACAGGGTTTCTGTCCTGGAACTCACTTTGTAGACCAGGCTGGCCTCGAACTCAGGGATCCACCTTCCTCTGACTCCTGAGTGGTGGGATTAAAGGTGTATATCACCACCGCCTGGCTGGAAGTGCTCTTTTTTTTCTCTGACCACCTCTGTTGTGTGGGATGAGTCTCTGAGGACTATACCACTGTGACTGCAGTGTGTGTGTGTGTTTGTGTATGTCCTCTTGAGAGAGACCTCAAATTATATGAGGGATAAGGCAGAGGTAGGGACTGAGTGAACGAGTCAAGGAAGGAAAGAATGTGCTGGGCTTTCCTGGAAATAGCCCTGTCTTCTCAGACAACTCAAATGGGTCACTAATTATTAAGTGCCGAATACCAAGGAGTGACACACACTCACACGTATGTGCACATGTACGCACATACCTCCTCAAATATCCTGACACACACACGCACACATATACACAGACTCATACAGGCACAGGTGCCATATACACACGATGAGCTTACACACGGGCACGATGACCGCAGCCACAATGTGACGAGCCACCTTACGCTCCTGCGGCCCTTCTTCAACTGTAGCCTTAAATTAACCATTTAGTTGCTTCTTTTAAAATGTTTTTCTCTATCATTTATTATGTGTGTGAGAGTGTAGGTGTGAGCATCCCATGCATGCATGTCATGGGATTTGGTCCTCTCCTGTCACCTGGTGGGACCTGGAGTTGGAACAGGCCCATCAGGCTGTTGTGCAAACCACGGCTGTCCCCACTGAGCCACTTTAACCAGCCCCCTTTAGTTTCTTATCAGGTATTAAGTTGTGGCAACAACGGAAGGGACTAACAAAGAACTAACAAAGAGAACTGGTACCAGAAGTGGGAGCTGGTCCACAGAGACCCTTCCTATTGGTCTGGTGAGATCGTGGAGGCGTTCTTTCTACCTCCTTTAAACCCACTCTTGGTTTGTTGAGACAGGGTTTCTCTGTGTAGCCCTGGCTGTCCTGGAATTCTCTTTATAGACCAGGCTGGCTCGAACTCACAGGGATTCATCTGCCTCTGCCTCTTGAGTGCTGGGATTAAAGGCATGCAACCCCTCCTCTGCCCCTCAGACCTCTTTATATATGGACCACCTGTGGGAAAGTGCCATCCACTCTGAGGGTGAGTCTCCCTCCTCAATTAGACCTCTTTGGAAATGGTATCACCCAGGTGACTCCTTATTCTTTCAGGTTGACAGCCATATTACCATCATATACACACACATACACAAGGACACATATACACAGACTTATACCCCTACACACATAGACTTATACATATGCAAATATACATGCATACATATATGTAGATTTATACTTGTGTATATTCAGACTCACACATGTACATGTATAAACATTTATACATGCACATGTAGATATATACACAGATTAACATCCATGCATACATAGACTCACATGTCATATATATATATGTACACACAGACACTTACACTTATGCATGCATAGACTCACACATTATACATATATACTTGCAATACATGCATATATAGGTATTTGCATGTAGACTCACATCCATGGGTACATAAACACAGGCTCACCTCACAATATACTTTCACATATATGCCCAGCTTCATGCACACACACACACACACACACACACACTTACATTCAAACGTCCAGAAGCATGTATCTACATACATGTACACACATGTACCTACACACATATATGTAGACACTTTTTTGTTTGTTTGTCTTTTGAGACAGGGTCTCATTATGTAGCCTACAGTGGCCTCGAACTTGAGGTAATCCTCCTGCCTTTGGTACACTCACTTCTTCTTGCACCCCAGCCTTAAGACAGAGTGAGTCCACTAAAGATCAGAAGAAGAAATTGAGGCCTAAGAGAACAGGAATAATTGGCATGAGGATGGGACACCCTGTCTGATACCAGGTGGTGGGCAGGGAGAAATCAGGTTTGGTGATCTGGAGGCTCCCCAGCACGCTGTGTCTGGGAGCCAGTGAAGTTGAGTTCTGAGTGCGGATGAGGAAACCGAGGAGGAGGCAGAGATCCCTTCTTTGCCACGAAGCCCTCCTCCGAGCCCACTTACTCACGGTTGTCACTGGCTGATCTGAGCCTGGTCCCAGCTGCCAGTCCCACGGTACAGGAAAATGTCACAGTGTGGAACAATGGACTCGTCTGGAGAACCAGAAGGTCTTAGGGTGGTAGCGGTGGTTAATGACAGACACATGTAAAGTTGCTGGGTAGAGAACGGGGAGGGTGGAGTCTGGAGGATGCTGAGAAATCACTGCAGTAGCTGGGAAGAAGTGGGTCTCGGCACAAAGGGTCTCAGGGAGCAAGGCAGAGGAGGGAGGTGGTGGCACAGGTGTGTAGGTGCTGGGGTGGGATTGGTAATATTGTGAATAGAACTGTCCCGAACTGGGGGTAGAGGCGAAGGAGGGCCACAGGCAGGAGAGTGCTGTGGGCTGAAGAGTCTAGGGGGTCTTCCTGGGGCCATGAGGTCCTGCAGACACAGGAGTGGGGAAAATGTGCCTGAGAGAATGTGATTCGCGTGCGTGCATGCCTGCGTGTGTGTCTGTGTTGGGGGAGGCTTTCTACCTGTTCTGCCCCACCCCCATACCTGGTCTATGCTGAGGCCATGTGACCCGTGCTGGCATTCAGGTGGTTGTTCTCTGCCTCCTCAGCCAAGTCTGTATTTTCTGTGGTTCCCGTGTATGTGCGTCTAGGCTGGGATGAGGTCTGTGTGGGGAGTTCCTGCCCTGTCTTTGGGTGACACTGTCGCCGCCTTGTTTTTCTAGCTTTACTTTTCTCCTCTGAGAACCGGGAGCCCAGCCCAAAGAGTGTGAGGTGGGTGCTCCAATCAGCCAGGTGGTGTCTCCTTCCCTTGGATTTGCACCTTTGCCTCAGGGATCCCCTAGGAGGTGAGAGTGAGGTTCAGGGAGCTGTGGCAGGCAGAGCCCTCCCACACCAGAAGGTGGCCTTGAGCTCAGGAGAAAGTGTGGAAGGTCTGGAATTCATGCAAGCATTTCTCTGTTGGCCATCAGCTTGAACCAGATAGCCCCGCCTCAGGCCTGCAGGAAGCCAGGGCAGGCACCCAAGGTGACATTTCCTGCTATTAATGGAGGTTAATCTAAACAGTCCCTAATATTTACCTCTAGACGCCTCCGGCTGTTCAACAGTGCCAGACAGGAAGAATGATGAGTCTTGTACGGCCAGCCATCCCTCCCAGCATCCCTGTCTCCTCTGAGCCTTCCTGGGCCAAGGCCAGACAGGCCGTTTGAGAGACAAAAGCTGGGTACCAACGAGAACTTTCTCAAGCTAACCCCTTCAGACACTGTCCCTATCAATGAAGTAAGGTGGGTACCCTCACTTCTCAGGCCAGAGAGAGAATGGCTTCTAGGCACTTAGTAGGGCCTCAGACGGGCCAAAGCTCCCCTGCCTCCAGGTCACCCCTTGAGGATCTGGTGAGATGCTTGGGCATCTAGCTGCTCACCTCCCTCTTCATTCCCGCCTTAGGGGTTCCACGGGACAGTGAGTGGCGAGGAGCCACACAGGTCCCTTTAGGCTGGGTGCCCCCACCAGCTCCCAACTGCCAGCTGGGAGCCGAGCTGGGCACAAGGAAAATAAACAGTGTTAATTCAGAGCATGGACTTCTAGTGAAGGATGCTGTTTACATCGGATATAAATACACAGTTTACGTCATTTGGGAGTTTTGAAAATCCAGGGAGGAGGAAGACAGACTGGACATGGAAACTTCATAGCCTGGGCACCATGGGCCTGAGCAGAACTCTCCTGGACAAATCCTTAGCTTCTAGATCTCTGAAATGGGGTGATGGTCTGGACTTTCAGCACCAGGGAGACCTGTCAGTTTCCTGGCCCTGCCCCCAGACCCCAGGTAGTCAAGATGCCCCGAGAATCTGCTTTCTAGCTCCAAGGAGAGAAGGGAGTGGGGTGTGAGGAAACTGAGGCTCCATAGCTCGGTAAGAGAGGTTGTCAGAGTTCTCAGAGGTGGGAGGATGGCCCTGAGCCTGGCTGTTGACCCTTTAGAAGGCAGCCAGTCTTGGCTTGAACAGTGGCAAGCTCCTGGTGAGGCCCTCAAAGGCCTTCACTAAAGGCTCTTATAGCCCGAGAAGCTTCCAAGGCCCTGAGGATTCCAGGTTGATGGTGTTATTTTAGACTTGGGCATGGCTCTTCATCCTCTTTTGAGACCCCTGTCTTCTAGAAAGGACTGTCCCAGAATAATTGCCTCCTCTTTACCCCCAAGCCTACTCATTCACTCCGTAGTGTGAACTGGAATGACGACAGGGAACCAGGATTGGGGAGGTTTTGATAGGGATGAAAAAGGGCAAAGGTAACAGACAGTCTGGTGTGGTATGGATCAGTGGGGTTGGGGCGAGAGACTGGGGCCTGTGCTAGAAAAGGTTGGGGGGGGGGTTGTTCATGTGACGCTCAAGGGTCTGGTGTAGCTTCCTGTCCACCATGAGCCTGGACTCTTCTTTATATCGATCCCGTCTCAGCCCCGCTTTCCACTGCAGGCAGTCCCTGCCTCTGTGGCTCTCAGCACAGAAGGGAGTCAGGTTATAGAGACATAGACTTGGGGATGGATGTGGCAGGGGAAAGAGGGAGGGATGTGAGTAGCCTATAGGAACCCGAAAGATCCCTTGGGATGGATTCTGGAGTCTCTGGCCCTGTATGACCCAGTGTTTGCGGGGGGGGGGGGCGCTCAGTAGGAGGCACAACAGATGACTCTAGGGAGGGTCAGGGACATGGTGGTTAGGAGAGTAAAACAGTGAAGCACTCCTTTAATCCCAGCACTCAAGAGGCAGGGGCAGGCAGATCTCTGAGTTCGAGGCCAGCCTGGTCTACAGAGCGAGTTCCAGAACAGCTAAGGGTACAAAGAGAAACCCTGTCTCAGAAGAAAAAAGAGTGCCATAATTTTGCCCCCCACTTCTCAGGAATACAGACAGGAAGTAGCCCCACGTAGGGCCATGCCCTGCTGTCTTTCTTGTTATGTCTTTGACGTCTGGACTTTAGGTCATTCATCTTGGCCAGAAAATGAATTCCAGTGTCACCCCACCCCAGTGGTCTCATGATGTCCTGGAAACCTATTTGGGATTAGTGGGAACAAGATTGGCCTCTGATTATCCAAGTGCTCTTCTCTCCCCATGACCGCCATAATGCCTTCACTTCAAACCCTGTCCATTTTTTGTGGTGTTGTGTTGGGAGTAGAGTCCAGCGTACCATGCATGCTGAGCTAGCAATTTAGTTATATCCCAAGCCCAGTCTCCTGGCTGGAAAGTGGGTCCCTGACTGGCTTTCTTATTCTCACACAGTCCTCCTGAGCTTGGGTATAGGTACCCTATCTGGAGTCAGTTAGAAACTCTATGTACCCCAACCATGCTCCAATTGCCTCCCATTTCCAGCCTCTCAAGTCCCAGGTCCCTGGGACATAGGAGACTTCTCATTAGACCGGTGCACAATCTGGGCCCAGATCCCACCTCACCTGCTTCACGGACTGTGACGCAGAGCATGCTCCTTCACCACAGACCCTGCCCCCCAAACACCAGGAGCCTAGAACTTGAGAGAGGCAAGTATGAGACCCCCTTGAGACCAGCTTGGAGATGGTGGTCAGAGGATCATCTCCAAGGAGCTCTGGTCCCCAGAAGGGTGAGCCTAGGAGACACAGAGGCCTTGGCTTGGTGGCCCTGAGTTTGAGTTGCTTTGTATCTTTATTCTTAGCATCTTCATCCACCAGACTGGGGTGGGGCCTTGCAGAGTCTGGGGGAGCAGGCAAGGGACTCAGGACCAATCCTGGGCAGGGTCTTCAGGAGTCTGGAAGGTAGCCGTGGAAGCAGGAGCTGGGATGCTGGAGGCTGTGAGGCTGGCCTTAGCTTTGACCCTACCATTGTCCAGTGGTAGTGTCTGTGTCACTTCCCCTCTTTGCATGAAAGACAGAAAAGGCTGAAACTAAAACTAGCTTCTTCTTTTGGGGTTTCAGTGGTCCAAGTGTCAGCCGGATACCTAAGTCCTGGCACATAGCGGGCAGTGGACACTTTGTATTGCTCTGCTGGCCTGTGGTATGGTTCAGAAGCCCAGGGCCACTCGAGGGGTTCTCTCCACTCCCTGTAGATAATAGTCTTGTTCTTGTTTCTCCATCCACCTGTGGTGGAGACTCTTCTGGTGGTGTCCTCAGAACATTAATCTTTATGCTTTCTCTGGAGGAGCTTCTTCAGGAGACGAAATAAGGAAGGTGAGGAGCAGCTCCTGGCTACCTTTCTGAGTGTTCAGTGGACACCACTGAACAGCCACAGGGAAGGTAAGCATCCGACATTCACACCGTTACACCCTAGCTGGAGTCCCTGGCAGACATTGCTAATCAATCACAGCACGGTGGGCTCAGTTTGTCAATACAACACTCTGGGCAGCTACATCCAATGGATCAATAGGAAGTCAACTTGTTGGCCAGGTCCAGATTGTGACTGACTGGTAACCTCTCAGAGCCTTGACCTTTGTCCCTAGACAGAGCACTTGCTGCCTACGGCTCAGGCCCATTGGTCAGAGGCTGGGTGAGGGTGTGAGAGCCGGTGCTGAGGATTTGATGGGGGCCCGAAGCCTTGGTGCTCTTGTGCATGCTGACCGCACCCATACTGCTGGGCTTGAATTCTTCTCCATGCTGGTGGAAGAGGCCTCGGACAGTGGCCTGGAAGCCACTGGTGATGAAGCAGTAGACAATGGGGTCCATGCAGCTGTTGAGGCTGCTGAGAGTCACAGCCACATGGTAAGCCACGAGGCTCGTGTGGCGTGGCACGTTGGGCCATATCGCCACGGCCACCTGGCGGGCATGGAAGGGTGTGAAGCAGACCAGGAAGATGACGAGCACTGTGAGCAGCAGTTGCATGGCCCGCATGCGGCGTTGGCGGCCCTGGCGTAGCAGGCTGGGTCGCGATAGCGCGCACATGATGCGCCCTGTGAACATGCTGATGACCAGCAGCGGCAGCAGGAACTCCAGAACAGTCAGAGCAAAGACACGGCAACACGATCGTCCACCAGTCTTCACGCCCAGTACAGACAGGGTCACGATGCCGGCTGCCAGCCACACGAAGATGCAAACAGCCTTGGCGCAGGCTGGCTGGCGCCAGCGGCGGGAACCCTCAGGTTGTACAATGGCCAGGTAGCGGTCCACACAGATGCAGGTGAGGAAGAGAATGGAGCAATGCATGTTGAGGAAGTAGCCCAGGACATGAGGGAAAGCGCAGCGTAGGCAGCCACGGGCACTGTAGAAGACAGCAAAGCGTGTGGGCAGGGACAGGCCCACCAACAGGTCAGTCACCACCAGGTTGATGGTATAGATCACTGAAGGTGTCTTGGTCCGCGTGCGGCAGCAGAAGACATATAATGCTAGTCCATTGAGCACTAGCCCAGCCAGGAAGATGGTGCCATGCACGACCATTAGCGCCAGCCACAGGTTGGGGAAGTCTTGGTGCAGCTCCTCATCCAGCTGGGCGAACAGGTGGAAAAGGGGCACACTTCCATTGGTCCATGCTGCTGCAGTGGTATTGAGGGGCATAGCATCCCAGGGCCTCGTGGGGGATTCAGAGGGCATGGCAGTGGTCAGTGGGCCCCCAGCCTGGAAGCAAGCAGATTAGTCATCCCAGGTATCTAGCATTCCCCAAACCATGCTTTTGTTTGACCCAGCTCTCTCCGTTACACCCAGACCGTATCCATAGTGCATGAAGCAAGATGTTGAGGTTCCTGAGACCATCCTGGATGGACAGACCAACATTTGCATGGAGGACTGTCCTCAGATGCCATGAGACTCCAGAGCAATGAACACACAGGGCTGCTGTGTGAGTTCAGGGCAGCTTTTAACGTGTCCTAACTGTCTCCTTAGGCGAGTCCTTTAGCTACTGTGCTTTCTATGCCACTCTATGCCACTGGAATCCCATTGCCTCTGGGAACATTGCAGACATAGCTGGTGGATGATGAACCAGTTCTGCTGGGACAAAGACTAGCTGGCCCACGTCGGGGATTAGAAGCTGCTTGCCCTGCCCCTGCCCCTGCCCCACACCCATGGTCAAGGTCCCAGCCCCTGGGCCTTGGTCTATTCTTACCTCTTCTCCGGTCAGCTCCAGATCACCACTCTGGACCCTCCCTGGAGAATGGGTGCTTAGTAGGCTATATGGGTGCTGAGAGCTGGAGCCAGGAGGCAGGTCCCAGCAGAAGCTGCCTAGCTGCTGGGCCTCCGGTGTGAGTCAAATAAACACTGAGCTCCGTGTAGGGTGGCGTGGGGCGGGCAGGGGGCTGGGCTGGAGCTACCCGCTGTTTATGTTTCTGCCATAGTGTTTAACTCGGCTCTGATTTATCCCTTTATTTAAAGAGGAAGGGTTAACAGGATCCCAGCACCGCTCCCCCTGCCTCAGCAGGCTGACCCTCCAAATATGGACATTTTTGGGGTTTTTCAGGAGAAAGGAGCCTCTGGGAAGAGGCAGGGAGGAGGGCGGCACATGAAGCATTGCTGATGCCCACTGCTCCACCCCCCTGCAGGGCACAAGAAAACCCTTCCCACCCATAGGCTGGCTCCCTGCGTCCCCCTTGTTAGCTGACTGCTGTAAACAGCTCAGACACTGTCCACTTTCAGGACCTGGACATATAGCCGCAGGTAGCAGGTTCCCTCTGGCCACCCCAACCAAGAATTAGCCACAGGATCTTACCTCCCTCTAGATGGGAGTTGGGGATCCAATGTCTATCCTAGCAGAGTTGATGCAGCCTTAACTCTGAAGGGTGGGGTTTTGGCAGGGCTGGTCGCCTCCTCTAGATGTGTGCTAGGAGAGTTCAGTCCCTGCTGAGGTCATCCAGCGTACCTTCTGTCCCAGAGACCCGTACCCTGGACATCTACTACATCGAGGTTTCTAGGAGGAGCCTCTGTGCTTCCCAAGACACAGGGTCCTTATCTTGGGCCCTCTAGGCAGAAGTGTTTGTTGAGTAAACTGTATGGCCTTCCTGTCACCCTATGGTTCCAAGACACCAGGTGGGGAAGAAGCAGGAAAGATATTCAGTGGATACAAGGGAGTATGGGGCCAGGACCTGGCACCTGGGGACTATGAGTTGTGCCTTAGGATCAAGGACATGGGTAAGAATGTGTTAGAAGAAAAGACCCCAGAGCTAACAAGACAGATTCTTCTGAGTGGATTCTCCCCAGGCTCTGTCTGCTCTGGCCTTGGGTGAATGACACAATCAAAGACTTGTAATAAACATTACAGCGCTTCCTCTGGGAATCAGTCCCAGGGTGACGCCAGCCCTCAGGGTCCTGCGTCCCCAGAAATTCCCCAGAGCCATCTGTGGTGACAAGAAATGCTCTTGAGGTACTGGGCACACAATAGCGCAGTGGGACTCTGAGGTATCCTGAGCCTTGAGAGAGTCGGGAGCTGTGTTCAGAATGTTCCAGAGTCTAGAGGAGTGAATGCGAATGGAGGCACACACCTGATGCTCCCCTCCAAGAACACTAGCCCTCACTTTGGATAGAGCTGCGCCTTGATGTTCGTGTCACAGAATTTACTTGCTCATTGACTCATGGTCTCCGTAAGTCAACGAGCCTTAGTTCCTGTCACACTCTGAAACTGGAACCTGCTCCTGCACTGAGTCCCCACTCTTGTCGGACACTGAGCCCTGATCTCCGTAACATAAGAAGCCTCCGTTCATTGTAACACCCCGAGCCCAACCTTAGTCAAACATTGAGTTCTACTGGGTGTGGTGGTTCACACCTTTATTCCAGCACACAGGGGCTAAAGGCAGGAGGATCACTATGAGATGGAGGTTGACCTGGTCTACAGAGCTCCATGACAGCCAGAGCTACATAAAGAGACACTGGTTTTTGTTTGTTTGTTTTGTTTTAAGAGCTCGGATCCCTCTCTGAGCCTGCATCCTGATTACACGCTGAGACATGATCCCAGAGATACAATGAGCCCCAATCCTAATTATATACTGTGTAAATGAAGGGTTTCGGCACCAGATGTATAAACTGAGGGTAAGACTGCTCTGTGGTATGGTTGAGGGCAAGGTTCTTATTGTAGATATGAGGGAGATTACCAGCCAGAGGCATCTGGAAAAGTGCAGAGCAGACAGAGAATATAGCAAACCGTACATGTCCAGCAGACTGGACTGGACCATGGAAGGAGAGAGCGGAAGAGTGAGAGATGAAGACAAAGAGAGCACGGGCAAAGGAGACCGAGAGAGAGGGGGGCCAAGAGAGGAAGACAAAAGAAGTAGTTGAAATTGCAGGGTTATAAGGGAATGAGAAGATAGGAGAGGGAAGCCCATAAGCTGTGGAAGTTTAGGGTAGGTGTTGGGTAAGAAGAGTTGAGAAGAAACGGGATGCCAGCCTGGACCCTGTAACAGGTACTTGTGATGCTAAGACAGCCTGGGAACCAGCATGCACTATGGTATACTAATAGGCACCACAGGTACCCATTTGTCCCAAGTTGCTTTTGGACTTGGCATTCATCGATTCCCAAGCCCCTGAATGCAATAAGGCCAATCTCTGTCACACCCTGCCCTACTGGTTACATCTTGAACCCTGATCCTGCATATATGCTGCCTCCCCAGCAGACACATATCTCTGTTGTAGTCAGAGCCACAGAAGGAACCCTGATCCCCACCATGTCCTCATTCTCCACTCAAGGAACCCAAGTCTTGATCCTGTCTTATTCTGAATCTTGATCCAGGTCATTCAAACTCTGGTCCAGGACAGAGTTACGTACTGGTCCCTGATCCCAGTTACACATTGATCGTGTCCCTCTCTAAGACCTGGTCTTGTTTGTTCATGGAGTTCTGGTTCTATCCACAGCTGGGGCCTCACACTGGCATGCTCCTCCTACCTACAGCTGCTTCTGTACCCGTTATGATGTCCACCCCGATACTCCCTTCAGTACTCCCTTAGTTCCAGCTTCTCCTCACAGTGAAGTCCTCACTTCATCATTAAGTGCTCACTCACAGGACCCCCCCCCCCCACTAATCCCAATAGAGAGGCCTTTGGTGGGTATGTGCCCTGGGGAAGTCTCGAAGGGGACACACAGACAGACCTAGCCTTTGAGGAAGAGGGAAGCTGTGAGTCTAACAGTCACATCTTCCCCAAGGAAGGAGAAGGCTTCTATTGGGGCCACTATGCTTCTTTACCTCCATGGTGGCCTGTGCTGCTTTGGGGTAGAAGAGCCTTCTCTGGGCCTCACCAAAGAGTGAGCGCATGTGGTGAAGGCTGCTTGGCTCTGCTAACTTCTCTTCTCCCCTCCAGGTGACCAGAGCCAGAACTCCCATGTTATAGGCCAGTTGAGGCTTTGCCTGGGGCAGGTTGTGGTGGGCCAGGTCCCCAGGTCACATTCAGAGGGGCTATGCAGTTCCTTTCCCCCAGGGGCCTGAGGCTGGGTTTTGGAAAGAGCTGGGGTGTCGCTCTGATGCCAGGGCTCTTGCCTGCTAGAGGGAAACACTCTCTCCTGCAGGCATAATCCCTGCCCAGTTTCTGGATGTCCCCTTGACTTGGCCTTCTGTTCCTCCCTCAGAGACTTAGCTACCCCTATAATACTGCATCCTGTACCTTCCCAGCAGTCTGAGCCTTTAGGGACTATGGGCTGTAAGTGGCCAGCACAGACCCACCATCCTGCTAAAGCCTTGTCCATTGCTCACTTTTGCAGACCCCTCAGGGCTGCACTAAGGGTGGAGCTGGGGGCCTTGTTATTGGTTCTTCCCACAGTTGTACCCTCCCTATCCACCAGCTGAGCAAAGCTGCCACCTCTGCCAGGAAGCCCCTTGCTGCCACCCAGATTGCTGTGTTTGTCCCTATCCCATCCCATCCCATCCCATCCCATCCCATCCCATCCCATCCCATCCCATCACCACACTCCATGGAACTGTGTACTTTAAACGTGCTCTTCCTCCACCAAGCTCTCACGAGTCACTCCACCTTGTAGAGTCAAGACTCTGGGGACCTAGATAAATGAAGGCGGTCCAGTGGAGAGACCTGGAGGTGTTGTGTGGCTCAGGGGAAAATGACCACGGCATGCACAAGAGAACCGCACAGTTACTGTGAGCATGCTGAAGGATCCTGAGTGGCCACGTCAGCCTTCCCAGGATTTCTCGGCGCTTTTAGGAAGCTTCCAGGGACAGAGTGAACCTCTCCTCAAGTCACTTGACTCCGTTCCCTCCCTCGAAGCCATGTTGATATACTATGCCCAGAACACTGATAGGGGTGGCCACCTCTGTCCTTTACAGTTTCTGAGCACATAGCCACGGAATGCTCTAGCCTAGGATTCCATATTGGGCACCAGAGACTGTTTCTCTCCTCAACCTGTGAGTGGTGAGTAGCTTATCTTGGCTTTTTCTTAGGCTCTGCCCAAACCTACCCTGATGTTTGCATGTGGCCCAACAGCTGCTCCTCTGCAAGCTGGCTGCCCTGCCTGGTTCCACAGGGGACCAGGAAGCTCAACGGTGACTCTGGATCCTGCTCCACCTGACTTTCTGTGCCAGGCTTGGGAGGGGCAGGCGTTGAGGTGCTCTTGGCATCGGCTGGGAATGAGTATGATCACTCCACAGCCACAAGGCAGCAGCAGCTTTTATAGGAGAGACAAGCCATCTGCCCAGGGTCACACAGCATGGAAACTGTGACCCTGAAGATCTGAGCTGTGTTGGGTAGAACTGAGAGCCACGCAGGGAGCAGGAGGGCTAGTTTCAGCAACTGGGTGGTTCTTGGGGCTCCAAGATCACAGGTATATATTTAAATCTGTGAGGGCTCAGCCTGCAACCCTAATAAAGACACACATGGCCTTCTAAGGACAAGAGAACCGGGGCTGAAGAAGCACCTGCCTGCTTATTTTTAAGTCATGATTTTTGGGACAGTCACACTCTAGTCCAGGTTGAACTGGAACCTACCATGTAAGTACAGGCTAGCCTTGAACTCACAGCAATCCTCCTGCCTTAGCTATTCAAGTGCTGAGATTACATGTGTGAACTACTCTGTTGGGCCTGGTAGCATCCTCTTTAGAGCCAGCATCAGTTGTGTTTGGCTGTCCTGAGTTGCCCTTTGGTTCCTCCTCATTCAGTCCTGCGTAAGGACCAGACTTGCTCTGGATCACCTGGCAGCTCCCTGAAACACTGTTTGGACATTCAGACCCCTAATCCAGCCTTTCTGGGAGCAGACTGAGCACTGTTGAGAATAGGACCCGGGTTGTACCTTGCTACTTCCACAAAGTCATTATCTGGGAACATTTAGCTGAGTCCTTGACCTTAATGGGAATGCCACATGTTTTGGGGGATCACTGGCAACACTTGGGGGTCCTGGTGTTCCTAAACATGTGTTCCTGCCATCCTAGTTCCTTGCTCACCTCTAGCCTGGACAACTACCACTTCACCAGTCTCTGATACCCTACTTTGTCAATTCAGCCTTTCTAGGGCTGCTGGGAAGTGCCAACGGGGCAGCTGCTTACTTCTTCGGAGTATAGACCTTTAGCCTGGCATGCACGGTCTCTGTACCTGCTGTTCTCCACTCCAGGTGTGCTGTTCTTTACACCTGGGTGGCCTGGTAGAATCTTTACATATTCTCTTCCCTGTGCCTGAGGTACTTGGTGACCTTGGGACTCACAGTTACTACCCCACACAACTCTGCTGAGCCCCCTTAAATCCCTGGTACCATGGACACCCCTCCCTGGGGAGAGAGCAATATAGTCCCGTAAATCTTTGACCCCTATGAGGATACTTCCAAGGATCTCACTACCACCTCTCAAGGTAACCCCAAGTAGGTGTTGTTGGCCCAGTTTTTGTTGTTAAGAGACTAGGGCTTGGAGAGGTTTATTTCGGGGTTCAGCAGTAGGGGTAGAAGTTCTAGGTTTAAATTCTGCACTCTTCAGTCCTCAAATATATGCTCTGTTTGGGCTGGGTGCACAGCAGCCCAGGCCTGTGCCTGCTCTGTGCCAGTCCCCCTTCAGCTGAGTAGAGGAGGACTGGCTAAGCCACCTATTGTACTCTGCAGGCTGTGAGTACAGCTGGGAACTTTGCAGACATTGGATCCTGTGGAACTCCAGCACTGGGGCTTAAGGGATGTAGGCTGAGGTGGTCCCTCCTCATACAGCTCATAGCTGGAGTGAAATCAGGGCCAGGAGACCCATCTAAGGGAATAGTGAAGAAGGAGGCTGGGCAAACACATTCGAAGTCCTGAGGTAGGAACCCCTTGTGTGGCTCAACACTTTGTGAGAAGCCAAAGCAATCTAGGTACATGGTGGCCTTGGTTTTGACTATATCTATGGAAGGAGTCTTACCCAGACTTTTTCGGACTTGCTTCACCTTCCTCCTCAAGGGGTGCTGCTGGAGAACCCAACTTTGTTTGTTCTCTTTGCTGCAGTCCCATCGTCCAACAGGGTTATGTTCACCTGCCTCCAGGTTTTTATTTGTGTGGTATCTGGCTGGACTGGAATTAGTAAGGGTGTGGCCTAGGTGACCTGTGTCAGAACAGCTGTGGAGAATGCAAATGAGTGCTTCTGAAAGACCCCTTGCAGTTGGGTGTGGGAACACATACCTGCAATCCCAGAATTTGAGAGGCAGAAGCAGGCGGATCACTGTGAGTTTGAGGTTAGTCTAAGCAGCACAGTGAGCCTTTGAGTTCACGTGAGCTACGTGAGATTCTATCTTAAAAACTAAAATCAACCAACCAACCAACCAACCAACCAACCAACCAACCAACCAACCAAATAGTCAACCAAACCAAGAACTGTCAAACAAAAGAAATCAACACATCTCTTTCCATCCTCCGAACAGAAACCCGATGGAATGGGTCTGATGTGCATACTTCTAATGTTGCACTGGAAACTGAGGCAGGAGGATTGTTGCGACTTTGAGATCAACCTAAGCTATATAAAGAGGGCAGCCTGGGATTTGAACGAGGATTTAGAGAGACCCTTCCTGGCCTCTCTGAGCCTCTGTTCCCCCCTGGCCTTCTGGGGTTACTGATAGACTCCCCAGATCACACCACCTTGTGTAGGATGGAAGAAGTCCCCTGGGGGCTCCCAGGAGAAAGCATGGTTTTCTTCACTCTGACAGTGCTGGCAGAGTGACCTGCGCACTGATGCAGCCAGGCAGCCCCTGGGGGGGACGGAAGTACCTGGCCGCCTGCTGTGGAGGGCAGATTAAGGTGGGCAGTGGCAGGTACCCCTGCGGGCTATGCATTCCCGCCACTGCCTCTGTCTCAGTCCTGCCTGAGGCTACCCAGCTGCTCCGTCTCTGTCCCGCCAGGCACTCTGGCCACCAGCCAGTTCCCAGCCAGCCAGCCCCCTCGGGACCCTGCTCTCCTGCCTTCTCACAGGGCAGCTACATCAGGGTAAGCCCAGCTGAGAAGCATCAGCTTTGAGGCTGTGTTGTGGGGCTGAGCAGACAAATCCAGCAAGGGGCCTCAGTTTCCCCACTCCTAAAAGGGCAGAGGAAGGAGCTGGGCTAGAGCAAAGACCTCGGGTCCAAGACAGAAGTCGTCCCCTGGGTGCTGCAGCAAGTCTTGTCCCCTCCTGGTGCTAGTGGCTGGGGACCTGGAGCTCATCAAGTCCACGTCGGTCACTCTTCATTTCCTAACCTGGTCTGAGGGACCAAACTGTGGCTCTGGACTCAGCCGCAGACGGGAAGCCAGCGTTGACCAAATGGATGATCAATTTCATGAATGAAACCCAGAGCGGGTGAGGTGGGCAAAGGTCACTGATGTGGCAGGGAGGGTACCGTTTCCACCCCCTTCCCATCTGGGGCTCAATCTTTCCATCTAGGTGATTGCCTCTGTGGCAGAGGGCTGTGAAGTGGGCTTGCTTCCTGGGACCACTTCTCATCCCTTCCCCTATCTTCCCCCTAAGTCACCTGCCTGGGTAATGAGGGTACCCCGTGCTGTGCTACCTGCCTGGGGACACAGGAAGGAGCGATGCCTGGGGAACTCACCGGCTCTTGCTGTGCCTTCCTCTGCGCGGAGCCTGGGCTCTGTAACTCCAGGTCTGTGACCAACGGACAGTGCCTTCCCAGGGCCTGACGTCAGGCCAGCCAGCTGCTTTTGGACACAAGCAGAGGGGTGGCTGGGGTGGGGGCGGAGCGGTCTCCTTCCCCACCCCTGCTGGCCGGCTAGAGGAGCTGGGGCCAGAAGGAGCCTAGGGGGTCAGAAATACCACCCCTCCCCTAGACAGAGGGGTGGGTGAGCTGCAGCTGTTCAGACCAGGAAGAATGAAGAGGGGGCAGGGTTGGCTTATGGCCCAAGGCTGTGCGTTGTCTTAGAACAGCTAGGCCAGTCTCTGAGAGAGGAGAGATTTGCAAGGTGGGTCCTGCCCTGGCAGGTTGGGGCTCAGGGCATCCAGGCAGGTGTAGCCACAGACTGCTGGCAGAGGAAGGTCTCTGGGCAGGGCAAGGGCTGAACGTGGCTGGGACTAAGGCTGTGGAGGGCTGTTTGCTCTGCTAGGGAATGCTCGCTAGTCCTCTGCTCCTTGTGTCTATCATCTGTTTCAATCACACTACCATGCTTCCCTGAGTACCCACTTAGCAGTCTTTCTACACTGCAGACCCAGGAGGGCTGTGCACAGGAGGTCCAAGGCCTCCAGAGCTCACACTGGGTGTGATAAAGACTACAGGAAGAAGCAGGTGCCTAGTGGCAGATCCAGCAAGCTAAGGAGAGGAATGAGGGCAGGGCTGCCTGGATGGGCAGAGGGAGGGGAAACCATTCCAGGAAGGGGCAGCTGAACAGTCAGGGTCTGTAGAGCAGAGACCTGGAGAGTGTGATGGGGGCTGGGAGGGAGCTGACACTTTCACACCGAGTCTCAGCAGCCCTTAGAGCCACGGTGGTGGCTTTGATCCTCTGGGAAATGAAAGGTTCCAGCCTCAGTCGGCACTCACCTTTATATTCTCAGGATTTCATTGTATCTATCCCATATGGGCAAACTGAGACCCAGAGAAGTGCAGAAGCCCATGGCTTTCCAGACGGCCTCCCTTAGGTCAGCACTGGCTTCTGGTTGTGGAGGCAGGCCTTCAAGCTTCTGTTAGGCTGCAAGGCTGAGGGATAGGGACTCAATGTCACTTCTGTGGGCAGGGTCTGATTGGCAGGCAAGAACAGGGCCTGAGGCTGGAGGAGCTCACATTTCACCAGCTGGCCAGGGTGCTCCTTCCCTTGAGGTCAGTGCCCACCTGTTCTCCTGCACTTGGGTATCCTGGCCAGTGGCTGGGACTTTCTATACCTGGGATGCCCAGGTACAGCCTGGCTCCATTGTTCCTTTCCCTGCCCCGTCTCCACATTGGGACAGCACAGGAAGGGGTGTGCTGTCCTCACCTCTCTGGTGCCCTTCCACCTCCGGGAAGCTCCTGGGCGGAGCTTGTCCTATCACTCGGCAGGTTGTACAGATCTGAAGGAAAGGGTGGTGTTGAGGCTGCAGATACCAGGGCAGCTGCTGCCTTGCTTCCTGAACCTTGTTTGAGGGGTGACATAGGTGCATGGGTTGTAGGTGACAGACCAGGAGCACGGGTAACAGCAGCGAGAGGCTGGAGCGAGGAGACGGTTCTCCGAAGTGTGGAATCGAAGGGCACTGTGGGTCTCTGGGGAAACACAGCCTCCACAGGGAGGGAAGGAGAGACTTAGCTATCCTTGACCCCGAAGGGCTGAGTGGGCCTCAAAAGGACTGAGGAGGCTTCAGGGGGGCTCAGAGTGATCCGGTCCTAAGCAAGGTAATCTGAGAGACTGCAAAACACTCTCTACTTTTGCTTGTATTGAGGTACCATGACACCAACAGGGGCAGTTGGGAGACTCTACTCAACTGAGCCACTGCTGGGGTGTGACTTCCCGTCTGAAAACTTAATCCAAGGGTCCATCATTCAGCAAGAAATATAGAATAAAGGTGGGCGGAGGTGGCATACACCTTTAACCCCAGTACTTAGGAGGCAGACAGATATCTGTGAGTTCAAGACCAGCCCAGTCTACAGAGCAAGTTTTAAGACAGCTAGGGTTATGCAGAGAAACTCTGTCTCACCAAACAACAAAGAAATGCAGAACGAGGCACCCACAGTGGTGTCAGTCCGGCATGGGCCAGCTGCTGGGCCTCAAGCTTCAAGCCTTCTGAAGGGCTGCTGGGTTCCATTCTCAGGGAGGACAAATAGCAGAAGTAAAGTCTCCTGTCCAAGGGTACATAGTTAGAAAGAGGAGAGCCAGGCCTGGAGTCTGTCTGTTCCGTCAAACTGCCAGTCACGCACGGAGCCAAAGCCCAGTGAGCTTTCTTTATAGAAGCTTCAGGAACAGCTCCAGGCCTGGTACCTGGGCAAAGGGTAGGCTTCTGTCTCTTCCAGCAGACTGGTTCTGGGGCCCATGTACCACTCTGAGTTGGCTGGGCTTCAGCTCCCTTGGCCGAACTCGACCAGGGTCAGGAGTTGGCCAGATCCCCCGCAGGGCCTGGATCTGCTTTCTATTTCCGACCTGTCTGGCCTCCGATGCTCCCGTGGGACCAGGACAGCTGAGTCTGTGTGGGACAGCACAGTGGGTCCATGGTACAGCTGGAGCTGCTCTTGACCTCACTGCCTTGCTATACGTTCAGAGCGGGGATGCTGTGCATTGCCCTGGCATCACCCTTGAGGGGTACTAGGGGGGCGTGGTGGGAATGGGTAAAGGGATGCTGCTAGCCAGGATGGTCACTTTCTGGAAGGCTGGTAACAAATCCCTGGGAATGACTGGTAGGCAAGGGATTGACTCAGAGCCAAGTGACTGGGAGGGGCCACCCCTCCCCTCCCAGTTGATGCGCAGTCAGACATGGTGAGCCTGGTAGGGGTTGCAGGTCAGACTCCATGTCCAGCATCCTGAATCCAAACTGCAGTGGAGTAAAGAGGTAATGAAGCCGGATTAACGCCTTGCCCAGCATCTGACCCGCCAGAGCTGAGGGTCCTCAGAGTGACCCTCTCACTTTGGGTTATGGCCACAGCTGGCTGAGGACCACGCTGGATTTGACAAAGGCCTACAATGGGCCCTGTGTAGGCCTTGCTGTCTTTCTAGGCTCTACACCAGACTCTGAGGTGCACAGAGCTCCAGTGTTTCTAGAATTGTCTGGGGATTTGACTGTCTCCCGGGTTTTAAGGAATTATTTTATTTTTAAATTGTTTGTGTGTGTGTGTGTGTGTGTGTGTGTGTGTGTGTGTGTCTGTCTGTCTGTCTGTGGGGGAGGAATGTGCACATAGGTGCAGGTGTTCTCAGAGGACAGGGGAAGGTGTTGGATGCCCTGGAGCTGGAGTTCCATGCGATTGTGAGTTGTCTGTTGTGGATGCTGGGGACTTGAACTTGGGTCCTCTGAAAGGACAACGCACGCTCTTCGCTGTCCATCCCATTGGTCACATTTTACGGAGGAGGAGAACAAGCCCTGGAGGAGAGGAGCTGCTCCGTCATCTTTCACCAGGACACAAAGCCTTGCTTACAGGGGGAGCTACGGGTTGTCCCCCAGTAAGGCCTGAGGGTTCCCAGAGCCACTTACCTCTCTGTATGTCTCTCAGGAGTTTGGCTCTATCAGCAGCGCTAACTCTATTTAGTCTCCCCCAGTTACTAGTCAGGGACCTTTTCTGTCCCTAGCTTCATGGACAAGTAGCCCCAGGACAGCCAACCTGTGTGTCATCAGGGGGTCCTTATTCTCTTTCCAGGTAAGCCAGCCTCTTTTTCTTCCCTGCTTCCTTCTCCTCTCTTCCCTTCTCTTCCATGAGGTCCTGATGGAAGGAAATCTAAGACCAGGGCTCAATTTCCAGCTGTAGAGCCTCAATTGGCTCAACGGAAAGAGATTAAATAAGAGACCCCTCTGTCTTGGTGACCTCCAGGGGCAATGTGGAAGGCCAGAGCTCAACCTGTGACAGGAGTTCATTGCATGATCAGGATCAAGACTCATGCTGTGACAGGGATCAAGGCTCAGTGTACAATCAGAGATGAATGTTTGAAAAGAGTCAAGACAGAGTGTAAGCAAGATCAGGGACTAGAATATTATCCAGACAGGAGCTTGGTGTGTGGTCAGGACCAAGGCTCTGTATATGAGCATGACCAAGGCTCAGTGTGCAAACAAGAGCAAGGCTCTCACTATGTGACCAGGCTTAGGACTCAGGGCATAATCAAGATCAGGGCTCAGAGTATGAGCAGCAGCAGAGCTCAGTATATGGCAAAGGTCAAACTTTAGCTTGGGAGCAGGAACACAATTCATAGTTTAACTGATTCAGGTATTGTTCTTCTACAATCCTAGGGCTTGGGAGGCTGAGGTAGGAAGACTGTTGCAAGTTCAAGGCCAGCCTGGTACACAGAGTTCCAGGTCATGTCAGGAGGACAGAGACCAGGCCTAGAAGGTGTTTGGACGGTGGTAGCTGGGAAGGAGTTGAGGAGGCAGGGAGGCATGACTCCAGGCTGTCAGATAACCCCCCGTAGTTGAGGTATGTTCTAATGGCCAGCAGGCAACGTGTGTCACACAGCCAGCTCCTGGCCCCAGGTGACTTCAGGAAAGCAGTGGCCGTGGGCCTCTGTTGATGGTGAGGGTCACACTAAATGGTCTGTTGTCCCTTGAGGATGACTTTGCACGGGCCCTTCCTCTAACTGTTTTTGGGAAAGTACCTCATGGCCACACTGAGCATCATCTTGGACCCTGTGACTCAGGCCTCTTTCTATGGGGCGTTCAAGCTGGTTTGTGGTGGGAAGTGGCCAGTAGACCACAAATCCAGGAGGTCGCCACACGGGTGTCAGCCACAGTAGTCTGGCTTTCTCAAAGGCCCCACAGGGGTTAGGAATACATTTACTACAGTGAGAGACACCCTGCTCCAAGACGAACTGAGACAAGTTGGGGATGTGAAGGGTCCAAGCACAGGCCTGGGGTGAACTTAACCCACCAAGAACCCAGCCTCCCATTGTATGAAACCAACAATCAGCCTGAAGAGACCTGACTTCCCATCTACCTGTCCTCTTTGATTTTTTTTCTTTTTCTTTTTCTTTTTTTTGAGACAAGGTTTCTCTGTGTAGCCTGGCTGTGTTAAGCCTGGGGACTCTGGTCTGATGGAGAAGACAACGAGGAAGTGAGTGGGTTGCAGAGACACTCTGGGATGGCAGAAGCAAGTCGCTTAGCCTCAGTTCCTCCTGCACGATGAAATCAGCCTCATTTGGGGTTATGGGAGGATATCTGAGATGGACAGTCTTCAGTGGGTCCCCTATATTGTGTAGTTGTGGCTGGAGGGATCCACATGCCCTCAGGCACCTTGGTCCAGCACAGGAAGCAATGGAGAAAACACTGGGTGCACGTGATTCCCTAGAAGCTCCAGAGTGACTTCGATGTGCGGATGGAGACTGGGGAAGGGTGACCTCTGAGCTGGACACAGAGATGCTGACTAGAGAGGACCCTGGCTTAACTGCCATCACCTCTTAGCAACTGTGAGCATCCTCTGGGCACACACCATCGGTCTCATTCATTCCCTCGCTCATTCATCAACAAGCGTCTTTACAGTTCCTCAATCCTTGTAGATAATTCTTTTTCCCACTGTAAACTTTGCAGGGATTCAACCCTGTCCAGATAGCTTGCCTGGGTCTCATCTCCGGAGCAGGTTTGTTTACGGTCTGCTGACGACTCTTCTCCTGCTGCCTTCGGTGTTTACATGGGCACGGAGATCTGTCATAGGAAATCCAAGGGCAGGAAGGAGGTGGACGAGGCAGGCCCCCCCTGACATGAGGATTCTGGGGCTTGTCCAGACCTGTCTCTGGTGCACAAAGACGACCTAGGGTAGGGAGCATTGAAGGACAGGAACAGAATTGAAATGTCCCTCTAATCTCCTTAGGTCCCAGGCAGGCTTTTTGGAGGAGGGGGCATGAGATTGGTTCTTTGTGAAGATAGAGGCATGGGGCATAGGGCATCGGGCGCTTCCCAGCTCTGGACACAGTGACATGGCTTTACTGGGTGAGTCTGGCCTTAATGTAGGATGCACATTTTGTCGTCCCTACCTCCAGACTGTGTGACCTTGGGCACCTTACCTAACTCTCTGTTGCTTCTGTTTCCTCATCTCTCCAGGAGTAGCTGCAATGTGTTAAGCCCACAGGGCTGAGTTACAAGAGAAGATCTATTAAGAACAGGTTGGAGAGATGGCTCAGAGGTTAAAAGCACTGGTTGTTCTACCAGAGGTCCTGCGTTCAATTTCCAGCCACCACATGGTGGTTCACAACCATCTGTAATGAAATCTGGGTCCTCTTCCTGCCTGCAGGAATACATGCAGGCAGGATGCTATATACATAATAAATCAATTTAAAAAAAGAAAGAGAGAAGATCTGTTAAAACAGGGGTGCATGTTAGACCTCCTCAGCCAGTCCAAGGGTCTGAATCCAATAGAATTCCGTCTGCAGCAGGCTGGAAGCTAGATGAGGGCATCCCAAGCCAAACTGTGTCCTGTTGTACCTCAATCTGACTCCAAGGAAAACTGTCCCCAAAACCTTTTGATGCTGTAATCTCCAGGAGGGCAAGCACATCTGGTTTCCAGCAGGGAAAGCTCTGTTTCTGGCCACTGAGTCTCTCTGGGGGAGCTTGGTGACTTCTCAGGGCAGGGTGCTCACTGACTCATTCGATGTTAAATTCTGGAACTTGATTTCATCTGCTTCCTCTGAGTCAGAGAAGATGGTGGCCTAGCCTGAGCTCGCTGGGTCCCCGGCCTCTGCTCTGCCCTAGCCCCTTCTCCCAGTGTCACTCAAGTTAGGGAACGTGGGTGGCAATGGGGAGCTCAGAGATCGGTTTTGCTTCCTGCTCTGTCTGGAGAGAGGAGAGATGAGGCAGGACGTGTGTCTGGCCCTGAATCTGGCACTGAGCCTGGTACGCGATGGACACTCAGCAGTTGCCGGCTATAACTCCAGGTCCATGACTAACACACCCCTCCCCAGCCCCTGACGGTCTTCCCACTTTTTGGGGAAAGCCAAGTGAGGCATATCAGATGGCACGTGCAGCCCCATGACATCCTGCTAAGATGCCAACTGTGTGGTGCCACCCCACTCTGCTATGTCAGCACACCCCTTCATGCTCCTGTACCTTAGAGGCACCGTTTCTGTGACTTGAAGCCTCCTATGCGTCCCAAGCTAATGTCACCCAAAGCCACGAGTTAACTCGAGAACCATCTTTAGATGATACTGGATGATCTGGGGTGCTAATGCCCCAGCTTTGTTGGTGACCCCTTCTCACCTTCAGTGGCCTGAGGCCTCCTGAGTCCCAAGCTAATGTCACCTAGAGCCATGGGTTAACTAGAGATACTGGATGAACCCGGGTGCTAATGCCCCAGCGTTGTTGGTGACGCCTTCTTGAAACCAATGATTGCATGAATATTCTTGATGAACAGTGTTTTATGGTTCAGACTTGTAAGCTCACAGACCAAGGAATAGGCCAGTTTGAACTCACTGACTGACAGCGCAGGGCAGACCTAGTTATGAAGAGGCTGAGACAGGAGAAGCATGTGTTTGAGGTTGTGAAATCCTGTTTCACAAAACTAACCAACCACAGGGCGGTGGTGGCACACGCCTTTAACCTCAGCACTTGGGAGGCAGAGGTAGGTGGATCTCTATGAGTTGTAGGCCAGCCTGGTCTATAGACCTAGTTCTAGGATAGTCAGGGCTACACAGAGAAACACTGTCTTGAAAAAAACAAAACAACAAACCAAACATGAGACCTTGACAGACAGAAATGCATGGATCCTCTCATGACAGAGATTGCTACTCTCTGGTCCATGTTTCCTGGAAACAAGGACTCAGGCTCCCCTAAAGAGGCTTAGCAGAAGGAGGTCAGCTGCTTTGTTGGGGACAGTGGTGTGTCATGGGGGGGGGTCCCTTTTGACTCCAGGGCTCTGGAGAGTCATGCTGCCCTCTGGTGGCCAATGCTTACAGGTGTAGAAGGCTCACGGTTTGAGTCTCTGCATTGCACATCTTGCCTCCTTCAGCTCCTGTCCCTGAGGGCTGGGTGCTGGTGACACAGGAGATGGGAGAAAGGAGTACATGCCATGCTTGGGCATGGGGAGAGAAGGAAGAATCTTCAGGCTCCAGAGGTCAAGGGTTGAGTTTTGTCCTCTTCTGGATTCCTGTAGCCCTGTCCCAGGGATGGGACTTCACTGTTTTCCCAAAGGGCAGGAGGCACCCACACCCAGCAGTCACAGCCTGATGGGCTCCTTTGTTGGCACTACAGGCCTTCCTAATTCTGGATCCATGGACCTCTGGTCATCTGTTTCTCTGTCCTCCGTGGAATCTTCTGTGGATGCTTGAGGCATTCTGTGCTACCCCAATCCTCATGGCTTCCTGCTCTTCCCTCCAGTCTGTCTGAATGTCACCAGGCAGTCCCATCAGCTTCCTTCATCTATTCGTTGAGGGACAGGAGGGGACATAGGACCATGATCCCATTACCAGTCCCTCCATGTTCCCTCTCCCCTGCATGCTTCTTTCCTTGGTCATTTCAGAGACTTTATCCTAACTTGGCGAGAACAAAAAAACAATCTAACAGCAAATTTTGTTTTTCATTGTTAGCAAATCACAGATTCCTCGTTACTGTTGGTGGAGGACTGGAAACTCCAAGGCAGAAGCAGGGCTGTTCTCCTGGTCTGGAGTAGAGAGGTCTTGGCTCTGTGATCAGACTGTGGTCCGAAATGCCCTTAATTGACATCTCTGTCCGACCACATGCTGGGGCCAAAGAGGGAGGGGTGGCTAGATGTGCAAGCTCCTCCCCAGTCAGGCACTGCGGGCTGATAGCAGGCCAGCTTCAGATCACCTTACACTCACCATCAAGCAAGGAAACGTCTATGACACTTCCTGGAACATAGGCTCAGGCCTGGGCTGGCTCTGTCTGAGCGTGGGGCACATCAGGGACCACGGGCAGTGGCTCTGTGAAGTTGCAAGACCATTTTGTTGTGCATGCTTTTCTTTTTCTTGAAAGATTTTCCCCTCTAGTTTTTTTCTTTTAGTGGTTATTAATTCTCAGAGTAGTGTGTTCCTGATGTCAGTTACATTCATGCATCTAAGCCACTTTGATTGCCTCTTGTCTTCCTATTACTCAAATTTGTCCCTCCCCATGGGTTCCCTTCCTGTTCTCTGATAGGCCAGCTTCTACTTTCGTCACCTCCCCTTATGCCCCCACCCCCACCCCCAGCCTGGCTTATTGCACTTAACAAGATGATCTCCACTCCCCTGCAAAGGACATGTTTGTTCTTCTTCATGGTTGAATATAACTCTTCTGTGTACCGATGCCACACTTCTTTATCCATTCAGCTGCGACTCCATTACTGCAGTTGATGGACAGTAAACACGGGTGAGCAGGTGCTTCTGTGATGCGCTGACTTAGATTCCTTTGTGTATACACCCAAGACATGACATTTATAGAAGAGAGGAACATACCTCAGGGAGGCAGGTGGCCTGTCCAAAGTCACGTGGCTGGGACAGAGCACATGGGAATTTCCACGTGTGCATTGACATGTAGTGGTGTGTTCTTGGAGGGTTGAATGGTATGAGGCAGAGCCTTCTGAACCAAGGTGGTGAGGTGAGTGGGGCCGGGTGGATGGCCGGGGTGCCCCCATCTCAGTCACTGATCCCTGAGTCTTTAAGGTCCCCTTCTGTGGGCCTACTGGAGGACCCTACCCTGAGACACTCTGACCCTCTCAATCCTGGACAGATCTGATCCCATTCACTCTTAAAGCCCAGTGTGCTTGTTGATTTCCTGTGAGCTCCTCCCTCCCCAGCACTGACCCCAACGTGAGGGCTCAATGTCCCTACCAATGTGGACAGCATGGGGGTGCTGACTCTGGTCTCGTTGATGGATATGTGGTGGGCATCACTTGAGAGCAGGCTGTGCCTGTGGCATGTAGACGGTGAAAGAATAGTGTCGCTGGCTGATATCTGGTCCCCTGTCACCTAGGAGTTCTGAATGGAGAAGATCTCCCAGGCTTCTGGTCCCTGTGGATGGGAGTGCAGGGGTATGGCTGACTAGCCCCCTTATACTTACCAGTAGCTAAGACTGCCCTGGGGAGATTCCAGCAATAAAGGGAAAATGGGGGTGTCTCCTCTTAGGGCTCTTTGTCTCTTTCATAAAATAATGTAAGAAAAACTCAAGTGGAAGTTTGAGGACAATTTCATTAGAGTTAAAACAAAACCCAGAACAGGCAAGCTGTGAGTCTCAGCTGCTGCCCAGAGCAGGGACATGGAGGAAAAAGCCACGCAGTTAGAGCCCCATGGAGGTCAGCCACATGGTGGAAAAGCAGCTGCTTGGAGGGGAGGGAGGCTTTAGAGAATGAGTAAGACAGCCCGAGATGTTGGGGAAGCACAGAGTGTCAGGAAAACATGTTTAGAAAGGAGATAGGAAAGGAGAAACTGTGTACATAGTGAGTAGGCTTCCAAAGCTGCATGGTTGTGGCCTGGTAAGTTCTGCACTGGAGAGGAGATTCTGGGGAGGAAAACTGCATATTCTCATTAGATGAAAAACTATTCTGCTTACCTCTTTAGCTTTGTTTAAGGTGAGCCTGCCTTCCTAGGGGTGGTCCTTTGGCCAAGTTATTGTGTTGATCTGGCTCAGTCAAAATGGGAGTCTCTACCCAGGCCAGAGATTCTACTTTTTTGGCCCCAAGGTTTATGATACTGGGCTTTTATTTTCTGTGGTTAGAGCACCCTGAAAAGAAGTGGGGATCTTATGAGGACAATGGCGCCTCCTTGAGGGGAAGACAGGTGTGTGTGTTCCCACATCCAAGCCTCCTGGTCCCTTGGCTTCATCTGGCACCTGTCACTGTCTTTGATGACTCCATTGGTGACTTTTCTTCTCCTCCTCCTCCTCCTCCTCCTCCTCCTCCTCCTCCTCCTCCTCCTCCTCCTCCTCCTCTTCCTCCTCCTTCTCTTCTTCTTCCTCTTCCTCCTCCTTCTTCTCTCTGTCTCTCTCTATCTCTGTCTCTGTCTCTCTCTCAGACAGGCTGTCCTAGAACTCACACTATAGACCAGGCTGGCCTCAAACTCACAGAGATTGGCGTGCCTCTGCCTCCTGAGTGCTGGGATTAAAGGTGTGCACCACCATCGCCCAGGAAGATACTGGGTTTTTATTGCTGTTCAAACACTGGACTCCCAAGATTTAACTGGGGTCTGTTTCTGTCCCTCTCTATCGCCTGCTCCAGGCTGGATCTTGAATTTCAGAAAACTGCATGGTGCCCAGGGAGCCCACAGGAGCAGGTAGAGACTCTGACACCTCAGGGCCTTCTTTTTGGCCATGTAATATCCACAGTTTTTGGTTAAGTCTGTCACTGCTTGGCCTTAGAGGACTGAGCATGGTCTAGCCTGGGGTTCTGGGGTTAATGGGCTGGATCTCAGTGGGTACTTGGAGTGGTGGCATGTCCTGGGACCAAAGTGGTCTGTGACCCTGCACTGTGACCTCCTGTTCTGACTAGATGGTGGTAGGGACCTTGTGCTAACATATTGTCTGTCATTGTCCTCAAATGCCAGCCCAGGAGGCAGGCTGCAAGTATCCCTGAGTCAAGACCCTCCACACTCTTTCAGGGATCTTGAAACCACAAGATTCTGGGTCAGAATCACAGAATTGGTTGCTCCGCCAGGACTGTTAAGCCAGTGCTTGGATGGCCCACATGATCAACCCTGACCAGGAACACCACCAGAGGGCGCTAACATGCCATGTCTGACTCTAACCCTGGAAGGAGGCATTTAGTGGGCAGCTTCGATTCTTGGCATTGTCACTGTCAGGAGCTTTCTTCAAAGGGGTCTTCCAGGTGCTGGGGTGACCAAAGACAGTGGCAGGTGCCAGATGACGTCAGGGGACCAGGAGGGTTGGATGTAGGGACACACCTGTCTCTTTCCCTCAAGGAGGCAATATTGTTCCCCCAAGGTACCCCTCTTGTTTTCTAGGCACCCTGACCACGGGGCACTCTCTGGGGTCCCCATGCTTTGCCTGTTGAGTCTCAGCTTCCTTCCTGAGAGGCTGGCCTTGGCCTTCACACATCCTTTTTTGCTTATCTGTTGTGTCTACCAGTTGGCAGGCTTCTGTTCAAGACCTGACACCTGGAACGGCTCACTCTGAGGCCTAGGTCCATATGATTGCTGCACCTGGGATGTCTGAGTGGGATCCCTGGCTCCCATCTATATCCTTACAATGCTCAACAAACGTGTCATTAGGAGCCAGAAGGTTCTAAGCTTGTCACTCTTCATGAAAAGATGCAAACTCGGACAGCCCCCACCCCTTACCATCTGCTCTGGTAGTCTCAGGAGCTCCACTTGGACACTAGTCGCCTTCCATCCCATCCTGGGGATGAAAGCATCTTGGTCCCACACAGGAACCTGCCATGTTGCTGTAGGACCTGTTGAGTCTCAGCCTTCATGGGCTCCATGCTTCCTTTTTCATGCCAGTGGGACCAATAGAAGACACTGAGCTTCTTGATGCTAGATCATGCATGGGAATCTCAGCTTCTCGCCTAGTCTTCCCCTTGACTTACGGAATACATTGGTCCCCGAGTGGTAAGGAAACCCATATATCCCTAGAGGGAATATCCCAGGGGGCTTTGAGACTCCGTCTTGGAGGTTGATGCCACAGAGGATCCACTGAGCCCCTGGCTGGCTATCTGCTTAGCATGGGATCCCAGGCCAGAATGAATCTGTTTGGCCGCAGCCCTCCAGCTTTTCACAGTTTGGCTGTTTCAGACTACTTGGATGCTGTTCGCCATGGTGAACAGGCACCACACAACTAAAACACAGATAACTGTGCGCTCTCACTGCAGTGGCCCAGTTACCCAACAGGACACCCAGGAGTGAGCTGCACAAGCACCATCTCTACAGTTCTTCCTCCATGACGCCCCAAGGCTTGGCTTGCCTCCAGCTGTCTATGTTTCTTGTCTTCTGTCCCTTTCACAGCAGAGCCTGCGATGGGATTTGGCTTCAGATGAGTTATCCTGGGGGCTCTGAAGTGAGGACATCAACACACAGATGTGTTCCTGAAGCTTCCCTGGTTATAAAACTTCAGGCCACATGTTCCGGACACCACAGGGTAGCAGGACAGGAGACTGAGGATACCCCAGGGAAGCAGGACAAGATCCTGGCATGTGTTTCTACTGACTTCCCTGATGGTAGGGGGTTGGCCTGTGGTCACTTCTCTGTCATTTGGGGCTCAGTGCCATCAGAGAGGGGTGATAGGTTCTGCCAGTGAGGGAAGGGCTGTGCTCTTCAGAATGGTCACAGCCACCGAGGGTAATCAGGATGTGAGGTGGTCCAGAGCCTGGCCTCATGATGGCTTCTCATTCTGTTTGGATGCTCTCTGCATTCTCTCCTCCCTTCCTTTTACCACAAACTCTGTCTTTTTGCTCATGGCTGTCCTCAGGAAGGAGCCTTATTATGCATTTACACTGAAAGGGTATGTCTTGGGCAGGCAAAACAAAGCAAGTATGGGCCACGCTGTCTTGCTCGATCTTCTCCATGATCCTAGGATTATAACTGTTACTACCACCCTCTCTAGGGATGGAGGAAATGAGCCAAGTCAGAGATGACATCATGCAACCCAAGGAGGGGGCTCAAAAGTCACTTCCGTTGCATCAGCCTACATCCTATGGCTAACTCAGCGTTTTCCCAGCCAGGGCCCTTCCTTTAAAGACTTGCTGACCTGGGGCTAGGCCTGGTGGCTGGAGGTGGCTTCCTGGAAATCCACTTAGCATTGACCTCATCCCTGTCCTCTGAGCTAATCTGCTGAGCCTGTTGTCCCTGGGGGCAGGCAGCTCTGGGTCCTCCTGTTCCAGACAGGTCTAAGGCAGGGAGACAGGATGATTTCAGGGGGTTATGTCCACATCTCCAGTTCCTACGTGAACAGCTCTGCGCCTGGAATTTGGGAAGCATCTGACTCAGCCTCTACCTTTCCCTTGCCCGACCCTCATCTTGTCATTCATTGTATAGACTAAGACAGCCTGTGATTTCCCATAGGAAACCTCAAGATTACTCCACCTCTCCCACATGCCCAGGACCTTCCAGTCCACTAATAGCAGATGGCAGGTACTGGCTAGCTAGGTCTGAATTTGACTCTCCACTCTGCATTCCCTGAGCTTCTGCCGGGGAATCTATAAAACAGGGCTGCAGAGCTTCCTCCGCGGGAGAAGGAGAACTTTTGGAACTTTGGCTTTGAACACGTGGTCTGGCATCAGCAAGTGTCTGAAGCATGGGCTGGACTCCATCAGGTTAGTTGTGTCTTCTTTCTGGCCTCTGCCTGCCAGGGCCTGGGTGGGATGGGAACTCATGGCTTCCAGAAGCTGAATGGAAGGCAAACCCACTGTCCCCAGCACAATTGCTGGGATAAAACACCCAAGGTTTTGGGTAGGAGCTGAGGGAACGTGTAGGGGGAAAGTAAGGAGGAAGGCACTGTACAACAGTTTAAAAAAATCAGCAACTTGATGGTCGGTGGTGGTGCACGCCTTTAATTCCAGCATCTGGGAGGCAGAAACAAGTGGATCTTTTTGAGTTCAAGGCCAGCCTGGTTTACAGAGCCAGTTCCAGGACAGCCAAGGCTACACAGAGAGACCCCTGTCTCACAAAACCAAACAACCAGCAACTCAAAGACACACAGTCCTGTGGTGAGATGGTCTGTGAGCTGCTGAAACAGGTACCGAATTCACAGAAGAGCTGGGACCATGGACTTTCTCCTAGGACGTCAGACTGGATATGCCTGGTTTACCTTGACCTCTCTGTGGATCTTTGATGAAATACACCACATTGAGGGTCCTGAGAGGTGAAGGCGACTGACTTATTTGGGGAAGAGCTTTGGGAGAGGGTGAGATGACAGTTAAGTACATGGTTAGGTGGCCTGGGGACAAGATGGGGTTTCTGTCTTTCATGGTGTCCTTGCAGGATGATGCACAGAAGGTCTTAGATTTCTGGTGTCGTTCCTGCCACTGAGGAAGAACAGATGAATGGTCATCTTTGGAGCAGGGAAGAGAACAATCGGGAAGGTTGATTGACTGGATTGGTGTTGGCATTGGTACAGGAGCACAGGACTGGGTGGGTGTGGCACTTTGAAGGGCACATCTTGAAGGTTCCACAGGGTGGACAGTCTATTTAACACAGAGGCAGGGGACAATCAGGGCAGGGGGGCTAGTCTTTCAGCCTGTTCTCGGAAGTGCCCTACCCCCAGAATCCGCTTAGCGCAAAGGGTCTCAAACTCGAGTTGATCATAAATCCCCAGGCTTGATGACTGTTGCCTGCTGGCCCCTGCACCAGCCAATTTTTCCTTGCGCGAGAGCCTTTGCTTTATGAGACCTATGGGAAAGCAGGGGGCTCTAGAAGTTCCAAGGAGGCTTTCTAGTCTGGGCTGCTTAGGTGTCAGGGTTTGAAGAATAGACCAGGTCAGTGCCTAGGGGTTGCCCCCAGGCCTGGTAGAGACGCGCGCGCTTGCGACAGCTTGCACAGGGGTGCTCCCATTGGGCTGTGCCCCCACGTGACCCGGTGCGCGCCCCGAGACGGCGTCGCCGAGGCCGCTCCCCCGCGCGCGCACGTCCTGACGGCGCTGAGGCCGCGTCCCTGTGCGCGCGCGTGCCGAGCCCTCCGCGTCGTGCCGGCGCCGGCTCCCGGACCGCCAGGTCAGTCTCCACCGCGCCGCTCGGGCGGGGGCGCGCAGGGGGCCGTCGGCGGGGGCACCGCCTCGGGGCCGCGCCTGCGGGAGCGCGCTGCGGCCTGTGTGTTTGCTCCCGGTGGGGGCCGCACCCCGCTGCCGCCCCTGCGTGAACCCGGCTAGTGGCTGCCACGTGCGGGGCTGGAGTCGCAGGGAGGCCAGGCGTGGGGACGTAGCCAGCTGTTTCCTTGGTGTGTCGATCAGAGTTGCATGGGTTTGGAAGGGGTGACTCTGCTCCCGTTTCTAGAGGTGCAGAAAATTTCCCCAACATCTGCCCGGTTTTCATCCTCCCCAAGATCCCTACCCAGGATTTGGGGCACCCCTCAGTTTCCTTCTCTGCATAGCTTGGGGCGTAGGACTCCATAGCCATCTCTGTCTCCCGCGTGGATGTCAGCAGGTCACCCTTGGAAACTGGGCACAAGGTCTTGGATCCGAGTCCTGACTCAGGCATCCTGGGCCAGGCCAGATGGACAGCACCTCATTATCCATGGGGCTGCAGCAGGAGCAGGGGTGCTGCTGCAGCATGTCCAGGTGCAGTGCAGCCGGGTTAAGCAGGTGACTCCTGATGGGCTCGGGGTCTTCTTGCTTGGAGCGGCAAGCATGAGCTAGGTGGTGTGCTTAGTCCCAAGGCAGGTAGAGTAACAATCCCTCTGGCTCCATCCTTGAGGGCCAGAGTGGGTTCCAGGCCGCTAGTCACAGTGTGCTGCGTCCCATGGGTAAGTGGTGCACCTCTTTTTGGCTGCATGCTCTGGAGGAAACAGTTTTGGTGTGTTTAAGTCAGTGTAGTGAACTCTTTGGGTGGTACAAGTCACTGCACACAGTGCCAGTGGTCTTAAATCCTCCCACGAGATTATTAACCACAGTCCCCAGATGATCCAGGCACCGGAGAAGTGGACTTAGCTCTAACCCTTAAGACTGGGCCTTATCAGAGCCTTCTTCCTCTACCTGGACTGGAACTAGGAATGTGGACAACACGTGGAGCTTGTGGCCATCACTGAAGCAGCCTAGGGGCTCCTTCCATCTGCCCCTACTCTATTATTGTGAATGGGAGGCTGCTCTAAGGCCACAGGAATGTTCCTAAATGTCCCCTCAAGAAGGAGCTGGCCACCCCAAGATGTTTACTAGGCCCCCTGTCTTGGCCACGCCTGGTGCTTGACGTGGAGGTGCTGGTGGTAGGCTCAGGACCCTGGTGGCTGATGGATAGAGTTCAAGTAAGCTGTCTGGACAGATGGTCATTGTAGATGTTAAAACAGGAGCCCACCAGGACCTCTTCCCCACAAACTGGGGAGGACTTTTCCCAGTCTCCTGCCATCACAGGGCTTGGCTGAGAGTGGCCAGCCCGTGTGGTTAGTGTAGCAGAAGGGGAGCCGAAGGAGGGTCTCTTCCTCAGACCTGCAGGCAGCTTGCGTGGTGGTGGGCTGGAAATGACAAGAGGACCTCTGGCTGGGGAAGCTGGCACTCACTGCCTCAGACTTCTTGGCGAGTTCCCTGGGGTGTGAGTGCTGCCAAGTGGCCTGCCTGATCTCACTGCCGTGGTGTTGGGATACCGTACACAGAGCTGGACTGGGGATGGCACAAGCCTTCTGCTGCCTAGCGGTGATGGTGATGCATTAGGAAGGTGAAGTAGTGTCCCATTGGCATCTGTCCAGGGACAGAGCCAAGAGTTGCTGGGACTGGAGCTGGCGGATCAATGATTATTTCCTCACGCCTCTGGCCTTGCCTTGCTCCTGAAGAACAGAACCCCATAGCTGTGATGGGATTGTGTGCTGTGCTAGCCCGTGCTGGACCCTGATACCTATGATGGGATTGTGTGCTATGGCAGCCCGTGCTGGACCCTGATACCTATGATGGGATTGTGTGCTGTGGTAGCCCGTGCTGGACCCTGATACCTATGATGGGATTGTGTGCTGTGGTAGCCCGTGCTGGACCCTGATACCTATGATGGGATTGTGTGCTGTGGTAGCCCGTGCTGGACCCTTTGTCTGGGCTGCCCTCTCATCTGTTCCTTGTGAGGGTGCCTCCTACAAGAAGCCCGCATACTCCACCCTGGCCACCGCTACTGTCCTGCTCCTTTGGTCACTGTATATTCCATTTACCATCTATCTATATGTGAGTAGCTATGTGAGGCTGGGCCTAGCCCAAAACTGGCTTCCTCATTTCTTTCTTTCTTTTCTTCTCTTCAAGACAAGGTTTCTTTGTATAGCCCTGGCTGTCCTGGAACTCACTCTGTAGATCAGGCTGACCTTGAACTCACAGAAATCTGCCTGCCTCTGTCTCCCTAGTGCTGGGATTAAAGGCGTGCCCCACCACTGCTTGGCTTGGCTTCCTAGTTTCTGACCAATCTAGTCTTGAAGTTTTGGCTCCTGTAAGATTGGGGCGGCAATAGATAGGTGCTGGGAAGATGGGTATAAGGCTCAGTCAATAGGGGCCACTCAGCACTTCCTCTGGGATCAAGAGGAGGTCTTGTATTCGGGAGAGGGCTGTGGCGTGGTGTGGTACCAGTGGATTCTCTACAGATCTGGAGTGCAGTGGACTGGGCTGGTCTTAGGTTGGCAGTGTACATGTAAAAAGCCTCCCCTATATCCTCCAATTGGCCCTGTAGTGGGGGGACATAGAGGGGACTCCTGATGGTCCTGGGGTCACCAAAAGTTCAGCCCCAAGCTGTGTTATATCACAGTGAACAGGGTAATGAAGCATAGATGAGGGTCTGAGGGAGAGAACGGGGCTGTGGGGTTCTGAAGGCTCCAGAGGCGTTCACCTGGTCGAGGTTGTGTGTCTCCTATCAAGGGGTGCCTCAGGCCGGCACACCAAAACCTCACCATAGTCATTTTAAGCTGGGTCAAGGCTGTTAGGCCAGGGATAGTTCAGACAAGGAACAGGCTGCTAGCCTCGTGAAGATGGTGGCCTGGAGGGGTCTCTGCTGTCACTGTAATGATGGAACTGAGACTCAGGAGCGTCTGTCTGTTGGCCACCTGGCGTTCATGCGGCATGGAACTCTCAACCTGGGAGTATTAGTTCTCAGGTCTTTTTCCGAAGAACCCTTGAAAGGGACCCTGGGGTGACAGTGTGTACACAGTCACCTTCCCTGGAAAGCTCCACCCTTCCCTGAAGTTCAGAGCACATGGGCCCCCTGGTGCCCACCTGCCTGTCTCCCTTCCACAAGAGGCCCTGGTGCCTCACAGATGCCTGCCCCAGATGTGGAGTCTGCCGGAGGAGTTGGAATGAAGCTGTGTGGTCTTTACTGAAGACCACACACCACCCTGGCTCGGCTGCAGTAGATCCCTTCTGCCCTGCTCAGAGCAAGCCGACTAGCCCGGTGTGGAAGCTCAGGTTTCGATCACTGCATGGCCAGGTGCTGGGGAAGGTGCCAGTACCGGAGGGGACTCTTTAGTAGTGTCTGGTGACATTGGTGGTGACCACAAGGCCCTTTGGACATCTTTCTCCATGCCTTCACCCAGGTTAGGGGGTTATTATTCTGTCTTACAGCTCTGTAGGACCTAGAGGTATAGGGATGTGCCTGGGGCACCCTGCTGGTTGAGCAGGGCTTTGGATGTTGCCGTCTAAGGCTAGAGCCCAGGCCCATCGCTGTGGTACTATGTGTGCTTTCTGGGGATGGGTTAGTGGAAGGCCGTGGGTTCTCATGGTCTGGTTGGGGACCTCAGGAGCAGGCAGCTCCAAGGTTACTGGGTGTGTACAGTTGAACTCCCAGCAGGCATCTTGGTTCTCCTTGTCCATGAAGAGTGTGAGTGCCCACAGTGTGGCTGTCCGTGATGTGCTGGTGTACCTATGTGGAGGGTAAAGGTCACACTTGCAGGGTTGAGTCAGAGGTGATGCGGCAGGTGACCCTAACTGGGCTGGACCAGTTTGGACATGACTTCAGTATCTCTTCAGTCACATGTTATAGCCACTGTTTAGCTGATGGGCTGAGCCAGGGGCCTGACCCTTGTTTTGAGACTACTGAGGATCTACTGGGCACAGCTAGGGAGACAGGAGTTTGCTGGCTGAGGCTGGTGCCCAGCAGGGGGTTGCCTCTGATCGCTGCCTTTCCCCCCCTAGTGAGCCATTGTGTACATTCCCGCCATCGTCCCCCCACCTCAGGGCCAGCATTAATGTCTTGGGCCACTGTCATCTGGGGAGGCAGGAATGATAGCCTGTTTTACAAAGCAGTGGGGAACAGGTTCTGGGGTTATGTTAGCCAGAGTGTATGGAAGGCCTACGGGGTGTTGGGCTCTTCTTGATACTGTCCTGGGCCATGTCTGCCACAATAGGACCCATCCTTCACCTGCTGCAGAGCCTGAGGTGTGGCTCAGCAAGACTGTCACATCCTGAGGTTAAATGGCTCCTAGTAGTGATGACTTTTGGGTCCCATGACCTGGATCACTGGGGGGATAGAACTGGGGTGGGGGTTGTTGGTGTGGGTGATGTGAGGCTCGGGGTGAGTGTTTCAAAAGGGGGATCCTACCTCCAGGTCTGGCACCACAGTGGGGTAACTTGCCCAGTCTCTCCAGACTGCTGTTTGCCCTTCTAAAGGAAGTGACCTTTGGGCCGCTATGGCAAGGCATTGCTATCCTCTGGCACTGGGGCCAGAAGGAGTCTAGGAGAATATATTCCAGAAATCAGCCCTGAGTTAGACATGGCCCCTCCTGCTGCCCTGCCCTTTATCCTAACTCTGCTCAGTTCCACCTTTGCTGCTTGCTCTTCCGGGGCCTGTGTAGTCCGTGCAGACTAGGGAGGGAAGGAGAGGCCTGCGTGGACGTGCCGGACTGGAGCCCCTGGACAGGGCCAGGTTGAGGCACAGGCAGAGGTTACTGGGACCTAGTAGGTACAAGGGACTAAATGGGCCAGTGATCAGGATCAAGGTGGGATTAGGGTCCAGGTTCCCTAGTGGGTGGCCTTCCGGTGAGGATCCCCCTGTTTTTTGCCCAAGGCTGGACCAGACCCATGACTGGCTGTGTTTCGGACACATCCCTGATTGATCGTACGGTTTGAGGTATTTATCCCCAGGGGCCTAACATCCTTTCATAGGTGGCGTCGGGTAGAAGATTGGCTTCCCTTGACCTCAGAGGACTGTGTTTCCGTCCCTCAATTTCTCCTTCGAATCAGCGGTGGACAGCAAGAGAGAGCGGCAGAGCACTCTAGGGAAGTGCTGGTGGGTTGGAGCCTGACCTGTGGCCAGTGGATTTCTGTAGGCCCCTGGGAGTGAGGCATCTGGTGGAGGCTTTAAATGACTTGAGGACTGGTAAGCCGGCACAGGTCTGACTTAGGAAATCGGGGTCAGGCCAGGCAGTGGTGCACGCCTTTAATACCAGTCCTTAGGAGGCAGAGGCAGGCGGATCTCTGAGTTCAAGGCCAGACTGGTCTACAGAGTGAGTTCCAGGACAGGCTCCAAAGATACAGAGAAACCCTGCGTAGAAACCCCCCATCCCCCAACAACAACAACAACAACAAACCAAAGAGAAATCGGGGTCAGGGTACTATAGGTCTAGCTGACCAGGCTGCCCCAATCTCGTCTTTAGTTCTGAGTGACGTGACAGATGACCACTTAGCTAGAAGGGTCCTGTTAGGCCTCAGTTTCCCCTCTGTAGTGTTTTTTGAACCTTCTTTCCCCAGCTTCTCTTATCTCTTTCTCCTCCGGAGATCTGTGGAATCCTATGGAAGTCTGTTCCCAAGGCCTCGGGTTTACCAGAAACACTCAAAGCCAGGGCTGGCCCAGAAGAGGAGGTGGGCCTACTGCGGCCTGCCTGCCTGTCCTGTCCCCTTCCCATGGGACCAGGGCTCCCACTGCTCTCGGCCTGAGCCTTCCTGTGACTCAGGATTCCCGGAAGAAGTTCAGCTGTGTTTGGAGGATCCCCTGTCCTACCAGGGATCAAGCCCTCCTGCCCCATCCTTCATGGCTTCTACAGTGGCTCCCAGTGTCCCTTGCTGGTCCCCGCTGCCTGTGCCCCAGAGAGGATGCTTCTACTTTCTGGAAGCTCTCTCTGGCAATGCCCACTGGCCCTGAAACTCTGCCAAGGCAAGCAGTTCCCTCTAATCTCCCGGTCAGGGCAGCACTGCGGCCCCTCCTCCAGGGTCAGTTTCCCTCTGGCTGGCTGCCCAGAGGCCCAACATGTGCTGGGAATTGCTGCGCAGAGCTTAGGGGTGCCCAGGACTCCCGGTTGTCCCTCCCCAGTGATATCCCTGCCCCCTCCACTGGCCTTGGGGAACATAGGCACGGCTCTGAATATACTGACCTTGGATGGATCTTGGCCTGCCCTGTCCTTCCTGGCTTCAGTTTTCAGACTTGCAGATAGGAGCTTGGAGTGGAGCACAGGCCCCATAGTAGAATCATGGTGGCATGTCAGTACAGAGCTGTCCTGGGTGGCTCTTTCCTGACTACCTGCGCTGGGCTGCTCCACTGAACTGGATGTTATCAGGCAGGCACGCGCCTGCTCTCTCTCTCAGGCCTGTGACCTGTGGAAGTGCTGTCTGTTGGTGCTTTGATTTCCCTTTCTGTCAGGTGATGCTCTTGGGGCTGGTGTAGACCTACAATGGTTCCAGAGCTCACACACAGGAGAGCAATGGTTAAACCCCATTCATGGGTCAGGTTGTAGATTTGGGCACGTTTGTTGTAAACAGCCTAGGGAAGAGCTTCCTTGAATGCTCAGCCCTACAGGAACAGGATGCCAGCATCGTGCTTGGACTTTCCCATGGCCTTGACCGTGGGCCTCTGGTCCCTGGGTCTAGAAGGATTGTTGTTTATTGCCTGCTTCCCTTCCCCCCTCCCCATTTATAACGAACATTCTGGATAGCTTAGGGACGTGCTTTTGGGCACTGTGTGAGTCTTTTAGTCCCATCTGCTGGCCCTGAGCCCACATTATACCATTGCTACTGTCCTGACTGCTGTACGGAGGATGAGGCTACAGGCCTTGGCCTTGCTCTGCCTCCCCGGGTCTCTCTGAAGCTGCATTTTTCATAGAAAAGTAGAGAGGGGTAGCCCTGTCCTAGAGGGACCCACACAAACTGAGCAGGATTACAGGGGGTAGCAATCACCTTCCTGATACATATGGCTCTATGACCTAGAGGTTTTGTGGCAGGATGGGTACTCCCCCCAAACCCTGTTGCTAGGTAATCAGGTGGGCTTCTGGGCAGTGATGGTTTCATGGTGTGGAGGAAGGGGCTAGTGGGGTGCAGGCCGCATTACCTGGACAGGTCTTTGCTAAGCTCTTTTGGGTTGGTGGTGGATTCTAGTTCGGGGGTACCTCTTTAGTCCTCAAGGTAACCTGGGAGTGGCTACTCTTACCACTCCGCTCCACCCCAGCCAGTTTTCTGAGGTGGGAAGCCGCCGTCTGGGGCTGGCTTCCTGCAGGTGGCACAGTTGGGAAGTGGTTGTGCAAAGCGGAAGGTGGAAGGCACATTGTTGGTATACCCTTGCAGAGTGAGTGGTCTGACCTAGCTCTCAGGCTCTTTGTTTATGCGGAGCCAGAGAGGGGAGCCTCCAGGTGCGTGTGGGAGGAGCCCAGCACAGCTGTGGCTCCTGTTCTTTTAGTGATGGAGGATGTGATTAGCTCACAGGAGATCCTGCTGCTGGTCTCTGCTGTCATTTGACTCTCAGGCCCTCAGTTTCCTTCCCTGTCAGTAGGTGTGAAGCCTCTGTTTGGGGACACTGCTGTGGCCTCTGCTGAAGCGAGGCAGGCCTCCTGGCTTCCCTGCCTCTGTCTCCTCCCACTAGCCGCAGTTCCCACGACTACCCAGTGCAGGAAGCCATCTGGAGGGCTTATTTACCCTCCCCCAGACTCCCTGGCAGGAAGTCACCGGAAGGGCTGTCCCCAGGGGCCTCTGCAGGCCTGTGAGGACAGCCAGTGGCTTAGGGTCTGTGTTATGGAGTCCCCTGGTAGAGCGAGGCGGGCAGGGAGCCAGGAGAACAGAGCTAGGCAGGGCTGGGAGCTGGGTGTTTGGGCTGGAGTGGGGTTGAGCCAGTCATCCAGGGGCAATCTGTCTATCCCTCCCCTCCTCACACACCCCTCCCCCACCCAGAGGAGGCCCAGTAGCCTCTGCTCCTGAGACTTAACAGGATACCAGCGAAAGGTCCTTGGACTCTAGCCCGGGGTGGTCTGTGCTGTGCGTGGGGTCTTGAGAACTGGTGGGGACTCTTTACTGTGTCTAGACCACCAGGTGGAGGCTGCGTGGGGGAGGAGTGGTTTAGACACTGAAGAGATCTTACAGGAAGAGGATGTGGCCTTGGGAGGGAAGGGGCCCCTGGGAGTGAAAAGCTGACTTCTCAGACACTGGCCTGGGGGTAGAGGAGAGGGAAGCAGACAGATCTGGAGGCACAAATGGCACTGGTCCTTGTGGTTTGGGCCCTGCAGATCCTTCTTTGCCCCTTTCTCGGTCTTCCCAGAACTCCTGTCTGGTCATTCGCCTGGCTGGTTAGGCCTAGGGGCCTGAGCTTCTGCCTCACAGGCCATGCCTGTACAGATGCCCTGGCATTTGCGACAGTTCCACTGTCTAGTAGCTGTCCTTAGTGTGACTGACAGGGCCTGGGGACGGTTCCCACGGACACTGCCAGCTAGGCCTGCCCTGCCCCAGGAGGGACCTTGAACCCTGTGGGACCTGTGGCCTGGGTTCTTGGCAGTCTTGTGCCTGTCCTGGCTTCCCTCCTGCCCTGGGGAGTTGGGTGGGCCCTGGGGTCACACATCCCTGCCCCAGCCAGCTATGGGGAGGTCAAGGTACAGCCTCCTCATCCTCAGTTTCTCCCCTTCCCCATCCTCCCTTCCCAGTTGGGGAGGCTGTGGCTTAAGACCCTATCCAAAGACCTAGATGTGCTGGGATTTCCCAGACAAGTACCCTCCGAGACTCTGTCCTGTGCTGAAGGAAGTGAACATGAGAACTTGGAGGGAGACTGGGCCAGTCTGGGTGGGAACAGAAGCTGTCCCTGGGCACAGTAGTGGCCATTGACTGTCCCAGGAGGGCCACTGGCAGGTTCAAAGCATCTACTGTGTACACTGGGGACACCCCATCCTGTGATCCAACCTCACTCAACCCTGGCTGGGCTGAGAGTACCCCACCTCAGAGACTGTGGCAAGACTGGAAAAGGATCGTCTGTCTCCGCGAGGCCAGAGGGACAGAGTGGGGTCAATGCTGGCTCAGCCCATTAATCTTGCCTTCCCACGAGATACTGAGTGAATCTGAGATGGACTGGAAGTCCCAGCGGAATGAGCGGGAGTGTTTAAACCACAGCCAACCCCAAGCCTGGCCAAGAAACATGGGCATCGGGCACAGTGGAAGAGGTGTTAGCCTCTGGGCTGGGAGTCTGGAGCCCAGGGTAAGGCTAACCCCACCTAGTGCCAGCCTACTGGGATGGAGCCACCCTAACTACGATGCTTTCCTGGTATACCCCACTGATACCACAGCTTAGGGGATCTTCCCTCCACTTCTCCATTGGACTGCCAAGAAGTGGGCATTGGGGTGAACAGAGTTAGGTTGGTGTGGGGTCCTAGGCATGTGTGCAAGGCTAGAAGGCAACACTCAGAAAATCCGCAGGATATACCATGCAATCCTTAGGAACATGGCAGTAGACGGATGGGTCCTGGTCCTCAAAGGTTCAGGGGACAGCAGTGGAGTACAGCAGGCTGTACCGGCCAGGGAGGTCTGCAGAGGGTGTGTGCTTCCTGTTTCTTTGCAGCATCTCAGCAGGTCCGTGACCAGTGTGCTTCCTAAAGGGTCCAGAGACATCGCTCAGGAGGTCTTTGCCAGGGTGAGGCTGCATCCTTAGGGACCCTGGTGGGCTTCCAGAGGGAGGCATCCAGGATGGAGATGCATAAG
The DNA here is from genome assembly GCF_037038515.1 of Microtus pennsylvanicus. Classification (NCBI taxonomy): domain Eukaryota; kingdom Metazoa; phylum Chordata; class Mammalia; order Rodentia; family Cricetidae; genus Microtus; species Microtus pennsylvanicus. Next base: position 2,641,925 of record NC_134580.1, read on the forward strand.
AAGTCTGCCTGCCCCATGCCCTTCACCGGCCCTTTGTCATGTAGGAAACACTGTGTTTAGAAGTACTGGTTAATGCTTGCTCCCCACCAGTGCTAGCCCCCACCGAGCACTAACTAGAAACTGCTGAAGAGTCACTGGGCACTCACAGAAAATGCCAGGGACCTCCTTGTCTAAGATTTAGGGGCTAGCACAGCTGTGTGGAAGAACAGGCCCCCAGCAGTTAGGGAATGGGGAGTGCCTGGGGAACCTGTATGGTCCCTGTTGCTGCCCAAGTCTGATGGCGTAGTCTTGTGTTGGCACCCTGGTTCCACCAGCTTGGCTCACTTGGTCCTGTATACTCAGCTTCCTTGCTTTGTGTTTCTGTACATAGGTGATTCTGGTTCTTAATTGACATGCGCTGTCTTCTGGGGGGACCATGGGTAGTCTTGGTGAGGGCATCCTGGGGTTGGAGCCTTCCCTCTCTAGGGATCCTGAGTGGTGACTTTAGGTTGTCCCTATCTTTGTTTTGGGCTCTGGGGTTGGGAGGTTTGGTGGAAAGGGACAAGCCTGCCTTCATCCATTTTCTACTTCACTTGCCACAAGGTCCTGGCCAGGCCTGGTGTACCAGGTAGTAATCCCCGTCCTTCCCAGATCTCACTGGGCACTTCCTGCACTTGTATATCTAGTGAACACCTACTGGGTGCGATGCTCAGAATCAGGTAGACAAGCACAGCACCTCAGTGGGGCTCTTGCTCAGTGGGGAGACCGAGTGACAGGCAACAGCGGTGATCACAGTTCAGCCAATGGTGATGGATGGGTGTTAGCCCAAGAGTCCCCAGACCTGAGGTTCAGTGCTGAGGAGGAGAAGCAGAGAGGACCACTGAGCAGTAAGGTCAGTGCAAAGGCCCAGAGGCCGCACCGTGCTTGGCAGTTTGCAGACCCAGCTGGGGAGGCAGGTGCAAAGGAGGTGAGCTGCATGATGGGAGGAAGGCCAAGGCCAGAGGATAGCTGCAGGTTCTGGGGCCTTCCTTCCGGGTTGTGAGGGCAACTGGAGAACTAAGCAGAGTTGGTCAGGTTCTGATTGCAGTGTGCCTGAGAAGATGGAAGACCTAGGATACCCAGAGGGAGCTGCCAGACTTCAGTTTGTCCTGCCTCCAGAGGCCTGGCCCTCAGGCGGTTGACTTCGCATCTCACCTGTCCCCCTTCCCAGCTATCCTCTGTCTGGAGCTGTGGCATCATCTTGTGCTGGACTCTGGGACCATCCTGGATGAAGACCATAGGACTGTTGGTGCCCATGGTGTCTCTGAGAGCCGAGTGCTGGCCAAAGCTGACTCTTTTATCTCACAGTGGCCGAAGATTGCTGCCTTTGCTCCTTCTGGGTCCCCCCATGGACACCCACCCTTGGATGGCCTGTCTCTCATTGTCTTGTTGGAGTGTATTTAACAGTCCCACAGTGACCTGATCCTGGGGATGCGTACCCCACTACACAGTTGGGTAGACTCCATGAAGGCCTATGTGAGCAGACAGTGATTGGCACGTGTGGTGGTGACTGGCCAAGACAAACATTTCCTGTCCTCAGGGGAGAGAGCTGGACTCTCCTGAGGTCCCCATTGCTCAGTGGCCAACCAGAGCTCCTACCTCTCCTCCCCTTAGTTTACCTTGTGTCTCTTTAGTGGCAGCAGCCCGCACCTTCCCTTGCATGCTGCCACAATTCCACCAGACCTAGGAAAGGGGCTGACCAGGTGCCCCCTAGGTATGGGCTGGTTTCTGTCATCTTGCCCCTATTACCATGACCCACTTCCTGAAGGCGTAAGTCACAAACAATGCCAATTTGGGATTATGATTAATAGGGTGATATTTATTTAAAGGGGAAAAAACTTACAGATCACTTTCAGCCCTCTGCGTAACCAGGAAGGAAGTCAAGTCACCGGTGGAGCAGGAAGTGAAGAGAGAGAGGAGAGGGAAGTGGCCGCTTTTTTAAAGGGAGAGAGACCACGCCCCAAGGGGCTGGTATCTCAGCAGCGATAGGCTGGAGGAGTGGGAGGACCTCCCGCAACACCTCCCCCTTCTGTTTAAATAAGAGAGTTCTAAACCTACTATGAAATTATATACAATAAGTACAAATATGCTATTCTAACTAGCTTAGGTCTTGTATAATAAATAACTTGGCCAAGTCATGAGAGAAAGTAACTACATTTATATAGTCTTCAACCCCATCAAAGATCTGAGAAGGGAAATAATGTTACCTGGGTAATTAGGAAGTTCAGTAAAACAACTTCCAAAACATGCAACAAATCACAGAGACAACTAGCTACCTAGGCAATCACCCAAAGTCACATTAGCAGCGTTGAAGCAACCAACTTTGGCTAAGGCCTAACATAACTGACACACCATTTTCAAAGGCAAGCAACTTTCAAAACTATCTTACCCTGTCTTGGCAGGATAAGACAGCCCTGTTTTATCCATTGATGCATGCTCTGTATCTTTGTCAGTGGTTGAGGTATGGGCATTTCTTTGCCCCAAGGCCAGTTCTGCCAAAAAGAAATGCTCCAGGTGGAGTGTCTTTGGTGCTCAACATTCTCTCGGGAATAGAGTGGTGTTGCCAGGAGCAATTGTGTCTCACTACCACAAAACTCTGAGTTAGATTAAAGGCCATTTTCTACAGCTCTTTGAAGAAGTTGAAGATTATCTATCTATACTGAGTATAATCTCTATATATCTAAAGAACCTGATTAGTCTAATTATAAATGACAAACTTAGATGACTATTAGTCTATATAATTCTCAATATCTATCTAACTTAAAGACTAAGACAATAAACGACTGTGAAACAAATGAGGACAATGACCTCCAAATATAAACAATGTACAAATATACATTGCAGTGGGTAAATATATACCAATACACGAACATTATATAAGTATCTTAATCAGAGGTAGAAATGTACACTGCAATATGGTAAATATATACAATATATATATGTCAATACATAAAAAATGTTTTAAACAGAGGTAGAAACATGAATGCATACAATAGTCAATACAATTTAACTTTGTATCAATATACAAGAATCTATATCAATATATTTGTCTAACAACAGTAACTCACAATTACAAATCTATTATCCCATCATCCCTCTTTTTTTTTTTTTCAAAATGATCCCTGAGCTTATAAAATTCCTCCCCCAACCCTCAATCGTATACTAATTATAATCAACCCCTAAATGATGTCCCTAAACCCAAGGGCAAACTTTACTGGGAGAGGGGACGTCGTCCTCTAAAATTACTTCCAGCTGTCATAGGGGCGACGTTCTTTCTGGGGGATCCTGTGAAAGTAAAATGATGGTTAAATTTCAAGATCAATGTCTTTTAAAATTGCAAATAGTCTCTGAGTATTTTGTGGAGGTCTGGCCAGAATGTTGTACAAGATGTGCACCATTTCAGCTAACCAAGTTGGAACTGTCTTGTGCAGCTGGTACCCAAAGCAGGTCTTGTTGTAGCGCTATCAGTATCTGACGTCATATCAACCAGGTGGAGTTGTTGTTATGGGGCCCCATCTTCTTCCTGGAAACTTCAAATGTCACTTCAGGAAAAACTCATTGTTCATTATGAAAAACTTAAGCATTAATCATATAGATATATATATATATATTCAATGAAAGACATGATAGATATATTCAATGAAAAGTATGATAGATATGAAGAAAAGCAAAGATGTTTTCTAAACTCATATTTCTTTCTGTCCCACATCATGGCTCTTGACATGAGACAGAAACTCCAGAAACTCTGGGTTTTTCTCTTACTAACAGGCTTGGAATTGGAGAGGGACTGAGCCAGAGTCCAACTTCAAAACCAGCTTTATAAATTTAGAAATATGGTTTAATATTACTTACACAACCCATTCAGTTTTCTTGATATTTCCTATCGGGCAGGTATTTTTCCATCTGTCAGTATCCAAACATCCAGGGTCCCTTGAATTTCTCAAAGATGAGTGTTTTCCTGTGGAGATAAGAACAGAACCCTGCCCCCATTCTATATGTTTTTCTTACCACCTGTATGAATATCATCATTGTGGATAAGTTGTCATTTCTCCTTTCCAAGAGGTTTCTCCTCTTCAAATCGAAACTTTATTAATTTTGATGGTATCCACAATTTTTCTTCTCCTGTGGAAACAAGAGCAAAACCCCTTCCCCAACGTAGCACATCTCCTGGCTTCCACTGAGAGGTCAGCACATCTTTGAAATAAATCGGTTGATTTAGTTCAGCAGACTTTTCCATTATCCAATGTCTTTCTGCTGCTGTCGTTCCTTTCTCATTAGCGTTAAGAAAATTCAAGGTTAATAAAGCATTATGTAATCTATTTCTGGGGGTATTTTCGGTCCCTTTCTGTTTGTTCAGCATATCCTTTATAGTACGATTTGATCTTTCTATAACTGCCTGACCTGTAGGATTATTTGGTATACCTGTAATGTGTTTTATATTATAATAATCAAAAAAGCGTTTCATTTTCTTAGATACATATGCTGGACCATTGTCTGTCTTTATTTGTGCAGGTATACCCATGATGGCCATAACTTCCAATAAATGTGTGATTACTGAATCAGCCTTTTCTGAGCTCAGGGCAGTAGCCCATTGAAAACCTGAATACGTGTCTATGGTGTGGTGTACATATTTTAATTTACCAAATTCCATAAAGTGGAACACATCCATCTGCCAGATTTCATTTCTCTTAGTGCCCTTTGGGTTACTCCCTGCAGGCAACGGTGTTTGATTATAGAAAGAACAAGTAGGACATCTCTTTATAATGTCCTTAGCTTGTTGCCAAGTAATGGAAAATTCTTTCTTTAGGCCTTTACTATTGACATGATGCTTCTTATGAAATTCTGAGGCCTGCAACACACTTCCAATCAATAATTGATCAATCTCAGCATTGCCTTGGGCTAGAGGACCAGGCAGACCTGTATGGGAACGGATGTGTGTTATGTACATCGGACAAAGCCTGTTCCTGATTATGTCTTGTACCTGGATAAACAATGAAGTCAACTCTGTGTCATCTGGTATAAATTCAGCGGTTTCAATATGCAAGATAACTCTTTCTGCATATTGTGAATCTGTAACTATATTAAGAGGTTCTTTAAAATCCCTTAGCACCATAAGAATGGCATATAACTCTGCCTTCTGGACAGAATTATAAGGGCTTTGTTCCACCTTACTCAATTCATCTGACTTGTAACCTGCTTTCCCTGATTTATTTGCATCAGTATAGAACGTACGGGCTCCAGTTATTGGAGCATCACGTACAATTCTAGGAAGAATCCAAGAAGTTCTTTTTATGAGGTTAAGTCTACCACTTTTGGGATAGTTGCTATTAATTTCTCCCAAAAAATTAGCACAAGCTCTTTGCCACGGTTCATTGTCTTCCCATAACTTTTTTATTTCTTCAGTAGTAAAAGGCACTATAATTTCTGCTGGGTCTATACCTGCTAGTTGACGAAGTCTCAGCTTACCTTTTATAATTAATTCAGAGACTTTTTCCACATAAGTTTTTAATTTTTTACTTGGTTTATTAGGTATAAATATCCACTCTAAAATAATATCTTCCCTCTGCATTAGAATCCCTGTAGGAGAAATTCTGGAAGGCAATATGACTAGGATGCAGCTAAGATTTGGGTTCACCCTATCCACATGTGCCTCCTGTAATTTTTCCTCAATCATTGTCAGTTCCTTTTCTGCTTCAGCTGTCAGTTCTCTTGGACTATTCAAATCTTTATCACCATCTAAGGTTTTGTTTAAATGAACTATTAGATCAGGTGTTATCCCAACAGCTGGTCGTAGACTGGAAATGTCTCCTAACAATCTTTGGAAGTCATTAAGAGTCTTTAACCGGTCTCTCCTAATTTGTGCCTTTTGCGTTTTAATTTTCTCTAACCCTATTCTGTAACCTAGGTAATTAATAGAATTTCCTCTTTGAATCTTTTCAGGGGCAATTTGTAATCCCCACCTAGGCAAGACTTTCTTTACTTCTTCAAACATCCTTTCTAAAGTATCTTTATTTGAATCAGATAACAAGATGTCATCCATGTAATGATAAATAATGGACTTGGGGAATTGTTTACGAATTATTTCCAATGGCTTACTTACAAAATATTGGCACAGTGTAGGACTATTGAGCATACCCTGTGGGAGGACAGTCCATTGATATCTCCTATTGGGCTGAGAATTATTATAAGTAGGCACTGTGAAGGCAAATTTTTCTCTATCCTTTTCTTGTAACGGTATAGTGAAAAAACAATCTTTCAAATCAATAACTATAAGAGGCCATCCTTTTGGTAACAGAGAAGGCAAAGGAATTCCAGATTGTAGTGAGCCCATAGGTTGAATTACTTTGTTGACAGCTCTTAGATCTGTCACCATTCTCCATTTACCAGATTTCTTTTTTACAACAAACACAGGAGAATTCCAAGGGCTGGTTGATTCTTCAATGTGGTGAGCATCTAGTTGCTCCTGCACCAGCTGTTCCAATGCCTGAAGTTTATCTTCAGCTAGAGGCCACTGTTTGATCCATATTGGCTTCTCAGTTAGCCATTTTAAAGGTAGGGCTGTTGGTACCTCTAAAGGTTTGGTATTTGCTGTATGTTCTTGTACAGCCTGAATGGCTAGTGACCTTTTTCCATAATACCTCATCATATCCTTCCCAGAATTATGAGTTCCTGGAACTACAGGAATGTTAATCTGGGTATTCCATTGCTGTAGCAGGTCACGGCCCCATAAATTTATGGCAATATTGGCTATATATGGCCTTAGTCTTCCTATTTGCCCTTCGGGCCCTATGCATTCAACCCATCTTGTGCTTTGTTTTACACGAGATAGGGTTCCAATTCCCAGGAACTGAACATCTACCTCTTTAAGAGGCCAATTCGGATGCCAAGATTCTGGGGTAATGATACTTACATCCGCACCTGTGTCTAATAAGCCTTCAATAAAAGTGCCATTTATACAGACTCTTAGCTTTGGTCTTTGATCATTAATAGAAGTCTGCCAAAATATACGTTTACTCTGTCCAACTGGGTTTTTTGACTCATCCTCCACATGGATTTCATCATTTAGACCAGTATTACTTTTTACAGCAGAAATTGGAGCTTTTAATTTTCTTGGTGAGGCACGTTCTCCACTGTGACTGGGAATGACTGGGCCACTGTTGGCTTGGGGGCCTGCGAGAGGCCCCTCAAGGAGTTTCCCGACGGTATCGGGTTGCCTTGTTTGTCTGTTGTTGACCTGCATTCATTGGACCAATGTCGGCCTTTACCGCATCTCCTACATATACCTGAAGGCCTAGGTCTCCTATCTTTGTCATTCCCAGAGGAGATAATATTCCTAGAAATTCTGTGCCTGCAATCCCTTTTCAGATGTCCTAATTTACCACAATTAAAACACCTGGCAGTTTGATGTCTCCTCATTGCTGTGGAAATCGCTTCTCCTACCCAAGATTCATCGTTATAACTAAACGTCTCAACATTCATCGTATGCTGAATCCATTCATCCATAGGTGCTGATCTAGACTTTAAAGGCCCAATTATCTTTTTGCATTCTATGTTTGCATTCTCAAAAGCTAGAGATTCAAGAAGTATTCGTCTAGCTTCTGGGTCTGTTACCCCTATGTCCAGAGCCTTAATTAATCTTTGCAAAAAGTCAATAAAGGGTTCTCTCTGTCCCTGCCTAATTCTGGTATATGATTCAACCCTTTTTGCTGGATCTTGTATCCTATTCCAAGCATTTAAAGCTGCTTGGTGACATAGACACAGTACTTCATCATCATAAAGAGCTTGGACCTGTGGATCAGCATATTCTCCTGCACCAAGAATTTGATCTTGGGAAACCTCAATACCTTTTGCTCTTCCTTGCTGTTCCATATGTTTGGATTCTTCTCTGAAATAAATTCCAAACATCAAGGAAGGTCCATTATCTAAAACTGCAGACACTAACTGATGGAAATCATGGGGGGTAGCTCTAGCATTAGAAGCCCAAGTCCTTATCATTTCCTTTACGTATGCAGAGTGCAAGCCAAAATTAACAATAGCTTGCTTAATTTCTTTTAGATCATTCATTGCTATTGGCGTCCATCTAGCTTCTCTGACTCCCTTTGAGCCTTTAGAAGTTGACGCTTTGTCAGAATTAAGTATAGGGTATGCTGCTAAAACCTTTGGTAAGCCAGTTCTAATAGCTGGTGTTGGCATTGTATCCTGTCCTTGTGCCTTATTACTCTGTTCACCAGCTCCAATCATTTCTTCAATCATTTCAAGTCTTTTTATTATTGTCTCTTTTGAATCCTTAATCTCCTGACCTGCATGAGTTTCTAGTAAAGATTGTATGGTTCTTAGGAGTGCCATGATCTTCCTAAATGATAAAATATGCAAAAAAATACTGAAACCTAGTAACCAGTAAATTAAGCTATCCCCATAGTCATATAAACCTTGCATGATATAACCCATTGTATTGGTAACCAGAACAGTAAAATTCGCGTTGGAAACGAGAACTGCCATATTACCTATTATCCAGCAGGTGGCGCTGTTGCCAAGTCTCGACGAAAACACGGTCCTGTTTCAGAGTCCGCCTAGTATTTGTTAAAAACTGGAAAATGTAAGTTGCTCAACAAAGTAAATGTAATTAAATCAATTCCAGAGATGGAACCAGAAACCAGAATCCAGGGGTAGAGAAGAGCAACCTGGAAGCCGCTTATGCCTCCACGTGACAGAGTCACCCTGAGGGGTTGCAGCTTTCAGCAACCGCGTGCTCTGGTTCGCGCCACTTAAGAGCTGTGCTTGCAAGGGAGATTTGAAAACGACTCAGAAAAGAGCAAATCACGCGGGCAGAGACTTCGCGGGCCTGTGGAGTTTAAATCCACAGGCAGCGGCTGAGGAAGCAACTGCTCCCGCCAAGCTGAACAAGCGCCCGCCAAGCTTAACTTGCGGCCGCCAAGCCGAACTTCCGGCCGCCAAGCCGAACTCGCGGCTGCGAGCCGGGAGAGGTTCTAAAACCAAACGTTGGGCGCCAAATGAAGGCGTAAGTCACAAACAATGCCAATTTGGGATTATGATTAATAGGGTGATATTTATTTAAAGGGGAAAAAACTTACAGATCACTTTCAGCCCTCTGCGTAACCAGGAAGGAAGTCAAGTCACCGGTGGAGCAGGAAGTGAAGAGAGAGAGGAGAGGGAAGTGGCCGCTTTTTTAAAGGGAGAGAGACCACGCCCCAAGGGGCTGGTATCTCAGCAGCGATAGGCTGGAGGAGTGGGAGGACCTCCCGCAACAACTTCCCTGCTCAGACTTAGTCCTAGGCTTCGTGGTCCCTCCCAGTGTGTCTGTCCCAGGGCTCCTGGACCCCAGCATCTCACAGAACACATAGAGGCATGCTCCACCTCCCCTACCTTTGCGATGTTTAGCACTGTCCCTGCTTTGGGCTCAAAATGATCAAAGTGTTCTTCAACTGAGGACTAGATAAATATGGTGTGTTCCTACAGTGGACTGTTACTCAGCTAATTGAACGAGTGAAGATTTGGCATGGTAGACGAGAGATCTCGGAAGAAAAGATAGCACAGTGGTTTCATGGGAGATCCTTTTCTACTGAGAAGCCCAGGACAGGGAACCAAAATGGAGGCATGGGGAAGAGGTGAATGAGCGCTTGTGGCTGCTCTCTGTGCTGCATGGTGGTACCCAGAGCCTCACACATTCTCTACCAGTACTTTGCCTCTGAGCTACAGCCCCAACCCAAGTTTTTAAAGTCTTGCTGTGTACCTTAGACTGGCAACAGTTCTCCAGCCTCACCTGCATGCGTGCTAGGATTAAAAGCAAAATTCCCCTTCAATTTTTAGTTAAATCTATTTACTCAGATTAAATAGATTTTAGTTAAATCTATTTACTCAATCATCGATTGACTAATTGGCAGATTTATTGATTAAAACTTGCAGGAGTTGTTTTCCCCCTTCTACCATGGATCCTGGGGATCGAACTCAGGTCATCAGGTTTTGTAGCAAGCATCTTTGTCTGCTGAGCCATCTCGCTGGCTCCCTGAGTGCTGGCATTACAGCTGTGTCCACCATACTTGGTTGCAGAGTTTCTGTCGTGATGAAGGTGTTCTGGAATTGGGGAAATGGCGATGATGGCCTAAACTGTGAACTAACAACCATGGCACTGAACACTTTCGTATTGTATTGTATGTGTGTAGGTATGCACCTTGTGCCTGTGTGTGTGCGTGTATGGTATATGTGTAGGCCAGAGCGATCAGCCTTGAGTATAGTGAGTCTTTCAGGAGTCATGTACCTTGTTTTCTGAGGCAGGGTCTCTCCCTGACTTGGAGCTCATCAATTAGGCTAGGCTGGTTGACCTGTGACCCCAGGATCTGCCTGTCCCTGTCTTCCACGTGCTAGGAAACCAAACATGCCGCTGCACTTCTCACTGGATGCTGGAGATTGAACTCGGATCTTCATGCTTGTGTGGCAAGCACATTCCTGTTCGAACCATCTTCCAGGCCACTATCATCATCATCATCATCATCATCGATAGCATCTTGCAATCTTGGACAGCATCTTGGATTGGATTGATTTGAAACTTACTATGTAGCCCAGATTTGCCTCATACTCATGAGAATCCTCTTGCCTCGGCTTCCCAACTGCTGAGGTTACAGATGAGCATCACTGTGCCTGGCGTACCGGACCCAGAGGGAGGCTCTCCACATGGTCAGCATGTGTCAGGTGTGGTGGTACATGCCTGGAATCCCAGCACTTGTGAGCTGGAGGTAGGAAGAATTCAAGGCCAGCCTCAGCTAGGGAGCTGCAGGACAGCCTGTGCTAGCAAGACTTGCCTCAGACAGACAAACAAAAGTAGTAAAATACGGTGGTGAATTCCATGTTATTGGATTTTATGGGAAAGGAGGCATTGAAAACAGCCTCGCCTAGGGGCTCGTGTTCAGGGGTTTGGGAAAGGACTGAGGTGCCTTTGGCTTTGCCTAGTGGTTGTGATAGGACTCAGACAACTAAGGTTTGGTGCTAGGAACTGGGGTGCTGCTGTCCTTCTGCCTGAGGACCTTGAAATGAACACAGTGGGGAGTCTGGAACCATGAGGGGGACCTGTTCTTTGTCATTGTGATCAGTTCAGGTACTTGCTTCTGTATGTCTACCCTGTGGGTCCCCAGAGTCTAGCCATGACAAGAGCAGCTAAGGCTCGTGTCCCTAGCTCCTGGTCCCCAAGATGTCAACAGTGTTGCCTCTACAAGTCAAAGATCCTGACTTTGCCGTGGATCCCTGGGAGCCTCGGCAGAGTCTGGCTGACGTGTGAGTGGCTCAGCCACAGTGATGCCAAATAGAGCAGAAGTCCCAGTTTACCCTGAGAGCCATTACTGGGGCACTAGGCCCTTCCTGCTCTATGATTCTGAGCTGGGAGCAAAAGTCTCAGCTTACCCTGAGAGCCATTACCGGGGCACCAGGTCCTTCCTGTTCTATGATCCTGGGCCGGGAGCAAAAGTCCCAACTTAGCCAGAGAGCCATTATTAGGACACCAGGTCCTGCTCTATGGCCCTGGGCTGGGAGCAAAAGTCCCAGCTTACCCTGAGAGTTATTATTGGGGCACCAGGTCCTTCCTGCTTTATGATCCTGGGTTGGGAGCCCCTACGGTGCATAACTCCCTATCTGCCTCAAACTTGGTGTTGGTGCCTCTGACCCACTCCTGCTGGGACCCATAGGAAGGCGGGCAGCCCAGGATGTGGGTGTTTCACCAAGCGTCCGGAGGTCCGTCCCAGCAAGCCCAGCCTGCACTTGGTCCCCAGATGCCGGGTGGAATTTCCCTTCAATCCAGGAGCTGGGAAGGTGTTTATGTAGGTCATATAGGCGGTCTGGGTCCGGTATGTTCAGTGTTCATGCCCACCTCCCAGGTCTTGCTGAGTGACCTACTCCTTCTATGCATGTGGGAAGTTGGTCCTATTGGCTTGGGCAAGGTGACCAGGCAGTGGCATGGGCAGCAGTGAGCCATGGCTAGTGCCTTCTTGCTGGGTATCAAGGGCGGGGCCTAGATGACCTAGTCTGATGTTGCTGTATTGGGCGTCTAGATCATTTCACCGTACTTAAATTGGTGTCAGACACACGCTGGAAAGCCTGTTGGCTGTCTCTCCCCTGAGGTGTCCATGTCCAGAATGAGGTTTCTTAGGGGTCCTGCAGGAAGACTGCTTAGACTGTTTCCTGAAGAACCCAGGAGGCATACCAACCTGAGTGTGAGTCCTCAGCCCTAGTGGGGACCTGCCCTAGAGTCAGGTCCATTTCAGCTCTCAGGGCTCTGGGAAGGTGGGGAGGAGGTCTGTTAGATCCTGGACACTGAAGGAATCTCCATCAGAACCAGGCGTCTAGAGCATCCATCTCACAGATGAGCAGACAGAACACAGAAAGGTAGAGGGTGCCACTCAGTGTCACACAGCTCATACTCGAGATGGGTAGCAGGGAGCCAACCGGAGGTCCAAGCTAGTGATTCTCTGTGAGGAGTAGGTTCCGCAGCCAGACGTCAGAGGCTAGGCAAGGCTGTGTGGCAGCTGACAGAGTAAGTCCCCTGTCTGCAACCCCAGGGAACTAAAGCTTTAAGGTGGTGCTAAAGGATAAGCCAAGTCTTTCTGAGTTGCCTCAGTTTCTCCAAGTGTCGTATGATGTCACAGGGGCTGGCCAGGCTAAAGAGAGGAAAATGATTTGGGGATAGGTAGGGCTCAGCAGAGGCTGTACGCTTGGGCCAGCACTGGCTCTGCCAGTGTGGCCTCCAGGAGTGGGGCTGCTGTGTGCTTGTGTTGGGTAATGCATGTGCCTAGTGGCACCAATCTCCTGCTGTGAACTCAGATTCACAGCAGCTGGGGACAGCCAGCAGCAGCCCATTGATGTGATCACATCATTGTCTCAGGGAGGAGGCCTGCTGCTTTGACGCCCATATGCCTGGCATAGGCTTGACTTCTGTGGTGGCCTGTGAAGCCAGTGGGTGGATGGGATACCAATAAACTGATGTTCCAAGGTATTGTGGACAGGGCGGCCTGAGGGAGTGAGGCCCCCAACACTCTCTTTGCACGTCATGGATCTGTGGTGACCAAGTCTTCCACCTGTGTCCTGGGGCTCTCGTTTAGCTGGGCCTCTGCTGTCCCTCACACACTAACCCTTTTGGGGTGTCGGAACCATGTCTCTTACCACCAGGCTAGCCCAGAAATAGCTGTGACCTCTGTGGCCAGCCTGGCAATGATGGAGCCCAGAGGCCTACGTGCGCCAGGCCAAGTCGGCTCACCGTGAAGGCCAGCTATTTTGGACATGGCCTCTTGAGGCCAGGTCAGAGCTCTTTCCCGCGGCTCCTTGGGCCCCTCTGACGTGCATCCCAGGGCCTTGGCATGTAGCCCTACTCCCTACGTGATCTTCAACCCCCTCCCCCCCCTGTGCCCGTCTGACCCCGAGCCCTGAGCTCTGGGTGGGACTGAGGAGGAATCGCATGTAGCAGACTGTGGGTGATGGATGGACTGTCTGAGCCTGCCATGCATTAGTGGATTTGGCCACTGTAAGGAGAAAACACATAGGAAGTGATATGCTGGGCTGGCTCTGTGTGTGCCTCAGTTTCCTCATTCAGAAAATGTGGTGATGAGCACCTTCTGGGCCTCTTCTGAGATTTGGTGTGGTGTATGACTACCACACAGAGAGGCTTTGCGCTTCTTTCAACTCGTGGGTCTGGATAGTGGGCCCAGAGAGGAGCCAGCATGAGGTGGATATGGCTTCTGAGCTGGTCACTGGTTGGTTAATCCTCTGAACTATGAACCATTCAGATACTTGAGTTCCCCCACTGGGCCAGTCTCTTCCTCTGTGGCCTGGGTATACGTATTTGTTGCCTGTCAGAGACTTCTGAGATGCTTCCTGCATGTGAACTTCATCCTGACATCCTGGGGGACCACAGCTTCTTGGGTAGCCTCCTGATTGGTCCTGCTTTAGAGGGACAGGATAGCTTAGGTTCCTACTTCCCAGGTGATTGGAGGAGGTGGGGGTGGAGATTGGATCCCCACCCAAGAGCAAAATTCTCCATCTGTCTGTGGGCATGCTGAACAGGTTATAGAAGCTGTTTTCAGGGTTGGGGTCGGCCATGAGGGAAGGGCCACATGGCCAGCTGTCTTCTGATGGTCCTGGGATTTTTGACTCCTGGAGGAGAGTCCCAAGAAGGAGTTGTAGCTTGTTCCTTGTGGAGAGGAACTGTGGCCTGTGGCTTGGCACCTTGCAGGCAGGTAACTTCTACAGCATTGGTGCCCCTCACACATTCTTGTCTCATGTGCCTTTCATCACTGTGACAACTCTTCAAAGCACAGGTTGGAGGTGGCCCGATTCCACAGGCATCCTGGCTCTGCAGGAGGTCTCAGTGCCTGGTGGGCATCAGGCGGGGGCTATGTTGGACACTTAGTGTGGGTCTCTGTGACTGCTTGGCACCTCTGAGTCAATAGGTGGGACTTACCTGGTAGCCAATAGGACTAAAAAAGGGTATCCTTGGGCCAGGGACCCACTCAGCTCTTGTTCCCTTCTAGGGGTTGTACCTATTGAAATCACTGGACTTGGGCTGGAGAGATGGCTCAGCAATTAAGAGCATTGGTTGCTCTTCCAGAGGACCTGGGTTCAATTCCCAGCACCCACATGGCAGCTCATACCTGCTTGTAACTCCAGTTCCAGGGGATCTGATACCCTCACACAGGCATATATGTAGGCAAAACACCAATGCACATAAAATAAGAATAAACATTGAAAATATTAAAACAAAAGAAATCCACTGGACCGTTCCTTGTGCTTCTGGTGGGGACTTTTTGTGAGAGTGGGGACCCTCCCTCAGGGGCTGTTAGCACCAAGTTAGTCCGAGAAAGTCTGTTCCCTCTGTGATGCTGTGCCCACTCATCGGTACTAGACTTTGGAGGCCTTGTAGCTTGGTTGGCACTATGCCAGTAGTTGGCACCAGCCTGGATGATTCCGAGGAGGGAAATGCCAAGACTATAAAATCTTATGCTGAGGCCACGGTGGGCTTTCAAACCTGTCTTCTCCCACTGGGATCCTGGACCGGCAGAATTCCTGTCTCAGCATCTGGTATCCCAGAATCATGGGCTATGGCTGCCAGTGTCCCATTGAAGGAGCCCTGGGCTTTCCACATAGGGCATTGTTGGGGTTCCAGGGCTACAGAACTGGGTTGGGTTCCCACTTGCCTGTCATAAGCGTGAATGCAGGTAATCCTCATGTGTGCATGGACTGGGAGGCTGTGTATATAGATGGCACAATGGAAACCTGAGTCCAGTGTTCCCTGAAGAACGGAGCCAGGCTGCCCCAGGGAGGGAGGGGTCCAGGCCTTCAGTGGGCTCTACCAGTGGACCTGGACTGCAGTAAGGGTGACATTACATCTCAGTGTGACGCTCCTGGCCACATGGGGGCAGGCAGAGTGGAAGAGGGGCTGTTGGCTGA
Source organism: Microtus pennsylvanicus (assembly GCF_037038515.1). Lineage (NCBI taxonomy): Eukaryota > Metazoa > Chordata > Mammalia > Rodentia > Cricetidae > Microtus > Microtus pennsylvanicus. The sequence goes on from NC_134580.1 coordinate 2,657,387, forward strand.
GGATAGGAAAACTTAGTAGGTTCTGCACAGCCCTGGAGACTCTGGTGGGTCCCGCTACTGCAGGATACTGGGTTTCCTTCCCTGGCACAGACATCTGGTTGATTATCACCCTTTTTCCCAGAAATATGACTGTGCATGTCTTGTGTGTGTGTCTTGGAGTGTGCACATCTCTGTGTGGAGAGGCATGTGTGTATATACCTTTGTGTACATGTGTCTGTGTGTGTGCAGGTGTGTAGTACATCCTCCCATGGAGCTTGTCTCTCTGTGTGTGCATGCCCATGTGTGTTAAGTGTGTGTCCAGCTTTCCTTACATTACCATGGTTGGAACAGCGTCCTGTTGGGGAGGGGAAAGCGACTGTCCTTGAGAGGCAGGAATAGCCCCTCCCTTGTTTATGGAATTTCCACTTCCTGGGGAATGAATGAGGAGTGGGGGTTAGTGCTGAGCAGGAGGGAGCATAAATGAGCCCCTGGACTGGCCCCGGGTAGGTTGGGTGTGCAGGCTTGGTCCACTTTCTCCTTCTACTCCATACTAGAGGAAATGTGGACCCCAGGAGGAACTGATGGGACATAGGGCCCAAGGCCAAACCCAGGTTACGGATTACTGGGGTTATCTGGCCAGTGGTTTGGGCATGAGGTTGCTCACTTGGAGAGTGGACGGAGACTCTATTTCTTGTCTGCACCAGGCAGACCCCCCCCCCACTGGGCCATGATGACCTGCCATATACCCTCCAATGCCTCTGCTATCCCAGCCCCCCCCCAAGAGGACTGCCTGCTCCCCCAACCCCTGCTCAGTAGTGAGAACTGTACCAGACTGTGACCCAAGTCCCTACCCTGTTTGGGCTGTCCCTGAACTGGATCCTGGTGCTGCCGTATCAGGCCCCTGCCTCCACCCCTGACACGTATGGCAGTGATGAGATAAAAGTAGATGCCAGTGGAGGCTAAGCTGAGGACCAGGGTGGTGAGTGTTACTAGCTCTGCGTGGGTGGGTCCTTGGCGGAGGCCAGCAGGGTAGAAGAGCAGACCCTAGAGGGAAGGGTGTTATCACACTTAGGGCGAGTGGGGAAGGGTGTCACCCTTGTGGCCAAGGTGGCATCTTCTTCCTGTAGGATTCAAGTTCTGCCTACTGTGAGGTACCTGGCCCTTCACACTGTGGTATGACAGCTTCATTGTAGGCTGATCCCTGTGTCCCTTGTTACTTCCATGCCAGCCACATCATCAGAAAGTGGGTCAGGACTACAGTAGGAGACCATGTGGTGGTGTAGCCCTGGAGAAGCACAGCCATGGGCTAAGCCTGCAGCACAGAAGGACCAGTGAGGTCCAGAGACTTCCCGCCCCCCCAGTCAGCCATAGGATCTGTCTGTCTATATCATATGACTGTGGGTCCTCCCAGTGGTAGATGTCACTCTTAATTTCCACTGCTAACACGTGGTAGCCTGGTTTGTCATTATTTTGAGCCTGAAGGCCCCGTGAGGTTCTGAAAAGTCACTTCTTCTCATGCTGGTCATAGCTATGCACAAAGTGACAGTCTCTGGACTCCAAGGAGTGGCTGGAGAAGCTCTGAAGGGTGTCTGAAGGTGCATGGCAGATTAGGTGGAGTGGGCCCCCTGCCACTTCCGTCGGTTGCCCAGTAGGCCTTCTGGGTGTGAAGCTTCCGAGTCTGTGGAATTCACACAATGGGAGATAGGAAGGAAGCCTGGGCTAGGACAAGGCAAGCAGGATGCAGGCAGTCTTGTTCCTCTTTGTCTGTCTATCTGGCCACATGTAAAATAGGAATCCTTAGTCTTGGATCTCAGGTGGGGTTTGTGTGTGCAATGGGGGAAAGATAATGGAAAGACTGAGATACTGGTAGACCTGGTGCCTGCTGCTGTAGGAGGATGTGGTCTCTGCATCCCTACCCTGGGAACAGAGTTTGCCTGAATGCTGCCTTCTCAATTCTTCTTTTTTATGGTGACTCTGTCCAGCCCGTGTTTGCCTGTGCTGCAACTCCCTGCTTGGTATCTCATGCTTCTTTCTGCAGACTCCATCCCTGTGATCTCTGGGAGTCGATTATGGCATTTGCTTCCCCATAACCCAGTACAACCATGGGGCCTGGAGACCAGAAGTGCTTTGTAGATGCACATGTGACAGGGAGCTTGGGACACTGAGGGTGATTGGTGGCTTCCTGAAGAATGAGGCCCTGGCTCTGGGAGTGTCCGAGGCATTCAGGGGGAGAAAATAGGGTACCTGGAGGTGTGAATCCCATACCGTCTTGTCCTGTCCCCAAAGGACAGTGAGTTTTGTAGGCTATGGGAGTCGTGGGCGACGTGTGAGCTGTGGCAGGTGGGAGCCACCATTTGATCAGGCAGTTTAAGTCAAACTTTGAGCAAGCTGTGGTGGCTTGCTTGGCAGATGAACAGGTTCTGAGCTCTGGTGCTAATACGTGCTGTATGTGAAACACCAAGCTGCCCTTCCAAATGGACATGTGTGTCTGTTACCAACACCTTCCATGTTGCAGAGGAGTCCTTAATAAAGTCGGGAGGCCTGAGGACACCTGGGGGTCCCTCAAGTTCCCTCGATTGGCAGGGGCAGATTCCATGACTGTTGTCCTTTGACGCAGACGGGTCTCTAGTCAGAGCCCTGAGCCTCCTGGTGGTGCTGGATGTTGTGAGGTAGGGACCAGATGACAAGGTTGAGGGCATGTGGCCTTGGGGGACGTCCAGGTCCAAGTGGTCCTCTACTTACCGGGTGTAGACAGAAGTGGGAGCGGAGGCAGTGCTGTGCTCTGGGAATGGCTACAACTTGGAGCTTTCTTATTTCTGGTGACTCGGTAAGGGAGTTGAGTCGCTGTCTTCATCCTGCTCTATAGGTGAGGAAACTGAGGCACAGAATTCCTGCTAGGGGTTACTTTGTAGGAGAGTAACCTGCTGACAGGAGCAAGAAGAGCCAGGAGCCATGGCTCCAGGGCAAGGGGCTTGGGGGTGGGCATCAGTGGAGAACTGCAGAGGGGAAGGTGGGGTGAGCTGGCCCAGGGCCCTTCAGCTCTGAGCACACGTCCTTAGTGAGAGACAGCCTGGGAAACTGAGGCACCCTGAGTCAGTAATGATGCCTGCCCATGATGCAACTCAGCTGGCCTCTCCCCATTTTCCCTGTCGCCATCCCGCTCAGTCCTGTGACTGGCACCAGGGGATGCTCAGCGTGCTTGTCACACTGATTGAGTGAGTGAGTGAGTGAGTGAATGAATGAATGAATGTCTTCCTAGTTCCCCTTGCTTCTGGGAAAGAGACCCAAGGTCTGTTTTAGTGTAGGGGAGGTCATGGGCTGTAAAAGGCAAAAGGCATGTGGCTCACATGGGCTGAGCTCTTGGTAGGTGAAGGACAGTGTAAGGGAAGGAGTACTCTGTCAGCCAGGTGTCTTTGGCACCTCCTGGGAGGCAAGTCTACCTGATGAGCAGAGAGCTGAGGGTTAATTGTTGGGGGTCAGAGGTCCCAAGTTTTGAGACCTATGGTGCCTGGTGGACCTCATGAATGATTACCTGGGCCCCTTAGGTACTGCCAGCCCTCAGGGGTGACAGTTTCAGCCTCTGGTCTGCAGTGGTGCAGGCAGAGCCAGTGCCTGACAATATGAGGGTGCCCATGGAGAGTGGGAGCCTGGGTCAGCAGATCGCCACCATGCCCCACAGGGCACTGTTCAGTCTGAGCCTTGGTGGGGACAGCAGGTGCCTGCCCACTGGAAACCCAGGTCTGTTTCCTCACAGCTGTTTCCTGGTCACAGCCCAAGGGCTCCATGACATGCAGGGTGCTGGCACCACCTTAGAAGGTGGCTTCCCTCTCTGGCAGTGCGTCCATTTATAGAGTTAGCCTTAGGCTCAGAGGGGCTAGCACTGGCCTCAGGCGGCGCAGGACATCCGGGCAGATGATCAGTGGAGGCACCAGGAGTGTGTCATCTCCTTGGGTCAGCTGCTCTGTGGACCCTTCCCTGTCCACCTTGCCCTACAGATCACCTGCCACTTGAGGCTCTCTCATGCCCCCCATCCCGTGCATGGTTTCAAGTAGCCCTTGAGGGACTAAGTTGGGGAAGCCCTGCCTCCAAGGCATGGGGTAAAGGGGCAGCTGCCATGGTCTTTTCCTCTGGGAAGGCATGCAGCTGCCATTAGGTGGCATAGGTATCCTCTCCTCTAAGGTTACCCCAGACCTCGAGGGCTGAGGTCTCGTGATAGGTTCTGGATGGTTCCCCCATCTGGACCTCTGCCTAGAACGCTGGGACATTTGTTCCTTCCATAAACAAATGGGAGCTTCTTGGTGCCAGGGCTGGGTGGGAGGTGGGGTCGGGGTGGGGTTGAGTGCTAGGTCCCTCCTCTCATTAGAGATGCCTTCCCTGGGGCTGGGCACATGGCCAAAGGGGGTGGGGGTGGCATGGGGTTAGGGTGAATGTTTTGTGAGGGGTTCCACCCTTAGAGCAGTGGGGCACAGGGATGCAAGAGCTTTGGGTGGCTTCCTAGGGACTGGTGTGGGTGGAGCTTGCTAGGGTCTCTCCTCTTGGCCCCTGAGATGGGCATTCTGGGAGGACTCCAAGAAGGCTCTGGCTGTGGTATATATAGACTTCTCCGAAAGGCTTGGGGCCCTGCCAGCTGTAGCAGGTGCCCCCAGGCCTAGCTAAAGGCCCCAGCTGCGGGGGGGTGGTGGTGGTGGGAGCACTTGGGGCCCTGTTTGCAGCCCTGGCTGGTACAGAATCTCAGAAATTGTTGGGCCTGCCACTGACAAACCCTTTTCCAGACATGGAAACTGATGAGCCGCCAGAGGTGACTTATCTGTGCCATCTTTCTTCCAGCCACCTGGGCTGGGGACCAGCAGGATCTCTGTGGGTAGGCAATTCCCCAGGCGTGGTCCAGCTTTCTGGCTGGGTGACTTGGATGGTTTATTCAATTCCTCTGCTGGATGCTGGTGCCTTGTGGTGGGTGCAGGATCTGTGGTGAGGCTGGGAGCTGGTGGGACAGCTGAGATGATATTGTTCGTGTACTGGGTCTATTAACATGGTATTTTCTGGGGATCTCATATGGCTGCCTAGCTTTCTGGGGCTAGCTGAATGAGGACCTTTCAACCTGGACATGATCAGCCCTATTTACCTGGGTCAGTCAAGAGCGAGAGGGATGGCAGATTCTGCTGGGCCAGGCTGGCTAATGTGACTGCTCTCTGGTAGTATGGGGTGGGGCATGTCTCTCTTGGCCCAGGACCAGGCTTCCAGGGCCCATTCCTCTCCCTAGCACCAACTACTGATTGAAGGGCCAGGCCTCTGTCTGGGAGTCAGGCTTGGAGCTGGGTTCCCAGCAAGGCAAGGCCTCTAGGGATTCTGAGAACAGGAGTTCAACAAATTCTGCTCCAGAAAGCTTCCAGGGCGATGCAGCCGCTGGGGGCAGGTGTGGACTGACATCTGTCTCCATTCACGTGGTGGAGAGTACAGGGTTCCTGCCTGGGGTGCCCCAGGACAAAACCAGGACTCTGTCCTGTCGGTGGAGCCTAGGAGCCTGGGGAGTGCCCTGGAAGGCTGCAGTTGCCTTGAAGATGAACCAGTGTAGAGTCTGCTCCTGTCTGCTGTGTGTGACTCTGGAGTGTGCCTAGGTTCAGTGCCTCAGTTTCTTCAACTGTAGGCTGGAGGGGTGGGGTCGGGAAGTGGCTCCTAAGGTGAAGTGAGTACTGATGCCCGGCACACAGTAGCTGCTCAGTAAATACATGCGAGGCTGGAGAGCTGGGAGGGGTCCTCCAGGCCAGTGGCCCTTCTGCATCTGCCTAGCAGGATGCAGAGAGGGGAAGACAGGCGGATCCGCGGTGGTCCTACCCTTCCTCCTTCCTCTTCCTCTGCTGGCCGCGCCTTTGTTTGCCCGGCTGGCGCGCTATCTTTAGGCAGCAGGTGCGGGAGCCGCAGCGAGTCGGGTCGCCCGCCGGTCACCGCCCCCCACGTGACGCTGGGCGCTATAAATAGCTGGGCCGCGGGCGCCCAGCATCCGCCCGGAGCCGGCGCCGCTGCGGAGGGCGCGCGCGGGTCCCGGCCCGGCCGGCCGGCGCATGGAGGCGGCCGCACTCCTGTGGGCGCGGGTGAGCCGGGCTGCGGGCGGCGGGGACCCGGCCTCGAGGACACTCCCGGACCCTACTACCCCTTACTGGGATGGACCCTATATGGGATGGCGGCTCCCTGGCGGGCTGGGTGGGAAGCCCCTCTGAGGTCCGGGAGCTGTGCGCCCTCACCACACCCTACCACGGGTTCTTGGGGTCCCCAGCCCATCCACTAGCAACCTTACCTGTTGTGACAGCGCAAAGCCCTGAACTGCGACCCCTGACTCCTAGTGTCACACAGGATCCCATTTAGGTCCCTTCTGAGGCCAGATGCACTCCCCCTCCATCACTCGAGGGTGGAGCCTCTGTGAACCTCTCTGTGCCTTCTTTTTTTTTCCCCTGGGGTTCAAGTGTTCCCAATTATTAGTTGAGAAAACCTGTGTTGCTGGAGGGTGGGTGCTGGCCAGGGTCCAGAGAAGTCCTTCCACGCCCTTCTGGCCCATGTCCTCGTCTGGCAAACAGGGACAAAAATGGGTCTTGAAAAACAGGCCAGTTCTGCGAGCAGCAGAATGCTTAGAATACTGCTAGAGGAGGCTGGGATAGAGAAGGGCCCGTCAGAGAAACGTCCAGACCTTAGTCGGGTCCATAAGCATGAGGATGTGGTGGCTTGACTGAGTGCCTGGACCCACGATGGTGAGCCAAGGTGAGCTCTGCCATCTGCTTTTACCCAGAGCTGCTGGGCTAGGGGATGTAGGTGGCTGGGGGGCCCATGAGCCTTGGGTAGAGTTCTGGAGACGCCGCCTCCTTGTTCTCTGGACCTCTCAGTCCCATGAAGTGATATGTCAAGGGAAGGGCTCCTTTTGTGGGGGGGCAGCCACCATGTGGTTGAGCACGCTGTGGGCATGTTCCTTTGCCCTCCCTTGGGGTTGTGGCCCAGATTGCAGTGGACTGTACAGCGAATTGTAAGATGCAGCCCAGCCTGGAGACACCTCCACCTGAAACCCTGACCTCCATCCCCTTAGGCCTTGGGTGAGCACTGTAGGTGGTTCAGGCTTCCTTGGCCCAGAAGACCAGCCTGTAACCAAGGGTAGCGGAAGTAGACCATGACTGTTGCTCTTAGGGCTTCACAGCCCCTCTGTTCTTCTGCAGCGGATAGGTGCAGTCAGCCCTACAAGAGCCTGCTAGTGTTCTCTAGCTTCCTGGGGGCCTTCTCTTTTCTTCTGTGCACACGAGGGCATTGCAGTGTGCACACATGGGATGCCCCTCCCAGGAGGCCCAGGTGTTTGTGTCATAGCATGCAACTCTCCTTGCTTATACTCGGGCTGGTCGTGGCTCTGCATGCCTAGGGCTGGCCAAAGCAGGCCCCACAAGGTGCCCCCACAAGGGGCCCCTACAATGCGTGCTGCCAAAATTATGGCAAGGATGAGCTGTGAGCTGAGGCGCTGACCTGGCCTGGAGTGTTGAGTGTTACCAGATATAGAAGGTGGTGAGTGAGGAGCCTGTGCTGCCTGGCACAGAGAGCTTGGACGGTGGGGCCTGTGCTCACGGCTTGAGGCAAGAGTCCAGGGTCCTCGGCTAGGCCCTTCCTGCAGCCAGGCTGAGCATCTCAGGGCCTGGTTTGCCTGGTGGGCAGTTGGAGAAGTGGATGCCGGGACAGGGGGAAGATATGGGCTTAATTCTTCCTGATGGGGGTCCTGGAGGGGCCTTCATTTGGGCAGAAGAATGATGGGTGGGGTGTGGGCTGGGCCCAGGGGCTCAGGCTCTGCACTGGGTCATAGCCCAAGGGATTGTGGTGTCATCTTGTTCAACCCCTCACTGTGTAGGTGGGAATTAGGTCTGGAGAGGCCTGTGATGTGCCCAGGGTGTCCCAGGCCCTCCAGAGAGTGACAGGGGGCTAGCTGCTCTTTTGGGCCCTTGTAGCTAGTACATTTGGAGAGGGGAAGGATGGGGTGGAAGGGCTAATGCCCTCCAGTAGTGTCCTTCCCCCGGTCCCTGCCACAGTGTGACCCCCTTCCTGGCTACCTATTCTGTCATTTCCTTGGCATGAGCCTGGCAGCTGGCCTTTTGGACTGTGGTATCTTGCGTGGCAGAATATCTTGTTTACCTCTAGTGCCTGGCAAGTCCCAGAAAGGGGTGGCTGTGGGTGGAGATTACAGAAAGCCTGAGGGGCAACAATTGAGGCCACTCATCCCCTGTTCCTCTGGCAGTACCCATTGTCCCCGAGACCTACCCTTGCAGAACGATCTGAACTTGTACATTGTTCTGTGGCTAGCAGTCCCAAGAGAAGGGCCCTGTCCTCATGGGCTGTGAGATGGGGGACCAGGCTTGGTGGACTGGTTTCTGTTGCTGTGGGTGTACGCTTGTGGGGTTCTCATTGCTCCTGGGGTGAGCCCTCATACCCTCTTCACCCTGTCTCTGTGTCTGTGTGTGGTTTTTCTCTCACCCCAGGGGCCTAGGCAGCCCTGGCTGGAGCTGTCTGTTCTGTGTTTTCATATGGAGACTCTGAGGCCCAACAGGAACCTCCCATTTCTTTCTTCCCTCCCATAGACTGTGCCTTCCGAAGACCAGTGTGTGATTGATGGAGGAACTCCAGGAAAGCAGCTCTAACTACTGCCGTTCCCAACATCGTGGGTGCTGCTGCTGAGGAGGCCCGTGCCTCTCTGGCCCTCACCATTGCCCTTGCCTCCCAATGGCCTCTGCTGCCAGGCCAGAGGCCAGCACTGCTGCCTGAGCCCGCTGCCCCTCTCCAGGACTTGCCGTTCCCTGATGGGGTAACGTGACAGACGCCCCGGATCACAGGCTGCCTGCCCACCACGGCCCAGAGCCGCCAGAGTTGGTTGAGTTCAAGTTCATTTTCTGTTTGGTCCTGAGTGCTGGGTCCAGACCAAAGGGGACTCTCCTTTACCCACCCATGCAGAGAGGGTGTCCCTGGCGACGGCCCCATAGAGGACAGTGTTCTGCGGCCAGAGTCACCAACTTGAAGTTCTCTTTGCTCAGTTTTTTTGGTTGTTGTTATTTTTATTTTTGCCTCTTTGTAACTACTCCACTCTGAGAGACAGGACTTTGTAACTACTCCACTCTGAGAGACAGGACTTTGTAACTACTCCACTCTGAGAGACAGGACTTTGTAACTACTCCACTCTGAGAGACAGGACTTTGTAACTACTCCACTCTGAGAGACAGGACTTTGTAACTACTCCACTCTGAGAGACAGGACTTTGTAACTACTCCACTCTGAGAGACAGGACTTTGTAACTACTCCACTCTGAGAGACAGGACTTTGTAACTACTCCACTCTGAGAGACAGGACTTTGTAACTACTCCACTCTGAGAGACAGGACTTTGTAACTACTCCACTCTGAGAGACAGGACTTTGTAACTACTCCACTCTGAGAGACAGGACTTTGTAACTACTCCACTCTGAGAGACAGGACTTTGTAACTACTCCACTCTGAGAGACAGGACTTTGTAACTACTCCACTCTGAGAGACAGGACTTTGTAACTACTCCACTCTGAGAGACAGGACTTTGTAACTACTCCACTCTGAGAGACAGGACTTCGGAGCTGCCCATCTTCCCGGGGGAGGGGGTTTTCTTTCTTTTCCTTTTCTTTTTTAGAGTCGGGTTTTGTTTTGGAATTATCAACCACCAGGCAGCTTTCCTCTCCTCCTCCCAAGTATTTGCACAATATTTGTGCGGGGTGTGGGGACGAGGTTTTAAGAAGGTCTTTTCTTTTCTTTTTTTTGGACAAGCACGGGGGTCTCACTGGACTTGGTGTGGGGGGTTGGGGGACCCCCCGTGCAGCCCTTGCTGGCTGGTCCTCTCTGGGTTCCCGGAGGAGGCATGGCTCGCATGAACCGGCCCGCGCCTGTGGAGGTGAGCTACCGAAACATGCGCTTCCTCATCACGCACAACCCCAGCAATGCCACCCTCAGCACTTTCATCGAGGTGAGTGGGCTGTCGGGGCTGGATGGGTGTCCTGGGTGGCTCGAGGGGTGATGGGTGCTGGTGATCAGCTGGGCTTCCTGGAGGTCTGGCTGCGTTCAGGCTTGTGGGCACGGGGCATTGACTAGGCTGTGGTCATCCGGACCCTGGGTGACCTTGGCCTCTTTAGAAACTGAGCAAGAAAGAGGTTGGTGGGATAAGGGCTGATGGGGAAATGCCCTGGAGACAGGCAGATGGAAGATGGGCTGGAAGGGCTACCTCATGGCTAGTCCAGCCCACAAGCTCAGGCTCCAGGAATTCTTGGGGAAAGGAAAGTGACCTCTGCAGCTGGGAGGTGACATGTGGAGAGTCTACCCATGTCTGTAGCCACCCTCACTCCACCTCCAGCATTTTTCAGAGTCTGTGTGGGGTAGAGCTGGAGACTGTCAGCATGGCCTCACTGGGGCCCTGTGCAGGGCTCCTGCTGCAGACCTGGAATTGCTTGCAGAGAGTCTGACGCCGAGTGCTGGGTAGTTCGTGGAATAGACTTTTGTGGTTTTAGGTTCTTAGTCCTCCTCTGTGGCATGGGCTAAGCCCTGTGGGCTCGTAGGCATCAAAACAGGAAAGAATGCATAGAGGAAGGCAATGGGCACCCTATGTCAGGGAACCTGGGCCCTGGACACCTAGCTTGGTGCTCCGCCAGGGAAGATGGCCCCTCTTACCGTTGAGAACCTTGAGATAACAGCAGAGGGGGAAAAAGCACCATGAGTGACCAGGACTAAGGGCACAGTGTGTGACCAGGATGAAGTTCTGTGTGTGATGAGGATGAAGGCTTAGTGACCAGAATGAAGGAAAAGGGTCGGGGTGTGAGGAGGATCAGGGCTCAGTGTGTGACTGGCATGAGAGCTCAGTTTGTGACCAGCGTGAGGGCTTCCTGACCAGAATCAAGGCTCAGTGTCAGACTGGAAGCAGGATGAGGACTCAGCGTGTGACCAGGATGAGGTTCTACTTTCAGAGCCTACCCCTCTTGCAGATGAGGTGTCGAGTTGATAACTGAGTTAATAGCAGGACCCAAGGAGAGACTAGGAAAAAGTACTGAGTGACCAGGATGGGGGCTCAGCATGTGACCAGGATGAGACCAGCAAGTGAGTAGAATTGAGGCTCAGTATGCTAAGGCCAGGGGTCAGAGTGTAAGCGTGATGAGGGTTCAAGGTGTGAGTAGGGTTGGGACCGAGTCCTGAGCTGGGTGGTAGCTTTCTCCTTCATGGACTCTGCAACGTCCCCATGGTCTCTGAGGCTCCCATGGTCTCTGAGGTAGACGCTCCCCCGTTTTCCTTGCACTCTCAGAATAGTAGGGTCCTGGCCTTGCTGTGTCTGGTGTTCCCATCTCATGGCAGCAAGACCCAGTCATACCTCACCATTCCCAAAATACCCACTGGGAGCAGGTAGGTGGGGGCTGGCCCTGCTTGTGGCCCTGGGTATAAATACCCCATGTTGGCTGTGAGCTGTGTGAACTTTCCTCTGAAGGGATGGGGCTTCCCCAGTGGTGTGTGGTGCCACCCTGCTGACTCGAGTCTCCAGCCCCTGAGGTTTTCTTGCTGGAGACTCCAAAGGACCTTTGCGGAACACACTCCTGCAGTCCAGGAAGAGCGGGCCGTGCAGATGCAAGGGGCTCCCTGAGGCCTGGGCTACCCTTCCAAGGACTGGGTGATTTTATTGGAGAGCGAGGCCTTGCTGCTGAGACCTTTTGTCCTGGATGCTGCAGTGGCGTGGGGGACAAGATGGGGCTGAAATCATGGTGGTTGAACATGTTAGTGAACACAGGCGGGCTCCTTAGCATCTCCAGGTCGGACAGGGGCAGATGACCCGGAAGCACCAGCGGAGGTTACTTTGTCAGTCACTAAGCCTTCAGGCCCACCTGCTGGTTTATGAAGTCTGCTTGTCTCAGAGGAGGCAGTCATAGGGGACACCTCTCTGTTTCGGGGCTGCAGAGGGGCAGGCAGACCTTTGGGGACTCAGCATGGGCAGAGCTCTAGGCTGAACTCTGAACCACTGGGTCTTTCCTTCTTCCTACCCCAGGACCTGAAGAAGTATGGGGCTACCACCGTGGTGCGTGTGTGTGAAGTGACCTACGATAAGACCCCTCTGGAGAAGGACGGCATCACTGTTGTGGTGAGGGACATGTAGCTCTGGGCACTGTGACTGTCTGGACAGTAGATTTGGGGCTCTTCACTGTGAGGCTGGGTCCTCTGCTGCCACCTGATACATGCTGGACTCTCTGTGCCTAGTCTGGTGTTTGGGGCAGATGACTCTGACAGAGTCGTCTCCACGGCACCCACCTTCCCAGACTAGCCTCCGAGGTCAGGTTGCACATGCTCAGTGCTCTTGACTGTAGTTTCTAAACACCTGGCTTGTCTGTGTTGGAGTCTGTGGGTCCTGTTAGGTGTTCCGAGTCCATTGGCAGCCTGTAGCCTCTGTGTGGTTCCTTTATGGAACAATTGAGGCTTGGAGTCAGATATTCTCTGAGACCACAGCTGAAGTAGGAGGGCGTACATGAGGAGTGGCCTTTCCCTAATGGTGCTGCCTCTCCACCTGCACTATGGGTTGGGGTTGGGCCCCGCTGGCTCTGGCTGGTGAAGATGGAGACCCCGTTTCAGATGAGGTAGGGCTCAGCAGGTGCCTGCCTGGCTTCCCCCCGCGGCTTCCAGGGCCCTCTGTTCAGCCTCTCATTGCCTGCCATGTGGGAGCCTGTCTCCTGGCAGCAGTGAGTCCCAGGAGACCCTGTGCAGAGGCCATGGGTAGGGATCCTAGCTGCTGTTTCCTTGGCGTCCTGACCCTGGGGGCTGAGTGGCAGAGAGGCACTCTGGTGCTTAGAGGGTCAGAGCAGAGCCAATTCCTGGGCACAAGGCCTCTCTTCCCAGTGTGGAGCCTGGATGAGTCAGGCCTCACGCACCAGACCCTGTCTGACTGTGCTGAGGCCCTGGTGTCCTGTCCTCAACACCAGAGTGACCCTGGGCTACTCCTCTGTGAGGACCGTGTGTTGACGGGGTTTCACATCCACTGCATGGCAGTTTGTACAGGAGGGAGGAGGTTGGGGTCACCTAGGCCTGGCAGGACTCCTCCCGTGGACCCTTTCCTGCTGTGAGATCCTACAGGCTGTTTTGACCCTCAAGGGCCTCCCATAGTGTGGGTGTTTAGGGAAGTGTGAGACAAAGGCCCGTCAGCATCTCCGTACCAAGTTCCCCAGCCGATCTCCCTTCCTCAGGAGACACTTTGGTTAGACTTAGAACAGCCACGTAAGCTGGTGACCTCCAGGAGCTGCCGAGAGGTAGAGACCCCAAGAGCTACCCTCCATCAGCCAGCTCCTGCAGACCCATGCTGGTTCTCCCTGGAACCAGCGGGTCCAAGTCTGGACCGATAGGTGATGAGTCTCACCTCTGTCTTCTCCACACTATGTCCCAGCATACCTTGGGCTGGAGCCTTCTCCGTGTGGGCCGGTCTTCCCCTCCCTCCTAAAATCCTGAGGGACAGGGGAAGGAAAGCTAACATCCATAGGGCAAGTCCTTAAGCATCTTTCTCCATAGGATTGGCCCTTTGATGACGGGGCGCCCCCTCCTGGCAAGGTGGTGGAGGACTGGCTGAGCCTACTGAAGGCCAAGTTCTACAATGACCCGGGCAGCTGCGTGGCTGTGCACTGTGTGGCGGGTCTGGGAAGGTGAGTGGTGGGTGGCGCTCCTGGCTCCGTTGCTGCTGGGAGCTCAACTTTTGCTTCTGTGGTCTGACTTCATTGTTTTGTGAGTTTGGATGTGGGCCATATCCACTTGACCTTTTGAAGGCCCCGGGTTCCCAGGCAAGTCCTTTCCCAGCCTGGCAGGGAGGGCTTCCCGCTAGGATCCAGTCACTGCGCCCCATGCAGCAAAAGAGCTGCCGCAGAGACATACTGGTCACCCAGGTCTGACCCCTGTTTGAGGAGGAACAGCTGTCCACACTAGCTGGAAATGAGCCAGGCGAGGGAGCATGGACTGGAGGGCATGCTCAATAGCCAGTATGCTTGTAGCTCTTTTTCTAGGAGTTTAGGCACAAAGAGGTTTTCTACATTGCCCTAGGTTGCACAGGAGGGGCAAGGGGAACCAGACTAGAGCAGCTAGTTGAGCTATCTGGAGTCTGTATCCTCCATGGGCAAGCGGAGGGACTTGGGTCTCATGTGCCCACCTTTGTCAGGTGGCCCGAGGCAGGGGCGAGATGGGGTATGGGGTCTCAGATAATCTCAGCTCTGCTTCTCCCTGCAGGGCTCCAGTGCTCGTGGCTCTTGCCCTTATCGAGAGCGGGATGAAGTATGAGGATGCCATCCAGTTCATCCGACAGTGAGTAACCAGTGGGTGGGGATGGCACGTAGGGCTCCACCGTGGATCTCGGCAGCTGGGCGGGGCTTCGGCTGTTGGCCTCTCCTTGCCCCTCACCTCTTACTTCTGTAGCTAGGTCTTTCCTCTCTGCCCTTCCTGGCTGCTCCCAAGCCAGTACCTCCTTGTGGTATGGTAGCCTTCCTGGAGGATCCCGTCTTTCCGATCTTCCAGGCAAGGACTGAAGAGTTGATGCTGCAGTCCTAGCCTGTGGCGTGTGTGTACATGTGTGCACGTGTGTGTGTGTGTGTGTGTGATATCCACCGTGGATATGTGGATGCCTTTGTGCTGCCTGAAATAGGCACACATCTCTTCTCCCTGGGCAGGCCCTGTAAGACTGTAGCAGTATGGGCCTACTAGCCTGCAGGCATCCTTAGGGGAGCCTGGACTATAGAGATGGGTAGGCAACCTAAAGAGCTATGCTTAGCACAGGCACACAGCTCTCTTTACCGTGGTACAGCCCTGCAGAGGTGCCGGCTAGCTAGGGTGAAATGCACCCTAGCCTTTACTAAGTCCAGCGCCCCCAGCCTCTCCCCAGAGCCCCAGCTTAGCCTACTTCCTGTGGGTCTATCCACTCCAGTTCCCCCAGAGTCCCACAGGGTCTGAAGTTTCCTGAGGGAAAGCAAGGTGTCCAAGCCAGGCTTACTGATCCTCCGTCCCTGTCTGCAGGAAGCGCCGTGGGGCCATCAACAGCAAGCAGCTCACCTACCTGGAGAAGTACCGGCCTAAGCAGAGACTGCGGTTCAAAGACCCACACACGCACAAGACTAGATGCTGTGTCATGTAGCTCAGGCCCTGGCCCTGTCTACCCATTACTCCCGTGCCTCAGTGTGTCTGTGTCTAAGGAGCCCAGTGGCCGTGTGTGTTCCTGCTCTGTCCCTGTCTGTGCCCACGGCTGTCCCTGGACCTCCTGCCATTTCCGTCCAGCCCCACCATCCCCTGCCCAGGCCTTTCCCTGGCCTGTGCACCACAGGTGGGTGTTTTTAACCACTGGGCCCAGGGCTTCAGCGGCGCTGCCCTCACCCTAACCTGTTTTCAGCACCTTTTGTTACCAGATCCTGGGCCTTCAGGTGCTCTGGACTCTCAAGGCAATAAATCAGGAGCTGTGGATGTGTGTAAGGAGTGGTGCAGAGCCGGGGAATGGGGTCTGAATCTTGGGAGGCCATGTTCCCTCCTCTGTGGTCCTGTGTAGAATTGCTGCTCTGTGCCTCCCTAGCATCCTCTGGTGGCCATGCAGCTCTCTGCAGTCTGCCTTGTTTCGACAAGTTCTTGACATTTCAGCCTGGATCCCCAGCTCCGACTGGTGACAGTTTGGGGGTTGGAACATTAGAAGGTGAGGCTGGGTCACCTCTGTAGGACAGAGTAGGGTTCACTTGGAACTTTCAGTGGCCTCCACTCCCCTGCCCCATGTGATCTGTGAGATTTGACCACAGTGGCCACCAGCCTGGGAAATGACTTCCACTGCTCAGAGGAGGAGGAGGGCAGGGCAGCAGAGTGGTGTGGAGTATGTTAGCTCTGAGAGTGTGGGAAGGCTGGGTGCCCGTGG
Source organism: Microtus pennsylvanicus (assembly GCF_037038515.1). Taxonomy (NCBI): domain Eukaryota; kingdom Metazoa; phylum Chordata; class Mammalia; order Rodentia; family Cricetidae; genus Microtus; species Microtus pennsylvanicus. The sequence goes on from NC_134580.1 coordinate 2,673,283, forward strand.
AGGGCCTGATCTTCCTGCTCTCAAGTTCTGAGCAGATCTGGCTCTTAGCTGAGGAAAGGGGACAGTGAGGGACAGGGCTGGCTACACATGTCACTGTGGACATGCTCTCTGTCCTTTGGCATTGACACCACTTGTGGACATAATCCTCAGGCCTTTACAAACCTGTCCTTTCTGTGCCTATAACAGTCCCAGGACCTCTCTCACCTGCACTGGTCACCCGCCTTGAACCCTTCCCTCTTCAAGCTCCTCATGCCTGCACGTGGCCTCCTGTTCTACCTAGCCCTGAATTAGATCCCAGAAACCTCAGGGGCCTGCTTAGAGCCCCAGCAATCACTGTTTCTGCCTGTCTCAGTCAGGCAGGCCTTGTGGCGAGGTGCAGCCATTTGGGGGTGTTCCTTTCCCAAACTCAGTAGTGGTGACCTTGTGTGTGCTGGAAACTCACGACACCTGTGGCATGTTTGCACAAAGTCACTGTTTCTTTTTTCAGTCTGCCATCCAAGTTTTCCACACGATGTCCCTGCCCCAGGGGGGACATAGTCCAGGAGCTGGGAGATATGGGCAATGGGGATCCCCCTCAGGTGAGGGTGTGTGTGCAGGGTCTACCTGACAGGTTCCATAAGACCTGGGGGATGGAGCGTGGAGCGTGGAGGCTTTTGGGTGGTGGGCACAGAGCCTGAGCTTGGAGGGCTAGCTAGAGGGTCCCTTGCTGTAGCTGGCTGATCTGATGGGTCCTGAGAATGACATGCCATGGTGAGTCTCCTAAGCTCTGCCTGAGAAGGGATTCAGGGGTACTCTCAGGGAGTCAGGCAACCTCTTTTAGATTGTTGAAAACTTGTGGGGGGGTCTACAGCTGGGGCTGACTGGCCCTGTTAGAGGAAGATGCTGCCTTGTAATGGGGAAGCCTGCTGGGGTGCCCTTCCCTTCCACCTGCTCCACGTGCCCTGCATAGCTCTCAGCTGGGGACACTGGAGACTTTCCTCTCAGGCCCCACTCCCAGAGAATGACCATGCTTAGCTGTGGGCACTATGGCCTCGGCCCTGGTCACGTGGAGTTGATTCCACCCCTGAGATCTTCAAGTTGATCTGTTCCGCCCCTGCTTGTCTGTCCCGTCTGTGCCTCTGAATCTTGCTAGTATCTTTTAAGGACTTGGCTTGGCCACGGCAGAGGGTCCTTGTAGCAGGCAGGAAGCCGGCAGCTACTACGCTTTTTTTTTTTTTGTTGTTGTTGAATCTAGATTTTTCTTTCAAATGGAAAAATGTTACACAACCAAGCTCTATGGACAGGGTTGGGGCAGGGCTGTTCCGGGTGAGATGCTGGGAGAGGATGGCTCAAAGTCACTTCTTGGATTCGGCTGACACCTCCCGAAGGAACGCGAGCTGTCTGGTGGCAAATTCCCTGATGCCAGGTTCCGGGTCTTTTTTGAGATCTTTAAAAGCTTCAAGAGAAAAAGGACAAGTCAAAAGGGATTCTGGCCTGGGAGCAACCTCCCACCCTTACAAGGTCAGTCCCGTAAGAGGTAGGAGGATAAGAGGGTTCTTTCCGTCCATTGGCCAGCATGGAGTGCCCTGGTGGGGTGGGGGTCTGCTCAGGAGGCCTGGGTCCTTGTCTTTTTCACCATCTGAGATAGGGATGCTGCAGAAAGCTGGGAGGTGTGGAGACAGGCCCAGGGTGTGGGCTGCTCACTGGAGAATAGCAGCCTGGTGTCCATGTCGTTGACCATCTGTGACACGGCCTGGGGTTGGTAGCAGGTGGTGTACCCTGTGCAAGACGGAGAGCCACGACTGCTGGATGCAGGAAGTTCTGGCCCAGCCCTAAGGAGCTTCCAGAAGCCCCCCAACTCCCTAACCCCACCCCTTCCTCCGCTGTGGTGCTGGGTGGGCAGGGTGAGTGAGCCTGGCCCATGCTGCCCACCTATAAACAGAGCTGCCCAGGTCTTGATGTGGCGGCGAGGGCTGTGCAGATAGTTGATGGCCTGCGACAAGTGGACGCTAAACTCCTCCTGGCTGTGTGTCATCTGTTCAGAGGAGAGCCCACCTGTCACTGCCAAGCGCCTCAGGGACTGTTGACCTCTGCCCCCATCAGCCTCACTTCCCTGGGAAGGAGAGTCCGTAGGTGTGCAGCTACCTCAGGTCCCCACTACTGACCCTGCACCCTCGCCCCTCACCAGACAGGTCCAGAGGAAGTGGCGGGCGCTGAGGCCCTTCTCCCAGGCCAGTGTACAGAACAGGGTGTGCCGTGGCTGCCAGCGGAGCAATACGGCACAGCGGTAGAAAGCGAACTTGGCCTGCTGTGGAGACAGCCATGGGAGGGGTCACCCACTGCCCGTGTGTGGCTGAGCCTGGGCTTCCCATTCCCTGAGACCACAGCTGCAATGGGTGGGGGCGCCTCAGCAGCCCTCTGTGCTGATGTCTGGGAAGCTGCTCCTACCCTAGGGTCATGGTGCCTTGTGGAAGGTAGGTAGGTACTCAGCTCTGTCTGAGCTTGTTGGGGAGATGGCTGCTATTGTCTCCTCTTCCGATGATCGGGAGTCCAGGGAGCGGGGCACAATGAAGAGGGCTCTGTCTGTGTGTCAGCAGGTGCACTGTGTGTCTGTGTCCCATCATGCTCTGCTCTAGCCGGTAGACCCACAGGCCTGGCTGGCCAGAGTGAGTGTGGGAACACACGGGAGGGGACAGTGATCGGGAAAGCCCTGCAGATGGCCAGACCTGCTGCTGCCCTCTACCCCACCCTCAGGCAACCCGATTTGGCTGCCCTGTCCTTTGACCAAGATGAAAGGCTTGCGGGTACGCACTGACCGTGACAACAGCTGGACATTGGTCCTTCAGGTGTAGAAGCAGAGGTACCATACTTAGGCACACCTGGGACCGCAGGCCACTCAGCTCCCTCTCTGCTATCGTTGCCACCAGATCCCCAAACAGTGCCATAGCTGCTGCTCGGACATTGTCCCGCTCCTACGAGGCAGGGACTTAGCGAAGTGCCAGTGCTCCCCAGCTTGGAGCCCCTACTTCCTTGGACTTCCTCAGGCTCAGGGACCCAGGGTGAGGTCGATATTCCTCCCTTAGATTCAGAGGAGGGTCACAGTTTCTCTCAGACAAGGTCTCAGGACATCCTCCCATAGAATCGCCCTGTCCTCTGGTGCCCAGTGTTACCCTGACAACCAGGACCATGAAGGCAGCTAGGTGACTTATTCCCCATTTCCTAATCGGGGTGGGGAGTAATCGTTTTGGACAAAGGGACCTGCCCATGTGGTCTGTAGTAGGCCAGGACACAGAAGGGTTGGTTGGACAAGTAAGACTTGGCACTTCAGCCATGAGGAAGCGTGGTGGACTTCCTGGTGGACACCTGGCCAGATCTGGTGCACTGTGGCCTCACAGCTTGGGCCATGGGTTTGGTTCCCCTGGGTTCAGAGTCAGGTGCAGTGGGAGGGCGGAAGGGGTCCTGAAGCCAGGGAGTTGTTGGGAGGGCCCAGGGGGCGAGCCCAGCCGCACCTGTCTTTATGCTTACGTCATCAAAGAAGTAGCGGGTGTTGATAGAGATGCAGAGACTCTGGGCGCCTGCACCCTCTGTGCCCAGGCGGTGCAGTACGTCTGATACCATGCCCATGATGCCTACCACCACCGCCTCATTGTTCTGGAAGAAGCCATTGAGGAAAACTGGCAGTTGACCTCTGAGCAGGGTTCCCTATGGGGAAGGCAGTGGACGGTGGGGGGCAGGCTCAGGTCTGCCCCCTTCACCTGGCTTCACTTGGGGTGTCCGACCTGAGCCCTGCTGCTGCCTTGCCCTTGAGTCCCAGGTCCTTATCCCTTCTGGGCCTGGGGCTGCTTTTTCCTTCCTCTGAGCCCCACAGGGGCTCCACTCCCGTGTCTGGCTCCCTTCAGGTCAGATGGGGTCAGCTGTACGAAAGGCTGGTCAGGTCGCATTTACTGAGGTGGGCCTCCAGAACTTTTGTGTTGCAAGGGATCGTTGTGGGCCATTTTTACACTTTGCTGTTTGTTGTTCCAGCCCATTCTGCCAGCCCCATTTGTTGGCTGTGTGTCCTGAACTCTCAGTGAGTGGTCAGAAGTCAACAGGATATTCCCACAGGATATTTGGGTCTTTTCTCAGGGTGGCTTTCCTCTTATAAACAAACCTTGTCTCCTAAGTTCTGTTTGGTTTGAAATACTAGGTTCACCTTCACAGAGTTGTTTTTTGGCCAGGCAGATGCGAGCACCCGTGGGTGTGGTCAGTGTGCTGGGCCCTGGGGTCTAGCATGGTAGGATGGGGTTCTGATAGAGGAGCTAAGGGGGCAATGGGCACCGCCAGCATGTCTTTTGGTTGGGAGCAGGCGGGCTGCTGAGGACGAACGGACTTTCTTGCTGGAATGTGGGAAGGGGTTTACCAGGGCCTCAGCTGTTGTTCATTACATGGTTCCTGCAGTGGAGGAGGATGCCCAGAACCCTAGGGCCTGAACTGGGTTGGGGAGACGAGGGAAGGGCAGGCCCCCAAAGGCAGCATTGCAGTCTTCCTCAGCACAGGCTGTCCATGTGGGATGTGGCTTGTGATGGTGGTGGCATAGCGGACTTCATTGGAAATGGAGAATTGGGGGGATAAGGGGTACATGATTCTCAAGGGGTGTTCTCTCTGTGCCAGGTGAAGGGTTCTGTCTGCCTGGTTTTTCAGTGGGCTTCTGGGTTGTGCAAGAGGGTCCATCCCTTCTCAGGGGAACATGGGTGTCCTCTCCTAGAGTGTGTCCCAGGTGACAGAGCCAGGGTTCCAGCCCACTGGATCTTGCCCACCCAACGCTTGCAGCTCCATGGCACTCTGGCCCTCACCTTCTCCGCGTGGAAGAGTATATTTCCAAGGCCCTGCAGGCTGGCCACACGGATCTCGGGGCTGGTGTCCTGGAGGCTTTGGGCCAGTACCGTCAGCGCAGCCTGTTTAGAAATCACCTCCAACAGGGCAGGGCTATAGAGGAACTGGAGGCCCCGGAGAATAAGTGGCTCAGGCTTGGCACTCTGTCCTGGGCAGCCTGTGTCTTTGTTGTGGGCTTAGGGGAGGATGGTTGACTAGCATGCCCAGGGTATCAGGATTAGCAAGTATTTAAAACTTCAGTGGCCAAACCTTTCTATGTATGGCTGAGGAAGCTGAGGCCTAGGGAAGTTATTTAGCGAGCTTGGAGCTAACTTGTACCCATAGACACGCATGGGACATAGGGAAACAGGACCCCAGGAAGGGCAGCTCTCAAATCCTTCCAGTGGATTGGAAGGAGACATAAGGCCCCCTCTCAGCTTAGAGACCTAGTAACTGATGCCAGTTATGGAAGCGACCCTTCCTTTGAGGCTCTGCTTGTGCCGGAGCCCACGGTGGTGAAGTGGCCACATCCCAGCCCTTGTTGAACCATTACCCTGTATGTAGCTCACGGTTCTAGGGTGGGAGTGGGTGGGGACCCGGAGTTACATATGAGCAGAACAAGGCCATGTTTGAGTACGATCTGCCGAGTCCATACCCAGGGATCCTCAACTCTGCTTGGGTCATCGTGGGCAGGGTAGGGTGAAAAGACAGGTCCCCAAGGCTGTAGGTTGAAGGTCCTGAGAGGAGGCCCCTGCAGAGCTGGAAGGGGTCAGTCTGGGCAGCTGTCCCCACGGGGTGAGTCAGATGGGCATCTTGTCTTGGTTTGAGGAAGCCAGAGGGTGGGACACAGACTACCTGGGGCCCACTGCTCCCCCCACCCCAACCTCCCCACCCTACCTCAATGAGGACCAGGATGGCTGTCTTCCTTTCTCGCTCTTGCTGGCTCTGCAGGCCGGGCAATAAGTAGCTGAGAACTGCCTTGATCTGTTTGCAGTGATTCTGCACCATGGCCCTGGGGGCGGGGCCTGGTTTTGTGGTCACTGCCCCTGAGTGTACCTGCTACCACCTCCCAGGCTGGCCAGGTTGGGCAGCTAGGTACAGCCCAGTGTGATGGAGCAGGCATGTGTCTCTGTGTGTTCTTCTCCCACGTGCCAGGCCTGGGCTATATGCACGGGGAAGGCAGAGGAGGAACAGATAGCCTTTGAGATAGCCTTTGTTCCTGAGGTCCCAGGACAGGGTGGGACTGGGGGAGGATTCTGCGCCTGCACACTCTGAGTTCATGTGCCTGGGAGTGTAGCCCATGCCTCTTGTGCTCCAGGGTACTGTAAGCATATGTAGACCCAAGAGGTGCTGCCTCTAGGCTGCCCAGGGTGGCCTCAAGTGAGGCACAGTGCTCAGGGCCTGCCCACTGTGGTTTCATTGGCCCAGCCTCCCCTCCCTTGTCCCATTAGTACCTGGCAAGGAGGCCTACGGCCTGGGGGTAGGTGTTGATAGATGTGAAGTGCTCCCAGGCACTCTGCAGTTCCAGGTGAGCAAAGTCATGCCAGTGTCCCGTGGTGGACAGCAGACTCTTCAGGGCCTCCAGTGATGTGCTACAGCCAAGCAGAAAGGCAGGGTCTATCCAGAGTGGCAGATGCCACCCGAGCCTTCTCTTGTTCTTGGGATGGGGTCCCAGGCTGTGTTGGCTCTGGAGCCTGCCTCCTGCTAAGGGCCAGGGTGAGGCAGAGTGTGCAGGGCACAAGGACACAGCAAAGCACACCCATTACTAGGTCCTGCTGGGGTGAGTGTCTTAGTTACTTTTCTATTGCCATGACAAAACACCATGACCAAGGTAACTTACAAAAGAAAGCATTTAAGCCAGGTGGTGGTAGCGCATGCCTTTAATCCCTGAACTCAGGAGGCAGAGGCAGGTGGACTGTGAGTTTGAAGCCAGCCTGTTCTACAAGAGCTAACTCTAGGACAGGCTCCAAAGCTACAGAGAAACCCTGTATTGAAAAAAACCACACCCAAACCAAACCAAAACAACACCCCCCAAAACAAACCAAAAAACATTTAATCAGGGGGCTCATGGTCCCATAGTGTTGATAGATTCCATGGCTATCATGGCCGGGGGCATGGCAGCAGGCCGGCAGGCATGGTGCTGGGGTAGTAACTGAACACTTACATCTGATCCACAAGCAGGAGGCAGAGAGAGAGAGAGAGAGAGAGAGAGAGAGAGAGAGAGAGAGAGAGAACTGGGAAGGGCTTGGGATTTTGAAACCTCAAAGTCCACCCCCTATAAGTCCACCTCCTCCAATAAGGTTGCACCTCCCAATCCTTCCCAAACAGTTCTACCAACTGGGGACCAAGCTTTCAAATGTCTGAGTACTATGGGAACCATTCTCATTCAAACCACCAGAGCGGGAGACAGTCATGTGTTCACAGTAGGCGGGAGTTCTTAGTTGCTCAGCAGCTGTTTGGGGCTAGAGTGAGCTCTGGGAAGTCTTGGGCTCTAGGGTCTCCCATGACCTAGGGTGGGAAGGGTCCAAGATGTGTCCTTGAAGGATGCAGATATTTAAATATGGGCAAAGAAACATGAGCAAGGAGCACTTGGGAGGGAGGTGAGCTAGGGTGTGTGGCGTTGTGGAAGTTCAGAGGGTTTATTTCCATACCCGAGGCTCCTCTGTCCTGTGTCCATGAAAAACGACCTGGTGTTTGCTAAGTGTGGGGTATCTGTGAGGGGCCTCAGTCCAGTGTATTCAGTGGTACTGAACACAGGTAGAAAGCTGGGAATGCAGGTCCAGGGTGGCCTGGCTCCTTGACCATCTGGCTGCTCCTTGCCATTAGTTGCTGGGAGTGCACGAGCCGGACACATGGGCTTGCCATGGCGCGATGGCTGAGCTCTCACCCCCCCCCCAAGCTGGCAATAAAAAGAGACAACGTCTTCCGAGTCACTGCTCACAGCCACCGAGAGATGACGGCTTTCAGAAGGGGAAGGGGTGAGAGGGCATTTTGTTCAGACATTTTGGAATCTTCTAGTCTTGGGGCACCTTGGGCCCGTGGTGACAGCTTATTCTTCATGGTTGATTTGTCCGCATGGCCACAGACAGGACTTCAGAGAGATGATCATTAGCTGATATGCGCACTGTTGGGTATCTCTGCCTGATTCCAGGAGAAAACCCAGAGCAGAAGTGGGATTGCTGGGCCACATGGATATTCTCCGGGCACTCCCCTCCCCTTCTTCTCTGGAGATACATTCTCTGTATATCCCAGGCTGGCCCCGGTACTCGTGATCCTTCTGCCTCGGCTCCCTAAGTACTGGCACGACAAGCACATGCCACGGTCGTCCTTTCTGAGCTGCCCCATCTCACATCTGGCTGTTACTGGGCAAGGCTCTTTGTTTTCCTACACCTCCCCCCACTTTTGTTTGTTTTTATTCAAGATAAGGTTTATCTGTGTAGCCCTGGATGTCCTGGAGCTTGCTCTGTAGACCAGGCTGGCCTCAAACTCAGAGATCTGCCTACCTCTGCTTCCCGAGTGCCAAAACTAAAGGCATGTGCCACCACTGCCTGGCTGTTTTTCCGTCCACATCTTTACCAAGCACTCCTGTCCTGCTTGTGGCTGTACCCACCCTGATGAATGTGAGACTCTTTCTCCTCCATTTAGTTTTATTTTTTTTTAAAGATAAGATCTTACTACGTAGCTCAGGCTGGCCTCAAACTCTTTCTGAGGCTGGCCTTGAACTCAGGGTCCTCCTGGTTCAGGTGTGGTGGTGAGTGCTGAGCCTAGTGTGCTCTTCTTGCTTCTCTTCTCCTATTACTAGGCTTTGTCCCTTGGCCCAGAAGGGCAAAGGTCAACACTGAGGCCAGGATGAGAGTGAGGATGAAGAGTGAGTTGGAATAGAAATATGACATGTCTCACGAATGGGTCAGTCAGCCCCTAATGGTTTGACTAAGTGAGAAGTCCTCCAAGGGCTGACAAGGGACACAACTGAGAAGTGACCTGGGTGCTTGACACACATATTTGTGACTCAGGGAGGTCCCCTGCCTGCCAAAGGCATACCCCACCCAAAGCCCTACTCTTGGTATGGGGCCCAGTCTCGTTGAGCAGGATGACAGGAACCTCCAGTGTCAAGGCTCACTTGCCCTGCCACCTAGCGTTCTGTGCCATCCACCCTAAGGGGACTAATAGCAGGCAATAACACTCAGCAGTGGGTTCATATATCCACTCTTCAGCACCCTTTTTTCTCTCCATAGTGCCAGCCAACCTGGCACAAGGCCCTAGACTGTGATATATCTCACTGATGCCACCTACCCTCTGAGGCCTAAAGAGCGCCAGCCACTTTTCTGATACCCCACTGCCACTCCTGTATATGTGGCCTGCCCATGAGTGGTCCCCTTTGGTTGGTCCCAGCCAGGCTGCTTTCCTCTGGGGAAGGAGACCCAAGCCTTGTTCAAGCTCCAGGTGGGTATAGGAGCCACGCCTGGTCAATCAGAGCCTTGGACGTTTTCATTGGTTGGGTAGATGACTGAATCTGGGCCAATCAGAGCTCATGTATTCCACCCAGGATATGTTTCGGGGCCTTTGGCTGCTGGAGCCACACTTAGGACCTGGCTACAGGGTGACCAGTGAAGAAAGGAGAGGCTGAGGTGGAGAGGGATACATCTTCGGCTTTCCTTCCACAGGGAAAGCTACCCATGAGCCCAGGAATGTGAGACCTTCCTTGGGTGTGGAAACAGACAGACCTGCTTTCTAGAACCTTCCACCCAAGGGGCGGAGGCCACAAGCCAGGAAAGACAAAGAGGGCCCAAGGTCAGGTATGGGCTGGGGGAGGGGTTGCTCTTTATGGGTGTGGCCATGGAGGCCTTGAAGGGACTCTCCGGTGTGCAGAGCCCTGAGGGTGGCAGGCTCTGGGGAAGAGTGGGGAGGGTGGAGAAGCAGAGGGAGGAGGCAGTCATCTTTGCATTCTTCCCCACCTTGCTGAGCTCTGGGAGGAGAGTGTTTTATTAGCTTATTAGGGAAGATTCATGCATTTTGCATGGTTGATGTGAATAAAAAAGAGATTTCGTGCATATTGGAATTCAGAAGCAATCTGAGAAGTGACATTTCTTTCCCTGTGCTGTGCCTTGGGGAGGGCTGTTAAGACTGACAAATTGCTGAAGCACCCCATCACACAAACAAATGAAAAGAGTGAGCCCCGGTGGCTTCTAAAGACACGCTTATTGGATTTGGGGACATGTGACCAGGTGCAAGGGAAGCCCAAGGCAGTGGGCCCCTCCTGTGGCAGGATGGGATGCCCCTGACATCCTGGCCAGGTGGGTTGGTGGGTGGGACATTAGTATCCATGACATTACCCGGAGACAAGCAATGGCCCACTTTGGTAGCCACAGCATTGGCTATGATGAGAGAGGGCTGGATGGTCATCTGTGGTCCAGCTCAGTGCCTCTTGGCTAGAGGAATGTCAGAGCCACCATGAACCACTGCTGTCCCGTGTGCATGATGTGGGGGGATGGCTATGTCCTAGGCCCATTGCGAGGAGCACATGGATCAAGAAGTCCCCTGCCGGTGATGGCACATGCCTTTAATCCTAGCACTCAGGAGGCATATGCAGGTGGATCTCTGAGTTCGAGGCCAGCCTGGTCTAAAGAGAGAGTTCCAGGACAGCCAGGACTACATAGAGAAACTGTGTCTTGAAAATCCCTCTTTAAAAAATGTACCCTGTGTCATAACTGGGTAGCTGTTTTCAGGGACCCCTTTTTGATAAGTGTCTGTGGAGCCAGATACTCTAGGGGGACAAAGAAAGCAGGCACATACCTGTTTTGGGGATTATTTGTTCTGGTTGCTATCCTGGTCATGAATGGCATTTGGGATCATGACTATAATTGTCCCTTTTGGAAAGATATGTTGGAGCTACGCCCCTCTACCCTCCCACCAACCGTGTGGATGCCATCAGGTTGAGATGCAGTTATTAGGGTGGCCCAGACTCAGTGGTTGGTGTCCTTATATGAAGTGGGCCTTTAGACACAGGCAGAGGACAGTATTATAGGATGTTGGAAACAGAGATTAAGGTCATGCAGCTTTAAGCTACAGACATATCCTGGGAACAGCCGAAGCTAGGGAAGTAATAGGGGTAAGGCTGCAGACCCTCTGAATTTAGACTTCTGATCTACCAAAGAATCTGACCTCTGAACTGAATGATCAGATTCTGCTATCTAAGCAACCCCCACATTGTGTGTGTGTGTGTGTGTGTGTGTGTGTGTGTGTGTGTGTGTGTGTTGTTGTTCCCTGGGCAGGAAGCTAACTTTGTCCTGGAGGTTCCTATAGGTGTGTGTAAGGCCTGCAGTTAGCTGTCCATGAAGCCTTGGGCTCACCTCTGAGGACTTGGCATGGCTACTTCTTGGGCTTTCTGCTCTTGCTCAGGCTCTGTGGGTTGGTCCAGCTCCAGGGTATAATGCATTTGCGCCAGAAGGGCCAGGAACAGCTGGGGAAAGGCATGCCGCACGGCTTTCTTGAACTCTCTTGCGAACTGTAGCTCGTGGATTGCGTACATGGCCTGTTGGAGTGGAGCGGGTTTGGATCTGAAGTGTTGGAATTCCCGGCCAGGGGTGTTTAGCCAAAACCCACATTCAAACACACTTCTCCCCGCTGTTCTGATGGCTCAAGACCATACGTGTCCAGGCAATGTCATTTGACCTGTGCTGGCTTATGTCACCTGTGCACCCTCCATTAGAGCCTCTGGACTTGCTGCTCTAGTCTCGCTGGTGCTCCCCAGATGGTGTGCCCCAGCCTGTGCTCTTTATCTGATGCTCTAGAGCCATCAGCGGGTGCATCAGCAGTTGGCGCATTCTAGCCTGTGCTCCCCAAATGGTGTGCCCCAGCCTGTGCTCTTTATCTGATGCTCTAGAGCCATCAGCAGGTGCATCAGCAGTTGGCGCATTCCAGCCTGTGCTCCCCAACCCATGCTTCCTAACCAGTGCACCCCAACCTAAGCACCTCCTATGTTCTCAGCACTATGTCTGTAAGTCATTATCTATCTAGGGAGGATTTGGGTGTGGGGAAGCAGCTATCTTCCAGAAGATATCTGGGCTATCACTTGGGAGGGCTTGGAGGTCAGGACTCTGTCTAAGAAAGTGTTACATAGAGTTTGGCACAGCTGCTGCCTTTCCAGGTGTAGACATGGCCACCTTAGCAATCAGGTGTCCTGTCCCAGGGTTTGCAGATATGGTGTAGGCTGATGGAGAAACTGGAGAGAGGGACCTGCAGGGACAGAGTTGCTGCCAATCCTATGGCTTGTCCAGAAGTCTATGATCCCAATATGGGGCATGGCTTTGAGCCCCAAATGCTAGGCTTTCGTTTGTGCATTGCCAGAGGCCCCTCCCCTCCAAGGCTGCCTCCCTAAGTCTCTTTAGCAGTCCTACAGGCAGCCACTCCTGACTTACTTGCTGAGGGCTCAGAGTTCTGGGCCTGGTCATTGGGAACCGAGCCTGGGGCCACAGAGTGTGGAGTCTGCCTGTGGGCTGGGCTGCCCATACCTTCTCCTCCAGATAGGCAGTGGACTGTGTCTCAGCCCTCCTCAACCTGGCACACTGACTCATGTGCTCACACAGCTGCCCGCCAGGGATGGGGCGAGAGACTCACGGCCAATGAACGCAAGTAAGGCTTCTCCTTGGGACAGGAACTGCTGTCGCTGGCATCTGAGGGCAGAGGCCTCTTCTGTAGCCAAGCCATCAGCACAGTGAGAACCAAATGGCTTGCAGGCTCTTCGGCTCCCAGGGCCTTCCACAGGCAAATGACATGGCTGTGGGCAGAGGGGGTGCTGTGAGCACCATGCTACGGCTCATGCCTGCTGGACTTGGCTGGTAGGCCCTGTGCCTCGGGCCCTAGTGAAGGGCAGGGTGGCCTTGTATTTACTTTGAAGGGAGTTGGATGCTGAGACCTGCAGAGAAAGGCTTACTCAGATCACGGCCCTGTCTGGTATCTGGGCACTGGCCCTGAAGCCATCTGAGGCCCGAGGCAGGGAGCGCAAGTAAGAGCTGCCCTGAGAGGAAACAATGATGTTTTCTGAGTCTTACCCTAGTGTCCTCAGGGCTTTAGTGTTGGGTGGAAAGGGCTCTTTGGGGACAAGACAAGAAGGACTTAGTTGAGTGGCCGCCTAAGTGGCAAGGCAGACCTGAGGGGGCCACCTTTAAGGACATCATGCCAGTCCCAGCTGGTGGGCACAGAAGATCCCAGAGTGTTCTACAGAGTGGCCACAGGATGGCAGCATCAAGAGCTAGAGGGAGTCTGCCCAAGTCTCTGAGAGCTTGGAGGGTGAGTCATTCCATCTGCTCCCTGGGCTGCTGCTTCCTCAGCTGCTCCTTTGTGCTGAGCATCTTGAAGCAACATTCAGGAGAGCAAGACATGCAGAATTGACAAAAATCTTTGATGTCTTAGGGGTGACAGCCTAGTGGTGACCGCGGATATGTCTGACGCTAATCGCGGAGGATGCTGAGGGCAAGACGAAAGTGGGGTGGGAAAAGGAGGGAGGAAAACCTAGGAAGCAATGGTACCCACATGTGCAGGATGAAAGCCTGAAGGCCGACGGCTAACCAAGTTGGGCATGGCCCCAGTCCCATGAAGCTGTTGGTAAGAGCAGCTTCCTCTCAGCTACCCTGGGAGCGCTAGAGCTAAGCAGGCTTGGGAGGAGTGGGGGCAGGGAGTAAGAGAGACACAGCCAGAATCCACAGACCAAGAGACCTTCTCAAGAAAGAGAGATGCATGGCCATGGAAGAATCACATGGACGACGTGGGCACCAGTGGGAACCAGTTCATTTTACTTCACTCCCACTGTGATGGCAAGTTCCAAGGAGTGAAGAGCACAAGCCTGGGCGAGGATGTGGAGAAACTGGACTCTGTGTGCTGCTGGGGGAGGTGTAAAGAGGCAGAACCACTCTGGAAAGCTGGAGCAGTTCCTGGGGGGGGGGGGGTTTTGATGTGATGCTGCCACACAGCCTGTGCCTTCACTAAATGCAGGCACCCCCAAAGTCAGAGAACAGAGCAAACGTACACAGTTGTCCCATGCTGGCAGCAGGGGGTTGGTTTCAGGGGCTCCCTTGGGTATGAAAATCTGGGGATGCTCTAGCTGGGCATGGTGGCCTAGGCCTGTCATTTCAGAACTCGGGAGGCTGAAACAGGAGGATTGCAAGGGTGTGAGTGTAGTCTGGGATACACAGTGGGTTCTAGACCAGTCTAGGCTACAGTGCGACCCTGTCTCAAAAATCCAATCCAAATCAAAATAAACCCGGCACAAGTTCCTTGTATAACATGGTGAGCTCTTTGCATATACCCTACATGCACCCCTTTTCAGGTAGCCTTTAACCTTCACTGTCATTATATGGACATATTAGGAGGTAGATTCCATGCAAGCAGTCATGAGCATGTGTGGGGTCAGCATAGGCGTAGTGTTTCTGGAGAAATATTCTGACCCCATGGATGTGGGAGCTGGGGATGCAAAGTGGGGGGGAATTCTTGTTTGCCAGTGTTGACAGCAAATAACTCATGCAGAAAAAAGGTGTAAACCACCTAGGTGTCTCCCACCAGATGAACTGATGAGCCAAATGTGGATGGACACACACTGATGTATACGCACCCACCATAGAGTACACGCAGGGGAACACTGCCCAGCCATAAGAATGAAGTTACGACACGTGTTTTTAGCATAGAGGAAAAAAAATGTGCAATACCCAGGGGAGAGTCTAGGCATTAGTCCAGGGCTGTAGAAGTTCACACGAGGACTTTGAAGCTCCTTTACTTGTCTGGAAAGAGTAAGGATAGCAAAGTCAATCCCGAACACACTGTTGGAAAGAGTAAGGGTAGAAAAGTCAATCCCGAACACAATGATGGAAAGAGTAAGGGTAGAAAAGTCAATCCCGAACACAATGATGGAAAGAGTAAGGGTAGAAAAGCCAATCCCGAACACACTGATGGAAAGAGTAAGGGTAGAAAAGTCAATCCTGAACACATTGATGGAAAGAGTAAGGGTAGAAAAGCCAATCCCAAACACATTGACAGTTACAGTGCACACAAATAGAACATGTACTCCAACAAAGACTGGCTATGACAAACTTGATAAAATTCTGTCTACAATGGACATGTCTGGGTGCTGGAGAGATGGACTCCATGATCAAGAGTCCTTGCTCTTACAGATGACCTAAGTTGCATTCCCAGTACCCACATCGGGCCTCTCACAACACTCATAACTCCAGAGTCAGGTGATGATATACCTTTTTCTAAACTCAACAGGCGTCTGCCTGCATGCGCACAGACACGCGCGTGTGCACACGCATGTTGAAAAATAAAGAAAAAGACAAGTCTGAAATGAAAGTGTGAAAATATTAGAAGTCAAAGTTGCAATACCAACCAAAAGAATTGGTGTGGTTAGGCTAGGGTTTGAGCAGTCTAAAGACTGGGCAGTGTGAACTCAAATTCTGCAGCAGTGTGTATGTGTGTGAGTGTATGTATCTGTGTCTATGTAGCCAAGGAGGGACAGAAGAAGGTGTCAGGTCTTCTGGAGCTGGGGCTATAGGTGGTTGTGAGTCACTCTAACACTGGTGCTGGTAGCCAAACTGTAGTCCTCCAAAAGAGCAGCAAATGCTCTTAAGCCCTGAGACATCTCTCCAGCCCCCTCACATAGTGCTGAGTGCTTCTGAACACTCAAGTAAAAACAGCCATCAAAGGTGGAAAAGAAGAAAGGCCTTTTGGGCTCTTGACTCTCAAGTGTTTTGTGGATGTGCAGAGGGCCAAGAGTAGAGAAGACATTCTTGGAAAGTCAGAGGGGAGGCCGCTCTGTAGAGGACAACTGTTGCAAAGCTGTCAGAATTAGAACTCTGAGTGTTGTCCTGGGGGGTGGAGAAGTAGAGCCCCTTGAGGACAAGAAGTGCTTGATTTGTGAGGGATGCTGAGCAGGGAGAGGGGTGAGCCGGCATTCTGGGACCATATCTGCATCATACATGAATCATTCCAGATGGGCTGGAGAGGTCAACTTGAAGACCATTAAGAGATCCTTAGAAGACAGCGCATAACAGGGGTGTGGTGGCATATACCTTTAATCCCAGCACTCGGGAGGCAGAGGCAGGCGGATATCTGAGTTTGAGGTCAGCCTGCTCTACAAAGTGAGTTCCAGGAGAGCCAGGGATACATAGAGAAACCCTGTCTCAAAAAGACAAAAAATGGCAACAGAAAAGATGACAGTGCTTGAGGATGTGTGGATTGGTACCTGCTCACCAGAGGATGTGTCAGGGGTGAGAAAGCAGCTGCTGCATGGGAGAAGATATTCCTAACATTGCAGGCAAGAAGGGACCGTGTCCAGCTTTCGGGAAAGAGTCCCATATTTATATTATAAAAGAGGGACAGCCAGTGGGAAACCAGGCTTTTGTATAGTCTCACTGCCAAATGGCAAGAAGTGGAAGATGGGAAACAGCTCAGTGGTTAAGTGTTTGCCAGGCAAGTGTGAGGCCCAGAATTTTGATCTCCAGAAACCACAGAGATGCCAGGTGGGTGTAGTCATCCATCAGTAATTCCAGCCCCCAAAGGCTGAGACAGAAAGAGGGTCCCCAGAGTAAGCTGGCTCTAATGAGATTAGCCATGTCAGTGAGCTCTCGGCTTGACTGAGAGATGCTGGTTCAATGGATAAGGTAGAAGAGCAATTGAAGATGATTCCAGACATGAACCCCCGTCTTCCACATTTATGGTCATTCACACACATCTGCCCATGCAAACATGCATGCACATGTTTGTACACACATACATGAAAGAAAAATGAATCAGGAAAGTGTCAAGCTCAATCATGGAAGTAACAATGAACATAAGGTGAACAGCACCCACCAAATTAGCTAAAATGTGGATGATTGGTTAAAATGCAGGTGCTGAGCACTGGTGAAGCTGTGAAGCGAGAGGGACACTCAGAGAATAGCAGTCTGTCCCTGGGGCGGGACTCGGCAGGAGCACATTGGGAAATGCCCCCCACCCTCCATGGAGGTGGGACACAACACAGCTTCCTCTTCTAGGTGCACTGTCCCTGATAACACACATGTACATGCATACGTACATGTGCACACGCACACACACACTCCCCACAACATGGGAAATCCAGTCCTCGAGTATGTTAGGACACAGACAAGCAAGTTCACAGATGCACTATTTGTCAAGGTCTCTAGTGGGGAACAATGAAATGTTCTCCTACAGTGAAGAGGACCCTTGGCCTTCACAGAGTTAGTGCCACAGCAACAGTGAGGAGGGAGCTGCAGGGGGACACCATGAAATTTAAACATGAAGCCAGAGGGAAACAAAGGCAGGCAAGAAGAAGGACATTGGAAGCGTCCAGATTGCATGGTTCTGTTTAGGCTTTCAGCACACATTGCACCGTTGGGATGGTACGTTTTTTGAAGCAGGGTCTTTCTTGTCTCCCTGGCTGGTCTGAAACTTGTTGCGTAGACCTGGCTGTCTTTGAACTTGGAGGAGGAGGGAGTGCCTGCCTTACTACTCCTGACATTTTTTTTTCTTTTCCTGAGGCAAGGTGGCAATTTGTTTTTCCTTCAGAGACAGGGTCTGTACACAGACTCTCCTTAGAGTTGTAATCCTCCTGTCTCAGCCTTTTGAGTGCTGGGATTCTAGGCATCCACCACCACATCTAGCTAGGATATGCAGTTTCTTTTTTTTTTTTTAAATGAAGGTTGTCCATGAGGGGCACCTAATAGGTGATCTCTCCATAGCGTTATGGGCATAGTTTAGGGTAGAGAAAAAAGGAAGCAGTACACAAACAGATCTCTTTCCTGTGGGGAAAAAAAGAGGAACCCCTCTCCTTTCCCCACTTCAGCACCCTGGGTGGGTGCTGTCCTGGGAATCTGAACCATAAGCCTATTTTGATATTTAAATTCCCACCACCAATGCAGCCCTCAAATTGTCCAGCAGGACTTTTATGTTTAAAACCATCACAAATGACGGTGCCCAGGTGACTGGTAGAAGCCAATATCAATCCAGAGAAATCTAGTTATGAGAGGCTCCATTGGTGTGCAGCACATTCAGGCTCTATAACTGTTATCATGGGGACGGTGCTTGGGACCAGGAAGGTATAAACTCCGGCAGTGAGATGGAACCCTACTAGGCAGTGGTGGGGGTGGGGAGTGGGGAGTGCTGCTTGCGGAGATCTGCACTTTCCTAGATTCTTTGAGAGATAGCACAGAGCCGGGAGGGAGCAGTGCAACCATGGTCCCTTCACTGGGAGTAAAGAGAAAACATACCAGCCCTGGTGGGCAAGCTCTACCCTCCACCTCATGGCTCTGCCTTAGACAGAAGCGGATAAGCGAAACCTTTGGGAAGAGGACACAGGGCAAATGAAAGCTCAGATTGGGCCAAAGTCACCTTCAGGAAGATTAATCCCCTTGAAGTCTTAAAATACACCAGAGGAGAGAGCACTCTGGGAGGCCAGAGCACCTCCCTTCACCAGCAGTGCTGAGGAGTGTCTGTCTGCATGTCTTACTCTATTCGTCCTTACTCCTCATTACTGGCTCTCACTAATTGCCCAACCTCAGAGGACACAGGGAAGGAGTTAAACACTTTGTCATCTTCAAATGCAAAGCTTTGGGAGGAAGAAGGGAGAGGAGAGGACTAGGGAGGAGGAAGAGGAGTCAGATGGAAGAAAAGGAGGAGGAAGGGTTGAAGAGGAGGAAGAGGAAGAGGGGAGGAGACTTGGCGGTGAAAGGGAAAGAGGGAAACATTCCTGTCAAAGAAGAGAAAAAGGAGCCCAAAGAACTAGAGGGCATATGTGCTGGCCTATCACCAATCCCGAAGTCTTTGAGATGGCCCAGCTCTCAGCTGTACTGACAGAAGATGGAGCCAACAGAAGATGGAGCCGTTGGACTTGAAAGCCCACGAAACATTCCAGCAGCTACAAAATGAACAGCGTGGCGATTTGACTAAGAATGGCCCCTATAGGCTCACATATTTGAATGCTTGATCATCAGGGAGTGACACTTCTTGAGAAGGATTGGGAGGTGTGTCCGTGTTAGAAGAAGTGTGTCACTGGGGATGGGCTTTGACGTCTCAAAAGCCCAAGCCAGGCCCAGTGTCAGTCTCTCTCTTGACCTATGGATCAGGATGTAGCTCTCGGCTACTTCTCCAGTCCCACACTTGCCTGCCACCTGCTCCCATGATGCCACCATGTTGATAATGGACTAACCCTCTGAAACTGTAAGCAAGCCTCCCACTTAAATGCTTTCTTTTTTAAGAGTTTCCTTGGTCATGGCATCTTTTCACAGCAATAGAACACCAAGACAAACAGCTCTACAGATTATTTGCAGATACTAGAACCTATGAGTCAACAAAGTGAAGACGGCTTCAGAGTGCTAGTTCTACAGAAGAAACCTGGACTCCTCACCCCACAGCAAGCAAGTGCTTAGAGACCCAACCATCTTGAATATGCTCAAGAAAGGACAAATCTTCAGTATGACCTGAAAAGAATTGGCTGAACTCAGGGAAGAAATAGAAAGGAAGGAAGGAAGGAAGGAAGGAAGAAAAAAAGAGAGGATAGCTAGGTTATCCTAGAACTCAAGGACTGAGGCAGAGGAGGAGGAGTTCAAGGCCAGCCTGGCAAGACTTGTCTTAAAAACAAGCAAGCAAGCAAACAAACTAGACTTTCAAGCCTGGGAGATGGTGGTTTAAGGAGCCTACTTTGCCAGTATAAGGACCAGAGTTCAGGTCCCCAGAACTCACATAAATGCCAGGTGGGTGTGGCAGCCCACCTGCAGTTCCAGCCCTTAGAAGGCAGAGACTAGCCACATCCGTGAACTCTGGTGTAAACTGTGAAACCCTGCCTCAGTGAAGGCTCAGTGTCAGCTCTGGGTCTCTACATGTACATCATATACATATGTGTGTATTACACACATAAAAAATCTTGGAAATGAGAAAAAAAATCAAAGGCTGGCCACAAGAGGTACGACTCAGATGAAGATTTAATAAGGGACATTTGGGCAAGGCAGAAGAGGGATAATGAGGAGGACAGTGAGTTTAGGGAAAAACCAGGAGCATCAGCAGGTGTGACCATGAAGAGGGAGGCGGGAGGAAAGTAGAATCAGAGACCACATTTTAACACAGTCAAGTAAACGTCTCAGAAATAAGAACGAAAAGACTTGCTTACATAGTCAAAGATGCACAGTTGCATGGGAAAATTAGGCTGGAGTACCTCACCTAGTAAAAGACCTAGGTTTCAGAGAGAGAGAGAGAGAGAGAGAGAGAGAGAGAGAGAGAGAGAGAGAGAGAGAGAGAGAGAGAGAGAGAGAGAATATCATCTAGGCCACATGACCATGTAATTTATGAAGAAGGTAAAACTTGGGCCATCTGTATGGCTCAGCAGGTAAAGGCACTGGCCTACAACCTGATACTGCATTCTAGCTCCAGAACTCAGACAGCCAAGGAGAAAACTGACTCCAACAAGTAGTCCTCTGACTTTCACAAAATAAAATGTAACCTTTGGCAAGACAGGGTTTCTCTGTAGCTTTAGAGCCTGTCCTGGAACTCGCCCTATAGACCAGGCTGGCCTTAAGTTACAGAGACCCACCTCTGCCTCTCAGAGTGCTGGGATGAAAGGCATGCACCACCACCTCCTGCTCAAAACAGTATCTTAAAGGAACCAGAAAGTTCAGAGCTGAAAGAGCAGCATTTGTATGTGAACACAAGGGAAATAGGAATTGCTCATGCAAACAGGACACCTCCCTGCCGAGGTTTGAATTCTCCACCGAGAAGACTCTAGGCTCTGGAAGAGCTCTCTCCCAGGTTTCCAGAGTTCCCAGAGCAGGTGGGGGCAAAGACAGCACCCAGGGCAGGAGCTGGGTTTGCCAGGTGGGACTGATTGGTGGAATCTGACCTGGGAACTGGGTGAGGACAGGGGGAGGGGGAGGATATGTGTGGGAGCAGGGGTGGAGAAGGTAGGCAGGACCCCACTAGGTAAAGGCTTGCTGGATCTTGGAGAGAATAAGAGATTCAAGCAGATGAGGGACAGAGGGGGTTTCTAGTCTGGAAAGGGGAGAAAGCAGAGTCTATCTTTGAGCAGATGCTATACCATCAAAAAGTGCGGGGTGACTCGTGCCAGGTCATGAATGAATGGTGGGTGCTGTAGACTGAGGATATGGGATCCAGAGGTGGGATTTGGGGGGAAGAGGGACATGAAAAGTACCAAGAACCCTGGTCTATCCCCAGAGCTGGGGGTCCAGGGGTATGGGAGAAGAGGCAGCTCCACCTGAGTGGGCAGGAGGCTCAGCAGGAAGAAGAGAATGAAGAGCAGAACAAGTCAGAGGGGTCCACATTGAGGAATGGGGTCCCGCCAGGAGCACTCGGGAATTAGGGACTGCTTAGCATGGGTAGCGGAGTGTGGGGCAGACATTTCTGTGGAATGCCTACCGGAGGCAAGCCTAAATGAACAGAGGTGCTAACCCCTCCCTACGCCAAGCACTCTGGGTTCCTGTGGACTGTGAAGGACAAACAGGAGGGCAGAAGCTGTGACCCTGGCTTGAGGAAGGATGAAGGGTAGGTAATGGGATCAAATGGGGAGAGTAGGGCTAGGTACCTGTCCAGGGGAGTGGAAAAGTCCAGGAAGGCAGCCACCAGCTCTGGGATGTGGTTCCGGGCCAGGAGGCTGATGACATGCAGGACATTGTTCTTGGCTTGGGGCAGTTGGATGGCACAGAGGTGGTGGTGGATGGCCTTGCTCATTTTACCCACCTGTTCGGGGAGTAGTGGGAGGGCTCTGAAGGGGAGAGCCCACCTGCGCTGCACACCTTGCCTGAAGGGATGTCCCAATAGGGCTGTCTGAGGCATGTGGAGAAGTTGGCATCAGCTGTCTCCTGCTGGGGCTCCGTTCTCACTCTGTAGGGTTCATCACTTTCTCTCTGCCCCTACTGGGCCATTCTGCCCACCTCTGTCTGTATGTTGTCACCCATCAGACCACAAGCTCTACAAGTTCTGGTATGTTTTCCCCCATGTCACCTCATTCCTCTATGGTCCGTAGCTATACTTGATCAATGTATATTTACCCCATGACCCTGCAATTGTCACCAGGACCACAAAGGCTCCCTTGAGTTACCCCTGTGTCTGCCTGTCCATCTATTTATTCATCCATCCATCCATCCATCCATCCATCCATCCATCCATCCGCCCATCCATCCATCCACCCGCCCATCCATCTGTCCACCCGCCCATCTATCTGTCCACCCGCCCATCCATCCGTCCACCTGCCCATCCATCCGTCCACCTGCCCATCCATCTGCCATCTCATTTGTCCATCCATCCATCCACCCATCCACCTGCCCATCCATCCATCCATCCATCCATCCATCCATCCATCCATCTATCTATCTATCTATCTATCTATCTATCTATCTATCTATCTATCTATCTATCTGTCTATCTATCTATCCATCCACTAATTGGGTTGTTTGCTGCCTGTGTGGGATCCCAGTCTTCTCCATTTTGTTCTAAAGAAGGTCCCTAGATGCTGCCTGTGACCTAGTCCTCAACTCTTCCCCTCTCCTCCCTGGCCCTGGGTGAGGCCCCAACCCCTCACAGTTGCCAGGTTGTCCCCATGCTCCTGGATGACAAGGAAAAGCATATTGGAAGATGCCTGCACCCAGGAAAGACTGGTAGAGCCCAAGCCATCGATGGTTGTCCAGATGAGATCAGTCAGCTCTGCCATTTCAAGATGACCCGTGATCTCCTGTGAGAGTGGAGAGCCTGTTAGCTTATCATGCCAAACCCCTGTGTCTGTCATCTTTAACCCTTCTTCTTTGTCAGACTCCCCAAACATCTAGGCACCACTCCTCTAGGCTCTCTTATGTGGGCCTAGTACACAATCTTCCACATCTCTCTGCCTCAGTCAATGCCTAGGGACAGGAAGGACCGGTTTTGGTGTCTAGCTCTGAGTAGACATAGGACTCTTTTTCCCAGCCAACATTGGCTTGTTCTTGGATTCAGGTGGTAAGTCTAAGTTTCTATGTTTTCACCCTCCCTAGCACCCTGAAGGGTAAAACTGGGCTAGATCACACACAGACAGAACCTTCTGGAAAGACTGACTGTTCACTATAATATACCTGCTACTCAGTAGTTTAGATCCATGATATACTTAAATCTATCAATATTTAATTTAGTAAAACTAAAACTTCAGTTCTTTGGCAGCCTTAGCTTCACGCCAGGAGCTCAGCAGTTACATGGGGCCAGCAGCTTCTTTGATCTGCACAGATGTAGACCGCACTCAACCTTACAGAAAGTTCAAATTAGAATAGTGGTGAGCTGCTCGGGGCCCAGAGTACTACAGGCACAGGAGAGAGAGACTCCTGTGAAGTTGAATGTTAACCAAGGCCATGAGTAAGCATGAGATGGTGGGTGGACGGTGGTGATGGCAAGGGTGAGGATAAGGGTGATGGTGATTACGGCAGGTGTGGGAGGGGGTGATGATGTGGGGATGATGGAGGTGGCAATGATGATGGTGGTGATGATAATGATGGTGGTGATGATGGGGTATTAGTGATAACAACGGGAGCGGTGGTAGTGACTGTTGGTGAGGTTGTAGGTATTATTGATGACAGTGGTGAGGGTAGGGGTGGGGACGATGGCATGATGAAGATAGCGATGATGACGGGGGTATTAGTGATGATGGTGATAGTGATACCTGCTGGTAAAGATGAAGAGGACGGTGATAAATGTGTAGTGCACACCAGGACCACCTGAGGAGTCCTGTACAGACGTGGGAGGGGAATTGAGGCCCAGAATATCTGCTTTCCTTTGGAATTCTCCAAGGTCTCCATCTCGAAGTCAGCAGATCCTCCCATTCCTACTCCTCTGTGCCTCCCCCATGGATGGAGAGCAGGTTGCTTCTCTCCAGACCTTGGACTCTAAGCTTTCCAGTGGCTCCCCTTTCTTCTGGAGCTTGCTGGGCTGGCGGCCAGTGGAGTTCATCCCTTCTTGCCTTGCTTCTGCCCCCAGCACAGGTTCTGTGATACAAACTACAGCTAACTGAGATTTCCTTCATTTTAGGCAGGCCCATGGAGGTGCTGGCCCCAAGGACTGAGAGAGTCTGTATGAAACTTCTAAGGGGCCTAATACTCAGACAGCTCACTGTAGATGCTGTTTTCTGGAGTCCATGGGATCAGACCAAAGTCTTGCTGGGGCACTCACTAGCCATGCACCCCACTTTTCTGTCTTCTGTTTATGTAGGATGTCATGGCTGCTTACTGAAGGCCAGTTAAACCACCAGGCCCCACATGGACCCTGCTGAGAAGTGGAAGGCTAGGTCTCACAAGGACCGGCAAGTATGCCAATCACAGGGGTCATTCTTAGCCAAAGTTCAACCCAACCTGAGCAAGCAAGAGCTCACACCTCACAGACTTCCTGAACTCCCAGCTCTGATGCCACTTTAGTATGGGTCACCAGCTAATGGAAGTCCCTAGCTCACAGCCTCAGGTAGCGGCTTCTGGGGATCACACAGTTCACACCTCGGTGTGATGGGGTGGGAGAGCGGTAAATGGGAAAACAACCTAGAGAAGGTTGGAAAAACTTGAGAAAGAGATTTTGAGAAAACCTACGAAGGCTCCTGTCCAAGGTACACATGGCCTAGTGTGTCCCAGTGTCCCTCCACTCTGCCTGGTCCCCCTTCAACAACTTAGAAAAGAATGTGTTTATCGCCACCCACAGATGTGGCAGTCTGCTCTGGCTATGTATCCATCCACCCACCCACCCATACATCTACCCACCTACCCATCCATCCATCCATCCATCCATCCATCCATCCATCATCCACCTACTCACCCATCCATCCATCCATCCATCCATCCACCCATCCACCCATCTATCCATCCATCCATCCACCCCCCACCCCCCCATCCACGCACCCACCCACCCCCATCCACCATCCCCCACCCCCATCCACCCACCACCCATCCATCCATCCATCCATCCATCCATCCACCCACCACCCACCCACCCATCCATCCAGAAAGACTAAAGGCTTCGACCTTTATAACTTGGTTGCTGTCCATGAAGAAGATTCTGTCATTTTTGGATGCCATATCCTGGGGGATCAGAAGAGTGTCCTTCTGGTCTCCACTGCTCCAGAGGGCAGTTCCAATGACCTCAGGCTGAGGGAATTCCTGAAGGATCTCCCTCTCCACCTCTGGAACTTCTCCTGCTGGTCAGGGCAGGCAGAGATGAGGGCAGGGTAGAGTGGGCTGGGGTTTATGTGGGACAGAGCAGGAGTCAGGCTGGGTGCATTAGTGACTGGAGGCGGGCCTGTGTGTATTTGTGTTTGGTGGTTTGTTACTAGAAGGTTATGGCTGAAGTCAAGGTTGAAATCAAGGTTGGGCCGAGGGTGGACTTGGTTTGTAAAGGTGGCGTTCAGGAGTGCTGGAATAAGTCCACCCAGGCTGAGGTAGGGAGGGGCCAGGTGGGCTGTGGTGTGGAGAACACTCACCTTTGTGGTACATCAGAAGCTGATAGAGATGGCCCATGGCTTCTAAACTGAAGCCCTGGATGGTTCTGTCTGCGTCCTGGCACAGGATCCCCAGCATGGCCACCAGCTTCCCCATCCTTCTGAAGGGCTCCTTGATCTACGTAGGGAGCACAGTTTGATGGCGCCTACCTACAGCATCCTATGGCTACTCATGCACTCAGAATGGCCTCCACCAGAGGATCCCTTTAATTGCGTAGCAGGGCTGGGGTTAGGAAAAATATAAGGACTTGACTCCAAAACTTGGTAATCAAGAAAAAAAGAATGGGATTATATAATAAAAAAACAACGAAAAATGAAAACAAACCCTCAAAACAAACAGCAACAACAACAAAAACTGCAGAAAGCTCCTGGAGGAACAGAGTGTTGAGGTCTTAGGACAGGATCCAGCTGTGACCTCATAGGACACTATCTGGCTCCCCTCCCGCCAGTTCTCTCTTGGTTTATCCAGATGGGTTTTTTTTTTTTTTTTTTGTGAAGCCCTGGCTGTCCTGGAACTCACTCTGTAGACCAGGCTGGCCTCGAACTCACAGAAATCTGCCTGCCTCTGCCTCCTGAGTGCTGGGATTAAATGTGTGCACCAACACAGCCCGGCTCTCTGGCTTCTCTTATCCTGATCTCAATTCTGGAGTCAATAAAACTATTTATAAAATACGTAGCCATCCTGTGGACCATAGTTACATTTAAAAAAAAGATTTCCCTTCCTTTCATCTTTTATGTGCATGAGTGTTTTGCCTGCATGTATATTTGTGTGCCGTGTGTGTGGTGCTGGCAGAGGCCAGAAGAGGGTGCCTGGCCCCATGGAACTGGAGTTATGGAGGATTATAAGAGTCACCAGGTGGATGCCAGGAACTCTTGTGAGAGCAGCCTGCCTGTGTTTTTGACTGCTGAGCCCTTTCCCCAGACCCCACAGCAGTGCCTGATCACATTAAAATGTGATTTATTTTCATTATGGAGTGGGGTTTTTTTGGCTCAATTCCAGAAAATTAATTTTTTAAAAAAGTTATTTACTCCATTAAAAATAAAAGAACCACAACAAAAAAGGGATATCTTTTAGATTCCCTTTTCATGGCGCTCAGTCGGATAGTAGGATGTTCATACACCTTGAAGGTATATGATTAGGGAGTTGGGAAGGCGAAGAGTTGGGGAGGCGAGGAACTGGGGGAGAGAGGAACTGGGGAAGTGAGGAGCTGGGGAGGCAAGGAGCTGGGGGAGAGAGGAGCTGGGGAGAGAGGAGCTGGAGAGGCAAGGAGCTGGGGAGGCGAGGAGCTGCGGAGATGGCGCTTACGTCTAGGCATCGTTTATAGTTCAGGAATTTGAAGAGGATCGTGCATCTGTGCACAGCCCGTTGTCGCTCGTGAGCCTTCTCTGATGCCAGCCAGACATACAGGTGCTGCAGGGTGGGTGTAGTCAAGCGTTGTGCCAGATGCCCAGAGATGGCCCTCCATGCCCACCCCTCAGCAAGGCTCCTTGGTCCAGCTTTTCTTGTCCAGTCCTTGTCTCTAGAGCTGCCCTTCAGGACTGGTCACTTCGTGGGCAGCAGAAATATTCCCTTCCCCATAAGCTCTCAGCCTACTGTGTTACGGATGCCCCTTTCTAAAGCCTTCTGCTGTGCGCACAAGCAGGGACGCAGTTGCCTCTGGCAGAGGGTGGGTACTGATTTCAGACCCCTGCACGGCTGAGGGGCTGTGTGGTCAGCTGATCTAGACACAGGATATTTGGAGATAGAGCAACCCAGGAATGGGTGAGGAATTCATCGTGGCTTCCGCTGGTAGAAGCCATTGCCGCTTGGACACATTCCTAGATTGTCATGCTCTCTTGGGGGGTTCCTTCGCCTGTGTTCTCCCTCCTGACTTTCACCTGTGCACCACAGGGCTTGGTGATCCTGCTTCTGCTCTTAGCTTCTTGTGTGACTGAGCCTCACCATAACCACTCACCTTCCAGGCTCTAGTGGGCAGGGTTACCTCTACTCTGACCTACTGAGCTGGTTCCTGCCTCTGATTGGCTCCAGGCTCCTCTTGTGGGTCCTTCTCCTCTCAGGGATGGCTAAAGTTTTATTCAGGGCTCTGTAGGAACTCCCGTTGGCCCTGACCTCTGGCCTGATGGACCGGGCCTCTCCACTGGATCTAGGCCCTGCTACTAGGCCTTCACCATCTGCTGAGTGGTCTCCCTCCCATGTATACCTAGGGGGCAGATGAGGGGGTTTGTGGGATCCATGCCCCTGGGGGACACTGTGGTATGGGCACAGGTGGTAGGGGAAGCCACTTCAACAGATCCTTTTCTGGCTAGGCTGACTGATGCCTCCTTGTCCCCTCCAGATGCTCCAAACCTCTAGGCATAGAAAGTCTACTGGCCAGGTCTTGGGTCCTGTGGAGGGCCCTCTCTGGGACTCTCAGGCCAGAGCTGCGCATCTCTGCCTCCCCTCCCCCGTCCCCGCCGCTGCCAGCAGCCCTCACCGACAACAACAAGTACAGCTCATTGGTTGTGGGGTTCTGCATCATGAAGCACTGGAGCATGTGGTCCATCACCTCCATGGTCTGGTTGTACAGTCCCTGTGGAAGGGAGGAGGTCAGCCAGGTCCCTCAGGGATGAGGGCCAAGGCCACTGCAGTATCCAGCGGCACCCACTTCTGTGTGTCCAAAGGCCGCATTCCCACAACCGACAGAGCTCATTACCGTATCTGCAAGAGGACTTGCCATACAGGCATGGGGACAGGCCAGGAAGGCCTTGGGAATTTCCCCGAGGGAAAACTCAGTCCCAGCAGGGCTGCCTCCATAGACGTGTAGACATGTGACCAGGCCTGCCTTGTCCCAGGACCCCAGGGAAAAAGGGAAACGATTACTGGAAGTAACACTGTAGTTTTCTTCCTGAAAATCTTAGTAAATTTTAATTTCACAATTTATTTTGTGTGTGTGCACGTGTGTGCATGCATGCATACTGTAGTCTGTGGAGAGCACAGGACAACTTTCAGTCATGTGTCCTCTGTTTACTATGGATTCTAGGATCCAACCCAGGTCCTTGGACTTGAGTGGCAAGAGCTTTTGCACACCAATGTCTCATTGGTCCTTTTAAAAGTTCCCCCCCCACCCCCAACAGGGTTTCTCTGTGTAACAGTCCTGGCTGTCCTGGAAGACCAGGCTGGCCTTGAACTCACTGAGATCTGCCTGTCTTTCCAGCCTTTTCAAAAGTTTTATTTTTTTTGGGGGGGGGCATGGATATCTACCTTTTCCTGGTCTTGCAAGCTATAAAGCTGATGAAATTTCTGAGGCTCATGTAAGGGCCCTCAACAATGTTGCTGGCATGTTCAGGGATATGTGTGTGTGTATCACAGAAACGCCCTGACAGACTCTCATGAGGCCATTAGGAGCTCTGTCCATTTGCTATTTGGTGACCTGGATGGCTTCATTTCTTAGATCAGTGTTTCTCTACAGGGGTGACAGGCAGCTGGTCCCATGTGACAGGCCTGGACCAATGCTACTGGCTCCCAGGACTGACACTCAGTCCTTGGTGGCATTTCCTGCAGGGTCAAGTAGTCTTCTGGTCACCAGGTGCTTTGAAAGGTGTTGAGGCAGGTACTCCTCCTCCCCTGTCACCACCTGTCCCACAGTGCTTGTCTTGTCCTCACGCAGCCTGGGCCCAGCTTCACAGATGTGTAATACAAGTAGAGACCCTGGAGTTGGGTTCAGATATTGGCCTTCCCACTGCTGACTTTATTCTTCTGAGATGTGTACTCCTTGCTCCACCCCATCATCCCCCAGTCACTGTGGGAAGGTGGGGAGGGTTCACAGACGACCGGGTACAAAGCTGTCTCGCCTTTTACCAGTCACGTGGGGCTGGGACTATGCCTGACGATCTCATGCGCCCTCTGGTGGTAGCCATGAGACATGGCAAGCATCTTTCCGGCAGGGCCTGCTTAGTATTAAACAGGAAAGACCTGATCTAGTGAGTGACCCAGGCAGGCAGGCATGGTTAATGCAATCCAGCCCGCAAGGACAGTGACTCCGTAAACCATTCTAGTGCGACAGGACCAATCCCTGTAATATCAGGGAACTCATCCCTTTGAAAGAGCCATCTCCTCTCTTCTGTGAATTCCTTGGGTGGCCGTGGGACTTGGAAGGAGGGAAACACAGTGGGGACTCTGCCTATTCTGCATGGATTTTAGGTCATCAAGGAGACCATGCATATCATCATGTACACAGCTGCTGAACAGGCACACACCAGGTAAGCCACCTACCTTAGCACGGCCCAAAAGATGATAATGGGTCATGTTCTAGGAGGGCAAATGGGGACCCAGAGCCTTTAGGCAACTATGTGGGACCTTCACCCTGCCTGTGGATTGGCCAGGCCATGTTCCCCACCCTGCCACACACAGAAGACTGAGCCTGATGTCCTACCTGAGAGTCCCCTGGGCTTAAGTGCAGGCTGTACCTGGATGTTGGGTGGTTCCAGGAAGAGGCAGGTGTGCTTCTCCAGGGCATCCAGCAGTGGCAGGGCAAAGACGCTGTGGAAGCAGATGGAGAGGAGCCGGGACTTCCTGTCCACATCCATGGGTGGTCTCAGTGCGCTGTTGGGAAGGTGAAGCATCCTGAGGGCCTGGGACCAGGAGGGCAGCGGTCAGGGCACAGACCTCACCTAACCCACAGCCTTTGCTTCTCACAACAGAGATTCGTGCGTGCACACATCCACCTCCCCAGTCTCCTAGTGGTCAACCCAAGCTCGTGCCCTGTGAGGGCCTTTGAAGGTGCAGTTCCTACAGCTAAGTACCTGCAGGGCTCACTGACTCACCCAAGCAGGACTTTGCTTAACAGTTCCATTTCAGCCAACGTACGCCAGCCTCATGCGTTGGACTCTGGTAGAACACCAGGCTTATAGGAGCAGTCTATGAACCAATGCTCTACCAGCTGTCAGTCAGCCTCTTTGACGCAGTGCTGGTGCTCCTACCCTTCTTTGCCTCGTGAGGATGTTACGTTCCTCCCTATCTTACTTCCTGCTTCGGTCTCTTTGGGCACCTTTCCCAGCCCTATATGTGGTATGCATCCCATTTCCAGGGGCATCGTGGGAGAACAGGGGTGTTTGCTGTTGGTTTCTGGCTGGGTCCTAAGAGACCAGACAGTCCCCAAGCACCCAGAGATCAATAGTGACTGTGCATTTGCCGAATACGAAGTGTGGGTTAGCAGAGACGAAGCACCCGGGAATGCAGTCAGCGTGGATGCCCGCCTAGTTCCATTTGCCACTCTGCCAAGAGCCGTGTGAATTGCCTGCTATGGTCTGAGAGCAGGCAACTCTGATCTCCCCGGTCTTACCTCCTCCCTGATCTGTGGGTGGAGAGATAAACGGGAACCTGTATCCCCGGGGTCTGGGGCTCCCCAAGCTCTCTAGACCCATGCCCTGGGGTTTGACTGGGGCTAGCTAGATGCAGCTATCCTTTGGCCTCCTTCTAGATTCTTCCCTACTTGAACCCTAGGATGGGGAGTCGGCTCGCTGTGTGGAGTGGCTGTACTCAGGATAAATGTTCCAGCCCCCTTCCTGCCCCCCTCCCCGCCCCGTGACCTGCAGTGGCTCAGCTCCAAGCTCTCCCCAGCAGGGCCTTCATGTCTGACTTCCCTCCACCTTGTCCAGCTAGCATCCTGGCCAGGGAGCTGCCTTTTTGGGCCAAGGCAGCCCCCATAGGCTGTAACCTACCAAAGGCTGGTGACAATGCGGATGGCCTGCTGGCGGATGCTGGTGAACAGCGTGTCTTGTGGCTCTTTCTCCATCAGTATCTGTAAGTCCACGGGAGAAAGTGCAGAGACTCAGGCCTAGCTGACTCTGCCCCTGACACCAAATCTTAGCCCTACCTCAGAATTTCAGCACGCTATGCAACTCAGGCGATGACACTGTCTGTCTTTATTCACCTAGTGGTGAGACCTGGTTCCCACTTAGAGAGCCAGCGTGGCCTCTGGAATTAGACAGGCCAGGTCTGAGTCCTGGATACTGAGTTCGAGCTGCCTGCCCCTCCAGGGACTAGCTCCAGCTTGCACTGACTCTTGTTTCCTTACAAATTATTCCACTTTGCTGTTGGGTTCCAGGCCGGGGACAGGAGCCAACGTCTTATCAATGCTCTTTGCTTTTGACACTGCTGCCCAGTCTCTCGTGCATTTCCCATTGTTCCAGCAGATCTGTCTAGGGAGCCAGAATCCTAAGTGATTGATCTGGGACCCCAGTCAAGAAAGCATGTAGAATAGAGTGTGCTGACTTTTCTGTGTCTCAGTGGCACTGGCTGTAATGTGGGCATACATGGTCCTCTCAGGGTCCCAGCAAGACCCAGGTAACCTGGAGGACATGGAGTATTTCAGATGGGCTGGGGGAAGGGGCTTCCTGTACTGAGGGAGGGGGCTCTGCCCGTGCCCAGGGCCTGGTACGCACCATCAGACATTCCAGGAGCTCGCCAGTCTGGGAGAACTCGTAGCTGTGGGCACCCTCGCTCCGGCTGATGGCTCCCACAAGCATTGCGACAGCCGTAAGGAAGCTTTGTTTCAGGGTCTCATCCTGTGTAGGTCAGGCCCCAGGGCACAGATCAGCCTGAGAGCCCAGCTTACGGGAGAGAGCAAGAGGGGAGGCCAAGGACATCATCTCCAGGAGCAGTTGGGTCAGGGTGAGAGGGATGTGGCAGAGACGTCTGGGCTGGGAGCTCGTGGATGGGGTTTCCTTTAGGAAGGGGCACCTGCGAGGGTTTCTGGGATTTGGTGGCTACAACTTGATGGGTAAGGCTTGTTGCTGGTTCTCACGACAACCTGAGCTATGGTGCTCCTTAGAGGCGAGCATCACTCTGGCCTCTCAGCATCCATGTCCCGCCCCCCCCAGTGAAGATCCAACATTTGCTTTGTAAGAGCCCTCCCTTTTTGATTCTAGGAGTTGGGGGCAGTGTGGAGGTGGGCATAGGTCCAAGGTGGCCCTGGGACTCTCTGACTCCGCAGTTGGGGCAGGGCAGAGCTGGAATCCTGGCTCTGCCGTCGGGGAGGAGGTGCAGGACAGGGTGGGGGGTGATCTGTGGGGGAGGACGGGGCTGATGGTGAACAAGGCGACCCGTACCCAGGAGCTGAAGCGGAAGTAGAAGATCATCCTGGACAGGATGTTGTCCACCCACGGCAGGATGTGGCTCTTGGCCTTGGCTGCCATCTGGCCATAGGAGAGGAGGATGGTGCTGCCAGCCCATTTCCACCGAAGGTCCTCGAGGCTCTGGCCGTGGGGCTAGAGAGGGGTGGATTCGGTGTCAGGCTCTGCCCACAGTCTACTTGGGGAGTTGGTGGCAGGGGTGCACCCTGAACCCAGCAAGGTGGGAGAGGGGTCGTCTAGAGGGTCTTTGTTCACCAATTGAGAACAGCAGAAGCCGAGCTGGCTTTTTAGAGGGTTGGACTGATTTATACTGGGACACCCAGGGCTATGTGCAGGGTACTTGGTTCTGTTGGAACTGGAAGAGTTGGGGTGTCTCCTGTGATAGCCCTTTCCCCATAGCCCAGCGCCCCTTTTCTTACTGTATGAGACAGGGTCTGGTGCACTGTACCCTAGTGGGCTGCTGGGGGCCTGGAAAGATCATGCTCCTATCCAGGCAGACAGTAATGGGCCAAGTGTCACCTCTTCTCTCAGATGACACCAGAGTACCAGCATGGTGATATTATTTTTCAGTGCCAGTTGCCCTCTGAGAGTCTGAGGCATGTACCCCAGTTCTGTCACTTGTCAGATACGAAGACCCATTAGAGGTTGCTGGCCTTCGGGTTGCAGGGTTTAACCATGAGCAGAACTGCAAAAGCAACAAGAGGCCTCTCCCACCAAGGAATCCCAGCGGGGCGGTCCCCAGGCACTGTGTCTTCCAGGGGGAATCATGTAGGCTGCAGTAAGGTAGCACAAGCCCCCTCCGGTGTTGGCAAGCACTTCTCAGGCCAAGTGTCTCACTTTTCAAATAAATCCTCGCCTCAATGACAACCGTAATCCCACAGTAGTTGTTCTGTCTTCCTTCAGGCAGTGTGGGGTTTGATGTCCCTCCCGCCCCTTGCCCTGCAACCCCAGGAGCCCTGAGCTGATACCTTCAGGGAGAAGCTCTGCAGGCTCCACTTGACGGACGTGCTTTTTCCAAACTGTTCTAGGACGGCCCAGGCATCGTCCAAGTGGCATACCGCAGCCAGTCCCATCGTGAGAGCAATGCCCTGTGGGCAGAGTCCCCTGAGTCTGTGACCTGGACTCAGTGCCTCCCCAGCCCACCAGCAGGGTTGCAGGGACTCACACACGCTTTATAACCCGCAGCTCAGAGCTGAGACACCCATGAGGTGTCTCTTGTGGAGTCTGGTGGGTGGAGTTGGGGAGGAAAGAGGTAGAGAGGAAGCCTTTGGTTGGTTGTCCCTCATGCCGGCTCTGAGCGGACATGCTCAGGAGTAGGGAGGAAGAAAGGGATGAGGTAATGGTTTAGCTTGTGACCGAGTTAGAGTTCATGCTGTGATCAGGGTACAGGCCTCAGGGCTCAGGACTCGGGGTGGGAGCAGGATCAGGGCCTAGTTGTGTGATGAGGGCCAGAGATCAGGATGTGACCAGGAAGAAAGCTCAGAATGTAGCCAGGATTAGAGTCCATGACCATGATCAGGGCTTAGTATAAGACAAGGATCAGGCCTCAGTGAGTGTTCATG
Organism: Microtus pennsylvanicus; assembly: GCF_037038515.1. Classification (NCBI taxonomy): domain Eukaryota; kingdom Metazoa; phylum Chordata; class Mammalia; order Rodentia; family Cricetidae; genus Microtus; species Microtus pennsylvanicus. The sequence continues at coordinate 2,707,276 of NC_134580.1, forward strand.
GTCGGGTCTCAGATTGTAAGCAGCAAGGTTCAGTGTGTGATTACGATCAGGGCTCAGTGTATGATGGAAATTAGGGATCAGTAAGTGACCAGCACAAGTCACTTTATGACCAGGATCAGGGTTCAGTGGTGACCATGGCCAAATCTGTGGTTTGGGCCAGGCAGTTAGAGGATCAAAGGAGACTGGGCCCTCACCTTCCCCTGCTTGGGCCCTCACCTTCCCCCCCTTGGGCCCTCACCTCCCCCCCATTGGGCCCTCACCTTCCCCCTCCCTTGGGCCCTCACCTCCCGCTGCTTGGGCCACTGGTGAGATGTTTCCAAGAGGGTTTTAAGGTGCGTCCTGACGGTGATGCTCTTCTTCTCAGCTTGAAGGATTAGCCCATAGTAGGTGAACAGGAAGTCCTGGTGGGGTTCAACATCCTGTCCTGAGTGGGACCTGCCTGCCCTAAGTTCCTATGCCCAACCTCCCTGGGTTCCCTGACCCTATGGCTACCCTTCCCATCTTGCCCCAGGGTGAGGGAGGGAGACACTTCTAGTCCAGCTGTCCAGGCCTGGATCCTGTTCCCTTTAGCCCTTCCAGTTTCTTTCAAGGACCCTATGTGTCCTATGACAGAGTCCATGGGCCTGTGTGGTGAATGGCTGGGGTCCCTGGGGGCAGTGGGCTTACCTTCTCTGGGGTTTGTGCTTGCTGCATCCGGTCAGACTTGGTAAGGGTCCACAGCAATTCCTTGGACCACACATCTGTGTTCAGGAATGGCACCGACTTTCTGGCCATCTGTGAGCAGGTGTGGTGGGCAGGGCTGGAGGCACTCCCCCGCTAGCCCGAGAGCCCTGACCCCATCATCACCCTACTCCCTTATCCTCCCGGGTTTCCAGAATTCAGCTCTTTGGCTTGTTGGATTCCTCAAGGTACCCCCAGATGTGTTTAGGATATCCACAAGTCTGGGAAGCTGCATTCCCAACATGCACTGAGGGCTTAGACCAGATATGTCAGTGAAAGTGGCCCTGAGACAGGGTGGGGACCACAGGCAAGACTCAGCCTGTTTCCTCTGAAGTGTGCTCCCTGTGCCTGGCAGGGTGGCAGCCTGCATACTTCGTTATTTCCTAGGGAAATGAGCGATCAAGCGAATGAATGCAATGGCCTTTCTAGATACAGGATTCTGGAAGTGTTCAGCCTCGCTCAATAGGACGGCTGTCATGATGGCTATGAGATCTTCCTTTCCAGTGTTCCCAGATTCCACAAGCCCACAAGTCTGAGGTTTTTGTCCTCAGCATTCCTCTGGTGTTAGGGACATCCTCCGAATCCCCAAATCTTAGAAAATATTGATAAATGTTTAGAAAACATAAATCAAGTTAAAAGATACAGTTGAGAATAAGGTGTCCCTTTCCTCTCCTTTGGAATGGTAATGTATATTCTGTGCCACTGCATGTTGGAAACATGTAATTTGCTTTTTGACTTTACAGGGGCTACAATTAAGAGCTGGCCTTGAGTCTCAGAAGAGACTTTGGACTTTTCAATAATGTTGAGACTGTGAAAAGCTATGGAGTTTTTTGGAGTTGAATTACATTCATTCGGATATACCTACAAGCCTTTGGGGACCAGGGAGTAGAATGTGGTAGTTTGAATGATAATAGTCCCCATAGGCTCATATATTGGAATGCTTGGTCTCCCATTGGTGGAACTATTTAGGAAGGATTAGAAGGCATGGCCTTGTTGGAGGAGGTGTGTCTCTCTGTATTTCAACAGCCCACACCATTTCCAGTTTGCTCTCTCTCTTCTTTGTAGACCAGATATAGTCTTTCAGTTACTGCTCCAGTGCCATTCCTGCCTGCCTGCTGCTATGTGCTCCGCCATGATAGTTATGGACCCTCTAAACCACAAGCAGGCCCCCAATTACATGGTTTCCTTTATAAGTTGCCTTGGTCATAGTGTCTCTTCACAGCAATAGAAAAATATCTCTGATAATTCATTTGGAAATGACAAAAGGGGACGTATGATGAAGGTGGCATAAGCTCCGCCTGTCAGATATTTAAGAGGTGGACATTGGAGGTTGAGGCCATGGCTCAGTGACTAAAGGAAATTCCTGGGCAAACTTGAGGACCTGAGTTTGAATCCTCAGCACCCACATAAAAAAACACACACAAACAAACCAACCAACCAGTCAAACAAACCAACAAACCAGGCATTGCTACATGTATCTGTAATCCTAGCACTGGGGTGGGGGAGGCGAGAGGGGTGGAAGTGAAACCAGGTGGATTCTGGGAGCTTGCTAGTTAGCCAGCCTTGCCAAAATGGTGAGTGTCAGGTTCAGTTAGAGACCCTCACGACACCAAGGCAGAAAGCAGTAGAGAAAGACACCTGATGTCCGGATGGGTGTGCACATGGACACATTCGTGTAATGCTCCACACATCTCCCCAAAATAAATAGATAACAAATGGAAATGAAAGTAATTACATAACTTGGGGACAAGACTGCATAAAGGCTGGACGCACACGGTCATTTCCTTCAACTGAGGACCATAGACAATATGGTCCCATAAAGTTAAAATGATCTGGGAGATTTCTATTCCAGCTGTCATAGTGTCTTTGCTCATGTGGTGTGTGTGTGTGTGTGTGTGTTTTGTGGTAATGTGGTGATGCTGGTGGGAACAGGCTTATACGCCACCAGACCTGTCAAGCCTGACACACACAATTATTGTGAGGTGTGTAGTCCTTGATCATGATAAACGACTCTGTTGCTGGCTTATGCAGCCACTCCTTTGATCATTATTTGAGTATACTTCCTGCTTATAAGAGAAGTCATTGTATAACAGTGTCAGCAGGCAGCAGCCCCATACAGCTTGTGAGCACTGTCTCTCGCTTTCATCAAGGCCCTGTGTGCGCAGCACTGAAAATGCCCAACAGATCTGTAAGTGAAAGGAAGCGTTGTTTGGTGGCAGGGTGATAGAGCTGACAGCTTTGTGTGGTATGTACGTGTAAAGGTTTTGGCAATAGCAATTAAAAAACAATATTGACACCAATTAAAACCTAAAATACATTTGTCTAAGCAGCTAAGCTTTTAGGAATTTATCCTAAAGAAATCCTAAATTAGGGACACTGTGATCCCAAGAGGGACTGTCTTGCAGGACAGACGACTAACTTAGAGCGCCCCTGTAGGTAGGAATGTTTGTGTCATCCCCAGCCTTAGCTCTCATCCCTGAGATGGCAATTGCTCTCCACAGATGGCAGAACCTGATTAGAGTGTGCTTGTCCAGCCTGGGCCCTGTTCTTGGTTCTCTCCCTGCATTCTAGGATACAGAATAGATGCCAGCTTAATCCCAGAGCACTGTGGGTGCTGGGAAGCCTCCAGGTTACCCAGAAGCAGGTGTGTGTGTGTGTGTGTGTGTGTGTGTGTGGACTCTTGTCTTCTCTCCCACTCCTTTCTGTCTGCTCACTATGTTAGTACCAGAGCCTCTTGTCTGCAATGCAAATTTCAAAACTCAGAAAACTAAACAGTTTCCTCCCTATAGCTCTACAGTGTCCTCAGTGTGGCCCAGCCTGACCCAAGCTGATGTGGCATAGATTATGGGATTTGTGCATACCTACTCCCTGCAGCAGAGGGGGTTAGTGTTTCTGTCTGTGAGTGGGCTACACACACTCTGTTCAGAGCAGCCAGAGGGTACACGGGGCAGGCACCATTGCACTTAGAAAAACCTAAGTCTATCCTCAATTAATACATATGAATTATATTATATATACTATATTATATCATACATAATATAATTTATATCATACAACAATATACCATATATTATAATATAGATATTATAACATATGTATAATCTGTATCATATGTATTACAGTATGGGTAATATATTATAACACGTATTATACTATATAATATGTTAGTATATATTATATGTAACACATTGTATTAAATACATCATGTATGTACAACATATATGTGCACACATATGTGCAATGCATATTATATGATATATAATACATTATATAATACATTATATTACATACTATATTATATAGCACATATAGTATATTACACATTATATATCACATATTACACACACATATATAAGTGTGTGTGTGTGTGTGAGAGAGAGAGAGAGAGAGAGAGAGAGAGAGATAGCTTAGTGGTTAAGAGCACTGGCTGCTCTTCCAGAAGAACTGGGTTCAGTTCCCAGCACCCAAATGGTGGCTCACAACCATCTGTTGCTCCAGTTCCAGGAGATCCATTGCCCTTTTCTGGCCTCTGTAGATAGCACACACATGATCTATAAACATACATGAAGGTAGAACACTCATACACAGAAAATAAAAATAAATTAAAAAGTAGATTTAATTTATGATGATGATGATGGTGTGTGTGTGTGTGTGCATGTGCGTGCACGCGTATACCTGTGCTATGGCATGTGTGTGGCAGTCAGTTCTCTCCTTTATGTGAGTCCTGCAGATTGCACTCAGGTCACTGGGTTTGGTGCACACCCCGTTACTTACAGGGCGTTCTCGTCATTTAAAACACTCAGGCGTCGTTCAGTTACAGTGAAATTCACAGTGCAGAGGCAAGAGATGTGAACACACCTTAGAACTGTGAGATTCATGTGCTTTCCAGCTACTGGATCTGCGCAGAGCTCCCGAGACTCACTCCGGCACAACCCTTTCTGATTATTTCATCATAAGGAAGCAGAATTTCTGGAACTATATGTATTTATTGTCCTTCACTGCATACTTCTGTGTATCTGATGTTTTTTCACTAAGTGTATTTCTGAGATCCATCCATGCTGCTGCCTGCATCAGAACTTCATTATTTTTTTTCTTTTTGAATGTAGATTTTGGTTGGTTTGGGTTCAGGAGGGTTCTCCTTGTTTGGCTTCCTAAGAACACTGAGTCACGGGTTCAGATCTCCAGCTGGAGACATTACTCTGCCAGCCCCAGGTGTCTCCAGTTTGAGGCTAGAGCAAGATGGCTGCTGTGCTCTTCTTGTAGGCTTGTGCAGGGTCCACAGAACTGCACAGAAATCCTCCAGGTAGAACTGGGAGTTTCCCTTACTGGAAGCAAAACTCAGGGGGAAACCTGAACAAGCCACCTGCTGTCCTGAACAGACCTCCCCCGTCACCTGCTTAGCTGCTCTCAGCCGTCTATGGTGGTGCCTACCATGCCTTGGGATAAAGCATGACCCAGTCACCTCTCCCCAGGCCCGGTTAGTGGAGTTCAGATCTGTTTTCCTGTGTCCACATGCTAGGCAGCCAAATAATAAATTCTTTGTTTTTCTGCAAGCATGTTGTTCAGTGGCGGGCAAAGCAGGATTAGCTTGGAACAGAAAGATTTCACATAGCTATTCTCAATTCTTCAATAGACACAGTGAAGGCGTAAGTCACAAACAATGCCACACCAATTTGGGATCTATGTCCCCAAAACCCCAGCCACCTTCCATATTACTACAGACACAGGACTACTGAGACCTTCTGTTTTTTCTTGTTTCAGTTCTCATAATCTTTTTTTTTGTAGGGAATCCTTTAATATGTAATGTGTTTATACTGTTAATTATTCTTTTCTGAAAGTGACACTTCCCCCCTACTATTCAGTAGCGATATTTCTGATGATCTCGCTTTGCTTTCTTTGTTCTTGCTACACAGACCAGACTGGCCTCAGGCTTAGGGCATTCCTCCTGCCTCTGCATTCTGAGCGCATATTTTCTTCCTTCTGTTTATTTTGGGTTTAGTTTGCTATCCCTTGGTAACTTCCAACCATGAAGTTTTATACCCTTTCTAATATAAAAAGCTTTTTGTACCTCAGGATGTTCAAATGTGTTTTCATTAACATTCAAAAAATATTTTCTAATTTTCCTTCTGATATCTTTCCCCTACATTTTACTGAGAAGTGAGTTGTTTACCTTCCAACCATTTGGAATGTTTTCAGATATATTTTAACACTGACCTTTAGTTCATGTTTTGGTCATAGAAAGTCTTGTTTGGTTTCGGTCCCTTTAAATTTATTGGGCGTTGGTAGGTAGCCAGCGTTTTGGGGGAGAGAGACAAGTCCTATTCATAGTAGCGAGGAGCACCCGTCAGACAAATGTGCCTAATGTTGTCTCTGGTCTTCCAGTCCTTGCTGTTTGTTCTGTTTCATCTCCTCAGCCCACTCCAGCTTCTCTGCCTGCTGCCTGCCACGGTGCTGATGACCAGTACTGAGGGACGAGCCCTTCACAACCACCTCTAACCCATTTCACAGACGAGCAAACTAAGCCGCAGAGAGGCAAAGTAAGTCAGCCCAGGCTGCTGTTGCGAATAACTGACGTTGGACTAGAACCCAGTACAAGCCCCTCACTTGGGAGAGGGCCAGAGATAGGCTTGCCCTGACTCTACTTCAGGCCTTGTCACACAGTTGACCCCAGCCTTCCTCCATCCTTCCTAGGTCTCAACTCTGGCCCCTGTGTCCTTTCTGGTCTCCCAAGTGTGAGTGGCAAGAGTTTGTCTGTGTTGAGCATCTGCTCTGTGCTGAGTTTCTTGTGACTACCATTTAAATTCTGGCTCCTCTAGTGACCTTGGTCAAGTCACCTCCTGCCTCTCTGCTGTGTGCTTATCTGTAAGAGAAATTCTCTGTCTATGGCCCTAGCACCCCCATCCCCCCTTCCTCCTTTCCACTCCTTCATCCTCCCCACCTCTCCCTCTTTCCTCCTCCTCCAAGGCCCCAGCAGGGGTTTCCACATGAGCTCATTGCTTCTCCCTCACTGATGACCCTCAGAAGGTCTAGGGCGACAGGTTCCCTCCATACCTGGGACAGCAGATCTTTCCAGCTCTCTCTGTCTTCTTTCTTGAGAAGCTCCTCTGTGGGAGAAGGGGGCGGGCTACAGGCCAGGTGTCACACATCCCTCAGACACCAGCCTGCTCCTGCCTGGTGGGATCCACAGGGAAGTGCGTAGGGTAGGAGACTCTCCAGTAGGAAGAACGTGAGCTGGGATGGGAATCAGGGTCCAGGGAGCTGGCCTATAATCTTGGCACTCCCTGCATGCTGTGCCCAGGCAGGCTGTCTGCCTTCTCTGAACCTTGTTTTCCACTGGTAGGTGAGTGGAGGGACACTTTTGAAGCCCGGCCCTTTGGGATGTGCTGTGGTCCCTTCATGCGTGGAAATATAAGTCTGGGAGGGGATACTTTGTGGTACTGGAAGGCCTTTTGAGAAATCTGGAAATTCTACCATGTAGGGAGGGCTTACTTTGGGGGTCCTTCCATCCAGCCTACCAATTTGAAGAAGGGCAGGGTGAGATAAACAAGATCCTGCTTGGGTCCAGGGTTGAACACAAACTCTCTAGAACTCTTTGGAGCCCCCACGTCTCTTCTCTGCCTGAACTTGTTGGCTGCTGACCTGTGGCTCCCACGACCTGACTTAGATAGGGCTCATATTGGCTGCCGCTCACAGGAAGCCCTCTGCTTAGCCCCTACAGTGACCTTCTGGGCAGCTGGTTTCCTGTCGTGGGCCAGCACCTTTCCAACTGGGCATTTATAAGGATAGCACATGCTTGGGTAAGGAGTGATGAATGAGAGCAGGCAGAAGCTGAGGGTCCGAGGTGAGGCAGCCTGGGTGACCCTGGCCATCATCACTACTTCTCTGAGCTCTCATCTTCCTTGTGTGGCCAAGGGAGGGGACCAATTAATCAGCCACTTAGGGAACAGTCAAGGCAGAATGGCAACTTCTGGACCAACTCCTGGACCAACAACCATGTGAATCTATCAGACAGTGGTGCGGAGGCCCTTTCTGCCTTGTGGGAAGGTCCCTAGCATGGCCAAGGCTGCTAAAGGCTCTTGGGACATGAAGCTCAGAGCTGCTGAGAGGGCCGGTTGGACTGCAGGGGCTTAGAGCTGCAGCCTGCATGGCCCATGTGTAGCCACAGCCATGGAGGGGTGGTCCCAGAGGCCCTTCCCAGTCTCCTTCCATTGCCTGGCCCTCGATCTATCCTATGGCAGCACATACCTTGGGAGGACAGGGTGCCCATCACGTACAACAGGCTGCGGTGTGGGAAGACACCTGTCAGGAGCTCCGTCTCCAAGTGCTTGGCCACTGCTGGCCACGAATGCCGGCAGAGGGCCAGTAACACATTGCTGGCTGCATCCTGGTATATATCATCCAGTTCCTGGGCCGGGCGAGGGTGGTCAGGGGGAGTGGGGACAGACGAACAGGGTGAGAGTGGTCTAGACCGACCAAACTGGGCACATGTATTGTCTTTACTAAGCCATCTCTTAGATAGAACACAGACGAATGGAGCCTGAGATGGGCCCACTTCTGATGCTGGGCTAGAATCTCAGAACACAAGCACTGTTTTTTTTTTTCTCTCCTCAGCCTTTGCTACTACTTTGACCCTGCCTGGAGCTTCAATCCCAATCCAAATCTTAGTCCATTTTTAAAGCCCACTCCCAGGCCTGTGATCAGGACATCATTCACAGGGCCTTGGGCTAACGTCACCTTTCCCATGGAACCTAGGCAGCTTAGGATGTCACCCCCTCTAATTCTCTGTCACCATGAGCCTTGACCAGAGGCCACGTTTCTACCTGAAGACCTCGGCCTGGACAGCCAGTGTGTGTAAGGCTCCACAGCAGAGTCTGGCCAACCAGCAACCCGTCTGCGGCATGAAGGTCACTCCCAGATAGTCAGGAGCCAGTGTCTGCAGCCTGGCTGAGTGCTACACAACTCTCTCCTCAGCACGTGTGCTGTGGTTTACCGAACCTGCTCCCATCCACTCAGGGTGCTGTTGGATGGGACTAGAGAGAGGCCGGTGCAGCAGGGCACAGCTGGCTGCATGCATTTGATGGCTGGGCAGCATCTGTAGTGATAGATGTCTGAGCCCCCCCCCCCCACTCTTCCTGTGATGTAGGAAATTGTCCTATGAAATCAATATACCACTTACAGCTTATTATAGGCACGGCTGCGAAAGCCTCTTGTTAGCACACTGGATTGAAACTGATTTTGCAATTTCAAAAAAAAAAAAAAAGAAGTCCCTCATCTAAAACTATATTTAGGAGATTAAAAAGAGGGAGCAACAGCAATCATGTTCTGAAAGCCAGGAGCGGAAGGACAAGGAAACCGAAAACAGAGAGCTTTGTCGGCAGCAGGGAACACACAGGTCTGGCTCCTCTCGCTCAGCCCCATCCCTCCCATTCGGAGGAAAGGATGATCCTGGCTCGCTAACCTTTGGAACTGGGGCAGTAGTGAAGAGTCTGGGAGACAAGTCACACTGGGCAGAGCTCTGGATGTGACAGGGACGAAACCACTCCACCTGCCAACCCAGTCCACCTGAGGAACAGCTGTGGAGAAGCGAGAGGCTGAACACAGATGGGAGCCAGCTCAGTTGGTAAAGTACTGTGGAAGGTGCAAGGATCTGAGTTCAAGTCCTAGTAACCATAGAAAAAGCAGGGCATGGTGATGCTTGTAATCCCAGTGCTAGGGAGGCAGGGAGGGGCGGATCCCTACTATTGGTTGGCCAATCAGTGAGCTCCAGGTCTCAGTGAGAGCCGGTGCCTCCTGAAGAAAGTCACCCGAGGTTGACCTGTGGTCTCCGTGTGCATGGGTGTGCGCTCGCGCACACGGGCACCTGCAGACACGTGAATATGTATGCATGAAAAAATAGAATACTGATGGAATCAGAACCTGGAGAGGATGTGGCGTCCCTGAATGCGACACACAGTATGTGGTGTGACAACATACACCTTTAGCTTTTATGCCCGGTTCCTTGCTCACAGGTTTCTCCCCAAGGTACGGGCACAAAATCTAGACTTATCTTCCATGTCCTGGTTAGCTTTCTCTTGCTGAGAAAAACACCACAACCGCAGCACTTGGGGAGGAAAGGGTTTATTTCACCTTGTAGGTTACAGTCTGCTGTGTGAGGGAAGCCAAAGCAGGAACTCAAGACAGGAGCTTGAAGCAGAAACCGTGGAAAAATACTGCTTGTTGGCCCTCTTCTAGGTTCACAGTCAGCTACCTACTTACATAGCCTGGGCCCGCCTGCCTAGGGATGGTGCTGCCCACAGTGGGCTAGGCCCTCCCACATCAACTGGCAATCGAGAAAATCAGACGTGCACACAGCAGAGGGTCCCTATTCCCAACTGTATCAAGTTAATAAGCAAGGACGAACCATCACATTCCCAAAGGGCAGGCTGCAGAAATCCTCATTTTTCCTTGCTTTTTTTGTCTGGGTTGTATGACTCTTCTCCTCCTCTTTTATTATTATTATTATTATTTTGGTTTTTCGAGACAGGATTTCTCTGTAGCTTTGGAGCCTGTACTGGAACTAGCTCTTTTAGACCTGGCTGGCCTCGAACTCATAGAGATCCTCTTGCCTCTGCCCCTGAGTGCTGGGATTAAAGGTGTGCAACACCACCCACCAGGCTGACTCCGGAGGGAGTAATGTTGCACGCACGCAAGCACTCATGCACGCATGCACGCACGCACGCACGCACACGACAGGAAGCACCTGAGCACACGGCCCTTGAATGTTCCCCCTGCCAGATCATTGCACAGGAATAGATTATGCAGAGGAACCAGAAAGGTCAGAGTTCACAGAGCTTCCTTGATAGCTCAACACAGAGAAGTTTCTGGAGATTGGGAGCACCTGGAAAGGGCAGGGATGCTTATTTCCTTCCCCACACCTCTCTCTACGCATGTTTATCTGTATGCTTTGCAGTATCTTTTGTAACAAACAAATATGCTCGAGAGAGTCTTCCCCGAGTTCCCTTAGCTGCTTGAGGAGGTGGGTGGGGGAGTCCCCATCAAGTGACTGTTGGCCAGGGGAACGGGCATGACAGCTGGGGTTGTGACAGTATCTAAAAGGGGCAGGCAACCTGGGGACTGAGCTCCAGCCCAGGGAAATGAGGCCACCACCAGGTAGAGAGTGTTGGAACCTCCTTGTTTCTTGTTTTTTTTTTTTGGGGGGGGGATGCCCTGCTGCTGGGTACAGCCACAGAACTGCTTGATATGGGAGCCACCCGCGCCTCTCCAAGGTCACAGGCTCCTGAAGTGGGAAAGTGCAGACAAGATGTCGGCTTTCCCCAACACCCAGGGAGAAATTTTGTGAAAAAAAAAATCAAGATCTTTTGAAAATGAGACTTCTGTGTAAGGTGACATGTTAGAAGCTGCCTGTGTGTGACTGTGAATGAGAGGTGTCGGGGTAACAGAAGGCGGATTTTATTCCAAAGAGCAAGTGAGAGGAGCAGCAGGGCTCCTGAGAGAAGCAGGAGAGAAAGAAGCTGAGCAGAGACACAGGAGAGTCTTAGCCCCGCCCCGGCCCCTCCTCTGCAGGAGGGAGCTGCAAAACCTCACGTGTGTTTGTTACAAAATTTGGAAGAAAAGGTCAGGGGAGTTGGAAGCTGGAGAGATGGCTCTGCATTAAATCACACACTGCTCTTGCAGAGAACCCACATTCAGGTCTCAGCAGTCATGTTGGGCGGCTCACAGCCACCTGGAACTCTAGCGTCAGTGATCCAGCACCCTCTTCTGGCCTCTTTGGGCACCTGCACTCACATACATGTATACACATATACATATCATTAAAAAAATTAAAATAAGTCTTTAAAAATTATTAGTGTGTGCATGGGCACATGTATTAAGATATGCGTGTAGAGATCAGAGGACAGTTTTGTGGAGCTGGCTTTCTATTCCGCTGCCGTGGAGGTTCCAGGAATAAAGCTCAGATCTCAAGGTTTACATCAAGCAACTCACCAGCCCTGGGCGGTTTATTTTATTTTACTTTTAAAAAGTATTTGTATTTTCATCCCCCTTTTATCTTTATCTAATGTTGTTTAAAAATTGTTCTTTCTTATTCAGATTTCATCTCTTGCTCCCTCCTTCTTCCTTACTTTCTTTGCCTTTTTCTTATTTTCTTTTATTTAAGCTCTCTTTCTCCCTTTCCTGTCCCCTTCCTTTATTTCATTCTTCATTGTTATCATACACACACTTTCTTGTTTACCACAATCATTTTACTTTCACAGGTACTCTATAACATTTTATGTTTTATTTTCTAGGGTTATTGGTGGCATGGCGGTTATCTTTAATTGATTTTTAGTTACGTTTCCTTATCTGGTTTGGTTTGGTGCTGTCGCTGTTATAGCAGGTTGTTTTCTCTTCTCCGAGTGGCACTTGGGGTTAAACCCTCAAAGAGAGAGGAAGACTCTGTAATAAAATTGGAAGAGACAACTGTCCCAACAGATGAGCAAATCACAGCTCAGAAACACAAGAAACATGAAAAAGCAAAGCATTGTAACTCCTCCAAAAGACCATGCCTCTTCAACTACTAAATCAAAGATGTGGAAATAGTTGATATGCCAGAGCATTAATAAAAAATACAAAGTGTCATCAAAGTGGATCCAAACAAGCAGATCAAGAAGTAAGAAGGCACCTTAGCACCTGGTCAAGAAAGTCAGCAATACCGAAAAGTTCAACAAGAAAGCTGGGGCAAATAAAACAACAGTTGAATAGACATGCTGGAAATAAAAAACTCTGTATTTCAAATAGATCACACTGCAAAGGAAGAACCAGCAATGGATTAGGGCAAGTAGTAGAAAAAATATTAGGAATCTAGCACGAGGTTGAGGAGATATTATATTCAGAGACTAATAAAAGAAACCAATAAGTGTAGCCACAGCTTGGGAATTCTGAGGCACAATCACAAAATCAAAAATGAGAACTGATGGGTGGGAACAGGGCCAGAATACAAATGGAAGGCACAGAAAACCTATTCAGTAAGAAATATACCAGAAAACTCCTAAATCCAGAGAAAGAGAGGGCATCCACAAACAAGAGTAACTTAGAACCCCAAACAGACTGACTAGGAAATTATAGTTAAAAAGCCAGGATTATGGAACAAAGGTACAATGCTGAAGAGAAAAATGCCAACTCAAAGACCAGTTGATCAGACGGACACCAGACTTCTCCGGCAGAAGCTTCACACCCTCTTTTAAGATCTAAGAGTAAAAACTGCCAACCAAGATCGCCATATCCACCAATTTTACCTTTAAACATCAGTGGAGGAATAAAGACTTTCCATCATAAACACAGACCAAAGGAATTCAATGACTACTAGGCAATGTTGCAGAAGATGAGATAGTCACAAATCCAGAAGCTCAGAAAAGAGTGAGTTTCATCAGAGACAAAGAAAGGAGAAGTAGGAAATGATCAAACACGCCCAGCTCAATAAACAAGCAAATCTCTGTGATAAATAAGGGAGAAGAAAAGAACACTGCCTAAACTGAATATGATGACAAAAACCAAACTGTAGGAATCAGCAAATACATTTCAACAATAAACTAAATATAAATGGTCTCATTTCTCCAATTAAAAGGCACAGACTTGCTGATTGGATTTACAAGCAAGACTGATTTGTTGCCTATAATACACAGAGTCTTCCTAAAGACAACACAGCCAGTTGAGAACATTGATAAGTGTTCAGAGTTTACATTATGGGTAAGTCAATCCTGGCAGGAGAGCCTGTAAAAGTCAGAGTTGTTGACTTCTTTTTGCTGACAATTATTTTTATGTATATGTGAAGAATACTATTTTAGGAAATATTAAACTCCTCCTTTTTTTTTTTAGTAAAAAAAGCAGAAAAGGAAGATTATTCAACATGGCCACAATGAGAAGAACAGTTTCCTTTTTTTGTTTTGTTTTGCTAATTTGAGATAGGATTTCTCTGTGTAACCCTGCCTGTCCTGGAACTTGCTCCCAGGGATCCACCTGAGAGACCAAGCTGGCCTTGAACCCAAGAATCCACCTGCCCCTGCCTTCCAAGTACTGGGATTAAGGGCGCATATCACCACTGCCTGGTTCCACTCAGTTTTAAAGCGATTCACCATTAAAAAGTTCAAAAGACTTAAAGTTATAATCAGTGAGGAAAAAGAGAAGACAAGTATATAATACAGCCCCATGGTGTCGGCTGACTTATACCAGAGCTGGTATGTTTTCTCTAGTAGATATGTGTATGTCAAATATGGGCACAATAAGCAATTCTATAAACAATGGCAACATTTATGATTGAATCATTCCTGACAAATTAATTTATGTTTTCAAAAGTTAAATTTAAAATGTAGTCTGAGATATATAAAGCCTACACAAGCAATCTAATAAGGAGAGTAGTCCTGTTGGCAAAAAGGAAAAAGAAACATGCCCGCTGGCCAAGATATACACAGACTAAAAGTGAAAGGGCAGAGGTTAATATGCCAAGCAGCAGAAACCCAAAGCAAGCACGAGAAGCTACTCAACCACCATGGAGCTTTCTCCAAAACAGATCCCATTTTTAGTTCATAAAGCAAGTCAGGACATGCAGAAATACACAAAATAAATGTATTGCACCTTATCAGACCATAACAGAACAAAACTAGAAATAAATATGAAGAAAAGCTATAGAAACTAAACAAACATACAGTGGCTAAAATGGTACACTCTTGAAAGAGTTGCTGAAGAAACTGTGAAGGAAATTAAAAAAAAATTCCTAAAACTCAAATGAAAATAAAAACATGGCTTCCCAGAATGCAGCAAAGGTGATTCTAAAAGGGAAGTTTGTGTCTGCTTACATTAAAACAACAACAACAAACAGGAAGAGAAATAGCTCAAATAAAAAAATTCAAGGATGGACCTCAAGCTCCTAGAGAACAAGGACAAGCTAGCCATACAGCGAAGAGATGGGGTGAAGACTGGGGAAGAATGAATGTGATGGGTGTATACAAACAACAAAAGTAACCAGTGCACTGATGACTTGATTCTTCGTAGAGATAGACAGTATTACAAACTCTCTGTATGGGACACAGAGGCCTCTGTGCTCGCAGACATGCACTATGGGAACCTGGAATGTTAACCACATGGTACTGTTCCTTCAAGGGAAAGAATGAAAATTGTCTTTTCTGCCCAAAAATCTGGGGCAGATGTGCTTTCTAGCCTGGCGACCTTTGCACAATCTGTGTGGCAAGGGACTGTCTTGGCCCCAGACCCTCGTCCAGACCCTCGTAGACTTGTTTTTCTCAATCAATAGAACTCATCTTTATGGAAGATGTCACAGGTGCTTTACAAAGAGTTTCCATGCAGTCACAGCTGATCTGTATTTCACTTACTTTCTTCCTCTAAGAGATTTGGATATGCCTTGCTGTTCACTTGGGATTTAGTTTATCATTACAAGTATAGTTTTCACCAGATTGGGCTGTGCTGAAATAAGCCCAAGATAAACCACTTGGGGGTCAGATTCCTGAGGTTTAAACCAGCCTGGATATTGAGTGGTTTTGAGATGAACTCCCAAGGCTTCATACTCTACTGCTATGAAGGTTGCTGAGATCCCTGCGATTCAGCAAAACTAACCAAAAAAAGAAAATAAGACACAATTAAAAATTATAGATGAAAATTGGGGGATGGGGGGATAGAAAGACATTGTAACAGATACCAACACAATCCAGAGGATCACCAGAAGAAATGGACACATTTCTAGAAACATATGACCTGACAAAATAAGTCAACTGTCCAGAAACGACCTGTATACAACCTAAACAAATGTATGAGGAGCAGTGAGGGCCAGACAGCAATGAGGAGTCTCCCAACAAAGGAATATCAGAACTGGATGAACCTTTAAAGAATTAACATCAGGGCTCCTCAAATTATGCCATTCCATTGAAAGAGAGAGACTATCCCAACCTCATTCTACAAACCATTATTATCCTGGTGCCGTGACACAATTTCTGGCAAAAGTAACCAGCTCAAGGGGCGATGGGTTGACTTTGGCTCAGGTTGAGAGGGTATTGTCCCTTGTAGTGGGGGAAGCATCGCAGAACATGTGGGTGGGATTCCTCACCTCCTGGGTGTATTAGAAACGGAGAGAACTTGAGCTTGTATAGGATAATTCTATCACCTCCAAAGCCTGCTCTCCAGTGGCCCCTTTTCTATAACAAGGTCCCACCTCATAAAGGCCCCATAGCCTCCTAAAACAGAAGCACCAAGAGAGTCTTGGGAAAGAGTAGTCCAGGGCAGAGCTGCCTCTGCCAGGCTGGTGAAGGACAGCCAGCAACTGACTAGGCAGTGGGCCTTATATAGGGCTTCTTAGGGGTGGAGTTTTCCCAGGGAGAAATTTTTCTGCTCAGGGATTGGTTAGTTTTCCCTACTCAGGGATCGGTCAGTTGGTCAGGGACAGAGATGGCTCTGATTTCAGATCCTGCCTGTGTTTCTGTCACTGGTTCTGGGTTCGGAGCCAGAGTGGGTTTCTTTGGCTGCCCCCTTTACCCTGCAGTGTTAAGTGGCACTTACTGTACCATCCTAGTAGGAACATGGAAGACAGAAGGGCTGAGGGTGAAGTGGAGAATTGGGGCCCAGCTCAGGAGGTTTCAGAGAATAATATTGGAGACCATTCTTGTGATATTTTGGCAACAAATGTGGCTGCCTTTTGCCTTTGTCTGAAAAATCTGCCGGAGGCTAAATTGAAGAGTTTTGGGTTACTATCATTGGCAGAGGAGATATCAAGACACAAGGCTAGGTTGTGTCCCATGGTTACTAGTGATCACCCAGGCAGATCTGTAGTGAAAAAGGGCAAACAGGACCAAAAGAAACAGAAAATGCACAGTTTGAGGAGAAAAGAATCCAAGGAAATATAATGTTGGAGTGGAGTCCTGTGTTCCAGGGAGCACCATGTTTAAAGAAAAGCTTGATGCTAAATGGAATAAAAAGTGTGGTGCTCTCGGGGCAATATCGCCCCTGGGTAAGCTTCCAGTCTGTGAGAGGGAATTAGAGGAAAGCTTAAACAGCTAAGGAAACCCATCAACAAAGCAAAGCTGATGTAAATGTAATTCAAGGAGGGGCTCAGGGTCCAGCCCCAGCCATGGGAAGAACTTGACAACTTTGGCCTCGTGGTTCTGGCTTTAGAGTAAAGAATACAGGAAATGGGTGTGGAATTTGCCAGGCACGGGTCAGGGGAGGCTCTGCACGGACACATCAGGGCTGTGGCGCACCTGCCAGGGAGAGCTGCAGGCTGGGTTTGGAACCAGGCCGAGAGAGAGAAGTGTGTTGCTGTCAACAATGCTGGGAGGAGATGGAGTTCTGAAGAGTGGTTTGACGATCTTGCTTTGATACAGCATTTTCTCA
This sequence comes from Microtus pennsylvanicus, assembly GCF_037038515.1. Classification (NCBI taxonomy): domain Eukaryota; kingdom Metazoa; phylum Chordata; class Mammalia; order Rodentia; family Cricetidae; genus Microtus; species Microtus pennsylvanicus. The sequence continues at coordinate 2,724,367 of NC_134580.1, forward strand.
CTGTGCTTCCTTTCCTTCCTTTCGGAATGGTAATGTATATTCCGTGCCATTGTTTGTTGGAAGTATGCGGTCTGTTTTTTTTTTTTTTTCTTTACAGAAAATTACAGGTGAGAAGTTGCCTTGAGTCTCAGAAGAGACTTTGGACTTAGAAGCAGTCTTGAGACTGTGAAAGTCTCTGTGAACATTTGAAGTTGGACTGAATGCATTTTGCATCATGATATGGCTCCTCTAAGCCTTTGGGGGGGCCAGGGAGTGGAATGTGGTGGTTTGAATGAGATTGGCCCTCATAGGTTCATATATTTGCACACTTGGTTTTCAGTTGGTGGGCTATTGGGAAGGATTAGGAGGTGTGGCCTTGTTGGAGGAGGTGGGTTTTGAGGTTTCCAAAGTCCTTTCTAAGTCCAGTCTCTCTCTCTCTGTCTGCTGCCTGTGGATCAGGGTGTAGAGTGCTTAGCTACTTCTGCCTTCCTGCCACCATGCTCCCTGATGGTAACAGACATGCCCTCTGAAACTATAAGCAAGCCCCTAATTATTATTATTAAATAATATTATATTTTATATAATATATAAAATATTATAATTATTAAAAAAATAAGAGTTGCTTGGTCATGGTTTCTGTTCACACCAACAGAACAGTAACCAAGACAATCACATACCATAATCAAGTTGATTTCATTTCAGGGATGGAAGGATAGTTTAGTATATGGAAATCAATTAAGTGTCTATAGGATATAAATAGAATCAGGGACGGAAATCACATGAATAGATGCAGAAAGGCAATTGAATACATTCACATCCCTCCAAAATAAAAGCTCTGAAGAAGAGAGGACTAAAAGGAACATCACTAAATGTGATACAGGCCATGTAGGCAAAGCCAACATTCAATAATGAAGACGACCGAGAGCATTTCCACTAAAATCAGGAGCAAGATAAACACATCTGTTCTTTACACTTGTATCCAGTATAGATCTTGAGTTACTCGTTAGTGTACAAAGACAAGATAATGAAACGGAAGTGACAAAAAAGAGGAAATGAAGAACTCAAAATTATCTCCATCCTGTTGACAGACGACACGATTCTCTACACTACACACCCTAAAGACTCCACTAGGAAACTCCGAGGTCTGACAAACACTTGACAGAATAGCAGGATACAGAAATCAACATATAAAACCGTCGCTTTCTGTCAGTAATGCCCTTCTAGTGATAATGCACATGCCAAGAAAGAAAGCAACGAAACAAATCTCATTCACTATAATAGCCTCAAAAACAGCTAACAAAACCAAGGATAAACCCAACAAGGGACGTGAGAGACTTAGACCATGGAAACCGAAACACTGCATAATAAAGAGTTTAAAGAAGGCACTGGAAGGCAGACCTTTCACTGTAAAACTACTTGCTATGTGCTATGGGAACTAGGCTGAAATTTAAAAACACACAGACAGACAGACAGACAGAGACGGGCCATCATTGAGATAGGAATGCCAAGCATGCCCCCCCTTATTGTGCTCAGAGCAGCTTATATAGGGCTCTGGCCAGGCCCCAGCTCTCGGGATCTTTCAGCTGCAGCCCCACCAGCCTGCCATCAGGGTCTCGTGCTCAGAGCAGCTGCAGGCTGCTCAGAGCAGACGAAAACAAGTTGTTTACAAGAAATTCAGGGTCTGGCGGTCCGCAGTCCCCAACATTTCACTGTTAATGGATTGGTGGGACTAATATTATGAAGAAGGTTATATTACCAAAAGCAGATTACAGATTCACTACAGCCCCTATCAGAATTCTATAGATGCTCTTTACAGAAAGAGAAATCCTTAGATTCATATGGAATCACAAAAGACACTGAATACCAAAGCAAGCCTAAGCAGCGTCAGCAATGCTGGACTATCATCATACCTAATCCCAAATTCTACTACAGGGCCTTGGTAACAACACTAGTGTGGTACCGATACAAAACCAGACGAACAAACCAGCGGAATAGAAGAGAGGCTCCAGAAATAAACCCACACAGCGACCTATAGCTTTTTGATTTACAACAAATATGCCAAGAACATATGTTAAAGAAATCATGGCTTTCCACAACGGTGTTGGGAAAAACAAGTCGTTCACATGTGGGAATCTTAAACTAGATTGCTGTCTCCCACTGTGTATAAAAATCAATTCACGTTGGTTCAAAGACCTTCATGGAAGACCTGAAAATCTGAAATTGCTAGAAGAAAAAAAAATAGAGGGAACATTCAAGATATGGGTATTGACATAAAAAACAGAGATCTCATCTCAAAGGGGATAAGAGATAGTTTATTCTAGAGCCAAGTATGATTGACCATGGCTCTGGAACATAGATTTAGGTTATCCAAAATCCCATGTCCTGATGAGGTAGCATTTTCATGAACTTTTTATAGCTACAGAACAAAGAAAAATCCAGATAGGTTGGTGGGGACAGCCTGTAGGTGGACGAAAGCAAAATGGAGCTCTGCTTTAGGCCTTAGATGCTATACGATAACACTTATCCAGTTGATTGGTGGAAAACTAGGGTTTTGGTAAGTTAACACGTTCCTGAAGTTTTTCTTAAACCTGTTAGGATATTCGGTCTGTCTTTGTCTGTTAGTGATGGAGTGTTTGTTCTGACACAGAGGGGGCAAGGCACGGCTATCCCATAGGCTAAAGATAGCCCAAGATAAAGTGTAATTAGTCTACGGGTCCCTAACATTCCATCCTCTCCACGTGCCTGAAGTTCTAGTCAGCTAATCAGCCTTTGTAGACACAGCTTCTTTCCAGGAATTCGCGCTCACACAGCAGATGCAAGGACTTTCTGAAATGGACTCTAATAGCTCAGGAAACAACTGCAAAAACTGACAAATGGGATTGCATGAAATTAAAAAGTGTTGGCACAGCCAAAGAAACAATTACCAGGGTGAAAAGTCAGCCCACAGGGTGGGGAAAAATCATTGGTAGCTATTCATCTGACAGGGGATTAATATCAAGAGCATCTAAGGAATGAGGAAAATTAAACACCAAAAGACAAATCATCCAGTAATGAATTGAGCAGGCAGTTTTCAAAAGCAGTACTACAAATGGTCGATTAGCGTATGAAAAGAAAGTTCAACATCCTTAGCCGCCTGGGAAATCCAAGTCAGAATTATGTTGAGATTCTCTATCGCCCCATGAAGAATGGCTGTGTTCTAGTTTGCTTTTTTTGTGGCTGTGGTGAACCAGTCAGCGACTGAATCAATGTAAAGTAGGGTTTATTTGGCTTCTCTTCCTAGGTCACAATACATTACGGATGGAAGTCAGGGCAGGCGCAGGAGCAGATACCCCGGAGGAACCCTGCCTGCTGCTTCCCTCACTGCTTTCGGCTCAACTGGCCTTCTGCCTCGGGATGGCAACACCCACCATGGACTGGGCCCTTCTACATCAATTAACAATCAAGTCAACATCCCACAAACATGCTCTCAGCCCATTTTTCCAATCCATTCTGGCTTATGTCAAGTTGGCAACAAAACCTAACCAGTACAAGGTATCATCAAGGAAACAAGTCCTTGTGTGGATGACGTTGGGGGTGGGGCTTACACACTGTTGTTGGGAGTGCAAACCTGTGCTTGTGCAGCACCTGTGGAGATCAGTGTGACAATTCCTCCAAGAACTCAAAGTTAGGTGTACCGCATGACAATTTACCATTACCATTCCTGGGTCTTACGTCAACATACCACAGAGACAAGCGCACATCCATGTTTACACAGCACTGTTTGCAATAGCCAGCTCAGCCTTGTTCTCCATCAGAAGATGGACAGATAACGAAGACGTGGCACAAACACACAATGGAGCTTTATTCAGACACGCAAAGGATGACATTTTCCATTTTTCATTTTTCCAGGAAAATGGATGGAACAGGAGATCAAGTAAAATAATCCAGATGGAGAAATGACTATTGCCTGTCTCATAGGTGGAATCGAGACTGAAAAAAATACGTCAAAAATACATGAAAATAGACAGAAGACTACTTGGGGGAGAGAAAGATGATTAGTGGGAATTGGGCAGAAAAGAGTAACAAGGATGAATAAAAACAAAATACATGATGCATACATTTCTACGGGTCATAGCAAAGCCCGTTGTTTTGTAGTGAATATACACTAATAACAATAGAATGGTTTTCTCCCGAAAGTTCTAGATGCAACACCATAGTACTTGGTGAAAAGGTTGAAATGTTGTGAACTCCAAGTACAGAAAGATGAAATAGGAGAGGAGAGGAGGGGCGAGGAGGGGAGAGGAGGGGAGAGGAGGAAAGGAGGGGAGAGGAGAGGAGATGATGAAAAGCATGGAGAGGGAGCTTTGTCTCGGCACCGACATAGGACTGAGGAATAGTGTCATCAGTATAGATGCTGATCAGTTTTCCAGAATCCAAGGATGCTGGTGCCAGATTGAGGACACACGGTGTGGATGGTTTGAATGCAAATGGTCCCCATAGGCCCTTAGAGAGTGGCACTATTAGGAGGTGTGGCCTTGTTGGAGTAGGTGTGGCCATGACTAGTTTGGTGATTAGATTCCGTGTACTACGGGGAAGTCGGGAGCCTGCAAGGCAAAGTCATGCTAGGCTTTTGGAGGAAGAGCAGGGCATATATATGAAGGACCTGGGTTCAGATGGCTCTGGATTTTAACAACCACACTGAGGGCACGAAGATCGGGGGACAGTGATTCTCAGTTCACGGTACAAGAGAATGAAGAGATTCCTACAGAGAACTCAAAATTGTACTTTCCAAATGTTCTTTTTGAGGAAGCTGCCAGGTAATGTCCAACTTAAGAGCAGACAGAGAAGGTGGCGGCTTGGGCTGTAGGGAGCAGGCTTCAGTGAGGAAGGGATAGGAACCTCGAGAGCCAGGGCAACCCCAGGACACCAGCCTGGTCTTTGGAATGCCTGAATATGATCTCTGTTTGGATAGTATGAGCCCATGGCAAATCCCAAAACCACGACTGTCCTGGAACAACTGGGTGGTGCAGAGGTGGAGGCCCACGTGGGTGCATGCAGAGACAGAACACGCAGACTGGCCCTGCCCCGTCACCTTGCCCACACTTAGCTTGCCAAATCCCAATCTTATGTCAGAAAGCCTCAGGGACCTTGTCCACTCCAGGGAGATAGAAGCCAGATCATGCCACAAGCTGACCAACAGCCCTGACCTCTAGCCATGGTCCCTTCTCAAAGAGTGTTACTACAACAGGCCAGTACCTGCGCGTGTACGCTATTTTTGTTTGCTTGTTTGTTTCTCTTTCAATTTCTTGAGACAGGGCCTTATTCCATAGCTCAGGCTGGCCCTAAATACACTGTGTGGTCTAGGTTGGCCTCAAACTCACTAAGATCTCTGGCTCCCACCTGGTTTTGTGGGCTGGGACAGCTGAGTCCCATGCTTGCATGTCTCCATCAAGCAGGAAGGAGCTAAAGCTGGGTTAGGGCTGAAAGAGTAGTTGAGACTTGCAGTAGGCCTTTCAGGTGCTGGTGTGTGGGCATCAGGAAAAGGATGTTGAAGAGAGAGTGAGGCTACAGCCAGATTATTGGTTTTTACATACGAACCCTAGGGTCCTATCTAGCAGGATCCTGCACAGAGAGGCATTTCAATGACATGGACATACGAAAATGCAGGGGAGAGTTCAGAAATCCTATGCACCCATGTGATTTGAACCTCCAGGCAAATGACTCAACCTCAAAGTCAAAGTTGGGTTAGTCAGTGTGCTAGGGGAGGGAGGCCTACCGTGGACTTGGTCATGTGCTCCAGGGCCAACTGCATGAAGTACTTCTGCCATGTCTCTTCTAAGACATCACGGGCTCCAATGACGGCCTGCAGGACATGGAAGAGTCGGAACCTGTGCCGGTTGGAGATCTGTGGAGGACAGAGGTTGTGTTGGGATGATGGCGTCTGATGGTCCAGGGGCTGCTAAGGAGAACACGGGTGGGAGGATACGCAGGGAGGTTGGAGGGAGGGAGACACGCAGACACATTCATTTGGCAATTCTTAGGGGACACCCGCCTTGTGCTGACCTTGAGCTTGGCCTACAGACCTGAGAGGAAGAAAAGCTTGTTTCTGTCCTCAGGAAACTGCTGTGGGATTTAAAAACTTCACCTCCAAAGGGAGGCCATCTCTTTATCAACACTTAGACTGGTTTTTCCTCAATCATGCATTAATTCATTCATGCATCCAAGAAAATGAATGTATCCATCCCCGTGTTTACTCATTACCCACATCCCCTCCTCTCCTCCCTATATCAACTCATCTCCCTATCAATCACTATATCCATCTGCCCACCAACCTATCATCCATCCATTTGTCCACTGCCCCCCCCAACGTATTTATCCATCAGTTTCTACCATTTACTGGTTCTGTGTCCTTAGGTAAGTCTTCTCTTCCCTAAGCCATAGCTTCTCATCTTTGAGAGTCATAACCTCTACCTCATGAGAGTGCTCTGAGCATGTTGGGACCACGTGAGTCCACTTTCCTTCCTCCCTATTTAGTCTATTGGCACACAAGGAGATTGAGTTGCACCCTTTTTTATCCGAATGGTACAACTGTCCTATGTAGGATTCAGGGTTTAAGCCCCACTTGGGATCCAACCGTCCCCTATGCTCCCACGCCTGCCCCAGGGTCCCAAGAAATAGCACCTCTGGGTTGTCTTTGAAATAGTCATGGATGCTTTCCATCACCAAGCTGGGGGACCTCTGAGCCATCTTCTTCATCTTCTTGGTGATGTACTTTAGTTGCAGAGGGTCTGAGGTGCCTATGTCTCGCAGCATCTTGAAGCAGATGGCTAAAGTTGACAAGAGAGGTGTGAGGAGGGTGGGCCTTGCAGAGGTCATATTGTGTCAGAGGGTTGGGGGGTAAAGAGGGATGGGTGTGCAGTGAAAACGAGAGCTGGACATATAGGCAAGGAGTCTGATGGTCTCATTTTTTTTTTACTTAGTCCCTCATGGGGTTTGGGGGGGGCACAACAGAAATGCATGCTCATTGGCATATCCTTATTCTCTCATTCACAGTTCCTGTGTTCATATCCCATCTGTCGACACACCCACCCATCCTGTTTCTGCATAGCCAGTGATCCAACTCTCTGCTTACCTGCCTGTCCAGTGATCCAGCTCTCCGCTTACCTGCCTGTCCAGTGATCCAGCTCTCCGCTTACCTGCCTGTCCAGTGATCCAGCTCTCCGCTTACCTGCCTGTCCAGTGATCCAGCTCTCCGCTTACCTGCCTGTCCATCACATCTGTTTAACCACCCATTCACTCACGCGCTCATAAATTCACCCACTGACCAGTCCACTCACCCACCTAGCTAACTACTATCTATTCATATATATTTTGATCAATTTAACAATATATCCACACATATTGTCATAAATTCACTCAAAAATCATCTCTTTATCCTTCCATACATCAATTCCTTATCATTCTATACATCAATTCTTTGATTTTTTTCCCCCACTGTCTATTCAGTCATCTGACACCCCTTGGCACTGGGGTGAAGAGGAAGGCATTCCAGAAAGAGGGGGTGCAGGCCTAAGCTGAAGCTCTGAGGTGTAAAATGGTGTGGTTAAGAGGAGGAGGGGACAATTTTTTATTTCTTTTGTTGGTGCCCCAGGAGGCAAGAACAAGGTAGGGGGTCTCACAGACAGCTGCTCACAACTTTTGTGATACATAATGTCCTGGAGAGGGCCTCCTTCTGGTCCGGGATTTGATGGACTGACTGCCTGACCTATCCAGGGCATCCTCACCTGAATTGTAGGCCTCCTCCATAAACATCTGGTGTTCCTTGGGCACCAGGGAAGCCTGGCTGCTCTTGGATCTGCATAGCATGATGGTGGCAGGATGGGATTGTCTGTCCCAGGAGGCATAATCTTGAGATTCCTTGGTGCACAGTGACTCCTTCGCAGAAACAGATACGTGGGAGAAGATTCTGAAATGGAGCAAGTTCCGCATGTAAACATCGCGTGTACTTACACGTGTTCAAGTGCAGGGAGCGTTGGCACAGTTTGCTCTGGGCCAACCTCTACAGTGTTCTTCCACGCGTCTGTCCTTCCACGTGGCTGTCCTTCTGTTTAGTGGGCTGGCAGGCCTGGAGTGCGCATGCCTCGAGGCTCCAGGACACTGTTGAATAAGCCAAAGCTTCTTAAACTGGGTCTGACCCTGCATAGGGCCACATAAACTACATGTCAGAGTTCCAAGAAACTTGTTAGCGTGAAAGATTTCCGAACATACGACTCCAAGAACAAATTCAAAATCAAACACGTACACAGTGCCATAAAGGTTTTGGATAGTCCCCTGCCAGTCTTACTCAGGACCTAAGTATCAAATCAGCACAACTTTGAATTGTATTGTGCTGGAAAACAAGCCCATCCATATAATTAGTAACTAATTTTCTTTCATCTTTGATAAGTGGTAAGATCCTAATACCAGATAATTGAATTAAGATGAATTATTTCACGGTTTTATGATCAGCCGGTGTTTGACTTGTATGCCTGTTGTATGTTCCTATCCATGGGAATGTTTGGCTTGTATCCCTATTGTATACATCTGTATCCCCGGGGTCTTATAAAAGTTCCTTGCACAAAAGATTCTCCTGAGTGGAGAAGCTGAAGGTCTGGAGAAGACAGCCTGGCCCAGCAGGGGTGGTAGACAGACAAGCTAAGGACCCAGAAGGGCTCAAAGTTTGACCCCAGCTCTCTTATTGACTTGTAGAGCCAGGGTTTTCAGAGTGGCATAGGGAATACCCTGACTAACCAGATGTCCCCTGAGGGGTCTCTCTGTGGGCAGATCTGCAGGAGCAGTAGGGGTAGGAGCCCAGAAGATGGAGGTCCTTCAGCTTTGAAAAAGCGCGAAGTATTTCCCCAGACTGGCAGTTGCCACAAAGGGCCGGAAGAAAGATACTCTTGTTTTGGATGCTGCTCAAATCTAGTTCTCCCATGACTCCATCTTGGCTTCTGTTCCCTGCTTCAAGAAGACCCCATCTGATTGGTAATGTGTAATTCTCAGTTCTGCACACATCCATGGGGAAGGTTTATTCTAGATGCTCCTTAGGTCCACAAATGAGGAGGATAAATACATCTGCAGACTAAACAAGAAGATCATGAAACATTATAAAGCAGCCATCAAGGGGTGTACTAGAAGGCAGTCATCTCTGTGTATTGAAAGTCCTCATGGTTGTCCTAGAAGGTAGCAGTCTCTAATGTTTATTTATCCATTGTCTCATATGTGACACTTGTCATGCCGTGTCTCATCCCTGCCATCTGTGTATCCATGATGGAACAACCAGAACCAGGCTTCCTTCTTATCTTATGCAAATAAGAAATTGCCACAGACAAATAAGATCATTGTCATCAGAAAGTGGGCAACATTGGTGCAGGATAATGGTCCCCAAGGGATGGGAAACCTACAGGGTGAACCTTTGACTATAAAAGCTGGTTGATGGACCACAACCCAGTTTCCAGTGGGGACCACGAAATCCTGTGACCTTAGTGAGCTGCTGACATGGTATGGTAGTGATAGTGTAGGGAGACCACAGTGGCTCAGTATTTGAGTGGAGGAGGCCTAGGAGGAACTCTGAAGGTCTACAGAGTGCCCCCATGACATCTATGTTTACACTTGGTGTGCACTGGGGTAGGAGCAGAAGAACCACATTTTGAAGCCAAGAAGGTACTAGGAAGCACACTTCTCCCACCTCCACAACGAAGTCTTTAAGAAGTCACATCAGCCACAGGGAAAAGCCTACCCAAACAAGGATGCTCTTGCTCTCCCTGTCAAAGCTCTAAAAAGCTGGGCTCAGAGACCAGCTGTTTTAACGGTTCAGAGTCTAGGCAGAGCTGAAGAATATTTATGTGTGCAGGAACAGCGCCGTACTCAGCAAGGTCTAGTTCATGGTATTTGACAGTCACTCAAAACTTACCAGGCATGCAACATGGCAGAAAAACAACAGGCGGGCAGGAAAATTAACAGACTAGAATCCATATGGAGAGCCAAGTGTGAGGTACATCCAGAATTAGGGAGGCTGAGGTGGGGGAATCTCTGAAAGTTTGGGGCTATCCTGGTCCACACAGTAAGTTTTGGGTTAGCCAAGGCTACAGTGTGAAATCCTGTCACAAACATATACATACTAACGCAGGGATCACAGAATCAGTAGATAAGGACATTAAAACATTACAAGTATGTCCAACATGGAAGAGTGAGACAAAAGGATGCCAAGGAGAAATGGAAGAAATAAAAAAGATGGAAATCATGTTTCAGATTAAGACTCCAGTGGGTGACTTGAACCGCAGACTAGATACCTTGGAAGGAGAAACTGACAAATGGAAAAGATCTGAAAAATGAAACGCAGATGCAGAGAGGAAAAGATGGGACAGAATCCTCAAGGTGGGACAACTTATAGCTCAACATTTTTTCAGGTTTGATGAAGACTACAGATCCACACATCCTGGATGCTCAATGAGCCTCAAGCAAAGAAACACAAAGAACACACCAAGTGACATCAAGAAAATGCCACCTAAAACCAAAGACAAGAAAAAAAAAGACCCATGAAAGGAAACGAAAATATCAGTGTTGTCAGAACACAAGCCAGATGACCAGAAAGAGGGGGGACATCCCAGCAATCTAGAAGGTGCTACCCAAGAAAATTTCTTCGAGACCTTCAGATGAGATCCAGTGCCTTTCATACCTGTACTTTGCCCCCTCCACGAAATTCACCACCAGAGGTCCCAGACTGCAGATAGTATCGAGGCGTCCTCTGAGGCCAGAGACTGAGATCACCATGTGAACTAGCTGAATAAAAAACACTGGGGAGGCTAAGTACTCAGCAAAGTAGGAAAAGTCTTTGCTCGCTTTTAAAATTTCACATGAAATAATGCATTGTGAGTCTATAACAAATGTAGAATTAAAAAATAGATAATGCCAATGTAAGATCGGGAAAGTTAAGAGTGATGTGTTGGCAGTTCTGGCACCGTGTATGGTGTGATACAGCTCAAAGGGAGGCGGCACTCAGGCTGTACTGTGTACTCTAAATACCTAAGCAGTGACTAAGGAGAGCATCAACACAGAATCAAAGCTGCAAAAGGACAATAAAGAACGTAGGTGAAGAAGGCCAAGTCATACCAACAGTCACATTCAACGCAAATGATTCAAACACTGTGGTTTGGCAGCAGAGACTGTTAAAGGGAAGGAAGGCAGTGAGACTCAAGCATGCTTCCTGTAGAAACTCTATTTATGATGTGAGGGGCAATGTTCAGATGTAATCTGTACTCCCAAGGCAGAGGCAGGGGAATTATGAGTTTACATTTAGCCTGGGTTACATAGTAAGATCCTGTCTAAATATAAATGAAACAGGTGCTGGGAAGACAGCTGAGAACACTTGTCGTTCTTGCAGAAGAGCTGGATTCGGTTCCCAGCGTTGACACTGTGGCTGGCTACTGTCTGTAACTCCAGTGTCAGGGATGTCTGACCCCCTCCTTTGAACTCTGTGGGCACCAGGCCTGCTTCAGCGCACAGACAGAACACCCATACACATAATAGACAAATCTCCAGCGACTAGTATCTACCTGTAAAACTAAAACAGAACACATCAAAGCCAAGGAAAGAAAATGGTGAGAGCTAGACAGATGCCGAGATGGCCGAGCAGTGAGGACATTGTCCGTCAGCCCCCAGATCGACCCCCAAGGCCCACATGATGGAAGAAGAGATTGGATTAATGGAAAGGAAAGCAGTAGCAGCAAACCAAGGTAGGGAGGACCTGGGAGGAGTTAAGGGAGGGGAAAGAATAAGATCAAAATATGCTAGATAAAAAATTCAAAATAAAAAGTGAATCTCTCCCTCCCCCTCTCCTCCCCAAAATAGAGAAAACCAAAGAATCCTTATACTGGTTCTTTGAAGAGCCAAGTTCATTGACAAACTCATTGTGGGATTATTGGAGTGAAGAAGCAAAGAGGAGATGACACAAATCATTAATTTAAAACAGAGAGGTACACAACTACAGAGCCTACGGGTGTCTGTAGGATGCTAAGGGAACACCGCACATGACTTTACTCAAGCTAGAGTGACAAGAGACTGAGCACATCCTTTAAGGCCATGAAAGGCTAACACTCATTTAAGAGGCAGATAACAAGGAAAGGTCACATAGGATAAACTTCCTACAATGGACACTTCTGACCTGCCAGCTCCCGACTTTTACAGAGCTTGTTTTGTGGAGAAACAGTATATACTGACACTTATCTAGAAAACAGAAGAGGAAATAACAGTCTGATTCATTCTGTGAGATACCCAAGCCTCTTCCACCTCTTCTACTTCTTCATCCTTTTCCTTCTCTTCTTCCTCTCCTCTTCCTGACAGCGTCGCACTGTGTAGCCCTGGCTGGCCGGGGGCCTGTAACTCACAAGATCCACCTGCTGCTGTCTTTGAGTGCTGGGATTAAGGGTGTGTACCATCACACCTGGCCATCAATGAACTTGCTAAAAAGGTAAGTACAGGTGCATATACTTCATCTACAGACACAAGCTTTCTTAAAAATACAGAGAACTCACCAAATGGGACTTCTCTTGAGGATGCAAGGAAATCAGTGTAACTTCCCAACAACAGACCAACGAAGAAAACCACAACCAACAGATGCTGAGAATGTGCTGGAACACGTGACAACTAATCACACTAGAAATGGAAATTAGAGGAGCCCCTCAACTTGACATAGAGACCTATACCATGCCCCCTGTTACACACTCTATGAAAGACAGGCTGCTCCCTCCCAGTTAAGACTGACAAAAGGGTATCTGCTCTTGTCACTCCATTTAACACCGCACCATGGGCTTGGATGATGCAAACAACCAGGAGAGAGAAATGAAACCTACAGAAAGGAAAGGAAGAGATCAGCCCTGTCTGCAGAAGCCTGGCTATGTGAGAAAGTGCCAGAGAATTTACAGAGAAGATAGAACTATGAAACGGATTTAGAACATCTACACATTTCATCAGCATAAAGACCTCAGTATCAATCTGAACACACTGAACCTGATAGAAGAGAAAGTGGGAAGTAGTTTACAACACATGGGGCACAGGAGACCACTTCCTACATATAACCCCAGTAGCACAGGCAATAAGGGCAACATTGAATAAATGGAACCTCTTAAAACTCAGAAGCTTCTGTAAAGCAAAGGGCACTGTCATTAAGACAAAAAGGCAACCTACTGATTGGGAGAAGATCTTCACCAACCCCGCATCAGACAAAGGTCTGATCTCCAAAATAAATAAAGAACTCAAGAAACGAGACTTTAAAATGCTAAATAACCCAATTAAAAAAAATGGGACACTGAACTGAACAGAGAATTCTCACCAGAAGAAGTTCAAATGGCCAAAAGACACTTAAGGTCATGCCCAACCTCCTTAGCGATCAGGGAAATGCAAATCAAAACAACTTTGAGATAGCATCTTACATCTGTCAGAATGGCTAAAATCAAAAACACCAATGATAGCCTTTGCTGGAGAGGATGTGGAGTAAGGGGCACACTCATCCATTGCTGGTGGGAATGCAAACTTGTGCAACCACTTTGGAAATCAGTGTGGCAGTTTCTCAGGAAATTCGGGATCAACCTACCCCAGGATCCAGCAATATCACTTTTGGGAATATACCCAAGATGTGCCCTATCATACTACAAAAGCATTTGTTCAACTATGTTCATAGCAGCCTCCTGCTCCTGTTACCACAGCCAAGGGAGCTTTTGCTGTCAAGCCCTCCCCACCATTAGGCTCCAATCAGGAGCCAAAACAAAGTCTAACTTCCCTAAGTTGCTTCTTGCATAGTCCTGGTCTTAGCAATGAGAAAATAGCCAATATAACCAATATAAATAAATGGAACACAATGCGACATTCATGGGAATTTCTGCACACATGTATGTGTACATGTGTGGTGTACATGTATGCATGTATGCATTTTTTTGCTTGTGTGTGGCTGCTCCCATGAGTGTGGATGCATATGCACCTGTGTGTGCATGCATGTGGAGGCCTGAGGCTGATGCAGGGAATCATCCTTGCTTACTCCTCCACCTTATTCATGAAGGCAGGCTCTCTCAGTCAAATCCAGAGCTCACTGATGTGGTTAGTTTTGCTATTCAGATTGCTCAGGTGACTCCCTGTCTGCCTTCTGAGGCTGGACACGACCACCTGGTATATCCTTGAGTTTCTAGGGGTCCAAATTCTAGTCTGTATGCTTGCTAGACAAGTGCTCCAACCATTGAGCAACATCCCCAGATCAGAGCAAATGGTTGTTTTTTGTTTTGTTTTTGTTTTTTGTTTTGGTAGTCCTGGCTGTCCTGGAACTCACTATGTAGATCAGGCTGGCTTCAGAGATCCACCCGTCTCTTCCTCCTGAATGCTGGGATTAAAGGTATGCACCACCACCGCCTAGTAAGGGCTCCCGATTTTTGACAGATATACAAAAGCAATTCCAATAGGAAAAGCAGGCTGGATTCGTCAGCGTATCACACTGAAATGCTTTGACACAGGTTCACAATTCCTGTCTATATTTCAAACACATGCAAAAAATAACTCAAAACAGCATGGGGATAAAAGGAGGGCCATTGAACTCTTGAAAGTTCTAGAAGAGAACAGGAGAAGAAAATTATGACCTTGAGTGCCAACAAAAGCAATACCCGTGTGTGTGTGTGTGTGTGTGTGTGTGTGTGTGTGTGAGAGTGTGTGTGTGTGTATAATTTAATAGAAACAGAACTTAGGAAGGGTATCCAGAAGGAAAGGTGAGCGGCAGACCTGGAGCAGTCCTTGCAGATACACAGAAAACAGAGGAATGAATCTCAAATAGACTAAGAACACTGAGCCCAACTCAGACACAGACAACTGAACAAAATACAGGCAAAAGTTGAAGGGACAGCTACCTGTAGAGAGAAACAGATGGCCGAGCAGCAGATGAACAGGGCCATACTGTCCTCCTTGAAGGAAAGAAAAAAAAAAACCAAGGCCACAGCAGGGAAGCATTGTGCAGGCCTAAAATAATAAAATCAGGAAAACTGAATACATCAAAAGCCGTGGGAGTGCGGAAGTAGGAAGTCCCTGCGGAGCTGGGGCGGAGCTGTCACCCAGCTCCCAGCCGCAGCACTTAAGAGTTGGGTGAAGTTGAACACACAGAGGGCATGCGACTCAGCCCGGGTCCTGTGCATTCACTCAAGTGAGTTACGGTCACATACAAGTCCCCGCACAGATATTTAATAGTGCTCTGACTTAAAAACAGCTAAAAATGCAAAGCATACAGATGTGTTTTTAAAACAAGCCATAGCACATTCCAGGGATCCAGGAGAAACAGATCAACGATGACACAGGACATCAGAAACAAAGTATGACATGTGAAAGAAACCAGACCCAAAGGCTACACTTCGTGTTATTTTTCTGACATAATGGAAAAGGTTACAATGGTCGGGGACTCCTGGGTCAAGCGTAGCTGGACTCACTGTCAGGTTGTGTGGGGCTCTGTTCGGAGACAGCTGTTTCTTGTCTAACCTGTGGTCCAGGACACACTCAAACCCGTGAATTCTATTATGCGTAAGTAAGATTGTGCAGGAAAAGGAAAAAAAAATGAACACATAAAAGAGACTAGAAAAGAGCCCGTCTTGACGGGTCTCATTTCCTCCTGCCTCCTGCTCACTCCACTCCAGTCCAGTGAGCTCAGGCTGGCTCTAAACTACCAGGTAAGGTGCAACCCCAGGACATTTGCACTGGCTGCTCTCTTTGATCTGGAGATCACTACAACCCCCCACCCCCGCCCCACCCCGCCCCATCCCACACTTCTCTCCTGGTCCACCACTTCTTTTTTTTTAAATTTAAGTTAATTATTTAATATATGTGTATATGTACATGTGTCTGCAGAGGCCAGAAGAGGGTGTCAGATGGCTTGGAGCTGGAGTCACAGGATGTGAGTTCCTTGATGTGGATGCTTGGGAACCAGACACAGGTCCTTCACAGAGTGGTACACACTCTAACTGCTGAGCCATCTCTCCAGCTCCCAGCTGCTCACTTCTTTCAAGTCTCACTTAGTTGTCGGAAACCTCAGCCTGACGCTCACCCCCTTTTTAGCTTGTCAGGTGGCATAACTGTCAGGACCTTACCAGTTCTCAACTGCTAGGCAACTCAGCCTCTCTGGATCTTTGCATAGAGAGCCCTGGAATAGCCTTCAGAATCTTTTTGCTCAGGTAGTATGCTACACAAGGGCACTCCAGGGGACACCTGGACTTTTATGCCTTCCATTTTCTCCTCTGGACCCGGCAGGATGTTCTTGGGAGAGACTGCTTCCATGATCCTGTGATCAAGCTGGGGAGGAACTATTACAAGGTTGGGCAGAGAAGGGAGCAGGTGACTGGCCAGCAGTGATACCCCGGCTGTGGAGTGGGCTGTAGCCCTGCTATGGACTGACTTCTGCCACTGCTCCCAGGCTCAGGTGGAAGCCTCACTGTATCCTTGGAGGTTTGACCATATGGAGGACTGGGGTCAAACTGAGTGCTGAGGATGGGGCCCAGGCATAGGGTTAGTGTCTCCATAGGAGGGTGTCTCTTTTCCCCATGTGGGCACACAGCTGGAGGGTGGCTGTCATTGAGCTAGGAACTGGTACTCATCAGAAGTCATCCCAGAGTGAACTTCTGCTCACTAAGTGAACAGCAGGAGACAAGTCTGGTGGAAGATGTCCAGTCCTGGGTGCCCTGTCACTGCACAGAGTGGCCCGAGTCCTCACTGAGACTCACGGGACTGAGGCAGAGTTGACATCTGGGAGTAAAGTTTGTCAGCAACTGTGGCTTCTCAACGTTCCCTCCTTCATGGGGTTGACAGTGCGATGGGGTGGAATGCAGAAGCAAGTGTTTGGACAAAGGAACTAAGGACAGTGTTGTCTGGGCCAAGATACAGGGGACTATGAGGTAAAGGAAGGAGTCAACTCAAATAGCAGGCCTGGAAGGCTAGGCCAAGGCTGTGACCTGTGGGCAAAGCCACCCTGCTGGTGCCTCATCTGTGTGCACGTGTACCTGTGCGTATATACATGTGTGCATGCACGTATGTATGTGTGTGTAGACCTATGTGTACTTTGTATACCTGTGTGCATGTGTGTGTATATACATGTGTATGTGTATACCTGTGTATACATGCACGCATGTGTGTATATGCATGTGTATGTGTGTATCTATATACACATACAGGAGTCTGCATATATGTATATCTGTATGAGTGTGTGTGTATAGGAGTTTGTACATGTACATGTGATGAATGAACAGTAGTAGCTCTTTTCTCTCCTCATAGTCAAGTCTGTAAGAACACAAGCTGCTGTGTTTCTCCCACTCCACCCTGAAGAAGCTGACACAGAAGTAGGCAGCAGCCTGTCCCTGTCTGTCCAGCTCTCCATTCCCTGGCTCACACTGTGCTGTGACCCTTGTCCATCTTCATCTCTGGTCCTTAAAAGCAGTTACTACCCTCTCCTCCACGGTAAGGGTAGAGCTTGTGGTCCAGGTATACCACTCACCCCATTACTCTGAGGGCAGCATCATCACAGGACTCACCCAAAGTCCCTCAGGGGCTGCTCTTGGAGGTGAGACCCCCCTAGACACTGTGCTGGCACAGCCTGCCCAGGACGCACTCTCTGGGGTGTTGCTCTGGAAGGTGAAAAAGCCAGGTGCCTGTAGGATGCGTGGCCCCTGGCTCTCCCATGTCCTCCGGGGCTGAACTGACCTGGGGTTGTAGGACATGGCTGAGGAGGTCCCATCAGTTGAGTTGCGGCTGTGTGACCTGTCAGGCTGCTGCCTATCCATGCTGAGGCTCAGAGCGGGAGACCCACAGGTCCCAACTGACAGCCTTATCCTCACCAACAGGCTAGCTCTGTCCTGGGCTTTGTCCTTTCTCTTGGTGCCCTGACTGGCCCTGACCTCACCCTGAGGTCACAATGGCTTCAGTGTCCACAGCACCCTTCCAGGGATAGTGGTGTGGAGCCAGCAACATCTGGGGATGGCAGGTTGGGGATGTGTGTGCTTGGGTCTACTAGGCATTGAGGACATGTGTGCCCAGTGAGGCCTCGTGTCCGTCTCTTGGTCCTCAGACTTCAGACATTCTCTGTGATTTGTGGATGAGTGGACCATCTGTTAGATGAGTCCAGGACCCTGTGGTAATAGCAGGGCCTAGGCTGGGCCTGGGACTGCTCTCGAGGGCTCTAGCTGAGCACACAAGGTGCCGTACTCTCCCATCTGGGTGCTGTTGCATAGACTCCCCCCCCACTGTCCCTCACAAACACAGCTGGAGTGAGGTCAGGCTGAGGTTCCAAGTAGAGGGCAGGGCAAATTGCTCCACAGACTAACTGCCCAGTCTACCTTTTACTGACCTGAGGCTCAGTGACTCCGAGGCCCAGTGTCAGCTATTTAGCCTCTCCCTTCCTCAGTCTCCCTACCTGTGAAACGGGAGCATGTCTACCCAACTCCTGAGATGCTTTGAGGCTTATTGAGGGCAAAGTACCTCAATACAGAGCCTGGACAGGCTAGTGGCATCTTGGTTCTGGGGCTAAATGGTAGCCACCATCCCAGTCCAACAATAGTCTGCCGAGATGGCAACAATGCCAGTCCCGGCTGATGGTGCTAAGTGTCACAGTACTCAGTGTTGGGGGTTGCTGAGTCTCACTCCCAGAGTGCGGGACACAAAGCAGGAAACCAGTCCTCAATGGGGGCAGAGCTTGGTCCAGACTTCCTGATGCTCATGAGCCCGCAGGCCATGCGTTCTGTCTCAGCAGTAGAGTTGGGACCCAGGTTTGTTGGAGGTCCTAAAGCCCCCTCCCGTCATAAGGAGGCTCACACCTAATCACCCACGAGGGAGGTCACAGCGCAGCTGGTTCTGTGGCTTCTACAAGTGTGTGGTGGCTCCAAGGGCCCCATAAAGATTTTTGTCTGGGACCCTTGACCAAAGGTGTGCTGGAGCCAGCCAAGCAGGCTTCGTGGGGGGGGGATTCCTGAATTTTCAGGAATTTTGGGTGTTGGTTGCTAAATAAAGCCACAGAAAGCTTAAGCATTATCTTGAGTCCCCAAACTCTCCCTTGCTGGTTTTGTGGCCGAGTGGCTGTCCTCTGTGCTGCTAAGACCATTACCGTACACTACACCTGTGTGGCTGCCAAACTATGTACCAGTGAGTGACTTTGTGGGAGCCACAAGCATCCACAGTGTTCATGAAAACCTGAATTCAGCCAAACTCCTGGTTGTTCCATGCTTGTGTTAGTCTGCCTGTGAGCACCACCAGCTTCTGCCAGATGTAGGCTCTCTGTCTCGTAGGGGCCATTGCTTCCTCTTGTTACCCAAAGGTCAGATGTGCCCACTGTCCTGATCTGGGATGAAATTCAGAGACGGCCATAAATTGGTTAAGGCAGCACAGCTGTCAGTAGCAGAAGCGGGACACAAACTCAGGACACTAAACAAGTCCAATGTGGGGATGAAGCCCCGTGGCCATCTGGAACCCGTTTTCCTGGGTCCTGCCTCAGTGTCTCACCTGCTGGGCCTCCCAGCTCCCTCATATGGCCAGTAGGTGGTGCTGTGGTCACAGACAGGCCTGTGGTCAGAGGGCTGTGGTGGGGGAAGTTTGAGGAGGGGATGCGAAGGCTTGGGACTCTACCAAGTCTGCCTGGAGCCCTGGAGCCCCTGTAGTGAGCTGCTCCCCTTTATTACCCTCCTCCAACCGAAATCCAGCAGTGGGGGACTTACGGGCTGGGAGGCCAGTGTCTTACCGCCTTAGGGGGGACTTAGGGTGGTTTTGTCTTGGACCCCAGTACCAAACCCTTGCATACTGGCTCCCCAAGCAGAGAGACCTGATCCACACAGGGTAGTCCTAGTTGCTTCCAGGCCCATCCTCTACCTTTCCCCAGCCTTCAGTGTTCCAGCGATGCTGGTTTTTGTTTTTGTTTCTTTTTTTCCCCCTAAAACATGGGGTCCTTGGAATTTGCCCTCTTCCTAAGGAAACACAGTACACCTTCCTATCTCTTCCTGAATGCCCCAGTCCTGGTCTTTGGGAAGCCAGTCCTGGTTTGTCTGAGTTCTAGGGATGCAGATCCTTGAAGAGTGTTGGGCAGAGTGGGAGAGAGAGTGTTGTTGATGTTGATGGAGGGGCCAGGTACACACCTGTATCCCTCTTTTCAGCAATACAGTGCAGCCCTTTGACCAACCCACACCCTCTGGAGACATCAGCTTCAGGCTCGGAAGACCTTTAGAAGAAAACTCAGGGCAGCGGGGGGTGGGGCAGCTGGTGGACATTGGTCTCCCTGAATGGAAAACCAAACCGCAGTTAAAAGGGTGGAGATGGATGTGGGAGAGACAGTATCTGAGCAAAAACCCTAGTAAAGTACAGGAAATGGCAAAATGCAGAGGCAGCTCCCCATAGCCAGGGAAGGGTACTGGCGGCTGTCTCTCTGGGAAGGGGTTACAGCCAAACCGTGAAAGAAAACACTCAACTCATCAACAGACAGATAACCCCTGACAAAAGGGCAGGGCAGGACAGGCTGACATCCTCCAGAGTGGACAGACACCTGGCTAGCAGGTACACAAACAGGTGTCTCCATCACCGGAAACCCAGGCAGGGCCATCAGAGCCTCTGTGAGCTGTCAGTTTTCACCTGTCAGGGCGGACTGTCAGAAAGCAAGACTGAGGGTATGGAGGAGGGAATGCTCCTGCCCTGTGGGTGAAGTGTGACATGGTGCAGCCAGTCAAGAAAACAGTATGGAGGTTCCTCAGAAAATTAAAAATAGCACTGCCATATGATTTAGTAATCGCCCTTCCGGGCACACATCCAAAAGCATCAAGATTAGGATCTCGGGAGGTGTCACTCCTTGTTTGCCGAGGCAGCCACAAGGACAGGGTGCGGGGGCGACGTGCGTCCATCTACGGCTGGGTGGATGGGGGTGCATGACGAGGCACCCAGGGGAATACCATCTCGCTCTTAATGAGGAGGAAAGCTGACACCTCAGGTGTGAGGCTGCTCCTGAAGATCCTGTGCTAAGGGAAAAGCTGCCGCAGCGGACAGCATGGCTACATCATACGAAGCCGGTAGACGCCCAGCAGTGGGGAGCAGGATGCGGGTGCCAGGGCTGGGGAAGGATGGGGGCTGCTGGCCCAAGGCTCTGGAAGATGAACCAAGGCGCGCTGACATATTGAGGGTGTAAGCTTATATGTGGGGATCATGGGACATAGACCCAAAGCTCTGCTGAGGTGGAGTGATATGGGGAGCCAGGAAGTCATGCGAGCAAGGTGCATCCTACGCTTTTTCAGAAGTCTGCCTGTCTTCTTGGTTAGATGTAGGTAGACTGTTTCTAGGCACATTTTACAGACAGGAAAACAGAGGCTCTGGAAGAGACATGATGACCTAGGCCACAGTGAGTGCGAGTCTCTCACTCTGAGCCCAGCCTCTGTGGGGCTCTTTTGTGGCAAATCTGGGTGAAGATGGGGGAAGGAGGGCTGTGGCTGTTTGGGGATCTGAACTTCAGCCCTCCCGCCATGACTGAGCAGAGAAAAGGGAATGGTCTTGGTATGGGCTGCCTAGAGCAAGACATACTTCTTATGACACAGGAAGCCACACAAGTCAAGGAGGGACCAGTTCAGATTGGTTGACTTCCCATGAAGGCTCTGTGGACTTGGAGGTGCAGCGCCGACCAGGAGGGCTTCTTGGAAGGGAACAGCGAGTGGTACTGAAGGGCAAGAGTGTGCTTGCTCTGTGGAGGATGGCAAAGTCCTACAGGATGGGTGTGTGTGTGTAGGTGACTCTTCCATGAAGGTGGGCCCATTCTCCTACTGTGGTGCTGCTGCATCAGTCAGCGCAGCCGTGTAACAAACAGCCCCTGGCAGCGAACTTCCTCACATGATGGCTGGAGGTTGGGTCTTTTCCCCAGGCCCCAGGCCCAGTTACAGGCATGAACATTCACTTCTTCTAAAGTTACCTTGGCTTCTGAGCCTTCTTACAGCCTGCAGGCATGGATGGAGGGGAGCCACACAGCCCAGCCTCATTCAGGAATTATGGCTTTGCTGGACTATGAATATTTTGGGTGGCACCACAGAATGGCTATACTACAGTGCTCAGTGTTCTGATGGCAGGAAGCCTGGCTGCCCACAGTAGTTCCCGCTAGAGTTTCTTACCTTGGCAGTCCCACATCCCTGATTCTTCTACTGGTGCTATGTCCAATAGGGCGGTGTGTGTGTGTGTGCGCAGGATGGACACAATTCCACAGAGGCTTTCTGAGATAGGAGACCTAGTTGGGTCCAAATCTAGAGTTGGGATGGGAGCTGATGATTGGTCTTCTGGGTTCTGGGGACAATCCTGGGGTGCCCATGGCAGGAAAATCTGAGGGGACTCCATTTCTCAGCAGTCCTGTGGGCACAGGCTGGGATGTGGCTACCAGATCGAGCCGAGACAAGACGGGACACACAGTCACCTTCTGACTCTTATGAATCCCACCCTTGGGCCCCAGCCCCCCCGCCCCCCACAGATGAGGCCCCTTTAAATGCAAGGTTCTGTCTTCCAAAAGGCCCCTCCCAGTCTCCTGGGTAGCCAGGTAAACAAAAGTGAGACCCTAGCTTCTGACATGGCTTCCCCTTGCTCTGGGCATCTTAGCCCCACTGGTCTGCCCCCGCCCCCTGTGGCCACTCCAGGTGAGACACCCAGAGGATGAGTGAAGTGGGGGAGGGTGTGTGAGAATTGGGAGCAGTGGTCCAGAAAGTGGGGGCGGGGCCCAGTCAGCTGAGGGCTCTTCCTCCTAGCTGAGCTCCTTCCTGCTTCCTCTCTCCTTGGCCCTCTAGGGGAGAACAGACACACAGCCTCCTTTGCTCTGGCCACACCTCTAAGACCCCAGGACCTCAGCCCTCCACCCCTATGGGGACACCACCCTCTCTGGTCACCATTTTCCTGTCATCCTTCCCAGTGGCTCATGCCTCTGGATTCCTCTGCTCCTAGGAGTCTGTTTCCCCAGCATGGTCAGGACCTGATCAGCAGGTAGACTATGGTTCCTCTATATCGACCTCGGGATTCTTCTGGGTTCTCTCTCTTGAGGAAGCTCCTGTCCTACTTGGCGGAACCACATTCTCTGTTTTTAAACCATCTGCCTGCACTCCCAGCTTTGTCTCACTCACCCCACCCCAGCCTTCTCCTTTTCCTGTCCTTACTTGGCAAATCCCTCTCCCCAATGCTATCTCACCCTTGCCTGTGTCCACTAAGCTGACAGACAGAACCAGGCCTTCACCCTCTTGACAGCTGCCTGTAGGCTGCTCCAGCAAGCCAGGTGGCTGGCTACTCCTTGGTTGCCTGACTTCTGTCCTAAGCAGCAGCCAGGGGCCTTCTCTCTCTGTGCCCCTCTTCAGCTGTGAACCTCTTTCTCCAGGAATCCGCAGCCATCACAGGACTCCGGTACCAATGGTACTGACCCCGCTTCCAGTCACCTTCTCCACTCCCAGCCAAGGCCAGCTGCCCGCTCTTCTCTCTTACCCAGCCACACCCCAAGCTGCGCTCCCCCCCTTCAGGCTTTCCTCAGAGGTGGGTGGCCAAGCCTCCCACCTCAGGCTTTTCTCAGCCCTCACCGCTCTCAACCTCACGTCCCTGGTAGTGACTGCCCCACTTCTCTGCTCTTCATTTATAGCAAAACTCTGCCAGAAGGTCACTCATCCGCACTGCCTCCAAATCTCTCTCCCATTTGCTCTTGAACCCACTCTAATCAGGCTTAGTTTCTGTACTTCCCTGAAGCAACTCAGGTCAAGGTCACTGATGACCTCCACAGTGCTAAATCTGAGGTCAGACTCAGGCCTCATTTGACTGTGACCCACTGACAGCACTGGCTCAGCCCCTCTCTGTTCCTCCTTGGTCCCCTCCCTAGCTACTCCTCTCCCTGACCTGTCAAGGACAGATGGCCGGCCTCAGGCTTGGTTTTGGATCTCTTCTCCTCTCCTCTCTTCTCTCCCCTCCTCTTCTTCTCCCCTCCCCTTTACTCTCCCTTCTCCTCTTTTCTTTTTCCCTCTCTTCCTCCATCCTTCCTTTCCTCCTTTCCTTGGCAATTTCATCTACTCTTTAGGCTCTAACTACTACATCCCAGAGTCTATCTCAGTCAGAGACAGTGCTCCCCACTGGTTCACCTGAAGGCTTCAACCTGTCCCAGATCAAGCTCTCCATTCCCTGGCCCCAGCAGCTTCTCTTTTGCTGGCCTTGGAGTTTCCCTTGCCCACAACGCTCCCGTTCCACAGCTCCACTCTAACTACCTTCAAGACATCTTCAGAAGCAGGGCTCTCCTCTCTGCTGCCCTGGCTCCAGATGCCTTCACCTGGACCAGAGGCTGCTGCCTTATTGATCTCCCTGCCACTGCCCTCCTACCCCCACCTCTGTAAGCTAGACTTACCTGGAACAAGGCCAGTCTGATAAAACCATCCCATCCATGCCCGGGGCCGTGATGGGGTCTCCACTCCTACCTGCAGTCCCCTTTTTCAGTACCAGCATCTCAGAGGAATTCCTACAGCCCCTTCTGTCGCTGCTCCCCACACCCTGGCACTGAGCAGTAAGGCAGGGACCTCAGAAAACAGCCAGGGAGATGGGATCTCATGTACACCGAGGGTACAGCCATCTGCAGGCCTGGCCTAGCCCACTGGGCTAGGCAGGTCACACTCGCTTCATCTCTCCTGCCCTGGCACAACACTGTTAGTGTTGCCCAGGGTTCATACTCAAGAAGGTGTTTGCTTATCTGAAGGTGGAAGAACAGGTCTGACTCATGGCTGCAGAGAGTGTCTAGTATACTGTCTGTATACAGCAGGTGCTCAGTAAGTGCACTGTGTAAGAATTATAACCAAGAGGCTCCAGGGCATAAGTGTAGCAGACCTCCTACATGACTTTCATGTTCTTAGACCTTCGCCTATAGCCAAGATGCAATGTTGACCCCCATTGTGTTGTGGGAACCCACATACCTGCAAGCTGGAATCCTCCAACTCCTAGGACTGGTCCCCATCCTGGGGTCCCAGCATCTGCTGCCATGCCAGGCTCCTCTACCCCATCTCTCCGGCTGAGTGCTCCACTATCCTTATCCGTATTTCTTCCTCATAGGAGCCAAGTTGAAGACCCCAGGCTGGGTCCATAGTCTTCTGTATCCAGAGCAGTCAGGGTGGTTTCTACCGAGTTACTCAGTCACTTTCTGCCCCAACTGCTGCCTCCCCACCACCTGCTTGGTGAATCCTACCATCTTGAGCTTTCTGGACAAATTACTCTCTCCCCATCTTGAGCTTTCTGCCCAGGAGCCTGACTTTTTTCATACTCTTGGGACCTTGCTGGCCTCCACAATCTGTTGATGCAGTCCCTCAGCAAAGAGGACAACTTCCCTTTTGGAGGGAGAGGTGACCAAGAAGGCAGGAAAAGGGTCAGGGATAGTGGCAGGCCATTTTGGTTCCATCTAGGGTTGAGAGCCTCTCAGCCTCGCAGGTGTTGTCCTCAGTGTTGAGGGGGGCCCCAGCTCTCACTCCCGAGTGGCCCTCACTTCGTTCTTCTGTCCGGATGGCCTTCCCTTTCGTTTCCCGGCCCTTTGCGCCCCTAGCCTTCCCGGCAGAGACGAGCGTGGGCCCCCCCCGCTGACTGTTGCGCCTGTCGCAGGTCCCGCTGCGCCCCCCGCACCGCGCTTCCCCGACATCTACGGCGGAGACGCGCAGCTCTGGGAGGCGCATTTCCGCGGCATCGGGCGCGCCTACCGCGCGCTGGGCAAGGAGGACGACTTCGCCATCCGCGTGCTCACAGAGGACTTCACGCTGCCCTTTCCGTTCGCCTGGCCACCGGGGCCCGACCCGGCCACCGGGCCGCTCTTCTACGATCCGCGGGACCGCGCGGGCTTCGATTTCCTGCTGCGCGGCCCTGGCGCGCCACCCCCTGCGCTGCTGCAACCCCTGCACGCCACGGCGCAGGCGGCCGAGCGCAAGCGACGCCTGGAGCGCCTGGCGCTGAGCTACGCGGGTGCGGGTCGGCCTCACGGCTTGGTGCTGCTGGCACCTGCGACCGCTGCCTTCCCGCCCGAAGCGGGCCGTCCTGCTTGGCGCGCCCTGGGTCGCGACAGCGAATAAAGCCTTTGCCTCTCCTGTCCCCTCGTTCCGCATCGCCCTGCACCGTGCGCCAGAGAAGCCCGGGAAAGGGCGGGGGACACAATGCCTGCACGAACTCCATCACCTAGCGAGTCTGTGAGCCAGATGGAAAAGGAGACCCGGGCAGGCTGTGAGAAGGAGAAGGGTCGGGGAAGGTGGGAAGTCAGGCCTTCCACCCCAGTGTTGGCTCTCTCACGCAGCACCAGGATGGGAAGTTATGATCTCACCTGGCAGAAAGGAAGGCGAGGACAGTCTGGCCTCCAAGGAGTAGCTGGATGTTGACTGCCCTTTACCTCACTCCAAGTGCCACAGCGTTGCTGGTTTCCATGACAGCCGCTAGAGATGCACAGGGATAGAGTGTGTGCGCGGAGAGCATGTGAGAGGCAGTGTCAGGAAGGAGTTCTGACAGTTTCCAGCCTGTCTTCCTCTCGGTCCCCTCCCAGAGCGTGCTGTCGATGAGTCTCTTGAAAATCTGAGAGACTTTCCTGGATGTGGCACATGTGACCAGGGCTTCCAACTTGTCCCTTTCTAGGTTGCAAATTCCAGGGAGGAGTTTGTGTCAACAGTTAGTGGGCTGCAGGGAAGGATTGCCTAGCCCTGGAGGCTTCTCTAAATTGTGGGACATCAAGCAGCAAGGCCGAGTGGCCTTTAGTGAAATGACCAGTCTCTCTCTTGCCTGGGAGACTTTGGGTTCCTGGTGTACAAGGGGGCTGGTGGGCTGCAGGCCCGTTCCCACGCAAGAGAAGAGCATCTGGACTCAGATTTTGGTTCAGCTTTTGTTTGTTTCTTCTAATCCAGGAGTTATTTATAATTTCCCAGCGCTGAGGAGAAAAAAAAATTCCCAAGTGCTGGCAGAACAACTTAGACGGAATGTTCACTTTGGGGGATGAGGAGGAGAAGCAGGGGCAGCAGGAGGAGAAGGGGGAGGAGGAGGCACAGTACCAGAGACAGCTTGGGGCTATGGAGGAGGCAGTCTTTTCCTTCCTCCCCTCCACTGCACTGGCCTCAACTGCAGTCTCCCTCTAGGCTTCTCCACTTGGGCATCTCATCAGCTCAGTAGAGATGTCTGATGGCATCATTGTAACACTCCCTGGCATTAGATTCCTAATCAGGCCACACCCGTTTTGACTCTGGCTAATGTCTGTCTGTCCATATGGTATACTATCTGTTTAGGCTCTTTAAAGACAGCATCTAGATTTGGAGGTCACCCTCCGAACACAGACAGGGCATCCAGGAAGCCAACTGGGTAGGGAAGGGGGCCAGAATAAGCAGTTTATACTTTGGGCAACTGGAGGCCAGTGCCCTCTGGCTCCCACGCAGAGCCATGCTCCCAGGGACGGGAAGTCAAGCACTTAATCACTGCCTCTCTGTCCTAGTGAGGAGTCTTTTAGGCCAGTAAGTCCCTCAGGTCAGCTTGCCCTGTGGGGGAATGGAGCACACGCCTCCTCTCTCATAGCATCCGTGAAGTCATTTTATGACTATGCTATAATAACGAAAATGTGGGGGTTGGGCTTTTCATGTTTTTAACCTCGCTTTTCTGGAAATTGATTTTCAAAATAGTTTTCAAAGTCATGCGGTTAAGAGCTCAGAGACAGAGCCTTGAGCCAATCCTAGAATATAGGGCACCAAGACCCCCCCCCCCAGTGAGTTATCAAACAGGAAATTAAACATCACAAGGAGATGCAGGAGTGACGTGAGCAATAATGGTACGAACTATTCCCAGCAGGATGTCAAAACCTCTGGGAGGGGGTGGCGCCTTAGCTAATGACAGGGTGAGGAGGAAGGTGCCCTGTGGATAGGGAAGGGTGCCTAAGGCAGAGGGGACAGTGTAGGCAAAGGCCAGGCAGTCCCAGGGAGTGGCAGCAAGGATCAAAGCCCCTCCCCCAGGAGTTCTGTCAGGCTGATCTCAGGTGGGCTTCAACCACAGGAGGGATTGGGGTGATCAGGTAACTGAAATAGCCAGAAACATCGACTTCAGGAAAGGATGGCTCCCTGGACTCAGGGTTGTCATAGAAGCCCTGTCTTCCAGCTTGCTGGTTGTGCCCTCAGATAGCTCCCTCTCTGGGCTAGCTCACCTGACACAGCATCCACCTTCACCGTCACCACAGCCATGGGCCGCAGGCTTCCACAAGCTGTTTCAGAAAGAACAGACGTGTAGAAGACCCAGGGGCTCACATGTGGCCCTTGGTGAACGTGTTCCCATGCCCCAGGAAGTGCCACACATCTGTTGACACTAGTCTCTATTACCTGAGTCAGGAAGACGGGGGGACATATTGGGTATGCCACAGAGCTATGCTCCTGGGACAGGAAGTCCAGCGCTTAATCCCTGCCTCTCTAGAGGTGTCCACAGTGGGGGAGATTGGAAAGGGTGATGAGAGCTGAGCCACAGGCAAGAAGTCCAAGGGTGTGACTCCATGGCCACCTCCTGCTGAACCTCCCACATTCCACTGTACCCCCAGGGAGCATGCTGTCTTAAAGAGCTGTGGACTGGGGTCTCTGCAGTTTGTGGAAAGTCTGGCCACACACCTATGTGTGCTAGGTGGTGTTGAGGCTGTGAAGGTAGCTTCAGCCTTGAGGAGCTCTCGGATGGAGGTGGGCAGTCAGTCCTTCCTGGCCTCCGCTTCCCCTGTGGCCCCTCATTACACAGGGGGAGCACTCACAACGCTGTCAGCCGCCAGGGGCAGCACTCACAGTGCTGTTTTTGCTATGGCCACTGGCATGACTTTCCTTGGGCTTCATCTTCTGGGACTCGTGGCCCCTCCTCTCTAGCACCGATGCTGCCTCCAGCTGTCTGCCTTCCAAGTCTCCTGACGTCTGGATCATAAATATATGAGGCATGTCCTAGTTTCCTTTCTGCCGCGGTGGTGACATTCTGACTAAAAGCAACTTAGGGGAGAAAGGATTTATTCAATGAACAGTTCTGGGTTGCAGTCCATCATTGTGGGGAGTCAAGGCAGGAACTTGAAATAACCAGTCACATCATACCCACAGTCAAGAGCAGAAAGGCTGCTTGCTTGTGCTCAGCTCAGTCCTCCACTCTTAGATAGTCAGAGTCAGGTCCCCTGCCTAGGGAATGGAGCTGCCTACAGCAGGCTGGATCTTCCCACATCAGTGAATTAAATTCAGGCAACCCTCCCACATACCAGACAAGTCACAGGCCAATCCAACATAGGCAACCTCTTTCTTTTATCTCAGGTGATTCTAGGCTATACCAAGTTGGCAAAGCATCATAAGGCCTCAAACAAGGTCAGGTATAGTGCACATGCCTTAAATTCTAGTGCTTAAAAGAAGTGGCTGAATTCTTTGAGTACAAGGTTAGCCTGGTTTACATAGTGAGCTCCAGGCAAGCATAGTACCTGCATACCATGTCTTGAGCGAGCAAGCAAGCAAGCAAGCAAGCAAACACTGCAAAAGCCAAATAAGCCTTCAAATTATCTTCAGAAGTTGGGGAAGTGTCTCTTCTAGGGTCATAG
The DNA here is from genome assembly GCF_037038515.1 of Microtus pennsylvanicus. Lineage (NCBI taxonomy): Eukaryota > Metazoa > Chordata > Mammalia > Rodentia > Cricetidae > Microtus > Microtus pennsylvanicus. Next base: position 2,753,927 of record NC_134580.1, read on the forward strand.
AGCTTGGCCTTGAATGGTGGCACTTTACCTCCACTTTACAAGGAGCTAGGGTGCTGAGGGAACACCCACACTGGCGTTTCTAAGCTATTCTTTGTATGTTCCCCTACCTTAAGGGCTAGTCAGTCCTCTGCACCAAGTGTAGCAGTGTTTCCCAGGGCCCCTCGCCCTCGTGGGAGCCTGAGTTGCCTACGGTTTATCTGTCTCAGCCTCAGGATGTATCCACCTAGTAGGGGATCCGACTCCTGGGTGAAGCACCACCCCGTGGTGGTAGGATCTCTGGCCAGGTGTGCACACGGCAGGTGCCCTGAGTAGCCTATGATCTGGGATAATCACCTTTCAGAGCCAAGGCAGGGCAGCCTGGGGCCCCTACCATTCTGGGAATGGCAGAGAAGGGAGGGAGGGAGGAGTCCAGGGTACACAAACAGAATCAAGAGGCAGCCTGGGTCCTGTTCCCCTAACAGCGGCTCTAGGTGACTCCATGCCTTGCTATATTGAAAGGAGACTGGTCCATGCTTTGCTTCCCAGGCTGCTAGGAATAGAAGTGGGACCCACCTCTCCAGGTTTCCTCAGGAGCAGATTCTGAGGAGCCGTGAGGATGTGTAATTAATTGCAATTACAATCTTCAAAGGAAGCCCTGGGTTGGAAGTTGCTCCTAATTACTGTGTTATGATGTCAGCCGGCTCCCTGGATTGATTGTGTTAGACTTTCCAATGGAGGCATAATTGAGTCGCTGTGAGGATCTAGTTTTCGTCCCTCCCCTGTAGATAAAGCCTGTGTTCAGCCAAGGCAGGGGAGGCAGGAGGGCAAGGGGAGCCGGGTAGGGGCAGACCCTGACGCCTGGAGACAGACCTCAAGGCCAAGGTTGAGACTGCTGGTGGGCGGATCTAGTGTGAACGGTCAGGTGGGTCACCTCTGCAGGCTGCTGAGTGGCCCATTTAAGTCTGCTGGCATTTCTGGGAGTGGTTGTTTCCCCTGGGTTAGGAGCAGGTGGGGTCAGGAAGGGACCCCGAGAGCCACTGAAATGCAGGCACTATGTCCTTGCCACTCATGGGCCAAAGTGTCATGGTCGGAGTGAGCACATGAAACAGAAACCCCTTGTCTGTTTTGGTGATTGATGGCAACTGTGCCTTGGTTTCCCATAGTTCAAGTCCTGGGGATAACTGGGGTCAGGGTCCTGTAGTGAGGATAGGAACTAAACCTCTGAGATGTGAGGCTGTGTCCTGGTAGCATGGGGCGAGGGCACTCGCTATAGGACTTATGAAAATGGCTTCGGTCCTTCTGGGCTGTGACTCTGTGTGACAACCCAGCTCCTACAAGCAGCAGATTTTGGCCCCACCACACACCTAGGCTTATTTGGGAAGTGGTTTTTTTTTCATGACTTCTTTTCTCTGTGCCTCAGTTTCCTCACTTGTAAATCTGGGCATGGGAGTGTGAGCAGGCAATATGTAACCACTTCGAACAGGATCCCAGGATGTTCCTCCGAGATCAGATTTGGGGGATAGGTGGGAGATTGGAGGGTATCTGTGGGCAGTGCTAGTGAGCTGGAAGGGCAGGGCCTGGTCTGGATTCTCACACCAGGGGGAGGAGGCCTCTGGAGGCAGCCAGGATGCTTGGCTCAGGGGTGGTGTCCTGATGCCCAAATGACCTGTGGAGGTCATTACCACACTCGGGATGTGGGTGGGGAGGCAAAGGCTGGAGGAGCAGCTGAGGCTTAGCTTTGGAGGCCTTCTAGGATGTGCCGAGGATATGAGCCCCGTGAAGGAGGGCTGCACAGGTGCCTGAGTACTGAGAGGCCCCAGGATAACTGTCCTCAAGTCCTCCTCCCAGCAGGCAGGCCCTGAGCTTCTCATCAGGGAAATGGACTGGCAAACACTAGTCTCTATGCGGGTCTTCTCTTCAGGGCTGTTCCTGGCAGTCTGCTGAGACTAAATTCAAGCCCAAATAGTTGGGCTGTTCCTGGGGTGGTGAGTGCTCCCTGGCCCCCTAATTACTGAACACTAATGAGCCCTAAAATTCAATTAAGAGAAGGAGCTGACAACCCTGTGTCCCTTCTCTCTGAGCTTTGGGTAGAGGAGCAAGAACCTCAGGATGGCGGGGCAGATGAGGTGCCTCACAGCTGCTAGGAGCGGGGGTCTGTGTGCGTTACCAGGCATCTGGAGTTGTGGGCCCCAGGAGACAGGGATGAAGGGAGTGACCCAGAGTGACAGTAGAGATTCGATGCCAAATAACTCCCCAGCCCTAGGCCTCATGGTGGCTCCCATTGAAACAGTTGTGGAAACAGAGACATACAACAAAGGCAAGAAGAGTGTCTGGTACCAACTCTGGGCAACCCAGTCCCTGGGCAAATGGGTCTCAATCCTGTTCTCCCTGGGAAGTGAAAGGACTGTTGTGTAGATAGGATTCTGCCTGACGCTGTCTGTGAGTCTGCATGTTCTCTCTCTCTCTCTCTCTCTCTCTCTCTCTCTCTCTCTCTCTCTCTCTCTGTGTGTGTGTGTGTGTGTGTGTGTGTGTGTGTGTGAGTGGAGGAGCCATGGCGGCTTCTGATCCCAGCCTGCCATTCCACCATTGCCCTTTGCCCAGTCCCAATCCCAGAGCACGGACAAGAGTCTGGGAGTCTCCACACTGCCCCTGCTGGGGCTCAGCACCTATGCCAAGGCCATGCATATGCCAACACTGCCCACCCCGCCTGTTGCACTTCCTCTGGGCTGTAGTGGACTTCTCCATTAATCATTGCTAATTGCTAGTGGGAGTCGTTCTTGTCAAGAACCATTATTCCTGGGAATAAAGAGAAATGAAAGACATCTCCTTTCAGGGAGGCAGCCTGGCCTGAGGAGAAACAATGGCAGGCCTGAAGGAGGTCCCCTGACTGGGTCCACTTCCAGGGGTTTCCAAAAACGCATGTGACAAACGCAGGCTCCTGGCTTTGGCTGAATGCACAGAGAAACAGAACATCTATCTTGTTCTCACATTTTCTAAAGTTGTTGTGAGTTTCCTTGAAACCCCGAGGGCTTTTTTTTTCTTTTCTTTTTTTGGCAACAACAGCTGGGAATAAGTTGACACTTTCCACTTATTGCTGGGGACTGGTGCAGGAAAAGGGGGCCTGCGCTTGCCAGCCCGTGGTCCCAGATACCCCTCCTCTAGCCAAGTTCTACTCTACCTTTGGGCTTAGAGAGCTGGTGGCCAGGGCCCAGGCTTTCTAAGTGGTCAGTAGGGACAGTGGAGTGGTCCACAGGGGCATAGGGCTGGGTTTACATGTGTTCTTATCCTGCAGGATTTGAGACCAGTTCCCCTCAAAGGACCCAGAAAATAGGTGTGTGTGTGTGTGTGTTTCTGCACGTTGTCCCTTTAAGACCTCTCTATACTTTTGTTTCTTTGGAACATGTCTTAAATCATTTTTTAAAACTGAAAATTTGGCTGTTATTTTTTAACAGAGTGTCATGCCTGATGCAACTCACTGCTGAATGAAGCCATATACACGGGGGAACACAGGATATAAGTAGAACACAGACCTGGAACCCAAGCACTCTGCACCCATGTGTATGCATAATGCTGCTCCATGTGTGTCTGTGTTTGCTTATGTCATGTGTGTGGACACATGTGCGCCTGTATGTATGCAAGTGTTTTTGCTGATGTGCATGTACTGTGCCATACCATTAACCTGCATGTATGCATGTGTGTACCTGTGTGTAAACACATGTTCTTGCTTGTGTACACAGGAGTACACAGAGGTCAGTGTGATACATGCATGTGAGTGTGTGTCTCTGGGCTCCCATGCCAGCTATTTTCCATGTGAGTAACAGGAAGGCTTTTGTGGCTCTGGATCCCCATGCAGTCTCACACTCTGTCTCTGTAGCCCTGTGAATTTCACATTGAGGAGAGACTGAGGCAGAGGGTAGAGGGCTGGACGAGTGTCCATATAAAGAACTGGCCCAGAAGGATGTGGCCTGGGATCCTTGGATTTTAGTCTTGACCAGCATCTCACACAGAGGCACAGAGCTGGCAGGCTGCCAAACACCCGAGAGGTGGGACACATTGCTTTGAGGCTCCCCCTAGCCTTCTGAGCCCCTGGGTTCTGTCAGGTCGTTGTCCCCCCTCATCAATCCCTCTCCAGAGTCACCATACCCTCTTGTCTCACTGCTGAGGTCTAGCACCAGAAGGTCAGCAGCTGTGGCCAGACTCAAGACCCTCCCACGTCCTACCAGGTTATGGCCTCATTTCCAGGGACAGCTCCAGAGCCCCTTTGACCTTATCTGGAGCCCCTGTGTTCGTTGTGCAGCTTGCAAAAGTACTTCCACCTCTGCCTGCTTGGCCTTCTGACTGAACTATGGGCTCCCAACCCACATCTCCAAGCCGCAGTGGTGGTGGTGGACATTTGAGCAAACGGTGCCATCTTCCCTTCTGGCTGCGAAGACTGGTGAGGCTTCCAATTCTTTGCTTCCTCTTTGCTACCTCATATACTCCTGGAGAGAGCCTGGACGAAAGTCAGAAGGACCCAGGCTCAGATCTACACATCCTCTTCCCACTATTGACTGGGACAAACATCTCCCTGCCTCACCTTGCGTCACCCTGTAAATCAGGATGCTGTGAGGATGAGGTGAGTGGGAGTGACGACGTGGCAGATGAGAACCCAGAACACGGGTTGGGGTCAGGGGCAGATAAAGTCGGGAATCTCCGTGTCTCCAAGCACGCTGGTCTACCTCCACCAGCTTTGGAGTCTCAGTGAAGGACCAGATGGTGTTTTGAGCATTTTAATAAAGAGCTATTTGCAGTGTTGCTGCTGTTAAAAAAAAGATGCCTGCTTAATGAGCGAACGCACGTTGGTAGCGAGTTAAAGGCGCTCGGATGTTTTAAATATTATGTACGTTGTGCTCGTGTTAACCAACCTGATTTTTAATTACACCTTCTCCTGCTGCCTGGCTGGGCTGGGAGTGGGAAGGAAGAGAACCAGACAGCAGTGTGCTTGGTCATTAGACGTGATAGTCAGTTCATTTGGGTCTCCTTGGATGGACCCGAGAGCTGGGGTTGTGGTGAGGTGGCTTCCTCTTGCTACTATTGACTGAGCCCTCATCTCAGATGCATGTTAAACCTGATCTTGACCATGCACTGAGCCCTAATCCATGCTTACAGGCTTGAGGCTTGATACCAGTAACCTGTTGGGCACTGACCCTGGCCTTAGGCTGAGCCATGATGTCAGCCATAGGTTGAGAGCTGATCTTGGGCACCATCTGAACCTCAGTCCTGGTTACAGTTATAGTCCAGTTGCTGGTCACGGTCTGAACTATGACCTCAGTGCAGCAGATCTTTGGTCGCGTCAGATATGTGCCAAGGCCTCAGTGCCCTCTGCTGGTGCCTCTCGTGCAGGTAAACACGGTAGGTGTGGCATTCAGGGAAGACCTGCAGGCTCTGGAATGATAACGTGGGCCTTAGGGAAGGTGACGGGGGTGGGCTGGCATCCCCAGTGGGTGTCCTTTAAGCCCCTATGTGAGATGTATTGATGTATTGATGTCCCCTCCTCTCAACCCACAGCCTCTCACCTTTTATTCAGTGCAGGTCCCTTCAATGCCCTGGAGCTGTCATGGGAGTGCTCGGAAGGAGAGGGAGTTACCATTGACATCCAGTTCTTCCAGGAGTCCTGGGTGCCCACCCTTCTTAGTTATAGCCCCAACCTCTCGTTTACCTTTTAAAACAGGCTCTCACGAAATGCGCAGGCTGGCCTTGAACATGTGATCCTCCTGTCCCAGCATCCTAAACAGCCAGAATTAGAGGTCTGCACAACCTGCTTCTGACCTCCCCAACCTTCTGCAGGTAGGTTCTGTTCTCTTCTCTTTACAGATCATAACATACTGGTTCTGGGAGATGGTGTATCTTGTTTAGGATGACTGCTGGGACCAGTAGGCTGTCTTTTTCCAGCCTCCCAAGATGGACAGCAGGATGGGTATTCAGGGGTTCAGTGAACCCCTGGAGGGTGTACAAGTGTTGGGGAAGCACTGTGGAGGGGGTCTGTGGAGGGTTGGAGCCCTGCGCTGAGCCCAATCCCTGCTTTGGGAAAGCTTTCAGCTCTCTGCTGTGTTCTGGCAAGGAAGGGAGAAAAGCTACCCACAGCAGCTCTTTGAGAAAAACTGAAGGCTCCTGAGGCCCAGCTTAAAAGGCTTCCAGGGAAGGTCCCTGACTGGTCCCATTGGGTGGTGTGCTCACAGCCTGAACCAATCAGCTGCTGTTGGTCTAACAGGCAGCTGTGATTGGTAGCCCAATGGGTTGCTGCCTTACCTAGTGGGTTATCTGCCAGGGAGAAGCATGGAAATATCTGTTACCCTGTCACCTGGAGGATGGCATTACTGCAGAGACCTTGTCTGGCCTGGTGCTTGCAGGTGATGGTTGCAGGGTCTGTGCCTGGTGGGTGCTGGTAGATGGTCACTGCAGGGACTCTACCCAGCTGGGTGCTGGCAGAAGGTCCCCACTGTTGGGATCTGTCATTTTTATTTTGTGGCAATAATGAAAATATCGAATTAATGAAAACATTATGCAAATTGCATATTTTAGTGTCATATTTATGAGTTTTCGCCCAAAGAAAAGCCGCTTTAATTGGTGCAATTGACTCTTTAATAAGTCTCCCTTTTCATATTTTTCAAAAAAATGACACCTTTCTGAGCAGGGGCTCAGCTGAATCCCAAGGGTTTCCCTGAGCTTGTTCCCCGGAGGCAACAGAACCAGCGTTCCACGGCAGACTGTGTCCTCTGTGGTGCTGGCATGTCAGCAAGCCTTCTGACTTCACAGCCCAAAGATGCTGCTGCATGCTGAAGTTGCTATGGTTCTTCTTTACCCATGAACCTTCAGAGGCTCCCAAAGTTCAGAGGAGGAAGCTAGCACTGCCATCGTCTGGGTTTCTGAGTTCTTCCTCTAGCCTCCTCAATGCCCATGTGTCTCCTTCCGTCAGGGGTCTTCTTCTGAGGGAGTGTTTGGTATTTGTTGGATGAGGTCACAAGCAAATGGCGGTTTCCTCGGCCAGTCTTCTAGTATGCTGATGTTAGATTCTGTCAGCCTGAAGATTCCTGAAGAACCTGGGGGTCATGTAAATCACATAGTTGGAGAGGGCTCACCCCATCTTTCACGACCCTCATATTTTCCTGTCCCCTCTGCCAGGAATACCCTCTCCTACGTTCACTTGAAGGTTCCTGGTGGCTTTCGGGTCCCAGATCAGAGATGGTACCACATCATTCTATCTTTAAACGCTGGGAACAGCTGCCCCTCCTACGTAGTGTCTATGGGAACAGCACCACCAAAGTCTTCCCGCCCCAAGGTCTGGTTAGCTCTGGCATGTGACACTCACACTGTACCTTCCAGGGCCCTTGTGAGGCCGTTTCTCTCCTGTGTGTGCACCCACAGCACAGTCTGAGCGCTGTCTCCGCTATCTTGGCTGGTTCTGTGCACATGCCCCAGGCTTCTCTGCGCCTGCCCTCCTCTGTGTCCACGCTGGGTGCTGCCTGCCCTGTGGCCTGAGAAGGAGCAAGGGAAGGTGAAGTTCTCACGTCAGGAGAGAGATCAAAGTGATGGCCTGGAGTGGTGCCTCAGGCAGGTAGCACACCCTCAGCCACACGGACTTGCAAACATCCAACAAACCAAAAGCGGTCCATTTCACTTACGGCCGCTTTTGAAGATGCATGGAGAAAAAAAATCTATTTTACAAAATCTTGACCTTGAGCCTAGATCTGTGGGGCAGTTTTCTTTTTTTTTTCTTCTTTTTTTTATTACTTAAAAAAAAATACCAATCCAAATTCCCAGTCCCTGCCCTCTTCCCAGTCCCCTCCCTCTTCCTCCACAGACCCTCCCCCCAACCCCTCCAACCCTAAGGGAGTGCCATGCACCCCGAAGGACAGGCAACTGTTACCTATATCTGACAATATATGAGCTGAAACATGTGACAACATATGAGCTGAAAGTTCTCTGGTTCTTAAACCTGTAATATTAACAATCACGTTAGTAAGATTCTCTGTAATACTTCCATCTATGAACACAATGCATGGTGATTTTGTCTATCTACCCCTCTTTCAATCCTACCCCCTGCCACATCCCTCCCAATCCATAGCAGTTCCTTCAATTGTCCAGACAGCCCTCCATTCTTATTTTATTTTTTATTTGTTTCTATTCTTTAAGTACACAAATTTGAAAGAATATGGGAAATTTTTCGCTATTACTTCATTAACTTTATGTCCTCTTATTTTTTTTTAATTTATTTATTTATTAAAGATTTCTGTCTCTTCCCCGCCACCGCCTCCTATTTCCCTCCCCCTCCCCCAATTAAGTCCCCCCTCCCTCAGCCTGAAAAGCAATCAGGGTTCCCTGTCCTGTGGGAAGTCCAAGGAACCCCCACCTCCATCCAGGTCTAGTAAGTTGAGCATCCAAACTGCCTAGGCTCTGTGGGGCAGTTTTCTATCTCAAGGCAGATTCCAGCTATTCCACGGTCCAGGGCTCTCCCCTATTGGCTCAAACCAAGTAGGTAGACATTCCAGCCCTGTCCCCAGCTTCCTGAAGCACAAGGACACTCTGCTGTACCCCGTGAGGGCAGAAGTCCTCAGAGAGCTCTTGTATCCTTGTTTGAGTGACAAGCACAAGTAGTGATGATCTTTTCCTGGGAGGGCTGGGTAATGTCTTGCACACTGCCTCTTCCACTGCCGTGAGAATGATGGACCCAAAGTGATGGGCTGGAGCCGGGTAACACTGTGTTCAAGAGCCACCACGCCCACAGCAGCCCTGCTCGTGGTGCTGGCGCTCGATTGCCAGACTGCTAGAAAGTTTCCTCTGGGCCTGGGTGTATGCAGAGTGCTGGGTGTATACCAGTGCTTACTGGGAGCGACAGTTTTCCTGAGGACCCCAAGAAAGAGGTCTCCCTCTGTGTTGCAGGGGAATCCGAGGCTCTGGAAGGCCTGACTCCTCCAGGGGCACGAAGTGAGTGACTGACCCCCTTTCTTGCAGCTCAGGCCTCTGCAGAGCAACATGTTGAGCATCACCCATCTGGGACTTGCAGCCTGGCCATTATCATGTGACCTGCTTTCTCACCGCTGCATGATGGTGGGGGAGGACTGGCTGGCTCAGTAGGGAGGTTGTACCTGGAGGTAGCATGGGAGAACCTGGTGCTTTCTGGGTTCTTGTCCCAGCTCTTCCTGTGACCCACAGAGGGCAAGCTTGTAACCTTGCTTCTTTCTTACTGCCAGGGGATTCAGAACGGCTCTGTAGCTGAATCTAACTTTGAGGGCTCCGTTCTTTCCTGCTAGGATGGGATATAGCAGGGCAGGGCAGGGCAGGGCAGGGCAGGGTTCTCCCTGTGTGCCCGAAGCTGTCTAGACAAAGCTCTCAGACTCCCAACATGCACAAAAATAGCAGCTTCACCCCTGCCGGGAACAGATGCTGCCTCAAGGAGGCGGCAGGCAGCCAGCAGCAGGAGGGGCTGGGCTGTGAGCTGGAGCTCTCACGCTGCCAGCCTGAGCGCTATGGGCCTGGTTACTGCTGTCACTGACTCAGAAGGTTGGGAGATGGACAGGGCCTGAGTCTGGGAGGCCCTAACCCATGCCAGCTGCTGCACCTCTGCCCCTAGGGCATCCCAAAGGACTTACCTGGCAGGTGTGTGCTCCCTTGTTTAGGTAAGGAAATCTGAGGAGTGAGATCAAGACTTCACCAGGTCCCACAGAAGGTGAGGTTGCCTGAAGTCAAGGTGGGGGTTGGGCGCACCGACCTTGGTAGGGTGGAGAGCAGACATTCGTTCGTTCATTGGTTCCCTTGCTGGGGCTGATTCTCACCTGTACTTGGCCTGGCTCATTAAGTCCTGAGGGCTATGCCGAGTCCATCTCAGGGACTCAATTGACTCAAGGGTGATGGACTCGGCATAGCTCTCAGGACTGCCCCAAAGGCCCTTTTTAGCTTAGCTGGCTCACACATTTGGCTGCCTAGCTCCTTAGTCTGGATATCAGTCCCATCTGGGGCTGCTTGGGTCAGAGACCAGTGAGGCTTCCCCTTCTTTGTTCCCCTCTATCCCTGTCCACTCCCAGCACAGATGGCCGGACACGGAGTCAGGAAACTCAGACAGTTTTGTCACTCCCTCCAACAAGCCAGTCTCTCAGCGACTCAGTTTCCTCATCTGTAAAGTGGGATAAAGTGTAAAATAGGCCCCACGTCAACACAGGGTTATATGAGAGAAAGCCATGGGGATAGAAACTCTTGGGCACAGAAGGGCCTGGCACATGCTAGTTTCCAGGGATGGGCTTTTTATTGTGGTTAGACGCTCCTGGATACTGTGTAGGGCTTGACTCAGGGAGCCAGCGGGGGAATCATCATCTTTTGACTGGCAGGCCTAATGGTGTGAGGTCAGTGTCTTGGCTAGTCTAGGGGTTCAGGACTAGGATGATCAATGTCTGTGTGACCTGAGCAGAGTTTGGGGCCCACTTTAGGCTCTAATCAGTCGCCCCTTCCCACTTCTAGAGTCCCTTCTAGAGACTGGGAAGTCCTTTTTCTCATTTGTCCTGAATTCTATGCTGTGGTATCTATCAGCCACTTTCTAGAACCTGATTGGTTGAGAGGGCTGTAGGAGGGACTTCCACTCAGTCACTCACTTGGAGGGCCAGTATTCTTGCCTGCTGCTAGGAGCAGCCTTGAGCTGGGGAGAAATAGCAAGCAGTGCTGCTGGGAGCAAAGCTCTCCTCATCAAGCTCGGCTTCCCCTGATGGGGGAGAATTATCTGTATTATGTCAATCATGTATTTTAAAACACTGATTGGCCAGGCAGGAAGTAAAGGCGGGTCAACCAGACAGGAAGTAGAGGTGGGGCGATGAGAACAGGAGTATTCTGGGAAGCAGGAAGCTTCCTCTGCTGCTCCTGTCCAGACACCTAAGAAGCAGGATGTGACCTGCCCCGCTGGAAATGGTACTGAGCCATGTGGCTAACATAGATAAGAATTATGGGTTAATATAAGCTACAAGAGCTAATAAATAGCTTGAGCTAATGGACCAATCAGTTTATAACCTATGTGGACCTGTGTGTAATTTTCTTTGGGGCTTGCCAGCTGTGGGGAACTGGACAGGACAGAAACCCCAACAAGCAGGCCCCTCATGCTACATTCCTCCTCTAGAGTGAGGTGGGGACAGAGGACATCATTCCCTTCCTTGGTGTCTTGTTACAGCTCTGTGAGAGGAAATTGGTGGCATCCAGACACCCCTGGGCACCCCCAGATTTCTGAGAGTTCCTTTTCCTCAGCCGTGGTGCTCGTCCATAGTCCTAGGTCTATGCCGGCCTCAGAAACTTGGGCTGAGGGCTTTCTTGGACTCTGGAGGTCACTTGGGAGCAGGAGATTGGATTTGGGAAACCTTGGGGGTTTAGGAGTCATTGGAGGTAGTGTAGGTGGGGGGCCCGGCCTCCCTACTCAGAGCAGTTATGGGCCTAGAGGAGTCCAGCACACTCCACAACACTGCAGTAGGATATCGGTGACACAGAGGCTCCAAGGTGCATTTCTCAAATGGGGAAACTGAGGCCAGGAGCGGCAAGGCAGTGTATCTAGGTTATAGCCCAGTCACTGGGTTTCTCTGGGTGGGGCTGGACCCCAAGTTTACACCTACCACGTGGGACAGATGCCCACCCCCACCTCCCACAGTGACACATGCATAAAATGAACACACACCAACACATACACACACACTCACCTCTCACACTCACTCAGACATGTGTACACATATCACACAAACATGGGTGCAGACCCAGGATGTCTTGTCCCTGGCTGCCTACCTTGTGGAGGACAACGAACAAAGGGTCTGACTAGGCCCAGGAACTCACTGAAGTGCTTCTCACTGGCTCCATAGTCCCCAGCACAGGTGGAGATACATTGCTTCAGGGGGACAGTAGCAAGCTCCAGGGCCGACTGAGTAGGAGTATCCCCATGGACACCTAGATCTTGGCAACAGTCCAGTTCCAAGGTCAACCTCTGTCCTGCCAGCCAGCTTGCCTCTGTTCTGCAGGTGGAGTGGCAAGCCCACAGTGGGATCCACTTCCTGTCACATAGCACCTTAGTTTTCTTTGGTCTGTGAATGGAAGATTCCCATCCCAGTGTGGTTTGCCAGGCTGTGTGGCAAATGTCACAGACAGGACTTCAATAGCCTCACGCTGTCTCTGCCACCACCTTAAAGGTTAGTTTCAAAGTTCAGCTTCAGCCCGGGGAGACAGCTCTTTGGGGTTCAGCGTGGGAATATGAGACACACAGTTTAGTTTGCAGTTCCCTTAGGATGTGGGCAGGGGAGAGCCATTCTCTCCCTGACTTATCGCTGTCCACTGGGTAGTGTCCTTTAGCCTTCTGTGTGCAGTATCAAACAGAAACAAACCCCACCCTCCCAGGCATGCACACATTCCAGGCCCACTGCCATTCCTGCATACCAATGCAAAGCCACAGTCCAGCATTTATGCCAGCACAGTGCTGCAGACACACAGTGTGTAAGAGTCTTGGTCCCTTCTTTCTGGGAGCACAGCATTAGGAGCACAGTGGAGCAGGTGTGGCCCTCTGCCCTTTCTGGCAGGGGTTCTCTGCAGTCATCTGGTCTATTATATTCATTCTTGACGTCATGGCTCCTTCCTGCCTTGGGTGCATCAGAAACAAATGCCCCTCCCATGGTTGGTACCCTTCCACATCCTTGCAGCTCCGCCATCACGGCATCACAGGGCTGGCTGCATCTCAGCCCTTGGAACAACCTGGACAATTGCTGCAGACGAAACAGAGTAGGTGGGCCAGTCGAGGAGCTGGCCCTGCACAGGCCCCGTGGCCCCTGGGACTGGACTGTCTTTATCCCGTCCCTTCCTTTGTCATTAGCCAGCTCTATGCTGGCAAAGGGATGCTCTTTGGAAGCAAATGTCCCCCGGTGTCCTTTAGGAAGTCACCACATTTGGAAGGAAGCAAGGTTTGTCCCAGGACATGAGACACTGTTTGGTGCTGGAGGCCAAGCTGCCGAAAACATACATTTCTAATTAAAACAGAAATTAATCCTCTCCCCAACTACCTGCTATCTGCAGCCGGGTGAGCACGAGTCTTATTCTGCTAATTAATGTTATCATTGTTAGCATTATTTACATAAGCAGATAGGATTCACGCAGGCGTGTGGGAGCTGATGGGAAACTATTTTTTTTCCTAAGTTAAAAACAATTTATTACCTTGAACATCCCTCTTGCATTCTAATCACATACGTACAGGGGTCCCTTATGCCACCCCCAGCCCACAGTGGTGCCTTCTTTGATGCAGTGGACACTTGCTCCAAATGAGAGCCATGGAGCGTACAGAGAGGGAGTGGCAGCCGGGGCCAGCGAAGCCCAGTGCTCGTGATCTCCTTTTGCCTGGTGCTGGGGGTTTTTGTTGCCCAGTTAAATGATTCCAAGCACCACACTAAGATCCCAGAAGTCTCCTGGCAGATTAATAAATCATACTAAATGCTCTGGCATTTAGCAGTGCATTCAGAGGTCTGGGTCTCTGTGGGAGGCGAGGCGTGCGATGCCTTCAGGGGCTGCCTTGGTTGGTCTGTGCCAAGGGGTTCGCGGCCTATTTAAATGCCATCTACCCTGGAGATCTTTTCCTAGCTTTGTGCCTGGGTCCTGTAGCACCCTGCTCGGTGATGCCACCTCTTCCTGGGGGTATGGCTGTGATTTCTGTTTTCTTCCCCCCTGCTGGGCTGTACATTCCTTGAGAGCCGTGGGGACACAGTGTCCCCAGTTTGCTCCCCATGCAGCATACCTAAGTGCCTGGTAAATGCTGGCCAAACTTGTGAACGTGTGATCTGACCTGCCTTTCTGTGTGACGAGTGCAGGAGCACCCCAGGTTGGCTGAACGATGAACGCAGCTCTCAGGCTTTGGTTCCCAACACGCATGCAGAGCTGGGTGAGGGTGTCGGTTGCCTTGTGTGCTGATCCTAATCTCTTCACCTTCTGCCTGAAGAGATGCCCCATCTCACCTGCCAGCCTGCGATTGCCACACCATGCCACCTTTGGATTTCATATCCCTGGGAGGGGGTTTGTATGGATGCCCGGATGGTAGACTAGAAGCCACACGGAGAGGGGACAAGGACAGAAGAGTGGAACTTCGAGGCGCTACCCCCACCCCGCCGCCCCCGTGAAGGGAACAGATGCACTGTCTCGAAGAGTTCCCTCCTCCGAAGAGACTCTGGTGTGCTTTTCCCCTTCTTGAATGAAGGCAAGAATAAGGCTGAGTAGAGAGTAATTACTGCAATTGAGGCGGAAATCTGCCATGAAAGGGAGAGAAATGAGGATCAGGCAGGAAGTGCTTGTCTCCTGGCCCCAGCCTGTGCGGGAGCCTTTCTGCCCAGCCAAGGGTGCCGTCCTTGGCACCCAGTGTCAGTGCTGGATGACTGGGTCTGTGGAGTGCAGCCAAGCCGACCTGCTCAGGGGCAACCACATCCCTTGGTCCCTCTGCCCCAGGGTCTGTGGAATCCCAAGCCTCTTAGCCCACACAGCACACTGTGTGGAAATTCCTCAAAGCCTTGGGCTGTGTTCCGTCTTTCCTTTTCAAAGCCACAGGAGTTGAGAGTGGGAAGGCTGACTCTTCTGTGGGTGGAAGGCATTGGGCATGGGCTTCCTTCCTCCCCAAGTCTTTTCTTCCTAGGTGATAGCGTTGCTGTGGCACTTGTGTTTCAGGTTGACTGGACACCAGCTGTGTCCTTGGGTCCAGCCCTGAACAGAAAGTGATGCTTTGATTAGCATCCAGCCCTACTCACGCCACACCCAACCTCACCTAACCCCGGAAGCATGTGGCAGAATTCTATCTGAGAGACGGGAGGAGAAGGGTCAATGTTAGGTTACACAGAATCAACCCACCACAGTTAATTCTCATCTTGACACAAATCTAGATACTCCTGGGAAGAGGGACTCTCCATTGAGTAACTCCTTCATCAGATTAGCTTGGGAGCATGTCCGTGGGGGCATTTTCTTAATTGCTGATTGATGTGATAGGACCGACCAACCCCACTGTGGGCAATACCATCCCTGGACAGGTGGGCCTGGATCGTATAAGACAGGGAGCTGGGCAAGCCATGGGAGCAAGCCAGTACTTGTGCGGTCTCCGCTCCAGTTCCTGTTTCCAGATTTCTTTCTGACTTGATGAGTTCCTGCCATGGCTTCCCTCCAAGATGAACTGTAACATGTAAGATGGAATAAATAAAAAATAAATAAAGCCTTTTTTCATTAGGTTGATTTTGGTCATGGTGTTTATCACAGAAACAGAGAAAGCAAACTAGGAACCCAAGCCCATGGCCACAGACCTCTGAAGCTGCCTTTTCACACAGCTCACTGTGCTGTGGGAGCCTGGGGGAGACTAGAGACCCAAGCTCTGAATCCTAACTCTTGGGCCTCTGGGGGATCAAGATGGCTGTGTGTTTCTGTATACTGGGAACCTTCCTATGCAAGTTTTCCTGTGCCTTGTGAGGCATGTGTTCCCAGTCTTCTCTCCCCTGTGGGCCAGGTAGGCTGATGGCCGTGGTACTGTACTTGTATTGGGTGACCTTCTATGTTCCAGATTCCAGAACATCAGAGTAGGATGGGGCCATTTATTGATGGCAGAGAGGTTCTTCTTTGGGCACATCATCTAGGAGGAACCAACCGGTCCCTCAAGCAACAAGAACTTCCATTCATCCTGTGGAATCAGAACCCAGCGATCAAGGACCGTACGTCGGCCCGGACTACTTAATTACTCAGACCTCTTGTCTCACCCACCTCCCCAATCCTTCCTTTCTTTAAACCTAAACCTCATGTCAGCACCTTGAAGACAGGCTTGTGTTCCCTGGACTCCTTCATTCTGCTCCCCAGCATTTGACTAAGTCACCTCCTTGACTTTTTAACATCCTGCATCTCTTTCATTGACTTTATTGGATTGGTGGCCGAGCTTAACCTGTGGGGCAGTCAGAGTTGGGCTTTTGTGGCTATCAGCAGGCCTGAAGGTCATTGAGGACAAACCCCTCTCTCATAATCTGCAGCATCTGAAACCAGGAGCTGCAGAACGTTGATTACTAGGATCTGAGTTGAATCTCTGGCCTTGTGCGGAGACAGGATATTTTAAACTGTCCTAAAGATGCTAAGATTGCCATCCAGCAGAGGCTTTCTGATAAAGACCATTGCCCCCTCCCTTCAGAGTTAATCCAAATGGGCCTGTCAATCACATGGGTGGGAAAATGTCTCTCCGGCAACTGCCTCAATGTCTAGAGACTTGAAGAAAATAGTATAAAGCCTTTGTAAACACATAAACTGGCCCAGTGGTCCTTCCGGGACTGCCCACTCCGTCTGTGAGAGGGTTTCTCTCTGAGCGGTCCCTTTGGCCACTGCTCACTCTCACCCTTGAGAACGTTCCACTTTACCTTGGAATAAAGTCTGTCTGTCTTCCTTACCACACTCAGTGTGTCTCATGAAGGAGATCACAAGGACTGAGCAGCTGAGGGGAGCCCAGAGCAAGGTCCTCATAATACTAAAACTGCCCATAATTCTACAGGGCTGACAAGAGCCCTGGGTCACACAACAGCAAACTGAGGTCCTGCAGCCTCAGTCCCAAATTCTTTCCACAGCCTAAAGGGTGTTGGAAGCTGACAGACAACAACCAGGCTTTGACATGTGTGACTGAGTCAAGGGTCAGCCAGGCTATATTGGCCTCTGAAGGAACCTGAGATTCACAGATATCTATCTATCTATCTATCTATCTATCTATCTATCTATCTATCTATCTATCTATCTATCCATCCAGACTGGATCTTACTATGTAGCCCAGACTGGTCTTGAGTTTGAAGCCCTTACACCTTTACCTCCTAGCTGCTACCATTACAGGGAACACTCAAGCCTAGCCTACGTGTAGATGTTTGAAGGCCTGAGGTCTGTGTTTACGTGTTTGTTACACAAGACAGACATCTAACACAGACTCCAGAGCCCAACCCCCTTCTTATCCCCTACTCTGGCTGCTTTTTGTGTGTAGGCAAAGAAAAGGTTTTGCTCATAGACAGTATCTTCAACTACAGACTAAGCAGACTGATGTCAATGGGGCTGGACTTGCATTGAGACAGCTGCCTTAAGCAGGGGGAGGGAAGGGGATTGCCTGACCTTCCAAAGTGTTCTGTGTCCTGCTTCTTACCCCATCTGTGTCCTCCTCTGTGTCTCCCTGAGGAAGAGCACTGCTTTGACCTGTCACTCAAATCTAGAAAGCCATGAGGTGTTTAATGGAGACAGGGCTCCCTCCTTTCAACCTCCACCATCTATGTAACAGGCATGGAATGTAAAACCCTGGGTTTATGACAACTGTGGGTGGATGGAGTTCTCAGGCTGGGACTCACCATGGTTTTTGTTGAGACCTTCTAGTCTTTGGAGGCCCATGTATTCATCTGGGTCAGAGCCTGGAGCAGCCAACATTTGTTTGACAGTGACTAGTGGGCTAGATGCCTGTCTCTGAGCCCAGGGAAAGCCTTTTCCATTGTGTGGAGGTGAAAGCCCTGTGGAATCCTTATGGACTGAGTGGCTTTGGGGCATGGATGAAGTTGGGCTGCAGTGTCTGGTCCTTCAAATATGGTTCCATGCCATGGGTGAGACTCCTCTAAAAAAATGGGAAAAGTGAAATTCCAGTAGAAGTCCCAAGTGGACCTATCACTCCCCTAGACTTCTAGCTGGGTTATTTTTGGCTGCTGCTCTATAGCCAGCCTGAGTTACAGGTGTATCAGTCAGCAAGATGAGGTCAGGCTACAGGAACAAACACACCCAATCCTGGGACATCATGTCATAAGTCTCTTGTTCAAGAAAAGTGTATTACAAGTTGGTATCTTGGTCCGTTTGGCATTTTTGACAAAATGCTACAGACTGAGAGCTCCAAAAACAATAACAGACATTTGTTCCCCTGTATTGAAGTCTAGAAGTTTAAGCAAGCTCTGTTGATGGCTGCTTTCTGGTCCTTGGATGGTACCATGACCCGTGAAAGGGTATGAAGTATCTTCATCCAAGATATGGGATTTTAGGTGCCAAAAATGCCTTCTAGGGGTTTACAGCTTTGGGACAGGCCTTCTGCTCCATCTTGTGTTATGCGGTATCAGCGGCCCACCATGGGACCATATAGGATAGGTGGATAGGTGAGCAGGAAAGAACCAAGAAATGGGCCTTATAGTCGGACTCTTTCTTGTGGGACCCTGTGGATCATCTGGGACTTCAGAGCCTGTTCTGACCCAGCTTAAACCAATCGTTGGCAGAGAGTTACGCAATGCTGCATTGCTGGTCCTCATACCAGTGTGGACAGTCAGCATTTGCTTCTTGCTCATGCCCGATGCTACAGGTGGGGATGGTGGAGAGGTAGGAGCTCTGCTTTGCAGAGTCACTTGACTTGGAAACAATGAACAATAGAGATCCCAATTCTGGGACACTGCTGAGCCTCAGAAAAAGGGGGGGGGTGGCAGGTTCAGCTGTCTGCCCTTTGGGATCTCAGTGGCCTCGACTGAATGTCTCCAATCACAACTCACAACCTTCTGGGAGAACTGGGGCAAGTTCTGCTGCCTCCTGTGCCCCAGGTTAGGGAACGGTGAGAATGGGGGTGGGTCGGGGCTCCACAGCAGAGCCAAGATGCTCTTCAGTGAGTGACATTTGGAGGAGGCAGCCAGGAGCTCACTTAGCAGCTGAGTGTCACACTGAGTGTTCCCAGGGGCAGAGGTCGCATTTGCAGCTACATGCCACCTGGCTCAGTTGGCATGGGACATGCGGGCAGGATTTCAGAGCTAAATACAGCTGCTGAGTTAACAATGATAAGGCTCTGTCCTCTCTTCCTAAGCAGAGGCCCCATTGGGGATGAACGGGGATGAGGGATGAGGTAGGGAGTACGGAGAGGGGGGAAGTGTGGGGAATCTGGCCCTTCCTCCCTCATAGTGGCCTGAAGCAAAATCTACAGATTCTGGCTCAGGGTTGATACTTCTAACTCCTTACCTTGGCAGTGTCCCCCAGTCCAATGTGACAACTAAAGGATTCTTCCACGTGATGATCAGTAGGCCTGTGTATTCCGCTCTACATCCAGGCTGTCACTTTGGAGTCTGCAGGAGTGGTCTACACTACACTGAGTAGCCAAAGGAACAGAGCCGGGAAAGTCCACACTTTCCTTTTCCCGGCTTCTGCAGCTCTGTAGGGACCATGACAGATTGAGGAAGGAAGGGTTCAGTAATGTGGCTAATGGTTTCAGTTCGTGACTTTTTGGCTCTGTCACTTCTGGACCACAACAAGGAGAATATGGCAGTGGTAAAAAGCTGCCAGCTTACAGCAGGCAGAGAGAAGAGAAGAAACAGGAAGGGTCCAGGGTCAAGTAATACCCTTCAAAGATGTGCCCCCGTGACTCATCCTCCAGCCAGGGTCCGCCATTTACAGTTCTATCACCACCCTAAATGGTCCATTCATACTTGCTTCCGTCAACAGATTAAACCACAGCCTTCTTAAGTACTCACGGATACCTCAGAGGCGAGCTTCCTAACCTCCTGACTCAAATTAACCATCCCACCAAGCGAGGGCAGAGGCCTACGTATGGCCATGTGGTGTGGTGCATCCTCAACCTTGGGATTCCTTTCTACTGGAACTGTATATGGTGGGAAGCAAGGGTCAGTGTGGAAAACTTTAGATCTTCCTGGGCCTTAGGAAGAACCCTGCAGGCCATCCTCAGAGTAGTAGGCTGAGGAAGGGGCCAAATTTCAGTCCCTCACCAGGCCTCTTTCCTCCTGGTAGATGCTGCTGAGATGGAGGCAGAACTGTCCGTGCTCCATTTCTTCCTGGGCTGAGTTCAGGCAAGCCGGGGATAGATCCCACCCTCCCTCCTTATGCTACATGTCCTACATGCCTTTCTGAGGTTGGGCTAGGGTTTGATTCCCTGGGAAGCCTCCTTGTTTGGGTCCTCCGCTGACTGCTGGTCTCTGCTGGTTCTTGCAGCCCTAGCCATAAAACACAGGTCATATAGAACCAGGGACGCCATGAAGAAGTCACCTTTTTCTGTGGGTCTAGATGTCAAGACAGCCTGTGGTCGCTTCATTATGCCTTCTCACATTGGCTCATCTGGATAGGCAAGACCTAGTTCGTGGTACCCACAGACTTCTGTTATGCAGTGTGTGTGTGTGTGTATGTGTGTGTGTGTGTGTGTGTGTGTGTGTGTATGCTCTATGGCGTCTCTGCCCTTTGTTCAGACATTGAGTAGGGTCATGAAGCTGGGTGTCCCATGGGCATCTCATCCTTCCTGGCTCTCTATGGAGGTCAGCTGTCTTATAACAAAATCTGTATGGCTTAGCGCTACGTTCTATGGGGGAACACCGTGGTCAGCAGGATGAGCCAGGTGAATTAGTGGGAGGAAAATGGGGTGCATGGCCTGCAGCAGGATGTACCTGACCAGGAATGTCTCCACTGGTGAGCAAGGGAGAGCAAGGGTGAGGGCCAGCACTCTGAACTGGGACATTGCACAGCTGATGCTGGGAACTCTGGGGACCATTAGTCTCTGCCAGGGTCTGAGCAAGTCCACATGCAGTCGGTGAGCAGTACATCCCTATGTATGGCATCTATGTCCTCTCTGTGTGCCTGACATCCAGTCCATGGGGATACTGAACAGCATCCATCCTGCACCCCTTCTGCTTGAACACAGTCCCTCTGCACTGCAGCCCCCTGCTCCCCTGGAATAGTAATCCTGTTCTACCCACCCTGGGCTATAACTCCCTCTGTCTCTGTTTCCAAACCCATTCCTTCTCAATGCCAAAGTGGACTAAGTGGGTTGCCGAGTTGAATTTCCCATGGACTTGGTCTCCTACTTAACCTCATCTCATTTTGATCAGGACACAGAATTGCTTCATGTGTTTGCTTTGCTCCAGGCCAACCTTGCACACAATTACTCAGAACAAATGGACGGCGGGAGGCAAAGAGCACGGCTAACAAGGCAGCCTTCCACTCCACGTCCTCCTCCCTTCTGCGTAGCCCGAGCCTACAGCTTTTCCTTCCTTGACCACTGCTCCTGTGACAGTTCTGCAGGGACAGAAGGGACTCAGGCTCAGACCACAATGCCCCGGAACTACCCACAGGGAGGGAGCCCTCAGAAGGTCCTTGGGACTTGGAGGTTTGTGCAGTAGGTGGAATGGCAGCTCCTGTGGGGACTTAGTCCATCCAGCCATTCAGTAAACACTCCTCTTCCCCCTCCTCGGAGGTACCTTGTTCCTTCAGTGGCTTCAGCTTCCTGTGCTTGAACTTGTTCATTCTGGCCTGGCCTGACATGGGTTCATGGACCTAGTCTCTTAGCATCCTTGTTAGAAATTAAAAAAGGAAAAAAAAATAAAGAAATAGAGAAAGACAATTGACTGTTCCCAGCGGTAATGACGCTGACGAGGCTGTAGTCCTGTGACCTCCTCACCCTGTCCTAGCTCATTTTCTACTGCGGAGACAAAATGCCTGAACCTGGGTAACCGAGAAGGGAGGAAGTTCATTCAAGGAGCTGGGAAGGTCAAAGGCAGGCTGCTGCATCATGGTGGTGTGGTGAGGGGGACATAGGAGTCTAGCACACCTGCCATTCAGGGCAGGGAGCAGAAGGGGTGTGGGGCTGGGGGAGAATAATGGCCTACCTCCACTCTTACTGGTAAGGCTATGTCCCCAGAGCCAAGTCTCTCTCCAGGCCTTCGCCTGATACTGCATACAGAGGAATTGAGGTTCCAGTATTGGCCTGAGCTCCTAGGGTGCACATATTCAGGCTAACACCTATAAACAGTAAACAGTGTGTGCATGCGTGTGTGTGTGTATGTATGTGTGTGTGTGTGTTGGTACATATAATCTGGAGACATGAACACAAAACAGCCCTGAAGAAGCACATGGCCAAGGCCAGTGGGCTATGAAGCCCACAGCCAGGTTGGAGAGAGCAGGTGAGTGGGTTGTGTCTTAAACCATCCCAAAGCAACAGCTACCTATCCTCCTGCCTCTGGAGCCCTCTAGAGTCAAGTGTCACTAGTCCTTTTTGCCTTCTCCAGCCCTGCAAGTCCCTAGCCCCTAGCATGTGAAGCTTCCTGCCACTTTGGGCTCTTCTCACCTGGCCCTCTTCCCTTTTGTGTCTGTGTCCAGATTTCTTTTCCTTTGAGGACACTTGCCACATTGTTTACCTTTGTCCAGTGTGAGATCTGGTCAGAGCTCATGACCTTGGTAACATCCAGAAGCTCTGTCTAAAGTCGGGTCACATTCATAAGCTCTGACCAACATTCTGTTGGGGAACATTTTTCAGCCTGGCACAGAGTACCCACAAAGGGCAAGTTACCAGATGACATGCCGAGAAGCTTGTCTCCAGTCTCCTGATTCTTTGGGGCCAGCACAGCCACCCACAAGCAAGAACAGTGCCCACTGACTGCTGTGCTGCTGGAGGCAGCCATTGCTGGCACTTTCCCCGTAGGTGGATGGAAGTGGTATCAGGCAGGTAGTGGGGGAGCATTGGGAGGATTCCCAGGCCCCTTCTTGTCTACGAAGCACTCCTTGTCTTATCCTGGGGATCCTGTCATCCCAGCAGGGTGGAGGCGGGGGAGATCCTGGCTGAGAACTTCTCTACCCAGTCCCTGCTCCTCCAAGACCCTCCATGGGTCCACCTCGGGAGATCAGCTCTCTTGCTGTTTTGGGGAGTATTTTCTATGCATTGTTCATCTTGGTGTTTATTGTTGGCATTCCAAGAACAGTCAAACAAGATAAATGCCCCATCCCCATGCACGACCCACAGGCTGCTAGCTTCTCTTTGCTGCAACATCAGTCTAAAACCCCAGCCAGCATCTAGGTGCCTGTAATGTGTCTCAGTGTGGGGATGGGGTGGGGTGGAATTCAGCCCACACAGGGACTTGTGCCAGAAGCTGCAGGAGGCAGATAAAACCCCAAAACCAGATGTTACCGTGCCTTGCCAATGAGTAAGACCCTAGGGGGCTGGGATTTGGCACTGTATGCCCATGGTGTCCTTCCTGGCTCTGCCACACATGGCCGTGACATTCTAGGCAGATGATACCCTCAGCCTCAGACTGGAGATAGCTCATGCCATGAGTACACGGTTTAGTGGCTCAATGCGCTGTCCACATCCCTGTTAGAACTGCCTTTCTATGGTCACTGTTGATCTTGGAGCCCCTGCTTTTCAGTGGGTTGTGAATTGTTCATGGTCTCTCCAGAGACCAATGGAGATGGACAGGCAAATGGGTGTAAAGGTAGACAGAGAGAAAGATGACAGATAGATGGATGGGTAGAAACGGGAGGTGATGGATAGATAAATAGGCAGGTAAGGATTACAGGGAGGAAGGTGACAGATGGATGGAAAGATTGATGTTTGATGCATACTTTGGGAGATGATGATAGATGGATAAAGAGATAGAAGACAAATGGATGAAGACACACAAGACAGACAGAGTAGAAGGATAGACGGAGGGCACACAGAGGGATGCAGGTCTGGTGGACAGACAGAGTGAAGGATGGCAGGAGCACAGAGGGATAGAGGGAAAGTAGACAGAGGGACGGACACTTTTGGGACAAAGGCACTGGCTTCTGCTCTGGCTGCAGCATCTGTATGTGGTCAGCAGGAAAGATGACCCAGGAGGGCTGTTAGGGAGGGCTTCCTGGAAATGGCTGCATCTGAACTGAGTTTCAGCAAGGTCAGGGGTTGACTGGGCTGAGAGATGGCAAGAGGACCCTCTTGAGCAGAGAGGACATGAGGAGACACCCACATTCCCACAGCCACACCTCACAGACACCCTCAGTCATGTCCCCAGCCATCAGGTCCTCTAGCAATTCTCCATTTTTGTGCAGAGGAATCCCAGGTTCAGTTGATGAATCTAGTGGGCACTTGGAGGCCTGGGACTCCTAGAAGCAGGAGCTCCCAGGACCTAAGCCTCCAGGCTCAGTAACCAGGGGCTGTTGTCTATGGAGCTGGTTTTCCTCGCCTGCCAGTGGGAGGCCAGCTCTACTGGGAATGCCAGATCAGCTCAGCTCCCACTGGGCTCCTGTTAGTCACTTTCTGTCACTGAGATAAACAACATAAAGGAGGAAGTTGGGTTGGGCTCAGAAGGACTCTCTGTGGAGGTTCAGTGCATGTGCACTTGGCTCTGCTGCTTTGGGCCTGTGGGGAGGCAGAGCACTAGGGTAAGGGAAAGTGGGCGAGGAGCTGTTACCTCATGGCAACCAGCCAGAGAGAGAGAGAGAGAGAGAGAGAGAGAGAGAGAGAGAGAGAGAGAGAGAGACAGGGAGAGAGAGAGAGAGAGAGAGAGAGAGAGAGAGAGAGAGAGAGAGAGAGAGAGAGAGGGAGGGAGAGAGAGAGAGAGAGAGAGAGAGAGAGAGAGAGAGAGAGAGAGGCAGACAGAGAGAGAGAGAGGCAGACAGAGAGAGAGAGAGACAGAGAGAGAGACACACACACACATAGAGAGAGGCAGAGAGAGAGAGACAGAGAGAGAGACAGAGAGACACACACACCGAGAGGGCTAAGGTCCCAGTACCCCCCTTTAAATGCAAGCCCCCAGCAACCACTTCTTCCCATCAGGCCTCTCCTTTGCATGTTTCCATCACCTCCTATAGTCCCACCAGTTGGGGACCAAGCCTTCAACACACGGGGATCACAAGTTCTCCACACCAACCCCCAACAGTCCTATTGTCTTTCTATAGCCCTGCTGGCCACTGTGTGAACAGGCTGCAAAGACCAGACTATTTGACAATGTGTAGATGGAAGTTTCTGTCTCTCCTGGTCCTGCAGCCGTTCATTCCAAAGAAACACACAGAGGCTTATATTACGTATAAACTGTTTGGTCTATTAGCCCAGGTTTATTATTAACTAGCTCTTACAACTTAAATAAACCCTTGTCTTATCTATGTTTAGCCACATGGCTTGGTACCTTTTCTCCAGTGCTGCATTGTTTCCTCTGTTTCTGGGTAGTGACTGCAGACTGAGCCTTTTTTCTTCCCAGAATTGTCCTAGTTGGTCGCCCCACTTATACTTCCTGCCTGGATTCTATCCAACCAGTGTTTTATTAAACCAATACAAGTGACAAATCTATTCAAGAGCATTATCCCTCAGCAGCGATGGGCCACTGCAGCCTTGTCTTGTGCCCTGTTTGGAAATGCCAGCAGAGGGCTTGGTGGGAGGTTAGGGTGTCACGATGTTCTGGTCTGTAGGAAAGAGGGAAGGGTCTTCCAACTGAGAATCGGGAGTCAGCACAGGCTGCCTGGGGTGGACACAGAAGGCTTTTGTTGTCATATTCTGTATCAGATCCATGCTCTGGGCATCATTCTCTCCCAGGTCTGGTTGGTCAGACTGGCATGTTCCTACCTTAGAGGGAGCCTGGATGGAGGTGGAGAGAGGGAGGGACATCGGCAGTTTTGTTCTCAAAGTCTGTGCCCACACCCAGCTCTAACCAGAGCCCAGCAGCAATGCTTGCATTGCCTTTCCCAGCGAGGATCACTTACTCTGCAGCTCATTTCCAAGTGAGAAAATTGAGTTCAGAGAGGTGAGTGACTAGCCTGTGGTCACAGCCACGTCACAGGTGGTGGGTCCAGAATTGGAGAGTCCTTAAAAAGATTCTTCATTGCTCCATTCCCATCAACGGGAGTGAGGTCCCTGACCCTGTGGTGTGCAGCGTGGCTCAAGTTGTACCCATATCTAATTGTAAAGAAATAACGTGGAGTTGGTTCCGGAGCTGGGAGGATGGGACACTTTATGTTCATGCTTGATCATGTACAGGTACATGTGTGCATGCATGTATAACTCTGCTCCCTACTTTCTTGATTTCTCCCTCCTTCAGCTTCCTCTGTTACTCTGGCCCATCCCCAATTAGGGATGAGTTACTTCATGACCTGGAAGGCAGACTCCATGGAGGGAGAGATTGCTTGCTTACATTCTTCCTGACCTGGGATGCTCAGGATCTCACAGATGCCCCCACTAACTCCTCTGCATAGGAGAATGTGAGACAGCCTCTTCTTGGACTGAGCCATGCATCAGCCCCACAGCATCAGCCCCTTGAAGGCTAACTAGCTGCTCTGTGCCCTCCCTCCTCATGGGGAAACCAGTTTCCGGTTACCTCCATCCAGCCATGATTGACTCAGCTACAGGATGTCCTTCAGGAAGTTCCTATCATCACCAGCACCTCCCTCTGCCCACTTAGGCAGGTCTGGATGTGTGGGCACAGATGTGAACATTAAACCTCTGCATGAATGCATACATACGCAGCATATCCTCACGGATGCAAGTATGAGTCCACACAATGCACTAACCATACACATGGACATGGTGCACACATGCATGGATGCATGCATATGTAACACACAGAGCAGACACACCTAAATATAGGTATACGTGCACAATATGGACTCTGATACATATGGATGCAAGTACATAAACATGACACACTTATGTGCATATCTGCATGGAAGCACTTGCATGCATCACATATGTACACATAGCACACAGATAAGATCACATACATGGATATAGGCTTATGCACAGGTGCACACATGCACACACGTCTCTCTGGTGGGCCATGGCTAATGGGTCTGGAATGGCCAGGGGTTACTGATAGCTTATGAGCAGTCAATGCTCTACCTCCCAGCAGGGCAGGGAGGCCCTCACAACAGGTTTTTATGGGGACACCTTTGGCGGTTTCTCCCGTGGCTAAGGCACCACCTCCTGTCCCAGTTGTCTGTTTCATCAGCTGTGGAGGACTCGTGGGGCTGGGGTGGTCCTCCTGTCTCGGCCTGGGTACCCTTCCCATGGCTCTGGACACTGGGCCCTCTCTAAGCCCAGGCAAGTGCAGGCTGGCAGCTGATGTGTTTATTTGCCTGGCGGCATGGTGGGCGGGAAGGCGCGAAGGTAATTGGTACATTTTGTAAGCAATCATCTCCTGGCACCTTCTGCTGCAGCGTGTGGGTCGCCTGATCCCGTTAATCACGCCTGGAGGCCCGGGGCCCCCACCGACTGACAGCCTCATTTCTCTCCCCTGGAAGAACGGGCTGCTCCGCTTCCTAATGGCACTATCTGTTATCCCCGGACGGTCTTTTCTGACTCGCAGGAGCCAGGTTTGAGGAGAGGGTAGCAAGCAGCATTGGTGCCTGTCCAGAGCCTGTGTCATGCCAGGCCTGGCAGAATGCCAAGGGTCTGTGGCTAACCCTCCACAGAGGGCTGTGCATATTTCTCCTGTCAAGGAAGGAGATGCTTATGCCTCATGAGGTAATAGTGTAGGGCAGGTGGGCTCTGTCTGAGTCCCCCAAATGCAGCCTTCATGGCCAGGACCAGCTGTGGAATCTGTGAGTCCACAGCAAAAAAAAAATTGGTTGATTTCAAGAGGATATTAAACCAAGCACTGGGCCCGAGAATTTTGCCCCACAACTTTACAGACCACACACATAGAAAGCTGTTTGCCTGTGTGTTCTGACTCATGTGTACATATAGGCAGAGTGACTCAGCTGTATATGTTTCTTGCCCAGAAGCTATGGCAATGACCCTCTCTGCCCTCAGTGACCTTATTTCTGTGAGGGGATCCAGGATGTACCTCAACACCAAGATTGTAATGGGGCCTAGTAGGAGATCTGGCTGCTGCCTACTGGGACACATGTCTGTCATCACTGTTGATGTTGCTGTTAAGTACGGAAATGATGGCCATGTATGGAAAACACAGGAGCAAATTAATTTGCAGACGATTCACAGGTGTCCTAAACTATGACTAATTCCTGCATTACTCCACGATATAAGCAGATACATAGCAGATAATATGGTGTGGTGGATACCAACTCTACTTACCTGTTACTCAACCGCACTCCATCCATCCATCCATCCATCCATCCATCCATCCATCTTCCACTCATTATCCACCTATCCATTCAATCAATCCTTCCATTACCTACACATCTGCTTAACCATTGATTCATCCACCCTTCCATTGATCATCTTTCATCCACTCATCATCCCTCTATCCATCTACCTACTCACCTACCCACACATCCACCTATCACCCACCCATCTCTCCACCCACCTACAAATCTATCTATCTATCTATCTATCTATCTATCTATCTATCTATCTATCTATCTATCTATCTATCTATCTATCTATCATCTATATATCTCCAAGTGATGCATTTATCCATTTATTATTTGCCTATTCACTCACCCATTCACTCATAATCCATCCATAGAACCACCATCTGTCCATCCATCCATCCATCCATCCATCCATCCATCCATCTGTCCATCATCCACCCATCATCCATACCTGCCTATTCATAAGTTCTTCCACTTAGCCACCTAAACATCTGTCTATTAATCCATTTCCCCCATATATATCCACCAATTTATCTACCTACTTCTTCCATCTATTCATCCACCCCCAGTCTGTCCATCCACTAACCAGTTTACCCAGTTTCCAAGCTCTCATCCTGTCATTAAGTATTCACATGTTAATCCTTTATGATAACTCTGAGGTCAGGAATGGACGGTTCCCATGGCCCTACCCTGAAGTCTATGCAAATAGGTAAACCATGCTTCCTCCCCTTCCCTGGCTCTGTGCTGCAGCCAGATGAGGCATATGGGAGGGCTGAAGGAGAGGGGGTCAGAGAGATGACTATGGTCTGGAGAGAGGGAGGGATCCACTGACCACTTGAGCAAGCCACCACTCTCTCTGTAACTTGGCTTTCTCGTTTATAAGATAAGGCTAATTATGATACCTTCTCTCTCAGGATTGTAGTGGGGCACTGGAAGAGTTAAGTCAGGCATTTAAAATGGTGCTGGGCATATTGTGAGAGTGTGCTATGTTAGCATGAGACACACATGTAACTTCTAAATTTGTCTTTTACATTTAAAAATATTTCAGTTTGATTGGAGGGTCTGTCTCACCCCAGCCAAGAACCTAGTTAAGAAAATGAGGTTGGGTGGGGATATTCACAACAAAAGATATACTCAGAGCTCTTCTGGAGACAGACAATGGACCAAACTCTCCTAATCACTGAGTCCAAAACATATAGCCTGCTGTAGCTTCTGGACTTTTTTTTTGAATGCCAGGTTTGGAACATGTCCTTCGCATCCTCGTGGGCCAACTGGGCTAAGTATAAATCCTTGAAGCCCAACTCTGATGGAGTAGTGATGGGGTGCAGGAGACAGTCCTTGGGGAGCTGGAGCAGAAACTACAGGAAGGCTGACTGAGGAGCCGGCATGGGCAGGAGGTCAAGGCTACCACAGGCTGGATGTTATCTTGTGCTCATCCTCAGGGAAGGAAGTGCAGCATTTTAGCTTCAGCATTGTGGTGACAGGATGTCCCACTGAAGCAATTCAAGGAAGAAAAGATTTATTTGGCTCAGGAACTCAGAGCTATCATAAAGGCGAATGTATGTGGTAGAGGTTGTTTGTGTCATGAAGACCAGAAATCAGCAGAGGCCAGAACCAGGGACTGGATGGAACTCCCAAATACTCATAAGTAGTAACCTACTTCTCCCAGATAGGCTCCACCCCCCAAAGTTTCCAGAACCTTCCAAAATAGCACCACTAGCTGGGGACCAATTGAACACATGAGCCTGAGGGAGACATTTCAGAATCATAATGGCTGGATTTAGATCTGAGGTGGCAGACCTACGGGGAGGAGAAAAGAACTAGTTCCTCTCTCCAAGATGTGATGTGTAAATGTGTTCTCTGCAGACCAGGAAGCCATGCCTGGTACTAGCAACCTTCAGGTTAGCGCTCCCTTTTGTCTGAAGTAAAATCAATTTCTGAACCAAAATTTCTTATGGCACCATGGGGGTCTTGGGACCTCCATGCCCTCAGTTATAGGGTACTTGTGGACCCTGAAGGATAGTGAGATGTCTCTTGGCTTGAGGAAGACCATTGTGCACTCTTACACTTGGCCTGGATACTATCCTTGTGGGAGCACAAGTGCCTTTGGCTCTGGTTGTGTCAATGGCATGGAGGGCTGTTGCAGAGTTTGGATTTATTACTGATGTTCATTCTCAGCATATAACAAGAACATTGGCCTTGGAGCTTGGGGCCTGAGTTAAAGTGCTGGTTTCTACACTCATGATTGTGTGACCTCAGTTTCTTAACCCCCTGAACCTCCCCTTCCCTCACTGTGCACCGGGTATCTCTGTGTCTGATGGACATTAGAGGTTCACTCATGTATGTTAAACATATTATAACTGCTAAAATCTGGCATTTTCCTGACTGAGCCAGTGAGGACCTGGAACCGTGTTTCTGAGCCTGCTGTGGCTGAGCACTGAGGCCAGGCCTGGGGTCTTTCTTGTTCTTCTCCTAAAAGATGGGGTCCTGGACTCTCCTTTGGGGATCTGAGAGTAAATGCGACCTGCCTGTCTCTCTGCAGAAGAACAAGGCTTTTAAAGATCAAACAGTGGAGCTCTGACACCATCTCAAAAGGATATTGATTTCAGAGATGCAGACAGGTGCGGGGAGGGTCTCCTCAACCCACACCCCTGGGGGATAAAAGCAGGCCCGGTCATCAGTGTTGTGTTCCAGCTTGTCACTTTTATCCTTATGAAGGGACCAGAGTCTGGTGAGAGGTCTAGCGATCATGTGAACAGCGGGATCAAACTTTGAGCTCCAGGAGGCCTGTGGAATGGGGCAGACTTCTTTCCATGATAGCTGCTCAGTGTGAGAGCGCTCCCTATTCAGCACCACGGACAGCACCACCTCCTCACCAGTTGAGTCTGTGTCCCAAGCCATACTTCCTGCAGAATTAGAGGACAGGGTGGCAAATTTGAAAGGCAGGGGTGGTCAAAAGATGTCATAGGGAGGACTTAGAGAGACAGAGCACACTGAAGTTTCTCAAGAGTCCCTTGACCTTGCCATCCAACTCTTAGACCAACACAGGGGTCTGACCTTCACACATTTACTGTCTCTGCCCAGCCTTGAGGATGCGATGGAAGACCAATACAGAATGCCTAGGAGTAGAGGCATAAATGGAGTCACTCCTAGGTTCAAGACCTCCCTCCATTTCTATGGAGACACACATGATGGGGGGGGGGTTCTAGTTGAAGCCCGAAAGGAAAGACCTCAGGCTCTGTGTTCCAGGGCACCTCACCTGAACATGTTCAGTTCTCTCCTCCAGCCAGACTCATGGTCTAGGTAGCCCTGCTAGAGGCCTTGGTCACCCTTCTCCTCTCTGAGTCTCAGGTCTGCGTCTGTGCAGTCTGGAAGCTCTGAACTCTGCTGTAGACCAAGCAAGTTCAGCAAGAGTGAAAATCAGACTCAATACGGAGAAGGCTGAGCATGAGGCCAACGAAATGTGTGCTGCGTATCCAGCCTGGTTTCCCAACATCAGCAGCATAACTTGGCCCTCCTGCTGCCCTCTGCTGGGTGGTTTGGCCAGGTACACCCTGAACCATGGCTTTCTCTTTATCAGCATAGACACATCCCTCTAAATGCTGTTTGCATCACCACAAAAACACCCTGAGATGGACTGCTTATGCAAGCTTTGAGAGTAGCTATCAGTGGTTGGAACTGGCAGAGGAGGGACATAGGGACTTTCCCTTTTTCCCTTCTCCTGGCATCCAACTGTGATCCTGTACTCGCTCCATTCCAGAGGTTGGCTCTGTAGACAGCATGGCTCCGGCAGGCCTGTACAGAGGAGATATCTTGGAAGGCAGGTCGGCTGGATGACTTGGCAGGTTTGGCAAGAATGAGACCCATGGGAAGACAGAGAAATATGATCCTTCTTCCTAACGGCCGTGTGGCGGGAGCTGGGGGCATCAAATACACAGGACGTTTATACCCACTAATAAAGCAGAGGTTGTAATTCTCTTCCCGATTCCCTGCAGAACCCAGGGACCAGCATGCCCTCTGAGTCACCCCTGGAAGGAATGACTTTTCTGTGTTCTTTCTTGGAAGCCCATGGGCACAGTGGTGGTGACTCCTACAGAATGATGGTGGTCAGTGACCTCGAGGGTGACAGGGCCAGCCGGAGTCTGGCTGGGGGGCATGGGTGTTGATGCAGAGAGGGGCTATAGGAGGCCCTAAAGTTCAAGCAGCCTTCCTATAGTGACCAGGTAAGGGGCAAACCCCGAGAAGAGATAGCAACTCTTCTTAGCTAGCTGGATCCCAGAAGAGGAGGTCCAGCATTCTGGGAGCCCCAGATGTAATGAACCTACCATGCAGCTGTGGCCCACTCTGAGCTGCTCTCTGCCTTGAGCTAGCATACACACCTTTCCATTGTCACCTGGAAGGAATTCTGGGGGTCCTGGAGCTGGTGTCACCTGCAGTGTGGGGATCCTGGGTCAACAGCTGTTATTACATGACTTTGACATGAGAATGCAGTATGTTTATCCCGAGAGGAGCTGTGGTCAAGGCCATTTTCACAATCTTTATGATCTAGTCTTGTCTCAGCCACATCTAGGGGGATTCCACTTTCTAAGAAGCTGGAGTTGAGGACTTCCACCCCAGTAAGGTTGCAGCGAGATGTATCATCTGGCTTCTCCAAGGCTCATGTCCTCTGTCTTGTGTGATGGTCTTTGTGGGTCCAGAAGGGCCTCAGGAAGAGCTAGCACAGGTGTGCCCAAAGCCTTGAACCCAGGGCAAATCACTGAAATACCCAGGCACAGCCACAGCAAAGCAGGGAGGTATAGGGCTCTAAGGCCTGGGTCCCTTGAGGGACAAAAAGGGGCCTCAAGTAGGACACCCTGAATTCTGCTTGCCAAGTGGAAGGAGAAGTGATCCTGGCCTGTGTGGGATTGCTGAGTCAGGACTCCCAGGAGGAAGTGGTCGGCCCAGACTCCACTAGCAGCCAGCCCATGGCGGCCTCAATCCACTTTGCAGGGAGTAGAGAGGCAGACAGTCTGGCTACTCTCAGGTTCTTGTCTCTGAAGGCAGCAGCAGGGCCCCAGTCCTGCTGGGTGGGATGCTCCTCTGAGCTCAGCTTCCCGAAAAGATGCAATTGAGTGGAGGCACCTGGCTTTCATCTCCACTGGCTAGGTTTCCCACCTGCCTGCAATTCTTCCCCAGTCCGGGCTGACTTTTCTTGCTTAGTCCATTTCTGAGAGTGTTTGGAGTTGTGGTGGGGAGTAGGGTGGGGTGGAGCGATGGTGACCTTGAGGCTTTCTTGTTCAGAGGAGGGCAGAGGAGCAAAGGGCTGAATGTTGGTGAGGAAGCTGGCACAAGGCCAGGCTACTGCTAAGGCACCCAGGTCATGGCCCAGTAGTGACCCTCAGTCAATCATGCCCCTTTATATCTGTAGAAAGTGTGTTTGGACTCATTGGTTTACAAAACCATGCATCTTAGAAAACCTGCAGGTTTGTGGATTGAGAGGTGTTATGGGGTGGCTGGGGAATCTAGAGTCCACCTAGGACCCCAGAACCTTCTGAGTAGCTCTGAACCCACCCACAGGGTTCAGGATAAGTATTAACAGTGTAGAAGTCCAGAAGAAATGCTGTATCCCAGGCCCCATAGGAGTTGGAGAGCTGGGATTAGGGTAGAAGCTTGCTCAATACACTAAATTAGACCTCATAGCCCAAGCCTAATTATAAATACCATTCTCATGAGTGCTGATGGCTGTTCCACAAAGGGCAGGTGCACAGCTTCATGGGAGAGGTGGGGGAAGGGATAAGAGTGTCTGGTTGAAGACCTACTGTGGGCTGCACAGGTCTGTTTACTCATCCACTAGTGCCTACTTCAGGCCTGGTCTGGTTAGTGCATGGCTGAGAGCCCAGGCCCCTCTCCAAAAATGGAGTGGCTTCACTGCCAGAGAGAATGGGTTTCTCAGGACCTCTCTGCTTGGAGAGCCTGGCCTTCCATCACAGGCTCCAGATTTCCTCTGTAGATCCCTAGGGAGTGGTCAGTGGGGACATCTAGGGTCTCTTTATTTTTTTTGTTTTTGTTTTTGTTTTTCGAGACAGGGTTTCTCTGTAGCTTTGGAGCCTGTCCTGGAACTAGCTCTTGTAGACCAGGCTGGCCTCGAACTCACAGAGATCCGCCTGCCTCTGCCTCCTGAGTGCTGGGATTAAAGGCGTGCGCCACCACCACCCGGCTTTTTTTAAAAATATTTATTTATTTATTATGTATACAATATTCTGTCTGTGTGTATGCCTGCAGGCCAGAAGAGGGCACCAGACCCCATTACAGATGGTTGTGAGCCACCATATGGTTGCTGGGAATTGAACTCAGGACCTTTGGAAGAGCAGGCAATGCTCTTAACCTTTGAGCCATTTCTCCAGCGACATCTAGGGTCTCTTGCGTGGCAGTGATTTAGATCTGTGTCCACTTCTGGACTTGGTTTCTGGAGACTTCCAGAGATTCTTTGGCATCGGTGGGGTGGGGCAGGAGGTGGGAATGAGGAAAGGCTGGGGCTCAGAAGCCCTGTGCCTAGGGAACCTGCGCTGCTCACAAATCTTAATCAACTGAGAACATGTCTTTAGTATTAAGCTTTACTAACCATTTAATAGCCCAGGACAGACTGAGCATAGGAACAAGGGTCAATTAACTCCATCTCCTGCACTATGCTTGGCTTGAGGCTGGTCAGGGCCCCTCAGGATCATCCTGGGTCCAGGCTGAGCTCTGGCCTAAAGCTGAATGAGTAGCTTATTCTGAGCTCCCACAGACCCACAGGAACCTGAACAAAGAGAGATTTTGAGTTCCTCTGGGGACCCAGAGAGACCCTACCAGATGTGATGACCAAAGCCAGCAGCACGGGAGGAGAAGACCACAGGGCATGCTGGATACGTTGTGCCTCCACCGGTGACTCACCTCAGCCATAGTGGGGCCATGTCTTCTCTCATTTGCAGATGGGGAAACTGAGGACTCACGAACCCACATAGTGACAACAGCCGAGTACGTCTAAACAACAGACGTTTCTCAGTAGGACACATAGTAGGTGGTCATTGTACTGTCCTCTCTGAGAGAAACCCCTGGCTCTTCTCCCTCCTTAGTTATTAACCCCCAGTCCTCTGCCCTAGCTATTTCCGGTGACCTTGCTTCTCCATGGACCAGGGCTCTCCTACAGCAAACACAACTGCCAGGGTCAGAGCTCAGCCCTGACCAGAGATCTGCACAGTTCTGTGGTGAGAAATTCATGTCCCTTGCAGCCCCTGGAAGACCGGAGCAGCAGGTTCTACACATCGGTGCTGGCGAGGCTCAAGGAGATGGAATATCACAGGTCCCACCCTTTCATCTCTGCACAGAGCATCTATTTCTGTATGCAGGGACCCACAGGGGTGGTTAGTAGAGGGCATGCCCCGCCCTGCACAGAGAGGGGAGGCAGTCTCAGCCCAGAGGGGGGTGCCCTGTGGTGGGGCAAATCCATGTGTTCATAGGAGCCCAGAAGGCAGG
Organism: Microtus pennsylvanicus; assembly: GCF_037038515.1. NCBI lineage: Eukaryota > Metazoa > Chordata > Mammalia > Rodentia > Cricetidae > Microtus > Microtus pennsylvanicus. The sequence goes on from NC_134580.1 coordinate 2,789,219, forward strand.
CTGTGTGTGGGGATGACCTTTCAGTGGGGAGCATTGAGGAGTTTGTTGGGAACAGAAGACCATGTAGGTCATAACACACAACAGTAGTGAGGCACCAACCAGTGCTGCGGGTTGAACTAACCCAGAGGCCATGCTGAGCCCAGAGGAAGGAGGTGTCATCCACTGGAAAGCAGCAAGTGGCCTGGAAGTGTAGGAAGCTGGAGACATGGGCACTGCTGCTGTGTGAGCATGGCCCTCCCAGCTCCACCAGCCTCTTTCTTCCCCAGGTGGCATCATGATGGCGTCAAGCCCTTGCCTTTGTATCTAGGCAGAAGGCGACAGTGGTACAGTAGTACTGGAGGCCTCTTGTGTCTGTCTTTGTCTCCTAGACCCAGAAGTTTCCTTCTAAGACCTCAGCTCAGCTCAAGGGTTCAGGCCTGGGTCTGACTGTGGGAGGCGCCTGCCTCACATGGACACAGGAGGCACCCTCATCTGGCTACACAGTGTGTATCTGACGGTATAACAGATGATGTCAGTGGGACTCTGTTTGTTCAGGGCACTGGTACCTTAGGCCAGGATAACCTGCTTTGCTCTGCTGTGGATTATGTTCTTATGGACCTCACGGTCAAAAACAGTAGCTCAGCATGATCATAGGACTTAAGGTGCTGGCTTGGCTGAACAGTGTCATGAGGACTTGAACCTGGGTCACTGGCAGTAGATGCCACGTTGTTTTGGGACAAGTGCTAAAATCCCCATTGTGGGGTACTGTAGGCTCTCGAATGGGGTCCGCAGTATCTCAGACCCTGGCCTCAATTTCCGTATTTTAAATGAGTGACCAGTATGTGTTCTGGGTGGTCTATGTCATGCAACATCAGTCTGTTTTTCCAGCCACAGGCAGCGGTGCCTCTTGGGCTTCATCTCTGCTGCCACCAGGGATGACCCTGAGTGTCTGTAGGAGCCTGGCTCCCCTTGGAGGAAAACAGTGGTGCTGGGTTCCCTCCAGGAGGCAGCCCCGTGAGAGGAGACTGGCTCGTGCTGGCTTCCAAACCTGACACACTTGCCCAGAGTTGTGGGTGGCAGATGGAAGCTGACAAGCTGAATAAATTAGGGCGCGATTGCTTTTTAGCAGACGTCATCCGAAACAGCTTGAGGCCCGTTAGTTAAGCACGCCAGGCTGCGTGTGCAGAGGGAAGGGTAGCCAGCTCGCTTTATCTGCAGAAGGTTCTGGAGAGGGCTGCAAGGTCCAGACTGCCGGCCTGGGTCCTCAAGTTTCTGGGTACCTGACGAGGGGCTTGCAGCTTACTGTCCACATTCTATCTTCTGTGGGAGACCCAGGCAGGCAGTGTCCCTTGCCCACAGCAGCTGTCTGGCAGGTTTAGCCTAGTGTGATGATGGTTTGCTACTCCAGGATTCTGAGAGCCAGGGCTTGTCTGTTCATTCAGGAGATATTCTTGAGAACTCAGTGAGACAGAGGCAGTGGTGGGCCTGGATTTAGCATTTTCTGGAGCCAGAAATCTGTAACTGCCACCACATCCAAGATAAGTGTGACTCACACTTCAGGTCCAGCCCAGGTGTCCTCCTGAAGAAGACACTCTACAAACATGATCATGCTGGCGACCCCTCCCTGGAAGGGTATGAGGGCATTGGTTTGTAGAGGCATAAGATGGGCATGGGAGGACATATGACTCACCCAGGGGCATGTAGGATGAGTTTTTGCATAGTAGTGGTTTGGCTCCATCACCTTGCTGTTTATCCTAGGTGTGGGAGGTTGGGAAGACAAGGCTTTGGCCCCTGAAGCAATGAGCACTGGATGGGTGGAGCCCTATGACAGGTTGCAGCTGGCCTGGTACACGTTGGTTTGTGGGTACCATGGTGCTCATCTTGGAGGAGGTGGCCCCTGCACTGAGACCACACTGAAGAGGAAGTATAAAGTTAGCTGCAGCAGAGGGGTAAGGGGAAATGGAAGGAGGGGGTGTGGAGGACCAGTGACCTGTCCAATAAGGGAAGAGACTAATGGGACCCTAAATCCCAATAACCTATGGCAACATTACTTGGATTCTTGGTGGGCATATACTGCTCATCTTCAGAACCTCCAAATATCTCATCACCCTGACCTTTGGGTCCAACAGGTCTGACTGTCCTGACCTCCACAACCTTCCTGTGCCTCTGTGGAAATTCCATCTCTTCCTGTCCTGGTTCCCTGCTCACCTGACGCGCAGTCATCTCCTCCAAGATCCCGAGGGAAGCTTCTAAGGCACAATTGGTATCTTTTTCTTCTAATATCTTTCCTGGAAAGCTTTCTTCCATTGGGACCTGTCCTTTCAGAACCAAACTGTCACTGGGGTCATGGGATCGGAGACTGACCCTCTTGAAGTTCCAGGGTCCAAGATACCCTTGAGTAGGTTGCATGACCCAGTACGGTGATCCAGCATGACCACTGGGCATTTTTTAAGAACCCACTGTGTACCCAGTGTTTTTCTGGCCACTTTTTATGGGCCTCCTCTGCCCTACAAAACAGTTTTCATGATCCTCACCTGTCTCAAAGGAAGTAACCTCAGGAAGTCTATGAGGCTCTTTAAGGTAGCACTGTGAGAAAGTAGAAAAAAAATACCCAGGTTTTGAACCCAGGTATCTGCCCTGGGTCCAAGCCTCTCCACACTTCATTTTGTGGCAATGAGTGAGCTGAGTTAGGGAAGTGGGATTCCATGTCTGGACCCTGGCAGAAAGGCCTGGGCTGAAGTTGAGAATCCCAAGGTAAAGCCATCAGATCAACTCCCAAACGTCAAGGGCAGGAGGAGGGGGAGTACACATCTCTGGGAACCACATGCCCCTGCCCCTGGGTAATCTGCAGAACTCAATCCTGTCCCAAGGACAAGGACCAGAGAGCAAGGTGTGAGCACCTTCTGAGATGTCCTCAGGCCAGGATCAGCATGGCGACCATATGGCCTTGCCCCTCTTCCCTTGAGAGAGCAGTGTGCACTGTCTAGGGTTGTGACCACCATGATGGGTGGCTGGAGAATCACAGTTGTTTGGACTTTACAGGAAGGAAGGATGTGGGTTAGAGCATGCAGGGTGGGATGTGGCACAAAGCACGAGCCACACTGGCAGCATCTCCTCCTTCCTGGGGCTTCCACAGATCCACTGCAGGCCAAGCATGGAGGAAGTGCATGAGGCCCTGATGAGCAGGAGTTGAAGTCTGGCCTCTCAGAGGTGCGGCCCAGGAGGGTGCTGTGAGGTCTGTTGATTCCTCCAGCTTTGCAGGAAATCTAGGGGGAGATGGTGGGTATCACGTACTGATAGTCATCACACCGTGAGCCTGGTCCTGGCCACAGACTAAACTCTGGTCATAGGCTGAGCTGTGATCTCCTCATACACTGAGCACCTACGCTGGTCACATGGTGAGTCTTGATCCTAGCTCCAGGCTGAGGCATGACATTATCGCTGACCAATGGTTGCTCCTAATCACATGCTGAGCCCTGATCCTGATCACATATGGAGTCCTGATCTTGGTTATAAACTGAACCCTGATCCTGGCTATTGATTGAACTCTGACACTGGTCACAGACTGAGTCTTGATCTTTTCTGTTACCTCACTACCCCAAAGAGCTCACAGATGCAAAACTGCATTCCAGACAATTTCTTAACCCAAGGTTGGGCTACCAAGTACTCAGGGATGAAGCAGGAAGTCAGTGAGGACCATGTATCCAGGACCATCTGTGATGGCATCTCAGTGCTGAGGCCATCCTTGGGGGTCAGCAAGAACACATAGCTTAGTCTTGGCTGGGGGTGGGTGTATGAGTGTGGGTGCAGTGAACTCAAGTCTCAGATGATGTCAGTGTGGGAAGACCCTATGGGCCAACCTCCTCCGAGAGGCATGTCCATGCTAAGGCCTCCCATCTCAACTGTTGATCAAAATGTGCCCTAAAGTCTTGCCTACAGGCCACTGTTACAGAGGTGTTTTCTCAATTAAGATTCCCTTTCCCCAGGGATGTCTAGGTTTGTGTTCAGCTGGCAAAAATCATCTTATGGGATGTGGTGTGGTGCATGAATGCATGAGTTTGCGGGTCTGCATGTTGGTGCACACATGTGCAGAGGCTCCTGAGTTTGCAGGGCTGCACGTTAGTGCACGCACACATGCAGAGGCACATGAGTTTGTGGGGTGATGTGTTGGTGCACACACTGCAGAGGTGCATGAGTTTGCAGGTCTGCATGTTGGTGCACACACACATGCAGAGGCATGTGAGTTTGCGGGGCTGCATGCTGGTGCATGCACACGTGCAGAGGCTCCTGAGTTTGCAGGTCTGCATGTTGGTGCACACACACGTGCAGAGGCACATGAGTTTTCGGGGCTGCATGTTGGTGCACACACATGTGCAGAAGCGTGTGCATTTGCAGGTCTGCATGCTGGTGCACGCACACGTGCAGAGGCACATGAGTTTGTGGGGTGTCATGCTGGTGCATACACACATGCAGAGGTCAGAACATGGAGTAGAGCATCTTCCTCTGCTGGTTCCCACCTTTGTTACCAGAATCTTTCACTGAAGGAGAAACTTTCAGTTCAGGCTAGGCTGGCCGCCCATGAACTCTTCAGATCCACCTGCCTTCCCTCTCTACTGCTGAGGTTACAGACCATGCCCAGATTTTTGCCTCATTAAAAAAACAAAGCAAGCAAACAAAAAATGTGCAGGGCAGTGGTGGTGCATGCCTTTAATCCCAGCAATTCAGAAGGCAGAGGCAGGCGGATCTCTGGGAGTTTGAAGCTAGCTTGGTCTATAAAAGCAAGTTCCAGGACAGCTAGAGTTGTTATATAGAGAAAGCTAGTCTCAAAAAAACCAAAAAAGTAATTTTTACTAGACACGAATGTATTTACAGAAGATATGAGCAGAAGGAGAGAGAGCATGAGCAAGGAACTCAGGACCGCGAGGGGTGCACCCACATACTGAGACAATGGGGATGTTCTACTGGGAACTCACCAAGACCAGCTGGCCTGGGTCTGGAAAAGCCTGGGATAAAACCAGACTCTCTGAACATAGCGGACAATGAGGACTACTGAGAACTCAAGAACAATGGCAATGGGTTTCTGATCCTACTGCATGCACTGGCTTTGTGGGAGCCTAAGCAGTTTGGATGCTCAACTTACTAGACCTGGATGGTGGTGGGGGTTCCTTGGACTTCCCATAGGACAGGGAACCCTGATTGCTTTTCGGGCTGGGGGGGGACTTAATTGGGGGAGGGGGAGGGAAATGGGAGGTGGTGGCGGGGAAGAGAGAAATCTTTAATAAATAAATAAATTAAAAAAAAAAGAAGATATGAATGTGTGTCTCATTCTCACAGGTTTTTTTTTGTGTGTGTGTGTGTGTTTCTGGTGGCTTGATTATTCACTCAGCAAATTCTTATTCCTGTTTGAGGCTCCATGATATACCTCTCCTGAGGGCAAACTCCAGCCTTGTTCACTATCCTACTTGTAGGCCTGTGTCCTCGGGCTGCCCCTCATCCCTGTGCAGGATGTCCCTCCTTCCCCTACAGGCTGCCCTTCCTCCCTGTATAGGCTGCCTAGACCTTGTTTGTTGGGCTGTACTGAGCACAGCCCCAGCAGGCTGCATCCACACCTGGGGCGATCCTAGAACCGTCTGCACTGTGGGATTGGGACTCTGCTTTCATATTCAATTTTGTTTCAAACCCAGACTCATGGATGGAGGCTGGCCTGTGGGTTCCTGGATTCTCCTCCTCCATCCCTCAGCCTCCTGTGCCTATTGCATGGTGGCTTGTGACTCACCTCTGTGGTTATACTTCAGTGCCACAGAGCTGTTCTGGGTGGCTTGGGTGGGTTTGACTGCTACACACTCTGCGATCTCGCTATTTTACCCTATGATCCTGGCAGTCTATCCTGCAATCTCGCTACTTTACTCTATGATCCTGGCAGTCTATCTATCCCACTATTATTCTCCATGAGTCAATGATGATTCTCAAGTTCTTGGGAGAATTGCTGGGGAGCTGGGGCAGGAGGAGTAAAGGAAGGGGTTGGGGCAGTCCTCGAGGGCTCGCCAGCCCTGCACTGAAGGTTCTGGCAGAAGGCAGAGCTGGGGTACTGTCCCTCCCCTTTCAATACTTTCCCTTCCTTTTGTTGGGAACCCTGGAAGCCCAGGAAATCCATTAGACCTTTAGGAGGGGAGGTGCTCGGGCCTGGTGGTGCAGAGGGAGGAGAGACAGGCTGAGTCTCCTAAGACAGTTATCATGAGCTGGTTTTGATGGAATCGTCTATCAGGACCCCAAGACTTTTCTCCGGGGTCACAGGCTCCCACCGCAGATATTGTCCCCACCTCAGCCTTGCCATGCTGTCTCCCATCAATCTCTCTGGTTACAGAGAACAGTGCTCAGGGGGACACTGGCTGGAGTTCTCGAAGGGGTTCTGAGCCAGATCCTGGAGCTGCAGTGACATGTTGTCCCTCAGAGTGGCAGCCCCACCCAGCCCCATTTTCTCACAGTGCATGCACAAGGGACCCTGGCTGCCTTCTCTCCCTCTACTGGAGATCTGCCCCAGCTTCACGGCCTACTTCCTAGGAGGACATTCTCTAACTCACCAGGACACTTGTGACCCTTACTGCCGAACTCAGTGGACCTCTGAGACCCATACTGGCCTGATACTGGCTCCCATTGACCAAGTAACTATGGGGTTGCAGCTCTTTGCTCCATCCTTTGTCCTCATGCCTTCTCCCCAGGCCCTCCCCATCCCTGCGTAGGAACTGTCATCTTTAGGGAATGGACTTAAGACATCAGATACCACAAATGGCCCCAGCAATTGGGCCAAGGGAAAGTAGCCCTGGGGAGTGGTGGCTCTGTTGCCTTCCTGGGCTCCTCCTTGGGTCAGCTGGGGCTGCTAAAGTAGCAGCTCTACTGTCGGGGAAGCATGGGGTGGTGAGTGTGAGGGAGGGAAGCAGATGAGTGGCCTGGGGCGGGGCAAGAGAGAGGGAAGCAGGTGGATAATCTGGGGGCTAGGTGAGATAGGAAGCTGTGATTGTCAGTAGGAGACACTGGAGTGGATGCTAGGCTTTGCTTTGAAGAGTCTGGGAGGTTTCATAGCTTGGAGCATGGTAATCAGGTGGCTGTTGCTAAGAGCCATTGATACAGAGAGAAAATGACAGGCTCAGACCCATGAGTCATCATTTCAAGCACATCTCCAGGGACTGGGCCCCTTGAGGCTCTGGGAAAGAAACTTATTATCTGCAGATGAGCAGTGCTGAACCAGAACTGGGGTTGCCGGCAGGCAGATTCTCTGGGAGCGGGGAGCGGTCTGTCCACATCACAGGTGGGGTCCGTAGGGAAAGAGCGGGCCCTGTTACTGGAGGCATCTAGAGTCCTTAACTGGATTTCGCATCCCGGGACTCTGTCACCAGCCAAGGAATCTTCCAGATGCTCCATAGACCCAGGGTAGAGGCGGAGCTCAAAACAGTGGGCCTCAGCTCCGCCTTCTGCTGAGGATGAGGAAGTGGTAACCTGCCTGATTGACACCTGTGGGTGGAAGGCGCCATACACAGCCTGGTGGCAGGAGCCCCAGCGTGGGATAATGAGGCATTGTCCACCTGGAGGTGCTGTCTCCTGGTTCTGGAAGGATCTTTACTCAGGAACTGGCAGATGGAGCTCAAGGATCCTGGGTCGTTGACTTTGGACACTTCTGATTCAAATGCGGGGGGCGGGGAGCTGCTGTAATGGCAAAGGATGGAATAAAGAGGCTGAGGACCCGAGCTGGCCATGAAGGTGCCGTTGCCTAGGACCTGACACCTTCCAGCTACTCAGAGGGCAAGGACTACATGAAGGAGCCCTGTGGAGAGGAGGAACATGGTGGTCCTCCACAGGGAGAGGTGGCAATAGGTGTCACCACAGAGCTGAGTCACAGGGAGCAAGGGGGTCATGTGTGCCAGGATATAGGGGCTGGGATGGCTCCTCTCTGTAGGAGTGAGGTGGAACACCTCATCTCCAGGGCAGGATAGCTGGGCAAACAACGAGATATTTACTGATATATATTACTAATGGGTCGTCTGGCCAACTGAATACTGGTGGCAGCTGCCTGAGGCCAGATCCCAAGTTCTTAGAACAAGAGCCCATCTAGGTGAGATTTTGTAGGGTCCCTAGGGCAGAGGATCCTGACTCAAGGCCCTACCCTTTCTCCAGGGGACAGGAACTATTTAACTGGGAGCCCATAAATGTTCCATGTATTGATGCATGTGGGAGTTTAAAGCCCCATCCTGGCTACCTGTAGAATAGGCCTTGCAAGGGTCAGTTTCTAAGTGGTCCCCTGGCCCATGTCTACTTGGCAGTGGGCCTGTCAGGTGTCCATGTGCCTGTAGCTGGGTTTTCTCTGTGTTCCTACTACATCCTACTTTTTTTTTTTTAAGACAGGTTTCTCCGTGTAGCCCTGGCTGTCCTGGAACTCACTCGAGAGACCCAGCTGGCCTCAAACTCACAGAGATCTGTCTGCCTCTGCCTCCCAAGTGTTGTGATTAAAGGCATGTGCTACCACCACCTGGTAGTGGGGGCTTCTTGTGGAAGAGCTAGAAATCAGTCCTTGTCCTGCAGGGCAAGGGTTCCTCAGCCAGGGTGCCCCACCCTTGGAGATGCTGCTATCTGCCTCGGTATTCCTGGCATGGTACTCCTTGCCATGACAATGCCCACCTCGCTGTACAGTGCACTCTTACTTATTACTCTCTTTCTGGTCTCAGTAAATCTGTAGGGTAGGACCTCAGAAGCTTGCTAGCCATACTGTGGGGTGCAGTGCGGGACTGTGGGTCATAGATGTGCAATGGGGCTGCAGACACTCTGCTGACCTTCAGCTCCATGGTGGTTTGAGTACGAACCGCCCCCACAGGTTTATATACTTTAATACATGATCATCAGGGAGTGGCACAACTTGAGAGGGATTAGGAGGTGTGGCCTTATTGGAAGAAGTGTGTCACTGGGGATGGGTTTTGGAGTTTCAAAAGTCCAAACCAGTCCCAGTTTCTCTATCTTCCTGTTGCCTGTGGATCTGGATGTAGAATTCTCAGCTACTTGTCCAGCACCATGTCGGCCTGTGTGCCGCTGTGCTCCCTGCCATTATAATGGGCTACATCTCTGAAGCAGTAGGCAAGCCCCGACTGAATGCTTGTTGTTGCTGTTAAGAGTTGCCACAGTCATGGAGTCTCTTCACAGCAATAGAACACAGACTAAGACAAACCCCAGCTTCATGCTGATGCCCCTGTTCCAGGCCTGCACTCCCTTGGCAGACTTCTTCTCCCTGTCCCAGGCAAGACAACCTTAGGTTCAGTATGACCACAGCAACACAATGGCCAGAGACGGTTCTTCTCACTTTGAGCAACGGGGCTCTGCTGACCCAGAGCCTGGGCAAGCCAAATCTGTCTTCATCACGTGCATCTCAGAATCCTCATTGGTCTAATCCTTGTTTGGAGTCTCAGTGTTTGGAGATGAAGTGTGGAATATGCACAGACGCCTCGGCCTCCCTTGTCCTGAGGCGCTCTGGTGCTGTCCACCTGAACTGAGTAGCTTTTATCATGGGAGTCAGCCAAAACTCTGGGACTCATGCCTAGAGAGCTCCTTTGCCAGTGTCTTCTGCAGGCCCATAAATCCTGCTCTCCTCACTATTCCACTGGAGCCCTTGCCCCTGACCATGGATAGGAGTCCTGTGCACTAGCTGTGAAGTTAATTCTGCAACCCAGGAGGCACCTTTTTTTCCCTCTGGGGTTGGACCAGCCTGATAATGGCCATACTTAAAGGACAGCGACCCCTGTGGGTAGATGTGGGGCATGAGCATTTATAGCTTGTTCCTGTTGTCATGGGGATAGGCAGGGTACTATTGCTTACAGGCATTGACCCAGGATCCTTATTTGTCCAGCTTGGACCTTGAGGAGCCTACAGTTAGCAGGTGGCCCAACTGGTTCCTAGACAGATGTTAAGTGCTGAGGTCCTGGTGAGAAAGGGTTGTTCAGTGATGGGCTGCGTGCTAGCATAGCGTTATCCTTTCCCACGTATCTGGCAGGAATCTGGGGGACTTCAGTATAGTGAAAGAGGGTGCTGTGACCAATGGGCCACTGCAAAGTCAAGGGCTCCAGTCACAGGGTACTGCCAGCAGCAGACGTGGAACCTGTCTACTGCAGGACAGCACGTTAGAGACTTTAGGGACAAACCAGAAGCAGCAGACAGGTGGGAAGGCATGGGGCAGCAAGCTGAGACCTCACATCTAGAGCCACAAGCATGAAAACAGAGAGAATGAACTGGGAGTAGGTCTTGAACTCGTGAAGCCTGCCCCCAGTGCCATACAACCCCCAACAAGGCCACATGTCCTAAGCATCCCCAAACAGAACCACTGACTGAGGACCAAGTGTTGAAACACTCAAGACTGTGGAGGACATCTTCTTCAAACTTACCACGATGTATGACCGTGTCCAACAGATTTCTTAACCAGGGCCATCTAGAGATCTAAAGGAAGCTAGAAGTGGGAGAGACAGAAAGGGGATGAGAATGTTGGGGATACAGAACTGGGGGTCAGGTACAAAGTACAGGAAGGGTCCAATGGGAAATTTAGGCAGAAATAAGAATGAGGTGTAAGAGGGGATCCCATGAGAACTTGGGGTGTCTCCAGTGGCCTGGGCATGTGTGGTCCATAGGGTCTCAGGCTGCTGAGTAGAGGGGCCAGTCCCTCAAGAGGTAGATCGGGGCTTCTGAAGAGTTCTCTAGAGACCAGGAGGAGCAAGAGGTGGTTGTAATCACAGTCTTTGCACAGACTCATCCTCAAACCATACCTCTTGCCTCAGTTTCATCACTTGAGCACAGGGGCCAGGTGCTTAGAGCTGCAAGGACAGCGGGGCTCCTGCGGTTGTCTGAGTGTGTGAGTACCCCCTCAGGGGTACCAGCTCTCTCCCCTGGCTCCAATAATCTAGATTCATCATTCCTCCACTCTCTGGTGACATTTAATCCATGCAGGGCTGGCAGAGGCTTTATTTTTGGAGCTGCCTTTGATTGGGGAGGGATTGCTCGCGGGGTCCCCTGAGAGAGGATTTAAGAGTAAATGTCACTGTTTCTTGAGAAAGCATGGGGTGGTCCTACGCAGATGCTCATTCTGTCCAGAGAGAGTACTGGGCCTGTGTGCCTGGCTCTCTGCCAGGACGCAGCCTTTTTCCCTCTCTCTGTAAAGAGGCGGCTGCTGGGTTGGAAGTGTCTTGGCCATAGACTTTCCTGCCCAGCTCTGGACATGGGCAAGTCCATTTGGCCATTCTTGCCTCCCGTCTCAGTTTCTTCACTTGTCCATTGTCCAAGGGCAGATAACATTGACGCGGGCTCTCTGGCTGGCCAAGCATCTCCATGGGCTGGGCTGTGTGGGTGGAGCTGACCCTGGAGAGGAAGGACAAGCAGCCGCCTTGCCTTCCTGCAGCTGATCTGGGGGAGGTGTTATTTGCATATGATTTGCATGAATATGTATGCAGATTTCACAAGACTGTAGCTCCAGGCATTTAAGAAAATTCCGACAGACAGATCTGGGCTTTGTGCCCATGATTGTCCTGGACCTGAGGTGGCTCTGCCAAGCACTGTCCTGCAAGCTGTGTCCTCTGCGTTTTCCCACCTGTGTCCCCTTGGAGAATCAGGAAGGTTAAGTCAATAGTCATGGGCCTTGGTCTGGCCTAGACAGCTACGTTTCCAAGGGGTAGCAAGTGTGCTAGGAAGAAGGGCACCAGATCAAGGTGCATAGAGCCCCCCTGTTTGGGCAAGCCTCTTCTGGGTCTCTATGAGAGTGAAAGATGGGGCCTTCCATGCATGGAAAAACTGCTCACTGGATTGGCCTCCCCCCCATTAAGGTGCCAGTTAAGCCTGGACCCTGGGAGCTAGCCACCTGTACTGCCTCTGCCATTTTGCCTTAGGACCTCCAAATAGCTCTCTTGTTTCATATCGCTAAACTGACCATACCCTCTGAAATACCCCAGTCTCCAACTCCAGGCCCCCGAGAGGCTTCGACCTTGGGGAAGATGAACTTTTTTCTTGTTGGTCCTAGGACTCTTGAAGCATGCTGTCTTGCACCCCTGCTCTGTCTGTAGCCTGGTTCTTCCCTTTGCAGGCTCTGTGCTCACTGGATGGCAGGCTGTTTCATCTAGTTCTCTGCTTCCACCAGTAGAAAGGACATCCACCTGAGGCTGGAGTCCAGGACACAGGCAGGATAGCAGGCATGGAGCTTTGTGGAAGTGAGATCCTCGTGGTCACCCCTCAGCTCTGCCCTTGTACTATGTTTAAGGTCAGTCAGTTGACAACAGCTCCCATTGCACAGACGAACAGAGTGGCTGCTTCAATAAAACTTTATTTATAAAACAAGCTGTGGGCCAGGCTCAACTTATACAGGCTGCAGACTGCTGCTCCTCATGGGAAACCCCTCTATAGTGCTCTGCAGGGATGAGAGTCTCCTGCCAACCAGGTCACCTTACCCAGCTAGAGCTAGTTTCTTTTCAAGTGCAAACTTAGCAGTAGGTTGGGCCTCCTGGAGGAGGTGTGTCTGCAGAGCCTTGAAACATGGACACGTTCTGGAGGAGAGTGGAGGGACTGGTGGAGATTTCTATACTACAGGAAGGGTAGTGGCCGAGGGGAAGGGTTACGGTTTGTAAACTCCATTGCGACTGGCTGTCAAAGTCCCCAAACTGTGATAAATGCCCCCCATGCTCTCTGCTCTGGCCCACATGCTTCTGAGTGATGGTGATTTATGATGGTTGGGATTTTCCTTAAGCAAGTGGTTTTTCAGAGAGAAAGGAAAGGTCACAGCAAGTTAGGCCTAACATATCTTATCTTGTTCAGTGCCAGCTAGCAATTCCCTCTGAACGCGGTGGAGCCCATGGAGGGGTTCGGCACTGGATTGAACATTAATATCAAATAAACAGATGCCAGTATAAGGGAGACACCTACCTGGCTGGGAGGGCACGCTTTTGTTCCGAGCGTTTGCAATGGGAGAATCGCTGCTACGGAACTGTGATGTGAAAAGGCCTGGCTCCCCTGGAGAAAGGAGGTTGGGAAGGCAGAAGTGAGGCAGGAGGGGAGGGCTGTGGGTGAGCAGTCGGCTTCGCTTTGCGTGTGGATGCTGGATGGTGGTCTCAGATACACACAACAGGAGTGATCGAGCCTGCCTTTATGGCTCAGGGCAGTGTGTCTCTGAGCAGTTCGATCACCATCTCTGGGCTTATAGCGCCCCTTGGTCACTAAAGGACCTTCTGTATTGCTTGCTTCTTTTGCCTCTTGTTGGTCTTCTCTAGCTGGATCCCAGAATGCACTGGTAGGTTCTTGGCATCTCTTTTAGACGGGAAGGATGGATGTGTGTGTGGGAGGGGGGTAAAGTGAGGCACACCCAGGGAGACAGGAGGAGGCAGTTACGTTCCATACATCACTTCCCCAGAACACAGGCTGCATCCAGATAAGGGCTCAGAATGTCAGGCAGGTGTGCATGTGGAGGGCTCTATGCCATGAACAGGTCCCAGTGTTAAACAGTCTAAAAGAGATAAGCTGGCATGTTTAGGAGGGAGGAAGGGACTGTTCCTTGTCATTCACACAAGTTCCCCAGACTTGACATCCCCCGTGTAGGGAGCCCAGCATGCTTGTCAGGGCATCCAGAAGGACCACAGGTTTATCTGGGAAGTGTTTGAGTAGTAAGGGCGAGAGTGAGGTTTTGGACCTGCAGGACCCCCTTACTGACTTCTGCTGGGGGATCCTCCTGCTATTATTGGCCAGGCAGCCCAAGGCAAGAGAGAGCCCCTGACACTTCTGTCCTTTTTTTTTTGGGGGGGTGCCTCCTCTGAACCCACAAAGCATGTACACTTGGATTTCACAGCATGAGCTTTATCTAGAGTATAGGTGCATGCAGGTGCAATTACAGTGGGGTCCTGAGATGGGACAGCTCTGGGTTATGGTGGCACTAAGTCCAACGGCTGATGGCCTTCTAAGAGAGAGGCACTGACACACAGCAGCGAGTGTCTATGTGGAAAGAGCTGAGGCTGAGGCAATGATGCCAGCCCTTGAGGTACTGGGAACTGAGGGAGGAAGGAAGGAGCCTACCCTGGAGCCTTCAGCATGGTCCTGTGATACCGAGACCTTCGACTTCTAACTCCCACAATGGATTTTAACCTTGGTTCTCTCCTTGGGAGGTGTATGTCCTTGGGCATATAGCTCTGAATTTTGGGTGTTTTCTCCACCAGAATAAAGATGGCAGACATTGAGATAGTTAAAGTTTCAGCAGATACAATATGGTTGTTTTCTAACTAGTACCTGTGGTGGACACACTTTCCTTCCCTTTCCGACCTCCTCTTTGGGGGAACTGATCGACAGCCCAATCACCCATTTTCCCATTGGTGGAGGGATGAGGTCATGTGGGTCTTTAAGCTGTGAGAGCCTGGCCCAGGATGTTTATGATTAGTTTGCCATGATGAGACTCACAGGTGCGTTAGTCAGCTCTCTGCGACTGTAGCAAAACACCTGAGACAGTCACTGTATAAAGATAGCAGGTTATTTTGGCTCAGTTTTGTCAGAATCAGGTGGATTCATGTGCCTGCATTCAGGATGAGATCACACATCATGGCGGAGCAAAACTACCCGCCTTGTGGTTTGCTAAGAAATGAAAGAGAAGGAGGGTCAACCTGTCGACAGTCCCCTTAGTGAGCACAGCCCCAGTGGGTCTTCCTCCTGAAACCTCCCACCACTCCCATCTTTCAAAAGGTCTATCCACAACAGCGCCAAGATGGGGACCCAGCTCTCCACACATGACCGCTGGGGACATGTCAGACCCAAAGAGTTTCACTTCGTGTCAGGCAGCATCTGTTTGCTGTAAGAAAATACCTGAGGGAAAGACATTAGGAGGAGCAAAGGTTCGTTGGGGATGGCACAACGCCATGGCCCGCCAGTGTGCATGTCTCTCTGCTCCCTGCCTGAACCCAACTGGATCAGCTGCCTCACAATCCTGATGTCATCCTTCTCTGCCGTGAGGGACTGTACTGTCCCCACGACTGTGTACCAAAATAAGTCTTCCCTTCTTACGTTACTTGTGTGTGGTAGAAGGTAACAGATATGCCTCCTTGGTCCCCAAGGTTTTCCCTGAGGAGTCGAGTGACTTGCTGGGAAGACTCCAAGTAGATGCTCCCTCCCATCCTGCACCGAATCAGGAGCACTTTAAATCCTGGCTATGGGCTGTCCCTCACCCTGGGACACACCCCTGCCCCATCTGCTTATCTGACTAGATCCCTTCAGTTCCCACCTGCACAGCCTGGAGCCTAAGCCTTGGCCTGTCACCCCTGTCACTCCCTCTCCCAGGGTGAGGACAAGCTGCACACAGCCCTCTGGGTCTCGGAGCGGGTGGCTGTGGCTGTGGCTGAGTTCCTGTTCCCTCAGAACACACTGTGCAGAGGTTACCCCTACCTCCTGGCCTCTCCAGGCTCTGCCTTGGTTCCTGCTGCCTTCTCTCCTCTCCCTGTCAATCAGTCCATCCTCCCCACTGGCATGGATGCCCACTGAGGGCTTTTCCTGGATGTTTGCCCACGGGAAACTGAGTGTGGTCTGATTTTCAGAGTCTGGGCAGAAGGGATCAATGGCGGCTGCTCCGAGTGAGGGGTGTACTGTGAATGTCTGCAGAAAGCGCTTCTTCTTCCTGTGGGAACCTCAGAGGGGGTCCAGAGCAGGGGCAAGCACATGGGGTGCGGGATGGTGTGGGATGATGGATGAGGGACAGCCTGAGGAACCTGTGCCCATGAGCAAGAATGCCAAGTGAAAGGGTTCCTTAGCCTGTGGCACACACAACAAGGAGCGGGGTCACTGCTGGGCAGTGCATATTGGCCAAAAAGCAACTGGGGATTCCTGGGAATCAGAAGCTGAACCAAAACTTCTGGCTAACTCCAGACTCTTCACGACTGCCTGCCTGGGTGACTGGGCCAGGGGGTGTTGGGTGTCTAGAGAATGGTCTACTGTGCACTGGCCTGGGCCGGCAGGTAACAGATCATTGACAGGCCTTGGATGTCATTTCCTCATGACTGAGAGCTCCCTTCCTGGAAGGGAGGGGTGTTGGTTGCTGTGCATGGCCACAGTTAGTGAGCAGAAATGAACTGCTCAGGTTTTATCTGAAGCCACAGGCCACCGTGTCCCGAGGAGCTTTCTTTAGAAGTGGAGCAGACTGTCTTTTTCCACCTCTGGAGGCTCCAGGCGTTCTGTGATTGTGGTTATGTCCCTCCAATCTCCGTCTCTGTCCTCATGTGGCCTCTCGTTTCTCTCAAGTCTCCTTCGGTTTCTTCCCTATGGATTGGGACAGATGTCATTGGAAGCGCTCCCTCAGGTTACCCAGCATGGCCTCCAGTTAACAGCATCTTTAATTAGGCTTCCTGCAGGTTCAGGAAATCAGATTGTGCCAAAACCTATCAACGGTGCTGTCCAGCTCTCAGGCCAAAGGGACGCAGCTCTGTCACACCCTCATTCCTTCCTACAGTGATGAGGACTGAGGAAGCTTAGGGTCTAGACTGTGTCGTGGGTGGTCTGCGTTCTGAGGCTGTGTGGAGACCCTGGGCTGGGCAGCAGCTAGTGAAGGAACGGCCCAAGGATAGTGGGAAGAGTGGCTAGGTAAAGGAAGGATAGAGAGATCTGGTTTTTGAGTAACTACACTGCACAGCAATGTCTCATAGAAGAGCGATAGGGGGCAGTGAGGTCTACCATGGCTGGCTGTATCCTGTTCGTTATTTTCCGTTATTTGTTCCTCTCTTGTTCCAGGAGGCTGAAGGTGAGTGGCCAGGCACAAAGAGTGAAAGCTGTGGCCACTACCAATGACACAGCTCCTGAGGGGCTCTACAGAAAGTCCCATTCTGGCCCTGATCCACTGAGGAAGACAGAGAGGCTATGACCTTGCTGCTCTCCCTGCATGTTGTCCCCTGGGTGGGGAGGGTCTGCTGAGTGCTGTCTGTGGGGAATTGAACAGGTCTATGGGGGGGGGGGTGGACCATTGGGCATTGGTTCTCCTGAGCTTTACCTGGCCCACCTCAGGAAGCAAGAAAGTAGGCTCAGAAAGGATGCTGGGCCTTGATGGCTGCTTGTGATTGTTGGAGTGCTCTAATGACAGGGTATGCTGACATTGCAGTGTGCAGACAATGAGGAGGAAGGGGTGTGGCCATGAGAAAGCCTCAGTGGAGGATGAGGATGCTATGGGGAGAGCCTCTGGCTCCGGAGGGCCCAAAGAATAGAGAAGGAACTCAGAGCAGCCAGGACTCAAGGCTCTAGGAGGCCAGTGCACCTGCCCTGGTGGTCAGCATCTGTGCTCTGAAATCCTGGATGCTTCAATCAAGCCCCAGGCAGCAGGTGCCACAGATCTAGGTCCCCTTGTGCCAGGTCATCTTACCTTAGTACAGAGGGAGATAAGGTGTCAAAGGGCCTTGTACAGATAGCATGGTCATCAAGCAGACAGGGGGAAAACCAGGGTTGTGTGGGCAGGCAGTGTTAAGGTGCATTTTGGGGTTCTGTGTTAAGGTGGATTTGGGGTCAGAGGAGGCCTACTGGTTCTGGGATCTTTGAGGTAGGTTTTAACTTGGATGGGGAGTGTCTGGAGGTGAGCAAAGAGTTGCGTCAGGCCTGTTGGGCTGGGTGGATGATGGGACAGCCTGTCCTGCCCCCGTTCTGTCCCTTACTTTGCAGCTGCTGAGTTGGAAGCTTACCTGGGAAGTGTCTGCCCATCTGGCTTCATTGCAGTGACCCAGAGCTGATCCCAAGACCAGAGATACTCTGCAAGCCTTGGGAGACACTGTCTCCTTGTCCTTTAGTCACGGAAACTATAATAGTGCTCCAATGTAGCTACTTCAAGGTAGATATCTAAGGTTACAGATGGGCTTTACGGCCTTACCTTTCTGCATTACCTTGATCCTCTTATTCTGACATTCATGGCTAGGATGCCCAGGATTAGCTCCTGTGGTCCTTCCCCCAATCTCTGGCTACCACTTATCTGCCATGCCTTCATTGCAAGGCCATGGGGGCTGGGCAAAGGTGCACATATTGGTTTTCACCATGTTTTGTAATTTCAGTCTTCATTGACTTCCCGCTGGGAGATTGGTGGCATCATGGCAAGAAGGGTGGCAGAGCTGGCCTCAATGGATGCTTGTCCTTGAGAGAGCCTCATCACACTCCCCTCAAGAACTTGGCCTTGGGCCCCTCTCTCTTGTTGAGGGTGGCAGGTGGCCCTCAGGTAGGAAAGATTCTGGGTCTGACCCTGATTCTTCCTTCCTCCCTGTCCAGGCTACACAGCTCTGAGGAAGCTGAGGTGCAGAGAGGTAAGGTGTGCTGGATGCTGGCACAGCTCCGGCCCAGATCGCCAGCCTCCCAGCACCTAACTGAATCCCAGAATTGAAGAGGAACCTGGGATGTCATCTGGTCTAAATTAATTTCTGCCAAGTAGACACTTTGGCCCAGTAAGATTGGGGCTCAAAGTGGCGGGGGTCGGGGGAGTGCTTTGTCTGCTAGTCAGACAGAGATGGGACTGACATGAGCCATGAACCAGTACCCTACCTTCACCCCACCCTACTTCTTACCAAGTTACCTGTGCATCTACCTGGCAAAGCTATAGCCCCTTTCCAAGACTGTCAAAAGATCATGTCTGTGCCAGTGGGTCTTCTCCACATAGCTGCCACCCAACACTGGGGTGCAGGGACAATTGTCAAGCTGCCAGTTCTTGGGAAAGACAAAGGAAAAATTCCATAGAATGTGGGAGAAACTGGCTCAAGGAATGTGTTTGGAGGGGTGTGTGCTTTGTCCTCCTGTATTCTGGTAGGCTAGGGGTCAGCAGGTGGGGCCCAGGCTGTGTCTCTTGGCTCTGCTCTGTCCTCTGTCCTTCCATGTCTGCTTCTGTCCCCATGTGGCCACAGAATGGCCCAGCTTACAGACAGAGGCTTGGTTGCTCATTTCTTTAAGCTATGTCTATCGAACTGAGGGAGTTTAAGCCGTGTGCACCCATTTGAGAGGGGCCAGGGTCTGTGAATAGTGGTCTTCATGTGGCCAAGGTGCCCACCTTGAAGGGGGGCAGGAGGCAGCTATGTGATCCTGGTTGGCTTTCATTTGCCCACCTGAGCTGAGGCAGAGAGTGGGGCTACCTCACCATAAAAACCTCTAAGTGAGCCAACTGCATACTCGAGAATTAAGTTAAAAGCTGCAACTATTGATGTTTTCAAAAAATAGCATTTAGTAGGAGCCTGGAGATGCTTTGCCTAGGACCCCCTTTCTTCTCTTCTTTTTCTTTTTTGGTGTATTTTATTGATTTCTACTCTGAAATAGTGCTTTCAACGTTTTAAAATAGAATTCTAGGCGAAGGCGTCCCAGGCTTGGGATTTAAGTGGAAATTGACATGGCTCTTCATATATTCTCCTTAAAAACAAGGCTCTCAGGAGCTATTTCCCAGGCTGGTCAGGCACCTCCTCCTCATGACTCTGTCTGAAACCCCCACTGAGGCTTTCTGTCTAAAAGAAATGCTGGGAAAATAGCTGTGACTGTCTCACAAGCCTCCTATGATTTATGGTCTGTTTCTCTGAGAATGTGGTGGGTGAAAAAGGCCTGTGTCATTCAACTGAGAAGTCACCCTCCTTCCCTTCTCTGAGGCCCTTCCTCTTATTTCTCCTTCCATTAGTAGCCCCTGCTCCATGCCCAAGGGGCTCTGAGGTCCTCTGGAAACCTTGGCAAAGTTCTAAGGTTTCGAGGGAAGACCTTTTGCAGTAGTAGAATACCTGGAGAGAGACAACTTAAAAGAGGTAAGATTGATTTTGGCTTACAGTTTGAGAGAACACAGTCCACCATGGTGGAGACGACGTGGTAGTGAGAGATATTCACAGCCATGGTACCACGGTCATGTAGCTGCATGCTCACATTCTTGGAGGACTAGAGAGCAGAGAATCTGGGTCTAAAGTGGACCTGATTTATGACCCTTGAGGTCGTTGTCCTGCAGGTTAAGAACCACTCCACAGACACCACAGGGCCCTTTGTTGTTTTTGCAGCAGTATTTCTACTGTAGGGAAGGAAGTATTTCCTCCAGCTACACTGCTCACTGGTTTTCTGAGTAAGTGGGGTGCCTGGCTTGTCCTATTCACCCACCTCCTTTCTGTTCAGCAATAAGGCAAGAAACACATGCAGTAGTGTTCAGAGAAGAGCCTTGTATGTCTTTGGTCCAAGGAGACACTTTCCTTTGGCCCAGCTCAGGGCTTCTACCTTTGTCACCTGGAGTTCAATCCTGCAGGGTACCTACCCACCAGACATCCACCCACACCAGACTCCACCTACCAGACATTCATCTACCAGACTCCATCCACCAGACCCCACCCACCAGATCCCACCCACCAGACTCCATCCACCAGACCCCACCCACCAGATCCCACCCACCAGACCCCATTCACCAGACCCCATCCACCAGATCCCACCCACCAGATCCCACCCACCAGACTCCATCCACCAGACCCCATCCACCAGATCCCACCCACCAGATCCCTCCCACAAGACCCCACCCACCAGACCCCACCCACGAGACTCTACCTACCAGACATTCATCTACCAGACTCCATCCACCAGACCCCATCCACTAGATCCCACCCACCAGACCCCACCCACCAGACCTTGTCCACTGATCCTGTCCACCATACCCATCCATAATACATTGTCCACCAGATATTGTCCGCCAGGCCCTGTTCACTAGACCCCTCCACCAGGCTCCCCTCCAGCAGACCCTATCCACCATGCCCTCACCCCCCAGCCCCTCTATTTCTCAGCTTTGTCTTGAACTGTCTGCAGTCCTGTGCTTCTGGGTGTAGCTGGTTTTCAGGCCAGTATCAGCTGTCCCTATCTGTCCATCTGCTTCCCTGATGTGGCCCTGTCAGCCGTGTAGCTCAGGGCACCAGACTCCTAAGAGAGAGAACAAGAAGGTGAGAGCCTGGAGAGTGAGCATGCTGGGAGGAAGTTGAGAATGGGGTGATGTTAAGGGTAATGGCCTAAGGGAGGGGAGAGAACTCTCTGGTGGTTCAGGTCATGCTGGTCTTCTTGAGGCCTTCTTGTGGTGGACAGGAAGTGTGGCCTGTCCTTACTGCTCCTCATTACCGGTTCTTGTTCCTTCAGCCCTCAGTGCTGAGGGACAGAGATGATCAATTTGTCAGCCATGATCCCGGGTTTGAGCTGCTGCTAGGGAGAACCTTGTCCTGCAACATCAAATCCTGTTGGCTCCTCCTGTTTTTATTTCAAAGCTCCCCACTGCCTCATGCCCACAGGGCTCGCTTTCCCTGGCTGAGAGCCTGGTGAGAGTGTGATTTCAAGGCTGGCCTCAGACTTTAATGCTTCTGGACAGTTCCTTGGGGGCTTGCAAGGGTCCCTGAGTCCCTGGGACCTTTTCTGATAACATGAGGGAGTGGAGGCCTGTTAGACCCCATGAAGGACTAGGTAGAAAGCTGAGGTCTTGCATGAGTGATAGTGTCACGTGACTTGTGCGCATTGGCACTGCAGCTGCATGGTCAAGCTTCCAGTGTAAGGGGACCTTGTTTTCAGTGTGCTTGTTCCCTTAGAGCAAATCTGTGTATCTGTGAATTTTAAACCTGGAAGGGGTTCAGGATGCTTCTAAGGTCATTGTGTGAGCAGAGCCCTCAAAGGCCCTGGATGCTGGCTTCCACTGGCCTCAGTCCTGGAAAGCCCAGATAACCTTGTGGCCTCATCAGCCCCCTCCGTGGAGAGGCTCCGACCCTCTAGAAGCAGGAGCTGGGGTTGAAGGCCTCAGCTCAGGCAACCTTGGTGCTGAGGCTCACTGGCCCTTCCTGCCATCTTTTTTCTTCCTTGTTCTCTGGGACACTTGTTTCCTCCCTGTCCTTAGCATCTGGTCACTCAGGGATCCTTCTAGTCAGGGTTCTGCCTTCATGACCTTCACAGGACACTGTCATCTGATTCCACAAGATAAAGGGCTTCTGCTTCCACAGGACAACCCCAGAAGCTTGCAGAAGCTGAGTGGCTCTCTCAGTGTCCCGGGTCCAAGGGATGCCTCTGTGATGAAGGGTGAGGCTAGGGTGGCCGAGAGCTCAAGGCCCTGCTCCTCAGGCCTGGGTGGAGGAAAAGCCCTAAAAGGCTGAGAATTATTCTATGGAAACATCAAGTAAACAGTATCTGTGAGCCATCGTGTCGATTGCTTTTCTCTTGCTGTGATAAAACGCCACAGTCAAGTCAATTTATAAAGGGCTTATTTTGGCCTTAGTTCCCAAGGGGTAAGAGTTCATCACAGCAGGGAGGCAGAGCAACAAGTGGCAGGCAGGTGTGGTGGCAGGAGGAGGAAGCCGAGAGCCTACATTGTTCAGTGTAAGCAGGGAGCAGAGAGAGCAAACTGAGAGCATGGGAGGCTACACAATCTCAAAGGCCCCCCAGTGACCCACTTCTTCAGCAGGGCTGCATGTCTAAACCTCCTCAGATTGCAATATCAACCAGGAACCAAGTGTTCAAATACCCGAGCCTAGGCTGTTCTCATTCAGACCGTCGCATTCCACTCTACGGCCTCCACAGTCTCCCGTGGCCGTATCATAATGCAAAATGCATTTAGTTCAACGTTAAAAAGTCCCTATGGTCCACCACATTTTCAATACCACCAATACTGTTCATAAGTTCCAAGGTTCCCTTTGAGACTTAAGGCAACTTCTTAACTGCAACCTTCTGTAAAATAAAAAAAAATTGAAGTACATACTTCCAACACTTAAATACACAGGCAATACATTATCATTCTAAAAGGGGAAAAATGGAGAGTAGTGAGGAGATAGTGGACCAAAACAAGACCAGAACCGAGCTGAGCAAACACCAAATTCTGTAGCACCGTGTCTGATGTCCAGATGACTTAGCTCCGCCCTCCCAGGTTTGCTGCCTGCTATATACACCTCTCCCTTGGGCTGGTTCCACCTCTTGTGTTATGCAGCTTCCCTTGGCAGACGTCCCGCAGCTCTGGCAGTTCCAACATCTTGGGATCTCCACTGTAATCAGACTTTGTTTGCACAGCTCTGTGTCATGGCCTCTCACCCCACATGGGCATTGCCTATGGGAAGGGCTGAGGCTGTAAACTGGTGACCATGGCATCCAGTACTGGGTGGTGTGAACACTGTGGCCTCCGGTTTTGAGCAGCTGGCTGTAGGGTGTTTAGATACCTGGGTGGATGTACGAGAGGGATCTGGGCACCCAGCCAAGGCATTGGATCTCAGTCCAGAGGGTTGTCCCAGGAAGTCCCAATGTGAAAGCCACTTGCTGCATAGAGCTGCCCTCTTCACCTGTGTGAGTGCACGGTGTTAGGAACAGGCCACAAGAGTCCCTTCCTAGCCTGTAGTGTCACCATGTGTACGTGAATCTGTGGCTTTTGTTTGTTTGTTTTTGCTACTAGCCTCTTCTGGAATCCTGTCACCTTTGGCAGGACAGCCCGACCCTGGGAGGGGCCTGACTGGAGCCAGAGCAAAGTCCTCACACTTGGGACAGTCAGACTGAGCATTGTCAGAGATGCCAGGGTCCTTGGCTGGCTCTTCTCTGCTTGAGTCCCCATCTTGTGGAGCGCAGGGGGTACACAGGCTTTCAGGCCCCTGTGCTCCCTCTTTGATCCACTGGAAAAAGGTGGTTTTGATGCGGAATTTGTACCTTAGCGCAAACATAAGCTGAGAATGCAACGGGGAGATGTTTGCTTCTGAAGAGAGAGCTCTGTGGGCAATAATGCAATCAAACACCACTGGTGTGGTCAGCTTGGAGACGAGATGAACACAACCACAGAAAAGGAGTAGAAAAAAGGCTGGGATTGTAGTAGTTCATCGGCAGAGTGGTGCCTGGCATGTATCTGGGTCTGACTTCAACCCCAGCACCACAGAAACCAGGTGCAGTGGTGCTCACCCCTCATCCCAGCAGGGAGAGAAAGGCGGAGAATCAGAGGTTGAAGGACATCCTCAGCTACGCAGCAAGTTCTAGGCCAGCTTGGGATCCATGAAACTTTGTCCCTCCCTACCTCAAAAGTCATAAGTGGCCAAGAATTAGAAAATGATTCAAGCAGGGGAGCCCCGCATCAACAGAGAGACTAAGCTTCCCCTCGTGCACATGCTTTGGGGTTGATGGCAGGAAGAACAAATAGCTGGATTCATAGCTGTGTGAGGGGAGTGGCTTCAATGTTTAGCAAGCACAAGGCCTTGGAGGCTCAGGTGAATGGAGCAGGATGGGCCCCTCCCCTCACTCCTGCTGACGGGAAGGTTATCGAGACTGGCATGGGTTGTTTTGGCTCTACCACTTGGCATTGGCTAGATGGCACATCCTGGCCCGTCTTCCTGTGATACCTGGCCATACAACAGTGTTCCACTTCCTTAGACTACAACAAAGAGGCCACACCCTGGGCCCTTGGCCAGGAGCTTAGCTTTCTCCTGCTGCAAGGCTGAACCACACTATAATGATGTCTCCCAGCCACTTCCCGTAGGGGCAGCATGGTCTCATAGTGACTGCCCCCCCATCCCTGTACTTGGCTGACGAGTACTCCTGGGTGCACGAGACAGAGACAATACATTTGGACAGTGTCAGCAGGTTCCTGGACTCCTCCCTGCTCTTCTCCCAGGACACCATGCCAGTGCTTGTGGCCCCTGCCATCTCTAGTCTTTTGTTTTTTTGTCTTCTTATCTCAATTAATTCCCTATATACAGATCGATGATTTCTTTAAATAGGCATAAAAAGTCACTTTCTGGACAGAAATCTTGCCGCAAACCACATCATGAGAGACATGTATGCAGAGCTGTCCAGGAGCTTCACAGGCTGGCTAAGCATTCTATGAGGAGAGAATATCAGGAAGACATCCCAAAGCCCCCTTAACTTCTGGCTCTGGCAATTTGAAACAAGAGCGAGTGTCTCATGGTCCCCCTAAGTCCAGCTGTTCCCCCTGGTAGCCTAGGTCCTTTTGACAAAGGCACCCCATTCCTGAGGGTGAAGGAACAAGCACCTCCAGGCCTCACCCATCTCTCCTTACTTAGAATGCTTCGAGAACTCTTTGGGATTTTTGAGCTTGAGTTTGCAAATCTGCAGGCTGGGGTCCTGGATTCCTCAGTATGGCCTGGGCTGGAGACAGTTGGTCCTTTCTTCCCTTTCGGCAGAAGAAAGAATCCTTGCAGAATCTACCTTGGAAACTGCTCAGTGGTTCCCAGTGTTGGATCTAGGATGGCTACGCTCCTTCATGTGTGTCGAAGGACATTGCGGCAGCAAGCATCCAGGCCATGTGATGCTCGGCTCCTGTGATCATGAGTGCTCTCTGTGTTGAATGCTTGCTACCTCTGAACTTGGACCTGGGGTGATGTGGCCTGGAGTTGGCAAGGCTTTGCTGCCACCACATAGAGCCTTGGAAAGGGGACAGTGCCAAGTGAGTGAAGGAATCATGGGATCCCAGATCCAGCCTCTCCTGAGTCACATGACCACACTGTCAGTGCCTGAGTCCCACACCCACATGCACAGCACAGCACTCAGGCCCCTGAGGGCCCGGCTCTTTGCCTCTTGCAACTAAGTTAACACCACCGTTCTGCCGAGCGATGACCT
The DNA here is from genome assembly GCF_037038515.1 of Microtus pennsylvanicus. NCBI lineage: Eukaryota > Metazoa > Chordata > Mammalia > Rodentia > Cricetidae > Microtus > Microtus pennsylvanicus. Next base: position 2,814,764 of record NC_134580.1, read on the forward strand.
TCCTGCATACCTCTTGCCCTGCCCTCAAGTCTGTCTTCTAAAAATGGGGTTTGCAGCTCTGGCTCACCTGCAGTACTGACCAGAGTTGAGGAGAGGTTATCTATAGGGATGAGTTCAGTCAAAATGCTTGGCACTGTTAGCTTTTTGTTTTTTCTATCTTGGTGTGTGTGTGTGTGTGTTTCTGTGTATATGCAAGTGTTTGTCCATGTAGAGACCAGAGGCTGAGCCCAGTCAATCACCTTATATTGCTCTCCCTTTATTCTCTAAGGTTGAGCTCATCATTTCAGTTAGTTTGGCTGGCCACTAAGGTCCAGAGAAAGCTGCTCGTTTTGTCTGTTTGGTCCTGGAATTATAGACATGTGCTGCGGCATTCACCTCTTTACACGGATGACAGGGACCCAGAGTGGGGATCCTCAAGCTAGTACTTTACTGACTGAACCATTTCTCCAGCACCACATTTAGGTTCTTGAGGCTGCTCTTGAAGGCGATGTATCTATCCACCCACCCCTGTGACAAGCTCACAGTATGTCCCAGTGGCCGGTGCTCCCGTGTGCATCTTTGTGCCTCCATCCACCCTTTCTCCTGACTGTTACCCTCAGGTTTGCTGAACTCCTCAAAGCCTTGTCCTTGTCCTGCAGGCCTATGCCAGGTTTCAAGTAGACTCCTCCCCATGCTCCTGTGTGGCTCTCGACATGGCTGTGTGGTGGCTCTGCTTACCTGGTCCCCTGTGCTGTGTTCCTCACATGTATCTGGACTCCTCCCACTGGCCTTGCACTGAGCACTCCCTCATCTCCAGGGTCAAGCTGCAGAATGAGTTCTGAAGAGCAAGAGCTGAACAACAGGGCATGTGTGGTTCTATCCACAACGGGACTCTCAGGGCTGCAGCACCTACAGGGATGGACTCTTTCTGTGAGGAAAGCTCTTGGGCCCACACCAAGGTGAATCCCAGGCCCCCTCCAACAGAGAAGTGACTGACTCTGTCCCAGATGTGAGGGGTAGAGTGGCTTCCCCATTCCACATGCAAATTGAGGGTGTGGTTTGGTTTTGGGTACCTGGGATGGGGCACAGACTTTCTGAGAATCTGGCTTGAATCCACCTGCTAGAATTGGGGTACAGATAAGAAGAGGGGAATGGGGAACAGGTTTGACTGAGCCCTCTGGGTTTCAGGGCAGTGCAGATGGGTGGGAGGCACCAGTCTCCAGTAAATGCTCGTGGTTTGTGGGCAGTGGAGGGTGCTCTGCAAACAGCTGTCTGCCCAGCCTGTGGCAAGAGGCTGAAATGCTCACAGTTGTCATGTCACAAGGGAGAGGGTCAGGGCCACCTTGTCAGTTGCCATGGAACCACAGAGGGGCCAGAAGCAGCATTCAAATGGCAGTGAGAGGTGGCGGAGGACAGGTCACCTGAGGAGGTTGCTGGGCAGATCTGTCGATGATGCCGTCTCTGGTAGAAGTCATCCCAGGTGACGTTGTCTCTCCCTTCAACGCCCACAGAAAGAGAAAAAAGGAAGAAGGAAAAACCTGAATATCTTTCAGAGAACTGCTGACGGCAAGGGCACAGGGCGCGAGGCTGGCGGGTGCAGGTGGGTGGCGTGCGTCACTGTTGCCAGGAGAGTTGATTCATTCCAGGGGAGTCCTGGGAACAGCTGCCTGCGGGGCAGGGGGCTTGTGTCCTCCTGGGGTGACACTGATTGGGCCCCCCCTCGGGAACCTCTTTTCTACCTGGGAAATGAGGATTTTAAGGAGTCAGGCTAATGCCTCAGGCAGTCCTTGGAACAAAGATACACCTCCCCACCATGAGACACCTGCCACTCTGGTCCCCCAAGGAGCTGGAGGGCAGGTAGGAAGGGGACCACAGAGACCCAGCTCTATTTGACCTTGAGCAGGCCAGTTCATCTCTGAGCAGAAATGTCCTCCTGTGAAGATGCTGGTGGAGGTTGGGGAAGGGTAGGTTGGATCAGAGGCTTCTGGGAAGGCCTAGCATCCAGCCCCCTGGCACCCCAAGCGGCAGGTATGGGGATGTAGTGACTATGGGTGACTCACAGCCATGGAAGAAGTAGGTGGTTCTGGAGGTCCTCATAGGCCCTGGTGGATCCCCTGCCTTCATTCCTCTGACTGGGGTGCAAGTGTGCTGTGAGCAATTTCACCTCTGCTGCTGAGGGTTGTGTCGAGGAGAGGAAGCCATCCTGATGCCATCCTCTGCCTGCTCAGCTCTCCCCCACCCTCAGCTGTCCAACGGCTGCTTAGCTTCCCTTCTGTCTCCTGGCCTAGCCTGTCTATGAAGCTGTGGGCAGAAGCGATGCTGGGCACTTCCCTCCCTGATGCAGGAAGGTCTAGGCCATCAAGATCCATCTCCACCTGCCACCCGATGCCATCTGGATGCCCGGCCTCTGAGAGGGAGCGGGGGAGATGAGACATATTAATTTTATCTGGTTTGGTTTCTAATTGTCTGGAGAAACTTCTTATGTGCTAACATTAATTTATTTTCACTTAGGGCCAGTTATACTAATTCAAATCCACTTTAAGTATTAAAATAGTGATCCCGTGAATCAGATAATAAAAACTATTAAGGGAAGCAGGCGAGAATGGACCGCAGGGCAGCAGGAGATGGATAGTGTCCTGGAGGAAGCAGGGCACCTTCTCCTCCATGGGGGCTCTGCTGAGGACACCTCCACACAAGTTCCCACAGGACAGTGGCCTGACAGCCATTGCTCAGAACTCCCAGCTCAGAGTATACATAGCTCTGCATGCTAACTCCAGATGGGCGCTGGTGACATGGCAGATGGACTCTTCACCTCCCTGTCACTCATTAAGTGCTTAGTCCAGAGTGGTCATTGCCTGTGGGCCTGCTCTTATATCAGGCAGAGGCCGTAGGGGTGGGCATGGACATGGGGGGGCACCTGTAGGCAGGTGGAGGGTAGTCCCACCACATTCTGGATTCTGCAGAGAGTTGTGTAAAGAGCCAATGTGGAGAGAAAGAGTTGTGAGCAGCTCCTGGGTCTGGCCACACTGCTATCTTCCAAACATCTGAGATTAATAAGGCATTGGTCAAGAGGAGGAACTAGAGGTGACTTCTTCCCTCTGTGGCCTCTGCCACGTCTGGTCAGTGTCAGCCTCTCCACTTCAGAGTCCTACTGTGGCTCCTACTGGGTTTCCAGAATCTATGACCAGGACAGATACTGGATTCTGCTCCCTGATTCTGTCTGTGCTCACCTATCTATGGAGACTCAGTGTGACCGCTCTCTGCTCCCAGAGCATAGGGATGCAGCCTTGGGCACCTCAGGGGAAACTGCTGCATGGTTTTCATTGCATACCCTACTCTGCTTGCTGAAACAAAGGGCCTGAGGCTGTGAGTCCTGAATAGACCAAGTGCCCAAGCCATGTGGCACCTGGCAGAGAGGGGGAACAAGTGGCTTAGTTTGGGTTACTATTGCTGTGATGGCCAATGGCCAAGAGCAACTTGGGGAGGAAAGGGTTTATTTTACCCACAGTTCCATAGAACAGATCACCATTAAAAGTCCTGAGGGCCGGAACTCAGGCAGGGCAGGAACCTGGAGGCAGAAGCTGATCCAGAGACCATGACGGGTACTGGCCTGGTTTTCATAGCTTGCTCAGCCTGCTTTCTTACAGAACCCAGGACCATCAGCCCAGGGATGGCCCCACCCACAATGGGCCGGGCTCTTCCCCATCAATCATTAATTAAGAAAATGCCCTATAGTTGAATCTTATGGTGGCATTTTCTCAATTGAGCTTCCCTCTTTTTAAATAATTCTAGCTTGTGTCAAGTTGATATAAAATTAGCCCGCACAGCCTTGCAGGCCCCATCTAGGAATCCAGGGCAGAAAGAGCTGGTAGTTGTTAAGTCCCTGTACATGCTCAGTGGACCCATCAGCCATGAACGAGTGAGAGAGCAAATGAGTGGCTGCCTGAAGCCGAAGATGGTCACTAAGGATTCTATCCTCTCTATAGGGAATGCCAGGACCCTAGGATCCAGGGCTATGCAGTCCTCCCGCTGAGTCCTACCCATTGTAATGTTGAAGATACCCTGGCTGGACATTAGGCAGACCCCACTCCAGGATCTCCGGGTTACCTGCCAATCCAAGAGCTGGAACAGGGCTACAACCCACAGAAGCTATTCTCCCTGACCCAGGACTAGAAACTCTTTCAAGTGTGGGGCTAGCCCTGAGCCAGGAGGATGCAGAGGTCCCCATGGAACAACCCAGCTAGCCTCTCCTTTCTAAGGCAGCAAAGAGGATGAAGGGATCAAGACTAAAAGGTGGGAATATAGGAAGCTGACTTTGGGGGGGGGGGCTTTTCTGCCCAGTCCAGGGCCTTACTGAAGTCTGAGCCCAGACTAAAGGTCAGCCCAGTGTCCTGCGGGAGATTTGCTGAGCTTACACTGTGGCCCCCACCTGTGTGGCTTGCACAAGGCAGGTCACCTTTCTGGGCCTTGATAACCTTAGTGACTGAAATAGATAATCCCCTGGATACTCTCACCCACACTGGGCAACTCCCTCCAGAGCACCCGTCCTCGGTAGTTACGGGGGTGGCTGGAGCCGTGCTCCCCTTCACAGCACTGACTCATCAAATGTTGACAGGTGAGTCATGGGGAAGGAGGGTGGGAGGCGGGCCTGGCAACTAACCACCCCACATGCTTACTGTACCTACCCAGGCCTCACCCCTCCCCTAGGTTGCTATGTCTATGAACCAGGGAGTTCTGAGCCCTGGAGACTCTCTGGTCACATTGTTTTATGGTGCAGATGGAAGGACTAAGGTCTAGAGAAAGTCATGAGAGTCCTATGATGTGGGTGCTGGGGATACAGGGCCCCGTTACTTTTCTGTTGCTGTCATTAAACACCAGGTCAAAAAGTAGCTAATGGGAGGAGTTTGTTTGTGCTTCTGGTTCCAAAGAGATAAGAGTTTATCATGGCAGAGAAGCATAGCCGCCAGCGGTAGGCATGGTTGCCAGAGCAGGAAGGAAGCTGAGAGATCACTTCTTCAAATGAAAGCCCAAAGCAAAGCCATTGAGCTGGGACTAGAGGGGACATCTATCACACAAACCGCCACACCCCCAATCTGCTTCTCAGGGTTATGTCAACATGAGGGCAGGGCCCACGGTGATTTTGTTTAAGCTTGAGGAGGGAGAGGAAGGAAGAGTCAAGGGATTGGTACCCATATCCTGGTAAAGAAATGGTAAGGGTGAGGTGTGTGACCTCTGTAGAGTCTGTCGTGGGTGTCTTTAAGAACGACTCTTCTCTCTCTTCCCCCTCCTCCTCCTTCTTAAGCTGATTCCCCATTATCATGATGCCAATATTGAACAAGATGCCTTCTCCCATCACAGTGGTGTGTAGAGCCAGATGGATGATCAGGTTGAGGGGTGGGAGGTGGGAAGATGGATGGATGGAGAAGTGCGGGATGGATGGTGGCGAGACGGGTAGACAGGCGGATGGATGGGTGGGTGAGTAGGTAGCCTTTGGTTGGTGGACAGGCTGATGTATTGGTGGATGTGTGGATGGGTAAATGGTGTGTGGATTGGATATGTGGTATGTGGATGGATGGACAAAGAGGCGGGTAGCATATGGATATATAGCAGGTGAGTGAATGGGTGGATGTACAGAGATGAACAGATGGGTGGATGGATGGGTGGTGTGTGAATGGATGAGTGGTAGAAGGGTGGATGAAGGATGGATGGGTGGCTGAATATGAGTAAGAGAGAGATGGATGCACAGAGATGTAGATGGATAAAGGATGCATAGATGTGTAGATGGCAGGGAGGAAGAAGGGGTGGTTTGGGTGCAAATGGGAACACAAAGATGAATGAGTGGACCAGTGGGAGGACAGATGGCACGTGGGAGGATAGATGGGTGAAGGATAGGCAGATGAATAGATGGGCCGGGTAAGTGGATACACAGGTGTGACCTTGCTAGTTATGCCACCCCTGGAACACTCCTCATAACACGAACGTGGTAGAAGTCCTGGGCTTAGCTTCCACCTACCACTGTGATCTTGGGCATGTTGCTTACCCTCCTGACCTTCATTTCCTCATCTACAAAACAAAGGTGGCTGGCCACCGACCTATCACGTCTGCTCGGGTACAGTACCAGTGTCTTCTACCCAGTCTGTCATCTCCCCTCCTCTTGGGCAAGGGCCGCTTCCTCATCCCCGATCCACTTTTATCACAGGGCTCTCTCAGGGGATGGTTTCTCAGATGACTATGACCGAAAGACTGGCAGGTGGCCTGCTGGGGTACCTTCTTGAGGGGACCAGTCCATGCCAGCCTCCTGGTGAGATCTGAGCGGTGCCAGCTAGGTCTCAGGCTGTCATTTCAGCACTGCAAGGGGTTGTCTGCCTGTGTGACCTCCCCAGATGAGGACACAGTTACCTCCTTGGCCCCAGGCAGCTGCTACCTGGCAGTGTGGTCAGGAACTAACGTTGGCATGGTTGATATTATCTTTGAGAACAGCGTGTCGGTATTAATCAGGTAACTCTGTAGGCTATTTCCCCAACCATCCCATCAATAGAAGAGAAGGAACTGAATGGCAGGATATCCGAGAGAGAGAGAGAGAGAGAGAGAGAGAGAGAGAGAGAGAGAGAGAGAGAGAAAGAGAGAGAGAGAGATTTCTTTCACAGTGACCACAGGACAGAGCCGGTGGAGAGACACCTGTGGTTGTGAGTGCATTCAAAGTGAACACTGCAGCAGTCCTTGGGGATAATGTCTCAGAATCTGAGCTCTTCTGTCCAGGATGTCCTCCTCCCCTTTTCTTCCTGAAGATTGGATATCCTCAGGGCTATCCTGCTGTAGAACCAGGGAGGTCATGACCTGCTTCCTAGGCAGTTGGGAGGATGGAAAGAAGGGCACCTTCCAGAGCTGGACACAGTGCCCAACACGTGTTTGTTGGTTGAAACACCTGTACATTTTAAACAGGAGACCCCTGCCTTTTCCTGTGGTCAGTATAGATGCTGGTGGGGGTACCGTGACTCAACCCTGTCTTATGGGCTCCGACTCTTCCTTGGCCTCAGAGACCCAGGGAAGTGTGGACCATCACAGTGAACCCGCACAGAGAGTAGACCAATATGTCTGACCTCGGGTCCCCTGTTAGGACCATGAATTTTTTATGGTAATCACATGTCGACGGACTTTCAACAGTAGGCATCTCTGGTCCCTTCTGCCCTGGCTTCTGGGAAGTTAGCCATGTGCTCTGCCCCTCTTTGCCAAGCACTATGTCCTGGGCCCTTAGTTCATTTAGGGCTCAAGTCCTACCTAGGCCTTTTGCTGAAGCTGCATAGAATCTTGTGTACAATGACAACCCCAGGGTAGCCCCTGCTAAGGTTGAGGCTCTGTGGGAAGGAAGCATGCCTGAGGCCCAGTGCAGGAAAGCTATCTTTGTGTGATACCTTGCAGTGTCTGGAGGGCAGTGATGATGCGGCTTGACCCAAGACTGTCTGTGACTGCCTTTCTCCATACTGGACCCTGTGTTCATTCACCTGCAGAGTCCTTAGATCTCATTTTCCCTTCTGGATCTTAGCATCCAGTTCTGTAAAATGGGAACGACTGTATGTATGGTCCCTGCTAGAGGCTTGGCTCTAGCCCATAGATGGGCTGTGAGGTGTGGAGTCCCATTTAGATGTTGGTGGTAAGTAGAACAGGTAGGTGAGTGTATCCTGGGAACCTGAGGGCCTTTGAAGAGCTCAGATGATGTGGGAGGCAGATTATGTGACTCTGGACAGCTGGCATGGCCTTTGCATATCTTAGTTCACCAGCCTTTGCCCTGGGTCAGCTAGCTCTGTTTGGAGTTTCAGGAATTCCTGTCCTGGAGCAGTCAGGGACTCCGTGTGGCAGACGGGCTTTTAAGGCCCCAGGTTCCTTTACTCAACAAGGCTGTGCAGCCAAGCAATGATACCCTTGCATGAGGGGACTTGAGGAACATCCGTTTCCCTCTGTGAGTTCAAGAAACATTGTTGGCTTGGGGGAAGTAGGCACAGGCTCCAAAGGCTACAGTACCTGTTGCTGGGTCCTTGGGTGACTCTGGTCTTCTCAGGCTTCAGAATCTGCCCTGAGGGCTCCCAGATCTGCAGAGGGAGTAGTTGGGCTCAGGTAAGCCTGATTCCTGTTTTTGGCCCGGCTGACTGAGTGGGGTTTCCTTTCCAAGGTTGTCATTGTGCTGGCTATCCTGACTAGCACCTAGCCTCTGGAGGGCAGTGGTGGTCCAACTTCCTCCCTGTAGCCAGGGTTCCCTGTCCCAGGCCCAGCTCCTAAGGCCCAGCTGTCGACTGTAGGAAGAGAGCACTATGCAGGCTGAGGTATGAGTAGAATGGGGCGGGGGATGGGTGCAAGGGCAGCCAGTCACTCATCTGCTGGCAGTCACCAGGTCCTAGCCATACCCCTCAGCTGTCCATGGTCTCATGATCTGTCCTGTCTCTGGACTCAGTGTTCACCCCTGGTCCCCTTCAGAGCTGGTTAAATACCCCCACCTGTGTCTCCACGTGCCCCTGATGCCTGGGCATGCCACACCGTCCCTGGGGGTTGTTGAGGAGTGTGATTCTGCTAGGTTAGGGTGACAAGGTACTGCTTTTGGCATGAGGGACACTGACAGTAAGGCATAGCAATGCTGGGGACCAGAGGGGTCTGGCTAAGGCTGAGTCAGCAGCAGAAATGGTGGATATAGAGGGGGAGGGCAGTGGACTCAGGGGATACGTTGGAAATGTTCCACACTGGACATGTCTTGGGTGCCTGTAGCACCCAGTCTTTTGCTGGTCTAGAGCCCTCAAAGTGGAGCCTCTGGGGACTGAGGACGAATGGTGGGAACCAGCTCACATATTTTCCTGCTCAGTGCCAGAGGCTGTGGACATTCCTAGTGCACAGGATGGCCCTTGCTGTGGAGAGCTGACTTCTGTGAGTATAGAGTATGAGGTAGGATCAGCCTTGAGCCAGGGGAGGTGCCAACTTCCAGGATCATCTGTCCATGCATGTGATGATCATCAGTGTCATGGGACATGCCTAATTGTCACCAGTGAGTTGCAAGGTGGTGTTGGCACCCTGTAGATTCAGGCTAGTGGCCTGACCATGTTGCTGAGCCAGGCACAGTATGACCCTAGCTTGGAGAGTTGCCTTCCCTAAGAGGCAGCCATGAATGAATGGAAAACAAGGGTGTAAGAGCTCAAGTCATGGTGAGTCACGGGCACAATCTTCTCTGGGCACTGGGAAGTGTGACTCTTCTAGGTCAGGTTGACAAGGGACCTGTGGTGGCAGAGCATGGTGATGTTGGGGACCAGGGAAACCAGGCAGAGACTGTAGCAGAGTGGGTGGGTATAGTGGATGAGGCAGGGGTCTGAGTGGCTGAAGGGTTCCACAACTGTTCTTGCTGGGGTCTGAGGGACTGGGGTCCTTGAACCCCATACATGGGAAAATGGTCTGATATGAAAATTCACAAGTTGTGACCCTGGCAGTGCAGGTACCTGGGCCTAGGTCTAGCTGGGGATTTGGCTGGCTTTAACCACAGCTGATGCTAAGAAAGAATGGAAAGACCAATGGACAGACATCCTTGCTTCTTGGAAATTCCTGCCTACTCTCTGTCTTATCCATAAGGGACAACATTCTTGTTTAAAGGATGCGCTATGATGAGGGTTACTCAAAAAAATACTTGCTGCACTCTGTTCTCCCAGAATCCTTCAAGAAATGAAATCCCCAGGAGTTGAAAGTAGCGTCCTCCACAGCACACAAATAGCAGGAACCCGAGACTCTGATCAAAGATACGTTCAGGCAGGTGGCTGGTTGCTGCTATCCTATGTGCCGATATGCTTGGTGCTTGGGTCTCTGTCACATTGAAGGCCACCCTCCCTGGGTTCCTTTAGAGCTGTTGCCTGGGTGGGACAGAGTATAAATGAGAAGGATAGGGGGCAGTGGACTCCTCTGCATGGCACTGGTCTCTAAGACAGTGAGCATAGGCATTGCCAGGCCACCAGGCTCTGGACCCTCATATTGCCTCTCCAGGTAGAGTCTGTGGCTTACAAAATGACAGCCAGCCTGGTTCCTGGGTGTCAGCAGACTCTGTCCATCGTAGAGTGTGTGTCAGAGATACAGCTGTGGTTCTTACCCTGGCAGTGGACACCAGGAAGGCAAGATTTAGAGAGGAGACTAGTCAGGTGCTAGAGGCTGGTGGAGAGAGAGAGAGAGAGAGAGAGAGAGAGAGAGAGAGAGAGAGAGAGAGAGAGGAGGGAGAGAGAGAGACACAGAGACAGAGAGACAGAGAGAGAGAGAGACAGAGAGAGATTACTGTCCCCATGCAAGGACATGGTCACATCTGGCAGTGTTTTACAGTAGGGTCTTTGCCCTTCAGATTCACCTCTATGTGAAGGTTGAGGTTGGATGTGAGCTGACATCTCTGGGAGCCATGGTGTTGCTGAGGCTTCCACTAGAGGTGTCAAATGGACAGTGACATGAGATATGAGGACTCAGGCGAACATTCCTGGAGCCCAGGGGAGCTGTGGGAATGTGTGAGTCCTTCTCCACTCTTGCTGGGCCTATCAGTCCTGGGAGGCGACAGGTGTACTTGTATGGGCCTTGAAGGGAAGTCAGCAGCAGGTGCTGAGAGCTGGACTGGGGGGTCTGGAGAATTCCAAGTATGGCTGTGCCTCTGCTGTCCCTTTGGAGCCTTGCTTCCTCTAAGACAGAGCCAGCAAAGTCTAGGCATTGTCCTTTGCTAGTGGACAGAGGACAATTATGGTTTGTGAAGGCTGGGACCCCTGCATCTCCATGCAATCCTGCTATGCCTTTCCATGTCTCTAGAAGGCATCCTCCTGCCCCGTGTGTGTGTGTGTTCTTTTTAACTTCCATTTGCTGTGCACAGCTCCACCTCCTGCCACACTGCTCTCTCATCTGATTACAAGAGTCCCTTCTGAGCTTGAATACACTGAAGTTGAGGCAAGAAGGAAAAGACCAAAAAGAAAGGAAGGAAGGAAGAAAAAAAAGCCACAAAAAGCATCAGGATAAAAACTCTATTCCCAGCCGAGGGAGGCTCCCTTATCTCTCAGCTACAGTCAGCCGGGCTGCGTGCGCTTAATAACCAGCAGAACTTGTCCTTTTCAGAGAACACGACAGCCTTTCAGGTGGCAAAGCCTGTGAGGTAGTACACACTGCCCTTCCTTCCTTCCAGGTCTCCCCCTGTGGCTCAGTGGAGCTGACTGAAAGACTGATGGCTGTCAAGGCAGGCTTGGGTCCTGATGTCAGGATGCTCCAGACATGGGGGAAGATAGGGGCCCTTGCTTTGGGTAAGAGCAAGCACAAAAGAAAGCACTCTCAGGTCCACTTTACAGATGGGGAAACTGAGACCCAGAGAGATTTTGGGGGCTCGTTCATAGTGGATCACAAAGCCCATGGAGATAGAGCTGAAGCCCAAGGGCTAGGGTTTCAGTTTCATCCTTCTGACATGTCCCTCCTTCCAGGTGACTGATGGCTTTAAGGATTAGAACTGAGGGACCCAGACCAGGACACACTGAGGGAGGATCTGAGTGGTACCTGTGCCAAGTCAGCAAATCATTCATTGCCTTAACCTTCTCCAGTCAAACAATAAATACCCATGGTTCAGTTTTGGGAGAATGCCTTCAGAGTGCTGTACAACAAGGACCATGAATGGGTCTTTCCAAGCCTACTTATGTCATACAAACTTGAGAACCAGGACTTAAGAGCTCAGCTGGGGATGGAGGGACTTTTAGGGATGAATCCCAAGTCAGAAACCTTCTCTGACATGGAACAGAGTGCAGGGCGGTGTTTTGGTTCAAAGGGAGACGGGGCTAGTGGTACCTGGAGACACAGTGGGGAGGGCAATGGCCACTCTTTACACTGGGAGTGGGCTGATAGAGGGGGGGCTTGGGAGCTGGGGTTGGGGAGAGGAGACCACATAAGCCTGCCAGCCAGGCAATATACGGAAGCATGCCATTATCTGTCAGGCAGAGGAAGGCTCCATAGATCCAACCAAGGCCTTGTTCCTGAACTTTCTGAGGTATCATGGTCTGAAATAGCCCCCAAAGGCTGATGCTTTCTGTGACCTCCCGTTTCTGTGTTATTTTCAAGACTGCGAGTCATTAGGATGCAAGGTCTGGCTGATAGAAGCAGGTCATAGGGGTCTGAAAGTTGCATGAATCCCTGGTTCTGACGAGATCTCTCTACTTTCTGTTTGCTGCCACGTGAGTAGCCACTGATTGCTCCCAGTCATGGCTGGACCCACAACTGTCACCATGCATTTCTTGTCAGGCCAAACCGAGATTCCTTCAAAGCCGTGAACCAAGGCAAACCTACCCTTCCTTAAGTTGAGTCTGTTGGCTGTTTTGTTTCCACTGATGCCAAGCCGTTGCTATGGATTGGTGATATCAGATGGACTTGACCATATGGTTCTTACACCTTCGTAACTGAATTGCTGGGGGAATGCTGACGTGTTTGGAGACCTGTGCTCTAGAGGCTCTGGGATCTGGGAGAGCGTATGAGCCATAGTGATGAGTGCTCAGAGGATGGGATTATAGTGGAAACATAGACCGCTCACAGGGCTTCAGGGGAGCCAGGACAATACTTAGGCCACTTGTGCTATGTTCTGGTGAAGAACCTGGCTGCATTGTGTCTGTGTCTTGAAAATCTGATTGATGCTGAATTCAAAAGTATTGGATTAATTAGTTTGATGGAGGAGGTTTCAGAGCAACGTAGCATTCAAGGCATTGCATGGTTAGTGCTGGCATCTTTTAGCCAGGTTTACTGGGAGAAACTTGAAGGAAAGGTAAAGCAGAATTTCAGCTTCATGAGCCAGGACCTGGCTTGGGTGTTCTGGGATGAAGAGACCAGAGGTGGAACATCCGAGCTCATGTTCTGAGCTGTGACTTGGCACATCACAGTCTCACTGAACCTTAGGTCCCTGACAGGTAACAGGGTTTACCCTGTGCTTTTTCAGAGCTCAAGAGCCAGAGCAGAGAGCTCTATCATCATGACAGGCGTTCTCACAGAGAACCCTACAGTATCTTCATCCTAAAGGTGGGATATGGACGCTGCATGGGGTCTCATGGCTGCTCAAGGTGGGTTTCCCATGCATGGAGCATCAGATGATGTGATCCACGTCACTTCCTGTGTATGAAGAAGTTCTCGTCTTCCCCTGCTTGTATCTACAGTGTTCCTGCTGACCAGCGTCAGGCAGCAAGTTGTGTCCTGTCCTGTCCGAGAGAGAAAGTGAGGCAAGGACTTGAGATGACTTTAGGATGACTGTCTGTATATGGCAGGCGCCTCAGTATAGGACAAGTCTGTCCACAGGAGAGCTGGTGGCCAAGGGGACCCTGTCCCATCTTTGTCCCACTGTTGGTGCTACCTGATTTCCTTGTCTGTGGAAGATGCCAACACAGGCTTCTGGCCCCAGGGTCACATTTTGGTGGACCCAAGTGTTCTGGAATTTTCTGGAAGAGGTTTCTTGGGTCCTGAACAGTAATTTTGTCTCTCCATGGGTTCCAACCTCATGAATATCATCCTCAGTGGATGTTGCCTCCTCTGCTCTGAGGATGAAACGACAGGCCGCAGAATGGCTGAGCATCTTGCCCTAACATCCTGCTCACCTTGTAAATGGACTCTGCTCCTGACATCCCCTCTTATGTAGACATGGTACCATGCTATCTTAAATACCTCCCATTGAACCACTTTCAAACATGATTGATTCATCAGTACAACTCATTGTAATAATTTTAACGACCACGAGGGATCTTCTGAACATAGGCTAAAGCAGAAAAAGACTGCGCAGTGTGCCCTTCTCTGGTTACCATGCTGGCCACAGCTGCCCATGACCTGTCTTGACTTCAATGTGCCAACACATTGCCTCCTGCCCCACCACTTAGCATTCAGGAATAAATTCCAGGCGTCAGTGCGTTTATGTCTGTCCATCTCTCTGTGCATCCATACAGTGGATCTTTAAAAGCCCCATTGTGGCTTCTAAACATCCTGAGAGAGCATGGGGCCCATGGTCCAGCCTGGGGGCTCACAGCTTTCCAGAACACCTGGGTCTCAGACCCAAGAACACCGTAAACATTGGCATTCAGTGCTGTCCACAGGTTCCCATTCAGCCTTTTCCTTTCTGTTCAGCTAGAGTCGTGGAACCTGCGTGACTGTGGCATGTCCCAATGGGACCCTTTGCTGCTATCTCCAGAGCTGATGGCTATGCCTTAGGACTCCTGTCTGGGTGGGTGTTGGGTTCTCCCAGCATGAACTCCTTTCTTGGGGGTTGTCACAGCTGATGATGGCTGATATCTATATGCACATTCTCTGTGCCCTGGAGCTTGCCCATTGGTAACATCATTCTGTCCTCCACTAAGAGAGAGGCTGAGAGCCACATGTCACCCCCCACTCCTCCCTTTGGTGCTGCCCAGTGCCAGCAGTCACTATGGCCTTTCCAGATCTTTCTCCAGTGTGAGCAAGTGCGTGGGGGCAGGCAGGCATGGAGCTCAGTTTCTTTCTGAAACAAATTGGAACCCATTGGATGTGCTGATCTGCACTATGCCGCGCTCACTTAGAGTTATAAATTATGGGCATTTTCCATGTCAGCGCACAGGGAACAGTTCGTTTTTTATCCATAAACACTCAGGAGAGTATCCTGAGAGATGAGGGCTCTTAAAAATATACAACCGTTCCTCCTGTCCTGCTGTCCCTGAGAAAGAATGACACCTTATTGGCGTCACTTGTGGCCTCCAATCTGTCTGATCCTAGCATATATTACGTTGCTGAAATTGTTTTCAAAATGAAGTCTGTACTGAATGGAGCAGGTCCCTCTGAGGGGGCCCACATCAGCTCCTCCATCTCCCTCTGCCTCCCTCTCCTCTCTGTGGACTGTTTGTGGGGGGGGGCAGACCTGTCCTTACAAGGTAGAACTTGTCACGGCGAGGAAGACAGGAGGGACAATATTTAGCTCCCCTGTTGACAGCATAGCTACAGCTCCTATGAAGGGCACCATGAAGGACCTAGGTTTGGGGTGACGTTGGAAGCATTTCAGCCCCAGCAAAGAGGCGAAGTCCAGGTATTGGATGGAGGGTTGGAGTTCAGTATTGGCCACTTGAAGTGGCCTCCTCTTCCCTCAAGCTGGTCTCCCAGACCTGTCTAAGTTGGTCAGGAAAACATGATAGTTTGAATGTGCCTGTGAGTGGATTACAGCACAGAGAAGGAGCGAGCTCTGTCCAAGGTCACACAGCATGTTTCTGGTAGAGCCAAGCTTTGTGTCTAAAGATGCCTCCTGTCTTGTGTGTGTGTGGTGTTTTTTTTCTGGTCCCTTAAGCTTGGGAAAGCACAGCACCTTGCGTTGGGCTTCCTGACCTGAAGGGCATCCTCACCTGAGGCAGGAGGGACACTCTAGAAAGTAGATCCAAGTCAAAGCTTCACAACTTGACCCTAGATGCACTGGACTCTCCTGAGCTTTTGTAAGGACCACATCCTCTTGAATCTTAGCCTGAAATCTCTTACACACTGTGCTCAGTCCATGCCTCCTCTCTGTTCCCTCTGACCCATTTCTGCCTCAGCATGGCCACTGAAAGTCCCCAGGACAGAGACTCTGATTTGGTTGCAGCATGTGCTCCCTGAGTAGCTGTGTGGTCATAGATTGAATCAGTTTCCTTGAGCCTCAGTTTCCCTAGTCTATGAAAAGGGAACAAGAGCAATAATGTCCTATGTAGGTGCCCCAACTATGGAATGGGCTCATGTTTGGGGAAATGCTCGCTCCGTGAAGACTGGGGATAGCAGCAGTATCAACTGTGATCACTGTTTGTTACAGGGCTAACCCGGGACCAGGACACCCTGGGCCAGCGGTGGTGCCCTCCTCCCCACTGTGACTTGGGGATCATCCACGTCAAGGCTGCATTTTACATCGCTAGCCTGAAGGCCCAGTAAGCAATGGCTGATGGGATCCACAGCTGAGAACTTTGGGTGTCTCTATGAATGGTCTGCAGGGAAGAGGCTTTTCTCACGCAGCTGGGGAGCCCACTGGAGGTTCAAGGCATTCTGGGGTAAACAAAGTCGCCTGTGGGCCCCCCTGGCCTGTCAGCTGGCACACAGAGGAGCCTCTGGGAGCCCCATGGGACTCGCCTGTCTTCCACACCTGCAGCTCACTCGCTGGTGTGTACAAACACCCCCATTACGCCTGATTACAAGCCATTAGAGTAATTAGGGTGGCCCTCCACCCCCCGGGGCTGGGAGCCAGCTGTGCTGGGGTCTGGGGCAGAATAGCAAGCAGCTTCCTCACAGGCAGACTTGGGGTGGCTGGCTCTAGGGGCCTTGGCAGGCAGGTCCTCTTGGGCTCAGGTGTCATGACCCCTGGACTCTGGTAAGCACAGACTCACGTGGTGGGCAGGTCTTTGTCTGGCCTGGGAAAGCTGTCCCTGCTATGCTTGCGTTTGCTTTCTTGCTCTGGACCCTGCACTCAAAGGCTGCCTGGGGTCAGGACTCCTTTGCTGGGGGCTCTGCTGTGCACAATGGGCTGGGAGCTCCATGTCCAGCTTCTGCCCACTAGATGCCAGTAGTACCCTCTGTCCATGTTAAACCAATGAGAACACTTCAAGACATTACCGAGTGTCCCCTGGGGCGGCCTCCACCCCTCTGAGAGCCTGCTGGGATCTCGGATTCCGATTTGTCATTCTGTGAGCTGTAGGAGCCCTCCCTGAGAGCTGTCACATTCTTCCGCTTTATCTGGTCTGTCAGTGCTGTAGCTCTTCCTTCCCGCCTCCCTCTCCTTCCTCCCGCTCCTCCCTCCTCCCTCTCCCCTCTCCCTCCTCTTTCATCCACCTGCAGAATCCTTTCAAGCCTGAGTGCTTGGTCACCTCTGGCCTGTCACCCCCAGGGATGCCCAAGTCAGACAGACCCCACTTTGTCACTCCCCTGACCCTCCACGCGGAGCCGGCAGCCCCAGCTTGCTGGACTTAAAAAAGCCATTTGAGGTGCACACTTGCCCAGGGGAAAAGAAAAGAGGCCGACACTGTTTGTTCTGGGACTCAGGAGTGCCTCAGAGCTCGGCCAGGGGTGTCCTCACTACAGCCCTGTTCGCTTTTTGTTACCGGCTCAGAGCCTGGCCCAGGCTCACTGCCCATATCGTTAATGGGCTCATTCACCAATTTTACAGCAATAACTTTTGCAAATTCCTAGTTGTTTGGATTGGGGAGCTTTTATAAGGCTGGGGTATCGTGGTTGCTGTGGCGGGGAGACAGCTAAGGTACAGCTGTCCTGCCTTGCTCATGTGTGAACTGGAACTTGGTCAGAGCTGATGGGGCGTTGATTACATGTCTACACGTCTCTTTATTACCTGATTTTCCTGTATAATGTGACGTGTTGTGACACTTCTGTGAAGAGAGGTCCCAGAGATGCCCCTTCTTTGGATTGTCCTGGGTGAGGAGATCCAAGGGATGTAAAACTATCAAGGATAAAGCAGGGGGAATTCAGGAACCTGGAGCTGGTCTGTTGTCCCTCCTTTCCCTGGTCAGGGTTGACTCAGTGACTCTTGTCTGGCTAGTTGAATGTGACCAATTGTGTGTTAACAAAGAACTTCTTCTCCACCCAAAGCCTAAAGCCCTGTGCATACTTCTGGAAGATACTACATGTAAATACTCTCATCACACTGATTTCTAGCTGCCAACAGGATGTCCCGGTACCCAAAGCTAGGAAGAGGCATGTGAATGGTTAAAGAAAAGATGTAATCATGTCCGAAGCATAGAGCCGAGCCCCAGGAAGGCTATGCAGGTCTGGTGTCAGAACCCACTCTCTTGGGACGAGCCCAGCCGAGCCTTCGGGTAGATATCACCACCATGCAGATGAGCCAAGGTGTCCTAACCAAGGCCATTCTGGACCAGTCACCAACCAGCTTAGAGCAGAAGAGCTAGCTTTCCCCACTCAGAGCTGGTCGAACTAGCCTTGGGGAGCCCAGAGCCAGGCATGGACCCCTCATCTCTGAGCTCATTGTTCAACTCTATGGTTTGAAGTAGTCGTATTTTTTTAAGTTACCAATTTATTCTATTATTTTAAATCACATGTATAAGTGTGTGTCTCTGTGTAGGTAAGTACATGTTAACGCTAGCTCTGAAGAGACCCAGAGGTGTTGGATCCTCCTGAAGCAGAAGTTACAGGTGTTTGTGGGCCACCCAACATGGGTGCTGGGAATAGAACTTGGGTATTCTTAAAGAACAATACACGTTCCTAACTGTTGAGCCATCTTTCTAGTCCCAGCATTGTTTGGATAAGATTATCCTAAGAAATTCTTCATTCAGAGTAGTTTATTATACAGTAATAGGTGGTTAGCATAGAGTGGTTTTTGTGTTGTCTTTTCAGCTGAGAGACATGTGGATTGTTGATGTTTGTATCTTAAGTCTGATCTAAACTGATGAGATGGCTCAGTAGGCACATTCTCTGACCTATACCAACCCTCACACAGCATGGCATGTGCATGTTCACACACACACACACACAGACACATACAGAGACACACATAGACATACATACAGATACACATACATACAGACACACACATACAGATACAGAGACACACATAGACATACACACAGAGACATACACATATACACACACAGACACACATATACAGACACATACAGAGACACACATAGACATACATACAGACACACACAGAGACACACATATACACACTTAGAGACATACATACAGACACATACAGAGACAAACATAGACATACATACAGATACACACAGAGACACACATATAGACACATACAGAGACACACATAGACATACATACAGACACACACAGAGACACAAACATACAGACATACAGACGGATACATACAGAGACACACATAGACATGCATACAGACACACACAGAGACACATATATACACACAGAGACACACATACACACACACAGACACACACAAGGCATGCACATTTCCACCACCTCAGAATAATAAATAAAACAAGTCTATAAAAGTTTAAAAAATTAAAGTGACTTTGAAGCTTGCAGCCTGATTTAGCACAGTATGGGCTTGTCACCAAGCAAGGCTGAGCCAGAGTGCAGGGCTTTTCTTCGATATGAAGAATGTAGCTACCCACTTATCTTTGCAGAAATTGCTGCAGTTCTGTTTTTCCTTCATGTGTCTGGTGTACCTAGAGAGAGGAAGAGAGGACAAAGAAGGGCACAAAGTTGCCTCACACAGACCACGTGGAGCAGTTGATAACAGGAGAAATTGCCAAATGCCTTGGGAGACACAGAAGTCATTCTAAGCCAAGAGACCCTGCGTGGCTATTCAGGGCTTTCATGGGTACCACTTATAGCTTAGTTGGCGATGGTCTACCATGCGGGAACATGATGGTGGTGCCTTCCGCTTAGCAAATGGCCTCACTCACATCTTTGTCTGCTTCGAGACCATCCTCCCAGGGTGTCAGGGACCTTGGCTTCACTTTGGCCTCTGCCAAAAATCTGGGTGCAGGATAGAGCAGACAGACCCAGTGAGTCCTCACTGCTGGATGTTTCTGAGCTGTGAGCCAGTGTTTGCTCCTTTGCTCTCTGGGGTTTGGGGTGGCTCTGTTCTCTCAAAGCTCACCCAGTTCATCTCAGAGCAGTCCCAAGACACAGCAGAGTAGAGGGCATCTAATTCATTTTGCAGATAAGGACATGGAGGTGACTTCTTGTCTCCTGGTGGGGGGGTGCAGCCAAAGCCCAGGTCCACATATGGTTGAATACCCTGACTCATTTTAAAACACTGCCTTGTCTCCACCCTGTCCTGGGCCTTGTGGTTTAGGTCCTGAGATAAGCAGTTCTCAGCTTCTTGTACCCAGCACTACGGGGTCACTGTAGCCTGTGTCTTCCTAGCCATCAGGTTGGTGGTAGGTGTCTGCAGAGGGGTTACTCTCTGCCCTAGAGACCTGGAGATCTGGATGTAGGGAGGGCTGTCCAGCAAGTGGACTCCACTAGCGTGAGGAGGCCCTGACCCTCCTTTCTGTGCTTGTGCTCCAGGCCTTATCAGGACCTCATAGGGCCTCTGGGCCTTGGGCGAGGGGAGAGGAAGCTGTGGGTACCTGGCTTGCACAAGCTCCACCAAGGCACTGCACTGCTTCCTCCTTCTGTACCCTGGGAAGCAGGCAGGACCCTGCTTATTAAAGCCATTCATGAAAGGAGAATGCAAAACAGGAGGAGCAGTTGGGATCAGGACACAGACGGCAGAGCACCCTTGGCTCTTTGGGTATGTCTGTTCCAGGCCAAGTGGGGACAGGGTGGGGAGGGCTTCCTTCCACATCCTACGGCCTGCTTCTCTCCTGAATGATAATGAACCGACATGGAATTCACCCCAACCTGGGCTCCAAGGATGGCTGGTTTGTCTAGCCATCCTTTCACCTCTATGGCAGGGAGGAGTCCTCTCAGGAGATGAGGCAGGGACAATGCAGAGAAGCCAGCTAGATTTTCTATGGCCATGTAGCAAGCAGGGGGAACAGTTGCACCTTGCACCCAGACTGTCAGTGATGCCACTCCGTGCTAGAGAACAGGTCCCATTTACCTGTGCACCTGGGCCTGGGTCACTTCCTGGATCTTTGAAGTCTGACCTCATCATGATCCTATGAGAGAGGTGATATCATTATTTCCATGCTGCAGATGAAGAAACTGAGACCACACAGTTGGAAGAGGTCCCGCCCAGCATGAGATCTTTGATGCCGTATGCCCCGCAGTGCCAACCCTGGTTCTTGTTTCGGTGACTTTGTCAAGCTTTCTCATGTACGCTCAGGGGCCCACTCCTTCTGTCCTGCACTTACGGATTCACTCCTTAAGGGCTTACTAGCTTCAGTGTCATGAAGAGCTTGGTGAGTGTCCCCACACCCATCTTTGTAGAGCTCAGGTTCACTGTGTCTAAGAGAAACCTGCCCAGCTCCATAGACCATGATGCCCCTGCTGCAAAGTACTCCTGGTTGGAATCTTGAGTCCCCGCTGGCTCATGTGTTGGTCCTTTGGTCCTCAGGAAGTGGTAGGTATTTTGGGAGGAGGTGGACACTTTTGTAGGTGGGGTCTGGCTGCAAGAGGAAGATTCCAGAACCACTTGTGTAGTGTATCCTGTTTGCGGTTCCTTTCTGTTCGTTCTCTGCTTCCTCCTCATCATGAGGTGAGCAGCCTCTGCCACCCACTCCTTCTGCCATGATGTTTTGCCTTATCTCAGACCCTTCTGACTTTGGATTGAGACATGTGAAACTACAAGCTGAGATGAACCTTTCTTCCTTCAAGTCATACTGTTTGGGGTGTGTGTCATAGCAACAAGCCTGGCGAAAGCAGGAGCCTAAGCTGCCCTCTGGGAGGAGGTCCATGAGCCCTCCCAGGAGTGGGCTTGAGGATCTTTCAAGTGGTGGCCAAGGAAAGGAGTGGCATCAAATTTCAAGCAACACGTGGCCAAATACATAAAGGCAAAATGTGGCCATCAAAATTCAGGGCATTATTAACAATAATGATGGCATCATCAGCAATATCAAAGTCATAATCACCAGTGACACTAACACAGCAACATCAGAGATGCCATCAGCAATATCAGTGATACTATCACCATCATGATGCAATCCACATCACTAAGATCAGGGACACTATTATCCATGACACTACCTTCAGCAACATCAGTGACATCATTATCATTGATGACACTATCATCAACAATGACAACATCATCCACAACATCAGTAATATCGCCACTGACATCAATGACGATATC
The DNA here is from genome assembly GCF_037038515.1 of Microtus pennsylvanicus. Taxonomy (NCBI): domain Eukaryota; kingdom Metazoa; phylum Chordata; class Mammalia; order Rodentia; family Cricetidae; genus Microtus; species Microtus pennsylvanicus. The sequence continues at coordinate 2,836,464 of NC_134580.1, forward strand.
ATTATCAATATCAGCAAAATCTTCAACAATGCCAGCATCAATGACTTACGGTCATCAATTACATTGGTGCTGTGAGTACCAGCTGTGATATGGTTTAAGGGGTGGCAAGATCTGAGCCAGCTGATGCCTGCTTTTCCAGGGTCTTCTAGGTATGGCCTGAAACTGCCTGCATTGCTCCTCCTTGTCGACACAGGCTTGTGAGGTAGCACCTTGCTATCACTATTCCTGACACACAGGCTAGGACTCTGGAGTTCAGTGAGGTCAGCTTTCCTTGCCTAGTACACAGGGCAGGGCAGGGCAGGGCAGGGCAGGGGTTCAACCCAAGTGGTAGGCTTTGGTGCCTACAACACCTTACACACTGACAGCGTTTCCAGCTCACCACACTTCTGTGTACCCTGCCAGTGTAATGGATGAACGCCGGGAAGTCACCCAGCTGGCAATACCCATGAGCTCTTTCCCAACCTAGGCCACACCAAGGTGTGTGCTCCATTCGTGCTCCTGTAGATGGGCTTCCTGGAAGGGAACACAAAGCTTCATGCCCTGCATCAGCCCCACATCTACTGAGTGGGGACCAGAAACCAAGGAGCCCACTCTTCCACTACCATCACTCTGCTCCCCACTGCTGTTTTCTTTGGAGTGGATCACAGTCTGGATGCTGTTCACCCCCTTCCCTGCTTCCATGGTTGACCTGGGTGGCAGCCTCTGTCCACACTGGGGCAGTGTCCTAATGATGCAGTAGTATAACAGACTTGGGTGCTCTGAAGGTCTGTCGTGCTGCTGAGGGCAGGGACCCTGTAACATTAAGAGGAGAGGGTGCAGTGGAGCGCACAGTGTGGAGTTCCTCAGCACACGAGGAACTATCAATTTTATTGATCATTTACAAAGAGCCAGCTTTTTGTCCATCGATTTCCATTGCTTTCTGTTTTCCATGTCATCGATTTCAGCTTTTGTTTTTCCCCATCCTGGCTCCTCTTCTTTTAGGATCTTGAAGTAGGAAATCTGATTATTGACTAGGGGTGTTCTGCTTGTCTAAGGCAGACATTTAGTGCCATAAGAGGCCCTCCGAGCATTGCCTTCACTGTCCTACACATTTTGGTGTGCTGTACTTTCACTTTTATTTGGTTCAATGTAGTTTTTTTTTTTAAAAAAAAAAAAACCCTGAGACTTCCTTTCTGACTGATGGGTTAAGTAGTCTTCAAGTGTTTGAAGGCTTTCCTCTTGCCGTTTAGTGTTATCAGCCTCCAGCTGGAGTTGATTGGACTGAGAACACTCTGATGCTGGTAATCTTTCATTTGATGAGGTTTCTTTTCTGACCCAGGACATGTCTAGTCTTGATTTTTTTTTCAGTGGGTTTCACAAGGAATGTGGTTTTGCTGTCATAGCATGGAGGGACTACTGTGAATGTCATTAGATTCTCCTGAACCTTAGTGTTGCTGAAGTTTCATATCCGTGATGATTTTGTCTAGTTATTTTGTTGTTGATGGATTAATATTGAAGCATCCAACTATAATCGTGGGCTACACCATTTTGTTTTCATTCCTATGTTTTAAGTGTTTTGTGTCTGTGTTGTTTGATGTTTATACATTTAGAAAGCTTTACCTTTGGGGAGGATTGATATTTTACCACTATAGTCTTATTCCCTCTCTCTGTAAGAGCTCAATGTAGACACATCCTTTCTGTGGATGACTGTTTCATAGTTTTCCATGTTTTCCTTTCAAGTCACCTACATCATCACCCCTGAAGTGATGTTTGTGTATCTTGGTTGGACCATATTGATCAATGTATTCTGTCATTTTGTTTTTCACCTGGTGGTTTTAGGAAATTAACATTAAATATGATTTCAATTTTGAGGCAAAGTCTCACAGTGTAACCCAGGTTGGCTGCAAATTCATGACCCTCCTGCCTCACTTTCCAAGTGCTGTAGCTGCAGGTATGTGCCACCAGGCTGGCTAATGTAATTCTTGTTACATGAGGACCGCCATGTTGGTTTTGTGTCCCGCTTTTCTCTTTTTCTGGTCATCCTATGGGCCCACTGAACTTACCCTGCAGAGAACTCCTCCTTTGGTCTATCTAGGTGGTTTTTTGACTGTGTCTCTATTTTAGTGCTTGTAATGGGTACTTCATGTATGTAGCTTTGTGTAATCTCGTGATGCCACCATTATTGGCTTGAGTGAAGAGAAGCAAGCTTCCTTTTCTGTTAAGTAGCCATCCCCTTACTATAATAGAATAAATATTTCTGTGCATGGGTTAAACCCCTCAATAGGACTGTGGTACTGCACACAGGAAGCCCCAAAAGGAAAAGCAGCCATCTCTCTCCTTCTGTTCTTCCTTCTTGATGTCCACTGTTGCTTCTCCTATGGAATAAGCCAGGATTCAACATTGTTTCAATGACAATCTGTGTGTGTGTGTGTGTGTGTGTGTGTGTGTGTGTGTGTGTGTGTGTGCGTACATACCATGGCATATACATCCATGTCAGAGGACAACTGAGGGAATGGATTCTCTCCTCCCACCACGTGGTTCCCATGGATTGTACTCAAACTGTCAGACTCAGTCACAAGTGCCTTCACCCACTGAGCCTTCTACCCGCCCCTGTCTTTCCTTTCCCGTTAGAGAGGTTCTGTCATCCATTCTTCAGGAGTAGGGTCACTGGTAACAGGCTCTACATTTCCCTTCTCCCGAGAATGTCTTCACTCCCTTTCTTCAGGATGTATGACGCTGGGTGACAGATTTTTTTTTTCAGCGCTTAAAAAATGTTGTCCCTTCCTTCTAACAGCACCTGAGATTTGTGATGAGAGAGTCCCTGTCACCCTGCTTGTTCCCCCCCCCCTCCTCGGAGATAAGTTACTGCTCTTCCCTGCCTCCCTCCCTCCCTCCAAACTTTGTTTCCAGGGACTGGGTTGCGATGTCTTTGTGTGTAGTTCTTTCGACCAACTTGGGGCTCACATATTGCCTTGAATCTGAATGTTTATGTATTTTGTATTGATGAATTTAGGAAGTTTTCAGCCGCTATTTCTTCAAATACATTTCCAGTTCCTCCCTCCCTCCTTCTATCCCTCCTTGCATCCTTCCTTCCCTCCCTCCATCTTTCTCTCCCTCAAGGACTCTAGAATGGGACTTTCCCGAAGACCACCAGTTCCCGATGCTCTGCTCATTCATTCCCCCCTAGCAACTCCCACTCTGTTACTTAGGTGAGGTAGCCCTGCTGTTGTAGCTTTATCTTCAAGTATGCTCTCTGGTTTCTTCACCCTGCTGTGCCACTGTGCACTGAGCTTTGACTTTCTGGCTGCTGTAGTTTTGTAACTTCAGAAACCCTAAACAAAGCTAGCTTCACTCACTCTTAAGTGGCTTACAGATCTCTAAGATGAGAAGTCCCACCTGGGCAGTACAGTATGAAGCTCCCGCCAGCATTTCCCTGTGTGTTGGGCTAACGGTTGCCTAGGCGACTCTGCATGGACCTGGGCAACTGTTGCTGAAAACACTGAGTCCTATTTCGCCTGCAGCTAATAGGCAAGGATGCCCAGTGTCTCTTTATAGTGTGTCTGTACCTTTCACTGGCTGAACCTTTGCATCAGACCCTGCTTGCCTCTATGCACACATGTTGACCACTGAGAGGTGCCTTGTTGGGAACTGGGATGCAGGCTGAATTTGGTCTGGACTTAGCTACTCTCTTTTATCCCTCTTCAAGGCTAAAGACACATACTGTCCACCATGACCTCAAACTTTGGACAGGGAAGGGAGCAAGGAGAGTTCTAGGAGGCTCCAGCTTTCCTCAGGACAGACTAATGTGCCTCCATTCATTAACCCACATCCGTCCCTCACTAGTCCTGTCCTCTGTGTCCCCTCATACCTGTGGAGTGGCAGATTGACTGACCAGCAAATCTCTATTCCTTGCCCACTGAACAAAGCCGTATTTTCTCTCCAGTGTGTCCCTCACAGATCAGCACTTATGTAGGATAAGCTGCCTGCCTCTACCTCCAGAATGCCTGGATCAAAGGCATGCTCCACCACCGCCTGGCACCAAAACCTTTTCTCATCCATTAACCTGATCGAGTCTTTTGATAGTGTGATGGAAGGACACTGCCAATTCTTCCTTACAGATGGGGAAACTGAGGTACCAGCAGGGTTTCCAAGAGTGATTTCCTCTCACATACCACTGTATACCTCAGGTGTGCCACTTCCTGCTTCTTGCTGGGTAGCTATGCCAATGTTCCTCATCTCCTGCTGACCACAATACCCAGAGTCAGCTCTGATCTTGGCTCTATGTCCCCTGACAAAGTGTGTTGCCCCTCTGTGCCTCAGTTTCCTCACTGTAGTGTTGAGGATGTCAGGATTTCTCTGTCAGGTACTTGTGTGTGAGGCGCAAGGGTGAGAATTCAAACTCCATGCGTGGGTCCTTCAGTCTCTGGGCTGTGTGCTTTAGACCCAGGGGTTTGCTGGGCCTGCCTGTGCTGTTTGTCTCCTGCCACTCTGTGCCTTCTTTGGCTCCTGAGTTCACCTGTTGTCATGGCTTTTTCTTTTTGTCAACTTGATGCAAGTTAGAGTTATCAGAGAGGAGCTTCAGTTGAGAAAAGGATGCCTGCATTGGATTGCCTATGTGCAAGTCTCTAGGGAATTTTCTTCATTATGTATGGGAAGGTCCAGTTTGCTTGGGGGAGCTGCCTGCCCTGGGCTATGATCCTGAATGGTATCAAATGCATGCTGAGTGAAACACAGGAGCAAGCCAGTGAACAAACAGCCTTCTTATAAGCTTTCTGCTGTGGCTCTGCCTCTTGTTCCTGTCTTGGCTTTCTTCAGTGGACTATGACCCAGGATACACAAACCAAATAAATCCTTTGGTCATTTTTTAAAAAAAACCACAGCAATAGAAACCCTAATTAAGACATCTGTCTTTGTGTATGTGAGTTTACATTTGAGAGTGCATATCCATGTGTGGACATAAGAGTGTGTGTGTCTGTGTCTGTGTGTCTGTGTGTATACACGCACTGCCCACTTTCTTCTGAGAATGTGGACCCTATATGGTTGGTCAAATTGGGACTCTTTTCTTTCTGGTCTTCACCCTGTCTGTCACATCACCGCAAGCTCTCTAAATGATGCCCGATAAATGAACCCAAGAGCAAAAGATTAGGACCCAGGCATTAAGTCCCCCAGAAGGGGGTGAGGACAGCCAGCGGTACATATTTCCTGTATGTATAGTGTCTTGTCCATGTTTGCTCCCCTCAGCATCAGAGCAAATATGGGGTCTGCTTCAGGCTGCTTAGGCTAGATGGGATGCAGGGACTGGCAAGGGCAGAAAGCCTGCTGTTGGAGTTTGGGGGATGTTGAGGCTGTCTTCCTAGAGGGCAAGCATTGGCCCCTCATTGCTAGGGACTTTAAAATGCTCAACTTTCAGGGCAGTGGTTCTCTTCCAGGAAATAATGGTGGATGAATGAACTTTATACAATGCTATTCTTTAAAAAATAATTAAAAGTATTGACAGTTTCATGCATGTGTAAATATATTTGGTCATGTTTAACTTCATTACCTTCTTATCCCCCCCCCACCTCTTCCAATAAGTCTTCCTCTTACGTTTATGTCTTTTTAAAAGAGAGCCCCTGAGTTTTAATTATGGTGGCACACACTGAGCAGGGAAGTCATTGTTTTCTGGAGCATGGCCAACTTGCCAGTGGCTACCCCACTGAAGAAAATGACCCTCCTTCCCCAGAGGTGACTGACTACTAACAGTTCTTTAGCTGGAGTGGGGTCTCATGAGCCCCACCCCACCAATGACTGGCTATTTATGGTCTCAACCTCATACAGGTTTTGTGCATCTCTCTCCCATGCTGGGGATGGCAGGCAAGGGCTCTCTCATCAGGCCATACCGCAGTCCTTGCCTGTTTTCCTCCAGCCTTCTCTGGTGTCTTTCCAGGTGTTGTTTGTATCTCAGGGCCCAGGGCCCTGTCGTTCACCTGGCAGGAACATGTTGGATTTAGGGCACCTGTTAAATCATGGATGACCTCTTCACTACCTGCAGTCTAACACATACCTGGAATAGTGTCCTGTCCGTGCAGCAGGTGTTCCAGTGGAGGTCAGCCCTTCTGCTGGATGTACTTTGGCAGCAGTGGAGCAGGTAGACGGCATTTACTGGTGTGGAAAGATGCCTGCAGAGCACATTATTGCACAGGAATGCAGACCCTAGGCTGGGAGTCCAAGCGGGGCCATTCTGCGAAACGTCTCCACACTAGGCTGCCAGCTCCGAGCGAGAATAACTCGCATCTTAACATCCTGTTTACCAGGACGTTAATGGCTCCAGTGGACAAGCTCGTCAGCAGTTTCCCTTCACGTCCCCAGTCCTTTAGGCATCATCTCCCTTCTTTATTTGATGTTTTCTGCAGTCAATGCTTATTACCTTAATAACCATAAAAGTGTTATTTTTATATTTTTAAAGCCATTCTTTTGCACTTGGTACTGAAGGCGGTACCTTGTCTCCAGAACGCCTCCGACTCACCCTGCAGGAAGGAAGGTTGTCTGTGACATTTCTTGAACAGTTGTTAGTCACTCAACTGGGTGTGTTCGCGTAGACGGTGGCACTTTCTGATTGCTCTCTCCGAGTTTTCTGCCTGTTTTTTGGTGGTGCTGGAGATTAAGGCCAGGGGTTAAGCATAGAAGATAAATGCTCTGCCCTGGGCTCTACCCCAGCTTCTATTGTGACTCCCTATGGCTTACCTATGTCCCTGAGCCTGGACCCTTGGGATTTCTCTTATGAGGCTATCAATCATTGAATCCGGGTACTTTGTAGATCCAAGATGGCTTCGTTTCAACGTCGTTAACTCTTCTAAGAAAACACCCCATTCCCCGAACATGGTTTTCTTCCAGGATTCTGGGTGGATATGGATCTGGGAGACTGCTCACTACAAGTTCCTGGTGACATAACACACGAAGAATGTATTCTCTCCTCCTCTGGAGAGTTGCTCTCCTGTGACTGAAGGACCCTTGTGAAATGAGCAGCCAATGGGCAGTCCTTGCCCATCCTCTGCCTGGGGTCAGAAAAGGGAGCTGGGTCTATCCTGCCTGTCCTGAGATCAGAGTTGTGCACTGAGATGGACCAATGTATTAAGAGTAGTGATTCTCAACCTGTGGGTCATGACCCCTTTGGTGGGGGGTGTCACATATCAGATATTTATATTACGATTCATAACAGTAGCGAAATTACAGTTATGAGGTAGCGACACAATGATTTTTATGGGTGGGGTCACCACAACATGAAGGACTGTATTAAAGGGTTGTAGCACTAGGAAGGTCGAGAACCACTGGTTTAGAGGATTTTGGTGAGCTGCTCTGGTAGTCTGGACCCTTCAGCTCTGGTCTACACTGCCTCAGTCTGACTCCACAGCACAGAGGGATCCAACCTGCTGCCCCAGACGCAGACATGGATCCCTCTTCTGCCCATCCGTGAGGACCCTGAAGTCCGTGGACAGAGACACAATCCCTTCAGGCGTTACTGTTAGGAGAATGGAGGCCCAGGTGAGGGAAGAGTTGGCCTCAGCTCAGGTCCAGTAGTGAGTACCGAGTCCTGGGCCCATTTTTGCCTTTGCCCTAGTTTCTCCTGGCACAACTCGTGTGGGCACTGAGGTCTGTCTGGCTTTCTTGCCCCAGGGCTGCACTGTACCTTTTGGAGACAAATCAGCTCCTAAGTGTGTCTCTCAGCAGGCTTAGGACAGGCAGAGACTGGGCAGGGAAGTAGGGGCATGTGGCACTTTTAGCCTCCGCCATGAGATGCTGGCAGGAACATCAGTTGAAGGGGACACCAGGGTGACCATCGCAGGGCAAATTTAGGGTTGGTCATAGCCTCACAAGTCAGGATACTGAGGTCCACAGCAGAAAGGAAGTGCTTACGTCACAGGTGCTGGAGACCCAGCCAAGAGCACAGGTGAAGTTTGCCCCTGACCCACGTGGCTTGTCTTCCCATCAACCATCTTGTTCCTCAAGCAGCGTATTTCCAGCTCACTCCATCTCTGTGCCTCCCCTGGGGTTGGTGGACTTGGGTGTCAGTGGGAGTCTCTTATAGATGCCCTGCCACCCTGGCAGGGTTCTCTGCAGCAAATGTTCAGTGGCACCTGCTCAGCCCTGGCCGTGGGTAAGGAAACAGAACCAGAGAAGCCTGGAGACTCCTTGTGACCACACATCTAGGAAAGACAAGTGCCCAGACAAGCACACGGGGCAGGCTGGATCAGTGCCTGGGGAGCTCCTTCACTCCCCCACTATCATTCATTCACTCACTCATTCATTCATTCACCCCTTCATCCATTTACTTACCCCTCCACTCCTCACCCGCTCACACGCTCGTTCAGCTACCAACTTGCTCATCAGCTCACTCTCTCTTGGCTGTTCACAACTCCCCCCCCCCGTTGTTCACTCACACACTCACTCACACTCACCTGTTTACTTACTCACTCACTTGCTAGTCACTTACACACCTGCTCTCTCATTGGGTCACTCAGTCACCTGTTCACTGTCCTTCCCTTTTGCACACCTTCCTTGTCTAGCCCGGGCTGGCTGTTAAGGTACTGACATGGCCTCGATGTTGTCCCTTGCTCTGTTGGCAGGGACACTGGGCTACTTGATAGTAGGAAAGCTCTCCTTCCAGGTACACCTGGGTCTCTTGAGACCACACAGCCGGCTGTCCCCAGACACACCTGGCATCTGCAGGGAAGGCAGACAGGGAGAGAGGCAGTCCAGACAAAGGGAGGAAGAGAGCCTGTCTTGGACAGCAGCATTTTTGCGCCAACTCTCAGTCCCTCCAGTGGATGTGTTGGGAGCTACCCAGTGAGCCAGTGTGTGGAGGTGTGTACCCTTCCTCTGATCTGGTCTCTGTGCTGTTGACACAGCCAGAGATGCTCCTGCACAGCACAAGAGCATGTCAGCTGCAACCACTGAACTGTCTCAGGGCTTCTTCCGCACTCTGGGTATCAGGTATCCCACGTGACTCTGAATGTCAGGTTCTGGCTTGCCACGTTTCCTTACTCGGTTGATGTAGTTCATTATGGGTTAAAACAAATGTTCTGGTAGTGGTTTTAGATAGAAAGAGCGGTTTCAACGAGGGTGGCACTCCCAGGAGGCCCCCCTTTTCTGTGAGCATGTGGCTGTGGTGCAAGCGTCAGAATTGTGAAGCATTGACACACGGCCCATCAACTAACTTCATTTGCCATTCCATTTTCTGTGCTGGCAGTGACTTCCTGCTGGGTCTCAGGGTGAGGCTTTTCGTGGCGGGGCCCTTCTCCTACCCGCCTTGCCCAGCCACCAGATCTCTTGTGGAACTTCAAGCTGTCAAATGTGTCCCTGGGAGGGATCTCCAAGGGTAAGGGGCTCATAACATCCTCCTGTTCATACGACTTATCTCTGTGGATGCTGAATTTAGGCTTGGGTGATGATTATTAGGTTGTCATTCACCCCATCCACTTTCTACACTGTAATTTGGAAAGACATCCTATGCATGCCCCATACTTGAGGAATGGGAGGCATGTATCATGTCATGGAGGATGGAGAACCTACATGAAAGATGTAGAGCCTTCTAGAACAAACTATTCTATATATCTACACACTCTTTCTTTATCCATCCATCCATCCATCATCCATCCATCATCCATCCATCCACCCATCCATCCATCATCCATCCATCCATCCATTATCCATCCATCCATCCACCATCCATCATCCATCCATCCATCCATCATCCATCCATTATCCATCCATCCATCCATCCATCCATCCATCCATCCATCCATCTATCCATCCTTCTTGCCATTCATGTAAGCATACATGAAGTCAGTCATGCATATTATGAACTTCATACTTCTCTTTTCCAGTGGCCCCTGTGAGCCCCCATGGGCCCTGTCGCATCAGCTCTCTCCTACATTCTGGCTACATGGTACTCCAGGCTCAACTTGTCTACCTCTTACCCCAGCTCATTCTCAGCCATGTCCCAAGGGGTCTTACTGCCTCTCATTGGAGACGTTTCTGGAAACAAGACTTGGTTGCTGGGCTGCTTGCTGCGGCTGATATGGCACTGTTGTTGGATGCTTCAATTCACAGGTCCAGGAGGTGAGTGTGTGCACTCACCCACGCACACATCTAGACCATTCTCCCCATGTCCATCTGAGGTCCCGCCACCTCATTCCATTGCCACATGGACTATTCCGGCCCCTCATTAGTTGTCTCTGACCTCCCTCACCGGTAGGCATCTCCCTAGCTCTCCATCCCAGGGGTCATCTTTGGGGCACGAACAGGAGCGGAGGTGTGGCTGGCCCACCCGCATGTTGCAGTGCTGTGTCAGCTGGTGCATACACACAGTTCCTCTTGCCTTTTGCTTCCCAGACTCTATTCGCCTCAGAAGTACTTAGGTCAGCACTTTTTTGCTTGCTGTGGTGGGTTTTTGATCATGGTCTGTTTAGTTCAAAGCCTGGGAAGTAAAAGGAAGTGGTTTGAATCACCCAGCGTCTCAGCTCCCAGGGGCCCCTCTCTAGGCTGCTGGGCAGACATTCATCTTCCACCTGCCTATCCCAGACTGAACCCCGAGTCGGCCTCATCTTGCCTGTTAAATGACATTTGCTTACTGTGAGAATTCTTCTCCACAGCTCATCAACAGTGCTGCGGCTGCTACACAGTCATCCGGAGAGGCCCTAGGCCTCCACGAACAGAAGCGGTGGGCGATACTCCTCCAGGAGTGCCCGGCCAGCATCTCACGGGGCAGGTTAAAGTGGTGGCTGTGGCAATCCTGTGAGATTGAGAAGGTGATTTATGGATCTTACGGTAGGGTCTGAGCTGATTAGGAGAGCAGATGAGGCCCCTCAGGGCAGTAGGCTTGGGTGATGATCTGGGGGAGATAAAGGGATTGGGGACCTAGCTGAGTTGGTTAAATGTTTTGCTGTGCAAGCATGGGGATATGAGTCAGAACCCATGTAAAAACTGGGTCATGAAGAGGCTTGTTTGGAACCCCAGCACTGTTCCTAGCAGAGACAGGCAGCTCCACGGGGCTCACTGGCAAGCCGATGAAGCCTAACCTGTGAGCTTCAGGACAGCCAGAGAGCCTGTCTCAAAAAAAAAAAAAAGGTGGACAGTGTCTGAAGAAGATACTGAGATTACCTCTGGCTTTCATCCTCACCAACACATACATGTGTGTGCACCGACATGTGTCCATTGGTGTACGCACACACTAATGTGCACGCACAGAGAGAAAAACAGGAAGGAATAAAAGGGAAAATAAGAAAGATGAGCCAGGCTGAGGACATAGCCTAGAAACAGGTCCCTAAGGCGAGGGGTGTGGACTCCATGGGTGGGGTGTTAGAGAGGGATGCTGGAAATTATGTTGCGTAGCTCTTGGTAGCTGAGTCCATGGGGGACTTGGGGGGCTTTGAGCAGAGGTGAATCATACTCAAACATATGCCTTGGGTAGAAAGGAGGGGTGAGAGGCCCAGAAGCTGAGCTGGGGGTCAGAAAAGTGCAGCGGTCTAGGAGAGGACCGGCTGTATGTAGCTGATGTGGTCCTGGTGGATGATGCTGGAGGCCATGGTCCACACACCACCTGGATGGCTGGAGTTGCTCAGGTGGGCTACCCTTCATCTGTGAGCCATGTTTCCCCTCTGAAGATGTCCTGAGTGCAGTTTGTGGCTTCATGTTATCCAGTCCTGATCAGAAAAATTTCCCAAGCTCTTCTTGCCTCAGGGTCTCTGTACCTGTTGCCTTTTCCTGGGCCCAGGCAGCTCTCAGCTCAGGGGTCCTAAGCCTATTTTAAGCCAGCCTCCTGCTCTTCCTTTCCATGCCCTTTTTAGCCTGGGCTCAGACCCTGCTGCTCCTTCCCTCCCTCTCTCCCTCCCTGGCATCCTGGTGGGTCTGGGCTTGATACTGGTTGGGGGTGTAGATGAACCAACTTCTGGCTGTACAAACAGCCCTAACTTAGAAATGGAAAGCACACATAAGCTCCCTGGGGCTCTGGATTGGCTCCCAGCCTTTGAGCAGGAGTTGCTGGACTGAATCAGCTGAGAGGCGCCTTTATTTTGCAGAGGGAAATTTGCTGATGTTACAGGTGAAACTCAGAGAAAAAAGAGGGTTTCCGCATCGGTCGTGTCTCCAGATCCCTCTGCGACACTGATGGAAATGCTTCAGGCCTCTGCCATCTGCTGGCTCTTTGTTCTCCCCACACTCCATGTCCTCATGGGTGCAGAAGGGGCTGAAGCTCTCAGGATGAGGGAAGCTGTGGGGTGCTGTAAGTGGTGTCCAGGGCATTCGCAGAGGGAAAACATGGCTCACAGATGAAGGACAGCCCACCTGGGCAACTCTAGCCACCCACGGTATGTGTGGAGCGGGGCCGCCAGGATCACAGTATGTGTTTCTATAGAGCAGTGACACTTGCTACAGAACCCAAAGGGAGGCAAAGAGATTGACATCTGGGAGATAATCCTATCCATGAACCCCAAGTGACTCCACCCAGAGGAACAGGACCCCTGACTCTGGAGAATAGCCACACCCAGGGGTACACATCCCCACAGACTTCTGCACTGTCAGAACCAGTACTCCAGGGCACATTTGCCGGCCACTCATCCATTCATTGAGGAAGAGAGTTGCCTTGCACACCACAGTGCCAGGCCCTTACCTGGCAGGACCACATCAAGAGCAAGATCTACTGCTCTGGAGTTCATGGCCTCCCTGCACCCATGATTTAAACACACACCGGCCACTCAGAGACACTCACCAAGTGTCAATGGCTATTGCCATGATGTCCCACTGAATCTGCACAACCATTGCTATACACAGGTCCCTTTCTTGCCCCCATGACACTCCCACCCCTGCACACTCGTTCTTGTTGACCAGCACCCATCCCTTCATTAGACACTGAGGCCTCTATAGCAGGTGTCATCTTTTGTCTTTGTTCAGGCCCATGTAGGCAGGCCATGCTGGGGTCCAATGCACATGTCCATACCTTTTGAGCCCAGCCTGGTGGTTTTCTACATGGCAAGTTCTCTCCCTGTGTGCTTTGGTTCATTGGTCTTTCAAGCTTGTCTCACAGGGATGAAGAAGCTGGCTCATTTTCATAGCTTGGCTTCTGATTCCTGGGCAGTGCACCCCAGACAGGTCCTTTAACTAACTGCTCCAAGCCTGATCCCATCCAGGTAGGCTATAGGATGAAATCTAAGTCAGAGGCTCCAGGTGAACCCTGATTGAGGTCACCATGGTGAAGACCAAGGACTTTGCTGGGTGCAGGGAGGCCAGTAAAACAAGGCAGACTGTTCTAAGATCTCCACAGGCAGGTGAAGAAGGTTGCTGTGTGCTAGCCAATACTGTGAGAGTCACTGTACCCAGGCTATGCTTCCACAGCTCTTGGTTAGCTCTTACAATCCCATACGTGTTCTGGAGTTCAGTTGCTGAGAACAGTTTGGTTCCACCCCCATCCAACAACCGCTTAAGATCTATGGACCTTTGCAGTACTTGAATTGTAGACGGGAAGTCAGAAAATGGCTGTGGGGCTCACTATTGCATCAGCTGTGTCCAGGCTGGACATGGGCATCAGGGTGGTCTCAGTGTCAGCTCTGGGTTTCTTGCTGACCCCCACCAGTATTGTTTCTAATGCTTGTGTTTGCTGCTTGTGCAAGGGAGGAATGCGGCAGCCAACAGCCAGCAGCCTGGGTACTAGAGGAGCTACTGGATGGTGGAGCATAGGTTCTGTTCACTGCCATTGGAGAATCCAGCTGGTGAGGGGAGACTTTGTCCCTGGTCCTGTGGGAGGGCTGTCCCTAAAATGCAAGCCTGACTCCCAGCACTTCTTGTCCTGTACCCAGGACCTGCAGGCACTCTTGACCCCCCTTCCCCCCCCAGTTCACCTCTAATCATTCAGGTGTCTGAGCCTCCTGCTCTGTTCTGGCGGAGACTATGGACAGAGGTGCTCCCTCTTCAATCTGTGCAGGCTGTGGGCAGAGGCACTGTATCTCCTGCTGGAGTTGGGTGTGGGCTCAGACTTCCTGCTGGGGTCTGCTCTGTGATGGGTGTGAAGAGGCTGTTCCTCCCCTGCAAGTACTCAGCCCACTGGAACCCTCCCACTCCCACCGTGGAACTGAATTCCATCTGGATTAGCGTTAAGTCTATTAAAAAAAAAGGGGGACCCAGAAAAGTGAGAATTAAGTAGAATTTAATATTCATCCCGCCTCGGGAGAGAGCAGCTTTCCTAAGTTTAGAACTAATACAAGGAATCAGGAGAGAAAATATGGACAGGCTTGGCTGCATCGGAATGAAAATCTTGTGCGTGTCAGATAAAACTGCCAAAGCCAAAGGCCCGGGCTGCGCAGCCCAGAAAAGACATCTGCGGCAAGTGTGACAGGCGAGGCTTAATTTCTTTATTAAAGAAAGAGCTTCTCAACTTTCTCAGAGGATGTGGGAGAGCACACGAGGCTGTGAAGTTCAGGCTGTGTTCAAGAGCGGAAGGTAACCAAGGGAAGAGCCGCACCAGCGCCACGAGACAGGCAGAGTTTGGGCTGGGGGCAGGGCTAACAATGCCTTGCCATTCATTCATTCTCCCATTCATTATGTTAAAACTATTACTCCAATTATTGTTGTAAATTTTTTAAGTGTAAAATGTTTTGGATGTGTGTATGTCACTGTACCAGGCATGTACTTGGTGCCTGTGGAGGGAAAAAAATCGTGTTGGATCCCCTGAAACGGGAGCTACAGACAGTTGTGAGCTGCCATGTGTGTGCTGGGAATTGAACCCTCATCCTCTGGAAGCACATCCAGTGTTCTTAATCACTGAGCAATCCCTCCAGCTCCAGTAGATTTTTTTTATGTGGATTTTCTTTGGGGAGTATGTTTTGCTTTTAAAAAAGAAAGAAAACATAAATATAAGCGATATGTGCTCAGTAGTATCGGTGACCCATTATTATTGAGCAGTAGCCATCCCAGGCTGTGCAGCAAGCAGGTCCTGTGTAGCCACCCATTTACCATGCGCTAATTCTCCCCTTCCCACAGCAGCGTTTGCTCCTATTCTCATTTTAAAGACAAGAACACCAAGGCTCAGCAGGGTTAAGGTTAAGGGCAGGATGCCAGCTAATTGTTGGGGTTCTGATGGGTTCACATGAAGCTTTGGCTCCCAAAATCTTCAGAACAGGGGCCCTGGCCTTCCATGCTCCACTCCCACCTAGACCAGCCCTGAGTGGGTATGGAGAGGCCGAGAGAACCCTTGCCACTTGGAAAGGGAAGTGTACCCCTGCTCCTGTTGCTTCATCTTCTCTTTCCAGTAAACAAACAACAATGACAAAAACCTGGAAGGCAGTGCAGGCAGCTGAGATGGCTCCCCTCGAGGGCAGAAGGAGCCTTATGTGAAGTTGCCCGTGTTTGTGACATGAAAACAAGGCTAAGGTGTTCCTGGATTAATTGATTGATGAAACATCCTTAGACTCAATACAAGTTGGAGAAACTAACAGAAAAGACAAAAGCACTCAGAGGTAGCTGGCGAGTTGTCTCTGGATGGTGCGTGCTGTCCCGGGCAAATTCTCAAAATGGTTATACTGTGTACTCAGACAAGTTGCCCAAAGTCCTTGAAGGGCTTCCAACAGGATCAGACTAGGAGATGAAAGTCCCAGAAAAGAGCCCCAATGTTGGTGAGCTGGGTACCTTGATTCCAGGGTGTGTGTTCTGTCTTCTGCTTTGAACTTTGGAGTGACATCCCAGCCTGTCTGTGGGGGTATGGGTTTGGAGAACTCGAGAAAGTGGACATGGCAGGTAGCTCTGGTAGAAGGGACCAAGAGAGCATGGGGTGGTGCTCGTTGTGCCCAGGATCACAAGAGGCCTGTCTGGAGGCGGTATCTGTGGTGTCAAGCCTAGGAGGGAGGGCTGCAGTTGCTGCAAGATGAAGGCTCACGGGCATCTGAGAAGGTTTGAAAGTGCTTCATTTGCTGGGGGTCAGAGCCACTATGCAGAGGCAGAGATGGCTGTATAAGGAAATGCAGGTCCTTATGGCTCAACATGACTGTGGTACTGGGGTCACCAACCTCCATAAGATGGCCAAACCCTCTCAAAGCAGCTTCTACAAATCCTGGGTGTCTTCAGAACTTAAGTGAAAGATCTAGAAACAATTGCCCAACAGTGTTGCCAATAATGAGAGAAGAAACTGGTTTCTTAGGCTATCAATGTATTATTCTGAAGGAACTACCACTTTCCCCTTTTTGAAGGTGAGAAAAAACAAGAGACAGAGGAGATTCAGAGCCTGTGTCTCACAATCTGACATCCTGTCATCCCTGTGACCTGTCCTAAGGGCAGCGTTCTCATTATGACTCAAAGCAAGGATACCAACAGAGGGCAGGAGGGTGGATTCCTCTTCTCCCAAGGTTCAGGACTCAAGCTTCTCCATGTGGCCCTGATGCTGCTGTAGGGACTTGCACTTCTTTGGATGGCCTCACTGTGCCTCTTGGGAGTCAAGCTTCTCTAGGTGGCCCTGCTGCTCTTCTCCAGGGCTTGATCTCAGGACCTTGGAACTGACATGAAGTTAAGCTTGAACACTCTTTGGTCAGGTACAAGCCTCCAGTTTCTGCATCTAGCAGGTGCTTCAAGAAGCTCTTTGAGCTTCCAGATCCAGAGCACAAACACACTTCTGCTGGGGAACATTGGGTGGGAGGCTTGCCCGACGTTGAGCAAATTTAACCAACATCATCATCTCTTATTCCAAAGCTCAGCTCAACTCAATTTATCTCACTCACCCCAGATCCTCTCTGCTCCTTCTCTCCAGCTCAGCTCACACCCCAACTCAACTCCTGGTCATTTTCCATGTAATTTTCAATTCAAAACAAATAGCACCAATTCAGTCCATCCTAATTCTGTTCTATTAGGCCCCTCCTATTCAATCCTATTTCCTTTCTCCAGCGGGACTAAATTCAGTTCCTTCAATTCATTTCAATTGTCCCCATGCCAGAATTTTGTCTTTTAACCCAATCTTGCCACCAATTCAACTCACTAAAAATTTTCTCTTCTATCCAAGCTGACTCAACCGGTATTGGGCCAGCAGCTTGTTGTGCCCGCTGTAGTACAATGATCTCATTCTGGCCTCTAGGTCTGAGTTCCTGCACCTTATAAGGCTCCATTCTCCATGACATGGGTTGTAAAAGAACCCCCTCGAGGCAGCATGCTTTGGAAAAGAAACACCATCCACACATACGCTGGCCGTGGCAAAGCTATGCACATCTGTCACTTCCTGTTTTTCTCAGGACAGTGCCAAGAGAGAAAGAGATGTCTGTACCATGGCCACTACCTCCATGGCAGATAAAGAAAACAGACAATGTCTGCACCATGCTGGGGCCTTAGTGAAAACAGGTGCATGCCTTGAACTTGGCCTATTGATGGTGAAGCTCTTGTTTGACATTTACTCAAAAATACCATCTTCTGATAATGCTGTTCAACAATTCAAAAATGTTATGTGTTGGGCTGGAGAGATGGCTCAGTGGTTAAGAGCATTGCCTGCTCTTCCAAAGGTCCTGAGTTCAATTCCCGGCAACCACATGGTGGCTCACAACCATCTGTAATGAGGTCTGGTGCCCTCTTCTGGCCTGCAGACATATACACAGACAGAATATTGTATACATAATAAATAAATATAAATAAATATTTAAAAAAAATGTTATGTGTTTGCTATGTCCTAAGGCTTGAAGGTGAGAGCATCTGCTATGATTCTACCCTTGGGCACCTAAGGTTCATTGTAGAAGGTGGCAGGCCACATGACCAGTGTGGTTATTGAGAGACTTCTGTGGGGAGGGAGTAGTATGCCTACACAGAAAAGACATTGATCAAGGCTGCTGAACAAATGCTGTTTCCCCTAAGCATCAGAGATCACTCTCATCTGGGGCCAGGCACTTGCTTGAGGCTTAAGCATCCTACATAGTCCTTCCCATGTTTGTTATGGACAGCAATGAGCTGCACACCACTATTTCCACTGCAGATTCTGCAAACATTGCCTGTCCCCTCCGTTCCTGTTGTACCATGACCCAGTCTGTAGGTAACATCTGGCTTGGTGCCATTGCTCCAGGTACCTAGCTCTCTAGTCCTTCTGGTTCTCTGACTTGTGCTGTGCTGACCCTGCTTGCTGTGCTCAACATTGCATTTTTTGCCTTCTTAGCTGAGCTCTGGCCTTCCAGAAGTAGCAGGGCTTTGACAACGAGGCTAAGAGGATAATCCAAGAAGTGGGAACAAGAGCTTAGTGCCCAACAGAGGATAAATACAAGTGAAATTAGGGCAATGCAAATCAGAGGACTGAGTAGCCAGAGAGTTTGGGGACATCTAATTTTCTTATAGAAGACTCACATTCAGAGCAGAAATAAGGTCAGTATATGTGATAACCTCTTTCTTTTTGTATGTGTGTGCACATGTGTGTGAAAGTTCATGTGGTGTACACACATGTGCCATGCACATGTACATATATGTTCTTGTGACAGGGAGGTCAAAGGTCAAGCTCGAGTATTAGTCCACAGGCATCATCCATCTTGCTTTTTGAGACAGGGTCTCACATTGGCCCAGAGCTCTCTGTAAAGGGCAGGCAGCAAGTCCCAGGGATCTGTCTGTCTCCGCCTTCCTAGTGTTGAGATTACAAACAGGTACCTTCATGTCTGCTTTTTAAAAATATGGGTTCTGGGGTCAGACTCAGATTCTAGTGCTTGCAAGTGCAAGCACTTTGCCAACTGAGCTATCTTGCTAGCTCCCTATCTCTTTTATTTTTCATCCACCAAATTATTTGGCTTTGTCTCTGTCCCAGTATTGGAGGGATTGGAATTTCAGCACCTGTCTCTGTGGACAGCTCCCCGGAAGGCTTGGTTGTCAACCTAACCCCCATCCTTGTACCTTAGTTGTCCTAGCTATAGTCCCAAGAATCCATCTCTGTGATGACTAATCTGGCCTGGTGCAGCTAGGTACCTCCAAGATATAGTGGATATGCAGGGTCTCTCCTGAGAAGTAGACAGAACTGTTGACTCTCTCAGTGTCACGGGGACCCCAAGTCCTCACTTGTTACATGGGATGCCTTGGGAGGTGTTGGGTCACTTTTTCAGGTGCTCAACAGAAAGTTATATGTTATAATCTTACCCCATTGTCCAATTTGGGATCCAGATGGTGGGGCGGACAGACGGAGGAAACAGTCTCATGAGACTCACCTTAGTGATAAACCTGGGCAGGAGACCCCAGCTTGACATTTGGCCAAGTCTCCTCTGGCATTGCTGATGTGGTGAGGCTGAGGCTTGTGGTGACTCAAGGAATGGGGAATTTATAGTGTGATGTTAGCCATGACAAGACACAAAGGAGCGAAGGTGTCATTGGGTCGTTTTGTTGCTGCTACTGCCCATGACTAAGGCTGGCCTCTTTTCTTATGAGAATGAACACATACCCAGAGGCTGGTAGAGAGAAATGGAGACCACTTTAATGGAGGCTGCTGCTGGCCTCCAATGCTCCTTGTATCTGCGTGGAGAATGTCTTTGGATTACCCGCTGGCTTTTCTTCCTGGACTAGAGATCATCTTTATGTGGCTGTCACCTCAGCTGGGCTTCAAGATGGCTTTGCAGGAGCTACCATTTCCCCAGGGATATGTGACTCATAGGTTGCATGGGCAGGTGCCTCCTGGAGGGCTTGTCCACAGACCCAGAGGGGGTAATTTCTTCTCCTTTATGGAGCTCTGCATCAAAACAAGCAGTTCTAAGGAAGACTGGGCCAAGAGTCCTTTCTCCTATCTCCAAGGCCCACTCCTCCTGGGCCTGCATATCTGGACCCTTTGGTGAAGAGGCTGGGAATTAGGAAGTGCAACTGTTTATAGCATCTGCATGCCAGAGGGCCCTGAGCCCTCCTACCCACCCTCCCATTGCAGGCCCAAGCTAAATTTCAGCATCTGTCTCCATGGACAGCACCCAGGGCCTAGAGCTCTCAGCATCTGCACAGACATCCTCTGCTTACACATGGGCCAGCTGCAGTATCAGCCCCTGCACATCTGAGAGCCACATGCTAGGTTCCAGGCAACAACCCTGGAGGTGGGCATGGTTCTGCACTTGAAGGTAAGAAGCTGAGACTTCTATAAAATTGGAACGTGATTAAGGCCACTTTGTTCACAACTCATGATACCCTTCAGGCTCTTTCAGAGTGGATGCAGCTGCTGGGTCATAGAGGCAGCTGATGCTCACAGTTTGGGAGTCAGGGAGCCTGATAAGTGGGACAATGCCCAGGTCAGTACTCAGGTAAGAGCTGCAATGGATTCTTCAGGGCAGAGGAGGGCAAAGAAAAGCCCACAAAGCTTTCCTTGTGGGCTTGGTGCTGAGCAGAGGGTAGGAAAATGCTGAGTACTTTGGCATCTATGTAGGTAGGAAGAAGAGTGCAAGACCTGTGTTTGAATCCTGGCTCTGGTGCGGCTGAGAGATCCCGAGTTCTTCCTTCTGTACTCATGTGTGTGCTGTATCAGTGGCTGATTCTCGCTTGGCCCTGTTCATTGCCTGTTGCTCATTGGTTAAGAGAATCACCAACTCCAGTCTGGACCAATTAAAGTGCTCTGCTAAGATTCCTAGTCACAAAGACTCTGGGCCTTGGCTTGCTCTTCAGTGTGAGATGCAGCCATCCTTTCATGTAGGTAGAGAAGGAGGCTGACACTCAAAGGTCAGAAGGAGCACTTGATGGTGACCTAAGATAGTGCTTCATGGAGCCTAGATATCCTCAAAGAGAAGAGCCCACATGTGCAATCTCAGATATTCCCGTCACGTCCATCCTGTCATTGCCTGAGTCCTCACACTCTGGTACTCCCTAACCTTTTCTTTTCTTGCTTTATTCTTTTATGTATATGAGATTTTCCATGTGTTCATGTCTGTGTACCATATGTATGCCTGGTGCCCACAGAAACCAGAAGAAACTGCATCCCCTGGGGCTGGAGTTGCAGGAAATAGTTTTGAGCCACCATGTGGTGCTAAGAATTGAACCGGGCACCTCTGGAAGAGTAGCCAGTGCTCTCTACTGCTGAGCCATCTCTTCAGCCCCCTGTAATTTTCTAATTGTGCACCTCTTACCTTGATGATCTCTATGTTATCAGTGCTGAGGTCACTGCTAGCTAAGTAGATACTCAGTCCTCACACTGCAGTCACCTCAGACACACTCAGGCCTCACACTGTATGCAACTCATACACACTCAATTCTCACACTGCACACAATTCATACACACTCAATTCTCACACTGCACACAACTCATACACACTCAATTCTCACACTGCACACAACTCATACACACTCAATTCTCACACTGCACACAACTCATACACACTCAATTCTCACACTGCACACAACTCATACACACTCAATTCTCACACTGCACACAACTCATACACACTCAATTCTCACACTGCACACAACTCACACACTTAGTCTTCTCACTATAGACCTCACAGACATCCAGTCCCCATACCGCCCACACCTCCTACACATTTCTGCCTCACACTGTTAGGGAGAACGAGAGACTTCTTTTGGGCTAGCTGAGTAGAGGTGGTGGCTGCTGGGAGCTTTGGAAGCACTTTTCACCTCTGTCTGTGTTTTTCCCCTGCATAAAGAGAAGACCTGAATAACAGGGACGTCTCTGGTCTGTGTTAGTCTCTTTGCCCCTCAGCATCTGGTTTCCACCTGCAGATTGAAAGATGGAAGCCAGAGCTTGGTGCTTGGCAGCCCCTCAACATGCTGTGGGAAGCTGAATCTCATATGGCTCATTGTAGAGCGGAAGAGAATCACAGCCCTGGAATGTGGGTCTCTCCTCCTGACACACACACACAGGGAAGTGGGGATGAATTTGCCTCTCTTAGCATCTGTCTCTCCAGCTGGGAAGTGCATACTTGAGGAGGTCAGCCTTACCTCCCACAAGTAGCATCTCTAACAACCCGACTGATCTTCTCGCTCAAAGCACAGGATGCGAGCGGCCCCCTGACAGCTCACCGGGTTGAACTCTGATGGAAGTTCAAGGCACTCAGACTGCCTGCCTGCCTCAGGATGACTTTGGGAGGCCCAGATTTTTGAAGATCTACAGAGGAGGGAACTGAAGAGCAAGGGAGGGTCTGTGGCTCTCTGAGTTGCCCAGCAGGTGTGGGGTCCACCTAGGGCAAATCCTTACTTGATCTGCTCCTCTAACTTGGGGTCTTTTCTAACCTCTCTCCACTCATCTTGTGAGCTTCAGGGAGGCAGTCAGTGCTGGATGCTATTACCTGTCACCCAACAAGTTGGGCCGAGGGGTGGGGATGAATTGGAGGTCTGTTCATTGTCCTGCTTTCCCAGCATCTACCACCCTTCCCCAGACCCTTCTCACAGTGCCCAAGGCTCTCGGCACAGCCCCACAAGGTAAATAGCGGCAGACAGAGTGGCGCTGTTTAGGCGTGCCGAGGCAAGAGAGCCCATCCCTGCTGCCAGCCCGTGTGCCGGTGTGTGCAAGAGTGACAGGGATAATTTCCCAAACACCATCTGAGCCTGGTGAATGTTGATGAGGGTGGTGGTGTTTTTAAATTTTAAATTAGAAATTACATTTTTTTTCCCCTGCCAAAATAAAGATGAGAAACCAACTGAGTTTGGCTCTGAAGGTGGCTGGAGCCGGAGAAAACACGTCTGCCAGGTTCTGTGTTGAGCAAACAGGCGGGGAGCCTGGGGAGCCGTGGAGGTCAGCCTCGGGCCCTTGTCTGGCTCTCACTGCAGCCATGTGCGGCCCATGCTCACAGTGGCAGAGGGCTGGGGCTCCTGGTGACCTGATGTGCACCAGAAGCTGGCTGCAGAGGGGGGCTAGTGACTTTTCTTTGGAAGCAGGTGTGAGGATGCTAGTGAACATGGGGAGGGCAGCCTGGATGCTCGAGATGTTGCTCCTGGCCCTTCCAGCACCTTGGTTATGTGGATATCTATACTCGAGTGAGAACTGAGGCAGGCAAGCTGGCTGTCCTGGGGAAATGCTGGTACATATTCAGAAGCAGGAATGGGGCTGCTGGGGACAGCTTCTCCTTTCCCTAGCACTTCTTGGTTCTGGTGCCTCTGATCTCATATAATCTTTGCTTGCACACCATCACCAAATGAGGCTAAACACTGTCCTCCCTCAACATCTTCCAGAGGGTTTTTCAATCTTGTCACTTCACTGTACAATTGAGGAAACTGAGGCCCCAGGAAAGAAGAAGGTTGGCAGTGGTTTGGGGCCCGCTGGACCGCAAGGTTCCTGCTCAGGTTCCCCTCTCTTCCAAGCTTCAGTTGGGTTCATGCATGCAAAGATCATGCCTCTCCCCGGCTGAGGTTCCCAGTGTATGTAAGTGCTCTGGCTCTGCTCACCTCTTTCTGGTTGTCCTGCTTCAGAGCCTCAGCTTCAAGCCCTTTTCTCTGCAAGGGGACCACACCCCACTGCCTCCTGCCATTCCTCAGATGCTTTAATTTACTTTATCTTTACCCCTTATGGCCTCTTCATCACATCAACTTCCAAAATAGAACAAGGAAGAACAGCATGAGAACACCCAGGTGACTCCAGCCCCATCCCTTGGGAGAGCTGTCATTAGTCTTCCTGTGAGCCCTGGGTTTGGTTTCATCTCCAGCTTGCTCCTGTCCATGTACACTTGGGGAGTTCATTCCCCACTCTGCCCTTTTGTGACTTTCTACCTCCAGGTCTCCAGAGCTCTTTCTGTTTCCTTGCTTCTGCAGAATGGAGTCGTGGCTTGTTTAAAGCAAAGCCTTTGCGGGTTTGGTGATGTACATGGGACCGACGTGGTAGTGCTGGTGAAACTCTGGGCTTCCTGAAAGCTGAAAATTCTCATGCCATGTCTGGCCACCTCCCAACATAGCCTGACTCAGAGCCACATAAGACACCGCACTGCTCTCTCTGGACTAAAAACCAGGAGGCACCAAGACTTCGGGGTCCCCCAAATTCCCTTCCAGCCCCTTAAAGGGATCTTGGACCATGTCTGTGGGCTCCTTCTGGAGTCCTAGACTCTGGCTGGCCTTCAAGACTACTGCCGTGGAAGATTTCACTGAGGGAGTTGAGAGCTTTTCTATGAATGATGAAATTATGTAGATGAGGGCAGGCAAGTGGTTGCAGGGGTGAGGTCAGGTGAGGACGGGCATAAGTGTGGAGGGCAGCTCTCTAAGCTTGCCAGGTCCTTGGGGTTGTGCTACTTACTATAATGGTGGCTCTCAGAGTGTGTGGGAAGAACTGCAAAGAAATGCATGCATACAGAATAGACACAGAGAAACTAAGTATATAGATACACATAGACACACAAATACACTCTACACATAGGCATATGTACATACATACATACACACAGACATGATGCATATAGACGCATACATAGATATACATATATCCTACGCTTAGAGGCATATATAGATACATGTTACATGTATAGATGTATATAGGTGCTATGCATAAAGGCAGATCAATCTTACACATATAGATACATATAGACACACACGAATATATACTATGTATACAGATACAAAATTATTCATACATATACATTATGCATATAGACAAATACATACATTTTTATGCATATTAACACATGTATATGCACATATAGACATATACCTAGAGATAACATTTACATACTGGCACAGATACAGAGACACACATACATATACATATATAAGTACATAGATACAAATATACAAGAGGCTCATATGTATACAAACACACATGTACATTTAGGTACTTGTATACATACACAGGGACATGTGTACAAAGATACACATGTACATAGGAATACATACACATATAGGCCCACACAGACATATACACACATAGACACAGCCATATGCATCCACAGAGGTACACTCATATACAGATACACATATACACAGGTGCACACACACATCTGGTAAAAGGCTTAGGGTCCTATGGTCTGGACTGGAGTGGGTTTGAGTTTCCTGTGTGCCGAGGCTGGAGAGGGCCTGGATGATGCTAGGTGACAAAATTCTCTTTTGTATCATCTTTGCCACTTTCTGAATCTGTACATTCCACAGCAAAAGTCTGACTGGGTTTGGTGGGTTTCAGCAGAGGGAAGTATATGCTGGGGAAGGACACTGGTACTAGGTAGGAAGGATTGAAGGTGGAGGGGTGTAGGACTCCCCCACACCAGTCCCACAAGGTGGTGGCCTGACTCAGGTTGGGAGAGGTGCTGGGTATTCGGGGAGGGTTGCTAGTGATGTCAGAATGGGGTTCTGTGTCATTCACAGCTCTGGGGGCTGGAGGCAGAGCTCTGGGCATCTCCATACTGCACTCTGGACCCGGAATGCCTCTACCTCTCTGGTGAGCCCGATTCAGGTGTTTCAGAGGGGAACCAGGCTGCTCTAGACAGCACCCCAGCACCTAGGAGAGCCTGAGACAGCATCACCTTTCTTAGGCCAGTCCTCTTTAGGAAAGGCTGCAGCTCTCTGGAGGACAAGAGTTGGGGGAAGCTATGGTGGAAGTACTTTTCTATAACTTCCCTTCAATGTGGTTCATTGCTCTGTAGATTGGGGGTGCTTTTACAGCAAGATAATGCCCCCATCTCTTCATTTGATCTACAGTCTACCATTACCTCAAGCACCCCAACCTGGCCTCACTCCTCTGGACCTCTAGAATCCCTTTTCACGAATGTCTGACCTGCAGACATTCCCTTTGCCTCAGGATGGAGTCCAGGCCATGTTACTTGCCTCTGACGACCCCTCCTGTCACATGCCTCTTCAGCCTGGGTAAGCCCACTGCCAGGCCTAGTGCAAGCTCTTAGGCACTGGCTCGTCCCTTCCCATTTCCTTTACTGGGCAGTTCTGGAGTGAGGCCAAGCTTCTTCCACTCAAAGGTAGGCCTTGGACATTGTCTTAGTCAATATTCCGCTGCCGTGAAGAGACACCATGACCACAACTCTTCTAAAGGAAGACATTTAATTGGGGTCGGTTTACAGTTTCAGAGGTTTATTTTATCATTATTGTCCATTATTGTCATTGTGGGAAGCATGGCAGCACACGGGTAGACATGGTGCTGAAGAAGTAGTTGAGACTTCTACATCTGGATAGGCAGATAGCAAGTAGAGAGAAAGACACTAGGCCTGGCTTGAGCACTTGAAACCCCAAGCCCCACCCCCAGTGATACACTTCCTCCAACAAGGCCACACCTCCTAATTTCTGTCAAGTAGGGCCACTCCCTTCTAAGCATTTCATCTATGAGCCTATGGGGGTCATTCTTATTCAAACCACCACAGACCCTGACCCTTTCTCTCTCAGCCTCCCAGTAGCCGTGGACCAGCTGCCACCTAGCAGAGAGTTATGCTCAGTGTGACGATGCCCTCATGCTGGCTCCATGTGTGGGAACAGAATGTGGCGACAGGTGCTACATCAGTCAGTGACATTTGTGCAGAAAGATCGGTGCCCTGATCACAATGGTGAGTCCAAAGACATCTTGGAAAAAGTCTTAGGAGAAGGTCAGATCCTGATCTAGGGTGGGTAGCTTATGGGCAGCCAAGCAGCTGGCCAGGTGTGCAGGTCAAGAGTGAGAATTTGGGTTGTGGTGCCCAGCACAGCAGGGAGGGGTGGGATGTCAGCCAGAGCTGATCTAGATAAGATTGACTACAGTTTGCTCTGTTTCTATTTCCCAAGTCCTGAGATCCTGGCTTTACATCCACACTCCTTGGGGAACTTCAGGGTTGATAGAGATATCCATAGAACTCACTACCAGGTTTCTTTCCTCTGCCTAGACCTCAAGCAAATAGGCTCAGAATCCATGGTCCAGTTTCAGCTTGTCATTTGTGGGGCACAGGGCAATGTCTTGGCTCTACTGAGACCACTTCCTCTTCCCCATCTACAGGAACAGTGGAAGCTCAGACTACAGGGGACCACCAGAGATTAATGATAACCAGGCCCCTAAGGGTTGCAGAACCCAGCAGCTGGACACCGAATTTCACACTGGATGTTGAGAGTGGCCACTTCTTTACACTTCCTATCCCTGCTGTAGGCCAGACTGGGACCACTGATGTTCACTTCCCCCAACTGTGGCCTGCTGGCAGGTGAGGAGGGAAGAAAGGACTTTTTCATAGAGGAACCAATGCCTCATCATGTCAATTCCAATGCCAGACATAGGACCCTTTCCCCTGCTCCAATGCCATCTGCAGCCCAGACAGGGAGGTGGGAGCCAGGTTGAGCCTCAGCTGTAACCTCAGATGGAAAGCTCCCATGAGTAGCTGAGGCTCAGGCCCAGCTTAGCAGAATTTGCTGGAGCTTAGACAGAAGCTGGATAAGTAGGAAGTAGGAGAGGCATATCTATCCCCGCATCTCTGCCCAAGTATCAGCCCAAGGGGGTCTGGCCTTGGTCACCTGCTCTGGAGGGGAGGTGACTAGTCCCTTTCTGGGTGTCTCAAACAGGAGCCTACCTCCTACTTCTTGTTCTTCAAATGTCTCAAGACTACAGAGAGACACGTGTAGGGAATGGGGTCTCACAGATCTATAAGCTGAGCCCTGATCCTCATCATGCAAGACTCTTTATTCTACTTCACACTGAGCCCTGGTCCTGGTCCTGGTCCTGAGCTTGGGAATGCTGAAGACTTTATCTTGAGATGCAGCACAAGCTTATTCCTTGCCCTGGCTCTTGTCTTACTTCTCTGTCACTATGATAAGGCATGATAAAACCACGACCAACAAAACAGTCCTAGCTAGTGTTGCTATTGCTGTGACGAAACACCTATGACCAAAAGTAAGTTAGGGAGGAAAGAGTTTATTTGGCTTATACTTCTACATCACAGTCTATCACTGAAAGAAGTCAGGGCAGGAACCTGGAGGCGGGAGCCACATGGGAGTGCTACTTACTTGCTTGCTCAACCTGCTTTCTTATAGAACCCAGAACCACCAGCTCAGAGGTGGCCCCATCCACAATGGGCTGGGTCCTTCCACATCAATTACCAATTGAGAAGATGCCTATAGGCATTCCTGTGGCTGGAGTCAATGATGGGGGCGTTTTCTTACTTCAGGTTCCTCCTCTCAGATGACCATATCTTGTGTCAAGTTGACAAAACTAGCCAGCACAGCAACTTAGAAAAGAAAGTGTCTAATCGGGCTTACAGTTTCAGAGGGTTAGAGTCCAGGACAGTGGAAAAAGGCACGGCAACAGGGAGCTCGCATTTTGATCTGGAAGTAGAAGACAGAGAGATAGATTTAAGTCTTAAAACCTCTCAAAGCCTACCTCCAATGGCACACTCCCTTCAACAAGGCCATACCCCCTAATCCTTTTCAAACAGTTGTACCAATTGGGAACCACACATCCAAACATATGAGCCTGAATGCCATTCTCATTAAAAATACCACAACTTAATGTTGAGCCTCAACTCTGTTCACTAAATGAGTGTGGCCCTGGTCACACACTGAACTCTATCCATGTTCACACACTAAACCTGCCCATGCCCGCACACTGGTCCTTGATCCTGGCCACACACTGGTCCCTGATCCTGGTGCCAACTGAACCTGCCCATGCTGACATACTGGTCCCTGATCTTGGTCATATACTGAGCCTGACCATGCTCACACACTGAGCTGGTCCATACTTACACACTGGTACGGATCTTGGTCACACACTGAGAACAGTGAGCTCTGAACCTGGTCAGCCTCAATCCTCTCCAACCTGGAAGCTAAGGAATTACGTGCAGTGTGAGTCTGGCTAAGTTGCCTTTCCTTGTCTTTGGGACTCAGGTCACTTCCAGTAGGAGAATGAGCTCTTTGCCCACAATGTCTAAACATTTCAGTTTGGGTCGCTGTCTGGAAATAAGATAAAGCAGGCAGCTGAGAAGACTGGGGACTTGATTTCCTCTTCATACCTTCCACCCTGGTCCTGACATCCTGGAAGACAGACCATTGACCTGTTTTATAGATAGGAAAACTGAGGCAAAGGTTCTCTGCTTAGGACTACTTGGGGTCTCTGGACCTTAGCAGCCTTGCTCACCATTCAGATGGCTCCTAATGAGAGCCCAGACATTCCAGGGGCCCTGCGCTTCGACGTCTTCCAAAGCTCCTGTGATCTAGTGATGCTTCCCTCCTGGCCTGCAGCCTGGTCTGGTGTGTACAGAGGAGGCAGGTAGAGTTAAGCCTCCCTCTGCACCCATGGATCTGACATTTTAAGTGTTCATCATGAAAAAGAAGACCTTTTGACCCCCCTTTTCTCTCCCTAAGCCTCTTGAGAGCCACTCCAGTGTCTAGGATGGACCTGGACATCTCATGCAATTGAGTGACCATGATCCTTCCCTGTCTTCTTCCCAGGTCCTCCAGGTCCCAAGGGCTCAGCCAGCAGAAAGATTCTTTATGGTTCTGGATCTCGGCCAGCAGGGAGCCAGTGAGGGATGGAGGGTGCCAACATGCTGGTCTCAGCATGTATCAGCCCCCCTCACATAAATACGCAGCCTTTAAAATTTAATAAAAAACATACCAATTATAAAAGCTATTTACCCAGTCAAATCAATCATAGGCCACGGCGTGTTTATGTCTGAACACCTGATTTCAGCTCATAAGTCAGTTTTATGTCCTCTTTAGGAGTTAACAATCCCAATGAGCACTTGAACTGATGGCACCTTCTTCCCAGGCCTGAATCAGTTCTCAGGCCAGTTGCATTCGCAGGTTCCCATCCAGGAAACCCAGTAGCCCAGGACTGGGACCAGAGCTTTGTGGCCTCAGTCCTGCAGGCAAGAGTCACATCTCACCTCCTTCAGGAAGCTTTCTGCGTTTGTGACTTTGCTCCTCAGTGTGAAGAAACAACTCAAGTGGAGGGAAATTATGTTTTAGCTCCCAGTTCAGGGGATAAGGCTTGTCCTGGCAGGGAAGGCTCTCAGCAGGAACACGAGGGTGCTAACTCACACCTGGGAGGACTAGGGAGTGGAGGGAGATGAATGTTGGCACTCAGCTAACTTCCTCCCCAATTTTGCATCCTGGGATCCTGTCTTGTAGGATGGTGCTGCCCCCACTCAGGATGGGCCTCCTCTTCCACAGTTAATCTTCTCTGAATAGGTAGGTACCCTATAGACACTCTCAAAATTGTATTTCCTAGGTGTTTAATTCCTGTCAAACTGACAATACAGATGAACCCCCACATCTCTGCCCACCCTGCCATGAGAGGTACCCTCTCTTCCTGAACATCAGTAAAAGAAAAATGGGTTTATCACTTGTGGTTCTCAGCACAGGGCCATTATTCAGGCCTGCTGTGGTGGAAGGATCCCAAAGAGACCCGAGGTCCCACTCTTTCCTGGCACTGCAGTCCTGGCTGAGGTCAGGATAAAGGTGGTCTTCAGGATGTAGGCTCTTCTGGATCATGGTCAGCTAAATACCCAGACACCAGGTTGATTGGAGGGAGCTCAGGGCCAAGGCGACAGTTGGGACAATTTGGGGGAGAGACTCCAGTGACTACTGATCACAGACGTGGCAGGAGGGGTTTACTATTTCACAATCTGTTTCCAACATTTGCCCGACTGGTGGCCTTGGGCAGGCTTTTGGAGTTCCCATTTCCTTATCTGTGCAATGAGAGTCAGCAGGGCTTGAATGAATCAGTGTGTCTCAGTACATGTCTGCAGTATGCGTCACCTCTGTCCCCACCGTCATGAGTGGCATTGGTTGTGGGGTCAGTTTGGCTTAGAAATGCATAGACTGATAGGCCATATTTCTAGGTTTGAGTCGCAGCTCTGAAACACCATGTGTGATGCTGGACAAAGTCATTTAGCTCTTGTTGTGCCTCGGGCTCCTTGTGAAGACTCAGGGGCCACCAGAAATATCTGTCAAGGTTAGAGATGCATTCGAGAATGGAGCTCTGAAAGCTGGAGCTGAAGCGACCGCGCTGAGCTACAGCAAAAAGCTAATGGCACTAGGTAAGCAAGCAAACTTCCGTAGAAGAGGATTCGATCTACGGCTGAGACATCCTAAGCATTTCCAAAGTGTGGGGTCTTGGCCTGATCTGCCCTGGCAGTGTCGCTGTGCACGCGGTGGGCAGTGCCTGTCTGCTGCTTGCTGTGTCTCTAACACGGGCCACGGGACAGCTTCCCGAGGAGAGAACTGAGACATGGGGTGTAAGCCATGTGCCATGGTGCCTGCCACAGGGCAGGATTCACAATAGCCCAGTGAGCTCACTGTTGAGTGCCTGCTGGGTTTCATGACCAGCTAGGCAATTTGCATATTTTACTCTATTTAATTCTGCTAATGTCATGTTGGTTTTTTTCTAAGGAGACTTTGTAAACATTTCCCGTTTCTCCTTTTGCAGCAGTTAGACTCAGTGGCAGAACACAGAGGCAAAACAGCAGAGGTATAAATGAACGGAAGGCCCTTCTTCCTTCTCTTTTTAAACATTTTTTTTTTTTAAATTGAGTCTTCGGGAATTTCATTTCATGCACTTCAATCTCACTCATTTCCCAGTCCTTTCATGTCTGTCCTCCACCCCTGTAGCCTCCCCTCCCCAACAAAATCATAAAAAAACCAAGCAAACAAAAACCAAAACCACTCTGCTCCTCTCTTTTTCTCGCCTCTCCAATCACGTGTTCATTTGTCATAGTGATATTGGAATCTGTGGTGGGTCACAAGGCAGACCCTTTTGTCCAAACAGCTTTATTTGCAAAACATCCATTGTATAATGAGATGTTGGTTAGGTTCAAGGCCTTGGCTTCTGGAACTCCATCAATTCTGGACCCTCACTGAAACTCCTCTCAGATATCCTACTGTTACCCCAAGTCATAGAGATCCTGCAGCTATGGTTCCCTCAGGATCAGTCCCTCCACACTCCAGCAGTCATAGATGGGGAAGATGTTGGAGTGGGACAATGCAAAAGCCTAGATGTGGGCCTGGGTGGCCACAGCATCAATACAGACCCTGGCTACATCAGGACCACAGATACAGATAGTCAAGGCATGACCCTTGACTGCAGATCAGGCCCGGGCATCACCATGGCCTTAGGTGGCAGTGCTGTTCCCTCGGATCAGTATGGCCCAGCAGCAGCCTGGCTCTTGGATACCAACATGGCATCAGGTGGCAGCCCAGATCCTGGGCATCCAATGTGGGATTCCCCTCTGTATGCTGTGAATACCATTGGTGAATAAAGAAACTGCTTGGGCCTGTTGATAGGGCAAAACTTATGTGTGTGGGGAGGCGGGGCTCCTGCTAAACCACGTCTTCAAGAAAGGATGGAGATCAGAGGAGGACCAGATGCCTCGCACACAATCCTGTGTCATGTCTGAAGTTGTCCCCCCCCCCCCAGGGAGCTTCTGCTCAGTTTAAAGTAGTACTTCTCAGTTTCAAGACTATGACGGGCAGTGGCGTGTGGCTCACTTGGAGGAGAACTTCCCTAACATGTGCAAAGCCCTGGCCTTCATCCCCAGCACCACACTCCTGTAATCCCAGCACTTGGGAGGTGGAGACAGGAGGACTGAGGTCTCTATCTTGACCAATATGGGGAGCCTGAGGTCAGGCTGGCATAGAAGAGACTGTGTCTCAAACGAATAACAAAAACAAAACCAACCAACCCAAACCAAGCAGAATACCCCCCCCCACACACACACAAATGAAAAAGATTGCTGGTTAATTGAGCTGAATGAGCCTTTGTTCTAGGATGGGAGTGGCCTCCATGTTATGCAGGGCAGGACATTGCTATGGGTTAAATATGAAATGTCATAGGACCATGTGATTGAAGACTTGATTCCCAGGAGGGGGCACTGTTTTGTTGTTGTTGTTGTTGTTGGCTGTGGAGCCTCTAGGAAGTAGAGTCTGGCTGGGGCAGGGTCACTGGTGGCAGGACTTGATGATTAAAGACTGGCCCTGCTTCTGATGCAGATACCTGAGTGAGTTGGGACTAAGTCTCTCACTACTGTGGACCATGACTCTCGACTGTGATGGGCTGTCCTGTCAAACCTTTGGGCAAAATAAACCCTCCCTTTCTTAAGTAGCTTCTTGTCCAATATTTGGCTACAGGAGTTGGAAAAATAACCACTCCAGATCACCCCAGAGGTTAGTAACACTCTCCACTTGTGACAAAAGTTACCAGTGCTGTGAGGTTAGGGGAAGCAAATAGTCCTTGCTAAAGAATCTCTGATTTAAAGCAAAAATGGAAGAAAGATATCTAGAGAAGTAAGGTCCTTAGGGACCGTCAGTGGGGCTTCCAGGTTCCATTCCAGGGGCTATCCACTCTCCAGCCTTCTGTGGTCAATGGAGGTAGCCCAGGGTTAGCCCATGTCACAGTGCCCCCCCCCATAGTCTGGGAGCTGAGAGCAGATAACCACCATGTACCAAGCAGCTTCCTGATTTGGTCTCTGAAATCCTGGAACCCAAAGGGATCAGAGCATCAAGACTTCAAGGGAAGAGGGCAGGGCCAGCAGGTGGATCAGCAGGTGACAAGCCTGACGACATGGGCTTAATCTCCAGAATCCACACAGAGGAGGAGAGAATTGACCTTTCTGTAGTTGTCCTCAGACCTCCACATGGGCACCATGGCATATGCGCCTCTCCACCCCCACATACACATACGCTGAATAAATAAAATGGAATAAAATTTGAGAAAGAGGGCAGTTTACAGCCAGGCATACAGTAGACAGCATCACAAAGGGAAAGGCTAGCAGGCAAACAGGAACTTCTACAGTACAGAGAAGGAGGCATGTGACAGGCAATTCTCACGGGGAGAGAAAAGCTGCCAGCAAAGGCATTCTAAGGCTTGATAGCTTTCGTGTGTAACGAGTTTATAAGAAGTCCCAAGTAACACTCCCGATCCCAAACAGATTACTGGCCCAAGTACATGGCGACCCAGCCTGCAGGAACCACAAATGCAATTAGGAAACTAACTTGGAGAAGCGCTCCCCTCACTGGCAATAAAGGTATACATTTGGACAAAACGCCTAGTCTGGGGCACATGGGGGAACAGCCATTAAAGTGTGGCAATGGCTGGCATGTGTGGTGGGGCTGTGAGCTGTGTGCTCACGGTGGCATTGAGGGAGGGCAGGGACCCCCCCAGGGGCAAGCAGACAATTGTCAACTCACGTCACACTTGCGGAGACACTCCCGGAGGCCAGCGGGATGATTGCGAGGATGCCGTCCCAAGAAAGCAATCTGAAACACACAAAAAATATATATTTGTAACAAAATAATTAGAGCCAACCTAAGTGTTTGAATGTGGGGGGACGTTTAAGTAAACGGTGGTCTACCCACTTGAGAGAATATTACAGCCATTAAAAAATAACGTTTGTGAGGAGTATGCAAAGGAGGGTGCCCGGGGAGTGAACAGGAGGAACCTAATAGGTAATATAATACGATCCAATTCCAACCATGCAGAAATAAGACATCACACCATATTAAAAAAAGGCAACGAAACAAAGCGCATTAAAAATAATGGAAGGCCCTGCCTCCGGCATTGGCTTTGGCTGTCTTTGCCTGGTGGGCGGAGGCATGGTTTTATTTGTCTTATTTACTCTTCGTTTCCACATTTCTCCATACCTGGATTGCTTTGCCTTGCCAGACAGACATATTTTTGCAAAAGCCTCCCAAAGCACAAGAGACACGGTTTGTGGCGGATGATTGTTGCATGACCTGGGAAGACGCCACGATTAGTAAGCTGTGAAAAATAAATGACAGAGGAGAAGTCAGGCTTGCTGACAGCACCCCGCCCAGGTTTCTCCTCGCCCAGGGAGCCCTCGTCAGGTATGTGGTTGGAGGTAGGTGTGAACATGCCTGATAAATCCACGCAGGCAAGAAGGTGTTGGCCACCAGGGACCCTGGCTGTGTTCACAGGGGCACGTGCTGAACTCGAGACACAGATTGTAAGTTTGATAGGTATTTGTGTGAAGACATCTCTCTCAGGCACCAACCTGAGGGGGAGAGACAGATTTCACATTAACGACACAGCAGCTATTCTGACCTTTAGTCTCTGACTATCACATATGCAGGGTCACTAGACGTCACCCTCTTTGTGCCTCTGGTCCCAGCTTAATTATTGGTCATGTCATGATTTGGGTGAGAAATCACAGAATCGCCCCGTCCTTCCTGCCTTCTGAGGGGGTGTTCAGGGGCTCCTCGGTGGCTGGCTTCAGATGTGCCTGGATTGTCCACTTGGCACCTAGAATCTAGGTAGGAACCAATGGCTACTTAGAGAAGTCTGGGCTATTATGAACTTACTGAACAATTCAAGGGCCAGCTGGAGGCCAAGGAACATGCTAGAATGGCCACATCTCAGGCCATCCCTATGCAAACATGGCTTATGGTCTTCTGAAGCTAAGTTGCCGACAACAGTTCTGGGCACCTGGTATGGTCAGGAGCACGGCTTCTGTCACTTGACTATACCCAGCCAGGCCTTCTGAGATCGTTGCATGTGGCCACACTGCTGCCTCCCAACTGCCCATGGTTGGGGATACTAGGGTAGCCATTCACACGGGGGACAGTAGGCTGACTGGATTTTGTCTCCATAATAAACTGACCAAATGACCCTAAAGGTGACAAGGACTTATTTTGGCTCTTGGTTTTAATCCATGGTTAGCTGTCACGGTTCTATGGTAAGGGGAGAGTGTCATGGCAAAGGGAGGGTGTGGCCAAGAAAAGCTGTTCACTTCAGAGCGGTGGCTATGAGTGAGAGAAAAGGGACCGGGAACAAGACATCCTTCCAGGGCACACTTCAGCGAGCTACAGCTTCCAACCATGCCACACCCTGTAGTTGCTGCCATCTCTTTCTCAACAACTACACCCAAAAATGCAGCCATCAGAGGTTAACACATCGGGGTCAGGACCGGCACAGTCCAGTCACCATTGACATCCCATCAGTTGTCAACACTTGAGCCTACAGATGACATCTCAAGTTCAAACCCTCATGGTGGCCCCTGATTCTGGACCAGGAAGCTTCCCTTTCCTCTGAGCTTTGTCCTTAGCTGTGTTCTTACTATGATCCCATGTCCTCATGGGGAACTTCCTACCTTTTGTTAAATCTTGCAGCAAGTAACCCGCTTTGGGAGTTAACATGACCTGCACGGTCCAACAACACTACCATAGGACGGGTCCTCTCATTGCAATGCTAGTCTGTGATCTGGACACATCTCAGGGAAGCTGTAGTTGTCTACACTGTGTAGGAGGATGTTGTTTCCATTATATTTCCCTCCAGGGTGGTACAGATAGTAGGAGTGGCAGGCACAGGCACCCAAGAGCCCCTCAGCACCTGGCCAGTCCTAAAAACACTGATGATGCAGCACCCTTGGCCATCCCCACCCTACACATCTGAAGATTAGACCCCAGGTTGAGATGTCAGAAGCCCCATGCGAGGCTCACTCCCATTTACTATGTGGCAGCTGTGGGCCTTAGGTAAGCATCCCCACTTGCTGGAGCCTTAAACGGTACACTCTGGGCAGTCATGGGGTTTCTGAGGTCAGAGGGGACATCAAGGATCCCAAACCACAAAAGCTTCAGGAGAGCAACTCACTCATTCCACAAGCAGGACTCTTTCCCAGGGGACAGAAGACAGCCACACACATCTCAGCTCTGAGTCTGCATTCTAGGGCAGGGAGCCACCCGCCTTGGCTACCCTGTCTCCTTACCTCCTGCCCTCCTTTCTTCTATTTTAAAAATTATTTCTGCTGTGTCAAAGGTTCCCATGGCCAGACCTGGGGGCAGCTCTATCCATTGCTTTTTAGACTCACTGAGTGAACCAAGTAGTGGCCACCTAGGGAGGCCGGAAATGCAACAGAGGGTATCAGAGGCTGTGGGGCATGACAAGTACCACTCAGTGCAGTGCACAGTTGACACGTTGCCATTTCCACAGCCTGGAGCCATGGCTGGGCCTTTTTTCAGATGGGTAGGCAGCTGTGAGATGCTGTGGAGTAGCTTGCGTCCCCAAAGAAGGTACTCTGGGCTCAAGAGGGACCACCTTTCTAAAAAGGAGCTTTTAGCTCAGTTCAAAGCTACACTGGATAGGCTTTAAGTATCTGTAAAATTTCTTTGTATCTCTCTCGGGCTCCCAACCCTGCAGGTGCCACCCACGCGAGGAAAAGGAAGGAATATCCTATAAAGGATAACTAAGGCCGTCTTGGAGTTCTAGGTATCACAGAGCACTCGGCGCTGGTCAGGACCATGGTCAGTTCCTAGGGAGTAAGGTTAGGATTGGGAATCCACTTCTCACCAGGGCATATCCCTGCCAAACGCCAGGGACATTTCAGGGCTCATTCTTCCCTCAACACAGCGTTTAGGGGGACTGAGAAGAAGGAGAAGAGGAATAAAGAGTGTTTGAGGGGAGTGGTGGGGAGAGAATGGACAAGAGAAGAAAGAGAGCCAGAGAGAGCAGGGCAAGCATGGTGGGGGGCAGATGAAGGCTGAGCAGCAGCAGGGAGGGGCAATCTAGCCTGGAGCCACAGGGAATGGTGGCACCTGTTCCTTCCAAGTTGGAGGCAAAATCAGGTTGTGAAAATAGCCTAGTGGCCTATTCCCCTTTGTGCAAATCCTTCTCTCCAGCCCCTCTCCCATGATAGCCAGAGACATAAGCACCCTAAAACCCTGAGGGGATCTCTGAGCACCCAGTCTTGGCAAGGAAAGGCTTGTCGCTGTGACTTCCTGCACCATGGCCTGTCCTTCATAGACTGCCTTCGTCCTTCATGTGGAGAATGAACTCAAACCCCTGCCACAACTTCAGAGGAGTCTGCCCCAGCCCAGAGGACACAGCCCCTCCAGACTCCAGTGAGGGCAGAAAGGCGGTGAGGGATCCTGCCTTTGCTCTGGGATGAGAGTCCCTTCTCTCTGTTGTCCTTTCCTTTCTTCCCAGTGCTGTTGAGCTGTTGGGACAGCCTAGAAGGGCGTCATCCTCAGGTCCTCCCCTAGATTCCACCTTACAGGGGCAGCATTGCTGGGCATACATGCCACACCATTCTGTCAGGCTTCTTCCCAGAGCAAGAGACAAGGAGCTTCAAGGGCAGCTCCTCGGATAGACTGAGGCAGGCAGGCTATCTGCAGTGCTGGGGTCCAGGGGATCACGGGGCCATGGAAAATACAGCTGCTCTGGGCAAGGAGGGCCTGGCTCTGGGGGGCGGGCATCATCACGGGGAAGAATGATCAGTTCTGGGTGCCTCGGTGACAATTGGAGCCTCTTCAGGACATGTTGCAAAGGACAGTTCCCAGAGCACAAGGTCCAGGCCCATCTGAGGTTCCAAGGCAGACCTAGTACTCCACCTGTTCTTCTGTATCCGACCCAGGGATAGTGGCCATCTATTCTTGGTGTTACTGGTTCCCTCGGTACATACGGGACTGTTCTGAATTCCATCTTGAGGCTTAGAACCTAACAAAGAAATGCTGGAAAGAGCTAGCATCCCTGACACTGCTCGATGTCTGCACTGGCCTGGCCTAGGACCCCACCCAGCGGTGCAGGATGTGTGTGTCCTTGTGGGCTTTGAGAGGTGGTGCAAAGCAACCACCCAGTCTAGAGAAAAATACTGTCTACGACATGCTGGACCATGTGTATTTCCCCACAAATGCAGGCCATTTCTGCTTCTGTCGCTGGCAGAAAGCTTAAGACTATTTCTGATTTACTCCCATGTCCCAGCTTGTTTGTGGCCCACTTTCTTCCACTTCCCAGAGGGCCTACACCATGCTTCTAAAATGGCTTCTTGGCACTGTTACCCCTCTGCAGGGTTCTGAGGACTGCTCTGAGGCCCTTGGATTAGGTGAGAAAGTTGGGACCTCCCACCTTTTGCCTTTGGGATCAGACCCTCTGCTCCTGAGGGGTCACAGCCAACAGCTCTGTCCCCTGTCTCCCTAGGTCCTTTGTTCTGGCACTCAGGGAGGGTTTTCACCCTGCTTGACTCCAGCTACTTCAGAGTTGTGTTCTAGTACTCAGGGCCATGGGAGCATCCTTAGCTTTACTTGCAAAGCCCCCCGGCAACAGAGATCTTCCCTCCTTCCCTCCCTCCTTTCCTTCCTCCCTCCCTCCCTCTCTATCTCCTCTACTCTCATCTCTCTCTCTTATTCTCTCTCTAGCCCCTCCATTATCCACTCTTTTCTTCCCTCCCCTTTCTCCCCCTACCCCTCATATTGCCTGCCATATTCTAGCAATTTCTTCAGTATTTATTAAAGAAAGGAGGGCTGTCTTTGGTGTGTGTGGGGTGATCTTAGCAAGGCTCCCTAACGCTGACAGCACCCTGTAGCTTGGTGCCACTGGTTTTAGGGGTATGGCATTTCTGTCCCGCCTCCCTCTCAGCCCTCTGTGGCAGCAGCCCAGGGTGACAAAGGAAATCCACCTGCAAAGTGAGGGGGTGGCAGGCAGTCCCCAGGCCTCCCAGCCCTGAAAGCTCTTCTATTTATAACACCAACCCCATGTCGGCAGTTGCTATTCAACTCGGGGGGGGGGGGGGACTGCGAAATAAAATCCTATAACAGAATTTATTTTTCCTGGTCCTTTTAAGAAATCTCACCTAGAACATAATCTCTGAGTCCAGAGACATATCAGCATCTCCTTGGTGGCTGGCTCATCAGGCCTTGTCACTTGCTTGGCTCCTGACACTGGCAAGGATGGGCTACCCTTTGGCATTGTAGAGATGTATAGTTAGTTGCTTGTCTTTCAGGAAGCAGAAAAACGCCGGGCTCCAAGGCATGGGTGGGCCACTCAGTGGTCACCGTGACTTCAGGGAATGGAGATGATCTGGGCATTGCCTTGAAGTTGACTTTTAGGGTGAGCCAGAGTGAGGCCTGGGGTAGGGGTGTCCATTCTCTGCCTATCTTTTCTTAAGAACATCCCCCTTCCTGCCCAAGAGTCCAGCCCCTGACTCCTGCTCTTCTTTCTTTCCCAAGAAATCTTTAGCCTTCCCTATCCTCCGCCCACAATACTGGTCACAGCCCACCCCATTTCTATGTATTTGGGGCTCTGTTTTTCTGGTTGTTCAACGAATGCCTCTCAGTAGACCGCAAAGAATGTTTCTGTATCTTGGACCCTGGCCCGAGGAAGTTAACCCTAGCCATGGTGGACCCAGGCTGAGCAGGCCCTGAGGCTGCTGTAGGTGGGGAGCATGTACTGACATTAGAACCACTGAACTCTCTTCTCTGGCAGTCCCCTGGGCCCCTGGAGCAGAGCCAGCCTTAAATGCAGATGAAGGAGGCAGCCAGCTACCCACACAGCCTGCGACACGGCAGTATTTTTAGAACAGCTTTCCCGCTTTCTCTTCGTAGGAGAGAGGTGTGTGGATGGCCAGGCTCCTCTCTGCATGCTTCCTCGACGCAATGCCACCCACTACATGCTCCCAGGCACCCGGAGTGCCTCTTCCCACTCTGCTGGGGACACAGGAGTGTGGAGGGCTTCTTGCCACAAAGGTAGGGCCAGGGTGAATCCCTGGGTATTTTTTAACTCCAGAGCCCAGTCCTTGGGACAGTCCCATCTCCACGACATGCAGGGTACATTGTCCCTATTGTCACAGCCTGATGTTCTGAAGTCTTCAGTGAAAGGAGACAGGGTTGGCTATAATGTCCAGAGAGGTGCGGATTTTTAGGACCCTGGATAGGGTAACAAAGACTTTGATGGAGTACCCCTTGTCCTTGACTACAAAGTAGAACCAAAGGAGTTTGAAAAGTGGTTTGGTACAATGGACTCCTCTGTCAAGACATTGGTGTTTGTATGTTATCTATTTGTTTTTACTTTTATTTATTTTCCTGGCAGTACAGGACATTGGACTTAGGCCTGGCACCCGATAGGGACGAGCCTCCATTGAGATACAAGTCAAGCTCTTTCTTTACTTTTATTTTGAGATGGAATTTCATTAAGTTTTCCATGATGGCCTTGAACTTGTAATCATTCTGTGCCATATGGTCCAGCTCTGACTTTACTTTTGCTGGGACAGAAGTTTTTCTGTACAGAGCTTTCCCAGGTGAGATCCTAATGATGCTGGCGATGGTAGCAATAACAGTAACGACATCACCGGGCAGTGAGGGCTGGGCACTGCTGTGGTCCATCATGCCAGACTCCCTGGGGAGCTCAATGTCTGTTATAAACTGACCAAGGTTGTCAGCACCTTGCCTTCCTGGCGGACCAGACAAGGATACTGTGGGCTGGAGGATGCTCCTCATAGCTGTCCTCTTGTCTATCCCTTCACTTGGACAACTACTTCTGTGCCCAGGTTGGAGGACTGGAACATTACAAGCTGTTACCTGGATCTGCCATTCTTTGACTACATAAAGGGTGGCCTGGAAGGTCTTAGCCCTGCCCCATCATCCAGCCTTTATCTTCTTCCTACCAAAGTCCTGCTGAGATCCTGTGCTCATGAACTCAGCTCTGAGCCTCCCTTCCCTCTCTGCCCTGAGTCCCTCATCTCCATATAGACACTGACCAAACATCTCCAGCACCCCCAGCAGGGCAGGTTGGTGGGTCCCACCAACAGAGATCCAATACTTCTGTTTGGAAGATGGTAATGAAAGCAGAGGAACCAACAGGAAGGACCAAGAGTGTAAGGAGCAAGCTGTTCCCCCTTGAGAGTGCGAGATTCTTCTGCAGGCAGGATCTCCAGGATGACAATTTATCAAAATTATGACCCAATTAGGCCGCGATAACTGGTGTCTATGACAGTCACACACGTAATCGTGGGTAATATCACTTGAAGATAAAGGCTGAATGATGGGGCAGGGCTGGCTGTGGAAGGAGGAGGAAGGGCACGTGGTTTTCTATTTCAGGCCGTTCAGGGACCACCAATGAGTCAGATGTCAGCTTCCAGTGTCACTGGCGCCCTGGCTTCTGAGTCATGCTTTTTGTTGTTAGTACTTGATTGGCTGGGAAGATCAGGCTGTGACTAACACCAGTTTACAACGTCTCTTGGCTCCATCTTTCTGTCACTACTGAGTCCTTACGGGAGGCCCCATGGGGGTCTCCCTAAGAAGCCAGGCAGGTCTTCATCTTTCCATAAGTCAGGTCTATCCCTGGCTGTGATGACCTAGATCCTCCATGTTGTAGCACATAGGCTCCTATCCTTACTCCCGAGACCTCTTGTTCATTTCCACATTCTGGGCTTTCCTGTCTCAACTTTGCTGCACCTCTGCCAGACAGGCCTTCTCCAAACCCTCTTGCCCACCTGGGACGTGACAGTCCACGCTAGTGCTTGCTGTCCAAATTGACCATGGCTTCTCCTTTATCAGGTAAGACATGCTTGGACCCTGCAGGCCAGGGTCGTGGTCCACCCTCCACTCTCCACCACTGCTGTCATAGTGTCACTTCTTACCTGAACACGACTAGAGGGGGGTCAGGTGATCAGTGCTCAACCCCAGCACAAATCTGATCTTCCTGAGACTGAGGGCCTGGCTGTCCTGCCTCCTCT
The DNA here is from genome assembly GCF_037038515.1 of Microtus pennsylvanicus. Classification (NCBI taxonomy): domain Eukaryota; kingdom Metazoa; phylum Chordata; class Mammalia; order Rodentia; family Cricetidae; genus Microtus; species Microtus pennsylvanicus. Next base: position 2,878,718 of record NC_134580.1, read on the forward strand.
GCTCTGGTGCCTGCTGCAAGCTGACTGGAGATTGAGTCCCACAGGCCCTGACAACCAGCAAGACTCTACCCTTACCTGTCATTCCCATCTCTCCTGCCTACGCATATGATCTCCCGGGGCCACGTGGCCAGCCTTTGACACCTCCAGTTCCTCCTAGGACTCCTCTGAAACTCCAGGAACTTGGAGAGAACAGGGCTGTTACAGACTCTAGTGTCTGCTTTTGCTCCTGAGCCTGGGAGAGAAATACAGATGGCCCATATGTGTCTCTTTTTCCCCACGGCATGCTTCAGCATCCTCTTCTGGATACCACCTCATATTCAGGAGAGACTGCAACCTTGTCTGGGGTGCAGCTCAATAAGGGTGACTCTGCTCAGACACCAGGCCCAGGGTTCATCCCTGGGAGGCCTGGAGCTCTGCAAGCAGAAAGGGCTGAGTACAGCCATGCCTTTGGGGAAATGGGAGGCCACTGTCCCCCACGTACAGGCATGGATGGGCAGAGTCACCATCCTGCCACACCAAGGCTATTGGGCTGCAGACACTGAGACAGGCAGAATCCTCATTTGGAGGAGTGGGTTGGTGGCAGAGACAGTTAGCTTTGCTCGGTATCCTGAGAGCCTTAGGATGGTGGAATGACCACGGCTGTACTGACCCAGCCAGAATGGTCTCTCTCCGCCCCAGTCAGTCCTCTAAAGCAGTGTGTCTCTGAAGCACAGGCAGACGAAAGGATTCTGGGCACCAATGGGAAAAACTCATCTGTCTTAGCTCCCTACACAGCCTGGCTCCATGGTGGTGAGTGTGTAAGGCTGTGTCAGTGACGGGGCCTTCATACATACAACCATTTGGTGGATGTTGGGTGGGTGGTTTGCTAACACCTGCTTTCATGTAGCCCAGGCAGGCCTTGAACTTGTGTATTCAAGGATGACCTCATCCTCCTCATCCTCCCACCTCCATCAGCTGAGTTTTAGGAATGCAGGTTTGTGCCACTACCTCTGGTTTCTGGGGTGCTGGGAACCAAATGCAGCGATCCACAAATACTGAACAAGCATTCCACTGAGACATATCCTACTGTTTCCTCTTTGAGCTTCCTTCCCAGTCGGTTCGGTTCCCCTTCTCATTCCGGCCATCTCCAAGGCTTTCCTAGATCCCTGAAAGGTTCCCCATCCAAACATCGAAGCATCTTTGAGATATCAGTGGAGACTTGCTCTCCTTTCTGGGATGACAAATCAGCTATGGGTTGGGTTTTAGGTCCCCCCCCCACAGAGTTCTTATCTCACTCCAGTCCTGTGGCTGCTCTAGGCTGGAACTTTTTAGCTCTGGCCTTACTCTATACCTAGAGAATAGACCAGTGAGAGATGGGCTATGCTGATACTCACCAGGGTTGGAGGGAGGAGGGAAGATTAATTGGTTCTCATTAGCCTAGGAGTCAATTTGCAGACATTCGGTAAGAGCCCCTGAAAAGAAAGCTGTTGACAAATTGGAGTATATTCAAGCCAAACGGCGAGGCTCTTGAGGGACCAAGGAAGGACTGGAGAGCGGGAAGTGACAAGCTGCAGCTCATGGTTGGTTGGATCTCACATAGCTCTCCCCTGGGGACATGGGCCTACCTTTGCCTCTTCACCCCACACACCCTGCTGATTGGACAGCTAGGCTCTGATCTCACAGATGAACACAGTGGGGCTCCTCCAGTGTTGGTGAACTTGAACAAGTAGGGGCAGGTCAGCCAGGACCCAGAGCTCACTTGCCTGGTCCCCATAATGATATCTGGGCTTCTGGGTATTAACAGACAGTCCCCTTCTTGTCTGGATCCAGCCACTGCAGCCCTAAATCCTGGGTGAGCCTCTTGTCTCTGCATATCTAGTGCAGGGTGCATAGCTGGTTTACACGCGGCAGTAAAACAGGAAAGCAGCTGAGGGGCTCCATCCACAAACCCCTCTGAACAAAGTGCGTCGTCAAAAGCTGTGGAATCAGTGAGGCCTGTCTGAACTCTGAGATGGGTTTTGAGTAGATAGGAGTTTCTTTGATGAAAGCCCTGGGTGGATGGAACAGCAATGGCCCAGGCACAGGGAAGCAGGTGTCAGAAACAGATGTGGATGCGATACTGGGTTGCGGAGGGGCTTAACCTGTGAGGGTATTTAGGTTGAGTGTGGCCTGGGAGTTTCCCCCGCACCACTGTTCAGAGCAGCAGGTGAGTGCCTGGGCATCCTGGTGGCCTGCCAATTCCCCAGGGCTTCCGGCCAGCCCCACCCCACAGAGCTGTCTGGCCCCGTGTGAAAATGAAGATTGATCATGGCGGAAAGGCAGCCTGGCCGCGGAGCCAGCCGGGAGTTGCAGAAACACCGGCCTTCATTATTATTTTAAGTGTTACTCAGCCGCTTTATTGAATTCTCCAAGTCAGGAAAAATTCTGGCGAGATAAGAAGTTGACATTTTCAGACGCAGCAGCGAGAATTGTGCAGGCGGCGAGGACAGCAAGAAGCGCCTGCTTGGCATGAGAATGTCCCAGCCCACTGCCACCACCCACGGCCACACAGGCGCATGCACAAGGCATGCTGACTCAGGACAAGGGAGCCCAGCCAACCGGGGAAGGGGGGCGGAGAGGAGGGAACAGGAAGGGAAGGCTGCTTCCGAGAAAGCCACTGGCGACCTCTCTTCCCTTACTCTGCTCTCCTCTCTGAGTACCTACTACGTGCCAGGCTGGGGAGCCCACTAGCTCTTTCTGTTTGCCTCAGAGCAATGGTGAGAACCACAAGATGTCACTATGGAGCAGTGTGGAGGCCAGGGGAGGAGATAGCTGGGGGGTCCTTCAGTTCCTGGATGCCTCTGGGGCTACTGGCCTGGAGCGAGGCAGGCATGGACTTTACACTCTGTATCAGTTTGTTCAACACAGGACCACAGCACACCTGCTGAAGAGATGGACAGCACTTTCTGGGGAGCTCCACAGGAATTTCTGCTCTGGTCTTAGGGGATTGTGATTATAGTTTTCTTAAAGAAACCGTCTCATCGGTCTTCTGTGAAGGCCATGGCTGGGGGCACAAGACTTGATGGGATGGCCCAGCCAATATGGTCAAAGGACAGAGGAAAAGGCAGAGGCAAGGAGAGGATCTGAAAGCGGAGGCCAGGGTTCCTGCCATCTCCGCAGACCCTTGGCTGGCTGATATCAGGCCTGGGACCAATTGAGTCTGAATTTGAGTCTTCTATGGAAGAATGACATGGTTTTAGATCCAAGGGACAAAGGTCCTGAGACCATCTCACCTGCTCATGGGCTCTAGGACAGCACTGTCCCAGAAGATCTGAGTCTAGGTCGTTGTCTTGGGGCCCTAACCTGCCCTTGTAGCCTCCTCTTTCACACAACCACACTTAGGGGTACAGACAAACAAGCAGACACACGAATGCTTGCCTCCACACAGACACACTCACGAGCAAGCATACAGGGCTGGCCCCTCTTCATGCCCCTAGCCTGCACAGGACAGAGCTGTCTGTGCTCCTGGGCTCCACCCCTTCTCTGTAAACCCACGTGCAACAGTTGGGTCTGGAATATTCTCCGAAGACCCAAATACTAACTTGGTTATAGCCCGTGGCATAGGGAGGTGGAAAATTTAGGAGGTGGGGCTTTGTGAAAAGCCTTGGAAGCACAGAGTGACAGACACATCAGCTGTCTGGGGCTCAGGGGCAGAGGTTGACCAGGAGGCCAGGCACAGTGGGCAGGCTGGCTCCTCAGTGATAAGACATGGGGCCCTCTGTGCTGCAGAGCTGAATGTCAGCCTGTAGGCAGGTTCCTGTCTTTGTGTCGAGTTCTACCCCTCAGAAACTGGGACCTGGTTCTGGAAGGAGGGTCCTAACCTTTCTAGCCTCTCAGATCTGGGATAGTCCTGGAGGCTGCCAACCCATTCACGTCTCCCTGGAAAGGCCCCTGTGAATTTCTCTTTATTCAATAGGAGCAGCTAAGCGCATCTGCTCCGCACTAATGACTGCCTGGGCCATTGTGTCCTTTCGCAGTGGTCTCATTTATTCCCTCCACGTGTCTAGAGCGCCCTGTCCCGTGTCTGTGTGCACTAGGCTCTCAGCAAGGAGTGTCCTGACCGGCAGCTCTCGGCTCAGGCCTCGGACTCTAGCTCCTTTCTCCTTACCACACTGTGGCTTGCACCTAGCTGAACCCTAAACCCCACCTCTCCTGGGTCCTCTGCCTGATCCCTCAGCTCCCGCTGTGACTCAATCTAAACATTCTTCAGCCCCTTGGTTTAGAGCTTGCCCGATACTTCAGCAATGAGAAAGCCTCCCTGGGCTCTCTAAGGTCCTCTTTCCTCCCGGGCCTCTGGGCTTCCAGATCTCCAACCCCAGCCCCAAGGCCTTCCTGGAGGCTCATCTCTTACAGGATCTATCTGCTGCCCTCCTTGTTGGCTGCTGACTCCCTAACTACCGCCCTAATCTGATGGACTCCATGAAGTAGGGAACCTGGACACAGATTTCTGGCCCTAGGCAGGAGTTCACCATGGGGCAAGATGGTCAGTTCCTTTAGACAGTAGCTTGCTGCCCTAGCTGCCGGACCATGACAGTTCACAGTGGGAAAAGAGGGTTGCTTATTTATGACTTGTCATGGGAGAGCCTCTTATGCCAACGTGATAGACAAAACTGCCGAGTCTCATGGAAACCACACAATTCAAGTTGCTCAAGCCCAGAGCTGGTCTCCATGTCAACACACCCAGTACAGCTTCAGGAGGCAGAGCTCAGCCCTATCCAGCCAAGTGCAGGAGGAAGAAAGTAAGACAATCCAGGAAGCCTGCATGGAGGCAGCAGGTGTGGATTCTGCTAGGGCATGGGATGTGGGGGGGAAAAGAAAGAAAGAAAGAAAGAAAGAAAGAAAGAGAAAAAAGTAGTTCATGTGTTAACCTAATGGAGCCATTTAAAAAATGTTTTTTAAAAAATGTTCCTTCTTCCATTTCTGTTGTTTGTACTGCATCATAAATATGTTTTCTGGGGGTGTCACAGATTCTGGTGTGTGCAAGGGGTCTATCTCAGAGTTGAGGAGCAGGGGCTCAAGCCCTGTGTTTGCTTTGGCTGTGGGTTGCTGGGACCCTTTTGGTGAGCTAGTTCCATCTGGAGGTATATGGATGGACTTTTCTTGGTGGAGCTGGAGTTCTGGGTGGCTCCGTGGAGGGGCCCTGCTGGGTGGGCAGGGCTGGCCCATGGAGAAACAAGAGCTAGCTCCTCCTATCCAGGGGTGCTGGGCGGGGTTGTGACAGGTAGTGAAAAGAAGGGCCTGGCAGAGTATGGAGAGGGTGTGCAGACTGTCCCCAGCCCTCTGTCCTCTGTGGCTCCCATGGGCTGTCCAGCCTAGCTTGCTGGAATCTACTAGTCTATGCAGATTTGATCTGTCCCCGTGAAAGCTTAAGAATGGATGTGTCGCTGTTCCAGCAGGGTGGAGGACTGAGAATGGGGAGGCTCCCTCCTGCTGCTGATGGCTCTGGAGATAGTCTCCCCCGGAAATTGATAGCACAGCACTCAGGGACTTTAATATCATGGCTCCATGGGGACGCTGCAGAGTCTGCCGTTGCTAAGAGGCCCAGCATCTGCAGTGTGGGTGTGGGAGGAACCGACTCACCCGTCCATCTGCCCTTCCTTACGCAGCACACTCCCTCATTCACTGACTCATTCATCCATCCCTCCCTCTTTATACACACACACACACACACACACACACACACACACACACAGAGTCTCATTCATTCAGCTATCTACCTACCCTTTCTTTGCACACGGATTCCTGTGCCTACCTGCCCAGCTATTTTATCATCCAACATCCATAAGCATTTGCTATGGGCCAGGTCACATGCTTGGGAGACAATGATGATTCATGCATGTTCTTACCTGCAAGGAGCATGGAAGGAAGGCCACTGAGGAAACGCTGCTGCAGTGGGTGAGGATGAGGATGGTTAAAGTACTGGCGATGGTGATAAATAGTAAAGATGGTGGTAGAGCCATAGTGATGATGATGATGGTGATGAAGGAGATGATGGTAATGGTGGTAGAGCAATTATGATGATGGATATGGTATAATGATGGTGATGATGATGTCATGTCCTGGTCACTGTGATGGTGGAGCAATGCTGGTGGTGATGATGATGATGGTTATGAGCACAGTGGAGTTGATGGTGATGGTGATGATGATGGTGTGATGGTAAAGGTGGTGATGGAATAAGGATGATTGTGGTGGTGGTGATGGTGATAAGCATGATGGAGTTGACAGTGATGATGGTGATGCTGATGATGGTGATGGTGTTGCCACATGGTGGTGATGGTGATGGCGGAAGAACTAGTTATTTGGCATGATGAGCAGTTGATGTAATTATGGGAGGCCACAGGACCCTTTACCAGAGGTCTGGAAGCCAGCGCCACATGTGTCTAGCTTAAGGATCTGGAATCCAGCACTCCATATCACCAGCCCAGGAGCTCGGCAAAGCCCCACTTGCTCTAAAGTATTGACACAGTATATAATTGAGCGGCTTGCCTGAGGCAGGGCGTGTGTCCAGGAAGTGTTAGTGGATGGTCACATGTCAGAAAAATCTGAGGAGTTGCCTCAAGAAAGGTCAGCTTCATGGGTAGGTCCAGTAGAAGTTAGCATGTGGTCTGGACACAGTCATGAGTCATCCGGGTGGAGAGGGCCCAGGATCATGCCACATGAAGGAATTGGGTTCAATCAGAAGCCCACAGGCACGCTGCACCAGGTGGGCCTGCCACCTCAGTGGACTAGCCACACTGCCTGCTCACAAGTGCTTCTTGGTGGTGGTTGAAAGTCTAGACTCTAGTTCTACTGACCCAGGCCTGGCTAGAGCACTCTTGGCTCGATGCTGAGGTCTTTCTTCACTCACCTTCAGCCATCTAGGGCTCCTCTGTTGAAGTCCCATCCTGGCCTCAGCACAGGCTCATGAGTTTTTCCACAGGCTGGATGTTCTTACAAGTTTACTGAGGCCCGGGAACAGGTAGGGTGCAGAGGTCCCTGTGAAGCCTTTGGCTCACCCCGGAGCCTGTGGGCGGCCTGGGAGAGATTGTTCTCTCTGGTTCTCACCTAGTCCTGGACAGCCAAGCTGAGAAGGTGCACTGAGAACCAGCGTGACTCCCCAAACAGAGGGGATATTGACACAGCTATTTTTAGCCTCATTAAAACAAGCCGGCTTCGCTCCTTTCTATACCCCTCTCTCCAGCTCAATCTTTCTTCCCAGATTGAATGTGTGTGTCCAGGCCAAGGCGCCAGGGGAGCTGAGCTGCAATCAAAATGTTAATAAGCCTCTGATTGTGCCTTGGATGCCTCCTCTCCCCGTCCTCTGCCTTCCCCAGATGTTGTAGGGGTCTTCATGAGCTCTGGGAAGCTGCACACGTGTTTGGAAAATGAGACCTTGGCATCCCGCTCCATGTGCAGAGCCCCGGGAGCTCAAAAGTAAGGGGTTGGCTGTGCTATGGATCCTCACTCTGCCCCAAGTCCCTGCTGCTCCTCTTCGTGGGCCCAGGGTAGGCACAGTCAAGTAACTAGTACCCATGATGTTGGATTCATCAGACCAGGACATAGGCAAATGTCCCCATACATAGGCAGTCAGTTCTGTCACAGGGATGGACAGTCTCATGTCTGAGATGTAGGATATGAGGTCTGCCAGGAGGTAGCCTCTGTGAGGGGTGACAGCTCTCTCAGGAGCGTGACTGAAGGTTTGTTTCTTTGAGTTGTGCCATCTGGCACAGAGACAGGGCCTCTCTGACAAGGGCAGGGGAACACTCCTGTCATCTGTGTAGCCAGTTAATGTGTTTCTATGGAACCTGAGCCAGGAGTAAGCTAGGAGGGGGTGGCTGGTGGGGAAAACGTATACAAAATCCAGCCTTGGGGCTTTGTGGCAGAGTGACAGGGGATGTCACAAAAACTCATATGAAGAGCTATAGACTTACATAGAGAAGGAGAGACACACGGATTGGAGAATGAAAGCATCTATGCTAAGGTCCTGTGGTCTGGGAGTGTGGCGGACATGAAGGGGCACAAGCATCAAGTAAGTTGAAACTGATCCAGTCGGGGGCGAGCCCTTGACTGCCATGGTGAAGCCATGGAGGACCCAGGGTGCACCTAGCGGAGTTTAGCATATGTGGAACATGGGTGGAATGAGCACTGGGATCTATAGAAAACAGGCTGCAGACGTATAGAGGTGACAGGCCATGTGGCAGCCTGGTGACAGTAGACTGAGGACAGGGACAGGATGTGCACACCAACACAGGCCAAATAGTGAGGGGACACTGAGCCGGGCAGGGACACTGGGAAGACCCCTAAGAAAGACTAGGCATTGCAGGCTGCCAGGCTTGGCTGGGAAACTGGGCAGGGTAGGGTCTGTGTCACCAGAGAGGTGCCCGGGGCAAGCTGAAGCCTGCTTAGCTGGGTGTGCTGTCTCCCATGCTGCCCACAGCTGCACTCTGGTAACCCCCCACCCAATATCTTACCGGAAACTTCTTCCATAGTCTCACCAAATATCATGACTCTACCAGGGTATGGTGAGGCTCCCTCATAACGGACCACAAATATGTCCAGCAATGGAGGGATTAGGCAGCTGTCTTTGGGGCTCCAGTTCTCATCTGCCTGCTAGGGAAGGTGGGGCTGGAATCCCGAGGAGGAAGCCTGGGCGATACCTTCCTTTCTGTCTCTCTGCCCATAGGCTCTGTGAGATAAAGGAGAGGTGAACACGCAGTCCATGAGATTGTGTCCAGGAGCCAAGATCAAGGTGGCAACCCTAATCCTTATTCACACGGGGGCTTCTGATCACTTTTGTAGCGAAAACCCTTGGACAGGCATGCTAGCAGCCCCCCTCAGGGCTTGGTTCTGGCTTATTCATGTCTGTCCGCTGGCTTCTGTCCCTCCCTGAGCAGCATTCCTTCTGGGCAGAGAGGCTGGAGAGCCATCTTAGGACCTGGCTAATATCACCTGTTCACAACTGTGCTCTGAGAAGCTGGAGAGCACCCTGGCATAATTTCCTCTCCAAGGCTCTGGGGTCTAGAAGCCAAGGAGTGACTCCTGCTTGCTGCACCCTGACCTCTGGACACCGGGCATAAGCAGTCTCCAATGCAGTGTCTGTCCCCTGTGTCATAGGCTAACATTGTCTACTGGTCTCCAGAGACAAAGAGCAGGGACTCTATTTGAGGGCAGGAGCTCTGAGTAGGAAGGGTCTTGCAAGCTCGAGAGTTCAGGAAGAGGAACCTTCATTTGTGGCCAACTCTAGGAGGCACCGGGCCCAAGACGCATGTGCAACAGCAGCTACTTCTAGGAGGACTCAGATAACAGAGTCCAGGAGCTAGGCTAGGAGAGCTGGCTACCGCTGAGGTGCCTGTACATGCCAAGGATGCCATCTTGCTAATAGCACAAGGAATGATGCGATTTGGGCTCTAGGGGCAGGTAGCATTGGCTTGGTTACTGGATGGTGAGAGCTGGCAGGGAACAACAGGGGTCTGAGATAGGTCCCAGGCTTCCAGGTTGTAATAACCCTTCCTGACTCTCTTCTAGGTCAAGGGTCTTCTGTTGCCGCTCTACTGTCGTGGAGCAAGTCTTGGACCTTACGGTGACTCTAAGCTTGTCTCCTTAGACTCAGCAAAAGGGCGTCCTTCCCAGAAATGGCCATTTACTCTTGCAGAATATGCTGGGATGTATCAGCGACCCTCCACCCCACTTCACAGTGCTAACTCCTGCTAACTATGCCCTTTAATGAGTGTGGTGTACCCTGCATGGCATTCAGTGCTCTGTCTGCAGTGACAACCTGGCTGGGGAGTCAGGATAACAGGCTGACTTGGGAGGGCAGCGAGGATTAGCAGCTCCAACATCCCAGGCATCCTCACTCTCCTAGGACCCCATCGGTGAGGTGGCTTGACTGTAAGGGTACCATGAGTCCCTGAAAATCAGCCCCTGCCTGAGGACTGAGCAATCATAAATCCTAAGGAAAGGCCTCTGGCAGAGAAAGCCTCATCCACCTGGCTCAGCAGGACACTGGCCTGTCATCACAGGTCCGCTGGGTAAGGTGTGTTGGCAGATACTCCATGTGGACTCCTAAAGAACTGCCCAAATCCCTAGTGTCCAGATGTTGCTTTGCTTAGCCAGACTTGCACCTTGACCCCTGAGGAGTGTCTAGAAACGATGCTGGAGGGGCGACTATGTATCTGATAAGGCCCCAGAGGAGGACAGCCTCCCACTGAAGACATCACTTGCTGGGCCAGCCAGCTGAGATGTTCCCAGGAGATCTTGGCTTGTATCTTTTCTATGCCCACCCCTCAGCCATGCTTCAGCTACTCTGTTTACAGAGGCTTGGGGCCTGACTGTCTTGTAGCAAGCTATGGTTTTACCTGCACACAAGTTATGTTCCATGTCCTCCAGATCCCCTCTCACGTGACTATCTATGGTTTTGCCCGCGGCTCCCCCTCATAGTCCTATGCATACTTTCAGGTTCTGGAAGTCATATTCTGCTATCTAAATTCCTAGCCACTTCTTGACTCTGGGGGTCTAGGCAGAACAGCAGCGGGCTAAGTGGTGGCGGCCAAGAACATCCTCTGCATGTCAGCTCAAGGTACCTGCTTCTCCCTGTGCCTGGGCCCACCACCAGTCCTCTGCTTCTGGGACCCTCCACCAAAGTCTCTTACCTAGAGAGCTACTTTGCTTCTCCTCCCTTGGTGGCTTTTTAGTGTCATAGCCACAGTGGAACTGGCATAGATGGTCATGGACAGAGGACAGAAGCTGGGCACAGAAGAAAGGTGGAAGCCGACATTTCCCAGGTCAGGCAGTCAGGGCCTCAGAAAGGTGAAGGGGCTAGCCTGAAGGTGCACAAGAAGGAAGCAGAGGCCAGGTGAGACTGGCCTGTGGTGCAGGGCTGGTCCTGTCCCCGGCTCCATTCCTGCCTCATTCAGGAGGCTGCTTCACTTCTGTGCCTGCCTCCCCTTTGCACAAGAAGGTGCGGATGGTTCTAGAACAGGGCTTCCCTAGGTTCACAGGTGCAATCGCTGGTCCAGGTGCTAGAGTGTTGGCATGTCTGACCCTCCCTAACCCCCTATGGGAAAGGGGAGATGTGCCCTGTCAATGTTAACATGAGCACATATGTACCCGTTCTCACCGGTGCAGCACAAACCCATTGAGCATCTGATGCATGCAGGGCCCAGATGTTCACGATGTTCTGTAGACCAGGGCTTCTTCCTGGGTAGAAAGTAAATCCCTCCCACCCCATCTCAGCACCCTAAGACAGGGCTTCATGCGTAGTGGGGACCCTAGAAGTCACCTTATAACGGCACAGAATGGAAAGGAAATGCTCAGTTCTCCCAGCCCAGGCGTTTCCATGGAGACAGTTCCAGCACTGCCCCTCCTCCCTCCAGCCTCCAGGGAAGAATGGGGGTCTTGCCTGAATGAGGCTGGGGGTTCTGCAGGTGGCTTGGGAGACTGCTATTCTGTGAAACCCTCTTACCTCTTTGAGGCCATAAACCATCGAGAAAGCAGCAAATCCCTTGTGTGTGAGCTCAGGGATGTCCCAGCAGCACTTGGAATCTTCCCCATTACCCTTGGAGTACAGCTATCTCACCAAGGGACTAGGAATGTTCGAGACATCGGATCACTTGGAGGTGACCCCACAGCCACAGTGGTAATAAGGTGACCCATGAAAGCTGACCTAACCCACAGCTCAGAGACCATGTGTGGATCTCTTTTGAGGGTGGACAGGCTGGCCGGCCCTATACTTTGACCTTTCATAATGACCACAGCCAGCCTGGGGTTCTCAGCATCCTGTCACTTTAACTTGAGTGAGCTTGAACATATCTGTATTTGTGTGTCATGTGGGGTCTGTAAACGTGCCCCTGCACATGCGTGTCCAGGGTGGAGCCCAAGTGGCCGCGCTGTGACCCAGCTGCTTGGAAACTCTGCTTGTTTCGAGGTGGGCTGCCTCTGCTCTGTCACGTCTCGAGGAGGGCATCCTCCGATTTGGTGTGTGCTGGGCACGGAGCTCTCACAGTGAGCATGACAGCATGACAGATGGACACTTCCTGCCTCCCTGGAGCCCAGGTCTGGCGGAGATGAAGCTGAACTCTTGCTACTACATGATCTCCAACCTAATTATCAAGGTCCCAGGGGGGCTCCCAGGAGGAGTGTTGACAAGTCTGGGCTGGTGCACTAGTGGGGGAGTGTGTAGGGAGGAGCCAACCCTGACCCTGCCTGGCTCATTGCTCATCTCCTTTAAGCCCGTCTCTTCCTCCTCTCCAGATCCAGTTATCCTGAGGTCAGCTCACTTCTGCTAGCTAACTGTTGCTTGTGACGGCCCCCCAGGATCCCAGGGATCAGCAAGGCCCTGGACCAGCAAGCTTAGATTGGTCCTTTCTTCTCTCTCTAACAGCTTGTTGGCTGGACGGGGAGACACCTCCCCCCCCCACCAGTGCTCTGCTTTTTGTGATGTCTCAGGGGTTCCCCACCTTGTAAGTGGGGTGACTAGCTACTCAGTGGATTCTCTAAGCTGCCCCACCTTATCCTACTATGAGGTGGGGGATATTGAGGGATGGAAGGAAAACTTCAGTTGAAAATGTGCCAGTCATTCTGTCACCTGGAGGGACATGTTTTGCTGGGTGTTGGACATGCGTGCATTCAGTGTGTGTCTCTGTGCACTGAGTACGTCATGGTCCTGTCTAGGTCTCCCCACCTGCATGTTGAGGAGGAGTAGACTGCTTGGTGACCCCAGTCCCGGCGACACTACGGTTCTGGAGTCCTGGTTGCCAGGGGCAGCCAAAGTGCTGCCGTCTCTCTCCAAATGTCAGCGCGGATATTAAAGCTCCCTGGAACGGCATGTCATACTGTCATTTATTAGTTCCTCAACAATTTAATAAGGAGAGGGCTTGGGGAGGTGCATGCTGCTGGCACCGCTTAGCCCACAAATTAGCCACCACATCTTCACTAAGGTCTTTGACTAAGAGAGTTTTCTCAGTAGATGAAGGACCCATTTCCTCAGCCGGGTGACAAGGGTGGTAGAGACAGCAGAACTGCACTGTCTGTTGTGAGCTGATCACCAAAGCTTGGGACAACCTTGTCCCAGTCCCGCCCTGGGTGAAACTGTGAAGTCACACGGTAGGCAAAGATGAGGCCTGAAGGTCCCAGTTCCTTTGCCTCTGGCCCTAAGGCAGGACTGACGGGGGTTCTGGAGACCCCAGTAGCCACCCCGGCATGCCATGCATCTAAGGACAGTGAACAGTGGCTTGGTGTGAGGGGTCTGAACAGGTTACTTCACCTCTCTGGCCCTCAGTCTCCCCAACTAAAAAATTCCATTCCTGTTCTCTTCCTAGGCCCTACATATGCATAGGCACCCCTCACAGCAGCCAGACTTTGGGGTGCAGCCATTCTCTCCATTTTTCTCCCAATGACAGGACTTTCCTTATGTAAGTTGCCTGAGCCAAGGGTCTGGATGGGGCTCTGTCACCCTCTCTTCTTAGGGCTACTGTCCTGTACTGAGAAGATGGCTTTCTGGAATCCAGGAGAGAGACTCGACCTCACTGAAGGGAGCAGAATACAGCAATGATGATGTCTCTTTCAAGAAGTCTTGGCAGCTCAGAGGGAGGCATTCAAAACTCTGGGGAGCTCAGTTGCTAGCACTGGTTCCTTCTGGGCCTGAATCACACGCACTGGCAGCACCAGGGAAATCTGACTCTGCATCGTCCCCTAGAGCCGATGGCTCCGTACGTGGAGCACAGTTAGCTTCTTTGGGTCATCTCTGAAGCAGAGGTCTGAGCTCTGGCTTCCTGGATGCCCAGTGAAGTTGAGACCAAGGAGTGGTAGGTAGAGGGCAGCTGGACTGGCACTTTACCTGGAAGCTGGGCTTGGTCCTTGACTTCAGGATGTACTCCTGGGCACTGGTTCCATTTGGCAGAGTACTTGGGCCTGTGACCTCAATGTGAAGCTGGGAACTCCTTTTGTTAGGGCTTGTTACTGTGAACACAAAGCTCCTGAGCTGCCCATGGCTCTGCCTCAGTTTCTCTGCTGTCTTCCCAAGGCCTCTTACATTTGGACGTCAGCCTTCACGAGCATGTCTTCCTTCTCCCAGGCTGTTTGACTGGTATGAGGATCCAGGAGTATGGTATGGAAGTTCTACTGTCAGTTCCTAACAGATAATCTAGGAAGCAATGGCGAAAGTGGACTCGATCCCAGGTGCGGAGCTCTCCAGGGCATTCCTTCCTATCCCCCTAATGTTGATGGTATCTGCCGGGACACTGGGATCCTGAGGTCCATCTCCAAGCACCCGAACCCCGGGGAATGTCTCACAAACATTCCCTCCCTAGATTGAATTTAAAACTGGCCTCTTCAGGCAAGCCCAGAGGTCCCCACTGACCCTTGGAGACCCCTAGGGCAGCAGAGTTGTTGAATCCAGATGTGCTTGGCCAGCTGTGAGTCCATCTGCTCACGCTGTCTCACCAGATTTACTTCTCAGGCCTCTTCTCCCACAGAGCCACAGCCCAGGGAGCAGCCGCATCTGCTGGGAACATAAGCTTTCGGCCCCTTCTGCTTTCCACTTGGGACTCTCTACCGCCTCCTTGTCCTAGCCACTCAGATGGGCGCTTCTGTTTTTCTGAGGTCTCCTGTCTCCTCCTGGGATCTCCTCCTTTCTGGCCCTGCAAGCCCAGCCTGGGTCAGATTCACTCACCAGACCTGGTGTGAAGAGGCAAGGTTAGTTTTGGGGCTTTTTCTGCCAGGGTCCCATGGCTCCTGATGTTGTGGTGTCCTTGGCCTTGTTCACAGATGTTACACACAGAATTTGGAACTTCACTCTGCTCATTATGTCTGTGACCCCAGGCTTGTTCTGTGTGAACAAACAAAACCCTGGAGATGGCCTTAGTTGTCTGTTTTGTGAGAAGTGTTTAAGAGTACTGGGGACATTTTGAGTGCCCCTTGGAAGACGGGGAGGCAGACTGCCTTGGTAAAGTTGCCATTCCTGACTCCAGAGCTTTGGAAGGTGTCAATCTAGCCACCTTGTGCCCTGTACCCTGTGGCCTCTCTGAGCCTAGTTCCCCATGGGAGAGCCAGGGATGCCTCTGAAAGATGGAGGGGCACATAGCTGCTTGGCCTTGCAGGGACAGCACATACATACATACTGATGTTGGCCCCATTTCAAAGCTCCAGAGGCCTAACCCTCCAAAGGAGCCGCTGACTGGCCCAGGACTACAGGATGTTACAAAAGGACCACTTCAAGTCTAGACCCTAACTCTGTGTCCTTGGCCACTGGTGGCTCTACAGATGGGTGTGTGTTGCGGGGGTGGGGTGATTGAGTAGGTTACAAGCTGAATGGGGCTGGATGGTCCCAATCGACAGACAGCAGGGATCAGTCCCTTTTTGGCATGGTCATGTGCTTCTCCATCACCTGTTCTGCTCCTGAACTCCCACCTCCAACTCCTGCATCTGTTTAGGGATGCACCATTGCAGAGATGCTTTTCCAGCCTGGGGAATTGGCACAGTTGGATTCTATTCTTGCTTGTCCACATATAAAAATGGGAAGAGGGTACTGAGGCAGAGACTAGCCACAAAGGTAGGGGCTCACAACCAAGGACCCTGCTCATATTCCCTAGGAGATGGCGGGGCCAAATCTGCTCACATGAGGGACATCCCTTTGTCCTTGGTTTTTGCATGACCTTTTCTGTCACTGGTGGGACTCAGAAGCTGGCAGGGAGGTGGTCTGTCCTTCTATCAAATGCAAAGAGGCTGGTATAGACAAAAACATTTGGCTGTTCCATGGGGTCGTCCTCAGATTGGCTCTGCACACATGTTCTAGTGCCTGATATGAGGTGGAGTGGGGGTGGTGGGTGGTGCACAGAGAAGCCTCCTGGCCTTCAAGTCATGCACGCAGCTTGTTTTCGAGGTTCTCGGGGGTACAAGGTTGTATTCCAATTTTTACAGTGATAATCTGATTTCCTAATTGTTTTTGGGAGGCTGGGGGTGTGTCCTGGGCAGAAGTGTTTAAATGGCCCCAAATTTTAGACAGAGAAGGTTAAGTTGACTCTCGCAAAAGCTCCAGTGGGTGACAGGCAGGTGGGTGTGTCTGCTGTCCCCTATCCCCCAGGATGCTGCCTCTTCATCAGCCTCTGCTTGTCCCTGCCCCTTTGCAATACCACCTTCATCTCACAGGGGGCGCTGAGGCCCTGCTGCTGGCTTCCAGCCTGCTCAAACCCTGAAAAATGAGACTTGTGATATGCAAAGTGCCCGGGCTGTGTGTTTTTCCAATCAATAGAAGCCGCTCAGTCCCCCAGTAGTCGCTTCCAAAGTCTTCACACATCTGCATCTGAAGGGCTCCAAATGCAGCCTTTTCCTGTTGGGGAAAAAAGCAGAAGGAGAAAGGGAGATTTTGCCTGACAGATTAGAAAATTTTCCACTTCCCAGCATTTGAACAAAGTATTTGTGCTTCTTGTGCCAATTACCCAGGCTGTGAAAGAGAAGCCGGGAAGGTGTGGGCTCAGCCAGGCCCTGGTAAGATGATTCCCCGGAGGACCTGCAGGTGTCAGTGGGTGGATGGGACCACAGGGGCTCCAGCAGATGTAGGAGTGGCCTGGGTCAGCCCTGCCTTCCCTCACTTTTGACCTTGAGAAGAAGATGGGTGCTGGGAACTCAGATTTTGGCAGTGAAATGGCTTGCTATGGCTTCTTTCCAGGGTAAGGAAGGTCAAGGCGCTTTATCTACAACATGGGGCGCCTACAGATAAACTGTATTAATAGCTCGGCAGTAATTTTCAGTTTTCAAAGTGTTTTTGAAGTCAGAGACAGTCTGATTTCCGACTGAGCTCCTGTGGGAGTGGGCTGTACCCCAGGGCCAGTGATGGGGTGAAGAGTCTTGGGGGCCACTGGATTGCTGGTAGCCCTGGTCCTGTTCCAAGACCCGCCTGTGCCCTGGGCAACCAGCTGCCCGGCTCTTGGTCTATAGAGTTCTGTGCTGGGTTTGGGAGTAGGCATGAGGGAAACACATTGGGGGGCACTGGACTCTGCCTCCGGTCTCCTGGGTACATAGAAGAAACTGGTTGAGGACAAAACCCTGCAGCATTGCATTTAAGTGCCAGGCTGGGTGCATCCTAGAACCCAAGTCTGCTGAGTTCTTGGTCCAACATAATATGTAGAGAAGAATGGTCCCTGGATGCAAGGCGAGCTTCAGGACTTGAATCTTGGAGCAGGCTTCTCTTGGCCTGGATTTTAAGACATGGGCTCTCTGGAGTTGCTCAGTCTTCTCAGACTCACAATAGGCTTTTGCTATCCTGGCCCTCATCCAGCTCTTCCCTCCATCTAGTCCTCAAGGCCTTACCCCACCGTTCCTGCCACCTTCTTCCTGGCTCAGCCATCTCTGAGGTCTGTCATGTGTACACAAAGGGGTCTCAACCTTTCAGCAGCTGCCAGTCTTGCCTCCCCGAACCAATGCTGCCATTGTTCCTTCCTGGGAACAACAGCCACCCTCCCTATTGGACTTCCTGCCCACTCTCCCCGATTCTATTGTTGGCCACGAACAGCTCGTTCTTTAAAAAAAGGATTAAGATGGACACCGGATGTCTCCACACCTGTGCCCGGTCCACCGGCCTGCCCCATCATTGTCTGCCCCATTGTGCCATTTCCTCTGCATGTCTTGAGGTAGATTGTCTTATTAATTACTTGAGGGCTGATGGAATGAGTTGGCGTCTGAGCAGGGTCTCCAGCCAAGAGGGAGGAGTCCTCAAATGGAGGTTGTGGGAACTGAGTTCGGAGACAGGGGTGAAGCTGAGACTTCTGTCGGGACTAGGGAAAGAGCCACACTGAAGGCTCAAGGATACCGGCAGGATTCAGTGCCTAGGGTTCATTACCTGGATCAGGCTGGCTAGCAAGGACCACAACACTGGATCTAGGGTGGATCCCGGGTCTAAGCAGGGTGCCTGCGAACAAGCCTCCTCAGGTTGGCTTTGTGTCTGAGGCCCCAAGTGAGTGGGGCCAGTGCTGTAGGAAGTTCGGGAGCTGGCTGGTGCTCATTGTGAGTGGTTCTGTTCTGTGTTTCCTAGGTTTTTTAGAATTCCTGGAGGAGGGGGGCTGG
The DNA here is from genome assembly GCF_037038515.1 of Microtus pennsylvanicus. Lineage (NCBI taxonomy): Eukaryota > Metazoa > Chordata > Mammalia > Rodentia > Cricetidae > Microtus > Microtus pennsylvanicus. The sequence continues at coordinate 2,896,772 of NC_134580.1, forward strand.
AGACAGGAGGTCAGACAAGGCTGGGGTCGCTGTGAAGGGAATGAGTGGGATGGGGACAAATTCTGAGGTGTTCTGCTCTCCTGGAGGGATGGATATCCGTGTGATCTCAATGCCCTTTAGTCCTTGGCCACTGGGCAATGCTGACTTCCAACAGGTTCAGCAGGGGTAAGAACAAAGACTATGGCCTGTGCCACCTCAGGCCAACAGCTCTTCAGTCACCCTGCATACCCTTCACTCAGCAGGCCTTGGCATGGTCAGGTGGCAGGTCTTGTTCTTTGTTGGCCCAAGCTCTGCTTTGAGTGGCCTTCAGTGGGAGAGTGTGGGTCCTCAGGACTTCCTCTTAGCATCCAGAGTGCCTTTGGAAGTTACAGGTTTCCCTGCCTGCACTGTACTGCCCTCCCTATCACTGTAGCCAAGGTTCTCGACTTCAGAGCGGTGCCCAGGCTCACGCAGCATGAGTACCCTAGGATTCTTTGGCCTAAAATAGACCCCTGTAGCAAACCAAACCTCTTCAAGGTGACTCCCTGTGTGGAAAGCCCTGGAGCTGAGGTACCCAGGATTTATCTGTAGCTTCTTTACAGAATGCCAGCACCCCAGCCTTGGGGGAGCCTCAGTCTCCCCAGCTAGAGTCAGCTCATCACCCACTTTGCAGCAGAGCAGACAAGGCACGTAGAATGATCTGGCTTCATCACTCCTCCTGTGACTCTGACCTGACACATACTCTCCATTCTCCTGCCCTGTCCCTGCTTCTCACTGGCCTCTTTGTCCTTTACCTACCTGGGGACAAAGGCCCACACAATTCTTCGCTCATCTCAGCACCAGGGGATGAGCAACCCTATATGTGACCTTGAAACAAACAGTTCCATCTTCTGGGCTGGGCACCGTCACAGGAGGGATCAAGCTGCTTTGTTTCCCTCCCCCTTTCTCTCTTCCTCCCCATGCTCTGTTTCCTTCCTCCTCCTCTTCCTTCCTCTCCTCCTCCAGCTCCGGGCTCTGCATTTCCTCTGTTTCCTTCGGGGAATGACTCACACACTTGCCTCCCACCTGCACCACCGGCTTCACAAACCTTTATTGGCAGGGGTCGAGCTGGAGCGGATTTCAGCCTTCAGAGGCCTCGGGCTGTGGCAGGCAGTGGGCGGTGCCCCTGTGGGCAGCATGTTCCTCCGGGCATCCCTGCCTGCTCGTGGTCCTTCTAGAAGATGTGTGGCTCTCCCTGGGTCCATGGAAGGAGTCTAATTTCTTCTCCTGAGCCTCACTTTCGGCTTGACCTTGGACTGGCACTGTTTCTTTCCTGCATTCCTCTCTGCTTGAGCCAGATGCTCCCGGCCAGAGCTGGAAACTCCTGGATGCTCTTTCTTTCCACCATACCGCCCCCCTTTCCCATGGTATGGATAGGGCCCCGTAGAGGTGGTTCTGTTTCTTCAGAGTGTGGTCAGTGTGAAGGATATTTGGTGTTTGATGCCCACTGGCTCCCCTCCTCCCTCCAGCTCTGGAGACCAGAAGACATTAAACCATCGAAGACATGTGACCCAGAATTCAACCAATTACGGCATCACATTTCAACATCCATGGTGATTGGTTGAGGGAGGTGCACGTGACCCAGGGACAACCAATGACTGACAAGGAGCAAGGAGCGTTGCTAGGTATGGGGGGCAGGCAGCAAGGATGCTGGCTCTTTTCTCTGGGGTTTATTCTGCAGCCCCTGTCCCTCTCAACACTCAGGCAAAGCAAGAACCCTTCATCTTCCCTAACCAGGAAACTGAGGCAGAAAAGATATTTTTCTGCCACTGATAGTTCAGCGTCTGCGGCCACACAGCAGCAACTTCTTTGATCTATTATCTCATTTAAGTCCCACAGTGACTCTGCAGGGTACATTTCCTTTCCCATTCTATAGGACATAAGGCTTTAAGTCAGCTAGCTCCCAAGTGCAGCTCAGATCCACATAACTCTGTGGGACCCCTGATGTCAGCCCTGGAACCCAGAACCCAAAGCTTAGGCTCTGGGATACACTCTACAGCCCTCTCGGCAGATTGTGGGTGCTGCATCTCCTGACAGGCAAAGTGCCTTGCGGATTCAACTGCTACCTCATGGCGCCTGGGTCTGTCTTCCTCATGAATTCATGGTACCTGGGAACTGTCATAGGTCTTACTCCGGTCTCAGGCTAGGGTGGTTCGGTGAGGAAGGTGGCTGTGGAACCTGCCTGTGTTGTAGGTTTGGCTGACTAGGTGACTGGTCCATTCTCTTCCCTCCCAACCTCCAGCGTACTAGTGAAAGCCCACAGCAAGAACGAGAGGGGCACACTGAGCGTCTGAGCTGGTCCGGATGATCTGGCACTGCCCACCTCGTGTTATCATAACTACTGCTGGATTTGGGGGCTCCTGGGAGGAGGCTGCTCCTTAGCACTTTACAGCACTTCCCTGGGCGGAATCCTGAGGCTCGCCCAAGTAAAGGCTCACCTGCCTGTCTCAGATCCAAGTGAGTCCTTCATTCTTCCAACCTCTGGAGTGTCAGAAACTCCATGTGCCATCTGCACAGGGCTTGAAACCCACCTTTTGACAGAAAGCCACAGGATATGACATGACACCCAGACCATCTCAACACCTCCTCTCCTGTCCCACTCAACTTAGGGTGGAGATATCGAGGTGGGCCATTGGCCAGTTCTAGGTAGAGACTAACTGCGGAAAGGCTGAGTGGCTGGGGACAGGGGGACCCTTCAGAGAGAGGAAAGGCCAGCAATGGCCGTAAGGACTCTAAGCTTGCTAGAGATGAGAAATGGTCCTGCCCACTGGAAAGAGCATGGGTAGGGCAGGAGGTGGGAAATACAAGGCCCTCTGAGGGTGGGCAGACAGACCACAGTGATGGAGAGGAACTCTGGGGTAGGCTTCCAGACAGGGACAGCCCTGACAGAGTCAAGGTCATTGAGGGCTTGGTTAGAGTTTGGAGAACAGCGTCTTTGGTGTCCTGGCAGTCTTGACTCTTGAGCACTGTATGTGCATGTGCATTCATTTCCATCCACGTTGGGTCAGGCAGGAGACACAAGGTCAGATTAGAGGAGCAATACCAAGCTGCATGTGGCTGCAGACTGGCCTTCTGAAGACCACACCTCAGCTTGAGGGAATTTGGGTGACTCTGGAAAAGCAGGAGAACTGGCCTTAAGGATGAGGCTGTAACTTTTCTGCCTCTGCTGTTTCTTCTGCCTTGGGCCTTGCTGTGTGTCCTTGGCCCTGTTAGGGTACTACCCTGGGACTCAGTTTCCCATTTTATTCACCTAGGAACCTGGCCCAGTGCCTTCCCAGCCTTCTAGGGCCCCTCCCTGTCCTGACAGGGGCTCTCAGAACTGGGGAAAATTATTTCCCAGGAACCATGGACAGAGGTCATGCTGCCCTGAGCCCCCCATGTCACCACTATTCAGGAAGGAGAGGTGCATCTCCCTACTCTATACCAGTCACATTCTGGTCCCCATTCAATTCTATCCTCATTAAGAAGGCTATTATGGATCTTGCTGAGGCAGGTGCTGAGGGATGGTGGGGAGTCCAGGTAGGGGAGATGGCACTGGACAGTCTCCCTGGGGAAGCAACGTGGGATGATTTACATATTTATGAGATCATTTTCATTTTGCCCAGGTCCCTGTGTACTAAAGAATGTCACATCATATTTTAGGCTGGGATCTGGGCCCCCAGAGTGACAGCTCAAACTGCCATTTGGCTTCCTGGGCATCTGGAGAAGGTAACAGTGTAGGCCTGATGTTCTTATCTCACATTTGCAAGGAGAGGCTGTGTGAGGATGTGAATGAGGGTGGGGAGATACTTGCCTCTGAGCCTCAGTTTTCCCATACATTAAGTTGAGGATACATTTGTGGTAGCCAGTCTCTAGCCCAAAGCCAGTGATGATCCTCATAGTATTCATATTTTTGTATTATTTTTCCCCTGGGGATGGATAAGGCTATAATTTGCTTCTAACCAATAGAAACTGCCAGTGTGAAGGGTCATCATTATATAGACAGTGATTGTGTCACTCATAACTTAATTTGTGGTCACTAGTTGTACAGAAGCCAGCCACCATTGAGTGATGCTTGTTAAGGATATAGCACTAGCCAGGTGGGAACATGGTTTCAGCCAAGAGCACAGCAATGTCTGTGTCATGTCTAAATCAAGTGGGCTCACTTACACCTCTCAAGTCCCAACAGGATCCCTACTCTACACAGTAGCCTAAACCATAACCTTAACAGTAGCTCTATGTATTGAGTTTAGAGTTTCAGCTAGGATTGACCTCTGCATTCTGGCATCTGGTAGAGCCTGGAATCTGGAAGGACTAGAGGCATGACCTTACTGCAGGCTTCAAGAGGTCTGGGGTCTCTGTGGTTGGGTTGATATATATGACAACAGTCTCTATTGGAGATCTCTATGGTGGGAATGGTCCACATCTGAGTTATCCACCATCTCCACCAGCCATAGTTGGCTACATAGACTCGAATGGATTCCATGAGATGAGGAGCCAATGCTCAAAGTTCTTTAACCTCCAAAGAGCCACCGGTGACCAGTGGCTCCTGTGTGGACCATCCAGATCTAGAAACAGAGCAAAAGCAAGCAGGTCTGCTCACTCTTGATGTCTAGAGTCAGAGCTTTCCAAGAATACTAAAAATAACCTTTAAAAATAGTGCCAGGCAAAGATGCATCTTGCTGGCTGGGGCTTGAAGGAGCCAGAGGCCCTGCCCGCCAGAGCCTGCACCATCTGTCTGTGGGCTCTGCTACAGGACATGGTCTTTCCCAACTCTTCTCTATTTTAATGTGTCAGTCTACAGATCTGAGAGGTCGCCGAGGCAGAGATCAGAGAGAGCCCCACCCTCTGGCAGTAGTGGAACTATGTTCTAGACTCCACTATCTGTCCCATCTCTCAATCCAAAGTGGGGCGTCTCTCTGGGGCCACCAGTCACCATTACTACTGCTGTCATTTCTCCACCATCCTCATCCTTGTCAATATCATAGAGCCATCAACACCCACATCTTTTCCACTCAGTTCAGCACCACAGCACTGTGGACAGCACTGTGGTAGGCTTTGAGCTATAGAGAAGGTAGTGGGCGTGGGGAGCTCAGGAGTCAGGGCACATGGCTCAGGCTCCTGGCTTCACAGGTCAGTTGAGCTCCCAGAGAATTAATGTCCCCATGGTGAGCACTTAGGGACAATTTGGCTTTCCTTGACTCACATCATTCTCTTTGGACTTCACCCTCACCTCAGTGGTGACAGAGTGGACAGGAATCAGGGAGGATGAAGTGACCAGGAGAAAGAGGTTCTGGTATCAATGTAACAAGAGCATTGTATCTCCTTTGTGGGTCTTACTTTCTGTACTCCTGTCCCAGTGGAGGTGGGACAGCCTCATATGGTAAGACAGAACAAATCATGCCTGCTTCCTTGGTTCTTCTTCCCTCTCTGTGTGGCACTTCCTGATGTCCACTGAGTCCTTCAGTGGCCCTGAACTATTGGCCCCAGGAACTCTGCTTCATCTTCTGATCTGCCATAGTCCCAAAGAATTCAGTTTTAATGCCTGAAGGGCTGGGCAGGGGTAGTGGATGCTCCTTCTATGACAAAATATCTAGTTGGCTCTGTAGAGCCACTACTTAGATGAGCAGACTCCTAGGAGCAGCTGGAGCAAACCTTCCAACTCCCAGACAGCACCCGGAAGAGTCGAGAAACCATGAGTCAGCTGTGATGTTGAGAGGGACACAGTCCATCCCAAGAGGTCTTGGGGCCTGGATTGTGTGGTCTCGCCTCCTTGTACCCCAGCCCACAAGGAAATCCGGCTCCCTGACTGGCCTTGTCCATGTCAGCCTAAGGCCAGTCCATTTCTGCATTACCATCTGTTGGTGGGCCACACGCTGGATGCAGAGTGGGCAGTGAGAAGGTTGGTGAGCATGTGAGCCAATGACTGAGAGGGGATGCTTGGTCTCCCTCAGGGTCCTTCAGCGTGGAGGTCAGCTCCCTCTGCTGGGTGGCTCTGGGCACCTTGATACCTTCTCTGAGTTTGCTCTCTTCTATGGATGGAGAATAAACACAGTGCCCTCAATGTCATCACAGAACTGGGCACGAGCCTGAGGCTCAGCCGCCCCTCAGCAGTTGGGCACAATAGCTATTTATACAGTTATTAGGTGTTTCACACACATACTCTTTAACAAATGCTCAGAATGACCCCATGAGGACTAATCCCCACTTTACTGTGGAAAAACCAGGCTTACAGAATGGCCACTCAGCTAGGACACAGAGCTCCTGGCACATGTTGGGAGGTCACAAAAATGTCCACAGTTAATCCGAGAAAGAAAAAGTAAGTGTGAGGGCTTGGCTGTAAACTGCAGACTTGGCACAGGCGTGTGTGTGTGTGTGTGTGTGTGTGTGTGTGTGTGTGTGTGTGAGTGTGTGTGCATGTGCACGCGCGCACTGTGTCCTTGTAGTATCTGGATGATGACAAAAAGCCTGGCTTTTAGATTTCTGGGCTGCATTAGCCCTGACTCTACCCTTTCCGGTTGAATCCTCCTTTCCCACAGTGAAAATGGGAGTGACTGCACAGCTGTGTGCGTGTGTTGCACACACACTTCTTTATGGAAGGTGGTGTTACACACAAGTGGTAGACAATGGATACGTGAGGTGTCTGGGTCAAAGGGTAAATGAGCTCCTCTCTCTCTCTCTCTCTCTCTCTGGCTTCCTTCCTGTTCTCTGGGACATGCATGTGTACGGGGACTACATTGACAGTAGCCAGCAGGAAAGTGCTCGGTTCTTTGAGGGCACTGGGAGGAGCATCTGCAGAGATCAATGGCAAGGCCCTGGAGACCTGGTACAGTCTTAGAGCTGGGGTTGGGATCAGGGAGAAGGCGGGGAGCTGGATTCTGGTGGGGCAATAGGGAGATGTGGCAGCTATCTTTCTGTTACTGTCACAAACACCCGAGGCAGTCACTTTATACAGCAAGAAGGTTTATCATGGGTGGCATCTTTGGTGGTCCCAGCCTAACAATCAGTTGGCCCTATTGTTCTTGGGCTTATGTACGAGGCTGATAAGCATGCTGGAGCAAAAGCAATCACCTCCTGCCTAGGTAGCAAGAAAGTGAGGAAGGACTAGGGTTCCACAATCCCTTGGGGGCATCCCCCCGCCGTGCCAATGACCCAAAGACCTTCCACCAAACTTTACCACTTACAGGCTGCATTGTCTGCCATTAGTGCCACATTGGGGTCCAAGACAACACGTGGTACTTGGGGAACATATTTCAAAATGGTAGCAAGAGGTTAAACCGTAGCCAGGCAGTTTCTAGGCAAGATCAGCACCAGATGAAGGGTGAAGAGAACACCAAGGGCTCTGAGATGGTGCCTCTTCTGCCTGAGGTTCTTAGCTTTGCTTAGCACTCAGTGCCCTGACCTGGGCTCTCGGGCTGGGCTGTTTTCTCCCAGGTCCTGGAGGAAAGTCTGTTGCTCTAAATGGAACCCAACTCACCCATTCCTCACTTGCACCCCACAGCACCTCATCCTTTTCTCTTAGACTATGGTCCAAGGTGGGAGGCAGAGAACTCGGGGGCGGGGTGTATTGACGGTAGTGACCCTGCATAGCACCACCGTCACAGAGGACTGGGGAGACATTGGTTCCGGAGGGAGAGGCTTGGTTGGTGGTCCTAGGCAGCATGGCAGCAGGAGATAGGCCACATAGTGCCACTGACTTCAGTCCCGTTTTGTTTGTACTCCTTATCTGCCGTGATGACTGACCAGAGGGCCACTCTTTGAGGACCATCACCTACCTAAGTTGTGCAGCACCCCTGAGCTCCAGGAGACCATGCACTTGGAGACCTCCATGCTCTGGGTGGCTTGGCAAAGCTATTTAGAATGACCTTTGCTCCCACCTGGGGGGGGCTCTGCATTGGCCAGCCACTCCCTCTGCTGTGTGGCTCCAGGCAGGTAGGCAGTTCAGGTTCTCTCTGGGAGGAGCTGGACAGATGACCCCAGGCTCCTGGAACACTGCTGCCGGGGACTGTGCTTGCAAGTAAGTCCTCTCCCATCAGTCCTGCAGCACAAATGCTGAGCTTTGATGCATAATCGCCAGTTTCCTGCCCGCCAGCCATTCAAAGGAGGAAAGAGAAAACCTCCTTCATTTTATCTAGGGAAGGCGGTGAGCCTGTACTCCCGCTCCCCCATGGTGGCAGCCTTTTTCTGAGATCACAGCAACAGACCAGCAATTAGACCCCAGCCTGGGAATCAATCGCAGTTACTAAAGAGCTTGCAAGGGCTGGCAATTGCGCAGTTCAATGGTGGTGGGAGTCTTGTGGTGCGTGGCTGGCTCCATTGGTCCCAGAGGTGGCCTGTGTATCTCAGAGGAGTGGCAGGGGCTCCATGTGGACTCGGAGGAGGATGCTCCTGGCAGGAGGGTCTCTTTGGCTCCCAACAGATCCCATGCTGCTTGAGTCTTTTCCCTAGCAAGGACCTCAAACATCCTCATAGTCTCTTGTGGCATTCTCCTTTTAGGAATAAGGAATAAGGCTTTAGCTCTGGGGGTAGAGTACTTGCTTAGCATCAGCAAAGCCCTGGGCTTCATCCTCAGCACCAAAACCCAAACCAAACATAAAGCAACTGTCCTGGTATATGGTAACAAGTTTGGCCCTGCAGCCCAGATCTCCCACCCTCTACTCCTGCCCCATGACCAGCTCACACATGGGTTCTCTGTGCCCCTATAGTTCCCCATGCATCTTCCTTTCGGCACCTCCCGCTAGGGAAAGGCAGACTAGGTTCAGAGTGTCTCCAGTGTGGTGTTGTCCTTGTCCTTGTTCAACTGCCCACTTTACTCTATCACCGGCCTCAAGCTGTCTTGTGAGAGGTGCCCCCGCCTGACAGAGCCCTACCTGCATTTCCCCATGATGAAGCTCTTCACCTGGTCTCTGTCCCTTGAGAGGGCCCAGAGCCAGATTAACATTGTCTGAGCAAAGCTCTCCATACTGTCATAAAGCTATGATGATGTCCCACCCGAGAGCAGAGTCCTGGCCATAGCTTCCAGGATGAATTCTGAACCTCTACTTAGGCCTAGATCTTACCTGTGACCTTGACAATGTTCCAACTATCTGGGATTTTACCCTCCTACGCCCCCATCCTTGAGCTATCTGTGGCCTGTGAAATGCTGCCATCCATGTCAGCCTGTGTCTTCTTCCTGTTGAATGCCACAGGTCAGGGGTCACCCTTCTTACTACTCCCTGAATGTCAGCTTCTTTTTATTCTTTCTTTGAGTGTTTGATGGGCCTGTCACCTGTCTCTAGCTTTTTCTAGCTACGCAGTCCTTGGCATGGAACAAGCCCTCACTAAGAAGGACAGACAAGGTACCCCGAGGGTGGTGAGTTCTGTGCACAGCCCCTTGGTCTCTAGAAGATCCTCTCCATTAACCTAACACTGTTGTGGGTTGGATTCAGGGACAGCTTCTTCCTCCTTGTTCCCAGGTGGTCTCACTCTGTAGCCAGGCTGAGGTGACAAGATGCTCTAGGGTCCCACTAGGCAGAACAGTGCAGGAGACTTTCTTGTATGATCCCTTCTAGGAGAAGGGTCCATGGCCAGCAGTACTGGGGCTTGGGTAATGCCCACAGTGATGGGAGTTGGGAAATGCCCCCAGTGATAGGTATGGGGTAATGCCTACGGTGATAGAGGTGGGATGATGCCCACAGTGATAGGTGTGGAGCAATGCCCACAGTGATAGGGGTTGGGCAATGCCTGAAGTGATGGAGGTGGGGTGATGCCCACAGTGATGGGGGTTGGGCAATGCCTGGAGTGATGGAGGTGGGATGATATTCAAAGTGATGGGGGTTGAGCAATGCCCGGAGTGATGGAGGTGTGGTGATGCCCATAGTGATGGGGGCTGGGCAGTGCCCACAGTGATGGCAGTGGGGCAATGCCCATAGTGATGGGGCCTGGGCAGTGCCCACAGTGATGGCAGTGGGGCAATGCCCATAGTGATGGGGCCTGGGCAGTGCCCACAGTGATGGCAGTGGGGCGATGCCCACAGTGATGGGCGGGGAGCACCTTGCATCAGCTGTGCTGTGCTGAAGCTGGGGATCCAGAGATGAGGTGAAACTCGAGATTCCCAGGGCTCGCTAACAGGAAACAGGAGTTCAGGATGCAGTTATTCATACTGTGACACTTATGTAGCTCCTTCTCCTCTCCATGGGATCATGTGGGAGCTAGGAAATCAAAAAGGAACAGGGCCTGCCTGCCCATCACAGCCTCAAGCCTCAGAGGAGGACAGAAATACAGAAGATGGGGGATGGATCAAACACAGGGGCCCACAGTGTAAGTCAAGGAGATACCGCGGAGGTGACTTCCCAGAGGAGGTGACACCCCACCCCATGCAGCTTCAAAGATAGAGGAAGGCTCCTAGGAAGAGTAGAAAGGAAGGCTCTAGAGAGAAAGGGGCTGAGTAAGGGAGGCTGGGAAATGGGGGTGGGGGAGGAGGGGCATGGCTCAGGGAGGGGTGCTGAAGCCACAGGTGACCTGAGCTGAGGGCACAAAGCCAACAGCAGGGGCTGGATACTTGGCTCCTGTAGGTAAATGGTACTAAAAGCCCAGCAGGACAATGGCCTGAGGCCAGACTCCTGGCTCATAGCCAGGCTGTCTTTCATTGCTCAAGGCAGCAATAAGGAAGCATAAGATCAAGATCAAACCTGGCCTAAAGTGGGCTGAGGGAGTTAAGTAAATGGAAAGAGAGAGAGAGAGAGAGAGAGAGAGAGAGAGAGAGAGAGAGAGAGAGAGAGAGAGAGAGAACTCCTCAGCCTGGCCTGAGGAATGGCCTGGATCCCTGTTCTAGGCGGTATACAGGGGTTAGAGAGGTGCACAGGGGAGCAAAGAGAGGAGGACAAGGGAAGGAAAGAGATACCGACCACAGCTCTCTGTGCATCAGGAGAGCGCAGCACCAGGGAGCAGCCAGCAGCCAGGGGCCAGGGTAGGAAGGGAATTGGTGATAGCAGAGGGAAGGATGGGGACAGTGGGTGGAGCAGAGCCTAGGGCTGAGGCCAAACACCAGGCTTCATGAAGCAGGGATGAGAAGCAAGGCTCATGCTGACTTCAGGTTTCAAGGTGTTGGGGGGGAGAGGAACAGGGAGCCAGGAGTGGTTGAGTAGGGAGCCATGGTTTGTCTGACATCTTTGGGGGGGTCCTTCCTGCCTTATTCCTGACACTGTCTCGGCGGAGGGACATGAGTGAGGAGGCCAGGAGAGTGACCAACTGTACTCTTTACCTTTCTCCAGTGGTTTGGCTTCTATGGAAAAGGTACAGTAACAGGATCCCGTATCCACTCCAGATGAGATTAACCACTGGGACAGCCAGAGAAAGACTTTCCAGTATGTGTAAGGAACAAATGGAGATACAGTTTCTATTAAGAAAGAATAAGAGCACTTAGGCTGAGGCAGGAGGATTGCTGTGAGTTCAAGACAAGCTTGGATTGCACAGAAAGTGACAGGTCAATCAAAATAGAAGTCCTACAGAAGATTTTAAAAGGAGAGAGGATGGGAAAATGTGGGTAAGGAAAGCAGAAAAGGAGCAAAGTTGAGCAGATGGACAAGTAGAGTCTAAAAGTCTAGGATACAGAACAAGAGAGTCATCAAAACTAAAATGCAGGGCTGGAGAGTAGGCTCAGCAGTAGTGGCTGCTCTTCCGGAGGACCTGGGCTTGATTCCCAGTACCCCCGTGGTGGCTCACAATCACCTTGTAATGAAACTCCAGTTTCAGTGAAACCAGTGCCCTCTCCTGTCCTCCGTGGATACCAGGCAAGTACGTGATACACAGACATACATGCAGGCAAACACTCATATACATAACATAAAGTAAAAATCAATAAATAATTCAGCTAAATAGGTAGGCAGATGAATAAGATTAGAAACAAAATAAATGGGTTTAAAAATGAAATTCAGTGGATCATACAAAACACAGGGGCAGGCTGGCTGAAGAACTTATCAATAACACTTGAGAGGCACAAGCAGAAACACAGGAGTGGGGTCACTGACATAGTTGTCGACACAGTGTTTGTTGTGCAAACATAAGGGGCCTGAATTCAGATGCCCAGCACCCACATCAAAGAGAGGCTTTGTGGCATGAGCATGTAATGTCAGCATAGAAGAGGCAGAGACAGGATGATCCGGGACCTTGCTGGCCATCTAGCCTAGCTAATTGGTGAGCTCCAAGTTCAGCAAGATGACCCTGTCTAAAACATAAGGTGGAGGGTGGCTGAAGAAGTCCTCTGATTGTGACTTCTGGCCTCCACATGCACACATGCAATCTACCCATAGTGCACATACATGGTGCATAGCAAGTCCTCTGAATGGAATCATTCCTCCCTGGAGGGAGGCTCCTTAAGAATGAGGAGATAAACAACTCACAAGTCTTAGGAAGTTCCTGAAACTTAAATGATTCTCAAGTCCCTTCTCCAGGGTTGTAGATACAAAGGCCTGCTGGGGGAGAGGAGACTCTGACCAGCAGAGCTGCCAGCGAGTCATGTAGGGAGCTCCAGGAATGCAGGTTTCATGAGTCATCACGCATGTTAGTGTTGTTTTACCAATGATGCAACTGTCTTTGAGTCACCCATGCTCCTGTAAGTAACCCTAATAAATTCACTGGTTCACCAAGACAGTTGGAAACATGTCTTCAGCCTGCCCATTGACTTCCTATCTGGGGCGAACAGATATTTGTTCACTAATCCCCAGAAAAAGTCACACATATTATCATCACTACCACCACTGCCACCACCACTGCAACCACAAAAGCAGTCCATGGAGTGGGTAGGTATGGGTGGAATTCCATTCACTGGAAGGAATGGGGATGAGACGGAACTGAGGTTTTTCAAGAATGAAGGGCATGTGGCCCTTGGAGAAGAAAACATGGAGAGAGGTAATGGGTTTCCTTTACTGTTCATCCAGCTGCTAAACAACACACACGTGGGAGGAGATTTACAGGTGAGAAAGAGTCACCTGAAGAGAGTAGGTGACAGGGGCACAATCGGGAATAGTAACTGACCTGCCAACTAGCCTGGAAAACTAGTCGCATGGGTGGATAGTGAGCATACACAAGGGGTCTTGCTGTAAAGGCAAGAGACTTGTGAGGTGCAATGGAAGTGTGAAAGCATCAGGTTGCTTCCAAGGAACTTGCCTGCATCCCAGAAAACTCAAAAATACTCGTACAAAGGAATCTTGCAATCAGAAAAAAAATTTACAATGCTTTGCAGGAGCAAACAATATGAGGACAATATGATGCTTAATGTGGAGAAAAGAATGAATTGAAATAAATCCAGAACACAGATGTCAGCACATGACTATGCATATTTAACATTAAGTCAAAATGAGTTGAGTGTGATGGGGCTTGCATATAATCACAGCATTTGAGATAGAAACACAAGGGGGTGCAAGTCTGAGGCCTGACTGGCCTGCACTGTGAGACCCCAAGTTAAAAAAATACAATGGTAGAAGTGGAAGAAATAAATTAAAGGTTTAATGAATGGAACAAGGATGTTACTTGGTATTATAGAAGTGAGATTTCTAGACATGAAACTAGAATAGGAACATTAAGTGGGGAGGAGGATGGGAGGGCAGGGTAAAGAAGGGAATATGGGGAGAGACAATTAGCACCAAAGGCCTTGACAAACCAGATGGAAGCCTACTGCTGTAGAATATTCTGAAAAAATATACACATATATGAAAAGAATTTAAAAGGAGTTATGTAATTGAGGAGACAGTATCCCAATTAGACATCTTATGCCACCAAGTAAAACCTCCAGTGCCAGGAAAGGGTTACATCTTGTTGAGCCATTGACCAAAGGGGTTCCATAGGAACACCCAGACGTCACAGGCTAGGGCTATCCATTGCTCATCTTACTTGATGGTAAGGCCCTAATTCTGAAGACACCGCTTACTTACTGTGGTGGTTTGAATGAGAATGGCCCCAATAGGCTCATAGATTTGAATACTTGGTCACCAGGGAGTGTCACTCTCTGAAAGGATTAGGGGTTGTTCTTTATTGGAGGAAGTGTGTCACTGGGGTTGGGCTTTTGCAGTTTCAAGAAGACTATTCCAAGTCCAAAGTCACTAGAAGCCAGCAGTGTTGGCTCACACTTTTTATCCCAGTTCTTGGGAGTCTCATGCCTTTAATCCCAGCATTAGCGAGGTGGAGACACGAAGGGCGATGGCTGGGCAGAGAGAGGAATTTAAGGAGGAAGAAGACAAGTGCTCAGTGCAGTCTGAAGTTTATTCATGCAGTCTGAGGATGCATCTGAGGAGACAGTCTGAGGACAAAATCACCCCTTTGGTCTGAGCATTGGTAGAAGTAAAAGGTCTCTCTAATGCTTGGTTGCACTGCTTCTCTGACTGCTTTCACCCCATAATCTCTGGCCCTGGGCTTTGTTTATTAAGACCAATTAGAATTCATGCTACAAAAAAAAATCAGTGAACAACTTCAATGGCCTAGTATGTGTATAATGAAAGTCTATAGGATAGGGTGGGTCAAAAAACTCAAAGTGGTGAAAGAACTTAAAGTTAGTGGAAAAATGATTGAAGGACCCCCTATAGCCTGTCAACTTCAAGGTCAGAAATGATGAAGAGATCTATACCCAGGTATACCATAAACAACCTGCTTGAAGCTAGTGATGGGGAGGAATATTTAATGAATCGAGGTCCTGGTTGAGGCAGGAGGTGAGAGGTGTGAGGTGGGTGGAAGTGGGAGGTGAATCAGAAGGCAGGAGACGAGAGGATATTGGAGGCAGAAGGCATGCAGATAGTAGAAGATTTAGGATGGCAGACAACTTTTCTGTGTAAACTATACAGGTAGGGTGACAATGGAGCTGCACCATACTAGAAGCACATAGGACTCTTTTTTCCCTCATTGTCAAACACCCTTGAAGGAAAATTGAGTGTTTATATAAAGGGCAGGGCAGTAGCAACAGACAGCCACACCCAGATACTCAAGACGTATGGGATGTATAAAAGATCTAAAAGCAGACACATGACCACAGCAGGGCAAACTTCCCATGATCCTGTGGGGATTAATGCAGCAAGACCTTTAGTCTATATTTCAGCCATGAAATGTTGCCTGATGGCTCAGTGTCAAGGTTAAACATGCATTCTAGAAGTCTCAGGGTGTTCCCTAGAATCACAAAGCCAAGGCTGGGAAACAGAACCCAGACAGGTCTAGTTAACATCATGAAATAAGAAACAAATTTTAAAAAATGGATAAAAGTGCACTTTTAAAACAGATGACAAGGGTCAGAGTGAAAGTTAGCTATATAACCAATGACATTTGGCTGGGAACTTAAATGGAGTCATAGAAGATTGGGCAGTGAAGTTAATGTGTGTGGTTGATAGTGGATGCTTGATATCGCACACCAGTCCAGATGCACATAAATGGGGGAGCTGTGTACAGTGTAATCCTAATGTTATCTGTGGCTCTTAGTTAATAAGACTGTGCTTGTATCTAATACATTTCTGTCATTTGCCAGTTTTAACGAATTCCCAAGGCAAGGTTCATAGGCGAGCTGCTGAGAGGGGACTGGCATTCTCTCACTGTTCAAGTTTCCTACCAAACTGCTCTATGAATTTCAAAAAGAAAACCAGAGTGGTTATGCTCCTATCTGAACTTCAGAGTGAAGAAGATTGCCAAGGATAAAAATGATTTCATTTTATGATACCATGATATGATATTATCTTATGATAAAGGAGTTGGGTTGTCGAGAGGATGAAATCCAATATTCCCACATTTAATAGCAGCCTTAAAATCCACGACGAGTCTCCAATAGAGCTGAGGAGAGCGGAGTGTGCAGTAATACAGGAGAAGCTAGCCCACTCTCTCCAGAGCCAACCCAAGACATTGGTAAGACTCCGGTTGCATAGCATTTGAATGATGTTGACAATTGACCTGATCTAATTGACATTTAAAGAACAATTGGCGCCACCAGCAGAACACACATTATTTTTAAATATTTAAGAATCGTTTTAAAACTGGATTGCCTTTGGGAACCATGAGACCACTCAGTAAGTTTAAAAGGAATCAATCCATATATAGTACGTGCTTTGACCACAATGGAAGGAGAAAGGGAATTAATAACAGAAAGCTTTCCGAAGTATCTCCAGGTGTTTGAGAAATGAATGCATGAGTCTAAATAAAAAAAAAAGGAAAAGAAAAGAAAAAAAACTTTGAATGGGAAATTAGAAAGTATCTTTACCCATTACCATGAGACATCGGGATTAGCATCATGACAGTGTGTGTGTGTGTGTGTGTGTGTGTGTGTGTGTATGTGTGTGAGAGTGTTTGCTTGTTTACAGAAATATTTTCCTGCATTAAAAATAAGATCCAAAGTCATTACATTTAAATTTTATCTTAAGAAACTAGAAAGTTAAACAAATTAAACCCAGAGGAAGTAAAATCAACAGCAGATCAAAGGCCAACGAAACTGAAAATATAAAGACAACAGAGAAAATTGATAAAATTAAAAAATTCTTGGCTTAATGTGGTAATGCGTACAAATAATACCATCACTTGGAGGTAGAGGCAGGAGGATTAGGAGTTCAAGGGCATCCTCAACCACAGAGTTCAATGTTAGCCTGGACTACATGAAATCCTATCACAAAAGAAAATAAAACAAAATACAACCCCACCACACAAAACAAAGGTAATTATTTGAAATGGATAAAACTTATAAATCTCTTATTAAACTCATTAGGCAAGACTAATTTTAAGAAAATACATTCCCATCTTAGGGTCGAGAGGGGAGATCTCAAATACTCACAGATCCCACAGCTGTGGACGGAGTAATGAAAGGACAACATGGAACAATTTTTGCTAATCTATCTGGCACCTATGATGGATGACTTTCTTGACATACAGATTTATTTAAGGACAAATAGGCCACCAGCATGATCCTGTATCTAAGAGATTTCATTTGCAGTTGAAAGTTTCCCCAGAAGAAGCTAGCCCCAAATGTCTCCCTGGAGAATTCAGCTGAGCACTTATGGATGGAACTGTATTAGTTCCACACATATTCTTCCAGAAAACTGAACAAGACAGGATTCTCTCCAGGTCGTCCTATGAGCCCAGTATGACCCTCATCTTCAAACAAAGGGAAAAAAATCCACAGGCCAATACTTCTTATGTACATAGAGATGTTAATGTGAAGTCAAATTATTTCAAATTAAATCTGACAACATATGAAAAATAATCATGATCATGTGGCATTTATTTACCAAGAATGCAAGGTTGGTTTAACACTTAATAAAAGACAATCAATACCATTTTCTGTTACACAAACTAAAACCTTTTGGAAGGTTTTCTTTTTCATGGGTTTCTAAAAGCATTAGGCAATCTCTAGTTTGTTTGCTTATTTATTGTCTTAAATTAGGGTTTCTGTTGCTATGCAGAGACACCATAACCAAGGTAACTCTTATAAGGGAAAACATTCAATTGGGGCTAGCTTACAGTTCAGAGGTTTAGTCCATTATCTTCATGGTGGGTGGTACACAGGCAGATATGTACTGGAGAAGAGCTGAGAGATCTACATCTTGATCCACAGGCAGCAGAAGGAGTCTGTTTCCATACTGGGCATAGCTTGAGCATAGGAGACTCAAAGCCCACCCCTACAGTGACACACTTCCTCCAAACTAGACCACATCTACTCCAACAAAACTACACCTCCTAACAGTACCTCTCCCTGTGGCAACCATTTTTTTTTCAAACCATCACATTCTACTCTCTGACTCCCATAGGCTTATAGCCATATCATAATGCAAAAATGCATTCTGCCTAACCTTAAAAGTCCTCATAGACTATAACAGTCTCAAACTTATTCAAATGTCTGAAGTTTCAAGTCTCTCTTGAGATTCATACAATCTCTTAACTGAAATTTTCTCTAAAGTCAAATTGAAAAGATCACATACAACCAACATAAAATGGCATAGGATATACATTACTGTTCCAAAATGAAGGAAAGGGAAGATAGTGAGGAAATACTGGACCAAAACAAGACTGGAAACTATCTGGACAAACTCTGTATCTCTATGCTTGATGTCAAAGTGCTCTTCAGATCTCCAATTCATTTCAGATTTGTTCTTTTTCTTGGGCTGGTTCTTCCTGTTAGCAGTTGTCCGCAGCAGGTACCCCATGACTCTGTCATCTAAATACATCTTGGAGTCTCCAAGGCAGTTCAGGCTTCACTTTCACAGCTACACTCAATGGCCTCTCTAGGCCTGCGTTCAGAGACACTCCTGACACATGCCTGTCCTCAAAACTTTCCTTAGTCGCTGAGGAAGAACCCATAACCCATTTTTTCTATCTTCGACTCTAAAGCCATGGCCACATGCCCAAAGCTGCAAAGTCCTCCTGCTTGCTGGGGCTGGAACATGGCCCTCTCATTCAGTTGCATCTTCATCAGCTTTCAGTTTTCATTGGTGACTTTCACGGCCTAACCTCAGCTGTCCTGGAACTTGCTCTGTAGACTAGCCTGGCCTCTAACTCAGGGATCTGCCTGCCTCTGCCTCTGGAGTGTGGTGATTAAAGGTGTGCACTAACACACCTGGCTCTGAACTTTTCTTTAATCCCTTTCACAAGTTGGAAGCTTAGCTGGGTCAGATTTTGCCCTAAGGTCCCCACTTTCTTTATTCCATTTCTTAATCTGTTTTATCTCCTTGAACACAGGATTTAGCTCTATTCTACTTCTGGTGTCCATTTTCTCCTCAAATTGTATGTTTTGTTTATTGCCTTTCTCACATTGCTCCTCTTCATTGTAAATCTTCATTAGAGTCAACACTAATAACCACAGGACAGAGTTAATAGGAGGCTATTTTGAGATTTCCTATGCCCATGGAATTAATCTAAATCTCTTTATTTTAGCCTCAGGCAAACTTCTTGAACAACAGCAAAAATTAGCCACATTATTCACCAAAATATCACAAGACCAGTCTCTAGGCCCCATACTAACATTCTTCTCTTCTGAAACCTCTTGAGCCAGGTCCCCACAGTTCACACCACCCTCAGTACCACTGTCTTCCATGTTCCTAATGGGATGACGCATTTATCCCCACTTAGAGCATTCAACTTCTTTTCTAATTCAAAGTCCCAAAGTCAATATTCCTCTAAACAAAAACATGGTCAGGCCTAGCGCAGCAATTCCCCAGTCCCTGGTCCCAGCTTCTGTCTTAGTTAGGATTTTTATTGCTGTGAAGAGACACAACGACCAAGGTAACTCTTATAAGGGAAAACATTTAATTGGTACTAGCTTACAGTTCAGAGATTTTGTTCATTATCATTATGATGGGAAGCAAGGCAGTCTGTAGCAGATATGGGGCTGGAGAAGGAGCTGATAATTCTACATATTAATTCATAGGTAGCAGAAAGAGCATGTGTCCCCTGGACATAGTTTGAGCATAGAAGACTTTAAAGCCTGCCCCACACAGTGACACACTTCCTCCAACAAGGTCACACCTGCTCCAACAAAGCCACTTCTTCTTCTTCTTCTTCTTCTTCTTCTTCTTCTTCTTCTTCTTCTTCTTCTTCTTCTTCTTCTTCTTCTTCTTCTTCTTCCTCTTCCTCTTCCTCTTCCTCTTCCTCCTCCTCCTCCTCTTCTTCCTCCTCCTCCTCCTCCTCCTCTCTCTCTGTCTTTCTTTCTCTCTTTATTTCATTTATGTAGTGCTGAAGATCAAAGACAGAGCCTCACATGCTAGCAGTGAGTTATAACCTCAGACCTTGGTCTTTTATTTTGAGACAGGGTCTCACTGAGTTGCCTAAACAGGTATTGAACTTTCAATTCCCCTGCCTCAGCTTCCCAAGGCTCTGGAATTATAGGTCTGTACCACCAGGTCTGCCTCCAGTCAGCAAATGGGAGAAAGAGAAGCTTCTCAAATTGATGACAGCCTTGTACCACAAAAGCTTGTGCCAACACCCTTCTTAATGCAGGCTGACTGTGCTGTCCCTCCAGTCGGGACCAGCACAAGGATGTCTCACCATTTCCAGCCAGGTCAATAAGTCTGAAACAGAAAGAAAATTTATCTAAGTAGGAAAGGAAGAAATAAAGTCTCCATTAGCAGACAATATGGCTGAATTTGTAGGAATCTGACAAGAGTCTGAAAGGCCCTTTAGCCTGCTGGAACCAATACCTCTGTTCAGAGATTTTAGAGGACACGATATTCCACAAACAGAAACAACCAGGAGCCAAATTTAAGAGTATTCTAGAGACATCAATCTTCAGAAACGTACCTAACAAAATACATGAAAGACCTTCATTAAAAAAAAAAAACACAAAACGTTGCTGAACTTGTGTTCAAAGCCTTAGTTAGTCTTCTCATTACTGTGATAAGACTCTGTGACCGAGAGCAACTTGGGGAGAAAAGGGTTTACAACTCTCGGGTCATACTTCATTATGGGTAGTTGAGGCAGGAACTGAAACAGAAGCCACGGAGGAATGCTGCCTCCTGGATTGTTCCTTATGACTTGCTCGGTATGCTGTTGTACATTCCAGGGCCACCTTCCCAAGGGTGATACCACCCACAGTGAGCTGGGATTTTCTGCATCAATTATTAGTCAAAACAATGCCCCACAGGTGTGTCTACAGGTTGGTCCAATGGGGGCATTTTTCTGTACTAAGGTTCCTCTTCTCAGATGACTCTAGCTTGTGTCAAGTTGAAAAAAAAAACAACAAAAAACAAACAACCAGCGCAGATATGAAACATCAACAAAAATAGAGGTATCTATCCCAAGTGGGTCAGAAGACTCCAAATTGGTCTATAGATACAATGTGATTTCAATCAGAGCAGAAGAAATTCCTTTTAAGGACATTGATCAATTAGTTTGAAATCTCAGAGGTAATTATGGAGGTCTGGAAGCAGCAAAACAATTTACACACACAGACACACACACACACACACACACAGACACACATGCACACACAGACACACACGCACACACCCTGAAAAATGGACGACAAAGACCACACGGCTTCAAGACTTAGAAACCCACGGTGAGCTGACAGTGCGGCCCTGGCACAAGATGGACAGACGCATCAACGGAACAGAATATAAAGCTTAAAATAATCCTGCTCACATATGGACAAGTGATTTTCACAAAAGGTGCCAAAGCAGTGTAGGAGAAAGGACCAGCTTTCCCACAAACAGTCGAACAATGATACATTCCGCACACCCCCAGGGAAGCACCATATGTAAAAACGACTTAAAATGGATCAGAGACCTAAATATGAAATGCAAAACTATAAAACTTCTAGAGGGAAACATGGAGGAATGCCTTTTAACTGTGGGTCAGGCAAATATTTCATCACAGGATGCTAAGCAGACACGAAGAGTGGTAAAGTGGACTTCAGCAAGATGCTAACTGGTCTTTACAAGGCATGACTGGCAGAATGTGGAGAGGTCACAGGTAGTTTGATGGTTTGTTTTCATGGGCGGCATCACTGGGTGTAGAATCAACTAAACACACCTATGGGTGTGTCTGTGGTGGTAGCTGTGGATGGAAGACCCACCCTTACTGTGGGTTGCTCATCATAGCAGGAAGTGGGGTCCCAGGCTGAATGAGGAAAGGGGAGCTGAGCACCAGAATTTATTTCTGCTTCCTTACTGTTGAATCGGTGTGACCAGCTGCCTCTGACTCCTGTCACCGTAATGGGCCATCCCTCAAATCATAAGCCAAAGCCATCCTTCTTTAAGTGACTTCTGTTGGGTATTTTGGGACAGCACAAGCAAAGTAACTAACCTAAGCCGGAAGAAAATATTGAATTGAATATGTATTGAATGGAAGACTTCTAACCCAAATGCATAGAGAGCTCTCAAAATGCGAACACTTAATAAAAAGAAAAGTGAGGAAAGATTTAACTGACTCTCCACAGAGAGCAAATAGGTGTGTGAGAAGGTAGTGAGCATCCTTGGAAGTGGAGGAAAGCCATGTCGGGGAACCTGACCACCTGTTGGAAGTCACAGCTAGGAAGATGAGCCACACAGCGTCAGAGTGAACACGGGGAATGGGGCTAGTGCTCACACTGCGTGTGACAGTACCATGGCCTTGGAAAGTGTTTGCTTGCTTCCTAGAAACCAAGTATACTATTATGGGTTAGATGGGAAATGTCCCCCATGGCCTCTTGTTTTGCTACCTGTTTCCTGGATGCTGGGCAGTGAGACCTAGTTGGAGGAAATAGATTTTGGATAGAGGGGTGGGGGTGAGGTTTGTAGCCCGGCTCCACTTCCTGTCCTGTCTCTGCTTTCTGTTTTTGGAGATGAGAGGAATGAGGAAGTGCTGTATACTCCTGCCATCATGGGACGGTCTCCCACCACGCCTTCCTCACCAGGATGGACAGTTTCCCATTAAACTCTGAGCCAAGGTAACAGCTCCACACCCTCCATTACTTTCGTCAGGCATGCTGTTACAGTGGAGAGTAAAGGCCCTGGATGCTCACCATGTGACCCAGCCATTCTCCCTGCAGGGGAAGCATCCCACCAAAGCTTGGGATGGTCACAAAGTGACCCATCCATCCTCCCTGCAGGGGAAGCAGCCCAGCAAAGCTTGGGATGGTCACAAAGTGACCCAGCATCCTCCCTGGAGGGGAAGGATCCCAGCAAAGCTTGCTCACGATAGTGACAGCAACTTTGATTCCATCCATGGAATACCACTTGGCTGTAAAAAGGAACAAGTTATAGATCCACGCTACAAGTTTATCAACTCTTAAAGGGTTGGCACAAATGGAAGATGCCAGACAGACTACAGAGACTCTTCTGTTCAGTGATGGGAGACAGTGATGTTCATGTGTACAACTGACAAAACATTAATCTCCAGGCTGCCAAGAACATCTGCAAGTCAATCAACAAGGAAAAGACAAAAAAAATGGGTAAAGCATTTATATCTCTATAAAAAATAGCAAAATGACGGAGAGAGACAGGGGAGAGGTGGGGGGAAGAGTGAGATAAGAGAGAGAGGAGGGGGAGAGAGAGAGAGAGAGCGGGCGGCAGCAGCACATTCTAATTGCACTGGGGAGAGTGTGATTTAGTCCAAGAAGTTTTATGCCCGTCTGCAGAATGGAAAGAGCTAGATGATGGTAGACAGCCCGCGCAGTGAGGTGTGGGATGAGCGATGTGTGACATGCCAAAACCCCATCCTTGTGTATTCTCATGGTTCAAGTCTCAGCAAATGCCACCTCTGGAAAATTCCTCCAGGGAATGCTTGGCTCTGGCATCCTTAGCCAAGCGAATATTGGAAACATAACACTTCTGTCCATCAGCGGCACGATGGTCAAGCCACTGAAGTGAGCTTAACCAAAGGCCAGCGTTACACAACTTGAGCTGGAACTCCACTCAGCAGCAAGTTAGCCCAAATGTGGATGCCTAGCGGCGCACAGGGTGCAGAGTGCGTGCTGCTGGGTGATGTTTCAACTTACAAGAGACACCTGTGCATTGTTCGTGGAAGAAGGGAAGTACAGGCCAATGCGGCACGGCTGGGGAGATGGTGCTAAGATGGAGGAGCTGGGGCAGCCGGTGATGAGTAAAGAGGCAGAGAGGCTGGGTCTTGTTTTCCTCCATCTCTGGGCTGTAGCTGGAGTTTGGCACAAGAGTATGTGTCCTGGGGCATTCTGGCTGTCCAGCAAGGGAATAGATCCAGATAGCCTTCTTACCCCAGGAGGAAAATGAAGGGCATGTGTGTGTGAGTTGGTCCGCAGCTCCTGTTTTCACCAGCCTGCTTGTGGTGTAAATGCATTGCATCAAGGCTTGCCCAGCCCAGCTGATCCTTCTTGCCCCTCATTGGCTGTGTGCTCTGTCAGTCTGTGGCTGCTGGTGATTTGGTATCTGAGAAGCACAAACTGACTCCTGCACACGCCTGGCTGGTACACACCTCTGTGAAGGGTGACCTCCATGGCCTTGTCTCCTTGAGAGGTCTTGTGTGACTCTTCCCAGCAATCAGGCTGCTAAGTGCTCCCCTGCAAGGTGCCCCCCCCATGTCAGCATGTGTTCTGAGTGCCTGTGCTAGCCTTAGCCTTACCCCCACCACTAGCAGAACCCTCCATGACCAGTGTTGCCTATTTTTGCTTATTTTCTAGTATTTTTTTTCCTGAGATGTGATTCTCTCTGTTTAGCCTAGGCTGGCCTTGAACTTGCTATCCTTCCGCCTCCACCCACCAAGTGCTAAAATTACGTCTGCCATTCTGCCTGCTTCCATTCATCTTTGCTTTGATGGGTGCAGACCAGCCACACAAAGTGGTTGTTCATTCTCCTGAAGACAGAAGTCCTATTTTCTTGTGCTTTGGCCCCCTCAGGATCCTGCTATAATCACCTTTCTGTGGCCTTTGCCGTCTTTGCAAGCCTCTCGGCCTCTGGGTTCTAGAGAGAAGTCTGCTTTGGTCCCTGAGGGGCAGGGGTTTTTCAGTATCATGCATCATTAAATACAGAACTCAATCTTGACCCTGGAATCTGTCCCCTGATTCCTTTCTTGCTGTGTGTGTGTGTGTGTGTGTGTGCTGCAACCTCAGAACACGTCCTCCATGCCTCTCTGGCAGAACTGAGGGATGGTTGGCAATGCCCCTTTCCCTCGCCCCTGGTCAGCTGAGGCTGCTAGAAAGGCCAGCTTTCCCATGTGCTCCCACAGAGCTGTCACTGAGGGTGCGATCTGTCAATGCAATATCTCGTTGCAGAGCCTGCAAGTTAGACTTCAGCAAAGCAAACAAAGGAAATTCACTTATTATTAACTGATGGTGGGCGTGAGACCAGCTGCTTTCAAGATGCAAGGGAAAGCATGGAAGAAACGATTACCACTCAAGGCCATTCTCCCTTCTGGCTGCTTATGAGGGTGATAGACCTGGAAATAACAGACTGGCAAGGTAACATCCCTACAGCATCATCTGGTGTACCTGACGTGGCCTGGTCCTGACGACACGGTTGTGAAATGATGACAAACAGTGGCAGTATAGACGGCCTAGTAAATCGCTCATGCTCCAAGCTCACTCACCCACTCCAGCTCACTGGATACTTCCTTTGTGCATGCAGGTGGCATTCAACATGCACTGTGTTGCACTGGCCATGCATTGTGTGGCATTCAACGTGCACTGCATGGCATTCAACATGCATCACTTAATTTAATCATTGCATCAACCCTAACACGCAAGTGCTGCTGTTATCCCACTTTTCGGGTGACAAGCGGAGGCTGCCTGGATCCTTGGCCCAAGTCTGTGATCCACTAGGTTGATAGCAGCAGTTCAACCCAGGCTGCCAGCTCCCGAGTGTGCATGCTCTGTGAGCCTGGAGGGGAACCTCGCTCTCATTCTTCTGTTCTAGTTTCCCAGGTGAGGTGACTGGCAGACTGCCGCCTGCTCAAGGTCAGGTGGAGAGGAATGGCCACATTTCCCCATTTCTGCCTCCTCTCCTACAGCCTTGCCAGTTTCAGAAGCTTCTAGGCTTTACGTTCGTTAAACGTAATGGGGCAGGCGAACCTTCCACCTGGGCTCAGGGTCGCCTCGGCAAGAAAATGCTTTGGGCTCAGTGTGGGTCAGGTGTTCACCTCTGGTGACTTCTGGAAGGCTCTGAGACTGGCACCTACAGGTAGTAGCATCCTTGGGAGAGCACCGCATGGGTGTTCTGGCTCTGGTTTTGCATCCCAGTCCGGTTGTGTGTGGAGGGGGAGATGGGCATGGGCGATGCAGGACAAAGAGAAGACCATAATCAAAAGCAAGGCTGTTTCAATGACACGTTTTAGAAATTCAAGGGAATTAAAAAATGTTTATCAAGACCCAAATTGCAAATTTTAAAATAAAGACTAGAGCTGGATGCAAGAAGGCAGCAGGACCACTGCATTGCATGCAGGGCAGAGTCCTCTGACCACTGGAGATCCAGTACTGAATTACTGGAAATGGTGAAGAATAATCCCAAGTGTTCTCCCCCAAGAAGCCGTGTGAGGGAGTGCAGGTGCTAGGCTTCCACGGCCCAGACCCACTTCAAAATAGCCTGCTCTGCACAATGAGAGGTGTGCTTCTTATATGTCAGAGAGAACAAGTTAAAAAGTGTACACAGTTGATATTTAGTTCCTCCCACATCCAAAACACTTCGTTAAAATACCATTTCTTAGACTGGGGGAGGTGGGCCTATGGTGCAGAACTTGCCTCATGTGCGAGGCTCCAAGTTTGATTCATATGATAGATACCCAGACGACACAGGTAAGTGATAGGTAATAGATGGAAGAGGGATAGCTATATAGATGGTAGATAGAAGATGGATAGATGATTGATATTGATGATAGATTATAGACATCTAGGTACATATGATAGTTATATAGACGACACAGGTAAGTGATTGGTAATAGATGGAAGATAGCTAGATAGATGGTAGATAGAATATGGATAGACAATTGATATTGATATATTATAGACAGATGATAGATTAGTGGTTCTCAACCTGTGGGTCATGACCTCTTTGAGGGTTGAATGACCCTATCACAGGGGTCGATTATCAGATACCCCACATATCATATATTTACATTATGATTCATAACAGCAGCAAAATTACAGTTAAGATGTACCAACAAAATTAAGTTTATGGTTGTGGGGGTCACCAAAAGGAACTGTGTTAAAAGGTCGCAGCATTAGAAAGGTTGAGAACCACTGTGGTAGATAGATAGATAGATAGATAGATAGATAGATAGATAGATAGATAGATGATAGATAGATAGATAGATGATAGATAGATAGATAGATAGATAGATAGATGATAGATAGATAGATAGATGATAGATAGATAGATAGATAGATAGATAGATAGATAGATAGATAGATGATAGATAGATAGATGATAGATAGATTGTAGACACAGTCCTACTACTACTGTCCTACTGAGCCCTCGGCCCTTTCTTTAAGTAAAACTTTGAGAGTTTGGCCACCTTG
Source organism: Microtus pennsylvanicus (assembly GCF_037038515.1). Classification (NCBI taxonomy): domain Eukaryota; kingdom Metazoa; phylum Chordata; class Mammalia; order Rodentia; family Cricetidae; genus Microtus; species Microtus pennsylvanicus. The sequence goes on from NC_134580.1 coordinate 2,923,662, forward strand.
GTTTTAACTTTACCCAGATTTATGTTAGAATCATTTTTACCTGGTGGCTGAGTTTTTCAGGTGTCCCTTTGAACTTTAACCCTGTCAAGAGGCTAAGCAGCCTGCCCTGGAATTGGACCTGGGTGACCAGGCTTCTCCATGGCCTCCAAGCTTGTTCACCGGGCTTGAGGAGCATCCTGGCTGAATATTAGCAAGATGTATGACCTAGCTGAGGCTCCTTGTTCCACATCCTAATGCCCCGTGGCTCTTTGGACCAGTGTTTTGTGGCCCAGCACACTGCCTCTGGCCACACACATCCTGCACACAGTGCAGGCCCTTTAAGCTTCCTGTTTTCCTACAGAGTTGCCTGGGCACCTAGTCGCCTGGTCTAAGGGCTCCCTCCTCTGCAGTCAGGAGTTGGCAGAGCCAATCTTGCCACCTAGCCTCAGAGTAGTTATCTGGGCAGGAGGTTATCCACAGCCTTCTTGATTGGCCCTTCAGGTCATAGAGATATACAGAGAAATGAATTGGTGCTTGAGAAATGGCTAGGGGCCTTCATGCTGCTGGGTGAACTAAGAACAGAGGAGGAAATATCCCATTCCATGAATGGTTACATAAGACACACACAGTCACAGGAAACAAGAGGAGGCCATTGGTTGGCACTGCCAAAGCAGAATTCACCCCGAGGTTTTTGTAAAACACAGCCATCTCTATATACCAATCCCATCTTGCCACCTGTCACTTCAGGTGCCAGATGACCTTCTTGTCACAGTGACCCAGCTTGGAACATTGCTTAGCAGCTACATAGGCCTTGCTGCTCCCTCTATGTCCCTCTACTGTGGTGCCCAGTCCTCCAGTCCTGGATGTCCCTTGTCACACAGCACCTGTGGAGATGCTCCCCACCCCTGACCTCCCTCCTCTGCCATCGTCTCCCATTTATTCTCTCTCTGAACAGGCCCGACACCCTCTGACTAGTGCGATAGACATGCTTGAACGTGTTTAATCCTTGTCAAGAGGCTGGAGCTGAGTTAGAACAAATAAGTAAACTGGGGGTGGGGGCAGGGCAAGGGCTTCATCTGCATTTCGGAAATGGGGAAATTGAGGCTGGCAGCAAGTGGGTGGGGGTGAATGAAGTTATGTGGCCAGGGTCCTGGCTCAGCTAGGGTTAAGAGCTGCTGTAGCCGCTACGTCTTTGGAAATGAATGCAGAAGGGAACGAGTTAAGCAGCACCGTCTTCCCCAAAGCAATTAATCACAGAATTGGAGAGGCAGGCCAGACAATTATGTCCCAGACAAAGGGGCCAGGGGTGGGGGTAATAACTTCAGAGCCTCGTGCTGTGAGATTAATAAGCGCTTGGCATTTGGATGGCATGCCGAGACTCTGGACAGCTCTTCCATCAGGTCCTGCCCCGTTTGTCCCCTGGGAAATTCCCAGGGCACAGGTCAATGTTACCGTGGTTACTCAGGCCATGGTCACAGTCAGCGCACAGCTTCATCAGGACAGTGGGGCTCCGGGGATGCCTGGCTCATGCAAGCACGCTGGTGGCCTCTTTGTGAGGCCAGTGGCAGGCAACAGCAAGGGAGTGGCTTCCAGGCCCAGGTCCAGGCAGCCATGATTTAAGAAAGAGAACAGCGTGGAGGCACAGGGCCTGTGCGTTGGCTTTGCCTCTTACAGGAGGTGGAGGCCAGGCAGCAGGACTCTGCAATCTCCTCCACTAAGTTGGATAACAATGCTAGGTCCCTGGCCTGTCTGTGGAGAAAGTGTACATCTGTGTGAAGACCCAGCAAGGACAAGACAGATAACAAGCTTCTGCCTGCTTCTTCCCTTCCCTTCTTCCCTGCACGGCCTCTTCGGCTGAGGTTCACCGAGCCCTGCCTGTCCCCAGCTCTCGCTGTGTCCCCCTGCATACTCATACCCAGCACCCTCTGCCTACTGATGCTTAGCCGTAGCCCCGTCCACCCAGCCCAGCTTGTCCCCCAGTCTGCCATCTACCCATCACCCCCAGATATCACTTTCTGCCTGGCCACTAGAGCCAGTTTAAAGTCTCCCACACATGGCCATATGCGAAGCACCTCAGGCTCATTCTGCCCTTGATAACCTGACAAATTACCACGTGATCATTCCCCCCTTTCCCATGCTGCAATGGAGCCACGGGTGCTGGCCAGCTTCTCCTGACAACCTCAGTCTTCCTCGTCATTTAAAATCTCACCAAAGATAGGAAAATTCCTAAAAAGAACTTCCACGATTTGAGAAAAGTAGTTTAGGGACATTCATTCATTCATTCATTCATTCAGTTCTGTGGCTTGCTCCTTCTAACTCTAGGGAGATCATGGTATAGCCCAGATGTATAAGGATCCCTTGGGACTCAGGAGAATCCATTCAGACATTTTCAGACATGTTTCTTTGGTTTAGGGCCAGCTCCACATATGAGAGATTCACAAAGACATGGAGGGTAGGCTCTCAGAGTAGGTAGAGATGGCTCTGGTACAGGCCCGAGAAGAGAGAGAGAGAGAGAGAGAGAGAGAGAGAGAGAGAGAGAGAGAGAGAGAGAGAGAGAGAGTTGTGAATCTAGGCAGTGGGGCGGGGCTGCACAAGAAGCCTAAGTTGTCTCTGCTTTATAAGCATGAGGAGCAGATAGAGGGATAGCCATAAGGGGGAAGACCTGGGCTCAGCTGTTGCTCCATAGAAAAATACTGCAGTACTAAGGTCTCTTCAGGAGCATGGAGCCCGGATGTCATCATGTCCAAACAGAAGCTGGCCCCCATTCTGCAGGGGTCAACTGGCACGGTCACAGGTGTCCCTCTGTCCTTGCTGCAGGCCTACAGGACCCACCCCAGTGGCTTATACATGGTACAATGCTCTGTCTGCCTACAGCAACACATGGCAGGCTTCAGCTCAGAGAATCCAGGGCTACATGAAAGTCTGAGTCAATACCAAGCAGAGGACAATGACACCGAGTGAAATGAAGATCTTCAGGAACCCACAAGGTGGATGGGCCATCTGTGGAGTCAAGTGCCAGAGCCCACCAGGAACTCCTACAGTTTTAATAGAGGGGTGCCACTCAGCTGTTGGTCACTATCATGATTGCCTCCTGTTGTCTTTACCGAGAGGTAAAGCCTGGAGGAAATCCAGCCACTGGTCTGTTGCCAGTCTATTCCTAGTTCTCCACTACTGTGTCCCTACCTGCGTGGCCATGATTTAGATCTCAGGGAGATTTGTTAAGACAGGGCCAAGGATGCCTGAGACTGCTTAGGTCATTATGTCCTTGTCCCTTCTTCTGGGCTGTCTCTGGTCTAAGGGTCCACCTGCTGTGTCTAAGTCTGCTCTGAGTTTCTGAGGTCCTGCTCTGTCCATGTCCAGAAGGGGATGAGGGCCCCAATCTGTTTCTCTGTATAACGTTGGTGTAACAGCATCCTCAGGACTGCAGGAGACCCTAGAGGAAGCAGGGACAGCCTCTGACAAGCCAGATCCTGCCCCCAGGACAGTACCTTTCCACAAGGCTCTGCAGGTCCCCTCCAGTCCTCAGCAGCATCCAGGCTGGCACTGTTTGGCATGATGTGTTCAACTGAACTCTGACTCTCCCCATAACCTCAGTTTTTGTTATTATCGTCGTCCAGTTGATTCTACCAGGAGGAAAAGGGCAGCGGTACCAAGGATCGGTTATGCCTTTGCCCGGCTCTTTCCTAGAGAGTTCTCAGCCTTCCTGTCCTCTCCACGCCTTTGAGGAGCATCCTTGCCTTTCCTTGATCTGGCTTCCCTCCCCCCTACACACACACACACACACACACATAGGGCGGCAGGAGGAGGGGAAATTGTCATTTGCTTCACGGTTCCTATCTCTGCGCAGCAGATGTGTGCAGAAGCTTTTAGACACAAATGGAAAGCCTCGAACCGCCGGACTTCTGCAAGCTAAATGCCTTTAATTCTTCATTTCTGCCCCTCCTCCTCACTGGCTGCTTTTTCTGTTTAATTAGGGGACAGAGAAAATTGTGACATCAACTCAAGGGCATCACCTCCCAACATGGTAAAAGCAGGGATTAAATCCCGGGCCCAGCCACACATCCCCCCACTGCACAACAAATCTGCCTTCAGATTTGTACAGCCGCCGATAAGAGGATGCAGCGGCAGAGGGGAGGGGCCTCAGCCTACCAGAGCCAAACTGAAAGATGAAGCCTTTGCTCCTGTGTTATGCGCTGGGCTCTTTCTGCAGCAGACAGATGAACTAAACAGGATGGAGAGGTGCTGAGGGTGGGGGTAGTGGGCTCAAGCAAGCACAGATCTCTCTGTGTGGTTGGGCAAGCTCAGTCACTAGATGGAGAGGAGTCCATGTTTATCAACAGAGTGTGAAGCTACCCCAGCTCCAGTGCTCTGCCTGAGATGCCCCAGAAATAGACGCTGCTGGCCAGGGGTCACCAAGGCTCACCTCTGACTCTCCCACATCTTCACTCTGTCTCTGTTTGTGTCTTTCTCTGTCTCTGTCTTGTATCACTCTCTACCTCTCTCCCTTTGTCTGTCTGTCTGTGTTTCAATGTCTCTGTCTCCACTGCAGTTAGAAAAGACTTGCCATGTCTTTCTGAATTCTGAGGTGATCAGGGCACTGGTCATCAGATGTAATCAGTTCGTCAAGAAGATGTGACCTGCTTGTCTCTTGTTGTTCCCCACTGGGTCTTCCTCTACATTTACACAAAACAAATGACTCTAAACGGCAGACACCCATGCCTCACTGTCTCTAGGAACAATGCCTCCGAGTCCAGCTAGTCTTCAATTAATGCAATGAAGACAATCCTACCTGCGTGTCCAGAGGCCCATCTCTCATCGAGCTGATAATTAACACTAACCAGCACAATGCCCTCGATGAACTATTATTCATGCAAATCAGTGAGATCCTGGTCTGGTTTAGTGTGTAAAGTGTTTTGCTGTTCAAGCACAAGGACCTAAGTTTAAATCCCTGGTACAGCAACCATGTTAGAGTCAGGTATGGTGGTGTGTGTCTGTAACTTCAGCATCGGTAGAACAGGCACAGATAGATCCCAGGGATTGTCAGGTAGTCAGACAATGGTGAGTTTCAGGCCCAGTGAGGGGCACTGCCTCAAGAATTAAAGTAAACCATGAAAAAGGACATCAAATGTAGACCTCTGCCCTCCATACATGTGTGATGGATAAATGCTTCTATATATGCATATGCGCACATGCATTCCTCTACACACATACTCAAGAATGAGATCTTGTTCACAGCAGAACGGGAAGAGGGGGAAGGCACTGTGTTAAGTGAAATAAGCCAGACACAGAAGGATGGGCACTGTGTGCCCCATTTCTTCACAGAAGCCAAAACTTGCTGACCTGAGTATACAATCAGGCTACTGGAGGGTGGGGAGGCACTGGATTTGATCAGTTGATCAGTACACCTGTGTGCCTGTGTCGAACGATCACACCAAACTCAACGAGCATGTGTGCTTAATGCAAGGCAATCAAAGAAGCTGCAGATTGCTTTGTAGACACCTCCAGAACCCTCTGTGCTGATCAAGAACAGTGGTGTGAGGTCCCAGGCTAGGGAAGGAGATTGGGGCCCAGAGAGATGGGGCTAGGATTCAAGCAGAGACCCCAAGAAGATGAGAAGTCAGAACTGCTCACACAAGAGGGTAGAGAAGCAGTGCAGAGAACCCTGTCCTCAAGGTCCTGTCTTCCCTCCACCCTGTGAGGTAGGGATGTTCCCTCCTGATATCACAGAGGGTAAGTGACTGATACACTTGCAGGTTCTGGGCTCTTTTGTCAGCCTATTAGAACCTTAATGTCTCATTTCCTTTATTTAACACCAGCCTCTTCTAGGCTAATTGTTGAAAGGGCAAAAATATTGAGAAAAGCAAAGGAAAATCAATTTGTGTGGGGAGATGGTGTGCGCCCTAGGGGACACTGCCCTTTGCAATGAGGAGTGAGAACTCTAAAGAGCCAGCCTAAGGCTTTGTGCTCCTCTGGGCTAGGATGAACCATTGGCACCCTCCCTGCCAGGATTCCACATACGCATCATCCATACGTTCTCTCTCACATCTGGGTTTCTGTCCACTCAGGCACAGTTGACCACTGGAGATCAGTGGGGTCAGAAAAGGATAGGGATTTGCATCCCATACTATGCCCTTCTCAGCAACCATCCTACAGGGAACCCAGCCTTCAAGGAGCTCAGTTGCCATCTCCCCCATGCACCCACCACAGTCAATACATGTGCCTCCGGGCCACACTCAAGCAGGCCATGCCTAGGAGCCTGCTTGGTTCCCACCCATACACACAGGTGACATTGTGTGTTCCTGCTGAGAGCTGGGAAGCATCAGGCCCTGAACCTGGAGCTGCCAAGTGAGGTCCCACATCAGCGGACCTCAACATGGAGCAAGTGCTGTAGAGTAGAGTGAGGCCCCCTTTCTTCAGAGGTATTTGAGTAGGAGGAGGAGCAGTGGGCAGGAGGGCTGCATAGGGATCTGAACCGTGTTTTCATTTCCTCTGGATGTTTATACTGTAGGCTGCATGGTTCTCCCCACACTATTCATCCACACTCTGAGTCCAGACCAGCAACATGGCCTTTTGGAAAAGATTCTTGCAGATGTAATTTATTGGGGAATTTGGAGATGAGACTGACCTGTGCTATCTGCAGGAGTACCAGAGAAAATATAGTCAAGTTAGGAGGGGCATCAAGGAGCCCTCAGAGTTAGAAGAGGCAGGTGACCCTCCTGGGTGCCTTCTGCTGGAAGAGGCACAACCACACTTGATTTCCAGCTCCAGGTCAGAGAAGAAGACGTATTTGCTTTACTTTAAGCTAACCAGTTTTTGTACCACTTGCTATTGGAAGCTGCAGGGAGACACCAGCAGGCAGACATAGATGCAGGCAGACAGAGACACAGGATGCCTGTCAAAGTCCTCAGCATTTGAATCTCTTATGCTTGCACCTTTCCCAGCACCCCTGGCTCGCAGAAGCTGACATTCTCATCTTCCAACCATTGTGGTGTTTATCTCCATGTCTCCCAAGGTGTATCATTGGGGTGTATCATTTATCAGTTTGGGGGATTTATCTGTGGATTCCACAGAAGAGAGACTGGAGCTTTTATTTTTTCCATGTTCCTCCAAAAGCCCACCTTCCAGTACCATAGTGGTCTCATTCCTGAGAGATGATACTGTTAGCACACCTTAGAGCTGAGAGCTCGGTATGGCATTTCAGTCCCTTCTGTGTTTTCCCCTGGAGTTAATAGTTATCTCAGTATTTGATTCATTGTCAGTACACTTAATGCTGGCTCCATTTTAAACAGTAAGGTACCCCCAATAATACAGAAATCGCAAGACACTGTAAGACAACAGTGTCCAGTGGCTCTGTCTCTGACCAAAGTGTTCATCTGGCTGACCAGTCTTGAGCTGGGTGCCAGCTCTCTTTTGGGGACTTCCTTCAGGACCATCTCAAGACCTCTGAATTGACTGTCCCCCTTCCTGCTTCTCTGTCTTACCCTAGCGGTGGATTCTCCTGGGAACATGAGTGGGAAGCTTTGCAGATTCGTCTCACCCTTGCCCCGTGGTGGTGGGTGGGCTGTCCCGTGAATAGTTAGTCACTAGCCCTTGCCAGCGTTGCCTCTGAGAACAATGGTGTTTTGATTCTTGATTCTTTGTGCAAAGTGTTTTTGTTCTCATCTCTGGCTTTACCCTCTATGGATGGGGGTCAGACTTCCTCTCTGTTCCCTGTATTTCAAGACTTTGTAATTACGTGCCTGGCTGTGTCTGTGCACTGTATTGGCTGTGTTTGTTCTCCTGCTGGATCAGAAGCTTCGTGCCTGGATGAGTCAGCTTTGGTGCCTATGCCAAGGATGGCAGATCGTGTGGCTTCAGCACAGGTGTGTGCCCTGTCAATGGTCAGTGGAGCTATTTTCAAGGTCCTTCCCCAGGCCTTTCTCTTTAGCTTGTAATCACCATCATCTTCTTATGCCCTTACATAGTTGTTCCTCTGTGTGTGTGCCTGTGTTCTGATCTGTTCTTATTGGACCATTGTCAGATTGGATCAGGGCTACCCTAATAACGCCCCCCCCCCCCCCGCCGCCCTTGTACCTAGTCTCCTCTTTAATGGCCCTGTCTCCAAATACAATCTCTGGGAATTCAATTCTGGCAATAACTTCAGCGTGAGGCCTTGGGGATGCAGTTGAGCCCACAACAAAGCCATGCCTGGCCCCCTGATACCCCCCCCCACACACTCAGATAATTTTATAGCTATTCCCCTGCCTTCCTTGTTTGGTTCCTGGAGTTTCTGCCAATGGGATGTGAGCCCCCATCTCCTCCATCGGCTTCTACCCCTAAACTCTCTTTCTGTGGTTCTAGTATTTTCTTTCATCTGACCAAATCATACTCGCTCCAGGAGTGCCCCAAGCAGTCAGGAGGTCCCACCAGCATTGCTGACTCTGGGGGTTATTGTATTGGTCTCCAGCCTCTGTGTCCACAGCAGGTCTCAGAGGCTTGGGTAGGGACTGACTCAGAGAAGACACTCAGAGAGTGAGTGAGGACTCAAAGTATCGTGAGGCTGTGGCCTTGTGGAGGACTTAACCATGTGTTTGGGATCTCTGAGGTCAATGTCAGGTTTTGCTTCCTGGATAACACCACTCCCCACATACCCTTTCTCCTCCCATTCAGCCACCCCCTCCTCTTCTTTTATACCACTTCTCAAGTTCTGGCTGCAGATAAGTACCTACCCACCCTCATCTTATATGCCTTCTTTCTGAATCTCTAAGCAACAAGGCTGTGCTCTTTGGTTGGGGTGCATCAGGGAATCTCCCGGGTTCTCAGAAATTAAGAAAGAGACAGGCTGGGTGGTGCTTGCACATGCCTTTAATCCCAGCACTTGGGAGGCAGAGGGAGGTGGATCTCTATGTGTTCGAGGCCAGCCTGGTCTACAAGAACTAGTTCCAGGACAAGCACCAAAGCTACAGAGAAAACTTGTCTAAAAAAAAAAACAAACAAACAAAACAAAACAAAAAACCAAAAACCAAACCAAAACAAAACAAAACAAAAACCAAAAACCAAAACAAAACAAAACAACAAACAAACAAACAAAAAAGAGACTTTGGGAAGAGGCTACTCTGGGACTTCCTGTTCCACTAGCACCCCATATCACCTCTTGTAGATACAGAGTCTTGGTGATGGTTGGGTTTGGGGCCTCAGAGATATGTTGGCCAGGGGCCCTGCTTCCCGGTTCTCCTAAGACAATTGCTGTTTAATCATCTGTTAAATACCTTCAGAATTTTGGTTTTTGCACACGTTTCCTAAAACCTAAAAGTGTCCTGAAAAATGAAGTCTATTAAAATATGTATAATTATTCTAACAATGGCATCTGGAAATAGAATATTTACTCAATGCTTTTCCAAATGTTTCATGTCTATTTTTTCCACACCCCAGTAGGCAGCCATTTCATCCTCTTGTGACCAAAGGAGGGAGAGGGCTGAGATCCTGAGAAAGGCCAAGCCTGACACCCTGGAAGCTTGCTGGGGTGTCCTCCAGTGTCTGTGCCAGGCCACATCTCACCCTGTCAGGGAGCTTCCCAGCTTCGCCTACCCCAGAACACTTCCCTATGGCTTTGCTCTTGATGTTTTTATGCAGAGCCAATTGGTATGGCTCCAGCCAGAAGCTTCACACCTTTAATTTCTCTAGGGAGGGAGAAAAATGACTTCCCCGTCACCACAACTCAGGGCGAATCACAGCTCATTCTCCGAATTCTAGGTGAAGGGCCCAGGGGATGAGGCAGCCTGAGCTTTGGTGACTGACAAAGAGGCCTCGAGTTAGCCTGCCAGGGCAGAGCCCTCACTCAGGCTCCTCCTGCGTGGGCTTGTGGAGCTCCTGCAGGGGTCAAGGACATCCCTCCTATTCAGGTGGCCTGGTGGCTGCCTGTTTCTCATTGTGGCCAGGTGCCCAGCTTCTACTAGCTCTGCCTGGAAAAAGGTACAAACAAGCCTTTGACCTGTGTCCCCCAGTAGGACCTTCTCCACACAAGCATCTCCTGTGGGCTCCTCCATTGTCTCGGGGGGCATCTTTGAACCCTCATTTTACCCCAGGTTCCACCCCAGAGCCCTCTGCATGAGTTTCCCTGTCTGCACCATTGCTACTTGGTTACCAGACTATCTTCTGATCGATGGAGAAAGTCAGACAGGAAACACTATTACACTGCCGACCAGCTTCCCACTGAGGCCTCCGCACAGCCTACAGCAAGCACATGTCAGCTGCCTTCATTGTGCAATGAACTCCTATGGGTGCGCACAAGCTCTCTGTGAGGCAGGTTGTGTTGTGTCGGCTGCTTAGGTTTCCTAGATGTAGTTAAAGTATTGGTTGATGTCTACTTGGGGCCCAGCTAGGGAAGTCCTGCTTCGAGCTCACCTTGTGGTCTGGATTTGGGTCCATGTGGGCTCTTTGCCAGGGACTTGGTATTCATGTCAATGTTTGGCCAAAGGCTGCCTATAGCTCCTTGTTGCCTGGGCCTCTTCAACAAAACTCCTCAGTTTAATCAAAGCCAAAGTCTGCTGGCAAGACCAATTTGCAACATTATATAATGTAATTGTTTTTTATACATTTGCTGTGATTTCCTAGTATCCATCATTATCCTAGAGACAGTGACATAGAATACACAAGCTGGCACAGGGAGGTAACGAAGGGAGGCAGGCTGTCTAGAGGAAGCATGCAGAGACAGAAAGCCCCTGGGGAGGACTGTTGAGTTCATATTGTGACAGCCTCGGGTATTCACAGCCTTGGAGAGACCTGGCTAGATTCCTGGGGCCCATGGCAGATGCCCAGCATAAACTCCAGGTGTTTCTTCTCTGCAGCCAATTCTGGAGAAGCCAGGAGCTCGGGTGTGAGCTAGGATGGCTATACTAAGCGTGAATGCCTTGGATCTCAGGAGGTTGATACTGGGAAGTGCTGCTGAAAGCCTCACCAAGGTTGTAGGTTGGACATACTGGTGCAGAGGCAACAGGATAGGTTTGGGTCCAGGAAGAGGGTAGAGACTTAGGGATGTCTTTAACTCACTAGGTGAATGACTAAGGTGTCCAAGTGTGTTCAAGGCCTATCCAGATCCCAGTGAGAGCTGAGGGGTGAGGACCTATTTGCCATAGTTGGGCTGGAGACTGGAGGGAAGATCTGGGGGTGATTGTCTGTCTGTCTGCGGGTAATTGTCTGTCTGTTAGTGATTGTCTGTCTGTAAATCTTGGAGGATAGTCAGTCATGTTGAGGACTAGAATGAGGAAATCTGGCAAAATACCAGTGTAGTTTCATTTCCTTTAACCTAATCCAGTTGGAGAGGCTCCTTGAGCCTCTATGCAGCTAGCCTGCCAGACTGGGATTTGTGCATGGGGCTTCGATGCCAGAACCTTCCAAGAACAAATGCTGCCTTTGTATCCATATGATCCTGTCTCATCCTTAGGGACAGGCAATACGAATGTTCCTAAAGCTGACCAGTGGAAGATCATGGAAAATATCTTCACGATACCGAACAGGGCACCCTGCACTGTGGGGAAGAGAACAGGGCAGACCTGCAGAGGTGCTGGGATCCCAGCTCTGGCCAGCAGTAGGCAATGTGGAAGCCACTTCTTCCTAGAGAAGAAGAGGCACTGAACATTGGTGGATGCAATAGTGGAAGGTGTTGCACAGAGAAGGAACCAGCCCAGCAGGAAGCAGGAAGGGTGCCCCAGGCCATCTCAGGGCCAGCAGGTGCTGAAGCTGGGTGAGGAAGGCTTGTATTTCTGTCCAGCGAAACGATGATCCTCTTGTCGTGCCTGTCCCAAGCTCCTTGGCGACTGTGAACACCGGCTTCACTCCCGAGTTTTATCTCTTCCCCGGGCCTCCTCCTACTGCTCTGTGCTAACTGCTGCATTTAAGCTCTAGTAAATGATTGCGACATGGACATGACAACTTGGCCTTCAGTGGCATTTATTTTTCCTTCCTGGCCAAACGCTGACATATAAAACTCAATTTCATTTTGAAGAGAGTCAAGCGAATGTGTGTTTGTTTAGAACCCTATCAAGGTGAAGGGTCACAGCTCTCCATAGCCCCCACTCCAGCTCCACCGAGAAGGTTCAATACAAGAGGCACCCTCAAGGAGACTGGACGGTGTGGGAAGCGTGGTCTTTGCCTTCCACAGACTCAACTCTGGCTGCCTGTATGTTACTGGGTAGTGACAGCCCTATTGCGTCTCCCACACCTTCCCTGTCCTCTACAGGTCTTTCACTGAGAAGCATGGCTTCTTCTAGGTGGGGTCACATCCACATGGCAGCCCCAAAGCCCACAAGACACAGGCTGGCCCTGCAGGTCTTCACACCGGGTGTAACTGTGCTCCTTTAAAGCTAGGTCTCTGGCCAGCTAGTGTCCTCTAGCTGACTCTTGGGTGCAGGCAAAAGAGGTGGGGGCAGAAGGCAGGAGGAGGGGAGTCTTGAACACTAAGTTATGTGAGTGTGGTGAGGCATCGTGCAGAATGCACAGAACACAGGCACAAAGTAGGTTCTTGTTTGTCACATGTTGTTCCTTTCCTCTTGGTCAGGTGTTTGAGAATGTGAGGGAGCACTCCTTTTAGGGAGTACTCCTTTTTGGGAGCACTCATTTTAAAGTTCCTTTGAGGTCAGTTCCTATTCCTTGGTCTCTCAGGGACAACTGGAGAGAGATAGGCTAACATGGAGGATACACCACTGGAGGAGCTTGGGGGAAAGTCAAATTTGTTTAGGGTTTAAGAGAAGTCACTAAACCAAGGTGGTCTGTGCTGATGACACAGCCAGACCGAGGGTTTGGGGAGCTAACTATCATGGTAGGATGGAGGTGACGTCATTAATGCCTTTCCCCCACAGACTTCTGGGCTCCTTCTTCATCTCCAGTTTCCTAGCAGCACCTTGTTTACCCAGGGAGTTGACAGGCTGTTCCCTGATTACTCCCTGAGCCGGGGAGCACATCTATGCCTTCCATCAAAAAATGGGCACAGGGCTTTGGGCAGCAGGCAGGAAAGCTCCTGCCTGCCTGTGCTGAACTTGCACGTGTGACACAGACTGAGCACAGAGTGTGCAAAATTGTGGTGCCTATGAGCTCCCTCTCCAGAGCTCCCTCTCACTATACATCTTTGCTTACCCCTTTCCCAGGTTCCATTACAGGGTAGCAAAGTCCCACAGCCAACTGCCTCAGAGAGGACAAGTAGAGGCCTGATGGGGACTTAGACACAAGTCCATCCAGGGCCTGAGGTGAGCCGGCTGGCTGAGGTGAGCCCTCAAAGCAGATGGGAGTCTGCCTGCCTGCCAAACCTCCTGCTGCTTGCTACCCCGCAAGGTATTTGCATGTTGGAGTAAATGAGCAAGAAAATGAGACCTGAAAGGAGAAATTGCTTTCCTGGAGTTTCTAAAATGAGAAATGTTTTCCCCAGGTCTCACATCCAGTATCCCTCTCCTCGGGTGATTGGAGGAGGTGAGGACAGTGCCCGGAAGACGGCATCTCTGGGAGTGCAATCACACCCCTTCCCTGAGCGATGTCGTCAAGCTGTCAATGGAGGGTAGCCCCACCCGGGGCTCACCAGGGATGTCTGGAGAGGGCAGTCCTGCAAGTGGGGTGCTCACTGAAGCTGGGGGGGGGGGAGGAAGAGTTAAACCCACTGGATTTAAGAAGTGATGGACAAGTTACAGTCCTGTACCACGTGGTGCCGTCTTCCGGCACAGCCACAGAAGGAAGCGTGCAATGCCACAGGAGAGCCACATCTGCCCCATGCCCTGGAGACTTCGATGACAGCCAGGAACAGAGGGGAGGGCTGTGAGGATGTGGAAGCCATGAGGGAAGAGAATGATTGTGCAGCCAGCTGGGGCCTGGCTATGCTCCCTGTCCTGTCTCCTGTGACCCTCCATGACCCAAATGCTCACAGTTCTGTCACAACTTAGTTCTCTCAGGGCCTGCACACCCCTCAGGTGGAGTCTTCAAGAGGGATCTCCTTCTCCTGAGTCAGAACAGAGGTTTAGAGTAGGAGGCTTCTGAGCTAAGGCTGGTGAGCAGAGAGTGAGAAGGACTGGGCTCCTGCCAATTGCCCTAGCTCTTGACTGTGACCTTGGTCATGTCTACTCCAAGCCACAGGCTCCTTGATGTGAAGTTAGACAAATGTAGACTCAATGCCTAAGGCTGTCATGAGGCCCAGAGTGCAGAGTGTGTTTGACACACCTGGTAGGTTGTGTCACAAGGCACTGGCTAAGTAGCGAAACTGGTCACATCAGTGCAGCATGGGTTTTGAGGGACATCTGTCCACCCCAGCACTGGTAAAGGCTGTCGGGAAGTTATCAGTAGGGTTACCATCGTCAGTGTCCCCTCTGTCATCAGGGTAGCATGTCTGTCAGTATTGCTGCTCATGTTGTCTCAGGTGCCACTGCCAATGATGTGGGTGAAGTTGGCAGTGTCAGAGTTGTGGCCCTTGCTCTTAGTGCTACCGTCGGTGGGGCTAGGATGGGTGCGGTGTTACTGATGGCAGCAGTGGCTTCCGTGCAGTTGTCTGCACTATTGTTACAGCCGGTTTGGGTGTCAGCCCTGCAATGGATCTCAGTACTGGTATAGGTGTGCTGTAGATGGCGGTGCTGAGAGCGCTGTTAGTTTTGCTGGAATTGATGCCAGTGTGGAGCTGGTTTCAGTGTTACAGTGCCAGGATTGGTTCTGCGGCTGGTGATGTTGTTTATGACAATGTTGGTGTTGCTATCGGCACTGTGGATGGTATTGTCCACATTGGTGATGGCGCCCTCATGTCGGTGTGCTACTGGTGTCTATGGTTGTCAGTGTTCGTGTGTTGGCTGCGCTCACATCCGGTCTACTGCAGGGTGTGTGGCTACTGTCTGGGAACCTTGCCATGACACGGTCCCTCACAGTCATGAGTGTTGGCATGGGAGCAAGTCACACTCTTTTGGAAAGTGAAGAAACAAAGCTTGAAGAACTTGTCAGAGTCACACGGTCAAGGGTGAGGGTAGGGTGCACACGCTGGACACCTGGTCCCAGCACAGGGTACTCGGTGGGGAGCCAGCCAGCTCTCTGCCTTCCCTGCTGGTCTCCAGAGGACATGTACATGTGGAAAATCGAAGATGAATGACTTCTCTTCTTTCCATAGAAGCTGTCAGTTCATATCAGGCTCCAGGGTGGCTGTATATCTACAAGATGTCACTTAAAAATGACAATAGCATGGGCACTTCCCAAGGCCCTTGCTATGTCAAGAGACACGGAGGGCGGTCCTCACAGCTAGAGCCATGGCATGCCCGTCACACCCCTTCTCCATCCAACCAGAAGGAGGCTGGGCCATGGAGTCATTCAGGAGTCCTGACAGGGGCATGTGGTACTGAAGGAAGGTGCCCGGGCCTTCGTGTCTCTGATTTCCTCTGCTGCCTAAGGCTGATGAGAATTGAGAGTGGCTTTTCCCAGGGTTCAGCTCCACAGTGGTAAGTAGGGCAAGCTGTGAAGGGCTTGTGGGAGTAGGGACTAGGGAGAGCATGGTCTTCCTTTAGGCCTTTGGCCCCAGAGATGCTCCAGGTCCGTGGCTGCAGCTAACGTCTAAACTACCTCTGAAGTCTTCCCTGCTCTTCTCACTTTTAGTCATGTGGACTGACCACATCATTTGATCCCAGTGACCACGAGTTTGAAGTGGAGGATATGTGCGATCTTAGGAAAAGTCATAAGATTGACTTGACCCTGACATAACTGGAGTGTATATGGATCAAGGCTGCAAGGGGAAGGGCCCCACTGGGCTTAGGGCCTGGTGGCACATAGCTGTGAAGACCAAGAAGGTCTGAGCAGTCAGGATGTGACAAGAGAAAGACAAGGATGATGAGAAGGTTAGGCAGGCTCTCTGCTATCTGAGCTGCCGGCCAGTGGACGTCAGAGGTCAGTAGTGGAGGTCCTTGGTGCTCTGGGGTCTGATCTAGGCTCTTGGGAATCTCTCTTTTTTGTACTTGTGGCTGACAAGCAGGTGAAAGTCCCAGGTCCTCCTCCTGTAGCTATCCATGATGATGCAGGATTGAGCCCCATTGCCCGGTCACAGTGAGCACCAGCAGGTGACCACCACCAGGCAATCACACACAGTATTTCAGTGGGCTCTGCCCTCAGCCACACCTGAGAAGGCCATCCAATGTCTGGCTCAAGAACAAAGGATCTTGTCTCTATTTGATGATTCTGGAGCCCCCAGCAGTCAGGGACACAGAAATACTCCAGGACACAGCTGCTCCTGCCAAGACACACCTTGTCCACTTACTTCAAGGCCCATCACAGAGCATACCCTGCACTAACTCCTGCACACTAGTTCATCCCCCAGGCTTTCTGGAAGCCCAACCTAAGACACTCATGCTTAGGAACCCTAGTATTATCTCAGGGGCCGGGGAAAAAGAGCAGGGCCCTACGGCTGGCTTGGAAGCCCTTTATAGAGGCTCATGGCATAGAAAGGGTTATTGACCCTTCTTAGAATCAGGGTGACAAGAGCGCAGTGGTTAAAGTTCCTATGGTTTGAGCCCAAGGTGATAGGTGCACAGTACCTGACCTAGTATACTCCCACAGAAATCCCAAAAGGTATTTGCAGAGCAAATACTGTGAGAGAAGTTTCTACGCCTCAGTCCAAGAGTGCCTGGACACTCAGGGACTGCACCATCTTGCCTAAAGTGACCGTTATCTGAATATGAGCATTTCCCTGGCAGAAGACGGCTCTGAGGCCAGTGGGACAATGATGGTGGCAATGGTGCTGCCTCATAGGATGGTGACCGTGGACATGGCGATGACAGTCAAAGTGGTGATAATGATGAGGATGGAGGTGACTATGTCAATGCCACACAGATGTAAGACACTGAGAGGTCCCTGGATCTCTGAGCTTCTTAGCTATATCCCACTGCAGCTATTTTGCAGCAGGGATTTTTTCATTTCCGCCAAGGTCAGCTATTTGATGGCCTCAGTGAGGAGTGGAGCTGAGGAGACGGGTGGGCAGAAATCCTTATCTACTAATTGGTTTGTAGACTCTTCTTTTCCCTCCCAAAGACATCCTGGGGGCTCTGTGATTATCTGATGCCCCTTCCTGTCCTGCTAAATTGGGCCTCATCGGACCACTAATCCAGCAGTGGGTGGAGTGGCTCAGGATCCACCTGGAAGCAGGGTCAATGTTGCTGAGCAGGGAGTTTGGAGAGTGTCTGTGCAAGAAGCTGAGGATGACGGTTGAGGGCCAATTAGCACACAGAAATAGGACTTTTCACTGTGTTCTGCAATGACTGGAACCCAGGACCCAGGTAAGGACCAAGCTGTGATACTAATGTCATGACCATTCCTTTTTTTTTCCCTTGGGAGCAATTGTTTACTGTCCCTTCTGTGCAGGTACTCGGGGCACACGGGTCTGGGCTGCCTAACCCTCTTTCCTGGAAAGACCCCTTGGAGACAAGAAGAGGAGTGAAATTGTTACCTTCACCGCTCACTGAGACCCTTTCAGCTGCAGAGCTGTAGGGTGCCATGGAGGAGCCTGGGAATCAGGCAGAGAATTTAGCTACTGCACTGCTTGGGAGGAATTTCATTTGCTGGGGGAGAGCCAGGGCCTGCTGTTACTGCAACGTGGTCATTTAAGAAAGCAGTCATTGCCAGGCTTCACTGAGTGGCCTGGACTGTGTTGTGAGTCAAGTGACCAGATGGGTACAGGAAGATGCTGCTGTCTCTGCACCATGTCACCCGTCCACTACTGCCTGCAGCACTACCACATAGCACATAGACTGTCACCATTGCTTGGACAACCAGGCTGGCTATCCCATCCTCATCCCCAGCCCTCTCCATCCTCCCCTTTATCCATCCATCCACCCATCCATCCATCATCTATCCATCCATCATCCATCATCTATCCATCCATCATCCATCCATCCATCCATCCCTCCATCCATCATCTATCCATCCATCCATCATCCATCCATCCATCCATCCATCATCTACCCATCCATCATCCATCCATCATCCATCCATCCATCCATCCATCCATCCATCATCCATCCATCATCCCATCCATCCATCATCCATCCATCCATCATCCATCCATCCATCCATCATCTATCCATCCATCATCCATCCATCCATCCATCATCCACCATCCATCATCCATCCATCATCCATCCATCCATCATCTACCCATCCATCATCCATCCATCCATCATCTATCCATCCATCATCCATCCATCCATCATCCATCCATCCACCCATCATCCATCCATCATCCATCACCCATCATCCATCATCCATCCATCCATCCATCCATCCATCCATCCATCCATCCATCATCTACCCATCCATCATCCATCACCCATCATCTATCCATCCATCATCCATCCATCCATCATCCATCCATCCATCCATCATCTATCCATCCATCATCCATCCATCATCCCATCCATCCATCCATCCATCCATCATCCCATCCATCCATCCATCCATCATCTATCCATCCATCATCCATCCATCATCCATCCATCCATCCATCCATCATCTATCCATCCATCATCCATCCATGCATCCATCCATCCATCATCCACCATCCATCCATCATCCATCCATCATCCATCCATCATCCATCCATCCATCATCTATCCATCCATCATCCATCCATCCATCATCCATCCATCATCCCATCCATCCATCCATCATCCCATCCATCCATCCATCCATCCATCCATCCATCCATCCATCCATCCATCTGAGCCCCTGATTGAGAGATCTGTTTATAATCCAGGCTCTGATGGGCCTGTGGTTCCTGAAGTGAGTTGACATAGGAAATTAGTGAAGTCTAATAATAAAAGTGACCTGAAAAAGTGACACAGAACCCAGAAAGCCAGATAGGGCAGAAGTGGCTGGAAAAAACGGATGGTCTCTCCAGGAGCTAAGTTTAGTTCTGGTCTGGGATGACGCCAGAAGAAACCTGTGGGAGAGGGAGCAGTACGGACCCAGAGGGAACAGAGAATGTGGGGTAGCCAAGGCTAGACCATCTGAACAAGAATATTGACATGAAACTCCAGAAAGTGTTTTTTTCCGTGGATCCTTGAGTTCCATTCACCTAACCAGAGAACTTCCTTTCCGGAAGGAGCCAGTCTCCGTGAATCAGGGAACACTTAGTCCATGTTTATACCTATCCTCCAACGAGCTCTGTAGACAATATGCTCTATTGTTTTATGTGCTTAAACATTTATGTAAATGGGACGGTGGCACGAGTGTCTCTCTATAATTCCTCTCTTCACTCCTTTCATTTAAGAGGCATCCGTGCTGACGGCGCAGGTCTGCTCTCCGTGTTTGCTAAGTGCTTCGCTGCACCTGTCACGTGGCCATCTCGGCGTGCGTTTGCATTCTGTGCTGATGGGCACTTGGCATCTGACCAGTGTTTTCTGTCACAAATTAAGTCCCAACAAGATTAGCTGCTGACTATTAAGCATATTGCTCGCCACGTGGGATGCAAGCGATTTTATTCCTGTCTGTTTACAGGCTGTGCGAAAGATTCTTGAAGAGAAGGGGCCTGCTCTGCAGCTCAGGGCAGTGGGCACAGAGAAGGTGGAGACTGTGCAGTCCTCCCAGGGCTGAGCCACCACCAGGAGACATCAGGCCCAGTCCCGGCTCGCCTCAGCCATGATGCGGGTCCTCGCTATCCTTGGTGTTGTCAAGGAGCTCTCTTGGGAGAAGTGCAGTTTCTTGGGTTGGCTACTTTCAACTGATGGATGTCACTGAGTTCTTCTGCTAGTGACTTGGGTGTTAGCCCATTCACTGTGAGCGAGTTTGTCTTAACAGACACTCACGACAGAAGAGGGCTCTTCTGAAGAGTGCCTGCACACATGACCCAGCTCTTTCCCCCTTAGGCTGCGTCTTTCTGATTTGTGGATTCTCTTTATGTATACTGGGTATTGATCCAATCTTTGCTCATCTATTGCAAAAGTCTGTCTCTCTTTGTTCTTTTTTTAAAGACATGGTTTCAGTTGTGTCTATGTGTAGGGGTATGTGCTCATAAATCCAGGTGCCCTCAGAAGTATTAGATCCTCCTGGTCCTAGAATTACAAGCACTTGTGAGTTGTCTGACATGGGTGTTGGGCAATGAACTCAGGTCCTATGTGAGGGCAACGTGTACACTCAATAACTGAGCCATCTCTCCAGCTGCTAACTTTTGCCATTTGTCTTTAACCCTTTTATAGGGTCCTTTGCCACACAAGAGTTTTCAAGTTTTATCTTTTGGTTATTTTTGTTTTTGCGCCCTATCATTGTGTTTTATTTTAAAAGTCATCACTACTGTGAGGTCATTAATTTTTTTCCTAAACTTTAAAAGCTTTAAACATTTGTTTATGGTATTTAGATCTTTTAATGTACCTGTTTTTTTTTCATTTTCTCCCAGGCAATTATCTAAGAGCTATTTATTTAACTTGATGTTGAATTGACTCCCTCTTGGGCCAAAACAGCAGCTACCTCCGTTGGCTCCTAGGATTGTCAGTTTGGTATCTGTGGGCACAACACACTCTCTCTAGTCCTCTGCCCTCCTGAGTTTGGACCAGGCTTCCCAAAACCTTGGAGGGAGTAGCAAGCATCCCGGGCACTCATTCCTTACCCATCAGTGGCTCTGTGTTTTGTGCCTGGGGACTTGATATTTTTGACGGTAATGCAGTCGCTGGGACCTCCTGACTCCGAGAGGCTAGTCAGTGGGGTTGATGTCTTCCTCCTCAGAGGTGGGATCGTTCCTTTCCCATCTCTTAATGTCACTTCCATGCCACAGCCAAGAGGACATTTCAGAACTGTGACTGCAGTGGGTAGTTCTGGAGCAGCCTGGTGCCAAGGAAGGGCCAGCAGCTGGCACTGCCATGAAGAAGGAATGTTGAAGAGGTTTGAGAAAGGACAGACCTGGAGATGACATGTGGTGGGCGTAGCCAGGATAAAAGTCTAAGGCCAGGACCTCTTTAGTCCTCACTTTCTCAGCCTGTAAAAGGAGCACACAGCAGCTCCTCACAGTGTTGTCTAAGGACCGATGTGAGTCCTGTATATAGGGCGCTGGGCACATCATGAGCACGCAGAGAAGAGCTGCAGCTGGTGCTAGCAGCTGCACTGTGGAAACTGCTGCTTCTGTGGCTGTCACTCTGTCTTGTCACCATCAGGTCAACAAGACACTGATAAGAGGAAGATGGGGAGACACTGGGTGCTTTTGGACTGCTGGGCCCCATGAATGAGTCCACGGGACCTGGGGACATAGCCCGTGATATCATTGGTGAAAGGCTGGGGCCATGTCCCTGACTCCAGCTGAGCAGGCTTCTCCTTACTTCTGTCCTTCTTTCCTCCCTTCCTTCTTTCCTTCCTTCCTTTCTTTTCTTTTTTTTTTTTTTTTGTTTGTTAGTTTTTGAGACAGGCTTCTCTGTGTAGCCCCAGCTGTCCTGGAACTCTATAGAAGAAGCTAGCCTTGAACTCACAGACATCCCTTGCCTCTGCCTCCTGAGTGCTGGGATTAAAAGCATGTGCGCCACCACCCATCTCAGACTTTTCAATTTAGACTCAGAGCTATCCAGGGTACCCTTGGTGTCAAGGGATGAGAAGACCAGCAACCAGCCTCAAGTAGGGTTTCTACACAGAGTCTAAGGTACCAGAAAAATTTGAATTTCATGCAGATATTGAGCCATGTTTTTTGGGGGGGATTGGGGCATAATAATGCATATATATCAATCATTGCACAGAACATACCTATGCCTCTCCCAAATTATTATTTAGGGGCAATTCTGATTCAGTGGGGTGCCTCATCTTATGCTTATTGGATATGTGGGTTCTCTTTGAAGTAAATGATCAAGATAGGGTTTAAACAGCGCCTCAGAATGGCCTACAGGGCTGAGGTTGGAAGCAGAGCCATAGGTGGGGCCTCTGAGGTAGATCTGGCCGGAAGGGAGATCTTGGCTGCCAGGAAGCACCATATAGCCAGGAGTGCACTGGTTAAATGCACCCAGGGTATTGAGCAGCCTGTCCATTCTCAAAGTCCTCCAACCTCCAAAGCCACTACAAATTTATTTCCTGAGTTTTGGCATATGGAGACAGTATTGAGATTTTGACCCTGGGCTCTGGCCCTCCTGGGGGGTTCACAGTATAGGTGGCACTCCCAAGAAGAAGTGATTCTGGGGATGGACCTCACAGCCTGAGCCAGCACTGACCAGGCATAGAACTCTGTGTACGAAGTGGGAGGTGTGAGGCTCAAGGCTCTCCCTGTCCCCTTTCACAGCTAGGAACATGGTTATTACTGCAGTGCCCACAGAAGCCATTATGACGTATCAGATCAACATGTTTCTTTAAAACTCCCATGGGTGGGAGACATTGCCTGGGGCGGAGATCAAGCTCTAGAGGACCACAGCAGACATGCTGCCCAGCTTTCTGAGCATGTCTGCTATCTGTTCCCAGTGTTTCTCTGCGGCTGTCCCTCCCCCATGCACGCATTCTGGCTTTTCAGTCAGGGTCCTCCACAAAGCTGGAAGCGAAGACAGAAGGTGTGTGGGGGTTTGAAGGAAAATGCCCCACAAAGGGAATGGCACTATTAGGAGGTGTGTTCTTGTTGGAGGAAGCCTGCCACTCCGGGGGTGGGCTTTGAACTTCATATACTCAGGATATCACATAGTGTGACTGTCAGTTGACTTCCTGTTCCTTCAAGATGTAGGACACTCGGCTATTTCTCTAGCGCCATGCCTGCCTGCATGCCATCCTGCGCCCTGACATGATGGACTGAGCCTCTGAACTGTGAGAGAGCCACATGTTTCCTTTGTAAGAGTTGCCGTGTATGGTGTCTCTTCACAGCAATAGTAACACTGGCTAAGACAGGGTGGTTATATATGGATCCTTGGCTTGCTAGCTTGTATTTGGCTTCTCCATAGCATCTGGGGGTTCAGCTTTTGAGTCATCTTTCATGGAGGGGAGGCGACAGCCTTGGACTTTGGTACAGACTCCTTCTAATTGGCTGCTGAGCGGCCAGATTGACTTTCTCAGCCTGGGTGACCCAACAAATGGGTGGAGAAAGAACAGAGTGGGCAGGTAGTAAGAGTAGGGGGAGTGGGCAGCAGGGAGAGGGCTCACGATGCCCATGCCAACTCTTCCCTGGGTCCATGTCCTTTGAAGTTGGGAGCCTCAAGTGTTGAACGGGTAGAGAAACTTGCCCAAGGTCAAGACAGGTAGGGGGCAGCGTAGAGCTCAAAGCCTATACTGGCTGGAGTGCTGGTTTAGCGGGGAGGAAGCCAGTCTCCTGACTTTAGGATCCATGCCAGTCCAGGTTGAGGGCTCAGGCCTGACCCTGTCTTTAAACTAAATGCCGAAGTTCTGTGGAGTTGGCAATCTCACTTGCCATGTGGGCCATTTGGGGGCATTTCTTGGACGCCTAGTTAAAGCCCGTGACCTCTAGGTAAGTGAAGAGGTCTCCATGGTAAAGGCCTACTCTGGCTCACAGGCCCCAATGTCATAACCCACAGAGGCCGCATCCTGCTTCCTCTCTCTCCTCGTGCCTCCCTTCTGTTCCCCTGCAGAGGATGCCTGACACACAGCCGAAACCCTACTGTGGCTGACTCAGCCCCCAGCTGCCCTGCCACCCCCTCCCCAGCATGGAGCAGCCCATTTTGGTGCTGAGCCCTAGGAAGCTGACTCACAGGACTTGGCTCGCCCATAATGTACTGATAATGGATGGCGGGCCTGGCGGGAGGACAGGCCCCCACATTCCTAAGCATGACGTGGAGATGCCTCCTGCCCAGGAAACAGCTGTTTCTCATTAGCAGCAAAGTGGGGCTGTAGGATGCTCATCTGCACAGCTGGACACATCTGTGCTCTAGCGAGTGCCAGGCTCTGACAGGTGCAGGATAGAGTTTGGGGTGTGGCTCACTGTGAATTTTCTCTGGGATCAGAGCATGAAGGGACCACAAGCCAGGACGTGCAGGGTACTTTCCATATCCTATGTCCTGCTCCCTGACTTTCTTCCTCTGACTGGTTCTTCCTGGACCTTCCTTCTGTATCTACCTTAAAACCTTCCTGCCTCCCATCCCAGCTCAGGTTCCTTCTGGGTCTAGGCCTGCAGTCCCAGCTTCCTGGTCTATTTCTCTGTCTGGAGCCAGCAAGGAGCACAGGATTTGGTGAGGGTATCACCATTGACCAAGCCAAAGAGGGACCGTATGGATTTCTATGACAGAGGATGGGCATTGATGGTTGGCCAGATTTCACGATATGCTACCCCTGGAACTGAGGTGGTGGGGTGTGCTTGCTGGGGAGGCCCTAGGTGCCACTGTCAGAAGGGGAGGGGCACAGGGAGGTGAGTGCTGAAGACTGGGATATTCTAGATCTGAGCAGCAGCCCTGGACACTCCCAGCTCCTCGAGTGTCCAGGTCTCCTCTGAGTAATGGAACTAAGGTAGATCCTCCTCTCCAGGTCCTCGTGTTGGGGTGTGCAACTGTACAACACCAGTCCTACCTCCAGCATCTCCGCCGGGTCAGGGAAACAGTGGTCAGAGTCATGGCAACCCCAGGTGTGCCGAGAGTGGTTCTGGAAGTTAAAAACCATGTCAATTGACAAAGATGATTGGCAACTGGGGTGTCATCAGTAGATGGAAACCTGTCCCTATACACAGCACACAACAACAGGGAGAGCAGGAGTAGGGTGAGCCATCATCTTTAACCCGTTGTAGAACAGACAGGTTCAGTGAACCCTGCTGCACATTTGTGGTTCCTAGCCCAGCCTGCTTGCCCAATCTGTGCCATTGCTCCCTCGGCGCCAGCACACTGGACACCAACAACCCCATCCTATCTTGCCTAACTCCACTTCCATCCTTTCTCTGGGTGAGAATGTCAGCTCTTCTCACAGATGAGGAACCTAAGGTCCCACTGGAGCACCTCCCTGGTCCTCTGCACCAGCTGCCCCCCAAGAGCACACTTCTTCAAGACCATGCTGACTGCAGAAATCTCAAAGAACAGGCACAACCTGTGTGGTTTTACCCAAGTTGCCTGACTTCTCTGAACATCAAGGTCCACATCAGAATGAAGCAAGTGACTAAACAGACATTGGGTGTGACTGGCGAAGGGACCCTGAGAGTGCAGGAGGTGCCCATCTATCTGGTCACAATGGGAGCCTTGAATGCCTAGGCCTGGAATCAAAATCTGAGTATATGGGGCTCAAGACCACTGGACCAGTAGGAGTGTTAGGTTGCACAGGGTGTGGTAGGGAAGAGGCTTGGGCCCAGCACAAGAGCAGAGGCTGCAGGGATGAGAATGGTTTTTTTCTATTCCCTTTTCGGGGACATTATATCCACACCCTGTTTCGGCAACTAGGTTCTGAGCCCAGGTGGCACCCAGCAGGAGGGTCCCGGGACAAATTTCTGGGTAAGGCTTAGCTGTGGACACATATGAGAAGTCAGTAGGAAGGAAAGAGCATATATGAGAACTTGGGGAACCTCAGAATCCCCCAAGTCCTGGGGGCTCTGCTTGGATAACTCCCTAGAAACATCCTAACGCCAGCAGACCTTCTGTGCTGGGCTGTGCATCCCGGAGTGACCGCAGAGGATAGGCTGACAGGGCTCCCCTCATCCCTCCTCTGAAAAACTCTCCTGGCCTGAATTTCAATCCCAGTAAATCTCTGCAGAGCTCTGGATGGGAGATGGCACCAGAGACCGGTAGAATGTGGTACTGGGGGACTTCCTGCTTTCTGGTGGCAATTGTGGTCGTCTTCCTGGACCTATGGATGGGGGAGGGTAGAAGAGATACTCCATTCTGTGATGTTCTCTAGCCCCCAGTGGAAACTACACTGTCCCTTGTCTACTCTTGTGGTCCTGGGGAGGGGTCTGGTGGGCCCATTTTATAGATGAAGAAATAGATTCAAAGAGGAGAGAGGGAACTGTGACAAATCAGGGTTGCTTAGGTGACAAGGCTTTTTCCTCTGGTGAACATGCCTCCCTGGACCCTGGTCTACAGTGGAATGCATAGTGCTTACCGGGCATTGTTGGTTCTGTGTTCAGATAGTGCATATTCATAGTCTCCTATGTGCCATCCAGACAGTCAAGATAAAGGTGGGTGTGGCATGCAGTGTTGAAGCTGTGCTGTGTGCATTGTTGGAGCTGTGGCATGCACACTATGGAGACCATGGGAGTTTTAGTGTTGGGGCATGGGGGGTGGATTCCAGTGAGATTCCCGCATCCCATCTTGCTGCTTCTACCTCATCTTTCTTGAATTCTGGGCTTCTTTGGGGTCAACAGTTCCTAGACAAAGCCTGTCTAAATGCTAAGGATGAGGTTTCACGGGTGGCCCTGGAGGCAGTGTGAGCATGCATGGAGCCCTCCTAGGCCTAGGAGACAGTGTGAGCATGCTTGGAGCCCTCTTAGGCTCTGACGCTACTGCGGCAGGTGTATGAGGACTTGATGGGGTTTTTGCAAGCTCTGCATTGTTGGCCACAGCAGGAAGCAGCACTTGCTGGTCCAAGGGCATAAGGGCAGAATATGTGACCCCCCAGTGTGCCATCATCAGGCAGGGGCACCAGGGTCTGAGGACTTCTTCCTAGGAGGAAAAGACTAGCTGTCAGGTCCTAGCTGCCTCTGATGCCCTACAATCAGCTCTCTGTGGGCTCCAGATGTTTGAAGACTCGGTTGCTGATAATCTGAGATTCTGTACTCTTAAAACAGTGTCAAAGATTAGATTTATGTATTTTACTTCAAGCTTAGTCAGAATGAGAGTGTCTCAGAGGACGGTGTCTTCCTAAATTCTGCCACCAAAGCTGAGCCAAAGCTGAGCTGAGAGACTAGGAGGCAGCACGCTACCACAGAGGGCAGAGCTTCTTAGAGTCCTGGCTCTCTAATTCTGTGTCTCTGTGAGGTGGGCGGAGGAGCCAGCCAAGCGAGCGAGCGAGCGAGAGCGAGAGGCTTGGGAGGGACAATGCCCTGGCTGATGGGCTGCCAGCTAATCTTTCCTTTGAGGGGCTCTGATGAGCTCTGGGCAGACCGGCTTCTGAGTGCAGCTGCTTCAATCAGAGGGGAATTTTGCTGAGCGCTGGGGATTTGGGGCTCAGAGGAGCTGGTAGCAGCTGCTCCTGGGGTGATTAGGATCTGAAGGAGGAGGCGAGGAGCCCACAAAATGAGGTGTGAGCGCCGCAGCATGTGGACAAACATGAGCACTCTGGCTAGAGAGCCCAGCTCTGCCTCTGGCTACACACAGGCTCAC
The DNA here is from genome assembly GCF_037038515.1 of Microtus pennsylvanicus. Classification (NCBI taxonomy): domain Eukaryota; kingdom Metazoa; phylum Chordata; class Mammalia; order Rodentia; family Cricetidae; genus Microtus; species Microtus pennsylvanicus. The sequence continues at coordinate 2,950,811 of NC_134580.1, forward strand.
TTCTAGGTCTCCCTAGCACCTGGGGCCACTCTCCCCTGACACCCATTCCACAGGGACAAACCTGGAGTCTCATAATGATGGTCTATCAGGCTGGCAGAGCAGCCTTAGCGGTACAATTTTCACAAGACTTCTCCTTTCATCTATGTCCCAGCCAGGACTTGTAGGGGAAAGCTTCTGTCCTCCCCAGAGAGGGCAGACATGGGGACGCGACATGGGCACAAGCTGAGGAAACTGCTTCCAGATGGGGCAAGCCCTGTTCTCTACACTGAGAATTGAGTGGAACCTCGGAGCTAGGTGGATGGCGGGACGCCTAAACCTCTCTGTACTGCACACAGCTCTCCTTCATTAATGCATGCTATCATTAATTCACTTGTGAACTCCTGCAGGCATTCATTCATGCATGCATGCATGCATACAACCATGAATGCACTCAATTCCTTCATGAACGTGCATACAATTATTCATTCATGCTCTCATTTGTTCATATACTCACATGCTTAGTCATGCACACATTCATTCATTCATTCATTCATTCATTCATTCATTCATTCATTCATTTAAAACCAATTCAAGGCAAGGAATGGACCAAGATACCTAGGTACTAAACATCCTCCTGATGTTCAGTTTCATCTGTGTGAAGCTGGGGTGTGGGCAGCAAGGGGAGGTGATTCTGCTTGGTGGCCAAGGCCAGGAGCCAAGCTCCTCACTTTGTGTGGCACTGTTTGCTAGGACCTTGCCTCAGTTAACTTTAGGAGGGAGGGAAACAGTGGAGGGAGGCCAGGTTTTTGGGTGAGGATCCCACTAACCTCTCTGGAGCTCTGCCCTAGATCTGAACCCAAGCCCAGCCAGCCTGGCAGGGAAGGACTCAAAACCTTCAGAAATGTCCTGGGAGCTTCTCAGTGTTGAAGCTTGTGTCCTACTGGCCTTGAGTTGTGAGCATCTACATCCATCCTGGCCATTCACAGTTGCTGGATGACTGGTGGAAACCCTTTTCTACCAGTTGTCCCCAAACTCATGACTGTTTCCTGGTGTTTGCACTCGTTCCCAGGAAGCCTGTGGCCCTCAGCCTTTTCCAGGTCTTAGTCCTGGGAGCCATTAGGGTACCCTGTATGTAAAGAGATCTCCTTAGGGCCCCACTCCCATGCTGCTGACCTAGACTCCCTGTGTCTGGCGACAAGGTTCACACTCTGTCTCGTGCTCAGACCCTACTGGCCTAGACCCAGCCCACTTATGGCACCCCTCAGGCCTGGTGTCTCCAAGCCCCTCATGGGCGTTGACTTTTCCAGAGATGAACGGCCATGTCCCACGTGCCTCCTGGTAGTGGAAAGAGGGAAGCTGCCACCCTGTCTCATCCATGTTTGTCTGAGGCTACTCCTGGAAGTGAAGGCAAAGTCAGGCCCCCTGCTCCTGCCGTACCCAACTTTAACCTCTTCTATTGTGAAGCCAGTCAGGAAGGGCAAGGTGTGGACAGGCCTGGGGACCTGCTGTGGACGGCAGTGGAGTTGAGACTTTCTGGTCATGTAGCCACTAGGCCCTCAGCTCTTGGTGTAGGGGTGATGGTAAAAGCCTTATGGGCAGACCATAGATCCCCACAGAAGATTGCAGAGGGCTACCAGGCAGCTCTCATGCTCACAGCTGGAGTCTGGAGTCTCAACCTGAAGGAGTGTACTTCCTGGGGGTGGGTTGCTTTAGGAAGAGAGAGGTCTGAACAAAGATATTAATGCTATCCGCCGGCCCCACACTACCTTTCAGAAAGTTGAGAATAAGCCACGTGATGTCTACTGGGGTCCTGACATGGGGCCAACCACAGACCTGAGACTCAGAACCAGGCCCAGGCTCTGCCTGTAGTAGGACTCAGGCCTACCTGAAGGTCATGGCCTTTCCTATAAGCCCCACACCAGGTCAAGGGGAAAGAGCGTGTGCGAGTGAGTGGGGAGAGGGTCCAAGCTGGCCTTGTGTGAGGTAAAGGCTTTGATAGAGGAGCTGTCTTAGATCTGCTAGTAGGCCGAGTGTGAAAGGATAGAGGCTTCGGCCACCATGCTGCACCCATCCTGGGCAGGGAATAGGGAAACCAGTGCCATGCTGAGCTCTAGCTCTGACCTTTGGGTGTTAGAGATGGGCCTGGGGGCATACTGGGCTTCTGTTGGGTTGGCCTCCAGCCTGGGCCTCTTGCCTCCAGATACCCTCACTGCCGCAGGTAGATTCTGCTCAAGGCTGGACCTCCCTCTGCAGGGAGGATGCCCTTTGTGAACAGAAGAGCCCTTCAGAGGCTGAAGGGCTGCCCCTTCCCCTTGTCTCCTCCAGGTGACTGGTCTTGTCTGGGGAGCAGTGTGGATGATGTGGATGACTCTGGCTTCGGGGGAAGTGCTCCTTAAGATACATCCTGGTGCTAGGCTCTCTAATTCCCTCTCTGAGGCACACAGAGATGGAAGAGCAGGTGTTTCCAATTAAATGAGGCCCTTCAATCTCTCCCTGGGCTGTGACTCGGTGTGGGACTCTGCAGGCTCATTCATTGGCCGTGAACTCCTCTTCCACCTGCTCCATGCAGGGCATCCCCAGGCAGGCTGGCTCTACTGCTGAGGCTGCAGATTTCTGTCTTGCCAAGGCACTCCTGGGCCTTCCTCTCCCTGAGTCCCCAGCTCAAGCTTCCCAGCTGGTCCTCTTCTGCATGCCAAGGACACTGGGTGGGTCCGGCTAGTCAGGCTGCTTAGGTCACAGTCACCCCAAAAGGGTTGCGATGCAAATGAGCCTGGCTCTCATTCTCACGGGGGTTGCTGTTTTATGACTGCGTCTGGCCCAGGAAAGGGTTTGAAGGGGGGGCAGCAACAGGGCTCTGCAGAGCGCAGGGAGCAGCCTGGCATATTTACAGCCCTTGCAGGCTGAGTTTCCCGGCTCAGCTGTCAAGCCCATCAGAATTAGCACCTTCCAGAGCGAGAGGTGGAGAAAAGGTGCACAGAGCCAAGGGCTTCACCTGGTGCCTGCCAGAGTTGCAGCTCCCTTCAGGGGAGGCGCTGGAGTCCGGTTTTTTTTTTTTCAGAAGTAGGAGGAAGGTCATCCAGAGAGTGAAGTGACTTACACAGCTCAGCTGGCCTGAGGGTGCCAGCTACTGAAACATAATTGTGTGTGGACAAAGCAGGCACCGGGCAAATGCTCCATCGCCTTGGTAGGCAGTCTAGGTAGCATTCTGAGGTCGACATTTATATGCGAAGGTCCTGCTGGACAGGGGCATTTGGGAAACACAAATTCCTGCAGTTCCTCAAGGCTGAAGGCTCTGCACTCTGGAAAGCTGAGTCTACATTAGTGGGCAGGGGTGGGGTTGGGGGAGTAGGAGTCATCCACAGAGGGTACCCTCACGTGACCATGTGAGATGGAGGTTCCTGCCTGTATCTCCTTTGCCAACTGCTCATCACTCAGCAAGTAGGGGCCCTGAGAGCATCATGAGTGTCAATATGCACTTTCAACTAATCAATCGCTTCCTGAAGGTTGACTGATTCTAACTGAGCATCAAGCACCTTTAGAAGAGGAAGGGAGGGGGAGAGGAAGGTAGGGAGTGAGGGAGGGACAACCTTCTTCTACCATCCTGAGTGGAGGAGGGAGAGAGCCATGTGTGGCCTCCAGAGAAAGTTCTAGCAGAGGCATGGTATCATTCTGCCCAGGTAGAGGATCAAAGCAAGATGGGCTTCTCAGAGACAGGATAGTTTCCTAAGGAAGGGAAGGGTATTCCTGGCAGGAACAATATGTCTAAGAGTTCAGGAGCAGAGTTGCAATGTGTGCGGGGAGCCATAGCTCAAAAATCTCCACGCCTGTATTGGGAGTGAGTTGAAGGCCTGGGGAGGTGAGACCAGACAGGTAAATGGGAGGAAGCAAAGCCTCAAATGCCAGGCTTTGAAGGAGGCTCCCAAAGGTTGGATCAACTTTGAGGTGGTCACCCAGCAGGCGGAAAGTCAGACTTAGGCAACAACATCCTCCTTGGGCAGCTAGGGAAGGGAGGGGCAAGACCCTGGAGGTGCATACCACAGCACAGAAGGCAAGCGTGGAGCTGAACAGCAGAACAGCTTTGAAGGCTTTGAGTGATAGGCTCAGCCTTGAGTTATTTTATTTGCAAGGGCTATAGATATGCAGGAGAGAGGCTTAGGGAGGGAGGCAGGGCCTTGGCTCTGACTTTCTTTGAGGTAAATGTTACTCCGAATGCAGAGCAGCAACCTTGAGGGGAATTAGTAGGGGCGGGAGAAGGGACCTTACAAAGGGTTGTGAATATCGAGAGAGGACCTTTGATTTTATTCTTGGATTTTACTCTGATAAAAAAACAGGATTCCCTGAAGGCCTCCGAGGCTTCCTTCGGTCAGGTGACTATAGAAAAATGCCTGACTGGCAAAAATCACTTGGCTCTTCTGTCCTGTTAGCCCAGGTTTTACAGGGGACCACTGGAAAGGGAGCGTGGAGGGGCAAACAGACCACTGGGAAGGAAAAGAAGGCAGGCAGAGGCTTGAGCACTCCAGGGTTGGGCAAACTGGGACACTGCAGGGCTGATGTACCAAGGTGAGACCCTGGGAGGAGCCATTCTGTGAACCTGGGGACAGAACAGGACAGGGAAACAAGGATGCAAGCAGAGTGGGCAGATGGGGCCAGACCGGGACCACTTTCCAGGACTTCTTAAAGGTCATGAGCTGAAGACAAAGAAAAGATCCCTGGGGTCAGAGCATGAAACTTGGGACTGACTAAGGCTCTTTGGGCGGAGTAGAGGAGTCAGGTCAAATGATAAGATTTGGGGAAGCAATGGTGCAGTGTGCAGGTAGCAACTGTGCCCAGTGCCGTGTGCAGGTAGCAACTGTGCCCAGCAGTCTCAACTGCTCAGTTCTGCAGGTCACCCTCCTATTGACGACACCGAGGCCTGTGCCTGTAAGGTTCATCATGGTCTGCCCAACTCCTGTCCATAACCAACTACCCTTTTGCCCATCTCGCCACCCTCTGCCCATCCTCCATGCATCATTTCAGGTCACTGCCATCGTGTGCGCCAACTAGACATAGACAATGAGTGTTGGAGGCTCCAGGTGAAATCACCCAGAATGCATTTGACCCCTGAGCCATCACAGTGCCAAGAAAGATGACTGTAGATGCCCCCAGAGGCCCCTGCCCCTGCCTGGCACTTCTAGGGCATCCCTCAGGGCACAGCAGGGTACCTAGCACTCCTGCAACACCACCTGTTGACAGCCCCCGCAGGCTCTCCAGTGGGACTGAAAGGGGGCCCAGACAAGGCACCATTTAGCGCCGTACATGCTTGGAGCATATGCTGTACTATTTCTGTTTTTCAATAAAAATCAACATTAAATTTTTTTTAACAAAGCACCAGGCACCACGGAGAGCAATTAACATCGCCTCATGGACCAAATGGCGGTTATGCAGAGGCACACAGAGGCAGCCGCCTCGTGTTGCTTGCCTGACCCTCCTCTGCGACTCACGCCCATGCTGTGCCCTATGCTGGTCAGGCCTTCCTGCAGCTAGCTACCAGAGCATGGGGCACAGGTAGAACTTCCCATTGCAGAACGGGCTAGAATCGTCTTGTGGATCTTTCATCTCCAAAAGCAGCATTTTGGAGCAGGCTTGGTAAAAGTGTCCAGGATCTAGGGAGATGACCAGAAGTCAGGGTTCCATCTTTGGTCAGGAACCAAGGTTCAGATCATACCTGGAGTTTAAGGGACCAGCGATCAGGGCACACTCCAGGATCAGGGGTCAGTTTCTTTTGTTATGAGGATCAAAGCTAAATCTATATTATGATCAAAGATTGGAGTATAATTGATCAGGCCCTGAATAAAATCTGGATTAGGGCTCCATGTGACATCAGGTTCAGAGTTCATAGGCACCAAGGCTGAGGCTCAAACTGAGATCTGTATCCTGTTTCTATGTGAGACTTAGGGTCAAGATGATCAAGGCTCATTTTGTGACTGGGATTAGGGACCAGTATGTGAAGGATTAGTCAGTTATCTAGATCAGGGCTTAGCTTCTTGTACTTGGTTTCCAGTCCCTCCTAGTCAGTCAGGCTCCAACCTCAATGGAGTTCTTTGGGTTTCTTAAGCATACCAGAACCTTCCCAAACTCAAGGATCTTTATATTCCCCCATTTCAGTTCTCAGCGGAAACACTGGGTCTTCAGAGAGACCAGTCCTGGCTACTCTCGTAGGACCTTCTTTGTTTCCTTCGGGACACTCATTGTAGTTACAGAAATTCCTTCAAAAGATGCGGGCCAGCAGCAGAGTTGGGGTGAGATCTAGGAGTTGGCAAGAGAGCTGGGCGAAATGGCGCTGGTCCCGTTTTATGCTTTATCCTGGCCCCAGGCCCAGCTTGGGATAGATGGTGATGCCAATGGCCAGATGGGCCCTCGTTGGACCCCCAGCAGAATGGGATCCTCTCCATGGCTGCCTTCCTTTGCAATCCAGTCCTCCTTGGTCAGTCTAGCCTGCCCAGGCTCTGACAATGCTGTGTCCTGGCCATGTGGGACACTCCGCTGGGCAGAGAAAGGAAGCCTGCCATTGAGCCGTCATGTTTTCTCCTAACCCATAGAGAAATATAAAATATAACAGAATTGACATTTACATAAATGTCACCCCAAATAAACAGGTGTTAGCAGTTAGCTATATTAGTTTGCTGTTTCTCTCTCTCTCTCTCTCTCTCTCTCTCTCTCTCTCTTTTTTTTGATTTTCAAGACAGGGTTTCTCCGTAGCTTTTGGTTCCTGTCCTGGAACTAGCTCTTGTAGACCAGGCTGGCCTCGAACTCACAGAGATCTGCCTGCCTCTGCCTCCCGAGTGCTGGGACTAAGGGCGTGCGCCACTACCGCCCGGCTCCAGTTTGCTGTCTCTTAAAGTGACAGAGAAAGGCCAGTGTAGAGTGAGGACCTCCCTATCACCAATCCACCTCTGTCCTCCAGGAAAAGACTGCCTCGAGCCAGTGTTCATATATGAAAAAAATTAACAATACCTCCCCTTATCAAGGACACTTCTCTTTGCAACAGACCGAGTTAATCACAGAAACTACCAACCAGTCAAACTGCACGAATATGGAGCCCAGTCCCACCCAAGAGATACATCTACAAAGCAGCTCCTGCACCTAAGGTTAAGGGAACATGGCAGATGACGGAGTGGAAAGATAGTAAGAACCAGCGGATCAGAGAGTTGGCTGTGAGCCTGTGTCTCATAGTGATGTCGGAAGCCACACCCATAAAGACTCACCAACATGATTGCTTAAACATGAGCCAAGCAAAGACAACAATAGGCGTGCTAACGTGCCTGGTAAAAGACACAAAGCCCCAATCCTAACCAAAGAAGAACTACAGGCAACCAAGGAATGCTATGAGGGGAGAAGCAGTCTTCCCCAGGGAAGAGCACACCAGTTGGTTGTCTACTACTAAATGGTCAGCTCTGAAAATAATACATGCAAGCAGCATTATACAGACACAGCAGACTATAGTCAGGAATATATATGTATATGCATATATGAATGTAAGAACAATTAATAAAACAAAGAGGCCATGAATTTGAAAGAAAGCAGGAAAGGGTATATGGGAAGGTAGATGCAGAAAAGGGAATTGGGAAATGATAATAATGTAACTTTACTATGATCTTTAAAAATAAAAGAAGAAAAAAAACCCCACTATTCTGTATATCTACAAATGGGCACATCTAAAATCATCTTGACAAACCTTGGCTCCTCACGTCCCTATTTACCATTGTTTTGGAGGCTGACTCTAGATAATAGACATAGACCAAAGTCACTTCTAGTTTAGCTAGAGGATCCCGTTATGGATCGAAGCTGCGCCCACTCCCCCCCAGCTCGCATCCGTTCTTGGGTAAGAATTTCTGCTAGGACAAGTCAGAGCCTGTAGCTTGAACACAAGAGGGCCTGATGACTGCAAGAACTCGCCCGGAAGAGTTAATGGCCATCTTGGTTAGAGAGAGATTTCCACTTGTGCAGGGATTGCCAAACTGCTCCGTGGTGGTTGCACAGCCCTGACTGCCCACCGTCTGTGGCAGAGGTCCTGCTTCTCCACATCCATGCCAATGCTCGTGTTATCAGTCCTCTCAGCACTTGCCAACGGGTGGATGTGATGGATGCCGCAGTTCCGTTCCGCTCTGTCTCTGACTGCCCACGTCGACCACTCCATTTCTCACCCGGCGATCACCTGCTCCTTCCTGTCCCTGGCCGACCGCTGCTTAGCTTTTGAAATCCGTGTGTCTATTGTCATGCCCCTACCAAGATGTGTTGAAAACATTCTCTCATGCTTTTTAAAAAACGCCTTACAGTTTTACAATCCACGTACAAGTTTTCTATCCATCTGGAATTTATTTCTGTGTTTGCGATGAGATAGACATCTAATTTTGTCTTTCAGATTATTTATTCTTTGCCTTCTGTGACACGCACTGAGGTAAAGGTTTGAAGTATGATTTCATGGCTTGGGTTTGGGTGGAGGAGCAATGAGGCCTCAAAATCAGGAGACTCAGAAGAAAAATTGTCTGTGTCTCCAGAGGCCTGGGAGTCAGTATATGAATTTGGGGGCATGCTTGTTCAGATCTTACACTCTCAACAAGCCTGTGGCCAGTGGAGTTGACCTTGGCCCTTGGGTTGTGGTGGTCATTGTCTCTGTAAAGCCACGCCCCCTCCCAAACTTTACTGTTGGAGCAGAAGTCCCAGTGCAGGTCTCACCCGAGAAGCATTCACAGTTTGCCTGCCTGAATGGGAAGGGCTGTGGGAAATATGCAAAAGCACGTGGAATTGTCTATCCTGAGTTTTCTTACTCAGTAACTCACGACAGCCGAGCGGAGCATGAATGTCTCCTTTAGACTTGGGTCACATCCACGCTAACACCACTTCTTATAGCCACTCAGGCTGCACTGGCCCCGTCACAGGGAACTTCTTCAGCTGGTCACTGCAGCCGTGTTACCTTCATGACTGCATTGTGCTAAGAGGCTCCGTGCGGCACCTTCATCCAGATCTCTCCTAGGTTCTAAAAACATGGTGCACTGGGCTTGTCTTGCAGACTTCTTGCCCCAGTCCCAATTGTCTCCCAATGAGCTGCTTCTTCTTACTGGAGATAGTTCTAGAAACCAAGCTTTGGGTGCCTGGCCACTCACTGTAGCTGGGGTACTGTTGGATACTCCAGCCCACAGGTCCAGGAGTGTGTGTGTGTGTGTGTGTGTGTGTGTGTGTGTGTGTGTGTGTGTATGTGTGTGTGCACTCACTCATACATGTTTCCGTGTCTGCGACTCTACTCCATTACCATGTGGATCATTTTAATCCCTCCATTGCTTGTCTGTGCTGTATCTGCCTTAAGAGCCGGTAGAACCTCGGGTGACAAAGGCACATGGTCACATGGTACTATGTAAACCTGAATTGGAGAGCCTTTCCAGCCAGCCAGAGGAAAGGCTCAGCCCTACTGTGAACTGCCTCTAGAGGTACCAAAGGAAACCCCAGGTCTGCAGCCACAGGAACAGTGGCTGTACATCTGTGCCATTAGGCCACGGTGTTGTGGGCACTTGCTATAGGTGGTAGATAACCATAGGCTAGCCCAAGCTTCCAGCAGTCAGCTCTCCAGGACTGTCACTTGGTCACTTACCACACAGCCAGGGATTTTACCTTTTCTCTTTGATATGCTTTTGTTTGTTTGTTCATTTGTTTATTGTTAGTGTGTGTGATAGATGCATGCGTGTGTGTGTGTGTGTGATATGTGGGGGTGGATGGTTGCTGCAGCACTGTGTGGAGGTCAGAGGACAACTTTAGGGAGTCGTTTCTCTTCTTCCACCTTGGTGCAGGTTCCAGGGATTGAACTCAGTATGCCAGGCCTCTAGGGCAAGTGCTTTGCCTACTGAACCATCTCCCTAGTCCCCCGATCTTCTTTGTGGAGAAGGAAGAAGACATAGTGAAACCAAATGAGGGGTGCAGAGGAACTCCACGCACCCTTCATATGAGTTCCTGTGCCCACAGCAGACTGAGTGCATGCTAGAAGCCACTTGTCATCTGATTCTGTAGTTGTGTCCACCGGCCAGGTGGGCTTCGAGGGTGCCATGACTCTGACCACCCAGCTGTCCAGAAGCGGCAGCGAGGGGGAAGGTGAGCTCCTGCAGCCAAATATTTTAGGTGTGTTTTCAACTTCCGTTTTCTTTTTCCCTTCAATAAACCTCATTAAATCAATGGTGCGTCTCATAACCTTGTCTATATAAGAGCCAAAATATCATTTGCAATATAAGGATGCCTCAAATGCATTCACAAAATTAACACAGGCAATCTTCTCCCACGCTTGAGTCTCAGAGTTACCCCAAACTGTGCAAGTATACCCTGTCTACTGCCATCACACATCCCTGTGAAGGACCCCGGGCTGTGGGAGTTTATCCTGTCTGATTTCTTCACATCCCCGCTACGGGTGTAACACAGACCTTGGATGGGAAGAAAGGTTTTCCTTCCTATTCTTAGCATGGATGAGGCTCTATTATCCCACAGCCCTGCATCTCATTTGGACCCTGTTTCCTGGGAGCCTTCCCTTTCTCAAAATATGAAAGTACATGTCATGACCTGTCCCGAGCCACAACAGACAAAAACTCAGCTGTGCCCCTTAGACTAAAGTTCTCACGTACTCCTCTCCTTCAGCTGGCACAGCCACCAGAGTCTCCCTTTTCTCCTGGGACAGAGTATACCGGGTCTGTGGCAGAGTGCAGTTTTCCGAGGCATCCTCAGGAGAAAGGGCAGCAGCAGAAGGCTGAATACATGGTAGCAGGACACACTGGTGTTGGGGCATTGTGGGGTGGCTCAGCATAGTGGTGACTGGAAAGAACAGTGGCATGGTCATTTGAATGGTCACGATGCAGTCAAGTTGGTAACTGATAATACCCATCACAGAAGTACTGGGGTTATACCCTCCTAATGGGAATTCCAGAGAGACACAGTCCAGTTCCCAGTGCCAGTGTAGAGGACAAAACTATGCTGTGCAGCAGAGGTGGGGAGCCAAGCAACTTATGTGCATGCACTGAGCAGCAGGAGAGAGGGCGAGGAGGCAATGCCCTGGGGCAGCTCACACTGTTTCCATAGGTCTGGCCCCATCCCCATGTTCTCTACAAAACCACCCATGCCCCCGGCCTCATCACCCAACATCAGACAGCCTTTCCTAGTCTGGGGAGCCCCTTGGTCACAGGCCCCATCTGCAGAGTCATGTGAAGCGAAGGGCACGGTGATAATGGCCACAGTGTGGAGCAGCTTTGCAGCTTCTCAGCTGTCATTGCAGAGCATCCTCCTGCAGTAGCCTCAGGCCTCCGTGTCTAGCCTCTCTAGATGCTCAGCTTGTCACAGGAAGAGGAGACCCAGCCTCCTGTGCCCCCTCCAGCTGCAGAGCATGCTGTTGCAGCAAGGATTCAGATGTGAGGAGGGCGCCCCTCAGGCAGAGTCTCCATGCAGACCCCAGCTGGGGCTTGTCTAATTCCCCTTCATTCAGGAGCACTGCCTGTATGGCATGGGATTTCCCAACAAGCCATTCTCTTTTGTCTAGGTTTTGAGAGCCAAGAAGGCAGATTCATGGTGTAGGGGAGAAGGCTCAGGGCGGGAGAGGACAGAAGTGTTGATAGTTAATCCACTCCTTGTCCCCCATGTCAGGATAATTTGATGCCACAGCAGGAAGAAGAGTGCCACTCCCCAAGGCTCCTTCACTCCTGCAGGGGTCTCCAAGGACTCTGGGAAATGACTCTACAGAGAAACTTCGCAAAGACTGGTGGCTGCCTGTCATCACCACCGTGACAGCCCTGTTGGCGCCATCTGGGACACTCCACCATGATGAGGGAAGAAGATATGCTGTATCTCACTCACCTCAGGAATTCTGGGAAATCTGAAAGACCGAGGTGCTCTGAGTGACAGAAGAGAGGGAGGCAGCAGGTTCCACACTGACAGAGCTGCGGCAGAGAGGAAAGTCCAGGGGTGGCGCAGAGTGGTGATGTCATGTTCCATGAGCCTGGGTGGCACTGTGGTAGAGGACCAGGATGCAACTGGAAAGAATGTGAAGAAGCAGAGCCTCGAGCCAGGAATGGGGCTCTTAGGTCCTTAGTGCCTAGAGCAGAGCTGACATCTGAGGCTGGAAGCCAGGCTCAGACTTGCTTCTTGTGTCACTGGCTGAGGTCGCCATGGCCAGCAATACCATAAAAGGGCTCAAAGACAGGAAGCAGAGTGTTGAGCAAAAGGAAATCAGAGGTGACTTGAAGGAACCAAAGTCCTGGCTGCTGGCTGCGGAGGTAGAAAAGTCAGGATGTATGCTCCTCCCCCCCACGCCTGTCTCCACCTTCCTCTTCTAAGCAAGCTCCTAGAAGGCGTGGCTTCCAGCATCTTCCAGGCCACAGCATACAGGGTTGAGGCAGTGAGATGATGCTGTTGTCTACCACAGGCAGCTAATCCTGGAGAATGATCTCCCCAGCTGGCAAACCATGTGGTGCCCTCTGCAGGGTACAGTGCAGCCGCCAGGGCAGAGGAAATAAGGTACACAGGACTTGAGAGACTTAGCAGCACCCAGGGATGAGAAGGTCTGGGGAGGGGGAGGATGCGAGTGCTGGCACAAAGGTGGGTGTGGTGGATCCAGGCAGGAGGGAATTTAAAAGTTCCGAGCAGATCTCAGCCAGAGCTAGGGATCACAGCCGACAAAGGAAATGAGACTGAAACAGAAACAGGATAGGGAGACCGGATAGGGCAGACGGCCCCTGGAGGGCTGGAGCCTTCATGTAGATCCGATCCGGTCTGTGATGGTAGTGCACGATAGGGAAGCTGGGTAAACAAGTTGGATCTTTGTAGCTTTGGAAAGGTGACAGGGACTGTGAGATAGAGGCCTCCTCTGCAGTCAGGCACAAATGGGTTCCCGTAAGTGGATTCCCCGAGGAGGCTAGGGGAATTGAGTCCTCAAAGAGGCATATGGAAATGTCTTTTGTGAATAATGCAGCTGCCTCCCCCAGAACCTCGCGATGATGTGCCTCCCTGGCCTTTGTCAGACTGTGGCCGCCAAGACTCTGCCAGCAGGCAGGTTTTATGGCTTCCATTTGGGGAATGAGGAAAGTGGCTTCCGGTGGCTTGGAGACTTGTCATTCAGGGATATTTCTACTCCCTCTGGCTCCCGACTTTCTTGGACCAGATCAGCACATGCCGACGGATGAGGTCTTTCTGTCACCTCTCTTTCCCTCTCTGAGTCCCATTTTGCAGCCCCCTCACCCCACGAGAATCCCCTATATACACACTTCTCATCTACCTCTGCGCTGACCTCTCGGAGTTCTCCTGTGGGCCCTGCTGTGTCCCAAAGATGCCCCTTAGACATCCCAACTCTGTCAACATCTAATAGATTTCACATGTGACAGGCCCGCTACTTTAATAAATGGACTAACACAGTATTGTCCCCACACTGATGCTTGAGAGACTTGCTCTCTCCCCCACTCCACGGCACACTGCTCCTCTGGCCCAGCTTTCCAGACTTGCGACTCTGGGGCCTATCCTCTCTCTTCAGCTCTTTCCAGGGCTTCCAGCCAGAGATGCATTTGTAGAGGCAGGTCAGATGGCACCAAACAGAAGCCTTAATGGAGGATGGCAGGTGAGAACAGGTGGGAAGAGCCAAGAGCAGTCGGGACAGCAGTGAGGGGCAGGAAGGAAGAGATACAGGGAGGGGTGCAGGGAGGGATCCAAGGAAGGATGAAGGAGAGGCTGCATGGGAGGCTGCAGGGAGGGCTGCAGGGAGGGCTGCAGGGAGAGATGTAAGAGGGTTTAGGGATGGTTGCAGAGAGGGGGTACAGGGAGGGATACAAGGAAGGATGAAAGGAGAGATAAAGGGAGGGCTTCAGGAGGGTTGCAGGGAGGGGATCCATGAACTAGCCAGGGCTCTGAGCAAATCTGCTGATACTTCCCAGAATCAGAAAGCAGCTAACAGGAAAGATAGAAGAGCATTTGGAACAATTTGGGGAGAGAGGTTTTGAAAGGCAGAGGAATGCTTTCAGTCTGGCAAGTAGCAAAGATCCGCTGTTCATCCTTCATCACAGCTGGACCAGCTAGTGACAAGCCAGTCTACGTTCCTCTGCCATGACACTCTGTCTTGGCCGTAAAAGGGTGGCAGGGGGCAGGGCGGGGGGGATGAGCTTGACCCTGTTGTGTAGAACAAGTGGAGATGGTATTCTCTTGGCTCTTTTTAAGCAGACAGGGCAGGGGTGGAGAGGGTTGGTTTGTATACACAGCGTTTGTGATATTAGCTGGTAAATAATGCATGAACCTGAATCGTGTTTGGCGCAAAATGCTCTTTCTGCAAAATGTGACACCCAACAAAGTTAAGAAAAAAAAAGAAACAAGAAACTGCATCTCAGATCCCTATGTCTGCAGCTACCGTTCCTCAGTAAGAACCAACCTCACCAGGGCCAGCAGAACTAGGGGCAGACAAGCACGTGCCTTGCTTTGTATGGCTCTCCTGGCTGCATCTGTCTCCCTGACGCTCCAAGGACAACTCTGTGAGGGGGACACAGTCTTGCAGATCTTCCCAGGCGACAGCGAGGACAATGTGAGCAATCCCACAGCGGTTCCACACCGCAAGCAGCTCCAATGGGTACATTTCATGGGGCTCTGCGAAACTTGGGTTTAAACTTGGACCCAGGGCATCTTTACCTTTTGTGCAGATTCTCATTCCATGTGAGGTCCTAGATGTTGCTAAGTGAGTTGAGAGGAGGCTTTCTCTGAAGCTCTTCAGGGAGGTATAATGATGGGTACCACACAGGAAAGCCCCTTCTCGTATCTGGGGTTCTCACTTTATGAGTCTGGGGGATAGACACTGTTCTACAGTAGCAAAGCTAGTGAGACCTGGGCACGGTCTCTCCCTGATGACGTGGGTGGTGGGTTATGAACATGTGACCCAGAGGGCCCATATTATATGCTCTAGGGTGAGTGCAGAGGCCCTAGGAACCTCCTGCAAAGATACGATGTCCTTAGAACCCTCTTGTGGCTTCACATTCTTTACCTCTTGCTCATTTCTTCACCTTCCTGGAGAATCTTATGGGGCGGCTCCAGAACTGCTGGATGGGCTGCTATGGAGTAGAAGCAGCTGTGGCCTGCAAATTGGGCTGTCAGTCTGAAGTTTCTGTTGCTTCCACCCCGCATCTTCCTGGTCCTGGGAAGGTTCTCCACAGCTCCGTCTAGCAGGCACTCCCATGCCAAGTCCATTCAGATGGGGTAACATTCAGTCAATCTGGGGTGACAGTGGCTCAGAAAGGGGGCCTTGGCACTGGCGCTGTGGCTTCTTAGGTCTCTTCTGACTGTGCTGGAAGGACATTATTCCTACCTGAGCTGCTGGGACCCAACACTGTGTCTTTTCAGTAATTTGAGAGAACACCATTGTTATTACATCAGACTATCACCTCGGATGTTTCTCTTGCTCTGTCCTCTCATCTCCTTCTTGTCCAAGGACATATATGTTGCACCAGAATCTCACTACATAGTTCAGCTTAACATGGAACTCATGTAGCCCAGGTTAGAATTACACACGTGGTCCTCTTGCTCCAGCCTTCTAAATTCCGAGATGATAGCCAGCTAGGCATGGTGGTGCATACCTAAGTGTCTGCTGTGGTTCTGTTGTGTGTTTTTAATTTATTTTTTTCTCTATTTATTGCCATTCGGGGAGTTTCTATTGACTGGTACTCAAGTTCTCCAATCCTTCACTTGGCAGTAACTTGTCAACCACAAAACCAAGACGCCCCTCATTCTGTTCCTATTTTCCTCTGCATCACATCTGATCTTCCCCAGCATTTTCATCTTCCAGCTCATGGCTGTCATCTGTCCTTGCATGTGGTCTTCCTTTTCCGTTACAGCCTTGAGCTAACCATGATTGTTTAAAATTTCTCATCTGGTCACTCCATGCACTGGCTAGTTTTATGTCAACTTGACATAAACTATAGTCATCTGAGCGGAGGGAATCTCAACAGAGAAAATGTCTTCAGGCAAGCCTGTGGAACATTTCCTTCCTTCCTTTCTTCTTTCTTTCTCTCTTTTTCTTTTATAGAAAAGAAGCAAGATATATAGGAAAGCTGGTCTTTATTGAAATTCCGACTACAGCACGTCCTAGCTGCCTGAATTGTCCTGTGACTACCTTTTCTGAGATCAGTTTAATCACATGCAAAATAGGAATGATGATGCATGTAAAGGGTGTATTTTAGCTCAACATAATGGGCCTTTCTCTGGTAAGTTATCACATTTGAGTTAAATATTTCCATTATTTTATTTAATTTGCCATTCAAAATAGCCAAATATATAACACCAACTCCTCCAAGAATGTCTGACAGTGTGACCAGCCTCATCATCCACGTGCTTCCCACAATAAAGCTGTGCTTTGCTATAGGCTCAGAAGCATGGAGCCAAGTGACTATGGGCTGAACGCTCTGAAACTGTGAGCCAAGTAGGTCACGTCTTTTAGTAGGTACTCACGTCAGGGAATTTGTCACAGAAATACAACAATAACTGAAATGTACACTAAGTCTCTCCTGAGAACATTTTCTTAATTAGTGATTGATGGGGAGGGCCTAGCCCATTGTTGATGGTGCCATCCCAGGGCTAGTGGTCCAAGGCTCTATAAGAAAGCAGGATGAACAAGCCGTGGGGAGCAAGTCAGTAAGCAGCATTCTTCCCTGGCCTCTGTGCCAGCTTCTGCCTCCAGGTTCCTACCCTGTTTTGAGTTCATGACCTAATTTTCTTCAGTGGTGAACAGTGATGCAGAAGCATAAACTAACAAAACCCTTTCTCCCCAGGTCATGGTGTTTCATCACAGCAATAGCAACCCTTAGGGTTATTAACAACTGATTACTAAACAGCATCTGGATCATATCTACACCACTTTCTAATTCTTGATCAGCCTCTTAATGGGGTAAAATTTGAACAATAGTTCCTGGTACACTTTGGAACTCACTATTGAAAGCCTAACACATGATGCTTAGAAACAGCCACAGAGGCCATTTATTTTTAATTCTCGCTGTAACTGTGGTGTCAGAGGCTGTTTTGTGCTGTCTCCTTTTCTCAACTGCTCCTGATATGAGATCTCACAAGAAAAACATTTAGTCAATACATGTTTATTGAGGTCAAGAAGTTCTGTAAACCCGGGGATCCTGAGACAATGAGCAAGATGGTGTGACATGTACCACTAACCAAAGAAAAGGGGTGGAGTGTGATTGAATGCGAGAACAATCAAATGGATGGAAGGACGTGGCACAGTTTTGCAGAGGGGAAGCCCTCAAATGAGGTGCTGTGTGGGAACATGAAGGAAGAGACGGGAAGGGGGAGCTCATCCTTATACATAATGGATAACATGGGCAAAGTAGAAAGGGAGTTGACCTGGGATGGATTTTAGTGGGAAGAGTGGTAGATTCTGCCCTTGAGACAACCACATCCATCTGCCCTTTGCTGGCCATGTGGAGAAGAGCCCTTCCAGTTCCCATCACATTCTTAGAGCCAGGCGGAGACCTACATAGTGCAGATGTGTGGTGTGCACCTGCCTACGAAGTCACAGAGAGGATTTAGTTCAACTGAATAAAATGAATCAAGGCTAAGGATCCGGGAAACATCTGGGGCTATCACATCTCACAGTGTGGGCTCTGGACATGAGGATGACTCAATAGGAGGGCAGTATCTCTGCCCACAACTGTCAGGGGCCTTATCTAGTACCATTAACCATGTCCATCCTTTTGATGCTTCTTTTTCCTCCCTTGCAAAATATTCCCCCTGGGGAGAAGATGCATATGGCTTAAGGTCTTCCTGCCAGAGTACACCTAATTCCAAGGCTCTCTACAGATAAGTAAACTGAGGTCCAGAGAGGGATGTGTCTATACAGCTGTACCTGCAGGACATCAAGTTATCTTTTTTTAGTTTTGCAAAATTCTTGGTCTCTAAGGTTCTATCAGCAGGAACGTGGGGTCATCTAACCCAGTGTCCTGGGTCTTGTCATCTATTCCACATTGCCATACCCAGCACACTTTATTCTTTTATGCTTCCAACTTCTCTCATACTGAATGAAGTGTTTATACACTCACTGGTGGAGATGTCACTGAGTGTGTCCAATGGTAAATTAATTAGACTTTTGAAAGGTGTAAGGTGGAAAGAACAATTGCTGGTACCAAAAATATACCGTAGGGTAGATGACTAGCTTGTAGGAGAGTAGAGGGAGATCTGAAGATCTGTACCTTCTCTGCCTATCAAGAGATCTGCTTGAATGTCCCAGAATGCCAAGGGTAGAGAGGGCTGTGGTAGCAGAAGGAGGCCGATAGTCCCAGGACATTATCAAGCAGCTTTATTTCCCCATGTTTCCCTATGGGACAGTCCTTGCTCCATTTGGAATCTTCTAAGATCCACCATCCTTGACAACTGTATTAGTACTCATCAGATCTTCTGGGCGCAGCGTGTGAGGGTTTAGCGCAGGGAACTGAGTGTTGCCTCCCATCTTGAGCAACTTCAGTGTCCGCCTGTGTTGAGGCGCGTGCTCCCATCAGCCATTCATGAAGTGTCTGCTGGAATTAGTAAATCCCTTTCATTTACTTACGTAGGAGAAAATGTTTAATAGCTGCCACATGAAATTTGCAAATTGTGCTCCGTCTGGGGCTGATTAATAAAACACCATGGAAAATACATCAGTCATTTTGGGATTTAAATTAGCACCGTATTCCACTTGAATCATCCTCTTTCGCAAAGCTGATATGGCCTTGCATCCCCCGCTCCCTCTCCTCCTTCATCCCTATTTTTTTCTTCCAATCTCTGCAGTTCAGTTGTTCTGTTGAGGAGCCAAATGAGAGAAGGATGAGGGTGTTTGTGACTGCTGCTTATCAGTGCTGCTCGACCTGTGGCAGGCTGGGGGGGACTCATTTATCTCTGTGTCCTCTGGGTGCCAGCACACAGTAGGTAAAAGAGAACTGAATGGCAGATTATGAAATTGTTGGGTTCATTGAGACTGGCCTTGGGGCTCCTTCCTTGTGTGATTGCCACGGGTTCCAGGTAGCTAGAATGTGCCCAGTACTTCAGCTAGGCAGGCACTGTGTTAAACAACTTTGTTTTATGCTGTTGAAATCTCTCAGATGAGGAGGGACACCTTCATTTTGTCTTCAGATGGGGTCTGAAGCCTGATGGCATTAAGGACCCTCCCTCGGCATTCACCACAGAACAGAAGGTAAATACTGGTGCTTCTATGGTCTTCTGCCCCAGCATCCATATTCTGTAGATGGAGGAACTGAAGCACAGTCAGGGACCTCAGGCCGCTACACACTGGTTGAGGGCAGCTCTGAGGTTTTTACAGAAACCTCTCAGTCCTTCCATAGAACACTACTCCTTGGCAGATACCTGGGGTAGTTTACTGCGCTCCAGTCCATCTGCTGGGTGTGCAGGGATAAATGCAAGCCTAGGTGTCATCCAATTAGTTATTCCACAGAGGTATAGAGTACCAAGCTGGAAGTCCAGAAATTGGTCCTACAGAGAGAGGCTTGAATTGAGAGAAGGCAAACCTTCTCATTCCGGCTAAACCTCTATTGCACCACTCATGAATTGGAAGTAATAACACATGCCCTGCCCACAGAAGAGGACTTTGTGAGGGTTAGACCTGGAAAAAGCACACAACAAAGAGTATTTTGAAGAGCTAAGCTTCCCCGCCAAGCAATGGGACCAACCCAGAGACTGAAGTGACTGTTAGACTTTTCAGGGGCAGGAGGGGTGCAATGCCGCAGCCTTGAACCCCAGTCCCAAGGTACTCTTTCATCTGGTAGCACACCCTGAGCACTAATTGTTAACAGATTTTGCAACATCCCCCAAATTACACACCCATTAGCAGCTGAGTCTAGCCATGATGGAGGCGTTAAGGAATACCATCCTTGAAGAGGTGGTTCCTGAGCAGACTCCTGGGGCAGTGGGGGTTTGTTTAATGAGATAGAGGAAATTTAGCCCTCCCTTTGTCCCCAGCCTCATCCAAGTGTTGCCTTTAAAATGAGAGGCAACTTCATTGGCTTTGTTGTTGTTGTTGTTGCTTAGAGCCACAGATTAGGAGAGTGGGTCTGTCCAAAGGCTGCATCTCAGCAGGAGCTAGGGAGTCTTCTAAAAGCCCACAGCCTTCAAATGCGAGCTGCCACGTGGAGCCTGCATCTATCACTCCCTGCTTCAGCCCCACTTGAGCCTCAGCATGCACAGATGTCCTTTAGTATCCTCCAGGGAATGGTCTCAGGACCGCCTATGAATACTAAAGCCTGTGCATGCTCATATCCTTGTATAAAATGCCGTCATATCTGCATCTAAACTGTGAACACCCCCCTGTGTACTTTAAATCAGCCCTAGATGACTTACAACAGCTAATACCATGTAAATTCTGCCTCTGTAATGGTTATGTGGTATTGTTTAGGGGATTATTAGGGAAAAATTTCATACATGCCCAGCATAATGCATTTTAAAAAAACAGCCCCAATCCAACCATGGTTGGTTAACTCTGCAGTTATGGGACCATAGGTGTGGAAGGCTGGCAGTATGTTGTTCCTACACAGGGGCTTTCCCTAACTCCCTTATACTAGACCTGCCTTTCCATGGCTTGTGAGTATTCATAGCCAGGTTGTTCTTTGGAAAGGACTGAGATATGGCTTTCTCAGCTTTCTGGCATAGAGTGTAGATCTTGGCAGGTTATCAGTAAACATTTGCTGAACTGTAGGATGAACCTTCACCATAATAACCCACTGCAAGTGTTGATTCTGTCCAATGACAAGAGACTCATGGGTTTCCTCCCTACCACCAGTGAGAGCATCGGGGCAGAGGATCAAGTCACCAGAGCCACCACTCCAGGTTGCGGCACTCATTCCACCCATGGTCTGTTCTCTGGGGAGACTTAGGACGTCCCAGCCACTGATGGATCCCCAGCATGTGGATGCTTTTTCAAGGCCACTCATTCCAAGCTCCTCGGGAATTCAAGAGGTGTTTCGCTAGAGAGCAATGGCTCTGTCACCATTGTACTTTTGTAAACTATCTCTTCAGGTCCCAGGTTCTCTTTACACACATACCCTGTGAGTATTTGCATCTTGGTATTGGCAGGGTAAACAGAGAGGAATATGCTGGAGTCCCTGCCCTGGAGGTGCTCACAGCTTAGCTGGGAAGAAAGTAATGTGCCCAAATAATTAGACTATAGTGTGATAAATGTGATAATTGAGGTAAAAACAAAGCCGTGTGCAAACACAGAACAGAACATTAAGCTGTGCCCGTTGGGCAGGTGTAAGGCTCCCAGAGGCTGAGGTGCCAGTGGTGAATTTTGGTTAAAAGATAGAGCCTGCTCATCACTCACCCTGGCTGGCTTGGGCTGGAAGATCCCTGCAGGCAGGAAGAGCAGTGGGTGCTCTTGGCCACTGCTCAGGATTCTCTGGCACCTATTACCTGGAAGCTGAGGTGCTCTGTAATGAGTGTCAAGTGCTGGTGCTGGCAAAGCCGGCTGGAATCAGGCTTAGAACGGCTTTGAATATCTTTTAAAGGGTTTTCACTTTCTCCTGTGACCACAGGAGCCCCTTAAAGGATTTAAAACTGGAGAAGTGACATGATGGAATTTGTGAGAGAGAACCGGCGCCTCCATTATTAAGGAAAAAGCAGAGAAGACTGTGGTGTCTTAAGCCAGACTCCCTACGAGACCCACCTCCTTTTGGTTCTTATCTTCTGAGAGAGCGTATTGCTATTCTGGCCCTGATCCTGACTCTCCGAGTGACCTTTGCAAGAATGTGAGCTCAAGTTCACCTTCAAATTCATAAATGGCTTGGCCTACCTTACTGTGTGTTGTTAGGAGCTGGTGGCAGAAGCTGTGAACAGTATTGCCCATTGCACTTGGCCTTGAAGGTGTGAGAAGTTATCGTTTTTATTTCATGAAATGCAGCCCTTTGTACCATCTGTTGTTAACTGATTCTGTCTTCTGTGCCAGGCTCCCCCAGTCTAAGAGCAACTAAGACTGGAGACCTTCTCCAACTAACCCTCCCCTTCTTCCCTAGGACACCAGGTAAAATGGCCAGAGGCGGTGAAAATTCCTGTCTAAGGTTCTGAAACAGCGCCCTTAGCCAGAACAGACTCCCCGGGACTGGGCGCTGTCCGTGGTTCTGAACCTTATATACACTCAAGGAGAATTTGCTGAGCCCAACTGGCAGAAATACTCCATTTCTGAGCACATCAACTAGAGAAAGCATTGCAGCCGTCTGTTGCTCCAAACCCACTTTCTCCCAGTAGATTTACAACTCATAAGCGAAGCCGTCAGAGTCAAGTGAATAAAGCCAAGGCCCCAGCGCACTTCGGCATTAACCATGAGCGAGTAGGAGGGCTTCGAGCATCTTGTATTTTAATTCCAACCCATTTATGAAGTTGCCTTCCCAGTGAATCATTTATCAGGCCCACCCCCACTCTCTCATTCTGTGCTTCCTTGCAGCTCACACAAAGGAAGGAAATGAAAACCGTTTCAATGGCTGCAGCTGCTGCCCAGAATCTTTACGAGCTGGTGCACAAGGAGGAAGGAGGGGCACCGGCTTTGGATCTGACTTTGTTGCCAGTAATGTTTTAGACTTAAATTAAATCAGAACGAGATGGGAACTATAAAGTTAGTCTTGAAAAGTCCCTGGCTTTATAGGCCCCACCCTTTGTAGTGCCCCAGCTATCTCCCAAACTGTTCCCCAAACCCAATTACAGTAAGGAACAAGTTTCCATTTTGAAAACACTTCTTGTTCTAGCCCCCATGCTCAGCCTCTGCCTCCCTGGGTTCTGCACCATTAGGACATTTCTACCCTGAGATTTCTAGCCCTAAAACACACTCAGGTGGATTTCAACTTGGCAGATCAGTAGTTCTAATTCCAAACAAGCCACTTAAAGTCCTGTGTCTCAACTGCCTTTTCGGTAAGATAGGGACAGTAAAAAGCACCTCTGTGGATGGTGCCTATTGGGCCTGGCTTCGGTGAATGTTCTGGGAGTATTTCTCCTTGCCTCCCTTTTGCAAATGGGTGAGTTAATGATGCAATCCCTGTCTCTGTATTAATTCTATCAGCATTTATTTGCACATTTTCAATGGCTCACTAATATTTCCCTAGGAGAACTGACCTTATTCAAGTAAATGCCTGGTTATTTGTGGTCCCTTCAAGTCCCAGAAACAACATCCTGTGGGCAAATCAATGCTCTGCCTTCTGCATAGAGCCATGGCTGGCATGAAGGACTCCTCAATAGTTTCTTTTCCTTTTGTTTGTGGCTTCTTCCAGGCGGAGGAGTGCTTATTCTTACTGCTCCAACTTTTGTGAAGACACAAGGCTGAGAAAAACCACTTCATCAAGCTATAATTGAGTTCAGATGACTAATTAATGACTATTGTCCAGGCTGGAGTTTCTGTCCATTGCAGGTGTTGGGTGGTGGTGGAACAATGCTTCCAGGACTTACCTACCATCATTGCTGACAGGCTCCAGATTGCAAGGAAGCAGATACTTTGGTGCTCTTCATAGCAGTGGAGAAATAAATACTCTTGAAGTGTCCTCTGCTGGGCAGGTCTTTTAAACTAGGGCCTGCAATAATCTTAAATTTAACCTTGAGCCCCTCACTTCTTTTTCTTGTTCTATTATCCTGTGTCTCACAACTCCTCATTTCTAAGTGACCCCCAAATCCACCATCATGCTTTAGATTTCATCCTGACAAAGCTCAGCCCCATTTATGCCTGATACTCACCTCTCTATCCCTCTGCCAAGCTGCCTGCCTCACAGCAAGGCTACTGGCAGAATCCAGCCAGTTGCTCACATGCTCCCAAATGGTTCCCATCTGCCCCAGTTCATCACCTCTCATCCAACCTCCACTCACTTCCTGACTACATTTTTAAAAATGCAAGTCTGTCTGCACCTCCCACTATTTCAGCCCCCCAGTCTACCTGCTGCATAAGGATATCTGAAGCCCTCTATCCTAGCATTTAAAGGCCTCTCCAGTTCACCTTAGATGTCTTCTATATCATCAGCTTGTTTCCACTGTGTGCCGTGTGCTCCACACTCCAAACGCCTGGCTGTTGCCTTGTTTCCTGCAAGATTTCCAATTCCCTGCTTCCCCATTGTCCCATCTATTCCGCCCTAAGTCCATTCTTCAAAATTGACCCAAGGCTCACCTTCTCTTCAAAGACTTTTGCACTCATGCCCAGTTCCTAGTTGTCTCCAAGAAAAAATAAATGTTTTGATGTGGCTTTGACTTGTCTGCTGCCAGGAGAAACCCTCCTGTGACCGCAGACAGAGCGTGACTGCCCAGTGCTCAGGGTTTAGTTCTGGGTCCACATGACTTTCTTGACCAGATGAAAAGCCAGTTCCTGTTTTTGCTGGCATGGTGGGGGACACAGACACTGTTTGGCATCAAGCCACTTTCAGCATATGCTGCTCAGGATGGACAATCCCATTCTGCTGTTCCCAGTCTCTGTGGCAGCTGTGATCATTGCCTGAGCCTGCTGCTGCTGCTGAGAACGAATTATCCTCACACCTGGAGGGGTGCCACGCCCTCCTTCTCTGCCATCTGCCTTCCACCTGTGGACCTCCAAGCCTCTATAGAGTCAGGAAAATAAACACTCTAAAGCCTTAATCTGACCATGACCCATGTGACCCCCACGGGATGCTCAGTACAGAGGATCAGTCCCAAGCTCCCCTGCAAGTCCTGCAGACACCATCCACACTGGACTGCTTTCAGATTCTCCAGCACCACCTCAAGTTACCTTCTTCCCACCCAGGGGCCTCTCAACCCACTTTTACGTGCAGTGCATAACTAACCATGGTCTTCAGAACTCTAAACCCTGCAACCAAAGGCTTGAAGAATTCTTGTCCTAGGATCGGACTCAGTTTTCCTCCATTTGAATTCTGTGGGAAGAGGGTAGGAGTGATCATGCACCTCTATATGTGTGTGTGTGTGTGTGTGTGTGTGTGTGTGTGAGAGAGAGAGAGAGAGAGAGAGAGAGAGAGAGAGAGAGAGAGAGCACTTGCACACACACACGCCTGGAGTACAGAGGTTAAAGCACCCACATGGTGGTTTACAGTCACCTGTAATTTAGTCCCCGGGATCTTACATCTCCTTCTGACCTCCTAGAGGTATTGCACACATGTGGATGTATGTAAAGGCAAGCAGACAGATTTCTGTGAGTTTGAGTCCTGTCTGATCTACACAGTGAGTTCTAGGCTAGCCAGAGCTACATAGTAAGATCCTGTCTTTAGAAATTCTATTTTCTAGATACTAGTTCTACCTATTTTTCAAGATGCTTTTATTATTTTTTAAAAAAGATGTCTCTTGCCTAAAATCCCTCATGGCCTTTTTGACATCCCTGCTACCCACCCTGCCCCACTAGTGTGATTCTACTTACTACCGAGGAGCCAGCATTCTTGAGTTGTTTCTTGGCCCACTTTCCAGCCCTTCATTTTCTGTTCTCTTTTCTGAAAATGTCATTACTGAACATCTGTGCCTAGAGCTGGTCACTAACTACATTGCCATTTCTTAGTGTCATTCTTTCTGCTATTTTGTTCTGCTTTCTAGAAATTTCCATTAACTCCATCCCTAAAATAGTCTATAGGATTAAGAAGATCTTTCTTTATTTTTCAGTTCATGTGAGAGCTTTGTGCAATGGCTTGTTTGTCCACCTCGTTGTAGGAAGGCCACATCACCACGACTTTGCTGAGCATTGGACTTAATGACAGTTTTTCCTCCTTCTATGTTTCCAGCTCATGTGATTTGAGTTGGATTGTTTCTTTCTCTTCCTCTCTTCTAATTCTCTGTATTGGGGATGCACGCTATGCTCCCAAGGCAAGTGCTCTATCCCTGAATTAACTTTATCACGAGCCTTTCTTTACACTTAAAAATACTTTATTAAGGGCTCGTGAGAGGGCTCAGTAAGCAAGATCCATACCTATCACCCTGAACAAAAATGAACTCAAAGGAAATCAAATATTGCAATTTAAAATTTCAGATGCTAAAACTGCTAAATGTCAATCGATGTTTTCCTAGGTGTAGGAAAGGACTTTCCGAGAAGGACTCAATTTGTCTAGGAATTAAGGCTAACAATTGACAAGTGGGGCCCAATTGAATGAAAATGCTAAAGAAACAATCAACCGGTGAATAAGAAACCCACAGAGCAGGAAATAATCTTTGCCAGATACACATCTGACAGAGGATTAGTATTCAGAATATGCAAAGAATGGAAAAAGCAGAGTCAAGAAAGCAAATGACTCAATTAAAAAGTGCGCTGTGGATCCAGACTGGGAGTTCATAATTGAAGAAATTATAATAGCTAATAAATGTCTCAAAATATGTCCAACGTTCTTAGCAATCAAATCAAACTAAACCAACTTTGAAATTTCATCTCAACCCAGCCAGAATGACTAAGATAAACAAACCACTGGCAACAAATGCCGGCGAGATTGCTCAGCCATGTTTGTTGCTGCTCTAGAACAGTTAGAAAATAAAAACAACCTACATGTTCTACAACCAAGGAATGGAGACGGAAAACGTGGTACAGATGGTACATGGTGCAATACTACCCAGCTGTAGAGAAAGTTGAAATCTTGAATTTTGAAGGTAAAGGGATGGACCTAGAAAAGATTAGACTGAGGGAGGTAACCTAAACCTAGAGGGGAAGATGCCATATCATCCCAGATCTTTAGATATGTATATATAACTTGAATAACCGTAGAAACCAAGAAAATAAAAAGGGGTCATGGTGGGGCTGCAGGCTAGAGAAGGAAGTAGCGGGATACAGGTGATATGAAGGGGGAAATTGGAGAAACAGGAAGAGGGTCTCTGAATGGGGAGGTGGAAGGTTATCAGTAGAGAAGATGCAGGGAAGAATGACCATACCAAGGATGCTCAATAAAGCCTCAGAGAATCACATTATCTTAGATTCATCTAAAATAGTATGCATATATATGTACATATATTAAGGTATATACATCCCTTAATATTTAAGATTGATATTTGATACACGATGTATCATTAATATATATCTTAAATGAAGTTATGCCAGTGCCCCCACAAGAGCCACAGTACCAGGCATGGGAGACTTCTATACAACTTGTTGGTCATGGTAGTCCAAGTGACTCCCAAAACAATGTAGGGTATTGCTGTTGCCCTTGGTTACCTCTCAGAGACTGAAGAAAAGAAAGGCGCTACTGCTTAAGACATTGCACACCTTGGACACAGGACTCAGAAGTATCGAGCTGGATCTAACCCGAAAATCTCCTTTGCTTGGTCTATCTTGCATAGTACCGTAAAGTTCTATGTACTCCAGGTGTGAGGCCTGTGAACCGCAACACTGACTGACATAGCACTCTATCTTTATAGGTACAACAGTAGCACTCACATCTTGGTGGTGACCAACAGCTGTCTAACTAGACTTAAGGCTCAGTCAAGAGGAGAGAAATCATATCTGATTCTAGAAACCTAGAGAACCACATGGGGCTAGTGAAGACATAGGTCTTGGAAGAGAACTATTGTTGCCTCTCTACCAGACCAGCGTAATTCCTATCTGCAAACTAAACCCTTACCCAGATACCACAGATGAGTGAAGCTCTCAGCCCTCATCAAAGAAGCTTTGCAGTACAGCAAACAGAGACCATTATGGAAAACACAAGTCTTGCACCTAAGGCTTAGGGAATACTGTGGAAGAGGAGGTGGGAAAGATTGCAAGAACCAGAGAACCAGACAGTCTGCTGTGAGATTGTGTCTCCTAGAAATGACAGGGAAGCTACACCCATGATACCTCGACAATATGCCTGCCGAAACAAGAGCTGAACATTGACCATCAATAGACATGCTAGCTTGGAAGAGGAAAAATCTCCAGTGCTCCACCCCTAGACAAAGAGATACAGGAAACTAATGGCTGCTGAGAGAGGAAGAACCAGTCTCTCCCAGGGATGAGCACCTTGACTGGTTATCCAATATGTAGTGGTCAGCCCTGAAACTCTACCCACACAGGCAGTAAAATCAGATGCAGCAGGTAGTATTGACACAGTTATGTATTTATATGTAATAATGATAATAAAAGACAAAGAAGGTCATCAATTTGAGAGGGAGTAGGAGAGACATGGGAGGGCCTGGAGGAGGAAATGTAAAGTGGAAGTGATGTAATTATATTTTATTAGGGACATCAAAGGGCTAAGTGGGTAAGGGTGCTTGCTGTGAAGTGTGACAACCCGCATTGGATCCCACACAGTGAAAGGAATGAAGCGACTCCCACAATTATCCTCTGACCTCACCCCCTACTACAACATATCTATATCTATATATAAGTGTAAAATTATTATTCTTGTTATTATTGTCTTATGATACACAGGAGCTTGCATGTGCCATGACACACATGTGCAGGTCAGAGGACAACTTTCAGGAGTCGGTTCTCTCCTTCCACAATGAGTTTCAGAAACCAAACTCAAGCCGTTATGCTCTTACCCTCTGAGTCATGTTTCTGAATCTCCCTTAGCTTTTTATTTTGAGGCAGGGTCTTAATAAGTTTTCTCAGGCTGGCCTTGAACTTGAAATCCTTCTGCCTCAACTTCCAGAGTGTTTGGAGTGAGAGGGCTGCACGAGCGGGCCCAGTGAATCTGTGTTTTCTACATGAGAACTCCTTGAACTGAGCAGGGTTGAACAGGGTGGTCATCATGGGAGCTGGTGACAGAGAAAATGGTGTGCTGGAACTGAGGGGGCCACTGAGTCATGGCAAAGGGGTATTTCATAGTTCGTGTCTGCAAGTGCCCAGGAGATCACCCCTCTGTTTGCATGGTGGGTCCAAGTTCGGCTTGCAGACATCCTTGATCTTGGTGAGGGGTTGGAAGAGCATGGAGCTCTGTTCTCAGGGAGCTGCCTCACTCGTGATCCTTAAAATCGTATTAAGATACCCACAGAACATCTCGGCACCATGACTGGACATGGCGGGGGGGGGGAGGGACAGGCAGAAGGAGGATCTTAGTATATTCTCTTTGTAAAACCATGTTCCCAGGACTGGAAATAGCTCAGAGGTTAAGAGCATTGCCTGCTCTTCCAAAGGTCCTGAGTTCAATTCCCAGCAACCACATGGTGGCTCACAACCATCTGTAATGAGGTCTGGTGCCCTCTTCTGGCCTGCAGGCATACACACAGACAGAATATTGTATACATAATAAATAAATACTTAAAAAAATATGCTCCCGCTGGGCGGTGGTGGCGCACGCCTTTAATCCCAGCACTTGGGAGGCAGAGGCAGGCGGATCTCTGTGAGTTCGAGACCAGCCTGGTCTACAAGAACTAGTTCCAGGACAGGCTCCAAAACCACAGAGAAACCCTGTCTCGAAAAACCAATATATATATATATGCTCCCTTCTCAGCCACCTGAGCCCCTGCTCCTTGCTGCACACCTCCAGGCTCCTGTCTGAGGCTGGGGACTGCAATTGCCTCGCCTCCCTCCTCTCTGCCAGCAACTGGGCTGACATCTGGCTGCCCTGCTTCTGACGCCTCTCTATGGTTATCATTTTGTGTCTTTTCTGACTTTCTTCTCATTGTAACAAGGCTTTCTGAAAATGTTAAAATAGGCTTGTGCTCAATCCATCAGCTCAGCCACAGTCCCCACGACACATTCCCTGGTCCCATTGGGACCAGGTGGGTGTTGTTGTTTGCTGATGTTTGTCTGCCCTACACTCTCCAGTTAAATCAAGAGCTCCTTGAAGGCCAAGTCCACGGCTCTTATGTGGTCTCCTCCTTCCCCTTAGCCCTTGGCAAGTTGTCATTGAAATGTATTAAATTGAACTGAACCCTAAATTATGCCTCCCAATCTCCCCACCATCAAGCCTATATCATGAGGCAAATGAATGCAGAGCCATCTGTCCACTGGTCCCCAGACCCCGTGTCGTGTGGCACCCTTTGCTTTTGGGGATAACAGAACATATAGCAATGATTGTGAACTTGGAGCCTCGTCCTGCTCTGGATGGAAAAACATGGAACTGGTTTTCACATCCACAAAGTGGGCATAAAGTCTCCTTGTGAATTTTCTTTGAGGGTTGAAGATTATTCTAGAAAAGCTCAGTTCATAGAAGGAACACAAAAAATGCCACTTTCCCCTGTCACCTACCGTCTACAAGTCAAAGACCCAGAATTGTGTGTCACCTTACCAGAAAGGAGGATGGAAAGGAAAAGAGGCGAGCCAGGGTCCAGGAGAGGCCCTCTGTAGAGAGGACTGCCTCTCAAGAGCCCACTTGCGTGCTCTACACGGAAGTGGAACTAAGCATCTTCCTTCAGAGCAATTTTCTGGGAGACATTTAATAGCCACTGGAGAGGGGGAAAGGTTCAAGCTTAAGGACAATCCCATTTACGGTTTTGGCGATTGGCGGGCACAGATTCACACACTTCCCTTTAATCTTCTCCATTACCGACGTGGCTTCGCGGCTCCATGCACACTGTGCTGGGGTCTCCCCCAGAAACTGCCCGATGCTCGTTTGCAAGCTCGTTAGCTTATATTTCCCCCATTAAGAAGAGGGAGGGAAGTGTGTGCTGAAGCTGAGTGGGCCTAGGGGAAATTCAAGAGCTGAGCTGGGGCTACAGAAGGCCATGACCTTTCCAGGGAGGGAGCCGGATCGTGGTGATGATAATCACTGCACACAGTGGCAAGCTGAAGTTATACTGCCCTGGGAGTATAACGCAATATCCAACACCTCGCCCTCCCCTGCCCATGCAAGTGATGGCAGACATGACAGAGGAAGCTGCATTGTAGTGGAGCCAGAAGCTGAAATCAGGGACAATGCATAAGGATGCAGGTGACCATCTTCTCATCATGTCTTCCCCTAGTTGGAAGGAGCAAGAGCCAATGCAGGACTCTGCCTGGTCTCATTTTAAAAGGATAACAGTACTATCAAAGACCCTCCCTACCTCCTCAACACCTCCCAAAGCCTTCACCAGGGGAGTCTTGTAAAAGGGGAGTTTTGAGGTACACCACGGTGGGAGGAAAATCCAGGCATAGAGTCAAAAATTGTTACTACCCATGAGTGCTGTTGGCATCATCCCACGGATGCTTCACTGGCACCGACTCATGGATACTTCAGAAGTTAAAGGTGTTACCTTTGGTCTCCTGGTTGGTGAGCCATAACAGGAGGATCCAGAAGCTAATGTTTCTCACCCCACATCCTTTACTGCGACCCATTGGCCAAGCAGTCTCATTGGAATAGGCTGAGGGTTTCAAACGGCACAGGTCACAAAGTCTTGTGTCTGAAAATGCTCGTTGCCTCTTTATCTTCAGTGATACAGACCTTGGAGGGCCACCTCAGGGAGATGCTGAGACACTGTGAGGGGTGTGGCAAGGATGGGGAGGGTTGGTGAAGTCAGGAGGAAGTCTATGAAGAAGCTGAAAGGAAGGTACAGATTTTCCAAGGACCCACGCCACACATACAGGCAATACCCGGTCCTTGCCCATTACCAGTTGCCTTCATAGACACCACTGCAGCCTTCTCCATCAGTCAGGTTTGCACCATGGGCCAGAGACCAGGCCGATAGAGGTGGCTAGACATGATGGTGGCTAAACTCCTGGGTGTGACCAAACACATCTGTCACGGTAGTACAGCCCATGGTCACCTGGGGGCCTGAAGCCCTGGCCCCAGACAGCATAGTTAAGGGATAAAATGGGCTAGGCTTGAGGGACAGCTGCAGAGAAGGGTTGTTGGGTGATTCTGTCTGTGTCGGGTGTGAGGACTGCTGACGAATCACATGAAGTATGTGTGTCACTGCAGAGCAGCCGTTCCTGACTAATGTACAAGGACAGAGTGAAGAAATGGCCAGGGCAGAGTAGACTG
This sequence comes from Microtus pennsylvanicus, assembly GCF_037038515.1. Taxonomy (NCBI): domain Eukaryota; kingdom Metazoa; phylum Chordata; class Mammalia; order Rodentia; family Cricetidae; genus Microtus; species Microtus pennsylvanicus. The sequence continues at coordinate 2,982,607 of NC_134580.1, forward strand.
CTTGTCTACTGGGCATCCACAGTGCAGCACGCATCAAGACTTCATTTCCTATCATGGGATAGTAATATTCTATTGCATGGAATTGTCACCTTTTTATTTGGTGTTTGCGTTATTTTCCACTTTGAGGCTTTTATGAATAATGCTACTATGAAGATAGTGTGTAGATTTTGTGTGAACACCATACACACATGCACAATCCCCTTGAGTATAAACCTGAGGATTGGAGTTCTGCAGTCAAATGTCTCCTAACTTTTCTATGAATTGCCTAATGTTTTCCAAAGTGCCTGTGGTATGGTTTGATCATGAAATATCTTTCCCAAAGGCACGTGTCTTTATGTCTTGGTCCTCAATGTGAGAGGATTTGGAACTGGGGCTTTGGGAATTGGATCGTGCTCTGCCTTCATCACCCCACTGATGAATCTAGCTCAATAGGCCATGGGAGATGGAGGGACTGTGAAAACAATGCCTGCTTGGAGGTAGGTCACTGGGAGGCATGTCTCTGAGAGACATCTTGCCCTGGCTCCTTCCTGTCTGTCTCTCTTTTCTTCCTGTGTGCCATGAGCTGCACTTCTTGGCACCATCCTGCACTTTGGACCATGATCCTCTATCTCACGGCAGCCTGGAAGCAATGGAATCAGACAACTTTTGAGCAAAACTGAAGCCACAAGGCTGAACACACTTTGCTCCTCCCAGCTTTTCTTTGTTGTTTTCTTTTCATTGTTTTTGCTGTGTTGGGGGCATATACATGTGACATATTCATGTGTGTTCATCTCCCTGCATGTAAAGGACAAAGGTTGACATGGCTGTCTTCTTTAAGTTCTCAAGTTTTTGAATAGGTGTCTCTCTTTGAGCCTGGAGGTCACCAAATGGTAAGACTGGCTGGCTGGTTGCAGATGTTCACCATGCCTGGAGTTTTGGGGATGTTTATGTCAGGAATTTTGACAGTGTTAAGAAATTGGCTGACTCAGTGAATACAACCAAGAATGTACCAGGGATGCTTTCTCCAAAGGAAGCATGGCCGTTCACTGTCTTTGTAGACATCACCACTCTGTGTGTGTGTGTGTTGTGTCTGTGTGTGTGTGTGTGTGTGTGTGTAGGAATAATGTTGTCAGGGTTTCTGTCCTGCCTGGTTCCCACAATTGTTAAGTCCCAAAGAAATCACACAGAGTTCTACATTAGTTATAAACTGATTGGCCCATTAGTCGAGGCTTTTTATTAACTCCTATAACTTATATTAACCCATTATCCTTGTCTATGTTAGCCACGTGGATTGGTACCCTTTTTGTCAAGGCAGTCACATCTTGTTTCTTCTGTGGCTGGGTCACGACTGCACACTAGGAATTCCTTCTTCCCAGAATTCTCCTGTTCTCATTGACCCACCTCTACTTCCTGTCCGGTTGTCCCACCTATACTTCCTGCCTGGCTACTGGTCAATCAGTGTTTATTTAAAATATAATTGACAGAATACAGACCATTGTCCCACATCAGTTTTTACATTTCCCTGGTAACCAATCTGGGCATCTCCTCATGCACTGGGTGGTCATTTGTCAGCTCCCAGGACAAATGTCTATTTGAGTCTTTTGTCCAGCTTTAAATTGGTTTGTTTGCCTTTCCCATTGACTTGTGAAAGCTTTTAGTATCTTCTGAAAACTTCATCCTATCAGATACATGATTTGCAAAAACTATCTCACTTTCTGCGTGTTTTTTTTTTTGGCAGTGTTTTGATGATGTCCTTTGAAGCACAAGTATTTAAATTTTTGATGAAGCCCAATTTAGCTAATATTTTCTTTGGTTGCTATTTCATTCACCTCCTGATGAGCATTTGGGTCGTTTCCAGTTTGGGGCTATTTTGAGTGAAGCTGCGATGCACGAACGTCAAGGATGCATTTCTGTGTGTGTGTGCATGTGTGTGTATGCGTGCGTGCGTGTGTGTGTGCACGTGCGTGCGTGTGTGCGTATGCATGCGTGTGTGTGTGTGTGTGTGTGTGTTTGTGCGCGCGCATGCGCGCATGTGCATTTGTGCCTGCTAAATATCTATGACTGAGATTTTTGGATTGGCTGGTAAGAGAATATTTAAGCAAGGAACTGCCAGCTTTTCCCAAAGGGATCCAGGTGTGTTTTGATGTTTGCTCTTTTAGTTTTTTCTTCATTAGTCCACTGAGAAAATCAAACGAAGCGTTTTGTTCATCATCACTCCCAAACTCCACCCAGATCCACTCTGCTTTCCCTGCCCACCCAACTTTACAAAAAAAAAAAACAAAACAACAACTCATCAAGTCTGATTTGGCTGCCAGTTTGCTATTGGATATGCAGCCTTCTACTGGAGCATGGCCAGCCTACCAGGCTTGCACTCTTCAAGAAAACTGGCTTTCCCTCTCCCAGAGCTGTCAGTTGTCAGGAGCTCCTTGATTAGGGGTGGGACTTGGTGCTCACCTCCCCTCTCCGTGCTGGAATCAGGTCTGGCTTGATCTTGTACAGGTCTTGTGCATGCTGTCGCCATCTCTGTGGGTTTATATGGGAACTGCCCCCGCCTCTGTGTCTCAGAAACACTATTCCACTGTTGTCACACACTCCTTCTGGCCCTAACACACTCTCTGCTGCCCTTCTGCAAGGGCTGAGATCACTCACAAAGGTCTCTCTGTTTGACCACCTCCAGGAGGCCTGGCCCTCACTGTAGTTCTCAATATGTATTTTCCTGGTGTGTGGTAGTAAAGAGCCTCTCTTCGTGTCCCTGCTGGCCATTGGTCTATCTTTTCCTTCTCTGGAATGTCTGGATGTTTGCGCTATTTTTTATTGCATGGCTTCCTTCTGAAGCTTGAGGAGCATCATATGCCCTGATTATCAGCCCTTTCCCAGGTATTGTGTGAAAAACATCTCCTGTGATTTGTAGCTTTCCTTTTTATTTTCTTAATAGTATCCTTGAAGTACAGAAGGTCTTCATTTCTGCATAAATTGAAGTCTAATTTGCTAATATTTCTTTTGCCTCCTTGGAAGCTACCACTGATACCTTGGCTTCTCCTAGTACAGTCCTGGACAGATGGTCAAGGTGCTGCCCTTTGATTTTTACCTAGAATTTTTAAGGTTTGGAAGTTTACATTTAATTGTGTCATCTATTTCAATATTTGCTAATAGCTTGAAGTTGGGGTCAAGGGTCATTTTTCCACGTAGACCCACTTGCATCAATACTATCTCTTGAAGAGAAAAAAAAATGCTCTTTCCCGTTGAATTAACTGAGTATCCATGTAAAAGCTGGTAGAGCTCATGCCGGATCTATTTTTAGACCTTTCATTTTGCTTAGTATAAATGTCGATTGTCACAGGGATGTCACCTTCTCTTGATTAGTCTTTATGCAAATTAGACGACGTTCCTCTCCAGCCCTGTTCTCCCCGGTTGCTTTGAGTGGCCAGTGCGCTTTGAGCGTTTGTGTAAAGTTCAGAACAGTGGTTGAAATGCAGAAATGAAGTGGATTTTTGTGTAGTGACCTTGTATCCCGAGTTTCGCTGGCCATTCACAGGGTCCCAGAACTCTTTGACAGATTCTTCTGGCTCTTTTCAAATTTTCAAAATTCCATTTGTTGTGTTGTATCTGTGTGTGTGTGCTCGTGTGAGCATACACGTGCTCACGTGTGTTATGTGCATGCAGCATAGCACATGTGTGTAGATCATAGCATAATTTGTGGGAATTAGTTCTCTCTGTCTACCACGTGGGACCCTGAGAAACAAACTCCGGTCACCAGATTTGGGGGCAGGCACCTTAATATCCACTGAGCCATCTCACCACCTCTTCCTGCCTCTTCTGTTAACAGGAAGCCACTCACCAATAAAACTTTCATTTCTTCTTTCTCAGCCTGTGTTTCCTTCACTGTGTTACCACTGATCAGAGATTCCAGCACAATCCTGAATCACAGGCACATGGTGGGCACTCTGCACCAACTTGGTGACTTCAGCTGCAGGCCTTTCTCCCCTGTACACCTTTATTGAGTAGAGGAAGCTTTTCAGACTGCTTCTATCAACCACCTAACTTCATCATGTGCTTTTCTGTCTCTACTGGGGTAAACTGTGTCTCCTCTCATTGTAACATTTATGGATTAGCTCACATTCAGAACCTTGGAACTTGGTGTCAGGGTGCTAGTTTCATTTCTATGCTTCAATTGAAAGGCAGGATCTCATGTAACCCAAGCTCACCTGAAACTCAGTATGCAATGGAGGCCGCTGTTGGGGGAGACTGTTTGTTCCCTGCTGTTCAGCCCTGAAATAACCACACAGAAACTATATTATTTAAACCACTGCTTGGCCAATTACTTAAGCATATTGCTAGCCACCTTTTATATCTTTGGCCAACCCATTTCCATTATTTTATATTTTACCATGAGGCTCATAGTCTACCAGCAAGGTTCCAGCTGGTGGTTTGTGTCTTTCTCCTCTGGGGGCTCCACGGCATCTCTCCGACTCCTTCTTTCTCCCAGAATTCAATTTAGCTCTACTCTACCTAGCTCTGTTCTACCCTATCACAGGCCAAGGCAGATTCTTTATTCATTAACCAATAAAAGCAACACATATACAGAAGGACTTTCTACATCAGTCTGCCCTTGGACTTTTTGATCCAGGGTGCTGGGATTACAGGCGTTTGCTCTTCAGCACCAACGATCCCATCAAGATTTGTAGCTGCATTCATGAGGGACTTGGTTCCCTTGCTTACAGTGTTGGGGAGACACTTCTCTCGCCAACAAAGCTGTTCCCATCTGCCCTTTCTCTGTTTCCTAGGTACCCCATTCAAGAAAGACATCCTAAGTATTTGGTAGACACTACCAGGAAGTTATCTGTCCTGGGGTTCCACCCAGAGGCTTTCCCTCCCAGTTCAAACCCTCTCACAGACAGGAGTTGACCCAGATATGCCAGGGTTTCTTGTATCCTTTTGGTTGATTATTGCCTTTCCAGGGAACTATCCCTCTCTCCCAAGACTGTCAGGAGCACAGGTATCTGGTCATTCACCCCCTCCCTTGCCCATGTCTGTGGAGTCTGAACAGATGACCCCTTCTTTATTTTGGAAACTGTGACTTCTCTTCTTTCAGAACACCCTAGCTTGGTGCAATCAGATGCTACTGATCTTTCTGAACAGACTGTTTCTGTTTCATCTGCGTATTAATTGCCCTCCGACTTTGTCTTTTATTCCCCTTTCTCTACAGCAACCCAGTGTGCCCTCCTTGGGCTGATCTCGCACTCTCCAGGGTCTGAGTGGAGGAGCTCACTGACTTGTCTCTTTACTAAAGCAAGCACCTGATGCTCACACTTTCCTCTGGGTGCAGATTACATGCAGATTATGCTGCATCCCTATGCTCGGGAGTCTGGCTGTTTAAATCCCCACCAATTTTCCTAGCCTTTCCAGCTCTACTGTGAAGTGTACTTCAAATTCCAAATATTTGACCCTTTTCTGGATAGGATTGTTACTTTAATTCTGATTAAATCAGAAATATTGGCCAGAGAACACAATCTGTTTCGTTCTGTTTATAACTACTGCTTAATGAATCTGTGTGTGTACACACATGCGTGTCACTGGTGTGCGTGTGTTTATGTCGGTGGGCATATATGCTTGTGGAGGCCAGAGGTCAATGTCAGCTCCCCAGCTGCTCACTCACTGGGCTACACTGATTGGCTGATGAGTTCCAAGGGCCCGCCTGTCCCTTCTTCCTCAGCGAGGGGATTACAAACACATGACCCCATGCCAGAGCTTTCTCACCTTTGCTGAGGATCCGAACTCGGGTCCTTACTCTTGAATGGGAAACTGAGGCATCTCCGTGATCCACATCCCCTTTCCTGGTGCCTTCCCTGAGCATCCACTGGTTGCATCCATTAGATGTCTCTGCTGAGTTTCTACAGCCACCCTAACTTTCCATTTGTCCTGTCAATTAGTAAAGCTGCATAGTGAGATCTTTCAAGAAAGCTGTGGATTCTCCCTTAAATTTCAACCCACCTTTTCTTTCCTCTTGTTTGGTGTCTCCACACTTGGGATCATCTTGTCATTGCAACATGCTCCCCTCTGGTGATATGAACAGAACTTACTTTATTATTATATTTTACCCTCTTTTTCACTAATATGTTTCTGGTGTCCATTGCTCTGCTATTGCTGTGGCCACTCCAGCATCCGTTTTTAAATCAGAGTCTGAGTGACACGGGAATTTTTCTTTTATAATTACATGTGACTTTACATTCAAAGCTGGATGCTCGTAAGTAGCAGAAGGCCACGTTTTGCTTTCTTGCCTGGTTTGACAATGTCTGCCTTTCATCTTTTAGGTGCAGTCCAATTTCTGTGAAAGTTGCTCAACTGCAGAGGTCATCCCACATGCCTTATAGGGAAATCTCTCCTCTGTGGGGCTGGATTGAAATCTACGACCTTGCTGTGTGTTCGGTTTGGCTCATCTGCCTTTTTCTGTTGAATATTTTTAGGATGTCATTGTCACCCTCCAATGAGCTTCTTGGCTCTTTGTCTTTTGCTCTCTGGTGACTCAGGGTTTGCCACGCTTGTGTCGCATTTACTAAAACTCACCTTCAAACAGCATCATGTTGCTCGTAATAGAAAAGCCCTCCCTGCCCTTCTTCCCCAGATTCTCTTTTCTTGCCACACACTTCCCAGTTCTGTGTCACGGCCTCACCTCCCATCATGACTTCCACTTTATATAGTGAGTTAGCTTTGAAATAATTTGAGAGAATTCTTTATGGCCCCCATTTTGGGTTTGTAGCGCTCCGCTTTCTGTTCAGACTGAAGTTTCCATCTGGTGTCAGCTTCCTTCTATCTGTAGGACTTCCTGTAGCAATTTTTGAAGTGTCATTGTGCTGGCAATGTCTCCTCTCGGCTTTTGTTTGTCTACAGAATTGCATGATGATTTTGCTTCAGAAAGGTTTTCACTGCATATAGATTTCTAGATTGACAGGGTTTTTTTTTCACTCCTTTTTTCACACTTGAAAGAACTGTTCTGTTGTCTTCTAGCTTGCATAAATCATGAGAAGGATTTGTGATTATTCTTATCTCTGATTTTTGTTACACTCTTTCTCCTAACTAATTTGAAAAAAAATTCCCTTTATTTGAGTCATAGTGGTAGTGATGGTAGTTCCAAAGATGATGGTAGTGATGGTGGTAGTCACGGTGATGGTAGTGATGGTGGTAGTCATGATGTTGGTAGTGATGATGATGGTAGTGATGGTGGTAGTCATGATGATGGTAGTGATGGTGATGATAATGATTGTGATGGTGATGGTAGTCATGGTGATAGTGGTAGTCATGGTGATGATAGTGATGGTGGTAGTCACGGTGATGGTAGTAATGGTAATGGTAGCAGTGATGGTGATGGCAGTGATGATGGTGATGACGATTGTGATGGTGATGATGATAGTGTTGTTGGTGGTGGTGATTTAATGTATTTTCTACTTGATATTTAAAAGATGTTTGGGCTTGTGGGAATCTTTTTAACTGACAAAGCTTGCCATCATTCACTCAAGCATGCTCCGTGTTTCTCCACAACACACTCGTGCTCTGTAATCACAGTTATCAGCTCCCAGACAGCTGATATCATCCCACAAGTCACAAAAAACTGCCTTCAGATTTGATGCTTTATTATGTTTTGCTTCATACAGCTTGCTGTGTCTGCAGGCTTCACAGTCTTTTGGGGGGCTCACCTGTTGTGAATTTTGTGTCACATCCTGACTATACTGTTGAGACCCGGCTGTATGACATTGTTTACCATCTATTCCCTCCCTTGTGGCTTCTGCCTTTCACTCCCATCCATGAGTCGGTGAGTCCCATTCTATAACAATCTCCCTGCTTATTCATGATCCCATGTCCTCCACCTCCAAACCTGTGTCACTGGATTGTCCTCCTCCTGGGTGAGGATCAGAGTTTCTAGCTCTTTCCAGCAGCTGTCCACAGGTAGACCTATCCACTCCATTTTCTTGGGTGCTGGATTTTGTAACATACCTCTGAGGAGTCTGCCTATGGAAGACTTTTATGTTTCCTACATCAGGACTGTTTTCATTCTCTTCTTATTCTTTGGCTCACTAAGGTCAATGCTGGTATTTCTTTCAGAGCCTTTGGGACACTTACCAAGTGTGCTGCGTTTTCAGCTAGGGGAGAGAACTACTCACTCTGGGAGCTAGGGAATCGCCCAGCTCCCTGCTGGATGCCCCACACCTGTTCACAGGGACTAGAACCTCTCTGTAAATGGCTCCCTGCTCTTTGTGTCTCCACCCTACAAACTCACACTGTCAACTCAATGTAGCAAAGCATCTGGGATGTGTTGGGTCCCCTCTCTCTGCTGCATCCAGGGTGTTCTTCAGGTGGGTGGCGAGGACGAGGCAGGTCCGTGTGTCTACATATTCTTCTGAGATCAATCTTTGCCACCTGACCATCACTATCTACAGATATCTGCTTCACTTATTTCTCTTATTTATTTCTGGGTATTTTGTCTTTCGTATTAGGTGAGTAATCCCAGGCTTTGTTACTCCCTCATAAGTAGAAGTGGGATGAGACTCTGCCTCCTGACTATGGACCCTCTTTTTGTCCCCAGTGAGCTCTGAGTTCTTTGAGTGGAAGAGCCTGACACGAGGCATCATCAGCCCTGGTCTGTAGGAATCCGTTAAAATATATTCTGATGCCCAAGAAGCCAGCTGTGCTGGTGTGCAAGAGACAGGTGTGTTAGCTGTTCACAATTGTGAGAAAATTGCCAGATCCATTGATGAAAATGGTAGTCCCAATCTGGGTGGGAAACACTCAGAAATGACCACATCGCCACCCTGAGCTCGCTCTTTGGATCCCCACTATGGCTCTCTGCAGCTGGGAGTCCAAGGTATTCAGCTTTCTCTCCAAAGCACTCCTCAGTCCAGTGACTCTCATTATTCTAGAAAACACTGTGCTCTGAGCCTTCAGGCCACTCCACTCTCCTCCTCCATTTCCATTCTCTGCTCCATAAACTCTTGATCCCTGCTCCTCAGCTGAAATGGTCATATTCCTTTTTATTGCCCGAAAATTGCCTTAAATCAGTCCTCATTAGACTTAGGTCCCTAAACATCAGCGAAGTCTCTACTGCAGGGCCCTACGTGTGTTAGGCATTTTCTTATTTGATGGATCATAGAACTTCGACAAAAACTCTGAGAAGCAGGTTTTACTTCAGGCAAGTAGCCGATAAAGATAAAAGTCATCTCGCCTTGTAGCTTTGATCCTTATCATTTCCCCCTGATTTATGGCTCTTTGAGTCTATGGAGAGACAGTCCTTCATCAGTGTGACCTTGGAAAATTCTGCAGTTTTGTCCAGCTTGGTCCCTCCACTGCAAAGCAGTGGTCCCGCAAGCAGTAGCATACTGCGGTGAGGACAGAGGGTTGATGACCTCCAGCACGTGACAGGTGTGAGAAAATGACCAATCTTTTCAGCACAGGGATGACATGGGGTGTCTACTTCCTCAGCAAGTGCTAGGGTTGCTAGATAATTCCATGTGGTTGAACTGAGAGAGAGGCAATTCCAGGATCCCTCAGGATCACCCAGGGTCCCTGATGCCCACATTCCCTCTTCAGACACAGGGCCTTGTGTACCACCACTAAGAATAGAGTGTCTTGAGTTAGGATTGCTCTATGCACCCGAGCACAGTATCTTGTGTAAGCAGCCTAAGCCAGAGGTTGTCAGTGGCGGCAACACAACAGAGGGATGACCCAGGGGAGTCTGAGAGTTCAGGCTACTTTCCCTAGATCACAGAGGCCTGGACACCAAGCTGGCTGCCTAACTCTGACTTTTTCTTACGCTACATACTGCTAGGTTCCTCCACAGGGGACACTATTCTCCACCCTGGGGACAGAACACATCCTTGAGGCACATTGGGAAGCTTCCCAGAATGTGTGGTCCTAGCAGAGGTCGAACAGATGCCTTATTATTTCTGTAATAACCACATGAGATGGGAATCCCGGGTGCAGAGACTCGGTGTGGGCGGAAGTTCACTTAAGGTCACATGCTGGTATTGACCCAAGTCAGGTGGTCCCTGGCTGGAGGCAGGACAGCTCAGGGAGGACATGAATTGGTTACGTTTCTCCGTGCTCTAACAAAACACCTGTCAAAGCAACTTAAGGGAGAAAGGGTTTGTTCTGGTTCATAGTTTGGGAAGGGGTATGGTCTATCACGTGACTGGGAAGGCACTATGAGAGAAGCAGACGGCAACTGGTCACATTGTGTCAACAGCCAGAGGCAGAAAGAAAAAATGCTGATGCTCAGGCTACTCTTTCTTTTTTTATTCAGTAAGGGACCCCAGCCCATGGGATGATGCCACCCACATTCCAAATGGGTCTTCCCTCTTCAGTTAAACTGTTCTGAAAATACCCTCATGGAGATACCCAGGAGTGTGTTTCCATGGTGATTTGAAATCCAGACAAACTGACAATTAAGATTAAACATCACCATAGGCGTCTGCCCGGGCTCCACTGTTTCCAGCTGCGCAGCATTGAGGCGTCTACTGAACTTCCCCACGCTTTGTCTCCCCATCAGGGACACAGCTGCCAAGAGTTCCTCCCACATATGGCTGCGGTGAAATCTAGACAGGTTCCTAATGCGTGCGGTTTCCCATGATGAATACCGAGGCCCGCGCCTCTGCAAATGTCAGCCTTCGCAGCTACTCTGGCCAGCCGAGTGGGTGAGCGGTCAGTGGGAACAAACCCCTGCCACCCGAGCCACCTGTGTCAGAAGAACAATGGGGCAGAACAAAGTCGTTTATCTCTGCGCTTGTCTGTGTCAGCTCCAACAGCTATTGGGTCTTTTCTACATGGGTAGGAAATAGGGTCCTCTGGGACCATAGAGTGTCCTCTGGGGCCATAGAGTGTCCTCTGGGGCCATAGAGTGTCCTCTAGGATCATAGAGTGTCTCCTGGGACGGTAGAGTGGACAGTGCTCTGAGGAACTCAGTGAGTATCTGGTTTCTGTCTGGACCATTGCCAAGCTGAGCCAGGTGACAATGGCAGCAGTCCTTCAGGCGATGTAGCACTCACTGTCGCCTTGCACGCTATCATGGCTGGTGCCCAGGGTGCGGTCATGGTTGTGCTTCAAGCAGCCGAAAGCAACACACACAGGCATGGTCATACAGGGGCAGGGAAGGAGTGCAGGGGTGACCTGCACTGGCATGGCCTCTGCTCTAGGCTACAGTCAAGCATCAGGCTGGCCTGAGCTCTTATGTGGAACCCTCTGGCAGAAGAGCCTTCCGCTAACTCCCTCAAGAGGTTGTCAGAATGTGTGTCCCTGTTTGTGTGGCCCTAGCTTCTTGCTGGCTGTTGTCTTGAGTCTACCATGGTGTCTAAGGGCCGCCTGTAGCCTCTGGAAGATCGTGACAGTTCAAAGAGCTGTATCTTTAGTGGGCTGGTGAGGAGCAGCATATCCAGCATATCCAGGCTGTCATATCCAATGGGACATGACTACAGAGAGGCACTGGCCACCTTTGTTGTATTAGATGACTACCTTCTTCTAGCCATCAGTCCACACACTATTGGGGAGGGCAGAGAATCATGGCTCAGGCAGTGTGGGGACCCACTAGAATGAGAAGCATCCCCTAATGCCAGTCATGCTTCAGTTCCCAAGACAACCAAAGGAAGCCCTAGTGGAGAACCTCGTGCTGGTTCCCTCCACAAGCCCCTTCCTCATTGGCTTGCCCTGCAGGAGCCCTCCATGAGTGCCGTAAAGGGGAATGATCTATGTCCTCCAAGGAAGTCTGTAGCTGGCGCTGCCTGCCTTTCCAATGCTCCTGCTTAGAAGCACAGTTAAGTGGTGTGTCCCTGCAATGAGAAGGAGAGAGACTTAAATGTTGATACACCAATCAGATGGACCCAGAAGCCCTTTGCTAATATGCCAGTGACCAGGAGTTGGAGAGGCTGGTGTCCTGGGTGGGACCATTCTCCCCTCTGTGATGTGTGGCATCATCTCACAGAGGGCTGGGGACTGTCCTTGCTGCTGGGTCCAGCACTGTCCTTGTGCCTTCCTAAGCACAGTTTCTTTGAAGATGGCTGGGGCTTGAGGCCATCACTTAGCCGGGTGATAGTCGTCTGCATTCATGTCTCTGTGGCAGGTAGGCTTTTCTGCGCTTTGCATACACAATTACATTTTAATCCTCACAACAATGACTAAGAGAATTTAATGAATTTCTGGGAGGCAGAGAGCAGAGAGAATGGGGAGCCAACCTAAAAAAAAAAATACCAAACCAAAACAGGAGGAACTGCAGTCCAGGCCAGGACCTGTCGTTGCAAATCTGGAACCCAAGGGAGACAAGAGGCTCACCAGAAGAAGGATTGGCAGAGCCTGGTGAGCCAAGACACACACAAAGGTCATAACTGTGTTATACACGGGCCAACCTTCCTGGGGACAGTTCTCCAGGGGCTGGCCACCAGAACCCAGGTGTGCACACAATCCGGAGAGCTCACCGCAGAAGCCAAGCATCCTGCAGGCACGCCACAGCAAGCATGGTGGCTCACGACTCAGGCAGCCATCCCTTACAGCAGCCAAAACTAGGCGGATCCCAGAGAGAACACATTGCCAGAGAGCACAAGACCCTGACTCCATAGAGACCCTTACAGCACCCACCTGTCTTCATGACCTCCTCCCTCGATCAACATGGCATCCAGTTGATTCAAAAGCCAATTCTGAGATGCCACAAGCAGGAGAAAAACACTATCACCCTTATCCTTGCATTTCCTGTGCAAATAGATTACCAGGGCACCAAAGGGACCAGTGGTGAGAAATAGGCAAATCCCCAGAAGCTCCCAAGGCTGGAGGAGGCCAGCTCCAGAGGGGCCACAGGATAGGACAGTCAGAGAAACCCAGTGAGCTTCCCAATTCAGCATGGGGACTCTGGAACAGGCTGAGGCCCTGTCATAACGCTGCAGGGTGGGAGACAGGCTCAGAATACTTAAGCACACAGAGCCCAGAGATGCAGAGATGGCACTGTGAGCAAATACATAAGGGACACTTTGGTGCCTCCAGGAGTTTAAGAGTCAAGCAGGGCGGGAGGAGGAGTGTCCGGCACAGGTGGGGAGAGGGAGAAGCTGACATAGAATGTAGGAACCTTGTTTTCAAATGGGAGAGAAACGCCTTGAAAAGGAAGAGCCTGCAGCATGCCAGGTGGGACATGGCCACCTACCAAGTGCATCCTACCAAGAAGACCGCGCCCAGCTCCTCCCTTAGGCTCACATTTTTGTAGCTTTTTTTCCATCACTTTGACTCAAGATCTGACAAGAATCAATTTAAAAGAGGAAGGTTTCATTTCGGCTGTTGGCATGAGGGTGCAGTCCACCTTGGTGGGAAAGGTAAGGCGTCTGGTCCTGCTCCTGCCTACTGCTCTAGGAGGGTGCTTGCTCACATCCCGGGTGCAGCAGGAAGCAGAAGAGGGGGTACTGCGTGTAGCCATGCTCTCCTTTTCCTTCTTTACTCCAAGACCCCAGCCCGTCAATTGTGCCACTACATTCAAGGTATATAATCAGTTAATCATCTCTGGAAACGCCCTCAGAGACCCAGCAAAAATGACTCATTAATGCTCTTCAGGTGTTATCTTAATTAGGGCTTCTATCACTGTGATGAAACACCATGACCAAAAAGGAAGTCGGGGAGGAAAAGGTTTACGTGGCTTACACCTCCATATGATTGTTCATCACTGAAGGAAGTCAGGCCAGGAACTCAAACAGGATAGGATCCTGGAGGCAGGAACTGATGCAGAAGCCATGGAGGGGTGCTGCTTACCGGCTTGCTTCCCCGTAGCTTGCTCAGCCTGCTTTCTTATAAAACCCAGGCCCACCAGCACAGGGATGGAACCACAAATAATGGGCTGGACCTTCCCCCAATAAATCACTAATTAAGAAAATGCCTTCTAGCTGGGTCTTATGGTGGTACTTGTCTCAGCTGAGGTTCCCTCCTTTCAGATAACTCCAGTCTGGGTGTCAGGTTGATATAAGACTCGCCAGCACAGGGTGTTCAACTTCTTCCCACTGGGGTGGGCATATTGCTAATAACAAAAACAAATTTCATAACTGAGAACAACTGATGTGGGAGGAAATAAAGCAAAAATATCCTATAAGTTTGTGATCATGTGCTGGGCAGAACTTAAAGCTACCCTGTGCTGCATGCAGCATTGGCTGCAGGCTGTACATAGCTGCTAGGTGTTGCTCTTTTTAATTGAATTTTTCTTTATGTGTATATGTGCGTCATGGATGTCATGTGTGTGCCTGCAGGGGACAAAAGATGACATCAGATCCCTCTCAATCTGAAGTTACAGATGGGTGTGAGCAGCAAGGTATGGGAATTGAACCCAGGACCTCTGGAAGAGCAACAAGCACTCTTAACCCTTGAGCCCTATCTTAATCTAACCAAGTTGACAAGAGGACTTGGCCACCACTGTGGGATCCATCTAGAGTGTTAGCTTTCCCCTTCTGAGAACACCCCAGGAGCAGAACTTTGCTCGGGGCACCTGGCCTGATGCAGATGAAAGATGACTACTAAACCCCAGAGGATGTAGAAGAAGGGGCTGTAGGGAGCAGGGAACAGAAGCAGGAAGCAGAGTGAAGCAGGGAAGAGCTGACATTCTTAGCAGTGTTGAGGCCAAGGATGATGGACAGTGGGGGGCAAAGGAAAGGGAGCTTAAGGTGCAGATAGATTATCTGAAAGTACCAGACAGCCCAACGGGAATGCCCAAGACTTGGGGTGCAGAGAAGAAAAATAGCAGGCTGAAACTCACCCTCCTGTTTTATTGGTTGAATTAAAAATACATAGCGTCTTGGTTTTTGTAAGGGCAGTGGAATACCGCCCAAGGCCCTCGGGTAAGGAATGGAGTTGTGTATTGTCTCATTCATGAAGGGTTACCAGCTGCAACTTCAGAACACGCTTGCTCGGGAGTCTAGCATCTAGACATGGTACTAGGATGAGCCGGATGCTCTAAAGAGTTTAAATGACACACTGTTTGATGACATCAAAAAGTGACAGGTGAGGTGACAGTTCATAATAATGAGTGAGAACCCATGAGCATCAGGAAACATCTGGATGACATTCACCAGCTGAGCCAGAGGAAGCAGTCAGGTCATTGTGGGACCCATGGGGGTAGGGTAAAGGGCATGACTCACTAGGGCCTGAGATCCTTCTCCCCTGTGTTCCTGCTATCTGCTGGGCCTGTGGCTCCTTCCCAAGTCGATCGCCCAAGGGAACACAGGCAACAAGAGGGCTTTCTAAGGCTCTGGAGTCACGTGCAGGGCAGGTCTTTCTCTCAGTTCATCCTTCCTGAGATGCTCCTACAGAAACACTCAGCAGCATGCCTCATTAGCACCCTAAGTGTATCTCAATCAAATTGGCTATCCTAATTAACCATTGCAGGCATCAAGGGTGCTCCGCTCTCATCCTTCTTGCTAATCTGACTCAGTGGAGCTCGAGGAGGTTGAGAGGTAGAGCCAGGAGAAGGTTCTGGAACTGACTAAAGTTTGGCCAGGCAAATCTTTGTCATCATACACCGGGGTGTGTTTCAGGAGTAAGAGAGGGGAGGCGGGATGAGTTCTCATCAGTGTGTGCATTGCACACACACACACACACACACACACAGTAGGTAGGGTGGGGGCTTTTCAGATTGTAGCCTTTGGTGCTGCTTTAAGTCTGGGGCACCTTTGTTCCATTCCATTCCACTCCCTATGAATGAGCGTGAATTTTAGAATCAAACATGGGGGGAAATGAAAAGGCTCTATCCAGGGAAAGGTAATCCCATTGTGTACTCGTCCCTATGTGGGAGATAATCCTAGGCTAACCCTCCCTGAATTATTGTCAATCCCACTCTACAGAAGGGGAGGCGGTGTTCCTCGAGCTGCCCACAAATCCCACCAGCCCGGCTGGAAATCCCCATGCCTATGCCATGGGGCTCTGGAGGACACCCGGTGGCTTGTGAAACAAACAACAAAAACTGGTGCATTTTCAGGTTCATTTTACATATGCAACTAAAAACGAGGAGTGTCGGGGTGACCCTCCAGAGTGTCCGTTACATGGGGTGCTTGACAACTGTCTCCCCAAATTCATCTCTTGAAATCCTTGTCCTGCAATACCCCAGGGTCAGGATGGATTTGGAAATGAGGCCTTTCAAAGGTCAAATAAGGTCACTGGAGCAAGACCTAGTACAGTCTGACTATGTCCTCCGAAGAAGACTTGTCTGTGGACAAACACAGGATGTTGTTGGGACACAGGGCCTTGACAGCCACCCACAGGCCTCAAGAAATAGCCTTGGGAGGACCAGTCCTTGATTTTGACTTCCATCCTCCAGAATGGGAGGCAGTGTATTTTTGTTGTCTAACCTGTGAGCCTGTGGCCCAAACTACATATGGCTTAGAGAGAGAGCTGTTCCCAGAAGGCTCTGGGGTGGGGAAGGAACGATCTAGGGAGCTGGAGAAGGACGTGGGAGGCAACCGCATTTTAATGAATGTGTGTTCTCATCTTCTGTGTTGTCTTTGGGATTTTTATCTTGGAAATGAAATTTAAAACACATGTGGGAGGTTTAATGAATTGGAAATATCTGCCTCATGGCTGTTCCAAGGGGGTGTGTGTGGGGGGGGTGGGAAACAAGTAAACTAAAATTAGAAGGGAAAGTGTTTGTACTATTTGGGAAGCCTTATAAAGCTATATGCTAAACTTGGTTCCCCCAAGGTTGGCTGGGTTGGGAACAGACCAGTCTCTGTGACCCAGCACAGACAACTCTCACGTTGTGGCAGCTCCGTTATGGGGCGCTAGTTAGGAGGCAGGAGGTGAAACTCACCACGACTCACACTGGCAGAAGATGTGGCAACATTGACGTTTGCAGTTCCCTGCCCAAATGTTGAACGGCCATGGTGCTGGGGGAGTATTTTGTGATGTGTTTAGACAGAGGGTTAATGAGCAAAAGACATAACTCTTGAAAAGGAAAACCTTCAAAGTACACACACAGGGCAGAAGGTGGCCAAGAGAAGTTGTACAAGTGGTCGACGCCTAAGAGAGGAATTGCTCACAGACATTGACTGTGGGAGAACTGCAAATGTGGGCAGGAACAGACTTACTCTCAGCGTCACCAAACACGGTCATAGCCATGGCTCAATGAAACAAATGGATGTTCGTGTGACAGGCCACCCGTGACCAGGCTGAAGGGGGCAGGTGATGATGTGTGGTACCCTTCTGACAAGATGGTCCTGGAGAGGTAGCCAGGGCCATGTGTGGAAATGTGCATGCTGAGATGGGCCTTTGAAGGGACCCGAATCCATCCCTCCTTTGTTCATCCGCCACTGTACCTAACTTATGCCAGGAACTAGGCTGATCATGTGTGCTGAAGTGACAGTGCACATAGAGGTCCTCCGGGGACCATGAGGACAGTGGGAGTGAGGGTGGGTCCCTACGGAGATGGCCCCACAGCAGAGGGTGGGTGGATCTGAGTGAGAACAAGCCCACCCTTGGGGAAGTAGATGGAGGGAAGCTCAGTTATGACCAGGGACACCATGAGACTTCAACCCATTCAGGGACCAGTCTTTCTCCCCTGTGCCCCAGGAGGCCCTAGCAGTAATGAAGCCACCATCCTGTGTAGGGGTTGGACAGGAAGGAGGTCGTTGGAAGCAGATAGTGTGGACTTTCAGCAGAAAGCCAGAAGAGGAGGCAGGACAAGCGACTGAAGAGCAGGGGTGTGGTGAGCAACTGCAGTTGGATGAGATGTCCTCTGACTGACCTCCAGGAGCCCAGAAGACCAACCTCAGCATGTGATTTTGGTATGTACGAGAGGAAAAAGGAACATGGAAGGGGAGAGAAGACAACACACCCCAAAGGGGCCAGCATTTGTCTCTGTAATTACAGACAATCTTCTCCTTCCATTGTTTGTTTCCCAAGTTCTGTATTGAACAAATATTGACCGTGTAATCTACAGAAATGTATTATGAAGAAGATAAAAGTGATTCACAAAGCCTCCTCATTTCTGTCTTGCTGGATACAATCAGCTAGCCACCCAGGTCTCCTGGAGGTGAACAGCTCTGCCCCAGCTATCCAGAAGCTGTGTAGATCCTGTAGAACTTCCCGCAAAGACTTCTGGTCTGACTGCCCACCCTCACTTCCTATGGTGTGTCAGGGAGACACTGTCGGGGTGTATACCCTGACAAGGCAAGACTACCCCAGTCTGCCTTCCACAAGCAGTGTCCCATCCAAACAGTGTGCAAACACACACACACACACACACATATACACACAGTTGTGCATCATCACACAGCCTCAGTGCATACTCAACTATGCACACACACACAGAATTATGCATCAGCTCACAGCTTTGCAATGTATACTCAACTACACACACACAAACACACATATACACACACAGTTGTGCATCATCACACAGCCTTTCAGTACATACTCAACTATGCACACACACGCACACACACGCACACACACACACTCACACACACAGCCTTGCACGCCTAGCCTCACGCACACCAGTTGCAGAGGTGGGCAGTGAGACAATTTCCCATCCCTTCTGACTCACCCAGACCTTGGGAAGACTCAAAGATGTCGTCTTTCCCTCAGCAGTGGGGTACATTGCACCTCTCCCTCAGGTCTATGGGATTCATGTATCAAGGAGGTCCCAGGTGCCCTAGAACACGGCAGACACACACGCTGAGGACCTGGAGTATAGTATTCACAGTTGAGGCAGGTGCTGAGATGACGCACGTCTCATGGCATGGCCAGTTTCTGCAGAGCACTTGGGCAGTTGGGATGCTCACCAGACAAGCTATTAGCCCTTGATCCCCAAGGGTCATGGGTGTTAGAAGGAAGAAACGTAAGAAGTGGTTTCTCAAGGGATCTCCCGACACAGGACTGGACAAGGCAAGCTGGGTTAAGCTGCAGCATCTTTTCTCATTCTGGAACCTGGTTGTGGGAAAGAATGGCCTGCCTCCATCTGGACCATCTTCCAGAGATGGTGAGCCTCTTCCTCCTTAAAGCAGCTGTGTGAGCTTAGGCAAGTTCTTTAACCTCTCCGTGTTGGGCTTGTTGAGAATTAATTTGAACAACAATTTGATGATCAAAATAGCCTTTGGGATACATAAGTGGCTTCCTGAGGGGTCCAAAGGGTCCTGACCAGCCCCCAGATGGCCCTAATAGCACACAGAGAAGAGTAAGAGCCTTGGAGTCTGTCAGTGAGGCTCAAGGGAGGGCCTGACAGAGAGGCAGGGACATGCAGGCCACTCCCAGGGTTGAGGGTGAGAAGAAAAAAAGCACTCCGGCCCCTGGTTGCCGTGTGAGAAAAGCCAGTCGAGGCCAGATGCCTGTGATCTGGTCTCACCTTCCTGAGAGTGTAAGACTGGGACAGAAGCTTGAAGTAGCACGGTTGCTGCTTCTGGATGATAAATCTCTCTGCACAGACTTGGGTGGGACCACTCGTTATACTGAGTATTTCCTCTCCAGTGTCACTGTGGGCCTGTAAAAGGCAATCAAGGCTACATCTGGCCTGATCGGTTCTCTCTAGGAAGACAAATAAGTAGTATTAGCTGTAAGTCTCACATGGAAGCTTCTGGAATGCTGCCATCTAGCAGGGATTTGAGGAGGGTCAGGGGGCGTACAGGGTTCCCTAAGAACAGGAGCTGCCACCCCATCAGAGCAATATCCTGGGGAAGCACACGGAGGACTGGAGATGGGTCCCTTGGAGCTGACCTTTGATCTGTGCTCCTGGCATAGCTCACTGCATGGAAAGGCAGGTACAAACAGCCTGGGTAGGGTTGCAGCAGGTGCAAGGACAGCCACAGCAGAAAGTGATGGCCAACAATGACAATATGGCGATTATTGCAGATCCCTGGACTAGAAAAGGTGGGAGGAAATGAAGCCTATCCGGATTGAGTCCTGAAGTTACATGGGTAATGGGGAGTCAGAAGTCAGACTGGGGTCAGAAGGCAATGTCTGGGGACCTGGGTGATTTCCATACTGTGTGGATTTCTGGGGCCCAGACAGAAAGCCTTGTGGACAGGTACCAGCAAGGGAGGAGATAGACACGGCTTAATGAGAAGCATCCTGCAGGAAGGAGTTGACCTAGGGTGGCCCCTACGGATACTACAGAGCCCAGGAGCTCTGGGGAAGAATGGGGAGAGAGTAAACCAGCTGCTGTCCTAGAAGGGAAGAGGCCACACAGATAGAAACACTGCATTAGGTCAACCTGTAGAAAAAAGGCTGAAAACCACGACAAGAGTGCATGACGTGTCCACCCTGAAGAAACCCCAAAGGAGCCACACACAGATGGGCCATAAATAGCCTTTTGCTTAAGGACATCACTGCTCGTGAGTAGGATGAAGGCTGTGTTGATGGTAACCTGGAGACAATAGCACTGTCAAAAGCCATGTCAGGAGGACAGAAACGAGGGTCCTCACCAAGGGACATTCCCCCAGTAAGCCCCCAAAGGGTTGTATGTGTAGTTCAGAAGAGGATAAATCCACAGAGGAGGTAGGTTTGCTTAACATAAGCGCAGGCAATATTTAACAGCAAGCGAGACAATAAAACATGTAATTAGCAGATTGTGACACTGGCTGCCAGGATGACAATGGAAGGCACCAAACCCAGTGGAGATTAGGAGATTAGTCGTCAGTTTGTAAGGGAGCTATTTAGAGGCAGGTGGGCTCTGGAGGAGGCAATGGGGGTGAAACACTAGGGCTGGAAGGAAGGGATGTGCAATCGGAGTTCTAAGCAGACTTCCTGGTCTAAGGGCTCAGGAGACTATTGTCTCGGTGCAGCTCGTCCTCTCCAGCATCCTTACTGCCACCACCGTCACTTTCTCTCTTTTTTAAACTCCCTAGTTATTCTTTGTGTCTCTCACATCCTGCCTCTGCATCCATTCATTTCCCCTTCCCTCTGTATTTTCCCTCTGCCCTTGCAACCTCCCCTGAAAAATAAAATTTAAGAGAAAAAAAAAACAAAAAAGGAGAAATCAATCTCTTTACGAAAGCTGTATCGTGACACAGTGAGTCATGCAGTAAACCCTTTTATCCATACATCTTTACTCGCAAGTGCTCAGTGCAATGAGTCATTGGTCTGGTTTGAGGCCTCTGGTTTCTGCTACACTGTCAGTGCTGGGCCCTCGCTGGGCTCCTCTTGGATCTCATGTTGTTGCCCTGTGTTGTGGAGACCCTGCAGCTTTGGGTCTGCAGGATCAGTCCCTTCACGTGCTCCAGCTGATCACAGATGGGGTGGATATTGGAGTGGGTCAACTCATTGCCCTGGTTCTGGACCTGGGCACTTGCAAGGTTGGTCAGCCTACCAACTCTCCCTTGTCCCCACCACCACAGTGAGTCATTCTGTATTGCCTTGGTGAATTCACCCCTTGCAATGATGAGCAAGGGGTGGGACCAGTTCTCCTGCTCTTATGTTCTGCGTGTTGGTTCCCCCACACCTACACCTTTAGGGCCAGCTCTACTGTGTTGCCCAGGTGTGGTGTAGGGGCCACTCTCCTGAGTGCTGCAACTGATGAGGGGCAGGGACAGTTCTCTGGCTCTTACAACCTCAGGGTCATCTCTTTTTTCTTTCTTAGGCATTGATGGGTGAGGGATCATCTCTCCTCTGCCCATGCCACCATGGCATCTGCCCATGCCAGATGAGTAATGGAGGCAGCTCTTCCATGTTCACAAGTTCAGGGCTGGCTCACCCACACCTCTACCAATGGGGTTGGCTCTATTGTGTTGTCCAGGTGATATGGAGGGCCTGCTCTCCCTAGTGTCACAACTGGTGTTGGGTGGGGGAAGCTCTCCCACACATATAGCCTCAGGACCAGCTCTCCCACCTGCATCATTATCACTTCCATGGGTACCGACATCAACACTAACACTGTTACCATGAACACCATCATTATCACTTCCATGGGTACCGACATCAACACTAACACTGTTACCATGAACACCATCATTATCACTTCCATGAGTACCGACATCAACACTATCACTGTCACCATGAACACCACTGTTATCACTATCACCATCACAGTTGACGCCATATCTCTCTTGTCACTTCCATTCACACTCTTAGCACCATTATCATCACCACCATCACCCTCACCCCTGTCAGTACCATAACCACCATCACCATCCCTTCAACATCATCACAGTACTAGAGCCCCTGCCAAGTCCATAAGTGTCCTCATCACTTTCAACACCATCAAAATCACCACCACGCTATTGGTCACCATCATCACTATCACACTCCCAACACTGTCACCTTCACTGTTACCATCACGATCAGCATCACTGTCATCATCATCACGCTCATGGTCACTATCATCAACCACATCCCATCACTGCTCTTGCTACCATAACCATCACCAACTTCATCATCACTATCTCCAACAGTATCATCCTCATTGTCCCCACCTCTATCACTGTTGACATGACCACTATTGATGTCATACTATCATCACGATCAATATACCCTTGTTTCCATCATAGCTGTCACCACTGTCACTACTATAAAGCCTTTGCTGTCACCATGGATACTGTTGATTCCACATCTATGCCGACTGAGTCATCGTGTTTATTGCTGTCTTCACTGACCATCAATGTTAATAGCAACAACTGCTTTCCCCAGACAAAGAGAGAGGGGACCCTAAAGTCTTCTAGGAACATCTGGATATAGAGTCTCTCTGTACTCAGATTGTCCCAAGAAAAGGGAAGAGGGGGCCACATGACTCATCCAATGCTACAGAACATTAGTATGGCATTAGTGACGGACACCAAATGTGGGCCCTAGCCACTGCACCCGTCATGGCCTCTTACCACATGCTAGTATTTGCATCTATCTCCCCAATAAGCAAAGTCAGGAAGCAGATGAAGCCCTGAAGTAATGTGAGAGCCCCCAAAAGTCTATCTAACAATTTATTAAAGGGATTCAATGAAAAAACAAACTCACAAATACAGAGCAAAATAGATGCTGCTGGTCCAGCTGCTGCTGTCCCATCATTCTCCCAAGGACAGTGAGGACCAACCCCAAGGCGTTCTGGCTCTGACCACCAGAGAGAGAGAGAGAACAATGAACCCCTCCCCAGTCTTATCCGGTCACATATTCAGAGAAAATTACACCCATAGGGCAAGCAACCCCAAATGTCATTGGCTAACTGGATCAAGCTCCCACAACACTGCAGAGTGTACTGTGTTCCCCGGATATTCCCAAGCTCAACCCTCATGAGGTCCCAGGGCTTCTGAGAGGAAGGGAGGGTGAGGTCACAGCAGGGGTGGGGTTAGAGCAGGGTTAGGGTGGAGGGATGAGAGAAGGGAGATGGGGTTAGAGAGAGGGTGTGAGGCCAAGGTGGGGCCAAGCCACCCTTTGACCCCACTAGCTGGGTGGCCTCGGGAAAGTTCCTAGCCTTTCTGTGCCTCCAGAACTCCACTCTGCCCAGAGCCAGTGTGACACAGGACAGACTTCAGTATATGGGCGACCTCCTCTGCGCCCCTTTCTGAAGGAAGCCGAGAGAGCCTAGAGTCTATCCTCACCACTACTCAGGGCAATTTGAGCTCCGACGATCTAGTATCTTCCTGGAAAGCCACTAGGGCTGTGCAGTAGAACTGCCCTGAAATGCATCCCACCCCTGCATCTGTGCCCAGCTCACCCCATCAGGGTGCAATTGGATATTCATCTTTGTTCCTATCAGGCACTCATGAGGGGCCATTATGTGCAGGAGGAGGAAGCTTTTCCAGCGATCAGCAGGGAGAGGGGCCGGCAGCCCCGGGTGAGAATCAATTTGAGCAGGCAGGGCTGGCCATCTATCTCCCTTTGCCGGTAATTTAGGCCTCCGAACAGACAGAGCAGATAGCAGTGGCTGCTGCGGTGACCTGCGTGTGCTGAGGCTGAGGAATGACCATATCTTCTCCGCGATGCTATGGAGAGGGAGGGGAGCAGAATGGGCCTATCTAAAAGAGTCATGTTTCCACAAGTCCCCACTGCGACCTTCTTAAGGTTGCTTCCCTGTGGTGACCTCCAGGTGGCCCTCGGTTTATGGGATCAGTCTTGTGCAGCAGCCACAAGGGCAGTGTGGGTAGCCCTGGGAATGGCTACTGCTCACACAGTCTATCAAGCTAGACCACAGCTGCCCCCAAGCCACTCATCATTCTCAGTACGCCCCCAGAAAGGCCCCCCTATAAGCCCAGCTGAAGCCTTGGGCACAGAAAAGGGACTGAGGAAAATTTCAGCTGCTGTTCAAGATACCCCTACTAGGTACCCCCAACTCCTCATCAGATTCCCCAGTCTCTCGGGGTCCCCATACCATACTGTGTCTTCTCCTGTTACTGTGTCCTTGCCTTACACTGGAAACCCCAGCAAGTATCACCTCATCATATCTGATAGAGCCCACATATGAGCAGGCATTAGAGGAAGAGCTAAAGGGTCAGGGTGGCTCAGTGACTCACCAGGGTCCCTGGGGTTTAAAAATGGAGTAAGGGGAGCCCACAGAGAACTCCAGCCTAAGCCCAGCAATGAAAATAAATAAGTAAAAACAAAGCAGGGAAAAGAAGGAGGGAGTGAAGCAAGAAACCTACAAACTTTGGGACCAATGAGGGGCTCGATGAAGCCTGCAAAGGCTTCTGGGAGAGGGGCAGCGGTACATCCACCACCACCAGTGTGCATCACTCAAGATCCACCATGTCAGACAGGCTCCAGAAATTCAGAGGCACTTAAGACACCACAGCACTTCAGGATAAAGGTGACATGTGTGTGTGTGTGTGTGTGTGTGTGTGTGTGTGTGTGCATACGCATGTGTACATGTGTGCATGGATGTGGATGAAGGACCAATAGGAGATATTACATGAGGTTGCAGCAATCCCCAGGTCTGAGATGATCTCAGCTGACCTGAGTAGCTAGTGGCCCCTCGGATGTACACTGGAAAGTTTGCCATTCTGGGAATTGGGCCATCTAATTCAAGGCCACCGAGAACCTGCAGGAATACAGTGTCCTCCATCTCCACTAGCCTCCCATGAAGGCTAGCACAGAGCCCAAGCTGGGCAATGTTACTGGTCTTGTCAGTAACCTTTCCAGGAACCTCATCCAACACTTTCCTGACCCTGTCATCCAGCAAAGAAGGGACACAAGTACAAGTTTTCAAGGTCACCCATTGCCCAACACAAGGTCACCCATTGCCCAACAGGAACTACCCATCCTGACCATTGCTCTCACTCTGGTGTCTTCTCTCCCCCAACTCCCACCCCCTGCCCAAGCCTCATGGGCTGCTGACAGGAGGCCTAGGAGGATATAGGGACAAATAAGGAAGGGACATCTTGGTGTTGGTAGTGGGTACACTCTCTGGATCTGTCCCACGAGGCCTCCTGAGAGCAGAGACATGTGACTATGGTACTGGGGCACATGAGCTGTTCGCAAGGGAGATCCCAGAGAGCCAGCACTGAGGTGGGAGGCTTCTGTGTATCCAGATGTCTTAGGGTATCCCTGATGTGAGCCATTGCCAGGGGACTCCCAGAGCGCTGCAGGGGTGTTGGGGGAGGGCTTTGAGGAAGCGATGACAGTGGGGTAGTAGCCTGAACAGGAAGGTGGCGGGAAGACTGAAGGGGTCTGTCTGGCCTGGGTAGGGGTGGTTAGAACAGGTGGATCCTGGCCTCACCTGTCATTGTTTTGATTAATCCAGCTGGATCAGGAACATCAGAGAGGCGTCAGGTGCTATGTCTCTAGAACACAATGTGGTAAAGCTGAATCCAGGCTAACCCATCTCTCCATCTCCCCCAAAATGGCAGTGGCCAGGGGTAGGTCTGGGCATGCACACTTCTGAAGTCATCCTCACAAGGCCAGGTTTCCTGTTCCCCTCTAGCGGCAGGAACAGACACGTGTCTTGGGTGCTGAGTCACACAGCCCCTCTCCACCTTGACTCACACTTGTTACCAGGGACAGAACTTGATTTTTAACGCACATCCACAGCCAATCTCAAAAATATTAGCTAGCTAGAGTGTCTTTGCCAGAGGGGAAATAAACCCCAAGAAAAAAATTCCATGTCTTGCAAAGAATGCAAATGTCTTGTCTGGTGTTCTCGAAGACTCTTGCACAGATCTTGCCACAGGCAGGAGCTCCAAGCCCTGGGCTGGTAGCTAAACAGGAGCTGCAAGGACCCAGGGTTTCTCTCCTTCCGCTTCTGCACTCCACCGAAGACCTCTAGAGAGGGAGAGAGATTCTCTGAGATCACATTACTCCCCCATTCCAGAGAAGGATACCACCAATCAGCTGGCCTTAGGGAACAGAGGACCTGGGACACTGAGGACTTGGAGGAACAGAAGACCCAGGAGACAAGAGCAAGGCACAGAGGACCTTAGGACCCAGAAAATCCAAAGAAAGACTCCTGACTCAGGTGCCTCAGTATCCCTGGAGGAAGATACTATCAAGGAGCAAAGGTGAGGTGACTAAACTCAGGCAGTGGGAAGCAGAGAAAGCAGTGCAGCTCATCTCTCAGAGGACAGGGGACACATTAGGGCATTAGCAGGGAGTGGCCATCGAGAGATTCAGCCCCCAAGTATGCATTCTTCCTTTCTTCAGCTCACCCGGCACAGCACCTTTATCTAATCTCCCTGAAAACATCCCTGCAGATACCCCAGAGGTGTGCTTCACTAACTTCCTAGGGCTGTCAATCAAGTCATGTTGACAGCCCAGATTAAGCACCACGTGTTGGACCTGGTCAGACAGACAGGTGCATCGCATGTGGGAAGGAGGAGAGTCACAAGACACAGGAAGACCCATGCTTTTGCTTACTTAGTAAATGTTTTCTTTCAGACTAATTTGGGGTCCATAGACACTGGCTGGGCTCACACACACGCACCTGGCATGTGACTATTCGTTTGTCACATTTTGAAGGCTCCTTGTCTGTAAAGTACCAGTGTTGAAACACACTTAACGAAGGAAGTTCATTCTCTGCCTGGGGTTCCCCAGTCTTTCCTTTTCAGTTCCATGACTCACTGTGGTTGTCACACGGCATGTAGTCTCCCTATTTCTAGGCCGAGTGAGACCTCCCCACATCTCAGAAGGTGCCTGGCTCCTCTTCTGTGAGAAGGCTTACTGACTGTCTCCAAACTCTACCCCCAGGAACCATGGGGCTGGTATATTTTGTTTCTGTATTTCCCGCTCTATGTTATAGCTGACCGCCAAAGTGAACCTGAGTTGAAATATTTCAAGTGTACAAAGAGCAAAGTAAGGCACATATTAGTCCCCACAGCCTACAACACCACTTTTCATACCCCCCACCCTTCCGCCTTCCTTGCCCCCGGCCGCCACCGCCCTTTGCCCATGGCCTGTGCTCTTCACCTGCTCAGGCCTCTCCTGGCATCTGCAGATCTCATCATCAGGAGCCAGCCTTCCATGCTCACTGCCTATGATCTCATCCTGCTTGCTTATGGGCATAAACTGGGAGTCTGATTGGCCTGAAGGCATCGACCATTGCTAAAATAGCACCCTGCTGTGTTCGCCAACGTGCTTCTGCTTCCCAGCGTCTGGAGATTTTCCCACACTGCATCCTTCATCCAGCCCCGTCATCATGTCTAATGGAAAGTGGGCGTGACCCTCTATTTAGTCCCTTGCTGTCAGGATTCAATCTTTGCCACCTCACACTCAGCGCAGCAGACAACACTGGACACAAATGTGAGTGTCTGCCCTGTTCAGATAGAGGATTCTGGACTGTCCTGGTTGCATGTTCAGCCTGACCATGTGACTCCCAGACAACTCAAAATTGACCGATGCCCTTGTTTGTGCCTCATGGCTGCTAAACTGTGCTGCTTCTGTGCCTTCAACGTCCTGCCCGCACAGAGCGGCTTACTCACGCCTGCAGCGTTTCTGCTGTTTGTGTGAGTTGCTCACAGTATCTTCCCCTTAGCATTCCAGAACACTTATTTCTACATTTTCTCCTTTTTTTTCTTTATTCTGCTTGTCAGGGGTCAGTCTGTCTTGTCATCCTTCACTAAAAAAAGCTACAAACAAAACCTGAATTAAGACTCATGTGTTTGCCGTGTGCTCTATTTTTGAATGTCTGTTTCCATCCTTTATTATTCTCTTTTTTTTCATTCCAACAATTTATGTTGTTTTGTGATTGTTCTTTTTTTAGCCTCTTGAACTAAGAAATTAACCATTTTTATGGTATCCAATTGCCTGCTAAATGTATCCGAAGCTCAGATTTGGCAGCGAGCATCAGTGTGCTTTTATCTTTGGCTACCCAAAGGTTTCTAAATGTTCACTCTGTGTGTGTGTGTGTGTGTGTGTGTGTAAGGATCATGATAGTTTCATCAAATTTGGAAGTACACAGCCGTTGTTTCTTCAAATACTTATTTCCATTTGATATTATTGTGTGTGTCCCCAGGGCTGTGTTCATTTTTCTTTAGTCTTTTCCCCTCCGTTCTCCAGATTGGATAATTCCTATTGATCTGTCCTCAAGTTCACTTACTCTTCTGCCAGCCCCAATCTTCAACGAGCTCTTTCAGTGAATTCTTCATTTCTACCATTGTATCTTTCATCTGAAGACATCCTATGTGTTTACTGCATGGCCCTTCACAGAGTCAAGATACAGACTCCATAGAGACAGATGAATGGAGGAGGGAAATGTGCACTAGATGCACAATGGAATATCACCCAGCTATAGAAAAGAGCAAAACCCCATCATCGGTAGCAAAGCGCACGGACCTGGAGGACACCATGTGAGTGAAATCTATCAGACACACAAAGACAGGCATGGTGTGTTCCCTCTGAAGTGGGAGCTAAAAGCTTGCTTCATTTCAAAGAAGAAGTAGAAAGAGCGGGAAGGAGTAGGGAGCTGGGAGGTCTCAAGAAGATAGTGTGTAGATGGACAGGAGGAAGCTGCAGTTAATGGTAACCTACCGTAAACTTCAAAATAGGTGGAGGAGAGGACTTTGGGTGCTCCCCAAATAAAAAACGACGGATGGAGATCTTGATTGCCATGTAATCACCCCACCTGGGTGCTTATATCAGAACAGCGTCTGTGCTCTCAAGCACATTCAGTTATGAGGCTGACGTGTTACCTACTGCTAATGGGACGCCTTCAGACACATACAACCAAACGCGTCAACATGAAGAGAGAACCTATGTTCTGTTTCTCCTCACGATATCCACCTCCCTGCAGAGATTGTGTTTCTGATCACTCCTAAGACCTCATCCCCTTTAACTCATTGGAAACATCTTCCCTGGGGAACTTGTGGCCACCGGTAGGACCCCTTTACCTGTAGGCAGAGGGCCATGTCAGTTCTGTACCCAACTGATGCTTTCCTTTTTCTAGGCTGGGAATGTCATTTGGGGGGGTGTTCTGTTCTGTGGGGGTGCCTTTTGATTGGACTCCAGGCTGGACCAGCAGGCTCTGGATCCAGTTTTTCTCTGATACTATCTGTTTCTCTTGCAGCTGACAGTGGATTCCAGGTTGGTGCCCTGGGCCCATGCTGCCCGGTTGGTGTCTGTAGTTTGGAAGAGCCTTTGACCATCTCCCTGGCCTTGCCACCCTGGGGTGCATAGCTGCTGCCGGCCACCTGTCACTCTCATCTGGAGCTTGGTGCCTCTTTTCTAGCTATGGTAAGCTCTACTCTGGACTGGCCTTTGCCTGAGCTGCAGCACCTGGTGACAGCTGTCCCCAGAGCCACAAAGACCAGTGTCCACCTCAACTTAAAGGGCCCATGGTGCTCTGCCCAGAGTCATTTCTCTATACCTGCTCAGAAAACTGTCCCCACAGGGACTGTCGAGTGCTCATGGTCCCCCTTCCCTGTGCTAGGTTTGCTGTCCTTCATACCTTGGTTAGTCACTGCTGTCCTAGAGGAGCAGTGAATGGAGCCACTCAGAAGGGTCTCTGAGTCTGAGCTTTCCTTTCAACTCATTTGGGGGCTCATTATTGTTGCAGGATATCAGATTTTCAACCCCTGTGTAAAGGTCATTTGACCCCTCTGAAGGGGTCAGGACCCACAGGTTGAGAAGCACTGCTCTAGAGTCAAGTTTGAATACAGTGTTTTTTGTTGTTGTTGTTGTTGTTTGTTTTGTTACCTAATCAGGGTAAGGAGCATAATAGAACAATGCCAGGTCACTTCACAATAGCTGGGCAAAGTGGACGAGGTTGGAGCTGAACTAAATGCAAAGGAAGAGTTACAGTAGCCCAAGGTGACACTCGGGTCGTGACAGGCACAGTAACAGGTGAGGTGGGGCGAGGCTTCCAGTGCAGATGCAGGGCATGCTGGCAATAGTGCAGATGTGAGCACTATGGGGCTGGGAGGTAGCTCAGTGGGCAGAGCCCTGGACTCTCATGCACGAAGTCCTGGGTTAGAGCCCCAGCATCATACAGACAGAGTGTGGAGGTGTGTGCTTGTAATCTCAGCATTCTGGGAAAAGAACAGAGGTTCAATGTCATCCTGCAGCAGGAGCCTGATAGGGTTCTCAGGGACTATGGTTTGTACCTCCTGCCTCCTGGGACAAGCATGCTGGGTGTATGGACATGGGTACTTGCAGGACAGGAGAAGCAGGAAGACAGGGATGTTTCCTGGCTCCTACTTACCCAGCAAGCATGATGCCGAGGGCGTGGATCAATAAAACTCCTGTCGCTTCGGCTTGGGGCTGTGCAAGAGCCGAGAAATTGATTTCGTGAAGACACCTCACTAGGGCAGAAGTGAGGCATCATCTCTGGCAGGGAGGAAATGGACTTTGCATTGGATTTTGCCTGGAGGCGTCTTGCACACTGTCATCCCTGAGCTTCAATGAGTCCATGGAGGAGAGGGAGTGGCCTCCTGGCAGGCCTGTCTTCCAGTCCTGTATAGTGTGCGAGGCTGTCACCAGGTGTGAGACAAAGGATGTGGGCTCTCTCTGAACCCACGTCACTCTCTGGTCACCGTTCCCAAGTGTGCCCCAACCGGTCCAGAGCCTAGTGCACATCTTTGTTTGAGGACAACTTTAGCTAGCACTGGGCGGGCCCTTCCAACTTGGAGAGCAGATTGTGTTGCTGGCCCGAGCCTACACAAAGCCTTTGGACAAAGTAGAGGACTCCCAGGTGGAGAAGAGGCTTTGCTCCTTTGCAAATCCTTGAGCACTCCCCAGACTTGCTCTGGGCCTGGGTGGTTGTTTCCTTCCACACAGACGGACCCCGGCCTCACCATGCCTTGATCTGTTGGTGGTGGATAGTTTGACAGGAGAGCCGGTCTCAAATGCCTGTGATATGCGTTCGAATCAGAGCATGTCATGTTCTAGACCAAGTGGTTCTCAATCTTCCTAATGCTGTGACCCTTTAATACGGTTCCTCATGTTGTGGTGACTCCCCAACCATGAAATTATTTTCATTCTTACTTCTTAACTATATTTTTCTACTGTCATGAATCATAATGTAAATATCTGATATGCAGGATATCTAACGTTCAACCCCAGTGTAAAGGTCATGTGACCACGCTGAAGGGGTCAGAACCCACACAGGTTGAGAACCTCTGCTCTAGTTGGAACCCCAGTTCACAGAACAGCTTCTAAACAGTTTTGATGGTTGTTTTTTTTTGGGGGGGAGGGGAATAGACTCTATCAAAGAGATAACTGAGCTACAGCAAGCTTTTGGGAAGGGTGGCTACAGGTCCCTCAAGAGAGTGAGCCTGCGCTGGATTCCTTCTCAAGGGGACACTTGAATCTTGGCCCCAACACCATGTGTCATATGACAGGACAAATAGTCCATTCTCTCAGAGCCATAGGTATAGAAGTGAGAGAGGGAAATCGACACAGACAACCATTTCCTTCAAGCAGGAAAGAGCCCCAACCCAGAATCTCCAGGTGCTGCTGGGAACAGTGGCCTGAGAGCCTCACACAGCATGCACCTCCCAAGGAGTGTGTGATGGGGCCAGCTCTGGGCAAAGCTGGGAAGGCTGAGACCCAAGAGAAGGTGGGTTGAGGGGATGAAACTGGAAACGGTTTAAAGCATTCTGACTCAACAGTCTTCGACACACAACAGAAAGACTCAGCCTGGTTCCAGGTCTCATTTACCAAGTGGAGCGGCCCAGGTGGTGGGCTGGGTATTAACGACAGCCTTGCGGCAAAATCTTTTATGTGATTGTCAACTTTAAAGTCTTTGCAGAGCTTCAGATGAGTCAAGAGACTGAAATTTTAAAAAAAAGCCACAAAGTTAAACAACAGCCTAATTGTCACCGTCTGATTGTCACCCTCGGCTACTTTGGTTTTGGGTGCTAATAATTTGGGGTTGTGGGAAAAAATGGCTAGAAAGTGTGTGTGTAACTGTTTACGCGCTATGCTTCAGTGGAGAAGACTAGGAACACGAGACTTTGAACTGCTCGAGGAAGGTTCCACAGTGCGTTTTTGTTTTTGTGTTTTTGAGACAGAGCCTCTCTGTGTAACAGAGCCCTGGCTGCAGATATCTCGGTGGGGACCTCCAATTGTCCCGTCCCCCCCACCCCGTGTCTGTGCTCTGTGCGCTGGCACCCAGTTCGTGGGCTTTGGGCAAGGGGGCTGGAGGTTAAAATACACAGACACACACAGAGAGACAGCGACACAGGTCATCCTTGAATTCCCCAAGAATGTCCCCTTTATTGTGTTCAGGGGCAGATTATATAGAGATAGCCACGCCCCAGCCAAACCCACCAGAAACCACTCTCCTGCCATCAGGAACTCCTGAAGGTCTTGTGCTCAGAGCAGGTGTAGGCACTCAGATCAGGGGATTACAAGAAATTCAGGATCTGGGGTCTCACTGCTCCCAACACATGTGCTTCAGGGATCTGAAGAGGGTGTCTTTGTGGGAGTGCACTTCTTCGGTGGGGAGCACTTCTGTAGGGAGCACTGTCTTCCCTCTAGGTCTCCAAACTGATGGCCAAGACCACAATGGTCAAATCTTTTGATTTCCCTATCAGGAGCATTGTTTCCCCAATAGGGCAGGGAGATTTGTTCTATTCATCTAAAAGTCACATTTGCAGTCGTCCCACTTCCACCCCTCCCCCTAGCATCTTCATGAAAGTGGAATTCTGGGTTAAAATGGAGAGACAATGCACAGGCTGAAGCTGCTTTCAGTACGACATCCCAGGAAAAAAATGGGAATTGCTAGGTCAAGTTGCTACCTGAAAGTGTCTCAGCAGGGGTGCAATGGGCCGGCTGCCCACACTGGCCTCCTGCAACAGGAGTGCATGCAGCATCACGTGATGTCAGGGGCAGGCAGAGGTGAATGGAAGCTTCCATGCATGCTGACAGCCGTAGGCCTCAACAAGCATCAGGGATTGAGCAGGGAAACCAGACCCCACACAGCCCTGGCTCTCCTCACTTGGTGACAAAAGGAACGTCGTGTAGTGATATTAGGAAGAAAAGCCCAGAGATGCTACAAGACTTCTCCCAAACGCAGGTTGCCGCTACTCCTTCCAGACAGAACTTTGTCTTCAAACGCAGCTGGCAAGAGCCTTGGGCAACTCGCCTTTGACTCAACACCCAGGGAAAGAAACGCCCAGGGCTACAGCTGAGCAGGGACCTGTGGCATCTCCGGTAGGTTCTCACAGCATGACCTACATGCAGCCCTGAGTCTGAAAGAAGAGCTGTCACAGGGGACAAAAGACAGCCACAGAGGGTGAGAGGCATGCGGACGGCAAATGTTAATAACTCCTTTGAGTGTGTCACCTAGTCTGGGAGAGAGGGACAATCGTGGACATGCCGTCCATCTAAGAGTGCAGAGGTGGGCTAGGAGGTCATCCAGTCTGTCATCAGGGTCAGGTAGCTCTTGGCTGGCTGTATTTTTCCAGACTGAGAATGGTAGGCTGTCTAGGTATCTAGGATTGGCAGTCTGTAGGCTCCTGATGGCTCTGGGCTCACAGTTTATTGTGGGTGAGGCTTCCAGGTACCTGAACAAGAACATGAATTTATATAGATCATAAGCCTAGGAAAACCTACTGCTATTGTTCTATTAAATGAAGAAATAATAATAAATAGCAATAAAACAACTCCTAATGATACTTTACTATATCCATAGATCAGCCCTTACTAGATAACCTTCTTGCACTAGATGGGAATTAACACACAGACCACTAACTAGACAACATGCAGAGAGAGCAACTTTGGAGCACTCAGCCCTAAGGAGGATGTCTTCATCAAACCCTTCCACTCAAGGCACTGGGAACTGTGCAAAAAAGACATCAGAAAGATTGTTAAGAACCAGAGGTGATGGATGACATCAAGGAAACAGTGCCTTCCAGACACCAAAGGACTGGTGACCATATAAACTCAGAGACTGTTGCAGCAGGAACAAGACCTGCACAAATTCAAGCCAGATGGGCAGGGTCCCAGGACAGAGAGGAAGTGGACATGGGGCCCCACCCCTAACTAATCTGCATAAGAGAAAACCAATTTCCTCTAATGTAGCATTAGTTTGGTACATGAACCACACTCCAGGGCCAACCCCATGCCCAAGAGTAGTTGACCAGCAGAAAAATAAACTTTCTAATTTTATTTGTGGGCTTTTTATTTTGTCTACTTTGTTTTAGCATTTTTTTTATTGTGCTGGGATTTTGTTTGGTTTTGGTTTTCTTCTGTGTGTGTATGTTTTGAGAGAGAGAGAGAGAGAGAGAGAGAGAGAGAGAGAGAGAGAGCATAAATAGTATTTAGGAAGGTGAGAAGGATCTTGGAGGAGTTGGGTGAGGTTCAAACAAGATCAAAATCTATTGTATGAAAAACAAAATTTTAAATGAGGAAGCTGCAAGACACCCTTGGTGCCTCCCAGGCCCGTAGGGAAACGAGGTGTGACTACACGCAGGAAGTCCCTTTCTGGTTGCTCACTAGCCATCCGTGCGGTCTGTGACAGGACACACGGACTGGCTGGGGAAGCTGACATTGGTATGGCTGCCAGAGGGATGAGCCATAGTCCTCACCAAGTCCTGATGCCCCCAAAGAAGCATGTCAGCTTCTCTTACAAACTCAGCTCAGGTATCCTGTGCTCCTTAGCCCACTGATGGTCAGGAAGAGCCTCCTGGCCCCCCAAGTGCTGGTTGCTGCTCAAGGCCAGTCCAATCTCATTGCCATTTTTTTCTCTACTCAGGGCCCCTATAGCTCCTCTCTTCCCATGCAGGACTCAGTTCCTTTGTCATCCTCTAATCCTGTACTATGGACCTTCAGGACACGGGATGGGACACAAGTGTTGCTACCATCAAAAGCTCACTCTAAATTGCACACTTCCTGCTGTGTCCTAAGATACTACTTCTCAGACCCTCTTCTCTTTCCCCATTAGTCTCTTGATGTGGGATATCTCTCTGTATGTTGTGAGTATGTCTTATTACCATTGGTTAATAAAGATGCTATTTTGGCCTATGGCAGGGCAGACTATAGATAGGTGGGAAATCCAAACAGATACAGGGAGAAAAAGGGCAGAGTCAGGGAGATACCAGCCGCCACCAGAGAAGAAAGATGAGGTAACAAACCATGAGCCTAGTGGCAAAATGGGTTCATTTAAGTTGTAAGAGCTAGTTAATAAAAAGCCTGAGCTATTAGGCCCAATAGTTTGTAATTAATATTAAGCCTCTGAGTGGTTATTGGGGAACTGGCAGATGGGAGAGAAGCCTCCAGTTAGAGTCTCACACCTCTTAGAAGATGGTTTTCAATGGCGTCTGCTGGCCACCATCAGATGGAAGAGGATAAAGACAGAGAGTCTAACTCTTCTTCCACCCCCACATGGCCACAGAGAGTACCTTTCCCTCTTTAGATCCAGTTTGGATCATATCTGGGCTCTCAGAACCTAGCATGGCTCCTGGACCCTCCTGGGACTGGAGGCGCCCTTACTAGGTAGTTGCATGAACAGCAGATGTAATTCCAGGTGCTCCGTGACTCCCGCTGGCTCTGTAATGACCTCCCTCCCGGCTAGAGAGAAGGTTCTGGTGACTAGAATTACAGTGGCACAAGAGAAAGAGCAGGTAATGAGCCCAGAAAAACAGGTAAGAAGCATGTTTGGCAAAATGCCTGCTTGCACTGAAGTCCCCGCCTGGAGTCTTCCCGGTGCCCTCCTGACTGTTTTCCAGCCTGAAAGACACTAATTGGCCGGAAGATCAAATGATGAGAAGAAAGAAAAAGATGGCTCAGTTTGGTCAAGGGAAGCAGCACTGGCTGGTGGAGGACTGAGCGGAGCAAGCAGCCCAGCATTGTAGGCTACTGTTGTATACTTCCAGCCTAGAGCCTGCCTCCACGTACCCTACCCTGCCTCTGTGTCAGCCTCCTGGGGGTGGGTTCTACACTCCGCAGCAAGCCCAACCCTACTGCTCGCCACCTGACAATGCTTAGCTCCCATGATATCCCCAACATTTCCAGGTTTACCCATGCTATGTACTCCCCTGTTCCTTGATAGGTGCTGCAGAAACACTAAGCCATTAGTTCCTCATAAGGATCCGTAGTCTCTTGCTCCAGCACCTTCCCAACTCTAAGCTGAAGAGGTGGTTAGGGCCTTGCTCAAGGCCTCCCAGCAGCTGAGTCTGGCACCCCCGTTAGTGCCCGTGCTGCTGTGTTGTTGCGAACAGTCCTTTGGTCCATCCCAGCACACTCAAGAGTGGCTGCTTTTGCCATGGCCAACGACACTTGGCAGGTACATTGTGGGGCTTCTGAGCTCTCAGCACTAACCAGTCACTGATTCTTACTGCCACAAGGACCTTGTGGAGGCTCTCCTGGGGTTTCTTTCTCTTTGCCCAGTCGATAATGCTGCAAGTTGATGTTTTCAACTCTTACACACAGATTCAGAGAGTAAATCTGGGGAAGTCAACCAGCTAGCCAGTGGTGGCCCAGCTCTAAGCTCTGTCTTGTTCTCCTGAGCTCCATGGCTTTTGTGAAAAGAATCTCTGTGCTTTCACAGCCTGAGCTTAAGAATTCAGAAAGGTCAAGACCATGGGTCTAAGCTATCCTGAGGATGCAGCCAGGAGAGTATAAGGTGGTCATGACAGCACATGGAGGTCATGACTGCTCATGGAGGCCATGACTGCACATGGAGGCCATGACTGCACATGGAGGTCATGACAGCACAGGGAGGCCATGACAGCACAGGGAGGCCATGACAGCACATGGAGGCCATGACGGCACATGGAGGCCATGACTGCACATGGAGGCCATGACTGCACAGGGAGGTCATGACTGCTCATGGAGGTTATGACTGCTCATGGAGGCCATGACTGCACAGGGAGGTCATGACTGCTCATGGAGGCCATGACTGCACATGGAGGCCATGACTGCACATGGAGGCCATGACTGCACATGGAGGCCATGACAGCACATGGAGGCCATGACTGCACATGGAGGCCATGACAGCACATGGAGGTTATGACTGCTCATGGAGGCCATGACTGCTCATGGAGGCCATGACTGCACATGGAGGCCATGACTGCACATGGAGGCCATGACTGCACATGGAGGCCATGACGGCACATGGAGGCCATGACAGCACATGGAGGCCATGACAGCACATGGAGGCCATGACTGCACATGGAGGCCATGACAGCACATGGAGGCCATGACTGCACATGGAGGCCATGACTGCTCATGGAGGCCATGACTGCACATGGAGGCCATGACTGCTCATGGAGGTCATGACTGCTCATGGAGGCCATGACTGCACATGGAGGCCATGACTGCACATGGAGGCCATGACTGCACATGGAGGCCATGACGGCACATGGAGGCCATGACGGCACATGGAGGCCATGACAGCACATGGAGGCCATGACTGCACATGGAGGCCATGACAGCACATGGAGGCCATGACAGCACATGGAGGCCATGACGGCACATGGAGGCCATGACGGCACATGGAGGCCATGACAGCACATGGAGGCCATGACTGCACATGGAGGCCATGACAGCACATGGAGGCCATGACAGCACATGGAGGCCATGACTGCACATGGAGGCCATGACTGCACATGGAGGTTATGACTGCTCATGGAGGCCATGACTGCTCATGGAGGCCATGACTGCTCATGGAGGCCATGACTGCACATGGAGGTTATGACTGCACATGGAGGCCATGACTGCTCATGGAGGCCATGACTGCACATGGAGGTCATGACTGCTCATGGAGGCCATGACTGCTCATGGAGGCCATGACTGCACAGGGAGGTCATGACTGCTCATGGAGGCCATGACTGCACATGGAGGCCATGACTGCACATGGAGGCCATGACTGCACATGGAGGCCATGACTGCACATGGAGGTTATGACTGCTCATGGAGGCCATGACTGCTCATGGAGGCCATGACTGCACATGGAGGCCATGACTGCACATGGAGGCCATGACTGCACATGGAGGCCATGACAGCACATGGAGGCCATGACAGCACATGGAGGCCATGACTGCACATGGAGGCCATGACTGCACATGGAGGCCATGACTGCACATGGAGGCCGTGACTGCACATGGAGGTTATGACAGCACATGGAGGCCATGACAGCACATGGAGGCCATGACAGCACATGGAGGCCATGACAGCACATGGAGGCCATGACTGCACATGGAGGCCATGACTGCACATGGAGGCCATGACTGCTCATGGAGGCCATGACTGCACATGGAGGCCATGACTGCACATGGAGGTTATGACTGCTCATGGAGGCCATGACTGTACATGGAGGCCATGACTGCTCATGGAGGCCATGACTGCTCATGGAGGCCATGACTGCTCATGGAGGCCATGACTGCTCATGGAGGCCATGACTGCACATGGAGGCCATGGCGGCACACAGAGGCCATGACTGCTCATGGAGGCCATGACTGCACATGGAGGCCATGACTGCTCATGGAGGCCATAATGGCACAAGGTGGCCATGACAGTTCATGGAGGCCATGGCGGCACACAGAGGCCATGACAATCATGACAGCACAAGAGGCCGTGATGGCACATGGAGGCTGTGATGGCACAAGGTGGCCAGCACAACACAGGCAAGCCCCACGAGCAGATGATTCACCCTCCCTCTGGATGTGAGGTTTCAGCTCCTCACCGCTGAGCACTTGAGTTTTCTCACTATGGCTGGTTACCCCGGAGCAGTGAAGAGAGTGGGCAGGAAGAGGAGGAGAGGAGGAGCCTCCATCTGGTGTTCAGGCTTGACATGCAAACTCTCACTGCTGCTTCCTTCCAGCTGTTAGAATTAAGGGTTCCCTCCAGCTTGTGCCAGGTTGGGGGGAGCACAACCCATTTATTACATGTGGAGTATCAAAGAGTGTTTACACATTGAGGACGAAGGGAATACGGTCCCTTTTGGGGTCGGGTACCAGGAGGAGGCTTGAGGACCTGTGCTGAGGGTAGAGAAGGCTTTGGTCTCCCTGTGGGTGTTCTCCTCTTCCCTAGAGAGCACGGCTTATTCCACCACCATCTTTCATTGTCTCCACTGGTGTGGTCCCTGCTCTTCCAGCCCCTACTCTACCTGTTGTGAATTGCAACAAATGCCTCCTGGGCCTTATGTTCCACTTCATCTGCTTTTTATTTCTCTCTCCCCCTGAGTGTCAGGGGAGGTTTCCTCTGCCCTTCCTCCTGTCACTGTGCTGTGGGGCCACCTGGGCCTGAGTATCCTATCTGTATTGGCTGGGATGAGTGAAACCTTTTAGGTCTTATTCATTAGCAAGAACCTTGTTTTTGGAAATGTGGCAGGAGAGGGTGGGTGTATGATTCAAGGCAGCTTTTTAAGAGAAGGAAGAAATGATGCGCCATGAGTGTGTGTGTTATACATGCACATGCATGCATGTATGCTTAGTGTGCAACAATCATGCAATAGGAAGGTCTGGGGACAGGTCTCGCTTCAGGTACTGCTGGATCCAGTGCCCCAGTGATGCCTGAGAACTCAGTTTCTCTGAATCTCTCACTCCATCCCCATAGTCCTCTAGGGTGTATAATGGCCGCAGCCTTCCAGCCTGCAGAAGCAGCCTCAAAGGAACATAGTTGACTCAAAGCTTACTTAGCACCTTACAGACACACTAGTGGGAACCACTTGGTCACATGCTCAACCCCGACCCCACTGTAGCTGGGAAGTGCAGGCATGTCATTAGCAAGGCATGTGGTACATGCTTGCCTCTGTGTCTTGGAGTTACTAAGATCACTTGGCATCATGGTGGCTGGGGAGGGTGTCACAAGAGGAGGGCTCAGAGGCTGGGGAGTCACCTCTGCTGTATTGACGAGGAGCCAGTATCTACTGCTGGCCTATAGCCTCTGCAGGCAGCACTGCTGTGCATGGCTAATGAATGGGCCTTGTCCAGCTGGAGGGGAACACGCACATGCTACCCAAGGGACTCAGCCTAGGAAGGTGTATCCAGGCGATAACATCTATCCTGTGAACCTGACGTTTCTCTCTGAAGGTAACAGGGGTCCTTCAAGACATGAAGGTGAAGCCCGGAGTGGTGATCACACCTGCAATGTGGGCATCCAGGAGGCTGAGGCAGAAGAATTGTGATGACTCCAAAGTCAGGCAAGGCTACATAGGAAGACCTTGTCTCAACAGAATAAGGAAGAAAAAGGTGTGTGAGATGCTGAGGTATGGCTCAGTGGCAGGGTTTAGAGTACAGAAGTCCCTGGACTTGAACTCACCTCTACAGAGGAGAGGAATCGTGCTGCTGGAAATGAGTCTCGAAGCAGCTCCTGAAGTGAAGCCACAGGTGCTCAGGAGAACACAGCAGAGGCAAGCCAGGGAATAGTTCTCAGGGCAGGGGCTGCACATGGGATGCCCATGTACAGCAGTCCAGATTGATGCAAGATGAGGGGCAGAAGCTAGGCAATTGAGCCTGGTGATCTATAAATGGCTGGCACCCTGACCTTTTTGATTCTTGTCCTCTTGGCATTTAGAGCCCCCTGGGCAGACCAGGGCAAAGCTGTCAGCACCGAGCATGCTTGCTGCAGTCTGAGGTGACATGTGGAGTTCGGGGCTGTCAGGCTGATATCTTCCATTAGAGCTACAATACATTTTTTAATACATTCCATTTTTCTTTAATTTCAGATTCTATTGGGTCTGGTAGACTCTCTCTTCATTATGGAGCCGTGCATCGTTAAGCAGTTAGAATAGGACCCTGCAGAACATGATGGCCTCATTACATCGTCCTGAAACCCCCTCCTTACAAGTCATGGCTTTGAACTTTAGTTTAAAGGCACAGAGACATGACGTAGCCTCCCCAGAAGCCACATAGCACATGTATACCAGCCTGGGACTCCCCGCTTCTTCCCTAGGATGCCCTTAACCTTTTATGGGGGACTTGGGTTTGTGTCTTCAAGTGGGGGGCCTTTAACTTATACTGAGGTATGTCACTTATCTGCATAGGCCTGTGGTCTCCCCCATTTATTTAATGGAGTTCCAGTAACCAGAACAAGTCTGGTCCGTCTTTGCACACACTACCATAGTAGTCAGACCAGAGGTTTACAAAGAACTTAGAGCCAATCCTGAGTGGAACCCTGTGGGAGAAACAGAAGGTCATGCAGCATCCTGTCAGGAGGTATAGTCTTGCCCGGTAGTCGCTGGACTGAAGGAAGGGTGCAGGCCAGCTTTCCGCAGTCCCTAACCTACTTAGGGATAAACATCATTATGAACGATGTGATTGAAGGGCATCGACAGACCCACCAGCGCCAGAGCCGATGAATGCGATGCATCCAAGGTTGAAATTAGGGGGAACGCGTTAATCTGGCGGCTGAAATTAAATCACAGCCACATCACTGTTTAAATTAAGTCTTTCATTCACATGGCAAGAGCTGTGGCCGCTGGTGTTGCTTTATCTCCCATCTGTATGAATCGGGAAGCAACCGAAACCCACAAGTGACCTTCTGGGACCTCAGGAGACACACTAGTGCAGAAGGAGCCAGTTCAGATGTAAAGATGCTTTTGTGAGTTGTAAATGGGCCTCCCAAACCTGAAGTCTTTGTCTGAGGACTTTCAATGGTCCCGACATCTGACATCCGCAAAGCCTCCCTGGTCACTAGCTAACATAAAGGTCTCATGTACCTGAAAGCGTTCTGCCTGAGGCTAAAGGCCTGGTCCATTGTGGCAGCTTCCCCATGTCCGTGGAAGCTTCCCTCCTCCCTGTTCTGAGGTCTCGGCCATAGCTCTCACTGCGCACTCCAGCTGTATGCCAGCTGGTGATGGTCCATCTGAAGATGCCACTCCCCCACTGCCTGCAGGAGTGATGAATCCTGCTGGGTACCTAGGCCCCCCTCTCTTTAGGTAGGTGATTACTGTCCAGAGCTCAGCACCAGGGAGTCTCCTCCGATGACTCCCTCCTGAGCTCTCAAAGTTCTATACCAGCTGCTGCTTATCTTGGTTGAGAGTTCAAACCACCCTGAGGTTAGCACAGGATGCCAGCCTGCTCTGCTCCTCCTGGGATACCCAGAGGCACCAGAGTCAAGGCCCTTTATCCCTGGACTGGGATTCTGTCTATGTGACCAAGCTTACTTAGCCACTCTGAGTTCAGACTGTCATTGTTACAAGGAGAGGCCACTGAGAGAACTGAACAGGCAATGCATTTGACAGAGGCAGATAAGGGCAGACTTATAGATCACACACTGCATTGCAGCCTTTGGACCTAGTCATTCTACATGAGCTGAGACTGCTATCACTATGGACATACATTCTACTACTGCCATTGGTGATGCCCCTGTGACTACCACTCTCCCTACCCTAGCTCTTGCACTGTCACCACCAACTTTCCGGGCTCTGCCACTGTTACTACCATGATTGCTTCAGCTGGCTTTGCTGTGTGATTATGGCTGTTGCATGGCCCTGGTCCTGCCACCACTGCAGCTGTTGTCACTCCCATTACTGTCACTATCATTATTGCAACACCACGGTCACTACTGCACACCACCCCCACCACTGCCACCATACCCACTATTGCCACAACTATGGCTCCTACTGCAGTGAAAACCCTCCTTAGAGAAGAAAGAATTAAATTAATGTTTTCTGGAATTTAGACCCATCAGTCACAATGGATGAAGGAATGGCTGTTTCAGAACATCTGGTTGGCAGGCAATGAATGCACAAAGGAAGAATGAAGGTGTGCAAAGAATGCAAGAGTGTGGAGCAGTGGCCAAAGCTTGATGGGGAAATGCACACCATGCTGATTGGAACTTCAGACCTCACTGGTCATAAGGAAGTGAAAAAGCTTACAACCTACAATCACTTTAAAGGGGTGCACATAGGGCTGGGAAGATGGCTCAGTGAGTAGCTGTACTTGCTGTGACAGTTTGACCCCTACAGCCCACATAAAAGTGGAAGGAGAGATCTCACCCCATAAAGTTTACCCTTGACATCCACATGCATGTCCCCCAGCACACATCATGTACACAGACACACACACAAATAAATTTTTAAAATGAGAGAAATATGCACAAGTGAGGTAGAGGCCTGAAGGATTGGAAGATGAACTAGGAAGATGCTGTGGGACAATTGTCTGGACCCTGTCACTTGTATTTTAAGTAAATGCTGATTGGCCAGTACCCAGGCAGGAAGTAGAGGTGGGGCAATGAGAACAGGAGAATTCTGGGAAGAGAAAGAGTCAGTCTGCAGTCACCACCCAGCCAGACACAGAGCATGAAAGATGTGGCTGCCTCACCAAAAAAGGTACCAAGCTACATGACTAACACAGACAAGAATTATGAGCTAATATAAGTGGTAGGACTTAATAAGAAGCCTGAACTAAGAGACCAATCAGTTTATAAGTAATGTAGACCTCTGTGTGTATTTATCTTGGATTAATCAGCTGTGGGACCTGGTTGGAAATAAACCCCAGTCAACAAATGGCACTCAACATGTGGACAACTGCATCCACATAAAGCCTGAGAGAACTTGGGAAGTTATTCTAGATAGAAAAGAATAGAGTTAATCATGATTTCTTGGCAGCAGCACTTTCTTGGGTGGGCTCTGCTTGTTACAGGCAAGCACTCTCCTTTAAGAGAGGCTTCCTGACTCAGCTTTAGTTGCAAAACCTTGCAGCTCTTTTAAGAGGCCCTGCCATGAAATGGTGTTGATGAAAAGCTGACTGTATACTTTTTGGTGGTGTCAGGGACCTTGAAACACCATAGAGTTGTGGCAATAAACATTGCTCCAGCCAGTACCTCTGCCATGAGGCTAGACTCTCAGGGAAAAAAAGCTAAGGAATGGGCTGGATCCAGCAGTCAAATCCATAGCTTTAATCCTAAGCATATTGCTAACCAGAGAGACAGTAACTAATGATGGGAGGGGAGGTTGTGAAAGAGGGGTGGATGGTGGCTCCTTATCTTGGTCAGAAAAAAAAATGGGAATTCTAAACAATTCCCTTCTTCTTGAGATACTATGCACACTGTAACTTTACAAGCTGTAATTTTAACTCACCACTAACAGGCTTGCAATATAACTCTCTTGCTCAAAACCTGCTGCAAGGTATCAGTAGAACAGGAGCCAGGAGAGGAGGGGGGATCTGGAAGCATGTTCTCCACATTAACATGGAAGAAGCTTTATCTCCATAAGATGGGAATTGGAGGGGGGTCTGTGGCAAGAGACGAGGTCGTAAGGATGAAGGCTTCTCAATTCAGTGGTACACTCACAAGCAAAGGCAGGTCGGAACATGTATTCTCCATGATCCCCACCCCACGAAGGCACAAGGAAGTGGCCATCTGCAGACTGGCAAGACAACCTCACCCCAAGCCAGATCTGTTGAGCCTCGACCTCAGCTACCCAAGCCACGGGGGATAAAGTTTATTTGAGCCATGTACCCAGGGCGTTTGTAATGATATCTAATACAGGGAATGCAAAGGAAAGGGGGAAAGGAAAAGAAAAA
Organism: Microtus pennsylvanicus; assembly: GCF_037038515.1. Lineage (NCBI taxonomy): Eukaryota > Metazoa > Chordata > Mammalia > Rodentia > Cricetidae > Microtus > Microtus pennsylvanicus. Next base: position 3,027,333 of record NC_134580.1, read on the forward strand.
TGAAAAATGTAAGTTCGGTATAATAGCAATGAATTTCAATAAGCGCATAAGTGCTAAAAACAGATTACAAAATGGGAATCTAAGTGAAATTCATCTGTGTGTAGATGGAAAGGTTAAAACAAAAGCAGAGACTGCTAATTATAGTACAGAGATTCGAGCCGTATCAATGCCAGGCGAGACTGTTCTAGAACGCTGGGCTGAGAAGTCCCACTCGAGTGAGAAGGCTGAAGGCGGTGAGGCGCTCTACAGGGGCTCCTCGGTGGAGGCTGCTGTGTGCAGTAAGTGAAGGAAGCACAGACGGTGGGGGCCGGGGGAGAGGGCTTCGTGTGACTCTTTGCAAATCCTGTGATTGTCTACTTAGAAAACCCTGGAACATGTGGCAGGCTATTCGAGCCGAGGAGAGGATCTGGCAGCTTTCCTGGTACAGTGACCAACACAGAAAAATGGAGCCGATGATAGACCTATCGCTTAAAAAAAATCAATGCTGTTCCCATGCACCATCAAGGAGCAAATAAGAAGCGTAATAGAGAGAAGAAAAACCTCCCACTCTCGTAGGCAACACTGATTACATACTGCAGAGAAATAGATGTAGTGAGAGAGGATGTGAATTTTTATGAAGAAATTTGCTAACTGAGTCTGGTGTTGCAGCCCGTAAGTCCCGCTACTGGGGAGGCTGGGGAAAAAATGACTGCAGGTTCAAGGTTTGCCTGGGTTACTCAGTGAAACTCTGTCTGTCTTAATTCCATTTCCTGTTGCTGTAATACAATAGCTGAGGTCAGCAGCTTAGAGGAAAGGGGGTTTCCAGCTCCCAGTTCCAGGTCATGGCAGGGCAGGAACCTGAAAAAATGAATCCCACTGTATCCACGGTCAAGAGCAGAAAGCAACGAACTAATACATACATGCTCATTACTTAGCTAGCCTTCTCCACCCTTACAGAATCCAGGATCCGTTGCCCAGAGAATGGTGCCACCCACAGTGGAGAGGTCTTCCGACTAATTGAGATCACCCCTCCAGACAGGCCCGCAGGTCAACCTAATCTAGACAGGCTCTCTTTGAGACTCTTGCCCCACAGTGATTCCAATTGAGACTTCATTTAACAATGAAGAGTAACTATCTCATAATATCACGAAAAAGAGGACTGAGGAAACGGCTCAGTGACTGTATGCTTCCCGCCCTACTTAGATCTGTTATCAACTTAATACAGCCCAGAATCATCTGAGGAGGTCTCAACTGACAGATTCCCCAAACCAGATTAGCCTGAGGTCATATCTGTGAAAGACTGTCTTGGCTGACAATTGATGCAGGAGGTCCCATTCCTAGGCAAACGGGCTCAGGATGTAAAAAAAAGCTAGGTGATCAAGAGATTGGAAGCAAGGCAGCAAGCAACATTCTTCCATGGATTCCACTTCAAGCTCCTACACTGAGTTCTCGCCTTGACCTCCCTCAGTGATGGATTGTGACCTGGAAATAGAAGCCAAATAACCCCTCTCCTTCCCTAAGTTGCTTTTTATTTTCAGAGTGTTTCATCATAGCAACAAATGCCACAAAAAAAAAAACACGTGTCTACCATGGGCAAGACCCTGGGTTCAATCCCAACACGTAAAGAATGAAGCAGGGAGCAAGGAAAGGGAAAATATAAAATGTATTAATGGATACAAATATCTGAATAAATGGAAGACATTTCATGGATGAGTAGACACTAAATCACAAATGTGACACCCGCTCCCAAACTAATTAACAAACCCGACGGTACCTCAATCAAAATCTCAACAGTCTTGCTGGTCACAATTGACAAATCTAGTCCAGAATGTCTGTGGAGAGGCAAACGAATAGGACGGTTTTGAGGGAATAGGTTTCAGGAGAAGGCATGCGCACAGGAGTCAGCAGGCATTACCGAGACAGAGTAAACACCCTGAGCTGCACTGATGCAGGAATTACGGACCGATCGATGGCACAAAACAACACACAGAGCAGCCTGCACCAGGATGACGTGAGCGGGCACCTGATGGATTACAGGGGTGGCACTGGGAGTCCGTGAGGAGGAGATGGATGACTTCATATGGGGACTTCCACTAGAAAAAAGTAATTAGATTTTCTCTTTTACTGTGTTCAGTGTAATGAATTCCACATGACTAAAGACAAGAAAACCGAGGATTTAAAAGAAGCTCTAAAACTTCTCAGGATTATAGGATATCTTCATGAACTTAAAAATAGAAAATGATTTATTAGACAAAGAACAATATCTAACCAGAAATCAAGTAAAAGCAACAAAGAGAACCTTCACCACCAACCACTCTCTGCGGGGAAGGCCCATAAGCTCAAAAAATGTGACTGCAGGGAACAAGCCACAAGTAGGTGAGAGACCACGGTACACTAGTGCTAGCAACCAATGAGAAAAACTTGATGGTATGGTCAAAAAATGGGCAAAGGATATGGGTTTCAAGCCACCAAAGAAGGTTTCTACATGTCTATCCGATGGCAGGGAATGTAGAGTCGGCAGCCACCAGATCAGTGTGAGGTTAGCAGCACATACCACTTCACACCACCACTGGCGGAAAACTGAAGTGTGCCAGGACACCAAGAGCTGGTGGCAGCCATCATGCATCCTCCCCACAGCCAGAAGCACCCACTGTCTCAATACCACAGATAGTGTCTGCCCAGCCATTATGAATGTTAAGCTGGGAGCTAGTCTGACTGGTGCCACTGACCTCAAGGAGTGGGGACCACATAGTCTGATGCATTGTTACTTCCCCGACCCTGAGAGCTGTACCCATCAGTGATACGACTCCCTGGACAGTAAGTCTTCCTTATGAAGTTCTGAACCAAGTGAGGTCCAGTCTGACCTCTGAAGGGAAGGTGAAGAATATATCTTTTTACACATGAGTCTTGATCTAGTTTGTGTTGGCTATCGAACACTGGCCACTGAGTACTTGATAAAGAAGATGTTATTTGGCTCATGATCTGGATAGCTGGAAGGTCCAAGAAGCATGATATTGGTGAGGGCCACCTGGCTCGCCACAGCATGGTGAAGAAGAGGAAAGCTAATTGGATGCCTTCAGAAAAGGCCATGTGTCAGGGCCTCGCTTTATAGTAACCCAATTTTACAGGAATTAACCAGTCCCTGAGAAATGACACACTATTGCAGGATGGTACTTACTCACTGATAGTGGTGTAGATAACACTATATAACCCCATCCAGAAGATCCCACCTCTTAAGTCTCCCACCAAGCTTCCAGAACATGAACTTCTTGAGGTATGTCTTAGGGTTTCTATTGCTGCTAAAAGACACCATGACCACAGAAACTCTTATAAAGGAAAAAAATTCCAGAAGTTTAGTTCATTATTGTTATGGATGGTGGCGTACAGGCAGACATGGGGGTGAGAGTTCTACATCTTGATCTGCAATTAGCAGAAGCAACTGTGTGTCACAGTGAGTGTATCTTGATCGAAAGAGACCTCAAAGCCCACCCTCACAATGACACACTTCCTCCAACAAGGCCACATCTACTAACAATGCAAGTCCCTGTGGAGCCATTTTCTTTCAAACCACCACAGGTCAAACCACATCCACACCATCATCTATGTCAGGGTGGGTGGAAATTTACCTACGTGGATGCTCAGGTAGGACATCCTCAATATTGTAAGTGATGCAGGCTGATTCTTCCTAAGCATACCCATCTGTCATGTCTAGCCCCTCACCTCTATACACCAGTAGTAGGAACATTCCAATAAACAGGTGCTGGCAGCTTGACAACGGACAGTCATGTTCACCGTATGCCAGCACCCTAAAGACCTCTCAGGTACACACAGAGAGCTATGTATAAAGTTGTCTAGAGTGGTATTTATCAAGGGGAACATGTATAGATATGTGTGTCAAAATGTCAAACAGCCATTAAGATAAACCCTGAACACTTTTGCTTATTGCAACTGTGGGTGGTGATGGGGTGGTGGGGCTGGGGATCAGTGACTGTGTCATGGGTTTTTCCTAAACCTGCTTGCAATATCTAAACAGGCTCTAAAAGCATTGAGCAATGGAGCAGAAGAGGGTCTGTAGCGGAGACACACAAATCTAGACAAGGGACTTCAATTAAGATGTCATAGCAGGTGCTTCTATGATGAAGGAGGGACCCACTTCCCAACAAGTGGTGCTGAAACAATGGACATTGTGTGCAAACTTGCATCTTGATGCCCGATCCTTATGATACACAAAAATGAACTGAGTGGAACATGGTCCTAGGAGGGAAATGGGAGAGTCTAAAGCTGATCGAAGAAAGCATATGAGAACATTTTTGTGACCTTGAGAAGCACTAGGAATAGACTGTGGTCCATGATCCAAATCCAGCCAACTTATAAATGAGCTGTTTTTGTTGTTGTTGTTGTTTTAAGAATCTGTGCGCGCGCGCGCACACACACACACACACACACACACCATTCCTCAAGAAAACAGACCAAAACTCAGGACTGCGCCACTGAGACAGGTGAAATGGCCTGTGAAGACAAACACATTGGCTTCATGATCCTTTCAGAAGTGGTTTTCTGGCTCTCCTTCTGGCTGAAGTTCATGGTGATATAACTGCAAGTCTAAATAAAATTCTGGGTGAGCAGAATTCTACCAAAGCCAATGCTCTTGCTGGATGAGAGATACAACTAAGAGAACATAAGTGATTTCATTACATTTGGGAGAAAACGTCTGGACAGCACTGCGTGCCTGATAGAGAGCTTGTGTCTAAGACACACCTGAAATCACTACAACTTGTTAAAAGGAAAGCTAGTAGGCCAATAGGGCAAGAAGCTGGAGCAGGTGTTTGCCTATGAAAACATCTACATAACAGTATGCTCTTTTGTAGGGTCATGCTATTGGAAACTGGACCACATTGAGGAACACTCAGGAACATGATGGGATGGTGGCCCCATAACACTTGTGCCACTACTGCCGATGTAAATAGTTCACTGGGCTCATGGCTGGGTAAGAACATGACTCTTCTTCTCCCTGATAACCTCCATAACACCATCTGGCAAAACAAAAGTTAGCCAGTAGGGAGGAAGCTTCCTGCTCAGTTCCAGCTTGGTTTCTCTATATCCTGCAATCAAAGTGTGTGGTGTCTTCAGCAATAGGGTCTTTATCTCCTGAAAACAATCAAGAGGAGGGGTATTCATCTGGATTGTTTGGGGACCACAGAGGCCTGCCTGACCAATCACATCTAGCAGGTAGGTTTCTGTCTAACAACCAGGGCTTCTAGGAACAGCAGCATCCTGCCATGCCGAATATACCCCTCCCAACCCTCTTTTAAAAAATACTCATAGCTTTAATTGGCTTACAAAATAGTAGGTTTGCAGATCAAACAGCAATTTTTAAAAAATCAGACATTATAACCCAACACAGTCCAAAGAAACACTAATTTGATACTTATATTCTGAGGAATGACAGTATGAAAATATCGGAAGTCTTTGTTTTCCGTAGTTGTTACACTTCTGTGCGAGCAGGATAGTTTGCAGAGTAAAACCCTGCAGTCATAACAGAGTCCGCATCTGTGCATCTGAGCCGAGGCGTTGCGTGGTGTTGTCTGGAGTGATACATGGCACAGCGGCATACACAGTGCAGAGGGCTCACAGCATGCGCCCAGAACCAAACCTGCAGCAAGGTCCTGAGACATGGCACAGCCTATCTCTTCTACAAACACCTCATATTCATTATACATGGACTTTGGATTAATCTTCGGGTGTCACACAGGCAGAACCCCTGAGCTATTGTGATATTCTCGTGACCCCACGTTCAGTTATGCACCCCAGGCATTCACGCCTACAGTTTATAAAGCTTGGATCTAGAGGGCTACAGGGTCTGATTAGAGTCTAACATGGATGGTGAAAGACTCACTGCTGGAGGGTGTTGATTTCAGCATTTAGAATCGCAAATGCTTGAAATCTACAAGTCTTTGTACATGGCCTGCAACAAGTTTGAGATGCTGGTGGCTCAGGGTGGCATGAATGCCATGGGCCAGTTACAAAAGCACCTCCAGGTGAAGGCAGTGGTCTGTAAAAGGCACCCAGCACAAGGGCACCAAGTTATTGCTTCATCACAAGCATTGATTTAAATTAACCATTGGGGACAGTAGTTGAAATCCCCAAGGCCAGTACCCATGCTGGTCACCAAAACACACATCATGGCAATAAAAGGCAAGCTCCAGAAAGCCGGTCTCCACAGGTAAGAGAGTAACTTTTCTGGACTCCAGGAAAACAGAGGCAACTTCAACTTGGCGGTGGGAGGGGGGATGATTATTGTTCATTTGTTTATATTACAAAACTCTGAAGAATGGTGGCGGGGGGGGGATGACTATTGTTCATTTGTTTATATTACAAAACTCTGAAGAATGGTGGTGGGGGGGATGATTACTGTTCGTTTGTTTATATTGCAAAACTCAGAAGCAAAAACAGACATAATGGGGCTGAACTCATGGCCTGGTGGTTGAAAGTACTGGCTAGTCTTCCAGAGGACCTGGGTTCAATACCCAGCACCCACACGGCAGCTCACAACTGTCTGTAACTTAAATTCCAGTAGTTTTAACACCTCCACATATATACACATTCAGGCAGACACCTGTGCACATACAATAAAAACAAATAATTTTTAAAAATTCAAAAAACAAGAATAGACATAACATCTATTTGGGTGGGTAGGTGTTTGTGGTAGATGATTTAGGCATATGTTTTTAATCAGTTCTGGGTTCTTTTCAAAAAGATGCTGTATACCCTTCCCGTGGATACAGTCCCCTGTCTCAGCCCCTATACCCCACTCTGTGGGGTCAGGGCTGGGACTTGGCAAGCCACTGTCATTAACTTATTCTGCTGGAGGAACAGCAGAGGTAGAATGATGTGGGAGTGTCATATATCAATCTGTTGATTTCATTGGTTAAGCAATAAAGAAACTGCTTGGCCCTGATAGGTTAAAACATAGGTGGGAGGAGTAAACAGAACAGAATGCTGGGAGGAAGAGGAAGTGAGCTCAGAGAGATGCCATGCTCCCCTCTCCTGGGCGGACATGAGAGCTCTGCTCTCTGAGGCCCACGCGATGAAGCTCCGACCCAGGATGAACGTAGGCTAGAATCTTTCCCGGTAAGAGTGATGCTACACAGATTATTAGAAATGGGCTAGTCCAGGTGCGAGAGTTAGCCGAGAAGAGGCTAGATATAATGGGCCAAGCAGTATTTAAGTGAATACAATTTGTGTGTTGTTGTTTCGGGGCATAAGCTAGCCAGGCGGCCGGGGTGCTGGGGACGCAGCCCCGCTGCTCCAATTATTACAGTAGAAGGAATATCATCACTGCTGAGTTCCTGAACCCACTTAGTGTCCCCCCTTTCCCTCATCTGGGGGTTCACATCTGCTTCTAGCCTCCTGATGCCAGGCAGGCATCAGAGCTAATGCCCTCTAGATATATACCCTGTGGGTTCCTCTGGCCTCCTCAATAGAGCAATTCTAGAAACCCTAGTGCCTGTCACCTTTGTACACCTCAGGCTCCAGCAGCCAGTAGCCAAGGAGGGTCATCAGCTCTATACCTCTGACAGGTTCAGGCCTAGTCACAGTTCACAACTGATTCAATTTTCCCTGTGCTCCTGCGACACCCCATGCCAGATAGATTTAGGTTCTACAGAGCTGTGCTCCAGAGTCTGTAAGGTCCCCTTTGGTGAAACCACAGCTTCCCTGGAAAAGCTGTAGAACAAAGTGGATGGGAGCACACAAAGAAGCTAAAATTGTAGTGGGTGTGGCCTGCAAGTGAGCAGCAGCCCTGAGAAGCCATCAACAGTGTCTGGAAAAGAGAAGTTGTCATTTGGAACTGGAGCACAGTGGCCCATTCTGCCACCTCCAAATGGAAGACCCAAGGTTTTGTTTTTTTTTTTCTGGGCCTATGAATCTGAGACAAGATCCTGCAGAAGGACAAGCGGGAAGGTCATGCAGGTCAGAGTGAGGCAAGCAAGAAGACATGGAAAGACCCTGAAGACCCCACAAAACTAAAGTCATTTAGAGAACGGGGCTGAGGGCAACATGGGCAGTTGGCCACAGAACCCGCACTACTGAAATGCCAATGTCAATGCTGGTGGTCACTAAGGAGCTCTGATCAAAGCAGCCTGAGGTGGCAGTGGTGGGGAACACCCTCCAAGCCATACCTGTGAGGCATCTGATACCAAGGAAATGGAGCAATGAACACCCCTGGTACAATCGCTTGAGCTCATAAATGCTGTTTCTTGGGAATAGGGACTAACCTTAGTTGTCTGTCACTCTGAAGTCCAGGCCACCAATAATCCCAATGAGTTTTAACTCCTTTCTGCCTTCATGGCTATCATTGCTGCTGTCAGTGACAATGGCTTCTGCTGTTCTCATCTCTCGCCTCTGCCTTACTCATCTTCAGCTAACTGCCGCTGGACACAGACGGAAGCTCTGACAGCATCCAGCAGTGGCAGAATCTGGTCCTAGACTTCCTGCCCAAGCATCCCATACTCCTTGTCCTGCCTTTCTCTGCACTGGGTCCTGTGGGCTCCATCCTGTTCCCTGTGTGTCCTGTGCCCTATCCATCACCAGGCGTTTGCAGAGTCTCAGAGCCCTTGCCGATGTGTTGCACTAGTGAAATATTGCCTATTTTCCTCTCTTCTTCCCTGAGTCACATTCAGACATCTTCTTCATTTGCAGACCCAGAAGGATCATACATTTACCTTCTCATCAGCCATCATGTCTTCTCTGACAGCACAGCCTCCGTGTGTCACTTCATGCTCCAGCATGAACTTATGGCTTGAAACTGGTTTACTAAAGAGCAGAATGGCCAAGAGCTAGGCAGGAAGAGGTTAGGCGGGCGTCAGGGAATAGAGAGGACTCTGGAAAAAGGAGAGGTGGAGTGGCCAACCAGATGGAGTGGAAACAGGAGCTACAAGATGGAAGAGAGGTAATGCCATGTGGCAGAATGTAGATTAATATAAATGGCTTAATTTAAGTTATAAGAGCTTAAGCTATAGGCCAAGTGTTCATAATTAACCATCAGTCTCTGCATCATTATTTGCGGGCTGATGTTCCAAAGAGAAATCAGCTGGAATTGTAAATAATGCTGAAAGAATGTAAATGGGTGTCACTGCCCTGATGCCAGCTAAGGACACCTACGTCCACTGCAGTAGTTCAGCTGAGAGAGGGTCTAGAGCATGGATTAAGCCTGGGAAAGGAAGGAAGATGGGAAACCAACTACCAGCTAGGAACATAATCTGCATGAAAGCATTCGGGAGTCTACAAAACAGACACATACATCCTAGAAACAGAGAGTGTGTGGATCAAGGTTTCAGGACACAAGGCCAGCACTCAAAGATGGATTCTAAATACTTACAAAGAATATTGAGAAACCAACCAAAATCTCAGATACCATTTTTAATCAATCCCCAAAATGAACTGTATAGCTATAACAAAATACACTATTTTACAGTCTGAAAAATATATATACTTATACTACCAATGAAAGTTATCATAGAAGCCAGATGCACACAGAGATATGTACCATGTTCTTAGAACGCAAGACTCAGCGAAATGATGATATTGTTTATTTTTCCAAATTGGCTCACAGACTTAAATGGATTCCAGCTGAGATTCTAGTGTGATGTTTGTGTGGATGTAGTTAAGATTATTTTAAAGTTCATATGGCAAGGCAAGCAATTTACAGTAGCTTAAACAGAGAAGGAGGAGGAGAAAGAGGAAGGTGGAGGACGAGGGCAGAAAGAGAAAAGAGAGAGGATAAGAAAGCCAGTCTGGAGATTAAACTTTATATAAAAATCAACTCAGAATGGACTGCAGATTTAAATGTAGCTATAAAGTTTTTAGAAACATAGCACAGGAGAAAATCTTGATGAACAGTTCTTAGATCTGACATCAAAAGCAAGACCCATAAAAGAAAAAAGAAGATAAATTGGATCTTAGCAAAATTAAAAGGTTTTATTGTATAAAAGTGTCTGTTAAGAGATAAAAATATAGCCCATGGACTGGGAAACTATCTGAAACCCACACACGTAATAAAGGACTTAAATTTAAAATATATGAAAATTTATCAAATTTTAATTACTATGAAAACAAAAGTTAAGTTAGAAAGTGGGAGAGGACTGGGGGCCATTCTCTGAGGGGGACAAGTGGACACGGAAGCTCTGGGAAGGTGCTGGTGACCCATGGGCATAGGAAGGCCCATGGAGCACATGGCAAACCATGAGGCAGCAAATAGAAGGGCTAAAATTGTGGTGTAAACAAGGTAAGAAGCGGGTGGAGGCCCGGAGAAAGCAGAGCGTCTGTGAATTTCTGGTGGGAAGGTAAAATAGTAAAGGCATTTCAGAGGACAGTCAGGCAGTTTCTTTTTTAAAAAAAATCCAATTAAATATTTACCATATGGCCCAGCAACTCCACACTTGGGCATCCCTCCCAGAAAAAAATGAAAGCGTCTCTCCACCTGTGCTCAAGAACGTCCATAGTGGTTCAGCTTCCAGCAGCCAGAACCACAGGCAATCCAAAGGACCTTCCAACACTGTGGAATACAACCCGGGCATTATTCGGGAGGACTGCTCAGGAGGACCGCCCAGAAGCACTGACCGAGAGAAGAACACCCAGGAGCACTACCCAGAAATACTCAAGAGCAAAACATCAATGCACGGGACAACTCAGTTGGATCTCAGAACACTCTTGACATAGCAAAATCAGTTATGGAAAAGAAGCAGTTGCCAGAGCAAGTTCATGGTCACAAGGAGGGTCTCCGTTGGGGTGAAGTGACTGTCTCTGTGACACTGGAGGTTATGTGCCCTCAGGTATCAGAGAACTCAACACTTCTTGTTCCAACGTCAGACTCCCGGTCACAACAGTGAGTTCTTGCCTCTATTGAACAGCACAGAGTGGTGTCTGGTGTGACTGCCAGAGATCTGGAAAAAGGGACAGTGGACCTCGGTACCATATCCTGTGAATCTACAGTTGTTCCCCCCCCCCCCGCAAAAAATTGAAAGTCGTGACCACAGAAGTTAAAGGGCACCCTAAAATATGCCCCAACATGTGGCTCTTCCTATACCTTCTCCACAGCCACCAAGGCTCTGAGTAGGAGTTGGGGGGTTGGGATCTCTTTTGATGTAACTTACCAGAGTGTGGGGAGGAACCCCATGTTAGCGCTAGAAACTTGGGGTCACTAACAATCCAGTGATATCTCAGCGTGCCTCCTGGGTCCTATCTGTGGAGCGGGCTAAAGGTGATTAGAAACAAGGCTGGTGACAGGCCTCAGACACTTGGCAAACTGAAAAAGTGTTGATGTGGCTAATTCCCACTCTCTGCTTGATTGGATTAAGAAATGCTCAGGGCACGAATGTGGCGTATTTCTGGATGTGTCTATGAAGACATTCGGGAGGGGAGTAACTGAATGGGGAACACTCACCTTGAAGATGGTGACACCATCCCATGGGCCATGGTCTCAGACTGAATCAACAAGAGGAAAGGAGAGAGCTACTGAATGCCAAATTCCATTTCCTGATCCACCAAGATGTAACATAGGCGGCTTCCCCCTCTCCCCATCCTGCCCCTTGCAGCCATAGGTGAGATCCACATCCTTCCCATCATGATGGACTGTATTCCCCTGAACCATGAGCCAAAACAAATGTCCCTCCCTTTCATTGCTTCTTGTTCGGTGTTTAGTTGCAGCAATGAGAAAAAGAAGCTAACAGAGGTGGAATACTGAGAGAGCAGGATTTCTCACGGGTTGCCGAGCTCCCAAGGGCATCATGGGACTGTGCCATATTCTCCTGGATCCTGGATACTGACGAGGCCTCTGCAGAGAGCAAAAAGGATAGCTGCTTGAGTTCTCAGACAGGAGGACACATGGGAGATGCCATCTCTCCTCTCTGTGATTTCAGAGGGTCTGCAGCAAGAGGGGGAGGCGCCCCACCTCTGTTTCCAGGGCCTCGGAAATGGCAGACATGAGTGGGAGGCTGGTGACAGCTACAGACTTCCAAAGAGCAGAGAGGGCGAGCGGACAGCTGGAGGCCTCCCCCTGAGAGCTTTCATAATTAGAAGCAAAATCAAAGAAAGGCCCAGCCCAGTGATGGCTTCAAACAGGCCTATTTTTAAATTCTCTAATGCCTTGTCTGGAATCATGATTAAGCAGGACTCTGTGTGTGTGTGTGTGTGTGTGTGTGTGTGTGTGTGTGTGTGTGTGTGTGTACGTACAGGGTTTGGAGGGGGTGCTAATACATGTGTGCACATGCATGCACGTCTGCATGCTTTTAATTTTCCTATAAAGATTCCTTGCCTTCCCTGAGCTCAGCATCTTCCTGGCTTCTATGGACCCTCCTGAGAACATCTTGTGGCTTCATATCCGTCTGTTGGGTGTTTTCCCTGGAGAAAAGGACCTCTGGCCCCTCCATTCATGGCTGACTGAGCAAGGTCAGGGTCAAGCCTTTGCCCATCCTCCCAAATGGCAAGTCCATGGTTGTCCAGTGGTTGTTCAGAAGGTAGTGTACCCAGATGGCTGCTGAGATTGGGCACAAGCACCTCTCTTGGTCAGAGGTCTGGAGCACCCAGCAGATGACAGGAAAGGACTTTGAGTTCCTTCACTGGAACCCAGACTAACCCAAGCAAACTCTCAGGACCACGTGTAAAGTCACCATCTTTAGTCTGAATCTGCCTGCTGTCCCCCCAGGGGCCATCCTTTGTCCTCCCATCCCACCATAAGCAACTCAAATGCAGTTGTCCTCACCCAGTGTTGAACTAGCACATCTGGACAGACAGCTCCCATAGTTCCTTTCTCTTTCTCTCACCCCTGTGGGCTGAACCTACCTCCTGCCCAGAGCCTCCTACCCACAGGGCCCTGTCCCTGTATTTGAACCTGCTTCTCTGTCACCCCTCACCTGCCCTCTGCTTCATTGGCCAGCTAGTATCAGAATACCCATCCAGCCATCATCCCCACCTGGAACCTGGCAGATGGGGAGCTGACTGGCAGGGCTCTGGCCCAGCTAGGGAACTTGCTAGAAAAGAGATAAGCAGAGGTCATCTTACAGGCTAAGAGACCAGGGATGCTTCAGGGGATCTGAGGTTTCTATAGGATGGGGAGATAAATAGACCCACAGGGCTTCACTGCCCTTGCTGTCAGGGAGACTCCTCCATCCCGACCTTGAGGCTTCTTGTGCAGTTTCAGTACCAAACTGTTGAAAGGATCCGCACAGGATAGAAGGCCTGGGCAATGCCTGACGGCCCCCTGCAGAGAGCCATCAATTGTCCCAGTGTGATTTCTTAATCATCTTGCAAGTAATTAGCCAGCATCCTCATTAGCACACCGAGCTTTGTAAAAGTTTCAGGGAGGAGGCAGCTGCAATGGGCAAAATTCAAATTGGGCAATTTTTAATTACAGATGAACCTGCCGGGGACAGTCGCCTCGTCAGCTCTGAAGCCTGCTTATTCATTTCCCACCAGTTCTTGGAAATGAAGAGCGGAATGCTGTCACCCACCTCTGTGCTCGCCCTGCGGGACACAAAAGGACAAAGGGACAGGGTAGCAGTGCATAGACGCTGGCTGAGGAAGATCCTGTCTCGGACATCCAGGCGGGCTCCTGTATCTCAAGAGCGATGGCCAGGGCTCACAGGGAGGGCCACTCACCGACCTGGCTGCCAGAACAGAACAGCAGAGACTGGAGCCATCAAAGCGGCTAGTGCTCACTCCCAGTTCCCAAAGCTGAGTCCCAGAGCCAGGCAGACTCTGTGTCTGGTGAGGGCCACCCCCACCTCCAGGGAAAAAGCCCTCACACTGAGGACACCAGAATGGCTGTCACGCAGGCCTCATCTTAGAAGGGCACTGGTCCCTCCCTCCAGGGCAGGTCTAGTAACCCCTGCACTCCCCAAAGTCCTGCCTTTTGGAGATGTCACCTGAGGATGAAGACGTTAGCATGTGGCTTTCAGGACAGATGTGACTGTTCATCTTAGCAGAAAGTTATCTGTAGACTAGAACTGGGGGTCACCGTCATCGTTTGATGAAGCAGGAGTCAGTGGATGCCTCTGAACCTGAGGAAACATAAGAAGATCAATGTTGGGGACAGTTTAGGGGAACCAGTTGGTTGGCGAGGTGAAGTGACACACGTCTGTCAGTTACTTGAGATGCAAACACAGATTATAATGTTTGCATGGCAGTGCCGCTTAAACTATAAAGACAGTCACTAGAAGACAAAGGGAGCACGGGTTAGAGGGGGTGGAGCAGGATGAGGAAGGGGCCGGGGACAGTAAAGAGTAGCTATTTTATCACAAACTGGCGACTTCCTTTGCCGTCTGCTGCTGTCCCTTGGCTTATGACTCTCGCTAGACGGCACATCCTCCAGACACCACAGTTTAGGGCTCCGGGCCTAGCTGACAGTGGGGACAAACACAGGTGTGCTCTGCACAGTACACTGCAGCTGCCCCAGCCTTGTGACTGTCTAGTTTTCCTATCACTCACAATCGGGGGTGGCTAATGTTGTCAGCTTGATAGGCTCAAGCATCACACAGGAGACAGCCTCTCGATATACCTGTGAGGAACTGTCTGGGTTAGACTGAAGCATGGACAAGCATCTTCATGATGAGTGATACCATTCCATGAGCTGTTGTCTGGAGTTGAACATGAAGGAGAGAGCTATCTGAGTGCTCATCTTATTCTGGTTCCTGACCATGGGTGCAACAGGGCCACTTGCCTCGTGTTCCTGCTACCATGATAGGATGGACTATATCCTTCAACTATGAGCCAATATAAACCCTTCCTGTTTTAGGTTGCTTTGCTTGATATTTAATAACTAAAGCATCTCCCTTCTTTATTTCTGTCTCTCAAAAGAAAAAAATTCTGTGTTCTGGAGGCTGAAGAGATGGCTCAGCAGTTAAGAGCACTGGCTGTTCTTCTAAACGACTATGGTTTGATTCCTAGCACCCACATGGTGACTCACAATTCCTCAGAGAATTTGACGCCCTTTTGTGGTCTCTGTAGGTACTGTGTGTTTGTGGTGCCCAGATGTGCACACAGGTGAAATATACACACACATAAAACAAAATAAAATAAAAGTCTGTGTTGTCCTACATAGAATTGGCACGAATGTCACACTCCTCCTCCTGCATCAGGCTTGGTGGCTTGGTGGGACTGAGCTCTATGCTCAAGCAGATGTGCACTGGTCCCAGGAACAAATACAAGAAGTCAGTATCCACTGATGTCAGTGACCCTTTCTCTGGGTCCCACGCTTGTTCAGGCCTGGGCAAATGACCCCATATAGAGTAGCGAAGCCTGCAAGGATGTGGCGGGAGGATGTTCCTCACATTTAGAGCCCTCTTGTAAAAGCTGTAACTGTGAGTCGGAGGGCCACAAACAAGAAGCAAGATCTGTGCAGAGAGTAGCCTCACCGGGGCTGACACTAGGCTGGGCCTGGGTGAGGGAGCAATGTTGGCCAGGAAGGCCAGTGGGTATCAGACACTGATGTTGTTGGGGGATTGGAGTAAAAACACTGCGATTGGTTTTAAACAAGCCACGTTTAAGATGCCCCAGAGTTAACTGACAGAGAGATCAAGTCGTCACCTGTTGTCTATTAAATTTCATTGTGCACCAGGCACTTTTCAAGGTGAGCCACATAAGCTACCCATGTAATTCTCCCATAGACCCTACACTCAGACCTGTTTATAAGGAGATGGAGGCAAAGGGCAGTCAAGCCACTGAGTCCAAGACCACATGGACATGGGAAGACCATGATCCTGGCAGATGGTTTCTGCTCCATCCCTGCCTTGTCTGATCTGAGATCCAGACTCTACCTCCTGCTAGGGACCAAGAGGCTAGCCTACTCCCTTTCTGGTGAGCTTGACTTCTGGGAACCTTGGAGTTGGGAGAAGTGTGAACTGGGGTGTTGGTACCCCAACCCCTGCTTGCCATGTTGGGCCAGACACCTCACATTGACTCAAATTTCATTGCTCCTGAGCATTCTGCACCCCTTCCTTTCTTTGCACCTCCAGTTCTGGGGTGTGCTTGGCTCCCTATGGTGCTAATTCTGTTGGCTTTCCTAAAAGAGCCCGTATGCTTGTAAACAGTCCCTGCCATGCATCCCGTGTGAACGCACCATCTGTTTCCTGGTGGAACCTGGTATGCGGAGAAGCACAGTAGAGATAAATTGGAGAGTCATTAACATAAATACAACCATTAGCGCTACAGGTACCAGGGAGATTCCCAAGGAGAGATGGTGGAGGGACGAAGGCTTCCCTGTATCCTTGAGAGACATCAGCATGGAGGGGCAGGCAGAGGGGCAGGAGTGCTTCAGGAGGCAGAAGGAGTGCTGGGAAGGTAGAAACGGGGCTGTGCTACCAAGAAAAGGCACCCAGTGTGGACACACTAAGCTGCATACTAGGGTAGGGACAAAGAAGGCCAGACTTGTTCGCCCTGGCTCCCCGCCATGCTAGCAGGAGCCAGGATACAAATAGGTCAGGTAGAAGGACCCATCAGTGTGGGATGCCTGGGAGGAAAAACAGAGGGGACACTGGAATGAGGCAGCCATCAGTAAGGAGGAAGAAGCCTGCAGGGCCTTGGCTCGGTGCTGACTGACCAGTGAAATGACATCAGCACGGGGCCATGAAAGCCACAGGGACAAGAAACTCAAGACTGACAGGCAGGAGACACTGTCAAGGTCCACAGCTCTAGGGACAGAGACTATAAAAGAGGGCAGGCCTCAGCAGACAGCATCTTGACGTCTCTTCTAAAGTCCAGGATGGCAAGGGTCTTGTCCGTGTCCAAGGGCTTGAGCCAGAGGCATCCCTGATGCCGAAATTGATAGCCAGCCCAGTTCCTCAAGGTCACACTTCCCTCCAGCATCTCATCCAGGAGAGTCTTCTTGCAGGACCTTTTGCCTTGGGCTCTGTTTAGTGGGGCATGGGGGAGGGACATCAAGTGCAGAGACTTTGCTGAGGCCAGAGGCAGGGAGTGAGGAGAAGAGGAAGAAAGTAGAGTGTTCCCTTCTGCAACAAGTCAGCTGAAATGGAGGCCAGGGTAGTCACCAGGAAGCAAGGCTGACTCTCAGCCAATGTGATATCCACGATGTCAGAGCCTTCTGCACGGTGTCCTGGCCCCCACGCTCCTTGCTGGCCTCCTCCTCCCTAGGGCTCTTTACCTAGGTCATAGCCAACACAAACCTCCAACCACATCCTAATTTCTCTGGCCCCAAGGTATGAGGGTTCTCTGTCTGGACCAGCGTCTGTTGTACCACAGAACCTTAGAGCACTGGGGCTGGGACATCTAGGTGTCCTCTCTCCTATTAGGTCACAGTTTCTTCAAGGAAGGTGGGATACACTGGGACAACATTATAACAAAGAATGGAGTCACAACCTGCCCACATCTTATGCCACCTTTGACCTCAGAACCTGTCTTCCACATTAGATTCAGTCACTGCATTGGCCAGAATCCTCAGAGATAATAGTTGGTAGCTGCCACAGGTTCCATTAAGCACCAGAAGGTGAAAGAATCCAGGAATCTGCAGTCTCCCATCCCTCTCCCTTCAGGTTCATCCATCCCACCTCCTAGGAGAGCATCATGCAAGCTAGCTCGGCATCCTCGGGGCATCCCTTTTACACATGGTCACATCTCTAAGAAAGGTAAAGTTGGGTAGTGGCTCCCAAGGGCATCGTGCTTTCTAGACACATAAAATGCCCACATATTACTTATGTGTTAGCCCTATCTCAGAGTCCCTGAAGGGAAAAGAGGGTTGACTGTTCGTTTTCCCAGGAGTTTCCTCTCCTTTCCAGTCTCCTGATTCACTGGATCTCTGTCACTTGACTGGCAGAGATGACAAGAGCAGATGGTCCCTAGGTTAATGCTTTCCTGGTCTTTAGGGACCAATGCCACAGGAACTGCTGGTGCTGAGTCTTGGCCACAGGCACTTTGATCTGAAGCAATTCTGCCAAGCCATGCTCCTTCAATTCCTTGGCCCTTTCTCTCTATTTTTGAGACCCTGTAATTGAATCTTCTCAAGAAACAGATGCATCAGTGTCCCCTGGGTGTAAGGTCTCCACGCTGGAAACCAGGAGCTTGGAGACAAGCAAACTTAAATCACCCTTCTCAAAGGACACAAAAAGACAATCTTAAAGCTGGGAATGGCCTGCCCCACTTGTAGCCCTTCTGCTCTGGGCATAAGGATTGATCATGTCCGAGACTGTAGGGAATGGGCGATTTGACCCTTTGGTGAAGGATTGGAGGGTCTAGGGACTGTTAAATGATTGATTTACTGTGTACAAGGCCTTTATATTCAGTCTTACGCATAGCGACGGTTAATTAACTCTTCTGTTGTTGTTCTTTTGACAAACAACAAGTGAGATGTGAAATCTAAAGGGTGAGGCAGGTGGCCGAGCCTCTGGAGTCAGATGTTAAATAGCAGTTGCTGCTGCTTCTCAGCCTCACTGGGTCATAGCACCCGTGAGGTAACTATTAAACACCTACTACAAACCACAACGACCGTTCTGCCATGGCAAAGGAAAGAACCTAGACTCTACTTTGCAGGGGGCGGGGGAGATAGAGAGAGCACATATGTGGATCTCATTTATCAAGGTGGTGCTGTGGCCAAGGATCCTGTAACAAGGGAGGAAGTTGGGAAAACACAGAGTAAGGCAGGATGTGCAGGTGGACAGAAAACTTGCCCCTTCTAAGAACCGGGAAGCTCCTGGCAGGTGTTCAGGGAAGGGTGGGGATGGGGAGATGAGCCAGGTGTCATCTTCATTCTCCAGGCCTGGGGATCCCACCCTGGGGTAGCTCTGCCCTGGCATCTGGAATCCCAGAAAAAAAAATGATCCTGAAGTGTTATGATGACAGTTGCCCATGGAGATGTAGTTTGTGCCTGAAGAACCCGGGCATTTCCATTAGGCATGAGCAGGGAGCTGTGGCTGGGCAGGCTGTCTAAACAGAGCAATGCTGAGCATCATGGGGGGCTGAGAGTAAAGTGACGGCCCGGTAAGCATGGTGTGTGGTTCTTCACAGGGAAGAGGAGCTTGTGGAGAATTGAAGGCACCAGCTCAGGTGGGGTGGAGCGGTGCAAACAAGGCTTGAAGAGTGGCAGCTCTGGAGGCCAGCAAAGGGCTGTAGCCTGGCAGAGGGGCTGGGAGCATCTGAGGTGATAGAGAAAAGTGCACAGCACTATCTCTTGAAGATGCTTAAAAGGGGCAAGTGCTGCCCAGAAGGGAGGGCAAGGCTGTGAGGAGTTTGTTGGAGCTGGCAGGAAGTTACCCAGTATCCCATCACCCCAGGAGTTTCCATGGTTGTGGGCAAAATGAAGCTTAACTGTGAAGCACTCTAGGTAGATGGTCAGGGAGAGAAGACAGTGTAGTCCAGGGGCTTGGCTGTGTCAGAACAAGACTACAGCTCACAGGGGAGAAAGCTGAAGCCAAGGCTCTGGGTTTGTTTCATACGTGGGGATGATCTGGGCTTGCTATATACATATATGGAAAATATCAAAGGAAGCAAACATTTAAAAAGTATTTTATTTTTAAATTATGTGTATATGTGTGGGAGTGAGTACAGGCGCCCATGGAGGTCAGAGATGGTGGATGTCCCTCGAGATTGTGTTAAAGGTGGGATATTTGCCACCTGAAGTTGCTGGGAACTTAACCTGGGTCCTTTGGAAGGGCAGCAAGTGCTCTGAACTGCTGAGCCATCTCAACTCTTAGAAGCAGCAGAAAAGAGATCCCTCTACAAGGAGGCTGAGTCAACAGGACACAAAGTGACTATGCAATGTGATGCTCAGAGATGAGAATTGGTAACCCCTTTATCTAAAAACCATGACCCTATGCTTAGTTGAGGTCTCACACTTGGCTGGGTGGGGGGTAGCAGCTCTCACACACACACACACACACAATCTTTTTCAACAGCATCTACCATCCCAACAGCTAGAAGAAACTTTGGAACCAAGAATAACCAACAGTTTTGGACTTTCCAACTAGATGACCTTGAACTCAGCTCTTAAGGTCTCTAGGAACAGAAGTGGGTGGTATCTGCTAGGCTCTTCCCAGAACAAGTCATTCTTGTACCGGACCATGTGTTCCACATCGTATGAGCCAGGTACCAAACCACACCCTGCCCTGGCACGGTGCAAGATGAGCTGACTCAGACCCCAGTACCAGCAGAGAGAATTATGGCAGGAGCCAGTCCTGAAGTAGTCCTGAAGCCTGAATTCATACTCAGTGTGTGCTCTGGAAAACATCAAGGCAATGATTCAATTTAAGGGAATGACAGAGTCTCAAGACCCCAACAAAGCAGGTTCATGGCCCTCAGGGGGACAAACCTTCACCAGGAGTCAAATATAAAACCATAATGACAACAGGAGAATAGTGAGAACTGGCTGAAAACAAGCATGCTCCCAGCTTGCTGTAGCCAAAGCAATAGACTGGAAAAAATAGATGACCTTGACTCCGCCATGAGGATAAAAGACAGACCATAGCTCATGAGGAAAACATCAATCTTTGGAAGTTAGGAGGAAAAACTTTGCAAATTAAACCCAGCACAGAATAATAGAGTTGCAAAATTAGTAATAAAGAGAAGAAAAATTAATGAAATGGGAGACCAATAGATAAGAGAGAAGGTCAAAGTTGGGTTTTGAAAAACATTCATTAAAATGAAAGTGGGGGGAACTTCGTTGATGACTCAGAGGTTAAGGGCATTGCCTTCTCTTCCAGGAGACCAAGGTTTAATTCCCAGCACCCACACTGTGGTCTCAAGCATCCATAACTTGTCTTGGGGTTCAATGCCCTCTTCTGGCTTCTGCAGATAATGCATACATGTAGTGCACAGACATACATACATGCAGGCAAAATACCCATACACATAAAATAAAGATAAAACAACCTCCAGAAAGACGTTTTTAATAGAATGAGAGTGTTGGTCACGGACAATCACGAAGGCCATGGTTATGGGACAGGGCTGTTCAGTAAGAGTTGCCTGGGGTCTAGGACTGTACCACAGTGTGAGGAGTAATGAGAAGACTATCAGAATCTACAAGGGCCAGCATACTGACTTCATGGCCTCATTTGACAAGAACAACCTGTGAGTGGACCTGTGAAGTTGCATACAGATTCCAGAGTGCCCCTGCCGCCCCCAAATCCATCAGACCCCTGATGGTGAATTCAAGTTGGATTTGTAGTAACTTGGCTGTAGCAACATGTGTCCTGACCTCTTCAACATAATGGCAAGGGACTAAGGAACTCCCCAAAAGGACATACATAGCAGCTTCCACTCCTAGGAAGCTGGAAACCAGGCAAGAATCAACAGCGTCCTAATTTATATGCAGAGAGAATAAAGGGCACAGCAATGATGACTTATGCCAGGGTCACAGGGGAGAGAATTCTGTGAGCCTGAGGCTCAAAAAATGCTCATGCTCTTTAGTCCCCTAGAGATGCCATGGACACCAGGTCACCACGGGTACGTGGGTGTGTCACGCATGCTCTGGGCATATAATACATTTAAAACTGTTTCATTGATCAGTGAGCAGTACTTCCCTGAACACTGGAAAAGGATTACATGCAAACCAGAAGTTTCTAGAAAGCTAGCATCCTTAGCTCAGGCATACCATCACCCATTCTCTAAAGCGGGTACAGAAACACTTAGAAAGTAAGACGAGATAAAAAAGATAGTTGACAGGAGAGAAGCAGAGGCTGCAGGCAAAGGTTAAATGCACGCGGGCATAAAAGGGAAAGTGGGAAATGTCAGAAAACCAAGTCAGCAACAACCTTGAGCTGCACCCTCCCACTTTAAGGGAAAATTATAAAATCTCAAATCTTAAGTGGAATGAGTTTTCTTGCTAGCGTGGACAGAGAACAGAAATCGAAGCTCGCTGTATGGAAATGCTTCCGAAGATGCCTGGCAGCCTGGAACAATTATGAAGAACACGGCTGAAGTAACATTACCGGTCAGAAAGAGAACAGAGCGGGAAGGTCAAAGGACCTGTCCTTCCCCGGTGCCATCAGAGGAGTGCCAGGGGCCTGCCAGTTACTGCTCTATTTCTGAGATTCCAAGAAGGAATATGTCACCCTCCAGCGCTCTGTCAGGGAGAAGAATTATACTACCGAGGCACAAAAATAACACAGGTCTCTGATTTCTCATCCACGGTAAGAAATGCCAGACAATGTCAGAGCCAGGTGCGCAGCTATCCAAGGGATGTCCAGCTTGTGCTTCCGGAAAGGTCTCCATGGGAGAATGAATGAAGGGCAACTTCAAATAAGCCTAGGGATGATGGAGTGGGTCAACGTGTGATCTAGCCTGAAGACTAAACAAATGGATGGGGGTTGGAGCCATGAGCATGTTCCTGAGTGTCCAGAGACGGAGGGTGAAGGCCAGAGGGAGCTGAGATGACACTGGGGTACACCAGCACGTCAGGGAACTAACAGCCACCAGAGAGAAGCAGCAAAGAATGGGACCAGCAATAGGCTAGACACGCTTATAAGGCTCACAGTGGGCAGATTGGAGGCTTATACCCATGGTGCTTCTGCTGAGGGAAAGAATGAGGACCAGGCTGTGTATGTAGGACCTGAGGCACAATGGTAGCTCTGTCTGGATGAGAAGGAGCCTCAAGCTCGGCACCGTGTTTGCCTCAACAGAGCACTTGTGTTAGCTGTGAGTCACACTGACAGTGGATCCTGCCCGCCCGTCCTCTGAGACTCCCGCTTTGTCTCCCATGTCTCCCACCTGTTCTCTAGGGGCTTCCACCTGTTCTCTGGGGCTCCCACCTGCCTCGCGTGGCTTCCATCTGACACCCTGTAGCTCTGACTTGTTCCCTAGGGCCCCCACCTGTGCCCTGTGGTTCCAACTTGCCTCGCATAGCTCCCACCTGCCTTCTGTGGCTCCCTTGTCCTGGGATGATGACCTCCCACCTTCCTCCCTGTTGGCAGCAGCACAGACTTCCTGGAGGACAGGAGCCAGGCAGGAAAGTGCCGCTCACAGCCCACCCAGCTGGCCCTCTACTATCCATCCGTTACTGTGTCTGCCCGGATGGATTGATTTTCCTACCCTGTGTCGTCAGAACTCTCAACCTTTCCCAGGGACCAGAGGTCACAGCTGAACCAATTAATTTGAACTCGTCATTCCACACTTAATAACTTCCAGGCACCAAGCTCCTCTCGTGGCTTCACGGGCAAGGCTGATGGATTGATGATGTTTCGCTAAGGTTTATTGTGTTTTTCTTCTGCCCTGAACAGGATGGAGGTGGGGAGGGAAGCCCGGATTCCCCGGGGAATAATTAGAGCTCTTTGCTTCTGTGCCAGATTTAAGATCCCAGCGAGCCACATCTGTGAGCTGGATCAGCAGGGGGACACAGCCATAGCAGCCCCTTCCCAGGTGGGGCTATAGGAATGGCCCTGTGAAAGCGGAGGACTGTTCCTCCCTTCTGGAAAGCGCCGCTTCCATTTGCCATCGCAAGGATAGGAACATTTAC
The DNA here is from genome assembly GCF_037038515.1 of Microtus pennsylvanicus. Classification (NCBI taxonomy): domain Eukaryota; kingdom Metazoa; phylum Chordata; class Mammalia; order Rodentia; family Cricetidae; genus Microtus; species Microtus pennsylvanicus. Next base: position 3,050,764 of record NC_134580.1, read on the forward strand.
ACGTTTTAAAGGTCAGGATGAAGGCCGAATGTGAATACACACAGGCTCTTTCCTTGCCTGTGCACCAGGCAGAGAGATGGCAGAGGTGGCCATTGGCCCCTCCTGAACTAATTCAAGGATCAGCAGTAAGCAAAGAGATCAGGAGAGAGCCCCAGGAGCTCCCTGCAGCAGCACCACCTCAGGGCAGATGCCTGAATGGGGAGAGCCTGCCCCTGGGAAGGAGCCCGGGCTCATGTGGGTAGAGCCCATGGTGGCCTCTTTCTGTCATCTGGGCATTCCTCAGGGAAATGTGTCAAGATGCCTGTAGATATAATTTAAGACTCAGGGTGACTCAGATAAGTGGACACTCTAGAGTCATAAAGCATGACTCTTTATTAAATATAACGCAGCGAAATAGGAACAAACTAACAAAAACAGTATTGTAATGAGCCAGTGGGCTAAAGCTGCATTCTTCCGCTCAGATTTTTATGGATACCAGCACCTATTGCCCTAAGGTACAGAGCTGAATGTCAGAGTATTGTTAAACCTTTCTTTTCTTTTCTTTTCTTTTTTTTATTCTAGCACATGGGCTTCCGACTCAGGACTTGCCCAAATGTCTTCCTCCTATAGAAACTTCAAGATGCTTAATTAATTTATTTAAAACCGTTATTTAATTTCTCTGTATAAATACCCACCTCTGCATGTTTTTGCATAAATGTGAGCACCTGCCTGAGTTTGGTGCAGTCTTCTCTTTCTCCTCTTGCTTTGTGCATATCCCCTGCATTGCCTCCCCTCCTAACCCCAGCCGGGATGCGGCTTCCTGCTCTAAATGATGATTTATGCTGCACCGTGTGTGCAGGGCTCTGCAGTCGCATTGGCTTCCACCTGCCTAACCTCGTTTGATGCTCTGGGGGACCCTGCGGGAAGGCAGAGCGGGGCTCAATGTGCACTCCACAGAAGGCAAGGGGCTCTTTCAGGAGGAAATGGCTCCCTCGGGTCGCCCCGGCAGTTCCCAGGAAGCCTGGAAGGGAGCCAGAGCTGCAGACTGCTTCCTGCCACCGCCTAAAGTAGAGCAGGGTCTGCAAGTGGCACTTAGCACATTGTAGGCTTCCCGGATGCCTCCAAGTGACCGTGGGCAAAATGTTAAAGCTCAGGGGCTCCCACCTGTCACCATCTTATATAGTGTGGCTATGTTCAGAGGCCGGGGGGAGGGGGGCAGCACAGCATAGCATGTGGAAGGCCACCTGGTATGGGACACTCCTATAAATCTGCTCTCTCATTGCTGTGTTGAATATCAGGACAGAGCCTAGGGACCTTGCTGTGGCCCCATGGTACAATGTCCTACACTTGAAAGGCCGTTAAATACTGCTTGTTTCCAAGCACAGAGTAAAAAGGAATGACCTGACTGGCTAGGTAACTGTCTAAACCCTCGCCGTGGCTGCAGCTCTTTCTCTTTCAGTGTTCACACCATTCCCTTGCTGACCCAATATCCCATTGGCAGGAGTTCCATCTCCAAGCAGGAAGAGAGAGAAGTGTTAGAATTCGGATCTGCCCTTGCCTGACCACCTGCCCAGGTCCCCTGGGCAACTGGCCAGCAGAGGGCCCTTCACAGAAGGGTCCAAAGAGTATGCCTAGCTGGGGCTCTACCCCTGGGAATGAACAAAATTTGGTTTCTAAGCAACAAGACAGGGCCAGTGAGGAGTCTCAAGGCCCTTGTAGTCTGAGGGCAGAAGCAAGGTCAGCTATGTGGACTCAAAGCACTCACTCCTAGGCTGTGCCCACTCCCTGTCCTAGAGTCTAGAGTCTCCATTCAGATCAGCTGGCTGCTGCGGTGAAAGCCACAGGAATGTTGTTCTCTCTCTCTCTTTTTCTCTTTCTCTCTCTCCCTCTCTCTCTCTCTTTCTCTCCCCTCCCCTGACTCAAGTTAGGATGAGTGGTAATGGCCTCTTTGGGCTCTCTGGGCCAAGCTGGGGATAACCTTAAAAAAAGAGGAAAGTCTGAGCTAGATACTAGCCCAAAGCAGGCAAGATGGAGACAGTGTGTCTCAGAGATATACTGCTACACACTGGTCTAACGCATGCCCTATGAACCAGGGATAGCCTTCCAGGCTCCCCTGGATGCAGTTACCGGTACCATCAGGCCTTCCTCCTGTGGGAGCTCTTGGCACTGGTTGTCGGCTGAGCCTTCTCAGCCTCATGGGGTCTCATGCAGGCCACCTCGGAGATGAGTTTCCAGAGGCCAGAGCAAAGTCACAACGCCTCAGGACCTGTCACTCTGCTGAATTCTGTGGGTCAGGGCCAACCTGGATCCAACACAGAAACAACCCCCGCCTCCCAGTGGTGGGAGGGGAGTGGCTTAATTATCACAGGGCAAAATGGGCATGGGAAGCATGGGGAGGAGCAAGTGCTGGAGCCACCTTAGCCAAAAATCTACCACATGCCTTAACCCCCTGGCCAAGGTTATCACACAGGATCCCACAGAGAACTGCGTGCCCAGTGATGGGAACATGTCAGGACCCAACGACACCAGCCTCCCCTGTCCCATCCACACATTGTTCACAGCCTGCCTGTGTTCACTGCACACCAGCGGGGGGCAGGAAAGAGGCCTCGCCCATCATGCGCACCTAGCAGACATGAGGTCACTATTCTCCCAGGAACCCCAGGGATCATCTAGTGGGTATAGAAAGCTTATCACCAGGGGCCACCACGTTGGCCACATTCCAGACTCCACATGAGGGTCTGGCACTTCCTTTCTTTGGAAGCCTGCAGATTGTGGGTCCAATAGATATCAGAGCAGCGGTTATTTTAAACCTCGCGGTTAGAATCTGCACAAGGGTGTATGGGTCTGATGAAACCTTGTGTTTCCATTCTGAGATGCTCACTCCGGGACCATGCTCCCTGGAGCTTCCGAATTTCCTCAGCCAACTTCTGTGTACCTGTATGCATGGTTCTGGAAGTTTCTCAAGGCAGGGGCTCTGACCTGAGCTGATGGGGTGGGAGGGAGACGCAGGTGATGGCAGGTGAGCAGTGGGCTCCTCCGAGGGCGGATGGCTGGCTTCCTTCCACTCCCACCTCTTTCCAGGGTGTTTGGCGTCCTCAAGGCCCCAAACCTGCTTCTCTTCAATGCATCCCACTTGTCAGATTTTTCTCCCCAGAGGCGGCTCAGGAGCGTGATGAAAACCACCTCAGGGCTTTTCGTGAGCTGCACGCAGGAGTTGAGTTGGTGGTGGGGAAGCCACAAAAAAACTCTGTATGTGTCAGCATTGAGCCTAATTAGAGCTCCACTGACAGCCTTAGAGAAGATACCACGGAGGCCAGAGTGGGCAGGGAAGCGTCATGGGCTCCCCGTTCACAGGAAGCTGTTCTGAGAACATGGACTCTGTGGAGGCCTAGCCCCCGGATCTGCCTCCAGGAGCTCTGACTCCCAGGCCTGTGCTCTGATTTCACCTCCACAGGAAGCTTACCTGACCACACAACCCTGGTGTGGGCACCACACAGGACAGTTCCAAGGGCCTGAGTACACGGTCGCTGTGGCTGACTTCTCCCGCGATGATGAGACAGACGCCCGGAGTCTGGTGAATCTTCTTGGCTCATCAGTCATTCCACTTGCCTCCCAGCCCAGGTGAGCTGCACTGGTTTGCTTAAATAAAGCAGGATGGTGCGATAGCTCTTAAGATTAATCATGCATGTCAGAGGCGCCGGGCTGGTGGGAGCTGCGGACTTACGGAAGGTGCACCTTTCTAAAGAAAGGACGGGGACGCACTCCACTCTGAGGCTGTGCAGGTTTGGTGTAACCCAGTAACTCCAAGCTTCTCTCTGAGTCCTTGTCTTGGCATAGGCTTTTCCATTCAAGTGGTCCTGGTTCACATCTCCTACCCGACAGAGGCTGCTACCTCAAAAGAAGTCCACTGTAGGGGCTCAGCTGGAGCCCCACAGGGCAGATCAACAACGGTCAACATGGAGGGCATTCAGCATAGACCCTGTGCCTTAAATCTCTCCAAACCCTGACGTGCAAGGTTCTCAGACATTGCCAACTGGGGGGTGGTCTAGGGAACTACCTGTAATCATGGGTCTTTACACATGTGACCCTGGGGGGGGTGGCCACAGAGAAGGGACATGGGCTCCAAAACTCCACATTCCCGTTCTCTTCTGACCCCAAACACCTTCCTTCCATCCGTTCTCATCTGCTGTCTCCCATCCAGGTTGCACAACTTGGTCACAACTGACCTGTTCACTGCGGGAAGACCATCCTATAGACAAACGCACTCACCTGTCCAGCAACAATCCTGACCTCCACCTATACACTGAAGTCTTTATTCCCATCCAATGTGACAGCTAAGTATCCCGAAACCCTACCAGTGCCCTGGGGTAAAATCACGCCACTGAGACTCTCGGCTTAGCTTCGTGTCTCCTGTGGTAACACACATTCCTGCAGCCTCTAAAAGAGAGGCCACGAGTAACAATAGAAAGCACGTGGTCCCAGAGTCTGCCCCGGGCCAGCACGCTCATTCGTTCCTCTGACACTCGCAGCAGCCTACGAGGTGGGAATTACTGTCATCCCCACTCGACACGCACAAAAACCCGAAGCAGGAGTAATTTTGGTACGCGACAGAATTTTAAGTGCTCGACTGTATGGGCCTCACCCTCAGCCTTGCTTTGTCATTTGCCAGGACTGGGAAGACTCCGGAGACTCCCTTAAAGGGCAGAGTCCGGCATGGCTGCAATGTCACCATGAGACCCTCTAGCCACCTTCTGTGGCCTTTCTCCTTTACACAATTCAACAAGCATTCCTGAGAGCCCTCTTTCCCTCTCGATCCCACTGTTTCTTGTGGCAGTCGGAAAGGGGGAAGGAAACCCTGTGCCAGTTAATTGTAGGTTCTGCAGAAGTAGAGTTCGAGGCGTCACCGCTGAAACCAGCTTATTATCGATCAACGACGACAGGCCCGCGCGCGGCCAGCCTTTGTTACGCGACGGCTGACATGGCTGCGTTGTTTTTCAGCTGGTAATTCCTTAAAGACTGAGACAATAGTCGTTTAATATCGTTTGCTCAAATGAACAGTTCCCCCAGCAAATAATAATAATAAAAAAATGTCCCCAAGAAGCCAATTAGACTCTGCAGCTTGTACCCAGCGACGGCCTTTTTAATAGACGCCCTTTTTACAAGCACAGCTGTGTCACCCAGAAGAAAAATCGGCCCCCCTTTCGCTGCTGATATGTAAATAAATGCAGGCGATTGCATATGTAATAGCTCTCTTCCATCAACTGGCTTTAGAAACCCGGTAGGAATACTTCAGATAAAGGAGCAATTTGCGGAAGAGATTTTTCTAAAGAGACTGAGGGATGGTGGAGGGAGGGAGGGAGGGAAAGACGAGGGATGATAAGGGTCAAGAAACATTGACAGAGCCCAAGAGAAAGCACAGCTTTCCAGGAACAAGTGTGTCTACAGGCTTCTCTATGCATGGATGCAGGAGCAGGCGCACAAGTCACTGCAATTCTCAACTAGGGTTACACACACCCCTTCCGGGTCTCTAACTCCTGAGATTTCTTCCCAAGTTTCCATGCTCAGTGTTCTGCTAGTACATCCGTGGATTTAGGGGCCCCTGTATTCTAGGCTTGTATCCTAAATCAAGATCACAAGAGACTTTCGGGGCAAGGGAACACCATCAGGGCAATTATGCCCCCTCCAGTGGCAGTGTTAGAGAGCTATGGCCTCTCCTGCTCAGGACTACTGTTTCTCTTCTTATCATGTAGGGCAGTTCTGCCAACAAGAAGCCACTGAACCTTGATCACTGTACTGGGGCTGAGACACGGACTGTAAGGGACTTGCCTCTGGTGGACCCCACACATTGTCCTTCTGACCACTTTGCTCTTGCAGATAGGGAAACTGAGGCCCAGAGCAAGAGAGAGGATTTTGCTCATGCCCAGGTCTTGCTGTTCATAGACACAGGTCAGATTTGAATAGTGCAACCAGCCCACTGCCCATTTGGCCTCGTGGCTTGTCAGGTATCCATGAAGGCTCTTGGTGACTTGGACAAGGGTCCATGTGACTTTAGTGACCTTGGCCATGATATGAAAGAGGCTGCTGTTTACTGGCTTCAGAACATGCAGTGGCCTTTAGGTTTAGGGTGTCCTTTTCTGAGGTAGAGGAATAGCAGGCCAGCACTGTCCCCTGCCCCGCCCCGAGTGCTGGGACAGACAAAGCCAGACCACAACTTTACTGGAATGTGCTAGGACAATCTGAAAGGGTAGTTACAGCTAGGAAGGCTCCATTAGGAAGCCAGCATCTCTAGACCCAGGCAAGCCTGGTCAGGAGGAGGAAGGGCGTGTAGAGGAAGAGGTAGGAGATACTAGCCAAGCAGGACAATGGATGATAGAAAACAGTAGGTACTTTGGGGGACACAGGCAGCTGGACAGTTGGGTAGCCACTAGTGGGAGTCATTCCTTTAGTACCCTCAGAGACTGCAGAGAGGACCAGGTAGCAGGGTCAGAGTAGAAGGACATGGCTCAACTTAAGGAGAGACGTTCCAGTAATAGAGCCCCTAGCTACTGGGCAGAGTCTGAAGTCTCTGTATCTGGAGCCCTTACCTGTCTTTCTGGCAGCCTGATCATCACACTGGAAGCCTGGGCTTAGAGGATGCTTCCTGGAGTCCCATTACCTTCTGCATCCGTATGTCGTGTGTCGGACTCCTATATGCACAGAACCCCATGGCAATCCTTCCAGGTAGCCCTGTCAGTTCAGGTCTGAGCACCATTCCCCCCTCCCCCCGGGCCTCTTCCCTCCCTCATCCAGTCTCTAACCTCCACAAAACCTAAGATGCCTCTCATCACTTCAGACACCAGCCGGACAGTATCTTCTGAAGCCCCAGAGCCCATCCTGGGGGCTGCTTCCTCACCCCAGGCCTGAGTTGTCCTAGCATGGCTCCTCCCCACCATTCCTTACAGTCCTGTCAGCTCCTCTTTGTGTGTTTGTTCTATAGCAAAAGCCACCTCACTTAGAATCCCCAGGAACATAGGATTGTGCATAGAAAAGAAGCAAGCCCCCACTCCTCCACCCTGCTCCATCAAGGTCGCTGCAGAGACGACACAGTACCTATCCCGTTGGCTTGTTTTCTTTAATCTCATACAAACACAGAGCAGTGCAAATATATAGATGTATGTATGTATGTATATTTAGACGTGTAAGTGTGCAGCTTTCCTTTTTTAACCAGAATGGAATCCCACGGCCTCTGTCCCCAGAGACTCTTGGCTCACGTAATAATCTGCGGAGGCCATCGTTCGGGTCAGCGCACCACGCTGGGCCTCATCCATTTTAATAGCTGCATAATAGCATCTTGCCAGGCCCTGCTCATGTCTTTATCACTGCTGGGCAGTGAGCTTCCTGGAGAGGGTTGGCCTCACTCAGCTCGGTTGCCTCAACAAGATGCGTGAGCCTGTATGTATGCGTGTGTGTATACGTGTTTGTGTGTGTATGTATGTGTATGTGTGTGTGTGAATTCTATACCCTCAGGTATGTATGCACAAGAATGCACACACACGCACATCATACACCACATGGTCCAATGAAAGGACAGTGCCCTTTTGGATGTTGTCCCTTACCCATAGGTCCTGACTTCTCTTCAGCCTTATGACAACATCTTACATCCATCGGGAAGCTCTGAGCTCACAGAACCTTCCACGCGGCAGGGAAATGGATGAGGGTTTACTCACCCAAGGCTGTACTGGCCTGACCTGGGATTTTTTAATAGGACATTTTTCTTTCATGTGCTGTCTGACTACAACATGACAAGATACCACATTGAAAGGTTATACAGAAGACCTTTGAATCTCAACAGTCTGGCCGCTCAAGTCCAAGAGGAAGCTTGGTGGAGCAAGTTCCTCCTGAGGCTTCTACCTTTGGCTGTGCCCACCCATTTTTGCTCTGTTTCCTTAAACACTCAATCCTTTATGCTTCTGGATCACTGTCCCACAGGATCGAGGCCACCCTCTTGAACTCTGAATGTTCTTGGTGAAGGCCTGTCTCCACAGTCAGTTCCCAGGTACTGTAGTTAGGGGTTTCTCCATCCGAATGGGGCATCGTTCAGCCCTTGCTGGCATCCATGCCTGGGTAAATGGATAGGCCCCTTTGTCATGAAGATCTGGTCAAGAGCGTCACAGTATTGTCATGGGAGGACACACATATCAAAGGATTTTCCTGGCCTCTCTCTAACTGTGCTCCAGAGGACCATCAGGTTATGGTAACTTGTGTTTCAGGGCACAGATTGTGTTTCACAGAGCGCTGTGACAGCCTGGGTTTCTTCCTCTCCTTAGTCTATAGTCTAACCTCTCCCACCACACTCGTCTGTGGCTTCTTAATGACAAATGACAACAGGTCTAGGAGGAGAAGGGAACCAAGGGCTCCAAGGATAGTCTTGAGTGTCCCCTCCTCCCTCCCCAGAGCCCACAGAGGCTCCTTGGGATGAGGCTCCTACTCCTCAACCTCACCCATGGTACTTGCCTCCTGCACCCTCCTGATGGCTGTCACATTCCACGTGGATGTCATAAGCCACACAGTCATTTGTTCTCTCTTCATTGACAGTTGACAACTGTGTCATCAGATCCAATTAGAGCTGTCACTCGCTACCAAGGTGTCACAGGGGAAGCAAATTTTAAAAGGCCCTGCAGCAGCCAGGGTCGGCCTGCACACAGACCTGCCAGACTCCAGGCCCCCATCACTCCCGCGCAGTCTCATTTTCCAAAGACACACTAGGGCGTGTGATGGCTATAAGCCAGTTCAACCCCTCAGGCTGCTTCTACCTGGGAAGAAGCTGGTGTAACCACACACTGTAGCAAGCTGGCAAGCAATCTCCTCCAGTTTGTTCACCAGTTATGGGGAAACTGAGTCTATGCTGAGATGTAGTGCAAAAGGAGCCTTCATCCCAGAATCTGGCTGAAGTTCCTCACCAGTTGAAAGTCACAGATTTCAACACAATTAATATTCACCATGAAAGTTGCCAATGTGGAGATAATATTTCTTTTACATAAAGGTATTTCCATAGTGGAGTGTCAACAACAATGAACCGAGCTTAAGGCTTAAGGGTATGTTACCTGCATAGACAGTCTTCTTTCCCCAGATGCAAACTTAAAAATTTATGGAAGTCTCACAAACAAGACTTTTATTTACAAAAAAAAGAAAACAAAAAACAACCCTAACTTCACCTCTAGAATTTACTTTATCTGCTCTGTAATTCCACCCACTGCCCCTTAGAGACCTCCCTGTGATCTCATTTGACAAGCACCTTTGAGGTGAAATTTAGAAGTCACCAGGATTGTTCATGGGACTCTTGTAAAAACACTTGGGACTCCCTTTGGGACTCCTTGTGCTCTAGGGCACGTGCCTTCCACTCTTTCTCTGACCCCATGCTGAAATCTATGCTGAAAACATCTCAGCAAACTCCAGCTCTGCTTCGTGCAGGCTTGCCCTGTCCTTTTCTGTGGCAAAGAATCATCCTGCCTTCACCTGAGGGAACACCTGGGGAAAGAACGCCAGCAGCTGTGGATGGCAGTGTGGAGCTGTGTCTGACTCTGCACCCCTGCTGCGGACTAACAGTGGGCACCCTGACCACCCACAGGACACTGATGGAGCATGAGCAGGAGCAGGTCCTGGGCTAGGGCTTTGGAGAGGGGGCAGCTTTGGTGAAATGGGCTCTGAGGACTGCCCTAGTTGGGGTTTCTATCGCTGTGAAGAGACACCGTGACCACGGCAACTTTTATAAGGGCAAACATTTAATTGGGGCTGGCTTACAGTTCAGGGGTTGAGTCCATTGTCAGAATGGCAGGATGTGGCATGCAGGCAGATGTGATGCTGGGGAGGTAGCTGAGAGTCCTACATCCGGACGCACAGGCAGCAGGAAGAGTCAGCGACACATTTCCCCCAACAACGCACACCTACTCCAACAACACCGCACCTCCTGATAGTGCCGCTACCTATGGGCCTATGGGGGTCATTTTTTATTCAAACCACCACAAGGACCACCAGAGAAGTCATCCTGGAAGAGTCAGGTGACCAAACTAACAGGGTGAGACAAAAGGGATGTGGCAGGAGCAGAAGTTGGGGTACTTCTGTTTCCCCCTACTCCCATTCCTGTAACCAGACCCAAACTGAGCAGCAGGAAGCTGGGGTAGTAAGTACAGAGGAGGACAGATAGCACCAGGACCCTAGGTGGGCACTAAAGCCTCCTCTGGGGTCCTAGACATTGGGTCTGGGCCCCTGAAAAATGTCCTGACATTTTGGAAGCAGCATTGGTGGTTGAACAGAAACCTTATGTGAGTGTCAGGCACGGGCTGAGGCCCTGAGCAAACAACCAGAGGAAAGACACTGGGGTGTGTCTCCAACACTAAAGCAGGAGGCTGAGAATGTGAGTCCTTGGGTGTGGTGTGGGCAGCCTGCTTATTGGCATGAGATGGGCTGAGCTTACGGGATGCCAGGCAAGGGCCTGGTGCACTTGGCACTGGGAACACCTTTCAGGTCCCTCCATCTCTCATTTTTCTTCTCTTTTGTACTTTTTCCCTTCCTGCTTTCCCATCCCTCCATGCCCTGAGCTAATGATAGGCCTGGGGCATGGAGTGAGAGTGGAGCTTGCCGACACACACACACACACACACACACACACACACACACACACACACACACATACACACGCACATGCACACACACGTACACACATATACATATACACATACATACACACACATACATATACACACACATACATAAACACATACACACACGTGTGTACACATCCTTGATCCTTAGAGACTTTCCCCTCCCCCCTGGCCCAGGGTCTTCCAACTGTCCCCATTCTCTTGACCTTGACACCCAAGCTGCTGAGTCCTCTCCGGAGCCCAGGTCAAGACCTCTCCTAGCTGTTTCCCCATCCTTCACCCCATAAACAGAACACCCCTTCCAGCAGTTGCCCTGGGTGATGCAAGCTTAGAAACGCCAAAAATTAATGAAAGGCTGTTCAGGTTTGAAAAGTTCTGGATCATAGCCTTTGCCCCCTGTTTCTCCTTATGTCGTTTGCCCTCTGGGGAACAATGTTTTGTTAGGGAAAGTGGAGTCTGCTCCCTTGAGCTGCTCAACACATTGCTCGTCGAGATAAGCTGATGATGATTGGTGCAACGCTCATCTGCCTCACTCCTGCGCTGCACTTCACCAGGCCTGACCCTGCCTTCGGCGGCACGAAGAGATCTTCAAAGCAGATGGCACAAGGGAGCCTGGGGCAGCCGGCGAGAGCCCAGGCCTGGCCAGAACCATCTGTCCTGCTGTGAGTATCTTGCTGCCGCCAGCCACACATGCACCCTTTCAGCCACATCAGCATTTTGGAAAATGCCAGCTCTGAGCAGGGACCCTCACAGTCTGCCGTGGCTGCCAGCCATCCAATTTTTTGACATATTCTGGCCACTGGAGCTTCATCTGTGCACAGGAAGACAAAAAAGGCCACCAAGTCAAGTTGCTCCCATTTACACAGGTACTGCAAGCTTAGAGGTCATCTTGAGCCCCCCACCCCGTCACCCCTATGACCACTGTAGGGATTCCTCCAGAGGTCAGACTGAAGCCTCTCCCAGGGATCTTGCTTTTCAAAAGCCCTTCTATGGAGCAAGCCTTGTGCCAAATGCCCCACTGGGTGCTGTCCAAGAGAATCACAAAGTGGTCAGGAAACACTTAGAGGCCTAAAGCCTCCCATAGAAGATACTGTAGACAACCAGGCATTGCCCAGCTGTTTGCTCAGGGCTGTCTAATGTAATAGTGGGCAAATTAACATGCATCTCTCTCTCTCTCTCTCTCTCTCTCTCTCTCTCTCTCTCTCTCACACACACACACACACACACACACACGAGAGAGAGAGAGAGAGAGAGAGAGAGAGAGAGAGAGAGAGAGAGAGGAGGGAAAAGAAGGTTTCGAGTCAAAGACTAGCTGTGAAGACAGGCATACCTTGGCTTCAGTAGAGTTAGATCTAGGAGCTCAGATTGATTCCATTCCCTCTCAGACTCCACCCTCTATGTGTGGTGAGCAGTTCTGAGCTTATGTCCTTAAGATCAATGCTCTCTGTGGTAGTCTGAGTGTAATTGACAACCATAACGTCATAAGGAGTGGCACTCTTAGGAGGCATGGTTTTGTTGGAGTGGCCTTGTTGGAGGAAGTGCATCACTGTGGGGGTGGGCTTTGAGGTTTCCTGTGCTCCGGATACCACCAATGTCTCAGTTGACTTCCTGTTGCCTGCAAGGCGTAGGACTCTCAGTCACCACCACATCTGCCTGTGTATTGCCATGCTCCCTGTCATGATAATGAACTGAACCTCTGAAACTGTAAGTGAGCCATCCCAATGAAATGTTTTCTTTATAAGAGTTGCCATGGTCATGGTATCTCATCACAGTAATAAAACCCCTAACTAAGCCTCTCAGAAATTTCAGTTTGAGCTCAGAGGCTGAGATGTTGTACCCAGGCCTTGGGCAGGACCAGGGCAAAAGTCGAGTAGAGTGCCTGTGGAGGGCCAGGGCTGGAGGGCCAGGGCTGGAGGGCCAGGGCTGGAGGGCCAGGGCTGGCTTCAAGGGGAGCAAAATGGCAGTTTCCGACCCTGGACGGCTCGTGGTAGGAAGATGAGGTGAGATGCCAGCCTCACAGCCTAGTCAAAACAGCTGCTCAGAGCCCGAAGCCACACCAGCTGGAGAAGCAGAAGGGCAGGATCTGTGCCTGAGAAACTCATGTACAATGTGTCACATGTCACTGATCAGGCTGGGCACCGTGTTGAGTTTCCATCAACACACACTCAGTGATATGTCGGGTACTGAGCTGATGGCTGCACATCTCAGGTGCTCGACTGCCGGCACTGGGTTCAACCTGCTGCTCCGGTGTTAAGACACCCCTCTGGAAACCCAGATACAGATGGTGCCAGACTGAGGGAAAGCTAGGGTCAGGCCAGTGGGAATGAAGAACGGAGCTGGGGTTAGCCCGTGAGGGTTTCTGAGGAGAGCTGTACGTGAAAGGGGTAGGGCCATGAACTGGGGCTGGGTTCATCGTTGGCTACACCAAGAGACCAAGGCTAGCCATGGGCTCTTCGAGACCCTGTCCCCAAACAAGAGGAACAATAAAAGATCCCACTGCTAAGAAGACATAGCAAGTTCAGTGGAGGTGACACCTGTAACAAGGCAGGCAGGTGTCTGTGGAGGAGATCCCAGAGAGACAGGCAGGGTTCAGAGGACACAGTGAGGAAAAAGTTGGGGACAGAGCTCAGGGTGATTGAGGTTGGTGCACTTTCAATTCTGACATTCCTACCTGTCTTCATTGACCTTCAGGGGTCAATCTGGATCCCAGAGAGACCCCAGAGAACTGGCTGACCGTAAACAAAGGAGAAGTTCAGGGCTCCCAGTGAGCCTGTGGGTCTAGGTCCCCCCCCACACACAAACATGAAACCACTTTTCTGCAGATAATGCTCCTCTGAAAATTACCCAGGTCCCTGAGTAGATCTGTACCTGAGCAAGGACACTTACTATTGTCATTTGGCCCATGATTCTGCACATAGAGCAAATTGACTTTTTGGGCCTTGCCCCAGTCAGAGGATGCTCCCCATTTTTGCCTATGCCAGAAACCACTTTAGAAAGCATGGGTGTGGTCAGTAGGAAGGATTGTTTCTGACCATAAGGGACATTGAACAGATTTGTACATCACATGCCCACGGGGCCTTCACCCTGAGAGAGACCACTTTCTGAGTGTTGCTCACAGTCAGCTGGCTGTCCCACCTTCCTCTATATGGGTGGGACATCCTCACTGTCCTTGTTGAAGATCCTGCCTGAGGTCTACACATTGCGAAGTGTGGTCACTCAGTCTACCCCTGTGGCTGCTGGTGTCCTCTCCTTGAGAATAAAAGGTCGTCTTCACTGACAGATTCTGTGGCCAGTTCTTATCTTTGGACCAAGAGTGAGGTCTTAATGAGAAAAGTGGTTCATCTCTATAACCCCAGCCACTAGGAAAACTGAGGTAGGAGGATGGCCTCTAATTTAAGGCTATCCTTGAATCTAGGTTTCAGGAGTTCCAGGCCAGCTTTAGCTAGGCTACAGAACAAGACCATCTCAGGCGAAGAAAGAAAGAGGAAAGCTCTTAAGTCCACCCGAAGGTCACAAAGGTGTTTTCCAGATTATAAAGGTTATCTTTATTGGTTATCTCTCTGGCTGATGTAAGGTTCATCTGGAGTTTAGCTATCATGAAGTGAGGGATAAAATGTTTTCTATTGCTCCACACTTGCCAACATCTCCCACACCTACTTAACAAATGGCTTACCCTTTCTGCCATGTCGTGGCCACTTCTCCACGCCCTCTTCTCTCCCGGCCTTGCCGTCTTCCTTGACAGACCCACAGTCCCTAGCGCTTGTGGCTCCCCATTCCCTTTTGAAGTCCAGTGAGTGAGTTTTTTCTCCATCCCTCTCCCCCAATTTTTTTGCACATCTTTTTCAAAATGTTCTAATCTATTCGTAGGCTTTATTTTTCTATGCATAAATTGGAATCTATTTTTCCAGTTCTAAAAATGCTGACTGCGAGTTTGATCAGATAATGTCGAGCCTGGCTGATCTGGGGGAGAAGCTGACACCTTAGCACAATGGTTGCCTGGGCCTGACATGGTTGCACTAGTCAGCACTTGCTGTGCTAATGGTGCATAACAAAACCTGCAGGCCCAGCGCTTCGCAAGGGCAAACAACATGGCTGTCGGTGGGGCTGTGGAGCTGTGAGCCTGGCTGGTGAGACTTCTAGAATGAAAAACTGATTCCAGGGTCCCATTTCCTCTGGGCCAGTGGACTGGCCAGGGAAGGCTTCCTGGTGACCAATAGAGCAGGAAAAGAGCTCAAGCCAAGCAGTGAGTGGCTGAGGACCCCCCCCCCCCCCGGCACACACACACACACTGCTCTGACACCTTTTGTCAGTTGAAGGTGGCCAAGTGGACGAAGTCCACATCAGCTAGAACATTCCCCAGGTTCCTTGGTAGGGGACATGGTACCTAACACCCTTAGAGAGGAGCACAGTCTTAAAACAGATATTCCATCCCCCATGCAAAGGAATCTTACTTAGCCTTGTCTTTTCCACTCTTCCTTAGACTTTCCGCTGCTTCTCCGGGTGGTGTGGATTAATAAGGTGACTTCAAGGGCTACCCATGTGCCTGGCTCCCTCCTTCTGGCTTAGTGACACCAGACTGGGGCAGGTGACAAGATAGAGACATGCAGGGGCCAAGTGTATATGTGTACACACGTGTGTGTGCTTATATGTGATTTGGGGACATGGGATGCAAGGAAGCCCACTGTGTCTGTGTTTCTATAAGAAATAACAGGACAGAAGGAACCAGCTCCTCCAGCATGGTTACAAATGTCAGCCCAAGTTGATGTCCAGATCACAGAGAAAGGGCTTCAGCTCAAGCCAAGGCAGCAGGTTTCTCCCTGTGGAATTTCCCGGGAGGGAATGGCTCCATCTGGGCTCCTAAGATGCCCTTGGCAGTGAAGCCTAGGCTGCTGCAGACGGTTGGCCTAGGCATGGAAGGCCTGGACTAGGGCCCTGGAAATTCCAGATGGTAACCAACTTGCCTTCTAAAGTACTCTTCCATGTCTAGCAGCAAAACGAAGGCCTAGCCTCTCCCACCCGCGTACAGTCTCCACAGGCCCGTGCTGAGGCAGCAGCTAGAGCTGTGTCCTGGACCCCGAGCCTGCTTCAGCAGCAAGTCTATCTAGGGAATTCCCAGGCTATGTGTCCCTAAACAAAGCTCCTAGTAGGGACTTCAGATGGGAAAGGGCAGAGAATGAAAACAAGGTGAGGTGGGCATGGCCCTGGGAAGAGGACGTCTGTGCTGAGCACACCAGCTGGAGCCAGCTGGGGTTTCCAATGGGAATCCAAGGTCAGGTATGCAAAGCAGAAAGCAGAACTGAAGGAGAAGTGTAGGGAGGAGCCCTTTCTCAAAGCCTACAGGCAGCATCCTGAGTCCCCACCCACTGCGTTCCCTATGTTCCGATCTCCACCTTTGTTCAACTCTCCCAACATATGTATTACCAAGGTGTGCTTGGGCACCCCATGCCTAGTACAGGAGGTAAACAGGTGCTTGACGGGACTCTTGGGTAGTGTGGCTGCCTGCAAGCTGCAGGAGGACCATTTTTGGTGCTGAAGTCCTCTGTGCCATGCGTGGAGTCTTCAGTGGTATATCTGCCAGTATGTTGCCCTGTGAACTTACCTGCTGGTGTGGTTGTCTTTGGGTCACCCGTACTCCTGTAAGTAACCACAATAAACTCCTCAGCTTTTGTGTCTTATCTGAACCTGTCTTCTGATCTGGTTGGGGATCTCCCAGACAACAGCTGTCTAGGTAGGAATAAATTGGACTCAGACCAAGTAAGAGCCACAACAAAGGTATCCGCCAGTATAAACAAATTTCCTGTGAGAGACACCCAGTTACACCCAGAATTTAAGATACTAGGTTAAACTTGGACAGAATTCTTTCTTCACCCTGCCCGTGCCTGGCTCTTTAGGAAAAGTCACCTGACAGGGAACCAGGCAGGCAGTAGCTTTGCACAAATTTGGTGGTACAGAGGACAGACAGGAAGTTAGGGCTTCACAGAGCTGCTACTAACTAAATGAACAAGGCTAATAATAATTCAGAAGGTGCCCTTAACTGTTCTGTCTAGTACGTGGGATAATCGCCTGCCCCCATATCTTCTCAGGGAAGAAGCAAGGTCAAAAGTAAATCCTTAAGCTCAAGATCACAGCACATAGAAGACAGGAAAGCCCCATGCCTCCATTGGGCGGGACACATCTGGCTGGTAACAGGGTTGGCACCTCATGTTCTCACAGACTTCAAGGTAGACTTGTCTCCTATTGATTCTTATCAAAATCAACTATCTGGACAGGTGAAGGTGCTGGGATTGCCAAGGATGGTGTAGCTCTGACAGCCACGAGTCCTGAACACCCCAGCCTCTGTCTCGTCGCATGCTGTCCCTCTTTGGGAAAAGTCAGTTCTATCTTTCTCTACTCAGCATCCATCCACTGCTCCTTCTCCACCTGCACCCAGAGGGGATCACGGCTGCCGCTCTCCACCTGGACGGGGCAGAGTCTCTCCCCACAGTCTAGCAGTCCCACTCTCAGAGCACCTGCCTTCGTGTTTCCATGGCAACCATTCACCCCCTGCAGGAGGTCTCAGCGGGTGCTCCTCGGTTCTGTATCCCCCCCCCCCCTCAAGTTCTAGCACAGAGCAGGTGCATGCAGGATGCAGCCGGAACAAGCATGGGAGGAAAGAAACTCCATTGTCGTCCACAGAACCTGGATGAACTCCCACTCTGCCCAGCTGAACCAGGCTCAGGACTCTAAGGAGCTATAGGGTCAGAGAAGGGAAGGGCAGGGCTTTCTATGGAGGCCAGGGAAAAATGCAGAATACACACACACACACACACACACACACACACACACACAAGTCAGGCTTACACACGCCATTCCATCTGTCTCTTCGACTCTTCCTGAACAAGCTTGGAAACAGGGACTACATTCTCCTAGCCAGGAAATGGAGAAAGTCAGACACTTTTACTAGACTGTCATCTTAGAATTAGAACTCCAATCTGGGTCTACCTTGCCTCTGAAGGAGCAAGAAATATCCAGAAGGATAGGTCTAACGAGTCATATGAAGGACACTTGAGATCATGCTCTCTTTCCTTTGAAGGTGAGATTATAATTGGAAAGCATGGTTGTGCCGAATCTGCCCCTTAGGCCCTGTAGCACAGGAGTAGTGGGACTCGAAGAGACTATGGTGGTCACACCGGGGTGGGGGGAGACTTAGTGAGGCTGTGGTGGTCACACCAGGTTGTGTGTGTGGTGGGGAGAGACTTAGGGAAGCTGTGGTGGTAACACCAGGGTGTGGAGGGGGGACTTAAGGAAGCTGTGGTAATCACACGGGGGTGGGGGAGGAAGACTTAGGGAGGCTGTGGTGGTCACACTAGAGTGGGTGTGTGGGGAGAGACTTAGGGAAGCCCTGGAAAAAAATGAGACCAGGTGGAGCTGAGCTCATATGAGTAACAACATTGGCTATGGTAGAACTCAACTAATATTTATTTAAGAAATCCAAATGTTTGTGTTGTCTGTACTCCAAAGCACCACCAAATTGTTCCTCATTTTGACTGGACTTTGTACAAGCAGCCTGGACAAATTAGGACCAAAGATGACTTTACAGAAATAATCCAAGTAATTGCTTCAGTTCAGAATTTTTTTAAAAAAAAAAAAGGCATAAAAATCATGTTTGCCAGACCCCCAGAGTGTGCTCAGGACCAAATTAGGTTGTGTGAAATTGAAAATTCAGAGGACAGGAGCACTCAGCCTGCTTATGGGAAAGCTAATTGCTTGAAACAGATGCCCACCGCAGCTAGGGCACTATGTAATAGCCCAACCCAACACAGCTGACAGCCCGAGGGCTGGGGAATGCCAGAGAAGGTTCTGCCTGAGGATACCAGCATGGTCGCCCAAGCACAGGGAGCGTAGAGGGGAACCAAGGCATGCCTCGAGCCCAGGCAGGAAGCCACACCACTCATGCTAAGATCAAAGAGAAACGTGGGCTCCCTCTGATGTCTCTGTCATTGCCCTAGCCTCACAAAGACAGAGGTTTAGAAACCAAACAGGAAGCAGCTGCACAGAGCAGGAAAGCAATAAGGAGCTCTGGCAAGAGGTTTGCAGAACCCAGAAGAGGATACCTGGGGGAGGGGGAGATAAGGGCCCAGGAAACTTCCCCCCTGAAAGATGTATTAGAGCTCTGGGGACCAGACTAAAGACGAGGTGTTGTAGACTAACCTAGCTGGCATCCAGAACCAGCTTCAAAACACCTCAGCTCCTGCCGGGACCAACATCTTCCACTCCACCCTGTGGGCCGGAGATTACAGATGCCTAGAGAAGGCGACCTCATGAAGAGCCGTTCGTGCGCAATGTTCAACAGTCGATCAAAACATATCAGGCGTGAAATGACTTGGAAAGAAAAACAAGACAATGGAAACAGGCCTGCACAGAATCTAGATTTCGAAGTTTGCAGACACAGATTTTTAAAATCACTTTTATTAACGCATTCAAGAAAATGCATGACTAAATTGAGAATTTTATCAGACAGCCAGTAAAACCCATCTGCTGAGAAACATAATGACTTGAAGAGAAGAATCTTGTGAGTACCAGGGACCCGGGCAGGATATCACAGCCACTCACAGAGGAACTTTAATAGAACAATGACCTGATAACAGAAGACTACGGAATTATAAAAAAGACCACTCGGAACACAGAGACCAAAACTTCAGGGGAGGTCTTCCTTTAGCAGGACTACAGCACCCCATCGAGGAAGGCATTGGGAATAGGAGACCCCAAGGCTGCAGATCCAGCCTCACAGAAGATGCATGGCCACTCCTAAGCGGGAAAGAGCCTAGAAGCCAAGCAGCCTCTGCGCAGTAGGTCAGTGCCTGCAGAGCAGGTGACGAGGCCACCCAGGGAGGGCTGTGCTGCCTTTTGCTTTTGTCAGGGAAGCATGGTGACTCACTGGGAGAGGAGAAGTGAGGGGAAGGGTGAGTGTGGGTAACGGTGCCGAGAACTGGCAGGCTGCACACACATGTAAAACAGAAATACATGAGAAGCTCCCAGCTCCCAGAATGGGAAGTGGCTTATATTAGACTAACCTTCTTGCCAAAAGCAATTATAAACCCTGGGGAAGGATTTAAATGGCTGTTGGAAAGCACCGGCGAGTGACTAAAGCAGGCAGAAGCTGGAGGCAATGCCGCCCCAGAGATCAGGGATTTAATTTGGGCAAACTCTGCATTTGTCTGGCCTTTCTCCCAGGGGAATCCCCAGTCACAGCCCACAGCAGGTGTGAACTAGGTGGCAGCAGGCTGGTGGGGGCTGTGGAGTTAAGAGCTGTGTTCAGGACTTCAGGAGGCTGGAGGTGACTAAAATCCCCTGCAGTGTGAGAGATCACATGGTAGGCTTTGTGTTACTAGATAACACACACACACACACACACACACACAGAGAGAGAGAGAGAGAGAGAGAGAGAGAGAGAGAGAGAGAGAGAGAGAGAGAGAGGCCTACACATGCTTGCAAAATATCAAAGGTCAAAGGGACTGAGCAGAGAAGTCAGCAGCTGACTGCCTGACTGCAGCAAAAAGAGGGTTAGCTCGGGTTTCACTACTTCCCAGGACCTAAATAAACACCAGGAGTAATCAGCAGAAGCCCTAATGGAAGCAGTTAGGATTTAAGCACTATACCCTAGGGCTGGGCATGGTGGTGCACACCTTTAATCCCAGCATTTAGGAGGTAGAAGTAGGCAGATCTCTGAGTTGGGGGCCAACCTGTGGCCTACAGAGTGAGTTCCAGGATGGTCAGGGCTCCAAAGGGAAACCCTGCTTTGAAAACAACAACAAAAGAAAGAGAAAAGAGAGAGAGAGAGAGAGAGAGAGAGAGAGAGAGAGAGAGAGAGAGAGTCAGACACAGAGAGAGAGAGAGAGAGACAGAGAGAGACAGACAGACAGACAGACAGACACACAGAGAGAGAGAGAGACAGACAGACAGACAGAGAGACAGAGAGAGAGAGAGACAGACAGACAGAGAGAGAGAGAGAGAGAGAGAGAGAGAGAGAGAGAGAGAGAGAGAGAACTGCATTCTAAAGCTGACTCTAACTGCAGGATCAGGATGCATCCGACTTTTCATCACTGTGACAAAATGCCTGATGGAACAACTTCAAAGGAAAAGTTTCTTTTAGCTCATACTTCCAGAGGTCTCGGTCCCCTGGCTGCCTGGTTCCATTGTCGTTGGAATGCGGTGAGGCAGAGCACTTCATAGTGAGGAGCTTGTGAGAGAGCAGAGCTGTTCTCACCATGGTAGGGAAGCAGAGAGAAAACAATGGCATCATCTAGTTCTTGTTTCCTTTCATTCTGTCTGGGCTCCCAGCCACCCACAGCCAGGCAGGTGTTTCCCTACCTCAGTTCATCTCTGGAAACCCAATCATAGGCACAGGCAGGGGTGTGCTTTATGGATCTTCTACCCATGAGTCAAGCCAGTCTAGTTGGCAATCAAAATAATCCTTTAATCCCCTTTAAAAGAAAACTTAGTACCCTCCCGAGAAGGTGTTGAAAACCAGAGACCCAACAATTCAGCACTCACATGGTACCAGAGAGAGGCGGAATCAGAAGAAGAAATCAAAGGTAGAAACAAAGCCATGTAGGGCGTAGATGTTGGATAGGTGAAAATAATTTTGACGTATGGATGGTGATGCTGTGTATCAAGGGGGAAACACGTGTGTGTAAGGCGTGAAGAAGTGGGAAACCTGGGACAATTCAGGGGATGTCTGGAAACTAGTGGGAAAACCAACTCAGGCTGCCAAGCTTTAAAATGAAACAGTGGTGTAGGGGGGATGGGCGAGGCATAGTCAGGGTGGTTCTCCGGAGGACTAGAATCTGAGCTCAGGTGTACTGTGAATCAAGACTGAGGGATGTCAATGACCCACAGGGCAACAGGGAGCTAACACACACACACACACACACACACACACACACACGCACTTGAACAAGACAAAGGAGAGAATGCGGATCATCCATCTTTAACGCATGGTAGCAGAAACTTCTCAACGGTATCTAAAACATCAATCTTTTAATCCGAGGAATTCGACGAAGTGAGGTGACTTGGAGAGCAGAGGAGCCTGAAGACCTGAGTGTCATCGTATGACGCATGATGGAAGGGAGAACTTGTCCTTTAACCTGTGGTCACACACTAATAACAGGTAAAACTTGAAAACTAAGAGAAACTCAGTGAAATGAAGGGGGATGGGAAAGCACAAAGGAAAGGCAGTGAAGCCACCAGACATCAGAGGTAGAGGCAGGAGTGAATGTTGTCTCCCACAGAAGACAACCAACACAGCCGGTTTGACTCCAGGAAGTATGAGGCCGGAGGACGACAAGATGAGCCATCTTTACGTCTCACCCCAGACATCTGTACCCAGACACGATGCCTTTAACACTGAGGGTCGAGTAAAAATGTTTTCACAAATATGAGAATAGAAGCCACTATCTTACATCCCCATACGGGAAGAGAGATAAAATCCTTTCCACCAAAGGAGAAATGAGAGGTGCCCCTTGGTGAGCTAAAAGGTGGACGAGCAGTGACTTTCTCCTTAAATTCTTGAAAAGCCAGTTGAGAAATCAAAGGCAGAAAGAGAAGAAGTACAGAACGGAAAGGCGTCCTTTGCAACTCCGAGGGAAGGAGAGGCTGCAGGCATTGACGGACTGGGGCTATTTGCAAGGCAAAATGAGATACACTCATCTTCCGGCCAGACACCAAATAACGACTTTACAGAGGGCCTAAGCCTTGGTCTGACCCAGTCCCTGGCTCAGACGCCCATGTGCAGGAAGGCAGAAAGGACAGAGGCGGGTGTAGAGAATGCTATCGGCAACATCCAGCCTGGAGGGAGGCTGTGTGTCGAGGCGCCAGGCTCTCCTGCAGATAATGGCTGTGAGAGAAAAGAAATAAGAGGGTGCAGAAAGCTGAAAAGACATGTCAGATTTTCAAAAAATCATTCGGGGGCTAAGCTGTAATGTCCAGGAATTCACATTTGAATGATAAAACCAGGCTTTTAGATACTCATCCCCATGGGAGTCAGGCTGATGCTTACAGGAGAGTGAATGGGGTGGCTGCAGCGGGGCTCGTTCCTGCGGGAGCAAGCTCTCTTTCTTGAATTCGTGTTTGCTGGAGAAAAAAAAAACACATTGCCCATACATTTGTTTTATTTGATTTTCTGTATGTGTTCTATTCCCCAATATGGTATTTAAAAAAATAACCTGATACTTTAAAGTATGAACAGCAATGCAGTATGGATTGTTTGGGTATTATTAGTAGTAGTATTACTGTTACCATTAGTATGTTTGAAGCACAGCGATGGAGCAAATTTATTTCTGCTCATAGTTCAATGCTCAGTCCGGCATGGCAGGAAGGTCGAGGCAGGAGCCTGAAGCAGCTGCTTACATCACGTTCACAAGCATGAAGCGGCGTGATGAATACATGTCTCCTTTTATGTACTCCTGGATTTCAGCCTCGGAATAGTGCCACCTCCAGTGGGAGACTCATCTCAGTTAGCACAATGAAGATAATCCTCTTCAGGCATGACCAGAGAAGCCAGTGTAGGCTCCCGGGTCTACACTGTCACAGGGGTTCTGACACGTGTGGACTAAAAGGACTGTGGCTGGGTGTGATGAGGACTAGAGAAAGGATGGCCCTAAGGACCACAGCTTGACCCACTCAGGATCCAGCAAGCAGGAGTCACAAGGGCTTCCTTTCTCCACAGGGAGACTTTAAAGTCTGAAGGGTTCAGAAGGCCTCACCTTGCCCTGTAGCAACACTTAGCTTTCTCTAGATTCAATGGTGGCCTTGACTCTCCAGACTTCAGGGAAGATGTGGAAGGGTTCACTGTGTGCAAGTAATCACGGGTGAGTCCCATAACACAGCTCAAGGATGTCCGTAGAAAATCAAAAATCTCCACCATCCCATAAACCAAAGTCACTGTATACCAACCAAGACTCACACTCATGCAAAGAAACAGGAAGGCCTGACCAAAGGGATGGGGCAGAAAAGCTCCGAGACCAGGACACAGCACTGACACGGATGTTAGCAAGAGCATGCAAAGACACTAGATGGTGTGACTATGTTCGTACCGAGGCAGAGAAGTAAGGGCTGATCAAGCAAAGCAATCAGACACAGACGTGTGAGTACCTGAAGTAATTCCCGAACTGGAAACCACCACATCCCCAAAGGCAGGAAAGAGAGAATGAACAACAGACAAATATATTAGCAGGATAGATAGAAACCAAAATGAAAAATACCATTAAATCGAGTGTTACTGATAATTAATATTTATTTTATTTAGTAATTTTATGCCTACATGTAGGTGTGGATGTTTGTGTGCATGCATTGCATGTGTGTGTTTGTGTGTATGTGCATTTGTGTGTGTGTGTTTGTGTGTACGTGCATGTGCATTTGTGTGTGTTTGTGTGTACGTGCATGTGCATTTGTGTGTGTGTTTGTGTGTACGTGCATGTGCATTTGTGTGTTTGTGTGTATGTGCATTTGTGTGTTTGTGTTTGTGTGTATGTGCATTTGTGTGTATGTGTGTGTGTTTGTGTGTACGTGCATGTGTATTTGTGTTTGTGTGTATGTGCATGTGCATTTGTGTGTGTATATGTGTATTTGTGTGTGTGTATGTGCATGTGCATTTGCGAGTGTGTGCATTTATGTGTGCTTGTGCATTTGTGTGTGTGTGTGTGCATTTGTGTTTGTGTGTATGTGCATTTGTGTGTGTGTTTGTGTGTATGTGCATTTGTGTGTATGTGTGTGTGTTTGTGTGTATGTGCATGTGCATTTGTGTTTGTGTGTATGTGCATGTGCATTTGTGTGTGTGTGTGCGTGCGCGTGCGCTTGTGTGTATGTGTGTGTTTGTGTGTATGTACATTTGCGAGTGTGTGCATTTATGTGTGCTTGTGCATTTGTGTGTGTGTGTGTGTGCGTGCGCGTGCGCTTGTGTGTATGTGTGCATGTGAGTACATGCCGTGGCACATGTTGGGTGGTCTCTCTTCCACTATGCACTGCCTCCAAGGAACATTAGGGGACAGCGTCCCAGACTCACACTCTACCAAGAAGAGGCCATTGCTGTATCAGTATCATACAAAGTGGCCTCCAGAGCAGAGAATGGCACCAGGTACTTAAAGATGGTTTTAAAAGGAATAAAGTTGACAATCCCAGATGTCTCTGCACCTAACAGAAACCACAGTGTGTGAAGAGAACAAAAGGATAGACCTGTCTTAAATGCTCTTCCTCTCCACCCACTGCTCTCAGGACAAATAGAGGGATGGCCAGTGTCTGGGTCCAGTCCCAACATAAATTGTCTCTCGGACCAGTGTGGAGGCGTGGGAATAATTGAGACACAATTTACAAGGCAGTATCAGGAGGGAGTCCCAGGGTTCATTCAAATCCTGAAGAGCACCTGCATTTATTATCCAAACAGCTTTTATATCAAAAGGTTAACTGAGGGGGAAGTTCATTAGCATTCTGTTTCTGGGGTAGTGGGACTAAAGTCACGTCCGCAACTATGGCTGCTCTGTCACATAGCCTGGATTAGCACCTCTTCCCAGGTGACCTCTGTAATTACAAAGAAAGGAGCAGGACGATATTAGCATATCCTGATCTTATGTTTAGGATGGTGACATCCTGTCTGGACGGCTAGGTGACCACCTCCTGTGTGGTCAGATACAAGCTGGCCTGAAAGTCTGGCCGCCATACAATGTAGGGCCTGTATAATAGTGACACACGGGCAAGGACAGAAAAGAGACATGCTGGACACATACCATTTACCTAGCACATTCTTTTGGCCTGCATATGGAGCAGTCACACAATAGACCACTTTATGGGTCACTGAAACCTGACCTTGACATGGTCACCTGTGATGACTTGAACATATCTGTCTGAAAACTTCAGGCTCAAAGGACAACACAGAGAGGTGGGGCCTTGAGAGGATATAGACCAGTGGTTTTTCAACCTTCCTAATGCTGTGACCCTTTAATACAGTTGCTTGTGTTGTGGTGACCCCCCCAAACATAATATTATTTCTGTTGCTACTTTATAACTGCAATTTTATTACCATTATGAATCATAATGTTTATATCTGATATGCAGGGTATCTGATATTTGACCCCTGTGAAAGGGTCGTTCGATCCAAAGGGGTCTTGGCCCACAGGTTGAGAAACACTGGTATAGCCTGTGAGGACCACTGCCCTGTGAATGGTCTTATGTCTTCATAGAGAAGGTCTTAAGCTATGTTCTGCCCAATGGCCTACCGCCTTCCACTGCTTGAGGCTAGAGTCTCTCACTGTAGGAAGATTTAGTCTCCACTGACATGGACCTCACAACCTCCATGACTGGGAAAGACGGACTCCTTAGGTATTATCCAGACTCGGGTATTTAATTCTAGCTGTGCCAATGGAGAAGAATGGTCAAGGATAGGATACACGGTACATTCATTAACTGCGAGCAACTCAAACCAGAAATCAGTAACAACATGGACCCCAGAAAGGCCCCAAATGTTTTAAATGCTAAGGACATATTGATAAATAGCTCAGACACCAAAGAAGAAGGCCAGAGAGAGATGTAAACATGTGCTGGGGAGACTAGGAAGGAAAGTGGAGCGTATCTGGTGTGCAAGGCAATGCCGACCAGAAGGCAGAGGGATGCGGAAAGACCTAGGCTACCAAGAAAGGTGTCAACTTAGAGTCCTTAAAGAAGCACATGAAGGCAAAAGAATTCAGCTGAAGTCAAGCAGAAATCAGGAAACAAAGAGAGAGGAATCTGACCCAGAGAGCAGAAAAACAGCGAAGCGATCAATGAAGTCACAGCTGATAGTTTTGAAACCATTTCTGCCCATAACCAGATCAATGAGGAAAAAAGCAGCAGCGAACTGTAAATACCAAGGGCCAGGAAGATGACGTCAGGACTGGGTATCCAGACACTGAGGGGATATCCAGGAAATATTGTGAACTCGATTCCAATAACTTTGACAGAAAAAAAAAACCTGCCCACAGATCCCTTCAATAAACAGCCAAGTCTCCCTAGGAAACAGCCTTTCGCAGGCTGGAAGGAGCTGGGCTTGCCCAGTGGCCCTTCCCATAAAGGACTCTCTCATTCTATTTGAAATGGAGAAAGATGGGCCTTTCCAAAGACCACAGCAGCTTATAGCAAATTCCCAGATGGGGAAAAATAAATGTTCCCTCCTTCACACCGCCTGACAGTGGTTTACAAACCATGCTGGGTCTCCAGTTCCAGATTTTAATCCTAAATGGGGAAAGCTAGACAGTGAATCCTCGAGAAGGTAGTAGGCCCTTTCGTTGTGACCTTAAAGGCATTGTTAGGGAGGAAGAGAGTCATACATTGTATTCTGTTAGAATCTATCCTTTATGTTGGTCAAAAGGCTTGTATTTTAAATAAAATGTCAGTACATTAATGGAGAAACCAGGCTACCCATCTTTTTTAAATGACAGCAAATGGCTTGTCACAGGAGCAACAACAAAACAGATAGTCAACAGAGTGCTGGGCCCGTTACTTATTAGAAACACACCCATTAAGATTACAGAACAGTGTTTTATCCAGAATGGTTAACTAATGTTTGAATGCGCGTGTGCACATGAGTATGTACATAAAGACCCTGGTGGTGTTCTCTGCTACCTGTCCAGCTTAGTTTTTGAATCCATCTGTTGCTGGGACCTGGAGCTCTCAGATCAGACCTGGCTGGCTAGCCAGCAAGCTCCAGAGGTCCTCCTGCCTCCCCAATCTCGGTGCTAGGATTACAGGCTCACACCACCACATCTGGCAAATTTTTCCAAGCTTTTGCTCAAACTCAGGTGCTTTTGCTCAAACTCAGGATCACACAGTGAGCACTTTGCTTGCTACCTGAACTAGCTCTCCAGCCCCTGCTAAAGTATTTTACTTATTCCATAGTGCTGGAGACCAAACCCCACGGCCTCAAACATGAGCAAGTGCAGCATCCCTGAGCCACATCCCCAGGAGGAATGGCATAGATGTGCATGGCTGTAACACCAGAGGAGAAAGATGGCCTTCTCAATGGGGTATGTGTGTGGCATCAGGCGACTTAAGGACATCGGTTGCATTACTATTCCCGTTAGTGTGTCGTCAACTTGCTGCAAACCTAGACATAGCTGGGAAGAGGGAATCTCAACCGAGGAAATACCTCCATAAGACTGGTCTGTAGAGCAGACCGGGTTCCCTGCCCTATGGGGAGTCCAAGGACCTCCCACCTCCTTCCAGGTCTGGTAAGGTGACCATCCAAACAGCTGAGAGAGGGAGTTGATTGGGGGAGGGGGAGGGATATGGGAGGCGGTGGCGGGGAAGAGACAGAAATCTTTAATAAATAAATAAATTTTAAAAAGACTGGTCTGTAGGCAAGTCTATGGGAGTATTGTCTGGATTAATGATCTGTTATGCACGGTGCCACTGTGGGCAGGTAGTCCTGGACCGTGTATAGGAAAGCTGGCTGGGCAAGCCATGAGGGCAAGCCTCCTTCTATGGCCTCTACATCAACTCCTGCCTCCAGGTTTCCGCCCTACTTGAGTTCCTGCCCTCATTTCCCTCAGCAATGGGGTGTGACCTGAAAGTTGTGAGCTGAAATAAACCCTCTGCTCCCCAAGTTGTTTGTGGTCACGGTGTTTTGTGACCGCAATAGAAACCCCAACACACATCATCTATTTGACTTCTAGCAATCCTGCCCTGGGGCTGCAAGAGGGAACTGCAATAGTCGAGGAAGTCTAGCCGTGTTCTCCCAGGTTAGGACTGAGCAGATGAAAGTCCTGGATTTGAACTCAGAACTCAGTTGAGAGCAAGGTATTTCAGGACTTGATCCTTCAAGCTGACATCTCTTTTCTACCAAGAGATATGGTCACAAAAGTCTATAGCTGCTGTATTTGTAACAGCCAGAAAATTAGAGCCAATTACACTGCCTGTCAACAATGCCACAGATAGAGACATGAACCTCCATGTGTTCACATGGTACACAATGCAGTCACAAAAGAGCAGCTCCTTCTGCAGTAGTTGGGGAAGGAAGGAGGCGCAAGAGAGCATCCAGCTGGCAGGAGGCATGGAGGGCTCAGGACCTGCTGTCATTCAGTTCCTATCCTGCTTGGTTTGGGCTGTGATGTCTATCAGCCTGTTTGTTCACTTATGACGTTGACATCTTTTAGAATGTTTATTCTGTTTAAATAAGATGTAAATATTATTTGAACTAGCCAACAACAGGATTCGAACCGTGCCACATGGATGCCCCACAGAGTTCTGAGTTCAAATCCAGCAAGAACAGCAACATGGCCATAAATCAACAGTGTTGCTTGAGTGTGAACAAACAGCACAACTGATCCTGCAAAGTCAACATCTGGTCTACAACTCAGGCTCTAAGAGAGAGAAACTCAAAAGCCAGTAGTGAGGCTGGGTCTCAGCTGAGAAGGGGGGCTCTGGATCCAGCTGCCTGGAAGGGAATCTGAGCCCCAACGCCTGCAGCTGCCTGACCTTGGAAGTTACTCAACATTCTGTTCTCTGCTTCTTCGTCTATGAAATGCACCTAATGATGTGAGAATTCCCCTAGTTAAGACTTAGAAAGCACACAGAACGTGCCATCTCTGTGTTGGTAATTATTCTAATTAGAGCTCGGGGAAGGAAATCCTGTAGGTGGCAAGCTGTGGGAAGACTGTGAGATAAGGGGGGACCTCAGGTGGCTTCAGGTGGATGAGACTTGAGGCATCTTAATTCGGGGGAGCTGGGGCTTGCTCGTTGTTTCCCTTCCCCAGTGTCTAAACAGGATTCCCTGCCAAGAAAAATCAAAGATGCTGGCAGCCCAGCTTTGAACTACCCTCTTCCATTTCCTGAGGAGGGCCCTCCTAACTAAGAGGCAGGGCCCCCTTCCCGGTTCTGGGTGGATCAGAGAGATGGGTTGCAGTGCCAGGCTGATTCTGCCATGAGATGGGAGGGGCCAGGTCGGTTCTGTTTGAGATGGAAGGAGCCAAGTTGTTGCTGTCTGAGATAGGAGGGTCCAGGTTGACTCTGCCTGAGATGGGAGGGGCCATGTCAGTTCTGCCTTGAGATGTCAGGGGCCAGGTTGCTGCTGCCTGAGATGGGAGGGAGTAAGGTTGGTTCTGCCTTGAGATGGGAGGGGCCACACTGCTGCTGTCTGAGATGGGAGGGTCCAGGTTGGTTCTGCCTTGAGATGGGAGGGGCCACACTGCTGCTGTCTGAGATAGGAGGGTCTAGGTTGGTTCTGTCTGAGATGGGAGGGGCCAGGTTGGTTCTGTCTGAGATGGGAGGGCCCAGGTTGGTTCTGCCTGAGATGGGAGGGGCCAGGTTGGTTCTGTCTGAGATGGGAGGGTCCAGGTTGGTTCTGCCTGAGATGGGAGGGGCCAGGTTGCTTCTGCTTAGCTCCCCAAGCCACCCCAATATACTCTGCACTCACTCTCCCATCCTCGCCAGGTTCTGTTGCCCAGGAATCCAGGGCCTGGCTTAGATGTGGCGCCTCATGAGCGGATACTGTATCTACATTCTAGGTTTGACACCAGCTTCAAGGACTCTCAGGAGCACAGATGAAAAAGGAAATCTTAGGCATTTAACTGAAAGAACACGTGTCTTTAAGCTGACATGACCATCACCAGCTTCCTCCATACTCCCCTTCCATCCTGTTTCTGAACAGTAAGCACAGAGCTAATGGGCCCGCACGGCTTTTAAATCCCACGTTCTAATTATAGTTCAAAGAACCTCGTGCAGATTCAGGCATTTTTCTCTTACCATGTTTCCTGATCTTCATGAAGAACTAATTAAAACCTTTTTTTTTTCTGTTGTTGCTTGTCTGACAGTTTTGTCAATTTGCAGTCTGACACGTGGAGTTAATTGTAAGAGAAGGGCATCAGCTGATCCTTCTAACTAGGATGCCAGGGCCCAGGAGGGCAAGGGGACATGCCTCTGAGAATCACGGCACATCAGAGAGAAGTCAGCTGCTTGACGAAGGCTTAGAAAAGTCACTCGAGACAGCCATACTGACGCGGCCCTGCCTGGGAAAGCTGGGGTCAGCATTTAGCGGGAACTTGAATAAGCACCTAGAGGTGTGATAGATGTCACCCAGGACCCACTACTGCTTTCCATGGGACACTGAGGCACTCTGAGATCAGAGATCAGGAATGGCAAAGGCATGCCTCCCTAACTTCTCTTGGCAGCCTTGTAAAACTGTGACAGCTGTCCTCGTCACCCAAATAAAAAGCTCAAAGACGAGAGGGGTCCAGGGATTAATGACTCTCCCTGCCACTGAGTGAGGAGACAGGGTTTGACTCCATGACAAACTGAAGCTCGCCCTCCTCCCACTTTGCAAAGTTAAGCAAATTCAGAGCCAGGAAATAGCATGGGTACACATCTGTACCAAAGGACTTGAACCGTGGTTCTTCTGACCCAAGACAGTCTCTTCTATGTACGTCTGGGTGAGAGAGATACCAGGTAGGTAGGTAGATAGATAAATTGACAGAGGAAGACGATGTTAACAATTGGATACATGGTGGATGGGTAAAAGATAGATGGATAGATAGAAACCATTTAAGTAGACAGATAATTGGAGGATAGATGGATGAGTAGATAGATAATAGATAAAAATAGAAAGATATAAGCCAATGATAAATAGATGATTAGGTAGATGAAATATGTGTCTATTATAAATATACAGATTATAGATGTAATAGATATTAAAAGTGAAAGATGATGGATGATAGGTAAATAGATGATCAGATAGATCATAGGTTATAGATATGCAGGTATATATGTTAGATACGATATGTGAGAGGCATATAGATGATAGATGTTAGGTGGATAAGTGATAGATATGATAGGTACAAGAAAAATGGGCATGATAGGCATATTTGATAGATTATGGGTAGAGGATAGACAAATAAATGATCAAATAGATAGGCAAATAATAGATAGATTATCTTTCTATGTAGAAGATTAACTATGACTATAATCTAGGAGAAAATGACTTTTAGGCATGTCACACTAAATCAACCTTAAATAACACCTCAAAATGTAGATATCATAAGAACCTCCATCTTTCAGGGAGCTCCCAAGGGTGACAATGGGACTGTGGACCAGCCAGGTGTTGTGGTACACCTCCTCAGTCACAGAACTTGGGAAGTTTAGGAGGGAGAGGCAGGCATATCTCTGTGAGTTTAAGGCCAGCCTGCTTAACACAGTGAGTTCAGGACAGAAAAGCCAGATCTACACGGTGAGACCCTGTCTCTAAAAAACAAACAAACAAACAAACAAACAAAAATGGACTGTGGACCAGCCAGGTGTTGTGGTACACCTCCTCAGTCACAGAACTTGGGAAGTTTAGGAGGGAGAGGCAGGCATATCTCTGTGAGTTTAAGGCCAGCCTGCTTAACACAGTGAGTTCAGGACAGAAAAGCCAGATCTACACGGTGAGACCCTGTCTCTAAAAAACAAACAACAAAAATGGACTGTGGACCAGGGCACACAGATCTGGAGGAACGGGCCACTGAGTGTGGCCTTGGTGACAAAGCTCCTGCATGGGAGACCCATCTGGAGCTTTCTGTCTCAGCTAGTTTGGAGCCACTAATGAAAGTGGAGAAGGCAGATGGGGAAGGACAGCCTTCATCACCTTTGAAGAAAAAGGAGGAAGAGACTGGAGGCGGCGAGAGGTATGCAAGTGGGGTAGACCCCAAAGGCAGATCTAGGGCTCAATTGACTCGGTCGCCATGGCTACAGGTCTAGCAGCACATCTTCAGAGCCACTGTCCTGTCTATTT
Source organism: Microtus pennsylvanicus (assembly GCF_037038515.1). NCBI lineage: Eukaryota > Metazoa > Chordata > Mammalia > Rodentia > Cricetidae > Microtus > Microtus pennsylvanicus. Next base: position 3,083,149 of record NC_134580.1, read on the forward strand.
TGAGAACCTTCTCCTGGCTACCGCAGGCCATGCACTGCTGTCCCAGAGAAGGGATCTCGGCAGGTGCAGCTGTCAGTACTGTTAGGAGTGTGGGATGAGCGCTGTGGCTTGAACACACTTGTACTGGATGAAAACACGACTTCGCGGAGTATCTAAGATTAACTAAACCTCCTTCCAGGTAGTGATCCACTCACAACACAAGCTTTCCCCCACACACCTTCAACCAGGCTGTTGGCCTCTGTCCTCATCTTGATGCCCTGGATTTCTTGGAAACCATCGTAAGGAATGTAGGATGAAGACAGGAAATAGGATGTCCTGTGGGTGGTGGCTGAGGCCTTGCAAGTGCACAAGGCTAAGTGTGAGCAGAGTGGGCCAACTGCTGTGTCAGATCCTGACATGACTGTTAATAATTCCGCACTCTGACTTCCCTGAGCCACGCGGAGTAGAAGCAGCTGTGGGACCCATCTTGTAGGGTGACCAGCAAGCTCTACAAGAGGATCGAAAGCTGGCCTTTAGTGTACCTGCATATGACAGGTTCAGTGTACACAACCAACATCTTTCCTTCTCCCCAGCCCTTCCCTTCTGGTCTCCGCCCCGCTGCACAGATGGAATCCAACCAGTTATGTAATGTTTGTGATTTACTGGGTGATAAAATAGCAATTAAACATGCAGGCGGATGTAGTCATAAAATGCATGTTGAGCACCTTCTCTGAGCTCCCAGGGTAATCTTAACTGAAAGTTGAATTCAGAACCATGGATAAGATCCCTTGCAGCACAGGCTACCACTGAAGGTCCTGGGTCCAAAGAAGCTAGAACCTCACATTATTCCATTCTTGGGGCCACTTGACATCCTATATTGTGACATTTCACTCTCCTGAGATATAACTGTCTGTTGTAAATATCTTTCACACATGTACAGTGTACATATGTGTGTGATGTTTCTCCATTCTCTTGACTTACAATTTCTGTTGCAAAGATCTTTTACACACATGTCGTGTACATATATGCATATGGCAGTGTGTGCATGTCTATGAAATACATATGATCATCTGTGACCCAGAGGATGACTCAGTCAGTAAACTGTTTGCTACATAAGCATGAGAACCTGAGTTTGATCTTTAACATCCGTGTAAATGTGTGTAGTAGTACATGTTTGTAATCCAGCACAGGGTAACTCTCCAGGGCCTACTGGCTTGCCAGCTTAACTTGATCAGTGAACCCCAAATCCCAGGGACAGTCTCTCTCTCTCGTAAAAAGTAACAGATGGCTACTTAGAAATAACAGCTTAGGCTGATCTCTGGCTTTCACATGTATGTGCTTACATATGTTCATAGAAACACACAGCCAAGCACACAGAAATGCATATAGTCATCTTCTGCACACACATGTTATATGCACCTGTTACTACCCTCCTGGTCATCACATAGCCTGAGCAGACACTCTGCTTGCTTCTGCCTCCTTTCTCTATGTTACCTGGGAGTTCCTTCCATTGTCAGTGACTCCCTGTGACCAGGACTGATAGTAATTCCTCGTGCCTCATTTGATTCCATCTGTTGTCAGTATTTGGCAAGATGACCCACCCTCCCCACCTATCTTAGTTAGGCTTTTATTGCTGTGAAGAGGTGGGAAGAAAGAAGGAGCTGAGAGTTCTAAATCTTGATCCTCAGGCAGCAGGAAGTGACTGCCTTGAGCTTCTGAGACCTCAAAGCCCACCCCTTAGTGATGCACTTCCTCCAACAAAGCCACACCTGTTCCAACAAGGCCACACCTCCTAATCCTGCCACTCCCTGTGCCACTCTTCTGGAAGTGTTTTCATTCCAATCACCACACAATCTGCTTCCAGGGCACCTTTCACTCTTGGTTCCCCTCACCTTGCCATACCTCTGCAAGTCATCGGGAATCATCACTTGGTCAGCTTTTCCGCTTAACTCACTTCCTTCATGGGATAAGTGTCCAGGTCTGAATTGTTTTCCCCTAAACTTCCGATCCATATATCCAAGTATTGGACCCGCACTCCATCCAGAGGTCTAAAAGATGTGACAAGCCTGACAACCCGGTCCAGTTCCCTGCCTTCCCAGACAGCTGCTCCTCCCCACCTCATCTCCAGGCCACTGAAGGATGCATCTTCTCAATGGTTTCTTGTGTTGGAAGCCTTGGAGATACTCTGGCCCCTTGGTATCACACCAGCTCTGTCCAACTCAAGAGAAAAGCTTTCAGAATAGACTAAGGTGCCTGCCCACCTCTCACCTCTTCCTGCTGGCTCCTTAGGTCCCCTGCTGCTAACTCACCTTCCCATAGTCCTCTCTGCTCACGCCACCTTGCCTCTCTGCTCCCTATCTGATGTGGGAGTGTCATTATCAATCTGTTGATTTCATTGGTTAAGCAATAAAGAAACTGCTTGGCCCTCATAGGTTAAAACATAGGTGGGTGGAGTAAACAGAACAGAAGGCTGGGAGAAAGAAACTGAGTCAGGAGTCGCCATGATTCTTCCCCTCCAGACAGACGTAGGCTAGAATCTCCCTGGTAAGCGCACCTCGTGGTACTACATAGATTAATAAAAATGGGTTAAGAGGCTGAAACTAAGAGGCCAAGCGGTGTTTAAAAGAATACAGTTTCCGTGTAATTATTTCGGGGCATAAGCTAAAGCTAGCTGTGCAGGCAGTGGGGGTGCCGGGGACGCAGCCCCGCCGCTCCAATTATTACAACAGAGTGGCGCCCAGACGTGATGGACTAAACCCACTTAAAAACCAGAGAAGGCTTAAAAATAAGGGAGAGAGAATTTCACACAGATTTTTGCTGTTTGTTGGTGGCGTGCTGCAGAGAGAATTTCCTGACTCAGCAGCTGCAACAGGAAAAAAGCTGCAGTTTTAAACTTTCTGGGCTGTGCCGCCATTGCGATCTCTGTCTGGCCCCTGTGGGAGACAGAGCTTTTGAATGGAGCATTTGGAGTAAAGCTCTACGGCTTGGTTGATGGCAATGTGGACTGCTGTGTGCCTGGAACTGTGTGTGGCTCAGAGGCACCAAATGGCTCTGAGGCAGGAGCTGCTCAGCTCCACCATGCTGAACTGTGCTGGTCTCAGGCAGGAACTACCGTAATTAACATAAAAACAGCACAGTTAAGGTTTAGACTGGGCAGGAAACAGGCTGTACCTTATTACCATATTACCTGTACATGGTGCAACTTAAGTTTTTAGGAACTGCTTAACATTTTAAGAAATGCTCCTGGATAGTAAAAAAATGTTACAGATTTACAATAAAACAGATTCAGACATAAAAGACCACACTGTTGGATGAATGTACGTAGGCTTGAGAGAGAGAGAAGAAAAAGAATATAGAGAATAAAGTTAATGGTTTAAAAAAAAGGTAAAGTCTTTAAAGAGACAGAGTACAGATAGTTAAGAGATTAAAAGAAATAAATAAAAATAAGCCACGTAAAAATGGAAAATTCACAGAGAGTCTGGATTATGTACATTGTACTTTCTTTAAAATTTTTGACTGTAAAGGAGCTAAGTACAGAGAGACATTTCGTTACATGGGCTGCCAAGCTAAACCAGAATGGATATAAAGGTATTACGATTTCAAAATTTGGGTTTAAGAATATGATGCTTTGGAGAGGGTCTTCTTTTGTTTTCACAGAGGACCAGACCCTGTGGATTTCTTCTATTACAATTTGGTATGATAGACCACGCCCTCCTGAAAGGTTGTTGTGAACATCTTCAGAAAATTGCTTCGCTCAACTGCCAACTGAGATGAAACTAGCACAGAGGTTATACCATGAAAGACCTAATTAACGATGCCCCCATTCAGCAGGAAGCAGTTTGGAGAGAAAAAAACTGCGCCCATGTTCCCAAAATATTGTTTATAAATGTTCTTTTACATTTAAAGGGGGATATGATATAGGTATGAATAATTTGCATTGGTATTGATTTTAAGGTCAATTTTGTTATATGTATTTTTGATCTTGAATAAGGTGTGATTGTGTAGCTAATTTTTAAAATGTAATGTATAATTAGGAAATATAGGTTGTTGATGGATAATCATAAATAATAGTCAAGTTTGTAGTCATGTTACTTAGATTTTCTAGATATATAGAGATATATTTCAGATAGGCATTCTTCATATCTCTCAAAGGCTACAGAATATGGCATTTAAAATATTTTAATAACTTAGGACTTTTCATGACAATGAGACATGTCTGCTCCTGGCGGCACCAATCTACTTCGAGAGGAAGATGGGCATCGAAGAGGATCGTTACGGAGTTTGATAGCCATTTGGGCAAGAAGCTGCTCTTGCCTGGACTGTTGCATAAACTGGACAAAGAGAACCCACAGAGAGAGGACTACTGAACTTGCCTAAAGTTGAGATGATCTTTCGGGGTTCCTGACTCATGAAAGAGTCTGCGAGACATTCTGCAGGACACAGCAGAAAGTGACTGAACTGTCTTTGAAATTTCCTGCTTGATGAAAATGTCTGCTGGATACTTGGGGCCTGAAGGCTGAAGATGGATGCCCCAACGGTACAAAAGAACTTTGGGTGACTCTCCAGGCAGCGAGATGTCTCTGTCATTTCTAGAGTTTTCTTATTTCTTGTTTACTTAGGTAGTATTATATCCTTCTGGAGTCTTTGATGGAGTTGAAGAATGAATAGATAGTTATAGTTTTCCTTAGTTAAGATAAAATAGATATAAATATTGTAATTGTAATTCTTGCCTGATAACTGTTTTGCTATATGTAATTTTGCTATGTTAAAGTTAAAGCCTTCCTTTTTTTGTTTAAACAGAAAAAGGGGAAGTAATGTGGGAGTGTCATATATCAATCTGTTGATTTCATTGGTTAAGCAATAAAGAAACTGCTTGGCCCTCATAGGTTAAAACATACGTGGGTGGAGTAAACAGAACAGAAGGCTGGGAGAAAGAAGCTGAGTCAGGAGTCGCCATGATTCTTCCACTCCAGACAGATGTAGGCTAGAATCTCCCTGGTAAGCGCACCTCGTGGTACTACATAGATTAATAAAAATGGGTTAAGAGGCTGAAACTAAGGGGCCAAGCGGTGTTTAAAAGAATACAGTTTCTGTGTAATTATTTCGGGGCATAAGCTAAAGCTAGCTGTGCAGGCGGCAGGGGTGCCGGGGACGCAGCCCTGCAGCTCCAATTATTACAACACCTATCCCTTTCTACCTCCAACTCTATCTCAACACCTTCCTTTCTCTCCCTTTCTCCATGTGTCTCTGTCTCCTTTTCTGTGTCTTTGCCTCTCTCTTTTTCTCTTTTTTTTCTCCATCCTTCCCTGGTACCCCTCCTTTCTCTGTCTCCTGTTATCTTTGTCTCTACCCTCCATTTCTGCCTATCTCTCTAACTCCCTCTGTTTCCTTAACACCCTCTCACTTTCTCTAGCTTGCTGCTCTTCACCCCTCTTCCTCCTTCCTCTTTCTCCTGTCTCCATTTCTCTTCCTCCCCCTTTCCTTCTCCCTCCCTCCCTCCTTCCCTCCCTCCCTCCCCCCTCTGTACATCCCTCCCTTTATCTCCTTATTCAGTTGCAGGCCAGTGCTGAAAAACTGGCTGGTGCCTCTTCTCTGCTCACACTCTGCGAAGGCCTCCACCTCTCTAAAAATGTAGCCTTAGCCCTTGGAACTTCCTAGAAAGTCCTAGGACTACCCCCCCCCCCCGCACAATCTCTCAGCATTACACCCACTCCTGACCCAAGGCTTTCTTCTCCCTTGCTGCCCTCTGATGGCAGAGATGACTCTTCCCCAATGCCTTCCAGACCTCTCAGCCTTCAGCTCTCAATTCAAAAGTCATATCAGCAGGAACCTCACCTGCCCACCTTCTGCAATGGTTCCTTTTGTCTTTGATACAAACCATCACTCAATCCACTCTTCCCCATCTGCTTTTCACACATAAAAGCTCCAGGGGGTAGATGCCCCCAGTCTTGTTCTCTGTTCTAAAATGTCCATATTGTGTGGACGGAGCGCAGAAGGGATGGGGAGAATGACGACACAGGCCACACCCCATTACTGCTCTGCTCTGGACGTCAGGGCCGGCAGGTCAGTCTGTGTTTCTTGCCTCCAGTTGACAGAGTGCACTCTGCTCTCCATAACTGCTGTGTCACCTGGCAAACTACTAAGTAATCGTGTGACAGCCACCAGAGTCATAGGCTTCTGCCTTGGGGCCCTTTCAAGATCGTGTTCTCTTAGCACAGCCTAGATTCTGGGAAGTTCTAGGACTCTGAGTGGGAGAGGTCAACCAATTGCCCTTGAGGGCAGATTTGGGGTAAAAGCAAAGAAGATCTTCTCTATAACCTGCCTTAGCCCTCTGACTGGGACCTCCACTGAGGTTGAAGCCCATCTCTCCATTTGCTTTCCAGGGTAGACAGATAACAGGGGAATTGGAGACGGTAGGTACACATCTAGGAGATTCCTGGAATTACGATGTCCGCAAGAAGCCCCTTTCTGAGTTCCCCTCAGTGTTATGCCTGGTGGGTGCCATTCCTTGAAGTGACTTCTCCAAATGCCCACCCCTCCAAAGGGAGATGGGCCTCCCGCTGTCTGTAAGCATCAGCTGTAATTCAATCGGCAACTCATGGGTGATTTGATGGGGCTCCGGTCTGCAAGTGTGCGCATAACAGAGGCACACGGATGCCTAGACGTTCTTTCTAAGTGGCTGTATAAACTGAAACATCATAATTCAGGCCTCGGAGTGCAATCAGATACTTGAGAGAAGCATGGTCACGTCTGAAACGGATGAACAGGGGGACAGATTTGTGGCAGCAGCAGGCAGCTTCCTGCTCAGAGTCATTCCCGGGTGCTTCACCAAGCGCCACCACCGAGACACACGCACTTCGTCACCATTAATTGTGCTCAGGATATTTATGAGTTCAGTTGGCTGTTAGCAAGTTGGCCCTGCCGCAATTAATATTTACATGTGCAGCACCCAGTGCTGATAATGGACAGCTAACAGGCTTGGTTAATTGGTTCGCCATCCCCACCCGCTCACTGTATCTTTCCTGACCAGGGGAGGCGTCTTTCCCAGGGAATCTTATAATGGGCTTTTCATGTGTTGGTGATTTTAATTACTTTTTTATTGCTATGCAAATCTCTCTTTCTCTAATCTGCCAGCTAAAAGCAGGGACCACGGAACTAGCCAGAGTGGAAACCAAGTGACAAGAATTGCATTGTAGCTGTGGCTGCTCAGGCTGCCGGCCATCGTGCTGAGGAGATTCAGGAAAGGCCACCAGGCACAAGCCAGGGGAAGGGTAGTGTTCAGAGCTAACTCCAGCAGCAGATGGGGCTCCCGGGAGTGCAGTGTCAAGGTCGCCAAGACAGCACTGCCTCTTGGGAGCCTGGCACATAGAAGGACCGACTCACATTTTCTAGTGGTGGCACCTAGGAGAGGAACCAAGCTTGGAGATGGTGGACAGCAATGTGTAGCCAAGCGGGGCTGAGGAGACTGCTGGCAGTGTGTTGCCAGAGCCATTCCCACCCTAGCTGCCCTGTCGTTGTCGAGAGTCAAACCTGTCCACCATGACAGGACTCCAGGATGAAGGGCCTGGTATCCTGACAGTATGAAACCCCCCCGGGGCTTCTGTTCACCACTGTGTAGGAGACACAAGATGAAGGAGTGGAGGACCTCTCTGTCTACTGCCCCTGCTCCTCCTAAGACAGGGTGGAGCTTCAATGTCTTAACAGGCTGGAATGGTGTGCACACTGCAGGCAGTTCCCAGAGCCAAGCTGACACAGATGGGGCCTGTAGGAATTTAAGAAGCAGTCAGGGTAGGGCGGAGTCTCTTCATCCCAGCCAATCATCCGTGGGTCCCATCTCTATGCCACAGCCTTCCCAGATGTGATTTCACGTACACTCTCACACTGGAGTGCACGAACCAGAGTGGCTGACCCAAGAAGGCAGTTGTTTCTTCCTGGCTACTTTGGCTTCAGGCTGGGGTAGAACCAAAGATACTTCTAGAGAGGATGATAAGATAGAGACAAAGGGGACACTTGGCTGGCCTGGCTTTCCACCACCCAGAGTGAACCTGCCGCCTGCCTGTGTTTCACTCCGAGGTCACAGATGTGACTTCCGCGAGCGGCTTCTCTCCCTGCACCCCATTGCTCTCATCTCTAAAATCTCTAAAATCAAGGAGGCAATATCAGTGACTATTCTAATGTGTATTGAGAAAATATAGCAGCCAGGTGTAATGGGAGCCATTGGTCAATGAGGGCAGGAGAATCACCAGTTTGTGGACAGCCACAGTTCAGTTGATAAAGGACTCGCTCTGAGGACTGAAGGCCTAAATTCCATCCTTGGGACCTGTATGGTGGAAGGAGAAAAAACAGAAAGAAAAGAAAAAGCAAGCAGCGATCATTTATGAAACTTACAATTCCACAATATTATTTTGTGGTAGTTTTCAAGCAATGAAAGAAAACTTGTTAGTTTAGTTAAAAACAGAGTGCAGCATATAGCACAACTCTGGGTGGATGGGATTAACTGAATTTTGAGAAAGGCAAGGGAAATCCAGGTCCCAAGATCATTCATAGCTGCAGACCTGCCCTTTGGTGTGCAATCACACTTTCAGTGGCTTCTCATCACCAAGTGCAGGCAACTGTGGAGCCCAGATGTCAAGGCCAGGGAGCCCAGGCCTATAACCAGGCTGCCGCAAGTTCACACAGAGAGAAATCCGCATTTAGAAAGGCACCCGCCCTTGCTCAGAGACACACATGTTCTTCCAGTCCATAAATCAATTAATTCCTGCAACTGGGTAAACTGTGAGGAAACATTCAATAACCCCCCTAAATGTTCCATCCGGGGCCCCTCAACGGCTCATTAGACTATACGAGGTGTGGGTAATTGCCCGAGAAGCACGATTCCCCATCTCATTGCCTTGCCTCGGTCTTCAGCTTCCTCTGAGGCAAAGCAGGAAAGCGTGGTGCAGGGCTACACAGAGCACAGTGTGTGCATGTGTGTGCGTGTGTGTGCGTGTGTGCAGACACGTGTGGGTGATGTCTCTCTGGGATCAGAGGCCTGCTCATGCTCATGGGGAAAAGTGGCGGACACACACAACATGCTGGCTTCGGGGACCTTGATTCTGTACCATTCTCCTCTCTGCAGGGAGGGAGAAGTTCCTTTGTCACAGAAGCTTAGCCTCTGGGGGACAGAGCATTGCTTCCTCTGTAAGCTGAGAATCCACCTAGCCATGGGGCTCTGGGAGAAAGTTGCTCAGTTCACAGGGCCTTGGTACATGTCAAAATCTATGGGAAAGGGGGAGAAGCTGTAAGAATGTTCCTTGCCTCTTTTGAGAATCAGAGAGGTGAAGCGGGGCGATCAGGGTATACTAGTCTGCATGCGTCCTTCAGCATCCATGTCCAGAATGTCAGAACACAATTTGTGTGGGAGAGAGGCTGTAAGATTAGCCAAAGTAAGGCCACACTGGGTTAAGGAGTCCTTAACACAATGGTTAGTGTCCTATAGAAAAGAAAGACAGAAGCCAAATGGTGTGGCACGTGCCTTTAATCTCAGTACTTGGGAAGCAGAGTCAGGCAGATCTCTGTGAGTTCGAGGCCAGCCTAGTCTACAGAGTGAGCTCCGGGACAGGCTCCAAAGCTACAGAGAAACCCTGCCTCGAAAAACAAAAAGCACAACAAAACAAAACAGAGACACAGGCAAGAGGTCTGTATGAAGACAGGACAAGATGGCCAAGATGCCAGGGAGTGCCAGAACTATCTTCCTTGGCACTTGCAGGAGAATCCAGCTGCCCATACATGGGCTGTAGCCTCAAGGCTTCCAGCATTGTCAACCATTGAAGCCGCCACCTGGCAGTTTCTATGACTCTGGTAGACAATTCAGGAAGAAGGGAGGTGGGCTCAGTGCTCTCCTGCTACCATCTCAGCTGAGGATTTCGGCACCTCTAAGGGAAAGGGATAGTTGAGATTCAGGGGAGTCAGTCTGGCCACTGAAGTCTTCCCTGCCCTAGAGTAGCTCACACCTGTCGGTGACAGGGCCCAAATGAAGGGGAGGGCAGACAGAAGAGGGGAAGGAGGAGCCTGGCCTCTCAGGGCAGATGCAGTTAGTTAGGGCAGGTGCATACGATCAGAATCCCATCCCAGCAGAGCCCTTGGCCCTCAAGGACTAAGAACCAGAGTATGGCCCAGAGGTTAGGGAGAGGGACCCATGAGGAGTCAGTGGATCTGAGGAAGGGCAGGTGAGGCTCAGGGGCCCCAGGTGTGCGAGAAACTGAGACCTACTCCAAGCAGACAGAGACCGCTCCAGACTAGAAGAAGGAAGAATTAAGAGAGTTAGGAGACAGGACTCCAAAGAAGGCAGCTACCAGACACTCCAGTGGCTGGCAGAGAGACAGCCTGCCCTTTGCCAGGTGTTGGGAATGCCCAATGACTGACCACGCTGCCGATCTATCTCACTGAGAGCTCTATCTTCAACATGATCGCCGTCCCATTCTCTTCATCGCACTGTAGGTGGGGACCACCAGCAAGCTCCTGGTATCTTGCTTCATTTACCCAGGACCAGTGAGGGACTGAGCTGCTACCCATAGCTTGATCCAGGAGCTACTGAAGCAAGATGCCAACGGTGTAGACAGCATCAGGGTCAGGGATGAGCAACAGGAAGGGAACTCAGTGCTGGAGTCTGGGAGGGAGAGAGCTTGCTCAGCCTAACAGCCAAGGGCAGTTGAAGGACACTAGAATTACTTTAGTGATCAAATAGCCCCTCCCCCACAAGGCTTGACCAGGAAAGAGAGCAGGGATGGTAGTCTTGACCTCTTCACCCATCACTCCATGGAGCCAGTGCCTGGGTGCAGAAGGCCTTAGAATAAGCAGTCTTCCTGAAGCGCCTTCCTGCCTGGTCCCCTCTCAACCATCATCTTTTCTGTCAGCATGGTCTCCCAGGGCCACCAGCTGGCTCTGGTAATTAGCAGTTGTCTTTCTGGCTGTCTCGTCACCTCCCAGGAAGTCCCACTCTGTTCTTCATTAGCGGCCATTCACTATGTCAATTACCAGCCAGGAACAGGACAAAGGACGCCTAGGGCAGCTCCCCACTCAGCTCTTGGCTCAGCTGGGAGCCTTGAAGCTGAGTAGGACTTGGGGGCAGCTGGTCTACCCGCCTCCCCTAGTGTAGGTCATCTCTAGAGATGGAGGAGGGGTAGTTCTTTGGACCTCACTGAACCAAATTTCAGGGTTTTGGGGCTTGTTTACAAGTCTGCCATCTTTGATGCTATAGGGTTTGCTCCCTTGAGCAGCTGTGACCTCATAATCCATGGCACTGGTCCTGTTCCTGCCTTTGGGAACCACATAAAGCAGGTTGACTGGTCTTCTCAGTCCCTCAGACGATAACGTGTGGTAGGCATCTGCTCTCCTGGTGATGACCACATTTGTTCTCATGGGGGCAGCGCTGAGGTCAAACACACTTTGGTGGCCATGGCAAATGTTGGAGGGACCTCAAGTCATGGAATGTTTGGGCATGACCCATGCCCTTGGTTTAATGAGCTGCATCCTGTGTTTAGTGGACCTCTGTCGTGATACTCACAGTTACACAGACCTGGTGGGAAAGCACACATGCTTAGGCACACAGCTAAGTCACAGACACAACCCTGAGACTGCAAAGCCTGGACTTCCTCTGCAGTCCAGCTGTTCACAATAGATTTAGCGCTCCATCTCTGAGGTGACATAGGATGCTGTTCTACCCGTATCACGTCCAGTGACCAAGCATCTCAGGCCTCAGTTCTGGACACCCAGGAGGGCCAGGATCTTGTGGTTGTGAGCACCGGCCTGTATGTGCAGTTGAGGGCCCAGATAGCAGGCTGATGTACACTTGGGCTTTTGCTGCACTGTAGCCAGCTCCAATTTGTCATCTACGTCTAATGGGGTCACTACTATCATTTACTTTTAAATGGGGTTCACCATGTAAGTATCCACATCCCAGTTATATTCATCATGGGCTATAGGCCTCAGTGGTCCCTAAAATTTACCCCCTGGACTTTACAGAGATTAGGACGATAGCAATGATATCAGGGACTTCCTTGATCACTTTCAATGTCTCTTTTCCCTGGTATCTCATGGCGCCTTTGGAGTAGACCTTGAGGAAGGACAGATACTCTTTTCTGACAAAGAGGAGAGGCTGAGGACTCAGTAGAGTTGGAGGCAGAGTCCTTCTGAATCCACATGCTAACTACTTCCTGATTGGCACTTTGAGGTCTGATCATATATAAGGCTCCTACCCCTTATTAGTCCAGCTCATGAATTTTGCCTGCCCTCCCCCAACACTGGGTGATTATGGAGGCAGATCACCCACAAAAACACCTGAGGCCATTAGGAGGATTCTGTCATTCACCTCTTCTTGCAAGATTCCTGAGACCTAGCAATACAAGTCAAGGTCACAGCACTATGGCCTGCAGAGCATCGGGAATAAAGATGCTGGCCTGTCAGTGCTGGCCTCTCTGCTATGAGCCCAAGTGCTATTGGTTGGCATTGGGCTCCTCTTGAAGGTGTAGGTTGGGGGTAGAGTCAGTTGTGCAATCTGCTCCATTGTACTCCCTGTAAGCTAGGAATGCCTGCGGCCAAGAACAACTCTCCTATCCGCATGCACAAAAGAGACAGGAATGATGTAGACATGTCCCAGTCCCCACACTAAACAAGTCACAGAGACATTGTCTACCTCAGTGGGCTGCAATCATGGCCTCATCTCTGTGCCCGGTGAGTAAGTTGAGATACACAGTGTGAGAGCAGGAAGCTGTCCCTAGGCCTCTCGATGCCCTTGAAGCTCAGGTACCATCTGAACTGCATGGTGGCAGTCTCTGTCCAGAAGATCTGCATCACATGTTCCCCAGCCCTGAGTCCTTCAGGAGCAAGGGCCATGAAAGGTGCCAAGGTACCACCAGGTCATGGCCAACGTCCTCAGCCTGTCCTTCATTGGTTCTTGCCTGATCCACTCTCTTAAGGGAGGCGAGCTTTTCCCACTGGTATTGAACTCCCATCAAGACTCAGCCAGGAGCCACCTCTGTGTTCATCCTCTCTTATATGCAACATTAGGCCTAATTTGCCCTATGAGGCACATTTGTCAGCGGAGGTGACAGGACTTGCAAAGCCATTACAACTGGCCTGGCAGAAATGAAGATGTTTTAAAGAGACTCCTGAGTCTCACAGTCTGACTGAACGTTTGAGGACTATTAAAACAATGGACCTCAAAGAAATGGGCATCTGCCCCAGGAATCCACCCTGGGAGAAGAAAAGGGCACCACGAGGAGGGGGGGGGTTCAACGCGGTTCTAACAACTTGTCAAACCACCTTACAGGATGAGACTGTAGCTCAGGCAAGGTTGGTCAATAGTGGGTCAATGGGGGTGGGGTGGAGTGGGGTGTGTGAGGCAATTTGGGGCCTTCCATTTAAGCATGAATCTCATTTAAGAATACCAAAGACAGACTTGGAGTGTTCCCTGAATTTCTTTGTCCCTCTTCCCAATGAGGGCATACTGAATACATCTCCATTTTCTGCTTTCTGCATTTAATTCAACTCTTTTAGTGGGTTTATTTGAGGAAGGGTGGCCAGACCTGACTTGGGGCTCCGGTTGTGACCCCCAAGTTTGGTAGCATACCCCTGGGATTAAAAAAGTCAGACGAAAGTCCTGCCTGGGAAAGTGGCAGCTGGAAAAGTGGGAAAGTGAACTCAACCATATAGTCTGGCTAAACATCCAAAATGGCGCCCTTACATACAATAAATACCAGTGCTGGGGAGGTGGGGGGGGGGCAGGCAGATCCCTGGGGTTCCCTGGCTAACCACTTAATGAACTCCAGGTCAGTGAGAGACCCTGCCTCCAAAAACAAGGTGGCAACACATGAGGAATGATGCATGAAAGTGCAGGCACACATATGTACGAGAGAGAGAGAGAGAGAGAGAGAGAGAGAGAGAGAGAGAGAGAGAGAGAGAGAGAGAGAGAGATTGCAAAGATGTGGCCCACCTCTGTCAGAATCTCCAGCTGCCAGTATGTGGCCCCTTTCTGTGTCCCTCCACAACACAGTCAGAAAGCCAGGGCCACTTCCCAGCTCCCCACCCCTGTAACCATGCCACAAGCTTGGGCCCCACCCAAGTCAGTACCCTGGGACACCAAGATACAAAAAAAAAAATCACCACTCAGGAGGGGGAGCAGCCCAGGCAAGCCACATCAGGATCACACTGCATCTTGTCAGGAGCATCAGGGACCACTCCAGACTGAGACCGGGCCTCAGGCTGCATGCCATTTTGTGAGTTTCCGGGTACTCTTTCAGGGCAGCCTGCTCTAGCTGAGTCTGAGGGCCATTCTTCCTCTAAGGGAGTACCCCAGCCAATAGAGAGGAAGGTCAACCAACTCCTCTATCCTCTATTGCTCCTCAGCCACAGGCCGGCACACCACCTTGGAAATGATGTCCTTGATCCAACATCAGCACCAGCTGATCCTTCACAGGCTCACATGCTCCCCACAGCCCCTTGCTACCATCAGCAGCTGAATAACCTCTTCCTACATACAGACCAACACCTTCATTCCTCTCCTCTCCCTTCCGGGCCAGGCCCACTCCTCCATTCTGTTGGCTTATGCAGGCCTTAACATTCACAGTTACACTCACCCGGAACACTCTTCCCCCTTGCCCATTTTATCTGTGATCATCAAAGTTTTACCAGGGCTCACGCCAGGGGCTGCCTCCTCTCAGAGGCCCTCTCACCTCAGACAGCTTTCCTTCTCTCTCTCTCTCTCTCTCTCTCTCTCTCTCTCAGGCTTGGGCTGCTCAGCTGGAAATAAATGTCCTGGGACAGTAGCCACAAGCCCCTTCTCCCTTCCTGACCATGTCCAAGAGCGATCCTTATTCCGCACAAGACCGTGTGAGGCCCCTTCCAGGCTGCCCACGACTTCAGCCCTGGGAACCTCTCACTCTCACTCCCGGTTAGCTCTCTGGTCTCCGGAAGCCAAACCCAATTTTTGGTTGGCCTTGCAGGGGCAGCATTCAATAGCCCAGTCCGCCTTATGTAAAGTCTCCTCCTGGTTCCTCCTTTGTGATTTTGGAGCTAAAAATAAAAGTCCCTGGAGACCTGGTCGCAGCCATTGTGGCTGCTATCACAACACGATGAGAGCTGATCAAAATTATTATGCATTGTTGACAGGGGAGGCAACTGAGCACTTATCTCCCGGCGACTTTTAAATCGCGCCTCCTCCTTTTGTGCTGGGGCAAAGCAATAATTTAGATAATTGGACTGCGAAATGAGTTGGAGGCTAGTCGCTGAGGCTTTGGGCCCTCTGCGATACTTCCTCTTTGTCGAAAAAGAATGGAATCTGAAGAAGCAGGCTTCAGTCAAACAAAGCCCCCCACCCCCAGCAGGACCACAGTAGTCAATGCAAGACACTGCTTCAGAGCCTCCGGGTGTTGCAAAGCTGCTTCCTTGTGCAGCAGTGTGGGTCTCCAGTGCCTGGTCTCCCTTTTACTTCAGGAGTGGAAAGTCTCTAGAAAGAGCTCTCTGCAGTGGGTGGGGGACAGCGGTTTCCTGGGAGAACTTGTCTTTTTCGGAGTGCCACATGGGTAGCCATAGATAGGGTTTTGGGCTTGTTGGTCCTCGCTCGCTACTCCAGGTTTTCTGGGACAGTCCCCTATCGTCACCTGATGTCTGTAAACACAGTGCATGTTGGCCCCACGATTACAGAGCATATCTGTGACCCACATGGGGTCTGTCTCAGTCTCCTACCACTCACCAATTTCCTCTTCTCCTGCTTTCTTTTCCCACCAAATGTCCTATGGAAAAATGGAATCATAAAAATCATCATTTAATACTCACAAAATTCTTCTGAGGAACATATGATTTTCCTCATATGGGAGTAACTGTAAACTGAAAGTTGAAAGATCAAATTGACTCATTAAGACTTTACAGCTCCCTAGTGATGGAGCTGAGAGGCAGACCTGGGGAGCCTGGTTGCCAACCCCCCAATCTACCTACACAGAGACCCATCTCTATCACTTTTCTCTTGTAGTCTGACCTTAGGAATACCTCAGGTGGATATCTGAGACCAACTTCCTTGATAGTAAATTACAGACCGCATGATAGAACATAATGACACAGAATTCAATTAGCTAATTCCCAGAAACATCTGGCACACAGCAAGCAATTAATGAATCAATCTATCTATCATTTACACATTCAACCAACTACTCAACCATCCATATGTCCATCTTTACCCTTCTCGCTCTCCTCTGTCTACCATCCACCCATATATCCTCCATCCCTCAGTCATCTGTCCTTCTGTGCACACATCTACCCACTCACGTGGGAAGTCCTTCTCTATATGTGGTTTTTTATTGGTTAATGAATAAAGAAACTGCTTTGGTCTGTGATAGGGCAGAGTAGAGCTAGGTGGGAAGACTAAACTGAATGCTGGGAGAAAGAAGGTGGAGTCAGTGAGAAGCCATGGAGCGCCACTGCAGACAGATGCACTGGAACCTTGCTAGCAAGCCGCAACCACCTGGCGATACACAGATTAATAGAAATGGGTTTTAAGGAAAGATATAAGAGCTAGCTAGCAATATGCTTAAGCTATTGGCCAAACAGTATTGCAAACAATGCAGAATTCTGTGTGATTATTTCTGGAGTCTGGGCAGCTGGGAAACTAATGAGCAGTCTCTACCAACACCCACTCATCCATCCATCCTCCATCTACTCATCCCCTATCCATCATCCACCCGTCTATACACTCACACATTTAACTGTTTATCCTCCACCCACCCATGTATCTATATCCATCCATTTGATTCTATGTTGACCACCTTCCACCCATCCACCCATATTCCCATCTGCCCAGCTACTCATCCACCCACCCATCCATCCATCATCTATCCACACACTTATACACTCATATATATTCTACCTTCCCATCTTTCTAATCTTTAGTGCCTTTGCCCAGTACTCATGGGCTGAAGCACACTTTGTGGCAGAACTGGGACTCAAAATCAAGTTATCTGGTTCTAACATCATGTATTCTCACAGCTGTGCACAGCAAAGTACTGGACACAATATGTCAGGGACTGGAGATTTCAAGGTCCTGGGGTTAGGGAGGTAGTTTGTTCTTAGGACTGAAGTAGACATTAGTGCTTGGTTGCTCGATCCCTTGCCTTTAGAAGATACCTGACCTTCTCACCTCTCTTGCTTGAGTAGAACCATGTAGCGGGTGATGGGCAGCGTGTGCTGTGTGGAGGTGTGTGCACTGGGTACAGAGAGGTATGCTAACTTGCAAGGACAGAACATAGAGAATAAGCTCCTCCTTCAGCTAGAACAATTAGAATATTAGAGGTGTGGCCATGGAGCCAGCAGTGGTCCCCAAATACTGTGGTGAATGAAGGACCCTGCTGACTCCCAAAGATATGAGACTCATTTCCTGAGGCTTTAAGTTTTAGAGGTTTGTTTTGTCATCATTCAGCCCACCGCAGCCAGTTCGGATGGACAAAGTGGGCCAGCTTCCCCGTGGAGTGTCTTGGAGCTTCCTTAGCTCTGAGCTAGGTTCCAAGGGCCAGACAAATTCCCACAACTCAGTAACCTAATGTAGCCGACGTGTGTTCCTCTGGCAGACCAGGAGTCTGTGTTGGGGATGGAACTATGGCTGGTGTAGCTTCCTCTGGAGGTTTGATGCAGGCTCTGTCCAAGGCCTCTGTTTTCTTCAAGGGCAAAAGGTCTCCCTGTGTTCTACCCTCTTTGTAAAGACACCAGACATTGGTTAGCTTTAGGACTCATCCAAATCCACTGTAAGCCCAGCTTAACTCATCCCATTTGCCAAGATCTTCTCTCCACATGAGGTCAGAGTTGGAGGATCTAGGTAAACATGAACGGGGGAGGGAGTACTTGCTACTCAACCCAATCACTGCTCTGAGCTCTGCTCAAGCCTGCACGCATTCAGAAAGACTCACTCCTTCCAGGCCGCTGCTGGCATGTGCTGCAGTGTGAAGTCTTCCAGAGTAGGTGGCATGTTAGAGACAAAGGGCTTGGAATAGTCTGGTGGCAGCAGCAGAGACACCCTGAGACACTCTCCTATAGTACATATGGGCAGAGTGGGCCTTGAGGTCCCAGGAACACACTCACCTCTCTGCCTCAGGTGCCAGAGATTGTGGGACGGTCTCTGTAAGGGTCGCTGGGCCCTGTCACCCAGCTCACACGAATCACCTGCTGTCTCTCCATCCTCTGTACACAGAGACCATCTGTGAGAGACAACGGGCCAGGTTGGCATGGCAGCCACCCAGCTGGCAAGACTGGAGATCCGTTCAGTGATGCTGGCCCAGGCCCCTGGCTCCTTTGAGCCCAGCCACTCTTGACAGCACCCACTGGGCCCATCTATCACCTCAGAATCCCTGCGCCTGTGTCAGCCTGCTCAGCAGGAGGTCACACAGCACTTGGCTTTTCCTGTTTCCCATCCTGACTCTTCTGGTCACGTAACTCTAGATGGGCCAGAGCACTGGGCATGCCCGGCACCCAAGCACACTTGCAGTGGGGCCTCTCCCAGTCTTGCACAACACCTTTGACTCTTCAGCTTCTCTTGTCTGAGTCTTGGAAAGTAAAGATGCCCATAGTGGGATATGGACAACCTGGCTGTTGAAATGGCTTCGTCGAGGGTGGCTTGGGTTCATAAAATAAATACACCTGGTCAGAGAAGGTGGAAGAGACTGAGGGAAGGAGAACTGGGCTTGAACTAGCTGGTTCATGGCCCATGGACTCTCTGTGCTTATATCTGTGTGACAGTTCACACGTAACACAACTAAAGGATGCTATGTGGGGGCCCCATGCACAGAGTCTCACAAGGGCAGGAAAAGGCTCAAACAGGACCAAGGCTGAGTAACCCAGGGTCTGCATGCATTGTCTACCAGACACTTAGGCTTCATGAGACCATGGTGATCTTCCCAACTGGGAAACGGTGAAGGACCAGGGCATTCCTGCTGCACTGCAGAGACTCAGATGGAGCTCAGGTTGCAGCTTCCTTAGCCGTTCCCAGGGGTGGAGAGGAGCTGGGTCACAAAGGCTGCTGTCAGGCAGTCAGTTAGGCCAAAAGGTCTGCAGTCTCCCCCTGCCCCCTCCCCCGCCTCCTTCCTCGGGACTCTTGTCTCCCAGCAACTCATGTTCTCTGTCTGGTTGGTCTGTGGGAAAAGCAGACACTTTCCCAGGGCTGGGCACCTGACTGGGGCCTGATCTTTTCTGTCACCAGCTAGGTGCCACAGCAGCTATTCCTTTCTTCACTTCTTAAGCGGGTGCAGGCTTCTAAGTTCCTCCAGGACAAGAAGTGACCAGTTCTAGTTATGGGGTCACCAGCATCAGGGCCAGCAGTCCTGCTGCCTTTTCGCTGTCTGCTCCTAATGCTGTGCTCTGCAAGGACAGCTTGTGTCCATCCAGCCCTGACATCTCCATGGTGGTTAGCAAAGACCATAGAACACATGGAAACACAGCAGAGCACCATCGAATGAGCTGTGTAACCATGTGCCTGCCGTAGTAGCGGGTCCAGCACTTACCAAGCCGTATCCTGAAGCCCCTGACCTCTGAGTAACCTTCTTAAGGCCTGGTGTGGTTGTTTATCTGTCCCCAGATGCAGGACACGGGGCACAATGCCAGTGCTACTATCTCAGGGTTAGTTTAAACCACAGGACTGGAATGCTTATCATCCTTACCTTTCCTGGGACTATGACTTCAGGTCCCCGTCTTACAAAGGGGTCCGAGAAGACAGACCGTCTAGACAATGCCATTCTGCCTTTTGCCAAACTGCTATTCTCACAGATCACGCCTACCGTTAGATAAAGTTCCCGCAGGAGGCCATGCTATGAATTTCTCCTGATCGTTTGTTCTCCTAGATGTTTCCATGGGCTCACTGGGGTGGGGGGGATAATAGGGATTGGGAGGGAGACACACCTGACTTCATACCCAGGCTAATCCCTCATGAGATTCTGGATTGGTCCATCTGCCCCTGGCCACCCTAGGCTCCTCATAGATGGCAAGCTGGGGCTTAGAGTCTTCAGCTGGGGCAAGGCATTTGGGAGCTGCAGGCAGGCCTCCTGACTATGCTCCAAGGGAATCTCATGACCATGGCCTTAAACATTCATATTGCCTCTAACTAACTAGGCAGCTCCAATTCTCCCGCTCCTTCCTAAATTTGGGACAGTCCCATCATAGCCAGATGCAGCTTGTACGTGGGACAACACCCAGAAACCTGGACCCAACTCTGCTGCAAACCAAGGCCAAAAGTGCCCTAAGAGGCCATTTCTTCACTTGGAGTTCTGTCTCAAGAAGGCCTATTTCTACTGTCTAGATTCCAGCAGGGTCCTCTGCAGCAGCACTGGCTAGTTGAGAACCTGGTGAAGACTGGCCATACTTGGAAGGCCCCTCCCACACCTTCTCTCCCTAAATCTTAGCCTAGAGGGTTTCCTACTTTAGCCAGGAGCCTGCAGTACTTCCTCTGGTGAAGACCGGCCCAAAGGAAGAGCAGGGACTTCCCAGGACGACTTCACTTCCATTGGGAGGAGCCAGTAGCCCCTGCCAGCCTGGGGACTAACCAGGTTCTAACACCCCACTGTCACCCATGTCTCTGCAGCCTGCATGCAGTCCCATCCCAGCAGCTTCTGTTTCTCCTGGGCTCTGGGCCCTAGGACTGCCCTCCATTTCCTGGAAGCTGACGCCTCCTGTCCTGTCCCCCCCTCACCCCCATTGCAAACGGGCCAGCTACTGGGAGCCTGGAACACATCCAGTACATGTTAGCACCCTGGGAGTGGCAGGGCTGGGCCTCTTGTGACAGAATTGGATTTGGGAAACCCGCCCTAGGGAAGGTCTGTGGAAAGGGGGCTGGTGGCTGGTGTCCCACCCCAGAGCCCTGAGGGCTCTGTAGGCCTCAGCTAGCTGTCAGTACTGGTTGTCTGCCTGGCTCCAGGTTACTGGGTCATGAGCTGCCTTAGGGCCTTCCTCTCCCCCAGTTCTGAAGGCCAAAGCACAAAGTCTGTGCCTGGGGCTGCTCTCCGGGGCCAGTGTGCAGACTCCCTCAGGCTAGAAACAAAGGCCTCTGCACTTTCCCACTGCCTGAGCATCTGTGCCTAAGGCCAGGCATGAGCACCATCAAGGCAGTGCCAGCCTCTGAACAAAGCAGCAGGGGACACAGCCCCCCCCCCTTTGGGGCACACAGTCACCCCCCACCTTTGGGGCACACAGCTGGCCCATGGACTCCAGGGTCTGATGATGACCCAGCAGGCATCATCAGAGAGAGGCATAACAACCACCAGGCTGCTCAGCCATGCCGTACCCGGTAGCCAGGCACCTGGACCTCCGTGTGTGCTGCTCGGAGAGACTAGGGTGATTGTGTTGTGAGCACCCTCCTCCTCAGCAAGGTCACAAGGTTTTCTTTTGTTTTTTGTTTGTTTGTTTTTGAACAGTTGTGGCAAAAAAACAAACAACCCCCCCCCACCAAACCTGAAGGCCTGCTAACTGAGACGTGGCAATGGGAATGGGGCAAACTCGCCTGTCCATGCCCCAGTGTGCCTCAGACTGTGGAGGGACTGTGTGACAACCAGCCAGGCCCTACCAGGCTGAGGGGCTTGGATGAGACACTGCCCACCTTTCAGGCATCTTCAGGATAACAGTGGTTTTTATTGTGGAGCTAGGCCCTCGGCCAAATGAATTATTGCATGTAATCCTTATTCTGGGACAGGTTCCTGCTATTATCCCCAATTTGCAGCTGAGGAAATAGGCTCAGAGAGGTTAATTTGCTTACTTGGCTCACACAGCCAGGAAGGCTAGGGCCAGGGTTGGAACTGAAGCTCGTGGCTCTGGTTTCTCTCTGGTGCTCCTGCCCTTGGCCTCCTTGTGACTGACCCCTTTAAAGACTGCACCATCTGGCGCTGAAGGTCAGACTGGCTCCCTTCTGCTCAGAGCCACCTGAGGACCAAGCGGGTGGCAGCAAGGCTGCACGGGGACTGGATGCTGATGTGGCTTCTGGGAGCATCCACCTTTAAGGGGTTTGTTTGTCAACATCCTCCTGCTGGTCCTGGGGGAACAGAGAAAGAGGAGTTTAGGGACAGGAGGCCCTCAAACCATACAATAAGTCTCAGGGTGTCCCTGGGCCTCAGAGATCTGTTTCTGTGTCCTTTTCTCCACACCCAGCATCCTGTTGTCTAAAGGAATTTGTTCATATGAGGAAATTCATATGGAATTTAGCACATATGAGAAAAACCCAGGCCTCAAACATGCATGCACACATGCACACACAGATCCCAGTCAAGCCTAGAAATCTCATTCCAGGGCCCAGAGAAACACAGTGAGGAACCAGCACCTAGGCCTGTAGGTGACGGGAGCACGCCAAGGACACCTGCTCCTGGGTTGTTACAGGTTTCAAAGGGGCCATGCAGTGAATGCCTGGGTCCTGTCAGTTTGCGGCTTAGTTCCAAGCTGAGGGTCCAGTGCCTGTGCTCTGGTTAGAGGCAGTGATCAGGTCAGTGAGCAAGAAGGTGCCGCATGACCTGAATCAGCTGCAAGATGCCCGAGATGCTGAACAAAGCCCTCCCATCATTTTGAAAGCCAACTGGGTGAGCATTAAGGTCAGGAGCAAGTGTGGGAACCTGGACCCCGTCATACCCTGTGCACCTGGTGCATATACCGCTCTCGTACTCTAACAAGGATGAGCCTGCAGTTTGCACTGGTCCACCTGTCTCCTCACTGCTTCACCAAGCCGTCCTCTGCGACAAGGGATCTGGTGTGCGCTGAGACAACAGCTTGTCCATATCAGGGGTCACGACTCAGATGGGACAAATCCAGGTGTACAGGTGGGGGTGACCGCTGGGAGCTCGTGTCACACGTCTGCCTGGTATGAATGCTACCACCATGCGTGGCTCACACTCCCAGGTGCCACTGCCACCTCTCCCAGTCTCTGTTGGATGTCACCTTCAGCCTGCAGTGCTTTCGCAGACAGGGAGCACTGCAGGTCACCTCTTCTCCTTTTGGTAGCCCTTAGGGATCTGATAGATGAAGGACCACCGGTACCTAGTCCTGGTTTCTGATGAAACAGCCCAGACAAAGTCCCCACTGCCCCCAGAGACTGCAGAAGGTTGAGTCCGTGCCCTGTAGCCATGGATTTCGCTGCCAATCAATAAAATGAGCCCTCCCTTTCCCCCTGCTCCAGGAATTTTAACCCAGAGCCCATTGGTTGCAGGGAAGCCTGCACTAACGCCACAGTGTACATTGTAGAGCATATACCTCCTGGAATTTTTGAAGGAAAGGAAGGAAGGAAGGAAAAAATAAACATTCTTAGTACTTTCTTCTTGTAACCAATTAGTCATCCTGAGGTATAATAAGTGTCTCACTTGGCGACTTCCATCTTGGCTCCACTGGGGAGCCACAGATGGCTGTGGGGCAGGCAGAGGTAGGATGGGCCCTATCTGGATAGATGTGATTCAAGAGAGGATGTATGGTGGTGGTGAGCCTGGGCTAGCTCATTCTCCCTCCTCATCTCTATGTAACACCGGCCAGGGGTAGCTGATGGATAGAGCCCCCCCCCGCCCCCACACTTCCCCGCTATATGCTTTACCAAGGGCCAGAGACGGCACTTCCTGCAGCCTTCTCCAGTGTTGTCCTACCAGTGCTCATTTACGGTCTGGAATTTTTCCACATCATCCGTTGACAAAAAGGTACCTTTGGAGGTGGCTAGTGCTGTCCTTTGGATGTGTGTGTGACCCCAAATTCTCACAGAGGGATGGACCCTCTGGTGACTAGAGCCCAGGGATAGGGCCCTCCTGAGGGAAATGAGAAATTTTCTTAAGAAATCCAAGACATGCCCCGCTGTTCACAATGTGAAGACACAGTAGGAGATGTAACGGTTCACTACCCAGGAAACAGCCCTGGCCAGACACAGCATCTATGGCCTCCAGACCTTGGCTGCCAGCCTCACATTCTATGAGCAATTGGCTTCTATTGGTCATAAGCCTCCCAGGTCAGGCAATGAAAGAAAGACCAAGACGCTTGGTAGACAGTAGACGAGGGCCTGCCCTCTGCCCCGTTGCCTAACTGGGAAGATAGAAAACCCACGGAATGTGCAATGCATGGCTGCCACATCTGGGGCTCTCAGGCTCACCCACTTATACAGAGGTGAGAAAATAAGCTCACTATTGGTTCCTGTCACCAAACCAGAAGACTGCAGAGGGTTTGGGCATCCAGAATCTGTTCTTGTTTAGGGGTTGTGACTCTACCTGAGACAAGGCATGGGCTCAGCCTGGAGCATGTGTCAGGCCCAGACACAGGAGTCTGCTTCAGCTCCACCCCTGCTCATGGGACCGGGCTCAGCTTGTAATGGTTGGTAGTTCACCTGTGTCCAGTGTACCAGGGCATGAGTGAGCAGGGTCAGGGCTCGGTGTGTGACCTGGATGAGGGCTGAATATGACTAGGCTCGAGGTCAATGTGTGACCAAGACCAGGACTCAGCATGTAAGCAGAGGCAGGGCTCAGTGTGTGACCAGGGCCAGCCGGAGGTCAGGACATGAGCAGTTCGTATTTGAAAGGCCCCGTTACTGTTTGCCCAGGATCAGGGCCCAGGCTCTTAGGAGGGTCAGCTTTCAGGCTATGTGAGGATCCTGAGTACGGTCTGGAGCAAGGTCAGGGGTCCCTGTGTGCTTGATGTCAGGGCTGCCTGTGTCTGCGCCATAGACTTAGGCTGTCACTTTCCCACTTCCCAGTGTAACCTCTAGAGCAGCCCACACACCTTGCCGCTGGTGCAGGGTGGCCCAGCCCTAGGCACTTTGTTCTGTGGAAATCTCCTTTGGCTCTGGTCCTAATTGTGTTTAAAATCCTGTCCTGGCTGAGGGATCTCATCAGGGAGCCATGCTCAGAGCCAGGGTGCTGGGAGAAAATTAGGACCGATGGCTGGACAATTCCCACAAGCCAATCAAAGCGCCCCACACCAGGATTTGCATAAATCTCTAAGCCGATTAGAGAAGCTTTTCAGCAAGCTGCCAGGTACAGCCAGCAAGCTAGGCCCTCCCTCTCCCTGGATTAATTGTTCCCATCCCAGCTCATGCCAAGGCCCAATTCATTATCCTCTCCACCCTCCAAACCCACATCTCAGGCGCACTGTGGACACCAACTTCAAACCTGCCTGCACCCTTCACATAGCCTGCGGTCAGCGTCACCTGTCCTGGGCCATTTCCACCTCCTGTCCACCCCGAGTGCCCCTCTTACTGAAGAGCTCCACTTCCAGCCTCTTTTCTGCCATGGCATCTTCATGATGTTCCCAATACAGGTCCCTACCTTGTGTCCCCTGCACCTGCCAGCCTGAACTCTGCTATCAGTCCAGACCACTTGTGAGGCTTAGATCATGCACCACAATGACCCTAGACGGTGCAGCCAGCCCAGGGCTTCCTGGATCCCCGATTCTTCTTTCAAGCTTTCCTGATGCCTCTGTCACCTCCACACCCATGAAGTATGCACTGAGGCCAGTGGAAAAAGAGCTGAGCCACGGTTTGTAGCTAGACACATGTCTGTTCTCCGTCTCCTGGAGGATGCTGTCTTAAGGCATCCCGCCGGCTGTAGATTCACCAGCCCCTCAGCATTTTCCCTGCGAGAGGAGTCACCTCATATCCTCCTGAACTAACTCCAATTCTGCCCTCCACGCACCCACACTGGCTACCTGCTCTTGTCTCGGGGTTTTGGAAAAACACATAGCATGGCAAGGAGAGGGTTTAGGTCATAACTGTCAACAGCCACACTACCCTGGAAGATGGCCTTGTGAGACATCAAGTGTCAGTACCCTCACCTCTGTCCTCTCTCCCCCCTCCATTGTGTTCCTTCTGAGAATACCCCAGTGAAAAAGTATAGCCCCTTGATCCATCCCAGGAGTTACACGGTAGCAATAAGTAATACAGAAGACAGAAATTTCAACCTTGGTCTTTATCATGACACAGACGAACTTTGACATTGGTCCATCCAGCATCTCACTGAAGAAGGTAGGGTAGTGTTTGGTTTTACCACTGAGCTTCCTCCCAGATGAAGGATGGAATCATGGGAGAAATCTGAGAGCTTCAAATGAAGCCACGTGGGCTGGGGGGGGATGCAACTCAGCAGGGGACCACTTTCCTAGCATGAGCGAGGTCCAGGATCTGAGCAAACAAAGGAGAAAGTGTGTGATTCAGTCTGCAAATAGAAGTGTGTGCTCCTGAGAAGTCATATGGTCAAGGGTAGGAGCCCATGTCCACCCTGCTGCCCCAGGCTCAGCCAACATGGCCAGTGCATACGTGGGAACTGGGTACCTATTGTGTGCAGGTATGTAGGAAAGCCAGTTCCACCTTCTGCTGTTATAGGGTCAGATCAGTTGCCTGGCATCTCTGTGTCTCAGTTTTCTCCTCTGTAAGAAGGAAAGGAGAGCAGGGCTTAGAGACATCTTTTGTCCTCACTGTCCACAGTGAGGGCTTGCCTGTGATCACTGGTTATTCCCACACCAGGGAGGGAAGGGCTAACATCTGTAAGGCTCATGTGGGTCAAAGGTTGTCTGAAGCAGAAGACAGCAGTAAAGGGCTCTGATTGCCCCAGGACCTACAGACCTTTCCCAGGGTGGAGCAGAATCATCTCTGTGCATACCTGCAACTTCAGGCCTGTGGAGCCACGTAGTACTTCCATGGGCCTCCTTTATCAGAGCTTGCTGGCCTGTGCAATTTACAAACTAATAGAGAGACTAACTACATGAGCCACAAGCTAAGGGGGGGGGGTGCCATGAGGGCTGGAAACTACCCAGACAGGAACACAAGGGGGTTAAAGCTAAATCACAAGACAAGGTAAGTGCTTGGATTTGGAGTCATTGGAGGAGAAAAAAATCTGAAAGTAGAGACACCACCAGGTAAAGTGTTCACTTTGATGCTTATCTGTCAAGAAAAGAATTTAACCAGAGTCACAAACAGTTTAAGCAGAAGTTTCAATGAAACAAATGTATACTCCAGAGAGATTGGAGTGAGCCAATCCAAAGGGAGGAACTGTGTGTCTTTGTACCAAGAAAGAAACTGTTTCCTAGTTAAAGGTTTGAGGAAGCTGGTCTGATGGGCTAAGTATCTAGCGCCAAGTATTGAGCAAGACAGGGTATTGGAACTATCAACATCACCAACATCAATATCATCATCTCCAACACCATCATCAACACCGTCACCATCATCACAAACACCACCAACAACATCATAACCACCGTCTCCAGCTAAGGGAGCAGGCTGAGGTCCTCAGCAGATGGCACCATGTGACAGCAGACCCTGCTCCAGCTTCCTTGTCTGCATGCCAATTGAGTGTTAGTGCTTTCCTCTGGCCTATACCGTTGCAATCTCAGATTTCTGCCACATTCGGTCCCTGCTCCAAAATCCGCAGGGTCTTATCAAGTTCCTGAATATTCAACTTAGGATCCAGGACCACCAGGGTGCCAGGCTGGACCAGGGGGCCTGTGGAACTATGAGTTCCTTTGTATTGTGGGATCCCTGAAGCTATTCTGACTTTTCATCCCCAGTCGAGGTCTGCTTGCACTGCCTGGCACTCGAGCCCCAATGTCGCCCTCCTTTGCCATCAGGAATCTAGGGCAGGTCCCAAGCCAGCTCTTGGGCTCTCAGTTTCTTCCCCCGACCTTTCCTCTCCAAGGCAGCACTAGCTTCCCATGGCTGCTGGCACAAATAAGCATGAAGTGATGGCTAAAACCTCAGGATGTATGCTCACACTTTTGGAGCCAGAAGCAGGACTCCAGGTGTTCCCCCAGCCTCGCTCCCTCTGCAGAAGGTGGAGGACATAGCCATGTCTCCTGTTCATGCTACTGGCACACCTTGGGCTGTGGCTGCATCTCTCTGCTCTGCTCCTCCATCAACCTCTCCACCTCCTCCACCCGCCTTGCTCAGCCTCTGCTCTCCATCTCTTTCTTATCTCCTCTACAGATCTCTCCATGTGGCTCTCCTCTGCGCCTCTTCTCTAAGCTACTCCCCTCCATGTCTCCCCCTCCCTTTCTTCCCCTGACCCCCCCCCCCCCCTTCCATGTCTCTGTTCTGCTTCTGTCTCCTTGGCCTCTCCTCTGTATGCCTGCTCCCCATATCTTCCTGGACACTGCCTGCCTCCTCCCTCTTTGAGGAAGTCCTCCTTGCGGACCCTGTGATGAAATCTAGGGTCCACATACATAACCCAGGGCAATCCTTATGAGAACATAGTTTACTAAATCACAACTCTGGCCAAATAATTTCATTGGCTTTCTTCTCAACAAATACAGAAACAAAGAAAACCAGACTCTGCCTGGAAGGAACCTTGCAGAGGAAGGGAGAGAAGCTGAGCATTGGGTAAGTGCTAGGGGCCAGATGTCCTGCCCCGGCTTTGGAGTCTTAGAGTGCCCTCAAGGCTTGGTGTCCTCCCTGGTCCAACTCACCTTGACTCAAACATCTGTGCCCCGAGGTCCCACAGCTGCTCCTCTGCAGCCTCCCTCCAGCCCAGCTCCTCCTCTAGACCCTTGCCTTGCCTTCCTGTCTCTCTTCTCTTGCTCACCCCAAGGAGCAAGAACCAAGAACTACCTGCTACAACGCATCTCTCCTGGACTTCCCTGGATGCTGGCCTTGCCTCCTTGGTCCATACAGCAGACTCTCTGACATGCTTGCTTTTGTCTGTTCCAATAGGTCAGTCCCGATGACAGGAATAACATCAAGGATTGTACCCCTGTAGCTCAGGGCCAGACGAGGACCAGGCATGATGCTGCTCACAGGGTTAGTGAGTGAACAAGCGTATGAGTTACTGAAGGAAGCGCAATGTTCGGCCGTGGCTTCCTAACAGACTAGTTACAAAGGAGTCTCTGGGGTGCCAACTGCAAGTGAGTCCTGTGCCCTGGGCAGCTGTTGTCAGCCTGTAAAGTAAGGACCAGGGCTAGGCAGGATATGGATAAGGAAGTCCTGCATGGCTAAGAGGATGGGGGCACAACGGGGCCCAGAATGATCTTTCAGAAACTCTAAGTCTGGTGCAGGGATGGAGTTGGACTTCTGCTGCTGGAGCTACTTGAGCCACTCGGGATGCACCAGGGCTATCCCACACACTCTGCGCCCCATGCTCTGAGCTGCCCAGGAACAAAACACGAGTTCTTTCCTCACCTGGCCCGTGTTCATCCTCTCAAATTCCAATACCCCGTCCCTCTCAGATAGCATTTGCTGCCTTCTATCCCTGCCCTTAAAGCCTCCCATGTTCCCACACAAACAAGGAGGGTACACACTGCAGAAGAGCTGCCCCAGCTGCTGTAGGTCAGGGGTGCTGGTTTGCCAGGCTCCTGGGAGGTAGCTAAGGCTCTCGCTTCTTCCCCCTTTGCTGTAGGACTTTGGCACCGAGGGTGTCTCCAGTTGCCAAGGCATAAATGGCAACTGGCTGAGGCTCCCAGCCCCCGGGTCCAGCTTTGCCAGCTCTCTGGACAGCTGACAGCTCCCTCTCACTGTGCAGGCATACGCACACTTGCTTGCTCGCAACTCACTCAGTTGCACAGCTCACATCCTGCCAACTGGGGACTTCAGGATCCCAAGCATGCCCTGAAGCCCTGCTGCATCCTACTTCTTGCTTGGCATCACCAGCACACACCCTAAGTCTGACCTTTACTCCTACTCCCTCTGGCCTCTAATCATAGAGGAGGACCCTGGTGAAAGCTTGACCAGTAGTTTGCTCAGAGCATGTGTAAGCATCCTCTCTCTGCATCACTTCCTCTTCAACCGACCTCACAGCCTCTTTCGGTTGATGTGCAGCTTGTTGACGCCATGGTCCTCTTCCCCATGCAGGGGCTCACTCTAGGGAGCAGGAATTTCCTGAGATTCAGATAGCATCCACACCAGGGGGACACGCACACTCAAGATGACCCTCATCTCCCATTCCTACACATACACTCAGGTAGAAGGGGCCCCTTCTCAGTCTCTTCTCTGAAGCAGTCAACTTGGCTGTGTTAGCACAGTCCCACAGGCGGCAGCTTAACACAGACTTCCTTCTCCTGGCTGGTTGGGTGTTGAGTGGACTGCAGGCTGCAACTCTTCTGAAGCTCCCAGCAGAGCCTGCTTCCTGTGTTCTTGAGAGATCGTCCTCTTGCCTGAATAGGGTATGTGAAGGGTGTTACCAAGGAGATCTTCTTAAGGACACTCATCTATCAGATCAGCCCCTGCCCCAGGACCTCATTTAACCTCTTTGCTTCCTTAGAGGCCCCTTCTCAGAACACAGCCACTTCAACATTCGAACTGTGGAGTCACAAAAATTCAGCCCATACCTCCCTCTGGCCCTATTCATATAATGGATTAGCAACCTATGACTAGAGGAATGAATTAGCCTGCCCTAGGTTTTGAATGAACTTGGGGTTCAGCCCGAGTCCCCCCAACTTCCCCTGCCCTCACCCTTATGCTGTCCCAACTCCAGAGCTAATGTAATGTCAACACTGCTTCTGCCCGAGCTATTTAGAAAATGCTTACCTCAAAGACCTGAGGCCAGTCATGCTAGCCCACTCCACCCCTGGAGTAGGTACTTACTCACAGTACCCAGCATGCTCTCTGCAGTGTGCTTGGAGACACTTGAAGAAGGCTGATAGCACAGGGGATTCTGAACCCACAAATCCAGTCCAGGCTAACGGTTCCTCCTCTGCACTGGTAGCCAATCCCTGGACATGCAAAACCAAGAGGCACCAGCCTGAAAGAGCACTGGGTATGGCTGGGTTCTGGGCAGTGATAAAGCCCTTGACCTGTTCTAGCACTCCTGGTCAAAAGATTCTCACAAGCATTCCCTCCCTGCCTCTCTGTTCACCCTTTCATCCCAAGGGCTAAAGCCACGGCCCAGAAAGGTCATTGGTCCTTGCGGCACCAGGACATGTGGCATCCTGACCATGCAGAGGTCCAGCAAGCTTCCTTCTATGAGGGTATAGCCAGACCACTCTATGTCTCCCAAGTACACATGCTGAGGCCTATGTACACAGCTCCCAATAGTGCCCCAATGACCAGATTAGGGGCACCTCCTAATATGGCCGAGTTCTGCCTCCCTCTGCTTGACTGTTGCCAGTCCCAGGTTGGGGTCTCAGACTGGAGTCCCATGCCTTTGGGGTCAGTTACTTAAAAAAACTAACTCACCATCACCTTGACCTCGGATTCTCTTCAGAAACGTATCTGCCAGAGACAGACTACAGGATAGCCCTTGCTAGGTTCTGCCTTGAGACATTCACTCTCAACTGTGGCTGCTCCATGACCTGTCACTAACCCAGAACTGGAGACAGGGGATGCAACACAGGCTTCCTTGTATTGGCACTCCTTTTGCTGGCTTCGATGTAGCGAGCAGCTGTGTAAGGTCCTTGGGTTACGCTTAGGCAGGAGAGACTGATCAATGGGTTCCTAAAGATGACGCATAATGATCAACAGGTGGGCCAGCTCGAGGTCTGCAATAAAGTGCTGGGTGACTAGTGGTCAAGATTATACAGCTAGTGACAGTGGTCAACTCCATATGAGCCAGCTCAAGGTCCCCAAAACAAGACACAGGAACAATGGATGGTAGTATTCCATGCTCACTAGACCAGATTAAAGCAACTTCAAGACTTTCTCTCAAGGGGAACATGCACCTCTTGCCCTTTCCCCTAGTTCACAGGAGGGGAGCAGAGAAAAAATGTAGAGCTCAATAAAAATCAATAAAAAAAGAAAAAATTATATGCACACACACACACACAACTTCAATATACTTGAACCCCTATGCACATTCTAATTATAACAAGTTGAATTCTAGGTAAAATGGGCTTCTGAGACCCCGCCTCCAAACTCACCAATCCTCCTGAACCTTGGTGGAACTCTAAAACATGGCTTGCTCCAATACTGAGGGGATTTAAGAGCTAGCTACAGTACTGAGGAGACTAAGAGCTTGCTCCAATACTGAGGGGATTTAAGAGCTAGCTACAGTACTGAGGAGACTAAGAGCTTGCTCCAATACTGAGGGGATCAAGAGCTTGCTACAGCACTGAGAGAGGACCAAGGGAGAGAACCAGGAGAAAAGACCAAGAGAGCAGGCTTAGGAAGAATTCAGAGGCTTCCTGAGACACAGACATTGACAGTACAGAGCAGACCATGATAAATTCCCAAACACTCAGCCAGCCACTGCAAGAATTAGACCAAGGTGCAAAGACATTGCCAGCTTCATTTGAAGGAAGAGACGGGTAGGCACCAATGCAAGAATTCATCCAACAACCTAAAAAGCAACATTAATATCTCTTAATATCAATTGGACTCAATTCACCTATAAAAAGACACAGGCTAAGAGAATGGATATGAAAAATGGATTTAGCCTTCTGCTATTTACAAGAAACACACCTCAACCTCAAAGACAGACACTACCTTAGAGTAAAGGGTTGGGAAAAGGTATTCCAATCAAATGGACCTAAGAAACAACTGGGTGTGGCTATCCTAAAATCTAACAAAATAGATTTCAAACTAAAATCAATCAGAAGAGATAGAGAAGGACACTTTATACTCACAACAGGAACAATCCATCAAGATGTAGTCTCAATCCTGAATATCTATGCCCCTAATACAAGAGCACCCACATGTGTAAAAGAAACTTTACTAAAACTTAAATCGCACATCAAACCCTAAAAATTAATAGTAGGAGACTTCAACACTCCACTCTCGCCAATGGACAGGTCAACCAGACAGAAAGTTAACAGAGAAATAAGAAAACTAATAGATGTCATGAATCAAATGGGCTTAACAAACATCTATAGAACATTCCACCCAAATACAAAAGAATATACCTTCTTCTCAGCACCTCATGGAACCTTCCCTAAAATTGATCACATACTTGATAACAAAGCGAACCTCCACAGATACTAAAAATTGGAGTAACTCTCTGTGTCTTATCAGATCACCATGGATTAAAGTTAGAATTTAACAACAATACTACTCTCAGAAAACCTACAAACTCATGGAAATTGAACAGTGAACTACCGAACCACCCCTGGGTCAAGGAAGAAATAAAGAAAGAAATTCAAGACTTCCAAGAATTCAATGAAAATGAAGGCACAAAATATCCAAACCTATGGGACACTGAAAGCAGTGCTAAAAGGAAAGTTCATAGCACTAAGTACCCATGGAGAAAATGAAGAAAGCTCACATTAGTGACTTAACAGCACACCTGAAAGCTCTAGAACAAAAAGAAGCAGACTCACTCAGGAGGAGTAGAAGACTGGAAATAATCAAACTGAGGGCTGAAATCAACAAAATAGGAACAAAGAAAACAATACAAAAAAATCAATGAAACAAAGAGCTGGTTCTTTGAGAAAATCAACAAGATAGACAAACCTTTATCCAAACTAATCAAAAGGCAGAGAGAGAACATCCAAATTAACAAAATCAGAAATGATGGGGGGGCATAACAACAGACACTGAGGAAATTCAGAGAATCATTAGGTCATACTACAAAATCCTGTACTCTACAGGAAAACATAAAGGAAGTGGACAAATTTCTAGATAGATAATATATACCAAAATTAAATCAAGACCAGGCGAACAATTTAAATAAACCTATATATTGCAAGGAAATAGAAGCTGTCTTCAAAAACCTCCCAACCAGGAAAAAAAAAAGCTCAGGGCTGGATGATTTCAGTGAAAAATTCTACAAGAACTTCCAAGAAGAGCTAATACCTATACTCCTCAAAGTGTTCCACATTGCCAAACTCTTTTTATGAGGCTACAGTTACCCTGATACCAAAACCACACAAAGACCCAACCAAGAAAGAGAATTACAGACCAATCTCACTCATGAAGATGGATGCAAAAATACTCAATAAAATACTGGCAAAACAAATCCAACAACACATAAAAAAAATCCACCATGATCAAGCCGATTTTATCCCAGAAACGCAGGGCTGGTTCAACATACAAAAATCTATCAATGTAATCCATCATATAAATAAACTGAAAGAAAAAACAACCCATATGATCATTTCATTGGAAGCTGAAAAAGCATTTGACAAAATCCAACACCTCTTCAAGATAAGGGTCTTGGAGACATCAGGGATACAAGGAATTTACCTAAATATAATAAAAGCAATATACAGCAAGCTGACAGCCAACATAAAATTAAATGGAAAGAAACTCAAAGCGATTCCACTAAAATCAGGAACAAGACAAGGCTGTCTACTCTCTCCATATCTCTTCAACATAGTTCTTGAAGTTTTGGCTATAGCAAAAAGACAACAAAAAGAGATTAAGAGGATTCAAATTGAAAAGAAGTCAAACTTTTGTTATTTGCAGATGATATGATAGTGTACATAAGTGACCCAAAAAACTCTACCAGAGAACTCTTACAGCTGATAAATACCTTCAGAGATATGGCAGGATACAAGATCAACTCAAAAAAAAATGAATAACCCTCCTATATACAAATGATAAAGAAGCAGAGAAGGAAATCAGAGAAACATCAGCCTTCACAATAGCCACAAATAACATGAAATATCTTGGGGTAACACTAATCAAAGAAGTGAAAGACCTATTCAACAAAAACTTTAAGTCTTTAAAAAAAGAAATTGAAGATACCAGACCGAAAATGGAAAGATCCCCCATGCTCTTGGATAGCTAGGATCAACATAGTAAAAATGGCAATCCTACCAAAAGCAATCTATAGATTCAATGCAATCCCAATCAAAATCCCAACATAATTCTTCACAGACCTTGAAAGAACAATAATCAACTTCATATAGAAAAACAAAACTCAGGATAGCCAAAAAATCCTGTACAATAAAGGAACCTCCTTAGACAGCACCATCCCTGACATCAAGTTCTATTACAGAGCTACAGTAATGAAAACAGCTTGGTACTGGCATAAAAACAGAGAGGTTGACAAATGGAATTGAATCAAAGACCCGGATATTAATCCACACACCTATGAACACCTGATTTTTGATAAAGAAGCTAAAATTATGCAACGGAAAAAATAAAGTATCTTCAACAAATGATGCTGGCATAACTAACTGAATGTCAACATGTAGAAGAGTGAAAATAGATCTATATCTATCCCCATGCACAAAACTCAAGTCCAAATGGATTAAAGACCTCAGTATAAACCTGACCACAGTGAACCTGATAGAAGAGAAAGTGGGAAGTAGTCTTCAATGCATGGGCATAGAAGACCACTTCCTAAATACAACCTCAGTAGCATAGACACGGAGAGCAACAATAAATAAATGGGACCTCCTGAAACAGAGAAGTTTCTGTAAAGCAAAGAACACAGTCAATAAGACAAAAAGGCAGCCTACTGAATGGGAAAAGTTCTTCACCAACCTCACATCAGACAGAGGACTGATCTCCAATATATATAAAGAACTCAAGAGGGCTGAATTCAATTCCCAGCAACCACATGGTGGCTCACAACCATCTGTAACGGGGTCTGGTGCCCTCTGCTGGCCTGCAGGCATACACACAGACAGAATATTGTATACATAATAAATAAATAAATAAATAAATAAATAAATATTTTTTTTAAAAAAAGAACTCAAGAAATTAGACACCAAAATTCTAAATAACCCAATTGAAAAATGGGGTACTGAACTAAGCAGAGAATTCTCAATAGAAGATCCTCAAATGTCCAAAAGATACTTAAGGAAATGCTCAACATTCTTAGCCATCAGTGAAATGCAAATCAAGACAGCTCTGAGATTCCATCTTACACCTGCCAAAATGGCTAAGATAAAAAACACCAATGATAGTTTGTGCTGGAGAGGATTGGAGTAAGGGGAACACTCATCCATTGCTGGTGGAAATGCAGACTTGTACAACCACTTTGGAAATCAGTATGGTGATTTCTCAGAAAATTGGAAATCAACCTGCCACTCTTGGGCATATACCCAAAAGATACTCAATCATACTACAAATTTATTTGTTCAACTATGTTCATAGCAGCATTATTTGTAATAGCCAGAACCCGGAAACAACCTTGCTTGCTCTAATTAACCCCTTCACTGCTTGCTTTCTACTTCTGTGTCCTATCTGAATTCTTCTCTCTCAGCAACCCAAGAACCAAGACTGCCCCAGGGTTGAGACCAAAGAAAACTTGAGACATCATTGTATTTAGATGCTGACCTGACCATCCCTTTGCAGACTGTAATCTGCCTGCCTCTGAACCTTGCACCTCCACATCCATTCTGTTCTAGCCTCCAGAGCCCTTAGCAACCCAGCACACCTCATGACATCCTCCACGATGGCCATTTGTTCCTTGTCTGCCCCTCTCTGGAAGCAGAGGTCTTCACAGTCCCTACACTGCTCCTGACACATGACCTTGTTTGGGGGGGACTGGTTGACGCATGCTCCCATGGGCACTTTGGAGTGTTAAGAGGAGCCACCGGCTGATCAGCCAACTTTACACGGGCATATATACCCCTGTGGCCAAGTGTGCAGAAGACGAGGAAGGTCCTGGGCACCAGACCAAGCTTCTCACAGTGCAGAACCACAGCAAGATTCCAAGGGTAGAGGTGGCTAGAATCATCTGGACAATCACCTCCCTCTGTCCCGCTGAAGATGCATCCAGGGAGAGGTCCAGTTGTGCACCTGGGGAGGGGGGTGGACAGGTGCACTGTGGGGTGTGCTTGTTTATGAGCTGGGGCAGCCTAAACACATGCCCATGAGCTGCAGACACCCAGCCAAACATTTCTATGCCACTGCACTCCCTGCCCAGTGTCTGAAATTTGTGTCTGTTGCTTTCTGCCACTCCTCTGGGACCAACAGCTCTGGTGCCAGCCTCCACTGCCAGCTGGGCTTCATTTATTTCTTTGAGATGCAAATTCTCTGACTGAGGGGCATCCCTCCTTAGGCTGTTCCTTCCTGCTCCAGCCCTGCTGCCTCTGATTCAAGATCTGCATCTTGCAGGTACAGCCCAGAACCCCATCTCCCCAATTATCTGATGAGCCCCCAAGCTGGGGGGCACCTTAGGAACAAGTCCAGAGTCCTGGCCATTGCTTCACACCCCTGCTGCTGCTAAAGATAGTAGCGCCTCTCTTTGTCTGGAAGTTGGCCCGGGCCTGTTCCTAATGAATGTACCCTCAACGGCCAAGTGTGCACAAGACTTGGAAGCTCCTGGGCACAGAGCAGAGCTATGGTAAGACTCCAGGGGCAGAAGTGGCTACAGCCATGTAGACACTCATCTCATGCTGTCCTGCTGAAAAGGTATCTAGGAGGAAGGGTCCACCTCATACCGTGCTAGCCCTTTGCAGACCTGGAACCCAGCACCTTGTTCTGTTCCAGTGTCTGACCATCTGTGCAGATATGCCCTTCCAGCTCAGGCCACGCAGCAAGGTTCAGCCTTTTCCTTCCACATAGGCTTTATGAACTGATTAATGTCCTTCCTGGTGAGGGTTCAAGGCCAAGGTGACCATTAAACCACCATCACTCAAATGGGAGGCAGGAGTAGGATGTGGCTTTGATCAAACCAAGAAAGCATTTAGCCATGAGCTTCACACAGGTTTGGCCTTGCACCTGTCCTTCTCGGGAGCAGAGGCCATGAGGGACCAATGATGTGTTCATAATAGCAGCTGGGATCAAGTCATACACATTGTTTTGCAGAGCGGAGGGGGACTCTCCAAGTGGCCCAGATTCCTTGCTCAGGGTTTTCTCTGAGCATGCCACTGTAACCCCCTCATCCTGTAAGGTGGGAAAGGGGGCCTCTGGCACCAGTTTGGACTTGAATTAAGCAGAAGAGAATGCTAATGCCAGCTACCACTGTGACCTGAGCTGGCGCCTGCTGGCAGAACCTCAGCTAGAGTATCCATTAATAGTCGCACACCAAGGTTCTCACAGGTGGCTTCCAGGGTAGGGAGTGAAGTGGCCATGCCATTTTAGATACCCACCATGGCCTGGACCATCATGAAATGTATGTGTGTGGGTATCTGTTCACATATGTGTACGAGTGTGTCATTGCACAAATGCATGTAGGTGCATGTACCTGTGTGCATTTGGCTCTATGTACATGAGTGTGCAGATGAGCTTGTGGGTATGCACCCCACTGTACATGTCTATGAAGCATGTGAGGCAGGGTTGCTGCTACACAAGATTCCATAGCCGTCACACTCTAGATGCGTCGTGCTTTGAAGCCTGCCTTCTCCACCATCTGCCCACCTCTGTCACATGAACCAGGATTACTCCTCGTTTTATGGTCACCAGGCATCTCCATTTCCCTTGACCCACAGTGTTATCCTGTACCTCTCAGGGAGAACAGGACTAGATGGGATCTGGGTTTGTACCCAAGAGAGCCTCAAAGAGGCAGTGCCCTACTATGGAGACAGAGGGGAGCAGAATGCCTAAGCATATATGCCACAGGAGCTCTCCAGAGCTGGAAGACCAGTCCAGGGGAAGTCCATCAGAGCTGAGTTGAGTCAGTGTCCAGGGGGACAGTCCCTGTCCTGCCAATTGCTGGTCAGCGCCAAGTACCTTCTTTACTCCCCAGCACTCATAGTCCAGGGAATGAAGGAGGTGCTCTTTGAGGAAGTAGCTGAGAATGATCCAGAGGGGTCTGTGTGCTGAAGAAAGAGGAATGACTGTGACAGCCACCCACATCAGACCTCTTGGGAGGAAGTTCTTTGAGAAAGGGACATCTAAGCCATGGCATGGGGTTATTAAAGATGCAGGATGGCTCCCATAAAGGTCCAGGTGAAGAGAGCGTTAAAACTAGCATCAACATGGGGCATAGGGTGAGCGAGCACACAGTTAGCAATCAGATGACAGGGATCCTTCAGGCCACTGGGGTGCTGACCAGGCATCCTGAGCCTCCATACAATAAAAATATAACAGAAGATAGGGTGAGCCATCTGAGGACAAAGCAAATACACAGTCCTTCTCAGGATCCTGCTCTTTCTTGGGATTCCTCTCCCATTTCCTCCTCCTACACAGACTCCAGCTTCCAGCTTCAGAGTCTCCCCCAACTGTGATCAATTGTCTGTTTACCTGAAATCACAATGCCCCCACCAGACACTCGTCTATACCCTAGCTTCTAGAGTTAGATTTGCTCTCAATCAAGTCAAGATATTGAGCTGCGCCTTAGTGACTTTCCTATTGCTGTGAAGAGACACCATGACCAAAGCAACTTATAAAAGGAAACATTTCATTGGGAACTTGATACAGTTTCAGAGAGTTAGTCCAAGACCATCATGTTGGGGATCGTGGCAGCAGACAGGCACTGAAGTCATAACTAAGACATGACATCCTAAACAGCAAGCTAGAGGTACAGAGAGTGAGACTGGGCCTGGCGTTAGCTTTTAAAACCCCAAAGCCTGCCCCCAGTGACACACTTCCTTCAACAGGGCCACAGCTCCTAATCCTTTCCAAAGCAATCCGACCAACAGGAACCAAGCATTCAAATTCATGAGCCCTTGGGGGTCATTCTCATTCAACTCACCACAGCTGGCAAGACAGAATTACTTGCTGCCAACCCTATGAACCATTTCTAAATGTTCCTGCAGCTTCTTGGAGAACATAGTAGGAGCTCGATTAATGTGACCAAGTGTGTGGCCAGGATCAGCCCCAGAAAACAGGATGGAAGTTGGGTCTCTGGATGGACAAGGACACAGTGGACACTCACTACTGTTCCTAGGCTGTGGCCATCAGAGTGGGCCCCTGCAGGGACCGAATGACTGCTGGGAAGTGGCTTTCTCCAGTGGGAAGGGGTCAGGCAGACCCTAAATGTCTATTTTCATTTCTCTTTTGGGCCCCCAGGAACCCCAATACCCCTCTTGCCTGTCTTCATGGAGAACTTGTGGGAGGGGGACCAGCACATAGAGCTATGACACACTCACCTCTGCCCAGCAAGTCTCCTGTCTAACCAAGAGCAAGGACTCACCCATCACCAACACAGCCCGTCACACTTGCTGACACACACAAGTAGCTGGAGCAGCCAGGCAGGCGTGTGTGTGTGTGTCTTCCACCCATGAAGGTAGTGGTGCCAGACCCGCTGGGCTGGGCTGAGGTAGTACCACCTCCCATGTTCACATTGTTCATGCTCCTACCTGGCACAGCTTACTCAGCAAAGGGCTAACAGGGGCCTGGTGAGCTGGTTGGGTACTCTGTGGAAGCTCTGAAGCTGCTGTACATGGATATGGAGAGACCCTGGCTCCTGTTACCTCTTAGAAGTGAGAACTAGAGTTGGGAATGCCTTTTCACCCTTCAGGGGACTTGCAGACAGCTAGAGGATGGGATTCTGGGAACCTAGGACTAGAGAGGAGACAGGGAAGGTCTTCCACTTACAGACACAGGGCCTCGAAGGACAGGACTTGAACTCCACTGAAAAAGATGAAGTTAGAAGCAGAAAGTGGATGGAGACTGGGCTGCTTCATCCCAGGCAACCCTGGAGATAGCAGGGCAGGACATGGTCTGTGGAGCATGGCTAGGGCTGCTTCCTGCCAATGTCTCTCCTAAGAGTCAGGGAAGCCCCTGTAGGGGTCAGGCTCAGAGCCAATCAGATGGTCTGAGAACTGTCACAGTTTGCCAATAACTCTCACCATGTGCCTCCTGAACCACCCATATTTAACATCATAGCCTGGTCACTGACAAGTGAAGAATGAGTTGCAAAGATATATCAGCTTATGCACAGCATGATTTGGGCCTTATATCATCGGGGGCAGGCATGATTGTCCCCACTCTGTGAGAAGAAAGACACTGGTCAAAGAGGCCAGGCTATTCCTAACTGGTCAACTTTAGAGGCCCTCAGCACTGAACCATCATTTCTGGTCCTTAAACTCACATGGACATGTGCACCCACAGACTGATAGGGGAGTTATCCTAAGTCTCCTGTCAGAAGCCATGAGGAGCTTCTCAGCTGCCAGCAATTTCCAGACAAACTCAATCAACCCAGTGTCCAAAAGGCCATCGCTGATGTGCTTCCTGGTCCAGCAGCCGTGGGCTGCCTCCACGGACAGCATCGACCTTCTTGGTTCTCAGCCAGCCCCTAATTCTTCGCTCTCCCTCATTGATATTGAATCCTCATCTCCCCAGAAGCTCGGCAGACCGGATCTTAAAAAAGAAAAATCCCATCTTAGCTGTTTGAGTGGTTGCAGCAATCAACATGGAAGTCCAGACGTCTCTCTGATGCCCTGATTACATAAACACTCAGGAGTGAAATTGCTAGCTAAGTGTCCATCAGTGGATGAATGGACAAAGAAAATGTTATGTGTGCGCACAATGGATAGTTGTTCAGCCATCTTAAGAAAAAAAAAGCAGCGAAATCCTGTCGCATTGGAGAATGCAGATGGAGTGAAGGGCATTATGGTCAATGAGACAAAACAGACACAGAAAAACTAACAACACACAGTCTCACTCACGTGTGGACACCAGACATGCTTGTCTCCTAGAAGTTGATGGCAGAATGGTGATCACATGCCGGGGAGGAGCCTGGGAGGTGAGGAGGGGAGGCTGGTCAGTGGGCACAGGGTTAGGCAGGAAGGTGTGCTGTGTTCTGCCTTATGGCACATGCAAAATAGAGGCCGCGATTAGTGTTAAGGTAAGTCCCAAAATAGCCAGGAGAACAGATGTTATCGTCTCCCTACAAAGAAATGACAGGCTTTAGAGATGATGGACGTGTTAATCATCCTGATCTGATCATTGCACAAGGTACACACACATCAAAACATCACATCACATCTCTGAAATTGCTACAATTATTATGTGTTAATTAAAGATAAAATAAATCTCTGGAAGAAGGAAAACACACCCAGAACCCTGGGTAGAGGTTGGGGAGAGAGAAGGGTTTCTCAACACCTGCATCTCACCTGGATCCAGAGACGTGCTGCCTGCCCTGGTCCCTGGCCCTGTATGCTCCCCCACTACACAGGCCAGCCAGAGTGATGGAGCTGATCACCTGGGCCACCTGGAGCCTCCTAGGCTCCTTCTGCTGTTCCAGTCATGCAGTTCTGGCTAGGATTCTGGCATCTCTTTCTGGTGTGGAGCACCAGGTTATGTCGGAGTGAAGCCCCAAGAAGAATACAGAGTGAGTGGTCACTTGCTCAAAGCATAGAGTCTACTTTCTACAAGCAAGGAAGTCTGCAGGTCCAAGCACAGCCTGCAGGACAGAATAAATTGAGGATTATGGCACAGTGTGCTGGTCCCAGAATAATCTGAGGGTACAATACAGCCTGCAGGTCCCAGCACAGCCTGAAGAATAATTTGAGGGTTCTAGCACAGTGTGCAGGTCCCAGCATAATCTGAGGGTCCCAGTACAGCCTACAGGTCCCAGCATAGCCTCGGAGTTAAAAGGTAGCAGGCAAATGGCAGCAGGGACCTGGGCAGCAGGAGCTGAATGGGCTGGAACAAAATCTCTATAGGTTCTTACTGAGCACGGTCCACCAGAGAGGGTCTGGGGAGCCTGAGGCAGGGATTGACTGGAGAAGGTAAAGCAGAGACTCTGGAGGACAGGTGGCAGCCAGAGACCCCATGGACACTCATGATCATTCTCTGCCTCCTGATAAGACACCAGGAAGTCTGCATGAGAGTGAGGACTGTGGTCAACGGAGGGCTACTCTTGATCTACCACTGATAGTGGAGACCTCAGTGGTCAAAGGTGCCCCGTGCAGCAGGCAGACAGTAGGCAAAGCCCAAAAAGTGTGGAACCAGGGAGAGATAGAGATCAGAGCCATGTTAGGTGGCCTCATGGCTGCAAGCCTACTCAGATACCTGGACATCCAGTTCTCTTCCTGGGAGGCCATTCTCTGTGACTAGGATGAAGCTCACCAGTAGTAGATACCCACAGTGCTATACAGGAGGCAGTCTCCCCTCCCTGCAGAAGCCCAGGGTGGGGGACATTGCTGACACGCGCCCTTGATGAGCCTTAGAGAGGCGACACACTCATGGCAAGTGATAGATCCATGGCACCCTCATTTCTCCTATCAGACTCCCAATGGGACATGAAGTTCCTTGGGGCCAGGGTAGAACTTCAGAAAACAAGAGGTCCAACATTGTGAGGCTTCAGCAGGGAAGCCAAGAATCAGGTGAGGAGCAAGCCATGGGAGCCATGGAAGACAATCTGCTACATCAGTCAAAAGAGGGTATCTTTCAACAGTCCAAATTGTTCACTCTTCTTCCGAAGCTCACACATACTACTATGAATATTGGAAATTTTGTGGTCAGGAACAGGAAACCGGTTTCCAGGGCTATGAGATAGTCCCTACCCTATCTGTCCACTCTGGGGTCTATTCAGTCTTTTAAGTGAAATATGAGGGAAGGCAACTAAAAATAAGCAAAACACATAAAACAATGGTTTGAGAGGCATTAATAACAGGTAAGGAAAAACAGTGCTTGAGAAAGATGAGAAAGAAGATGAGCCCTAACCTCACATAAGCTGTTGTTCTGATGTAGTTGTCAGGTGCTGACAGAAGGAACTTTAAAAGCAGATGTCTGTGAATCCTCTGAATTGAAGACATGGATCTGAGCACTATTCAGAGTCTAGAGCACCAGGCAGGAGACAGGTGCAGCGAACTCTGAGGCCTGAGACCTGTGGTGATGTCTTTGGTCTGCGACAGGTTCCTGAAGTCACACGAGAAAGATGCTCAAAGCCAGGACAACATCCAAGCAGATCAGAGGAAGCAGTAACCAGAGCTCACCCAGGGCCGGAAGCAGGGCTGGTCCACCGTGCTGCCAGCACAGCCTCCTGTCCTCAGGGGTGAATTCACTGCCTGGGCTTGCCTCTGGTCACCTCAGCTGAACACTGTTCTAGGCACACCTGTCCACTCTCCAAAGCAGGACTTAAAACAGCAAGGCTTTCCCAAAACAAACCTCAAGACGATTTCTTGGAATGCAAAACCACCCACCATGCAGCAGGATAAAAGTCACAATGTCTAGAATCCAATAAGAAATGACCAGCTGTGGAAAGAAGCAGGGAGATGTGAGCCACAACGTGGAGGCAAAGCAGACTAGGAACTGACAGGGGTGATAGGATTAGCGGGCATTAAAGCACTCATCAGAACTGCATTTTATACAGCCAAAGTTCCGGGAAACAAAAACATCCTGAAAAGAGACGCGGAAAGTAAAAAGGAAACCTTGATAAAAGTTCTGGAATGAGAAACTCTCAAGTCTGAGATGATAATCAGGGTGGGCAGGACTGGGTGGCAGATTCTATGCCACAGAAGACGGGAGAGCCC
Organism: Microtus pennsylvanicus; assembly: GCF_037038515.1. NCBI lineage: Eukaryota > Metazoa > Chordata > Mammalia > Rodentia > Cricetidae > Microtus > Microtus pennsylvanicus. Next base: position 3,127,249 of record NC_134580.1, read on the forward strand.
AATGGCATGGTACGGGAAGCTACACAAAAGGAGCTGCACGGCAAAAAAAAATATGTAATTTTAAAATTTAGTAGACTATTATTGAAAGGAAGTGAGAAGCTGCCTAATAGGTATATCTAAACACTGAGAACTTTCCCAAGTTTCCAAACGGAAATGTAGTCCTACAGATATAAAAAACTTATAAACATAGAGCTCAATAAAAATCCATAAAAAAAAGCCAACTCGAGCAGGAATAAAATCATACCAACATACAATCAAATCACTCAACGCCAGTGACAAAGACAAAGGAACTTTAATTTTTTTCTGTTCTTTTATTTAAATTATATTTTTTCATTTATTTTATATATCAACCACAGTTTCCCTCCTGCCTCTCCTCTCGTCTCCTCCCCTCCCTTCTACTTGCTCCCCCCCCCCCTGCACTCCTCCTCCATCTCCATTCAGAATCTCTCATGTTGATTCCCATGGGAGTCAGCAAAGCATGGCAAATCAAGTTGAGGCAGGACCAAGTTCCTCCCTCTTGCATCAAAGCTGGGCAAGGCATCCCACCACAGGGAATAGGTTCCAAAGAGCAAGCCCATGAGTCAGGGACAGGTCCTGGTCCCACTGCTAGGGGTCCCACAATAGATTACACCCACATGCAGAGGGCCTAGGTCAGTCCCATGCCGACTCCCTAGCTGCTGGTGCATAGCTCTCACAAGTTCAGGTCAGCTGTCTGTGGGTTTCCCTGTCATGATCTTGACCACCCTTGCTCATATAATCCCTCCTTCCTCTCTTCAACTGAACTCCCAGAGCTCAGCCCAGTGCTTGGTTATGGATCTGCTTCCATCAGTTACTAGATGAAGCCTCTGTGGTGACAACCAATTAGATAACAGAGGAAGGCCAGTTCTGGCACCTTCTCTACTATTGTAAGTAGACTTAGCTGGGGTCATCCTTGTGGATTCCTGGGAGCTTCCCTGGCATCAGGTTTCTCCCTAACTCCATAATGGTCCCCTCCATCCCACCCCAAACTTGACCATCCTGATCCCTCATGTTCTCATCCTCCCACCCCCTCCCCTTCCTCTACCCCCAGTTTACCCAAGAGATCTCATCTGTTTCCCCTTCCCAAGGAAATCCATGCATTCCTCGTAGAGGCCTCTTTGTTCCCTGTTTCTCTGGGGCTATGGGTTGTCCTCTAGTTATCCTTTGATTTCCATCTAATATCCACTGATGAGTGAGTACATACAATGTTTGTCTTTCTGGGGTCTGGGTTACTTCACTCAGGGTGATTTTTTTTTTCTAGCTCCATCCACTGATCTGCAAATTTCATGATGTCATTGCTTTTTACTGCCAAGTCATACTCCATTGTGTAAATGTATCCATTCTTTGGTTGAGGGGTGGTTTCTAGGTTCTGGCTATTATGAATAATGCTGCTATGAACATAGTTGAGCAAGCATTCCTATGGTATGACTGAGCATCCTTTGGGTATATACCCAAGATTGGTATAGCTGGGTCTTAAGGTAGATGGATTTGCAATTTTCCGAGAAACTACCATATTGATTTCCAAAGTGGCTGTACAAGTTTGCACTCTCACCAGCAGTGAAGGAGTGTTCCCCTTACTCCACATCCTCTCCAACATAGGCTATCGTTAGTGTTTTTTATCTTAGCCATTCTGACATGTGTAAGATGATATCTCTGGGTTGTTTTGAGCTATCATTTCCCTGATAGCTAAGGATGTTGAACAATTCTTTAAGTGTTTCTCATCTATTTGAAATTCTTCTGTTGAGAATTCTCTGTTTAAATCTGTACCCCATTTTTTAATTGGATTACTTCTTATCTTGATGTCTAGTTTCTTGAGTTCTTTATACATTTTGGAGATCAGCCCTCTGTCAGATGTATGGTTGGTGAAGATCTTTTCCCATTTTGCAGGCTTTGTTTTGTCTTGACAGGGTCCTTTGCCTTACAGAAGTGTCTCATTTTAGGAGGTCCCATTTACTAATTGTCGATCTCAGTGTCTGTGCTACTGGTGTTACATTCAGGAAGTAGTCCCCTGTGCCGATGTGTTCAAGGCTACTTCCCCTTTCTTCTATCAGGTTCAGTGTAACTGGATTTATAGTGAGATGAGTTTTTGTGATATGGATCTATTTGCATTCTTCTACATGCAAACATCCAGTTGTGCCAGCACCATTTGTTGAAGATACCCTCTTTTATCCATTGTATAATTTTGACTTCTTTGACAAAAATCAGGTGTTCCTAAGGATGTGATTTTGCGACAGGGTCTTCAGTTCGATTCCATTGATCCACCTGTCATTTTTATGCTAATACCATGCTGTTTTTATTACTATAGCTCTATAGTAGAGCTTGAAGTCAGGGATGGAGATACTTCCAGAATTTTACAAAGTAACTTTTTAAAAAGGGATATGTTTTATCTGGAGGAATAAAGGCAAGAATGATCTGCTGATTTCTCAATAGAAACAATGTAGCAAAGACAGAAAGACAGTGGGCGGTATGAGGGGGAGCTTCCTCCTTCCAAGAACCAAAACAAACAAACAAATAAACAAACAAAAAAGACCCAAGAAAATCCTGCCAACTTAAAAATCTATACCCAGCAAAAATGCCTTTTAAAAACTAAAGCCTATTTTTAGTAGTATCCAGCTGAGAAAGGCCTTGGCCACCAATCCCCACTGGACACCATGATGATGGAAGCCACCATGACATGCAGTGTGAACTGACACCAAAATGAACCAATCACCTTCCCACCCCTGCACCCAACACCGAGATAGTCAGGCAGGGAAGGCTTATGTGATGCCATTTTGTGGACAATTAGTTCTATTCCTTTGGACCTGTAGCCAGAAGTATGTGCTGAAGCACAAGCCCAGCTTACCCCATAGCTGTGATGAAAGTAGAGTCCAGGCTTCCAAATAATCCCCTTTAAAACCACACCCCAAAAACATGAAGGGTCACCCTTTCGTAGTGTTACAGAGCTGGGGAATCAAGTATTTAATGCTTGGAAGCATTCAAGAGTCAAATTATGTAAGGAAAATGGTACAAACAAGAATAAACATAGAGCATCTATGGCATGGCCATGCACAGCAGGCTGGGGCTGGGCACGGGGCCAGCACTTAAGGTTGCTGCCAGACCAGGGTCACTTAGTGTCAAGGTCAGGGCCAAGGCCACTTACAGCTATCCTCGTGCCAGTGTTTAGTAAGCCATGTAAGGCAACAGGGCAAGTTGGAGATACCATGAGGCTTTTTAGGTATGACATTCCCCAGGGTCACCATGACACCATGATGCAGGCCAGGAGGATTAAGGCCAAGGACTGAAGTTCTGGACCAGAGCCTGAAGAGTGGGATGGAGATGGAGCAGGGATGACTCTATCCAAGTCAGTCTCATGGTCGTGTAGATACATGATTCTCCTCATGTCTCACATGGCTGTTCCTCCATGTGTCTATGTCTTGATCTTTCCTTGTACGGACGCCAGTAGGATTAGTTTTCCCCAGTGACCTCACTTTAACTCAGTTACCTCTTTAAAGACCTTGTCCCCAAATGCATCCACTCTTTAGCACAGAGGTTAGGACCTCAACCTAGGCATTTCAAAGGATGCAATTCAGCCCACCTCAGAGGTGATGGATACAGAAGGCAAATTCAGGGGCAGCTCAGTTCGTCTTAGATTTAGGTGACCCAGGAGGAAAAATTTCCAGTCACGCATGGAAAGACCCAGAATACCTGTGTGGTTTCAAGGGGACTCAGACAGTTGAGCTGCCTCTATGACTTTGGCCTTGGTTCCTAGCTACAGACTGCATAAGGTAAACAGATGAGGATGAGAGACCCCAAGGCTGTTGGAGGAGGAAGGGTCCTGGTGTCGAAGCCCACCACAGTCGGCCCACTTCAACAAAGTCCGTCAGTGTTTACTGGCTTGGCCATTCCCCAGAGCTGCTCTTTTGTGAGAAGACAGGGTATTAAATGCCACTTGGGGTTTATTTACTCAGCTCTGACAACCAGGAAATCAATGTTGCAACTGAACTTCTGGCAGCGTCTTTTATTAATGCTTTTAATGTCTGACTTTTAACCACTGGGGACTCTCTGCTGAGGGCATGCTTTGTCTGCCCTTGTGAGTGCAAGCTGATGCGTGCACAGGCTCTGTGCATCTCTGCAGCCGCAAGCATAGTCTGGATGCCTATATGAGCTGGTGTGTTCACATGTGCATGGAACATGCTCTCATGTGTATACCTTTCCTAATGGCCATGCAGTACATGTGCTTATACACGGGATCATGCTTGTGTGTATGTGTTTGGGTGGATATATGTGTGCTCATTTTGTGTCCACAGGGCTGTACTGAACCATGCATGTGTATGTGTGCATGTGTTTGTGAATGCGTGTGTGTGTGTATGTGTGTGTGTGTGTGTGTGTATGTATGTATGTGCACGTATGCACTCCAGGGGACATATGCCCAGTATGCACGTTGCATTTGGACCTATCCATGTGAAGGCAGATTCACAGCTATAAACTCTGCTTTGATCTGGGGAGAGCAGAAATGGGGGGAGTGCAAGAGAGTAAAAAAGAGAGATTTGCATCTCTTAGATCTGAATGTGACCCTCATTTTGGTGAGAAATGAACATAGCAAGGGGACCTCAAAATCCATCAGCTACTCCCAGGCCTGTGGATTTGAAACAAACCATGAAATTCCTACTGGTGAGTGACATTTCTCATCCTGGCTTTCCTCCCTGGGCTTTCTCTCGAATGCTGTTTATCAATGTAACCTGAAAGGAAGAACCGGATCAAGACAGCTTCAGCCTCTGCATTTCCTACAGAAAAAAAATTTCAATGGGAGGTTTGGCTGGGACAGTCAGGGTTTGCATATGACAATAGGCCCACTGAGTGTCACCAATGTGCACACCCCTCTGTCTGACTTGTTCACAGGAGGACAGGGCAATGCACCCCCCACAGAACCCAATGATGTCATGCATCCACCCTAGGCAGATGCTTAGGGGCAAGGCTTAGACCATTTGTCCCTCACTTCTCCATCAGAATAGGCAGAGTGCAGTCAGCACCCGCAGATGACTGACCAGGGTCAAGCCAAGGGGTCTTTGCTTGTTCCTTCCCACCATGCACTTGGTTCAAGAGCCTGATCTGAAGCTCTTGGGGTCAATCAGGGTTCTTCCTCTCTTTCATACCATCACGACCTTACTGCCTAATAACTAACCTCCAAAACCAGCCAGAGACTTAGGGATTTACCATGGGACTGTGGAGGACACCACTCAGTTCACGGTACCTTCCAAATATAGCATCCACTCTCACAAAAGCCCAGGGAGTAGCTCTGAGCAGTAGGTGACAGCAGCTCCTGGGGACCCAGGGAGCAGGATTTACTTGGCTTTCTTTCTTTAAGTCATTCCTTCTGTAGTGGCTGGAGTCACCAGGCCAGTGCCCCTCTGCTCTTTCTGGATAATGAGGGCATCACTGGACCTGCTTGGTATCGCTTAGCTTCCTGGAGCTTCAGAGCGGTTGTCTCTCACTGTGCTGTTTCCACATACCCTGGAGGCTTCACGAGTCCATAGGGAGCGTGGGAGGCCAGCAGGTGGTAGCAGCCACCCTTCAGCCCTGCCACCTTCTCGGTTCCCTGGGAGTCTTTGTCAGGAGCTGATCAATTGATATATGGTCATTTTCTAGAGCCCCTGAGCAGGATGTCTGTGCCAGCCTTCTGGGAAGCTTTCCCGAACAGAGGCCAGCTCACCAAGGGAGATTCTTCTGTGAGCTGCCTTGACAAATAGACACCAGCTGTTTGTGATTAGCATGTCACTTGCATGCTCAAGTTTTCCTGGTACGTACAAATCACTTTCTCTTTCAAGGAGTCCGCAGCCCCTGCAGCCAATGGGCCCTGAATACAACCTTAGGCCCCAGCAGCCCCATGAGACAGGCATGTAGTTCTCCTGCTGGTGACGACTAAGCCACGTGTCCTCAGCCAGGGATAGATGTAGTCACAAGGGTCAGGACTGCTTATTCACTGGGACACATGGTGAGTCAGTCCTGTCAGGGACATGGCAAGCTTTCAATGAATCTGTTAGCCCTCGGCCTCCACCAATGATGATGGAGGGCAACCTGGTCCTGAGTACTCTGAGCCCCTCCCTGTGACCCTGGGGTTGAGTCACACCCCATACCGTACAGGGGAGGCTACCTGGGCTATCATCTGGTACCTTCCTGGGCTGAAACCTCCCTAGTGACAGATTTGGGCCCGGCCATTCTCAGCCTGGCTCATCTCTGTGTGAGAAAAAGTGACCATGCTCAGTTGCATCCAGATACAGGAGAGGGGTTCCCAGCCCAGGAGCAGGAGTGGATGGTGGATGGAGGTGAGGGACTAGTGAGAGCATTGTGTATAAGTATTCTAGATATGTGGTCCCAACAGGCTTCCCATTGAGGAAGACCAGTGTGCTTGGAAGTCCCTGTGGGACTGTGAAGGAGGGGGAACCTAGTCAGTTATCAGGGGTGATCTGACAGGTGAGGTAGACTTCTCATTGTTTAGTGAGATCCTGGAGGACATGGCCGAGGCCAGGTCAGCTCGCTGTAGAGAGGGTGGTGCAGACTTGGGACAGCTCTCATCACCTGCATTGGAGCATTGGCCTCTGGGCTCCTCACCTCCATCCAGTAGGGAGAACGCACTGCTTTCACTTGCATGAGCACAGCTGCCATAGGGTTCCTTTCTCGTGAGCAGGGATAAGCAGCAGACAGGCTTGGCTCAGGTGGCTTTGCAGCTGGGAGACAGTGCAGATTTCTGGAAAGATCACAAAACAGGTGTGATTATACTGGGCCATGTCTGTGCCGTAACGACATCAGAAATTTGGTTTCTAGACTTGCCATACATAGCTACATTTCCACAAAATCATTTTTATATATAATTGCCTGGAAAGGCACCTGCAGCTGCATCGGGTGTCAAAGGTCAAGGATACCAGGCTTAAAGTAAAATGGATTTGTAAGCAATGGCCATTAATCCCTCCGGGCCTGACTTAAAACACAGAGATGATAATAGAAGGTGTACATCCATTCCCAGAATGGGCAGAGCATACCTCACAGGGGTGTGGCGAGGACATGGGCCAGACTTTGTAACACTTGGGAAAAACGAAGGGGCAGGATGTGATTTTGGCTCATGGTTCAGCAATTTTACCACAGTCAGCTCTCAGATGCCTCTGGGCAGCGAGTGGTGAACACCATGACATGAGGACATGGTAGACAATGGCTCTTTGTTCATTTTGTGGTGGCCAGAAACCAGAGAAGACAGGCTCAAGGGAGCTAGGAACAAGATATATTTCCAGTGCGCATCTTCAGTGACCTAGTTTCTATAACCTGGCCCCATATCTAGAAGATTTAACACCCCCTGTTGTGGAATATTAGTTGAAGGTGTGTTATATTTGTTTATTCTGTGGAATATTTGTTTAATGATGCAAAGATGTGTTGCATTCTTTTATGTGGCATTTCTTAACTCTGTAAAGCTGCCTAAAACACCTGATTGGTCTAATAAAGAGCTGAATGTCCAACAGCTAGGCAGAGAGGGATAGGCATGGCTGCCAGACAGAGAGAATAAATAGAAGGAGAAATCTAGGGAAGAGAGAAAGTAGTGAGAAAAGGAGAGAAGGATGCTGAGGGGCAGCCATCCAATCACACAGTCAGACACAGAACGAGAAGGAAAGAAAAGATATACAGAAGTAGAGAAAGGCAAAAGCCCATAGGCAAAAGGTAGATGGGATAATTTAAGAAAACCCGGCTAGAAATAAGCCAGGCTAAGGCTGGGCATTCATAAGAAAGAATAAATCTCCATGTGATTATTTGGAAGCTGGGTGGCAGGCCTTCCAAAGAATAAAGAGTTAAAAAAAACTAATTACAACCCCCCAGTCATGCCATTAAATTAAGATTCCACCAAAGAATTAATCCAGAGCCAGAGCCTCCAGGTCTAATCTCTTCCCTTGAACAATGGGCTCTGGGAATCAAGGCTTTTACACTTCTCACAGCCCTGTTGAGGGGCACGTCGAATACAAGCCTTAACAGTATGTAAGTCATCGGAGAAACAGGTAGCATAAAGCAAGAACAAAAATCTACAGAAGTTCTGGGAACAAACTTCGGATTAGAAGTTTAAGAATGGGGGAACATGAGCAATGGGGTGGCGTGCAGAGACCACATGGAGAACAGGTGAACAATGGCCAGACCACAGTGGGAAATGACAGAGAAAGAGGGGACACTTAAAGAGCTGAGGGGTGAGATGGGGGGGGGCAGAGACAGGGACCAGAGAGGGTGGGACCACACCTGAGAAACATCTAGTATTAAAGAACCAGTGACTTCAGATGGGTGGGTGTGATGGTTAATATCACCTAAACAGAGCCTAGAAGCACCTAGGAGACAGGCCGCTAGTCTGTGAGAAACTAACTGGGGTGGGAAGACCCACCGTAAGTGTGGGTGGCACCATCAGAAGTAAAACAGAGAAAGCCAGCTGAATATCAGCACTCATCTCGCTCTGCTTCCTGGCTGTGATGTCACGTTGTCATGTGACCAGCTGCCTCCTGCTTCTGCCACCATGATGGACTGTGAGCTCAAGCTGTGGGACAAAACAAACACTTCTTTCCTAAAATTACATTTGATTTGTCACAGCAGTGAGGCAGAAATTGATGCTGAGAAACAGGGACATCTCTGAGATAAGCCTGCCCATGCGGCCCTCGGAACAGTTTGCAGTAGAAACGTGGAAGAGTCTGAAGCACTGGGCTAGAAAAGCTCTCAAATGCTATAAACAAAGTCTACTGAGCTATCCGATTTGGGATGGGAGTTTGGAAGACCAGAAGGCATAGAGAAATGCAAACTGTGGAGCCCTGGCTCATGAGGTTCCAGAGGGAAACAAGGACACTGATGGGAACTGGGTTAGAAGCCACCTGTATTACATCTGGCAAAGGAGCCTGTGTCCTGGACGAGTGAGACTGGATTTAAAACTGATGGAGTAAGGTGCACCTCCAAGCCTGAGAGCGTTCCGTCTGTGGCAGTCCTACCACTTAATCACTCTTTGGGTCTGCAGGGAAAATGAGCAACAAGGGAGACAGAAAGGTTTGAAATGTTTTGTTTGTTTGTTGAGGAAAAGAGCTAAAACAAGCTTGAAGTCGTAGCCAAGGTGTGTTCTATGACTGTCAAAGAGAAGGACCACTCCTCACATGAATCTCAGCACTGGAAGAGCAGGAAAACCGTCTGGGGGTAAATAAGATGCCGTCCATCAAATGCTCCAATGAGTAAAAAGTCCAATGGCAAGTGTGGTTCAAGGAAGCCAGGCTCCATCCTGAGCTGGCAGCATCGTTCGACATGGTGATGGTCTTAGAGGCATGTAAGACATAAGACTGAGGGGGCGTGAGTCTTGCTTTGAGGTTTCAGAGAGCCTCCGAGGCCCACCAATGTGCGGCAGGATCCGCGTCCCCGAAATGAGGCCCTGAGAGGCTGCCGTGAGAATCTACAAAAGGTAAGCTTAAGCTGCAGGGGAGCTCCCTGGATGCTGAAGATCCTCTACTGAGGAAAGCTGCATGCACCAGTGAGAGAGGCTGAGGGTGCTGTGGGCAACAGAACACAAGAGGTAAGACTACCCAAGCCTATTTGAGCCCAGCTGATTCTATCAGAGTTCCAGATGCCAAGACATGGAGCTGTAGGATTTGGTGTTTGCTGTGTTGGTGTTCAGTCTTGCTTTGATCTGATCTTTCCTTGTTATGTCCCGTTTCTCCTTTTTTGGATGAGGGCATTTACGTTGTGCTATTGTATATATGTTAGAAGTATGCATACTTTTAAATGGGGGTCACAGTTAGGAGATTGCATTGTCTCATGACACCCAGTGACATCGCCCCTAACAGCCAAGCACTTGTCCAATGTGAGAGGGACTCAGGGTACTGCACTGCACTTTAGACTTTGGAATAGCACTAGGGCTATTAGAGCCTGGAAACTTTAAAGTTGAACTGAATGACTTTACATATAGGGTGACCATGAGCCTATGGGGACAAGGGTGGAAGGCTACAGCTTAAATGTAATGTGCTTGGATGTCAAGTCAAGTTGACAAGGGGTGGATTTGTGATGGTTACTAGTGTCAACTTCACAGGATCTAAAGTCACCTCAGGGAAAAGCCTTTGGGGGCATCTGTGATGGAGTATCACAATTAGGTAAATGTCGGTAGCACCATTCCAAGGGCTGAAGTCTCAGACTGAATACAAAGAAGAAGACCAGCTGAGTGCCAACACTCCTTGCTCTCTGCTTCCTGACTGGACCCGAGGTGACCAGTGCCGTAGCACTGTGGTTGCTGTGACCTCCGGGACATGATGGGCTGCACATTCAATCTGGGAGCCACGATTACCCGTTTGTCCCTCAAGTTGCTTCTCATCCAGAAAGCCATGTACAATGCCAAGGAGAGGCAATAATACATCCTTCCTGGACAGAGCCAAGTGAAATTTAAGAAAAATCTAAGCCCAACATACCTGTGCAAAGAGCAGAAGCCAAAGATCAATAATAAAAGAACGAGAATAGAACAGTGGGGTGTGCATATGGCAGGTCAGTATGCTTCAGATTGGCAGAGGAAAAGAACTGAACACCCAGCAGAATCATCCCTCACAGCCAGGCGCTCAGCCACTGTGACACAGGGTGCTGAACCAGCTGCCTCAGGGCTGTTGGGGAATCTGGGATATTTTCATTAGTATCTTTTTCAATAAAACAAAAGAATTCATATACAGATTTTAAAAAGACTAAGAAATGAATGCACAACAAACCAGAAGGGAAGTTCTAGAAAATTCCAGCCTGGCTGGGGAAGTAGAAAACAGTAGAGCTCCCCCATTACAGCAGGGTTCACACCCTGCCAGAGCAGAGAGACCTGCACAGTGAGAAGCCTGCAGTACACAGCGTGAGTTTTGAGGGGGAGGCACATCTTCATTGGGAGAGTGATTCATCTGTAGGGATGGGAGAATAGCAGTGAGCAGGGGGACCTTTGATGGGGAACCTCCTTCAGCCAATGGCCTTTGAGAGGCTGGACCAGGTTGGGCGTGGCCTTGGGTACCAAAAAGGTGCTGGTCTGCCCTGCTCTCTCTGCTACTCCCCACTTGCCACACCTGGATGTTGGAGTCTGTTCCTGTTCCCTATTGTGATCTGAGTTCCCCTTTAATAAAGAACCCCTTATTATGCCCTATTCGGAGTTAGTGTGGGATGACTTTATTCGCATTCCCCCCATCTGGTACGTTTCCCTTCAGAGCCTGAAACTAGGAAGGTGGCGGGGTTAGATCCTAAGATGACAGTGGTTGAAATAATTGGAAATGGGTGAAATCTGTCAACTAAATTTGCTTATTAGAAACATTGCTCAACCTGAATTCTGGAAAGACGACCTCATTCCTGTGAACAACAGACCCCCAGGAAGCAGGAGGAATGGAGCAGAGGAAGTGGGCAGCCACAAAAACTCTCCACTTTAGTGTGGACTCGGAGGAACTACGGACACAGCTCAGAAGGGCAAAGGGAGAACTTAGGGAAAACACTTAAAGTACAAAGCATGTTTGGTCACAGGACAGATGGCTGCCACTCACACCATCAAACCCATCCTATCATAAAGCCAGTATGCTATGCACCAAACCCATCCTATCATAAAGCCAGTATGCTATGCACCTGGACTATGCTGTTGTCCGTTTCCTATGGGGGAGTGATGGTTAAACTCTGCATGATGACCCAGATCATCCCAAGGGACAGTTGTTAGGGTCCACGCCGTCTTGAGGCCACAAGCTCGCTGTTGGGTGTGCACGTCCAAGCTCTGAAGTTAGTACCTAACTCACATCCTAGCTACCCTGTACTTATTAAGATCAGACATCAGCCACTCAGCCTTGGTACCCCTGCAGAAAATGTTAGTGGCCTCTGCAGGGCGATGGGGCTTCCAATGGTTGGCTATGAATGCCCATAAGAGGCTCAGGGGAAACATCATGACTGCTTTTCTTCCCAGAAGTACAGCTGGGACCTTCTAGACAATCCTCAGACCATAGTTACAAATCTGGATCAGCCAGAGGGGTGGACAGTTAGGCTGGTCACATAAGCCAGTCACTCTGGTGGATGGTGCACACCAGCTGTGGATATGAGGGAGGCTCTGGAGGCAGGGACACTCAGTGTGGAGTGTGTGACTCAGGGGTCCCAAAGGTCCTACTGATATTTATATCCTTGGGCAGCTTGTGTCTAGCAATTGTGTCCTTCTGAAGACTCAAAGTAGCTGTCCCGAGAGCCACAAGCTCCTGGAAGGTTCAGAAGTTGCCCCTGACCTCTCTCCCTTTAGCTCTGCTCACTGCTAACAACTCAAATACCTCTCTGTTGCTTTCTGTGCAAACCCCAGGGATGATCATCTCTCTCTCTCTCTCTCTCTCTCTCTCTCTCTCTCTCTCTCTCTCTCTCTCTCTCTCTCTGGACATGTCTTGTGCCCCTCAACCACTTACACAGGGACAGGCACTTCCAGGTAGCACAGGATGGATGTCTGAGAACGTGGTATGCTGGGCAGCAGGGTGGGAATGTGCAGCCCTGCACCCGAAACAGCCCCAAGGCTAGAACATCCCTACTTCAAAGCGAAGAGAAAAGGCCAAGAGCTGAGGCACAAGATCAGACTTACTCCACCTGACACAAGATGAGACCCAGTGGGATCTACCAGGTCCCAGGCAGAGGGATGGCCCAGGTGATTTTCCAGCCTTTCTTACAGGACAGAGATGTGGTGAAAGGGACCCAGGGAAAACCTACCCACCCTCTAAAGCTGAACACAGGAAGTAGCTGCATTCTGGGAGGACAGGGGGTTGCACATCTTCTTTCGCCTCCACCAGCTGCACTAGAGAGAGGGAGGTGACCTGGGCAGCAGCACTTCACACATGAAAAGAGAATCATGTTTGAGTTAGATGGGGGCTTTTCCTCTCGTCTCAGGTGAGTGTAAACTCAGGAGCTGGAGCACGGCTCACAGTCACACGCTCTTCCACTGCCAACTGTGGCTTCCGGATTCTTGTTTTACAAACTAGAAAGATAAAGTCCTCAGGCCCCAGAGGATGAGATCTAGAAAGAAATTTGCTGTAGATTCTCTCTAGGACAGAACTCTTGTAAGCAGGCGGGGAACAGCCTGTCACCCAGCTGTTAGCCTTGAAGGACTAACGGCAGAAACTGGGTGAGATACGGAGATAAGGGTGGACTCTCTAACTCAGATGGTCCAGTCATGGGGTGATCAGGTGCCTCCTCTCCGTTTGGTTTCATTCTCATATATAACTACCAGGAAGGGGTGGGAGGCAGTGAGGAACCAGGACATTCTCTTCTGGTGTCCCGGCCTCCAGAAGGACATTCTCAGAACTGCTGCTTTGGGGGTCCCTGCCCTACCTGAACAATTTCTACTTCATGTTCTCATCACGACATCCACCCCACATGCCTGATTCCGAGAACCATGAGCCCTGGATGATGACTTTCTACTTCCCCCACTGGTCCAGGGTGGTAATGGCCTGAGAAGAGACTCATAAGGGTCAAGACACTAGGTTACGGTTGAACAAACCATACCCAGGTAAGGCCAGAGCAAGTCACTGCTTGGGACTCTGACAAGGAGGGTCTGGGGAAGACCATGGAAAGGTCACAGGCAAGGCCACTACACGAGAGGTAGCCTGACAAGCAGGGAGGATTCCAGAGCACAAGGACACTGGAGACAGTTAGCTTAGCTGCAGGAGACTGGGCCCTGAGCACCACAGAAGTAAGCTGGGCCTGCAAGAAGCCAGGCAGCACCTCAGGCTTGGGTTTATTCTGAGACTCCTGATGACACCTGAAGTAGGTGTGGAGCAAGCAGGGATAAAGACTTGCCTGGCCCCATTTGGACAAGGACTTCTTCACCCAAATCTGGAGTATCCAGCCACCATCTGACAACACGAAACGATATCTCTATGTGTCCAACTGTCTACCCAGAAAAAAAAAAGACAAAGGAGAGACAGGGTGTGTCTGCAGTAGTCTCAACAGGAGGAGTGCACTGGTTCGTCTTGTGTCAACTTGACAAAAGCTAGAGTCATCTGGGAAGAAAGAACCTCAACCAAGAAGACGTCTCCAGCAGACTGGCCTGCAGGCACACAATGATGTGGGAGGTACAACCCGTTGTGGGTGGTTTTGTCTTTTTCTTTTCTAATCTGTATTTCTGTTTTCTTGCCTTATTGCACTGGGTGAAGTCTCCAGTACCATGTGGAATAAAAGTTACAAAAATAGAAATTCCTGCTTAGTTAGATTGAGAAGAAAGTATTTCATTTTAACTGCTGACTTGATGGTAATGGAACACGTTAAAGATTTTTTTCCTCGAGTTTAAAAGGTTTTCCTTTGCCTCTACTTAGCCAAGAGGATTTTAAAATCGGGCTTGAAGATGGAATTTTGGGAATGATTCTCTTGCATCTATTGATATTATCTAGCCTTTTCTTCCTTAACATATTAATGTGATGTTTTTATTGCTTGTTTTTTTAAAACATTAAATTGGCCTCACATCCCTACATTAAAACCCCCTAGGTCATGGTCTTATAATAATTCTTTTTTATATGTTGCAGAATTCTGTTAGATTATATTTCGTTAAGGAATTTCACATCTGCATTCATGAGAAATATCAGCCTATAGTTTTATTTTTTGTGTTATATCTCTGGTTTTTGGTAATAATAGTTCCATAAAATGAACTAGCGAGTATTCCCACCTGTGCTGTTTTCTGGAAGAGATTATGTACTATTGGCATTAATTCTACTTTAAGCATTTGGTAGAATTCTCCACTGAAGCCGTCGGAGTCTGTATATTTCTTTGGGGGAAGTTTTTTAACTTATGAATTCAATTTCTCTAATAGTCATAAGGCTACTCAAACAATCTGTTTCAGAAAGGATGAGTTCTGGCCATTTGTATTTCTCAAGGCGTCAGCCCCTTTCACATAAGTTGTCAGTGTCTGGTGTGGAGTTGTTTCTGATGGTTCCCCTCCCTCCTTCTGATGTTTGCAGTGTGTCTTGCTCCATTTGTGATTTTGGAGATGTGTGTTTTCTTTAATTCTTCTGCTATTCTTTTATAGTTTTGTCAATCTTGTTAATCTTTCCAAAGATCCAGCCCTCTCTTCCCTGTTTTTCTATTTCAAATGGCACATTTTGGGGTTTTGTCTTTGTCTCATCCTCCTTTTGCTTTCTTCTGGTGCATTTTGCTTTTCATTCCTAGGTATTTAGCTGGACTATATATTTCAGAACACTGTATTTTCATTTAACTCTGTTACTTGGTTTTTAAAGTTCTTTAGCATTTCCTCATTGACCAAACGTAGAAGTGTGTTGAGTTTCTCACAGTTTAGAGAGTTCCCAGTCATCTTCCCAAAGGTGACTTCTAGGTCAACTCCATTGTAGTAGACAAGCTCCTCTGCAATTTAGAGCCATTTAAGGTTGCCGTGGTTTGCTATGAGCTGAGAGCACGGTCAATGTAAGACAGCGTTTGCAGCGCTTGAACTGAGTTTGCCTTTGCCTGGTCTGGTGGCACGTTCTGCAAAGCGTGATTCGACCCACCTGCTGATGACGCTGATGAGGTCGCCGACCTTGTTAATTTCACACCTGGTTGTTCTACCGATTGTTGAGAAGGGATATTAAACTCTTCAGTGACTGTGAAGGCTCCGTTGATTTGTCTGTTAGCCCCATCAGGCTTTGCTTCATTTCACACATGATCTTGTGTTGTTTGGTGTGCATAAGTTAATCGCAGCGACTGAGCGGTTGCACCTTTTATCAGACCACAATGTCCATCTCCACCCTGGCCAAATCTATTTTAAACGGAGTTTACTTTACCTGGTTGTCCTACATCCTATTGACTTCTTTGTGGTTCATTTGGGTGAGGTGTCACTTTTTATTTTGTTGTTTTCAGTGTACACACACACACACTCACTCACACACACACACACACACACACACACACACACACACAGAGTCTCTTATCAACACCTGAGAGGGAGAGCTCCTGTTACTGCTGGATCTCACTAGATCTCCTGGGATCACTGTGGGGAAGGCCTAACCACTGGGTGTTGGTAAACACTCTGATCCCTCTATGAGACCCCCCTATGACACCACCACATTGGGGAGAGGCACCTCATCATTTCCACGTCGTTCTGTAATTCCAGGCTTGACACTTTGGGACTCACTCCCAGCCACAGGAGTAAGTCAGTCCCTCTCCCCACTTGACTGTTGTGACCCCACCCACCAAGGTGTCATAGGTTTCATGGTGCCTATCTGAGCTCAGGCTCCTTGCTCAGTGTGATATGCCGAAGACGGGCTTATGGGATTTCTTAGTATTCGACAGGAGTGTATAACCACTGTTACTTAGTGGTTCCAACTCACAAGGCTGCCTTTCCCTTGTGGTATGGCTGAAGATGGGCACTTCTCTGGGTTTGCTCTTCTGTTCCATTGCTGTTCTTGGTTTGTGGGTTTTGTGTTTCTAAGTTTGGGATACATGAGACTGAGGAAACCCAGTGGAGCCATCAGTGTGACCAAGGCATCAAGGTCTCTTCCACCCTGCCCTGTCCACTCCACTTTCATAGTGTCCTTCATTTCATTCTGTATATGATATCAGTACTATATAGTCAGGCAAGCCTTCTCCATCTTCCCTCAAGCAAATTCACCTGTTTTTAACCAAAATAATATTGGGGTGGGGTCATGACCTGTGTCAATACATCAAAAGAGTCTACATATGATCACAAAATATAGCACAGGAGATGTCACCCATGTAACATTATGTCCAAAAAAAAAAATCCCCCCGTGCCCACAGAGCACAGCACAGCGCATGTCACACTGTAGAAATAAGACCTTACACTGAAAACAAGCTCACTCTGAACCAGTGGTTCTCAACTGTCCTAATCCTGGGACACTTCAGTGCAGTTCCTCATGCTGTGGTGACCACCACAACCATACAATGATCTCACTGCTACCCCATAACTGTGATTTTACTGCTCTTAGGAACAGTTTAGAACTGTTGTGAATATTGCTGGAGATAGAGGTTTGTCAAAGGGATTGCAAGCCTATAGGTTGAGAACCACTACTCCTCTCGTGGGGTGAGTGGTTTGAAAGGACACATGGGGATGGACCTGGTAACATGCTATGCACAGCTCTAGTTAGTAGCCTCTGAGAAGCTACACTGTCTGGTCCCACTGGCTGGCCTGATAATCACAGACAATTTTTTTACTATTATTTTGTTATCATTTTAATATACAAAGCATGAATGTTTACATGCTACATTTCGTATTTTAAGTTAGATTTATTTTGATTAACAGACAAAGTGGGTTTTATAAACTTACTCAGGAGAGGTATAATACAATATCATTATTTTCCATGAATAGCTTTTCTACACACACACACACACACACACACACACACACACACACACACACGATGTTTTTTGAGCTCTACATTTTTTCTTTGCTTCCCTCCCTGCCTCTCCCCTCCCCTTCAACCCTCTCCCAAGGTCCCCATGCTCCCACTTTACTCAGGAGATCTTGTCTTTTTCTACTTCCATGTAGATTAGATCAAGGTATATTTCTCTTAGAGTCCTCATTATTGTCTAGGTTCTCTGGGATTGTGATTTGTTTTCTTTGCTTTATGATTAAAAGCCACTTATGAGTGAGTACATATGATAATTTTCTTTCTGGGTCTGGATTACATCACTCAAAATGATGTTTTCTAGCTCCATCCATTTGCCTGAAATTTCAAGATGTTGTTTTTTTCTGCTGTATAGTACTCTATTGTGTAAATGTACCACATTTTCTTTATCCATTCTTTAGTCGAGGGGCATTTAGGTTGTTTCCAGGTTCTGGCTATGACAAACAATGCTGCTATGAACATAGTTAAGCACATGTCCTTGTGGCACGGTTGAGCATCCTTTGGATATATACCCAAAAATGGTATTGCTGGGTCTTGAGGTAGGTTGCTTCCTAATTTTCTGAGAAATCGCCACACTGATATCCAAAGGGGCTGTACCAGCTTACACTCCTACCAGCAATGCAGAAGTGTTCCCTTTTCCCCACAACCTCTCCAGCATAAGTTATCATCAGTGTTTTGATCTTGGCCATTCTTACAGGTGTAAGACAGAATCTCAGAGTTGTTTTGATTTGCATTCCTCTGATGACTAAGGATGTTGATCATTTCCTTAAGTGCCTTTCAGCCATTTTAGATTCCTCTGTTAAGAGTTCTCTGTTTAGGTCTGTACTCCATTTTTTTTATTAAATTATTTGTTCTTTTGGTGACCAATTTCTTGAATTCTTTGTATATTTTGGAGATCAGATCTCTGTCTGATGTGGGGTTGGTGAAAATCTTTTCCCATTCTGTAGGCTGTCGTTTTGTCTTGTTGATCGTGTCCTTTGCTTTACAGAAGCTTTTCAGTTTCAGGAGGTCCAATTTATTAATTTTTCTCTCAGTGTCTGCGCTACTGGGGTTATACTTAGGAAGTGGTCTCCTGAATCGCAGAAGAATTTACCAACAATTGAATAGGTTCCCCCAGTGAAGTCTCCAGCTGAGGAAAGCCCTGTGAGTCCCAGCAGAGGACCCGGTCATTCAGCAATGGATGAAGACAATGTCTCTCCACATCCATTTGTAAAGCTGGCTCCAATGTGATGGTGTTAGGAGTGTGACTTCAGGAGGGACTAGCCACAGGGTGCAATGCTCGCAATGGGAGGGATGCCCACGTGGTACGGAAGCCCTGAGGATCTCATCCACTTCTGACTGTGTCCCAGAGGAAAGACAACTGTCATGAACAGACATCACCAAAGCTCACTCCTGTAGCCACTCAATCTCCACCTCCCAGCTCCGGGAACTGTGGGAAACAAGTGCATATCTGTGTGTGAGCCAAAGCGCACAGCATTGCAACAAAGCAAATTGAGGTGAGACACCCAGTGGCTGAAGAATGGACACACGTTGTTCTGCTACACTGAATTCATAGAAACTTGATGTGCAGACACCCAGTGTTTAACAATACACTGACCCCTGAAGCAGCATTGCTAAGACCTTCATCGGTTACCCAGTCCTCCAGCCCTTCAGCATGTAGCTCCCTTCCTGGCTGCTGTACAGGCTCTTCTTGACTGATTCCCAGATGAATACTCATGGCTACCCTCCCCTTCCCCAGAGACCACCCTACCCCATAACTCTTATGACACACATGGGATGGGGAGAGAGAGGGGGGGGAGAGAGGGAGAGAGAGAGAGAGAGGATGGGGTGTCTTTAAGCCTCCCACCGCTGCACTGGATAGCCTCCTAGCCCCCATCCAGGCTGGGGCAGCAGCCCTCTGATAGCACTGTTCATCCTACACATGACTTCCCATCTCTCCATCTCTCCTGCAAGTCTTAACAACTGGTATTACAAGAGATTTAGGGATGAGAGAATGAGTAAGTGAGCTCACTCTCTTGGAAACATGAACGCGGTAATAAGATCTGAGGCAGGGGAAGGACAGCTAACATCTAACGGAGACCGAGGAAAGCTGTGGGGATGGATGAGGGCAATGCTGGTTCAAACATGTTAATGTGTTTGAAGTCACTAAAGTATATAGCCACTCAGATGGCTAAGGCAGTATTAAGGATTAGATGTAAAATGTACCTCACAGGCTCATGTGACTTACACTCAGTGCCCAGCTAGGGGCACCATTTGGGAAGGCTGTGGAACCTGTGAGAGGTGAGCACTAACTCAAGGAAACAGGTCAGTAGGGGGTGGGATTTCAGGTTTATAGTCTGTCCAATCCTCCGTCAGGTCTCGCATTCCTGGTCTACCAAGCTGTTAACAAGCAGTCTTGTCCCCCCCCCCCCCCCCCGCAGAAAGCCAGCTACCACCACACCTTCCCCACCATAATAAACTGTAACACTTTAGACCGTAAGCCAAAAAGAGTTCTTTCTCCTATAATCTGCTTCTTGTCGGACAGTTGATCACAGGAAAGAAAGTGGTAGCTAATGCAGGTGGTAAGTCTTGTATTGTTTCTCTTTTGCCACAATATGGAATTTTAAAAATTGCACATGAGGAATCAAAAGGGATTTTAAAATGCACAGCATATCACCAGACTCATTAATTCTATTTATAGCAATCTCTCCTGAAAATAATGGTTCCTTAGAGTTAGTGGGAATACAGAGTTCAGAGAAACAATATTTATGCCAGAAATGACAGATATAATTTATTTTTTTCAACAGAAGTGTTAAATACATTATAACTCACGTATCCTGGAATATGTGTGATTCTTTAGAGTACTTATATGAGCAGTATAAGATCAATATTTTCATATGATATAATAATCACCAAGAAATGTAGGAACCAAATTTTAAATAACAACCATAAAAATATTGTTATGTTCCTAAAACAAAATGATCATAGAAGCACCGCATTCCTGCCTGTACTTTCAGGTTCTCTAGTCTTCTTGACATTCTCTGTGAGTTCACCATGCTGTGAAGGTTGGAATGGTTTGAAAGAAGTTTACAAATGTATTTTAAATGGTCTAAGAAGAAAGAGGAGGAGGAAGAGGAAGGGACCAGCCACCAGATAGGGTGTCCACAAGACCGAGTGAAGGGACCAGCCACCAAGTAGGGTGTCCACAAGACAGAGTGAAGGGACCAGCCATCAGCTAGGGTGTTCACAAGACCAAGTGAAGGGACCAGCCATCAGCTATGGTGTCCACAAGACCGAGTGAAGGGACTAGCCATCAGCCAGATTCCACAAGACCAAGTGAAGGGACCAGCCACCAAGTAGGGTGTCCACAAGACGGAGTGAAGGGACCAGCCATCAGCTAGGGTGTCCACAAGACCGAGTGAAGGGACCAGCCATCAGCCAGATTCTACAACACCAAGTAAAGGGACCAGCCACCAAGTAGGGTGTCCACAAGACGGAGTGAAGGGACCAGCCACCAAGTAGGGTGTCCACAAGACCAAGTGAAGGGACCAGCCATCAACTAGTGTGTTCACAAGACCAAGTGAAGGGACCAGCCATCAGCCAGATTCCACAAGACCAAGTGAAGGGACCAGCCATCAGCCAGATTCCACAAGACCAAGTGAAGGGACCAGCCATCAGCCAGATTCCACAAGACGGAGTGAAGGGACCAGCCATCAAGTAGGGTGTCCACAAGACGGAGTGAAGGGACCAGCCATCAGCTAGAGTCCACAAGACGGAGTGAAGGGACCAGCCATCAGCTAGGGTGTCCACAAGACCGAGTGAAGGGACCAGCCATCAGCTAGGGTGTCTACAAGACTGAGTGAAGGGACCAGCCATCAGCTAGAGTCCACAAGACCGAGTGAAGGGACCAGCCATCAGCTAGGGTGTCCACAAGACCGAGTGAAGGGACCAGCCATCAGCTAGGGTGTCCACAAGACCGAGTGAAGGGACCAGCCATCAGCTAGAGTCCACAAGACTGAGTGAAGGGACCAGCCATCAGCTAGAGTCCACAAGACGGAGTGAAGGGACCAGCCATCAGCTAGAGTCCACAAGACTGAGTGAAGGGACCAGCCATCAGCTAGAGTCCACAAGACGGAGTGAAGGGACCAGCCATCAGCTAGAGTCCACAAGATGGAGGGAAGGGACCAGCCACCAAGTAGGGTGTCCACAAGACGGAGTGAAGGGACCAGCCATCAGCTAGGGTGTCCACAAGACCAAGTGAAGGGACCAGCCATCAGCTAGAGTCCACAAGACCAAGTGAAGGGACCAGCCATCAGCTAGAGTCCACAAGACGGAGTGAAGGGACCAGCCATCAGCTAGAGTCCACAAGACAGAGTGAAGGGACCAGCCATCAGCTAGAGTCCACAAGACGGAGTGAAGGGACCAGCCATCAGCCAGATTCCACAAGACGGAGTGAAGGGACCAGCCATCAGCTAGGGTGTCCACAAGACGGAGTGAAGGGACCAGCCATCAGCTAGAGTGTCCACAAGACGGAGTGAAGGGACCAGCCATCAGCTAGAGTCCACAAGACAGAGTGAAGGGACCAGCCATCAGCTAGAGTCCACAAGACGGAGTGCATGGAAGAAGAGGGCTAAGACTGGCAACAGTGCCCCAGTCACATGAGAAAGCACAGACTGAGCACTGGCTATGTGCACACTTTGGAAGCACATGCTAGGGGATGTGAGCTTGGCCTGATTCTCTCCTTCCTGGACGTGGAGGCTGCTGGGAACTGGATTTTGTCATTTTGGTAGAAAAGAAAGTGGCCGAGTCTAACCTGCTCAGAACCAAGCAGATCATCTCAGCACACTTGGAGCTCCTTACTGAAACTCAGTCCCTGCGGCTGCCACGGTGGGGATCCTGTGTGACATAAACCTCTCAGGAAGCTGGGGTGCACACAGTCCCACCTCCCAGACACCCGTTCTATGCTGCTCCCCCACCCCAGGTCTCTGCCACTTGGTCCTTCCAGCCAGAGCTGCGTGTCAGTGAGAAAATTGAATGCCTGTTACAGACACTGAAATCTAAGCTCCTGCAGGATAAGGAACTCTGTGACAAGGCTCTGGGTTGTCACTTACTGGATATGACCTCAAAAAGCACAGGCAAAAGCTAAACAATACAGGCATGATCACAGCAAATGAAACCACTTCATACGGCCAGGAAACGGTGCACTGGGAGGAAAGGCACGTAGGCCCTACCAGATTTATGATGAAGGGATAAAGGCCAGAAAACCAACAAGCTATGCAAAGGTCTCCTCCAAGCCAGAGCTAATAACTCGATTTGTAGATGAGTGTGCAACCTAAATAGACAATTTCCCACAAGGGGCAGAAGGGTACCACAGCAATGAAAGCAGCGCACGTCACTAAGCATCAGGGAGATACCTGCACACCTGTCACAACGGAGAGTTTCCAAAGCTTCATGGAGACGGCGATGTTTGACACACCGTTGGTGGAGGTGGAAGGGAGTGCAGCCATAGTGGAGAACAGAGCTCAGAATCACCAAGTCACCCGACAACCCAACACAGAGTGTACATCCAAAGGAAATGAAATTACCATCAGGAGAAAAGGTTACCTCTGGTCTCCACAGCTGCACTACTGACAGTAAGGCAGATCAGGCGGGGGCCCATCAGCAAGGGGCTGAACCAAAGGAAGGTATGGACTTCAGATACCATGACCCGTGCAGTCATGAGCAGGGGGCGGTCTTCTTGTTTGCTCGGGTATGGATGAGCCTGGAGGATGGTGTACAAAGTAGGGCAAGCCGGGTCTGGGAAGGCAAATACGGCTAGTCTCACTGCTGTGATAAATCTGTAAGAGTCGACTCCGAGAAGCAGAAAGTAGCTAGCAGTCACTGGGGACTGGCAGGGGGGAGGGAAGAGGGTTGGCCAAAAAGGCACAGTTTTCTTTATGCAGTTTAAAAGGTCCTAGAGATCAAGGTACAACACAGTGCATACAGCCGACTACACTAGACTATAATGTGTGCTTTGAATTTTACTAAGAGGATAGATACATCAGATTAAGTGTTCTTATCATTTCTGAAATGGCAATAAAAAGAATAGCAGAAGAAGCCTTGGGGGTGATGGGGTTTGCGGATCTGCTGTAGCAATGATTTCCTAGAATGTGCACTCACCTGCAAACTCATCAAGTTGAGCATATTAAACATGCACGGCCCCTGTATTCAATCGCACCTCAGTAAAGCGGGTTTGAAAAGACGTGAGGAACAACACACAAGGGTCTATAAACAGAGCCACCTCTGGAGAGCAGGGTCGCACACTTCTTGCCTTCCCTGAATTTCACATAAAGGCATGTACTAATTTCCTAACAAAAGCTACATTACATTAAAAGTAAAGAAAAGGCAAGCTTTCACAGGGGAGTGGGGCTCTGCTGCTCTTGTAGATTCCACTGTGAGAATATTCCTACCTGGGAGGTTTTTCAAAATCCCGGAAAACAGCCCAGGTCTTGGCAGGCTGAGGCAGAGGCTGTCTCCTGCACATTTTGCCCATGCAGTTTGTGGATAACCCAAAAAACAGAGTCACTGTTTCCAAGGTTGGTGCTCAGCTGTAGTGATTGTTGTTGGTCCAGCATCCCCAAAAGCAAGAAAGGGAGGTAGAAGAGACCAGGATGCTAGTGACCACCAGGGAGGACCACGGGTGCTAGGTCCATGCAAGGAAGACTTGAGATCCTAGCATGCCAGTGATTCCCAGAAAATTCCAAGCGCTCATGCTAGCTAGAGCTGCTAGCTAATCAGAAGTGAGAAAAGTGGGGGGGTCGCAGAAGTGGAGAGGGTGTGTCCTGGCAGAGGCTGACACTGAAGGGACAACAATAACCAGCCCATGAGCCCCTGGTGTTCATATGACCCTAGTGGGTAAGACTGGCTCAGAAATTGTTCCATTTGCACATAGGAAGTATGGCAGTGCATGGGACATTCTAGACACCCCTCCAATGGAGCCCTGGCAAAAGCTTCCCACAATTAAATAAAATGAGACCCTTCCTTATTGAAAGGCACAGACATAAGCTTCATTCCCAGATGTCAAGAATAAAACTTTCAGAAGAAAGTGGTTGACACACATGTCTTTATAAACTTGAGATGAGGAAGGATAAGTCAGCGACACAAGCTTTAGAAAGTCCTTCAAAGAAGAGGCACTCACTCTGTCAAAATTAAAACATCTACACGAAAGCCCCACAGAGGAAAGACAGAGTGTTTGACCTGGTGTAGACACAACAGTGCACGGAGCACGGAAGGTCTGCAGAACAGAGCAGACTGGACTCCTACAGACCAGCACACGGGCCAGGGACCTTGAAGCGGAGATGAGAAGCAGAGATAATAGCATCCCCAGCCGAAGAAATGCAAATGGCATCTCACAGTGAATGAGTCAAGTTGGCTCTGTCCGCCAGGAAATGAAATTAAACCATCAGCAGGCCTTTAACACTTATGATCTGAGCGGAACCTACAGGGACAGTGACATCAGTTAGTGAGGACACAGGGTCCCACCAGTGTGATGAGGGTGAGCCGTGAGTTAGGGCTTATTCTCCCTGAAAAGCAAATGCCTGGAAAGATGACCCCAAATAACACCAGGGCACACTGGTGTCCACGGGGCCCGTGTGGCTGGAATACACACGAGAGCCTTGACTAGGGAGGGATGAGACTTAGAATCACTACACATAGAAAGGAAGCTGCATGCGTGCAGCAGGCACTACCCCTCCATGTCAGGCAGGTAGTGAGGAGGAGCCAGGAGAGAGACTCAGGGGTGTGCTCTGTCCCTGCACTGACAGGCACAAAGGGGGAGGCTTAGATGTAAGTTTTTCACCTTTACAATGGGCTCGCCAAGACACAACCCCAGTGCTCCTCACTAGCAAGAAGTAAGAAGACAAAGAGGACCAGGAGCAGAAGGCATCTTGTCAGAGGCATCGCGCTCACACACCCCAACCAAGGCAACTTGATTTCTGTGGCTTAGAACAGGCTAGAGGTACTGAACTGATGAACAAAGCCGAATCTTTCTCCCGTGGGGAGAAAAAAACACTAGAACACACCACGCCACTGCTTGTGTGCGAGAAAACCCACTGTGCATTTGTGAAATAGTATCTGCAACTTTCCTTGCTGTTATGATAAAAGACCCCAGCAAAAGCCCCTTAAGGAAGGAAGGGCTTGTGCTGGCTCAAGTTCCAGAGCACAGTCATCACTGCAGGGAAGGCACTGCAGCAGAAGTGTGGGGCAGCTGGTCACACTGCTGCTGCAGTCAGGCTGTGGAGAGACAGGAATGCTGGTGCCCGGCAACATCTACTATTTTATGAAGTTCAGGACCCTAGCCCATGGCTTGGTGCTGCCAACTCCTAAGACGGATCCTTCTACATCGGTTCCTAATAGAACATGCCCAGGGCGTTGTCTCTTCCGTGATTCTAGATGCTGTCAAGCTGTCAGTCAATATTAACCATCACTAAATGTTACATGGAAATGGTGCACGGCGTCAGACATGGTCTCCATCCTTAATTGAACTGAGTTCGAGGTCAGCGAGAAGGATGCTTCCCCAGAACAAATGGATCTGGAAGCAGGGATGAAGACAGATGCCTGGGGGCTTCTCTTATAGTTCTGTATAAAGCAAGTTTGAAGTAGCATTGTAGACTGTTCCCTTTCCCATGGGGACCCCATTCCTGGCTTGATTTCTCTGTAGATTTTGGTTGTCTATGTTTTGGTAGACATCAACCAAACAGGACTGTGCCCCTACTTTTGCAGCTGGTTGAATAGTGGTGTACCAAGTTTTGAAAGATTCACTGCTCAGGTGCAGGCTATGCCAGTCAGAACAGGTAAGAGAACCGCCTGCCTTCAGAACCCTTGCCCACCCTCAGTTTGCAGCCAAAAGACCCAATGCACTACAACCCTTCCCACCCCAATGCCCACACCTCTGCTCCCACCTTAGGTTGTCATCAGATGCTCAGGTGCAAGCTATGCTAATAAGAAAAGGTGCAGGTCACACCAGCCAGAAGAACAGACAGGCTAACTCAGGCAGAGATTCACTGCTGAATCAAAGGCCACACTAGCGCCCAGAACTCCAGTCTTCAACTCAGATGAAGACTTCCTGCTGGACCAGAAGTCACACCAGCTGCCAAAAATCCAAGTCAGAAAGACCAGAAGACCAAAGAGAAAACAGTAACCAAAGAATACCCATTCAACAAAGACAAACTTAGTAATCAGCAGCTACACCTATAATCACCCCAAACCCTGATGCCTAAACACTAGTGTAAGAGAACAATCAGCAACAGCCAGAGTGATGTGTCACCACCACAGCCTAGCTAACCTACTACATAGCACGCCCTGAATATTCAACAAGAAGAAGCACAAGAAAATGACCTGAAACCATCTTTATGATGATAGAGGTCATTAAAGAGGAAATGAATAAATCCCTTAAAGAAATTCAGGAAAACACAAACAATTGGAGGAAGTGAATAAATCCCCACAAAGAAAATCAGGAAAGCACAGGAGGAATACAAGAGATAGAAATAAAGAAAAACAAACAGAATACAAGAGATAGAGGAGAGAATCTCAGGCACTGAAGACCGATAGAAGACATAAACACATCAGTCAAAGAAAATGCTGAATATAAAAAAACTCAGGACATAAAATATCCAGGAAAGTTGGGGCATTTTGAAAACACAAAATCTAAAAATAATAAGAATGGAAAAAAAGAAAAGAATCCCAGGACAAAGGCCTAGAAAATATTTTTAACAAAATCATAGAAGAAAATATTCCTTAGCTAAAGAAGGGCATGTCTATAAAGGTACAAAAAACTTACAGAACATCAAAAAGATAGAACCAGAAAAGAAAGTCCCCTCACCACATAATAATCAAAACACTAAACATACAGAACAAAGAAATAATATTAAAAGCCCCAAGGGGGAAAGCCAACTAACATATAAAGGCAGACCTATTAAAATAACACCCAACATCTCAATGGAGATTTAAAAGCCAGAAGGGCCTGGACAGATGTCTTACAGACTCTAAGGGACCACAGATTCAAGTCCTGACTACCATACCCAGCAAAACTTTCAACCATCATAAAAGGAGAAAACAAGATATTCCACGACAAATTCAAATTTAAACAATATCTATCCACAAATCCAGCCCTACAGAAGGTACTAGAAGGAAAACTCAAACCCAAGGAAGTTAGCTACATTCACAAAAACACAGGAAATAAATCTCATACCAGCAAAACCAAAAAAAGGGAAGCACATATACACATACACAAACACATATCACCACAACCAACAACAACCAAGTAAAAAGAACTAACAATCATAGGTCATTAATATCTCTCAACATCAACAGATTCAATTCCCCAATAAAAAGATACAGGCTAACAGAATGGATGGGAAAACAGGGTCCATTTTTCTCCTGCATTCAAGAAACACACCCCAAAATCAAAGATAGACATTACCTCAGAGTAAAGGGTTGGAAAAAGATTTTCAAAGCAAATAGACCCAAGAAGCATGCTGGTGTAGTTATTCTACTATCTAACAAAATAGACTTCAAACTAAAATTAAGTAAAAGAGATAAGGAAGAACACTTCCTACTCATTAAAGGAAAAATCCACCAAGGTGATGTTTCAATTCTTAACCTCTATGCCCCTAATGCAAGGGCAACTACATTTGTGTTAAAAAAAAAAACATAGTGTTGGCATAAAAATACACAGGTTAGTCAATGGAATTGAATAAAAGACCCAGACATAAATCCATATGCTATGGACACCAGATTTTTTTTATAAAGAAGTCATAAAATACAATGGAAAAAAGAAAGCATCTTCAACAAATGGTGCTGGTCTAACTTGATGTTGGCATTGAGAAGAATGCAAATAGATCCATATCTATCACCCTGCACAAAACTCAAGTCCAAGTGGATCAAAGACCTGAACATAAATCCAGATAGATTGAACCTGATAGAAGAGGAAGAGGGGAATGGTCTTGAACGAATTGGCACAGGAGACAACTTCCTGAACAGAACACTGATAGCTCAGGCACTAAGATCAACAATTAATAAATGTAACCTAATGAAACTGAAAAGATTCTAAGGCAAAGGACACCATCAATATGACAAAATGGCAGCCTACAGAATGGGAAAAGATATTTACCAACCACATAACTGACAGAGGT
Source organism: Microtus pennsylvanicus (assembly GCF_037038515.1). NCBI lineage: Eukaryota > Metazoa > Chordata > Mammalia > Rodentia > Cricetidae > Microtus > Microtus pennsylvanicus. Next base: position 3,155,759 of record NC_134580.1, read on the forward strand.
TAATATCCAAAATATATCAAGAATTCAAGAATCTAGACATAAACAAACCAAATAATCTAATTAAAAAAACTGGGGTGCAGATCTAAACAGAGAATTCTCAACAGAGGGATCTCAGATAGCTAAGATACACTTCAAGAAATGCTTAACATCCTTAGTCATCAGGGAAATGCAAATCAAAATGACTCTGAGATTCCATCTTACTCCTGGGAGAACTGCTAAGATCAAAAACACAAGTGCCAGATCATGCTGTAGAGGATGCAGAGCAAGGCAAACACTCCTCCATTGCTGGTGGGAGCGCAAACTTGTACAGCACTGTGGAAATCAATATGGCAGATTCTCAGAAAATTGGGAATTGTTGCACCTGATCTACCTCAAGACCCAGTTATACCACCCCTGGGCATATATCCAAAGGGTACTCTATCCTGCCACAAGCACACTTTCTCAACTATGTTCATAGCATCTTTATTCAAAATAGCCAGAAACTGTAAACAAGCTAAATGCTCCTAACCAAAGGATGGATAAAGAAAATGTGGTACATTTACACAGTAACGTATTAATCAGCTGTTAAAAATGACATCATGAACTTTTCAGTCAAATGGATGGAACCAAAAAAAAATCATCCTGAGAGAGGTAACCCGGACACAAAAAGAAAAACATGTATTTATTAGTAGATATTAGGTCTAACATGAAGGATAATCGTGCTATAATCCACAGACCCAGAGAGGCTAAGTAATAAGGAGGGCTCAAGATGGGGATGCAGGGATCTCCCTGGGAAGGAAAAATAGGATAGATTTTGTGAGTGGACTGGCGCAGTGGAGATGGAAACAGGATGGATCTGGTTGCAGGGGGATGGAAGGAGGGTACTAGGAGAGATGGCTGGAACTGGGGGAAGGGCATTTCAGGAGCAAGGTAGAAACCTAGCACAATGGAAACTCACTGGAATCTATAATGGTTACCCTAGCAAAGACTCCTAGTAATGGAGAATATGGAGCTGGGACCAGCCATCTTCCATAACTAAGCAAGACTTCCAATGGAAGAACTGGGACACCAACCCAGCCACAAAACCTTCAACCTACAATTTGTCCTGCCTGCACAATGTACTGGGGTAAATGTGGCACAGAACTTGTAGGAATGGCCAAACAATGACTGGCCCAAAAGAGGGAGACCACTCCTGACACTGTCTGGAGGGTTAAAAACCAGAGACTGGAGAGAGATCAGAGACCTAGGATAGGCTGGCAAAAAAAAAAAATGTCAATGAAATGATTCCTAATGATATCTGTTATACTCATAGATCAGAGCCTAGCATAATCATCATTGGAGGGGCTTCATCAGTAACTGATAGGAGTAGATGCAGAGATTCATAGCTAAACACTAGGCAGAGTTCAGGGGATCCCAAAGAGAAGGGGGAAGAAGGATTATAGGAACCAGAGGAGTCAAGGACACCACAAAAACAAGGGAGGCCCACAGAGGCAACTAACCAGGACTCATGGTGGCTTACCGAGACTGAAATGTCAATCTGTGAGCCTATATGGATCTGACCTAGGTCTTCTGCACATGTTATGGTTGTGTAGCTTGGTGTCCTTTGAGATTTATAGCAGTGGGAGCAGGAGCTGTCTCTGACTCTTTTGCCTGCTCATGGGCCCCTTTTCCTCTTACTGGGTGGCCTCATCCAGTTTTGCTCGGTCTTGTTATGCCATGTTCAGTTGATATCCCTGGGAGGCCTGCTCTTTTCTGAAGGGAAACTGAGGAGGAATGGATCTAGAGGAAAAGGGTTACTGGGGGACAAAGGAGAAACTGTGGTCAGGATGTAATATATGAGAGATAAATAAATGAAAAATAAAAAGCAATGGCTATATTCCCAGCCTTCCTCATAGATAAACACACACCCTGGCGAAGATGATGTTGGTAAGCAGCAGTGTTGGATGGGTGACTTGGTCAGAGATGCCCAGAGAAGCAGGACCCATAAGGATAGTGTGAGGAGGAAGATGCCAACACCCAGCCATGACCACTTCAGGACATGATAAGTTGGGTCATTGTTCCATCTGGTCACTCTTTCTCTACCGCACCTGGATCTGGCAGGGGTGACAAGCCCCTGGCCAGTGTTGGATTTGGCTTGTGACAGACAATGTCCCATGGAATTCGGTGCCCATGATCTGTGAAGGTGATGAGACCAATTCACACAGGGAACTATGCTGAATCATGGCCTCTTGTCAAGGTTGTAAGAGTCCCAAGCTTTGTCTCTTTCCACTCCAGCTTTTTCCAAGGAAAGTCACACTCAGGGTGTCTGATATGACTATGCTGAGACACAGAAAAGGAGACACCAGGTGGAGCAGATGGGGAGACACCAGGATCACAGCCATTGAAGATCCTTGATGATTCTTCAGGATTAAAGTCATAACGAATCCAAGACCTAGGGACACCCAGCCTGGATACAGTCCTGTGATCGTCCACATACCACAGAAGCATTTCAAGTCTCAGCACCCTATTTTATGCCTAATGGACTCATCAGCCCCATGGCTTAGAGCTCAGAGTATCTCTACAGATCAAACATTCCCTTTCTGTTTGCCATTTTGAGTCTAAAGTAAACACGTGCCCTGAAGATAAAGGAAAAGAGCCATGTTTAATTATATATTAATAGCTTTAAACTGCACACGCTGAGAGCATGGCAGTAAAAATTAAGGAAGTATGAAGGGAGACTCCTCTCATGGCTGTGGGTATGACAGGAGAAGTAGAGTTGTTTCCCAGTCTAGCCAGTCATTATCTAGGACTCAGTTTACCTAGCCATTCCATGGTGGAGGGAGGGAGGAACTAGGTGATAAGGTGATACCTTCTAGACCCACAGATACTTTCTGTCCAACAGTCTTTGACCCCAAGAATTATGAGTTTGTGTGGGCATTAGGAGGATGTCTCTAGAACAGAACTAAGAGTGTATGGTTATGTTACAAAGGGCTTATTGGACAGGCTTTCTTGATGAGGGCTGGGTAGTCCAACAATGGCTGCATGCACACTGGAGGGGCGGAGCTCATTCCAAGAAGTTGGATGCCTCGGCCGTCACAGTGGAGGCTGGGATGATGCTGGTCTTTAGTCCAGGCAGAAAGGTCAAAAGGCTGGAGTCAGCTGTCCTCAGGTGCAACAGCAACTCTCTTGGCTTGTTGCTTCCCTCTACCTGCCCTCTGGAAGTACCACTCACAGTCATTAAGATGCCCCTCCCCCTTCTTACTACCTTTCTCCTTGTGTACATGGCCAGTGTGGTTGACTAGGAAAAAAAAATCACTGACCCTGGAAGCCACAAAGTCAAGACCCTGTCCAGCCCCAGTCCGTCAAGGCAGGAACTCTGCAGACCCTCTGAACCCAGGCAAGTATGCACTCTCCTCACCAAAGAGTTTGCAGCTGAAAACGGGTTGTGGAGATGGTTAAATGTGTGCAATGTTTTTAAAGTACAAATACCACACTGATCTGTGCACAGAACTGGCCAGGATACAGCAATGACTACCATCTTATCTTTCTGCCTAAAACAGCACAAAACAGGCAAAAATGTGGTTATTGGGACCCTGGACAGCCAAGAATTTACACCCCTGATCCCTGGGAGATGAAGTGTCAAAGGGGCACTCTGCAAGGGGCTCAGCCCACTGCCTACAGCAAGCTTGCAGACTGAGATGTGGGAGTAAGGGTGAAGGCACGGGGCCAGGTAAACCCCTGAGCTGGGGAGAAGGAACCTGGGAGGGATCACGGGCTGCACAGCTCAGGACAAGTAGAACCCCAGGTACACAGGCACCTGCAGCAAACAGCATGTGCCAGTCAGGAGACCTACAATGACCAGAGGAAGACCCTCTTGAGAGTATCCGAGGGGAAGGGGTCCTGGGTTCAGCCTGAGCACAAGCGGTACTGAGCCCAACCAGCTGGGCACTGCCTCACCACACACAACAAACCTTAGACTCCCCAGAGAAAAGGATGGGTTTGAAATGGTTGCTAAACTGCTAAGTAATAAGCTCCTCTCCAAAAGACATTTGTAAGAGAACTAAATGACAGCCCACAAACCAAAACAACACTGAGAAACCATCATGTATCCAGTAGGAGACTAGTCTAGGAGTTCATAATGAATTCACAGAGCGCAACGGGAAGAAAGCAACATCCAGTGTGGAAAATGCACAAAAATGTGAACAGGAGCTTCTTTGGTTTGAATCTGAAATGTCCCCAGCAGACTCCCGTGACTGGGCATCTGGGTCCCCAGCTGATGGAGTTGATCTAGTAAAGGAAGGTCACTGGAGCATGGCATTTGAGGGCTAACATCCATCCTTGCTTCTGTTCCCCTCTCTGCTTCCCATCTGCCACCAGGATGTGACCAGCTGCCTCACACACCAACTAACAAGGACCAAACTGCTCCTGCCCTCATGCCTTCCCCACCGTGATAGGTGGAGTTGCTCCTGTGTTCATGCCTTCCCCACTGTGATAGGCAGAGCTGTTCCTGCCCACATGCCTTCCCCACTATGATAAGCTGAGCTGCTCCCACCTTCATGCTCTGCCCCCCCCATAGGCAGAGTTGCTCCTGCCTTCAGGGCTGAGTCCTCTGAAACTGTGAGCCAAGATAAAACCTTTCTCTCTTAAGTTGCTTCTCTCAGGCATCGAGTCACAGTAACAAGAAATGTGATGGAAAGAAGACAGGCAGATGGCAAGGCAGCAGTAGAGAAGATACTGGGCACCCCTAACAGTTATGGAAATGAAAAGTAAAAACACAAAACACCACACACCTGTCACAATGGTTAAAGTAAAAAAAATAAGGTGAGCATCCAAACTGCCTAGGCTCCCACAAAGCCAGTACGTGCAGTAGGATCAAAAACCCATTGCCATTGTTCTTGAGTTCTCAGTAGTTCTCATTGTCCGCTATGTTCAGAGAGTCCGGTTTTATCCCAGGCTTTTTCAGACCCAGGCCAGCTGGCCTTAGTGAGTTCCCGATAGAACATCCCCATTGTCTCAGTGTGTGGGTGCACCCCTCGCGGTCCTGAGTTCCTTGCTCGTGCTCCCTCTCCTTCTGCTCCTGATTTGCTCTTCGAGCTGATGAGGGAGGGGGACTTGATCAGGAGAGGGGGAGGGAAATGGGAGGCGGTGGCGGGGAGGAGGCAGAAATTCTTAATAAATAAATAAATTTAAACAGAAAGGAAAGAAATGGGAAAAAAAGTAAAAAAATAAAATAAAACCAGAAGGAAAACCACAAAACAGTCTCAATGACTGGTGTAACAAAGAGAGACGCTGCCCTCTGCTTGAAGACAGATGGACTGGAAGTGTCTGTGGGTCTGCAGCTGAGGGGAAGAGGTCGGACCCCAAAAGCCATGTGATCTCATTTCTGCCTGGGCCTGGTGGGCAGAAGAGGATTCACTGAGCTGCTAGCTAAGCAATGGAAGGCTGGGCTGGTATTGCTGAGGTCACCCAGTGAGGGTGCATACACGACAGTTCCTAGCAACCTGAAGAAAGGTCCATCGCAGAGAGGAAACTCCACCCTATCTTTGAAAACAACAGTCAGGGTGTCAAGAGCCCCAGGATGGAACACCTCATGTGACAGGTGAATCTAACGGAGTTACAAGCATATGGCATGGCCTTCTGACAGAGCAGATGGAAAAAGCCGGCCGGTGTCACTGGGAAAAAGAGTGAGTGGCATTCCAGTGAGGTTCAAGATGGAAGAAACAGCCACAACACGGCTAATCGGCAGGTGCATTGCATCTCATGGGGATCAGCACTGGTGCTCAAATAAAGTTGTGCAGTGGAGAGAGAAAGGTGGAGAGAGAGAGAGAGAGAGAGAGAGAGAGAGAGAGAGAGAGAGAGAGAGAGAGAGGAGTGCAGAGAGCAGGAGGTAGTGCAGCTAGTGATGACCTACCAACAAGAGAGAAAGGAGCACCAACCTATGGGGCACCCGTACTCAGGGGCAGAGTGTGGCAGCCACTTTGTTGTCATTCACAGAGTTTCACACAGGACTGAAGGAAGAAATTTGCCCGTGTGCAGATTACTATATATGCACAGAATTCCTAGCACTACCTTGAGAGGCCCCAGAAGCAGGGATACTGCAGGACAACAAACTCACACAATGCACAGATCTTGGCTTCTAAACCTTATTGCCAGCCACCCCGCAACCCAGAAGAAGTGGATGATGCTTGGGTTGGAGCAGAAGGGCTATATAATGAACCTGAAGTTCTAGTTGGATGGATATAAAGACAGGTAGATAATAAATAAATATATAGATGATAGAGAGATAAACATGCATACATACATACATACATACTAGATGGATGTTGTCTTCCTTACACTTACGTTATGATAATAAAATATTCTAGCAGAAGCAGCCTAGGGGAGAAAAGACTAACCACAGCTCACAGTTCAAGGGTACTGACTATGGCAACAGGAGCTGAAGGCAGCTGTTCATGTAGTATCCACAGCCAAAAAAAGAGTAATAAATGCATGCTGATGCCCAGCTCCCCTACACAGTCCAGGATCCCTGGCCAGGAAATGCTCTCACTAATAAATAAGCTGGGTCTTCCTATCTTCACTGATATAACCAAGATAGTCTCCTCACGGGCACCCAGAGGCCCATGTCCCGGGTGAGTCTAGGTCCTGTTGAATTGATAATTATCACTAAGGACAGATGGTAAGAAGGTGATAGATGATAGATCCATCATAATGGACTGACAGGTAGATGAGAGAGAGATAAGAGATAGATGATAGATAGATAGATAGATAGATAGATAGATAGATAGATAGATAGACAGATAAAAGATAGGTAGACAGACAGATAGATGATAGACAGACTGACAGACAGATAGATAGATAAAAGATAGGTAGACAGACAGACAGATGACAGACAGATAGATAAGAGATAGATGATGGGTGTCCTAACCTAATTTCTTTTCATGTTGCTGTGATAAAAATACTCTGACAGAGCCACTTAAGGGAGAAGGGCTGATTTTAGCTCACCTTCCCAAGGTCCAGTTTATCATGGTGGGAAGTCAAGGTGGCAGGAGGCCGAGGCAGCTGGTCTCATGGTTCCCACAACCAGGAAGCAGAGAGTGGATAAATGGATGCCATGGCTCAGCTCCCTTTCCCCATTTATGCAGTCTAGGGTCCCAGACAGGAGATGATGCCATCCACAGTGGGAGAGCTTCCCACCTCGATGAACATGATCGAGATAATCCCCTTAGGCAGGCCCAGGGGCCTATCTCCCAGTGATTCTAGATTACCTCTAACTAACCATTACTGACAGTTATATAGTGAGAGGTGAGAGCTAAACAGAGGATAGAGAAGTACATACATAGAAGACAGACAGATATGGCTGGATTGATGATAGATGGATAGATAGATAGATAGATAGATAGATAGATAGATAGATAGATAGATAGATAGACAGACAGACAGGCAGATAGATGATAGATAGATAGATAGATAGATAGATAGATAGATAGATAGATAGATAATAGATAGATAGATAGATAGATAGATAGATAGATAGATAGATAGACAGATAGACAGACAGACAGATAGATGATAGACTGGCATATACATACATGATAGATTGCAGATAGGCAGACAGATAGATAATACGTGGATAAATCAATGATGATAGGGGACGGCTAGATGCAAGATAGATGACAGCGAGCCATGCCAAGCGGCTGCCAAATGCAATCAGTCTGAAAGGGCTGGAGGCTGCCAACACTGGAACAATTTGAGCAGCAAGATACATAATGACCCTAGCAGAGGATTAAAACCCAGTGCACAAAATGACTGTCCCTGAGTCTATACTGACACGGGTAAAACACTGGATAAATAAGGACATAGAGAAGGAATAAATCACAAAGAACTCCAAAGTATAAACACAGAAGGAAAACATTGCACGGCTTCCTGTAAGGTCAGCTGATAACAGTGAAATTAGCAGACAGACTCAGGGGATGAAAGATACTTGCGTGGACTCAAAGGATCTCTCCCCAAATATCTATTAATTGTGTGATTCTTTCGGTGGCATCCACAGTGCTTTCAGGGCGTAGTACTTGAATCCGTTCCCCTCTTAAGGCAGCTGGGTAGAGATGCCAGGGAGAAATGACAGCCAAGGGCCGCTTAGGGCCCTGGTCATAGTTGTGAATAGAAAGAGGACACACATGGAAACAGCACGTGGAGCTTCTAGATTCTACAGCATTCATGGCTATGCGATATTATCAGGAATTTCCATAGCGTGGCAGTCATCACGCTCGCCTGATATGGTGAGATGGGATGGGATGCCAGAGTCCTGCCTGGCCTGTGTGTAGGGATGGTTTTGTGTTAATTGCCTCTGGCCTGTTTCACACATCATCCGTGGATGTCCTTCTGCATCAGCCAGCGGAGCTGAGGTCCAGCAGAGAGTGCTCACAGCATGGTGTTCATCACCAGGCATTTAGAGGGCCCGTCTGCCAACATCTGACAGAGGCAAAGCTGGGGGGAGGCCATGCAGACACTCCCCTCTGGGATCTCTCTCCAAATCCAAAATTATCCCAAAATAAGCCCAAGAAAGTCTTCCCTGAAAGAAAATCAGAATCTCGTTGTGACACTTGTATTGGCTCTGTGGCCGGGACTCTATCAACAGAAAAAGTCAATGAGCCTAGAAATGTATTGGCTAAGCCTCCCCCAAAATAAAGCATGGAGAAAACATGGGAGTGAAGAAGAGGGTGAGATATGACAGAGCATGTAGGAGCTTTGCGCTGCACTGAGGCTCCACCGCATGCATGATCAGAAGCCCATAAGAGAAAGAGACTGAAGAATGGAGCAGGAGAAATAAGGAAAAAGTTAACACCATGCCTTGTTTTTCAAACGTTGCAGAAGCTAGATAAGCTAGCCCATCTGGCCCTCTCCCGCTTCAAATACTCCAACTTCTGCTCACCTAAAATCTGCAGCATCAGAAAAGAAAAGGGAAATGTTGAAAATGGCTAGAGGAAAAACACTTACCTATCAAAGAACAAAGACTAGAACACAGCAGACTTCCCATGGGAGCCACGTGGGCAAGAGGTCGACAGAATGGCTCTCTGAAGAGCTGAAAAAAGAAAACCATGGACCAAGTCCTTCAGAACATCCTTCATCAGTGGAGTGAGCCCTCAGGCAGCAGCTGGGGAAGGTTGGTCCCACCTGGCTGTTTGTAAGGCTGCGGGAATAGCGGCCACTTTTCACTGGGGATGTTGCGGGCTGTTTTGGGCTTTTATGTGGCCATTAGCTTCTGTAGACAGGCATACTTAATATATGAATTGGGGGATGGAGTGGAGGCTTATAAATGAAACACAGACCGGCCCAGAGCTGATCATCGTTAATGCTTGGAGGTGGGAGTGGAGCGACGCTCTGTCAAGGCTGGCTCATCAGAGAAAGTTTTACTAACGAAAATGAAGAGCTTGCGAGAAACAGACTCTCAGACAAACCAACCTGAGGGAAGCTTCGTGCTGACGGACGCTGAGACACACATGCAGCTCTGTGGACAGGCTTGCAGTTCCACAGCATTGGACAAAATGAGTGCAGGTAGAACAACATGCATTTCCCCCTAGCTCCAGTGGATCTAGAATAGAGGTCAGCAAGCGCTTTCTTGCTGCGACAGAGCGGGTATTTTGAGTTTCGCAGGCCAGATGGTATGCTACCAGCACCCACTCCACTCTCAGCCCTGCGTGAAAGCCGCCATATTGAACTTGTCAACAAATTGGCATGGCCATGTGCCAATAAAGCTTTATTTACAAAAACAGCCTGCTGCCGGAGGTTTGCTGACCCCTGCTCCATAAGATAACCAAGAGGAAATAGGGAGTAATGGCTCATGTAAAGGCAAACCCCAGCAGTGGCAAGTCTGCCACCAGACCACCCTGGGCTGCCTGTAACAGCGACTCCAGATTATCAGTATGGCTGGATTTAGAATCACCATAAAAAGGCCCCAATGGGTGTGTCTATAGGGCATTTCCAGGGAGGTTTAACTGAAGAGGGAGGGCTGTCTTAAATGTGAGCAGCACCATTGCATGGGCTGGGGTCACAGGATGAAGAAAAAGAAGAAAATGAGTTGAGAGTTAAGCACCAGCGCCCACTCCTCTGCTCCCCGACTGTGGCTGCCAGGGGGACCAGCTGCTTCACACTCCAGCCGCCACGGCGAGAGCTGCACTCCTCACCATAGCTGCGTGTGCTGGACTGCACCCTCAAACTGTGAGCCAACTAAAGCCTTCCCTCTTTACATCCCCTCCTTAGGCCCCTTGTCAGCAGCTACGCTAGAAGCCATTGGCACCTGTGGAGGGGCTCGGCATGGCTGCAGATAGAACCAGACTATCATACTCTGTTAATCTTAGGGCAATCCTTAGGTTTTTCTTCCTTTTTGTGCTCTTTCTGATTTTCTTTCCAACGTAATGCTTTTCTCCAGTATTTGGGAGTCTCACATAATGCGCTCGGCTCATGCTCACTTCCCAGTCTTCCTAGATCCACTCCCACCCCTGTGACTCCTCCAGAGAAAAGAGGAAACAGAAAACCCAAAACAGAACAAAGCAAAGTGAGATAAAACAACTCCAGTTTGTGCTTCCCATATACTCACTGGAATGTGGTCAAACTTCCAGTCACCAGTCCCTTAGAAAACACTGTACCCTAGTGTGTATATATTCCATACTTTCTTCATCCATTCTTCCATTGAAGGGCATCTAGGTTGTTTCCAGGTTCTGGCTATTACAAATAATACTGCTATGAACATAGTTGAACAAATGCTTTTGACATGTGATAGAACATCTCTTGGGTAAATTCCCAAGAGTGGTATTGCTGGGTCCAGGGGTAGGTTGATCCCGAATTTCCTGAGAAACCGAAACACTGACTTCCACAGTGGTTGCACAAGATTGCATTCCCACCAGCAATGGATGAGGGTACCCCTTCCTCCACAGCCTCTCCAGCAAAGGCTATCCTTGGTGTTTTTGACTTTAGCCATTCTGACAGGTGTAAGATGGTATCTCAAAGTTGTTTTGATTTGCATTTCCCTGATTGCTAAGGAAGTTGAGCACGACCTTAAGTATCTTTTGGCCATTTGAAGTTCTTCTGTTGAGAATTCTCTGTTCAGTTCAGTGCCCCATTTTTTAATTGGGTTAATTAGCATTTTAAAGTCTAGTTTCTTGAGTTCTCTATATATTTTGGAGATCAGACCTTTGTCTGTTGCGGGGTTGGTGAAGATCTTCTCCCAGTCAGTAGGTTGCCTTTGTGTCTTAGTGACAGTGTCCTTTGCTTTACAGAAGCTTCTCAGTTTTAGTAGGTCCCATTTATTCAATGTTGCCCTTAATGCCTGTGCTTCTGGGGTTATACCTAATAAGCGATCACCTGTGCCCATCTGTTGTAGGGTATTTCCCACTTTCTCTTCTATCAGGTTCAGTGTTTTCGGGCTGATAATGAGGTCTTTAATCCATTTGGACTTGAGTTTTGTGCACGGTGATAGATATGGGTCTATTTTCATTCTTCTACAGGTTGACATCCAGTTGTGCCAGCACCATTTGTTGAAGATGCTTTCTTTCTTCCATTGTATACTTTTAGCTCCTTTATCGAAAATGAGGTGTTCATAGGTTTGTGGGGTAAAATCCGGGTCTTCTATACGATTCCATTGGTCGACTTCTCTATTTTTATGCCAGTACCACCCTGTTTTCATTACTGTAGCTCTGTAATAGAGTTTGAAGTCAGGGATGGTAATGCCTCCAGAAGATCCTTTATTGTATAGGATTGTTTTGGCTATCCTGGGTTTTTTGTTTTTCCATATAAAGTTGATTATTGTCCTCTCTACGCTGCGGTAAAAAACAATGACTTCTCGAATTTTGCATGCAAATGGATGGAAATAGAAAACACTATCCTGAGTGAGGTATCCCAGACCCAAAAAGAAGAACATGGGATGTACTCACTCATAATTGGTTTCTAGCCATAAATAGGGGTCACAGAATCTACAATTGGCGAACCTAAAGAAGCTAAGTAAGAAGGTGAACACAAGGAAAAACATATCGTTATCCTCTTGGATAAGAACTTTCATCTGGTGATGGATGGAGATAGAGACAGAGACCGAGACCCACACTGGAGCACTGGACTGAGCTCCCAAGGTCCCAATGAGGAGCAGAAGGAGGGAGAACATGAGCAAAGAAGTCGGGACCGCGAGGGGTGCACCCACCCACTGAGACAGTGGAGCTGATCGACTGGGAGCTCACCAAGGCCAGCTGGACTATTACCAAAAAAAGCATGGGATAAAACTGAACTCTCTGATCATGACGAACAATGAGGGCTGATGAGACGCCAAGGACAATGGCACGCAGTTTTGATCCTACGCAATCTGCTGGCTTGGTGGGAGCCTAGCCAGTTTGGATGTTCACCTTCCTAGATATGGACGGAGGGGGGAGGACCTAGGACTTACCACAGGGCAGGGAACCCTGACTGCTCTTTGGACTGGAGAGGGAGGGGGAGAGGAGTGGGGAGAAGGGGAGAGGGGTGGGAGGAGGGAGAGAAGAGTGGGAGGAGGGGGAGGGAAAGGGGAGGCTGGGAGGAGGTGGAAATTTGTTTTTTTTTTTCCTTTATTCTTTTATCAATAAAAAAAAATAATAATCAAAAAAAAAAGAAAAAAAAAAAACACTGTACCCTTCTCCGATCCCACCCCCTTCCAGAAGCCATCAGTTGCAAAGAGCTACACTTCAGGATCCCTACCGCAGTTGTTAAGAGTTCTCTTCAATGCCTTCCTGTCTAGGCTGCTTTTTGGGAGTGGGGTGGGTGGGGAGCACCACAGAAGCCGTCTGTGTCTCTCATTCTCAACTATGAGTCTGCAATCATCAACACCACGGCAAAAGAACCTTCCTTGCCCTTCACAGTCAGCAGCAGCACGGATCATAACCTCTACGTGGTTTCTGTGACAGGGCGGACCGCAGACATCTACATGGCCTCCTGGGTCAGCACAAACCCCAGACCTCAGCGTGGTCTCTGACATCCACACAGCCCTTGGATGCAGCATGAACCACGGGCACCATCGTGGCCTTCAGAGGCAGCACAGGCCATGGACATGATGTGCAGCAGCAGCCTGGGGCCATGCCTGCCTGGGAACCTTGGTTCAGTCTCTGCAGCCCACGTGAAGGTCAGAGAGGGCAGACTGCACAGGGTTGTTCTCTGACTTCTGCACACATGTGGCACATACTCACATAAGACAAAGAACTCGAACCCTCAATGTGTCCGGAACTGAGGACACTGCCCAATGGGAGGAGACACTTGCGAAGCGAGCACGAGACACTGAGTTTGAATCCCTCGCACATATGTGTGCCCATAGCCCCGGTGCTGCAGGAGCAGAGGCAGGAGGATCTCTGGGGATCTCTAGCTGCTGGTTTAGCAAGACTTCTGCTGGTGCATCCTCTCCCGGCAAGTATTGCTGCTTTGGATAGGGTCACAGGAACCTTGAAACTTTCTAGTAAGACCTTAGACCTCAAAGGCTCAAAATCCACTAACAGGCAGATTCGCAGCAAACACTGCAAACCACGCCTCTACCCAGACAACGGTGACCAGGTCTACCCAGACTCTGGAATCAGGTCCACCCTCCTCCAGCTTCCTAGTGGCCTTGCCTTCTCCATGAAGAGAAAAGTTAGCAGAACCTTAAACCTTCTCTCCTCCTTCCTGCAGTCAGGAAGGCTCAGAGAGGGTGTGCCCCTAGGCACAGTCACCCAGCAGTAGGCAGGGGTTGGATTCGCACCCACCAGCTTCATTCTGAGCCTGGGATAGAAGAACAAACTGCTGGCAGCTGCCAGAGGCCATCATGAAAAACTAGTGGTCTCTTCCTCTTAGAAAAAGTGGGAGAGGTTGGGGGACTTCCTGGAGGAGGGGAGAGGACAGGCCTCTTCCTGCCCTTTGACCAAGGAGAGGACAACACCAGGCCCATCACTTCCATTAGTCTCCCACATCTTTGCCATCCCCACCCTGAGGCCCCATATCGTCTGACACATCCTCAACTTCTCTCTTAGGGTGACCCTGGGCTCACTTTTCCAGGGGAGGTTTCCCTACCCCAGGGCCTTTGCACTTTCTATTCCACTACTAACTCAATACTGAGCTGAATAGCTGGGATTCCACCCCTGCAGTGTAAAGCAGGACACCTGCTGGACACTATCAGAACTGCAGCAAGAGCCTCATTGTTGGGAGCCCTGTGACACAAGGATTACCTGGGCTTCTAAGAACCAGTTCCTCCGCCCACAGCTACGTGACCCTCTGTGCCTTCGACTCCTAACAGGCAGAGTGAGCACGATGCAAGCCACTGAACTGTCACGTGCAGATACTCTACATGGGGAGCAGGACAAACAGGCAAAAGCTTGTCATTAGCCAGAGCAAGAAAGGACATGAACACAGAAGGGCTGCCCCACATCTGAACCTATGGGACTTACCAAAGTTTCAAAACACACTGTTCTGCGCTCTTAAAGATACCAGCCTGGTCCTGCTTCACGGGTGCTGCCTGGACTTCACTTCCATGTCCAGTGAATCCAAATCAGCTGCCCCACTAGGACACGTGTGTGTTGAACAAGTATCAGGACAAAGGAACCAAAAGGCTCTGCCATCTAGACCTCTTCCCCTGGTGGAGAAGGAATGCATGCAGGTCACTAGGTGCAGAGTTAGTGATGGGGTGAACATGCAGGGCAGGAGTTAGCACTCTAGAGAATCCCTAGGACACCTTCACCACAGCTGATAATGCAGCAGCCAGGGTTTTGAAGAGTGACTAAGAGCTTGCCCTTTGCATAAAGATGGTCAAAAAATGGACTAGCAGTGCAAAGGCCCATGGGAGTAATACCCGTTATGGTCTGTTCATTTGCATATGAACTGGAGTAGTTTGGTGCTGCTGGTATGGGGGTGCAAGAGAGGAGAGGAATAGGCTTCAAGCTGGTGAATCATGGGGGCCACACGGTTCAGAGCCAGCATGCCCCCTATGCCATGGGGAGGAGCACCGTGCCTATGGTGTAGGCTGGGGAGTCACTGAGGATCATTGCCAGAGCAGGGCAGGTAGGAGAGTTGGCACTAGGTGGGCGGAAAGGCGAGATATCAGGGTAGAGGCCACTCTAAGGCCTAGTCGAGGGTCCAGTGAGCAAGGCCAGGACTGCTCCACTGATCTGCCAGCCCGATGGGCTTGGGGTTGAGAGAAAGTCAGCCACCAAACGCTCACAGAAGACAGATGAGCGGGCAGCACCAGTCACTATGGGACACACCAACACATGTCTAGTGTGGAGAGTCCAGAGGCAGCATACAGAGAGGGAGGTCACATCCCAGTAAGGAGTCAAGGAGATCCATCTGCCAAGGTTGTGACCACACACTAGAGAGCCTGCTGGAGTGACAGGAATGTGCTGTCCCTGTCCCATGCTGGTGCTGTGGTAACTCATTAGAACCCGTCAGGCTTCCCCTGACCCCCTGAGAGTGCTATTTGCACCTCCATAGGCCCTGCCTTTACAGAGGGGAGAAGGGGACTCGGCGGGCCTCCACTGATCCGTGTTTTAATTATCCCATCAACTCGCCTCTGGCTTCAGCCTCCACTGTCATATACACAGTACTACCCTAGCCTGCCCAGACCCGCCATCTTTCAAGGAAGGAAATGGGAGGCTCCTGATGTCCTCCGTTCTCTTCTGAATGAGGAGCAGGAATAGGCCTCAGAGCCAGTGGGCTCCCACGCTGAGTCTCCTGCCACACAGGTCCGGGTTTGCCAGGCCCCTAACTTTATATTGTCATCGTGCAGGTGACCAGTCAGTACCCAGTGGTGGGCAGGGTGCTCAACCTCTATACCTCCTGGGTTCTCCTAGGTGACACCGTCCCAAAGAGGGAGGCAGAAGGACACGGTCTGGCCAGAGAATCTGGAGACACGGCTTGGTCCCAGGTATCTCAGTTACGTAATGGACATGTTCCCACTGGAGGGACAGAGGCAGCTGAGGCCAGTAAAGGTCAAACCAGGAATGTGGCTGCCCACAGGGCAGAAGACAGAATAGACAGAGTCCTCTGATCAGCGAAGGTTTCCCAGGGGTGATAAAGTCAGGACAGGGGAGGTTCCTCCAAGGGTGTCCCACATCCCATGGAGGGGCTAGTCACCAACACCCACGGACGGCCCATGTTCCTGGCTGCCACCAGGACGACCCTGGCATCTCATCCATGAGAAGCGGCTGCCTGTCATCAGTGCAGGCCCTTGATTAGGCAGTAATTGGCTCTCTAAAGATATTTATTGACTTCAAGTGTCTCTGTAATCAGATGTGTCTCACACAGTTGAAAAGGCTTGTTAATTTTTTAATAATTAAGTGGCACTTAATGAAACAGGAATAATTGTCCAGCTTCATCTATGCGAAACCTTTCCCAGAGACGTATGACTCGACGGACCACTGCAGCCATCATAGGCCCAGGCAGGGGACCAATGAGCTAGCTTCAGACTCCCAAGACCCACCTGTCTCAGTCACAGGGCAAGGGGTAAGTGATGGGTCCCAGGGAAGATGTCTTCCTTGGAGACAGAACAAGCTCCTAGGAGACAGAATGCAGGTTAACCAGAACCCCTGGCTGCCCAGGCCCAGGTCACCGGCCCATCCCTGCCCATGGCAGATGGAGATATGACAGTTATCACTCACCTGACACTCCACAGCCATAGGGCACTGTTGATTCTCAGATAAAGAAACTGAAGCACAGCAGAGTGTGAAACAGCAGAGCCGGGACACACTCCCACTCCTGCAAACCCTCACACCTGCACATGGCACTCCTGAACACCCTCAGACTGTGCACACCTGTGCAGTCCAAATATGCACACCCCAAACATGCCTGCACACCCACGTACTACATACCCATACACGTCTGCACACTTACATACCTGCATAACCCCCGCCCCCTCCCACACACTTGCAAGCCACACATGTGTGCATCCACATGCTGTTCACACTACCCGCCCACATGCCTGTACACGGACACAGAGCCATGACCTGGCACTGCTAAAGACTGTGTCTCTTTCATGGAGCAGGTGGGTAGTCAGAGATGAATCCAGTCACAGTCCTGTGCCGCAGCCGGAGTAGTCAGAGATAAACCTAGTCACAACCCTGTGCCGCAGCCCCACCAGGGCCCAGATGCCTTGGCTTCAATGAATCAAGCACTTCCTAAACACTTTCACCTTTACTCAGTGGTTAAAGTCCATTTGGTAAGGATTCTGAATGTCACAAGGGTACAGACAGAACAGGCTTGAGTCCTGTGACCACAGACAAGTCCACCAGTCACCCTGAGACTCATAGCCTCTGACATGCCCTTCAGCCCCCTAAAGGGCAGGCTAAGCCCCATGCAGATCATGTCTACAGCTCCACTCACGTAGGCACAAAACTCTGGCCTGGCCTGGCACAAGGTTGCTGGTGCCCTCAACAGACCTAAGCAAAATTGATTTTCTTATGTGTTGCTGCAGAAATGTCAGTGTGTTCTGTGTCAAGGAACAGGTGATATCCTCTCTTTCAAACACTGAGTGGCCCCAGTATTTAAAAAAAAAGAGAGAGAGAGACTGTCTTTGGCATGCCCCTATGTCCCTCTTGGGTCTGGGAGAGGCAGGGCAGACAGATGGCAGGTGGCCAGTGCCTGGCTGACTTGGGGTTGAGTCTGGCTTGAGCCAGCTGTGTGACTTTAGGCAGGTAGCTTAACCCACCCAAGCCCTAGTTCCTCCCCTCAGAGCCCTGGTAACTGGATGGCCGTTATTCAGTAGCGGGAGGAGTCAGCTGAGTTCTGCAAGCATCGGTGTTTGGATACTTGTGTGACAATTTGTGCTGGAGGAAAACCATAGCCCCCCTACCCAGGCAGCTATGCTGACGGACAAGTAGGTGCTTCTCCCAGGTTGGGGAAAGCTGCTCAGCCCTGAGAGAACCAAGGGGGCTGTATCAAGAACTTGGTACTGAGTGGGGCTGCACATAGTGGGGCTGGTGAACATTGGAAGGGAGGGACTCTGGAGCTTCCAGTTCCTGTGTACAGGAGCCATCAAGGGTCACATGTCTCCCTGCCATGGCCAGAATGTTGTGGCCTCATTTAACACACAGATGAAAATGAAATGCATAAGCCTTGTACTAATATTCAGCGGCCCATGAGCATTGAGTACAACTCACCTGCCAGAACATCCAAGGATACCTCACCTCTGGGACAAGGGCTGTCTATCTCTCACAGCCTACATTCCCCAAATCAATAGAACATGGTGACTGAGGCCCCAGGAAGGAGATGCCCCACAAAGGAAGCCCTTCGTGGAATCTACGCCCTTGAAGGGAAGGCTTCCTTGGAATGGTGAGCTTGCCACTACTGACAGCTTTTTCAGAACTTAGATCTTGAAGTGACCTAGACAGTGTTGACACCCTTCCACCTAGGATGCCGGGGACTCTGTCACCTGGCTTTGCCCAGAGGCAACAGCTGGAGTCGCAGGTCTTGTGACTTGGTGCTTGCCCATCACCTCCCAGTGTGGTCCTCAAACAAGAAAACGGCTGAGCCAACCCTGTCCCTCCAGGCCCCAGGGCAGGGACTTGTGAACAAAGCATCAAGTGGCTGGCTAGCAGCACAGCGATCGCAATCGTCAGCAGCGCCCTGGGATAAGACTGGGGGGAGGGCAGCTGGGGAGGCCTTCCAGACATGCAGGTGGAACCAGAGAGGTTTCCCAAACAAATCTAAACAACAGCCTGCCGTTTGTGGGAACCAAGCTGCTTCCATGGGAATTCCCCCACTCGATTTTGGAATGCTGGTCTTCTGTTCTGAGCAATTTTCAACAGGCCCGCCCTAATTACAGGGCACTCAGAAATTAGATTAACAAATGGGCCACAAGACCCCTTCCAGGAAGACCATGCAAGTAGGCATAACACTCTCTGGCATGTGACACACGCTGACTCAGTGCCAGGCGGGGTTCCAGGACCACGCAGCACCATGACACAGTACAACTTCCCCGGGCTGGGGGAAGGGGCACATCTGCTATAGACCCTGGCGGCCAGCAACAGAGCCGGGATGGGAACTGCTCCAGCACCCTTTCCAACAACCGTTCAGTTCCCCCATCTGCATGTCTGTGTCCTAGCGAGGCTCCCATCAGGGCAGTGAAACCTCACAGACTAAACAAGAAAGATTGTAGCTGCCCAGCTTATCTCCTTTTAGACTTCCCGGTGTTCTCCTGGCTGTTGGTGACAGAGGAGGAAGTCAGAAGATTCCATACCCTGCTACCAGGCCTAAACATACTGGAGAGACCTCTTGCCCTGTTTGCAGCTCAGCAGCTCTGCCTTCAGCAGGGCAGGAAACTCCAGAAACACTGAGGAGCACCCACCTCCTCAGATGTGTCCCTGAGGGGCTGGAGCAGGGCACAGGCGTGAATGACCACGGAGGGTAGTCTGGGTGGGCTAGGATGGGAGCTTCCCTGGGCATCCTCCGTGAAGGTGGATGCTATCTAGGTATTAAGCAATGGGGTTTCTGGACCTGAATTCTGTGGAATTCATAGCCCGGGAATATCTGGACCCACATGTATAAGTCTGAGGAAGATGCCTGATTACGGGGAGCAGGCAGAGCACCTGGAGACAGTGTGTCCCAAGGGATGAAACACACACCAGTGCTGGGCGGGGGAGGGGGACAGAGAGCCTCCAGAGGCCTCCAGTCCAGGACACCAGCTGTTCCTTCATCCCAAACGCCAGGCAAAGACATCACGCACGCATGCGGGCTTGGCCTCAATCTACCCAGGCCTGCATGTTTTGTATTCTCCAGGTCACCAAAGCTCAGCCCTGGCTCCCAGATCTGACATGTGTATACACGGTCGAGTGGACAGGCCAGAGTGTGAGTACACTGCCCCTCTGAGGCAGAGCTTAGCATGTGTGTGGTCACTGCATGACACAGAATTGTGGCCTATGACTGACCTAGCTGCTGGAGTCAACCATCAAGTCTTAGTTCATCTTCTGGCCCTG
This sequence comes from Microtus pennsylvanicus, assembly GCF_037038515.1. Taxonomy (NCBI): domain Eukaryota; kingdom Metazoa; phylum Chordata; class Mammalia; order Rodentia; family Cricetidae; genus Microtus; species Microtus pennsylvanicus. Next base: position 3,175,660 of record NC_134580.1, read on the forward strand.
GGCAGGATCTCACAGGCACAGGCCTGGGAAGCCAAACTTTTGCTGAATCTGGGTCTATTTGGAAGGCATCGTGAGTACAAAATCAGGAAGGTCACGAGTCCATGAGAACTGAGGTCTGCCAGATGCCCCTTGTATCCCCATTTCACAAGGGGCCTTTGCCACAATTCCTCAGATACCTCCACCACATCCTCAGCCTTCCAAGTGGTATTGTGCTCAGAGGTCAACCCCCTCAGAGGCCGCTGACTCCTCTGTCTACCGTCCTCCTTGACAGTTCTCTCTGGGTTCTCTGATGTCCTGCACCTATGCCCTTAAGAATTCACTAGGCTTCTAGAAGAGGATGGAAAGGAGTGACCCCAGGAACAGTCCCTGAACCCAGAACCATGGCTCTAAAGTCTAACTCGTGCAAATCTGGACTCGAGGTGGGTCTCCCTATGTGAGACAGAGGTGGCCAGCAGCCAGGCAGGAACACTCCCATCACGCCATCAGCCTGGAGACCCCAAACACCACAGCAGATCAAGAACGACCACTCTGGTCTGGCAGTTTTAAGCACAGGTCCTACTGGGTACCTGTCACTCACTGGTCAGGATCTCAATTGGAGAACATCTGTTCTTTCCCACAGCTGGCAGAGCTAACAGTGGAGACAGAACAGCATCCAGTTGCCTGATGTATCCTGACAGTTCTGAGTCCTGGTGTGTGTGTGTGTGTGTGTGTGTGTGTGTGTGTGTGTGTGTGTGTGCGTGTGTGACTTCCTCTCTCAGATCACAGACAAGCCAATGGCAAGTGATGCCTGTCCTCTGTCCCACCTGGTTGGTGGGAAGAGATGCTGTACACAGAGGCAGGGCTTGGTCCATGCCTCAGGGTGCCATACCGTTAGCAGCTGGCAGACCATGGCCTGTGTTGAAGTGGATACAGAACATCCCTGAGCATGGGACCGGAGCCCAGAGCCAAGAAGCCAGGACCTATAGACCAGCTGTGCATCTAAAACTAAGGAAGGCTTTGGCCGCTGCTGCAGTCAACAGACTGAAATTCTGCACAGGAGGGTCTTGACTGCAGTAGCGGCAGGGAGGATGTCTAAGCATGAGCTCTGAGACGTGCCCGAGGGGCACCCATTGACCCCTGGTCCATGCTCTGCTGAGACCAGAAGCACTGTGTCCTGGGCCAGATTTGGGTCAAGCGCTTCAGGGATGGATCTGCTCCCTGGCAAAGGTGCCAAATTCAGGATCAGACCGACCATAGGTCTGTTGGAGACTGAGCCACCCTTGCCCTTCAGCCTCTAGCAAAGAAGCAAAGAAAATGCTCAGGATCTAATCCAGGGGTCAGGGGCCTTTAAGAATGGAACTGGGTCATCTTAATGCATGAAGTCCCTGTGGTCAGCACATGATGATGCAGGAGCCAGAGACTTAAGACATTGCTCACACAAAGGTGAGTCTTAAGAAAACCGAACAAAGTAAATGAAAGCCTAAATATGGACACTGTTGGAGCTGTTTGCAGCCCTTGGGGCCTGAAGAGGCTGGCTGCTGTGTCTGTGCTATAGTTAGGTTCATTCAGCATGCATTTGGGCCCAACTAGAATGTCTGATTCCTCGAGGCTGCTCAGTAACCCCAGCCTCACCACTGTGGCATCAGGTGGTCTGATGCCAGGGAGCTGCTGCAGGCCAGATCTGACTTTTGAGGGGACCTTTGCTGCTGCTCCTTGGAGGACTCTGCTTTGGGAGGAGTGGGACCCAGGCAAGGGCAAAGGAGAGGACTAGGGGGTCTAATAGAGGAAGGACCTTGATCAGAGGGACCAAGTTATGAGGGACACTCTACTAGCCCCCTTTCTGGATTCTTTCTTGCTTCCTTTTCTTTGCCTGTGCAATGTGCAGCACTAACATGAGGCCTGGAAACCTGGAGGAATCTGGTCCCTCCCTCGACCTGCTCAGCCAGTGTGCTTTGGGCCTCAGTCCAGGGTGCTGTCTAAGCCTCTACGTAGATGGTCCAGGCCAAAAACAGTGACTTCATAGTCCAATGACAGCCTGAGGAAGAGAAGGGTTCCCTCCATCAAGTCAACACAGGACCTGATCTTGGGGGCCACAGTGGGCTGAAGACCTGGTGGCCCAGCCCCAGTCTGGGAGCCGAGGCTGGCCATTGTTCCTCTGAACCTCTTAGGACTTAGAAACTTCTCTCCCTGTGACTGGGACCAGAACTCCAGAAGCCTGTTGGAGGGTCTGGCTTTGGAATCCAGGGAGATGATGGCTCCTACCCAATCCCTGAGGGACCTTGACACCCTGAGCTTGTGTTCCCTGTGGAGTCTCTGTGTCTGGGGTACCTTGCAGGAGGATCTTAAATTCTTCCATAAAATAATGCAATTTCCCCAGCCTACTCCCCACATTATCATGGGTCTTGTGTCCCTCCCTCTCCCTTCTCCAGCCACTGTCCTGCAGAATTGGATGAGCTCGGGGCAGCACTGCACCCGTGACACTACCATACAGCGCTCCCCCCCCTCTCTCCCTCCTTCCCTCCCCCCCTCTCTGTGTGTGTGTGTGTGAGAGAGAGAGAGACAGAGAGACAGAGAGAGAGAGAGAGAGAGAGAGAGAGAGAGAGAGAGAGAGAGAGAGAGAGAGAGAGAGATTTATTAGACTGGTTTACAGGCTACATGTGGACCAGCTTGTTCAACAATAGCTGTCTGCCAGCAGAAGGTCCAAGAATCTAATAGTCATTCAGTCCATGAGGCTGACCATCTCAGCTGGTCTTTGGTATACACCGGAACCTGAATATCAACCTCTAATGCCAGGGAAGAAATGGACTTGTCTGCAAGAGCAAGCAGGCAAGGAGAGCAAGCTTCCTTCTTTCACACCCTTTCTGTAGGCCGACAGCAAAGGTATGGCCCAGATTAAAGGTGGATCCTCCTGCCACAAAAGATCCAGGTTAAAGTCTTTCCCACTTTAAATGATTTAATTAAGAGAAGAATATCTCACAGGTGTGCCCAGCCACTTGGGATTTAGTTAATTCCAGATGCAGTAGGTTGACAATCAAAAGTCCACCCCTCTCAATGTGACACACAGTCATATCTCCTTATGTCACGCTCGATTTCCTCATGAAAACAATAACCAGGTCATAATTATACCTCACATGGTATACTATCCCATATATAATTACATGTTTAAACATATCACATGTTTTACCAGGTTATAATTACACCGAACATGATATAACTATCCCTCACACAAACCCCAACACACTATAAATTTAGAGTAGGCAGCAATGTCCCTTGAGGGACATTCTTTTAGTATTTCAAACTGAAACATGATAACCTCTGATGTTCTCTTAATTGGTGTTACATTACATGATAAAGAAATGGAGGAAAGGAAACATAAAACTCTGTATAAATACATTTTTGACTAAATAGACACATTTGTGTTAATTATAATCTCGGTTTTTGCCACTAATCACTTGACCTGCTACTCTCTACTACCCATTCCGGACTTCCTCCCCCTCAGCAAGAACCACAGCAGGGCCGGGCGGTGGTGGCGCATGCCTTTAATCCCAGCACTTGGGAGGCAGAGGCAGGCGATCTCTGTGAGTTCGAAGCCAGCCTGGTCTGCGAGAACTAGTTCCAGGACAGGTTTCAAAGCCAAAGAGAAACCCTGTCTCAGAAAAAAAAAAAAAAAAGAACCACAGCAGGTGTTTCTAGAAGAGTGGCCCACACCTTCATTCTTGAAGAGTCTACACCATTTGTCATCCTGCCTGGAGAAGCTTGCTGTATTACCCCAAGTCTTTAATCACAGGACACTAAGAGGCACCCTAAAGGATCTCCTGCACTCCAGACATAATCTTTTTACCTCCATCATAGAGAAGCAATTCAGTTTCCTCTTGGTAACCTGGATCAATCACCCCTCCTAACACTGTTATTCCTTTCTTTGCCTATCAGCTTAAGACCATTGGAAGCCCAAAGTGGCCAGAGGAAAGTCTGAACTTCCAGATTAATGAAATGCTTGTCGTGGTTCCTGGTAGGAGCACTCCCCTCTCTGGAACCAAAACTTCTAGGCCAGCAGAACTTATGGTTGAGGCAACAACAAAATTTTCCCGGTGGGCACTATGGGTGATAGTGAGTGGAACTATTCCCTTTTATACCCCTTAATTACTGGATCCATGGGTCCTGGCTAATTCAAAGCATAGACCACCTCCTGGAGATCCCAGCCCCAGCCCTCCAGGCTCCTGCTACCTAACTGACACTGTAACTGTGTTTTCAAAATGCTATTCCATCTTTCTATCAGGCCAGCTGATTCAGAATGGTGGAAACATGGTAAGACCAGTGGACTCCATGATCATGGGCCCACTGTCACACTTCTCTGGCTGTGAAATGACTTCCTTGGTCTGATGCAATACAATTTGGAATACCATGACAGCGGATAAGGCATTCTATAAGTTCACAGATGGTGGTTTGGGCAGAAGGATTACATGCAGGAAAGGTAAGTCCATAACCAGTAATAAGGATCTATTCCAGTAAGGACAGAGCATTGTCCTTCCCACAGAGGAAGTGGTCCAATGTGGCAAACCTGCTACCAGGTCACTGGCTGGTCACTCCAGGGAATGGTGCTATACCTGGGGTTCAGTGTTGGTCTCTCCTGTTGGCAGATCTGGTACTCAGCAGTAGCTGTAGCCTGGTCAGTTTTGGTGAGTGGCAGTCCATGTTATCATGCCCATGCATAACCCCCATCTCTGCCACCATGGCACTTCATTCAGGGCGATGACAGGGATGGCTGGGGAAAGAGGCTGACTGTCCACAGAACGGGTTATCCTATCTACTTGATTACTGAAGTCCTCTTCTGCTGACATCACCTTTGGATGAGCATTCACACGGGACACAAGTATCTTCACATCCTTCTCCCATTTCCGTACGTCTTCCCCAAATGACTTTCTCACCAATTTTCCAATTGTGCTCTTTCTAAGTCCCTGACCATCCAGCAAACCCACTGACAACAGCCCATGAATCAGTGAATAATTACACACGTGGCCATTTCTCCTTCCAAACAAAATGTATGACTCTGTGTACTGCCTGAAGTTCTGCCCACTTTGAATCTTTGAGGTAAAACTGTAAAGGACTGCTGACCTTGCCACCTGAAAGCAAAGCCTCTGGTGGTCCTTGGGGACAGGTACCAAGAAAGAGACATTTGCTAGGTCAATAGCTGTACCAGCACCATGAGATGTGTTCATCTGCTTACGTGAGGACACCACACCTAGCATAGCAGCTGCACCTGGAGTCACTGATTGGGTTCTTAATAGTCAATTGTCATGCACCATGATCCATGGGTCTTCTGCCCTGGAGAGTTAAATGGGGATGGGATGGGGACCACCACCCCTGCATCTTTTGAGTCCTCAATAGTGGCACTAATTTCTGCAGTTTCTCCAGGGATGCAATCTGTTTTTGATTTACTATTTTCCCTTGCAGAGACAACTCAAAAGGCTTTCATTTAACCTTTTCAAGTATAATAGCCCTCACTCCACAGGCCAGGGAACCAACATGAGAATTCTTCCAACTTCTAAGTATATCTATCCAAATTATACATTCTGGAATTGTAGGAATAACTACAGGATGAATTTGAGGACCATTGTACCTACTGTGAGTCAGGCTTCAGCCAAAACTCCACTAATCACCCGGCCTCTGTAAGCCCCTACTTTAACTGGAGGGACACAGTGTTTCTTAGGGTCTCCTGGAATCAACATCAGTTCAGAACCAGTATCCAACAGATCCCGGAAAGTCTGATTGTTTTCTTTACTCCAGTGTCAGTTATTCTTGTAAAAAGGTCATAGGGTCCTTGTGGGGAAGGAGTGGAGAAAGGCTAATAGTAAAATTCTTAGGTATTTTATCAAGGTCCTTTCTTAGGGGAACCTGGTCATCCCTTCATTTAAGGGGTTCTGGGTCTGCAAATGGGCTCAAGTCTGGAAATTGGTTCATGGGCAGAGATTCCCTTTTGCAATTGTCCAATGTAGCCTTTCTTTCATTTGCTTGAGAATTTTCCCACTTATACAGACCAAAAAAAAAAGCAGTAGGCTTCTTATCTATTTCATGCCTGGAAACACCATGATTGATTAGCCAGTACCAAAGGTCCATATGAGTCATGCCACCATAAAAATCATTTTGCCTGTGCCGCCCATCATGGGTCAGGCCATTATGGGCATTACTTCGTCTGTGCTGCCCATTACAATAACTGCAATCACCAAGCCTTTGGCGATTCAGTGCTGCCACCTGGCCCTACTACTTTGGGGCCCAATTAAACTCATTGCATTTAATTCATCCAACTGAGCAGCAGTGACTCCAACCCTAAGGTCTGGCTCAATGAAAAGAGCTACAACAAAGCCTTTCAAATGGGCTGATGTCCCTCTGTGCTGGTTGGTCTTATGTCAACTTGATACCGGCTAGAGTTCTCTGAGAAGGAGGGAAGTTCAACTGAGAAAATACCTCCACGAAATCCAGTTGCAAGGCATTTTCTTAATTACTGGCTGATAGGAGAGGGTATATCCCATCATGGGTGGTACTACCCCTGGGCTGATGGTCCTGGGTTCTATAAGAAAGCCACTGGGAGGGAGCCAGTAAGCCACACCCTTCATGGCCTCCGCACCAACTCCTGCCTTCAGGTTCCTGCCCTGGCTTTCTTCGATGATGAACAGCAACATGGAACTGTAAGCTGAAATAAACCCTTTTCTCCTCAACTTGCTTTTTTGGTCCTAGTATTTTGTAGCAGCAATAGAAACCCTAAGACACCCCCTCACCATTTTGTGACTTATAGGATTAGTGAAGGGCGTGTCTCCTGGGTCTTCCCATTGTGGGGGATGAGATTTTACACAGGGTACCCACTCCAGCATTGCAATTTCCCTGAGCCTTAAAATCCCTTCATCAACACTGAGGCAAGGGGTAGCAGGCATCTCCAACTCCTTCTCAGCGAGCCATCTTTTGACAAATGCTTCAGCCAGCCATTCAGATAAACTTTTGAAACCTTTTTTAATTGTGCAAGCTTCCACATTAAACCCAGCCTCTTCCCTCAGTGGGCCCATATCAATAAACTCAGCCTAATCCAGTTTTTAATGCCTTCCACCATTATCCCACGCCCTTAAAACCCATTCCCACACATAGTCTCCAGGTTTCTGATTGAATGAACTATTATCAAACTCATTAAGCTATTCAGCAGTGTAGTGCATCTCCTCCTGGACTACACTTTGTGCTTCCCCTCCTAGAGCCTGCTTTGCCTTGAATCTGGTTATAAGTCTAAGAAAGCTGTTGGTGGGCCCTGAAGGACACCAGTATTGTCTTGCCTGGCATCTCCTTCAGAGAAAGTCACTGCTGGTTTAGCAGACAATAAAGGATTAATTTCCTCAGTCAAAAAAGCAGAAAAGGCAATATTTCAGGGGGTGGGAGGTGGGAGTGTTTCCTCTGCTGATGGTGGAGAGACTCCTTCCTCAGGTGAGATAAACCCTTGAGAATCAGAGGGTTCAAAGCCCTCGGTTTCAATAGGGTCCTCCCACACATGCCCATCCCACGTCACTGGCTCCAATTCCTTAAAATTAATGCCCTTACTTTAGCCACCAATAAATACCTTTGCGCTGTGACTTGAATTCTCACTGTAGTTCAGCCAACTTTATAACAAGGGCCTCTGTCTGATCTTCTGCAACCTGAGCCCAGCGGCTGCTGGAGAAAAAGAGTCTCTTCTGGAGCACACTTAGTCATCTTTAGACGGTTCATGAACATCTGGAACAGGCTGGCCTTCACCATACTCTGAGATGCTAGGAGTTGGTTAATTTTATCACGGAGCTCACTCTCTCCCTTTGTCAACATTTCCAGAGAGGCCAGGAGCATTATAAGTTTCCTTATTTTTGCACAAATTGTCAAAAGTTTTATAAACAGTCACCAAGTCCATGGCCTCTCACAGGGGATGAATCGGGATGATCGCATGCCCTTTTCTCAAGTTTGTAACACTGCCCACTCTTTTCGGGTGGGGAACTGTCCTGTGTTGCAAGTCACACCCTCATCAAATGGTGTCAGACTAGCAGGTAGATGGCAGCCTGTTCTGCTCTATAGGCTTCCAGGGCTCCTCTACCCTAGTGCCCTGTCCTCAACCCAACATGGGTAACAACAGCACACCACTGACTGGCCAGCAGTCTGGGAGCAATCCCTGGTATCTGCAGACTGTAAGTACCTGTGTCTCCTTACAAGTGATGGATGCAAATAAAGAAGCACCCCACCTGAGCAAGCAGGAGGAGCCGGTGATGCTTCTTAAAGAAGGGCACATTGCTCACAGGGAGAGCCAGGAAATGGGGCCATTTGTTTCTTTCTCTGTGAGGTGGCAAATAGGTCACTGCCTCACCAGACCTGAAAAGTCAAAGAGCAGCTAGAGGCTGGAGCAGCGGAGATCCTCCGTGGCTTTCTAAGGGTGTGCTGTGCCCTGTGTCCATGTGTAGGTCTTCTCATGCCCTCAGGCCCCACCCCTCCATCCCCAGGATCCCAAGGCCCATGAGAACCACCTCCTTCGATCCTTAGCCTGGCTCAGCTGAGTTCACCACACCCAGTAGCCCTGCAGCCAAACCTCCAGCTCCACAGACTCCCAGGAACGTCCACAAGAACCTGCTTGCTTCCCTCATCCTCCTGTGTATGAAGATATTACGATATTGATCCCAGAACCGCATGGTGCTGGCTCCATTCATCACTGCCCTGGCTGGGAAGTAGCAATTACTGGAGCCATTGATTGTCCTTAAGCCACTGCCCCGCACCAAAGCCCATCTGGCCCAGGTGTTCGGAAACACAGGGGCAGGGAGGAGGGAAAGGGGCCAGCAGCTGGAGAGAGCCTCTTTGTGCTGTGTAATGTGCTGTGACTACAGACATAGTCACATGGGCCCCCAGCACAACTCCCAGGAAAAGAGGGGCCTGCAATGGGTGAACTAAGGTGCAGAATGACCTTGATCCATTCCCATCCAGCCAGTGGCTGAGCTGACTGCAGACAGACCTTGCCACTCCAAGGCCTGCCTAAGCCACATTGTTCTCTGCCTATGTCCAAGGTGAGATGGGGTCTGTGCGGGACCCAGCTGCATCCCTGGAACGGGACACACAGCTGGCCTCCATCATGCCATTTCTTCCTCCTCCTGACCTCATTGTTCTGGCCTCTACCCAGGGGGCTGAGCTCCATGCTCGGAGGCCAGGGTGCATGAGGACACCCAGGAGGAGGGTACCTTGGAAGAGTGTGTTATATCAGTGAGGTGGTCTCACTGAGGTTGGTCCCTTCTGCAAGGGCTGCTCTCCTGACCCCAAGACTGCCAATCTGTACCTAGCTGTTCCACACCTTGCCAGCTCCTCGGGTTATGTACCCGTCCCAAGGACGTACCCCATTCCAGCTTCTCAGCTGTTCACATGGTATCCTGTTGCCCTCTAGGGACTGGAAGCACAGTCTACATTCTAGGGCTCTCTGTGTCACTGTCTCCCCAGTATTCCACCGTAAGGTCACTTGGCTCTGCCACATTTGCTAACAACCCCACCCAGTACAACTGCATAGGCCAGCTTATGGGTGCATATTAGAGAAACAACTACAGACAGGATGCCAGCAAAGGCTGGGGACACATTCTGAGGTAGGCAGAGCTGGCCTCAGCTTCACCACAGCCTCTGGTGCTAGCTGGCTGTCACCTTAGGTAGTTACTGAAGCCTTGTCTGTGACTCAGTTTCCTTGGCTATAACAATGGATATAATGCCATTCAGTGCAGTTATGGCAGAGCCACAGAGTATCACAGCACACAGGAAGTGAGCGGTGCTGGTACAGCAAGCCCACGGCCAGCACTCCTCATTCTAACCACTGCCCAATGTGGAGGACGACGGGAGATCTTGGATCGCAGGACAACCGAGGCAGAATGAGCTGGCATGCCTTGCGGTCTACCCCAGCGCTCCACAGTTCAGCATGGTGGGACTAGCTTCCCTCTACTGATCAGTTCAAAGCAAGGCCAGCTGCAGCTTTCTGGAAGTGCGCTTCATCCAGGATCCAGGTGTCTCCCTCCTGGGGTTCTACTCTCCCAGACCCTTGTCTATTTCCAGCCCTGGGTTGGGGGTTGGCCAGACACAGCTGCTGCCTGAGGTCTGACCAAGAGGGGCTCCTGCCTTGCTCCACATCAGCTATTCAGAACTCCTCACCTGCCCACACCTGCAACAAAAGGTCAGTGGTGTGACTCCATGCCTACCCAGGAGGGAGGGCAGCTCGTCCGGGGCTGGGCTGCACAGGATCTCTGGCTGGCTACCAGGGCTGATGCTGAGGAGAGAGAAAACCTTGCAGATGGCCCTGCATGTACAAACCTGTCCTGAGTCAAGAGACTGGGGTCAGTGCTCCTCAGATAGTCCCCATGGTGTCATTTCTAGGAGTCGATGTGTCCCAAGCAGGTGGGGGACACTGTAACATTCTTCTTGGGTCAGATTCCCTATCTAACTGCTTCCTGCTTCCTCTCACGGCTCAACACTCCCAGCACCCTCTGCTGCTCACTGCTTTCCCTGCTACCCTGCAGCCAGGGCAAGGTGAATTCTGTCATGCTTTGTAGTCCCTGGAACCCCTGCAGGGGCCATAGTAAAAGAAAGGCTGTAGAGGGTCAGTTGTGCTAAGCAGCGGTCTCCTGCTGGCTGTAGTTGATTCAGATCCTGACCTGGGAGATGGATGGTACTCCAGATCTACTCTTTCTGCAAGCTACTGGGTCCCCAAAACTAGAATCACAGCTACCCATTCAAGCCCTGAGGTGGGATAGGGTGCGTTCTCCCATACTGTAGATTCAAGCTCCCAGGCTATATCCCCAACTTCTGGCCAGCATCTCTCCCATCTCACTCTGTACCCCTTCCAAGTGCATAGCCTACACTCTGTCCTGGCTAGGTGGTTCCATCATGGTACCCTACAGAGATGGACCAGGACATCTGGAAGCCGCCAAACAGGAGGAGGTGAAGACGCAGCTTTCAAGCCTGCAGACCCAGTAAGCCTCTGCTCAGGCAGAGTGGGCCCAGGGAAGGAGGTTCAGCCCAGATCTTCAGATGGGCAGAGATCTCCAGATCTGCCCATCACCTCCTGCTGTCAAGGGGCCAGTCTCAAGCTATCACAGGACACAGCAGGTCTAATGTGCCCTATAGATGCCAAAGTTCACCTGAGTCACACACCATCGGTGAGAAGCAGGACTAGCATTCATCAGCTTCGTGGAGCCCTGTTGCTATGGTAATTGCCACCTGTAGCTTTCATCATTATCACTACTGACATTAGTTGACCCGCACAGCTCTCTGGAGCCCAGGCAATAGTTGGCTGCTAACAACCCTCACTTTACAGGTAAGAAGTAAGAAAGGCCTTCCAAGAGGCCATGCAGAGTCCTGGAAGACATGGGCCTTGAACCCAGGACTCTGGATCCCAAGTACATACCCACCCGACTATTCCAGAAGTTGCAAATGTTGTCTTTCCAGTTCTCTACACCCATTAGGACAGAGAATGATACCTCAAGATTCCCTAAAGAAGTGAAGAGGGGATATGTGGAAAGAGTGGAGACCAAGACAGAAAGCTTTCAGGCCCCTTTCCACAGCCTGGCATGGGTCTGAGCACCACAACACCAAGCTGTCCTAGGTCCTAGGTCAGGGTTTCACCAATCCTCACACCTTGTACTCCAGAGACCGGTTCTAGGCCTGACACAAACTCAGAGGGTCAAAAGAGGGCAGGAGGGAGGCAAGAGAAGAGAAAGAACATAAAGTGGTTAAGGCCAGGTCCCCACCACAAGAGAGTTGTAAGAATTTACAGGGAACAGAAGGGGCCTGCAGAACCCTCTGTGACCACAAGGGCAGGAGGTCACAGGTCACTGCCTCATCTCACAGCAGCGGAGTGGAAAGCAATATGGAGGCAAGCTTTGTCTCTGAGCTGAGAAACGATCTATCTATCTAGGCCTGATAGGAAAGAAGGGGGTTTTCCCCCTTTGGCAAACTCCTGCCTAATTACTCAGAAAACTGAAGAACCAGAGGAAGAGATATGCAGGTGGACTTCCTGGGGCTTCTGAGACCCCAGAGCTCATAGTCCCTGAGAGGCCCTCAGCTGGTCACTGTAGGCCAGGGCTGTCTGACCTCTGGGAGATAAACTCTCTCTCAGATAAGCCAGTGTTGATCATTCAGCTTGCACCGTGGCGGGTGTTCCTCACTCCCAGGGCTGTTGGGATCTCACTCTTCACAAAGGAGGTCTGGCTGCCAATGGTGAGGACCACGGGACAGCAGGCAGGCGATGGGACACTCAGGGCAGACTGGCCTTGACACTGTGGTCAATTCATAAGCATTCCAGGGAAGGGTGGAGGACTCTGATGCTTCCTCAGCTGCTCTGAGTTCCACTATGCTCCCTTTAGCTCCTTGACCAGGACCAGAAGGCATTGGACTCCCTGGGGAGACCGAGCCTCCTCCAAGGACAGGGGTCAGGTGTCTCATCTTTGTGTATGAAGGACAACAGATTCGATTAAGCCAGGATTGCAACCCACTTAGAATTGATTTGGATATAAATAGGCGACTTAAAACCCGTGCTGGGCACACTGGGGCCGGCCCTCGCGCAGGTCACGCTGAAAGACGTGTGAAATTGTAGCCATTTTAAATAGGATCAGTGCTGTGACTCCGGGCACAGGACGATGGCCATAAAACAGAGGATTCCAGAAAACAAACATAACTGGAATCACCCAGACCCTATCTGCCTGTCTGCCTATCCACTCATCTACATGTGTATATGTCTGTGTGTCTGTCCATCTGTCTGTCCATCAGTCCGTCTATGTCTTTTTTTTTCTCTTTTTATCTCCCCATCTGCACGTCTATCTATCTCTCTGTTGTGCCCTCTGGATATCTTACAAGCTGTTACCATTAGATTTCAAGGTTGGAGAGTCAATTATTCATTAGTAGCCAATGTCTTTGGACCCATTGATTTTGTTTCTGGTTCCCCCTGGATCCGGTACCCAGGTTCTGGTGTGATGGCATTAAGTCTGTTGAATAATTAATATGGTAATTTAACCTGAATTCGATGAGTAAATGTTACCTTCTGCTTAGGGGATTGAAAAAGAATCCCCCAAGGCGGTTTTCCCAAACCTGCTAATGTCACCCCAGCACTTGAGAATCATGTCTGCTCCTGGCAAGAACTCCCACCAGCTCCCCCTGAGTTTCTTCCTTCAATGTGTCTTTGTTCCACCCAGGGGGTTCAGGCTTCTGGGGTAGGGATGCTTAGATATTAGAGATGTTTCTAGGCTCCCCATACAATACCAGGACATCCTGTCAGCAGGTTCCCTTCTCTAGAGCCCCTTCCCCAGCTTCTTCTCCCAGCCAAGCACACTTGAGCCCTTGCAGGAGGTAACAAAGTTTAAAGTCAAAAATGGGACCAGACGTCGCCCAGGGGTTCAGCTCTGGTGCATAAGTCCTGTTCCTAATTTGCTTACTTCTAGGCCTGCTGGGCTGTCCTCACTTCTCCAAGGTCAGGGCAGGAAGTAAGTTGCATTACAGGACATGTGATACTACGGTAGAATTAAAAACATATATCCAATCATGAAAAGTCAAGAAGTTCTTCATCCATCCCATTTTAGGCTTTGGGAAGCAGTGGGGCACAGCCAGTGTCAGAACGTGCCAAGGCCAGGGCTGTGACTCATACCCCTACCAGGTCCTGGTCCACGGATGGTGAAGGGACAAGCCTTGACCATTAGTAATGGACAGTTGACCACCTCTAATGCTGACCTAGGTTCCAACACTGGTGTCTGTATCCCCAAACCATTTTAAGTTGGGGCCCATGTCAGCCCCCAAGGGGCATTTGTATTGGTTTTACTGTCCTAGAAGAAAGTGCCACTAGAATCCAAAATAGAGACCAAACCCTGTAAGAAGCAAGCTGAGTTAACCAAAGAGAATGGTGAGAGACTGGCTGAGACAACCAGGGTCTTCAGAAGACAGAGGTAGGAGGGTCAGAATGACAGTGGAGTAAGGGACAGCAAACACAGGAGCTGAGGCGTCCTGTCGAGCCAGAGAGAGGCCCTAGCCAGCTGGACATGGGAGTACCTGTAATCTCAGCACTCAGGAGACTGAGGCAGGAGGATCTCAAATGTAAGGCTTGCCTGGGGTACAGTGTGAGCCTATTTCAAAAGGAGGAGGGGAGGAGGGGTGGAGAAGGGAAAGGAGGAGGAGGAGGAGGGAGAACACACAACATTCACTTACCCAACAAACACTTTCAGACATCCATCTCATCTCATAGGCTTGACATATATGGGTGTGTGAACAGCTTAGACAATATCCATCCTCCTAGGGGAGCCCCCACCTTCTTCTTGCCTCCTGTACCCTCTATAACATCCCTGTTGTTTCTCCCTAAAATGCAAATGAGGCTACACCCAGCCCCTGTGACCAATGTTTAAAATGCCCAAAGCTTCTCATCCTCCCAGGCTTGGAGGTTACACTAGGGTGGCAATCAGAAAGTCACCCTATGAGAGACTATCTGGGCAGGCCTGGCGACCACCAGCATTGCAGCTCCTGCTGGTTCTGATGCTGGGCACTGCTAGCTAACTAGATGAAGCAGCAAGAGCAACGTCCCCACCCCCACCCGTCATATGCACCAATCCCTGCCCTCTGCCTCTGTCCCTGTCACTTGTCTCCATCTCTGCTGCCTGTTCTTAGGGCAGGGGCTCTGCATACAGAACCCCTGAACCCCAACTGCGCCGCCCTCTTCGTGAGAGGTTGGTTCTCAAGGCATACCTTCCTGTCCTGGAGGCTCAGTGTCCCCTCCCCCAGGAAGCTGCCTACTGCTCAACCCTTCTGCCCCCCTCCTCCCTCCAACCTCATGTGTATTTCATGTCCTGCACTTGGCACTTTATAAAAGGTCACTCGCTTTCATTTCCACGACCCCACTAGATTGTGAGAGCCCAGCAGCTCTCTTTTCTACCTGCGCCTGTATTAAATCTAACCCAGAGCAAACTTGTGCGTGATTGAATGATCAACCATGGCCAAATGCCACGGTCAAATGCCTGAGAGACACATTAGAAGGAGTGGGGGGCAATACCCTCTCTTGGTCTTCTGGAAAATGGCCCTCAGGAAGGGAAATCAGGGTGGTGTCCCTACCTCCAGAGTGACAGGTCCTGTAGAATGACAGGAACTCTGCAGCAGCCAGGGTAGGATGACTTCTGGAGCCCTCTGCTACAAGCCTCCTGTGCTTGGATTGGGGTTTGTAGCATTGGACCTGGAGGTTCACTGCTTGCTTTGTCTTGCCCCTCTCCTGGAGACCCCAGAAGACTGCTTGCCCAGGGCTGTGTAACAGAACCCCCTCCACTGTGGGGGCTGCTTCTCACCCCTACCTGGAAGCAGACCTCCAGACTGAGGGGTGGACATCTCTCTCCTTCAGGAGATGCTGAGGCGAGTCCCTCCTCCTCTCTCCTGGTTTCTGGGGCCACCAGGCCACCCTGGAGTCCCTTAGTTGACAGAATAGCAGCTTTACCTCTGCAGCATCTTCGTATGACCTCTCCACATCCCCGGGGTTTCTGAGTCCATGATTCTGCCTAAGCAGAGCATCAGTGACTGGATGAGGGTGTGTGCTTCCTCTCTGGACTAATTGCATCTGCAGACTCTATTGATGACAGGAGGTCGCGTCTTAGGTACTTAGATATACATGGTGTTATCAAGGCGATACGACTCAGTGCCACACTGACATCCAAGGGAACCAAGGCTCAGTGAGCCCAAAGTTGCGCAAAGCAGCAGTGGCCACGCCTGGCCCAGCACCAGCCTGCTCCACCACATCCTTCTCTTCTACCTGAGTCTCAGGGTAACACCACCCACAAGTTCACCAGGTTTGCCAGTCCCATCTGCTGGTGCAGAGGCTAGAAGAAGGCCAACAGCAGCTCTCTCCCCTAGGTGACCCACGCAGGCAGCATTCTTACATGGTTATTATGCTTGAGAACACCACAAGTTTACAGGGAACAAGCTGGCTGTGGCCTGAGCATGGCAGCAGAGGAGAAGCTCACGATGAGGCTGGACTGAGACCTGCTGAAGTTCCCGGGGTTTTTTATTCAACTAAGGAATGCAAACTGCTCCTGTATAATGAACCCCAGATGGCAAAACTATGCTAGGCTACTGGCCTGAACCTTTCACTTATGGTGAGAGGCAAGGCCACGGGACTTCCTATGTCTACCTAGAACCTAAGTCAGCTACCTGCCTAGTAGTCCATTAATTTCCTCTGAGATTAGGATGAGTGTGTGGGGGTTTAAAGTTGTCACCCTTGTTCTGCATACAATGACACTGGAGAGAGACAATGACTTCTATCAATCACGTCACTTCTATGTGGTTTATGATTGCTGCAGTATCCTAAGGTGGACAAGATGAGAACCACTGCTATGATGCCATGTTGTAGGCAAGGAAACAAAGGGACAGAGACATTGGCAAAAACCAGAATGGGCCAAGCCCAGGGTTCTGTCTGCATGCCAAGAATTTCTTCATCAAGGTCAAGTCTATGGGCAGCTGATTGGCCACAACCCCACATTCACCAACACCCATCCATTTCCCCAGTTCCTCCACCAGCGGCTCTCATTCAGTCCTGTGCCTTATGTGCTCAAGAATCCTACGCCTTCAACCCCCGTGCTCAGGCCATGACATAGCCTCCACGTGGCTCTGAGATATGAGACAGAAGCCCTTGATGCTGAAGCATGGGTGCTCTCTGAAATAAATTGTGAAGTTACCCATGAAATACAGTGGCCAAGCCTACTGCACCCATACCCTCATCGCTAGCACTCATCCACAATGGAGATGTCCTAATTCTGACATCAGGACTGGTGAGGAGGGGGTCACATTCATCACAGTGGCCCTGGACACACAATTTATTTGAGGATTCTCCTGCCTCTGATATACAGCCCACTAGGCCTGTGTGAACCGGGAAAGAGAGGCAGAGCATCCATAATCACAGTAGAACTGCAACTATATCTCATGTGTGTTGCCCTCAGGTCACACACTCATTCACACAGTCACACTCAGAGCTGGTGATTGGTTTATGTCTGAAGCGCCAGCCTCATCTGGTTAAGGGCCAAAAGGATCCAGCTCTGATGACGAGTCAAAAGCACATGTGCATTTACAGGAGCACAGGCACACACATGAACACATGTGCATCCAGCTCATACACAACCCACACATGTGCTTATGTATCTCAATGCATATCACTCACTGCTTGCATGCATATACACACAGTACATATACAAACTGCCCACATACAAACCTTTCTGTCACACACACACATCATATAGAATGTACACTTGTATCCACATGTGTATGTACCACACCTATGCACACCAATGCACAGTGTGGATACCCTATGTGCATACATATGCATAAGTGCCATACCATAACACACATGCACACACATGCATATACACAGAGAATACATGTGTGCGTGTGTACATTACAGGCATGTATGCTTACATACAGATCACACACATACACAGGCTACATGCGTACAAATGTACAGACACACACACATCTGCACAGCTACACACAGACCACACACACACATACATATCCTTGTCTATTTGATGGGGAGACAAACTTCTCACCTTTGAGTCCAGCCTCTACTGTACAGTGTGTCTTCTCCGCTGCCCAGTCAATGGTGAACAGCGCTAATGCCTTCTCTGCCTTGGGAATCCTGCTAGCTCATAGTACAGCACAGAGCGTGTATGGTGTGTGTGTGTGGTGCCAAGCACATACACAGCGCTGAATCCTTTTCATCAGGTGACGCAGATGATTGCTTTCCAGCGATACAAAGCTAAGACAAAAGCTCTCTGCGTACTGTGACACAGCAGGTCCTTAAGAATCACTGGCTGTGCTGCGCTGGGCACACCTGGGTCCTTTTAACTGCATGCGTGAGCCTTGCCTGGGGCTGGCTGCCTTCCTAGCCCTTGCAACTTCCCTTGGGCAGAGCCTGAGGCAAAGGCCATGCTGCCCTTCCTCACTCTGGACCATGGATGCTCTGTAGGACAGGGGCAGAGCTGGAGCTGCCTGCCTTCTGGCGGCATTGTGGGAGGACCTGGAAGTCGCATCGTAAATGTCAATGAAGCCAGCTCCCAAACAAGCTCATTTTTCTGAGCCCAGAAGCACCCAGGCCTGGACGGGGAGTTGTCAGTGGTTATGAATGACTCTCTCCTGGAATGAGCAGGGCTCTGGGAAAGATGCTTTGAAATTTGCAGCATGGGGGTTTTATTTATTTATCTATTTATGTCCTGCCTTGTTCAAAAAGGATTTAAGGCAGCTTATGAAGATACATAAAACAGAACAAAGGAACAGCAGCAAGAAGCAGCAAGGTGTCTGAAGATGCAAGAGACAGAGGGGCACAGCAAGCCCTGCCTGCAGTCAGAGGCAGCGGCTACAGCCTCCTAGATGCCTGGTGCCCATGGGGACACTTAGGGGCCTCGCTCGGCCTCTCTGAGCCCCAGATTCCTATCCGACTGCAGAGGGAGCTTCATCTCTCCCTGGGAATGTCTTTCACTGAACTGAGAATTCGAACTTGTGTCTTTGGGGTCATAATCACTTTTGTATGCATGTATGCATAGAAAGAGAGAGAGAGAGAGAGAGAGAGAGAGAGAGAGAGAGAGAGAGAGAGAGAGAGAGAGAGAACCTTCAAGGTTCAAGGTAGGGACCCAGGCACAGAAGCCTCCCACTATTGTAGAAAAGTCACCACACAGGAGCCTGCAAACTGACCTTGGATCTCTTGCTGTAGTTGGCTAGTCTCCACTCTGTGATTGGCATGAGCCCCTTCTGGGAATATGCCACTCCCTCATGCACCCCCAAGCCCCACTAGGAAGACAGGTTAAGGACATAAAAAGCTCTGTTTTGTAGACTGTTCTTATTTATTTGTTTGTTTTGTTTTGAGACAGGGTCTCACTATGTAGCCTTGACTCACCTGGAACTCACTACATAAACCAGGCTGGCCTCAAACTCACAGAGATACCCTACTCTCTGCCTCTGAGTGTTGGGATTAAAGGTTTGCGCCACCACACCCAGCTGACTGTCCTTATTTAAAGGGCCAGCTTCATCTTTGCCTGTGCACCCGTATTCTCCATGCATATTTACTGACCCTATTTTCATTGATCTAGCTGCTTTGCAGCTTATACGGGCGGGAGCAATACCCTCAAGTCTGGATTCTCTAAAAGCAGCCTGCCTGGAGAAGAGTCTTTGTGAATGTAATTAAAGACTGTAGCTGAGAACCCTGAATATAGAGCATCCCTCAGGACCACGACCAGGAGGGAGTAGAGGCGGGAGGTTGGACCATTGACACCTTGAGTTCAGACTTCCAGCCTCCAGGGTGATGCGAGCCGAAGTTCCTGTAAACGGCTAGCTGTGTGATCATTTGTCAGAGCAGCCACAGGGAACCGCTACACACCGACTGGCTCTGCTGTTTACACAGTCCTGTTACATATAATAGGACTCACAGGCCCCCAGCTGTGCCCGCACTGCATCGCACAGGGCTCACTGCAGGCCCCACCAAATGCTACCCCTGCAGACCCCACCCCTCGACAAGGTCATCTCACTTTCCACCCTGAGGCATTTCTATAAGCTAAATAGACGTGATCCATCTTCTGTGGCCCAGAGGCACCTATCACCATGGTTCATGTCTTCATCTCTTCCAAGCACAGCTTCCTGTGTGCCCTCAGTCCTCAGTCTTCAGGGTAGCTGGGTGAAGCTGAGCATAAGCTACTGATACAATCTACACTACCTTTGTTTAAGGTAACTTCTCCCAGGTTCGAACTAGTCTTATTTTCTTCTGGCAAACAGACTCTACATGATCAAACAAGCAAATGAAAGGATGAATGAATGAATGAATGAACAAATGACTTTCAGTCCTGGCTCTGCCTCCCAGGTACCACCCAACATGAAGCTATTCACCCGAAACTCAGTGAATGCAGGTTCCTGGTTATCCACAGATAGAGAGGGTCTGACCCCTGGCTCAGCCTCCCAGCCCCTCCCACCAAGCAGCCGCTGTAGAAGCTACACCCGCCTGGGACAAGCACAGGGATTATCCAGGCTTCTATACAAAGCAATTTCTAAGCCTTTTAAAATCCATCCCGGAACATGGTGGCATATAAATAAATAAACAGACCCAAAACAATTTCCATCTGCTTTCTCGCCGCCAGAAATCTCTGAGCACCTTGGCCGAGGTGCCAGCAACAGCCACCGGAGTACCGGGCTCTCCCGTGGCCCCACGTGAACTCTGTGGTCCCTCCTGGGTACCGGCTCAGCATCTTGGCTCTGCAGCCTGCTCATTGTGAACTGTCAGCTGACAACTATTAATCTTCAATCAGACTTTTATCAAGAGTTTATTTCTTTTCCTCTCTCTCTCTCTCTCCACAAGACTGTGAATATCAGTATAGCAGCTGTCACGGGTCATTACCAGCTACATCGTCCCCTCTATTATGGCAAACTCAAGCCAGATAGAGAGACAGCAGGAGCCGCAATCCGCAGCTTATCTGGGGAATCCACGCAAGCCGTCGTGCGAGAGAGATTGTGCTGTCACATCTGGGCGTGTATCTTCTTTGCGAACAAAGGGGACGACTTGACTAGACAAATGGGATGCCGCCTTCTCCCTGCAGAGCCAGCTTCAGTGTCCAGTGCCCACACAGATGCAGCCAGACAGCCCTTTCAGCACCATCCAAACTAGGGAGAGGGACAGCAGGTGGAGACAGGACAGGAGGCCAGGAGGCCAAGGAGAGTTCTATGTGGCCCTTTAGATGGGGCCACATGTCTCTTGGCGGAGTGAGGATAGGAAACAGTGGGCACAGACCCCACTTTGGAGCTGCATGAAGACTGTGCAAGACGCAGAATGTCAGCACTGCCCTTAGTCAGGGATGCCTTGAGCAGACACAGGAAGGCAATGATGGCCTTGATAATGGGCGTGGCATGGTGGCAATGGTCCTGTTGGTCACAGGACAAAAGTGGAAGAGAATAGTGCGGTATATGGTTCCATACTTCAGCAGGGCTGAGGGAGTCTTCTGATAGGGGGCGGGGGTGTTACTCTTTTGGAGCTGCCAGGATGGGGACCATACCTGGGTAGCAACATGGTGAACTTTTCCCCCAGTTCTGGAAGCCAGGATTCAGATTAGACTGGTACAGGATTGGCTTCTTCTGAGGCAATAGGGGAACACCTGATGAGGGGAGCACCTGAGAGTCCAGCTGGCTTGTGTCTGCCTCTACCGTAAATAGTATATCAGCAGGTTAGGAGCTCTAGGAGGTTGGGGTGCCACCAGGCCACTCGGCCCTTTTTCAAGCCCTGGAAGTCTCTGGGCTATTGGCCAGTCACTTAACCAAGTCAAGGGCCTCATTCCTGGCATGAGGCCCAAAGTCAAGAGATGGCAGGGACCCTATAGGTGATCTCTTTACTTGCTGAAGTAGTAGGGTGTAAAGCTCTGATGACCCTCCACATCACCCTTGGAGATGTGGCTGAGGCCACCCTGGGGCCATCCAGCTCTGTACTGCCTGTTCCAGGCTTCCCCTTGGGCTCCAGACGCCCACAGCCTCTCTCCCTTTGATGCAGCTGCAGTGACTAGCCACCTTACCAACTGCAGGTGTGCCTAGTCATGGGCTTCAGGGGCCCTGGAAGCAGGGCTCCATCCCAGGGCTCCCAACTCTTCAGCAGGGCCTCATCTATAGACAATTCCCTTATACCATCCTTCTTCCTAGGACCTTGAAAACCAATCTCACAGCTGTTTTTCTTCCCTGAATAAAATGGTGGTGTCCCTGCTCTGCCTCCCTGGGACCTGGAAACATTGAATACCTGTCCCTGGGCTAGACTTCAGGGGTGTTTTGTGTCAACAGCAGACCCTCAAGGGAGGAGCCAATCTGGTTTAAACCCTGAATCAGCACCGAGATAGGGCTCATAGGAGACAGAGCCATGCCCGTGGATGGGCCAAAGCTGGCAAGTGGGGCAGGTGTCAGATACAGACCTGGTTACCGCTAGACAGTTCTCCAACCAGAGCCCAGCCATGACTTGCACAAATTCCACACCTCTTCCACTTCTTCCCCCGTCTCCCCACCCCCAGTAAGTAATAAACATTGGGACACTTTAAATAAGTGCAATTCACAGACTAGTGATGAGGAGGATGCAAGCTGGGCAAGCGTCAGCACCCAGAGCTCCCTGCAGGAAAGGGTGCAAACATGTAAGAAGTGTCCTGCCCTCTGGCACCTGACTCTGGAAGCTGCAGATGAAGAAGACCCATGTCCTTTCCCTCCCTCAGCTATTACAATGCATCACTCACCCAGCAAATATCAGCACTCACCCATCCACCGTGCACCCTGCTCACACGTCCTCTCTCCCACCCAGTCCATCAATAGTCCTTCTAAACGCTTATCCCCACATCTTCCCTATCCATCACCCATGGGTCCATCTGTACCCCAGCTCTTATCCCCATTCATTACCTATCTATTTCCCATCCACCATCGCCCAGGCACCCATCCATCCATTAAATGGATATTAGTTGAGCTCCTGGTGTATCTGAGATGCTGTATTCGGTATGCAGTTCACAGAGGTTAAGAAGAAGGACCCCGGGGCTGAGGAGATGGCTCAGTGGGGAAGAGAGCTTTCTACAAAAATGCAAGAGTGCATTCAAATCCTCAGCACCTAAATAGAGGCCCAGCATGGCTGTGCATGCCTATAAGCCCAGCATTGGAGGGGAGAGACAGTTCAGCCAAACAGAAAGCTTCAGGGGCAGTGAAAGGCCTTGTCTCCAAATAGAATGTGGAGAACAATAGAGGCAGAACCCTGATGTCTTCCTCTGGCCTCCACATGGAGCTATGTGAGCTCTCATTTGTACATGGACCACATGAAGAAGATGGGAGAAGAGGGAGAAGGAGCAGGACAGGAGGGGGAGGAGAGGCAGGACAGGAGGGGGAGGAGAAGCAGGACAGGAGGGGGAGGAGGGGGTGAAGGGCCTGCTCTCTGAGCCCCTCATCATTATCTTCCAATCAGATCTAACTCCCATGCAGAATGCCAAGCCCCACCCCCACCCCCCGCCTGCGCAAGTGGCTTCACCTGCCCAGTCTCCTGCTGTTCTCCCCACTACCATCTGAATTTCTGCCCGTTGTCACCAGGTCCTTCTTGCCCCTTCCTGCCTATGCTGTGCCCTCTCTCATCCCCTCCCACCTGGATGCCCCTCAGGTGTGGTGCCACCTCCTTCAGGAAGCTCTCCTGACTCTTGGTGAGATGACCTGGCTTCTCTGTTGAATACAGCAGCGGGGCCAGCACCTGTCTTACCATGCAGAAGGCCTGGCATATGCCAGCTGTTCTGAGCACAAGGTCCCGTGGTCCATCATGTAGGACACAGCAGAGAGGGTGAGGGCTGGAGGGATGGGGCTGGGAGATACAGAGGAAGGAGCCTTTGGAGCAGCTGGGGCCATGTCACACAGACCTAGGGCTGGAGACCAGACCCTGAGCCTCTTGCTAGTCTCAATTTCCCAGCCCAACAAGTGGGAATGCTACTGGGGGTGGGTGCTGTTTTGTGGTGCATGATTTGTGGGTGTCCTGCCCCAGCTCCACACCTCTCCTCTCCCCTCCTCCACCTCTCATTCCCTCTCCCATAAGCCACAAGTGGGAAGTGTTTGAACATTTTAAATAAATGCACTACACTGCATAGCGACGAGGGCTATACAACCTGGGCTAGCTCAGGCCTCTGAAACTCAGCCCTGAGTCCAACCTACAGTGTAGACAGCAAACTAGTTCCCCTCTCTCCAGCAGTTGGCACAAGGGACGTAGTAGCTGCTGGTCTAGTCAGTTCTCTGCACTTCCTTTGCGGGGGACATGCCCTTTCCTTGAGGGCAGAGCCTCCCAGAGGCTCTCTCACAGCCAGGGCAGCCCAGTTTTAGCATGTGATGGGATAGGGTGGCACTTAGGTCACAGGCTGAAGCAGTGACAGATGATGCCAGACAGACATGCAAGGCTGTTCAGTCTTCAGAGGTGGCCCTAGGCCTGATCCATGCCACCCTACCACCCTTGTAGCTATCTTAGGGGCTTTCCGAGGGTCTGGGAGAAGGCCACACACACCCCCAGACAGGACCCAGGGCAGACAGGTCGTCACCCACAGGGGCTTTAATCTCATGGCCAAGCATCTGACCTTGCGTAAGAAGTGTTGACTCTGGGCCCTTGGTTCTGCTCAGAGTCTCAGCATTTTCAGGACACCCACCCAGACCTGGCAACCCTCACCCAAAGCAGGCACCTATGGGTGGTAGCATCTCTACCTTGCCAGTTTGCAAAGCCTGTGTAAGTCCCATCTCACAAGCCGGCTGCCGTCCATTTTCCTACCAGACACCAAACTCTAGGGACAGAGCCCGTGTCTGGCCCCAGCAAGTGCCAAGTGAATAGCACAGAGGCAGCAAGTGAATGAACAAGTCCACAGAGCCCACTGACGTGAGGGTGGTGACAGACGTGCGTTCCATGAGCCACCTCTCGCCACCCTGAACGGTGGCCAAAATGCCAGTCCACTCAACTCATCCATCAGCTTGACAGGCTCCTGATTCAGTCGCCCTGCTCCTGGATTGGATTGACCTGCCAGTGAGAGGCACTCCAGCAGCGGAGGGAGAACTTCAGGAAGGGATGGAGGGGGTGACTCTATTTCTGCAACCCCCTGTCCATCTGGAACCACACACTGATGACCACTCCCCACTAGGCATGGTCCCTCATCATCCCAGGACCAGCAAGTTACCTTTAGCTGCAGGTAGAGGCCACGGGACAGACTTAGTCTCCCTTTGCACCACTGGGACCAGCTGAACACGCCACAGCTCTCTGCCTGGCCCACTTACATCTTTAATAGACACAGGGAGGCTGCAGAGAGGGGAGGATGCTGGGGCAGGGTGGGGCACAGGCACTAATCTAGAGCTGTCAGGACAAGCCCACTACTGTTACCAATCGACCTTGGGCAGTGCTTGCTACCTTTATGCCTTGGAGTCCTTCCCTATCTCTACTTCCCAGGAACATGACTGTGATAAAGGGGACTCATGGGTGGAAAGTTCTTGTGAACCCTAAACCAGGAGTGACAGCAGGAGGGAGGAGCATCCCAAGGGGGTGGTGGAGAGTTGCTTCCCTGTGTGGAGTTTTGAGAGCTGGGTTGGATCCTCTCATTGTGCAGGAGGAAGCCTGACTAAAGGCCGGAGCATTTGCTCAGAGGGACAAAGGACTGAGTGACAGTCAAATGATTCTTTGTGACAACAGAGCCTCTCCACTTAGGAACTTACAGGGTTCCAGTCCTTTTCATGTTTCCAAGCCTCCAGGGAGGCCAGGTGTTGCTCCAGGCTCCCCTCCCCTGGTCCCCTCTTCTCAAGTGAAAATGTCAGTGCAACCCATGGGCATCTCTGCATCCCTCTCTACTAGCCATGGGGTCAGGATGTTCCCGGATCAGCAAAGAGGCCAGCTTCTCTCTGCCCCTCTCACACAAAAAAACGTGAAAGAGGCTGATGTGTTTAGAACACAGAGAGACATGTTAGAACCAGAGCCTGCCCATCCCTGGCAGCCTAGCCCAGACCATAGTCACAGTGCTTGCTCCAGGATGGACCTATTCTTCTCTCATCCACATTTCTCCTGGACCAACAAGGGCTGGAAATGGAACGCTGTGTCCTAAAGTCCAAAGAATACCTGTTAACAGTGTGTGTGTGTGTGTGTGTGTGTGTGTGTGTGTGTGTGTGTGTATTGGGTGCCGTGCTAGGATCAGTGTCTCGATACCCTCCATGGTATGAAAAAGCCTCACTCTCCAGTCTCCCTGAGCTCAGCCCAGGCCAGGCCATCCTCCAAACCAGCCCAGTGACCACATTCCAAGATGAAACCATTTACCATCAAACCCTCCCTGTGCCCATGGTGGGTGAGGGAGTGAGCCTGTGAGGACAAAAGGTTCCATGGACCCACGTGCTATAGGCACCACAGGGTACTTTACAGACAGGTTTAGAAAGGTGAGCACAGCACAGATAAGGAAGCTGGTCCTAGAAACTAGACTCCTGCCTCCAGGCAACAACAGAGCAGCAGTTCATGTCCTCCTGCACAACTCCTGCCAGCCATCCCTGACCACACTCCCACATGTTTACTCATGTATGTATGAGTTACTATGTGCACTCATGTGTGTAGCGTATACATGCATATATACATGCAAATGAGTGTGTATTTGTGGTTTGTTCTTAGGTGTGAATGTGGTGTGTATATATGCATGGGTATGGGTTCTATATGTGCACAGATGTCTATATGTATCTATCTGTTCATGAGTATGGATACCTGGTGTGTGGTGCACACATTGGGTTCATGGATAGGGGTATGTTTTATGCACATATACATGTTTGGGTCTCACATGTGAGAGTACATTGGTGTAGGTATGTCTAAGTAAGTGTGCATTCACAAACAGGGTGTGGAGCCTAATGGCCAGGACTCCCCAAAACCATACAGAGGTGATTGAACGCTTCTGGGCTGGGGCTCCACTGAAGGAAGGCTGGACCAGGTGGGTCCATTTCCTAGAATACCTACTGAGGCATGAGGTTCAGCCAAAAGTCACTTCTAACTGTACAATCAAGATTCATCTGTTTCTACCCAGCTGCCCCAAAGAAGGGGAAATCCGCTGCTGAAGACTTCTCCTGCCATTCCAAGGGCCTTCAGTCAGTCTAATCAGGGGGCTCCTGTGTTGACCACAGCCAACCCCACAGGGTCCAAATCTGGCCTCGGTCCTTTTATATACTTGATATATATACACCTTAGGATCAGGACACGAAGAGACAAGAGAGTGGAACTCCTATCCTCACTCTAGGGGAGCACAACCCTTAATCTCCTTCTCTATAATCAGGGCATTGTGGAGGGAAGGGAGCCACAGGCAGGGACAAGCAGACAAGGGCCTCCTGTAGTGATGGTGGAGCTGGAAATGGGGCCTTGATGAGGGGTGACAAGGGCAGCTAGAGAGTGCCCCTGGGCATAAGTCAACCATGGAAAGGGAGCCACAGTGGTGGGCTTGGAGGTGAGTGTCCCTAGCTGCTGCCATGAAAACCATCTTCTCTAGCTCAAAGTGAGAGAGCTCTTAGGACCATGCTGAGGGCTCAGGTAAGCCGAACCAGCAGCAGTTAGCACTCTGGAATCTCCTAGGCTCCACACACATGGGGGCATCTTCAGGGAAGCCTCGGGAGCCCCTGCCCTCTATCTCTCACGCCCAGCCTGGTTTAAGGAAGCCTATGCCCTCCACCTCCCACACTTAGCTTACCCGAAAGACATCTACCGGGTGAGTATTTCATTTCTAAAACCTTACCCTGCTGTGTGAGGTGTGCTGTGGCGGTGTTCATCATTAGCAATGTGTCTAGATGCAATGAGAAGTCACGGCAGTGTGATTAGGAACAAATTTGATTATGATTACGAACTCTTAGTAGATGCTTAGAAAGCTCCATAGTCCAGCTAGACACGTTTGTGTCCCACCAGCAGCGTGTCCACTTCCCGGAGAGGACTTCCTTCCTGTTCGTTGTCAAAAAGTGCAATGTTTCTGGGGGCGCATCTTGTTTTGTTGCAAGAGGGAAATGTTCCACGAGGTTGACATTTGTGATAATATATTATGTCAGGTGAAATAGGCAAGAAGTTAATTAAAGTCAGAGAGTTAATTAATGGGACCCGATACACATTAGCGATCATTACCTCATCTTAGAAGAGTAATTAAAGTGGCGTTGCTGGTGTTTCTGTGTTCTCCTAGGTACTGTGTTGACATATCATATAAGTCACTCAGTCTTGGGGAGGCAGCTCCCACCATGCAGCAGCTGGGACAGCTGGATGAAGCAGCCATGACAACTGGATTTAGAAGCAACCTCAGCCCTGCAGAGCTCACATCTGGTGAAAAGGGACACACACCAGTATCTGTGGGCACAGGGACTGTTAACCTGAAGCCACAGAGTCAAGAGAGGAGAGAGCAAAGGGCAGTGGCAGCTTGCTCTGACGGGTTAAGCTGAGGGACCACAGTCCTGCCACAGATGGCCATCTGTAGACAGTGCTTGTGCCCCAGTTTGGACAATGAGTCCTAAGGTTGCACAGAGGAAAGAGGCTGAGAGGCCCGCTGTGGGTGGGTAGGTATCTGCTGGGTTCCTCATGGGTGAGCCCATATGCAGGAGCACCTGGGACTGATTTATGGGTGGGCTGGGTTGAGGAACAGAAAGATGAGTATGAGGCAGGGGCATGCCTTGTGGGGCAAGGGACACTGCTCCAGCACTTGGCATTGAGAAAACCTAGACCCACGTGGCTGCCTTATAGGACTGGCCTGAGCCTTGATGTGTGAAGTTAGCAAGGTGATATTGATGGGGTTTGAGGAACAATGGCCAGGGCCTGGGGAGGCAGATTGACTCTTGACCTAGGATGGAGACAACACAGAGGTGGCACATGATAAAACTGGGTGCTTAAAAAAAACCAGACCTTCTAGGTGCACACGAAGTCAAAAGACATCATGCTGGAAGGAAGAAGCCAGACCAGACACTATTTAAAAAGGCAGACCACAGGCTGGGGACACAGCTCAGTGGTTGAGCCTGCTTGCTGCTTTTGCAGAAGACTCAGATGCAGCTTCTAGCATCCATGTCAGGATGCTCATAGCTGCCTGTAACTGCAGCTTCAGGGAATCTGAGGTGCTCTTCTCGCCTATGAAGGTACCCACACCATATGCCAACATTCACATACACATATTGTAAAAATAAAACATACCTTAAAAATAAAAAATCAGATCTAAAAGCGGGGCTGACCCCTCAGCTTTGCAGAAGAACAGGGTCCCGAGGGCCTGTGAATCTCTGATGTCTGTTCCTGGACCTAAAGTCCTCCTGGGGTTAGGGCCAGGCCAAGCCTCATGGGGTACTCAGCCTCATGGGGTACTCAGCCTCTGAAGGTACTCAGCCTGTGGGGGTACTCAGTCTCCTGGGGTACTCAGCCTCTGGGGGTACTCAGTCTCATGGGGTACTCAGCCTGTGGGGGTACTCAGTCTCTTGGGGTACTCAGCCTGTGGGGGTACTCAGTCTCATGGGGTACTCAGCCTGTGGGGGTACCCAGTCTCATGGGGTACTCAGCCTGTGGGGGTACTCAGTCTCTTGGGGTACTCAGCCTGTGGGGGTACTCAGTCTCTTGGGGTACTCAGCCTCATGGGGGTACTCAGCCTCATGGGGTACTCAGCCTGTGGGGGTACTCAGCCTCTTGGGTACTCAGCCTCATGGGGCCTCCAAGTCACATCTATAGACCATGCACAAGCAGATGCCTGCATGACAACAATGACCCCCTGGCCACTGACACCCTTAGCTTTCAGTGTCTCTTTAGCAGGAAAAGGCTTGGGATCTAATTTGCTGTCACCTATCTGGGCAGTCAAAAAATTTCATTTTTATAGATTGACGTTCTCCAGAGACCCCCACCAGGCCAGCTGCGAGGGCCGAGGGACTGTTCCTGGTCCGATCAAGTTGTTCCTAAGTTGAGTGTATCCCTTCCGGCAAACTCTGAGATGGCATTTCTGCAGCAGGCAGCTATGACTCACTGCTCGCTGTGGTCATCCCACCCACACGTAGGAGTTTTTGATGGACAGCCCCTACGGATTGCCACTGTGCACAGTCTCACAACGGACAGGCCAGTCCACATTTACGATGCCAACAGTCAGCCGGGTTAGAGATCACCCACAAGGAAAAGAAGCAAGGGGAAGGAGCAACAACAGGGCAGGAAGAGTGAGCGTGGCTGCCAAGCATGGCAGCTGGGTTTGGGAAGCAGATGCCCACTCAGCAGCATCCGAGAGAACAGTCCGTGCCGGAGACCAAGGCAAGGGTCCCTGAGCTAGAGGCAGTCACGTGCTGGGCACAGTTTGTGATGGTCACAAGGTTTAGACTGAGTACTGAGCCCTTGGCTGCCAGCCTCCCGTGCCCTCCCACAAGCTCTAAAGATGGCACCTGAGTTGGCAGGTGCTGATAGGCTGGCAGCAGCCTAGCTCTGGCCAAGGTGAGCAGAAATCCCAGCATCCCCGCCACAGCATTTCCACTGCAGATGACAGAGGAGGGCAGGATTGTGGCTGGAGGCGCTGGGCTTCCTGACTCCATACAAACAAACTGCTGACAGTTCTGCATAATTAACAACATGTGGTAATTGGAGCTTGAACAGCACAGGATGCTACAATGAGGGACTAAGGGGCTTGCAAAAGTGGCAGCGCAGAAAGTGCACGTGAGCACATGCTGACATGTGTGAACAGATGCATATATGCATGTATACATTCATGGATGTACAGAAGTCTTGGAAGCTGGGAGCTCACTGTCAGGCAAACCCAGAGGCTCCAGGGGGAAGCTACAGAACCTGGGAGTCACTTGTCATCAGCTTGTTCTAGAAGAGGCAGCAGCCCACATAGTGGAGGGTAGGGAAGTTGGAAGAGGACAGGACTTGGTCCCCAATAGGATCCAGCACATGCTCTTCTGGGCCTGGCATCACCTTGCTTCTGGCTCCTTTGTTTCACCATCCCCTAACCACTGGGTCTTTTTGATTTCCAAGCCTACCACAGGGCTGGCCTTTAGACAGATAGACCCCAGCTGGTCCTACATGTCTTGGGGGCAGTCCGTGTACCCCTCCCTGTACTGTTTGCTGTCTGGCTAGGTACTGCTCACGTCCTCTAACAGGTCATGTTTCCCACACAGCACTCTCCTGGAACTAGTAATGATCACAGCCATCTCACTATCCCATCCCACGGTGAGTTCCAGATGCTGACTGTTAGGGCTCAACAGGGCCTAAAAGCCCTGGTGTTGTGCGTTTTTCTATCATTTGGACCTGGTTGGCTCTGCCTCCTATATAAGCACACGGGTGTCTGCACCTCGGGGCCTTTGCACCTGCTGTTCTAGCCTGGGAGTCTTTCCCCAGAACTCTGCATGGCTCACTCCTCCTCATCACTCAGGGATAGCCCCGAATGTTCCCACCTCGGATCATTCCCATCAGCCCCCTAGTATAGATCCTATAGCATCCAGCACTCTGGAATGTCTGGGCATTTGTACTGCCCAAGCCCAGCTACTCCCCTAGAAAGCAAGCTAGTCTCACTTTCCTGTATACCCAGGAGCAGCAATGGTGGTGGTGACCCTGGTAAACCCTCCATGGGAGGACTTGGGAGAGGCTGTCCTTGGAGGAAGTGATCATTCCTGGAGGTGATTTGATACCCACCTTTTGCCCACCAGAAGCTCCCCAAGTCTAGGAAGCCTCAGCTCGAATGCCTTTTCCCTGGGAGATGCAATGCACACCCTGGGCCACAATGTCTATTTGCATGTTCCATGTAGACAAGGAAGGCCTGACCTCTAGGTCTCTAGGACCCAAGGGACATGGAGATGTGAACAGCATTCAGTGTGACAGCAGGGAGCCGGACACCAGAACTTAGGTCACCGAGTACGGGAGGCAACCTCACAACCATAGACACTGCCCTGTCCTCTTGAGGTAGGAAGTTCAAAACCAAGGCCTCAGGGCTGGTGCCTGGGGACAGCTGGGCTTCTCAGAAATGGAACGGTAGCCTCCTCTACTTGGGAGGGTTTTACTGAGCATGGTCGTGGGAAGACAGCCGCGGCCGACCGTGAAAGCGATTGGAAACTCTGAATCGGTGTGAAGCCAGCAGCTTAGCCCCCATCATGTCTAGTCTTTGATTCCCCGGGACACGCTCATGCATAGCCAAGAAGATTCCACATGTTTATGCATGACACCACCCGACTAAAACAAGCCGAGTCACTACGAGCCCTGGGTGCCCAGCCTCAGTAAGTGGACTCCTTGTGGAAATCACACAGAGAAAAAACTCAACTGTCCGGGCCACTCTAGATGAGGAATGGAAGTGGTGAGGTGGCCTTGCTCTGATGCTCACCAAGACAGCAAAGTCCCTGTGGGATTCTGTATCCTGAAAACCAATGTCTGACGACCATAAACAGATGCCTTGGTCATTACCCTTCTGCCTACTTCCACTGGGTAGGGCATTCTTCTTCTGGGACAGGCACAAAGCCAGCCAGAGCTGTTATCTCTAGGCTCTCACCTGAGTGGTAGGTATCGTCCTGTAATACGGGTTTAGATCAACTGTCCTGCAACCTTGAAGCTCTGCCCACTGTGTACAGAGTGTCTGGGACCCTGTACCCTTAGGGACTTGTTCACATCACACAGTCTCTGCTTCTGCAGCCTTTTCCTGCTTTTCTGGTCCCATCTTGGATTTGGGCTTCCTGTGTTTGGCTTCTGAGCGAATACCAGCATTTCCGCCTGAGCCTGGACAGTGTACTTGTACTGGGGATGAGGCATCCTGACCAGACTTCAGTGTGCCCAGGGAAAGCCAGACTCCAGCAGCCACAGTCAGTCCTCAGGCCATCGTAGACGGGACCCAAGATAGGAAGTGTCACTCACTAAAGAAATACAACAGGGCCCTGAGCCTCGACCGCAAGGCCTCCTAGGGCCAAGCCAGACTAAGGAAGTACAGCTGATTCCATCTTGCTTCTTCTCTGGGCCCCCACTGCCCAGTCAGGGAAGGCAGCCAGAGAGAGAGAGAGAGAGAGAGAGAGAGACGCATCACTCTGCCCCTCTGGTCTTCACTGCTGTTGTCCTAGGGTGTGCTGGACTGCAAGTAACAGAAACCCAAACAGCTGATATAATCCAGAGCAGCACCTGGACTGGCCCATGTATCTAGGAGCCTCATGGACACAGGTCAAGACAGGCTGGATCCAAGAGAGTGTGTCACCAAGTCTTGTATCTCACATGCTATTCCCATGCAGAGGTGACAAGTCTCTTATCTCAGCTTCTAACAACTAGAAAGCCTTGAAGCAGAAGAACCTCTAAGTTCCCCATAAAAGACCCCGTGGGAAGCCCACAGACTCTATGAGATGCTGAGGACCTCAAGACAGTGCCCAACCCACAGCAATGGGCACCTTGTCCAGGCCCTAGAAGAAGCAGGTGTCTCAAACAGACTCATGATGAGAACTGTAATAAAGGACTTTTGTAGGGGACAGGCAGGTTAGGAAGGTTCAGAAGGGGCAGTGGCCATGGGCACTGCCAGGAAACAGTTGGGAAGTGTTCCTAAAGCTCAGAGAGACAACCTGGGAAGATAGTTTCCTTACAAGCAGAGGAGTCGGGGGTCAACATCACCTCACTTTTTCCCATCCCCTCTTAGGAGCACCTCTCCCAGATGGAAACCACCAAAGAGAATGAAGCAGCTCACGGGAGCATCGTACAGTGGTCAGCCTCCATAAATACAGAGTCATAAGACTAGACCCAAGGGCCAAAGGATAGAGATGGTGACAATGGTAGATGAAGCCTTGTGGGTGGTAAAAACTAACCAGGCTGGTAGGGATGGTATAATACCTCACCTGGTATTAGTTGATGATGATGCTGGCAACTATAGTGATGGGGTAGTAGTGTCAGGGTAGAGACAGTGATGGTGTCAGTATCAATGATATTCATGTTCATGTGGGTGGTTGTAACCATGGTGACGGCTGTAATAATGACCATGTTGGTGGTGGTGGTAACTATGGTGATGGGAGTGGGGATGATAGTAGTGGCATGTAACTGTGGTTATATTGGTAGTGGTAACCATGGTGATGGTGATATTGGTTATCATGCTCAGTCATATGGTAGGTGGAAATCACATTGATGTGATAGTGGTGGCAGTCATGGTGATGCTGGTAACTGCAACAATGGTGCTCCTGTGTTAGTGGTTTTTATTAGTATTGTTTCTTTCCATTCCTCAAACATAACCAGCTGCGAGCTTTCCTGTCCTCAGAGGTCATCAAGCCTGTCCCCAGTGGCTACTCCAAGTGTGTTGCATGAGGGCATTCAGATTCCCAGGGCCTGTGTGAAGTCAGACAAGACAAGACATAGCTGCATTCCCCATGTTCCTGGTGGGGGGTTGTGAGGCAGAGGCAGGAGATCTCCTGAAAGCTCTTGGGCCTGTGAGCCTGTTTTATACCAGGTGAAAAGCACCTTGGCAGGTTTACCTGCACTTATACACATGAACATGCATGTGTGTGTATGTGTAAACACTCACATACGGGGGGAGGGAGACAGAGAGACAGAGGGAGAAAGAGAGATATTAAAAAAATAAACTTCCACAGACCAGGTACTCACCTTGTCCATTGTAGAAACTTCCAGTAGGTGACCAGCAGGAGGGACAGAGAGGAAGAGAGGAGCAGCAGTGTCTAGGGAGGGATGGCCTGGCTGCCATGCTAATGAACACCCCATTCTCTCTCAACACCATCCTTTTCACTGGCTCTCCAAGCTATAATCTGGAGGCTGGTTAATTAGAGCCAATTTTCCTTGGATCCAAACAGTGTTTACTGTCACATGTGGGCACTCAGGGGACAGAGGCAAATACCCCCTCAACTCTTGAGAGAGAGGACAGCCATGGGAGCAGAAGGGCCCTTGGGTTCTTGGGACTTGGATGTTATATGGACTTCAGGGACAGGGCAAGAAGGGCTAAGACACAGAGTGACCCTAAGAGAGTCCCCACAATTGGACTTTCAGTTTCCCCATACTCTAGGGCAATACCCTGGCTGCCTATCTGGGGCTGTGAAAATGGAACAGAATGACATTGTTGCTCCAGACTCAGGCAGCCCTCTCTATCCCCTCCTTGGCCCCATCACCAGCCCTCACTGTCCAGTCACCTGGAGAACATGAACCCTGTATTGCAACCAGGGCTGCAGCATATTGTGACCAAGGATGCTCATGGATTCATGCAGGACCCTGGCTTAAGGTCCCAGGAACAAATAACTCAGCTGTAAGAAGAGTGCACGGAACCTGCATCATTTGCTGCTAAGGAGGTCCCCGGGGAACTGGAACAGTCCATGGAGTTCCTTCCTATCTGATTGCTCCTAAAATCAGAGATCACCCTGTGAATATTGCATCTGGGCTGGGCAGGCTTATGGCTAAAACTCTGGCTGAGAGACATGGGGTCCAGTGGCCTAAGAGGAACAGGATGCTTTCCTGAGAGGGAACATTTTTTTTTTTTAATTTTCGAGACAGGGTTTCTCCATAGCTTTTGGTTCCTGTCCTGGAACTAGCTCTTGTAGACCAGGCTGGCCTCGAACTCACAGAGATCCACCTGCCTCTGCCTCCCGAGTGCTGGGATTAAAGGTGTGCACCACCACCGCCCGGCCAAGAGGGAACATCTTAAGCCTTGACCTGAGCAGGTAAATGGTGGCTGCAGGGGCAAATGCACAGAGGTGGGGCAAATGTTAACAGTTCATCTCCATGGTCAACTTGACTGCATTTGGTATATTTCTGGGTTTGTCTGGAAAGGGTTTCGAGAGGAATAGCTGAGGGAAGGTCTCCCCTGAATTTGAGAGGTGCCATCTGAGGACTGGAGACCCTGATGGACTAGAAGGAGCAGAGAATGAGTAGAGAGCCGGAACCTCCTCTCTCAGTATCCCCCCCTCTGCTCCAACATGCTGCCCCTGCGTTACGCCTCTGCATCTCCCAATCCATCACGCTTTCCCCACCATAATGTCTCTTTTCCACCCCCTGCTCTGCCGTGCTTTCCCACCATAACGTCTTGGCCCCACTGAAGCCATGAGTTAAAACTAAACAGCCTTCCCTTTAGATTGCTTCTGTTGGGTGTTTGGTCCCGAATACCAATCCAACTGGCAAGCTCTCAGTAACCCATAGTGTCTGTATTTCATGGTGGTCAATCCAGGATGCAGGCTCTAGAGAGGAAGAATGTGGCTCAGGACTCTGCTCACATCACTTACTTGTGAGTCTCCCTCTTCTCTGAAAATTATCTCATTATTCTAACCAAGCCAGGTGACTTTGGGAACCTTGCCATCCACCCCTTACTCCAAGCCCAGCAACTGTCCTCACCACCTTCAGCTTGCTAACAGTCCCAGCAGTGATCCTAAATCCACAATGAACCCCAGGTTCCTCCCACAACCTTTAGGCTGTTGCTCAGTATGGGTTAGTTGCATGGCCACTGACACTCAGAGGGGCATCCAGGTGCTGCTGGCCACCCACCATGCCTGTAGACAGAGAACAGGAGGAGCCAGCAGGCAGCACCAGGGTCAGGGCCTATCTGGCAGCCAGCCTTTCCCTAAGAGGGAAATGTCCAGAGGGTGTGTCAGCTGACACTAGGTTGCTGTCCCTCCTGGTCTACCCTCTTGCTGGTTCTCTGGGTTATATGAATGTGATACAAGGCCTTGCAGTCCTTGCAAGCTACAGGCTATGACTTTAGAAAGCCCCAGCCATAAGGTCTTCTTGTTAGAAAGCCTGGCCACTGATTCCTATGACTAACTGTAGCCAGGGCCACCCTGCAACAGTAGCCCCAGAACTGTCCCTAAATCAAAGACCTCCCATATAAACGCACCTTTGTGGCCCAGGTTCCAAACCCGGCGTTCAAGGCCTTAGATGGTACATTCCTACCGATGACAGGCATGTTAAACAGTGTGTCCTTCAGCCTTGGAACACTCATGGCACCCATGGGTTTTGCACCAACTCCTAACTAGCTGCTGCCCCACTCTGACACCTTTACAGCAGAGCAGTGGGGTGGGGAGGTGGGGAAGCCCTTGAGCAGACGCTGGCTTGTTTGGGAGACAAAAACCAGTAAAGGGCTGGTGACAGTCACTTATCTCTGTGGGGAGCTGGGGCCCAGGTCCTGTGAGACTAGGGTGTGGGGGAGGCAGCAGTTCTTCAGCCCCCCCCCAGGAGAGGCTACTGATACCACACTATCAACTCACAGCAATTCTAGCCCCCCATGGGGTACCACAGGTATCGATCTGAGAAAATGGGGAGATACCAGGCTGAGCACTTGGTCATCCACACCCCTCCCTTTGCCCACAGGAAAGCTAAGGGCTCCTCCTCTGGGGTCTCATCTCTGCTGACCTCTGGTACCAACTGTGCTGTAAGGAAAGGGTTAACCTGGTTAACTCCTCCTCAGCCATCAGGAAGTGGGACAACCATCCAGAGTCCCAGACCCCCACCTGGAGGCAGAAGGGCAGATTGAGGTCCCTGAGTCCTGTGGGGGTAGGGCCAGCTTTCCAATCAAGAATATGGAAATGAGTCCCTTTAGGTCAGGGTGAACGAGGGGTGCGCACTTAGGGAACAGAAATTACAAAACTCTGAATAATCGCCTGTTAAAAGCACTTTTAAATCCCCTGGGTGAAAGGCCCCTTCTGTTTAATAGATCCTTGGGGCACGGAGAGGACACAGGCTGCAGCAGAGGGCTCTGGCCTCCCTCCCCTGAGCACATGCCCTTCAGCTCAAACCAGACTAAAGGGGTGCAGGACAGCCAGGGTCAAATGGCCCAGGAGCCATCCTGCCCTACCAGCCTGTCCCCAGCTCCAGCCTGTCCCAGAGTGGCGGCATCCTGAGCAGCCATTGCATTTAGAAGACTTGATGTAACTTCAGCAGCCATCTCCCTTCAGGGGACCAACAAATACCCTGAGATCCATACCCATAGCCACTAACAGGTGTCTTTCGGCCATTTTTGCTCACTAGGTTGGTGACCTTCTCTGGAAACTGAGTCTCAGCTTAGCCCCGGAGGAAAACAGAATGGACTCAAATGCTCAGGATCTTGGGATGGGGTTGAGCTGTGGTGGTTGTAGAAGTTTCATTGGACAGCAGTATCTGCCTAGGAGAAGTGGCCAGGACCCTAAGAGGAGTTGGCTTTACTGGAACTAAAGAAAGTCAACCACATGGTAATGATTTGCACAGGACTGAGCCCTGACAGGGACCTGTACAGCCTTCCAAGTCCTGGTAGCTGCCCTTGAATGGAATGCGGGTACAGACTCAGGCATGAAAACCCACAAGCAGCTAGTGGGATGTTAAAAACCTGGACCAAAGAGAATTGATTCCTGGTTTATTATTGTGACTGATATGATAAGGTTGAAATGCAAGCCAAGATCTGGGGGAAAGTATCATGAATTGAGAGTTGGACAGAAAGATAAAAAGGGCTGCCAGTAGAAGGTCAGCTGTATAGTAGAGAGTCAATCCTGAGTAAACAGTAGGCAATGATTTTCTGACCACAAGTCATAATCACCAATGCCTTCTCCTGGCTGATCACCTGTTTCCTTGCAGGACCTCGGGTCCTCACTCAGAAATATACCACAAAGACAGTTGGAAATTTTCAGAAGTGGAGACATGTCTTTTTATCTTGGCAAACCGTCCCCTTTCCCCATCTTTCCATCTTGGTCTAGGTCAGAAAGGTCTATTGTCTAGCATACAATAGATACTCAGGAAATAATTGGTGGATGATAGATGCAGGGATGGATACTGAGTTAGTAAGTTGGTAGGTGGGTGGGAAGTGGGATGAGTGGGTAGTTTGGTGGATGAAAGTGGATAAAAGGATTGGTGGGTAGATAAATAAGTGGATAAAAGTATTACTAGAGAGAAGAAAGAAAGGGAGGGAGGGAGGGAGGGAGGGTGAACTAGATGGATGGATGGATGGATGGATGGATGGATGGATGGATGGATGGATGGATGAGCGGGTGAATGGATGGGTGGGTGGTTGGATGAATGGGTGGGTAGGTAAATGGTGGGTGAGTGGATGGGTGAGTAGATTGGTGGGTGGGTGGATAGATAGGAGGGTGGGTGGATAGATAGGAGGGTGGGTGAGCAAAAGGATCAATGGATTGTCGGATGGAAAGTAAGTGGGTAAGTGCATCAGTGGGAAGACAGGGACACAAAGCGTGTAAGAGCCAGAAGCAGTAGACAGTTACAAGGGAGCATCCCTGGTGGCTGCACTTGTGAATGCATAGCGGTTGTTAGAGCATGTGCAGAACCTGCACAAGATCTAGCCAGACCAAAGACCATCATGAAGAGGGGAGCTAGGCACACAACGCTACCCCTAGTCATGGGACAGATGGCAAGTGTTAACTTCTGGGACAGTTTTCCCTAAGAGCATAGCTTCTGAGAGATTGACACACTGCAGTGGGAGACCATACACAAAGAATAACTGAGAGCACAAATTAGTCTTGAGGGGTTTGGTTTTTTGTTTGTTTATTTGTTGCTTTTGAGAACACAAAGTTGAGTGAAAAGGGAAGGAATGAGGTATATCTGGGAAGAGTTGGGAGGGTGGTGAATATAATCAAGATACATCGTACAAAACTAGAGAATCTCAAAGACTTCAAAAAAAGAAGAAAGGGGGCTGGAGAGATGGCTCAGAGGTTAAGAGCACTGCCTGCTCTTCCAAAGGTCCTGAGTTCAATTCCCAGCAACCACATGGTTGCTCACAACCATCTGTAATAGGGTCTGGTGCCCTCTTCTGGCCTCAGGCATATACACAGACAGAATATTGTATACATAATAAATAAATATTTTTAAAAAAAGATTAGTATTGCCTTTAAAAAAACAGAAAAAAAAGAAGAAAGGGAGGATTGGCGGGTGAGTCAATGGATAGACGGGTGGGTTGGTGATAGATAGAAAAAGAATATCCCAATAAATTAAAAATCCAAGTGTGCATAGAACCTATCAACCTATTCCATTCCCACTAGTCCCTGCAAGATCTTCCTCCGGAGGCAGTGGTCCAGGCAACCATTCAAAGAGAACGGAAGGAGCTCCTGAGTCTGTGGAGACATGCAGCTAGATATGCCAGAACCAGGGCCTTCTAGCTCATCTGGAGGCGCTGCAAGTATCACAATGACCTTGGACCCTGGATGTCCCTCTTGTACTTCCTCCACAGGACACCAGAACTTTTGGTCTGTCTGCTTCTCTCTCTCTCTCTCTCTCTCTCTCTCTCTCTCTCTCTCTCTCTCTCTCTCTCTCACACACACACACACACACACACACACACACACACACACATCAAATCATTCTAGCTCTTCCCTTCGCCTTTTGGGAACCAAAATCTTGACTTTGACTTTAACCAGCCATTCACTGTTGATCTCTTGTGCCTCCAGAATGTCCCTGAGAAACCCTTCCCCAATGTATCTGGCTGCCGTGATCCTGCTTCCATTCCTATGCCTTTTGTACTCTGTGAACCCCTGCAGTCTATCCAAGTTTATCAAAAGGCATTGGCCATGGAGATTCACTGTTCTTCACCAGAGCTAGATAGATTGGGTCCCCATGGATCTCAGTCCCCTTAGTCAAGGCCCCTCGGAAGATAGATGGAGAGAATCTAACCCCAACAATCATGCGCCTGTGATCCAGACCAGCTTAGTCTGACAGGTGATATTAACATTTCTCCTCTTCAACCTAGCACAGATAGACACTGTGGGCAGTGGTTACTTCACAGGACTCCCAAGGGTTTTCAGAAGCCCATTCTGTAAGGAACTGCACCCACTTATCTTTGAGCAAGATCTTAATGGACCACCCTCTGAAGCCCTTTGAAGCAGTCGGAAGCATGAGGCAGGACTTGTCAGATGAAATCCTAGACCAAGCCTATCTGACTGAGGTCAGTTCCTTCCCTAATCAGCTACTGAAGACTTACATTCTACTATCTCCAGCAGAAATTAGCCCTAAGTTCTCCTGATTTCTCCCAGGGGATGGCGGGGGAAGGCACACACCCAAGGCTGCAGTGGAGCATGGAGGTTGGATCTTAACCCTGTTGACCCCAGGGCTTCATACTCTTCACTGACCTGTTGGCAGTAGTGTGACAATTGCCATGTGTCTGGCTTCTCCCATCCACAGCAAATACTGTCCTCGATCCCTTGCTCTCATGTGGACTGAGCATTTTGCAAATGCATGACTCAGGAGTCAGATCATGACCAGCCAGCAGGAAGGCAGGGATACAGAAGAGGAGGCCACCATACCTAACTTTTCCTATCCACAGCTCCTGGGTTCACAAGACGCCCAAGCTATGAGATAAACCCATCCAAACTCCAGAGCCAGCCAGCAACCTTCCTCACACCCAGCCAGCAACAACCACCCTCCCAAACACGCTTCAGCTACACAACACCTGTGTAGTGAAGGTGTACAAAGGCCAAGGGGTTATCAGAATATGAGAGAGTCTCCACAGTCCCTGCCTGTGGGCAAGGAGTACTACAGACACCACACCCCAGCTTTAGGGTACACATGGCTTGGGCAAGAAGACAGAGTCTGAAACTCTAGGGAAATTCCACCCAGTGCCTAGAATGGTGGGGCCAGAACTGCTCAAGGTTGCTATGGAGAAGACAGCATGAAACCCATTCCCAGTCACAGAGGCTGGGACCCCTGGGCAGCAGCAACCAGGCCTACTTCATTCATGCCCAGAACGCAGCACCCAACTAGTCACCAAAGGGACCGTTTGATGGATGTGAGTGAATGAGGATGAGGGTGAATGAAGACTGAAGGCTTTCCAAGTCCACGATACTCCTCTCTCTTCTTGGGCTATACAGCCCAGGTTCTCACTGAATCTCTAAGAAACTGCAAGCCGAGTGTGTCCAGGTGGCTGCCACAGACAGTGCTTGGACACTGTGGCCGACTCTTCTCCACAGGAGGAGGAAGGACTAGGCCTGGAGCAGTGTTTGACAGCTGTCAGCACCTTCTCTTCTCTTCTCACCCGGCCATCACCTCAGCAAGCTGCATCCTTGGTGCTTAGAGGGAAACTCTATGGGTTCAGAGCACCTGTCCCCACTGAGGTAGGATCGGGGAGGATCAGGTGCCACACATATGCCCAGCCTCCCGCACACAGCACCAATATCACCGGGAGACGCCGTCCTCCAGAGCCCACCCTACTCCCTCCTACTCTGGGAGCCCTCCTCACCCCACCCTGTCTGTTCTACCTTCCTTTCCTGGACACACACAAAACTGCTCTGTTTTATATTCTACAGAGAACAGGAAGGAGGAAAGAGGTCATTAGGTGGCTAATGAATTAATACATTAAGGACAACTGAATGAGCAATATTCTTGTCTTGAGGTCTTTTGTGTCGAAAGTACAACTCTCAGGGGCGGCAAGGAGGAGAGTATAGTACAAAAGTGCAGACACGCCCCACCCACTGCCCAAGGGTGGCACACTGACAAATTACAACTCTTTTATAGGCTTAGCTTTTTCTGTTTAAAAGATTCATATCGTAATTGTCAGAAGAAACTCCTTGGCATACCCATCCTAAGAGTGGCTCTTTCAGCAACGCCCTGCCCTCATCAAGACCACCTGAAACCAGAGATTCATCATAAAAGTTTTCACTGGGCTTTGTCCCCAAGACGCACACCCAAATTGAGTGGAGTTATGATGTGGGATTCCCCTCTGTATGCTGTGATTACCATTGATTAATAAAGAACTACTTTGAGCCTATAGCAGAGCAAGGCAGAATAGAAGTAGGTGGGGAAAATGAATGCCGAGTCAGAGAGAAGCCATGGAGCTGCCACCGGAGACAGACACTGAAACTTCAGTCGGTAAACCACAGCCATGTGGCAATACACAGATTAATGGAGATGGGTTAAATTAATATGTAAGAGTTAGCCAATAAGAAGATAGAGCTAATGGGCCAAGCAGTTATCTAAATAATATAGTTTCTGTGTAATTACTTCAGGTCTGAGCTGCTGAGCAGTCGGGAACAAACTAGCGACTCCCTTGAACAACAGAATTAGATCTTCTCCAGGACAGTGGCCCCGTTCAGACCTACCAGTTCCTCCCATCAGTGATGTCACTATGAGCCTAGAAACTGGGCAGCCACCTATGACCCAGCTCTTTCAGTGTGTTCAGCACTTCAGTCCCTGTTAAACAGCACGAGGAAGGTCTCCAGGTACATGCAGGTTTAAGGATACAGCTCCCCTTCATAATCTAGAGTCACGGGGATTCAGTGTTAGACCCAGACATGGTCAGTCCTACTAATACCATAGTCCCCCAGCTCCTTCCCCACACTGTTCTGTTGTGGACTATTACTTTAACTGGGCAAAGATGTGTTACATCTGTTTATGATGTGGAATATTAATTTAGCTGTGTTACATTTCTTTATGCTCCATTTGTTTAACTATGTGACAATGTGTTGCATTTATTTCACCTTGCCTGCCTAAGGTACCTGATTGGTCTAATAAGCAGCTGAACAGTCAATAGCTAGGCAGGAGAGGGATAGGTGGGACCGACAGGCAGAGAGAATAAATAGGAGAAATCTAGGCAAAGGAGAAGAATGAAGAGAACAAGGGAGAAAAGGAGGGACACGCTCAGAGTCAGAAGCCAGGCAGCCACCAGCCAGCTAGACAAGAGAAGCAGAAAAGCAGGACAGAAAGAAAGAAAGCCCTGAGGCAAAAACATAAATAGAGAAACAGGTTAAGTTATAAGAGCTGGCAATAAACAAGACTAAGCTAAGGCCGAGCATTTGTAACTAATAACAAGCCTCCGTGTCATGATTTGGGGCTGGTTGGTGACCCAAAAGAAAGCTTGGTATACTGTTTAGTCTCATGAAGGCAAAACTGTAGGACAAGATTGCCAGCCAGAAGTCTGTCCCGGTATTCATTTTTCAGCTCATATAAGTACTGCAATCTTTCTGAAGAACTTTCCAGGACACTGGGAAGTTTATTCCTTCATTTAGTTAGCTTCCAGTGACTGTGACCAAATACCTGCCAGAAAACAAACAAACAAACAAAAACCTGAAGGGAAGAACAGTTTCTTTGGCTCGTGGTTTTAGAGGGTTTAATGCAGGGCTTGGCTCTGTTGCTTCCTGGGCTTGTGGGAAGAAAAGCATCATGGAAGAAGAGACTGTTTTCCTCATGGAAGACAGGATGTGGAGAAGGAGTAATAGAAAGGGCCAGGATCAAGTAACACTTTCCAAACATACCGTCTTGGTGGCTCCTCCAAGCGTACCCCACCTTCCACGGTTTT
Organism: Microtus pennsylvanicus; assembly: GCF_037038515.1. Taxonomy (NCBI): domain Eukaryota; kingdom Metazoa; phylum Chordata; class Mammalia; order Rodentia; family Cricetidae; genus Microtus; species Microtus pennsylvanicus. Next base: position 3,219,303 of record NC_134580.1, read on the forward strand.
AACACTCCCCAATAGTGCATCAAGATTTGAATCTTTCAACATCTAAACCATGGATGGAGCAAAGTCCTCAGGATCTAAAATGCTCTGCAAATGCCCTCTCAGACACCCCAGAGGCCTGCTTTACAGATCTCCTAGGTGTGTCTAAAGCAAGTCGAGATTAACCACCAGTTGCTTTCCTAATCGGCACCCACGTGTCTGCCCAGGGCTTGGTCAGCTCACGTGTGGTCCCCGGGCATTCAGATCATCTCTCACAGTCAGAAGTGCCAGGTAGCTCCTCCCAGGCCGCCACAATCTCAGATTGTTCTCTTTTGGTCTCTCTCCACTTAGTGTGGAGCTGAAGGGTCCATGCATCTGGCGATGGCACGCTGCCTGTGGTGGTCCTCCTACATCTTGCTCCTCCATCACTGTGTGGTTCTCTGAAGTCCTCCAGAGCCCTCTGCTCTACACAAGCTCCCCCCTTCCTATCTCTGCCTCTCTTTCACAGCAGGTGCTTGCTCAATCCCCACTACAGTCTGTGAAGTCGGAGGGGGTCTGTCTGTCCTTTGCAGAGGTCTAGTCTTTCTTGAACAAGGAAGCACTGTCTGTATGAGTCCCCAGAGAGTTCATGGGAATTCCTGACACCTGTCCAGGTAGCTAGCATCACCTAGATAAATGGTGCTATGTGCACCGAGGTTACGCTGAGTCCTGGGAGCCCCTCCAGAGAGGTGCTGAACTGGAGTGGTCATGTCCCCTCTGTATCCCCTCTTTCCTCTGCAGTGTTTTTGAAGGATGTCTCTGTTCTGACCTCTCATCACAGTGTATATGTGTAGGTGTGTGTGTGAGGGGGGTCAGGACTGCTGTCAAGGACTAACAATGGCTATCCTTGGCAATCCTCCCTCTCCCACAGCTGACCAAATCTTGGTAGGCAATTGTGGAAGGCGGAGCAATCCTAATTGTCGCCTACCCCACAGGCTTCCTTTCAGGAGTTTCCTGTCCCAATCTAGCCTCTCTGGCTCTGCTGAGCCCCAGGCCCCTCATCACATCCACAGTGCAGTCTCTGTGTGTCCCCTATGTGCCCCCTGACTGACAGCTCACTGCTGTCCCTGAAAGGGTGCACGGTGCTCACAAAATCACACCTCGTGACAGGAGTCCCTGAGCCTTGGCATAAGCCCCGCGGTTTATGGAGAACAGAGAACTGAGGTGTGTTCAGGTGGCAGCCACAGACGACAGGGCAAGGGCCATGAAGTCAGCATGAGTGCTGGGGCTCTTGCCACTCTGCACAGAGGAACCTTTGTCCCTCTTTTTCCCTGTAACATCAAGCTTCGCTCTTCAGCACCCTCTCTGGGAGGCTGACAGTGCTCTGCACACACAGGAAAGAGCAGTTGAACCAGAGGTGACCTTGGGAGGCAGTAAGCCCATCCCTGGGGAGGAGACTTGAGGCAGAGATTATCAGACTTCTATGGTACCCTAGAAGGGAAGTACACGACACTAACTCAGAGGCTAGATGTGATTTTGTATACCTTACTCCAGCTAGGGAATAATGAAGGACCAGGGCTGGACAGAGAGAGGGGGACAAGGCTGGGACCAGTTCCAAGTAAGGGAGACAGGGTCAGCTGAGAAGGGCAGGGAACTGTTTCCAGAGAGTGTTTCCCAGACAAAAGCATCAGAATCCAGTCCCACACCCCAACACACAGGAAGCTCGGGAAAGCCCAAGAAAGACTCACTTCTGACACCAACTGCGAGTTCAGGGTCTTCGGGACCACTTCCAGACCAGCGCCTCCCTGCGGTGTGGGAAGGCTCCCAGGGCCCGGCATAGCCGCAGTGCCCACAGTCATCATTTACCTAGGTGATGCTAGCCAACCTGGACAGGTGTCAGGAACACCCCTGAACTCTGAAGACTCGTATGGACAGTGTTTCCTTGTCCCAGTGGCGGCCTGTGATGATAGACATGGATCCCAGCCAGCTAGAGGCTCCCTGAGACTTGGGCTGCAGAGTGGTTATTGAGGGTCAGCCACCAAGTTGGAGCTGACCTTGGTTTCCATTCCTTCTCTTGAGCTGCAGCCAAACCCAGAGTTCTCCAGGAATCAGGTTCTTACCACGCTGGACAAACCAAGGGCAAAAAGGTGACTGAGGACCCAGAGCCAAGCCTGTCTTTTGGGTCAGATTAACCCTTGACTGTCCAGCATAGTTGTGTCCCAAATACTGTGTGAAGCATCCTTTTAAGCAAAACAAAACAAAACTGCAGGCTCTTTATCAGAAATTCAGATTCCCCTGATGCTCTACATTTTCCTTGGTCAGCCTTGACACCCCTACCCCTAACGTGGACCCACACCCCAGCCTGTCAGAACAGGAGGGCCATCCCGGAAGACCTGCAGCTGAGGGCCGGGACAGGTCCACCACAGCCAGAGAGTGGCAAAGACCTTCAGAGATCCTCCAGGACAGCTTGACCTCATTCTGCAGAGCAGAATGCCCAAGCCAAGATTCATGGGGCCATGGTCAGATAGTGCGGGGGCAGGCGAACAGTGCCATTTTAATGTCCTATAAAACATCTAAATAAGACCAGAAAGTCACATGACACCCACAAAAGTACACTGTGGCATTATGAAATGCCACCCACTGTCATCTACTATCAGGTGGCAATATTCTGCCATACTGGTCTCAAGTCCTTTCTCTCTCTCTCTCTCTCTCTCTCTCTCTCTCTCTCTCTCTCTCTCTCTCTCTCTCTCTCTCTCTTCTCTTCTCTTCTCTTCTCTTTTTCTTCAAATGTGTGTGGTCAGTGGATATTCTCACGTAGCATAGTGTGGACTCAAACTCAATACTTAACTGAGAATGACCTTGAACTCCTGATTCTGCTGCTTCTGTTTCCCAGGTTACCTGGCTAATCCTATTTTCTTCCCTCCTTACCTTTCTTCCACAAGACAGGGGCTCATATAGTCCAGTCTAGCCTTGAGCTCCTGATCCTCTTGCTCTTATTCAGTAGAGTGGTGTTCTCTCAAGTGCTGGGATTACAGGTGTGTGCCGCTGTGCCTGACTTCCTGGGCCTGGAAAGATGACTCAATGAGTAAGAGTCCTTGCTGCACGGGCATGAGGACCTGAGTTCAGATCATCCTTGTTAGAAAAAAGAAATAGCTGAGTGGGGCTGTACACAGACACACTCTCACAACCCTAGCACTGTGGGGGTTGGCTATAAGAGAAACAAATCACCAGGGCATGCTAGGCACTAGCCCACCTCCAGGTTCTGTGAGAGACTTTATGTCAAAAGAATGAAATAGACATGGCAGGACATCTGACATTCTCCTCCTCGGGCCTGTGCACACAAAGCCACATACACACTTCCAGGCACATGTGTGCATACACTATACTCACATGCATACATATACATAAGAAAGAGGTGAAGCAGAAGGAGGAGGAGGAGGAAAAGGAGAGGAAGAAGAAGAAGAAGAAAAAGAAGAGGAAGAGGAAGAGGAAGAGGAAGAAGAAGAAGAAGAAGAAGAAGAAGAAGAAGAAGAAGAAGAAGAAGAAGAAGAAGAAGAAGAAGACAGAAGAAACAAGAGATTACATGCAGCATTAAGACCTCTGGGTCCCTGCCTCTCACAGGAAGAACTCCACAGCTATATAGTCAGAGCCACCGTTGCTGGCCACAGATGCCCACACCAGGGCCATCTTTGCCAGGAAAAACCTCATGTCAGACAATCAGTGCATCCATCTTCGGATCCTGGCATCACAGATAAACAGCAGTGCACCCAGTGCTTGCATGGGTGCAGCCCCAGTGCAGGGCAACAACTCTATATGAACCCCACCTGATAGACAGTGGATGTGGAAAATGCAAATAAAGTACTTATCTTTCCTATCCAAAAGTTAAATAAGACAAAACCCCATTTTTAACGTAATTGTAAAGAAACAACCTGACAGAAACTCGAAGTTCCCCCGGGTCAGTACTATTTGAAATAGAGATGTGTGCATGGGGTTGCAGCCTTTTCTCATAAGCTGTGCTTGTTTATCACCTGCACCGTCCTGAGGGTGTGCTTTCCTCCTTGATTTGGCTCACCCTTCTGCAGAAGGAAAACCTTTTTCCTAGCTGAAAGACTCTGGATTCTGTGATTGTTTTCTGGAGACTTTAAACCCATTTCTAACAGTGGGTATCATAATGGTCGTCAGTTTAAATTAACTTATACTAATTTTTTCAAAAAAATGAAACCTGCAGATTGGGACTCTAGAAGTTCATCAATGATGCCTGGATTCAAGGCTTTGAAGTGTCCAGGTCTGGGACCCAGCAACAGGCCAGACTCTCCAACACCTGAGTCAGCTAGCACACAGGTCGCACTTTCCTTTTTTTTTTGTTTTTGTTTTTTTTTTTTTTTTTGTTTTTCAAGACAGGATTTCTCTGTGGCTTTGGAGTCTGTCCTGGAACTAGCTCTTGTAGACCAGGCTGGTCTCGAACTCACAGAGATCCACCTGTCTCTGCCTCCCAAGTGCTGGGATTAAAGGTGTGCGCCACCATCGCCCGGCAAGGTCGCAGTTTCCTAAATCATGGCCAGCACCAAGACAAGCCAGTGATGGGCAGTTGTGAGAACTTCCCTGAGGTCAGGAAGCCAGTGTCTACCCCATCTCTGGCCCAGGCTGCAGTGTCTCCTGCCAGTGACTCTGGGATCTCTAACTCATTTTGCTGTCACATTGACACAGGGTGACCACTAAACTTGATGTGCAGATGCATGGGGACTTCTGTCTAGTCCAGGTGTACTTTGTGCAGTATTTACCATGCACTGATACTAAAAAGTTAACTGCTGCTTGCCTGAGATATAAAGGTAACGGGGTCTCCTTGAATCATGTGCAAACGCTACCCCAGACCACCCTTGTCACCAGAGCTCACTCCTGAAAACCTTAGGATTTCTCCCTGTCACCCTACCTGGGTAGTCTCTGGTGCCAGCTTCTCTGTTCAGTCTTCAGCCAGCAGTAAGCTCCTGTGAACTCAGAGGCTCAGGGACAGTGACACAGAGTGGTGACAGTGATGTCTTGGAAGGAGATGATGGTCAAAGTCAGGTGTCCAGGAGAGAGCAAGCCAGTGAGTTTGAAGGTGACAGTATCATTGGCCAGTGGGCTGTGGGAAGACTGAGGGAGAGGAGACATGGCTGTATATGGACTGGGACCCAAAGGGGAGCAGAGGCCTCAAGGACACTGGGCATTTGCTGCTGGATGGCTAACCCTTCCGTAACAGATTGAATCACGTACCTCCTGACCTTAAAGCAGCCTTTGGACCAGAGAACCCCAGAAAAGGCTTTGTTCTCTGACACTGACCCAGAATCAGGTTGCCAGGTCACTCCCACAGCTATAGGCCTAAGGTTTTTGCACTCTGCGAGCCCTAAAGTCAGCCTCTGCCCTAAGCCCACTCATTGTCCTCTCCTCCAAGACTCAAGTGCAGATGCAGAGAAGTTGATAACCTCGGTCACTTTGACCAGCGAGTACATCCTTCCGCTTTTCTGTCTGCCTCCTACCTGACAATGATGAAATTCTGACTACATGGATTTCAGCTGTTCTACCCATGAGCATGCAAGAAGGACAACGTGGGGAGTGTGCACAGAGAGTAAAAGTGATAGATGGTGGATGGATCAGTGAACAGAAGAAGGAAGGATGGCTGGGTGGCTAGCTGAGGGGATGATGGAATGGATGGAGGGAGGGAGGGACAGATGGAGAGACAGATAGATGAAATGGATGGATAATGGCATGAATAGAGGAAGGAGTGGAGGGATAGAAGGAAAGAGGGATAGCTGGAGAATGATGGATAGATGGACGGATAGATAGATGGACGGATGGATGGATGGATGGTGTGAGTGGATAGATGAGTAGAAGGAAGAATGGAGGGACTGAGGGAGAAGGGATAGTTGTGGCTGGATGGGTGTGTAGGAAGAGTAAAGAAAGAAGGGATGAACAGAGAGGGAGTAGCTAGAAGTATGAAGGGTGGATGATGAGGGGACGTTCTATGTCATATGAAGAAGAGTGTGAGGAGAACTGTAGTGGAGGAGGCATGTCCCCTCCCCACCACAGGACTCCCCAAGGCCAGCCATGTGTGACCCATCAGACCCTCATCCCGAAGAAGCCTGTGTTCCAGGATCTCTAAGGGTACAAGTGCACCCAAAAGGAGAACTGTGCACACAGGTCACCTCTGAATCCCTGCTCTCAAAAGATCTCCACTCTTTCCAGCTGGAGTGACCCGAGGGACCTGCCACCATCCAGTATCCTGCCAGACCCTGTACAAGCAGGTATTACTAGTAGAAAAGCCCTTAGAACTGTTGCCAGAGGATGTGACCTGTCTTCCCCCTGGGATGTCCTTAGCAGGGGAAGCCTTGGGCACCAGAGTATGGGCAGTGGCCAAGGGACATGGGCTCTGGGTTACAGGACAGCCAAAGAGAGAAAGAGGACTCTCCCACTCTTGCTCCTCCCCAACCTTGCACAGCATCCCAGGGATACCACATTCTGTGAACAGAGACATGATCCTATTCTGAGGCCTAAAAGTCAACTGCCTGACATAAGCTGGTCCACCCAGCTCTCTCAGCTCCATCCCTTCCTGGCCATGACCATGAAAGTACCCTGCTCCTCACAAGAAAATGGTGTTCCCACTAGGTGTGAGAGGCACACACATAACCACAGGGACAAAGTCAATGCACAGAGCCTGGTCCATCCATGCTCATGCCAGAGCTGCTGTTGCCATGGAGAAAGCAAGGCCCCTGACCCTACAAGTGTCTTTGCACCTGGCCTTCTGTTGATTCAACAGAAGACAGGCAGGGCACCAGCATGGCTGGGCTCTGGGGTTGGGAAATCTGGGTGAGTCCTTCATGCTGCCTGAACTCAAGCAAATTCCTTAAACTCCCTAAGTCCCATGAGACAAGTGTGAGGCCCAAAGGAGATGATGTCCACAGGCCACCAGCTCAGCATGTCCCTGTTAAAGGATCAGTGAATGAAGAACACGGGCAGATGACCTAGCTCCTCCCAGCATAGTTCACCACCCACTGGGTGAGGACCTCCAACACAGGCTCTTAGTAGGCATTCAATAGCTATCCTTGGAGCTCAAGGGAGAAATTGACTTTTTTGTGCTGTGAGCAGCCAGGGCCTTCGGATCGATAATGGCCTCTGCCTCTGGCTTATTAAGTGGCAACTCTATGCTGCTCAGGATGGCATAAGTGGAGAGGGCACCTGGCTGGCGTAATGCAAACAGACAGGGCTCCAACACTGGTGAAGTAGAGACCCCAGTGCCTCTGCTCTGCTCCACTCGCCTGAGGCCACACCCTCCACGGTGAGAGGAGTCGAGCTCTGCCCACACTTTGCCTTAGAATTGCTGCCATGTGACCGAGATGCACTTCCGACCACTCTGCCGCTCCAGGATCTACTCCTGATCCGACACACACACTCCAACAGCCCCTGCCTGGCCGGCTTCTGAGATCAAAGATATGTGTTGGTGGTGGCTATAGGTAAGCCAGCAGCCCAGGGGGTAGACTCCAGGAGAACTCTGCTCACTGCTTCAGCATCTGTCCAAACCAGAGAGGCTGGACTGCTTGGCCCCATCTTGCCCTGACTGCCCTGTATCCCTCTGCTCTTCCACCCTACTTCATCTCCCACCTTAGAAACAGCCTCATTTCCTCCTCCTCCTCCTCCTTCTCCTCCTCCTCCTACTACTCCTCCTCCTCCTCCTCCTTACTAACCCTGGCCTTTGCATGACTATCTCAAAAGTCTAGACTACTGAGTCTTCAGATTTCCATACTGAGGACCTCAAATGGCCCCAGCTAAGACAGTGAGCATAAGTCAGGACTTAGGCGGAGGAAGGAGCAGACTAGGACCTACCCTTTAGTACTAGAGAACAGAGTTAGGTCCAAAAGGACCCCAAGGGTCTCTTTAAGGACCAGGGGCCTGGGAAGACCTCTGAGACACAGAGGTCAAGGGAACTCTTCCACCAAGAAAGGAGGCATACTCAGGGGCACACTAGGGCCAGGGCAGGGGTCACAGCCTGGGAACCAGGACAGGAGATAAGACAAAAGTCATGGGTGGAACAGGAGCACTGATCCCACCCCATTACCATCATGCCAAGGAGCCCTGTACAGGATCAAGTCTGCACCACTCACAGGCCGGTCTGCCACAAACTACAAGCTCCAAGTATAATAGGGGTCTTCCTGCTTAGGACAGCGGGTGACCTTCAGAAGGAGAATAAGACAGTCAAGCTCTCAGTCCTGATTCCTACCCTCTGGAGACTCTCCCTAATCCCCACTGCCTCACAGAGACCCTTGCCCCGGCCAGCTGTGCTGTTTCAAATGACAGTGGTCCCAGCTAGCAGGAGGCCTTTCCATCCTCTGTCTGACACCAGCAGCGGTTTTAAAACAGCTGCCCCCTCTTCCAGAGTTCCGCTCGGTGCTCAATCCCCCTCCCTGGCCCCTCTCCTCTGGAGATTTATGCAAATCCCAACTGCAGGATTGTTTCTTAATGTCAAAATGCAGGCGGATGAATGTCAGATGCGGCCGCAGACTTGGCTGGGTACTATGCTTGATAGGCTAGGTTGTAATTTCCTCCGAGCCAGAGGGATCAGCTTCTAAAGCCTGTCCTCAATAAACACTTTCTCCCTGCCTGTCATCCTGTCCCCAGACCTGATGACAGCTGTAGGGCCCTTAATCCTTCCTCTACTCACAAACCAAACCCCTGCAGAGCCAGGAGTCCAGAAAACTCTGGCCAATGAACCAGGGCACAGTCCGGCCCATGGTGTCACTTTCATCGTCCCACCCAAGTGACCTCCTCTGTCACCAAGCTCATGGCATCCTATCCTTGACACTGTCATTGGCTCCCACTGCTTCCCATGCCCACCATGCCCACTGTCACCAGATATCCAGGGTCTCCACATCCATCTAACCTTGGCTTACTTTGAAAGCAGAGCCAGGGGACAGCCATAGGACTTAACAAATGGATATATAACCAATTTAAAGGCCTGAGCAGCGGTTTTACAAAGAAGGTACAAACAGCCACCAGCATGTGAAAAGACAGTCACCCATCAATAACGAAAAGCAAATCAGATCATGTTGGAACACCCACACACCCCCAGGGGCAGCTACTATCACAGCCAGAAAGTGACCAGAGTTGGTGAGGACATGGAGAAACGGAACCTGATGCTTAGCCAGCAGGATGCAAAATAGTGCAGTTGGTATGGAAAATGGCCTGGTGGCTCGTTGGAAAATTGACCAGAACCACCATTGGTCCCAATAATTCAACTTCTATCTGCTCACATTGAAATCAGGGGCTCAACGGAGCGTCTCGACTATGTATGTACACAATACTGCTCACAACAGCCCAAGCAGGAGAAGCATGGGAAAGTCACATTCTAGACAGAGTGCTATTCAGCCTGGGAAAGGACACCCACAGGGGAAGCCCTGAGGACCACACGCTTGGTGAAATAACCAAGGGTTGTGTGATTCCTCGCTCAGGGTGGGTCTTCTCCCGTGGCAGTTCCTTTCATGGTGTCCCTAGAGCAGCAAATCCACAGTAGCAGAGAGTGGAATGGAGGGCTGAGGAGAGGGAGGTGGGAAGGGCTTTTGCTGGGCATGTGAGTGGTGGTGGCAATGGTGAGCCACAACTCGGGCACACCAAACTGTGTGTGTGGGAGCATCACCAAGGTGAACAGAAGCTGTGCATTTGCTCTGGGTTTCACTTTGTCTTTGCTTTGTTGAGACTAAGTCCCTCTCACTAGGTAGCCCCAGCTGTCCTTTAATCCTCCTGCCTCTGCTCCCTGAGTGAAAGCATTTGTGTGCACCATCCATGCCCTGCTCAGGATATGCATTTCAGAAAGTTTTAAACTTTCTGGAGGTTAGCTGTGCAGTCCAACACAAAACCATAAACTGATAGCTTAGTGGGTAAAAGTGCACAGATGTGAGGAACAGGGTTTGGATTCCTAGCACCCACATCAACACTGGGTGGATGTGACAGTCTGTGTGTAATCCCAACACTTGGAGAGCAGAGACAAGGGCTCTCTGGAGCAAACTGGCTAGGGAGACTAGATTGACAAGCTGCTGTTTGCCACACCTTAATATATAAGGTGGAGAGCAACCAAGAAAGACACCAGGTACTAACCTCTGAGCTCTATATGCATGTGCACACATGTGCATTTGCACCCATACACATATGTATTCCCAAACACATGCAAATACATGCACATGCATACCACATACATCTAGATAGATGATAGGTAGATATTTGATCTTACAGTTCTTGACTATTAATGTGTAGATGTAGCACCACATTGCAGTGCCGAATGGTTGGCTACTCCTCATTTAAAAAGAGGAATTTCCCACTTTAACTTCGGCCTGGAATATTCTCATACTAACTGATGTGTGATTACCCTTTGTATGCTGTGAATACGACTGGATAATGAATAAAGAAAACTGGCTTGGCCTGATAGGATAGAACAGACTTAGGCGGGGAAAACTAAACTGAACGCTGGGAGAGAGAAGGCGGAGTCAGAGAGAAGCCATGTAGCCCTGCCAGAGCCAGAAAGTTGGTAAGCCACAGCCATGTAGTGATACACAGATTAATTGAAATGGGTTAAATTAATATGTAAGAGTCAGCCAATAAGAATCTAGAGCTAATGGGTCAAGCAGTGATTTAATTAATACAGTTTCTGTGTTGCTATTTCGGTTCTGGATAGTCAGAATGAACAAGCAGCCTCCTTCAACAACTAACCAAAACCACAAGCAAGGGCAGCAGGTCAGGTAGTAACCTGAGAGCCATGCAACAGGGAATGAGAGTAAAGGCTTGCTATTAGCCAAGGTTCTCAGTGGTCAAATGTCAACTTGGGAAGAGAGATTCATGCCCTATCAAGCCTCCACAGACAGTTCAAGGTACGGGGGGGGGGGTGGGGGGCAGGCTGCAGGGTGGCGGGTGGGGGAGGGGCTGCAGGGAGTGTCTCATGGAGAAGAATATAATGCAAGCCCTCCCATGATAGCTGCCAACCAGTGGCCCCTGAGCAAATGGCATGGCTTCGGGTCTCATGTCCACGCACAGGAACTTGGGAGCTCTCGTCATGACTCTGTGTCAAGTCAGGGATAGGACCAGGTGCCCAGGATAATGGTGCCTATGGGTGTGTTCACTGAGCGATGACCACACTCTAGCAGCCACAGACCTCCCAAAGAAGAACTGCAGTCTGCATGCTCACTTCCAGGGTGTTTATTTTGCATGACCACCAGGCCAGAATCCCACCCTCCCTGTGCCAGGGACAGCAGGGGCCAGCCCTCTTCCTCTAAGGGAAGGGCTTTACCACCTCCCTCAGCTCAACCATTATCTCTGGACCCTGAGAGGCTCCAGTCCTTTCCAGAAGTTTCTGAAACCTCCTGAGTGCAGGAATTAAAGGCATGCATCACTACTTCCTGGCAAAAAACTTGGTGTCTTAATCACACCCTGGAGCCCTGGCCAAGCCTGGCATTCAGAGGACACAGAAGCCCAGGGCATGGATGTCGTTTCCCTAGGTGTTCCATGGTCAACACTGCAGGCCAGGTCTGAGTGTAACAGAAGATCTGGGAGAGCCAGGCCATGCCAGGAGACTGCCGGAAGGAGGAGCTCCAACTGGCACCGGTGTCTAGTAACCACTACATGGTGGTAAAATGGCATCAGATCCACGAGGCAGGTAGGAGCACAGCCATCAGGAGCCTCGGTGGCAGTAGACATACAGAGTCCCTTCCCTCTGCTGGTAGTGCAGGGACAGTCGCAGACCTGGACAGCATTCCACCTGGGTCCCCTGGAGTATCTAATACTGAACTTTCCCATCAGTCCCTTCGGACCAAAGACAAAAGGCCACACGCTGGCCCGCATCCCCAGGACTCTCTCATAGTCTCTTCCCAGTTGGAAGCCAAGAAAAGTCCAGGGCAGTCATCTTGCCTACTGGGTGACAGACGCCTGCCAGCAACGGGGACATTCAAGTGTCCCCATCCCCAGTCTGCTCCGCTAAAGGCTGGGGAGCCCCCAGCTTCCCACAGAAGAAAGCTGCTAAGCGAGAAATGAAAAATAAAAATAGAAGCCCAACCTTCCGCAGAGGCATGATTATGAGAAATCAGAAAAAAAATCCAACAAGGGGGTAGGCTGGGTCACGACAAAGGCAGCAGAGAAAAGACTGAGGGGGTAACTACATTTATGATTAAAGATGCCTCTTCAGAAACAAACAGGGCTCCAGGCAACAATGTATGCAAATCCATGCAAATTACTTAGAGACAGTGAGGTGAGGCTTCTCCCGAGGCAAGAGAGGGGAGGGAGCGGCTTGGTGTGGCACAGACCTCCAGCTGCTACTTCAGACCCTTCTAGAAGTTACTCAGTGGAGCCACCACCATGAAGCAAGAGTCCTCCGTGGAGCAGGTGAAGCTGGTACACCCACCTCCTGTGGTCATGCTGTGTGGGGCTGACTCTGAATCCACGGACTGGCCTCCAGCTCTGTGCAACAGCCTCAAGGGGAAGCCTGGGTTTTGGAAGTGTTTCTAACTGTCCTAAAGGCGCCTCCTCCAGGAAACCCAGCATGGCTTCCTGCCCGAGCCTTCTGGTACAAGGGCCCTGTCTCCACTCAGATGTCATCTACCCACACCTGACTTTTCACCCCAGTGGTCTGAGCACCTTGGCAGGTCCTGCATGTCCCATGTCCCAGCAGAAGAAGCAACTTTAAGAGTTAGGACTCTAATATAAGGTGATAAAATCCAGTCCTGTCAACTCCCCAACAAGTCAGATTGCCTAATTTATAGCCACAGATAAGTTGTAAGGAAACACACCATCAATTCTGGTAAGTTATTAGGGAAGATTCACCCATGCCAAAATTTGGGGAATTATTGTTGGCCTTTGAGCCTCAGTTTCCCCCACTATGTCACGAGCGTGTGATTAGTTCTTTTGCCAGCTTGTTCTGGAGACAGAGGAGTAACTCAGTCATCAGACCACAGATATCACTGAGTAATGTGTGCAGGTGTCCCCACTAGGTTGTCTCCCCTTAAAGAGGGACAATGTTTGCAGTCAGGGTGTTTAAGGGAAGATATGACTGATGACCTTATAAGAAAGGAGATAGGAAAATAAGCACCAATAAATACGAGAATGCGGGCGGGGGGAGAAGGGTCACACTGTCTGAACAGCAGAAAGCAAGCCTTCTGAGGGACAGCCCGTCCATGCCGTGACCTCACGCTCCAGCCTGCAACTGAGAAGCAAGTTTGTGTTCTATGAGCCACAGGCCACATGTCATGACTGGCACAATTACCTGCCTCACAACACGGGGGCTTCCATGAAAGAAGAGAGCCACAGAGAAACCAGGGGTTGGGGCAGGCATGTGGGGAGAGGCACAGAGCCCACATGCAAGCCTTGGTCCACCCGAGCCTCTGCTGGTTCTTCTTCTTCTTCTTCTTCTTCTTCTTCTTCTTCTTCTTCTTCTTCTTCTTCTTCTTCTTCTTCTTCTTCTTCTTCTTCTTCTTCTTCTTTTTATACTCCATTCTAGGTTATTTTTTAATTAATTTATTTATTTATTAAAGATTTCTGCCTCCTCCCTGCCACCACCTCCCATTTCCCTCCCCCAATCAACTCCCCCTCCCTCATCAGCCTGAAGAGCAGTCAGGGTTCCCTGCCCTGTGGGAAGCCCAAGGACCTCCCACCTCCTCCCAGGTCTAGTAAAGTGTCTGCTGGTTCTTAACTAAAAAATGAGTTAGCTATACCTCACCTTGGAGGCTGAGGACCCGTTCCCTCCACAAGCACTGGCTCTCCCCCCCCCACACACACACACACAAACCTTTAGCAAGAGGCCTCTCCTAACCTGAGTAGACCTGGTTTCATTTTTCAGCATCTTAGGATTCATAGCCCTCAGGCTAGCCCCTGGTCCCAGAGAGGGGCTCACATAATGGCCACCGCCTGCTGCATATGTCAGCTGGCTGTCCATGGCCTGCCAGCTCAGAACCAGGCACGGAAGGATAGGAGAATGAAGGAAGGGCTGTGGTCCCCCGTATCACCTTGAACCTCTGTGCCACCGACAGCCCCAGCAGCTGTAATTAACATGATGCCACTGACATCTTAAATAATACAACGGTTATTATAAATAATATGCGCCTGATGAAGATCAAGTTATTTATAAAAGAATTAATAGCGGCATATGAGCGTGGGTGCCTGTTGAGCCGCAGGGACACTGTGGCTTCTGATCTGAATTTCTATGGGGCCTGATGAGCCTCCTTAAGAAGACAGACCTTGAAGTTTCCTCTGCTATTTGCAAACTAATTCCTGGTAATGAAGAAATTAGAGTGGAAAAGTCAGACTGGAGCTGGAGACAGAAGTGGGGGAAGAGACGTCTGGCTTGGGGTCCCATTCTAGTGAAAACTATGACCATGACCATGGTTGGCATGTTGGGAATGGCAGCCCAATGGGATAATCTATTAGACCCAAAGGCCAAGCCCTACCATAGGAATACGCAAATAGCATGTATCTTGGAAATGGGAGGTCACTGCAGGGGCCTCTGGAAACTGGATTCTGGGGATCCAACGGCATACCAGCTGTCCTCTCCCTTACCCTGCCACCACGCTCATTCTTGAGCCTAGATCCAGGACTTCCATGCTATAGGTCCTGGCTTCTGCAAGCTCTGCACCAGCCCTTCCTCCACCACTGAAGAAGTGTTGCCATGACTTGGGTGGGCTACAGAGGAAAGACAGTCATCTGGGCCGATGATAGTCCTGTCCAAAGTTGAGGAGTCATGTCTGGTGATAGCCTTAAGTCCCACGGCAGCACGGGTGTCCCACAGAGAAACAAAGAGCTCCCAAGCACATGTCTCCTCTGATCTGATCCTTGTCCTACCTGTGGTTTCCACCCTGCTGACCTATCTAACCCTAGCCTCTCCCAAGGTCCCTCCCCCCACCCCTTTGACTAGTTTTGACTTCCAGCTACAAAATGTCTAACCAGTGAGGACAAAGTTTTCAACAATGGGGCCTGGAGAGCACGAGAAGACCCTTGCCATTTGCTTCTTCCTCACTATAAAGTGGCGTCTACTTCCAGATTGCCTTGTCTCCTGGGCCAGCACAACAGAGGTGGGAGAACATCACCACAGAAATGAGGTCTGCCTGGAGTTGTTAGAAATTGAGAGGCCTGTTCCAGTCACTTGGTGTTTATCCACTGCTCTGTCTTTGACACGCTGCCTGACAAAGGAGATTCTTGTGTCAGAGAGGATCCTTGGCACGACCTGACCCCAGATGACACTGTCGCCTAACCATAGCGCCTGCCAACTGTGGAACCCCTCCTGAGACAAGGAGAGGTATGGGTCCAGACAAGGAGCTGTCTCTCTAACTGATGCCTTTAGGAGGGTGCCAGCTTGATCTCCATCATTCCCAGGGAGGTCTCTGCCCCATTTCTGGACCGGCCAAGAGGCTAAGAGACAAAGTAAGGATGCAGTGAGATGTGAACGGCCAGCAACTCCAGGCAGCACTCCACAATCAGACTCCTAACCAAGATGTTCCATCCCTGCAGTGTTTCTGCGGTGAGCGCTCAGCACAGCCCCTTCCCTGGGCTAAAGTGAAATACAGAGATAGGTGGAGACCCACAGTGGTGCTCGGCCAATAGGCAAAGGCCAGGAAGGAGAAGAGCCTACTCCTCAGAACACCCCTGGAAATCCTCACCTGCCCTGAGAATATCTCCATCCCCACCTGGTTAACATCCACTATACCAGGAACACGTATGGATGCTGTGCTGGCTCATGCCAGATCCTCCCAGGCCACTGGGCTAGTCCTCCCTGCATCAGGGCAGCCCAGGGCTCTGCTCCAGGACTTAGCTTCATTACCTCCCCTGCTGTTGTGCTCCGTGCCTCTCTCTTTGGGATGCCTGCTCAGCTTCATGCTGCTATTTCAGCTCACAACGTTTATAAAATTGCATCCGGAGCCTGGCACAGCAATGCAGAGCCAGCCTGCTCTGAGTCCTCAGACAGCAGCTCCTGAATGCTAATTGAAAAGTGATTAATTACCGCCACGCGCTCCACTCATGCGACTGCCACCCCTTGCTCTCCCACTCTCCCACCCCTTCCCCCGCCCTGGTGGCGCTGAAGGCAGTCGGAAAGGTGTGTGCTACGTGCTTTTGGTTCAAGCCAAACTGTTCTCAGTCCCATTGGTTTTCAAGAGGGTGAGCCCTGGGGCAGGAGCCCAGAGACCACTTGGGAGCAAATCTACACTAATCCCTCCCAGATTCAGGACCTCCAGTCTATCCTGGGAACTTCAGACTTGGTCTCCTGAGTACAAATCCAAATGTCTGTGACTGCTAAAACAGAAGTGTGTGTGTGTGTGTGTCTGTGTGTGTGTGTGTGTGTGTGTGTGTGTGTGTGTGTGTTGAGGGTCCCCACACAGACTCTTCATCTTCATCTTGTCTGCCTGGCTTCTCCCAATGTCCACCCCCTACCTAACTACTGCCCAAGTCCTATTATTCTACTCTACGGTCCTTTCCTGCCAGGACCCCACTCCATTGGTGCTGGGATACCCTCTGCCATCCATTCTGGTCACCCTCTGTTTACTGTCTGTTGCACAAACCTCATCACAGTCCCTCAAAGAGCTATCAGAAGCCAGAACAAGCTCCTCACTGCCTGTCTGGGCTCTCAGGATAAAACCCAGCCCTTCCCTGTTCCTGGCTTTGAACCCCCTCAGCTCACCGGGAAGGCATTGTTGGTAAATTCCTGGACCACTGACCCTAAGCAAACCGGAGCTCTCAGTGGAGACTGGGAATGCAAATGGGTGAAGTTTGCTGGATCAAGACGGGGCTGGGGGAGCCAGCAGACAATTCAGCATTAGCGGGGATCCGTGGGTTGATGGAAGACACAGAGCATCACCTGAGGAAGGCCCAAGGATGTGGAAAGGTCAAAGACAGACAAGGGATAGGAGAGGATCTGAGGGCTCTGGGTCAGATCCCATTTCTGTGTCTTGGTGTGAGTGGCTGCTGGACCCTTCTCCAGCTATGGTGAGAACCAGGAAGCAAGAGGTGGTGCTCCCATGTGCCCAACACTGCACCCCCACTACCATGTATCTCCACTTAGCCTTGCTGTTGGTGAGGATGGCCCTCCACAGCCTCCCCATCACCAGCATCTGAAACCCTGCCAGAAACACAACCTTTGAGGCGGTTTCCCCTCATTGAAATTCTTTCTTGACATTTGTATGACAGAGAACAGGAACAAAACAGCCAGGAGGGAGCAAACCCAGAGCCATGCAGACTCCTGCTGGGGGAGGCTGTTGAGGAAACTGAGCAGGACCTGACCAGCCCCCCTGCTGTGGGAGAAAGGGCACACAGATGTGGGGTGTGGGGTATCCCAATGGCAACCACCCCCACAAATCCCACCCTGACCTTGCCTAGCCCGCCCAATGATGCTGTTTTATGACTTGGGAAACTAAGCCTCTGAGGGGTGAGGTGACAGCTTTTCAGCCCTTGTGGGACATGTGTCTAACAGGTCTGTCTACACAACACACAAAGGGGAGACCCAATTGGCTGCTCCCCAGATTTTCTCATGGTCCTCAGCCCACCTGAGACTCACCTAAGCCAGTATGGTCAGAGGACCCAAGCTAAAACTGCCCAAGGAGGGTTTCAGTCCTTTGCACACAGAACCAGCTTGGCTCCCCAGGCTCAGTTTCCCCACTTGTTGAAAGAGGAAGCCAGTCTTCGGGTATAGGTTTCTGCGAGAAGCTTAGCTAGGCAGGGGTAAGAAAGTCCTGCCCAGGATTCCCAGGGTCCCAGAGAAGGCCAGACCTCTGGTTTTGGCAGATCCAAGGTTCCAGAGCAAGGATGCAGAGTGGTACCCCATGGGTTGTGGGAACCACCCTCCCATGGGTGTGAGTCTATGGTACTTGCTTGTGGTGATGCTTGGGGCTGAAACCCTCAGCCAGCAGCCCATGGCTGGTGTACAGCCACACCCTGATACCACCCAGATGGACAGCTTAGATTACCCACAGGAGTCCAGTTCTACAAGCACAGTTTCACACCCACAGCCAAATTCAAAATGAAGAGATGTGGAGGAGAAATAACCCAAGCCTCCCAAGGGTGAATCTGCAGAGAGGTTGACCCTATTCTTGCCTGGCTTGGATTGAGGGAGGTGGGGAAGGGAGGAAGGTAGGAATGAAGAAAGAGAGGTGGGAGGGAGGGAGGGAAGAAGGGAGGAGGGAAGGACCTTTCTGGGTGTCTATGGTCCACTCATTCAGGCCCAGGGTTGTAATTGACAGACCAACCTTTCTCCAAGCTGTGGTGGGAATTCACAGGGTCATTGAAGTGTTAGTTGCTGGCCCCGTAGGGACCATTTGGCTGGACAGGGTGAGGCAGGCACTGGTTAGGTCAAGTCACAAGAAATGGATTGTACATCCACAAACTAAAAGCCAACCCTTCCATTTCCAGGGACCCCATAACCACAACAGGGCCTGATTCCTTCCCGTGGGAGCTGTGGAGCTCCAGTATCCCACAGCAGAGAAGACCTGGGTGGACCAGGTGGTGACCGGAGGGTGACAGGCCAGAAATGCTGACTTGGGCCAGGGATGTTTACAGATACTTCTGTTTCCCCTTTCCCCTTCAGAGATTCCCATGTCCCACCCAGATCCACCTGCATTCTGAGTAAGTCCAGAAGGTTCTAGACCCTCTCTGCAGCTAACAGCTCATGTCTCATTGACATGTTTCAGGAAAAATGACCCTTGGGTGGACATGAGAAAGGGGGTCTTAGATGATGTCTCTCACTACGGACACTTAGGATATGACATCCTAAGTAGAACAACAACTACAGAGCCTCTGCACAGGAAACTGCCAGGGTCAGCTTCCCCAACCCTGTCCTGCTCAGGCAACAGTGATCTGAAGGACTTCAGCCTTCAAATGGGCCAGGGGGAAGGGAGGACGACACTGAGCTGTGGTCAACAGCACAGGATAAGCCACAGGGGCCACGAGTATTCTCAGAGAGCCCAGTTCCACAGGATCTGGGAGGATAGAAACTGGGAATTTCTCCCAGCTCTGTTGGGGACCAAAATGAGGCTGTAACCAGGAAACCTGAGTGATGGGACACAGGTTGGGGATGACCCAGGGTGTGATCTAAGGAAGCTTTGGGAGCAGGATTCCACAGAGAGCACACCAGGCCAGCAGACTCAGGGGCAAGAGGGAAGGCACAAAGCAAGAGGAGGGGACAGCTCAGTGGGAGCAGAGGAGCCAGGCCTCAGGTCACAGTCCACCTAGAACATCCAGGTGTTTACCACGCGCTGTGGCTGGGCTGGGCTGCAGGGTTAGAGACCAGAGTGACTCTGGGGACCCCAAAAGCAGGATAGAAGATGATCCCTGACGCCGAAGCCAGCACTCTGTAAAGGGCTAAGGACTGTGGGTAGAGGCAAGGGCAACGAGGTAGCAGTAACCACAAGGAATAAGTGGCCTCCGGTCCTCCCCAGACCCCGCCTGGAATGCTTATTCCTAGGCTCCATGGATAGGTGGGACACTTGCTTGTTTTTCTCGCTTTCCTTCGATACAATTATAGATTAATTAATTCTCACCAAGCAATATCTGACCTACATCAGCACCGCTGTAAGACAGCAGAGCCAGAAGAGAGACTCAAAGACTCATTCGGCTATATAAAGACAAGCGATCTATTTTAAAAGAAGGGCTTGTGCTGGAGTCCGCTGTTCCCAACAGCCTCGTTACATAAGGCTCGTTTAAAGGCAACACGCGCCCGCCTGCCCACGCGATTCATGGCTCAGTGGTTCTGAACACGAGGTTAATCGGCGGATTGAGTCTGGCCACACTGGAGGGGCTTGGCCAGGAAGCCAGCCTCCTGGGGAGGCAGACACAGGTTCTAGAGCTCTTCCCACTGCTGCTTGGGCACTCCCTCTCTGCTGCCTCCTGACCCATCCAAGCTGATCCACACCCTCGTTTTAATTGTGGGATCCTCGGGGTTATCAGGAACCCCATCTCATTCATCAGTGTGTCCCTGACACCCGGAGAGAGCCTGGGATGGCACAGGCAGCGGTGCTAATGGATTGAGCTGTGATGTTGCAAGAAGCTGCAGGCAGTGGGGGATGGCTCACACCTGCTGAGCACAGCAGCACAAGACTGTAGTGGAGTCGCTCAGTACCCAGTATTCCTCAAGACTGCTCTGCTTGGCAGGTGCTGCCAGAGCGGTGCACACCTCTGAGATGGTACATATATAACCCCTTGCCTTCCCCTTTTCTTGATATAGGCTAGAGATGAACGGAATTACTGTGAGGTCTCCAAGTCTGTGTTTCCAGCCTGGGACCTGCTTGTCTTTCTCATTCTTTTTTACATCTCAAAAAACCAGCTTGGTGTCCAAAAGAAGCCTTGAGATCAGGCCCCGGAGACAAAAGCTGAGCACACCAAGACCCATGAGTGATCTTGGGACCAAATCCCTGACCTGGCCATGCCTTCAGATGAAGCCTCAGCTGCAAACCCCACACACTGGGTTCTTGTAAGAAAGTGGACAGAATCGGCACCGGCTGCGCTAACCCACCGCATCTGGGCCAAGTTACTCAGTTGCCCCGGCTATCTGCCTTGCTTCAGGGGCAGAGAAACTGAGACTCAGCTCAGTTCAACAGTCCACGACAGCGCAGAACCACTGGCTCTGTACAGCACACGGATCTGGAGCTGAAAGACAGGGACAGGACCACGCTGTAGCCTGCTATGCCAAAGCAGATGAGAAGGGCAGCTACCCTGCCTCCAGCAGCCACGTGGCCCCTCCCTGCCTTACAGCCAATCTTCGCTCTTATCGTCCTGGGCTCAAAAGAAGTCACTACTTTACCCTGGAGTTTGATGGCTCAAGAGATACTCAAGAGAGGATTTGCTCATGTGGAAGCATCAGGGTTGAGTTCCCAGCCCCCTACTCCGGGTCACTGGGGACCTTCAATAACCCTGGATCATCCAAAAGAGGGGCTCTGCTCACATTTACCCTGGTTTCTCTGGGGGTCCTCCAGGCCTTGACTGGAGGTCGTAGAGGCTAAGCCTAGCCACAAGAAGCACAGTGGCTCATTTGCTGGGTTCACTTTCACAGTTTTCTAGTATTTGTGGAAAGAAAAAGTCAGGGACTTCCCACTAGCAATCAAGGTAGACACAGCATTCTAGGTGAAACCAAAGCGTACGACATTCAGTCATCAGTAATGGAGAGGAAGCAAGAGACAAAAGGGAAGCCTGAAGTCCCCTTGGGAAGGTGAGCGCCTTACTGTGAACACTCTCTGCCCCCACCCTCACCCCCAGGAAAGCCTGGAGCACACAGTCCTGGTCCTAGTTGGTCAGGTGCAGCACTGTTGAAACTGGAACCTTGAATACACTTGTCAACGGAAGCAAGACAGAGGGACAGACATAGACAAGAGACACCAGCAGTCTAAGCCAGTCCTCTTCCTCCTACTCCTGTGACCCCACCCCAGATAAAGTCTAGTCCCCAGAAACCTCCCAGTAAGGACGCAGAATCTCAGCATCCCGGGCTTTCGATCCCTCCCAGGAAAATGAGGAAAGCATGTCACGTGATAGCTATCTATCTATCTATCTATCTATCTATCTATCTATCTATCTATCCCACTACTCAGGTCTCTGAAGTCAGGCATGGCCAGCACCTGGCAAGACTGGGGCCACAGAGTCCCATTAGCAAGCTATCTTAGGTTCTCCCTCGGTGGTTCTAAAGTCAGAAGAGTGTAGCTACCAAGGACGATCCTTAGTCATGGCCATCCACATCACAGAAGCTGCTGGCCAGCCCCCTTGACAGAAAGAATTTAGAGATCTCAGGAGCTGTCAGAATCAGTTGTATTTGTCACACACTACTGGCTACTTATCCCTGACCACCCAATCCCAGAATCAGGCCATGCCAGCCATAGATTCTGGGTTCTAATGCGGGCCATTTGGTGGCCCTTCAATATGTTGCTATCCTGTCCTACAATTTCCAAATCTCCTTCCACCAAGCTCTGAGACAGAGACGCATGCTTGGCTGCCCTCTTATAGATGAGAGGCTGACACATCCTCTTCTATGTCCCACATCTGACTCCACCCTTCCAACCTTAGTCTTTCACGGGTTCTTACCCTGAAAATCGGTCCCTGAAGAGTTAGCACTGGATGTTCCAAGATTGGCCCTTGTTTTCCTTTTCTGTGTGACTACAGGGGAGTGACTTTGCCTCTCTGAACCACAGCTAAGTTCTGAAGACTCCCAGGGCCTGAGTCCTCCCAATTACACTGACAAAGGAGACCCCGTGAGATGCTGCAATGGCCCTGACTGTGAATAGCTCACCTCCGGCACAGAATTCACAAAAGTAAGATAAGCTTGTTTCACGGAGGTCCCAGCTGTGACATCTATCCTTCTGTTACTTCCTCCCTCTTCCCTCCCCTGTCTTTCTAGAACAACACTTGAATACAGGTGTCTTGTCAAAGTACCAATAAAACCAGGTTGATAGTAAGTGATAAGAGAATTTGTTGATTGGATTTCTTATTTTCTCTTCTGGTGCTTCCTGACACTTCAATTATTTCTGTTACAATTTTTCATAGAACGGTTCATAGATCGCTCAGGAACAAGTAACCTTTAAGCCTCCGGTTTAGCACATTCCAGTAATCCCCTTGGAAATGTCTCTGCTCATCCCCAGTGCTCAGGCTACATGAGCCACTGCACGCATTCTATCAGCAAATTACTGGTGGGGTTAATTCCGAGGTCAGATGAAGTGCAAACCTGACCAAGGTGCCCATGCCTTTGCAAAGTGTATGAGGAAATCCCAGGCTAGTTGGTGGTGGTGGGCATCATGGGTACAGCACAGACAAGCAAGAAAATCTGATTTTCACCAGAAGCTTTGGGCAAGGGCAGGTGTTTGGAGGGAAGGCTCCCTGTGACCAAATTGATTCATTCCAACAGGAATCAGTAACAAGTGATGGCCCATTTCGGTTCTCCATCGTCTCCTACTTGGTAAGATGGGTAGACACCAGCTTCCATCTAGTAGGAGGCCTAATAAGTCAGCAAGTGGAACAATGTTTGGCAAAGAGCCACTGTGGGTTTGAGGCTGGAAAACAGCCTTTATGACTGTTGGATCAGCATCCAACCATCATAGTCATCGTCATCAATACCATCACCTCACAAGTGGCTGACCCCACCACCAGCATGTCACTACTAACTTCTCATGATCCTCAGTATCAGCATCCCAACCATCACTTGCATTATCATCATTGTCATTGCTACCACAATTGCCACTACCATCACCATGACCTCATCACCACCAGTATCACCATTGATGCCATCACCATCACTACCACCATCATTACCAACAACCGCCATCATCACCATGACCACCATGCCCCCATCATCACCACTACTACCATCATCCCCATAGCTGCCATCATGACCACTAGCACCATCACTGTCATCACAGACGCTACAATCATCACAACCACAACTGTCATCATCATCATCATCATCACCATCACAACTATCACCCCGTCACAACCACCATAACAATCACAACCACCACTATTATTGATATTACCATAGCCACATCCACAACTATTATCAGTCTTCATTATCACTTTACTATTCCCCCATAGTCATCATCTTTACCATAATCCATTATTCTGACCATACCCATCTCCATCACACTAGCAGCTATTGTTCCTATAACCATAATTTCTACTACCACCATACCATATTACCACCATGATCACCATCGCCACCTCACAGTCATTATTCTTACCACAGCTGCTCACTGAGCCTGCAGATTCCTGGCCCACTAGGTCTTTCCATACCTGGCTTCAGGTCTCTGCGTCCTCAGAAAGGCACCCACTAGCAGCTTTCCCCACTAGCTGCCTGCAACCCTTCTGTGTTCTCAGTGCACTTCCCAAACCTCACTGACTCCATCCCCTCTTCCCTCTTCTCCTTTGGAGAGAGAATCTCTGGGGCCTAGAATGTTGTGCTACAGAGATGATCCTCAGGAAAAATGTTCAAATGAATAGATGAACAAGAACTTCCATAGCCCCCTTCAGGCTCCAGGTCTGAGCATTCATATTTGGATGGGGACTGAACTATTCAAGGCTAGATAAGGGACCCCTTGTCAATGTGTGTCTTCTTTACAGATGGAGACATTGGGCTGCGGGATCCAAGGATCCCATGAAAGCCAGCCCTCTGCCTCTGCATACAACAATGGTTCCTACTGGCCCCACAGCTTCCTCAGCTGCCAAGAGTGTAACTCTCCCTCTGAAGTGCATGCCAGAGATAACCTAGCAGTAACAAACTGTGGGATCAGGATGAGGATTAGAGAGACTATTGTTCTTCTGGAGAAAGCACTGGCTCCAGGGGCCTGGGACTATGGGAAAGGTCCAGGAGGCCAGGGCCTATATGAGGCCTCTTGGGCCTGGGACCTTAGGGAAACTTCTGGAAGGAGACTCAAAGCTTCCAAAGCACAATATTTCAAGGGAAAGCAGTGTCTCAAGGAACAGAAGCAACACAGTAGCTAGCCTGCACAGGGGAGGGCCTCATTAGAACAGTTCCTTCGCCTTCTAGGCCATGATGAAAGAGATTACAAGAGGATAAGAAGCTGGGACATTTGTTGTGCTTGTTCCTCTGGTATGCCTAAGGCCCATTGGGGCTTTTTGTCCCCTCAGGTCCTTTCCTCTGCATTCTGCCAGCCAGCTTCCATCTGCTTTTCTGTCTCCCAGGGCCTTGATCAAGGCTCTGTAGCCAAAATTCTGGGGAGGATGGGAAGGAGCACTAGGGGTATGGGGAGGAGCGCTAGGGTTGATGGGGAGGAGCATTGGTGTGGATGTGAAGGAGCACTGGGTGGATGGGGAGGAGCACTAAGGGAGGGACAGATGGGGAGGAGCATTGGGGTAGGTGGAGAGGAGCACTGGGTGGATGGGGAGGAGCACTGGGGTGGATGCCAAGGAGTGCTGGGATGGATGGGGAGGAGCATTCTATATAAACAAGTAACATCATGTGAGCAGGAGAAACTGAGCTAAGGATGGGACAGCCAGGCTGGGTACCCAGAAAGCATCTGACATTGGGCAGCTACCCCAGTGCCTCTCAGGAGCTGCCAGTAAGAGGCTAGAAAGAGGTCAACTGGCTACCTCAACCGGGAGCAGACAGGAAGCATTTCCCATGAGCCCCTCTGCATGCATCACACATCCATCTGCTCACCAGGCAAGGTGTCCCACAGTGCTGATTCTATGGCACCCAATCCTTTCTTCAATCATTCACTTGTAGCTACTGTCAGGAAACTCTGCACATGGCGTAGACTGGTGCATCCAGAGGCCCCTAAGACCACCCCCATTCCAACCTCCTCCTCAGGCTCTGTCCCCTTCCAGGAAGGTCCTGATGCAGACACACAGCCCTGGAGGTGACAGGTCAGCATTTGTCCCTTGGGCTCATGTCTTCACCCCCATCTCCAGCCAGACGCGAGACAATGTCTCTTGTTGGAGGAGTAAGGGTCTCTCCCTCAGCTTGAACCCCAAATGTGGGGACCTGACATAACCTCTTCCTGAGGAAAGGCCAGATGTGGAGTTGCACAACCTTCCATCATCCACTGGGGAACATAGACCCTGCCTTTCCCACTCTGTCTCACAATGGGCCCTCCCTGCCATGTTGGGGACAACAGCAGAGGCCCCTTGGAAGCTCATGTTCTCCCACTGTTGTGAAGGCCTCTGTGACTTAGCCCGAGCCACAGGAGGACAGTGGAAGGGAGAGACGGGACAAAGCATAGGATGTCAGCCTCCATGGTCATTTACCCAGGCCATAGGGTTCAAACTAAGCCATTTCTGCCCCAACCCTGGTGGGACCCTGGGTGTGAGCCTGGGCAGATCCTGGCAGAATTCCTGGGAGTGACACCCATCATGCCTTCACACTGCCCTTATGCCTCTTCCGGAAATCGGTGAGGCACCTGTGAATGGCCAACCTGGGAGGCAGATAGGGATGTGCCAGGCCCAGGCCTCACCCTCACGTCCCAGCAGTTTGATGCTCTGTGGAAGTAGATGGTGGCAGGGATGGGGCTGCAGTTCTGAGGGTGCCTTAGCTCTGCAGCATGCTGGGCTGGGCCTGCCAAAACGAGCCGGGGCCTTGGGGGGCAGGCAGGGACAGAAGAACCATTCCAAAGGCAAAAATAAATGGGATACTTATTTCTGGCACCTTTTATAGATCCAAAGTCACTTTGTTAGCTTAAGAATTCAAAATGTATAATGCATGGCTGGATTTGTTCATGAAATCATCATGTTTCGGTCTATTTAGAGAAAGACGGCCCGATACGGACGGGAACTTCTCTCTAAGCTTTTTTAAAACTTTTTGGTGGGGGAAGGAGGCCATATGAGATGTTAAGAGTCAGAGGGCAGGGGTCAGAGGGTGGTGCTAAGGTAACCCTTCCACTTACCCTGTCCTCAGAGTTCTCAGGCCTGCAACAGAGGGAGAAGAGTTTGGTCTCTGTGCACAGGCAGATGCCCATGAGTTTCACATCCAGTACCCTGGCCCCACCCTTGCCCAGGTCTGTCCCCCTTCCCACCATAGGGGATCATCTGACAACTGTCACCCAACAGTCAGAGAGCACATGCTAAAGGACCTGGTTTCCCATCACCGCACATGGCAGGATTTCACAGGACAAAGCTAACTTAGCCTTTGGCCTAGCAGTGAGGCCTTTGGGGTCAGCTCCTATGAAGGTAATAGTTGGTGGATCCCAATGGTCCAATATCTACAATTCTATGCATTCATCTAAAGACACTGTCTTAGCCAATGTTCTATTGCTGTGAAGAGACACCATGACCACAACAACTCTTACAAAGGTAAGCATTTAATTAGGGCTAGCTTACAGCTTCAGAGGTTTAGTGTCCATTATCAGCATGGTGGGAAGCATTGTGGCACTCAGGCAGACATGGTGCTGGAGAAGGAACTGAGAGTTCTACATCTGGATCAACAGGAGCAAGAAGAGAGTAACACTGGGCCTGGCTTGGGCTTTTGAAACCTCAAAGCCCACTCCCAGTGACTACTTCCTCCAACAAAGCCACACCTCCTAAACATTTCAAATAGTGCTTCTTTCCTAATCATTCAAATATCTGATCCTATAGGGGCCATTCTTATTCAAAGCACCACAGACACTCACTAGGGTCTCTTGAGTCTCTTCCAACCATACTGCACCTTCCCCAGTGGGTGGCCGTTGTCCTCCCAGGAGAATCATGTACCATAAACCTACCATTAATGATAATTGAGAGCAAGTGATCTCTTGCTGATGAGGTAGAGGGTATTCATCAATGCCCAAAGCATTGCCCCAACACCAGAGTCATACTCCCCTACCCCATCCCACCCTCACACCAGATCCCACCACAAGTGCCCCCAGAGGACCAAATGGCCAATGGCCATTGCTATAGATCTACCAGATGCCAAAACTGGATACTAAGGACAAAAGTCTTGGAGCAGGAGGAAAGGACAGAGTTCCCCTACACCGCATACATGGAAGGGTGAGTGGGGTGGGGCATATGGGGCAAGGAAGAGACCCAGGCTCTCCACCCCCAAAGAACAGGTCAGCACTGTCTGCAAGGCCTGGGAGATTGAGATGAGTGAGTGTCTCGGCCATCTGTCTTGTCACTGCACTTGACTGGTAGCCAAGTGGAGTTACATCAGTCCCAGGAGGGACTGGGTCCTGGAGGAAGTCCCTTAGATGCTGAGCTGAGGGCAAATGTCAGAGCCAGTGGGGCAGAGTGCACCAGCTACTCAGTCCCTGCAGAGGAATCAGTTAGGCATGGCACAGGTGCCCAGAAATGACCTAAAGACTGCGAGGTAGGGACTCATGGCTCCAGCTGATCATGGGAAAGAGGAGTCTCATGACTATTCGTTGAGAACTGGAACAAGAGATGGTATAGGAAGGCATGGCTGGGACCTGTCACAACCAAATGTCTACAAGAGACCCGAAGTACCCTGGGTCCTCTCTTCCTTCGGTACTCCCAACTACTCCCTACCTGAGGACTTCCAGAAGTGTCTTGTGAGACCCTCATCCAGGTTCCCAGGTCCCCACAGGTCTCTAGGATTCCCATCCCTGGGGGCTCTCGGTATCCCTTGCAGAGCCCATCCCCTTCCCTGATGCCCTTAGCCCTCTGCCCTGGCATTCTGTCCTTTTCTGTTTTGAATCAAGCTCCAGCCTAGAGTGAGAACAAGAAGGTAGCTGGAGGAGGCTGGGGTTCACCCTCACCTTATGCCTCCAGATTCCTGGGAGGCAATTCAAAAATCTCAGCCAAACTTCCTCACTGCTAGTGGAGCACCCTGGGGGTCAGACCTCCTCCGTGCTCTCCCAGGCTTTGTAGGTGTTTGATGAGTGACTGAAAAGTATCAGAAGTGTTGGTTACTTTTCTCGATGTTCTAATCAAACACCGTGAGAAAAAAGGATTATTTGCGCTCCCAGTTTGAGAGGACAGTCCAGCATGGCAGGAAAGACATAGTGGTGGAAGTGCGCCACATGGCACCTTCACTTAAGACAGCAGAGAGAGAAGGGTTGAGTTCGCTTTGTCCTGTTTTTGTTGTTTTGTTTTTTTTTGTTTTTTTTTTTTTGAGACAGAATTTCTCTGTGTAGCCTTGGCTGTTC
Organism: Microtus pennsylvanicus; assembly: GCF_037038515.1. NCBI lineage: Eukaryota > Metazoa > Chordata > Mammalia > Rodentia > Cricetidae > Microtus > Microtus pennsylvanicus. Next base: position 3,247,811 of record NC_134580.1, read on the forward strand.
TGAAACTCACACTATAGACCAGGCTGGCCTCATACTCACAGAGATCCATCTGCCTCTGCCTCCAGAGTGCTGGGATTAAAGGAGTGCACCACCACCACTGGCTTTGCTTTGCACCTTTTACTCAGTCTGGGATCTGAGCCCATGGGCCGGTGCCCAGGACAACAGGGTGTGTCTTCCTACCTCAGTTAAGTAGTCTAGAACCTCCCTCATGGACAGACCCAGAGTCTTGTCAAGGTGACTCTAGATCCTGTAAAGAACAAATCTATATTCTCCATCACAGGAGGGATGTAAGCGGTACAATGTCCCTTAAGATGTAAAGAACCAATCTATATTCTCCATCACAGGAGGGCTGTAAGCAGTACAGTGTCCCTTCAGATGTACCTTGTCTCTAGCCATGCCCTAAGAGTGTTTACAAAGCCCTTCCTATGTCCAGGGAGCAGGGCAGAACTTCACATCTTTGCTGAGGAAGGGACACTGGTAACACCCATGACAAGCAATGGAAGCAGGATTCCTGTGCAGGTAGCTGCTGCTGTCCTTGCATTTCGGTGGGTGCAGTGAGCATGCTTCCTCCCAGCAGAAGGGGACAGAGATGACCATGGCCATCGCCCTGCACTTGGGGTCCCTTGCTATCATCACTGGAGCACTCTCGGGAGGGATGGGGGACCTCGGATGGGTCTCGAAAGAGAGGCAGGATGAGGGGGTCACTACAAGCCAAGGCCTAAAGACAGCCCTACAAGCTGGAAAAGTAGGAAGAAACTTTCCTGGGCTTTGGAGGCCTCCAGCTACCCCCAGGCCTTCCTCAGCCCTGAATAGTCATTTTGGACCTCTCTGCACCCAAGAGCCAAGAGAAATGAATACACACTGGGTGAGGTCAGGATGTTGGTGGACATTCTGGCCATTCATCGAGCAGAAATGAGAAAAATTAATGCCGTGGTTCAGCCCTCTCCTCAAGGCCACACTGCAGAAGAGACACACGGCCAGTGTCCTCGGTACCTGCTCCATCTGTTGAGATGCACTGGCCTGATCTACACCAAAAGGTGACCTCAGAACCAGCATGTGACTCCAAGACCGTGGGCTGTTATTGGTGACAATGACATGTTTCAAGCTGAATATTAAAAATATTTTTTGCACAGATGTAGCAGGACATTGAGAATGGTTGAAATCACATGAGCCACAGGAACAGCCAAGCGCTGTGCAGACTCCAAGTCTGGTGGATGGGGAGGGATGGAAAGAAACTGCCCTGGTTACCCAGCTTATCAGAGATGCTTCCAGCCTCTTAGCCAGGGATCCTCAGCAAGATGAGGACAGAAAGAGTCCTCTTGGGTCGAGGAGCTTCTACACCTCACTCCAGAGTCTCGGCTGCAGATTTGCTTGTGGGTGGGAAGGGACAGCAGTGAGTTCCTGTGGCCAGGACGGTTCATGTTGTCCACCTGCTCTGCTCTGAGCCTTGATCACAGATACACACTGAGCCTTGATCCTGCTCACACACTGAGCCCTACTCTTGCTCACACACTGAGCCCTTACTCTGACCATATGTTAAATTTTTGTCCCCTCTTCCTCATCCTATACAAAACCTAGGTCACAAGCCTTGTTTCAGATTGGTCCCTGACCCTACTAACACACTAAACCTAGGCTCTGATCATAGGCTGTACACTGAGTCCCTGCCTGTCTTTAGTTAGTTCTCCATCTTGGGAGGGAGACTCTCCCAATGCATTATGGCCCAACCCTTACTGGGTGCTTTTGAGCTTGGCCTGGTGGGCTCTGAGCATGCACAGAACACCCTTGTCAAGTGTCATGCATAAGTGATACATCCTTCCAGCCCTAGCTCTGGTGTTAGAGGCCCCGCTTCATTACTGTGTCCTTCCATTGACTATACTGCTCCCTGTCTCCGTAGGCCCTGGCCCATGCTGGTGCATGTAGAAGCATGTGTGTGAAACAGAGCCCTCCTAGGAAAGAGGTTCACTCTGGGTATCATGGGACAAGAAGGTTGCAAAGTCAGCCTGTCTGGTTGTGCAGCCGCATCTGTTCCCGGGTGGTTGACATGAAGGTGTGATGAGGGTTAATGTTGACTGTCAACTTGACATGATCTAGAATCCCTGAAGAGACAAACTTCTTCGGGCGTCTGCAAGGGGGTTTCTAGCTGGGTAAATTGAGGTGAGAAGACCCACTCTAAAGGTGGGAGACACAGCAGGACAACTCCATAGTCCAGGATTCCAGACTGATAAGAAGGAAGAAGCAAGCTGAGCGCCAGCGCTGATATGACTGACAGAATGCAACCAGCAAGCAGCTGCACAGTGAAACCTTGAACCACACTAAACCCTCCCCTCCACGGCCAGGTATTTCATCACAGCAAACAGACAAGTGACAGACACATGAAGAAAGTAGCTTAACTTCCACGGCTGTCTTATCCTCGCTGCAATAAGATGATGAAAGTACTGATTCCGGGTTACAGAAGCTCACTGGAGAATGCCCAAGTCACCAATGGCAGTGAACCCTTGCCACTGCCTAGGCCCACCAACATGCCGCATCCTGCTCCTGACCCCATATTTTCCCACATTGGCCTCTGGCCTCTTCCAAATGCCTTCTCAAGCCCCCTTGGTGTCCCTACCTCCCTTCTAGGTCACCTTCCCATTCTCAGACCCTAGGGTCTGGGGATAAGCCCACACTGTGACCCACATGGTGAAGGGCTGGAGCTCCAGCCACCCACCGAGGTTCATAAATCTGCCCCATTCCCCTCAAGCCAATACAAGCCAGGAGCCTGAAAATCCAATATATTTCATTTACAAGCTGGTCTATTACCCGATTCATAACAGATCTGTCACCCTGAGGGATCAATGCATCCGGAGGACGCCACATACATAACACCTATGTGTAATTGGGTTCCAGCTCCCTGGCATCTCACTGTGCTGCGGGACCCTGGGGAGCCACTCACCCTCTTCAGTAGGGGGTAGAAGGAGAAAGGGAATAGCTCTAGGTGCAGAGCAGCCCAGAGGTACAGCGTGCGGGGACGGGGGAGTGTCTCAGCAAGTCCAAGTGGGCCGGTCACCAGGTCCGAAGCCTTTCTGACTCTGCCTAGCGTCCCAGGCCTGGTTAGCATGGAGTCCCACCACTACAATGTCCCCCCGAGACAGTGCTTCTAGCCCGTGGGTGACCCAGCCAGGTCATTACAGATACCACTGTTTTAGAAAGACACACGGAGTCATGGTTTTCAGGCACCTGCAAGAGTCACTCCGTCACCTACTCAAAGCCCAGAAGGACATGCTTAGCCTGTTTGACAAGAGAGGAGTCTGAAGTCCCTTCCCCAGGTTGGCCCTCCAGCAAGACACCACACTGTACCTTAAAGGGAATAGAAAGGTAGGCACAGCCCTGCCTGGTATGAACTGGTCTGTGGATGCCAGTCAAGCAAGGGAAGGAGGTTGGTGTACATGTCATGGCAGAAGGTGGCACAGCTGGCCTTGAGTTCAGAAAGCAAGGGCGGAGTCTCTCATAGCTGTCATATTTGAGGGTCAGAAACGAGAACAAATGGCTGAGAGCCTGTCCCACATTCGCTGTACCTGTGGATGGGACTTCTCTTGTCCTCTCCAGGTTCCTGTGGCTCACTGTCCTAACCATCAGACCTATGGTGGCCCTATGAGGTAGGGCTACAGGCTGGGTATTTCCGCACCCCCTTCCTTTGTTCTATAAGCCTGGAGCCAGGCCTTAGCGTTGGGCCCCCTGGAGTTCCCTCACCTGGCACATCCCTTCTTACCCCACTATTGATTCTGATCACAAATGTGACACCCAGTAGTGGAGGTAGCATCTCAGCCTCCTGGGGATCTATGTCCCAAAATAGGAAGAGAAAAAATGCTCAGTGTGCAAGAGTTTTTCAGGCTGAGATGGAGTCCTCAGGGCCACATAGATTTCACACAGAAATGTATTTATTCCTGGGGCTGCCACATAAATAGGCTTGGGGCTTGGGAAGCAGCAAATCCTCCTATCTGGACAGGATAGAAGGAAATGGGGCCTTTGGGACTTGGAGATCAGAATGCTGGAATCAATCAGGCAGCAGTTGACCCTGAGCAAGTAAGAATGACCCCGTGCCTTAGTTTAAGAAACTGTCAAAGGGGATTCTTGACTCCTTCCAGTCTTCCTCTATATGAGTACAGGCATCTAGTCATCAATAAAGACTGTTCAGGTGATCATATTATTATTATTATTATTATTATTGTTATTATAACAATGATTTAATCTGTGGGGACTCATGGTAAGGGCTGATAAGATGGTTCAACAGGTAAAGGCACCTACAAGCAAGTCTGACCAACTGAGTTCAACCCCTGAGACCCACATGATGGAAGGAGACAATTGGCTACCACAAGCTGTCCTCTGACCACCTCTCTCAAGCCATGAGAGGTATATATGCACACACATAGGCTCAAGAATGACAGTCCCATGCAGGCTCTAAGCAGATCAGAATGCCACAGCTTTGGGGGCCCAACTCACAGGCAGAGAAACTGAGGCCCAGGTTTTGTTCAGTGGCACCACTGACGTCACTCAGATGCTCAGAGTTGACGGAGGCTTCAGCTGGTCTTCCTAGTGGAAGTCTCCTCACAGCCACAAGCAGGGTCTCCCGTCTCCCCACTTACTCTGCTCATCTTGGCCCCAGATCCCACACTGATAGCGGGAGCTTCCTGGCACCTCCAGGTGCATACAGCAGGTCACTCAGGAAGAAAGACAGCAGGGAGTTGATGCTGTGGGTCTGGCAAGTGACTGGCAGCTACTGAGCATGGCATCCCCGAGCTATGGCAATCCATTATCCTTCTCAAAGCTGATGAGGGCGAGCATGAGGACAATTAGTCTCAGAATTACTGGTGGAGGAGAACGGTAAGAGAAAAATAAATTAAAAAGAAATCCATTGGAGCTGTAACTGTAATACAGTGTATCATAGTCAATTGAATCGCAAATACAAGCTGGTCCCTTGTCGATTGATTTCAGCGAGTAAACAATTTAGGTATTTAAATTGGCAATTTGAGGGGGAAGGAGGCGGAGTTGGCTGAAGAGAGAATTGGAAGCATCATACTAAAAGTTGGCACAGGTCTGACTGCTCCTTGGCTGCTCCGAGCTTCTGCCCATCGGCTGGGCACTCCATCTAGAAGTCTTCATAGACCCCAGTCAGAAGTATGGCCACCTGACCCAGGTGATGGGTCTCTCTCTCTCTCCTCTACACTGCATCTCCCACAGCAGACACGGCTTCTCTGTTCCCATGTGTCTTCCTCAGTACTGTAGCTTTGACGCCATGTATCTTCCTCAGTACTGGAGCTTTGACGCCATGGCTCCTGCTTTACTTCCTGAGTCAAGTCCAAGTGTGCAAGGGGGCTCAGAAGGTGGAGGAGAGAACTAGAGGGGGGATGGAGAAATGGATGAAGGGCAGAGGAATGAATGGACATGTGCGTGAGAGGAGGGAGGAAGAGATGGAAGGAGAAATAGAGGACAAGATGTCTGGAGAGATGGTGGAGGGATGGAGAGATAGATGGAGGAAGAGATGGATGAAAGGGTGAAGGGAGAGGGGGAGAAATGGATGAAGAGATGGTGAAGGAAGGCAAGGAGGGAGATATATATATATATATGTAGAGAGGATGGATGAAAACAGAGGGCGGTATGGTGGGTGAATGGATAAAGGAAGGAATAGGGTAAGGATAGAAAAATGGAGGGGAAAGGGAAGAAGAAATAGATAATAGGATGGAGAGAGAGAGGGGGAGAGAGAGAGAGAGAGAGAGAGAGAGAGAGAGAGAGAGAGAGAGAGAGAGAGAGAGAGAGAGAGACCAGGTTTTTTCTTTCGGGCCACCAGCCAGCTACCAAATCATGACACGGAGACTTCTTATTAGTTTTGAATGCTCAGCCTAGCTTAGGCTCATTTCTGGCCCAGGTTCTCTCCTCCTTCTTCCCTCTCTTCCTCTCTAGAATCTAGATTCCTCCTCCTACTTATTCTCTCTGCCAGGCAGTCCCAGCTATCCTTCTCCTGCCTAGCTATTGGCTGTTCAGCTTTTTATTAGACCACTCAGATGCCTTAAGAAGGTAAGGTGAAACAAATGCAACACATCTTTACATAAGTGAACAAATGCAGTATAAACAAAAGTAACGCATCTTTGCATAATTGAACAAATGCAGCAAATGAATCACACCTTTACACAGTTAGAGTAATATTCTGCAGCATAAGCAAATGTAACACATCTTTACATATTTAAATATTCCACAACAGAATGGTGGGTAGGTAAATGGATTGGTGGGAAGAACAGTCAATAAGATGAAGATAGATAGATAGATAGATAGATAGATAGATAGATAGATAGACAGACAGACAGACAGACAGACGTGGGGTTGAAGAAGTGGATGGATGGAAAGACAGACATGTGGCAGGTTTTCAAGGCTGATGGATATTTTATGAGCTGTTGTGAGAAGGTAGCCATCTCTCACCTATAGAAACTTATGGGCCTAAAATTCCAGGTCCTTCCTTAGTTTCCAACCAAGAAACCACTTAAAGTCAAGAAGATAAATGATGTGGTGGTAGCCTACAGGTCTTGGGATAGTCTCTCAGCTGAGAAGAGCTCTGAGAAGCTGGTGTTGTCCTGCAGGCCAGAGGGAGGGAGCTCCCTCTCCAGCCAGAGCACACCAGACCCCTTCCCTCCCACCTCCCACCCTCTCCATCTCCAGGACTGACAGTGTGGTAGAAGATCATTTCCACTCAAGGTCACAGTCACAGTGCTGCTGAGCTAGGGCTGAGAAGGCCACCCAAGAGAACATAACAGGTAGATGGCCATGCAGGCAGTGACACGTGGACAACCCTGACTACCAGAGAGAGAGGCCGAGCCATGGGAAATGAGTAAATGGAACTCAGGCCTCCTGGACCCAGTGTCAGTATCCTGGGACTTGCATTCATGAAGGAGCTCCCATCACATCCCCACTGGGGATGCAGGGACAGAAGAACTTCAAGGATCAAATTTCCCCACTATACTCTCTTACCTCTCTCCCACCCAGAGGTGGCATGTAAACAGAGGTTTCCCTGTCCTTCCCTGTCCCAGAGCTACTTCCAAATAATCAGGTGACTTCTGATTCCCGGCCACAGAAAGGATGCAGAGTCAGCAGGCATCCCTGCCTGGAATGCCAGTCACCAGGATGTGAGGAAACCTGGCCCACATGGAGAAGCCACCTGCAGAGTGACTACCCACAGGCTCCAGTTGGCAGCCAGCCTCAACCAGGTGGTATATAACCAAGTGACACTCAGATGAGCCCAGCCATAATCCTTTGGGTCACCTTAACCAACGTTAGAAGAAGCAGAAGTCAGCTGATCCATACCACGCTGCTGAAGTGCACAGAAATGTGAGCAAACTGAGCCCACTTAATTGAGATAGTTTGTTACACAGCACACTGTAACAAGAACAAGTCCCCACATCTTCCTCCTCAGCTGTGTCTTTAATGTTCCTGCCATTTCTCCAGGTTCCATTCTCCATCCTCAACATGACTCAGGCTATGGCAGTGGGGGCTACTGAAACTCAGCATCATGGACAGGTGACATGGAGCAGGAGTGGGGGGGGACGCCAGATCTTAATCCTTTGGTGAGGATGTGGCTATGAGCATGCAGTGTTTGTATTTGGTCGCTGACCTGAGTTATACCATGTCAAGTGGAGGCATGAGAATCATCAGGGATCTGAACGCATGGAAGAACATGTATATATGAGCATTAGCAATCAAGAGGGGGTCTGTAGTAGGCATCTGAGAGCGGGTCTTACCTTGGACCTGTGATCTCCTGTTGTTCTCAGGAAGCCAGGCCCAGCAGACATCCTCGCCGCTTGTCTTGGCCCCAGCATGGCTTCTCTGAGCTCTTCCCCAACCCCAGTATATTTAATCCTTCACTGGAGTTGTCTGGAGCAGGCTACTGACACCAGTGGGCTCTGGCTGAAACTGGCTGTCCGAAAGGTTGAGCCCAGATCAGGTCTAGCGAGGCTGGCCCTGGAATGACCACAGGTCATACAGGTGGGCATATCAGAGTGTGGAAGTCAGCATGGTCACCCGAGTGGGTCAGAGTAGGAGAGAGAGGCTGGTGCGGTCAGTTGGACAGGTTAAAGAAAAGAACAATGTGGTTCCCTGGGCTGTCAGAGCAGAAGGTGGGTGTGGTCTGTGGGGCAGGGAAGAGAGCGAAGGCCCGGATGGGGTAGTGGAAGAGTGAAAGAGAATCCACGAAAGGGCTCTCTAGGGTTCCTCATGGCCTTGAGGTGAGATGGGAGTAGAAACTGGCCTGGGTCACCTTCAGGTCCTGACAGTAGATTCCAAGCTGATGTCAACATACAGGACACGGAAGAGACCTAGCTGTAGGGAGAAACTAAATCCTTCCAGAGGGTTTCAGAGAGAAACCCAGTGGCAGCTGTAGAGAAAGTAACTGAGTCAGGGTAGATGGTTCTTGAGGTGAGAGCAAAGAGTGGGCAGAGGAGCTGCGTGGGATAGAAGTGGGCTCAGCATGACCAGTCCTGCCCTGTGTCCCTCCCAGTGGTATCAGCCATGGCTCTGCCCAGGCACAGTACCTCACCGGGATGCTCAGATCCCAGCAGCAGTCTGCCTCAGCAGGATGGGGCCTCTCAGCCACTATCTCTAAAGAGAAATCTGACCACACGGAGACCTGGAGGAAGCCAAGTTGTCCATCCATCTGGCTTCCATGAGGTCTGATTCCTACTTGACCACCCTCGACCTTCCTGAGCAGAGAGGATTCACTCCAAGATCCAAGATCTTCTACCTGGCCCTCAACTCACCCACTGACTAGGGAAAGGACATGGCAGATACAGGCTGCATAGATTTTACTGGAACCTTGCTGGCTGACTAAGGCGAACGGAGCATATGGTGGGTAAGTTGGATAGGAGAATCTGGCTGCCTGGTTCCCTTGGGGTCAGCTTGGGGGTGTACAGGTCCTACAGCTGCTTTGGTCCTTACCCCAGGTGGCTCAGCTGGGGCCCTTGCCAGTGAGACTATTGCACCAGAAGCACTGGAATGTCTCTAGCTGTCAGTTATGAAACTTCTTGACAGCGGGTCTCGCGGCAGAGTCCTTGGGACTGCTGCCTCATAAAAGGTTCCAGGCCTGGCCAGGTGACAGAATCCAAGCTGTACACTCTGCAGACCCCTGTCACAATACTCTCACTGGTACCACCCATCTCACCGGGAGGAAACAAAGCTTGGTAAGAAGTGGGTAGGACTGAACAACACTACACCATCCATGGCCAGTCAGAGAGGAGGGCAGGAGGGTCCCTTGAGAGGAGGGGACGCAAGGAGGAGGCCGCAGATACCTCTAGGCTCTGCAGGGGGACTCCCACTAGGGAAGCGTCTCTTATAAACCTGCTAGTTTCCAACACATGCTCTCCCCATCTCCAGTCTCCTCCCAGATCCCTCCTCCTCCACAGCCTCTCTTCCCTCCCAACACCACTCCCCTGGTCCACCAGGTCCAAAAGACACACAACCCACTCTTGGTTCCCATCACACTTGTCTGGCCTGTCACTTCTGGACCCGGTGTGTACAGCACAGGAAAGCCCACCCCACACTTGGTCTCCGCCTCCAAGAAGACTGGGGTGGTGGCCAAACTTCTGCCTGCTTCGATGATTCCTCAGGGAGCCTCTGTGGTCATCGCTCATGTCAGCCTGAGCCTGGACTGTCCCCACACCAGATGGGGACCCCAGGTAAGGCTCCCTCCTGCATGCCTGGACAGCCACATTGCTCTGGGCCTCCTGCTGCTCCAGATAGTGGAGCCTGAAGGTCATCCTGACACTCCTGACACCTCAGGCCTGAAGTGGGAGGGGTGCTGGGCTTAGCCTGGCAGCAGCAGCTGTGCTTGTCAGCACTGTCCTGCCCTGCCCTCCTGCTGCCCCTCACCTGAACTTCTTACCCGGCAAACCTGCTCTTCCAAGTCCCCCCAGAAGTGCTGACAGGGCAGGGGCTGGGGGCAGTCAGCCTCAGCAGGTGTAGGAAGGCTGGGGGACCCCAATAATCTACCATGAGGAGAGACCCCAGGCCCTCCAAGGTCCCAAAACGCTCTGGCAGAGGCAGAACCAGATCCACACCATTCTGCTTCCATCAGCAGGGCCCATAGCCACCCCTGCAGGGATGCCTGCCTTCAGAGTGCCGTGCCCTCCCTGCACCTCCCTGTGAATAAAGTGCTAACCCAGCAACCCCCACATGGAGACCCAGGACAGAGAGAGCCACAGAAGAGAAAGCCAACGGTGGTCACTCACTTTGTGTTGCAGCTCCAGTTCCAGGCTGTCCCTGCCCCTCCCTCCAAGGGGCATCACAGCCCTGTCCACCTCTGCACTGCTCAGCATCAGAGGCCGCCATATCCTCCAGCCGCCCTCGCTGTCCTAGCTAGCTCCTCACACCTGCAGCCAAGAGGTGCAAAATCCAATTTGCTCTTGACACCTCCACGGGACACCCTGGGGCCTGTGTTCATTGCTGCTACGAAGCTGGGAAGGTGGCCAACATCTCAAGATTGGGGGTGTCTTCTGTTCGCCCACCTGGCCCCCACTGCATGGCATCAAGTTTCTCAGGACCTTTGGGAGAGGAGCAGCCTAGAAACTCGGCAGTATGAAGCTTCAGGATTCCAAAGCTCAGAGCTGGGGCAGAGCAGCCTTCATTGGGGTTTTGGATCCTTTCAGCAGAGGGGAGGGAGATGGGAGGTAAAGGATGAGACAACCACTCTCCCTGAGTGTGAGCATCACCATGAAGACTGTCTGGGGTGTGCTCTGAGGGCCAGGGCTGCAGCCTAGAAGGAGCGTCAGGCTCCAGGGCTATACACAGAACCTTAAGAAGCTGTGGGAACACAACAGGTCCAGCAGGTTCTGCTGCCCTTTCTCAGTTCTTTAACCCACTTTGGCAGATTGCCAAGGTAACCTCAGGGTGGTAAGGTCTGAGAGCTGGACCCAACCCCTAGAGATTCCCCTGTGAGACTGAGACTTCTCCTGGACCCTCAGAACAGACCCACCCATCAAAGCCAGCAGGCCCATAGAACAGTAGGGCCACATCCTTAGACTGTCCTTCCCCAGGGGAGCTTTGTGTATGAGAGCAAAAAAAAAAATGATACCCAGACCAAATGCCACACTGTGGGCAGGTCAGTTTTCTGCTCCAGAATACGAATACCAGGAGTCACACCATTATGTACACACACACACACACACACACACACACACACACACACACACACTCAACCCCCATATCAATAGTGCCACCTCTGGTCCCAGAGGTTGCCCCCAAGGTAGAGGGGCAGCCTGGCCTTACTGCCCTCTACACTAAGAAAGGGCATCATGATAGCCGGGGTCCATTTCTCGGATAAAGAAACAGGCCCTGGGAGGAGTGGCCTCTTATCCATCCCTCTCATTGGCCTTTTCCCAGCTCTTCTATGTCAGTGGCACAGAAACAGACTGTGGGGCCTGCCTCCCATACCCTTCTTTCAGCTCCTGCCCTGCCCATTTGGCTGCTGGCTCCTGAGGCTCTCACCACATGGTGCCATCCATGCCCCCCAACCCTGCAATCTTCACCAGAGTGTGAGTGGTCCCCATCTGCTCCTTGCCATGCTTCCTTTCTCCCTTTGCAGTGAATGCACTGTGTCTGCCCCAACCAATATTATCCTCTCAAAATCCTCAACTAAAGTCCTAGTGGAGCTACAACGCTATTGCCTGGCTGTAGGCAGAGGTGGCTGGAGACAGGGCAATGAACAAGTCCCTGAGGCCACCCTAAGGCCATGAAGCCTCCCTGGGCCTTTGGAGAAGGACAGATTCCAAAGGAATTGCTGACTCACCCAATAGTTGGTTCCTGGAGCCCCAAACACCAGGGGAAGCAGGAGGTCTAGTTTAAGGGTGGAGTGGCTGGGTACTGAGAGCTGAGCCAGGCCAGGCTGCCTGCACTGGCACAGTGGGGTTGGGGTGGGCAGTTCTCACCTTCAAAGGAGCAGTTCCCCATACAGCTAGCTTGGAGATAGCTGTGTCCCAGCAGGGGAAAGGGAGGGGTACCTCAGGCTAGCAGGGAGTCATACCAGGGCCTGGAGGTGTTGGGAACCCAAATAATCATTGTGAAGATAACAAAGGGTCAAGAGGGGCCACCCATTCTCAACCTTTACAAACTGTCCTTGTCTAGGAACCATCTTGCGAGGGAAGAAGAGAGGAAGGGCTCTAACGGTGGGAGCCCAGCCTCATCCTCCACCATCCCCCACCAGCTCCATTCTAAAGCATAGAGTCACCTAGGCCCTTCCCTATGTCCAACCCAGGATGAATCTAGGCTTCCTCAGCACAACAAACTTGTCAGCCCTCCCACTGTGCAGCCCCCATTAGATGCTGTCCTCTCCATGGACCATTCTCCAATTGTCCTCCAAAAATCCATCTCTCTGAAGGAGACTCTTCCATCATCTGACCTCACCCAACCCAGGAGCCCTCCGTGGGGCTCGGTCACATCACCTCTCTCCCCTAAGCCTCCGCTGGGTGTTCTCTGACTGGAATGTCTGTTTCTCTGATCCCCACAGACTCTGGAATGCTCTCTAATACTCCTTCCTCCTTAATGTGACACTCACTAAGGGTCTCTGTTTAACACCAGCCAACCTTGCTCCCACCCCTGCTGGGCTTTGAACAGATGTTCAGTTCCAAAATTCCAAGATGAACCCTAAGCCCCAAGGGAAGGCATCAGTGGCAGGACCTCAGGGAGCTGATGAGTCAGGAGGTGGGACTTGCACTGGGGTTATATCCAGGGAGCTTCTGGCCTCTTCCTGCTGTGTGGAGACAAGGGGAAGCAGCCCTCAGCAGAACCCACCCTGCAGCCTCTAGTCAATGCCCAGCAAGTATCCGGGTTTTTAAACTCCCAACCAGAGCTGATGGAGACTCACTTCGGTCTGGATGCAGGGCCTGATCCACTCACTGTGGTTTATGATGAGCATTGGCCTTATCAGGTGGGACAATTACCTTTTTAAAGTGGACACAGTGATCAGCTTTTGTATTCTGGGGCCCTGGCCAGGCCTGGCACAGAACAACACAGAATGACCATTACAGAAGTGACCGTGTGACTGTAGGACAGTTGGAGAGGTGTCTGTTAGGAGGTGACCAGGATTTCAGCTGCACGTGGAGACCCCACCCTACTCCTGAATGAGGATGACCATGGAGGGGATGCCTGAGCATCACGACGGCCAGTGAGTCCCATGATATGTGCTGCTGTGACAGTAGAGAGGGATCAGATGGAGTCAGGTGGTAAGATGCCCAGTGGCAGTACCGCAGTGCCAGAGTACCTGATATGGGTCTCCTCCAAAGGCCATGACCTCTTCCTCACCACTCCCTTCATACTCAGGCCTGAACACAGAGACCCTAACACCCTTCCAGGTTCCTCCCAGCCATTCTATAAGCTTCCCTCCTCTTTGACTCCTACATCCAGCTGGGCCCACCTGGTGCTCAGTGACCTGCCTATCACCTGCTCCCTCAGGACCCACATTCAGGGGACCTCCAAGCAAGACAATGGAGCAGCCCAGATGTCTTAGTGTTCCATTGCTGTGAAGAGACACCATGACCATGGCAAGGGAAGCATTTAATTGGGGCTAGCTTAATGATTTTAGAGTTTAGTCCATTATCATCATGGCAGGAAGCACTGCGGCAGGCAGGCAGACATGGTGCTGGAGAAGGAGCTGAGAGTTTACATCTGAATCCACAGGAGAAGGAAGGGAAACAGCCTCTGGGCCTGGCTTGGGCTTCTGAAACCTTAAAGCCCATCCCCAGTGACACACTTCCTCCAACAAGGCCACACCTCTTACTTCTTTCAAGTAGTACTACTCCCTAAGCATCTAAATATATGAGCCTATGGGGGCCATTCTTATTCAAACCACCATACCAAGGAAGCCTGGCTTGAGAGCTCATCCTGTCCCTAACTGTTTTACAGAGGCCAGGCTAGCTCCTCCTGAGCCTGAATATCCTCCATGGTACATGACCAGTGTCCAGCTCACACCGCCAAGCTGGATTTGTATCCCCAGAGGATGCTGCATGACTCAGTAGTCCTTCCCGTGGGGCTGTACTGTGTCCTGGCTAGGGACGTGGGACTAACTGCCACCATGGGTCCTGTGCAGAGCCACCACAGCCTCTGCCCGTCATGGCAAATGGCTTAAGGGGAGAAAGAAGGCTTCCCCACACCCTTCAGACCTAAGCATGGCCTTTTCCACTCCCAATCACTGCTGCTGTCAGTTCCTCCAGCCCCCGGGCTGTCCCCTGGCCAGACCTGAACCCAGAGCAACCTCTAGCTTCATCCCCATGTCCCCCAGCCCCAGAACTCTATGCCCTGCTTCTTCGGGGCCTCAGCCATATGGAATTTAAAGGGCTGCTGATACGACCTTTGGACTGGAACAGATGGGCTCATGCTGGTGTGATGTGTGGAGAAGGGGTCAGGGTAAGGCTGGGGTAGACAGAAAAGCAAGGCCTGGGTGTTTGGGTAAGAGTTTCTAAGGAGCTGCAGGACTCCAGGGCCTTATGATCCAGAAACAAGTTATCAGAGGTGTGGAGGGGGGGCGGGGGGCGGGGTACATACGGTGCTGTCCTCCCTGTCACTCCCAGGACTGTGCCCACTTTATTCTTTCCCTCCTGCCCTAGGGGCAGAAGCCAGCCCAAGTGGGAAGATGAGCAAGCAGGCAGTGGAGACCTGGCACCTGCATTCCTAGCTGACCAGGGCCCAGGCGCTCAGTCCTTCCATATCAGAATGCCTCTTCTCTGTTTTTGCTAGACAGAAGGTCTCAGGGTGGCCAAAGATGTCCCTGTGTTGGGGAGATGGAGCGTGAACAAACAGGGTCCCAGCCTGGAATCTCCCCAGGGAACAGCACTGGCACTATCCATGGTGCTGAGACTTGGCCACCAGAGGCAAGGGTACCAATGGGTGCCAACACAGGTATGCTTGGGCAGGGGTATCAAGAGTGAGCAAGGAGCTAGTGTCCCAGATAATTATCAGTGCTGCATGGTGGGAACCTTGGAACCATGGAGTCTCCCATCTTGGATGACTCTGCATCTGGGACAATGTCTGTGACTGTCAGTTTTTTATATGATAGTGGAATGCATGAATGAAAAAATGAACAAATGGCGATGTAGGAAGGACATACAGCCCAAGTGTCCTGTTTTCTCCTGAGTGACCGGTCTCAGAGGGGTTCCAGGGCCTTACCTGGGTTTCCCAGCAAGCTGAAGCCAGAGCTCAGAAAACAGGATCCTGTTTATTTCTTTCCCTCATTTGCATAAGGATGTCTCCTGGCTCCTCCTGCCCCAGCTAGACCAGGTCTCTGGGGCAATGCCAGCCCTGCCTTCTCTGCTCTCCTGGCGCCTTCATATCTTCAAATACCAGAGAAAAGGGGATTATAAGAAGAGGGACCTCCAAATGATAGCTTCCAGGAAGCCCTACATTAAGTGGGACCCCCAAAATATAAGATAACAGACTAAACTTTGATAAAAAAAGATGATTCATTGGTTGACTATAAGACACCCCGAGTGCTGTCTGGTACATGCCACACTAGATGACCTGTCCTCTCTCTGAAATTCAGATGCCACTGGTCATGTTTTGTGAAGCTCAACACCACGGTAGGGGACTCCACAGGCCAGGCTCTGCCCAGCGTTTCTTAGAGCCCACATCTCTGCCCCACCACGCCAGCATGACCGGGCATCCACACCGAATAAAAGGGTTGAATCAGAGAGAATAGCCAGCAGCCTCAAGACTGCCAGGTGCCAAGCCAGGCTCCATCCCAGAGTCCAGCACATGCTGTGTAGGATACAGCAGAGTCATCTGAGGGCGCCACTGTTCCCCGGGTCTGCAGATGCCATCCCTTCATGCTCTTGTCCCAGCCCTTGCAGCTGTCATCACGGGGTTCCACCACTACCGCAGGGGTAGTGCCTAGCTCTCTATATCCTCAGGGCCTCTCTTCTGTAGAGGGAGAAACTTCCCTGTACCTCCTCATCTTTTTGTCTGAGCCTTCTAACATCTCATGTGACCTGTCAAGGGTCAGGGCTAATCCACAGACAAGCAACTAACCAGGACCCCGTCTCAGTGTGTGAGCAGAGCCAGGGATCGGTGTGTAACCAGGATCAGGGATTACAAGTGCTCAGGTCACAGTGTCTGCCCTGAATTCTGCATTTGTAGGAATGGGTTCAAACCGTCTATGGCTGCCCGGGCTAACCCATCAAGGTTTAAGATCTCCTTGGACCACAGATCTCTGGGGGCCAGTGTCTCTCTGATTACTGCAGTGCCCCCAGATATATCAGCATTTTGTTTCCCTCATCATGTTGCCTGATAGCATCGGGCACCCAGCCTACTTGGAGCCTCAGCCACCAGGGAGATGTATTCTGATGGGCAGGGACCTGTTTTTGTTGCTAGGGCCCTATGTCTGTGTGACACTGGTAGTCTGCCAGGCTCCTGGCCGGTACACCTGACTGCCACTGTTCTGGTGTAAGGATGGGCATGATTCAGTCCTGCCCCTCCCCACTGGCGAGGAAAGACATTGGGTCTGCAGAAGAGAAGAGCGAACACATTCTCATTTGGCTGGCAACACCCTCCAAAGAGCTTATTAGAAATTAATATTTAATTCTCTTCTGTGGATTTAGCTTAATTATTCAATTTATTATTGCAATTACTGAGAAGCACCCGGAAGCAAAATTGCTTGCTTTGAACAGGGGAGAGAGTCAGGGAGTGGGTAATCTTGCCTAGTACATCCCAATTTTCAGAACATTCATTTCTCAGCCTTCACCTCAGGGATTCCTCCTTGTGTCCCTCTGAAGTCTCTGTTGCTGCAGCTTAAAAAAATAAAAATTAAAAAAAATTAAATTTTTTTCCTCTGTCAGAAAACACTAGTGATACTCCTGTCTCCTGAGCATCCTTGCATCTATTGGGGGGGGGGACACTGAAGACAGGGCCCCATCTCCTCCTTCTGCATTACTATGAAAATGCCCAGGGAAACAAAAGGGGGAGAGTAAAAAGGGATGGTAGAGGAAGGAGGGGCATGGAAGACAAGGCAAGAGCCACCCACCCAGAACCTCCGAGTTGTGTCCCCGTGACCTCACCTCCTAGTCCTGAGGAAGGAACAATCTCATTTTACAGATCTTGACACCAATATTCTATAGAGATCAGCAAAGTGTCCCTGTCGCCTAGGCAACTGTGGGTGAGCCCAGAGCTACCACCCAGTGCAGAGGAGATCTGCCCTGAGCTTGGAGCTAGTGCCCTGGTCCAGATCTCTGCATTTCCTACCTGATCATCTCCTGGGGGAGTACAAAGGTCATGGAGTGGGCAGAGGTGTGTTAGGTGACCTTGGGGACTGAGACCTTACACAGAAGAGGAAGGAAGTTCAACCCTTCTTCCCACCCTCCCCAATGGGCTTCAAGGCCATCAGACAGGCTGACTGTAAGCCATCCTCCAGGTCTCCCCAAAGGCATAGTTCCCCCAAGATAGTCCAGGTCTGCTATGTAGCTGGGTACTGTCCCAAGGGCTGGAGATAGGACCTGGGGGTGGGAATGGCTGCTGTCCTACCCGGGGATTCAGAGTAGGGAATAGAATAGACAGGAGGGCAAAAGTTAGGATGAGGTGGTTAAGGTTTGAGGCCCAGGGCTTGGCAGTCAGCAGAGGGGTTAGAGTCTGCTTCTGGTTGAGGATATGGGTCACTGGCCAGACTGGGACAGTTCCCAGAGGTTTAGGGAGCAATCCAAAGGCCAAGTCAAGGCAGTCAAAGCTGGGAGGAAAAATACAGGTATTCCCAATTGTAGCCCCAGGCTCCATGACCTCACCCACCAGGGATTCACCAACACCCCACAACTCTGAGGAGGCCAGGCCTGGAAGGATCCTGTCAGTTCCACTGCTCAGAGCCCCCTCCAAGCCTGGTTCATCTGCCCTTTACTCTCATCCCTTGCTGGGTACCCACAACCCAGTTGAAAGGTTCCCCAGCCTTCTGCACAACAGCCTCTTCGGAACACAGAAGAGCTCACTCCATGGCATCTCTGTGCCTTTGCTTGGGACAATTACTCCACTAAGAGCCTACATTCACCTCCTAGCACCCGTAAAGCTTCCAGTCTCTCCTATACCACCATCTACATGGCAGAGGCCATGTGGGAACAAGGGGTAGACAAATTCAGCTCTCGTCTCCAAAACAGAGCTTGTGCCAGCAACAGGCAGGTAGGCTGTGTCAGTGCACAGGCAGGGTAGCTGCAGACAGAGCAGACAAAGTTGCAGAGCTAGACGCCCACGCTGAATGCAGCCTCCCGTACTCAGGGGCCATTGGTGCGAGGGCCCACGTCCCAAGGGTCGGAGCCACTGTAAGGTGGCCCATGCTCGCACCTTATGGATGAACCAACTTGACGATTAGCTAGAGGGGGCCACAAGGCTATAGACCCTCCAGGCTCAGCACTGCCCAGTCTCTTGCCTGTTTCTACCCTCACTGTACAAATTCCATCTACCCTGGGCCAGGAGCTCTGATAAGTGAGCATGGGACTCAGTAACCACCCTGGGTCAGTGCCTGCCCACAGACATCAGGCCTAAAGGTGGGGGCAGTCTGGCCAATGAGAACAGGCTGATAATCACTCAGCAGTACGGCTCAACCCAGAAGGCTGCACACTGAAACTCTGGATTGTTCCGGCTTCTGCAAGCTGTGGTCTCCAAGCTGAATATTTACAATCAAGTTACAGTGTCCCTGACAGCGCCGTGGCAGAGGGTCCCACAGGCTGAGATGGAAGGTCCTGCACTCTACACAGACCACCCTGGGTGCTGTCCTGCCCTCTGAATACCACCCATCTCCTGAGCAAGCACCATCAGAGTGGCTTCCTCACTAAAGGTGGGGCACAGTACCCCCCCTTTTCCGACTGGTGAGGAACACCTACTAAGCATTCCATGAACAGAATTCTGCCCTCAGTGGCTAACTCACGGCCCAAGCTGTGACAAGCCCAGGTCTAGGATGGAGAGTAGACATTCAGACCCCTATATTGGGGAATCGGGCAGATAAAGGAGCATGGCTCTCCCAGCCTCAGGCAGCCCACACAGGTGCACAAAGATGCACACACAGGTATGTGTACACACAACAGCATGTGAGGCATATGGAGACCAAGATTCCTACTGCAGGCCTCTCAAACAGAAATCGATAGCCGTGGGGTCGATACTTCACGGCTTTCAGAAAACATTAAAAACATGATTTGCTATGCACCTCAATTTAGCCCTTTACATTTTTTTGTGCTTGTGAAAAATACTTCATTGATCACTGCCCGGATACTGTAATTTTCTATTTATTGCAGCCAGGCCTTGCAACTCCCACAGGGAGAAGGGGCCTGTAGATGGAGTGGCTGGTCCCACACCCCCCTACTTCTAGCACACACTCCTGGGTACTGCATAGACTGAGCTAGGCCAGGGCTTCAGTGTTAAAATCCTGTCTCTAGGTCTTGTACCTTGGGAACTGGGAGCCATCAACAGCCAACCACATGAGCAGAGGTCCTGAGATGAGGGCCTGGGTCACAGCAGGCTCCCATTCCACCACTTCTGGACAGTTTGGGCTGCAGCATACTGAGGATGACCTGTCTGGAGACCAGAGCTAGACAGAGCATCCCCAAAGGACCACGCCCAGGGCTATCATAAGTGTTTTTAGGAACCATTCTGGACTGGACCTGCATCCAAGTCCAAAGGGTAAGAAGCAGGAGACCCATGAAGCTGCCTGCGCTGGAATCAATTGGGCATGTGGGGCACCCAGCTTCCTCCCTCAAGATGGGGGTCTTAGTTGGAAGCCTTATTAGCACTTGGGTCTTTGCTAAATCTGAAGATGGTGCCTTGGGCTCCACAGGGACAGCTGATCCTTAAATCAAGCTAAGGCAGGCAGAGTCTGCAGTCAGAGGTCTGGCAAACACCAAACAGCCTTCACCTATATTCTCATTTGTGTCACTGTGGTCATTATAAGCCTATGAGCTCTCGGCTCAAGGGCAAGGATCCCCAGGAGGAGAAAGATAGTTAGGTTGTACCGGGGACTGATCAGGGTGGAATCAGACGGGCTGACCTAGGGACTAACCACAGTCGGACTGGAAGTTGCCTGAGGAACACATGCTTCGTCTATATCCAGGATGGAGCATGCAGCTCCCGAGTCAGACCATGGTGGGGTGACTCCCCAAGCAGCTACTACTAACACAAGCTGGGAGAGATGGGCAGCCATCCATCAGCTGTGGAGACAGGGGAATTGGGAGGTCCCCTTAGGGAAGATGGGGCTGGCCTGGAGTTTGGGAGGAAGCTCGAGGATCAGCTCTGTGTCTCCGATCTGCCTCAGTGTCATTGCGCCTCATCGCCAGTCTCTAAGTCAGTCCTGCTTATAGTCTAATCTAGCTACGATTCTGCTAACCTGTGCTCCAGGGCCAGATAGTGGAGCTCAGGATCCGTGTGCAGGTATCACAGCAGCTGTGTGGCAGAGCTGTCTATGACTCTATGTCCCTGGATGATGTGAAGGCATGCTGGTCCAGGTAGGTTACCTTCAAGTGGGGATAGGCTAGGAAGCGCATCAGACAGACCCGACAGCCCTGGAAGAGATCCCAGCTTGAGTGAAGGAGACACCATGAATCTCAGCCTCTTTGCAGGAGCAGGCTCTATATCAGGACCCAGGATGGTGCCCATGGCCAGCGGGATATCTTGGCTGCATAGTGCTGGCTCCCTGGCCTGGACACCATAAGCAGTACAGCACCTTTTCTCAGACACTGGCTAAACACAGGTGGGAAGAGGGTCCTGCCGCATCCCATTGGCAGCTGAAGTGATGGCTTAGAAATGAAGTAGCCCAAATCGCCACCTGGGGCGTTACAGAGCCAGACTGTACCAGGAGCTTGGCACCCTAGTTTCAATGCTGTTGCTGTGATAAAATGCCCTAACCAAAGAGCCACTTGGGGGAGAAGAGGGTTTCCACAGCTTAGAATTCCACCTTACAATCCAGCACAACAATGGACGTAGCAGTGGCAGGACACGAACCGGCCTGTCATACCCACAGTCAAGAACAGAGGGAAATGAATGCATGCATGCTTGCTCGCTTTCTTGCACCCAGCTCCATTTTCTACTCACACAATTCAGGTGCCCCTGCCAAGGGAATGAGGAGCCCATGGTGGGTCCAGTCTTTCTATACCAAGTAACTTGAGACAATCACCCCACAGGCATGCCTGCATGCCAATCCACTCGAGACAGTCTCGCACTGAAACCCTCATCCTTCATGGTTCCAGGCTGTGTCACGTTGAAGCTAGAGCCATCACACCCGGCAACAGGGCCAGTACCTGGCTTCATGTCCCTTACAGAAAGATGGCACATTAAAGCTGGGATATGCCCAGATGGGTGTATAGCCCTTCTCAATGCTGGGTCCCCTAGGCTGAAATGGCATCCAGGGGGCACTGCATGGATCTCCTAGCTGCAAAGGGTTACATCTTAGCATATCAGGGAAACAGGAAACCCCTGCCTGTCATCACTGTCCCTCTGTGACCTTGAGAGTATGCACTTCTGCGCTATGAGGGACCAGTGCTCACAGACTAGACAGTATACATCCAGTTGCAGCCTGACTTCACTGTGCCCAGCTCCAAAGCCCAAGCAGGCACTGCCTTGGCCTGGACTCATGTTCTTTGTCAGCTGGTCAGTCAGTGTGCATGCCATATCCTGCCTAGTCTGGCATGTGCCACCTCTTTGGAAAGTTAGCCAGCAAGGGCTTCAATCTATCATTTCATGGCAGACCTGTCCCCTGCCATTCTTCTGTGCCCATGCTGCTTTTCCACCTCTTTGGACTTTACAGGGTAGGTGAAGGTGACCCATAAGGAGCAAGAAAGGGATCCTAAGCCACGGGGACAGCTGAAAGGCTTCAGGCTGGAACTGAGAATGTACTGCTGCAGAGTAGAAGACCCACATCCCCCTTTCCTGCTGCATCCCCCACCATGCCCAGCCCACCCCACAGCCTCCTCTCCAACCCATGCACAAACAATCACTGGAGCCTTTTCCACCAACTTCAAGGGAAGAGGCGGGCTCCATGGTGACAGCAGGACCCAGGGGTGCCAGATGCATGGGCTGGAACATATGGCAGAGGAGAGGCAGGCCTTTGATGTACGCTCCACAGCCCCCCACCCCACTGCACCAGTCTCTCAGGCCCCTGTAGCCACCACAGCAGGACTGGGAGTTGCCCAGCAGGAGGATCTGAGCTCCGGCAGCTGACCTATGCCCACACCAATACCTCCCCACTGCTAGACCAGATCGGGTGGGGCACCACCTGCTATTCCCCACTCCACCCACCCACACCTGCAGACCAGAGACTACAGCTGTGTGAAGGGCTGGTATTTCCAGCTCCCTGATCGAAAGGCAAAAACCACGTTCCTAACCGCAGCAGAGCTGAAAAAAGCTTGCTTTAGGAGGTGAGATTCAAGGTCCTCTGGAATGCCACCAAATCTCGCAGCACCTAGGGAGACAGTGCAAAGGACTGGAGGCGTAGCTTTCATGCGATTAAGTCTCTAAGGGGACAGGAGAATCCGTGGGACCTGGCAGATGATGTACCAGGGAGAAGCTCACCTCTCAGAGAGCCAGGGAAGCCCACAGCATAAGATGTCACACCCTAGAGACTGCCAGGTGGTCACACTGCTGCCCCGCACAAGTCCCCAAGACAACACACAGGTTCTGTGCAGATACACGCCCCAGCTTTAGCCATACTGCGCTGGGAGCCATGGGTGTGATGGTGTACCCAGCTAACCACCATCTTCACATGATACCCATTCCTGGTAAACCAGTATCAAGGCCCAGAACATGCCTCACGGTGGCACCAGGTGACCCGGCACACTGCAGACTGCCCACTGACCAGCAGGGACAGCAAAGAAGCAGCACTAGGAAGGGACAAGGCAGAAGGAAGTTCAGAATGGAGTCACCTCTGGTCTCTGGGCCAAAGGAGCTCAGGTATGGGAAAAGAAGTTTCACTGCATCCCAAACTGAGCCAGAGACCAGCCATGTTTCTGAGTGAGGCAACTCTTGAAAGCACAGGAGGGAGCACCAAGGGTTCTTAGGGGGACAGAAATAGGCAGAGGATAGGAGAGGGTATCAAGCACTCCCTTCAGCCATCGCCACCCCTGGAAGGAGCTCCTAGCCCCTGAGTGTCCGGTCTCTCCAGCTATGGACTCCTAGAGCCTGCAGTTAATAACTCTTAGGTGACAGCCTGAGAGATGGGCTGGAGGGTGCTGGCAGAAGGGATCCGATTAGCCTCAATTACTCTTTTGATTAGAGACAATTAGTGTCAACTGTAGGGTCAGGGGTCATGGTGCAGTCACTATTCAGTTAAATCTCTGGCTGGACAGAGCCCTGAGACCATCTTAGAGACACAGGACTGCTTCTGATCACTCCCAAGAGGAGATGGTCCCTATCCCCAGGTGCTCCTCAGCCCCTGTCAGAACTGGGGGAATTGCCAGGACCTTTGGGGAGCATAGTCAAGCCTTGAAGAGGATATGATCAGCACCTTGGAGACATGGTCAGAGTCTTCAGGGACATAGCTGGGGCTTTGGGGGAGCATGGGTCAGGGACTTGGGGAGCACGGTTGGGGCTTTGGGGGGCATGGCCAGGGCCTTGGGGGGCATGATTAAGGACCTTGGATGGCATGGTTGGGGCTTTGGGGGGGCATGGCCAGAGCCTTGTGGGGGCATGGTTAAGACCTTGGATGGCATGGTTGGGGCTTTGGGGGGCGTGGCCAGGGCCTTGTGGGGGCATGGTTGGGGCTTTGGGGGGACATGGCCAGGGCCTTGTGGGGGCATGGTTGGGGCTTTGGGGGGACATGGCCAGGGCCTTGTGGGGACATGGTTAAGACCTTGGATGACATGGTTGGGGCTTTGGAGGGGCGTGGCCAGGGCCTTGTGGAGGCATGGTTGGGGCTTTGGGGGGCATGGCCAGAGCCTTGTGGGGGCATGGTTAAGACCTTGGATGGCATGGTTGGGGCTTTGGAGGGGCATGGTCAGGGCCTTGTGGGGGCATGGTTGGGGCTTTAGGGAACATGATCAGAACCTTGCAGGGCACAGTCAAGATTTTCTGGGAGACTGATAAGGCCAGTTCCCACCTCTTCGTGCCTTGCTCCTTCCTGGAAGGTTCCTGCTCAGTCTTCAAAGCCCTACCTCACTCCAACCCTGCTCTGGATTGTGGAGCCATTGGTGTCCCCAGCTGGAATGTTTTCTGAACAGATTTCTACAGCTCCCTTCTGGCTCACCACCTCCCAGGACTATGGAAGAAGAGGATGAAGTTTAGCCAGGGAGCTCTTGTGGAGAGGACAATCGGAGCCTCAGGGCCTTGGTAGGGAGGGACTCCATGCCTGTCAGTGCCCCTATCCAAAGGTTGGTCTAGCCCTGCCTATTGTTGAGACAGGCCCCAAGGCCTTAGCAGACTCCTGTGAGGTGAGGAAGGACAGAGGTAGGGCTGTGGTATCAAGGACCACCTGACCAGCAATATATAGGTCTGGGGTGCACAGGAAACAGCCAGGCCTGGCAAAAGCCAGACAACAGAGATAGTTAGCCCTCACAAATGAAGTCCCTCTCTGGGACCACCTCCAACTCACCTGGTGCTAGCTCTAACACCCAGCAGGCAGCCGAGCCCCAGGCGGTGGATGTGGGAGACAAAAAACAGCCATGAAAAAACTCCAGAGGCAGAGGACTTAAGGACATAGGAACACCAGCATGGAGGGAGGTTACAACCTGGACAGACAGGGTAGGCATTTTGAGGGTGAGCCTGACCCAAGAGTCCCGCTTGTAGGGACACCTGCTGCATCTGGATTTCAGCAGCTGGTCTTCACAGTCCAGGATGGGGTACACCCTGAAGAACGATGACTCTCCAAAGCACCCTTAAGCTGGGGCCAGAGTACAGCACCCATGGATGCTGGCCCAAGTGACCTCTTGAGAGCCACGTGACCTCTTTGCTCCTGTCCCCACCCAGTTTTCCATGCCCTGAACCCGCCCCAAGAGCTATTTCCCCTTGCAAATGTATTCAGATCACATGACACGGGAATGCATTTGGATCACATGACACTTCAGGAACATCTATTTATATAAATTTAGACTCCATTTCAAAAGAATTATTCAAAATCGGAGCCATTTGGATGAATGGGTGTGGGACGAATTGTTTCTTAAGTATTCACGTCAAAAAATGCCCAAAATGCCCCATTTCTAAGTAGATTCCCAACACTGTAATTACCGAGATAGGCGAGTCCTGCGGGAACATTGTAGAATGGGAACATGGGCCTTGGAAACAGTATCCCAAGGAACAGGGCTCAGCACCACTGAGGACAGGTTGCATGGCTGGTCCTGGGAGAATTGAGGAGTTCGGGCCTGGGGACAGGGACAGTGGAGGTGAGAGCAGAACCACGGGACTTGACAGCCACAAGGTGACAACTCAGCCCTTCCCAGGGACCTTGGCAGGGGTGATCTGGGACAGGGAGCTTTATCTACTCTGAGCTTCAGCTTCCTCATCTATGGTGTGGCTGTGACTCCAGATGAGGGGGGGATGTGCAAGTGAATGAAGCCTGGGAAGTAGTTGGCACCCCGTGAATGTCAGGGCCTTAGTGCTGTCACCAACACCACCATGCAAAACAATTCAGGCCCTCAGAGTCAGGTTGGGTGGCTCTTGGTTCTCACCCCACTGCAATCCTCAAAGGCCACTCTGTCACCCACCTTTGCCAGCCAGACTGCCTGCTTTCCCCCATGCATATCTCCTATCCTCACCCCATGCTTCATCCTGCAGAAGCCCTTGGGGTACCCAGATAGAGCAATGCTGCTCCTGCATAGAACTTTCCACCACTCCCTGAGGGTCCAGGTTCTCCAGACTCATTGCCTTCCTGGCACCCCCTGGTCCTCTTTGATCTGAGCCAATGAGCTCGCTTTTGTCTTTTCTCTCCAAGACCATGACTTCCAGTAGGTAGTGTGAGGGGCACCTAGGACATAGCCCATATAGCATGGAAATGACCAAAGCTTGGGACAGGATGAACCAGTTATGGCAAAAAGAGGCTGTGACCAAGTGTGCTGCCACCCAGCTCAAGTCAGGTAACAGCTGGAGCTAGCCCAGGGTATAGGCCTGGGGATAGTGGGTGAGAGAACCATTCACTGGCAATGTGGCACAGCTGTTGTTACCCTCAGCAGCGCTCTCTGCTGCAGAAGTGCAAAAGAGGTCTGGAAATCACTCCCACTTAGTCTCTGTTTTGCACAATAAGCTCTATAATGAAGACAGAAATCCAAAAGGAGCCTTTTAAAGCGCTCATCCAATGAATGCACCACAGCCAAGAGGCAGCTCAAAGCCCAGTCCCAGGGCAAGTTCAGAGAGGAGGCTGAGAACAGAGGTTGGGAGGGCAAACAGGCCTGTCTGGACATGGTGGAAATAGGTGAGGGCTGGAGAAACTGCAGGACACCTGGTCCACAGTGGGACCCTCACCCTAGGGGACCTGCCAGCCTACCCTGGATACCCAACATCCCTGTGCTGTCTTTCCTAGGTGCCCTCTACATCCTGAACCACTAGGATATGAGAAAGCAGTCTTCCTTGTGCCCATGACAAATGTCCTGAGCTGCTAAGTGTGTCTCCAGACCTCCTCATGCTGGAGACCCAAGGAGTTAGATGGATGGAAGGATGGATGGATGGATGGATGGATGGATGGATGAATTCTCCCTGAGGTACCAGTCTTCTATGGCACACAATCCCCACACAGGTGACTGTGATCCTATCTCCCCATAGCATACCTGTTTACCCATACTTAAATTCAGTCAGTATCTCCTCTGGGGCCTCCCAGGCCCCTGCTCACTGGCCATGGACAAACAGGTTCAGACCTCTGCAAATCAACCCTACCAGTTCTATAGTATCCAAAATTCAACTGTAATCAACAGTGGGGTAGGAGGAGGCTCCTCCAAGAGTGCTAGACAAAAGGAAAAGAGGAAGGAAGGCATGGAAAAGAGCTAATGGACTGTGGGGATTCTATGGGTTCCTAAGGCAGAGCCAGAGCCTGTGGCTTAAGGCCCCATTGAGCCTCCACCACAGCCTCACTGACTGGGTGCTGCAAGTCACCTTGGATCTTCTCCTGAGCAGAGAGACAAAATCAGTAGCATTAAGACGTTGTTACCACCAGGCTACCTGGGATGAAGTTGAGACAGACCCAGCTGGGATGTCAGACAGTAATGCACGAGAGCTGGGCCTCCCCCCAGCTCTCTGGAGGCCAAGGCAGGAGGATTACATGTTTGAAGCTTGCCTGGGCAGCTTGATGGGTCACTATCAAAAAGGGGTGTGGTGTGGTTTCGAAACAGAACACTTGCTTAGGATGTTTAAGGCCCTGGGTTTGATCCCCCCGGGCACCAAGCAAATCAACAACAAAAACAATAATGCTGGTATGAGCTGGCGTGCGCAGGCTCCTGCATCCATGGCCTTGGTTTCTGGAGAGCCCTGGTGATGTGTCAAGAGGAAAGGTGAATGTGCAAATGCAGATTTTTAAAAGAGAGCTGGAAATAATGAACAAAAATCTTAAAGACTTTGTGGACTCAGGAGCCAAGAAGTTAAATATCCGAGTGAGACTGGATTCCCTCCTGATCGGACAAAGAATGCACTAGAATAGTCGGAAGACTTGAGCCAGGTCTGTGAAGGACTGGCTAGAGTCAAATTCCCATTTGGGAGCCTCTGGGAAGTTCTACTGTTGGCCACCAACAGTGGGTGCTCCAGAAGAGGAAGTCTTAGGGCCGGAGTCTGTCCAAAGGGGCCAGGCCAGCTAGCGTTTCACAGTACAAAGTAAACAACCACCTCTACTAATAAAAAATATCGTAGATTTCAGAAAACAAGTTACAGATGAGCAAATGGAGGGAAAACAACCCCAGAATATCAATAATGGATTGAACTTGCCAGACATCAGATTTTTATAATTCAGCAGTTTACAAGAGACATATCAAAAGCAGAGAGACACCATAAGACAGAAAATGAAAGAATAGAGAACATTAATCAGAAAAAAAAACGGGTACAGTTCCACTAACAGCAGCAAGATGGGTTTTAAAACAAAGGCACAATGTGGGACAGGGAGGGATGCTCCACACTGTTGGTGGTTGCGACCTGCCAATGCTCAACTTGTATACAACCTATAGACGTGCTATAAAATAGATAAAGCAAACATTCACAGAGTTGCAGGGAGAAATTCCCAAACCCACTCTCCTTTTATGTCGGGCCAAGCAGACCAAACAAGGGCAGAATTGGGGAAACTGGAATGAAAATGCTAACAGACAAGATCTAACGCACACCAATGGTACTTGCCACGAAGCAATTAAGGAATGCAGGTTTCTCTCAAGTACACAGGGAGCATTTACAGAAATGCCATAAAGCAAGTCTTACAGTTTCAAAGAATCCTTTTCTCAGCAAAGAAATTCTCTGAACAAAATGAACCTGTTAGAACATAACAACAACAACAAAAAGAATAAATTAAAACTCCCTGTGCGGTTAGAAATTTCATAATTTACTTCTTAATTAAAATGGATCAAAGAAAATCATGATAAATAACATTTTAACACAGAGCAATAATGAAAAATACTGTATTTTCACAACTTGAAAGATGCAACAAAAACAGACTTTTTTTGGAGGGGAAATTATGAACACAATTATTTGCTAGAAAACAGTAAGGCTTGAGTCAGGTGGTAGTGCGTGCCTGTCAACCCTGCATTTAGGCGGGGCAGGCAAAAGGATCAGGAGTTCAAGATCATCCTCAGCTGGTGAGTCTGGTGATGGCCTGGGATACGTGAGCCTTTGTTATTAAAGTCCACGTGCTAGGCAGCCAATTTTAGAAATCAGAGGCAAAAATTACAGAGCACACCCAAGGACAGAAAGAGAGGAGAGGATGTTTCAGGAACCAACCAGAAAAAAAAATCAAAATAAGCACAGAATGTAGCAAAGCCCAAGATGAGTCCTTAGAAATACAGAAAAAACAACGTGTAGGAAAAGCAGAGCAGAAAGAAGATACTGAACACATAAATATGATCCCGAGTGAGGGGGTGGGGGCAGAGTCCCTGGGAGAACAGCTTCCTTATGTGCTCTAATGGAAAACCAGACACAGTGGGCTCGCCTAGGAGATATGCCTCATCAAAACCAGCCCAAGAAGAGAAATAGAAGCTAGAGAGACAGCTGTCAGCTAAAGGCCTTCTGCACACACAGGAGGACCCGAGTTCAGATCCCCAGCACTACAGTAAAACAAAGACAGACAAGCAAAAATGCCAGGCACAGTTGTATGTCTCTGTAACCAGTACTGGCAAGAGTAGAGACAGGAGGATCCCTGGGGTCAAACTGGCCTGCTGGCCTACCTAGTAAAATTGAGGCACTCCATGTTCAGTTAGACAGTGATGTAAAAAACACAAAAGGCAGTACTGGAGAGATGACTCAGAGGTTAAGAGCACTGCCCTGCTCTTGCAGAAGACCAGGATTCGATTCCCAGCATCCAGATAGTGGCTCACTATGATTGGTAACTCCAACACCCTCTTCTGGCCTCGGCTGGCACTGCTCACACATGGTACACAGACATACCACAAATCTGTAACAATCAAATCATTATGGCGCTAGCATAAGAACAAACATACAGACCTGTGGTGTAGAACAGAAACCTCAGAATGGAACCCACACATACACATCACACACTGGCCTTTGACCAAGAGGCCATAAGAGATGTTTAGTCTCTCCTAGAAAATAACACTGTCCATATGCTAAAGAATAAAATGAGACCGCCAAGTCTCTGTCTCGTTATCTCTTTCTCTGTCTCTCTGTCTCTGTCTCTGTCTCTGTCTCTCTCTCTCTCTCTCTCTCTGTGTGTGTGTGTGTGTGTGTGTGTGTGTGTGGTAAACTACCTGGGAAGAAGAGGGCATCAGTGAGAGAGGACAAGAGAAGGGAATAAGGGTGAATAAACACAAGACATTATACACATGTATGAAATTCTCACAAATATAAAAATCAATTCAAAATGGCCTACAGACTTACCAGTATAACTTAAAATCATGAAACAACAGAAAGAAAATATGAAGGCCGGAGAGAGAGCTGGGTGTAGTGTCTTACATCTCTGATCTGAGCAAGCACTTGGGAATTGGAGGCAGGAGGATCTGGAGTTTAAGGCTGGCCTGGGCTATATGGATCTCTGTCTCAAAAACACAAAACCGAACAAACACACGGGAGGGCTGGATCATAATTCAGGACACTGGTGCAGGCAGAGTTTGGACTTCAGAAGCACAGACAGCAAGAACAAATGTTCTGCTGCTGTAAAGAGGCACCATGACCATGGCGACTCTGATAAGGAAAACATTTAAACTGGAGCTTCCTTACAATGTCAGAGGTATAAGTTTGTTAGCACAGTGAGGAGCATGGTGGCACACAGGCAGACACAGTACTAAAGAAGCTGAGAGTTCTATATCTGGATCCAGAGGCAGCAGACAGAGAGAGAGCTATGGGGCCTGACCTCGGCTTTTGAAACTCCAAATCCCACCTCCAGTGACATCCTTCCTCTGACAAGGACACACCTATCCCAACAAGAACACAGCTCCCAATCCTTCTAAGTGGTGTCCCTCCCTAATAACTAAGCGTCAAGTATATGAGCCTATGGGGGCCATGCTTGTTCAAACCACCACAGCAGACAAAGGAGAAAAAGTTCCACACAGCGTAAGAAACAGCAAAGCAGAAGGCAGTGGGGTAGGAGAAAAAACTCACAATATAGCCATCCAGTAATGGATTAACACATGGGGAAAATGATCCCAACAGACCTTTTTCAAAAGAAGAAAAACAAACAGCCAATGGCATCTGGAAAGAGTTCAGTGGCCATCAGAGTGTAAGCCTGGTAAGGCTGGTGTGGTGGCATGACTCAGCTACAGCGACCATGGAGCATATGTCAGCCTTGGGGCTTCATCCTCAGCACGGGACAAAAGGTACATCAAAATGACAATGAGGTGCCATGTCACCCCGTTAGAATCGCTGCTATGAAAAAGACAAACGCAAAATGCTGGCAGGTCTATGAGGAAGGGTCCTGATGTGTGTAGGGTGGAAATTAAATCAGTGCAGATATAATAGAAAGTACAGATTCACTCAAAATACTTAAAATGAAACAACCATGCATTCGGCAAAGCTGCCACTAGGTGTAGAGCGAAGGAAATAGCACCTGCATCCCATGTCGGTCCCACCAGTCCCACCAGTCCCAACCAGAATCAAACTGCAGGCCCACCAACCACGTGATGAAGAAACCCTGCTATGTCCACACAGTACAATACCCTCAGCTTCCAGCATGAAGAATACCCCGTGCATGGCTGCAAAGATGCACAGCAGGTATCATGTTCAGCAAGATAAAGAAAGGTCAGAAAGGGAAGTGTACAACTGCTCCAACTCCCTCGCATGGTGGATTCTGGAGCCATTGACCTGGCAGAAGCAGAGGAAACTGGTAGCCACCAGGGAGGGACCGAGGAGGATGGGGGTGGGTCAGCCAAGGAGGGGGATGTTTTAATTGGTCAGGAGGACTAGATCCAAGAGTTCTGTTCAAAGTTGGTCCCCATGTGATGCTCATTGCCAACTCGACTAGCTGAGGATCACCATGGAAACACATCTCTGGGCGTGTCCAATGAGGATGTTTCCAGAAACATTTACCTGAGAAGGGATGGTGCAAACAAAAATAAACCTGAATATTGGGATGCACACTCCACATGTTGATGTACCAGAGTGAACAAAAAGGAGAAAGCAAGCTAAGCACCAGCACTGACTCTCTCGGCTTCCTGACTGTGAACACGATGTGACCGGCTGCCTTGGGCTCCTGCTCACCATGATGGTCTGAACCCTGCATTAGTGAGTGGGATAAGCCCCTTGCCCCCGAAGTTGCCTTTGCCAGACATTTTGTCACAGCAAGATAACAACCTGGAGGGTGCATTGCAAAGTCCCCCTCATGAAAGCCACAATCAGCTGAGGGGGTGGGTGTGCAAATTAGCCTAATCAAACCATTCCACTGTGCATACTCAAGGCTGTCACACTGAAACTACAAATGTGGAACTTGGTATTTGTCATATAGTGGCTTGTGTGACACAGAAGAGTAAGGGGACCTCAGGGTGTTGCGGTGGGGCAGCAGGTGGAAGATGCCTCCTCAGAGGAGGATGCTGAGGGGAGGAGGAGGTGTCAGACACAGAATATTACAAAAATAATAAGTCTTTTGAAGAAATGAAGCTGGGAAGCTCTCAGGCCCTGGATGTAGCTCGCAAAGGAAGCAGGATCCCAGATCAACTGCAGACCCGAAGGCAGGGCAAAAGAAAGGCAGTCCTCACAGCCTGTGTCAACTCATGGAGGAGATTTGGACCTAGATGGGGGCCTGCCATGTGTGTGCAGACATCCCTCAGTCATTAAAGGCATAAAAACCCAACAACCCAATCGTAAAGATGGGCAAAAGGCATGAACAGACTTTCCACGGCAAAGGAAACACAAATATAAACACATGAAAATTCTAGCCTCGTTAGTAATCAGGGAAATGCAAATTAAGACTACAATTAGATACTATTTTACACCCAGCAGATTGGCAAAAATTAAGGCGTCTGACAATATGGAATATTGGAGGAGTGGGAGCCGGTCAGAGTGATGAGCTCATACACTTGTTGGGGGGGGGGTAACTCTGACCACCTTGAAGACATCCAGCCTCCCTGGATGAAATCCAGCCACCCACTCAAGAACCATGGCACAGGAGAGGACACATCTACAAAGATGACCCTTGACCTCTGACCCCACCAGCAGCCAGCCAAGAGGCCCATGGCAGTGCTGTTCATGGCAGCAAAACTCGTGTCCAAATTAGGAAACGCTCACACTATGTAATGCCAAGCCTAGTGAGAATCTGAAGCTAGCTGCGCGCAGCACATGGCTGCAGCCCGGAAACAAAGCTGGATTTGAAAAAGCCAGTCTCAGAAGACGCAAATATTGTGGCATGAAGCAAGGCTAAACAATATATTGTTTTGCAGTAAACACATTTTACCAACATTGTCTGTGCAAAATGATGCAAAACTATTTAAAACCACATAAAAGCGAGGATATGATAGACAGGAAATTGAGGCAGCAGGAAGCAGGGTAGGGCTGGCTGCTCACAGCTGTGGGTGGTGGACACTCCAGAACTTGGGGCAGGAGATGGTTAACAGAAGGTTCCAGAGCACCCCTCCATGTCATATGTTAAATATATGCTATGCATAGCCTCGCAAAGATGTTGAATAGAATGTAGAAGCAGCAGTCATGAGCTGCCAGTGCCTAGCTGGGCATGGTTTATGCTTGCCACTCTTAGCTATCAGTGACCTTGAGTCTGAATGTGTCAGCTGTGACTTTAGCAAGATTCCAAAACCCAGGGGTCAGGTTTGCTTCCTGTTGCTGTGACAAGATCATTACCAAAAACAACTTGAAGAGGGTTTATTTCACCTTAAAGGGTATAGTCCTTTATGAAGTCAGGGCAAGAACTCAAGGCCAGAACCTGGAGATAGGAGGTGAATGCTGCTAGTGGCTTGTTCCCCATGCTCAGCCTATTTTCCTATAGCACCCAGGACCACCTGCCTATGGGTGGCGCCACCCACTGTGAGCTAGACCCTAACATATCAATCATCAATTTTTAAAAATGCCCTCATAGACTTTCCTACAAGCCAAGATGCCAAAGGCACTTTCTCAGTTGAGGTTCCTCTTCCCAGATGACTCTAGCCTTTATCAAAAACAAATAAGCAAATTCAACAACAACAGCAAAAAAAAAGCCCCACCTTAGTCGGGCAGTGGTGGCACATGCCTTTAATCCCAGCACTTGGGAGGCAGAGGCAGGTGGATCTCTCTGAGTTCGAGGTCAGCCTGGTCAGACCTCTACAAGCTACAGAGAAACCTTGTCCCAAAAAACAAACAAAAACGAAAAAAAAAAAAAAACAGATGAGGATTCCCACATGGTACCAGCAGTCTTCCTACCCTTTGGTCTCCAAGTCCTTACCCAGGAGGATCCTGAAGAGTGTCTTTCTCACCTCCGCTGTAGTACCAAAACCTGGCTTTCCCCACAGGGCCCCGGCACAGTCTCTGAGCTCTTCGGATGAGCCCAGCCCTCTGTCACATTATGTGAGGTCCCCCTCTCTAGCAGCACTGCTGATAGTGCAGCTGCTGGATCTCCCTGTCCGCCATCCCACCTCTCCCCATCTGAGGAATCAGCCGCCAGACTTCTGATGTGCCCTGCAGTGTGCTCTCTGCTCCCCTCCTGGGCACAGCTCTGGCTTCCTCCTGCATTCATTCATCATCACAGCACCAGCATCTGCTCCCCTGAGTACGTGGCAGGCTGACTCCCTGAACCCAGCATTGGCACAGGCTCTGACCAGCTTGGCAACCCTCTTGAGAAAGGGAAGCTTCAAGCTAGCCGAGCAGGCACTGCAGTGCCCACACCCTCACCTGATACCCTTCTGCCAGGCTGTGCCATGGGAGAGAGAAACATGTGATAGAGTAGCAGAGGCCGGGCAGGATCAACTGAGCAAAGGCAGAGGCATGGGCAGGGCCTAGAGGTCTCCCGCTGTGGTCAGAGAGGTCAAGAGCCTAACCTAACACACAGGCTGTGACAAGGAAGAGGGACGGGGTTCCTCAGCAGAATGGAAGCTGGAGAGCTGAAGATGGTTCAGAGATTTCCCAGACTCCCAAGGAAGATGTCCAGGGCAGAGTGCTGGGGTAAGTACAAGGAGCCCAGAGGATGGTGGCCCTAGGGGACAGAAGAATGATTCTATGGTGTAACGAGTTGAACCACAGCCACTATGCTCCACTGTCCTTCTCAAGGGGCTTCACCTCCCTCCCTTCAGGATAGTGGCTTGTGACCCTAAGTACATCAGGGCAGGCTAGTAATAGTCCAGGTCTCAGAGTAAAGAGGTGCAGGAGAACCGCACAAAACCTGCTGTGTACTCAACATGATAACTCAACTTGGGATCATAGGCCACTGTAGCAAGATGACCTGGGCTGTCATGGGGAAGGAAACAAGCACCACTGAAAGGAATGAATGCTGGATGCTGATCCCAGACAACCCCCAATGTGTCCAGATATCTTCACCCTCCCCATGAACCACAAAGTGGACGGCCACAGATACACGGCATCTGTGATGCAGAGCCTGGCAGCTCCTGGAATGTGCTAAAGTCATCATGCCAGGGGATCTGAATTAACAAAACCCACAGACTGCCAGGCATGCTTGGCCATGCCCATCTCTGTATCTGTCTTCCCCCATCAGCAGGAGTATGTGGAAGAAAATGCGCTGTCCTAGAAAGATTTTCTCAAGAACAGCTACTAGTCTGGGTTTCTGGGGTGTGCTGAGGTTTCAGGCCCCAAATGCCACATGATTCTGGTTGGCGTAGGCCCCTCAGAAGCACCAAATGGCATGGGCTGACAGGGCTCCAAGTGAGGACTCGTGGAAGCCGACCATCCCTAGTCAGACACTTGCATTTGCTTTCCCTTCAACACCTGCATGTGTGCTCCTGACAATGGGCACGGGTTACTAGAGCAGGCAATAAGGCAGGGGTCAGCGGATACTAAGACACAGTCCTGGAAACTTAAAGACCTAGAAGGGAGGCCATAATACCCTTCATACTACACACACACACACACACACACACACACACACACACACACACACACACACACACACACACACACACACGGCACAGGAGGTGATGACAGGCCAGCTCCCAAAGCTGGTGTACTTGCACAGCAATACCTGAAGGCTAACACCAATTAGGAGAAGAATACTACCCCCCCACACACACACATACACACCCCCAAAACACTCAAAGTGACTGCCCTTCCTTAGCGGGGAGAGACTGATGGAAGTATTTAAACCTGAAGTCTAAACCAGAAAAGCAAAATTCTCAGGCTCCCAGGTCAACAGACTGAGGCGGGAGCTGTCCACGGTGCTGAAGCAGAGACACGGTCCTGATCCCAGTGCCCTGGCTTGGGTCTTAGGACATTTCATGCAGCAGAATGCTATTGCCAGGAGTCTCATAGAAAGCAAGTGATGCTGGTGTTGAAGGGAGGTACTTCCACAGCCCCCCACCTTCCCTAAGCAGGACCAGATATTGCCTCCTGAACCCCATGACCAGGACCTCACCCTGAGCCTGTGACTCCCCTCGGCTAGGGCTACAAATAGTGGCAAGCATGGAAGAAGAGTTGGTTCTTCTTGATGCTGAGAATGAGCAGGTAGAGAGAAAAGATTTGGAGTGTGGTCTTGCTCACACTCATTTACATTACATATGTATGCTGGGAACAGCGACCCTGGAGGTGTAGAATTTAAATAGGGAATGGTACACACCTGCCCATTGTTGGGCACTGCCAAGCAATTCTACTTTACAGGAGCACCATCCAGGTCCTAGCCACTGCTCCCTGAACTAGCCCTGGCTCTTCCAAGGACCCTGCATTCCCTGGGGTCTTGGCAGGGCTGGCACCATATTTGCTTCTTTAACTGTAGATCACATTTGCAGTCAGGGTGGTTTGTTTGACGTGAATTTTTTTTTGTTTGTTTGTTCTATATGTTTGTTTGCATTCTCTGTCATGAGGTAAACAGGCACAAGGCATGTGGATCCAGCAGGCCTGGATCCACAATGCACTGGCAACACATGGGAGACAGAAGAGTCAGACCAAGATGATGAATGAACAGCTTGAGGCTACCTTTAAGTTTGTAGCCCTGCCCTGGATGAAGTTTGGGGAGGTACTGGAGGTGGTAGTATGTGTAGAAGATGTGGTAGGCACTCTGGTAGCTGTCTGCAGATGCCATCATTTCCCCAATTTGGTGAAGGGGACTGTCTTCCAGGGCAGGACAGGACAGTTCACAGATGATAAAATGCCGAAGTAAATTACACGGTTGGTATCTTGGACTGATATTATTGCGTTAAAACACCATGACCAAAGCAACTTGGGGAGGAAAGGGTTTATTTGGCTT
Source organism: Microtus pennsylvanicus (assembly GCF_037038515.1). Taxonomy (NCBI): domain Eukaryota; kingdom Metazoa; phylum Chordata; class Mammalia; order Rodentia; family Cricetidae; genus Microtus; species Microtus pennsylvanicus. The sequence goes on from NC_134580.1 coordinate 3,284,715, forward strand.
ATGCTTCTATATCATAGTCCATCACTGAAGGAACTCGAGACAGGAATTCAAACAAGGCAGGAACCTGGAGGCAGGAGGTGCTTACTTAAGGCTTGCTCAGCCTCCTTTCTTCTAGAATCTCCAGCCCAAGGGTGACCTCACCCACAATGTGCTGGACCCTCCCACATCAATCACTAATTTTAAAAAATGCTCTACAGACTTGACTACAGTCTGATCTTAGGAGGCAACTGAGATTCCATCCTCCATAGCTGGTGTCAAGTTGGCATAAAACTGGCCAGCAGAGCTGGACTCCAAGCAGCGCAGAGTAAGTTCCTAGGCAACACAGTAGGAGCCGCAACAATTGTTCTTCTGTGCGTGATGACTTGACCACAGAGGGCACTCAGCACTAGTCCCCTCCCTGGCCTACTGTGCCCCCGTAGTCCTGAACTCACTCCTCAGCCAGTACCTTATGCCTTCTCTATGCCTTTAGCCCACCTCAAAAGGTATGTGGGAGGCCAGGAGGCTGGATGATTCTCAGTGTTGATACACCTGATCTCCATCAGGTGAAGATAATGCCCAGGGAAGGTGAATCCCAGAACAGTATCTGCCTCCTCCTGCCCCTTGCCCCATGCCTCATCCTGGAATAGCATCCATCCTCTGGCACAAAAGAGGATTCAGCCAGTTACAGCTTACACTTGGGCATATGATGGATTTTGTTTTGTTTTTTTATCAAACTAGAGCTATCTAGGGAAGGAGAACCTCAACTGAGAAAATATGTACCCACCAAATTGGCCTGTGGGCAAGTCTGTGATGTGTTTGCCTGATTAATGATTGATATGTGAGGTGCCACTCCTGGGTAGGTGGTCCTGCGTGGTATAATAAAGGAGGCTGAGCAAGCCATGAAGAGCAAGCTTCCTCCATGGTTTCTGCTTCAGGTCCTTTCTCTTGTTCCTAGCTTGAGTTCCTGCCCTGACTTCCTTCATGATGAACTATACATTTGAAGATTAAACAAACCCTTTCCTCCCCAAGTTGGCTGTGGCCAGTGTTTGTCACAGCAACCAGAAGCAAACTAGGTCATAGCATTTGAGGAGGAACTGGGTAGGCAGTGGGCCCAGGAGGAACCAGACTCAGCATCAAGCATAAAGAGCTCTGAAGCCAAACACCAGTCCACCAGCACCACAGGGTAACAGCTCCTGTGAGGTGGCTATGTGGACACTGGCAGCAAAAGAAACAGTAGCAGTGACTCATTGCAAAAATGGAGACAGTAAAGATCACGCCTTAAGCCCAGGGAACAGAGGTTCCTAGCTCATCCATCTGCTGAAAATGGCAATAACATGGGAATTCCTGGCCATGGCTCTCCTGGCTGAAGGGTGTCACCAATTCTCTGGACTCTGTGGGCAATCTGGGGCATTGGTGCTCTCCATTCTCTGCCTCATTCAGAATCACTGTAGCAGTCATGTGACCGCCCTCAATGGCATGGGCATCAGTAACTTCCCGGAATCCTTACCCCATTCTAACCAAGCTACAGCAATGATGGTCTCCCTAGTCCACTGTCAGGACTTTCCTGGGGATTGAGGAGCAGTGTCTGCCTGCTACCAGGACCTGGCGCATGGCTGTGCATAGTGACTGTATCACTATGGTCACAGATTTCAGGGCACAGGAGGCTGGCAAGGGAGAGAGGTAGACAATGGGCTCTAGCTGTCCCACTTGATTGCCTCGAACCCCTTCAGATCCAAGCTAGGGATGAAAGGTAGATTGAGGGGTAGAGCTGCACCTTTTCTAGAAGACAGTCAATTCCATGCCCATTCCTGGCGTTGCATTTAGGCTGTCTTGGCAGACAGTCCTGGGGCTACAGGCTCCATCCAGCCAGGAAGCCGGCGGGGCAGGAGTCTGGCTGACGTAAGGCTTTTTAATGAGACTGATCCATATCTGTATGTGGCAGGCAGGGCTTTTGTGGCTGAACTCTGCTGGGTTTTCCAGGCACTAGAGGCTGCAGGCGGCTTCCCCAGAGCCTTGTGGGCTGGGCTTCCAGGCAGGAGTCATCCCCCCTCCCCCCACAGCCTCCTGCCATTGCCTCACTTGCAGACTGAAGCAGCCACCCAGACTGTCACCGGACCCTGAACCCACATATGGAAACACTTCCAGAGGGCTCCAACCTCCTCTATGCTCAGATGACTTAAGGGTGGGGTAGGGGTGCTTTGTTTCAGCTCTGGAGTTTTCCAGGGGTTCTCTGGCTCCTCCCTTCTAGCTAGCCTTCTAGAATGTCCTCACTTTATAAAAACTGCAAAAGTTTATAGGGAAAGTGCAGGCATCAGCAAGACCAGGACTCTAACACTGGCTCTGCCTCTAGACAGCTGTGCAAGTAGACATGTCCCAGACGCCCCCAAGCTTCAGTGTCACATTTACAGATCTGTGTCATTCAAGGAGGGGCAAGGGAGCAATGTCTTACACTCATAGCACTGAGGCTCTGTGTCTCATGTCCTCCATTATCCAGCCCTGCCCAAGAGAGCTCCGGGGAGGACAAATCAGCCCCTGTCCTGAGCATATCTTCTGAGCTCAGCCCTAAGCTGAGATGAAAAGGAAAGTGGCCTGTGACCAACTCTGAGGAGCTTGACGCTGCAGGTGGAACAGGTTCAAGCAGAGCTGAGAACAGTTTGTTTGGGGAGCCAGAGGGATCCTGCAGAGAGGCCCCCAGTGGCTGCTGGGTAATGAGACAAGCTGGGACCTTGTTCCTACCTTGGGAAGCTTTTGAATAAGATATGAGCAGTTCAAAGACAGAGAGTTGATGTTTTCTATTCGCTCAGTGCTTAGTATGGGGGACCTTCTACTAACCCAAGATCACCATCATCAATGCCATCATTAGCCATCATCAATACCATCACCATCATCATCACCATCATCATGAACCAACATCAATCATCACCAACCATCAGCAGCACCATCACCACCATCATCACGAACCATTACCAACATCAATCATCACCAACCAACACAATTATCACCAAGCATCATCACCACCATCACCAGCCACTACTACTTTCATTTTGACAATAACATCTCTCACTGCCATTTTAAGCATGACGGCCCACACTGGAAATGCTGCCAACAGGTCCATTCTACCATTTTCACTACAAGCACCAGCAGGAGTCTGCAGGGCTTTCCATGTATCTCAAGGCCTCTGTGGTGTTTTATTTCATAGCAGAGATGAAGAAGGGATAAGCAGTGTGCTCACTGGCCAAGTCTCATGATTTGGGGACACTGCTCACTTACTAGGTAAACATCAGCAGCTGCTCCAACTCCCCAAGATTTCTGAGTACCGTACCTCACCCCTGAGCCATCCTGAGCAATCAGAAGCAAGGTCCCGTCTGGAGTCCTCCTACAGTGTCTGCCTCTGGTACTGCTCCCTGAAGAAGAGCAAGGTGTTGCCTGCCTGGGGCCCTTGCAGTTGCTCTGAGACACAGGTACTAGCAAGAAAAGAGTCATTTGCATGCAATTTGAATATAGCTGCCAAAATAAGCCAGACTCCCTACTACTTCAAAAGTGCATTGTTTCTGCCTTGAAAAGGACCTTCCTACGCACGCCCATCCCCCAGCCTCCCTCATGCAGAGACCCTGACTGGGTCCCCAGTTTCACTCATTACCGCTTTAAAGAAAGCAGTTCCCACTCCAGGCTCAACCCCAACCCCAGGGTTTACCTGAGATAGCAATCCTGTGCTGTCCGGGCCACAGCCTTCCCACCTGAGGTAGTCTTTGGCTAAAGGCGTGAAGACAGACCACATGAGGGCTGGGTGAAGGCTCTCCACCCAGTCTGGGCTATCAGGACAGCTATCCCTGAAGTGTATCTTGCCAGTCTAGGGAGTTTCTGGGAACCCTCTCCCCTCTTCCGGGTTGCCTTCCTCCCCAGCACTCTCTCAGCCCATCCCTCCAATCTACCCATCCCATTCCTCAGTTCAGGATCTGAGCAGTGCCTGCTGCTGGAAAGGCTAGGTCTCCAGGTAGGGATTTCAGAGGTCCTCTGCAGGGTGGGACCCCAGAGGAGGCTAAGCTGATGAGTTCTAGGGATGGCAATGGCTCAGGGCCTGGAGGCCTAGCCCTCAGGTAGTGCACCCTTCTGCCCAGCATACCCTTTCTATCTTTCCAGTTACTCAATCGTTTATTGAGGACCCAGCCATCTCCTAGAGAAACCATCTGCTCTCCTGTCTGGTCCTGTTTATGCATGTTTAAATCCTACCTTGTGGGTGAAAGGAGCCCATATACATGCACACATGAATCTGCAAACATCCATGACCACACACAACACCTATGTTCCCATGCATACATAAAGATACTTGGCTGCAGTATTCCCACAAGCACATGTGAATGAACATGGAAACACACACAAGTGCACATGATACACAGGTCACCACACAGATCACACACAAGCCCACTGCCACCCTAACTGCGGCCGGTACCTTTTCCCCAGGAGGTGAGGGGGGCCAGATGAGAGTTCATCGTCTCAGAAACCAGTCTCTGCCTCTCTGTCCCCAAGGTCATCCCTTCTGAATCCTACTGTGGGGACAGAACACGGTGGTAGTGACACTCAGCAATGACAGGAGTGGCTGCTCTTCAGGCTTTGGGGAGGGCATCTGAGCCTACCTTCACCTTTCCACCCTGGAGGCACCTGCAAATTGATTTGGGCACATGGCCTATCCTCCATCTTTCTGATCACAAGACAGGCATCTGTTTGGCCACTTCTCATTGGCTTCTACGAGGCCTCAAAGACACTTCTGACCCTGCTCATACAGCACAGAAGACAGGAGGTAGGACAAAGCAGGACTCCACTGGGGGGGGGGGGGGGGGGGGCTACCCATCTCACTGAGCAGAAGGGTTTCAGGGCTGAGGCTGGGGCATCATTGTTATTAACATCAGTGTCACTACCCAACTCACCTACCAGTCAGGAGCCTGCAAGGCAGACACGAAGCTTAGGCAAAGGCTGGCTGTCCTGTGCAACAGCTGCAGGCTTAGCATGCCAGACACTAAACCTGTTGACCCTCCAGCTTCAGGGGCAACTTTGCCAGGACTTCCCTGTCTGTGGTACAGAACCAATCAGGCTGGGTTCCTCATCCAGTCATGGGAATATGAAACACAACAGCCAGCCTCAAGCCCAGGTCTGCTCACGCAGAAGGAGCCCTGGGCAGGCTGAGAGAACTCTGGGGTGAAGTGGGCAGGACAGAACACAGAGGCATGAGCCTTGTCACATACAGTCTGAAGTGCGAGCCCGGGGCTGCAGAGGACACTCACTGAGGCGAGGTGGCACTCTTTCCCCTGCCCTGGAACTCTAATATCATTAAATACAGGATGATTGGTTCAAGTCTTTGCCTGGGGTTATTTTTCTGCTCAGCATTCTCCCAGGGAGGGCGGCGGATCAGGTGGGCATCTCTGGGGGCCTCTTTAAGACAGGAAAGGGCCCCAGCCTAAGAAGGCTGAATTCAGATAGGTCACCTCTCCAGACCCCATGCCCACCCACCCCCCACAAGCTGCTGTTCACAGCGTCTGGAAACACAATTCACATTTACATTTCTCCGCAGCCTGGGAGAGAATCTATAATAATCCGATCACCAAAATGAGATTCTCCAGCGTTCTTTCCACCCAGCACCACGCACCACCCAGCCTCAGCAAAATCCAATTGCTGTCTATTTGACCTGTTCAGTCTCCAAATTAAAAGGCAGCCTCATCAGCCCCCAACACACACCCTCCCACCCTATCCCACATAGGTTCCTACTCAGCTCCGGACCCTCCCAGGGCCCTGTCTGTGCGCCATCTGCCTAGGATACCACCAGCTGCCGCTCCTGGATCTCAGAGGTATAAGAGGGAGGACCTAGGATCACCATGAAAGGAAGTCAGGAAGAAGGAGGTCTCATCCCACACCCTCCAACCAAAGTGTTCTTGGCGGAAGGCCTGGCCCTTTCAGGGAGAGGCCTGATCCATGGGGTCAAAGCCCTAGTGGCCTTTCCAACCAGTAACCCAGACACCCTTCCCACAGAACCCGAAACACCCTCCCCACAGCACCCCAGAAACTCTTCCCACAGCACCCCAGACTCCCTCCCCACGGCACTCCAGACTCCCTCCCCACGGCACCCCAGACTCCCTCCCCACGGCACCCCAGACTTCCTCCCACAGCCCCCCAGCCCCCCCCCCCCAGCAGCCCCTGACCAGCTAAACACCGCAAGGCCAAGCACTATGTAGTGTTCTCCATAGTAGCTTCACAAGGTGACCATGACGGTTCTTGCCCTACTGGCAGGTCAAAGTTCAGGGGATCATGTCTCCGGCTGTCAGGAGCCAGCAGAGCTCCCTTAAACAGTACTCAGCAATCCTACACCAACGGTCTTCTTGAACAGTACCCTGATCAGTACCCAGTGCCCCTTACCAGCAGAGCCTCCTAACACAGCCCCAGCTCAGCTCTCAGAAGAGCACATCATCTTGAAGGATAGATACGAGGGGTCCTGCTCTCACTACCACTTCTGCTGGACAAAACTACTCAAAACTGGTACCAGTCAGACAGGGTATCCCCAATGGCCATTCCTTTACTTCCACTGTATCTGGGCCAGACAGCTCCCAGAAACCCTCACCACTCAGCCCATCTCCCAGGAGCCAAGGCCAGTTACCTGTCAGCCTGCTCAGGACTGCAGGACTGCAAGACAGGGTCCCAGTCTCCTGAGACCAGGCATCACGTCCAGGTCCATGCTGGCTCAGACCCAAACTGGCTAAACTCTGCAAGGCCAGGCAGCACACACAGTGCTCTCCACAGCCACGCAAAGGTGACAATGACAGTTCTCACCCTACCAGCAGGTCAAAGGTCTTAAGGTTAAGAGGACATCTTCTCTACCCTTCTCTTCCTTGCCAGCATGCCCACCACGCTGTTTTAAGTCTTCACTCACTCATAATGTTAGGTTTACCACACTCCAAGAAAATCGCTGCTGGAATTTTGTTTGGGTTGTGTTGAGCCTATAAGTGGACCTGGGGAGAGCTGGCAGCTAACAGCACTGACTCCACTGTTTGTGACCATGTTACACATGGGCCTACATTCTCAACACCTTTGATAACATTCTGTCGTTTTCTTCAGAGACCTTTCCTCATACTTCTATGTGGTTATGCATTGCTTTTGTTCCTGCTAGAAATGGTGTATTTCAAACAGCTTATTAACTCCATATAGCAATATATTTTATTCTCAGATTTTGATCTTAGCATGAGTCATGGTACAAAGAATGTCTATGCTTCCTGCTTCACCCGGGGGTTCTGTGAATAATGACTCTTTGCAGTCTTTGTCTTTTCTTCCCTACAGAGCTAGCTGGGATCCACAGCTTGGTGGTGGCGTTCACTACTGCTTGGGTCTGGAAGATCATTCTTGTTTGTTTATTTTAATGTTTTTTATTATTATTTTTATTGAGCTATATATTTTTCCTCTGCTCTCCTCCCTTCCTGCCCCTCCTCTTCTGTCCTTTCCCATGATCCCCATGCTCCCAATTTGCTCAGGAGATCTTGTCTTTTTCTACTTCCCATGTAGATTAGATCCATGGATGTCTCTTAGGGTCCTCTTTGTTGTCTAGGGTCTCTGGGATTGTGAATTGTAGGCTGGTTTTTCTTGGCTTGGAAGATCATTTTTATCAGTAAAGGAAATCCAGACTTTCTTGTTTCCCCAGTTTTCTTTTTTCAGTCTGTTATTGGAATGGCCGTCATGGACTCTCCAGGCTTATCCTGTTAACGTGGGGGATTAGGTTTTATATTGATTAAATGAATGCTAACCAGTGTAAAGTCACCATGGTGTGACTCTGTCTGGTACACAGTTCACACAGGATGCTATCTGACACCACTGTGCCCCGGTTCACTGACTCCTCACTTGGGTTCATGCAACAGACTGGCTTATGCTTTTCATTTCTCATGTATCATCGACTTTGACTTCCTGCTATACATTAAAGAATGGCCCTCTTTCCCTGTGCTCTAAAACAGATCCTCAATGTTGGCCACTCTCACTTGAAGGCCAGGCATGTACTCTTTAGAATACCCAGGTTCATGGTGGGCAACATGTTTCCTACTGGTTCACCTTCCTTAGTGGGTTCACGACTATTGAGGCTACTTAGCCTTGAGGCAATGCTGGAAGGCTGCATTTTTAAAGGGTCTTGTCCATCCTTCCCTCCCCGAGTTTTCCAATTTGTTGGTATGATTGATTATTCTTAGGATTCACTTATTGTCTTACAAGGTGCTCTCTAGTCTCCTGATCAATCTTTCTAGTCATTTGCCTCTTAACAGTCTTTTCAAGAAAAAGTTTTGCTGGACACAGCCTACATCATCTTGAATAAAGAGAAAACTGGGGTGGGCCCCCTCCTTTGTAGCTCTTCCCAGTTCCTTTTGGTCAACTGTTCTTCCACATTTACAACTGTCTACTTAGCATACTCATTTGACTCTCTCTCTCTCTCTCTCTCTCTCTCTCTCTGCATGAGTACTTAAAGTTATTAACTTACTTTGAGGTACCCTGTACATTTGCTATGCAAACAGGCAGAGCCTCCCTGATTTGAAAATCTCAAATCCCAAACGCTCCAAGTGCTGTAACCTTTGGAGTGCTGGCAGGATGTGAAGTTTGCAGGCTCCTCAGGTCTGCCTGCTCGAAGCCAGCATTGCACCCAGGCTTTTTTGCGCCTGGCACTGGGCCTGCACAGCTGTTCTCACTTTTTCACTCCCAACTTTTCCTGTTCTTTCGTTGTGTTGTACCTACCGATCCCAAACAGCAAAGTTGTACTTTCCTCTCAGGTCTCTCAATTCTCAGCTGTTGGTTAGGATTTTAAAAATCTATCTGCAGTTATTTTGCTGCCTGGACAGAGCTGACAGACAGCTTACTACTACAAAGGCTTGTTCTCTTCTTCTATCTTATCTTCCTTTTCAGTCTTCACTGTCTTTTAATTCTGCACTTCCTTCACTGCACTGATTCCACTGCTACTCTCTTGGCTGTTCTGGGTTCTGACATTCTGTCAGCATCTGGCTTTGTCTTAAGGTTTATTTCACCCTGCTTCTTCTCCCATAATCTTTCCTGTGTGTGCTTCTATGATATTTTGTTTCCTATATAGATTTGTGTGTCCATAGTCAAGATGCAGATGTGTCGTGTTTCCATCAGCACCAGAGGCATCCTCATGCAGTCCCTCCATATTCTTCAACACCCCACCTCCCAGACACGGCAAAGCAGCCGGCCCGTTCCCACCTCGACAATTGAACTGCCCCTTTGAGTCAGACACGGCAAAGCAGCCGGCCCGTTCCCACCTCGACAATTGAACTGCCCCTTTGAGTCAGACACGGCAAAGCAGCTGGCCCGTTCCCACCTCGACAATTAACTGCCCCTTTGAGTCAGACATGGCAGGCTTTTGAGACATGCAGCTTCTTCTTTCTCCAGAGTGGCATTCCATCCCATGGGAAGCACAAAGCCCGCATGTGCATCCACGGAAAGACGTTTGCTTTGTTCCTGATTTGAGGTGATTACAAACAAGGATGCCGTGTGCAAGAGTTCATGTGATCATCAGAACTTACGTCTCTCAGATGAATGCCCAGGAGTGCAAGTGCTGCTTTGTATGGTGTTACATTCAGCTTCCTGTGGAACTAACACCCAGCTTTACGAAGTGTCTTGCCATCTTGTCCCCCAGGAGTGCCCCTTTCCCTCCATCTCACCACAGCCCTGTGCACCACGTGGTTGTTCCAGCTAGAACAGCATGGGTCACTGCAGCCTCTGTGTCTCCTGCTGACCGGCAGTGCTGACCAGCTCTGCATGTGCTCTGTCTTCTTCAGTGAGGTGCTTAATTAGGCTTTTACCTAGGCCCTGTTTGTTTTGTGTGTTTGTTTGTTTAGCTTACCATTGAATGTAGAGAATTCTGTACGTATTTGGACTCAAGTTCTCTGCCAGATGTGATTTGTACATAAAAAAAAAAAAACAACAAGTCAGTGGCCTCTCTTTTCATCCTCTTAACTGGCTCTTATAGTTCTGAATTCTGAAGAAGGAACCTTGGAGTTTTTTTAAATCATGCAAGTTTATTAATAAATGTTAATGTTAATATTTAATTTCTCTTCAAATCCATGGAGCTTGGAGTATTTAAAAGTCTTTGCAATTAATATTCCACCACGGTTCTGTGGGAAACCCCACACACAAGCATTCTTGCCATCACCAACTTTTCACGGTTTGGCACATGGGTCGCTTCACATAGACCCCTGGGTATTCTCTTCTGCACCCCAACTCTTCCCTTGGGAAACCTCCGTTCATGCTAAAGTTCACATTTTGGAAGGTCCTTTCAAAATGCCTCTTGATGGTAAGTACTCAGTTTTCTCCTTGGACTGTCTGTTTTTGTCTTTGTCCTTGGAGATAACCTTTGGGGGTGCAACTCTAAAGCGGTCAGGTCTCCTGTGAGGGCTTCCACAAGGCAGCTTCTTCCTGGCTCACACTGTTCCTCATCCTTTTCATCTTTGGGGGCTCGGGATCATTGGGGGCTATATGTGTAGCATCCCAGTGCCTGAGGTTCTGGATCACATCTGACACCCCAACTATACCCACAGTTTTTCCTCCATCCACTCTTCTCTGAGGGCTCCTATCAGGCAGACACCAGGTTCCTAACTCACCTAACTCACTCCCGCACCCTCTGCCAGTTTCTGTCTCCTGCCCCTTCTGGGGTTGCAACCTAGAACACTGTGTGCACTGACACGAGGACCACATCCAAAGCCTGATTTACTTCTTGAGACAGAGGCTCACTCCACAGCCTAGGCTGCTATGAACTTCACCCCCCACCCCAGAGTAGTTGAGGTTAGAGTACTGGTGCACCAGGCCTAGCTGTTGTAAATTCTTTAGGCACCTTCCCACTGGCCTGCCCCTTGCTTCTTCACACACAGCTGGTCCACTTGCTATGGTTTGAGTATGGAGAACAGCCCCAAGGACTCAAATTTGGTCCTGAGGGTGGTGCTTCAGGGGATACAAGGACAAGTGGGAGATTCTTAAATATCTGGAAATATGCACCCAAAGAAGGGTTACCCCTCTTCTTCCTATTGGCTTCCTGCCTGATAAGGCTAGTAGCTTTGTTTTCACATGTCCTGCTATGACACACCACCTTCACAGAGACTCAGAGCCACAGGATAACTGGATCTGCACGAAGCCAGATAATCCCGGTATCTTTGTAATAGGCATCCTGGTATATCAATAGCAAGTTGCCTCACATCCTCCACATCCCACCCATTCATCAAAGCCATGATGGCTTTCTAGACATACCCAGCTACTGCTCGCATCACCTGCTGCTCCACTGTTCTGATTTCGTTTCTGCTTGAAAATATGTCACAGAAATGTAACTGTGTCTGATGAATGGTCATCTGCTTTTGCTGACAGGTTTTCCTATCTCCATCCAGTGGCCTGGGTCACTTGGGGCTCATAGAGTCCCCTGCAGATCTACCTTCCCATCAGCACTTCTGACAGGGAGAGAGGAAAGAACGGAGGCAAGGTCTGGTCTAGCATGCCCACTAGTCCAGCTGCAAATGCTTGGAAGCTACTTCCTCAGTGTTGAGCAGTTTGCTGTGCAGTCCTGCAAGCTTGCTAATGTCATGTACCTGGGCAGGTCACCCAAGTTCCTCCTTCCTGGTGAGCTGGGACAAGGGATGGAGGAGTCTACTCACTGAGGTCAGAAGGATGAGGACTATAGATGCACCACACATACTTGACCAGGCGGCATGGAGGCAAGGGTGGCCTTGGGACCCAGAAATCAAAGCTCTGCCACCTGGTCCCTCTGGTCTGTCAGGAGGGATGCTTGCTGAGGCAATGGGAATCTTCTATGCTGCAGACCTTGCTAGGCCCTGCACAGAACGTCCAGAGGTTTCATCATCTGCCATGCTTACGGACTCCTCTAGCTGCCCAGTTAGGACCCTTTCTGTCCTTGATCCACAGGACTTTCCCAAGGAAATGAGGCTGCAGGGAACTCTCTAGAAACCTCCCAGCAGGCCTCTAGATGTCTTCGGGCTACTACACTGTCCCTCTTTTGCTGACCACTTCTGTGTTACATGGCAGGTGCTTAGAGCCCTGCCCATACCCCCACCCTCCTCAGGGCCCAGCACCAAGAAATCGTCAACAAGCTTCAGGCTGGGCAGACCCTCTTAACTTATGGGGCATTGCTTACCTGGCCTCCTCCCTTAAGGCCTCAGTTTACCTCAGCTAAAACTCCATCAGGCAGCTAAGATATTCCATCTCATGTTCTCTAAGAACACCGTCAAACACTCAGGTTGGTGATTCTAGTCATCTGCCCCCCCCCATATATATATATATATATCCTATTCTTCCCAGAAATCTGGCCCAGCCCTTCCCACTCCCAGGAGGCACAGCATCCAGTCCAGATCTGAGTCTGAGGACAGTATCCCTGCACCCCACTTGGTCTTCTCACCACAAATGTCCCTAAGTTGGAGGCTAGGTCAGTGCCTGTTCCTTCTTGTGCTGTCCAGGCTCTCAGCAGCTGCTGGCAGGAGCCCTGACCCAGAGGGCAGGCAGACCCCGCAGCCATCCCGCCTCTGCTCAGGCCCTGCTCCTCAGCACCAGAACACGTCTCCCAGCTCTCTCCTTTTTCCAGGTTGTCTCTGCCTCCTCCTTACCCATCATCTGCAGAATTCACTCACTTTCTCCAAAATTCCTGTTCCGGCCTTGCTGAACCATCTCGTCTTCAGGGAGGCATACCCAACCCTCTAGACCACGCAGGGCCCAACTCTGTCAACTCCCCAAGCTTGGCATATTGCTGGGCACCTAGCCCAGCATGTCTCTTTCCCTTTAGTAACAAAATCTCTACTGGGGGCTAAAAATATGAACTATTTCCCAGCTTCTATGGCAGCTAAGTGTGAGCATCCAGTTTCCAGCCAATTGGATTGAGCGGCAAACAGACATCCTTCTGGAATGGGCATGCCTTCCTCATGCCATCCCCACCTCCGGCTACTCACAACACCCGTGTGATGGTGACAGTCCTACGGATATCTTGGGCCAATAAGAACCACAGTGGATGGGACAGCTGAAGCCACCTGAAGCTCGGGCTCACTGTCAGCTGTGACTCTCAGGCTTCACGTTTCTTTCACGTAAAGGCCACCATGCCAGCCTTGAGACAAACTGAATTTTCTGTCAAACACAGTTGGCTGTTTTACTGGCTAAGCAGAGTGTTTACCACATATGTACTTGCTTGCTTAGAATGCATTCTCTGCAACATACTATGAGCACTGAAGGGGCTTTCGGTCTGGTCACCTATAGGACACAGCACAAGAGACAGCTCCCATAGACAGCAGGACCAGCTCAGTGTGGGGGGCTCCACGTGTCTAAGGCCAGGCTTTTGTATGGCCAGAATCAGGGCTTAGTGTGAGCAGGGTCAGGGCTCAATGTGTGACCAGGACCAGTGTTGCGTGGGAGTGGAATGGGGACTGTCTGATCAGTATGTGAGCAGGGTTGTGGCTCATTGTTTGGCTGGAGCCACAGCTTAGTATGTAACTGTAGTGGGAGCTTTGTGAGCAGGAGCCAAATGCAGTATTGATAGGATCAGGGGCTCAGCTGGAACCAGAGTATGACCAAGATAAACCCCTAACACTAGAAAGTATTCTTTCGAGGAGAGACAAATGTCAGCCACGCTGGTATTTTCAGTGAACCAGAACCTGAAATGAAGACTGTCCCCAGAGGCTTCTCAGAACTGGTGACTCTGAGATGAACCTCTGGGATTCACAGGACAGGACAGAAGGATGGCCTTCCTGAGAGGGGACTGTAATTACAGAAGGAACAGAAACATGCACCTCCGGGCAGGGGTGAGGCAGGAGAGCCAGGCACTCTGTCAAGGGCAGCAGAATGCGCAGCTATCAAGTCTAGATTTTTTTTAGACAAAAAATCATGGGCACCGCCTACCCACGTGACATGGGAATCAAGAGAAAGTTTCCATCTGTGTCAACATATCATCCCACCATGCTGTCCCACCCAGGCCGGTATGGCTTCTGACCTCTTCCATAGGGATCAGCCTGGGGACCCAGGCAAACCATGGCCTCTGGTGGCCTGTGCCCTGCCAGCAGGAACAGGAGACATGAAGTCTGGGGAAACAAGGAAGGTCTCGAGACCAGAATGCCTTGCTGTCCCACTGGAAGGCTGGGAGCAGAGCCATTAGCCAGGGTAGGAGGCCAGTCTCCAAGAGCTCATTTATTGTCCACAGCATAGCTGTTGCTTGTCCTTGATTTGTGCTCACATAAGAATACTTTTTTTGCAGGAAAAGTCAACAGGTACAAAATGGCAGCCCACAGCCTGCTGGCCTGGGAGCACAGTACACACAGGCATCTGTAATCACAGGGCTAACCCTGAAGGGAAGGCTCCAGGCCTGGCAGAACAGGAACCCAGGCCTCCTGGCTCACTCGAAAATGGGATGGAGGCTTTAAGGAAGGCCATTCCACATCCACGAAGGTCTGCAGGGGAATGCCCAACAATGGCTCAGACTATCGGTGTTAGTTGTCTGGAATAGTGGAAGGCCAAATTCCCAATGTTTGTTCTTCTGCCTCGTCTATTGGGGTCATCCTGAAGTACACCTGGTGTTTCAGGCTTGTGCTGAGCCTTTCCCTCAGGGTGCCATAACCCACAGAAAGACCAGGACAAAAGGGTATCATTGGGAGGTGTCTCCTGCCAACTCTCAACTTTCCAACCTCTAGGATCCCAGATGTCCCCACTTCCTACTAGTCATGTGATCTCTTTCCAGCCAGGTACGGAGGCAGGACTGAAGCCCCCTCTCCCAACCTACATCTCCTCTTCTACCATGAGAGCCATCCCCGAGGAGACCTCCAGCCCTGGGTTACTACTCTGGGAGTTTTTGGTAGGTCTCTCTGATGCTCCACCAGCTGGGACATTGAACAGGACTGAGAATGAGGCTTCCTGGGCTAGAATCCTGCCACCAAGTGCTCAAGGGTCTGGTTGAGGGCCTTAATGCCATCAGCCAGTCACTGGCTTTGCTGGGCCATCCTCAGTGTGCTCTGTTGCTGCGGCCAGCTGACCAGGAGGGTGCCTACTTCTTGTGCAAGTCCAACAGCTACTGCTCAAGGGTGGAGGGTTCAGGCACTGTTTCTGGGTCCTTCCAGAACACAGAGGAGGCATAGGTACTGGCATCAAGGACATGGAGGGGCCAAAGGTCCCCATGCATGTGGCTGCTGAAGTTGGAAATGTAGGTAGGGAGAAAAAGGGCATGGGCACATAGAAGACTCTACAGAAGTCCAGGGATTCAGATGGGTCATGCCTATCCACAGTCTGTATAGGAAGCCATAGGTTGCCAGTGTGTGTGTGGAGGGTGCTTATCCTTCCGGTTAGCTAACAGAAGGATACAGAAATATTAGGCTATGTTGGCTACTTCTGAAATCCTAGTGATAGCATCATGCAAAGAACCTTGGCACTGCAGTTGTTAGGGGCATTTGTAAGCTAGGATTCCACAGTGAAATGTTTTCTCTAACACCAGTGTAGTAATCAAAGCGGTGGGGCTGCGTCCCCAGCACTCCGGCCGCCTGGCTAGCTTATGCCCCGAAATAACAACACACAAACTGTATTCATTTAAACACTGCTTGGCCCATTAGCTTTAGCCCTTACTGGCTAATTCTGATATTCCAATCAACCCATCTCTAATAAACTGTAGCACCGGTCTTACCGGGAAAGATTCTAGCCTATGTCCATCCTGGGTTGGAGCTTCATCGCGTGCGTCTGCCCTGGAGAGAGGAGCCTGGCATCTCTGAGCTCACTTCTTCTTCCTCCCAGCGTTCTGTTCTGTTTACTCCTCCCACCTATGTTTTAACCTATGAGGGCCAGCCACGCAGTTTCTTTATTGCTTAACCAATGAAATCAACAGATTGATATATGACACTCCCACATCACACCAGGACCAGACCACAGCCCCTCCAACATCGTCCATCACTCTAGAGTCACACCATTTAGTGAGCTGCCTTTTGCTCACCCCCTAGTCCATAGATCTACCTGCTATCCTGTCTTTCTGTAGACTTTCACTCACTCTTCCATCTGTCTATCCATTTGGTCATCATCAGTTTGCTGGCTTCCATCCATTCATCTTCCTTCCATCCACCCACTCACCCACCCACCCACTTACACATCCATCTATCCATCCATCCATCCATCCATCCATCCATCCATCCATCCATCCTTCTAGCTTCCACACATATAGGTTCAGCTATCTCTGTGCCTTCCCACAAGGCTATCCTTGACATTCCTTTCCATCCCTTCATCCATCCATCCATTTTTCAATCAAGCTTCTTTCTCATACACTCACACAAAATGAATACAGTTTGTGTGTTGTTATTTCGGGCATAAGCTAGCCAGGCAGCCTGGGTGCTGGGGACGCAGCCCCGCCACTCCTATTACTACAAGGGGATGTCCCAACAGGCAGAGAGGTCACATTTACCTAGGGCCTGAATGTGAAAATCTGTGGACTTTGATCCCAAACCACCTGTTTGTCTCTGTGACCTGGGGCACAAGCTTTTCTTGGTTGGGAACAGCACAGAGTCTACTATAAATGAGATGTGGAGATGACCGCTGATGGACCACCCACTCCACCAAACTAAGGCCACTAGCCAACACTGGTTCAATCATGCCCTTTGTGGTGTCTTTGGGTTAGCAGCTGTGGACCCTAGGGGAAATCCTCCTAGGTCTTCAATTCCTAGCCTTAAGAGGGAAGGCAGAAATTAGAACCCAAGGATGAGGGAATCTGGTTTCTCTGGGTGGAGAACAGCCCCTTTCTGATGTGTGTAACGTGGACAGAACATCTCCAATGCTGAGCTCTATTTGCCTGGTCTACAGCATGGAGCTGTTCCCATCTTTCAATGGAAATGAGATGGCACCTAGGAGAAGCCCTGGGTCAGTTAGCATTCCCATGTAAGGTGGATATGGGGAAATACACGGGCAAAAGGAGTCCTAAGTGAACACCAGAGACCTAGCCCTATGTCTATCTCTTCCACAATCTGTAGACAAAATCCTGGATAAGCTGTCCTAACCTAGCACTCACCAGTTGTTGAAAGCCACGCTTGGACAATCTGGCCTTAGGTCTTACAGCTAGTGACAGTAATGGGGGGCAAACAACCATGACCCAGTCTCTGTTGCCACACAAACTCTTAGCCAGCACAAGTCTGGGTCTATGGTCTCCAAACCCAACTTGAGAGTATACCCCCACCTGGATCTGAAGCAGTGCTGTGGGTGGGGAGCCTTTTCTGTCTCACGTCTCACTTCACCTCCACTCCTCTCCCAGGCAAGCCCTTCTCACTCCCGAAGATGACCCAAGGCCCTCTTCAATATGGGACCTGTGCTCCCGGACCCCCAGTACAGACCTGTGCTCCCAGGGTCCCCAATACAGACCTGTGTTCCCGTGGACCCCGATACAGACTTGTGCTTCTGGGGGCCCCCAACACAGACCTGTGCTCCTGGGGGCCCCAATACAGACCTGTGCTCCCAGGGACCCCAATACAGACCTGTGCTTCTGGGACCCCAAGAGGAATGGGCATATGACGATTTCCTCTCTCATCACAACCCCACACAGCTTATTTGGGTAGATTCTCCCTCAGCCTTGGCATAGTCTGTCTTCTTACCTGGCCTCCAATAGAACACACACTGTCTTCATGCATCTCTGTCCAGGCCAGCTCAGCATGTCCTACCTTACTTACCTTACTGAGCTGATATCCACCTGGCTGGCCCAGACTCCTGGAATGACAAGTCATGACTGTCAGGACCCATGAAAACAAAGGGTTGACAAAGACAGTGAGGGCACAGTGGCCCTGGGCCCTTCTTCTTAGGAATGAGACCATCATCCTATGCCAGGTAGGTAGGTCACAGGACTGGGAGTCAGCAGAAGGCAGGGAGGTGACACTCAAGTCTCTTCTGAGTCCTGTTTAGTGACAACAGCCTGAGGTTTGCTCTTCCCACCAGAAGTTATCACTGCCTGAGTACAGGCTGTTTGCAGTTCCCAGCCCAGAGCAATCCCGGAGCCACATACTGTCATCCAGTGGGAGGACCTCAGGAGCCGCACAGGCAGGAGCCAAGCCAGAGGCTTCCCGAGGTGAGGGAGAAGCCAAGGGCCAGCTCAAGGAGGAGCAGCCAGCAAGGGCCACAGGAAAATGAGTCCCCACACCTTACTGACTAGCCTTTACTATGCCAGCCAGGAAGATACCCTACCGCTTGCCTCAAAGACCTAGTGAATGAAGAAACCAAAGGAAAAGGCAGAAGGATGTTCAGACATGAAAAGACTTGGTGTAGAACATGTGGGCACCAAGACCACACTACATGGTCCCTACTCATCCTCAGGGCTCAGACCAGTGGCCTGACTTAGTAAAGACCCTGTGGGCACATCCATCCCATACACGGCATGACAGAGCCTCCTTCCTGGACAGATCACAGTCCACCAGCCGCCTCTACATACAAGGAGCAGCCGTGGTGCCATTGTAACACCCTGCAGAACTAGAAGACAGAAACCTTCACATTGTAAACTGCTTTCTGGCCCGAAGGATACCACCAAAGTAGCCCTGGCAGGGCCCGGGCACTAGGCTGGCCTGGTGGTAGGCAGTGGGCTCTCCAGACCTGCTGTCAGTGTTTAAAGTCAATCCCATGTGAATTGCCAGGGGGCAGAAGTTGCAAGGGTGGGACATGGGTGCCATTCAGGGATTCAAGGAACTCCCTGATATAGGCAGTGATCAATGGAGGCAGCAGGACAAGGTGTCTAAACGTGTCTCTCCAGGAAAGAGAATTTCTTGGTAGAGCCTCTAACTATATACAGTGGTAACAGCCCAAGAAGTCAAACTGGGGAGTCAGAGCTTGAGGAAAGGTTTATTCTGTCACTTGTGTGGCCTGCCTCCAGGGCAAGGGCTTCCCCCTATGAAGAAGCTAATCCCCAACTCCATACCCTGAAGTTCTATTCTTGAGCATGGTCTCTACACATGGAGCTCTTTGATATCAGCATGTGCTAACCACACAGCGTCTAGGTCTAGACCAGCTCATTTTAACAGCACAGGGATAGCTGGGCACCAGGGATTTAGGGCAGGGCAAAGACATGGTTGTTAACATAGCCTAGAGATTTCACACCTACAGAACCAGATGAGGCCGGGGCAAGCTCTGGGAACCAGAAGATTCCACATAATCAGGATTAGGTGTCAAGTTGTCCTGGTCCCACTGGGCAAGCATAGCTCATTGAGGGGGGTGAGATGTCAGGGCCAGGCCCTCCACCACAATAGAAGCAGAAGTTGAGCCAAGGCAAGATACCTGGGTGGTACTCTGGGTTTTAAGCACAGGGAGGGAGGGAGAGGGAGGGAGGAATCACTTGTATGCAGCAGGTGAGCATCCATGCAGCCTCATTTCTCAACAGAGCTCAGAAGCAGGTGTGTACAAAGGCAAGAAGACGACATCCTTAAGGGGCAGCTGTCCCTTGGAAAGTGTGCTCCCTTTGGAAGACCTTTAGACACCTACACCAAAACCCTCCACCTGCTGGGCACACCAAGGCACGCTCCCGAGCTGACCAGGGCTTCAGAGACTGAAGCAGGAGGGAACAGCAGTGTTTTCTCTAAGCATGGGGTATCGCTCGTGGTACAGTACCATCTCCATGTCAGGTGCATCTGGAGCCAGGGAGCCAGATTCTCAGAAAGGAGAGCCATTCTCTGCCCTCCTAGAGGGAACCCTTGCTCTCACCAGAGAAACAGGGCCTCATCTCTGGATCCCTAGGCGGGAAGACCATGGGTCCTACATTCAGCAGTTTAACGTAGATGGGTCAACCCTCCCCTAACCACTGACCTCACCACACCTCCATTCCAGCCAGAAATGAGACTAGAATGGCCTCAGACCTGGAGGATGCCTCCCAGTGGCCCTTTCTGGAATTTTCTATCAGACAAGAAGCATAAGGCAGAACCTTCATGGGGAGTGTCCATGGAGCAATCCCAACCCTCTTCCTCTAGGACAGAAGTTTTCAACCTGGGGTGGGGGTCATAACTCCTTTGGCAACTCTGTCTCCAAAATATTTACATTGTGATTCACAACAGTAAGAAAATTACAGTTATGAAGTAGCAACAAAAATAATGTTATGATTGGGGATCACCACAACATGAGGAACTGCATGAAAGGCTTGCAGCATTAGGAAGACAGAGACCTCTGCGAAGCTATCTGAAAGATCTCAGCTCTGCTATCCTGCCACATGGAAGACATGTAGAAGACTGGACGGAAGGATGGGGCTTGAGAAAGGATCGGCATCCACAGTCCTGTGTGTATGTTCCCGCTAGGACTGCCCTGTTAGTATGGGCCACAGACCCACAGCAGTGGCTGCACCCGCAGCTGTCCTGGAAAAAGGTGGATATTTAAGGCTAAGCAGGTGTGAGTGCTACGTTGTACATAGGAAGGCCACAGCAGCCTGAGGACACCAGGGAAGCCATATCTCTAACTAGGTCCTTTCTCTATTTCAGACCACAGAAGACCCCTGAGACTGTCACCTGGACCTTACATTTGAATTTGGATTCTTGTCCTCTCTGGGAAGATTCTAGGGACACTTGGCGCCAGCTCTGTTGCCCATTTCCTGGAGACAGCCCCACTCAGAACAGACAGAAGGTGGTGCTGCAAAGGCCCTGCACACAGGCTGCCCAGGTCACAGGCAGATGGGGTAAGTTCAGCTGTCTATGGCACACCCTACATTCAAGCTAAGTGCAGATAGGAGACAGCTAGAGACCCAGTTCTCAGCCAGCAGCCTCCCACGCAGCCGCGGAGTACACTAGTGGACACACACTGCCCTGTCCCACGGCAACGTAGGATATGCAAGAGTAATACATGTCCTGGATCTGTGTGGGGTTATGACTGTGTCACAGCTGATCGGCCAGGGCTTTGACTCATCCCCAGGCACAGGTAGCTTCAAAGGCCCCTGAGACACCCTGGCCCCAAAACTGCACTGTGGCTCTGAGAGACATACTTATCACTTGGGCCACATGTGCTCCACACACATGAACACAGCAGATGCTCTGCTTGGCCACCGTAAGGAACAGGTCTCCCAGAGAACCCAGGCAGTCTGCCAGCTCACAACCTTGATCTTCAGTCTGTAAAGCCTGGCCCTACCCTATATTCAGGCTCACGCTAATCTTGAGGGGTATGGTTGGCACAGGGTTCTGGACTTCCAATGTGATGTCCCCATCCTGTCACAGGGCTCTGGAACCACTTCCTTGTTTCTTGCCTCCAACTCTCATTCAGGAAGTCAACTAATGCAGGAAGCCATCCACAATAAATAGAGTATTCCCATGAGGAGCTCAGAGCACCAGGGACCACCAGCCAGTTACATTCTCTGAGAGGTTAGCCCAGGGCACCAGGGACCACCAGCCAGTTACATTTCCTGAGAGAGCTTATCCCAGGGCACCAGGGACCACCAGCCAGTTACATTCTCTGAGAGGTTAGCCCAGGGCACCAGGGACCACCAGCCAGTTACATTCCCTGAGAGAAGTTAGCCCAGGGCACCAGGGACCACCAGCCAGTTACATTCCCTGAGAGAGATTATCCCAGGGCACCAGGGACCACCAGCCAGTTACATTCTCTGAGAGAGGTTAGCCCAGGGCACCAGGGACCACTAGCATCAATTTTGTTGAGGGGAGTTTAGGGTTGTTAGAGCTTGGGAGTGGGCTAATCTACCAGGGCTCAGGGAAGCCTAGGCTAGGCCTCACCCCAACAGATGAACTAGGGGGTGAACTCCAGGGGGAACTCCTAAGTTCTTGCTGAGGGAAGATTTGTGAGCACTGAGGGCCTGCCTGCAAGTGAATTCATGAGAGGCCTCTGGGACTTGAAGACTCCTGGCTATACTGTCAAGACTAGAGTAGGCTCTACGTTTAAGGCCAAGAAGTGGCTCGTGAGCTTCCCATCTCAGAGAAGTGTCTCCCACTCCCTCACAGAATCTAACTTGGGGTCCAACAGGAGGCTCTCGGTTGGCAGGATGGACAGAAGGGCCTACTTACCTGGCTGGGGCTCCCCTGCTTGGCCTTTGTGTTGAAGGATAGAAAAACAGAGACGTTCTCAGCTACCATGGTTCAATGGGAGTGTGGACAAGACCAGGGACAGAACTCTTCATAGGTTTAGTGTGCACAGCACCACAAAGGTCTCTTCACTTGCGGTCACTCAGGTCATGTGCAGCAGTAGCACAGAGTTCACAGCCTGAAGGATCCTCTTCCACACCCGAAGCTTCCATGATGGTGTGCCCCACAGCGCTCCAATAGCAGCGGATGGCGGCGTACCACCCTCTGCATCAGCATCTCTATCTCCTGGGGCTGAGGTGGGGCTCGTGCGTCTGGGTGTGGAAGTGAGCGCTTGGCAGCAGGACTTGGCAGCAGGACTGCCTCTGAAGTCTGCTGGCATGTGGGCTTCTTGTTGCTGAACTCTGGAATGGCACTAGAAGCTAAGTGAGGTATGGGGCCCTCTAGTGCACAGGGGAGCCATACCCACTATGCTGGGGCATGGGCCAGCTGCTCTTTCTCCACCTGCCTGGGCTGCCTAACCCTGCAAACAGGTCAGCCCTGCATAACTCTCTCCCCGGAACAGTTTCCTGCCCTCAACTGCTGGTATGGATATCCTCACCACTGTTAGGTGGCTCCTTCCACTACAGGGACTGGGAGGCCTCTGGGGCAGACAAGCCATTTGGTACCATGCATCTCCCAGTCCTGATGGCGAGCTCAAAGGAGCAATGTCTGGAGCTAAGACTTTGGAAATCCACGGGGAACACAGGGAAGAGGTCTTGCCCAGGATCTTCCTCGACAACCAGGAGAAAGGGGGCACTGAGGACTGGCAAGCAGCTCTCTGGCCGGCAGGTGGCTCAAGTGAAATGAGTAGCCACCAATGACATCTTGTCCTGGTGTCACTGAGGCCAAATCCTTGATGATCTGCTTTAAATCCAGCATGACACTCTGTAGAAATAGGAAGGAACCCTGTTAGGAGCAGGGAGGCTACAGGAACTGGGGTTGGTAGTATAAACAAGCCCAGAGCTATCTAGCTGCTAGAGTTCAGGAAAAGGTCCCCTTCCTGTTAGGAGTGCCCGAGAGCCAGAAGGGGTAGATAGGACAGGGTCCACTTGCTCAAACCCGGATCCATAGGTATTCACCCAGAACCACAAGCTCCCACTACGCATGCAGAGATCCCAGGGCCTACACAGCCCAGCTGCAGTCTAGGACAAAAGAGAGTGTACTTAGCACCTTGGTGGTGGCTTGTCAGGAAAGCCAGAGGCTCTCCATGGTACAGCATGTCCATGTGACCTATAGAGCCATCCCCCATAGCTAGAGGCTGCCTGACAGAAGGTTCTGCCTTCTCCCCGTGTATAAATATGGCCTGCACTGGTGCCACCAAGAAAATCCAAGAGGTGGGGAATGGGAAGGTGTGGTGAGAGATGGAAGGGAGAGCAGCCATCAGGTAGGGGTGCACAGGTAGGCAGGGGTATGAGCAGGTGTGGGGGAGTGAGGGCGTGAGTGGGTGGTGTGAGTGGGTGAGGAGTGGGTAGTGGGTGAGTGGGTTGAGGGTAGTAACCCTACTTCTACTCAGGCACAGAGTGGTTCTTTAAAGCTAGAGAACTGTTCGTGGAAGAGAAACCTGTGCCAGGAGGATTCTGGGCTCCTCATGCCAACTTGTCATCTGTTCTCTCCCATCCTCCACATTGCCAAACTTTATCTTAACTCTTCGTCCACTGAAGTAGCTGAAATATCCATGAGGGGTTCACTCACACTGCCAAGGACCGCACCAGGGGCTGTGCTGATGGCCAGGCGCACACTGCCACCTCCACTCCTTAAGGGGTAGGAGGGTTCCAGAGGTCCTGTGCCTCTCCAGCCTTTCAGGGAAGAGAAAAGTGGGGCTCACCCCTGTGTCCATTGCTGTCTCCCCATTTCTCCTCGGTGCCACACTGGCCACTGTGAGACCTTGGACAAGGAAATGTGTCTGCTCCCTTATCTGGATCATGGCTAGGTTCAAGCCGAGGCAGGCAAGGAGGAGTGCAGGTGGCCCCTGCCCCAGCACACCCGTCCACTCATAGCTCATCATGGAGTGAGGATTGATTTCCACAAGGGTCATTTCACCCCACTGCAAATATTACAGGGAAATTCATTTTCTTTTTAAGAGTGTTCTGGGAAATGAAGCAATTAGCATGATCTTAAACCGGCATGTACTATCAATTGCAATTCAATTACTAGGCTTAAATATGGCACAGGGCGGGTGGCTGCTCTGGAGAAGCCAGCCATGGGCTGGAAGGTAGTGAGGAGCTTGTGGTGGGGTCTCAGCTCTGGCCAGCTCTAATTTGTTAATGGTAGCAGACAGGGGCAGCAGTAGATGGGACAAGTGGGGGCTGGCTGGAAGGCTTCCAGGCATGCTCGCTACAGCTGCATGTTCTTGTTGAGGTGTCTGTCTCTATAGCACCTGGATCCCACCAGTGACCCCCCTGCCCAGCACCACTTGGCATATGGATTGGCTATAGTTGCTGGGACAACACAAGCCCTGGCCCGCCCTGGCCCCAATCCCTATTTGTAGGATGGTCCCTCTGCAGGTCTCACTGACTAATAAGTGGCATCCCTTTTGGATAAACAGCTTAAACAAAAGCAACCCCTGACCTGATATTGGAGGAGGAGGTGGTTCATTGCAGGTAGCCATCCTCTCCATAGACCCTAAGCTCCGCACAAGTGTGGAGAGGGCAAATTCAAGCCCACCACAGACCAGGACCCCTTCCTCTCTTGGGATCAAAGGTCCTCCTGGTGCTATTTCAGGGGAAAGGATTTGCTCCATACCAGCCAGTCGATGTCATAGCCCAAAGGCTGGGGACTGAGTAAGTACCCTTGCTCTGAAGACTGCCTTGGTGAGCATCAAAAGATGGTTCAGTCTGGCAGGCAGCACCATACACTCTACCGGAGTCACTGTGGAAGGAGTGGTAACATCTGCATCTTTGTCCCCTTTTTTGACAACCATCATTGGGCGGAGGGATGCAGAGCAGGAAGTAGACCCATAGTGGCAGAACTGGGCAGGTACAGCAGGGCTGGGACCTTGTGCTGGGCCTATCGGTGGAAAGGTAAACCCTGACAGTGCTCAGGGGCAGGTAGCTGGCACAGACCAATGTCTCTCCTGTCACTGGACACTGGGTACACCTCAGCTTCTGGTAGGATCCAGCTCCCAGGCACACTGGGATATGTGCCAGAGATCTAGACATCACTCTCTGCCCCTCTGCAGGAGCTGGGCAAGAAGCCAATTCCAGGCAGAAGTTGACCCACAGTCCTTTGGTGAAAGTAAAGGCCAGGCCTAGGGGGATGGGAGTCTACGAGCCCTGGAGTCCTCTATCCAGATCCCAGCTACCTAGGATAGAGCAGCCCTAGTCAGTGTGCTGAAGGTACAGACAGCACAGCTGCCTGCCCCCACCATGAGCAACAGAGAACAGAAGCAAGGGACACTGGGAAACACCCCCACTTAGTCAGTGTTTAAGCTGTGCAATTACTCCTTCTGATTGCTTCTAAAGCTAGAACTCATTATAAGCGCACACACAACTTCTTCCTCTTCGTTCTCTGACACCATGGAACCACTTCACATAAGACATAATAAAATCCCTTTATCAAGGTGCGTGTGTGTGTGTGTATGTGTGTGTTTACTTTAAGAAAAAGAAGGGGAAAATCCTACTACACTTTTTTCTGTCAAGGAATTTCTCTTCTGATGAGGAGCCTGGCAACTGTCTACCTGCAAAGGCAACTGCTCCAGTTTATGGAATAGCCAACTTCTATTTAGTTATATGGGGTTTTTTTAAATCTGTTTGTTTGTAGCTAGCCCAAGCAGGATCAGCCTCATCCTGTGTAGGGCTGTCTGTGCCTGCCAAGTACAGGGAAAGGTGGTGGATGCTCTATCTGGGGCCTCCAGTCTTTCTCTTCTCATTCAGTCCTCAGCCCTCCCAGGCCTATCATGTAGCCATGGCAACAGAGCAGCTAGTATGCTCGGAGCCTGCACCCAGGTCAGGTGACAACTGTTGGGGACCTCCATGAGGTGAGAGCTTGGTGTGGGGAGCCTGGCGTACACACAGCAGCTGGCAGTAGACAGAGCAGGCCCCTACTCCAGCTGTCCACTGTGCTCTGCACAGCAGCACACTGGCAGCAGCTCAGGCGTATGCCCATCTTATCTCTCACAAGATCAGGATGCACCATCCAGAGATGGGAGTGTATACTGCATCAACTCTCAGTGACTGGCTGCTGGGCGCTTGGCTTCGAGGAGAGCTATTAGCACTCTGGCTCTGGAGGGATCCTCCTCTGAGACAGGCTAACAAGAAGCTCTGAGATCTCCACAGGTGGGACAGTTTTGTCCTAGAGTCGGGCAGCCTGGGTTGGGTCCACAGCCGCATCACTCAAGAGTTGTGTGACTTGGATCAGGCAACAGAGCATTTCCCTTTCATCGTGATAATTTCAACACCCTGATTGCTTACTCTCGGGGTCCTGGTGTGGGCTGAAGTGCAAAGAAACACTAGCTGCAAGGTTCTCTGCTACAGCAACTCTTCCAAGAGTTCCACCAAATAAAGCCACCTTCCCGCCACCACTCAAGGTCACTAGATAACCACAGGGCCACAATGGCTAGGACAGACCACACACCACCGCCTACACCTGGATGCTTGACACATTCTAGTGGAGGGAGATGAATAGCAAGGACGTATTAAAGTGGGTGCCGGAGAAGGCAGAGGAGGGGCTGTCTGGAGTGAGAAGTCTTCAGACATGCTGCTCCAAGATAGGGTAGCAAGGCTGCAGGCTGAGGGTCAGGTGGCTGGGCAGGTACACAGGCTGTAAAGCAGGTACTCAGGCTTGGAGAGAGGGAGAGAGGAAGAGAGGGACGGCAAGAAGGAGGGAGGGAGTCAGCATCTCCCAGAGACCAGGCCAGTCCACAGGACACTCTTTCTACATAGGAACATGGATGGTCTCCTGACAAGAACAACACAGCCCCTCTCTTGGGCGTGCACTGAGATGATCTGGAAGCAATGCACACAGTGACCTGCAATGTTGGAGCACAGTTTTACCTAGCTCCCTAGTTAAGACCCATCCTTGGGATGAACCAGCAATGAAGAAGTCAAGTCACAGCATACCTATGTAGTTCAGGACAAAAGCCCCCAGTTCTGCCTAGCCAATAGCCAGCAGAAGCCCAAGAAGCCAACAGAAGAGGTCAGGGTTCCATGGCAAAGGAGGCCACCTCCGATTGGTCCTGCTATATTTTTGACCAACTCAGTAGGCAGACGGAGAGAGGGCGGAGGGCCAGGTGATAAAGGTGGAAAACTTCCAAGATAGCTGGCTTCTTCCTCACCCTCCTGACCTAAGGACAACAGCCTGATAGCTGAAAACAGAGACCTGAAGGGCTTTTTTCCTCCCACCAATAGGACCCCCTTGCTGATGGCCCACCAAGGAGTTCAAGGTGGATCAGGACATGTTACACAATAATTATAGACTAATTGACCATGTTAACGTCCTTCAATAACCCTGACCTAGGGAAGGGAGACCCTTCAAATGTTAAAATCCTAGTTCTTGAAAAAAGACTAGAGTTTGGCTTCCGAGCCTGAGTTCCCCTCTGCTTTGCGGAGGGTCTTTCTCTGTGTCTGCTGTGCGTGTGCTCCCTCACCCTAACAGATGCCTTTCTTCAACTGCTGATCTCTCTGCTTCTGTTTGCTGGATTCTCCATTTCTCAATGTCACACTCAAACTTCTTCCTGCCTGTTTAATTCTTTAACTGGCAGAGAAAACAAGCCCCATCAAGACCCCCAGACAGCCAAACACCACTGGAGTTCCTGTAAATGGTGATGAAGCCATAGCAGGCCGCACAGGCACCACTTCAGCCAAGGTTCCCAGGTGCCTCGGCATGCCCTGGGCTCCTTACAGTCTTGCTGCTGGGCCTAAAGCCTTCCCTATGAATCAGGGAAATTTTGGTTGCTGTACCAACAAAGCAGCAGGAAATAGCACTGTGCGCTTTGGAGCCATGGAGTTCCAAGCAGCCTGCTTAGAAGTGTGAGCAAGCCTGAGCCTTGGGAAATAGCGAATGGGGAGACAACCAAAGGGGCAGCCCTAGCTCAGCTCAGCCTGTGAGTCCTCCCAGTCCAGGTACCAGATGCAGAGCAAATAAGTCTCAGCACGGCTCCAGCTCCTAGCTGTCTGCATCACTCTTGGCCACACAAGTCTTCCCACCAGAGACCCCAGAGGCCTCAGAGCAGACAGCAACCATCCCTGCAGAGCCCCATCAAAACACCTGCTGTGGAAATCCATGCCACTGGATTTGGGGGTAGTACACTGTGCATGACAGCTCACAGCCTCCAAAGTCCCGGTAGTTTCTCTCTCACTGTGCGGGTTGTTACAGGGAATGCTAAACCCAAGTACAACATGACTGGTCCCATTTCCAAGAAGCACTCTGGACAGAGGCTAGCACTGAGGAAGGGGAGGCATCAACAGAGGAGAGGGCAGTGGAGTAGGCAAGGGACACACCAATGGCACCGGCTGGAAGATGGATGTGACTGTAAGAGACAGGGAGATGGTGCCCAAGGGCCTTGACCTAGAAGCTAAGGTCGGAAGGGAAGCTGCAAGAGCAGTGGGGTCTCAGTTCTGGACCTGAAAAGACAGGAAGGTGTGGGCTGTCTGGGGTGCTGGGCACCCACATCTGGAGTTCAGGAGAGCCCTGGTTATTAGTGGGCCCTGAGAAGGCCCCTGCATGCATTCAAGAACATGAGATTGAGCAGACCATCAGGAGTGAAAGGCTCCTGATGACCCAGCCAAGGAGACTCAGGCAGGAAATAGCATCGCCTGAACACAACGCAAGAGCCTCTGCAGAGAAAGGATAAGCAGCCTCTCACACCCAACAGGGACAGGGACCAGGGGTTCATGGCTGCTTGGGGCAATTCCCAGAAGAGTCTTCACAGGGAAGTAAGGGAACACCAGAAAGAGACACTGAGAAGTGCATGTCCACTCAGGGTGCTGGGGTCCTTTTGCAAGGGAATTTTCTAGGATGCAAATGGCTGCAATCTGGCCTGAGGGGCAGAAGTGGGGAAGAGGGAGAAAGTGAGAGAGGACCAGGAGGTTGGAGGGAGCACAGCCTGGGACAGGAGCTGCTGAAACACAGGGGTATCCAGCCTAGAACTGGCCCCATGCAAAGCAGGTAGGCGTGAACAAGGTAACTGGTGGAAAAGGCTGAGTGCTGGGAAGACTGGAAGGAAAAGAGAGGGAGGAAAAAAGTGGAGGCTTTTCTAGCCCATCTACCACATGCGGTCCTTGCCACCTTAGACTCCTAACACCTGAGCATGGGGCCCACAATTTCAGGGCATCAGACCCAGCAAGAACCCTGCAGGATCCTGCCCAACCCAGCCCATCATGGCACAGAACTCATGTCCCTATGTTCTCAGAGTGAAGGTACAACCATCCCTAGGGGGTCTGCACAGGTACAGAGGACGTAGGTGCCCAAGCCAGGAACACAGGATGTGGGGTATGCTGAACTCTATAAAGAGGAAATCTCCTTGACTCCCCAACAGTAAGAAGATTCAAGACCCGCACAGGCATCAGGTCTACTTCAGAAAGTTGTTGGCCCTAGATTAGAAGCGCCTAGGCCCCCAGGCTAAGAAGCCCTGGCCTGCTGCCTTAAGCTGAAGGACTCCCCATCCCCAGACCCCTCAGGGACAGATGGGCAGATGGACGTAGACATAGTTACTACAAGAACCCATGCACTCAGCTCTGCATAACTCCTCCGAGCACCCAGCCTAGAAACACCTTGGAAACCTGGGCTTCCATGGCCACCCACTCAAAGTACCCCTAGGAACTTTGGAACCTTCATGCTTTTGTGTCTTCAGAAGTCACCCAAGAACCTTTTGTGGTCTGGCTTGTGGGCGAGCCTCCCAGTCCTCCCAGCAAGGAAAGCAGACAGAGAGACACAGCAGCCTCTTAGCTGCTGTGATGTTCACTTCCAGCCTGTCTAACCATCACTCAGTAGCCAGTCCTGTCTGACCCAGAGACCTGCAGAGCTCACCCCCGCCCTCAAAGGCATGGGTCCCTGGTTCCTCCATCACTGATCCTGGAGGGTTGCTGAGCCACCGGAACTTACGTGCTACAGGGGGAGAGAAGAAACCTGATGACAATCTGGGTTTTGTTTGTCCCCTTCTCAAAGGCCCGGGGCAGTGAGGGATGTGGGCAAGGTGGCACACCTAGCAGATGCCTTCAAGAATGGCAGCTCCTGCCCCACCGACCTTCCACCTGCAACCTGGTGAGTGACGGCATGAGGTTCTGTGTCTTAGGCAGGGCCACCTTAGATAAGGAGCCCATGGTAGTAAAGAGAGGCTGCTCACAGTCCACTCTTGGACCCCACCAAGACACAGAACTGTAAAGGCCTCAATGGGCTGAGCTCAGACAAGCCCAAGCCTGGTTTTCTGGTCCACAGCCAGATCTACAAGGCTACAGGGCACATTCTATATCAATACAGAGTCTGACCATCTCTCAGTAGATAACTATAGCAATCTCTAGAAAAACCTCCCAGTCTGCCCATATGTGCCATACAGAACTGGAGCGCATTGCACAGCCCCACGCTGCCCATGAAGTAGGAAGTGCTCCCGCCAAGGAAAGCCTGGCAATGCAGGCTGTCCAGACTTCTACCTGTGGGACCCCGTCCTCAGACCCTTGCTGCATTATGAGGTGCATGTCAGGTACTGATCATCCCAAGCAGTCCCGACCACACTCTCGGGGCTAAATGCAATTCCACTGGCAGCATGAGTTTCTGTCCCACCCCACCCACCCTGGGACCAGTCTGCATGGCTCTGCTGTGAATACCTTGCTATGCCCAACAGACAGACCAAGCGGTGCTTCCCAGGGCTGTTCTCAGAACTTCTTAAGGGATTCTAATTTAGGAGCTACAGAATCTGTCGATCTGCCTCTCTAGTCTTCTGGGATCCTGGACCCATGTGTGTTTCTCTGGAAAAATGTTCTCTGCTGGGCCAACAGACAGACAAAAAACCCATGCATGCTCTGTTGGTCTCTGCATCACCTGCACAGTGCCTCAGCTTCCTCCTGAGGGCAAGACTGGGGTCTGGGTGTCAACTCTCTTGGGACCTTTAGCTGGGGAGAGAGACAGCTCCTAAAGGGGTTCAGAGAGCACTGAGTGGACATCCTGAGAAATGAGCATTCCTCTATCATGCTGAAGTAAGAGCCATAGCAGAGGCAAAGCAGAGATAAGCCTAAAGTAAGGGGAGAAGATAGAGGGACTAGAGCCTGGCCTCCCTGCAAAGTGGAGATCCAATCATCCTCAGCTGGAGCCTTAGTAGGCTAGGGGTTGTCTCTAACCCTGTTTTCTTCAGTGATCACTCCTGGCAGCCCTTGGGTGTTCTTTAGCAGGTTCTGGCATTCTTGTAGCAGAGAAGGCCCAGGGAGAGGAAAGTCTCAGAGCTAACGGGCAACAGAGTCAAGTCTCTACCACGCCCAGATACTGTTCTACACTTCCTCATAAAGAGGAGCACACTTACACTCACACACCGACACCAGGTGCCTCTCAGATCACACACTCGATAGCTGTACAGATTATCTGTGGGTTCTGCAGACACAGACTGCCAGCAGGTACCACACACATATAAGCAAACCTTATGAAATTAGAACATGAAACGTCCACACCCACATCCACAACACAGACAGCTCACCTGCCACCTGCTGGCAGCACCATAAAATTGCAGGCTCAGTTCTGAGCTGCTTGAGGACCCCTGAAGACCACCCATGGGGAACTTTGACAGGCACTGAGTCTCCTCCTAAGAGCCAAGCAACACTTGGGCAGAGAGTGAATGCTGAGATATTACTCCATCAATGACCCAGACTGACCAGAGTACCTTGTCCTACCACAAATGCCAAGGAATCAGACAGGATCCCAAGACTCCCCAAGACTCAGGAGAGTGCATCAGTAGTTCAAGGCCAGCTGCAACTTCAGTCACCCGGGAATGGATGAGAGCCTACAATAGGCTGACTCCTTGATCCCTCTTCTTGGTAGCCCCATAGTGGAGAGCTGAGAATCTTCACACGCAGGTCTTACCGCCACCTGCAGGATGGCCTCCTTGCACAGTCCGGTAACCTCCAGGTTCTCTTTGTCATGTCTAGAAGCAGAACCTGCTCCCTGGCCCTTCCACATGCTGTTATTTCCAGTAAAGGGTCTTTTGGCTATAAGCCAGCCTGCAAATGGGGCTTCAGGCTATTACCACCCCATATCCTGGAAGTCTTCTTCCCCAGCTCCAGTCAGGTACCTCTGTCCTGGGGCCTTGCCCTGGGACCTTACCTAGGAGTTTACAGGTGCTCAGCTCTTGCCTAGGAGAGCATGCTTCAGGAAGAAGAGGCCAGAGGTTGCTGTGTAAGGTTGGCAGGGGTTAGGGTGGATGGTCCCTAGGCAGGGGTTAGGGTGGATGGTCCCCAGTCACCTGTCCTGTGGTGTATATATATCTCCTTCCCATGCATGAGGAGAGTGCAGCAGACTTGTACACTATGGCCATGTTTGTATACAAAGCTGCCATGTGCAAGCCTAGGGGTATACCCCTGACCCCCCCCCTTCCCAGAAGCACATACTCTGTGTCCAGCTTTTAGGAGTCATAGGCCTCTCTGTGAGTCTTCAAGGACATGCCTGTGAAAGCAACCAAAGTCCACCTTCTCACTAAAGGCTGCAAACCCAACACAGACCCTGTGATGTCAGACTCTAAGAGAAACAGTTAGCCACCCGACACTGTGAAGTCAAGGCACAACCACCACCCCAGGGAACATAGCCCTGCTGAGTGGACTGGGGATGGGGGACTTGGGGAATTTTCAATTTAATTCTTCCTTGACTTCTTTAATTCACCAAATGTTTTAATACAATAAATGATATTTCTCCAATTAACCCCATTTGATCTCTGATGGGATAATCTGGGCACATTTCCAGATCCTTCTGTGGCAGTGGCTCTGGAGAGACAGTCACTGGGCATCCATCTGGTCCCCAAGCACTGGTCAGGCTGGGAGGAGTTTAGGAACGAGGATCTCCACTCCAGCACCAAGCAGCAGCCCAGCCCTAGTGCCAACTTCCCCATCATCCCCAAGAATCCTGGACTTAGCCTGCTTTATGGGAGACATGGCCAAGGTCCTTTCTCCAGCCCTGGAAGCTCCCCGCTCCTTTAAAGCACAGGGCCCAGTTAGCTCACACTTCTCCCTGGCACCAGGGTCCTCAGGCAGCAGTATGGCTGGAGCGCCGCTAGCTTTTCTGGGACCTGGCTTGAGATAAGGCTGGTTCTTATCTCCAGTGCCATTCTGGACCAGGGTCCAAGGAACAGGGGCACAACAACGAATGGGTATGAGCTTGAATAGATGGTTTCCAGCTATGCCCAGCTCATTTGGGGTAGAATCTACTCCAGGTAAGCACATGAAGCCAGGAAAGCTGTGTGCTCCTACAACTCCGTCCAGGGACAGGCACTGGGGTCCCCACGGCTCTGCCTGGCGGGGTTGGTGATCATGGAACTAAAATAGCTCCTTCTGAGGGAGAAGGCAAGAGGACAGGTGTTTTTTCTCAGGACCCACGAAGTAAGCATAGCCAGTGCCACTTAGAGTGACGATGAAGTCACCCTCACCCAGGTCTCCTTCCCAAGTCAACGTCCTTCCCACGCATCATGGGAACACAGGAAGTCGGCAGAGGCCTTTAAATAAACAAATATGCGGATAGATGAATGTAAAAGAAAAGATCTAAAAATCTGTTGACAAGTGCTCTCATCCAAGGCAGTAATTATCGCCTCCCTTCCCTGTGGGTGGGAGGAAGTGAGCAGGGCCTGAGGGTGGGGGAGGCTCTGGCCCGGTGCCAGACCTCACTCTGCCCCACCCCCACCCCACCTACTGCTCTGCAGTCTCCTGAGCTTCTAGGCTCATAGAAAGAACTCTGGCTAGGGTCCTGCCACAGCATAGTCTCTGCTGTGAGAGGCAAGCACAGCGCCCACCTTCTCTGGGTCTCAGTGTACTCATCTGTCAACTGGGTATGATACTGCAGGGTGACCCCCCAGTCTGTGATGGGAGCTCAGCAAGCACCTCCACTCTGAGGTCTTACCTACCAGGGGACCTGCCTACTAAGAAGAGGGAGGCTTCTTACTGTGTGCTCAGAGAGAGTTCCAGCATCTGTGACTGGAGCTGCTATAATTCCATGCTCCTTAAAATCACGAAGCAGGAAGCATCATCAAGGGCCAGTGCAGAGCAAGAACACAGGACTGAGAAATATGACTATCAACTCTGAGAGAAGACACTATAAAGATGGGTCCCCTGTAAGTCATAGGACGTCAGTAGAATACCAGGCCCTGAAAACAGAGGCAGGGGCCCATCCCATCAACCAGTGAACGACGAGTCAGGCATGCTGGGAAAAGAATGCCAGAGGACACTCAGTGAGACATAATCCGGAAGTTGAATCTCAAGAGACAGCTCCCTGCTAGCTAAAGGCAGAGGGGTCCAGCCTACCCATGTATGCAGCAACGAACCTGTGCCTTTGATTGGCTTCCCACTGAGGGCACAGAGAGGGGACATGGGGCTGAGTTTACAAGGGGGACAATTCAACCATGCCAGGGAAGACCCTGTAGGGTCCTCCTTCACCTCCATACAGGTCCACCTTCCCTAGTACACATGACAAAGGACAGGACTGAAGAAACAGTTTAGCAGATCACCCATCCTCCGGCAACAGAGACAAAGCCCCTCTTTATGCTGCCTACAAAGGCTCAATTTGGGTCTTTAGCTCTGATGCCCAGATTAAGGATTTGCTTGCCAGGTGCTAGGGTGCAGAGTGGGGCCTGTGATGGCTTTCCAGCTAGACAGGGACTGACAAAGGCGGCTTTCTCACCCCTAGCCACGGCTAGAACACACACAGACTGAGGAATAAACGAATCCTACCGTGGGACCACTGAGGAAGGGCTTGTTTTCCCATGAGAAGACACCAAGTTGGGACGGGCATCTCTGGGGACAATGATACTGGCTGACCCTGCCTTCCTCCTGCCGAGGAAGAAGGAGCCGGGAGTTTCAGACAGAGGCAGTGTCTGGGGTTTAGGCTCTGGGAAATGGGCCATTTTCTCATGCACTCCAATCCCAGTTAAGAGCAGGGATCAGGAGCTGCCACTTCCTCACTCGGGAAAGGCAATGTCTGGTCTGCAACCTCTCCAGATGGCACAGGCCAGGAGACAAGGACTAACTCTGCCCTGTGCCCCAAATAGGATAGCATGACAAGGGATTTCTAGCTATGCCAGCCAATGGTGGTACAAAGGCAGACAGCACGATTCCTGAGGCTTGCCCCCAGTACCAAACCATCAGCTCTGCCTGGGGCCAGACTGTCCAGAACAGCCATGGGGCAGTCACCATCTGAGGCTGCATGGGGGCCCCAGCAGCCGTGGCTCATCCTCAGGACCGCTATAAACCTTCCTGCTGTCTGAACCTAGCACGGATGATGTCTCTGTCTCACTACATGCTAGCATCGCCCCACCACATGTGATGTCACCATGATCGTACCATGATTTTCAGTGGCTGCACATATACTTTTCTTCAGGGCCGAACTGCTGGGCCCCAGTAAGCAACCCTCGACTTCAGCTGACCCTCCAAGCACTCCAGATCAGGGTACAAACTCACACCCTGTTCCCACTGCCCCTCTACACTACACTGCCAGAAAGTTCTGGCATTTCTTATTCAAGTTCTTATTCAAGTATTATTTGGGGTATGAGGTAGTGTGAAGTGACCAACACTTGACAATCCTCTCATTTAAAAAAAAAAAAAATGTTTGAGACAAAGCAGCATCCTGTAGCCCAGGCTAGCCTAAACTATGTAACCTCCGCTGGTCTTTAACTCATGGCAAATCCTGCCTCAGCCCCCTGGGGATTGCAGGTGCGTGCTATAATAGCCAGCAACCTTTATTTTTCCTAGTAGCCACTTGGGTTGAGAGCATGTTCACTGCTCATTATTCATTTGAAAACCCTCTTTGGGAGCATCTCCACATTAATTTGCAAGAGATCTTCATGAAGAGTGGCAGAGTCATTTTCAGACACATACTGTGCAAAAACTCTCTAGTGCTGGGCAGCTTTTGCTCCCTTGCTGGTGCGTTAGTTTTGATAAAGTCAGCAGTCTGCATACCCATGGTCAGAGCCCTGCTGCTGTGGAGTTGGGAAGTACTTCCTGCTTCTAGAAATGTCTCTGTTTGCCTCTCCCATGGCAGCCAGGGTTTGGGAGGGAAGGTTTCTATGCTTAAGGATTTTTGTCTCTGGTTCAGATTCAACTAAAGTGAATCAAATCCTGAATAAGCATCAAGTTCTTGCAGGGTTAAGACCATCTGAACACCGTAAGTCATACATAGCACACAGAGCCACCGACGGCCATCAATTGGATGCTCCTCTATGCATCACTGTCCAGCGGAGCTGTGAAAGCTTGCAGTCAAGGCTAACCCTCATGGAGCCCCTCCTCAGCCCTCCCTGCCCTCCCACAGCAGAAACAACACCAGATTCTGGGATGTCCCCAAAGCTCCAGATACAGTCAGCGCTTGGTACTTACCTGCTTGCCACCCCGCTGTACCCTGAGAAGCAATGCGCTGAACGTTTCTGCAATCCTCTGTTGGAAAATGTGCAAAGGGGAAAATATAGAAGGAGAGAAAGATGAGCTGGCACCAGGCAGCAACCAATACACACTTAGGCTATCTGCCCCTGAAAACAGGCTGCCTCTGAAGGGATCTCCTAGATAGCCTCCACTAATCCACATCATCTCCCTGGATCTCCGTTTCCCTGCTGTTCATCCCTGATGATCCCTGCTCTTCTAGAAGGTGCTGTGAGGTCACCTCTAAGAAGCCCTTCAGAGAACAAATCCGGCAGAGAACGCACCCTGAAGATGTGCCAATGAGATCGCGGTACCTGTACAATGTTCCCAAAGAAGACCCATTCTGCTCCGGGGGTGAGGCTATGTCAAACAAACCCAGGACAAGACAGCTAGTGAGGGGTGTTCAAGGACACAATCTGGCTTCTGGAAAATTCTATTCACTGGACCAAAGGTTGCCATCTCTGCAGCACCTTCTGTTAGTGTAACTCAATACTGGGAGCCAGGATGCTCTCATCCTTTATGGTTCAATATTGCACAGATGCACTATGGTGGCCACAGCCCATGCAGCTAGTTCCTGCCCACACCAGCCCCTGTTCTGTCTCCACGACCCATACTATCTGAGATTGTCTCCTCCTTTCCCATATCATGGGGCTTTGCAACAGGTATGAAGAGGAGACCAAAGGTGGGGACCCAGGGTAGCATGGTTGTGACACGGGCACTAAGTGGCACTACAGGGACGTTAGAACTGATGACATGTCCCAAACAAGGTCACTTACGCCAGGTCAGCACCTAGGAAGACAGAGAGCTTGGAAATGGCATGTAGTAAGTGACGTCATTCTGAGCTGATGTGGCAGCACGTGCCTATGGTCCCAGTTACAGGAGGGTCATCTGAGTCTAGAAATTGAGGCCAGGCAGAGCAGCATAGAGACACTCTGTCCTGAGAAGGAAAAACTAATCCTCCCACAGGAGCATACGCACTTGTGCAGGCTCCATTGTGATTCCACACTTGTGCTGACTTCGCCTCTCCCACACAGGCAGGTCGCCTTACTTCACCCCCTGCTGCTGATGACAGTCCCCGCAAGTGTGGGCCACACCATTCATTGCTCGACAGTACAGAGTGGCAGACATTTCCTGTCAAGGGCAGAATTTGGTATTCTAGGCTTCGCAGGCAGACAGTATGCAGCAGCTTTACAGTAGAAGAGGACAGTGGGACCAACCAGCTAGAGGAGGTGGGGTGTGGAAAGCTTCATGGGGCAGGCAGCAGTCTACTGCTCCGCAGATTGTAGGCTTACAGCAATTACTTGTGTTTCGTGGGCACTCTCCAGTCAAGGCGGGCTCAGACAGGCTCTAACAGGCGGAATGAGTGGACATGCAAGGGTGGATGGTTCTGGGAGGGGTAGCAGCAGCTGGAACGGTATGTGGTAGTTGTCTGTGAAGACCATCAGCACAATGATGGGCGACTGAGAAGTTACACATGAAGGCAGAGGAGAGGACGGCTGTAGGTCAAAGGATGGGGGACGGGAGGCAGGGCAGGAGGAGAAGCCATAAGCAAGAGGCAAGAACCATGAAACTGATGGCAAGGTGCTCAGGGTGTCCCTCTCCAGGAAGACTAGGCCCTCATGCCTATTGCACAATGCGTCCCAGAAAAGCAGGGTCTCTTAATAAGTGTGCTAACCACAGACTGAGTCCATACTGAGTCCAGCTGTCCTAAGTGTCCTTCTGCACATATCTGTCCAGTGGCCTGCCTCTGTCATGTCTATGTCCAGTCACAGGCACCTCTCCTCCTCCTTCCAGCCCCCACTTTTGCCAAGCCTCAGATCTCTGGGGGAAACATAGCAGGCAGAGGCCCTTCAGCTCTACATCTGCTTCATGGCGCTGGTGCTGGCAACAGTGGTTTTGTTGGTGTCCTGCCAGACTTCATGCCTGGAATAGAGAAGCCAGGTACGGAGGGGTAAGCAGAAAGCCCAGGGATATCCTAGAGCAGGAGAGAAGAGCAGAGAGGATGAGAAAGGGAAACGGGGCAGAAATGGGTAGACTGAGTGCAGGGAGGTGTGTAGAGGAGCCAAGGACAGTCAGGAACAGAAAGGCAAGGCACAGAAGTGAGGGGTGGGACAGGGTGCGTGGCAAAGACACCACTAAAGGACAATAAGGTAGACAACGGCAAGGACAGGGAGCCAGATGTATAGGCAGAGGATGCATGAAGAGATAAGAGAGGGCGGGTGTATGGATAAGGGCAAGCAGATGAGATGCAGAGAAACACATCATTGGCTGTGGGAGATAGAAGCCACCAATCCACCAAGGCCCCTACTCCTTCCCAGACAAATGCCTAGACTTTCTGGCCCCACTAAGGCCTGGCCCACCCCACTCTCTCCCTGCCTTGAGATAATCTAAACCTGGGCCAAGTAGGGGCCTCTTCCAGGAGCAGGACTCAGGTCCTTCCAACACAACAGGCCATGTGACACACACATCCCACTGCCAAACCCCATCAGTCTGCTGCTTAGGGATGACCCTATATGCCACACATGCCCACAATGCCACCCAGGGCAACCCTGTCCCAGCCTGTCCCTAACACTCACACAACCTAACAGAAGAGGTCACTGACCTGACAGAAACCACAGAACCCCTCAATTCATATGTTTCCCTAAATTCCCACATTAAAGGCATCAAGTCAACAGTTAGCTGACCGTGGCTCCACACTGCAGTGGTCAGCGTGTGTCCTATGCAGCCCTGGGTCCTCAAAGGCCACCTACCATCATTCCTGGTACCGTGATAGAGACCATGGATCACTACAGAGCCAGCCAAGGAGGCCCTGTGCAGGAAGGGGAAACACGAGCAGGAGAGTCTGGGCAAGCACGAGCTAAAGACTGTGCCATAAGTTACAAAGGGCAGAGGGGTGGGGCTGGTGGATAGCAGGGCTCTGCTGTCACATGTCAAGGCCCATATTCCTGCTACAGCCAAAGCCATCCACTTACCAGGTCAACCTTGAAATGTCAGAGCACAGAGTTTCCCAGAGCGGTGTCACCAGCCAGTCCCTATGAAAACCTCCTCATGACCTCTCAAGACAGATATCACCTAAATGCCACCAGTAGGCAAAGCGTGCTGCTTAGAGGTCCCTCCAGACTCAGCCCACATCAGCAATTCCATGTTCCATCCCTAACTATGTCCCAGCAGCACTGTTCCACAGTCTCTGGACATCCAGGGAAGGTGGCAGCAGCCCCGCTGTCACCTGATGCTCCATGTTTCAGATACAGGGCAGTGGGCAAAGCCCCAGTGCCAGCTGCAGCAACCACAACAGCCTCCTCCTGCACAGGCCTCTGTACTCCCTCGCAGATTCCATCCCAAACAATGGCAGAGGAGCTGCTGGTCTGACTCTCATCCTCTGGAACCATCAGCACTAGACTGAAAGCAGTCTATTTCTGTGTCCCTTCTAGGATGGGTCTCCTCTCCTTCACAGACTGTGGTCATCTCATGACAGGAAGGCAAGCCAGCCCCCACACCCAGCCTGGCATCCCTTGGGCATTCGGTCACTCTGCCATGGCCTTGGCAGACTGCAGTTACATAGCCAATGAATCCAAGAAACAGCAGAGAGAGAGAGAGAGAGAGAGAGAGAGAGAGAGAGAGAGAGAGAGAGAGAGAGAGATAAGCAAATACCACCAATGAAGCCAGCAACCAGGAAAGCATTTACAGATTCCTTCCCTTCAAGGACACTCACAGTATTGACAGGCCCAATCCATAGACTATGGACATCTACTGCCAAAACCAGCCTGTCTGCTACCTCTTATACCCCCCAAAGAAGAGAACAGGGTTTAAGAACACATGGCAGAGAGAATCATAGTGCAGTGCAGCTGGGACAGCACAGACTGGAAGTCACCACTTGGAGCCCTGGTATCAGAAAAGATGAGATGAATCCCCCCAGAAGTCCACATCAGGGCTGAGTCTCAGGTCTGCCATCTGCAGAGAGCCCTGAGGAAGCCAAAGGAAACCCCCAAGAATAAATGAAGGAATCCTGAGTGCCACAGGGCAGCAGTGTACAAACACCAGCCATGCTTCTGAACTGTGGCCAAAACTGGAAAATGAAGTTTAAACAATACCATTTGTGACAGTATAGGAACCATGAAAACATTCAGATGAATTGAACATATGTTACAACATTAACAAGGCATGTCACTGATAACTACAAGGCATTGCCTAAAGAAGAAAAAAAAAACAAATGAAAGAAAGAGTGGCTTTATGGGGTGTAAGACAATATTGCTGAGATGTTAATTCTTCAAAACAATCGCAATCAAAACTGTAAATGTTTTAAAATAGAAATCAACAAGCCGACTGCTGAGTTCAGCTGAAGCACAAAGGGCCTGGGTGTCCAGAAGAGCTTCAGAACGGCCAGCAGCTAAGGGCTCACACCTGAATCTGGGTCTCACGGGCCTGGGATGCGTCACAGGCTCAAGCACCTTTCCAAACACGCGCCAACACAGTCAGTAGCAAAAGATGGGCTGTTTTTTTTTTTTTCAACAGAATAACAGGACACCAGCATTAAAAAAAAAATGAGCTCAGCCTTACCTCACTGCATACACAAAAATAAATTCCCAGTGTGTCAGGCCCAAGTGTGAGAACTGAAAATATGAAAACCTTAAGACTGCAAATATATGAGCCATTAATACATTAGTGCATTACTGTAATGAAGTGCCCGAGGCAGGTTACCTAATAAAGAGAAGACATCTCAACAGCAGGGCACAGGCCTTCATGAGGGCCTGCTGGGCTCCGCAGCACGTGTAGACTTCTGCCGTCTCCTTCCATAAACCCACCAGTTCCATCACAGGCCTCCACAATAGTGACTATATCTGACCAAAGGCCTCAGCATGCACCAAGGCTGCACTGACTACCCACCACCCTAAGGTACCTGAGTGAGGGGTAGGGCACACATCATGTTCACATCACACTCTGGGAGCCTCAACCACGTGAGAAATATGATACGCTTAGAAAAGACAAGCCTGTGATAGGAAGTCCCCCTGTGGCACCTGACAGGACTTGTATTAAGAACATAAGATCCCTAATAACCCCACCTTCACAAGACAAGAACCAGTAATGACAAGGGCATGCAGGTGACTGACATGCACTCAGAGGAGAACACATCACACAGTAGCCACTAAAATGCACACTGAAGATGTGGAGCTGCCCACACATGCTGCAGACTCTGCAGCGGACACGGAGCCCTGGAAATTCCTCAGCTGCTTTGGGAAGTTCAGTGGATTCACCCAGAGTTAACACACACCTCGTTATTGTGCCCTACAATTGAGCATCAGGCAACTCACTCAGAAGTGGGAGCACACAAAAACCTGT
The DNA here is from genome assembly GCF_037038515.1 of Microtus pennsylvanicus. Taxonomy (NCBI): domain Eukaryota; kingdom Metazoa; phylum Chordata; class Mammalia; order Rodentia; family Cricetidae; genus Microtus; species Microtus pennsylvanicus. Next base: position 3,326,602 of record NC_134580.1, read on the forward strand.
GGAGACCACGCGGCTTTTGCACTAACCAGGATCAGCCTGAGTCCCTAAGAAGGTGCTCAGTAAAAAGAAAGTGATAAAGCCACACTGAAGAATACTGCTTAGCAATAAAAAGGAAAGGACTCAGCATGGCCACCACGGGTGAAACATGGTACTGAATATCCCGTGACTGAGTATGTGTGTAGTTCACAACAGACCAGACACTGGGCAGTGGGTATTGGATGAGTAGAGACCACAGGGAGTTTTGGAAAGTAATTAAGCACTTGGCATTCACCCAGAATGCCTGCAGGGCACACCAGTATCGGGCTTACTGAATGCATGCTAAATGGTAGCATGTTCATCAATGGAGCAGACTTATATACACAAACACACACATGCACACATGCACTCATGCATGTTATGCCAGGGGCAGGGAGGACAGGCTGACAGAGAGAGCTCTGCCTATCACTGACACCATCCCAGGACTAAAAAAAGACAGGCAGGGTCAGTTATGCCCTCTGGCACCTCAGCATGGGAGAGGCCCGCTGTGGTATGGCAGCCTCATCTGGAGAGGCCCTCTGACTCCTGTAGGGAAGTCCTGGTACCGTAAGTGCCTGAGGAGGAATGACATGGCAAGACTCAGGGTGATCCGCCCACCACACCAAACAAGACCTGACACCTTAGACTGACACACCTCTGGAGCAGGCTGAGGCACAGGGCTAAGATCAGAGGACATGAGGTGGGGGTGGTATTCACAGCAGTCATGGGTTTGGGCACAAGCCCCAGAAAAGACACAGACACCATCCCTGCCATGGAGATGCTCTATTACCGGCTCCATTCTCATTCTGTAGCTCCAGGAAAGGTCCTCCCTCTGGGCCTCAGCTTTCCTTTGTGGAGTGAGAGGCCCTGCCTTCATCTGTGAACCTCGAACCTCCAAAGTGCCTCTAAATGAAAGTCTGCATCTTCCCACAGCCACAGCTAAATCAACTCCAGAGCCTCCCGACAGCACCTGAGAGGAGTGGCTTGCTCTTGCACCTGAGCTGGCTCTGTGTACAGATGTGCTCACTCTCGGCAGGCTGGGACACGATGCACTCGGGCCCTGTGGTGTGGTCCTGATGCTGGAGCTCGGGTGACAGCATGCTGAATGCTAAGATAAGCCTCTAAAAGAGATGCTGTGTACCAGGCTGTGGTTCAGGATTACCCTGATCCCTCTGCTGCATTCTCATGGGCCAATCCTGGGCCAATGAAAGCTGTACACATGAAGCCAGGAGGCCCTGTCTGCTGGGTTGTGAACACATCCTTAGAGGTCATTTCTAGCTTCACCTCCTTCAGACTTATGACTCCCCAATCTAGGGCCTTTTTATTCCATAGTCTGGGAACTGAGAAAAAAGCACCACACCTTCCTGAGAAGATTAGAAGTGGTCCATAGAATGTTCCAGGAATCATAGTGGGCAGAGAGCAATGAAGTCCATCTAGCACATACCAGATGTCATGGGCCCACCTTACCCTCCACCCTCTGCGATGACCTCTGGGATGGAACTACCAGAATCAGCAGTACACAGCTCTTCCCATCTCCTCTGTCACCTACGCACATACCTAAACGCATATACCCATTTCCAGCAGTAGTGGGCAGAAATGACAGGAAGGGCCCAAGGAGGGCAGCTGGGTACAGGCCAAACTTGACTAGGGTAACAGATTGTGGAGAGAGGGGAGAAGGGATGTGAAGGACAACCATGAGGGGACCACCTCCAGCTATGCAATGGCCCTCTGGAATGACCCAGAGCATTCCCTGAGATTTGCTGCTACTATCCCTGAAGCAACAGATGTCCCTCAAGAGAAAAGTAGCAAAAGTAGCAAAAAAAAGACCAGGCACTCCCTCCTCCACCAGGGCTGGATGAGGCAATCAGGCAGGAGGAATGAGTACCAAAATCAGGCAAAAGACTCCCCTCCCTGACACCCAGGAGCAGGCCACACCAGCCAGAACCAGTGAGTGACCTGTTTCCCAATGGAACTGCACCCTTCTCTGGATTCCATTCCCTAGATCCCTTCCCCAGGCCCAGGTTTTCCCTGTTCGTTCTTGTCCCAACCCCTGTGAACCACTTTTTAATAACATAAATCGTTATTGATTCTTTGGGAATTTCACATCATGCACCCCAATCCCACTCACAGCCCAGCCCCTCCATATCTGCTCCTCAACCCTGTAGTATCCCCAAAATACAAAAAACTTACCTCACCCCTCTGTCTTTCTCACCTCTCCAATACATCTTCATCTGCCCTAGTGGCCTCTGGAGCTGTGGTGTATTATGCAGGATACCCTTTTGCCAATCAGCCCTACCCACAAATGCTCATTGCAATGAGTCATTGGCCTGGTTGGAGGCCTCTGTCCTCTGGCACCCCATCATCACTGGACCCCCACTTGAACTCCTCAGATATGAAGATCCTGTGGTTACCGTTCCACAGGACCAGTCCCTTCATGCACTCCAGCAGGTCATATGGGGTATGTGTTAAGGTGGGCCACCTAAACCCCAGAATGGGGGCCTGGATGGTAGCTGCTGGGACTGCTCTCTCAGGCAAGGGATAGAGCCAGCTCTCCTACACCCATTGTAAGGGGCCATCTCCCCCCAAGTGTGGGGTGGTGGGAAGCTCTCCCATGAGTTGTGGGACCAGCCAGAGATATCAACACAGACCCCAGCACAAACCCTAGCTGCAGCAGGACCATGGACCCAGACATGGCCCTTGGCAACAGCATGGGTCCTGATGTCACCATGGCCCTGGTGGCAGCACAAGCCACGCAGATCAGTATGGCCCTGGCAACAGCATGGCCCCTGGACACCAATATGGTCTCAGGTGGATGTTGGTCATGGTGTTTTATCACAGCAATAGAAACCCTAACTAAGCTACCTGGCTGCCTGCAAACCTGACACAGAAGAATCTTTCCACTGCCCAGAGAGAGAACCCCACATATACCTTGACCCAGGCTGACCCAGAGCCTGGTAAGGATCCAGTCCAGCCAATGCCAGTCACCTGCAGACAGACAACGGTTCTTGCCCCATGGCACCAGGCAAACATTGTAAGATGGGGCCCTAAGATCACACCCCATCCAACCAGCCCAGTACCTAGGAGTCTCAACAGCATATTGGGCTAACACTAGGTCACCCATAGCCAGACAAACATTGTCCCTGACACCACCAAGCCATGAAGTTACTGATACAGCTTTTGTGCTCAAATTTAGGGGCGGGGGCTATGACATGGAGGCCTAGGCCTTATTCTATGGACCAAGTGGCACTGCCTGGTAAGGACAAGGGTGACAGTCTCAGCATATGAGACCCAGGTCAATCTGACCTTCTCAGTATCTGGAACTGTCCTGGTCCCCGGGAGTCACTCCTGCCACTGCAGAGCTGAAAGGACAACTGCCCTGGAAGAACACATGGATGGTGTATTTACTCAGGCTACAAAAGGAAGTAGGAAGCCAGGTGATGGTGGTGCACACATTTAAGTCCATGCTCAGAGGCAGAGGCAGGTGGATCACTGTTCAAAGCCAGCCTAGTCTACAGAGTGAGTTCTAGGACAGCCAGGGCTGTAACACAGAGAAATCTGTCTCAAAGTAAAATAAAATAGAATAGAATAGAATAAAATAAACTAAGTAGGCACTGGCCAGCAAAACTGCTTGATGGGTTAAAGGTGCCTGCCTCAGAAGCCCAGGGACCTGAGTTGGATCCCCAGATTTAGAGGGATCAACTATACAAAGTTGTCCTCTGACCTCCACAAGTATCCTGTGGCATGCACACACACATACACATTGTACACCTATACACGTAATAAAAATTTTAAAGCAGATGGTGCTATCAACATAGAAAAAATAAGGATGTGGCAATCCTGTGCTAATCTCAAAATTTCAAATGCTAATGGCATTTGTATGAATTGCATTCATCAGATGGGATCAGAGAAGACCCCGGAAGGCCATGACAGGCAGATTGGGCCTGACACCTGGCCACGAGCTAATATATAGTGTTAGGAGGCATGAGACAGGGCTAGGTGCTGCTGTTGAGCCCTCAGTCTCGGACCAGAGCTGTGGGCAATGGGCACTGTAGGCCATACCCTGTACTCAGGGGCATCTCTTTAACTCTGCTGGGAATGGTCTCCTCTCCGAGACAAGTGGCCAAGGTCCTTTAAGTGCCCACCAGTGATTGAGCCCCAAAAGAGGGAATGACACCAGGATAAATAGACTGTCACTAAATCACACTTAGAGTTCTAAGACACAGCCTACTCGGCACTCCCAAGACCACAGGCAGCCAGTAACATGCTCAGCTGACAGCCATCTGAGAGCCCGCTGATGAGGGTGCCCAGGCACTCTGACTGGGAAAGCAGGCTCTGTAATGGTAGTCACTTCAATCTGCACAGAAGAGATGAAGTTGTGAAGAAAACCCAGAGATGCCACATGTAAACAGTAGCTTCCAGACTCCCTACAGTCAGATGGGTGTGTCAGAGTTTCCTGCTCAGAGTCCAAAAGAAGAAACAGAACTGACGAGTGCTTGCAATGTGCTCTCTGTGCCAAGACCAGAAACCTGCCAAGGATGCCAAGAACAGAGCTGTGTGAGGACCAGGGGCGTGGCATGGACAGCAAGGTAGAACATGAGAACCAGGCACCGCGACACTGACCAGCAACAAGCCCATGGCCTGGAGCTAATGAGTCCTTGGGTCACCGATGCCAGAAGCAGCTAGTCAGGGAACGGAGCTATGCCCGTAGTACAGTCTGGATAGGTGAGTAAAAGGCTCTACGTGCCCACATCTGATGCCACGCTGGTTAGAGGCAGGCCCACACTCCCCACAAGTATCCCTTCCAACCCTTAGGGCCTAGCTCCACAGACAGGACCATCGGTACCTCTTTTTTAGGGCCTAGACCTCAACCCAGTCCAGCTCAGAACAGGCCAGTGGGACCATCAGAGATGATTGGAGTCCCACGGGGCATCAGGAAAACCCACGAGCTTTCTCTACTCCAGTCTGTGTCCACTGAAACATTCTCATCTGTGTGGGTCTATCACTGAGTCTGGGGTACAACAGAGACATGGTTGAGCGTGTTGGTGGGACGCAATGCAGAGTGACATGCACCTGCCCTGAGGGCACTCATGCATGTGTTTCAGCAGGAGGCCACAGATGTACTTGGGCTCCTAAAGTGTGTGGGGGGAGTGCCACAGAGAGGTGAGTCACAGGGCTGCCTTGGCCTCAGGCTCTGAGCTCAGACTGGCTCACCCACAGGTCTGTATGTGCAATCATGGACAGAACCATGTGCAGGTGCAGAGGTATAGTAGCCACACTCACAGGTGCCCCATAGATCTTGTATATCACTCAGCATCCCCACGGACTGGAGGCTCTGCCCAAGGGGAAAGGGTCAGGATAAGCAAAAGGACCCTTCCTCCTGTGGGTTCACTCTCAGTGTGGAGTCACTATGGCAGAAATGTGGCAAAGGACAGTGCAGGTCACCTCTGTACCCTGAACACTAGGCTCAGCCCACTCCTGCCCAGCATAGGCCTACCTGGACAGGCCACAAACCAATTTATACCACAAGCCTATGGAAAACTTACCCCTTTCCCTGAGCAAACAGGTTTAGCTCTCATTCCTTTCCCTCCCATCCCTGTACATCTGAGGGAACCTGGGATACACTCCTTCCATAGCCTCATGTAGTCACACTGAGGATGACAGGAACCTGGAAGAGAGGAGGAGTCTGGGAAGGGCACCCATAATTAGCAGCTAATTGGAAACAGAGCGTGCCTCACACTGGGAAAGGGCGCCTGCAAAACTAGGGTTGAACTACATGGTGGTGTCAGCAGAGAAAGGCCACATACCAGCAAGGCCTCCAGTGTCAGTTCAGTGACCAGGGCAGCAGGATGGAGAATGGGTCCAGGCCAGGGACTGGATTCCAAAGACATTGGCCAAAGTGTCCTATCACAGCTTCTGGATGTCACGAACATCACCCTGGGTGTCTGGAGGAACAAGTGCGAGAAGACAGCTGATGGTGCCATCTGTGGGATTACTACCACAGGATGCTTGGGCTGTTCCTCCAGTGGGGCCCCAGGAGAGGTGATCTGTGCCCTACCTCTGCCTTCCAGTTGATCACACAGTCAGGCAGAGAGTCAGGGATGGACACCCACACCTGCCCTCCCGCCACTGAGGACGCAAGGGGAGGAAGGCTCTGTCTTGGTTTGTTTTCTGACATAATAAAATAATCAGACAGAAGCAACTTAAGGGAGGAAGGGCTCATCGGGCTCACAGGTCCAGATCACAGTCACACGGCAGGGAGGTCACAGTCACAGGCATTTGAGAGAACTGCCATACTCTGTCCACATTTACAGAGCAGAGAGCCCTGGATGGATGCACACACACCGGTACTCTGTTCACTTTCTCCACCCTTAGAAGACCCGGGATACCCTGCCTAGGGAATGGTGCCACTCACAGTGGGTAGGTTTTCCCACCCTGACTTATTCAAGACAGTCCTTCACAGACATTCATTCTCAGAGGCTAACCTTAACACAAACAATTCCTCAAAGGAACTCCCAGAGGCCTGCCTCATTGGTATCCAATTGACAATACTAACCCCACAAAAAGGAGCTCTCAGGCCCTGCCCTGCAATGCCATCACGGTACACATGCACAGTTCTACTCCAAGGCACACACACCAAGAAGTGTGAGGATTTCTGTCCACACAAAACCAGCAGGACACTCAGAGTAGCTCTGCGTCTTGGGGAGAAGCATAGGCCACCCGCATGCCCAACAATAGACAAGCTATAGCTCAGCCACACAAAGGAACAAAGGGGACGTGGGGGGGGGCAGTACTGACTGACACAGGCTTCCGTGTCATGTGCCCAGCACCTGTGCTCAGAGACAAGCCCCATGACTACCTGCACTACACTCCTAGAAGCGACAGGTTTGCAGAGTTGGAGCAGATCAGGCTTTAGGCAGGCTGAAGGTGAGAACGGTGAGCTGGGAAGCTCTCTGAGATGATGGAATATTCAGTAGTTAGAAAGCAATGAGAGTTGGCCAACCTGCTCAAGCTGGTTTGTTTAAACTGTCAACATGACACCACCTACCATCACCCGAAAGGAGACGCTGAGTCTCAGCGAGGGACTGTCTCCTTCCAGGTGCTGTGGGAATGTCTGTTGGGAATTTTCTTGACTGCTTTACTTAGTGAGAGGACACAGCCTGGGGTGGGCAGCACTCCTCCAGGTTTTGGACCTTGGTATTGCCAGCAGCCTGGTCTAAGAAAGAAATGCACTCTAAGAGTACCCCGGCCCTTGGCACACCAACAGCAGAAGGAAATGGTCTTTATGACAGGTATTTCTAGCTCACGGAGTGGAACGTACTTTTCTGAGATGTAAAGGCTTGTTCTGCTCTGGTATATTTCTTGTCTGCACCTCCTTGTCTTTGTTCTCGCTGGTGATCTGTTAAGAGAAACCTTCTATTCCTTGTGAAGATAGTTCAATGATTGTACAGTGTCTGTACATTCTGTCGCTCCTAGTAAAAGCTCAGAACAAGCACAGTCTGGGACCTTAAAGCTTGCTGTATGCTCTGTGAACCCAGGCTCCCTACTGAAAATTCACATTCTAGATTCCACATCCATAGTGCTAGGGGTAAGAGCAGAGAAAGCTAGCTGAGCGATAAGCATGTATTCATCCATTCCTTCTCCGGTTCTGACTATCGTGTACCTGAGTGCTTTGAGTCTCTACCTCCATGACTTTCCTGTAGCAGTGGACTATAGCCTGACACTGTGAGTTAAATAAACCCTTTCACCCCTAAGTTGCTTTCTCTTGGCATAGTTTATCACTGTAATACAAATTAATCCAAGATGTGGGTAAACACGCTAAAAGCAATGATACTTCATCAACGAGGCTAAGCTGATAATTTTTATGCTAGGTAAATTCTATCTCAGTTTAATAAAACCTTAAAGAACACTGTGGAAGCATCCAAAAGTGCTCTGCTTTGAGTAAAAAGTGGCAAAGCCCACTGCAGTGAAAATATGCAGGCTGGGTATAGGCCTACTATGCCCTGAGTGGCTCAGAGCAGAGACTCTCAAGTGTAAAAGAAGCTTGTATAAAAATGCCATAGTAGCTTTACCAGAGCTGAGAAAATGCTGGTGACAAAGGAATCAGGAGGGTGGACAGGCACAGGTGTCAACAGTCAGCACCAGGTGACACAGGAGGGTGGACAGGCACAGGTGTCAACAGTCAGCACCAGGTGACACAGGAGGGTGGACAGATGTAAGTGCCCAACAGCACCAGGTGAGACAGGAGTACAGGGATACAGGGATTTGTCAGGATGCCCAGGAGAGAGGCCTGGGGATTTATTTATCCGAAAGGACTCTTGCCTACTGTTACAGGCCCTAAGTTCAATCCTCAGTGCCATAAAAAGAAGTAGAATTCCCAGAATGGCCACTTGATCTCTGAGCAAACAAGGACTCAGAAGAAAAGACAAGGCTGCAGGGCATGATGGAAACACTACCATCCAGTCCTGTGAGGTGACCCCTGCCCCAGTCATGAGTGACCAAACACATAACCATGGAGACCAAATGGGCTCCAAGTTCACACTGGCCATATGAGTGCCACCTAGGCAGGATGTTCTCACAAGGACTCGAGCTGAAGGTGGAGGCATGCCACAGCTGCCACATATGGGGCCATCTCCTGGAGAGATCAACCCAGTGTGGACATCTTCCTCACCATGTAACCTAGAGGAGGCCCAGTGCTGCAGGGAGCAGGCTCACTGCCGGGAAACACTAGGGGCCAATGGGTGATACACACGTCTTCATGGCCACCCCATCTCCAGAGCACTCCAGGCCACATCACCCTGCACAGCAACCTCCAGGCCTCAGGCTGTGCCGGTCTCCCTGGCCCTGCACTGCCTATAGACCCAGAACAGCGCTCTGAGAAAGGAGCTGAGCTGGAAGCGGGTGGAGGCAGAGTGTGACTGAGAACCAGAGCCAGGGCGGTGCCGCTACACATGGCAGCCTGCAATGTCACAGCCTAGTTTCACCTCAGAAGGTAAGAAAGGCCCACAGCCCTCAGTACTCACACTAGAACTGCAGAAGAGACTTAGGGTTTGCCCTCCTGCAGAGATACTGACTGTTTACAGGCAGCACCCTCTGCCTGGTCTACTCCAGTCCATTCTCTCTATGTGCCAGGCCAAGGCCTACCCACCCTTTCTTTGCCTAGTCTGTAAAATCCCTGTATTCATGGTCCACCTAGACAAAGCAAGGTTTTTTTTTTTCTCTGACAGGGAAAGAGGCCACAGGAACTCAGAGAGGCCCGGCCTTCTTCAAGGGGACTTCTCACCACAATGGCCTGGGTCAAACTAGTTCCTCTGTTTCCAGTCTCCAGAAACTGCCAGGGTTTCCTTTTTCAGAGCCTTGAAAATTCCCAGTCCAGCTCACTGCTCTGCTCAGGCACACTGTACCAGTTGTCTCCTGACCAGTTTGCAAGGTCCCCACATGGCCAGCACTGCACCAGCACAGGCAAATGGCAGGCCAACACTGAACTGAAGGGAGGCAAGAGAGTCCCTGCAAGGTCAGGATGCCCCTACCTGTGAGGCAACAGTGCAGAAAGGGGCACCTGGTGCCCTCTGCCTACCCCAGGATGCCAGGAAGGCAGAACTGCAGCGGGTCATTGGAAAAGGGAGGGGCCTGGCTCTTGCCCTTTGTGGCTGTCAGCTGTGAAAATAGTTATATCTGTAATGCAGTCCCCAAAAGCAGAGAGTTCAAGGCCAGCCTGGGCTACATAGAGACTGTGCCAAAACTAAGTAAAATCCCATTGTTCCCATGCACAGCCTGGAGCTGCGTCTGCCACAAAGGAGCATGGGCTTAAGATTCATCCTGTTGCTGGAAACCCATTAAATGCTCAAAAGGACCCTCTGACCAGTGACAATATTCCGTGCAGTGTGGCAATCCAGAGAGCGAGAGAAAAATGAGCTGCTCACACAGGTCTGCCAAGAAGCAGGGAGTAGTCCTGGGAAGACCCAACTTTTTCAAAGGTTTACAAAGTTGACCCTAGGCAAGGTGAGACACGGCCACTACAGGTGGGCCAGCACAGTGGGGTGAGAGCAGGGAAGACAAGGCACTCTGAAGCTCTGCCCAGGGCACCAGCTCCAGCTAGACGCAGATTTGTGCCTATTTAAGCCAAAGCCCATGGAGCCAAGGAAAAAAAATAACTTCAGGGGAGCAAGGGTTCCCAGGGAGCTGTAAGCCTACAGAGGGCTCACACACACACACACACACACACACACACACACACGCATGTATATATATATGAAAGGAATCTAGCTTAGTGGTAACTGGCCTGTTGAACACGGGCAAGGCCAAGTTCAACCCTCAGCACCAGAGGAATGGTTGGGGCAGCAGGAATACTGGGAGAAACTGTTCACTGCCAGGACAGGTGAAAGGGGTTCAGGATCCCCGGCCAATCCCGAAGTCTAGGGTACAAATGGGAAGAGGTGCACACAAGCAGGCAAGCAACCAACACGGCTTTGAAAAATAATGACCAAAAGCATCTAAATACTACGAAATTACAAACGGCAACAACTAATTGTCAATAAGAACCAGCAGGGTATTATACACACTCCCACTCCCAGGGCACAGGAAGTGCTGGACACCACCAGAAAGCAGTTTTCAAGAGCAGAGCAGGACTCAGACCGTCCACGGGACAGGGCGGAGGACAGTGCAGTGGGACACACTGAAGTGCAAAAAGAAAAAGGTTCCAACTGAACTCTATACCCACTGGAAAGATATCTCAAAAATAGACATGGAGTAGATATTTATTTTCTACAAATAAAAGCCGAGAGCCCGTTCCAACCAGATGTGCACCACAGAATGTGTTGAAGTAAGTTATTCAGGTCGGAAGCACCAAGCAAAGGAAATCTTGGTCTAAATAAAGAGCTGAAGAAAGCTGGGATGGCGGGGGGGGGGGGGCGGAGGAGAGGTAAGTTTAAACAGGCATTTTCTCACTTCTGTGTATCCCAAGGACAACTGAAGGTTAAAGCAAAATCGGCTACAATGTGCCATTAACGATGGCTGTTAACATACTGGGGGAACACACAAAATAACTATGAAGAGATGGGAAGGGAATGAACAAGGGCAGTAAGAACCATGCAGGCAGAGGGGTGTGTATTTGGAGACAAGCCTAAGGTTTAAAGATACAAGCCGGGAGATGGTGGTGCACACCTTTAATCCCAGCACTCGGGAGGCAGAGGCAGGTGGATCTCTGTGAGTTCAAGACCAGTCTGGTCTACAAGAGCTAGTTCCAGGACAGGCTCCAAAGCTACAGAGAAACCCTGTTTCGAAAAACAAAAAGACTTAAAGATACATATTGAGAACCAGAAAGCAACCACTAAGGTAACGCATAGAAATTATTAGTAGGCCCTAACAATGGTAAAAATGGATATTGGGTAATGCTCAATAGATCAACTTCTCCAAGAAAAGGGGGGGGCAGGAAAAGAAAAGGACAGGGGGGAAAGTATCAAGAGGGCAGAAGAGAACAAACACCCAGCATTGCCAGCACAGATGAATGGCTGGACAGGAGGTGGCCAGGCCAGCAGCCCATAGCCAGGGTGGAGTCTGAATGTAAACTGTAATGAGTTGAAATTAAATAAAATTATGATTCATCTCCTCAGCTTCACAGTCACATCCCAAGTGTTCCTGTGCTACATAGTGGGGAAGGTAGAGCTGGGAGCTCTCCAGTTTCCACAGGCTCTATCCGGCAACCTCGACTCAGTCACCAAGCCGAGGCTGCCAAGTGAGACAACGAGAAGCAAGAACCTATGCAGAATATGCGTAACGCTACTTCTATAGAACATATGGCTGCAAGGTAAAAAGAATGGACACCACAACACGGATGCACCAACACCAGACGACAGAGTTCAGAGCCAGTACAACTAGTGACATGAGAGGACATCTACACAGCTTGAAAATCTGCGAGGACAAACTGGCAAGGCTGAGAAGAGAAATCGCAAAGCCACAGCCAGAGCAAAGTCACAGAAGATGACAGAGCAAGTGGGCAGAAATTAGTGAGGAGACAGACCCTGGAGCACAGCGCCAGTCAATGTCACCCAACAAGGGCTGAGCCTGCTCCCGGCGGCACATGGGCACACTCATGTCATGTTTCAGACCACAAAGCCAGCCTCTGCATGTTTAGAACAGCAGTCACCATACAAAAACATGTGTTCCCTTTCTCTGAAAGGAAGAGAACGAGGAATCAGCAGCACGAAGGTGCCCATGAATACACGTAACTATCTGAAATTAAGTGCAGACTCTCTTTAAAAAGCAAGCAAAGTAAGAAATTACATGGGAAGTCCAAAAACAGTAACTGAATAAACGGGAAATGGTGTGTTTAATTTGTACAAGTAAAACAATAAATACATAGAGGGAAATTGATATCAACCAACAAAAATCAGAAAAGAAAAATGGTCTCAATTGATGACCTAAAAAGAACAGAAGCAAAATTGACCCAAAGGAAGCAGAAGAGAGAAATGATGGTGAGAAAAAAAGGTCAACCAACATTAGAGAAAAATCAATGCAATCGGAACCTGCGCCTTTGAAAACTGATAACTTCACATTAGCTGCATTGACTTCAATTCTGTCTTAGATTACCTAAAACAATAAAGTTATACCAGAAAATCCAATCAAAAGAATAAGCCTAGAGTAGTGGTGCACACCTCTAATCCCGTGATCCTAGCTCCTGGGAGGCAGAGGGACAAGAGTCACCTCGAGTTCCAGTTCAGCATGGTTTACATAGCAAGCTCCATGTCACCAGGACTATACAGCCAGATCCTATCTGCACACACACACACACACACAGCAAATACAGACCAACAACACAAGCCATGGAAGAGGACACACAGAGACCCCACTGTTGTGATAGTTTCCTTGAAATGGGGAAGGCCTTTAAAAAATCGTATGACTTGAGAAACAGCAGACGCCACGGGTGGCATTGCGGACAGAAGGAGAAAGGACTGAACATCCATCCAGTTCAGCATCACTCTCAATGCAAACTCCAGGCTCAGAAGGCTTCCCTGGCAAACGCTGCCAAATATTTACAGGAAGGATCACAATGATTTTGCACAAACCCCTCAGAAAACGGGAGGAAGCACTTCGCAACTTATTTCAAGACTCACTTTATAGGCTCTGCAATCTATTCAGTACGGTCCTGGTGGGAGAGTTATTCAGACAAACGCCCACCTCACCTGAGGAAGACGAAAGAGCTGAGTGAGCCATGGAGAGAAGAAGAGTCTCTCAAGCAACAAGGCCAGAGCCTCAGCTTCCCAAACACAGACAGCAGCACGCACCACAGATGCTCATGGTGGAGCTTCAGCATCTGAAATAAAAAGGGAGGCAGCCTTCGTAGCCTTGGGCTGGCCAAAGTCCTCTCAGGCAGGACACGACCAGACAAGCCTCGGAAGAAGCTACACAAACAGCAAGGGGTATGACCTTCGAAAACCATAGTTAAGGTGAGAACTCAAGAACAATGGCAATGGGTTTCTGATCCTATTGCACGCACTGGCTTTGTGGGAGCCTAGGCAGTTTGGATGCTCAACTTACTAGACCTGGATGGAGGTGGGGGTTCCGTGGACTTCCCACAGGACAGGAAACCCTGATTGCTTTTCGGGCTGAGGGGGGGGGGGACTTAATTGGGGGAGGGGGAGGGAAATGGGAGGCGGTGGCTGGGAAGTGACAGAAATCTTTAATAAATAAATAAATTTAAAAAAACCATAGTTAAGAAAAGTAAAAAAACAACGGTCTACAAAACAACAACAACAACAAAATTCAACCACAGGCACTGACAAAGCCCTTGTGTCCAGAAGAGGCAAACTCACAACATAACAACAATGACAATAGAATTCTGACAGTGAAGCCGAGCACAGGCGTGTGGAGAGAGAGCAAACGGCCAATACACATGAGCACGCCATACCAGGAAAGAGCAGATCAAAAGCCATGTGCAATAGCTAACCATGGGCATCCAGCACGGCCCTGGGAGGGTAGAGAGCTAATCAGCACCTGCTTCTCAGAGGTTTTCGTAAGAGGACATTTCCTTAAAAGTCAAACTCACTACATGACCAGCCTCCCCTCTCCCAGGTATCAACACCCCTGAAAAACAGTGGGAACCTTTGCCATACAAAGCCTTCACAGCGATGCCTATAAACCTAAGGTGAATGCCCAATGTTGCAAAGGAACCTTGGGTGACTGTCCAGGCAGCCAGATCTCTGTCATTTCCATGGGTCTGGAAGTGACTTACACTCCACTTCCTGTTTACTGTGAAGAGGTGTCACTTGGATTGGTTTAATAAAATGCTAAACAGCCACTAGCAAGGCAGGATTTGGGGGGGGGGCAGAGAAAACATGGGGAAGGCAAAGAGAGGAGTCATACGGAGACGCCAAGGATGCACAGCAAGCAGCATGGATATTACAAAGTAAAGGTAGCCAAACCATGTAAAAGAAGCTAAGTAAAATAAATGGGTTAAGTTACAGAGCTAGTTAGAAACAAGCCTAAATTATCAGCCAAGCTTTCAGAGTTATTAAGAAGTCTCCATGTGGTTATTTAGGAGCTGGCAGGTGGGACAGAAAAATCCACCTAACTAGAGAGGTAGCATAAGTCAGCTTATGTCATAGGAATGCCAGGGCAAGGCCCAGGCTGTGGCCAGGGTAGGACTAAGCCTGTGCCCAGACTCAGGGCACAATGCTCCCCAGAAAAGATGTGGGCATGAAGGTCGTAGTGAGATACAAGAATAACACTAAGATCAAGCAAACCTTATATTCTAGATAGAATGAGGGGGTCAAGCCAGATGAGGAAGGTGCCACCACACAGCATGTGGCTTAGGGACCATAGTAGACTACCCTCATTCCATAGAAGAGCAAGGCTCCACATTGCAGAGAACACACAACATGCACACAGCAGGAAGGTACTGTTTGGAGGAACCAGGAGAAGCAAAGCTAAGGCACACAGACCACAGGCTGCCAAGGGCTAGAGCAGAGGAAGGGGCTATCATCAGCTAAAGGTGCAGACTGTCATGGGTATGACAGTGATGCTCTGGAGTTAGGTACGGTGACAGATAAACAAAGGGGGAAAAACATTTAAAACCAGTAACTTGTCTTTGAAAAGGGTGAAAGGGTTGGGGGTAGAAGAAAAGTGTGGGAGGGAGGGATGAAATAACAAATCTCAATACATGAATACTATCCCAATAAAGAAATGCTAAAAGGGGCTGGAGAGAGCTCAGTGGGTAAAGCGCTTACCGTGCAAGCACAAGGCTCTGGCTCCATCCCCAAAACCCATGAAAAAAGCCAGGCATTGAGGGGCTCGCAGAAGCAGTAAGGGAAGGAGGGAAGGACAGAGGGACAGAGGGAAGGAGGCAGGGAGGGGGAGAGAAAAAACACTCTTTCATTTTAGACTGCTACAGTACCTGCAAAGGAATCCAGGCTCAAAATCTGCCCAGACTGTCTTCCAACTACTTCCAGGTTTGCTGTAACCAAAGGCATGGGCTATCTCAGTCTTCTCTGTGCTCACTTGGGTGGGGGTGGGGGGGTAAAGTTGAACAGGCACCCCAAGCTAGCCCAGTGCTAGCTCCAAGAACATCTCACGCTCCAGACTGTTCTCTGAACCACAGTTCTTCTGAAAGTTGGCCCCATGCCAGACAAAACCTTTAGCTCCAGACCCTCCGATGTGGCCCAGGGACAAAGCTCTGGACAGCTGTCACCAGTCTGACAAAGCACAACACCTGAGAATTATATCTAATGGTAACCAACACCACCACACCCAAGCACAGACTCACACATTCTACAGAATCATACCCCAAACCCCACTTCTCCAACAGCCAGGGTGACGAGTCCCACTACAGAGGAGTCGCAGCTCCCCCAGCTGCAGTCTCAGGAGGCCCAACACGTGTGGACCCCACAGAGAATGCATCTTAATTTTCACGTCCTGGACTGCCATTTGTGGACACAGGCACATTTGTGCCCTCGAGTGAGCCTACATTTGTCTCCTCTGGACCAGAGACCAGCCTTTCAGTCCATCACAGCTGACAGGAGTGGTATGTTCCGGGACAAGGCTACTTAGTGGAGACTACAAGCACCTGTCTACAGCCTGCTGTCTGAGGGTGCTCGGCATAAGAAACAGGGGCCCTGTGGGGGAGAGAACACTGAGGTGCCAGAGAAGAGACTGCATTGTCAGCAGGGACTGAGTGGATGGTGCCGTTCTCCCTTCTAGAGTCATGTGTTCCAGCTGTCCTGCCTGGAAGGTCTCCCCAGATCTAAGGCCAGCCCCTCAGGAGCCTCCACAGGTCATCCAGGACAGAAGGCAGCACAAGAAGGCAGCCCCAACAACCCCCCATGGAAATGCTAACTCCTCTGCATGGTAGCCCCTGGCTGAAGGAAACACGGCCACGCCAGTTGCTGTAAAATCATTTTTTAAAAGGCAGCTGAGAAGACAAGCACTCTTGGAAATGATGAAACCCACTTCAAAATAATTCCTGGGTCAAAGAAAAAAATCACAATGAGAGTCAGGAAATATTTATTACTGAACAAAGATGTAAAATGCTACATGTTTTCTTAAATGTGTGGTATTCAACTAAAGCAGTGAGTCTTTGGGAATTTATAACTTTAAATGCTTTTATTAACGAGAAATAAAAGCCAAGCATTGAATATGCATAAGGTAAACATCCAATCTAGGAGACAGAAGACAAAAAGGCAACAGGCAGCAGAAGGAAAAGCGAGAAACATAAGCAGAGACCAACAAACCTTTAACTCTAATTCGAGAGGAAAACTGGGAGACAGTGACTCGCACACAGTCCCAGCTGTGGGAAGGAAGTGGCAGGACCATTTTCCAGCAAGAACAAAATACCAGCAATGTCACCATTCTCCGCAGCCATGGCTGCTGGCACTTGGAGTAGAGCAATTCACCCAACAGGGCCTCAGGGACAGGGTCCATCTGGTCCCTTCTTTAGCTGAAAGCTGTGGGGAAGCATGGCAGGGGGACCGGGACCAGAACAAGGTGCATCAAGGCTGTGCACTTGATGCCCACAGGGCTGACCTCTTGATACTGACAGGGAGAGGCAATGGGTACAATTTTATTTCAATAAATTTGGATGTGCGAATGAAAGAGACACATTTTAAAACTGCCCCAAAAAAGGTACAAAAATACTTGCATGGCTTTCCATACCTTAGAAGATCGACTGAAGCCAAAATGTTTCCATGCACAAAACAGTTAATGCAGCAAAATCCCAGAAAGATTCAAGGAACACACAGCCCTCCCTCCATGAATTCAGAGGAGAGACAGTCCCCAACAGGTGTCTTTGCCACCACAGTGACAAGATGAACATATCTCATGGTGGCCTGGCTTCGCAGCTAAAACACAGATCCACACACTTGGGATTGTGAGTGGTGACCTCTTCTGGGCTGGTGACCTGTAGCATAATCCCCCGGTGGCACACACTGGGTGGCTCCCAGCATGCCTCACCAAGGGACCTGGCAGGGCAAGCAGTGTCTTCAGACCCTGTCTGTAACCTGGGGTTCCATCATGTCCACAGCAGCTGTGTGTGCCGAGGACAGCGGGTGCTGTGCTACACAGTCGACCGCTATCGACTGTCCGGTGAGGACTCGGAACACCTCCAGCCAGGCTGCGAGACTCCGTGAGAGGCACTAATCGCTGTCCACTCACGGGGGTTTATTCGCTTATCAAGGAGCCCAAGAGGTCTCATGTCTTCCAGCATCCTAAAACAAGCCCCAGTTGGCTTAGGAAGAAAGGAAAACATTAGCAAGTGAAATGGCTGGAAGAGAAGAGAAACCTGCACTGTTCACAAACATCGACAGAGCACACTCAAAAGATCCCACAGACAAATTACTGCAATTCATAAAAGAAGACTTCAGCAAAATGGCTGGGTATGAACTCAATTACACTCCACAGGAAAAGCTGGTTCCTCCAACAAACAGACTTCAAGGGCAAAAGGGGAAAAGATGGAGTGAGCCGGGCCGTGTAGAAGGACTGGGAAGGCTCGAGATGTCTGATCTGCCAGGCCTGCCTCCCACAGCAATCCTGAGAGCCCAGAGCCTGCCTCAGCAAGTGGCCTCTGAGCAGCATTGCCTGCACTGTCCTCAGAGACATGTGGAGATGTCAGCAGATGAGACGAAGGAGAGAAAAGGGCTCAAATGAGACTGACCAACTAACCAGGAGCAGACAGCAATGACAAGGGACAATGGGGGGACACTCGGGGGCTGCTACATCACTCTATCTCTTTTGTGTATGTAGAAGTTACCATAACTATAAAGCTAAGAAGCAAACATTAAATACATTAAATTAAGGAAGACTTTCAGATTTTGCTTTACACACACACACACAAAGAAACTAAATACATGTGCATACCAGCAACAGATACTTGGGGAAAAAAAATCAATGTTCAGAAACCTACCACTGATAACAGCAAAAAAAAGGTTTTATGCTGTTTTTTTAAAATTAAGATATGATGTATAAGATCTTTATGAAAAACTGCAGGGGGCTTTATTGAAAGACAGAAGACTCTACTAATACAAAGGCTGAAGACAGAATGATAAGAACATTATTTTCCCCCATGCTCACCCAGTGGATATACAGTCCCAATCAGACCACCGATGGCCTGAGAAGGAGACTCCAGGAAGCACCCTTCTCCGGGCCAAAGTGGCTCTGTGTACCTTTGTGAGGTTTAGCAACAGGAGCTGTAATGGCAGGAAACAAAAAGTCACCTAATGTCTCTGGGGTGTGGAGTGAGCAGAGTGGACTCAGCTAGCCCACAGCAGAACTGAGGACAGGGACAGCTAACTCATGACAGCTGAGCATCACACTAACCAGCATCAGAACAAGCATGGAAGCAGCAAATCAGACCGATGTGGTAGCCGATCCCATTCCATAAAGCCCCAAAGCATGTCAAACCCAGCAGGACGTCATTATGGAAACAAACACAGGAAAATCAAACTAAGAAAAAAAGGCAAGCAGGGAGAAATGGGATTCAGGGCCAGAAATGAAAGATCTGGGCTGCAAAAGGCCAAGTGATGACAGGGTGATGACACCCGTCTTTAAACCAGGAACACGAACTGTGAGCATCTAAAGAGCACACACTGCATACATGTACCATCCCCCAAACACAGGAACCTAACACCCCTGAAATCCAGCTCTCTCTGTATCCTGCTTAAGCCTTCACCTGTTGCCTGGCTTCGTGGAAGGAAGCAGGGGACCTGTGCCTTTCCTCCCAAGTATCCCCTGGCTGCCTCCTCCAAGTGTCTGCTCCTTCCCACCCAGTCAGCTCAGCCTTTGTCTCTGATTCTTGGCATGCATACAGGTGGCCATCTCAGAAAGTCTCCCAACAGCATAGTCCTTAGGTCCTGGGTTCACCTGTTTCCTCTGTTCAGGTCCCAGTACCTAGAGCCCAGCCTGGAATACAGAAGGACCCAGCATCTCTTTTTGATAGTAGCAGTATCATGAAGAGGGGGCATGCAGCAACTGATGTCCTTCCTGACACAATGCACACCCTAGCACAGCCAAAATAGAGCCCAGCCACCCTTAGATAGGGAGGTGCAAAGGAAGCAGACTAACCCAGCTGGGTGTCCTCACCTGGCTGCAGAGAGCCTAGGGAAAGCTGAGGAGAGAGGATCCCTCAACCCAGAAGGGCCCTGAGCTCAGTGGAGCAGGTGGGACCCCTACTTTGCAGCAGCTACTAGGCTGAGTCCAAACAGACCCCAAATTCAATGTCCTCTCTGCTCTAAGACAGGAAGTCTCCTCTAATCAGGGGCTGGGCCAGATGGGGGAATTGCAGCTATAACCCCAACTGGAGCAGGGAACCTTCCAGGCCAGCCCTGTAACAGGGAAAGATGGCAGGAAAGGCAGGGAACTCAATGAAGCTCAAACTCAGATACCTACAGGGAGAGCCTAGCTCTGCAGATAATGATCCCAGAGAGTGGCTTATCACCCAAAACCCTAGGTGTTCCCCACTTTATGCTATGCAAAACACAGCTGTTCCAACCAAGATCATCCACCCCTTAGCCATATCCCCAAACACCTAGAACATTCCAGGATGGTGGCAGTGGACATGTGTTCCATGCCTTATAGGAATGACAACTGCCTAGTCCCCTCCCCCATACAGAGCAGCCCCCATCCATCCTCTCCCAGGGTAGCCACCCTGGCCTCAGCAGTCATGGGAGCTGATCACTCCCTGATGAAGAGCACACACTGCTATGTGGGGCCAGCCATGATAAGCTAAGTATAGGCAGGTCACCCAAAGGAGGTTCTTTACTTCCAACCATTATCACCTGCCAGAGTAAAACTCGGCCATCAATAAATTTAATAAGAGGCCTGAGTCTTCAGTAGTTTACCCTGAGGCAATACCTAGTTGCAAAAAGAACCACAAACTAAGATTCCCTGGCATCACCCAGAGCAGACCATTCAAAGGAAATGCCTAGTATTCCAACCTCTGTAGATAGGACCACCTGCCAGCACACCTCACCAAGACACCCCTAGACAAATGTCAGCCAATCAGGGGTTCTAAACCTCAGAAACCCCTCACCCGCACCTTTACTACTATAGAAATCCAATTCTAAATGAGCTTGGGGCTCTCCGGTTATTCCAATACGTTGGACATGCAGAGAAACTGAGTTTGCAAACTTGATTAAAATAAAGGCTCTTTGCTTTTACATTTGGGACTCGCTCTCCTTGTTGGCTTTTGCGGGGACTTCGCGGATTTGGGCATAACACCACCACCTTCCCGCCTCTGGGTGTCCCCTGTGCCATTACCTAGGGTCTAGTAGCCTTTGCTTGAGAGTTCTTTAAAAGGGTCATGGCTCCCCAGGCCACCTCTGTTAGTGATGGATTCATAAGACATCTTCTGGTGGGCAGGACAGGCAGGAAGCCTCCTTGGTGGATTGGAAAAATAAAATCCCAGAGGGACAGGGAGGGAGAAGAGGCAGGAATGGAGTTCAGGTTCAGAGCTTAGAGCACAAGCCCATCTGACACCTCTGCACCCACTCCTAGGACCACCCCAGGCTTCTCACCAACCCTAGACCGGTGGCCTCCACCAAATGGCCACTGTAGGGGGCTGTTTGCTCTGCCTGTGAACAAGTGGGAACAGTGAAACAGGGCCAAGAAGAGGGTGCCCCATTTTCTCTCTCAAAAACACACTGGCCTCCTCTAGAAAGATCACAGAGAGGGAAGGGCTGGAGAGATGGTTCGACAACAAAGGGGGCTTGCTGCTTTTCCAGTACCCAGCACTCACATCAGGCAACTCACAACTGCCTATAACTCCAGCTCCAGAGGATCCAACGCCCTCTTCTGTCCTTCATGGGTACTGCACTTGCATGTACAAACACAATAAAAAATAAAAAAGACCTCAAAAAAAAGTTTTAAAAAAAGACACAGAGGAGCCAGTAAGATGGCTGGACAGGTAAAGTTGTTTGTTATATTGAGTTCAATCACTGGAACACATGTGGTAGAATGAAAGAACCAACTCCTGCAAGCTGACCCCCACATGAACTCTGTGGCTCACGCCCCCCCCCAACATATATACAAAATAAATAAATGTAAAAACAAAACAAAGTGCCCACATTGGGAGCCCTGTTCTCTTTGCTCCTTGCCCCTCCCAGCTCACACAGGCTCCCCCAGGTCCCCACGGGCTCCCCCATTCCATCCACTACACACATGGGCCTGCACTCAGCCTTGCAGGACAGGAGAAGCTCCAACCATCTCAGTTTCCGGACCCCAGCACACAGCTGCGAATCAAAATCCCTGGAAGCTCCAATTTGTGCAATTCTACCAATGGGATTTACTGTTAGGAACTAAAACAGACTTCTTTTCAATTGCATATTAGTTTATTTTGAAGTCAATAGCAATAAGCCCATCGCTGTTAACATAGACAGCATATTCATATGTAAAATAACATCTTCCCAACAAAGCTTCTGTGACAACAATAGTACGACACTGCCCTTCAGGTAGCTTCCCCATAGGCTGTGCAGGCACTCACACCTGCTTCCGGGGCAGGCTGCAGGGCTCACAGCTGCAGCCCAGGAAGAAAGCCGGCCACACAGTGAAGACAGTTGGCAGAGGAAGGCCTTGGGGGGCTCCTGAACACTCAGGAATCCTCTCACTATGGGCCCCTTAGGCCTTGTATCCTGGGACCTATATGAAGTCGTCATTAGGTGTCCCTTCACTTTCTAGATACTTCTGGAGAAGGGACAGAAAATAACCTCAACGGAAGAAGGTGGTAGAGATGTGTTGGTATAAGGGACAAGGAACCAGAGGGCCCAACAGCTCTAAGTGTCCATGGAGCAGAGAGGTCCCCTTGGCAGGACTGCATCGGGAGAGCCCTTGACAGGGAGACTCAGAAGTGGAACAGAAAGGACCTCACTAGAGAAAGCAGGAATCACAGCAGGTAGCAGTCTGCAGTCAGTGCACTTTGCAAGTGCAGACAACTAAACTGGCCATTCACAGGCTCAGCCTCTCAGCTCTGATGGGCAGGTATGGACATGGAAGTTCAAAGGAAGGATGGCCTGTCTGTTGTAGAATATTGCTTTAAGGTGTTTTTAGTTTATGCTGCATTTGTATAACTTTGTGACGCTGTGCTTCTTAGCCTGTCTAAAACACCTGATGGTCTAATAAAGAGCTGAACGGCCCAATAGGGAGGCAGGAGTAGGATAGGTGGAGCTGCAGGCAGAGAGAATAAATAGAAGGAGAAATCTGGATGAGAAGAAGCAATAAGAGAACAAGGGGGGGATAACATCGGGGTCAGCTGGCCAGACACCCAGACACCCAGACACCCAGACACCCAGCCAGCCTTGGAGCAAGAGTGAAAAGCATACAGAAGAAAAGGAAAAAGCCCAGAGGCAAAAGGTAGTTAGGATAACTAAAGTTAAGAAAAGCTGGCTAGAAACAAGGCAAGCTAAAGCCGAGCATTTATAAGAAAGAATAAGAGTCTGTGAGTAATTTATTTGGGAACTGGGTGGTGGGCTCCCCCCCCAAAACACAAAAGAGTAAAACATTGCACAACACCTGTCCATGGCCACGCTGCTGAAAACTGGAAAGAAAGGTTTTGGATCCAGGCACTCCGGTACCTGCATCCAGCCCTATTATGTCACACCAGAGGAAGAGACAGGTCTGGGGGTCTGGCTACTACATTTAGTCCTACTGTGTCAGGCCCCAGAAGAATGTACCAGGGCCCTTTAGCCCCATGAGATTAGTGGCAGACTCCATCCAATGGCTAATGAAAGGCTGGCTCAGACTGCCAGAATCCACATAGAGGTGACAGAAAACCAGAGCAACGACCGTGACTAGGCAGGGTGAACAATTGCTGACCAGGTCCTGCAGAAGCTTCTGGAGAGAGATTACAAAGATGAAAGATGACAGGACCCTTGAGTTGCAGGAACTTAAGACAGAGAGAACTGGAGGAGAAACTCGAGGCAAGGACTTGAGAAGAACATAAAACCTATACACACAGAGGCCATTACAAACTCTGGGGAGGGCCAGAAGTGAGGCTGAAGACGGAGGAGACAGATGCCTGTGCCTCTGCATGCTCTGTGTTATGTACGCCTTCGCCTTCACCGTGTGCGAACATGCTTGCGAGGGAGCGGCTGTGGGAGTGCGCATGCCTGTGAGAGGCACAAAGACCGGAGTTCTCATCTCGCAAGTCAATAAATAACATCTAAGTGATTTTTAAAAAACTCAAGTAGCAATACAGCACATCAATTTGGAGAAAAGATAATATCAAAGAGAAAGGAGCTCCTCTGGAGAGGCAGCAGAGGGGCACTGGGGATTACGCTGCTCTTAATTAATCTTGTAGAACTCGTTTACTCCCTAAATTCTCTGCATGTATAACTTTAAAGTATTAAGCTGCTTGTGTAAGATTCCAACAAAACAGCAGCCAGACAAATGTGTCTGGAAAGAGTGGAGGCTGCACAGACATAAGGAGCCAGGAGCCAGGTGGGGAGCCAGGTGGGAGACCAAGGCCCCTGGTCCTTGAGAAACGTAGTCTGCTCAGGGTAGCTGTGTGGACCCATCCCACAGACTGGCCAGCACATCTGCTGTGCACAGGAACCATGTTGATAATGCTCCCTGGCCTCAGAGAGAGCTGGGTTGAGGGTTGGAAGAGTACAGGTAATCCAGGAAACTGGCTGTTGGCGGAAGAGTAGGGGACTGGTCAGACTTTCACAGGTGCTGTGACCTCCTCCACCAGGAAGGAAAGAGTCATGCAGACCACACAGGGAGGACAGCTGACTGGACACAGAGTGGAAACGGTCAGAGAAATCACCTAAGGGAGAAGCCACAGAAAAGAGTAATGAGCCAACCCAGGTCCAAACAGGAAAGCCAGGAAGAGCAGAAACAGTCGCCATGTAAGACTGCAGAGCGCAGAACAGTCTGGCAGGTTCCTGGGGAGGCACAGCAAGCAGACAAAGGTCCATGAGCAGCAGATTGCCTGTTATAGGAGCAGATGAACCTTTAGAGGAAAATAAGAAGGTGACTGAGCCTCAGACAGGCCCTCTATGCCAAAGCTAGGACCTCTGTGGTCTGAACCTAGGTGGGATGGCTGGGAGAAGCAAGGGCTGTCTAGGAGGGTGCAGGCTAAGGCATATGCACTAGCTGTGACAGGAAGCTCCCCAGCTCAGATTCGCTATTTCATTTTGCTGCATACTGAACTTGTTTGCTCAGAGACTGAGAGGAAGGCCAGCAGGCGACAGGAACACAGCGAGCTTAGGTGCTGCAACAAAAAGTCTAAGAACTGGAAATACCAGTGTGTGTCCTCCACCTCCTCATCAGCCATTTCTGGGCTTCAGGTGGATACTAGGACCCAGCAGATGCATACCTGTCTTAGTTTCTATTGCTGTGACAAAACATGGCCAAAAAGCAAGTTGGGGAGGAGAGTGTTTATTTGGCTTATACTTCCACATTGCTGTTCATGACTGAAGGAAGTCCGGACAGGGACTCAAGCAGGGCAGGAACCTGAAAGCCCAAGCTGATACAGAGCCCATGGAGGAGTGCTGCTTACTGGCTTGCTGCCGCTGGCTTGCTCAATCTGATGTCTTATAGGGCTCATGACCACCAGCCCAGGGATGGCACCACCCACCATGGGCTGAGACCTCCCACATTTATCACTAAAGAGAAAATGCCTTACAGCTGGATCTCATGGAGGCTCCTTCCTGTCTGATGACGCTAGCTTGTGTCACAGAACCAGTCAGTACAATGCCCATTTCTAGAAGACAGCAAGATGCAGGGCACTCTCCTGCACCAAGCAAAATCACAGGCATGCTATAGCTTTTGTACAAAACTTTAGCCCTCTACCACCCCAAAGTCAACCAACATGGTTCAGGTCTATAGTCTGACTGGCCCAGAGCCTCTCGCTGAGGTCTGCAGGAACCAGTGCCCTCAGTGGCCTCTGGAAGTGGGACCACTGCATCCTGAGTGCCTCCTGTACCCTCGTCTGCTTTCTGCGGTCCCACCCACCAGCACCCAGACTGTCTTCCACCCAGTGCCTCTGCCCACACTGTGTCCTCAGCTTCCTCCCTGTCTCTGATCATTACCCTGCAACCAGCCTGCCCACACTCCTGCCATGCCTCACCTCAGAATCCCACGTGGGCCCTCATCTATCAGGCATCTCTGTATTCTAGAATTTGAGTCCTGCTGCTGGGCAGTACACTGCCCTCCTTGGATAAACTGGGTGCCATCTAGAGTCACCCCTCCTAGAGTCAGCCCCATTCCAGTGCCTCAGCCAACCACCCTGTGCAGTGGTCTCGACTGGGGACCACTTCTGCCACAGTTCAAGGATGAGCCAATGCTTGTCCATCCCAGAGTCATCCCTGATCCTTTACGAGATAAGTAGCAGTATGGGAACAAGGGGAAAGCCGTGATCTTAGAGGCTGAGCACAGTTCATGTCACAGGGTACCCTCAAACTCTACAAGGCCAGTACTCACATGAGTCCTATTTACAGAGGAACCAGGAAAGTCCAGATGCAGAGAAAACATACCTGGATCCACACCTAGGAAGAAGGGACTGGAGATCAAACCCATGGGCCTACCTGCTTCTGCTCTAATAAGTTACCTTACCCATATTAGTGATCATAATTCTCATAGCTCCCTTGTAAGAAACACAGGCTCTACTTAAAGAGAGGCTAAGGTTCATCTTGTCCACAGTCAGCAGGCCAGCCAGTATAGAGCTTAGAACATGGCAAAAGGCCCCAGACTCACTGTAGCATGCAGCCTTTGTTCAAGCAAGCACACTGCCCATCACAGACACGGTGACCACCAGGAGGGTAAGTTTGCACCTCCTGCTCTTGCAAACTCCAGCAGGACTTGAGACATCAGAGTCTCTTGAAGCCAAAGGTAGTGAAGTGAAGCTCTGTGACATAAACACAAGGCAGAGGCCAATGGGGGAACACAGCCACCAGGGTACCAGGAACTCAGCTAAGGTAGGGAGGAATCCAGGCTTCAGGACTGATTCTGGGTCTCACTGAGACCTGTCTCTCTTCCCCCAAGTGCCATGATCCATTTGGTGGCTCAGAGTGCTAAATGTTCAGGAACTTGTAGTGTGCCTAAGGCCTCCAGAGGGTGGCGGGCCAGAACTGAGGACTGGCCACAGGCAAGAGATGTGACAGGAGCCAAGGGTGGAGGACAAAGGGGCTAAGTACCCAGAGGATGGGCAGGAGGGGATGGGCCAGGCATGTGGGCATCCAAGGGCCCCTGGGAGAGTGGTAAGGTCAGAGTGGGCAATGATGAACTGGAATAAAAGCTCAACAGAGACCACAGACCCGTTCACAGCCCAGGCAGGCGGAAGCTGGCAGCAGGGCCTGGAAGGCAGGGAGGGCGGAAGTTGCTAGGCTGCTGTGCCAAGAATGGCCCAAGCCCTGAAGTTGCCCCAGTGAGGCTGAAGAGAAACCACGGAGACAATGTTCACTTACTCCCTGGGAGGCCTCCTACCACGCGGCTTCTATGACTGCGGCCAAGGCCAGCTACCAGCCCCTCCAGCCTTGGTTCTCCAGGCCGGCGCCACCTCTTCCCAGGGACCCCAAACCCCTGCCAGCATAAAGGAAGTCATCTGTCCTTGCACTGCCCAGATCCTGTTTACTGGGTGCCAGAGGAAGTGGGAGTGCCAGGGAACGCCCACCTCAGGCCTGCTGCTGCCCTAGGAGCTCAGCCCTAATCCAAGACAAAGCGCCCAAGCCCAGGGACAGTGACACCCCAGCCAACAGACTGCCACCTGCCAGCACTCCCATCCACAGTACCAGGCTAGGGTCCCAGGGTCTGGACCCTAGGCCAGGCTCTGACTTCAGTTTCCATGACCTGGCTTCCAGCCCTTCCAGAACCAATTCCCATGGAGAACCTCCCAACTGGGGCTACCCTTCTCAGCAGCTGACAAGGAACATAATCCCTATGAGGGGGCTCCCCAGAACGGACCCTACCTCTTCACTGAGCTGGGAGGCCCCCTAGTACATAGGGTTTGCCACATCCCCAGAAGGGATGTCACATCTCCAGTTCTAGGTTTTGTCTCTTGTCAGTGAGTAGTGACCTCCCTCCTAGGACTGGAGGAAGATGTCACTCACATTGCACAGGGGCAGGGAGTCAGTTAGGATAGAACAGCAGAAAAGGACAACCTGGTTTACCGTCCCCTTGGGGGACCTCATCTTCAGGGACAAGCAGAGAATGGCACTACAGTTGTCACACAGATGGGTTGTTGCTGACTGAAACATCCCATAGGGAAGGCACAGCTGAGGGCAGACACTCCTGAGAACTTAAGCCATGGCTCATTGGGTGGCCCCTGAGGACCCACACAAATTCCGTATCAGGCCTCTGTGGACATGGCTTATGCAAAGGGTCTATGTATGCACCTGCCATGGGTCCTGTCCTTCAACACTGTGTCCCTGGAACAGGTCAGGTGTAGTTCACATCAGTGGTCTTCGTGGTGCTTGTCCTCCCCTTATACTCCAGGCACAAATGGAATTTAGTCTCCTGGAAGCTCAGCTTGGACAGCCTGAAGGGACAATACCTCTACCTTCATCTTTATCCTAACTGCCTCATAAGGAGTTCCAAAGTCATTGCCAAGACAAGAGAAAGAAGTTTAAGGAATGGGACCAGGGTGAGCATCAAGGCCAGTGCCACCATTACTACAGATGGCCTGCACCCCTGGGTCCTGCTGTACACACAGGGGAGACACACACTGTATCCGAGCCCTCAAAGTCTTTCTCTCAAAGTCGATACTAGCAGAGAAAATTATTTTCTAGGCAAAATGAAACTGAAAAGTTAAAGAAAAACTTAATGAGGTTTGTCAGAGCCCCAGCATCTGTAGCTCAAAGGCCAGTTATGCAGAGCACCTCCACAGGCAGCCATGCCAAGGCTCACTGGCACAGCTCTCCACTTGCTACCACAGACCATCTCACACCCTACCCATGGTCCTGAAGTTCTCTATAGGAGAGAGCTGACAGCCACACAGTGGGGAGCCCCACTAGCTCCTCAAGCAAAACCTGCTATTCCAACTTTCCTGCAGCCTCTATGGAGCCTGCTGGTAACACCTGCACTGCCCAAGATGCTTCCGGCCCCTCTGGACTTCTCTGCACAGTGCCTTCCCGGGGCTCAGCCTAAGGAGGAGGAAAACAGTTCCAGCCCAGGAGTAGAAATTTCAGACAAGGTTCCCACTTGGACAATGTCTCAGTCAATCCCCAAAACCTGTTCCCCCTTTGCAAAATGGTAGTCAGAGGGGCTAACACAGGGTAGCCATATATACCAACAAGATAAAGTATGAGATTCAGTCTGTCCCCACACAGAAGCTCCAGGCATTGACCACCCCCAACTTCATGTTCCAGCCCTTACCCAGTCATGATCCCAAGCAGTTCACAATCCCGAGCAATCTCCCAGCTGCCACCTTGTGACGGTGTTGCTGCCTCCCCTGGGTCTGCTAGAAGTGAAGAAATGGTTGGCAGGGCTCTCCTGCACTCTCTTCCACCCTGGTATGCTATGGTGCAAGCAGGGAGTCATGAGAGCCCAGGTTGCACTGCTTCCCCAGGGAAAGCAGTGCTGGGAGGCCTGGATGCCTGGTTCCTTCCTCCTACGATAGTCCATATAGATGATGAACTAACTCCCGAGCGGCCTCCTAAGCCAGGAAGAGGTCATGACTCAGGCCATGCCAGAGCCTCCAAGCTGTGACTAATGCCATCTGGACCACCACCTCCCTCCACTAGCCAATGTCTCCTCAGCTATGATTGCATTTTGGGGGACATGAAGCCACACAAAGAGATCTTATAAAAAGACCAAAAACCTCACACAGGACTAGGTGACCTGCCATAGTCACCAACTCAACCACAGGCTATAACTTGAATCCACTCATGCTTACTCCTGAGACTACATTGTAATGTGGGAAAATGTCTACTCTAGAGTCAAAGGAGTCTTTGAGGGCAGCAGATGTGCCGCATGAGGCAAGTGCAGGGGCAGTGGCACCCATATATACATTCTCCAACGCTATTCAAAGCCCAGTGTCGCAGGTAAGGAAAGTGCAGAGTCACAGAGATGGAAGGGACCTGGGACAAGGTCCCAGTATATCACACAGTGACATAGGCTGCAGTGTCTCCTCCACTCCCTGCAGCCCACATCAGTGTTTTCTACAACAGACTTGAAGGTCTCCAGCGCACCAAACAGTGGCCCAGAAGCTACATGGAAAGAGAACGTTCTCTCCCTTGCCACATCACTCTGGCCAAGGTCTTGCTCATTTCCAGGTGAGGAACTCAGCACCTAGAGGGACTGGCATGCATTCACCATGTCTAATAGGCACAGAGAAATGCAGGCACGGGCTGTGGGAGTTACATGTGCACCCCACACACACATGGCTGCATACTCACTGATAAAGCTGTGCCAACACAACCACTTCCAAAGCTTTAACCAGCACATCCATCTCAACTCCTACATGCTGTTCTTCAATAAAAGAATAAGAGGAATAGAAACTCCTGAGAGAAGTGACCGATTCCAGGGCTGCAGTGGAAAAGGAAAAGAAGTCCTAAACTTCCCTCATATGTAGTGTTAGGAGCGACGGGGCTGCGTCCCCAGCACCCCAGCCGCCTATGCCCGAAATAACAACACACAAATGGTATTCATTTAAACACTGCTTGGCCCATTTCTATCTAGCCTCTTCTAGGCTAATTCTCACATATTAATTTAGCCCATTTTTAATCATCTTCATAGCACCGCTAGGTGCGCTTACCAGGAAGATTCTAGCCTATGTCCATCCTGGGTGGGAGCTTCATCGCGTGTGTCTGCCCAGGCGCAGGGAGCATGGCGTCTCTGCCTGAGGCGTCTTACCTCACTTCCTCTTCCTCCCAGCATTCTGTTCTGTTTATTCCACCCACCTATGTTCTAAGCTATGAGCCCAAGCAGTTTGTTTATTACTTAACCAATGAAATCAACAGATTGATATATGACACTCCCACATCACTCATAGGAGCAGAAAGAGGGGCCTTAGACAAGGTCAGGGCATTTCGGGAGGACATAAGGGCTCAATCAGGGAGAACAGACAGCATGAAAATAAATAATGGCAAAGTTCTAGCTTTCCACAACTGTAACAAAATGCTTGAGTGAAGCAAACTAAAGGATGGATATGGGATTTCTTTCCACTCATGGTTTCAGAGGTGTCAGTATATGGTCACGTGGTGCCATTATTTCTGGGGAAAAGAGTGTACAGGAACAATTCATGGTGGAAGTAGAGAGAAGACTGGTCATGCAATACACACTTCCCATGCACCCAGTAACCCTTCCTCCATCTCCTAGTAATGCCGACCACATCTGAGTCCACCTACAAACTCGTCTACTTGTATGGTGACAGGTCTCAGGGGCCCAGCTGCTTCCCCAAGTGACTCTCCTCTGAGGGCTGCTGCACTAGGGACCAAGCCGTCAGCACATGAACACATATGGAAAGCATTAATCCACCGGAGCCAGCAAGAATTCTAACTGATGAGGTGGGTTCAGGCAGGAGGAAAAGAAGTCTAACTCACTGACCAAGACTTACAAAGAAAGAACCAAGAACACCTGAGGAGGAGATCAGCTAACGGCTGTGGTGAAAGGCAGAGCTATCGTGATCATGACAGGACACTTACAAGGTTTCAAAATGCGTTCACCAGGTTATCTTTCCTTTAAAGCATCAGGGAGCCGCCCAGATATGCACTTGCTCTTGAGAGACGGACAGGAGACGTGCTAGGCCTGGCCTTCATGTCAAGACTCCATCCCAGTAGGCTTGGGGCTTCGAAGACGCCACCAACCTTAGAAACAGGAGCAAACTGGCAGCAGCAAGAGTGTACATTCAGGGATTTACTAAACCAAGAAGCCCCTCCCACCCAAACTATCTATTAAACAATCCTCGGGGAAAATTAAAAACTACAGAGGGAAGAGAGGTGATCGCCCCCCACAAGGCACTAAGGTCAAGCAGGTGGGCAGGTGGCCTGAGGGTAACTGCTGGCCCATGGCCTGGAGCATGCAGGGTACCCACGGGTGGTAGGAAAAAGCAAAGAAGGCCCCCTGAGCCCCTGGGAAGGGCGCAGGAAGTCTTTGTGGGAGGAGGGGCAGGAGATACCACTCCACATCTCAGAAAGGAAGGAACTGCTAAAAATAATGACAATGAAAATACTACATTTAGAAATCAGTAAGACAGATTTAAAGAAGGAATCAGAGGAAATGGCTAGCTCTAAACAACATATAAAACATTTGGAAAAAGTGAGAGCAGATGAACTAATTTTTAGCTCAAAAGGTTAGAAAAAGAACAACGAAATAATTCAAAAATAGCCACAAGGAAAGAAATAATGCAAATAAAAGCAAAAACCAATGAGGCAGAAAATAGAAAACATGGGACCTAATTAATAAATCAAAATGTTGTTTTCTAAAAAAAAATTAACAGAGAGACAACCACCAACTAACTTAATCATGAAAACAGGCAAGGGCTAGGATTTGGCTCAGTTGGTAACATGCTTAGCATCACAAGGCCCAGGGTTTGTAAAGTTGGGTACAAGGACCCACACCTACAGTCCTGGCACTCAGGAGATGAAGGCAGAAGAATCAGGAGCTCAAGATCACTCTTAGTTATGCAGCAAGTTCAAGACCAGCTAGGGCTACAAAAGACCCTGGCTCAAAACAAGAAGAACTGAAAGAAGCACAAGCATGCCACGTAGAAGCCAAAAGAGAACACAACACAGAAACGTGGAATTGGGAGCCCCGAACTAGAGCAAATGAGTCACAAGGTCCGGAAGGAATGGGAGTGCAGTAGGCAAGATGCTTACCCTGAGACCCACTGAAGATCAAAGTTTTTGCCAGGGAAAGGATAG
Organism: Microtus pennsylvanicus; assembly: GCF_037038515.1. Lineage (NCBI taxonomy): Eukaryota > Metazoa > Chordata > Mammalia > Rodentia > Cricetidae > Microtus > Microtus pennsylvanicus. Next base: position 3,358,893 of record NC_134580.1, read on the forward strand.
GAAAATAAATGATCAAGACTTGCCCTAAGAAGGGACTCTGGGACAATGTTTCTAGGACGCAGCCAGCTTCTTACTGCTCATGGCTTATCATGGCTCCAGACCGCTAGGAACAAAAAGTTCTGGATTATGTGGGATTTTATGAACTATTTTTAATTCTTTGAAACGTTTGTTTGTTTTATATGTTTGGGAACGGAGGAAGATGGCACACACACAACAGTACACCGAACAACTTGCAAGAGTCAGTTCTGTCCCCAGGGATTGAACTCGGGTCATCAGTGTTGCAGCAAGTTCCTTTACCCACTGAGCCACCTCACTGGCCCTGGTTCTAACTGTCTTATGACACACATGAAATAAACATGTGATAATCGGTCCAAAATAAAAAGAAAATCACAAATAAGTCTAACTATCAATTGGGACACCATAAGTTAAATACTAAGAAACAAGATTCAAAGTCTTGTTGATTGAAATTTTTTCTAGGAATGCATGGTTGGATCAGCACTTGGAAATCCATCCAGGTGACGTCATCCCTTATTAATGGGCCTACACGAGAGTGCCCATGGGGTTCTCCACGAATGCTACAAATGTACACACAAGACACTCATTCCTAGTAAAGGAACCAAGAAGCCATCTTAAATGATAAATATCTGTCCCCCTTTAAAGAAGCACCTCATCTAACAGGGAGATACCAGGCACAGCTCCCAAAGCTTGGGAAGACAAATGGATTTCTATACGGTCCAAGATCCTCTGGGTGGACCAGCCAGAGCCGCAGAGGTGAGGAAGAAAGAAGACTTACATGGCTAAAATGAAGCTCAGTGTCTGCAAGTAGCAGCACAGTTTGGGTGAAACCCTAGAGACACAAAGTTAACATCCAAACACCAAGATGTAAAATGAATATGCTGAAACCAACAGCCAGGACTGGAGAGATGACTCAGCGGCTGAGGATCTTTAACTGGGGTTCATTCAGTTCGCAATCCTCACATTACACGTTTCACAACCACCTGAAATCCAGCTCCACGAAATCAAAAACGCTCTTCTGGCCCCCACCAGCACCTGTCTAGCCTCACACAGACACATAGACAAGCACATAAATAAAATGACAATAAATCTTAAAGGAAAGGAAAAAAACCTTCACACACAAATTGCCAGCTAGAGGAGGGAACGAAGGAATCCCCACTCCAGCAGGCTCAGCAGTGGACCTGCGAGGAAGTGCAGCACAAGACTGGAAAGGGGCCTAAGAGGAAGCCCCAAACATAGCTCCATAGAGACACACTCTAGTCTTTGGACGCAACAGCTCTGTTTCTCAAAGACACTGATTCTCCCACCACACGGAGGGAGTGCGCCAGCAGCATCTTTCTGGAGCTAGACAAATTGACAGGGAAGTTCATGTGGGAAAACAAATGCATGAGAACATACAGGAAGACACCAAACAAACAGAAAGGCCTAGAACTGGCAGACTTGAGTAGATCCTAGAGCAGAGTGCTGGCACATGCCACCGCGTGGGTGGATCCTGAATGCATTCCACAGCCAGGCACCAATAGCTCTGCGCTGTGCAGTTCTGCCTGCATGAAATGTCCACAGCATGCAAACCCAAGACACAGAGAGGAGCTGGAGGAGGGCATGAAGAGGCTGCTAACCAGGATGGAGAAAGTTCTAGATTTCAGTAGTAGCGATGGGTGCACCATTCTATGAACAAATCAAACCCACTAAACTGTACATTTGAAAGGGGTGGGCATTAGGTATGTGGATGACATGACAATGGCAGTGTTATTAAAAGTGCTAGAAAGCCCCTGTAATTAAAATGCCGTGCATGAAAACACAAACAGACCAGGGAATAGGGAGGGTCTAAAAATAGGTTCCTGCAACTGTGGAACTGCAGTGTGAGATAAACGAAGCACCCAGGATCAAAGACGAGCTTTCCCTAAGCAGTTCTGGGACATCTGGCCAGCCATGTGGAAAAATAAAAATCGATTCACGCCTCACATAATAAAAAGGAGTATCTTCCAAATGGATCGCGGTTGTCACGGTGGGAAGCGAAGCAGCGAAAGTGCAAGCTCGAAAAGAAAGTATTCCTGTGGGAAAGGGGAAGTGTCCCAGGACGAGGCCCCAAGAGGAGAGATGGGGCACAGATAGCCACTTAAGGAGTAAGCACAGTCCAGGCACAGGGAGCAGCGCTCCGGGCAGAAGCTCTGAGCTATGTAAGCCACAGATAAACAACATAACAGCCCCAACGTGAGAGCACACGGAGACTGGGCAAGCAGGAAGACAAGGTTGTTGGTCTTTCAAAGAATGCTCACGGGTATTACACAAAACTGAGGCTAAAGGACACGACCAAACGTCCACATTACCGTGAACTGGAGATGTGCAGTTCAGAGCCAAAGAAGGCTCCACCCTTGCTGGTCACACAGGAAGCTCAAGAGTCACCCTAACCCAACAAGATGAAAAGCCAAGCGCCACTGTCATTTTCTAAGCATTGTCAGAACCTGTAGTCCATGGAGCAGCCTGGGGACACAGCCACACCACCCTCCTTTCCATGAGCAGATGGAGCAGAACCCCTAGGGTGCAGGGACAAGGACTGCTGTAGCCCTGTCTAAGTGAGGTTCCCTCTCCCCTACAATGCCAAAGCTGGGCTAGTGGTCTGAAGGCATCATCTGCTGATCACTGGAAAAAGAGGACACCCATAGACACCAGACAATAAGAGCAAGGAATTTCCCCCTGCCCTGGAAAGAAAGCAGGATTCCTTTGCGGGGACAGGGGGGGAGATCGCCCCACAACACCAACAAGAGCCATAGCACAACTGGACGGCCACAGTGAAGGGTCCAGAAAAGTCCACTAACAGACCAGACCTGCCATGACCAAAGCTGCAATGGGACCACCAGGATCATGAGCATGGATAGCCAGGCAAAGCAGAAAGTAGAGAGCGGGGCAAGAGGGTGGAAGAAGAACACCCACCTCTGAGGCTGAGGGCCCCAGGAAAGCTATCACCAATATGCCTGCCCCAAGCACAAGGTGAATTCAGAAGAATATGAATCTGGGGGAGGCTGAGGAGAGACACTGCAGCAACACAGCAAGCCACCCTTCCAGCAGGACTCAGTCCCATACAACAGCCAAGCAAATAGGATGTGTCCATCTCTGAGCATGAATCCTGCTGACCTCTGACACCTGGTACACCGTCAAAGTGAACCGAAGCAATCCAGCATCATGAGACAGTCGAGAGCATGGGGCCAACTAGAGCTCGATCTCAGACTAAGAACCTAACATGACCAGGACACATCACAGGCTCTAAGGGAGCAGACCACGTACTGGAGCCATGGGAAACTGCACAGAGAAATGAGAACTCTGAGAACCATGAAGGTCGGAAGTAATAAACACCAGCAGCATAAAGTTAGAGGCCTTGAGGAGCTGGTCAGCAGGTTGACAAAGCTAGGTGACAAGGTGCTAGATCTCCTACAGAAAAGCACACGGACAGAGAGGTGACAGGCAGGCGGACAGATGGCCGTTAGAGCTACCAGACAACAGGGGCCCCAATAATACTTACATGGGTAAAAGAAGCGAGGAAAGAGTAAGAAATAATAATTAGACAGGTACATAAATAATAAAAACATTCAAAAGTTGTAAAGGCCCAGAAGTGGACAGAGAAGAGGTCTTCATGACCCTGTCAATCAGAAACACAAGTGGGAGTAACAGCAGACTTGCCTGTTAGCCAGTGGGGGGCCTCTCTAAGGAGGTGAGACAAGGATGCCAAGCTAGAATCCTATTCCATCCATCGACAACACTCCAAAGAACCCAAGGGGAGCAAAAGTATTGACTAAGCACTTCCAGAAAAGTGTCCTCACTGCAAGCATCAGGCACAAGACAGGGCCATGGCGGAATGCTGCTCCTAGTGAGCACACAGAAATCTAGGGATAGCCAAAGGATGAGGTGACACTGTTCCTAGCAATCACAAGCACTGTGAGTCTACCGACTTAGATAAAGTCAACAACAAACCCTCTCGAAGACACCAGGACAAGCTTACCCAAGAACAAGAGGGCAAACAGTGCCGCCTGCCAGGCTATAAATCTACCACAGTCACTGGACACTTGGAGCAGTGCTTTTGCTGCCTGTTTCATGCCAGCAGCCTTATCTGGGATGGTAGATAGGCACTGTAGTCTCCTCACTGGCAGTGCCACCATCAGGGTGACAAGAGTGGGACTGGGGATATAGTTCACTGGTAGAATGCTAGCCCAGTATAAGGTGCTGGGCTCAGTCACAGTGCTGAAGGGACAAGGGGAGCAGGCGGGAGGAGACAAAGACAGTGCGACTTTCTTTGTTCAGGACTGGGCAGCTGTGAGTGCCGAGAAACCACCTAAGTGGAAATGCAGAACTGGAGCCCAGGGATAGGTCCACACTGATGGACACTCAGGAGGATGGGTGCCAGCAGGGCCTCTAGAACAGATGCTGGGCAGGCAGGGCAGCAGTGGCCAGGGAGGGTTCTCGGCAGTGGCTCACGGCAGCCTTAGCTGCCGCCATGGGCACCTGGCTCCACAGCTGGGGGTTCCTCTGCAACTGTCTTTAGAGTAGAAAACAAAAGTGAGCATCAGGAGGGAGAAGAGGAAAGCTGGGAGGACAGTGGGGCACCCTCCAACTGGCAGTATGTGAGCCACTCCACGGGCTCCATTCTGGTCCTGTCTGTATCTCGCTTTCCCTCTGAACCCTCTCCCCACTCTTCCCCCCTCCCCACCACACCCCATCAGGCTGCCTCTGCACCCTGCTCCCAAATCCCTCTTAGACTTGGGAAGACAGGGCAGTGGGACAGTTCCCAGGACTGGCCAATGAGCACATGACCCTAGTCCAGTGCTGAGCCCAAATCCCTTGGGAAGCAAACCAGCTGGTCTTTGAAGACACCATAGGGCAGATACCTGGCCTGAGGCCATGGGAGCTGGCTCAGGCCTGGCCACCTTCAAAGGACAGCTGGGACGGTCTTCAAGGCACATGAGGTCACAACCTATACCAGCTGGGCCTCATCCACGAGGGTGGAAGTGGTGGAACAGACTTTCCATCTACCTCCACCTGGCTCAGGAAAGCAGGACCCAGGCTCTAAAACAAAGGTTCTTATGTGTCAAATACTACACATTTACATTACAATTCCTAACAGGAGAAAGATTACAATAGCAATGAAAGTAATTTTATTGTTGGGAATCACACAACATGAGGAACTGTATTAAAGGGTCACAGCATAGGAAAGCTGAGAACCACTGATCTAAAACCACTGGGCAGAACACTGGGAGGGGCTAGCTGCTCTCTTCCAGGGACTCCTGCCTACCACTCCACAGCCCTCCCTGGTCTCCTGAATGAAGTCCCCCACATACACCCAGGCACAGCATGAACACAGTCTGAATTGGTGGGCACCCTGAGAGCCCTCCAAACAGTGGCCTATCATATGGGGTCCAAGATTACTACACATTGTCCCAACAGCAAAGGAACCCTAGCCCTGTTCTCTGGAATTACCATCCCAGGCTGGGCAGTGATGGCACACACCTTTAATCCCAGCATTTGGGAGGTACAGGCAGGCAGATCTCTGTGAGTTTGAGGCCAGCCTGGTCTACAAGAGCTAGTTCCAGAACAGGCTCCAAAGCTACAGAGAAACCATGTCTCGAAAAACCAAATAAATAAATAAAGTGACCATCCCACCAGACCCCCACCACAGCCCCAAAGGATGAAGACTGGGCAGGAGGCAATAGTCAGTCCAAGAAGGGACTTGGAACCAAAACCTGGCCCAGAATCACCCAGGCATCTGTGAATCCAGGGGCTGGAAGATAAAAACCTGGGTGATGGCAGGAGTTGGCTCAGCACACAGTATCTGAAGCAGAGCAATGACAGACCTTATCATCCAAAGTTATCTAGGAAAGGAAAAAGGGGGTACACCCACAAGATCAAAACAGAGGCAAGGTGCCTGGTTTGCAGTCGGTGCTGCAGCATTGTGGAGGCTGGTCTCCAGCAGTTCCTGCTTTCCCTCAGGAAGCCCAGAACCGGCACTTAAAGACTGTCCCCAAAGTCACATGCTGAAACTCTTGCTAAAAGTCAGGGGTGAATCAAAAGACTAAAGACTCACAGAAGTCCTGACTTACAGATAAACTGCTTTAGAAGTGGGGGAATCCATGAACCTGAGATTCCTGCAGAGTTCTCTCACATGTGAACAGTTTGTGATGGGAAAGGAGGGACCTAAGAAGTCAGAAACTAAAAGGTGGCAGGGCCAAGACAGAAGGAGTCCTTGGGCACTAAGGCCTAAGGATGTATCCTGAGACCTCTTTATTTATATGTACATGCACGTGCATGTGCGTGTACACACACACACACACACACACACACACACACACACACCAATGCTATTGCTGGGCTAATCTACATTTGGCAAAATCCAGTGGACCTCGGGCAAGGTTACTGAACACCAATAGTTCCTGTACTTTTTCCTCCGATGGGGCCATAAACACAAATTTACGAGAGCCACACATCACAGTTACAGCAGAGGGGTAGATCTCCCCCACCAAAAGTGGCTTGTGAACATCTGAACATTCATAGCCACACAGATAAGGACAGGAGAGTAGCCAAGATCAGGGGAGTAAAAGGGGACACCACGGCAGCCTGTGGGTGACAGAAAGGGGCATGCCCCTAACCTTACACAGGCAAAAGTGAGACTGGCAGAGGACAAGACAGGTCCAGGCGCACAGAGTTCAGCCCGCTGAGCAGTCTTCAAGGCACTGCATGGTTAAGTTACACTGTGCATGGACGGTTCTCGCAAGCCTTTGACCGTAAACTGGCAAATCAAGTCACTCAACAGAAACACAGATTACAATCCCACCAGCACCCACAGCACCCACCTACCAGTCAGCCTCACACACAGAGATACCCAGGCAAAGTAGCCAAAGTCCCACAGAAGCCTGCTTCCTGCCCATGCCACTGGCTCCTCATCCAGGCCTAGCCGGCATCCCAGAGCAGGCTGCAATACTGAAGAGCTGTGGAGGCTGAAACGGAAGCAGAAAGGAGGAAATGGATGGCTGGGATAGAGGTGGGCAGCAGCAGAAGGGCAGGTCTGCCATGGCTTACCCCACCCCAGGTCACAGTCTTCTCTGAGTAACCTGCCTATTCATTGTGGCCCACGTGGAAATCGCTGGTCCCAATGGAGGTGGCAGAGGTTGAGGCTGCAGAGTCAGCCAGGTCTGAACCCACAGTCTGTCTTGACTAACAGGCAACCTGGAGAAAGTCCCCTCATCTCTCCTTGTCACCACACCACATCAACCCCCATGTATGGAGTTCCTAGAAGAAGGCAGGACATGCCTCCCACAGAGGGACATAGGCACCTTGTCTCCTATTCCTCTCAAGAGGAACCAGAACCCAGAGGGCAACATAGTGCCCAGTAGCTCTGGCCTCAGATTCACAGAGAAACCAACTCCCAGGACAATGGTCTGAGGAGCAGGAGCCCTGAGAAGTAACTAGATTAGAGAATGGTGTCAGTATGGGATTAATTCTGAGTACCAGATTGCTTGTTTCTTTCTGCCTCTACTGTGTAGAGACACAGCTGTCACTGCAGCTAGGGGTGGGGCACCCAACCCTGAAGGCTCCTGACTTAGACACCAAGCAGAAAGGGTTACCCTACTCAACCTGGCCACACTTCCGGCAGATTTCCACACAGCCTCAAGCAAACAGCAACAGTGACCCAGACGAATGTTGCCGACTGTTGTTACTGGCAGAGCATAGTGCCCTACACGCCGGCAGCAATGCACGGGCCTGGCCTCCCGACTCTTCTGCTGCCTTCCCGCCCCAGCTCCGCTCCTGGCCAAAAGAGAAAAAGCAGCCCAACCTCCAAGTCCACATCTCCACTGCACCTCCACCCACCCCTCATCACTCCTCATTCAGATTCAAAGCCCAGAGACTCCAGTGAGTAGATTGGGGAAATGGCAGCCCATTCTCCACTCATAATTTACATCCAGGTGAGTTCCAGATGGATGAAATGGTGAAATACTTGAAAGGTAATTGTAAAATAAATCATTAAGAAAACCCAAAGAAACTACTCAAGTGTGAAAACAATGTTGCGTGTGCTTGCGCGCTCATGCACACACACACACACACACACACACACACACACACACACACAGGGGGAGAGGAGAGAGGGAGATATTTGATTTAATTCTATAAACCAAAATACAATCTATGAAAAGGCAAAAGATAAAGTAAAAGTATTTGCAATGATATGATGATTACACAACTGGAGCAAGGAAGGGAGCAGGCATGGCCAGGGGCCCACAGACCAGCAGGAAGGGACAAGTCGCAGCCATCTCTGCCTTTCTGCCAAGCAGTGGATGGTCCCAGCAGACCATCAGCTGAGGTCTTGCTGCCCTCCTACCTCACTCAAGACTTCTGCACCAAGAAATACTAGAGGACATCAACAGAAGCCAGAGCACTGAAAAAAGTGAGGAGCAGCCAGGCAGGGTGGTGACCACCTGCCATCCCAGCACGTGGACTGAGGAGGGGGATCAAGACTTTAGGGCCAGCCTTGCGTGACATAGAGTTCCGCGTCAGCCTAGGCAACATAGTTAACAGGAAAAAGTGAGAAGCTGGTAATAACTTACAGAAATCCACATTAAGCCACATACCCGCATTAAACCCAGCAACCTCACATCGTGAGAGATTCACTTAGAAAAGGGAGATCTGCTCAGAGGACATCAGAGTGAGAACAGAGGCAGAGGAACATCAGTCACCCCAAAAGAAGCCCAAGGAGCTTGTGTCTGGCCTGCGGGTATATGATGGGGTCAGCATGCCACAGAATCATCTAGTAGCCTCTAATAAAGATCACCTGCCCTGCCAGGCACACTGGCATTCAACAAGAGAGTTGGAAACATGCTTCTCTGTTCAGAACAGTGCTGACATGACCACTCAGCCCAGACATCCATGAGAGAAGAGACAGATTGGGAGGGAGTGCAATGGCCCCAGAGCCGCAGGCAGGTCTCATAAGTGTCCTGAAGCAACAGCGCAGAACCAAAAACACTTACCATGCTAGACATAGAAAGAAACTGATGGACTCTGTGATGTGAATTGCAGGAAAAGGCCAAGACAGATCAGCTCCACATGGGGAAAGGCCAGCAGGGGCACAGAGGTGTTCTAGGCATCAGCTCATGTTCGCAGGTGCACCAAAACCACACAGTTGCCACAACTCAGCATCCTGAGCACCAGAGAGCACAGTGTTTTCTCAATGCACTGGCACTGTCAAAACTGCCCCGTCCAAGGCAACCAGAAGGAAATGGGTTCCAGTGCCAACAAGGAGCTGACAGACACCCTCATGGAGCAAGCCTTACGACTCCCAGTTCAGAACTAACAAGTGCACAGAGCTGACCATGGCTGCCAGGCTGACCAGGGAGTATAATTAGAGTGCATGCTTGTGGACAAAAGGCTTCACTCTGGGGTGCTGGGACTGTTCCTGAGTTAGAAGGTAGTGATAGCCACCATCTTAGAGTACTAGAAACACAGAAGCAGGTGCTCTAAGAGGGATCTCATGGGTGTGTAAATCAGACCTCAGAGCTCTGACACACCATCCAGAGTGGCTGTGATGTAGGACAGGCAGGGGAAGGACACAGACTACAGGAGGATGCTTCATTGGAACATTGCCCCTCATTCAGGACCCTGACCCCAAAGAGGTACCCAGATGTTGCTCCAGAGATGCTCCAAATTCTCTGCAGCTGCAGGTATCACTCTCTACAATCAGGAATGGGGTGAGGAAAACTCAAACACAGGCTAGGCTGTTACTGTGTGCCCAGGACCTGCAACAGCAGCACACAGTACTTGGCAGTGCCCATGTACCAGTAGATGGTCCCAAGTCATCCTGATTCTGCAAACAGGCTACTAGGTTTCCAAACCTGGGATGGCACCTACTAAGAGCAACTGTCACACACACACACACACACACACACACACACACACACACACACACACACGCCGTGCTCTTCTACCTTCCTCCTCCATCCTTGCCTCAGCAGATACACTCGGAGCTCAACAGTTGACTGTTCATTTCTACTACCCAGAGCATGGGCTGACAGGGCTCACACTCGGGTGAGGCTTCACCTGAAGGAAAGTTTCCACCTACCCCTAGACAGCTGGTAAAGCCCTGGATCCACAGGCCCTGGATCAAGTCACAAGTGAGTCAGTCAGGAGGCAGCCTAAGCCATGGAAAATCCTGACTCCTTGACTCCTAGACTCCAAGGCCCTTGGTCTTGCCCCTTCCTTCATCCGTAACAAGCAAAGAGTAGTGTCTGATTCCAGGGTGGCTACAGAGCCCATCGCTTCATCTTACACCTCATTTTCTATAGCTCTGTGGAAGTGTTAGTGTGTCTTATTTTCTCATCTGCAGACCTGTGGGAGTATGTTGGTGTGGGCAAGTGTGTTCGTGCTTCTGAGTACTAGGACAAACACTTTGCGTCAGGTAAGTGTGCCACCAAGGCTAGAAAGTGGAGTATCCTCTTTTGTCATCTCCAGCGTGTTCTGCATCATTGTCTAGAAGCTCCCAGTGGAGAGTGGGTAGGAGTAGGTGCATGGAGCACTGAGTTTCCTCCCTACTAGGCAGTGGTACAGGGGTTGCCCAAACCTGGGAGGGCAGGAGTGAACAGCCTGTCCTCCCCCAGGGACCACAAGGCTCTGCCTGGGCCTCATGCACCTACAGAGGTTCTTTTCACAATAGATCTTGTTGGGTCAAAGTGGGTATCCCCAGAGGCTGACTATAGCCATCAACCTGCAGCTGGGACCATCCTAGCATGGGGAAGCAGGTGGCTGAATGTGGTCCATAGGGATTGTGGCACTGGAGGTCTGCTGCCAGCCTCTGCCCGCTCTTCTCTCTGGCCAGGGATAGCTGCAGGCATGTCCCCCTGCAGGAGAAAGGGGTTTTCAAGGGTTTGGAGGTACCTGACTCATGTTAGGCCCAGAGTGCAAGTTTGAGCGGGCCTCCCTGCCTTGGGAATTCTGGAAGGAGTTATGTGGATGCGTTCATTTAGGAGCTATGAGCCATTTTCCTTTCCTGGTCTTCCTGACCCATGTGCTCCATGGCAAGTTATCCCCTTGACACCTGTCTCCCTGGTCAGTGGCTTCAAGCATGAATAAGTCACATCTGGATTGTGGAATGCTGTTTCTGGCTGTGAAGAGCAGGGTGGGATCTTCAAAGCTGGAAGGAGGGGTTGTAGACAGTGGCAAGAGAATCGGCCTATGTTATAGCCATGGAGACACTCACTCTCTAGCTGTCTCTGAGCTTGATGTGCTCTTAAGTCCATTGCACAGATGGCAGGAAGCTCTTGGGATGAAGTCCTGCCCCTGCCCACGTCCAAGGAGGACATTGTTCCTCTCTGAGGCTCTACCCTGAAATTGCAAAGCTGATGTTGGTACTTGGCTGGCAGCTCAGGGATAATGCCACAGTGGACCAGGCTAGGTATTGATGTAGAAAGGCTGTGACCACCTTAGGCTGTGAACAGCTCACGCTTGGACACTGTCGTGGGATGGACCTGAGGAGACAGCACCAGCTGAACAACAGGCCCAAGGCCCTAGGATATCAGCAGTGTGGTCCAGCCTGGCTCTTAGACAGACCAACCAGAAAGGGGAAACTGAAGCCACAGATGTCACACTGTGGGGTGTGAGGGTAGAGGTGAAACTCTGGGGGATGCTTATGTGTCTGGGCTTCATATCATGAATCATAGAGACTCATGCTGCCAGGAAATGTTCCAGAAGCTGTTAAGAAGACAACCCTAAGGGTAAAAGGAGAGGGGGGAGGAAGAGAGGAGAGCAGAGAAAAATATATAGCTCAATAAAAACAATAAAAAAGAAGACAACCCTAGGCCATGTGTTCCCTCCCTTCATCAATACAAACCACAAGTCCAGACCCTGCTCTACAGCCTAAGCCCTTCCAGTTCCCCAACCCAGGCCAGCCCCACTTCAGAAAGTAGTCACCAGGTGATGGCCCCTGCTCAGGGCCATCTCTGCAAGCCACCCACACATGGGAAGGTCCTGCCTGTCTTGCACAGAAATAGCAATGCAGCAACAAGCTGCATGGCAGATACCCACAGGAGGGGGAAGAAAAGAAAGACTGGGAAGAAAGTTCTAGAAGAGAGAGAGTGATTGCCACCAGGGGATAAGGATATGGACTTACTTCATTCACTTATGAGTGTTCTATAAGGAAGAAGTTCTACTTTGAAGGAATTGAGATGACGTCCTCCCTTTTTAGTATATGGGGGAGGGGGTGCACAAATGCATGTGGGTACAATCTGTTTGTGGGTGAGCATGCATGCATATGTGCATGCACTGAGTCCAGAGGATTACCTGGAGTGTTGTTCCTCAGAATTCATCATCTGCCTTGTGGTTGTGGTGGTGGTTGTGGTTGTGGTTGTTGAGGCAGAGTCTTTCTGGTCTGGGGCTCATCAGGAAGACTACAATGGCTAACTAGGAAGCCCCAAGTTTCCTCCCATCTCTACCTCCCCAGCACTTGAATTACGGATGCCTACTGTATTCCCCAGTATGTTTTAAATGGATTCTGAGGACCCAACTCAGGCCCTCATGTTTGCATAGCAAGCACTTTACCAGTTTAGCTCTCTTTCCAGCCCCCTCTTTTAAAAATAAAGGATAAAAATGTGTCAACACTTTCCAGTGTGCTTCCTTCCCACTCTCACACCCATACACATGTGTACATACATACACCAGCCCAGCCAGCACCTAGGACCTGGCTCTGCCTCACATCCAAGCATTGCAATCATGAAAGCCCTAATGCACCCAGGCTCAGCCTGTTCAGGCCCAGCCTGAGCATCTGCCAACACCCCAGTGCCTATTGCTCATATTGCACACAGGAGATAGTGAGTCAGAGCACAGCTCACGCTAGCCCCATACCTTGGATGTGGAGTCCTCCAATTGGGGAGCAGACCATTTCCCATTCCTCTGGTACCCGATACTCCTCAAACAAAGGTCGCATGCCCTGAGGCGCAATGCCATGGTAGAACGGGAGGCATACCCACACCCAGCTCCTGGCCCTCTGCAGCCTCCCAATCATGTGCATGCACAACCAAGTGTGCCTGTATGTGCAACGGAGAGCCAGAGAAGGGCCCTGATGGGGGAGCTACAATTACATGAATCAGTGTTGTTATAGCAACTTCAACCCTGCGTCAAACAGAATGCAGCCAGGCACCCCCAGGCACCTTGCAATGACGCCTAGAATCAGAGGCAGAGAAGCTGGATCACCACCATTGTGAAAGGGTGGTCAAAATGCCAGCAGTGTGCACCCCTCTCCCTCCACCTCCACCTGCCAAGGCTGTCGTCATCACGGCTCCCTCCCCCCTACCCTGAGAAGCCACAAGAGACCAGGCATCTGTTCCAGCTCTGCCCACAGCCCAGCTGCCTGCCACAGCTACCCAGTCCCTTCTCGCTAGGATGGCAGCTGCCGAGAAGTGACAGTGCCTACATCACAAAGGCACAGACAGAGAGCCCCACTAACACCGCTGGCAAGCAAGAGGGTCGGGATAGGGGTGAAAGGACCATGGGGAAGTGGGGAGTGTGGCCCTCATTCCCTTGGGAACATCCCACTCATGGGGACAACCTATTCCTTCAACCATGAAGCCCAGCCTACCAGAAGAGTATTCAGAGTCAGTGGGCTATAAGCTTATAGCCACCATGTAAACCTCAGCCCTGAGCAGATGGAGAATCCATGTCACCATATCCCAGCCTACAAGCCTGACCTAGGCCATCTAGCTGGAAAGAGGCCAAGATGGAAACCAGATCCGGGCCCCTCTCCCGCCAAGCTGCACTGGCACTGCACAGGCTTTGGCTAAGTCTGGGAGCAGCCTCCACCATGGAGCTTGAAGCCTGCAAGGCTAGAACAAGTGTCTGAGTGTGCCAGATCCAGATTCCCATGAGGTCAGCAAAGCTGGGCACAAGTTCAGCTTGGTAAGCTATGGCCTGATGGGAAGGCTGCTGTGCACCTGCCATGCCCAAAACCACTCTTAAGGTCTGGAGTGGGACTCCTGAGAGAGGCAGTGTGCCATCTGCATGAGGCTCAGAGGAGGTTCCAACCAACTGCCCACAGCGACATTGGCTCAGAGCCAGAACCTTCTCGGCAGACTTGGCCAGCTCCTGAAGCTTCACAAGGGAAATGCTGGAACAGGGAGACACTGGGATAGGAGGCCAGCCTGGGAGTCCACGGGAGGCTCACAGAGGGTACCAGAGCCCTGGTGCACACTCCACCAGGAGTTCAGAGAAATCCAGACAAAAGACGTGGAAATAAGGACAATTTGGAGAATTTTAGAGACTCTCAACTTGAGGAGACACTGGTCTTCCCTAGGTTGAAGGGCACACTCCTAGGAAGACAGGACAGCTCATGCACGAGGCAAGCATTTGGAGAAAGGTGCTAGGGGCAGGCTCGGTACCAACAGCATGTCAAGTCATGCACCTTCTGCCTGAGAGAAAGGCTCCCTTAACTTCCAGAGCCTATGTCCCCTTCCATAAAAGGCAAACAGCAGAACTGCTCTGTTCCCTCCAGATGAGGCAACAGTACTGGAGAGCCTGCTACATCATCATCCATATGACACCCGCCCCTCACACAGCCCGGCTCTCTCCTCTCTTCTCTCTTCTCCCATCTCCCGCAACCTAGCAAGAACTCCCGAGACTTTCCAGATCCCGAAAGCATGCCGCAGCCAGCAGATACCAAACAGTAGAACAGAGCAGGGAAAGAGACATCAGGCCAGCTCTGTCCCTACGTCATTCACTCAATGGCCTTCAGGAAGGAGGCCTCAGACCAGTGGCAGCCAACTGCAGGCACCCTCGCCAGCCACTATCCAAGGTTCTGAAAACATCAGGCCTTGAACAACATGCTGGCCTTGTGGCTCTTGCAGCCTGACTGGTACTACCTCCACCTCAGGTTCAAGCTCAGCTTCTTCCCTCCCCACAACCATCACATGGGGACAAGAACTTCCGGTGCAGCCTTCAGGACAGGCATGTGAATTCTAAAAGTCAGTAATTCGGGTCATTAAAGAGACACTGATGGCAAGTATAAGCCCCTCTGTACATTAGCACGTCTTGCCCCAAGTCCCTCTCGAAACCAAGTGAAAACAATGAGAAAGCCCCTGAACTAACAAAGAAAAACTTTACAAATGCAAACATCATGTTTATAGAAAACAGGAAACAAATCTGCAGGCCCCAAGTCAGATGAGAACTCCTACAAGAATGTGGAGAGGGTAAAGTCCTTCTGTGGTGTGGAGAGAGGCATGCCTGTGGCCTCCAGGGTGGAGCTTGGGGGTGACGGGAGGCAGCAGGACCACAGAGGTACGGGGCGGCTAGAGGACCTCAGGGCTGAAACAAGGTAGAGGAACATGGCAGGGTCACAGAGACACGATGGGAAGCTTTGGGGCTAGAGGAGGGGGCATCAGGACTGTAGGAGCAACCCTGGTAGGAGTACAGCTTGACCCTCCACCCCTCACTCTGCATCACCCCCTCACTCTGCAGCCCTGTGCCATCTCTAAGACACTGACCTAACAGCAACTGGGCAGCTGTGTATCAGCAAAGCCTCCTGAGAAGTTGTTGGGGCTGAGCAGCACCCAGAAGGGCCCTGGCAGAGCTTCCTGCCATGTCCCCACTGCTCTGGAAGGAGGCTTACAAAGAACTGACCCAGAACAGAAACAATGCTTTCCAAAATAAATGGTAAATCAAACAGAGTGACTAACAAGACTTTGGATTTCTAGATTTTAAAACTTTCCCAAAGCTTTGGTCATCCAAACAGTGTGGCACTGACCTAAAAACTGACACACAGACCCAGAAAACTTAAAACAGGGAGCCCAAGAGTGAACTCCCACGTGGATAGCTGTGTGATCCTCAGCAAGGGTGTCGAAGGCATCCCACAGGAAGGGACAGATGGTGCTGGAAAAGCACACATCCACACACAGAATGCCACTGGGCTCTTACACCTTGAACCACTGCACAAGCTAGCCCAAAATGTGTCATGGAACTAAATGTACATGCTAAAATTATAAGACAACACTGGGGGGACTTCATGACATTGGATTTGGCAATGGTTTCCTAACGATGACACCAAAAGCACAGAAAACAAAAGGAAAACATAGACAGATGGAACTCTATCAAGACTAAGAATGTGTGCTTCAAAGCGCATCACCAACAGGGAAGAGGCAACTCCCCACGCAGGAGGAAACGTCGGCAAAGATGTACCCTTGAGGGCTGACTACACAGAATACACTGTTTTAAACTCAACCAAAAAATAAACCCTATTTTTAAAAGTATTACAAATATAATGACTAGAAAAGTGAAGAAAATGAGGTGAAAAGAACAAAATTAAACCACTTCTACAGGGAAGAGAATGAGGTGAACATCTTCAGAGTAACCTCTAAAGTCAGGCAGCAGCGATGACACCCCCATGATGAGCAGCAACTGGGGGCTCTGCTGCCATTGGAATCTGCAGTATTTGGGGACCCTGGTTCCCAGGAGCCTTCTTAAGAAATGCTCTAAACAAGCTGTCCCCATTACTTATCTGTCTAGTGGCAGCAGGGGCAGGAGAGACACACCCCCAGCTGTCACCATTTATTAATGTCTGAGGCAGATGGGAGAGCTGTCCCCATGACTTATCTGTTCCTCCCACCTCAGGTGGGAGAGCTGGCCTTGAGGTCACAAGAAAAGGTCTCTGCCCCCATCAGCTACAGCACTCAGGAGAGTGTCCCCTATACCTCAACTGGGCAACACAGTAGTGCTGGCCCTGAAGGCATAAGTGAGGGAGAACTGGTCCTGCCCCTTGCTCATCTCTACAAGGGTGAACTAGCTAGGGCAATGCTGGATAACTTATCCTGGTGGCGAAGACAGGGGAGAGCTGGTGGTCTGACCAACCCTGCAACTAACCAGGCCCAGAACCAGGGTTATATGTTAGCCCACCCCATCTATAATCTGCTAGAGAACAGGTAGCCGGGGCAGGGGGGTGGACCTGAGGACCCAAAGTTACAGGATCTCCATGACACAGGGCAGCACCAGGATGTCCCGGAAGAATCCCAGGGAGGGCCCTGGGTTGATAGTGTAGCAGAGACCAGGGGCTTCAAAGCAAACCTTAAATTTTATTTTGTTTTATTCGGGGAAAGAGGGGAGGATGCAGAGACAGAAGGCAGATGTGAGGGGACAGGGGATGGGAGATGGGTGGGATTGAGCATGATACGAAAGACACAAAGAATAAATAAAAAAGAAAGGTAAAAATCCCTTTAGGATAAGGAATAATCGAGGAGTGCTGGGCTTGATCACCTAGCGATGTGAGCATAGCATGCAGGTTGGGTTACAGTGACAGAGCAGGACAAAGATAAGGCAGTGCCCTGCTTAGGAGAAGCAATGAATAAAAGCCAAAAGGACATGAGCAAAGAAGAGGGGAAGAGCCATTAGCTCACTGGCTCATCATCAAGGACGGAGTCAAAGGATGTATTTAAAGCTGACAGTTCACTAGCAGAAATACGAGGCGATTTCACAGTACAAAGGCAGACAGACAAAATACTACTGTTGACTAGAACCGAGTGCTGGGAGGAAAAGGAGAAAGAAGGCTAATGTGATAATCACCCACGGAAGGTGTGCAGGCTCCCCGCTGCTGCCATCCCACAATTATCACAAACTCAGCTGCTTCAAACACCACATCAGCCAGGTCACTGGGCTACACTCCTCCCGAAAGTCCTGGGAAAGGAGCCAGAGCTTCTCCAGCCCTGCGGCTGGGGGATAGCTGGCAGGGGTCAGAGTGTTCCCACAACACTTCACCCAGCCAATGATGGTCGTGGCCTCTCAGCCAGACATACAGACAGACGGAGGCTGTGAGGGTTTGCCCGGTCTTAAACAGCTGTTCACAGTTAACACTGCAGGCCTCTCTCAGAGATCAGAAAGCAAGACAGACAGTGCAGACAGACAACCCCTCCTTCTTCAGGAACAAAGGCAGAAGGGCGCACGCAGCTTACAGGTAAGGGAGGGAACTAAGTGGTTGTGCATATCCAGCCTCTATAAGCCGGAATCTAACCTTTCTTCCATGCCCTGGCAGGACCTCAAAGAAACAGACACCACAATGGGCCACAAGGGAATCTCTCCTGAGAACCGAACATGCAGAGAACAACCAACAGGCTCGGCTGTGTGCTATTAAATCCAGAACAAGGGCACAAGCTGGAAACCAAACCCTGTACTCAGGCACCTCCACAACCCATGGACCCAAAGGGGAAAGACTCAAACCGCAGAGTGCTAGGGGGTTGTTGAGAGAAACCACACCTAGAGGAATTCCTTATAACAAGAAATCAGGCTAAATACAGAATGCTTTCAACCACTTAGAAAAGGGGACTGTGACAAGCTGGGCATTGGGGTGTATGAAATGTCCCCCATTGTTCTGAACGCTCGGGCTCCAGCTGGTGCACAGTCTGGGAGGCTAAGGAACCTTTCAGAGGTATAGCCTTGAAGGGTGGAGACAGGACTTCAACATAGCAAGTTTGACACCAGTCTAGGCTGCAGGAGACCCTGACCCAGAAAAAAAAGAGTAACAAAAGGGCAAAGATTTTTTACTTTTTCTTTAAGAGAGAGAGAGAGAGAGAGAGAGAGAGAGAGAGAGAGAGAGAGAGAGCAAAAATTATGGACTCTTATCTTAATATACCTACCTCAATTTAAAGCCACGATTTACTTAGTGGGGCAATAGCAGTGGCATTACCAAAGGATACTAACATAGTGTTGCAGGTCCCTGCTGAAGGTCTCCAACCATAAGGACTGCAGTTGGAGAGGGATTCAAATACCATTCTCTGCCACTGATAGGACTTCATGCCAAGAAAACAGCCAAGAGACAAGACTAGTATCTAGAAACCAAACATAATCACACTAATAAATACACAAGAAAATGCAACAAAAAAATCTTCCTAACAATCAGAAAATAACAAAACCTTGAGACTAAAGAAAATGTGATTCAAAGACAGAGAAACTACTACATCCAAAACAGGTCAGTGACTGCAGAAAAATACACAGACCAGGAAAGAGAATACAGACCAGAACTAAACCAATGTGTTTCCACTATCATGACTTTAGACAGACTGCCATGATCCCTGATGGGAAGGGACAGTCTCTCCAAAAGTACTGCAGGGGATACTAACCATTCAAAAGAGACTGAGACCTGATCTCATGCCACATTCAAAAATCAGCTCAGATGCAGTAAGACTAGAAAAGCAGATGTGAAACTGTAAAACCACTGGAAGAAAACAGAGAGAAAGAAGACGGAAACAAGGTCCTATCAAACTAAAACGACATGCACAGTGAAGGAAACAATGAATAGAGTGGGGAGAATAGGAAGAAAACCCTATATACCACATAAGTTTAAAAAAAAACACATCCATAGGAAACTCAACTACTCAACAGCAAAAACATTATCATAACATGAGCAAAGAACACAGGCATTTCTCAAAACCAATGCTAATGACGAGCACATGAACATACCCAGCATCCCTGTCACCAGGAAAACACAAATGCCAGTCACAATGAGCTATCCCCTATGACTGCACGATCAGCTACCACCAAGATGAAGAGAGAACACAAGGGCTGGCAAGGGAATAAACTAAAGCCATCAGAAGTGGGTCCAGGGTCTCCAAGGTCGGAAGGACATAAGGAAGCTGCAATGCCAAGTGAAAACCCATCTTTCTGTGGCGAGGACAAGGGACCTACAGTGACTCCTAGCTACAACCAACAGACCAGAGCCACACTGTGGCCAGATAAGCCAGCACCCGTGAGGCCAACCTGGAGATCACAGACTGGCTAAAAGAGGCTGGTGCCAGTCTAGACCCCAGACCAGGAAAACCAGAATCACCATCCTCTGCCGTCACCCCATCTCAGTCCCAGACTCTTTCATTAGCACCCTGGCTGTGGCAGGAGGGGAGGCAGCCCAGGGAAGGGAGCCAGACTCAGAAATGAGCTGAACTCCTCATTAGTTGGTGTCTCTAACAGTCTGTGCTAAAAGGATCGCCAAGCCAGGAAGGGGCTGCTGGGCTGTGTGTATATTAATGTCGGGAGACAAATTCTGGACTTCCGACTTAAAAATGTGTCCCTTTCCAAAGACTAGCTTAGAATGGACGATGAAGCAGAGTGCAGTCAAAGCAAGCTGGGGCAGGCGAGGCACCGCACCCTTCTCCTGCTCACCCAGTTTTCCAGCACAGACTCCCTGTCCATCGAGACGATGCCAGCAAGCCACTAAGCATAGCCCTGAAACCCGCAACTCTCCCAGGATACCGTCATACTATACCCCATCAGCATCCCACATTCCACTGGTACAGGCTCTCCTGAACCCCTCCGACTGTACCCAGGATCTTGCACAGGTACATGATAAACACACAGGCACACACAGACAGACCATATGCCCTAAGCGTGGCATTAGTCCCACGACCTCTGGTGATGAATGACCCTGAAACCACACCTCCCCAGCCCTAGTTACCATACCAGAAAGCTCATTCATGGAAACAAGAATCCTGAGACAGGCCCTAGCCTTCCCCTCTCCATCAGATATGCAACACACATATCTCCTTGTGGTCCCTAAACTTTTACTACACTCATCCTGAGAATGTCCTCACAGGGCAGAAGGCCAGTGCATTATATCTATGTAGTCACTATATATAATCATTGCCATATCAACACCATCTCTAGTTTATGGGCCCCTTCCAGCCTTCCAGTATGTCGTTTCTTCCTATTTGGACTCTCCAAAAAACAGAGGAGGGTACTAGGGTACATGCAGAGGGGCAGAACAATTAGCAGACTTGTCCTCAGAGTCAGAATGCTGAGGCTCAGGAAGGGCAGTCATTACAGCCCTATGAGAGTGTGGTAACTTACTCAAACACAGGAAGTGTGCAGACCTGCAGCGTTTAAGGGAGCTACAGATCCAGGCAGATGCCCAGTGGTCAACAGACAGAAGACAACAGACTATGTAGGGACAAACGACAGTGATGATGACCACTTAATGGCCACAGTGATGATGTAATCCCCCTAAAGGCAGGCCATGCCCCTAGCCACCGGGACAGAAGACAGAGCAGGTTGTCTGGAGCCGGAACTGGAAAATGGGACAACTCAGAAGATGGTTCGGAAGAGAGCTGCCCCATTGCCTAAGGACTGCATTTCCCTACTGCACAGTCCCCTTTTTGCCCTTCAGAACTGTCCTCTGACCCTCGAATGCTGTCTCAAAAGGCTGGAGGTTCTGCATCTCTGGGATGGGCATGATGAGCCCCTGGAAGCTGTGATCAGGTCAACGGTATGAGAGGGCAAGGTTGGGAGCTCTGGAAAGTGACACGGTTAACACCTCACAGCTAAGGAGCTGCAATGTTGGGCTCACACCAACATGTGGAATAAGTGAGGCCTGGGATCCATCCTTGTCTCAGGGGAAATCAGAGGCAGAAAACAAGACAATCTTCCATCGATCCAGTGGAAGAAAATCATAAAGGTTTATTGGGCCAGAGCACTTGGCCAGGGTCTCTCAGGGCCAGCGTGACTGCTTGGCCCTGCTTCCTCATTTCCAGTCAGGAAGGACCGCTGTTTCCAGGAGCCAGCACACCGCCCAGGGTTGCCAGGATAATGAGCAGCCCCTGCCACGAGTCCAGGAAGGACCCAGCTGCCCCAAATCCACTAAAGGATACACGGGGCTTCTGCACCAAGGGGAGTCTGGCCACACAGCATGGAGCCCTGGAACAGACCAACCTGGACCTTGCAGCTCTAGCCACGAGACCCTGTATTCAGTCCCCTCCAGCAAATCTCAGCACCATTCAACAGGCCTTTCTTGAAAAGCATTGACAGTAACTGCCAAGTCCAGGCCTCCCTTCCTGCCCAAGCTTCCCAGGCCACTCCCCATGTACTCTGTGAAGAAGACAGACTGCAGACAGCCCCTCTCTCTTGAACACCAGGTCAAGAACTCCCGCAAGGGCCTGACCACTGCATAGCCCCACAGAAAACTATTCTTCTGTGGCATGGCCCCTGTAGTCAAGGTTCTGTTGGACCCCTGTCCCGGTGGGCAATCTACGCCAGGAAACCATCTACCTGCCTACCTGCAGCAGCCACCAACTCGACTCAAGTCTAACAGGTTGCTCCCATGCCCTCAGGTGTGCTCGGTATGAAACCAAGTGAAGCATTATCTCCACCCACCCTGAACTCAGAATGCCTGGGGCTGATGGGAAAATCTGAGAGCTGGGACAAAGTAAGGCAGTCTGAAGTGACAGGCACCAGAGGGCAGACCTATCTGACAGGGCACCTTGAACGATGGCCTCAGCTACTCAAGTGAGGTACTCTAGACATGAAAAGTCTCTGGAAAACTCAAGATGCCTGGCTTGTTGGCAGGTGCTACCTGCTATGCCAGGGGCCCTGGTCAAGACAGTTCTGCAGAAGGGAGTTCAGCACAGCACTCACAGAAAGCAAGGAGAAGTAAGAACAGTTCAAGTTCACAGTCACCTCTGTCACAACCTCTGCTTCCTCAACAAACACTGGCCAGGAACCCATAGATTCCCTGACCAAAGGCCAAAGCTGGCTGCAAGAGGGTGGCAAGCAGGGAGGCACAGAAATGACTGCAATTGGATGTCGGCGACTTGAGTCAGGACGTGAGTTTTCCTCTCCTAAGAATGTAAACTGTATCTCCTCCCTGCCTGCCTTGGCACCCTGAAGGAGGCAGGAGCAGAATATTCCATGTATAGAGTGCAAACCCAAAGAGAGTAAACAGCGAACGAGTGAAGGCGGTGTGTCCTGGAGAAGACAGCAGTGGCCACGCCTCCAGCCCTTCTGTTCTCCAGTCCCCCATTCACAGATCCAGCGACCGCCTAGGCGCCAAGCAGTGCTGAGCATGTCCACACGCAGAGGAATCTGATGTCTACCTTCAGACTAAGAAGCTCAGTGTTACTGGTGAGCACAAAGTCAGAACTCGAGGGGCATAATGAACCATAGCTGGACTGAGCCACGGGCGCTATTCCACTCACAAGACAGATCTCCTAGCCCCAAGCCCACCCACCACATGTGCCCTGGAAAGAGAAGCAACAGAAGCCTACGCATAACACAGCAATGCACTCTTCCCCAACAATGCAGAAGGACAGACTCCCCCAACAACCTCAGGACTTTGTGTGTCTGGGGTCTAGTGGGAGGCACCCCAGAACCTCACAACAGGAGACTAACCCAGTTCCTCTTTCCGGGACCCAGGCTCTTCACCTCTGAGATGAAATCACAACAGACCTTCTCCCCAGAGTACCCGTAGCAGCGCTTGGCCCCCAGCTGCTGGGTAGGTGTGGCTGGTATGACCAGTGTTGCTCCTGCAGGATGCTCTCATCCCTACAATAACCAGACTGTGCCCTATACCTGGACCTAACTCAAACCCCACAGCGTGGGAAGGTCCCTCTTCAGGGCTCCCATCACATTACTAGAGGTCATAGGTCAGTCCTCAGCTCCCTGCTTGGAGCTTCCCATAGTGTATGCTTCAACATCTATTCTTCCCCTCCATGCCTTCTCCTCCTACGGCCTACTCCTTTATCCAAACTTGCCATTTGCCCACTCCGCTTTAGGTGCTGTGCTGGCGCTGAAGGACAAGCAAGGCAAAGGTACCTACACCATAGATTCTCAAGAGCATGAGGAAGTGAAGGACATTGCAAACAAGAGGCATAAAATCTATATATAAGTGAGCAAAGACACAGGGTGTGCAGGAAACAAGGACCTGTGCACACGAAACAAAAACCAAAATTACCCTTGCTTCAAGCCAGATGCAGAGCTTCAACTACAGGGATTTATGGAAGGGGCATAATGGCATCTGTCTGCCCCCAGACACAGAGATAGGGCCTAGACATCTGCACATGACCATACAGGAAATACCTGAGGAAAATTGACTGGGCAAAGTCAGAGGAGCCACAGGCTGCTGGATGTGAATGCCAGCTAGCATTAGTCAGGGACACAAGTGATCCAGCTAAAACTCAACCTCCTGCAGGAAATCTCCTGGCCTTTAATAGGCCTCCCCCAGTCACCTGGAGTCACAACATGCTCCTGACCTCCCAGATCCTGGGTCCCAGTACCTGGTGCAGGAGATTCCTGCCACAAGCTTACAGGGAATGAAGCTGTATGACTGGAAAGTACAATGTTGCCCCTGGACCTTCACCATTAACAGTTTTTTACCTGCACCTCCACCCTATGAGTGCAGCCACCATGCAGGTACATGCCATGTGGCAGTCCCAGTCCCTGCCTCACAGACACAAAAGGTAACACAGAGAGCAAGCAATGCCAGCATGCAAATATGTGGTGCCGGGAAGAAAGGGGGAGGCAGGAAATGCCCAGAGAGGGGTCAGGAAGTGACTGTGAGCCACTTGGCATCAGGCCAGGACCTAAAAGAAAGGCAGGCAGGCATGCAGAGGTAGAAAGAAGGGGTGCCAGGGTGTGAGTGGAACGGCGTATGGCAGGATGATGGATAGGGGAGCTGGGACCCAGGGCTCTTCCGAGGAAGACTGCAAAGGTCCCCCTACCTGTACTGTCCAACCTGCTGTGTGGCTCCGAGGCTATTTAAGTTACAGGTGACTAGTGACCACCACCCTGGACATCTAAAACAAAGCTTCCCGGGGGAGAGAAGGGTGGGACGGGAGTCTACAAACAACAGGTGGCCTCGGCTGGGGGATTCCGCGGGGATACTGCGGATTCAGACCACCTGGAAGCCCCAAAGGGTCCCGCTGAGGCACCGTACACAATTTGAAGAACGGAATAATAAAGAGAGGCACACAGGATCGTGCTCTCCAGCAAAGGCTCAAGAGCTGATCTCAGAATCTCGGGGAACGCCTCTTGCAGCTAACAAGTGAGTTCGCGGACGCTGCAGATGCAGTGTAGTCCTCTAGAGCGGGTAGCGAGGACTTCAGTCAGACTTGGAGAGACTCTGCCGCCAGGACCGCCCTCGCCCACGCGGTGCCCAAGGCAGTCACCCTAGCCCCGCATCCGGGATACAGGTCTCTCATCTCGTGCTGAGCACCAGGTTTCCAAAGTCGGACACTCTGGTTCTGCACCCGGCCCCGCCCACTCGGGAAACTCCAGGCTCCGCCCCGCCCTCTCCCAAGGCCGCCACCTCACCTGAGTCACCTGCTACCACCTCAGGGATGCTCTCAGGGAGGCGAACCTCAGGCGGGCACCCAAACATCACGTGACAAAGAAACCGGCCAATGGTGCGCGGCCCCCTGCACGCAGCCTGGCGGACTGCGAGTCCCAGTGTGCCCTGCGCGGGGGTTGGAGTTGGGGGGAAACGATGCGATGGCGGCTGGTCTGGCCAAAAGATGCTGGCGGGGAGTTTATTCTGCCTCAGAGCCAACAAAATTGAGCGTCAAGCGAGAGAAGGAAGCTGGACCCGGCCTCAGTCGCGCCTAGTCGGGAAGACTAGGTTGCCGGGTGCCTGAGCTTGAACTTCCCGCGGGGATACAGATCAGGAATCGGAGGAAGAGTGTAGTTGAAAAACCTCTAGCAAGGACTATGCATGGGAGCTGCATATTGACTCGGGGTGGCCCCTTGGGGATCCTACCCGGATGGCACTGAGCTTCCTGAAGGTTCCCCTCCATTCTCCAGTGGATATACAGGAGGATACACGCAAACCTGAGAGGAGCGTGGGCCAGGACGTGTCACCAGCTGATCACCTCTGATGAGCCCCACAGATGAGCCCAGATCATGCGGGGGCAACAGAAGACCATGATTTGCCCTGGCCCTTGCTAATCACGTGATCCTACCTAGCGGCTCCTTCTTTGAGCCCATTCCCCAGCAAGGTCAAACGCCTGCTGGCACCAGCTGCACAGACTGCTGAGCTCCCAGGCACTGAGCATGCCCCCTGCAACTTCAGATGATGGGGAGATCCCTGGACAAGTAGAATCGGGACTATGACCATATACCAAAACTTCCTGTGAAGCGTCTGTGTGTAGCTGGGCACCAGTCTGTAAAACTCAGTGTCGGCTGAGATTTCTAGATAAAGTTTGTAATGTGTGTGCAGGGGGTTAAGCCTGTGCATAGGGCGTGCGTGTGAGCACCAGGTTGTTGTTTGTGAACCCGACTGTGTACCTGTGAGGTATGTGAGCCAGTGTTTCATGTAGGAACTCAAACACCAGCGTGTGTTCTGGACACTGAAGTTCTAGTGTGTACGTACACCATGAACAGGTGTGCAAGCAGACAGTGGCACGAACCTGCACACCAGAGACAGGAGTTCCTGCTGTGCTGGGGCTGAGCATGGGTTCTAGGTCACACCGGGTTAAGTTTGTGTCGAGGCGCATGCGTGGAAAGGGTTGTCCATGGAACTGTCATGTATGAAGAGGGCAGAGGAGACTGGGTGGACCAGACTGTGCTGTGCACATGCCCAGCTTTGCCTGTGCTGGGCTACACTCAGGCACTTGGGAGGAAGGGTCACCAAGGGTCAAGACCTGTGTGAGGGCTGGCTGGCCACCCTAGTCCTGTTTCTCTTGTCTCTTCCGGAATGGGGAAGAGGAAGGAGAGGGCTGGTTGTGTGGTTCAGTGGTTCAAGCCTGGGTTCCATCCCCAACAGCACAGAGAAAGAGGAAAATGAAGTATGCTTTCCACAGGGTGACCCCTCCAGGATGGCTTCCTCCCTTAAACCATAGGCTATGTGGTTTCTGGAGGCTGTGGAAGAGTCCCTCTTGGCCAGGAACTACCAGAAGGACTCAATGCTTCCTCTCAAGTCTAGGATAAGGCTATCTTGCCTCTTACAGGGAGACAGGGTGCTCACTCCTATAGACGGAGCATAGCAGAGAAGGGAACAGGAGGGTTGAAGGCAGGCTGCCCAAGACCTGGGAAGTAGGCTCAGGATCAGAGCTTGCTTGGACAGGTTGGCACATGGTCTCCAGTAGGTCTGGATTTCATTCCCCTGAACACAGACACTACGGAGTGAGTGCCTGAGACTGGACTTTACGACTTGGGAGTCAAGGTTGACTCCTGGCACCCCATATTTAGGACGACAGGTTGGTATAGCTCCAAGACCTTTGGAGGGACCCTGGGTTCAGCAATTTCAGCTTCCTTAAGAGGCTCATGAAGACTCCAGCAGACACCTAGAAGCCACATGGATGGCCCTGGCCTAGACTACATCTCAAAACCTAAAAGAATTGGCTGCTCAGTAAGGGTCTCATCTCTTGTTGTCCCTTCAGTGTGCACCCCCTAACAGCACAAGGTGTCTGAGCCTCTCACTCTGTCCCCTCAACAGCCTTCATTCTCTTATTAAATCATTTCAGACCCCCCCCCTTAGCCTCTGACCAATAGAACCCTAATTTTTCTCAGTACAGAGAGGCACTCGGATCAGCTGGCCATGTGACTCAGTCATCGCTAGGAGTGACAGCAGAGCAGAGTCTCCAAACCCTTCCAAAGGCCAGGTAGCTGGCTAGCCCACCTCACTGTCTCTTTCCTCCAGCCTGAAAAGTGGACACAGCAATCATCCTGCCAAGGACTGAACAGTCACAGTTTAGGGCCATGGAGTAAGGCCATCACCTTGTCAGACTCAGCCAACACCTTTGTCCCAACTTCTAGCCTGGACCTCCTACCTGACAGTGCCTCCCACCCAGTGTTCTGTCTCCACACCCACTTGGGCACCAAGCCCTAGCAGCCTTTACTGTGTCCCTCCAAGTTGTATAAGAGCCTACCCTCTTCTAGCATAGAACTGACCCTATGGCCTTCTGACCCTGAAGTGAAGCTCCTATGTGGTAGCCCCTAGCGTGTGAGTATTTTTTTTATAGTGTGTTTGCTGAATGAATATATAGTAGATCAAAGTGACTGAGCAAGAAGACTGGAGATCTTCTAGAATAGTCTCGAGAAAACAGACCAGAAGCAGGGAAAGGGCTGCAAGACCACAGAACTCCACCCCACCCCACCCCAAGTAGAAGTACAAGTCCCCAAGGACTGAATGCCTCCTAGATGGCCAGCCACTTCCATGCCCCAGGGTTCTTCTGCCTTCAGTCTCCAGCACAGAAAAACGGGCTCCTGTGTGGTTTGCTCCATAATAGATGGCAAGGAACAGGTGTAGACTGCCCGCCAGGGAAAGCACAAGGATCAGGGCTGAGTACCTAACACCCCCATGATGTCTGCTTCAAGTCTGCTCAGCAGCCTCCCCCGACACCACCCCCACAACAGTGGGCCAGCACCAGGGCGGGAGGCGTTGGGAGTATTGACGGTATCGGGCGATCGTCGCTGTATTTATAGGGTTTGGAGGAGATAAAAATAAAGTGAGGAGGAGCCCGCTGAGTCACAGCAGCCTTTGCAGTGTGGTCTCTGCTTCTCGCCTGATGCTGAGCCTTGGCCAGGATGTGCGAAAGCACAGGAAAATGAGACCGGCTGGTGCATCTCGGTAGTGATGGGTTCCATGGGTGCCTGTAGCGAGCACCCACCAAGCCCCGAGCCAGGTCTCCGCAACCACAACTTCTACTTCTTAGTTTCAAGGTCTGGGTCAGTGGGAAGCCCCATAAAGCACTGTCTAGAATGTGAGCAGGGTCAGCGCTCAGTGTGACCAGGGTTAGGGCTCAGGTTCTGGCTAGGGTAGAGCTCAAATGAGTGGCCAAGGATAAGGCTTAACTTGGCCCACGAGTAGGAAACACGGCTACAGCACTGAGCCCCATGTGGGGTCACGCCTCAGGTTCTGTTCCTGTAGCCTTTCCAGCCTTGAAGTGTCCCCTCTACACACTCTCACAGTGTGCATGGGTTTGTCGCCCGTGCCACCAGGTTGTTAGGAGATCTTGGTACACTGCTAGGGAGCTGTGTCATCATGAGATGTGTCTTAACCTGTGAGGCCTACCCTGCCATTTTCCCCATGGGGCCTTGCTCTCTTCCTGTGCCCAGAACCCTGCTGCCTAGTGGCTCCAGCTATAAGGTGATCAGAGTCTCTACTGGAGCTGCCTCGTGGGAGTGCTCAGAAGCCCCTGCTTCTGGCTCCCATCCTGTCCCCTCCTTGGCTTCAGAATTTAAAGTGTCTTCACAGGGATTGCTGATTCCCGTCGGGCTGAGGCACCTTCCCAAAATATAAGTGTTTTCAGCTCTCAGCCTCAGTGGGTCCCTTGATGGACAAGATCTGTGACAAAAGGAATCTCCTTGCTAGCCATAGGACAGCCCCACCCAAGAAGAGCTAGTGTTCTGAACCTGCCCAAATAGATCCCAGACTACAGGACTGTCCCAGGTTCCCAGGATCCTCTCAGGTTTAGAGAGACCTCAGGACCCCAGCACTAGCCTTTCAGGGTCTCCTCTGCCTTCCCAGCATCTCCAATGAGCCACCAGTAAACTATGCCCTCAGCACTTGCTTTCACAATTAAGAAAAGTCTCCATGTCATTATTTGGGAGCTGGCTGGTAGACATAAAAAAACACTTCCTTCCTGATAGGAGCCCCTTTTCTGTGCTAGCCCCTTTAGTGGGCTCTTTCCTAGCCTATTCAGGCTGCCAAGAGATCTCACTGCTAAAGCAAGCAAGATGATACCAAGATAAAGACGCTTGCTGTTTAGCAATATGAGTTCAATCCTTGGGACCAATGTAATGGACAGAGAGAAATGACTTCACATAGTTGCCCTTTGGCCTCCACACATACACCTGTAGGCATACTACTCCCCCACCCCAAAATAAGAGAAAAATGAAGAGAGAGAGAGGGAGAGAGAGAGAGAGAGAGAGAGAGAGAGAGAGAGAGAGAGCGCACTGTTTTATATCTTTCTGTAAGACATTCATCACTTTGAAATAAGAAGAAAGGAGGGAAGGAAGGCAAAATTCATAGACAGATGCTTCACCAAAGGGGATATTGGTGAAGTGTTCAGCAACATCAGTCATTGAGACTTGTAGATACCAGCCACAATCAGAAACCATCTCACACATTTAGAAAGGCTGAAATGAAAACAACTGAGCTGTCGGCACCCACGTTTGCCATGGGAAGGCAAAATAGCCCAGTCACTCTGGATGGTTTGGTGGTTTCTCGTCACACAGTTAAATTGCAGTGCCCAGGAATCCCACTTGAGGCACTTCCCTGCACGAAATGACATCTGTGTTCGCAGAAACGCACACAGGGGCCTTCACAGTGCCTTCGTCTGCAGTAGCATGAGCCTAGGACTGCCAGCAACTCCTCTCTGCAGGTGGGTGGCTGAGCAGACGGCAGCGCATCTGCGCAGGGCCCCAGTATAGAAGGGCACCAGTGACAGAGAAGCTGGCCTCCATGCATGAACAAGGTGGTGGCTGTCAGAGGACTAGGAAGTCATCTCAGAAGGTGACCCTCTGCATCATTTTGGTTGGCAGTCTCAGAGAGGCAAACCTAGTCCAGGAGAACAAAGGAGTAGCTGCCAGGCTGGGAAAGCAATGGCAGGGAGGGTTGGATGTGACAGAGGTCTTTGTTGTCCTGACTAGGCTTGCCATGATATATAATAGTACAAGGAAGCCCATCGAACCCCACGTTAGGGTTTGCATGTGAGGTATCCCTCAGGAAGACTCATGTGTTAAAGGTTTGGTCCCCAGTTGGGGGTGCTGTTGAGAACTGGCTGGATCAAAAGGGTACTAACCTAGCAACAGGTTAACCCATCAAAGAACTTGTAATCCAACTTGAGGATAGGTTACCATTACTCCTGTGTCCCTGTGTCCCAAGTCAGGTCCAGCCACCTGTCCTCAGTAGCAAATTAAAAGAGTCAAATTCAAAGTGGAAGGCGGGAAAGGGGATATTTATTGAATGTGACCATATCAGGAAGGGAGACAAAGAACTCCAGGGAACATTCCAAGCCCATCTTCTGGGTCCTGAAGTGAGAACTAAGGACATGCACATCTAAGCAGTCCTGGTCATGGTGTGGTCCTGCCCACTATTGGCCCATCCTTGCCTGGACTTCCATCTTATTCTGTCAGGTGGTCTGAGAAGCTTTTAGAACTCGTAGATCTTTTTCCAGGGAACAAGTTCCCAACCAGCTGCCACTCTTCCCTTCTCAGCAGAGATTCCTGGAGAAAATCCCACCTCTTTAGGGACCCTTCTTTCATTGGCTTGATAGTCAGATTGAGAGACACGAGCATCTCTTCCTAACATCTTCATTTCTAACAAGCTGGCACACACTAATCCCAGCACTTGGGAGACAGAGGCAGAGGCAGGTGGATCTCTATGTGTCAGCCATGGCTATATAGAGAGACCTTGTCTCAAAACAAACAAAACCAGAATATCTTCATTTCTGTCGTGCCAGTGACAAACTGAGAGCTGAATGAACCATTAAAAGGACCATTAGGAGGGCATGTATGTTCCTTGACCCCTTCTATCTGCCTCTATCTGCCTTGCCTGCCACAATCACCACTACCACCACACACCCCACACCACCTCGATGCTCCGCCATGGAAGCAGCACTCACCGAAGCCTCTGTAAGCAAAATCCTTCTTCCCTTAAGTTGTTTTCTAAGGCATTTGGTTACAGCCATAAAAAAAATGTATAACAAGGCCCACAGGGAAATCAAATAGTTTCAACTGCCAGAGTTGCTAGCCTCGGACGAGGGAAGCCCCCAGAGACCTAGGGGGTGCTAAGGGAGTCCTGGGGTTCTAATTGTCCCAGCACCATGGATGCTGACACCACCTGTTCCCTACCATGATGCTCTCAGCTTCCACCTCTGCACCCTCCCCAGGTTACCCTGACTTCTCTATGGTCATGAGACTGGATTTCTTCCCAAGGATTCTGACCTACACATACCTTGAGGTGAGTGAGTGTTGCCAGGCCTCATAGATGAACCTGGCGGGCAGCCAGAGAGTGGGGTTGTAGAACAGCACCTGACTGGAGTTTGAGCCTGGTATTGGCCCCATCTGTTATGCTATGTCTCTCCTCTCCTAGGCCAGTCCTCCACCCGCTATCTACTCTGACCACATCGGGGCACTGTGGATGCTCAGGGTCACTGAGGAAGCATGGGGTCACTGTAGGAGGTCACGGAGGGTTGAGGAAGGGCCAGTGAGAATGGTAGAAGCTGGAAACCAAGGCAGGAGTCCCTCTGTCATTGGTCACTGGAGGTGGCTTTTTTTTTTCATGTGCAGCTGTCTGGCAGGGGCCATGTGTAAAGGGCTAACTAGGTTGTCCTAAAATCCCTCAGGTGCTACAGTTGAAGACTTGCTAATTACTTAAATGACACTTCAGCGCCACCATTTGTGGCCAGTGAGTGTGAATGGCCCTGCTACTTCCAGGCATCTGGGACAGCACCCAGGGATCTAGGGCGAGACAGAGGGCAGGAGTGTGCAATGTGGGTGACCACAGACTGGGGGTGGGAGGAGCTGTTCTTGTCCCTTCCTGTCAGCTTCATGGTCACTTGGCAGGCAGCTGGTCCGTCCTGCATGGTTTGTGCACCCTGCCTGCTGTAGGCCACTGTCCCTTCCTCTAAACAATCTGCCTTGTACCACAATTGAAGGACAGCCACTGACAGATCTGCTAGTCACAGCCTGGGCCAAATGCAGGGTTTTTTTTTTTTCATTCAGGCACTCCCTGCCTGCTGCTCCCATACAGAGCAGTTGCCCTGACCATGAATGTCCACAGAAACCCCTCAGGCACTCCCTGCCTGCTGCTCCCATACAGAGCAGTTGCCCTGACCATGAATGTCCACAGAAACCCCGAGATCCACAGTGACCCTGAGCATCTATTGTGACACTGACCTCCTAAATGACTTCAACCTCAAGTGTCTGCAGTGACCCCAAGCATCCTTGGCAACCCCAAATGTCTGTAGCAACCCAAACACCCATGGTGACCTTGAGCTCCTTCAGTGCTCCTGAGTGTCCATCTTCACTGACCCCAAGCATCCACAGTGACTATTAGCATCCTCAGCCTGAGTCCCGCATCCTCATGTCCCTGGGACCCTCACTGCCCTCTGCCCTGCATCCAGTCTTATTTCTACCTCCACGGACTGGGTTGATGGAGATAAAAGGTGTTCGGGTCACCCCAGAATCTGCCACTCTTAGCAGATACTAGTAAGGGTGCCAAGACCCAACTGCAAACTGAAGCTCTTCACTAAAGCCTCCCTGTGTACAGCAAGAACTGTTCCAACTTACTCCCTGAAGGCCCTCCTTGTCAGAGACAGAACTTGGGTAAGAAATCTAGAATGAATCCATTGCCTCCCAGCCTGCCTTATGGCTGACCAGTGAAAATGGGAGGTAAACTTCAAAAGCAGTATGAGCCTTTTCTTGTCCCTGCTGCTTCCTGATGGTCAGAGGAGACACAGGACAGCTGGAGCTCCAGAAGTCTTGGTAAGCCATGAGGCACGAGACACAGGATGAGTAAAGGCCATGGAAGCCAAGGTCACTGAAGTCAGTCTGCTCCAGGAAGGGCGCCATCATGAAAACAAGTCAAACCATGAGGATGATGTGGAACCAGGAGAGCCACCAAGCAAGTCAGAGATCCAGCACTCATGGCCTGAAGTCTCTGTTTTCTCTGCCTGTCTGCTCCCTTGCTGGTGAGCCCCCTTGAGCTGGGTTTCCCGTCACAGGCTAAAAACACACGTGCCTTGCTCTGTGGTCCTGTCATCATGGAGGGACCTGAGGAGGGAAAGGAGCCTTGACACACAGGGTTGACTTTCTACAGAGGAGAAATGCCAGGTGGATGGCAGCGGGGGGCTCCATGCAGTGGGGCAAGGCTTGGCCAGGCAGATCCTGGGCATGTCCCCAGTCCCAGTGGGGTCTAGTGTGACTGTACAGCCTGAAACAGAGCTGAGCACCTGGCAGCCCCAGGGTCCAAGCCAGGGCACCTTGCTCATCCCATTTGGCTCAATTTAATATCCTCAGGTAGCAGCTGGCTTGCTCCCGCCGCCCTGGAGCTGTGAGTGACACAGTATGGCCCTTTTATGTCTTAGGACTGCTACTTCTGTCTCCAGCTTCTCTGGATATACACATGCTAAGCTCACACAAAAAGGGTACACAGAACCATGGCACATAATACATATCAATGAGTATGCATATGACCCCATGTATACACTATATGCATGCCGTGTGTTTATACATGTGTGGTATGCACAGACACACACACATTGATGTGTGTGTGTAGATAAAAGAGTGCATGTACATTCATGAGTAGCACTTCACAGGTTTGTACATAGTTGTGGATGTGCATACATTGAGCCTACATTTAAATGTGGTGCACATACACAGGGTACATATGAAGCCACATAGCAGAGCACCCCTCAAATTCATCAGGAATTTAAGCCCTGGGGCATGAGATGGAGACAGACTAACTGAGATGGAAGCTAAGGCCATCGGCAACAGTTGTGGTTCCTGCCTTGAGCTCCAGCTACTATATACCATCTCAGCTTTTCTCCTGCCTCCCTCTCAGGCTTTAGGAAGACCAGAGGTCACTTGGGGTAGATGAGGGTAAGTGGGTGTGTGTCCTCAGTTCACAGTGCTGCCCAGCCCATATCCCATCCACTCCTGAGGAGCTGCCCTACTCTGATGTCTGAGTCTGACCCAAGACATCCAGAGCCCCTGAGTGGATGTGTATAGAGTGGGATGGACTACAGGCATTCCTGAGATCTTGCATTAGCCTAACTCTCTTGTCAACGTCCTAAAGATTCTGGTATGAAAGAAATCAGTTGGGTCCTTCCAGAGCCCAAGGAGACCTCAGGCCCAGTGTGGGTCTCTGTGAAAAGACCTCTCTAACAAAACTCAGACCATCTTTGACAGGTCATTTCCCAGCAATCCTACTACTCAGGTCACCTGACACTCCAAGGGACAACAGCGCTGGGTCAGGGGCGAGGGTTAAATCAAGCAGCCTCAGTTCAGTCTAAGAGAACAGCAAACTCAGGTTCCCATGGCTGCCCTTCCTTCACAACCAAGAACAGGGGAAGGGGATGGGTGGATTCACCTCTTGTTCTGTTCCTTTCTTTAGGGACAGTGGCTTTCCCCACCTTCTAAGGGTTGGGGAGCTGCTATTCTTCACGCCATCTAAATCTGGGACCCACAGGTCTCCACCATCACAGGCACTAAAGAGGTCAGCCCAGGGGGCTGAGTTATACAAGCTGAGCCCCAATTCCTGACCCACATCTCCTGCCTGTCCCTTCTGGCTTCATACAGGGTATGATGCTGGGTTGCAGGGCATGTGTGGGCGTGTGAGACTGTGTCTTTGTCCCCAGGGGCACGCATGCCCTGACATGCTGTCCTTACAGACTTTATCCTTTCATACCAGGCCCTTGGTGCTCTGGGAACAACACAGTTGTTTTCCCCAACATCCTCCTTTGTCCTATACAACATCCCAAAGTCCTATACAACCCTCCATACCACCTCCCAAATGAGTCAGCCCGCCACATCCCCACCACCCACAGATCCTTGGATTCATCCCTAAATGTGACTTTTTGACTGAGAGTGAGACCTTGGGGGAAGAGATCCTCAGAGGATTGCGTGAGCTCTGACATTGAAAGGTTACCACTGGAACTGGCTGGACAGCACAGCATAGTGGCTCTTCCCATGGCTATGCGCCTTGGATACGTGTCTGTGCCTGTCACTGTAGGTCCCTCACTGTGGCTGGGCACTTCCCAACAGCCCAGCCACCTCCCTTTTCTAATTGTCTAGCTCTAGTACCAGCTAGAATCAGGGAACACCAGCACTGAAGAAGTCTTTCTCTTCTCCTCCAGCACCGCAGCAGACCACTGGCTGTAGCATGGTCTCCCCTCCTCTGTGTCTCCCTCTTGGCCTCCATGAGCATCATCAGCCACCACATCCATCCTTGGCCTTGAGCTCACCTGCCTGCAGCTAGCCTTGAAGTTCTTGGGGCCTGTGATGACCCTATCTAGGTGGGACTTGGCCTCCCAGCTCCAGGGCTGCAGGTGGAGATGCACAGGTTGGCTCTACAGCAGCTAGCTCCCCCTTGCTCATTCGCTAAATAAACAGTAATAGGAGATCCTTAGGCTTGCTGGGTTGGGCTTTGTGGACTGTTTATATTTTTTTCCTCTTTGCTTTTAATTTCTTTTTTCCCCCTCCCTCTAAATTGCGTGGTGTGGGGAATTTATAATTCGCCCCCCTCGCTCCCATTCCAGCTCTCTTCTGCTGCTAATTATCTAATTTGTAATATTCCATCTATCCTCCCTTTCATCTCTCTCCAAACACCCCGACCTGTTCAGATAAATATGTATTTTTAATTTCAAGGCGCCTAATTCAATCTGACAGACAGCAAACCTCACTCTCCAATGGGCCCCTCTACGTATAAGTTGCAGCCCCCATCTCCAGGCCCACTCTCCTGCTGTTCTGCCAATGGAGACAAGCAGAGAAAAGTCTGAGATCATGGGCCTGAAGCAGATGGTTTCTGGCCTGAGCCCTGGGCCCCAGCTGGTCTGTTCTTTCCTTCCTTCTTGTATCCAGGTTCCGGTTTGGGGAGGCAAAAAGCACCTTCTGTGAATGTACCAAAGCACTGTAATAGAGTAGACCAGACTCAGACTATTTAGATAATAGAATGTTCTCCTAACTGTCTTCCCACCACTCCTGGTTTCCTCTGCAGGGTGGACCCAGGGGACTGTTCCTCATACTATCTCAGAGCTTACTTCTGACAGTCATACCCTCCCTAGAGACCATGCCCTTCATGCCACACACACACACACAGAGAGAGAGAGAGAGAGAGAGAGAGAGAGAGAGAGAGAGAGAGAGAGAGAGAGAGAGAGAGAGATCCATCCTCGGACATGATGTAAGCTCCAATACACAAGCTGGAGAATTGAAGTTCCCGGCCTGCCTCCCAGCCACCCAGCTGTCACCTGATCAAGTCTGGCTTGAGGGGGCTTCTCTAGAGGAGACCTCAGACTCCACCTGCCACACACCTGAATCCACCTTACCTAATGGATGACATAAACCCCCAACTAAGTGAGGGCTCACCTTGAAGAGAAGTCTCTGATGATTGGGCTTTGCATTCCTGAGCTCCTCATTTGGCCAGTTCATTTTCCTCCTCTGGGTATGTCTGGCCAAGTGAGAGCTACTCTGGAAGTTCAGAAATGAGGCATGGAAGATGGCAGTCATCCAACATCTCCAAGTCCCAAGGGCTTGGTCTGGGGAGCATGGGAGCATCCTTCTCTCTGAATGAACAGGGCTACAGTCTCAATTGATGTACATCGGTACATCTTACATCAGGCTACACCTATGCCAGGCCCTGACCTCCACTTTTTCCTTCACAGCATGGACATTAGGGTCTGCTTACCTGACCCTGCTCCCCCCTCAGCTTCTGAGACCAGTAGGAATATCAGATGAGCATAAACAGATAAAAAGGGCAGCAAGGTGCATGTCCACACCCTCTGGCAGGATTATCTAAAAGAATACAGCAATTGCCAGACGTGGAATGCTACTCACATGCCCTCCTGATAGAGTGTCGGCAATCTCCACAAATTCAAGGGGCACAAACCCTTACACCCAACACTTTTGGGTGCCAAAGAATCCCAGTGTGAATGAGGGGTGGGTGAGGGTGTGGTACTGTGAGCTCTAGGGAGAGAAGCAGATGTGGAACTTGGCGACAGAGATTCATCCATCCTTAATGCACCATATATGATCATGGACTATGTTTGTGGGGGAACTGGTGGTGTTGAATGTGTAAGAATGGCATTCAGGGACTGAGCTGGGTGAACGGATTGGCATGCTTTCTCACAGTGGAGTACAATTTGGCCACAAGAATGAATAAGCATAGAGCCATAACTTTGTTGGGAATATATCTTCCTATAAAGCAGATACTACAAAAGGGCCAGGTGGAAAGAATGTGATCTTGATGCCTATGACCGTGATTCTTAGGAACCTGAGAGCTCATCCTTGTGCTATACATACCAAGATGCAGCTTAAGGAAGATGCAAAGAAGGAGACAAGGAATGTTCCAGAGCCTTAGTCAAGGAGACAGGAAGAGAGACTTGAACGCCTTAAACCCTTAGACTGGAATGAAAAGTGGGAGGTGGGCTGTGCAACTCACTTGTTTTTCCATGGAGTTGAAATACTATGTGAGCTTCAAAAGATAGTTTGTACTCAGTGGTCTAGAATTGTGAGAATTTCCTACCTGGGGAGACAAATGTCTACTCCCTCCTTATAAGGCTCCAACAACAAACCGAAATACAGTTCCATCCAAATTTACCCTTGAGTTTATTGGAATTTCTTACAGAGTGTGGGTGAGAGGATGCTTGCAGATGCATGGGTGATACTAAAGCAGGCACACTGTAAAGTCTTCACCCGGCATGGATGATGGGTACCCATAGCCACATAGATGGAACCCCTTCTCAATTCCCTAGCTTATGGACTCGAAAATCTCTGCAGATTCAGGCCA
Source organism: Microtus pennsylvanicus (assembly GCF_037038515.1). Taxonomy (NCBI): domain Eukaryota; kingdom Metazoa; phylum Chordata; class Mammalia; order Rodentia; family Cricetidae; genus Microtus; species Microtus pennsylvanicus. The sequence continues at coordinate 3,397,114 of NC_134580.1, forward strand.
CCAGCAGTTAGGGAAGAACTGCATGAAAACAGCTCAGAACAACTGGAACTTGAGGTGAGGGTCCAATGCACCTGCTTTCTTCTGTGAGGGAATGTTAGCAGTCAGTAAGCCGGGTGGGAATAGACCCTTGGCAAGCAGGCACATCTTTACAAACGGGTGAAGATGGTGGCTGTTTCGACTAAAGGACTGCATTCTGCAGCACCCAGCACACTCCTGACACACTCCTGAGCTTTGGCAGGTGGGTATATGCCCTGAAGAAGAAGATGTTTCTGGAATCCTAAGGTGTCTTGCCACCTAAAAATGGGAAATCTAGAAGCACATCTTCCTGGGCTTGGTGTGAAGGACTCATAAGTTGGTACACAGGGATGTCCTCTTTCTCCATCACAGCCCCTTGAAAGGACAACAACTTTAACAACCTTGTCTCCCTCCATGAGCTGCCTGCTTACAGAAGAATTTGGGACCTCAATCTCAACAAGACCCTGCTGAATCCAAGAACAGGTCTCTCGGTCTCTCTCTCTCTCTCTCTCTCTCTCTCTCTCTCTCTCTCTCTCTCCAGCTTTCTCTCCTTCCCTCCTTCCCTCCCTCCTTCGCGGAGTCATAGGCTAAGGCAGCACCCATCTGGATCCTTCAGATATGCAAAGCGTTCAAGACATGTGAGATATTGTGGGTGGGCAGGACCCTGAAGGGCAGGGATTCAGTATGATCCAGACCATCCTCTCACCTTCATGCCTGTTCACGTGCATACATGAATGCATGTGTGAGCTGTGTGCACCTTTGCCTGTTCGTATACATGTGCATCCTTCTCTAGGCTGTGGAGTTTCAGTTCAGAATGAGCCAAGTACAGGCAGATGTCCAGAGGCTCTGAGGACCCACGGAACACAGCTCAGCTGCTTGGGCTCAGTTTTAGTTAAGGACAGAGGAGAAGAAAGGACCCGGCTCTGTGTCATTGCTGAAGAGTGGTGGCTGCAGAACAGTGGAGGACCATGAGGGCTTGGGTTGGCATGACTAACCCCTGCCTGGTTCCATCTGTTCTCATCCATGTGTCAACTACTCTACGGTTGTTGAATCAGATGACCTTGGACCCAGATATCAAGGGCTGTGATAAATGCAGAAGTAAGGGCATTCCTGTTCAACTAGGGGTCTACCAAGGGTCATGTGAGATTAGCACTGAGCACTGGCCACCAGACTGGGAAGAATATGCTGAGGTGGCCACAAGTAGAATGACAAAGGCATATAGGAGAGCATCAGACTCCCTGTCTGAGCTCCCTGGGTCACACAAAGTAGGGAGGGCCATTGTTTTTTAACATTTTCGAAACCAATGTCATCACCCCCCACTACTCTCACCAGCACCACTATTACTGTGACTGTCCCTACCATCCATCACCACCATCATCACCACTACCATCAGAACCAAACTATCTCTGTGATCACCACACTGTTACCATGACTACCACTATAATCACTACCATCATCACCATCACCACTACAATCAAAACCACACTATCAATCACTGTGATCACCACACTGTCACCATGATTACCACTATCACCACAAACACCACCAACAACAGCAACAACAATACCACCTCCACCACCGTGTTCCCCAGAAAACTATGAGCAGAGAACTATATAGACCTTCTGGGGTCTGTATGGCCTACTTGGCAGCTTGGTCTAGAAGGACACGAGAGGGTTGCCAGGCTAGCTGATTCTCGCGTGACCTTGAACACTGCTTTGCTATTTCTGAACCTCAATTTTCCCACTTTTAATAGGAAATTATTCTTCCTGACCTCCCTATTTTCCATGTTGTTCTGAGAGTGGAAATAACTAGAATTGTCTGAATGTGTTCTGTGAGCTCTAACGTGGCACACAAATGCTCCATATTTTCACCCTCCCAGGGAGGGCCTTCCCCAGCCACACCTTTCCCCAGCCCCTTGTAGCAGCCACTCGCTTGTCTGTCGTAGGAGCTGTGGTTCCAGGAATCAAATTCAGAAGCGGAAAGATTGATTCTGCCTTTGACTGGAATGCAAACAGTATGCAAATGAAGGTGCAAACTCTCTGCAGTCCTTTGGGAGACCAGCGTGGTCTTCTGGCATTGGCTGTGCTGCCTCTGGTAGAATGTCTGTGAGGAACTGAGTTGGAGAAGTTGTAGGAGGAAGGAAAGGGCTTTGAAACCGTGGTACTTAGCTCATCAGCTGTCTTCACAGATGTCCAAGCTGCTCTTCATTGTCTCCAGTGCCCTCCTCCTCTTCTTCTTTCTTCCCACCTCTCTCCTCACCCAACCCTGTCCATTTTCTGCCCTCTTCCATCTCCAACCCTTGCCAATGTCCTGAAAGGTCTTGCATTTTCTATGCCAGTGGGAGCTCTGACGTGGGGGAAACTGAGGTGATGTCATCCCATCATTCCACTCACAGTCCCACCCACAACCCCACCTCCAACTCTAAACTCATGTGGAGATATAGAGGCCAAGACCGCATGCCTCAGAGGGAAAAGGAGCCTTCCTCCCAAGGCATGGGGGCACAGGGAGACGGTGACTTGCCCTGGAAGAACACATGGTGGGGAAGACACTTTAGCTGGGTTGGGCCTGGTGGCTGGTGCCTCTCTGGAGCCTGCCCTTCCTCACAGCATGCGTAGCTTAGGACAGGACGTCTTTCAGATTTATTTCTTCTTTTTCTCCTTTTTAAAAACAAAATCTCTATGTGCCCAGGTCTTGATCTTATGATCCTCCTTCCCCAGTCTCACAAATACTGGGTTTACAGGTCTGTGCCAGCATACCTAGATCCTGTATGTATGTATGTATGTATATATGTATGTGTATATATATACACACACATATATGAACACACACTATATATAGGGTGTGTGTTTATGTATGTGTGTTTATATGTATATATACATAATATGTATGTGTGTTTGTGTGTGTGTGTGGGTGGGTGGGTGGGTGGGTGGGTGTGCGGAGCCTGTGAATGCTAGAAGAGAACCTTGAATCCAGTGGGATTAGAATCGCAAGTAGTTGTGAGCTTCTTGACATAGACTCTACAAAAGCAAGAAGCACTCTTAACTGCCGAGCTATTTCCCCAGCCCCTTGTGTTTTGCTTTGTTTTGTTTTTAATAGATCTTTTTCTAGAGTAATTATAACTTCCAGCAATTTTGGCCTGGCAGGACAGGGTCCCTCCTGCTCCCTTTGTCCCTTGTCCTTTAACTTTCCCTACTTTTTAAAATTATGTTCTCTCATTTAAAAATATTTATTATTTAATTTTATTTGTATGTGTGTGTACCTGAGTGCCCTATGTGTGTGCAATACCCACAGAGCCAGAAGAGTGTCACGGCCACCCTCATTCCGCAAGGATGGCGCGACCACCGGAGCTCTTCTCACTGCAGTTTTATTCCAGGACCTTTATTCACTGCAATCTATCTCCTTCTCCTTCTCTTTCTCTCTCTCCCCTCTTTCCTCTTTCTTCTTTTCTCCTCTTTTTCTGGGCAAACCTCTCTTTTCCTCTCTCCTTCCTTCTTTTTTCCTCTCTTTTTTTCCTCTCTCTCCCTCGGGCAAACCTCTCCCAGCCCTTAAGTAGGCACGGGCTGCCAATCCCGGATTGCTAGGTGGGCACTGCCCATAGGCCCACGCATATGCAAACAGCTGATGATCATTGCGTGATCAGGCATAGGTCAGGCCTTAGCCATCTCAGGAGTTGATTATACGTCTCCATCAGGTGTGATACCACGCAGCTCGCTACAGAAGAGGACCTTGCATCCCCTGGAACTAAAGTTCAAAGTGGTTGTAAGTTGCTATGTGGGTGCTGGGAGTCGAACCTGAGTTTTCTGTAACAGCAGTAAGTGCCTTAGCTGCTGAGCCATTCTCTCCAGCCCCAATTTCCTCTATTATTTATATCTTGTATTTGTGCAGTTCATCCAATATGATTCGCCATGAATACACGAATCAGGGTTCACAGTGGATACTGGGCCTCCTAGGTCTGGACACATAGACAAGGACTTCTTGTCTATTATAATGTCACATGGAACAGTCTCAGTAGCCTGTTGTGATCCCCTAGTCATCCCTTCCTGCCCCAGCCCCTGGCAGTGACTGATCTTTGCATTGCTCCATAGTTTTCCCTTTTCCATAACACTGAAGGGTTAAGACGGCACCATCGGAAACCTTTCTATCAGCTTCCTTCACTTGGCATTTGCATGTAAGGTTCCTTCAGGTCTTATGGCTTCGCAGGCACTTCTCGGTGCTGAATACTATCCCATTATCCCCATCAGCAGCATCTGCTCACTTCCCTACCGCAGGACCTCTTGGTAGCTTCTGAGTTTGAACCATTATGGTTAAAGCTGCTATAAACATCTGTGTCCAGGTCAATGTGAATGTAAGTTTCCAAGTCCTGTGGTATATACCAAGGAGCATGGTCACTGGGTAGTAAGGAGGTTCAGCTCTGTAGCAAACTGCCAGGTCTTCCTAGTAATTTTTTCCCTCTGCAGTCATCACATCCTGGGCAACACTCAGCAGCGGTGTTCCGGAAGGCGGACCTTCTCACAGGTTCACATCTTTCCTTCAGTCCTTTAGCTTGCATTTCCCAAGGACACTGACTGGACACAGACTTTCCCACCCCTTTTCAAGGCCAGGTCTCCTAAGTACCTTCCACTGTTTTGCAACTTTCTGGGTAGACCAGGCTGCTCTTAGAACTCATGGTGATCCTCCTGCCTCTCCCTTCTTAGTGTTGGGCTGCATTATGTCCAGCTGACATCTGCTTCTGTTGTTGTTGCTTTAGTGGTTTTTCCTTGTTGTTTTTTGGATGTGTGTTGCTGCTTTGACTGTTTTTTGTTGGGTTTTTTTTTTTTTGCTTATTTTCCAGCTGTATGCTTTTTTTTTTCAATCTCTGAAATCTTGCTCGTTCTTAAATTATTTTCTTACTCTTGAGTGTAAGAGGTGGCTATGTCATCCTTATGTCCCCAGCAGATCTTATCAAAGATGTCTTCCCCCCCTCCTGAGTCTGTGACTTCCTTCATTCTCTCTTAACCCTGTGGCTTTGGCAAAACAGTTTTAATTTTTTTTAATTTATTTTATTTGATTATTCTGGGTTACATAAGACCATTTTCATGCAACCATATAATAAACTCTGAGCTTATTCCCCCGGTAGCCTGGTACCCTCCCCTGTGTACACCTCCTCCTTCCCTTTAGGACTTTTTGTTCCCAAGACAATTTTGCTTCTACCTCCCTGTGCCATCTATACGTACACAACTTTTCTGAATTTATAAAGTCTAAGACCCACGGATGAGAGACGCACAGTTGCCTGAAACCGACTTCCTTCATTTGTTATTGCTGGCTCCAGCGGCTTCTAGTTTCCTACAAACAGCATAGCTTCCTTCTTCTCTGTGGCTGAAAGGAAGTTCCTCGTGTGTGTGGATCACATTTTCACTCCACTCCTCTGCCGACGGACAGCGAGGCCGGTTCTGTAACTTGGCTGTTGTGGTTATTGCTACAATCAACACTGACATGCAAGTGTCTCTCTGACATGTTGCCTTGGAGCCCTTTGGGCAGATGCCCAGGAGTGGTGTCCCTGAGTCACACAGTAGATCTACTTTTAGTTCGTTTAGGAAGCCCCAAGCTGATCCCCATAGTGGCTGGGCTATATTTGCCTTCCTGCCAGCCATATATAGGGGTTTCCTTTTGCTCAAATCTGTGCCAGCATTTGTTGTTATTGTTTTTTTTTTTTTTTTTTGGTGCCTGCCATTCTGACCGGAGTAAGAGTAACTCTCAATGTAGGGTTTTTTGTTTGTTTGTTTGCTTGCTTGCTTTTTGTTGTTGTTTGGCTTGGTTTTTGTTTGTTTGTTTGTTTTCTAGATAGGGTTTCTTCTCTGTATAACCCTGGCTGTCCTGGAACTCACTCTGTAGACCAAGCTGACCTCAAACTCACAGAGATCCACCTCCCTCTATTTCCCAAGTGCTGGGATTAAAGGTGTGTGCCACCACCGCCTGGCTGAATTTCATCTTTTGAGAACCATCTTATCTCATTAAAATGTCTATTGCTTGGATTTTCGATGCTTGGGTTTTTTAGTCCTTTGTCTATTCTACATATTAATCCTCAGGCAGATGCATAACTAGCAAAGGTTTTCTCCCACCTTGTAGATTGTTTCCTTACTTCTTTTGCTGTGTAGCACTGTTTTAAGATCACGAGGTTCCATTTGTCAGTTGATGGCACTACGTGACTAGCTGGACTCCTGTTTAAAAAGTGCTGTTTCCACATGGGAGCTCACATTTTCACCTGGCTGCTCCAAGGGCTCTGTTTCTATTTGCTTGTTTTTTATTTCATCTTGTTTTTGAGACAGGGTCTCTCTTTGTAGCCCTGGCTGTTCTGGAACTCAGTCTGTGGACCAGCTTAGCCTCGAACTCACAGTGTCCCACCTGCCTCCTGAATGCTAGGTGGATTAAAGGTGTGCACCACCATGCCTGCTATGTGCTAGGGGCTCTGAACGTCAGTGCTTCAGTACGTGAGCGAAACTACAGTGCCCAGGTCATTATTACAGTGCCCCCCATGGACATATGTGTTGGTGGCTTCAGAGACATGACTGGATAGCGAGGATTCTGACGTCATCCGTGGGATAATCACTGATGGTACCTTGGATGCTTTGTCACTGTGGCAAGATACCTGACACTCAGAGAGAAGCAAATTTATTCTGGCTCATAGCTCATACCATCGTGCTGTGGAGGCCATGGTGGAGCCGAGCAGCCTACATCATTCTGGCCAGGAAGCACCGACAGAGAACCACCAATATACTGAGTGCACTCAGCTAATCTCTGAGGCACCTCTCATTCCAAACAAACCGAAGATTGCTGTTCACCATCACAGCTTGGTTGGCAATCAAACAGGCTCCTGGAAGTGGTAGAAGCTGCAGGTGGTGGAGCCTAGGTAGACCCGTGTCCCTGAATTAAATGCATGTGTGCCTTGGCATGGTTCTTGGGGTTTTTTCTGCTTTCTGTTGCTACCAGAGGAACAGCTTCCCTACAGTGCCTGTTCTGCCTCACCTTGCATCACAGGTCTGGAACTGGCCAGCCAGGGACTGGAATCTCTGAAATTGTAAGCTACACTAATCTCTCTTGCTTCAAGTTGGGTTCTCTCGGGCACTCTCACATGGAAACACCAAGTTGGCAAACACTGGTCACCTCTGCCTATGGGAGCAGTGTCAGTATCATTTTTGAAAGACTCAGTCTTCTAAATTTTAGACACCCAAACTTCTGGCAGCCTAGTCCTACTGTCAACCACCGTCTTGCCTAGAGTGGGGAGGTGTTTCTGGGCCCTCTGGCCTCCTGAAACGAGGGGCATCTAATACCTGATTGATTTTTGCACCTCAATGCTCACCTAGGCATGAACTATGCTTGGTCCAGCCAAAGGAGTGACTCTCTCAGGAGATAGGCCACCTGCGGTCATGTGTCCACTTCCGACCAATGAGATTGTTAGGTAGAAAGCCCCATGTCAATCACTGGGATCTCATACTCACACTCTGGGGACTCAAACCAGAGAACCTCATGGCCTCACAGTTCTGGGGGTTGGAAGTTCAGGGTGAGGAGGCCAAGATGACTGGTGGGCTGTAGGGAAGAGTCTTGTTTATACACGTCTCCCTCCTGCTGGTCTTTCGTGGGGCTCAGTTGCAGGCATCCCAGTTCAGCATCTGCTCACCGCCCTTCCAGAGCCTGCCCTGTTTCCCTGCTTCAGTGAAAACTCATCTCACTACCTCATCCTGAGGTAAAGTCATGTCCTTGGGGACCTCGGCATGTGAAGTTCAGCCCAACACCTCTCCACCCTGGCCTGTCCTTCCAGGCTCTACACTCCTCTGGTTCTGGCTCTGACTCTGGCTCGGGCTCACCCTCCATCTCCCTTTTCTGCCCTAGAGGTGGGGGTGGAAAGGTCAGATGCTACCACCACACAACTACCCAGACAAAAGTGCAATGCTGTGGAAGAGAAGAGGTCTGGGGATGGAGAGACCCCACAGGGAGTCACTAGGGTTCCCTGGTTCTTTGTGTTTCACTTAGAAAAGTCAGTTCTTTGAGTCTTAGCTCCCCACCCCGACCCTACATCTACTAAATGTAAGAGGACAGAGGGTCGCCAGCAAGGGAAAGGATATGAGTCTGTGGGTTGTGGCCCTCATAGGGGACCTCACCAAGCCATGCCTTTGCAGGGAGGTGTCCCAGTTGTGCCAGACCTCTAATGGGTGTCCCTGCAGGTATGGTCACACACACTACTATAAGGCCAATTTGAGGAGAGGTCTCCCTGTTAAATGTGGGGGGGGGGGAGAAGAATGTGTAGGGCAAGCAGAGGTTCATGGTTCAACCCAGTACCTAAAGCTATTGCCCCCAACCTACCCTCAATTTCCTATTTCTAACAGAAACAAAGAGACCCTATGTGGGTGCTATCTATATATGGTGGGGTCTCAGTGTCAGGATCATTAGTACATTGAGGACCTAGGCTGCCTCAACCCAGGCCAGCAGGAGGAGGGTAGATGGGAATGGCTAACCACAGGTCCGCTGAAGAAAAGGACTTCCCGTGAGTGCTGAGGTCAAGGGGGCACTTCTCTGGACCCAGGCACTGCAGATGGATGTAGATGCGCTACACCCCTCCTCTGGCAGATGACTCTGGAGCCTTACCCTGACCATTGTCACATCCCCAAGCCTCATGCTTAAGCCCTCTCTTCGAAAAACCCTAGGGTGGAGACTGTGCCCACCTCTGTCTCTCTGCTTAGCTGCCAGCCAGGCAGTTGTGTTATGATCTGGGATGCCCAGACCAGCTCCCATCTAGCTGAAGACAGCCCAGTCTCTTGGTGAACTGCAGGCTAGGGCTCAGCCTAGACTGTGGGAGACAATGTGGCTTCCCCAGTGGTGTGGACAGTCTGCTATGACAACCTAGGTCACTGTGTAGGTGAGGATCACACAGCTGTGCCAATGCGGGTGAAAGGAGGCTGACGGACGGTGCACACGTCGGCAACCCATGCAATGCCAAGGCTGAGCAGGTGAGCACACAGAACCAGCCAGGCCCACCTCCAGCCTGCTCCTGTTGGCTCCCAGACCTCTCTTCCTGCCTGTATTGATTTTTCACTGTGCTGTTTATTAAATGCCTAAACTCCCTCCAACAAGAGCTGGCTCGGCATTCCATATTCCTGGGGGCTCACCAAGCCCAGATGTGGGGCCTGAAAGGGCAGCTAGGGAAACTGTTTGTAGAGGCCTTGAAGCCCACAGTCTCAGCTTTAGGAACCAGGGTGAAAGGTTGCCTAGAGTGGGCAAGATGCCAGGCCCAAAAATGATAAGCTGTATGACCGCAGTGGGTGCCTATCTTCAGGCTGTGACAACAGTGAGGACAAGGGATCCTGGACCAATAAATAACCTACATTTGGAGCTCAATAATAGGTGCCCAGATTTAGATATCAAGGTGACTATACACCCAGAGATCTGGGATCAGTACATACTCTGCACCGTCTTAATCAGTAGCGAGAAGTTAGGGATTAGTAGAAGATTGTGGATCAGCATGCATTCCAGAGTCAAGGCTCAGTTAATGAACATGAAGCAGAGTTTGGTCTATGGACAGGGATCGGTAAAGAACCAGAGATAAGTATGCGACCAGTGCCCAGACTCAGACAGTCACAAGGTCAGAACTTACTCTAGGAACCTGGAGACGTGGCTCATTGGTAGAGTACCCGTCCAGCATGCACAAAGCCCTGGGTTCCATCCTTAGCAACACACACACACACACACACACACGAAGCTAATTTCTAGGAAGAGGGTCAATGTTCTGAGCGGCTGCTGCATAGGCTGGGAACAGCTCTCTGAAGTGCCTCCTGCTCTCCCTGGAACATTTCTCCTCCTTCTCATTCTGCCCCAGCAGTCTTGAAGACCTCCTTCAAAGGACAAATACATGACTCAGAGTGCAAGCTCTGGAGTCTCTCCTAGACCCTGACTGTGTGACCTTGGTCAGTCATCATACCCCCTCCCTGGCTGCAGTTCTACCCACGTTGGAAGGGGGCCCTTCCCTGCCACCTCTCCTAGCTGTGTGAGGACAGAAGGAGGTGGTAAACAAGACAGACAGACTACTGAAGTTGCTGAGAAACCCTCCAGAACATATGTCTAGGCCTCACCATTTGCAGGGACCTTTATGGCCCCAGGCACCCCTCCCCGAGCACACTCCAGGAGGCCTAGGCGTTTGCCACCCCCACAGCTTGGCTGGTGCCACCTTGCCTCTCCCTGACCTGCATTCAATGTGCCTGGGCCCTGAGGGGTGTTGGGAAAACCCGCTGATCACACCTGGTTTGCACTCTGAGAGCTGTGACAGGGACTGGCTGGAAATAGCTCGAGTTCTTCGGGGCAGGTGGAGCAGGTCCTGAAGCATGGACAGGGGTCACTCGGGTTATACGCATACTGAGTCCCTCCAGGGAGGGCACAGCGACACCTGGTAGCCCTGACCCCTTGGAGAGGGTCTGTGCTCTGGGGACCCCCTAGTCTGGGTAGGGCCTGTTGCAAAGGCAGTTGGCCTCATAGAGCCTGCCAGTGGCCAAGGGAGAAATGACTCAAAGGTCTGCCCCCATCCCTCCAACAAGTGTCCATGCAATTTTTCCTTTTTTGTCTTCCTCCTTGCCAGAGTCCTGGTCAATAAGAACCCATTGTTGGTCCCACCCAGGACCTTCCCCTCCCTGACTTTTTTTCCAGTGTGCAAAAGTATGTCACCTCTTCAGCTGGACAAGGACAGCGGGCCAGCGAACAGACATGGATTGGGTAGAGCCCTGGTCAGGACTAGCCATGATCCCTAGAAGCCCAAACACAACCTTCTGGGCATTGAGTGCCCCAGCCAAGGCACCCTTGGAAGCACATATCCTGCCTAAATCTTTCCAGGCCCGGTACTCTGTAGAACCCTGAATCCTCTATCCACAAGGTCAAGAAGTTGTCCCAGGACTTGGGGCAGGAGCCCTGGCTTCTCTTGAGTCTTTCATAAAGGAGGTAAGAGCCATGAGGGTGTTATTCATGCAAGGCTAAAGTACGGCATTTGGGCCATGCAGGGTAAGCTCCTGAGGGCCAGGGCCTCCCAACTATAAATAAATAAATAAATGCTGGAGCCCTGGGGAATTCTTTGCCTACTTCCTTTTTTTCCCTGCAATGTTCAGACTCTACCAAGGGGATGGTCTATGGAGCTGGGCATTAACCAAGAGGGGAGTCACAGTTCCAAGGTCTGGAGGTGAGTAGAGGCAGGGAGTCTGGGTTAGGCTGGAAGAGAGAGTAGACTAAGGCCATTTGCTGCAGTTATGTCTGCTGCTCAGAGGACCTTTCTGAGTCGGGCAGACAGGAGGGCTTTGCGCCCTAATCAGAGACCTGCAGCTATCTGGAGCAGCCCCTCTCCTGGACTTACATGCTTGGGCCAGAGAACCCACGTGCTCAGTTGGTCCTGTCAAAGATCACACAGAGATGCATGCATCACTACTATCCTTGTTTGCAGATGGAGCCGATCAAGCGCAGAGAAAGTGAAAAACTTTTCCTGAACTCATAGGACTGGAAAAACAGAGGAGCCAGGACACAGCCCAGCTGGCTGTGAGACTCATTAAGATGTCACATCCTTACCTGGTGGTCCTGATGCAAGAGGGAAAATACCTAGGGGCTGCTCTTGCAGGAAGAAGATAGGGTAGAGATAGGATAAATGCCAGGTCTCTGCCCTGCAGCCCTGTGAGAATGGGGTCCGATAGGGTCAGTCTCAGCCGGAACACTAGTCCAGCAGGCACCAGCGATGTGACACACGTGGCTGTTTAAATTTAAATGAACTGAAAGTCAGGAAAATGAATTTCTATCCTCAGGCCACAGGCAACATTTCCATCTTGTAGCCTCTGTGGCACGTGGAGAATGCCAGACAGAGTGGACACCAGGAGCTGTCACCGTCACAGTGGGACCGTGTCCATCTAGTGGCAGATGCTTCCCTTGATGCTGGGATCCAAAGAACGGGTCTTCTTTGCCCTTTGTCACCCTGGGATCTGAGGTCGGGAACTTGGGAGTGAGGCAGTGGAGCTGGGAGGGAGGATGGGACCACAAAGGCCAGACTCCTGCCTCCGCACTTACTGCCCAGAACCCTGAGATGGTGGTTGCAAGGTGACCACCTCCTAGGAATTGCTCTTACCTGAGTAGGGATGGCCCCAGCAAGCACCCTTGTGGCCACAGTCTGCCTCTGCCCTGGGCTGGTGGTAGCAGAGATGAAGAAAGAATTCTAAGATGTATCATAGAAACAGAGAAGTTGGACAATTGTTCCTGGAGGCCCTTGGTGTGTCTTAGCTGCCATTAGCCCTGGCTGGCCTCAGGGTTCAGAGCCTTTTCTGAAGGGTCTGTCACCACTTTTCTCTGGGCCCAGGCATAATCTGAGGCCTTTGGGCAGAGGGACCAAGAAGGTTGCAGAATCTAAGGTGACTGGTGGCTGGGCAGAGACAAAGGTACCTGTGAAATGCCTGGAGCACACGAGGAAGCCAGGGAGGCTTCGTGGAGGAGAATCTCAGAGTTCAGAACCTTGTTGATGAGGGATCTAGGAAAACCCTGCTCTTAGCTTCGGTCCCTCTGATGTTTTCACATTATGGAGGTTTTAAGGCTGAGCTCAGTGTGTGTGTAGGGGGGACAGGGTATGGGGGGACAGAGCTGGCAGAGGGTAGGGGTTTACACCTGCTGAGTTGTTGAATGACAGCATCTTGTGACCTGACTGGAAAGGCATTATCATTGTTAGGTGCATAATGGCATCAACACTCAGTATGCTGCAGGATCACGACTCCGGCTGACTAGGGTCAGGGTTCAGTCCATGAACAGGGTAAGGGCTCTATGCAGCCTTTGAATCCTGCTCGGGTTTGGTGTGTGACCAGGGTTGGAGTTCAGGCTGTGAGGAGAGTTTCGGGTCAGTGAGTGTAGCGTCATGGTTGAGTCTAACTGTGGTTCAGAGTCTGTTTTCTGCCACAGATGTGGCTTAGAAATACCAAGAGTCTCATTCTCTCTGGCTGTATGAGGAGACTCCTGGTTGGGGTCCAGCTGCGTGGGGATTGCTTGGTAGGCCATCAGTTCTAAGCATTCAGGGCCTTTCAGCAAGGGCCTCACCCTTGGAAGAAAATAGATTTGGGCATGGACCAGCGCCTGGTGGGTCTAGGCTAGTGTAGGTATTGGGGGAAGAGCTACTGGTTGTAAACTGTTGGCAAATCCCCTGGAATAGAGTTGTAGGATCCTGGAGCAGTTTGGCTGGAGGAATTATTTAAAGTCTCTTGTGTTGGGGGACGAGGGTGACAAGGGGATGGGTGACCACTGAGACTGCAGCTGGGTTGGTTCACAGATGCTTCAGGGTGGCATTCCCTGCCTCTGACATTCCTCTCGTCTGCAGAGATGTAGGGCTGCCCAGCTGAGGTCTTACCTTGCACCATCTGTATTCTGGATCGGAAGCTTGGGTGAGGGGGAATTGCTGAAAGCAGCAGGTCAGTGGGGCAAGAATGGGTTCCCAGGGAAGGAAGGTTAGACGCCTTATCCCCCTACCCACCCCACCCAAAAGCCCCAATTTGGGAGGAAAGACCACTTTATCCTGATGGCACAGTTCAAGGGAGTCTCAGCCTTGCCCCAGGAGCCTCTAGGGCAGATGCCAAATCCCTGCCGGGGAGTTCTACTGCCCTCCCCCATCAGCAAGAAACAAGTGTAGAAAGCGCTTAGATCCTTTCTCACAGCCTCTCTGCTGCTTAGCTGCCTCTTGGCCTGATATCAGAGGCCCCCTGGTGACCACGGGCTGCTACTGCAGCGAGAAGACCAAAGCAGGACTAACCTACAGAGACTGGAAAGTAAAGAGACAAGAACAGATGATGGCTGTCAGAGGACACCAGGGACAGCACCTCCTTTTTGTGATTTCAAACGCCTTGGGAAGAAAGCCCTTTCCCAAGGAGGCTACATGGATATGGTCCTGATGAACAGGATGGACCGGAAAGGACCTGCTAGACTTTGATGTGGCCCTGCTATCAGTCCCTCAGGACACCTTACAAGTTGAGGCCTTACAGGAGTAACTGGTGTGTACAGAGTGACACGTGCAGTGTGCTTGGGATCCTAATTGGCCTGAGGTTCCCCGCACACACACACGCACGCAATGGCGTAGCAAGAATGATGACTATGACATTGATGGAGGACACTGATCAGAGGGTTTGGTGGGGGCTACGGGACAGCAGTGTGAGTGCTGACACCCAGGGTTGCGATTTTGTGTTGTTGTTCCCATTGGCCCTGGGGGAGAGGTCCAAACAGCTGGACCAGATGTGTTATTGAGTAGCAATGGTACCAGTGGTCTGCTCAGACGGAGAGTGTGGAAAGTAGTGGCTCCTGCACTCGTGGTTCAGGATGGACCACAAGTTGTGAAATAGGAGCAGGGGGCTCCATGTAGAAGCATCCTGATAGAGGTGGACACAAGGCTCTGGGACTCTTGCTGTCAGTTTAGACTCAGAGGTGTCCAACCTTTTGACAACCTTCTTTCTTTGTTTGTTTTTGTTTTGTTTTTCGAGACAGGGTTTCTCAGTAGCCTTAGAGTCCATCCTGGTACTAGCTCTTGTAGACCAGGCTGGCCTTGAACTCACAGAGATCCACCTGCCTCTGCTTCCGAGTGCTGGGATTAAAGTTGTGCACTGCCACTGCCCAGCTTCAACAGTCTTTTGACTGGAATGTGACATTGTAGTCCATCAATGTGTAGGGTCACACTCATCGTTGTCCTGGGATGCACGGAGCTGGCGGGCTGCAGGTTGAACATGTCTGCTAGAGGGATTCCTTTGGGCACCTAACAGAGGAAGACACGCAGCTGAAGAGGCCCATCTCCACCCATAGATGGAAACTGGCATGCACGATCAATTTAAAACCCACCTCCTTTTGGCTCTCTCCCTGGCTAGCTCCCCTCTCCTCAGCATCACAGGACACGAGGTCCTCTCCTAGGTAAGTCTAGACACATTAGACCCAACTGAAGCAGTTCAGCGCCCCACCCCTGTTCTTGGAAGGGCCCCAGTCCCTGCCTCTGACTCCATTTCTTTGCCCATCACTCATCCAACCCACCCACCCACTCATCCACCTATGCATGCATCATCCTTCCCATCTGCATGACCCACCCATCTATGTAAGCCTCCCCTAGTGCCACCAACCAAATCCACTTTTCCCACTCACCCTCACCCACCTCCACTATTCCACCGACCCTGACCCAGACCATTACCTGTCCATTCATCCACCCTCCCACCAGCCTCTACTTACACTCACCTGCCTCCACCCACACACCTACAGGTCTGTGCACAGCCCCTAACTCCTCTTCTCCATCCATTTGTTTGTTGGACCATCACCTGTCACCCAGATGGATGCAGTCACTCCCCTGCTGGAAGAGAGCACAGTCCCAACTCTTGGCTTTCCTGCTGCGTGGGGCAGGAGCCGGCTGTCCTAGGTGCGCACGCCTGTGCGTCGCACCCCTTCTCCGCGATCTCGTTCCCCTCCCCCAACCCGCCCCCCGCTCGCGCTCCCCCTCTAATGTGTGATCTGGAAGCTCTATAAAGCCTGATGTAATCCGTAATGCAGTCTCTGGCTCCCGATTCGGGATCCAGTTTCAGAGAGCGAGAGATTGGGGAGCGCCGGCAGCCGGGCGGGGGAGCAGCTTGCCTCTCTCCTCCTCCTTCCCCGCGTCCTCGGCCTCCTCCTCCTTCTGCCCGCGCCGCCCCGCCCCCGGCTCCGTTCGGCTCACCCCCCCCCCCCCAGGAAGGGGAAAAAAGGCGAGAAGAGCCCGGCAGGCGAGAGGACCGGAGCGGCGGCGCGGCCGGAGAGGGAGCGGCGGGCGCAGGCGGCGGCGGCGGCAGGCGCGGCGTTGGCGGTGGCTCCGGCAGAGGGAGCGGAGCGGGCGAGCCAACGGCACAGGCGTCCGCGCCGCGTCCTAACCCGGCTCCGGGCCCGCGCTCCCCGCATAGCCTGCAGCCCGGGCATCCAGACCCTCCCGGCGCCCGGGGGGCTCCGCCAGGCAGGGGGTGGGGAGGAGCCTGCGAGCGACCGCGGGGTGCGCTCTTGGGAACGTCTCGGCCGGGCCCGGAGCGGGTCGGGGGCGGCAGCGACAGTAGCCTCGGGTCGGGCGCGCTGCTCGGCCGCTGGCGACGCGGTGCGCTCCGGGAGCTTTACAAGTCGCTGGATCAAGTCCTAGCCCGCGGGGCCTCTACTGCTGGGGAAGGTAAGAAAGGCTTCGGCGGGGTTGGGGACGCGGCGAGAGGGGGCGTCTTGCGCTGGGAGGTGGTCGGGGGAGGGGTGGCCTCTAGGACTTCCCAACTTCGCCGTTTGGGGCTTCTCAGCACCCTGGTTTGGGCTTGGAGCTTGGGAGTTTGAACAAGCCCCCCCCCCCAGCCCCCTTCCTCCTCCAGCGGCGGCAACGGAATCTGGCAGGTCTCTGCGCGCCCGCATTGGGCTGGCTGAGGAGGGGGCGCCCTGGACGTGGGAGAGGCTTCTTGGTGCTCCTCACCTCCCCCTCATCCTCACCAGGCAGAGCCGGGCCAATCTGGCAGGCTGGGCCGAGAAAGGGAAAGGACCCCTGCTCTAACACCAGCATAGACCCGGGGCGCGCTGGGGAAGGCGTTCCCGCGGCGCCCCGACACACAGATGCTGACATGGGTATAAGGGAGCCCCGCCTGGCTCCCTATGATGGCCCAAGGAGGCTCGCGAGAGAAAACCCGATGTGTCCCCCATTCCCTGGTCTTGCCCAGAGCCCGTTACATTATTATAGGGCCCCGCTGCATCTCCCCCACGCCACGCACAGAGCTGGAGGCAGGCAGAGAAGCCCCCAGACTCTCCCTCACAGTTCTCATAGCCCCGACAATGGCTGAGAGAGGAGACCCCCGGAGGCCTATTTCCAAATTAGGAAAAAGGGCTATCCTCGTGCCCCCACCATCACAACTGACACACGCAAACGCCCCAGCTCGTCCCCTCCCGGTGTTCTGTCCTGTTCGGTTGGATAGGCGAAGCAGATAGGCTGCCTTGAACTTTAGGTCGGCCCGCTGCCCTCACCAACCGAAGCAGCGGGGCTGGGCTCCTAGCACTCCCGGTTGCGTTTCTCCAGTGGGCAGAGGCCACCAGCCTCCGCTGCCGCTGCGCTCTTTCGGAGCTGCGTGCCGCTGCCTCGAGGAATGAGCACGGCCCCCGCCCCCTCCTGAGAGGCCGAGGGCTGTGGATCCTACCGGGAGCCCTTTCCCCGGTCCTCTGTACAGCTTAAGCTGGGTAGAAAGCATCCCAGACATAGGGAGAGGGGCGACCTAGCGGATAATCGCTGCGAAGCGAGGTGGCTCGAGGGCTGGTCCGAGGCTGCGGCTCTGCTCCGGTCCCTCCGCCTGGCCGCGGTGGCTCCTGCTTGGTCACTCCCAGGCAACCCAGAGAGCTGCACCAGCCTAGCACCCTCTCGGGCCTGTTGGGCACCCTTACCCTTTCCACTTTTATTTTGGGTTTCCAAGTTTCTCTGAGCGCGCGGACCGGGCTAGGACTAGACCAACCTTAATACACTCCTTCAGCGCCCCTTCCCTCCCCGCAGTCCCCATCATGTTCCTCTCCCTTGGGTCTGGGGTGCAGATTCCTTAGCGGCAACTCCGAGGGAGTTGAAAGGCATGAAGGCGCGTGGGTGGGCACGGGGCGCGCACTCCCGCCCCAGAGGAGCCACTTGGAATACGTGTTGGGGAGGGGGTTGGGAGGTCTGCGTGTCTCCTGCACTCTGGGGACCCGAGGAGACCCTCTGCGCCCTGCTCTGTAGCCACAAACACACGACCCTCCTCGTGAGAGCTACTGCAGGGGCACAAACAGCAGGCGGAGGGGTGGGGAGAAAGGCTGGGGTCGTTTTCATTATCTGAGAGGCGGTATCCCGCATTTGGGATCCGAGAAAGCAAATGTAACATCTCCCGGAACCTTCAAGCCTTCCATTTCTCTGAGACCCTTCCAGCAGCCGCAGCAGCAAGGGAGGTCGAGAAGGTAGCTGTTCCCTTCCAGATCGCGGGTGGCCTCAAAACTCTGCGCTTGAATGCCACCGGGGTGCTGTAGGGTCTGGCTTTGAGTACCCAAGCAAGGTCAAGCAGTCAAAGGAGGGGGCAGAAGCTCCTGGGCGCGTCCCCGAGCGCGCAGATTTGGGGCCTTGGAAGGGGGAGTGGGCAGCTGCCGAGTCAGTCCCGTGAGCCTGCCGCCACCTCCCGGTCCCGAGAGGTGGACATAGCGCGAGTTCGGGGATCCCGGAGCGCCGAGTGCCCGGCGCGGGGCCCTGCACCCTCCCTCTCCCCTTGCTCGTAGCTGTTCAGCACTGCCTTCAGACTTGTTGCGCCTCGATCTGGGGACTGGAGACCTGCGGGGTAGCTCCAGAGCCCGGGAGGCCGGGGCAGAGCCCCAAGGCCAAGGGATGCGCCAGGGAGACGCGCGGACGCGCGACGCGCTGGGAGAACGAGCAGGGAGTTTGCTGCCTCGGAACCGAGAGAAGGACGCTTGTCCCCGCCTCGATCCCGAGCGGGGGCGGAGAGGAGGCGATTTCGTCGCCTTCGGCTTCATACCGCACTCCTATGAACCTTGAGCCGCGGAGGGGCTGCCGCCAAGTTGCAGAGCCCTCCAAGACCCTTCTTTTGCTCAGAGGCTCTTGGGCCTCGGTAGCTGAGACCGCGAAATGGGAACGCGCATTCTTTTCTTGGAACGCCCCGACCCCTCGCACCCATCCAGATATTCGACGTTCCGGGTCCGCAGTGTGCTGGGTCTGCAGCGTCCAGACCAGCCGGATTCCGAGGCGGCTCTGCGCCTGCGGACACAGCGATTAGGCCAGGGAGCAGCGGGCCCCAAGCAGGGCCCGGCGAGCGGCAGGGGCCTGGGCAGCCTCCTATGGAGTCCTGGTCGCCTGGCTGCCCGCCTGGCCCAGTTCTGCCTCCTCAGAGCGGGTCTGGGGACGCGAAGTCAGTCCCCAGGGGATGCCGCGGGCTCCAGGCCCAGGCGACCGGCGCCGGGCTGCGGTGGTGGAGGGCGGGAGGACCCGGCGCGCTGTCGCGAACGACCAAGAGAGGGCGCCCGCGCTGCGCTGCGCCGCGCCGCGCCGGCCCTGCCCGCCCCTTCCGTCTCCTCCGCCGCGGACCCAAGCTCCAGGCCCCATCTTGGGCAACCCCCAGCCGCCCTCTCTTGTCCCTTGGCTCCCGCAGCCAGAGCCATTGACGCATCTGGTGTTTCAGACTGAGCCTGCATCACCATCTCCCAAACTCGCCTGGCATGTGTGTGCAGTGCACAGGCGTGACTATGTTTGTGGGCACGTGTACATATGTGCCAACGGATGCACGTGCGTGTGGGACAGTCTGCAGGTTGCATGCTATGTATGCTTGCATGCAGCTTTCCACGTGTGTGCATGTACTCCCTCTACATGAAAGGGGCTCTAGCACCCTCCCTCCCCAAGCAAGTCTGGACCAGAAGGGTTCTGTGGACTCCACTATGCCTGAATGTCCACCCTTATGGCCCTTGTGCCACTTGGGGTACAGCTGCATCAAGGCTTAAACTGTGAATTCTGGGTAAACACTGGGCCTCTGGGGCCTTGTGCACAGCTCACAAACACACAGAGGTGCCTGCCCATCATACAAAGATGCTGGAAGTATAGGTGAGAGCAAAACCAGCTCCCCCTCAACACACACAACACAAGTGCTTGGCTTAGTGGAAATATAGGATAGGGGCCTGACAAAGTCCTAGGGCCTAAGATAACCCAGAGGTGTAGCTCCCCTAGGGGAGTCCTAGGAGTGCCCAAACTCAAAAGCCTCAGAACAGGAGAAAAGCAAAGATAAGATCAGAAAGATTTGAGAGGACCCTGGGAGTATGAGTGCAGGTGTGAGGGCTAGACAGAAACTGAGGGGGAAAGCAAAGAACAGAACCCAAGAACCCTAAGGGCTTTGCCCTGTATGCTGAAGCTAGGAGGCATCTGAGGGCCAAACATAGACACTTGGTCACTTGGGTTGATAGACATGTCAAAGAAATGGTGGCTATGCCTTTGGACATTGGGTCTCAGGGACACCAATCAAGAGAATGCATGCTCTATTGTATGGGGCTGCCACACTCCTGGTTGCCATGACACAGGAGGTATAGGTAAGTTTGTCACACAGGAGAGTGCCTAGGCTGATGTGACCTAAAGTAGTCCAAGTGCCAGTGTGCAACAGACACAAATATTCCACAAAGAGACGTGTGGCGGGGGTGGGAGAGGGGCTCACACATCACTGCCCAAACCACGTGCCCACTGTGGGATCACTGGGACTCATGTTGGCATAAGCAACACAGCAAGTGGAACTTACTTCACATGTGCCTGTGTGTAAGGGGGATTGCTACGAGGTTCCAGAGATACACTGATGGTTGGGAAGATCCATGTTACTTTTTCCCAGAATATCCAGGCTGGGGACGAGCATGCCTCTGGCTTCCTGCACCCTCTGTCAGACAGACTAACTGTTAGCATTATGCAACCCATACACACACTCACCCCTTGTCCCCTCCCCTCCCTCCTCACCTCTGGTCATCATCAGATGGCATCATATCGGTCTCTGGAGTTCTTCATCTCACCTCACGCAGCGCCCCTACCATCTCATGCCTTCACACAAGTGCCCACCACTGTCCCACACCATCGCCCCTCAATCCCTCAGTTCCCAACTTGCCTACCACCTAACTTCTCACTCCCAGGAGGTCTATGGGTCCGTGTTAGGTCAAGAGTGATGGAGAACCCCTCAGCCTGGCTACTATAGGGCCTGAAGCTGCTGTCAACCTGCAGGTGCTGATCTTCCGAGCCCATTGGTCCTTTCCAGGGACAAGTGACATTCTGACTTAGCCAGGACAGGTCTAGGAAGCTTAGAGGCAAGGTTAGACCTTAAGAAGAGCCCAGGCAAAGGATGGCAAAGCCCTCGTGCATGATTTTCAGCTGAGACATTGGATTGAAAGGCATGGGAGTGACAGAAAGTTAGAGGAAGGGTTCCAAGGTATGGCCCTTGGGATTCCTCAGGCCATGTGAGGGCAGCCTGGACCCTCATGGCTGACCTTGACAAGCTTGAATGTGAGGATACTGATGGAAGAGCCCCAAATCCCAGGCTTACCCACTGACATCCATGCACTGACTTTTCCATGCTCCTGTACCCATAGTAGGCCAAAAGTCACATAATGGGAACCTCACCAGGCTTGTTGGCACTGTGACTTTAGACCAGCCACTCTCCTGTCATGGTGGGTTGGCGAGGGGTAGGTCAGAGTGAGATTGGCAGAACATGGGCTTACAAGGTGCCCAAAGTGAAGGTGGAAGACCAGGCTTGGTGGCCTGGGCCTCTGGGAGCTCATTTAAGTGTTTCAGAATCCGAGTGGGAAAGAATATGGCTTCAGTACTGGGGAGACAGCTCCCTGGGTCTGTGCCCTGCCTGTCTCTTCCACATGCTCCTGCTACCCAGCCTGAGACCCCAACCGTCATGCAGCCCAGGTCACCATGCTGATGGCTTGGCAGCATCCTTCTATGACCATAGCACACTGACACCCATGATTACAACCTTGCCCCTACATGCCACGGACTTGTGCACACCTGTGCTTCTTGCTCCCACACACTTGGCCACTCATATGTACTGTTCGGTGTGCCCACTTGGACTTACACACAATGCCGTGTGCGTACCACACTAAACACTCACAAAGCCACATGCACACCGCATACGCAATACTCTCACATGAGCAGGCTCACAGATTTATCACTCAGGGAGCAAATCCTCACTGTCCACACATACATACAGACACACATTCTCGTATACGTAGGTGCACCCATACGCTGTGTGACTCATGCCCTACCTGCACACGTGTACTAATGTACACACGCCAAGCACACACATCTTGGTTCCTCGGTGCTTAGCTGCCCATCTGGAGAACACTTTTTCTCTTCCTCTGCCTTGTCCTCCCAAGAAAGCTGCTGCTAGTTGCCCTTGGAGGTGGCTGGGGTGGGTGGGGCCTTGCTCTCCAGGACATAGCCTAGTCTTACATTCCCCTTGAGCACTAGCTTAAGAAGGTGATGGGTCCCCTTGAGCACTAGCTTAAGAAACAGGGCATAGGGTACAGGGCATAGGGTCTTCTGCTCAATAAAATTTTTTGAAAAAGTATCAAAAATACAGCTGGCTTTCAAAAGAAATGATGGGGAAAAAGGGACAGCGTAGACAACAACAACAACAAAAAAAGGTGACTCCTGTTGCAGCTGGAGAGGAGTGGCCACTTAGGAAATTTGCCAAAGGTCCTGGCTCAAGACCTTCGTCCCCTCTTTCCCCTACCTAGCACCTGAGCTCTGCCAGTAGGAGCCCTGCTTGTGGGCCATAGCCTCAGACCTGCCCTGGGTTTCTTGGGCCTGAGCAGCAGGACCAAGGCATGGTATCGGCACAGGCCAAGGGAGTTTGGCATATGGAGTGCTTTCGGTGCCAGGTGGGTTGGGGTGATGGGTACTGGACAAGAAGGGGTGCAGTAAGGCAGGAGTCAAGCTGCAGTGAACAATGGGAACAGAGTCTCTTCCTTCCCAGGAAACCTAGGACTATTCATCTTCCCTGTGATGGAGGTGACTGTTGTATTGCTCTCTTTAGATAATCCAAGTCAAGGTGGATTGTACACTGGCCTGGAGAAGGGCTGGGCCCTGGCAGAGTCCCTCCAGACACTGTCAGAGAGGCCCCATGTTCTGTCTGATCTTTCCTCCTGGCAGTTCAGCCTGGTTTCCAGCCACATCCCCTGAATTACTCTGTGTCATGGAGAGGAGTGGCTTACTGGGGCTGATGAATTGGGTGACTCCTGCCTCTGTTTCAGGGTCTTCTGTCCATGTATCCCTTGTGGGACTGATGCATGGGCCACCCCACTTCTCTGCTGAGGGTAGAGCTTCAAGAGGCCTTGCTGGCCCGGGCTGCACCAGGCAAATGGGCCTGAGGCCATGGCTGGAGAGCAAGCCATACAGATACCCCCTCTTTATGTTTGTACCTCCGGGAAGGGGGAGGGTTTCCCAGATGTTTGGCCCTCTCTGGCCCTGAGTCCTGAGGACTTCACACAGGTTGCCTTGACCCCACATTAGAGGCCCTGTCAGGGCCAGGTGGCAAGGTCACCTCTGCAACTGGTGACTGAAGTCCAGGAGACCCATGGGAGTGGGGATATAGGGAACACCATGAGCAAGAAGGACTCCCACCCCCCGTCTCCTAGACAGTCCTCAGTGCCCAGGGCGCCTGCCCCTCCCCCATTGCAGCCTCGTCCAGTACACAGGAGGGCACTGTTTAGAGGCCCCAGGACTACAGAGTGGCTTTTGTAGCTGGTGTCTAGGATGCCATTGGCAGCCTGAGTGGGGAGGGGACACAAGGCGCAGGCCCCTGGTTGATCTGTTGATCTGGGACTAGGGCAGGGCCTTGAGAAAAGATGGACACACGGAGGCTGGAGAAGGGTCTTTGACAGCATCCTATCTATACTCCTGAAGCATGATGTGGAGACCAAGTTACTGGGCCTGATTGTTGTGAGTGTGTGTGTGTGTGTGTGTGTGTGTGTGTGTGTGTGTGTACGCGTGCGTGTGTTTTGATTGAGTTTAAACTGGAGTGGTAAACTCCAGTGGCGTTTACACTGGAATTTACACTAGGCTGGACTGGATCTAGGTGGGAATCTCTGGTCTTCCGGTATGGCTTGGATCAGTTAACTCCGCCCCCAGTGCTCCAAAGACTTGAATGGTCATGAGGGGCCATGCTTATTCTTGCCTGCAGGTGGCACTCAAGAAGCCAAGTTATGGATTCCTCTTTCTCTTCTGATTGCTGCTCTTCGCCCCACTTGCTAAGGCATCATTAATTCCACCAATGGGACCTCCCCACTGACACCTTGCTACTACTTCCTCCCCTCTGAGACTTCTCTGGGGGTCCTAGAAGATGCTTTGTCATTTCGAGGCGAGCCAACTTTCTCAGCAGAATCTAGTATCTAGACACTAGGAAGTAAACAACCGGGCCTTGAGAAGGGTGTTGGGAGAAAAGAGCCTGTGGAGGATTTGGTACAAATTTGACACTGTCTTTGAGAACCAGAGTGGATAGAAGGGTATATATACTTCCCAGTGTTACTCAGATCTGGAGATGGGACTCTACCAGAGAGGGGGCTAGTGGTTTGGCAGGGGCAGATGCAAGATAGTCACTCCCTTTTCTGGAGAGAGAGCCAGTGACAGCCTTATAATTAGTAGGGAACATTTAGCCTGAGGATCCCTCAACACTTGGGATGGGAAGCATGAACCATCTCTAGCTGATCTTGAAGCTTGTAGGCTCTAAAATTCTGTGGGCTGCCCATGACAGGCCAGGCTGCCTTCCTGGGTCCTGATGGATGCTTGGACCATCTCTGGGGGATGAGGCTGGCAGGCACCTGCAAGGTGTGCCGGGCATTCACTAGGGGAGGACAGAGCATGGCCTTGGAAAGTATGGAACTCAGAGTGCCTGCTCCAGTCCTGAGGAGACCAGGAACCCTCTCAAGGAGCAGTGTATGGACCGTGGCAGAAGGGAGGGACCCAGGCTAGGTAGAGCAGAGGACCTCTGTACACACTCCAGTGGCTTCAGGGCCACTTCCTGTGGGAGAGCATCTGACTCAACTGTCCTCCTCCCCTAGCTCCTGGCCATCATGGTTTTCTGAAACTTGCTACCTAGATGAGCCCATCTTTCCCAGCCTGACTGGTTCATCTTCCTCTGGACAGCCGAGTGGGTGTACCTCTGAGGCTGGGCTGTCCGGCACATTATATAAATACACCTTTCCTGTGCTCGTATAAATGAACGTATGTGTGTAGACAGGGGTTACACAGACACGTGTGAACGCCGTCACACAAGGGACACATGACCTCTCCACTTTCCCATCTCAGTGATGGCCACCAGATGCCCCTGCTTGCACATCAGTCCAGTCATTGTCCCCACTGATAAGGGTCTCCTTCCTCTCTCCGTGTTATTGTGTCCCCTGACATCACAGATGCCTCTCATGAAAATTAGATGAGGCCTGAACCACAACTCCCAGCAATCCACTTGGACTTGTTGGGGCTGAGAAGGAGGAGAGGGACCTTATGGGAGGAGCCGGGCAGGTGGCTGCAGGCTCCTGCTGAAGGGCCACTGGAGGCAGGCTCCAGTGTAGGCAGGGGACCAGTGCGTTGGCACCCAGACGCTCCTGTGACAGAGGACAGCCAGGCCCTGCTATGGCTCTCTCTTATGTTGGTTGTGATGCCTCTGGGACAGGTGTGCTTTTTCCCAAGCAGAGATGAGGCAAAGGTCAAGTCCAAGGTTCTCAACCTGTGGGTTGCAACCCCCATGGAGGGGGGGTGGGCTCTGCATATACTATATTTACATTACGATTCATAACAGGAGCAAAATTACAGTTATGAAGTAGTCACAAAATAATTTTATGGTTGTAGGAGTCACAACGTGAGCTGTGTTAAAGGGTCGCATCATTAGGAAGGTTGAGAACTGTGGTGTAAAGAATGCCAGACTACCTGGAAGAGACCTGAGCCTTACCGCCTCCCTCCCTTGGTGTCCCTCTACAGGCGTTTTAACAACCTGTTTGAGGAGTCCATAGGCGGTGTTTGTTGAAGACCTTGGGGGTTTCCAGGAGTATGGTTGCCTGACAAGACACTGGACAGTGCTCTCATCTGCCCGTTCTTCTGCCTCTCAATGAAACCTCCTACGTTCTTAATAACCAGTCCAGAAATGTTCCCTCTCGGTCTTCTATTAGTTGGCTCTGGCTCTATGCCCTTCTTCCTGCTTCTTCCTTGGTTTCTTTTGCCCCCGACCCCCAGTCCGCAAGTGAACATCTGCCTGTCTGGTGGGCTTCTTTAAGGGACAGCTCTGTGGCTATACTGCCACTGGCTTCCCTGGCTACCTTCTGCCTCTGGGATAGACATTTGGAACCTATGTCCACGTCCAATACTCAAGGAATAGTTGGCCACCCTGCAGGAGTTGACCAGTGACAAGAGTCTGGCCAGCAGGGACACTGGGCAGGCCCACACCCAACTAATGCCCTGGGTTCCCGGGATGGTGGCAAGCGAGGGCAAGGAAGGGATCCTCTGTGGACCTTGGCCATTTGTGAAGTGGATCCCAAAACAAGAGTCCTTAGGCTACTCACTGCAATGACAGTGTGGGTACAGGGCCGTGTGTACCATGTATGGTCCTTCCAAGAACTGGGATGAGCTTGCCTGTGTTTGTCACCAAACTGCCCCTTGGAAGCCAGTGCCACAGTCCATATGTCTTTAGGGACATACCACTGATACTGCCACACTGCCTGGCTAGGTTTCCAAAGGGATGCTAGAGGCCTGAGGGTGCTTGTATTTGTCCTCAGATCCGGAAGTGGGGCTTCAGAACCAGTGTTGTGGGGAGAGGGCCCAAGGAGCCAGTGGTCCTTACAAGCTATGCAGGCCCCTTGGTAAAAGGCGGTGATTTAGGGGATGGTCACAGCTGTGAGTTGTAGCTCCCGAGATGACCTAGGTTTCCCAAGTGCCACTCGGGCTGGCCCGGGTTTGTGTAGTGACAGCCTGGGTGACTGACCCAGGCTTGGGTGAGTGTTTCCTCAAGACCTTACCAACATTATCCTGGGCCTGGTGCTGATCCCTGCTTTTCATGGGGAGAGAGTATGCACCAGGGGTGGGCTCTGCTGAGGGACTGGTATCAGGAACAACAGAATGAGGGGCCGGCTGAGACCCTGTCCATAGCTTCTCTGGTTCTGTAATGGGGAGGATGGTCAGGGAGGCAGTGGGAGGCCATAGCAAAGGTCATCCCTAAGGATGTTTACCTTGAGCTGGTAGAGGTAGGAGACCTGGAAAGTGCTTTCCAGGGTGCCTGGAGGCACCAGGGTTAGAAGTTAGCAGAGCAGGTTTGGACTTTTTAAAGACCATGATGGGGCTGGAATGTGTGTGCTTTGACCCTCTTTCTGGGAGTAGTTGGGGTCCTGCCCATTCTACAGATGCATAAACAGAGACTGTGAGGAGTGTCCATCTTCAGCCATCCCGGCTTCCATCAGCTCAGAACCTCCACCCAGGCTGGGGCTGGGCCTGGAGGCTGCTGTCCAGGAGGCAGTCCAGGAAGGACGCCAGGATGAGATGCAGAGCTGTGACTGACCTTGAATCGCTGGTCAGTTTGGGCCCAGGCTGCATAGAGAGTCCCTGGGGTGGGGCCAGGCTGCTACACATGCAGGGTCAGCAGAGCCAATGAGTCTGCTCCCAGAGGCTGAGAGGACAAGGAAGGAGGGGCTTGGCTGTAACCTCCCTTCTTCCCTCAGCTGTGGAGGGACAATGGGGAAACTGATATCTCCAGCAGAGCAGATCTGGGCTGGCTGGCACAGTAAGCATGCTGAGCCCAGACTAGCTTTCCAGTCCTTGCCCTCAGGAGTGCACAGGGAAATACCCAGTGGTGCTGCTCCTGCGGATGGAAGTGTTCCCCAAGGCACTCGCTCATCATCAGTCCAGGGTTTGGGTTGTAGTCTATTACCCACTCCCTGTGACCTTGAAGAAGCCCCATATTCTCTATGCCTCAGCTTCCTCATTCTGAATTGTGGGGGTGACTGTGTGGCCATTCAGAGCTGTGGTTAAGAGGAGAGCCAATGAGGCAGGTAGTAGAGGGAGGAAGGGCATTCCCAGCATGGCATTCCCAGCCTGGCGTGCATGGTGCAGGGTCTGCCATGGATGGGAAGCAGGCTGTGGGTACTGTTGTAGCAGCACCATGTCTGAAGTTCTTCATCTCCAGGACTGCCTCGTACCCCCTGTTACGGTGGTCCATACCCATTCCAGGTCTATGGAAAAGTATGGAGTCTTTGGGGAGCCCTGGAGATGCCATGGTGACCTCTCTTCTCTTCCGTCCTGCCTGTCTGATTGTCAGATTCTCAGGAAGGAGGAAGACTGCTGAGAAGGGAGTGGAGGTCAAGAGAAGGTCTGAGGGAGCCAGGCCTCTTCTCCCGGGGCCATGATAAAGCAGGCATGGCAGAGAGGCCCGAGGAGCACGGCATGTCTTTACTTTGGAAGGGAGAGGACAAGGTACAGCGTGCCCTGAGTTGGACCACTGGTGGAGACCCAGAAGCAGGTGGACAGAGCAAGTGTCTGGGAGGACACCAGGGCCATATACTGCCCAAAGCCTCATGCCTCACTAGACTTACTAAGCTCCTGTGTCTTCAAGTCCTGAGCCCACGCCCCCAGAGGCTTACACTATCCCTTCTGCATTTTCTTCCAGCTACCATTGGAGGCCACAGGCAAACACCAGGAGCCTGGACTTTAGGAGTCATTGCTGCTCTCACTGTCTCCTGAGACCCTGCCCTGTCTCCACCTTGCCTTCACCCAGACCCTGCCTCCGGCCCACTGCTCTGGACGGCCCTGTTTGCTGCCGGACCCTGGCATGTCAAGGCCTGGCCTGCACTTGCCTGCCCAGCCCGCGGAACCCCAGCGGCCCCGCGAGCTAGGATGAGGGGCCAGGCTGCCGCCCCGGGCCCCATCTGGATCCTTGCTCCACTCCTGCTGCTACTACTGCTGCTGGGGCGCCGGGCGCGTGCTGCCTCTGGGGCAGACATAGGGCCTGGGGCGGAGCAGTGCACCACGCTGGTGCAGGGCAAGTTCTTTGGCTACTTCTCGGCAGCTGCTGTGTTCCCGGCCAACGCTTCACGCTGCTCTTGGACCCTTCGCAACCCGGACCCTCGTCGCTACACGCTCTACATGAAGGTTTCCAAGGCACCTGCACCCTGCAGCGGTCCTGGCCGCGTCCGTACCTACCAGTTCGACTCCTTCCTGGAGTCCACGCGGACCTACCTGGGTGTGGAGAGCTTTGACGAAGTTCTGCGGCTCTGCGATCCTTCTGCACCCCTTGCCTTCCTGCAGGCCAGCAAGCAGTTTCTACAAATGCAACGCCAACAGCCACCCCAAGATGGTGACCTTGGTCCCCGGGGAGGGTTTCCAAACTCTGGTGACGACTTCTCTGTGGAGTACCTGGTCGTGGGCAATCGCAACCCCAGCCATGCTGCCTGTCAGATGCTGTGCCGCTGGCTGGATGCCTGTCTAGCTGGCAGCCGCAGCTCGCACCCCTGTGGCATCATGCAGACTCCCTGTGCCTGCCTGGGTGGAGATGCTGGAGACCCTGCTTCCAGCCCTTTGGTCCCACGTGGGGATGTCTGCTTGAGGGACGGCGTAGCAGGTGGCCCTGAGAACTGCCTCACCAGCCTGACCCAGGATCGGGGTGGGCACGGCTCAGCAGGTGAGTGGTGGAAAGGGGACTCTGTACAGTGTGGCAGCAGAGGGAATGAGGGCATGGGGGAAAGTGCGGTCCCCAAGGCCAGAGTCTAGCCAGCATTACCTTTGTCATCTGGGTTGAGAGACCACGCATAGAGTTCAAGTTCACGGATGACTCCCTGTTCCCAGGGTAGGAAGCCTAGCTAGCCCACATAGGGTCGCAGGTGAATGAAGGAAGGAAGAAATGATCAGTAACCAGTTACTTCCTCAGTTTAAACCCTCCCACTGCAGGAGGACACTACTTAGCCTCAACGACATTTCCAACCATCCCAAGGCTCTGGGAGCTGGTGCCTGGGGACTGAAGTGGAGGTTGTTGCTCCCCCAGGGTAGAACATGGGAGCACTATAGGCAGTATTCATAGGGCTGTTTCCACTAGGTAAGGTTTTGGGGTTCAGTGTAGCATGTCCACAGCAGCTGCCGCTGAGGTGTGGTAATGAAGCAGGGGCAAAAGTGCTATCTTGGTCTTGTGACTACAGGAAAGAGGATGACATCCCACCCAACAGTATATAACCATCTTAGGCAGAGCCAGGGTGTCAAGGACACCCAGAAGCCATTGTTGAAGGAGCCACTATCCTAATTCAAAGCTAGAGAGGTCCCAAGGGCTGGAGACCCGAGGGCAGTGGTCCTTGGGGAAGATGACAGGACCTAGCCTGATGGGGATGGGTGGGGTTGACAAGTAGTCTTGGAGCTATCGTGTCTTTGTGAGTGTCCTGTCCACTACTGAGGTAGGGTGGGTCCTGTCTGCTGTGACCTGGGAGAAAGAGAGGTAGGGGCCTCCAAGATTTGAGCTGGAGACCGGCAAGGGGACTTTGAGGTGTGAGAAGCCAAGACTGTTTCCCACCTGGTGTGCAGGGTCAAGGCAAGGCCTAGCTGAGAGGACTTGATGCCAGGAGGGCCAGAGTGGGATGGTGATGCCCTTGGAGTATTTCTGAGACCATGAGGTCATGCAAGCTGCAAAGGAATTTTCCAACCCTGAGCACATTCTGGTCAAAGCCCTGTGGCAAGCCTCGGGTCAGGACCTCTGTGAAACTAAGACTGAGCTGACCTCTTCAGGGTCCGCAGAGGGCATTCTGCACGCCTCATGTATCGTGGGAAGGGGGTGGAGGACCAGCCTTCCTGCTGGGTAAGCTGGAGGTCATTGTGACCTTGACAAGGGCAGGTTTCATTGTGTGGCCGGAATGGGAGTGGGCCCAAAGGGAACCCTGGAAGAATGGAGTGCTCACTGGAGGACTAGAGAAACTGGGTGGGAGGATAGGGCCAGCTGTCACAAATGGAGCTGGCCACGTACCCTGCTTTACCATGCCCCATCATTTAACTGCCCTGGGCCTTGGTTCCTTCAGCTGCAAAATGCTTCTCGGGGTTGCACCATCTCTTTTGGTTCTATCTGTCTCTGGCTGGGGCCACAATCATACCCCTTGGGCAGGAGCCTGTCCTCTGTGGCATATTAGGGCAGCTACTATGCCAGGGAGCTTCTGAATGCTGCTCCAAGCACCTTGGCACAGCTGCCAGGAGCCAAGATCTTTGGGACTGGTGTGATAGATGTTGGAGGCACCAAAGGAGGTGCTTGTGTGCTGTGATGCTGAAGGAAGTGTTGACCTGCATTTATTTCCATTTCCTGAGGACCTACTATGTGAGGGCCTTGTTGTGGAGTGGCCGGGCCTCTCTGTGGAGTGTTTATATGACCTTGAGAACAGGAGGACTTTGGGACTTAGTGCAAAGGATTGATGTATCTGGGCTTCTCACGGGAGCTGGGATAGGAAGGTGGCTGATGTCGGCCTGGTCAGGGTGCAATGGGAAGGGGGGGAGAGGAGGGCCTTTGGTGCTGCAGATGGACTGTGGATGAAAGGGTGTGGGTGTGGAGGAAGGAAGAGCAAGTGTGGCTTCCAGGATCTTGTCAGGAATGAGGACATCTATATAGGACAAAGGGAGCAAGACTGCAAGACGCAGCTTGAGGGCGATTCTGGGGTCAGGGTAGGACTGGACGCTGAGATGCTTGTGACATAGGTCATGGAGTATATGAGCACAGCCTGGTGAAAGAGGACAGACCCAGACTGGAGCAGTGGCCTTGGAACCCCACTTTGGAGCCTTGGGCCTGACCCTGGACCACCTGTGTTGCTAGGCCAGCCCCTCAGCTCTCCTCCCTGGAGGACTGAGAATGCATCTTCTGTCTCTGTGAGAAGTGGGATGAAGCCGCCAATGATGAAGAATCGGTGTCCTTGTTTATAGCTCAGCAAACTCCTGGGGCCTAGGCATAGAGGCAGGCAGACAGGGGTGTATGCAAGTTGAGCTTGTGCAGTTTGGGCTATGAGTCCGGATTCCAACAATGTCGGCAAGTAGTACTCAGAGGCAGGCAAGAGGTGTATGTGCATGAGTGTACATGTTTGTATTATACACGTGTGTGTTCAGGTACAGTACACTGTGTACACACATGCACATGTATGCATATGTGATGGTGGCTGCACCCACGTATGTATAACATATGTGGTTCGTGTTGCACACATGAGCTCATGTGTGGACATGCATGACACGTGGAAACCTATTGGTATACTGATTGTGTTTGCAATTTTTTGCATATGTGTGTGCACTCTCTCACATGTATGTGTCGTCACTGTGTGAGCCCACACATGCCCTTCTTTATTGCAAGGCAGACCTCTGTGTATGAATGAGTGCATGTAAACATGTAACACATTGTATTCATGCTTCAACCCATGCAAAAAAAATTGTATGTGTACACTTATGAACACGAGTGTTCTTGCGGCACATTGTGGCTGTGGGTGTATGTATGTGTCCGCAGTATATATGGATTGTGCATTGAGCATGTATGTTTGTGTGTGTGTGTGGTGAATGTGTGCTTGTGTATCCAGGGTAACCTCCATCTGTTTGATTTGCAAAGCCTGCTGGTCTGTTGGAAGATGGTTTGGAGAGCACAGAGACCCGGCTCCAGCATATGAGG
The DNA here is from genome assembly GCF_037038515.1 of Microtus pennsylvanicus. NCBI lineage: Eukaryota > Metazoa > Chordata > Mammalia > Rodentia > Cricetidae > Microtus > Microtus pennsylvanicus. The sequence goes on from NC_134580.1 coordinate 3,429,303, forward strand.
CAGGGAGCGTTCCTGTGTAGGGTAGACCATGGCCACCCATGATCAGATCCTGGCTGTGGGAGGGGAAGGAGGCCGGTAGTGACAGCAGCGGCTGCTTGGTCACTGAGTGCTGGGTATTCTGGAAGGGTCACATATGGATGCGTCCCCCATTCACATGGCCATGAGTCAGGCCCCAGCCGAGGCTGTCCCTGCCTTGCTCACACCTTCACAGCGTCTGTGCTTCCCTGGGATGCTCTCCCTAGACCCTCCTAAACAATGATCTTTCCTGGAGCCCTGCTTATGTGTGTCCAGTGAGGCACTTAACCCTTTCTTCCCTCTCAGACAAGTATCACTTCCAAACATGCCGTGTAACTCCCCCAGTGGGCCTCTTGCTCACTATCTGTTTGTGTTAAGATGTGAGCCCAACAGATGATGGGCATGTGCCACATTCGCTAACACTTCCTTCGTGTGGAGGACAGAACCAGGCTCCAAACAGGCACTCAGTACATGCTTGTGAAATCAGGCCCAGTGATATCAGGGTGGGTCAGGTCACACAGCAGACAAGTGGGTGGTGTCATGTGCACTGAGCTCTGCTTTGGGTGGTGGCAGTGGCTAAGGACGCACAAGAGATGGATAACTCTTTAGCAGAGAGGAAGCTGTGCCAGGATGTGCAGTGGATGTCCTGTTCTTACCTACTATGTGCACCAGGCCTTCACCCTCCTTGTCTTTGGGAGCAGGCAAGCCTGGACACCCATCCCCTCCTAAGACAGGCAGCGTGTAGCTGAACCGGGGAGCCAGCAGGCAGCCCACTGAGCGTGTGGCCCATTTTCAGTCCTGTCCTTCCACCAGGCCTGTCCAAATGCCACATGGCCGTGTCACGCGTTGGATTCTGTAAGCACTCCTCGGGCTAGGGCAACTGTCCCTGCTGCCCAGTCTCTCTGAGGCTGCCAGACTCTGGCACCCACCCTGATCTCGCACAATCTTCAGCTCCCTGTCTCTCTGTTTCCTCCCTCATCTCTCTCCCATCTCTGCCTCTGGTGAGATGGACCGTTTCTCTCAAGGGTTGCTTTAAATATTCATGTTTTAATTAAAGAATATTACAGAAGTGACGTGTAAGATAATGAAAAAAGCAACATTCTGGGTGTGGGAGCCTGTGCGTTCCTGTGAGAATGTGTACCTATGTGTCTCTTTGTGTCTCTCTGTGTCGTTGTGTGTGGTTCCCATATCCTGTGAACACCTAAGTATGACTCATAAACCCCTGTATGTCCCTGTGAGTGTCTTGTGTCTGAGTCCCTGTGGGTGTGTCTCCATGAGTCCCTTGTGCCCTGTGAGCCCTTGTGAGAGCGTCCCTATGAATGTGTCCATGTGAGCATGAGGCCCTGTCTCTGTGTGTGCCTGTGTGAGGCCCTATGAGTCTCTGTGAAGGTGTTCTCATGAGTCCCTGTGAATGTTTCCTGTGTGTCCCTGTGTGTCCCTGTGTGTCTTCAATCATCTTTGTATGTTCCTGTGTGAATATACCTATGAGTTCCCATGTGTTTTCATAAGTGTGTCCCTGCGTTTCCCTGTGAGTATCCTTGAGCATATGTCTCTATGAGTGTGTACCTGTGAGTGTATCTCTGTGTCCATGTGTGTATTGCTGTGTGTATTTGGGCATACATGTGTGGGGTAGAAGGCTGGATTGAATCTGCATATCAGGATGTGTACACATGCTAACTTGTCTGGGGGGCCTGGAGTGCTTGGGGGCTCATGTCTTTCCCATAGACTAGGGCTGGTCTCCTCATTGTGTGTGCAGCCCTGATCCTACTTGGCCAGTGATCCCCCAATCTCTGTGAGGCTCAATCCCCACAAGACACCCAAGAAGAGGGGAGGCAGCCGGGCGATGGTGGCGCACGCCTTTAATCCCAGCACTCGGGAGGCAGAGGCAGGTGGATCTCTGTGAGTTCGAGACCAGCCTGGTCTATAGAGCTAGTTCCAGGACAGGCTCCAAAGCCACAGAGAAACCCTGTCTTGAAAAAAAAAAAGAAGAAGAAGAAGAAGAAGAAGAGGGGAGGCATCATATGGAAGTAGGGGCTGGGCTTGGGGAGAACCCCTAGTTGTGGTTTGGGATGCAGTGGAGTTGTGGGGTGCTAGAGAGGCACCAGGGTCCACCATGGAGATTCTGGTGCCATCTTGGCAGTGTAAGTGGCTCTATTTGTGTGTGTGTGTGTGTGTGTGTGTGTGTGTTTATGTATAAATTTTAGAGAAATCCAGAAAACTGGCTTCAATGTGCATCACAGACAATACTTCTAGAAGTAAAGAACAAGACAAGGCCCTGTGGAAATGCTGGGTGTGTCACCATCACCCACGGGGAAATTCCCATGTGCCTTAGCTCTTACTGTGTCACCTGCCTCAGCTCAGTGCCAGATCTGCAAGAAGTCCTTGTGACCTAAATTGGGTCATGCTTCCCACACTGAAGGGAGGGTCAGCAGCCTCTCTGATAACTGAGGACAGAGGCCACTTGTCTAAAGTCTCCAGCATGGACTAAACATTTTGGGCCTTTATATAAGATACCTTCTCAGGACAGGAAACATCAAGAATTCCAGCAGCAAGAATTCCCTACAGATGTGGCTTGCTTGATCTTCAAGTGCCTTGGTTTCCCCGCTGAGAACTGGGGTTAGAACAGTACTCATTGGTAGAGCCTGCCTGAGGCCTAAAGGAGGCTGTGCAGCGATGGGATCAGGGAGGTCAGTGCTTCACAGAGGACAGTGAACTTGGCGACTCGGTCTGTCTTGGGATCCGACTGCCCTTTTGTGGCCTGATGGTTGCTGGCAGCCTGCAGATGGTGGCTGAGTCAGGACCTGCCGGGTGAAGGAAGGGCTGTGGAGGAACTATGTGGACAGGTTCCTCAGCATTCCCTGTTCTGTCCTTGGTGTCTCCCTTGTTCCTGGTCCAGGAGGTCTAGACCTAGCTGTTGGTACCAGTGCCTAAGCACTTCATGATAGTCTTGCTCCAGCTGGGTCCCTGGAGAGGCAGGGGTCTTGCTAGCTGCCTGGGCAGGGACTGTCCCTGGACCTGCCACGAGAATCTGGAAAGCTGAGTGGCATTGTAGATGAACCAATCTGCTGCTCAGCCTGCTGGAGTAGGGGTCCATCTGCTGGAAGAAGATGGAAGTGCATGCTTCCCTTCCTCCAAAGGAGATCCCTGGGACTCCGGAGAGACTGGCTGGGGGAAGGGATCTCCTTCCTTCCCCCATTTCAGACCACTTGGGGTGCAGGATCAGGGGAACCCACTACCCTCAAACCAGGACATTAGGGTGGAAAGGGTACCGGAGCCCCCTCACTGCACACCCTCCCTCCTGGGTGGCCAGCCTGCCTGGCCAATAATTGGCTCTATTCATGCCTGTAATGAGATGGAAATGAGGCCGCCAGACAGAGGGAGCATTGAGCAGGGGAGAATGACAGCTTCTTTCCGGGCCTGGAGGGGCAGCCCACCCCGGAGCCCTGCCTGCTCCTTCGCTGCCCCCTTGTGCCCACACAGCCCCGACGCACCTCTGTGTCCCCCGGTGCCCCTCACTTCGGCCCCAGGACTTCTTCCTTCATAATGCTCCCTCTGGCATGAATGCTTTCAGTCTGGGCAAACATTTATCGTGTCAGCTGTGTGTGAGGACACACATTAAAAATGAAAATGATAATAAAAACAGCAGTTACCATTTTCTGAACATTCATTAGTGGAAGGAGTGTGGCCAGCATTGGGGAATCAGTATGTGGCTGAGATCAGGGCCCAGTCTGTGATGGAGGATCGGGGATCCGATGCCTAGGATCCTAGGTCTGTGATAACAACCAGGGATGAGTGTCACCGAGGTCAGATATTGGCCTGTGACCAGGGCAAGGAATCAGTATATGTCTAGGATCAGGGATTAGTATACTACCAGAATGAGGACTCAATGTATGAATAGGGTTAGGAATCCACATGTGGCCTGGATCAGGGTTCGGTGGGACCAGAGTCAGGGCTGGGCCAGAGGAGGGCATCCATCCTCTCCCCCAGCTTCTGATATGCCCCACCTCTTCTCTCCCCTCCCCCTCCCACATCTTCACCACCTGGGTCACCAAGGTAACCAGCCCCGAAATAGTGGGTGTTTTGGCAGCTGAGGCCTAACCTGGGTCTATCCTGAAAGGCTGTGTGCTGCAGCAGTTGCCATGGGAACTGAGTGGCATCCTCCGATTAGCCCAGCTTGGACACCCTCTCTCCCACCCACTGCCAGTTTTCACATCACTCAGGCTTCCTTGTGGGGGCTGGGCTGGAGCAGTGAGGGGGCACAGGAAGGATCCAGAACCCTGACCCCACCCTGGGCCTGATCAAAGACTTCCCGGCTCCTTTGTCTGGAATCATGAGACAGGAATGGCTGAGGCAGGTGAGATTCCTGAGGCCAGAAAGCTGGGCCCTGGTTGGTCCTGGCAGGTGGCCTTCCTGGGGCTGGTGGGTGGGGCAGAGATCTGGAATCCTATTTGGTTCAAGACCTGGAGTCTGACCTGGTTGAGAGCTGCTCCTGCTTGTCCTGAGTTAGAGCATGTGACCAGCAGCCTCAGAGCGGCCACCTGGGCCCTGTCTGTGGACAGCTGCTGTCCTGCCCTACCTATGATGCACGTGAGGCTGTGCTGGAGACGCTCTGCCCTCTCGCTCTCAACTTTGTCTTGGTGAGGGTGTCACTTCTTACCTTTCCGTATCCTTGCTGTGCCCTTGCCCCCACCCTTGGAGCTCTGAAGCCAAGATGGCTTTGAGACAGGATCCACCGTGCTTAAAACCATTACTCAGATCTTGAAACCCTGACTCCCTAGGTCAACACCTGGGCAGACTGGGTTTTGGGGTCTCTATAACAGGCACAGGGGCATGGAAGATGGTCCTTCCCAACCTACCCATCTCAGAAGGGTGAGCCCCCACCAAAGAGCCGCTTACTCCCTGGGAACCCAGCGCCCCCTGCTGGTGCAGCCAAGCAGAGCCGAGGGGAGAGGCAGGCTCTGGCTGCGGTTCTTTCCAAACCCTGGAAGTTGACTGTCCTTGAGGATGATAATGCCGAGGTCCACGGAGCCATCAGGTGGGACTGCTCTGGGACCCTTCACCTCTGAGTTCTCACCTCACGAGATGGGGCCTCTTCCTTCCCATCACTACTTAAGCCTGATGTAGCCATGAGTGTCCTGGACTTATTTATCCTCACCTTGCTTAGTAGGTGGGCAGATCTAAGGAAGGTTTCTGGGCTACCAGTTATGGGAGTGGCTACTCTCTACCTCATGCTCTGGAGTGGAAATGTGGGGGACTTCGCAGGTTCTCACATAGACAGGAATGTGAGGAAATAATCTCAGGCGTTTGAGCGCCCTGGGGAGGCTGGATCTGTGTGTTTCTGAATGGCAGCCTACACTGGTCTCCAGGCCTCACACTGTAGGGAGCATGGGTGGGCAGGAGCTGACAGTCTACTCAGCAAGGCAGCCCTGAACATCAGTGTGTATTTGTCCCAGACCTACCAAGGACCCTCTGGCTCGGAGGTGACACAAGCTCTCTAGAAGGAGCCCTGACCTAGGGGCAAAGTTCCCCATGGCTTCGCCCTGCCTTGCCATCTTCCCATCCAGACCTGACCTCTGCTTACGCTTTCAAAACCCACAACCACCTCTTCTGGTCTCCGCTGGACCCCAAAGATGGCAGGACCCGAGTCTCACTCTTGTTCCCTCAGGTGGCTGGAAACTGTGGTCCTTGTGGGGTGAATGTACGCGGGACTGCGGTGGAGGTCTGCAAACTCGAACCCGTACCTGCTTGCCCACCCCTGGAGTGGAGGGCGGAGGCTGTGAGGGCGTTCTGGAAGAAGGGCGTCTGTGCAACCGCAAGGCCTGTGGCCGTGAGTGGGCAGGGCATGGGTGGGGCTGGCGTGGTGGGCGAGACCAAGCCTGGAAGGTTTAGGGTAGGGACCCTAGGCTAGGGCTTCAATGGGAAGAAGGTGGGCGGGGCTTTGAAGAGCTGACAGTGATTGGGGCCCTGGTTGCTTAGAGGCGGAGATTTGACCCAGGAGGAAGCAGGGTACCTGGAGCTACGTGGGACTAAATAAGGCTTCCTTATCAGATGGGGGTTGGGATTCTTGAGGCTGCCCCGCAAGCGCGCTGCAGCCAAGCCAGTCAGCTCCAGCAGGATAAGCCTCCGGGATGTATTTCTCTAATAAGGCTTTCTAATGACCTCATGCATTTTTTAGCTGCTTCCATAAAGTTAAATCAAGTTCTAATGAGACTGTCACTCTTCAGGTTTTGTTTTGGTTCGTTGGATGCACGTTCCTGAGGAGACAGTCTTCTCAGGAGCCTGGGGAGGCCCATGCGTATCTCATAGGGAGGAAGGGATGGGATGTTGGGTAGGAGGAGGCAGGAGACACTCTAAGGGGTTGTCCTTCCTGTGGTCCTGTAGGGACTTCACAAAGGGGCCCATAGTGAGCTGAAGAGTTGGTGCCATGGATGGGGTCCCCCACTTGTCCGTTGGGGTTAAATTGCTCTGATGATAGTAGCTGGCCTCCTGTGGCCAAGGGCAGAGGGAATCACACGGGGATGCTGACCTGAACCCATCCCACAGCCACTGGGCGCACCAGCTCACGGAGTCAGTCTCTGCGGTCCACTGATGCCCGGCGGCGTGAGGAGTTCGGAGATGAGCTGCAGCAGTTTGGGTTCCCATCCCCCCAGACTGGTGAGCTGGCAGGATGGGTAGGACTGGCCTACACACAGCCCTAGGCGGGGAGAGGGGGAGACAGCTGGCTTCTGGGGCCAGGTTAGTAATGGCTACTAGTTGCCAATAATAATTCTAATAGCTTATTGCTCATCTCTTCTAGTTGGTGCCAGACTCCTGCTCCATGCAGACTGGCTTAGGGAGCAGATAGGAGAATAGAAGCCTGCCCCAGCCAGACCCAGACCCTGGGGCTTCCAGCCATTGGGGAAAATAGGCTATCTTGAGACACGGGCCCCAGCCCGTGGTCTGTTACCCCACAGCAAGGTCCTGCCTCCCCAAGTGGGCCTCCAAATCTGGCGCCGCCTTATGGGAGGGGGCATGGCAGGCCCATGATGCTGCAGGGCTGGACCCACAGGTGACCCAGCAGCCGAGGAGTGGTCCCCATGGAGCGTGTGCTCCAGCACCTGCGGCGAGGGCTGGCAGACCCGCACCCGCTTCTGCGTGTCATCCTCCTACAGCACTCAGTGCAGTGGGCCTCTGAGGGAGCAGCGGCTCTGCAACAACTCGGCCGTGTGTCCAGGTGGGTGGAGCCGAGCACGGGGCGGGGCTTGGGGTGGCAGGGTGGGGCCTCTGGGCTGGGGAACAGCCCGATGGCTTCCCATCTCGCTCCACAGTGCACGGGGCCTGGGATGAGTGGTCACCGTGGAGCCTCTGCTCCAGTACCTGTGGCCGTGGCTTCCGTGACCGCACACGCACCTGCAGGCCCCCGCAGTTTGGAGGCAACCCCTGTGAGGGTCCCGAGAAGCAAACGAAGTTCTGCAATATTGCCTTGTGCCCTGGTAGGTGAGAGGGAGTGCGTGGCTGGGGGTTGGGGATGGGCCCAGCAGGCACTGGCCCATCCAGGGACCCAACTTGACCCATTTCAGGTTCACCTCAGGGTGCTGAGGGGTTAAAAATTCAGACTATGCTAGGTTGAAGTGGGACCTTGTGGCATTCCTTCCGCAATCCCAGGTGGGTGTTTTAGTGTGTCTCAGGCCAGGCCTTGGGGTGCTGGATATTCACACCAGCTTCCTGTTCCCTTCTTCCCCCGGGCCGGGCAGTGGACGGAAACTGGAATGAATGGTCTAGCTGGAGCACCTGCTCCGCCAGTTGCTCCCAAGGCCGCCAGCAGCGGACTCGAGAGTGCAATGGTCCTTCCTACGGAGGCGCTGAGTGCCAGGGCCACTGGGTGGAAACTCGAGACTGCTTCCTGCAGCAGTGCCCAGGTCAGGACGCCCTCGCGGGGCTCAGGGAAAGGGCAGTGGGTATAGGGTGGAAACGGGGGCATTAGGATGCGGGTTAGGGTATTAGCATGGAAGTACAGGGTGGTGGAGGTGGGCTTGGGGTACAGGGTAGTGTGGTGTTCAGGTCAGGGTGCTGGCTAGGGTGTCAGAGTCGAAGTACAGGATGGAAATGGTAGGGACAGTGCAGTTCAGAGTGGTGGGGTTGGCTGAAGGGTTAGTCAGGTGGAGCAGTGGAGTCGTGGTCAGGTGGCAGGGTTCAGCTGCATGTGCCACCTGACTTCTTTTTGAGTCAAGCTGGTTTCAGACCTCTCTCTCCTCCATTGATCTCAGTTTTCTGCCTCCTCATGGTCCTGCCCCAACACTCCTGGGGCTTTTTTCCTCGTCTCATCTGAGTACTGTTTCTTTATGTCCCCCTGGCCCTTGGCCCCACTTCCCTACTGATCCTGGGTCCCACCTCTGCTTCCTGTCACCTGTGTCCTATGTTTGGCCACCCTTGCAGTGGACGGCAAGTGGCAGGCCTGGGCGTCGTGGGGCAGCTGCAGCGTCACATGTGGGGGTGGCAGTCAGCGACGGGAGCGCGTCTGCTCCGGGCCTTTCTTCGGGGGAGCCGCCTGCCAGGGCCCCCAGGATGAGTACCGACAGTGTGGTGCCCAGCGATGTCCTGGTGAGAGCCTTCCCACTTGCATACAAGCTCAGAGGGACCGGGAACAACTGAATGTCAAGGCCCCTCATCCCAAACCCTGTTCGCCTCACTGTCTGGCCCCTCGCAGAGCCCCATGAAATTTGTGATGAAGACAACTTTGGGGCCGTGGTCTGGAAGGAGACCCCAGCTGGGGAGGTGGCTGCAGTCCGGTGTCCCCGCAATGCCACAGGTAAAAATGGTGGTCTGAGAGACCCTGCTCTGTCTCTATACAGCTGCCCTCACAGACTTGGTCTGAGACCTACAGCTCATGCAGCCCTTGGGTGTGCTCATGCCAGATGGCACCAGATGGGACATCATGGCAGCCATTGTGTCTTGAGTTCACAAGGGTCAGGGCACATGCCGTGGTCTCTTCTTGAGAGGTCCCTTTGAGCATAGACAGCTCTGTGAACCTGATGCCATTGCCCCTGTACTGGTGGGAAGCAGGCATAGGGCAATCAGCATACCTACCGTGGGCTTGCATTCTGTAGGAGAGAACACAGGTAGTAGTTATAGTCCCATGTCATCCCTCAAGACTGATGGGGTACTTTCAGAGGCTATGAAAAGCGGGTGGACTCCATAGAGAAGAGACCTTCCCACCCACAGGCATTGGTCTTCTTCACTTGGTTTGAAAGAGTGTGAGTAGTTTTCATAGCTGGGAGGTCACAGGGAAGGAGGTTGGGAAGCCAGTTCAAACCCCAGCTGTGCCCTTGTTTGCTATATTGCTTTGGGAAGTGACTTAGTTTTCTCTGAGCTTCAGTTTTCTCTTCCATGAAATGAGGACTTCAGGTGATCCTTTGCGTTGGGCTGCTGTGGGCAGTGGGTGAAGTGACCAAGTACGTGCAGGGGAGGTGATAGGCGCTGAATATTGCGAGCCATGCCTGCTCTCCCTATCCTTGGTTACACTGTCTTGCTGGCTTATTGCAAACCCCGAGAAACAGCGAAAGACAGCGCCCATCCCTCACAGTGTCCTTCCCTGGTCTTTCTCTACCTTCATAGTCACTGCCTTTCCCTTGTTGTTGCTCCTGTCTAAGTTCGTAGCCCAGACTTCTGTGTCAGGCACTCTATGGCTCCTATCTGGTGATAGGGCTGGAACCATTCCATGTAGCTGTCACCATGTATTTATTTACTCGGCTGTCCCTGCTCAGAAATCTTTCTGGGGGTCCTCTGAGAGCGAGCTTGTGTTTCAGGCTGTTGATTTTTGATACCAAGTAGCCCCAGGAGGCTGCATCAGTGTCCAGGGGCCAGTAAAGTCCCTGAAGACCTGTTCATGTGCCAGGACATGGTAAGGGGCTAGAGAACAGCTGTCCCTAAGTCTCTAGATTGCAAGACTCCAAGAGAGGTTCTGGCTGAACCCAGAAGCCACTGCTTAGCTGAGGATCCCACCTCCACCCAGCAAAGTTCCTGAAGTTCTGGTGCCTGCTGCTCTCCAGGTCTCCAGGGATCTAGAGTAGGACTGAAGTATGTAGCACATAGGCTTGCCTTGAGGTCGCTAGGGTCCCAAACAGAACACTCCTGCCTGAGAGTTGTGGGTGGGACCCCAGAGCTCCTTGGTGAGCAGTCATATGAGGAGTAGAGTTTCCCCAGGCCTCATCCTGCGCCGCTGTGAGCTGGACGAGGAAGGCATCGCCTACTGGGAGCCTCCTACCTACATCCGCTGCGTCTCTATCGACTACCGGAACATCCAAATGATGGTGAGGCCAGCCCCAGGGGCTCTGGGAAACGTCCCCACTCTTTGAATGTGAGGTTGGGGCTGTGGGGGCCTCCAGGCATCAAAGCCCCTGGCCCCCACCTGCCTGTGACCTGCAGCAGTGACAGCATCCAGCCCTCTCCATCTCCCTAGACCCGAGAGCATCTGGCCAAGGCTCAGCGTGGGTTGCCAGGGGAGGGAGTCTCGGAGGTCATCCAGACCCTGCTGGAGATCTCGCAGGACGGCACCAGCTACAGCGGCGACCTGCTCTCCACCATTGATGTCCTGAGGAACATGACAGAGATATTCCGCAGGGCCTACTACAGCCCCACACCCGGGGATGTGCAGGTGACTCCCAGGGGCAACCTCAAAGGAGAAAACTTGAGGAAATATCAGAGGAACCAACCCAGATTCCAGTCAGACTAAGTCCCAGTGTCGAGTGTGGGTGGGGCTGTGACCCCACCATGAGAGTGAGCTTTAAACATGATTGGTTACATGCTGAATCCTGACCTGGACATAGGATAATATCTGATCCAGATTATATACTGAGTCCCAATCCAGTTTGCATACTGAGTCCTGATCCTGGTCACAATGACCTCTGACCCTGATGATAGACTGAACCCTATCCGTGGTCAAAGACTGAGCCTTGATCCAGACCGTACTAGTTATGGATTAAGTCATCATCCTGGATCCTTTTCACACACTGAGCCCTGTCCCTGCTCACACACCAAGCCCTGGCCTTGGTCACATATAAGTCCAGACCCTGAGCACACACTGAGCCTTGATCTGATTCTGGCTATGCTTTGTGCTCTGACCCTGGTCCCACACAGCTTGGATCCTGGTCACAGACTGAGTCCTGATTTTGGTCATTTACTGAGCCCTGGTTCTAGTCTAAACTGAGCCCTCGTCCTAGGCCTAGGCTGAGCTGTGATCTCCATCACACACTGATGCCTGTTCCCTTTCCCTGGCCCTTCCTATTTCTAGAACTTTGTCCAGATCATCAGCAACCTGCTGGCGGAGGAGAACCGGGACAAGTGGGAGGAGGCGCAGTTGGTATGTGTGGAGGTCTGGAGCCCCCGTGTTAGCCACGGGATCAGGATAGGGGCAGGCAGCTCTAGGCCTCCTAATCCCAGGCCAGTCATGGTAGGGCCTGGCTTTGGTAGACTTTGTTTCTTCATCCATGAAAGGACAGTGGCTCTTCCCTGGGGCTGAATGAGGAGAACAGGAACTTTTGTTAACATCACTAAGCACGTCCAGAAGAGGGGGTGTGGTGACTCTCCCCAACCGCTCTCCTCCTTCCAGCTGACCTCAAACCTCTTATCACACTAACCCCAAGGCAGTAGCCCTCATGGTGGGTATTTGGAACACTTTTCCTTCCTACAGTGTAGGAGCCCCTGCCATGTGCCCAGCAGCAGCTCTGGGCCTCTGAGCTTGTGGGTAAAATGCAAATGGGCACTCAGAGGTCAGCAGCCTGCTACCCTGCTTTGCAAGGGAATGACCCATAGGGCCCAGAAATAAAAGAGACCTCAGAGGAGGGGAGGAGGCAGGAGGACAAGGGAGGGCACAGGCACCGCCCCCTCAGCTTGAGCTCCTCCACTTTTCCCTACCCCAGATGGGTCCCAATGCCAAGGAGCTCTTCCGGCTCGTGGAGGACTTTGTGGATGTCATCGGCTTCCGCATGAAGGATTTGAGGGATGCCTACCAGGTGACCGACAATCTGGGTAAGCTCCCCCCGTGGCCTGGTTCCATGCTTCTGGGTTTCTGCCTTATTTCTCTCATCTGTAAGGAAGCAATGATCCCACCCTTCTGCAGCCTCTGATTGGCATTACTCACTAGCCTGGGGCTTTGGTCAAGTTCAGAGGGTTCCTATCAGGAGTGCTTTGGGACCTGCTCTGCATCCCCCTGAGGATGTGATCCAGCCTCCCACTCTGAGTCTTCATCTTCACTAGTGCCCACTCTTCCAGCATGAGGCCCCTGTCCTCTAGCCTTGGAGTCCCCACTCTGCCCTAGACTGACACCTGTCTCCTCTCTAATTCTCTCCCCTACCTCCACCTCCACCAGGTCAGACTGGCCCTTTGCATTTCAGGCTGACTTTACCCTTCTTCGTCACTGGGCCTCTTCCTTACCTGACCCTCCAGCCTAGGCCCCAGGCTCCATCGGCCTTCAGTGCCATGCCTTCCCCCAAGCTCCCAAAAGCTTCAGTGTCCATGTGAGCCTGAAATCCCAGGTCTCTAAAAGCCCAGCTCACAGGACCTAGGAGTCACATGTTTCTGCCTCTCTACCTCCCTGCCTTTCGCCCACAGGGCCATCTTTCAGAGGGTTGTGGTCACACTCATCTCTCCCTTTGCTTTCTGCCACTTCTAGATTCTTCCCTCCGTGCCCTCTCCTCTCCTTGGGATATGTCCCTCTTTTTCTTGTCCTCTGCAGAAGGCTTGTCTGGCTACTCTGTATGGGAACATCACCCCACTTTATTGCCACTATTGACAGGCCATGTCCCCATTCCGTGAGCACCCCAGAGGGCTCTGCTGCCCACACAATCTCCTCAGCACCTGTAATGGCCCTGTGTGCAGTTGGGACCAAAAATATGTGTCAAATGAGGTGGTGTGCTCATTCCCTGGGAAACTCGGCACTGAGAGCCAGCTGGGTGCTGACATTCAGAGGGAGGCTTGTCTCTGTTCCCATGGCCTCTGGTAAGGCAGGGGCATGCCGTCATGGTCCCAGGAGGGCAGGGCCAGGTGGGGAGGCTGCTGAACCTGGCCAGGCAGAGTCTGTGGGACAGAGCAAGTGGACACAAGGACCGTGCCTGGGGTGAATGGCCTGGAGCTCAGCAGCTCCCTCTCTCCCTCATCATTACAAGTAACCCCAGGCTGTGGCAGAAGTTGAAGGGTGGAGTGTGTACCCAGAGAGCATGGATGGAACTGGAAAAGCTACCTCACTTACTGGGGCCCTCCCTTTGTCTCTCAGCCCTGTCCCCTGGGCCCTTGGATCACTGGGCCAGTGCACATGCGCTGGAGGGAAGTGGGGTGGCAGGCAGGGAAGTCCTCCAGGATGTTCCCTGAGGTGGAGAAGGGACCGTCCTGCTGAGGTTGGTGCTAGGCTGGAGCCTGGTCCTGAGTGAGCTGGGAGAGCCCCCAGGGACTGGTCCGCTGCCTGGTGGAGGCTTGCCAGGCTGGGGTACAGGACAGTGGCATCCTACCTGACTACACTACCCAGAATTCTCCCTCCACACCTGCTGCTCCTCCCCCACCAAGGCCTCCCACCCAAATAGAGAGGTCTCATGCCTGAAGCTCAGTCACCCACCCTCCTTTATAGAGAAGAGTAGGTCTCAGAGCTGACTCATGACCCCAGTGAGGTAGGGGGATGGTGGGAACCAAGATGGCTGTCTAGCGCCTGTAGATCCTTCTGTGCCCACACCTTTTCCTGACCACGGTGGCTGAGTCTGAGCCTCGGTACTAACCAGGCCGCACAGAGCCTGGTCGGATCTGAATCACCGAGAATAAGATTTCCTATAGGGATTCTGGCCTGATGTCTCATACAGTCCCCACCAGCCAGCCCTAGGCTCTGGGGTTTTCGCTCATCTAGAGTAGAGGCCTGTGGAGGATCTAGTGCGTGTGGGGTCTACAGGAGCTCGTGTGTAACAGCAGCCTGGCCGTGTGGACCTTGCCCGCCCCTCGCCTCAGGAAACTTGTACTATCCTCCTGCTCCAAGGCCTGCTGCCTGGGTCCCAGCTGACTGCCACTCCAGGCGAGTGATGCTCTGTTTGTGTTGCTCTCCCCCGCCTTAGTGCTCAGCATCCACAAGCTTCCGGCCAGTGGGGCCACCGACATCAGCTTCCCTATGAAGGGCTGGCGTGCCACAGGAGACTGGGCCAAGGTGCCAGAGGACAGAGTCACCGTGTCCAAAAGTGTGTTTTCCACAGGGTTGGCAGGTGAGGCTTCCGAGTGGGATTGGCCTGTTAAGAACCAGGGTCCCAGAATCTGAGAATCGTCAACCTGGGATGTATCTTGTAGGGTTTTGCGTGTTGTCTCCAGTGACAGGGAGCATCCCTGGTATACCTCGTTATTCCTGAGGTCATCTCCGTGCAGGAGCCTCTTCCTTTCCTCCATAGGAGAGTGCCTGGGACACTAAGCCAGAAGTATAAGCAGACTGGAAGGGACTGGGTAGATCACACAACAAAGACATTGGTTCCCAGGGAAAGAAATGTATCTTGCTTCCCCATATCTCTTGTGGGGCCCCTTGGGGAGACTATCTAGTTCTCTCTACCCATGTAGATCCAGACTAGTACCCCAGATCCCAGGTGCACCTCAACATCTGTGGTGGAATAGACTTTCTCTTGTTGGTACCTTGGATGTGACCCACTAGATGGGACTGGGGGGACCATTGGGATGAGGTCCAGGCTACTGGGCAGTAGCAGGATTGGGGTAACACATGCTTCCTTCCAGAGGCCGATGACTCATCCGTGTTCGTGGTTGGTACTGTGCTCTACCGAAATTTGGGCAGTTTCCTGGCCCTGCAAAGGTAGGTGTCATGGGAAGGGCATAGCTAGCCTGGGTTCCTATAGGAGGTCAGGAAGAAGCTGGTGGCTTGGGCATGGTGGTGACTGGTAGTGTGGGACAAAGCACTCCACTGGGACGGAGGGCTGGGGTACAGGGCTGGCTCAGTGCCATTCCACACCCCTGACAGCCTTTGATGCTTTGATGTCCCCAGGAACACTACCGTCCTCAACTCTAAGGTCATCTCCGTGACTGTGAAGCCCCCACCCCGATCTCTGCTCACGCCCTTGGAGATCGAGTTTGCCCACATGTACAACGTGAGTGCTGCCCATATGCGTAGGTACACGGGCACTTCCATCAGTTCTGAGTGCATCCCTGCACATCCTTCTCGGGCACAGTCCAAGTGTTCTCATCTAAATTCCAAGTGGGGAAACCAAGTCTTAGAGTTAGGGACTCACCCAAGGCCACACAACGGGTTCACGTAGATAGTAAAATTCAACCCCTTTCGGACCTGCCCCCTGACTCTAGCCCACTCCAGACCCTGATCCCTGAAAGGGATCCGCTCGCAATTCCCTGTGCCCACGGCTTAGGATCCTCAGGAGCTGTGTGACAGGCCATCCACCCCAAACTAAGTCTCCAGACTCCCTTCCCAGTCCACACTGCTGAGAGCATGTGAGAGCCACCTTCTGCCAGAGTCAGGGCTGACCAGCAGGCCATGTCATTCAGGACATCTGGGATGGCCGTGCCAAGAGCATCCTTCCCAGATTCCCAGGACTCCAGCCCACTACTGCTGAGCAACCCTGGCAGGTCCCCAGCTCCAAGAATTCTTTAATGGGCACAAGGAAACCGGGGGCAGGAAAATCAGTCCTCTCCTATGACTTTTCAGAGACTAGAGCGGAGGCCCCTGCAACCCTTTGTTTCTGCTTCCCGGTGGGTTGAGGAAGAACCCCAGAGGAGCAAGGCGACAGTATAGTATCACTCAGCCAGAACATGGCAGTGCCAGGCCCCAGGCCTCAGACCAGAGGTGTGGGAAGCCTCAGGAAGAAACCAAACCTGTCCTTTCCTCCTGTGTGGCCTTGGGGGAGCTGCTTACCTTCTCTACGTCTTGGCTTCTTTCCCTTACCAAACAAGAACAAGTAACGCTCATGAATGCTCAGGGCGTGGAGCTACTGTGAGCATAAACAAGCCCCACCGTGGCCGCTCCCATCTCTCCAGTGCTGAGCCCAGTCAGTAGCCCTCTCGGGGATGGTGCCCTGCGATGCTCTCACGGTACTGCTTCCAGGACCAAGGACAGCAACAGCGCCTCTTCTCCTTAGGAGCATCTAGCCCCTTCCCCTTCAGACAGGGCTTTGTCCTTCAGCCCAGCTCTGTCATGGGGTCTGAACCAGAGAAGGCACAGGAACTGTTTGAAGCCATGTGTTGGGCATTGGTGGCGGGGAGGGGTTGTCAAGCCAGGTCTAACTAACTTTGATCCAGTCTTCTCTGCTTGAATTTAGTTTTTTACGTCACACGATGCAGTCTTGGGGGATGGCGCCAGCAGCATAGGTAGTGCCCCCATGAGTGTATTCAGTGACCCAGGCTATGACTAAAGGCGGCAGTGGTCCTGACTCCTCTCTCTCTCTCTTAGGGAACCACCAACCAGACTTGTATCCTGTGGGATGAGACAGATGGGTAAGTTCTTTGGGGCTTGGTGGCCTAAGGGCCCCCGGGGTAGCGGGAGAACTTGCAGTGTGGTCGGTTTTAGGCAGTGGTGCCACTGTTCCCTGGTCCCTTGCCCACAGGTACACCTGCATGGCTCTCCCCTTCTTTCTGTCCAGGTCTATGGCCAGCCATCCTTATTATTCTAGGGAAGTCCATGGCTCAGGGGAGGAGGGGCAGCAAGGTGTGTCCTAGCTAGATGCTGAAGTGGGGGCAAGCTGTCCTGTCCTAGGTTGGGTTTGGAACAGGTATTAAGCATTAAAAATCAGAAATGTGTCTGTGTGGACTAAAACAGCATCGGGGTTGAGGATCCCGAGACTCCAAATAATCAGTCAGGGCAAGGATCCCAGGTGTCTCTAGCAACATCGTATGACCCTGGACCCTGAATTCAGACTCTTTTCAAGTGCATAGGGGCATAAGCCTGCTCCAGGGCACTGTCACAGACTATAGCCTCGTGACTGGAGTAAGATCCCACGTGAAGTGACAGGGAAGTGAGAAGAAGCCTCCTGAGGGGGAGGAAGTATGTAGAAGGCTGGAATAGTGTTCACGGAAGCCAGGAAGGTCGCTGTGCTTGCAGTGAAGGTTTACAAACTGGAGGCCTGGTGGTGGGCTGTGCCCGTGGGCCTTGATGTGTGCTTAAGATGGTTTGGTTGGAAGAAGGTACAGAGACCTTGTTGTCTTCCCTGGGCCGAGTGCCATGAAAGCTCAAGTGGGCCCAGACACTGTCAGGTGTGTACCAAGCCCCAGTGCTGCGGGCTGTGTGGTGATGGACGTGTCCCAGGCAACAGGGATGGTCCCCCGAGTGACTGGCCTGGGAAAGGAAGAAGGTTCCCAGAGAGGTGCAGTCAGGGCACCAGCAGGAAAGCTTGAAAGGCTCAAGGAGTCTGGGAAAGCATGGACCGAAGGCATCATGGAGAGGCAATGGTAGGAAGCAGTGAACTGTTGTGTGGGAATAGTTATCTACCAGCCATCAAGTGACCGTGACCACTGGTGACTGTCCTGTGAGGTCCCAACCCTCATTTCTTCCATGCTAGGGAAGAGAAACAGTGCATAGTTTTTAAAAAAAAAAACTGGTCCAAACCAATGTCAAGTCCTGTCCTACACCAACAGGGTTCAGAAGGCTTTGCAGTAGTGTGGTACCTTTTTGAACAGGGACATGGTGGTCTCTGTATGTACATGTTGTGATTTCAACACAGAGTTCCAGCAAGCTCTGTGTAGCGCGTGACAATACTTGTGGTGACAAGTATCTCAGCAGAAGGAATAGCCATTGCCAAGGTAATGTCATGAATGCAGAGCCAGGCCATGCTGCCTCACCTGCAGGACAGGGGCCTGTGTGCTGCGGATGTGACACCGGACTGAGATTCCTGTAGCCTGGAAGGCCAGCCTTAGGGTGTGTGTGTTCTTGCTGTCTATGGATTGCTGCAGGTGTTGTGAGTGACGTGTGCTCTTTGGATAGGAGATCAGAGACGGATGCAAAAATGAAAAGTGAGAACGGTTCTCAGTTCTTGGCTTGCAGCTTCACCCTGGGACTGCCATGGGCATGTTGGGGCTTTGCAATTCACAGCTGGAAGTGACCCCTTGTGGGGACAGCCAACCTGTTCACCTTCTTAGTCCATATTGGTGCCCTGCAAAGCCCTCCCTCTTGCTAGTAATAAAGACCAGCCTTCTAGTGGGGACAGCCCCATCCATGTTTCTGACTTTTCTGGTGAGTCAAGGACACTGTCCCCTACCAGGCCATAACCCATCAGACACCCCTTGAGTTGAGTCTCCCATTCTTGGAGCTGGCAGCTGCCTGATACAGGATGGGATCAGGGCTGTTAAACTACCATGGTGAGGCCTCAGATGTTACAAGTTAGAGTGGCCTCCACCAGTCCTGTCTCTGTGGGCAGTGACCTCAGTCACCCTAAGCATGCTCTACCCCAGCCATAGAGAAGTGGACCATGGAAGGTCAGGCCCCAGGACAGCAGAATAATACCTATATTTCAGTTGAGTGGCCCGTGCCTAAGTGGAGACACAAGTCCCACCCCCCCCCCACACACACACCCCATCGATTTATAGGTCGCAAGGCCTCCAAAGGCTGTAGCCAGACGAAAACCCAGTGGTGGCTGAGGAGACTGCTCGGAGCAGGCAGTTAGAACCCTTAAGCTGAGGCTGGAGGGAGGCTGGATGGTGGGTAGGCTGGCTTCTGTAACTTCCCCCGGCCCTGGTCACTCCTCTGCTCTCCGTTGAGTGGCTCTTCATGTCACAAATGGGGTGGTCGTTGCGTTTGCTGTGACTGTGGCTTGTGAACGTGAGTGCTCTCCCTTTCGTGAGTGCTCCCCCGTTGTCTAAAGTGGGATGAGTGACAGAGCGCTGGCCCACTTCCACCAGTGCCTGTCGGCCAGTGTGCCTGACCTGCCTGCTTTGCAGCCTGTGCTTGCCGGGGCTTGGCTGAGGAGAGGACTAGGGACCAAGGAATGGCCTGGCCACTAGGGGGAGAGGAGCACTTCCTGTGACTGTCACCAGATAAAGGGTAACCTTTTGGTACTTTGTGACACATAACCAAATCATCCTAAACTAGGGTAGAGCCCATCCCTAGCCGGAAGTGGACTGAGACCAGACACTAGTCATACTCTGAGTCCTGACTCTAACTGCGACATTGAGCTATAACTCTGGTCAAATGCTGCTTTGAGCTATAACTCTGGTCAAATGCTGCTCATGGTCACAGGTTAAGCTTGCTGGGACCCTGGTCACACACTGAACCTCAGTCCTGCTCTGACATTAAATGCTGACTCTCATCGCAAACTGAGCCCTGACCCTGGTCACATGCTTAGCACTAGTTCTGCACATGAACTGAGCCTTGATCCTGGCCATACACTGAGCATCGATCTGGCTCACACACTGAGTACTGACCCTCATCAGACTCTGAGTACTGATCCTGATCACTTGCTGAGACCTCACCCTGGGCGCACACTGAGTCCTGATCCTCATCACACACTGAGCTCTGACCACGGCCACACACTGGATGCTGACCCTCATATCACACACTGAACCCTGATCTTGGTCCTAGGCTGAGCCCTGTTCCTTGTCTCTGTTGAAACCACTGTATTTGTTGACATTCATTCCGTGTACGGCACATGCTTAGAGGATCACCCTGTCGTTTACATGTGATAGTGGGCAGTGTGGCATGTTCATGTGGAGGACAAGCCAGAGGCCTCCACCTACAATGTAGCTTCTTCTCCCACTTCCCTCCAGGAGGGAAGACGTCCACATTGGAGACATCTGTCTAGGCTCCTTAAACATTTGTTCAGAGCCTCTGACATGACCCTAGTCCTTCATACAGTATCTGTCACCCATGTCCCTGAATCTGGGTCTTGAACTGTAGGTTGGCAATAGGGTTCAAGAGTTCTGTCTCTTATCCCCTATAGAAGCCTGGCCAGTGGCTGTGAGAGCCTGGGGTAAGAAGTGGGGAGGAAGGGGGTGATCCTTGCTGTAATATACTACACATGCTGCATCCCCACAGGGCCCTAGCTTTGTGTGCCTCCACTGAGGGGGGCAGTGACAGTCACCTGTGTATTTCAAGAGTCTCCTGCCACCAGTTAGGATGAGGAATTATTCGCGAGCGGGTGTAGGCAGCAGGAAGCAAGGCTGGGCGGGTGAGTAGGTCATGGTAGGCATTGCTAGGCAAAGAGTGAGCAAAGTAAGCTGCTCAGGAGTGGGGCGGAGCGAGGTGTGGACTGTGGGGATACAGGGTGAATGACTGAATGGAGATGAGATTCAGAGGCCAATGTCATAGGAAGCGGGCAGAAAGAGCACAAGGGCCGGCTTCTTCTGGCTACTCTGGCAGGTGGGCAGAGCACCGCAGTGATGGATGGTCATAGCAACTGAACTGTGTCTCCTCCCCCCCCCACACACACACCCGTGCACGAAGGCCAGAGCTCCAACCTCAGGCATTGGCAGGGATGTCCCTGTCCACAGAGTGCTCCTTTCCAGATTCTAGATCCTTTCCTGAGTCGACTGCCAAGTCCCACTAGGTCCACCCATGTCTCTCAAAGAGCTTCCTACTGCACTGCCCTTTGTCAACCAGGTTCACCGCCAAAGAGCCTAACCAAAGGCTCGGAGGCGCCCACTGGGCCCAGTACTACCTCAGGCACCCTTTCTGGACACTGTCAAAAGCATATCTTTTAAAAATCTGCCCCCTATTTTTGTTTGTTTGTTTATTTGTTTGTTTGGTTGGTGGGGTTTTTTTTTGAGACACATTTTTTTCTGTGTAACCCTGGCTCAAAGAGGAAACCTGATGCCCAACTTACAGCTGCTACCCTTAAAACATGGCTGAGCAGGGGCTTCGGAGTGGGTGGAGGGTTTGAGTTGGGGCAGAACAGAGAGGCCTTTCCACCGTCCTTTGCTACTTCAGGGAGTCATTTACTCTGCAGATCCCCACCTTGCCCCAAGGTTCTGGACTTTTATCTGAAGTGTCCCCCCAAGGCTGACCAGTAGGGCTCATGGGCTCATAATGCCCACTTTAAGCAAACCTGGCCTGTACCTGCACAGAGGTCTTTGTCTGACCACCTGGTTACACGGGCAAGCTTCCATCATGTTGAGCCTTGGTTTCTCCATCTGTGAAATGGACTGTTGCCGTGGTTGACAATGTGATGGATGTCAGGATGGTCCCAGAGGACAACAGTAAGCCACGTGGACACAGTGCCACCTCACAGCTCTCCGTACTGACTGGAATGCACCTTGGCAGGAGGATGTGGAAACCCAAGGCCACAGTGGGAGGGCGGGCGTGTGGAGACCCAGCAGGGTGCAGCTGGAGTGGCAGCGAGTGGTCCAAGGAGAGGGAGGGAGGGAAGGAGGGAGGGAGGGAGGGAGGGAGGGAGATAGAGAACCTGTAGGGCAGGGTGGTGGCAATCCAGGCCATATGGTCCCTTTCTGTGATCCCAATACCTCTTTTTAGGTGTGGAGACCAGGCTCTCTGTCCTCAGAAATGACCTAGCAGAGGTAGAATTGGCGAGTATGGGTCCTGTTTTCATATTGCAGGGCATGTGGAAAGGCAGGCACGGGAGAAGGAGGTTTGAGTGATGTGGGAACCTGCTCCTGGCCCTTGCCTAGAAGTGGTGGGATGGCGGGTCAGCTGGGTCAGATGAGCAGCGCGGTGAGCAAGGAGGGTCGTAGGTGCAAAGGCAATAGAGCACTTCAACTGGCTGACTGCTCTTACCACCCCAGCCTGTCAGGGAGCACACTGAGGCTCCTGAGAAAGTGTCCACCAGGGTGTCAAGCTAAAGACTGCTGAATTCTGGGGACAGTGTCTATCCTGCAGACAGGCTGATGTTGCCGGCAAGGCAGCATGCCCGTGGCGAGCAGGTGCTCACTGGTTCCTGTGAAGGAGGACACGTTGGGTAAGGCGGTGCTGCCATGCTATGGAGCTTCGGCTGGGGCAGATGGTCTCAGCATCAGCGATACACACTGCTGACTGCCTTGGTAGGCATGGTGATGATGTTGGTGCTGGTGTGGGTGATGCTGGCGCTGGCCTGGGGATGTGGTGGTGAGGGAGGAGGATTGTGTAATGTCTACGGTGATAGGGAGTGGATTGGGTTGCTGGAGTCGGTGCACTGAGTGGGAACAGTGGGGGACAGAGCAGCGAGAGGGGCGCTGATGACAGGGTGGTGGTGGTCATGGCTCTGTGGTCTGTGATGCTGCTGGTGGTGAAACAGTGTTGCACCATCCTTCGTGATGGCGCTGTTGTGGATGGGAGTGAGGGTGGCATGGCGGGGCATGTTGATAGCATAGTGAGAGGTAACGGTGGCGGCAGTCCTTCTGTTGGTGATGTTGGGGTGATGATGATGGTGGTCATGGTGATGGCATTGACAACGTCAGACGCATGTGGAAGTCACAGAAGTGGTGTTGGCAATGATGATCACTACATGATGGCCACAGAGGAGTGTCAGCAACCTGGTAGTGGCCGTGGAAGTAGTATTGGTGATGCAGCAGGGGCTGTGGATATAGTGGCATGGTCTGGCTGTGGTTATGAATGTGGTGGTGGTGGTGGTGGTGGTGGTGGTGGTGGTGGTGGTGGTGGTGGTGGTGAGGTAGTGGGTACAGATGTGATATCAGAGATATGGTGATTATGCAGGGGGTATCCGTGGTGCAGTAGTGGTTGCGGAGGTGGCGGTGATGACACGGTGGCTGTGGTGGCCATCAGGCTCGTGGTGGTAATGATTTGGCAGAGGCTATATGGGTGGCAGGAATGGTGGCAATAGCCATGGAGGTAGTGATGGTGACATGGCAATGGTAATACAGTGGTAGCTGTGGAGCTGTTTTGGTAACATGGAAGCAGTGGCAGAGGTAGTGGGAGAATGCTGGGGTAGGGATGGCGGCTGGTGTGGGCATATGTTTGTGGGAGGAGGCTGCATCTGGAAAGATTGGCTGACTCCCTTCCCCTATGGCACAGGTCATGAGTCAGGCCACAGTAACCATATGCATATATGTGTCATACCATAGGTATGATAGGGCAAGTAGGAGAGGAAGGCTTACACATGGAAGTCTGAGATGTCTTGGAGATGAGGCTAGACCAGCTAGGGTGGGCATGAGGTGTGCATCATCTTGAACTGGGGGAATTCCATGAGGGCCCAGAGCTCGGCAAGGGTCTAGTTCAGCAGGCATCAGAATGCTAGCTCATGAGAGCTGTGGAGTCTTGGCAGTGCCTTCATGACTGGCGGTGGAGGCGTGGTGTCTGTCGGAGCCATAGACAGGAGCCTAAGAGAGAGGCAGGGGTTTAGGGCAGGTATCAAGTACCTTCCTGAGCCAGGCAGAGTCAGCTGGACCCTGTTCAACAGGCCAGGTCACTTTAGTCAGGCTGTGGAGCCAGTGTTCACTGTCCTCAGGTTCCTCTCTCTGTCCCACAAACAGCCATGACCTATGGTGTCCTGCCTGAGTAACCTGAGAGGAGCCCCTAGGCATAGAGGGGGACAGTTTGAGACCAGAAACCCCAGTGCAGAGTGTCTGGCGCCAGATGGGAGAGAAGAAGAGATTGGTGTCTGGGTGCTGGGAACAGGAGAAGACTCAAAGGCCCTGCACAGACTTGAGGTGCAAAGAGGGGCTCAGATGGTGCCAGCTTCATAGTTAAGGGCACCAGAGCACAGGATTTCGGTAGCCTAGGCCAGGACTAGAGTCTCAGAAACAGGTCAGGAGGGGTGCCAACCAAGCAGCAGGATGGAGTAGCCAGACAGAGGTCAGACACGGGAGTCCGGCCTTCACAGGAAGAGCAGACAGAGAACTTGGGCATTCGAGCAGGCCTTCCAGAGGTGGCAGCATCTGTCTCAGTGCAGAGTGAGGAGTCGGTAGGTGGGGCAGGGAAATGGGCAATCCTAATGGAGGAAGTGTGACTAAACAGGCGGGCTCTAGGGTGGCGATGGATCAGGGAGTTGATTTCTGGGGTGCAGGTTGACATTGGCTCGTGAAGGAGCTCCAAGGCACAGTTGAGATCGTCTTAGCTGCAGAGGCTTCAGACCCACCCCTGCCCAGAACCTAAGATCCCCCACTGGGGTGCGCTGTGCCCACTCCTGGCTGTTTTATACTGTGTGGGTGGATACCCTATGAGTCACTCATACTGGGGTGTGAATTAGCCCATCAGATCCAAGGGGACCCCGACAGGCACAGTCCTATAATAGCACCCGCTCGTGGGCTGGCGGGAGGCATCACGATCCAGTGAGGGCCCTGGCTCGGTATGTGGGAGGTGGGCTCCTTGCTCTCTCTGCATACTGTCCCCTCATGTTCCTCGAACACACAGGCCCTGCAGGCTTTATCAGTCTCCGAACAAGTACAGGTGAATGCATACCAGGAGAACAGGGCCAGAAGCTGAGTGTGTGGCCAGCTGCATGGTGCAGGGCTATCCTCTCGGGGGTCCACCTCTTTTGGGCACTGCTGGAGGTGCCTGGCAGGGGTTGCTGGGCAGTCAACTAGTAATGGCTTTCTTGGACCACCATCCCTGAGACCTGGGGATAGGGTTGTGACCCTGCTCTTGGAGCTGAGGGTAAAATCACTAGGAGTTGTGACTGCTTCCAAGTTTAGGGAGAACTAGACAGCCTAAGTATGGCTGAGATTGGTGCCCATCTCCAGTGGTCCTGTGTGACTGTGGGGAGCAGTATGGCCTTGGATTTGAGTGAGGGCAGAGCCTGGGGAAAGTTCTTTGGGCAGAGGATGAATGGTGTGGGGGCAGGTGGAGAGCTGAGCTGAGGCTGAGCTGGGAAGCAGGAGCCAGGTGGTGGTGGCTCCCAGCAGGTTCCCTTGGGGGCCAGGCCAACAGGAGACTGCTGGGGCAGGTGAGTTACAACAGGTGCAGGCAGGGGTGGGGAAGTGGACACAGTTCCCGCAGACGGAGTAAGTGAGTGGTAGCCACAGAGCCTTCATCCTCCCTGCCTGCCGTACTTGCCTAGGGTCTGTACTGGGTACCCTACCCTGCAGATACACCTACAAGGCAGGGGATGACTGGGGCCCGTCAGGACCTGTGCTTGGGGTTGTTGAATCAGGCCAGGGGGATCATCAGAAGTGGAGTGATGGGACAGAGACTTGTCTCCACATGTGTGCTGGCATGTGTATCGTTGGGCATCTGGGCAGGAGCTAAATATAATTTCCATGATAGGGAAAGGTCATTAGTAGCATGTAGAGAGATGGCCAGTGTCCAGACCCATCCTGGGGTGCTGGGACTGGAGGCCCTTCCCTCCGCCCTATCTGAGGGTTGCAGGCCTCCACTTTCAGGAAGGGGTTCCTTGTTAGTACCCCAGACCCTTGCTACTCTGTGTTCAGGAAGGTGCTATTGACCCAGACCCTTCCCTAGGCTTGGACCTGTTGCCAGGACATGGGGGCAGGTGTGACTAACCCAGATTCTTTAGCTCTGGTCCAGGATAGGGACCTGGCTGGGTGACCTAGATCACGTTTCTGAAGCTCAGAGGAGAGGTGGCAGTAGCCACTGTGGGAGCAGTAAGCAAGTAAGCAAGCAAGGAATGTCTGTGTGTGCTGCTGTTGAGAATAGACAGCCCTGCAGCAGGATGCCCTGCAGTCAGACTTGGAGAAGAACTTCCAAATCTTAGGCATTGGGAACTGGGTATGAGAAGATTGCTCACATTTTGTGAAAGGGAGGCTGAGGGTTCACCCACACACACACACCTTCAACATGTGGGGTGTCAAAGGTACAGGTGAGTGTCCACTCAGTTGGGCAGACACACTTGAGCTGAAATGGCTAAGGTTCAGGGCTTCAAGGATGGCTCCATGGCTTCTCAGACTTAGCTCTCCTCCTGGCTTGGGGTCAGTTAGGATTCCAGGTTGTTGAAAAAGCCTGATCAGATCTGCATTCAGTCAGGGTTCAGATGGGGACGGCTGGGGGTTAGCAGTAGAGAAGAACTGGAATCTAGGCCCCGCTGCCATCTTGCTGTGTGGTCAGCTGTACCCACAGCTCCTTTTTAGTGTCTACAAAGCTGACCTGAGGCTGTGGCAGAGAATGGAAGATGAAACACACAGACGCCTCAGAGCAGAGCAGAAGCTGGGGAGGGAGGTGAGGAGAGGACCTGTCCCTGGGCTGCACGTGGGGTGCCCACGATACTCCTAACACACGTGGCACTTGACTGGAGGGGTGGGCAGGCAGAGGCGGGCCCGTATGGTAGTCTGGGCAGCTTACAGAGGCCAGCTCTGCCCTGGCTGGCTGGCTGGCTGGTTCTCCCGGCTTTCTCTGCTCTCCACAGCCTGGGACTGGAGAGTCTGGTCCTGGTGACCCTCAGCTGGGTAAGGCAGCAGCCGCTCCTCCCCTGCCCCTGGGAGGCTAAGCTAATTGATGCCACAGCAGAGGTTCTGGGCAGCACTGGCTCTCAGGCTGGCGGTCTTCCAGGTGGTGACCAGCAGCTGTCAGCCTGGCGCCCTGTGGACCTGACTTGGGCTTCTGGGAAACTGCCAGGCTGCCAGCCCAACTCTCTTCACCCTGTCTCAGGGTGCTGTCCCCTGAAGCCTTCCCAGCAATCGTCAGGCAGGTAGGATAGCTGAGAGCTCTATGTCCTGCTTTAGAGAGAAGTCACATGGCCAACAACATGGCCAGGCCAGTGGTGGCACGCAGGCCCAGCACACAGGGCTTTCCTGGAATGTGTGTGCGCTGATGACATTTGTTAGTCTGTGTCTGATCTGTTGTTTGTGGCATGGGACTGCCCCTATTCCACCCCTAGCCTTGAGAGAGGGTACAGTCAGTCTGGACTCCATGGTTCCTCACCTGGAGTGGGCATGGAGGGAGATGGGCAGAGGCTTGTCTGGATCTTAGAAACCTCTGGGGATAGCACAGAATCTGGGGTACTGTTCAGAGCAGGGGTCTTTCTGAGAAACCCGTATTTCCTTCCCTGTCCCCTTTGTATCTCAGCTCTTTTCCTGTAGTCTTCCTCAGTGGGGAAAATGTGGTTTTGCCCTGGGCTATAATCGGGGGTGTGTAGTGTGAGGTATGCCAGGTGGCAGACTGGGGAAAGGCTGCCAGAACATTAGGTTCTTGGAGTTGGTACTGTGGCTGCCCTTTGGGGGAACCGCAAAGTTCTGATGGGACAGAGTCTCAGGGCTCAAAGGCTTTCCTGAGAGCAAAGATCGTGCAAGAAAGGGACCTTTCCTTGGCCAATTTGGGCTTCAAACCCTGGCATTCATGGGCCAGGGACCTGATAGCTCTGGTGACCTGCACCTCAGAGTGAGCTAACAAGCGTAGGGGATGGAGTGGGGGAGTCACACAGCTTAGAACAACACTGATGCTCCAGAGCTAGCCCCTGACCTAAGACAGGCTTCTCTGGAGTAATTCTTTCTGAGGGACAGAGGGACCCTGAGGGAGATGCAGATGCAGATGCTGAGGGTCCTGTCTCCGTGGACCTGACTCACTGGGTTGCTGAGGAGAAGGGAAAGGCAGTAAGGCATCATCAGGGATTAAAGGAGGGCTCAGGTTCCTGACATGCTGTGATTGCCAAGCATGCATTTCAGCCAGGCACTGAGTTGTGCAGAGACAGGGAAACTGAGGCAAGGGGATGAAAGCAACCGTGCTCCGGCAAGTAGGAAGCAGCTGATTCGGACCCAGGTATCTGGCTAGTCTTTCGGTTCTTAGCACGCATGTGTTGGTCATGGCTGTGCACAGGACGGCTCTCCAATACCACCAGGGAAAGAAGCCAGACAGAAAGAAAACCCACCTACAGTGTAGACAGTCAGGTCCATTCTCGTCTGTAAAGCCTCTGCTGGCACTGTGGAGGTGGCCTGCACGAGGCATCAGGCCATATCGTCCTGGCTGGGAACGGAAACTACAGCCTGAAGGCTTCCTGGGTGCAGAGAGGACCTCTGGCTCGCCTTCCAAAGCCTTGGACTGGGAAGGGTTCAAGAGACCACTCCCACCTGGCACTTTAGTAAGCTTGAATCCTGGGGTGCTTCTGGGACAGGAACAGAACTGAGTCACAGAAAGGTGCCTCCTGGCACTTCCTGCAGGGCAAGCTCAGCTCCAGGGCGACAGGGTGAAGGATGGAAACTGACAACTTTCTGAACAGGGAGTGTCTAGCTGGTAGGTCCCAGGGGAAGATGGCTCAGTGGCGGTAGAAATGGGAAGAGGGGGTATTTGCCGGAACCCTTCAGATCCTGATGTGCCCAGAACATAGCTAGCACTTTGCTTTACTGAAATGGGGCCAGTGGAGGCCTGGAGGCAGCAGGAGGGGCCAGGGTCAGCGCACAGAGGGAAGTTTCCAGCGGCGGGCAGGCTCCCTGCAGGGAGAGCTGCGCAAGTCCGGGACTGGAGCGGCAGACACCCTGGCGGCCTGGCCTGGAGGAGGCTGCCGCGCGGGATGGAGCCGTCCCAAGGTCACCAGCTCCGAAGAGCCCCGGGCTTTGGGGCTGGGGTGCTCCGGGGCGGCCCCTCGCGCGCCCCCGCGCCAGAGCCTCGGGCTCGCGCGGTCTCTCTGCCGGGCAGGCTGGCGGGCGGGGCGGGCGGGGCGGCCGGGCCCCGGGCCAGCTCCCGCCTCCCTCCCGCCGCTCCCGCGGCCCGCGCTCCCGCGGGCCGCGCTCCG
This sequence comes from Microtus pennsylvanicus, assembly GCF_037038515.1. Classification (NCBI taxonomy): domain Eukaryota; kingdom Metazoa; phylum Chordata; class Mammalia; order Rodentia; family Cricetidae; genus Microtus; species Microtus pennsylvanicus. The sequence goes on from NC_134580.1 coordinate 3,457,829, forward strand.
CGTCTCCAGCGCGCGGCAGGCGGTGCAGAGCGCGGCCATGGGCGCCGGGGCGGCGGGTCCCGGCGGCGGGGCGGGCGCGCGGCGGGCGCAGGTGCGGGCCGGGCCGGGCCGGGAGGGCGCGGGGCCCGCGCGCCGCCGCTGACGCTGTCTCCCGTCCCGCCGCCCGCAGACCCTCCTCCTCCGCCCCCCCGCAGCTCGGGCCCTGGTCTTGGCGCGGCTGCCGCACGGTGCCCCTCGACGCCCTCCGGACGCGCTGCCTCTGTGACCGGCTCTCCACCTTCGCCATCTTAGCCCAGCTCAGCGCCGACGCGGTGAGACCCGGGCGGTGGGGGGCAAGGGGCGCGGGCGGGGACGTGCGGGCGGGCGGGCGGAAGGCGCAGGGCCCGGCCCCCCAAGGGGTCCCAGCGTAAGGCAGCCACGGTAGCCTGTTGAAGTCTTGGAGAGGGTGGTGGGCGGCAGTGTGGAGTTAGTGACCCCCAGGAAGTGACTGCCAAGTGGGTCCTGTCTCCACTCTCCTTGGAGGCCTGGGCCTTGGAGACCTCAGAACTGGGGCTAGGAGGCGGGCCTGTGGACCCCATCGCTTCCCTTGCCAGAGAACAAGGGGAAGAAGAGCTCCTCATACAGCGCTTCTGCCTTCCCCCGCCCCAGTGGAGCTCGGGCTGCGGAGGTGGCTGTGTCCCCAGGCAGGGTTCTGGGGGTGGCTGAGGCTGCTGGGCCTGGCCCAAGTCCCTAGACAGGCCCCATGGTCTCAGGGGCCTCCTTTTTTGTTCCTGTGATTCTTGTGGGGGCTGCTGGTTTCTATGGTGACAGCATCTCAGGCCAGCTTGCTGTTTGGGGCTCTGGGTGCTGGCCGAGCCCTCCAAATTGGTGGGCTTTGCTGTCTTACAGCTTCAAGAAGGCCAGGAGAGTGGGGAGTAGGGGCTGGAGCTGCGGAGTTCCTGAGCCAGACTGGCCCAGGAAAGGAAAGAGCCAGGGTCTGAGCTCTGGCCCCCAGCCCAGCCCTGTTGTGCAAGGGGCCTGGGGCTAGAATGGAGGACTCTGAAGAGAGGGCTTGGCTCTCCTGGATGTGGGCAGACAGATCTTGGCCCTCTCAGAGTCCAGTCTCCATGTAGACGAAGCTCAGGACCTCAGAATGCTTGGCCACCCACCCCCTTATTCTCTGGAAAGTAAGGAAGGCACACTGTCAGCTGGGGTCACAATGGGGAAGGTGTCAGAACCATAGGGAGGGACCTCAGTTCCTTACTACCAAACTCCTTTTGGGCAGTCATGGAATCTGAGGTCAAGAAGGGCCAGCTCCAGGTCCTAGGGTGAGTTTGGGATCTTAGTACTGGCCCTTTGTGCCCTCCTTCCGTGGGACTGCCTGCCTTGTGTTGGCAAGTCTGTGGGCAAGGTGAGGAGCCACCCTAGAAACTCCCTGCAAGAGGTGACTTCTGTATAGATGGCCAATGCATGACCATTCCAGGGTTCCTAGAGGCTGGCCTGGGCAGCATAGGTCCAGCCTAGTTTCCTATGCTGCGCACTTTAGGACATGGAGGCAGAACCAGGACAGAGGGAATGGCAGAGGCCATGTCCCCACTTCCTTTCTCCAAGCCCTGGCTTAGGCTGTGGGAGGTCAGCGTGGTAGACTGGAGAAAGGAGCTTGCTCCTTCCACACAACACAGCACGATCCTGGACTGGCCTTCTGTCTGTTCATCTCCATTTCCCTTAAAAACGAGGGGGCCCTTTGCCCTTAGGGAAGAGCACAGTTGTTGGGAGCTGAAACCCAAGAGCATCTGTAACCGGGCGTGATGCTCCTGACCCTGGGAGCGAGCAGAGTGTTTGGGTGTGGGGGCCTCGCAGGTTGAACTGACCATGACAGGTGACTGGGATAGGGAGAATGAGGCCACCCTGAGGGGGAGGAGTGGGTGGACTGCCCCAGCTCTGCTTTGTATAGCAGGCATCCATGGATGCCCTGGGGCTTCTAGTATCAGGTTAGTGGTCACAGAACAGTGTCTCTGCAGGGTGTTGTTTCAGAGCTCCGTCTCTGTAGTCCAGATAAGGCAGTAGACGCTGAGTTCAGAGCCAGGCAGTACCTCCTGGGGCCTTTTCCCTCTCTAGTATGATGAGATAGGATCTGACCTGCCTCACTGCAGGGCTCCACCAAAGGCAGCCTATCTTGGTTCAGTGTGGGGCTTGAGGAGGGGACTGGGAGGTGTGGCTTCTGCTTACCTCCTCCCCGAACCCCTCTTGGTCTTTCCCTCCTTCCCACCTGACCCATACTGGCTATCCTGGGGTTGAGACCCCACTTAAGATGCTGAGAGAAAGGGGACCAGAACTTGAGAGAGTACTCCTGTCAGGGTGATCCTGGTTTCTAGCTAGCTTGCTTGGCCTCTGCTGACATTTGAGTGCCCAGGGCTGGGGACTTGGGCAGACCTTGGTGGTGCCCTGCAGTGCTGGGTCCTTGCTCACATGGCAAAGTAAGCAAACAGGAGGCGAGGAGGCTGTGGAGGGGGGCAGAAGCAGCCAGCAGCCTCCTTTCCGAAGGCAGCATCTAGAAGGAGTATGTAAAGAGGGGGTTTAGAGTGAGTTCTGAGGGGTCCACAGGAGTTCACTAGCCTAACTTGGGGTAGGAGTCATAGCCATCCCATTTAGGTGAGAAAGGCATAGAGATGCCAGTGATATGGGGAGGTGAGAGAGGCATAGGGCCAAGGACAGGAGAGTTAAGGTAGGCAAGAGGGGCGTTGGGGGGTTGGGTGGCGCTCAGCTTCGTACCAACAGAAGGAAACCCAGGAAGGACAGGGAAGAGACTAGCAGTGGAGACATGAGACCCTGGAAGGGACAAGCAAAGGACAAAGCTGTCCAGCTTCAGAGAGGTGGCCAGGGCTGAGTTAAGTGGCTGCAGAGAGAATCAGGTGGTCCTCTCCCTGGCCGACAGGGCTGGACCAGCTAGTTGGAAGCATAGGTAGAGACAACATACCTGAGACATGGTGGCTCAGGGGACTCTTGTCTAAAGGACCCAAAGCGGAGGTAGAGTGTGTGGCACCCAAAGCTGGGGTCGCAAACTGGTCAAGGCATGATATGAGCGAGACAGACCTGAGAGCCAGGAGCTGGCCGGGAGCCAGGGTGTGGGCGCAGATGCTGCCGAGATGCGGCTGTGGGAGGTGAGTAACTGCTCTGAGTCACACCTGTGAGTGGGATGCACCACCTGCCTGAGCTTTGTGGATGGACTAGGCGGTGTGTTTATGGTGCCCGATACAGCCTGGCCGTAGTAAACAGAATGTGAAGCCAGTCGCTGGTTGGCGTTGCTTCTGGGACATGCCTCAGACTTAGCTGGTAGTGGACCAGGCCATAGTCTTGTGTGTAAGTAACCAGTATTGGTATCAGAGAGCCCCTAGCTCAGGACTTAGTATGTCACCAGGATCAGGGCTCAGCGTGTGACCAGGATGAGTAGGGTCAGGACCCAGGTACTGTGGGGTCAGATATCAGAGTGTAACCAGGATTTCACTCAGAGTATGGGCAGGGACAGGGTGCAGAGCCTGACCAGGGTCAGGGCTCAGAGTGTAACCAGGATTGGGGTTCAGTGTGAGTAGGTTCAGGATTTAGAGTGTAGCCAGGATTGAGGCTCAGTGTGTGTCTAGGATTGTGGCTCAGCCTGTGACTAGAATCAGGGCTTAGTGTATTCATGGTCAGAGCTCTACTTGTGACCAGGGTCTGGACTCGATATGTAACCATGGCCCAAGCTGAGCCTATGACAAGGATCAAGGCTCAGCGTTTAGCTGATATCTGTACTCAGAACGTGCCCTAGATCAAGAAGCAGAGTGGGACTATGCCTGGGACCAAGACTTAGTGTGTGTTAGCGGCAAGATGCGATTAAGTTTAGTCTCCCAGGTGGGGTTAGTTTGTGGGTACTCAGGAGCTGTAGGCAACAGTTCACAGAATAGGAGGAAGCCAGCATTGCAGGACAGAAGCGACTCTTGAGGTGTGTAGACCACATGGAGACTCAGAGTAGGGAATTCATGGGGTACAAATTGGCAGCAACTTTGGGAAGTGCAACCAAGGCAGGTCCTTGGTGAGGTGGGCAACCATTATCCAGAGTACCCAAGGGAAACTGATAGGCAGAGAACCAGAGGCCGGTTCAGATGGACTGTTCCGAGGATTTCTAGATGGTGACTTCTTAGCTAAAAGAAAAGCCAGTCGTATGAAGGTCAGAGGGACAGTGCTGGGTGATGGGAACAACCTGTGCAAAGGCCCTGAGGCATGCCGAGCTTGGCCTTGGAGCTGGCCTCCCACAGTGGGCCAGCTTGCTCCTGCCTCCTCTCTAGGATTTGGGGCCTGTTTCTTGTCCTTGGGATCTCCAGTCGGACCCTCCTAATAAGACCTGGCATTCTCTTGACACATCTGCTTCAGAGATTGCTGCTGCCCCCCACCCTCCTAATGTGCAGAGCTGTCATGAGTGACCCTGAGCCAATTGGGAGGAGCAAGCAGGCTAGGGGTGTCTGACAGCTGCCAGACCTAATGAGGGCAGACAAAGCAGATGGCCATAGAGGTCGAAAGTGGAGTCAGTCATGTCATGGGCGTGAGCCACTTGCTCAGTTAGCTGTGACCTTCCCAGAGCTCTGGAATATTTGTTAGCTACTCCCCCTCACCTGTCCCTGTCACCTGGCCCTCCTCTCAGTTTGGACCCAAGTTCTCACTGGTAAATAAATCCAAGTGCAAAAGGACCGTGATCCTAGAGGGCTCACGCCTGGAGGATGGTGCCCAGCAGTTCACTGTAGGGGTACAGTGCTGTCCACAATTGCTGTCCACTGTTATAGCTAGAAACTTTTGAGGTTGCACAGACACATGGCTGGTCACCCAGGTCTCCTGCAAGGCCCAGAGGCCTGGGGTAATTAGAGGGGCCTGCTACTTCATACGATAGGAGTTGAGCCTCTCTCCAGAGTAGGCTTGGCTGGAGCATAGGTACCTAGCATATACAAAGAGTGGGCTTGGTGTTAGGGTCAGGGCAACTCATGGTAGGCAGCACGAGTCTTCCTGCTTGTGCCAGGGGTATGTGGGTCTGTATATCTATCGGGTAGGTGGGTGTCTGTGGATGTGCCAAGCATGTGGCCTATGTCACCCTGTGGGTAGAGCCTAGTTTGGCCACCCCAGGCCTGTTTTCATTCTGGAAGAGGGAAAGGAAGATGGCAGGAGGAACTGGGGGTGGTACAGAGGTTCTGCTAATGCCCCTATGACCTATGACCTGAGGCGCTGCCTGGCTTATGATGTGAGCCATGCACTGCGTCATCATCTGTCCTGAACATTCCCTTGTGTGAGCATGGTGAGCCTGCCGCCTCTGGGTTGTGCTGGGCCTGTGGTAGAGAGTGGTGGTGTCTGTGGGCCCTGCCCTGTACTGGGATGAGTGAGATCAGAATAACTAAGGCCCCAGTCTTGTGAAGGTGGGAACTGAGTTTAGGGAACAGGGAATCCCAGATGCAAAGACTCTGAGGTAGAAAATAGGCATCTCAGTGACCTTTGCAACAGACTGGGGATACTGAGCCAAGCAGGGAGGGGGTAACCAAAATATGGAGGTGAATCAGGGTGCTTGCAAGAGCCTGGGCTGGGGGAAAAAAAGAGGAGCTTTGGTGGAGCAATGAAAAGTAAAGCTGTGGGAGGAATGTTGGGCTGGATGGCCATAGAGTTGGGGATGTTGGCTGGCTGCCCAGTTAGATATAGTGGGAGCTGGGCGTGGCACCAGTCTGTGCCTCCCTCACCATCCCTGTGATGTGGTATGAACCCTTCCAGAATTAAGGGACTGTGACATGAAGGAGGGAGGTGAGGGCTACTTTCAGGCATGGCCTATGACTGTCATTACATTGGGGAGGGTTTGTTCTCAGCGAGGGACAAGAACTGCTCTTAGGAACAGCCCAGCAGAGGAAGTCAGAGAACCAGGGTGGGAGGTCACAAGACCCTGGGGATACAGGGGGCCATGGTCAGACTTCTGTTCGCCAGTCATGGGTCCTGTCTCACTCCTTGTCTCCCCTGCTCCCCAGAACATGGATAAGGCGACCGTGCCATCCGTGACGCTCATCGTGGGCTGCGGCGTGTCCTCCCTCACCCTGCTCATGCTGGTCATCATCTACGTGTCTGTATGGAGGTGGGTGCCTGCTCCAGAGCCTGAAGATCCAGCCCTCCCTTGCTCCCTTGTACCATCCACTCTTGACCATGCTGCCCGCTTCAGCCCATGCTGTCTGTGTTCCCAGTGCAGGTTCCTGATTGCTGTGTCACTCAGGCCACAGAAAAGGGATGGGGTGGGGAGCATGTTGAACATACAGCTCCTTTTTCCTACTGTCACCTGACTATACCTTTTGGTAGATACTAACTCCGAGCCCAGGCCCCAGCTGGACACACATAACAGTTTTCCTTTGGTTACTGGGAGTCTTCTAGCTACCCACTATCCCCGTGTACCCTCATACCTGGACCTACAAACTCCCCGGGGTCAGAAATAACTTCCTGCACCAGGCTACCAGCAAGGACCCCCTGTGTCCACCTCAGGCCCTGTCAGACTACTTGTAGGCTATGGGGTGGCACAACCTGTTTAAATCTCAGGCAAACTATGGGTATAAGAGGATTGCATAGTTTGAATTCTCTTAATGTCTGAGCCATTAGGAGCCCACTCAGGTCACAGATGTGTCTAGGCAATACCCCACCAGTAGGTATATGTAACCATGGGTATGTGCCAATGGGGTGGCCCTCTTCCTGCTTACCAGCATCTAGCCCCTCCCAGCAATTTGCAGTGAGGTTTATTCAAGGTCATTGTACACAGAGTGTTCTCGGGCTCCCCATGTGATGGCTGGCCCCAGCGACTGGCTATTCCAATTCTCTACCCTGTGTAATGGTAGCCGATAATCGAAACTGATGTGCCAGTCTCTCCCTGCAGTCAGGCAGCAAGGGATCGATGTGACCAGTGGGAGAGGGGCCGTCTGTGCAACCTCCAGCACCAGCTGCCCTCTTCTCTCTTCCCAAAGACAGAGCATCCAGATCCTTTCTGTAAGACTCCCTCTTAGCAGGCCTTCAGGATCTGACAGCATCTCGAGCTTGGAGCTCAGAGGCCGAACTCAGCTCTGACCTGGAGAGGAGGCTATTTGGTGTTTAAAGCACCTCCCTCAGTGAGCACTGATGGCATCACTGTGCCCTGTGAGCTGCAGACAGGGACTGTTCTGATGGCTGGTTAGGGAGCAGGGGCCAGATCAAATAAGCACTGTGCCTACACCAAGCATGTCAAGCCCCAGGGCTTGCTGAGGTTGGGTCTCATTTCCCAATGGCTAGTGATGGTTCATGGTGCTGATGATTAATGATGGCGATGGCAGTGATGGTGATGAAGGCCATGGTTGTGGTTGTGATGGCCACAGTGATGGTGCTACTATTGATGACAGTAGTGGGGATGGTTATGATGGTGGTGGTAGTGCTATTGATGCTGATGGTGGTAATAATGGTGATCGTGGTAGTGATGGTGATGTAGGTTATTTGCCAGTGGCTGATGGTTATCGTAGTGGCAGTACTGGTGGTGATGATGGTGGTAGTGGTGGTGATAGTGATAGGGATAGCGATGATGATGATGGTGATGGCGGCAGAGGTGATGATAGAGGCAGTGATTTCAGGGAGGAATTGGAACACTGTTTCTTGGATAGGCCACATGACCTTGATCCCTGCTAGGTGCTGACCTCAGGCCCTGACCCCTCTCACAGGTACATTCGCTCAGAGCGGTCCGTCATCCTCATCAACTTCTGCCTGTCCATCATCTCTTCTAACGCTCTCATCCTCATTGGGCAGACCCAGACCCGCAACAAGGTAGGCAACCTCTTGTCCAGCCCTGCAGAGCCTTGTGTTTCCGGGTGTGATGAAGATGCCGCTCCCGCACCCTGGCCAGCTGTGAGCTGGGCAGCTTGGTGTGAGAGCCCTTTGTTGACCCTTCCTAGGACCCCTGCCTTGCTCCCACCCTGTGATCTCCGTACCCTGTCCTGCAAATGTGACCCAGAGGCTAGGCTTTGGGAGGGATCTTCATGGGCTACCCTAATGTATTGGAGACGGAAAGAAGGCCTGGCCCAGACACTGCTGTGCGCCATGGTAGAAACTCATAATCATAGTGGGCTCGCCTGTGATTCAATGTGGATCTGAGGGTGTGATTCCCCTGACCCTCGGGCCTCAGTTTCTTCCCTGCTGAGGGATAGGCCTGACTGGAGTTTCTCAGTGGGCCCCTGACCCCAGTTTGCTGGCAGCTGGGGAGGAGGATTAGCATCTAGTCCATGCTTTAAGTTTCAGTGGTCCATCTCAGGGGGGAGACCAGGTTGCTTCCTGCCCAGGATCTCAGCTGGTCTCAAAGTCACTTCTCCCAGCTGTACCACATGCTCATAGGGGATGGGTGAGAGCCAGCGAGCACCTGCCCAGTCCCCTTGGCCCCTGCCTGCCCAGGTTGTGTGCACGCTGGTGGCTGCCTTCCTGCACTTCTTCTTCCTGTCCTCCTTCTGCTGGGTGCTCACCGAGGCCTGGCAGTCATACATGGCCGTGACTGGCCGCCTACGGAGCCGGCTCGTCCGCAAGCGCTTTCTCTGCCTGGGCTGGGGTGAGCAGGGCAGCTGGGGTCGGGAGGTGAGGGTGGACTGTGGCTAGGACTGTTGGGGTATAGATCAGCAGCTGGGAATGAGGGCGGGTAGTGAGCCGGGCTTAGTGGCCAGGTGGGAGGGCAGACAGCTCGGGAGAGGGTGGGCAGTGGGCGGGCATTAGTGGCCAGTAGTGAGGGCAGACAGCTCGGGAGAGGGTGGGCAGTGGGCTGGGGTAAGCAAAGCGTCAGGGTATAGGCAGCTTGAGTAGGATGATGGGCTATCTCTGTTCTTGGCGTTCTTGTACTGGCCTTCTGCTTATTCCTACCGCTCCTAGAGTCTCCATTTGCCACACTGGCTTCTCCCTTTGGGCCTCCAATCCTTTATAAGATTGCCGGAAAATGCAGCCCAGCCATGCCCATTAGCATTCAGATGACAAATCACAGTGCACTGTAGCTTGTACTGGGGGCATATGCTCTGAAAATGGTACCCTTTTTCTATGAGACTGATCAGTAGCAGGCCGCATCTCGCCCTCAAAGTCTGCACTCCTGCAGCATTCTCCCAGCCCTCACCATCCGACCCTGTCCACCTATTTCCTGTAGCGATGCCCTCATTGCTTCCCTCTTGCTGCTTGCCCTATGTGGGCAAGGGATGGCAGGACTGACCACCCCTTCTTCTGGTCCTCTTCTAGGGCTCCCTGCACTGGTGGTGGCCATTTCCGTGGGATTCACCAAGGCCAAGGGGTACAGCACCATGAACTAGTGAGTTGGGCAGGCGGGCATGGCATAGCCTTCTGCAGACCCAGGAGATGCCCCACCTTGCTGGCCTAGGAGGATGGGTCCTTAGGCAGCTCCCTCACTCCTAGGCAGTTAGGTCCTGTGGGCAGGGAGATGAAAAGAATGCCTGGGGCCTCCTGCTTCCTCATTTGGTGATCTTGATGGCCATGAACTTCTGGAGTCCTCACCCCCTTGTGTGCAAGTGTTGAGAAGAATGCCAGAGGACAGCAGATGCACCCTTGCTGTGGGCATTATAGGGATAGGACCCCAGGCTCAGGATGGGGCTAGAAAGAGGGAAAAAACCCTAAGGGGTTAACTGGCTCACACTAGTCAGGCTCTGGGTGGGGATGGTGGCTGAAACCAGCAGAGTGTGGTGGTAAGAGCAAACCTAAATTATTCTGGAGCTCCAGGGAGGTAGGTGGTAGGGCTGTGGAACACCTGTATTTGAGCTATGTTGGAGACACTGATGCGGGATTCTGAAGAATGGAGAGGAGTGCATTGAGCAGCGTTGGCTAGAATGCCCAGTCCAGAGCTGGAGGCAAGCCTGCAGCATGCTGAGTATCCTCTATGGCAGTGATTCTCAACCTGTGGATCATAACCTGCACAGGGTCGCACACAGATATCCTGCATATCAGATATTTACATTTCAACTCATAACAGAAGCAAAATTACAGTTACCAAGTAGCAAGGAAAATAGTTTTATGGCTGGGGTCACCATAACATAAGGAACTATATTAAAGGGCTGTAGCATTAGGAGGGTTGAGAATCACTGCTCTATGTGTTTGATCTCCTGTGGGTACCATGGATGGTGCCCAGGGGCTGATGAAGAGCTAGGCAAGTGAGCCTAGAACCTAATGTCAAGGAGGGCCTGCTAGAGACTCTGAGAAAGAATCAGAAAGGACCCCACTCACATAGGGCAGAGGGGAGCCCCAGGGCTTCTAAGAAGGCGTGCCCTGGGTTATGCCTCCATTTATAAGTGGAGGTAAGGTGGCTGCATGGGGACTCCTGGGGATCCAAACCGAAAACTTGTGCAAGTTTCCCTATTTCTTCTATAGTCACCCTGTTCCTGTACTTCTTCCTGACACACTGGTTGCCTAGTGGGCATGGGGCTGGGTACTGACAACTTGTCTCTTCCCCAGCTGCTGGCTCTCCCTGGAGGGGGGACTTCTGTATGCCTTCGTGGGACCAGCTGCTGCAGTTGTGCTGGTACTGACACAGCCCCTCCCCTCCCCTATCTCCCAAACTGGATCCCTGGGTCTTTATCTGCCCCGTGGCTGGCCTATGGGGGATGCTCGCCAGCTCCATTCACCCCGCTCCCTTTGCTCAGTGTGCTGCACTGTCCTCCTCTTACCTCCATGAGCATGACTTGTCTGGATGTTGGGCATTGATTATGTACCTGCCAGGAGGCCCTTGCAGGTTTGGTGAGTAACAGGGAGGTGGGGGACAGATGGACAGATGGACAGCTGTAGCTGCAGGGATCGAGCAGACATGGCCCAGGTCATGCATGTCCGCCACAGCTGGCAGCACCCCGAGTGCCAAGAGCTAGAGCTGCTTGTTTCCTGGTGTCAGAGGGACCTTGCATTCCCTGGCCCTTCAGTTGACATGCCCATTTGGAGAAGAGTCCAAAACTACAGCTGTAGACTGGCCCAAAGCCAGGAATGGCTTGGCTCAGCATGGGAGTAGATGCTCTCTCTCTAGTCCTTGTCTCCCTGTCTCACCCTCTGTCGGGGAAGGGTGGTCAGGGAGCTTGGTGCAAGTCAGTCTAGCAGACAGGTGGCCCAGGAGCAACTGACCCTGCAGAGTGTGAGCAGTGGGTCTGAGGAGAGTGTGTAGGTGGTAGAGAGTTGGATGACTGCCAGAATCCTTGTTCCTTACTCCTCAGAGGCACCCAAATGGAAGGCCAGATGGGCATCATCACTGGTCAGTGCCTCGGGGGGTGGCTGCCAACCAGTTGGGCTTAGGTGTTGTTTCAGAGCGGGCTCCAGGGTCTGCATGAGGGACGGTCGAGAAAAAAGGCTCCTACCCCTACTTGTCCTCATGTATCCAGGATCCTCTGCCCGGGCCACTCTTCCTGTGACAGCCAATCAGAGCCTGTTGCAGAAGGGTAGCCTTGCCTAGAAGGATACCTGCAACCCAGCTGTATGGTCAGCAAGCTAGGAGGCAGGACTGCACCAGGAGACGGCCCTGTGTGTGGAATCCATAGAAACTGTCAGCCCCTGGGCCTCTGGGCATGATCCCTGGCACAAGAGTTTAGAGTGTCTCCCCACCTTGACCTTTACCCCTTAGGGCCAAGCCAAAGCCTTGGGGTCCTGGCAGCCTTTCTACAAAAAAGGAATTACCTAGGGGCTCTCAAGGATTCTCTTGGAGTGGGGATAAAAAGTAAGATTTGAGCAAGGCCTTGTCCCTTGTCCCACATCCTGGCAGAGAGAGCCAAGGAGAGCCAAGGTGACAGGGACCCCAGGGCATGGAGACTGACTATGGACTTAGGAATGACTCTTAATCTTGTATAGTAATTTGGCTAGTAGCTTAGAGATGCACCTGAGGCCCTAAGAAGCCCTCAGGAGGCACCCAGTGGAAATTGTTAGTGGGGTTGAGGGTTAGTGGGATTGGAGGAGATCAGGAACAAGGGGTGACCAAGATCAGCCCGTGAAACCTTGACCCTGGGCTAGGAGCTCACCATCATCAGGGATCAGGGGAGGGGTGTTGGTGGTGTAGGGTACATTGAAGACAGGGCTCTGTATGGATCCGACTGGCTAGCACTGGGGTCTGAATTGTGGGGGCACATGAGTCACCCTTGGAGATCTATGGACATTCTGGGCATGGCCGTTGCTGATCTGGGCACCCTTGGGCTCTGGCCCACTCCTGCCTCTGCCCGGCAGGTGAACATGGTGATCGGAATCCTGGTGTTCAACAAGCTCGTGTCCAAGGACGGCATCACGGACAAGAAGCTGAAGGAGCGGGCAGGGTAGGCCCTGTGGCCCTGGCACCTTGCCCTTCTTGGCTGGAAAGACCCAGAGCCCACCCACCATTAAGTCCCAAATCCAGTCTGAAAGTTCAGGTGTCCTGGAACAGATTGGGAAACTGGGGCACAGAATCTAAAGGCTTTTTCTAGCCGGTCAGTCTCTGTCTTGCTCTGTCCCTCAGTTTCTGTATCAGACCTGTAACAAGATGGGACCCTATAGTGTCTCCAGAAACATTTCCAAGCTCATTTCTCAAAGAGAGCCCCCTCTGCTGGGCTCAGGCTGGTGGGAGGGCACCCCAGGCCCAAGTCTGGGAGTGCTCTCCCTGTCCCCTGAATCCCATAAGAGGCCTTGCCTGTATGGTGCCTTCTTCACTGGAGGACAGCTAGGGACAGGTGGGACAATGCTCCTCCCACACTACTCAGGTACCTACTCTGTGAGTTGTCCTGGAAGTGAGGATGACATGAGCGTCACTGCTGCCTCAGCTTAGGGACATTGGAGGGTCCTGCCCAGAGTTCTCCCTCTCCCACCTTCTACATCCTGCAGCTGGTGTACTGGTGTCTTTGTGGGGGTCCTACCCCTCCCCCTCCCCTCTGTGCCTGTCTTGCTTGGTGTCTTTCTCTGTCTCTCACTGTCTCTCTTTTTCTGGTTCCTCCTTCTCTGCCCAGTGACTTCTCTGGGTGAATGGTTAGAGCCCTTACTTAAGTGGGCTGAGGGGACTCTGTCACTGTGCTGGGTGCTCTTCTGCCTCAGTCTTGCTGTCTACCCCAGAACAGTGGGCCCACATCAGAGTCTGAGCCTCACACACGTGGGCTGAGCTGTGGCTGGAGTTGTAGGTGTGAAGGTTTCCTTGGACTTTGCAGCACTGGCCTGCTTGATTGGCTCTTAGAATAGCCACAAGGAAGCTGCCAGGACTATATCCCCTCTCATCAGAGTAAACAGAAGTATAGGGAATGGGGAAAGTTGGGAGAGCTGGAATCAGACCCCAATTATGGGTGTCATGAACCAATGTCTAGATGGGAAGGTGTACATAGATGCTGTGTGTACATGCACACAAATCCCTCCCCGACACACACATGTGCACACACACACACACAAACACGCACACAGGGCTGCCATACAGCTCAGCCTATTTCTGCTGTCCTTGTGAGGCCTGCAGGTGGATCCTCCATGACCCAGCACACGTGGGAGGAGGAAGGATATCAAGGCCTCCGTCAGAGCTTGCTGCTCTCTACACTTAGTGACCAAGGCATGCCATCAGTCAGCAGATGCTGGCAGTCTGCTGCCCATCTCGTTCCTTGCCCTAGGCTTGGGTCCCTTAGATGACAGAGCCTCAGGCTACCGTTTCTGCTCCTCGCCTCGCGGTTTCGAGGGAACCTGTTTGCTTTTGTTTCAGCCTTTGATTTCACTTGCAGTCAGCTGCCCGTGCCCCCCCTCGGGCGTGCCCTCACGTGTGCCGAGTGCGGAGTCCTCTCTGCTGCCGAAGCCACCTCCGACGCCACCAGTAATGCCATGTTAGTGCCCTGCGGCCACCTTGGAGCAGCCCTGCATGGGCTCTGCTCTCTCCTGAGTCACATTTGTTTGTTTTATGTTTTTCTTTCATTTCTTTCATTTCTGCCATCCCCTCTGGATTTCCAAGGCAGCCATGCCCTCTACCTGCCCTCTGCCTGCAAGCTCGTCTCGCCCAACTCAAGGCCTGGTTGCTGCTATGCAGCATATAAGGCACTTGGGAGTCAAGGAGTGGGTCAGCTAAGGTATAGAGTGGGACTGAGTCCAAGGAGAGGTGGAGTGGGCCTGCACTGCTTCCTGCTGCTCCCTGACTTCCCCTAACAATTCTGACCCAGAGCCTGGCCTCAGTCCCCACCCCCACAAGACAAGTTGATAGGTGATAGAGTCACGTGAGTATGTATATATGAGTGTTTGGCAGGGAGGGGGTAGGTAATGAACACATTGCTCACATAGAGTCATGTGAGTGTGTATATATGAGTGTTTGACAGGGAGGGGGCAGGTAATGAACCTGTGCGCATTGCTCACATAGAAGAGTAGCTGGATGTGTATACAGTATGTGTGTGCCACTGTGCATAGGGATGGTGCGTGTGTGGGAGTGGGTGTGCTTATAGGTGTGCATAGAGGTTTCCATATGTGAGAGTTGCTGGGTGTGTGGACAGTGTGCTGCTTTGCATGGAGGTGCCCATGTGTAAGAGTGACTGGTATGTGTGCAGACAGGGGGAAGAAAGTGTGCAAGTGTGAACAGGTGAGTGGTGAGTAGTGTGAGTATGTGTGTGTGGATGATTGTTGTACCTGTAAGCATACAACTGTAAGAATGTACCTGGGCATAGACAAAGGTGTATGAATGTATGTTTAACTGAGATATGTTATCCCCAGTGGGTATGAATGTTGTGTGTCTGTGTGGGTACTCAGGAAGATACGGCCCTGGGAACAAGATACAAAGAACAAGGGATATTGATCTCTGACTTGGCTGTGACAACATAACTGTGTTCAGCATAGAAGGTCATCTTATTTAGGTCCCTGCCTCCTTCAGGTCATAGCAGTAGCAGAGACCCCAAACACTAACCCTCTCAGGTCCTCATGCTCAATCTCTGAGTAGGCACTGGAGCCCAGGACTCTTGGTGCCTCAGGCAGATATGAGGGCCAGGTTATGCTGGACGGGTAAGGGGATGTAAATGGTATAGGACCCAACCAAGAGAGTAGCCTGTTCCGATGCTGGGCCCACACTGCTGTGAGCCCCAATGACCACCTTTTGGATCAGCAGTCTTTCTGGGTGGAGTGCAGAAGACCTCGGGTCCAGCCTGAGCTAAACTGAGCCCTGGAATCTTAAAGGTCAGGCAGCAGCTGGAGATGGTGACACCAAGGTCTCCGGAACTCTTTTGGTGATCTGGGGTATCTGAGTCTCTAGGGAGCTTGTGACTCCTCTTCCTCTAGGTTCCTGGGGAAGTGATTTAGAAACTGATGGACTGGAGGAGACAGAAATGGCAGGGCTGACCTTGTGGGAAAACAAGGGATCTCTGCTGATGGGGAGCCCTGTTCCTGCACCAGACACAGGTGACATGAGGTGTCAGGGGTCTCTGCTCAAAGAACGTCTGCTTTGAAGGGAAGGGAAGGGGTTACTGGGCTCAGTGCTGTGGTGGAAACAAGGCTAGAGCTGAGAGTGGCCCCGCCAGTGACAGGAAGTCATTCACTAGAGGGCCAGCCTGCCATTGCTCTGTTCTAGCTTTAGGGACAGGACAGACTGGGGTTGGGAGGGGGAGATACTTCTGCAGCCATGAGGGAGGGAGGTGGAGTAGCTGGCAATTTGCAGGGAGACTCCACACCATCCTCAGCTCCAAAAGTATGGGTGGGGTTAGCAGGGAACAAGGAGTTGGGGCTTTGTGCCTCCTGTGGGATTCCCTCTAAGAAGGGGGTGATAGGTTGTATATTGACTGGAAATGGAGACTGAGGTACAGTTTAGGAGCCCACACTTCAGGGCATTGAGGAAAAGGTGGGTCATCAAGATGATTCCTGGTTTGGGCCTGAGCTGGGGAGGGTGAGCCAACAGAGATCTGGGCGGGGCTGAGAAAGCCAGTCCTGAGTGCCCTGGCTACAGGTGGCTGCTATGTTCGCCAAGTGATGACAGCTGTGGTTGGGGGCAGGAAGCTCCCTGGGGTCAGCATAGCATGGCTTCACGAGGACACAAAGGTAGGCCTGGAAGAGGCCGTGGTAAAGGGCTACTGTGGCCTGAGATGTGACTTCAGAGGCCAGAGAGGTGAGGGTGGCTGTGCCCTTACAAGGCCAGACCCCAGATAGGACCCCCGCCAGGTCTATACTCCGGTTTGGTAAGAGTTTGGGGGATCCTCTGCCCAACTGGTTTCTCCCATAAGGCCTGCTTTCCTAGATCCCACTCCGTGTTCAGTCCCCTTCTCCCATCTGCTCCTTTGTGGGGGACAGTATGATCCCAAGAGAGAAGGAACAAGTGACTCCTGGAAAGGATGGGATATAGACAAGTCACAGTGGCTCCTGGGAAGCACAACAGTGCTGAGGCTGGGACAAGGCACAGTTCTCAAGCAGTCACATGTCCCATGGCCTCAAAGCAGCAGCATGTCCCCACCTGAGCATGGGGGAAAGCTCGGTGGTTGCAGGCCAGATACTGATGGAGGAGATGGAAGGCTCAGGCTGCTAGGCTCCCTGTGCCAGCCAGGTGCTGAAGGTAGGGGTGGCTCAGGTTGGGGCCACAGGAGAGCACTGAGACTCAGGAGGTGAGCTGCAGCCCCGGAAGAGGAAGAACACCCTTTGTGTCTGTTCTGTCTGTCTTGGTCTCTTCTCTGACCCTCTGGCCTTGTCCAACTGTCCACTGTCTGTCCTGTCTCTCCCTCACAGTTTCTCTCTCTCCTTCTGTTAGTACTTCCCAAGACTCCTGTCTCCCACAGCCATCTTGTATTGCAGTTGGGGCCCTGAGTCTTAGGGTCCAGGGCTCAGGGCCTGGAAAATGGAATCAGGGGCTACCTTGCTCCGAGCATCTCTCCCGTCCCTCTGCCCTTCCTGTCTGTCACCCTTCTGTCACCTCCTGGACAGGGCCCACGTTCTTTCCCAAAGAGCTCCTCTACTTTGCTGGGTCCTTTGCAAGCCCTCAGGCCTGGGGATGGGGGAAAGGGGTGTCCTCAGGAGAGGTGGAGCGCCCACGGGGCCGCCCTGACACCCTCCATCCCCAGGGCCTCCCTGTGGAGCTCCTGCGTGGTGTTGCCGCTGCTGGCGCTGACCTGGATGTCCGCCGTGCTTGCTGTCACCGACCGCCGCTCCGCCCTCTTCCAGATCCTCTTTGCTGTCTTTGACTCACTGGAGGGTTTCGTCATCGTGATGGTCCACTGTATTCTGCGCAGAGAGGTGGGCGCCCTGGGCCTGGGATCTACCTGTGTCCTCTTGAGGTGAACCTGTGCCCAGCATGTAGCCAGGGTTGCTGGGAATGGCTCCCTTTAGGGGATAGTTTATTTTTAAGGATAGCTCATCAGCTATGGGAGGTCTGTGGCTGACAGGGCAGAGGTGGAGAGCCAGTACTCAGTGTTTGTAGCATTTTCTGAACCTTTTAGAAGGTGAGAACATGAGGTTCCTATCCAACTATGTCCGGGTGGCCACCAGCAGGAGACAGTAAAGAGACTGAGTGGCTGTCCTGATCCCAGAGAGGCTGCACAGTGGACGGAAGTGCGTCTTACCTCATCAGACCAACTTCTGCTCCAGATAGAGTCAGGACATGGCTGGGGGCTAGAAATAGCCTGCTGCCTCCATTCTTCCCAGAATGTTCTAGACTGCTACCAAGGGATCTGAACTGCAGCAGGTACAAGAGGAAAAAGCCCCCTGTAGCCGCAAGAACCAGGGACCTCAGTGGACAGAAGAGCCTGGGCTGGCAGGGCAGTGGTGAGGTCAGATGCTGCTGATCCTCTAGGGAGGCTCCTGAGGAGCACCCTGAGAAAGAGGGCTGCCTGAATATGCAAAGGTATTTGTGAGGATATCACAAAGCCTGTGCCCGCCTTCCTCCTTCCGGTGCTAGTCATGTGTCACTCAGTTGTGGGAAGCTACTTTGCAGCCCCATTGCAGCACACAGGGAAGAGTGGCTTCTGAGCCCTGCCCCTTGCCCTGGCTGCCTGAGCACTACATCCACACTCTCAGCTGCCCTGCCCTCCAGGTGCCCTGACTTGTAGCGCACGGGCAGGTGAAGTCTAGCCTCATATTATAAGGCCACTGATCTGCACTAAAGTCACACTCTTGCCCTCCGCTCCTCCCTCAGTGTTCTGGCTTCTTCAGCCAGCTGACACTCCAAGAAGTTAACAGGACAGCTGTCAGCAGCAGAGCATCCCACTAAGATGTGGCCCTAGGACTGGCATCCTCACAAAGCCTTGTCAGGAAGCTGAGATGTGACCTATAGCCAGAGGGCTCACAACTCCATGTTGGGTAGGGTGAGCACATGAAGCCCCCTCCAACCCTTGTGTATGGTTCCTGCTGCAGGTCTCAGCACCTCACTGCTGTCTCCAGAGCCTGGATTTCAGGATAGTGTTTGATCCTGCGTCCTTCCTCATGCTGATTCTATTATCCTGGGTGATGAGCCACCTTCTTCAACTTTTCTTGCTGAAATGTATGCTGGCCTTGTGGCTGGTCTTAGCCTTGTCCGTCCAGCCTGCAGTCAGGATGGGTTCTGGGGTACTGACTGGCCCTGAAGCCAGGTACCTGCGTTAGGCTAATGTTCTTACAGTGACCTCCAGCCAGTGGAGTCTGCAGCTCCTTCCCAGCATCAGAAACTCCAAATGTCTTCTACTTACATCCTCTCTCTGCACTGCCGTGCTACAAGGAGGCTTCTTGCAGAGAGAGCCGTGTAGGGTCTTGACTCTCTGCTGACACGCTTCCCCTCCTCCAGGTTCAGGATGCCGTGAAGTGCCGTGTGGTGGACCGCCAAGAGGAGGGCAACGGGGACTCAGGGGGCTCCTTCCAGAATGGCCACGCGCAGCTCATGGTAGGACTGATTGCCTGGGAATGTAAGCCTCTAGGTTCTCCCTGTGCCCAGAGTTCTTCTGGACCCTTGTAGCCCTATTAGGTGAACTCTGAGCCCAAGTTGAAATCCTTAATACAGGGTTTTGAGCTGGGAAAGGCTGTTGGTGAGTTGGGTGGGGGCTGGTGTGCTTCCTTGCCTTCTTCAAAGCTGGCCCATCCAGAACTGTGCACAAGCTAACTGTGAGTTTACCCATACTGACTGCTTCAACTATGGGATCTAGGCATAGTAACTTCTGAGCAGAGCCCTGGGCTCTGCTGGCCAGCTTCTCGCCCCTCTGGCATCACCTGTGTGTTGTCCCAGATGTCCTGTACCCCAGGGGTGAGGCACTGGGGAGTATCTCCAAGTGGTGTCTACACAGGGCCAACCCTCTGGGTCTCTGCCACCATCTAGAGGGAACAGGTGTCAGCTGGAAAGGTACTTTGTCGTTTGGGGACACAGCTTTCCCTCCTCTTGATGTTTCTCCTGGCCTGACCTCTGACCTCAGGGGAAGACTGCCACCTTCCCAGCATCCTGGCTCCTGCATTTCAGGGAAAGACCTCCAGTTTGAGATTAAAGGCCAGACTGACCCCCCTGGAGCCCTGTGGCCTCTGGATGGGTCTTCTAGACCCAAGCTCCTAAGGTGGTCCTGGGTCACCACTATGGCCTCCCCAGCTGCTGTCCTCAGAGATGCAGTGGGGACCATGTTTCTGCTCTAGGGGAGGCTGGTGCTGGCCCAGGTCTGTGTCTGTCCCATGCTGTCTGTCTTGGATGGAATGGCAGAGGCTCTGGAAGCCCTGGCAGCTGCATGGCTTTGGGGGAGCATGGCCAGAGGGGCAGAGGCCGGCTGCTCCGTGATGCCTTGGAGGGAGAGGACGCATGGTTGATTGCACGCACACACAGGCAGACACAAACACATGCATGGAGAAACGTGCATATGCTCCTTCACATAAATGCATAGGAGTGAACTCTGACTCATGTGTGAGTCATACACACAATAATCCTCTCAACATACATGTTCACGCTCACACAGTACAGTCCTCTGCCCTCACAAAGGCACATGTACCACGAGCACACAGAAACACAACCACACATGCATGTGAATGCTGACAGACACATCCATGCTTGCATAGACAAGCATACAGATGCATGGCCACTCCATGTGGCCCTTGGACTAATAATGTGGGCTGGGGTTCTTGGTGACAATATCAGCATACTTGTGACCTCTGAGGTGTGGGTATGGCTTTGGTGGCTCCCTTCCTACTACCCTGCAGGTTGCAACCCCACCAGCTACCAGCCTTACCCTCATCTTGCCCTTGGTCTCTGTCTTGCAGACTGACTTTGAGAAGGATGTGGATCTGGCCTGTAGATCAGGTGAGCGCCTGACAGGTGAGAGCCATGGTGGCCAGTCGGCCCATCTGCTTCTTTCTTATTCCCAGCATCTGTGTACCCTACCTGTCCCCATCCCACACCTGCTGCCACATGGCCCAGCCTGGGCTCCATCCCCCGCCCCCCGCCAAGTCTTCAGGAATCCTATGGGTGTGAGCCCCAGAAAGCTGCCGTGGAGCCCATGCTGGGCTGGGACCATCTTTGGTACCCCTTCACTTGTCTGTCTGTCCCTTTTCCCTCATAGGGCAGAGCAGGTAGGCCACTTCTGTGTGAAACCCTGCCCTGCTCCTGCCTCTGCCCATACACTCCATTGTCACCTGCCCCTACCTGCCCTCCCTTAAGCACCTGTGTTCTGTGTTGTCTTCATTTCTTCATTGTTAACTTGGGGTGGAGGAGGGGCAGGTTGCACTTTGAGAATGGGAGACTTCAGTAGGGGGAGGAAAGAAAGGGGTAGGACCTGATACTGGGACCCTAGGCTAATGCTGAGCTTCCAAGGTCAAGAAGGGACTCAGTGTCTCCCCATGTTGCCAGTGTCAGGTCATAGTATCTGAGGACCAGGGGCCAGGGCAATAGCAGACAGTCTCTGGCTATGGAGATGCCATCTGGCTTTACTCCATCTGGTTCCCAAGTGAGCATTGTCAGCTGCTGCCTGGGTGGGATTCTTTGAGGAGATAACCTTGGGATGGGGTAGAGAAGTCCTTCCCTGGTCTTCGGTGATCTAGCTCCACAGCCTAACCAAGATATGACCCCAGCAGTGGGGGTTGGGTGCTGGCCCACCCTGTTGGTATGTGCTGGGCTCCCTGTGCCCAGCGCTGTGCCTTATAGAGCACAAGGTGCTGTGGGCTCGATGTAGCTGATGGTACATGATAGTGTAGCGTGTATCATTACATGCTAGGTGTCCATGATAGGCAGAGTCCCTGCGGGAAGAGGTTGGGATGAGTTATGTGCAGGCTGAGGAGGTCCTTGCGATGGTGTTGACCTTTGGAGATGGGCATACAGATTGGTAGAAAAGATGGCTAGTCTACTGTTGGGGTGTTGGGGAAGGGCTGGAAGAGGACAGTGCTGGGTGTCTCAGTCACTGTTCTATTGCTGTGAAGAGACACCTTGGCCAAGGCAGCTCTTATGAAAGAAAGCTAGTTGGGTGTTACCTACAGTTTCAGAGTTTTAGTCCATTATCATGGTGGGGAGCATGGTGACATGCAAGCAGGCGCTGGAGCAGTAGCTGAGAGCTACGTCATGATCCATCGGCCAAGAGACTGGGCATGGGATGGCTTTTGGAACCTCAAAGTGCACCCCCAGTGACACACTTCCTCCAGCAAGGCCACACCTCCCAATCCTTTTCAAACTGTACCACTCCCTGGTGTCTAAGCATTCAAATATGACCTATGGGGGCCATTCTTATTTAAACTGCCATGCCGGCTGATAGTCTGGAAGAGCCAAAGGTTGTCATTGAAGGTGAGCTGGGAGTGGGGGACCTTTGGCCTGAGAAACTAGGATGTTGTGAATGACCATAATTGATGAGATGGCAAGACCTGCTGGTGGGCTCCAAGGCTGGGCTAGATGTGACCAGAACAGTGTGCAGACCTGGGCCGAGCTTCCTAAGAAGGGGGTGTGACCTTGCTCTAGAGAGTGCCCAGGAGGAACCAGCGTGCACGGCTGCCTTGGCTCAGAGCTAGTCTGGTACTCTACTGGCCAGTGGAGCTAAGCTGATGCACGAGTGACAGGTGGGGTGTATGATGAGCTGGAACCTACAGCAGATGTTCTACGTTAGGGATAACTATCCCAAGGGAGGTGGACGGGTGGGGACTTCAGGAAGGACCTTTTCAAGGCGGAGGGACGACCAAGGGCAGGAGAGCCCTTCATAGGGGTTGAGCTCATGTGCCAGGTCTCTTGGTCCTTGGGGCAAGCACAACCTCCCAGCAAGGACTTGTGTGCACTGAGTACTACAGGAGAGTCTGGACTCAATAGAGGAAGCTGTTCCTGTGCTTTCCAGCAGAGGGCACCCTTGCTTGCCTTTCAGAATTGCCTTGATGGGCTGTGTATGAGTGACTGTCTTTGGTTGTCGTGGGAGACAGGCAGACACTCTCATGGGCCAGCCTCATAGGAAAAAGCAAAGGAACTTTCTGGCTGTCCAAGTGCCAGCATGGGTGGGGTGGGTGTCAGGGCTGGTGTGGGTCAAGACCAGGGTGGCAGCAGTATTGGCCAGGCTGAGCCCCTGCTGCTGCAGACCAACCTCACGCTCTGACGCCCTCTTCCTATCTGCTGTCTTTTCGGATGCTCCCCATTAGTACTGAATAAAGACATCGCAGCCTGCCGCACAGCCACCATCACAGGCACCTTCAAGCGGCCATCACTGCCTGAAGAGGAGAAGCTCAAGCTGGCCAAGGGCCCACCCCCCACCTTCAACAGCCTGCCAGCTAATGTGTCCAAGCTGCACCTGCACGGTTCACCCCGCTACCCCGGTGGGCCACTGCCCGACTTCCCCAACCACTCCCTCACCCTCAAAAAGGACAAGGCCCCTAAGTCTTCCTTTATTGGAGATGGGGACATCTTCAAGAAACTGGACTCAGAGCTGAGCCGGGCTCAGGAGAAGGCTCTGGACACGAGCTACGTGATCCTGCCCACGGCCACGGCCACACTCCGGCCCAAACCTAAGGAGGAACCCAAGTACAGCATCAACATTGACCAGATGCCCCAAACCCGCCTCATCCACCTCAGCATGGCGCCTGACGCCAGCTTCCCCACCCGCAGCCCACCTGCCCGGGAGCCCCCAGGTGGTGCGCCCCCTGAGGTGCCCCCTGCCCAGCCCCCACCACCTCCACCTCCACCACCCCCTCCACCCCAGCAGCCCCTACCCCCACCACCCACCCTGGAGCCTGCACCCCCCAGCCTGGGGGATACAGGGGAGTCGGCGGCCCACCCAGGACCCAGTTCAGGTGCCGGGACCAAGAATGAGAACGTGGCCACCCTATCAGTGAGCTCCCTGGAGGTGAGGGTGGTTCGGAGTCTGCAGAGCAGAGATGGGGGAACCCCCAGACAAGGGCTGAGGGCATGTCAGAAGTGGGTAGGGCTAGCCCAGGGCCAGAATCTTTATGTACTCAAGCCCATTTCACAGAGCGACAGTCTCTGTGGTTAGCCTAGTGCTTGTGCCCTGGAGCCTTGTTCAGCCCTTAGGACATGGGCTTGAGGTCAGGATGGGACCCTCGGGAAGCCTTTGCCACGCCCCCCCCAGGATTTGTCACCATCTAGCTTTCAACCTCTTAGGTACAGCTAGCACCCTGAATTCACTTTTAGGGGTTCAGCCTTGTAGCCCCAAGATCAGCTCTCCTTAATCTGTGTAGCCTGGCTAAGCTGGACATTTCAGAGGGAGGACAAGGCCTGGAGCAGGGAGGGGAGACCTCACCGCACACAGAGAACTTGGGGTAGCATTGGAGTAAGGACTCTGAGACCCCACCCACATTTTATCATTGTCAGGGGTTTCCCAGAGCACGCCCTCTGGACCCAGAGCTGGACCTGTATCCCAAGGGAACAGGCCACCTTGGGTTCTTGATAGACCCTCAGCATGAACCCTGAAGGCAGGCTGGTGTTTCCCCAAATGTCAGGCAGGAGGGCCTGGACATGTGGTCTAGGCAATTTTAGGGAACTTAATGCCCATGCACACAATCCCTTTCTCCTGCAGCGGAGGAAATCACGGTATGCAGAACTGGACTTCGAGGTAAGTGCAGACGCCTCTCTCTGGACAGACAGGCTGGGTACTAGGGCCTTTTCAGCAAGTGGGAGCTGGGGAAGGGCTCGAGGTCAGAGCCCAGGGACCAACAGCAGGTGGGACAAGGGGGTGGCTGTGGATGCCCATCCTGGCTCAGGACTCGTGGCCCCAACCCACAGAAGATCATGCACACACGGAAGCGACACCAGGACATGTTCCAGGACCTGAACCGGAAGCTGCAGCATGCGGCTGAGAAGGAGAAGGAAGTACCAGGCGTAGATAGCAAGGTCAGGAGGGTGGGCTCTCCTCAAACCAATCTCACTTCCTTCTCACCCTCACTCCCTGGAGTCTTCCCTGTGATGGCTGTCCCTCTCAGATGTGCACCTGGCCCTGCCATGTAGGTTCCAGACTGTCCATTCCCACAGCACTGACCCTGACCCCATCATGGGAGCTGCAGCTCCTGCCAAAACTGGGGTGGTGGGATGCAGGGGTTGCTGCTCTTTGGGAATCCCTCCCTCAGAGCCCTCCTCTCTCTCTTCCCTTCTCTCCCATGGATTCTCTCCCATGGATTCACTCCCATTTGCTCCTGCCCTGCATGCACTGCTGGCATCGAGTAGCCAGAGAAACAGCAGACTCCCAACAAGAGGGCCTGGGAGAGCCTCCGCAAGCCCCATGGGACGCCCGCCTGGGTGAAGAAGGAGCTGGAGCCACTGCCCCCTTCTCCACTGGAGCTTCGGAGTGTGGAGTGGGAGAAGGCGGGTGCCACCATCCCACTGGTTGGCCAGGACATCATTGACCTCCAGACCGAGGTCTGAGCGGGCGGGCGGTGGCCCCGCACCGGGCCAGCAGGTGGGATGCTGCTCTGCCCGCTCCACCATAGGACGGGCACAGATGCGCTCGCGGTGGCGGGCCGGGTCCAGCCCTGGCCTCAGGGCGCTCAGAGGCGGCCAGACAGAGGGCCCGCGGTGCTGGGACCAGAGCCAGACACAGGACAGGAGGTGGCATGGCCCGCGGGCACAGGGCTCAAGAGGCCAGATGGTGCCTCAGACTCTGCCCTCCTTGGGCAAGCCCGGACAGGCAGGCGGGCGGCTGTGGACATGGACAGGCCTGGTGTGGCCAGCGTCCCCAGGATGCCCACCTCAGCCACCACCGCAGAGGACTGCCTGTGGCCCGCCAGCCTGGCTCCGTTTTTTAGACACCCCTACCCCTTGGGAAGCAGCCAGACCCCCCCACTCCCTTCCAGGACCCTGGGCCCCTCCCAGACCCAGGCAGAGAGCATGGTCCTGACCCAGAGCCCCGGGGGCAGGACTGAGACCACTCTGGAAAGGAGTGGCGTGGGGAATCTATTTTTTCTCTCCTTTTCTTTTCTTCAATAAAAAGAATTAAAAACCCAGTGCTTTGTGGTCTATTCCTTCTCAGCAGCAGCCTGGGCCCATTCAGTGGCAGTTGGGCTGTTCCTGCACTGCATGCCTACCGATGACCCTCCTTCCCCCACCCTGCCCTGCCTTGGGTGCCTGCCCTCTAAGGGGTCCCTTGAGGCTGACTTACCTCAGTTCTCCACCCCAGAAACATTGGACTCCCTGGCTTCTGAGTCACCTGGAAAGACAGAGTTAACAGGTAGCGATTTTAAAAACAACCTGAATGGTGAAAGGAGACACAATGTGTGGAGCTGGAGTCTAGGGTCCTCCTCTTACCTGCAGCCTGCCTGAGCCTGTCTTGGACAGGCCTGCACCACTGTTCTGTTCAGCCCAGTACTGACTGCCTCTGTCCATCACTAAATACTGCCAGTCCCCAGGCCATGGTGATGCTCTCCATCCACAGAGGGAATGTGGAAGGGAAATGTGTCATGGTCAGATCTCCAGAGACCTAACCACCAGTGAGCCACCTTCCCTGATGGTATCCCAACTTCAGCATTCTTGCAATTCCCAGAACTTCCAGCAGGGGGCAGCCTAAGCCACTCAAACGCAACTCTGGGACTGCACAAACCAGAACCTTTGCAGACAGAACCTTCAGGTCTCTCCTTCAGATGGCGGCTTGAGCTGGAACTCAGATACAGACCATTGGCCCTGGTGGGTATGTGGAGCTCCTAAGACCCCAAAATGCCAAGAGCTGGAACAGGAGTACAACCCACTATGGATTGTTTTCATAACCTCACCTGAACCTTATTGCTATGACTCTCACTGTGGTCATGTCTTTGACACACACCCCACACGAGCATCATCCTTTTCAGCAGGCAGAGACAGGGTAGGGATTGGAACTGTTGCTAACAGTGACCACAGTGAGCTCAGGTAATTGTGATGGCCATGCACACCTCTGGGTGCACAAACATGGGTGGGTGAATGGCAAGTGAGAAGTGACGTCCAAGGATGCTCAGAACAGGGCATGCAAAGTCCAGCACAAACCCTAGCTACAGACTACAAACAACAACAAAGCATCAACAAAACAAAAATTCATCAATGTTTTGGTGAGATTTGACAACAAAATACGATCCAGCCTTGACCCAGGCCGTGACTAGCGTGAACTATGCACACCTGTGCAAAAGTTCTGCAATGGAAGGCTTCTGAACCATATCACAGCAACTCCTGCAGGTTGCATGGAATATCACCATCACTACACTGCACAGTCTGCACAGAGGACCTGTCTTCCAGACCCAGAGGGCTTCCTGTGAGTTGGCTGGCCATGGTCTCCTCCTTGCCCCTGGGTATTAAGAAATAAAAGAAACTTGGAGGGCATGTGGGTGCAGGTAGGGAAGGCCCTGAGGTTCCAGCACCTTGCCTACACAGACGGCATGTGCATGTAGACCAGGTCTGGGGCTCAACTATGCTCAGACTTACCACTGTCCTCATGGAGTGACCAAGCATCCTTAGTCAGCTCCCTAACCTCCCTGTCCCTGCCCACTCAGCACCACCAAAGCACAAAGCCACAAGGAGTACCCCAGCTCTTCACACCCTCTACATGAAGGGAGAGACTCAGAATGCTGAGTGGAGACTGCGGGAGTCAACGTTCTGTCAAGATGCAGCATGTGTCCAGAGGCAGCTCTCTCCTCTGCAGGCCCTCCCTCTGGAGAGCTATTTGTGCTAAGAGATGCCCAGGATTCTATCACCTCATCAGAGAAATTGCTGTCTACTTCCGGCTATGGCATAGGAAGCTGGCCAGGGAAGGCTCTACTCCAGCGGGCCCCTCTTCAGCAGGCTCCATGTTCATTTCAATCATTTCAAGGGGAGCCCTGTACTGAGTGCTGCCTTGGCCCGGAACTCTCGTGGGGACAGGGACCTTTCCATGGGCCTCTTTCGGTTCCCTTTGTTCTTCCTCCAGCTCTTTGGAGTGCTATGTCCCTGACACCTGGCAAGCAGGGTCAGATCTTATCTCCAGGGAGTAACAAGACTCAGGGTGATTAGAGGATGCTGCTGGTATCTTCCAGGGCGGGAGGGATTGTGCCTGGAACTTGGCTCTCCTGGCACCATTGGCTCCCCCAATAGTTGTCTTTCCCGAGGGCACCGATACCATCCTCAGTTGCTGATACCACCACAAGGCTCCTGCGGTTGTGGTGGCTGGGACCACCACAAACTGGCTGGGCCTCTAGAGAGATCTTCCTGGGCCCTTCTTGCATGGCTTGGCTGATCTAGCCTCTCAGCACTAGTGCCACCCATTTTAACAACCTGTCACAATGAACCTGAGACACTGGGAGTAACAATGACTGAGCTCTTTGGGTGACCCATCAGCTGCCTCATACCCTCGTGGACATTCAGGAAGCCACGAGGAGCTGGCTCTGTCACCCTGTCCCTGCCACCATTAGTACTACCTGGCCTTAGGGGAATATGTGGGACTTGTGATTGTGGTCACTGTGATGGCTGGAACACCTTGGGGGCAAAGATAGTGGTGTGAGTTTGATTTATAAACATAGAACTGGAGGTTTTACTGATGATGAGGGTGGTGATGGAGATGAGGATGATGCTGATGTTGATAGTAAGGTTAACAATAATAGTAATGGTAATGGTGATGTCACGAAGATAGTGGCCATGATGAGGGTGAGGCTGGTGATGATATTGATGAGGATAGTGATAGAGATGTTGATGGTGAGGCTGGTGATCATGGTGAGGCTGCTGCTGGTGGTGATGGAAATGGTGGGGGACAGAATTATGGTGGTGATGAAGATGATGATAACAATAAGACTAATAACAATGGTCATGGAAGATCAACTGATAGTCGTGATGGTAACAGCAATGATGCCAGTGAGATAGGGGTAGCGGTGATGCTGGTCACGTGATGCTCACCGTGTGGCTGTGGTATTCGTCCTGGTGGTGCTGAAGACAGTCGGCTACTGTAATCTCTGCGGAGGACAATTGTGCTGATGAGATCAGGACCTGGGATCTTACAGTTTATTTGTTCCTGGCTCCTACGGACTGGAGAATGTGAAGGAGGGGTGTGTGAAAGGAAGGACACACGAGGACAGCAAGTCTCTGCGTCAACTGGGTGTGCAGCCAGTAGGAGCAGCTGCCAGCAGGAGCAGCTGCCAGCAGGTACTGAGCTCCTATCAACACCCACGCCCCTCAGATCCAGAGGATGCCCCTCCTTACCTGCTTTGGTTTGCTCATCCCTGCCTGTGACGGAAGTGAGCCCTGCTGGAAGGGGCCTGAGCAGTGCTTCTTGCTTTGCCTCTGCAATGACCTCTCTTCCGCTTCCTGGGCCCAATTTGGCAGAGACTTCACATCTAACCTACTTGCCTTGTGCTCCATTGTTGAAGCGTTCCTGTTACCCTGGAAAACTCTATCCTTCAGTGCCCACCCATCCCCCACTCTCCTCCCCAGGCTGGCCCCAGGTGGGAACAAACATACAAGGTGATACTACTGGTCTAGGACTTGTTCCAGAATCTTCTACTACATAGAATCTCCCTCCTTTACTCTACCCTAGGACTTGTTCCAGAATCTTCTACTACATAGATGTCCCTTCTTTACTCTACCCTAGGACTTGTTCCAGAATCTTCTACTACATAGAATCTCCCTCCCTTACTTCCTTCAGCTCCCTGTTACAGTCCCAGGAAGTGGAAGGCTGGGCTAGGAGGTGAGGACTGAGGAGCTGCCAGCTCCTCACTGCTTCCTGAATGCCCATGACTTACGAGGCAGCTGACGGGTCACCAAAGAGCCCAGTAACTATCACTCCCATCCAGGTTCAACCACCCCTTGGCTTTCTTTATGGATAGAGGTGGCCAGACAGTACTCTTAGATAGATATAAAGTCCTGTGGTCCTCATTGGCTCTGCCCTCAGATCCTTGCTAGTGCCTTGGTCCTAAAGAAGCAACCCCATGAGGACGATG
Organism: Microtus pennsylvanicus; assembly: GCF_037038515.1. Taxonomy (NCBI): domain Eukaryota; kingdom Metazoa; phylum Chordata; class Mammalia; order Rodentia; family Cricetidae; genus Microtus; species Microtus pennsylvanicus. The sequence goes on from NC_134580.1 coordinate 3,487,040, forward strand.
CTAGGACCCTGGAGACATCTCAGACCTGGCCTTTGAGCACTGCCCATTAAGGGTCCTAGCTGGGGCTGTGGAGGGCAGCCCTGCTGAGGGCAGCGGCTTCTGCTGCCTCACTGGCTACTCAGGGCTGATCAGGGAAAGGGGTCAAGTCTGCTCTTCCCCATGTCGTATATGCCCACCCTGCTCTAAGGTTCCCTGCTGGGGCCATCAGTCCCTAGGGACCCCCAGGGCCCCAGATTTTTAACCCAAAGCTTCTTGAGCAGTCGAGAAGCTTCGGGCTCCCCTTTGTCAGGCCCTAAAAATAACCAGGCAGGAGGAACTCTGAGCAGCAAGCAAATGTGCCAGCCAGCACCCCACGCAGCGGAAGCACCTCCAAATAAGGCCTAGGCAGAGAGGAAGCCAGCCTCCAAGCTCATCACCACTGACGTGGATTCCAGAACCTTCCCCTCCCTGCACCTCAGAGTCTCCCCCAGAGCCTCCCCCAGAGCCTGTGTGACTGGGAGTCTGGGAGTCTGACTTGTTCGGGGTGCCCAGAGCTCACTAGACAATTCATTACAGTAGTCTGTTCTTGGGTCCTGGAACTTCTATGGCCAGTTTGGGGACCTTAGAAGTTGCTAGCTGGGGTTGTGAACTTAGAGGTATGGACTCTTAGGACAATCAGTCATGCCTTCCCAATCTCAGTGGTCATTGTGTGGCCTCACTCAAGTTACCATGGGGGCCCAAGGGCTTCCCTTCCCCACTCCTTTGGCCTCACTGGGAAATGAGACCAGATGGATATAAGGGGCCGACATGGGATGGGACAGTGACACACAGCTGTCCTCGCGCAGAGGAGGTGTTGCTGGGTTCCTTATGGCTTCCTGGGAACACCATATGGACCTCACTCAAGAATGGGGGAGGCTAGACGCAGCATCCCCATTAACTTCTTCCTGTCCTCTCTACCCGGGGTTCCTAGCAGGAGTGTGAAACTACAAGCCATGACTTCTGGGTTCTGAATGACCTCCTTGGCTGAACCTCACTGAGGTCACAGTAAACACGGGGCTGGGACCACTCCTCAACAGCCAGCACTGGCATGTACACCCACCTGTCCTCCATATCTGTGAGAGCACCCCAGGCCCTGCTGAAGTTCAAGGATTCTCTCAGAATCTCCTCTGCGAGTCCCTCCATAGGACAAAATCAACCCCTAATGAACCAAGGCCAGAATGGGAGAGAGGGAGGATGGACATGGGCTGAGGTGAGTAGCGGTGAGTGATTCAACCAAAGAGACACAACCCTTCCTTTATATACCAGGCTTTGCGCAATCTGCCTGAATCTGCAACAAGCACCCAGCCCTAGACTTTCCTAAGACCTCCCTCTGGGTGGCCTGGCATGACCTGGCCCCACCCCTGGTTCACCCCTGGTCTCTCTAAACTCATCATTGCCTTATATCAGCCTGGTTCTGGTCAGGACATGGTCCTTGAAGCAGGCACACGTGAAGATGTGCTCGGAGGAGGTTCTTGACAGCCCAGCCGCTGAAAGGGACCCTGGAGCACAGGACACACAGGTAGGTCCTAGTAGTGGCTCCCAGGGGAGAGTCTTCCTATGTCTGTCTGCTTGTGCTGAACCGAATGGCGGGATGGTGAGGACAGGTATTTGTAACAGCTTCCAGCATCCGGAGGGGCAGAACCACTACCATTGTCCCACTATATAGAAGTGGGCTGCTACTCCTCCCCCTCCCCCAGAGGGTCTTCTGTGCATATGCAAGGGAGCTAGGAAAGCTCACTGGTTCCCTTTCCAGATTGACACCAAAGCAAGAGCTAAGACGGAGTGCTGACAGGCGCTGGTCTGGGCCTTTCATGGACTGGCAAATGCGAAGTGCATCTGCGCCAAGGGGGCTTGGCACAGGGTCAGGTAGGACAACTTAGTCTCCCTCTATAGCCACACACATCCCAGCACTCGGGCTGCCATGCTTCCTGCTTCCGCTGGGTTCAGACCCTTCCCCACCACCCACCCTAGAGTCCCCTCTGGATTGTTCGCCCAAGGCTGTCCCCACCCCACACTCCTCCGCGCTCCCCTCAACTAAATCCTTCTCAGCGGTTAATTATAGCTCTGCGCAGGCTTTGGGACTTTTTTAAAAAGGCACTTTTAGTTCATTTGACTTCTTTGGGAATCTACCTCAGACACATCGCTTCGCAGTGCTCATAATAACCTCTGGCTACTCTCAGAAATGCTGGCACGTTGGGTCCCCCTTGCCATCCCCAACATGGGAACTGTGTTTTCTCTGGGTCACCTTGCTTAGGAAGCCGCTGTGTGCCTCTGTAGGGCCCCTTTGCTAATTCCTGCTTCTGCCCGTCACTTCCTTCTTTGTCTGAGTGCAGCAGTGAAAACCAACCACCAGCTCAAGTTGGATTCCTCCCACGTTAATTGTTAGCCTTTCTTGGTGTCTGATGTAAGCATTTTTAGGCCATCAGCTTTTCTCAACATGTCACTCGCATTCCATCCTACAGGTTCCCAAAGGCATTATTTTTGTCATTCAGTTGTAATTATTTTTCTAATTTTATCAGGAATACTTCCTTGGCTAGGCAAGTTAGTTTATACATGTTTTAAGGGCTTTAAGCTGTAGGATTTTGAAAAACAAATCTAGCAATTTATGATTTTTTTCCTGACAGGGTCTTTCTTCTTAGGTAGTCCAGGCTAGTCTGGAAGTCTCCATCACCCCGTCTCCCCTCACAAGTGTGAGGATCAGAGGCGTACACCCCTGCTTGTGATTCCTAGTTTGACTACCATGCCGGTAGACTGTAGCCTGTACAGCAAATGCTATGTTGCATAAGATGTGAGCATCATCATAAATATTCCATACGCATTTTCTCAGCCTAGAGCAGAGTCACACGCTCATTATGTCAAGACGATCAGTTGTATGGCTCAAATCTGAGATCTCATAAAATCTGCTTCCTGTCTGTTTTTTCACACACACACACACACACACACACACACACACACACACACACACACAACTCCTGGGACTTTCTCGGAGATGACAAGTGTCTTTGGGAAGCTACAGAGACGGCTGCTAGCTGGGAGCCCTCCACAGCTGGAGAAAGGGGCTGGTCACAGGGAAGCTGAAGGCAGGACTAGTGGGTGGAGATGACCAGTCTCCAGAAATATTCAGGAAAGGAAAAAGGACTAAAGGCAAAGGTTAAACCAGTCACCAGTGGTCAACCAATTATTTGGGATGGGTGTGTCCTCAGAGTTTTGAAGGTTGCAGTTCAAGACCAAGGTGTGGGTGGGTTGGTTTCTCCTGAGGCCTCTCTCCTCAGCTTATAGATGGCTGTGTTACTCCTGTGTCCTTGTGATCTTCCCTCTGCCCCAGTCGGTGATCTATTAAACATGCCTACATAATGACACCTCCACAAAAACCCCAAATGACAGAGTTAAGGAAGCTACCTAATGGCCAATCATAGAGTCCCCTAAATGCCCCTAAGGACCGGAGAGCCTGAGATGGGGCATGGGAGCCGAGCGCTCAGAAGTCCAAGAAGACTTTCTACAGCCTGGGGGTGAGGGGAGTGAGGGGTTGACACTTTGCCCAGGTGTGTGATGGAATTGAATTTGAAGGGCATCCAGCTATTAAGGACACAGCCTCTGTTCCTCTGGTGGCGGAAGTGACTAGTCAGCCGGGAGACTCTTTCCTGCTGTTTTTCTTATAACCTTTCGGTATTTTGTATCTGCTCAACCATTCAGTAACTGCAAAAGCCATATGGAAAATTCCCACTGTCATAGTGGAAAATTCCCCACAGTCCTGTCAAATGCTGCTTTGTGTGTTTGGAAGGACGCAGGGTGAGAACAGCTGGGTCTTCCTGGAGCATAGAGGTTCTGGGTCATTCTGAAGCAGTCATCCTTCGGACAGGGTTGTGACTTTTGACCTCGAGCCTACCCTGTCTGAGACTAACTTGAAGCCCCGCTGTACTTTGCTGTTTCTTCAGGGTATTCCCCAGGACAGCACACAACTGCACTTAGAATCCATTCGCACAGCTTTGAAATCTTTCCCTACATTTGCTGTGCTTACTGGCGTCTTTCGGTTGTCTCCTCCACCTCAGATCCCCAGGTCTTCTTTTGTGGTAGCTTTTAGAAGTCCCTCTTCTTTTCTGCAATAATTGCATCTCGTACACAGTTAGTTCAGATGCACTCTCGTCTTGTACTGGTGTGGGAAGCGCACGGGCTCTTTCTGCTCCCTCTTGGCATCTTCTGTGCCCTATTGGCCAGAAGATCTAAGATGTATCAAGGGGGCACCACATCCGATAGCACAAGGATCTCAGAACTTTGCTCTGGTCCCTGTCCTCACGCAGAGGCTCTAACTGCTGTTTCAGTCCTGTGTTTGAGAATTCTGCAAGTAGGGTGCTATTGCCCTGCTTTTGCAGATGGTGTAAGGTGCTACCTATGTGTGGGCTTCACCTGGGTGCACTGGCTGAGGTCCCAGGCTGACTGAGCTAACTAACATCTACCCAACGGCACCTTCTGCCACAGTCATCGAGAAGCCCCAGGCTTTGTGTCCCCATAACTCTACCCACGCCTGCAAGGGACTGCTCTAATTTAGTTGATGTGTGGTTCCTGTTTAAAGGCTTCTTTGAGATTTTTGTGACCATTCCCGGCACAGAAAGAGGTGCAAAGAGTGTGGGGAGCTTCGTGGCCTGTTCCCCAGCTTCCCCTCAGCTTCGCCTCCCACTAGCACCTTGCATAACTAGGGCCCACTGAGCAGAGTATGGCTCATTTCAATACTGCTCTATAGCTTAATCCATATCTTAAATTTTTCCACTAAGGACATTTTAAAAACCACCCATCTGGTTGTGACGTGTGCATTCGATCTGTTACTTTTTCCTCTTTCCTTTCTCAACATGGGTTATTTTAATTAAAAAAATAGATCTATAGCCAAGCATATAGCTCAAATTACACAAAACTATACTTAACAGCTTTCTCGGCACATGGAGACCAACGTGGTCTTAGGTTCTAGGATTTTACCATTTCATTCAAGTTTAGCAAGGCGCCATTTATATATGCACAGAAAAGTGAATGAGTATTGTCAAGTGTGTAGACATCGGCTCCACCGCTCTGTGAGTTGGGCTTGGGGAAGTGCAGCAAGGGGCGGGATGCAGAATAGTATCCCAGACCTCCAATCCTGTTTCTTGTCAAGCCCTCTCCTGACAACCAGGCCTGGGTTTTTTCTTAATTCTTTAACACTGTGGTTGAAACCAGGCCTCACACATTATAGGTGAACACCCTAGCACTGAGCCATACCCCTCTTGCTCTTTCAGCCTTGAGTCAGGGTCTCCAAAAGATGCCCAGCCTTCTAGTCTGTGGACTTGTGCGCTTGGCACTCTTTCCAGGCAGGTGTGTGTGCACATGTGCATGTGGGTACACGTACCTCTGTGTGTGTGTGTAGAAGCCAGAGGAGAACATCATCATCATCATCATCACCATCATCATTTTGTTGATGCCGTTAAGGATGCTGGATTTAAACTCAACTCCCCCTTGCTCTTACCCACTGCACCATCTCCCCGACTCTAGGCTGGTGTTTTTTCACTTAGGAATCTGCATGTAAAGCTCCTATCATGGCTTAGCTTGCTGCATGTTTTAATGGCCCATTGTTTGAACACGCTGTAGTTAACCCACTCTACTACTGAGAGCTATCTTGGTGGCTTCTAGGTTGAGGAAGTTATGAGTGAAGTTGCTGTCAGTTTCCAGCTCCTTTCAGTAAATGCCTTGGACTGCTATGTCTGGACCAGAAGGTCAAAGCTGTATCTTGTCTTCCTTTGTGGCCATTTCACCTGCCTGCCCTCATCGGCACTGGCTGGTGTCATGCTCTGTCTTGTGTTTTAGTAGTTTTCAGCCATCTTACTACACACGTGGTGCCCACGGCCGCCATGACTTGCTGTTTCCTCCACTGTTTATGAGCCCAGGGCCAACCTCTTCATTCTAAAAGCAACTGTCTTTTGTGGAGCAGAATGTCTGTGAAGAGCTTGAACATGTGGGCGGGGGCATCAAGTGCTGAATGTACTTTTTGTGTTGACCTAAGGACTCATTGCTAAATTCAAGGTCATTCTGTTTTGGTGTTTTTTTCCTACTGTCTTCTAGGAGTTTTCAGTTTTTTGTACTCTAATGTTCATTCTGGTGGTTTTGGTTTTGAAACCGCATCTAATTATTTAGTCTAGGTTAGCCTGGAACACAGCATGTAGCCCAGGCTGGCCTCAGGCTCAAGGCACACCTCCCAGCTCAGTTGCCCTATTGCTAGAACTGCAGATGTTAGCCACAACCCCTACACAGTCAATCTGATAACTTTATTTTTAAATTTAAAAAAAATGAAACTTTACTATTAGTTTATGGTGTGGATGCTTCCTTTGCACGTATGTGTATTACTGAGCATGTGCAGGGCCTGCAAAGTTCAGAAGGGGGTGTTGGATCCCCTAGAACTAAAGTTGCAGATGATCCTGAGACACCATGTGGGTGTTTGATCATTTTCATGTGAGACGGGAGATGAGAGCATCCTAGCCACACTGTGTTGTCTTTGCCACTTCGTCCAGGCTCAGGCGACTGCACGAGGCTCCTCCAGGGCTCCAGACGGCTCTGCCCAATAGTTTGTCTCTGATCAACTCTGCTGCCTTCGGCTTTGTTTATTTCTGTTCTGTTTCTTTGTTTGATTCTTCTGTTTCCTCTCTGCCTTGTCTATTTGATTCTTTTCTCTCTGTCCTGTCTGATTCCCTCCCCCTTTTCTGTCTTGTTTTCCTGCTTCGTTCTTGTCCTCTTGGTGCCCGATTCTCCCGTCTTTTGCTGCTCTGTTGTGACGTCGCATTGCTTCTCAGAACATGGCAACAGCGGTGGCTCAAAGTCTTTGGAAAGTCACCCTCAGGACCCCGTCTTGCCTGTGTCCGTTGTGTGTTCTTTCCCCTGCAGTCATTGAGGGTTTTCAGATTCTTTACAGAGCATTTAATTTTGGATCGCAAAACTGGGTTTTCAAATGGGGGCTTTAGATTCTTGGCTCTATGAGGCATCTGTGCGCCTGGCCCTCTCCAAGGTCAGGCACCAAGGGAACAAGGAGAAAACAGAAAAGCAAGAGCATCCCCTACCCTCTAAGTCCCCATTCCTGCCTCTGAGGTCTGTGTCTTCTGTGCTCACTTAAGATTTCCCAAGACTGGAGTATCAGACAGAAGCACACAGAAGGCAGAGCTGTTCTCCAACTGTCCCCCGAGGTGTTCCACCACCTCGCCCACACCAAGCGTCAGCTGACTGTCTGACTTGCCAAAGAAGCCTGGAAGGATCTGGAACCTTGCTCCAGGAACATCTCCCTCTCTCTTCCCAAACTTCTGCTTCTCTCCCTGTATTCGTAGGCCCCGAGTCTTCCATCCCAGACTGAGAGCTGCGCACTGTGTTCTTCACCCATTTGTCTGTGAAGCTGCTGCTTGTCCTGGCGTGTCCGTATGTTCTGCAGCCCACCTGCATCAGTGACTTCTCTCCTTGCCGTGACAGAAACATGACAGAAGCAGCTTGAGGAAGGAAGGGATTAGTGTGTCTCACAGTCCAAGGGACACAGTTCACCGTAGCCGGAAAGGAGGGGTGGCAGGAGTGCGATGCAGCTAGCCAGTCACATTGTAGCCACAGCCAGCAAGCAGTCCTGGTACTCCGTGTGCAGTGTGCAGTCTCCTTTCTATTTGGTCTGGAACTCCAGGCCACACAACGGTGCCAGCGCTGTTCAGGGTGGGGCTTCCCTCCTCCATTGAACTTTTCTGAATTCATCCTCATAGACACACCCAGATGTGTGTTTCCATGGTAATTCCAAGTCAAGTGGGCTGTAGAAAACCATCGCAGCATCACAGTTATTGCTAATGTCTCCTCACTTCATCCATGTGTGTCAGTAGACACATGCCCAGTTGTGGTGATGCTTCCCAGGATGTTGGGTTGCTATGAGCTGCCTTCTTTGTCTGTTTTGCCATAGATTTTCATTTTAATTTAATTTTAATGAAGTCTGTTGAATATATACCCAGAAGACAATCATACCACGAGGACATGTGCTCATATGTTCATAGCAGCATTATTTGTAATAGGCCAGAACCTGGAAACAACCTAGATACTCCTCAACTGAAGAATGGATAAAGAAAGTGTGGTATATTTACATGATGGAGTATTATACAGCGGTAAAAAAAATTAGTGACATCTTGAAATTTGCAGGCAAATGGATGGATCTAGAAAAAATATTGAGGTGACCCAGACCCCAAAACACAAATATAATATGTATTAAAGTGGCTTTTAGACATAAAGCAAAGAAAAACCAGCCTACAGGCCTCAACCCCAGAGAAACTAGAGAATCATGAGGACCCTAAGAGAGACATATGTGTACCTACATTGGAAATAGAAAAAGACAAGATCTCCTGAGTAAATTGGGAGCATGGGGATCACAGGAGAGGGTAGAAGGGGAGAGAGGAGAAAGGGAGAGGAATGGAGAAAAATATATAATTCAATAATTTAAAAAGATTATGGATTTGTGTGTTTCTTCTGTTTTGGAGAATTTCTCAGAATTTCATCTCATTCTCTTTAGCCCTTCCTGCTGTGCTAATTTTTGTCCTAATCTAGTGTTTCATGCATGGGAGTTTTGTCTGCTGTACTGTTCAGTGTGGTATCTGAAGTTCCTGGTGCTAAAAATCTGTGGAAACCCCTCTTTCATCTTCCATAACGAGGCTTCTGACATCTTGTCTCTAAGCATCCGACAGGGGTCCATTTGTGGTTTAACGCAGTCACCTGTATGAAGAGGGCTTTATGGTGGGAGCATTCACAGGAGCGAGGCTCTGATCCTGCTCTTGGCATGGGTGGACACTATTGTCCTGTGGACCCTTTGGAGCCCTGACCTAGTGTGGGCTGGGTTCAACTCCCTTCCCTGTAGGAGCCAGGGCCTGTCTTCTAACCCCACCCCCATGTCCTCATCAGTCCCCAGGGCCTTCCCTCATCACTCTTGTGTCAGCCCACTGTTTGGGGGTCTTGACTGTTTTTAAGCCTTTAGAATTATCTGGTGACACATAAAACTAATTATTTTAATGTGCCCAAGATGGAGGCATGTTGGTTTTAGTGGGAGCATCTATCACACACACTATAAAAGCTAGGGACCCCCCATCACATACCCCTAGTACTCTGGAGAGACATTCCCTTCCCCTTCCTCAGCCCAGCCTCTCACGGGCATCCCGGACAGAGGACCGCCCTTCTCATGTTGTCTCTGCTCTCAGTTCTCATGACCCACCCAGCCTCTGGCTTATTCTTCTTGCTCTGGCTGCTTATTCTGAGTGTTGTCTGTGGGGCCATGCTGCTCCAGCCACACCGAGATCTGTAATTTTGATGTCCCCTGTTGTAGATAGAGCTGTGATCCTGGACTTTATCTGCTAACAAGGGTTAGGAGCTGGATGGACTGACTTGGAAGTTCTGCTCCTAGAGGGCATCCGGAACCTCTTCAGCTCCTTCCTGCTTCCGATTCCTCCTCAATCCTGCTGCCTCCCCTTTGGGGATGTGGCTGGCAGGTGGGGGTGTTTAGTAATTTCTGGGTATCTGATATGACCCAGCATCTCCACCCTGAAATGGCACAGTACATCTGAGCATCTCTTAGGAGTCTATGTGCCTCCTATACAGCCACACCCGAGGCACTGGCTGTATTTATATCTGTTTTCCACACCCTGAGTCTACCCTGGTGTCCTCCATGGTATCCTAATGCCACTGTGGTAGGCATAGGTACTGTGATGGAGGAAGGTCATTGGTTAAAATAAAAGAAGCTGCTTGTCTCTCATTGGTTAGGAGATAGGTGGGAGGAGTAAACAGAACAGAATGCCGGGAGGAAGAGGAAGTGAGGTCAGACTCCACAGCTCTGCTCTCCGGAGCAGATGCCTCAGGAGAGACGCCATGCTACCTGCTCCAGGGAAGACGCCATGCTACCTGCTCCAGGGAAGACGCACGCTATGAAGCTCCGACCCAGGATGGACTTAGGCTAGAATCTTCCCGGTAAGCGCACCTAGGGGCGCTACACAGATGATTAGAAATGGGCTAAATTAATATGTGAGAATTAGCCTAGAAGAGGCTAGATAGAAATGGGCCAGAGCAGTGTTTAAAAGAATACAGTGTCCGTGTAATTATTTGGGGCATAAGGTAGCCGAGCCGGGCGGCTGGAGTATTGGGGACGCAGCCCTGCCGCCGCTCATATTACTACAGTACTGTGCATGACTGAAGGGCCTGAATGGGCTTTGGGAAGGTGTCTTTGCTGGAGAGAATGGGTATCCGCAGGAGAACCACGCAACAGCAGAGAAGTAGCCAAGCTGATTGTGAGAATGGTGTTCCCAGAAAGCTGGAAGTCCCACCAAGTCCTGGGTGTCAGCTAAGCAAAGGTTGTGGGCAAGCAAGTAGGAGAGGTTCTGTGCCCACAGGAGAGAGGCAGGTATTAAACAGGTTCATGGAAGACCTATCTGCGGACAGGCAGATGAACTGGGTAGGCAAGGGGTCAAGTGGGCATGTGGGACAGCCTGGGCCTGGCTGAGGACAAACTAGGGCTGGAGAAGAGGCTCAGGATTGTGCTTGAACATGGCAACACCTATTCTGAAGACTCCAGCTCTTGCTGCCTAGGGGAGCATTATGGTAACTTCTAGAGTTCTGAGTCATGCACCCTTCCCACCCCCACAGCCTATGGAGTTGAGATTAAAAGGGAGAGTTGGCCTGACCTGTTGCACACATGTCTGGGAGGAAGCCAGAGATGCTCTGTGGCATTTAATAAAGATAGGACTCGACAAAGACAAAAATAAGGACAAAGCAGCCTCATCTTCTCACGTAGTGGGACAGCTCTATGACATCATCCCAATGGTTCAGGTAGAACTTTCTGGTCCTGGAATCTGTGTCATGGCTGAGGGCCTCCAAATCTGCAGGAGAGACCGCAGGTCCAATCAGGAGCTTGCTGTGGAACTAAGTGGCCCAGTGGACCCACAGTCTGGATGGGGAAAGTGAGCTCCCCCCAGGGGCATCTCCCACTAGAAAGTTCCCTCGGGTGTCGGGAAGGCAGGCCTCAGCCACCCAGGGGTGCAAAGGCTCCACTCACTCACAGTTCTTCAGGATGATCACATCGTCCTTTGTCAAGTAGAAGCAGAGTTCATTGAAGTAGTCCTGAAGCAATCCCCCTGGGACAGTCAAGGAGGTGGTTAGCAATGGCCACCCTTGCCCACTGAGAGCACTGGCCAACAGGGACGCCCCACCCTCTCACTGTCATAGAGCTACTGCTCCTGCAGTTGACCTGGGACATGTGAACCTGACCACCAACTGTGGTAACGCAGGCCATGGGACATGAGGTAGGGTTTGCGGCTGCTGAGTCAACACGTACCGATGAACCTCATGGCTGCCAGCTTCAGGTTCTTGTGGGGGCTGTCCAGATACAACAAGGCCTGACTGAGAAACTGCTGGAAGCTGCCAAAGTTGCTTTCTATCTGAAGAGAGAAGAGAGGGCCTGTGACCATATTGAGGGTCTGTGTGGTACCTCACTTCAGGGACATGGCTTTCCTGAGGTACCCCCAAGCACTGAACTCCACTTCCAGTACTTAGGGCCTGGAAGAGAGGAGGGTGGGACCAGAGAGTCCCATGGGAGATCTGGAGGGGTGGTGGGTAGTGCTGGCCCAGTTCCTTCATTTGGTCCAATGAGGAGAGCCCATGCTGAGTTCTGGGAGCACTCGTATTTGCGGTCCTTGCCAGCATCACTCTGGAGACCACCCAGCATGCCTCTGCCTATCCCTGACTAGTTGTTGTCTCCTCACAGACCAGCAGCATATGTCCCACAGCCCCAAGCTACCAAGGTCCCCTGCAAGGCCCATGTCATGAAGAGGGGGAGGCAGGCTCATCCTTGGCAGCTTCAGTACCCCTGCTACTTCTCTGCTCTCCTGGGTTTTCTCTGGGCACTTACCTTGAAGCGTGGCCATCATGCCTTGCAGACATGACACAAGTGCCCACGTCATACACAGGCTCTGCCGCTCTGTGTCCTTCAAAGGCCTCTCCTTTACTAAGTGCCCAGTTCCATGTCCTCTCTGCTGTGCTTTTACTCTTTAAACTTTGGGTCCTGGTGGCACCTGGACCACGGTGAAAGAGCTGGAGGTCGCAGTCCGGGCTCCCCCTCAAGGACCATGCTTCTATTGTCACTGCTGTCGAGGGGCATGTGGTGCCACTGCATGTGATGGGTAAGCAGGCCAGGAGCTCCGTGGACCCACCCTGTCCAAAGACCACCTTGAGATATTTGCAGCCACACTTCTAGGCCTTTCCCTTGTGGCCGAACTAGATCCAGTGAGGCCTGTAGACTGAAGACAAGCCTGTCCTGCCTTGAGCGTGTGACCTCAGTCCTGTTCAAGAGGCTGGGATTGTGACCCTGACAGCCCAGACCCAGGAAGGCAGAAGAACTTGGGGCCAGAGATTAAAGTGGTTGCTAGGTGACAGGAGGTGGCATTTACTACTGGTCTCTCACACGTGGGCCCTGCAATGTCTGGACTCTGAGGCTCAGCTGTGTCTGCCTTAAAACTGCACTGGAACATCATGGGGCACTCTGTCCTCAGAGGCCCCACTAAGGAGGCCTTGGACACACTAGAAACATCATGGAGACTCTGCCAACCTTCCTGGGCAGCTCACTTCAGAGAACCCAAACTCCATTATGAAGGGAAAACGCTCCCCCACAGAACCTCAATACTTAATCACCGTTAGGACTGCCTCTCCCATCCCCATACCCCACTCTCAGAGCAGTTTGAGGTGACTAAAGAGCCATAATTCTCCAACTCCAAGCTCTCCCCTGGAAAGGGGCCCACACCTTACCATGTAGACAAAAATGTCATTCTCAGCGCCCGGCCCTTGGCCCCATGCCAGCTTGCCAAACAGCTCCTTCTGGAACTCCCACTTTAAGAAGATGGCGCAGCGCAGGAAGGTGTACTTGGCCTTCTGTAAGTGGAGAACAGACTGCCTCTGCTTCCACCCGTCATCACCCCCTTCATCCCAGACAGACCCTGAGAAGAGGTTTCTGTAGCAGCACCATCTCTGGACTCCTAGGGTCCTGGGCACTAGTCGGTCCTGGCACAGTTGGTGGGGGCACTAGAAGGGAGTGCATCACCACAGGATGGGATGACCCACTCCCCAAGCCCAGGGTGCCCTGCTCTGACTCTCACAGAGCTTCCAGAAAGGCTGCCCAGGCTTCCTTCTGAAGAACCAGCTTGGTGTACGAGTCTCAGAGGGGTGGGGGCTTATTCTAAGTTTAGGAAGGGACCTGACTTCCCACAATGAATACTGGCCTGGGCTAGGTTTGTTAAACATGAGGCCTTACTCCCAGAAGCATGGAACAGCTTGTTCCCAGAGCCAGCAGGGGCCAGTAGAGGCCAAGCTTGATCTGTGAGTGTAGATACAAAGAGAAGTACAAAGAGTGTAGAGAAGAAAAGCTAGAGGCTTACAACACCCAAGGCCCTCACGGCATGGCTAAGTGTTTCAGGGCCACTCCAGGGAGGTGGGGTGTCCCTGAAACACAAGGTTTCTCTGGAGGGCGGGTCATGGCATTAGGCAGGCAAGGTACAAGTAGGTGCTCCAGTGCAAACATGGGCACAGCAGGGCTGGAGAGGAGAAGGTAGAAGTTGGAAGATCCTGAATGCCAGATTCTTGCAGCTGATTTTAGATGGAAGAGTGGAGGTCTACAGCCAAAAGAGGCTGCACAAGGGCCTGGAGGGATGGATGAATGGATGGAAGGTTAGATGAATGGATGGATGAATGGATGGATGGATGGATCGATGGATAATGGATGGAAGGATAGATGAATGGATGGAAGAATGGATGGATGGATGGATAGATGCATGGATGATGGATGGATGATGGATGGATGGATGATGGATGGATGGATGGATGGATGGATGGATGGATGGATGGATGGGGTGAGGAATCTGAAGCAGGTGGCTGAGGAAATACCACCAGGATGGAGCCCACTCCTTTTCTCTGGCTGCCGGGTTGCCCTACAAACCCAGCCCCCTCTGTTCCCCAGGTGGACTCTCCAAAACACTAGCCTCACTCTGGTCTCCACTCAGAGAGCTGAGTCCACCACCTGGACCTCCTTTGGCCTTGCTCTCCTGACTGCCCCAGCTGAGCTAGAACACACTCACCACGGCTACTTCTGGGCAGGGGTCAGCCATGTGGAAGAGCAGGGGCACTATAGCTCGGAAAGCCAGGATCTTGAGGCTCTGTCGAAACTTCTTGCCACTATAGTGGATGACATCTCCAAACAGGAAGATGGCATGTTCTCGTATCTTTGCTCTTTCCTGGGGGAAATAGAATTCTCAGGCAAGTGACAAGTCAGCCTTATCTCATGACTTCTAGTTGCCTCACTTTGGCCCTGATTAGCTCAGGGACAACCTACATTGTCCCTAATCCCACAGACCAGTGTCCCCTTAGTCCCTGACTCCTGTCAACTTCTCTCCCATGGTGTGGTGGTTTGAAAGAAAATGGCTCCCAAAGGGAGTGCACTATTAGGTGGAATGGCCTTGTTGGAGGAAGCGTGTCACTGTGGAGGCGGGCTTTGGGGGTCTCAAGGTTCTCTCAGTGTGACAGTCCGTCAACTTCCTGCTGCCCACAAGATGCAGAACTTTCAGCTACTCCTCCAGCACCACATCTGCCCGCATGCCACCATGTTCCCTGCCATGATGACAATGGACTGAACCTCTGAAACTGTAAGTGAGGCCCCTCAATTAAAATGTTTTCTTTACAAGAGTTTCTGTGGTCATGGTGTCTCTTCACAGTAATAAAAACCCTAACTAAGACATATGACCTTCTCATGTCCCCCATTTCCTCAGCTCCACTCACGATCCCCTTCCAGCCTTCTCTGACTTACTCCTTCTTCCTGATTTCTCACCTCTGGGTTTCTCTGCATGTCCCTGGGGTGACAGCAATCATACCTCCACTCCTAGGAGACCTGACTATGGAATCTGTGACATTTTAGCTCCGTGACCCTGGACGAGGTTCCTTCCCTGCAGCTGGCAACCGTGCCTTTGTCCTTGAATTGAGGTGGATGCAGAACCCAACACCTAAGGGAGTGCCTGCCAATGCCAGCATTGCTCCTTCTACAAACCCCGTCATGGCTCAGCCTCTTGTCCATGAAAGGCAGAGATATCTTCTGCCCCAAACTGCCTCCACTGCCACCTCCTTGATTTCAGATGTACAGTAGCCACTGACTGCCTACCTACCCCAACTGGGGCTTATCCTAGCTCTAATCTTCCTGATTCTAATCTATCACAGGGGCACATCATGGTGGTTTTCCTGGGACTGTCCATGCCAAGAGCAAGCCTTTCTCATTCCTAATCTCAACCCCCTGAAGTCACTTGACTCATGCTGTTTTCAAATAGAATCACTGGTTCTGATGGCCTGAGAACAAGACTCAGCACTGACACAAACTTCAACCAGCCCCCGTCTACAGAATCTGTATTCTTAGGTGGGCTCTGGGGATGGTGCAGAAACCGGATGCTGAGTGGTACTGGTTTCTGATTGCTGTCTACAGCCCAGCCCTGCCCTGTTCTGCCTCCCCACTCCACCCACTTCCCAGCTCACATCTGTGAACAGGCTGAGGAGATGCTGAGCAATCTTGAAGCTGGCAATTCCAATGCCATGGACACCTAGACGGTGTAGAAGGTGGCCCATGATCTCCATCAGGCCCAAAAGGTCCTCGAACTCAGGCTGCAGGAAGTTGTCCAAAAGCTCTGTCAACTTACTTCTTAGCAGAGTTACCTGCAAGGAGACCACCACCCTCCAGTGGGACCTTTGACCAGTTTCTGCCAGATGCCCCATTGAGGCAGCCAGTCATAGCTCTGGGAAGATACTGGGGCTCCTGGCCTTCTCATAAGGTTAGGTATCTGCCCATCTCTGAGTCAGTACAGATGTGGAGGAGGTCTGAGTGCTGAAGCTGGCTGTTCCCAGGTCCACTCCCTATTTCCCCTCATATTGGACAGAAAAACAGACAAAACCGCACCATTTTTTTGGCATAGGCCAGCTCTGCAGCCGCATCCCAGCCCTGTTATGAGAGATATGTCAGAACAGCCCTGCTCTGGGAGGCTGACAAGGGTAATGTGTTGGGTATGTGACAGGTTATCATATGAGGGACTCCTAGCTAGGAGGAGATAAAGAGCCAGTTAGGAGCCCCATCTGAGGCAATTTAGCAGGGCCAACTGGGCTTGATCGGCTCTCTCTCTACCACCCCTTGCAAACACCACACACTTCCTCTGTGCCCAGTCCTCTCTATAACCTTCTGGAATGGCAGAGGGCACCTCTCTCAAACTCCTGCCCCTCACCTTGCAAGGATGCATCAGGGTGCTGCCTAGCCCCTTCAAGCTCAGAACTCGCACTGTGTGGTTGCGGCTGGAAAGGCCCAGGTTCAGGGAGTGGTCCATGGCCTTCCGAGACACGTTCTGGCAGACATCTGAGCTGTTGAGAAACTGGGCAGGGATTGGCTCCATCAGTCCACTTGTTAACCACAACTGCCAAGGAATCAGTCGACCCCACACCACGACAAAGAGACCCCCAACAGCAAGCACACCTGAAACATGAGACAGATGTACACATTTCTATCAGAGACCTGGAAGGAATGTTCACTGGGGTGGCTGGGGAAAGGCTGACCTCGGTGATGATGCAGATGGCCACGATGTTGTCGCGCTCCTCAGTGCTCTTCAGGGAGATGAGAGCCTGCCCCAAGACAGCCTTGACCTCGCAGTTATAGTGAACCATGGCCCTGTCACACGCAAGAGGGACACATACAGTCCCAGAGGGCTCCATTCTCCAGTCAGAACTCAGAGCTGGCGGCCAGACTGCTGAGTCTGGAGTGCAGGGTCCAGAGCAGGGAGCATGGGCTGCGCTGGTGACCACTCTGCCCCTCCCAGGCAAAGGGTGCCCAAGCTGAGGGGCTCACCTGGCCAAAAGGGTCACTCCCTTTGGGAAGGTTTCCAAATGTGCAAAAAGCTCCCAGCCCTGGATCAGCTTGACATCAGCAAACACTTCCCAGTACTCGTTGGTCCAAAAGAGGCCCTTGAGGGCTTCCAGGCAGGTCCTGGGCAGGGAGGAACAAGACAGTGCCTGAACCCTGTCAGCTGCATCTACCTGGCTCCCTTTGCTCAGGAGTCTCCCCCCTGGCCAGGTTGGGTCCTCTGACCCACCCCTACCCTACCTCCACCCAAAATCCTGTCCTGCTTGGGTGCCCCAGAATCAGCATAGCTCAGTGGGTTCAAGGAGGGGACAGTAGCCATCTTGGCTCACCTGCAGGGCCCCAGGGGCTTAGAGGCTAGATTGTCTTCCTTGTAGTCAAAGATACCCTCCACCAGGCCCACCTCCAGCAGGTAGTAGAGTTCTGTGAGGAGGCCCAGAAGGATCCCTGCGAAAGCCCAGCGGACCGTGTCCCTGTACTCCGGGGTGTAGAGAAGCTCATAAATGGTGCCCAGTGCCTGCAGTGGATGACAGCAAAGCCCGGAGGGGGACCCCTGAGTGGAAGAGTGGGGACAGCAGCTACAAAGTCACTCTAGTCCAGGCCTCACTGCCTTCATCTGGCCCCCTGGGGCTCATCATGAAGCTCCTCTGGATAAAGCCCCGAAGGTCCTTGTGGTAGTCCTGAGACTGAATCAGGCCCCATTTCAGTCTCTGTGGCTGGGCCCTGACCTCCTGGCTGTGCTGAGACCCCAAGAATGTCTGACTTCTACACTGCTGATCATGCTGTTCTTGGCTTGGCTCCACCTTCTGGTGAGCCAGATCTCTCCAAGTGCCCACCCTGCTGGGAGATCCTTCTCAGACCCTCCTTGACTCTCAGACTCTCCTGTCCCGTTGTCTTTTTGTTCCTAACCCTGAGTTTCTTGTGGCTGGATCCTTCCAACCCTATTTCTTTGGGGTTGGGTTTGTGGAGAGGAGGGGCTTTCGGGTTGACCATCGAGTCCCCTGGCTCGTTCCCTAAACCATCTTCTAGTCAGTCCTATGGTAGCATGTCCACTACCCCACTTGGTCTTCCCTTGAACTGAAAGGTCTCTTTTCAGGGGCCAGAGATGAAGTGGGTCACTGCTAAGTCATGCCCTCACAAAGCCTGGGGGAGTTCAGGTGCTAGCTTAGGCCCCCAATCAGTGCCGGCAATCTTCACCTCCCACCCCGGCTGTGCTGTCTGCTCAGGGATCCCTCTGCCTTCCCTGGATCCTCTTCTTCCATCTTCCTTCACTATTCTTGCTCTCGCAGCCAATCATGGCCCAGTGCATGGTCACTGTATCTCTGGGTCTTGCCAGGATAACCAAGACTTTCTCTCCTACTTTCCAATGTGTCTAGGAACCACTTGCTGAGAGCTCATGGGATTTTTAGTTCTGTTATGGTCTATGATGGGGCATCCCCATGGAGAAACAAGTGCTGATAGTAGCAGGTGTCTGCAGCCAGGCGGCTAGTCCATCAGTGGATACCCCAGACACTTAGCAGGGCCATGCATGCAGGGTGGGAGGTTCATGAGCAGGTGCAATGCATTGTCTAACTTCACAAATGACCACAAACCATGGTAAAGGCTTGATGGTGGGGCTCTTGGAGGAAGTCCAGTGTCCTCGTGGGATCCCTCTGAGGCCCTGGATACCACTACTGAACCTGAGGGGACCATGCTGGTGGCAAAGCAAAGGGTTCTGCTCACCATCAGGGAGACCAGACGGTCCTGATATGTGGAGTGGAGGAACCTCCTGGGTGGCCGCAGTTTCAACTTTACATAGAGCAGGGTTATAACATCACGAGCTAAGTAGTAGTTGGTAGCCAGAGCCTTCCACAGCAGTAGAATCCACCTGCTTGAGACGAGGTCTAGGCCACTACTGGGAACAGCACCACAGAGAGGCCTCCCACAAGTGCTGACCATTAGCAGGATGTGAAAAAGTGAGCCCCTTAGGAGCAGCAGGTGAGGGACCCCGAGATCCGCCATCTGTGATGCTTCGTTAGACATCTGCATGAGCCCCAGCCTTGCAGTCCCTCCCTCCAGGACCCCGAAGCAAATGGCTGCTCTCCAGTCTGTCTTTTCTCTTGGGAAGTAGGGGCAAGCCCCTCAGACAGTTTAAAGAGAAGAGGGGAGCAGCAGAGCCAGAAACCACTTCAGGCAAAGCTCATGAGTCCTCAGTGGCACTTGCCTCTGTCAAGGGCTGTGTGCTCTGAGATGGATTGGCCACTGTCCCTGCCACCTCCCACATTGCCAACTATATACATATATTCATGAGGTGCTTAGTACATGGTCAGCCACCTAAAGACTGACTGGCTATGGCTATGCTGCTGCCATGAGCCCACAGCCAGGTTCCAAATTAGTAAGGCTTTGTTATCAAGAGACTGCCACTGGTATCTAGTGTGGCAGCTGGAATCAGGACTCACTGGGACTCTGTGGTCACAGGGCACCCGTGGATGCGTGGAGCAGTGTAACTGTATTTTCACAGCCTCTGACTGGTCTGTGGCTCTGCTTGTAGACTAACCTCTGGTGACTGTGAGTCTGAAATGGTGTCTATGCCAATGGCCCTCCTGGGACCGCTGGAGCCCTGTTTAATACCCAGACACTTTCAGAGCCCCTATGGCCACAGTCCGGAGTCAGGAAGAAGACAGAACTGTTAAGAGCCTTTCCCTGCCTAGTGTGTTCAGTAAACAACTGTGAACTGGGTAGGAGGGTTACCACAGGCTTGGGTGATGCCTACACTGTAGTGCCCTGGGCCAAGGGAAGACCTACCTATCTGAGGGGTGACATAGGGACAAGACCACCTCCACCACCTCCTGAATATGCTGGGTCCCCAGAGTCATGGTGACCTTACTTATGGTCTGCTGAACACTCTGAGAGCTGATGTTTGGCAGTTCCTGGAACAGGCCTTGCAAGATCTCAGCCACCTGCAGGGCAGAACACAGATTCAGACAAGGCAAGGCCCTCTGAGTTCCTGAGAGGACTTGGCTTTATGGCTCATCTCCCAGGCTGCATCTCTTTCTTAAGGGAGGTAGGGTGAACAAGCCAAGAGGAGCGCTGCTGTTAACCAGTAAGAGCACCCAAGTGGAGGGGGCCTGGCAGTCCCCAAGGGTGAATCTTCAGTTTAGTTGGCCAAGCCGAACTGGAGGAGAGTTAAATGTGCCCTCTCCCACAGGCCATCTATGAGGCAGCAGAAGGGGGGCCAGGAATCTTCTGGACAAAGGTAACTGGCCAGGAGTACATTGGAATCCCACTCATAGGCTGCTAGGCTGATTGCGCATTGTCTCTGTGACTACGTGTGGATGAATGTAAATGGCACATGCTCACATGGGCAGGTACACATAGTCTGAAAGGAGCCACGTCCACCCTGCCTCACCTGTTCCTGCTGTAAACCGGGTTCCTCACAGATCATCAGTAGGAGCTGGGCAGCAAGGTCGCAGCGGAGGTAGTTCCAGCTGCCCAGACTGTGCACCAGGGTAAGAATCAGCTGTGTGTGCTGTGCCACTGTCAAGTTCTTGAAGGTCTGTGTAGAGCCAAGGTCAGGAGTGGGGGTGCATGGAATCTCTGGCCAGCACTGGCTCAGGTCAGGCAGCGAGCTAGGCTCTTACGAGAGAGGGAATGAAGGTTGTGTGTCCAGTCATGTAAGTGTTATGAACACAGGCTTGCAGAGTCCCAAAGTGTCCATTCAGCCCCTGCCCCAGGCTGCTATGACCTGTAGTTCCCCCAAATTGGGGCCAAGGCTGGGTGACTGTAAGAGTTGCAGCCATAAGTACCCAGCTGCCTCTTCTCTGAAGACTTTCCCTAAGGTAGGAAACAGTCTTGCAAAGAGTCACTGCACCAAGGTCCTGCTGGGTCAGAACAACACTAACTCCCGCCCAACTCTAGCCCCAATCTATTTTTTAAAATCTTTTTTTAAAAGATTTATTTATCACATATGTAATGTTCTGCTTGTATGTCTGCCTGCAGGCCAGAGGAGGGGGCCAGATCTCATGACAGATGGTGTGAGTCACCATGTGGCTGCTGGAAATCAAATTCAGGACCTTTGGAAGAAGAGCCAGTGCCCTTAACCACTGAGCCATCTCTCCAGCCCCTCTAATCCCTACCTTATTTTCTTCTCCTACTTCCCCTGAATGGTGGGACCTGAATTGCCATCCACTGTCTTTTAGGAGGGGCCACTAGGACAATAGACTTTGCCTAATCCATGGCCCAGGAGATATGAGATGCTTCTGACCCAGCCTGCCTCAGAAGCTGGACCCTCACTTGGAAGGTAAGAAAACAGAGGCTCGGGAAGATGGGATGACCTACCCAGGGCCTCCTAACTAGTCCTGGAGCTTGAAAACAAACCCTGCCTCCTCTTCCCCATCTGATGTAACAGGCAGGCCAAGCTTAAGAAGAACACAGCAAGGGTCAGAGGGAGAAGTGTCCCTCAAGCTTACCTAGGATGAAGGGGTAGTGCTAACAACAGAGTGTCCCCCGAAGAGCAAGATTGCTGGCTGCCCTTGACCCCAGAGGGAGGTACACAAGTGAGAACCTCTGGCCCGTGGGTTCAAAGGCCCTATCCGAGCTGAGGCTGGAAGATGAGGTACAAAGACGGACAGTTTTCCTAGAAAGAGCAGAAGTCCATCCCATTCTGGTTCTGCCCAACCTGCATGCTTGGCTGCTCAGGTCCCTGGGACCCTTTGGCCCCATCTGTTCAGGACAGGAATGGAGAGGCCCAGGCCCAGTCTGACAACCTCACCTTCACCACGTGGTAGAGCTTCACCTCCCACTCTCTAGACTCGCTGATTTCAAATTGCTTCATCTTGCTCCACTGTGCGAATTCCACCAACTTCCCTGTGTATGGTTGGGTTCGGGAGGGCTGCTGGGCCTGGAGGCAGCCTCTTTTCTCCTTCCCCACTTTCCCAGCTCACAATGAGGCCAAAGGAAAGCCTACCCAGAGCCCCTCAGAGTCTCCCCTTCCCCAACCCTGCTCAGCTCACCTTTCTGCTGGAACACGAGCTGCATGAGGAGGAAGACACAGCGGTAGGAATGCTGTTGTGTGATCTCGTCTTTATCCCGCCACAGCAGAGTCAGGAGACCTAGCTGGTGGCCCAGCGTGGACGGCACGGCCTCTTTCTGGGGAGAGTGGGGCAGTGAGCAAAGCCAGGCCTAGCTTCCTTATGTCACTTTGTCCTTCCTTTTCTGCTCTCAGCATCTGTGGGAGATGCACTGGCTGGGCTTTGAGAGAGACTCCTGTCCCACCCATGAGAACCTCTCTGACCTGTCTGCTCACTGGAAAACGAAATTTCTGTTTTTTAACAATAAGAAGCTGGGCATGCCTATTACTTCCTTCAAGCATGTTTGTACAGGTGTGCCTGTTGATAGGAATATGTGACTGCATGCTTGTATGCATGCGTGTATGTATGCGTGTAGGCATGCCAGTGGGTGTTCATATGTAACTGCATGATGGTATGGTCATGTATGTGTGCCTGTGTGTACATGCATGCATAACTCTTTAAATGTGTGTATGCCTATGTGTGCAGACATGCTTGTGCGTTTATGTGTGCATGTGTGTGTCCATGTATACCCACATAGGCTGGTATGTGTGCATCGTTTGTCTCTCTTGGATGTTTTAGGAGTTTCCTGTCTTTCCCTGGTCTTCAATAATTTGGACCGTGGTGTGTTCCCGTGTGTTTTCCTTTGTGCCTGTCCTGCTTGGGATTCCTTAGTATTCTTATCTGAAGGTACATATTTTTTTCAGCCAATTTGAGCAGTTTCCAGGGTGGTGGTGCCACCCACTCTGCCCTGATCGTCTCACTTCTCCTGGGATTCTACTTCCACTCCACAATTGTTCTAACCCACCGGGCTTCCCTCTTTTCCCTTTGGTCTCGGCAGGTTCCTTTGTCCTGGTTCCGATTCTTATTTCTTCTGTGGTGGCTGAGCTGCTGGTTAATGGACCCAGTGCCTTTTCATTTCAGATCTGTTTTGCTTGCAGTTCTAAATGTTCTTCCAACTCTTTCTTGTGGTTACCACATATCTTTTAGCATTATATTTTCCCCTTTAGCAGTCGTTCCTCTAAAGTCCTGAACACAGGTGCACACTGTGTCTCATTTCCTCAGTTCCTTTTACCAGATGCAAAGCAGTACAGAGAGGAATGGCAGACGCCTCCTGAAATCCTCACAGAGATGACAGGGAGGGTGTTCGCAGGCTCCTCTGAATTTCTGGCCTCTGAGATCTGGAGGGTCACATGGTTGGAGTCTCCTGTGCCCAAGTAGGTTGGACCTGAACAAAAGCCACCCCCAAGCTGAGCCGTTCTCCAGTGGGTCTGTGGGGTTGGAAAGTGACCTGATGAGGAATGAAGGATGGGGACAGGGGCTTGGGGTGGGGACAGCCCTGATCTGCAGAGGCTCTTTCTTCCTGTGTGGGCGACACTGCTGCCCTCTCAGAGTGCAGCAGCCGGGAGCACCCTGCTCATTCTCTGTCGGCTTAGGACATTTTGCATCATTCATGAATCTGTCGCTCTGTGAAGCCCATGGCGGATGCTGTTTCTGAAGTCTCCAGGATGAGCCTCTTAGCTCCCTGCCAGATCCCGACACCCAGACCAGCATGGTGGCCGGAGTGTGTGGTGGCCATCACACACCTGGCCAGCCCACCCTACCTGGAAGGACATATCCCGTTGCAGACTCAGCAGCCACTTCATTTGGTAACAGGTGTCACCTCACTGCCCCTCCAGCCCCAGCCTGGATCCCCAAAGCCAGCTTTGCAAGGCCCAACGCACACAGTTTCCCATGAAGCCCTTGCCCATGTTAAACCTTGGTTGCATCTAACTGCTCTGTGAGGACCTTCACGGCCCTTTCATTTCAGCATTGTAGCATTAGCATTGATTCTACTTCAAACATAGGGAAGAACAGCTCAGAAGTCCTGCGTCCTCTAGCCACTGCCTCCCCTTAGCTACACTGTTCTGCTCAGTCCCTTCCGGTCTCCTCCCTTCTTCTGACAGGAAACACTGGCATTTGACCTCAAACACTCCATTGTGTGTTTCATTAGGAGGACAAATGTGACAAATGCACAGTGTGACAGCCACAACCACCAAAATCCTATCCAACGTCAGTGTCATTGTCTCCTCCATATCCAGACTTCACCAGTTGTCCCAGTACAGTCATACTTAACACATGACACTCCTCATCCACACGACACTCCTCGTCCACATGACACTCTCTACACAGAACACTCCTCCCATATCTATAAATACATAGAGCACTCCTCGCAGAGAGAGCACTCCTCACAGAGAGAGCTTTCCTCACAGAGAGAGCTCTCCTCACACACACAGACACACACACCCACAGCTCTCCTCACACACACAGACACACACACACCCACAGCTCTCCTCACACACACAGACACACAGACACACACAGCTCTCCTCACAGACACACACACACAGCTCTCCTCACACACACAGACACACACACAGACACACACACAGCTCTCCTCACACATCCAACACTCCTCACATTCAACAATCTTCACACACACATTTTTCGCATACATAACCCTACTCACACACACACACCACTCACACATCTAACATACAATCACACTAATATGTGCACACCTCTCATGCATACACCCCAAGACACATACCTTACATGCACACCACACAGAGCTCGAGGAATGCCGAAATAGATACATATCTAAATCCACGCGGATTCAGAGAATCAAGTGTCCAGCACTCCCGCTCTAGAACAGGGCCACCTGCTGTTACTCTACAATGGAGGTCCTCATCCCTTCACGGGAGACCCCCAGCTCCCAGGACCTCCATACCTTCTGGCATTTGTAAATTTCTGAAAAAAATTTCAGGATATTCTGTGCAGTAGCACAGAATAAAATTTCAAACCAATATTACTGCAAAAACCAAACTACAGAACTCTTACCAGTTTTATGGTCATTTTTATTTACAATTACAGTTACAGAGAGGTCACAAACATTAAGTACAAAATGCGATAGCTTCGGAAATTTCAATAGATTGTTGTATCTGCATCCTCTTTCGGCTGCTGTGCCTGAGGCTGGGTGACTGAGAAAGAAGTTTATTTAGCTTGCAGTTTTGGATGCCAGGAAGTCCAGCATCAGGCAGTGGCTTCTGGTCAGGGCCTCTCACTGCTTCGCTGTGTGGATGACACACAGCAGGTGTGCGTGAATGACAAAGGAGACATCCAGTTTCTCAAGCTCTGACTGATTCCGGAGAGAATCCAGTATCAAGATAAAAACATAATTCCCTCCGGCAGGCCTCACGTGCCAACATCTCTGTTGATTTCCACATCCCAACACACCACCCAGCACCCTCCCTAGTCCCTGTGCATCTGTGAGAAACTTCTCATCATGTTTCCTGGAGAAGCCTCACAGCCGGTCCTGCCTGCCAATCCTCACTCTTCTCATGGGTCCTCTTCTCTGCTGAATCCTGGTGGCCCACCCCTGTGGTCAATATCGCCACACATTGCTTGCCTATTCTTATTGCTGGGCATCTGCAGGACTTCCAGCTTGACTCCAGTATGAACAAAAGCATATAAGTATTCTTGCATAAATCTTTTCATATATAAATGTTCACTCCTCTTGGGTAAATTCCTAGGATCAGACCTGTGTGCTTAGGGGATAAGTATGTGTTTAACTTTCAAAGAAACTGCCGGAAGTTCTGCCAGGCAGTTTTAACATCCTACGCTCCCACGGGCTCTGTGAGACATTTCCGGGGCTCCACACCTTGGCCAACACTTGCTGTTCCCAGCCTTTAATTTTGCGCTTCCAGTGGTGGGTGGTGGCACCTCCCCGTGGCTTATTTGCATGTCCTTTATGACCAGTTATGTGAGGACACACTTGTTCTCATGGCTTCTGCAATGTCTCTCCTGTTGCCCATTTCAAGGGCCGGTTGCCTTTTCACTGAGTTACAGCTGTCACATTTTCCGGACCCATTTCTTGTCCATCTGTGTCCTGTGTCAGGGTGCACAAAAGTGCCTCATTTTGATGAGGTCCGTTTGTCAATTTTTGTTTTTCAGGTGGGGTCTCCTATGGCCCAGGCTGGCCTCAAGCTCATTAGAGTCAGAGTATGTGGCCAAGGATGACCTTGAAGCTCTGATCTTCCTGCCTCCACCTCCCAAATTCTGGGATTACAGCATGCACCGTCACACCTGTTTGATGTAGTGCTGGGGATCCAACCTAGGACTTGGTGCACACTAGGCAAGTGGTCTACATACAGACCCAGCCCATGGGATCCATGTTGTATTTGTAGCTACTGCCTTCTGAATGCTGGCCAGGCCATCTGCCTGCCCTTCCTTTAGGAAGAGGGTCTGTCTTCTTCTAGAGACCAGGAAGTTCTCAGCTTGTATTTCCCCCCTCCCTTCCTCTTCCTCTCCCCTCTCCTTCCTGACAGGGTCTCACAATGTAGCTTATGCCGACCCCAGACAATCCTCCTACTTCTTTTCTGAGGGTTAGGGTGATCACACCTGGCCTGTGGGAAGCCTGCTTACATTGTTCCTGAGCTGTGGGGTGGTGGCCCAGGCTCACTACCTAAGGAATTTGGTTTCTCTCAGTCCTTCCCATCCAAGCCTGATGCCTCCATGTGAAGTAGCTGGAGCTCGAGAACACAGAAATGGGGTGACTCTCTTTCTCTCAGCTGCTCCATTCCCAGCCCTCAGATCAGCTGATTCTAGGCTTGTCTGAGGCATGGGTCCTCCACACTGCAGCTTCCCTGTCCAGATCCAGGCTATTCCCCTCCCCCTCCCTACTCCTTCAGTCTCTGCCCTCTCTTGGTTGTAGTCTTGGCTTGGGGATTTCCTCGGGCAAACCTGCTAAACTGTACCACATCGCCCAGCCTGAGGGCTCAGAGAGTGCCTATGGCAAGACTCCACCTGGATGCTAATCTCCATTCCCACCATCAGGAGCTCCCCAAGACTTTGGAGTGTAGGGAACTCACGGCGAGCTTCAAAGAGTCTACCACATACTGCAGAAGCAGGAGGATGGACTGGACAGCCCGGCTGCGCTCATGGCTCTTGTCAGATATCAACCAGTACTCTGTGTGCTGGGAAGAATAGGGGAGCGCGTGAGAACCTGCACCACCGAGCCCATCACATCCAGCTCAACATCAGCCCAGAGTTGGGCCACTGAGAAGGGCGACAGCCACCCAGCCAGGCCATTAGCCTCATTGCCTGTCCATCAATCTACTTCTTCATTCCTGGGGTGCCTTATAGGTTTGGACCATCTGAGACATATGGAAAACCCAAGCGACAGTCTTATTCTTACACAGCCAGGACAATTGTTCTAAGACTAACCCAACAATCCGATGGTAGACACCAGCAGGGCATCCTTCAACTCAGCTCAACTCCAATGCTGTCAAGGTTAAGGGCTCTGTCCTCGAGAGTTTTCTGATTCTGGAGCCCCAACTGTGGCTCATGTTTCAGTCCAGCCCACTGTAGATTATGTTCACCCACTTTTCATTCTATAAAAAGCACCCAAAGCAGACTACTTTACAAAGAGGTCTACAGTGGTGCATGACTCTGGAGGTCTAGAAAGCTGATGGTCTTCTTGGTGACAGTCCTAGGGTGGTGAGGGGCACCACATTGTAGAGACAGGAAACACATATATGCCCATTTCTTCCAATTTCCCTCCACTTCTCATAAAGCCTGTCACAGGGTTGGGGATAAGGCTCAGTGTAGAACACTTATCTAAGCCTGTCACAGGGTTGGGGGTAAGGCTCAGTGTAGAACACTTATCTAGAATGTTGAATGTCTGTGTATAAATAAGGGCCTGGGTTCAATCTTTACCTAGTTATTACATGTGTGGGCATGAATGTGCACACACACACATCCACCTCCACACTCTCTCTAGCAGCTCAGGCTGGAGCTAGGGCTGGGGCTGGAATCCCTACTTTGCTGGTTTACAGGCCTCACCTCAAGGAGGAAGCAGACCTCATCCATGCTCGGGTTCTCAGAGATGAAGTTCTGGAGGAGCAGGTCCAGGGCACGCATTGTCTTCTTGTACAGCACCTGGCAAGGGCAAGGGACAGGGACAGCTGGCATCACATAGCCAGGTCACCTCATGGTCTCCCCAGCTCCTCCATGAGGGCTGCAAGGTATCTGCTTCCTTGGGCCCAACTCTGGCATGTGAGGCCGATCATGCCATTGGCAGCAGCTGGGATAGTGCATTCTGCCTCCAGACTTTCCCTAGAGGAGCTGTGGTGTGAGAAAACAGGTTCCTCTAGCTGCTCAAGTATGTCTTTTCCAGCTCTGCCCACCCCTCTCCTGCAGCCACTGAGGTAGTCTGCCGCTCTGACGTCTTTCCTGCTGACCTGCTGTTTCCCCAAAGAAGGACTTTTGGGTAATGTCTCAGCCACTGACAACTTAGCAGTTACAAATTAAACACTTGTTTGTTTGTTGGTTGGTTGGTTGTTTTTTCAAAATGGGGTTTTTCTGTGTAGCCCTGGAACTTGATTTATAGACCAGGCTGGCCTCAGACTCGAGATCTGCCTGCCTCTGCCTCCTGAGTGCTGGGATTAAGGAAGTGAGACATCGCTACCTGACTTTTTTCCCCACATATTTATAAAGACTAAAGGAGAGAGGAAATGGTTCTAGATGAAAAGAATCTTGAGATGATAATCTCGTCTCCAAGTGAAGGATGGTTTCAAATGGAAATAAGACCAGAAAGTGTAAATGCAAACACACCAGAAGACCCAAGCAAGGAGTCAAGAATTCCTCCCAGTTCACACCATCCACTGAGAGAGCTTCTGACGCAGAGGTGATACTCTTATGTGGAGATATTTCAAATAAGACTGCTAAAATGGCAATGAACACTTAAGGCTGAGCTGACCTGAGGATGGCCTTCCTCCTTTCCCAAATACAAACTTACACTTATCTAGGAATCTCAGAAGCAAGAAAAGAGACTCCATTTCCAGTGAAGGATACAGTTTGGTCACCTTGTGTGGCCCTAGCAACCTATGATCTCACCCTAACAGGCTGCTGTCCTAACCACTTCAGGAAGCACCTTAGAATCTTATTTACTAAAAGGAGGGCATGGAGGAAGGGCTCTTAGCAACCCTGTGGGTGGAGCTTGTGTGTCCAGGGCTAAGATATTTAATCCTGACTTCTTCACACGTGGGTGTGTCTTATCCTTTCTTTGGGTGCCTCTACTTCTATCAACCCCATGCTGAGTCTATGTTAAACTGCCTTCCCAATAAAATCCAACTCTGCTCCAAACTGGACCATCCTAAAATTCTTTTCCGCACAAAGCCTTGAATCTTGGCTTTCCCTGAGTACATGTCCCTGCAAGGAATTCTTCAGGTCTCTGAGGGCAGCAGCATAGAGCTGGGTCTCTCCCAGGCCCCACTTCCACTGATGAGCCCCAGCATCACTTACTGTGTTGTGGTACCCAAACACTCAACAGGAGCAACTTCAAGGTTTGTGTTGGCTCACAGCTCAGCCCATACAGTGCATCACAGTGGCAAGGCATCTTGGGAAAGCATGGTGACCATGCCTGCTTGGGCTATGGTGGCAGGAGCTTGCTGCACACTTCTCGTATGACTCAGAGCAAAGAGAACACTCAGGCTCGAAGCAGGGCCAGGCTCACCACAGTGACCCACTTTCTCCATCTAGGCCCCAGACTCCAATATCACCAGCTGGAGAATAAGTATTCAGACACATGGGTTTGTGGGGGACGTCTGACATTCAAACCTTGTTCTTGCAGCCTCCAGAGCTGTGGGTAGCAGCATACTGTTCTTCACAGCTATGGTACTTCTTTTCAACTGCCCCCACAAGATACAACGCTGAACCCTCAAAATGCAGAACTTCCAGCAGAAAACTTAAGCAATCTTTGTGGTCCCTGGTCAAGCAAACTCCCTAGACATCCTACCCATAGCACAAGCCAAAAACAAAACAAAACAAAACAGCTGGGTGGTGGTGGTGCACACCTTTAATCCCAGCACTCGGGAGACAGAGGCAAGCGGATCTCTGTGAGTTCGAGGTCACCCTGGACTACAAGAGATAGTTCCAAGACATACTCCAAATCTACAGAGAAACCCTGTCTCAAAAAACCAAAAAATAAATAAAAAAAAAAAACAGTAGGAATTTTCTAAGCAGTAACAACTGTCTTCAGAAGTCAACAACAAAGATTTTGAGAAAGTCCCAACCGAGAGAACAGATTTTCAAATGCAGACTATAAATTCACATCCCAAGTATAAGAGGAGCTTTAACACTGCCTAGTAAGGCTGGCAAGATGGCTCAGGGGCATAGAGGCCCTTGCCATGCCCTTGCTGTCAAACCTGGGCATTTGAGTTAGATTCCTAGGACCCACGTGGTGGAAAGAGAGAAACAATTTCCACAAGTTCCCCTCTGATCTCCACATGTGCACCACAGCACACAGACAGACACACACAGGCTCACATGCACACACATACAGACACACATAGACACATATATACACTTACTCACATATACACACACAGGTTCACATACACACACATAGACATATACATACATGTACTCACATAGACACACATACACACACAGGCTCACGCAGACACACACACAGAAACATACACAGAGACACAGACAGACATATAGACAGAAACACACACACACAGACACATATAGGCTCACACAGGCACACACACATAGAGAGACACACACTGAAACACAGACATAGACAGACACATACACAAATAAAAAGTAGTTTTAAAAACCTACATAGTGGCCCATTTCAAAGGTAGCTGTGAGAGCTGAACAGATGTTTCACCAAAGTTAAGCACATGCCAAATTCCTCATCCCGGTGACCTCATGAAGGTGACAATGGATCAAAACTATGGCCAACTGCGGGAAGTCAGTTGGTGCAGTGGCAGATGGTCCCAGTTGAACCCCACACAGGAATGGCTGCTGCCTCCCTTGTGACCACGTGGAGGTCAGTTTCCCTTGGGACTCATCTGTCTTCCCCAGCTCCCTGGGCTCTCCTGGCATGGTTCTGACCATCCACAAGGCAGTGCCTCATATGTGCCCTGGGAGCCTAGCGCAGACCACAGGTCAGCTCCCTGTGCCTGCCTGGCCTTGCTGGCTAACCTGGATCCAGGGCCAGGAAACAAAGCGTGGAAGGCTTTGTTTCTTGCCTTGCTCTTTCTGCTGAACAGAACGTAGCTACCCTCAGAGCCATGCCAGCCAGATGACCTCTTCCCGGAGCAGGCAACCCCAGCAACACTGTATCCTCCCTTCACTTCTGGTGGATGGAACTGGCCTTTCCTGCTTTGGATATGGCCTTGGTACTCACTTAGGTCCTGGAATGGGGCAGGACCTAGTTGTGTGCTGAGTGCCAGCATGAGTGATCAGAGGCATGTGAGTGACAGCCAGCCTTGTCCCCGCCTCAACTCCCCTGGAGCCTGGGTCTGCGGCAAGATAGCCTGAGATAGCTGGGTAGCCGCACAGCCAAGGGCCAGGATGTGTCCAGCGCTTTGAGGCATCTGTCAGCTTCCTCGAAGTCAATGAGTACAAGGTACAGGAAGGCTCGCTTCAGAGAATGCCGCCAGAGCAGCACTGAGACCAGGGTCTCGTTTGCGCAGAAAACCTTCAAGGTCCCGGCCATTCTAAGGTTGAAGTGAGCCTGTGCTCTAGGCAAGATGGTTCTAAGCCCAGACAGAGCTCCTCTTTCTGCCAATTACCAGACAAAACTAACCCCTGGCCTAACACCAGGAACCCACACCCCTGGGAGAGAGACACGCCAATCCTAGAGCATCACCATGACATCTGGAGCTTGTTTCGATGAAGGCGAATCACTCTGTAGGTGCTCAGTAGCGGGAAGCCTGTACACACTGTGCAGGCAAGTCTGCAGGATCTGGGACTTGAGCAGGGGTTTGAGTCCGGGTCGCAGGTTACTGCAAGAAAACAAAGTGTTGGGTTGGGGTGTGAGACTGGCCCAAGGGACTCCCAGCAGGGGCATACCAGCACAACTAGAATATGAAAGTAGACAATGTCTTGGCTCAGTGGAATAAGAAAGGTCAACACAATAGGGGCTATGGTGAGCTGTTCTAACTCACTGGCTTGGGGGAAATCTAGACATTTTCAGGGTCAGAGTCAAAGCTATGGATATGTCAGGTCAGATCATAGAGTAAGATCCGGGTCCAAGGGTGAAAAGCTAGGCTTCATGTATGACCTGGGCTAGGGCCCAGTCTGTGCTCAGGACTGTGGTTCAGTGTGTGGCTGTGGGCAGGGTTTAGATTTTGCCAGTATTAGCAATCTATCCTGGTCATGAAAGAAAGCAAACTTAGAACAGGCAGAGAGCCTTTTAGGCAGAACAGGAAGAGCCTCAACACAGCCAATATTCTGGTGGTGCCTTGGGCCCCAGCCCCACACGTTCTGATGCCACCAGACTCAGGACCTTGCCTGTCTTCCAGTGCCCTAGGAGAGCTACCTTAGGCCTATGACAACCAGGATGACCTTCTGCCTGAAGAAGGTGGTCAGGAAGTTGGGCTCATCTTTGAGGATGTCCTGGAGGGCAGAGGAGGGGCAAGTGTGGCAGCAGCCTTTAGCTGGCCACCCTGGTCCTTAGGAGGACCCACGGTGACCCCAGGGTCTCTTACCAGGAGGCACTGGATGAGCTCTGGAATCTGCGTGAACTTGTACCTCTGGGAGCCATACTCTTCGCGAAGCGATCTAGTGAGCAGGATGGCCGCAGACAGGAAGCTTGACTTCAGAATCTCATCCTGTCCCCCCCAGATGGGCCAAAGGTCAGGTCAGGGGACACTTCCCTAAAATCCTGTCACATAACCCAAGCAGCCACCTTGACCAGGGGGACCAGCAGTGTGTGCGTCACACACACAACACACAAAGCACACTTCATGCACACAGAACACAGCAACCTTACTCACAAAGACAACCCCTCTGCCAGTCAAGGAAGCTAAGTACAGGGCTCCCTTCTCTCTAGGCCAGCCTCACTACCCTGGACAGACAGCCTTATCCCAGCCACCTGTACCAGAGCCCTGGACCCAGGAGTGCAGAGAGCAGACCCTGAGTGGGATCTGTTCCCAAGACCCTAGGGCTGTCCTGCGAGTACTCCCTCAGTGACTGGCAAGTTAACCCAGGTGGCTCTGTCCAGCCTGCCCTTCAATGGAGGGGTGGGGAGGGCCTCACGCAAGGACCACAGGAGAAGTAGTACACCATCCTCGAGGCGATGTTGTCCACCCAGGGCAGGATCTGCTCCTTGATATGTTTGGCTATCTGCCCATAGCACAGCAGGGAGGTGCTGCTGACCCATTTCCATCGAAGGTTGTTGTCTGACAGCTGTGGGTGAGTGAGAGCTAGGCTGAGGGGATCCAGGCTCTAAGCCCTCCCACCCCCCACCCCCCTCCTGCCAATGAGAAAGCTGTAGCCTCTATACTGACTTCGGGTAGAGGCCCCGAGTATGCCTCCTCCAAAGGACCGTGCCTAGAGTTGCCACTAGCCCTCCTGTCTAGGAAGCCCCACTAGCTGGTTCCCCAGGCAAGCTTTCTTCTTTGAGCTACTGGGGTTGGAATTGGCCAGGAAAGTAGAGCTGCTCAGTGTATCTACTGGGCCCAAGGCAAGCGACAACTTGAGGCCCAGACCTGGCATAGCTCTCAAAGTACTGGAGGTCCCCTGGCCCAAAATCCTTAGCTTAATTGTCTCCATGCTGAGGCCCTGAGGAAGGGTCTCCTATGAAGCATGGGCACAGAGCAGGTACTTCAACTATCCTGTGTCCCCGACACCAGCTCTAAGGGGTCAGGCAGGAACCCTGGTGTAGTGTCATCAATGGGCACATGGAGGTTGGCACCCTCTTGTCCACTGCTGCTGTGTTCAACATGCTGTAGCACTCAGGGCCTCCCTACCTGGCTGTCTGGGGACACAGCGGCTGAACGCAGGAACTTGGTGCGGCCCAGGTGCTCCAGCAGGGCCCATACCTCCTGCAAGTGTTTGGTGGAGGCCAGGCCCACAGCCAGCGCAATTCCCTGTGTACCAGAGGACCCTGTGAGGGAGCTGACAAGTGACAGGACAGGTCCTTGTCCAGCTCTCTGGGGCCTGTCCTTCTATCAAGGCTGCCTCCCGGGGGGCTGGACTGGTGGCAAGCTGGCAAAGTGTGCCACGCAGTGAGAGCCGTGCAAGGCCCTAGTGATGGTGAATGGGGCACGAGGGAGGCACAGGCAATAACCCGAGGACTCTGACCCACCTCTCGGTAGCTGGAGTGCTGGTGGGACAGCTCCAGGAGGCTGGCCAGGTGGCACTGAACCTGCTCCATGCTGGGGCACTCACGCAGGATCAGCCCATAGAGATGGAAGAGCAAGGCCTGGAGTAGGACAGGGTGGAGAGTCTGCTAATGCTGCTAAGAAATCCACCCATTTGAGCATGGCAGGGCTGTGTGGTCAGAACTACTCCTTCCCCAAGAGGGAGCCCTTTCTCCTCCTGCTGTGTGGGACAAAGCAGGGGAGGAACACCTTCCTGAAGCATTTCCAGGGGGCTAAAAGAGCCTAGAGCTTCTCATGGGGCACTGACCTTATCAGCAGTTTGCTTGGGGTCCAGGCTGAGAAATTCTAGGAGCTTCTGCATAGAGGAATCCCTGGGTGGCGTCTTCTGCTTTTCCCAGAGCTGTGGGCAGACTGTCACTCAGACCCTTCCCAACCACCAGGGCAAGACAGATTCTAGAGCCCACAAGACAGCTGTAGCCTTCCCAAGACCCTGAGTGGGGGGAGGGCAGCTTGCTTTCAGATGGGTGAGAGAAAAGGAAATGGGAAATCCCTCCAGGTATGAGAGTTTTAATCCTGAGTAAATCTGCCCATGACCACCTCTGCAGTAGTTCCCTGAGACCCTTAGGACAGAGGCTGATGTTTCTAGCAGACACAGACAGTCCCATGGGCATCTGGGCATGCTCCTTGCTGACTATGCCTCAATGTTGACCCCTGGGCCTTTGCCCATCCTGTTCTGACCAAATGCTTTTCCCTCTCCATGTTTAAGTTCCCAGTCATGACCAGCTGTGAGTGCTTAGGTTGCCTCCCTCTGTAAACAATGGCCATCCCTGGTAGAGGAGGAGACCCTGGGTGGACCCTGCCTTCCCACCAGTGTGTGGGAAGTAAAACATCCACTCTGACTCTCTGAAATCCTCCAGCACATTCCCATAGAATGTTAGGAGCTTCAGGGATGGCCAAGACCGTGGGAGTCCTAAGGTGGTTGATGAGTTCAATGTGATGGCTGGGGAAAGATCCTGGACGGTGCCTTCACTTCCTCCCAGGCCCCGTGAATCTCCCGCCCAGTGGGAAGCATCAGTCTCTCTGATCTTACCTGGCTGTGCTCCTCTAGGAAATGGCAGATGGTGTCCAGTGCCAGGCCCTGCTCTGTGACCATCATGTTCTTGATCTTACTGACTGCCACATTCTCCCAGGATGGGTGGAAATTCGAGTACTCTCCCAAGATCCCCAAATCCAAATAATCTGTGGAGATCCCAGAAGCAGGGGATCAGTACCAGCCCCACCCACCAGTCCCCCAACATCTAAGACCCAATAACGTTCCTGAGCTGGGTGAGGAGAGGGAATCTGGTAGAGAGCCCAGGCCCACCCAGCACCTGCCCTGCCAGGTTCCTGCTTGGCACACTGGAAAGACAGACCATGGAGGCACACTTGCCTCTACCAACACAGACACATCAAGGAGGCTTGGTGGCTAGCTCAGAGCAGAATCAGTGTTCAGCCAGTTGACTAGGGAACAGAGACCATACTGGGGTCAGGACTATGATCACAACTGCTGATCATTTGAAGCAATATATTGATGCGGCTCCTGCCTAGTCTCAGTATCACAACAGCTGGTATTCCTCTTATTTAAACCACAAGGCTATAGGTAAGCACCCATAGGCCACTAAGGGGTTTGTCATCTACAAGCCTAAGCAGAACTCCACAGAGCAGAAACTTCCACGGCGAGCAGGCACAGACTTCCTGGGGCCTGGCCATCCACCACACTGAGAAGAGCTGGAAAGGAGATGGCTGAATCTGTGGCAGGAGCCATGTGGACCCTAGGAAGCTTCTTCCTAGCCAGCCAGTCAGGGCTCCCACTGCCATAAACACATCCAAAGGAGCCACACTCACTATCAGTGGAGAGGAAAGGCGTTCCCAGGGACTGGACTTTGCTGTCTTCTCGTGAGACAGAGACAAGAATATGTGAAGGAAGACAGTGCATCCTACAGACATGTGGCTGGGGAGTGAGTCTTCTCTGAAAAACCAAGAGCAAATAGGAAGGCCTGTCTAGAGCCACATTGTTAGGGTTTCTATGTGTTTCCCCCAAAAGGCTCATGGGCTAAAGTCTTGGTCCACAGAGATGGCAAAGTCATGAGAGCTCTGACCCACTCACTGGCTTCATCTACCATTGATGTGGTCATAAGTTAAAAATGTTATTGGGGTTTGAGGCCAATATAGAGCACGTATGTCCCTGGGAAGCCCCTGGAGGGGGTCTTCTTTATCCCCTCCTGTTTCCCGGCCTCTGCCTCACACCATCTGGTGAGAAGCTCTGCCTATCTGGCCCTTTCCCCATGCTGTTAGGACGCAGAAGCAGCCCACTATGCACCAGATACTCTCAGACAGCCCCAAAGCATCTTTCCTTCTCGGCGTATACCAGGTATTCTGTCATTGCCATGAGAAACTAGCATACACACGTGTAGAGAGTCCCTTCCTCGCCATCAGGGAAACCCCAGAGGTTTTATGATGATTGTATGTAATTTCTCCATTGTCTAATGTTTTTACAACCATGCTATACAGACAAAGTTCTAAATGGCTGCAAAACCAGAAGTCCAACTGAGTCTCACACATGGGCTGCTTCACAGGGTTCTTGTCACTCAACCTTTGCAAACCATGCCTGATAGATCTGGTACCAGTATTGGTGTACAGGGTCCTCACATGAGCTTCAGCCTTGGCCCATAACAGTTCCCACGGAAAGGAGCCTGCTGTTGGTGTCTGAGGGCATCACTCACCAATCCTGAGCTGGTAGCCAAGACACTGCACAACCCTCTGAAAGCCATCGTTCATGTTTGCACACATTTGGTCATGCAGTAAAAGCTATCTACCTGCCAGGCACTGACCCCGAGTAAGCCCAGACGTTTCTTAGCAGTCTGGATGATCCAGGCTATCCCTCATGTTCTCAGAGCACCAAGGATGACACAAGAGAAGCTGTGAGGTCCCTGCTCAGCTGGGTGGCAATGGTACATAGTCTGCCCCACCTGACTTCTTGGATATAGGAATAGTGGTTACATTCCAGCTGTCCTTCCTGGGGGATGGTGATATAGGGATGAGTGGGCTCTGTCCAAGGTCCTGTCGGCTCAGTGCCCTACTCTAGGAAGTCAGAGTCTGAGTGAACCCCAATCCATACACTGTATAGATGTGAGCACCTTTTCTCGGTTCCCCGATCATCCCAAGGGCTCTTGGAAGCTCTCAGCAGTGTGCCCACTCTGTAAACCCCACTTGCTGTGCACCCACTCACTAAGCTCCAGCTCTTGCTCCTGCTTGGGCAATGAGCGGTTGGGCTTTCTGTAGGCTGAGGGGGTGGATCTCTGTGGGGACTGAGAGGAGTCATCACCAACCATAGCCAAAATGGGTCCAGAGGTTCTTTGGAGGACAGCACCTGGCAAAAACAGAATATAGATGTTTTTTACCTACCTGGTGACAGAGCATGGCCACAGGGTCTCTCAACCACCCCAAGCCTTCTCATCCCCTCCCCTTTCACTCCAGAGACACCACAGTTGGTCCTGTAGGCTGTGTGACATCCAAAGGGCCTTGGCCCAGTCTTTCTTGTTCATCTGCGGTGGCAGTTTGAATAAAAATGTTCCCCACAGGTTCATATATTTGAGTGCTTTGTCATCAGGGCGGGACACTATTTGAAAAGGATTAGGAGATGTGGCCTTGTTGGAGGAAGTGTGACACAGGCAGTGTTCACACCAGGCCCAGTGCCTTCCTCTCTTTCTGTCTACAGACCAGGATGAAGCTCTTAGTTGTTGCTCCAGAGTGAACCTGCCTGGTGGCACCACGCTCGCCTACCATGCTTCTTGCCATGATGATGTGAAACTGTAAGCTCGTCCCCAATCAAATGCTTTCTTTTATAAGAATTGCCTTGGTCGTGGTATCTCTTCACACCAATAGAACAGTGACTAATACAGCTACTTAACATGGGGTGTGGTGGTGACTCCAAAGCTACCCTGCCACCTTCACCCTGAAAATCCTTTTTTCTGGCATCTTCTGAACTTGGTTTCAGCCCCTTGTCCATGGGTGAGCCATGCTACCCACACATAGGTTTCAGAGGTTCTCCTTGGACATATTAAAATGGTGCAGGAATCTGGGGACCCTATGTATCACCAAGGCCACCTGGAGGCCTACAGTTCAGAGCACCTGATCTTGGATGTTGGCTACAGATTCACCCATACTCGGGATATCTCCTAAGATCCCTGAGCAAATTTCCCATCTGCTCAGTCTTGCCAAGTTGGGGAATACACCAGACTCCTTAGTGACAGTTTCCCAATTATTTCATCTCTTACCCTGCCAGGTATGGGATCCTCACAAGTGTCCTGAGGTCCACTCTCCATCACTTTCCCCTGTCTTGCAACTCTAATAGAAAACTTTCACCTCAGGCTGCCTGCCCTACCTTCATTGTCAGCTTAAATGGATTTAGAAGAACCTAGGAGATTAGCCAATCACACCTCTGGGTAAATCTGTGAGGTTGCTTTCAGAAGGGATCACTGGAGAGAAGACCTGGCCCACATGTTGGATGGCACCATTGCATAGGCTGGAGCCCCGGGTGGAACAAGAGGAGGAAAGGAGACCGTGAGTGGAATGGAGTGCCAGCATTCTGTGGTGTCCTGGCCTGCCATGACCTGAGCTGTTCCTCTCTGCCATGCCTTCCTCTCCATGGTAGACTGAGACCCCAAAGATGTGAATCAAAATTAACTTTTCTTCTTTGCTTCTGTCAGTATTTGCCATGCAATTAATACACAGCCTGTTTCCTCCCACACCAAGGCTCCTTGTTCTGGGTGCTCCTACCCACCTAGCTGCAACCCTTTGTAAGCCCTGCTGGCTCAGGCCTGCCTGAAGTTTCTTTATACCTCTGTCCTAAGTCTTCACATGGCCTCTCCCACTAACTCTATGGTACTGGGGACCTCTGAGCACCTGCCTTTCCTGAAAAGAAAGCTCTGTTTGCCTTCAGACCTACGCTCAACAACCTGGCAGTGAGAGTGCCCACTGTACCAGGGAAGAATGGATATTATGGGATAAGCAATGAGTGACTATCAGTGAGGGAGAGAGAGAGAATGAGGAGTAAGAGATTGAGTGAATGGCTGGGCATGCAAGACTGTGAGTGGGGAGAGCATGAGGGGTCCGCCTCCTAGTCGAGGGGAACACCTCTACTGGGGCATATTTGCCATTGTTGTGCCCTGTCCTGCCCAGTGCCATGGGCTGAGTCAAGCCTAGGCAGTGTGGGTGGCCTTAACAGTGCTCCATTTTGAGAAGCCTATTGCCCACCTGGGTTCTCAAGGTCCTATCTGGTCACCTAGTGCCTGACCCTACCACGACCCTGGCTAGGGCCCCTCCCATCTGCTTTTCGCTATTGCCAGCCCCAGCTAAAGGTTCTGAGTTTCCAAGCCACAGTGGCCATGCCACTGCCTGGAGGTCACAGCTGGTCTTGCTTCCTTCAGGCTGTCGCATCCTGAACTCCGCCCACCACTTTGCACTCTTAGTAGCCCTGCTCACCAAGCTCGAATGAGGCTTTCACAAACCTCAAAGGGACTCTAGAAAAGCCGAACCTCTCCTTTGCAAATTGGCCCCCTTACAATCTTTTTATGGAAGCCACCAAAGTCATTCTCAAGTGACTATCCCCAAGCCTGGGGTAGAAGTGAAGGGGAAACAGAGTCTGGAAGGTTGCATGGAGGATCATACAGGAAAAGCAGAGGAAGACTCAAGATGAGGGGGGTCACTGAGTCCAAAGGGGTCTTGCCAAGAATAGAGGAGATATCATTGTTCCACCCACTCTTCCCCTCCTATCCCTTGTTTGCTGGCCTCTCCCATGCAAGCTGTACTTCCTCTTGGAGCTAATCCAGCCAGCTTGCACCCAGCCTGACTACCCAAGGAACCTGGGTATCAGCTTTTCCACTGTCCTCATCCCCCTCATTCTCTCGATCCCACAATTGCCCCGAAGCGCCTGCCCAGCTCCAGCAACCTGGTTCTCTCAGCTACAGTTCCCTGCCAAGCCTCTTGTGGTCAGCCACAGCCCTGTCTCCATGAAGCCACAGTCCTCTTCAGTTCTTTGAGAGGAGGCACAAGGGACCCATCACCAGCTCTGTGTAAACTGTCGTATTACCTGGACCGGTCTCCACTGCCTTTTCGTCCCTCACTTCTTCTTTGTGTCACCTGTCCATCCCTCTGCTGTGGTCTCTCCCTGAGACCTGAGCTCTCCAGCTGTATCCTTATCCCCTGGTTGGTGTTGCTGGACTCCTATCGACGGTGAGCTTCTGGGGGTCACTAGGAGGTCAGCGGTCAGCCTGTGCACACTGAGGCTGCATCAGTGAACACTGACTTCTGTAGATGAAGAATGCTCCTTCCTCGTGCTGTAAGGCAGCTCAAGAGATGGCCTCCAGGCTAATCAAAGAAGCACATGAAAAAGGCCCGTTACCCACGTGTACACGTGGCTTGAGTGATCATACAGAGGTCAGCCAACACCAAGAGCTCCTGAGAACCCTGCTGGTCATCTGCACCTGTATGGGTCATTTGCTGTCAAAGATTCCCTTATCCAGGGACATGGCTTGCTTGTCCCCGAACCCCACTTTCAGGAATTTAATCCATGGGGTAAGATTAGAGTACGAAAATTCACTATTTAAGGACTTTCCCCAAGGCTTAAATAGCCACGGGGGTCAAAAGGAGATGCCCAGCGGGCAGTTCTGGAAACCTGATCTTAATGCTAACTGACCACTTGGATATGGTCTGGCTCAGGGATAAAGTCCCAGAATTCTAATTTAAGATCCATTTTTCTCCAGACATTGTGATTCTAGACTTTCTTTTCTGAATCCTCTTTTAAAATTTCCGGGAGGGGGTGGGGGGTGCAAAGGAGGATGCTTTACTGTTATCAGTTCAACAAAGCAAAGTGACAACCAAAACGCTACTTAAAATACAAAAAGCTATGGGTGTCTTTTTTTCTTTTGATTGGTTTTTGTTTGTTTTGAAAGGCAAGTAGAAGACACGCTGTAAAAATCATACCTCTGGCTTTGGGGAGGGAA
The DNA here is from genome assembly GCF_037038515.1 of Microtus pennsylvanicus. Lineage (NCBI taxonomy): Eukaryota > Metazoa > Chordata > Mammalia > Rodentia > Cricetidae > Microtus > Microtus pennsylvanicus. Next base: position 3,528,237 of record NC_134580.1, read on the forward strand.
ACTATGAGGCAGGAACTGGCCCAGGGCTCTGCCAACTCCTGGAAGTCCTGAGCTTGGTGGCCTTGGGCAGCCTGAGGAGAAGAAGGGACACTGTATGATCATGGACCTGCTTGCAGCTAGCCAGGGGTAAACTCGTTGAAGACTTTTGGCTCTGCCTGTGCCAAGGTTCAAAAAAGAGTGAAACGAGGCCAAGCTCAGCCAAGGGTAGAGGAACTGTCTGGGACTCCCAACAGCTTCCTGAAGGGAGGGAGCTTTACAAAGGACAGTGACCAGCTGCCACCAGGTACGCTGCCCCCTCCCCATGCCTGAGGAGAAGTTTGTTGAGATTCCCTGATGTCACCAGGCAGGACCATGGGCTAGGGAGAAACAGCAGGAGAATGTCAAGTAGGGAAGGTGTGCAGAACTTGCTAACAGCAGCGGGGAGCAGGGATAAAGAGGGAGAGGGTCTTCCTCATAGTTCAGGATGTGGGAATCTGCACTCAAGAGGCCCCTCTACCATTGCCTATTGAAACTTCCAAAGGAAGTCCCAAGGGACATTGTGGGATTTGGTCCTTGTGGACAGGGGACAGACTTCAAAGGTACTGACATGACAAAACTAGACTAGGCCCCAGTTGGGTCAACCATGGGACTTAATTAAGGGGGAAATCGCCTCCCCAAAGGCAGACCTGTCTTTGGGTTACTATCCCCCAAGCCTCAGTAGGGATTGTGCTCTGAGAAATCCAACCAGAAGCCCTGGGATGGGGTGGGGAGGGGGGCTTGAGTGGCAATTTCCCAACAGCCACTGCCTGGAGGTCAGGAGGGATCCTCACCCCTGAGGATTCCATCCTAACTGACACTGAGGGCAGTTGAGAAGCACTGGGCCTGGAGCCACCTACAGAGGAGTCAGTCAGTCATTACTCAAGCCATGGAAGTCAGGCTCTGCGTCATGTGAAAAGCCAGAAGGGCTGCGGGGAAGAGTCCCACCAAGGCTCTAAGGAGCCCATCTGACAGTTCCAGGAGGCTTGAACACCATGTACAGAGTCCGATTCATGGTCTGAACAGCCAGGCCAACTGCTTGGCATCCTCCCTAGAGCCGGGCACTTTGGCTTCTAGCCTGGGAAGCCCCCACTAAGCTCCAAGTCTGACTGATGACCTGATGGTCAGAGAATGAGCATTGTCCAGATGACCTCAGGACATAGTCAGTTCTGCAGACTCACCTAGCCTATCCCCAGGGCATTTGGACTATTTTGGGCTTAGATTTGCAACGCCCCTCAAAACGACAGTTGAAGGGGTGTGGCTAAGTTAACTGTCTCCTATGACTCTGAAAGATCACCAGTAACCCCCAACCAAGAGTAACATACAAGGCAACAGCTGTGCAGGCTGATGATAGAAAGGTTAGCAAGAGAAAGCCCCATGAGTCCCTTACACTGCCCTCCTTGGACCTCAGGAATGACCCCCGGTCTAGAATTCAGCTGACTTCAGTACAGGGCTCAGACCCTAAAGCCTTGTTTAAATAGGTATGGTAACCCATCAGTGACAAGATGGGTTCTATTGCTCATTTTTAGTTTCTTTTCCTCAATGAGGGATACTGAGTCCCTGAGTGAGGTTCTGGAAGTCAGGGCCTGTTGAGGGAACTCTAATGAACAGTGTGAGTTGAAGGCAGAGAAAGGCCAACAGGTGAAAGCTTTGTGGGCAGAAAGGGTGTGTGTGTGCCCCTGATGCCAAGCTACTCCTGGAAGGACAAAAGCTGGGCCCTGCTCAGCTAAGGTGGATCAGGCTGGCACCGGGGGGGGGGAGGCTGCCAAGAAAAGCTACCACCATGAATGACAGAGGGACATTCAAATATTGTTCAGACAAAAATATTTGAGAAGACCTAGGAGAACAACTGAGGTCTAGGGCTTGGGATCAATCTCACGTCCCCAGAAAATTCCCAAATGAGAAACCCCAGGGCAGCTGCTGTGTCTGCCTAGGCCCTCTCAAGAGGCCTCCTTCCTCTTCAGAAAAATCTCCTGAAGTTGTCACCGCACTGCTTACTGCCCCCTCCCTGTGACATTTTGGCCTCTCATTCCTGAGGAACATTCCTTTGGGATGTAGACCTGTTTCTGAGCCCACTTCCTGTGAAATAAGGGAATTGCCCAAGGGTCACTATTAAACATGTTAAGCAGTTAACTTGAGATGAGTTTGGATCCTTAGCAGACATGTCTGTCTGTCTGTACCCTGAGAAATGATGGTTTGGGACTTTATGGGTTCTCATCTACAACTACAAAAGGCGTTAGGCTGTCAAAAACACAAGATCTCTAGCAGAAGTGTTGTGATGGCCACTGTAGCCCTGGTAGAATTGGGGGAGATTTTTTTTAACTGTTCCAAACCTGTGTGAGAGACACAGGTTTCTAAATCATCAATCCAAGTGGCCTCCTATAGCATTTTGATGGTTCAAGTCGGGATTCGACCTGACATGCCAGCACAAAAACTTTGTATTTTCTGGCACACCACTCTCCGGTACTCTGCCAAAGACAGTGGGGCAAGCCAGAGACCCTGACCTCGGCTGGAGAGGACCCAGGATTTGGGGAACAGTTTGAAACAGAATCTAATTTTATCTGTGAGACAGTGACAGCAGCTGCTACCTTTTGTGTAATGACTGTGTTTACATGATTCCTGTCAGGACCAAAGTCTCGCCAAGCCCCACTACTAATTCAGCTACCTTCCTTGTTCTGCTTTTGAAGACTTAACATTGATTAGAACCATGGTAGTATTGGGCAGCCATGTGGCTTGGGGATCTGGATGGATTCCTCCCACACACCCACAGCCCACAGATTCCTTTGAACTTAAACCCTTATTTGTCTACCACAGAGGGTCCCCCATACTGTTTTAAGGGTCCCCTAAGAACATGGAGACTCACCTAGGCTCAGGCCTGTGGAGGCTCTGTTTGAGGTCAGGGCCCCTGGACATCGATTTTTTTATTTTAATTTTTTGAGCAACCAGAAATGGCTACATGCTGTGTGTGTTTGTTAGGAAGGATTCCCCATTAACCCCTCCTGCCATAGCCTTTTCTTTTTGTGCCTTCTCAAACTGGGGCCCATGTCAGCCTATTGCTGTTCTAACCTCTGACAGAATGTGCTGGCAACCTGGGACAGCTATGGTTCTGCACAGAAAATTATTGAGGCTGTTAAAGCATCCACTACCAAACCCTAAGTCCACAGACCACTATGGAAATAGGAACACATCTGTTTGTTCTTCAGAGGCCGGGAACCAACAGAGCCAGCTGAGCTAAACTTCCTAGTTAGATCTTTGGCCAGGGGTTGGGGAGTGGATCTCACCATACCCTGTGTATATGCCCCAAGGTTGTGCAGGAGAAATTGCCGTGGGGACAAAACCAAGGGGACTCTCTTTTTTTTTTTTAACCACTAGGCCCCAACACTGTGACTTCTCATTCCTAGAACATGTCTTTTTTTTTCCTCTTTCAAAACGGAAGTAAAAGATTAGCTTTGAATCTGACCAATCAGATGCTCATATAGGCCATACGGGAAAAGGAAGCAGGCTTGTGAGCTGGGAGAAGAAGGGTTCCAGGTAACAGAGACAGGCTGCCTCCAATTGAGTACTCCTAACAGACAAATAGTTTGAACCAGACCAGCTCCTAGACACAGGCACAGCTGCTGGCCAGGTTCCAGCCATTTTCATTTGGCCAAACCAGAAAACATTGCCCAGCTTCTGCAGCAGAGTCCTGTAACTCCCCGCACTGTGCCCTAAAAGCAGCATACTCCATTTGACAAATAGAATCTATACCCAAACTCTTTTCAAGGACCTTGCACCACTTCTTGCCTCATGGGGAATCCCCGAGCAAAGCTCAGTCTGGTCTCTGTCCTTCTCTGACCACAGCTCCCAGACAGGGAAGGGCCTATGAGCTCAGACAGAAGATCCCATCTGGGCCACCGTTGCTTTGTAACAGGGATTCACTGTTTCTTGATGGGGAGTAAGAACAGAACAGTGAGGGCAGATGTCATGCAAAGAATGTTGACAGAAAAGGAGAACTCTAAACCTGGCTCTGAAATCAGGGTGAGCTGCAGAGGGGAAGGGAGAAGGGCCAGCACCTCCAAGGGGTGGGATGGTCCATCACGGGTGCCACCTAACCATCTGATCCTCTGTACTTGTCGTGTTCCGGAAGTGAGGACCAGCCCCTTTGTGGCTGGAAGTTTCACTGTTAGACTGAGGTTGGCCCTTGGGTGGCCGGAGTGTGTGCCTTAGGGTGGCTCATGGACCATCACTGCTGACAGCTCAAAAAAACAATGTGTTAGAAAAATGAGCCCCCTGGATTTCACACTAAAGAGGACATAGTCTGCACCGTGCTTTCACAGACTGCCCCTCGGCTAAGAGGCCAGGGTGGGGGTTCTCAGAAGGTCTCGTGCTGGCTGTCATTTCCCTTTGTCACCCCTTTGGGTGGAGTTTGAAGAATCTATTAGAAGGGCACTGGTGCAGTGTGGTAGGTGTTTGGTCACTGCGACAAGTACTTGGCCAGACAAGGGAGGAAAGCTTATTTGGGCTTGTAGTTTCAATTATTTTATCCCATGGACGACTGAATCCATTGCTTAGCTATGGGGCAAGGTAAACCACTTACTCCCTAAGGACCAGGATGCAGAACAACAAACAATGTCCTTCAGTAATATTCTCCTAATGAATGACTTTGAGCAAGACCCCACCTCCTAAATGTCACCAAATTATGGCTCCAGCAATGGGTTAATCCACTGATGAGACCAGAGTCCAGTCACCTCTCAATGACTGGATCCACCAGCTGGGCACAAAGACTTCAACACTTCAGCTAATTGGGGACACTTCACATCCAAACCACACGGGGTCACCCTCACCCTAGCGGGGACCTGAATAAAGAAACCTTGTTCCAAAGAAGGCCTGGATCTATAAACTGTGGGACACTTGAGACTGTTTTCTTTCTTTAAGGGCACAGAACCCCAGCGCGGAGCTTGCCTTACCAGGGGCTTTAGATTGTACTATGTTTTGTTGACTTGCATTTGTCTCCATTACCTATAGTCGTGGGGGAGGAAGGAAGTGGGGCACCAGCATACAGGACAGGGCAGTGTTGGCCAGTGTTGGCAGGTGGCTCCCATATTTGCAGAGAAAGATGCAGGGTTGTGGGGGTCTTCTTGGCTTCCAGTCCATGGTGGCCATGGCTGCCTACCAGCCCACCTCTACAGCTCCTTACTGCATAGAGCACCCAGGATATCCTGTCCTGTCACGTGGGAAAGAGGGGAGGCAAAGCCTAGAAGCCAGTAGGAAAGACAGACTTTGACAGCATAGTCACGCAGGAGGGCGAGTGAGCAGAGGAAGGAACATCTCTGCTTGGAGAATGGGTGCAGGCCTCACCGAGGAAGGGGGATGCCAGCTGAGGCTTGAAACACACAGAGACATGAGCTGGGTGGTTGGGAGGGGAAGGGCCTCATAGCAGCAGAAAGCGATCACAGAGACCCACAGCAAGGAGGATTTGGCCGGCTGGAGGCTGAGGATACTGGGTGGAGGTTTGTCCTCGTGATGGCCAACCTGGCCAACATAGCAGAAGGAGGAAGTGGGCTGGGTACCCATTGCAAAGCCATTTTAAAGTGCACGGTGTCTTATAGGATTTTTGAAGGGTGTGAAGGGGAGGCAGCTGACAACTCTGGGCCCTTTCAAGAGGAAAGGCCCATATAGGAGGAGACAAAAGAGGTGGCCACCCTACTTCCCTCTACCCAACTGAGCTGTCACTCAGCAGGGATTGGTCAATGTCAAGTGGCTCAAGATAGATGCCAGGTGACCCAGGCACAGGAAGACAGTCTGACTTGTCAGGGCTTTCCTTCCATCTCTGGGCTATAGCAGAAACATTTCCTTAATTGCCACCTCAGTTGTCCCAAGAGAGTGTTCTTCACCTTTGAATCTGAGTCCCAGATGGGGACTGGAGTTCATGAAGGAACCCTAGGATTGGGAGTCCTCGGGGTGGTCTGAGGGTGAGGTGAGAATTCAGAAGGACCCTGATTAGACTCTCTGGGACACAACGCAGCCTTCACACTCCCAGCAATCCTCTCTCCTACTCCCATAGAGCCAGGCCAGAGGCAGATGCCTGCTCTGTGCTCCTGTGGAAGCCCCACACCTCCACTATTGCTGTGTGGTCTTGTTACCGAACCTGCAGGTCCTCTTTTCCCTTTTGTATCCATTGGCAGATCCTCCAGCAATTCTGAGAACCCTCAGGAAACTGCATCAGGGAAGGGACACATTTAGAAGCAGCTTCTCTGACAGGCCTGAAACCTTAAGGTGTTTTTCTAGTAGAGAGTTGTGAGGGTGTGGTGTGCACTCTGTTTGACATTGTCAAAGCTCTTCTGGGAAAGGGAGCCTTTATGGACCAGGCCCTACCTCCTTCTTCCTACCCTAATTTGGCTGGATCTGTTATGGAGATGGTGGGTGTCTTTTAGAATGAGATGATAATGAGCCCAAAAGAGTCTGGAGGGTTAGTGGCCTGGGAGATACCTAGGTGGTCCAGTAGCATGTGGTCATTGGCATCTAGTTGTTACTCCAGAAAGTGAGCAGCATCTGGGAGAGATCACCAGTCCCTGGGATTTGAGGGTTAACCCTGGAAAAATCCCTAAGCTATTTTGCCTTTGCAGTGCCTACTGCATGAGGCTGTGATGAAGGCTGAATGGGTACTTACCAGGCTTGGGCAAAGCCGGTCCCCACAATGGTGTGCTGTAGGCGCTGTGCTGTTGGGAGACATTGCATCATGAGGGTTGGATTACAACTGGGTGGGAAGGGCTGTGAGGGTGGTAGGCACATCCCTCAGGGGACGGGGGAAATAGAAGTGGCATAGAGAATGGGTCAGAGGCCTGGGAGGGTAGCATCTGTGTCTAAGGAAGAACCAGGAGTGTTGGGGGGGGGGGTTAAGGCCACTCTGTAGAAGGTTCTACCCCTCACTTCTGCCTTCTGTCCATTTGACATATGGCAGGCTGGACACTGGGTTGGAAAAGTACAGTGGACAATAGGGTAAGCGAAACACAAGCCTTTTTCTACTGTAAGCCTCAAGGAGCAGAGAGTTGGTTAAGATAAAGGCCGTGTCACACACGGTGGTGCTCAGTGGGCTGCAGCTCGATGGGCCGAGGAGGTAGCCTAGCCTCTTAAGACCTCTTTCAGCAGAGGATGCTTTCCCATATTCCATGAAGAGAAGCTGGGAAGGAGTCCTGAGGTGCCGAGACCCCACTCATCCCCAGAAATATGTTCTCACATTAGCCGTCATCCCCCAAGGGTCAAGTTGGACGTTAGGAAGAATGGAGTGTGAAATGTGTCTGGCTCATTGTCAGTTACTGCTGTATCCTCAAGTTTTCCCCTCTCAGAGGCCCTCTCTGCCCACACAAATTCAGTCTTCCTAACCGACCGCAGCAGAAGAGGTAAGCTCTGGGCCCCACAGGCCCTCAGCTCCTGTCTGTTGAAGGAATAATGTGTACAGAAAGTTCCTGTGAAGCCTGGTCAAGGCAAGGTTTCCAGAACCAAAGAATGAGCGAAAGGCAGATGATCTGGCTCCCTTTCCCTGACATCTCTTGCAGAAGCCCAGGAAATGAGACCTCTGCTTTTTCTGCTCAGGAACTGCAGGCTCTTGTCTGGCATCAGCCTGTGACTCAAGAAGTCTTAGACCCCTGAGTTAAAATGATCCTGTCTGACTTCTCTGGCCTGCTGCTCTATGCTGAATGAGTGAGTGAAGGGAGGTGATATGGGCAGAAGAGGCACAGGGCTCATTGGAGCCAAGGACACAGCAGCTGATAGACATCCCTGGGACGAACGCTTCAACTGCAGTGTATTTAGCTGGGAGCAGACAGGTGGAGAAGGAAGGCTTCCCCAGACATTCCCTAAGAGGAGCTGGGGTAGGCCCTGGCAGCCTCATGAGTCTCGGGGAAGAAGGGACCTGAGTATGCAGAGGAGGCCAAGATGGCCAGTGTTATTCAGGCTTCGCTGTAGAGGGTGGGACTGACTGCTCAGAGAGGAGAGCAACAGCAAAGAGTAAACCCTACAGCTTCAACACCTCTGGCCATTCAGAGGCCCTCATGAATGGGCTGTCTAACCCTTGCCCTCCTCCAGGGCACACAGTCTAGGTCATGAGGGCTGCAATGGAGTCCCGGGGTGGCCTTGACTCAGCAGGTGTCCTTGGCTATGCGGGCAGAACTGGGCGTGAATTTCTGTGTTTTCTGTTTCATTCTCTGTGTGCCTCTGAGCCCTGCACCAAGCCAACCAGCCTCTTGTCACTGCAGCTGTCCAGCATGGGTCTTCAAATCCCTTCCCAGGCAAGTTTTAGGGGGACCTTGTCTTTCATGCTGTCTCTGATTGGAGTGTTAGGTAAAACCCACTTCACAAAGGGAGTGCGGTATCATATCCTGCTTCTGGAGAAGAATACAAAGTTGGTGTCATCCTCTAGACATGGGGGAGGGGTATCTCTAGCAAAGAGAGTTCTTTCCGGGGGGTGGGGATCTCTAACATTGAGAAGCAGTTCCATCCCATTGGCCCCCTCATTCATTCATGAATGAAATAAAAGCCCTGATCACATTCACGGGATCTTGAATGAATCAATTCTAATTTTGAAACCTTTTTTCTTCAATTATCTCATCAGCCAGTGAGGCCAGAGATGAGTGATTCTGGCCTGGGTGATTCGAAAGACTCTAGGAAGGCAGGAATGTCGGTCTGAGGGTCTGAGGCCGTGGAGTAGTAATGAGAGCCAATGGGGCTGGCCTAGATGCTTCCCCTTCCCAGGACAGAGGGGCTTCTCCGCTTTGACCAGCACCCTCATCTGCTGTCTCTGGTACCCAGATGGAAATCCACTCCTCCTCCCAGCTGCAGAAGCCACAGGACATCCTGGGTGGCCGGAGTGTTGGGAGCTGTGACAGATTGTGTCCAAAAATGCAAAGCAGAAGTCTTGAAGAGTGAGTCAGTCTGACTAGGTAGGGGGACAAGAGTGAGATCTTGTTTCCCCTTCCCCCTCCAGGGATCCTTTACTTAGGATCCCATGTACAGAGAGAGCCCTGTGGATCTGGGATCTACTTCCTGGAAAGTTCTCCCCCAATGCCTCCCTAAGGCCTGTTGGATGAGAGCTAGGCTGAGGGATAGCAGCCAGGGCCCTCTCCCCTACTGAGAGCACCTGAGTGTGTACCTCCCTGGCCTGGAAACTGGGAAGCTGCTCTGGAATAGTGGCTACTTATGTCCCTCAGAGAGGAAGCTTTGAGATACTGCTGCACCTCTGGGGCCAAGAGGCCACCAAGCCGTTTGTCTCGCTCATGTGACTTTCCAGGCAGGTACCAAAAGAGAGCAGAGAATTAAAAGGTTCTGGCCTTGTGCTACTATAGGGTTTTGGCATGTCCTTTCCAGAGCAGTCTCTGTCCTGTGGGGCTCCGAGATGCCTGGGATATGGGGTTTGGCCATGTATCATTTGTTATCTCTTAAAGGGACAGGGTACCCAGGTGACAGACCAGGCCAGCAGATTATAACAGTTCTTTTTCTTATAATAAAAAGGTGGGAAGATAGGCCTAGCAGGTTGAGGGAATTGTGACGGTGGACTATCAAGACAGTTTCAAGTTTATTTGTGGGCCTCATCTTGGGGGGGTGCTGAGAAAGCTGGGTGCTGATCACATCTTGAGGTAGCTGGTCACTTTACTCCTGACCAGGGTTTGTGGTATGGAAATGTCTGGTGTTGGCAGAGCAGAGGACAGAGTTAAGTCTAAGAAGAAAAAAAAATTCAGGACCAGTGAATTGAGAGCGGTGTATCTGGCCCGCGAAAGGTGGACCCTTCATTTCGGCTTCCTGAAATTCACAAAACATAAGTTTAAACAGCAGCATATTTATGTCAGAATGACTGTGACAGATGTTTTTGCACAATGAAAAGTATTTGTAAGACTATGAAAGGCAGCATGAAAGATAAATTTGATAACTTACATTTGTCCTCACACCTTTGTAACTTACAGGTACACATTTTAGTAATTTGCATTTGTATATTTTAAAATATCTTTTATTTAGAACATATTAGAAGTCATACTAAAAGTTGTTTATAAAGATGTTGTCCTTTTAAATTGACAGAACTTCTCAGTTGTCAAACTGCATCAAAGATCTTTGAGAAGGATAAAATTTTACTTGAGGAGTCATTGATTTAAAAAAATTACAAGAAACTTACTTGGTTGTCTACCTAGAGCCTCTCCTCAGGGTCCTCCATGGTCGTTGGGGGTCAGATTTGCCTTTTGTTGTTAAAAGCAGGGCTTGCCAGACTCCAAAAGATCCTGTGTCTTAGAAAACCTGTAGGAGGACAAGCCTGCCTTGACCTGAGCAGCTAGGCTGTTAATTCCAGTGATTCTGTCCACTGTCTGGAGATATTCAGTTTAGCGGAAAGGCAATTTTGCCCATTAGCGCTTTCACTTGAAGCGAATTGCAGATGGACGTTGTTCTGTACCCATCTGTCTTCTGTCTTCTTTGGAGAAAATAGGGTGCTGCTGCTAGGAGCCAACCTGTCTCTCTGTTATGAAAAGTCCTTTAATAATTAAACAATTAAATGGGGAGAAGGGGGCTAGGGGGGAGAAGAGAGAAAGGCAGAGAGAGAAAAGAGGGAGAGAGAGAGAGAGAGAGAGAGAGAGAGAGAGAGAGAGAGAGAGAGAGAGAGAGAGAGAAGCTACTTCTTCAGAAGAGGGATAGAAAGAGAGAAAGCAGGCTGGAGAGGAGGCTGGAGATCTGCTTGCCTCGGTGGAAGGAGGGGTTGGTAGGGGCTTGTCGTGTGTGTGTGTGTGTGTGTGTGTGTGTGTGTGTGTGTGTGTGTGTTTGTATTGGTTGTTTTTATTGAATATGCACAATAAAAAAGCATGAAAAAATCATTGATTTACAAAGGGACTCTCTCTAAAATTCAGTTAATGCTTTCTCCTTATGACAGCATAATTTGAAATTATCTCCTCATACTAGTATAGTATCGGGAGGCAAGGAATCTGACTGTAAAGTAGTTCCGAGTCGTCTGTGTAGTGCTTTGATTTGGGTGATGTAATCAGTCAGATTTCCGCCAGGGTTCTACTGCTGGAGCTGAGGATTGCACAGTCCAGGGTTGAAATCAAGTGGAGGTCCTGGGTACCTATCGAATGGCAAGGGACACCTCTGATCTTGAGCTATCATATGTATTTTGTCTTCGATTTGGATATAGTTCCAGTCCCCTGGTGAAATGACAAGAGTGGCTCTATTCTTTCAACACCTGGACTCATTCCAAAGCCATCCTTATTAACATCGTCGGGGCCGGAAGCTTGGACTCTGTGCCACAGCTGAACCAAGTATTTCATTCTTGTAATTGAGGTAGACACTCTGATGGCTTTATGGAACATGGCCAATCCCTTTGGGCAGCTGGGGCCAGTTTCAGCATTGTTGAAGCCTGGGAATCCTAGAGGCGCCCCCACAGCAGCATCTTCGCACTTCTGGAATCTCCTCAGGCGCAGTAGCATGTATTTCATGTATTTCTTTTGAAATACAAGGTCTTTTTGAAAACACTCAGCTTGCAAGTGTTCACCATAAATTCTTTCTAAATTTCCATCAGCGCTTTTCTGTTGATGAAATGACAATGTTCTCTAAGATATTATTTTCCTCTGTTATTTCCGACTTTTGCCTTATGATCATCTCTGTACAAGAGGGACGGGAGGATCCTAAGCTGTGCTCATTAATATTCTGATCATTGAGTGGTTTGTCTCTGGTAGAGCCTCCCAGTCTAGCTCCCAATTTGGGTATTCCTGTGGAATTGCTTGTAGTTTTCCCTCGACTTCAAGCTTGTGTACCCGGTGTCTTTTGTCTTGCAGATAGAGCTGAAGCTCCTCCACTTTGCCCTGAAGCTCCTCCTTTTTTACTCTGGGTCAGGGAGTGGGACTTGTCTCTTAAAGGGACAGGGTACCGAGGTGACAGACCAGGCCATCCCTACTTCTATCCTTGGCATCTTGTCTAGGCCTTGGTTGGTATGCCAGGGAGGGGTAATGCTGTCCTGAGATATCTTTCCAGTAAAGGGAAGACCACATTTGTCCTTGTGTAGAAGTGGATTCAGAGAGCTGAAGGCAAGCTCTGGGAAGCAAGCAGCACCATGCTCTTCTAGGATGGAGCCACTAACTCAGACACACCAGTTAAGAATTGTGGAGCTAATAGCAGCAGCATCTCCTCTGACATCTTGGACATCTCAGGTCTCAGGAGGCTATGCTGTTCTCTAAGTCACTTCACGTTGTGTGAACAGTGCCTTCTGGGCTGAGCCTTGCCCTGGAGCCCTTTTGCAGCTTAGAAGGACTCTGCACCACCTGCCCAGAACCACCTGTGTGATGCAGACTGACAAATACCTTAGTTCCAAAGTAAAAAGTTACAAGATATAGACACACCAAACAATATGGGAACATGGGTATAATACAAGGGCATATTGAAACTGGAGCAGAAAAATAGGACCTGAGACTATACTTGTCATGGAAGTCTGGGGTGAGGGGTAGTTGTGAGGGGGTGCTACCAAGTTTATTCTGTGGGATAGACCAAGAGCTGTACATTCTGGAAGGGAGGCCTGCATAGTGAAAGTGACTGTGGGCATCGACTGTGCTCACTCTAATCAGAGGCCCCCTCTGTCATGATTTCTAATCAGTCACAATGATATTTGGTGCAGGTCTTCAAATCCTTGGGGTTGAGGGGTAGATTTTAAATCCCGAACAAACCCCTACTACAACTGTTCCAGGGATCTGGGTGTGAGACCACCATATAGGGGTAACACCAAGTTCATTCTATAGGATAGACAAAGAACTCTGAACCCTGGAAGGAAGACCAATGGAGAGACAGCATAAGTGATAGCTCCAGCAGATGTGACAATTGAAAGGGGAGGAACAAGAAGAAGCCCCTCTTAAAGGGACCCATCTGCTTTCTCAAGGCTAAGCTGCCCTGGCTCTGCTTCATTCTCCTTTCTCAGATACTGGTGCTGATTGCCATCGGGAATGGGGGCAATGACTGTTCTGACTGGTTCCTGCAGAGGGAGGTGGTATCTTTGTGGTGCTGAGCAAAGAAAGAAGTCACTTGGGATGCATCTGAGGTCTTCAACAGAAGTAGTCAGCCACATAGATTCAGAGTGAAGGATGATAGTGTCTGTCCTTACATGGCGCAAGTGAGGCAAGGAGATAAAACTGTTAAAATATCTCTAACCACTATTGGAAATGTGATCTTAAACATCAGCTTTGCCCTTTGTAGGGGAGGAGAACAGGCAAGAAACCATCTCAAAAGCTCTCTATAAGCTTTGCCATGAACATCAATGAGGCTGATGGTTTCCTGATGCTCACTGTGAGGTGTGCACCAAGGAGGAGGCCACGGACTTGACTTGAACTCCAGAAGCTTCTCATCAGCCGCCTCAAGTTCAGAAATTGGCCGTCGTATCTCTCCTGTCCACATCTCATGAGGAGCACAGGGAGGCAAGCCTAAGGAAAAGGACTCTTTCACATCATAGTTAATATGTCTTGTTCAATGGGATGAACTGCAACCAAGCTACAGGCTGAACCACACACCAGAGCCCTGACCAGAGAAGGTCAGAGAAACGATCCTCTAGTTTTGGCAGATCTAAGTGTAGCTGTGCAATCAGCTTGTACGTCAGACCCCTGCAGAGTGGAGTAAAACTCCTGGAAACTTTACAGATGTAGTCAGTAAAAGTAATGTCTCCATTGCCAGTGTCCTCCCAACACCTGATACCCTGATCCATGTACCAGATGTTGAAGCCATGAACCTAACGTGAATGAAATCTGGATTCTATTCTGGTTGAAAGCACAACCAGACATCTAATTGATAATCCAAGAGAGAATATAAACCTATTAGATCTTCTAAGATTGCCTTGTGATTCACTATCCTGGTATCCTGAACAATTTATCCTAAATCTGTGAGGTTGTCACCAAGGTATCTGATGGTCTTCTTTAATGAGGGAACGTGGGTACTTAGGGCACAGGAAGACATGTTACAAGCATGAGAGTTTGTTGTCTCTCAGAGTGTCCTGTAGTTGGTAAATACATTTTTAAATTCATCATTTGAGAAGATGGCCATGGGCCTGTTTTTTTCAGCTTCAGGTAGATACAGAAGGATTGAATTGAGCCAAGGTAATGAGGTCCCATGTTTGGGTAGCATTTTCCTTATCATGAAGAAAATCATTAGTGTGAAATAAGTATCTAAATAACATCTCATATGGTTAGGCCTACTGTCCAGGGGCTTTAACAGTCCCTTTGGTTATTAAAAAAAGATGTGGCACCATTCATTTGGTTATACTTTGCATTTGGGTATTTAAGAACCTGTCGTTGGCAGAGCTGTCTCCTTGACTCTTCCTTTTGCCACTTTTTCCTTATATGTGAGAACAAGTCAAAAGTCTTGCTCGACCACGACTTTTTTAAAAAAAAAAATATATGGAGGGAATTTTCCATCTGTTTCAATCCTCCTCTTTGTAGATGGGACACTGATTAGAAGTCTCCCCACAAGTGGAGTCTCTGTAGCCTCTCTGAGCAGGAGAACAGATGACTCCCCACACTTACAGAACATTTTGAGAGATGTTCTATGGTCCCCTGGGACCTAGTTGACCTTGGAGGGCAGAGGGCAAACTCCTGTGCCTTTTAACGCTTTGGCTGCCTTAGTGCAGCCTCCAGGGATGTTATTGAAAACCCAGAAGACCAGGTGCACCAGTCTGGCACTTTTAACTACCATGTGATATTTGGAGAGGGTTATTTAAAAACAAGCAAGCAAACACTTAAACTTTGATCAAACATCCATTTATTAAGTCAGTTCCTATCATGGTTAGGTGGAGCAGACCAATAACTCCACTGATGTAAGCAGAAGTTTGCCATTAAAATATGGGACTTTCTCAACAGTGAGACATGTCTGCTTCTGAAAGCACCAATTACTTCAGAGAGGTTGATGGGCATTGAGAGAACTCATGATGGATTTGCCTTCAATGAGACAAGGTTAGCCATGTGGGCAAGAAACTGCTATTCCCTGGACTGCTTAACTGAACACTCAGAGCCCACAGAGAAATGACTGCTGAACTTGCCTAAAGGTGAGATGATCCTTCGGGGTTTCTGCTTCATGAAAATGTCTTCCAGACATTCTACAGGACACAGAAGAAAGTGACTGACAAACTGTCAAAATAGGCGGGCCTGTCTTTGAAATTTCCAAGTCTGCTGGATACTATGGGCCTGTAGGCTGAATATGGATGCCCCCACGGAAGAGAAGAACTTTGGGTGATTATCCAGGCAGCGAGACGTCTCTGTCGATTCTAGAGTTTTGGAAGTTCTTACAATGTACTTCCTGTTTACTTAGGTAATATCATATGCTTCTGGAGTCTTTGATGGAGTTGAAGAGTTTATATAGTTTTCCTCAGTTTTGATTAAAAGATAAGGTAGATATAAATATTGTAACTACAATTCTTGCTTGATAACTGTTTTGTTCTATGCAATTTTACTATGTTAAAGTTAAAGCCTTTTTTTATTTAAACAGAAAAGGGGAAATGGTGTGGGAGGTCCTTCTGTCTATGTGTTGCTTTTATTGGTTAATGAATAAAGAACTGCTTTGAGCCTATGGCAGGGAAGACCAGAACTAGGCAGGGGAAGCTAGGCTGTATGCTGGGAAGAAGAAGGGCAGAGTCAGAGAGAAGCCATGGAGCCACTCGAGCTAGATGCTGGGAACTTTACCCAGTAAGCTACAGCCACATGGTGATACACAAATTAATAGAAATACATTAAATTAATATGTAAGAGTTAGCCAATAAGAAGCTAGAGCTAATGGGTCAAGCAGTGATTTAATTCATACAGTCTCTATGTGAATATTTCGGAGCTGAGCAAGCGGCCCCCCTCCAATAGCAGCTCTCTTTGGGAGACATTTCACAGGTCTGGCAGTCTCTAAAGTAATTCATGCTTCAGTTTCTGCTCTCCGGGCCTCCATGTGTGGCCTCCCCTGTCACATGCCCTATGTCAGTGACTTTTTTTTTTAATCCACAGAAGAAGATTTCACAACTCATGTATCCTTCTTGACTCTAAAGGCACAACTACTTGGCTAAGGCTCTTTGTTGGCTGCCTGATTGGGTTGGAACTTGGCCTCCTCTGTTGTAGGATGTTAGTTGAAGGTGTGCTACATTTGTTTATGCTGTGGAACACTTGTTTAATGATGCAAAGATGTGTTGAATTCTTTTATGTTTCATCTCTGTGAAGCTGTGTTACTTTGCCTGTTTAAAATAGCTGATTGGTGGGGCTGGAGAGATGGCTCAGTGGTTAAGAGCATTGCCTGCTCTTCCAAAGGTCCTGAGTTCAATTCCCAGCAACCACATGGTGGCTCACAACCATCTGTAATGAGGTCTGGTGCCCTCTCCTGGCCTGCAGGGATACACACAGACAGAACATTGTATATATACACAATAAATAAATAAATATTTAAAAAAATTAGCTGATTGGTCTATAAAGAGATGAATAGCCAATAGCAAGGCAGAATAAAGGATGGGTGGGACTGGCAGGCAGAGAGAATAAATAGAAGGAGGAAAAGAGAAATCAGAAAGCAAGAGAAGATCAAGGATCCAGAAAAGAAAGGGCCAGCCACATAGCCAGACACAGAATAAGAAGGAAAGAAAAGATATACAGAAATAAAGACAAAAGCCCAGAGGCAAAAGGTAGATGGAATATTTGAAGAAAAGCTGACTTAAAAATTAAGTCTCTGAGCCAGGAGTGGTGGCACATACCTTTAATCCCAGAACTCGGGAGGCAGAGGCAGATGGATCTCTGTGAGTTTGAGACCAGATTCTAGGAGTTAGCTCCAGGACAGGCTCCAAAACTACAAAGAAAAGCAAAAACAAAACAAACAAAAACAATTAAGTCTCTGCTGCATACATGGATCTGCTTCTGAAGGAAAAAAAAGACAAGATCTTTTGAGTAAATTGGGAGCATGAGTGTGGGGCGAGGGAAGAAAGGAAGAAGAGTACGAAAGATGTATAGCTCAATAAAGACAATTTTAAAAAGAAAAAGAATTAAGTCTGTGTGATCAATTAGCTGGGGGGGGGGGGTAAAGACCCAAAAGAGTGAACAGAGCATAAAGAACAGCACCAACTCTCCTCCTTGAATTCAATCTGCGCACATGCTGCTGCTCTTTAGGAACAGAAAATGAGTCCCGAGGCCTTCCCCTTCCACAGGCTGTGGGGTTGGCTGGATGGGACCTTGCCTTGAGGGTGCAGCTCCCTTCATTCCTTATCTCAGCATCTCAGCACAAGCCTAGGCTCCAACAGTGCATTTCCTGGTGCTCTTTTTCTCCTCAAACTGTGTATTTTGAATTTCTTTTTGCCCAGTTTTCTCCTTTTTGTTGTAGTCCTGCCTGTGAGTGATTGCCTAGAACCATGCACAGAGCTGTCTTCAAATCTCCTCTGTAAATGAAATTACTCCAAAGCTTTTCGATTCAGCCTCAGGCAGATTCTTAAGACAAAGGCAAAGAGCAGCCACATTCTTTGCCAAAATAGCACAAAAATGGTTTCTAGCCCAGTTACTAATATTATTCCCCTCTGAAGCCTCTTGAACTGGGCCCCCATAATCCATGTTGCTCCCAGAACTATTATCTTCCAAGCTCCTACTAGGATGACCCCTTAAGCTCCACTTAGAGCACTTTCCTCAGGCAAAGTCCCCAAGTCTTCCACATTCCTCCAAAGAGCAACACGGTCATGTCTGTCACAGCAATGACTCACATCTTGGTACCAATTTCTGTCTTAGTTAGGGTTTTATTGCTATGCAGAGACACCATAACCACAGTAACTCATTGGGGCTAGCTGGCTTACAGTTCAGAGGTTTAGTCCGTTATTGTCATGGTGGGAAGCATGGCGGCAGGCAGACAGTCATGGTGCTGGAAGGGAGCTGAGAGTTGCACATCTGGATCCACAGGCAACAGGAAGTGACAGTGACACACTGGCCAGACTCGAACTATCTGAGACCTCAAAGCCCCAATGATGCACTTCCTCCAACAAAGCCACACTTCCTAATGGTGCCACTCCCTGTGAGCCTGTGTAAGCCATTGGTATTAAAACCACCACAGCTACTTTTCCGTTACTGTAACAAAACATAACAATGAACAATTTATAAAAGTGAAAGACCCTACAGACCCCCCCCCTCAGAACCCGCAGCTAGCATGCTCCCATGAGAACGTCCTGTTTGTTTGAAAGATTTTCAGGACCTGCAGTTGGCTGTTCCCATGAGGACATCCTGTTTGCTTGAGACCCTCAGGACCCCCTCAGGACCTGCAGCTAGCTGGCTCTCATGAGAACATCCCGTTTGCTTAGGAGAACAGGATACCTGTAGTCGGCACATGTGCCAAACTTAGAATGTTAGAAGTTCACAAAAGGAACAGTCGCCCCTATGAAAGACCCCTGCTTAGCTGCTGTAATGTCATTTTGCAAGGCTTTAACAAACAAATGTAAGTGCAGAATGAGGTCAGGGCCCCTGGCTGCAAAACAGGATATCTGTAAAATAGGATATCTGCAAAACAGGATTTCTGTAAAATCGGATGTCTGCAAAACAGGATATGTGTGGCCATACATCTGTGCTGGGAAAGGAAAAACTACATGTACCCATCGCCACATTCGAACTGACCAATGAGATCCCTGTAACCATGCATGCCTGCTTCTGTCGCCTGTTTCCATATAAAAGACCCCCTGCCCAGCCTGAGGGTGCGCAGGTCTTCCAAAGAGACTTTGACGCCCGCAGGTACCTGTGTATCTTCAATAAAGAAACCTCTTGCAGTTTGCAGCCAGTGGTCTTGGACTGTTCCTGGGGTCCTGGGGTCTTCTCCTGAGGGAAGATCCTCTCCGAGGGTCTTTCAAAAGAAAACATTTAATTTGTTAAATTACGTGTTGTAAAACATTTCCAGAAGGTTAGAGTCCCTGACCATTGTGGCAGAGAACTGTCAGCAAGCAAGCAGGCCATGGGGCTGGAGCAGTAGCTGAAAACTTACATTTGGCTTACAGGCACAAGGCAGAGAGAGCTAACTGGGAATGGCAAGGGCTTTTGAAACCACCAATGGTACATCTCCTCCAGCAAAGCCATACCTTCTAATCCTTCCCAAATAGTTCTACCAATAGGGGCCAAGTATTGGAATATATAAGTCTATAGGGGACATTCTCTTCAAACCACCCCAGATCCCTTCTAAAGTCACCAAATAGGGGAGTTTTAGGGGCTGGGATATTCTCTCAAGAATCTCTGCCTATCAATGACTGGGGTAATGGGCTTTAGTTCCCTTCTTGTCTCTGGCTTGAGTGGGTACAGTTTTGACTGGGGAAATACATGGGATCCCTAAAATGTATCAGGACTTAATTTTCCAACCCACCCATTTTTATTCCCTATCAGAAGTAAACGTGAGTTTAGTCTTTATGGGAAGAACTAACTATACCTGGCTTTGGGATATACATACCCAGTAGAAGGAGCAGTCTCAAATACTATGGGGAAAGGGTGTTGGAAAAGGAGACCCCATTCCCATTTTCAGGCAAGAGATTGTGTAAAATAGCAGTTTTGGAGTTAGCCAGATACTCCCCAAAAGGTTGGGATGAGGTTAGAACTTGAGCCAGGGGAGAAAGATAATATGGAGTATCCGGCTCCCATATCTACAAAGAAGTTGACCATGTTCTGTCCTGCATGTAGGATCTCCTGGGACTCCACAAGTTGCTCTGATATGATGAGAGCCTGTAGAGGAATACCTTGGTACCTGCCAATGTTCAAATGAGAGATGTGCTCTTGGGCTTTTGAGGTTCTTGGGACAACTGGCTTCCCAGTGATTGTCTCTGCAATTAAAACAAGGTCTGGGCAAAGGTCAAGAACATTTCCCTTTGGGCCCTCCCCCTTTGGGGGTATCTCTCCCAGAAGTACCCCAGCTATCCACAGAGAAAACATTCCCCAGCAGAGCCTTGTGTGAGGACCCTTCCCTCCCTGGGTGAGTCTCATGATCACCAGTCTGTCTTCCTTCCGCTTTGTTTCTGGGTCTAATTTGAAATAATGTGGAGCTTTGAAATGATTAGTGGAATTTTGGGACACTTGGCTCAAGCTCCTGTCTGACTCAGCCACCAGTCTCTTCAGTTTTCTGCAGCTTTTTTAGGGTCAGGAATCTGTCTCTCAGTAGAACCCCCTCTTTCAAAGGCCCTGGGACCATGCTAATGTGTTTCCTTGTTATCTCTTTATATCTCTGAAGAAACTAATAGGAGGTTCCACCTCCCTTTGCAGGTAGTAGCTGGGATGGGGTGGGGTGGGGGGATGGGACAATGACAGCGTTAGTTGAAGGATCTTTCTCCTTTCGTCATCTCAGCATCTCCATCATGCAATAGATAATCACTTCCTACACCGGGCTTCCCCTGATCTAAAGAAGTCTAAGAGTACTCGTGTGCACCAGTGGGGTCATTGCCTTGTCAGTTGCCTTCTCTGTTTCTCCCCTGGGGTCAGACTATGGCCTGGAATCAGCATGACATCCCTCCAAGTCATGAAGATGTTTAGTGGCTAGAAGGCCTAACGAAACACCTGCTCTCTTTCCCCCAGTCTTTATTTCTGAAAGCACTAAGACAAGCTTGGGGCCTTCCACTCCCACTCCCGGTCTAACGCATAAAGGGAGTATCCTTAGTACCTCAGGATGGGGTCCAGAAGGCTCTGGATGAGCCTCTGAGGGCCCCAAAGATGTGAAGGACAAATCTGTGAAGGAGGTGAGGCGTGATATAGGGGTTCAGGAGCATTTAAAAGAAGAGAAAGGGATGGAGGTAGGAGCCAGGGATGATATAGGGAAGGTCCCTTGGCCTTTAAAGAGGAAAGACTCATCCTGTGGGCCACGGTCAGCATAACATGTCTGACTGAAATCCCCCAGCAAGTGACATTAAAACTAGGGTTCTCCTGGAGTGGTGTGCTGGCAGTTTTTTGTCAACTTGACACCATCTAGAGTTCTTTAAAATGAGGGATCCTCAATTGAGGGTTCTCCCCCCAGACTGGCCTGAAGACAATTCTATGGTGCATTTTTTATTTATGATTGACAGATATGGGGGGATCTTGTTCACTGTGCGCAGTCCACCCATGGGCTGTTGGTACTATAAGAAAGCAGTCTAAACAAGCCAAGAGGTGTAAACTGATAAGCAACCCCCCTCCACAGCCTCTGCTTCAGCTCCTGCTTCCAGGTTCCTGTCCTGTCTGAGTTCCTGTTGTGACTCCCTCAGCACCTCAGTGTGATCTGGAAGTTGTAAACTGAAATAAATCCTTTCCTCCCCAGGTTGTTTATGGTCATGATGCCTTATCACAGCACTAAAAATCCTAATAAAACAGATGGCTACTTCTCATTATTCCCTGGGGAGTCTTGAAACCAGGCTCCTTAGCCAAAAAATAAATAAAAATAAATAAAAAAACTCCTTTGCTTGAGGTTTGGGGGGATGCAGTGCTCCCCAGGAACAGCTAGGGCAGCCTAATCTGTCCCCAGAAAAGGGCCAAGCTAGACAGTAGGTTTTCCACAGCTGCCCATGCATGGCTCTGCTCCATTGTCTAATCGGCTCCTCTTTCTACCCGTGAGATTCCTACCTGCAGGGCCCTGGTCCCTGGTCTGTCATAGTTTCTCAAACGTCTCTAATAGTACCAGCCCTCAAAACAAAAGATTTGCCATCTGATTTTTGGAGGGAGGGCTCCGTGAGGCAACAGAAGCCAATCACCCCTAAGTTTATAAGAGTTTGACTGGAAAAACAAATGTCAGTTTGGAAAAAGAAACGCTATGCTAGCTAGTTTCTGTCCGCTGTCAAGCTAGAGTCATCTGAGAAGAGGGAGCCTGGATTGAGAAAATGTTTCCATTATATTGGCCGATAGGCAAGTCTGTGGGGTATGGTTAATGACTGATGTGGCAGGACCCAGCCTACTGTGGGCAGTGACAACTCTGGGCAAGTGGTCCTGGGTTATATGGAAAACTGAACTGAGCAAGCCACAGGAGCAAGCTGCAGGAGCAAGCCACAGAAGCAAGCCCTAAGCAATGCTTCTTCATGGCCCCTGCGTTTCTGCCTTGACTTCCTCATTGATGATCTGTTAAGCTGTAAAGATTAAATAAACCCTTTCCTCCTAAGTTGTCTTTGGTCTTGGTGTTTATCATAGCAATGGAAAGCAGACTAGGCCAGGTATGATAGCACACATCCAACACTCAAGGCAGAGGCAGGAGAGTCTCTGAGTCTGGGGCCAGCTTGGTCTACATTAGTTCCAGGACAGCCAGGGCTACACAGAAAGACTTGTCTCGAAAGAAAGAAAGAAAGAAAGAAAGAAAGAAAGAAAGAAAGAAAGAAAGAAAGAAAGAAAGAAAGAAAGAAAGAAAGAAAGGAAAGGAAGGAAGAGGAAAGGAAGAGAAAGGAAAGAAAGGGAAGGAGGGAGAGGAGGAGAGAAGAAAAAAGAAGAAGAAAGAAAAAGAGAAAAAGAAGAAAGCAACTAGATAAAAGCCCTTATTCCTAGGGACCATGAGACAATATAGGGTCCCTGGCAAATGTAGTCAATATTTGCCAGAACACGATGGCGACACTAGCGACACTATCCTCTTCAAGCCTTAATTCCTTGAGTCGTATGAAAAGGAGTAAGGCTGGTAAAGCGGGTGATGGCTGAGTAGACACAGCAATAGAAAGGGGGACAGCAGAACGGGGTGGTCAGGGGGGTCCGGACAGGGTACCAGGAAATGCCCAGTTCTCGTGGATCTTGCCCAGGAGATGCTCAGCTGAGGGGTGCACATATCTCATGGATCTTGCCCAGGAATAAACATGTCACCCAAATGTTTCTGAGACAGCTGAGCTGGACAGTTTAGGGTTAGGATATAAAGCTCTCCTGGGGTGGGAGGCAAACAAAGACTCTTGGCTTAGGAGAGGCGGTATGACACTTGCCCTGGTTTAGATCTCTGTTTAGTTGTATGAGGTTAGAGCCTTTGTTCTCTGAAGACTAGTTTTGTACTCTTTCTAGTCCCCAAAGAAAATGAGGGGGGAAGGCAGACGGGGAAGTCATCTCTATTAACCGACCACAGAGGGTCCTGTCACTTTGTGAGGTTGCTTGGGGCACCAGATAATCACAGCCATCCCTGAATCCTGTTGCAATTTTCAGTCAGGTATATCAAACTTAAAGTCTTCAAATCTAAGTAAGGGATGGGGTGGGGGTGTGATCTTTGAATCCCTGACAAGCCTCCACAACTGTTACAAGGGGCCTGGGGTGAGGGGTTGACCATCTAGGGGTTCTGATAAGTTCATCCTTTGAGATAAAGAGTTAGCAAAAGCCACAGACTGGAACTTGATAGTGGCCACCGCCTGGGTATCTAGCAGTCAGGAGGAGCCAAGGAATACCACAAAGCCACACCATGCCACAAACCTCACACAGAGATTTACTGGGGAGAAGCACGGTAGGATGCCTACCTCTGAGCAGGAACAGAGGCAACAGGGGGCTGGAGGGGCGGGGCTTTATAGGGGGTTTGGAGTGTGCACAGTGAGTTAGTAGAAAGGGACAGGCCAGGGGTGGGATGATTTTCTGCTGGCCTGTTACCCTAAACTGAGGAAAAGAGTGGCACCAGGAGGGACTAGCAGGGCTGCAGATGAGGAGCCTAGGAAAGCGGCAGCCAAGGAGAAGGGAGAAGTACCAGAGCTGGGAGTCCACCAGGCGAGGCTACAGAATGCCAAGTCCCCCTCCCCTTCCCAATGTCCTCCCTGCATCCCACACCTTTCCTGACTCTCTCTCCCCTTCTTCCTCATTGGTCCCTCCCAGGCTCATTTCTTTCCATCAGGGGCTTTTTTTCTTCCAAATGGCAAAGTCCTTGTGGGGGAAAAATGAACAGTTGGAGCAGGAAATCGTCATTCCTGGAAGGGACCAAGTCCCTGCTGTCCCCTGATCCTCCTTTAACCTGACAGATGAGGCTGGTGGAGGGTGACTCCGGAAGCAGGAAACACCTAACACTGCAATGCAATGGCCTCCGCACAGCTATCACCTGACCCTCCAGCGTGTGCCTCAAGATACCAACAGGTAGAGAACTCTGGACTGTCCCCGGGGCTTCAGCTCAACTTACTGTCTGTCCATCCAGGCCTGGTCCTATGCCTGTTCCTCATTTCTATGGCCCTGAACCTCTGCAGCTCTGCAGGGCCTGCTCTTGCCCCTTGGCTCTGAGCTCTCAGTAGCTCCACCTGGGTCCCTAACATCTTTCTTAACCCACCAGAGACACTGTGAAGAACCAGCCTGTCTCCATCTTAGGCTTAAAGGCCACCTTATAGTAAAGACAAGCTAGATTCAATTCTGTTTATGATTAAACCTGTGTTTCTCAAGGGTTGGGCTATGCCCCACCTGTAACCTTAACTATGAATGTTTCTAAACTGCCTGTTCCTGGAAAGGAAATCGTGTCTTTGTTTCAGAAAGCTAATAACTATCCTGCAACCTTACCTTTGTTTTAAAAGGGTTGTTCCAGTTACCTTTTTATGACCACCTGTTGCTACAATCACCTTGCCATTAGGTCTCTGCCTCAGGAGTTTGTTATGACTAGCTTGTTATATTTATGCTCTGCTCCTGTAATCCTACCTAGTTTGCCTGCCAGATCTCCCATTTGGAAACTTCCCTACTCTTGAACTATAAAAATCTTGTCTTCCACATCCAAGGCTGACCTCTCAAACCAGCTCCTTTAGGGGGAGGCAGTACATGAATAAACACGCTTGCTTTAATTAATTGCTTGCTTTAACTCGTTTGGCCATGATGATTATTTGGGTTGGTGGTCTTTCTCCTTCCATCTTTGAGACTTACAACTGCCCCTCCATCAGCTGTCTTCCTCTGCTTCCAAGTAAGGCCTCTCTAAACTCCTTAAGTCTTGCTGCTGGCTTTTAAAAGCTTTGCTGGCATTTGTTGTCAAGAATGTGTGTGTGTGTGTGTGTGTGTGTGTGTGTGTGTGTGTGTGTGTTTCACTGTGTGATGTGTTACCTGAGAGTTAATATTAATAATCAATGGGAATAAAGAACCTATTTGCCTCCACCAGCCATCAAAGGAAATCAGGACCACTTGGCAAATTGCAGCCAGCAAAACAAACAGAAGCTGCAAATTAGTGTTAGTCAATACATTCTGCTTTGTGGACCGATATAAATGCATCTATGTATGTTTCTGTGAGTACAGGTTTCTGACAGAGACTGTGGGGCCCTCATTCTGCCTGGAGCTCCTTAGTACACATGACCTCCAGGGAGCCTAGGAGAGCAGCAGCCTGGGCTCCATCTCCTGAGGTCCACCTTTGTTAGTCCCAACCCTTGTATTGGGCAGGAAAACCAGTCTTCATAGCACCTGCCTCTACCTCCTGTTTCCTGTTGGCCTCCGGTGGAGGATGTGGGCGCTGCCCTGGTCAGCACCGTGGACAGAGGCTGCACTGTGAGTCACCACCATGACTAGCGTTTTCTGTTAGCCGTGTGTGTGTGGGGGGGGGGGGGGGTATGAGATGGGTGAAGTTCACTTTACTTGTGTATTTTATCTTACCTAGTATGTGCAAAATATCTTACCATGTATCCATGTATGAAGCATTTAATACATTGACCAGATGAGTCCTGTGGCCAGTGAGAGCTGAAAAGAGCGTCTGTCTGGGATGCCTGCTGGTTCTCTTGACTTAACTGCCCTGGGGCTCTGTCTGAGGGGGAGATTGGGCTTGGCCCTGGGAACCTGGCTTGGACCTGAGAACCTGGTCTGGTGAGACTCAGGACCCCAAATAGAAGGAACCTTCCTCTACCCTGTATCTCCTAGAGACTTTCACTGGCTAAGCTGGGGGAGGGGAGGAGGCTCTCCTTCCGCCCACGCAGCTCTTTGGGACTCCAGGCACGGAGCTCCCCAGCTCCCTGTGGGTGGAAGCAGTGACAGGCGTAGGCTGCTGCTAGCGGGAGAATCGCTCCTGGCTATACACAGAGCCATACCACTGCCACCTACAGAGCTGGTGATGCTGGCTGTCCAGGTCCCTTACACTCACCTATAGGTGGCCACAGACTGTAGAGGGGGAGAGAAGAGGGGACAAGAGCAAACACATTGTGAAATGGGGAACACAAGTCAGGAGGAAGGGAACATCGTTTTGCAGATTCACAGGAGCCACCCTCGTGTCCCCAAGCAAGGTCGTGTACACCGCCTGCAGCTCTGCTGGTCCATTGCTGAGGAAGCCAAGGATGGTAGAGTAAAGAGGAGGGGATCGGAAGAGTTCAAGGAAGGTCTAAGGGCGGACAGTGTGAAGGAAGCGGAGGTTTTTGTGACCAGGACCCATGATAGTAAGGATGGACCAAGAAGAAAGGTGAGGGGTTGTATCCTGGTTGGGGCATTGCATGTATGACAAGAGATGGTTTCTAGCCCCCTCCTTCCCCTCCACCCCCACAACATGATTCTAATCTCCCAGGCACCTTTCTTCAACCCACAGCCCCCAATCTATGTATAAATGCCCACACAGGCACACGCCTGCTGGGTCTGAGACCTATCCATCAGGGATGCTGTGGTTACCCTAGCTTGGTTCCCATAGCAATGTCTAGAGGGTGGGGGAGGGGCAGAGGTGGAAACACGGAGGAGAAGGTAAATAAAGAGCAACAGCTTCAAAACTGAGCAGCTGGGAGCAGCCAAGAGATCAGCTCCCTTCGCTAAGGCTGGAGTCCAGTGAGCAGCTCTGTCCTTGCTGTTTCCAGCATATGGCAGGCTCACACACTTCTCTTGAAGACCGAGGCTCAGGTCCAGGGCACATGACCAGTCTCTGACATCCTAGCTTGTCCTCGGGCTCACTCTGAATGGTGGTGGCCTTGCTGTTCAGTGTGTGAAGATCAGTCACAACCAGCACTTGCTAACACCTTCCTATGGCAGTTCCCAGAGCGCTGTCCTTATGCCTGATGCCACCTGTATGTCAGCCCAGCGGCAGCCACAGGAACTGACAGGTAAGGGGACACGGAGAGGCACTGTGGCGACAGTGAGGAGGGGGAAGGGCCTGCTTTATTCTACTGAGGCTGAGGCAGAAATAATCCTTGTCTCACAGTTCTATGGGCCATAGCTTATGCATGGGGTGTCACAGCTGTTCCTCAGAATGTGCTGCAGAGAGCCTTGGATAGGCTCTGTGGCTACCACATCTCAGGGCTCTTGACATATCCCTGGTCTCTGATGCCAGCCACAGCAAGGAGTCCTTGCTGAATCATTCTGCCATTGTTCTGCAGTCCTCTCAGCTCTCCCTCTGTCTTCCTCTGGTACTCCCTGACATCTCGTGATGACACTAGACCCATCTTCATCTCAAACCCCACCACAAGGCTGCTGTCTTCTGATCCATGCTGGGTAATCTCACACGAAGGGCCCAGTCTGCCCCCCATAAGGTGAAAGTGGAGAAAGAGCAGGGTCACAGTGGCAAGGTCATGTATAGCAGGTAACCGTGGCCACAGGTTTGATGGCTTGATCTGGTCCTCAGTAGGGAGGTAGGTTAAGGTCAGCACCTCGCTGCCTCGTGGCTGTGACAATGAGGGCTTGCCTGGGGCACAGCAAGGCCTCCTGAAGGAAGGAGATACTCCAATTCTTGCAGTGGACAGAGGGTTGGAGAGCAGGCTGGGGAGAGGTCGGCAGAGCAAGGCATTTCTGAAAAAAGCTTCTGGGGTCCCGACCCAAGACTTCAGGTACCAAAGGAAGAACCATTCCAGCTGCCACCCAGAGGAGAGCAATCAGCAATAGGTACCAGAGAAGGAGGGGATGTCTATGGCCCAACAACCTCACCAGGCAGACTTGAGGGGTGATCTCATGGCCCAGAGCAGGAACTAGAGCCATGGGTGGGACCTGGCCTCAGGGGAATTGCTTCCCTTTTCTGGCTGAGATGCTGACTTCACCCCAAGCCCTCTTCCTGCACATGCTCAAGGGAACTACACACAATCCCCAGTCCACACCCCGTCTGCTTTTACAGGGAAGCCCTATGCAGCAAGGGGTTCACCTGAGGGGTCTGGAGAGAGTGGATGCCCGTGAGAGTGTGTTCCAAATTCTGGGTGTAGTGGGAGCCACAGACTCCTTACCATGAGTGTGACTCCAAGACATGCCAAGGTCTGCGTAAACCACCAGCTTCTTATTTCATCCCAGAGTCAGCGTTTGGCTCCCAGAGGCCAAGTCTGTTTCTAGGGCTCGGGAGAGAAAATGGAACCACCTTCCAAAGCCTCCCAACCTCCCTTGCCAGGAAGTGTCAGGGCCTCTTGAGAGGTTCTGCTGGCCTATGTCAAGTGCAGACATTGTGGAGTGGACAGAACAGAGCCTCTGGGAGGAGGGAGAAGATAAAAATGGAAGAGCCTTTTGACCACTGTCACTGTCCCTGACTTTGGCTCACAAGGGCACCATCCCTTCGTCCCCAGTCACCCTGAGCATTAAGAGACAACTGGCATCTTCCAGAGGGACTGGACCAGGTGCCAGGGCCAAGCAGATGAGATAATTATGGGGGCTAACAGAAACTAAAAATAGCCTCCTTCACAGCCGTGCTCCTGGCAGGGAAGATGCCAGACTGTCAACGGCCTCAGCCTGGACTCTGAGTTCTGGAGGAAGGGTCACCTGTACACAGGACCCAGTCCACTGGGAGCTGTTGGCCAGGGAGGGGGCCCATCTTGAGGCTGGTGCACAGGGGATCTGTCCTCATGGAACAGCAGACAAGGGCCAAGATAGAGGGGGTACCCATGGCACAGCCCAGAGAGCATATGCCCATGGAGAGGTGTAAAGGCATGGCTCCCGAAGGTGTGCAAGAGTCTACATACAGAGATCTCCCAAAATCCCTGCCTGGCCCTGCCTCCATGCTGAAGAAGTTTCTGAGTCATCCTAGCAGGGACATACACCTTTGAGGAAGAGGGCCACGTCCTCTTCAGGTGGCTGCTATCCTTGGGCGATAGTTGCCAGGCAGGACTTTGTCTCTCTTGGTATTTTCTCAGCCCACCAGTGTCCTATCACATTTTTCACAGGGCTAGGCTTCAATGTGGGCTTGGAGAGAGACACAGAACCAGCTTCACCTGCCACTTGCCCTGCCTTCCCAGGGCTGTGCCTCTGGAAAGGGAATAGGTCAGAGAAAGAGCACGCTGTTGGTGAGACACTGGGTGGACAGAGATACTCACCCTAAAGCTGCTGGTGACAGTCAGGCAGGATCGGGGAGTGAGATGAGCCTTTGGGGAATGAGGGCTGGAGAGGCTCTAGCCAGCCTGAGCATGGTAAACACGGTTCTGGCAGGACTTGCCCTTCTTCCCCATTCCCTCTACCTTCCCCTAAACCATTATATTACATTCCCAAAGCTAACCACCAAGGTCTTAATTTGGCCGCTTCCTCTTCCTGGAACTGACTACCAAGGTCGTCATCAAAATATTGAAGTCCAGCAATCAAAAGCCCCCTTTGGCTCACCTAATTAACATGCCTAATTAAAATTAAGCACCTCATCCTAACACAGGGTTTCCCCCTTTATAAATGTCATTGACCTATTCACCATGCCTGTCTCCTCTCTATCCAGAGTCACCCCCAAACCTCTGAGATAAATACAATTTCCCCCTTTTCCATGTTCCCTTTCCCTTCTCCCTTGCCCTCTGAATCCTGTCTTTGTCTCTTATTCCCCGCTCTTTGCCCCTCTGGGGCAAGTAGATCTCCTTTGTGCTGAGAACTTGGTCTTGGGATTCCTGAGCCGATGCCATTCCTTACAGGGATGACATTTACTCAACCTATGTGAGGGCAGAGAGCCTGGGAGGATGGGGAGGGGCTAGGGAAAGAATGTGGGAGGTAGAAAAAACAGGAGAGAAATAGGGGGAGACAGAGCCAGGGAAAGAAACACAAAGAGAAGGAGAAAGGCAGGAGTAGAGGCAGAGGCAAGCAAGACAGAGCAAGATAAAGAGAGAGTCAGAGAGAGACAAAGACAGCAATGGGAGACAGATAAGGAATCAGAAATGGAGACAGATGCGGGCAGAGAGAGATGGGAGACAAAAGATGGAGGTGCACAGAGAGACAGGAGAGAGAGGAGGAATAGAGGGGACACTGGAGATGTGTGACAGTGAGAACCAGACTGGTCCCCGATCCTCTATCCAGGTCTCTCTGCTTGCTGGACCCTGGGGTAGGATGAGGAAAGACAGACACAAGGAGACTGTGTGGTTCAGCTGATGACTCCTGTTTGCCTTGGGACTCACAGGCAGATTAACTGACATTCATGCTGAGAGGTCTTTTCTGCCTAGAGGACAGTGTTGTGTCTGAGTGTCCCGTAGAGCTCTGCATCTGGTGTGATTCAGCACTGTTGAATGAGTTTCTGTCCTGCCCGGTTCCCACAGTTGTTAAGTCCCAAAGAAATCACACAAAGGTCTACATTAACTATAAATGGATTGGCCCATTAGCTCAAGCTTCTTATTAACTCTTATAACTTATATTAGCCCATTATTCTTGTCTATGTTAGCCACATGTCTCGGTACCTTATTCAGCAAGGCAGTTACATCTTGCTTGCTCTGTAGCCGGGTCAGGACTGCTGACAAAGCTTTCCTCTTTCCAGAATTTTCCTGTTCTCATTTCCCACCTCTACTTCCTGTCTGGTTGTCCCACCTATACTACCTGCCTGGCTACTGACCAATCAGCGTTTTATTTAAAACATAATGGACAGAATACAGACCGTTGTCCCACAGCACAGCACAGACGGGAGTGTGGGCACGGAGGAGTGCCTGAGAAGTGCCTGGTAAGAGGTCAGGGTGACTGCCAGGTCTTGGTCTTGAAGTCCTTTATAACCCAAGGTGAAGGGTTTCATCCTCTGTGGTTGCCAAGCTCATGTACTGTGTTTCAGATGAGATCCTGTGTCACCTGCACAAATAGTCGGCCAGTTTGTATTTCCTAACACGCTAGCAGATGGAGGCCATTTACTGTTCAGCAAGATGTGGTACCAGCCCTAAAAATGGAGGAACTCAAGTCTAAAGCTCGCTTCATGAAGATAGTATTCTGAGCAAGGAACAGTGTGAAGCCACTGTTCTTAACCGAATGATTAACCCAAGCAGGCGGCAGAGACAGAAATACTAAATCTGTGACTATGGATTATCAGGCAGAGTGGGGAGGCCTAGGAACCAGCTAACGTTTGGAGAAAGCAAGCCCCACTATGCAGAATGGGTACCCATGATGGTGTAGTCCAGCCAGCTTCTAGAGCAGCCATGATACGTCTGTTAATACTCAGGCCAGGCTCTCCCTATTAAGGTGTCATGAGATTGAGCATTAGGGTTTCCCGTGGTGGTCTAGTCAAGGGTCATTCTGGAGCAGGCCCAGAAGGGCTGCTGGTTTGGACTTTATGGGATGGGAGGGACAAGAACTTTGAGGGAGGAGCTGAGGAAGGACAGACAGGAGGATGCCCTGTTGACTCCTTACCTCTCTTTGGCCTCAATTTCTCCACACACATAAGGAGTGGACACTTCAGCTCTGAGGTCACTCCAGACAGAAATGGGGCTTCTGGACAGAGGATTGTGTCCTGTGCCTGTTTTTCCCATACGGGAGCCCCCACACCCAAGTGGGTGTTGGCCTCCTCAGAGGAAACAGGCTAATGTATGCCACCCAGTGCCTTCAAAACTAGGGCACAAGCTAGAAGCGCTGGCAGGCGTGGGAGAACCCCTCCAGAGGAGGCAGAGGGAAACCGAAAGAGAGGAGGCACCTGAAAATCCTCCTCTCTTCCTATGGGAATGAGAGGTCAGAGGAAGAAGGAGTAACCTGTCAGAGGTAGAAGGAAGGTGGCTAGAAGCAGGGGTCACGAGTGGCCCATGGATGGGCTCCATAGGTGCTGGAGTCAGTCAAGGGTCAGTGGGAGCAGGAGACAGGTTATCTCAGGTAGAGCGCTATCTTTGGTCCATCTGGACAGTTCTCTGACCCTCAGTAGAACCATCGCGAACTCAGCCCCTGCCTTTTGTCTGGCCACCACACAGCAAGAAAGTCAAGTTTACAAGAACAAAACACAGGAAAGATGCTGAGCTTGGCAGGTGGGGCCAGATCATGAGGTTTCAGAAGCAGGGACCCAATAAGCTTGTCATTCTCAATGTGTCTTAGACCTGACATCACAAGCAGGACTGCGGCTGGCTACACTGCTGTTGGAGTAAGACCTGTCCCTGGCCTCATGTGGACATACTGTCTGTGACACTTCCCAAGACGCTGTCTGCCATACCCCTAATGGTGGCAGGCAGAAGCAACTGATTTTTAACAGGTCCTCCCAGACAGGCCCTAAAAGCCTGGGGCCTGTGGTCCTGCTCTGAGTTCCAGTCACAGGCCAGGACAGGAACACAGTACAACAGGAAGATACTCCCCCCTATTCTTTGGCTCTCCTATTCTCACCCTGTGTCAGGGGATCCAGCTTTAGCCCCTCATGGAAGGGGAAAGAAAGTCATATGGACAGACAACCCCAGGTTTGGCTAGTTCTGGCCATCTGTTTTCTCAACAAATCTTTTCCATTCACCTTCCAAGCCCAGGGCAAATGGAACATGCCCAGACCGGGAAATAAGTCTGCCTGTAAAAACTCAGAGGAAGAAATAGGTGTGGTGTGTGTGTGTGTCTGTGTGTCTGTGTGGTGGGGTGACATAGGACCCTACTGTCTGCTGACTCTGTGTCCAGGTGAATGGTGATGGAGCCTCTTCCTCCATGGTGACCAGTGGGTTTCCTGAAGGCTGGGGGTGGCTGGTCACAGTAGCACAGCTGCTAATCCTCCTCCACTGGCTGGTGGCAGTCTGTCATGAACAGCCAGGGTTGGTCTCCGAGTATCCCTTGGCTCAGCTTGAAGGGCACACAGCCAGTCTGAGGTAGGGTTGTCGGTGGGTGTCCTTCTGCTTCTTGTCCCTGTCTCTGCTCCCCAGTCACCAGCAATGACCTGGGTTCCCTGAGCCTTGTGGAATGAACCACACTGACAGGTCCCTCCCATTGGCACCTCACTGCACTTTCTGCCCTGGGCTCAGAGAATAGGAATGCATGCCAGCCCTGGCAGGGTAGGCTGAGAGGCCCCAGCAGAGGAGGGACTGGGGACAGAAGGAAAGGATGCTCCAGACAAATCCCTCAGCCTGGAGGCCAAGCCCTCCCCACTTTTTCCTCTTCCT
Organism: Microtus pennsylvanicus; assembly: GCF_037038515.1. NCBI lineage: Eukaryota > Metazoa > Chordata > Mammalia > Rodentia > Cricetidae > Microtus > Microtus pennsylvanicus. The sequence goes on from NC_134580.1 coordinate 3,561,265, forward strand.
CTCCCATTCTCAGGCTACTTGGCCCTCCCTTCTTTCCTCTCCTCCCCACCTCATCCCCAGGGCACCCACTCACATACCTAGGGCCACCCATCTTGAACTAATCCCCCAGATCACCCATACCCACTGAGAGATACCCCAAGACTCGAAGTGCCCTTGTAAAGGGTCGTGGGACTGAGCCAAGCCACTGAAACTGATCCTCAAATGTGGTCTGTCCCTCAAGGACAGGATGAAGGGCCTCTGGACTCTAGATTCCTTCTCCATTGGAGAGAAACGCAGAAGGGCAGGAACCCAGGACTAAGTTGTAAGGGGTCTGATGTCCTTCTGACTCCTCCCTACCTGGGACTCAGCCGAGTCCTGGGAGGCTGGACTCATTCTACCCATGCCCAGAGGAGGTCCCTTTAACCCTCCGTGTCCATTTGAAAAGGTGGCCATCTCTCCCACACGCCTCATTATCTACAGAAGGCAGAGGCCCCGAACCTGCACCTCTGCTCTGCTGTGAGTCCATGCTGTCACGCCCTGCCTGGCTCACTGGCTCACTAAAGCCAGCTTCTGACTTCTCACAATATCAAAAAAAAGGCCATGGCCTTGGGATATGATCAGAGTCCTGCCAAACTGGTTGTTCAGGATGAGCCCAAAGGATATCCTGGAGCCCCTATGACAGACCCAGCTCAGTTCCAAACCTGAGGCAAGCACAGCTCTCTCTGCCTCAGTTCCCTTGCAATACTGTGAGAAGACTAAGCACTCCATGATACCCAGTGGGCTGGTGTAGCCAGGGCTGGTGAAGCACACAGTGAGGGGGACAACAGGAAGGGAGAATGGGTCCAGCCCCTCTACCCCCTGTCACACCCCATGTGGGGCCTTTTGCCTGTTTCCTTGGGTACAGAAACATAGAACAGTGTCTCAAATTGCTTGTGTTTGGAAAGCCTGTCATTCACAGTGGCATCTTATTAAAAGGAAAACTGTGTCTGGTCCCAGGTTCTCGAGAGCAGCAGTGTGGGAGCAAGAGAGCGGCCTTTCTCTGTGGTGGCATCCGCCTCTGCCTCTGCCACTTTCCCTGCCTCTTGTCAGCTCTTTCAGTGTTTAAAAGAATTAGGGGGAGAGAAGAGGCGTCTTTTCATCTTTCCTGGCACTCATGGCTCCTGCTGGCCCTGCCGAGGGTGACGACACTTCCTGGCAGCAGGTGGCTTCCTCCTTTCCGTCTGTAACCTGCCTCCCAGGCCTCTGCTCTGAGTCTGGCAGGCTCGATCCTCTCCTGGGCAGGTGCCATGCTCCTTCCAGGCCCCAGCAGGTTCAGCTCTTCCCAGGCTGGGCTGGGCTGGGCTGAGCTGGGCTAAGTTAGGCTCATGTTGCTCCTGGCTAGCCTGGTTGGCCTGCCTGGGGCTCCAAGAAGCAGAACCCCCAGTAGAGGGGACAGTGGACATCTGTAGGTGACCATGGCAGTTGTCATGATCTGTTGGGCCACTGGATCACTCAAGCACACCCGAATTCTGCAGTGCTTCAAAGGTGTCTCGCAGGTACGGTGAAAGTTCATAGTTGAGCTCAAGGGCTCAAGGTGTGTGTGGTGTGTGTGTGTGTGGTGTGTGGTGTGTGTGTGTAGTGTGTGTGGGGGGGTTGGTGTGGTGTGTGTGTATGTGGTGTGTGTGTGTGTATTGTGTGGTGTGTGTGTGGTGTGTGTGTGTGTGTGTGTGTGTGTGTGGTGTGTGTGTGTGGTGTGATGTGGTCTGTGTGTGTGGATGGGGAGTCATCGAAAGCCAATGGACAAAGCTATGGCCTCCAGGTGAGTGAGTGCTCTTCCGTGGATGCTAGTTTGCTTAACAGCTGCCCATGGACTTAGACTAGGATGGTATAGCCTAACCATCAGACAGTTCCTTGCCACCATTCTCTTGTCTCCTGCTGGTCCTACTCACTGAGGCCTGGCTGGAATGGGTTTGTACCCCTTATAGTTCACCTCCCCTCCCTCATAACAACCTGGCAGTGTCAGCTGAAGTGACACAGAAGCTTCACAGAAGTGAGGCCTTTGTGCACCTCAAACAGGTTATTTCCAAGGTCTTGAGCCCAAGCCTAGACAGAGTTAAAGATGGTTTCCCATTTTGCAGCTAAGAAAACTAAAGGTCAGAGAGCTGGCACTTGCTATCCTCGTAGACAGGACACTGGCCCTGTCCATAGATTCCAGGCTGAGTCAGAGCGAGCTTGACTCTGCAGAAAAGATCCCTCGCAACACTCCTTGCACCCCAGCAGGCAACATCAGAGTTAACAAACTCTGCTGGTCAGAGGCCAGGAATGAACCAGGTCTAGAGGCCATGGGGTTGGCCTCTGGAGGCCCTGAGGGCCTTCCAGGCCAAGGACTCCAGAAGTTTCTCTGGGGTCCATAAACATTGTTCCTGGTCCTTGTGCCCCCCTCCTTGCACTTCCCTGAGCAGTCAACCTCAGAGGAGCAGCCCAGCCCACACGCCAGAGAAACAGCACAAACTAGACTCCAGGAAGTTCCATGATTTTATTAACAAAATCTTCTATGTGTGTATATATATATATATATATCTGTATCTCTATATCTATATAAAAATCTGTCTTCGAGGTAAGATGGTATGGACAGATGGCCTGATTACATTTTCAAGGCTTGATGGGAATAGGGGATAGCCACACTCTCTTGTGATCTTCAGGGTCTCCCTAGTCCCAAGGACCTCCCTACACCCTGTGCCAACCAAATGAATATGGGTCGTAGCTTATGTGCAAAAATAAAGCTGTGGGGACTGGCAGGGGCATGGGGCATGGGGCATAGGATCTGTCAGACGTCAGTGGAACTGGTCCCAGGACACCAGTGGACCAGTCAGACCGAGGAACCTCAACAAGGCCTACTCAGACCACAGACACAGCAGTGACCAGCCAGCACGAGGCAGTGGTGCTGCAGCTGGATGCGGTTCAGCTGAGCCACTGCACGGCAGGGCAGGGAATGCCTGGAACAGCCCAGGAGCCAAGGCCTGGGGTCTCCTGGGACTAGGCTGGGCTTGGACCGGCAGGCAGGGCACAGCAGGAAGGGGCAGGCTGGGCTGGGGCCCAAGCCCTAAGGCTCCTGCCAGGTTCTGGCGGGAGGCCAATGGCCACACAGCGAGCTGGGTTCTGCGCAAAGAGGGCGAGGAGCACAGACCCTACTCAAGCTGCAGTGGCTCATGGCGGGCAGCTAGTAGCCAGCAGGGTGGGCATCATGGCAGACCCTGGCTTCACGCTGGCCTATCTTCATCTCCAGCTCAGGCTGAGTTGGGGTGCTGCCCTCTGCCAGGTGTCTCCTCTCTGTAATCATGTTTTCTCTGCTCTGCAAGTGTCTTGGAACTTCTGTGCAGACAGCTTCGAGAGAGGAGGGGACGGTGCCGGTGCTGTGGAGGTGCCCATTCCAGGCATGGTGAGGAAGACTTCTCAGCAGCCTTGAGACCTGAGGGAGACAGGAAGCAGCGAGATGGTTAGAGAACTGCTCACCCTGAGATCTGGGAGGGGCAGTAGGCTACCCTGCCCCCCAACAGGTGCCTCGGGGACTGTGAGGACTTCTCAGAAAACCCAGAGATCTGGAGAGTGGCTGGGATCTGGGACCTGATCAGGGCAGGAGGCAAGACTCTCTTACCTGATGTCATTCTCCTGGCTCTGAAGGTGCCAGCTGCTGTCTCAGCTGGGTGTGAGGACTCAGCCCCTCTGGGACCCTCCGCCTGCCACGGCTGAGTCATGGAGCTGAGCTCTGCTTTTCTTCACTGGTATGAATCACTGCTGGGGTGAGAAAGCATAGGGTCTCTGTGAGCTGGCTCAGCAAACTCCCCCAGTACTGCCCCTTCCTCAGCCCCCTCCTTGACCCCTGCGGTCCCAATGCTCACTATGTTGGCACCCACCCTGATTCCACTCCATCCCGTCCCTGCAGTTAATTTGCTAGAGAAGCCTTGAAGGCTTCCTGGAAAATGAACTTGGTTGTGTCCCACCCCCACCCCAACTCTAAGATACATGGGGCAGGGCTCACCTAGAGGCCAGGAGGTGTCATGATGTCAGGTCTGCTGCTTCAGCTGCACTGTGGCTTTAGCTCACCCCTAGGAGGGAGCTATGCTGACCAAGGTTGGTCAGTTGCCCTGGGAGGCAGCTAGAGTACCAGCTGGATCTGCTGTGTCTGTAGGAGCGGGCTGCATCCCTGGGGTTGAGGTTCTCTCGGCACTGATTCTGCTCTCGCTTCTGCCCTGGGGTGCTCTGTGATGTGGTGCCTACTGCCCCAAAGGGCCCAAGCACTGGAGCAGAATGAAGAAGTCAAAGGTGTTCTATGATGGTCTGAGAATGTGGAGGGTAAGGCCAGTGTGACTCGGGCCAGGGCCAGGGCAGGTGACGGGTGGGAGCCCTGTGGGAGAGGAGCTTCTTCATGTTCAGTCCATGTAGCATGGTTGTGTGGCAGTTGTCTGTGAGTCAGGCCAGGGGGTGAGTAGATGCCAGGCTGAACAGGGCACCGCTTTGGGAGTCAGCCCCAGCTCAAGTCCTAGTTGGCAAAGGCCACAGGCTGGTTGTGGCAGGCAGGCTGGGGACCCTGGTCTGATCCATCTATTCAGGCTGGGTCCTGTCACTGGCTACTGACTCGCTGGTAAGGGCAGGTGTGAGGGCCTCGGTCTCATCTTCTGTGGGCAGTGGGGTTCCAGAAGGCTCAGCTGCCTGCTCCAGGCCATCCTGCACTTCCATGCCCCTCTGGATGAGCTGCTCCAGAGTCTTAGGCAGTGGGTGGCGTAAAAATCGCTTGAGTTTGGGCTGCAGGGTGCCCACCACATACTGGATGATCTCCTCCTCCTCAGCGTCCACATACAGTGTTTGGTACAGGTCCCGCTTGCGCCAGAGGAACTGGTCCAGTGGCTCACCCTGCTTCTGCGGCAGGTCGAGCTCCCGCTGGATGGCTTCACGGGAGAGCGTGCCCTCACTGTACTGCAGAAACTCCTTCTTGAACTCCACCCAGTTCTTCACCGAGCCCTGCTTGAACTCCCACCACTTCTTGGCTGGCCCGTTCATGTGGTTCTGGATCTGGGACAGCCAATATTCTTCGGAGCCACCCACCTGCCGCAGGTACTCTTCCAGGTGGCTCAGGAACTCCCGCGGGTCCTCGAAGATCTGGGTATCCACACCAGGGCTTGGTTGCCCATCCTCACCTGACCCCCAAGACTGGTATTGCTGGGCCTCCGCTGATTCCTGATCAGGCAGCTCTCCGGCAGCAGGTGGTGGAGTGATGGCATAGGGGCTGACAGTGTAGTCATAGCCATCAGCTTCCTGGCAGTAGGGCTCTGGACCCCCCACACCTACAGAGACAGTGTGGCGAGTCGGCTCGCTGCCCACCGGGTACTTGCCGCCCATGGACTCCAGGCGGTCGGCCCACCTCTCCAGGCGATAGAAGACCTCCCGCCACACGTGCATCTCACGCTTGACCCAGCGCTCCAGGTTGGCGATGGTCTCCTGGCAGCGGCAGAGACAGGCCTTGATGGACTTCTTCCAGCGCTGTGAGTCACCGGTGGGCACATAGCCGTCTAAGTTGTTCTCCAGCTTGCCCACCGACCTGTGCAACCCTTTAAGCTCTCGCTCCACCTGCTTGGACACTTCGGTCAGCAGGTGCCGGTGGGTCCTCCGCACATGCTCCAGCATCTCGGCTCGGCACTTACCGATCTGCAGGATCACATTGGGCTTGGCTGCCGGCCCGCCCCGCTGGGCAGGGTAGGCGTGGAGGCCACCGGTCGTCCTATGGTCCAGCTCCATCTGCTCGCGGGTCCAGACAAGCTGAGAATTCCTCTGGGGCGGAAGCGGGAAGGCAGCCGAGGCGGCAGCGGCAGGCGCGGAGCGGCAGTGGCAGGTGCGCGGTGATGCGCGGAACTCGGCAAGAGTGGCAGGCGCGCCGGTGCTGAAGCTGGTGAGGCCCAGAGACTGCAGTTGCAGGAGGACTGGTCGCCTCAGCGCTGCGCTGGAGCCGGCGGCTGCGGCTCTTTATGCTGCGCGGGGCCCGTGGGCGGCAGCTCGCCGAGCCCCTGTTCCCATTGGCGGTGCCCAGGCTGCGCGCCAGCGCCCGCCCGCGCCCTCTCCTGCCGCAGGCCCCGCCTCCCCCGCGCCTACTCCCTCCTCTCCCGCGGGTGCCCGCAAGGACCCGCCCCTTCACAGCCGGCTCACCCGGAGTGACTAATCTGCTCTGCTGCGCGCCTCCCACCGGGAGTTCTGGGACAGGAGGGACCATGGGAGACCAGAGACACTCTTCTACTTAATCCTGGGCAGCAAGGATATGGGTGAGGCAAGTTATTACCTGCTGTTTGCCTTCAGGGTCTCATGTCTTTTTTCTTAGGGGGCAGCTGGACACTACGCCTCTGGATCATTGATGTCCCCAACCTGACCCTTGCCCAACCTGACTACATAGTATACGACCTCAGAAGAGCCTGATAGGACCCCTTCACTCCAGATCCATCCATCCTCGGCTGCCTTGTGTTAATAGGCACACACACACACACACACACACACACACACACACACACACACACACACAGTGCTCCTGCCCAACCTCATCCTAAGGGTCGTAAGCCCAGGTTCTATCCTGGTCCAACTCTGTGAGGGACTCCACTTAGGCAAGGCTTTTTCTGGGCCCCTGCATTGGTGCGTTTGTGAAGGTCGAGTGACCCATGTCTGTATGTCAGTGGCTGAACGGGACTGCAGTGCCTGGAAGCTGATGGATGCATCACCTGAACCCACACAGACATCGGGCTAAGGTATAGGGGTTGTGAGAGATGCAGGCGACATTGCTGAGCCCCAAAGCCCCAGGGCACAGCCAGAAGTGGACTAGAAGCTTCAAGACTTCTAAGAGATTAGACTGGAGGAAGGAGGGAGGAGGAGGAGGAAGGGGAGACAAGGAGCTGGCAGAGGAAAGCAAGCTACCATATAAGGAATGGGGCTCCGGAAGCTGAGATTCCCTCTAGAGGGAGGCCCCTTCCGATTCCCTGGCAACAGCGCTGTGGTGCAGTGGGGGAGGGCATCCTTCTTGGCTTACTCCCTAGATATATGGGCCTGGGTCTCCCATCCTCTGATGTGACTTGGGGACATATCACTGCCCACAATAGAAGCCTGAAGGGGCCCACAGACACATGGTGCCTGCAAGAACATCTTTCTCTCTCAGCCAGCTCCCCCGTCTCTCTCACTCATACATACACCCTGAACACTCATAGCCCCTCAACACTTAGCCTACTCACAGCCTTCATATACACTCATGCCCCCCACTCACAGTCTTCCATATACACTCATGCCCCCCACTCACAGCCCTCTATGAACACAAGTGCCCCCACTCACAGCTCTTCATACAGATTCATGACCCCTACACACAGCCTTCCACACACGCGAATGCGCCTCCCACAGAGCCTTCCACGCACACTAATGTCCCCCACTCGCAGCCTTCCACGCACACTTATGGCCCCTACTTGCAATGCACGTACACTCATCCCTCAGCCTCCCCCACCCCGCTCTTGTTCATGCATCTACAGAATCCCCTCACCTGGCACCCCTCAGAGCCCCTCCCTTGCTCTCTGAAAGTCTTGGGGAGCCCTGCCTCACGTAGAGCCAACCTGTCTCCTTCCTTCCCCCATGGGGCTTCCACTCCTAAGGGAAATATCTTTCTGGGGGAACCTCCCCCCAAATGGTTCTCCTGGCGTTTCTAATTAGAGGTGAGTAGGCGGACACAGAAGGCAGGCAGAGGGGCACCACCACCGGGAGGGGAAGCAGGCAGAGAAATTACTAGAATAGGAACCAGCTAGATTCGTCCTATGGAGGAAGTCCTGGGAGCTGGAGGCTGCAGGCCTGAGTCTGGAGCTGAAGGTTGACCAAGGTCCTACGCCACGGGGTCAGGCTGCTGAGCCATCAGGACTCCGTTCTGTTTGCACACATGTGTGGCAGCAGCCCTTTAGCGGCCAGAGTCAGCCTGTATGTACCCACAACAGAAGCCAGAGGACAGCCTCCTGGAATGCAGGGACAAGCAAGCCAGCCAGAGCTGGAAAGGGTGACCGCATGATGAGCCACACTGTCGCCTAGGGGCCAGTGTCCTCCAGATCCCATTTGTAGGGGAATTGTGCCCAAATAGTGGAGAAGTTCCCAATGCTGAGCTGCTACGGCCCTCTGGCCACCTCATCTGTCCCCATAGAGAACCGTCCATTCGGGCCACCGTTCCTGAGACACTCTGCTCTGAGCCCCACTGGGGTGACTGGTCACATGGAACCCTGCCTTCTGCTTCAGGGTCTTCAGAAGCTGTGAACACAGGAGCCCAGTGACAGGTGACAGGCGCAGCCAACAGCCACTGCTGCTCTGGGAACAGTTAATCACTGCCCAATTACCGCCCCAGAAGTCCTCAGCAAACCCCCCGCACTGCAGCCTGGGGCTACATTCTGCCACTGGAAAAGAGGCCAGGCCAGCTCCCTGCCTCCAGGGAGGGGGACTTTAACCCACACTCCTCCAGCACCCCCCCCACGCTCCAATCCTGCCCCACGAGAGAGCTAATAGTGCCATCCTCAGCCCCATTGGTTGAAGGTTGAGGAAGGCTCTAGGGAGGGTGGGGGTGGATCTATGCAGAGAAAGAACTTGGGGGAATCAGAGCCAAGCTACCTCAGATTCTAAATGGCCTGCTGAAAAGCAGAAGTCCTCAGGGATGGGGCAGGCCTGGGTGACCTCAGTGAGTCCTTAGAGTGTTAAGATCATCCAAGTGACCAGGTAGGCCCATCGGTCCTGCCATTTGCTCCCAGGACTCCAGACACCCTGGGCTCTGACCTCACAACCTTTACTTCGGGATACTATGATGCTAAGTTGCCTTTTTCAAGATGAGGCCCCTCCCAATATGTCAGTCAGAGAGCTCTGAGTTCTTAGTGTCCTTCAGCCTCCTCTCCTGCCCCTGTCTCTGGAGCCTCCTGCTCTCCTGCTTCTCTTCCTCCCCTGAGATTTCCTGTGAGTACAAGCTTCCTGGTAGGAATCACATACGTCAGGGTCCCCACCACCTAGACTCCCAGAGGCATGAGGGCTTTAGGGTCCCTCAAGTTTCCTCCCTGCTCCTATAGAATAGCTTGAAGACCCTTCATGGCTGCTGTGAGGCACAACTGTCCCTGCCTGGCTAGAGGGTCTTCCCAGCAGATTCCCCTGCCCCCAAGGCTGGACAGTTAGCATCCAGTAGTAATAAGCGAGAGGGCAGCTCCTTCAAGGACAGATCTTTTGCCCCCCCCCCGTACATGCACACAGAGGTATACTGTGAACACACAGGTGTGTGTCTGTACCCATGAACAAGCATATACACACACAAACACCCTGATCATCCCTCCCCTTGTGATATGGGTTGTGGGACCCCATTCCTCATGGAGCCAGAAGCCAGAGCAGCAGAGGTGGGCACAGCAGGGACCTGGTGGGCTTCTGCTCTCATTTACTCACAGACCCCACATCTGTGTGGGCACAGGAGAAGGGGTATAGGCTTTTGCCTCTTGATTGGCTGATCTGCAGAACCTCCCGCCCAGCCCCTGGCCCAGGGGTCTTTATCAAATCTCTGGACAGCCTCCTGGTACCCTGGCTAACTCCAGGTCTGTACTCTGAGTTGAAACCAGGGACCCAGAGCAATCATTTGGCGTGGGTCTGAGGAAGAGAAAGGATGAGCCGCTCCACAACCCGTTCTAGTCACCTGGCCTCGCTTTTCCCTCTGTGGCAGTGGGGGAACAAAGCCCCACCAAGCTGAAGGCTGCTGGAGTCCTTCCTGTGTGTCGGCGTGGGCAGGAGAGGAAGGGAGGAGGGCCCCACCTCGAGTCCTTCATAAAACCACTGCCTACTGACTCTTAAGGCCTCCTAAGCTCAGGCTGAGCTGACATGTGAATGAGCCACCCGCGGGAGGGAGGACACCTGGCCCTCCCACCAGCCTTCTGCTGGCTGAATGACTTCCGGTCACCCACACTGCCAGTCTCTGGACATGGCAGGGCTGGGCAATGATGGTCTCGGAAGCTGAGGGTTGAGAGTGCCAGTCTCCCCCAGGGCACAGGGATACACAGCGGTTCAGGACGAGACTGAAGGAGACCATCAAGGCGGGGACAAGCCTGAGGGAGATGACAGGGAAGCAAAAAAAATGGAGACTCGAAGCCAGGGCTGCTGTTTCTCACAGAGGTTTCCACAAAGGCCCTGTTTGGTGGGAAACCTGCCTCAGACCACCAAGCTAGCCAATAACAGAGGCAGGCTAGGGCATGGGGGCAGGACTGGAGCTGGGCCTGTGGAACCATGAGAGTTTGAGGTGATCTCCCCAGGGCTGAGTTCCCCTCCCTTGCCGGCAGCCTTTCTTCCTGAGCCACGGGAACATGTTCTCCCTGCCTCCCCCCACCTTCCTTCCTTCCTCTTCCGTCTGGCAGGCTGTGTGCTACATCCTTGTCCCTGGAACAGGCAAGGCAGCCTGTTCGTTCAGAGCCCCCACACATCAGACCCTCCTCCCTCTTCTCTCCTCCCTCCTCCTTTCCTGCCTCCTGCCTCCTGCCTCAGCACCTCCAGTCCAGCCGCTAAGGAAGCCTGGTATTTTTCCATGGAATCTGTACAACCTCGATGCTCCATGTGCCCCAGGCATTTCCCACTGACCGCCTGGCAGTGGACAAGAACACAGGTTTGTGGGAGTCTGTCCTCCAGAGACCTGTGTTCCTCACTTAACCCAGCTGGGGTCCAGAGAGAGACAGAAACCTGCCCAGACCAGAAGCAGGATAGGAATTGGGATAAAGGTCTGAGGGAGACCTCTAGGCTCCTAGAGTCATTATGTAGAACACTTTCTCGTGCTATGTGAACATGGGTAAGGCCCTTCTTTTGCCTCAGTTTCCCCACTGGTGGTCCTCCACTGTGCTTCAAGTTTGGCTACAGCCCTCTGCAACTTGCCTTACTCAGAACCTCATAACGTGGCAAAGAGCACCCAGCACTTCCTTCCTGAAGACTCTTAGTGCAGGGGGCAGGTTGGCTCCTCTAATGGTCATCACTCAAGCTAGGACAATCTAGAACAAGGTAGGAGAGGCCACGTGTGCATTGTGGGTATAGATCTTGAGACTCCCATGCCAGGAGGAAAGTTTAAGGTAGAAAGAAGAGACATAGCATAGATGTGCGGAAGCCCTTTGGGTCCTTGTTGGACAGCCTGCCTGAGCCTGGCCTGAGAGCCGTGGACAGGAAGGCTCCTCTTGCCACTCCCTGAGGCCACGTGTGACTCCATGCCACTCATTCGGGCCCTTGGTCTCAACCACACAACAGGCAGACTGTATTAAGCAGCCACTAGGGCTCCTCTTCAAGGTGAAGGGTGACCTGTGGCTATGAGGCTCCTCTTTCCACCCAGCTGGCCGCTTACTTGTTCAGTTGACAGAAGCCAACCCCAGTGTTAACATGAGAAAGACTTGGTGCCCTGTGCCTCTAGGAAAGGGGTCTCTAGGCCCAGGAGATGCTGAGCCCTGTGCCTGTGTGCATCCCCATAAAGCCTCTAAGCATGAGTGGCCAATTTGGGTGTCCACGCAGATCTGGGAATGTGCTTTGCAGGCCTCCATATATGTCACAGTCACAGCACCCTTTTGTTTTTCCTTGCATAGCTGTTGCCAGCCAGCACTGGGTAGCTCTGGGTTCTGCCTGGGCAAAGGTGCTGGCGCAGTGTGTGTGTGTGGGGGCAAGTATGCAGAGGCCAACAGCCAGAGATAAGGAGGGACTGCCAGGTAGACTAGGGCAGTACTTTGGGTCAAGGGCAGCAACACAGCCAAGTAGGTTTGCCTAATGGGGGTAGAATGTGGATGGTAGCAGAGACCAGGTATCAGGGCAAGTCAGGTCTCCCTCATGCTGGCCGGGATACCAGCCTTGAGCCAAGGGTTAAGGTGGCCAGAACCTTTACAACCTAGGGAGAACAAGGAGGGAGAGGGTGGAAAGGGGCCAGATGTGGGGAAATGATTTGGGGTTGGTGTTCTTGTTGTGTGAGCTGTCCCTGCTGTAGAGAGATCTAGGAACTATAACTGCCAAGTGGGGCAGGAATAAAGACTACCAGGGTTCCCCAAATCCAGGTAGCCAGTGTTGAGCTGGGGAGCAGGGGCAGACTTATGGTCCAGGAATCAGCCAGAGCCAGGGGAGGCTGGGCCGAGGTGGGAGTCTGGCAACCGCCCTCAATCTCTGCTCTACTGGGGCCCTAGCCAGGCTGAGTGCCCACCCACTGCCTCTTTGTGTGCCCACTGGGCTGGATCATGCAGGAGCAGCTCACCACCAGGTTGGGGGGTGCTGCCAGCTGCCCCATGCAGACACCCCCAGAGCTGAGAGTTCAGAAGCCCATGCCAGTTAGAGGGTGGCGTCCAAGGCTGCCACCCCCACCCTGACGGCTGTGTTTTCCTGCTGTTCTCTGCAATTTCATTTAAATGCCTCCCCAGAGCCAGCCCAGCAGCATCCGCCTGCTTCCCTTCCGGTACCATAAAAGGAGAGAGGCTGAGAATAGCTGAGCCGTGACGCAGCGAGGAGCTTCCCCACGCAGGAAGGCTCTGCACACTGAGCCTGCTGCCACCCAGGGCCCGCCTTGCCCTGCACCTGCTCTGCCCCTGCCTTGGGGAAGAGGCAGGGACCTGGCAAAGGGGCCAGACACTGGTCACATTGCCCCTGCCGCTGGCGACTTTGTGACTCTAACAAACCTAGACCTTGTATCAGGTCTCTGTTTACCCGTACCCTAGCGTTCCGGTTCCCAGGAAAAGCAGGCGGCCCTGGCCGTGAGTACAGGCTGAAGGGTCTAAGGTCTGGTCTGAGCATGGCGTGGTGCCAAAATGAGAACCTCTGAGGATGCCTGGAGTTACATATGCCTGACACGTCTCATTCTGTCACATAGGGAAGAAGAGGTACCAACAGGGGCAGAGCACAGTGCTCTGGAGGAGTCCAAATCAATAGAGAATTTCAAGAACCAGAAGGACTTCCTGGAGGAGGAGTTTGGGGGTGGCACACAGAAAACGGCAAGGGAAGCCAGTGCTGTGTCCCCTCCTGGCCTCCAATTATGGTTAACCTCTTCTGGCTGGTGACTTCTCCATTTTTCTTCTCAGGAGTGCTGGACCTGGACCCCTATCCTCTTCTGCTTCCTCCTGACTGGGACGGCTCATCTGCTGCCACAAGCCAACGGAACTGAGTTCTCAAGCCTCTGTCCTGGGCTTTGAAACAGGTGGGCCGTGACAGCCAGCTCCTGGTGGGTGACCTGTGCAGCTGCAGACATCTGGAAGCCCAGTGTGTCTCTCCACTTCCTGTGATTTCCTAGCCAGGCAAGTGTGTCTCTACTACTAGTAGGTATCACAGGCACCAGGCATGGTACTTGATCCTTGGACTCACAGGGAAGTTGGCCTTGGGGTCTGCCCCAAACTGGCCGGTTGAGAAGTAGGCCACCCTACCTAGCTGAGGGAGGAGCCCATTGTTGTGTGGACTTTCTAGAAAGCGGGTAGATACTGCAGGGGTCAGATGGCCATCCCAACAACTTCTCAGCTGTGACCTTCGTTGACGGTGTGGACACAATTGCCACCACATCCCAGTCACTTCCTCACCATCATTGTCCCCACCAGTACCATATCTCTGAGCACTGCTCCATCAGCCCATGACCACCAGCAGGACCCCACTGTGACCCCCACACTGACATCTCCGGTTCCACCAGCACCTTGACCTCCATACTGCCAACCCCAACAATACCATCACTGTCACCGACCATCGCTCCTACTGCCGGTGTCTGCATTGCCACTGTCACCCACCACCCCTTTTTCCGTCATGACCCTCCATTCCCGGAGGCTTCCCCACTGTCAGCATTTCAGAGTCAGAGTGAAGTGCGTGTTTTTGCTTGTGTCCTTGGGGAGACTTTATTCTGACTCCCTGGTTGGTGAGAAAGATGGAATCTCAATCCTGGCACATGACACCTTGGAAAGTGAGGCAGGTTGGGCTCTCTGTCCAAAAGGGCCCATCTCCTCCCTCCAAACACAGAGAGGGCATTAGTGGGGTGCAAGATCCCAGATGGTCTCAGCTAGTCCAGTAGTCAGAAGGAAACCCTGTCCCCATCTCTGGAGGACATCACTTGGCATTAAGTTAGATAAAACCCTGCTCCACCCCCAGAGCTGGGCAGAGAACAGTTCTACGCTGTTCAAAACAGTAGTTTTGAAAGGCCTCCAACCTTGCCCTTAAAGGCGCGCGGCTACTGATGCAATTTTGTTGATGACCTGAGAAGACATTCCAGGAACTAAAGGTGTCCTCTTGCTAAGAACATCCGAGCTCAGGGCCTGATGGATTTTGAGGCTTTTCTCAAGTACCATTCTGTGTTCTTCTGTCCGGCTTCAGTCCTCACCTGTGATGTAGCGCAGTGACCAATAAAAGCCTGTAGCCCTGTGGTGATTGGCCACCGTGGCAGTGGGTGCCAAGAAGGGAAGGGAGGACGGGCACATGAAGCACCTTCTTCCTTGTGTCACCTCAGCTGTTACAGAACTTAGGATCTCAGTGCCAGAGGGCATGTTCAGCAAGTACGGGTAGCCCTGTGTCGTCCTCCTGAGTGGGTGTAGATGTCACTGTAGCTCCCTGCATCCCTCAGACGCTGTAGCACAGTGACCTCTGTGGCCAGCAGAACGTGCAAGGCCACCTGACTTGACCTAGTGTTGTCCTAGTCTCTTGGCTGGGCCCAACTTCCAGGATGGTGCGGGAGCAGGGATGCCAAAACAGTGGGTGGGCACAGCAGCTCAGCCTCATGAAACCCACATTGTCAAGCCTCCGAGGATGAAGCCTTTTTGTCTCCTTGTTTCTAATTAAAAAGAATTAGTCAGTGGAGTGACACGTTTACGAGGAGAGCCAAGTGACACTGCTGCCCTGGTTTATTAATAAAACGGGAGGGGGAGCAGAGTCCCACGCTGCAGGAGCCTGGCGTGGCTCATTCTCACAGCACAACGGCATGGAAGCCCAAGCTGCTTCCCAAGTTAACCAGTCCCTCCTTAGGTTTCTCTCCTACCTCCCTCCTCTTCCTCCTTCCCTCCCAGCCTCCTTGTCTACCTTTCACGGACTGGGAGGGAAAAAAAAAGAAATTTGTGTGGGTGGGCTCCCTGCAGGGCCCTCCACATTTCTGCCATGCCAGAAAGCCTAAAGAGAAGAGGACCATTGGGGTGGGGAGTGTGGCCAGAACCGGCCCCAGGCCCCAGGCCCCAGGAATTGACACTCAGCCAGGGAACGTCCATCACACAGGAGGGCTTACTGCCACCCCAAGGCAGGGTCTCAACTTTGGGCTTGGGCCTGTTACAGCTCCTCACTGGGCAGTGGGAGTGCTAAGCTATAGCACTCGGTCACCCATCACCTGTTGAGGTGAAGTCTGAGGACACTTGGGACAGGCAGAGCCTGAGAAGGAAGACTGCAGCAGCCAGGGACACATAGGCCCTCCACCTTGGGCAGAAGTGGAGTGACCAGGCTGTACCATAGCCCCCATCAGAGACAACTCTGACCACACCCAAGCCAGTTTCTCCTGCCAACTCATACATGGCACCGGAGCTAGGAGAAGCAGACAACTGAGATGGTCCTGGGAAATGCACCACTCCACTGGGGACGCCTGGGCCAGAGACTATCCACCCTCACGGGCAATTCGTGCCCATTAAACATGTTATTATGAAATAAAATGTCACCATAGACAAACTGATATTGATGCTAACCCCACCCCATCTGTACCATGCCAAACCCATCACCTGTGACATTTACATTCTATCGCTGTCGTTATCCCCACGACTATCACCAGCACCACCATGACCATTGTCAATATCATCACCACTACTACCTTCGACATCACCATTACCACTGACACCCTGATTACCACCATGACCATCTTCCTCCACCACCACCCTCATCACCAACACCCTGATTACCACCATGACCATCTTCCTCCACCACCACCCTCATCACCAACACCCTGATTACCACCATGACCATCTTCCTCCACCACCATCCTCATCACCAACACCCTGATTACCACCATGACCATCTTCCTCCACCACCCTCATCACCAACACCCTGATTACCACCATGACCATCTTCCTCCACCACCACCCTCATCACCAACACCCTGATTACCACCATGACCATCTTCCTCCAACACCATCCTCATCACCAACACCCTGATTACCACCATGACCATCTTCCTCCACCACCATCCTCATCACCAACACCCTGATTACCACCATGACCATCTTCCTCCACCACCACCCTCATCACCAACACCCTGATTACCACCATGACCATCTTCCTCCACCATCCTCATCACCAACACCCTGATTACCACCATGACCATCTTCCTCCACCACCCTCATCACCAACACCCTGATTACCACCATGACCATCTTCCTCCACCACCATCCTCATCACCAACACCCTGATTACCACCATGACCATCTTCCTCCACCACCCTCATCACCAACACCCTGATTACCACCATGACCATCTTCCTCCACCACCACCCTCATCACCAACACCCTGATTACCACCATGACCATCTTCCTCCACCACCCTCATCACCAACACCCTGGTTACCACCATGACCATTGCCATCACCGTCACCATCAGTAGCATCACCACTATCACTGATTATGACATCTGCCATCATCACATCAACACTGTCACCATTACCACCACTGTAATTATCACCAGCTTCACCTCCATTATCATCAGCATTGCCACCATCACCAAACTTGTTATCTCCATGTCCACTATCTTCAGTTACCACCCTGACCCTTACAGCCACCATCATCCCTGCTGCCATCTTCCTCAGCACTGCCAACACTGTTGTCACTGTCAGGACCATCATCACCAACTCCCTCAACAACACTGTCCCAATTATCACCATTACCACTGTTGTCCCCTATTACTTTCATCACCACTAATGGTGCCTTTACAATGTCATAATTGCCTAGGTCATCCTCGCCACATAGTCACCTTTCCCACTACCATCTTCATTAATGCCAGCCTGCTGCCATCATAGACATTTTTATTACCATAGCTACATAGTTAATCTCATTACCTCATCTGTCTAGTGTCAACTCTACCTTCAACATAGCCATTCCCCATCCACCCGTTTCCTCTACCCTGACTTTCTGTCCAGTCAGCCCTCACACAGTCTCAGCCCCTCCCTCCCTCCCTCGTGGAACCCAGGACAGTTAGGGCAACACTCAGACCCCACTAGGCTCAGTATGTGTGGAACTCTGGGATATAGCTCTAAGGTGGCTTCCAGAGTATGCACAGAACTTAGCCCAGAAGGTGGGGCTGTACACTGCTGGGTTTTAGGGACTGGGCCTGCACAGTTAATGAGACTAGGCAAGCAGCGGGTGTCACCAAAGGAGGACACCCAAATGAGCCTGGACAACCTGACCATGGCACTCCCCCTGAGTAGGTGGGGATGCCAGAAAAGAGACAGCTCTGGGAACAAGATAGAGGGACCTCAGAGGCCATACCTCACTCCAGCTGTACTGGTGACTTGTTTATCTAAGGTCCTCTCTCTGAGTTACAGTTTTGATTCAGCTGGTGTCTGTCAGTGACTTCCCTCTGTGCCAGCATATTGGGGAAGCCCAGAAGTGACTCAGCATATCTCTGTCCACAGGTGACTCTTTCCTTAGTCAGGAAATGCTGAGAGCCACAGAAGCCTAGGGAAGGGGAGTGGCAGTTGCCCTGAGATGGGCACCAGAGAAAGCTAGCAGTCAGGAACCAGCCGAATACTTCAGGGTGAGGAAGTGGGGGGCTGAGTATGTGCCCTCAGTGGGTCTCCCAGACTGGGCCTCCTCCAATCCAACCAGACCTACCTCAGTACTGCCCTGATGTCCTAGACCAGCACCGGCACCCAGAAACACAGAGACCTCGGACTGGACCACTGCATGAACTCTGCGCCCTTCTTTGGGCTGCAATCCAGATGGCATCATACACCTCTCCCCAGCCCTCTGAACCACTCTCTGAGTCCCCCCTTGGTGAGCTTCACCTTTAGGCCCAGTCGAAAGAGCTGGTGGGTCTCAGACCTGAATTATGTTGCCCAAGTGCCCAGAGATGGCTGGAGCCTTAGTCTGTTGCTTGTTGGCTTGTTCTGCTCGTGGTAAGGAGAAGGGGTAAGGATGAGGGAGCAAGGTGGAGTCAGAGGACAGATAGGAAATCGCTGTGCCTTTTAGGACCCAGTCCCCAAAGGACACTTTCCACCTGTCTATTCCTTAGCCAGGCTGTGCTCATGCAGCAGGTGGGAGATGGGCTTCTTTCTTCTCTCCAGTGGGAGAATGTCTAAAAATCCAGATGCTCTGAGATCAACACAAGCAGCATCCACGGGAGGTGTGAAGAGTGCCCTGCCCCCAATCTCTTCTCGGCAGTGCGTGTGTGTGTGTGTGTGTGTGTGTGCTGGGGAATCAAACTGAGCTCCCTAAATGTGAGACAAATGCTGACCCACAGACCCACACTTCATTCTTCACAGGGAATAAAAGGGGGGAACAGCTGGGGAGTGTCACGACTGTGATCTGGCTTCTGGCCCAGGTGCTAATAGTAGGGCTACTGTGTTGACAGTAGTGGGCTGGCACTGTCCCCTCCCTCATGTGCCTGGTCAGAAGCAAAAGGACTTCTGCAAATTGAGATATACCCTGGAGGCGAATACGTGCTTGAGCCAAGAGAGAGGAGCGGAGGGAGGAGGTGGATTGTCCCGTGCAGCCTCTTTGAAAGGCATAGACTAGCACATTGCCACCAGGCCGCAGTCAGAGAGACGGAGAAAAGACAGGAAGCCACAAAACCTGCTGTTCCAGTGTGGGGTGGGTGCTCAGGCCACAGGGCCTCTATGTGCCGATTCCAGCAGGTTCCATGAAATCAGCCATTAAACCCCGCCTCCTCACTGTGAACCCCTACTCTCTCAGCTGGGACGGGACAGGCTGGACTGGTCAGCCTTGGTCAGGCTCAGCAAGGTGTATTGGGAGGAATCCAGAGAGAAGTCTCTGGAGGGAGAGGTGGACTGTCTGTAGGCTCCCAGGGCCCCGGGAAGGACTGCACAGTAGGCAGGGAGGACTTGGTTTTGCCTCTGCCACATATATATGCATGTACTGTAATGCAGCAGTCAGTTGTGTGTGCTCACATGTCATAGGAAACATCAGCCTCAAAACTGGGCTTAGATACTCCCTCGGATCTACCCCCCCCCCCGACCTTACCAGTGTGCCTACCTGAGCCAGGGCCCCTTTTCAGCACCTTGGACAAAGCAACAGCTCTGTCCTTCCCAGGAAGAACTGGGTCCTGTCTGCCTATATCCTATATCTGGAGAAAGTCGGGGCACTGGCTGCTTTCTGGTCAGTGAACAAGGACCAGGTGGCAGAGACTATGCCAGCAGTCATTTCTGGGCTGTCTGAAGACAGCTCCTCTCTCTATCCTGGGGGCCCTAGAGACAATGCTTCACAGAAGCCCAAATAAAAGCGAGAACAGGGCTACCTCCACTCCCTGCTAACGCGGAGTTTTCATCTGAAGGCATGGAAGATGGTGGAATCCGTGGAGTTTGCTAGGCATTCCATGGGTGGATCTGCCAGCCTAGCCTTCCTCCCACAACTGTGGCCCCGCTGCCTGGTTCCACTCGGCATAGCCCAGGGCCCATTTACCCTCAATGTGCGGAGACCCCATCACCCTGTCTGGGGACAGTGGAAGCATGAGAAGTCTGGAACTCACTGGCCAGAACAGCAATAGTCCTGGGTATATGAGGGCTCTTCCTCCTCATCTCCCTTGTCCCCAGAAACCACCCAAGATCAAGACCACTGAGTACCAATTCTACAGCTGTGACTGTGCAGAGGAGGCTCCAGAGGTTCCCAGCATTCTTGGATTTTGTCTCTGTCCCATCTGATCATGGCACTACCCTCTTCAGGAAGCTTGCCCTTTGCCTCCAAGGTCTCCTGCCCTTTTCTCCCCCTAACTCCCGTGGCCCACTTCGAAGGTCTCCAACTCGCCTCTATAGATGCTGTCATAGCTTCTGGGCTCAAGTAAATGGGGACCATGTCCAGTGAAGCACAGAGCCCCTGAAGGGTCACCTCCAGCAGAGCTCTCTGAAGTTAACTCCCAGGACCACCAAGAGTCCTATCCCTCCTCATCATGCCTCGGGACCACCCTCTTGATCCCTGAAGCAGGTCACTTCTACCTGATGAAGTCAAAGCTCAGCATCTCATTTGGTTGGGTGCTGACGACAGAGCCCAGAGTGGAGAGAACCTTGGCTCAGGTCTCTGGATGTACTGTAGACCCAGAGGAAGGCTGGAGCCCAAGGTCTGAGTGTGGGGGAGCCCGGCTATGGCATTCAAACTCTCCACCCCAGCAGTGAGTCAGCCCCACAGTCACCGACCACCCCCAGGACACTGTCACCAGGGGGACCTGGCATCTTAGTGTGAAGCTCTGGTGGGTGCTAGCAGGGGAGTGTGGCCAAGGACAGCAGTGAGTCACCTGTGGGGGAGAGGCAGAGGAACAGCTTTGGGCTTCTCTAGGGGACTTCCAGATCCCTGGTCTCATGTCTTGTATGATTTGCAGAACGTAAGGATCCAAGTTTTGTATGTACCAAACCAGGGCTTGGCCACAGACCAGGATCAGGCCTAAATATGGGAGCAAAATGAGGCTTCAGCCTATGACCAGGGGCAGTGCTCAGTGTGTGACCAGAATGAGGGCTCGGTGCGTATTTTAGGTTCTTTTTTCCAATGCTGTGGTAAAATTCCCCCGGAAAGGGATTGTTCTCACTCAGAGTTCATGGTACACAGCTCATCATGGTAGGGAAGTCATGTGGTCAGGAGTTTGTAGCAGCTGGTGACATTATGTCCACAGAAGAGATTGATGAATATGTCCTGCTGCCCAGGTCCTCTTCCTCGCTTACAGTCTGAGATCCCAGGCACGGAATGCTGACACTCACTGTGAGTGGCTCTTTCCCCTCCCCTTGCTGACACCTCCTCACTTAAGGTAATGAAGAGAATTCCCCACAGACATTTCCGCAGGCCCATGTTCCAGGTGACTGTAGATTCTGTGGCCAGGATCAGGGTTCATTACGTGACTGAGGTCAGGATCAGGGCTCAGTGCTTCTAAAGGCAGAGTGCTGTCTGGTGCCAGTCTTGTTTTGACCCTTCATTATCAAGTCCTGCCTCTCACCTTGATTGACATCAGGGCCTCAGGGCAGTGGGCACTGTGTAAGATCCAGCCAGAACAGCAAAGTGTTCTTGTCTGTGAGGAGTGAGGGTGCAGAGGCCCTCATAGTATCCATAGTATCTTCACATTGTGTTTGTTCCCAGGCTGGAGGACTGCCCTTAGCGTACTGCTGAAGGAGTAATAACCTCTGGCCCCTACTACAGACAATTAATCCAGACTCTAGTATCCATGACAACACAGTGACTGTGCTACTCCCTGGTCCCCTGTCTACCAGGGCTGGCCTGCACGCGCCTCACTCCACCCAGCTCCACCTATAACACACCACATGGCAGTGTGGATGCATCCTCACAACCTGGGGCCCAGCAGGAGGCCCTGGAGCCCTGGCTCTGGTGTTGAATAAACTGGGAGATTAAGGCTGAACCAGATCTCAGAGAGGAGACAGACAGGAAGGCTTCAAAGGAATGGGCCAGGAAGGGGATGAGAGCAGAACGAAGGAATGGAGGGCGGCTCTAGTCTCTCATCTACCTTTCTTGTTCACACTCTTCATTCCTCTTTCTCTCCTCTCTTCCTTCTCTCTCATCCCTCTCTACCCTCTAAATTCCTCCATCTCTCTCCTTGCCATCTTCCATCTCTTGCTTCTTCCCTGGCTCTCTTTTTCCCTGCCACTCTTCCTGCTATGGCTCCTCCCAGGTGCACTGGCTGGGGCTGTGCTGTGCTGTGCTGTGGTGGTGCTGATGCAGGCACTTATCCAACATCACTGGGTGACTCACCTCTCGGGTACCTAGGCATCCTCTGCAGCAGAAAGAGGCCTTTGTGTTTAGAACCTGGGCGTCACATGGCACAGAGATCCGGAGAGTGAGCAGCACTGGGATAGAGCTAGGACAAGTTGTCCACAGCTTTGTTTATCAGGGCATTGTGGGACCCTGGCACCGAGGGACTCCTGAGTGTCCTTGGGGTCTCTTGGCAAGAGCAGTCCCTTCCCCAGAGCCTTTGGGGAAGTTTTTTTTTTTCTACACTGACCTTGGTATACCCAGGAACACAGCAGGAAGGAGGTCTCTCAGCTACCAACATTCCCAGCTCCCCCTTTCTGTCACACTCCCCACTTCCCCTGGAACATTTACAGCAAACCCATATACAACATTACTTTACTTGTGAATGTTTGCTGTCTCCTGCAGGACAAACCTGAGGAAACCTGAAGGAACTCTGGCCAGCCTGAGCATTGCAAGCGTGGCTCTGGCAGGCCTTGCCCTTCTCCCCATTCCCTCTGCCTTGCTAAAACCATTCCATTTTGTTCCTAACGCTAGTCACCAAGGTCTAGTCCCTATTTGGACACTTCTTCCTCCTGAGGCTGACCACCAAGGTTCAGCTCTTGAAGTATTGAAGTCCAGCAATCAGAAACTCCCTTTGGCTCACCCAATTAACACGTTCCATTAAAACTCAAAAACCCCATCCTAACATGAAGTGTCCCCTTGCACCTTTATAAACCTCCATTTTACTATGGGTCATGTCTGTCTCCTCTCTATCCAGAGGCAGCCGTTTGTCATTGCCTCCCAACTCCAGGACAAACACCTCTTCCTCTTGCTCCCTTCCCCTTCTCCCACGCCCTCATCTCTTGTCTTTGTCTCTTATTCCCCGCTCTCTGTCCCTCTGGGGCAAATAAACCTGCTTTGTGCTGAGAACTTGGTCTTGGGGTCCTGGGCTGATGATGTTCCCTTCAAAACCCATCACAGACCACTGCTCCAGTATGTCGAGTCCCAAGCCCCCATGCTGAGACCTGACAAACAGAAAGTGTGTAGACAGCTGGGTAGATGGAGAAATGATGGATGAGCAGACAGGTGGATGGGTGGGTAGATGGCTGGATGATACATGGATGTTAGCTGGATGATGGATGAACCAATGGATGGTGAAGACGCAGATATGTATATACAGATGGATAGATAGTGGATGATGGATGGTTGAGGAATACATGGGTAGATGGATGGATAGACAGGTCAATGAATGAATGGTGGATGAGCAGACAGACAGGTGAATGGATGGATAAATAATGGAATGGAAGATGATTGGATGATACATGGATGGATAGATATAGATGATGGATGAATGACAGATGATGGATCGGAGGTGAAGGTTCATGATGCTTGGATGATGAACGATAAGCAAGCAGATACATGAATGGATGAGTGAGTGCCTTACGTAGTTGGATGGATAGGCAGAACTATAGGTAGATAAGAGAGTGTGTATTAGATTGGGTGGATATATAGGTGATGAACGACTCAATGAGCAGATGGGTAGATGGGTAGGCTAATGGATGCCTGACATTATATCTGTGAATACCTGGTTCTTACCTGCAACTGATGCCTGCCTTCTCCTGAGCCCATGGCAAATGCTCAAGGGGTCAAACCTTTTCTCAAGTTGCCTTCTGACTTGGCACCCAGGCTATAGTGAATATTTTATGTACGATGATATCACCATGGCCTTAACTTTAGTAGGTACTCCATAAATTCAAGGAAATAGACAAAGCCAGTCACCTCTGATGGCGCAGCCATTGACAGTCACATGCACAACCCGTCTTTGCTTATGGCGTGACTTTGGTTCAGTGTTCCTTCTCCTTGGCTCTATTTCTTGATGTCCCTTTCCTGACCTTCTTTGATGGCTTTTCGAAAACAAGCCTTACCAAGGAGCACAGCTATAGGGAGACAGGAAGTGAGGAGCAGCAGCACGGGCAGGTGTTTCTTCTCTCCCTGCCTTTTGTGATTGCTCAGGCATTGATTCCAACTCCCATGAGTGACTCTGTCTCCTCCTTCATCTCTGCAGGCTTCCTGATGTAGGGCTCCTGACAATCCTAGCCTGTCTCCTGAAGCTTTACGCACCCATCCTAGACTCCAGGGTGAACACCTCCACCATTAGGTACCATTCCAGCCATCACTGCATTCACATATGTGTGGCCATCACTACACATTTCCAAAACAGAACTTCTGGCCTCGTTAAATAGCAGCCTCAGGGATCACGCCTCTCTGAGATGCCTCATAGATAGGACCCAAACAATTTCCTGAATTGTTTCACCAAGCAGACCCTTCACGATCCAATATGCAAATGGCCCACAGCTTTATGGTGGCAACATCAGCACCAGCCCTAGCCAGGCTTGTAGGGGATGGAGTAAGGGAGCCTCAGAAGATGTCTGGTAGATGTGGATGCTCTCCACATTGAGGTCATTGAGAGAGGAGGTAATAGATGACACTGGAGGCCTGCAGAGGTTGGCACAGGGTTAGATACTGGGCATCGTGACAGACATAGCTATCTTTTATAAAGCTTTTAAAGGACTCACAATGCCATTCTGATCCCATTTATCAAGTAAGAAGCCAGGCCTGTCAGCCCACATGCCACTTAATGTCAGCAAATAAAGTCCAATTATTAGAAATGTTTCAGAAGTCCTTGACCAGAATGGCAGTTGATGGCTCGACTTTCCCACCATGAGAGAAGCTACTGAACAGAGTGTGACCTTGTGGCTGGGTGGCATAGCAGCCATGCTACAGTGTGGAGTCTAACACAGAGGGGGCAGAGTATATGGAGACAAACAAGCACCCAAGAGCTGCAAACACCTTCAGTCAGGAGTGCTTTCTAAAGGCCCACCAGCACGGGAGTTCCCAGGTAAGGGGACAGGTAGGCAGCTGGCTGCAGAATGCCCAAGGTTCCAGAGAGTCTCCTGCATGCTCAAGTTTGCTTGTGTAATTACTATTAAAACGGAGATGGCTGCTTGGGGAGTTTGTGCCGTCTTCAGCAAGCATAAACCTGCCCAGCCTTACAGGACTGGGGAGGAGGTGGGGTATTCCTGTTGGGACAATGAATCAGGGGCTATCAATGGGTCCATCCAAATAATCTCTTGGCACAAATGTGCACATGGCCTTGTGGCTGGGATGTGAACAAGGACAAGTCTCTACCCTACCACCAGAGGGCATAAATTTTCTGATTTCATGTCTGTGCAAAGATTGTGTGCAGAGGGGGCCCCCTAGCGTCTGTTCTTCCACTCCACACTTCTTCTCTGCCCATTTGGGGTACCCATGGGGGCTGGTCTGATGTTCCTCCAACCTTCCCAGAATCCTTCTGCAGGATACAGCCTAGAAGCTCCAAGCTTCACTGTGGCCTGCTTTCTAGAACGCCCAGACTACAGGGCACATGCCTGTCCCCAGTGGTAGGACAGAGAGCCAATTCAGCACTCTGGGCAGCTGCCAGCCCTGACTCAGAGATCACAAGGAACACAGACATGAAGGCTGTAATGGCTGAGGAGTACACAGTGAATTTACTATCACTAGAGAAGGCAGGTGAGGACACAGTTTTATTGGATGGTGCTTCTGGTGAACTCCACAGAAGGCCTTTTATTCATGAACACAACTTTTGTCTTTTCTACCTCCTGTCCTTCATGAGCGGTGGACAAAGCTCTCCATCTCTCAGGGGCAGCTCCCTTCATCTGGGCAAGTTCCTCCACAGGCTGGTGCTGGGCTCGGGATGCCGAGGCCTGATGGTGAAGGCTGAAGCTGTGATCTCAGGGATGCAAGGGCATGAGACAGCCAGGGTGTTGGATAGGAGACTGGGCACTTAGTGGGACGATAACCCTGGCCTAGGCGCCCTATAGAGGGATCTCTATCAGCCCCACCCAGAGGGTTCAGCATCTATAAGGACCCTCAGGACCCTGGCATAGCCTCCCCATTATACAAGAGCCCCCATAGCTTTCCAGCCCGAGGATGCTTCCCCTAAAGGGCATTGCACCCTGGCTTATCTCCCTCCCCCAAGCTTAAGCCTCTCTGCTATTAAACACAGGGGGAGTAGAACTGAGGGTTGCATCTTTGGAACCACAAACAAAACAATCCTAAAATAATTCCTTAAATTCAGTCAGGCTGCAGCTGATCCTGTCACTTAACAGGGATCTCTGGACTCCCTACTTAAAAACCTGTTGTCCCATGATCAAGGATGCCATGACACTCGCTGGGAATGCAAGGAGTGCTCTGGTGACGGGGCTGGTGGCAGGCAGGGACAGGCAGGCAAAGGGCCGCCATGTAAAGGAGCTGGAGCCAGTACAAGGGCAGTCCCCTCCACAGCCCCAGCCCCACTCTCTCCCCCACACTGCAGCTACTGCCTCACTAAGTTCAGAGGTCCTCTCGCTGAAAGCCAGGCTCACAAGAGGCCGATCCCAGCTCCAACTCCCTTAGATTTGGACCCTCCCTCAGGGTCATCTTCCGGCTAACCTCAGATCCAACCTTAACGAAGGAGGTGATAGCAGTTACCACAGCCCCATGCAGGATCCTCTCCCAGACCTCACCCAGCTTCTGAGATCACGCGGTAGTTAGGTCCGGTGCAGCTGGTCATGAAGGGCCTGAGCGGCTTCCCAATAGATTCTGGCTTCCACCTAGGTAACTGGGCAGGGCAGTCGCTTCCTCTTCTACCCACTCACCCAGTTAACCCACCAACTTGCCCACCCATTGTCCTCCACCCACAGGACAAAGGCTGTGACTTCCGTCTTGCTGTGGATGCACTTCTGTGGAGACAACATGCAGGGCTGGCTGAGAGGATGCTTCTGCTCCTCCACCGAGGAGCAGGTACTGATGCGGGGAGGGGGATGGGAACTGTAGTAATTATATGGGCTCAGGGACAATGTGCTCCAATCAGATGCTACAGAACGTTCTTCCCTGGACACCTGCAAAGGGCCAGGTAGGGCTTAGGGTACCCATCCCCTTGAAGAAGAAACTGCACACTCTGGAAATAACAACTCCTTGTGCCTATCTAGAGGAAATGAAGGGGCAGTCCTACTCTGATCCTGCTAAGAACACAAGGTTTACCATCATTCCAGTCCCCTGGAAGCAGAGGGCCAGAGCTGATACTAACCTCCGAGAGGTGATGTGGAGGGAGGAGAGCCTCTGCTGGTGGGAAAGGAGCAGTCAGGGAACTGGAACACTGCAGTGCCCAAGATCTGTCCATCAATGGAACATCTGGCTTCTGCTAGGAAGCAGGAAAGAGCCAAGCACAGGTGCACGTGCCTATGATGCCAGCTCACAGGAGACAAGCAGGGCTGCCAGCTCTAAGCCAGCTTGGGTATCTGAGAGGCATAGGGGGAAGTAGACAGTATATAGGGGACCAGAGCTCAGGGCTTTTTGAGGGCCTCAGTGGAAACTGGGCAAAGGGAAAGGGAATGAGGTCCCGCCAGGTCTACCTTTACATCTGGCACAATGGGTCTACCATCTCAGAGTGCTTGGGGGAAAAGGTTCTGAGGTTAACATACTGGACTGCTTGGGCTTCTAAGAGGCTAGCCCCAAGGGGAAGTGCCTTAGGCATGCTCAGAGTATACAGAAATGCATGCTCTCGGGATACTGACACCCCTTCCCAAGTCTGCACCTAGACACCTCTAGCACAAGCCTCAAGGAAGCTTGAGGTTGTAGAAGAGAAAGGCAGAACACTTGGCCTTCATCTTGGTTCTCTGAAGACAAAGGGGCTTGCCCACCTTAGTTGTTCTGGAAGGTGCCCTGAGAACAGGTATCACAAATCTAGTAGGTGGCAGGCCCAGTAGCAGGTCCTCAAGGTCGGCCAGCACTGGTCCTGGAATGTGGTCTGATGGGCACAAACCTCAGGGTCCCAGGAGTTCGCCCAGCCCCGCCCCATCCACCCAGGGTGGGACTTTCCCCTCCACATCCATCACCTGACCTGCAGCGGCTCTAGCAGCCTCAGTAGTAACACAACAGAAACCACAGAGCGATGGGCACACAGATGTCACCCAGACACACAGAAAAAGTGGTGTGACAGAGCAGTGGTCCCTGTCAACAGGGACCGAAGAATCACAACAAAGACTTCTAGAAACAACATGGTTATAATGTTCACACATGCAGGTAAAGAAGACATTCAGCCACAGCTAGAGCTGTCTGCAACAGCCATCCTCAGTGTTTGAACAGACACAAAAACACAAACCAACGTTCCCCAAGGCCCTGGCTCTCATAGGTTCCTCAAAGGTCTCTTGATGAGTGCTGCTCTGTGACTTCATGCAAGCTGTTCACATAAAAGGCTATTACTTCCAAGCTTGGGGGAGCATGGACTTCTGGACATACGTTGGCCTCTGAGCGATGCTAAAACTAGTATGCAGTGTCTCCATGGAACCTGGCCCTAGAGAAAAGCCTGCTGCTGACAGGGACACTAGAGTCTCACCACTGAGTTTGTCTGTCCATGGCTGAGGTGGGTTCAGACTAAGAGGGTGGCATGGTGCCGATGCTACTAGTGGGGGACGTGAGCACTGAGGTTAGGAGCTGAGCCAGTGCCCTCAGGACTGGGCTTGGGGTCCACCAGTTGGACCTCAAGTGAGCCTCCTGAGGGCTGGAGGGACACCCCTCAAGGCACTTCAACCTGATAACGTGGCTCAGTCTTCCAACACCAGAGGCAGATCTGGCCCGTTTGACCCAGCTGCAGCTAGAGGCTCCCAAGTGCCGAGGGAGAGGGCACATGTCTCCTGCCATTCAAATGACACCCATCTGTGTTAAGAGCTACATTAAAACCACTAGCCGGAACATACGGAACCCTCTGTGTAAACAAGGAGCCATGCTCTCGGCTGAGTATGCTCTCTGACTAGCAGGCTGAGAGTTACAGAGCGGAGCTGCTGGGGGCCAGCAGGGGCAGCCAAGGTTCTTCAGTTGTCACCTGCTGTGGATGAGCAGGGCAAGGAAGAGCGGGCTGTGGCTACACACACACCAGGGTGCTCCTGAAGGGCTTCAAGCTTGATCACAGCCCTGAGTGCCACACGCGGCTGCCTCAGCTGCTGCTGTCTCCTGAACACTGTGTGCAGTGCCTGCAGCTGCCCCAGCTCCTGCACGGTGAAACACGGCTGCTGCTCCGCAAAGCGCACAAGCGCCTCAAATGAGGCAGCTGCCTGCTCCCAGGCTGCCTCGTCATCCTCAACAGCGTCCTTCTCTGCCTGCCCAGTGGCCTGGGACGGGGCCTCACCCATGTCCCTCCCCGCCACCCTCTGCTCTTCAGCCCTGCTGTTCTGAAGCCTGGGGCCAGAACAGGAGGGCCCATCTTTGACGAGCTCAAGGATGTGTGCGAACGCCTTATTGTGAGGCTTGATGCTGCAGCACTCGGCATCCTCCTCAGAGGAGGAACCGTCAGTGAACGTGACCGTGGGCCACAGCTTCCTCCAGGCCCGCCGGAAGACCTGGCTAGGCACAGCATTCCAGGCACAGGCCACATTGACTATGGCATCGTTCATGCTGTGGCGGGTGGGGAAGCCCTGTAAGGCCACAGGAGGGTTAATAAAGAGCCTCATGAAGGCTCGGCGAATGCCCTGCTCTGTGGGCTGCAGTAAGGAGGTCACACTGGCAGGCAGGAAGATAGTGAAGACATTCTCCGACACGAGCTCGGACTCCTGTGGGTGGGCCCGTGAATGATCCAGCAAGAGAATTGCCTTGCTGTCTTCAGGCAAGCCTATGGTTCTGAAGTGCTCTCTCACTGAGGGGACAAAAATATGATGGAACCAGTCTGAGAAAATCTCCTTGTCTACCCAGGCATTACCCTGGGCCTTGTAAGCAATAGGCAGGTGCTGGATGCCTCTAAAGGCTCTGGGGCCACCACCCTTCCCAATGGCCAAGGGCTTGATTCTGTGGGAGCCTGTGGCATTGGCACACATTAAGACAGTCAGTCTGTCCTTGCCCTGTTTGAAGCGGGGCACAGTACCATCGTCCGGGGTGGAATTCGGCAAGCACTGCCAGACAAGACCGGTTTCATCGGCGCTGTACACCTGCTCAGGGGACAGCCCGTGCTCAGCTGTGAGGCTCCTGAAAAAGCCACAGAACTGCTCAGCAGCTTGGTGGTCGGCCACCTGCTTCTCACTAGAAGCATCTAACTTTTTAATGCCGTGCCTGGCCTTGAAGCGCCAAAGCCACCCTCCGGAGAACACACAGGGCTCTGTCAGCCGCATCTGCTTATAGAAGTCCTTGGCCTTCTCGATGAGCATGGGGCCTGACACGGGGATGCCCTCAGCCCGCTTTACCAGGAACCACTCGTAAAGCACTCGGTCCAGGTGCTCCAGCTTAGGGGTGTGCAGCGTACGCCGCTGCTCCAGCGCCTGGCGAGAGTCCGAGCTGGCAAAGAACCTGAGTAGCTGGGCCTTGTGGGCTTTGATGTCATACAGAGTGGACATGCCCACGTTATACTCCTGCATCAGGGCCTTCCTGCTCTCACCGCGCTCCAGCCGGGTGCAGATGTCAATCTTCTCCTTCAGGGTCAGCACCACTCGCTTCCGCTTCTCTCCCTTGCCCTTGGTTGCAGCCTGGTTGGAGGCCATGAGGAGGTAGTCCAGGCTGGGCTGGGCCTGTCCTTCCCTACCTATCTTTCTCTCTAGCCCTTGGGCCACAGTCTCTTCCTCCTCTTGTCTGCCTTTGCACAGGACTGATCCTAGGGTCAAGCCAGGTTCATTCTTGGCTTTGCTTGCTACCTACAGCAGTGACATGCTTCAGTTTCCTTCTAGTGAGGCTCCAGCACACTTAGGCCTCACGTTCTAGTATTGTAGTAGGCTACTGTTCTCTTCAGGAGAGGTGACAGGGTTGAGTTACCCTGAACAGCTGGGCGTGGCTGGAGCCTTGGGCCTTCACACAGATGGCAAGAGGTGGCAGTTTTTCCCTTTCAAAGTGTCCAGGTTTCTGAGCTGGGAACACTTCTCACCAGGATTGACAACGCTGTCTTACCATACACTTCAGGAACTGGAAAGCAGAGAAGAAAGAAAAAATGTTACCAAGAATACTCATGATGGGCTTAGTCACTTGAAAGTGTCACTTGGAACATCAGTGCCATCCATTCGGCGTGGGGTTTGCTGTCCAGTCTGTTAACTAGCCCTTCCTTGCAGATCTTAGAGCAAACAGCACCAGCAACCTTCATAAATGTCCAGAAAAGGTAAGAGTCACAATGCATCCCTAAGGCTTTGGCCTCCTTGAACCCCACCCACCCTTATCTGGGCGGCTCCTCCCAATCAAGCATTTGATGAACCAGAAGGCTACAGGGTTACTTCCGTGAGCAACACAAAAGCACACCCAAGGCCACAATGCAAGAGACACAAGACATTTATTTAAACGTGCAAGAGTTCCAAAAACCACATGGGGAATGTCGGCTTGTCACCAACCAGCTGTGTAACCCTGTTTCCTCCCTCAAGTCAGCCTCTTGGTCTGCAGATCTTGGTGCTGGTCCCCGAGGGCCGCCCATTCTAGTCATAGTGAGGGTGGTGCACACACCACTGGCACATATGACAACTGTTGTGTGCAGCTCCCTGTGGAACAGAAGGAAATCAAGGCCACAGTCTACTAGTGGGGGTGGGTATTCAGTAACAAACCCAGGGAGCTGAGGAATTCGGCAGCAACCTGAGGGGCAGACAACCTTTCAGGAGGAGCCTCAGCTCCTGATGGTGCTTGCCCTGCACTGGTGCAGAGTGGTTAAGTGGCTGAATCCATCCGCTTCAGAAATGAAATTTTGCCAAGCTGAGTGTGGTGGTTCAAACCTGTCATTCGAGCACTTGAGAGGCTGAGGCAGAACTGCTGTGAGTAGAGGGCCAGGCTGGGCTACCCAGTAAGTTCTAGAAGGGAGGAAGGGAAAAGAGGGACAGAGAGGAAAATTTGAATGTTGTACTACTCTTAGAACTCCCGAAACGTGGCTGCAGAAATCCGGGAAGCTCCCAACCTTGGGACTTCAAAGGGAGCACTGACAACACAGGGCCACTTGAACAGAGGATTAACGGATTACTTTCTTGGGGCGGGAGTGTAAGCTCTTAAGAGGAGAGGCAAATATTTTCGAGTAAGTCGTGAGGCATCATAACCGGTGTTAAGAAACAACCTGACATCGGGCTGCAGCCCGGACGACACTGAGAGAAAAACTCAAAAGATGGGCAAGAGAGGAGGGGAGGAATGACCGGCTTGCCCGGTCTTCGTGCCGGTGGAGCGCCTGGAAGCTGAGGGGACCCGATCCCGGGGGAGGACCCCTGAGAAGGGATCCGCCAGTCCCGAGCGCGACTCCTCCGGGCGGAGAAACAACGGCGCGCGTCCGGCTCCGGGGCGGGAGCGTAGGTCCGGCCTCCAGTCAGTTCGTGGTGGCGGCGACAGACCCAGCCCAGCCCCACTCACCTGTGGACCCCGAACCGCCACTACCGGCCGGAAATGCCAGCCACGCAGCTCTCCACTGGTCCGCTCCTCGCGGCCTTCCCCGAGCCACTTCCGGGGACGCTCTAGACCACCGGGAGGCTTCTATCTCAGTGGTGTCTAGCTCGCTACACCGAGGATGAGCAAGGGAGCAACCCCGGCCCGGCAGCTACCCCGCCCGTAGAACGACGAAGGGCAGAGTGAGCCGCGCGTTCATGAGGAGCGGAAGCTCGGGCTGAGCGTCCGGTCCTGGGAGCCCTGACCTGGCGAGCACAGACTGGAGGCTAAGTCCAGCGCCACCTTTGTGATGGGAGGTTCCCAAGGCCCTCCCGTAGCCAGTATCCCCTTTCATTCCTTTTTTGTTTTGTTGTTTTTTAAATGCATTTTTATTGATATTTATTGAGCTCTACATTTTTCTCTGCGCCCCTCCCTGCCTCTTCCCTCCCCTCCCCCCTTCAATCCTCCCCCAGGTCCCCATGCTCCCAATTCACTCAGGAGATCTTATAATTTTCCACTTTCTACTTCCCACGTGGATTACATCTATGTAAGTCTCTCTTAGTGACCGTATTGTTGTCTAAATTCTCTGGGATTGTGGTTTGTTGGCTGGCCTTATTTGCTTTATGTTTAAAAACCACCTATGAGTGAGTACATGTGATAATTGTCTTTCTGTGTCTGGGTTACCTCACTCAAAATGTTTTCTAGCCCATCCATTCCTGCAAAATTCAAGCTGTCGTTATTTTTTTTCTTCTGTGTAGTACTCCATTGTGTAAATGTACCACATTTTCCTTTCCATTCCTTTTTAACAAGAGTTCAAAAAATGCCCATTTAGATGATCTTGATGAGGAGATTTGAAACGTGGTGTAGGCTTTGGGAGACCTTGAGATGAGATGAACCATTTTGCATGTGAATCATATCTGAACCTTTGGAGACTGGAAATGTGTTGTGATAAGCTCTGTGATGGTCCATGAGGAGCCCAATACCTAATCCCCCCAATCTGTGAACATACATGCCTGCAACTGAGCAGTTGTGACTAAGTAAGAGTCGTTGAAGCAGATAGTTCGTTCTGATTGTCGGGTGAGCCTCATATAAGCACAATGTTCGTTGCTAAAGGATCAAATGGGAGAAGACCCTGCGATGCAGGCGGTGGAGTGGCAACAGAGGCTGGGCCCTAGGTTTTGAAGATGGAGGAAGGTTACCAACAAAGAAGTGCCAGTGGCTTACGGGAGTTCCAAAAGGCCAGGAAACATGCTCTCTTGGAATACAACTCTGGTGGCACCCTGATCTCAGTACCCTGACCTGCAGACGCATATGAAAACGGAATTGTGTTATTTCAGGCCTCCAGACTGGGGTATTTGTGCTGTAGAAAGACAGATTATGGAAACTTGCTTCTCCTTGATTCACACCCTTGCCTGAGTACCCAGGACCCTCTGCCTGCCCTTCCCCACCCTCTTTTGTTGAATCCTTTGTTCTCTCCAGATTCACACCCTCTAGGGATCTCCAGTGTTAGAGTTCTAATACCACGGAAGGATAGGCGGCTCCCAAATCCATGTCTTCTTCCAGAATCTCTTCCCTGATGTCCAGACTTCCGCCTTTTGCCCAGCACCTGGACATGGCTGTCCACATGTACCTCGAATGCAGTGCTTCTGAAGTGGAGATCAGGAGCCTCCTGAACAGCCTGTCTTTCTGCTCCCCCCACCCCCAGTGTTTCCCAGCAGTTCCATTTTCCCATTCTCTAAGGGTCACTCTGAACTCTCCCTCACATTCAGGGGGTCAGTTTTGATTAGCCCTGTCTCCAGAATCCATCCTTTGGATTTCCCCTCTCCCTCCCTCTGCCTGACCTCTAGTCTGTGCCCTGGCCATCTATGGCCTCCTCCTTGGTCCTGTTGTTCTGCCCCCTTCCCTCACTGTCATCTGTTGCTCCTGCACTGGGAGCAGTCCTGAAACCCTGGCTTGGAACAGCCACTGACTTGCAGCACATGACTCTGGGTCATGAATTGCACGATAGAGTTAAATGTGTGTGGAACACAGGAGGAAACTGGGTCTCAGAAGATTCTGGGCATACAGTATGGCTGGAACCCAGGGCCCTAAGAAGCTTTTCTGACAGTTTTTCTGGACTCCCCTGGATTGGCTGGCTCTCTCCCTGTATTTGGCTCTCTGCTGCCACCTTGTGGACCCGAGACCACACACTTCTCTAGTGGTAGGGCTTGGTGTGGAAGTGGGGCTTGGCACAGGACTCCAGGACCCTCTCAGGAACTGAGTTCACTCTCGCCGGTGGGGAAGGGGTCAGAAAGAGAAGAAGACTGGTATCCCCTTGGGCATGGCACTAGGATGTCCCCTCTACTCCTTCCCACTAATTCACACAATTAAGCCCTTGAGATGACACCTGTTCCACGGCAGCCTCCTCACCAGCCAGACTTGCCCTCCCAACTTATCCAAAATGGCCTTGGAAAGGGTCAGTCTTGGCAGATCGCTTATCATGGTCTAGCTTACCTTGGCCATCTCCCAAATCCCTCGATCATCCATGAAAGACTGTTCCCGCCTCCTGCAAGCCTTTGCCTGGAGGAGGCCTGGACTGCAGTGGTGCCCGTTACTCAGGTGGAGAAATCACCGACCTCCCCTTCCCCCTTACAAGGTTTCTCAGGCCTCCCTGTCTCACTGACTTGTCTCCAAGGAGGAGTGGGCATGTGAAGAAAAACTGGGAAAGACAGACACATTTCTAAGAGACTTAAAGCAGAAGGCTAGCTGGTGACAGTTGGGAGCCTGTTTGGGGGACGTTGCAGACAGAGCCATGAGTAGTACTGAGGAAAAATCACCTCTGGGTAAGCAGGGACCACGGAGATTAAAGCTAGGACGTGTCTCAGGACGCATCAGGGCCTGCAGAGTTTCAGGCCTCCAGCCCACTGTTTGGGGATTACTCTAGGACAGTACCCCCGATATTCATTTTTGCACCTGTGCTCACTCTCACAACAAACAGTCCTGTACATTTGACCTCTACCCACACTCTTTCACATGGCATGAGTTCCCATACCACCTCATCAACATATCAGACACAGAGCTTGCAAGAAATGATGTTGGCTTCCAGGACTCAACATGATGACCTTAGTGGGAGAGGACATGCAGCTTCCTGGAGGCCTGGCTGCCCATGTCATACTCTTGACCTGAGGGGCTGTTTCCAAAGGCCTGTAGTGACATAAACCGAAGCCAGGTACGGTTTTACATTCCACATGCTGACTAAGAAGCTATCTACGTGCTAGATTACCATTCCACCCAACTGTGATTTGTGTGCAAGCAGGAAACCCTGGGATAGCTCCCTAAGAAGAGGCAGGGGTATGACGGAAAGGCATAGCTTTGAGAATCTACACCCAAAGAACAGAGGCTTCTTTGCTATGTGAACAGGCAGGCTCTCCAGGAAGTATGGGGGGCTGTGGTGGGGAGAGGAGGGAAAGAGAACAAGAAAAACTAGAGACTCGGGCAGTGGAGTTGGCTAAGGATGAGTCACACCAAGGTCACACCCAGACCACATTCACTCCTGGAGTGACTTGGAGGGGGTATGCCCTTTGTGATAAGTCTTTTCAGGAAGTGTTTCACCAGAGAATCCATGCCTACCTCAGGCTACAAGGGTGCCTTCAGGGCATGCTTTAAGCATGAAGGGCAAGGATCAGGGGTTAACCAGTAGCTAAATTCAGAAACAATTGTGTAACTGAGATCAGCCCTCCTCATGTAACCATAATCAGGTTCAGTGTATGAGCAGTGTCAGGGCTCAGTGTGTGTGTAGAGTCAACTACTCAGTCTGTGGCTAGAGTAACGGCACACAGGGTGACCAGGGTCCAGGCTCAGTGTGTGGGGTAAGGTCAAGGATCAGCTTGCGACCAGAATCAGGTTCATGGTGTGAGCAGGAGCAGAGCTCACTGTGCCCAAGATTAGGAAGAGTGACCAGGATCAGGGCTCAGTGTGTATCAAGGATCAGAGTGTAACCAGGGTCAGGGACAGAGCTCAGAGTGTGGTCGTGATCAGGCTCATATATGGATATAGCCAGGACTCAGGGTGTGGCCATATTGTCCTGTTTGACTAAGGTCACCATAATGAGCTCAGTGTTGGGCTGCAATCAGAGTTAAGCCTGTGGTGAGAGGTGGGGCTGTAGGAAAATCATAGTCACAGTGGTCAGTGTTGGAGATGAGGTGAGACCACCAGGCTACCCTTTACCAGAGCTCCCTCTCTGGACACCACTCGGGGCCCAGTGGTTCTGCAAGGTTCTGGGTGTTGCGCAGATCTTGGCCTGTGTCCACTATATCCGTCCAGTGCCCCTGGACTTAGCCAACCAGTACTGCCTTCAGGCATTGATATGCAGGCAAGGAGGCTTGCCTTTAGAGTATTCACGCTATATCAAGCATGATCGACAAACATTTACACACCTGTAAATATTTGGGGAATGACTGTTCCAGTTGGTGCTGGGTGCCCGTGCCTCCAGTGCCAAGACAGATAAGCAAGGTCTCTCCAGGGGCAGCCATCCCGATGGGTGGGAGCAGGGAGACAGCCATACAGGGACACAAACAAGCTGTGGGCACTTACAGCACTCCCTGGACTGGGAGGCCTGTGGCAGGAGGGGATGTTCCAAGAGGAAGTTCTAGGTGGGCAGAGAACAGGAAAGCATCTGGGGGAGGGTACCCTCACCCTGTGTGACCTTGAGCAGGGTCTTGCCTCTTTCTGAGACACAGGCTCTTTAGTACCAAAGGAGTTTCCAGAGAAAAGAGGCCAGCCCAGGAGTGCTAGAGAGTCGGGCAGGGGAGATCACAGAGGGCCTGGGGTTGCAAGTAGAGCCCATGGGCCAATCTGTGGTTGCTGCCTGATCCTGGCATTGCTGGGGCATGGTGTGGTTCCTTGAGGCTAGAGGGAGAATACTTAACACCTTAAATGCCAGGCTGTTCTCAAGGAACGTTTAGGGTGAAGGAGTAGTCGGAGATCTATCAGCAGGAGCAAGAGAACACCAGAGACACTGTCCCTGGCCGTGGGCAAATGAATGGTGGCCTTGGTGGGTAGCATTTCTATGCACTGGCATCTGACCAGAACAGCAGTGTGCCCAGCAAGGCTACCAGGACAGCCTGGCAGAAGGATGGCGAATGTAGGTGAGTCTTAGATCGAGACAAGCATAGAGACTGTGGATCACCCCAAAGCCAATAGCAGTAGGAAGCAATGGACCTGGACCCCTGGATCTAAAGGAAACTGATCAGAGAGCTGGCTGGGGAAGACTGACCCACAAGATCTGTGGCCTCTACAAAGCGAGCTGGCCTCTACAACCCAGCAGGGAGCTGCACAGGGAGAGACGGCCTGACCTCTGTCCCTCCCTGCTTTGTAAGCTGGATGTCTTCCAGACCACAGAGCAATTGCGTGCAAGGTGGGTCTGGGGACAACAGAACATATCAAGTGGTGGCCCGGAAGCTGTGTTTCCTGACTCTCTTGTAGCTAAAGTTCCAAGTTGGGGGATAAACAAGGTCCTGAAGATAGATACCTTAGTCCAGGGCCTGGCACACGCCAACGCTCTAGGACATGCTCTTATAGCTGTCCAAACTCCTCACTGGCTCTTAGGTCACCTACCCAAGAAAGGCAAGCCCAGAAGAGCCCCTATTCAGTGACACCTTCTAGCAGCCAGTCGTCATAGTGAACTGCTATTATGTCTGTTGCCCTTCCACTCAGGCCTGTTTTCTCAGGGGTGCATGGACCCCAAGAAGGCAAGACAGCTTTGGTGCTGAGCCTTGGGGTCCCACGGATGCACCTTTGTCCTTGGCCAAATGACTCGGGGGAGTAGAGAACCTCAAGAAAGGAATGTTCCAGAACTGGCCTCATTCCCCAAGAAGGGCAGGCTCGGTGTGGGTGTCTTAGGACTTCCAGCCCTTGTCCTGTGGGTGGCTGAGAAAGGGCTTCTAGCAGAAACAGCGGCCCCACCCTGGATAGGCTGTGCCCTCCAACACCAGAAAGAACGACAAAGGCAGTGGGAGGGGTGGTGTGTGAGATCACATTGGAATGGGCAGGTCCCTAGGCTTTCACTGGCTCCAGAGAGCTTGTCACTGTTGACTTGAGCTGCAGAGCCTCCCTTACCAACTGCAGCCATATAAAGCCTTTGGAGGCAAACTCCCAGCTGCCCACCGCAACCATGAAGGCTCTCCTTTTTGTCCTGTTGGCCACCTACTTGGCCCTGCAGCCAGGTAAGCTATGGGCAGTCACGGGGCAGGGCTAGGAAAGGAGTGAAGAAGAACCGTTGGAGGGGCTGATGGATGACGAGATGGGAAGAGGAGAGAGAAGAGCAGGGTGGCCAGAGCAGCTTTGCTGTGTGGTCTCTCACTCTTGTCCCATGAGAGGCAGCTGTGAGGAACAGAAGGGCTCCCAGAAAGGCCACCAAGGGACAGATGTACAGGACTAGGAGTCCTTAGTCAGGAGGGCCCAGGGGCCAAAAGTCTCAAGCTGGGAAGTGCCACAGAGGCAAGGGAGGGAAGAATGGAGAAGGAAAAGGTACTTAAGATATCTTAAGAGGGGGATTCAAGAGTCCATCCTTGGCTACTTTTGCCTCCAGTATGAGAGCCCACTTGGGTGGGCAGCCTGTGATGGTCTAGCATGCTGGGCCCTCGCATCAAGTGACCCCAGGAAGGTCACTATACTCTCAAAGCCTCAGCTTCCTTTTCCAGGAAGGAAAAAAAAACTGTTCTTAAGGCCACTGGAGACCTAAGCAGGATGAAGTTTGTAGCCACTCAAGTCAGGTATTCAGCACCTGTTCCTACAGGTGTGACTCAAACCCCAGCTTTGCCATTTTTCGAAGAGAAAAGACAACCAACACACCCTGACATTGGTGTCATTTGCCCCAGACACAGACCAGGATAGGTCAGGGGCCCTACCATCGCTGCATAGCATTGCAGAGGTCTGAGGAGAGGCTGAGAGGCAAGTTGGGCTTAGGGAACAAAGACAGGTGGACCTTAGTGGCTAGTAGCAGGAGGGCGTTAAGGAAGTGTCTCTCTGCACCTGCCTCTAGCCTAGTGCCCCGTGGGGCTTTTTCCAGGTGTGACCAGTCACTGGCGCCTTTCCCCCCCTCTCAGGAATTTCAGGCATTTGATAAAGCTTTAAATTCCCGAATAGCAGCCACAGCACAGACTGTGGGCTTTGGGTGACCAAGGGGAGGTAGGCTGGCAGAGCCCTCTGTGAAGGGTGTCAGAAGTCTTTGGGCTTTTGCCTCTTCAGGTTAGCCGTCTGGAGGGGACCGATCTGTGCCTCTCCGTTCTGTGTGGGGACGGGAGTCTCTGGTAAGGCTCTCTAGAGGGGCGGCTAGCCGGCCTCTGAGCCTCAAGCCTCCTGCTTCACCCACAGGTGCCGCCCTGCAGTGCTATTCCTGCACTGCGCAGGTGAGCAACACTGACTGCCTGAACGTGCAGAACTGCAGCCAGAGCGAGAACAGCTGCTGGACATCACGCGTCCGTGAGTCCCTCGCTACCCAACATGGTTCTCACTGCCTGCCACCCTGCTTGCCGTCTTTTTCAGCCTCCTTCCCCTCTCCGGCTAAGCAACAAAGAACCTAGACCTTGGGCTTTGCCACAGTTCTTCCTCTGTCCATCTGCCCACCTGCCCATGTATCTGCACACCCCTGCTCAGCTCATCTCCCCCTCCCTCCCCTCCCCCTCCTCCTCCCCACGATCGCTCATTCAGTAAACATTGCTGGTGCTTGGTGGAGTGGGTCTAGAGCTGTAGCATGCTCAGGAAGGGGCCCTCAGACAGGGGCAGGGAGGTGAATATCACGGCACTGTGTCTTCCCAGGGGCCATCGGACTTGTGACAGTTATCAGTAAGGGCTGCAGCTCAAACTGTATGGACGACACGGAGAACTACTACGTGGGCAAGAAGAACATCACGTGCTGCTACTCCGACCTGTGCAACGTCAGTGGGGCCCACGCCCTGAAGCCAGCTGCCACCACCCTGGGGCTGCTCACTGTGCTCTGCGGCCTGTGGCTGTGGGGCTCCAGCCATCTATAGGCTCTCAGTGGGGCCCCCCACTACAGCCTCTACTAGACAGGGATACCCCGCCACCACTCCTAACATCCACACAGGGCTGGCCTTCGCCCTGCCCCCCCTGGAGCTCCCTCGTCTCTGTGGCTTCGGCTTCTACAGCTGTCACCTTGCCCACCCCTCCCCGCCCCCACCAGCACCACGTCCCACCAGTTCTGCTCGGGTACTTCTGCTGCAGGACTCCCTCACCGCCCCACTCTCCGGGAGCTGAGCCAATCTTTACAGCAGCACTTGGGAAGGGCCCGGTGAAGCCTGAAATGAGCTAGATGGGGCAGAAAAGAAGCTGGGAGGTGGGTGTGAGGGACTGGGAGTCCAGTGGGGGGGGGGGACCTGCCCCAGAACACAGTAGACCTGTAATAAATACCTGTCGGGTTTAAGTCTGAGAGAGCTTCTGTCCTTAAGCAGCCTATGATGAGCCTGGCTTCCATCTGGGTAATGTCTATCAAGGGTCATGACCATATCACCGACTTTAGGGGTTAGAGGCCTGGTCTTGGTAGGAACAAATATGTGGTGGCACCCGGCAGGAGGTAGGACTGCATATGTCAGGACACTAGCCCTTGCTGTACAGACTCCAGCACATAGTCAGGCTTCTCAGAGCCCTGTGTGTTCCTCTATTACCCTCCCAGTGGAAGGAAGCCCTGAGTTTTCATGGATAAGTGGAACCCCTAGGAAGGAGAGCTCCCTCTAGCCTCAGCAAATCTACTATGCCAAACTTTGTTCTAGTCGGGCATGGTGGCCCCCACTTTAATCTCAGAGCTCGAGATACAGAGGCAGGCAAATCTCTGTGCCTCTGAGGCCAGCTCAGTCTACATAGCAAGCAGTTCTAGGCCAGCCAGGGCTACATAGCAAGATCCTGTCTCCAAACAAACAAACAAACAAACACACCTTTGTTCTTAGAGTTGCATGCTTCTGGCACGTAGGAAATACAAGCACAAGAGTCTCGGAGCAGGCAGCCAGTTGCCCCCACCCCACACCACGCAGGAGTGTGTCCAGCCCACACTCCCGAGTTCCTTCTGCTGAGTCTGTGTCCATGCCATTAAAAGCTTGGGGTGGGGGCTGTCTACAGGAGGACATGCCCATTCCTCCCACTCCTGGGGAAACCCTTCTGAAGGAAGCCTGTCTTATTCCTGGGAATTGCCTGGACCCTGGGTGGGGATCTGCATGGGGAACCTGTTTCTACAGCTTATCCCCGCCCCCCCCCCCCCCCCCCCCCCCGTGCCACCGAGCCAGTGTTGAGATAACATGAGAAAGTCAAGGAAGTATCTGTCACTCAGCACCTCCCTCCACCTAGCGCCCAGCGGGGCTTTTTCCAGGTGTGACCAGTCACTGAGGCCTCACATCCCTCTCTCAGGGATCATGGGCATTTAACAAAGCTTTAAAT
This sequence comes from Microtus pennsylvanicus, assembly GCF_037038515.1. NCBI lineage: Eukaryota > Metazoa > Chordata > Mammalia > Rodentia > Cricetidae > Microtus > Microtus pennsylvanicus. The sequence continues at coordinate 3,602,958 of NC_134580.1, forward strand.
TCCTGAACAGTGAGTAATAGCACAGACTGTGGGCTTTGGGTACCCACACAGGGGACATAGAAGATCAGTGAAGGGCTCAGATGTGTACTGAGGTGGGTGTCGGAACTTGAGTTTCAGCGTTCAGTGGTTGTAGTGGGAGCCCAGGGGCCAGTGGGACAGGGGTTGTGCTGAGGGTGAGCCTGGCCAGGGCTTCGAAGCTGATGCCCTCAGCTTCTGGTTATGACCTCAAGTAGGAGACATTCCTCTCACCCTGAGAAACGATGAGCATCCAGGGCTGATCCAGGCTCTGTGAGGTCCTGTGTTTTCAGGAGGACACTGAAGAACTGGAGGTCTTTCAGCAGGATCTCACATCTACTAGGAACGTGGTGCAGGACCTGGGGCCAACAGCTACCACAGGGGGTGGTACGCAGGGTGGTACTTCTGGCAGCATTTTCTTGGGAGCCAACCTTCTGGTTGAGGCTTGCTGTCTTCCCTGGAGGCAGTGGAGGACAATGCGCAGATTGCAGGACCCGGCACAGCTCTATCCACTCAGCAGTTATGGGGCGTCTGCTTGGTCCTGAAGGCTGTTCCTAGCACACCACATCTGGCTGTTACATAGGCTTGGCTGGATTCTCCTCAGCACATCTGGATACCCTAAAACCAACCCATGGCATGGAGCCTGCTGGTCGGCAGACCCATAAATAAGAGAAATAGGGAAGTATTTGTTCCCTGCATACAGAGCTGGGAGAACAAAGGGCAGAGGCGCCAGAGCTGGCTCATGCAGAATGACCATCCTCGCTGGGTAGACTCAGCCCACCAGGGACCACACATCAGCTGCCCCTTAGCCTAGTCTTTTTCTCCCTGTGGTTGGTGGCCACAAGGTTCTGTAGGCCAAGAGTGCCCAGGGGCAGAGAGACAATGGGCCTTCATACCCTACCCTGGAGACTTCTTTGCAATGAAATATTAGAGTTAGGGCAAGGGAAGCAAAAGGCAGAAGGTGCCCTGAGGAATAGAGGGCACCCCTGGGTGCCAAGACCAAACCAATGACCTGGCATGGGACTCTAACTCCCTCATAGTTGCCACCAGTGTGGCACCACTCACCTAGCAGGGCCCAGTCGGGGAAAGATTGGGTGGGACCAGAGTTTCGCAGGGGCGAGGTGTAGGGCAAAGTTATCCTGCTTCCCCCGCCCCCCCCAGCCCTGCTGCCTAGTGCCTGGTATTTCCCCCTGGCGCCAAAATGGATTGCCAATCTGTCTCTGGAGGTGACGCCGGGCTCTAGGGCAAACAGGAATCTTTGAAGAGCCAAAAATCCCTAAGAGAAAGTTCTGTACCCAGCACCCTTATTTGCCTAGTGCTGGCAGAGAAAGGGGCATATTGAGCAACCCTGTAGACACCAAGGTCTGTTAGGGTGAACAGGCCCTCCTCCAGTGTTCAGCCGTGAGATAGACATGCATCACTTATACGTGAAACTACAGCGAGGCGTGCTCAGATCCCTTCGAGAGGACCCTGGCAATGTGGTCTAGGCTAGGGTAGGGGAGAGAAAATGGAAGCAGAGCAAACAGAGGCTCAAAACCTAGCAAGGTGACAGGAGCAGAGGAGGCCCCGAAGATGGGTGCTCATTCACCTTTTTCCCTGTGGCAGAGGCCTGGCTAACCGGGGCGGGTCTCTTTCCTGGAGGCATGAGACATGATGGACAGAGTACAGAAGCCCGTGCTCTGAGCGATGGACTCAAAGAGCATTGCTTAGTCTCTTCCTCCTTAGAGTCTGTCCCTGCCCCAGCCAGAGTGCAGACCAGGACAAGGTAAGTATTTCAAGCGGAAGTAACGTGTGGGAAAGGATCGTCTTCCGGTGGTTTGGAGCTACCCTGATTGGCAGTGAGTTCCTTGCCTCTTGGAGTATCCAAGAAGACCTTAGGCACCCACTGTGCCATAGCTCCTGGAAGAAAAACTGGAAAAGAATTCTGCTCTGGACGGAGACCACAGCAGACCCACGCAGCCCAGTCTGAGACAGTCGGAGTAACGCTGCCCAGCAGATCTGGCACTCCACCAGTCCACCCATCCTTGGGCTCCCTGTAGTCATTTGCACACAGGATTATCAAAGTCCAGGAGAGCGGGCCGGACCTCAAAATCTTACCCTACTCTGACAAACCATACCTGGCACCTTTAGCTTAGTACATCATGCCAGTCCTTTCCAGGCCCCTACTTCTCTATCTTGGATGTTATTTGCATTAAAAGGGGTAAAGAGGAGGCTGGAGAGATGGCTCAGAGGTTAAGAGCATTGCCTGCTCTTCCAAAGGTCCTGAGTTCAATTCCCAGCAACCACATGGTGGCTCACAGCCATCTGTAATGGGGTTTGGATAAATAAGTAAATATTTTTTTAAAGGGGGTAAAAGGGAATTATTGGGGGGTGCACTTAGGATGATCAAGATTTTTGGTGGACACGGCCCGAGTGCTGGGGGACAAACAGTGTGGCTGCAGACTTGGACTGAAAGGCACTCAAGAGATGGGGTCTAATTCTCTCTAAACCAGAGAGAATGCCCCAGGGGCCTTGCGGAAGGGGGATGCCTGGACAGGCTTGTGGGTCACGAGCAGCCTCGTAGAAGCAGCATCTTTAGCGATGCCTTGTCCGTTTGCCTTACAAAGTTCCTCAGCTGCTCCGGGGAAGTTCTGGAAATTTTTGGCTATGCTCATCTGAGCGACTGGATCGCGGGAGGGAGAGCAGGCTTCCCTGTAGTTCCTGCACCTGCAGCTCCGAGCGTGGCGGCGAGGTGGCGCTGTACTGCTCCGCGCGTCCAGCTGCGCCCCGCCCCGGGAAAACCGAAAGCGGCTCTGGCGGAGGACGCGGAACACACCACCAAGAGCGCGCGCCGGGTGGATATGACCGAGCGTGCGCGCGACTCGAGCCGGCGGCGCTGATGCCTCCGGAGCGCCTCCCCCTCCAACCGCTGGAAGAGGTGGTGCGCTCCAAGCGGTTCCCGGAGCTCCCAAGCTCCCGGGCAGGCCCACTGCAGGCACCTGGTTACAGGGGTTCCTGGGTACCAGGTGCCCACTGCCAAGATGCTGGGGCTGCTGGTGGCATTCTTAGCCCTGGCGCTTGCCTTCTTCGCACTGCTGGACGGCTGGTACCTGGTGCGCGTGCCGTGTGCGGTTTTGCGCGCACGCCTGCTCCAGCCGCGCGTCCGCGACTTGCTGGCCGAGCAGCGGTATGCCGGCCGGGTACTGCCGTCGGATCTGGACCTGCTCCTGCACATGAACAATGCGCGCTACCTGCGCGAAGCCGACGTGGCTCGCGCCGCGCACCTGACCCGCTGCGGTGTGCTGGGGGCGCTGCGCGACCTGGGCGGGCACACGGTGCTGGCCGCCTCGTGCGCGCGCTATCGTCGCTCGCTGCGCCTGTTTGAGCCATTCGAGGTGCGCACTCGCCTGCTAGGCTGGGACGACCGCGCCTTCTACCTGGAGGCGCGCTTTGTCAGCCTTCGCGACAGCTTCTTGTGCGCCTTGCTGCGCTCCCGGCAGCACGTGCTGGGCACCACGCCGGATCGCGTAGTACAGCACTTGTGCAAGCGCAGGGTGAGCAGCCCCACCCCGATGCCCCAGCCCTGTGCAACTCCCAGTCCCCTCCCACGAGGAAGACCTCTTTGAAGTTCTGGGACTGGTCTTGTATAGGAACACTTTTGCACTTTTCCTCTGGGTCCACGCTGGTGCCCCTCTTGGAGTGCTCACCATCTATGAATTAAGACTTTACAGTCAGGTGTAGCCAGTTTTGAACCTGCCCCCCACCCCAGGGTTTCTCCTCCCTTCCTCTCTTCCAGAACTGAGATGCCCAGCCCACGTTTCTTGGAGTCTGAGTTCTAGTTCTGTGTTATCTAGAGTGCTGAGTCACCCTCTCTAGTCTCTGACAGGTGCCTCTTTTTGAGCATGGGATAAAATTATGGTCAGTTAGAGGCAGTTGCTTGGAATTCCAGTGGACCTGAGACCCTCTTTTATACAACTTGCAGCTGAGTAGCCTGGGTTTGGTTTGACCTCAGGAGACCACAAGCCTTGTGTCTTTCCAAGGTTTGATGGGGGAGAGTCCTATACCTCCTGGGACCCAAAGCCCTTCCCCAGGGCACAGTCCTCCAGCATGGTGGCAAGAGCCAGCTCCTTCAGTATGGCAACTGTGACCCTGGAGACAACCAGGGTAGTGATGGTTGCCAAGGCAGGCTCCTGAAAGGTGCCAGGGCATGCCCCACCCTATTGTACCCTCTCTGGCCTTACTATATCTGCCGGGGAACACTCAGAGAGATGGTGGGCAGTTTGCCCAGTCTGTTCAGTGACTGCTGGTAGACAAGGCTCCCTGGCTTCCTCCTGTCTTTGTTGAGTCATGAACTCCTGGGGGGTTGGTACTGGTTGGTACAATGCATGCGAGGGGTGAGGGGACTGGAGGTGCAGTCACAGTAAGCAGTGACAGTGTGGAGGAGGCACAACCAATGCAGGCAGGCATCCCAGCTCAGCTGGAGGCCTGGGGTTGCCTGGGAGTTTCCCTGGTTACAGGACTGTATCTTGAGTCGGGTTGGGTCCCAGGGAGAGGCAGATGTGGTTCAAGACAGGCTGAGGCTAAGGTTGGGCTAGTCTGCGGGCCACAGGCTAGGAAGGGGTAGCCCCGACTATAGATCCAGAGCAGATTTTACCCAGGGTGTGGGCCAGCAGTTCCCACCTGCTGTGTGGCACTTACCATGAGAGGTAGGAACCTCTGCTCAGCTTCTCCCCTCAGCCCTCAGCACCCAACTGCAAGGACTCACGGGAAGCAGCCTTGTCTGTGCCTACCTATGCCCTGCCCCTCATCCTGCTTTTCCCCCAGGTAGCTAGTAGCTCGTCAACCAGCCAGCTTCACAGGCTTCTGCCTGGCTCTGGAGACAAGCCTCAAGCATGGCCCTGCTGATGAGGCCTGGCCAAAGAGCATGGGATAGAAAGAACTAGGAAGGAGAAAATAGGTTAGAGGAAATTTGGGAGGTACTGGGCAGGTATCATAACGGGGCGTGGTTCCTGCAGGGTCACAGGCTGGAACATGAAATAATCAGAGGTCCAGAGGCAGGAGGGCAGCAGCCTGATTGGCTGTCCCCCTGTTGTGCCTCTCTCTCAACACACAGTAGCAGTTGGCTCTCTGGAGACTAGGCTTTCTGTCCCCCTCCAGGTGGAGCCCCCTGAGCTGCCAGAAGACTTGAAGCACTGGATCGCCTACAATGAGACCAGCAGCCAGCTGCTCCGTGCTGAGAGTGGCCTCAGCGACACCAAAAAAGACCAGTGACTGCCACACCTGCACCCTCCCTGCCCTGCCTGTCAGCCAGTCCATTCCATAGAATGGGCTGCCTGGGTTGCACTCCTAGCCGGAGTGGCCTTGGACAAGCCTGGCTCCTTTTACCCGCTTGACTCAACTCCTCTGTGCTTACCTCCTCTTGGGCAGCTGTTGGGGTGGACATTGTTGTCCTGGCCCAGATCTGCCTCCTGGGTCCCTATAGCCTGACTGTTCTAGTGTGCCCAGATGAGCAGGCTCCTGGAGCAGAAGGGCCAGCACAGAGCCCAAAGTCAGGGATGCTTGTAATCAGGCAGGCCAGGGTAGTCCAGGGTGTGGCTGGGGCCTGCAGCTTACTCAGGGACAGTGGACCCTCTGGAGGGTCACCTTATAGCAGGGAAGATAGGCCAGGACCAGCCCAAGGGCCCCTTAGAACTCAGAAGGGCAAGTGGAAGCAGATTCTTGGCTATGATTCTGATGATACCCACAACTCTAAGAGGATGTATCCTGTCTAGCCAGGTCACCGGGGCCAGGAGCCCTGGTGTATGTGAGGGGTCCCATGACTATGCTGAGTACCTGCCCTGTCAGCTCAGGGGAGGGGGCAGCTGCTTGGAGCTAGGCACTGCCTCCTTGCTACCTCTCTGGGAACCATACCTGGAGCCAGAGCCAAGAGCTTCAGTGATGCCAGGACCCTCACCCGCACCCCCTACCCACCCCCATGCTACTATGCTTGCCTTAGTGCTATCAAGGGGAAGCTGCAATCTGTTTTATTTAAAGAAAGCACAAGATTAAAATGTTTAAAAGGCATGTATAGTGTGTGGGGGGTTCTTATTTCTGCAGCCTTGCCACCCCTCCCTCTTCTGGAGGAACACAGGTGGCATAGGGTGCCTCTGAACATCGGGCTGAGCCTGACGAGTCAAGGGATTGAGGCCAAGAGTGAGCAGGCTGGAACCCCAGCTGGCCTTCCTACCCCGAGCCCCTCCTTGTCTAGCCCCTGCCTGTGAATATTGCAGCCCCAGTTACGTGTACCCGGCCCAACTTTTCTGGAGTCCTAGGAAGTCAGGGGGAAAGTAGGGTGCAGGCCGCACTGCGTTCTTCATGCCTTTTGTGGGTAGGGTGAGTAGGATCCTCAGGACTTAGAGCAGTATTTTATGGGGACGGGGTAGGGGAGGTCTTTGCTCTACCCTGCACAGTCCGGAGGCCTGAGGGCCTGGAAAGGAGTGGGTTAATTTTAAATGGGCACTCAGTGGTAGGGAGGGGTGGAGAGGTTGTGTCAGTAATCTGCAGCTGGGAAGACCTGTCCTGCACCTCTGCCTTCTACACTTCCCACCCTGAGCCCTGAGCCTGCCCTGAACCCGCAGGCACGTGGGTGGCTACGCATCACCTTGATTTCAGGGGCTTTGAAGAAGGCTTTTGCCCTTAGTGGCGTTAGAGGGCAGGAGATGCGCAGAGAAGAAAGGGCCAAGTGTAATCTAGAGGTAGGGATCCTTGGGTGAATTATGGCTGGGTTGTAGCAGTTATCTTGAGTGCCGCCAGACAGGCCCACGGGGACTTCAGGTGGGAAGTGCTCCAGTAGGAGCAAGGTGGGGTTCGTGTGTCTCTGTCTCCAGGGCTGGAGGGGGCACATAGCCTGGATGTGGGGTTCCCTGCTTAATGACCTAGATGTGTAGTCTTGCATCCGGGTGTATTCATAGTTGGGTAGCTTCAAGGTCAACCATGAGGCAAGGACTTTTGCAGGTCTCTGTTGTCATTGGGGACCAGGTAAATGAACCGAGCTTGTGGCTCAGCGAGCTGGCACCTCAGGTGCTAAGCCACAGCTTTCCTGCCTCCCCATGGACTCAGAACCAGAATTAGGCTTGACTAGGTTCTCTCATTCCCACCTCTGCATCTGTGAAGAGGGCTGAGGCAGTACCCCAGTTACTCCACTAGGGGGTAACATCTGCCCAGTCACCACAGTGCGCGGATATCCCTGGCTTCTCGCCTCCAAATCAAGAGCTCAAGAGGTTTTCTGAGATTAAGCTGTGGCTCAGGGGAATTGCCCCACGGGGGCACTGCAGGTATGGAGTTGGCCATAGAAATGGTGTTAGCTGGTGATTCAGCGGGGCAGGTTGGCAGCAGAGAATGTTAGTTCTTTTCTGCCCTTGCAGTCTGTTGGACTGCCTGCTACCTTCTTCCTGGCAGTCCTGGTTGCCGATGGGACTCCAGGGCCATGGCTACCAAGCTGGGAGAATCTAGGGAGTACTCAGCGATGCAGCGTTAGTACCTGAGTCATCCAGGCCCCACAGCTGCCACATGCCTCACAGATGGCAGAACACGGTGGAAGGGACAGCCAGAGGCTACACTGGTGAGGGGAAGCAGCGCCACAAGACCAGAGCTCTTGGGTGCTAGGGAGTGTGAGCTCTTGGCTGGAGAGTCAGTCCCTGGGTGTGCAGTGTCCCCTCCATCCTCTGCCTTTAGGAGCAGTCCTAGCCACTGCCCCTGGGGGTGCTCTGGATCCAGCCTGGCATTGAAGTCTGGAGATGAGTAAACATTGATTCTCCCTTGATTCCCTAGCTGTGTCAAGGACGTCATATAATGGGTAGGCCATTATAAGGGTGTGCGTGTATGTGTGTGTGGCAGATTTGTGGAGATGGGCACCCCCAAGAAGACTAGGGTAGAGAGGCTGCTTGGCATATGCCTATCTCCCTCTGTGTCCTGTCGTGTTCCTGGCAGATTTGGACAGATCACAAATTCCTGGAAGCAATGAAATACAAACGTCAAGTTTCCTTCCTGGGACAGGATGACATCCAGGGTGCAGGGAGAGCTGAGGAACCTGCCCTGGACTGAGATGGGCTTAGTGTGCAGAAAGGGTGACCCAGGAGGCCCTTCTCCCCCTAGGTCTGTGTCTCTTCATCCGAGATATGAAAAAAAAAAGTCCTGCATGAGAATGAAAGTCAGGGGCCCGGAACATTTCAAAATACAGCCTGTCTTCCCTGCAGGCCAACTCTTTGGATTCCGAGTGCCCAGCAAAGACAGACGCCCCTTTATCCTCGGCTTATTTTATTTTCCACAATTTTGGGGGACAGAGTGAGCGACCTGAGGCCCCGTGAGCTCTGCTCACAGAGCCGTGCAGGCAGAGATGACTGCAGTAGCACCAGGCCCTGCCAGGAGAACAGATACAAGAGGAACAAGGCTGCCTGTGTGGCTAGAGGCCTGGCACCAAGCCTGCCTCCCCTGAATTGCAGAGGTCACGGAAGCAGCAGAAGACAGGGTGAGCAACCCCGATGCCATCAGGGTCGGTGGCCAGGCAGGAACTGGAGCAGGAGCGGGTCACCATAGGAGTGTGGTTGAAGGGGAACTCTGCAGGATGGGCAGACACCAGCGCATGAAGCCACCACAGCTTCCGTCTCACTCTGTGAACCCTTCCGTATCGTCCTGCCTTCTCAAACCCCTCCTGCAACCCGCATCCCAGATCTGCTCAACCCCCAGCTGTGGCATATTAGCAGCAGCCTCTGTGGAGCATATACACTCCTGTGTGGGGCTCTAGCCCAAGGCGCAGTAGCAAACCCCGTCAGAGCCATCCCCACTCCCCTTATCCCCATGCTACTGTCTCAGTGCGGGTACGTAAGGGGCTGTCCCTCTAAGTACACGCATGCACGCGCACACACACACACATCATTCTACCCCTCTGCCTCCTAGGTGGATGAGAGAAGCATGGTGGGGAGGTAAACCTGACCCCAGGTGGACCCCCCCACCAATCCTTGCCTGAACCCAGCCTTACCCCCGTCCACTGTCTCCAGTATGGTCTTACAGGCTGTGTCTTCCAGCTTGCACTGAGCAATATTCTTGCAGGAGTTAATGGCTGTGGGCTGCTCACAGGTGTAGCACTTGAAGGCTTCACCTGTCAAGGGTTGGGGGCGGGCACAGTCTCACCACCTAGCTCCAGGAGCCCATATTGGAGCCAGGTAGATGTGGATGAATGTGACCTCCTGAGATTCTTCAAGGCCCAGATGACTGACAGACTCAAACACCGCGTCACCATCTAAGTCTGTCTCCCTCCCTGGAGAACAGGCCATGGCCATGACTCCTGTCCAAGGGCAAAGTTGAGATCTAACACCCAGGAGGCTCATGAAGGGTCCAGAGGATGCCTTGGCCATAAAGCCTCCCAGCAGCACCTCTCTCATTAGGAGATGGGGGTAAACTGAGGCCCACAGCCTCCATGCTAGCCGCACTCCCAGCCACTCACCAGAGCCCACGCTCCAGGCTACCAAGAGCAGCAGCCTCATGGCCCAGTGAAAGGCCATTCTTCAGTGCTCGGGAGCTGGGAACCCTGGCCGGCCTCGTGTTTGAGGATTTATACTCAGCCTCCGGCTTCGGCTCCTGGGTGTTGTCAGGGCCGGCGTGACTCAATAGGGCGGCACAGGGCTAGGGATGTGGGTGGTGGATGGGAGCCATCATCACTTACCACCCTGGGGTGGGGTGCCTCTATGGACTTCTTGGGAGCCCCTGTCTGGGAGCCCTGGCCCTACTTCTGCTGCACTCGACACCCTGCCCTGTGGTCCTGGGCTTGGCTCAATTGGCCCTCTGATGAGCCTCTTGCCTCAACTATGTCTGAGTGAACCCAATAGGCCAGATAGCCCCAGTCCTGAGGACCCCTGTGCAAGGCTGCCTCAGGTCTGCCTGATCCAGAAAGCCTCACAGGAGCTGTATCCCCATCTACCTAGTTGGTACTCAAGACTGATCTGCTGTGTGCCCACAAAGTAGTGGCTGAGCCAGTATGGAAAGCAGGGAGTGGCTGGTGAGGTCTGAGTGGATATGAGGCATTAGACTAACCACAACGGCCAGACCCCTGGCCATTAATGAATAACTTTGACCAAGCTTGAGCTTCTTGCCTTCAGTCCTGGCAACAGGACTCCTCCTCCTCCCCTCCCCCTTCCCGAACTGACATCCTCTCCCCACTTTGTATATCTTTTCCTGTGCTGGGCCTGTCACATCATGGGCACACTGACTCATGCCATCTAGGCCTTCATCCTCCATATCCCTCCCCAGTTGAGGTCTCTGCCTTTTCTCTGTTCTCCAAGGTTCTAATGTATGCCCATGCGGGTGGATAGGAGGTAGGCTGATGAAGGAAGGAAAAGATGGTGGAAAGACGGGTAGATTGGTGGGTGGGTGGATGGGTGGAGGATGGGTGATGGATGGACAAGTAGATGGATGAATGCACGATGAATGGATGACTAACTGCATGGATGGATGGACGGATGGTTGGATGGACAGACGGATGGATGGATGGACGGATGGGTGGATAAGTGGGTGGGTGAGTGGATGGACAGACGAATGGATGGATGGATGGATGGATGGATGGGTGTGGGGGGTGGGGGTGGATGGACGGATAGGTGGATGGACAGACGGATGGATGGACGGATGGATGGATGGACAGACGGATGGATGGACGGATGGGTGGATAAGTGGGTGGGTGAGTGGATGGACAGATGGATGGATGGATGGATGGATGGGGGTGGGGGGTGGGGGTGGATGGACGGATAGGTGGATGGACAGATGGATGGATGGACGGATGGATGGATGGACAGACGGATGGATGGACGGATGGGTGGATAAGTGGGTGGGTGAGTGGATGGACAGACGAATGGATGGATGGATGGATGGATGGATGGATGGATGGGTGTGGGGGGGTGGATGGATGGATAGGTGGATGGGTGGGTAGATGGGTGGATGGGTAGATGGGTGCATGAATGGATAATACTTATCCTAAAATAGGGGATGGGTGACTGCATAGGTAGGCTGACAGCCTACATGTGTGTCTCTGTCAGGGGCTGGTGAGTGGGCCAACTGTTACAGACTGTCACAGCAGAGTTGGAACCTGACCTTTTGACAGAATGGGAAATTGAGAAGGAGCTCTGGGCCAGGCTCCTTGAGATTTTCTTTTGGCCTTTCAGGTCTTTCTATGTGTAGCCTTGGGGTGACCCCCTTGTCCTTCCAGACCTTTGTTCCCCCTTGGTTTTCCTGGGTTGCTAGGGAAGAAGTGACCTGGCACTGTAGGGTGAGGCTGTCATACAAGGTTTGCATGAAAGTAAAGAGAAGGTGTGGCTTGCGGAGGGAAGGACTGTAGTTCCTACCAGTTAAATAGTGGGGCTGCTCATCCCTGGGGCTCTGTCCACAAACCACACCTAGAGGCTGGGAGAAGAGCCAGGGAATGTCTGGTTCTGAAGCCTGGGAGACTGAGCCTAGAGCTGGCCTGTTGGGTGACCCAGGCCTGCTCACCAGGCACCCACTCTGGTCTCCCCCTCTTTCATCTGTAAACTGGGCAGATGAGCATCTGCTCTAGCGTGCTTAGCAAAAGTGGGTCTTTATGGCCCTATAAGGCCCCTTGTACCACAGTGCAGGTGAATGCTGAGCCCAGGGCTGGGGAGACAGCTGATAAGCAGTGCAGGCTTGTGTACTGAGGACAGGACATACTGCCATGATGCTGACCCAAGGCTGCCTGAAGGGCTTGCTTGTCGTGGCTTTGGAAAGGAGGGCTGACATCACAGGTCAGTGATGGCAGGGAAGTTGCTGGGTGGAACAGCAAGCAGGAGGGGGCACATAGCATTTTTGTGGGTGACCATGCTTCTCCTCTAGCCCCACTCCCCCAGTGGTAGGGTTGGAAAGGCAGCATTGTGTCTGGGTTGACACTGCTGGGCAGGGCAGAATTTATGTCTTTGTTTCATAGCTTCTTTGCGTGAGTCCACACCCTCACCACTGGTCCCGGGTGTAGAACCTGGAGACCAGGTTTGAGCCCAGAACAATAATGTGTAACTTAGAAGGCTGGCTCACCCTTCCCAGCCTGGGACAGAGCTTCTCCATGGATCTGAATGCTACAGATGCTGTGATGTGGCCCTGGGCCAGTCATTTCTTTGAGCCATTCTAATCTTTAAATTGGAATGATGACGGTCCTAGCCCCTGGGGTTGCTGGGATGCTGAAATGAGGGAATGTGTGTAAAACCTGCCTAAGCCAAGCAGGACTGCCTGCAGAAACCAACAGAGGCTCTGACAAGATTCCCCCAAATTATCTCTCTTGCACCTACCCTGACAGGGACCCCTAGGTCCCTCTCCAGGTCTTTCCAGGCACTGAGTCAATCCCCAGCTTTTATGCAAGCTGAAACCATGGCCTGTGCCTGTTCTCTCCAATTCAGCTGGACACTGTCTAGTCCTAGCTGTCTGCCAGATCACCCTGTCTGTTTTTGGGAGTCTGGCTCCTCCTCCTTGGCCATACCCTCTGCCTTCCACGGAAAGGTGCTGGCTAAAATGCAAATCACACCACTTGCTACTCTTCTTAGAAACGTCTGGATTTCTGCTGCCTTCAGGACAGAGTGCTCCACCCCTTGGTACGTGATGCTTGCCCTTCCTGCCTCTTGCTGGAGTATGGGCGTTGCATGTGGAGGAACATTTTTCCATTGCTCTAAGTCCCTTCTCACTCCCAACCCAGACCTGTTGAGAGCATTTGCTGGAGGAGGAAAGGAGGGATGGAAAGAGGATGAATGGATAGATGTATAATAGAATAGATGGATGGTATGAGAAGATAGATGGATGAGTGGAAGATGAATAAAATGGTAGGTAGATAGATGGAATGGTGGGTGGATGGGTAAATGAATGGATAATTAAAAAGACAGGATGGATGGGTAAATGGATGGGTGGATGGTGGACAGATGGTAGGTAAGATGGATGGGATGGACAAGTGGATGAATAGATTAAAGAATGGGTAGCCACCAGGTACAGTGGTACTTAGAAAATGGAGGCAGGAGACTCAAGAGTTCAAGGTCATCTTAAGCTCCAAAATGAGTTTGAAACCATTCTGGCTTGCATGAAACTTTGTTTCAAAAAATGGATTTAGAGATGAAATGATGATTAGGTGAAGGCTGGAGAATGGATGGGTGTATGGATGAGAAGATGATGGAGAGATGATAGGAGAGATGGGTGGAAGGATTTGTTGTGGTTAAGTGTATGGATAGGTGGGTATATAAGATGATGAGTGAATGTACGAAATAAAGGATGAATACACAGATGGGATCATGGTTGAATGAGAAACTATAAGATGTATGGAAATCAATTAATAATAGAACAAATGGATGGGAGAATGGATGGATGGGGTGATAGAGGGACGAAAGGATGGATGGATGAGTGGTGGGGTTTGTGGACAGTTGAAGTCCGAGGTGTGTTATTTCTTCCAAGGAGATCTAGGATAGTGCCATCTATATCCCTGCCTAGACTTGAACTGGCCTCTCCCCAAGGTACATATGGTTTTTCTTGTAGCCTTTTGCAGAACTCAGTTGTCACAGGCCTGGAAACCCCAGGGATGAAGAGCTCACCTCCTTTCAGGACCACCCCTACTCCCCGAAAGCCCTCTGCCTCTGATCATGTTGCTGGGGAACTTAAGTGTGGCTCCCTGCTCAGGGCAAGAGCAAGGCTGGGGATGTAAAGAGGTGGTCTGTTTCCTTCTGATTTTAAGGCCAGAGGGATGGTGTTGTGGCATGTGCTGGAGCTATCAGGCTCCAGGAAAGGGTTGGAACTTACCGTACTACTAGCCCTAGGCTGGTGTGGGCCACTGGACACCCAAATCACTTTTCCCTTCTCTGCCTAGAGCTGAATCTTCTTCCAGCTAAAGTCAGAGGCCATCAGGCCAAACTCTGCCATATCTGCTTCCTATCGGCGGTTAAACTTCCTGGATTTCCACAGTGGTCAGCCCTTGGCCAGGATGGGGACCTGCTGAAGCCCCTCACTTCTGACCAGTGAAGTAGAGAGGGGACCGACTGACAGACTTGGATTTAGCTGGTCCAAAGACAGGGACAAGTCTCTGGAAGAGAGACTCACAGTTAATGAGGTTGAGGTCAAAGAACATTATGGGTTCCACATGACCTATACCTACCTGGGCAAAAGTGGTCAACTGAACCACTTTCAGGGCAATACCCTGGGTGCTGTCCTGGGTCAGAGTTAAAACTGACCCTAGTTTTAGAAAGATCCCTGGTTATAAACAGGGACTTAATCTGTGGTCATAGACTGAGCCTTGCTTTCTGGCTATAAACTGAGCCCTGCTCTCTGGTCATAGCCACGATCTCTCATCACAGATGGGCTGTGTCCTCAGTCTCTGCGGTGGTCTGTGGGGTGCCTGTACATTTGTGAAGGCTCATGGTAAGCAAGAAAAGTCAGACGAGAAAGTGTCATGTGATGACAGGATCATGTCCCTCACCCCCCGTTGACAATGTCAGAATCACCCAGATGTGTTGCTAGCAAAATAATTGTAGATTTTCGTTATTCACAGTCTAGAAGTCTCTACCCCTCTTTTTCTTTCAGAGGCCTCCAGTCAAAAAGCCATGATGCTTGGGATTGGTTGTACCCCAAGACTTATGGTGGGTCTCACTAGACTGTCAGAGCCCTGACCCTGGGAACTGGCCCAGGACTGAAGAGCTCCCCATGAGACAAGGGTGGGGACCCCCCAAGTCACAAGAGCAGAGAGCCTCTTCTCCAGGTACGGAGTATCTTCATGGCACTTGGTCAGGGGACCCTAGTCTGGGACCAGAGCTACCCTTGGAGGTTATGACCAAGAGGAAGATCCTTGGGTCTGGGGTCAAAGATTGGGGCAATGGTTAGCTGAGGCCTAGAGCAGGGAAGGTAAGGGAGGAGATGCCTGTGAGGGGCAACAGAGCCATCTGCAGGTCAGGGAGGAGAGAGGGGGGCTCCAGCGGGAGAAGAGGAGTCTTGCCAGTGAGCTTCTCTATCCCAGCCTCTGCCCACTTGTCAAGCTCCCCTCAGGCCCTAAGACCTAGAATATAGCAATCACCTGATCTGCACGGGTGCTCCAAGCCTGGTGACTGTCTTTGATTATGATTTTAAACTTTAGGATACAGGAGAGAATAACAGGGATGGAGATGGAGTCAGACGTAGGAAGGCAGGTCGGTACCCAGAAAGGAGACTCAAGAGGCTGATGTGATTGGCCATTGTACTTCTTCAAGGCATCAGGGAACGGGGCTGTCAGGGATAAGAGGGTAGAGCCAGATGGCCATGGTTTTACAGAAGGAGTTCCAGGAGAAAGGTAAGTACCAGGGCAAGGACCAGGCCACCAGGACTGTACAGGGTGGGTGCTCCATCCACGTTGCATAGATCGGAATTGCAGCAGGACACTGGCCGGGTTAGGCCAATGCCATCCACGTCTGAGGGTTCACACTTGCTGGCACAGGACTTGGTCACCGTGGAGTCCCCCAAGAAAGGGAACACTGTAGGATGCAGAAAGCGTCAACCAGACTAGTCAGTCCTGTACTGCCTCCATGCCCCAAGCCCAGTGGCCACCTGCTCTAGGCTCACCCACCCTACTGGCCTAGATTCCCCTTTCACCAGGACCATTGAGTGCCTGGGACATACAAAGGGCACCTGTGGCAGCTTGCATTGGTCTGTAGGGTGATTTCTATGTAACACAGAATGTAAAACCCAAGCCGCAAGACAGCCAGCCCTTCCCACGGGCTTCCAACCAACAGCAAGTGCCTCCCATCACAAGGGGAGAAGGGAAAAGAGGGAGGCCTGACGGCTGGGACAGAAAGTCTTCTAGTGGAAATGGTGGAATGGTGAGATCCCAGCTGGCCAAGATGGCTGGTCTGGAGGGACTGTAGCGCTGGACCCCAGTTCTGTCTCATCCGGAACCTACTGACCAATCTCCCGGGAGTAGAGCGTGGTCTTGCACATGTTTTCGTTGATGTGGCAGGCGGTGATGGTGACACAGTTGGACGCACTCACAGGATCCGGACAGGTATAGCACTTCAAGGCCATAGCTGAGAGAGAGGCGACAGGAGGACAGTGAACAGGCCTCGCTATTCCAAAACTCCAGAAACTGCCTGCGGGTAATGCCCAGCTCTGCCACGGAGGCTTAGTATAAGGAGACCAGGGCACTAGCCAGGGGCCAACTGCCTGCTAACCAAGCTCAGGGATGATACCATGACCATTGAACTAGGGTCTTACAGAAAACACTTACAGAATGTGCCTCGGAACAGTGGGCTCAGTTTGGAGCCAGAATGAGGACAGCTACTTTGGAATGATCATACACACACACACACACACACACACACACACACACACACACCCCACAGCCACAGGCCAGTTTTATGCAGACATTGTTAAGGCAGCTGCCATTCCACTTTCTTATCACTAACTATCCTGCTAAAGGGCCGCCTGTCCTGGGCTCGGGCAAGCAGATCCTTGGAGCACTGTGTGGAAGCTGCACCTAGAAGCTCACAGGTGCCAGCTTGGCAAAGGTGCCCCCCAGACTGGGGGGGTGCAGGTCTAGAGCCTGGATGGAAGGTACCACACATTGTTTGCCAACATCCTAACCCCAATCCCGGGGGCCCCAGTATGCTTGACTGTCTCCAACTGGTCCAAGCAATTCAGATTCGTAGGGAAGTTATCTCCCCTCTCCCCCAGTGACCTGGTAGGGCTTCTGCCTCTGGCCAATTCAATCTCTGGAGATGCGGGACCACCTGGCTTTAATCCACACCACGGAGCACCTAACTAGTTGAGTGCCAGCATTCTATAGACATCTTGTGTTCTCTTAAACCCTGAGTCCAGTGGTCACTCCATCTCTGGATATTTCTGGGTCCGCTTTCCCCCTCTACATCTCTGTTGTACCCAGACTCCCAGACAATCTGTCCCAGTGTTCCAGGCCTTCCCTCTCCTCCACTCATGGTCACCTCCTCTCTGGATATTTCTGGATCCACTTTCCCCCTCTACATGACCAGAGTGCCTGACAGTCTGCCCCAATGTCCCAGATTTCCTCTGTCCTCCGTCTCAAAGACTTTCCCTAGAAAACATGCTAATATCCTGTGGCTCCCAGATGGTACCTCGGACTTTGCCACTGGCTTCTGCCCACCTGATCTGTCCAGCTCTGCCTTCTTCTTCTCTAACACCCACCCCATTAGGTACCCTCTCTGAGGACGGTCCCAGGAAGCACAAAACCTGCCACCCCATGCTCCCCCATGCTCCACCGTGCTCACCAAGCTCCCCGCAGGTGGCCAATACCAGTACCAACAGCACCATCCAGGTCCCCTTCATAGTCCCAGTGCCCAGTGCTCACTGAGGCCTGCCAGGTGGGGTTGCTCAAAGGCCTATAGTGGTGGTCTGACCGGTTGGCAAACCAGATTAGAAGGGGATCAGATTTCTGCAGGGCCTGCCCTGCCTCCTCACCAACACCCCATTCTGCAGGGCACTCCTTACACTCCTTCCTCACCCCCCCCCCCCCCGCTGCCCCAAGACCGTTCTTTCAGCTCCACCACCCAAAGTAGTCATTCTATCCCTCCCTGGCCCTAGGGCTGCTTTCCTCTCCCATAGGGTGCCCTTTCCCACCACCCCTGGAGACTCCTACCCAAGGGAATCATCCAGATTCCTCCTTCTGGGACAGGTTAGGGGGCTCCAGTCTGCACAGAATGGGGCAGTGGGGTTTGGGCTCTCCTGCCCACTTCCTGCTATCTTAAAGACCCTTTACCTTGTGGCCAGCTACTGTCTGCAGAGCAGAGCAATGGCCTGGATGCCCTCCTTTCCGAGATGAACAGAGCCTTCCCGGATCCTCTGAAGTAGTCAGAAGGTGGGGGTGCTGCATTGCCACTGACAACAAATCTAGAGTTTGCTCAAAGGCCTAAGGAACAAAGACAGAACTTGCTTGATCACCAGGAAGGTTTATGAGAGAAGGGTGAGATGGGGAGGCCCAGGATTGCTTTAGGGGCCACTATTCCATGTTGTCTGGAAGGCCATCCACTCTGTGCACCTTGATCTCACATGGCCCATGGGCTGATCTAAGGCAGGACTTCCATGGGCCCATATACGTCCCTCTAGCTCCCTCCACTGAGGGTCGAGGGGTTGGGGCAGTGGTTCTCAACCTGGGGCTAACCACCCCTTTGGCAAACCTCTCTCCAAAAATGCTTACATTATGAGTTGTGATAATAGCAAATTTACAGAATGAAGTAGCAATGAAAATAATTTTATGGTTGGGGGTCACCACAACATGAGGAACTGTATTAAAGGGTCACAGCATTAGGAAGGCTAAGAACCACTGGGTTGGAGGAAAGGAAGTCCTCTCTCTCTCTCTCTCTCTCTCTCTCTCTCTCTCTCTCTCTCTCTCTCTCCCTTCCCCCCTCTCTCTGTGTCTGTGTGTCTGTGTGTCTATGTGGTGTCCTTGCCACAGACAGGAAGCTGTGACAGGGATCCCCATGACCTGGCAGCTACCAGCTCTCTGATTCTCCACAAACATCACCTTAGAGGACCTCATCGCAGTTGAAAGTGTAGGGGTGGGGGCACAGCGGCTAGATTCTTTGCTAGTGGTTGAGACCACACTGTTGCTGGGCCTCCTGGGAGGCTTTTTGTGGGGTGCCCAAACCTCACTTCTGTCCTGGTTCTGCTCGTGCTGCCTCACAGCCACGGGTGTCTGTTCTTGCTTCTGCCCTGCCCTTCCAGTTGAAGGGATCTCTGTGAGTCTCCATCGTGGCCCATTTATGGTCCCAAGGATTTCTGCTAAGGAGCGCCACTGGGGTCTGGCTTCACTCTGCCTGGGAGATCCCCATTTACCAAGGCACCAGACAACCACGGTGCTTTCCCTGCCTAGCATGAGTCAGAGACTCAGCCTCCCGACTGTATTTTTCCTCATGACAGTTCTGGAGGGACAGAGTGCTAATTAATTTTACTGTGGCTAAAAAAACTAGGCTCCGAGAAGCTAATTGGCTAAGACCAGGTCACCTAGCAAGACAGACAGCATCCCAAGCCTATCTGACTTTGCAAATCATTCACCACGCATGGTCATACCACAGAGCAGTGGGCACGGATGTGCAGAAGTTAACTGGATTAGAGAGTCCACTCTACACCCATGTGTCCTTAGACTGAACCCAGTTCCTCCAGCACACCCAGCTCAGCTCAAGCTCCTACCTGCCTCAGGCCCAGGGGCCCCACCTCTGCCTTAACCCCTAGAATATACCTGTCCCCTAGGCGTCTCTGCCCTTAGAGTTTCCACCCACTGTGCTGTGAGAGCCAGGCTATACCTGGGAAGTTTCCACCATGGGGAGGGAAGAATGTAGCCCAGCCAGGGTCTGGGCTGTCTCTGTCTGGAAGGCCTCTGTTCTGGGAGAGCCACACCCTTCCCTTCTCAATTCCAGGAACCTTTGGATAAAAGCTTAATGCGTGACTAGAATCAAGGCTCAGAACGTAACCTGATCAAGACTCAGAGTATAAAGGGATCAGGGCTCAGAGCCTGTGACCAGGGTCAGGGCTCAACGCTAGAACAAGATCAGTTCTCTGAGTGTACAGGGGTAAGGCATGGTGATTAGGATCAGGAGTTAGTATATAACCAGGATCAGGTCAGAGTATGACTGGGGCCAGGCCTTACATGTGTCTGGACTTTGAGCTCTAAGGGAAACTGTGGAGGACCTCTGCAGCACTGCCACTACGCTAGGACATTGTGGGGCTCTCCTGGGGCTATTGACATTGAGGAGTCATGCCTGAGCTGTGAGTCAGTCAGATCTCACCTTTCTGTCCCTCTCACACTGCACAGCCTACTAGTTTTCTGGGCAAACCCAGACTCTGCGGTGGCAACTCTCTCCAGACCTTGTCTGGACCACCTCCCTCCAGATGCAGCATTAAGAAAATGCACTGGTGTGGTGGATGGGAAGAAACTTGAGCAGGGACACTGAGGGCACCCATTCGTGCCTCTGTCTCTCAATGGAGAGCAGCAGCAGAGACCTGGCTCTGGAAGTCTGGGAAAGGGAGCCCTGGTTACTACCCCGAGCCCAGGACAAGCAATGGAGGGAGGTTGGAAGATGCTCTCTTGAGTCATAAAGCCCTGCCTCTGCCTTCCCTGTCCTCACTCAATGCCGTAGCTCTTCCTTTATCCTCTCACACATCTCCCAGAGGACATCTATAAACCCCGTAAGCACCTCTGCTCTGTGGATCACGAGATAGTCACAGTTTCGTCCTGAAAGTGGGGCAGTAGACGTCTCAGTACCTACCCTTTCCACCCACCAGCCAGACGTCAGAGGAATGTCTCTAGAAGGACAGAGTTTGGTCTCAGGGGAGCTGGAACCACATGTCCACAGGCTCACTGTCCCTGGAAACATAACCACCTTAGTCCTCACTACTGTAGATCAACCTTTCCAGGAGGCGTCCAGGAAGGGAAACTTGGCGGTAGCCCTTCCCAAAGGGCCTAGGAGGTCCTCAGAAGAATCAATTAAAGAGATCACCAGATTCTGACATCTGGCCTCAGACTCCCAAACTGCACTTCAGCCTGCTAGCCAGCCCCTCTCCTGAAAGTCTGCCTCGAAGTCTCTGATTTTGCAAATCCATCACCGTGCGTGGCCATGGCTACCCAGCAGTGGGCACAGATGCGCTGAAGTTAGCTGGATTAGACAAGAGACACAGGCATCTACAGACGCAGCATCCGGCAAACTCCAGGCTTAGAGTCTACCAATGTCCTTCCAAGGAGCAGCACCGGAGGCCCCTCCCCCCAGGCCTCACCCACTGCTTCTCTCTCTTGGTCACAGCCTTGATAATAAGGTGACAGCTCTCTCCTGTCACTCCACCTCAGCATTTTTCTTTGCTTGGCCTCTCTGTGTGTCCTCTGATCACTTCCTGTGGCACTGCCCTGTGGCACACGTGGAGGGTGGTGTGCTTCTTGGCATGTGAGGCAAATATTTCCTTCTCGGTCTTCTGCCTTTCAATTCTGCCTAACAGCCTCCTCTCCCAAGTCTCCTCACGTAACCCAGCTGGCCTGAACCTTTAGTCCCAGTCTTTCAAGTACTAGGAAGCTTCCATGAGTATTATTTTACAGATTCTTATATAATAATTTATGACTCCCAATTTAGATTTTGCATCTTGTTTATCTTCTTTTTTTGTTTTATTTTTGCTTGTTTGTTTTTGTTTTTCGAGACAGGGTTTTTTTTGGGGGGGGGTAGTCCTGGCTGTCCTGGAACTCTGTAGACAAAGCTGGCCTCGAACTCACAGAGATCCACCTGCCTCTGCCTCCTGAGTTAGGAATTAAAAATGTGTGCCACCACTGCCTATCTTTTTCTTTTTAATTTTCAGTGGCTTTCTTGACTGTATCTCATATACCTGGCAACTCAGACATTTCGAATTATATCAGTTGCTGAGTGTGCTGCTGCCCACCTGTAATCTCTGCATTTGGGTGGCTGATAAGTGATTGCCATGGGTTCAAGGCCAGCCTGGGATACATAGTGACATCCCACTACTGAGCTCAATAGCTTTGGCATAGCCACAGATATCCGCAAACACCACTAGTTGTGATGACATGCTCCATTATCTCAGAAAGGAAGCCCATGCTCTTAGCTATCGAACCATCCCTCCATTCCTGCAACATTGTGAAAGTACCCTTGGTCTTCAGCCAAGTTTCTTGACACGCAGCTCCTTAAAACTCTTGGAAACCCTGTAGCAATTAGAGTGTCTTTTAAAAGTTGATGAATGACAAGTGGAGGGATGCCCCTTGTTAGTTCCAGGATGGGGCTGGCCACCTAAGAGACACCTGCACAATTAGAGGGTGGGGACTTTTATCCCCACCCAAGTCTCCTCTGGAGTCAGGAGAGGAACTGAAAGGTAAACCGATCACCTTAGCTAATGATGTAATCAATGATGCCCACATGATGAAACCTCCATAAAACCAAAGGGACAGGACTCTCAGCCTCTGGGTTGCTTAACACAGGAGAATCTGGGCCTCTGAGGAAGATAATGAGAAAGTACTCATGCCTGGAGACGCAGGGAGGCTCTGACATTCCTTAGTGAAACCCGAGAATTCAGGCAACACTTTTACACACTCTTTAAATCAAGGACATGACCAAAAATGCCAAAATTACTGTATGGAGAGACACAGAGGGTGAAGGGTGTGAGATGGGCATAGCCTGGGGGCAGAGCTTCGACCTGTAGGATCTGATGTGGGCTATGCGTAGTTGGTATCTGAGTTGTATTGGAGAATGGTCAACTGAAGCCCACTGCAGGATTGATGGCTGGAAAAAAAATCCCAGGATGAGAACTTTTTTGTAAAACCCCATAATCCTAGGCACGAGCAGGAAGTTGTGAAGGGAGTGGCCCTGTCCTGTCTGAGCCCTGCCAAAGGTTCCTTGCTCAGCACGCACCCTGTTCTTTGCAGGCCTAGCACAAGACACCCTGACTTCTGTAACTGCAGCAATTCAGACAAAGGTACCTTGGACATCACAGCAGAGTCACTGCTGACCAGAGTGATCAAGCCCCTGCCCACATTTTCTTTATTTTATTTTATTTTATTTTATTTTTGGTTTCTCGAGACAGGGTTTCTCTGGTTTTGGAGCCTGTCCTGGAACTAGCTCTTGTAGACCAGGCTGGTCTCGAACTCACAGAGATCCGCCTGCCTCTGCCTCCCAAGTGCTGGGATTAAAGGCGTGCGCCACCACCGCCTGGCTCCCTGCCCACATTTTCAAGGCCAACAGACGCTGCCCAAGCAGCTTAGGCACACTTCTCCCGCTCTCCTTCCTCTCTGCCACAGCCTCTGTTGCTATGTCATGTGTTCCCACCCTAGTACTCAGAGAACCTTTCTGATATCTAGGGTGACCAAAGAAATGTACAAGCATCTTGGTGATCAGAGATGCTTAATGGTGCAGCAGAAGGAAATGCTTTGGAAGTCTCCTCCTGCCCTGTACACCTGCCTCCATCTGTTTCCAGTCTGCCTTAAATCCCGCCATCTCATGCAGAGTCCTGGAGAATGCAGTGTTCAGCAGTGTTTTCAAAGGCCAGCTCTGCAAGAGTGCGGGTCAGTGCCTCACTCCTATAGGCTGCTGACAAGGATTGTGTGGCCTGAGGGATGTCACATTGTATACATGCATCCACAGTGATGGGTATGTGGGTTTCCACCCTGTGGTTGCTGGGCGTGAACAGCTCTGCTCTGAGCAATTATGGGCCAGTTTCCAGGGACATGTTTCTACTTCTGTGTGTAAGTCCAGGGGCACCCCTTCCGGGTCATAACCAGAAACCGGGTTTAATCGTTCAATTAATCATTTGTAAGCCCAGAGTCATGTTTGAGGCCTAGCAATTAAAGAATTTCTTTTCAACCATGCAGGATGCTGAGCCAGCCTGGGCTCTACATTGAGTTCAGTTCCCCAAACGAACAAGGTCTTTATTTTCACTTTGAAGTCTCTGATTTGACTGAAGTGTTTTTTGCACTGGTGAGAGAGGTCTGGACGCATCTCTACTTGGCTTTGCATCTGGATACCAATGTGCAGCTAGCCGTCCTTCCCACACTGCCCTGAGCAGCACCGTTGCTCATTTGGGCACTGAGAGCATGAGCTTCCTTTTTTCTGGGTTTTGGCTGATGCTGAGGCCCCAGCTTTCTGTCAGCTACTCTTTGCTTGGCCATTGTCCTCATGGGTGTTGCCCCTTTTACAAGGGTTTATTTTCTTAAAAACTTTGCCAAGCTGAGAACAAGCATGTCGAGGTCAGGGCCTGCCTCTGTGTTACCTGCCAGGTACCAACTGTGACTTCCCTCTGTGGTCCCGAAACTAAGAGGCTGAAACTTATCTCCAGACGTGGCTGGGAGCCGGTGGGTAAATATTTACCGAGTAACTTCCACAGATTCTGGATGTCTAACTGCTGTGTCCAGACTAAGGTGAGTGAGTGGTTATACTGTCTGGGTGGCTCTCTCCAAACCCAGGGCCACACAGGGTCTGATAGATGGGCAGCCTTTTGGGAGACACAGGCAAGGTGAACCAGGCAAGGACGTGGTAGGAAAGACAGAACAGGACAAGGTACCAGAGACATAAGGCCAAGAAGGTAGCTGGGTTCCCCGAGAGCTACTGACTATAGAGGTGGATGATCCCCAAAGGGCTGTGGTGAGTAAATACCTCTCCTCTTCTGCAGAGACCTCCTTCTCCACCCGCTCAACTGTGGGTCTGTAGGAGGCTTCTGGAGTCTCATTCAGAGTAAAGGTGCTCAATGGGTCTGGGTCAGAGATCCTTCCAGTCTTTAAGCCCAGGTCAGGGTACTCCTCAAGTGTCCCAAACTCCAGATCGAGGGTACTCTCACTTCCAAGTTGGAGTGTTCCTCAGCCCCCAGCCCCTTTTCTGGGCCCCAGACTCACGTTGCTGGGCTTCTGAAGTGCCTACAGCCTCAGCTCTTCCTCACAGCCTGCTCAAGAGCAGTACCGCCATCTGCAGCCCCTGTGCCTTTCAGACCCCGTGTCTGCCTAGACATAGGTAGGCTTTTGGTAGAAGAGAGGTCAGTGGGGGTTGCAGCAGACAGCCTGGGCCCAGGAGGCCGTGACTGATAAGAGACGGGACAGGGTTAAGAGACTGCCTGAATCCGGTGCCTGGAACACTGCTTCCATTGGACAACTTACACCGTGTGTTCCAGCTGCTTTTATTGAAAGATTTGTTGACACTGAGGGTGGCCCACAGTGGATCAGGGCCTTAAGTTTGTACCACAGTGGATTTACGCAGGATTTCACTCAGAACTTCCTAAGGAAGTCTGAGTTGGGGTGGGGGGGGCTTTGGGCTGGCCAGGCTGGAATGATCCCCAAGGACCAGGCCTGGGCATGGTTCCGTGGGGCCAGCTGGCAGTGAGAGTGTGGTCAGTCCCTGTTGCAGAGATTTGATTGGCAGCAAACGATGGATACGTGAGGACCCAAGCCCAAGCTGGCAACATCAGGGCAGCCGCTGTAGCACATCTTCGTCACCAGAGGCAAGTCTGTGAAGCTGATGGGAGCTCCTAAGGGATGAGAGAGACCGTGGTGCTTTCTGAATCCCTGAGATGCCCAAACCTCTACCACATTCGCCATTGTGCTGAGTGTCACCCCCTGGGCACCAATAGCCCCTGCCAGGCCCCTGCCCACCCCCTGCCCCAGTCAGGGACTGCCAGACATCTTTCCACTCTGTTTCATGTCAGTTGACCACCACATTGACTTTGGGCTCTGCCTGCCCAGTGAGCCAGCTCTCTGTTCAAGAAGGGAGTGTCCAGCCCACCCCTCCCACCACACTCACGGGTGCCAATGATGACGCAGTGGGTGGAGCTCCTTGGGCATCTGGACGGGTGGGAACATCCTCCAAACCCCTTGCAGATGTGACACTGCATGCCCTGTGTTGTAGCTATAGGCAGACAGAGACAGGGGCAGCCAGTGAGCAACTCCCGCAGAGGATGACACCCGCTCTTGTACCCAACACTCTGCTTCCATCCTCCACCAGCCCCAGGGCTCTGTAGCCCAGCTTCCCAGCCCTCATCTGTGGTGCAAAGCCCCTCTGGAAGGAGGGAGAAGTGAAACCCTGGTGCTCAGCCTATTACTGTGAGAGATACAAGTGACCATGTTGGAACCAGCTGGCCTGTGTCCCTCTGCTCAGGACACCAAGGGCTGGATGGAGCAGAGGTGAGAGCTCCTAGGGGAGAGGAATGCAGGTCCAGGCTCCTGAAGACCGGGGTGGGGGAGGAATGGGGATCTGAGACTGAGACTTTAACCACACTCCCCTCCAGGGACCTGAGAAAGGTCATTTATACCTCTTGGTATAAATGTTCCATGGGTGGTGTTGGTGGGGCCTTTACCACGCATGGCCAGGCAGAAGGAAGGTGGGAGTCCACGGAGCTCTGTTTGCCACCCTGACAAATGGTGCATCACTATTCTTGCATCCAGCCCAGGGGTTGCCCATCAGGAAAGTGGCCTACCACACTCTCTCATGCTTCCTTTGGAGTTCCTCATCTGTCTCCCTGCCCTTTCCCTCTGCATCTTTCTGGTGCTTCCTTAAGCTCCCTTCTCTGGATTCCCTAACCCCACACCCAGCCCTGGGTACCCTCCAGCACCGTGCTGCTGCAGGTTTCCCTGGGCGAGTCCAGAGCTGACGCTGAGCGGGGAAGTTCCTGGTCCTTGCCCCCTCCTACCTGGGCCACCGAGTAGCCAGGGAGAGTAGAGATCCCCCTGGGACTCCTACAGCCACATTTCTACCAGACCTCACAGGGAAGTATGCCGGTCAGTTCTGGCCGGTCTCAAAGGCCAGTCCGTCATCCTATACACCATGGAGCAGGTGACAGACAGGAAGTCCATACCATAGCAAGGTCCCCACCACCTGCCTTGACTGTTCACCACCCCTGCAGAGCAAGCTGAGACCTTGCCAGGGACACAAAAGGTAGCAACAAAAGCCCCCAAGCCTGCTACGGCCCCATGGATCTTAAAGACACTGAACAGACTGTTCACCAGATAGGGAGGGACTTAGACAGCAGCTGACTGGGACACCAAAGGAACAGGCAAAGCGCTGGGGAGAATTGGACTGGTACTGCCTCTTGTTCTTCTTCCTCTCCATGTCTCCTAACTTTGTCCAGGCTCATCTTTCCATCATCCATGTAGCACAAGCTAGCTCAGAGGCCATGCCAGGGAACCTCCTTTGATGTACATGCTGGCCTTGTTATTTTCATGATTAACACTATCTCCACACTCTTATTCACTGGGGTTCTGGAGAGGAATGGGGATCCCTTCCCATTCCCAGTGTCCCCAAGTATCCATCACGCTGCATCCTCCTGCACTGATGAGTCCCAGGAGTAAGTGAATGAATCAATGATTTCTAGGAGTTGGGGCAAGAGCTGGGTCATTAAGAGAAAGAATAACTGCCCCTCTTGGGTTGTGTGTGTGTGTGTGTGTGTGTGTGTGTGTGTGTGTGTGTGTGTGCTTGTCAAGGAGGCCAGGCAGGTTTAGCTCTCAGAAAGAAATTGGTTCTTGGATGCAGTGATAGGTCATGGGGACAGACCCCGGGATGGTACTTGCTTAGGGAGAAAAAGGACTAGCTGGGCAGTGGTGGTGTACACCTTCAATCCCAGCACCCGGGAGGCAGAGGCAAATGAATTTCTGTGAGTTCGAGGCCAGTCTTGTCTACAGAGTGAGTTCCAGGACAGGTTCTAAAGCTACACAGAGAAATATGGTCTCGAAAGAAAGAAAGAAAGAAAGAAAGAAAGAAAGAAAGAAAGAAAGAAAGAAAGAAAGAAAGAAAAGAAAGGGGAGAAAGAGAGGGCTTTGGAGAAGAGGATGCGAGGGGATGGGGTGAGCCTTGGGGGAGCAGACTCCACCATGTTCAGTCCCGCTGCAATGTTGCCCGTCCAGTTGACTCCTTCCCATCCTATTTGTTCACTCTGAGACAAGCTTAGGATGTAGCTCACCCTTCTCTGGCTGCTTCAAGCCCTGGGGAGACGGCATTGCCCCTGGATGACAGAGCAGGTGCCAGAAAAGATGTAGGACGTGGAGTATGCTGAGAGAGGCACATGGAGCCTGGCTCTCTCCAACTTCCAACTGTCCAGCCTTGAGAATTTTGTCTTGAGTGGGCAGGTATGATTTCCATAGAGGAAGGGGCAGGGAGGTCCCAGTGTAGAAAGTGGTCTCAGGCTCACAGACGCTCCTGAGATTTTCAGGTTAAGACAGAGAGGGTGACTGGCCCATGGCTGAGCATGCCCTCCGAAACCTTAGCCCTGATAGTGACAAAAACCTCTCAACTCTGAGCTCAGGACTATCAGAGATCTGGTCTCTCCTGAAGGGTTTGAGGGAACATTTGGGGGTCAGAGAATCCCCGTGAATCCCGGTCTAAGAAGGGTGAAGTACAGCCAGCGGTGTACACATAGATCTCCCACCCCATCTCAGGTGAACCCCAGGTCCTGGAGTGTTCCCACCCATGGGTGGAAACTGAGGTTTTTCTAGGTGAGGCCTCTGGGAGCTGGGGCTGGCGAGTTTAGAACATAAGTTGCTGCTGGACAACAGGGCCAACTGTTTCTTTGTTCAGGCATTGGTTGTGGTTGGATACAGGAACCAATTAGGCTCTCCTAATTGATGTCAAGACCAGGCATAGACAGTGATATTTGGAGGTGTCCCTGGGAGGCCATCAGCAAGCACTAGGGGTCAAAGCCTCTATTACTGACAAATGAAACTAGGTTATAGAAGTCTGATGGGACTGAAGTTAAGAGGATGAAGTTGCCCAAGGAAGGTGGAAGAGAGAATCTAAGCAAGGAGGTTGGGGGGGGGGGTGCATCAGGAGAGAGTGGCTGCAGACCTGTTGGAGCTCTAGGACTGGAGGAGGGAAAAGTGGCAGAGGTGTGCCATGCCTGTGTGGGTGCAGCGGTGCTGCTATGGAACTGGAGAGGCCTGGGGTGGCTTTCAAACTGAGCGGTGAGCTGAGGACTGCAGAGGGGTGCTGAGTCCAGAGAAAAGGGCTTAGGAATCTGGGAATGCCAGTGGCAGAGGACAGAGGCTGGCGGGCAGGGAGGCTCTTGGTGTCCAGCATAGGGAGAGGAAAGACGAAAGGGGTAACCCCAAGGGTGAGTGGTGGCCCAGGATGGAAGGACAGGAATAAGTCAGTGCAGTAGAGAAAGTGGCCACACCCCCAACTCACCTAGTTCCAGGCTCAAGACCACGGCCAGAAGGAACCAGAAGAGAAGCCTCATGTTCTCCGTGTTAAGGACTAGATTTACTCCTTGGCCACCCCTTATACCTGCTTGTGGATCCTGCTCCACCCTTGGCTCCCATAGCTGCTGGTTCCCAGCCCTGAGTCACTGCTACCTGGCTCAGATGGGAGCTGGCAGAGATTGCTGCTGTGTGACCTCAGGGAGCCTGGTACAATTTCGCAAGCCTTCTTCCCTCCTCTGTGGAGCAGGGATGTCCCAACCATCAGGCCCAAGGCTCTCGATAGAGGCCTTGTGCAGGCTGGACGTTCAGTGCAGGTCCACCTCACCCTGGAGCTGCTCAGAGGGCATGGCATAAGAGTAGCCCTCCCTTCCCCTCACAGGTGTGAATGGAACCAGGGCCAGGTGAAACTACGATGCCTCAGCCATGGTGGTAGGGATTTTGAGTTTCCTCATCAGCTAAATCAGGATTCGGTCCTGTCCTGTCCTGTCCTGTCCCTTCCAGGACTAAGAAACTCAGGAGAAGTATGGCTATACACATGGTCCTGGGCACAAGGGGTGAGTGTTACCTATCAAGGGATGGTACTGGCATGGCACCAAGGAAACTAAGTCCTGTGGTTTATGCCCAGTGGCAAGCAGGAGGGGGGAGCAAAGACTTTGGTGTTAAAAAGGTTCCAGGTTGGGGTAAGAGACACAAGTGACAGATAGCAGGGCAGGGGTCATCCTGCTATAGACAGGGGTATAGTCGCTTAGGACAGGCAGGAGATCCCATGTGTCTGCTCTGGCTGTCCAGGTGGCTTTATTTACTTCTGTGCTTTATGGGGCACCCAAACCTGGGGGTTGGACAGGATACTGAGAGGGGGGCTGGTGGAGTCAGACTCTCTTCCTGAGAGCTAGGTAGCAAGGAAGTGGGATCAGAAAGCAAAAATCCAGAAGGCAGAAGTAGCATGTGTATATGTGTGTCCTGTCTTTTCCTATGCAGTTCCTCAGTCTACCCCTGGGCTTGTTGGTCCATCAATGGGAACTGGCGGGTCTGCCTCTTTTCACAGAATGGAGATGACTTTCAGCAAGCTCTTGGAATCCCGTGAATACCACTCTTGCCTTGGTTGGGTCTGATATGAGGCCAGGAGCCAGGGACCTTCTGGGCCAGGAGGTCTACCTGACCAAGCCAGTCTGGGTGGGTGAGGTCTGACCTCAGAGAGAAGACAGATAGGAGAGCAAGGCAGACGCGTGTCCTTCATTTGTTTATTCATTCAGCGGGGGACATTGACACGGACCACTCGGAAGTTTAGGTACATGGGGCTTGCTAGGGGAAGGGGCCTAAAAGTGGATTTCATGACCTTGCTGGGTGAGAGCTTAGGGTTGGCAGAGACACAACCCAGGGAAGTGCCAGGAAGCATGTATCCATGCATCCTTTGGAGTGGCCTCTATGCAGGCCCCAGGCTTGGCACTGGTCCCCAAGAGTCAGCTGAGTGGCTGCTGTCACTGTCATTTCACCAGTGAGATGCCTGGAGTATGAGCCTGTGCTTGAGGAACCCAGGGCAGGCAGTGCGGCCCGATGCCATGGTACTTGCTGGAAAGTAACCACGCTCTGAAGCAAGGGGCCGCCCTACTCCCGGAAATCATTCTGGAGTTTCAGATGATGAAGATGGAGGCGGTCCTGATCCCCTTCCCCTTATCTGCTTTGGGGAAGCCAACACAGACACAGTGGCAGAGCATAACCCTCACCGCAGCGTCTCTCTGATGGGCTAGACTGGACACCTCAGTCTGTTCTTCGGCATGCTTTAGCTTCATGTGTTGGCCCGGCTTCAGCAAACCCCACAGAGGTACATAGGCTCTGTGACATCACCCTTCTACCCAGCAGCCTCTCTCCAGTGAATGCAATGCTTCCAGAACGCAATGCTTAGAGAATCACCGCCAGCCTTCCTGGACACCATCCATGTTGAGGGGCTACTGCTTACCCTAGTGTGAGCACACCCACTGCCTTGAGCCCTATCCCTGACAAAGGCAGAGTCAGCTTGTACGGCTGATGTGACTTTGTTCTTCTGTCTGCCACTCCATCCTGTGTTCCTCTCTCTGTATCCACACACAGGGCTGGGCACCCCTGGCCTACCCCCCCCCCCCCCCAGCCCCTCGAACTTCCAGTTCTGATGTTCCCTTCTAAGGCCTCAGTTTTGTAAACGTTTACGACGTTGCATTCTGGGAGTCTCTGGTTTATGAAGCCACCGTCATCCTGACAGCATGCAGCCTCAAAGACCCCCAGCTGTTGAAAGAGTTCCCATAGTGGAATAGGTTGGTACTAGGCAGATGAGGAGGCCAGGTGGCCTGGGAAAATTAAGTGCTTCACTCCTCTGTGCCTCAGTTTCTTTACCTGTCAAAGGGGAGCAGTAGTGAACCCCCAAACACACACATTTTGCATAACTGCTGTGTCATGTGCAGAGCCACCTGCAATATCACACCACCCCAGACAGGATTCAGGACAGACCATCTGGCGCTGTTCCCCTAACCTGCACCTCCCACTGGCAGACTTGGCCCTGTGTTAATTGAGCACCTTCTGGGCTCTGTGCTAAGCACCAAGGACAGGCTAGGTAGGTATACTTCCTGTAGGGGTGGGTGGCAGTGTGGACACTGTGGGGCCTGTCTAGATGCTGTTATGAGGCAGGTGAAAGAAACTGCCCCCCAAACCCTGCCACACTCTCAGCAATAGGTAATCAAGGACCTGTTCCACATCAACCCTTGTGGTGGAAGGGAGGACCTGGTCTTGGGCCTCCTCCCAGTTCTAGCCCAGGATGCCACCTTGACTGGGGACAATGAACTTGCACAAGCCGGGTAATGTTTCCCAGGCCTCACCCACTGAGTTAGGGGCCCGCCTCCTTACCAAGGGCCCTGTGGCTTCCATAGGTCAGCTGCTGCTCTCTCTCTCTCTCTCTCTCTCTCTCTCTCTCTCTCTCTCTCTCTCTCTCTGTGTGTGTGTGTGTGTGTGTGTGTGTGTTTTCTATGAAAGCTCAGGAGGGGGCAGCACTGGCTTCCTCCCAGCATCCTGCCTGGACCTCAGGGGACACCACAGCCAGTGCTGCCTTCTGGGTTTTGCAGCCACTGTGTTCATGTGCGTGTGCACTCCTCCCTCTGCTCTCCCATGAGACTCACATTCTTTCCGGGTAGTCAATGCCTCCTCATTTCTGGGCCATTTCCCACCCCATACACCTCTGTAATAAAGCTGCACAGTTCCTATTCCCGAGGATGCGGGTAGGCCCATCAGCAGGATTTTGTCTCCCATCCCCCACTGGCCTGTCCCCAGAGGAGGAAACTGAGGCAGAAAACCACATCACTTTCAGCAGCGGAGCTCAGGTCTGCCTAAGAACAGGGAGGAGGTCCCCAGGATGGGCCTCGGTGTCCTGATCCTACAGCTGGTGGTGTGAGAAAAAGCATTCAGGATGTGTGACCAGTAGGATGTGGGGATCAGTAAGACTCTCCTGGCCAGACATGGACAAGGACCAGCATCCTGACCTCTGGGCTGGGCCAGCTTCAGGGGTCTCCTCAGTGGCACATGAGTTGGGGTACTAGTCAGAGAAGAGGGTAAGGCTCCCTGGGTCAACTACACTGGCATAAAAGACAGATCAGTGTCTCCTAAATCAGGGTTGGGTTCTTCGGGATCTTGATACCCAGAAGTCTTCAGCTGACTTCACAGACAGTCACCTGGTACTTGGGCTGGCTCCCTGTGCATTTGCCTCCGCATAATTTACCGAGAGCTCAGAGGATGCAGAAGCTGCCTACAGGACCTGGGAAGCCAGCTGAAGTCTGCTTTGCTGTCCCGGTTGCCCCACCAGCTGGCTCTGACCTGCCTTTGTTCCCTTCCTGCCATGCTCAGAATAGCTCTGACCTGTAGACAGGCCAGACAAAATATAGCATGGGCAGCCTGCCCCCATGTCCCTGCCAGCCCTCAAGGCCCAGCAGTCTGTGTGAGGTCGCAGGGCCTGCTGAGCTGCTGAGGCTGGAGGGATCTTAGTGGCCTGTGGAAATGAAGCCACAGCTAGCTACCCTCAGTCCAGAGCTGCCCTGACACCAAGTCTGGCAGAATTCCTAAGAGAGCTGGAAATGACAAAAGCCTTCTTCACATGGCTTCCACCCCACACTTGCCCTGGACAGCATCTGAACTCAGCAGGAGACAGCTCCACCGAGTCTTTCTTTGCTTCTGGACAGTTCATGATCTTTTGTCCCCCTCTAGCAGGCCTATCCTCTACTGGGTAGACTGAGGCAGGGTCCTGATGCTATGAAGGTGGAATTTGGCCACTAATTCCTTCAAATCAGTGTGACTGACACCCCACCCCCACCCCAGCAAACAGCACTCTCCCAGATGCCTCTGATCCTGGGCAGAGAGATTTAGATCCACATATCAGCCTTCTGAAAATGAAAGATTATGGCCTCGGGGTGAGGTATCTGGATGCCATCAGTCCTTTTGTAGGTAGCCATGGGCTCTCGTTGCGGCTGAAGGAAGAGGGTTGGGTGGAGCGAGGGGGTGAGAGGGGACGATTTGTGTCTTTTAAGAGCTTTGCGTTTCAGTGGGTCTGCCTAGAGGAACAGAGCTTCACAGCAAGCTCCAGAAGGTGGCCAGGAGTACCGGGACCAGGGCCAAGGTCACTGGGGTAGGAAAGCCAGCTCCATTGCAGAGGTAGTACTGGCAACAGGAGGTGGCAGATGCATGCTTGGAGTAGCCATCGTACACGGTCTCAAAGCAGCTGGGTACGCACGACTTCCTCACTTTCATCCGGTACGGGGTGAAGTCTACAGGGGACAGGACACAAGGTTGCAGTGAGAGAATCAGGACCTTGGATGGCTCAGTCTCAGCTTGTAGGAGCACCAGGGCAGCTGGGGGCCTCCCTCCCTATGCTCCAGACTCACAAGTACGAGTGGTCATGCAGTAGGTGGCCATGGCCGGGCAGCGCATGGGTTTGAAGCAGTTGTCTCCGTTGTAGGCACACACGTGACACTCCAGAGCCTGGGCTGTGGGCCATGACAGGGTTCAGAAAACAGGAAGACATCCCTTTCCTGCCAAGCCAGACCCCAGCTGTCTCCACCAACCTCCCACTCCCACTAGGGCACCAGGTGAGGACAGTCAAAAGGCAGGAGAACTCTGGCCAGGCCGCCGACTTCCCACCTGCCTGTCCCACAACCGGGTCCCTCGAGCTTCCGTCCACCTTACCCACAGGCAGGCCCACTAGAACCACCAGGAGCACCGTGAGCAGGGATGTCATGATGGAGATGTGAGGACAGCGTGGGACTGAACAGCTGGTCCTGGATCCAACCCAGGCCTGGGAAGAAGCAGGGCAGGGAGGCACAGGGCAGGCTCTTGCCCAGCTTGAGTTCTTGGTCTCCTAGGGATAAAGCAACCCTGCAGGGACAATGACAGAGACCTGTAATCACAGCTGGTCTGGGGCAGGCAGAGCCTCCCAGCTCAGTGGGTGTTATTGATTTCCATTTACCTGGAGATGGGAGGAGGGAGCAGGATGTGGGGCATTCCAATAGAAGACCAAAAGCAAGCAAAAGGTGAGGGTGCGGGGAGCTAAAAAGGGGGGGGGGAGGAACTGGGCTCCTTGAATGTGGAACCCAAAGAGGATTTCACCTAAGGGAGATTTTTTTTGGGGGGGGGGAGTAATGGAAACTTGGCAAGCAGTCTCTTCCTGGCAGAGCCCAGAGTGCAGGATTCCAGAGGACTGGAATCCAGGTTTGGTCTCTTCTTGGAGTAGAGGTCCCTCTTGCATTTGCTTCCCTGCGTGGAGTCCCCCCCCCCCCCCCCCCAGGAAAGTGAGACTCTGCTGTGAGAATCCTCCACCAAAGCAGAAGGGGCCATGATGAGTGCTCAGCTCCTACCTAAAGCCTCTTCAGATGCAGGCCAGACGACGATGCTTGCCCAAGACAGAGTTCCATAGGGTGAGTCTGGTGTTTGGGACTGTTGGGGTAATGTGGACCAATATTCTCCTCCCTGCCTACGCGCGATCTGATCCCTGCTGGGGGCACTAAAATACACTCCCCGGAAGACAACCCTTCATGACCCATTTCCCTGGTGCCAGTCCAGGATTCTGAAGTCCTGAATCAGGCCAGGCCTGAGGCTCGGGTGCCTTCTGCCCCCTCTCGGGGAGCTCCGCCCGAAAGACTGCAGCAGTGTTGCTTGGGGAGGGTTCCCAGCACGGGCTGGGTGCGGGTGACCTCGCCCTTGCCCTTCACCACCACAATCCCTGTCACCATGGGAACTCACCCGTGGCCGCTCCCAGGTCCCTCCCGAGGTCTGACCGTGAATCTGGGCACACTTCGCGCAGCGTTTGCACCGCATCTCAAACCGGGTAGGCTCGGCAGCCGCAACCGACCCGCAGTGCCAGCTCATTACTGGCCCCGCCCCACTCCGCCCCTAGGACACACGCTCCGCCCCCGAGGCCGTCCAAACCCCAAGCTAACTGGTGTAGGCTCAGTCGTGAGTTCTCTGGTTAGGGCTCTAGTGAGCACAGTCTGAGCAGCCCCTGGGAATCAGAATGCTCCCACTGGCACAGATTCACAAGGACACAGTAGCGATCCTAAGGTAAGTGTACACTTCTTGGAATTCTCCTCAGGTTTCATCGAAGCTCTTTCCACTCCAACTGCCCTGCTCCCACAGACCAAACTGCTGTCTCTGGGAAGAGGTACCACCCGGACAGAGACCTCACCGCACCTCTGTCCTTACGTGGGATCCACTAGCAACACTTGCGAGCAAGTCTGAGATGTATCCCATGGCTCACAGGCTGCTCTCGCCATCAAAAGTCCACCACTGAATACGATCTTTATGTGGCTAAAACTCGTTTTATTTTTGTTCTGTTTCAAGCAGCCAAAATGTAATAGGTTTTCACAAACCCTACTTCCTCCCGCTGGCCCCCGTTTTGAGAGGAAGGCAATAAAGAAAACCTGCAGCGACAGGCGGAGTACACATGTCACTCTGCTAGTAGATTCCCACGCATGCGCAGCCGCAGGCCTTACAGCTGAGTGGCTACAAACAAGTGGCTTTAACCCCAGCCTTCCGGAGGCAGAGGCAGGAGAATTTCAGTTTGAGGTCAGCCTGGTTTACAAAGTCAGTTCCAGGACTGCTGGGGCTGTTATACAGTGAAACTGTCTCCAAAATCAAACAATCAATCAAATACCCCCCCCCCCATTAAAACAAAAACAAAAAGCTGAGACAAACAACCAATATACTCTAGTCCCCAGGAAAACACACCTGTTTTCCCAAACCTTCATCAATAAAAGACCACGTGGCGGCTGAATGAGAATGGCCCCCATAGACTCTTCTGTTTTAATATTTGGCCCCCCCCATTGGTGGAAATGTTTGGGGAGGGCTAGAAGGTGTGCTCTTGTTGGAGGAGATGTGCCACTTGGGGGAAACTTTGCAGTTTCAAAAGACTCACACCCACCATTCCCAATTAGCTCTCTCTGCCTCATGCTTGGAGATCAAGGTGGAGCTGTTCCTGCTG
This sequence comes from Microtus pennsylvanicus, assembly GCF_037038515.1. Classification (NCBI taxonomy): domain Eukaryota; kingdom Metazoa; phylum Chordata; class Mammalia; order Rodentia; family Cricetidae; genus Microtus; species Microtus pennsylvanicus. The sequence continues at coordinate 3,639,086 of NC_134580.1, forward strand.
CCTTTGCTCCATCACTCACGGACTCTAACCTTCTGAAACTGTAAGACAAATTAAACACTTTCTTTTGCAAGCTGCCTTGGTCATGGTGTTTTGTTGCAACAATGAAACAATAACCAAGACAGTCCATATTCTGAGCCATCCAATAAATCTCAATACAAACACGTGCAAGGATTGAAACCAAACAGTACTTTTCTCGGATGGCAATGCACTTGGAAATCTGTAGCATGGTGGGGCTAGCCAGATTCAGTGAGTAACAGCCCTTACTATGCAAGCTTGGCACGCAAGTTTGATTCCTGGAACCCACTGTGGAGAGAGAGAGACCAACTCATGAAAGTTGTCCTTTGATACTTCTGCTGTAGTGTGTGTGTGCTTGCACTACCCCCCCAATATAACAACAACAACAACAACAACAATAATAATGTTTAAAGTAATCAGCGAAATATTTAAAAATATACAGAGGCTGGGTAACAACACAATTTTAAATAACCCATAGGCAAAGGTGGCATCAACCAGGGAGTCAGACACTATTCCTGGCAGATGGTGAAGACACAGCACATAAAGGCAACTGATGCAGTTACAGCCGGTTCAGGAGGGAGATTCCACAGAAGTGCTGTTTTAGGAGGAAGAATTTTAGGAGGTCCCCAAAGAGGAACTGAATTTCCATCTTCAGAAACTAGAACAAAAGAGCAAATCAGACCTAAAGGAGGCAAAATACAGCAAAAACAGGAGCAGAGCAGGAGAGGCAGCTCAGCGGGTGAGTGCTCACCGTGCAAGCCCAAGCCCGAGGACCTGAGTTAGATCCTAGCATCCTGGAAAGTCAGGCTAAACACTGGGGATGCTGATCTGGGCTGGCACACTATTAGAGCAGAAGGCGCTGTCCGAAGAAATGCTACTCTGAGGAGATGCTTGGAGAGGCACAAACTTCAGTATTTAATGAAACAAAATGGGATCTGTTGCTCAGAAAATAAGTGCATAAAAGCTGGGCTAGGTGGTGTCTGCTTGAGATCACAGTGCTGGGAAGGTGAAGGCTGGAGGACACTGGGGTTCCCTGGCCAGCCAGTCTGGCCAAATCTGTGAGCTCCGCTTTCTGGTGAGAGATATTGTGTCAAAAAGTAAATAAAGAAAAGACAGGAAAAGAAAAATAAGATAGAGAGTGATGGGAAGACACTCACCATCATCGTCTGGTCTGCATATGCACACACAAATACACACAAAAACACACACACACAAGCACACATGCACACATAAACACACACATGCGCATACAAACACACATGTCCACACATAAACACACACAAATACACATGTCTACACACAAACATCGACACACACACACCTCACAAAACACACATGCATACAAACATACATGTACACAAACACACACACAAACACACATACATACACAAACATACACACATACAAACACAGTCCACACACAAACATACATGTCTATACACAAACACACATGCACACAAACACACTTATGCATACATGCATACATAATAAAAGCCAAAAAGGGAAGATATCAATGAAATAGAAAAATCAAAACGGTAAGAGAATTGATCAGTTCTATGAGAATACCCAGGAGGGGCACCATATCAGCCCCTTTTGGTCCATGGCCAGACCAGAGAAAACTTGTCAGAAGCCGGACCCAGGTGACTGACTAGTGGAATGGGCAATAGGCAGCCCTACGTCCTCTGTAAGAAATGGGCAACGAGGCTATGGGCACACTCTTTGGGACGGCGAGGACAATAGATGTTCTGGGTAGGCTGGCCCTCTCAGAAGACATGATCAGCTGTTTTTTGAAGTTCCCTAACCACTCTTCGGAAGTTGTGCTTGGTTGCATGGTATCTTAGTTAGGGTTTCTATTGCTGTGATGAGACACCATGACCACAGCAATCCTTATAAAGGAAAACATTTAATTGGATGACGTACAGTTTCAGAGATTTAGTCTATTATCATCATGGCAGAACATGGCAGTGCAGGCAGACATGGAGCTGGAGAAGGAGCTGAAGAATGGAGAAGGACTTACATCTTGATCCAAAGGCAACAGGAAGTGCACTGAGACACTGGGTGTGTTTTGAGCATATATGAGCTCTCAAAGCCTACCTCCACAGTGACGCACCTCCTCCAACAAGGCTGTATCTACTCCAACAAAGCCACACTTCCTAATAGTGCCACTCACTATGAGCTTATGGGGGCAATTCCATTTCAACTACCACACATGGTGTGTCTTTGGCTAAAGCAAAGGGAATAGTGTCTCTCCCTGTCCTAGGTAGGTCAGGGATAGGCCCAGAGCATTTCATGGGGTTGTTGTTTTGCGTGTCTGATAGTGTGCAGAGTTGTCAGATTCTGCTGCTCCTGGGCACCGTCTACCGCTGCCTCCAGCTAGGTCACCACTGGGGCCCCTCTAACCCCTGCTATTGTCTTTGTCACTACCTTACCGCATTGTTGTGCAGGTCTTGGGACTGGACTTCTGCAGGAGGAACCCCAGGAATGAGGGGCAGTTCTGCTGTCTTACTACCGGCCCCTGGAAGTCTGTCCACACACACAGCTGGAGAGGACTCCCATCTTTGCATACCCTGCCATGGGCTGTGACCAGGTGAGTCCTGGTCAGTGGGGGGTGAAGCTGTGTTAGGTCTAGGAGTAACAGAGAAGCTGTCCAGAAGAGTGATACAGGGGCAGCCCGGGAGCTGGGTCTGAGATGCCTATAGACTGCCGGTTAGAAGGCAGCTGGGCTCGGAGACTCAGCTGTTGTCAGCTTTTCTGTGGCATCTTGCCAGTCTCCAATGCTGCTGTGTCCCACGGGAAGCCTGAAGTTCCTGATATGTGCAGGCTGCCCACTTCCCAGGATTTTCCCGGAGCCTGTACACATTTCACTCCGCTCTTAGACGGTGGGTTTTGTAGCCTCTTCCCCCAAATAGAAACATGGAGGACGGAGGCTTTGTTGAGATGTACAGGAAGTTCACAAGGCTCAAGAAGTAAATAAAACTTCTTAGTCTCAGGAACTCCCTGAAAGCTCAGTAAGATTCATCAGCCCCCCGCCGACCCCCGCCAAGCTTCTACAGGCTGGAGATAGGAGACTTTCTCACCTGTAAGTGTACCCTGAGGATGCAGCTCTTAGGAGCTGTCACCCAGGTTGGGATGTGCGTTTTAGCTGTGACCGCATTTGAGTCACCCACGCTGTTTTGAGGCACCCTTCAGACACCCTCCTGTACGCAGCCAACTCGCTGTAAACTCGCTGGACTTGGGTGCAATTGTTGTTTGGCTACCAGTGCAATGTCTGGGGTTCGTGTCTCACTGTCTCATCAGGAAAGGACATGCAACAGCTGTCCTTCACTTGTCAACTGTGGGAAGCCATCACAGACCCGGTTGGTGAGACCATCTCTTTCTATCCCTGGGACTTCCTGATTTCTCCGGTGGGGTCGCATCCCTTCCTGACTCCAGGCAGGGCTTTGTCCCTTCCCCTTCCTCAAGGTACCTCCAAGGATGTCAGGGGTCTCCACCAATAGCGTTTCTATACCTGGCCTGATGGGGAGTCCTTAGTCACTTCCCTGCTCCCAGACTATTTCCACACTTGGAAACGGCTAGGGTTTCGGGTTAAATTCTCCTAACCGCCTTCTCTGTCTGACTCCCACATACAGCTGGCTTTCTATGCCCAAGGCACTTCGGGACAACTGTAGAGAGGAGGCAGGAAGTGTTGCAGATGGAACAGGAATAGCCTGAGCAAAGAATTCCCTCTCGACAGGTGTCTTCCGCTGCCTGACTTACTGGCCACTAGGAGGCGCGCCAGGCCTGCCTGACTTACTGGCCACTAGGAGGCGCGCCGGCACCAGGTTTGGCGCTCAGCTCCAGGAAATGCGGCCCTAGGGAACAGCATCCTACCCAGCAGGTATCACCCGTGGTTCCAGGAAAGCTTCCTGATTTCTGGGGTTGGAGGATGTTCCTCTTTGCCTTTCCCTCCACCTCTCTTCCTCACGGTGGATGAATGTCCTGCAATGTCTGGTAGACAGGGTCGTGGCTCTCCAGCAAACCTGCCTCCATTACAAGCGGCGGTGACTGGATGTGGGAGTCTGTGTAAAAAACCCAGGCTCAGCAGGTCCAGCACCTTGTTCCAAGTGGGGAACCCAGAAGTAGCAGGGCTCAACCCAGACCAACAAGCACCTTCCCAGATGTTGAGGCTTGGTTTAGGGAGCCTGCGTTGTTGTGCCCAAGTTGACAACCCTAAAGAGATCACTGGAATCCAGTCAAGTCCAGAATGCAAAAGCAAGGTTTATTTCTTTTGCCAGCGAGCTGGGAGCTGTCCACTACATGCGACTCAGAGCAGTAGGAAGAGCTCCCACTCCTCATTTGGGGTTGACATATAGAGACAAAAGCTGCAAGCCAGGTTTACTCAGAGTCAAGGGGGTTGATTTTGCTGAGTGCCAGAAATAGTTGGTTTTTCCGGTTAACTCCTATGATGCAGTAAAGAGCTTAAAGCATGTGTCTTAACCAGCTCCTAACCAAGCAAAGCTTTTTAAAAATTTCCATGGCTTTACAGCGTCACACTCCCCCTCTCACAACCCTCTCTAGGAAGCAGGGTGGTGAGGATGCTTTAAGACTCAGGGTGTAGGTGCATGATGGGAAGAGGGACCCTCACCATCCCTCTGCCATCTGCAAAGGGCAGGGTTTGCCACACTGGCCTGCCAGGGTGATAACCTGTATCCCCCCACTCCCCATGTGGGCTTGCAGGGTAGTGGTTGCAGTGGAATGGGCTAGTCTGCTTGTGTGGATATCTGCTAAATACCTCTCCCTCATTCAACCTCAGCCTCACCACACTCAGGAATTGCCCAAATCCAAGTAGCATACAGGAGCCTAGGCAGCAGCAGAAACCCATTGCATGGGATGGGAAATCAGGCAATGAGCTTTCTTAAGGTCCCTAGGGCTGTGCTCTGCTTAGGCCCCTCCTAGATGGCCTCTCTTAGCTTATACTGAGTCACACCTCCCGCTCCAGCATAAACATCCGGATAGGTTGCAATAGAGCAGCACTCCTAAGGAATGAGGTCATCCTGGTAGCTAGGCTCACCTTGGACCCTGGCTGTGTGCAGTGCCCTCACAACTCGAAGACTGGGGTCTCTTTACAGCCTTGGGGAAGTAGAATCTCCGAGTTGGGGTCTGGGCACAGTGTCCTTCCTCCCTACATGGGACTTGGGGAGAGTCTGCCCCTTCCAGGATGGAGGTGTCTTTCAGATCAGGTCCTAGGCGCTACTCCATGCTGCCGAGGCTTGTCCAGGGAGCCATGTGCAAGAGGCTCCACTGTCACTTACCACTCCACACAGCCACAGTGTTTTTTAGGTCATTTATTTCCATGTAGAAGTTCAAGTAGAAAAATAAATGGCATGAGTACAAAATCAGAGGGGATGGTGTTATGTCTGTCCCCCATCTCCCATGCTGGGGAGCAGGGCAAATCTTCCTGTTCTGGGGCAGGCACTGTGTTAGGTCATCAGCTCTTGGTGCCCTCCAGGACCCAGCCTCCACCCAGCCTTTAAGGGCAGTCCCCAGCCTTAGCATCTGGCTCCTCCATCATGGCCAAGGAGGAAGCAAGGCATGAGAACCCTGGGAAGCAGAAAAGGAGGGACAGGGAAAATGCCAAGCGGCACGTTACAGGCTGAGAGCCATAAGAACGAGGAGGCCCAGGCTCATTGCCAGGCCCAGGGTGGCACTGCTAAACGGGGCACGTACAGATGCAGCGCTGTACAGCTTCCCGTTGCACAGGTCGCCCTGGCAGCAATGTACGGCCCAGGAACCGCTGCTGATCTGGCCCTGCTGGCTGTGGTTGGAAACGCACGAGTCTGCACATTCTTTCTTCACCAGGTTCCCAGACAGAGTGTTCACTGCACACAGGAGGGGAAAGGGCGTCAGGCCTGGCTTACCACGCACCCTGGCTCCCACAGAACATCCTCCGCTAAACACCGCCGTCATCAGCGTGACTGACCCATTCCCAGTGTCAAGCCTGCTGCTCATTCCCAGTATCAAGGGCTGCTCTCTTGGCCCTGAGAGCTCTGGACCACGACTCACCTGTGGTGGCAGTTTTACAAAACTGGGAGCTGGCTGGGCAGGTCTGAGGCTTCATACAGTTGGTGCTGCTGCTGCACACATAACATTGGAGCGCCCAGGCTGGAGGGTGAAAGGTCAGAGAGTCAAGTAAAGGCCTTTGCTATGACGGAGCCTTCTGTCATTTTTCACCCCAACTCCTGCCCTAGAACCCACAAAGCTCACGTCTTGTGTTTAGCTCAGAGGGTGTCTGGATATCCCTTGGAGCCCTAGAGAGGGTGTTCTATCCTATGCCGCCTCTGGGAAGAGGTGAAGAAGCAGAGTGGGTGCAAAGTGGAGGGTGCCCTTCTCTGAGGACCTTGGGATGTTCCTGGTCTTTGCTAAGGATGCATCTGTCCCCATCCCAATTCCTGAAGAGCCTGGAGGAAGAGGGACTTGGCCGCCCCAGGACTGGCCAGGACAGCTGTGAGGTGGGGATGGTGGTAGGGGAAACCTCTTGAACAATTCCAGCCCTCCTTCCTCTCAAAGCACACCCAGTTCTAAGGGTTGGTGCTAAAATTCCCTGATTCTGAAAGATTATATTTTTATGATTCCATTGAGTTAAGGTATTAAAGTCATTTGTTTTAAAGAGATAAGCATCCCTTAATGTCAGTGTTCTCTAAGCCTAAATTCTAGTTTGTAGTATTTGATGACCTCCTGTCGGTCACCCAACCCTTCCCAGTCCCTAAGTCCAGTCTCTTACCTGGGCTAGTGGCCACAGCCAAGGCAAGGAGGAGTAGCAGAGCCGTCTTCATCCTAAGCATCATCTGGAAGCAGTGGGGGCTCTTTCTCTCCCTAGACCTTATAGATGGGGCAGGAGCTGTGGGAGGAGTTTAGGGCATGTCAGATAGCAGCATGCAAATCAGAGTTCACCCCACCCTTTCTGGCCCATGCCCAGCACAGCAGCTCAGAACAGGCCTGGCTCCTGCAACTTGGAGGGACTGAGGTTCCTAGCCCTCACATCGGGGAGCCTCCTTGAGCAGGGTTGGCTATAGGCTGTCTGGTTCCTGCTCCAGTCACCAGATGTTGTTGGGTCTCCATCTCTCCCAGTGTTGTCTCCCAGTTTCCTTATTGATTACCTGCCTCTTCCTGGGTCACGTGGTTGTGGACTTTCCACTTCTGTCTGTTATTCTTGCTACCTACCATTGGGTAGTTCCTCCAGCTAAGGTACTGGTTATCTGGATACCCACAGGTTAGAAGGCCCAGAGGTTATGTTCCTCTCTGCTCTGAGCTCAGTGCTGGCCTGACCCAGTGGGACCTTGGAGAAAGGAACCCCAAGGAAGCAAATAGTCCTTGATGAAGATGTGAAGGCGATTTGGGGCAGGGAGAGGGAAGCAGGGGGGGTGTCTGTGTGTGTACCAGGTATGGCCAGGTTAGGGCTATGAAGACCCTAGACCTTGGAAGCTTGGCCATCCCAGGAAACTGGGTAGGGACAGGATAGGACAGGATCAACTGAGGAGCAGCAAGCTGTGGGGGCATCTCATTGCTGCAGAGATAGTTTTCCTCCACTTCTCTCTTCCTCTGCTTGGGGCTCAGGTCCTATTCCCATCAAGTCCCCAACTGCTTCCCTCATACAATGGTAATAAGAACACCGCCCACTGTGTAACTATTGCTCTGCCTCTCGGCCTTGCTCCCCTGTGGCTGAGAGCTCCCCAGGGCCCTAGGCAGGTGCTGATAATGGTCCCCATCATGCTCTCCGAGCCCCACTTTTGCTCTCTTGGCATGCATAGGAGACATTTTTGGCCCCGTGATTCTAGTTCTTAGCAGAAAGGTAACTGTCTTCTAACTGCTAGTTCTGTCTACTCATCTGGAGGTAGTGTGAGTGGGTCCTATAGAGTACTCCTGCCCCTGTCCTGGGGGTCCAGGCTATCAGCAATGGGGTAGGCACAGACAGAGGTCAGGCCTGGGCCTGTCCTGCCTGGGCCTGTCCCGCCTGTATCCATGCAAAACAGATGGACAAGCACCAACAAGGATGGGCAGGTCAGGGCCTGCTTCAGGGAGGGTTGGTCTGAGCCAAGGCTGAGGTTCTTAGAGCCCTAAAGACTTTAGATCAGGCAGATCTGGACTCAAGAGCCTTGGGCCCCACTCTCTGCTTTTCCCTGGGCTAGCTCGCTCCTGAGCTGAATCAAGTAGGATAAAGCTAGGACCGAACGAAGTGCCCTGGGGACTTCCATGTGGTTCTTCTCAAAAGGATTTTTGGACTTGACAGTGTTGTGTTGACCTAATTAATCTTTGTCAATAAAAAAGTCAGGAGTCAAATATTGGGGTAAGAACCTGAAAGATCAGAGAACAGGGAGCAGCTGCCAGTTGCTTCCTACCTCTCTCCTGCCTATGTCCAGAAGGGCCAAGATCCTTTCTCAGCTTTGCCTCACCACTTCCTGCCTCTTCTCTGTCTACAGTTCTCCAAACCTCAATGGTTAATTTGGTCTGCTAGTGGCTGGCCCCGCTCTCTGACTCCAAGCAAGCTTTATTTGTCAGAACACATTCAAAACATCATACACGGCAGGGTGTGGAATCTGGGAGGGCCTTGGGTAGGAGCCCCTGAAGAAGGCGCTTCTCTATCCCACGCTGTCCTCTGTTTTGCTTAGGGCAGCAGGAATGTCACAGGAAAGGCCCACACAGCTCTGGGGCCTCCCTGAATACATCAGACTCAGGGAGAATGGGTGGGTGGAGGGAAGGGAGTGTGATTTCAAGCCCTGAGAACAGAACTTAGGTCTCCATGACAGGGTGGTGACGGTGGAGTTGGCAGGTGGAGAAAGATGACTCATTTGGGAAAGGCATGGAAACCGCTGGGAAAAACAGGTTGAGAACTTCTTACGGGCTTGATGGAATTGTGGGGTCTGGGAATGAAGGGCAGAACAGAAGTGGGGGTCTGGGCCTGAGACTGAGAACAGAGAATGCTAGGCTTCACACTCACACCCAGGGTAGGAGGAGGCATCTGCCTGCTGGCATGCCCCCAGGGACCTCAGGCTTCGTGATGGCCATAGATCTTGGAGCTGGAGGCCGTAGGTGAGGTCCATGGTGGGGTCTATGGTGAGGTCCACCGTGGGAAAGGCCTTTGTCCTTGGCAGGATTGCTAGGAAGATGCGTTTTACCTATTCCCATCTGGGTCCCAAGCAGGAGTGTAAAACAGCCACACACTGAATTTACCCTCACGAGAGAGTGTGATTCTGGTGACAGGACTTCTTGGGGATCCTGGGGGGGCAGTCAGCAAGGGTCCTGTTGGAGGTGGCCAGGCTAGGCTTAGAGGCAATTCAAAATGGAGTGGGCTCAGGAGCTATTGTGTCCCTTCCATCTGCCTTTTGCACCTCTTCGTATGCCAATAGCCACTGCTCAGAGAGCACGGGCCCTCCCAGTCCTTGTTCGTAGCTCCTGGGACTGTGCTTGGGACATGACCTCTACCTTTGAGAGGCTGGCAGAAGAATACTGCCCAGAAAGTGGAATGAAGGGGACACAGGGCGGAGAATGTTAGCACTCTCTGGCCTGCCCACTCCCTGACCTCAGCAGGCTGGCCAGGAAGCTGAGGGACAAGCCTGGACCTCTGTCTGGAGCAGAGGTCTCGCTGCTCATGTCCCTCCCCTTGCATTCATGTCTGTGATACAGAGATCGTGAGAGTGTGAGCCACCCAGAACGAAGGCATATGGGTGAGCACAGACCCAGTGTGATACCACAGCCCTGGGCCCTTTTCTGGCCTGAAAGGGCACTCTGTAGACAGGTAGGATCCCTTGGTTGAAAGTGTCCAAACACCTTGAGGTATAAGGTCAGGCACACCCCAGTTCCCCCAAAGCCTCCCTGTACTTCTAAGCATTTCACTCACTACTGTACCCCAGCCACTACTGGGATAAGGGACACTGAGGGAGGGGAGAGACAGGGCCTGTGCCACAGACTGGCAGGAAAGAGGGACACAGATAAGCACTGCATGAGTGTGACAGCTAGGGAGGCTGCTGGGCACTGGGGCACTATAGGACGACTCACCTAGGTAGATCTGTGTAAGGTGGGACTTGAGGGTAGGCGACAATCAGTTGGTGGAGAAGACACCAGGCAAGGCCAGCAGAGCCTCGGCTTCCCATGCCACACCCTGGTTCTGTCTCCTTTTCTGCAAGGCCAGGTAAATGTTCTGTGAGTCAGGCAATGGAGAGAGGGTTGTTTTCCTGGGGCCTGTTCTGTCTGTAATCACACAGGTTGAGCCTCAGATGACACAGAATGGGTAGAACCTTGCTCAGCATCACTCAGGAAGAGGAGCCATAGCTGGGCCTGGCCTCTGGGGCTGGGGCTCTTCCTCCACACCCCTTTCTTCTAGCACATGGAGCCTCAAATATAGACATGGGCATTGCTCATCTGCTGTCTGGCACCTGGCATAGCCCTGCGACACCTTAAATTATTTTCTGGGACCCTGGCTATCAGCAGCAATTCTCTAAAAGCACCTTCTCCCGTCATCCATCTCTCAAGCATCCACTCATGACCCATTCATGTATCTATGTACTCATTCACTCACCCACACATTTGTCCATCACCTGTTTATTATCTATCCACTCACCATACGCCATTCTATCATCTGTCTACCCTGTCCGTCCATCCATCCATCATCCATCCATCCATCCTATCGTCCGCCTATCCACATATGCATCCATTCTATACACAGCCACTTATTCTCCCATCTTATCATCCATCGATCCATCCATCCACTCATTCATCCACCCGTCTTTTACCAACCTATCAAACTATCCATTTATCCACTCTTCCATCCACTTATCCTTCTATGTATCTACTTGTCCATCAGTCCACTTACCTATTCACCCATCCATCCATTCACTCATCCACCTATTTTCTACATACCCATCTGTCCATCCATCCATCTATACACACATACATATTACATACATGCATACATACATCCTACAAATACGACTTGCAGAGCACCAGCCATGCATACAAAGGCAGAGCTTTGATGTGATTTTCAGGACACTGAATTTTGAGACATCAAGTATGAACAAGGCCCATGAAGACATATAGATCAGGGCAGCCAGCGAAGTGATGGAGGCTATGCTAGACTGCGTGGTCCAGGAAGATACAGTGGGCCAGATTTTGTTAACAGTGGGGGAGAGATGTGATGAGTTCAGCTGTAGATTAAGGGAGTTACTCATAACTCCAGGATGGGTGTTTACACTGAGTGCTTGCCAGTTTCTCACCTGCACTCCCAACCTCAGGGTGAGCTCTTGATGATCCCTGGGACACTCCCAGAGCCTTTGAGTGAGTTCCTACCCCCCCACAAACCCCTCCTCTATGACTCAGTGTAGACTTACTCTCAGCGGAGTCCCACAAGGACCTTGGAAGTGAGGTCTCCACCTGTCCCAGGAAAGGGCTACTTGATCTGCAACATCTGTGCCCTCCAGACCTTGTCCCTAGCCTGTGATCTCCACTGATGTGTTCTGCTATTGGGAGACTAGAAGCTACCCTGAGAAGAGAAAGCTGACATCGCCAAGGGTGGGCGTTTCAGTTGGCAAGGCTGAGGGTGGCAGCTCAGGGGCCTGTGACACACAGGTAACTTGGGGGAATGGCAGAGGACTTGGGGAGAGAATCTCCAGTCTTCCCCTAGAGGGAAAGGGATGCCTCACCACACTGCTGACCTATTGACCTGTCTGCCATCAGTGCTACCCTTGGAGCAGATGGCTGTCCTCAGGCAGCATGACTGGGGTAGAAGGCTAGCCTCCACTCCTTCATCCTCAGGTGGTGGAGGCTGGATCAGGAGGCTCAACCAGGTGCCCTTAAGGACTCTACTTCAGTGCCGGATCCAGGGCAAGGGATGTGCTGTGTGGGGGGAGTTTGCATGGTGCTGTAGCCTTCTCAGGGTGTGGGGACAGCCCCTGGGCAGGGAGGGGAGTCCTAAGCTGCCCTGCCAGGGAGCTGCACCAGTACAATCTTAATTGCTTAAGAGATTAAGAGGCGTGTTGTCTGTACCCACAGTTACCTAACAGCGAGGAAAGGCTAGGTCCTTGGGGTGCAGAGAGGCCAGTGCCCAGAGTGGAGGATGCATCATGCAAGGTCAGATGGCCAGCTAGACAGATGCAAAGGACGCAGACAGCACTGCCTTCATTCCAGAACTCTCCATTAGATGTCACAATGAATTTAACCCCAGAGCTGGCTTTCCATTTCTGGCTCTACTACAAGCCCTGGGGAGCTCTAACTGCTTCTTCCCCACCCCAGCCTCTGTTGCGTTGGAGAGCCAACGCTTCCACAGTGCCAACAGGGACACTCCCTGTGTGCGTCAATCCTCTATCTACTCCATCTCCAGACCCTGAAACTCCTACCCGACTGTCATTACCTTCCCTCCAAGCCCATGTCTCCCAAGTTGGAGGGCTGTGGCTACATCCTCAGCTCCATCTTTCCCTCACTTCTTTCCTAGAGCCAAGGCCCTGGCCCTAGGCATTGCTGGATGGAGTCCCTCTCCTGCTGACCTAGTGTTCCCAGGTCAGTCTCCCTTACCCTGCCCATGAATACCACCTGGGCTTCTCACCCCACTTTCCACTGACCCTTTCCAGGGGCTCCACCTCCTCTGCTCCTGCGGGCCCTTCAAGCCTTTTCCGAGCCTTGCACGTCACTGTGGACCAGGAACTCTGGTGCTTTCCCACAGCAGTCCGGATCACTCTGTCCCTGAAGGCCTGTTCCTCCCTCTGCTTTAGCAACTCCTGACATGGATTTGTAGTTCTGATGGCAGTCAGTTGCCATCTATTGCCACAGGGCAGGGATGAGTCTGCTGTCACTGAGGGATCCAAATGTAGCAGGGGGCCTGTTTTCACGAGGCTCCCCAAGTGTGCTGGCTCGAGACCCGTGGGCGCTCTGAGGAGTGGAGGGAGCTCAGGTTGCCTACACCGTCTACCTCCTTGGGAGTCATAAAGGTTGGTTGGGGAACTCCAGAAAGTTCTGTACACAACCACTTCCTCCTCTGAGACCAAGAAGGGTTCTTAGCTGGTAAGAACCTGTTCCCCTGCCCTGCCCAGCTTTGGAAAGCAGAACCCTGGGATGAGGCACTAACAGCCACACAGCAGGGACTGGCTGCCACGAAGGGTGAGACCCATCTAGTTAGACTGTGGGAAAGCTGGTCAAACAGGAGAGAGCCCCAGGTTTCTCGACAGCTGCCTCTTATAATTCCAGATCTCCAGACTCCATAGAAGTGTACTGGCCACGCAAGGAAGGCACACTGAGAGGTTCAGAGGATGAGGTGTGCTCTGATTCAGGGGGACCTTGCTCAGCATCCTCAGCTCACCCGGTGTATCATCCTTCCCCACCTTTCCTGTATTCCACAGCATCAGGTGTGTGATAAGGTGGGGGTCTCTCTCCACCGCCCTAGCTTGCTGTTCTTCACAACATTGCCCAGCACACACTTCTGACGTGGCCAGTCTTGGAGGGCACGTGAAGCAGGGAAGTTGAGTCTAAACACTAGGGGACTGTGACTCCATGGAGCTAGGTGTCTTCTGGGATGTGTAAAGACACACAGGGTGGCAGAGGGGCTCTGGAGGTAAGCGGGAGGTAACAAGCAGGGAATGGGTAGATGTGTCCTGGCTGGTGGCCTAGGGATGCAGCAGGCGAGGAAAGGGAGGCTGAGCTCTGTTTCTGAATTATGGATGCAGTGTGATCAGATGGGCCCTGGCCCTAGACATTGCTGGGTGGAGTCCCTCTCCTGCTGACCAAGTGCTCTTAGTGCCAAGGCCAGTCCCCCTTACTCTGCCCAGGAAGACCGCCTGGGCTGCTCACCTCACTTTCCACTGACCCTTTCCAGGGGCTCCACTTTCTCTGCTCTGCAGGCCCAGCAAGCCACTTCCAAGCCTTGAGTGTGCTATGTCGCTGTGGCTGCCCTGACCTTCTTACCATAATGAACTAGACCTTGAGCTGCGAACCAAATTAAACTCTTTCTCTGGCTTCTCTTGTCAGGGCAGTTTATTGCAGTGATGGGAGAAAACCAGCAGGGGGCGGGGAACAAAACTCTCCTGAGATGAAGGGCTCTGGCTTCACCCTTCAAGAAGAGCCCCTGGAGAGACGTGGTATTGGGTGGCCTCAGAGTTGTGATGATTGTCCATAGAATGAGGGTTTCCCGTGCCACCAACCAGGGGTATGGACTTGTGGGGTCCTGGGGTTACAGGGAAGGGTGTGAGCATCTTGCGACATCACAGCTCAGAAGGGCTCTCAGGGACCCCTGTGAGTCTTCCCCATTTGGGGTGTGGTAGAAGTCTGTTTCCTCTGTCTTGTCTGTCGAGATTCAGTATAGACACAAGAGGCAGAGTATAAAGCAGAGGCACCACACCTGTATCCAGGCTTCTGTGATAAGAATTCCACCTGGCCCTCTCCCAAGTGCCCCTGCCTGCCTCTGAGGCTGAGGCTGAGGCTGACCAAGGACCAGGAATCCCCCAGACCCAACATCTTGGACCGAGTGACTTCCATATTTACTTTCCTCTTAGGACAGCCTCAGGGAAAGGGTGGCAAGATGGCACTTCAGGGAGACAAAGCAATTTCCCCATGCTCACAGAGCATGGCCACCCATTCTAATGCCAGATACTAAGCCAAAGGTGATCAGCCTTGCCTGCCCCCTCCACACACAGTGGGAAATCAGGTACCTTTTAAAAGCTTGTGTTCAGATGGACAGGAACTAGGTGGGTCCCTGTGCTGAAGAACTTTTCTAACCAATGGAAACCCCAGAAGGCAGACTTTGATGGATCTGTGCAACTAGATGCATGGGTGTTTGTGTGGATGGATGGATGGATGGATGGATGGATGGATGGATGGATGGATGGATGGATGGATGGGTGGGTGGGTGGGTGGGTGGATGGATGGATGGGTGGATGGATGGATGGGTGAGTGAATGGGTGGGTGGACAGAGAGAATATTGGTGGCCATAGAGTACAAAGAGCTGGAAGGATCCAGTGCCCAAGCCTTTCAATCATGATACCATACCAGGGTCACTTCACACATAAAAGAGGCACAGGGGTTCAGATGGCCATGTCCAGGGTCCTGCCAGTCAAGGAGAGGGTAATACAAATGCCAAGCCTAATGTCTGTTGGATGCTTCTGAAATGAGGGTAGAGAGCACTGGGGGAGACCCACTGAGGATTGCTGGGTACTCTCGTGACTCAGCTAAGGATTGAGGTCTCATAGAAGTGGAGGGGGGTGGTCTTGGGAAGGTGCGCCCTTGTTCCCTGTTGGAGGATTCCCTGAGTCAGGAGGAGAGCTGGAACCTTTGGGGGCAGGTGCTGCTACTTCCTCTCTGTGTGAGAAGGGAAGACTGCGTGTGTCTTGGGGGAAATGGGAAGAGAGATTTACAGCTTGGTTGGGTGGGTGTGGGACGCTGCTGAGGCTGCAAACAGACCCTTGACGATAGGGAAAGGCCAGCCAGGCCCTCACCAGGCAGCTCGAAGCAGCGCCCACAGTAGGCTGGCAGAGGCACTGGCCCATAGGGCCCCAAGGCTGCTGGTCAGGCCTGAAGCAGCGCTACGGTTGCACTGGTTGCCCTCACAACAGAAGACAGACAAGGCACGGCCGTCGGAAGACACGGTGCTGTTGGGGCAGGTTGGCGCGCAGGACTTCATGACCAGGATGCCACCAGGGTTGGCTGTGGAAACAGGAGGAATGGTCATGGGTATTGTGGCCACAGACCCCACAGCTGTCACTACCCAGCCAGTTCTCAGGGGACAGGCAGCCTGGGGCCATGTGCTTTGAGGTAATTCCTGGGACTCTGAGTGTTTGAGGTGGCAGCTTGGGGGTGTCCCAGCGAATCTTGTGAATGGATGGCCTTCCTCAGTGACTGTGGGGAATGAGTCTTCTTTATGATGGACTGGATTTTGTGACATCTGAGGTCAGGGACTGATTTGAAGACTCCTCCCTCCCTCCTTCCCTCAGTCTCTGGGTCCCTCAGCTCCCTCTATTATCCCTTTCCTGAGAGATGTCTGGTTTACAATCCTCTCCTCTCTTTTCCCCACTCCTTTCTTCTCATTTCCTTCAGGACTTCAGATACCAGAAGACAGGCTTGGGCCCCACTTATCTCTCACACCTCTTGGGCCTGGGATAGACTAGACAAGGCTGAGTGACCATGGCTCCCTGGCCTGCACAGCATCCCCTAGGTTTCACAATCCTTGGGAGAATTAGAGGCAGGGCTTGTAATGGCCCCTGGGAGAGGAGAAGTTGACCTGAGTTGGGGGCGTCTCAGGAAGTACCACTGGGCAAGACTCATTCTCTGTCTGCATGCCCATAAGGGGGATGGGTTGCTTTGTGTTTACACACACATAGTGGGGACTGCCGGACTCTTGAGAACCCAAGGCCCTACGAAAAGTAAGTAGCTTCCCTCAGTTTGCACTGTTCAGAGGCTCTGTGGGCAGGGGCCGCTAGCCTGCAGTTAGCCCAGACACTGAGGTGGCATAATTATCTCAAGATGCTTGATTTTTTTTCTATGCTTCAGTTTCCCCACCTAGACAACACAGACCAAAGGTGGGATTAGCTTTTGCCTCATCCCTTCTTTAGGACAATGAGGCATTGGTGGATCATTTGAGAGCTGTGCTGGTGTGCGGAGAATATGGGTACACGTTAGTCGTTAGTTGGCAGTAGTCGGTGGTCAAGCTGGTACCACATCTGCCACATCGGAATAGTCTTTTCCTGGGAATGGAGGCTCAGAATTGACTGTAGCTGCTCCTGGACAAAAGAGAACCCCAGCCCCTGGCAGGTGCTGCTAGTGGCTGCTGCTTGTCCAGCCCAGGAAGTGTTGTGCAGACACAGCCTTCTGCTGGGGTAAAAGGCTGTTGTCCCTGATGAAGCAGAGAGAAGCAGTCTCAGTGGCTGTGTATGAACACTATGTGGAAGATATGGACACGGTGTCACCCTCATCTGCCCAGCGTTTAGAGAAAAATGGTTCTGGCACTAGGAATCAGTCTGTTCTCTCTCCCCGGAAATGCAGCAGTTCAGGGAAGAGCCACAAGGGGCTGGCGCACAGGGCCAGCAGCAGGCACCCCTTTACCTCCTCACCTTGGGGCCGGGAAGATCCTTGGCCTACCCGCGTCACTTCACTGGACAGGGGCAGGAACAGATGCCTCTTTACACTCACAGTGGACTCTCCTACCCAGAGCTCTTGTCCCCAACCCAGGTTGCTTTCTCCAGGGAACTTCCTGCTGCCTTCTGAAGGCTACCTTTCAACTATGCTTGACTGTGACTTTTGAGGTCTTGGAATACAGGGATGGTTCCACATGTCTCAAGTGTCCCTACATTCGGCATGTACATGGGGAGATGGATGGACAGACGGCAGGCCAGATAGACACATGCTAATGCCAGCAAGGGCAAGAACAGGACGGGATCCCAGGAGTGCCTGAGAGAAGCTCTTGTGCAGGGATGAGCTTCCGGGAGCTCCGATTCCTGGGTACCTCCAGGCACTCACTGCTTTCCGTCTTTGCTTCAGCAGGGCCCCTCTGCTTAGGTATTTATTGGCTTTTGGTACTTGATGCATCACTCACCTGTTGCTGGGCAACGATCTCATCCTCACTGTTCTTTCTTGCCTTGTGCCCTGGGCAATGGCTGGACCTGCATTCCACTAGCTGTTTGCCTCTTGCAGCACCACTGTGGTTTAACCAAGGGCAGCTGCCTCTGGACAGGATGCCCCTCTGCAGAGGAGGCAATGGAGGAGTATACGTGTTTCCTCCTAGAGCCCCTGAGTCAGTCAACACAAGAACCAGCCAGGGTACAAACAGGAGTATTACACAGGGTTTGTGCTGGGTGAGTGCATTACTGCCAGACAGGACACTGTCTCTTCCTTCATCAAAATAGGGACAGCTCCAAGGATGTACTAGAAGTGCCTGTGTCACCTGGGATTAGTGGGTAACTGTGTTCTGATGAGCAGACCAGGGCCACTGTGAAGCCACCTAGTTTCCTTCCCCTCCTCCCTGCATAGGATCTTGGAAGAAGCTGCCTAGTGACCATAGCAACTTCCCTTCACCAGGGCCAGTGGCTTCATGACCCAATTCCAATGGCAGCAGACAAGAGAGTACCCCCAAGCCCTTCTAGACCTAGAGGTGACACTGTCCACCCAGGCCCTCAGCGTCTGAAAGGTTTGTCAGCCTGTCTGATATGTCCATGCTTTCTTCTGGGACCACTTCAGATAAGTGACTCCCTGTCTCCAGCTATGCCAGCACCAAGCCTGAACCCCATCACAGCCACCGTCACAGCCCAATACACAAGCTCTAGGCCCAAGCTCAGCCCCACTGCTCAGAGGAGAACCAGACAGATGTATAGTGGGATGTAAAAAAGAGGGCCTGGCCTGGGAAAGGAGAGTCAGCAGCAGGATAGAATTCTGGAGTCATGGCAGGGCACCCAGGGGCAGATATTATAGCCAGCAGATTAGAGACAGGGATCTGGGTGAGCAGGAAAGGTCCAGAGGGCCTGGAATAGCAGGGTGTGATGTCAGTATCTTCAACATGTCAGCCTCTCTCCAACCCTCCTCTCACCTCATCTTTAGCCTAGTTTAAACTGTGAACTAGAGAATGACGGTGTCCCTAGGGTCTGCGGGGGAAGGGGGGGGATACCAAGGGCTCCTGATGGAGAGGACAGAAAGAGGTCAAAGGGGGCCAGAAAGTGCTTGTGCAGTGCTGGTGGGGCGGGATGGGGCCTGCGTGGCCCAGGGTACTCACTGGCCCGAGTGATCACACAGAACTTGTCCGTCAAGGCGCACTCCACGAGAGACTCGCAGTTCTCGTGCCCACAGCACACATGGCAGTGCAGGGCCCGGGCTGGGGGGAAGCACAGGCCATCAGTCTGGGCTGGGACTGGGGCTACGTGCCCAGCTGCCTGTCTAGTGGCCCACACAAGGTCATCCTCTCAGATCCTTCCCTCCCTCCAGGAGTTCCCCCAGTACCCGCTCTGGGAGGGTCTGAGAAGCTAGGAACTTCATAGTAGTGATTCTGACACACTCCTCCCTCTGTCCCTGTGTGTGTCTGGACCAGAGTGACAGCCTGAGTAGCAGGCAGGTGTCGGGTGTGGTGGCATGCTAGACCTTCAGGCTAGACTCAAAGGTCTTCTGCCTAAAGCTTCCCTGGCACTACTAACTCCAAACTTATCTGCTTCTCTGCTCTGTATTTATCGCTCTGTTAAGGAGACAGGGGATATTAGTGAAGGGCCTTGGCAGCTAAACCGGAGAGAGATCAGATGGGGAGGTAGATGGGTGTATGTATGTATATAGAGATATACGAGGGAGTGGGTGGATGGATGGATATATGGGAGGACGGATGGCTGTACCATTGGATGAGTAGGTGGATGAGTAGGAGGATGAGTGGGTTGAAGCATGGATGCTTAGATGGGTAAATGGATGGATGGAAGGGTTGTGGTTATATGGCTGGATAAAGAGATGAGTGAGTGGTTCCATGTGTGAGTGGATGAGCAGAGAAATGGGTGGAGAGGTGGATGGGCAGATGGATGAGCAGTTGGTGGTGAAAGGGTACATGGATGGATGGGTAGATGGGTTCATGGGAATATGGATATTTAAATTGATATGTAGGTGGATTGATGGGTAGAGGTGCATGAACGGAGGAGCAAAGATGGATGGCGTAGGGGATGGAGTGGTAGGAAGCAATATAAAGAGGGCAAATTTAGAATTTCTAATTCTCACTATCCCTACTGCGATCCATGGTGTCCTCACCTATAACATGAGAATAATAGTGTTCTTAGCTTTCTCAGATGATAAAATCGCAGAATCCATAGTGCACATGGCCCCTAACCCTTCCTTCCCAGGAGATGAATGCAGGGAGCTTCAAGGGCTAATGACAGCTGGCTTCCCTGCCAGGGCAGGCTGGCTCTAACGACTTTGTGTCTCTAAGCATCAGTAGATACTTAGATGCTGTTCCTCTGGAGGGAAGGAATGTCCTGGTCCTGCCTCATTCTGCCTAAGGCCTGCTGGTAGTCCACACCTCCAGGAGGCTGAAGGCAGAGGCTTCAGGAAAAGACTCCCAGGCCTAGGGAGTGGGCAGGTTCCAGAGATAGGTGGTCCCAGATGCAGTGTTACTGGCCACAGCTTCCAAACACAAAACTGGCAGACCCTTGAGAGAACACAGGCTACCAAGCCATGACTGACTCAGTGAGCAGCAAGCCTCCTATAAGGGCAACTGGGGCAGAAGGCACAATAGTTACTCCGTGGTCACTCCTGAGAGGCGCCATGGTTTGTAAGGTGGTAGAACAGAACCCCACATCCAAGCCCACATAGGTGGATTTGTAAATGTGGTTGGGGACAGTTGCTTTGGTCAAAGGTGTGGGACTGCAGAGACAAGGCCAGCTTGAAGGGTTGCAAGGACCCTTTAGCTACAACAAGACATGCTAGGGGTTCTGATGCAGAGGTGAGGCTACTGGAGGTGTCTTTATGGTCAGACCTTGGGAGCACTGTCCTGCAAGAAGTGTCCTTAGGAGTTTCACTTAAGAGTCTGAAATAGCAGATGTGTTCGGTAGAAGTGTCTTACAGTGGAGCAGCCTGAGGGGGTTTCCCTGTAAGGGTGTCGAGCACCAGGTGTCCTTGGCAACGTACACCTGCTTAGAGGGAGTTAGATGATCGCACCTCCCACATAAGAACCATCAGTGTTGAAGCTGTGGTGGCCCTGTGCTGAGGGTTGGGAGGTGTCTGCAACACTCCTTTCTGGGATGAGAGATACACGTTTCTCAGGTTAGGGACTCTGGAACCCTCGAGAAAAAAATGGCTTCCTCATTGGTAACGTCTCCGGGTTATCCTCTCCCACCCCAGACAGTACATCTGCATACTAGTCCCCAGTTCTGTTTGGCTGGGGACACTCTCCTAAGTTATTCTAGATAAGGACCTCATAGTACCTCCATTTCCTCATTGTGGTCCCCAGAGACCCTGTGCTGAGGAGAGTTCCCGGGTTGTTCTCCTTAAGCCTTCAGAGCCCCAATAAGTTTCCAGCATGCTAGATCCTGCAAGAATTTGTACTAGACCATACATAGGAGGAGGAGGAGGAGGAGGAGGAGGAGGAGGAGGAGGAGGAGGAGGAGGAGGAGGAGGAGGAGAAGGAGGAGGAGGAGGAAAAGATCCTGCAAGAATACTATAAGGTCAACCTCCCAGGAAAGCTGAGCCTTGAGGACAAAAGTGACCCAGCCAGTCAGTGTCCCCACCTTCTGACTCAGTCCTCCCACCCTCTTCCTGCCTCCAGGGCTGTAGATCCTGATTGGTGTCTCTGATCTTGGGTCTCTCTACATCTTTGTCTCTGTGTGTTCTAAGCGATCCCCCCAACCTAACCCTGACCGCCTTCCTGTTCTCAGGCCATCCTCCAGCTCTTGCCCACTGTCCTCCATCTGCCTTCCCACCTCCCTACGTGGGCACCTGATGAAGGTTAGTCTGCTGTGCAAAGCCATTTTCCTTTTCTCTCCACCCCCTCCCCACGCTCAGGGGAAGCTGATGGGGTTAATTATCCTGGAGATGATAATTATTCCACTGATAATCACAGGCTGAAGTACATTCCTCCCACCCCCGGCTTCATTTCTGTCCCTAAACCAGGTCATCAGGGTCAGGGCAGAGTGTGTTGGAGGGGCTGACCCATGGCCATGCAATCTATCTTGCCCATGTCCTTCCTTCCTTTCTTAGCATCAAGAATCTCACATCCCTGAGCACCTCTTCTTGGAAAGAGGGAGGATAGTTGGCCATTCTCGCTAAATCCCAGGTTTCAGTACTCACAAGTGGTACCCAGGGTACCTCCCCTTCATGCATCTCTGGCTTCTCTCCATAATTTTTATGCCCCTCCCCGCCACACACAAAAAGCCAGAAAGGTACCACATTATATCTAAAGGTAAGAGGTTTCTGAGTCTGACTGGGCAGGGAGCCACCATAGAAGCCTCTTCCACATCCCCTGCAGCCTTCTCACCAGTCCAGTGCCCCAGTTCAGAAGGCTCCCCCGCCCCATGCTCCTGAATGCTTCCCAGAGGCCGCCTGTCTCCCTTCAAACTGGGTGCAGCCGGTGTCTTACCCAGAGAAGCACACACAACAGCCAGCAGCAGCAGCACCAGGAAGGTCCTCATCTTGGTCACCAGCAACTGGCAGTCACCAGGGAGAGGGCGCCTTTATAAGTCCGGTGGGTGTCTGGGGGAACCCGGTAATTTGGCTGGAGGATGAGCTTGGGGTGGCAGGACTGGCCTGACTCATGGCCCCCAGGCTCCCGCAACCCCACCTCCAAGGTGCCCCTTGACCTGCCACTTTGGTCCTCTTCCGGCAATTACCAGGAGACCCCAGTCACACCAGGGAAAAGGGGGTCTGCAGTGGCAGCCATGCCTTGTAGTCTGAGAAGAATGTGGTTTCTCTGAGTATCCTAGGCCCTCCCTTCTGCCTTCTCCCTCACACCAGGCAGTCAGAGAGATGGAAGAAACTGGGGTATCCTGGGCTGAATCCGGCCCCTTCACAATCTCAATGTGTGCACAGTTCCTGAGGACCAGCTCAAAAGGTTGATTCTAACTTGGAGGTCAGGGCTGAGGCTCTGCCACTTAGAGGCTGATAAAGGTCAGGGAATCCCATCAGGGCGAAGACTAGGTGTGCTGAGAGCCTGGTGCAGATCCCATCCCTGAATCTGGCTTCCACCTTGGGAACTGTGCAGTGCCCAGGTTCCCAGAAGAGACAGGAAATGACTTGTACTTATACTATGGGGTCCTGCTGGAGTCTGAGAGATGGGAGCGCACATTTCCTACTAGTTCTCCTGTCCCATCCATCCTTTGGCTGCCCTGCCCAGGCCTCCCCTTGCCCAGACGTCTTGGTGCCCCCTGACTTTATGTACCTGTCCAAGTGGATTCTAATTCCCTTAGCCCGGAGTATGTGCCATGCCTCTACCTTCAGACCCTCAACCAGGCCTAGCCTTGTGCCCAGAACACACACCCCATCAGGCAAATCACCTTTCAAAACACTATTCTTAGCCCCTCCCTGACCTGTGCCCAGGAGGTGCCCAAATAGCCCCTGAACCCTTTCTAGATGTCTAGAAGCCCAAGGGCCTCTTTTCTGCCTTCCTTGAGTTTGGATAAAGATCCTGGGGGCCTCACTGGACTGTGAGTGAGAAAGGGTGGTGGTCAAGCAGAGGGAGGAGGCAAGGCTGCATACCCAGGAAAGGGAGACTGCTCCTGGGAGCAGGGAAGGGACTCTCTCCCCAGGACCAGGGTGGTAGAGTCAGAATCTGACTTTATACCGTGTACTATGGGCATCTTTGCAGTCTTATCTAGATGGTTTCTCAGATTCTTTCAAACTTTCGTGGTTTAGGGCATGCTCGTTTCCACTCTCCTCAGCCTCTAAATGGCAAAAAGGAACTGACCTCTGTCAGGAGCCTACAAAGTGCCCTGTGAGGGCTGTGGAGGGGTGGGTCTCATCTCTGACCAGCTCACTGTCGCAAAGTCCTTGATGGGCCACACATCAAAGGTGGTGTTGGCTGTGACCCTGGTGTCCCCCAGCCACGGTTCTGCCTACTGACACCATCAACTCACGTAGCCTTTGAGCCTGGGACTTCCCAGGTGTGGAAAGGACAGTGAGTGAACTTTCAGGGCCCAGTTGCACATAGCAGCCTCAGCCCTCTCTGGTCCGGAGCTGGGACCCAACCTCCTGGGATGCCATCAAGCTATCCGCCACATCTGGGGGTCTCCTTGCTCTGCTAACCAGGCAATTAGGAGTGGTGTGATGGACCAAACCTGATGCTAGCCAGCAGGGCATGGACCCCAGTCCTGGCCCTAGAGAAAAAGAGGTAGGCCCAAGCTGTACCCATAGGCTTAACAGTTCCTATGGGTGGACCTCAGATGGGCACCTCCGTGCAGGGGACAAATTACCTCCAGAAATATGTAAGTTGCCATGGATACCTCAAGTGATTTGATAGGACAACCCTGTTCTCTCTCCTCCCAACCTTGACAGACCTGCTTCTTAGCCTCTCTCCATCCCTGTACCCATGAGGCTATGGGGCTCTGTGTGAAAGAGGGGAGAAAAAGGAGCTTGAGCAGCAGAGGCCATCAGAAGTGGGCAAAACTGACACCCCTGCTCTAGACAATGAGACAATTTCTCAGTACCAGGCTGGGAACCCTTAATGCAGAATGCAGGTACAGGGGCTTAGGATGGTGTCTATGTGCACATGTGTGGCAGGACCCACATTAACAGAAGTGATCATGGTCAGATGTCAGCTGAGCCAGGGGTCAGTGGCCCTTCTGGGAGAAGCTGCAAGGCATATGCCCTCCAAAGTGTGAATGGCGTATGCCCTCCAAAGTGTGAATGGCGTATGCCCTCCAGAGTGTGAATAGAATCTTGAAAGTAGAAAACTAGCCAGTGTGACCCAGAAAACGGACCAGGATCCCATGGCTTCCAAGAGCTCCATGCTGGCAATGTCAGCTGGATTGAACGGGCTGGCTCTTAAGTCAGGGTCGCCGATTTGGAGATCTGTGGGTACAGGGTGTCCTCTAAGAGGGAACTGATGAATGCTGACCCCAACCATCCTCAAAGGGCTTTTAAAGGGTAAAGGTTCTGTAGCCTCCATGGGGTGAGGTGGGAAGAGGAGAGCCATAGGGTAGGAGCTGCTGGGGTTGAGCTGGAGTAGCAGAGGCTGCGGCTGTCTGCGATGGCCTCTTGTTAAGCTAATGAGCCTCCTGAATCCCACTCCCATGCAGCTGGGTGGGTACTAGTTATGGCCTAGGCTCTCCTAGCTGGGCCGTAATTAGCACTTATCTTTCTAGCCTGGCATTAGCCTCCACTCCCAGATGCCAACAGGGGACAGGGCTTCCACTCCTGGGAAGTACAGGGCAGATGAAAGAACCCGGTCCCGAGGAGTTTAAGCCCCCTTCAGAAGAATTCTGGGTCCCTGTCAAGAGCCCAAGATCTCCCTGTGAATCAAGGAACTAGGTCTGTTTTTGTATCCTCTGGGGACCCTGGCTTCCTTCTACTCTTCCACATTGCTTTTCCTACCTGTGCTGAGGGATTGGTAGAGTAGACGGCTCACAGTGTCTGAACTCACTCCATGAGAACCAGGCTGGAGACCCGGCACAGCCACACAGAGCTTCATTCCACATGCTAGCTTCAAAGGTTTAAAGCCCTTATGTAAGATAACATGGTGTTTGCATATGGCCCGTGTTTGTCCACTGATTCACAATAAATCATCCCCCAGTTGCTTAGAATGTCCTACCCAGTGTAAATTCTGTGAAAATTGTTTTACCTTGGTAAGAGAACAGCAACAATGAAGGAGGTCTGGTTGTTCAGACAGATACCCCTCCCCCAACACACTCCCCACCCAAGACTTTTGGTCCAGGTGAGTTGGATGCCTCAGCACCGATAGTGAGGGCCGCACACACTTTATAAACCACAATGCAGGCTCTCATGTGCCCACAGGTCTTCTGCCTGCTACCTGCTGAGCCCCAAACACACCCCCAGACCTCTCTGTACCCTTTGGACCTGCTGGGGCCCTTCTCAGGTGTAGTTGGCAGGAGAAAGTGGGCACCTGAGCAGAGGGACCTCACCTAGCTAGTCAAAGATCTGGAAACCAGTCAGCACAAAATTCCCACTCCTCCCCGAGGTATAAACTGAGCCTGAGGGAGTCGGGGCCTTCAGCTAGCTGGTAGGTCCAGGGATAGAGACTTGAGGAGGTGGGCTTAGTGGGGAGGTTCCTGTGTTAAGGTACACCAGGGGGACCCTTGTCCTCAGGAAAGTAGGACACCATGGGAGGGCAAGGCCTATCCTGGGATCAGTCAGAGGGAGTTCAGGAGCTCTAGGCTTTTCCTCAGGGGAGAGACAGGGTCTCGGGAGATACCCACCGTCAGACACCTGAGTTCATATGTACCGCACTGTGGGGTGTTAGGTCTGTCACCATTTTTCCCAAATCTTTTTTGTATTCTGAAAGATTAAGATCAATCATAATACTGATGGCAAACAGAGGGTGCGCAGGCTTAACAGCGAGACTGACCCCTGGGCAAACGGGCAGCAGGCCCTCCCGGTGCTCTTGACTCCCAATACTGCTCTGAGATGAGAGAAGTGAGATTTCTGGGAGGAATGGCTGATCTAGAGGTCAGACAGGGCAGACTGTGATACGCACAAGGCACTTTGATTCGGACATCTGTTTTCAGATGTAATTCACCTGCCCATGTTTTACCCCTTCAGTCTCTTGGGTAGCCACAGCTTTCTCTAACATCTGTGTCTGCTCTGGAAACACATCCTGTCCCATCAACAGCCCCCCACCTCAACCCCTGGAAGCAAACCCATGGTCTTCTTTGCATCCCTCAGAATATGCCTCTTTTGGATGTTGGAACCATACAACACATGAATCTTGGCTCAGCCATGTTGCAACATGTGTTAACACACCAGTCCTTTGTGGAACAGAGTAATCTTCCCTCGGTGGACTGGGCCACACTGTGCACACCATGGGCCGGCTGGTGAACATAAAGCTATGCAGCACCATGAGGGGTTGGTAGTTAAGAAAATGGTTATTTAAAAAAGTTTGGTGTGGTGGCGTCTTCCGACACTCTCAGCACGGGAGACTCCTGTTTCTAATCCTAGGATATAGCTCAGTGGCAGATCATTTGCCTAGCATGTACAAGGCCCAAGAGCCAATTCCCCGTGCTGTACAAAATGACAAACAACAAACAGAGGGGGAGATAGACATCTACACGTGAGAATCCCACATGAGTTACCTGGTTTCGTGGCCCTGGAAAGAGTAGAGCTCACGTGGTATCTCAGTGGCGGCTGCATTGAGTGGCTGCGCTCTAAAGAACACTCCGCTCCGCGGAAACACCGAAGGACAGCACTGGGGGCTGCTGGTACCTGGGGACCTAGATCAACCCCACTGTGAAGAACAACACTGGGGGCTGCTGGTACCTGGGGACCTAGGTCAACCCCACTGTGAAGAACAACACTGGGGGCTGCTGGTACCTGGGGACCTAGGTCAACCCCACTGTGAAGAACAGCACTGGGGGCTGCTGGTACCTGGGGACCTAGATCAACCCCACTGTGAAGAACAACACTGGGGGCTGCTGGTACCTGGGGACCTAGATCAACCCCACTGTGAAGAACAACACTGGGGGCTGCTGGTACCTGGGGACCTAGGTCAACCCCACTGTGAAGAACAGCACTGGGGGCTGCTGGTACCTGGGGACCTAGGTCAACCCCACTGTGAAGGACAGCACTAGGGGCTGCTGGCACCTGGGGACCTAGATCAACCCCACTGTGAAGAACAACACTGGGGGCTGCTGGTACCTGGGGACCTAGGTCAACCCCACTGTGAAGAACAACACTGGGGGCTGCTGGTACCTGGGGACCTAGGTCAACCCCACTGTGAAGGACAGCACTGGGGGCTGCTGGTACCTGGGGACCTAGATCAACCCCACTGTGAAGGACAGCACTGGGGGCTGCTGGTACCTGGGGACCTAGATCAACCCCACTGTGAAGGACAGCACTGGGGGCTGCTGGTACCTGGGGACCTAGATCAACCCCACTGTGAAGAACAACACTGGGGGCTGCTGGTACCTGGGGACCTAGGTCAACCCCACTGTGAAGAACAACACTGGGGGCTGCTGGTACCTGGGGACCTAGGTCAACCCCACTGTGAAGAACAACACTGGGGGCTGCTGGTACCTGGGGACCTAGATCAACCCCACTGTGAAGGACAGCACTGGGGGCTGCTGGTACCTGGGGACCTAGATCAACCCCACTGTGAAGAACAACACTGGGGGCTGCTGGTACCTGGGGACCTAGGTCAACCCCACTGTGAAGAACAACACTGGGGGCTGCTGGTACCTGGGGACCTAGGTCAACCCCACTGTGAAGAACAACACTGGGGGCTGCTGGTACCTGGGGACCTAGATCAACCCCACTGTGAAGGACAGCACTGGGGGCTGCTGGTACCTGGGGACCTAGGTCAACCCCACTGTGAAAAGCCTTGCAAATAAGGAACCATCAGAACAAACACATTTCTTCTGCTCCTTCCTATCTCCTCAGCCCAACCATCCCTCCACACTGAGGGACATTCCACTGTTTGTCAGTTCTGGCAGTGGACCAGATCCTAGGAAGCCAAGTAACATCTCCGGACAGCTCTGTCCTGATGACTGTTAGGGGCCCTCAGTAGTATTCTGGAGCAGGAAAGGGACATTTAGCAAAAACCAAAGAAAACTGCACAAAAACATAGGCCAGTACTAATCCATTAACCTTGATGAAGACCACAGGAACCTAAGACATGGGGGAAGGGAAAGCTGAGGGTGGGAGAACGTGGGAACCATGTAGTTACACTGTCTTTGTGAATCGACAACCATTACCAAAGGGAAAGTTGACATTAAAATATCGCAATGCATATGGAAGGCCAGGGACTCAAGGTGTGCTGTGTCCTCAAGTGAGCTATGGGGCAACTGCCACCCTTCCCTGTAGTCAAACAGGTCAGAAAGGGAGCAGCTGCGGCCCTGGCCGCCAGAAGACGCCTGGGGAGTGGTTTTGTTTTGCAGGCAGCGACAGGATCTCTCCAGCAAGCTGAAGAAGGCAAAGAAATTGTTTGTTTTAGCAGATAAGATGCGGAGATAATGAAGCAAAGGCCACAATTTAGGTCACCACTCATAAATCCATAATGAATATCCTGACTTCCAGGGATGCTTGAACCTGGGACTTGGGCGCACTGGCCCTGACCTTGGTCACACCCTAAACTGCTAACCTGGTTACAACTGAGCTCTGACCTTGGTCAGACGCTGAGTTCTTTTCCTGGTCACATACTGGCCCTGATCCTTGTCCCACAGAGCCCTGGCCTAGGTCACGGAGATTAAGAGATGTCATCTCAGATCTCAGAACAGAGCTCGGGAGAAACAAAAGTGTATAAAGTACCCCACAAAAGGCTAAAAAAAAGCAGCCGTGATTTAGATTATGAGTTTGGTTGAAAGTTAGGCAGTCAAGGGTATCCTGGGCAACCCTGTTCCATCCCTTCCTCTCATCCATCGTTTCTTGGTTGCCTTCTGTCTTTCTGTAAGGGTGCACGCCAGGTTCCCCCAGCCCATTTTGGGGGATCCTGCCTTGGTTCCAGGTTTACTCAATGCTACAGTTGCTGCACTGGCTCCTGCCTGCACAGACATGTTTGGCTGCCCACTTCCTCAGTATTACTGGCTCCTGGTGGGGAGCCAGGGGCGGGGAGGCAAGAACACAGCTAATTCGTTTCGGGTGCCTGGGGCAACTGGCTGTACCAGTCTTGCTCCTGACTGGGAAGTAGCTGGTATTTTTTGCAGGAGACAGCTATGTAAACAAGGGCATTCTGCCTGCCCTCCCAGTTCCCAGCACTTTTGGGGGTGACCTGACAGTTGCCTGATACACAGGCTGTTCCTTCAGGGTAGTGAATTTGGTGAGTGAGGTTGTGTCTTAGGGGACATTTGCCTGAGTTCCTTTCTCAGGTCATGGTATCCATCATGGTTCTTTCCCCACTGCCAGATAAAAATGTTGGCACCTTCTGGACAGGGCGCCAGGTTTTCCTGCTTAGGGCAAGACTGAGGGGCAGGTGGTGCCACCAGAGTACAGGCTCCCTCTAGCACCCCCTGCTGGCCGAGCAGAAGCATGGCTTGTAGAGATGTTGCCTGAAACAAGCCCAAAGGCTGGGTGAAGGGCTGAATCTAGAGCTTGGCCACCAGAACCCTAACTGGGCAACTACGACTCCTTCAAGCTTCTGGAGTGAAGTGGACAAACGTCCCAGTTACTGCCCCTTTGGTTCCGCCAAGGGCTGTGTTCACTGACTTTCCATCACTGTGGCAAAAACTCCGAAACGAACCACTCAAGAGAGCAAAGGGTTGTTTTGGCTTACCATTTCAGTTATTGGTCACTTGGCGAGAGAACAGCATAGGGGATAGGCCTGTGGCAAGGCAAAATCATGGCAGAAAGGTATGGTGGATGAAGACCACCCACCTCTTGGAGACAAGGAAAATAGGGGGACATATGAGAAAAGGGTGTGGGGACCCCTCGAAAGCATACCCTCAGTGACCTCCTAACAGCTCATTCAACTGTGAACATATCAAATTTAATCAGAAGGGTCCATCAGGGTCCAGGTTCAATACCCAACACCACATGGTGGCTAACAACGACCTGTAACTTCAGTTCCAAATGACATGACAACCTCTCTGACCCCCACTGTCACTGTGCACACATGGTGTATAACACACAAATGTGCAAAGCACCCACACACATAAACAAAACAGAACAAATAAGAATATTCAAATAAATTTAAAGAAAGCTGCAGCGATGTGGTGCGGCTGGGATGCTGCAGCTCCAGAGGCTGCCTGCCTCACCTCCGGCTGTTTCGTGCTCCAGGATGGACCATCCTTGTCTCTCGGTGTGAGAGCGAACATGCTCTGATGAACAGACAGGAGACCTGGGATCTATTAGCTTAGCCGGCCACTAGCTTCCACCAACCCAAGGGTCCAAAATGCCATCAGATGACATCCTGGTCCGCCGTGTGCTGCCTCTCCACTGCATCCACCAATGTATTTTAACCTTGCCTTCATTTATGACTATCTTTAAAAATGTTCATGAAAATGTTTCCACACTGAAACATGGCATTTGTGGTAATCTAAATCTGTGTTTCCAGACCGTGTTCACTTAACATGGCCCCCGAATAAACTATCTCTTATTCCCTTTAAGACGTGAGCCACAATTTATGTGTGTGTGTGTATGAATAATAGCAATGTTTGAAAAAATGTCATGATTATGAGTTATTACAATGAATATTCTGGGGCCTGTGAGGAGTCCCTTCTTTTTGTGTGGACACAGCTTAATTTTTTTCCTGTAAAATCCAGACTGGTAACATAAAAATGTGAAGCTAGAGTTCGCTGCTGCTGAGGCCAGAAGTTCATGCCCAGGGGAGTTCTTCCCCTCTCACAGGTATGACAGGAAGCCTACAGAGACACAGTCTGTGGTCCCTCACTAACAGACTTCAGGTACCAGTATTTATCACCTGTGGAAGTGAGTTTACATGAAAGCAGATATCAATGGCTGCACCTTGAAGAGGTGAACCTTGAAAACCTTATACCACTTCAAAGAAATTACATGTACATACATATATAAAACACAAAAGTTATATATCTCTATTAAAATGTATACATACAGAGACTCTACACACACACACACACATACACACACATTTGTTAAGTTACCAAAGACTAAGCTTCATGCAAGTCCAATCTTAGGTAATGTCCAGAACACAAACATCCATACAGACAGGAAGTACTGACTAAAACAGCTTGGATGGTACAAGACAGGGGTTGTGAATGGCCCTGAAGTTTATTTTGAGGAAAAGGCATTTGAAAATTGACTGTGTTGATGATGAACAAATCCATGTACACAATATACAAAACAGATGAATTTTACATATTAAATGAATGAGTTGATTTATTATATTATTTTTATATTTGATTATATTATTTATTATATTGATTTGTAGATTATACCCCATCAAACATAATGATTATAGTCACACAACACAGGCATAAAGCCCTCATCTGTGTTAAGACATGGATGGCACCACTCAAAATGAAAAACCCCAGACTTAGAGGACCACTGACACTCGGTATGAAAGGCAAAAGTGCTTGTGCATGTCCGCGCAGGTGCAGTGCTAAGTATGTTTGAAATACCCTTGCAGGGGTAACTTGCAAATGTTTACCTAGGTAGACTTCTCGAAGGTGGGTAGCAGTCTGGGGAAGGCCTTGTGAGCAAAGACTGAGGGACCTTGAAATGGAATTTTCCTCTGCACACTGCGATCTAGACACTCTGTGCTTCTTGCCTGTGGGTCAAAGAATTTGGACTCACAACTGCCTTGTGAGACCAGACCTATATCCAAGCCTGATGCCCTGGCCTACAAACTTAGAATGAGCCAGACCTATCAGAGCCAATACTGCTTTCTTTCTTTCTTTCTTTCTTTCTTTCTTTCTTTCTTTCTTTCTTTCTTTCTTTCTTTCTTTCTTTCTCTCTCTCTCTCTTTCTCTCTTTCTTTCTCTTTCTCTTTCTTTCTTTTCTTCCTTCCTTCTTTCTTTCCTTCCTTCTTCCTCCCTCCCTCCCTTCTTTCTTTCCTTCCTTCCTTCTTTCCTTCCCTCCTTCTTTCCTTCCTTCTTCCCCCCTCCCTCCCTCCCTCCCTCCCTTCTTTCTTTCTTTCTTTCTTTCTTTCTTTCTTTCTTTCTTTCTTTATTTCTCTTTCTTTCTTTCCTTCCTTCTTCCTCCCTCCCTCCCTTCCTCCCTCCCTCCCTCCTTTCTTTCTTTCTCTTTCTTTTCTTCCTTCTTTCTTTCCTTCCTTCTTCCTCCCTCCCTCCCTCTTTTCTTTCTTTCTTTCTTTCTTTCTTTCTTTCTTTCCTTCTTCCTTCATTCCTTCTTTTTTCTTTGATTTCGAGACAAGGTGTTTTTGTGTAGCTCTGTCTGTCCTGGAACTCGCTTTGTAGACCAGGCTGGCCTCTTACTCACAGAGATCCACCTGCCTCTGTCTCCTAAGTAGTGGGATTCAAGGTGTGCACCACCACCACCTTCAGAGGCAATTCTTTCAGGCAAATCTCTCAATCTATCTCGCTGCTTCTCTACCACACTCTATAGCTGTGCTGGTGTACATATACATGCACAGTTCCTGAGCATTTCAGACGTGAAGAGAGCCCACACCCAAATAGGGCCACATGCATGCACACATATACATAAATTAGAATTGTAATAAAATTTGAAAATGAGCAGAGACTGTCACCTCCATGAAGGCAGGTGGGGTTGGCTACAAGCTGCAACATTATACAGTAATTCTCAGCCATCTTTTGAAGAGTGATATATCAGAGCCAGGGGCCCTGGAAAATGTTATACCATAAATCAAGTAAAATTTGGTGTTATTGCTTTGGGAATAAAGTGCCTGTCTTTGGCTGTAGATTTTCACTGTAATTAACTCCCCTTCTGTTAATGTTTGGGAATTAATTCCCACAGTTCAGAATTGTCTCCTGTTCTTTTGGGGCTGACTAATAACATCCCCCAGCTACGTGTGAGGATACTTTCTCATTGCTAGGCTTTTGCTTCTCTCTCCTAGGTAGATGCAGAGATCTGCCCTCCTACAACTATCTCTATCGCAGGCATTTGGTCAGTGTGTAGGGTTCAGGCAAGAGCATTCCACTTAAGGTATTCACAGATATCCAAGGACATAGAATTACCTGTTGTTCAAGCTCCTGCCCTGGTTTTACCTCACTTATAGGTAAGGAATATAATGGCCCCAAACTAAACTTCATTAACAGATTCCTAACTCCTTATGCTCACTTGCACCTCAGTTTACTGATGATTTTAGATCAGAAAATTTACTGCTGTGTTTTACTCTCAAGGACAGCAGCAGAGATAATTAACTGCAATTCAGAGAACAACTCACTTCCTGCTGGAGCCACAGACCCACTTTGCCCGCGATCAGAACAGATGGCAACAGCAAACCCCAGAAGTGATAATTCAGAGGTCAGGACCTCCTCTTTGTTTCTACCGCTTAGAGCTGTAAGTGTAAACTCCAGACCTAGGCACTTAGAAATTGTAGCATCTGGTGAGTGTGCTAAGCAGATCAGGAGCCATTAGCTTCCCCCTGACTGTTTATGTCAGCTGTGTCCTTACCCACTATCCTCTGTGCATGCTGGGAGAAAAAAAGTGGTGCGCCAATTTAAAAAACAATCTATGCCCTATTCCTAATTTTATGGAAAGTAAACCCTTTAACTCTTACAGCTACCATCTAAAAATGCAGTGTAGTGCACTAACGTTCCCCTCTAGAATTCCCTGATGGTTTAATTCCGTTGCTAACTTTTTCTATTAAGGAGTTCATCAGACATGCAATAGCCTTACCCACCTTCGAGCTGACAATGACAGATCTCCCCCCCCCCCCGCATGTGTGTGTGTGTGTAAACTCTTATTTGATTTTTATGGGAAAGGAATTTGGTCATGGAACCTGCTAGGGCTGGGGAATTGCTAGTTGTAAGAATATATAATGGTGGGAACGTTTGTAACAAGAGATTAAGAAAAAAGAAGAATAAGAAACATGGATAGAAAGAACGTGTTGTGAGTAGATATCTTAGCCCTCACATTTCCAGCTCCCTTTGCTTGTTGTGGTGTCTTTAATTGAACCGTAAGAGGGGTTTCTTAGAAGCTGGACTTTCAAGGACTCCATTAGGTGTGGGAGAGACAGGCCAGTTGCCTAGAAACATGTCCCACAGTATAGGGAAAATGTAGATTTGATTGGCAGGCCCAGCAGTCAAGGAACCATTCCTTGCCAGGCACTGTTCCTATTCCCTTCTCCCATGACATGAGGACTGATAAGACAGGTCCCAGCTAAGCCCAGACCACCGAAGTCCCTGTCTTATCAGCCTAGATACTAACTGACATCCGAACACTTCAGTCTTTTGTTCAAAACACTCAAATACCAAGGCTGCCCGGTGCCTTGGACCTACCTAGTGAGATGAGTATTTAGACTACAGTGTTTAAAGAGTGCCAAGCTCTCAAACTGTGATCCCATGAAGGAACTCTTAAGGATATAGAAGAGGAAGGAGCTGCTCTGAGTAGAGATCCCAGGCTGAGTAGTCCCGTATAGCAAGAAAACAATGGCCAGGGGTATTTTCAACACAAAAATCTTTATTTCTTTCTTACAACAAGCCATGAATGTGCTCAATAGAGCCCTGAACACTATCTCTGCTTAACAAGGACAACAAAGAGCAAAGTTGCTTACAGCTGTGAGAAGGTAAGTACAGACCAAGGAGGCTTTCTCAGGTTGGTATGCTGCTGGAGAGGATTAAGACAAGGCTGAGGAGAAGGTTGAACTGCCCCAGACGCACAGCTCTTGCAATTACATCTTCCTCAACCACACGAGGGGGTAGCAAATCCCTCTCTAGATTAGTAGGTCCTCCATCATTGCAAAAAATACCTGAGCAGCAATAGGAAAAGTAGAAGCTATTGGAGCTTGTAGGCCTTCTAAAGGTTGGTGGAGGCTGAACAAGCATAAACGTGCAGTTACCCATGCAGTATTTGTAGACTAAGAGCTGCCGAGAGTTCATACCTAGAAAGAAAGTCATCAGGAGAATCACCACCTTAGGATCTTCACTGTAAACCCAGCACCGCAGTCAAACATAACTAACTCCATCACCCTAATTAGAGACATTGTAGGCAGATGATTCTGTCCCACGAGTCAGTTCTCCAATAATTCACACAAAGAATTTTTATTCATTATGAAAGTTCAGCAGATAGTTTAGACTTGTTTCTAACTAGTTCTTATAACTTAAATACCTGCATTTCTATTCATTTGTATTTTGCCACAGAGCACATGGCTTATTACCTCATATCCTATAAGTCATGCTTCCTCCTCTTCTGGCTGCGAATCCACCCTTCTTGTTCCCAGCATCCTCTTTGCCCTGAAAATCCTGCCCAGCTATTGGCCATTCAGCTTTTTATTAAAGCATCCATTGAGACACTTCTTCACAGAGAACATAAGGATTGTTCCACTACAATACAGTCTCAAGAATGCTTGACAAAAAACATTCAAGTACACAGAGGGCCTGTTATTTCCCTCCCCAGGTGACAATTTAGTCTCAGGACACACAGCTATGCAAATGAAATGTCCTGTTCACTTCTGGTTCTAATATTACACTAAGTGTTGCCAAGGTCTAAATCAAACAGTGACCAGAAGCTATGTTCCTTGAGACTCCAGGAAGGAATAAGGGCACAAAAGAGTGCCCACATTCATGACTCCAGAATGAACTCCTTCCCAACCCTCGACCTGGCTTTCCAAACTTGGGAATCCATGTAAAAATTCAGGAGCCCTTGATGACATGTTCTCCAGCATGGATCAGATGGTCCATTCAAGCAAGGCTCCATAGAGAACAAGACCGCCATCACCATGGACTCAACCACACAGAGTTGTGTGAAGTGAGCCCCACTGCCAACACCCTGATGGAAGTCCTGAGCTGAAGGCTGGTGGCCTTGCTGCTGCTTGTTCCCTGGCAGTCTGCAGCCATGATATAGGTCCTCCGCTGTGGAACTCACCCTGAGTGCTTTAGCATCCACAGCCCTGAGACTTGTCTGCTGCCCGACATCAGAAGGACTTCATGATCACAGGCCAAGTAGCCCCCTCCCCACAGAAACTCTGGGTCAATCCATAGTTAAACTTCAGCTCTCTGTCAGGGATCTCTACTCATTTTTGATGAGTCCTTTCTTCATGAGTCATCCAACACACAATATTTCCTCATTGCAGGGTGGGCTGCCTGTCTACTGGGGCATGGAAATTCCTTCCTGTCAAGGACATGGCAGTCCCTTCCCTCACTATAGTTCACAGGTTAATTGCACTGTGCTGGAGAAAGAACTCCACAGAGCTTCATTTATGAGGACCTTGTCAATGCTCAACATCACACACTGCATTAATTTAATGAACCCATCCGTGCAGGAACCGTGGAAAATGTGTGTATTTGGCCATTTCTGTCTTGTTCTCATATGGTGATTTGTACCTGTTAAAGGTATTACCAGGTTGTCTGTTGTTGATATTGGCAAAGTAAACCCTAGTGGGCAAGTCCAAGTCTTCCCAAGTCTCAGGAGACAAACCACTGTTGGAACACATCAGCAATGTATCATCAAGACCACTGCTGTCTGCTTTTTCCCAGGTAAAGTTCTTCCATCCTCCCTGTAGACCCATAATGACTTTAGCCTTAGTGCTGTGCAGTCTAGACACCATGGCAAGGATGCTTGAAGTGGGAACTTCAGAGCTGCCTGACTGCCTACATTTCAGAAATGCTTCCCCTTTCTGTGCACATTCCCCAGTCCAGAGGGTATTTTCATCTTGGGTTGTGGGATGTAGACCTGGTGATTGCTACATCTTCTTTGCAATCTATCCTTTCTCCTCCACAAAAGATCACTGCTTCCTTAAGTAATATTTATTTTGCCTGATGTGTACCGTGATCCAGCTGTAGCGTTTCCATATCAGATGGCAGGCATCACCCTGAAGAAGTGGGCACCTACTGCTTGAATCTGGCTAGCTGGGATGTGTGGTAGTGCGAATGAGAATGGACTCCCTAGACTCTTATGTTTGAATACTTGGTAGTCAGTTTGTGGTATCGTTTGGAAAGGACTAGAACATGTGGCCATATTGGAGGTGTGTCACTGGGGCCTGGCAGACTTTAGGATTTCATAACACTA
This sequence comes from Microtus pennsylvanicus, assembly GCF_037038515.1. Taxonomy (NCBI): domain Eukaryota; kingdom Metazoa; phylum Chordata; class Mammalia; order Rodentia; family Cricetidae; genus Microtus; species Microtus pennsylvanicus. Next base: position 3,676,286 of record NC_134580.1, read on the forward strand.
GCACCTTCGACTATTAGCTCTTTCTGTCTCCTGCTTGCAGATCCAGTTGTGAGCTCTCAGCTGTCCCTGACACCATGCCTTTCCTCCACCATTAGACTCCCACCCTCTGAAGTCATAAACCCAATCAAATGCCTTATTTTGGAAGCTGTTTTGCTCAGGCTGTTTTACCAGAGCAATAGAAAAGTAACCACTACTAGATGTGAATGCACAGGGTCAGAAACTAAACAAGCCAGCAAAGATTCACAAAAGTTGAACCAGGGTGTCTGCCCCTATGAATAGAGAGCCTGGGGACAAAGGCCTGGAGCGGCCACAGCAGTCTCATTCCCTGGATACTCAGGGTATGTAGACTGTAACCTACTGTCCACCATAGGCACTTGGCTCCATGAGCAGAACACGCACATTACCCTATGAGTGGGCCGAACCCAGTGCCTGTGAACAGACTCTCAGTTCAAGGAGCTGCCTGAAGAGTGCTGGATCTGGCAGAGACAACAGACTGACCCTGACCCCCAAGTTTGTGTAGGGAGGATTATTTACCCTTTGACCAGCATACAGATACTTACGCATGGCAATTGTCCCACAGCGTCTAAACTTGTTGGGACAGACAGTTTCTGCAGGGCAGTTGAAGGTGTTTTCCACAGAGCAATGATGGCACATCATAACCATATCTGAAGGAGGAAAAAACTACAGTTGGGTAGGTGTTTCCCCAAGAAGTCTTTCCACCATCCTGCTCCCATCCTCCCTCCTCCCACAGCTGCTTCCCAGTGCACTTCTCCACACAAGCCACCCCAAGGCCTGCAGAACTCAGAACCTGGCCTAGACTAAGGCAGAGACAGAGCAGCTCCAGGATAGGAGTGGTCCCTTCAAGAATCTTTTCTTTTTCTAAAAGGCTGCTCACATGTCAAACAGCTGAGTTCTTCAAAGCTGTCCACCCCTCTATGGAACAGTGGCCGCCCAGGACACCACAATCCTCCAGGACTTCTCTGGACTCAGTACCTGCTCTCCCTGCTGGGACGTGCTATGGACACTTGCTCCCTTGGCTTTCCTGGTCAGCAGCTCTCTGTGGGATCCTTCAGTCTACTCAACCCTATTTAATCTCAAGAGTACCACTCTAATCATGCTTACATATTAAAACCAGGTCAGTATATGATGAAATAAACTTTATTATGAGGCAAAAAAAGATCTAACTAATTTCCCTCCTTGTGTTTGCTGTGAGAAATGGAAAAGGGTCACTGTGACCTCATGATCCATGTCTAGTAAACAGAGCTGCCTGGTGTAGACACTAATGCCCTTTTGTTTTCATTTTTGTTTTGTTCTTCTGAGACAGGGCCTCTCTGTGTAGTCATGACTATCCTGAATCTCTCTCTGTGGATCATGCTGGCTTTGAACTTGCTTCGGCCTCCTGAGTGCTGGGATGAAAGGTGTCTACCACCAGTGCCCAGCAACACTAATGTTGGCAGAAATCGAATTTACCCAGTGCATAAGAAGGAATGTTCAGACTCTCAAGTTCTTTCTTAGTAATTTGATTGTGGTCCCTTGTTAAAAAAGCAACAGCGACAGCAGCTCAGTGTCCTGGGTCACACAGTCTCAGGATTTTGAGACTGAGGAAGGGACATCTCTGGGAGTTTGAACTAGAGAAAGAAACCTTGTCTCAAACCCACAAGGCAGCCAATAAGATGCTCAGTGAGTAAAGGTGCCTGCCACCTGCTTCTGCTGAGTCCAATTCCAAACACCTCATCAGCGTCTTCTTCCATCCAACACACTGTGAGTCTTGAGTTCAAACTTACCTTGCCTAGGTTGGATGACACTGTTCAACCCGCTGGTACTGTTGTCCAAACCGATGGTACTGTCGTCCAACCCAAGAGAACTGTTGACTGCGGTGTCCACACATGGGAGCCCCAATAGAATTAGCAAGAAGAAGGTGAGCATCATCTCCAACAGACAGGCGAACCTGAAAATGAAGAGGTCCATGGCCATCAGAGAGGGCAAGAATCCTTGACCCAGATCCATGTCCCCAGCATCATTGCACAGAGGAGGCATCCACGGCTCGGCCTCAGCAGCCTACCCTAGTGCTCCTTCCCCAGGAACTTTGGGTCCTTGCCTACTCCACCCTGCTCTGCTGCATATGTGGATCTTGCTTCCCATTTCTGAAACTGTCCTGATGGTTCTGCCATCTTCCCCCTTCTAGACAGTCTTCTTCCCACGGGCATAGTCCACATCCTCCTCTTCCAACCTGTCCTTTATGCTAACAGTGGATTCAAGGTTTCCCTAACCTTCTTAGAAACCCTTCCTCATCTTCCTGCTCCCCCATTCTAGAATCATCCATCTGAATCTCCTGTGTTTTCCTTATGGAACTGTCCCACTGGGCTTGATCTCGTCATCTCATAGCTGAAGCTTGATTGTTTAATTGTTATCTAATGTGCCCTTCTGGAATGTTTCACGTTAGTCACTCAAGCTTTCTTAGCACCTCTCAAGCTGCTGGCCCCACTGACATGTCTGTACTCAGGGGAACATTCTAGAAGGCCCTTCGTGAGGAAGATGAGTGACATCTTCGTTCTCGAGACCATCCTAAAGATTGTCCCACACTGGGTCTCTGTACCTCCACTCCTTCCTTCAGGTTCCAAGTTCTGGAGTGCCATTCCTCAATCACAACTCTGAACATTACTCTGAGTGGTTCAACCAAGATTGAAACCCCTCACTTGGCATTCCTCCTGCAGGGCTCTGAACCTCTATTGTTGCCATTTCTCAGAATGTGGCGCTCTCTATGCACTCCTCCCCCAGTCCCTCTATCTGTGTGCCTCTGCTCCAGACTTTCCTACTGGAGCTCTGCTCTGAGGCTCTGATCTTCTCTGAACATCCCTTGGTGCCCTTTTTTTTAGTCCTCAAACATAATGGGGTCCTTCTTTCAATCCTCTGACCAACTCTTGATACCAATACCTCAGTGCCCCAACTCTCTCTTGGTGTCTTTCTCTCAAGGATCCAACTCTTTATCTATCTATCTATCTCTCTATCTCTCTATCTCTCTATCTATCTATCTATCTATCTATCTATCTATCTATCTATCTATCTATCTATCTATGTATGTATCCATCCATCTATGTATGTATCTATCTATGTATGTATGTATCTATCTATGTATCTATGTATCTATGTATCTATCTATCTATCTATCTATCTATCTATCTATGTATCTATCTATCTATCTATGTATCTATCTATCTATGTATCTATCTATCTATGTATGTATCTATCTATCTATCTATCTATCTATCTATCTATCTATCTATCTATCTATCTCTCCCTCTTCCTCTCTCTCTCAGTTTCCCTCCCTGCCTAGGATCTTTACCTTTGATTCTAACGCTTACTTGGGGCCCCTCTTTCAGCAATCCAGCCCTCTTTGGCTCCCTTCTTCCTGGGCTTGGAGCCTCTCTTGGAGCCCATTTTAAGGGCTCTAAGCAGCTCCTGGTGCCTTCCTCCTGGCCTCCTACTCTTCGTTCCCTTCCCTCTGGCTTCGGAACTTCTATTGGCCTGCTTCCCTCTAAGTGTCCATCCTATTAGCATCCTCAGGGCTCTGAGCCTTTCTTGGCCCTCTTCATCCTCATCTCTCTTTGTGACCCTCCTCCAGGTTCTGAATCTCAAAGGGCACCTTCCCAAGAAGTCTCCCCAAATCTCCTGACACCCGTTTCTCGAAGATCTCACACTCACTTTAGGTCCTTTCCTCAGAGCTCCTATCCTGTCTCAATGCTCTGAATCTCTCCTGGGGCCCAGGTTCTTCTGTCCTCAGAGCTCTAACTATCTTGGACCCCTCATTCAGCGATCAATACTTCTCTTGGAACTCTCCTCTCAGACTCTGAAGCTCTCTTGGGGCTCTTGGTATCCTTCTGTCAGAGCTCAGAAACTTTCTAGGATCACTTCAGTGAGGGCTCTGACTTTCTCTTTGCCCCTTTCTCTCAGAGTTCTGATCCCCTTGAGGCCCTCCTTCCAATCAGCGCTGCAGCTTCTTTTTCGTGGCCCTACTTCTGAACTCCAGCCTTAGGCACCCTACCCTCTGTACTCTGGATTTCTTTTGGCACTTCTCATTCATGCCTCCCTCACTCTGACCTTTTCATGGTGCTGATCCTTGGACCATTTCCTTGGGCTCTGACCTCATCATTTCTTTCTTGGGGCTTTAACCATTTCTTGGTGTATCTCTGTCAACCTCTCTGGATGCCCTTTTAGAGGAGCCTGAACCTTTCTTGGGGTTCCAAGCCTTTCTCAGGCCTTTCTTCAGTTTTCAAATTTTCTGGGACCTCTACATCCAAGGCCCCAACTTTCTCTTGGCACCTCTCCCTCAGAGCTTCCAACATTTCTTTTACCTTTCCCAAGGCTCTAAACTACTCCTGGTGTCCCTCCTTTTTTGCTATGATTGGCTTGTTGACCTTCACTGAAGATTCTGACCCCCACAAATCTCATTTTCAATTAACCATTTTTTTAAAAGGGTTCCAACCATCTCTTGGTGTATTTAATTTAAGGTTCCCACCTCCCCATTCTCTCTCTCTCTCTCTCTCTCTCTCTCTCTCTCTCTCTCTCTCTCTCTCTCTCTCTCTCCTTCCATTTTTGTTTTTATCGTCTCTCAGTACCACCTTCTGGTCTCTATCCTGTCTTTGCCCCTCTCCCTATGTCTGTGAAGCTCCCTTGACAATCCTATCTCAAGGCTCCAGTCCTCTCTTTCAGTTACTCCCTCAGGAATATGACTCTCTTAGAGCCACACCTTCAGGACTCCCCCTTTCTTGGCATAGCAACTTCTCCCTCATGGTGCCACGCATCTCTAGGCACCCCTCTCTCAAGGCTTTGACACACTCTTGGGGTTTCAACAGTCTTTGGTGTCCTTCTTTAAGACTGAACTCTCTAGATACACTTCCCTCAGGGTCCTGGTCCTCTCTTCTATCGCCTCAGAACTCTGTTACTTGGTACCCTCTATCAAGCCTCAGACCCTCTTCCCCTCTCTCTTTATCCCTCAGGACTCAAAGCATGTCTTGGTGCACTTACTTAAAAGCTACAACTCTCTCTCAACCTCTCTTTATGCCCTTCCTCGGGCCTCTGAAACCTCTTTGGAGCCCTTCTTTTAGGGCTCCAAATGTTTTTGGTACCTCTGCGAGTACCTAAAACCTCTCCTGGAGCCCTTCCCTTGGGGATCCAAATTTGTGTTGGCACCTCTTCTTCACGACTGCCCAATCTCCCTTGGCAAACCCTCTATCTAGGCTCTAACCCACTCCTGATGTCCCTACTTCGGGGTAGCTGGCTCCCTTCCTTCAGATTTCATGTCGTTCTTTTTCAACCATGCCTCTGGGTTTCAACCATCTCTTTCTGCACTTCCTTCAAGTCTCTCTTTTTAAGCTCTCTTGGCGCTCCTACCCAGGGGCTATAATGTAGTTTTGGGGACCTGCCTTTGTGTCCCAATTTCTTTGTTGGCACCTCTCCTTCAGATTTCCAACTGTCTTGAAGCCCTTGCCTCACAGTTCTGAGTGCCTCTTCTAACCCCTTAGCTCTCCAACGGTCCTTTGATTAACTTCCGTAGCCCTCTGACCCTGAATTGGTGCCCTATCCTCACGGTTCCGACTCTCTCTTTGTGTTCTTCCCTCAAGGTTCCAATCTTTTGAGGGGGAGGATGCCCAGAGAGGCTCTGAGAACTAAGGGATGTGTGTTAAGAGAGGTTTATCCCTAAAATATGGTATCAAAGGAAGAGTCCCAGCCATAAGTGAGGGCCCCTGAATTCAGTGGGTCAGAACCCTGAATGAAGTACAACAAGAGAGGGCCAGAGCCCAGAGAAAAGCGCGCCAAGATTCATGAGAGGGTCTAACCCTGAGGGGAAGTTCACCAAGAGATATTGAACTCTGATAGAAGGGCAGCAAAAGACATTTGGAAACAGGCACACCACGAGAGGGATGGAGTGCTGTGGGGCAAAGTGGACCAAAGAGAGGAGCAGTACTGAGGTGTCAGAACCGGAAAGGAAGAGCTCCAAGACAGTCAGAACCCCGAGGGAACTGCACCAAGACAGGGTCAGAGTTCTACATACGTGCACCAAGAGACGCTAGAATAGGAAGATTTAGAAGAGGGGCTCAGAACCCCGAGGGAAGGGCACTAAGAGGTTTGGCGCTGACAAATTCCTCGGCAACTGGGATGGACAGCTTTGAAGAGCTTAGCTGTTTAACATGACCGACCTTTAAAGGAAAAGAAAAGGTTCTTGGTCCTTCTGCCTCCCTTCTCTCTTTGGGGTGCTGGGGCCGAATCCTGTGGGCAACCGAGCTGCGGGAGCTCCTTTGTTTCAATAGCCTGCCTGCAGCAACAAGGTAGGCGCTTTGTTTATGAGCCTCCCAACCAGCAAGGAGATCTGATCTCAGCACCAGGAGAGACATCACTGGAGCACCAGGAGAGCCATCACTGGAGAGTGCCATCACTGGGAAGGTACATCAGTAGGCAAGGAGACCTGATCCTGTAAAAGAAGATCCGTAGGGGAGCATTCAGAGGAAGAGATGGGCAGGCACCAATGCAAGAATTCACCTAACAATCTGAAAAACAACATGAAATCACCAGAACCCAGCGACCTCACAACAGGAGGACATGAACACCTTAATCAAGAAGAAGTAGAAAAATTTGACTTTATGAAAGTGATTGATGGCCTTAAACAGCATGTAAAAATGCCCTTATAGAAATGGATGAGAAGTATAACAGAAAGTTTGAAGAATTGAATATATCAGTGAATGATACCCTAGGAAACCAAGGAAAAACAATCAAACAGATAATGGAAACAGTTCAAGACTTGAAAACTGAAATGGAGGCAAAGAAGAAAACACAAACAGAGGGCCAGCTGGACATGGAAAATCTAGGTAAACGAATAGAGACTACAGAAACAAGCATAGCCAGCAGAATACAAGAGATAGAAGAGAGACTCTCAGATTCTGAAGATACCATAGAGAAAATAAACGCACTGATTAAAGAAAACAGCAAGTCCAACAAACCCTCATCACAAAACATTCAGGAAATATGGGACACAATAATAAGACCAAACCTAAGAATAATAGGAGTAGAAGAAGGAGAAAAAGTGCAGCTCAATGGTCCAGAAAATATATTTAATAAAATTATAGAAGAAAACTTTCCCAACCTAAAGAAAGATGTACCTATGAAGGTTCAAGAAGCATACAGAACACCGAATAGGCTGGATCAAAAAAAAAAACATCCCCTCGCCATATAATAATCAAAACACAAAGCATACAGAATAAAGAAAGAATATTAAGAGCTACAAAGGAAAAAGGCTAAGTTGTTTATAAAGGTAAACCTATCAGACTTACACCTGACTTCTCTATGGAAACCATGAAAGCCAGAAGGTCCTGGATAGATGTACTGCAGAAGCTAAGAGACCATGGATGCAAGCCCAGACTACTATACCCAGCCAAGCTTTCGTTCACTATAAATGGAGAAAACAAAATTTTCCAGGATAAAAACAAATTTAAACAATACGTAACCACAAATCCAGCCTTACAGAAAGTAATAGAAGGAAAATCACTAACCAAGGAGTCCAACAATGACCACAATAACTCAGACATCTAGAGACCCTACACCAGTGCAACTCAAAGAAGGGAAACACACAAACTCTACTACTAAAAAAGTGACCGGAGTTAACAACCACTTAATGTCAATGGACTCAACTCACCTATAAAAAGGCACAGGCTTAGAGATTGGATACGAAAACAGGATCCAACATTCTGCTGTTTACAAGAAATACACCTCAACCACAAAGACAGGCACCTATTCAGAGTAAAGGGCTGGGAAAAGGCTTATCAAGCAAATGGACCTAAGAAACAAGCAGGTGTGGCCATACTAATTTCTAACAAAGTTGACTTCAAACTTAAATCAATCAGAAGAGATAGAGAGGGACATTTTACACTCATAACAGGAACAATTCATCAGGATGAAGTCTCAATCCTGAATATCTATGCCCCTAATATAAAAGCACACACGTACGTAAAAGAAACATTATTAAAACTCAAGGCAGCCGTCAAACCGCACACACTAATAGTAGGAGACTTCAACACTTCTCTCTCACCAATGGACAGGTCAATCAGACAGAAACCTAACAGAGAAATTAGAGAATTAATGGAGGTAATGAATCAAATGGACTTAACAGACATCTATAAAATATTCCACCCAAATAGGAAAGAATATACCTTCTTCTCTGCAGCTCATGGAACCTTCTCGAAAATTGACCACATACTCAGTAACAAAGCAAACTTTCACAGTTACAAAAAATACTAGTAACCACCTGTGTCTTATCAGATCACCATGGATTAAAGTTAGAATTCAACAACAATGCTACCCCCAGAAAGCCTACAAACTCATGGAAACTGAACAGTCAACTACTGAACCATACCTGGATTAAGGAAGAAATAAAGAAAGAAATTAAAGTCTTCCTTGAATCCAATGAAAATAAAGAAACAACATACTCAAACTTATGGGACACTATGAAATCAGTCCTAAGAGGAAAGTTCATAGCACTAAGTGCCCACTTAAAGAAAACAGAGAAAACACACATTGGAGACTTAACAGCCCACCTGAAAGCTCTAGAAAAAAAAAGAAGCAGACTCACCTTGGAGGAGTAGAAGACTGGAAATAATCAAACTGAGGGCTGAAATCAACAAAATAGAAACACAGAAAACAATCCAAAGAATCAATGAAACAAAAAGCTGGTTCCTGGAGAAAATCAGCAAAATTGATAAACCCCTATCCAAACTAATCAAATGGCAGAGAATATGCAAATTAGTAAGATCAGAAATGAAAAGGGGGACATAACCACAGACACAGAGGAAATTCAGAGAATCATTAGATCTTACTACAAAAGCCTGTATAACACAAAACTGGAAAAAGTAAAAGAAATGGACACTTTTTTAGATAAATACCATATACCAAAGTTAAACCAGGACCAGGTGAACAATCTAAATAGACCTGTTAGTCACGAAGAATTAGAAGCTGTTATCAAAAACCTCCCTACCAAAAAAAGCCCAGGACCAGATGGTTTCAATGTGGATTTCTACCAGAGCTTCCAAGAAGACCTAATACCTATACTCCTTAATGTATTCCACAATATAGAAACAGAAGAGTCATTGCCAAATTCCTTTTATGAAGCTACAGTTATTCTGATACCAAAACCACACAAAGACTCAACCAAGAAAGAGAATTACAGGCCAATCTCACTCATGAATATCGACACAAAAATCCTCAACAAAATACTTGCAAACCGAATCCAAGAACACATTAGAAAAATTATCCATTATGATCAAGTAGGCTTCATCCCAGAGATACAGGGCTGGTTCAACATATGAAAATCTGTCAATGTAATCCATCATATAAATAAACTGAAAGAAAAAAACCATATGATCGTTTCATTAGATGCTGAAAAAGCATTTGACAAAATTCAACATCCCTTTATGATAAAAGTCTTGGAGAGATTAGGGATATACAAGGGTCATACCTAAATATAATAAAAGCTATTTACAGCAAGCCAACAGCTAACATCAAATTAAACGGAGAGAAACTCAAAGCCATCCCACTAAAATCAGGGACACGACAAGGCTGTCCACTCTCTCCATACCTCTTCAATATAGTGCTTGAAGTTCTAGCAATAGCAATAAGACAACATAAGGGGATCAAGGGGATTCGAATTTGAAAGGAAGAAGTTAAACTTTCGTTATTTGCAGATGATATGATAGTGTACATAAGCGACCCCAAAAACTCCACCAAAGAACTTTTCCAGCTGATAAACACCTTTAGTAATGTGGCAGGATACAAGATCAACTCCAAAAAATCAGTCACCCTCTTATACACAGAGGATATGGAAGCAGAGAGGGAAATCAGAGAAGCATCACGTTTCACGATAGCCACAAACAGCATAAAATATCTTGGGGTAACTCTAACCAAGGAAGTGAAAGATCTATTTAACAAGAACTTTAAGGCACTGAAGAAAGAAATTGAAGGATACCAGAAAATGGAAGGATCTCCCTTGCTCTTGGATTGGGAAGATCAACATAGTAAAAATGGCAATTCTACCAAAGGCAATTTATAGATTCAATGCAATCCCCTTCAAGGTCCCATCAAAATTCTTCACAGATCTTGAGAGGACAATAATCAACTTTATATGGAAAAACAAAAAAACCCAGGATAGCCAAAACAATCCTATACAATAAAGGATTGTCTGGAGGCATTACCATCCCTGACTTCAAACTCTATTACAGAGCTACAGTAATGAAAACAGTGTGGTACTGGCATAAAAACAGAGAAGTCGACCAATGGAATCGTATAGAAGACCCGGATTTTAACCCACAAACCTATGAACACCTCATTTTCGATAAAGGAGCTAAAAGTATACAATGGAAGAAAGAAAGCATCTTCCACAAATGGTGCTGGCACAACTGGATGTCAACCTGTAGAAGAATTAAAATAGACCCATATCTATCACTATGCACAAAACTCAAGTCCAAATGGATCAAAGACCTCAATATCAGTCTGAACACACTGAACCTTATAGAAGAGAAAGTCGGAAGTACCCTACAACAGATGGGCACAGGAGATCGCGTCCTATGTATAACCCCAGCAGCACAAACATTAAGGACAACATTGAATAAATGGGACCTACTGAAACTGAGAAGCTTCTGTAAAGCAAAGGACACTGTCACTACAACAAAAATGCAACCTACTGACTGGGAGAAGATCTTCACCAACCCCGCAACAGACAAAGGTCTGATCTCCAAAATATATAGAGAACTCAAGAAACTAGACTTTAAAATGCTAATTAAGCCATTTAAAAAATGGGGCACTGAACTGAACAGAGAATTCTCAACAGAAGAAGTTCAAATGGCCAATAGACACTTAAGGTCATGCTCAACCTCCTTAGCGATCAGGGAAATGCAAATCAAAACAACTTTGAGATATCATCTTACACCTGTCAGAATGGCTAAAATCAAAAACACCAATGATAGCCTTTGCTGGAGAGGCTGTGGAGGACGGGGTACCCTCATCCATTGCTGGTGGGAATGCAAACTTGTGCAACCACTTTGGAAAGCAGTGTGGTGGTTTCTCAGGAAATTCGGGATCAACCTACCCCTGGACCCAGCAATACCACTCTTGGGATTATACCCAAGAGATGCCCTATCATATGACAAAAGCATTTGTTCAACTATGTTCATAGCAGCATTATTTGTAATAGCCAGAACCTGGAAACAACCTAGATGTCCTTCAGTGGAAGAATGGATGAAGAAAGTGTGGAATATATACATATTAGAGTACTACGCTGTGGTAAAAAACCATGACTTCTTGAATTTTGCTGGCAAATGGATGGAAATAGAAAACACTATTCTGAGTGAGGTAACCCAAACCCAAAAAGATGAACATGGGATGTGCTCACTTATAATTGGTTTCTAGCCATAAATAAAGGTCACTGAGTCTATAATTTGTGATCCTAAAGAAGCTAAATAAGAAGGTGAACCCAAAGAAAAACATATAGTTATCCTCCTGGCTATGGGAAGTAGACAAAATTGCCGGGCAAAAAAATTGGGATCTTGGGGGTGGGGTGGAATGGGGGTAAGGGGAGATGGGGAGAGAAAAGTGAGAAGGGGAGGATGGGGGGAACTTGGGGAAACAGGATGATTGGGATAAAGGAAGGTTGGATGGGGAGCAGGGAAGCACAGATCTTAGTTAAGGTAGGCACCTAGGGTTGGCAAGAGACTTGAACCTAGAGTGGCTCCCAGGTGCCCAAGGCGATGTCCCCAGTTCGTTCCTTGGGCAGCTGAGGATAGGGAACCTGAAATGACCCTATCCTATAGCAATACTGATGAATATCTTGCATATCACCATAGAACCTTCATCTGGCGATGGATGGAGATAGAGACAGAGACCCACACTGGAGCACCAGACTGAGCTCACAAGTTCCCAATGAGGAGCAGAAGGAGGGAGAACATGAGCAAGGAAGTCAGGACCACGAGGGGTGCACCCACCCACTGAGACAGTGGAGTTGATCTATTGGGAGCTCACCAAGGCCAGCTGGACTGTGACTGAAAAAGCATGGGATAAAACCGGACTCTCTGAACATGGCAAAGAATGAGGGCTGATGAGAAGCCAAGGACAATGGCACGGGGTTTTGATCCTACTTCATGTTCTGGCTTTGTGGGAGCTTAGCCAGTTTGGATGTTCACCTTCCTAGACATGGACGGAGGGGGGAGGACCTTGGACTTTCCACAGGGCAGGGAACCCTGATTGCTCTTTGGACTGGAGAGGGAGGGGGAGAGGAGTGGGGGAAGGGGGAGAAGGGTGGGAGGAGGGGGAGGGAAATGGGAGGCTGGGAGGAGGCAGAAACTTTTTTTTTCTCAATAAAAAATTTAAAAAAAAAAGAAAAGGTTCTTGAAGGGACCACTGCTATCCTGGCAGCTGGTTTGGCTCTGCCTTAGACTAGGCCAGGTTCTGAGCTCTGCAGGCTGCTTGTGTGGAGAACTGCACTGGGACGCAGCTGTGAGAGAAGGGAGGATAGAAGTAGGATGGTGGAAACGTTTCTTGGGGAAAAACCCAACTGTAGTTTTTTTTCTTTTTACAGGTCTATGCATTGTTACCATCTTTACATCTGTCACGGTCCCTCCCCAGGTGACAATTTAGTCTCAGGACACACAGCTATGCAAATAAAATGTCCTGTTCACTTCTGGTTCTAATATCACACCAAGTGTTGCCAAGGTCTAAATCAAACAGTGACCAGAAGCTATGTTCTTTGAGACTCCAGGAAGGAATAAGCGTACAAAAGAGTGCCCACATTCATGACTCCAGGATGAACTCCTTCCCAACCCTCGACCTGGCTTTCCAAACTTGGGAATCCATGTAAAAATTCAGGAGCCCTTGATGACATGTTCTCCAGCATGGATCAGATGGTCCATTCAAGCAAGGCTCCATAGAGAACAAGACCGCCATCACCATGGACTCAACCACACAGAGTTGTGTGAAGTGAGCCCCACTGCCAACACCCTGATGGAAGTCCTGAGCTGAAGGCTGGTGGCCTTGCTGCTGCTTGTTCCCTGGCAGTCTGCAGCCATGATATAGGTCCTCCGCTGTGGAACTCACCCTGAGTGCTTTAGCATCCACAGCCCTGAGACTTGTCTGCTGCCCGACATCAGAAGGACTTCATGATCACAGGCCAAGTAGCCCCCTCCCCACAGAAACTCTGGGTCAATCCATAGTTAAACTTCAGCTCTCTGTCAGGGATCTCTACTCATTTTTGATGAGTCCTCTCTTCATGAGTCATCCAACACACAATATTTCCTCATTGCAGGGTGGGCTGCCTGTCTACTGGGGCGTGGAAATTCCTTCCTGTTTAGGAAATGGCAGTCCCTTCCCTCACTATAGTTCACAGGTTAATCGCACTGTGCTGGAGAAAGAACTCCACAGAGCTTCATTTATGAGGACCTTGTCAATGCTCAACATCACACACTCCATTAATTTAATGAACCCGTCCGTGCAGGAACCGTGGAAAATGTGTGTATTTGGCCATTTCTGTCTTATTCTCATATGGTGATTTGTACCTGTTAAAGGTATTACCAGGTTGTCTGTTGTTGATATTGGCAAAGTAAACCCTAGTGGGCAAGTCCAAGTCTTCCCAAGTCTCAGGAGACAAACCACTGTTGGAACACATCAGCAATGTGTTATCAGGACCATTGCTGTCTGCTCCTTCCCAGACAAAGGTCAACCAAGAGAGGTTGACAAAGATAGGAGGATCCTTGGAGTACACCAAGAAATGATTGGGACCCTAAGGGAGAGAAAAGGAAAGTGGGAGCCCCGAGGAAATGGTAGCAAGGGTCAACACCATGAAAAAGTCAGAGTGAGGGAGGCATGAGTGAGAAATACCAAAAGAAATCCAGAACACGGAGGGTAGGGTGCCTAAGGCTGGAGTTCAGAAGTAGGACCACGAAACAGGAGCTGCAGCCCTGATTGGAAGTAGGGATCTTGGAAGGGGGATCAGAATCTTAGAGAAATGTGCAAAGAGAAGGTCAGCACCCTCTCTCAGCCTCTCTTAATGTCCTTCCTTAGGCCTTTGTAACCCCTTTGGAGCCCTTCTTTTAGGGCTCCAACTCTCTTGGGTGCCTCTGCGAGTAACTAAAACCTCCTGGAGCCTTTCTCTCAGGGATCCAACTTTGTCTTGGCACCTCTTCTTCATGACTGCCCAATATCCCTTGGCACACCCTCTATCTAGGCTCTAACCCTCTCCTGATGTCCCTCATTTTGTGGTACCTGTCCCCCTTCCTTCAGATTTCAGATCATTCTTTGTCAACCTTGCTTCTGGGTTCCAACCATCTCATTCTGTGCTTCCTTTAATTCTCTCTTTTCAAACCTCTCTTGGCGCTCCTCCCTCTCTCTTAATTTAGGATTAAAAACTGCAGTCCATCTGCGACGTGACTGACTCCATGTGTCCAAAAATGGGAAGGAAGGAAATCTTTTATTTTTATTTTATTTCACTTTTTAAAATATATGTATATCTCTTCTCATTTTACACACCAATCCCAGTTCCCACTCCCTCCCCTTCTCCTATTTCCTCCACCTTCTTTTCCCAATCCCCCTCCAATCCTCAGAGTAAGGTTTCCCATGGGGAATCAATAAGATCTAGCATATTGGTTTAAGGAAGGACCAAGTCCCTCCCTGCTATATCTAGGCTGAGCAAGGTATCCCTCCAAACAGAATGGGTTCCATAAAGCCAATCCAAGCAGTAGGGATAAATCCTGGCCCCACTGCATGTGGTCCCACAGTCGGCTCCAGCCATACAATTGTCACCCACATTCAGAGGTTCTGGTTTGGTCCTATGCTGGTTCCTTCCCTATCCGATTGGATTTGGTGTGCTCCCATTAGCTCAGGTAAGCCTTCTCAGTGGATGTATCCATCATGGTCTTGACCTTTTTGCTCATATTCTGTCTCCTCCCATTCTTTGACTGGACTTTGAGAGCTCAGTCCAGTGCTTCGCTGTGGGTCTCTGCCTCTGCTTCCAGCAGTTGCTGGATGAAGGTTCTATGGTGACATTTAAGATAGTCATCAATCTGACTACAGGGCAAGGCCAATTTGGACACCCTCTCCACTATTGCTTAGGGTCTTCGCTGGGGTCATCCTTGTGGATTCCTGGGAATTTCTGTAGTGCCAGCTTTCTTGCTAGCCCCATAATGGCTCCCTCAGTCAAGACATCTCTTTCCTTGCTCTCTTTCTCTGTACTTCCCCCATTTCAGCTATCCAGTTTCCTCAAGTCCTCCTCCCCATGCCCACTCTCCCTTCCTTGTCCTCTTCTGCTCTCCTTTCTCCCCCAATCCCCATGCAGTGAAGGGAATCTAGAACCCAGGAAGACAGAGACTTTGGGCAGGAGGCTGTGCTAATTCAGTGAGGGAAGACTCTGGAGTGCCAGGTACTTAACCCCAACTGGAGAGGGTTAGCCCTCCTCCACAGAGGTCCAGTTTCTTAGACAACACGAAGTTTCAAGTTTGATGAATTAGTCTACACATCCTTGCTATTTTCCCTGGACAGATATGAATAGGGAAATTGTAGCCTGAAGACTGACTCCAGATCTTGTTTCTCAAAGGCATTTTATTTATTTAAGTGCAGCAGAGTGGAGTAACCATTCTTTCAAATGTGTGAAATCCAAGTTTAATGTCCATAAATAAGCTTTGTTGGAACAAATTATGGCTATTGCCTTTCATGACTGTGGCCACTTGGTACAATACTTGTCCATGGGCAAACACAAAACCTTTCTTTTTAATAACAAAAAATTGGAGAGTTCCATGGTGAATTAGATGGTGAAATGCGCCCATTATCCAGCTGTTCCTGCACTAACTGCTGGGCAGCTTGTAATTTTTCTTGTGTTAGAGACCACTGATTTACCCATACAGGTTCATCGCTTTTCCATACTTTTGGGTCTGCATGGAGTGCAGGTTTTTCAGTGACCTCTCCTAAAAATACCCTAATCCTGCCCTAGGAGGTCTACTGTCTGGTACAACAGGATCAACCTTTCCCTTATTGTTCTTGTCTAGACCTTGATTAGGTAATAATCCTTGTTGAAACATCTGATTAGTAACAGCTGTGCTGAGGGAATCTAAATATATTCCCATTCTGGACATAATATCTTGGCCCATAAATTCATGGGTAAATAAGGAATAATATATGGCTTAAAAGTTCCTTCATGGCCTTCCTCATCTTTCCAATGCAGTTTATTACTACTCTGTTCAGGATTTCTAGTCTGACCAATTCTTTGTAGCTGTGTAATAGTCTCCGTTTTTGGCCACTTTGAAGGCCACTGACTGGTGGTTATAACGGAAATATATGCACCAGTATCTAGAAGGCCGGAAAATCCTTTTCCATTTATAACCAAAGTGAGTTCTGATCTCTGAGGACCTATGGCTTTTACCCAATGTGCTTCAGACAAACCAAATCCATCCTTTCCTCTCTTTTCTTTCTTACTCTGATTACTGGTTTGCACAGCTGGAAGTAAAACTAATTGTGCAAGCCTCTGACCTGCTTTTACTACAGAAACTCCACTTGGTGAGTGAGTCATCACCTTGATCTCTCCCTCAAAATCAGCATCAATGACTCCAGGAGCCACAGTGATCCCTTGTATAGTTGAGCTACTTCTTCCTAACAATAATTCTACAGTGCCTTTTGATAAAGGCCCATAGACCCCTGTGGAGAGAGCTTGTATCCCCATTTCAGGTGTCAGAACCGTGTATATGGAAGAACTGAGGTCGAGCCCTGAGCTTCCTGGTGTGGCTCTGAAAAGGTCCTGTATAGATTTCCTTGTTGGGGTACAGATTGCTGGATTGCCCCTTAATTTTGTCTCTGGGCCTGAGGCTGGCCCCTGTGTCCGTTTCCCGAAAGGGGATTTCCTAGATCACCTCTTTTTGATCTGCACTCACTAGTTCAATACTTTCCTCTCCTTCATCTCCTACGCAATCCTGGTTCTCTTCTAGTCCTTGGGCTTACTCTCCTATAAGGACATCATCTGACCTGATGGCCCATAAGACAGCATCCAAAACAACCTCCAGGTGTAGCTTGTGTTCTCCCTGGGGCTAGGTCTCCCTGCTGGGATAAGACATTATTAATTGTCTTCCCCTTTAAGGCAGCAGCTAAGGCCATTCCTTATGTATAGGATTGGTCAATATTCAAGCAAATTCGGGTATAATCTGTAATGTTACCCTGTTTCTTAAAGGTCTTATAGCCGCCTTGCATACAGAATTGGCCTTCTCAAATGCTAACTGTTTAATTATTATCTGTCCTGTTTCCGAGTCTCCAATCAATCTGTTAGATGCCTGTGTTTGTCTGGAAACAAAGTCTTGAAATAACTCATCTGGTCCCTGTTTTATACTAGACAACTCCTCAGTTTGTTCTTTTGACGATGGAAGCTTACTCCAGGCCTTCGTGGCTGCTGCACTAATTTGAACATATGCTTCTATATCATATTCTAACCATTGATTTGTTCCCGTATAAGGTCCCTCACCTGCAAGCACCTCATACGAAATAGGAATTTGCTGGGCTCTGTTTCTCTCAGCTGTGTCCCGACACTGTTCTGTAAATTAGGTTTTCCACCATGGATAATCTCCTCCTGACAGGCAAGCCTTAGCTATCTGCTTCCAATTCGCTGGTGGCAGAGCTTCTATGGCTATATTTTCTAACAGTGTCTGGGTAAAGGATGCCGTGGCACTGTATTGAGCACAAGTGGTTTTTAATTTTTTGAGTAACTTAAATGATATAAGAGTATCTAATCTAAGCAGATTTCATTGTGCGTCTCTCTGTTCCATTACTGGGAACAATTGAAATCCTTGCATCTCTTCTCCTCTGCTAGCAAGTTCTCTGATACAAGCTTGGAGAGGAGAATTGCTGCTATTGTTATGTTTCTGTTTTACTCTCGGCGTACTCTGAACTTTTGGGTGGATCTAAACCTGCTATTACTATAGGAAGACAAGAGTCCCGTATCTGCATAGTTCCTAATCTGTGAGATAGCGAGGTTACCATCCTTCTCAAGCCTTTTATTTCTTTCTCTCCCTGTCTCTCAGAGCTGCTGTTTGCTGGTGAGAGATATGAAGACTCGCTTTCATAGTCTAAATCGTTTGTCTCTGACCTACTGTAACAGCTCTTTCATGAGAGTATCTTGCAACTCCTCAGGTGGCACGGATGTAAGTATCACCTGCTGGTCAGGATTTCAGTCCAACCTTTCCTGTATTAGCATCCAGAAATATGGCGGTATCTTCAGGGATGCTTTCTGGTCCATAATTACAATAATGTTGTTGAATCCTCATTCCCAATTCTTTCCATAGGCAACCTCTAAGGTCCTGCGCTCAGAAAACCGAGGGCATATCTCCTCTATGAATTCTAAAAATTCTTGTATCTGATGCTACTGCACTCTCTCTCCTCTGACTTTTAATATAACTTCAATCAACTGTATAGCCATTTGATTGCTTTTTCCTTGTCTCATATTTCTATATTTACAAATTTTACTCCCGATATTACTGTCCTGCTTTATTATCTGAGCGCTCACTACTCACGTATCCACATGGGGTGAGGTTTTCACTCTCTTGTTCCTCACGGTCTCCTTCGTACTTCTGGTCCTTTCTCTGGCATTTCTCGGGGTTTAGCTGTCAGTCCGATATTAATTCTCGTGTATGTTCACCCTCCCCCACCTGTTTCCTGGCTATTGTTACCAGCTGGTCAAGGGTGGGGTGTGAACTCAGAGCCTGTGATAGACAGAGGATGTTAGAGGACAACTCCAGTCCTGAAGATACTGTCCATCCCTCAAGGACCCTTCCTGATCCATGTCCCCCAAATAGACTTTGACTCCTCTGACTGAGATGCCTCAGAATCAGTACAGAGATTTTCTAAAAGGTTCTCCAGTGCTCTCCCTCCAGAAAGAAGATGGAGTGTATAGGAACCCCTGCCCTGACAGGAGCTAAAATGCAGGGTGGGAAGTCCTTGTTTGGTAGAGGTCAGCTCCTATGGATGGCTGCAGCTCACTAGAAACACAGAGGACCTATTCCTGCTGCCATCTATGTGGCCCAAGCAAGCTTCTGATGCCAGATCGATCCATGGGTGGAAATTTACAAATGGATGCACAGTGTCAGATAGTTGCATAGATGGCGGAGAGGAGTTTTATCTTGAGGATGTTTGCTCCTGTTATTCCATCTTTCCCTTTGATCCTGGGTCCCAGTGCATGTTGTGTTTGTGGAGGAGGTGAGGGTTCCCCCTGCACCAGCTCAGAGGCACTCAAAGGCACTCAGAGGTAGTGGAATGAAAAGGGAGGGGCAAGGGTTAATTTCAGAGGCACTGACCAATAACACTGGCAAGACCAGCAACTGGCTCTTATGGAAGGCAAGGAGCTGCTGGGCTGACAGCTATGGAGCCTGGCTTCCCACCTACCCATCCAGAGACCACAGGACTCATGTCTGGAGGTTAACAAAGGAAAACAAATTTAATCAGAAGGGTCCATCAGGGTCCAGGGAATTCGTGGCCCACAAGGCATGCTCCAGGTCCATCTGAAGCTTACAGTAGGCTGAGGTCTGTGAGCCCAGGAGCAGCCAGGACCATGAAGCCAGGCAGGAACAGCTCAGTGTATCTGTATCTTCTCTCACTGGCTTTCCCGGGCTGCTCCTTGAACTGCGGGATTGGAGGCCCATAGTCGTTACACAAGTCCCATTTGCAGCACTTTGCATATAAGAAGGGCAAGGGCTTTTGGGCCACAAAGGACTTCAGCTGCGGTGGTATAGCACGAGAGACAGGAGTTTCATCTAGGCGCACTGGACAGAATCTGCTGCACTGCTTTGAAGACATGTAGAAACGTCCATAGAATTCTAATAGGAAAGAAAGGAAAAGATATGATGAGCCCAAGGTCCTGATACCAGAGTCTCTAGGGGTTATCTGCATCCTTGAGACCCTGTCAGAGATCCTCACTTAAGGAGAACATCGGTCAGAGGGTCGGAGCACCGCTCGGGAGGAAGAAGTCCAGGCTGTTCCAGGGTGGACTGTGTGGGGCTCCATGTGCTATGGGATTTGTGCCTCTATTTGGAAACACAGGATCCTTGAGCCTCAACTTTTTTAAACACAGAATTGACTCAAGCGACTGAAACAGAGAAGCATATCAGAAGGAGCTCTGGCCATCCTGACTGAGATCCAGCTGAGAGGCTAGTCTTTGAAGGTCATCTTGAGATGTGGGAGTGTCATCTGTCTATCTGTTGCTTTCATTGGTTAATTAATAAAGAAACCGCTTGGCCTTTGATAGGACAGCTGCTTAGATAGGTGGAGTAAACAGAACTGAATTCTGAGAGGAAGAAAGCAGTGAGCCAAATGCCATGCCTCTCCTCTCCAGGCACACGCTATAGCCCTCCTCTCCAAGGTGGATACAGGTTAAGATCCTTTCTGATAAGCCACCACCTCGTGGTGCTACACTCGTTAATAGAAATGGATTAATCAAGAGGTGAGAGTTAGCCAGTAAGAGGCTAGAGCTAATGGGCCAAGCAGTGTTTAAAAGAATACAGTTTCCATGTAATTATTTCGGGTAAAGCTAGCCGGGTGGCGGGCCGTAGCCTGCTGCTCCTATATCTACAGAGTGGCGCCCAACGTGCTTGATAACTGTTTTCCTATGTGTGATTTTACTATGTTAAACTGAAAGCCTTTCTTTTTTGTAAAAACTGAAAAAGGGAAAATGATGTGTGAGTGTCATCTGTCTAATCTTGCATTGCACAATAGAGTTTTCTTCATATTAAGGAATAAAGTTCCAATTAGCAGAATCCAGTCCTGCCTACTGCTCCCCCATCCTACAAACTTCCAAGAACACAGAGAGACACACAGGGATGTGTGTGTGGTAGTGGTGATGGGGACGGAATTTGAATGCTCATGCGCTGAAACCCCTCTTGTAGGTAGAATGGGATGGGTTCCCTGGATCCACTCTGGGAAGGAAAGCCTTCTAGTATCCAGAATTTTTGTAGTGAATCATGGGGTTGGGGGTAGGACACTGAGTCAGTCTGCAAACACCAAAGCGATGGCTACTTCTCCAAGGGGATGAAGGTGTAACTGACCCTCATCAAACCTACCTAGATGCTGGTCTCAGTAAGGCATTTGACATCACTAGAGTTCCGTTTCTTTTAAAGAGAAATAGCTGCAGACAAATCTCTGCTCTTCTCCCAGCTCTCTAGTGCCCATGGCTGACTCCATTGTTCCTGCCTGGCTTGTGCTTCCCCCCACTTAGGCCGGCACCTGCTGCTTGTGACTTTCTCTTTCAGCATTTTGTCTGCTTGGTTTTGTGTGTGTGTGTGTGTGTGCGCGCGCGCGCGCGCGCGTGCGTGTGCGTGTGTGTGTGTGTGTGTGTGTGTGTGCGTGTGTGTGTGTGTGTGTTATCGTTGTTGCTGTTGTTTTTGTTTTTTAAAGGTACTTTTGATTGACAGCTTCTATTCCTAACAGCATTTGTGTCCTGCCCACAGGGTTCCAGGACGAACCCAGAATGAAGCAACACTTATGGACGGCAGCCACCACACAGAACTGTTCTTCAGGTTCACACTGCTTTGGATTTGTGCAGTTAAAGCTGTTCTCTGCCTCACAGGAGTGACAGGTGATTCTGTCTGAAGTGAGGGATTGGAGAAGAGAAAATGGGACATTGTTCCCCCTGCAGTATCAAACCCGTCATCCTATTCCAAGTGGCGGCCAAGTCCAGCGAGCCCCACTCTCCCCATGCCACAGTCTGTGCATGCCACCCCCACTCTCCCCATGCCACAGTCTGTGCATGCCACCCCCACTCTCCCCATGCCACAGTCTGTGCATGCCACCCCCACTCTCCCCATGCCACAGTCTGTGCATGCCACCCCCACTCTCCCCATGCCACAGTCTGTGCATGCCACCCCCACTCTCCCCATGCCCACAGTCTGTGCATGCCACCCCCACTCTCCCCATGCCACAGTCTGTGCATGCCACCCCCACTCTCCCCATGCCACAGTCTGTGCATGCCACCCCCACTCTCCCCATGCCACAGTCTGTGCATGCCACCCCCACTCTCCCCATGCCACAGTCTGTGCATGCCACCCCCACTCTCCCCATGCCACAGTCTGTGCATGCCACCCCCACTCTCCCCATGCCACAGTCTGTGCATGCCACCCCCACTCTCCCCATGCCACAGTCTGTGCATGCCACCCCCACTCTCCCCATGCCACAGTCTGTGCATGCCACCCCCACTCTCCCCATGCCACAGTCTGTGCATGCCACCCCCACTCTCCCCATGCCACAGTCTGTGCATGCCACCCCCACTCTCCCCATGCCACAGTCTGTGCATGCCACCCCCACTCTCCCCATGCCACAGTCTGTGCATGGCGCCCAAGTTCTCAGCCTCCCTGTGGAGGCTCCCCCACCTGTCCACTGGGTATTTCACTTGGTCCTTCACATCCGGGCACACTGCATGAACCCACGTTCTCAAGCAGACACTCTTGAGTATCCAGAAATACCAAAGGGCATCCATTTCCACAGCCACCCTTTCTCCTGTCCCACCCTCCTTGTTTCCAGGTCCCTTCCTAGGTGGGCAATATAAACTCTCCTGTGTCAGGATTGGCGCAGGTCCAGCTAGGGGAAGACAATGGAGTCACCCTCTCCACTAATTTCCCATTCCTCAGGCAGTGCTGAAGCTCCAAGGTTAGGGTGGCCTTGGTTTTCTAAACTACCTTCCAAGAGGGAAGAGTGATGGGAAAGATAGACCAGGAGCCCCAGGGAATGAGTGCACAACTCTTGCCCCTAGGGGAAGTTCCTAATCAGAAGCACACCCTTGCTGGCCTTCACCAGCATACCCCACCCCCTCCATCTCCAGGAGGCCCACTCCTGCCGGCCCTACCCCCTGACCCTCACCCCTTATCCCGCCACCTCACCCCCCACCACACTGTAGCCTTCATGACATTGGGTCTCTCATTCCTGGACTTCAGTGTGATCTATCACAGTGGGCTCCCTCTGGCGTCACTAAGCTTCATCATCTTGGCTCTTCTAGGGGCACAGGGATGCGGCACTTACCTGCTCCTGCGGTCGGCACCCACGACAAGCCTATGGCTATGAGCAAGGCCAGTAGGACCACCATCTCCAGAGGGCGCCTGGTCCTGTAGAGGAGAGGAGTGAGTGGCTAGCTCTGGTCCCTGATGTCCTCGGTCTGCCTGTCCCAGAAGCCTCCAGTCTCCAGGTCCGGAATCTGCTCCCACCTCCCCACCCTCCGGACTCCTGCTGCCCTCACCCCAGTGTTCTGCTGCCCCACCCCCACCGCCCCATGTGCTCACACCTCGGAGAAACTTCCTCACACTGTTTGCCCCACAGAGTCTCTGCTCTGGACCACTTGCTGACCTGAGAGATGAGCCGTTAATTCGCCAACAGCCCCAACCACACTCCCTTCCTCAGCAGTCCGTACCTCAGTGTGTCCATGAGTCTTGGCTTCTGACTGGAGAAGTCTGAGAAGCAGCTGGTCTGGGGCCTGCTCTCCTCACACTGCCCCCTACAGGTGCCGCTGGTGTTCCTTCTGGAACATTCCAGCTCCAGCCCTTCCCGCCAGTGAGGTTCAACCAGAGGGGGCGACTCAGGGTCTGCATGACACCCGGCAAATGGCGCCCTCTGCCTGACCCCACTGCAATCATTCTTCATGCAGTAGGACCCTGCTCCCCTGGGAGCTGGGCCCCAGAGAGCCCCACCCCGACCTTCCTATGCCACCTGGGGCAGATGTGGTGCCAGAGTCTGTGTTCAGATTCGTTCCATGAGTGAATACAAGCGCATACACTGCAGGAGGGACTGGGTTAAGGAACACAGCACCTTCCCCTGGCACAAGAAGTGCTACTGCGGATTTGTCAGCCAGATGTCCCTTAGAGAATTCCAGCCAAACTCATTCCCGTTTCTCTTGCTCCCTTTTCACTTTGCTTTCTCCCCACAAGCCTGTGATAATGTTTCTTATTTTTTTCACAGCTGCATGTATTCTGTATCGGAAATTTAACACGGCGTGTCCTTTAAAATAACAGTAATGTTGGGGACAGTATTCTAAATGTTATATGCAGTACTGAAGTATCTCGAACGTCACTCTCAGTGTATGAAAAATATGCACAAGGGCAGCATTGCTAGCAATGAGGTAACAAGTCAGAGGGTTAGTTGCATTTGCAGCTGAGACCAGTTTTCTCCAGTTGTTGCATCGATCAGTGGGTGACTTTTTCAGTCTGTTATCATAAACGACTACCCGAGTCAATGATCTCTATTTTTTTTTTTTTGCAAAGTGCATTCTTACCCATCCTTTGGATTCTCACTATCTCACGGTTTGAATAGAGCCTGGTGTAATTTTTATTCTCTATTTTGAATGAGCAATGCTGAACAAGTATCTTTTTTTCTAGTGGATATTAGCAATATCTCTTTTCAATCTATCTATATTTTTCTATATCCATCCATCCGTGTGTGTATGTGGTTTATTTTCCTATTGATTTCTTTATGAAGAGATTATTTTGTTGTGGTTAATAATAGAAATTCACTTCTTCTTTTACCATTGACTCCAATATTTTAAACCTGGATATGTGTTTATTTGAATGCATGTGTCCCAGGCTTCTTGGACAACTCTAGCAAATGGTGGAAAATGAGGGTGTGAACAAGAGAGAGTTATGTCTCACCGCTGTGGAGGCTGACAAGTCCCAAGATCAAGGTGCCAAGAGTCTCTATGTCTGCTGAGGGCTTGTTGCTTTTAGCTGGCTCTGCCTATGGTTGCATGGTAGAAGGGAGGAAGTGTTGAACTCACATCCAACAGCCCTTTTATAAGGACAGCCTAACCATGCAGTTGGTGCAGGGTCAATGGTGCTGCAGTATGCAACTGCAGCCTTGGTTATGCTTTGGGAATTGTCCTGCCTTTCCCCAAGGTTGTTAAGGATCTCTGGGACAGCCTGCACCTGCCGGATGCTCTGCTGTAGTAATTGTGTACACTGTGGACTACATTACAGTAACGACTTCATACGACATCCTGGTCCAGGGCCTAGAAGCGAGCCAGGAAGTAGCTCCCACATGTGTGGTGTTCTGTGAGGGCTGTGTGGATGTGTTTGAGTTGCTGCCCCTCTGGGCTACAGCTCTTCATCTCCTCTTTTGGCGGCGGTGATCCCGAGAGCATGAGGACCTTCACTCTTCTACGATTGACCACTTGAGCCTAACCGTGACTTTTCCATGAGGCATGTTTGAGCGTGCCTGAACTGAATTTATGTATGTGCACCAAGTGCATGGCTGGAGCCCAAGAAGGCTAGAAAAGGATGTCAGATCCCATGTCACTGTGGTTACAAACTGCTGTGATCTGTCACGTGGGAGCTGGGAACAGAAGCTGCATCCTCCTGAAGAGGAGCCAGTGTTCTTCCCTGCTAAGCCCTCTCTTCAGCGAAGCATGTATACTTTGCAGCACAATGTCTGCTTTCTGCTGAGACCCACAGGACAGCAGGGCTCCCAGCAGCAGCTCCGAGGCTGCTCATCCTTGTGCTAGGAAGCTCTGCAACCCCTTAGAACCTAGTCATGGCTGTCACACAGGCTTGAGCGTGTTTGATTTATGGTGTATTGTCTAAGGGTATACAATCATTACAGATTCTGAGGCAGCCTGTGGCTTCTTGCTGGTGAGAAGTTCCATGCATGTGCAGGCATGTATGCACATGTGTGTATACATGTCAACGCCAGAGGACAACCTTGAGTGTTCTTCCTTAGGGATCATCATCTTGTTTTTCATTTCTTGATACAGTCACATTTTGCCCTGTGGTTCACCTCTTGAGCTATTCCGGCTGGCTACTGAGCCCAAGGAATCCTCCTGCCCCTGCCTCTCCACTGCTGGAATTCCAAATGTTTGCTACCACACATGGCGTTTTCGTGTGGCTTCTGTGGATAGAACTGAGGTCCTTGTGCTTTCAGGGCAAGCAGTTGATCAACACAGCCATCTCTAGCCCCATGAGAACCTTCTATACAAAACACCTACAGGATCCCTGGTACCATTCACATGGAGAAGTATCCCTGTCAGCTCTGCATCTACAGCGTTATAGAAGGTTCCTAGGATGATCTTGGCTCAACGTTTCCAACATTCTATGTGGCTCTTTTTCTGGATCAAATCACAGAACAGTCTGGTGCCAGCAAAGTGAAGAGCACATCTCCTCTAATATGACGCTGATCCCCAGGACAACATCCCTGGTGTTGGTTAATAAAGTAGGACTTTTTCTTATTATGACAGTATTTTCCCTCCAGGAGATTTTCCCTCCAAGCAAGCTTGGTCACTCAGATATTTAACTTCTTCTATCCCCAGTAATAATTCATCAACACCCAAACCATTGGAGATAGTCTCCCTGGACTTCAAGGCTTGCTCTGAAGGTGCCCTTTCCAGATATAGCTTAGTAATCTAAGCAAGACATGGCATGTGCCTTAAATTCTCCCTGAAGCAGGCTCCAGGTACAGGTAACTACATGATGACTTGACTTGACCAAGAACTACATACTTGCTAGAAGGATTCTTTAGTCCAGGAAGGGCTTACTTAGACACCCTAGACTCTAGGACCTAGAGCATTCGGGCGGGGCCCGAAAACCAGGTCCAGTCCATTGTATTGTAAAACATTTCTGCGCCATATGAATACTCAGGCACACATCTAATTCTGATGGCCATGCACAGCAATAAATGACTCAACCCACAGACAGCAAATACAAGGGCTGGTGGGGAGAGGGAGAGGGACTCAGTGGGGAAAGACCCTGCAGTTGAGCACGAGTGCCTGAGTTCATATCCCTAGAAGTCACATAAAGCTGGATGTGGTAGTTCATATCTACAATCCCAGAATTCCATGGCTCAGCAGCAGACACTGCCTCAAACAAGGTGGAAGGTGAGGAGCTACTGCATCCTAGGATATTGCTTGAGAAACTCGGGCCTCAGAATCGATTTCCACTCTGATGTGTATCTTCCCGGGAGTAACATGAGCGAGTGAGTCGGTTGTGCCCACATCTTATCTGTAGACTCTGGCTAAGCCAGCTCGAGTCTCTTCTGGTACTGGATCTGTGTGACTGCATATGCACTATGGCTGCGTTCTGTCTCCAGGGAGGTAGTCAGAGTGGCACAGTGAAGGCTGGGACACATGTGACCCACTGTGCCCTTCTAGCCAAACATACGTTTCTGTATTCTAACCACAGATGTCAAAGCCACACCTTCTCATAACCTGCCTCTTACCAACCTGTCTGTGATGAAGCAAGACAAGGCTCTGTGTGTGTGCGTATCTGTGTGTCTGTGTGTGTATGTGTATCTGTGTCTCTCTGTGTGTATACGTATCTGTGTGTCTGTGCGTGTGTGTCTGCGTATCTGTATATTGTGTGTGTGTATGTATACGTATTTGTGTGTGTGTGTGTGCTCACGTGTATGCTCATATCTCTAATTGCAGTCCTTTCTGTAGTCAATCTATTGCCTACCCCTCCCTTACCTTCAATATCCCCATTCGAAAGATCTTCAGGGATTATGAAGGTTTAGCCTCTGTTTAGTAGGTGTGCTGGATAGTTTTATGTCAACGTGATATAAGCTAGAGTTATCTGAAAGGAGAAACATCTCTGTAAGATTCAGCTTTAGAAATTTTTTAATTAAATTTCTTAGGGGGTGCCTAGCCCATTGAGGGTGATGCCACCCTGGGCTGGTGATTCTGGGTTCTATGAAAAAGTAAACTGAGCATGGTATAAGGAGAAAAGCAGTAAGCAGCACCCTTCTATGTCTCTGCATTAGCTCCTGCCCTCAGGTTCCTGCCCTGCTTTAATTCCTGTTCTGATTTTCTTCAGTGATGAACTACAAGGTGGAAGTCAAAGAAATCCTTTCCTGCCATAGCATAGTTACTGTGGTCATAGTATTCCGTCACAGCAATAGCAATCCTAACTAAGGCAGTACGCCATCAAAAACAAATGGTTTCTGGAGATGTGGCTCAGTGAATAGCACCTCTTGCAGCATAAGCATGAGGACCAGAGTTCTATCCCCAGCTTCCTTGTAAGAAGCCAGGCGCACGCCTTTAATCCCAGCACTCGGGAGGCAGAGGCAGGCAGATCTCTGGGAGTTCGAGGCCAGCCTGGTCTACAAGAGCTAGTTCTGGGATAGGCACCAAAAAAGCTACAGAGAAACCCTGTCTCGAAAAACAAAACAAGAAAAAAAAAAAGAAAAAGAAGAAGAAGAAGCCAGGCGTAGGGGTGGAGGTGTGCATCTGTAACCCCAGCACCGGGGAGTGGAAATAGGTAAGTCCCTGGAGCTCACCAGTCAGCCAGTCTAGACAAATTAATGAAATCCAGGTTCAGTGAGAGACCCTGTCTCAAAATAGGATGGCAAGGGATGGAGAACTAGGCCAGGCTGATCCCTGACCTCCCTGGTTTATCTCCTTTAGAATCACCTGCTAGACAAGCCTCTGGGTGTGTTTGTGAGGGAGTTCTCTATTGGGTTGATTGGCAGATAAAAACTCATTGCAAATGTCTGTGACAGCAGCCTATGGGCTGGAGACCTGAGCCGAATAGAAAGAAGAAATGATTGGAGAACCAGCACCCATGTCTCCGGTTCTAACAACAGATGCAATATAACCAGCAGCCTGAAGCTCTTTTCTGCTGTGGAATAGGCCTCTTGTACATTGTAAATATTTGTCACTTGAATTGCTTTAATAAAATGCTGACTGGACAGTAGCCAGGCAGGAAGTATAGACAGGACAACCTAACTAAGGGTGATGGGAAGTAGAAGGGTGCAGTCAGGAATCGCCAGCAAATGTAGAGAGCAGGAGATGAGTGTTTCATGGTAATAAATGTACTGACATATGGCAGAGCATAAATAAGGAATGTGGGCTAAGTTAATATGTAAGAGCTAGTTATTAATAAGCCTGAACTATTGGCCAAGCATTTAAAATTTATATTAAGCCTCCAAGTCAATTATTTGGGAAGTGCTTCCCGGTATTTGGGAACAGGCCTGCAGGAGAGAAATCTTCAGCTACACTTGGAGTTGTGCTTCCTCCCATGATGAACTGCAGCCTTGAACTGTGAGCTGAAGCAAACCTCCTTCCTCAAGTTTCTCTCTCTGGCATTTTGTCACAGCAAGGAGAAAGGTAACAAGTGCTCCTGCCATGCGTGCAGGAGTGTGAGCGCACACATACATACACATGCATGCACACACACATGCAGGTGAACACACATACATACATGCAGGCACACGCACACATGCTTGCATGCACACACACTTTTCAAACACCGTAGGAATAGTGTCGGAACATGAGAGTACAAAGACTTCCAAGGTACTTTCCCAAACTGGAGTGATGCAGAGGGTGGTATCCTCTATGAAGAGGTGCAGCAGAAACACCCCTGCTGAGAAGAAGGGCTGCCTTTGACTTAGACTAAGTCATCCAGGACAGAAGAATGTGATTTCCTTTGAGTATAGATTTAGTTAAGATCCTCTCATTCTTGATAATAGAGACTCCCTCCCCCAGTCATGAGCCTGTTGCCTTCCAAGGCTGTGGTGAAGACTGCTGGGAAATACACCCGAGTCCCCTAGCCTTGCCCTCCCTCCTATTAAGTGGGAACTGCTGGAGCTCTAAGCAGTTGCCCAGAGCTATTTTACTCAAGTTTATTTCTGCCCACCTGTCTTCAGGTTTTGTGTTTAAGCATTGTTCTTCTGTCTCTCTCTGGTTTCTGTTGAGTCTAAAACTACAAAAGACAGAATAAGTATTTTGAGATACAAATTCCTGGGCACTTTTCATTAGAAAGCTGACTTGTGAATTCAGTTGTGTGGTGACACATTTTAGAAATTAATACAAGCTGTACATCTATTGATAAGTGATTCTCATGACTCTAATTAAATGCTAGTTTTAGGGTTCGAGAGATGGTTCAGTGGTTAAAAGTACTCGCTGCTCTTCCAAAGGTCCTAAGTTCAATTCCTAGCACCCATATGGTAGCTCACAGCTGTTTAATACCCTCTTCTGTCATGCAGATATACATGCAGACAAAACATCCATATACATAAATTGCATAAGTAACTAAATCTTTAAAAAAAAGAAATAAAAAATGCTAGTGTTTTTTACAAATACAGCTCTTTAACCTTGGATTAGTATGGATAGTCTTGGCTCAACTTTTGCTGAATCTTTCCAAGAAATGAATATTGTGGACTTATAAGAAGCAGAGAATGTGTGTGCACGTATGAACGGATGAATACGTATTCTGAGTTCCAACCTAGGGTCCTATGGAAGAGAAGCTAGTGCCCTTAACACCTGAGTCATCTCTCCAGACCCCTTGTGTACATGGACATGTATGCCCGCATTCATGTATATAGGTGTGTGTGTGTGTGTGTGTGTGTGTGTGTGCAGGTTCACATGTGCCGTGTGTGTATGTAAGCCAAAAGACAACCTCAGTTGGTGACCCTCTGGAGCCATCCAACATATGTGTTTGTGTGTGTGCTCACTCGAAAAGGGGAGGGGTGCATGTGTACCACAGTGCTCATAAGAAGGTCAGAGGGCACCTTCAGACACTCACTTTCCACATTGTTTAAACCAGGGTCTCTGTGTTGTGTGCTTCTCTATGTTAGCTGACCCTCAAGTATCTGAAGAGTTTCCTGTCCCCACCTCCTCCTATCTCACAAGAGGAGCCCTGAAATTATAGGCACACCCTACTGTGTCCAGCTTTATATGAGTTCGAGTGATTTGAACTCAGGTCCTCCAATTGCTTGCAAGGCAATTGCTTTACCTACAGAGTTATCCGCCAGTCTGGAAAAGGCTGTACTTGCCTTAACATAAAGGAATTTCTACCTTATGAACCGCACTGAGACTCCCTAGAATCTTGTGTGTGTGGACAGACTCTAAAGCCTATGGACCATGTACAAATACTGTGAATTTGGGGGCAAGAGAGATGGCTCAAAGTACCGGCTGTAAGTGGGAGGACTTGGGTTCAGTTCCCAGGACCCACACATTAATTCACCAACTCCAGGGGATCCAATGCCCTGTTCTGACCTCTTTGGGCACTGCACACATGTGGTACACAGACATGAATAAATCATAAAATTTTTGCCCTGGCAGTGCTGAAGCATGCATGGTCAGCCCATAATAGGCAGTTCTGTTAAACTTGTCCATATTGAGTTTCAGTGTCTAAGTTAATGCGGACAACTGACCAGGTCTCTTCCTCAAGAGGGCACCAGATCTCATTACAGATGGTTGTGAGCCACCATGTGGTTGCTGGGAATTGAGCTCAGGACCTTTGGAAGAGCAGGTAGTACTCTTAACCACTGAGCCATCTCTCCAGACATTTATGCAGGAAAAAACACTCATAAACTAGAAGTAAAATAAACAAACCTTTAAAAGAAAAAATAATATGATCTTGTCTACAGTTTTGTCTAGGACTTTGCCTGTGCATTTAGAACAGTCACATGCACATAGACTGAAAATATTATCGAGGAAACAGTAATGAGAAACTTGGGTCCTTCCAAGAGGCAGTCTAGATATTCCTCAGTGAGCTCCCACACCACGTTTTTTAAAAATCTTATCCTTACAATTTTGAGGGATTTTTGTTGTTGTTGTTGTTGTTGTTGTTGTTGTTGTTTTCCAGATGCTTCAGATACAACTGACTCAGACTCGGTTAGGAAGCTTGGTGGCTTCAGAATTCACCATGCTGCCGCCTTGCTGTTCAGTTCAGGCCT
Source organism: Microtus pennsylvanicus (assembly GCF_037038515.1). Taxonomy (NCBI): domain Eukaryota; kingdom Metazoa; phylum Chordata; class Mammalia; order Rodentia; family Cricetidae; genus Microtus; species Microtus pennsylvanicus. Next base: position 3,707,975 of record NC_134580.1, read on the forward strand.
CCTGGCACAGGCATAAGCATCATCTCCCTTTTCCTGTGTTTAGTGGGAGACTGGTGCCTGGGAGTTAAGCCTCAAGTTTTTACTGAGGTGGACAGATGAAGGGCCCTGACCCTGGACACTGAGCTGAGTCTGGCTTGTATAGAGATTGTTGCCGGTAGTCAACCTGCTGGGCAGAGTCCCAACCAAGGCCTCTTGGGGGTGGCATTAGGCTTCCATGGCTCCAGTTCTACCAGGCAATGAGGCAGAGCATATGTATGCCTCCCCCATGAGAAGGCTGAGTCCCTTCTGAGGGCTGAGAATGATTGACAGCTGGACTCCCATAAAGGGACAGGCCTCTGAGGTATAGTAGGAAAAAGGATGCCTAGATTGCATTAGGATATCAAAGACACACCATGCTGTAAATTAGCTTGATTTCTGAGAAGAAATTGTCACAGTAATTTACCTGTTAGAGAATGGCTGGGCATCCTGGTCAACCATGACACTGCAAACAGTCAGTTTTAGGGGAATAAAAGTTCCCAAGGTCAGCCTTTCTGACCTCCCTGAGCATGTGTGTCCCCTCACAGAATGGAAAAAGATCTTCACTAACCTCACATCAGACAGAGGTCTGATCTCCAAAATATACAAAGAACTCAAGAAATTGGTCACCAAAAGAACACATAATCCAATAAAAAGTGGAGTACAGACCTAAACAGAGAACTTTCAACAGAGGAATCTAAAATGGCTAAAAGACACTTAAGGAAATGTTCAACATTCTTAGCCATCAGAGGAATGCAAATCAAAACAACTCTGAGACTCTATCTAACACCTGTAAGAATGGGTACGTTCAAAAACACCGACGACAACTTAGCTGGAGAGGTTGTGGGGAAAAGGGAACACTTCTGCATTGCTGGTACAGCCCCTTTGGATATCAGTGTAGTTCTCTGAGGATACCTTATTTTCAAACCTGCCTTTCAGCTTCTAGCACGGCAGGGTGTAGAACGCAGGCTTTCTAGGTCTGCCAGCCTGCCCTCCCAAGCTCTGGCAGGCTTAGCTGCACCAATTTCTAGCTATCTTTTTTTTTTTATTTCAACTTGCAATCATAAAATTAAGAGAATTCATAAATCCTCTCCTTTGTTCTATTGACTGACTCTGTGCTGTGGACTGTGTGGTTCAATTTGTTCTCTAAACTTACTCTGCTTGCCTTTTACCCACAGGTGGGTTAGACTCAGGTGCTACTGTGCATGCACGGCACCTCGATTTCAGCAGTACCTAGGTGATTCCTTCACTTTTCCTACCTTTTTAGCAAGCGATTAAGTTGGATCTCTGAGACTGTCATGCTTACAGACTCTAAATATCTCTGCCATTGTTTCTGCTCAACTCTCTCTTTAGCTACCAACATATATAACTGAATAATTTTTCCTTATCCAATATATATAACTTATTTACGAATTTTACTTCTGATTTAAATTTTGTCTCTCTTCTCTACATTTTTATAAATTCTGATCTCTATTTCTGAGTGTTCAATACTCACATATCCACCAATTTTTTTCTCACAGGTTCCTCACGTCTGGTAACTTCTTCCTTGTTTTTTAGGGTTTGCGGATCAGCGTCCCATCTGGGCACCATTATGTCGGGGTACAGTGCTAGCCCAGATGATCAATTATTTCTCTGTACCAGACCCCGACATAAAGTATCTCTCTGGTCTGGCGTGGAGGCATGGGAATAAAGACACAACTCACATGGCTTTATGAGGAGGGAGATTCTCAGTGGTCCCTCATGAAATCCTGAGTTCACATCCTGAAGAATTCCTCTATAGTTTTGTATTGAGTTTGGAACTGTCTTATTTAGACAAAAGGGAGAGGTAAAGGGGAACCTCTGTCAGCCAGAAACCTTTAAGAGGTTGCCCCAGGTTGGGGAGTAACCTTTTGGGTACCCAGAGAAAACAACAGACCCACCCATCTCTCTCTCTCTCTCTCTCTCTCTCTCTCTCTCTCTCTCTCTCTCTCTCTCTCTCTCTCGTTCATGCACTACACAGCTGAGGTTGGACTTCTTGTTCCTGTTTCATAAGTTTGCCCCTTATAATAATAAAAATATAATTGGAATATTTTAGAGTTAGCCTGGGATTCTTTGATCCATGTCCTCAACCTCCAACATTAATCTTGCCTATTTTGAAATAATAATTATACCTTAAGAAAGGATTTAAAGAGTCAAAAAAAAAAGGATTTTGAGATCAGTGGCAATACGATAGTCCTTTAATTTTTGTTTTTCTTCTGTCCAAAATCAGGTGGCTTTTTTTACGTGAGGCAGAGATTTTGGATTTTACTGTGACAAACATGCTTGAGTTTAGAGAAGGAGAGAGTCACACCCCATAGACAGCTTTAATTTTTAATTGGACTGGGAAAACAAAAAGTCCCCTTGCATTATGTGTCTGTAGAAAACAGCAGAAACAAACATTTGGTAAGATTTATGAAACCTGATCCTGTTGGGAATGTGACATTCTAGTAGGCCAATTGACTACTTTTTTTAGGTCATTTTTCTAGATAATTTGTCCTTTTTCTTCACATGTCTTATTTGTCCAATGATCTTCAGATTCCTTAGCTGGATGACTTTATGGTGTGGTGTGTGGAGCAGAGATATGCTGATTCTGATGTTGCTGATGATAATCCAAAAAAGTCAGAAAGAGACCTATTGGGCTTATGTTCCTGACCCACTGATTTTACATCCTGCGGTTTGAGAAGGAAAAGAAATTGTGGTCATGTTCAATGATACATGACTTTTAGATCAACATGCCACGCATGAGTTCCCCATTGCTCTAAATGTTTCTTATATTGAGTATGGTAAAGAAATTCCTATGTTTTGTAAAGAATATTTCTTTGGACGCATGTCCTGGAGTGTTTCCAAAACTAATAGGGGGACATGATAAACAATGTGCATACTATACCAAGTTATTGCTTGTTGAGGTAATTGGGTAAATGATACTTCACTCATTCCCTCAACGATTTCCTGCACACATGAAAGATCTGGGAGAGTCTCACAGAATCTTGTTATGGAGATGGGGTGCTGGCATTGTTCTGTGAAATTCCAACATCACAGGGACTTCACAGTACATTCTAGACTGGTCTAGAAATCAAGATGATTATAGTGACTCTTACTCTGTGTCTGCAACAAAATCTTATACCCAAGCATTGTCAGCCGGAATTTCATACTCTAGTATGAGATTTTCACAGGCTTATGTTTAAAAATTTGCTGCCACTATGGAAATAATGGAAGGACAATACAGTTCCTCAAAATCTGATTGTCCCCAAAAGAAACTTTTTAGCTTGTGTAAAAATATCTGACGTTCTTTTTGAAGGAGAGGTAAAAATTTCCATAAATGGTTTTGTGTTTAATGCATCATGTCCTAATTACATTTGACTAATTGTATTTCTCAACTGAATGATCATACCCGTGTATTCTAAAACAATGTTATCCGTAATGTTGACATTGTATGTAGATGATCCATGGTTTGATCACAAAGGGTTACAAGTGATTAAAAATATCAAGAAAAAGCTTTACGTAGAAAAACCATGTTGATAAATTAGTTACAGCAGGAATTTCAGCTCCTGTTGTTAGGCTTACTACTACTGCGGTTGCCTCAATGACTTTATGTCAATTTAGTCAGTCCACAAGGCATGTTAATCAATTCTCTAAAAAAATCTATCTAACTTCGGATATACAAGAAGTTATAGATGTAAAAATTGAACACAAATTAAATGCCCTACATAATGTGGTATGATTTTGGGGAAATGAGCTCCAGATCCTACAAACCAGAGTATAATTAAAAATGTCATGCTAATTATAAATGGGTTTGTATTACATCTTCTGTTTTTAGTTAAAGTTCTATTGGATAGAAAAGAGTTAAAACACATCTTAAAGGGATCTGGTATGATGTTAATATCCTTAGATTTGACTAAATTACATCAAGAGATTATGGAAATGAAGAGGGCTAAATTAAATTGTAATGCTACAAAAGCAGCTAAAGATATTTTAAAACAATTTAAAAAGATTTCTTAATAATATTGCAGTTATTTGAACATGTGTTCTATTGGGCATAATTTGTTTACCTGTAGTTTTCAAGATGGTTTTAAACCTGCTGTGGAAAGTGGGCTCGGCACTTCACGGAGTAAATTCTGCACACTCCCCTTATGATACCAGAGGCTGGGAGCCAAAGCTGGGTAAGTTTTCTTTGCCTCCTTTCAATCAAAGACAGACCATGAATCATGGAATTCATGCTCCCATGGTGGATAAGACTGTAAAACGAAACAACCTAAAACAGACACAGTCATCAGAGAGACTCTGCAGAGTCTTAAAATGGGGGGAAGGGCACAAGTGACTCAGTTTCCATCTGGAGTCTACTCTGATTCACAAGTTATTTGAGTTCGGGCTTGCTTGTTTCAGTCTCCTCAAGAGCTGTGAGAATGTTCTGATTAGCCCAAGGGAAAGAACACACTGAAGGCACATCCAGAAAAAGTATAAAACTGCTTGCTGCTAGCAGGACTCACCATGGCAGATAGAGAGCCTGCATGCTTCTTTCTCCCAAGGACAGTGCAGTGAGGTGGTGAAGTGACTCTGTTGCTCTTTGTTCTGCGTTCTGCCTTTGAGCGCTATGAAATCAGGTCTGAAATAAACCCAGGGCTGTGTAGTATTGATCAACAGACCTTCCAAATCTATCCTGTATTTCTGTCTCTGTTTCTTTTATGTGACATTTCTCAGTTCTAGCACCTCCCTCCAGGTACCGCCACTAACTCATTGAAGCAGGTTCTGACATTCATTCTCCTGAAAGACAAAACAAAGCCTTTCTCCAACCCTAATTTTGGGGAGGTTTCCTTTTTGGCAAGTTATATCTGATCAAATAAAAAGAATTTTTACCATGCTGTTTGATGAACTATCATCTCTTCTGTTGTGAGGAGGACACATGCTAGTTTCCTGGCCATCTAGCAGCTCAGACCCAAAATAATCACACAGAAACTATATCATTTAAAACACTGCTTGGCTCATTAGCTCTAGCTTTTTATTGGCTAACACTTCTATCTTAATTTAACCCATTTCTAGTAATCTGTGTATCTCCACATGACTGTGGTTTACTGGGTAAAGTTCTGGCATCTGTCTCTGGCAACAGCTCCATGGCTTCTCCTACACTCTGCCTTCTTCCTCCCACCATTTGGATTAGCTCTCCCTGCCCACCTAAGATCAGCAGGCCAAGGCAGTTTCTTTACTTACCAATGGTATTCACAGCATACAGAGGGGAATCCCACAACACATATCCTGGTTTCCATTCTGAGGTCAGCACATCTTTAAAGTATACAGGCTGATTTAACTTCATAGTTTTTCTATTATCCAATGTCCTCAGCAGCTGTTGTTCATTTACCATTAGCATTTTGAAAACTCAAAGTAGATAAGGATTATGCAATCTATTTCTGGGGATTTTTATTAACCTTTTCTCTTTATTTAGCATATCCTTTTGAGTTCAATTTGATCTTTCTATAATTGCTTGCCCTATAGGATTGTGTGGTATAACTGTAATATGCCTTAATATTGCAATAAGCAAAAAAAAACCTGTTCCACTTTACTAGAGATATATGCTGGAGCATTGTCAGTCTTAACTTGTACAGGTATACACATGATGGTCATACCTTGTTGTAATAAGAGCGGCGGGGCTGTGTCCCCAGCACCCCGGCCGCCTGGCTAGCTTATACCCCGAAATAATTACACGGACACTGTATTCTTTTAAACACTGCTTGGCCCATTATATCTAGCCTCTTCTCGGCTAACTCTCGCACCTGGACTAGCCCATTTCCAATCATGTGTGTAGCACCCCAAGGTGCACTTACCGGGAAGATTCTAGCCTATGTCCATCCTGGGTTGGAGCTGAGTCACGTCTGCCCGGGAGAGTGGAGCATGGCGTCTCTGCTCCAGAGAGCAGAGCTGTCCAGTCTGAGCTCACTTCCTCTTCCTCCCAGCATTCTGTTCTGTTTACTCCTCCCACCTATCTTTTAACCTATGAGGCCAAGCAGTTTCTTTATTACTTAACCAATGACCTTCCTCCATCATTTCCCCTTTTTCTGTTTAAACAAAAAGGAAAGGCTTTAACTTTAACATAGCAAAATTACATATAACAAAACAGTTATCAAGTAAAAATTACAATATTTACATCTATTTTATCTTTATCATAACTAAGGAAAACAACTATAACTATCTATCTATTCTTCAACACCATCAGAGACTCTAGGAGAATATAATATTACCTAAGTAAATAAGAAGTAAGCAACTTACAAACTCTAGAAATGACAGAGACATCTCGCTGCCTGAACAGTCACCCAAAGTTTCTCTGTACTGTTGGGGCATCCATCTTCGGCCTCCAGGCCCATAGTATCCAGAGACATTTCCATGAAGCAGGAAATTTCAAATTCAGTTCAGTCACTATCTGTTGTGTCCTGCAGAATGTCTCGCAGACTTCTTCATGAATCAGGAACCCCGAAAGATCATCTCACCTTTAGGCAAGTTCAGTAGTCCTCTCCTTGCGGGTTCTCTGTGTCCAGTTTATGCAATAGTCCAGGCAAGAGCAGTTTCTTGCCCAAATGGCTATCAAACTCCATAAGGATTCTCTTCGATGCCCATCTTCCTCTTGAAGTAGATTGGTGCTGCCAGGAGCAGAGTGTCTCATTGTCATGAAAAGCCCTAAGTTATTAAAACATTTAATAGCATATTCCATAGTCTTTGAAAGATATGAAGAATGCCGATCTAACTGAAATATATATCTATATATCTAGAAAATCTAACTAACATGACTACAAACTTTACAATTATTAATGATTATCCATTAACAACCTATATACATTACATTTTTAAGTGAACTACACAATCACAATATCTTAATAAAGATCAGAAATACAGATACATATAACAAAATTGACCTTAAATCTCTATCAATAAAGCAAAATCTATACTAATGCAAATTATTCATACCTATATCATATCCCCCTTTAAATGTAAAAGAACATTTATAAACAATTTTTGGGAATATGGGCACAGTTATTTCTCTCCAAACTGCTTCCTGCTGAATGGGGGCGTTGTTAATTAGGTCTTTCATGGTATAACCTGTGTGCTAGTTTCATCTCAGTTGGCAGTTGAGCAAAGCAATTTTCTGAAGGTGTTCACAGCAAACCTTCAGGAGGGCATGGTCCATCATACCATATTGGAATAGAAGACATCCACAGACTCTCACTCACAAAATAAGAAACTCCTTTCCAAAGCATCATGTCCTTAGATCCAAATTTCAAAGTCAAGACATTTTCAAAATATCTATGTTGGATTAGTTCAGCAGCATTTATAAACAAATATCTTTTAGCAGCTATTGCTCCTTCCTCAGCATTCAGACAATTCAAACAGAACATAACAGCATACAGTATCAAGATTCTCTGTGTATTTTCCATCTTTGTGCGCTTTATTTTAACCTCTATTTTGTTGATTTTTATTTTTTGCTTTTTGAGACAGGTTCTCTGTATCTTTGACCTGGAATAACTCTGTAGACCAGGCTGTCCTTGAACTCTCAAAGATCCACCTGTCTCTGCCTCCCAGGCATTGGGATTAAAGGTGCACGCTACTACACCTTGAACTCACAGAGATCTGTTTGTCCCTGCCTTCTAGGCACTGGGATTAAAGGCGTGTGCTACCACACCTTGAAGTCACAGAGGTCAATCTCCCTCTGCCTCCCAAGTGTTGGGATTAAAGGTGTGTACTACCACACATAACAACTCTCTTCTTTTTTTTTGTTTTTTACTTTAAGAATTTCAACTTTTAGTCTGCATATATTTTTAACATGCTGTAAATCATTAAAAAAAATTTTGAATCTCTCTTTACTGTATCTCTCTCTCTTTTTCTGACCACATGAGCCTTTAAATTACTGAGCAATATGGGTAGGATTAAAGCCGTGGCTTTGGTGGCTGGATCCAGCCCATTCCTTAGCTTTCTGCCATCCCAACCTTGTGGCTGAGGTACCGGCCAGAGCCGCATTCAGTGCCACAAGTCTACAGTGTTTCAAGGTCCTTGCCTTGTTTGTTGCATCAAACAAGCTGCAACAGACAACACTCAAGTCCTCTCTCTGTAGCTGGCCCTCCTGCCTCAAACAGTCAGAGTTTGCCCTGGCAGGACGGTCCAGAAAGCCAGCATTTTAAAACAACACAGGTTTTTTTCCTGCTACTGCTGAAAACAAACAAGCATTCAGTCAGCTTTTATCAACACCATTTAAATGTTTCGTGGCAGGACCTCTTAAGAGCTGCAGGGTTTTGCAGCTGAAGCTGAGTCAGGAAGCCTCTCTTAGATGAGAGCGCTTGCTTGCTTCTAGCAAGCAGAGCAGACCTGAGAAATCGCTGCTACCAAGAAAACATGCTTTACTCTTTCCCAAGATTTCTCAGGCTTTCAGGAAATTCAGTTGTCCACAGGTCTGGACGTGCTGGATACTATGGGCCTGAAGGCTGAAGATTGATGCCCCAACGGTACAGAGGAACTTCGGATGACTGTACAGGCAGCGAGATGTCTCTGTCATTTCTAGAGTTTTGAAAATTGCTTACTTTTTGTTTGTATTCTTCTGGAGTCTTTGATAGAGTTGAAGAATAGATAGATAGTTATAGTTCTAGTTTTCCATTGTTATGATAAAAGATAAAATAGATATAAATATTGTAACTGTAATTCTTGCTTGATAACTGTTTTGTTATATGTAATTTTGCTATGTTAAAGCCTTCCTTTTTTTGTTTAAACAAAAAAAGGGGAAGTGATGTGGGAGTGCCATATATCAATCTGTTGATTTCATTGGTTAAGCAATAAAGAAACTGCTTGGCCCTGATAGGTTAAAACATAGGTGGGAGGAGTAAACAGAACAGAATGCTGGGAGGAAGAGGAAGTGAGCTCAGAGAGGCCAGGCTCCCCTCTCCCTGGCAGACGCATAGCTCTGCTCTCTGAGGCAGACACATGAAGCTCAGACCCAGGATGGACGTAGGCTAGAATCTTTCCTGGTAAGACTGATGCTACATAGATTATTAGAAATGGGTTGAGAGGCTGAAACTAATGGGCCAGGTAGTGTTTAAAAGAATACAGTTTGTGTGTTGTTATTTCGGGGCATAAGCTAGCCAGGCGGCTGGGGTGCAGAGGACGCAGCCCCGCCACTCCTATTACTACAATACCTTCTAGCAAATATGTGATTACACACATTTTCAAACTCAACACAGTTGCCAATTGAAAACTTGAGTAAGTATCGATGGTGTGGTGTACATATTTTTATTTTCCAAATTCTACAATATGAAACCGATCTATCTGCCAGAGTTCATTCCTTTGAGTGTTCTTCCTGCAGGTGATGGTGTTTAGTTGCATAAAGAACAAGTAGGATATTTCCTTATAATTTCTTTGACTTGTTGTCAAGAGATGGAAAAATCTTTTCTCAAACCTTTGCTATTGACAGATGTTTTGATGAAATTCTGAGGCCTCCATCACATTTATTATCAATAGTTGATCAATTTTTTCATTACTTTGTGCTAGAGGGTCTGGCCAATCTGTATGGGATCAGATGTGTATTTTATATATATGGGATGATTCCTATTCTTGCTTATTTCTTGTAACTGAATAAATAATAGTTAATTCTGTATCATCTGATATAAATTCAGTAGTTTCAATATGCAAAACAACACTTTCTGCATATTGTAAATCAGTAACTATGTTAAGAGCTTCCATAAATCCCATTTGTGCCATGAGAATAGCATATAATTCTGGATTTTGGACAGAATCATAATGGTTTTGAGCCACTTTACTTAAGTTTTCTGATTTGTAATCTGCTTTCTTGATTCATATGCATCTGTCTAGAATGCAGGGCCTCCAGATATTGTGTTTCAAATATAATATGAGAAGGATCCTGTTAGTTCTCTTTATAACCTGAATTCTCTTGCTTTTGTGATATTTGTTGTTAATCCATCCAAAAAAATTACTGCAAACTTTTTGCCAAGGTTCACTTTCTGCACATAATTTGTCAATTTCATCATTAGTAAAAGATACTATAATTTCTGCTTGGCCTATTCCTACTAATTAACGAAGTCTTAATTTTCCTTTTAGAATCAACTCAGAGACATTTTCACGTAAGTTTTAATCTTTTTTACTCTGTTTATGTGGTAAAACGATCCATTCTAAGATAATATCTTCCCTCTGCACTAATATTCCTGTAGGATAATGCATAGATGGTATAATAACCAGTGTATAATCCACCTCTGGATCCAGATTTCTCTTCCTGTAGTTTGTCTTCCAGCAAAGCCAATTCTTTTTCAGCTTCAGCTGAAAATTCTCATAGGCTATTCAAGTCCTTGTCCCCATTCAAGGTTTTGAACAAATGACTCAGTTCATCATTTTTTACCCCAATAATGAACCATAGATTGTAAATGTTTCCTAGCAATTTTTGAAATTCATTAAGAATCTACAATCAGTCTCTCCTAATTTACACCTTTAAGGATTTAATATTTTGAACCTACTTTATATCCTAAGTAATTAACAGAATTTCCTCTCTCTACATTTTTTTTTTCAGGAGCAATTTGTAATCTCCAACAAGGCAAACTTTTCTTCAAACATTCTTTCTACAGTAACCATTGCAGTCTGAAGACCTGTAGAGACAGACAGAATATGATATGGTTGGGCAGAGAGAGGCATCCAAGATGTGAGGAAACAAGAGCTCGGTCTCTTTCAAGTCTGAGGATTTTGCAGAGATAAGATCTCTAGTAGCTGGTTGCTTTGCTTCTCTGATCTTTCAGTTATCACCCCTATTTATCTGACTCTGGGTTTTTATTATGAATGCCAATTAGAACTCATGCTGAAGTGAGGAACTCAAGTTATTATTTTTACAATTTCATAAACTTCTCATAAAATGATGTTAAAATGGGTAATATTACTGGAAAAAGAATTGGAAAGAATTATCAAGGAAAGTCACAGGCTATACAGGTTGTCCAGCAGCAGGACAAGGCAGAAATTGGCTATACAAATTTGGAGTAGGGGCCACTGCCACTGCTCTGCTTTTTTAAAAAAATATATTTATTTATTTAAAACGTATACAATGTTCTGTCTGTGTGTATGCCTTCAGGCCAGAAGAGGGCACCAGACCTCATTACAGATGGTTGTGAGCCATCATGTGGTTGCTGGGAATTGAACTCAGGACCTTTGGAAGAACAGGCAATGCTCTTAACCTCTGAGCCCTCTCTCCAGCCCCACTGCTCTGCTTTTTAATGGTTAGCTAATAAGTCTGTATGGGTGAAGCAGTGCCCCTTAACTAAAGAAAAATTACATGCAGTTAAGCAGCTAGTTAAAGAGCAGTTAGATACTAAATATAGTGAGGAAACTGCTAGTTCTTGGAAATATCCTGTATTTGTAATAAAAAAAAATTCTGGAAAATGGAGAACGTTAACTGATTTGAGAGGTGTAAATAAGTATTTCAAACTACAGAATATTTACATCCTGGAATATGTTTACCTTCTTTATTACTTAAGACTGGCCTATTACAGTTTTGATATACAAGCTTGTTTCTTCACCATCCCTTTGCAAGAATAAGATAGATAGAAATCTGTTTTCATAGTGGCTGCTTATAATAATGCCCAGCCTGTATATATATATATATATATATATATATATATATATATATAGAGAGAGAGAGAGAGAGAGAGAGAGAGAGAGAGAAAGTCCATCCTCAAAGAATGTTAGTCTGTATCAATATTTTGTACATTAACCAATGAAAATGATTTATCAACAATTTCCTAAATCTATTATTTACCATTATATGGATAATATAATATTGGCTTCCTCTGATATAGATACCTTAGAATGAATGTTTAATGTAGTATAAAGGATTTTGCCTTGTTGGGGATTAAAGATTGCTCCTGATATTCTCTTAATTCTGTAAGACTTAAATGAAGGAAACAGAAAATCCAGTCACAAAAAGTACGTATCAGAAAAGACCAACTGCACACTCTTAATGTCTTTCAGAAGTTATTAGGTGATAGTAACTGGTTGTGGCCTACCACTGGATTAACTACTCAAAAATTAACTAATTTGTTTCAAATTTTATAAGGTGACTTGGATTTAAACACTCCAAAGCAATTAACAGGTAAAGTAGAAAGGGAATTGGCTCAAGTAGAAGAGAAATCAGAAAATGCCTATGAAGAAAGATTAGATCTCCCAATAGTATTCTAGTTACTCTATTTTCTACCCATTCCCTACTGGACTCATTAAGCAAAGGGAGGATAATAATTTAGAATAGTTTTTTTAAACAAATAAAAAGAGTGAAACATTAAAAACCTATATAAAGAGCAAAGAAGTTGGGACCACGAGGGGTGCACCCACCCATTGAGACAGTGGAGCTGATCTATTGGGAGCTCACCAAGGCCAGCTGGACTGTGACTGAAAAAGCATGGGATAAAACTGGACTCTCTGAACATGGCGAACAATGAGAGCTGATGAGATGCCAAGGACAATGGCAAGGGGTTTTGATCCTACTTAATGTGCTGGCTTTGTGGGAGCCTAGCCAGTTTGGATGTTCACCTTCCTAGATATGGACGGAGGGGGAGGACCTAGGACTTACCACATGGCAGGGAACCCTGACTGCTCTTTGGACTGGAGAGGGAGGGGAAAAGGAATGGGGGGAGGGGGAGAAGGGTGGGAGGAGAGGGAGAAGGGTGGGAGGAGAGGGAGAAGGGTGGGAGGGAAATGGGAGGCTGGGAGGAGGTGGAAACTTGTTTTTTTTTTTCTCATTTTCTCAATAAAAAAAAAGATTTAAAGAAAAGAAAAAAACCTATATAAAAAGTATCTAAATTAATTATAAAGGGGAAGAATAAGACTTCATTAATTGTCTGGAATGGATTCAGCTGCGATGTTATTGTTCTTACTAATGCTGAAATTACACAATTGTGAATGAAGGTGATTAGCCATGATTGACAAAGAGATTGTAGCAATTTCTTAGGGGAAATTAACAACAAATAGCTCATAAGTAAGTGACATCAATATATAAAAAGAATGTAATGGTGGATTCTTCCCCCACATAGTTAGAACAAAAAAAGCATCTTTATCTGGGCTCTTACATTTTAAACTGACACAAATTAGGAATGGCTGGTTATAAAGCAGGAAACATAAGTAAGGTCATTCAAAGTCTGTATGCTTCAGTTCAAAGATCACAGTTATATGTTATTTCAATGGCCTTTATTCAATTTTAATGTACCTCTTAATATAATTATTGGTTCTCAATATACAAGGGTTACATTACATGTGGAACCTGTAAAACTTCTTTGTGATAATTCAGAATTAACATTTCTATTCATGTAACTGCAACAAGCAATCTAAGACAGAAATTATTCATCATACATAACACATATCCATTCTCATACTGGATTATCTGGGCCATGAGCAAACGGAAATGAAGAAAATGATCAATTATTGAAAGACAAATTTTAATACATCATAAACATCATGTTAATTTAATAGTAAAGGTTTATGTTATTCAGAGGTGGCACTTGCTTTTAATCCAAGCGATTGGGAGGCAGAAGCAGGTAGATCTGTGTGAGTTCAAGATCAGCCTGGTCTACAGAACAACTTCTAGTACAGTTAAGGCTACACAAAGAAGCCATGTCTCAAAACAAAACAAAGCAAAACAAACAAAAAATTCAACAAAAAGAAATAGTAATGGCTTAAATTCCTTTTTTTTTCATTACCTGGCAACAAGCTAAAGAAGTTAAAATTCGCCCTCCTTGTTCTCTGTATAAGCATGTTCCTTTACCTGCAGAAAGTAATCCTAAAGGTACACAAAAAATTAAAACTGGTAAATGGATGTATTTCATTTAACAAAATTTAAGAAATTAAAATTTATCCATCATACCAGTGATACATACTCTGGATTTCAATGGACATCTGCTTTTGAGTTCTGTAAAGGTTGATTATATAATTACACAGTTACTAAAAGCAATGGCTATAGTAGGACTAGCAATACAAATTAAAACCGAAATGCTCTTATGTTTTCAAAAATAAAACAATATTTCTGCGTGTTATAACATAAAACACATTACAGAAATACTGCATCATTCTACAGGACAGCAATTGTTGAAAGATCTATTGTACTGTAAAGAGATCATTTTTAAATAGAAGGGAGATATGAGGACCCCCAGCAGAGGTTGTATAATGCTTTACTAATTTAAGAAAAATTAAATGCTAATTAAACAGGGACAACAGCTGCTGAAAGGCATTGGATTGTGGACTTAACTGCAGAATTGATTCGGCCTGTGTATTACAAGGATGTTTTAACATCATAATGGAAACCAGGGAAGGTGTTTGTTGCGGTATGCTTGTTTCTGCAGGAGACAAAAAGGATATCATAAAAACTGACAAAATCTGACATGAGCAAGAGAAGTCTCTGATATGGGTGACATGACTCTGGGAAAGAAGAGATGCAAAAGCCTTTAAAATGGATGGCTGATCCTCCCACCTGGGGACAACTTATGCATTTGTGTGACAAGGGGACACAATAGTTCAACTTGCATTGCCGAGGAATTTTTAATGGGACTTTGTTCCTTGCTATGGTGTCTGTGGAAACAGCACAGGTTATGGGTAATAACCATACATATTGGGCCTAGAACCCTAATCCTCCAATTAACATAGGAGTAAGTTGGAGAAATATGGATATCCTTGTGGTACTTAATAAATTTTCTTGGTAACCTGGTCCTTAGGACAAACAAGAACCTACCTGTTAAGCCTATGGAGGAGGGTAAGAAAATCATAAATTATTCTGTGGGAGTACAAGGAATTCCTATTTCTATGGGTATAGGAATTCAAAGTCTAAACATAACTTTTGGCGTGTTGTTACCTGCAGTTGAGTCTACCCAGGATTAGCATAATAAGTTTTATATGCTTCGTACATCTGCTTTTAGAGGACAAGAGATTGATGCTACTAGTTCTACAAATCTGCCATTTTGCAAGTGTCAGTTACCAACAAGGAATCTGACTGGGCACACTGGCAACAATGTAAGAGTTAAACCCCCAGAGCACTTACTAAGATCTCTCATGAAGACATCTTTGATTGCAGCCTGTAAGGCTTCCCACAAGGAAAATATTCTCACTCAGAATGGAGATGGCACAGATATACTTCAAATGGAGTTGCTAAAACCGGTTTTCCTGTTGATGAATCTATTCAATGACATGGAGCTGCATGTCAGGTCCTCTCCTGCAATTTGGCAACTCAGTTCAGAGTAACTTGTGTAAATAAGCAAGTGTCTTCTGAACGCTTAGAGCCTGGCAATGAAAGGTAAGCACCAATGATGATAAGTCCAATTTGTCTGAAATCAGGTGGCATCTTTGTAGCATGTGTGCTTTATTTGTTACTGAAAAGGTCTGTACAATGGTGGTCTGATAAACATAGCAAAATTCATTAGCACTGTACTCTTCATACCTGTGTTAATTCTAGTAAACTTTAAATGTAACCTCTGAAAGTTTATAGAACAGCTACTTAGCTGGGACCTGACTTAACAGCCTACATACTGACTGACATCAGAACACTTCTGTCTTTTCTTCAAAACACTCAAATACCAAGGCTGTCCAGTGCCTTGGACCTACCTAGTGAGATGAGTATTTAGACTACAGTGTTTAAAGAGTGCCAAGCTCTCAAACTGTGATCCCATGAAGGAACTCTTAAGGATATAGAAGAGGAAGGAGCTGCTCTGAGTAGAGATCCCAGGCTGAGTAGTCCTGTATAGCAAGAAAACAATGGCCAGGGGTATTTTCAACACAAAAATCTTTATTTCTTTCTTACAACAAGCCATGAATGGGCCCAACAGAGCCCTGAACACTATCTCTGCTTAACAAGGATGACAAAAAGCAAAGTTGCTTACAGCTGTGGGAAGGTAAGTACAGACCAAGGAGGCTTTCTCAGGTTGGTATGCTGCTGGAGAGGATTAAGACAAGGCTGAGGAGAAGGTTGAACTGCCTCAGACACACAGCTCTTGCAATTACATCTTCCTCAACCACATGAGGGGGTAGCAAGTCCCTCTCTATATTAGAAGGTCCTCCATCATTGCAAAACAAGCCTGTGCAGCAATTAGTATAGTAGAAACTATTGGTGGTTGCAAGCCTTCTAAGAATCATTGGAGCTGGACTTTGTAGAAACGGGCAGTCTTTAATGCAAGCTTTGTGGATTAAGAGTTCCCGAGAGCTCATACCTAGAAAGGATACCAAGTGGAGAATTACCACCTTCAGATCTTCATTGTAAACCCAAATTAACAGTCAGACACAACCAGCCACAGGGCATGTAATTTGTTGCCGCATATCCTACAAGTCATGCGTCCTCCTCGTCTGACTGGTGAGTCCATCCATCTTCTTTCCAGCATCCTCTAAGTCCTGAAAATTCTGCCTAGCTATTGGCCATTAGCTTTTTATTAAACCATTCAGTTAGACAGTACTTCACATTGTACATAAAGATTATTTCACAAGAAATTGTCATGAATTTTTGGCAGAAAACACAAGAGGGCCTGATTGTTCCAGTAATAATATCCACACTTACCTGTCCATATGATGCTACCATCTTTACATCTGTCACTGTCCTTTCCCAGTTCACAATTTAGTCTCAGGACACACAGCTATGCAAATGAAATGTCCTCATCAGTTCTGGTTCAAATATTACCCTAAGAGTTACCAAGGTCTAAATCAAACAGTGACCAGAAGCTATGTTCCTTGAGACTCCAGGAAGGAATAAGCGTACAAAAGAGTGCCCACATTCATAACTCCAGGATGAACTCCTTCCCAACCCTCGACCTGGCTTTCCAAACTTGGGAATCCATGTAAAAATTCAGGAGCCCTTGATGACATGTTCTCCAGCATGGATCAGATGGTCCATTCAAGCAAGGCTCCATAGAGAACAAGACCGCCATCGCCAGGGACTCAACCACACAGAGTTGTGTGAAGTGAGCCCCACTGCCAACACCCTGATGGAAGTCCTGAGCTGAAGGCTGGCGGCCTTGCTGCTGCTTGTTCCCTGGCAGTCTGCAGCCATGATATAGGTCCTCCGCTGTGGAACTCACCCTGACTGCTTTAGCATCCACAGCCCTGAGACTTGTCTGCTGCCCGACATCAGAAGGACTTCATGATCACAGGCCAAGTAGCCCCCTCCCCACAGAAACTCTGTCAATCTATAAACTTCAGCTCTCTGTCAGGGATCTCTACTCATTTTTGATGAGTCCTCTCTTCATGAGTCATCCAACACACAATATTTCCTAGTTGCAGGGTGGGCTGCCTGTCTACTGGGTGCGTGGAAGGTTCCTTCCTGTCAAGGACATGGCAGTCGCTTCCCTCACTATAGTTCACAGGTTAATCGCACTGTGCTGGAGAAAGAACTCCACAGAGCTTCATTTATGAGGACCTTGTCAATGCCCAACATCACACACTGCATTAATTTAATGAACCGTCTGTGCAGGAACCGTGGAAAATGTGTGTATTTGGACATTTCAGTCTTATTCTCATATGGTGATTTCAATCTATTAGTAGTATTATTAGGTTGCCTGGTGCTGATGTTGGCAAAGTAAAGCCTAGAGCACAAGTCCAGTCTCTCCTCTGCTCTGGAAAAAAGCACTGTTGGAACAAAACAGCATTGTGTTATGAGGACCGTTGTTGTCTGTTCCTTCCCAGGTCAAGGTCTTCCATCCTCCCTGTAGACCCATAATGACTTTAGCCTTTGTGCTGTGCAGTCTAGACACCATGGCAAGGATGCTTGAAGTGGGAACTTCAGAGCTGCCTGACTGCCTACATTTCAGAAATGCTTCCCCTTTTCATGCACATTCCCCAGTCCAGAGGGTATTTTCATCTTGTGTTATGGGATGTGAAGATTGCTACATCTTTTTTGCAATCTATCCTTTCTCCTCCACAAAAGATCACTGATTCCTTATGTAATATTTATTTTGCCTGCTGTGTACCCTGAACCAGTTCAAGCATTTCCATATTTGATGGCAGACATCACTCTGAAGAAGCGGGCACCTACTGCTTGAATCTGGTTAGCTGGGGTGTGTGGTAGTGCGAATGAGAATGGCCTCCCTAGACTCTTATGTTTGAATACTTGGTAGCCAGTTTGTAGTATCGTTTGGAAAGGACTAGAACATGTGGCCATATTGGAGGTGTGTCACTGGGGTATGGCAGGCTTTGGGATTTCCTAACACTAGCACCTTCGACTATTAGCTCTTTCTGTCTCCTGCTTGCAGATCCAGCTGTGAGCTCGCAGCTGTCCCTGACACCATGCCTTTCCTCCACCATTAGACTCCCACCCTCTGAAGTCATAAACCCAATCAAATGCCTTATTTTGGAAGCTGTTTTGCTCAGGCTGTTTTACCAGAGCAATAGAAAAGTAACCACTACTAGATGTGAATGCAGAGGGTCAGAAACCAAATAAACCAGCAAAGAGTCACAAAAGTTGAACCAGGGTGTCTGCCCCTATGAATAGAGAGCCTGGGGACAAAGGCCTGGAGCGGCCACAGCAGTCTCATTCCCTGGATACTCAGGGTGTGTAGACTGTCAGCCTACTGTCCACCACAGGCTCTTGGCTCCTGAAAAGCACACGCACATTTCCCTATGAGTGGGCCAAACCCAGTGCCTGTGAACAGACTCTCAGTTCAAGGAGCTGCCTGAAGAGCACTGGATCTGGCTGCAAAGACAACAGACTGACCCTGACCCCCAAGTTTGTGTAGGGAGGATTATTTATCCTGTGTTCAGAATGTGAATACTTACGTGTGGCAATTATCAGACAGAATCTTTTTTCCAATGAACAAATCTGTTCTACGGGGCATTTGAAAGAGTTTGTTTGGGCACATGTATAGCAACGCATATCTGAAGAAAGAAAAAATTACAGTTGGGTAGGTGTTTCCCCAAGAAGTCTTTCCACCATCCTGCTCCCATCCTCCCTCCTCCCACAGCTGCTTCCCAGTGCACTTCTCCACACAAGCCACCCCAAGGCCTGCAGAACTCAGAACCTGGCCTAGACTAAGGCAGAGACAGAGCAGCTCCAGGATAGGAGTGGTCCCTTCAAGAATCTTTTCTTTTTCTAAAAGGCTGCTCACATGTCAAACAGCTGAGTTCTTCAAAGCTGTCCACCCCTCTATGGAACAGTGGCCGCCCAGGACACCACAATCCTCCAGGACTTCTCTGGACTCAGTAACTGCTCTCCCTGCTGGGACGTGCTATGGACACTTGCTCCCTTGGCTTTCCTGGTCAGCAGCTCTCTGTGGGATCCTTCAGTCTACTCAACCCTATTTAATCTCAAGAGTACCACTCTAATCATGCTTACATATTAAAACCAGGTCAGTATATGATGAAATAAACTTTATTATGAGGCAAAAAAAGATCTAACTAATTTCCCTCCTTGTGTTTGCTGTGAGAAATGGAAAAGGGTCACTGTGACCTCATGATCCATGTCTAGTAAACAGAGCTGCCTGGTGTAGACACTAATGCCCTTTTGTTTTCATTTTTGTTTTGTTCTTCTGAGACAGGGCCTCTCTGTGTAGTCATGACTATCCTGAATCTCTCTCTGTGGATCATGCTGGCTTTGAACTTGCTTCGGCCTCCTGAGTGCTGGGATGAAAGGTGTCTACCACCAGTGCCCAGCAACACTAATGTTGGCAGAAATCGAATTTACCCAGTGCATAAGAAGGAATGTTCAGACTCTCAAGTTCTTTCTTAGTAATTTGATTGTGGTCCCTTGTTAAAAAAGCAACAGCGACAGCAGCTCAGTGTCCTGGGTCACACAGTCTCAGGATTTTGAGACTGAGGAAGGGACATCTCTGGGAGTTTGAACTAGAGAAAGAAACCTTGTCTCAAACCCACAAGGCAGCCAATAAGATGCTCAGTGAGTAAAGGTGCCTGCCACCTGCTTCTGCTGAGTCCAATTCCAAACACCTCCTTCGAACCCTCGGCAGCTCTTAATCAACTCTCCTTCCATCCAACACACTGTGAGTCTTGAGTTCAAACTTACTTTCCGCAGGGGATAGGGTAGCTTCCAACATACGGATACTGATGTTCAATCCATGGGAACTGTTGACTGAGGTGTCCACACATGGGAGCCCCAGGAAAATTAGCAAGAAGAAGGTGAGCATCATCTCCAACAGACAGGCGAACCTGAAAATGAAGAGGTCCATGGCCATCAGAGAGGGCAAGAATCCTTGACCCAGATCCATGTCCCCAGCATCATTGCACAGAGGAGGCATCCACGGCTCGGCCTCAGCAGCCTACCCTAGTGCTCCTTCCCCAGGAACTTTGGGTCCTTGCCTACTCCACCCTGCTCTGCTGCATATGTGGATCTTGCTTCCCATTTCTGAAACTGTCCTGATGGTTCTGCCATCTTCCCCCTTCTAGACAATCTTCTTCCCACAGGCATAGTCCACATCCTCCTCTTCCAACCTGTCCTTTATGCTAACAGTGGATTCAAGGTTTCCCTAACCTTCTTAGAAACCCTTCCTCATCTTCCTGCTCCCCCATTCTAGAATCATCCATCTGAATCTCCTGTGTTTTCCTTATGGAACTGTCCCACTGGGCTTGATCTCATCATCTCATAGCTGAAGCTTGATTGTTTAATTGTTATCTAATGTGCCCTTCTGGAATGTTTCACGTTAGTCACTCAAGCTTTCTTAGCACCTCTCAAGCTGCTGGCCCCACTGACATGTCTGTACTCAGGGGAACATTCTAGAAGGCCCTTCGTGAGGAAGATGAGTGACATCTTCGTTCTCGAGACCATCCTAAAGATTGTCCCACACTGGGTCTCTGTACCTCCACTCCTTCCTTCCGGTTCCAAGCTCTGGAGTGCCATTCCTCAATCACAACTCTGAACATTACTCTGAGTGGTTCAACCAAGATTGAAACCCCTCACTTGGCATTCCTCCTGCAGGGCTCTGAACCTCTATTGTTGCCATTTCTCAGAATGTGGCGCTCTCTATGCACTCCTCCCCCAGTCCCTCTATCTGTGTGCCTCTGCTCCAGACTTTCCTACTGGAGCTCTGCTCTGAGGCTCTGATCTTCTCTGAACATCCCTTGGTGCCCTTTTTTTTAGTCCTCAAACATAATGGGGTCCTTCTTTCAATCCTCTGACCAACTCTAAGCACTACTACTTCGGCGCCCCAACCCTCTCTTGGTGTCCTCCCTCAAGGATCCAACTTTCTTTCTCTATCTATCTATATATCTATAGTATGTGTGTATCTATCTATCTATCTATCTATCTATCTATCTATGTATCTATCTATCTATCTATCTATCTATCTATCTATCTATCTATCTGTCTATGTATCCATCCATCTCTGTATGTATGTATCTATCTATGTATCTATCTATGTATCTATCTATCTATATATCTATCTATCTATCTATCTATCTATGTATCTATGTATGTATGTATCCATCCATCTATGTATGTATCTATGTATGTATGTATGTATGTATCTATCTATCTATCTATCTATCTATCTATCTACCTATGTATCCATCCATCTCTGTATGTATGTATGTATGTATGTATCTATCTATCTATCTATGTATCTATCTATGTATCTATGTATCTATCTATCTATCTATCTATCTATCTATCTATCTATCTATCTATTTATCTATCTCTCCCTCTTCCTCTCTCTCTCAGTTTCCCTCCCTGCCTAGGATCTTTACCTTTGATTCTAACGCTTATTTGGGGCCCCTCTTTCAGCAATCCAGCCCTCTTTGGCTCCCTTCTTCCTGGGCTTGGAGCCTCTCTTGGAGCCCATTTTAAGGGCTCTAAGCAGCTCCTGGTGCCTTCCTCCTGGCCTCCTACTCTTCGTTCCCTTCCCTCTGGCTTCGGAACTTCTATTGGCCTGCTTCCCTCTAAGTGTCCATCCTATTAGCATCCTCAGGGCTCTGAGCCTTTCTTGGCCCTCTTCATCCTCATCTCTCTTTGTGACCCTCCTCCAGGTTCTGAATCTCAAAGGGCACCTTCCCAAGAAGTCTCCCCAAATCTCCTGACACCCGTTTCTCGAAGATCTCACACTCACTTTAGGTCCTTTCCTCAGAGCTCCTATCCTGTCTCAATGCTCTGAATCTCTCCTGGGGCCCAGGTTCTTCTGTCCTCAGAGCTCTAACTATCTTGGACCCCTCATTCAGCGATCAATACTTCTCTTGGAACTCTCCTCTCAGACTCCGAAGCTCTCTTGGGGCCCTTCTTTCAGAATTCCAGTTCTCTCTTGGTGCACTTCCTTTGGATTCTAATCCTCTCTTCTAATGGAATTTCTCTGCCACACTTTTCTCAAAACTCTTTTGGGGCTCCAAACTTCTCTTGGTCCCCTTCTGCCAGAGCTCAGAAACTCCCCTCGGATCAATTCAGTGAGGGCTCCGACCCTCTCTTTCAGTTACTCCCTCAGGAATATGACTCTCTTAGAGCCACACCTTCAGGACTCCCCCTTTCTTGGCATAGCAACTTCTCCCTCATGGTGCCACGCATCTCTAGGCACCCCTCTTTCAAGGCTTTGACACACTCTTGGGGTTTCAACAGTCTTTGTTGTCCTTCTTTAAGACTGAACTCTCTAGATACACTTCCCTCAGGGTCCTGGTCCTCTCTTCTATCGCCTCAGAACTCTGTTACTTGGTGCTATCAAGCCTCAGACCCTCTTCCCCTCTCTCTTTATCCCTCAGGACTCAAAGCATGTCTTGGTACACTTACTTAAAAGCTACAACTCTCTCTCTCAACCTCTCTTTATGCCCTTCCTCAGGCCTCTGAAACCTCTTTGGAGCCCTTCTTTTAGGGCTCCAACTCTCTTGGGTGCCTCTGCGAGTACCTAAAACCTCTCCTGGAGCCCTTCCCTCGGGGATCCAAGTTTGTCTTGGCACCTCTTCTTCATGATTGCCCAATCTCCCTGGACACACCCTCTGTCTAGGCTCTAACCCTCCCCTGATATCCCTACTTCGGGGTAGCTGGCTCCCTTCCCTCAGATTTCACGTCGTTCTTTTTCAACCTCGCCTCTGGGTTCCAACCATCTCTTTCTGCACTTCCTTTAAGTCTCTCTTTTAAGCTCTCTTGGCGCTCCTACCTCGGGGCTATAATGTAGTTTTGGGGACCTGCCTTTGTGTCCCAATTTCTTTGTTGGCACCTCTCCTTCAGATTTCCAACTTTCTTGAAGCCTTTGCCTCACAGTTCTGAGGCCCTCTTCTAATCCCTCAGCTCTCCAACGGTCTTTTGGTTCACTTCCGAAGAGCTCTGACCCTGAATTGGTGCCCTATCCTCACGGTTCCGACTCTCTCTTTGTGTTCTTACCTTAAGGTTCCAATATTCTGATGGGAGGATGCCCAGAGAGGCTCTGAGAACTAAGGGGCGCATGTCAAGAGAGGTGAATCCCTAAAATATGATATCAAAGGAAGAGTCCAAGCCGCAAGCGAGGACTGCCTGAAGAGCATCAAAGTCCTGAGGGATGGGCCAAGAAAAGGAGCACCACAATTGGAGCCCCTGAAGTGGTCCGAACACTGAAGGAAGTATAAGCATGGGTCGAAACCCTGAGGGAAACTCTCCAAGAGAGTCAAGAGGGTCCAACCCTGAGGGGAAGTTCACCAAGAGATACTGAACTCTGATAGAAGGGCAGCAACAAACATTTGGAGACAGGCACACCACAAGGATGGAGTGCTGTGGGGCAAAGTGGACCAAAGAGAGGAGCAGTACTGAGGTGTCAGAACCGGAAAGGAAAAGCGCCAAGACAGTCAGAACCCCGAGGGAACTGCACCAAGACAGAGTCAGAGTTCCACATACGTGCACCAAGAGACCGCTGGAGATCTGAAGGGTTAGAAGAGGGGCTCAGAACCCCGAGGGAGGGGCCCCAAGAAGGTTAAAAATGACAAAATCCTCAGCAACTGGGATGGACAGCGTCGAAGAGCTCAGCTGTTTTACATGTGATCAGCCTTTTAGAAAAAGGAAAGATTCTTGAAGGGACCACTGCTATTCTGGGAGCTGCTCTGTCTCTGCCTTAGTCTAGGCCAGGTTCTGAGCTCTAAAGCCCTCGGGTGGCTTGTGTGGAGAAGTGCACTGGGAAGCAGCTGTGGGAGGAGGGAGGATGGGAGCAGGATGGTGGAAAGGCTTCTTGGGGAAACACCTACCCAACCGTAGTTTTTTCTTTTTTCAGAGATGGGTTGCTATACATGTGTCCATTCAAACTCTTTCAAATGCCTCAGGGAATAGGTTTGTGATATGAATCAAAGTTTCTGTCTGATAATTGCCAAACGTAAGTACTTACACTCTGAACACAGAATGAATAATCCTCCCTACACAAACTTGGGGATCAGGGTCAGTCTGTTGTCTTTGCAGCCTGATCCAGCACTCTTCAGGCAGCTCCTTGAACTGAGAGCCTGTTCACAGGCACTGGGTTCGGCCCACTCATAGGGTAATGTGCGTGTGCTGCTCAGGAGCCAAGAGCCTGTGGTGGACAGTAGGCTGACAGTCTACACACCCTGAGTATCCAGAGAATGAGAGTGTTGTGGCCGCTCCAGGCCTTTGTCCCCAGGCTCTCTATTCATAGGGGCAGACACCCTGGTTCAACTTCTGTGAATCTTTGCAGGCATTTTGGTTTCTGACTTTTCTCACTCATGCCTCCCTAACTCTGACCTTTTCATGCTGTTGACCCTTGCTACCATTTCCTCGGGGCTCCCACTTTCCTTTTCTCTCCCTTAGGGCCCCAACCATTTCTTGGTGTACTCCAAGGATCCTCCTATCTTTGTCAACCTCTCTTGGTTGACCTTTGTCTGGGAAGGAGCAGACAGCAATGGTCCTGATAGCACATTGCTGACGTGTTCCAACAGTGGTTTGTCTTTGAGACTTGGGAAGACTTGGACTTGCCCACTAGGGTTTACTTTGCCAATATCAACAACAGACAACCTGGTAATACCTTTAACAGGTACAAATCAGGATATGAGAACAAGACAGAAATGGCCAAATGCACACATTTTCCACGGTTCCTGCACAGACGGGTTCATTAAATTAATGCAGTGTGTGATGTTGAGCATTGACAAGGTCCTCATAAATGAAGCTCTGTGGAGTTC
The DNA here is from genome assembly GCF_037038515.1 of Microtus pennsylvanicus. Lineage (NCBI taxonomy): Eukaryota > Metazoa > Chordata > Mammalia > Rodentia > Cricetidae > Microtus > Microtus pennsylvanicus. Next base: position 3,733,061 of record NC_134580.1, read on the forward strand.
TTTCTCCAGCACAGTGCAATTAACCTGTGAACTATAGTGAGGGAAGGGACTGCCATTTCCTAAACAGGAAGGAACCTTCCACGCACCCAGTAGACAGGCAGCCCACCCTGCAATGAGGATATATTGTGTGATGGATGACTCATGAAGAAAGGACTCATCAAAAATGAGTAGAGATCCCTGACAGAGAGCTGAAGTTCAACTATGGATTGACACAGAGTAAAGCTAGCCGTGCGGGCGGCCGTGTGCCGGGTGCCAGGGACACAGCCCCACTGCTCTTATTACTACAAATGGCGCCCGACGTGGTAGCAACAATTTCTCTGGTCTACTCAGCTTGCCAGAGGCAAGCAAGTGCCTCATCTAAGAGAGGCTTCCTGACTCAGCTTTAGCTGCAAAGCCTGCAGCTCATTAAGAGGTCCTGCCAAGAAACACTTAAACGGTGTTGACAAAAAGCTGAACACATGCTTTTCGGTTTTCAGCCGTAGCAGGAAAAAAGCTGCGCCGTTTAAAAATGCCGGCTTTCTGGGCTGTCCTGCCAGGGCAAACTGACTCTTTTACGCAGGCGGTTCGTGCGGTTTGCAAGCACAGCCTGCTGAAGCTAGCTTGCTGGTAGGGACCTTGAAATGCCGTAGAGTTGTGGCTGTAAACATGGCTACAGCCAGTACCTCAGCCATGAGGCTGGAAAGCTAAGGAATGGGCTACATCTAGCCGGCAAAGCCACGCCTTTAGTCCTACTGAGATTGCTTGGTAAATTAAAGACTCATGTGGTCAGAAAAAGAGAGAGAGATACAGTAAAAAGAGAGATTCAAAGACAAAGAAAATTTTTAAATGATTTTACAGCGTGTTAAAAATATATGCAGACTAAAAGTTGAAGTTCTTAAAGTAAAAAACAAAACAAAAAAGGGAAGAGAGTTGTTGTGTGTGGTAGTACACACCTTTAATCCCAACACTTGGAAGGCAGAGGGAGATTGACCTCTGTGACTTCAAGGTGTGGTAGCACACGCCTTTAATCCCAGTGCCTAAAAGGCAGAGACCAACAGATCTCTGTGAGTTCAAGGTGTAGTAGCAAACACCTTTAATCCCAATGCCTGGGAGGCAGAGACAGGCAGATCTCTGAGAGTTCAAAGACAGCCTGGTCTACAGAGTTATTCCAGGTCAAAGATATATACGCTCAAAAGGCAAAATGTTAACATAGGAATGTCACAGCTTAGATTCTCAAGCGCCTAGTGATTTAAAGGCATAAATCAAAAGTGCTCCTGGATAGTAAAAAATTACAGATTCACAATAGGACAGATTCAGACCACTAAATGAGTCACACTGTTAGATGAATGTACATAGGCTTGGGAGAGAGAAGAAAAAGAATATAGAGAATAAAGTTAATGGTTTAAAAAAAAGGTAAAGTCTTTAAAGAGACAGAGTACAGATAGTTAAAAGATTAAAAGAAATAAAGAAAAATAAGCCACGTAAAAATGGAAAATTCACAGAGAGTCTGGATTATGTACATTGTGTTTTCTTTAAAATTTTTGACTGTGAAGGAGCTAAGTACAGAGAGACATTTCATTATATGGGCTGCCAACTGGAACCAAAATGGATATCATGAGGGTATGACTTCAGAATTTGGGTCTAAGGATATGATGCTTTGGAGAGAGTCTTCTTTTGTTTTCACAGAGGACCAGACCCTATGGATTTCTTCTATTCCAATTTGGTATGACAGACCACACCCTCCTTCAGAAAATTGCTTCGCTCAACTGCCAACTGAGATGAAACTAGCACACAGGTTATACCATGAAAGACCTAATTAACGATGCCCCCATTCAGCAGGAAGCAGTTTGGAGAGAAAAAACTGCGCCCATGTTCCCAAAATATTATTTATAAATGTTCTTTTACATTTAAAGGGGGATATGATATAGATATGAATAATTTGCATTAGTATAGATTTTGCTTTATTGATAGAGATTTAAGGTCAATTTTGTTATATGTATATGCATTTCTGATCTTTATTAAGGTATTGTGATTGTGTAGTTCATTTAAAAATGTAATGTATATAGGTAGTTAATAGATAATCATAATAGTCAAGTTTGTAGTCATGTTAGTTAAGATTTTCTAGATGGGCATAGATATATTTTAGATAGGCATTTTTCATATTTTCAAAGGTTATAGAATATGGCATTTTAAAAGTTTTAATAACTTAGGGTTTTTCATGACAATGAGACACTCTGATCCTGGCAGGACCAATCTACTTCAGAAAGAAGATGGGCATCGAAGAGGATCCTTATGGAGTTTGATAGCCATTTGGGCAAGAAACTGTTCTTGCCTGGACTGTTGCATAAACTGGACAAAGAGAACCCGCAGAGAGAGGACTGCTGAACTTGCCTAAGGTGAGATGATCTTTCAGGGTTCCTGATTCATGAAAGATTCTGCGAGACATTCTGCAGGACACAACAGATAGTGACTGAACTGACTTTGAATTTTCCTGCTTTGTGGAAATGTCTGCTGGATACCATGGGCCTGAAGGCTGAAGATGGATGCCCCAACGGTACAGAGGAACTTTGGGTGACTGTCCATGCAGCGAAATGTCTCTGTTATTTCTAGAGTTTTAAAAGTTCCTTTTTTTCTTGTTTGCTTATGTAGTATTGTATCTTTCTGGAGTCTTTGATGGAGTTAAGAATAGTTAGTTATAGTTATAGTTTTCCTTAGTTATGATAAAGATTATTGTAACTTTTACTTGATAACTGTTTTGTTATATGTAATTTTGCTATGTTAAAGTTAAAGCCTTTTTTTTTTTGTTTAAACCGAAAAAGGGGAAATGATGGAGGAAGGTCATTGGTTAAATAAAAAGAAACTGCTTGGTCCTCATTGGTTAGAAGATAGGTGGGAGGAGTAAACAGAACAGAACGCTGGGAGGAAGAGGAAGTGAGCTCAGACTCCGCAGCTCTCCTCTCGGGAGCAGACGCCTCAGAGAGATGCCATGCCCCGCTCCCGGGCAGACACACGCAATGAAGCTCCAACCCAATGGACCTAGGCTAGAATCTTCCTGGTAAGCGCACCTAGCTGTGCTACATAGAATATTAGAAATGGGCTAGTCCAGGTGCGAGAGTTAGCCTAGAAGAGGCTAGATAGAAATGGGCCAAGCAGTGTTTAAATGAATACAGTTTCCGTGTAATTATTTCAGGTAAAGCTAGCCGTGCGGGTGCCGGGTGCCGGGTGCCGGGGACGCAGCCCCACCGCTCTTATTACTACAACAGAGTTTATGTGGGGAGGGGGGCTACTTGGGTTGTGATCACGATGTCCTTTTGTTGTCAGGCAGCAGATGGTGCGGGGCAATTCTATATTCTGTCAATTATATTTAAAATAAAGCTGATTGGTTGGTAGCCAGGTAGGAAGTATAGGTGGGAAAACCAGATAGGAAGTAGAAGTGGGACAATGAGAACAGGAGAATTCTGGGAAGAAGGAAGCCCATTCCTCCAGAGTCCTATCCAGACCACGGAAGAAGCAGTATATGTCCTGCCCTGCTGAAAAAGGTACTGAGCCATGTGGCTAACATATAGTAGAATAATGGGCTAATGTAAGTTATAAGAGTTAATAAGAAGCCTGAGCTAATGGGCCAATCAGGTTTATAATTTATGGAGACCTTCTGTGTCATTCTTTGAGACCTAACAACTGTGGGAACTGGGCAGGACAGAAACCCCAATAAGCACCCACTCATGTTACAAACAGACAAGTCTCAGGGCTGTGGATGCTAAAGCAGTCAGGATGAGTTCCACAGAGGAAGACCAACCTAATGGCTGCAGACTGCCAAGGGAACCGTTGGACCCTAAAGTCCAACTACCAGGAGGAGTCGCCCCAAGAGACCATCTCTCACAATACAGTTGATATAAAAGCATGAGGATTTTATTAATTCTGTCATGATAGAGTCTTTCAGCATTTGAGAAGCCAGAAAGACCCTGAATAGCTGGTACAGGCTACTTTTAAAGCAAAAAGCTACAGAAACAAGGGGGTGTCTGGGGGTTGTTTTTTAACTATTATGATTGGCTTATTTAAAAGGGCTATTACCAATAATTGCCTGGAGAGCGACTGCCAGATCAGATGAGGTAAGAGGAAACATCTGAGGGTCACTTTGCCCCTTTCCCAGGGACTGAGTCAAAACACCAGGAACTAAGTCAACACCTAAGGGTTACCTTGCCCCTATTCAATAACTGAGTTCTATTTGGAGAACATTCACAAGGACTCAGGGAGATGATGGAAAATTCCCAACATTTCAGTACGTACATATATAGTAGTTAGATTCCTGGGGAGGAGGGAGAAGCACTAACATACTGAGGCTGAGAGGGCTCAGCTTAAAGTTCTACAGAACGAGCAGTGGCAAGTCCTCCAGCCTGGTCCACATTGGTAGATGAAGCCAGTGAGTAGGTCAGAGCTCTCATGACTTTGCCATCTCTGTGGACCAAGACTTCAGCCCATGAGCCTTTTTGGGGGGACACATAGAAACCCTAACAATGTAGCTCTAGACAGGACTTCCTATTTGCTCTTGGTTTTTCAGAGAAAGACTCACTCCCCAGCCACATGTCTGTAGGATGCACTGTCTTCCTTCACATATTCTTGTCTCTGTCTCACGAGAAGACAGCAAAGTCCAGTCCCTGGGAACGCCTTTCCTCTCCACTGATAGTGAGTGTGGCTCCTTTGGATGTGTTTATGGCAGTGGGAGCCCTGACTGGCTGGCTAGGAAGAAGCTTCCTAGGGTCCACATGGCTCCTGCCACAGATTTAGCCATCTCCTTTCCAGCTCTTCTCAATTTGGTGGATGGCCAGGCCCCAGAAAGTCTGTGCCTGCTCACTGTGGAAGTTTGTGCTCTTTGAAGTTCTCCTTAGGCTTGTAGATGACAAACCCCTTAGTGGCCTAAGGGTGCTTACCTATTATAGCCTTGTGGTTTAAATAAGAGGAATACCAGCTGTTGTGATACTGGGACTAGGCAGGAGCCGCGTCAATATATTGCTTCAAATGATCAGCAGTTGTGATCATAGTCCTGACCCCAGTATGGTCTCTGTTCCCTAGTCAACTGGCTGAACACTGATTCTGCTCTGAGCTGGCCACCAAGCCTCCTTGATGTGTCTGTGTTGGTAGAGGCAAGTGTGCCTCCACGGTCTGTCCTTCCAGTGTGCCAAGCAGGAACCTGGCAGGGCAGGTGCTGGGTGGGCCTGGGCTCTCTACCAGATTCCCTCTCCTCACCCAGCTCAGGAACGTTATTGGGTCTTAGGTGTTGGGGGACTGGTGGGTGAGGCTGGTACTGATCCCCTGCTTCTGGGATCTCCACAGATTATTTGGATTTGGGGATCTTGGGAGAGTACTCGAATTTCCACCCATCCTGGGAGAATGTGGCAGTCTGTAAGATCAAGAACATGATGATCACAGAGCAGGGCCTGGCACTGGACACCATCTGCCATTTCCTAGAGGAGCACAGCCAGGTAAGATCAGAGAGACTGATGCTTCCCACTGGGCGGGAGATTCACGGGGCCTGGGAGGAAGTGAAGGCACCGTCCAGGATCTTTCCCCAGCCATCACATTGAACTCATCAACCACCTTAGGACTCCCACGGTCTTGGCCATCCCTGAAGCTCCTAACATTCTATGGGAATGTGCTGGAGGATTTCAGAGAGTCAGAGTGGATGTTTTACTTCCCACACACTGGTGGGAAGGCAGGGTCCACCCAGGGTCTCCTCCTCTACCAGGGATGGCCATTGTTTACAGAGGGAGGCAACCTAAGCACTCACAGCTGGTCATGACTGGGAACTTAAACATGGAGAGGGAAAAGCATTTGGTCAGAACAGGATGGGCAAAGGCCCAGGGGTCAACATTGAGGCATAGTCAGCAAGGAGCATGCCCAGATGCCCATGGGACTGTCTGTGTCTGCTAGAAACATCAGCCTCTGTCCTAAGGGTCTCAGGGAACTACTGCAGAGGTGGTCATGGGCAGATTTACTCAGGATTAAAACTCTCACACCTGGAGGGATTTCCCATTTCCTTTTCTCTCACCCATCTGAAAGCAAGCTGCCCTCCCCCCACTCAGGGTCCTGGGAGAGCTACAGCTGTCTTGTGGGCTCTAGAATCTGTCTTGCCCTGGTGGTTGGGAAGGGTCTGAGTGACAGTCTGCCCACAGCTCTGGGAAAAGCAGAAGACGCCACCCAGGGATTCCTCTATGCAGAAGCTCCTAGAATTTCTCAGCCTGGACCCCAAGCAAACTGCTGATAAGGTCAGTGCCCCATGAGAAGCTCTAGGCTCTTTTAGCCCCCTGGAAATGCTTCAGGAAGGTGTTCCTCCCCTGCTTTGTCCCACACAGCAGGAGGAGAAAGGGCTCCCTCTTGGGGAAGGAGTAGTTCTGACCACACAGCCCTGCCATGCTCAAATGGGTGGATTTCTTAGCAGCATTAGCAGACTCTCCACCCTGTCCTACTCCAGGCCTTGCTCTTCCATCTCTATGGGCTGATCCTGCGTGAGTGCCCCAGCATGGAGCAGGTTCAGTGTCACCTGGCCAGCCTCCTGGAGCTGTCCCACCAGCACTCCAGCTACCGAGAGGTGGGTCAGAGTCCTCGGGTTATTGCCTGTGCCTCCCTCGTGCCCCATTCACCATCACTAGGGCCTTGCACGGCTCTCACTGCATGGCACACTTTGCCAGCTTGCCACCAGTCCAGCCCCCCGGGAGGCAGCCTTGATAGAAGGACAGGCCCCAGAGAGCTGGACAAGGACCTGTCCTGTCACTTGTCAGCTCCCTCACAGGGTCCTCTGGTACACAGGGAATTGCGCTGGCTGTGGGCCTGGCCTCCACCAAACACTTGCAGGAGGTATGGGCCCTGCTGGAGCACCTGGGCCGCACCAAGTTCCTGCGTTCAGCCGCTGTGTCCCCAGACAGCCAGGTAGGGAGGCCCTGAGTGCTACAGCATGTTGAACACAGCAGCAGTGGACAAGAGGGTGCCAACCTCCATGTGCCCATTGATGACACTACACCAGGGTTCCTGCCTGACCCCTTAGAGCTGGTGTCGGGGACACAGGATACATGAAGTACCTGTTCTGTGCCCATGCTTCATAGGAGTCCCTTCCTCAGGGCCTCAGCATGGAGACAATTAAGCTAAGGATTTCGGGCCAGGGAACCTCCAGTACTTTGAGAGCTATGCCAGGCCTGGGCCTCAAGTTGTCACTTGCCCTGGGCGCAGTAGATACACTGAGCAGCTCTACTTTCCTGGCCAATTCCAACCCCATTAGCTGTGCTAGGTTCACTACAAGAGAACCTCAAAAGAGAAGGCTTGCCTGAGGAACCAGCTAGTGAGGCTTTCTAGACAGGAGGGCTACTGGCAACCCGAGGCCGGCCTGGTCCTGTGAAGGCGTACTGCCAGCCTCTACCTGAAGACAGGATAGAGGCTACAGCTTTCTCAATGACAGGAGGGAGGTGTGCGGCAAGCTCTGGCCGCCACAGCCTAAGCAGCCGTGGTCACCATGCCTTCCCAAGATGCCTTGCCACTGTGATGCACTGTATGGGCTGAGCTGTGAGCCAACACAAACCTTGAAGTTGCTCCTGTTGAGTGTTTGGGTACCACAACACAGTAAGTGATGTTGGGGCTCATCAGTGGAAGTGGGGCTTGGGAGAGACCCAGCTCTATGCTGCTGCCCTCAGAGACCTGAAGAATTCCTTGCAGGGACATGTACTCGAAAGCTAAGATTCAAGGCTTTGTGCAGAAAAGAATTTTAGGATGGTCCAGTTTGGAGCAGAGTTGGAATTTATTGTGAAGGCAGTTTAACATAGACTCAGCATGGGGTTGATAGAAGTAGAGGCACCCAAAGAAAGAATAAGACACACCCACGTGTGAAGAAGTCAGGCTTAAATATCTTAGCCCTGGACACACAAGCTCCACCCACAGGGTTGCTAAGAGCCCTTCCTCCATGCCCTCCTTTTCATAAATGAGATTCTAAGGTGCTTCCTGAAGTGGTTAGGACAGCAGCCTGTTAGGGTGAGATCATAGGTTGCTAGGGCCACACAAGGTGACCAAACTGTATCCTTCACTGGAAATGGAGTCTCCTTTCTTGCTTCTGAGATTCCTAGATAAGTGTAAGTTTGTATTTGGCAAAGGAAGAAGGCCATCCTCAGGTCAGCTCAGCCTTAAGTGTTCGTTGCCCTTTTAACAGTCTTATTTGAAATATCTCCACATAAGAGTATTGCCTCTGCATCAGAAGCTCTCTCAGTGGATGGTGTGAGCTGGGAGGAATTCTTGACTCCTTGCTTGGGCCTTCCGGTGTGTTTGCATTTACACTTTCTGGTCTTATTTCCATTTGAAACCATCCTTCACTTGGAGACGAGATTATCATCTCAAGATTCTTTTCATCTAGAACCATTTCCTCTCTCTTTTAATCTTTATTAAAAAGCAGGGGAAAGTCAGGTAGCAATGTCTCACTTACTTAATCCCAGCACTCAGGAGGCAGAGGCAGGCAGATCACTGAGTTCGAAGCCAGCCTGGTCTACAAAACAAGTTCCAGGGCTACACAGAGAAACCCTATCTTGAAGACCCAACCAGCCAACAAACAAACAAGTGTTTAATTTGTAACTGCTAAGTTGTCAGTGGCTGAGACATTACCCAAAAGTCCTTCTTGGGAAAACAGCAGGTCAGCAGGAAAGACGTCAGAGCGGCAGACTACCTCAGTGGCTGCAGGAGAGGGGTGGGCAGAGCTGGAGAAGACATACTTGAGCAGCTAGAGGAACCTGTTTGCTCACACCACAGCTCCTCTGGGGAAAGTCTGGAGGCAGAATGCACTATCCCAGCTGCCGCCAATGGCATGATCAGCTTCACCTGCCAGAGTTGGGCCCAAGGAAGCAGATACCTTGCAGCCCTTATGGAGGAGCTGGGGAGACCATGAGGTGACCTGGCTATGTGATGCCAGCTGTCCCTGTCCCTTGCCCTTGCCAGGTGCTGTACAAGAAGACAATGCGTGCCCTGGACCTGCTCCTCCAGAACTTCATCTCTGAGAACCCAAGCATGGATGAGGTCTGCTTCCTCCTTCAGGTGAGGCCTGTAAACCAGCAAAGTAGGGATTCCAGCCCCAGCCCTAGCTCCAGCCTGAGCTGCTAGAGAGAGTGTGGAGGTGGATGTGTGTGTGTGCACATTCATGCCCATACATGTAATAACTAGGTAAAGATTGAACCCAGGCCCTTATTTATACACAGACATTCAACATTCTAGATAAGTGTTCTACACTGAGCCTTACCCCCAACCCTGTGACAGGCTTTATGAGAAGTGGAGGGAAATTGGAAGAAATGGGCATATATGTGTTTCCTGACTCTACAATATGGCGCCCCTCACCACCCTAGGACTGTCACCAAGAAGGCCATCAGCTTTCTAGACCTCCAGAGTCATGCACCACTGTAGACCTCTTTCTAAAGTAGTCTGCTTTGGTCATTTGGACTGCATATTGAAGCTGTTATTCTTACTCAACAATTGTTTTGTTATATATAGTTTTACTAGGTTAAAGTTAAAACCTTTCTTTTTATTAGACAAAAAGTGGGAGATTCTTAGGAATACTCTTTGTATCTGTCAATATGTATTACCTTCTGGTTAATAAGGAGCTGACTGACCTATAAATGGGCAGGAAGAATTTGGGTGGGAGAGCCAGACTAGGAGGATGCTGGGAAAAAGAAGGGCAGGGTTTCCAGAGATGCAGAAGGAGCAGGATGGGAATTATGTAGATGAGGTAAACAAGCCTCGGGGCAGCACATAAATTAGTGGAGAAAAGTTAATTTAAGTTATTAGAACTAGCTATAATCAAGCCTCACCTATTGGCCAAGCATTCATAATTAATAATAAGATTCCATGTGGTTGTTTAGGAACTGGCAGTCGGAACAGAGAAAATCTGATTACAGCCCTGTATCTTTTGCTTGGGAACTGAGGTCATTAATATTTAAATTACTGAAAGTGAGTATTGATGGCAGCCATTGTGTTGTTGACTTTTGGTGGTGTTGCTTGTGTTCTCAGCAGTATTTTGTGTTTTAGTAATTATAGATTTATTGTCTTTCTGCCATCTCTTCAAGAGAGCTTCTGCTTGAGGTACTGCTTCTCATGTTTTCCTTAGGTTTGATCTTACATAACATTTTAGGCTGTTTCATCATGGAATATTTTTCTCTCTACTTCAATTATGGCAGATGGTTTTGCTGAGTATGTTAGTATAGGTTTCCAGTCATGGTCTTTGAGGACTTGGAGTGCATTGCTCCAGTCTATTCTGGCTTTTAAAATGCCAAGAAGAAATCAGATGTTATTTGAAGGGTTTTCCTTTATATGTGACTTATGCTTAGTGTTTGAACTATGATATGGTTTTCATTCAGGTCTTGTCTGGTTGGGGTTCTGTGTAGTTCATGTTATCTGCAGGGGAGTGTCTTTTCTTTGGGGGGGGGACTTTTTTCTTTATTCTTGTTAAAGATCTGTCTATGCCCTCATCTATTCCCATAATTTGAAGGTTTGGTCTTTTTGTAGTGTCCCATATTTCCTGTCTGTTCCTTTCCTATTTCTCTTATTTTTCTTCATATTCTTTGCTTATTCCATCTAGATTCTCTACTTTATATTCAAGCCCTGATATGCCATCTTCTGGCTAATGTATTTATTCTACTTGAAAGACTGCCCCTTGAGTTTTCTAGTTGAGTTATTGGAACTTTTGATTACCTATTCATTTCAGTTTGAAGTCTCCTCAATGTTTATGGCTATTTATTAAATTTTGTTTTCAATTCCTAGACTGTCTTTGTGATTTAAATCCGTCCTATGCTCGCATTTTCTTGGGATTCATCCAGCTCTTTATTCTCTTTAATTTCATGAGCTGTTTATTCATGTCTCTCTTCAATTCTTTGAATTCTTTGATGAAGTTTATGATTTCGCTTTCAAATTCTGTGTCCTAGGCTTCATCCAGGAAATTCTCATTGGTAGCTATTTCCACAGAACTGGTAGATTTTACAGGGAAGATTCTGCCTTGATTCTTCATATTTTTTATATTTTTACCATGAAATTTGGACATAGGGACCTCTTTTGCTAGTTTTGTGTCTGATATGGACAGAACAGCTTGGGTCAGAACACAGGATGTGTGGATCGGGTTGGATTAAACTTAGTAAAGTGAAAGAGACACAGGGGGCTGGGCTGGTGTTTCGATGCGCATCCTTGTCCAAGCCTAAACTTTGGGGGTAAATCTGGGGCTTAGGGATGGTGAACGGAGGAGAGGATCAAGAGAACTCACCCAGTTAGACCATGCTGCGAGATGCACCGCGTCTGGCCGCCCAGAGAGATTGAAATACGGTGCAAGAGGGGCCTGTGGGTTGAAGGTGGGCCTGGTGTGTCTTTGCCCATGCCTGGAGGTTGAGGACCACACAAGCATGTGTGACTAGACTAGGCCAGGGCACTGGCTGAGGGGTCCAGGCTGGAGCAGGTAGTCTGAGAAGTTGTCAGCACTGTGGAGATGTCTTTCCTCATAGGCAACTTCCTGCTTTGTTTGCCACTAAGCTCAGTCTTTTCTTTTTGTCAGCATGAGATTCTTGGGGGATATTCTAGTTTCTTGGGGTCACCTGATGCAAGGGTCTGCTAACCAAAAGGAGGGACACAGGTGTTTCTCCGATTTATCTTAATTCCTGCCAGGCAGGTTACAAGGGCAGGATGCAGGTTGAATAGCCATATGCTAGCGTGCTTCACCAGCTGTCTCCCAGGTGCTGAGGAAATAAATAGGCGATACTGATCCATCTTCTGAGCTGTGAACACCTGAGCTGAGCTGCCTTGAAACAGCCGGGAATCTCCACGCCAGGGCTGTGCTCTTTCTGATCCTGGAAGTGAGGACTACCTAAGGCCAAGATGAAAGCAACAGCATGGGGAAGCTTCAAATCCTGGTGGCTGTGACCTGCCTGACCTTGGTCCTTGAAAGCACTCAAGGTGAGCTGGTTGGGCATTTTATCCTGGCTATGATTGGTGGACAAGAATCACATGGAGTAGCTGTGGCCTGGCTGCCCTGTGAGCAGAATCAACTGCTGCTGCTCCTGCTCTCTGTCCTGTCCTCTCAGGGGAGTGACACAAAAGCCTGGGCATGTCAACAGAGCTTCTGACAAGGCTCCCCGGCTGTAGGTTTCCTGACAGCACACACTGGCAACTGCAGGTGGATGATGGGATCAGAGGCTTGAGGGGAACCCCTGGCTAATGCTTTCTTATCTGTGCTCAGGGTGTCATTAACATTCCAAGTGGCAGGACCAGTGTTTTGATTTAGATGTGAAACACCTCCATGGGCTGACTGGTCCTCAGCTAGGGATGCTGGTTGGGGAGGTTGGAGAATCTTTCTGAGAGAGACTTTCCATGAAGGAAGGAAGTTGCTTCAGAGGAGGGGACTTGAGTTTTAAAGCCTGGGCCTAGTTCCTCTTCTTTCTCTGAACTCCACTGCCTGTTCCTTGGAGCTGTGAGTCTCAGAGCCTCACCGTCGTCATCCACCATCATCATCCACCTGCTCCCACCATGCCTTCACTGCACCTCAGCCAGCTGGGACTCAAACTAAATTCTTCCTTCCGTTAGTTCCATGGTTCTCAACCTGTGGGTCGCAACCCCTTCCTGGACTGAAGGACCCTTTCATAGGGGTTGCATAAAACCAACGGAAGCATCCGATATTTGCATTACAATTCATAATAGTAGCAAAATCACAGTTATGGAGTGGTCAGGAAAATAATGCTATGATTGGGCCCAGCACAACATGAGGAACCACAAAAATGGATTACAGCGTTAGGAAGGCTGAGAACCACTGTTCTCAAAATAGCTGCATTTGCCACAGGTTCTGTTATAGTAACAAGGAAACACATCATCACAGGAAGGGCATTTGTGATCTCTGATTCTTGACATCAGTGGTCACCAACCTTCTCAATGCTTTGAGCCTTTGCTACAGTCCCTCACGTTGTGCTGGCCCCAGCCATAACATTATTTTCACTGTTGCTTCATGAATTTAATTTAACAGTGGCTATGTCCTGGAATGGCTATGTCTGATATGCAGCATGTATTCTCATTGCTACACATTACCCAAAAAGGGCAACCTACAGGTTGACCCAGCAGGTCGGCATCCTTCTGTTCCTTGCTGATTGAAGGAATCTGTAAGAGAGATTTATTTCCCACTGTTTGAGCAAGGTTTGTGATTGCATTAATTTGGGGGATATCAGAGAATTCAACAGGCAGCCCCGGATCTCAAAGTCAAGCTGGGAATGTTCATCAGGATCCATCCTTTAAGATGGTGAGCATGGTAGCATCCATATCCTACAGTGGCTTCAGTGTGGGTGTCCCTCAACACACACACACACACACAGAGAGAGAGAGAGAGAGAGAGAGAGAAAGCTTTGTGGTGGTATTGAGACGGGGAGTCTTTGATGACTGGGTAGGCCATGATGAGCTAGCTGTCCTTATAAAGGGGTTGTTGGATGTGAGTTCAACACTTCCTCCCTTCTACCATGCAACCATAGGCAGAGCCAGCTAAAAGCAACAAGCCCTCAGCAGACATAGAGACTCTTGGCACCTTGATCTTGGGACTTGTCAGCCTCCACAGCGGTGAAACATAACTCTCTCTTGGACATACCCTCATTTTCTAGCATTTGCTAGATGCCCAAAGAGCCTGGGACACATGCATTCAAATAAACTCATATCCAGGTTTAAAGTATTGGGAGTCAATGGTATAAGGAAGAGAAGTGAATGTCTATTATTAGCCACAACAAAGTAATCTCTTCATAAAGAAAACAATAGAAAATGGACCACAGACACACAAGGATGGATGAATGGATAGATGGATGGATGGATATATAGAAAAACCGATAGATTGAAAATAAATATTGCTAATATCAACGAGAATTCAATCAAAATGGAGAATAAAAATTACACCAGGCTCTATTCAAATCGTGAGAGAGTGAGAATCCAAGGGATGGGTAAGAATGCTATTTGCTTAAAAAAAAAATAGAGATCATTGACTCGGGTAGTCGTTTATGATAATAGACTGACAAAGTCACCCACTGATCAATGCAACAACTGGAGAAAACTGGTCTCAGCTGCAAATGCAACTAATCCTCTGACTTGTTACCTCATTGCTAGCAATGCTGCCCTTGTGCATATTTTTCATACACTGAGAGTGACGTTCGAGATACTTCAGTACTGCATATAACATTTGGAATACTGTCCCCAACATTACTGTTATTTTAAAGGACACGCCATGTTAAATTTCCGATACAGGCTACATGCAGCTGTGAAAAAAATAAGAAACATTATCACAGATCACAGGCTTGTGGGGAGAAAGCAAAGTGAAAAGGGAGCAAGAGAAACGGGAATGAGTTTGGCTGGAATTCTCTAAGGGACATCTGGCTGACAAATCCGCAGTAGCACTTCTTGTGCCAGGGGAAGGTGCTGTGTTCCTTAACCCAGTCCCTCCTGCAGTGTATGCGCTTGTATTCACTCATGGAACGAATCTGAACACAGACTCTGGCACCACATCTGCCCCAGGTGGCATAGGAAGGTCGGGGTGGGGCTCTCTGGGGCCCAGCTCCCAGGGGAGCAGGGTCCTACTGCATGAAGAATGATTGCAGTGGGGTCAGGCAGAGGGCGCCATTTGCCGGGTGTCATGCAGACCCTGAGTCGCCCCCTCTGGTTGAACCTCACTGGCGGGAAGGGCTGGAGCTGGAATGTTCCAGAAGGAACACCAGCGGCACCTGTAGGGGGCAGTGTTAGGAGAGCAGGCCCCAGACCGGCTGCTTCTCAGACTTCTCCAGTCAGAAGCCAAGACTCATGGACACACTGAGGTACGGACTGCTGAGGAAGGGAGTGTGGTTGGGGCTGTTGGCGAATTAACGGCTCATCTCTCAGGTCAGCAAGTGGTCCAGAGCAGAGACTCTGTGGGGCAAACAGTGTGAGGAAGTTTCTCCGAGGTGTGAGCACATGGGGCGGTGGGGGTGGGGCGGCAGAACACGGGGTGAGGGCAGCAGGAGTCCGGAGGGTGGGGAGGTGGGAGCAGATTCCGGACCTGGAGACTGGAGGCTTCTGGGACAGGCAGACCGAGGACATCAGGGACCAGAGCTAGCCACTCACTCCTCTCCTCTACAGGACCAGGCGCCCTCTGGAGATGGTGGTCCTACTGGCCTTGCTCATAGCCATAGGCTTGTCGTGGGTGCCGACCGCAGGAGCAGGTAAGTGCCGCATCCCTGTGCCCCTAGAAGAGCCAAGATGATGAAGCTTAGTGACGCCAGAGGGAGCCCACTGTGATAGATCACACTGAAGTCCAGGAATGAGAGACCCAATGTCATGAAGGCCACAGTGTGGTGGGGGGTGAGGTGGCGGGATAAGGGGTGAGGGTCAGGGGGTAGGGCTGGCGGGAGTGGGCCTCCTGGAGATGGAGGGGGTGGGGTATGCTGGTGAAGGCCAGCAAGGGTGTGCTTCTGATTAGGAACTTCCCCTAGGGGCAAGAGTTGTGCACTCATTCCCTGGGGCTCCTGGTCTATCTTTCCCATCACTCTTCCCTCTTGGAAGGTAGTTTAGAAAACCAAGGCCACCCTAACCTTGGAGCTTCAGCACTGCCTGAGGAATGGGAAATTAGTGGAGAGGGTGACTCCATTGTCTTCCCCTAGCTGGACCTGCGCCTATCCTGACGCAGGAGAGTTTATATTGCCCACCTAGGAAGGGACCTGGAAACAAGGAGGGTGGGACAGGAGAAAGGGTGGCTGTGGAAATGGATGCCCTTTGGTATTTCTGGATACTCAAGAGTGTCTGCTTGAGAACGTGGGTTCTGGACACTCAAGAGTGTCTGCTTGAGAACGTGGGTTCATGCAGTGTGCCCGGATGTGAAGGACCAAGTGAAATACCCAGTGGACAGGTGGGGGAGCCTCCACAGGGAGGCTGAGAACTTGGGCGGCATGCACAGACTGTGGCATGGGGAGAGTGGGGGTGGCATGCACAGACTGTGGGCATGGGGAGAGTGGGGGCGGCATGCACAGACTGTGGGCATGGGGAGAGTGGGGGTGGCATGCACAGACTGTGGGCATGGGGAGAGTGGGGGCGGCATGCACAGACTGTGGCATGGGGAGAGTGGGGGTGGCATGCACAGACTGTGGCATGGGGAGAGTGGGGGCGGCATGCACAGACTGTGGCATGGGGAGAGTGGGGGTGGCATGCACAGACTGTGGTATGGGGAGAGTGGGGGTGGCATGCACAGACTGTGGCATGGGGAGAGTGGGGGTGGCATGCACAGACTGTGGCATGGGGAGAGTGGGGGTGGCATGCACAGACTGTGGCATGGGGAGAGTGGGGGTGGCATGCACAGACTGTGGGCATGGGGAGAGTGGGGGTGGCATGCACAGACTGTGGCATGGGGAGAGTGGGGGTGGCATGCACAGACTGTGGGCATGGGGAGAGTGGGGGTGGCATGCACAGACTGTGGCATGGGGAGAGTGGGGGTGGCATGCACAGACTGTGGGCATGGGGAGAGTGGGGGTGGCATGCACAGACTGTGGGCATGGGGAGAGTGGGGGTGGCATGCACAGACTGTGGGCATGGGGAGAGTGGGGGTGGCATGCACAGACTGTGGCATGGGGAGAGTGGGGGTGGCATGCACAGACTGTGGCATGGGGAGAGTGGGGGTGGCATGCACAGACTGTGGGCATGGGGAGAGTGGGGCTCGCTGGACTTGGCCGCCACTTGGAATAGGATGACGGGTTTGGTACTGCAGGGGGAACAATGTCCCATTTTCTCTTCTCCAATCCCTCACTTCAGACAGAATCACCTGTCACTCCTGTGAGGCAGAGAACAGCTTTAACTGCACAAATCCAAAGCAGTGTGAACCTGAAGAACAGTTCTGTGTGGTGGCTGCCATCCGTAAGTGTTGCTTCATTCTGGGTTCATCCTGGGATATTGTGGGTAGGACACAAATGCTGTTAGGAATGGGGGCTGTCAATCAAAAGTGACCCATAAAAAAACAGAAACAACAGTAACAACGATACACACACACAAAACCAAGCAGACAAAATGCTGAAAGAGAAAGTCACAAGCAGCAGGTGCCGGCCAGAGTACGGGGAAGCACGAGCCAGGCAGGAACAATGGAGTCAGCCATGGGCACTAGAGAGCTGGGAGAAGAGCAGAGATTTGTCTGCAGCTATTTCTCTTTAAAAGAAACGGAACTCTAGTGATGTCAAATGCCTTACTGAGACCAGCATCTAGGTAGGTTTGATGAGGGTCAGTTACACCTTCATCCCCTTGGAGAAGTAGCCATCGCTTTGGTGTTTGCAGACTGACTCAGTCCCCTACCTCCAACCCCATGATTCACTACAAAAATTCTGGATACTAGAAGGCTTTCCTTCCCAAAGTGGATCCAGGGAACCCATCCCATTCTACCTACATGAGGGGTTTCAGCGCATGAGCATTCAAATTCCGTCCCCATCACCACTACCACACACACATCCCTGTGTGTCTCTCTGTATTCTAGGAAGTTTGTAGGATGGGGGAATAGTAGGCAGGACTGGATTCAGCTAATTGGAACTTTATTCCTTAATATAAAGAAAACTCTCTTGTGCAATTCAAGATGACATTCAAAGACTAGCCTCTCAGCTGGATCTCAGTCAGGATGGCCAGAGCTCCTTCTGATATGCTTTTCTGTTTCAGTCGCTTGAGTCAATTCTGTGTTTTTAAAATGTTGAGGCTCAAGGATCCTGTGTTTCCAAATAGAGGCACAAATCCCATAGCACGTGGAACCCCACACAGTCCACCCTGGAACAGCCTGGACTTCTTCCTCCCGAGCGGTGGCTCCGACCCTCTGACCGATGTTCTCCTTAAGTGAGGATCTCTGACAGGGTCTCAAGGATGCAGATAACCCCTAGAGACTCCGGTATCAGGACCTTGGGCTCATCATATCTTTTCCTTTCTTTCCTATTAGAATTCTATGGACGTTTCTACATGTCTTCAAAGCAGTGCAGCAGATTCTGTCCAGTGCGCCCAGATGAAACTATTATCTCTTCTGATGGAGCACCGCAGCCGAAGCCCTTTGTGGCCCAAAAGCCCTTGCCCTTCTTATATGCAAGGTGCTGCAAATGGGACTTGTGTAACGACTATGGGCCTCCAATCCCGCAGTTCAAGGAGCAGCCCGGGAAAGCCAGTGAGAGAAGATACAGATACACTGAGCTGTTCCTGCCTGGCTTCGTGGTCCTGGCTGCTCCTGGGCTCACAGACCTCAGCCTACTGTAAGCTTCGGATGGACCTGGAGCATGCCTTGTGGGCCACGAATTCCCTGGACCCTGATGGACCCTTCTGATTAAATTTGTTTTCCTTTGTTAACCTCATGACTTGAGTCCTGTGGTCTCTGGATGGGTAGGTGAAAAGCCAGGCTCCATAGCTGTCAGCCCAGCAGCTCCTTGCCTTCCATAAAAGCCAGTAGCTGGTCTTGCCAGTGTTATTGGTCAGTGTCTCTGAAATTAACCCTTGCCCCTCCCTTTTCATTCCACTACCTCTGAGTGCCTTTGAGTGCCTCTGAGCTGGTGCAGGGGGAACCCTCACCTCCTCCACAAACACAACATGCACTGGGACCCAGGATCAAAGGGAAAGATGGAATAACAGGAGCAAACATCCTCAAGATAAAACTCCTCTCCGCCATCTATGCACCTATCTGACACTGTGCATCCATTTGTAAATTTCCACCCATGGATCGATCTGGCATCAGAAGCTTGCTTGGGCCACATAGATGGCAGCAGGAATAGGTCCTCTGTGTTTCTAGTGAGCTGCAGCCATCCATAGGAGCTGACCTCTACCAAACAAGGACTTCCCACCCTGCATTTTAGCTCCTGTCAGGGCAGGGGTTCCTATACACTCCATCTTCTTTCTGGAGGGAGAGCACTGGAGAACCTTTTAGAAAATCTCTGTACTGATTCTGAGGCATCTCTGTCAGAGGAGTCAAGGTCTATTGGGGGACATGGATCAGGAAGGGTCCTTGAGGGATGGACAGTATCTTCAGGACTGGAGTTGTCCTCTAACATCCTCTGTCTATCACAGGCTCTGAGTTCACACCCCATCCTTGACCAGCTGGTAACAATAGCCAGGCTATTTCTATACCCCTGGGGTAAAGTTTAGACGTGCTACTTTTGTGAGGGCAGAGAAAAGTTGAGACCCTGAAATAACAGGTGGGGGAGGGTGAACATACACAAGAATTAATATGATGGCCTGTTGAGATACAGTGTAGCTGTATCAATCAAGCTGCTTGATTTGTCCAATTTTCAACTTGGAAGAGGGACATCTATTGAGAAAATGCCTCCATCAGATTGGCTAATGACCGAGTACTTGAAGACATTTTCTTGATTAATGACTGACGTGGGAAAGCCCATCCCACTGTGTGTGGTGCCACCCATGGGGTCCTGGGTTGTATCAGAAAATGGGCAAGCTACAGGCAGCAAGCTAAGAAGCACACGTCCTTGGTGCTTTATGCTTCAGCTTCCTCCTCTAGAGGTTATTGCCTTGAGTCCCAGCCTTCCCTACAGGATGGACAACTGTGAAGAGAACTTAACCTTTTCCTCACCAAGTTGCTTTTGGTAATGGTGTTTATTACAGTAACAGAAAGCAGACAAGGCCACATAGCTGAGTCTGCTTGGAGTTTATTTAAATGGGTGTGATCTTTAGCGAAAAATCAGCCTGTAAAAGTAGACACAGAAATGGCTTCAGTTTGGGACTGGTGAGCCTCCAGCCACATTAGGAAGAACCGTTTTCAGCAACTGAGTTGTGTTTGTGATTGTACTGGACTGACATAGGGATGAAGAGGTGGAATGAAATAAGCATATGCTGTCTGCAAGTGTTAGATTCTCTTTCTAGAAAGGTCTCTGCAGAAGGAAAGAGATGCAGAGGTTAGTGTTTGGGAAAGTCAGGAACTAGGATGGGCGCTACCTTATATGAAGACGGCTCATTAGAAGAGCAAATAAACACAGCCCCACTGGTCCAGGAGCAGACAAGTCTTGAGCCAGACACCACAAGAAGGCTGGGGACATCCTCCAGTCATCCTGGCAGAGCAATCGGGAGAGCACAGAAACCCCCTGGGGGTGGGGGATGGGGATTGAGGGTTGGTGAAGTTCAGTAAATGACACTGATAAACTAGATCTGTGGAAGGGGAAAGACCTTCCCTTTCTCAGTCTCCTTCTATACCTAAGATTGGCTTGGAATTTGTTATGTAGCCCAAGATAGCTTCAGACTTGTGCCCCTCCTTCCTCAGCAGCCCAAGTACTAGGTTTACAAGTGTGAGCCACCACACTTGGAAACCATGCTTGTTTCTGTGTCTCTCTGGTTGACTCAAATGAGGTTAGCCTTTGAGTAGCATGATAGCAAACTGGAGCATTCCTTAAGGGCAAGAGAGAAGGGAGGTCATGGGGTAGGAGGCAGGAAGCTGTCATGAGGGACCCCAGCACTGTGGTGGCCACTGAACTTTCCCTGGTAACTGTCCATGGACAGTAGTGGGAAAGCAGGTGGCTGATGTGTGTCTCACTGCGAACCACTCCACAGAGCCACAGAGTAAGAAATAACTGTCCTTGTTTCAAGAGAGTAGTCAAAGGGGCAGGGTGTATGGGTGTGACTGTTAATACTGTCAACTTGACGGGGTCCATAATCATCTACAAGACAAATCTCTGTGAGAAGTTTTCTAAATTAGGGTAATTGAGATCAAAAGAACTAACTTAAGTGTATGCAGCTCCGTTGCATGGGTTGGGGTCTAGGACTGCATAAAAGGAGAAAGCAAGGCGAGCACCAGCATCCATCCCCTCTACTTCCTGTAGCTCCAGTTCTGGGATCTGGAACCCTCTTCTGCCATTGCATGTATGTGGAACACAGATACATGCAGGCAAAACACTCTTACACATGAAATGAAAAGACATAACTGTTTTTATAAAGAATACTATAAGAGAGAAAACTCTTGCTAGGCTGGATGTGGTGGTCCATGCCTTCAATCACAGCCTCCAACAGAGGAAGCCTATGGAGGTTTGATGAGCATGACCCCCTCATATAGTTGAATGCTTGCTCCCCACTTGGTGGCGCTCTTTTGGAAGGATTATAAAGTGTGGCTTTCATAAATAAAGGATATTGAGCCTGTAATTCGTGATCCTAGAGAAGCTAAATAAGAAGGTGAACCCAAAGAAAAACTTATAGTCATCCTCCTGGATATTAACCTTCATCAGGCGATGAAAGGAGACAGAGACAGAGTCCTACATTGGAGCACCGGACTGCAATCCCAAGGTCCAAATCAGGAGCAGAAGGAGAGAGAGCACGAGCAAGGAACTCAGGACCGCGAGGGGTGCACCCACACACTGAGACAATGGGGATGTTCTATCGGGAACTCACCAAGGCCAGCTGGACTGGGTCTGAAAAAGCATGGAATAAAACCGGACTCGCTGAACATAGCAGACAATGAGGACTGCTGAGAACTCAAGAACAATGGCACTGGGTTTTGATCCTACTGCACGTACTGGCTTTGTGGGAGCCCAGGCTGTTTGGATGCTCACCTTACTAGACCTGGATGGAGGTGGGAGGTCCTTGGACTTCCCACAGGGCAGGGAACCCAGTCTGCTCTTAGGGCTGATCAGGGAGGGGGAGTTGATTGGGGGATGGGGAGGGAAATGGGAGGCAGAGGCAGGGAGGAGGCAGAAATCTTAAATAAATAAATAAATAGATAGATAGATAGATAGATAGATAGATAGATAGATAGATAGATAGATAGATAGATAAAGTGTGGCTTTGTTAGAGGTGTGCCACTGGAGGTGGCCTTGATGTCTCAAAAGCCCCACCCACCATGCTGCCTCCCTTGCTCTGCCTCTTGCCTGTTGATGAGATGTAAGCTCTCAGCTACTGCTCAGCACCATGCCTGCCTGCCTGCTGTGCTTCCCACCCTGATGCTCAGGCAGTCACCCTCTGAGATTGTAAACGAACCCCCAGTGAAATGGCTTCTTTAGTAGTTGCTTTCGTCGTCGTGTGTCTTCACAGCAATGGACAGTGACTAAGACACAGAAGAAGGCAGATCTCAAGGAGTTTGAGGCCAGCCTGGTCTACAGAGAGTTCGAGGCCAGTCAGGACTACATTGTAAGATCCAGCCTCAGAAAAGCAAACACACAAAGGAATGTCATCAGTCCCTTTATGTGACTTTTAACCTGAGAGATCTAAGAGCTAATGGAAACATCAACAATGTGATAAGAGTTACCCCCACGAAGCCTAGAACAAACACCAGATTTAGTGCTGGAGGATTTAAATGATCCATCTAAACCAAAACCAAAATAACCAAGAGTTATCTCCACGGCACAGAGCCTTAAGATGAAGGACTTAGCCCATAAGGAAAATAGAATTAGAACCACAGGAAGAGTGGGGTGTTGTTGTTGCTGTTGTTGTTGTTGTTGTTTGCCTGTTTCCAACAAGATGTCTCACCAGATTGCTGCTTGAATCACTTTGGGTTACTATAACAATATTCCTTGGGATGCACAATTGATAAATATGAGATATTTAATGCCTGCAAATGTGGGTCTGGAAAGTCTAAGATTGGGGGCAAAGTCGAAGATTTAATGCCTTATTGAGAGGTCTCCTTCATGGACGTCACCTTCTCTGCGTCCACACATAGTAGAGGGATCAATGGGTCCAGGCTCTCCTTTCATGCCGTTTATATTGGCTTCTCATTCACCAGAGATGGCCTGTGTGGCCTGTCCACCTACCACAGACTTCCTCTGTTTAGCTCCTTGACCATGACGTTGGGCTTCTGCTTGAATTCTTCAGAGATCCAGACATGCGAACTACAGCAAATGGCTCAGAAAATCCCTGTTGTGAACTACTAGAATCATCCAGTGAAGAACATTTAAAATGCTTTTCTACTATATTCCAGTCTATTCTGCGCATGTCAGAAGCATAAAATAAAACAGTAAAGTCTAGAAATGATGACATAAGAACTATGGTGCCTGACCCCGGTCACCTCCCTCCGGAAGCTGGCGGCCACCTCCAGAGAGTCTGCTTTCTCAGGCTCTGTGGTGTCACCTGGAGGAGGACGGTGGTGCTGCTCTGAAAGACGAGAAACTAAAATGAAAGCATAAATGAAAAATTTAGGAGGAGACATCCCCAAAAAAGCAATAAAATAAGGGGAGCACACGCCATGCACAGACTCAGTGTAGGCTGTGCACGAGAAAAGAAAGAAGTTCCTAGTGAGAATCCAGGATAATGTGTGAGGTTTCTGTTTTCTGATTTAGTCCCATCTGATAGACCCTCGGTGCAGAAGTCCTGGAGCACGAAACAGCCGGAGGTGAGGCAGGCAGCCTCCGGAGCTGCAGCATCCCAGCCACGGCACATCGCTGCAGCTTTCTCTAAATTTATTTGAATATTCTTATTTGTTCTGTTTTGTTTATGTGTGTGGGTGCTTTGCACATTTGTGTGTTATACACCATGTGTGCACAGTGACAGTGGGGGTCAGAAGGTTGTCAGGTCCTTTGGAACTGAAGTTACAGGTCGTTGTTAGCCACCATGTGGTGTTGGGTATTGAACCTGGATCCTCTGGAAGAGCAGCCAGTGCTGAGCCATCTCTCAAGCCCCATCTGCAGTTTTAATCGGTTTTTCCTAACACAGCTTCTTTTCCAGAATCTGGTCCACACTCCCCAGTAATTAACTTTCATCAGCTGTCTGCTTACCAGCCTTTGTCACATAACATATAATTTATTTTGTGATTCTATGTTTAATAGCTATATTATGTATTTAAAACATTTGATGTGGATGCTAAGACTTATGATTTTTTCTTAAGCTCATAACACATTTGCCTATTTTTTAAATAAATAGGTATTTCAGAGCTGACTTTTTAAGTTCTGTTTTTTTAATGTATTGGTTTTATTCAGAAAACTTGTTCTCAGAAATAACCTGAAATAGTTTAGAATCTGAAATTATTTGACAACTCTTATATAGTCCTCTTCCAAGGACTGTAGTTTGGGTACAACTTCCTTTTAATTGCTTCACAAGTTCATTTCTTAAAGTCACTAAGTTTCATTATATTAAAATGAATTTATAAGAGTCGAGAGTTAAAAAATGACAGGGTTATCTGATTCATGTCACCAGTAAGGTAAGAGTTGACTCACGCTGATCTATTACAGGTTATTTTAACTCGCTCAGGGCAACATCAACAAACACTGTTTTAAAAGACTCTGAGATGACGACAGAAGAAATGTACAAGTTGAGATTTGCATATTTAAAACTCGGTGGGGTTTTGTCTGAGCTGAGTGTCACACAGATGTCATTCAGTTGGGTGAGGTTTACAAACAGCAAGCTGTGTCCTGAGGCCTGAGCAGGGCTCCGACTATAAAGTGCTCTGCACGTGGGCTTGTTCGCAGATGTATGTGCGGGTGTGCTTGTACATACACGTTTCATTTTTAAATTTCTCTCTTATTTTATGTGTGTAAATGGCTCTCTGCATGTATGTCTGTGATCCACACATGTGCCGTGACTGCAGTGTTTAGAAAAGGGTATTGATCCCCAGGAACTTGAGTTGTAGATATTTTGCAGCTGCCAGGTGGGTGCTAGGAACCAAACCCATGGCCTCTGCAAGGACAGTGCTCTTAACCACTGAGCCATCTCTCACTTCCTTGATGTTTCTGATCAGGGATGTAAACGTGACCCAAAGTTGAGAGGAAAGGAACAAGGGGACGCTTTGATCTCTGTGGCCTTGGCCTGCCTTATCTTGTTCCCTGCAAGGCCAAGCTGCGAGACCTGGGCAGTCCAGCCACTTAAAAACAAATCGTGGTTTATTCAACCACTCTGCTTTATATAAACATGCAGAACATATTACTAAATTGTGGCAATGACATAGCCCATGCATACATCTCTCCCTGTTCACTTTGCTGTGATTTTAGAATTACCCACGAGTTGTAGACAAGTACAAAGAATTTACTCTCTCGCTTGGCCGAATTCCTCTGGAACTGACATCACACATAATCAATGTGGTGTTCATCAATACAAAAAATGAACTTTGACAGGCTGAGGAGACAGCACAGTTGGTCAAACATCTGCTGTGCTCTCGCGATCCTGAGTTTAGACACATCCCATGAAAGTTGGACGTGGGGTAGATGGAGTTCGCTGGTGGGATATTTTTACCAACTGGTGTACTCTCGGGTCAGCAAGAGACCTTGCCTCAATAAATAAGTTGAGGAGTGCCAAAGGCAGGTGCCTGGTGCCTACTTCTGTCTTCACATGCACGCATGCATGCATGCATGCATATGTGTGCACTCACACACCTCCTTTATAGAGCGATATTAATGGAATCAAAGGAGACAATTATTTTCACCAGTTTTTCCAGTAACAGCCATTAGCTTTGCCCCTAGGTAGAAACCCAAGACACCTTGTGCAGTGTGAGGTACAGTGGATGTCCCTAGGCTCTTCTCTCCTGTGCACTTTCTGACGGAATCCTTCGGCTCTGTTGGGGTTTTCTGCAGCACATATGAATGTGGAATCATCTGGTGTTTTTATTTATTTTTTATTTTATTTATTATTTATTTATGGTGTTTTCTCCTGACTAAAATGCTTTCAGATCTGGGAGAGACCACTACAGAGAGAAAGAGCTGGAGGTTACTCTGCATTTCGTGTGTGTGTGTGTGTGTGAGACCTGTTCACAGATTTTTCCTGTTTTACCATGAGTTTTGATGCTTTCTCTCCTTCTCAAAGTGACTTTTCTTCTTTCTTTCTTTAGATGCTTGTGGCAGGTGCCCAGGGAGTCCAGAAGGGGTGTCATATCCTTGAGAGCTGCAGTTGCAGGCTGTTGTAAGCTGCTTTGTATGGTTGCTGGGAGCCAAACCCAAATCCTCTGCAAAAAGCAGCAAGTGCTCTTAACCACTAAGCCAACTCTCCAGCCCTTAAAGTGATTTTTATATTGAGGAATTTAAAGCCTTATACCGAATGTTATAAGCATTTTCTGCCAATTCACCAGTTGGATTTTGGTTGCTTGGTGGGTGGCTTGATTTTTTTTCAGTGCAGAAACAGACCCATTTCTATTGTTCATAAGATACAGTTTCTATTTTATCAGGGCTACTAAGAAGGAATGAGGCGAAGAGAGTGTGGTTAGGTATGCTTGTGACCCGGGGTAAATTCCCTCCCTGCACTGTGCTTTGACCAGTGGTGTCTGTAAGACCAGGAACACAGGGGCTGAAGGGTACTGCACTACTGCTCCAAATGCCCCAACTCAGTCTGACTTGAGATATGTGCTCATCCGTTGACCACAGAAACCTGCAAACCAATTTCTGAACCTTGTGTTACCAGGACATTTCCCCAGGGTCTGCGCATGGACTGGACTGGAGGGTGATTGCTGAGCATTCACTGTGCCCTGAGCTCTGAGCCATATCACATGACATCTGGGGTGTGCAACATACACAGTAGTTTCCCAGCCAACCAGCTCTGTCTCTCTTCACGTGTGAGAATGTGTCACGCGTGATCTCCTGGGCTTTCACTGTTGACGTGAGATGTCCTTTCTGATGCTGGGTTCCTCTTATACAACAATCATACAATACAAAGAAACTTTAGGAGAGGGTTCAGGAAGAGAGTAACAAGAATGTTTGGGACCAGACAGGAAGGCAAAGCCATTAAATGGACCCAATTGAATGGACCCACAGTTGGAGGCTGGGTGTGGTGGGGAGGAGGTGGCAAAGAAGGGACAGTAATCCTCCAGAGCCATTCCCTGGCTTTGAATCACAGTCTGTCAGATCCTAGACAAAAAGCTAGCCATGACCACAGGCATAATGTCCCAAGGAACAGGAGGGAGCTGCTGGCCTCCTGAGACACCAAAAACAGGTCATGTGACTAGCTGGCAGGCCTGAAAGTGAGGAGGGGGCTGCGGCTGGGCACCAAAACAAAGTTGTAGACCATCTGCACATCTGATTGCTCTTTTGTCTCCACCTTGAAGGATTTCAGCACCTGGAACACAAGGGGGCACTGTGGGAGGCAGAGCACTGGTCCATTTCCTGCTAAGCTGCTCAGTGCTGCCACCATGCCGCAGAGAGGACGTCCTGCACCTCACCTAGCCCTGCTCACCCACCCACCCACCCACCCACCAAGCAACCTTTAAAGACCTGTCTAGGCAATGTTTACGCACGCTGCCTGGCAGGTCCCATCCTGCTCCACCTTATTCTTAAGGCCCTTCCCTCGCTGTGGGCGCTCTGTGCGTGCTCAAGCCCAGGCTCAGACAAATTCTGAGGGTCTGTTTTAGTTTCCCACTCCTACCCATCCAGCCTACACGCCATCTCGCAGGCCCCGCCCATAGCTGCTCACGAGGTGCAGATGGAGACCGCCCCCATCCCACAGGCCCCGCCCAGAGCTGCTCACGTGATGCAAAAGGAGCAGCATCTCCACCTGTGCCAGGCGCTTCCCCAGACACTGGCGCACCCCGAAGCCGAAAGACAAGTACTGGAAACTCCTTTTCCTCCCCAGCCAGCGCTGGGGCATGTAGCGCTCGGGCCTCGGAAATACTGAAGGGTTTCGGCCCAGGGAGTAGAGGTAGAGTAGCACCAATGTCTGTGGGCAGACGCCAAGGACAAGGTCAGCTGCCTCTTTGGGATGGCGCAGAACAGGGCAATTGGTGGCTGTATGAGGATCACTCACCCCAGCAGGGACATGGAAATTATGAAGCACTAGGTCCGAGCTTAGAATTCTCTCCAAAGTGGCAGCAACAGGATAGAGCCTAAAGGTGGGGGAGCAATGGGAGAGGCCTCAGCTCAGGAGAACTTCTCCTGTCCACATCTGCACCTCCCTCCCTCAGATTCCCCCAGGGCACTCAGCCAACCTCCAGAGGAGCAACAGCGTCCAGCCACAGGAAGAAGAGCAGAGAACATGGCTGCCCTCGGCCCCAGAAAAGAAGGGACAGAACAGCAGGGAATGGGCAGCCAGCACCTACCTCAAGGTCTCTTTAAGGGCAGCCTGCAATAGGGGCAGTTCTGTCAAAGCTCTCTGAGGATCTGCAGCGATGCTGGCCTCAGCTGCCAGGCTCTCTTGCCGAATGGCCTGCTGAACATCTGGGTTCCGTGCCAGCTCAAAGAGAGTCATTACCAAGGGGATTGCTGTCTGCAGGAGCCAGAGAGCAATCTCGGATATCAAGCCTGACCCTCCCAAAGGGCATCCCTACTGTGAAGATACCTTTCTCCTAGAGAAGTGCATGGCCACAGCAATGCAGGCCCCTCAGACCCTGACCTCCTCCTCTAACGTTCCCTGAAATCCCAGTCCTGGCCAACACCTTAGCACCTTCAGAGTTGGGTGCTCACAATCTGATCTGGTGCCTATTGAGATGGACTCTGTGTCACTAAAGGAAACTGTGCCTCCCGCATCTACATTCCCAAACACTTGATTTGTATTGGCTGTCCACATGCCCCTCGAGATTGGCCTTACTTCCAAACCTCTAATGGGTCACAGCTTTTCACACTGACTCTTCCTGACTGGTGTGAGCCCTAAGCTTCTAGATTTAGAATGCATTTTTCAATGGTATGGCCCATAGAAACAGTCTCCTAGGTGTCTCCCTGAAGTCACCGGTCTGCTTCCAGCTTCCACCTTGGGCATATCAGCCGCTCTTTGTGTTGTCTTATTGGCCCTTCGTGATGGGGACCAGATCCCTGTTGGCCTCATCTGGCCCTCTGGCCCCTGCTTCAGGTAGCTTGCTGCCTCCCCAGGCCTTGTTGTCTGTGCATACAGCTCTGGCTTTTCAGACTCCTTTTCATAGGCTCTCTGATCTCTGTTTGCTTTGTTCCTGCAGCTCTGGCTTCTCACTCCCACAAGCCCTGTGCTGGTCCTCATTACCCTCCCAAATACTACTCCCTCCATGGTGGGAGTGTCATGGACTCTTCCTTCTCTAGAACCTGAGGCCTCTATTCCTAATAAGAAGCCTAGCCCAGAGCAGTCTCTCAGAGAAGGGTCCTTTGACTGCCAGGAATCTTGTACCTGGACCCACGTTTCCTAGAGGCCGCCCTGCGATCTTCCCCCTTCTGCGTCAGCGGGCAGCTTGGGTGTTTGTCGCTTCATCCGCCTTGCCTTTCCTTCCATCTGTCTCAAGCTCCCACTGACTGGAATGCCAGCTCCACAGTTCAACAGAGGACTCTGGGCTGCTCACTCTGCTCACTCCCGGCTGCCCTCCTAACCCTACAGCATGCTCATGCATTGGAGGAAGTGAGGGCAGTCTGCTGCTTGTGTGGGCTTTCTAACCTGATTTGTGCCTGGTCTTGGATGTGCAGGTCTTTTCTACAAACTCTCCAGCTAGGGTTCCTTTCCCTTTACTCGGACATTTCATTGGCTTCGCGGGGAATGGCTATGATGAGGGAACAAGATTGGGGGACCCAGGTGAGGAGGAAACTGTGCTTTGGGGGAACAGCAGGGGGCATCACGGTGGAATTATGCTCCGTGGGATCCTGACCGTGTCCACACTTCCAGCGATGAGTTCCAGAGAATTGGCCAGGATGGCATCCATTGGCAGAGCACCCTCTGCTACCAGCTCTGATATGACACTCCAGGACTGTGGGCGACCCTTTGCCAACTCTTGATACATATTCTTGACATATTTCGTGACTGAATAAGAAGAGAGAACATCTGGTCACGATGCTGGGACAGGTTTCTCCTTCATTGTCCCAGCTTATCGTGTCCCTGGCACCTCAGTATCCCTGCTTGTGTGCAACCCTCGTGGGGTCACACAATCCTAAGCTCACTGTGGAACCACAGAAGGGTCTTAAGCGGCCACAGCTCCTTGAAGGACATGAATGGGAATGGGAATCATGGGATCATTGTCCCTCTATCCCATGGTGCTGCCCAGGTCAGTGGCCCTCACCATGCTCAGTGATGAAATCCCAGGACTCAAAGTTCTCTTTCCACACCCGGCTGCTTGTCCAGCGAGTCAGGCCACTGGGTAAAAACATGAGCTGTGTGGTGGTCTTGAACATGGAATGCAGGGCGTGGATGAACTTCAGGCTATCAGAGTTCAGGTCATGGCCAAGGAGGCCCAGTCGCTCCCCAAAAATAACAAAGTGACTGGCTGCAGAGAGAATATTATCACTGACCAAGGCAGTCCCTGGTCTCAATGTTCTCCCCTTTCCTCCTTTTTGGCCTCTGCCTTCCCCATATCCCTCAAGCTGGAACCTTCCCGAGGCCACACACCTTCTATGGTATAGTTGAACACACTGGAATGAAAGTCCATGGAGAAGCTTCCATGGGCATTCATCAGCATCTTCTTCTTCAGAGCCTCCAAGAAGTCCCTTGCTGCCATGTCCACCATGGGGACAAACTTTTGAACAGCCTTTGGTGACAGCACATTTGGGTTCAGCCTCAGTCGGTTGAAGCGCCATTCAGGCCCATTTCTGCAGAGCACAGAGTAGAGGTATGGACACCTCTCAGGAAAGGCCTGGCCCAGGCTGTGCCCATCTTTCTGCCCCTCAGAGAAATTGGGGCAAAGGGGTGGCAGGCTCGGCAAGTCCTGTCCCCACTTCTTTCTTTCAACACAGTTTCCGTGTGTTGGAGAGAGGTCACTAAGTCTGAGGTGGACTTGGCATAGCCACACCCATGGAGAAAGGAGGCTGGGCTGTCAAGCTCTGCCCACCTGACCTACACCACCTTCCCACAGAGGAGAAGCCCTGGTTGAGTTCAGAACCACAGTCTCACCTCCCTCCTCATTCCCAATGTCCACTCACAGCAAGAACACGCCACGTCTCAGGCCACGGTGTTCTCTGTGGGCCACCCAGGGTTCCATGATCATACGGTAGGGCTGTGTATTGTCTGCCTGAAAAACCTTCTCAGCGTCCTCCGGCAGCATCACAGACACAACCTGTGTTCTTCCTATGCTGTACCTATGTGGTGAAGAACAGCGCCTTCCTGGGGGCGGGGGGAACGTCCTCCACCTGAGCACCCTGCAAACTCAGCCCTGTCTGTGTGCTCTCTCACCTCAGCCTCCCCTAGCCCTGGCTCTCCCCCCAGGAGGGCTCCTCCCACTGTCTGCCTGACTTGTCTCCACTTCAGCACTCCTGACACTCTGTCCTCTCAGCCATAAGCAGTGCCTTTCCCTGTCCATGTGGAGAACCATGGTCTCCATGAGTCAGGTCCATAACCTCCTGTGCTCCCTCCCTTTCTCCCTAAGCAAGGAGTGCCTGGTGCCTACTGGAGAGTGCAGCCCCTCATACCCTGCAGAGCCTGAGCAACCAGGGGCCCAGGAAGCTCTGTCTGTGCTCAGCTAAGGGTCAGGAAGGCCCTTACCTGAAAATGGGTCCCAGCTCCTGGAAGGCCTGATGCATCTCCAGGTGCAGGTTCTTTTGGCCCTGCTCCCTCAGGATCTGCATCATCTTCAGCCACCTGTTTCTGGAGTACTGTGGGATGGCTTCAAAGGGCTGCAGTGTGTTGGGGGCCAGGGTTGCTGTGGTGCCCAGTGCCCTTGTCCTGCGCAGGCACTGCCAGGGTCTTGCCAGCCACACCTCTGCCTTTGCCTTGAGTGTCATTGCCATTGCTTCCTCCTCTCTTCAGTCCACGGCCTTTTATCCGGCCTTGAGGACGTGAACTGCAGACTGAGGGTGTCACTGCTGGATATGTCCCTGGGCTTGCCCCCGAATTCTATTCAGGGCAGACGGCTCTGCTGGAGGTAGAGGAAGGAGATGGCCTTCTTCCAGGGCCCATCTCTGCAATGCCTGTAGGAGGGTGGCAGTTAAGGTCAGGTGCAGAATTTACATGGACACTTGAAGAATTTCCACTGGAGGGCACAGCCCCCTTTCTCCTCCCCAAGCTGAGAGCAGTCAGATGAACAGAGTCTTCTTTATTGTGGAGCCTTGAATGAGTCACCCTCATTTTTGCTTTGAGGATCACTAGCCTGATAAAGAGGGTGGGTTTTCGCTCACC
Organism: Microtus pennsylvanicus; assembly: GCF_037038515.1. Taxonomy (NCBI): domain Eukaryota; kingdom Metazoa; phylum Chordata; class Mammalia; order Rodentia; family Cricetidae; genus Microtus; species Microtus pennsylvanicus. The sequence continues at coordinate 3,764,927 of NC_134580.1, forward strand.
ATCCTGACTCACATTTAAATGTCGTCTTTGAAAATTTCTTATTTCTCTTCAGATTGAGAACTAACAAATATATTTATCATCAGGTAGGGGGATAGCTTAGTTGGCCAAGCATGACAACCCGAGTACAGACCCCTCAAAACCATGTAAAAGCAAGGTCCATCAGCGGGAAAGCATAGGCCAACACTTGGGAACCAAAACAGGCAGAGCTTCAGTCTACAGTCAAATGTGAACACTCTAAGTTTAGTACAAGACCCTGTGTGTACACGCGCGCGCGCGCACACACACACACACACACACACGGAGCCAGACCTCTCCCCCCCACAGATCTATGTGCAAATATTTATGTACACATTTCCCATGCAGAAAAGGGTTTTTTAAATACTTCTAACTTTTATTGATTCTTTGTGAATTTCACATCATGCATTCTGATCCCACTTAATCTGCCCGACCCCTTACATCCTCCCTCTGCCCTTGCAACCTCCCCACAAAACAAAATTTAAAAGAAAAACCAAGGACCAAACATAGCAAGCCAAAAGAGGAGAGAAAGGAAAGAAATCTCACCGTGGAAGCTGGAGTGAGGCCCGCTGAGTCACACAGAGTCCATTCATCTCTTACAAGGGCTCATTGGAGTCATCGGTCTGGCTCAAGGCCTCTGGCTTCTGCTACCCTGCTGATAATGGGTTCTCACTGGGGGTCTTCTTCAATACCTTGGTGTTGTCATGGAGATCCTGCTGCTTTGGAGCTGGAGGTTCAGCCCCTTCACATGCTCCAACAGTTCATAGATGAGGAGGATGTTGGGGTGGGCTAACCCGTAGCCCTGGTTCTGGAGCTGGGTGGTAGCTACCAGTTCCCCTCACCGTCAATACCTGGACAAGCTCTCCAGCACTGCCTGGGCTAGCTCACCAATACCACCCGAATTGATAAGCGAGGCCAGTTCTCCTGCCTTCGGGTCCTCATAGCTGGCTTACCCACACTCAACATCACCAGGGCCAGCTCTACTATTTTGTCCAGGCAAGGTATAGGGCCCTCTCTGAATTGCTGTGGGGAACCTTCCAGGGGAGAGGAAGGGGACCATCTCCCCTGCTCTCACACCTTCAGGACTGGCTCACCTGTACCCAGGACGACAAGGTCAGCTCTAGTGTGCTTCTCAGGAGGGGTGTAGCACCCACCACTGCTCTCTTATGTGCTGAATTTGGTGAGGGGCAGAGCTAATTCTTTCATACTAGTGACCTTAAGGCCTGCTTTCTCTCTTGCAGATAGCAAAGGGTGGAGCGGGGAGGGCATATTTCCCTCACCCATGCTACAGACTGCCAGGCACGTGCGGGTGGGGGGGGGTTGTCAGCTCTCCTGCTCTCTTGTTCTCAGGGCCTACTCACCTGAGTCCCCCAACAATGGAGTCAGATCTAGCACACTGACAGGGTGTGAGGACCAGTAGCTCTTCCACTCATGGGGCCAGTTCTCTCACCTGCCACAGGTGGGTGGGCCACAGAGGAAGAGTTTTTAAAACATGTATAAACTGTTGTATGACTAAGCTGAGCTAAACAACACACTGTTATGATCTGTGTGAGAAATACCACCCCCTAGGCTTGTGTGTCTGAACACGTTGCCCACGCCGATGTGTATGGAGAGACTACAGAGTGTCTGGCAGGTGGGCTTAACTGAAGAAACTGGACCTCTGTGCTGAGTGTTTGGGTCTTTCACTCAGCCCCACGTTTTTCCGTATCTGTCCTGTGTTTCCTGCTTTGACATCTCCTGCTTTACAGCAGCTTGCTGCCAAGCTCCATTGGATCGCCGGTGCTATGGCTGCCTTGCTCCCAGAATTCAAGCTGTGCCCCTGCAGCAGACAATCCCTGCTGTGCAAACACATAGACCCCATAGAGGATGGAAGCAAGCCCAGCCCCTCCCCCCTCAGAGCTGCCAGATGAGTTTGTGGTCTTGGCCAGCACCTGGGTCCTTAGCACTGAGTTCATAGTGAAATTTCCCATCCTCTGTCCGAAAAACTTTGGAAGTCAGATAGTCCCTTTGTTCAGGGGATGTCTCCGAAGGCTCTCTTTCTCCTCCAGACCTCCCTTCCACCCCACCTTTCTGTACGTCACCACTGTCTCACTTATTCACCTTCTCTAAGCTTCTGACGGAGCCCCCTCTCCAGGTTTTTTTAAGGGAGGCCTCCATTTCCCTTTCTGTTCCCGTTATGTCAACTCTCATCTTCTGACTTCACCCTCTACCCCTTCCCTAGTAAATCTCCCACCTCAACCCCCAATCATGACCATTGTGGTACCCAGGTTCTCTGTCCTAATATAACAAATGGGTCCTTAGGGTCTGCTTTCAAGATGAGGTACGTTGAGAGTCCGTCAGTGAATCACAAATAAGCGAGAGGCACTGGGTTCCTGCCTTTCTCTAGCTTGAAGCTGGTGCCTGCTAGCTGCTCTCAGTTCATTTTAGGATTGAAGAGCTGCAGACCATCTGCTATGTGACTAAATCCATGTATCCAAAAAGAGGGGAGAGGGGAATCTTGAGCCCCGGGAAGAATGGAAGATGGGGATTTGGGGCAGTAGGCTGTGCTAGTTCAATATGGGAAGACTGTAACTCTCTGGAGTACAAGCCTGGGGGTGGGGGTGGGGGAGACAGTAGGGATAGATTTTAGTTTAGTGACTATGGGAAGCACAGTTTCATGCCTGTCACTTTTACATTCTCTCCACCCTGACACTCACTTCTGCAGAATCTTAAAAGAAAACCCGTCTCATTCTCTTGTCTTAGGGCAGTGAAGTCCAGGCCTGTGGGGCTCTAGAGGAGAGCAAGGACTTTGTGGCAAATGGGTTTATAGACTATTGTGTTAAGAGTCTAGGAAGCATCTGGTGGCATTCGACCCTTGCCTTGGAAATTTGAATGTGTCCACAGCAAAAGTCATAGACTAAGTTGTCTGGTGAAGCAATTTCAAGACAGCACAACACTGAGCTTGGGGCGGGTTGCTCACTGCTCTTAGATTTACAGCAGAAAGATGTGGAAACTTGAGGTTTGGCAAAGAAAGGGGTATAAATGGAGTTAATGCTGTTCACAGCAGAGACGAGGTCAGCAGTGTGCTGTTAGAGAGATTGACACATAAGGAGGACCCACACATTTGCACTTGAAAAAGAGGGATGACATCTAGAAGCTAAGACCCCACTCTTGGGGAGCTTAAACATCTAAAGCACGAAACAATTCCACACCAGTTTGGATTTAAAGGTTTATTTATTTGAGAGGAAAAAACTTACAGAACACTGTCCTACACGACAGCCAGGAAAGGAGTCTAGTCGCTGGAGCAAGAGAGAGCAGAGGGCTGAAGCTGCTTTTTTAAAGAGAAAGAGACCATGCCCCAGGGGGCTGGTATCTCAATGGCTATTGGCTGAAGGAGCAGAAGGAGCTCCCACAGCAAACATCTAGTCTTTTCTGAGACTCAGGACAAAATGCAAACTCATTTGGAAAGCTTCCATCCAAAAGAAAGGAACTTAACAGAGAACTCCCAGGGCATCCTTCTTCAGCAGGTCCATCTAGGGAAGTTTTGCCAGTTTCCTACAGGGAGAAGTTCAGAGACCAGTGAGGCTGTGTTAGAAGGGGCCCTTGGCTGTATCTCAAACTGCAGAACTCTGGCCTCATCTACATGATGCAGTATGCACCCGGGAGAGGGTGAGAGAGGCTCGTGTCAAGCTTTCAGACAGCTTCTGAGGCCAGACAAGGGGAGGCTCTTGAAATAGCCATGCAGGAAGCAGTGGGAAAGAGTCCTAAGCTGCAATGGGCTCAGAATGCTGGTGGTGCCCGAAATGTGCAGGTCTGCCGAGAAGAGCTGCAGCTGTGAGCAGAACTCGGCCGATAGAGAAAACGTTCTGCAATCAAAAGGGCTACAGATGGAGGGCTTGCCAAACCTACCGAGCCCTGATGGCGCCATCTTGAGCTCAAGATTCTGACCAACTGTGGAACTTAAGAATTTGCTGTTTGCCCTGCTGAGTCCAGTCTTGTTTTGGTGTGATCCCCATGTACTGTGTCCCTGTGATGGCTACCTCATTTGTCAACTTGACACTACCTAGGATTAGCTGAGAAGAGGGTCTCGATGAGGGATTGTCTGCGTTGGTTGACCTGTGGATATGTCTGTGGGTGAAGAGGTCTTTTTTTACTTATTTATTTGTTTATTTATTTATTTATTATGTATACAATATTCTGTCTGTGTGTATGTCTGCAGGCCAGAAGAGGGCACCAGACCTCATTCTAAATGGTTGTGAGCCACCATGTGGTTGCTGGGAATTGAACTCAGGACCTTTGGAAGAGCAGGCAATGCTCTTAACCACTGAGCCATCTCTTCAGCCCGGGTGAAGAGGTCTTAATTAAGTTCCTCGACCCAGACTGTGGTGGGCAGTACCATTTCCTAGACAGGGAGCCTAATCTATCTACAAGTGAAGAAGCCAAGCTGAGAGAAAGCAAGAATGAACAGTCGGGCACACGCTTCTGCTCTTGATTGTGGCTATGATGTGAAAAGGGTGTAACTTGGAATCATAAGCCAAATAAACCCTTTTCTTCCTAAGCTGCTTTTTGTTAGGCTGTTTTTATCACAGCAGAGATGAAACTAGGGCAGCCCCTATTTCTTCCCTTTAGAATGAAGACAGTCGCTCCGAGCAAGACTGGTAGGAAATGCATTATTTGGTCCTTATTTTTTTTTAAATATTTATTTATTTATTATGTATACAATATTCTGTCTGTGTGTATGTCTGCAGGCCAAAAGAGGGCACCAGACCTCATTACAGATGGTTGTGAGCCACCATGTGGTTGCTGGGAGTTGAACTCAGAACCTTTGGAAGAGCAGGCAGTGCTCTTAACCACTGAGCCATCTCTCCAGCCCCCTGGTCCTTATTTTTATATGGACTCACAGTTAAGAGATGGCCTTGTATCCCAGAAGAGACTTTAGACTTTTGAACAGTGTTGCAACTACTTAGTCATGGGGACTTTTAAAGTGAACTGGAAAAACTTTGGATTGTAAGGTAGCTACAGACTTACTGGGGTCAGGGACAGAGTGCAATGGTTTGTCTGTGAAATGTCCCCACAGGCTCATGTATTTGAATGCTTGGCCCAAAACTGATGGCTCTGGATTTGGAAGCTGTAGAACGCCGAGAAGATAAGGCCTATCAGGAGAAGGAGGATCTCTGGAGAAAAAGCCTTAAGATTTATAGTCTGGCCTATCAATGTTTGACCCATGTTTTCTGTCTCCTGTTCCATCAAGATATAAAGGGGTGAGAAATCCAGGCCTCAAATTTCTGCCAGAATGGAATCGGCTAGCCCCATGCCTTGCCTGCCACAATGAACTGTATCCCTTGGGACAGCTGGTCTTTACTTGTCAACTTGACACAATCTAGACTCACGTGGAAAAGGGATCTCCATGGGAGATTGTCTGCGTTTGGTTGTGGGCGTGTCTATGAGTGAGGTCTTTATTAAATTCATTGATGTGAGAAGACCCAGCGCACTGTGGGGAGGACCATTACCTAGACAGGGAGTCCTGCACTGTATAAAAGTGAAGAAAATAAAATGATCTCAAGCAAAGCAAGCAAGTGAGCGTGTGTGCATCTGTGTCTCTCTCTGACCTTGACTGTGGATGTGATGGGACCAACCGTATGAAGTTCCTGCCTTGACTTCCCCACAATAATGGAACTGTAACCTGGAATTCTAAACTAAAATAAATCCCTATATCGGTTATTGTTTTGATTTTCGCTCATGGTGTTTCATCACAGCAGCAAGAATGAAGCCAGCACAATGTTCAGATCATGAACTGAAATAATTTCTCTTCCTTCAAGTTGCTTTTATCAGATTTTTCTGATAAAAAGTATTAAGAAAAAGTGGCTAATATTCGTACTTAGGTCACAAGCAGCTATTTTTGTGGTGAGAAGTTAGTCTGATCTTTCGGCAGTTTGTAAACATCAACACAACACATGTTGACAATGGTCCCACCATGATGCTCGGTAAGTCTCTAGAACCTATTCTCTCTGCTGACTGACTTATGTGCCTTTGGCCAACCGTTGCTTTGTCTTGAGGCCTCAACCAATTGTTACTACTGTCTTTCCATTTTCTGCTTTTGGGAGCAGAGCTTTGCTTAGCTCACCTACTTATATGCCCACTTTTCGTGTGTAAATGGAGGTTTCTCTTCCGCCCACTAGTTCCCAAATGAACACTCAGAGACTTAATATAATTACAAACTATATGGCCGAATTTGCTCAGGGCAAGGGGTGTTCCCTTATCGATGGACTGTTTTGTTTTCTTTTTCTGTTTCTTTCTTTCTTGGGAGGGGGGGTTTTGTTTTCTTTGACTTTTGTTTTCTTGTTTTTGTTTTTGCTTTTGGATTTTTGAGACAGGGTTTCTCTGTGTCACAGCTCTGGCTGTCCTGGAACTCACTCTGTAGAACAGGCTGGCCTCGAACTCACAGAGATCTGCCTGCCTCAGCTCTGCTGGGATTAAAGGCGTGCACCACCACCACCCAACTTGGGCTGCTTTCTTTCTTGGCTAATTTGAGTGCTCTGCTGTGGCAGTGCTGTTTACGGCAGAGGGAGAGCTGTCTTTGAGATAAAATTGTTTCCTTTGGGTGTTAACTGGGCACGCGTGAGGGCTCCGGACTTGATTTCCGAGGTCCCTCTGCTCTTCCCTGTGGCTATGCCAATTTACTTTCCCACCAACAATGCACAGATGTCCACTTTCCCTCCTCCCTTCTTGGTGCCTGGGATCTTTCTTTTCTTTATAATTGTCATTCTCACGAGCATCAGGTGTTTCTCACAGTGGATTGGATTGGATGACTGGTGGAGCTGAGCATCTTTCGTGTACCGTCATCTGTGTGTCTTCTTTTAAGGATGTCTCTTCAAGTCCTTGGCCCATTTGCTGAACCTGTCATTCTTGCTAATTGAGTTGATTGAACACTCCCTACTTGGTGGCTGTCTTTGGAGGCTGGGACACTTCAGGAGATGTATGTCTTACATGAGAATATAGGGCTTATAAAATGTGTGGCTCTATTTTTCATTCCTTCCGGTCTCTAGATTGTCTCTACAGCCATAGGTCTGTTCCTTGTGATCCTACAGTACAGCCATCGGTTGGTTCCTTGTGATCCTACAGGTGTTTTTCATTTGCTACCTTTCTGTTTGTGAAGCAAGAGCTGTGTCACTACCCGACTGTGCTGCAGAAGTAGGAGCTTGAAGCAGTTTTATGTAGAGACTGACTATGGTGTAAGGAGCCGCGGACCGGCGCTCAGATGACAAGAGGTGAGAGTAACGACTGCTTTTGGTTTCTGCTCCCTGCCGACATGGCATGCATGTCAGTCAGTGCAGTAGCCTGTGTAAGCTGCCTCCCAAAATGCACAGCCCAGGAGGCACAAACTCGACCTCTGTGGATGACAGCTCCAGAGGCTGCACAGTGCCTAATGACGCCTCTTTTATAGACACAAAGGAAGACACGGTTTGAAGGAAAGATGCAAGTCAGAGTGGAAATTTTCTAATGCAAACAACATAGTAAACACATACTGGAGACCATAGCCCAGCAGGAGCTGGGGAGTCAGGAAATGCCTTGACCCAAAACGAAATTAAACACAGCCCTACAACACGGTAACACTTAGTAAGCGGCAAAATCAACACTCAAAGAGAAACTCAACACATGTCAGCAACATTGGGTCTTGTTCAGCATTTTTTTTTGTAATTTTTATTGTTGCTTTTCACTTCCTTGGCTAATTTATTACTAAGGGGTATTTTGGGTGACTGTGAAGGAAAAGAATTTGTAACGTTTGTCTGAGTAAGTTCAGGATGGACAAACAACATTCTTGTCACTCTCTTAAATGCAGGGCTTTTCAATCTCACAGCTTTGTGTGGTCCTGAGGCTTTCCCAGGTCCAGAGCCATATCTAGAAGTGCAAGTCAAGATCAGCCATCATGAATAACACACGTATGAGAACATCACAATGGAGCCAACATCGGTGCACTGATTTAAATAATATTGATACTTAAGATTTAATCATTACAACATACAGGCCAATTGCTTCGAGCCTGCGATGGGATAATATGTCACAAGCAGAGGGTGGGCAGAGGAGGCGGCTCACCTTGCGACTCTCAGGAAATGGAAGACCTGAGCCCCCAGATCCTTTAAGAACACACCCCTAAAGCCTTCACTTCCTTCCATTGATCTATATGCTGTAAAATCTCACCATCCCACAATAGTGCCATGACCTAGACACTTCTCCTTGGTGTTAGGGTCTATTAGCCACAGGTGCTTTCTGTTTAGCAAGTCCTGCTACTTGGCCCTGACAGTCATGGCAAAAGACTTCAACAACAGAAGTTACTTTTCACAACCAAATGGAAGACAGAGTGAAGGAGCTGACAGAGCAGGAGTTCTCCAACTTCTTTCCACGGCTTGCAGAAGGTCAACTTCTTGTCTTCCATGTGGAACCTGGGCATCAGAACGAAGCCCACCTGTGACCTCACTCTGCCCACCTGTGACCTCACTCTCCTATAAGGCTCTCCGGGGTGAGGGCAGGGAGCTGGGGCATTGGATGAGGCACAGCCCAGTAGCCTCATTTCATAGGAATTACCTGATTAAAGGTCCTGTCTCCACAGTGACCCACACTCAAAGGCCGTGAACTTTGGAGATTGGCACACAAAACTCAGGCAGACACGATTTAGCACTGAGAACAGGAGAGCCTAGGAAATAACTGTTCTTGGACAAAGCTTTTTCCCCAAACTCTCACATCTGAAAGAAAACCCCAAGAGCCTTGTGTTCTAAGCCACTTTCGCAATTCAGGAGATGGAAGTTTTGTCCGGGGGACACTGGCCTAAGTCAGTCAGCAGCTTGACCTCCTGGAAAAAGACAACCATCCCAGTAGAGATTTCACTCATTCTCGGGGCTCCAGCGTCCTCTTGCCTGCATCTCTGATCTTACCACTACCCTGTCCTTAGCGAGTGCATACGTTTATATATGCTTTACTGAGTCACCAGTTCGTAAGTTCCGACTCTGTTGTCAAGCCAACTTGAGCCAAAACACAGAGATACCTAGTTATCTGTCTATCTATCTGTATCTATACATCTATATCTACACATAATCTATCCGCCTTCAAACCCATGTGTGTGTGAGCGTGTGCGTGTGTGCGTGTTTGTGTGTATTTGTGTGTGTGTGTGAAAACGTAGGATGTATTTTTGTGGCTCGTGTCATAATAATGGGAACATAAGAAAGGGAATGTCTTCTGGCTTTATTCTGGGGCCCTTGAAGGTCATTGGTGCCTGGAGTGACTGCTGGTAAGGAACAGAACAATCACACAGCAGGGACTGCTTGTTGCCACCAAGATCGTCCAGTCCCTTCCCTGGCCTTGCAGTCCCTGACCTTGGAGGTTTTTAGCCGCGACCCTTGCACAAGTGCTTAAGGATGACAGTGTGGCCCCAAAACAACAACCTTGGCAAAGAAGTGTCACCTCGCCTGTCGGGACAGAGGTAGGCTGGCGGCCCAACTGGGACCCCAGGGGTAAAGGTGACTAGCTGACAGGCCGGAAAGTGAGGAGGGGGCTGGACCTGGGCATCAGAACGAAGCGATAGACCATCTGCACATCCTCTTGCCTTAGTGTCTCCACCCGGAAGGATTTCAGCACCTGGAACACGAGGTAGGGAGGAGACGCTCCATCTGGCCTCCTCAGCAGAGCACTGAAAGCCCAGACAGACCCTGAAGGCCTCTGTTCTTAGTACAAATCCGGCCCATTAGCAACCCCATCCCACAGGCCCCGCCCAGAGCTGCTCACGAGGTGCAGGTGGAAACCACCCTATCCCACAGGCTCCGCCCAGAGCTGCTCACGAGGTGCAGATGGAGACCTCCCCCATCCCACAGGCCCCGCCCAGAGCTGCTCACGTGATGCAGCAGGAGCAGCATCTCCACCTGTGCCAGGCGCTTCCCCAGACACTGGCGCACCCCGAAGCCGAAAGACAAGTACTGGAAACTCCTTTTCCTCTCCAGCCAGCGCTGGGGCATGTAGCGCTCGGGCCTCGGAAATACTGAAGGGTTTCGGCCCAGGGAGTAGAGGTAGAGTAGCACCAATGTCTGTGGGCAGACGCCAAGGACAAGGTCAGCTGCCTCTTTGGGATGGCGCAGAACAGGGCAATTGGTGGCTGTATGAGGATCACTCACCCCAGCAGGGACATGGAAATTATGAAGCACTAGGTCCGAGCTTAGAATTCTCTCCAAAAAGCCACCAACAGGATAGAGCCTAAAGGTGGAGGAACAACAGGAGAGGCCTCAGCTCAGGAGAACTTCTCCTGTCCACATCTGCACCTCCCTCCCTCAGATTCCCCCAGGGCACTCAGCCAACCTCCAGAGGAGCAACAGCGTCCAGCCACAGGAGAAGAGCAGAGAACATGGCTGCCCTCGGCCCCAGAAAAGACAGGGAACAGAACAGCAGGGAATGGGCAGCCAGCACCTACCTCAAGGTCTCTTTAAGGGCAGCCCGCAAGAGGGGCAGGTCTGTCATAGCTCTCTGAGGATCTGCAGCGATGCTGGCCTCAGCTGCCAGGCTCTCCTGCCGAATGGCCTGCTGAACATCTGGGTTCCGTGCCAGCTCAAAGAGAGTCATTACCAAGGGGAAGGCTGTCTGCAGGACCAAACAGAAGTCTCAGTCACTGTCCCTAGTCGTCCACAAAGAGAACCCCTACTACAAAAGGATGCCCCTCTCTGGGCAGGGTATCACTCTGGGAACCAGGATCCTAAATCCTGAGGGGCAGGCCACAGACATCCCAGTCCTGGCCACCATCTCAGCACCTGCAGGGTCTGTTGCTTATAACCCGCTCTGGTACTGGGGCAGACCTTCAGTGTCACTTAGGGACTCTGCCACTCACATCTACCTTTCCCAGTGCCTGATGGTCATCCATAGGCCCCTCAGCACTGACCTCACTGCTCAAGCCTGAAATGGGTCCTAGTTCCCCACGCTACCTCCTCCCTCCATCAGTGAGACGCCCCAGAGTGAGCCCTGAGCGCCTATGTCCAGAATTTCTCTTTATGGCATAGCCTACAGAAGCAGTCTCAAGTCTCTTGCTGATGTCACCAGCTTATTGACTTTGGGTTCATCTGATCTATGGCCTGATCCATGGCCCTTCCTGATGGGGTCCTCACCCCTGATGGCCTCATCTGTCTCCCTGTCTCTTGCCTTAGGCAGTCCGCCACCCCCATGAGATTTGTGTTGCTCCCTGCAAATGGTTCCGCCCTGAAGGGTCCCCTATCTTAAGCTCCCTTGTTCTCTGCACTGCTCCTGTATTTTCACCTGAAGATCTCTCTTCCTGCACCTCTGGGTGCAGCCTACAGTCAAGGGCAACAGGCTCCTGGCGAAAAGAACCTGGGAATTCAGTTCCTAGGAAATGCTTTGGAAGATACACAGACAGGGAATCACAAGGGATTCCCACAGCATGGTCTGACCGTGTCTACACTCCCAGCGGTGAGCTCAATAGAGTTGGCTCTGATGGCGTCGAGAGACAAAGCTCCCTGGGCTATCAGTTCTGCCACGATGCCGCTGTAGGTCTGAGGGTTGCCAAGTCTTAGCTCCTGGTGCACCTTCCGGATACATCTGTTGGCTGGAGACGTGAGATGGGAGCTTGAGAAAGGGCAGCTCCCACTGTCCCGATATGCAACCCGCCCCCATGACCCATGGCAATGCCTGGTCTTCTCCCACTATCTCTGGGTCAGTTCAGCCATAGGGTTGGTGGGAACATGTTAAAAGTACAGGAAGCAGCAGGCGCCGTCATTTGAGACGATCCCGATGTAACCACAAGTAAAGGGGAATGGCAATTAACTGACCATTGTCCCTGCCCAATGGCACTGCGCAGGTCAGTGACCCTCACCATACTCAGAGATGACATCCCAGGCCTCAAAATGTTCTTTCCACACCTGGGTGCTTGTCCAGCGAGTCAGGCTCCTGGGTAAAAACATGAGCTGTGTGGTGGTCTTGAACATGGAATGCAGGGCGTGGATGAACTTCAGGCTGCCAGGGCTCAGGTCGTGGCCAAGGAGGCCCAGTCGCTCCCCAAAAAGAACAAAGTTGCTGGCTGCATAAAAAAAAAAAACAAAAACAAAAAAAAAACCGATATCCCTGAGACAAGGCAGTTCCTGGACTCAAAACTGCAGCTTCCCCTCCCCACAACCCTCTCCCTAACAGCCTTAGTTTGGGGCCTTTCCCTGGCCACATACCTTCTATTGAGTAGTTGAAGAGGTTTTGCTGGGCATCCATGGTGAGGCTCCCACGAGCATTCTGAAACACCTTCTTTTTCAGGGACTCCAAGAAGTCCCTTGCTACCATGTCTACCATGGGGACAAACTTTTGAACAGCCTTTGGTGACAGCACATTTGGGTTCAGCCTCAGTCGGTTAAAGTGCCATTCAGGCCCATTTCTGCAGAGCACAGAGTAGAGGTATGGACACCTCTCAGAAAAGGCCTGGCCCAGGCTGTGCCCATCTTTCTGCCCCTCAGAGAAATCGAGGCAAAGGGGTGGCAGGCTCAGAAGCCGGCTCGGCAAGTACTGTCTCCACTTTTTTCTTCCAACACAGTTTCCGTGTGTTGGACAGAGGTCACTAAGTCTAAGGTGGACTTGGCATAGCCACACCCATGGAGAAAGGAGGCTGGGCTGTCAAGCTCTGCCCACCTGAACTACACCACCTCCCCACAGAGGAGAAGCTGAGTTCACCCACCCTGTCAGCACTGTGGAGTGTGTGCTCTCTGAGTCATCAGCACCTGCCTGTCTCAGCTAAGGGATCCCATCCTCCCTAGGGCAGGAAGCACGGCAGAGGACCACTTACAACATGCACACACCACAGCTCAGGACACAGGGTTCCCATGGAGATTCTCCAATGAATGACAGCAGGAGTTTGCATCCTGAGCCACACATGCAGAAGGCCTGGCCTTTGGTGTTCTAAAACCCATAACAATTGCCAGCAACCACATGCACACGTGCCCACACAGGACCTCAAAAACACGTGTGGACACCTTAGTCCCTGTGTGCCCAAAACTAAGACAACAGCTATGCACAAAGATGCAAATACACACAGAAAGTCACAGATTCAGACAACACACACTTTCATATCTAGACGAAACACATGGTCACACACTTACACACATGCAAGAATGTACTCAGGGGCATACATGCACACACACACAGGCTCTCTGCTTTCTCAGCAGTACATGCTCACACTTTGCCCTCAGCTGCCATTTGCATCTGGCCTCCCTGCCAGATTCCCTCAGTTAAGGGCCTAATCAGCATGCCCACCTCCAAAAGCTGTCTTATTAACGAAAGGATTCATTCTGACATGGACTGATGTGTCTGTGTGCAGCCTGACTTCCTCCTGTAGGCTTCCCCATGCCCACTAGTGGCCTCTTGGTAGCCTATCCACTCCAAGCACTGGGAACCCCTGCTTAGCTCTCCAGGTATGGACCCAGCTGCAGGGGGCAGGGCTCTCTTGCCCAGGTGGTATTTGATTTTGAGTCCAAAGGAGCTCCAACTTCCTATTCTCCACTGCCTACCTCAAATCTGTGAGTGAAACTGCCCCTACCAAAGGGAAACTGCATTGACAGACATCAAGCTGTAGCTAAAGATGACTTTGGCCCTGAGCCAGGGGCTCCCCTTCCTGGGCCAACTTTGAAACTGGTAGGAGGGAGAACCACAGCCCGAAAAAGTCTATTCGGAGCAGGAGTTTGGGGTGGGAGGCATTCCTCTGTCACCTCCCTTCTCCTCAGGCCCAGGATCTATATAGCATGGTACCAACCCACGCTTGACAGTGATTGGTCTCCACACCCCCACCCAAGTAGGAGCTGCAACCTGTGTCTGGGCTACCAATCTCACCTCCCTCCTCATGCCCAACGTCCACTCACAGCAAGAACAAGCCACGTCTCAGGCCACGGTGTTCTCTGTGGGCCACCCAGGGCTCTAGGTGCATCCGACGAGGGTGCGTACTCTCCACCTGGTGCAGCTTCTCAGCGTCCTCCGGGAGCATCACAGACACAACCTGTGTTCTTCCTATGCTGTACCTATGGGGTGAAGAACAGCGCCTTCCTGGGGGCGGGGGGACATCCTCCACCTGAGCACCCTGCAAACCCAGCCCTGTCTGTGTGCTCTCTCACCTCAGCCTCCCCTAGCCCTGGCTCTCCCCCCAGGAGGGCTCCTCCCACTGTCTGCCTGACTTCTCTCCATTTCAGCACTCCTGACACTCTGTCCTCTCAGCCATGAGCAGTGCCTTTCCCTGTCCATGTGGAGAACCATGGTCTCCATGAGTCAGGTCCATAACCTCCTGTGCTCCCTCCCTTTCTCCTTAAGCAAGGAGTGCCTGGTGCCTACTGGGGAGTGCAGCCCCTCATACCCTGCAGAGCCTGAGCAACCAGGGGCCCAGGAAGCTCTGTCTGTGCTCAGCTAAGGGTGAGGAAGGCCCTTACCTGAAAATGGGTCCCAGCTCCTGGAAGGCCTGATGCATCTCCAGGTGCAGGTTCTCTTGGCCCTGCTCCCTCAGGATCTGCATCATCTTCAGCCACCTGTTTCTGGAGTACTGTGGGATGGCTTCAAAGGGCTGCAGTGTGTTGGGGGCCAGGGTTGCTGTGGTGCCCAGTGCCCTTGTCCTGCGCAGGCACTGCCAGGGTCTTGCCAGCCACACCTCTGCCTTTACCCTGCATGCCATTGCTTCCTCCTCTCTTCTTTACCCCACAGCCTTTTATCCTGCCTGTGGACCATTCTATTCAACTGATCACGTCATGGAAGAAACTGTCCCTGGACTTGGCTGAGAGATCCGGGCTCTGATCATGCCTGGGGCTCACCTGTCAGTAGCCGTGTATCTCCCCAAAGTCTGCTGGTGGGTGGGGACTGGGAACATACACAGTGTCCGCGTGGGGGGGGAGGCTATGTTGACTGAGGAAGAGGAGGGCAGAGATCTCTCTCTTCTCCCTATAGATGGAAAAAGGAAGATGGATGGATCCTTTATCTTTTGAAGATATAACAGGAGACCTTGGTTTCTTTTAATAGACTTCGTCTTTTTTTAGTGACTTTAGTAAAAATAAATCTAAGAACTAAAAAGTGTATGAAAGCATTGTATTTTTTCCACAACAAGTTTGAATTCAGTGTCTTTTTTTAAAAAGGGAGACAACGTCTCGTTGTCGCTACATGTGAAACAGAACAACACTGCAGGTGACATTCCAGTGACATGTGAGATCCTGAGGGCAACTCTGCTCATGCGCCAAGACTGTCCTCTGCACAGTCCCACCCTCAGCTCTCATCCCCTTCTAACAGGTAGCGGGGCCTCTGGACTGCAGGGTGTCTGCTGTCTTAGGGCAATGGTGTTGAACAGATCTATCCTCCAAACCAAATTCTCATCTTCCTCAGGAGATCTGCTGGGCCTGGTCATAGAAGATCCTCTCACCTGAGCTTGCTGACTATTGGCACTCCCTCACAGAAGGGTCCTCATCTAAATATTCCATCACCCCTCCCAACCCACTGTATGTCATTGTACCCTGATCACAAATGGCCTCAGGATCACCGAGAGAGGCTAGAGGTTATGTGATGGGAAGAAGGGGAGGAAGGCCTCCATCTGCTAAGGCCATGGGGAAAGCCAGCATCCCAGCTGGGTGCAGACCTTCCAACGTGGCTTCTTTTTGGTCACTAGTCTCCTCCCCCAAATGCCTTCACCCATTGCTCTGTAAGTAAGTCTGATAAACTCACTGCTTCCCCAACGGCGAACTTTGGTGCTTTCGCTTGCTGTTGGGACTTTATAAGGAGGAGGACGGACATCACCTAGTCTCCTCACCTCCACATCTAGAGAAAACTCTCAGGACTCATAGTAACACACCCCTAGGTCTACCTCGGGAATATCACAACTCAGCATCTGTTCGTTCTCTCACTAGTTAAACAAATACTGAATGTTAGCGGGTCAGAGCACACACCAAGTATTGGGAACGTTCTTGTGAGCATGTACAATGGTTAGAGTCCCAGGCACATACATCTAATAGGATTGCCTGCAATGGAGCTGGCATTCTGTGTGACACTGTGAGACCTATAATGAGAGAAGTGACTTTCCTTAAGAACTGTTTGGGCTCATTGAAGAAATGGTCAGAAAGCACAGAGAGCTCCCACGAACACGCCCCTCCCCGGCACAGCCTCCCCCTGTCAACCTGTATGTCAGCAGTGCTCTTCATAGTCGACGAACCCAGGCTGACATATTTCCATCACTCCATGACTCAGCTTCCACGGGGGTTTGGGGCTCCACATGCTGTGGGGTTGACACCTGTAGAGTGGCTCCAATGGCGTCCCATACAGGATGCTGTGGCACCAATGGCGTCCCATACAGGATGCTGTGGCACCAATGGCGTCCCATACAGGATGCTGTGGGACCAATGGAGTCCCATACAGGATGCTGTGGCACCAATGGCGTCCCATACAGGATGCTGTGGGACCAATGGTGTCCCATACAGGATGCTGTGGCACCAATGGTGTCTCATACAGGATGCTGTGGCTCCAATGGCGTCCCATACAGGATGCTGTGGGACCAATGGCGTCCCATACAGGATGCTGTGGCACCAATGGCATCCCATACAGGATGCTGTGGGACCAATGGTGTCCCATACAGGATGCTGTGGCACCAATGGCGTCCCATACAGGATGCTGTGGGACCAATGGCGTCCCATACAGGATGCTGTGGCACCAATGGCGTCCCATACAGGATGCTGTGGCACCAATGGCGTCCCATACAGGATGCTGTGGCACCAATGGCGTCCCATACAGGATGCTGTGGCACCAATGGCGTCCCATACAGGATGCTGTGGCACCAATGGCGTCCCATACAGGATGCTGTGGCACCAATGGCGTCCCATACAGGATGCTGTGGGACCAATGGCGTCCCATACAGGATGCTGTGGCACCAATGGCGTCCCATACAGGATGCTGTGGCACCAATGGCGTCCCATACAGGATGCTGTGGCTCCAATGGTGTCTCATACAGGATGCTGTGGCACCAATGGCGTCCCATACAGGATGCTGTGGCACCAATGGCGTCCCATACAGGATGCTGTGGGACCAATGGCGTCCCATACAGGATGCTGTGGCTCCAGTGGTGTCTCATACAGGATGCTGTGGCACCAATGGCGTCTCATACAGGATGCTGTTAACTCCTTAGATGTCTGACTCTGCCTTATCGGTCCCCTTCACACATCTCTGAGAACCACTGACCTTTCTAATCTCCCAATTTTTTCCTTTACGTGTGTGTGTGTGTGTGTGTGTGTGTGTGTGTGTGTGTGTGTGTGAACTGGAGGTCAAGAGGCATCTTGGGTATCATTCTACAGGCACTGCCCACCCTTTCTTTCTCTTTTTGAACAGGAATATCTCACAGGCCTGAATCTTGCCGAGCTGGAAGGACTGGCTAGCCAGTAAGTGGCAGGGACCCAACTGTCTCTACCTCCCCAGCATTGGGATTACAAGTATATGCCCCATTCTGGGCTTTTAAATACAAAGACTTATTCTTACTACGTTTAATTATGTGTGTGTGTGTGTGTGTGTGTGTGTGTGTGTGTGTGTGTATAAGCATGTAGGCATGTGCATGGGAATGCAGGTACTGGCCACGGTCAGAGGGGTCAGATCACCCCTGGAGTTCAAGTCCTAGGCAGTTGTGAGCTGCCTGACATGAGAGCTGGGAACTGAGCTCACGTCCTCTGGAAGAACAGCCAGTGCCCTTAACCTCAGAGCCATCTCTCCAGCCTGATGCCTCTCTCATTGCTTTCTTTTCTCATAGCGCTAAGTCTTGTAGACTTTACACATAGGCTTCTCTTTTTTTTAAATCATTTTTAACTTTGTTTTTTGTTTGTTTGGTTTTGGTTTTTATTCATTTTACAGACCAACTGTGTTTTCCCCATCCCCCTCCTTCAGCTACTCCAGACTCCCTACATACTACATCCACTACTCAGAGAGGGTAAGGCCTCCCATGGGACATCAACAAAGTCTGGCAGATCAAGCTGAAGCAGGACCAAGCCTCTCCACCTCACACTGAGGCTGAGAAAGGCATTCCACCATAGGGAATGGGCTCCAAAAAGCCCATTCATGCATCAGGGATAAATTCCGGTCCCACAGCCAGGGGCCCCACAAACAGACCAAATCCCACAAATGTCACCCACATTCAGAGGACCCAGTTCTGTTTCATGCAGGCTGTCAGCCCAGAGGCCATGAGCTCCCACTAGCTCGGGTCAGCTGTCCCTGTGGGTTTCCCCATCATGATCTTGACCCCTACCCCTTGACTCTTCTCCCTCTCTTTGACTGGACTTCAGGAGCTCAACCCAGTAATTGGCTATGGATCTCTTCATCTGCTTCCATCAGTTACTGGATGAAGATTCTATGGTGACAATTAGGGTAGTCACCAATCTGATTACAGAGAGAAGAAGGGTCTGGATCCTTTTAGGGTCACTCTCCCAGCATAACCTAAGTTCCCCCCACTAACCCTAAAAATCCCTAACCCCAAAAAAGTCCAGTTTCCCATTAGTGCCACAGGCTGGTGACCATATCTTCAGCACATGATCCTTGGTTTAAAATATATATACATTCTAATTAGAGTAAATATGGATAAAATTTGGGGGTGAATCTGTTCCAGCTGTTCTACAGATACCTGCAGGTTCCTGCACAGGTCCACCCCTCCTACCAGACTCATGCCAAGGTCAACCAGGTTCTCCAGATAATGCCAGCATCTGCACCAGCTCCTGGGACTTCACCATTGGTACTGCCTCTCCAGGCTCAAGTGGGTACCTATCCAGCAACTGGACTCTGGTTTTAAAGGGCTCATCTGCTCTCATGACTACTCACTCACCCTTCCTCTCCTGCACAACCAGGGCTCTTCTCCGGTCCTATCATTCTGACAGCGTCACCCTTCCCATGGCCAGCCCCGTTCATAGGGCCAATGGTAGATGATAACAATCTATTTTTTCTCCTAGCAGCCTGCCTTCTCAGCTCTCTAAAGGAACAGATGCCTGAGGTCTCCAGGATGGCAGTTAACTGGATGCCTCTCCATCCACACCTCCCGCTGAGCCTGAGCCCACAAACTCCCAACTCTTCCCCTCCTACATCATTCCATGCCTGCGGGAAGTAGCCAGACTTGATCCCATGCCCATATATCCAAAGAGTCTGGGATGTTCCGGTGGAAGCTTTACCCCAGTCCCTGGCATCCATATATCCAAAGAGTCTGGAATGTTCGGTTGGAAACTCCACTCCAAGTCCCCTCCCCTATCTCTCTCCAAACCCTGCTGCATCTCAGAAAACCTGCCAGATGATGACCCCTTCCCCAGAGATGCTCAAGACTACTCCCACAGGGTATTTAAACTGCCTACCAGAAAACAGACTTGCAGTTTTTCCATCTTCCTTTCCAGTCTCCTCTCTGGGGGGGATGGCAAATCATCCGGGAGCATTGTATCCATTAAACCTGGGCTTTTTCTATTTCACTTGGATTTGGTCTGATTTGGATTTTTGCGTCAGCAGAGAGGCTCATCAGGTTACAGAAACTTTTCACTGTTCTGGCAAAGAATCCAGGTTCAGTTCCCAGCACCATACCAGGCAGCTCAAAACTGTCTGTGTCTTCAGCTCCAGGGATCCGACTTCCTCTCTGACTGATCTGACCCCTGGAGTGGTATACACAATGCACGCACAAACCCAGACACATATACTTAATTAAAAATAAGTAAATCTCCTTTTAAAACCTCTCTTTTTACCTTTTTTCTCCCAAATGAGTTCTGGGGTAAACATGTTGTTTACATTTTAGCTAAGACTGATTAGAAAAATAAACTTCAATTGTATTGTTATTATTATCCTATGCATGTGTATGGATGTTCTTATGCCATAATACTTGTGTAGAGGTCTGTTCAGGCTGGTTTTGTGTCAACTTGACACAAGTTAGAGTCATCAGA
Organism: Microtus pennsylvanicus; assembly: GCF_037038515.1. Lineage (NCBI taxonomy): Eukaryota > Metazoa > Chordata > Mammalia > Rodentia > Cricetidae > Microtus > Microtus pennsylvanicus. The sequence continues at coordinate 3,784,846 of NC_134580.1, forward strand.
GAAAAAGGAGCCTCAGTTAAGAAAATGCCTCCATGAGATCCAGCTGTAAGGCATTTCCTCAATTAGTTATCAGTGGGGGAGGGCTCAGTCCATGGGGATGGTGCCATCCCTGGGCTGGTGGTGCTGGGTTCTACAAGAAAGCAGGCTGAGTAAGTCAAGTGGAGCAAGCCAGCAAGCAGCATCCTCCATGGCCTCTGCATAAGCTCCTGCCTCCAGGTTCCTGCCTCTTTTGAATTCCTGTCCTGACGTCCTTTAGTGATGAACAGCAATGTGGAAATGTAATCCAAATAAGCCCTTTATTCCCCAACTTACTTTTTGGCCATGGTGTTTTGTTTCAGCAGTAGAAGCCCTAAGCCAAGCTCAGAGGACAATTTTCAAGAGTCAGGTCTCTCCTTTCACTATGAGATCCAAGGACTGAACTCAGGTCACCAAGCACGTATAACAATGCTGCTATGCGGGGAGCCACTAAACCAGCCTGCCTTCATCTTAGGCTTCAAAGCCATCTTATAGTAAGGACAAACTAGTTTCATTCCTGCTTATGATTAAATCTCTGTTTCTCAAGGATTAGGCTATGTAACCTTAGCTACAAATGGTTCAGTACTGCCTGTTCTAGGAATGCCAATCATGTCTGCTTCAAAACGTTGTTTTTAACCATCTTGCAACCCTACCTTTGTTACAAAAGGTTATGCGACCACCTATGACTACCTTGTTATGCCCATCTTACAACAATGTCTTTGTCTCCCCAGGAACTAACTTGCTGGGCTTTTGTTCTGCTCCTGTAATCCCACCTACTTTGCCCACCAAATCCTCCATTTGGAAACCTCCTACCCCTGAACTATATAAAAGTCTTGTCTTCCTTGTATATAATGCTGACCTCTTGGACACTAGTTTAGAAAGAGGCAGCCTGTGTATATGAATTTAAAAGCTTGCTTTAATTAATTGCTTGCTTTAATTAACTTGACCATGATGATTTGGGCTGATGGTTGTGGAGATTTGAAAAAAAATTGCCCTATAGGCCCATAGAGAGTGGCACTATTGGGAGGTATGGTCTTGTTGGAGCAGGTATGGCTTTGTTGAAGGAAGTGCATCACTAAGGGGTAGGCTTGGAGGTCTCAGAAGCACAAGCCAGTTACTTCCTGCTGCCTGCAGATCTGGATATAAACCCCTCAGCTTCTCTTCTCCAGCACCATGTCTGCTTGCATGCCTCCATGCTACCCGCCATGATGATAATGGACTAAACTTGTGAAACTGTGAGCCACCACAATGAAATGCTTTCCTTTATAAAACTTGCCATGGTCATGGTGTCTCGTCACAGCAATGGAAACCCTAACTAAGACAGAGGTCTTTCTCCTGTCTGGTGGAATTAACACCATCTCACATCCACCAGCTTCCTTGCCCTCTCCGTGAGAGACAGCCATTCTGGCCCTTCTCAGGCTGTTGAGATATCCAGCCTCCAGGGCAAGCCCTGGGTTCTTGGGACCCCCCCCCCCGCAAGCCTCACAGCCAGTCTTGTAAGATGAAGGATGAAACTCAAGTTAGTACCATCTTTGCAGGTCCTGGGTGAAAGCCTCCAAGTTCTCTCCCTCATGGTTTATTCTTACACTCTAAGCATAGTAAAACCTTCGAGAAGGGTTTGCATGTGGCAATTGTCACAACAGAGCTTTAGGGAGAGCTACATCTAAACTTCCTAGCAAAGCGGCAGAGCACCTGTGACCTTTACAGTAAGAATGACCTCTACTGACTGATAAGCTGAGCTCGGGGCTAGGGCCTAGAGGAAGGGTTTGTGGTAAGCATAAGGATAGATTCTGTAGCTGGAGGATGCAGAGTACACAGGGCCTCTTTTATGGGGATGTGTTCTATTCACTGAGAGACAAATCTGAGGATTAGAGCCTAAACAATTCTCCAGATACTGAGGGGATCTTGGTGGATGTAGTAATAGGAGCAGCGGGGCTGCGTCCCCAACACCCCAGCCGCCTGCTCGGCTAGCTTATGCCCGAAATAACAACACACAAACTGTATTCATTTAATCACTGCTTGGCCCTTTAGCTCTAGCCCTTACTGGCTAATTCTGATATCCCAATCAACCCATCTCTAATAATCTGTGAGCACCGGTCTTACCGGGAAGATTCTAGCCTAAGTCCATCCTGGGTCGGAGCTGGGGCATGGCGTCTCTCTGAGGTGTCTGCTCCGGAGAGCAGAGCTGTGGAGTCTGAGCTCACTTCCTCTTCCTCCCAGCGTTCTGTTCTGTTTACTCCACCTACCTATGTTCTAATCAATAAAATGGGCCAAGGCAGTTCCTTTATTAGCCAATGACCTTCCTCCATCAGGTGGAGGCTAAGTCCTAGTAGAATAGGAAGGATCACCAGGTTGTCTGACCACTTTCACTCTTGGTGTGGGAATTCCTTCAATCAATAGCCTTTAAGATACCGGCCCACTTTGGGTATGGTCTCAGGTACTATAAGTGCAGGCAAAAAGTGTGGGTGACCCTTTTTCCTGCTGGATTCAGTTCCCAATTTCCAGCATACATAGAGAACTGTAGATCACTACCCGTACTGTGAGTTTATTCCCCAAAAGATGAACCTTTGTTATACTCCATTCCAGACTATTGTGAAACTCTTTGATACAACTACACACGCTGGTATTCCAGGTGACCAGATATCATTCATTTCCTTCCATTGAAGGAAACAGGCCCACGTGAGTGACAGTCCTGGTTTCTCTGATACTTACTCTAAGATAGGGATTGTCCTGACTGAAGATTGTCGTGAGAATCTTCAGCCCACTGTGGGAAGCACCATCCCTAGGTAGGTGGTCCTAGACTGTATAAAGAGGCCAAGTGAGTAAGCCAAATAGTGAGCCAGTAAGCAACGCTCCATTTCCTGCCTTGACTTCCCTCAATGATGGGTTGAGAGTCGGAAGTATAAGAAGTAAATCTTTTTCTCCCCTAAGTTGCTTTTGGTCAGAGTGTTTTATCACTCAACAGAAAAGTAATTTAAACACATCCCTTAAAATATCCCTTGCAGACATGAACACAGGCCAATCTGACCTGGGCAGTTTCTCAATTGAGGCTCTCTCAGATGACTCTAGACTGTAGCAAGTTGACAGTTGGAAGTAACCAGGACAGGATAGGTTAGGCCTTGGCAAACATGACTCCATTTTGATTCTACATATTTCTCAGAGGGAACAGTCTAGCTTCATCCCATCGGCCTCTCAGTTCTTCAAAAACTACTAGGTGACTCTTCCACCAGTCTTGCCAGCACAGAGCCTCCCAAAACTCCAGAGAATTGGCACTCCAAGGCAAACTTAGCAGGCACTCCATCTCCAGCTGGTGGGGCTGTCTCAGGGGCTGCACTCCCCATGGACCACTATGGCTGTAATCAGACAGGATACCCTTTGAGGTCAAGTTCACACATCTGCATCCCTTAGGACTATCTGGACTCAAGCTGAGACACTTCCCAAATGGCACAGGCCTCAGGATACCCAAGCATGTGGGACTCCTGCCTGTGTGTCTCTTGCTGCTGCTGCTGCAGTAAGACCCCAAGAATCCCTACGACTAAAAGGGAAACTGGAGGGAGGTGAATTCCACCCAGATATGAAGGAAGAAAATGGAGCTGCCAGGGAGTTGGAATGGAAGAAGCCTCTAGGCTTCTTCCTCACAGATGGATCCTCCATGTTCAAGAGGAGCAAGGTATGGGTGAGGGGACCCCCGGGCTCAGTGCTGGAGGCCAGGAGGGCCTGTGTGGGTGTTATCAAGGATGGTCATGATTTCGTGGCTCTCTTATTTCTCTTTAATTTCCCCCAGCTCCCCGTTTTGCATATTTCTCTGCAGGATGGCCGTGGGGAGGGGGAGGCGGCGTATCAGAACTGCCATGGCTCTTTTGCAAACTGTAATATATGGCAGGCCTGCTGTAGGCCTCAGTCCACATGAGATCAAAGATGACCTTGACAGAAACTTGCAGCCTTGGGGGAGCAGAGCAGTCAGCTCTTTCCTCCAGTCTCAGAATGTTTTACCCAGCTCTACCCTTTTGCACAATCCCTGGCTAATCCTGGAGGGTTTCTGCTCTGCATAGGGTCCCATGGCCCTTCACAGTTTACTCACAAGGAGACTGGAGATTTGGGTCTTTTGAGAGAACTGCAGATGTCCAGAGACTCCATCACATACTTGACTCTGGGTTTTGTAGTCCCTGGATTCTCCAGATTCTAGTATCTGTTAGGTGTGTTATGTGGATGGGCTGGGGATCTTCTCTTCTGCTTTTCCCAAGAGCACTTCTGCAGAGGCACATGAACTACTTCACTAGGGGTGGTCCATGGTTGCAATCCCAGCATTCTGAAGGCTGAGGCAGAAGAATTCCTGCATGCTCCTACTCCAGGCCGTCTTGGGCTATGTTATGTTATAAATTCCTGGTCAATCTGAGACCCTGTTTTTTTTAAAAAAAAAAAAACTAAATAAGAAAATAAATAAGTCTTAAGGCCAAGTAATGGCATTCGCCTACTTCTCTGAAGGGAATGCTTTTCTCTCTGAAGCATAAAGGAGGAAATGCTGGGAACTCTCTGGGTAACAGCAGTGAGCTGCAGACAGCCTTATCCTTGCTGCCTTGGCCTTCTGCCAGCCCCACCTGAAAACATACAACTCCAGTCAGGATGCTGCCAGAACAACATGGAGAAGGCATTTGTTTGATGAGTGTGATTTAACGCTTGACCCAGTTACTGAGGAGCCTGCCACATAACATCCAATGAAATCAAACATTTCATCCACAAGAAATCTCAAACAACCAATTTTCACCCTCAGCCAACTTGTGAGCAAGTCAAACTCTCTTGAAAAATTCAGATACAAGAGACCAGTGCTTCCCCTATGGCTGCCTTGATCCTGTCAATGCCACCATGAGGGACTGGTGTCAACAGTTTAATAGAGGTTTGTCTGAGATTCCAGAGACATGCATTTCCTCAAGAAAAGCATGATATTCTTAGTGCATTATCAGAGGCATTGAAGTCAGGCTCCAAGAAGGGAATGAGGGAGAGACCAAGACCTCAAGACACCTGCAAAAGTAAAAGAGAGGAGCGACTGAAAGCCGAAGATATAACTTCAGCTCAGAAGTCCATGTTTGGAGCTATTCAGCCTTGAGCCGTGAGTTGTTATACTCTTCCTGCTTGCGAGCTTGTGCTGCAAGCCTCTAGTGCCAGGGGGTACACCGTCCAGGGCAGACTGCTTTCTGCAGACATAGCAGACTGAGTGTACTTGAAGTTTCACAAGGACCAGACCTGGGCCAGGGGTACTTCCCAGACCATGAGCTCGCTTTCCCTGTTACCAGCCTGCGTTCTCCTGTCCCCAGGCCATGAGCTCGCTTTCTCTGTTACGAGCCTGTGTTCTCCTGTCCCCAGGAAAAGAAAAAATAGTGTTCAATGTCCTGAATGTGTTAAAAGGAATAGGAAGATCACGACAGAAATAACTGTCACCAGAGAGAGAATCTGTGCCAGAGACACACTATGCTATTTCCAAATAGGCCACTCAAGATAACAACAAGGTTTTATTTTGACCTGAAGGACTTAGAAGAAGCAAAGAGAAACCTTCTGTGTTCCTGATAATGACTTAAAAAAACAAAACAAAAAGGGTCATTAGTCCTTAGGAATCCATCCTCCTGTTTCTACTAAGACAAACAATGGAGTGTCCATAGACAAATCAGCTTGCCTCTAACAGTGTGCAGGGTCTTACCCATCCTCCGTGTCTCCTGATACCTTGAGTTGAACTTGTTAAATTCAACTCAATAATAAATGCTTATTTACCTGGGAAATGGTTTCATTTTAATGGATTTGTTTTGCTCATATAAGAGCAGTTTCAGAACAATAAAGCAGAGTTCTCACATACTTCCCCCTAAATGTCTCCTACTAAACTTTTATTATATATTTAAGAAGAGACTTCCTTCTGACCCTGTGGATGGACAGGTGCTACTGTAACTTCTTGGGAATTCACAGTCCTGGGGGCTAAGTCCCTCTATGGCTGTACCTTCTTGGGAATCCATGGTCCTGGGGCTGAGACCCTCTATGGCTGACTGTACCTTCTCAGGAATCTGTAGTCCTGGAACTGAGACCCTTTATGGCTATACCTTCTCAGGAATCCACAGTCCTGGGGACTGAGGACCTCTATGGGGTTTCCATTCTAGTTTCTAATCTGACTCAACCCCTTATCTTTCACCTTAGATATCAGGCCACTGGACACTAACAGGTGTCAACTGTGTCCACACCAAGGGCCTGCTAACATGGTTTCTATGCCGGCTGATCCCTTGTCCAGGGCCCTCCTCCTTACAAGCTCCAGAGGAGGCTATGCGCTTTCTGCATCCCAGAGATGCACTTCAACATGATTTTGAGTATCTGAAATTGATGGACGTAGAAAGAGGGTCAGCACTCCCAGAGTCTCTGCGTCAGGGGGGCCCTAAGGACATCTGCTGCAGTGTCGGTGGAAGAGCCCCCATGGCTGCACCGGAGAGGCAAGTAACCCATGGCAGCATTTGCCTCAGTACTGGTGAAGTCTCCTTGCTCTGCGCCTCCTCCAGGCTTTCCTTGCAGGAATCTGACCACATTTTAAGAATGGCTGCTCACTGGCCTTTTGTTCTCTGTAGAATACTGGCCAGCAGTGTCATTGCCTATAAAAACTCAGAGTAGCCAAGCCCCACCTGCTTATGTGCCCAGCCAACACGTATTTGCTGAGAACACTGTGCCAGGCACTGAGTGTTGTGTCAGTGAAAGGGGAGTCTCCGCTTTAAGGGTGACTATATACAGTGAATCGAAGCTACAGAAAGGGGTACTAGCATAATGAGACTAATTATTTTGGTCATGTCAAATATAGACGTAATGCGATTGCTTATAGCAAAACAAGGACTCATTGAGGTGCAGCGCCACCCATCCTGTGGGCCAGATGTCAGGAAGAGTGGCTCCACATGGAAACACTCAAAGGGACTATTACTCATAGGGCAATAAACAGAGTGACATAGGAGTGTGTAGGGGTGTCCCACCTATCTATTTTTTTTTTCAAACACACCCTACAGACACAATGCCCAGATGCTCCCGACTTATAACAACTGGGCCTACAGTGTCTTGATTTTTGTGACAGTGTGAACATAAATCCACACGCCATTCTCTTCTTCACTGTAGCTCTGTCTTCGGTAATGTAGTGGCATTTCATTTGTATTTTAATACATACAGCTTGCCTGGGGATGGGGAAAGTAAAACAGCCACACTGGCCAGCCTCGCAGACCAGGCAACAATGATGCACACCTTTAGAGGATTATAAAAACTGGAGGAGACAGCTCTCTGTCTCTGTCCCACTCTGAGATTCTGGGAGGCAGGATGGCCATTTCGGACTGAGGTAGAGACAAGAGTCAGTGGCTGGCTGTTTTGTTTTTCTGACCTTCAGGTTGAATTTCTCCCCCACCCCCAAAAAAGAGAGGGGATCCATGCTCAGTACAATATATTTGTCTATGATGCTACATCTCCAGTGAACGAGTATTTTGGAGGAAGTCTGCATGCTCGACAAGGAGGAAGGAGGTGGACAAAGCAGATGTTTGTTGGGGCATTCATTATCCCAGCTGTGGTGTGTGGCACTGCCTTCTTCATCAACTTTATAACCACGAATTATCACCCCTCTAGAGCCATTCCTTTTGGAACACAGTAATTGACGTAAGCAAGCCAACATGTCAATATAAAGTGGGCCTTGGATTAAGCAATTTTGCCCAAATCCAGAAGCAACTGTGTATCAAAACCAGCATTCTCATAGTTTCTGCATGGGTCTATAATGAAAGAAATGTGTTCAGAGTCCCTGGGAAGCAAAGACAAATGACCTAGAATGTACTTTGGTGGCACCATTACATGTCAGCAGACAGGGGCAGTTGAAGTATAGCTCAGGGTCTGTTCAAGAGGATAGGATATGAAACATTTCAAACAACAGATGACAGAATCAGTTTGGTAATCAAAAGACCTTCATCCCAAGAACCTTCAGAAATTGCTTTTAAAAAGGAAAGAAAAATGACCATAGATAAGATAAGGATCAGGGACTTCAAGGGGAACTGAGAAATCAATTACACTAACTGAAGTAGATGCTAACTGACAAGAGAGGAACCCTGGATGAAAGCTAGGCCGTAGCTGGTTGCAGGGAGCTCAGGCGATGCAGCAGCGCGGTGGGCTCCTATCCTTGGACAATCAGAGTTGGGCGCTGAGAAATCCCCTTTGGCCCTCGGTGTCTGGCCAGCAACACCAGACAGACTGTTAGCCCTCTGAGTCACAGCCCAGGCTCACCCAGGCCGGTGAGTGAGCACCTAGCCGAGATGCTCAGTGGTATATACTACCTAAGAGATGGTCAGTTCCAGCTCTGGGAGCAGCTGTGGAGCCTGACCCTGGGGTCCAGTTTCTCTGGTCCTCATCGTTTCCATAAATCTGGTGCTGCGAAGATCTTGCCAGGAGTTAGGAAACATTGCCACAACAATGGAAAACAGATTATTACACAGTCAAGTGAGCCATGTTGAGACTATACAGTAGCACACTTTTGAGTTTTTTTATTTAGCTATTTATTTATATATATAAAAAAAAGTCTCATGTCATCCAAGTCAGTCTCATGTGACTGCAAACTTGCTGTGACGCCAGAAATGACCTCGACCTTCCCGTCTTCCTGCTTCCACCTCCCAAGTGCTGGGGCTACAGATGGGCAAGGTCCTGTCAGCACAGTGCTGAGGATGGAACCCGGGGAGTCACCCAATGCGAAGCAAGCCCTCTACCATCTGAACGGCCTCCTCAGGCCTTAATTTGTTGTTTTCGTTTTTTGACACAAAGTCTCGTGTTCTCATTTTGCTGATAAGCAGAGAACTTAGGGCCTGTGCCTGAGGACACGGGAATGAATGGCAGCATGGGTGGTCCCTGCCAGGTTGGGTCTACCCTGCCAGTGGGTAGAGGGATGTGAGCGGTGGCAGCATGGAAAACCATCCTTTAGACACTGCAATAAGGTAAATTTCGTGGGACCTCTGAAACCTATGGAATACCAGCCCCCAGCCCCAGCCTCCAGACCTCTGCAGCATCAGCCTCGGGGGTGGGCAGCTCAGCGGCAGTGGGTCTCCAGCACTTGACACTTTGCCAAGAAAGCCAGTGAATGCCTGGATTGTGGGGAGAGCACATGGGGAGCCCCAATCACAGGATGTTCTGCCCGAGAGCCCATCAACCCAAGGAGCTTAGGGACCAGAGAGGGCATTTGTGGAAGTCCCCATTTCAGGAGCAACAATGTCCCTCGAGAAGCTCCACACACCCTGTTGCGATCCTGCTCTCACCTCACGACCTCCCCTCTGTTGAAGTCCTGTGGTTTCATTCATCAGCCAACCAATGTCAGCACCAGTCCCCACCCCCAGCAGAGGTCTGCTCTTCTCTAGGATCCTTGTGACCTGCCCCAGCTCTGCCCTTACTAACCAACCCTACGTCCAGGGACAGCCCATCTGCCTCCATTGACTAGAATTGCTCTTTGGCACCTGGTGAGGTGACCAGTGGGAGGCCACCTGAGTTCAGCCCTCTGTCATTCCCAGGGCACTGAGCTGGTGCCTCCCAGCAACAGCTTTGTGTAATAAAGCGGCGGCAGCACCGTGTGGATGTCTTGTGATCAGGTCTGGATGAGGCACAGTGTATGGAAAACACCATAGTAAAAGGACCCAGAATGGAACAAGGGCGTGAAGTGAATGAACAAGCATGAATTCATTCTCTGCCCTACACATGTCTGGAAAGTTAGGGAGAATCCAGTCAATGGGGTTACCCACCCAAACTACCGCCAGCCTAGAATTTAGCTCCCAGGCTCATTCCCTTAATGGGGGTACGGTGTTGACCAGGGTTTCAGACATGGGCAGAGAGGCAGACACACACTGGAAGGGGCAGCTCCTCTTTGATGGAGGACGTACAATCAATCGCTAGAGCTGATGATGGAGTCCTGGGGCTGGACCACAGGCAGAGAAGGGAGGAAACATGTAGGCGGAGTTTCTCTATGTCTTAGCAGCTGCTCCCAAATAACCACATAGAGACTTAATGTTAATTATAAATATCCGACCGATAGCTTAGGCTTAACTTCAACCAGCTCTTACAACTGAAATTAACCCGTTTCTATTAATCTATTGCTGCCCCAAGGTTCGTTTACCTCATCTATGAACTTCCCATGTTCCACATCTGGTTCAAGACTCCTCAGACCCTACCCTTCTTTTTAGCATTCTCTCAGCCCTGAAAGCCCTGCCTAGCTATCGGCCAGTCTGTTTTTATTAACAGTGAGGACAACACATGTTCACAACGTGCAGAAGGATTATTCCACAGCAGAAACCCCTCAGGCTTCACAGCTGGACAAAGCCTGCCCTCACCCTCCCAGTTGTGACTGTCCTTTGTTTCCGAATAGACTGGAGATCACAGAAGCTCCTGAAGTCCTGATGAGATTCTTGTCATCCTAGAATAGAATCCTCAGGGTCTATCCGAAGGATAAGGTATCCTGGGGCTGTAGGCTACACAGAGGGCATCACACATAACAACTGTGCTAATACCAGGGTTGACCTACGCCTTGTTCAAGGAAAAACTGTCCCAGCATCTGCCCTTCGCCCACAGCTGGACTGAAGGCCTCTCCTCAGGGTTTTCATTTGCCAAGAATCTTTGAACTCAGGTTAAAGCAGCAAATTTCACTACCGGTCCAGGAATCAGCAGGTAACACTGGAGCTCAGCTCTTTTGAAGTGGTGATGATCAGACTCAGGTCTTCTGAGGTAGTTGCAAGGAGGGATCCGTGGGATATATGAAAAGAAGAAGCCCCCCAAACAATTCACTGTGCCTCCCGGGGGGGGGGGTGCTTCCACAATCCCCGGTAACAGATTCACAGCCATGATGTCTTCCTTGCACCAGCACTTGGAGGCCAGCAGATGGCGACCTTGGAGACAGAGCTCCACATACAGCACCCTGGACAGTGGCGAGGGTCTCCTTTAGCCTAAAGCCTCTGCCTGTGGTCCTGCTCCAGGGCCCCCATCTTCAGCTCTAGTGATTGTACTCAGTGAACATTCTCTCTTAGAATCCTTCTGACTGGAGTAGAAGTACCACACCTAACGCTATGAAACATTTCAGTCACATGATGACACCTGGCTCCGAGCAGCAGCGTCTAAGCCTACGTGGGAGTTCTGCTCTTATCGGCTGAGATAGATAAAGCAGACACTGAGAATCAGCAGCACCCAGCTGGCGTGAAGGCTCACGGTACTGTTGCAGAGGTCCGTGTTGCAGCAGGAGGCCTTGGAGTTATTCTGGTTCTGAAGGACATCGGGACAGGTAAATCCACATGTTCTTGTGATGAGCGTTTGCTGGCCTGGGGGTGCTGGAAACAGAGGGCAGAAGGGGAGCCATTTACTGAGAGACCTATAAGACCCACTCCTGGCCCTAGTAACAAACCCAGGCCACCTACAACCTCCAGTTCAGGGGGACCCCCAGCAAGAAGTCAGGAGGGTCAAACTCAGGTTGTGACGAGAAACAGGGCTCAGTATGTGGTCAAGATTAAGGATTAATATGTAACCCAGGGTAGGAGATCATTGTGATGAAGACCAAGACTCAGACTGTGACAGGTATAAGGTTCAGAATATGATCAGAATTAGGACTCAAAGTGAAATCCAAGGTCAGGGCTCAGGAAAGCGCCTAGGGTTACCCACTCCCTACTTTTCTCCCCTTTCCTTTCTGAGCAGCCAGCACTCCTGGGAAGGGTTAGAATAGCACGTTTCACCGTCTGCGCTACATACGGTGGCTCACTTGGAATATCCCACTCACTCTAAAACAGTACTGTTGGGTTCCATTTTGAAGGGAGGGCAGTGCACTCAAAAGCTCTCAACAACTGAGAGGACTCTCAGGGCCATATCTTCCCAGCCCTCCCCCCAACTCTACCAGCAAGTTGCCTTACCCTAGCATCCCCGGGTGCCAGATAAAAGGTTCCATGCCCTGTCCCACCCACCTAGGACCAAGGTACTCACCATACCAGGTGGTCAAGCAGTAGCGGCTCTTGTCGCTGCAAGATCTAGGGTTGTAGCAGTTTCCAGTGGTGGTACTACACTCGTGACATTTCAGCGCCTGAGCTGGAGGGACACAGCTGGGGTCAGAGATGGAGGCATTCCATAACCACACCAGACAGCACAGGAGACATAGACAGTTCTGTGGGAAGCACTAACCACCGATCAACCCATTCTGTCCCCCAATCACCCACATGGACAGCCCCTCAGCAGCCACACTGAGGCACAGGGGCATAGGGCTCTGTCTCTGGTTCAGGAAACCAAAACTCTAAGCAACCAGCAGTCCATGCTGCTGGTCATAACCCACAACAGAAGGTCACCGGCTACATGATGCTAATCCCACAAGACTTGGCAAAAGAGACAGCAAGTCCAACAAAATATCTAGACTTGATAGAAAAGACGAGTAGGGAGAACGAGTGAGATGGTAGAGGTGCTTGCTGCCAAGCCCCCAAAGATCTGAGCTCAATCTCCAAAAACTCACATGGTAGAAGAGAATTAATTCCAACAAGTTGTCCCCTGATGTCCACATGCACACTTTGACATGACCACACACACACACACACAGAGAGAGAGAGAGAGAGAGAGAGAGAGAGAGAGAGAGAGAGAATATAATGTAGTGAAAGAATTTTAAGGCTAGTGAAGGTACCACAAAAGGGTTCCACGGCTAGACTGTGTCCCAGCGTCCCACCTCCCAGCTCAGGCAGCCCGGCTGTGAGGCCTTCAGCAGGTCCTGTCCCCTATACCAGCACCTCCTCTGGACAGCAGGACCACATCATCTGGAGGCAGGTCCAGCCAGGTCAGGATGTCAGCCAGAGTCCTGAAGGACTCTGGTGACCTAGGACAGGGTTCCTACTTCCCGGCTTACCTGAGGAGCCCAGCAGAATCAGGGGCAACAACCAAAGCAGATGAGTCCTCATCTTGGGCAATGGGCAAGCAGAGCGTGTGTCTGGATGAGGCTAGTGCTGGACCAGCCTGTCTTTATAGTTCCTCCTGCTGTGGTGGGTGGGGCCTCGGTCCCTCTCCCACCTCTGACATGTGTCACCTCTAAGGGTGTGGTTGAAAGGTAAACACTTCCAAGATTGCCTTGTCCGGTGCTCCAATCCCTTTTCCAAATGTCCATCCCCCTTTTCTCCTGCTCCCTAAGTCCCCACCTAACCCCATCCGGCTGTGTTGCTCCTACTCCAGTCAGGCCATCGTCCGGGGACCATTGTCAGTCCCTTGTCCATCTTAGAAGATGTTTCAGGCTGGGTTGAAACACTGGGAAATTGTCTTCTCCTGGTGGAGGAGGAAGGAGCCCCAGGTCACAGTGCCTATAGGTTTCATCCTCTCAAAATTCCACTCCTTGGTATATAGAGGGCAACTTCCCCTTCATATCCTCACACGTCACCCTCTCTGTGTGCCTGTGCCCTAACCTCTTCTAGACAGAATGCTTGCCAGATTGGATTGGATCATAAAAGTAACTTCCACTTACCTTAATAGTCTATTAGAGGGCAGTTTTCCAAAAGTCCCAACCCGAGGGACTGGGCGCTAGGGATCTCAACATATGATTTTGAGGGGATAGAATTCGGCTCATGTGCTGGCTAGTTTTATGTAAACTTGACACAAGCTAGAATCATCTGAGAGAGGAGAGCCTCAGTTGAGAAAATACCTCCATAAAATGGGGCTGTAGGCAAGCCTGTAAGGGGGGCATTTTCTTAATTAGTGATTGGTGGGGAATGGCCCAGTCCATTGTGGATGGGGACATCCCTGGGCTGGTGATCTTGTGTTCTACAAGAAAGCAGACTGAGCATAGGAGCAAGCCAGTAAGCAGCACCCCTCCATGGTCTCTGCATCAGTTCCTGCCTCCAGTTTCCTGCCTTGTTTGAGTTCTTACTTATTTGAGTTTTCTGTTTGATTGCCTTTGAAGATGAACTGTGGTACAGAAGTGTTACCAAAATAAGCCTTTTCCTCCCCAAGTTTCAACAGGGTCTAGACCCTGTTCATAATTGCAAAGTGTAAAAGAGAGAAGGGTATGAAACCGATCTCCTCAGAGCACCTTCAAGCCCCTCAGTTCCTCCAATAAGTCCAGGGAGGGTTCCCTCTATGGCCTGCCAGGGGACAGAAGAGGAATCCACAGTAACATTCACACCACAGGCAGGATAAAATGAGGCACAATGGAGAATATTGAGCTCAGGATGTTGGGGGCAATGGGCTGAGGATGCTGGATATCAGTGGGCTGGGGATTTTGGATGTCGGTGAACTAGGGGTGCTGGGGACCAGTGGTCTTGGAATTCTTGTTGTCAGTGGACTGGGAATGCTGAGGGGCAGTGGTTTGGGAATTCTGGGTATCAGTGGACCGGGGATGCTGGGGGACAGGGGGCTAGGGATACTATGGGACACTGGGTTGAGGATACTGAGGGACAGTGGGCTGGGGATGCTGGGGGACAGTGGGCTGGGGTTGCTGGGAGGCAGTGAACTGGGGAAGTTGTGGGGCCAGTGAACTGGGGATACTGGGCATCAATAGACTGGGGGTATTAGAAGCAACAGGCTGGAGATGCTGGGAGGCAGGGGTATGAAAGCATGTTAGTGTCCATTGGTGATGTTCATAGGTTGAGCAGAGCTCAGCTCTGTAAAGATATTCAGTGATGCCAAGTGTAAACACTGGTCTTCCTTCCCAACTTGCAGGATCCCATTTTATGGCAACAAAATAGAAAGCCCAAAGGAAAAAGGGACCAGCCAGGTCATGTTGTGAGTTAGGGCTTCCCTCCCCCACCCGGAGGCTTCATCTGCCCATTGAGGGGAATTTTCCCCTGGCACACTCCCAGGCTCCCAGGACAAGGAAAGTATCCTGCTGTGCCCCAGGCTTGTGTCTTGCTCCCCTTCTGGGGTCCCAGCCATTTAGACTGGCTAGTTACCATACCCATCCCAACAGTGACAGGATCACATTCTACCCAGAACTTGGCCAGCAGTCAAGCACAATGGCCTTCTGCCTGAGCCAGCTGTGCAGTGAGAGCCTTTTACACATGGTCATGTATCCAGGGAAGTGGCTGACTTCATAACACCTCCCAGACGAACCCTCTAAGGTTAAAGGCTACATGACCTCAGCCACTCTGCTGTCATGATTACCTCCTCTGGTTAACAAGGCTCAGGGGTTATCCTGGTGAGGCACACATTCCAGATAAGGGACTTAGGCAACACCTTGACCAGTCATAGCTGCCAGCCTTGAAGGCCTATTTGTTGTCTTGGTTCCTCTAGACAACTTACACAGAACAGTAGAAAGTCAGCAGGGCTACAACCCCCCAGGAATGGAGCTGTCCACATTCCAAGCCTAGCAGTGTAGGTGCCCTGCCTCACCCAAAGGTGATTGACTAGATGGGAATAAGCTAAAGATTTAGGCATGGGGAGATGACACTAAGAGTCCTAAATGTCATTATGGAACCTTTGTAGAGGCAGAGGGCTGGGGAGGTGGCTCCGTCAGCGTAGTGCTTGCTTTGCAAGCATGAGATCTGGAGTTTGGTCTCCAGAGAACCCACACGAGAAGCTGGGTGTGGTGGTATGTGCCTATAATTCCAGCAGTAGAAAAGTACAGATAGATCGGTCGCAGAGGCTTGCGGGACAGTCAGTCTAGCCTCCTTGGTGATCTCCATGCCAGTGAGAGACCATGTCTCAAAAAGCAGACAGACAGAGAGGCAGGCAGGCAGGCAGAGAGAAACACACAGAGAGAGGAAGGGGTGTACAGGACCCACACCTGGACCCTTTGTCTCTGGGATTCTAGGTCACTGTGTCCTGATGCTGTCTTCACCAAGGATGCGGCACTAAGAAAAGGTGTGTCTGTCTATTTTCTGGAAGTCTTAGGTTACCTGTAGTCCAGGATGGACTTGAACTATTGATCTTCCTCCCTCCACCTCCAGAGAGCAGATAGCACAAATGTGGACTGCCACACCTAGTGTCATGAGTTGGTTTTTAATAAAACTTTATTATGATGGCAAAACACACACAAGCATCTACCTTACCTCTGTAGCTATTCAAACAGTTGAGTGGCAGTAAGAACATTCACGTTGAGCCACCATCACCATCCACTCATCATGAGTGATGACCCACCATCGTTATCTACTAATAATCCACAGAATGTTTTCATCTGTCTAGACAGAAGTTGTCCCCGTTAAGCACTGATGATGTGGGATTCCCCTCTGTATGCTATGATTGTCATTGATTAATAAAGGAACTGCTTTGAACCTATAGCAAGGCAGAACTTAGCTAGGTGGGGGAAACTAAACTAAATGCTGGGAGGAAGAAGGCGGAGTCAGTGAGAAGCTATGGGGCCCCCCTGGAGACAGACGCTTGGGACGAAACTTTATCCAGTAAGCCACAGCCACATGGCGATACACAGATTAAAGGGGATGGGCTAGTTTTGGATATAACAGCCAGAAATACGTTTAAGCTATTGACCAAACTGTATTGCAAATAATTTGGTTTCTGTGTGATTATTTCAGAAAGTCTGGGCAGGACAGAAACCTAAATTTCTCATTTCTGTCCCGTGTGTCCTGGTTATGGTTGGCTTTCGGTTGGGTTGACTTTCACAGTGACGTTCATATAAGACATAGCATAGCAATTCTTTGTGGTTACGTCAAACATCATAAAGTAACACTCCACACCTGTTGTATACACACCCATCAATTTCAACAGCATGTAAAACCCCTCTCCTTTAGAGGTCTAGCCTCAGCTCAGTCCAGTACAATATTGGTATCACAACATTACGTTCTATCCAACCATGCATCCAAAATCACTAATTAACCATTGTTTCAATTTACTAATCTCTGTGACATGTAGAAAACAAAATGTGGGTTTCTAAACCAAATTATAGCTAGCAACAGATACTCCAGGCTGCCACTCTGCCCTGAGCTGCTACGCACAATTTCCTAAGGCTAGACTGCAACCCCACAAGCCCTCACACAGGTGTAAACCATAAACCATAAACATTACACACCCATCTGATTGTTGGTCAAGAGCCAGTCCAAACCACCAAATTACAGAACTCCCTGTTAGGCTGAAAGTGTGTCACCAGGGAAAGTCCCCAACTACTCACTATATTACACTATGATTAGATGGGACTGTCTTTGTGGTTTTCCCCTTTAAAACTGGCTGCTACCCCTGGGCTTGAGCAGCATGGTTTGAAGCCTGAACTCTGCCACCTCCACGATACCAGTTTTTCCTAACTAAATTTTTGGCTTGCTCAAACCCTGTCTTTCATGGTTTCTTGGACCCTAACAATGGCAGCTTTGGAATACTTTCCTTATTATTCCCTAGTCTCATGAATTTTGTAAGGGAACTGGACTCATGTCCAATTGTAAATGTTACTTCCTAATTGCCCTCACACTTCCCTTTCTGAGACCTTTATTCTCCCCGTGACTTTTGGTCGCCTTGCAGTATCTCCCTTGCCTGTGGGCTGCAGCTAGTGCCTGTCTGGGAATGCCTTCGCTTCCTAGAATGGGATGCTGAATGTAAGATTTGGCCTTGAGAGTCCTTCTTATTTCCTCTCAGCACTTTAGCAATCTGTAGCCCATGACCTTCTCCCGCCAAAGGGTCTGTGTGGACAGCCTCGCTGAGGACCCTTGCCTGTGAAGGGTTCTTTCTAATGCGCTGCTTTGAAATTCTCTTTGTCTTTAGCTTTCAGAGTTTGTTGGAATGCCTCAGTGTGGGTCACTATGCCACCATCTTAGAATCCACTGAACTTCTTGGCTGTTGGAATTCTTTTTTTTTTTTTAACTGGGGACTCTCCAGCATGTTTCCCCCAACAACCTCTCTAGACCTTTCTCTTGCCTCCTGGATCCCCAGCGTGTCCTTCGGTCTGCCTGGTGACAGCCTTGGGTCCCCAGACTCGGCTCCATATCATGCATTGTTCGCTCCTCAGTCCAGTCGGACCTGTCTTGATTCCCCTCGGGTCTGCCTTCAGCTCCTACGTCAGCTATTTCACAAGTTTTACTTCTCAGCTTCAGAGCGACTTCTTGGTTCCTTTCTGGTGTTCTCATTTTGTTGACACCTCAATTTCTGGGCTGTCCCCACATCTTCCTCCATTCTCTGGGCATTTTTAAGATCATCGTCTTAGTGTCTCTGTCTACCATGTCTGTTCTCTGGTTGTTCTCAAGTGAAGTTTCGGTTAATTTTTTTGTTTGGGGGCCTTTGAATGGGCCATATGTCTGTTTCTTTATAAACCTTTTGATGTGTTGAATTGAAAATTGAGCGTTTGACTCTAACAGTGTGGTGACTCTGGAGTCCCCCTCAGTCATCCTCCACTTGCTGAGGCAGTATCCCGGAACCCGGGACTCTCTGCTAGGTTACACCGGCAGGTCAACAAGCTGCACGCACGCACTTTTCTCCACTTCCGTGCCCCACATCCTGAGCTAAGACTGTAGACCATGCCACTGGCCCTGGCATTTTTACAAGGCCAAACTCAAGGCCTTGTGCTTGCAGACGAGCACGTCAGCCATCTCCAGCTGCTCCCCTCAGTCTCTTTTTTTATTTAAAGTGGGCACTCAGTCAGTGGCTATGGGGACTTTCTAACAGTCCTGTTTATATGGTGGCTTTGAAATGTCCATACTTTAAGTGTCTGACTCAGAAGGGGGAACAGGAGAAATAAACAAAAGTTGAGTGAAAGAGATAGAGATAAAATCCCCAGCCCCGTAAACCACCTATGGGTGCTTTTAAGAGAGAGGCTGACTGTGTCTTTGGGTCTGAGCTGAGAAGATGCAATCTCCCATGAGAACATGGACCCCCACGTTTTGGAAAACAGAGTCCTGCTGCCTCTTCCAGACCCTTCCAGCTCATACAACTGACTGTCCGCCACAGGAGTAGGAGCTGGGACATAGGCAGTTGCTACTGTGCTGAGAGCTGAAATGGACCAAAATCAGCCATCTAAGTGAGCCTGGACCTGGCCAGCCTTCGCTAGACCACGGCACCCAAACAGTCACATCAGACAGATGTGCAATTGTTGTTTAGGAACGGAGAGCGGTTTCTGCTGCTTTCCAATCTGTCATCTTCCCAGACCAAGGTTTTAATACTACAAAGGACGAACTGTTTTGGCTATACAGAAAGAAAAGGATGTAACTCCAAGTAAAGAACCCACCTCAGCTTGGAGGTGACCGCAAACCTTGTGAGTGTAGGTTTCTTAATAAATTAATTTGTTTTCTTCGTCAACAACTCTGTGAAGTGCTGGGCTTTGCTCGTTGCCTAAAAGTGGTAGCATTATTCGTGGTTAGTGATGATAGAGCAGTGGTGATGATGATGATGATGATGATGGTGATGATGATGATGATGGTGATGGTGATGATGATGGTGATGGTGGTGGTGATGATGATGATGGTGGTGGTGATGGTGATGATGGTGGTGGTGATGATGATGGTGGTGATGGTGATGATGGTGGTGGTGATGGTGATGATGGTGGTGATGGTGATGATGGTGGTGGTGGTGATGGTGGTGATGGTGATGATGGTGGTGATGGTGATGATGGTGGTGGTGATGGTGGTGATGGTGGTGGTGATGGTGATGATGGTGGTGGTGATGGTGATGATGGTGGTGGTGATGGTGGTGATGGTGGTGGTGATGGTGGTGATGGTGGTGGTGGTGGTGGTGGTGATGGTGGTGGTGATGGTGGTGGTGATGGTGGTGATGGTGGTGGTGATGGTGGTGGTGATGGTGGTGATGGTGGTGGTGATGGTGATGATGGTGGTGGTGATGGTGATGGTGGTGGTAGTGGTCATGGTGAGGGAAGTGGTCATGGTGGGGGGTAGTGGTGATAATATTGATTGTGACAGTGGTGATGGTGGTAGCGATACTGGGGGTGATAGGGATGACATTACTGGTGGCATGGTAAAGATGGAGACAGTAGTGTTGGCTTTTTCTGATTAACAGCGGTAAAGGAGTGGAGAGTACATTACAAGCTTTCCTGGCATGAGTCAATATCAAGTGTTGGTTAAAGTCTCAACCTTGAGGATCCTAAGCGCTTGGACTTGAGCCCTGGCACTTATCGAGGCATGGTGATGGTCACATTAGTCATGTTGTGTGCCTCACTTACCGGCCTAATCGATGTGATAGGGATAATTAACTGGAAATTAACTCTCATGGGGAGCCTCATCCAGGAATGGTGTGAGAGTCTCACCAGGAACGCCGTGTCTTCAACGACTCTGTGCTGTGTATCAAGATTTTTCTGGGTGTGGTGCTCACACCTGGCTTCTCATTCCTTAAGAGCCTGAGGTGGGAGAATTGCTATGACTACAAGGGCTAGCCTTGACTACAAAGTGAGACTCTGTCACAAATGAAAGGACCTAGATTTCCATGATTTCTGGCTTTGATCCACTCTGATGCTGCTGCTATGATCCACCCACCTGCCACCTTTGTACACTTTCTTCTGCCGTAATGGGAAGGGGTGGCATTTCCAAGCAATCAGATCCCCTTTTCTCTTTTGGGTAGCTTCTACTGAAAAGTACCACTGTAGTTTATTTGGTCTCCAGAGTTCCACCCACTTAGCACTGCACCTGTGTGGTAGTGGTGATGGTGAAGGGAGTGGGGGTGATGATGGTGATGGGGGTGGTGATGGTGATAGGGGTGATGGTGGTGATGGTGATGGGGTGATGGTGATGGGGGTGATGGTGATGATGGTGATGATGGGGGTGATGACAGTGATGGTGGTGATGGGGTGGGGTGATGGTGATGGTGATGGCGGTGATGGGGGTGATGGTGATGGGGGTGATGGTGATGGGGTGATGGTGATGGGGGTGATGGTGATGGGGTGATGGTGATGATGGTGATGATGGGGGTGATGACAGTGATGGTGGTGACGGGGTGGGGTGATGGTGGTGATGGTGATGGGGTGATGGTGATGGGGGTGATGGTGATGGGGTGATGGTGATGGTGATGGTGATGGGGGTGATGACAGTGATGGTGGTGATGGGGTGGGGTGATGGTGGTGATGAGGACAATGATGGTGATGGGGGATAATGGTGGGGGTGAAGTGGTGATGGGGATGATGATGGTGATGGAGGTGGTGAGAGGGGTGATGGTGGTGGGGTGTGGCAGTGGTGGGGGTGATATTGGGGTGACTAGGATGGTATTACTAGTAGGGTGGTGATGGTAGAGACAGTAGTGGTTGTTTTTCTGAATAATGGTGGTGAAGGAAATGGAGGAGTATATTACAAGCTGTCCCCACCACTGTCTCACACCAGAGTGTGCCCACTTGCCCATTTCTCCCCTGCAGACACTAAGTCACAGCCTTTCAAGCTTTCCCTGGTGCCCATTTCCCACCAGATCGAGTCTACCCCATCACCGTGAGCTCCGTTTCCTTTGCCCAGTGTTGAGATGGAATCCCAAACTCATACTGTTTTGTTATAGTCGGCCACCTCCTTGCTGTGAGTCTTTGGGCGAGTTATTTAACACCGTGCCTCACTTCCCTTGTCTATAGCATAGGCTTCATAACAGCACCCACTCCTAAGACTTAGGGGAGAATCAAGTGAGTTTAATAAGCACGGATCCCTAAAACGGACCTCCTACACCTTTACACGGTGTTAACCAACTTGATCACCACAACACACAAACCACCCAAGTTCTTCACCTGCCACAAAGCCCAGGCCTCACAGACCCTGGTAGAAGTTAGAAGGGTGTCTTAGAGCTCCTGTTGCCCTGGCCAAGCTGGGCAGCTCCTTCGTCATGGCCTGAGCAATGGAGTTAGAGCAAGGTATCACAGAGTCAGAGTCAGTTCCTTCAACATGACACACTGCAGACCGGAAAGGAAGCCGGAGGCTGCTGGGAAAGAGGTCCATCAGTTTCCATGGTGATGGTAACATGCAGCCTTGACCCCTTGATTCACAAGTGTTCCAGTGAGTCACAACACCTCTACAGCGCCACACAGAATCCTGGAAGTTAGTCACCTGTGACTCTGTTTGAACCCCTCCCTATCTCTCTGGCTCCTGGCCCAGGCTCTCACAAGTCCACACCTAGAGGACTCTGGCCTCTGGAAACACCATCGTAGATTTAGTTCGCCTGCATCTGTGAGGCAGCGGTGCTTTTTGCATAGCTGACATCCGATCCTCACCGCATGGGAGAGGGGAGTCATGTGGGACCTGGAAGTTGTGTCCGCACATGCCACACAGCTAGTCAGAAGCACAGCCCTCCTTGCGCACCGAAGCCACGGCGCTCCAGGCTACCCTCTGTCTCCACACCCCCCACTCAGCATCCGGCCCCACCCAGGTGCTTCTCCACACCTCCACACAGTCCACCGGCGCCTGTGAACTGGAGGACCATTCAGAGGCTGGAAACAGCTCATATTCAGCACAGATCAGGCATGCACAGCCTCCACGCTTCTGCCTCTCACTGTAAGCCCGATACAGGCAATGCCTTTTGGGACAGGTGAAAGAAAGTGGTTTATCAAGCGTGCTGGCCAAGTCACAAGCAGGCTCGGTACTGCCCGTATTCTTTTCTGAATGCCAAGAGCTGCTTCCGGGAGCCGGAGCCATTTTCTCACTGCAGCTCCCACCTCCCTCTGTCTCTGCCTTGCTCTGTTCTAGCTCTCCCTGCTGGGTTTGGCCAGGCAGCCCCGCTAAGCACACTCCAGCTCTTTCCTCCCTGGTCTGCCCGGTCCCTTCCATCATCTCATCCTCCTCCCTCTGTCCGGCCTACGCTGTGCCAGGACCAGCCAGCCCTACCTAGGTGCTGCCTAGTCATCTTCCACCAGACAACTTATATTTCTTCTTTGATTCGAGCTGGCTCCTCCCCAGGTCCCCCATCACTCAATCGTGGGCCGGGATCAGTTCAGTCCCTCGGGTTCTGCAGCCATGAGCTGGTCTCAGTAGTCCCCTTCTCTCCACCCATGCCTCTTCTGACTCAGGTCCTGCCTCCACCTGCATCTATGGCCCTCCTGTGCTAGGTTGTAGAAACCCTGACCAGTGCAGCTGACGGTGGCCCCAGACTCCCTCGGCCTCCGTCAGACCTCCCAGGCTCTGACTACCCTCTGTATTTGGAACTTTTCTGAGCATCTTGCTGCTGTTGTGTTTTCTTGTCATCTAACGTGTGACATGAGTGTGGTGTGCGGCATCAGCTGGGAGGCACATAAGTATATCTGCACAAGGTATATGTCCTATGACTTTCACATGGTGTACCTGGGCCATGTCTGCAGTCAGCTCGGGGTCCTTGGACCTCATCTGCTCTTGGATGGGAGAGTCAAGCTGGGGCGCTCTCTCCTCCACTGAGTGGTACCTGCGCAGCACCTCCTCACATGTCAATGCTTTTGATTATGCCACAAGGTCTTCATCTATTCGTCTGTTGATGAACAATGGGGTTGATTCTAGCTAGAAATGAATATGATTCTAAAAGTGTTTTGAAGGCTTCCCTTCTTATTTCTCCTGTCTACAAAAGTCTAGGATGAAATTGCCAGGGTACCGGGAGCCTGGTGTTGACAGTATAGTCAGCTTTCTGTTACTGTGACAAAATGTCTGCCATAATCAACTCGTGAAGAAGAAAGGTTTGCTTGGGCTTGGTTTCCGTCCATGGTCACTAAGGCAATTTGCCTGTGTGCCTGTGACAAGTCACTATACCATGGCAGAAGAGCCTAGCAGAGCAAATTGCTTGACTCACATCTTGGAAAAGAAAAAGAGAAACCAAAAGACTGGTTTCCAAAACCCCTTTCAAGGGCATACTCCCAATGGCCTAAAACCTGACGCTAAACCTTTTAAAGGTTCCATACCCCTCAGAAGCTCTTCTCGTGGATGGACCTCTAATGTGTGGACCTTTGAGGACTGTCTGAATCCAGCATGGAGCTGGTGCTAAATCCTGCTGCAAGGCATTCCGATCGGCTCACTCCCGGCACTTCATGCCTCCATCTCTCTGCTCATGCTGAGAGTTCTGCTAACTTTAGGCCTGCCAGGCATCCTTCCAACTCACCGAATGGGCCCTGGGCCCTGCTAGGTATAAACGGCATAGAAACAAAGTTTAGAGACTTTGTTAAATCAAGAGAACACAAGATGCCCTATAAAATCTGAGTTGTCCTAAATATGACACCACACACACACACACACACACACACACACACATGCTCATGCAAATAAGAGACTGCCCATCACTCTCTGAAGTCCAGGAGCCCTGGTAAGTCAGAGGAGCCTGTGAGGATAGAGATGTAAAGGAAGCATGAGGCCTGCTGTGGAAGGAATATGAGGCCTTATATGACCAAGGGCATGAGGAGGACATGGAGGGGGGCTGCCCCCCTGAGTGGGTCCTAACAAGTAGGGCAGAGGCATGGGACTGCAGCACAGACCCTGGGCTCACCTGGGCTCATCCCCACAGGCTGCCTTGTGGGCCAGCCTTTCACCGTCCCCTCCACCACAGTAAACCCAAAAAGATGGAACGGGGAGGGGTCTGGAGTTGCTCCCCTCTGGCAGTGATGTGAACTTCTCCTTGCAACAATGTCACCCTTTTTCTGAATGCCAAGGTCACAGGAAAATGTCAGGCTTTTTAAGCAGCAGAATGCATAAATCACTCACACACACACACACACACACACACTCATATACACACAAATGCATGTGCACACAGAGATGCAGAGCTAAAGATCGAGAGTCTGTGGATGGTTGGAGTGTTGTTCTATTTTGCATCTCTGAAGTGCTGGGAATTGACACCGAACCATATGCTCAGCCATGTGGCTGGATTTTAATGATGGAGATAGTATTTTAGAAGCCCACACAGGGGTTGGGGGAGACTGGAGGAATGGCTCAGTGGTTGATAGTGTGCACACTCTCCTTGCAGAGGATCTGAGTTTCGTTCCCAGACTAAGGGAGGCCTGAAGCCTTCAATTTATCCTAAAACACCTCTCTCTCTCTCTCTCTCTCTCTCTCTCTCTCTCTCTCTCTCTCTCTCTCTCTCTCACACACACACACACACACACACACTACTCCGCATTCAAAGCAACACACAGACACATCACATACAAGATACTATACAAAGTACACATAACACATGTGCACATCACACACAGTAATAATACATAGATTACACATACATGTAGCTCACATACCAGAAAATGTCACCTTTTCAACACAGAAGATGCCACAAACTTCTATGCAGAACCACGCCATATACAGCACATGGATCAGACAGGGTATACAGTGTACACATACTACCTACATACTACCCTAGCCCCACACACATCACATACACACACCATGGGCCTACATACTACACTAAAAACACGCTCGTGCACAAAATTCTTTGAACTTTGCTCAAACTGTTTTCTGGCTTATGTGGCTAATATTTGTGACGACTGGGTTCTGCAGCAGGAAGGTGAGGTTCTTCAGCTGTGGAGTGTAGACTGAAAAGTACCATGGCAGTGAGAGCTTCTGCCACCAGGGGGCAGATGTAGCCCAGCTCAGGAACTTAGCTCCATTTGGGATCCCACAGAGCCTAAAGTCAAGCTAGCTACTCCAGCTGTCCCTGCCAATAAATAGGAGGAGTTCAGGGTAGGGTGAGGGTGGTGCCTTCAGCTCTCATATGACCACCAGCTTATAGCCACGGGTCTTGACATGGGTCTTACCACGGGACAGCCAGGGGGGCTACACACTCTCACCCATGCAGCTTCTCTGCCTGCCCCAAGTAGGCAGAGGATCTTGGCCCAACAACCCCTGGAGTCTCAGCTCCAAGAATACAGAATCAGAGCTACTAACCACAGGGCCCCAGCAGACTCCCCAGTGCAGACTCAGAGGTTGTTCTAGAAGCTTCTGTTGCTGTGGTAAATAAAGCACTGACAAAATCCAACTTGGTGACAGTCCGTCATCAAATGAAGCCCAGGCAGAAACTCAAAAGCCCATAGAGGACAGCTGTTTGATGCCTTGCCTTCCTTGGCTTGCTGTGCAGCTTTCTTACACAGTCCAGGCCCACCTTCATAGGAATGGCACTGCCCATAGTGGGCTGGGTCCTCCTACATATTCATCAAATAAGACGATGCCTCACAGACATGTCCACAGGCCAACCTGATGGTGTCCATTCCTCAGGTGACAAGTTGACAACCAAACAGCCATCACAGGGGCCCTCCTGTATCCAGGCTGGCCTTCCAATGGGACTGAGTCTCAGGCAGCCACCTGAGGCCTAGAAACTGTCTGGGGTATACTGGTCTCACCAGTCCCCATGAAGACTTGCTGGGGGGGAGGAGTCTTAGTAGAAGCGGGAGGAGGAGGAAAGAGGGTAGGTCCAAGCCCCCAAAGTGAAGTCCAGAGGAGCCTAAGAAGCCCCTGGAAGCTAAGGTACTGAGCCCAAGCTGTCCCAGGGTCATCCAGTATATAGAGGACTTAAGAGCATCTCAGTGAGAGACCCAGGCCAGCAGGCTAGGCAACCTTAGAGGTTACAGCAAGGGGTGGAAGGGGCAGAGGGAACCTTTTGGACCAAGTGACAGGATCGGGAGACAGAAGTGGAGGTGTGCAGAAAGAAATTACACCTCCATAGCCCGATGTCTGCAGCTATTGGAATGCAGTGAATCTGGCTGCAGAGGCGGTCTGCCCTGTGTGTCTGGGCAGTGGAATCACGTGTCTAGGACATCTGATCTCCTAACCCAGCGTGGGAAGGGCAGGTGGCACCACACCTGGCACCTCACCCCTTCCCCCTCCTTTGTCTTCCCCTGCATCATTTCCCCTCACCTTCCTCCTCACTTTAGGAAATGAAACTCAGCCTCTGGATCCTCCCTTCATCCTCGCTCACCACCACCCACAGACGACTAGGCCTCAGGAAATGGAAACTCTGCCCCAGGCTCCTCCTCTCCTTCCCAAGCTCCACCCCCAACCTGGGCTCCCTCTGCTGCTTCTCCTCCCTACAACCTCCCCTGGGAGGAATCATGCAGAACCTAAGGGCTTGGCTAGGCCCCTCTGGCTTGTGGAGGGTCAGGATGGACAGGAATACACAGAGTTGTGGACAGAGCCAAAATTCTACAGTAAAACTTAACCCTCCCTAACCCTGGGAGAAAGATGGCAGCCACACTGCGCCTGCTCAGAAAGGGTAAGAAGACGGGGTAGAGCAGGACAGGAACCCCCAGCAGGTTGGGTAAGAAGTTTGAACCTCCCAAGCAGTTTCTCCCCATATCTGGGCCTGAAACATTTGCCGTGGTACCCTTCAGATGTCCGAACAGGACAGTCTTGCTGCAAACCAGAAGTACACGAGGTCAGAGGCTTGCCCTTTCAAGCCTACCTGGATCCCCCAGGTCCCCAGTGGCACAGAAAGTCTGTCCAAGTTCCCAGGACCTCTTTACTTCCTGGGGCCTCCACTTCTCTTCTCTGGGTCTCTTTGGGTGTCCTCCAGAAAGACCACCAGGGACTTCTGTGAGGGCCTGGAGCTCACTGTAGCTGTTTAGAGTGATCTCTTTGCTGGAGTCCTACACAGGCTGCTGGAGAATGATTCTCTATGGCTCCCACACCCTTCTCATTCCCCACTGGGGGGTCACAACCTGCTGGGTCCCTGGGGGTTGTTTGCCAGCCCCTTTCTAAGTCCAGGACCCATCTCTAACTATCACCTACCCCCTTCAAACTGTGAGTCCTGCAGCTTTACCTCTGAGCCCTGCTCAGGGTGGGCAGCAATGAGGCAAGGTCCCGAGGACCAGGTGACCCTGGTTTTCTCATTAGGGTTTCTGTTGCTGTGATGAAACACCGTGACCAAAGCAACTTCATATGGTATGAAAAGATTCTTCTTCGGCGCATGCTTAAGCTTTTCTAAACTTTACATTTTTCAAAAGTTGAAAAGATTTGTAATTAAAAATGAAAAGGAAGGGGGCTGGAGAGGTGGCTCGGCGGTTAGGAGTGCTCCCTGCTCTTGCAGCTGCTCTCCCAGTACTCACGTTAGAAAGTTCCTGTTGCTCCAATACCAGGGGACCTGACCTCCTCTTCTGACTCCCCCCGGTCTCTGCATGCGTCTGTGCATGCAAATATGCATGCATGTGCTCACACACACACATAAACACACACTCATACACACAGACACACACACATACACACACACTCATACACACATACACACGCTCATACACACACACATAAACACACACTCATACACACACATAAACACACACACACACATAAACACACTCATACACACACATAAACACACACTCATATACGCAGACACACACATATACACAAACATACACACATACACACTCATATACACACACTCATACACACATACACACACACAAATAAAATAATAAAGTAAATCTTTCCATTTTCATTTTATTTTGTATGTATTGTATTTTGCTGCATGTGTGTCTGTGTGCCGCATGCATGCCTGCTGTCTGTGGAATCTGACACAAAAGGAGTCAGAAACCCTGGAATCAGAGTTAGAGATGGTTGTGAGCTGTCATGTGAGGGCTGGGAATTGTCTTAGTTGGGATTCCTATTGCTGTGATGAAATGCCATGACCTAAAGCAGCTTGGGGAGGAAAGAGTTTATTCAGTTTAGGCTTCCACATCACAGTCACCATCAAAGGAAGTCAGGGCAGGAACTCAAACAGGGCAGGAACATGGAGGGAGGAGCTGATGCAGAGGCCAAGGCGGGTGCTCCTTACTGGCCTGCTCATAATGACTTTCTCATCCTACTTAATTTATAATGGGTTTTTGATCCTACTGCACATACTGGCCTTGTGGGAGCCTAGGCAGTTTGGATGCTCACCTTACTAGACCTGGATGGAGGTGGGTGGTCCTTGGACTTCCCACAGGGCAGGGAACCCTGATTGCTCTTTGGGCTGACGAGGGAGGGGAATTTGATTGGGGGAGGGGGAGGAAAATGGGAGGCGGTGGCGGGGAAGAGACAGAAATCTTAAATAAATAAATAAATAAATAAATAAATAAAACCCAGGACCACTAGACCAGGATAGCACCACCCACATGGGCTGGGTCATCAGTCTCTAATTAAGAAAATGCCCTACAGCTGGATTTTATGAAAGCATTTCTTCAATTGAGGTTTCCTCCTTTCAAATGACTCTAGCTTTGTGCCAAGTTAACATAAAACTAACCAGCTCACCTGGCTGGTATTCACACTTGGAGCTTTTAAGAATATTTAATGCTTAATCAAATTAACTTTCCCTTGAGTTACAAAATGGGTAGTAATTCATGTAGGATCCTCGGGGAACATAGAACAGAATGAGGAAGGATCAGGTGACCACAGAACCAGCAGAGGCAACTCTGGTTCCCACACAGGGAGGCTGAGGGAGCCAGAAGCAATGTGAAGCCTCTAAAGCTGGAGATGGCCACTGGGGCAGGAACAAGGGATGGCCAGAGTCACCTCCGATCTGCATTTCCCAGAGTCACCAAGCCTTTGCATCTATATGACGGCTTGTCCTGTTTATCACCTTTCTCAAAACCCCTTTCTTCCCTCTGGGGGAAAAAGGCCGCTCACCTCAGGCATTTTCTCAGACTGTTAGATTCAGACCCCTTATTTCAGTTACAACCCTTACAACTGTCTGTCATCTGTGAGGCAGATAGGGCCTTGTCCCTAGTGAAGAGGCAATCTTCGCGGTGTAAGACAAAGGCTGTCCCAGGCATCCTCTCTTCTGAAGGCTCAAGAGCACCCTGTGTCTCAAGTTCCCAGTGGATATCTGGCCTTCAGTCACTCAGAAAGGGACCTACTCACTCTCAGAGTGCATACCAGGGTCCTCAGCTGAGTCTGTGAAGCCAGCCAAGAGTCCATGGGCAGGTTCAGGGTGAGCCTGTGACCAGACAGAAGGGAAGCCAGCAACCATGCCAACAGCACTGCCCTGTCCTTCCGCTACATCAGCTGTGCCTTGCTGCTGTACTCACTGCCTGTGTAGGGTCTGTATGGGCCTTGGTTGTCATACTTCAAAACTGAAAGTAGGCCATCCCTGCCACTTTACAGGCTTCTGGCAAATACCCGATGGCATCTGCCGTATCACACACCTTCCGGTGCTCAGAACACAACAGCTGCTCCCAACAAAAATGATCTGTCCTCCTGGGCTTAGCAGGGCAAATCAGGAGACCTTGTATTGTGTGTTGCTGTGTGTGTGTGTCTGTATACCGCATGCATGCCTGCTGTCTGTCCAGCAATCTGCCCCCCACTGCCTCAGATCATCAGGGCCCATGCCCCCAAGCCTTCTCTGCCAGGAGCTACGATCCCATGCACCTTGCTTCATCCTCTGTCCACCTGCTCCTTCTCTGGTGACACGAGCTCATTCCCCAACCTGCGGGAGAACAGCTTCAAGGAGGCTCACTTTCACCCCCTGAAATGGACCCTGGAGCATCCGACAGCCCAGGGAGTGCCCAGTCCAGCAAAGAGAGTGATGGCGCCAGCATTGTGGTCCTACCATGCTTGAGTTTGGCACACGGGTCTGGCCAGGGCTGTACTGGAAGATGGAACTTTGCAGTTGAATGCAGCAGGGTTAGCAGGAGTGGACACCAGCTTCAGGAGAGCAAGGTGACATAGCACATACTTCAGAGGCTCTCTAGGCAGCAAAGAAGTGGCCAGAGCAAAGACCAGTGTGCACTAGACCAGGTATCTAGAGCACCGAACTGAGCTTTCTAGCAAGGGAGACCCAAGATAGACATTCCACAAATACCCATCAAACAACTGGACACATTCTCTATAAATACGTATCCATCAAACACATGAATAAAAACCCTACTTTTCAAAAAGAGTGAAAAACCAGTGATATATTTGTAACTCCATTCCTAGGGAGACTAAATCAAGAGGGCTGCAAGGTTAACCTCAGTTATATAAAAAGTTTCTTGGTTTCATTTTTTTTCAATTTTTAGAGACAGTGTCTACAAACTGTGTACAGGCCTTTGTCCTCCATGGTAACTCAGCTGATACTTCTGTCTCCTATTCCAGGCAGTTTTAGCACAAATACATTTTTCTTATGTACATATATTTTCCAGGTCTGTTGTGTTTGTCGGTTTGTTGGTTTGTTGGTAGCCCAGGCTGGCCTCAAACTTCTTAAGTAGCCAAGGATAACCTTGAACTGCTGATCCTCCTGTCTCTACAGCCCAAGTGCTGGGATCATAGGCCTGCATCACACTGTTTTATGGGGTGCAGGAAACTGAACCTATGGCCACATACATACTGTCAGCTCCTTGTCCACATTTTTAAAAGGATTTTTTAAAATTCTTATTTCATATGTATGGGTGTTTTCCCTGCATGTATGTCTGTGTATGTGTATCTGCCTGGTGCCTGTGTGGGCCAGAAGAGATATCAGATGCCCTAGAACTATCACGGGTACTGTGAACCGCCATATGGATGGTGGGAATTAAACCCAGAGCCTCTGGAAGAGCAGCCAGTGATCCTGACCTCTGAGTCATCTCTCCAGTCCCCATCCGCATCACACCAGCGTTTCTTTCAAGGCGTGAAAACATCTCTGTAACAGCTGCACACAGTTGTAGGAAAGCCTGTGTTGCTTAGCAATGCCTTCCCTCTCTGCGGCCGGAACTGTTTATCAGAAACCGGAGCCAAGCCTCTCCCTGATTGGTTTGTGTTTGAATCATCAATCCCAAGAAATACAAATTCATTTGCTTGTTCAATTGGCCCTTTGGCCACTTAGCATCCATCCGCACACTGCCTTCTAAACAGCTCTTGGATACGACTATCACAACTTTGTCCTCACTGGCCCTGGTTATTTTTGTT
The DNA here is from genome assembly GCF_037038515.1 of Microtus pennsylvanicus. Lineage (NCBI taxonomy): Eukaryota > Metazoa > Chordata > Mammalia > Rodentia > Cricetidae > Microtus > Microtus pennsylvanicus. Next base: position 3,816,498 of record NC_134580.1, read on the forward strand.
TTAAGAAAAATCTTTGCCCTGGGGATGTGGGACAGCACATGCCAGTACACACGTCACCCTGTGTTTGAGTCTCAGACACTCAAAAAAAAAAAAAAGATTTGCCACTCAGGAGGATGAGATTTGACTTACTACATTCCAAGATATCTCTCTCTCTCTCTCTCTCTCTCTCTCTCTCTCTCTCTCTCTCACACACACACACACACACACACACACACACACACACCCCTTTCATTCTCAAATGTTGCTGTGTCTGCTGAATCTCAGTTTTTAACAGACCCTTTTTCTAGGAGAGAACCTGTAGCGTTCCCTGAATTGGGGCAAGTTCCCTGAATCAGGTCTCATCCTCTGGCCTCTGTTTCTAATAAAAATTTGATTTCAGCTCACTGGAGCTCTTTAGACACACCCAGCCACCCCCGATCCCTAATTCTGGTCATGGATTTGGGTTCAGTAGGAAAGGTACAATGTCAGAGACATCTGGAAAAGAGTGGAGAGGAAGAGGTGGTGGGGAGAAAAGACAAGAAGCACTGGGCACTCATGGGAAAGGGGACAGGGACAGGAAGGAACATGGGGAAAGGCCTCTACAGAAGAAATATCTGAAACAGGACCCAAGATGGCAGGGATCCTTGGCTCAGAGCCCTGCCAGTCCCACTTCTATCTTCCATGTAGGACATGCGTGTGAGTGTATGCGTGTGTGAACAAGCTCGTGTTCCATTCCCAGCTAGCATGGCTGTGGGCCCAGCTCACCTTTCAGCCCGTTCTCTCACGCTGATCAGCTATAGGAAAACCCCGAGTGCTGAGCCAGGAGCTGGCAACCGAGGCACGCATGCTGCCGACAGCCGCTGGGTTTGGGCAAGCTGAGGGTGAAGATTTCAGGACTTTTGTAAAGAGGTTTTAAACATGCATTAAAATTAAAACTACTGGTAGGGAGGTGGGTCAGCCAGTTAAAGGTGCCAGCTGCCAAGCCTGAGGACCTGAGTTCAAACCCCAGCATCAGCACCAGTGTGGTGGGAGGCCAGAAATGACTCCAGCAGGTTGTTCCCTGACTTTCATATTCAAGCCAAGACCTGCACACATAAAGAGATGTCATAAATAATTTTTCAGATGTAATTGCAAGTTGAGTGTAATGACACAGACCTATAATTCCAGTATTTGGGTAGTGGAGGCAAGAGGACTGGGAGTTGAAGTGACCAGACTGGATTATCTGAGACCTTGTCTCAAAAAAATAAAATAAAATAAACACAAGAAGAGATGGCTCAGCAGTTAAGAGCACTGGCTGCTCTTCTGCCCTTCCAGAATGGAGGGGGTTTGATTACCAGCACCCACATAGCTGCTCACAACCACCTGAACTCCAGTCCCAGGAGATACAGTGCCCTCTTCTGGCCACCACAGGCACTACATGCACATGCAAGCAAAACACCCATATACACAAAATAAATTTTTAATGAAAAAAAAGTTTTAAAAAAGTAACTACACAAACATAAATAAATAATTGCGCCAAATAATAATTAAATATCAATAAATCTTAAAAAACTAAGGTAACAAGAACAACAAGCTAAGATAACAAGTTCGCAAAGCCTGTTTGTTCCTGGTTATTTCACAGTTCTTTCCAGTCTAGAGGCCCCCTGGGTCTGCCACATTTCTGATGGAAACATCAGCAGTGCTGCTAGGTCTTGTGATGTCTCATGGGACATGTGAGGTCACTTCACGGAATCCAGTAGACACCATAAGCCGTGAGTTAACTCTGTTCATTTTGGGGCACTGCAGCTGCCGTTGAGTCACCTGCGCTCCTGCAAGTAGCACCCAGAAACTCACGGGCTCACCAAGCTAGGCTTGAGTAGAATGGTTTCTTCACTCTGTCACCCATGTTCTAGCTGGGGCAAACAGACATTTGTTCATATCTCCCCAGAAAAAAAAAGCCATGACAGACAGATCCCTAAAGAATGGATACGGGTCTTCTCTAGTGTGTCTGTGATGTATTCTGAGAAATATGTAGGGAGGGAAGGTATGCCCCAAATTGGGGTGCACCCTCAACAGGCTGGGTGTCAGGATGGACCAGGAATCTGCAGGATGGGAGAAGAAGGATTCTTCCTTTCCCCAGCAGCTCCATTTCCTGACACAGTCTCAAGGACACCATGCTTCCCATTCTTCAGCCTTTGAGTGTGAGCTTGAACCATCAGATCCCCCAGGGGATCCTGGGGTCTCAGGGCATGGGCTGGATCACATCTTGTGAAGTCTAGAATCTCACTGTTGCACAGCCGCCAGCTTCCCTGGTCTGAAGACGGCGTTTTGGAACTTTCCAGTCTCTGGTGTGAGCCAATCTGATAATTTCCCTCCACTTTCATACATTCCGTTCATCTGTTTCCCTAAAGGAGCCAGACTAGTGCATCCCTGTTGAGTAATTTAGGAGATGGAGGCAGAAATCTCAGGAGTTTAAGATCAGCTTTGGCCCATATAACAAGTTTGAGGGCAGCCTGAGCTACATACAACCCTGCCTTACAACCAACTAGCAAAAAAAAAAAAAAAAAAAAAAAAACTTTAAAAAAATTGAAACACACACTCACCTACACACAAACACACACAGTTTAGTCCACTCCAATTCTAGCCCGGCCTCAGGCTGACCCCAACCCTGCTTACCAGACTGTGGTGTTTACGAGACAAGAGGTGCAGGTACCCAATGTGGAGGCAGAAGCCAGCTGGTCTACCTTGCCAGCCTCTCTGCTGAGCTCATTTGGCCTTGGCCTTGGTTTTGGTTTGGTCTCAGTACTGGGGTGTATCATTTGGTGTCAACCTCCATTTATACTGTGGCCCTGGCCATATTGGGTCTTTGTTTTCTCCTTAACATTTAGACTTTCTTGGATCTTGATCACCAGTGGCCTTGGACTCTTATCTTCTTCCTGTCTCGGTCATGAATGTGACTGTCCTCACATAGCTCTGCTTTCACCTTGGCCTTCATCTCTGTGTGTTCTTCTCGGAGCTTGATTAAACTTAAATGTATGTCTACGTGTGTTCCTTGGAGCCAGCAAGACCTTCAGTTCCCTGTGGGTGGATGTCCTGCAATCACACTATGTCTTCATCAGCTCCCATGGATCAAATCTTCAAGACTGACTCCCTTGGCTGGAAGATGGAGGGCCACCGGTTCTACTCACAGGGTGTCTTGGTTATTTTTCTATTGCTATAATAAGATACGATGACCAAGACAACTTATAGAAAAAATAGTTTATTGGAGCGTATAGGTCCAAAGGGTGAGTCCAAAACCATCATGGCGGGGAGCATGGCATCAGGCAGGCATGGCGCTGGGGCAGGAGCTGAGACCTTACATCTGATCCACAAGCACGCGGCAGAGAGAGCCAGCTGCGAATAGCATAGATTTTTGACACCTCAAAACTTAAATAATTTTACCAACTGAGGACCAAGTATTCAAAATCTATGCACCTATGGGGACATTCTCATTCAAATCACCAGAGAGGAAAAGGTCACCAAATATGCCCTGGGCAACACTCCTCTCCAAAGATAAGGGCTGAGCCTACTGTCTGCTGTGGAAACCCCTTCAACACACACACACACACGCGCGTGCACACACACACACACACACACACACACACATGCACACTTTTGAGAGCTGGGCAGGGCTGAGAATATGGGTTACGAGATTCCATGGATTCTCAGTTTATCACCCGTGGTGAGCCCACAAGTCTTATACAGTAAGTGGACAGCTGACAGATCTATCGGACTATCCACAGGAAGTGTATACGCTCACTCTACCTGGAGAACCCATTTTTGCAGAGCTACTAGCACACTTGTCCTTTGGATAAGTCACTGTCAATTCTGTAGAAATCTGTGAGATCGTGGCATTTCTCCCTTCTATAGTATCCATGCAGTGTATGAACCAACTTTTCCTGTAGGGCAGCTGGATACCTCCCCCCACACCGTGAAGCCATGGCGTGAAAAGGATTCAGTCAAGTCCTTTTCTCACAGCCAAAATCTGCATAAAATTAATCCCCCACAAACTTTCTTTATTGACAGTAGTCACTGATAAGAAAGGAGCCTCATAAAATCAAAAACACCAAGGATAGCCTTTGCTGGAGAGGCTGTGGAGGAAGGGGTACCCTCATCCATTGCTGGTGGGAATGCAATCTTGTGCAACCACTGTGGAAGTCAGTGTTTCGGTTTCTCAGGAAATTCGGGATCAACCTACCCCTGGACCCAGCAATACCACTCTTGGGAATATACCCAAGAGATGCTCTAGCATATGACAAAAGCATTTGTTCAACTATGTTCATAGCAGTATTATTTGTAATAGCCAGAACCTGGAAACAACCTAGATGCCCTTCAATGGAAGAATGGATGAAGAAAGTATGGAATATATACACACTAGAGTACTACGCTGCGGTAAAAAACGACTTCTCGAATTTTGCATGCAAATGGATGGAAATAGAAAACACTATCCTGAGTGAGGTATCCCAGACCCAAAAAGATGAACATGGGATGTACTCACTCATAATTGGTTTCTAGCCATAAATAGGGGTCACGGAGTCTACAATAGGTGAACCTAAAGAAGCTAAGTAAGAAGGTAAACCCAAGGAAAAACATATTTATCCTCTTGGCTAAAGGAAGTAGACAAAATTGCCGGGGAGAAAATTGGGATCTTGGGGGTGGGGTGGGATGGGGGTAAGGGGAGATGGGGAGAGAAAAGGTAGACGGGAAGGAGGGGGGGGGACTTGGGGAAACAGGAGGATTGGGATAAAGGAAGGTTGGATAGGGGAGCACGGAACCACAATTCTTAGTTAAGGGAGCCACTTTAGGGTGGGCAAGAGACTTGACCCTAGAGAGGCTCCCAGGTGCCCAAGCTGAGGTCCCCAGTTAGTTCCTTGGGCAGCTGAGGATAGGGAACCTGAAATGACCCTATCCTAGAGCAATACTGACGAATATCTTGCATATCATCATAGAACCTTCATCTGGTGATGGATGGAGATAGAGACAGAGACCCACACTGGAGCACTGGACTGAGCTCCCAAGGTCCCAATGAGGAGAAGAAGGAGGGAGAACATGAGCAAAGAAGTCGGGACCACAAGGGGTGCACCCACCCACTGAGACAGTGGAGTTGATCTACTGGGAGCTCACCAAGGCCAGCTGGACTGTGACTGAAAAAGCATGGGATAAAACTGGACTCTCTGACCATGGCGAACAATGAGGGCTGATGAGACGCCAAGGACAATGGCACAGGGTTTTGATCCTACTTAATGTGCTGGCTTGGTGGGAGCCTAGCCATTTTGGATGCTCACCTTCCTAGATATGGACGGAGGGGGGAGGACCTAGGACTTACCACAGGGCAGGGAACCCTGACTGCTCTTTGGACTGGAGAGGGAGGGGGAGAGGAGTGGGGGGAGGGGGAGAAGGGTGGGAAGAGGGGGAGAAGAGTGGAAGGAGGGGGAGAAGAGTGGGAGGAGGGGGAGGGAAATGGGAGGCTGGGAGGAGGTGGAAATTTGTTTTTTTTTTATTCTCCTTTTAGCAATAAAAAAAAAGAAAAAAAATCTAAAAAAAAAAAAGAAAAAGAAAGGAGCCTCATACAGGAGGTAATAGGTCTGCTCCAACAGCAGACTCGGGAAGGTAGAATCTACTGTCTCCTGCTCTGATGTAACAGACTGCTAATATTCTGTATTTACCCTCCACCTTGGTTTCAACTAACAGGAGATTATAGCCCAGCAAATTAACTGTTTGTACAGGAAAAAGGCCTGAGTCTCTAAAACTAGCTTCAGAGAGAAAAATTCCCACCTGGGCACCCTACTGAAATCAAAAGCAAGGTTCCCAGAAGAGATTCATTTTAACTCAACCAGTTAGACGCTCACGCAAATCAAGCCTGCAGGTTAGTATAGCCACCACGGCTGTGTTCCCAGCTGCAGAGAAACTTCACTGCCACGCTCCCTCTGAGACATAAGGTGCCTCCTTGCCAGATCCACAGTGTTTTGTGATTGTGAAAATGCATGCTTGATACTATTATTACCACCAATGGCACTGTTGACGTGTCTGCATGGCTATATAAACTGAAAGCTTTGTGGAGATCGCCCCCCCCATTTTTACCCTTCTGTTTGGCCCCTTTTGGGCTGGTTGGTTGCCCTCCAGCCCACTCAGTTCCAGCCTCAGGACCAGCACCCCACTGTCCGCTGGACATCAGAAGCATTCGGACATCTGCGAGCACCATTAGACATAAAGCTCAGGGTCCCCCTAGCGGCACAAGGTAGCCATCCAGAGTAATGAATGCTTCCCAGAAAAGCCCCTGTCCTGCAATGGCCTTCAGTTCCAATAGGGGTTAATAGCAGCCCCTGTCATTTGTTTTGCTGGAAGCTTAGCTTCAGTTTTTTTTCCCCCACAGTCCTATCCTGGGCAACTCTGTTCCCTCCCAAGGCCTAGCTCTGACCTCTCACTTGGGGTGTGACTCTGACTACCCAGTATTTACTCCCCACTGTCCTTCTGAGACCACGCTCTCCCAGAACCCTTCTCAGGGAAGGCATTTGTCAGGGTTCCCTGATTGGAGAGGTTTGAGGGTGAGGGCTGATGGGGGAGGGCCTGGTTCCTTCTTCCAAACGCCAAAGTAAGCAGCAGGCTCTACTCTTGGGTTTGGCAAGCTGGGGACAGGGGTGGCCAATGTTCTTTCCCTACAGTTCCCTATCTGCGTCAGACCAGGAGGAGAAGACCCCCCCTTTTCATTACTTTCCCCTTCCTCTGCAGTCCCCGAATGTGGGTGCAGGCACCCCAAGGGATTGCAAGGAGTGGGGCCTGCGGGAATTACAAAGACATCTTCCTTCCCAGACTGGGCGATGACTAGGCAGTGCCAGTCTGTGACGGACAAGAGCCTTCCGGCCAGTGCAAACCATCCCTGTCTACCTCTGTAATCGCCAGCTGAGGACACACCCGCCACACAGAGATCACACGAGCGGGGAGGGAACCAGATGGACTTTCTCAGAAACCTTTAAGTGTTCTTGGCTAAGAGAAGCTGTCTCCCAAACCCAGCCTCCACCCTCAACTCCGTACCCAGAGAAAGCCTGAGAAGAGGCCCAGGAACACTTCAGGCATAAAGAAGACTTTTGATCCTCCCACTGAAGCCACAAGCTACATTCCCAGGACCACAGCCCCATGGGATCGTGGGAGGCCGAGGGCCTTTTGCTCTCCGTCCTTTACGGGATCCCAGAGGGCCTCTAACGTGAGCGGCGGAGCCTGTGGGAGTCCACTTGCTGTCATGCTTCTTGGTCGGTCCTTTTAAAGGAGTCTTCAGACTCCCACCCACCCATAGGCACATGTGTAACAAACATACCAAGGCCAAGTCCTGATTCTCCAATACCCAAGCTTTACCTTCTGTCAAAACGGTCTGGGGACCCAGGGACACTGACCCTCCCACCAGTGGCAATCAATCCACAGTTCTTAGTCACAGGTCCAGAATGAGGAGATCCTCCCAAGGGCTCCCAGCACTGGTGGCCCCATATCCCTCCGACAGCTCATCAAATCCACCTCAAAACGGTGCCCACATGCTGAGATTCCTCTTTCATTCAACTGATGCTGCGGCATGGTTAGTAAAGCTTCATGCACGGGCACGGGGTGGGGGCGGGGGTGCCGTCGGCTTTGGTAGGATTCTGGAGAACTGAAATAGAATTCAGTGCTGAGTTTGGGGGTGAAGATGTTTGTGTTTCCCTTCAAGCGGAGGCCTTTTTGTACTTTACCAGGAGTTTGGAAATATTTCCAGGCAGCCTAACATTTATTACAAGGGAGACACAGCTGTGTGGATTCAAAACCAAAGATTCTTTGCAGGAACTGTCTGGCTTGCTCACAGTGGCTGTGAACAAATTCTCATGGCACCTTGGCTACACCCACCCCTGGCTTGATCGACCGCAAATGCTGAGGTCACTCCTCCTAGGCCAGTTCTTACACACGGACATCATGGGCAGAGTCTCATGGGAATAGGAAACATTCAGGAAAACATGCATTTGACTGGAGCACACCTTGCCTAGCAGCTGCTTAGACAGACAGCATGCATGCCGTGGTGTTAGCTGTCATCTAGAAGACCAGAGGCATAGGATGCCACAGACTAAATGTGAATACTATAACAGCCCATGAAGGGACTTGACCAGGCATTGACCGAGGTACCCATGATGTCCAGAGGACACTGAAGACTGACCGTGCCATTAAGTCAGCCAATGAGAGAAGCAGGCTCAGCTTTCCCGAGCCTTGCTCATAGTCTCTCTCCTGTTTGATTCCCTTGACCCATGATTCTGAAGTGATGTCTACTTCTGAGTGTGAAGGTATGGCAAACTTGTTTCCCCAGAAGGGCAGAGCTATCTGCTGTACAGCCTAGGCAGTAGGAAAAAAAAATCCTTCCCAGGTGCAGTAGCAGCCGAGGCAGACAGAAGGGGACAAATCAGCTAGACTTCAGGAAGTGCAAAGCATGTGAGTTTGGGAGAACCCTCCCCAAGAAAGCCACCTCTTGGAGGCCAGTTAGAGGTCACCTCCTCCCTGCACAGTGGGCCACTCAGACAATGGGCCGAAGAGCTAGGGCATCTCCTCTAGCCATGCAGTCAGGCAGAGGCATAGCCAGCATAGAACCTAGGCATCCAATTCCACAGCACAATATTCTGGACACCAGAGGGGTGCTGGGTAGAATCTGCTGAGAACCACCCTTGAGCCAGGCGGTGGTGGCGCACACCTTTAATCCCAGCACTCGGGAGGTAGAGACAGGGGGATCTCTGTGAGTTCGAGGCCAGCCTGGTCTACAAGAGCTAGTTCCAGGACAGGCTCCAAAGCCACAGAGAAACCCTGTCTCGAAAAACCAAAAAAAAAAAAACCACCCTTGAGATGGAGCTATCAAACACGCTTGCTCAGATGCATGTGTACAAACATGAACAGACATGCAGGCATACATATATACATATATGTGTATATATGTATATACAGCTTGCACATAGATACATGCATACGTGTACATACTCACTTGCACATACAAATAAATACTCATACACTCACATACCCACCATATACCTCCACACACACAAGCGTCTTTGGAATTTATCATGTGAACATATTCAAACATATTGACCTAATAGATAAATATTTTCTCTCATTTAATGCATAAAGAAGCTTCCCTATATTTCTTAAATCTGAGTCTCAGAGGGCAAATTTCTCTTTTTAAAAAATTGTTTACATCAATGTATTTGTGTGTGTTTGTGTGTGTGTGTGTGTGTGTGTGTGTGTGTGCAAATACTCCAAGGGAGTCCGTTGTTGCCTCAGACACTGACTTTCTGGCTTGAGATGGACCAGCCCGCATGCCTGTCTGTGGGTGCGGCCGGCCTGGGCTTTGCAGAACACCTTATGTACCGTGTGTATCATTGTTGTGTGTTCTCTGCTGACCTGCTAGCCGGATCCCATTTAACCTCCCATGTGCCCATTTCCTTCCTCTAGATAACCAGAGTCAGAAGCTCCCAGAAGTCCCCTGTCTGCACTGTCTCAGTAAAATCAGTTCACACTTACAGAGATGTCATAAAAATAGCTCGGGGTTTCTGCATGTTCTTCTGCTGCTTACCAAATGTGACTTGTTACATAAGGGACAGAGATTAGCATGGCCACTGCCGGGCTGCTTGAGACCCACATGGAGAGCAAGCCTGCAGTCTGGCAAGGAGTCCTCTCTGTCACATCCTGGCCTTTGTCACCTTAGATCCTAAAATTGTTCCTGTCTCATTTTAAATCCCCACATCAGAGTTTTTGAGCTGCATTCAGGCTGGCAGCACTTCCTCACCTGTCTGTGAACTGGAAGGCCCGTGCCCAGGACCTAGACACGGAGTCTTAAGTGCAGCCCTCTTGCCCAGATGCCACAGAACACACACATCAAGGGGAGCCCTGGGGCATCCTCACACAGCAGCAAGCACAGGGAGCCCGGATGACTTGGGTCTTGAAGGATCCCTCCCAGTGTCCTAGATGTAAACGCCTGTTCCTGCTGGACCTGCAGCACAAGTGGAGACCAGAGCGACCATGGCCAGAGCCCAGCCCCCTCCCTGTGGCATGGGTAGGTGGTGGTCTAACTTCCTCCTTGGCCCAGCTGTGGCTTACACTTACACTTGCCCGGAAAGCCTCCCAACGTGTAAGATGAGGGTAGGATGTGTGTTTGTATAATGCGAACATGTGAGGTACACACGTGGGAAGTGTGTGTGCGTGTGGAGCTGTGCACGCTATGGGTGGTGTGTGTATACATGTAATGCACAGGGAGAGAGAAAGAGAGAGACGGAGAGAGCATGGGTATGGCGACATGGTGGGTGGTGTGATCAAGAAATGCTACCCAAGGAAGCCACATATCCTGACAGTGGAGAGTGTAGAACCCTGGCAACCCCCCACTTTTCCTCAGAACTGGACCTTTGGAACTTTTGACTTCTGTGCCAGATTCCCCACCCATCCTGGGCTTGAAGATCAACCCTAGCAAGGAAGAAAAACAAGGGTCCTACCAGCCCTTGAATATGCCCAGAGGACCAAGGTGAGGTGGGGCTAGGAGAGTTTGCTGGAGCCTCTGGCCTCTGGGTGAGATGCCAGGCCCTTGGTGGGCTGCCTCCAAGTCCACCAGGCTGTAGAAGTGTGAGCCTGGGGGCTTTGGAAAAAGAATGAGTGCTTTACTTGGCACTGTGCCCTCTACCAATGTCCAAAGGACAGTTCCTCCCAGAGGAGGCACTGGTCACCAATGCAGTGAATAGCTTCCAGAAAACTTGTCTAGAAGGGACAAGCAGTCCCTCGGTGGTAACACTGTGACAGAGTCCAGGCCATTGCCTGCTCTTCCCAGCCATCCTTCCTAGGTGGGACCCACCCCTTGCCCTAAGCAGCTTCAGAATGGGGGCATGAGACCAAGGAGAGATGGGTCAGACCTGGCAGAACTGAAAGGGATCCTCTGCTGTGGGAGCCCACGTGTGACTCAGTTTCCATCTGGAGTCATTTCTGACTTAAAGAAGTCATTTGAGTTCAAGCTTGCCTGCTCTGCCTTTTCCAGTAAACTTGAGGGCTGTGAGAGACTTCTGATTTATCCCGTAAGAAAAAAAAGCAACGTTATCTAGTAGAAAGTATACCGCTGATGACAAACCTCGGAACATCAAGATAGAAAGTGGGGTTTCCGAGCAGAAAGCACGTGTTGGAGAGGAGGCTGCTCACTCCAGGACACAAATAGTCTTGTGATTAGATACCGACTGAGTGTGCTGTGCTTTGTTCTGCTTTTGTATGTAAGCAAGTTCTGAAATAAACTCGGGGCTGTTTGGCTGCTTCGGCATGACCAGACAGACCTCCTGATTCTATCCTATCTTCTGTTTCTTCTGACTTGTCTTTGGCCTTGAAGAACCAGGAACCCTAGCTGACCTTGTGGGAGTGGGCTCCTACACTCTGCTTAGTGAGGGAGGGGACTGTGGAAGTGGGTGAATGGGGGCCCCGAGGCGAGGGACATAGATGCTTCATAGATGAGGGTGGTAGTCGGGCTCCTAGCCTCGCTCATGCTGGGCAGAGCAGTTACCACAGGCTTCGTGTTGCCTCTCCTTCCAGAGTGCTAGGATTCAAAGCTATACATCCCCACGCCCAGTTTACACGTGTTAGGGATGGAGCCCTGTGTGTGGTAAGCAAGCGCTCCACCCACTGAACTTTATCCCCAACCCCGAGGATATCATACTTCTGTAGGGCCAAGTGCAGTCTACCTACCTGCCACAGGCACATTCTCAGGATGCTGGGTCATGAGGACCTCAGCAGAAGGTCTGACTAGCCTGAGTGGGACATAGTTCATCCTAAAGACAGCCAGGGTGACTGGTCCTTCTGTCTGTCCAAGGCCTCATAACACATTCAGCTGCCCTTGGAGTTTGCGCTATGCATGTGTGGTGAGTCTGTATGAGTTTTCGACACAGGAGAGAAGTGCACAACAAGTGGCTTTTGGTGCTTATCCAAACCACAGTGGAGGTCAAATAGCTCCTCTAGGCAAAGTCAACAGTGCAGAGGGTCTCAGTGTTGGCAGGGGTTCCAGACAATAACTCCTGGAGTGTGGCAACATCCATCCCAAGGCCCAAGGACTCCTGGGACGACACCTGATTCTAGGCAGCAGAGGATTCTTGGTCAAAGACCAGGGAAAAGAGCAAAGTCCACTTTGTGCAACTGCCTGTCTTTCTGTCCCCTCTGTGGTGTCAACAGTATGCTGCTCAGACCACACTTCCAGAGAGCCTTCTGTGGGAGCGTTCAGCCTTGACCCAGCACGTTCATGTCCCACCCAAGGATGGAGTGGGGTAGGCACCATACATGGCCACTAGACAGAACCTCCAAGGGCCTCCTGTCCCTTTAGCTATGTGGGGTGAGCCCTTGCCAGGCCTTAGATCTGCAGAGGCTTCTAGCTGGGTCTTGCAGTGTCCGGAGCTTTGTCTCATCAGCTTCTGCGGGTTAATATGCTGCCCAGTCTTAGTGTTGTGCTGTGAACGCCTGAAGGACTGGGCCAATCGGTGTCAGGAATGGGATGGTGCTGTAACAGATGCCTAATATGTGGGAACGGGTAATGGAGATTTCTGAGCTGCAGGCAGAATTTTGTTAAAGAAAAATTAGTGTGGTATACAGCTGTAATCCCATCATTCCGGAGACTGAGGCAGGAGGATGGACAAGTCAGATCAGTCTGAGCAGTAGGATGAATTCAGAGAGACAGAGAAATTTAATCCATGACACTTATTAAAGTAGCAAGGCAGACTCTAGTAAAGGCCAAGCAAGTGCAGGGCCCACCCATGAGAGACTGTGTGTAGGGGCAAGGAGGAATTGGTCTCAATTCTTAATTCAACATGAACGAATAGGGGGCTAGGGGTTGAGAGCCAAGGAACAGGGGAGTCAGCAGACGAAAAACCTAAGCAGAAAACATCAGGATGCAGGGAACTCTGACAGGCCAGGGTGCCTAGATGTCACCTAAAGGATGCAGATGAGAGACCAATCAGATACGGAGGGCGGAGTCTCTTGATACACTGATAAAGAAGGACCCAGAGGAAGTGCCCAGGCTTCAGAGCCAAGCTAACGCACGGTTAAGCCTCGACTCTTTGTCACCTTAAAGGGTGATTCCAGAGAGGACTCGGGAATCAAGGCACGGTCACAATCACACGACTGGAAAAGAACATCAGCAAAGACTCTAAGGGGTTGCAGAGTGGGAAGCATGAGGCTGGAGAAAGGTTACCCTTGTCATAAAGCGGCGAAGAACTCGATCTAATTCTGTTCCTGCCCTCGTATTTTTAGAACTTGCAGGCAAAGAAGTAGATTTTTAGCAGAAGATACAGCTGAGCACCGTGTAGCAGGTGCGGGTTGGTGCTGCTGAATGCTTATAACAGAAAGGAGAAAGGGGAAACAATTCTAAGGTACAGTGTTTAATCAGAAGGGAAGTAGAACTTTATTTTTTTTTTTTTTGGTTTTTTGAGACAGGGTTTTTCTGTGGTTTTGGAGCCTGTCCTGGAACTAGCTCTTGTAGACCAGGTTGGTCTCGAACTCACAGAGATCCGCCTGCCTCTGCCTCCCAAGTGCTGGGATTAAAGGCGTGCGCCACCACCGCCCGGCGGAAGTAGAACTTTAAAATGTGCAGAATTCTCCACCTGCTTGTTGAATGAATGGGAAAATCTGCTAGGGAGGTCTAGAGTGTGGGACCCGATGGCCTTGATCCATCATCCTGGAACCATCCATTACCAAGGAGGAAGAGCAGCCACAAAAGCATTGACAAGATGACCCAACAGTCCCTCCCCTCACAGGCCTGCAGTTTCCAGGGTCTCAGGGACAAAATTATCTCAAATGTGGGGGAGGTGCCATGACCCACTCTTCTCACATTGCCCAGCTGGCTCCCCAGTCCACTGCTGCGCTCCTCACTGCCTTGACTGTCTCTTCGCAAGCCTCCAGCCTCCGAGCTGTGTGCTCAGCAGTAAGGGCCAACTCTACCTACGCTTCAGAGGGACCCTGTGAGCTTTTAAAGAACAGACTCACTGTGGGAGCAACTCAGAGGGTCTCCATTCCAGCGATGCCCCACAGAACTGGGAGGTCGCTGCATCTTAGACCCCAGACCATTGCTGCTGCTTACTTAACACTTCGACCCAAATGTGGACACCCTGAGCCTCAGGCATTGACTTACTGAAGAGCTGGGGGTCTTCAGAGAACAGCCAAACAGCAAGACCAGGCACAGAGCCTTCAAGATATCCCGGCAGGTTCCCTTGCCCTGGGATATCAGCGACCTGAAATAAACACAGCGGGACACTAGACCCCAAGCCTTGTCCAGTTCTGTTCTTCACCCAGCAGAGCTCCGGGGCTGGACAAAACAAAGTGAGCTTGCAGTCACCCTTGAGGAGTTTTGATCAGACTCATTTTCTCTGCCAATTAAAAAGTTGATAGGTGGGAGGGGGGGCTCAGATGCAGTAGACAGCAACAGGCACGGAGAGTACCCAAAAAGCAAAAAGCAGAGCAGGGTTCCAGAAACTGGAATCCAACCCCCTGGGAAGGCTGGGGTTTTTTAAGTGGTTCTGGTGGTATAGAGTGGGTCCCCTCTCCCAATTATGGTCAAGCTAAACAAAGAAGGGTTCGCAAGAGGGCTGGAGAGGGTGGCCCAGCAGATGAGTGCACTGGCTGGCTGCTCTTGCCCCTAGGACCTTAGTTGGATCCTTCTGCCAGCCTCACGCAGGTCGGTTGTCCCATCTGCTAAGAATTAGAGTGCAAGAACCATGGCTCCACGAGGGTATTCCAGCACACTGCCACTTCCTTTGGTTCCTGCATTCTTTCCACCTCCTCCTCCACAGTGTTCTCAGACCTGGATGCAGCGGCGCAGATGCTTGCTTAGGACAGAGCATCCAACAGTTACTTGTTCTCAGCACCTTCGCCAGTTAGGAGTGCCCCACTCTGGGGGTGGAGGTTTCAATCCACCACACCTGGGCTGAGGGGAAGCCCTCCCCCAGGTCCTCAGTTTCCCACCTCTTGCCCAGAGCTCATCTGAGATCCCATGTACGGCAGGCTAGAATCCTCCTGCAACACCACAAAACCCCTCACTGGTCTCCCCCTTCCCATTACTGAGAGAGCTCTTATGCTCCTAAGAGTCACATGGCACTGGAAGAAAGGCTCAGCAGTTAAAGAGCACATATTCTCTTTCCAGAGGACTTGAGTTTGATTCCCAGCACCTGCGTGGTAACTCACAAGCCAGTTCCAGGGGGATCTGACGCCCTCTTCTGACCTCTGTGGGTACTGCATGGATGTGGTGCACGGACACACGTGCAGGCAAAACACCCATACACATAAAAATAAAGATAAAAATGAAACATGCTGAAGTCTTGCACCTCAGGCTGGGGCAGAGCACTTGCTCGGCATGGCCAGAACCCGGCTATCTACACAACACCTCCAAACAGAGGACAAGAGTGGAGGGGGGAGGAAGGAGCTCTTGGTAGCTTCTGGTCCAAAACAACAGTCTCAAGATTCCCTCTTGCTTTCTCTTTCAAAGGTCGTGTTTAAAATGCTGCAGGCAAGATAATACGCATAGCTTCCTTGGTTTCTCTGCCCTCTGCTGGTGAGGTCTCACCCCTGAACAGTTTGGAAGCAGGCGCCCTCCCCACGAAGGTCTGAGAGAGTAAACAGCACACACACACACACACACACACACACACACACACACACACACACCGGGAACGTGTGCTCTAGTCTTCATCCCTGGCAGGAGGGGGTCTTGCTGATCTGCGTGGGATAGAAAGAAGATGTGTCTATGTCTAGTGGTGACTTCACAGACAAGCCACCGTGCAGAACATGCGGTAGTGCCAAGAAAGAAGCCAGCAAAGCAGGCCTCTGGCAGCTTGAGCCGCCCTTGCTGGCTGAGCACGACCTCCAGCGGCCAAGGATTTTGATCACCGCAGCTGAGCCCAGGCCTATACCCGCCGTCTTTGTTAGGGTGACTATTTCTGTGCTAAAACACCACGACTAAGAGCAACTTGGGGAAGAAAACAGGTGTGTCTCACTTCCACTTCCACACCACAGTCCACCACTGAAGGACGTCAGGGCGGAAACTCAACAGTAATTTGTTCCTCTTCCCACTGCGGTTTTGCTAATGCATCTACCCCGTTCTCTTTTCACTGTTACTATTGGTGTGGGAACCAAGGCCTGGACTCTGCCGCTAACAGCTCCCGTGTTGGAGGGAGCATAGGGAGACAGGAAACACAGCGGGAGGCCAGCAAGAGAGAAGATCGCAGTGGCTCACTGCGGTCAATCTTCTGCTACCCAGCAATGTCCACCAATGCCATCAGACTATGAATCCATCAGGGGACAAATCCATTGTTTACTTAGGAAACTTGGAGTCTGTGCAAACATCACTCTTGGCATGCCCCAGAGTGAGCTTTACCAACCTCCAGGGCATTTCCTAACCTAATCAAAAGCAACCATCACACACCCTAAAATGTGTTTGGGAGACAAATTCCAATGTCGGTATTCATTTTGTATCTGGGAAACATTTATTGCACAATTGTGACATCCAGATTGTCCTAGCAGGGCCTTTGAGATGACTCAGCAGATTAAGGCACTTGCCAAGCAAGCCTGGGTACCTCAGCTCCATTCCGAGAACCCACATCAAGATGAAAAGATAGAGCCACCTCCATAAAGTTGTCCTCTGACCGCCACATGGGCCGTGGCAGTGCCCTATCCAACACATCGACAATAAATCATTTTTAACTTAACAAGGTTGTTGAAGCTGTGTTTGTACTTGGGGGAGAGCCAATTTTAAATAAGAATGCTTTTAGAAAGCCATTTCTTCTATATTTTCAAATTTGCCATTATAAAGTTAAGAATTTCCCCTTATTAAGTACTGCGTGCCCGTTGACTGGTACGGCTCCTTTCGCTTACAGGATGACTTTATCCACTCCCACCGCTTGCTTCAGTACAAACAGGCAGACCACGGCTAGGAGACCAGTCACCCTGAGCATAGTTTTAAAGCTCCAGATTTATCATAAATGAAATTCACTCACAAAACCACAGCATCCAGAGCAGTGGTTGGTCCCTCCCTTTGGGACCTGTCCCTACAGATGAGCCCTCCACCCTCAGACTTCCCAGGGAAGCAGCATTGCCTTAGAGGGAGGTGTAGTGACACCGGCCTTCCAGGACCCATGGCCCAGAGTGCGCCGTGGAGAACCATGGAGGTGCCATTGAGCCCTCAAAGCCAGTCATACTCCACTTTTTTGAGCTTTAACTCTGGGAGATTTTGCCTTGTATCCGTCAGTCTGTGCCCTGTTCCAAGTCACTCCATACTAAGTGAAGAGTGGCATTATGGCCACATCATGCCCTTGGCAACCCTGTTTTACAAGTAGCATTTGGCTCCACTTTGTAAACACAGAGGCAGGTGTATTAAAAATCAGGACTCAGAACTTACCAAACACACCAGACTGATGGAAGATAGTGCAGCTTCATCCAGACCCCATAAAGAGGAGGACCCCCAAACCTGGCAGCTGACAACTCTAGCCGACCTGTCTCTGGCTCCTGGGTGTGTGTACCAAAGGAGCAGCAGCCAGAGGCTGTCTCCAGGATTTAGCTCAGTGCCTGCTGCTGGACTGGGGTCTCCTCAAAGTGCCACCTGCCTGTCCACCTATCTGTCTACCCACCCCGACCTGGTCCTGCACCTTACCTCCAGGTCCTACAACCCTACAGCTTCCTTCTGCAGCCTCCAGCTGGGTTTGTTTATCTCTCCACCTGCAGCCCTCTCTGCTCCTGCTTCCAGTGAGCCCGCCTTGATTTCTTAGAACTCTTCAGCACTGAACCCTTCGGTAGCCATTCTGTGACCAAAGATAGATAGATGATAGATAGATAGATAGATAGATAGATAGATAGATAGATAGATAGATAGATAGATAGACGAATAGATAGATGGATGATAGATAGATGATATATATTATATATTTATAGATAGATAGATAGATAGATAGATAGATAGATAGATAGATAGATAGATAGAGATGTGATCTTTGATATTTGATCTGAGAATTGATAATAGTGATCGGTTGGAATGAAAGAATCTGTGCTTGTCTCTGCCAGCTACCAAGGGAATTCAGGACTATTTGGGAAAGTGTGGCTAACGAAACTTATTTACCTTGTAACCCTTCTGTCAGTCCATAAATTCTGACCTTGAATAAAAACCCCCACACAGCATCTGTTTCTAGCACAGCACTACGTGTCATCTTTTTGGGCACCTTGTCAGTTGTCCTGGCCTACACTGGGGTAGATGTGGAGGCTCATGAATGACTACCTATGATAACAATGACAGTGGGGAGGGTGGGGAGACAGAACCAGCAGGACAGCTTGGCTGGGTGGAGTTTTCCAGTTTCCTTACAGAGTAGCTTGCTGCCGCCCCCCCCACCTTCCCACCCCCATACCCCATCAGCTGAGCCTTCTGTCCTGCTGGGAGCTGTTTCAGGAAGCTCTGATTGCAACATCCTGAATTCCACCTTTCTTTCTCTGTAGCCCTGGGCTGATAGAGGTAAATCAGCCACGTGGTGTGACTCACGATCCTGACGTCTACTAATCGTGGTCTTAGGTAACATTTTATTATCTGTCTCTGCTATATGAAGCTTTATTTTACACTCTTCATTCCCTATATTTACCTTAAACCCGATTGCCAAAAATGTCTTGTGCTTCCTCCAGGAGTCTATTGGATTCTGTTTGGTTTTGTTTCTTTTCGTTGTTGTTACTGTTTACTTTGAGATAAGGTCTAGCCTGGAACTATATAGACCAGCCTGACCTCAAACTCATATTCTCCTGCCTCTGCCTCCCAAGAGCTTAACGACATGTTATAAGCATATGCCTTTTAAAGAGAAATTGTTTTTGTTTGAGTAGATTTCACCACAGGTGGCTGGTATCAGCAAAATCAAGAGCTCTCGCCTCAGAGGGACACAAGAGACGGCTTATTCTGGAGCCAAATATGAGCAATGATGGCCCAGAACTCAGCCTCAGACAGGTGCACCCTGCCCTCCAAACACCTTGGGAACTGCTCGGCTGCTTCCCATTCACTCTCTGGAGGAAGTGGAGAGCAAGAGGCATAGAGGTGGGAGACTGGCCCCCAATCTCTGGACCAAAGAAAAAACTGATGCATTAAAATCTGGCCTTACAACAAATCGATAAACAAGACCAGGTCAAAAAAAATAATAACCCTGCCACATACTCAAGTTTAGCTAGGAACACTGTTTAGCTGACAAGCTCTAAACCCAAAGGCCAGCGTAGTCCAGGGCACTCTCATGTTGGGAAGTGTTTCGCTCCCACAGGAGGCTGCTGAGGGCATGCAGGCATCCAGAGGTGGTATCACAGCCAAGCTGGTTAATGTTGGCGGCTCTGCTGGATGGGCATTTGACTGGTGGGCTACTTTATCAGCCCCTGTTGTCTGTCCTGCTGAAGGAGCTGGGCCAAGCTGTGCTCCAGCTTGAGGAAGAGCACGAGATCGGCTCCCCGGGATCCTGTCCCCAAAGGACTCTTCTCCCATCCCAGTATGAGGACATCTTACTGACTTTGAAGCAAAGTTGCCTGGAAGAAGGAACCCCACAACACAAGCTGAGACCACCTGCTCGGTCGGCCAGGAGGCCTGTGCCGGGAAAGCTGTGTGGCCTCTGAGACAAAACAGCTAGTTTGGAAAGGACAAAGCCCACCAGCTTCCTGAGCAGCCTGAGTAAATCCACTGAATTCTCTAATCTGGCTCTTCAGTCTCTGAGAGCTGTAGATTCTTCGGGGGGGGGGGGGGGACACGACACGGAACGGGAAGAGGCGGGGTACGACGGGACGGCGGACGGGACAGGAGGTAATGCATGCCACTGCCACTAGAGGGCACATGGTTCCCGGGCTGGGGAAGTGGGGATAGGGAAAGAGGGCTCAAAGGCAGGAAGGAGGAAGGCAGGTGGGGTGCTCAAAGGAGGTCACGTGAGGGGCAAAGACAAATAGAAACTAGACACCCTCTAATGGGGAGGGGAGGTATTTCCACCATAGCTGGAGAATCCAGAGACCGTGAGTTCTGCCCTCATGAAGCCCTTATTAAGGAGACTAAGCTTAGGTCGCACATGCCCTGGGTGCGGAGACCCTTTGCAGACCTCGTTTCGGGGGCCCCCCTTCTTCTCTGGAACCCTGTGAAACTAGAACAGGAGATGTAGTTTTGTTAACTCCCCGTACCCTACAAGAATAGGTTTCTGTTTTAGTTATGAATAAGTTTCTGTTTCCTAAGCCTAATGCACCCTACAAAACATATTGTTCAGCCTGCACCAAACTCAAGACCCCATGACGTATGATTGCCCTTTGCCTTGAAAACTGTGTTTTCGGGATTCCTTGATCTATAGCAGGGACCACCGAACAATAATATACGGCTCCCTCCACATGGTGTATATTCCTGCGTTTACTCTTGCCATTCTTTATATTTTTTTAACATCCTTGCCCCGTAAGACTTACAGCTGTTTTCTGCTAACCTTATGGCTCTTCCCCATAAAGAAGGACCCCAAAAACCTAGTGTGGGGCTGCTCTCTAAAGTCCTGAATTAGGGTGAGACAGCCAGCTGGCCAGCCTCGGTACACCCCGAAATTAAGCTTATTTAATGGAACAATCATGGATTTGGTCGTTCTCCTAGCATATTTGGGGTTAGTATTATATGAATTAAAAGAGCAGGCTTTAATTAATTGCTTGCTTAATTTAATCAGTTAATTTGGCCATGATGATTTGGGTCAGTCGTCTCTCTTCTCCCATCTTTGGGATTAACAATCCTTGTGCCTGTTGGGTGGAGGTGGGGGCCAGAGACTTGACCATAGTAGAAAACAGGATATAGGGCCTGCTTCTGTGCTTCTGGTTCTCTCTCTCTCTCTCTCTCTCTCTCTCTCTCTCTCTCTCTCTCTCTCTCTTCTCTCTCTCTCTGTCGTTTCCCCATCTGAATATTCTGGTAGCTGCCTCACACTGAGGAACTTTTGCAGCAATGGGTGGCGCAGAGAGGTAGGGCTCGGTGCAGAACTGGAAGTGGTGTCTACATGGTCCTCAGAACCAAGCTTCTGTCCCTCCAGCTTCATTGGGCCTGAGGACCACAGCATCACTCCCGGCTCCTGTTACAGTTCTTGAGTAAGGTTCCAGAGCAGGCACCTTATCCACACCTCAGGTTCTGTTACTTGCAGTCAACCACAGTCCCAAAGTATCAAATAGAAAATTCCGGAAACAATTCTGGGATTCTGGCTAAATCACCCTAGCCATATTCTCGGTGAAAATAAGTAAGACAGCTCAGACCAGATGGGAGTGGAGGTTTTGGAGGAATGGGATATGCTCCCATCAGATACAGAGAGTGTTTCAGGTGAGTGGGGCGGGCCTTGACATGCTAACTAGGTGGGGATTTTTTGTTTTGTTTTGTTTTTCGAGACAGGGTTTCTCTGTGTAGCTTTGGTGCCTGTCCTAGAATGAGTTCTTGTAGACCAGTCTGGCCTCGAACTCACAGAGATTCGCCTGTCTCTGCCTCCCGAGTGCTGGGATTAAAGGTGTGCACCATCACTGCCTGGCTTCTAAGGGAATCTTAAGGAAAGAACCCTGCTGGACACAGATGAAAATTTTGAAGTAAGGCCGTTGGGATTTTGACCACATACCCACAGCCCTCTTAGTGAGGAATAGCAATTTGCCCTGCTGAGTGCCCATTCAAGGCTGGCTCAGCATTGGGCCGGGGAACAGTTGAAAAGGAACAAGCCCATAGAGGCCCCAGCCAGTGTCTTGCCCTCTGCTTTGGAGTCACTGTGAACCCATTTCCAAGCTGGCACCAGGGACAGGAGGCCCAGCTTCACCTCACACAGTGGTAGTCATTCCCAGAGCAGCTGGTAAGGAAGTGGCCCGGATAGGGCAGGCAGGAGGACTGGGAAGCCCCTGGGACTTACAGGCTGAAAGAACTGGTGAGCGGTGGACCCTATTCCTTCTTCCTGTAATGATGACATCATGTCCTGAGGCTCTTTGTCACTACAACATGCCACCCACCCACTGTCATCACGGCTGCCATGCTTCTAAGGGACAGTTCACTGGTAGGCAGACAGATGGGAGAGGGACATGATTAGGTAATAAAGGCGGTGGCCTTCCCAGCCAGCTACCTTCTTCTGCACCCTCCTAACCTGAGACAAAAGTCTGGCAGCTTTTAAAACAAAGACCTTGCAGGCTTTTGCGCCCCCCACCAGCAGACCCCTGCTGAAGGACTGGATCACCAAGTTCCAAGTGAGGTCAGGACATCAAAGAGCAGTTGTGGGCCAATCAACCATGGTATCTCTCTTCAAACCAACAAACCCTAAATTAGGAAAGGAAACTCTTTGGAGATTTCCAAAACCACCCCACTCTGCAAAGCAGAGGGTCTTTCTCTGGCTTTCTGCTACATACATGTGTCTCCTCACCCCCAGTAAACACTTTCTTCAACTACTGAGCTGTCTGCTCCCTTTGCCTTGTTCTGACATTTCTCTGCTGCCTACCTGATGCACTGAGATTTTTCTACCGTTTTTGCTCTTTAATGGGCAGAGAAAACCCGGCCAAGACCCCTAGACTGTATCATTTTCATTTAAAGTACACGCAAAAGACTTGCATTTATGGGACCTAAAACTAAGGAAGGTGAGTCAAAGAACTCATACGTGAATGGTAAGGTGCCAGGTGTTCACAGGGTCCCAGGGGGCTCACCTAGAGACAGGAAAGTCATCAGGGAGGTAAGGGAATAAGCTATAGGCCACTTTAGCACCAAGATTAAGAACCGCCTGTGCAGAAGCCCTGAGGTGGGTGTATTGATTAGAGGAAGTTCTTAAAGGAAGTTTCCAGGGCCACTGTGCTTGAAATAGACACAAGAGTTGCGTGAGCACTCTGTAGAGGTGGGAGTCAGGCCTGTAGACCTGGGACTTGGCCAGAGGTAGAGCACTGTCTTGTACCAGTTATCTAATGAAAATCAGAAAATAGCTTATTCTGAACCAGATGGGACTGGCCAGGGCCAAGGAATGTATACTGAAATCACCCATAAAGGGATGCTTCTCTGTGGAAGAGGGGACATGAACTCATAGCCACGGGACATGAAAAGATCCTATGTCAAAACCTGAACCAGGAGGCTGGAGAGATGGATCAGCAGTTAAGAGCACTAGCTGCTCTTCCAGAGGGCCTGGGTTTGGTTCCCAGCAACCACATGGCAGCTCCCAACCATATAAAACTTCAGTCCCAGGGAACCACATGGCAGCTCCCAACCATATAAAACTTCAGTCCCAGGGGATTCACACCTTCTTTTGATCCCCATGGGCACTGGACAGACATGTGGTACACAGACATACATGCAAGCAGAAATCCATACATATACAATAAAAATTACAACATGAAATAACATGTCTCAGTTATACTGGCAGGGTTTCAAGCAACTGGGACATGTTCGGGAGCTCAACCCTCTTCTAAGGCTTTCAGAGGTTATTTACAGTGTTCTAGCTTTAGGGCCAGTGGCCACTGAGGTCTGCTAAACTTACCAATACATTCCTAGAATGTTACTAAATAGACATGAGAACCGATGGTCCACAGAGATCAGAAGCAAATGGCACCTGAAGGACCTAGACAGTCCTAGACAATTGATAGCTGTGGACCTGCCACCTGCGTCTCTCAACAGGATAAGTTCCACCAGGGTTTGCCCATCTCCCCCAGATTCTGGTCTCCAAGGCTTCTTTTCCCAGGCCAGCACCACACAGCATGAAGAAGCCAGTGTGGTTTATTCCCCATGGGGTGGGGAGGCTCATTCCTGGGATTAGGTAAAGCTATTGTGTAGGTGGAAGTTGTCCTCAGGAGAGAAAATGGCAAAGGCACTAAGAAAGAGGCCTCACACACAGTTAACAGTGGAGAACCCAGCATGACCTAAGGAGGAAGCAGCAGCTGACGTGGCTCAGACATCCTAGCAGGGTCATGTGCATGTGTTTTCCAGCTCTTTAGCCAGAATGGCCCAATGCCCATTATGCATCACCTGTAAATTAGGACATGCCTCAGGTGCAGTGGCCTTTTCCAATGTTAAGACTGGCCTTCAACACCCCAATGTTTGTAATAATTTGATGTGTCCTAATATTTTGATACTGGGCTGGATTCCACTGAGGGAAACCAAAGGGAAAGTTAAACAATATTGCAGTGCCATTTTTTAATTCCTTCCCAATAAAATTGTTCTTTATCAGGTTAGGAGAGGTGGCACACATCAGTGGGGCAGACACTCAGACAGCAGAAGCAGGCTGCAAGTTCAGGACCAACTTGGTCTAGTTAGTGAGTTGTAGATCCACCAGAGCTACATAGTAAGAGCCCGTCTCAAAATAACAAACCGGGCCTGGCATGGTGGCGCACACCTTTAATCCCTGCACTCCAGAAGCAGAGGCAGGAGGATCTCTGTGAGTTCAAAACCATTCTGATCTACATAGCTCATTCTAGGACAGCCAGAGCTACATAATAGAGAAACTCTGTCTCAAAAAAAAATAAAAAAAAATAAACAACAAAGAAAAACAACAAAACAAAACAAAATTTCCCTTACCTCTGTGCCCAATATTATTAGTTATGAGAACAAAGACAAGGAGCCAGACTTCTGAGAAGTCAGCATTTGGCAGAGTTTGTGGCCATGACTGAACCATCATTCATGATCAGAGTCTGATCGGTGCTGCTGTCCACTCCACTGGCAAGATGGACGCCCTGTGTTTTCCATGTCAGACTCACCGCTCTGCATTGGCTAAAGACTTGTTTCGTCAGGAATAGGCTCCTGCGGCCTTGACAAGGTGACAAGTCTGTTCTACAATTCTCTATTACTGAGACTTTCCATAAAACTCCCTTTAGCCATTGGCTCTGAGATGTGCTGGCCTCCGTCCCCTTCTCTTCAGACCCCACTGATGTCAACACTGTCAACATCCTATCCAGCCTAGCTCTTCCGACCTGGGAGTCTGGGCACAGTCCTGGGCAGTTTAACCTTATTTTTGTTTGTTTTCTTGTTTGGATTTTATTGTAGAATAGTATTCTAACTAGGCAAAGATGTGTTCCACTTGTTCATGCTATGAATATTACTTTAACTGTATAAAGGTGTGTCACATCTGTTTAAGCTGCATTTGTTTAACAATGTAGGATGTGTGTTTATGGAAAGGTGTGTTGCATCTGTTTCATATTGCCTGCCTAAAGCACCTGACTGGTCTATTAAAAAAACTAAATGGCCAGTAGCTAGGATAGTCTGGGAGAGAAAATAAACAGGAGGATAAATCTAGGCTCAGAAAGAGAGAGGAAAAGGAGAAGGAGGAGAGAAGGAGGGAGACACCTGGGGCTAGAAACCAGGCAGACACCAGACAGACAGACATACAAAAGCAGTGAAAGTAAGATATAAAGAAGTAAGAAAGGTTAAAAGCCCCAATGCAAAAGGTAGATAAAGAAAAACAGGTTAAGTTAAAAGAGCTAGCCGAAATGAGCCTAAGCTAGGCTGAGCATTCAAAACTAATCACAAGTCCCCCGTGTCATGATTTGGAAGCTGGTTGGTGGCCCAAAAGAAAAAGCCTTTAGATGTCTTTGTCTTTTTGAAACAGAGTCTTGTTACATACGATTCCGGCTGACCTGGCATTTACAGGAATTCTCCTGCCTCAGCCTCCTCTGCTCTGGAACTACAAGTGCTTGCCATCTCACCCATCACCACACCCACCACACCATCACACCCATCACACCATCACACCCATCACACCATCACACCCATCACACCATCACACCCACCACACCCATCATCACACCCATAACACCCACCACACCCGTCATCACACCCACCACACCCATCATCACACCCATAACACCCACCACACCCGTCATCACACCCATCATGCCCATCACACCCACCTCACCCATCACACCCACCACACCATCACACCCATCACACCCACCACACCATCACACCCATCACACCCATCACACCCACCACACCATCACACCCATCATCACACCATCACACCATCACACCATCACACCCACCACACCATCACACCATCACACCATCACACCACCACACCATCACACCCATCATCACACCCACCACACCATCACACCCATCACACCATCACACCATCACACCATCACACCACCACACCATCACACCCATCACACCATCACACCCACCACACCATCACACCCATCACACCCACCACACCCGTCATCACACCCACCACACCATCACACCCATCACACCATCACACCCACCACACCATCACACCCATCACACCCACCACACCCGTCATCACACCCACCACACCATCACACCCACCACACCATCACACCCACCACACCATCACACCCACCACACCATCACACCCACCACACCATCACACCCACCACACCATCACACCCACCACACCCGTCATCACACCCACCACACCATCACACCCACCACACCATCACACCCACCACACCATCACACCCACCACACCCATCATCACACCCATCACACCCATCATCACACCCATCACACCCATCACACCATCACACCCACCACACCCATCATCACACCCATCACACCCACCACACCCATCATCACACCCACCACACCCATCATCACACCCACCACACCCATCATCACACCCATCATCACACCCATCATCACACCCACCACACCCAACACCATCACACCCATCACACCCATCACACCTATCACACCCATCACACCCATCACACCATCACACCATCACACCCACCACACCCATCACACCCACCACACCATCACACCCACCACACCATCACACCCACCACACCATCACACCCACCACACCCATCATCACACCCATCATGCCCATCACACCCACCACACCCATCACACCCACCACACCATCACACCCACCACACCATCACACCATCACACCCACCACACCATCACACCCATCATCACACCACCACACCCATCACACCCACCACACCATCACACCCATCACACCACCACACCATCACACCACCACACCATCACACCACCACACCATCACACCACCACACCATCACACCACCACACCATCACACCCACCACACCATCACACCATCACACCCACCACACCCATCACACCACCACACCACACCATCACACCATCACACCACACCCACCACACCCATCACACTCACTACACCCATCACACCATCACACCCACCACACCCATCACACCATCACACCCATCACACCCATCACACCATCACACCCACCACACCCATCACACCCATCACACCATCACACCCACCACACCATCACACCCATCATCACACCACCACACCCATCACACCATCACACCCATCACACCCATCACACCCATCATCACACCATCACATCCACCACACCCATCACACCCACCACACCATCACACCCACCACACCCATCATCACACCCATCACACCCACCACACCATCACACCCATCACACCATCACACCCATCACACCCATCACACCATCACACCATCACACCACCACACCATCACACCCACCACACCATCACACCCATCACACCCATCACACCATCACACCCATCACACCATCACACCCATCACACCATCACACCATCACACCATCACACCATCACACCCATCACACCATCACACCATCACACCCACCACACCATCACACCCATCACACCATCACACCATCACACCCATCACACCATCACACCCACCACACCATCACACCCATCACACCCACCACACCATCACACCCACCACACCATCACACCCACCACACCATCACACCCATCACACCATCACACCATCACACCATCACACCATCACACCCATCACACCATCACACCATCACACCATCACACCATCACACCCATCACACCATCACACCATCACACCCACCACACCATCACACCATCACACCCATCACACCACCACACCATCACACCCACCACACCATCACACCATCACACCATCACACCATCACACCCATCATCACATCATCACACCCACCTCACCCATCACACAGCACCTCCTTTTTTTGGTACATTTTTTTTTTGGTTTTTTGAGACAGGGTTTCTCTGTGGCTTTGGAGCCTGTCCTGGCACTAGCTCTGTAGACCAGGCTGGTCTCGAACTCACAGAGATCCACCTGCCTCTGCCTCCCGAGTGCTGGGATTAAAGGCGTGCGCCACCACCGCCCGGCTTGGTACATTCTTGTAATAACAATTTTTTGTTTCACATGGTTTTCCTCTTCCTGAAATGACATTGTCTCAATGTCTTATCATTATAGAAAATTATTTTATGCATCTTAAATTAAAATATAACTATATCACTTTCCTTCTTCTCTGTTCTTC
Source organism: Microtus pennsylvanicus (assembly GCF_037038515.1). NCBI lineage: Eukaryota > Metazoa > Chordata > Mammalia > Rodentia > Cricetidae > Microtus > Microtus pennsylvanicus. Next base: position 3,844,780 of record NC_134580.1, read on the forward strand.
CTCCCTCCAGCCCCTACCAAGTTCCTTCTCTCTGACTCTTCTTCCATGTCCTCTGACACCCTTAAATTGAAAGCCTCTTTTTCTTTTATTATAATTGTTACATGTGTGTATATGGATGTGTGCATATATGAACAAATATATAAAAACAATCTGCTGTGTTTTTTTTGTCGTTTGTGTGCATATGGTTTCAGGGCTGGCCCCTTTGTGTTGGGGAAAAGTTAGGGGGCTCATCTCTGTCAGAGGCTAATTCTTCCTCTCTCAGCAATCATTCATTATTGGTCTGTAGTTCTTTGTCTATGGGTGGGACACCATGAAATTTTCTTCCTTCCATGTTAGCATGTCTATTGCTGATGCCATTGTTCTGGTCATGGTTATGCAACCATTTCTAGGAAAGACTTCCTGGTATCGTGGCTCTTATAACCTTTCTGCCTCCTCTTCTGCAAGGTTCCCTGAGTCATAGATGCAGGAGCTGCCAAGGGAGTGAAGCAATCAGTAATCCTACCCAGGTGTGCACCCACGAACCATGAGGATGACCAGCAAACAATTGTAAAGGGACAATAAGTGGCTCTCACAAGTTGTAGTAACCAACAGATGTCTTGTTGGACTTATGTTCCATGCAACAGGGGTTGGGGGTGGGAAGGGAATCATACCTGATACTGGAAGCCTAGCCAACTTCCTGGGGTTAGTGAAGTCGTGGATCTTAGAACAAACTATACTACTGCCACTCTACTAGACCAGAATAAATCCTAACTATATTTTAATCTTTTATAAGTGTAGCTACCACCTCCATCAGAGAGGCTTCTCTTTGCAGTGTATGGAGACCATCTCAGAAAACCACAACTGTAATGATTTTGCAGGAGAGGGACCTTGGAGGGGGGGTGAGAGCTCAGAGTCCTCATGGCAGGTGAGACACATTTGACAGACAGACAGAACTTAAGTGGGGAGTTTTACTGAGATAAAGAGGATGGGGGGGGGGAGAGAGAGAGAGAGAGAGAGAGAGAGAGAGAGAGAGAGAGAGAGAGAGAGAGAAGAGGAAAATAGGCAGAGTTTTGCTTTTTAAAGAAACAGGGTATTGCCTGCCCTACCTGCAGGCATGAAGCAGAGCGTGATGCATTCTGTCAGGTCCTCAAAGTGCAGGGCCAGGTTTGTCTGGTTGCTAACAACTGGATACAATGCAGAGACCAACTGGTCAGATTGTGAGGGTTCAATGGGGATATCTGAGACAGCCCCTACTTTGTAGCCAAGACTAGCCTCAAGCTTCTAATCCTGCCTCAACCCTCTCAAATGCTGGGATTACAGGTATGAACCATCATGCACAGCTCAAGAGCCAATTATTTTCTAAAGAATGTCATTTATTTATTATTTATTTATTCATTGTTTTTTTGAGACAGGGTTTCTGTAATGATCTGTCCTGTCCCTTTAAGAGACAGGTCATGTCCATTCCCTCAGCAAGGCAAGCTGATCTTCTGCTTCCAGCCTTTCTCTGGAAGAGACAGCTTCTGTCTCTCCCTTCTCCCCTCTCTCTTTCTCTCTGTGTGTTTCTCTGTGTTTCTCTCTCTCTCTCTCCTCTTCTCCCTTCTCCCTTTCCCCTCCATAACCCACTAAATAAATATTCAACTTCACTCTACATGTTGTGCCTATCCATGTCTCTGTCTCTCGCCTACCACATGGCTCCCTGCCCACGACCAGCCACCTTCAGAGACCTGCTGCATGGTCTTATGGTGTGCCCATCTGTCTGTCTCTCCTCATGGGACTCACTGTCCCTCGTGGCCCACTGCAGTCACTCAGGGAACTGTGCCATCCCTGCCTGGGACTGGCTGCTCAGGACCTGCAGCCCACTGCCTGCCACCACTTTGGGGACCTGCGACGTGGTCTCATGGCCTGCTGCCCACTGCTGCCATGTGGGGACCTGCAGCATTTTACGTAAACCATAACAGTTTCTCTGTAGCTTTGGGGCATGTCCTGGAACTAGCTCTTGCGGACCAGGCTAACCTTGAACTCACAGAGATTTGCCTGCCTCTGCCTCCCAAGTGGTGGGAATAAAGGCATGCATCACCACTGCCCAGCGGGAATGTCATTTCTAAATGAATGAATTTATTTCTAAATTATGCATCTGTGTATGAGCCTATGTGCACCACATGCTTGCAGGAACCCTTAGAGACCACTAGAGGTCCTTAGGTCTCCTGAAACTACAGTTACAGGCAGTCGTGAGGTATGCAGGTGCTGGGAAACAAACCCAGGTCGTCTGCAAGAGCACTAAGCACTCTTAACCACTGAGCCATCTTTCCAGCCCTGGGTACCTTTACATAAAGAAACCTCTAGTACCTCTAACCGGCATGGCCTCTTTCAGTTCCAATATTTGGTTAATTATACTAAACTCACCATGAACAGTTTTGCCAGTGGAGACTAACTGGTTTTGTACAATTTGGATAAAAAGTCAAACCAGAATCCTTGGGTCTCCTCTGCAAGAGTGGACAGAAGAGAAGTGACCCTGAGCAAGGTCATTGCAAGTGCAATTCAGAACCCAGCCAGTTGGACCCAGTTAGTGAGTGTTGTTCCTCTTTCCTTGTGGTTGTTTTGCTTGTGGGGATTGGATCTGGGGTTTCTTTTCAGTGTTTAAAACACAACTTTACCAAACCTGGAGTTTTCCTTTTTTTTTTTTTTTTTGTAATTGTATTAAATAATGAGTCACTTCCTGGAGGCCGTGTCAAATCTGAATCTTTCCAAGAGTAAAGACTCAGTGGGTGCTGGGCACACAGCTCAGTGACAGGGTATTGGCATAGAATGGATATGATCTGGGCTTCTATTCCCAGGACTACAGACAACCACAACTAAAAGATTATCTCACATACGGTAGAAAAGCCAAGGAGGCAAGCAGTCACTGCGGAAACCTGAATTAGCCTCGGAACATGACATCAATATTGTTTGTAGTTTACTAAAACCACACAGGTAAGCCTGGCAGAGGATTTGTCTAATATGTCCAGAGCTCTGGGTTCAAATATCAGTATCAAAAAAGAAAGAAGAAGAAGAAGAAGAAGAAGAAGAAGAAGAGGAGGAGGAGGAGGAGGAGGAGGAGGAGGAGGAGGAGGAGGAGGAGGAGGAGGAGGAGGAGGAGGAGGAGGAGGGAGAAGGAGAAGGAGAAGGAGAAGAAGAAGAAGAAGAAGAAGAAGAAGAAGAAGAAGAAGAAGAAGAAGAAGAAGAAGAAGAAGAAGAAGAAAGAGAGGAGGGACAGAGGGAGCATTTTAATCAAGGCAATATTTCAGACAATTCCTGGAAAGTCTCATGAAGGCCTTTAACACTGGAAAGCCAGGCAAACACCTGCAATCACAGAAGTTGGGAGGCAGAAGCAGAAGGATTACCACAAATTCAAGGCCGGTCTGGACCACATAGCAAGTCCATAATTTAAAAAAAAAAAAAAGACTCTAAGAAAAACATTAAGAGTGGAGTCAATTGAAGTAAGTGCTTCAGGGGTCATGGGGTTCCCAGCTGTGGTTGGCTAGAGATGAGTGTCACTTGAGTACCTCATGGCATTTCTCCTGGCTGTCCCTCAGGAAGAGCAGTTCTGAATTTGACAGAAGTGAGAACCCTGGGGTTTGCCCAGATGTGGCACAGGAGGTGGTTAATAGTACTTGAGGGAGCTTTTAGACATGGGTCCCTCCCACAGGAAGTCACATGGTCCTTTTGAGACAGATGCTACAAGAGTCCTTTGGTCTTTTTATCTGAATATGTGTGTGTGAACACTCAAGAATTAGCGCGCAAGCATGAGAGAGAGAGAGAGAGAGAGAGAGAGAGAGAGAGAGAGAGAGAGAGAGAGGGAGGGAGGGAGGGAGGGAGGGAGGGAGGGAGGGAGGGAGGAGAGAGAGAGAGAAAGAGAGAGAGAGAGAGAGAGAGAGAGAGAGAGAGAGAGAGAGAGAGAGAGAGAGAAACACAGAGAGAAACAGGGTTTCTTGGTGTAGCCCTGGCTGTCCTGGAACTCACTCTGTAGACCAGGCTGGCTTTGAACTCACAGAGATCCACCTGCAACTGCCTCTCCCTCCTGCAGGTTGGGATTAAGGGCATGGACTACCACCACCTGGCTGGTTCTTACCTTCTTGAAAGAATTAATTCAGTAAAGAGATAATAGACAATTTAAGTAAGTTTACTTAGCAAAGAAGTGGTTTATTTAGGAAAGCTAAACTGAGCACTCCAAAGAGACTGGAGTGGACTGTTCAAGGTGGGGAACAAACCTAGTGGGCCTCTGTTGTGGATTTCGAAGAAGTCTTATGAATAGTCATGGGGTAAGTGTTAGTGCATTCAGGCCCTTGGGCCCCAGCAGAGAATACTGCAAGTCACAATGCACCTTCGCCACCGCTGCCACCCACAGGAGCAAGCAGAGACAGTCATTAGTGCTGTCCCTTCTTAGCTGGTCAGACTGGCAATCTCATGCCTGGCTTTTATTTACCTTCTTTAGTGTTTCCTGCCTCGCTATTTAGCCCTGCTGTCTGTTTTTACCGTTTTACTGTGTTCCCGGGATTCCCCCTGTGGAAAGAATCTGAAGTTGAAGGTTAAGTTCAGTTTCACAAGCTTTACAATGGGTATCATCTCAGGGCACAGGGCCAGTGCGCTGGTGTGTATGTGGGTGGGAGACTGACTAAACAAAACCAACGAGAGCAAAACTCACCCAAACCTAATGGCTTTGAACCATAAAACATAATTATCCTAAAGTGATTCTAATTTTGAACCAAATAATCACAAATCAGTTTATAAAAGAAGTTTCATGTTGCCAGAACTGACTTAAAGGAAGAATCAAAACTACAGACAGCAAAAGACTCAGGACAAGCCAGGTGATGGTGGCACACGCCTTTAATCCCAGCACTCGGGAGGCAGAGACAGGCGGATCTCTGTGAGTTCGAGGCCAGCCTGGTCTACAAGAGCTAGTTCTGGGACAGGCACCAAAGCTACAGAGAAACCCTGTCTCAAAACACACACACACACAAAAAAAAAAAAGACTCAGGACAGTCAGAGATAAAGATCCTGTGACCGTTCCATCTGTGACACTGTGAAGGGCAAAACGGGTCTTGAGCACGTGGATAAGCACTGGAGAAGCCAAGGAATGGGGTACTTAGTGTTCCTCCTGGAATGCTGGGAAATGGATGTGGTTTACAGCCTGATGATCCTATACTGATGAGCCAGGATCGTCTCTATCTTCCAGAATCTATGCTTTACTGATCCCAGACCCTTTCCCCTTAACACCCTAAGTGTGACTTCCAGATGTCATTCGTACATTACAACAGCCTAAGTGATTTCTACGTTATCTTCGGGCCAGGCATTATGTTGGCCTCAGTCATTCTCCCTAGAACCTTGGCTTGAGCATCGTTTCTAAGTCAACAAGAAACCATCGTAGGGACAAAGCTATATGTACTTTGATAAGAGTTTCAATGTAAACATGTCTTAAGCTTTGATTTTCTTGTGGGGAATAAGTTAATTGTTATCTGAATACTTTTCCAAAATTGTGCTGCTCTTAAATACGGCTAAAATAAAATTATCTGGGTCAAACTCGAGAAGTTCTGGCCCAGCAGCAGTTATGATAAAATTGGGCTGAGCCAGGTTTCAGTTCTAACCTCGCCCCGATCCTTTCCCTCTGCCTTCTGTAAAGCCTGCAGGGGAATCACCACAAAGCACAAATACTTTAACTTTAGAATTATAACCAAGACATATTCAATTTCTAGGACTTTCTCACCACTTTGTAACACGTAATAATAATGGCTTTTCCCAGGCCTGTCAGCACTTGGGAGGTAGAGGCAGACAGATCTCTGTGAGCCTGAGACCAGCCTGGCCTACATAACAAGTTTCAGGCTAGCCAAGGCTATATACTTTGCCCCAAAGTAATAATAACAATAATAACAGTGTGTTGTGTGATAATAATAAATCAAGATCCATACCAATGCAAATTATTTATATCTATATCCCATCCCTCTTTAAATGTAAACAAACATTTGTAGACAATATTTAGGAATATGGGCATAGTTTTCTCCATACTGCTTCCTGCTGATTGTTGGGCGTAGTAATTTTTAGGGGTGTTCACGGCAACCTTCGGGGGATCTTGTTCCATCAAACCACACCAGTCTGGAAGCAATCCAGGTTCTCACCCTCTGTGGAAACCAGAGAAGAAAATCTTTTCCAAAGCAACATATCCTTAGACCCAAACTTGAAAGTCTAAAACTTAAGCTGCACCATTACTCTGGTATATATGGTACCTCCTGCTTGCCCCACCCAGTTTAGCATGGTGGAGCCTCTGAGCTGCACACATCTCCACACTTCCAGGCACACAGCCAGCCCACGTTGCCAGCAAGCAAGCTGCAGCACGCTGCTCACAAACCCCATCCAAATGTTCAGTTTCTCAAAAGAGTCAGGGTTTGTGCTAGTAGCAGCGCCCACAGCTGGGAAGCTGTCGTTTTGAAACCCCACCCCGACAGCTGCTGCTGCTGAATCAGTCAGCCCTCTCTTAAAGGAGCCACAGCTTGCCTCCTCAAGCAAAGCTCATTTGGGGAAAAAAATGCAGCTAAACTTTTTGTTTTTTAATGTCTAGAATTTCTTTTCAAGCTTTCTCGGGTTTTATGTGGATATAGTTGGCCATGTTGGAGTGCCAATCTGTAGTAGGGTGGTCACTTGTTCGTCCTAGCTGCCCAGAACTGAAATAATCACACAGAAATTGTATTAATTAAATTACTGCTTAGCCCATTAGCTCTAGCTTCTTATCGGCTAACTCTTATACTAATTTAACTCATTTCTATTAATCTGTATATCGCCAAGTGGCAGTGGCTTACCAGCAAAGTTTCCGCATGTCTGACTTTGGCGGTGGCCCCATGGCTTCTCTCTAACTCCATCTTCCTCCTCCCATGCTACAGGCCAAAACAGTTTTCTTTATTCAATAACTGATACATAGACAGAAGAACCTCCCACACCATTTCCACTTCTTAGATCTGGTGTAAATTGCAAAGCAGTTTCAGCCTACACTAAACTTGTGACCCTCTTCACAGGATGCATACCCTTACCCTTGTTCCTTCCCTTTCAATGAGATTTCTAACAACGATAACAGCCAACTCTCTCACTTTTGTGAACTCTTTCTCTCTCTTATAAAAAGGACCTCAAGAAGCCAGCAAAGGCTGCTCTCTCAAATCCCAATGTATGGTGAGACCCCAGCTCAGTCTCAGGGGCACCCCAAAATACAGCTTGCTTTAATTGGACAATGGTGGATCTGTTTTTTTCTTGTCATGATTCTCAGGTTTAACAGTAGGCAAGTCTGCAGGGTATTTTCTTGGTTAACGATTGATGTGGGAGGGCCTAGCCCATGGTGGGTGGTGCTACCACTGGGTAAGTGGGACAGGGTTGTGTAAGAAAACAAACTGAGTAAGTCATGGGGCACCAGGAAGTAAGCAGAACCCCTCAGTGGGCTTTGTTTCTGTTCCAGCCCTGGGTTCCTACCCCGCTTCCCTTCATGATGGGCTATGATGTGGAAGCGTAAGCCGAGGAAGCCCTTTTCTTCCCTCCAGTTGGTTTTTGGCAGCATTTTTTGTTTGTTTGTTTTTGCAGCAGTACAAGGCAAACTAGAACAGAAATTGGTACTGTGAGTATGGTCTTGCTGAGGCAGACCTAGCAATGGTGCTTTGGGGTGGATTGTGGAAGTATCTGGAACTTTGGACTGGAAAAGTCGGTACATATCCAGAGTTTAATAGGAGTTTAGGAGATAAGAAATCTGACAGCAATGCAGACAGTGGAGGCCTGGATCATGAAGTTTAAGAGCAGACTCTAGTGGGACAATGTGTGTGATATATTTAAGTTAAAAATCTATAGTTTCTGGTCAGCTGGGACTGAAAAATCAGCTGTATTAATAAGAAACTAGCATCACCAAGGCTAAATCCTCTGGGAGAAGTTCCTCAGGGTCAGCAAACAGAAGTCGTGGTCCAGTGTGGGGGTTTGGGGCCAAGGGGGCACAGCTAGTTGTCATATGTAAGAGACTCACACATGGACTTGAGTCATGAGGGGGTCATGGGGTGATGGAGAACATCTGAGGTTTGGCACTGTGAAGGTCAGGACAGGCCGCTGGTGATGGTACAGCCTCCCTAGCAGTGTAAGCCTAGAACTCAAGGGGTCATGGGGAAAGTCTGAGTCTTGACCACATGGAGCAGATTAGAGCTCCTATAAAGAGGCCAGATGAAGGTGCAGTCTAAATTGCGGTGAAGACCCTAGCTTATCGGAGGTTACCGCCAAGAACAGGAAGTAGTGGCAAACCAGAGAAGTGGGACTGTTCAGGTCCTTTGGAGCTCAGAAGATCATGTGTGGGTGCCAAACATGCAACACTGAAGGGCTTTATACTGTTGGAAGTCTGGTTTTGCTTCTGCTTGATGGCAACAATCCCCTGGTTCTTCCCTCTTGGAGTGAGAAACTATTTAAATTGTTCTGTTTGTACAAACAAAAACCAACAGCAGTCTTGAAAAGAGACCTAGGTCTTTTTAAGTGTTGAAATTCTTAAGGACTGTAGGGCCTTTAAAGCTGCACTATGATTTATATGGTGATGTTAATATTAACATGAGAACATGTTAGTTAATATTAACGTGAGAAACAAAAAAGAAAAGGTTACGGTCTGAATAGTGATGTGTTTGTGTGTCAAGTTGCCAAGGGTCAGTTGTGCTGGTTAGTTTTGTGTCACCTTGATATGAGCTGGGGAGGTGTGAAAGACAGTGTGTATTCAGCATAAATAGGGAGAGGCTGGTAACTGAAAGACGGGTCAGGTGCAGCTTGATGGGTGGTTGAGTTTCTTGGGACCAAGCCCAGCCAGTTTCTTATCTATTACACACTTAAAGCATTTCTAGGATTCCATGCACCTTCAGCAGGAGGAACCGGTGATTAGAACTTCAAGGGAAAGCCCTAGAAGGGTCCCGTGACCCTCCCTCCCTTTACCAAGAAGGAATATTAATAACCTAATTACTGTGACCTACCTATCAGCTGAACAGTTCTAATTGCTACCATAACAGCAGTTACAGCCTTCTGCGGGTCACCATAGCCACTCAACCTCATGATGATCACGGTTAAACCAAGCCCAGAGAAAACACTTATCCGCCATCTCTGTACATCCTAATTAATTCTTGACCCAAAATTACTTATTTTAGAATTTACCAAGCATAGCCAAAAGCTTACATTGTTCACAGCACCAGCTGTGGTGTGATGGCGGCTTAAGTCTGTAATGCCAGTACTTAGGAGGTTGAGGTGGAGAATTGTGAACAGTTTGAGGTCAGGCTGGACTGTAGAGAGTAAGACCCCATGGAGGGGGTTGAAAGAGAAATGTCCATTATAGGCTCATGCATTTGGGTTGACAGCGCTGTTTGGGGAGGTCATGGAACCTTTAGAAGGAAGAACCGGAAGGATGTCACTAGGGAGTGAGCTCTGAGAGTTCTTAGCTGCTCTCCACTTTCAGCTCCTTCTCTTGGATTCACACTTGCCTTCGAAGATGTGATCTCTCAGCTGCCAGTTCCTGCTGCCCTGCCTTCCTCACCATGATGGACACTTATCCATCTAGGAATCCTGAACCCAAATAAATTCTTTCATAAAGTTGCTGTGGGTCCTGGTGTTTTATCTCTGCCACAGAGAAGCAGTGACTACATCCTGTTGTTGTGAGAGGCTGCTTGTTGGTTCCCAGAGGCTCAGCCCCAAAATAATCACACAGAAACTATATTATTTAAATGACTGCTTCGTCCATTAACTCTAGCTCCTTATTGGCCAACTCATATATATAAATTTATCCCATCTTCATTAATCTGTGCATCGCCATGTGGCAGTGGCTTACCGGGTAAAGTTCCAGCATCTGTCTCCAGTGGGGCTACATGGCTTCTCCTTAACTCTGCCTTCTCTCTCCCAGCATTCAGTTTAGTTTTTCCCCACCTAGCTCTGTTCTACCCTATCAGACCAAGCCAGTTTTATTAACCAATGGTATTCACAGCATACAATGGTGAATCCCACATCGTTCTGTCTTAAACAAAAAGAAGAAAATAAAGCAAAACAACAACAAAAAACATTTAAGCAGGGCATTATGAAAGCAAAACCGAGGCAATGAAGCTGTGAAGTAAACAGAAAGCCCTGACATCTTCTTCTTAAGAGCAGACCAGCACTGCTGTTTCCAAACGGACAGACTCCGGTGTCCCTACATTGTCTTCTCACAGCTGCTCAGCCTCTTAATAGCCCAATCCCTGTTGTTTTTTTTTTTTAATAGACAGAGTCTCTTCTATCCCAGTTTGGCCTTGACACCGAGGATGACCCAGAACTCCCAACCTCCTGCTTCTGCCTCCCAAGTGTTTGGATTATAGGCCTGCACCACTGCTCCTGGTGTATGTAGAGCTGGGGATAAATGAGTCCATGGCTTCTTGTTTGCTAGGCAAGTACTCCACCAACCGAGCTGTATCTCCACCCCTAACAGACTTAAGAACAGACTTCTTAAGCTTTTCTGCTCATGATCTCGTTCACTCAAGAGAGGTTCTTTTTTTGTAAGAGAAGATAGTTTATTCCAGAGCCAAATATAAATGAACATGACCCGGGAACACTGATCTGGGTTACCCCAAATTCCATGTTCCGATATGGCAACTGTTTGATGAACTTATTTTATAGGAACCGACAAAGTCATAAAACACTTTCCAGACACACTAGCAGAAACATCAGGTAGGTGGGACATAGCAAATGGGGAGGGTACAACTCTGCTATAGGCCTCAGATGCTGTCTGTTATTTAGCTGGAAGAGTCTGGGTTCTGTACAATGATCTGATGACTCTGTGAAGCCTGCTTATGTGGCTATTCATTAATAATCTTTTAGGAAACTCGGGTGATGAGACTGGCCTGTGAGATCACTCATCCTCCCACAGTTGGGAAAACTGTTCAGGTTCTTCATCCTTTAAGCTGCTGGCCATGAAGGAGAGACCAGCGCCAGTGTCCTTATGCCTGCTGATGTCTAGTCATCTGCCCACTAAGCATCTCAGTGACTGGGAATGTCGAGCTGTATATGTGATGCCAATTCCAAGCCTCAGTATCCTCTGCAGGTAGATTTGGGGCACGAACTCTCTTGAGGTTACCACATCTATGCATTTTATTCTGCTGAATTTATTTCCCCAAATGCCAGGCTCCCCCAGTTATGGGGTTCCCATTCCTGAGCACCTACCAAAGACAAAAATCTTCCCCACTTGTGACCAGAGGTCCCCTACAGTATATTCAGCCTGAATACTTGATACCTCAGTTGGGACTGGATGGACAGGACACCTGTGCAGAAGATATACTTTCTCCCTGTGCTGGCATCAAAATGCGGGGTGTCTCCATTCAATCGTTTGTTTGTTCATTCATTGACTTTGAGAACAGCTGGGCACCCTAGGACTAGGGGGAACTAAGTCAGATAAAAATGGCCAGAACAGCTCCAGGAGGGACTTAACTGCTGCCAAGGGGTGCCAAAGAGGAAGGGATCCAGGGTGGGGAGACACAGCAGATGAGAGACTGAGAGCCAGAGGAGCTACTCCAGGGCTGCCTGCCACCCACTCAACTGCCCATGAGAGAAGATTCAAGGAGGGCTGCAGGAGGGAGGACCACTGACTGCTGGGGTAACACTCTGCTTTGCATGGGAATGGTACTGGCTCTCTCTTTCATCTGAGCCTTCCTTGGGACAGGGGCCTGCCTGGAAGAGGTCTGTGCAGTGATATGGCTCAGCCAGCAAGAGGAATATCGTCCTGCCCATAAAAACTCCAGAAGCAAGATTAGCAGACTGCAGACAGGGGTTCTTCCACTCTAGGTGCAAGGATTCAATCCAGCACCCTCTGATTGTGGAAGAAACCTAGGGACTTTCTGACCCCACTAACCTTGTCAGGCAGGGTGGGCCAAACTGACAAGCGGGCTCAGAGCTGACTAAGGCTGAGTCAATCAAGTCCTCAGGGCTAGGACCAGAGCCTGCTATGATCTGCAGATGAATGGACAGCCAACTTTCAGCCATCCTCGTGAGATTACATTCTATCCAGGAAAGTCAAGGGACTGGAGAGGAAGAAGTGGTACAGGTTACATCCTGTCTTAGTCAATGTTTTATTGCTGTGAAGAGACACCATGATCGTGGCAACTCTTATAAAGGGTTTTTTATTGGGGCTAGTTTACAGTTTCAGAGGTTTAGTCCATTATCAGCATATGGGGAGCACAGTGGCATGCAAACAGACATGGTACTAGAGAAGTAGCTAAGAGTTCTGCATCCGGATCCACAGGCAGCAGGAAGAGTGACACTGAGCCTGGTTTGGGCTTTCGACACCTCAAAGCCCCTCCCCACCTCCAGTGACACACTTCCTTCAATAAGGTTCCATCCCCTAATCCCTCTCAAGTAGTGCTACTCCCTGATATATAAGCATTCAAATACATCAGCCTATGGGGGCTTCTTATTCAAACCAGCACACAGCCCAGTGGGAGCTGCCTAGACAGAAGGACTGCTGCCCTGCACGGTGGAGGGTGAGAGCCCATGTTCCAAAGAAGAAATTCCTTGTCCTTAGACAGATTATCCTGTCCACTTGAGCTGAAGACATAGTGCCCCCAAAGTCTCCAAGGACTCCTGAAGTAGGTGAGTGTTTCTATACCTGTAGAGAGGACAGAAAGGGAATTCCACCAGAGTGAGACAGGCTCAATGGCCAGACACTCCACCCCATGACAATGCCATTGGCATAAGCCTAAATCACGCTATGGATGGCCATTGTCAGTCCATGCTGAGGAACCAGAAAGATTAACAGAACTGAGACTGGAGATGTGGCTCAGTTAGTAGAGCCACTGTTCAGCATGCACGAGGCTCTAGGTTTGGTCCCCAGCACTCATAAACCTGGTACAGCAGTACACATCTGGAGCACGAATTCTAGTTGGTCTTAATAAACCTCAGAGTCAGCTATCAGGGTGTGAAAGCTGAAGGACCAGAGAAGCAGAGCAGTCAGCCACTAGAGAGTTCTTATCTCTACCAATGCTCAGACCAAAAGGGTGATCCTGTCCTCAGACTGACGATTGCTTCAGACTGGCTGCACTGAGCTCCTGTCTCCTCCCACCTTATATTCCTCTCTTCACCCAGCCATATCACTCCTGTGTGCCTCCCTAGTGCTGGGATCACCTTTGTGTGAGCCCTGTTTCTCTTTTAGACTGGATCAATTTCATGTAGCCCAGGGTAGCCTTGAACTAACAGAGATCCATCTGCCTCTGTCTCCCGAGTGCTAGGATTAAAGGTGTGTGCCACTGCCTGGCCTCTATGGTTAGCTGGTGTGGTTACCTCAGCACTCTGATCCTTAAGCAAGATTTTTTGTTAGATATAAACAAAATATCACCACACACACACACACACACACACACACACACACACACACACCAGTAATTCTTACCCAGAAGCAGAGGCAGAAGGATTAGAAGTTCATCCTCAGCTACTCAGTGAGTTCAAGACCGCTCTGGGCTACATCAGACCCTGTTTAAAAAGATTAGCTTCTTGTGATCACTGCTCTAGAAAGGCAAACATTTCAGGCCCAGGGAGACAGACACCACCATGATCGATGGACTCAGGACTGCTTCCCAACTGCACCTGAAGGGTGGTGACAGGAGCCTTCTATCCAGGAAAGCCGTGGGGGATGGGATCTCTGCAGGGGACAGCTGTTCAAGCTGACTAGGACTCTGAACGTCCTAGTCACAAGGTCTGTGAAGTCTGAACGTAGGACGCAGGAGATAACGTCAAACAGAAGACCTTGGTTAGGAAAGGAAAATCCATGGTCTGGGTGTTACAGAAGCCAGCGTGACAGCCGAGAGGCTCTCCCATGTGACTCTGGACTGCCTTCAGGTGAAAGAGTGGACAGGAAGAGCTGAGCCACCAGTGCAATGGGATCATATTTGTGAAGGGACGGACATCACCTGGCCCATTCACTTGGCGTCTGTCATCAGTGGACCGACTGGATAAAGGGACAAACCAAAAGAAGTTCAGCACGTGAGGTCAGCCTGATGTAGTAACTCCTGGCATCATCCCCGAGATCACTGTCCTCCTTGGGGACATGGACCCCAGTGCCTGTCATAGCTCCTATAAGCTTATTGCACACACGCAGTCTCTTCCCACCTGCACAGCATTTAGGGAGCCAGCCAGACTCCTGCGACCCCATGGGTCACTGCACAGCGAGGACCCTCTAGACAGTGCTCCCGAGGCATCTAGGCCTAATGGCTGAGCCATTAGGACACTTGTGAGCTGGACACCCATAACCATGAAGACCCCTCAAAATGCCACTTGTCTTCCAGACCCAGAGGAGGGGCCTGCGCTGATAAACTGTGACTCCTTAAATACTAAGACCCTGCCATGAGCTGCACATGGTGTCAGCCAGGGGATGACGTTCTCTGCCCTCAGTTCCTCAATGGTGACATCCTGGTAGGCATTCAGATCACTGAGGAAATATGAGAAAGATGTTCTAAAATGAGGAAGACACCTCCATCCTTGGCTGCTTAGACTTGTCCTGCCCCCAGGTGAGACCCTGGAGGGGACAGAAAGCCAAGGACTCAGACATTGAGCAACAACCTGGCCACGGGACAGTTTCCATCCTGAGGACGGCAAGTATATCACCCCAAACTGTGGACTCCCCAAACCACCAAATGTCACCATGCTGTAGCCTGGACATCTGAGGACACACTCCGAGCCTCACCTTCAACTCCTGAGAAATGAGCACTTGGAGCATGTGGCCCCCACCACCACTTGACGCATCGTACGACCTGTGAGGGGACATCATATGCTCCTAAGCCCCCCCCCCCCCCGCCCCAACAGCTGGCTTCCTGGGCATCTTGGCCTCAGCCCCACCCTGGCCAATCTACCATCCAGTTTCACAACTTTTTCCATCTCCTACCACCCCTCCTCTGCCCCACCCCCAGACTGTGAAGCTCCTTCCTAGGGCCAGCCATTGCCACCACCGTCAGCTCCTTAGACTGTGCGGGAAGATCAGGTGCAAAACCCCTATTCCCACATGTGCGATCAAAAATGGAAGTGCGACTCTCAGGAAAGCAGGTGGCAGAGACTCAGCAACCCACAAGCTCCTGGGGAGAATTCTGCAGGAGGAAGGGGAGGAGGGTAGGGGAGGAGACAAGCAGTCCTGCGAGGCAAACTAAACCCACTCCTTGTGCCCTGCCACGCCCCCAGAAGCAGGACAAGGGCCCCCAGAGTCCTGCTCAGGGCTCACACTCAGCAAGTGGTCTTTACTATTTATTGATTACGAAATACTTCCTGAGTACTAGAAATAAAATATTGAAAGATGCTTGGTAAAATCAGAAGGGCTGGGGATTTCTTTCTAAAAACTGGAGCTTCAGCACTTTAGATGACAGCCAAGACAGGCTGGCTGGGCTCTGGAGCCTCTGTTTCATACCCACCTAGTGGAGTGTAAGAGATGGCCCTGCTCGCAGAGGAAGGGGAATTGAGAACCAGATCTGTCCAAACCAGTGCCGCAATGACCTCTTTCCCCGAAATCATATTCTGTCGCCTCACCCCAAGAGAGGGATGGGCTCAGCTCGGAGGAAGGAGCAGGGCGGAAGGTGCACATCCTCGGTCCAGCACTTCCTCAGCCCCCGCGGCAGCGGAGATTCCCATGAGCGCCTAGGGCTTCGGGATGCAGTCTGTCCTCTCCTTCCGGAAACAAGCGGAGCCTGCGCACAGGTCCTAGCATCAATAATTGCAGCAAAGACCTAGCCCTTCCACCCTCCCCGGGTCTGTCCTGCAAGAGAAGGCAGACAGGCTGCACCGCTGGCCAGGTGGAAAGCGGCAGGCCACGCCAGCGCTCAGTCACCACATTTTGTGAGCATTTAGGGAAGACTTCTGGGTGCCACCGGGGTCTGGGGACTGCAGCCGTGGGCGCATGGGTCGGGACTCGGATCCGAACCTCAAAGGAGGGGCTGTACTGTTAGACCAGGGGCGCAGCCGCAGGACCCTGAGTCGAGTGGCCGGGATTGTCCACCCCCAACCAGTAGGACCCGCCCACAGCCCGTGGAGCGCCCCGCCCGCCGCCCGCCCCCGCCATCCGAGCCCGGCTCCGCCGCCAGGGAATCTCCAGACTGTGGCAATCTCCAGGACCTGAGGTTTGCGGAGCTCTTCGGGGTCGCTTCGCCCGGAGGTGAGTCTACGGGGCCGGGTCTCAGATTGTTCACGCGTCACGGGAGGACCGAGCCATGACGCGGATGCGTTGGGAGAGAGCTGGCGGCCTTGGTTGCAGCGTCTGGGGTCTGGGCACTCGGTACCCGGGTGCGGAGTGGTTGGAGCCTGCGAGGCCCCCCGGCAGCGTGCTCCATTCCTCCCATCCCCCAGTCCTCCTGGAATGTTTCTGGAGATCTGGAGCAGAGAGGGGCAAAGGCCCCTGCTGAGCCCTCACTGGGTGTCCCTTTCTCAACTCCACCGATGCTGATTTGTCTGCTTGGGATCTCCAGGGACACCCTTGTAAACTAGAGCAGGAGTTGTGGGACCCTCTGACTAGGTGGATTGGTTGCCCAGCGGCAGGACCTTCCCCAGAGTGTGGAGCGGGAGCTCTTTGTCTTTGTCCGGGATTTTGCATACGGGTGCTGAGGTTCCCGCGGTTGTGCCTTGTCCCTGGCTAGCTCCGTTGACCTAAACAGGCTCATTCCCCGGCCGCCCGCCTGCCTCTAGACACCTGGCTTTCACAGGTGAGCCCTGTGAGTTTGAGGAGGAGTTCCTGGGCCCCAAGCGGCCCTGCCCAGTGGCCTGCAGATGGTAGCTGTGGACAGACTGGACACAGACTCATCGCACTGGACTGGTTTCCAATTCCAACCACTCCCCTGGTACCTCCCCTCAGCCCTTCTGGTCACGCTGAGTCCTCCTCGACCTGTTTGTGGCATGCGCCAGAGCTTCCTAGCAGACAGCTCAGGGCTCCTTCGTTCCAAAACCTCACTGTGTTTAGGAAGAAGAAAAAAAAACAAACAGGCGGCTTCTTTTCTCCCTGTATGTACTGCCTGGAAGCGAGAACAGGCCCAGCTGGGCTTGGCACTGAACTTGACCATCTGGGGTTTTTGCTACCCACTACATAATGTTAGTTAGCAAGGCTCAAGACAGGAGAGGCCAAGGGCTGGACCTGGAAGACATTACAACTTCATTTCCTACTGCATTCCCTTTCTCTGTCTTAGAGGACCTCCCCAAATCTGTAAGTCACCCCTTTTCCTCTTGGTCTCTGGAGTGCCCCTCCCACTCAACAGATGGTACCAGTGTGCTCCCCCCCGTAGGAGGCCAGTGGTACTCAAAAATAGGACAGTGAAACCCAGCAAGCTGGTCCTTTCTCCAGCTTTGTCTATCCTGTGCCACAGACTCCTGCCCAGGTGCCCAGAAAAGCCCCGTGGCCCACCTGCCTGCCTAGTGTGCTGAAGGATACAGGTTGCCCTTCTTGTTGCCCTTCTGAGACCCAGGTGGAGGAATGGAGTTGGCTTCTTCAGGAAATGGGTCCTGAGCCCCACCCCCAACCTAGTATGGGCAACGGGAGGGAATGGTGAAGCCCAGAGGCCCCCTCCAAGAGTGTTCTGCACTGCCCTGACCTCCGGTCCATTCCCTAAGCCCCCCACTTCTGTGGCATCCTGAGAATTCTTGGTTCCCCCTACTTGGCCTTGGGTGCCCCCAAGTTTGGGAAGAGGATGTCAACTGGAAGGTACCATTAGATGAATTTGGAGAAAGATTCTGCACTTGCCAAAAGGGATGTCAGATAAAAGCTCTTTCAGTAATTGGCCGCAGTAGCAGCAGGAGGGGGCCAGTTGTACTGAGATAGAGATTTGATTAGCAGCCCATGGAGCAAAGGAAAAAAATCTGGCTGCTACAGGTTTCAAAAGGAGGAGGGGCTCTAGATAACATATGGCTTATGTAAGTGTGACTATAGCACAAGGCTGGCTTTAGGCAGTGCAAACTGCTTTCTGATTGGTGCAGGGGCTAGGAAGCCTTTCCTGGATAAGGAATTGGGCTTTAACTCAGGTGGTCTCAATGGCTAGCCTCAGGGCAGCAGGGGGTTAATACTGCTTTCCTGCCCTACCTGGGGCCTGAATCCTGATCTACCAAGGGGACACATGTGGCTCACTGGGGAGGTGTGGGATGGTGCTGTCTAAGGCGGGATCCTGAGTGGGTAGCCTGTCCTTTAACCAACTAACTCTCTCTCTCTCTCTCTCTCTCTCTCTCTCTCTCTCTCTCTCTCTCTCTCTCTCTCTCTCTCTCTCATTTTAGCAGGCCTCTTTGGAGCCCTCACCAGGTGTCTGCCGCTTCCAGCATGAGGGTCTTCTTGCCTGTACTGCTGGCAGCCCTTTTGGGTGTGGAGCAAGGTATGGAGCCCTGAGACCCCAGGTCACCTTGTGTTTAAGGAGACACTTTAGCCCCTCCAGAACTACAGTCTAATGTCACTTATCGTCTCTCTCTGATCCAGGACCGAGCATGTTGTAGTTGCTAGTTGTCAGCAAAGGGTTGGGTGTCAAGCCCCGCTCCCCCCACTGGAATGGAAGCCTTCCCTGGAAGGCTTCCCCAGGGTGCAGACAGCTATCACCTACAGCGTGTCCCTTTTTGCAGCCCATTCCCTAATGTGCTTCTCCTGCACCGATCAGAAGAGCAACTTGAAATGCCTGTGGCCAACTGTATGCCCAAGCTCTGACAATTACTGTGTCACAATATCTGCTGCCGCCGGCTTTGGTGAGTACCATCCTAACCATCTCCCTGGCCTGCATCCTAACCATCATCTCTCTGGTCCGGACCAGGGATCCACAGTGCTTTCTCCATCTCCTGGTGTCCATATGTCTGTCCCCTAATCTCACTTTCCATACAGGGAATGTCAACCTTGGCTACACCCTGAATAAGGGCTGTTCCGAAATCTGCCCTCGTGAGAACATCAACGTCAACTTAGGAGTAGCATCCGTGAATAGCTACTGCTGCCAAAGCTCCTTCTGTAACATCAGCACAGCTGGCCTTGGTCTTCGCGCCAGTATCCCCATGCTGGGCCTTGGACTCCTGCTCAGCTTGCTGGCTCTGCTGCAACTGGAGCCCTGACCACCCCCGTGTGCTCCCCATATTCCCCCCAGCTCAGGAAGAAAAGCAGCCCCTTTTAGATCCCAGGGGACTCTAGGAGCCTTCAGCTCCTCCTGGGTGTGTCTGGTCCCCTTCTACACTCTCTCAGCATCAGGGATGAGCACCAAATGGACCCACATCTGCTCTGTTGAAATGGGACTGGCTACCCTTGTGTCCAGAGCCAATCCTGTGACTTCCTTTGGGGAACCAGGAAAGGGGTGAAAATCTTCCTTGGAGTCTCAGAGTCAGACACACTGATGAGGATGTCTAACCGAACGAATGTATACCTGTGTGCTCAGTGTGTCTGTGTGTGAATGAAGCCACCTGGAGTCTGGGATGGGCAAAGGGGACCTGGAAGATTCTAGAGCAGAAGGCCTCTGTCTCCACTAAAACTCCTTCCCCTGGCATTACTGTACCCAGGTTGTACCCGTTTCAGGAGTCTGCCCATGGAGGACTGCCACTCCCAATGAAGGCTCCCACCCCTAGTCCCAGTTGAGTCCCTGCCTGCCCTCTCTGCCCACACTGGCTTCCTGCTGCTATTCTAGTGCCTCAAATAAACTGTTCCCACCCATTCCTGCTCTGTCCTGGATGTCCTTACCCCTCTTCCACCTTGCAGAGTCTCCTTTCCCCTCCAGTCTGGAGGGACCTGGAGATCCCACAAGCCCACAGCTCTGCATAAGAGATCCTGAAAGACCAGCCTGGTGTGGTGATACATTCCTTTAACGCTAGCGAGGCAGAAGCAGCTATCTATGAGGCCAGCCTGGAAATAGCAAATTCCAGGAATCCAGGCCCACTTAGTGGGACGGAGAAAGGAAGGGAGAAGAAGAGGGATAAGGGAGAGAGAGCTGGAAAGTATGCTGTCGCAGGCTGCGTAAGTCCAGCTACCCATAAAGTGGACCCACACGTTATTCATCCAGGGACTTAGAGGCCCGCTGTGTACAAGTCCTTCACAAACCACAGTGGTCTGTGAAGCCACAGAAGTGTGACCAGGCTAATGATATGGTTTTTGTTTTGTTTTGTTTTTTCTCCTGATGTGGTTTGGTGTACTCCCACGCACACACCAATTTTTTTTTTTTTTTTTTGGTATTTTAAGACAGGGTCTCACTATGTTAGACTCGCTGCCCTCAGACTTGAAGTAAACCTGCCTCTGCCTCCCAAGTGTGGAGATTAAAGACGTGCACCATCACACCCGACACTGAGACTTTTTCGTTTCTGAAGCAGGATCTCACTTAAATTCTAGGTAGAGGTTACAGGCAGTTGCCACTACACCGGGCTTAATGGGGTTCACTGTTGTGGCTGCTGAGGGACAGGGGACTAATGGAGACAGACCTTGAAGCAACTTTCCTTGTGTCTGAGCTCCTAAGGAGGTGCCTATTTCTCAGATTTCCCCAAGTCTCTGGGCTGATGGGTAATACTACATTGGGGTGTGATCCACACAGTTCATGACTATGGTGATATCAGTGTCTGAGGGATACTCCCTGGGGTGGGGGTGGGATCAAGCATGGGGACTTCACAGGGGTCAGGGTGGACTTCTGAAGTCTACGAAGGCAGTAGCTTTGTCAGATCAGGATTTCCATGACCTATATACCCTGAAGGTGTCATAGGAAGGAGCTAGTCTCATCCCAAGTGGGTCTGCCCAGGCTCATCGTGAGAAAGGAAAAACTCTGAGGAAAGCAACTGTGGGGCCCCTGAGACTCGGGACGGAGGGGTACTTGTCACAGGACTATTGAAAGGCAATAGAGGAATGTGGAAGCCAAGTCTTCTGCTGGAATCTTGGGCGCCAACAGTATCCACTGTGGTGTTCATGACAGATCTAGGAAAGATTCCTAGAGACATTGACCCGTGACCCTAGCAGGTCTCAGAATTAGGAGAACCCTGGGTTAGACTCCTAGGATGTGGGAACCAGAACCGCACCAGGCTGTAGCAGGAACGCCTAACAAGCTCTGGGTTCCTCATCTTGACCTTGCTTCTCTTGTTAGGTAGGGGAGGTGCCACAAGACTCAAGCGCTGAGGTCACTTGTGGTCTGGGACTCCTAAGCCCCCTGCTCTAGTCTGCAGGGCCGCATCCTTTCAAGGCTGAAGCATGGGGCAGTGGCTGGTCTGGTCCGATTCCTCCCAGGAGAAGGGTGGTCAGAGGACCTAGAGTTCTAAGGATGACATTAGGAAAAATGAAGGCCAGGGTGGCCAGTTTCCTGATGCCCACAGCTGGTAAGAGCAGGGAGAACTGAGGGAGAGACAAGGGCCAAGTTTCACTTTCTGGAGAGGGAAAAGGCGGTGCCCCAGATTTAAGTTTCAATTTCCTGAAGTTTAGAGGCAGGAAAGTTCAGGAAGGGAGGGGAGCAGAGAAGAGGGCAGAAAAGGCCAGGTAGCGGGAAGGGAGGAGGAAAAGGAGGAGGGTGTACATGTTCCTCTCAGAGGTCTCCCCAGGCTTTGAAGAGAGGTACCAGGTGACCACCAGCCTGGCCTTGTCAGATTCAGACATCTGGTCCCAAGATAGGAATGACCCCTCCCCTGCAGCCAATCCAACACATCTCTCTGATGGCTTCTGGGCCTGTCCTGCCTCCAAGCCCTGGCCAGTGAGTAGTCAATCCGACCCTGCCAGCTGCGTCCTACCCAGCAGGTGCTTAACCTCCTCGCAGTAGTTCCAAGGGCTCCCATGGCAGAAAACTAGAGAATGGAAACTCTAGGACCCTTCTCCACCTGAGCATCACACAACAAACTGAGCACGCCCTGGCAAGGTTGAAGTGAACCGCTAGGAGAGCTTCCTTATTTGGGCTTCATCTGATGAACAAAGCCCACGCAGGGAAAGCCCGCAGCATACCAAAGTACAGCCCAACGGCGGGGGCGATGGAAAGGTCCTGTGAGGAGTTCTACACTCATGGTGGGTGACTTGGGGCCTCCTTAGCCCACGCTCATTCCTTGGGAATGTGTTCCCTGTCTAAGCTCTGTTTCTAATTCTGTGTGTCCCTGGTGTGGTCTTTAATTCGGACACACAAGAGCCTAGAGTTTACTCAGACATGCCTGCTAACACAAGTATTTTTTATATTTTCCTTTTCTTTAAAACTTTTCTTTTTTATATTTAATAAACTTTATTCTTTAAAAAAAAAAGATTGCAAACCAGGGGCTGGAAAGATGGTTCAGCAGTTAAGAGCACCAGCTGCTCTTCCAGAGGACCCAAGTTAATTCCCAGCACCGACATAGCCCCTCACAACTCAATGTCTGTAACTCCAGTTCGTGGAGATGTACCACCTGTCGTCCTTCAGGGACACTTGCATGCATGTGATACACAGACATACAGACAGACAAAACACACACATAAAGTAAATCTATAAAAGAAAAAAGTAAAGAAAAGCCCCACTCATAAAACACCAACCCAACCCAAAGTCTAACAACAAACTTGCATACAGTTAGAATTGGCATTTGAAATGGAAGCTGTGAAGCCTCACGTGAAACCTTAGCAGTATCAAACATTGTGTTCACGGTCTCAGTTAGGGTCACTATTGCTGTCATGAAACACCAGGACCAAACGCAAGATGGAGAGGAAAGAATTTATTTGACTTACATTTCTACATCACTAAAGGAAGTGAGGGCAGGAACTCAAACAGAGCCAGAACCAGGAGGCAGGAGCTGATGCAGAGGCCATGGAGGAGTGCTACTGGCTTGCTCCTGGTGGCTTGCTCAGTCTGCTTTTTAAAAATAGATTTACTATTCATTCATTCATTCATTCATTCATTCATTAGACAGTGTTCTGCCTGCATGTGTGCCTGCAGGCCAGAAGAGGGCACCAGATCTCATTACAGACAGTTGTGAGCCACCTGGTGGTTGCTCAGAATTAAATTCACGACCTTTGGAAGAGCAAGCAGTACTCTTAACCTCTGAGCCATCTCTTCAGATCCCTCAATCTGCTTTCTTATAGAATCCATGGCCACCAGCCAAGGGATGGCACCACCAACAATGGGCTGGACCCTCCCCATCAATCACTAATTAAGAAAATACCTTACAAGGCTGGAAAGATGGCTTGGCATTTAACAGCATTGATTGCTCTTTCAGAGGACCCAGGATCAATTCCTAGCACCCACATGGCAGCTCACAACTGTGATTCCAGTTCCAGGGGACCTGACACCCACAGCCAAGCACCAATGCATAGAAAAAAAATAAATTAAAAAAATAAAATGCCTCACAAGCTTGCCTACAGCCCAATCTTATGGAGGCATTTTCTTAATTGAGGTTCCTCCTCTCAGACTTAGCCTTAGACAAGGTGACATAAAACTATCCAGCACATACCCTTACCCGCTTTTCTTTATCTCTTTCGCGCCTCCTTCCCCTCCCTACCCTCTTCTGTTTGAGATACCGGCCAAAGCTCAAGCTCGTGTTCCCTGACACTGTGGACTTTTGTCCTGTTTCCCTGTCCGCCATGCCTAATTTTAAAGGCATTAACAGCACGTAAGTTTGCAACTAGTGCCTCAACAAGCCAAGTTCGGTCACCCATTCTCAAAAAGACAATCTAAGAGAGTCAGTGTAGCCACATTGGGAAGAGGGACAAAGAGATCCGGTGGTCAGACCTCCCTAAATCCATCTTTGGGGTCTTACCATAGGGGTAAGGTTTAAACAGAAGACACGATATACAGAAGTGAGCAGCAGGTCCAGCCAAGATGTGGGGGCCCTCAGGAGCTGTCCAGCCAAGATGTGGGGGCCCTCAGGAGCTGCCCAGCCAAGATGTGGGGGCCCTCAGGAGCTGTCCAGCCAAGATGTGGGGGCCCTCAGGAGCTGCCCAGCCAAGATGTGGGGGCCCTCAGGAGCTGCCCAGCCAAGATGTGGGGGCCCTCAGGAGCTGCCCAGCCAAGATGTGGGGACCTCCACCATGGCCTCAGCTCCAAGTCTGTGGAGCTGTAAATCTTTCTCCAGGGGACAAGTTCTTCCTTCTGTTCCTTCTAGGGCTTTGTTCTCCCAGCAGGAAGTTTCGGAGGAAATTCCAATGTCTTCGGATCCTTTGTTTAAGTAGTCTGCTAGCGTCAGAGAGGAGCACAAATGTCCCTATGGAATAAGTTCATTTCTCCCAGGTAGTCAGGTTCCAAAGGATTGATGTGCCAATCCAGTCAAGTCTTCCTCTCATACCTAAATTAAATTAAATTGTCCTTGAGAGCCCCCTGCTTTCCTTCCAGGTCCCGTCTCCCTTATACACACCTGCCCCAGCAATGAACTTTTAAAGTTCCCAGCCTATGGTAGCAGGCCAGGTGGCCACAAGCATCCTGGACCACTGAACCTCAGCTTCCAGAGGTCCTGGGATCCTGTCCCTTTCCTTCTCCCCCCAGACCCCACTACACACACACACACACACACACACACACACACACACACACACACACATTTTGATGCCAACTGGAAATTGCCAACCCAGAACACCCCCAGGCAGCTCCTAGGCCTCTGGTGGCTAAGGGACGTGGGGATCAGGGGCACAGTCTCTTCTGGAAGGGCGACCTGATTGCAGGCGGAGCTCTGAGCACGCCCGGAACCCTGCGCTTCTCCCTGTTTTGTACCTTGAGGACCACAGCGTCAGCCCAGACCTCTGGAGAAATCTGAAAGATGGAAAACTTGTTGGACCAAGAGCCTCAGGTATCTATCTGCCCAGCAAGTGGAAAGGTTCTGTGGGTGAGGGTTGAAGGGCAAGGAGCTGGAAGATGGGGACTCAGGTGTGGTATGTGGCTGTTGTCTCATGCGCATCTAGTGACTTTAAGCTGATGGTTAACATGAGACCCGGACGCGCCACCCGTGCCCTCTTCCCTTAACAGCTGAGGCTCCTCTTATCCCTTTAATTCATCAGCAGGAGGGGGAAGAAAGCGGACCAACCAGTCCCAGGAGGATCGCCCTGGCAGAGTGCCTCCAAACCCGGGCTCCGGGCTGGGCCGCACGCGCCCTCTACTGGCAGAAGCTTTCACAACAGAGCGCATCTCGGCTTTTCACGGCATCACGCCTTTCCCCCAGATCTGTCTGTGGAAGAATTCTCCCCGTAGCGAGCACACACTGAGGCCTATAACACTCACTAACGTGACTGACCTTCCCTGTGAACAAGAGGAGGATGCCCCCATATGAGTTCCCACGAGTCCTTGGGAGTAAAATAGCACGGAGCGATCCAGGGAAGACCTAGTTTGACCTGAGCTAGGCTTTGAATCTCAGCAGGATTCTGGGATGTTGTCCTGGGGCATCCACCCCCCACCTTCCTGCTCAGACTCTGGGTCCTACATAGGACTGACCATGGACAGGGTTCCATAGGCAGCAGACAGACCGCAAGAGGCATGGGAGAGAGAAGAAACAGTGAATTGAGGGGGGGAGGGGGAGCCCAGAAGCTAACTTTCGGTTTCTTTGACATTTGGAAGAAGGAGGGTGAAGAGGGACCCAGAATTTGAGTTTCGATTTCCTGAGCTTTAAAGGCAGGAGGGGCCTGAGATGACCTTCAGAGGGTGGAGGAATAAGGGAGGAGGAGAAGGGGGTGGGGAAGAGCTAATTAGTAACAGAACCATTTAGGACTCTCTGGGGTCAAGTATTGCCTGTGGGTCCTCCATGATATTCCCAGCCCCCTCCCCCCCAGGCTGGAAATGGCACACCGGGCCAGAGGCTGAAAGGTACCCACAGAGGGGTCTGGTTCCCACCTCACAGTCAGGTGCTGAGTTCTGGGCAGTATGGTGGGGTTCCTGGCCCCCACTGGAGCCTCTGTCCTTCCTTCTTACAGATGTGGCAGACCTACCTAGGGTTTAAAGTCCCTGTCTCCTACATCACCTTTACCTACACAGCAACATTCCCCTCGTTCAGCACCCCTATCCATTAGGGCCTGGTCAGCAATCTTCAGAGACTTGGGGTGGGGGAACAATTACTCAGGTGTGTGAGAGGGGGCAGTCCTACATCATGTCAAAGAAGATCAAGAAAATTCCTTCTTTATTACCCTGTTCCCTGGGCCGGAGGGAGGGTGGAGAGTCTGGACTTTGGAAGAATAAAGCTCACAGAAACTTCACTTACTGTTCTTTTGCTTGTTTTTGATTTCTCTTTTTGTGCTTCTTGTGGGGCTATTTTTGTATGTTTGATTTTTGTTTATTTTGTTACTATTTTGATTGTTTTTTAAAGAGAGAAAAAACGGACATAAAATTGGGTGTGTAGGGAGGTGGGGAGGATCTGGAAAGAATTAGGGGAAGGAAAACACGATCAAAATAAGATGTATGAAAAATTTTTTCAGTTCAAAAAAAGCTATTGTATACTGGGCAGTGGTGGCACATGCCTTTAATCCCAACATTCAGGAGCAGAGGCAGGCCAATTTCTGTGAGTTCGAGGCCAGCCCTGTCTACGAGAGCTAGTTCCAGGACAGGCTCCAAAGCTACAAAGAAACCCTGTCTCGAAAAACAAAAGAAAGCCATTGTAAAATGGAATTTCTCAGGGGTGGGGTACATTCAGAAAACCACTGTTTCACACAGTACACAAGCCCTTGAGGCAGGGTACAGTCTGACTTAATGAAGTGTGCTGCACAGCAGCTAAGAGGTGGAAAAAATATATATATCTGGCTCCTCTGTAGCCACAGTAAAAGAAGTGGGCAGCCGCATTCCTGCCTGTGACCTCAGGAGGACAATCTCTGGGGTTAGGCAGCTCTGTAGGGCTCTAGCGAGGAGCTCAGAAGGATGTCTGTAGTGGTTTTCCAGTTGATTTAGGGATGGGCAGTTGGACTGAGGCTCTAGGAATCTTAGAATCTCAGTTTCTCAATGTTTGGGGTCAGCCTTTCCAGCTGGGCTCACTCCCGGCAGGGAGGGGTGTGGCTTTGGGAAGACTGGGTGTAGAGGGCAAACTTAGCCTGAAGTGTTTGCCGCTGGGATTCCAGCAGGCTCCACCAGCTTCTTTTGGGAAGAACAAGGGCTTGTCAAAGTCAGGGAGCCTGTACCTAGTGGACCTAGTGGCCGGGTAGCTTATGGGTTTCTAAAGGATCACCAGGCCCTCTTTGGTCCTGGCCACTCCTGTCTCATTAGTCACTGCTCTTGCTCAGCCTGTGTCCTTCTAGTCTACCCCTGTACTGGCTCTTTAGGGTCAGGCTCTGGCTTTGTTATGATTTCTGTTGCTATGAAGAGGCACCATGACCACGGTGTATTATTGTGATTATTGTTACTATTATTTCCTTCTTATTAAGGAAAAACATCTAATTGGGATGGTTTATGTTTTCAGAGGTTTAGTCCGTTATCATCACGGTGCAACATAGTGGCATGCAGGTAGACATGGCGCTGGGGATGGAGCTGAGACTCCTACATCTTGACTTGCAGGTAATAGGAAGTGGCCTGTGTCACTGGACACGGCTTGAGCATACATCAGACCTCAAAGCCCACCTCCACAGTGACGAACTTCTCCAACAAACCCACACCTCCTAACCCAACTCCATTGGGAAGTCATTTTCTTTTAAATTACCACTCCCTGACCCCCAAAGGACTGTAGCTATATCATAATGCAAAAATGCATTTAGTCCAACTTCAAAAGTCCCCATTGTAGTTTGAATTTTCTTTGGGCCACCAATCAGCTCCCAAATAAAGACACAGAGACTTATTATTAATTAGCTTAGCTTTGTCCCACTAGCTCTTTGAACTTAATTTTTAAAAAAGATTTATTTGTTATGTATACAGTGTTCTGCCTGCATGTATGCCTCCAAGGCAGAAAAGGGCACAGGTCCCATTACCGATGGCTGTGAGTCACCGCATGGGTGCTGGGGATTGAACTCAGGACCTCTGGGAGAGCAGCCAATGCTCTTAACCTCTGAGCCACCTTGCCAGTCCTCTTTTAACTTAATTTAACCTGTTGCTATACATCTACGTTTTGTCTCAGGACTTTTGACCTTTCTTTTGTTCTGTATGTTATACTTTCCTGCTTCCTCCATGTCTGGCTGGCCGGCCCCTGGCATCTCCTTTTCTTTCTTCCCTGAGCCTAAATTCCTCCTCCTACTTACTCTCCCTGCCCAGAAGTCCTGCCTATACCTCTTCCCTTGCGATTGGCCATTCAGCTTTTTATTAGACCAATCAGGTACCTTAGGTAGGTAAAGTAAAACAGCAACACATTTTTACATAGTTAAGCAAATGTAATACATCTTTACAGAGTTAAACAAATGCAATACATCTTCACATAGTTAAACAAATATTCCGCAATGCCCCATAGTCTATCACAGTCTCAACAATGTTTTAAAATCCAAAGTTCAAAGTCTTTTTGCATCTCTTAACTGTAATCTTCTATAAAATCAAAGTCAAAAAACAGACCACATACTTCCAATATATAAAGGCACAAGATATACATTACTGTTTCAAAACAGGGAAGGGAGCATAGTGAGGAAATACTGAACCAAACAATACCAAAAAACAGTTGGTAAACTCCAAACTCTGCATCTCTACTTCTGATGTCAAAACACTTTTCAGATCTTTAACTCCTTTCAGCTTTGTTAACTGAAACACACTTCTTCTTCTTGGACTGGTTCCACTCCCTGTTAGCAGCTCTCCTCAACAGGTATCCCAGGGCTCTGGCATCTCCAAAATCTTGGGTTCTCAGGGCAATCCAGATTTCACCTTCACAACTTCACACCTGTCCTTTCTAGGCCTCCATTTAGGGTGGCATGCAGGCAGACAAAGTACTGGAGCTGAGAGTCTTGATACACAGGCAACAGGAAGTGGTCTGTCTCACTGGGCGTAGCTTGAGCATATATGAGACCTCAAAGACCACCTCCACAGTAACACACTTCCTCCAACAAGGCCGCATCAAATCCTCCTAATAGTGCTACTCCCTTTGGGGACCATTTTCTTTCAAACCACCACAGGCTCCCTCCAAGTTGCTGCATAAGAGAGACAGTAGACACCTACAGCAAGAGGACATAGCCCTTGAGCAGTGATATTCCAAGTACTGCTGCTACAGCCTCGGGCCCTGGGGAGGAGTTCTTGTTTTGTGGTGAATCAGAATTAGACATTCCAGGATTAGGAGCTGAGCATGCCACAGCTCTCCAAGCAGGGGACCTTGGGTAGGATGGGCCGTGTCTTAGTTAGGGGTTTTATGGCTGTGAAGAGACACCTAGAACACAGCAACTCTTACAAAGGAAAACATGCTATTGGAGTGGTTTGCTTACAGTTTCAGAGGTTCAGCCCATTATCGTCACGATGGGGTGCTGACGGCATGCAGGCAGCTGTGGTGCTGGAGTAACTGCAAGTCCTGCATCTTGCAGGCAACAGGAAGTTAACTGACACACTTAGTGATGTCCTGATCATAGGCAATCTCAAAGCCTGCCTGTTGTAATTTAGAAAAAATGGCACAAGAGAGAAAGACGCCTTGTGACAAAGCTCAGGTGGAGGGGTTGTTTGTTTGTTTTTTAATGGGGGGGGGAATGAATGGAAAAAGAGGGGAGGGGAGAAGGGAGACCAGTCTCTGAGGACAGGAGTAGTAGGAGAGAAGAGATGAGAGAGAGAGAGACAGAGACAGAGAGGGACAGACAGACAGATGGAGACAGAGACCCTTTTAAAAGGGAACATAGTGAATGCGCACAGGTCAGGTGCTCTTAGTGGCTACAGCTGAGGACATATACCCCAAAGTCAGGCCAGTACAGGTGCCTGAATACACCGCCCCCACAGTAACACACTTCTTTCAACAAGACCATATCCACTCCAACAAGGCCACACTTTCTAATAGTGCCGTCCCCTATAAATTATGGGGACCAGGTACATTTAGACTACCACAGGAGGGAACAAAGATCTATGTTTGTCCCTGCTATGACAGGAAAAGTATTGACAGGCTGGTGACATGCGGTTCATGAACAAATTCACCAAGGCAAAAAGGAAGAAGTAAAGGGTGTATTAGAGACCCTGGCACAGGCGCCGTAGGCTGAATGGTGAAGAGACAACGCTGTGCAAAGGCATTCCAGGGGCTGCTTCTGCAGGGTATAGAATTCTGCTCAAGCAGTCGGGTGGTATCTGAATGTCACCATGCCCTGGTTGTGCTGGCCCTTTAGGGATAGACAGGTATGGAGCTCACATCTGGTCTTGCTAAGGAGTGAGGACCGTCTCCTCTCAGGACTGCAGATGTAGCTTATTAGGGTGCCGCCCTTCTGAGAGTCTGAGTTACTCACTGAAGAGTGGATTTCCTTACAGTGGTGTTGGGAAGCCCTGAGACAGACCACAGCAAGGCTTGCTCAGGGAAACTCTAACAGGGCCCCAGACCTAAGCACCCTTACACTGATTCCATGATGACCATACCATTCAGGCTGTAAAGAGATATAGACAGCCCCGCCTGCCAAAACTAAAACAGAGACCTAACTTGTCAAAGTCCATACTTCTGTGAAAGTCCTTAAGCTGGGTTTTTGGCTTCTGTAGGTCCACTTCTGGCTAACTGATCTTATTAACTGAAGTGTGTCAACCCAGAACATCTTAAAAGCTTATCCTGAGGAAGACTCAATACTACACTGGGATCCTGAACACTCAGCATAGTTGCTGGCTGGTTAATAAAGACTTTTGATTGGCTTAAACTATGTCCTAGCAGTCTTCTCTGGTGAATACCCCACAATGTAACTTTGTCCGGCCCTGCTTGAAGATACAATGTATTTGCCAAAGTTCTCTAGAGGAACAGAGCTGATGACGTGAACATACTTATGCAGTTTATTAGAGTAGCCTGCAGCCTGTGGCTTGGCTAGTTCAACAGTGGCTGTCTCCCAAGGGAAAGTCCAAGAAGCTGGTAGTTTCCAGTCTATCAAGAAATCCTCCCACGTATTCCCAGCTCCATGGGTTTTGGTTGATTTCAGATGTAGTCAAGTTGACAACCAAGACCAGCTATCATAGTCCTGAACCTAGACTCCTTGGATCTGAGGAACACCAGCACTGGTCCATCACCATCATTATTTCAAGGATCTGAACCCACTCCAAATGATGACAGCGATCTCTGCTGCCAAGGCTGCCTCTGGACCAGAAGTCATCACGTGGGACATGACAACAATAACTTCCTTCCAGTGAGGCAACACAAAAGAATAGGGACAACTATGGGGACTTGGCGAAGGAAAGGAGCCCCAACCCAGGAGTCAGGTTGAAGCCTCTCACCAACTGGGAAGCAAGAGCTCTGCAGTTAAAAGCACTGGGTGCCCTCGCAGAGGACCTGGGTTCAGGACCCAGCGCCCACATGGCAACTCACAGATAACTCTGTCATTCCATTTTCAGGTGATCCAATGGCCTCTTCTGACCTCCTCAGACACCCCCAGGCATGCACAGGGTGTATATACATACAAGCAGACAAACATTTGAACCCAAAAGCATGTGTACCAGAGAAGTGTGGTGTGTGTGTGTGTGTGTGCGCGCGCGTGCGCGCTAAGGCAGGACTTCACAGACACATAGATGACTCTACTTCTTGAAGAACTCTGACACATTCCCTTGTTTTGATTGGATAGGCCGCACTCAACTGCATGACAGCATTTATTTGTTTGTTTGTTTATTTACTTGATTGTTCAAGATAGGGTTTCTCCATGTAGCATTAGAGCCTGTCCTGGAACTAGCGCTGTAGACCAGGCTGGCTTCAAACTCACAGAGCTTCGCCTGCCTCTGCTTCCTGAGTGCTGGAGTTAAAGGCGTGTGGAGTGGTTGGATCACATCTTTAATCACAGTATTCAAGTAACTGAGGCAGGCTGATCTCTTTGAGATTGAAGCCAACCTGGTCTACTAGTGAGTTCCTGTCACAAAACAAAACACACAAACAAAAAAAACAAACAAAAAAAAAACAAAAAAAAAACCTCACAAATAAATGACTCCCTCAGAAGCATCACAGTTTTTTGTTTGTTTATTTGTTTGTTTTTGTTTTAAGTGCACAGTTCACACTTCTAAAACACACAGAATGGCCAGGGAGGTATTACACATCTATAACCCTAACACTTCAGAGGACTGCAACAGAAGCAAGGCCCAATATGGAAGATCATTCCAGAATCCTTATTCAAGTTTCAAGTCCCAACCAACACCTGGGCCACATTCCTGGATCTATACTTGTCCAGGGCAGGAGGTTGCAAGGATAAGGGCTTCCCTGGTTGGGTAATAACTCTACCTTAGAATATCTTCACCTTGACAAAATCTCAGATCTTCAGGACCTTCCAGGGTGTGGAGTAATTAATGTTCATAGCACCCAAATATCCAGGGTGCTGCCCATATTCCATAAGGACCCCATGGCGTTGACCATATGGGCTCTGGTCATCTCTGGGGCAGTGACCCCCAAAGGACAAAAGGAAAGAGCAATGATGGATTACTGGTCGTCCCTTCCCAGTGGTGACATCCAGTATGGACTGGGACCCCAGGAGAGGCAGGGTGAGAAACTAGTTGCTCTGAGTCAGGCCATGAGCCCCTGCAGTAAATGGTGTTCAGCTCTGGATTTAAAGAGCTGAGCGGGGGGGGGGGGAGGGGATGGCTCAGTGGTTAAGAGTCATTGCCTGCTCTTCCAAAGGTCCTGAGTTCAATTCCCAGCAACCACATGGTGGCTCACAACCATCTGGAATGAGGTCTGGTGCCCTCTTCTGGCCTGTAGACATACACACAGACAGAATATTGTATACATAATAAATAAATAAATATATTTTTAAAAAAGAATATGAGCCAGGTGGTAGCGGCTCACACCTTTAATCCCAGCACTCAGGGAGGCAGAGACAAGTGGATCTCTGTGAATTCCAGGCCAGCCTGGTCTACAGTATGAGTTCCAGGACAGGCTCTAAAACTACGGAGAGGGGCTGTAGAGATGGCTCAAAGGTTCTCCCAGAAATCCTGAGTTCAATTCCCAGCAACCACATAGTGGATCACAATTATCTGTAATGAGATCTGGCGCCCTCTTCTGGCATGTAGGTGGAGCACTGTATACATAATAAATTTTTTAAAAAAAAGAATCTGGCAGGGCAAGACCTATCCACCATTGAGGGCTCGCCTCCTTGGCTGATCCCTTCCCCCAACACAATCAAGGGCTCTTGGGAAATGGAGGAACCCTCTCTCTGTCCCCAGTATCAGCTCTGAGGGAAGGCCCACCCAAACCAAGGGATACACCTCTCCAGTCTGGGTAACATAAGATAGCTATGGGGCTGGCTGAAAGGACAGAGATGTGGGTCAGCAGTCAGGCCTCAGTGGACCCAAGCAAAAGAAAAGTGAAGTTCTTGGCTAGGAAGACAAAGGGTTTATTGAACTCAACTTTCAGCAGCATGTAGGGGAAACCCACAGGCGCCCAGAGATTCATGTGTAAACAGCGTGGGCACAATACCTTGGAATCCTTCCCCTTCCCGGTACTGTCCACATGCCTCCGGAACCGAGAAGAGCAAGCCACAGCAGAACGGCATTCTGAAGGACGTGGTGATGGGGGCTATAAGGTTGAAGCAGAGTGGCCCACACCCTAACCCCACTTCAGAGTTTTTATAACTCATAATTCATCATGAGAGGGCTCCAGGAAGGAGTGATTACACACGGGGATAGGAAGATGAGGGCCGGAGTGGCAGGAAGGACCATCACAACCAGGCCTGCAGGAGGACGGACCCCAGGCTAAACAGAAGCACCCCTGCCAGGGTCCAGATGCTGCCCCCAGTGGCACCTGCCGCATTGCAGAGGTCTGTGTTACAGCAGGAAATCTTGGAGTTGACGGGGATGCCCAGGCCTTCCAGAATTCCAGGAATCTCCTTATCGGGGCAGGTGGGATAGCAGAACTTGTTTATTAATGTCACTTTGTAAGATTCTGTAAGACATCAGGGAGTGACCTTACAGGGTATGCAGGAACAACTCAGCACCCCAAAGTCTGGGGCGCTTGCCACCAGGTCTGGATGGCCCAGCCTTGCCTCTAAGGCACATTGAAGTTGGACATGGTGGCTCACACTTATAATCCCAGAACTTGGAAAACTAAGGCAGGAGGATTATTATGAGTTCAGATCCATCCCAGGCTACATGGCAAGTTCTAGAGCAATCATGAGGCTGGAATTTCAATCATCAGGACCCATGTCAAAGATAGGCGGGCATGGTAGCCTACTTGTAGTCTTAGTGCTCCTGAGGCAGACACGGGGAATCCTGAGGTAAGTTCACTGACTAGACTAGCTGAATCTGCAAGCTTGGGGTTCGGTGGGAGACCCTGCCTCAGTAAATAAAACAGTCGTCAAGGAAGATGCCCAGTGTCAACCTCTGGGCTCCACACACTTGTGCCCCTAGTGCACATGCAACCACACTTGTCTACACACAAGCACTTACACGCCATGTGCTGGGAAAACAGCTCAGTCAGTAAAGTGTTTGCCACCCGGAAGCATGAGGACCCGCGGTCCATCCTCAGCAAACATGCAAAAGCCAAGCGTGGGAGTGCCCATCTAATTTCTGTGCTGGAGAGGTGGAGCGGGAGCCACCAGCCCCACTAGCCTGGGGAGGGGGGCAAATCCCAGGTCCCACATGGTAGTTCACAACCATCCATAACGCCAGTTCCAGGGAACCCATCAAACATTCCTTTGAATGAAATGAAACAAATAAAGCTTAAAACTAGACAGTACCCGAGGAATGATACTTAAGGTTTTCTTCTGTCCTCGCCATATGTGCACACGTGTGTGCCCACACTCATAGGCAAACACACACACACACACACAAAAGACATGGCACAGTGCAAGAGCACCCACACGGTGGTTTAGCACAAAGGGCAGCCAGGAAGAGCTGTTCCCCAGGAAGTTGTATCTAGGAGACCTACTCCAGGAGACAGCCAGGCTGTGGGAAGGAGCAGGAAACTGGATAGCAGGTTGAGGCTACTCCTGCTTTGTCTATCTGGAGGGTAAGCCTGGAAACTGACTCTGTGGGGGATCTACTGTGTCCTAATGTCTCCCAAGTCTTTCCTTTAGCCTAAATCTTCTGATTCCTTCATTATATGCAAAGAGTCACTAAATGCCCCCAGTTCTCCAGGTCCTGATGGAGCCGATAGGGCCCTAGACATAGGGTAAGGACAGAAGCCCCACATGACTAGTACGGGTGGGGGAGGGGAAATGATGATATCCATGCATGCCATAGGGGCAGCCCTGCTTAAGAATCTACCTCCCAGCACATACCTGGACCCCAGGGCACACCCCACAGCCTGCTGCCCCTACAGGAGCCCCACTCCAACCCCAGGAGGCCCCTGCTTGGAGAGAGGGGAACTATGGCCCACAAACAACTGTAGCCCACAAGTGCTTGGAACTTTCCTCCCAAGCCCCACCCTGCTATACATCTTCATACAGGCCACTGGGAACTCACCCACAGTGGATTCCACCTCCTGAGTAACGCAGACGTTGTTAGTGTTGGGGCAGGTGGCTGGTTGGCAAGTCTCAGGTTTGGCGGCCCCCATGCACTGGTAGCAGCTCAACCCCTGAGCTGAGAAACAGGCCAATACATGAGGGTCAGGGCATGCTCTTCCTAGACTTGACCCCTGCTCTGCACCTGGCTTTGCTTCCTCACAGCTGCTGGGTTATATATAGGACAGAGCAAGGACACCCCTCCTCAGTCATCTCCACCAAAAACAGGCGTGAACCAAGAACCACAGCTCTTCAGATAGGCTGGGTATTGCTGTCACAGGCAGCCAGCCGCAGGACAGACCTGGACCCCAAGAGGTAATAGAAAAACAGTCCTCATCGCAGGAGGATTTGGGTACCTCCTGTCTGCTGAGATGGTGAGTGGATGAGGGAGTAGGTACCGGGGCATACAAGGGCCTCCTGATGGGGAAGACTGTTCTGGCCTGTTGTATAACAGGGCACTGGACTTCCCAGAAGACGGCTGCAAAGTCAGGGTTCACCATGAAACCTCCCCTTACACAGGTGTAACTGTAAGTATGGAGGTTTCTGAGGGCTCTTAAAGAAGTTCTAGCACTGGGGGCCTCATGTGGCTGGCTTAGAGGATACAACAGGGTCAAATGTAATAATGTAAGGAATGCCAAAAGTTGAAGGTGCCTAAAACTCCTTGACTTGGCAGTTGGGCCAGGAAAAGAAGCCTCTGCCAGCTTGCATACACACAGGCTGGCTGGGAAGCAAGGGCAGCAGGGTACTCTGAGGACAGGGGCCCTTGGTGGCCAGGGTTTGCTTGGGCCTCAAGAAAGAAATGAGAGAGGGATGGAGGGTGCACTTATTCTGAGGCGATGGGTCCTGAGGAGTGTGGGGCTGCAGCTCACAGACAGAGCCCCACACTCCTACTAACTGGCAGTTTAGAGGCCCAGGAAGCCACCCCAGCACATGAGAGTTCACCCACCACCAACCAACCCACACAAGGCACCCCCATGACTCCAGTACACCTCAGGCACTGGGCACACAATGAAAATGCCAGGGTACCCTCAACTCGGAGGCCCTTTTTCATCTCACCTTTCTCTGCACACAGTAGGCTCACCAGCAGGAGGAGCAAACCGGTCTTCATAGTGTGGGAACTGTTCGTCCTAGGAGAAGGGGGTACACAGACAAGACCTTGAGAGTTGGAGCCAGTTAATAGCAAACCCCCCAATCATATCCCTGGGGCTCTCACATGTCCTGGACTTGGCTCAGTCACCCAATCTTCCCCACTGGCAGCCCTCCACATGGCTTCCCTGAGGAACAGGCATCTGCGTCTCCTGTACACTCAGCTTTTCCTTCCTAATCCCCAGCTTCCACCCACAGTCTTATCCATCCTGAGGGCCTCTCCTATGCGTGCCACCCAGCAGCCCCATCCTAATTCCTTTCCTCACATCCTCTCTGTGACCAGGCTGCAGGCAAGTTGCAGTTCCAGCTAGGTGCGGGCAGAGATAAGCAACGCGGTTTATGAAATACCCTCCCTCAGCTCCTCCCAAGAGGTGTCCTAAAAAGGAAGGGTTTCCGGTAGGTACTTCCTCCAGGCTATGTTTATTGCCTAAGAATTAGCTAGGCTCCTCAGAGACCTGGGTGAGTCAGATCTGGCCAGCTCTTAGGGAGGGACCATGCTGGTACTGGAAGGCTAGGAAGAGCTGAAGAACAAGAGGAAAGTGCTCAGTGTTGTCTCTCTTTCAGAAAGCAAGGGAAGGAGGCAACTTACCCAGCCTCTTCCTGTTTCTAAATGAAAGGTATATCGTGGTTACTGTGACTCAGAGCCCCACTGTCTTCCTTACTGTAAGCAGGTAAGCAGCTGACAGGCACAGGATGCTTGGCCCTGGTGAAGAAGCCCCCAGCGGGGTCAGGCACCCACAGTGTGAGACAGGCACAGGGTGCTTGGCTCTGGTGAAGAAGCCCCCAGCGGGGTCATGTACTCACAGTGTCAGAACCCTGAGCCAAGAACTGATAACTGGGGTGGGAGAGTGTTTCATATATTTAGGTGACATCTGGGGCTTCAGGTGCCATTGGCATTTTGTGGCTAGAACCAGGCCCAAGACAGTTTTATGCAGAGGATGAATGACCTTAGCATCCCCACTACTGCCCAGTACAAAAAAAAATCCAAAAAAAAAAAAAACATGTTCATTTTCCCTGGCAATCCAGTTTGGCATGCTGCGTGTCCCTACATCTATGAGGTCCAGGTCCAAGGTGTCCCACAAAGGACCTGAGTTTCCTTGACCTTGAAGTCACCTCCATGTGACGTGGTATTCCAAGATTTAAAACTTTTCTATAATGAGCCAAGTATTGATAGCAGCTGGGGCTCAGGCCTGGCACGAGCAGCAAGCCAGAGACTGAGTTCCCTAACTTCATGGAACTTAGAGCCCAGTGAGTGGCCACACTTAGTGCCTGCAGGTGACAGAGATGAGACCAGGAAGGCTGGGCCCAGAAAGAGAGCTGAGCTGGAAGATCATCCCAAGACAACACAACAGCAAAAGAACGGGTGTACTCAGAGGCCAGAGGCCAACCAAGTCCCAAAGAGGAACCCAGAAGCAGTAAAGTGAAGCCCATTCACTGAAGAAGGCCAGTCTCCAAAGGGAAGGAAGCCAGAGGCTCAGAGAATGGTGGTAGATTCTCCCGATGGAAGATGCAGGGCAGAAATAGGAGTCTCTCTCTTTCTAGGAAGGACCATCAATTGTTTCTGGCTGGGGCCACCTGTGTTCCTCTAACTCCTGGGCCCAGGTTTGTCTAATCAACACACAGCTCTCCACCTTAACACCAAGAACAGCCCCTCCCTGTCACTCTGCAGTCTATGAGGCAAGCAGACCAGTTCACCACCCGCACCACTCCACCCCTCCGCACCCCAGAACAGTGGTAAGAGGAAGAAAGAAATCAGGAAAAGCTTTCTATGTGACACCTTGGCACACTGCCCCAGGCATCGGCTCATGCAGAACCCAAGTGCAGGCGATGCCAAGAGCAGCAGCCGGCAAGCACCTGTTCGCTTAACATATTCCATGGGAAAATGTGAGCAGACATAGGGCATCAATGACAGACCCTAGGTACCATCCCGTCCAATTTTATCTTGGTGAGCCAGTGTGTTTCTGGGGTTTAGTTACGGAGCATGGGTGAGGTCAGGTCACTGAGAGAAACACAGAAAACAGTTATTGTTTAATCCCAGCACTTGGGAGGCAGAAGCAGGTGGATCTCTGTGAGTTCGAGACCAGCCTGGTCTACAAGAGCTAGTTCCAGGACAAGCTCCAAAGCTACAGAGAAACCCTGTCTCGAAAAATCCAAAAAAAAAAAAAAGGAAAAGAAAAAAAAACAGTTATTGTTTATAAAGAGGTAGTAGGGGACCGGTCCCACGAGGGGTGGCAGTGGGTCACCTGAGGCCTCAGCAGGAGACAAACATATAGATAACGCCATGCAGAGAGAGTTTGGGTATAGAATTTATTTAGTGGGTTATGGAGGGGGAACAGAAGGGGAAGAAGAGAAGAGGAGAAAGGAAGGAAAGAGAGAGGCAGAAGCTACCTCTCCAGAAGAAGGGCAGAGAGAAGGGGGGGAGGTTGGGAGTGGGTGGAGCTTTTCTCTTATTTATTTATTTATTTATATTTATTTATTTATTATGTATACAATATTCTGTCTGTGTGTATGCCTGCAGGCCAGAAGAGGGCATCAGACCTCATTACAGATGCTTGTGAGCCACCATGTGGTTGCTGGGAATTGAACTCAGGACCTTTGGAAGAGCAGGCAATGCTCTTAACCTCTGAGCCATCTCTCCAG
Source organism: Microtus pennsylvanicus (assembly GCF_037038515.1). Taxonomy (NCBI): domain Eukaryota; kingdom Metazoa; phylum Chordata; class Mammalia; order Rodentia; family Cricetidae; genus Microtus; species Microtus pennsylvanicus. Next base: position 3,883,910 of record NC_134580.1, read on the forward strand.
CCCCAGAGCTTTTCTCTTAAAGGGACAGATTACCCAGGCGGTTGCCTCTCCACGACGTCTCATACCATCATGACACCGGTGTCATGGAGTCCCTCTTTCATGCAATCTTCCACGTCCTCTGTATTCTAATATCTTCTGAGACCCTCGTAGCTGGAGGAGAACAGGAGGGAGTAATGACCAGAACCCCAGGTGAGGGTTCTTCCTCCTTCTGCTCTGGATACCTGGAGCTCATTATCACAGACCTGTCACTGTTTTTGTTCTTCCGACTCCATTGCTGTGTGGCTACTGGGGCAAGAGGCTCAGAGATGGCAATGGGACTATCACCTTCTCTTTGGAGGAAAAGAACATAGAGCTACAGCGCCCCCACTCTTTCTCTAGCAGTCTTAAATTAGGGGTTCTTTTTCTTTTCTTTCTTAGCTTTGGTTTTTTGAGTTAGGGTTTCTCTGTATAAGATCTTGGCTGTTCTATAGTTTGCTTTGTAGACGAAGCCAAGCTGGCCTCGAACTCACAGAGGTCCACCTGCCTCTGCCTCCCAAGTGCTGGGATTAAAGGCGTGTGCCACCACCGCCCAGCTTATACTAGGGATTCTAATGAGTCCTCCATTCCACCCAGTATCTCTGCTGAGTAGCCCGCTTTCCTTAGTGGTGGACTTTGGTCCAGATGATTGACAGGCCCGTTTAGATTAGCTCTTCAGGGAAAGGACAACAGTGCGCTTCTGTAATCTTCCTTTGGGGTTCCACCCAGAGTTAGGGGTACCAGATGTGATCAGGTTTGTGTGTCAGAAGCCAGGTGTTCAGCAGAGTGGGCTACAGGAGAACACACACCCAGCCCTCCTCTTCCTGCCACCCAGCTCAGCGAGCCACCAGACTGAGTCACCCGGCACAGCTCAAACATTAACCGAGCGCATTCCTCTGTGAAGTAGCCAAAGTCACGTGCCTCCCTCAGTCACGTAGTAGCAGTTAAGTAAGGGTTCACTGTTAATTAATTGCACTTCCTCAGAATGCAATGCCCTCCACCCCACCCCGCAAAAACCAGAGACCTAAGGACGGCCACTTGTGTGACAAGAACAAAGCCACTAACTGGAGTTGTGCCACCTGCTGGCATTCAGGAATCTCTCTGAAGGAAGACTCAACTCAGTTCCTCTGTTTGTCTCAACCCCTCACCACGCCCCATCCCCCCAACTTAAAGATTAGAAGGATATTTAGCTGGAGAAGTCCCTGTAGCTGAATTCCTGCTGGCCTGGGGCCCAAGAGATAGAAACTAGCCCTAAGACCCGCTGGACAGCATCTGGCCTAGCTCCAGAATTAGCAGGAGTTCCTTTTTACAGATCCCTTTGTCACCCTATGTAAATCATGTCTGAGAGTTTCCCAAGGATACAAAGCCTATGCAAAACTTGGTTGGGAGGGAAACCCTGAAAACTGTGGTATCCCTTTTTATCGAGACTTTGTGCTTGGCATAACGGTAAATATGAAAAAAAATTAAAATGCTCTTGGATGAAGGGAAGGTGCTTCAGTCCATCAAGGCTGGAGATCCCCTGCAGCCACAAAAGGCTAAGTTCATTCTCAAAGTGTCTCTGAGCTTTCTTTAACAGACCCCTTTGAACTCACAGCCACGGTAGCCTGCCACAAACCCGCGTGAACCCACATCCTCACCGATGATAATCTGCCACAGACCCACGTGAACCCACAGCCACGCCGATAGCCTGCCACAGGCCCTGAGGATAGTCCCACTCTCATGATCAGTCCTGGATCACACCTCCCATTTCCTTGGCAATACCCTGATTTTCAAAAAATGGGAAACAGCACAGCTGCCCCTCCTTAAAATCTGAAATTCCAAATACAGGGAGGAGGGCAGAGGTGGGAGGGGTTTGTTTACATTCACTAATAGAAAGTTGTCTCCTTCAGTGATTTGGAGATTTTTATAAAACCACTTTTATTTAACCTCTCTCTCCCTCTCCGTCTCTCCCTCTCCGTCTCTCCCTCTCCTTCTCTCTATTGGTTTTTTTGAGACAGGCTTTCTCTGTGTTGCCCTGGCTATCCTGGAACTTGCTCTGTAGACCATGCTAGCATCAAACTCAGAGGTCTGCCTGTCCCTGCCTCCTGAGTGCTTGGACTAAAGACTTAACTAATTCTCTTCATTCATCGACACCGTTGCAGGATTTGGGGGTCCAAAGATCTGAACTGTACCTCTGATTCTGCGTGGAAACAAAAACTATGATCATCCAAACACAATGCCACCCTTTCCCCTAAGAGTTAATAGCCTATCACAGCCGGGAAACAGGGCAACGGGAACAGAGAGAAATGAACAAAAGCGTGCTTATGGACTAGCTGGTGCTCGCCTCAGTTCCTCCACTTCTGTGTGTATAGTTCTGGGCTCCATACCTAGGGAATGTCCCACATCTGTAGTACAGAACTTAACTCCCAGCTCTGAGAAGTGGGAACCCAGAAGTGTAGCCTAAAGCTTCCTGTGCTAAGTTTCTTTCTGTCACAGTAGAAATGAAACTAAGTGGGTAAGAGCAGCAGCTTCTGCCTTTCCTCTGCTGTGACCCTTTAATACAGTTCCTCACATTGTGGTGACTGAAAGGTTTTTACACCCCTGGGCTGACACAATAATCCAAATCAGACCAAATCAAACCAAATTAGAAAAAGCCCAGGTTTAATGGATGCCAGCATTCCTGGGTGGGCTTCAGAGTCATCAGAGAGGAGATGTGGAAGGAAGGGCCTGGAAATGACGTGTTTGTTCTCTGGGGGGCAGTTTAAACAGCCTGTGGGCTGGGATCTGAAAATGGGAAAGGGGGCAAAGGAAAAGCTATGTTTTTTGTGGTAGGACCCAGAAAGGTGGGCAGACTCAACACGCAGGGGGTTTTAAGAAACTGCGTAGATGGAGGAGTCTGTGTGAGCACAAAGCTTCTATGGGGCTAATTATGTCTCCTGTCTACTGAACATGTCTTCAGGAGAATCAGCTTAGCTGAGATATGGTTTCCTGTCCAGGACAACCCACTTGGATTAACACTCTAAGCGAAGTAATTTTATCATCTTTTGGGCAATTTAGGACATTGAGTTGAATGGGAATGGGGGGTCCTTGAGTGGAATAGAGACTTCTAGCTTCAGGCAAGTATAACTTGGAGGGAGGTGGTGGCATCTAGGGTCCCAGAGCATCAGCTACTAAAGTCATTCTAGGTTAACGGCGTCTGGAGTTTTTGTCTCGTGACCTCAACTAATGAGTTTCTCAGCCAGCAGAAGGGGGCAGGTATCAGAGAGAAGCTTTATGGCAGGTGAGTGTGAGCAAGCAGAGCATGTAACATATACCAAGAGCAGAACCCTGAGACAGGGCTGCAACTGAGGGCCCTGAACTAGATTAATAAGACTTTGCTGGGTTGAGGCATGGGCACAGGATGGTCAGTCCAGTTGTCCCCTTCGCAAGACACTTACGCTCCTTCTATCCTGGTGTCTGGACCAGAGTTTTGCACACATCGAGGCCCATAAAGCATCTAACTCTGTATAACTTCTGGGCAGTAGCGCTTGTTACGTAGCTTTACAAAAGGAGAACAATCAAAGCAAACATCAGACATGAACCGGTGCCCCTTAACATCTTGGGTAATACTGGCCCCTAGCCAGGACAGAACTGCTGATAGAATCAAGGACGTTTCTGACTTCAGGCCAAGATGGCACTGGTTGTCAAGGAGAAGAAGCAGAAGTGCGGTTTATTTGAGGTCCTGGCCTCTATCCCGGGCAGCTAGTTGTCAACTTGACACAAGGTGTAGTTACCTAGGAGTCCCGATTGAGAAATTGCCTCCATCATTTTGGCCTATGAGCGTGTCTGATGATTGATGTGGGAGACTCCAGCCACTGTGGGCTGCACTGTACCTAGGCAGGTAGGCCGAGGCCACAGAAGAAAGCTAGCTGAGCGAGTTAGGGCGAGCAAGCCAGTGTGCTTCGTTCCTCCATGACTTCTGCTTCAACAGCCTGCCTTGAGTTCCTGCTCTGACCTCCCCCAGTGGTAGATTGTGGTCTAGAAGTGTTGAAATCAAATAAACCCATTCCTCCCCAAGTCAGGGTGTTTCATCAGTGACAGAAAGTTAACCACTCAGGAACTGCCCAACCAGTTGCTTTCCCATGTTCTCATAAATGTCTCCACTGAGTCAGAGATTGAGTTCTCATAAATGTCTCCACTGAGTCAGAGATTGAGTGCAGATCTCATTCTTTGGACCAAAAGTCACATAACTGAGCAAAGGAAAGAGAATTGTTTGAAAAAAAAGAAGTAATTCTATAAAATATTTGGGCTTCCCTTAATGGATCTCAACAAAGCCTTGCTACCTCCACCTTCCTACCTTCCATATGATGCAGGGATAGCCCCCCTCCCAGGTACTTCAAATTCTCATGAGTGAGTGTGTGTGTGTGTGTGTGTGCGCACGCGCACGCGCATGCATTGATGTTAGGGAAGAGTCAATCCTGACTGGGCTGCATACCTGATAATATTTATCTAGCTACCAGGCATGAGGGCACTATGTCAGAAACAAATAATCTTGTGTGTGTGCCTTTCTACAATGTCAGAATGTATTGAATAGCAATGAATTTACAAGATAGGTAGGTGGTTTCAAAGGCAGAAATATGCCCAGATATGACCACTTGCTAATCTCAGGAGAGGCTAACACAGGTTCATTTATTCTGAGATTAATTACCAGCTACAGAGGTCAAAGGAACAGGCAGACAGAGGTACAGCATGTCCAGACAGGTAACCCAGAGGGTGACACATTAAATCTCAGGTCACACAGCAAAGAGAGACAGACAGACAGACAGATAGATAGATAGATAGATAGATAGATAGATAGATAGATAGATAGATAGATAGATTGAATGATTGATAAATAGACAGATGATAGATACATAGAACATAGATAGGTCACTAGATATGTAGAAAGATGGAAGATAGATGATAGTAGATAGATGACAGAGGATAGATAGATAGGTAAATACATGATAGAAGATAGAATAGATAGATTAGATAGATAGATAGATAGATAGATAGATAGATAGATAGATAGATATAGATAGGTAAATACATGATAGAAGATAGAATAGATAGATAGATAGATAGATAGATAGATAGATAGATAGATAGATAGATAGATAGATAGATTAGATAGATAGATAGATAGATAGATTAGATAGATAGATAGATAGATAGATAGATAGATAGATAGATAGATAGATAAATACATGATAGAAGATAGAATAGATAGATTAGATAGATAGATAGATAGATAGATAGATAGATAGATAGATAGATAGATAGATAGATAGATAGATAGGTAAATACATGATAGAAGATAGAATAGATAGATTAGATAGATAGATAGATAGATAGATAGATAGATAGATAGATAGATAGATAGATAGATAGATAGATAGATAGAGAAAGATAGATAGAAGAGAGAGAGAGAGAGAGAGAGAGAGAGAGAGAGAGAGAGAGGTTAAAATAAGAGCGGCAGGCTGCGTCCCCGGCACCCGGCTGCCCGCACAGCTAGCTTTACCCGAAATAATTACACGGAAACTGTATTCTTTTAAACACTGCCTGACCCATTAGTTTCAGTTTCTTATTGGCTAGCTTTTACATATCGATCTAACCCATTTCTATTAATCTGTGTAGCCCACGAGCTGGCTTACCAGGAATGATCTTAACCTGTGTCTGCCTGGAGTGGGAGAATCATGGCGACTCCTGATTCAGCTTCTTTCTCCCAGCATTCTCTTCTGTTTTCTCTGCCTACCTAAGGGTTGGCCTATCAAATGGGATAGAAATGGCAGTTTCTTTATTAATAAGAAATCACTCCCACATCATAGATAGATAGATAGATAGATAGATAGATAGATAGATAGATAGATAGATTTGTAGGCTACGCAATGGCTATAAAGGCCACTAGAAAGTCCAAGAGGTTCCAGAAGCCCTGAGAGGCCGAAGCTATGGCTGCTAGACTGTAGGGCAGGAGTTAATCCAGCTACAGAGGTCAAAGGGCGGACCAAAGAAACAGGCACAGCACACCCATGCAGGTAACCCAGAGGATTACAGAGCTGAAGTCATGGGACAGTCAAAAATTCACTGCCTGTAGGTGAATGCGCACCCAGTAGTCAGATGACAGGTCAATGAGGGCTGTTACCGGCACTGTGCCATCTATTTCCTTATGAGGTTGGGGTGAGGGAGTTACACCCTTTTTTTGGTATGCTCATTCTCAAAGATTTCTTGCGTCTGGTTTCCTGGATATGGATTAAAATGTAGCTGTTGTATAGAACTTAGATAAAGCTTGTCGAAAATATGTTTGTTGTTGTTTGTTTATATTTTGTTTTGGTGAATTTGAGACTGGATCTAACTGTGCAGCCCTGACTGTCCAAGAACTATGTAGACCAGGCTGCTTTTGAACTTACAGAGATCTCCCTGCCTCTGCCTTCGGGAATGCTGGGATTAAGGGTATGAGCCACCGCACCTAATCAAAAATGGGATTTTTGATTCTCGATTCTGGTAACTGTTTTTCTTCCGAAAACCCAGTTTATTTTTCCTGTTATAGACAGATCTGATCCAGTGTTATCATATTTTCTACACATGCAATAATTTACCAACATTAATTTTCCTACGACTTTGTTAATCAGCTCTGAATCACGCCCTTAAACTTCGGTAGAACTGTTTTTGAGTCTGCTCTGTAACATTGACTGCACCACGGAGGCGCATGGGAAAGGTGACATTGCTGCAGCTGACGTGTGGGAAGCTGATATCTTCATGGCTTGCCTTCAGTCTTTTAGCTAAAAGTCTGGCTTATTCAGTATAAACTATTAGCTGTTAGGGTCGGAGAGAAGCCCCAAGGAAAGATCAACAGTCACGTATGTATTAGACAAGAGCGTTTTATTAATTCCAGCATTGAGGTGGCGCTTGGTGACCCTCCCCCCAAGAAGGTGCAAGCTCCTTTTAAGCAGAGTTAGGGGAATTCTAGGGAGGAGGGATTATCTGGGAGCTGATTGGCGGGAGGTTCTAGTGGTTAGGGACCTTTCAGCAGCAGGGTAAGGAGAGTTGTCTTTAGTTATCAGGAGACTCAGCGGGGGGGGGGGGTACTGAGCCAGCAAAGGGACTTTGGGGACCTGCTGAGCCAGCAGAAGGTTGTGGAGTGCCTACTGATTGGTTGCTCCTAAAATGCGGTTTTCCTGGGGAAAACCTGGTTTATCTCTGTCCATTTTAGTGAACCAAAATGAAGGCTACTCTGTCACTCTACTAGGAGATCCTGTCTTGGCTCTGGTCCCCTACTCTCTCCCCATGATGTAGGAAGGTCTTCTGTTTTGTGTTGATTTCCTTGGTTAAATAAAGAAACTGCCTTGGCTTTTTGATAGGCCAGCTCTTAGGTGGGTGGAGTAGACAGAACAGGATTCTGGGAGAAAGAAAGCAGAGTTAGGCAGACACCATGAAGCTCCAGCCCAAGATGGACGTAGGTTAGAATCTTCCCCGTAAGCCACTACCTCATGGTGACGTACAGATTATTAGAAATGGGTTAGTTAAGATATGAGAGTTAGCCAATATGAGGCTAGAAATAATGGGCCAGGCAGTGTTTAAATGAATACAGTTTCAGTGTTATTATTTCCGGCTAAGCTAGCAGTGCGGGAGCCGGGCGGGACGAAAAGCAGGCCTGCTCACCTCATCACTAGACCCCTGCCCTCCCATTAGCAAGTATGGTACAAAACACAAAATCTTTAACCATGTTTTCATAAACACGTGCCAGTTTTTGTTCTTGTTGTTGTGTTTGTTTGCTGGAGGTGGGGTTGTCTGCATGTATATCTGTGCACCATGAGCCTGCAGTACCTATGAAGGCCAGGGTCCTGAGGCCCTGGAATTGGAGTTGCTATAATGTGGGTGGGTACGAGGAATGGAACTCCAGTCCTCTGAGGAACAGCCAATGCTCTTAACCACTGGGCCATCCCCCTTGTATTTTGGGTTTAGTTTTACCTTCCACAGATCTTCTTATGGCATGTTTTAACGTCTAGCTTTATCCTTGTCTCTATCTCTACTTTGAAATAGAGTCAGTTAGGCCAGTCTAACCTATAATACAAACTTTTCTTACCACAGATGATTTCCTTTTTATCAGAAAATGTTTCTGAGCCTCAAACTACTCGTTATCTCTTTCTTGCAGTTGCTGGTTCCTTTCTATTCAGTTCTATAAAATTCCTGATGCAGTTTATGCCTTTCTCTTACAACCTGCTTGTGTTCTGCCCTGCCTTCTACAGCCCTACACAGGGAGCCAGAGGAAGCCAGAGCAAAGGCCATTTTAAATTGTTGGAGTTAAAGTCCCTAGATTCTCATTTTTTCCCTTTTAGACCGAATGCTGGACTTGAGAGTGATGCCCAGGGTTGACTTCAGGCACTTTGGTCCCTGTTGGAGTGGTGATCATAGCAGGAAGTCCTCTCGGGTGACTTCTGGAGAGAGAGCAAAGAGGCTTAGCTATTATTTGATTTTGAGATTAAGACAATAATGGGCAGAGAATCAGAGAATGTGTGGGTACCATTAGCACTTTTGTCACCAAGAAGAAAAAGATTAGTGAGAAATAGATGTTCAAACAACATCTCAGATGGATTTACGTCTAATGAGAGAGTGACCTCTTGAACTGTTGGGAAAAGATACCATAGTCCTTACTTTTTTTCTTTTTAAGTTTTATATAATATGAAAGAGCCACTGATATCCTCATGTGCTTCAGATTTTTTTTAATTTTTTTGAAATTAAACTATAATGACATCATTTTCCCCTCCCCTAAATTTCTACAGCTCAAGGGCTTCTCTTCCCCTGCTTCTTATTCCTGTAGAACCCTGCCATTCCAGCCATGAGTGCACTTGGTCCCCTCTCATTTGCCTCTTTTTGTTCTCTGTCTTTCTCTTTCTCTTCCTCTCTCACTCTTTCCCCTTCCCTCCTCTCATTACCGTGTTTGGTTTTCTATTTTCTTGAAAGACCCCCGGTGCTGGGGAGACTCTCACTCAAGTCTCGGGATAACACGACCCCCCCCCCCAGTAACTCACGAGAGACCATCCTTGCGGCAATCACACAAAGCTTTAATTGATGAGATGAGACAGGAACATAACCCACGGGGAAGAGTTCGACCCGAGTGACCTGGAGAAGGGGTTTTTATAGGAAGAAACCACAGCCCAATAATAGGGGCAGGGAGGGTGTCACAGAAAGTCACAAGGGGACAACTCCCTGCCTCTCGAGATCACTCAAAGTCATAATCAGCTAGTTCCTAAAATCACAAGGGGGAAACTCCCTGTTTCTCAAGATTATTCTCAAGATTACAATCTAACTTTATCTTCAGCTGGTTCCTGAAACACAGTCACTGAACTGGCTAATCCTAGATTTTTTTGTTGTTGTTGTTTTTTCGAGACAGGGTTTCTCTGTGGTTTTGGAGCCCGTCCTGGAACTAGCTCTTGTAGACCAGGTTAGTCTCGAACTCACAGAGATCCGCCTGCCTCTGCTTCCCAAGTGCTGGGATTAAAGGCGTGCGTCGCCCTTCCTGCTTGGATTTTTGGCTATTTTCTTCCTGCTGGGGAGGTCTGGATTTATCCAGGTCTTTCATTCTCTCTCTGCTCTGGGCTCTTCCAGATGTCTCTGGCTGTTCTCTCCCTCATAGCTACAAAAAACACAAAAACAAAAAACCAACCCTTCTCCTCAGTCACACCATGGAGCATCCTCACTTCATACACTGTTCCCAGCTTCAGAGTTGTGTTATGAGCAGACCAGTTTGGGGTGGGACCCCAAGCGATCACTTGCTCTCTGTGTTTTGGTCAGCTGTGATTTTTCTCTGCCGGTCTCAGCCTGTGAAAAAGGGAAGTGCTTTTGATGACAGGTTCACAATACTCTGATCTTTGGGTTATGGCCATTGCTTTCTGCTCCTGTGACAAAACACCATGACCAAAAGTCACTTATAGGAGAAAGAATTTATTTGGGGTTATGGTTCCAAAGGGTTAAAATCTATAAGGGTGGGGAGATGAGCCAGCAAGCAGCAGACACGGCAGAATCTGAGCCGTTTCAACAAGAAGCAGAGAAAGCAAGTGACTTGAAACCCACACACAGTGGCTTTACTTTGTCCTTTAAGGCTCCACATCCTAAAGGTTTCATCACCTCCTTGAGGAGCCTCATCAACTGGGGGCCAAGTATTTACACACATGAGCTTATGGGGGACAAGATGCAGTCTGAAAACATGCCACTTTATACAGCACACAGTTAACCTGGAGCAGGGACACAGCCAGACTTCAACTCCTGCCTGTCGCCACAAGAAAGTGAATCCTCCCTTTCTGCCTAGAACAAAGGCCCTGGTAACAAGAATCTGTAAACAAACATTGTTCCTCACATTGTTCTGAAGGAACAACCCTGAACTCCCAGACTGTCTTTGAGGGGAGGCCAGGATCACCAGCCCCAGGGTCAAATTCATAACAGACTTCCTCCCTCTGTGTAAAGGACTCCTACGCTTCCCTCCATACTCTTCCAGAAACCTGGAGCATGGGTCCTCACTGTGGTGATTGACAAGAAGAAAGCTGTCTCACCTGGGACAACTCTCAGCCTGATACTCTCCAACCAGCTCCTTCTCCAGCTCCCTCCTTTTGCCTGCCTATTTTGAAGGCAGGGAGACATGCTGTACTGTTAAAAATAAGTTTCTGTTTCTATTTCCTGGAATTTAGCCATTCTCAACCCATGAGCCTGATTTGTTTCAGGGAACACTCAGACCCTCCCAGCCCTCTCTAGTCACCTTAATATTACCTAATCAAATAGCTACCACATGGTGATGGCTGCTGTTTGTTTTTTTTCTCCTCATATTTTTATTAATTGTTTGGGAATTTCACATTGTGCACCCTGATCACGCTCACTTTCCAGTCCTTCCAGGTTCATAACCCATCCTTGTGGCCTGTCCACCCCCAAAAAGTCTGATTTATGTTGCCCATATGCTCACTAGAGCATGGTCAAACTCCCAGTGGCCAGACCCTTAAACAAAACTGAGTCCTTCTTTTCCACCAGCACCCTTGCCAGCAGCCATCATATTAGTCACAGGAAAAATCCATCAAGAGGAAATTTCAATACTGAACATCTATGCCCCAAATACAAAGGCACCCTCATATTTGAAAGAAACACTTCTAAAGCTTAAATCATACATTAAACCCCACACACTAATAGTGGGAGACTTCAACACTCCCCTCTCACCACTGGACAGGTCAATCAGACAGAAAATGAACAGAGAAATAAGAGAACTAACTGTAGTAATGAGGTGAGCAGGGCAGCTTTTCATCCCGCCTGGCTCCTACATGGTTAGCTTTACACTCAAAATAACAACACACAAATTGTATTCATTTAAACACTGCCTGGCCCATTAGTTCCAGCCTCTTATTGGCTAATTCTCACATCTTGTTTTAACCCATATTTAGTAATCTGTGTAGCACCATGAGGTGGTGGCTTATCAGGAAAGATCCTAACCTGCCTCCGTCTTGGGTCAGATAATCATGGAGTCTGCCTGACTCTTTCTTCCTCCCAGAATTCTGTTCTGTCTACTCCGCCTATCTAAGCTGTTGTCCTATCAAAGGCCAAGGCAGTCTCTTTATTTGACCAATGAAAGTAACACATAGACAGAAGACCCACCTGCATCATTTCCCCTTTTTCTGTTTAAACAAAAAAGAAAGGCTTTCTCTTTAACATAGTAAAATTACATATAACAAAACAGTTATCAAGCAAGAATTACAGTTACAATATTTATATTTTATCTTTTATCATAACTAAGGAAAACTACAACTATCTATCCATTCTTCAACTCTATCAAAGACTCCAGAAGGATATACTATTACCTAAGTAAACAAGAAATAAGCAACTTCCAAAACTCTAGAAATGACAGAGACATCTCGCTGCCTGGAGAGTCACCCAAAGTTCCTCTGTACTGTTGGGCCATCCATCTTTGGCCTACAGGACCATAGTATCCAGCAGACATTTCCATGAAGCAGGAAATTTCAAAGGCAGTTCAGTCACGATCTGCTGTGTCCTGCAGAATGTCTCGCAGAATCTTTCATGAATCAGGAACCCCGAAAGATCATTTCACCTTCAGGCAAAGTTCTTATGCAATAGTCCAGGCAAGAGCAGTTTCTTGCCCAAATGGCTATGAAACTCCATAAGGAGCCACTTCAATGCCCTTCTTCCTCTTGAAGTAGATTGTTGCTGCCAGGAGCAGACGTGTCTCATTGTCATGAAAAGTCCTAAGTTATTAAAACATTTAAAATGCCATATTCTATAGTTTTTGAAAGATATGAAGAATGCCTATCTGAAATATATCTATGCACATCTAGAAAATCTAACTAACATGACTATAAGCTTGACTATTATTGATGATTATCCATTAACAACCTATATTTCCTAATTATACATTACATTTTTAAATGGACTATACAATTACAGTACCTTAATCAAGGTCAGAAATATACATATAACAAAATTGACCTTAAAATCCATACCAAGGCAAATGATTCATATCTATATCATACCCCCTTTAAATGTAAAAGAACATTTATAAACAATATTTGGGAATATGGACATAGTTATTTCTCTCCAAACTTCTTCCTGCTGTATAGGGGTGCTGTTAATTAGGTCTTTCATGGTATAACCTATGTGCTAGGTTCATCTCAGTTGGCAGTTGAGTGAAGTAATTTTCTGAAGGTGTTCACAGTAACTTTCAGGAGGGCATGGCCTATCATACCATATTGGGATAAAAGCAATCCACAGGGTCTCATCTTCTGTGAAAATAAAAGATGAACTTTTCCAAAGTATCATAACCTTAGATCCAAATTTTGAAGTCAAGGTATTTTCAAAATATCTATCTTGGATTAGTTCAGCAGCATTTATAAACAAATATATTTTAGCAGCTGTTGCTCCTTCCTCAGCATTCAAACAATTCAAAGAGAGCATAATAGCATACAGTATCAAGATTCTCTGTGTATTTTCCATCTTTGTGCGGCTTTATTTTAACCTCTATTTCATTTATTTTTACTTTTATTTTTTGATACAGGTTCTCTGTATATCTTTGTCCTGGAATAACTCTGTAGACCAGGCTGTCCTTGAACTCACAGAGGTCCCTCTGTCTCTGCCTCCCAGCATTGGGATTAAAGGTGTGTGCTACCACACCTTGAAGTCACAGAGGTCAATCTACCTCTGCCCCTTGAAGTCTCAGAGGTCAATTTACCTCTGCCTCCTAAGTGTTGGGATTAAAGCTGTGTACCACCACACCCAAACTACTCTTTCTTTTTTTTTATTTTTAAGGACTTTTACCTTTAGCCTGCATATATTTTTTAACACACTGTTGATGGAGGAAGGTCATTGGCTAATAAAGGAACTGCCTTGGCCCATTTTATTGGTTAGAACATAGGTAGGAGGAGTGAACAGAACAGAACGCTGGGAGGAAGAGGAAGTGAGCTCAGACTCCACGGCTCTCCTCTCGGGAGCAGACGCCTCAGAAAGACGCCATGCTCCCCGCTCCAGGGAAGATGAAGCTCCAACCCAGGATGGACTTAGGCTAGAATCTTCCCGGTAAGTGCACCTAGCTGTGCTACATAGAATATTAGAAATGGGCTAGTCCAGGTGCGAGAGTTAGCCTAGAAGAGGCTAGATAGAAATGGGCCAAGCAGTGATTAAAAGAATACAGTGTCCAGCCGGGCGGTGGTGGCGCACGCCTTTAATCCCAGCACTCGGGAGGCAGAGGCAGGCGGATCTCTGTGAGTTCGAGACCAGTCTGGTCTACAGAGCTAGTTCCAGGACAGGCTCCAAAACCACAGAGAAACCCTGTCTCGAAAAACAAAAAAAAAAAAAAGAATACAGTGTCCATGTAATTATTTCGGGGCATAAGCTAGCCGAACAGGTGGCTGGGGTGTTGGGGACGCAGCCCCGCCGCTTTGTATTACTACACACTGTAAATCATTTAGAGGTTTTCTTCCTATTTGAATCTCTCTTTACTGTATCTCTCTCTCTTTTTCTGACTAAATGAGTCCTTAAGGAGAGGATTAAAGCCATGGCTTTGACAGCTGGATCCAGCCCATTTCTTAGCTTCCTGCAATTCCAGCCTTGTAGCTGAGGTACCGGCCAGAGCTGCATTTATTGCCACAACTCTACAGTGTTTCAAGGCCCCTGCCAGCAAGCAAGCTGCAGCATTCTGCTCACAGATCACACTCAAGTGCTTTGGGCTGCCTGACTGAAAGCATCAGAGTTTGCCCTGGCAGGACAACCCAGAAAACTGGCATTTTAAAATGGTGCAGCTCTTTTCCTACCAAGGCTGAAAACAGAAAAGCATGCAGTCAGCTTTTCCTCAACACCATTTAAGTGTTTCGTGGCAGGACCTCTTAAAAGAGCTGCAGGGTTTGCAGCTAAAGCTGAGTCAGGAAGCCTCTCTTAGAGGAGAGCGCTTGCTTGCCTCTAGCAAGCAGAGTAGACCCGAGAAATTGCTGCTACCAAGAAAACATGCTTTACTCCATTCTTTCCCAACCTTTCTCAGGCTCTGTGGATTCAGTTATCCATATCTGGGTGCCATTTGTAGTGATGAGGTGAGCAGGCTGGCTTTTCATCCCGCCCAGTTCCCACATGGTTAGCTTTACACTCAAAATAACAACACACAAATTGTATTCATTTAAACACTGCCTGGCCCATTAGTTCCAGCCTCTTATTGGCTAATTCTCACATCTTGTTTTAACACATATTTAGTAATCTGTGTTGCACCATGAGGTAGTGGCTTACCAGGAAAGATCCTAATCTGTGTCTGTCTCAGGTCAGAGAATCATGGCACCTGCCTGACTCTGCTTTCTTCCTCCCAGAATTCTGTTCTGTCTACTCCGCCTATCTAAGCTGCTGTCTTATCAAAGGCCAAGGCAGTCTCTTTATTTGACCAATGGAAATAACACATAAAAGACCCACTTACATCAACAAACAGAGGTTATGACTCAAATGGACTTAACAGGCATCTATAAAATATTCCATCCAAACAGAAAAGAATATACCTTCTTCTCAGCACCTCATGGAACCTTCTCAAAAACTGGCCACATACTCATAACAAAACAAACCTCAACAAATACAAAAGAATTGGAATAACCCAATGTACCTTATCAAATCACCATGGTATGAAAATTCTACCAAGGAACTTCTACAACTCATAAACACTTTCAACAATGTAGCAGGATACAAGATTAACTCAAACATACACAGATGATAAAAGGGCTGAGGAAGAAATCAGAGAATCAACACCCTTTACAATAGCCACAAATAGCATAAAATATCTCAGAGTAACTCTAACCGAACAAGTGGAAGACTTGCATGTCAAAACTCTAAAGCAATCCACAGGTTCAACGCAATGCCCAGCAAAATTCTTCAAAGACCTCTAAAGTCTTTGAACTTTCTTTGAAGTATTCAACTTTATTTGGAAAAGCAAAAA
This sequence comes from Microtus pennsylvanicus, assembly GCF_037038515.1. Classification (NCBI taxonomy): domain Eukaryota; kingdom Metazoa; phylum Chordata; class Mammalia; order Rodentia; family Cricetidae; genus Microtus; species Microtus pennsylvanicus. The sequence goes on from NC_134580.1 coordinate 3,899,370, forward strand.
AAAAAAAAAAAACAGGATAGCCAAAACAATCCTGTGCAGTAAAAGAACTTCTGGAGGCATCACAATCCCTGAATTCAAACTCTACTACAGAGTTACAGTACAGAAAACAGCCTGGTACTGCCATAAGAACAGACAGGAGGACTAATGGAACCAAATAGAAGACCAGAATATCAATCCACACATCTTCGAACATCTGATCTTTGATAAAGAAGCAAAAAATGTCAAATGGAAAAAAGAAAGCATATTTAACAAATGGTGCTGGCATAACTGGATATCAACATGTAGAAAAATGAAAATAGACCCATATCTATCTCCATGCACAAAACTCAAGTCCAAATGAATCAAAGACCTCAACATAAAGCTAGCCACACTGACCCTTATAGAAGAGAAAGTGGGAAGTATGTTTGAATACATTGTCACTGGGAACCACTTGCTAAATATAACCCCAACAGCACAGATACTGAGAGAAACAATTAATAAATGGGACCTCCTGAAACTGAAAAGCTTCTGTAAAGCAAAGGTCACAGTCAACAAGACAAATGATAGCCTACAGAATTGGAAAAAATTTTCACTAACCCCACATCAGACAGAGGTCTGATCTCTAAAATATACAAAGAACTCAAGAAATTGGACACCAAAAGATCACATAATCCAATAAAAAAATGAAGTACAGACCTAAACAGAGAACTCCTAACAGGGGAATCTAAAATGACTGAAAGACACTTAAGGAAATGTTCAACATCCTTAGTCTTCAGAGAAATGCAAATCAAAACAACTCTGAGATTCCATCTTATACCTGTAAGAATGGCCATGATCAAAAACACTGATGACAACTTATACTGGAGAAGTTGTGGGGAAAAGGGAACACTTCTGCATTGCTGGTGGGAATACAAGCTGGCACAACCCCTTTGGATGTCAGTGTGGTGATTTCTCAGAAAATTAGGAAACAACCTTCCTCAAGACCCAGTAATACCACTTTTGAGTATATATCCAAAGGATGCTCAATCATGCCATAAGGACACGCTGCTCAACTATATTCATAGCAGCTTTGTTTGTCATAGCCAGAACCTGGAAACAACCTAAATGCCCCTCGATTAAAGAATGGATAAGAAAAATGTGGTACATTTACACAGTGGAGTACTACACAGCAGAAAAGAATAACAACAGCTTGAATTTTGCAGGAAAATGGATGGAGCTAGAAAACATTATTTTGAGTGAGGTAACCCAGACACAGAAATACAATTATCACATGTACTCACTCATAGGTGGTTTTTAAAGCAAAGAAAGCCAGCCTACAACCCACAATCCCAGAGAACTTAGACAAAAATATGGACACTAAGAGAGACTTACATAGATATAATCTACATGGGAAGTAGAAAGTAGAAAAATCAAAATCTCCTGAGTAAATTGGGAGCATGGGAACCTTGGGGGAGGATTGAAGTGGGGACAGGAGAGGCAGGGAGAGGAGCAGAGAAAAATGTAGAGCTCAAAAAGTATCAAATATATATATATATATATGTATATATACATATATATATATTGCTATTGATCATGAGCAGGGAGGATGCTAAGCAAAGAAGATTAGATTTAGAGATCTCATTCTGAAAAGAAAACAGGGGATATAGAAACGATAGGATAAAATAGTAGATTATTGAATCTGCTTTTAAACTAAAAAAGCAACTACTAGTCTCAAATATTTTATATTGGTATGGATTTTTGCACATTGATCCAAATTTAAGGTTATTTTTGTTATACTCTGCATATGTTTCTAAGCTTATTTAAGATATTGTATCTATGCAGTTTGTTTTAAAATGTAAAGTTTTAGTCTTTAAAGGCTTATTATTACAAATTGTTTAGGATGATTAAGAAATGTTGGTTGATATACACACAAACAACAAAACTGGACCCAGTGCATGGTTTTTACATATTTGTGCACACACACACACACACACACACACACATATATATATATATATATATATATATATATATATGTATGTGTGTAACAACTATAATCAAAGATAAAGAGGCTACCAAGTCTCCCACTCTCAAAGAGGACATGGGTAGGGTTGGAGGTACAAAAGGGGGGGCAAGCAATGTAATTCTATTTCAATTGAAAATACAGTTTTTACAAAAAGGACTAAAATAGAAAAAAATTTAAAATTTGTTTGAGCTTTTAAAAAAGAAATGTTGGTTGGTAGTTAATCATCTATAACAATCAAACTTGTAATCTTGTAGATATGTTTTCAAGGTTAAACAAAAATATATTTTAGATAAATAGGTGGTCTTCAAATACTTCAGAGATCTACAGAATATGGCTTTTTTCTTTCTTTTTGTTTTTTTGGGTTTTTTTGTTTTTGTTTTGTTTGTTTGTTTGTTTTTTTGAGACTGTGTTTCTCTGTAGCTTTGGAATCTGTCCTGGAACTAGCTCTGATAGACCAGGTTGACCTTGAATTCACAGAAGTTTTCCTGTCTCTGCCTCCTGAGTGTTGGGATCAAAGGTGTGTGCCACCACTGCCCAGCCAGAATATGGCATTTAAGATGTTTTAATAACATAAGGCTTTTTGTGACAGTGAGAAACATATGTTCCTGGCAGCACTAATTACTTCAAAGAAAGATGATGGGCACTGAAGAACCACCATATGGGGTTTGCTTTCTCTTGTGACAAAGTTAGCCACTAGAAAAGAAATTGCCCTTGCCTCAGATACTGACAGTATACTATCCAAATTGGACAAACAAGACACAAAGGATGACTGCAGAACTTTGCCATGACAAGTCGGGATATTCCTTCAAAATTCTTGCTTCATAGAAAGGTCTGTCAGATATTCTAGGCCTGTAGGCTGAAGATGGATGTCCCAATGTTGCAGAGGAAACTTGGGTGACTTCCCAGGCACCCTGCTGTCTTTGTCATTTCTATAGTTTTGGAAGTTTTTTGCTCTATACTTCTTGTTTACTCAGGTAATCCTTCTCGGGTCTGGATCTCTGAGGTTGAAGACTAGACAGTTATACCAGTTTCTTTGTTACCAAATTAAAAAAGAAAAGTTACAAAAGAGATGTGAAGTTTATAAAGGTTGAGAGACATAAAAGCTTAAGTTGTTTATCTAAGAAAATGTTTTGGGGTCTAAAAAATAGTTTTGTGTTAGTAATACAAGTCAGGATAGTAAATAAATTAGGTACAAAACTTTGGACTAGCCAAGATAGGATAAATAATAGAGTATTTTCTCCAAATTTGCCAAATATAGAGTGGATATTGCAAATGTAATCCTTACCTAATAATTGTTCTTATTGTATATAGTTTTATTGTGTTAGAGTTAAAATCCTTTCCTCTTTTATTTAGACAAAAAGGGGGAAATTATGCAGAATATTTGTATGCTTTGTGAAGACGTGTTTCTGTGATTAGTGTAATAAATCCTGAATGGCCAACAGCTAGGCAGGAGAGGATAGGTGGAATTTCTGGGGAGAGAAAGGAAGAAGAGAAGGAATCTAGGCACACAGGGAGTCACCAGCCAGACACGAAGGAGACAGGATGAAAATGAAGTAACAAACCACATGGAATAATGTAGATTTAAAAATACGGGTAAATTTACATTACAAAAACTAGTTAGGGGCCTGGCGGTGGTGGCGCACGCCTTTAATCCCAGCACTCGGGAGGCAGAGGCAGGCGGATCTCAGTGAGTTCGAGACCAGCCTGGTCTACAAGAGCTAGTTCCAGGACAGGCTCCAAAGCCACAGAGAAACCCTGTCTCGAAAAAAAAATAAAATAAAAAAAAAAAAATAAAAAAAAAAAACTAGTTAGGAACAAACCCAAGTTAAGTCTGAGCTTTCATAATTAATAATAAGTATCCATGTCATTATTTGTGAGCTGGTGGTTCAAAGAAAAGTCTGACGGCAGCATGGGCTTCAGACATCCACATGGTCTCCAGTGTCAGCATGTGTCACAGGCCTCAGCATGATCTCCAGTGGCAATACAGACCATGGACCCTGCTCAGTTGGAACCTCTGATCTTCCCTGCATAAGCTGGGAAACCCCCTTTGCCCTACTTGTCCCAATCCTACCTATACTGAGAAAATTTTGAGCAAAGGAATGGTGCCAAAAGCCTAGGTCCATATTTCTGGCAGTGGATGCAACCCACCTTTCTGACATGGGCAGCCCACCCAGGTATCTGCCCAAGGGGCTTAGCTTCTGATCACGCTTGGGCACAGTCCCAGCTCCTTGCTGGCACATCTTTCCTGTAAATAACGGAAATAATGTGGTGGTCCATTACCAACCATAAGCACCAGACTCCCTCCCTGCACAGCCTCATGGCTGTACTCATACACTCCTTTTGTTTTTATTTATGTAGGTTAGAGCTTTACAAAAACCAGTCCAAGGGAGGGGGAGGCTGGAGAGATGGCTCCGTGGTTAAGAGCATTGCCTGCTCTTCCAAAGGTCCTGAGTTCAATTCCCCGCAACCACATGGTGGCTCACAACCATCTGTAATGAGATCTGGTGCCCTCTTCGGGCCTGCAGACATACACACAGACAGAATATTGTACACATAATAAATAAATATTTTTTTTTAAAAAGACAGTCTGGTTTGGTTCTCACAACACTGGCCTAGCATCTCTATCCATCTGTGTAAGACAGTGCAGAGGTTCCTCCATCATGTACTCTTGCTGAGGCCGGTCCAGGTTTAACTAGAATCTGATCTGCTTGGTGAAAAATCTCATGGAAAAATCCAATTCTATTTTAGGAACCTAAGGCCAGGATGTTCTAGCTAATTTATCTTAGTCTTTGTTAAAACTGTCTGCTTGTGCAGAACCCTCCCCCCCCCCAGCTAATTGCTTATTTTAGCTTCTGTTAAAACTGTTTGCTTCAAGCTACTTACTCTGCAAAGACACCTGTGGCTGAGACGCCAGGATGTGGTTCCTGCCTTCAAAAACTCAGTGTTCTAGAGACTTGGGGATGCACCAAGGTCCCTGAACACTTGGGTGTGGTCCCAGACATCTGGAATGAAGACTTTGAATTGACTATACATTGTGTTTGAATGGTCGCCTCTGGTGGACCATCCATAACACAATACAGTGACCCTGGAGACTATGGAAGCTTTGGACCTATTGACACAAAAGCTCAGCTCTCACCTCAAAGCAGATAAAAGATAGTTTATTCTGAAGCCAAATAGGAATGATGATGGCCTGGGAAGAATGCCTTAGGTTACTCCAAGTTCCCTGTGCCAATATTCTGTGAATTTTTTTACAGTAACAGAACAAAGAAAGTCCTTTTTAAACATACTGGGAAACTACGAGGCTACAGTAAATTCAGGAAACCCCAACTGTAGGCTTCAGGTGCTATTTAATGACTCATAGCCATTGCAGGAAGGTAGTTTTGTTTCTGTTAGTCACAGGGTGTTAGATCGGACAGAGAAGTGGGCAAGGAATGGCTATTTGGGGGTCATAAGGATATTCTAAGCTAAACCGTGATTAAGCTCTGAACCTGCAACGTTCCAACCTCTGCCCAATGGAAGAAGTTCTTTCTGCCCAATTATCAGCTTTGTAGAGGGCAGGGTGCAAGGTGCAGCTACTTTCCTGGAACTTTTCTTCAATTTCCCCACTTCCATTTCCTGGTAGACGCCCGGTTTGCCACTCCTTAAGGCCTTGGGGAAAGACTTCAATACCCCTGGCCTTGGGAAGAGAGAGGACTTAGGGTTGCTGCAAAGATTAGAACAGTTTGTACTGTTGTGTCTTCCCTTCCTCGCTTGAGAGTTAACCCATTGGGCTTGTCAACCACCCTTCGGGAAGGCTAAGTCACCCGAAGTCATGCTACAATGTAACACGGTTCTGCTGCACAAAGGAACAAAGTGCTGGCTGGGTGACTCTCGGGATGCACTCTAGAGTAAGAGAAAGAAGCCAGACACAGAAGATGTGCACTTCCTGGCTCTGCTTACACAAAGTGTCCAGAACAGGTGAAGATTTGGAGATAGGGAGAAGCTTGTCAGAGGGCGGGGAGGAATGAGGACTGGCTGTGTAATAAGCTTGACGTTTCCTATGGAGGGATGGGAAGGCCAGGCTTTTCCACGGGCATAGGGTTATGAATATGTGTACTCCTGTTTGAACAGCAAGTGTTCTTCCTTGCTGAGTCACTTTCTCCAGTCCAGGCTGGCCTCAAACTCGCGTTCTTCCTGCCTCATTGTCCCCAGTGCTGAGAGGCCAGCCCAGCCACACCCGGCTTAAGGTTTTTGTTCTTAAATCGATTGTGTAAGACACCACCGCCAAAGCTAAATCCTTGGAGTTTTCCAGTTTTCTACCAACTGTAGTTTTGTGGCTGAACACAGTGGGTTTGCCCCAGGGGGGATGCACTGACCGTGAGACGTGGGGAACAGAAGGCTTGGGTACACCAGGAAAAGAGGAACTGAGAGCCCTGAAGATTGTCTCTCTAAACAAAGCAGGAAGGTACTGAGTACCGGAGTACAGGTGGGCGTGGGGTAGAAGGAGCAAGGCCTAAGTGCTTGTTCAAGGGTAGAGGGCGCCCGGCTTCTATCCCAAATTCAGCTGTGGACTGGAGCATCCCAGGAGGCAGAAATCAGCATGACAACCAGCTTAGCGTCTAGAGGAGTGCAGGAAGGTGCTTTGGGGCTGACTCTGTGTGGCTTTCTGTGTGGAGCGCTTTATGGGGAGCAAGCAAACACGAAAGCTAAACGTTCTGATGGAGTAGAATCAGCTTTCTGCCTTAAGAGAGGCAGCATGTGTCCCGAGGTTACTGTTTAGCTCTTGAGGTACAACTGGGGATGCATTTGGGTTGATTCCCCGACCAACCCCACCCTACACCCCAGCAGTGTTCAAGGTAGGGGACACCTGATTACCCAGTTGTTACCCAGCTGTTGCCTGTTACCTAGCTGTCCCGGCACCACAGAAGGACATGGTATTACTATGAAAACTCACGAGAGTGCGTGCATGCGTGAGTCTGCACGGCTGGTGAGTCTGCAGCTGAACGATCCCGAGAGCTGGGGTGCGGCCAGAGCCCTATATAAGCTTCCCCTGAGCACAATAAACTTGGCATTCTTGTACCAAGGATGACCTGTGTCCTCGTCTCTTTGCTTGTCTCTGTCTCTGTGTGTTTCAATCTCCAGCCCCTTGTCCAGAGACTCGCGAACCGTAACAGTAGCGCTAACTGTCCTGTAGTGCAGGTACCGCACTACAGGAGCAGAACTTTACAATCAACAAACCAAAACAATGAAGGAAAAAAGAGTATATGTAACTTAAGCATACATAAACTTTTTAACTTGAGTGATAGATTGACAGCGTATTAACTTGATTATGATGTAAATGTAAATACCATACATTTATAAGCTATACAATAAACGTAAAATAACAAAATTGAAAAGACCCATAACCTATTGTTTATTTGTATATTTAAAATACAAACACAAATGCATGTGTTCATCTCAAAACACATCTGACTTAGTTCCTCTGTTCAAATGCATGTCTTAGCCTTATTGGAATTTCTCTTCCCACTCTTTTATCTTCTTAGGTTCACCCTAGTACAGTTGTCCCTAGAAGGGAGTCACGGCTAGGGCCTCACTGAGCACACTGCTCCGTCACCACTGCAAGCAGCATAGGTTCAGGGTGATCACCAGGAGATTACCTGGTGGAACCGTGTGGTTTTGACTTTCTGCCTGTCACCTGGGTGATCCCGAACCAGAGGCTTCTGGGACATGCAGCTCTTATGGCCAGGATCTAGACAGACTTCAAGAAGAAAGAATTTCCTCCCCACTCTGTACCACTCGGGCTCCATCACAGTGTCTTCAGAGCCAATGTTCTGCATGTTGGACAGTGACTTTCAAGGTCAAAACAATGACAGGGCCACCATGGGGTAATGCATGTCCATAATATCACTGCTGGGGAAGCTGAGGCAGAAGGATTGAGTCTGAGGCCTGCCTCTGCACCCCAAGGAAGACAGGGCTTGGGGAAGTGGCTCAATGGCAGAGTGCTTCTCTAGAGTGTGTGAGGCTCTGGGCTCCACTTCCAGAACAGCAGCCAACACACAGATACACACACACACACATATACAAATACACACACCAGCAGGTAAGGCGGGTCAGTTCATAAAGTGTTTGCCATGCAGGCATAAAGACCCTAGTTTGAGCCTCAGCATTCACATATAGAACCAGCCTTGGTAGTATGTGCTCATAATCGCAGCCCTGGGGTGCAGAGACTGAGGATCCTGGGGCTTGCTGGCCAGTCAGTCTAGCTGAACCTGCAAGTCCCAGGTCACAATGAGAGAGTTCATCTCAAAAATCAAGATAGAGGTTCCTGAGGAACAAGACTCAAGGCTGACCTGTGGCCTCCACATGCAATGGTGCATGTGCACCCATATGCGTGGGCAGGCGCATGTATGCGTGCACACACACATGTTGTAGGAGGCCGCTTGTTCATTCCCGGCTGCCCAGACCTGAAATAACCACATAAAAACTGTATTAATTAAATCACTGATTGGCTTATTAGCTCTAGCTTCTTATTGGCTAGCTTTTACGTATTAATTTAACTCATTTCTATTATTTTATATTTTACCATGAGGTTCGTGGTATACCAGCAAGTTTCCAACTCATCAGTTCCCAGCAGCAACGCCTCCTCCCAGGCTCTGCCTCCTTTCTCTCAGCATTTAGTTTAGTCCCCCATCCCGACCCCGCTCACCTCTATTCTGCCCTAAGCAGGCCCAAGACAGATTTTTTTATTCATTAACTAATAAAAGCAACACATATACCGAAGGACTTCCCACACCACACCACACACACACACACACACACACACACACACACACACACACACACGAAGCTCAGTGATCTTTTCTTCCGTGTCCATTGTGGGTGTAGCCTGAGACCTCATCCTAAGATAGTTAAGGCTCTCCAGGAAGCCTGGGGTTTCCAGGAGAGTTGGGTAGGAAAATATCTGATGACATTCATCATTTCTTAAATCAGGAATCCTGAGGCAAACTGTAAAAGCCATGAAGGGCTCAAGCCCCACATCTGCTCATGGCCACCTGCTGGCCCCCTGAGTCCCCAGCAGAGGAAACCTCAGCTGGCCCGTAACCATGAGCAAGCTGTGTTAGACGAGAATAGGGAATGTGGTCCCCTCAGCTAAGCACCTTTTAGTAGGTGGCACGAATATGTGTTTGTGTGATAGCAGCACTGCCCATGGATACCTCTCTCACTGTGTCCCCTGGATGAGTCCTTTGTGTTATACTGGGCACCATCAGAGCCGCACCTGGAAGATGAGGAACCAAGTCTTCCTGGCCATTGGTCATCACCATTAGGGATGCACGTGGATTCCAATATTCAACAAACACATGCTTTAAGAATGTACTTTAAAGATTTGTTGTGATATCTCCCGAGTAAATTGGGAACATGGGAACCTTAGGAGAGCAGAGAAGGGGAGGGGAGAGGCAGGGAGGGGAGCAGAGAAAAATGTAGAGCTCAACAAAAATCAATAAAATAAATAAATAAACAAATAAATAAATAAGATTTGTTGTGTGTGGATTCATGTGTGGGCAGCTGTACACCTTTGGGTGAAGTTGCCAGAAGAGGGGGTTGGATCCTTCAGAAGTCACAAGCACTTATGAGATGTCCAGCTTAGATAGTGATGGACTCCAAACTCTGTCCCTCATAATTACTGCTGAGCCATCTCTTCAGTCCCATAAATATCTGTTCTCTTAGTTATTTTTCTACTGCTGTGGTGAGACCATGACCAAGGCACTATATGGAACAATTTATTTGGGGATTTACAGCTTCAGAGGGTTAGAGTCCTTGGCTGCCACCGTTCAGAGCAGGGCAGCAGGCAGGTAGGGGTGGAGCCCGAGTAGTCGCCGAGAGCTTAAATTTGACCCACCAGCACGAGGCAGAGAGAGCTACCTGGGAATGATGTGGATTTTTGAAACTTCAAAGCCCACCCTCAATGACACCTTCCCACACACAACAAAACCACACCTTCCCAGACAGTTCTGCACATCATATTATGGGACCATTCTCATTCAAACCACCGCATTTGTTAAGTGGTTAAAAGGAAGAGAGAAGAACAGAGGAGACAGCAAAGCGAAAGAAGGGACAGGGGATAAAGAATGAGCTGACAGGCTTGGAAAGATGCCTGCTCCCTGCTCCTGTAGGGTGTTTGGCCTTCGGGGAGATAGTTTTGAGAGACAGGCCTGGGAAAGAGGCGTAGGAGGTACTGGGTTGGGTCTCCAGACTAAGGCAACATTTCATGATGGCAAATGGGGAGGGTCCACAGGTCTGCAAATATGGCTGATACTAAGGCGAGGACACAGAAGTGTACTGATGTCTCCAGTGGAAAAACTATCTCCCCCGCCTCCCAAACACACACATCCCCTTCAACTGACTTGGAGGCTCCAGATTGCTTCCTCAGGAGCCTGGTGACATCCCCTCCGGCTTCAATAACTCAGAAGAAAAAAAGGTTATGATAATGGGAAGATAGGTTGGAGGCAGGGGCGTTACCCCGTCCCTGAACTGATGGGGAGGGGAAATAGCCTTGAATGGCATCACCCCTCAAAATACGGAGGACATTTACAAACCCCATAGACAGGACTGGGTCACATCACAGACTTACGTGCTGACAGAAGAGTCTAGGAAGCAACAGAGCAGGTGCTGTGGTCTGAGAACCCAAAGGTGATGCTCTGGCCATCCGCCTCATCTGCTCAAAGGTATGCCTGCGGCAGGACCCTTGAAGCCTGCACATCACCAGGCTAGGCGGTGGGACCTGAAGTCCTTCAGCATCAGAAGTCTTTGGAACCTGGTGTAGGGTGCCCAGGCTTCGTCCCAATTTCCTCCCTTCCTCTCCCACCTCTGGCCTCCCAGGCCGGGCTACACTCACTCAGAAGAAAGCCATCTGGAGCCCAAAAGAACAAAGGACTGTGAACCTGCAGTCTGTTTACCCGGCTCTCCCCACCCCTCCCGATTTAGCCTCTGGCTCTTTTTCTTCTTCTTTGCCCTACCCACCATTTCTGATTATCCAAATCACCTGCCTCCCCAAATGTGTGCCTCCCACCCAAACCCTCCCCCGACTTGAAGACTCTAATCTCAACTCTGCCTCCAACTTCCTGGACCACACCAGATCTGTCAAAGTTCTATTAGGGCTCAGGAACTGCGGGCTGCCTCCTGGGCCCTGAGTCTGGGACTAGATTCGGAAACCAGACCTGTCACTCACAGTGATAGAGGGGATTCTTCTCTGCCAGGTGCGTTCAGGAAGCAAAAGGAAGCCCCAGGTTCGGGAACTGGGGCAACGACTCCAAGGTAGTGGTGGGGTCACAGGGGAACCCGCCCCGCTTCACGCGGTTGGCTGTCCCTCCATCCTCTCAAGGTGCAGCCACCTCCCCTGGCAGCCCTCGAGGAGGGAACGCAGACTTCAGCCAGCCGGGGCTCCAGCTCCTCCCCCATGCGCCACAGTCAAGAGCAGGGCACCTACCCGGCTGTGAGGGATCCCGACAGGACGACAGCCGCGAGGGTGTGGAGAAAGCACGGAGACATGACCTGGCTACTCCTGGCGCTCTGGGCGTCCCTGGTGTCAGTGGAGCTTGCCCAAGACTCGGCGACTAGGGAGTCAGGTAAGGAATGGACAGGGCTGGAGGAGGATGGAATGGGAGTGGGGTCCAGCCTGCGCTGCCCACCCACCAAAGCACATTCTTGACCACAGCCAGAAACCTGAGCTGCTTCCAGTGCTTCAAGGTCCACGAGCCCCGCCTGTGTAGGCCCAGGATGTGCCAACCAGAGGAAAAAGTCTGCCTGAGCAACGAGGTGTTAATTTACTCAAGTGAGTCCTTCCTCAGGCCTGGAAGGCTCCAGAGCCAGTGGCAAGACTGGGTCCCCACCCCACACCTGCAGCCCCAATGCCTCCTTTAGGTGCTGACCTATACTGGAAGGTGTGGTCTGGAATTTGCCCGTTCCTTTGTTCCTTTTTCTCTCCCAATTGCGTATCTGTTCGTGCGTCACTCTTTCAAGAACTCACCCTGGGACAAAGGCTCTGATGCCTTGAATTCCCAAATGAACAAGTGTGCAAAAACAGAGCTCGTCAACCAGGGACAGATTTGTCAAGGCCGCCCACTCTCATGGGGGCATCATGGGGTCGTGAAAGCAGTGGGACCTTAGGTAAGATCAGTCTTAGAGAAGATGAAGGAACAAGAGCCAACACATTACTTTTCCATCACCATGAGAAGGCAAAAATATGAAAATGTCCAGAAACCAGAAATGATCAGACAGACCTGTGTTGAGCTCACCGTGGTGGTAGTAGCTGCACCGACCTCAATCTAGTTCCCTGGGACCATGCAGAAGCCTCAGAGCTGCCTCCTCTCTTGAGGTGAAAGTCTTGAGCCTGGCTGGCTGCAGAGTAATTCATGGAGTTTAAGCATCTCCAGGTTCCTGGCTTCCTGAGAATAATGGCTGTTCCTGGCTTCCTGAGAATAATGGCTTGCGCTGGCCTAAAACAAGCCCTGAAGGAGTTGTACAGCATGTGCCTGGGTGGGGGGGAAGGGTGATAAACTGTCCTTTGCAGTAGTATCCTCAGGCACTGAAACTGCCTCGGGCTGCCTCTTCCTACTGTGTTTCCTCCTTTGTAGTTAAATCCAGTGAAAGTCATTGGTCCCAAGTGGGGTTTTCCCAAGAAGGGCCGCAGGTTCCCCAAGGCACAGTCCCTGTTCTTATCAGCAGCAGCCCTGCCCTGCAGTCTCTTTCTCTCCTTACAGCTCAGGGATTTGTGTAGTGACAATTTGGAAGCTGAGGAACTACTTCCACACCTTTCTCCAACTTTCTCTTCCAGTCTTGAATCCTCGCCTGGGTGCCCCACCCCCCAGCTTTTTGTTCCATTGCTCTTGAGCCAAAAGGTAACCTCTGACGTTCTGTGCAGGGCGTGGGCTCAGAGGACTCCCTTTTGGGTCCTACCTGTCCTGAGAAGACCTGATGTGCCCACTAGGGAGGACTGTACAGGGCCAAGGCTTCCAAGAAGGCCACAGACTCCATGCTCTCTGCTAGAGAATCCTTGGTCATCCTAAATTCTGTGTCACCAATGTACTCTTTGGCGACCAGTTCTTTTCGACTTTGCACCCTTTACTCTGCCTCCTGGGCCACCTAGGGCTGCTGAAGAGAGCCCCCACCTCTTTGCTGTACCCCAGGTTTGTGGTGACTCTGGGTAGCAGAGCTCCTATCACTGTGTGGGCAGTGTCTGAGAAAGGACAACAGAAGGTGGCCCAGCAGGGCCAGACCCAGCCATCCACTTTAGAAGCTTCCCCCCCACTCTGTCTAGCCTCGGGGTTCTAGAACCACATGTGGTCTCTTTTCTTCTGCAGGAACAAGGAGCAGAACACAGATCAGCAGGGCCTGCGCTGTCACATGCCCCAACTCCAACAGTGTGTATGAGTGGGAAGTGAACAAAGGAATTCAGGCCAGGATCACCAGAGTGTGCTGCTCAGGGAATCTCTGCAACAGAGCACCTAGCACTGTGTTCAGGACCCTGCCAGGGAGGATCCTGCTGCCACTGGGTCTGGGCCTCTTCTGCATCCTGTTGTGAGGAATACCCTGTGACACCCCTGCCACCCCTTGTAGTACCTCCTGTCTTCCACCTCAAGTGGCTATTGTAATGGGTTAATAAAACATGCTGCGGATCCCCAAGTGGCTGCAGGCAGCAAGCAGCAGATCCCCTGAGCAGCCAGTCCCAGGCAGGGATGGTGCGTGAGATTACGAGGAGGGACAGATAGATAGGCATGTCACAAGACCAAGCTGCAGGTTTCCAAAGATGGCTGGTCCTGGGCAGGGAGTCATGCAGGCAGGAGAGAGATAGAAACTTGGATAGGCACACCATACAGAGTGAGGATGGACATTTATTTAGTGGGTTATGGAGGGGAAAGGAAGAAGGGGAGATGAGCAGAAAGGCAGAGAGAGACAGAGAGGAGAAGGGAAGAGAGAGAGAGAAGGGAGAAACAAAAGCTGCCTCTTTGAGAGAGAGACAGAAAAGGAAAGAACTCAGGCTGCAAGCAGGAAAAAAATCTGCCTGCCTGAGCAGACAGGGGTGGGAATGGGCATGGCTTGTCTCTTAAAGAGACAGAACAGACCATTACAGTCCCATCTCTTTTATAATAAAAAGGTGGGAGGTTAGGCACCACAGGTTAAAGAAATTAGGGTGGTGGATTCTGTCTCCCCCACTCTCTGCCTCTCTACTCTTCTCCCTTTCTCCCTCTCCCCTCCATAACCTACTAAATAAATATCCAATCTCACTCTGCCTGGTGTGCCTATCCATCTCTCACCCGCCCCTGGGGACCAGCCTTCAGAGACCTGCGGCATGCGCCTCATGGTTCCCTGCCCAGGACCATGGTTCCCTACCCAGGACCAGCTGCCTTCAGAGACCTGTGGCATGGGAACTGCACCGTCCCTGCCTGGGACTGGCTGCTCTGGGGCCCACTGCCTGCCCCCACTTTGGGACCTGTAACGTGGACTCATGGCCTTCTGCCCGCTGCAGCCACTCAGGATCCACAGCATTTTACTTTTACCATTAGAGCTATCCCATCTCCATCCATTCCAGGACTTGTAAGGTGATGCTCAGACCCTCAGTTGGAAGGGAGGACACCAAACCCTTTCTCTATACCCAGAAGCCTGCTCCTAGCTGACATCTTGGCTCAGAGAAGTAGAAAGCCCTGCTGCTCCTCATAGAGACGGACAAATGAATATTTCCAAAGCAGGGCACTGGCGTCTTTGAGAAAGCTCCTGACCCTTGACACACTGTCCAAGCTCTGTGAGTAGCAGAACAGACCTGGTGAAGCCAGGGGTTCAGCCACATCTGCCCCTGGTCTATCTTCCCTCATAGCAGCTCACTTGACTGATGGAGTCCAGGCTGAGAAAACACTATGGGACTCTGTTCATACACTGGGACTGCTGTGTCTCACTTCTCAGAGACAGTAACCTCTCAGTGCCCCTCAGCTCACCTCTTCCTTGTCCCATCGCACCAGAGACCTGTTCCACTTCCAGCTCTCAGCACAGGCTGCTATGGATAGAGCAGGCAAGATCTGGATGGATACACCCAGTCAGGAATCAGCCACACCGAACATGGAACTGGCCTCAAAGAGTGTGGCCCAGCATAGGGTGGGCACACAATCCAAGCTCAGACCTGGGGTCCTAAGAGAGCACACTGGCCACTCTATGAGGAGGGGATGGGGACAGAGTCAGGAGTGCCACAAGGACAGCAGAGAATGCCAGGGTGGTCTCAGAACATGTCTGGTTGGAGCTTCACCATAGGAAGTGAGGTCTGGTGGGCATGATTTGGCAGCTGGCCTTGGAAGGGTTCCTGGGTAAGGCCACAGGCAAGGAGCACAGGGAGGGACTAGGAGACTGATGGGCAGCTTAAGGCCAGCCAGGCTGAGTGGGTTCTACAGGGCTGTCTAAGAGAACAAGGAGGCTGCTGTGACAGTGTATTACCCTCATCTTGCTATGATCACATTGCTTTGGCTCACGGTTCCAGTCCATCGTGATGGAGAAGGCAGGAGCCGAATGCCACTCCTGGCAGTGGAAGTGTGTGATGAGGCTGTTGACATCATGCTTCACTAGAAAACTGAGCGTAAAGTTGGAACCAGGGTCCAGGTGTGACCTCCAGGAGTCCACCCCTACCACCTGCTTCTACCAACTAGACCCCCTTTCCTGAAGGTTCCACGGCCTCCCAGAATAGTGCCACCAGCTGACGAACAAGGTTTGAAACTGACCCTGAAGGGGATGTTTCAGATTCAGACCCTAACAGCAAGTGAGCCTGGGGGTGGGGATGGTACCTTGCCCCCACATCCCCACATCTGCCCACCCTGGTCTTCACACACCTGCCTCCCTCACCCTGCTCTCCATGCTCCTCCACCCAACTCTTAGGTGGCAGGGAGGATACCATACCCTCCACCCGGGACCCTACAGCCTCTTCCTAACCGACACCTTGGCCCAGTGACTGACATGGCCCCCAGCCCCTTGGTGGGTCTGGATTACCCTGAGTCTGGTATCTCTGTTCCCAGGATCCCTGACTAACGCAAGACCTTCTCTTGCTTCTAGGATTTTTTTTTAAGCTGCCATGGGTTTTCACACTGAGTTTTAACCCTACTTGCTCCCCACACTGGCCAAGCAGTGAGCCATGTCTACTGCTTAGCGGCCCAGGGTAGCAATCCTGGAGGTGTTAGGGCTTTGGGAGCCTCTGGGTCTCCAGATCTGGGACATTCTGGCTTATGCTAAGGCAATAGGTACTAAGAGAACCATCTTTCCATGACAGGGTAGTCTGGGTGGCTCCTTGGAGCCAAATTCTATAAAAATTGTGTGTAAGTACCACCTGGGTACTGTGCTGGTGATGCCCGTGTTCGAGGGTGACAAGGCCTTTCTCAGCCCAGATGTCCTCGACCCAAGCACCAAGGTGCCAGACAATCAACAGTCCCCGAAAGTCAAATGGAGACAGATGCTTTCGAATCTGTCCCCTCACAGCTATGACAATGGAGGATGTGGACACACCAGTGAGCAAAGAGAAAGCAGACATCTCCAAGGAAAGAGCAGGCAAAACTCACTCCCATCCTGGGAGAGGAACCAAAGAAGACACTGTGAGGTGCCTTGTTTGGGGGCTTTTCTTAAGAGTTATAGTTAGGACTACTACGCAAAGATTAGGATTTTATGGAGAGGTTTATCATGCAGACATGGCATAGGTCAAACCAATGGCAGGGCTCGTGGGCTCTGTGCATGCCTCCCTGGTCCAGCCTGGAGATAATTTTCATACTGCTTGCCCAACTGGGTGTGTTCACACAGAAAATCCCCCTTCTATCCTACCTTAGCCACACTCACTTTGACTCTTGCGTCAGCCATGCCAAGCTTGACAGACGTTGCCCATCACAGAACTTGCGGGTAATGCTGGTCCCCGACATTGGCTTTTGTTTGCTGATCATTGACAAAACTATTATCTCTTTGCTCCCATGTTTACAAGACCAGATTGTAGTTTTACCATAGGCCTTTTTTCCTTTACTGCCTATAGACAGCTAACTCCTTATCTCTGGGTGAATCTCAGCCACTAGGGAAGCTTTCCCACCCAACCTCTGTATCAGTTACTCTATACCTTTAGAGTTGGGGCCTAAGTTCCTCTTTTGGAACCTGGGCTTCAATCTTTCGGGGGGTATCTTTTAAGCTGGAAACCAGAAACTTACAGAATAAGTGAATTTTTCAGTTAACGATGGGTCTATGTGTAGATGGCTCAGTCTGTAAAGTACTTTCTCTATATGCAGGAGGACCTAAGTCTGATCCTCAGAGCCACGAAAAATGCTGGGCATGGCGGCATGTGTGTATAATCCCAGCACAGAGACAGGCGGATGCTGGGGCTCGATGGCCAGGCAGTCTTGCCTAGCAGTGAGCTCCAGGCAAACGAGAATCCATCTCAAAAGAAATGGATGGTATTTCTGAACACAACATCTGAAGTCTCTGGCCTCCATAGGCATACATACTCATGTGCACACACGCACATGCACACACACACACAGACACAGACACACACAAAAGTTAGGGAAGAAAGATGATGATGAGCAATAACTAGAATAATCCTGAGATTAAGGAACTCTTGGTGGCAAACACATGCTAATTGAGAACTAGGCTGGTCACTCATAGGTGATCACAGATGGTATAGTCACAGGCTTGTGATCTCCCCTACAACTGCTCTCCCAAGTACTACTGGCCTACCACAATCTCATCGCTGTCCCGGTCTCTCTTAGACCCTAGACACTTTCCTGTTACCTGAACCAGAACCGTGTGGCTTTCATGGGCTGCAGTCCAGCCTGGCTATGAGCACCCAACATGGCATGGCAGGACTATGCAGACATTCAGGCAGGTAGCTCCTTCCCTTAGCTGGACATGCAGAGGCCTGAAGAACAGGCAGCTGGGCCGGCCACCTGGGCAGTGGGATTGAAGGTGTGTGCTACCACTGCCTGGCCTCTATGGCTAACTAGTGGCTTAGCACTGCACTCTGATCTTCAGGCAAGCTTTATTTGTTAGATCTCAAACAAATTATCACTACAAGGCTGTATCTGCCTTTTTCATTACTGACTTCCAGTAATTAATTCCCAGTAATTTCCAGTAAGGCTTGGGGGTGGTAAAAGTGTCATCGAGGAGGAGAGAAGGAGACTAGCGAAGAGAGACGGGATCTGGACATTTTGAATGAAAGCAGTGAACTGAAAGCTAAAGCCAAGATTTCTTTTCACGCCTGTGCACAGTGAGGGCCTGAGGGACCCACCTGACCAGTTTGTTCTGTTGAACTTGAACTTTATGAAACAAACCGTCCTCAGGATCCTCAATACTTGGCCGCACCCCTTCCAGGCTGGGCGGGGTACCCTGCTGACTCCAGTCACTCACGGCTTGGGTGGAATTAGGAGCCACAACTCATGGGGAAGCCACGATGGGGTCTGTTATGAGGAGGGCCCAGTGCTGGTCCCAGGTGCTGTGTGACCCAGCTGTCCCTCCTGCCAGGCCCCAGGGGGTGCAGTTAAAGAACTAAGAGAGCCTCTGGGTACCTTCTGTCCTCTACCGGGGCCCAGCCAGGTTGGGGAAGGGAGTTGACTTATGGTACATTAACCCAACAGAACACGTGCATAGGGCACAAGGGGGAGGGTGGGAATGGGGGATGGGAGGTAGGAGGAGTGTGGGGGAGGGGTGTTCATAGGAGAAAAGCAGGAGGTTGGAGGTGTGGCCTGTTGGCACACACATCATACAAAAGCCTGGGTGGTCAGCCCAGAGCAAACTGAAGGCATGTCAGTGTTCTCATTACCACAGACTCCAAGCCCAGCTAGCCAAGCTAGGCTGTGCCTCCAATTCATTAAACCAGGAACAGTAGGATGGTCCCCTCCTCCTGAGTCCTCCACAGCCTGTTGCATTGCCTGGGGGCGCTTCTGCACACCTGGTGGCTAGTCCAGGTAAGAGACCACTTTGAAATGTGACTAGTCCTATGGTGTGCCAATGATAGTGTGCCAATGGATACGTGGACACCCCAACACAATGATGCTGAGCCTTTCTACACCCGACCCTCACAAGTGCTTTGAGGGTGCTGGCTGGTGCTGTGGACAGTGACAGCGGCAGCCCTCTTGACTGAGGGCTATCTGTCCTGTGGCTGCCAGCAACCCTGTTTTCCTTTGGTTCTGAAGGAAGGCTGGAGGGCAGGACCACGCGGTTCCTGTTGGCATCTCTTCTGCTGTGGTCCCACCACCTTACTTTGCCCAGCCACCCTCTGGGTACCAACTTTTGCCTTTCTCCAGCAAGGAGGCTGCTCTCCCTGGGCATTGGGATGCCTGGGTGTGAAAGCTGGTGCAGGCCAGCTTCATCCAATCCATTCTGCTGTTTCCAGGACCTGCAGCAGCAAAGTCCTCAAAAGGACCTGCCAGGCTGCTCAGCTTTGGGGCCTTGGACACTCTGAGCTCCTGTCTCCCCACAGCTGCTGGTGTTCCTGCAGAGCCCCAGGCTCCTTTTGTTCACAAGACAGCTTCTTAGAGCTTGCATTGGTACTGGGATCCTTCTACAGCCCTGACCTTTCCTTCTGCCACCAGCCAAGTAAGCGCCTTGTGGACAGAACTTACTGTGGACAGAACTTCCTGGAAACACAGCACGCCCACTTGACCACAGGCTGGCAAGAACGTTAGTGATTGTAGAGAGGGTTGAGTCTTGCTGGTCCAGGGCCTAATTACAAATTTTCTTGGGCTTTTGGGCCCTTTGATAGCCATTTATTATTGACCTCTGTATGTGACCTGGCATCTTTATGACAATCAGGGAAATTCTTTGAAATGTATGAACAAACCAACCCAGAGGCTAAATACCTCATCAGATCCTGTCTGAGGTCAAAACCTAAGATTTCCCCAGCTTTGCTTTGACTTTACCTGCTCAGTGTGTCCACCAATGTATCTAAAGAGTCTTGATTTATGGTTTTATTGTTTTGTTATTATTTTTAAAAAAGAACCCTCTATGGAACTGTTACCACATTGAACATGGTGTTTGGAGTAACTGGAAGCTGTGGTCATACATATTTAGTTCCAGAATACACTATCTTATCTCCATTGAGGTGAGAGCTGCCCTTTGGTACTGATATCATGGAGGACAGAAATCAAACATGAACAAGTTCCCCTGGCCAGAGGGGAGACAGAATACAGCGTTCCACTGACCAAACAGCCGCATCAGATGCCTGCAGAGAACAGCTGCATGGCCAGTAGCTGAGCAGTCCCTGGGGCCAGGGTCTGGGCTCCTCCCTGTCCCCTCTCTGTCCTGCCCTCCCCAGTGTCATCTCTTGCAGAGAAGGCTGAAGCTGTCTTACTGCAATATAAAGCAAAGACTAACCTCAGGCAGGGGTCTCTGTTAAGCCCTAGCACCCATCCCCAAGTTTGTGAAATAGGGTCACATGTGAAGGACCCAAAGCATTCTGCAGTTCTCAAGGAGGCAAATGGCTGCCACTCCCACAGCTCAGAGTTTATTTGGGTCAGGACAGGTATGCCTGTAATTTCATAATTCTGCTGCCCACAGGAACGCGCAAGTCAGAGATGGGCCAGGCACTAAGGTCTGGGAAGGCTGGGGTTCCAGAGCCCTGTGGCGGACATGAGGGGACAGCTGGCCATTTTCAATAAGATTCTAAGATGGCACAGCTGACCTCACTGAGAAAAACCTTTCTCCCCTGGAACCCTGCACTGCCCCATCAGGTCATCCAGGCTGCTTCAACCTGAAGAAATTATTTCTTCTTGGTGCCACCTCCACACATGCTCTGAGGGGCCAGAGCCTTCTTCTAATGTGGTCTGAGGTGCTGAGCCATGTCCTCACACAGTAAGCAGGCAGTAGGACCGACAAGGGTCTGCAGGGCACGTGAGGGGCCACAGGCACCTCAGGCAGTCCCACTGTCTTATGGGGGGAAATGCTACCCCCAAGACCAGACTTGCCTATGTGAGCTTGCCATGATCTGGGCATTCTCCCTTCCTAGGCTACCAGGCAGGTCAAAGACCCAGGTGCCTAAAGCTGAATCCATAACACCAGAGATGTTGATCCTGGCTGCATGCATCCCACTTTCACTGAAGTTAGAGGACCCGTGAAGCAGTGTGCATGCTGTGTCACTGCTCGCCTTCCCTCTGCACTGAGAGACCCTACCCCAGCAATGCCTCGCCAGGTTTGAGGTCAGCACGCCGCACACAGGAGGGGCTAAGTGGGGGTCTGGATTCCTCCAACACTGCCGAGTGTCACTGACCAGACAGACACATGGTGCCTTTTCCCTGAGTCTTGACTTGAAACCCTACCATCTTTGATGATGCTGGTCGGTGCTACACCTCTTCCCAGTGTGTCATTTGCTCCGTGTCCCTCAAGGTGTCTTTTCTTAATTTTAGTAAGACACCCATAGCAAAACATAGCACCTGAGCCATTTTCAAGTGTCTAGTTCAGAGGCATGAAGCCACTGGCGCTGCTATGCAAGCAAAGTCCTAACTTCCTCCAGGGCTCCCCCACCCTTGGCGACCACAGGCTATGAATGTGACCCTCTAGGCTCTCCTATGACCAGAATCACACACAGGGCTGTCTTTTTGTGCCTCGTCTAATGTCCTCTAGGTCCGTCCCATTCCATGTGGCCTATTTGCCTTCCTTCTTATGACTGCACAGCATCCCATTCGTGTTTTGTCTCTGTTGTGTGTTGTCGTGACAAAATGCCCGAGGCTGGGGCTCTGAGAAGAGAGGAGGCTTATCTAGCTCACAGTTCTTCAGGTTCAGGAGCAAGGCAGCTGCGTCTGCTTAACACTGGCAGATAGGATTCAGGAGAGGTAAGGAAGAGTCAGTCCTCTGAAAACCCAACTCAACCTTCCTAGCCAGGCGGTGGTGGCACACGTCTTTAATCCCAGCACTCAGGTGGATCTCTGTGAGTTCGAGGCTAACATGGTCTACAGAGTTTCAGGACAAACTCCAAAGCCACAGAGAAACCCTGTCTCAAAAAAAAAAAAGAAAGAAAGAAAAACAAGAGAGAGGGAGAGGGGGGGAGGGAGAGAGAGAGAGAGAGAGAAAACCCAGCTTTCTTACCAAGCCCTACCTCTTCCAGGTCCAATCACCTAACATCATCACAAACCAAGTTTCCAGAACTCGGACCTTTGAGTGATAAGCCACACCAGCCACAGCATAAGTACCACATCCTGTATATCCTGTATATACATTCACCCAGTGATGGACACGTGATTTACCTCCACCTTTTGGCTGTTGTGGCTGCTATATGCACAGGTATACACTGCCTGTCTACACGGGCAGCTCCCTAGCCAATGCCTGCCTTCAATTCTTTTGGGGCATAGAAGTAGATTTGAAAGATATAATGATTGTTTTTAATCCACCCCGACAGGAGCTGCCCCATTTTCCTTTCCCACAACAGTGCATAAAACTTCCAGTTTCTTCACCTCCTCAGCCACACCTTCCATTTTCACAGTGGCTGCTCTAATGGGTGCTATTTCTCATTTATATCCCTTCTGCGTCACCTGACAGAAGCAGCGGAAAAGAGGAAAAGGCCTGCTTTACTTACCCAGTTCTAGGGGCTCAGCTGACATGGTGGGAAGGTGTGCAGTGGACCAGGAAGCTTCCTCCCTTTCCCCTTTTATCCACAGGGGTCTCTAGCCTATGAGAGGGTATCCCCCACATTCAGGGCAGCTCTCTCAGACACATCTAGAGGTGTGCCTTCCAGGTGATTCTAGCTCCAGCCACGCTGACACTGGAGATGAACTGTCACATCAGCTACAAATGATGCTGGTGTCTTCTCGCCATTTACTTGGCCACTCCTGCGCTTCCTCTGAAGAAAGGTTTGTTTGAATCCGCCCTTATTTTTGTTGGTTTCTTTATTGTTGAGTGGCAAATACTCTTTTCATATTCTCAGCACCAACCTCTTATCAGATATATGATTTATAAATATTTCCTCCATCCCATCCTGACAGACCAATAAGCAGAGGAAGGAAAATGCTGGTGTTGGGCTAGACTGTCCTCTGAGCTTTGAGGTGTTCCGCGGAAGATCTGCTTGCGAAGATCACCTCACTGGGCTTCTTGACTGTTGGTGTTCCCTCACAGAAAGGGAAGGGAAGCCATCATCCACAGTGAGTGCAGGCTCTCCATGGCTTTTACGGTCCTCACCCATGCCCTATAAGTAAAAGCCCAGTAAACTCATCGTCTCTGTAGGGAAACTTTGGTGGACTCGAACTCTGGTTGATAATGGAAACCTTAGAAGGTGGGTGGTAGGTATTACCTAACTCGCCCTGCCCTTGAGCAAAAATTCTGGAGACAAGGAATGTTACCGCTTTAAGATGCCTTTTAATAAGCTATGTAATATTTGTTTGTTTGTTTGTTTTGTTTTGTTTTTTTGAGACAGAGTTTTTCTGTGTAGTCCTGGTTGTCCTGGAATTCACT
Organism: Microtus pennsylvanicus; assembly: GCF_037038515.1. Lineage (NCBI taxonomy): Eukaryota > Metazoa > Chordata > Mammalia > Rodentia > Cricetidae > Microtus > Microtus pennsylvanicus. Next base: position 3,922,771 of record NC_134580.1, read on the forward strand.
CTGTAGACCAAGCTGGCCTCAAACTCATGAGTGCTGGGGTTAAAGGTATGCAGCTCCACTTCTCAGCCTTTTTCCTTCTTTTGAAATAACGTGCTGTTCAGTAGACTTTACTGGAGTCAACACAAGCTCTTCACTAAGGGAAGAGCCTCCTTCTTCCCCAGCAGATGCGTTTCCAGCTTCTCTCTGTCAGGTCTGAATGGCACACATTGATGCCACCTCGTTTTGGGCCAGAATATACTGAACAGGGTCACTGAGCCAGGCTTTGTGGTCCTACAGCAGCCAAGCTAAGAACTATAGAAACTTCATGAGTTAGACACAAGGGTCATTCTGAGCCTGCTCAGGTCAGAGCTACAATGCCAGCTCCCATCACACTCCTCAGAACAGCTCACATTCTGAAAGTGTGAACTTCCTAATTAATATTCTCAGACAGCAGAAGCGCAGCCACAGCTGCACGAAGCAATGCTGTCGGTGAGTGATCTATTGCAGTTCCCTGTCTTTTCCATGAAAAAGAGCCTGCAACCTAGGAGCTGGCAAACTTGCTCTAAAGAAACCAGAATACTCTGCCCAATACTGGAAGTGGCCAGATGTTGCCAAAGGTGCAATTTACCAACCCCTTCTGCACCCCACAAATAGTGATGGCGCTTTAGTTTCTCCCTTCCTGACTTCTATATCTTTGCTTTTATAGACTCTTTAAGTTTTTAATTATGTATCTATGTGTGTGTGTGTGTATGTGTTGCTTTGTGTGTGCAGGTCAGAGACACCTTGTGGGAGCCAGTTCTCTCCTTCCAGGGTCGGGAGTCGTCAGACTTGGCGGCAAGCACCCTTGGCTTGCTGAGCCATCTGGCCAGCTCTGCTTTTGTGTTCTTATTTTGTGGCACAATATTACTATATTCCAGAATGAAATGGTGTCAGTATCTTTTCAGGGGTCCGAGTGTCGAAGGAGCTTCTCATAAGGACTTTCCGCTGTCTGTGACAACTTAAGGTCAAGTGAGTCCTCTTTGATTATTTGTTTGGTTGTTTGCTTGCTTGTGTTTTTGAGACAATCTTGTGTGGTCCAGGCTGGCCTTCAAATCACGATGCAGCCAACACTGGGCCTTGAGCTCCTAATCCCCCTACGTCTACCTTCCCAGCGCTTGGATCATAGGAAAGTGTTAGTTACCACTCTGGTCCTCATTTGAAAGAAGTAATTTTTATAAGCAAATGTTAGCTACCTTGTTTGTTTCTAATGTAGATGATAGCATTTTTCTTAACTTTTAAGCTTTTTTAAGATTTATTTATTTATTACGTACACGGTGTTCAGCCTGCATGTATGTCTGCAAACCAGAAGAGGGCACCAGAACTCATTATAGATGATTGTGAGCTGCCGCATGGTTGCTCCGAATTGAACTGAGAACCTCTGGAAGAGCAGTCAGTGCTCTCAACCTTTGACACATCTCTCCAGCCCTATTTTTATTTTGTATGTGAGCATGTGTGTGGATATGCACGCTCGCCATGGCTCGTATAGGGAGGTAAGAGGACAACTTCATGGAGTCAGTTTTCTCCTTCCGCTGTGTGGATCCAAAGACTGAACTCGGGTCATCAGCTTGGCAGCGGGCACCCTATCCACGGAGCCATTTCACTGGCTCTTTTGTTTAGTCTTTGCTTTCTGAGATAGGGTTTCACTAGCCCGACCTGGCAAACCCTATATGGCCCAGGCTGACCTCTAACTCTTGGTGACCCTCCTGCCTCAGCTTTCCAAATGCTGAGATTACAGGTATGTGCTAGCAAACTCAGCTCGGTATTAGCTTCACAAGTGCTTCTGCTAACATGACCCAGGGACTTGTCTATCCTAATCTACGGCCAGCATTCACTCACTTCTACCTTGTTTGTTTGTTTGTTTGTTTTTCGAGATAGGATTTCTCTGTGTAACAGCCCTAGCTGTCCTGGAACTCGTGTCATAGACCAGGTTGGCACTGTACTCAGAGATCCGCCTGCCTCTGCCTCCCAAGTGCTGGGGTTAAAGGTGTGCGCCACCATTGCCCAGTTTTGCCTTTCTTTTTTTTTCATTCATAGTCCTCTCATGTTTCTGAATTAGGCCTATCTTGGTCTCCTGCTGCTTTGTATAATCTTAAAAAGTTGGTTTGTCTATAGTTGTTCTTGTATTTTTGAGAGCGTGGGAGGGGAGCTGTCCATAAGCCAGAGCAGGGCAAGAGTCCTGAGAATCAGAATACATCAAGATCCTCACAGAGGAGATAGCTGGGACGCAGCAATTCAAACAGTTCTACCTAAAGTCCCCACATCACTCATTGGTCTCAACCTCTGAGCTTCTATCTCCAGTCAATAGCCAGGGACAGTGGGTCACTTCGTGTGCCTCACTGGTGACAAGTGACATCAAAGCCAGACTTGACTTTGGGAGATGGATTGAGTTCAGTCCTTTTTGGTCCCCACTGCAGGGATTGGGTCCAGGCCCTCATTCTAGTTAAGTGGCTGACCACTGAGCCACATCCGCCAGTAGTGAGCTCAGTCCTTTGATCCAGTGGCCACTGTGACTACATCCCATATCAAGAAATACAATGCGTGAGAGTACACACACTCTCTCACATCTTCACACATGAGTGTAAATATATACAGCCGTCACATGGACACACTAACACACACATGGGAAGGTAAAGATTACCTGCTATCCTTCCTCCCCCCGTGATGACAGAGAGATTTATTTTTAACTTATTTATTCTTTAGTGTATGTGGGTGTTCTACCTGTATGTATGTCTGTGCACCGCATGTGTGCAGTGCCTGTGGAGGTCACAAGAAGGCACTGGACACTGGGACTGGAGTTATAGATGATGGTGAGCTGCCTTGTGGGTGCTGGAACTAGAACCTAAGCCTCCAGAAGAACAGACGGTACTCTTAGCCACTGAGCCACCTCCCCAGCCCCAGCCCCAGTCCTTGGTTCTTTTGTTTCATTTCATTTTATTTTATTGGAGACAGGGTCTTGCTATGCAGCTGAGCTGGCCTCAAACTCCCAATCTTCCTACCTCAGCCTTCCAAGTGCAGAGTACAGATGCCCACCGCCAACAGATGCCAACATTATAGAGGAAGACAGGTAACTTCTGTTGAAGGGCTTCATGGAGGTGGGGACCTAAGCCTTTCACTTGTCCCACCAGCCAACATGGCTTTTGTGGCCAGTTGGTGGTGCCAGAACCCCATATTCATTATTAAAGGTGGCATTTAAAAAAAGGCTCTGGAAGGGCTGTACTATTGTGAGACTTGACCCCTGTGGGCAGGGCTACTTGAAGTCTGGCTGTCACCAGGCAGAAAGACCACTTGTGTCTCTTTAGCCATGAGTCCTATGACAGTGGTGAAGTAAAGGGGAAGAGTTGCCAGGGATGCTCTGGGCCCTTTTGGAGATTAGAGTCCGACAGGACCTTAGAGGAACAGTGCTAACCAAGGGGATGATACAGGGCCCTGAGCTCTTCCCCTGAAAGCACCAAAGCCAGAATCTAACACTTCATCCCATCCTCCCTGATTCCAGGCTAACCAAAAGCCAATGGTGGAGAAACTGCAGACCCGCCTTCCCTGTCAAGAGGGACTCTACCTGGATAGTTCCAGAATGCCAGTGAATGGGACCTCAGCAACTCTCCTCACTGACCACCCAGAGGCGCTGTTTTAGGGGATGTGCAGAGCTGTCTTCATCACCTTATTTCTCAAGGGAAGTTCTGGTTCAATATAGAAGAGACCATGCCGGGGAGGGCCACAGTCTAACTCTGGCTCAAAAATCTTTCCGGGCTAATGCCGCACGTGATGGGCAACTTGCTGCCTGCTCCAGATCGGCAAATATGATCCAACAAATATGCCAAGTGCAATGCAGGCAACATGCATGAAAGGAGCTCGCGTGCAGTCTCACATGAGTGGACACAGCCGAGTGGTTTGGTAGCCTTGCTAAGTCACCTGGGGTACACACTTAGTGTGAAAGACCCCCACTCAATATAAACAGCAGCTAGCAGCAGTAACCCCATTCTTGCAAGGCTTGAACTTTTGAGCAAACATACACAAAACCAGGGCAGGGAAGTTCAACTTAACAACAAGGGCGGAGTGGCTAGGCAGGATGTCTGCGGTCAGCCACCAGGCCCCGAGCAATGAGGAAGTAAGCAAGAAGCAGCTCGTGCCCTAGATGGAGCCAGAGTAGACAGTTTATCTGATTACTAGATAAAACCTCAAATTGTCCTCGGTAAACCTGGCCTTATATGAACTGACCAATCAAACCCCTGTAACTATGCGTCTCGCTTCTGTAGCCGTGCTTCTCGCCCCCCTACCCTATAAAAACCCACTACCCCTGCCTGAAGGCGCGCTAGTCCTTCGAGAGACTAAGACGCCCCAGGTACCTGTGTACTGAATAAAGCCTCTTGCTGTTTGCATCCGAAGAGTGGTCTCGCTGTTCCTTGGGAGGGTCTCCCCAGTCTGAAAGGCTGCCCACCTCGGGGGTCTTTCAAGTGCACTCACAGTGACCTTCAGACGCACCTGGGGGCTGGAGTCAGGCGTGGAGTCCCCCATCCTGGGATGCTGGTATTATCCTTCCAAATGGGACAGACACTGCTCACAGCCATGCAAAGACATATATAGGTGCTCGATTCAATTTTATTTTTAGGATTCGAGTTGGGGGAAAATCACCTTCATTGAAACTGGTCCTAAAGAAGATGACTTGCCATCCCTCAAACAGACACCAGAGGGTGTGCTCCTCCAGGAGATGGCTCAGCGGGCTTGGCTGCACCCCCACCCCCCACCCCCAACTAGTGGAAATAGGTCACCTTCAACACCTCCAGGAGAGGGCTGGTATCCTCCCTCCCCTCTGGGGTTATTGGACATTCTGGTGTTCTTAAAGGCCAGTGGCCAGACTGGGATTTTAAAAAAGTATATTTATGGGTCTTGCCACAAGTGTGTGTCTCAGCAGGGCATCACTGGTCAAAGTGACCCCTCCCTACCTGCTGCCTAATGGTGCAAGTTTCAAAATTAAGAAGGGAAAGCTGTCTTCGCTATCGTTCAGCCAGCTGTGCTGAGCACGCTGTTCCTGGGGATGGGCAGGTGTGAGTGTCCGGGCTCCATAATGACAGGTGGGAGGTATCTTTATAGGGCCACCCAAAAATCATCTGCACAGGCTAGAAGCAACCCAGATGAACAGAATCCCCTCCGAACACTGATCACTGGGAGGAGGGTGCCTAGGGAAAGCCATCCCTGCCAGGAGATGGTAGCATCTTTGTATCTCTAAAAGTGTCTCCAAGGAAACCATTGTGGGACTCGGTGCCAAGCAGCAACTGGAACAAATATCTGCAACAAAAATGAATGTCTAGGGAAGGACAGAAGCATCCCCATGTAAAATCTTGTTGGTACTCTAACCAGCAGCCCTCTCTCTAACACTATCACTCAGCCATGCCAGCGCTAGCTGAGGTTCCCTGGGCCGAGATATTAGCCAGGCATGTCCAGGTCTCGCCCATATCCAGGACACCTGCCAGCTTCCCCAGAGCCCAGCCTCCCAGGAAGCTTCCATCTGCATCCAAGACTCCTCTGCTGCCCTCATGTCCCTCTCCACTCCAGGTGCTTAGAAGCCTTGAACACAGGGGTCCAAGTGACCCTGCTTTCCCCGTCATCCCTGACCTAGTTTTTCTTCTGTTGTTACGACTGGGGGGAGAAAAAAGCTGACAAAGCAGCTTCGGGGAGAAAGGAGTTTCTGCTGCTGTGGTCAAACACCATAGCCCAGAGAAATGTAGAGAACAAAGTGTTTATTTTGGATTTACGGGTCCAGGAGAGTAAGAGTCCAAAAGGCATGGCAGCAAGCAGCAGGTACCGTGACAGAAGCAGGAGACAGCACATCTCTAACCACATGGAGAAAACAGAAAGCAAACTGGGAGTGAGGCAAGACCACCCCAGTGACATACATCCTCCAATGAGGCTGCACCTCCCCGTTACCATGGTAAATAGTCCAACACCAGCCTAAGAAGGACCATTCTCATCCAAACCACCACAGATAGATAATGGACAGATAGATGGTAGATAGATAGAGGATAGATAGATAGATAGATAGATAGATAGATAGATAGATAGATAGATAGATAACAGATGACAGATAATAGATGGTAGATAATCTATAGATAATTATAGATAATTGGCAGATAGTTAGGCTACAAAGATTAAATGACAGATAGCTATATCAATTGATTGACACTAAACAGAGGCTAGATAGAAGAAAGTTTTGTTCTGCCTAGCCAGGCGCAGTAAGCTGAACCTTTAGTCTCAGCTACTCTGGAGGCTGGAATTGGAAACCATCTGGACAGCAGAACAAGATCCCTTCTCAAAACTACTAAGGGCTGGGCGATGGTGGCGCACGCCTTTAATCCCAGCACTCAGGAGGCAGAGGCAGGCGGATCTCTGTGAGTTCAAGGCCAGCCTGGTATACAGAGCTAGTTCCAGGACAGGCTCCAAAGCCACAGAGAAACCCTGTCTCGAAAAAACCAAAAAAAAAAAAAAGTCCTACTAAGACTGGGAATGTGGACCAGTTGGTAGAGTATTTACTTGCTTGTCATGCATGAAGCCCTGGGTTTAACCTCCAGCACCACACACCTGGAGGTGGTAATGCACACTCCTAACCCCAGCATTTGGGAGGTGAAGAATCAAGAGTTCAAAGTCAACCCTAGGCTATCTAGCAACTTAGAGGACAGTCTACAACACATGATACATTGTCTCAAAAAAATACTCAGTAGAAAACAAAACAAAATATCCATTTTACAAGTTCCTATTGTAAGCATTACAGCTGGGATGGAAAGGTACCCTGGCAGCTGGGAGCCAAAGAATACAAGGAAGTCACATCGCACAACAAACCTCATACAAGAGATTTATCAGGAGGGAAGAAACAGGAGGATGGCTGCCTCTGCTAGGTTGAGAAACAGTGGCAAACTAAACAGGATATAGGGCTTATATAGAGTTTCTTGGGAAGGGGGTGGAACTTTGCAGGGTGGTGCTTCCCAGGATGGAGATTGGTGGGATTTTGTGTCCAGAGATTGGGCTTTTAACTCTGTAGGGTGGGGTCAGGGTCCAGCAGTTAGGGCAGTTAGAGTATTCTGTGGGTGCAACCTGGTAGTTAGAAGTCCTCAGGGGAGTGGCCTGGCTACTGGTGTGGCTCAAGGGGCTTACATCCCCCCCTTTTTGTTCATTATTGATAAACGATTAGGCCATGGGAAAGGGGGCGGTGTTATCATTAGATTACTTCCTGCAGAATAAGGGCATTGAAGCCTTTTGGATGAACTTGATCTTTGCCTTCAGGATGTAATCGGAGTCCCTGGCCTCTCGCTCTGTAGCTAGGGGCCAGGAATCCTGTAATAGCAACTGATTAAAAGTCTGGTTAGAATCTGTTACTGAAGAAATATAGACAAGAAGTTTATAAGGCAGGGTACAACTAGTAAGAGAGCTGGATGGTGGTGGCACACGCCTTTAATCCCAACACTCAGCAGGCAGAGGCAGGCAGATTTCTGTGAGTTCGAGGCCAGCCTGGTCTACAGAGTGAGTTCTAGGACGGCTAGGGCTGTTATACAGAAAAACCCTGTCTCAAAAAATAAAACGCTGGGGAAGGAATCAGCCTCTGGTTTCAGCACCAAAATGTGTTACATTTCTCTGAAGAGAAAGGTACTCTGGCAGTCAGAGGTCAAGGAGTACCTGCAGCTCTGAAGGGAAAGGTGCCCTTGCACACCTGTGCAGTTTTCATAATAAAAGTAAACCAAGCAGGGAGTCTGTAGTGGCACTTACCCAGTAGAAGGGGAGAGGTGAGCGGCTAGAGCAGGTGGAGGGGAAAATAGCAGAAGCTCAAGGGTCTTAGTAAATACAATTGCACATGGGTGGAGCCCTGGAAGGAATATGCCCACACGTTGGCAGCCCAAAGGGCATAGTAGATCCCTTCTTAAAAGGTCAGAGATAAGATGCTCAAGCCCACTGAGACCATGAAGAGAGAGTGGGTACTGAGCCTGGGTGATACATTTCACAGGGTTTGATGAGGCCAGAAAAGCTGTAACCCTACCCTGACAATAGAAGAACAAGAAGATGTGGGTCCCTAAAACTCTATCAGGACTAAATAGGTGGCCCCGGTATCCAGAAGGAGAGAGACAGCTCTGGCACTGTGACGCCTACCTGAGGCTCCTGGTGAGAGGTGGCAGTGGTCGGGCCAAGGGAACCTGGGTCTCTCAGTTGTCCATGGCCAGATCTAGGAGGTCAGCTGAAGGGCTGTCTGGGTTTGATGTCCCCATGCCATGAGGGACATGGGGGCAGTCAACACTCAATGCTCGCAGGTTTGGGAGGCCAGGGATCCTGGTCAGTTGCTAAGGCCAATCAAAAGGCCTTCGCTCACATCAGGTATTTTGGTTTTCCAGCTTTTTTGTCTCTCCCATGGTACACCTTAGAGGTCATTGCTAAGACTTCTGCCTGTGGATGTTTAAGTTTGGCTCAAAAAAAAAAAGTTTGGCTCTAATATCAGGGAAACTCTGGGAGAAGGAGTAGGCCATCAGCTGTTTTCCATTTGGGGGCTCGGGATCCAGATTGGTGTATTGTAAGAGGGCCTTTAGAAGGCGGTCTAGGAATCAAGATGGGGTTCTCATGTTTATCCTGGATGACCTCTTGGAGTTTTTCATAACTTACCTCTTTAAGCTTGGCCAGCCAGGAGGCAAGTTACAAACCGATCCCTAGCAAGGATGAACCCAGTACTGTAATTCCATTCAGGTTCCTGGTCAGGGACTGCCTCAGCCCTGACTGAGTGGGCAGCCTGTTGCAGAGAAGGGAGAAAGGGAAAACAGAGAGGCCAGAGAAGAAGAGAAGGGACTGTGGGTCATTAGTGTGATTGAAAATAGTTAAAGAACCATCTGATTTGGAGCTCACAGCTAAGAGGAGTTATTGCTTTTCCTTGAACGGCTTATGTCATGGGGTCACTTTCATCAAGATGGGAGTGAGGTCACAAGGCAAAGCCCAACCTTACAAACCTTGCAAAGGTGGCTGTCAGTCATGTGGCTACCTCCACCCCAGTGTGGGGACAGCAGCTAAGGTGGCAGCAAGCCACGCATTTTCTTTAAGATTACTTATGCATAGGTTTTTAACTATCAATCCTGGTGTTCATGAGTTTTAAATGAATCCTTTTGTTACAGATTATACAGAGTTTTAATCATAATCCAACATTCTTACAAATCTTGATGTAAAGGAAGTTTACATAATCTTGAGATAAAGATTTATACCTTAGCAAAAGTTTTAGAGAGCTAACCCAAAACCAAAAGAATATGAGATGAGTATCAACAGTCCCTTTGGGAAATAGTCTATTTATTTATTTATTTTCTCTGTCACAGAGCAGATGGCTTCCCTGATACAGAAATCTTGGAAGAAATCTTCAAACAAGCATGCTTTGGCTAGAGGAGTAGGAGCTATACCCTAACTCTAGACCCAGATTTTTAATTCAAATTGGACAGCATAAAACAATGGTCTAATGCCACTCACACTTAAAAGATACCTGAATCCCTGTTAAACCACATCTAGTAAGTTGAGAACAAAGAAGGTTAGAGATAGGAAATTTTTGAGTCCTGGCTATAGACAGAGGATGCTGCAGGAGGGAGCTGAGAAAAGCCTCAGGCAGTGAAGAGTGTGTGTAGGGTGTGTGCAGGGTGTGTGCAGGGTGTGTGCATGTTGCAGCTGGCCTAGTCCTTCTACTTCTTTGCTTTCTCTGGCTCCTGCTAGGTCTCGCTCATAGCTCCCACTGTGTAAAAAACAGATCCATCCATGGTAGCTTAAAAGACAGAACATTTACACAGTGGATGTGTTGGGGAGACCAGACAAAAACAAACAGGGCTTAGAGCCGAGAAATAGGGAATGGGAATTCCTTTCTGCTTCCCCAGTCACTCACAGTAAAAGTCCCAAATAATATTAGACACTAAGGTCCCATTAGGTGGCCCTTTGGCTTGATTTTCTAAAGGGTATTGAAGCCAAATTTGATTTCATAAGCAAATAAATTTAGGACCCTTCAGATGGGGTGTCAGGTGGAGAGCCTGGAGGTTTTCTAATAGGCATCCCAAGGGGGGGTGGAGGGATGAGAGGGTATGGAAGACACATTCCCATGGATGAGAAAAAAGGAAAATGTCACAGCATCTTAATAGTCACATATGTCCCCAGAACTCAGGGAAGACCAAACAAGGACCTCAGTACAGTGGATCATCACTACACTCAACAGGGGTCAGGAACTTAGCCTGGCTAAGCCAGCAGAGAGACTTAGCACCTGGTACCAGGACTTTCATAGAGGTGAGAAGGCAAGAAACCAAAACAAAGCTCTAGGAGGAGGGGGTCTCATTCACAGAAAAGGGTTGCGAATGGGGTCACAAAAGCTACGAGAGCCCAAAGGAGCTGTGGGATTACAGGCAGCTCCAGAGGGAAGGTGGGAAAAGAGGGCAGAAAGGGCACAATAGCCTGGTTTGGCCTAAGGAAACTGTAGGATTGCAGCTCCAAGGGTGGGGGATGGGGTCAGGTGAAGAGGGCTAGCTGTGGTCTTAAAGGACTGTGACTGGGGGTACCTCCACCTCCAAGAATACCAGAGGGGTGCTGGCCATTCAGCAGTCACTTCCCCAGATTCAGGGAAACATTTACACCAACCAAAGGGGAAACTTACCTAATTGCTGCTGGAGGTTGGGTACTGAACAATAGGTGAGTCTGTGGATTGGAGATGAGGGATAGGGTCCTAGTACAGCTCATGGTACCATGAGGGGAAACACAGGCACTAGAAGAGCCTATCCAAGTCATGGCACCAAATGTAAGCATTGCAGCTTGGATGGAAAAAATATCCTGGCAGCAGGGAGCCAAGGAATACCACAAAGTCACAGCGCACAGCAAACCTCACATGACAGAATTATTGGGAGGGAAAAAACAAGGAGGGTGGCTGCCTCTGCTGGGATGAGAAACAGCAGAGAACTGAATGGATATAGGGATTATATAGAGTTTCTTGAGAACAGGGTGGAACTTTGCAAGGTGGAGCTTTCCAGGGTGGAGATTGGTAGGATTTTGTGTCCAGAGATTGGGCTTTTTGCTCTGTAGGGTGGGGTCAGGGTATAGCAGTGAGGGCAGTTAAAGTGTTCTGTAGGTGGAATCTGGCAGTTAAAGGTCCTTGGGGGGTGGGGCTAGCTACTCACGTGATTCTAGCGGCTTACACATGTAGTCTTATTTCCCTAACACATGTCTATAAAGCATTATGGAGTAACTGACCCCCACACCCATTATACCCTCAAGCCCCCCACCCCTGCAGCCCACCAGCCTTCAGGCAAACACCTAGCCAGCCCAGAGGCCCTGAGACCTTACATGGCTACATCACACGTTGCATGACTGCGTAATGGCTCTGTACACATGAGCAGCTTTCCCTTTTAAGCAAGTTCTGCTCGTCTGTTAGTCCCTCTTGGTTTGACCATGCTTCCTCCCCTGCCTGCTGCCCTTTCCTACTAAACTAAATAAAGCACGTGGGTTTGTTGAGCTCTGTGCTTCTGTCCTCACTGCTGCAGCTCCGCCCTTCAGAGTTGTGAATCTGTGAACCTTCTGAGTCTTGTGTCTGAATTTTGTTTTATTGGCGGTTGTCCGTGCTGTGAATGTTGTCCTATGCATGTGTTGTGTAATATTCCACTGTGTGGCTCCATCACGATCCATTAGCACTTTCCCCCTACCCACAGGCTGTTTTGTTCTCATGAACGGTGCAGTTAGAAGCATCAAATACATGCCTCTGGGTGCACAAACATGTGGGATATTTTGATTGGGGAACATGCTGGCAAGGGATTGCTTGGTCCTGGGGGACATGATCACTCAGCCTTCCAAAAGGTTCGGTGTGTTCCCAGGTGACTGTACAATTTGCCTCTGACCTGAAAAGTCCAGGTAGAGCTGCACGGCACATCTTCAGTACGTGGCATTGTCAGCTCTCTGAGGTTTGTTAATCCAGTGGGGACGGCTCATGTCTGCAGTTGTTTCCCTGGCAACTAGTGAAACTGGAGACCTCCATTCTGGGAGCTTGTTCTGTGACTTGCCCATGCGTGCAAGCCTCTGCCATTTCAACCAGATCTCGGGTGCTCATCTACTAGGGGCTGCATGTTTGTTTTGTTTTTTAATCAACGTTGTCTTCAAGCGTTGCTCTGCTGCCAGTGTCTTCTCAGGCTATAAATTATCCTCTCGCTTCCTCTAAGAACTATTTGACAGGAGAAGGCTTTTGGCTTGTGATTGTCACTTGCTGGTCCTTTGCTATAGCTCACTCTATTTGTATCTAATTTTGGAAATTCTCCCTGTCCCCGGGTCATAAAGCCCTCTGTTGTCTATGAGATCTTCAGGTTTCCCTCCTGACATTTCTTCCCCTCATCCTGGAGTCCATTTTGGTGGGTAGTGTGAAGCAGAGATCCAATATCTAGTTCCCCTCTCCAGCTCACTCTCAAAGGGACTCTCAACTCCCGCCTCCTGTCACTTGGGCTCTGTGTACTGCTGGTCTATCTCTGGATACCTGGCCCTGTTTCCCGGGACAGTTTTGTCACCTGTAACCACGTCTTCCTCTCACTGCCACTATGGCTTTGTGAGGATTCTTAATGCCCACAACATGTGCCCTGTCCACTGCTGGAGGCCCACCCTCTCTGCCAGTTCCTCCACTGTAAGTGAGGACAATGGTGGCCTTCTAAGCTGGGGGTTGGAAAACACAAAGAGTAGTGACCCCAAGCACGCAGCGAGTGTTTTTGATTCCTACACCGAAATTTTCCTCCCTGGGATGTGGAGCTATTAGTATAGACACTAAGTTTGGGCCTCAGCTCCCTGGAGACCTCAAAAGGTAAACCTTATCTGTCCTCCGACAAGAAGCCCCCAGCAGAGTTACCAAGAAGGTTATCAAAGACAAAGAATGAGTGACGGGAATCAGCAGAGCTAGCCAGTGGGCATTGGGAGGTAAGTGGGAGCTAAGCCCCAGCCATTTAGTTCTGAGTCTCTCTAGAGAAGACACTACCCCACCCCAGAACCCTCAGTCACCCACAGGGGAAAGGGGCTCATGACAAGAGCCACATGCAGTCTGCATGGGTAGAAAGGAACCGTTTAAACAGTGCCACTTCCCAGGAAGGCTTTGTAAGCAAGCCCTGGTAACCATGGTGACTACCGGATGGAACACCTGTCTCAGACGTGTTCCACAGACAGACTGAGTCCCCTAGGTCCTCTAGGTCAGCACCACAATCAATACCACCTCAGGCCCATGAGCTCATACTACCCAGCCGTGGCCATGCAAGCCTGGGAAGGACCAGTGTGAAAAGGGCGTGGACAGGAACCCTCAAACTTCCCCATGCTAGACGGTCTTGAGAAAGAGGAGAAAAGGTCAAAAGGAGAGGGTTGACCCTGAGGCTCTCAGCCAAGCAAGGCTCCTTCCTCCAGGCTGTCTGCCCTTCACAGTTCCTCACAGTACCTTCACTACACAGCCTGGCCCAGCCCAGATGTCACTGGGCATTTGATCCCTGGCTTATGGCTAATGGCTAATTCCCTTTAATTTCCCCCCATGTCATTCCTTTCTAATTTATTGATTCATCGTTTTTACTCATTCATTCAATAAAATTCTAACACCAATGGTCTTCAGAGAGGCTGTCCTGACAGGTCCCCCTGCCCACACCCACCATGTGGGATGGGAAGGAGCCACTCAGTAGCGAGGGACTCAGTAGCCTGAGGAGAGCAGCCGGTCTAAGCCAGTCACACACAGCCAAGCCACCCAGTGCCTAATGAAAGTGGAGAAAGAAAGACTAAAGACCAGTCCTGGCCCCTGGCCTCTGTAAGGACTCAGTGCTGCCTCTAAAAGCTCCCACAACCACAATCAGTATGCGCTAGATAGTCCAGAAGTTTCCCCAGCACCCTGGGTCTTCACCTTCTCAGCCAGCATCCCTCGGTGCTAAGAGAAGGAACCTCATGAAGTTATGTGGGAAACTGGTGGTCCAAGGTTGTGATTTCATGGAGCCTGGGAATTTGGGGAGTTCATCCAAGAGAGGAACTCGCCAGGCCTCCTGGCCCCACCAAGGAAGGGTCTCCCGCTCAGCCTCCCTGGCACACTCCCTTCCTCCAGGATGTTCCCCCAAGGCCTCATAGTGCTGGATGAGTGGGGCCAGGACCAAGCTCTGGCCAGACCTTCCTCAGTGATTCTAAGGCAGTCCACATGTGTTGGCACAATCCCTTTCTTGAGAAATCTGCTCTTCTCCATCAGGCATCCTTCTCTGCCTTCATCTTCCTGCATCTCTGAGGTCTTTCCCTCCAAACATCACCCCCAGATACTATCCCCATTCCAGATTTACCAGACCAAAAGGGACACAGGGTCTCCTTGGCAAATGCCCATCTCAGTCAATGATCTGTTACCTTACAAGGATTCTCCAACTCAGGACAACCCAGAGGAAACGCTTTCTTGCCTCCTTACAACTCCATAGACCAATAGGAACCCCGCTTCTTTCTTGGCTACTTTAGGGTCTATATACCTAATCATGGACCCTTTGTCTAACCTTTATATAAGGCCTTCTATAGGGGCCTGTAAGACCAGAATGTAAAACCACTAAACGGCTCTTTCTTTCATCGCAGCTTTCCAGACACAAATGACCTTCACCAAGGCCCCAGCCACAGCCCTTCCCAACCTCCCAAAGAATTTTCCCCTATATATAGCAGAGAAGGAAAAAATGGCTCTAGGAATGCTGGGACAAAAGCATAGTGGCACTTGGGAGTATTAGCTTTCCTTTCTAAACAACTTGATAACACTGCTAAATGCTGGTCTCTGTACCACAGGGCAGTGACTGCTTGCCAGGAGCCTAGCACACTTGGATATGGATGACAGACGAACACTCACAATAATGCCTATCAATACCTTGCCACCCCTTGCCTCATCCAGTTCCAAATCTTATTAGGAAATTTAAACATTTCTATCCAGAAATAAAATCTTCTAAATGTCACAACCCTCCTCCCTGTAACAGGACCCATTACATATCAGTGCTCATAACTTTTAGGGTACACTTGGGACACTCCCAACTCCCAAACTTGGAACAGTGACAACCATGACCCAGAGTACAAAGAATTCAGCCTGACTGCCTAGTACATCTGCACACAAGGCAAAGTCTATTGCTTTCACCAAAGCTCTCTCATCTTGCAAAGATGCCAGACTTAACACCTACACAGGATCCAAGTATGCCTTTCCCGCTGCGGTTATTGGAATGAGAAATCTCCTCTATAGGCTCAGGAATTAACTTTTGGTCCCTCTGTTAGTGGTGCTGGTAGAGAAGGTGGTGCAGCCTTGCTGGAGGAAGTGCATCACTGGGGGTGGGCTTTAAGAGTTCATCGTTCTGTCCAGCATTCAATTCTCTCTCTGCTTTGCATCTGTGATTGAAGATGTGGTTTCTATGCTTCTTGCTCTGGCTGCCTACTGACATGCCTTACCTGGTACTGAGAACTCTCCCAGTGGAAATGCAAACCAAAGAAAACTCTTCTGTAAGTTGTCTTGTTACCTTCCCTCCACTCACGGGCAGCAAGCTGGAAGGGTAGATAAAGTACACTGATCACCCTGGGACTCAGCCACTAAACCCACTTCTCTTTGTCTACAGCTGACAGAGGCTGCAGTGTTGGTTACTCTTGTTCTAACCTGACAAGGTGAGGCTCCAGAGATGAGCATTCATTTTGGCTTGTAGTTTAAGGGGATACAGTCCGTCACAGCAGGAATGCATGGCAGCTGGGGTGTGAGACTGATGGTCTTGAGTCCAAGCTATCAAACCTCAACTCTTGCATCCAGTGACTCACTCCTTCCAGCAAGGCTCCATCTCCTAAAGGTCCCACAACCTTCCAAGACAGTGCCACCAGCTGGAGACCAAGTGTTCAGACACAGGGGACTACCGGGGACACTTTATATTCAAATCACAACAACTTCCAAACTCCTGATCCAAATTGTAGTTATCCTACTGAAAGAGCCACCAAAAGTCCAAGTGGAAGAGGCACAGGGGACCAACGGAAACAGTAAGAAAGACTGCGCCTTTGCCCTCCAGCCCCAGAGGCCCTGGCTGTTCCTTCAGTCATTCCTAAGCATGGCTTGATGGAACAAGACATGACAGAAGACAGAGGGATACAGAGGGACCCCGGTTTTCCTTACCAGGGAGAACTGTCCTTCCTGCTAGTCAAGAGAGGAAAATCCTCACCAGAGGGCAGAATTCCTCACGCACAGACTATAAGCCTTCATAAAGGCTCCTGTCTCCCCTTCTCCATTGCCCAAACCTGGGCATTATATCAGAAATGCTCAAAGCAAACAAACAAAATAAACAAACAAACAAACAAAACCCTGCTCTTGCCCTTGCCTTATTTATATAGGGAAGGTTCCAAGATTATAGCACTGGGGATATTCACTCATCTGTAGAAATTTCTTGCTATTATTGACACCAATATTCTCGAACATGCTTTGTTTGGGCTTTTCTTACTCGGCTCCATAGGACTGCTATCTATTTGCAGCCTGGTGGAATCATTTCATCTGCTCAGACACTTTCACCATGTCCACCCACTGGCTTGACCCTGATCTTTTTATACAGTCTCCTGGAATTCCCCTGCCTTTGTTACCCTAACCTGCTCCACCCCCACTATAAAACCACTCAAAAAGCCATCCAAGCATCAAATAAATGAAAGAATTCTAGCTTCACAGATTGTTGGATATGAGTCCCCACATCCCTGACCAAAAGATGCATCCCTTCCCTGGTTAATCTTTTGAATCAGATTGCCACCGACTCCCACCTCCCCATCCAGGCAACTGTCATCGACGACACCACTGACTTCATTATAGTGTTCAGATTCTCACTCTCTTTGACATTCATCACTATAGCTGGACCAATACTCTGGATTAAAGTTAGACCGGCTGGCCTCCATTTGTATGAAAGGCTGCTACTCCAGGCCTCTCCAAAAAAACCTTTCCATTGCAGCTGAGCATGGTGGCACATACCTTTAAATCCCAGCACTGCAGAGGCGGAGGCAGGTGGATCTCTGTGAATCTGAGACTAACCTGTTCTACGTAGCAAGTTTCAGGCCAACTAGGGCTACATGGTGGATTTCTGATTAAAAATTTAAAAATAATTTGATTAAATTATTGGCCAACTTTTTACAATAAAAAAGGATAGAAACAAGTGCCATGAACGCATACAACACCGAGTGTGCTTCTTACCACCGCAAAGCAGGACGCTTACAGCTTCATGTCCCTAGGCTGCGTCGTCGTCGATGTCCTAGCAGGAGAGGAAAGGCCAAAAGCAAAGCTTGCTATACAGGATCGGAAGACCATCTCTCCCTTTTTAGCAGTTAATCAGCTGAGACGGTCATCTTTACAAGTGGGAATTTTTTTATTGGCTGTAGGGTTATCTTTCCCTCTAGGTTTTATCAAAAAATAGAAAGAAGAAAGAAAGGAAGGGAGGGAGGGAGGGAGGGAGGGAGGGAGGGAGGGAGGGAGGGAGGGAGGAAGGGAGGGAGGGAGAGAGGGAGGGAGAAAGAAAAGAAAAGAAAAGAAAAGAAAAGAAAAGAAAAGAAAAAAAAAAAGAAAAGAAAAGGGCCACAACAGTTCCTTCCTGTGATACTGAGCATTCTGCTCGGAGGTAAAGCAGAGAGGGAGGGTCAAGGGTTCTCGAGCTGTGGGACGGAGAGCAGCTTCAGAATTTACCTTCAGTTTCTAACACAGTCTCTAAAATCCTCTTGTTAATTTTCTATTTATTTTTATCATCTCTTTCTGACTTAGAACTCTTACTATTAATTTGTGAATTACCAATTTTCTCAACTTTTTTTTTCTTTCTTTAGATGTGTTTAAAAATCCAGCGAAAACAGGCTGCCCTGTTTGTGATCTATAATCCTATTTCCTAGGACATCTCATTTAGCAGGCGCACACAACAATTTAGAGGCACTAAGTGCTCCCCGGAGAGGGAAGCACCAAGTCAAGTTATCTTCAGTTAGATGCCCCTCGTTTTCTTTTAAAACCCATGCAATTTGAATTAGCAGTTATCAAGCATAAAACCCAGCTGGAGTACCAAATAATGTTTTGTTTTGTCCCCCCCCCCAAAGTTTCCCTCTCCTTTAAATTAGGTGTTGGAGGAGGAGTCAGAGATGAGACTGACAAATTAGCTAGCCAAATATGCCCTCAGAGGTCTGAAAACCAACAAAAACAAACCAAATAGTGGGGAAGAGCAAACAGACAAAAACGGACACCTTAAAACAAAGGCTTTGAAAGCAACCCCCTAAAAAATAGTCAATAGAATCTTAACAGTCAGATTAGAATAAACAATACATTGACCTTCCACCAAACCAAGGGAGGTCGGAGCCCTAGAAAGAGCTCACAACAGGCATCTGAGGAGGTCATGCTGGGTGATGGGTACAAAGGCTCCTGCTGTCAGCTGGTGCAGATCTGGGAGAATCTTCGGCTGGAAGTGGATTGTTCTTGAGGCCCTGACTTTGAGTACCTTGACAATCAAGGCAAAAACACAGTTCTAGCCTTAAAGGGAGTGAGCGATAGTTTATTCTGGGACCAAAACCACGAATGACCACTGTTCAGGAGCATAGATACAGGTTTCCTCAAGCTCTATGTTCCAATATGGTAACCATCCCATGACATTTTCATAGTAACAGAACAAAGAAAGCTGTAAATTACGATGCTTTTAAATACAGTGGCTGAAGCGGTAGGGCCACTGGAGCCATAGTCATGAGGATTGCAGTTTGGACCCCCAGAATGCATAGAAACAGCCAGTGGGTGTGTCCACCCACTGTAATTCCTGTGAAGGCAGAGATGGGCCTGCAGAGCAGGTTGCCCAGATGGACTAGACACACAGGTGAGCTTTGGGTTCAGCAAGAGACCTTACCTCACTGAATAAGGTGGAAGATGATCAAGAAATAATTTGACCAGCCAGGTGTGGTGGCACATGCCTTTGATCTCAGCACTCGGGAGGAAGAGGCAGGTGGATCTCTGTGAGTTTGAGGCTAGCCTGGTCTAGAGAGTGAGTTCCAGGATAGCCAGGACTGCCCAGAGAAATTTTGTCTCAAAACACTAAAAAACAAAAGCATCAACAACAACAACAAAAACTTTAACCTTTGGCCTTGGGTCTCCACGGGAATGCATGCACATACACACTCCCCACATGCATGTGAGAATGCATACTCACGTGCTTACAGACACATGAAAACAATGGATAGGCACGCCACAGCAAAGCTGAATAGGGTGGTCTCTGTTGAAGCCCCAGACTCTCTGGCGACAGTCTTAGTTTTTGGATTGGTAAAAGCTCTGGGTGGCTAAGAAGACACTTTAAAGGTTGGTATTTTTGTTTTTTAGTGTAGTCCCAAAGCTGTTACGTTAGACATAGGATGAGCAACGAATGACTTTCAAAGGGACTGAAAATAGCCCAAGATCATTTGGCTCTGGACTGCCACATTTTAACACTCAATAATCACTAAGTCCAGTCTTTGGACCTTCTAGAATCTAAAACGTAGGTGTGCCTCCCACTTGGGTTAACTTCTACTGAAAATGAATTCCCATATCCCCGGTTACCCATATACCCTGAGTGCACACACTCATGCACACAAGAATACATGGAGTACCCACTCCATCTCTCTTGTCTATGACTCCTTCCCAGGCCCTATTGCCTAGCACCTAGTACCCAGCAAGTAATAAACCAGCACATTTGGCCTGCTCTTTCTGTCTCCTCTGATGCCTCCGCACCCTGCTTATTATGGGGTATGGGTGGTGCAGAGTCCTGGAGGGAACTGGGTAGGAAAAGGACAAAACCTCCCTTGAGGCCATAGTGTCTGCCACTTTCCAGTCCTAATCCTGGACCAGCAGAGCCAGAGACTAGACCCAGCCCCATTCTCCCATGCACAAGAGTCCTTAACTGGGATGTTCCACCTCACACCTCAGAATCAGACGGAGGATGCTCAGGGAGAGTCGGAGAGCAAGGAGTGGAGAGGAGAAATCTGAATGGAAGCAGTCTGGCATTTCCTGCAAACCAGTGAAGACTTCCATCTCAACACCCGCCCACTTCCCTCCTTCCCTTACTTCCTCCCTCCCTCCCTCCCTCCCTCCCTTCCTCCCTCTTTCCATCTCTCCCTCCTTCCTTCCTTTCTGTTTTTTTAAGATTTATTTTATGTGTGTTCATGCTTTGCCTACATATATGTACCTGCATCATACATGTGCCTGGTACCCACAGAAGTCAGAAGAGAGAGATGGATCCCCTGGAACTGAAGTTATGGATAGCTGCGAACCTCCATGTGGGTGCTGGGAACCGAACCCAAGTTCTCTGCAATAGCAGCTCTTAACAGCTGAGCCATCTGTGGAGCCTCATGCTTCTGTTTTTAAGGAAAGCTGAGTATTGAACCCAAGGACTATATATGCTAGACAAATGCTCTACCATTGTTCCCATCTTATCCTTGATGTCCTGGATCTCCCAAAACCACTTCTCATGCTTGAAGTGGGAGCGATAGGATGAACTGAGCGCATCAGGAGCAAACGTGCTGGGTGCTTGGTGCCATTGGAGGGGAACCCTGTGCCCCCAGGGACACAGAGAGCAGGGAGGGCACAGGGATACCCACTGATGCTGACAGACAGCTGCCCACGGGGCTGGAGGACTCCATTGATTCCCAAGCAGCCAAACTGCTCCAGAGCGTGGGAGGCAGAGGACACCTGTGGCCCTGCACAGAGGTCACAGTGCTAAACTCCCCTCTGATGAAGATGTCAGTGAACCAAGGGCAAATCTATGACACAAACATCCTGACTGAACACTGCCTGTTTAACATGGCAATGTTTTAAAACGCAGCACTAGCCTGCGTGACTTGCCATCAGGAAACCTGGCAATGGGACTCGGCGAATTATCTGCTTACTAAGCCAGGGACACGTGTGGTTGTGCCAACAGATGGCAAAAAGCTTTTCTTTGAAATTCATCAGCCGTTCTTGACTTTAAAAATCGAATTGAAATATGGATAAACAGTCTAAGGTGAGTAACAGCCTGGGAGCACAGTCCTTAGCTAGTGGAAAGGTCTTCTGGGAAAAAAAAAACAAAAAACAAAACAAAAAAAACACAACAAAACAAACCTCAAGGGCTGTTGACACCATTCAGCCACATTGCAGAGTGTGGGCCATGAACATAGAAACTGACCAGAAAACAAAAGCTGGAATCCAGGCTGGATGTCTTCACTTGCAAACCATTGTGGTTTTAGGCCTTGATGAGGCCAATGGTGATTTTAGAAGCAGGGAGTTTCCTTCCCTCCCCTCTAGTTGTGGTGGGGTCTGCATCTGTCTCAATGTGCAGACTCTTCTGCATATCTGGACCCCACCTCCCCCACACACACACCAGGATTTAGAAATTATACCTCCCAGTCCCAAGGCCCAAAGGCAGCTCACTGCTCAGAGGCTGTGAGTAGGGTTGGCTTAGGGAGAAGTGACTCAGAGCCACCACCCCAGGGGTGGGGCCACGTAGCTGGTGCAGCATGTGTCTCTGCTGGACTCCACCTTCGACATAGCATAGTCCTATGAAACCCTGTGCCCGAGCTATCAGGCAGACTCTGGGGTCTGCACTGCAGTGGGCAATGTGTGTTCAGGGACCACTCAGCTAGCTAAGAGCATGGAGTAGTATTCCCGCTGCTTCCTTTCTAGACCTAGCTTCCCACCAAGGAGGCCTATGCTTGTCTTATTCAGTGCAGCCATTCCTGTTGTCTTCCCAGGTGGTGCCTAAGGAAGGGCGGGGAAAGCAGATATCACGTCTGTCACTAGGTATCTGTGAAACTCACGTCAGCCCCAGTGGTCATCAGCCAAGAGGATCTTCTTCTTTGCATGTGTTGACTCCCCCAAACTGTCCCTTCTGGGGATGCCTGTGGCCCACCATCACCGCCCTCAGATCCGGGACCTTGGGGGTACATTCATGACAGGAATGTCCTAGCTAAGTGGACCCCCCTCCACTTGATGACATGCTCCCTTCTAAAGTGCCCGGGCGCCTCCTCCTAGGGGTGTCCATTCACCTCTCAGAAAGGCAAACGGGGCATCAGCTTCTGGAAGCACAAGGGCCTGTCAGGGGTTTTTATTTGCTGTTCATACGGAGTGGGCCACTGACAAACAGAATATCACCCAGAAAGACAAAAGCATCAGCTTCCCAAACAAATAGGAATAATTAGATTTAGAAGCAAAAGGACGCCCCATTAAACTATGGATTGTTCAGCGATACACACCTAGGGAGATAAGCAGCCAGTGTGAAGGAAGCTACAGGATACTACAGAGTGATGTCATTCCGGAGTCCCTGAAGTATCTGAGTGAGAAGGACCACACATGCAGTCCAGTTTCAGACCCCAGAGAGCGAACTCTAAATGGATTCTAACAGAGTCTGAATCAAGGGGAGAAGTGGCAATGTTCCCAGAGGAGTCATGAGTGTGTGTCACTTGCTTCAGAGACATTGAAAGGCTTCTCCGAATCGAGAAGGTACAGCAAAGGCCTGTGCGGCAGAACCCACAGGGTAGCGAATCTTGGGCATCCTGTCCAGCCTGGAATGCACCATGTTGTAAAGGTCATGTTTTAAATCCACGTTGAAATTTGGTTGCTTGGTTACACGACACTGAAAGACAGTAGCCACTCGGAATAGCTCCCTCCTGTCACAGTGTAGCTCAGGTGGACGGATGCCAGAGTGTAGCTACCAAACCTGTCAACATCCATGAAACACACAGTGTGGGTTCACAAGAAGACAGAGATGGTTCTGGGGCAGGAAGCCCCAGACTGTACGAGAATTAGATAGGCCTTAGTGTTTCCAGCCTCAGAGCGCACACAGAGTACCATAGAGCAAGACAGAAGGAAGTACCCATCAAACTGCCAGCCCCACAAAGAGATGTGTATGCCAGGAAGAGACCAAGGCCGGCATGGGAGGTCAGAAGGAAGGCGCCAGGAGCTCCTCAAGGGACACTGTGGCTATTGAACCTCGAGGACATTCAGCTGTTGCCCACATGATGTCAGTTGGGATGCCAGAAACCCTCTATCCTGTATCCATTGGACGAACAGAAACCCCTGACAATACACAGCCAGAAAGGACACAAGAGCTTGGCAGGACAGAGTCACTGCCTTGTTAGAGGATCTATTTCTGCCCACCTCCCCCTTCCTCAGAATCACCCCTTCACGTCTGATCACCTCAGACCATAGCACAGTGGTTCTCAATCTTCCTAATACTGTGACCTTTTAATACAGTTCCTCACAGAGTGGTGACCCCCAACTGTAAAACTATTTCATTGCTACTTTGTGACTCTAATTTTGCTACTGTTATAAATCGTAATGTAAATATCTAGTATGAAGGATATCTGATATGCGACCCCGGTGAAAAGGTCATTTGACCCCAAAGGCGTGACGACCCACAGGCTGGGACCACTGCACAGGAGACAAGGACAGACCCTCCAATGCCAGTGACAGAAATCTGGGGGGGGCCTCCCCCTTAGGGGTGGCGAAATCGAGCAGTGCTGTCCATTCCCAGGACATGTCAGAGCTTGGAAACCACAGGTCACTTTGTAACTCCCTAGGAGGGCTTTGCTAAGGAGCTGCTTGGCAAAATGGGCCAGGAGGGGAATGAGACAGCTCAGCCCATGAAAGCGTGTGCAACCAAGCCTGATGCTGAGTTTCATCCCAAGAACCCACATGATAGAGAGAACCAACTCCCCCACGTTGTCTTCTATCCTTCACGTGTATGCCACGCACACATTCACAATACAACAAAACTAAATGTGATTTTAAAAACAAGTAAAGACCAGGGACGCAGGAAGCACTCAGCCCTGTCCTGAGAGCCTGTACCTATCACCACTGTGGAAGGCTCCCCAATATCACACCAAAGCTGACCACTGGAACTCTCCTTGAGATGAGGACATTGTCAGCTCAGAGGTTGCTGGAGGGGCCCGACCCTCTGTGCCTGCTACCCTTCCCTCAGGAGCCCCTCGGGGGTACAACAAGAGAGTTTCCCTTCTAATCTCATGTATTTCTTCAACGAGGCCAAAATCTTCCTCCTCCTTGTTCTTAAGGGCCATTCAGACAATGCATTTGGCACATACAGGTTTGCCTGAACGAATGTGGGCTCCAAGTTCATCTCCAGCCAGCAGCTTGGTCTTCCAGAAGCTTCAAGGACTTCTCCCAGGCACCCAGCACTTGCAGCCTTCCTGCTACACTTCCATATACACCATTTCCCGCCACCAGCTGTGTTCTGGGCTCCCCAGGCACCAGGCACCAGCAGAGGCAGCACTTTAGAAGGAGGTGACAGGCAGAAGGGCCCATTGCTGCCAGGTTCAAATGCAAAAGGGACTAACCTTCTGTCTTCCGTCTGTGTTCAAACAACAGCAATCAATGATGACAGGAAGCTCCGCCCTCCCAGTCCCCCACCTGAACCCTACTCCTGGTACCCAAGAGCAATGTCAAGGCTAGACCCTATAGGAACTAGTTCCCTTTCTGGGCAGAGCCAGGGCCCAGCAGTGGCCATGGGTTTAGGTCAGCTACAGGTTGTATGGGGGGAAGCAGTGGCCAAAATTCAGGCCCCAGGGAATGCCTGGGGTGTCCACTAAGTGTCACAGGGTGAACCTGTCCACACAAACCATCTGTAGAACATCTGGTAAGGAGCAGAAGGCAGGGCTGGACTCAGGGAGGAAACTGAAGACCAGCATCTGGGGTGGACGGGCCAGGACAGCTCATCTATCTGAACAAGTCTTCCCCATCTTGCCCACCTTTGCCACCTTGCATGGGGATCAGCATCTTCAGGGCTCAGAACTCCATCCATGCGGACGACAGCTTGGAGCGGGGCAGCAGGTGCAGATATCCAGTGAAAGGGCAGAGCCCAGGAAGTGAGGGTTCCACTTCCACCATAAGCAACCCCAGGGCCTTCAACCACCCCAAGGTTTTCAGCCACCCAAATCCAAGCCCCTGGGGATTCAGGGCAGGGAGAAGCAAAAGAGAGCTGCATGGGCACACAGGTCTTCAGTCGGGCAAATGTGCATCCCAGGCAGGGTGTGAATGTGTATCTGGGCACACCACATGAGCTGATGGGGACTCTGGGGAGGGTATTTCAGCGCCTGTGTGTGCAGGCACCTGTAGGTGTGACCGTGTGACTGTAAGCAGAGTAGGCACTGACTGTGGTCTCTTGGCACCGGCAGAAGGCACATACGCAGGCTGCCCATGTGCACTGTGGAAGGCATCTAGAAGCACCTTACACCCGTGGTGAGCTTGCAAAATTCTCACACCTCCTCCGCAGCCCCACAGTGTGATTCTGTCCATCTTAGCTCCCACCCCACCTTCCTTAAGTGTCCCCTCCCAAGCTCCCAGCCCCAAGCAGCACTACCAGGGCATCTCCAGGTGTGCCAGCATATACATACACCACTCCAAACCCCTGACCACACCCCCACCTGTCAGGTGTCCCTTGCTCCCTACCAAGACCCTCCCCCACCCCCAACACCCAGGCTCAGATCCAGGCACAAGACTCAGAAGTGACTTTATTTCTTTGTAGTTAATGCCCCTCAGGCCAGGCTGTTGGGCTGTCCCTGGCTTGGTTTCCCTCCCCTTGGGGACCTGGAGGGTCCCTGTCCCCTGCCCTCCCCCTCCCCCCGCCCCAGCTTTCTGCCAGGATGTCTGGTCTCCGGGAGATGTCCAGCTGCCTGGGATATGGAGCTGGTGGGGAAACGGAGAAGGCTCACATCTAGGGAGGTTGAGAGCCACAGACCTTGTTGCCAAGCTCTTGCTGTCCCAATCCTAGCCAGGCTAGGCTGGGGACGGGGCAGCAACAGGCTCAGGGGACAAGCTCCAAGGACCTGCAGGAGGGAGGGAGGGACCTCAGGGCTGAGCCCAGAGGAGAGCAGGCCCCAGGCTGAGCAGGAGCCCCCCAGCCAGGGCCCAGGGGCTGCGCCCCACTGCTGACGCCCCGTTGCAAAGATCTTTCTCGCAGCAGTCCACGTCGACTTTTAAGATCCCAGAGTTAATGAACCCCATCAGATAGTCTGAGAAAAAGTGCCGCTTAACGAAGTCGCAGGAGGATGCGCACATCTTGTTCACAGAATGATCCTTCCTGCCTGGGGGGGGGGGGGGGAGAAGAAGGCATGATGCTGAGGTCCATCTCCATCTGAGCGCTGTCCCTCCCCCCAGGACCGGGGTCCTAAAATCTGTTTCGGACTTGGAGCCCGGAGGAGCAAGCCAGTATCGTCTTGCCTCAAACTCATGCTCTTGTCCCAGGCAAAAGGAATTCAGAAGACACCTCTGACCTCTCCCCACATCTACCTTTCAGTAGCCCCTGTGCCCTCACCAGGTCCAGTCTTACTGCTGCTGGGGTCGGTAATCCGCACGCTGGCACAAACGGTATCGGTCGGCTGGCACTGCTTCGGGGCGCAGTGGCTGGAATTGGCCAGGGTGCAGTCCTGGCACCACAGGCCATGGGCTAGGCAAGGCATGGGGAGGAGGATGACCAGAGGAACCCAGGCTTGGACAGCCAGACCCTGCACCCCCTTTTCCCCAACCTGTGCCCCAGAGACTAGTTCCACTCCCACAAGACCCGACCAAAGGGCCTCCAGGCTGACCCTGTGGCTGTATCTGCACATCCTGCCTCTCCCATCCTCTTACTTCTCCACACAGTACCCTTAAAGATGGGAGGTTTCCAAGACAAAAAAGGCCCACCCGACTTAATAGGAAGCCCGTTGGACCTCTAAGATCGAGGGACCTCTTCGCAGTAACAGAAGCCCGGTGGAAAGGCGCTGGATGCCTTCGGGTGGGGGTGAGCCCCGGTAGCTGGAGCTGAGATATGAGTGGTGGTCCACTCATATGGGACCCCTCCCCGCGGGCCCCCGACTCACCCGGCGAGGGGCACAGCAGCAAGGCCAGCAGTGCCAGGCCGAGGCTCTTCATGACCGCAGGCAGCATGCTCTGAGAGAGCCTGAGAGAGAAGCGGGGGCTGCAGACAGGAGTCCTCTGGGGGGCAGGCCTGGAGGGGAATAGCTTCAGTCAGAGGATCCAACACCAAGGACCCTTTCGTTTTCGGACTCAGGAAACGACCATTCCCCAGGAATCACGGAGAAGTAGGGGGGGAGTCCTTACAGGAGCCTGAGATGCCCCACCCCCAACCCATCACCCAGAGCATCCACCATCACCGTCTCCCCGCCAGGGGAGAGAAATTTGCCCTCTCTAGTGAGGTGGCCGCCCAGAGGTCCCCACAACCTTCGCCCTGCACCTGCGTGAGGAGGGTGTCTTCTCTCCCCAGGGAGCTGTAGGTGCGTCCGGACAGGGAAGGCGGGAGGAGGAAGCGCACCTTACCTGCCGGCGGGGGAGGGGTGCGCGCAGCGTCCCCGTCCTCGTCCCCACCCCTGGGCTGGGGGGCCGGGAACCCCGCGCCGACTCCCCTCCCCTGGTCCCTGCGCGCGCGCCTCGGCGCTCACCGCGAAGAGGGGCGTGGAGTACGGGCCTCAGGGTCGGGGGCGCACTCACATCCCTGGGGTGTCAGCACTCCGGGATCAGCAGCGGTTCTGGCGCGGGAAGCGATGCCCTTCGGTCTCCCTGCGGACCGGAACCGGGGCGCAGCTTCGTCTTTCGGGGAACGCAGCCGCAGACGCGGACCCCGCGCGAGGGGCGGGGCGGAGCCGGGGCGGGGGCCGCGCGCGCGGTGGGGAGACGAGCGGGGAGGGGGTGCCCGGGGCTGGAGACCAAGCAGCAGGTCGCCCTACTCGGCCTTTGCGCCCTTCGCCCGCGTGCAACGCCCCCTTAGGCCTCCCACTCCCGCAGCAGCTGCCCCCCACCCCTATCCACCTCCCTACCCGGCGTGGGAGGATCCTCCCCCTCTGCTTGGCCGTGGTCCTCTTGCAGATTCTCGGAAGAGCATTGGCTGCTAAAGGAAGCGGAATGCACAAAGACGCAGCAAAGGAGGGAACTAGTGGTCGATCATGGGGTTCAGACGCCCAGCCTTGGGGCTCCTCCCTCTCCAACCTCCACCTTGTTTCCGATTGTTCCAGTCAATTCCATTCCTAAGAGCGCCCACGATGCCCACCAGCAACTCAGCCCCAGGGACTTTTGTCACCAACCACACCCACACCCAGAAGGTGACAATCCTGGTCTGGGTTGGCCAGATTCACACCTCGCGCTCCACCTGGTCCTTCTATCTCTCCTGGGCTCTGCATAAACCACAGTTCCCATTGCTCCTTTTCATCCCTAGGTGAACCTTGGTTTCTGCCTGCTCTGCCCAGGAACCTTACACCAGACAAATGACTGTCACTATATCAGATCCTTACCAGACGTGGCAGCCTGGACTGTCAGTTTGAGCGCATAGTGTTTGTGCTCCTTATTCTAAACCGCATATGTGTTACTTCAATGTGGTGCACATCGCCTTGCTGTCTGAGTGTTAAGTTACAGGTAAGGGGAACACACAGTCATAGAGCCTCCTGTCCAGTGCTGCACCAGTCCCTAGGTGACACGCCAATAATGAGACCAAACATCCCGAGCACTTGAGTAGTTCGGAGTGCTGACGAAGAGAGGGACTGGACATTTTGAAGAAAAGATCTAGATGAAGAGAGTGCAGAGGGTAAGAATTAGTTCGTGCACAATTCTCTTCAAACAAGTCAATCCCATAATGGAGTCGAGAGCCAATCTGCTGGGCAGAACCTGTGCAGATCGGAGAATGAGCCTTAGTATGGATTCTTGCAGAGGAGAGGGGGCTGGGGAGGCTTCTAGGTAAGTGTTTTTCTGTGGAAATGCAGAGAGCAGGCTGCGGGCTGCGGGCTGGCGAGCGAATGGTCCGTGAACCCAGTTCATCAAGACCACCACTTGGAAAAGCCGATGGCCTGTCTAGATTTACCTCCTATGCTAGTAAACCAGAGTTACACGGAGATCAAACCAAAGAGTTACACAGAGACCTTAGACTACAAAGATAATGTGCTTATTAAGACGTGCTAAAGATACCAGAGAACCTAGACAACAATGAGGACCCTAGGAGAGACATACATGGATCTAATCTACATGGGAAGTAGAAAAAGACAAGATCTCTTGAGTAAATTGGGATCATGGGGACCATGGGAGAGGGGTGAAGGGGACAATGGGAGAGGAAGGGAGGGGAGCACAGAAAAATGTATAGCTCAATAAAATCAATTTTTAAAAAAAGACATGCTAAGGAAGGACCATGTAACCACAAGCTGAACAGCAAGTTTATCTGAAAGAAAGAAAACCTGGAGACTTCACTTAAATGATTAAAGATCAACGGAAACCTTGGAAGTATTACAGTAAAAGAAGCCAGTCACCAAGAAAGAAGGAACAGCAACAACAAACCAGGCAAACAAACAACAAAAACAAAAAAAAATCAAAAACAAAAAACCATTTTATTTACATGAAATGCCCAAAATTTAAAAATCCAACGAAGACAAAAAGATTAGCCAAATATGGGGGAGGGAGGGAGCGAGAATGACTGGTTTGGGACACTATTAATAAGTGAGGTGATTAAAATTTCATTTTGTAGTAATGAAATGCCTTTCATTTTGTAGTAATGAAATGCCCCACAATTAGATCATGGTAATGGATATGCAACTTTGTTAATACACTACTAGTCACCGAAATGTATCCAATAAAGAATACATTGTCTGTTATGTAATGTGTTATATCTTAACAAAGTTGTTCTTAGAAAACAAAAAAACTCAGCAGAGTTGACCAGCAAAGTAGACACAGATGAAGAGGGAATTTATGAACTAGAAGACAAATCTAAAGAAATCATCAAGAAAGGCCGGGGTTATAGTTCAGTGGTAGAACTCCTGCCCAGACGTAATCAGGAATGCAACACAAGAGGAATCTGCCCAGAAGTAATCAGGAATACAACACAAGTTGAGACACATAAAGAACTACCAAAAAATTGTGTGCAGAGAGCCAAGGAAAGTCTAATTGAAATCTCAAAGTTGGTTTTTGGAGACATTCTATTTTAAAATAAGTCAGAACCGGTGAAGGTAAATGTGGGTAAAGATTCTAATGTATAGTAAGTAAAATAACAAATGGCAGGTTACCTAAGCAGAGCATAGTGAAATTGCAGACCACCCAAGACAGGAAAATCTAAAAAATGAAGGCAATAATTCTAATGAATCTGGTGGCAGGACAATTAAAACCAAAGAGAATGAAATAGTATCTTTAGAGTAAAAAGAAGGGGAAAAAAAAACCTTCCTAACTCAGGCTTTTGTGCACCGTTTTCCAAAATTAAGTGCAAAACAAATTTTTCAGCTAACCAAAAGTTTAAAGAACAGTTTAGTAGCAAGAAATCAAAGAGGCTGACTGAAAAATCGACAAAGACTCTAAGTAGGCACTGCTCAAAAGAAGGCATCCAGGCAGTTTCCAGGTTTGCAGAAAAATACTGAACATCACTGGTTACCAGGGAAACGCTTATCAGGCCATAATGAAATGTGACCTGACATCAATTAGGATGATGATTACAAGAAAGATGGGTACCACAAGTGTTGGCAGGATGCTGAGGAGGGAAATGTGTGCAGGATCTCATTTGAGAAGCAGAGATAAAATGGCGAAGACCAGGTACTGGCACCAGGAGACACAGTGTCCCTTAGACAGGAGGGTAAGTCATTAAGATCTGTTACACAGCCCAGGGAAATAATTAATACCATGTATTTTTTTAAATTAGTAAGATAAGGCCTTTTAAATGTCTTCACTGAAAACTTGAGAGGATGAAAAGTTGATTGGCTTCCTTTAATTATTCTACAATGTATTGTATATCTAAAGGTTCCCTGGTACCTCTAAAATACAGCTACTATTAATCAAATGTAACACTTCCCTTGGTTTTGCTTTCTTGTTTCATGGTCATGCTGGGTAGCTCAAGCTGACCTCTAACCCACTATCCTTCCACCTCGGCCTCTGGAGTTCTGAGGTGCCAGGTGGGTACCACTACACTGTTACGTTTGGTGATAAAGGTTACCCCCACACACACACACAAGTGCCTGTCTCCAGCAGGTAGCACTATAGGGGATTTTCCTGGAAACTTTAGGGGATGGGGATGGAGCAATGAGGACTGGTGGCAGGTCCTGGGGAGCTGCCCCTGCCCCTTTCTGTCTCTTGGCTTCCTGTAGACCAAGAAGTTAGAACAGCCTCTCTATCAAATGTTCCTGCCGTGATGTTCTGCCCAAAGCCTGGTGCCAAGGACATAGACAGACACCTCTGAGACAGGGAGCCATAGTGTATCCTCCCTCCTTTAATCGATTATAGAGGTGTTTCCATCAGAATAACAAGAAAGCTGGTACCCTGACTTGAAGGTTTTGGTTGATTATTTTGTGTTTGTTGTAGGAGACTTGGGGGTGTTATTTTTTAAAGATAGGCTCTCATGTAATTCAGTCTGGCTTTGAACTTGCTATATAGCCCAGACTGGCCCTGAACTCCTGATCCCCCATACCTCTGTCTTTTCCAAAGGCTGGGATTATAAGCATGCCCCACCACAACTGGAAGGCTATTTTATAGTTTAAATAAACATTTGTCTGATAAAATTCAGAGAGTTTTACCACTAACCACCCTTCACTAAATAATCATGTAAAAAGATACTTCAAGAAGGAGCATGGTGGTAAAAGGAGGCCCAGATACAAGAGTGAACAGAGAACTGGCTTACAAGAAGAGAAATCTAAGTCATCTTATACAAGCAAAGACTTCGGCCATGTGGCTTCTAGACAGCTGGAGCCCTGGGCAGCAGCATGTGTCAGACAGGAGGCTGCTCTGGGGTGGGGAATCCAAGACCCTGCATTGTTAAAAGCAGCTAAGTGAGCGATGAACTTTAGACTCCTTTGGATGCTCAGGATGCAGAGGAAGGTTTCCAGGGCAACCACGGGAAGCTCTCAATGAAGGGACCACACGTGGGGCAGGCGGCACGTGCAAAGGCTAGAAGTGGAAAGACGCTATGGATACAGGACTGGAAGGAAGGCAAGATGAGGATGAGGTGGAAAGACAGAGAGCCTGGGAATCAACAGGGAGATGGCATGGGAGGCGAGATATCAGAATCTTCATGGTTTGGGGTCCACAGTATAGGCATGGACTGTGCCCTGAGGACTGTATGTGAGAAAATTCTTGTTGGAGAGTGTATAACTAATTTTATGTGATATCTTGCTAGCTCATGGTACTCAGATGATAAGTCAAACATTATTCTGGGTGTGTCTTAGAGGATTTTTTTGGATGAGATTAACATTTAACAAGCAATTGTTTCCTTTTTCTTCTTTCCTTTATTCCTAGGGTCTCACTATGTAGCCCATGCTAATTTCAAGTCACTAGGTGGCCCAGATGAGTGCCACCTGACCCAGCCAGGTTAACCTTAATTATATTGTACTTATTTATTTATATTTGGGGGATGCACCATGACTGTGGGTGTGTTGTGTAACGTTATTACAGGGGAGATAGGAGCAGTTATCTGACACCCCAGATAGGGAACCACAGCAGACCAAGCAAGATACCACCAAAGTCCAACTTGCTGAACCAACAGATTTTAGTCATTTCAGTGAATATGGGGACTCCTTGCAGGACAGAAATGACTCAAAGACAGCTGGATCACCAAAAGCCCATCCTAGGATAGGCGATAAGTTCAGGAAGGCTAGAAACCAAGGGCACACTGCACGACCTGCAGGCAGAGCCACGGGTTGGAGAGTGTCTCTTTCGGGCAGCTCAGCTGCTCTCTGTCTCTCTCAGGTGGCTTGGTTGGTCTCAGAGTGGCCCCAGTGGCCCTTGCTGCTTATATACATTTGCTAGGTAAGGGCCTTAGTGAGTCTAGTTGGTTTCAGGAACTTCCTGAGGCCTTGTTGTTTCTTATTTCCTGAATTTAAAGAATTTCGCTACAGGATCGACAGTTTCCTCTCCCTTCCTGAGTCCTAGCCAGGCGGTGGTGGCGCACACCTTTAATCCCAGCACTAGGGAAGCAGAGGCAGACGGATCTCTGGGAGTTCGAGGCCAGCCTGGTCTACAAGAGCTAGTTCTGGGACAGGCACCAAAAGCTACAGAGAAACCCTGTCTCGAAAAACAAAACAAAACAAAACAAAAAAATCCTGAGTCCTGTGTCTTAACCAGCTTTCCTCCATGGCGGAGGCTTATTTAGGAAAAAATTGCTATATAGGCAGGGCAGATGTCAGAGGTCAAAAGATAACATATAGGAGTCAGTTCTCCCCTTCCATCTTGTGGGTTCTAGAGCTTGAATTTAAGGCTTAGCAGCAGGAACCTTTACTCACTGGCCCATCTCTCTAGAGCATAGATTAACATTTAAATCTTTATTAAGTACATACCACAGGGACATGTGCTCAACTATGTTCATAGCAGCATTGTTTGTCATAACCAGAGCCTGGAAATGGATGAGGAAAATGTGGTACATTTATACAATGGAGTACTACACAGTGGAAAAAATGATATCTTGAGATTTGCAGACAAATGGATAGCTCTAGAAAACACCATATTAAGTGAGGTAACCCAGACCCAGAAAGACAAATATCATATGTACTCACGCACTTTTTTAGACATAAAGCAAAGAAAACCAGCCTACCATTCACAATCCCAGAGAACCTAGACAACAAAGAGGATCCTAAGAAAGACATACATGGATCTAATCTACATGGGAAGTAGAAAAGGACAAGATCTCCTGAGGAAATTGGGAGCATGGGTAGAAGGGAAGGGTAGCAGAAGGGAGGAGAGGGGAGAAAAACATATAGCTCAATAAAAACAATGTTTAAAAAGAATCTTGATTAAGTAAACAGTACTCCATAGTGTGGGTAGGTCACTTCTAATCAGCTAGAGGTCTGAATAGAAGGGAAGCTTCAGGGTGCCCAAACAGGTAGGAATCCTGCCAGTTCCAACTTTGGGCATGGTTGCTCTGGGCTCTTGCCTGTTGACCCACCTGCAGGGGCTAGAACTGTCAATCCCCGTAATCATGTGAACCCCCTCCTTAAAATAACCCTGCATATTCACACACCCATTCAGTCTCTGGAGAATCCTGAGCAGTGTAGGACACCGGTGACAGATGATGATCAGGGACCCCTGCAATCCATTCTGGCCTTCCCAGGTCACAAAAAGCAACTGGCAGGGATGGGATTGCTAAGGGCTGCTTTAAGATATAGGAGCACCCAGCAAGTATAGCCTTGCCCTCAGTACCTTCCATCAGCTGGTCCTCATTCAGGACCTCTCTGCCAGCATGATGCTTCATGTCTGTGGGGCTCCTGTGCTGGGGAAGAAGGCAGCCTGGGCTGTTGTGTGTATGGTAGAGAACACCAAGGATGTAGCTAAGATGTGGGCAAAGTTCCCTGAGGGGAAACAAAGAGATGGGAAGAAGCAGAAGGTGGCTCAGGCTGTGCACTGCAGAAAGCCACGAGGTCAAAGGACGGGTTAAGGCAGGACAGCGCCCAAATCTGGCCATCTTCAACCACTTTTGGCTCATCCATTTCTTACCCCATGCTAGCCTTCATGAGGCAGGGGACAGGACAGTATTTCTGCATGTCCTAGCATAAAGCTGGCTTCTGTTGACCCTGGAGTTCCATACAGGCTGTGAGGGGTCCACCATGGCATGGGTGGTCCATTCCCAAGATGAAACCTTCTGACAGACTTCTTTCTGTTCAGACATGTAGGAAGTCCCTGTGGCCCCAAATATCAGTATCAAGGAGAGGTGGTGAAATGGGCTTGCAGGGAAGCCAGCCCCCCACCAGGCACCAACCCTCAGGCATCCTGTGATGTCACTCACCCCTTCCCTAGGCCCAAGCTAAATGAACTTGCTTTTTAACAAAGACAGCACCTTCAAGAATGAATCACAAAGACTATGGCTTCTGTCTTGGTTCTCTCAGCATTTATATGGCCCCAGTCCTGGTATAGCCACCTCATAAAGAAGCATAAGTGACAAGGGTGGAGCCTGTCAATACCCCACCCCACGAGTGGGTTTGAGAGTA
Source organism: Microtus pennsylvanicus (assembly GCF_037038515.1). Lineage (NCBI taxonomy): Eukaryota > Metazoa > Chordata > Mammalia > Rodentia > Cricetidae > Microtus > Microtus pennsylvanicus. The sequence continues at coordinate 3,957,676 of NC_134580.1, forward strand.
GACCCCCCCATCCAAGCTTTCAGGTGGGCCAGAAGCCCCAGCCTGTCGTGAGATCCCAGTTTAGAGTCCCCAGCAAAGCACCTGGATTCCTGCAGAGGCAGCAAGAGGAAACGAATTTGCTGTTTTAAGCCCCTGCATTTGAAGGCAATCTGCCTGCCACGCAGGGAAACACAGGTGGGTAAGGACTAGCTTATGCAGGAGCTGGGGTGGGGGCAGGGTACAGGAGGAAGCTAGAAGGGAGAAAGAATAATGTGTGAGGAGGGGAGGGGTGGCCCCTCGGGAGCACGGAAAATGGAGAGCCTGAGACCTGCTCTCCCCAGGCTGGACTTGGTTGCCAGGGAGACGAGATTCCCAACCTGGTTTCTAGGCTGCTTTGACTTCCTCCTGATGCTTGCGGTCTGTTGGTTTTCCCTATCAGGATTTTTGCAGGCAATAACAATGGTAGCCATGATTAGCAGTGGAAAAAGGGGGGAGGGTTTTTTTTGGAAAAAAAAATGAAAAATGAATTGCCAAGGTGTGACCTGGCCCCTGTGGCCTGGACAGCCTCCCTCAGGGAGTGGGCTTTGACTACCCTCTTCCAACCTAACCTGGCCCATACTGCTGTCCCTAGGGCTATGGATTAGCAAGGACAGTGGGTCTTGACCCTGCCAAGGACACTCTGCTAAGTACCATACAAAGGATTGTGTGTTCACAGCCCAGTGTTTGTTTAGTTACTTATTTACTTTTGGTGTGTATCTGTAGTTGTATGTATATGTTCGTGTGTGGGGTGCACGTGTGTGTTCATGTTCGTGGAGGTCAGCTGTCAACCTGGGTGTGGTTCATCAGAAACTGTCCATCTTGGCTGGGCATGGTGAGACACACCTTTAATCCCAGCACCCAGGAGGCAGATGTGGGCGGATCTCTGTGAGCTCCAAGCCAGCTGGGTCTGCATAGAAAGTTCCAAGCCAGCCAAGGAAAGAGAGAGAGGGAGGGAGAGAGAGTACACTGATTTTTGAGACCTCTCTGGAGCTCACCAAAGAGCCTGGCCTGGTAATCAGTGCACCTCAGAGATTGTCCTGTCTCCTCTTCCCCTGAGCTGGGATAATAAATATGCCCATGGAGGTAAGAAGAGGACATCAGAGTCCCTGAAACTGGAGTTACCGATGATTGTGGGACACCAAGTGAGTGATGGAACCCGAACCCCAGTTCCCTACAAAATCAACAAGTGCTCTCAACTGTTGAGCCAACTCTCCTACTTCTAGATCTCTTTTCTTTTTTTTTTGTTTTATTTTATTTATTTATTTATTTATTTTGTTATTTATTTATTTATTGGTTTTTCGAGACAGGGTTTCTCTGTGGTTTTGGAGGCTGTCCTGGAACTAGCTCTTGTAGACCAGGCTGGGTCTCGAACTCCCAGAGATCTGCCTGCCTCTGCCTCCCGAGTGCTGGGATTAAAGGCCTGTGCCACCACCGCCTGGCCTAGATCTCTTTTCTTATGTAAAGGACTGTTAAGGTGGAGTTGCCAGTCAGTACCAAGGACAGCGCCAAGGATCCATTTAGCAGCCCAGAACCCAAGAGTCCCAGAACCAGAGAGAAGAGAGCAGATATCAGGGATGAGGTGCGAGGGGATGCTGAGGCATGCGTGCTGCGGAGTTTGCTGCTTTGGTCAGTGCTGCCAGGATTCCTGAGACTGAGCTTGGAGGAGTCACAGAAGCTGGTCCTATTGCAGTGGCTCATACCCATGACATAAAGAAATCATTGTTTCCTAAAACTTCCCAGTGACATGCCCCCGACAGGAACCAGAAGAAGAAGATACATAGTGAGGATGTCATGTGACCACGAGTCAAGCCTACGGCTAGGCCCGGATGGTGGGAAGACCCTCTCTTGACCCTCAGAGACTTGCTGACACCTTGATTTAAAACTTCAAGCCTTGACTGAGTATGATACCACACACCTGTAATCCCAGTACTTGAAAGGCTGGCTACAGCAGGAGGATTGCCATAAGGTTAAGACCAGCCTGGGCTACATCATGAGTTCCAGGCCAGCCTGGGTTACGGAGCAAGAGCTTAGCTCGAAAACAAACAAATTCAGAAACCTTCTGTTCTTGCCTCAGCATGGCTCAGGAGTATGGCTCTTGCTTGCTCTTTACAAGACCCTTCTAGAACAACAAAACCTACCCTCTAGCTTTGAACTGCATGAGAGAATGAGAATAAATCTCTGCTGGCCTAAATGCCTACCATGTAGGACTTTCTCACGGCAGCCAAGCTGCCTTGCTGCCTCTTCAGCTCACCAAACAGGCTAGCCTGGTAGCCAATGGGCTTCAGGGATCCTCCTGTCTCCACCTCCCCTGTGCTGGGATTATAAGTGTGCCCATGACCAGTGGAGCCTCCTCTCGTTGAGCGGTCCATCCTCCAACCTAAGTGTTTTATTATGGAAGACTTTAGGCTCAGAAGAAGTTGGAAGAATTGAACAAGCAGCCCCCACAAGCCCAGCACCGCAGCCTACCAGGTATCTCCCTTCTCTCCAGCCCTCCCTCCCATCTTGCCTTCTTGAAGGGCTTCCAAAGGAGCTGTGGACATCTGTATCGTCCCCCTGAGACCCCAGCATGTGTACCATTGGCTAGTCAACAGTGCACTGTGATATCAGAGGTAAAAATCTGACTTAGTGAAATGGGTGAGCCATTCCACAGCAAATTCTATCAGTCACATGACACCCAAAGTCCTCTGCAAACCAGACATTTCCGTCATACACACACCCCAAATTCCCTCCTGCCCACTCACAGTTCTCCTCATTTCCCAAGGCAACAATTAGGAAATTTGAAAAGTCTTTATTGGGGTTGGAGAAAAATGGCTCAGCTATGAAAAGCGAGGCTTACAAGCAAAAATGTAAGAGAAGGGGTTGTAGCTAAGTGTTGTCTGCCCTGGCCCTGGTGGGAGTGGAAATCAGGGCTGTCTTGGTCTGCTATCCTTTTCTGTGATTAAATACCGACCAAATCCAACTTGGGGAGGAAAGGGTTTGTTTCAGCTTACAGCTGCTCGGTCACAGTCCGACATGGAGTGGAGTCAGGGCAGGAACTCAAGGAGGGGTGATGTTTACTGGCTTGCTCCCATCACTTGCTCAGCCTGCTTTCTTATATAAAACAGGACAATCTGCCTCAAGGATAAGTTGTCCCCAGTGGACTGGGCCCTCCCACATCCATCATTAATCAAGAAAATGCCCCCGCAGACATGCCTGCAGGCCAACTTGATAAAGACAGACAGTTTCTCAGTTAAAATTCCTTCTTTCCAGATGGCCTTAGCTTGTGTTTGTTAACAAACCAAAAAAAAAAAAAAAAAAAGAACAGAATAGAAAAGAAAAAAAAAGCCTAGGCACCACACATGGTATGTTATTTTGTGTCATTCTTGACGTGTGTCACTGCAGGCTAGCAATGTTCCTTTACCTCACTGAGGAACAATTGCTCAAATGAATGTCCACAAGTAGGGCCTGTCGTTAGATGCTGGACACCAGCTGTGGCTTTTACACCCCAGGCCTTGGTGTGGACACGAACTTCCCAGGCTTTCCAGTCAACAGATGGGTGTAGATTGTCAAATTTGAAGGTCAGGTGATGTTCTAAGCAATTGCTGGGCTTGGAGAGAGAGAGAGAGAGAGAGAGAGAGAGAGAGAGAGAGAGAGAGAGAGAGAGAGAGCGCAAGCTCTATACTGCAGCCATGTGGGTGTGTGCGGTGCTGCACAGGACCCTGGCACTTTCTGTGATGTTGTTCAGCTCTGGGAACTCCCTCATGGTCCCTCTACTTCCTGCCCTGGAATCTTATGTTTTCCCACAGTTTTTTGCCTCTCACATGAGCATCTGAAGACCACACTGAGGGTGCTCAGTGCCACATGCCCTGACACTCGGGTCACATGTAAAGAAAAGATGGGGCAAAGTGTTCGGTGGGTAAAGTGTCTGTCATGCAAGACTGAGGACCTAAGTGAGTTTGGATCCCTAGAGCCCACACACAGCTGGGCCCAGTGGCGCTGTGATCTCAGCACTCTTGTGGGAACTGGGGAGTGGAGAGGGAGAAGTTTCTGGTGTGTGTGGCGGTGAACAAGAGACCCCATTTCAAACAAGGTGGAAGGTAGGGACAGACACTTGACCTCTATATGTTGTGGCAAATGTGTGTATACACACACACACACACACACACACACACACACACACACACAAACAAACATCGTGGAGGTTGCATAGTAAGAGAGGAAGCAAGGCAGTCAGCTAAGAAAGCTGAATTTTCTTCCAGACCCTCTCACTACCATGAATTAATACTATCCCATGAGAATCCACCCACTCCCCAGACAGCATGAATCCATTCCCCCCTCGAGGGTGAGCCCCAAGAACTTTCATGAGGCCCCACCTTTTAAAGGTCCCACTCCTCGTACCACCAGATTTGGATAAAGCTCTGAGCGTTATAAACCTTTGGGGGACAAACCACGCCAGAACTGCAGCACAAGGAACAAGGAACAGGAGAGAGGCACCCTCTCCTAAAGGAGAAACAATCAGAAAGCATGAACAATTTGTTCCCAGAAACACTTGCTCGCTCATCACTTCAAATTCAAGGCTTCAACAGTTTTATTCGTCATCCTTTTAACCTGTGTCTCTTCCCTTAAAACGCTGCTGCGGGGGAAGACATCATCCACAACATCCGCTTGTTTGCTTGCTTTGTGAGGCTTCAAAAATACACTGCCGTTATTACAAACAAGACGGCTGCGAGTTAACGAGAATGAGCGTAGCTTTGCAGGTCATCTTGCCCCGATGCTGCCACACCGTCTTTGTTCTCCAGGCCTTCAGAGAACAACATTCGGAGGCTGCTACCTTTCTCTCCTTATCCTTCCTGCGAAGTTCCTGCCGACTTGACTTACGGCTGGGCACTCTTATCTTGGCTGTTTTCCCATTCAAAGGGTTTTGTTACTGCTGCTGTTTGAGAGGCAGGGGTGGGGGGAGCTGGTCCATGGATAGGCACAGACACCCTTTAAAACTATGAACTCCTGCTTCCCTGCCATCACCTCCTGAGAGCCGGAATCGTAGGCATGCACCATTTTGCCCAGCTCAAAAGGTTTTGTTTTTTAACCTACCATTTTTACTATGTGGGTAAAAATGCTCATATTATTACAAAGCCAGAACTCCAGGGCAAGGTGCCTTGGCAGATGCACCATCCCTGTGGTTCCACCCCTATTGCTCCACCCTGTCTCCTCTTCTGAGGTCTCCCTTCGCCTGGGATGTGGCTCATTCTTTTGTTAACTACATGAGAAACAGTTGATTGTGTTGGCATCGCCCTCTTTAGGCCAGCAGCACAGTGGCATTTTTATGCAACAGCACAGCCCGAAGAAGGACCTGTGTGCTTTTTTCTTGGGCCATGTGATGCTGGGGGAAGGGTTGTGCACCAGTGCACAGACAGCCGTGTAGCAGTGGCCCTTGGGAGGTTCCCCACCTTAGCTGGTACAACTGTCACTACACTGAGAACTTGGTGCGTGCGGGTGTAGCCTCTGGAATGGGTTCCTCAAGTGGGCAGAAAGACGGTCCATTTGCAAGTATCTGTGTCACCTGTAGGCAGTCAGTCCTCTGAACCCAAAGGCGACCTGCTGATCACCCAGAGCTGCCAGTCTTGGGGAGACGTGCTTCCTGATCAAGAAGATACTGAGCTTCTATCCATGGAGTTAGGAGCTACAAGCATGGTGAATCTGGGAACTGTCCATTCATGATTTCTGATTTTTTTCCTATCTTCTCCTTCTATATATCTAGGAGCTCCTCAGTGTTCAGGGAATTAGCATGTAAGTTACACCCACATCATTTTGTCCTTTTGCTGCTCTTTCTCTGTCCCCTTCTCACCTCTTCCTCCCCTGTTGTCATCCCCCTGTTGTTCCTTTTACTAGCTACTAGCTTCCCTCCTTGCCCTCCCACACCCCAGGGCAAAGAGTCCCTTCTTCCGCAATGGGGTGGGAGGTGCTGTCAGAAGCTCTTCCTTCTGTGGCTTCTTAGTGCTCCTGCTGACAAGCAGGGCCTGTGGTCTGCAGACCCCCAGCCAGAGGCTCCTTTGCTGTGCTCTAAGACTGGCTGGCTTGCTGCCAGAGGTTGCCCTGGGACTCACCAGTTTCTCTGTGCCTCCTCCTACCCATTTCTCTCTAGTTCCTTGCTTGGGAGCCTGGGAGCCTGGGGGGCTTGGCCTAGGGCTGAAGGCTCAGCCTACAATTTCTTTCCAGGCTGCCTGGATCTCCATCCTATCTCTCCTACCTCACCCTCAGGGTTTTGTACTTAGATCCTTGGGCCCCTCCAGCCTCTCCAAGCAGTTCCACACACCTGAGTACTCGGTAAGGCCTAGAAAGAGCTGGGGCCTCCGTTCCAGGAAAGCACTATTAGAAACATAGATGGAGATTGCTAGGTCACAGACCCTTTAGCTGCCATCCCCTGCAGCCCCTCTCCCTCTGCAGAGTTGATAAGCAAGTGCGGTGCTGTGTGAGTGTGGCCTTGCAGCTCTCAGAGAACTCCTCCCCACTCCTCAGACCTGACAGCCTTGAGTTATAGCTAGACTCTTATCACTGCCCACCCGGCTTCCAGCACACAGGCTGGGTCTCATGGTGTGGAGCACCCCATTCCTCTGGAAAGCTATAAAAGGAAGAAACCCCTTTTGTTTCCGGGATCCGAAAGGAGCGAAGGGAACTGGAAGGTTTCTCTCTCTTTTCAGCAGCTGTCATGCTGACTGGTCTTTGATACTAACGTTCCTTGGGTGCTGGGAACTGCAGAGAACAGAGGCTCTTTCCCTTCGGGACTGCTGTCATGGTTTTCCTGGGGGAGCTCCACCTTGGACCTGTGGCTCATTCTCCTCCTTCAGGTTGTGATGTTCCCTATTGAATTCTTCCGAAGTGTGATTCCATCTTCACTTTATCTGATGATGTTTATGCCAGAATACATTGAATAAAAACAAATTCACAAGTTCTGTTAGCTTTTCAATTAGTGTGTGTGTGTGTGTGCACATCTTTGTGCATGGGTCTGCATGAGTTTATGTGCACTGTGTGGGTGCCAGAGCCCTCATAGGCCAGATGTAGACATCAGATCCCCTGGAACTGGAGTTATAGCAATTGCGAGTTTCCCACTGTGGGTACTGGGAACCCAACCCAGGTCTTCTGCTGAGTCATGCTTTGTTGCCTTCAACTTACCAAGCTGGCTGGGACTAACACAGATTCATTTGTTTCAGTCTTTTTTTTTAAATATTTATTTATTTATTATGTATACAATATTCTGTCTGTGTATATGCCTGCAGGCCAGAAGAGGCCACCAGACCCCATTACAGATGGTTGTGAGCCACCATGTGGTTGCTGGGAATTGAACTCAGGACCTTTGGAAGAGCAGGCAATGCTCTTAACTTCTGAGCCATCTCTCCAGCCCTGTTTCAGTCTTAATTACTAATGCTACCTTAATAATCACTCTCAGACCACACATTACGTGTCACACAGTAAACACACCTCCACGCATGTATGAATGTCAGTTACAAAAAAAAATTAATGAGGTTGCAGTAAGTTCAATGGGCTCTAAAGGGGCCTAACAGGAGTCTAGCAGAGGTGAGCAGAGGCAGGTAGAAACTAGATGCCAAGGGAAACTCCGCATGAATTAGATAACAAATCACGATGGAGGCCCTGAAGTCAAGCCTCGGGGTCAGAGTCGGCCTCTCGGGGCAAGGCTCAGGCTGATGGCCACACTCAGTGTCTTGCAGAAATGACCTAAACATCGTCCCACCAGCTGAGTGCCATCCTGAGCATCAGGATGCCTCCATCAGGAGGGCAGGGATGGTGGACAGATGGGGATGCTGCAGGAGAACCCCAGCAGGCCGGTGTTTCTGTGCTAGCATCCATGTAGCAAGACCAGGGGCTGGCAGCACCCTGTCCCTCACTGGCTACGCACACTGAGACTCTGTGTCTCCTTATGTCGGGGCTTGGCACAAACTGGGTAGCAGAGGAGGACATCAAGGACTCCCCGGGGAACAGGCAGTGTTCCTCCTGAGCTGACGCCCAGGCAGAACCCAAGCATAAGTATTCTTAACAGCATATGTGGGATGTCCCTAGAGGCTCTGGACCCAGAGAACAGAGCTTGGGCCATCTTCAGGCTTAGGGAGCTCCCAATAACTCCCTCCCCCAAATGGGACCAGATAGACATTCTGAAGAAGAACAGCCTTCTGCTCCCATCCCCAGTCTGGACTTGCCCGCCTTACCTCTGGGTGTCTCCAGAAAAAACCAGCATTTCCCTGCCAGAGCAAGCTCCATAGCCTGCACCGGGGAGAAAGACACTGCCCAGGCCTCGATTTTCCAGCACAGCCTGAGAACATGCACCCCAAGGCTAAGGGTCCCTGTCCTTCCTTATCTGGGAGCCATAGATTCAGAGCCTTACTGGGAAGTGCCATGTGAAGGGGATACACTTGGCTGTCCTGGAAGTGCTATCCCTATCCATTCCCTGGCCACGGCAGGTTCCTTCTCTCTATCCAGGCAACTGCTCCAGCTCCACTCTCGGGACCTTGGAGAACAGCGCCCAGCCAACCGTCTTTCCAGGGCAGAGGGTCTGGTAGCTGTGATCACAGGAGACCTCACCCATAGGCAGAGCCGTTTAACCTCCCTGGGACTTGGGCTAATGAGTTAGTGCCTCCTCAGACCTTGAAAAGCCGTCTGGTGCCTGGTGCCACCTGAGCCTCTCAGAGCTGAACAAGAACCCTGGGAATTGCCTTGCCACCCAGAACAAAGGAGCTGACTGAACTCTAGGCTTAATTATTGAGCAACAGCCAGATCTAGTGAACAGCAAACTTGTTGACCCTCTTGGGGCCCCTTACATACGGAGCCTGGGCACTGGCAGAGGGAGGGTTCTGTCTAGAGCCATCGGGGGCACTTCTCTGTCCTCAGCTGGGGATTCAGTGGGTTCCCGATTCTACTGACCCACTGAGGTGTGAGGAGCTCTCGTGTGGGACCTTCTGCAACCCTTGGAAAGTATGTGCCCCTCCCCCCAAACACACACATAGCCACCCCTGACAGCTTAGCGGCAGCCTACAAAAGCGCGATTGCAGATGCAGACAACATGAACAGATGTGGAGCAGAGAAACGGAAAGATGCCAGGTCCCTGGTGCCCAGCTGATGGGCCAAACTCTCTCCCAAGCCCTGAGTGCTTAGGCCCCCAACCAGGGGTCCTGCCTAGTACAAAGAACCAGTTTTGGGCTCTCCCCACATACAGCTGCCCCCCCTTGTTAAGTTTTGCAGCGGTCTTCTGTCTCCATCTTTTCTCCTGCTTTGGATGGCATTGTTCCTCTAATTTCCCAAGCCAAATGCACAGCTGATGAACGTCAATCTTCTTCTTCTTTTTTTAATATGCTCTAGAAAGCAAGCAAAGCTCCAGAGGGGCCCTAGAGAGGAGGAAACCCATAGAACTGTTTGCCTGGGGCTTTTTACGGGTCTATGGCAGACACTGGACAAAGGCCGAAGCAATTTCTATTTTAAGACTGAAATAATTCTCTGAATCACAGAAAGCCCATGTGCTTCATGCCTGTCCTCCTGACTGAACCAGGTAGACAACATTCAGGGGAGTAGCCACATTGGGAAGACCCCTATTCACCTTTAACTTGCTTTGTTAACTAGTGACCTTGTCTGCCTGGTGGTCAGTAGCTCGGACTGACACTGCTAACGCGCCCACCTCGCAGGTATTGCTGGTTAGTCCTCGGCATGGTCTGCTGGTGTGAATTACACTAAGCTTTGTTCCATGTTTACACGGCCAGCTTGTATCTTTACCATAGTGCTAACCCCAGCACGGCTGTCAAAATGGAGCTATGGCTGTTCCTAGTTACCCCCTATCCAGCCCCTTGTCTACAGGGTGCTCAGGGATGCTCTCTTTCCTAAAACAAGCTGCAGCAGTTTAGAAAGCAAACTTACTCACAATTTAGTTTGCTGCAATCAGATGTATTAGAATTGAGGGGTGCCTCTCCAACACTCTTCGAGGGAAGGAGCTTCAGCAGAGCCAGCAATGCTGTACCAGAGCCTTGCTGTTCCTCGTCTCTGGTCGGTTTAGTTCCCTGTCTCTTGCTCAGCTACAAGCTTCTCTGCTCCCAACCTCACCATTTTAATCCTAACATTCCAATTTTGATTCCATTCGATCCTAACCGCTGGTTTTCCTGTGACAGCCGCACCGAGGCTGGAAGGACCGAGGGAGTCACAGAATTGTGTTTTCTAAGTTCTATCCCGAAGCCCTGGACCCTGAGCCTCGGAGTGCAGCTGTGTTTGGGAACAGATCCTTTAAAGTCAGGTGGTGGTAGTGCATGCCTTTAATCCCAACACTCAGGAGGCAGAGGCAGGCGGATCTCTGTGAGTTCGAGGTCAGCCTGGACTACAGAGCTAGTTCTAGGACAGGCTCTAAAGCTACAGAGAAACCCTGACTTGAAAAAAAAAGAAGAAGAAGAAGAGGTGGTTGTGGTTAAGACAGCTCATCATGAACAAGATGTTATCTACACACAAGGAAACAGCCTGGCTAACACCGTTATCCTGGACTCCAGACTCTGGAATTCAGAATAAAGCACCAGTTACTTAAACTGCCTAATCCATGGCACACATGCCAACAAGCAGAAAGAGGAACATTTGTGGGTGGGGTGCCCACCAGACTCATCACGGGTGCCAGGACAGAAAGGGCTCCATGCCCCCACAGTTGCAGTCTCCCTTTCTAGAGGAATCAGTGCACCTGTCCTATGGAACTGAAGGTGGGGGCCGTGGTAGGGAGCAGGGTGGTAGCAGGCTGAGAAGCCGGACTCTAGCACCTGGATCTGTGGGGATGGTTCCTGGCTGCCCATCATCCTGCCTTCCCTGAAGAAGCCACAGCTGCTCAGTAGCCTTCCAGTAAACACCATTTCTACTCGATGAAGCTGGGGACCATCCCTGCTGTGGGTATCTAGGAGTCCTGGCAGACAGACAAAGCACCATAATGGGGAATGGAGGGTTGCCAGACTGGTGATTTGGACAGGATGAGCTGACAGCAGACAAAACACAGCCAGCAGCGATGAAAGAGCTCGTGACAGCCCACATTTCTCACGGTACTGAAAGAACAGCAGGAAGGTCTCCTGGGTCACTTGTCGTGGGAAGCCACCATCTTGGGGGTTAGAGCAAGGTACTAGAAAGCATGGCCCAGGAGTTTCCCCCACCTACCAAAATGATCTTGTTCTTGCTATGGCTATGCCCAGGCACCACAGTCCTGGCTGAATCCACCTGCAGGGGTGTAAGTGTGCAGCAAGCTGTTCCACCTTCAGCAGTGTTAGCAAACAGGCCAGGTCCTCAGCAGGCCAGCAGGTGGCAGGGCAGTTTCCTGAGCACCCAGTTTTCCTCCCTTCTCACCATAATCCCCAGAAGATTCTTCTCCCAGTGAAGGACCAGAGAAGCCAGGAGCACCCCCACTTACCTACCACTAGATGCCTCCGAATGACTTTGGACTCCAGCCCAATTGTGATATATTCAAGCTGGAAGTGATGTTATGCAGGGAAGATCCACAAGAAGCAATTTTACATTAGCAAAAGTCTAGTGAGCACCTTCAGGAATAGGGAGGACTCCGTTGGAGGTTGAGTTAAATGTGCTTGTTGCATTGGAGTCTCTCCGTGGAGGTTCTGAGCTCAAAAGGACAGTTCCAGCAGCTGCTGGGACACTCACTGCTCCACCAAAGGAAACCGAAACTTGACAGTGGCCCTAAGCAGCTCGTAGCCCTGAAACGTTCAGCTGATAAGGAACCCCAGAAGTAGGGAAACACCTGGCCAAGCCCTGCAGTTAGGGACTGGGCCCTGCCACCTCCCCTCCAGCAGATCTGTTCATAGACTTGGCAGGAAGGATGCAAGAAATAAACTTACCAGTCTCAGGGTCCCCTTGAAAGTCAAAAGACTCCGCCCACATTTTTGAAACAAAAACAGTTGCTAGGGAGAGGAAACTCTCCGACCAGCTGAGCTGTCAGCTGAGCAGGCTGGGAGCTCAAAAGATACAGCTTTGATGAGTGGTCACCCATGCTGAAGTGGGTATCGGGGTGACATAGTTACCTTTGAGTCTCCCATGGTTGTGTAAGTAATAAACTCATTGGTTCACTAAGCTAAACTTGGTGGAGTGGTGTCTGTGGTCTGTCATCAGTGACCCGACTGAGGTGAATGGATGCTTCTTCATCTCTTTCCAGGAAAGATCTCAAAACAAACCTGGCTGTGCTTGCTGTGAGCAGCCTTGCTTGGAGCCTGTTGCCATCTCTCAGAGAAACCAAGCAATGTGAACAAAGAGGTGTCTACATTTCTTGGGGAGTTTGGGACAGGCTCCAGGCCATCACTGCTTGGCTTTGTGCTTTCTGATTGCCCACAGGGTGACAGTGGAACGGAGGAGGGGGCGGGGACAGAGAAGTGACCTAATTCTCCTCTCTAGTTCCTTTAGCAATGTGCCCTATTCTTGGGGTGAATAAGTATACCCACAATTTCCAGGACCCCTCACAAGTAATCTGATCCTCAGGATAAGGGTAGACAAGATATGACCCCAACCAGCTTGCACCCCCAAGGCCTCGGCAGTCAGCACCATGGCCAGAGTCACAGCTGCTGGGAATACTTCTAATTCACCACACCACCTGTCAACTGAAAGACAAGGGTGAACAGGGCATGGTGGTACATACCTTTAATTTAATCCCAGCATGCAGGAGGCAAGGAAAGTAGATCTCTGTGAGTCCGAGGCCAGCCTAGTCTACATAGTGAGTTCCAAGAAAGTTGGAACTATATAGAGAGACCCTGTCTCAAAAAACCGAAAACTAAAAGAGAGTTAAGGAAGGAAGGCAGAGGGGCAGACAGGCACAGGGTAGCCATGAGATAGTCTGGGTGGTCACAACTCGAATGCTCTGTTCTGGTTGCAGTGTTGCTCCTGGAGCATGTGGCTAGGTATCTGGAAATGTGTTCTCTGAAGCAGGAAGTAGTAATCGCATCAGCCCACTTATCTCTTACGCCAGGGTTTTCCTGCCAGCTCTGCATCCCACTTTAGACTGAAGGTCCTTGCCAGTTTTCCATGGCCCTGCTCAACTGATCCCACTTGAAGGTTCTGGAAACGTTGCAGATGCCCACACACTAGCCTTGCTTTCCCAGGTAGAATGGAAGCCCTTGTAAGAACCTAGGAGCCGCCACCTCAGGGGGCACTTGGGGATCTTGTTTGTAATTTCTCCCGGGTTCGGTCCTCCTCCTCCTTCTCATTGTGCCTGATTGCTATGGGCCTGCGCTGGCTAGTCTTAGGTCAACTTGGCACGCAATCTGGAGTTATCTGAAAGGCGGGAACCTCAACTGAGAAAATGCCTCCATTAAGATCGCGCTGTAAGGCATTTTCTTAATTAGTGATTGATGGGGGAGGGCCCAGCCCATTGTGGGTGATGCCATCCCTTGACTCGTGGCCCTTTAAGAAAGTAGGCTGAGCAGCCAAGGGAAGCAAGCCAATAAACAGTACCCCTCCCCGGGCATCGGCATCAGCTCCCGATTCCAAAATCCTGCCCTGTTTGAGTCTCTGTCCTAACTTCCTTCAGTGATGAACAGCAATGTGGAAGTATAAGCCAAATAAACCTTTTCCTCCCCAACTTGCTTTTTGGCCATAGCATTTCATCATGGCAATAGAAACCCTAACTGAGACAGGACCCAAGCCTTCCATAGTGCAACTTTGTTCCTCAAATCCTAGGAGGAAGACCCTCTTGAGTGTACTCTGTAGGCAAGAGAGTGAAGTCAGGAGGCACAGCCATGGTTGGAGGCTAATCCCCACTATGCAGTCCCCGCTGAAGATTACCTGGACTGGGTGTCTTGCTGAACCTGACACCTAGCTGTGAGGTTCGACTAAACTGAATGTGGCCTTAAGATGTCCCCAACACTCAAGTCCTCAGGTTACTTTGACTCAGAGCCCAGTTGAAGCCTCTCTCAAGAACAGGCTTCCCCAAACCAGCAGGTGGCCTTTTAGTGTGTCGTATCAGAGACACCGCCCCAGGCTGCACCAGTCAAGTTCAGGACCCACTCCCCACTGTGAGGACCTCCCAGTTTTGAATCATTATTTCTGCCTTTAGCTGCTAGATTTAACTCACCCAAGGATTTTCCTTTTAGAAGTACGCAAAACCTGCTACAAAGAATAACCATTCTTACACAGCAATTCATTTAAAAGAACATGGCTTGCAGCAGCATGCAGAGCCCACCAGGCCAAGAGCTGAGGCTGCTTCCAGCCAGGGATGGGCCCCGGCCAAGATAACTCACTGCTATACAGAGAAAAAGTCAGCATGGTCTAGTTGGACTCCCAAGACATGGGGACGGACAGGAAGTTACCAGTGCCCATGGCTGCTCCCAGGAGGAGGGAAGAGCAGGAGCTGGGGCCTGCCTCCTTGCCCACCCCCCAAGGCCATCTTCAGACAGCCTGTCTTCTTGTTTCTCTTCCTAAAATGTTCTTTAGGGATTTTGAGCCTCGATACATAGTAGCCAGTGTCTGAAAGGTAGACCTCTGAGTCCTTAGAGCCCCAGCTGAACCTGAGGCAGCCGGCAGGGGGAGCAGTACACACCACCCCAGAGCACAGGGGGCTCTGCCCCAGCTGGGGACATCAGAGGCCAAACTGCACATCTCTGCCTCATTCCTAGTCTGAGGGACCAGCGTGATATCCTCAAAACCCACTGAGGCCCCTTGGAAGCCCAAGGTCGCAAGGTGAGGATCACCTCCATGAGGTACAGACAGCCCCTGCTGCTGTACCACTCTGAGCTCTCTGTGAGATGGCCTTCCTGACCTCAGGAGTCATTGGCTATATCCTGGCTCCCAGCTTGAGGCCTGAGCAGGCCTTGCCTTCTCTCCCACTTCTCACAGAGGATCCCAAAGGAGGAACAAGGATAAGCCACCAAGATGACTTTCTCCACAGTCCAGCAGGGCCTGCCTTCCTTCCCCAAGGTGATCAGAGCTACAACAGTACGGTGCTTGGATAGGAGGTGCTGGGCCCCAATAGGACCCCTTCACTCCCTCTAGTGGGACTGTGACCCAAAGCACCTTATCTGAAACTTCATCATCACACCTGACAGAGTCCTTGTAAGATGCCCCCACATCTCTGCCTCCTGCCTACAGCAAGATGGCACACACGAGGCCCTGTGTGCCTGTGGCCGGCTGCTTTGACTTCCCCAATAGCTGTTGTCCAGTCCCCACAGCGCACAGCCTCCTGTGCATAAGGTGCTCCCCGCATAGAGTCCTGTCCCAGCTTAGTTACCTGTCCCCTCCACAGCCAAGCTTGCCTTCCTGGACCTGTGGGCCAGGCCACTTCTTTACAGGCTTCTGCGGTCCCTGCCTTGGGGGACAGGTGTGTGGTACAGGCACGGGAGGAAAATGCTGCCTGCAGACCTGAGACAGTGAGGGGAGACAGGGGACAGCCCAGGAATGTGGTACCATGTGTGAAGTCACACAACAGAGCTCCAGCCTTCCTTTTAAGCAGGAAGCAGCTTCATTGTCCACTTCCTCCTTTCCCAGCTTGGGGCATGAAGAGCGTCTCTGTCCTTGCTCTCCACTTTTAGATTCTGACCAATCAGGGGAGGCAGATAGATGCCTGACCAGATGCCATAAACGACACATGGCATCCCTTGCCTGAATAGATTCCAAGAGGAATGCCAGTAGCCTACACAGCAGTGAGGGACATTAGAGATGGGCCTTGACTGGCCTCCTCAGAGAAGCGGGGACCGAGCTCTCTGCTGGGAGAGCAGCAGCTGTGTATCCAGCCTTGGGAGTCACGTGGAGGCCGGAAGACCAAGGAAACGCGGTGAGGCCTCAGCATCTTCTGCTGTCCCCTAGAGGGCCCAAGGAAAGGGGACTCTCCAGGTTGATATGTGTGGCTGAAGGGACTTAGGGGCCCGAGAAGCGACACAGCATGTCCCTGGGATGTGGGACAGCTGTGAGGAAGTGCTCCATGAAGGGTCTTCTGAGGCTATGGTGGGTCTCCCTCATGAGCCCATAGAAAAGAAGAGGTGAGCCCATGACCCAGCCACCATGGCTGCCTCTGAGTGCAAGTTCTCAAGAAGAAGAAACGTGTGTCTGCCTAGCCCAGGAGAGCCTACATCTCATCTCATTCCCCCACCTACCCTAGGGGAAGAGGATCTGGCCTTTGCCTCCAGGAGCCCTACCCCTAAGAAGGAGAGGGTCAGCTATGGAGACTGGAGGGAACCCAGCTGGGTGATGACCATGTGAGCCAGCATGTCTACAGACCACGTCTACCCAAAAGCCTGGTCTCAACCCAGACGGTGGATGCTTACCCCAAAAGCTGCCTCTGTCTGCTGTTGCCGCTCCAATGTGCCAGGCTCCTGAGTGTGCCCCTAATTCTCTCAATAGAATCCTTGGGGGTGGCATGGCTCTAGATTTGGCACCACGGTGTGCCACCCAGAGGCCAGGATGCTGCCATACATACCTCCAAAGACAGTAGATTGCAGCCCTCAGTACTGCACCTGCCTGTCCAGCTTTATCAGCTTAGCTACCTGATGGCCTCACTAGAGGGAGCATGAGTAGCCAGGAATTCCCTGTCTGCAGCCAGCACCCAAGTCTGAGTCCAAGACTGCTGTTGCCAAAAAGAGCAAAGTGGGGAGGGGCCCAGAGTCCAGGAACATCCTCAGAGTCCAAGGAGTCAGACAGCAAAGCAAAACCAGAACTCTCAGGTAGAAAGGTCTGCAAGCCAAAAGTCAGGTGACTGGCTGCTTTCTAGGGAACCCAGTTAGATAAGAAGCCTCTGCTAGAAGGGAGATACAACCCTGGAACAGAGGCCCTGGACCCAGGCTTCAAGATGGCTCTGGGCATCTCAGGACCACTAGACTGGGCTCTTGAGCTCTTAGGGGACATGTCCTCACACTGGAGGAGGTATGGGCTCCCTTGGGTCTGCTTAAGAGGCAATGTGGGGTGGGTGATGGGGGGACAGAAAGGGGATGAGCATCCATGCCTACTGAACACAGTGATTGCCACCCACACTGGGATCAGAGCTGGGGGGAGCAGGTATCTGCCATCAAGGTATCAGGTAAACAATCTCATCTCTACCCAAGGGCCATCAACCCTGGCTTAGCTGGACCAGACTCAAACAGTCTTTCCTGGAGGGCTGGGAACGGTATGTGCTTGGTCTGGGAGGGGTGTATATAGTGCTGGGAACAGTGTGCACCTCCCACTATTAGTGCTGTCAAGGGAAGTCAGAGTGGCCACACCGCCACACCCCTCCTCACATTTCCTAAACGTAGCTGTCATTCTTCTGAAATTCTCACCAACCCAGACCCGAGTATGTGTCCCCAAAAGAGGAGGAACTAGGCTCACAAGGAGACTGCTCGACAGATCCAAGGCCCATGGGAGGAGGGCGTAGTTTCAAGCCTACTTCTCCTTACAGGGTCCTGGAAGGCCCGGGCCCTCACTAGGTCAGAGGGCCCCTGGAGGAAGCAGCTGGCGCCTGGAGGTAAGCACATGGCCTGCAGAGGGTGGGGTCAGAAGGAAGACCAAGGGAGATGATGATCCCAGCTTGGGGAAAGGCTATGCCTGTGAGGTTTAGAAACGGGGGGCAGGGATAGAGGTATAGGTCAACAGGAGGCTGGGCCAGTTTGCAAATACTGGGAAGGGAGATAGTTCAAGAGAAGGCAACGAGGCACAGCACACTCATGACTGAGTCAACAGAGAGGAGTCTTCCAGTCCAGAAGGGACCACCTGTGCCGTGCACTGTCCTTTGCTTTTGTGAGTCCTGGCCCCTAATGGTCATCTCACCTGAGGAGAAAACTGAGATCAGACAATTTTATGGGACTGGGAGCTGGGACTCAAATGTTTGCTCCGAATGACTCCCGAAGATTGGCCATTTCTCCCACGCCCTGGGGATGATCCAGGAACCTGAGACTTATACAAGTTCAGGAGCTGGCCCAAGCCTCAAGACAGGCAAACTTCCCAGGGCTTGGCATAGACTCAGACTCCTGTCCAGCACCCATTGCCTCCCTCCCTACCTCAGGTGAGGGAGGGAGCATGACTCCAGTACCCAGCTCTCCTATCCGCAAACTCCCCTGGAGCTTGGGGATCTGCTGCACCCCAGGGAGAAATCTGAAGCCGTCAAAAGCTCACACAGAGTATGCTGGAGGAGACAGTGGCTGGAGCTAATGGCTTTGCCAGGCAGAAGCCAGGCCAGGTAGACTGTAGCCAGTCCCAGAAGGCTCTCTGCTACCTACGTGCAGAGGCCCAGGGACAACACCTACCTTCTGTGGCCTCATCAGTGGCTGCAGTATCCCTGGGGGGTTAGAGGCTGCAATATCAGAGGACAGACATCCAGCAAAGTGATATGGAGCAGTACGGAGGCTTCAGGGGAGGTAACTCATGAAGAGACTGAAGGGGAAGGGAGTTACTGAGGGAACAGCCTGTCTAAGGAAGAGGCAGTCAGAGCAGCGAGAGACACGAGGCCAGCAGGATCAAGGACAGGAAGTGAGAGGAGGAGTGGTTGCCAGAGCTGCAGCTGGACAGACCACGCTGTCATCTGGATACTCTGCCCTAAGACCCCACTGGTGGAAGGTGCCTGGCCTGAGACCCTCAGACAGAGTCCTAAGCTCTTGTAGCTATGCAACCAGGGTCCCCCGAGGTTTGTGACAAGTGCTTGTCACATCAAACTCACAGCAAGCCTGACAACGCTGAGGCCGGGAGGCTCAGGAGCCAGGACAGAACCAGGTGGTTCCTGAGGCCAGCTCTCGCATTTTGCAGTCCCCACCGGGCAATGGGAGCGCTCAGGTGGCACAGGAGACCCAAGGCCAATATAATAACTTCCCCTTCCTTTCTATCCCCGGAGGTCCTTGAGGGAAGTGATGTTCCTGGCCTGGTGCCATCTGCAGCTGACGACCAATGTGAGACCCATTGTTTGAGGTCAGAGCTGGTGGGGGCCATGGGAAGCCCCCAGTAATGCCCTATGTCCCACTTAATGCAGACCCAGAACCCCGAGTGAGGATAGTGCCAGTGGACAGAACGGCCCGCGCCAGAATGGAGGCACTCAGGGCTGTCCTCCTGGTCTTGCTGATAAGTGGACAGTCAGGTGCGGATCACCTCAAGAAGGGGTGGCCCAGGCCTGACCCATGAGTGCCTCCAGGAACCCCTTATCTTAGGGACAAGAAATAGGCTTGGGGAGGAAGATGGAAGGCCTGGGTTCCTTTCTCCTGCCAGCTGCAGGCTTGGCTGCTTCAGCACTGCAGGGGTGGGGTTGGGGAGAATTCTGCCTCCTTGTCTAAAATGGAAGGGGCACAGAAAAGATGGCATGTTAGGGTCGGGACTTAGTGCTCAACCCCGAGTGTGTCCTCTGCATCTGGACAGCCAAGGCTCACAGCTGTCCCTGCACCAGCAGGGAGCAGGTGGGCACAAGAAGAAGATGGCGACACGGACTTGGGGTCAGAGAGCTACGGCTACGATGACGACTACGAAGAGGAGGAAGAAGAGGAGACCAACGAGACCCCGGAAAGCAGGGACAGAGGTACCTGACCCAGCTGAGCGCCCAGCTTCCTGCTCTGCACAGAGTATTCCTCCAACACTTACCTCCTGTCCCGAGGGCAAAGCAGAGCAAGCGACTGGCGACCAAGCCGGGAGCCCACACACTGGCTCTCTCCTCGGCGGGCGGCAGTTTTCTCCACCCTGAGCTGACACTCAGGTCTGCCCGGTCTCAGTCAGCGCCCTCCTCCCCTCCCTGCCTGCTTCCTCAGCCCTGGGCTTTACCTCATCGGACCCCCATGTTCTGTCCTTCTTCTTCAGAGATCGAGGCACAGGCTCCTTTGAGAGGGCTACTGGGTGACTGGTGGTGGGGGCAGGTACTTGGGGATGGCCCCGGAGTCCCACTCTCAACCTGAGCTGCCGTGTTGTCCACAGAATCCCTACAGTGCTACATGTGCCAGTCGCTACATAGTGGAGAGAGCTGCAACCAGACACAGAGCTGCTACCACAGCCACGACTTCTGCACCACGTTAGTCTCCCATGGCAACACTGGTGAGCATTTGGAGAGGCACACCCAGGGTGGGGGATCAGAGAAGAAGCCCACCCTGACACCCATGCCCTGCCCTTACCACCTATTCTCTACACCTCCTAGACAAGGGTCTCCTGACCACCTATTCCATGTGGTGTACCGATACCTGCAGACCCTTCACCAAGACGGTGTCAGGCACCCAGATGATCAAGACCTGTTGCCAGTCCAAACTGTGCAATATTCCACCCTGGCAGAGCCCCCAAGTCCGGGACTCTCCAGGTGGCTGGGCAGGCAGCCCTGTGGATAGTGGAATCAGAGATACTCAAGGTGGCATTGCACGTCCCCCCATGGATCGTGGAACCAGAGGTCCTCAAGGTAGCAGGGTTGACCTTCCCCCGGTTGTCAAGGTTGTCCCTCCTCAGAGTGGTGGGGCTAGCTTGCCCAAGGATAGCAGGGATGGCCATCCCCGGGACAGTGGGGCAGGATGCCCTCCAGGCTGGCCCAAATTTGGCAATACAGTCTTCCTGCTCAGCCTTCTCACTAGTCTATGGGCATGAGGGGCCTGAAGACCTACCCTTCTCCTACCAGGATACCCTGGCCCCTTCCCCACAACCAGCTTCAGAGAATAAACTTCAATTTCTTTGGCAATCCAGCGAGTTGTAACTGCTCTCAGTTTCATCCTCAGGCCTCCTTACCTTCTTCTCTCCTCTGCCCATGGGCAGCAGTGTGGGTAATATGACAGCCGCAGGTCCAGACACCTGTCACCTATGCTCTGGGGATGCTCAGCCTCCAGGAACCCCCACCTGCCCAGCTGCACAGAGATAATAACAAGCCTGGAAGGCTCCTTCTCTTCCTGAATTTGCCAGCCTGGAATTCTTCTCCAGAGCTACCACCTACATAAACCCAGGCCTTTCATAGGCATGAGGCACAGGGTGAGCCTCCAGCGACCTGCACGGAGGGGGGTCTTGGAGGGAGACCAGGGAAAGTTGCAGGGCTGAGATAGAGTGACTAGAGCCAAGGAAGGGAGGAGGCAGGAAGCAGGGAGGAAGGCCTGGCTGCTGAATATGGGGATTTACTAACTGCAACCTGGCTGAGAAATCCATCCTTTGATGCATTCCAGGCCCTCTCTTCTTGCCCAGGCCTCAGGGAGCCCAAGATGGGCGGCAGGTCTGGGAACAAAAAGTGGGCTTCAGAGGCTGAGAAATCCCTGCCTGGGTGGACAGGTACCTTTTCTGGCTGGGGAGAGGCTGTTGGACAGGTGAGCGTCTCCTTGATAGGGAACCTGGCTGCTTGGCTGGTGAACAATCCTTGACTGAGTATGGCCACTATCAGCTGAGCAGTTAGCTTCCTTGACAGTACCAAGCTATTCTTCCACCAGCAGTTGGTGCCAGGGCAGATGCCTGGGATAAGAGAGAAGGCTAAGCCTGGGCCACTGCTGACTTGGGCCTCAGTCTTCCCACTTGGGCAGCAAAGAATGAGGATTAAGGGACTCCTAGGTCCCTGTAGTTTGATGTTGCAGGAACTAGAAGTCTAGAGTCCTTTCTTAAGGGTCAAGTTTATTCATTAGTATGCAGTAAGAAACCTCTACTGGCCTTCAGTGGTGACACACGTCTTTGATCCCAGAACTAGGGAGACAGAGGCAGGTGAGTTCGAGGCCAACCTGGTCTCCAGAGCAAACTCCAGGACAGGCTCCAAAACTATACAGAGAAACCCCATTTCAAAGAAAAAGGAAAGAAAAAGAAGGAAAAGAAAAGAAATATATAGAGAGAGACCGGGAGGGAGGGAGAGAGGGAGGGAAGGGGAGAGGGAGGGAAAGAAAGAGGGAGGGAGGGAGGGAGAGATGGAGGGAAGGAGATAGGGAGGGAAGGAAAGAGGGAGGGAGGGAGAGATGAAGGGAAGGAGAGAGGGAGAGAGGGAGAAAGGGATAAAGGAAGGGAAGAAGAAAGAAAAAAGAAAGAAAGAGAGGGAGAAGGAAAGAAAGAAAGAAAGAAAGAAAGAAAGAAAGAAAGAAAGAAAGAAAGAAAGAAAGAAAGAAAGGAGAGAAACCTCCACTATCCACCATCTCTCCATTTCCTTATTGGTAAGACATTAGAGCCTAGCTGGGCTGTCCAAGGACAGAGATCTTGGGTGGAAGCAGCACCTCTTTCTCTCTCCCCTTCCTCCTTCCTGCCGACTCAGCAGTCATTTCTACAATGAGGAAGCACCATGAGGAAGGGCAGGGCAACATGGAAGACAGTTCTGGAACAATAAACAGAAGTCATTACACTGACTTTGCACCTCAAGGCGTGGCACCTACCTCAAGATACCCTTTTCTGGGACGGAAGTAAACTCCCTTGTTGAAGCTACCTGTCTTGGTTTGCTCTTGCTGCCATTTTCACACACATCCCTACACATAGGCTTCATTATCCACACAGACACAGCCTTGACTGCTTCACAGCTGAGGAGTCAGGCTGCCTGAGTTCAAATCTTCAACCCACCCTACCAGCTCTACAACCTCTGGGACCCACATGCAACTCATCTCCTCTGTGAAGCAGGACTGCAGTGTAGACTCGCTGAGGTAGCCCAAACCTGACTATCCATAGCGCACTTAGGACTCAGGCCCCATCAGCTCCATCAGACCAACCAGGGCATGGTGTAGGAGGTCCTTCTGTCTTTGTGTTGCTGTCATTGGTTAATAAAGAAACTGCTTTGGGCCTGTTGATAGGGCAGAACTTAGGCAGGGAAAACTAAGTGGCATGCTGGGAGAAAGGAGGCAGAGTCAGGGGGAGACGCTATGGAGCAGCCGCCAGCATCAGACATGCTGAAACTTTAGCTGGTAAGCCACTGCCAAGTGGTGATACACAGATTAATAGAAATGGGTTAAATTAAGATGTAAAAGTCAGCCAATAAGAAGTTAGCGCTAATGGGTCAAGCAGTGTTTTTAATTAATACAGTTTTCTGTGTGGTTATTTCTGAGGTAAGCTAGCCGGGCAGCCGGGACAAACAAGCGGGCCCTTTCTGTTACAAGGGCATGTGTTTATTGCAAATGCTTTAACACTGCCAGCTCCCATCTCTCTATGCCAAAACAACCCTCATTAACCACTCCCAATTTAGAAACACTGGAAGAACTTCAGTCTGAAGTCACTGCTGTGGGGCCTCCCATGCCTTGGGCTCCAGCCTCACTATCATCTTCCAGGGTCCCCTGGGTCCTCTCCCTCCTAGGGAAGCAGGAAACACAGCTGAGTTCAAGCTGGGGACTATGCAGGTTGTACTGAGCACATCTAGTGGCTTCTGAAAGGAGCAAGGAACAACTTGGGACAGAGAAGCCTTTCTTCTAGTGCCCACTCCTACCTATCACAGCCCTCCTTCTGCACCACACACACACACACACACACACACACACACACACAGCATTGTCATGAGCCACTGGAGAGCTAAGGCAGAGGGGTGTGCTGGTGAAGATGGGTGTACTCAGGACCTTTCTCACAAAGAAGACTAGACACTCAGACTAGAGAATCTGGCTCAAGGTCACATGGTGGTGGCTTCCCAGGGATTTTTGCCATCTGAAGGATGTCACAAGCTGTCAAGTGAGGTGAAGTCAACAAAAGGCTGCTTGCTGCCCCAGAGGCTAAAGAGGCCAAACTGTGCTGAAACCTGCTGACTTCCCACAGAAACCATGTGGGTCAGAGGTGTCAGTCAAAGCCAAGACATCCTAGATCCTGTCCAGAGCCCAGTGCAGGACTTCATCCCAACAAAGAACAACAGGATGTGAAGGAAGGGCCGTGCCTAATCCTCTGGCCAGATGGGGAAGTGAGGAGGGGAAAAGGGTTGCTGGGTCCTAATAAGGTTCCCATCTGGGCCAGTTTCCTAAGGCTGCTGCAGAAGGTCACAGACTCAGTAACTTCCCCACAAATCCAAGCTTCTGCTGCAGAACTGGAGGAGGGTGTGGCCTAGACTAGCAGTACTTCTGCTAGTACTCCTGCATGCTGGTCTCCAAAGCATGGCTTGGATCCTGAATGTCCTCCAGAGGCTGGTGGTGAAGGCTTGGGCATGAACACATGGCCAAGGGAAGGGGTGGAACTTTGAAGGGGAGAGTGTATGTTGTAGGAAGCTGTTTGTTTGTTTTTGGTTGTCCAGACTCAAAATAACCTCTCAGAAACTATATTATTTAAATCACTGATTGGCCAATCACTTAAGCGTATTGTTAGCTAGCTCTTATATTTTTGTTTAACCCATTTTTATTAATCTGCCACGTGGCTGTGGTTTACTTGGTAAAGTCCTGTCTGGCATCTGTCTCCGGACGGGGCTACATGGCTTCTCCTTGACTCCGCCTACTCTCTCTATATATATATCTCTTTTAGCCTGGCTATATTCTGGTAAGCCATTGGCCGAAAGCAGCTTCTTTATTTATTAACAAATAAAAGTAACACATATACAAAATGACTAGGGATGGAGTGGGCTTTTAAAATCTCAAAGCTGGCCCCCAGTGATACACCTCCTCCAGCAAGGCCACACTTCCTAATCCTTCCTAAAGAGTTCCACCAACTGGGGACCAAGTATTCAAACGCATGAGCCTATGGGGACCATTCTGCTTTTTAACAATCTCCGCTGCAGCTCCCTAGCCTGTCAGCCATGACACCCACACACAGAATAACAACAGGGTCAAAGGGCATCTAATACACATACACAGTCTCAGCCTGTGGGATTCTCTTCTGTATCCTATGAATATGTTTTATTACCATTGGTTAATAAAGAAGCTGCTTGCATCTATAGCAGGGCAGAGATTGAGGAGGAAAGAAGGCGGAGTCAGGAAGATGCCATGTAGCTACCAAAGGAGATAGATGCCTGAACTTTACCAGTAGGTCACAGCCTTGTAGTGATGCACAGATTACTAGAAATGAGTTACTTTAAGATATAAAAGCAAGCTAGAAATATGCATGAACCATTAGCCAAACATTAATATTGGAATTAATATAGTTTCTGTGTGATTATTCAGGTCTGGAAAGCCGGGAAACCAACGCACAATCTCCACTTATAGTCACAGGCACAGTAGTAAATAGAAATCCCAAGACTGGAGGGAGGACCTGAGTGCAGACAGACTGAAGATGGTACAAACTCTTTAAAATAAAATTTTGTCTTATTTAATAACCTTTTGCTAGAAAAGATAGTGCATTTTCTTTACATTTCCCACATAATTAAGAGATTAAAAAACAAGCTGGGCACAGCCGGGCATGGTGGTGCACACTTTTAACTTAATCCCAGCACTCAGGAGGCATAGGAGGCAAAGTGATCTGTGTGAGTTTGAGGCAGGGACAAATGTGTGACGGCGCTGTGGGAAAGACAGAAAAATGGAGCCGTGCGTGTGTAATGGAGAGAGGCGGAACTGGAGACGTGATGGCTGTGACAGATGAGAAAGAGGCTGAGATTGAAGCCATGTCGTCATTGCCCAGCAGGGTTGGTGGGATGGTATATAACAGCCTAGAGCTTATGCAGATGTGGCCCCCGCCCCCAAAGGTGGCAGCATCCCCCTGGCTGTGGGCAACAACAGAGTCTTGAGATGGGGAAAGGCTCACTTTCTGGACTGGACCCTCGAAGGACCACTGTGGCCTGAGATACCACAGGAAGCCAAGTTGGTGTCAGTGGTCCATGCTGCTGCTTGCTGCCCAATGCTCGGGGAAGTCCTCAGGGTCTGCTGCCTCAGGGAGCGGCATCCTGATGTGAGCGGCGTGTGGACCTGAAGTCGTGTTGAGGCTCCTGGTCTGTGCAGTGGCTGAGGGACAGGAGTGGGTCAATTGCCTTGATATAGCCAAGATCTGTGTTGATGTCTGGCCAGTGTAACCACCGAAGCCCATATGGATGTTCAGTGGTCGGGGCTGATGCCTGAAGCCATGCTGATGTTTGTGGGTGCAGGAGAGCTGGTCCTGCCCCTCACCAGCCCACAGCACTGGAATTCTGGTAGTAGTGTGGACATGGGGGAGAGCTAGTCCCACCCCATTCTGACCTCTGCATGGTTTTACTCAACTGATGGCTTCTGGCTTGGATGCAGGCAGAGAAGATTCATCCTCCCTTAGGATGGCCACTAGAAATTTGACCATGCTCCAGGGAATATGTGAATAACACAAAATGGACTTGCCCTTTCTTTTGGTGGCAGGGAGAGGGGGTCATGAGGGAAGGAGAGTGAACATGGGAAGACTGGGAGGTGAACATGACTGGGATGCGTGATGTGAGATTTCCAAATAATCAATAAAAATAATTTAAAAATAAAAGCTGAATATACTAAGGAAGAAACCTTTTAACTCCAGGATGCCTGTTCATTTACCAGGGCAACCTTGGTCCCACGCCTCAGAGTAGGTACAGAGCCATTCCCAGCCACTTGGCAGAAATTCAAGTTCCCCCAGGGTCAGCGTTTCTTCAATCAGATATGTACCCAGGTTTGTGTCCTCTTTTCAAAATTTACACTATGCTAATCAACTGCACTGCTCTAAGTCAGCCAATAGCATAAGAGTTCAAGGTCAGCCTCTGACCACTCAGAGTGAAGCACCAGACCACTTTGCACAAGGAAAAAAAATCCCAGAGGGACCTCTGTTGGGTGTGCTTGTCTGCTTTATTTGACATGAACACACACCCCTCTGTAGAAGTCAAACATTCTTAATTTTATTATTATATGTGTAGGTGTGTCTTGTCTGCATATGCATCTATGCATCACATGAGTGCCTGGTGCCCTAAGAGGTCAGAAGTTATAGGCGGGGAGTAACAGGAGGTTGAAAACCATGGTGTGGTGCTGGGAATCCAACCTAGGTCCTCTGGAAGAGCAGCTCTTAATGGCTGAGCCATCTTTCCAGGCCCCAGGAGTAAAACATTTTGCCCATGTGGTCATTTTCTGGGGACCCCAGATTTCTGTCAAGTTTCAGGTTTCCCTGTGATGTCTTTGCCTGTGTGAGCAAATCAGCAAGCGGTCTTCGAGCTGTCAACTGTCCTTGTCTCTGCTCCTGTATGCCCCTCAGCCCAAAAGGCCAGGGCTCAGACGCATCTCCAGAGGACCCTGAAATGATCCAGGTAGCTCTCTCAGCAAAACTGAAGTCCTCGTTCCCTCGGAGCAATGTCTGCCCAGCCTCAGCCCCTGGGCACCATGCTCAGCTCTTTGTAGCGCCAAGCATGGATGCCCCTCCTGCAACCCTCCCTCAGACCTCTCTCTCCTCTCTCCTAGATTCTAAGCCTCTCTGCTTGGCTGACAGCCATAGCAGGTAAAGGGAACTGATGACAGCTGGCTCCTGAACTGCCTACGCAGCAGAACACCTGCCAGATGCCGTCACACTCCGAGCCCACCGTGAGCTCTTCCTAGGTGCTGGGCTCCCGGGAAGACTCGGAGCCCTCAGCACAGATGCTGCGCTCTGCTCAGCTGAAGTCTCAGCTCACTTGCTCGAGCCCAGAACATCGACTTGCTTGCAGATGCCAGGAACAGAAAACCAACTGCAATTAAAAAAAAAAAAGCTGGGCGGTGGTGGCGCAAGCCCTTAATCCCAGCACTCGGGAGGCAGAGGCAGAGGCAGGCGGATCTCTGGGAGTTCGAGGCCAGCCTGGTCTACAAGAGCTAGTTCGGGACAGGCACCAAAGCTACAGAAAAACCCTGTCTTGAAAAACCAAAAAAAAAAAAAAAAAAAGGATGCTTTCACCAGTTGGTCGCAGTGGCTTTTGTTCATTCTCCCAATTTGGGCAGTTGATGTGGGCAACATAGTGAGACATCATCCCAAATGAAAAAACAATAAATAAACAAAATGGAAGCTTTGCTGTGCTTCCAAACAAGCGTTCTGGGTGTCTGCTAGCTGACACCGTGGCCTAACAACCCCAAAGTGCCCTTGTCAGTCTGGGTATGCCTGTGTCCTGATCTCTTCTCATTCAGTTGTTTTGGATCAGGGCCAACTCTAATGACCAGGTCTTACCTTAATGGCCTCTGTAAAGACCCTTTCTCCAAACACAGTCACACTATGGGACGGGACAGGTGGGAGTTCAGTGTGACATTCAGGGATGCCATTCAGAACATGACAGAACTCTCAGTATTTGGTTAGAGGCCTACCTGGTCTGCCAGCAAGAGGGAGACAGAAGTATTGTCAGGTAGAAGAATTGGTTTCTGGGAAGTCCTAGTATTGAGGCTGTAAACCACGCTCAGCCATCACACATGTGCCCAAACACACACACACACACATGTCTAGCGGGGTGACCATAGAGATGGTTGGTGGTCTGGGAGTCTCGAACCTCAGCAGACTGATCCAGATGCACAACCCCAGGCTGGAAATGGGTACACCCTTGGCCTAAGGGGTCGGGTGGGCTGCTGTGGGCTGCCTTGAGTTGGCTCCGTTCTCACATGACCCTCCCGAGCTCATTCCTGGCACCTAGGCTGAGAGATGCATGCAGTAGAACTCAGTCGCTGCGGATGTTGCGACTGAAGAAGAAGGGAAAGGAAAAACAAAGAAACAAAAAGGACGGCATTAGTTCCCTGGCCAATAGTTCCCACGAGAAGCAAGCCCAAGGTAGCACAACAGCCTCTGGGTTTGTCTTGAGAAGGTCCTGGAGCTCAAGACCCTTAGTTCCTTATTTGTGTGGGTCCATGGTGACCTGCCACCTGGAGCAAGGTGGAGGGTGCCCTTGGCCTAGGCCCAGGCCTAGGTTGGCCCAATATTACAGAATCTCCTTGGGGTTCATTGGCAGATTCAGCGGGTCTCCCCTCCATATAGACCCTGAGGACATCCCCCTAGGTTGTGTGCTGTGTGTTTGTACCCTGTCTTATGACTCTCCGCATAAAAGAAACAACTGTTTGCTCCAAATAGGGAGGGAGCCAACAGACCAAATAAAGGTCCCACCGAGTTTAGCTTGGCAACATTTATAAATGAGTCCGTTGGGTTGCACCAGGGACGTGAGTGACTCACAGGCAGCTGCGCCACTACAAAACCTAATTTTCTTAACCTCTTCTATACACTAGCATTTCTAAGATGTCCTGCGGCTTGGGCAGGAGGAATGGCAGTTGGACTCTCTCTGGACAGGGATCTGGTGACCCCCACCCCACCCCCGCAGCCTAAGAGGACGTGGTAATAGTCTAGTATTGTAGACTTGCTTTGCAGTTCAGCTTCCTTCACTGTCCTACTTGGCTGTGATAAAACACCACAGCCAAAACCAGCCTGGCGAAGGAAGGGTTTTCTCGGCTTACATGAAGGGAAGTCATGGCATGAACTCAAAACAGGAACCAGGAGCCAGAAGTTTAGGACAGGAGGAGTGTTAATTACTGGCTTGCTCCCTGCAGTTTTCTCAGCCCGCTTTTATTTATTTTTTTAATAACATTTTTTTGTTTATTTTACATACTGGCCGCAGTTTCCCCTTCCTCCTTTCCTCCTGGTCATCCACCTCCGACTCACCACCATTCACCCCCCCACCCCTACTTCCCATCTACCCTCCTCTCCTTCCACTCCTCCTCTCCTTCCACCCCTCCTCTGCCTCCATTCGGAAAGGGGCAGGCCTCCCGTGGGACTGAACAAAGCGTGGGACGTCAAGTTGAGGCAGAACCAAGTTCTTCCCCTTGCCCAAGACTGGGTAAAGTAATCCAGCATGGGGAAACAGGTTCCCAAAAGCCAGCTAAGCACCAGGGACAGGTCCTGACCTCACTGCTAGGAGCCTTACAAAGACCAACTGTCACACACATGCAGAGGTCCTAGATTGGTCCCATGGAGGCTCCCTAACTGTTGGTCCAGAGTCCATGAACCCCCATGTGCTTAGGTCAGCTGTCTCTGTGGGTTCCCCCATCATGGCCTTGATCCCCCTAACTCATACAATTCTCCCTTTCTTCAGCAAGACTCCCGGAGCTCAGCCCAGTGCGTGGCTGTGTGTGGATCTCTGCATCTGCTTCCTTCAGTTACTGGATGGAGTATCTCTGGTAACAATTAGGGTAGTCACCAATCTACAGTAGATGGCCTGTTCAAGCACCCTCTCCACTATTGCTAGGAGTCTTAGTTGGTGTTATCCTGTGGATTCCTGAGGGTTTCCCTGGCACCAAGTTTGTCCCCAACCCCAAAATGCTCCCACCCCATCAAGACATCTCTTTTGTTACTCTCCCCCATCCCTACCACCTCCAACCCACCTCCCACACCCAATCTGTCCAACCCACTCCCTCAAGTTCCCATCCCTCATTTCTCCCCCTCCCCAGCCCCAGTTTCCCCTTCCCGGGGAAATCTATGCCTCCCTCTTTGGGCCCTCATTATCTAGCTGAGGGCCCTCGTTATCTTTTCTGAGACTGTGGATTGTAGGTTAGTAACCCCACATTTTACTCTTGATATCCACTTATAAGGGTGTACATACCATGTTTGTCTTTCTGGGTCTAGGTTACCACACTCAATGATTTGTTTTTTTAGTTCCATCCATTTGCCTGCAAATTTCATGAAGTCATTGTTTTTTTTTACAGTTGAATAATACTCCATTGCATAAATGAACCACATTTTCCTTATCCATTCTTTGGTTGAGGGGCATCTAGATTGTTTCCAGCTTCTGGCTATTATGAATAATACTGCTATGAACATAGGTGAGCAAGTGTCCTTGTGGTATGATTAAACATCCTTTGGGTATATATATGCCCAAGATTGGTATAGCTGGGTCTTCATGTAGATTGATTCCCAGTTTTCTGAGAAACCAGCATATTGATTTCCAAAGAGCTCAGTCTGCTTTTTTATACAACTCAGGACCACTTGCCCAAGGGTGGCACTGCCCATCATAACCTGGGCCCTCCCACATCATCATCAATCAAGAAAATGCCCCATAGACTCCTCTATAGATCGATCTAATATAGACACCTTCTCAATTGAGTTTCTCCTTGTCGAATGACTTGTTGAATGAACCAGCACATATGATTTTGGCCAGAGATCCCCTGTTGGTCACCAAAGTTGTTCTACCATGATGGTAAAGGTCACAAGAAGTTCAAAAGAAGTAGCTGTGCTCCCTCCTTCCTCCGGCTCTTACAGTGCTCCTCTGTCCTCTTCCACCATGCTCTCTGAACCTCAGGAGGAGGGGAATCGTATATTCTCTTCTACTCAGGCTGGGCACTGCGCACCTCAGCACTTCTGTATGTAACAGCAACAGGCCCTCTGTCTTAGGGTTCCCATCTCTCTGAAGAGATATACATCATGGCAACTCTTACAAAAGAGAGCATTTAATTGGAGCTTGCTTACAGTCCATTGTCATCATGGTGGGAAGTGTGGTGGCACACAAGCAGACATGGGGCTGGGGAGACAGCTGAGAGTTCTAAGTATAGGCAGGCAGCAGGAAGAGACAGTGAACCGCTAGGCTTGGCTTGAGCTTCTGAAACCTCCAAGTCCACCCTCCAGGGCCACACCTACTCCAACAAGCAAGACCATACCTCCTGATAGTGTCCCGCCCTATGGGCCAATGGGGGCCATTTTTAATGAAACCACTACATCCTCATTCCTAGAATAAGAATGGAGTAATCCAAGCCAGTGAGCAAGGTCTCATAGACAAGCTAGGTGTAGCCAGTGTCTTAGTTCCTTTTCCTGTTGCTGTCATGAAATACCCTAAAGCAAGCAACTTAGGGAGGAAGGGTTCCTTTTGGCTCAAACTCCAACGTACAGATCATCATGACAGGGAAGACAGGACAGGAGGAACTTGAGGCAACCGGTCACGATCACATCCTCACTCAAGAGGCAGAGAGCAATGAATCTGAGCTGGAGCTCGGTTCACTTTCTCTGTTCTCCCTCCTGCCCGAGGAATCGTGTCACCCACAGTCAGGATGTAATTAACCAATGTAATCAAAGTAATCTCCCCACGGACACAGCCAACAGATTGTCACCTAGGGGATGCCAGTCTGTCATGTGGACAGCTGACACTAGCTATCACGGTGGCACGGGTCTATAATCCCAACTAAATCTGAAGGATGGAGCAGGAAGATAAATTCAGGGCCAGCCTGGGTAACTTGGTAAGACCTGCCTCAAAATTAAAATCTAGAAAGAAGACTGAAGAGACGGCTCAGTTGACAAAATGCTTTCCATGCATCCTTGAAGCCAAGTTCCAATCCCCAGAGCCACAAAGAAAGCTGGGCCTGGCAGCAGAGGCCTATAATCCCAGCTCTGGGTGGGGCGGGGGGGGGGACTAACACAGGAGGCTCTCTGAGGCTTCTCTGGCAGCTGGTCTTGCCGAATTAGTAAGCTCCATGCTCAGTAGGAGACCATACCTCAAGAAATGTCGGGTCTGAGAAAATGCTGAAGGAAGATCGCAGCCTCAAACAGTACATAAGAGCAAAGACATTTACCAAACATTCCAGCATGCAAGCAAGGTCGTTCACCTGTACAAAATGGCGGCAACCCTGAGAGAAGCGTGCAGGCGCCCTTTAAGCACAGTTAGGGGAATTTCAGGAACAGTTATGTCATCTCAAACATAATTGGTTAAGCAAGCAACAGTTATACTAGTGTATTTTAAGGCTTTATCTTTGGACATCCTTTGGCTATGTTTCAAGGGGGTTGCAGGAGCTGTCCTTGAGACATTGTGGGGCTGACTCAGCCCTTGTTCCTGTTTTCTCCCTTGTCTCTGAATGCAATTTGTTGATAAATGGCCTTTTGTTGGGAGAGACATCTGTTTCCCCTTCTTAGAGAATGAAAACCTTTTAGTTACAGAAGCGGGAAAGTTTAAACTGCTCAGAAATAAGTAAAGCTGGGCCTGAGAGCACACACCTTTAATCCCAGCACTCAGGAGGCAGCGGCAGGTGGATCTCTGAGTTCCAGGCCAGCCTGGTCTACAGAGTGAGTTCCATCACAGCCAGGGCTACGCAGAGAAACCCTGTCTCAAATAAAATAAAAATAAAGTAGTAGTGTGGATGGGGGTTCTGAGATGGCTCAACAGTTAAGAGCATTTTCTACTCCTGCAGAAACCTATATTTGATTCCTAGGACCACATAGCAGATCACAACCCTCTGTAGCTCCAATTCCAAGAGATCCAACATTCTCTTCCTACCGTGAGGGCACCATGCGCATTCTACAGACATATATGTAGGCAAAATACCTACACATAAAATAAAAATAAATAAATCTTTCTAAGAATAAATAAGGTGGAAAGTAGTAGAGGGGGCACCTGACAATCTCTGGGCTTTATACTCATGGGCATATGCTCATGTGCGTGTGCACCCCACACACACACACACAGTAGAAAGACCTGGGCATATGTCTCAGTGGCAGAGTTCTTACCTAGCATATATAACATCCTAGGTCTAATCCCCAGTTGTCGTTGTTTTTAAGTTATAGACATCCAAATGGCCCATGTCCTTTTTTCCCTGTTTTGGTAGACAACAGTTATCAGAGTCTCCTCTGAACTGACCCCACCAGAGAATTGTTTTTCAGTGCCCATGTTATTTACTGGAAGACACCACCATACTTCAAGGGGTTCCAAAAAATCAGTCCAATTCATGGGGACAAGGAAAATACAGTCCTGCTATGCATGCTTGACTTGAGAGGGCCAGCTGTCCACAAAGCAAGCAGTCCGACCACTAATGGATCTCTGTGGTCACCTCCACATCTGTAAGAAGCTTTTCCACTGGACAGTCTGATAGCAGCTGTTGTCTATGGTGTAAGCACAGCGTCTAGAAGGCAATTTGATGGACACATCACATCCATCTAACCAGCAAGAACCCTCATGCTGGGGCCTATGGCATCACCAGGCACAGGCTTTTGTCCTGGCTTATAGTATCAAACATACTGTAGAATGGAACTTCAGTTCAACCCAAAACCAGTTGTTTGTACCTCTAACAGCCCTGCCTCTTTGTGTCAGTGAGCACATCTGCCTGGGATGCTGAGATTGCAGCAGGTTGGGTCTAAAACCATGCAGGACTCTTGGAGACAGTTCTCTAGCAGCCTTCATAGCACTTTCTGACGCTGGGAAAGCAAGCCAATAGGGAGGATGCTTCCTGCTCAATCATAGGTTACGTTCCCTAGGCCCTGCAGCAAAGCAGTGCAGCAGCAACTTACCATCTAGTCCTAGTGTAAGGACCAGACATAATCGCAATACCCCGTATGGTAGGGAGAACGCCAAGAGCCTCCCAGGCCAACAACTCACAGGGAAGTGAATCAACCCTGCCCCTGGGATTTGTTATCAATAACCTTCTTGATTATAGGGATGCTTCTCCCCAGACCTCTAGGGTGCATTCTGCACTGGGTCTTTAACTATAACTGGGTAGTTATAGTAGTCCACTATTTCAGACACCCAGCCCCTGTAGGGTTATGGGGACAGGTAGATGTGCCGTTGAACTTCCTCAGCCTGGCTGTGCACAGCAGCATTCATGACTGCTGGTCTTCTGAGGTGTCCATGGGTAACTCTGAGTTGGGTGAGACCCTTGCTAGTGACATGGTGATGCTCGTAAGAGGCCCATGCCGTGTGCAGATGAGCGGATATGTGCTTGCCCCTCTGACAGGCATAAACTCTCTGATGTCTACTTCCCAGTCCCATAGGGGGGAGGTAGATTGTATATTTGACCCATCGTAGCATATATTTGCCAAGGTTCTAACTGGAAGACCTCAGATGTTGAAACAGCACGAGAACATTCCGGGAGCTGTCTGCTCTTCTCCAGCCTTTGTTGGCTCTCCAGTCATCAAACTCTATTGGAACCAACTGAAGAGCTTTTTGTGGTACCCAAGGCAGATGGCCTGGGTTTTGTATTTTGGTAAAGACATCTGATCTCTAGTTTCCAGGAAGGCTCAATGGGCTGCGTGCTGCCTTGTGAGGAACCACTGAGGGCTCTGGTTTCTGCTGAGCTCTGTTATATGTCCATTTCACATCTGCTGCCCTCACAGCTGCCAACCCAGAGCCTGCCAGCTCTCTTCCCCACTGACCACTGCATACAGCCCAGTCGTCAGCAGGTGATGTCATGGGTCAAGTCTCAGAGCTGGCACCCTTCACATCGCTCTTAACTGAGATGTAGACTACCCTTCCCTCCCTTCTCTCCAGCCACATGGTGAAAACATTTCACCATATGGCTGCAAACATCATTCCTGGCTGGTGACCTTGCTCGCACCATCCATGGGGCAGGCACCTACAAGGATGAGAAGTGTCATCACTGTTGTCCGGTGGGGCTGTTGGGTCAATCACCAGGCAGCGCTCAGTGGCTTGAAAAGACACTGACCCAAGTGCAGCTTGGATGGTTCTGGTGAGAGGGCTTGCAAACCCCACACCAAGGTATTGTAACCTTGTGTCACCTTTGCAGGGTTACATTCTGTGCCACCCCAGAAAGAGGCCTGACCTTGGCCTTCCTTTATGCTAGCCTTTTATCCAATAAGCTGTCTTCACTGACACCAAGGTGGAACCAGCAATGGACTCTGTCTGTCATGTTATACACAGCCTGCAGTCACTGCCCAGCACAGTGTACCAAGCTCCTATCTTTTCCAAGACTGAAACCAAAACCCTATTAGGACTATTTTTCCTCAAACTATTTCTTATGCAGTCCTCTGAGCTGCTGGTGACTTCTAATATGAAGAAACACTGGAGGTCTGAAAGAGATTTGTTCAGTTTGTCCTATAAAAATCTTAAAGCCTTCCTGGGCCTTTCTGTCCCAACCCCACATGACACCTTGTTGTCAAGGTAAAACCAAGGATGAGCCCTCAGGCAAGGTGCAGCATGAAGACATTCCAGTGTTCCAGAAGCCCCAGGAACATCTGTAGCTGTGCATAGCTGCATACCTGCAGGTACAGTCTGACACCTGCAGCTGTGTATAGCTGCATACCCGCAGGTACAGCCTGACACCTGCAGCTAAGTATAGCTGCATACCTGCAGGTACAGTCTGACACCTGCAGCTGTGTATAGCTGCATACCTGCAGGTACAGTCTGACACCTGCAGCTGTGCATAGCTGCATACCCGCAGGTACAGCCTGACACCTGCAGCTAAGTATAGCTGCATACCTGCAGGTACAGTCTGACATCTGCAGCCATGAATAACTGCATATCTGCAGGTACAGCCTGACACCTGCAGCTGTGTACAGCTGCATACCCGCAGGTACAGCCTGACACCTGCAGCTGTGCATAGCTGCATACCTACAGGTACAGTCTGATACCTGCAGCTGTGCATAGCTGCATACCTACAGGTACAGTCTGACACCTGCAGCTGTGTATAGCTGCATACCCGCAGGTACAGCCTGACACCTGCAGCTGTGCATAGCTGCATACCTGCAGGTACAGTCTGACATCTGCAGCTGTGTATAGCTGCATACCCGCAGGTACAGTCTGACATCTGCAGCTAAGTATAGCTGCATACCTGCAGGTACAGCCTGACACCTGCAGCTATGTATAGCTGCATACCCGCAGGTACAGTCTGACATCTGCAGCCATGAATAACTGCATATCTGCAGGTACAGCCTGACACCTGCAGCTGTGTATAGCTGCATACCCGCAGGTACAGCCTGACACCTGCAGCTGTGTATAGCTGCATACCCGCAGGTACAGCCTGACACCTGCAGCTGTGTATAGCTGCATACCCGCAGGTACAGTCTGATACCTGCAGCTGTGTATAGCTGCATACCTGCAGGTACAGTCTGCTCAGGGATAATATGATAATAGCTCTGAATAACTATGCTAAGTACCATTCACACCTTACCCTACCATAAGACACCCCAAAATCTCACACCTGGGCCTGGGCCTGGGCCTGGCACCTGGAGTGGACTGGTTTCCCATTCTTGGTCTTAAATTTGAATGTATTTACTATGACTTCATGGTGTTCAGATCTTCACTCTATCATCTATATAGTGAAACCTTCTTTTAAAGAGCATTAAAAATGTGGGCTGGAGAGATGGCTCAGTGGTTTAAGAGCACTGACTGCTCTTCCAGAGGTCCTGAGTTCAATTTCCAGCAGCCACATGGTGATTCACAACCATCTGTAATGAAATCTGGCGCCCTCTTCTGGTCTATAGGCATATATGCAGACAGAACACAGTATATTTTTATATAATAAATCTTTTTTAAAAAGACTTTTAAAATGCCTTTTCTTAATTTAATGTGCATGGGTGTTTTGTCGATATGCATGTCTGTGCACCACTTACATAGTTGGTGCCCAAAGACACCAGAAAAGGACATCAGATCCCCTAGAGCTGGAGTTATAGGAGGTTGGGAGCCACCCTACACGGGTGCTAGGAGCCGAACTGAGATCCTCTACAAGAGCAGTACTCCCTTCTTGAGCCATCTCCAGACCCTAGACCTTGTCAGCAAGGCCAGGAGGTCCGGATGACATTGGCACACACCTTTAATCCTAGCACTCGGGAGGCAGAGGCAAGAGGATCTCTGAGTTCGAGGCCAGCCTAGTCTAGACAGAGAGAGTTCCAGGTCAGTCACAGCTACACAGAGAAGCCCTGTCTCAAACAAACAAACAAACAAACAAAAGTGTTAGCAAGGATGGTGCAATACAACGGAGAAAGATCCAGTCAGTTGTATCAGTTGTCCTGTCAAAGAGCAATGGTGAGTACAATGGCAGGGATGGGGTCACTGTCTTACTTGAATCTCTATTATCTAATCTTCGCCATCAACTCTCTGGCCTCTTCTTCCTTGCTTGTTCGCTTGCTTATTTTCTTAGTTTTTCTTGCATGTACGAATATTTGCCTGTACATGCACCACATACATGCTTGTGCCTGCGGCGGTTGGAAGAGGACGTTAGGTTCCTTGAAAGTGGACGTACAGCCGATTGTGAGCTGTCATGTGGGTGCTGGAAACTGAGCACAGGTCCTCTGAGAGAGCAGCCAAGGCTCCTAACCACCGAGCCATCTCTCCAGAGTCCTGTCTGGCTTTGTTACTGCC
Organism: Microtus pennsylvanicus; assembly: GCF_037038515.1. Lineage (NCBI taxonomy): Eukaryota > Metazoa > Chordata > Mammalia > Rodentia > Cricetidae > Microtus > Microtus pennsylvanicus. Next base: position 3,995,420 of record NC_134580.1, read on the forward strand.
GTAAGAACTTTGGAGGAGCAAATACCATTCCCAGTTCCCTGATGGCAGCTGTGATTCAGGCTCCACTTTCCCAGTTCCCTGATGGCAGCTGTGATTCAGGCTCCACTTTGACTTTGCAGTTCACACTATCGGGAGAACCTTCCCCCCAGTATTGTGTGACTCCCCTGGGGAGATAGGGACACACATCTTCCCTCCAGACAGGACACCAATGACAGACCAAAGAAAGAAGCCCTCCACATCTAATTAGTGAACCAGTCAGCTGTCTGGGGTTACTTGTGGAAACACATGGGTAATTCAAAGGGAGTTGCGTCACCAAAAATTCCACTCTGACACAAGAGATGGCTCACGAACACTGCATAGAGATGGGTCACGAACACTGCATAGAGACGGCTCAGGCTCACAAACGCTGCATAGAGACAGCGCAGGCTCACGAACACTGCATAGAGATGGGTCACGAACACTGCATAGAGACGGGTCACAAACAAACACTGCGTCTCTAGAGCTCTCTGCCCAACTGGCAGGTAGCTTGGCCTGGTGAAAAGTCTCCTCTCACGGCAATTATTTACTGCTTTTGTAACCTCGAGCAGGGCCTTGTAAATCTTACATATTTTGTTTCCTGCCTGAGTCTTAAAAGCCTTCCTCCCCTTTTTGGGAAGGGAAGTTCCAATTCAGAGGAAATAGCTATCCACAGCAAATAGCTAAGCTACAGCAAGTGGACTCCAGCAACATGTCTGCTCCTAGTGTATGAAAATATACTCTGGAGGGGTTGGCTGCCTAACCCTGGGACAAGCTCGATGTCTTTCACATGTTGTCCTACCTCCTTATCTAACTGCCATTGCCTCTCAGTGTTCAGGGAGGTTCCCACAAATCAAAGCACATTCAGACCCAGCACCCATTAGAGCTCGAATGTTTGCTATTAGGATTCAACTTCAACATGGAGCCCCCAGTCACCCTAAGCACCTCACTTGTAGGAACTCTTAGTCACCCCCCTCAGAGCCCTTGGTGGCTCCCACCCCAGAGATTTCTTCCACAGCAGAGACTCTGATAGTGGGACCTGCCAGCCACGGCCATGTCATTTTGTAAAGCTCCTCCATTTTGGTTAAACAGCAGCAATTCCTGAAATTAAAGTAATTTTCTTCCCACTGACTTGTTTCTCTTGATTCGTGGTGCCCCCAGCCTATCAACCAGGGTGACGGTGGCCATGAGGGACGTTTATTAATCACCTGATCTTCTGTTACTCACCACGTGCCTTATTTCCTTAGCAACCCCTAGCAACAGCCCACCGTGGGCTTAAAAAGGAACATTTTATTCTTCTTCCTCCTTTCCCTTTCCTACCCTGTAGTTACCTCAGCTTGGGAGCAGAAGCTGGGCTCTCTGCTTTCCTGCACTGAAGCTCTGCCCTCCACAGGGCTCTTTCCAATAAAACCTGTGCTGTTTCAGCATGACCCGTTGCCATGTAGATCCTATGGCTGGACTCAGAGCACCAGGCTCCGTGGCAAGCACCTTCACTTGCTGAGCCCTCTTGCTGGGTCTAGATGATTTTCTTAACATTTCTGAAACAGCTGGCTTTCTTGAGAGCATTTTTCTGCCCAGGTGAGTGGCAGAGCCATTTGGATTAACGCTGAAGGGAGAGGACAATAGCTCTTACCACAAAGCCCCTGCTAGAGAGCGATGCTGTGCTCTTTGGAGCTGTATAGAATGTCACATCTCCACCAGGGGCAGAATAAATGATTCAGAGCCTCTATTCTTTTGACTAAAATTCTTATTAATAACCCAGGTATAAAAGAATTAAATAAAAATATGTAAATAATTCTACAAAATTAGCCCCTCTTGGGATTGCGGACACAGTCCAGGGTTAAAGTGCTTGCTTGCTATGCAAACATGAGGATCTGAGCTCAAACCCACAGGACAAAAGCAAAAAGCCAGGCAAGGCTGCACATAACCCCAGAACTGTATGAAGAGGAGGACAAGGGAATCACTCGAGCTTCCTGCCAGCTAGCTCCAGGTTCAGTGAGAAACCCCGTCTCGAGGGCATAGGTAGAACATGGCAGGATAGGGTGCCTGATGTCATCTTCCTCTGACCTGCACATGTGCACAGGGCATACACGCATGCTCATATACCACACACGCATGCACACACACCTTTTTTTTTTAAGTTAAGAAACAAAGCTGGGCTTGGTGGCACACACCTTTCATCCAGCACTCAGGGAGGCAGAGGCAGGTGGATCTCTGAGTTCAAGGCCAGCCTGGTCTACGGAGTGAGTTCCAGGACAGCCAGGGATACACAGAGAAACCATCCCGGAAAATGAAAACAATAAAATAAAAAACAAAACCAGGGCTGGGGAGATGGTTTAGTGGGTACAGCTTTTGTTGTACACGCATGAGGGCCGGAGCTGTGGCCAGCCAAATATCTATAATACCATTGTTTCTATGGCAAGATTGGAGAAATGACAGGAGACCCCCCCCCAAAAGGCTTATGAGCCAACTAGTCTTACATATGTAGCAACAAACAATAAAGAAAGCCTGTCTCAAACAAGATAGAAGGGGAGTCCAACACTCAAAGTGATCCTTTGACCTCCGTGTGTATGCCAAGGTGCACATGTGCCCATACTCACACAAACACAAAGAAAGGAAAGATAGGATATCCAATAATATGATGGAGACAGCCCTCACAAACCTGTCGCTTTACCACCCTGTATATAGACTTGAGTTGAGAAACCAACAAGCAAAGAACACCCAACTGCCCCCAAGGACCTTGACTCAGTGTGGTCCTCACTGCTGAGACTGTCAAATCCATCTGTCCATCCATTTGCCCATCTGGACACACTTCTGCACTTTGCCTCTACTGTCTCCATCGTCTTGGTCTCATCTCACTTCCTCAGATCCATTCCAGCCTGCAGCTCAGCTGAACTCTAACTCTGGAACCTGGCTCTGCTGGGATCTCTAGCAGCAGCTGGCCGACAGGACTTGTTATTGCATGCATCAGGGATGCTGCATCTCCGGCAGCTTCCTGCCTCCACCTCCACTAAGGCCCTTTTGGAGTCTGCAGCAGCCTCTTTAACTCTGTTACAGCCTTTTTGAAACCTACCCTATAGACAAATGAAGAGTTGATAGGGATGATGGCTACAGTTCCAGACAGAACTACTGTGTGCTGTTTAAGGTATGCTCACAGAGAATAAGGTATGAATGTCAGTAGTTACAATGGGAACAAAAGAAGCTGTGATTGTTGCAGTCGCTATCAAGGCAAATCAGGACCCCTTGACAATTAACAAAGAAACCATTGTAGCCTGTGAATTTGCTATTCAATAAATTCTAGAATTGCAAAAAAGACACAAATGTTTCTGACGTTGTGACAAATACCCACTCTGGGGTGACTTGCTCCTGCCCTTGTCTGGTGCTGGACAAGAGTTGAGATCCACTGACAGGGACAGAGCCCAGGGAATTGATTCCTCTGGGTTCCCTGGAGCCTCCTTGCCTCTCAGGACCGAAGGTGGTCATTTAAGGTGGCCTTATTGCTCCTTACTGGGCTGGAAAACCCAGGGGATGGGGGAGGCAGATGCTGTAGAGAGGGCCAACGTGACCCACATCCTCTGTATCCAGGTTCCCATGGGAACGGCCACTATCAGGACTTCTCCAGATCACAGACACATTCCAGTCCTGTGTCACCGAAGATGGCACCTCCTCAGGTCACTAAACAAAGGGGACATGTGTACAGATGCCTCAAAGGCAGTGGCCAGACACCAGGACTTCATTGCAGACACCTCACTGCCGTCTTAGAGAAAAGCTTGGACCACGTGAGCGAGCCCAGGCCATGGTCCTAGCAATTGAGTCCCACCAACAAGAGAAGAGGATAATTCTCCAGAGGGTAGCCACTCCACAACGAAACTGTTCCACGAGTGAACTTAGAGCATAGTGGGGGTGGGGGACTGGGGGAACCTGCTTGAGAACCAGATAAAGCAGGACCAAAGGACTGTGTCTACAGTCCGCCCACAACCAGCTCAACCCACCTCATTAAAGATAGCTAAGAGACTTGTCACTGGGGGCTATATGCAGATGGCAGGAGGCATACAGACCACTAGCCCTCTGGGAAATACAAACAAGGAGATGCCTACTACCCGCCCCCTCACCAAATGCTGATGAGGCAGGAAACCCCGTGCTGCTGGTAGGAATGAATGAGAAATGGCACAGGCTCTCCGGAAAGCAGCCGGGCTGATCCTCACTAAAGGAAAAACGCAGTTGGTCTAGGACCTAGCAACTGCATTCCTAAGCTTGGTCCCAGGGGGACCAGAACGGGGTCTTCACAGCAACTTTGTGACACAGCCTTCATGGGGCAAAGGATCCAACAAGCTGTGGCGCACAATGGATCACCTTTCGATACACAGCCACCCCCGTGAATCTAGACAGCAACTCCCTAGCGATAATAGGCAAACTCCCAATGGACAATCACATTTGTCTAGCATGCTGACAATTGAATCTGAAAGGGGTGGGGGAAGACGACAGATCAGTGGTTCGCTTGAGGTCTGAAAGGGCGGCTTCTCCAGGACAGAAGGCCCTAACATTGTATAGCAATCATGCAAAATGGCGTCCCCAGGGAGACTCAGCCAAGCACACAGCTGCTCTCAATCGGTTCTTGTATCTGATTTGAATTGCAACCATCTCCAAACGCCGCCATAGGGCACACCTATAATCCTGGGGCTCGAGAAAGGCCGAGGCAGATGGCTAGCTCTAAGCCAACCTGACAAAATATAGTGAGGGAGAATGTATCCAGAAAGTGGGAACAACGCAGGAAGGGACTAGATTTTAGTATCTGGCGATAAAGGCCAGGAGCTAGGGATCAGGGACAGAGCGGAGGAGGCCTGAACCAGGCTTTGACTGGAGAGCCAGTCGGGTCCAGGGCGGCCACATGCCGTGCACACGGGGGATCCGCCTTCCCGGTGTGGATGGACAGTGGGCCGAACAAGTGACAAGCCCGAAGACTAAGAAACAACCCGAAGACATGGATGGCTTGGAGCCTGAGATGAGGAGGCGGCTCGCACGGGTGAACGCCGGGAGAAAAGCGCCGCCCGCTGTCCAGAAGCCTGCATAGACGCAGACATCTCCTTGGCAGCCCCTCAAGCTCTGCGCAAGGCCGCAGCCGCAGCACCACCGAGAGGTCCGGCCCTGTTTCCTAGAGCGGCCCCGAAGGGGCTGGGGGAGGTGGGCGGGTCTACGAAGCCGAGCGCAGCACCACAGAGAAGCCGGGCGACGGCTCCTAGAGCGGCGCCAGGAGGGCGTGAATGAGAGGGCGGAGCTAGGGGCCTGCAGCGGTACCACTGAGAGCCCTGCAAGGACTCCTAGAGAGGCACCGGAGACCGCGGAGAACGGTGGGCGGGGCTGTGGAGCGCGCCGCAGCACCACCGAGAGGCCGGGGAAGGTAGAGCGGCACCAGAGGGGCGGGCGCCTTCAGGCGCGGGAGAGGCGGGAGTGGCGGGCTCAAGTGGGGATTGTAACCGTCGCCCGCCCGCCTGCCCACCTACCCGCCTCCTTGCCCACGGCGTCTGCACGCGACACCCACCAAGGTACCTTTTGCATGCACGCTCGGTGTTCCGGGCCCGGCGAAGATTGGCTTCTGGGTCGTCTCTCCGTGGGCCGCTAGCCACTCGGTGTTGTTGCGGAGGTCCCGGAGGCGGGGAAAATGGGGCGGGTTTCCTAGCGAAGCCCCTTGCTGCTGGGTGACTTGGGCTCCGAGTCCCGCCAGGTCTTGCAGCCCTGTGATAGACCTGAGCCGTTAGGTCCGCTGCATTGAACTAAGTTGCCTGAATCACTCGCACCCACCCCTGTGCACGGGCCTGTGAGGGGAGGGGGCAGTTGGTTTTAATGTCTGTTTTCAGTTTTCATTGAGGATGTGCCTTGGTGAGCAAACACAAGACACCTAGGCCCCGCTTGTGATTCCTCTCACCGGAGGGATGGTGTTTGAATTGGTACTGAGTCTGGGGGCTGTCCGACAGGGACTCTCAGATGTCTCCTCCTGAGCTGTCCCACAGAAGACAGAACACTTTCAGATGCTAACGATCAGACATTGCAGGCAAATGCCTAGCTGAGCTTAGACTCTGAATCCAGATAAGACCTTTATCTGCTGGGTTATATATGCAGGCGTCGGTCGAATACTTATAACAAAACACAGTGTGCTCCCAAAGTGGCAGCTGTGTCTTTGGACAGGCGTGGAGGCTCAATGGGACTCCCAGCATAGCCCACCCCTTCAGGCCTCCAGGGGTAAAAGAGATGGCACAGGTTTAGAGATAATGAAAAGCCTTTCTCACATAAAGAAAGACTCAGCAGGACAAGGGGCAGCCTTTGGGGGTGTTGATGGGGTTTGCTGGCTGCTGAGGTTTATGAGAACAGCCCTGAGATTTCAGGCACAGAAGCAGGCTGTGTGCAGTGGAGTTTCCTTCTCTTGCAAGGTATATGCACAGTCTCAAAGTGGGCAGGTGGAGAGGATGAGGAAGGGAAGGGAAGGTTCCATTTTGGAGGTGGGTAGTGGCCATTGGTCCATGGTGGATCGGAGTTCTGCAGGATGAGTGAAAGCCTTGTCCTCAGGCCAGGGAGTGTCTCCTGGTCAGTGGCTGAGTCAGTGAGAACACCACTCCAAGAGATGAGCGTGCTATGGACCAGTGAAGTAGACTGGGGTTCTGGGAAGTCCACGTTAGTCTGAGCAGCTCATCAAGTGAGCATTTGGAAGGCCAGTGGAGGGACTGCAGCCCCGAGAGCTGCCTTTGACCTGTTGTCAATGCCTTTGTCCCCAGAAGCAAAAGGACGGCGGTTCTGGTTCCATCTGCTGGATGCCAAAATGCAGCTTCATAAGCAAGATGTGGTGAGCTGCCCCTGACCGAGTGAAGTCACAAAGAAAGAGCAGCTGCTGTCTGGGAGCCCTCGGCCTTCCCTGGCTTCCAGGGTGTTTCCCACTTCCTGGAGCAGCAATGGAAAAGCCTGCAGGCAGGAAAAAGAAGACCCAGGCCCCAAAGGAGGAAGCAGGGGTTCCAAAGGCCACTGTCAAAGGAGAGAAAGCATCCAAGGCAAAAAAACCAACCAAGAGGTCAGCGAGGCCCCGGAAGCCCCGCAAACAGCCTGTCCTGAGTCCCGAAGATGAGGCGCATATCTTTGATGCCTTTGATGCCTCATTTAAAGATGACTTTGAGGGCGTCCCCGTGTTTATTCCTTTTCAGAGGAAGAAACCCTACGAGTGTGGTGAATGCGGACGAATCTTCAAACACAAGACAGATCACATCCGCCACCAGAGAGTTCACACTGGAGAGAAGCCCTTTAAGTGTGACCAGTGTGGGAAGACCTTCAGACACAGCTCAGACGTCACCAAACATCTGAGAATCCATACTGGTGAGAAGCCCTTTAAATGTGGGGAGTGTGGGAAGGCCTTCAACTGTGGCTCCAATCTTCTGAAACACCAGAAAACACACACTGGAGAGAAGCCTTATGGCTGCGAGGAATGTGGAAAAACCTTCGCCTACAGCTCCTGCCTCATCCGGCATCGGAAGCGTCATCTGAGGAAGAAGCACTGAGCAGGGCAGCCTGCAACTGTGGATCTTTGTCAAACATCAGATGTTGGTCTAGGTTTCTCATGCAGTATGCTACTGATGGCTCGTCTGGCTGCCGTGTCTCTGTCATCAGGAGGAAATTTCACCTGTCAGACGTGAGAACCCACAGAGGCTTTCCGCCCTGTGAGTCTGCACTTGGTGGTAACACGGTGCTCCCTGGGGGCTTACTGCAGCTCCAGCCATTTTCCAGACTACTTCATCCTACTCAGGGGCATCTTTGGAACAGCTTTGGGTCACGGAGAACTTATAGCTAAAGTGACACTCGTATTGGCTAGGGCCACTGCCTCCCTCTGCGGCCTCTGCTGGCTCCATCCACTACACCTGTCAGTCCACTTGAAGGAGCCTGGCTCTGGATGCCCGGCCCATGCAGTCTGCTGGGGGCGAGGGACGCTAAAGTGGATGGCAGGCAGCACTCTGACTAGCTCTGAGGACCCAGGTCCCCTTGGACTACACCAGAGCTTGCTCATCTCTGTGCAGCTGACTGAAGTGGTCCTGAAATTGCTCTCTTCTGGCTGAGCCAACAGTCTCTGAGCTCAGCCCCAGTGCCTGATCCTGTACTGCACCGTGTACCCTTGTCCCAGCCACCATCGTAGACAAGGAGCCTGGGCCCACCCAGAGTGGCTGCAGTGGACCCCTGCACCCTACCGTGGTGGCAGATTGTGTAGATTAGGTCTTGTGGCTCCTCACCACTGTACCCTCAGAAACAACTGACCCTGCCCCATGGCAGCCTGCCATTCAGGTCAGTTCCATGTCCTGCCTGTCACCAGGACAAGGTGATGTGGTTGTGCCTGCCCTCTGTCCCAGGTGCTTTATGAAGTCTGTGTTTTGAGGACAGCAAAGTGACTGCTGACCAGAAGGTAAGTTGGGGGAAAGCTAGCAGGGATTCAGACATTTAAAAAATAATAATAATAGCTGTAGTCTTTGAGGACTCTGTCCTGAAAGAAGGGTCCCCAGCCAAAAACTAGAGATAGGTTTGTCAACAGATAAAGAAACCATGAAGATAAACGGTGCAGGGTAGTTGTGGTCCCTGGTAGGAATATTTTCCCAGGTGTTGTATTTAATCTGACTACTAGCCTGACTGGATAGAGAATCACTCAGGAGACGTGTGTCTAGGATAGTTAACTGAAGAGAGACGGCTCAGCAGGTAAAGGCACTTGCTTCAGAAGCCTGACGGTTTGAGTTCAATCCTGGAACCCATGTAAAAGTGGCAGCAGAGGGCCAACTCCTCAGAATTGTCCTCTGACCCGCATGCACACAGCAGCAATAGAGATACACACAGAGCCTTAAGAAACTAACTTTAAGAGACTTAAAAACTTGAGGGTTCATCTGTGTGCTTCCCAGTTACAGGCCCTGTGACCAACCATGTCGTACTCCGCACCACCGTGGCCTGTATCCCTTCACACCAGGAGCCAAGGAAACCCTCAGGTTGCTTTTTTCAGACAGTTGCCACAACGATGAGAAAAATAACAACTATACCAGGTTAACTGTCCTTCTGCAAGCTGAAACTAGCGTCTCTGGTGCCTCCTGTCCTGGCCTAGCCGGGTTTGCTGATGATGTGCACACTGTCTGGAAGTGCAAGCTGAAGCAGAGTCTTCCCACACTGCACTCTCCTCGTGCAGGCAACCCCAGGAGTATTGTACCAGACTTGATCCCCATGGGAGAGGATGCCTTAATCTAATATGGAAATCCAGTAAGGCAAAACTGAGAAAATGGGTATCAGATATAGATATATACATAGACGTATACATAGCACACCCAGGCAGCATGTTCTGGGTTAGAGGAGTTTCCCGCATGCTGCTGGGACATTGGAAACCTGGGGTGTTAGCAGGTGGTAAGACAGCTTCCTTGTCACAGCTTCTAACTCTGTCCTTAAGGATGTGTGTGAAGGTTTGAGGGTGCAGAGTCACAGTTTCCTCAGTATTGACGGGGAACCAAAAATAGTGTGTGTTCATCCACACCGAGAGGGCCACCAGGCAGGTGACATAGTGTCGTTCCTCATGAGTCCAGGTCAGGGGTTAGTAACAGTTTATGTAAAGGCCAAATTTTGTTCTTATCCTGGAACTCACTCTGTAGACCAGGCTGGCCTCAAACTCACAGAGATCTGCCTTCCTCTGACTACTGAGTGCTGGGATTAAAGGCGTGTGCCACCACTATCCAGCTTGTTCTTGTCTTTGCAGCCACATAGTAACTATGCCACATATTGCCACAGCCCTTACATAGATGGCACAGAATGAGGTGGTGGCCATGTGCTAGCCAAACTTGACAGTGACATGCCGCTATGGTTTGTTTGCCAACCGTTTGTTTTGTTTGGTTGAGACAGGATCTCACTCTAACCCAGGTTGTCTTGGCTCTCACTGTGTAGCCTGGACTGACCTCAAACTCTTGATGCCCCTGCCTATACGCCTCTGGAATGCTGGAGTGACAGGTGTAAGCCATCAAACATTGGTTAAGGTAGCTGGCACAGTGCTCCCTTGGGGTTTGTTTGTACTTTTTGTTTGTGACAGTGTCTTGATACGTTGCTCAGGCTGCTGAGAACTAACTATAGCCCAGGCTGACCTTGAACTCACCATGAACCTCCTCTTTCAGCCTTCAAAACTCTGGGATTTGTAGGCTTGCACCCCATACCTGGTTTCTGATCCATATTCTTAATGAGCAAAATGAAGAGTTTGAGCCACAGGGAACTTGCAGGCGGTGCCTTCGCGCTTTCCATATATAGGCTTAGTCCTTCAGAGCTAAGGAAAGACCAGCTAAGAATGTTGGGATCCCCGGGTGCAGGAACTGGTCTGGAACCATGAGTGGCAGGGAGCTAGTCAATGTGCCTTCTGCAGTTTGATGTTCCAGGAGAGCGACGGTGTGGACACAGAATCTACAATAGCCCAGATCAGTCGAACACAGCCCAAGGGGTGCCTGACTTGTCTGAGTCGATTCAATTTGATTGTGCAGAACTCTGATAACCCTGTCATTGGCAGTGTGAAGTGTTGCTTTGAGTGGACGCTTAAGGAGCCATTGACTTAGAGAAACAGAGCTGACTCCAACGGAGCTGCTCCCTAGCCTGGCCACATGGACTGCTTCTGGATCAGGTTACAAATAATTCTTTAATGTCTTTCCCACATTTTAGGATGCATAGAACAGGGCCCAGACACAGAATGCCATGTAGTCACATATTCGCCCCAGATTGGCCCTGGAAGACACCTGCAGCAGTGTCTAGGTGGCAGAGTCCAGCCATCCCTCCAGCAGACAGGTGGGTTCACCATCATTGTTTTGCTTTTGTGGTCCTGGGGATGGAGCACAGAGTCCAGAGTGCTAGGCCAGTGCTCTGCCACTTAGCTGTACCTCAGCCCAGGGTTCTTGGGAAGAATCAAGTTGTTTATATGCTTTTTGTTTTATTTTTGTTTTTTGGTAGAGTAGGCCAGCCTCAGCTGCCAAGTCCAAACATAGCCAAAGAACCATGTTAAAAGCCAGTGTCTTGATCTCCGAGGGGAAACAGGTGGTAGAGTCCTTCAGCTGAAGTCTCCTTGCCTCGATGTTGCGATGTTGGATATATTGCTGAACCTTGTGCCTCAGTTTCTCCCATGCAATGGGACTGACAGTGCTCAACTCTAAAGAATCAGCTAAAGCCAGGCAGTGGTGGCACATGAGTTTAACCCCAACACTCAGGAGGCAGAGGCAGGCGGATCTCTGAGTTTGAGGCCAGCCTGATCTACAACAGCTAGATCCAGGACATCCAGGCTTGTTACACAGAGAAACCCACATTTAACACATGCCTTTAATTTCAACACTCTGAAGGAAGAGGCAGGCAGATCTCTGTGAGTTCAAGGCCAGCTTGGTGTACAGAAAGAGTTCCAGGATAGCCAGGGCTACATAGTGAGACCCTGTCTCAGTGAAAAAAGACAGACAGCGTAGGTGTGGCGTTGGCTCGTGCCTGTGGTTTTATTGCACACGTCTTCCTGTGTATTGGCATACTTTTACATTGTTTTATCATTTCCTTTATCTTTGTGTTTGGGTGTTTCCAGGCATGTTTGCCTGTGTACCACATGCATGCAGTATTCACAGAGGCCAGAAGAGGGTGTTGGATCCTCTGGAACTGGAGTTATAGTTAGTCACCTTGTAGGTGCTGGGAATTGAACTCAGGACCTCTGGAAGAGCAGCCAGTGCTCTTAACTTTAGGAGAAGGCTACTTGTTTGTCCTGGACACCCAAAACTGAAATAATCACACAGAAACTATATTAATTAAATCACTGCCTGGCCCTTTAGCTCTAGCTTCTTATTGGCTGACTCTTACATCTTAATTTAACCCATCTCTATTAATCTATGCATCACCACGAGGTTGTAGCCTACCAGGTTTCAGCACATCTGTCTCTGATGTCAGATCCATGGCGTCTCTCTCTCCCTCCGCCTTCCTTCTTCCAGCATTCAGTCCCATTTTCCCCACCTTCCTAAGTTCTGCCCTATCAACAGGCCAAGGCAGTTTCTTTATTCATTAACCAATAAAATCAACACACAGACAGAAGGACCTCCCACACCACTTAACTGCTGAGCCATCTCTCCAACCCTTGTTGGCATTCTTTTCTTTTTTTCCCAAATGCAATTATGAGAAAAGTCACACAACCAAACCATCAGGAGGAGGTCAGGGTGCAGCCCCAGCCGAAGTGGGAAGGTGTCAGACCTGCTGCTTGTGCTGAGTGCACTTGTGTGTCTCTAGGTATTGGTCCACGGCTGGAGCCCCACATCCCTCAGCACCCTTTGCTTTCTTTGGGTAGCTGGCAGAACCAGCTTGCACCCCCCCCCCATTTCTGTCAGTTAGCTATCTCCTAGTGAATGAGGAACTGCCCTCTTCTTATTTACCCAGACTGTTCTTTTTTTTTTTTTTCCAGGCTGCTAGTGCTAGAAGCTTAGAGAAGTCAAGAGAGTCAGTGTTACCTCCACCACAGGGCTCTGCAGATGCCCACTGGGGTCAGGCACCGGAGGCTGTCATCACAGAATCCACTGGCAACTGGAAATCTGTAGGAAGATGAGCTCAGGGAGGCCTTTTGGATGCCATGGGGTGACTCCAGGACACTTGGACTTGTTCCTACCCTGAAGTTAAGATGGCCACATCACATCGTTCACGAGCAACCATTAGCTCTGGCCCACTGTCAGCCTGCTGGAGAGTCCCCAGCACCAGCTCTTTCCTTCACCTGGGTCAGACTAAATGTTCAGAACCTTCTAGATGTCCTGAGCTGTGTCCTGGGCAATGATGAGCACTCCGGCATTGTATTGGTATTCTAATTACAGAAGCATCCTCAACCGCAGCCAGAAACTTCTGAGACATGCAAGGCAGCCACACGCCGTGGGCCTTGTCCTGCGGGAAGATTCTGACAGTGTGGCTGCTGCTCAGCCTCTCTTGGAGCAGAAGCACTGCCAGGGTCTGACAACAAACAAACCAAGAGCTCTGAGCTCCACTGGCATCCGTTCCCTCAGTCCCTCCCAACCCGGTGAGAATTTAGGAGCCACCCTGTAAGTCAGAAGTAGCCCTGGACTGGGCCCAGGACCATTGGTCAGCCTTGACTCTAGCTGGCAACTTCAGCTCCTGGAAGTCTGTAGCTCCAGGGCACACTTGGGCTCCACTCCTTCACCTTTGGATCCATTCCAGTTTGACATCAAGACAGAAGCATTTCCTGTGCCAATGAGTTAGGACACCAAGATGCCCTGAAGAGGAGGAAGGAAGGACTGGGGCCAAGGAAGAAAGGCTGTGTACCCTGACTCAAGGGACAGATGCGCTGTGGCTTCTAGGGAAGATTTGGGCGGGGGTCCCCTCTTGTGTGGACCTCAGGCACAGTGCAGACAAGGAGACTAGCCTGTGTGCCACATTTCCCCTTAGGCTAAGAGATGGCTCTCCCTGTCAGCTTACCCCTTCTGAACATGGTGCCAGTGGAGTTGAATGTTTGCTTTTTCCTGGTTCCTTCTCAAGGAAGACAAGTAGATTGCTCTCTCCTGACTCAAATCCCCTAGGACTGATGCTTTCATGGGGCAGCTCCCAGCCAACACCTAGGTGAGGCATTGCTCTGCAGCTGGGCCTGCAGTCATTTGGCTCTGGACCTGCAGAGGATTCTTGGCACTGTTAGCACCCAGCTGGCCTGTCCACACCTCACCTTGGCCACATCAGCGATCTGCTGGAGCCTCATCTTCTATCTGGCTGGTGCAGAGACACCTGTGTGTCCTCATGCCCTATACACTCCCTGCGGGGTATATCCCGCCCTGCTCTGCTAAACTGCAGTGAGTGTGGAATCCTCTCTGAGGGCTGCAGCCACAGCCCGTTGTGTTGTAGCAGATGCTCTTCCCAGTCTGGTGTTTGTGTCGCAGTTGTTAACTCTTTTCATGTAAACCATACTTGGTGCTGTGTCTGTGTTGTGCACATTGGACTAGACGTTTCATTTTGCTGTGCACTCGGTGGCTTCCTTCATGAGTGACCCCCCTGCTCCATGGACACCTGCACTGATCTCCACATTGCCTTGCAGGAGCTGCCATGGTTTTGTGAGCAGATGCTGTTGCTGCTGCTACTGGATGTCTATTTTCTCATAAAAGTAAATGTGTTTCCAACCTGCTTACTGTGCTCTGTCAGGTTCCCACAGTGGAGGGATGCCCTCCAAGAAGCTGCCATCTTCCTCCACTGGGGACAGAGCTATGAGACCAGGGTTCTGGCTGGTCACTGTTTCTCGGGAGTGCCTAGGAAGCTCCAGTGACCAAGCTCATGAGAGTACAATATGTAATTGAGAAAAGTCGTCCCTGCTGTACGGTGGGGTGAGGGTAGAGCCTCTACAGCAGCATGACATCGCCTTCCTTTTTGACCCAGCTACTAGGATGCCAGGTTAGGGTTTGGTTAGTTGTTGAGTGTCTGTAGTAGGGACCCTGGGAATCGTCCGTGCATTCTCCATTCATGGCAGTTGTTCTCAACAAGGGACACGTAACAGTGCCTGGGACAGTTTGTGTGGAGGATCTAATGGGTAGAGGCCTCATAATACACAGGTGAACCCCACCACAGCAGCAGGCAGCACTGGGGCCATGTTGTCACTCAAGAAGCTAGGGACCGAGCTGGGCTCACAGTCAAGAAAAACACAGGAGGAACCCTTCCCTTTTCTGATGAGTTTTCCTGCAGCCCCAAGACTAACCTTAAAATGAAGGATAAAGGGTCATTTGAGCTTTCAAGATCTAGAATAGCTAAGAATAGTGAGACCCCCATTTCAAAAATGGGATGGGGTGGGAATGGATCTGGAGGTTTAGCCCAATAATGAAACACACACAGCAGACTTGAGACCCAGGTTTCAGGTCCCATCCCCAGCATTTTCAAAAAAAGGAAGGCAGGCTGGAGAGATGGTTTGATTCTCAGCACCTACATGGCAGCTCACAACCAACTGTACCTCCAGTTCCAGAGCATCTGTCCCCCTTTCCTGCATTCCGTAGGCCCAGGCATGCAAGTGGTATACAAACAGGCAAAACAGTGTGTGTGTGTGTGTGTGTGTGTGTGTGTGTGTGTGTGTGTGTGTGTGTGTGTGTAAATTAAAATATATCCCTCCCCTTCAAGAGTTTCAGTGCCTCCCAGTACAGTTAGAATGAATCCGAGTTCTGGAGTGGCTTTAGGACTGTCTGACCCTTGCTTACCACACTCCTGCCTGCCTGCTTTCTCAGGTCCAGGTAACTGGCAACACTCTTCCCATATCTCAAGACCTTGGCACCCACTACTTCTTTTGAACCTATCACCTCTCCCTCCTTTGATAGCACCTCCTTAGGTTATCTTGGACATCAGGCCTCCACTTGTGGGGTGTCCACCAGAGAAGACTAGGACATGAGTTTAAGCCAAAAGAAAGTCTTTGTTAGCTGGCTGGCACCTACATCGTGTGTTCAGGATCCCGGTTTAGCACCAAGAATTTCTCAGGGTGAGCTTTTCAGCACAAAAACCATATCCTGAGTGGACATGCTTCAGTTAACAAGAATGGTTACCTAGAAGCGGACCCACAGAAGTAAAAAAACACGGTGAGTGCATTTAGAAGCTTTCCCAGAACTATAGCCTTTGATGGATTATGTCTTTGTTTTTGTTTTTGTCAACCAGTGATGTCTATGTGCTGAGTTGTGCGGCCTGAGTGGTACTTCCATCATGGAGTCAGCTGTGCTAAGGTTTGGGGGCCCACTAAGGTCTGGAGTCATGTTACATTCCCCACTGGTCTTAGTGAATGAGTCAAATCATGGACTTATCCCGCTGTAAGAAGTATAGTTGGTCCTAAGGACCATTAATTTTACCTAATTATACATAATTGGCCAGTTTAAGGTACAGGAGTCCACCATTAATCCAATCAGAACGAGAATTAAAGGCCCAGGCGGCACTGATAGTTTGATGGCTAAAAAAACTCCTTTTTATGCTAGGCATCCATCTTGGTACCCACCAGCCATCTGTCTCTGACTCCGGTCCCTGAAGATAAGTTCCCAGTAACCCTGACGCAGTGACCTCCACCCAAAAGTGCACAGCTGTGACATCTACGCGTCATGATATGACTAACTGCTCTTTGGCTTCTGTGACCTGCTTATGCAGACATGCGAGGACTATTTGAGTTCTCCTTGGCTACCTAATTTTGGCAGAGCAGAACGGCTCCTGGAGTGCGTGTGCAGATACTCAAGGTTGTCTTGTGGGTTTTGCCTTAAGAATCCTCCCCTTGGGGCTGGAGAGATGGCTCAGTAGTTAAGAGCATTGCCTGCTCTTCCAAAGGTCCTGAGTTCAATTCCCAGCAACCACATGGTGGCTCACAACCATCTGTAAAGAGGTCTGGCACCCTCTTCTGGCCTTCAGGCATACAGACAGAATATTGTATACATAATAAATAAATAAATATTAAAAAAACAAAAGAATCCTCCCCTCACCCCTTTCACCCAGCAGTCTCTAGTCTGGCTCAGAGACTGCTGTCCTGCTAGCAGTATCAATAAATTGAATTATGATCCAGATTGAGTCCGTGGTCTTTTCCTGAAGGTCTCAAGCTCCATGACATTTTGGGAACTCATCCAGGCTCCCTGGGATACCCCAGACTCAGGGATAGGAGTCTTGGGATAGTCCCTAAGTGGGGGCAAGTCCAAGGTGGACTTGGAAGCTTGGGGAAGCCCAAGATGGTGGCTGCCCCAAATTAAGGAGTCACTACTCGGAGACAAACCCTAATCGGGAAAGAACCGCCATGCGGAGACCCTAGGGTGAACAAGCCCTAAATGGGGGCAAGCACATTGTGGACCTGGAGGCCCCAGGACTCCCAGACTGTGACTACTGCAAATTTGAATTCCCAGCACTCTGGAGGCAGAGGCAGGTGGATCTTTGTGAGTTTGAGGCCAGCCTGGGCTACATAGAGAAACCCTGTCTTGGAAACAAACAAAAAAGTAAAACTTGCTGGTCAATGTGTTTTAAAACGCAGGCCAATTCGTGAGTTGTGGTCTGAAAGTCCTGACATGTGGGGAAACACAGGAGATGAGATGTGATCATAGACCCAGTCTGCAGGGACAGAATGGGAGACGCCTTCCTGTTTCCCTGGTTCTGGTACAGATGAGTGAAGGTGGCCACCACATGTCTGTCTAGTCTCCGTGTGAACATTGTTTGCTTTTGTCTGATGGATTTATGTTTTCTGGTGTGCTTAAGTTTTGTTTCAGACATGGGAGCTGGACCAAGCATGGCTAAGACCCTTATGGATTGCATGCAGCACTGTTTTTTCAGGATTCCCACAAGGCTGACTGCTCCTGGTGCCTCCCACTGCCCCTCTACCAACACCACTGCCGTCTTGTTCAGTTCTGTCTCTGCCCCTGTCACTGGTTCATTGAACCTGCTGTTAAGTCCTGTGGGCTTTCCACAAATTGTTATCTCTGAGCCTGCTGTTAAGTCCTGTGGGCTTCCCATGAATTGTTATCTCTGAGCTTTATTTTCTGCTTACTCTGGTCAGTGGATTCAGTTTTCAGGGATTCGGGTGTGTAATTAGACTTTGTCAGGCTGCCAGCTCCCAAACAATATGCACAGAGATTTATTATTATGAAAGTTTGACCTTTACCTGAGGTCAACTCTAACTAACTTTTTTCCAACTAACTTTTCTAACTTAAATTTACCTGTTTCTATTAATCTATATTCTGCCACTTGACTTTTTACCTCTCTTCCGTTCTGTATGTCTGACTCCACATCTTGCTGGCATCTCTCACGCACCTAGATTCTTCCTGAGTTCTTCTCTTTCCCAGGAAGTCCCGCCTATTCTCTCCTGCATAGCTATTGGCCATTCAGCTCTTTGTTAAACCAATCACGAATACACACCTTTGAATAGTGTAAACAAATATCTCACAACAAGGCATCTTGGGAATGGATAATATTGAAGTATTGTTTTATGCCGTTCTGCTTTATTAAAAGCTGGCTCTGGAGTTGGGTTATGGCCCTTCTCTCCTGACCCAAGCATACCTGTTTAAAAGTTTTCTCCTAAATCTCTATCTTGGAGCAGACAGGTCTCCTGCCTCTGACAAGGAAAGGAAAGCCAGCAGCCCAGGAGGAGTAGTACACTGGGTGCTTTAAAACAGCTGAAGAGAGACTGCTGCAATAGGAATGACTGCTGCTTCTCTCACGCTCCTTTTCTTGGTCTTATTTAACTCTCAAACTTCTGCTAAAATATAAATTTATCTCAATTTAAAAGACTATTATATAAACTTTCTGTGCCTTGAAATTTGTAAGTTTACTGGATATGGTTTTAAAAAAACTGTAAAAACGGACTGAAGAGATGGCTCAGAAGTTAAGAGCACTGGCTGTTCTTCCAGAGGTATGAGTTCAATTCCCAGCACCCACATGGGAGCTCACAACCATCTGTAATGTGATTTGTTGCCTTTTCTGGCCTGCAGGTGTGAAGGTTAAATTTGAACGAAACTAAGACCACCCCTCTTATGCCCTCTCCATGATCCCAAGTTCTTCCAAGTTCCCTAAAGGAGAAGAACTCCACCCTGGGTTTGAATGATGAGGGTATGGTTGATGGCAGCCACTAACCACATGCCACAACCACGCCTGATGTATTTTTAACTACTTTACTCTTCAGTTCTGTACTTCCCCTTACCACAACCAATCAGGTTAAAAGTCAACTACTCCAAGACCTTCCTACAGGGCTTGTGACCCACTTGTGGTTTTCCCTTTATAAATCCTAGCCTGTAAATGCTCAAGGCTGCTCTCAGTCTCTCGAGTACTGAGTTGCTGCCCAAATCAAGATTTGTTTCAATAAACCCCTATGTGTTTGCATTGGATACCTGCTCTGTGGTGGTCTTATTTGGGATCTCGCAATAAGGGCACAACACAGGCATGGATGCAGATAGGACACTGTATATATAATAATTAGATTTTTAAAAATCTAGCTGGGTTGTGCTGGCACACAGCTTTAATCCCAGCACTTGGGAGGCAGAGGCAGGTGGATCTCTGTGAGTTCAAGGCCAGCCTGATCTACAGAGGGAGTTCCAGGACAGACGACTATGCTACAGAGAATCCCTGTTTTTAATGTCCTTCTCCCAAGTGGTGAGAAGCCCCCTCTTTCTATAGATCGCACTATGGACATGCGCAGTAGTAAAAGCGTAACGACTGCCTGTGTGTACGGTGGTGGACTTTCCTTCTCCCAGTCTGAGAGCCTGGGTCTGATCGATCCATTCTGCTCTCCAGGTTGAAGTGCCTGGCTTGTGACAAAATCGTTTCAGTTAAAGTACTATGGCAGCCCCCACGTACCTGGTTTCATCTTTCTCCTCTCTGAGACATTCATGGATGAGCACCCGTGGGTCACTAGCAGGCAGGATGGCAGTGGGCTTCTCAAGCCGGACTTGAGGGTTGTGGTGGTCTGAAAGAAAATGGCCCCCACAGGGAGCAGCACTATTAGGAGGTGTGACCTTGTTAGAGCAGGTGTGGCCTTGTTGGAAGGAGTGCTTGTCGTGATGGGGCAGGCAGGCGCAGGAGGGCCTGCTTTTCATCCTGCCCAGCTCCTGCATGGTTAGCTTTACACCCGAAATAACAATACACAAATTGTATTCTTTTAAACACTGCTTGGCCCATTATATCTAGCCTCTTCTTGGCTAACTCTCATATCTTGCTTAACCCATTTCTAATAATCTTTGTAGCACCATGAGGTGGTGGCTCACCAGGAAGGATTCTAGCCTATGTCCGTCTTGGGTTGGAGAATCATGGCCTTCTTCCTACCAGCATTCAGTTCTGTTTACTCCGCCTACCTAATTTTCTGTCCTATCAAAGAGACAAGGCAGTTTCTTTATTTAACCAATGAAATCAATACAAAACAGAAGACCCACCTACATCAAGTGCTTCACTCTGGAGCGGGCTCTGAGCTCTCCTATGTTCAAGCTAAGCTCAGTGTGGCATACAGTTGCTTCTCCTGCCTGCGGGGCTCCAGCACCATGTCTACCGGCATATGTCCATGTTTCCCACCAAGACAGTAATGGACTAAATCTCTGAAATTGCAAGCCAGCCCTAATTAAATGTTTTCCTTTATAAAAATCGCCTTGGTCTAATTAAGACAAGGGTGAACCAGAAGTACAGCCTGGGACCTGGCCACATAGGTATTAGACAGCCAGTGTTCTGGTGTTCCTCAGACACCTGAGCCTCAACAGTGTGGGGCGCTGTGTGTATAAGATCCTGACCAGAGTTCACTTGTTTCCTTAGACCAGCGGTAGTCACCACCGCACTTAGACAGGTAGGCCATCCTATGGTTACAGGGTCTAATCCTTTGGACAGGTATGCCACAGGGCACTCCCATGATCCCAGATTTTGGGTTAAAACCCCTCTTTGTAATGTCTTTGTTTCATGGACAAACACATGAAAAGGTTTTGAGACATCTGGAAATGCTGGGCAGGAGTCAGTCAGAGCTACTTTTAAGGCCTCGAATGCTGTTTTGTTTAGTCTCAGTCCAGATTAGGGGCTCAGTGCCCCCACCTTTTGTGCTGCTGTTTAGAGGCCTTGCTATTTCAGCAAACTCTGGTACCCAGAGGCAGCCATACCCAGCCACATGTAGGGACTCTTGAACCTGCCTCTTATGCTTTGGAGCTGGGATCTGAAGGATGGCAGCAATCCTACTCTGAGACTGGCTCCTTTTGCCTCCCCTCAGCTGGTAGCCAAGATGTAACCTCTGATGTACAAAGTCGGTCCTTCTTAGCCAGTGCTCTGGAGACCAAGGTCACTCTTGCTGCAGTCCCTCAGTGGCGCTTTTAGAATTTATTTCAGTTTTAGAGGCTAGGAGGAGGTTTGGTTAGAGCATACGTTGTTAGAGTGTGGTCCCAGGAAAGCTCTGATGAAGGGCAGGAGATCAGCATTTAGTGTCTCATCAAACAGGGCTGGCTAGAGAATTTTCAGATCTTCGGGACAACCTGGTCCAGGGAAGTTGCCCACTACAATCTCTCTCTGGATCTGACTATGTAAGAGCAAAAACAGGTTGACTCACCTATGCCCATGGGAGACTGAAAAATGCATCATCTTTTAGATCCAAGACCTGTCTCTGGAAGAATCAGACTCGTGAGAACCAGAGGTCCCAGGTTTCTTGACAGACATGAGAGGTGTATTTCAGGGTGACTGGCAGGGCCTGCCTCTAAGCCTGGCAATGTGGACCACAGCTTCCCTTTTTGTTTCCAGGGTCATGGGGTATTGCAGAGAGTAGCTAAACTGATTAATTGAGCAATTATAAGGAACTTGGTGTTGGGCCAGTCCTGGTGGGTTGGTTTCTGCCCATATCCCCAGGAATTGTAAATCTGAGAGCTGTATCCTTTGTCTGGGGATAGGACTTTCCGCTAGGAGATATTCTTCTGGCAGAATCTGTAAGTCTGTGTCTCATCATCCGAGAAGGTGACAGTGGCTTTCAGTTCACACAAAGGTCTCGTCTCTCAATCAGTTCTCTGTTGTTAAACACCTTTGAGCTTCCTCCAACAATTGGGACCTATTTATACCTTTAAATTTTTAAATTGTTTGTGTGTGGGGGGGGTTGTTTCGAGACAGGGTTTCTCAGTAGCAATGGAGCCTGTCCTGGAACTCACTCTGTAGACCAGGCTGGCCTCGAACTCACAGAGATCTACCTACCTCTGCCTCCTGAGTGCTGGGATTAAAGGCATAGGCCACCACCCATGGCTAAATTTCTCAACTTATATATTAACTAATATATAATACTATATTATCTAATATCTGGGGCTGACTAGATGACAAAGGAAATATTTTCAGCAACTGTTTTTACTCCTCCTAAAGAGGACCTGGATGCCTAGTGGTGGTGGTGCACACCTTTAATCCCAGAACTCAGGAGGCAAAGGCAGGAAATCTCTGTGAGTTCGAGGCCAGCCTAGTCCACAAAGCAAGTTCCAGGACAGCCAGGATTGTTACACAGAGAAAGCCTCTTGCGAAAAACAAAACAAAAACCAAAACAAAAGGACCTGGTGAACAGTGTTTAAAATCTCCTTGATCAGTGTTGAACAGAAGGGAAAAATCTGCTTTACCAGGCTGCATTGTCCAGCAGTCACTGGCCCCCAACCATTGCTCCCAGCCTGGAAACAGTCTTTTTTTTTTTTCTCCAGAGAATGATGATTTTTGGTTGAAATGGAGACTTAAATCATGAAAGAGGAAGGAGTGGAGCTTCGTTTTTTACCTTTTCTGTGGGCTGCTTAGAAGAGTTTGGGGAAACCGGGCATGGTGGCGCATGCCTTTAATCCCAGCACTCGGGAGGCAGAGGCGGACGGATCTCTGTGAGTTTGAGGCCAGCCTGGTCTACAAGAGCTAGTTCCAGGACAGGAACCAAAAAGCTATGGAGAAACCCTGTCTCAAAATCAAAAAAAAAAAAAAAAACCCAAGAAGAAGAGGTTGGGGAGCAGAGGGAAAGTATCTCAGGGAAACTATCTCCCCCTCCCTATGTGCTTGCTGCTTTGACGGCAGGGGGCCCTGGATGGGGGGGGGGCGGGAGGCTCCCTACCTCTGCAGGGATATCCTGAGCAGGACTCAAGGATGAAACAAACCAGCCAGTGCTCTGGAAGTGGGACAGACGGAGGGTTTGGTTTTTGTTTTCTTGTTTTGTTTTGGTTTCTCTGGGCAACCTGGCAGAACCAAAAGGATTGGGTCCCCGACAAGAGGCACAGTTCTTAAGGTGTGTGTGTGTGTCTTACACCAGAGAAAGCCACTGGTCAACGTGGGGAAACAGAACTGTCAGAAGCAATGGAAAGGCAGACAAACACACACACACACAGACACACAGTAAAGACAACCAGGAGTGGCCACCACACATTCATACGCTTGAACAGCCAGGAGGAATCCAGTGATGTCTCACATGCATCCTGGGTACAGCCATGTCCGACCTTTCCTATATGTCCAAACAGAAGCTTCTTAACCAGTCTTACCCCAGAGGTGACAGACCAGTGACAGCGTTAGGCAGGGACTGATCAAAGGGAGTCCCAGGGACCTGGGACATCTCAGGTTTCCCATCCTGTAGGAGCTCCTTGGTCACTGCACTCTTTTCGGCTCTGAGGGGATCTGAGACCCCCAATGTTTCTTGGTCTGGTCCCTGGGAATCTCTGTGGGACCTCAGGAAATGTCGTGGTGTATCCACCCGGGAAGACTGCTTGAAGATGGTTTAAGCCAATAACCTGATGACTACACTGGGGGTTCAGGATTCCAGGGTAGCCTGTGTCTTTCTCGGGATGGGCTTTTAAGCACAAAAGCCATGTTCTGGATTGACACACTTCAGTTAACAAGAAGCCAGAGGCAGAACTACAGAAGCCAAAAAGCAAAGTTAGTGCATTTAAATAGAGACTTTCCCAGAAGCATGGCCTTTGGTGGATTAGATCTTTGCTTTTGTTTTGGCAGGTGGGTAGTGTCTATGTACTTAATTTTGTGTTCTGAAATGGTGCTTCCATCACGGACTCAGTTGTGCTAAGGTCTGGAGGCCTGTTACACACTGACCAGTCGTGTGTACAGGAAGGGTTCCCAGAACCTCATATAAAGGATTCTGGGGTTAACTAGCCCTCCTGCCTGGGGAAGCTTAGGGAGTTCATGTGACGGCTGGGTGAGATGGAACTTGCTCTGCACTCCCAAACACACCCGAGGGGCCCAGCTGGGATCAAATCCAGCTGGGTAGCGTTCTGCTGAGTGGACAAAGGGAGTGTGTCCCATTTTTCTAACCTAATAAACCCAGCTGGGGCCTTTCCTACTACTTTGCAATTTAAGGCTGTAAATCCAAGCACCAAGCCTGGAGGTTCTGCATCAACCATCTGAGTGCGAAGGCTGTGAGATTAATATCTCTCCGGGGAATCTCTCTGGGTGGGAGTGGGAGTGGAGACCCTCGCACTTTAACCACAGGGATCACAAGTGCCTGGTGTGATGGCTAAAGAAACTCCATTTTGTGATAGGCATCCAACCTAATAGCTGTTTGTCTGACAACCCTGACTCCTTGACACCCCTTCCCCCATCGGCCTGCTATGGTATGACTAACTGCTGGTTTGGCTTCTGTAATGTGCTTATACAGACATTCAAGGACTATTTTGAAGTCACTCTGACCATCTAATCAAATCCTGGCAGAACAAGACTTAGCTCTTGTGGTTTTTCTCTTTTAAATCCCTTCTTACTGTGCCCGCTTCTGGGCAGCACGTCTCTGATTTAGGTTAGACACTGAGGCCCTGCTAGCAGCATTAAAATGTTTTGCTTGGAGCAGGTTGTGGTGGTACATGCCTTTAATCTCAGCGCTTGGGAGGCAGAGGCAGGCGGATGGATCTCTGTGAATTCGAGGTCAGCCTGGTCTACGAAGCGAGTTCCAGGGCAGCTAGGACTCTGTTATACAGAGAAACCCTGTCTCGGGGGGAAAAAATGCTTAATTATAATTTGAATTAAGTCTGGAGGTCTTTTCCCTCGTGATCTCGAACTCCATAACTGGCAGTAGCTCAGTCACAAGGGACAGCAGGTTCCTCGGTCCTGATGCTGCTGCTGGTTACGAAATCGCAGCGAGAATTCTTACAACCACATGCGAGGACGCACCCCTGACAAAGTCTGCAAGGCTGTGTGTAAGGTCAGCTGCAGTCTCAAACAAAGTGTGAGGTCCTGGTTGGGGCCAATTCCAGTACAGATACGAAATTCTCCGCAGCCCAACGCCCGGGCTCTGACGCTTCTTTCTCGCGCGGAGACGAGGGTCTCTGCCGGGCTTTTCGGCTGGTTTGAAAAGGTTCTCCAGATGGGTCTTTATTGGGCCACAGAGCAGAAACCATCCGAGGAGAAGCTACACAGAATAAAGGATTTGAGCCCCCCAGAGACCACCAAGGCGAGGTCCTCCCGGGTCCAGAGCGTCCCGGAATTGGGGGCGGGGACTCCTGGAGGCGGAGCACTTCCGGCCAACGCGCGGGCGGTCTCCTCCCGCTCGCAAGGTGAGTGATCGCCCCTCCCAGTGGGTCCATCCCGGACCCGTATCATCCGCGCGGTTCTCCGCTTGCTTCCTCTGCCGAGATTCCGGTCAGCTCCGACCCCTGACCTTGCGTGGTTTCAACCTGGGGAACCCGGCAGGATGGTGCCACAGCGTCCGCCCCGCGCCGGCACCCAGCGCCTCCGCCTTCTCCCGGCGGGTGCTGCTGCTCCTCGCCCCGTATTGTGTTCCCTGTCATCCTTTCTGCCCGTGTCACTGTGGAAGAACACCCGGCCTCTCTCTTTGGGCTTCATTCGTTTATGGCAAACCAAGTTAAGGAAAAAATCTTCCCTTTTTAAATTTTCTCGAGTCCTGTAGCTCAGGCTGGCCTTGAACTTGCTGTGTAACCAAGGATGCCCTCGAACTGCTGCCTTTACCTCCCAAACTGCTGGAGTTAGAGGCATGCTCCACCACACACAGTTTTTGTGGTGCTGGGGACTAATCATGATAGGCTCAAGGCGTCACGCATGCTAAGCAAGCATTCAGCCAATATGCCTTTAACACACACACACACAAATCTGGGCTTGGGAATTACAACCTCAGGGTCTTTAGGATCTGAGGAAAAGTTTTCCCTCTGGGAATGTATCCCTTCCTATTTTCATGAGTCGCCCCTTTAAAAATTAGAGTTTAAAAATAAAAAAGATATAGAGTTCTCATGCCTCATAATCCCAAAGCCCCAACTGTGGTGCAGGAGCACTCTCTGGAAGAATAAGCAAGCTTTTCTCTGCAGGCTATGTTGGGAAGAACATTTAGGATACTTTATTGAGAAGAGCTTCTAGGCCACTCTGACTTGCTGATGATGCTTCTAGGACCAATGAGGGTTTCTCACCGAATAAGCAAGCAGGCCCCTTGTACCAGGCCCTGCAGCTCCCCAGGAGTTCACCTGCCTTTTCTTGGTAACCTTCTCGTGCTAAGTAGACAAGCTAAGAATCACCAAGGGCTGCTCAGAAAGCAGACGTGATGTTCTTCTCCACCCACAGCCTCCATCCCCTCGTCTACCTTGGCTTTCATTTTCCTTAGGTCCCAGGTGCATACTCCTTGAGCAGGTCTCAGGAAGATGGCAACCTTAGAGGATGTTGAGGAGTCCACTCCTGTCTTGTCACCCAGCAGTCTGTCATCACCAGGAACACCTGGAGACCAGCACCATGTGCATCCTCACGGTATTTGCCCCAGACTTCTATGCCCCTCTGCCCTACCTCTACCCCCATGAGACTGGGCTGACCTGGGTCTTGCCCAACCAAGGAAGAGAGGGCCCACTTGGGTAGCTCTTTCAGTGCTGGGCCTCTGGGAAAAGTCCTAAGGGAGTGATGGTCTGCAGCAGTGGTTGTGACCATGTTCTAACTCCCTGGGAACAGCCCACTGGATGTTTCTTCCTCAGTATATAAGGAACAGTGGCCTCAGCATGGGCCCTGTGCTAGGAAGAGAAGATTTCCCTCTGACATCATGTTCCAGGCCAGGAAGACAGACAGGACTCTTGTCTGGCCAGTTTGGATGAGTTTGCCTCAGGACTTGCAGGGACAGAGCTGCGGCCCTTGCTTCATGCCAATGGGGTGGCCTCATCAGTCAACTGGTAAAGCCAAAGTAAGAAGGGGTCCTGACCCTGTCATACCACTGAGCACACCTCAGGTCTTGGGGTCATATCGTCCAGAGGCTTCATCCCTGAGGCTCATAGGAAGCCGCACTGCTCCCATGAGGTAGGGCCAGTGAAGATAAGAGCCCACGTGGGACCAGCTCTTCCTGCAGGTCTAGAATTGTGGTGGCTGATCCAGTGAAGCTGAAGTTTATGGAGGGCAGGCAGCTGTGTTCTGGGCCAGGCTCTTAGGTGATGCCAGAGACCAACCGCAGCTTATGGATGGGCACTCACAGATAAGGACAGAGATCTCACTTCCATCAGGACCCACAGTGGTCAACCCAAGACCAGATAGGAGCCCCAAGCCCTGTCCTGTTTGCTGCCTGGCTCCAGGACTCTTCTGCTTGTCACAAGGACAATTCTTGGACAGGGCCTTACAGCACTGTGCTGTTCCTGGTGGGCCTGTGAACAACAGGGACCCAAAGGGGCAAACGTGGATTCTGGGTAAGGTATAGTTGGTGGAAGATTTTTTTTTTTTTATACCAAGTCCTAGTGGAGCTTGGGAAGGCCCTGAGGGTCAGAGGCAGATGAGGGAATGGCAGTCATCCCTTGCCCAGATATACAGGGATAGGTGGGCTCTCTGCCTGCTTCCTAGCTGCCAGCAAGCGCAGGTAGAACTGAGCCCGAGCTCCTGTTCTGCTGCTGCTTCAGTGCTGGAGGCCCATGGATTCCATTTTCTGTTTGGCGTCTTTTGTTTTCATTGAGGCAGAGATCTCACAGTGTTGCCCAGGCGAGCCTTAAACTTGAGGTCTCCCTACCTCAGCCTCCTGAGTCTCTGGGATTACCATGTGTTAGACCACTCCAGGCTCATTCCAGATTCTTTACCAGAGAAGATCTAATGTTCTGAAACCTGCCTGCAGTTCTCAGGACTCTTAGGAATCTTGGGCACCCAAAGAGGCCCATCCAGGACATCTAGGTCCCAGCAGTCTGCAGAGTCACCTTCGCACACAGTCATTTCAAGGTCCTTTCCTTTGGGAGTAGCGTGAGGTGAGGAACACAGGAAAAGCATAAGCAAACAATACACATGGGTCCCTGTGCCAGGGACCTACAGGAAAGGCTCCAAACCACCCTGGCTAACCTTCTCCAAGCAGGAGGCCTGGCTTGGCTGTCAGGGACAAACAGTCCTAGGACTGCTCTGAACTTGCAGACACAGACCAGGAGCCACTGCTGGCTTGTGGTGCTGAGAAGGGAGAAGATGGGGCCTTGGGGCAGCTTCAGGACTGAGTGCAGTGAGCACTGAGGGTGGGCAGGAAGCCAGACCAGAGTCGGCCAGGACACCAGCCAGCATGGGATGAGCACAGGAGTCGTCTGGACCACTTGTGCACACCTACAGAACTGAGGGAGGATGAGTTCCAAAGCAGGCCTCCGGAGGGCTCCCTCAATGGGGAAGCCAGGGCATTGGCACTACATTGGGCTGATCTTCTCTTTTAGGGCACAGGAAGATGCTGGGTAGGTGAGGGGTGTCCTGTGTGTCAGGGTCTTGGCCCTAGAGCCTTGGAGTCCTACTCTGGGGTACAGGAAAGAGGGAAGGGTCAGGAACGCCG
This sequence comes from Microtus pennsylvanicus, assembly GCF_037038515.1. Classification (NCBI taxonomy): domain Eukaryota; kingdom Metazoa; phylum Chordata; class Mammalia; order Rodentia; family Cricetidae; genus Microtus; species Microtus pennsylvanicus. The sequence goes on from NC_134580.1 coordinate 4,023,612, forward strand.
CCCTCTGGAGGGTGGGGCATGAGCCTTGGTCCCCTGCCTCCAGGCTCCCCCCGTTCCAGTCCCGAGGCAGCAGACCTGGACCTTCAAGACATAGAGGAAGTGGAGGTCAGCAGAGACACCTGGCTTGGTGAGTGAGCAGCCCCTGTCCCACCCTAGGCAGCCTTAGGAGACCCCAATTGGATGTAACCCTCATCACTTCCCTGGACCTGCTGAGGGTCAGGGCCATCCTGCTGGGACTCTGCTTAAGCCTCGCTCCCAGTTTTGTCTGCCCACAGAGGCTGGGTGGACAGGGCTTTGGCTGTGTCTGTGATACTGAGGCCATGGTCAGTTCCATAGGAAAAGTGAATCCTAGGATCATCCAGACCCCATCCCTTTGGCAGAGCGGCCTCAGACACTACCATCACCTGAGGTTTGTGGGGTCAGATGAGTGTCTGCCCAGCATTTCAGCCTGAAGGACTACTTGTCAGAGCTCTGTAAGTTCCAGGTCCTTGCTAACCCTTAGTAGCAACCTGTACTTCCTTCTCCCAGCTAAGAGAGGCATCACAGGTGTAGTGAACCACCGGAGAGGCTCCTGCCCAGGTTCAGGACCTCCAGCTGAAGGGGCCCAGCTGCACCTGAAACCGGCTTTATAAGTCTTCTGGCCCACCCCCATCCCTCACCTTAGGCACGCTCTCACCAACCAGCCTCTCCCTCCTCTGAATAGTCCCCATTCAGGCTTTCCCTGGCCTCAGCTCTTAGAATGCCACAGTAGGGGTGAGGCTGGGAGCCATCTGCCATTTCTCCTTTCAGACTCTGAGTGGGAGCCTAAGAAGACTCCAGCCTCTCTCAGTGCCCACAGTCCTGGAGATGGCCTGGCCTCGGATGGAAGGGCTCTGAGGGGCCTCTTGAAGAGCCTCCCCAGCATGTCTAAGTGTGGGGACAGCTTTGGCGAGGAATGTACCGTGGAGCAGTCAGCAGGCCTGCCTCCAGGGACCCTGCCCTGCTCTCAGAAAAGGGACACTTGGCACATGGTGCTCGTGCCACAGGGAGCCCAAGGGACCGAGGACAGCACCAAGAAGGCTGCCGAGCTGGGTAGTAGTTTGGGGCGCAGCTGCCGGCAGGCCGGCCCACGGGGCGCCAAGCCACACCGCTGCGAGGCCTGTGGCAAGAGCTTCAAGTACAACTCTCTGCTGCTGAAGCACCAGCGCATCCACACCGGGGAGAAGCCTTACGCCTGCCACGAGTGCAGCAAGCGCTTTGGGAGCTGGTGGGGCTTCATGCAGCACCACCGCATCCACACTGGAGAGAAGCCCTATGAGTGCAGCCAGTGCGGCCAGGCCTTCAGCCACAGCTCACACTTCACACAGCACCTGCGCATCCACAACGGCGAGAAGCCCTACAAGTGCGGTGAGTGTGGCCATGCCTTCAGCCAGAGCTCCAACCTGGTGCGGCACCAGCGGCTGCACACCGGGGAGAAGCCATATGTCTGCAGCCAGTGCGGCAAGGCCTTCATCTGGAGCTCTGTGCTCATCGAACACCAGCGCATTCACACCGGCGAGAAGCCCTACAAGTGCGAAGATTGCGGCAAGGCCTTCCGAGGTCGGTCACACTTCTTCCGGCACCTACGGACTCACACGGGTGAGAAGCCCTTCGCCTGTGGCACCTGTGGCAAGGCTTTTGGCCAGAGCTCCCAGCTCATCCAGCACCAGAGGGTGCACTACCATGAGTAGTGCACATCCCAATAAATTTGTGGGTGAACCTGCTCCTCTTGATGGGGATGCTTTACCGGTACATGGCAGGACATGTCCTGTGTCCAAGTATGGTGGCTAAAGAAACTGTTTTGTGCTAGGCATCCATCTTGATACCCACCAGCCATTTGTCTCTGACTCCAGTCCCTGAAGATAAGTTCCCAGTAACCCTGACGCAGTGACCTCCACCCAAAAGTGCACAGCCGTGACATCTACGCGTCATGATATGACTAACTGCTTTTTGGCTTCTGTGACCTGCTTATGCAGACATGCGAGGACTATTTGAGTTCTCCTTGGCTACCTAATCTTGGCAGAGCAGAACAGTTCCTGGCTGGCTTGTGCAGATACTCAAGGTCTTTTTGTGGGTTTTGCCTTAAGAATCCTTCCCTCACCCCCTTCACCCAGCAGTCTCTAGTCTGGCTCAGAGATTGCTGTCCTGCTAGCAGTTTCAATAAATAAACCTGTTGTACCTGTGGGACTTAAATAGCAGACTCCTACGAGCAGGCGAGGACAGAAAGGGCAGGCAGCTCCTGGGGCGAGATGAGGAAAGGCAAGTGGTTAGCCAAGGTTAGAGACAACAGAAGCCAAGCAAGAGACAGCGCAAGCCCCTGAAGGGATCAGGGAAACCAAGCTCCAGAAGTGAGAATCTGTGGGGAGGGAGAATCTGCGTGGTTTGGTTTCCCATGTCTGCAACAAAACTCCAACACACGCCAGAAAACAGATCCACCAAACAACATTAAAAAAGTCAGAACGTCCAAGTGGAGACCAGAGAAACACAGACATGTGGTGGCCATCTTCACTCATGTGCTAGAACCAGGGGACAGGAGGGCATCTCCCATTCTGTCCCTGGAGACTGGGTCCATGATCACATCTGATCTCCCCTATGTCTCCCCAAATGTCAGGACTTCCAGAACGGAACAACTCACTGATGGGTCTGCGTTTCAAATATGTGTTGGCTGGCAATTTTTACAAATCCTCAGTGGTCACAGTCTGGGGTTCCCCTAGGCCTCCAAGTCCACAATGTACTTGCCCCCGTCTAGGGTCTGTCCTCAACTAGTGACTCTAATTTGTGACAGGCTTGGTCTCAGGCTTTCCCAGGCCTCACCTGGCCCTGAGTCTGGGGTCTTCCAGGAATCCTGAATGAGCCCCTAAATGTTATGGAGTTTGGGACACCCCCCCACCCCAGGAAAAGACTACAGACCTAATGCAGATTATAATTAAAATCTGTAAAAAACAAGCCAAGCAGTGGTGGTGCACACCTTTAAATCCCAGCACTTGGGGGGCAGGGGCAGGCTGGTCTTTGTGAGTTTGAGGTCATCCTGGTCTACAGAGCTAATTCCAGGACAGCTAGGGCTGTTACACAAAGAAACCCTGTCTTGAAAAACAAAATCAAATCTGTAAAAAAAAACAAAAGCAAGCTGATGTCAATGTTTTCTGAGTTCCCACAGAAGTCTTGTTTTTACAGTTTTCCTGTGTAACAGCCTCTAGATTACAGATACTTAAATTCTGCAACCTGTTGAGTTTATAAAAAGATACTTCTGAAGCTGTTTAGGTTGTCTGCTTCCATCTGCACACACACACACAAACTGATTATATAGTAAAATCAAGCCCTGTCTACAATCTCTCACTGGTAACTCCAGATATGCCTGCTTCAAATCATCAGAGCTGGGCATGTTGAACGTTAGTATTAAAGGTATGCAGAGATGACTTTAATCCCAGCATTTGGGAGGCAGAGGCAGGCAGAACTCTGAGTTTGAGGCCAACCTGGTCTCCAGAGCCAGTTCCAGGACAGTCAGGGCTACACAGAGAAATCCTGTCCCGAAAACTATTACTATTCCTCAAAAAGGAAGAGATAGACGAGGTCACTGGGCCTTCATCTGAGCATCCAGTCGCTCCTCCCTCCTAATTTATGCAGTAGGCCCTAAGTTGCATGAAGCTCCAAGGTTTTCTGGGAAAGCCAGGGTGTACGGGCTAAAAACTAGGAATAAGGATGGGGCCCAGCTCTGCAGCAGAGGGAAAGCTGTGGAACACACCAGGCAGAGGTCCAGACACTGCCTAACACCCCTTAAGGAGAAACTTCTTACAATAAATGGTATACTTATTTGGTACTGTGGTTCCTCGTTTACATTTTTATTTACATTTTTAATAAAAGATTTTTATAAAAATTAGGATGACTAGCCGGGCGATGGTGGCGCACGCCTTTAATCCCAGCACTCGGGAGGCAGAGGCAGGCGGATCTCTGTGAGTTCGAGACCAGCCTGGTCTACAGAGCTAGTTCCAGGACAGGCTCCAAAGCCACAGAGAAACCCTGTCTCGAAAAAGCAAAAAAAAAAAAAAAAAAAATTAAGATGACTATATGTAATTACAGATGCCTAGCTCTGACTTCTCCTTTTCTTGGTTCTTGTTACCAAAGAAACGTTCCCCCATTCAAGGTCATGGAAAGTCAGAGTTCTTGATATAATGCAAACTTTCCCTCAGGATCTGTAAAGACTTTTGGGCAGGGAATGTAAAATTCCAGGCAAAAAATTACTTAATGATTAAGATTTTCAAATTCCTAATTTATAAAGGTCTACGCAGCTTAACAGAAACTTAGAGGTATTTGTCTAGCCTCCTAGTCTTTGCTAACTTCGTTAAGCATTAGCTATTTGAGTAAATAGAGTCATATAAAAAAACTGTAATATAAAGATAAAAAAAGAAAAGTAAGTCTCCCAATCTCTCTGTGGACTGTATTTATGGTTTAAAGTTTTATTTTGATTCTAAAGGATTTTCAATTAAATCTTACTTGTTTTTATTTTGTATGCATTGGTGGTTTGCTGCATGTATGTGTGATGGTGTCCAATCCGCTGCAACTGGAGTTAGAGACAATTGTGAGCTCCCATGTGGGTGCTGGGAATTGAACCCAGGGCTTCCAGAAGGGCAGTCAATGCTCTTAACCACTGAGCTATCTCTCCAGCCCCTCAATTAAATCTTTAAGGATAAAACTAAGCAAGGATAAAACTATAAAATCCTAATCTTGTAAAAACTGCTAACTTGTAAACTTCTGAAGATAATTAAGAATGCAGGTTAATGGTCAGCCACCCTATAAATGACTAAATTCTTTAATGTGCCCAGAACTATGCTTGTAGTCATGCTAATTAAAGTATAATTCATTTACAGAGACAGCTTTTTAACCTTCTGTGTATATATTGTTAAGGTTAGGCCTAAAGTAACTAAAAAATAAGTTTGTTTAAAATCATGTAACCAAATAGACTAGATGATGGCCTCAAACCCCTCAGAGATCTGTTAAATATAGCATTTAAGATGTTTAATAAGAAAAACTTCCCATACCAGACAAAAATGCCAGCTCCTAGAAACAGCCCTAAGGTCTCCTCCAAAGACTGTGGTGGGGCACTGAGGCGTCCACCTGGATTATGGGGACACCGACCACTGCACAAATAATTGTTCCATGCCTTGCCGCGCCTCCAGGATCCTGTTTGAACCATGCACAAATAGGACGCTGGAGAATTGACTGCCCCACTTTGCCTTACCAAGGGAGGCCAGTCTCTCAAGTTCCTCATCCACAGGAATGTCTCTCAGTCATCAAATCATGACACAGAGACTTATTAGTTCTAAATGCCTAGCATAGGCATGTTTCTGGCTATCTATTTTAACTTAAATTAACCTGTTTCTCTTTATCTACCTTTTGTCTTGGGGCTTTTTACCTTTTCTTACTTTCTTGCTTTCTCTGTGTCTGGCTGACCCCGGGCATCTCCTTTCTTCTTCTCTACTTCTTCCTCTAGAGCCTAGAGTTCTCCTCCTATTTATTTCCTCTGGCTGCCAGCCCCGCTTATGCTCTCTCTGCCTCGCTATTGGCTGCTCAGCTCTTTATCAGGCCAATCAGGTGCCTTAGGCAGGCAAGGTGAAGCAAATTCAACACATCTTTACATAATCAAACAAATGCAGTTACAAAAGTAACACATCTTTATCAGTTAAAGTAATACTCTGCCACATAAACAAACATAACCCATCTTTGCCCAGTTAAAATAATATTCCACAACACTACCCGGTGTGGCAGCAAAGTCTGACACCACCCTGACCTCTGCCCCTAATGAAACCATCCAGATCATCGTGGAGGAGCCTTGGGTAACTACCCAGGTGGTGAGTAACTGTTATTTTAACTGATAGAGAGGTCATTTGAATAACACTTCTTGCTCAGATTTAGCCTTATCAGAGCTCTGATTATGTCTGACTTTGTCAGTTCAACAACAGCAACCACTTGTTGAAGGGAGCTGCGGGCCTGCTTTCCTGCTGCCCGGCTCCTGGCCCCCTGGCTAGCTTATGCCCCGAAATAACAACACACAAATTGTATTGATATAAACACTGCTTGGCCTATTTCTATTAATGTGTGTAGCACCACGAGGTGCGCTTACCAGGAAGATTCTAGCCTATGTCCATCCTGGGTCAGAGCTTCATTGTTTCTGCCCTGTAAAGGAGCGGCATGGCGTCTGACCTCACTTCCTTCTACCCAGCATCCTGTTCTGTTTACTCCACCCACCTATGTTCTGACCTATCAGGCCAAGCAGTTTCTTTATTAACCAATGACCTTCCTCCATCAAACACTCAGACCACTCTGCCACACACACACAGCTGTACTTGCCTAGCCAGCCCATTTGATATGTAAAACTCAGGCCTTGCTTTTTCTAGAGCTACTAAATCTCCTGAAAAATGGCAAACTTCACACTAAAAGAAATAAACTCTCACAACAGGTTTCAATGTAAGTTTTACTATTCCTTTATTTTTAAAACTTGCTTTTTTCTTTCTTTCTTTTTTAAAGACAGGGCTCTCTGTGTAGCCCTGGCTGCCCTGGAGCTCACTCTGTAGACCGAGCTAGCCTCAAACTCAGAGATCCATCTGCCTGTGCGGGTGTGGCCACTACCATCCAGCAAAACTTGCTTTTCAATGACTGCTCTCAGTAATTAGCTACCTATGTCTCATGGTAAATAACTGGATGGAAAAAGTATTTGGAGTTTGTAAAAGTTACGAGGGTCCAGGGAAATGATGTAGGGTTTAGAAACGCAAGCCGTATGGTCTGAGGATCCGAAAGCTCAGATGAACTGTGGGGGGTCTAAGAAAGTCACTTAAGCCGAGTAAGCGCAAGCTGCAAGGTCTGAGGAAGTGATTTAAGGTGTGCAAATGCAAGTTGTAAAGTCCAAAAAGTAAAGTATATAAAAATTGTTAAAGTTTCAGATTCCTTTCGTGCTATGCTATTGTTGCACTAGGACTTCAGAAGTCCAGTGTTTTAGCAGTAACCAGCGGGCGTTCTGAAGAACATTAACATAGCTCTGGAAAAGCACTGCTACTATTATCATCGTCACAAGCTCAGTTTTTAAAGTGTCCTTTGTTGCTTTCTGAGTTTAGACTTAGAGTTTCTCATTGTGCTGACCACACATCCAGCCCTCCGGACAGAGGGAGGGCTCATGCTATAGCTCAAAGGTCTGCTCCAGCTGCTCACAGACAGCGCTGCTTTTTATACAATGGAGATCTTAATGGAATGCAAACGATGGTGATGCTAATATACCTAAAACTTTCATCTTTTTGTAAACTTAAAAAATTCATGTGCACTTCAGAGTCTCACCTTAGATCAGCCTGTCAAATACACTTCAGATAAGTACTCCCGTCCGTCAACCACTTAAGCTTCCCCACCTGAAGTCTGCATCTGTCCCAGCAGATTTCCAGTCAACCACAGACTGCAAACTGCTCCGAAGTTACTAAGAGCCCTGGACTTACCGAAATCTGATGTAAAGCAGATGTTTCTAACAAAATTTCCTACCAGCTTGAGCATTCCAGACTGCTCCAAAACTACCTGCACTTTGGCATCTCCACATGGTCCAGCAGAACCTGGGCAGCAAACCAGATGTACCCTCCCCCCTCAGCCTTTGACCAGCTTCCCAGCCTTCCTCCCAATTTTAGCTGAAAAGCAGTCACAGAAAAGAGTACACCATTCCTTTCATTAACAGAAGGCTGGAACATTAGATCCAAAAGGAACTAGTTCCCCTCTACTGAAAGGACTCACTTCCCTTCTCTGGCAAAAGGGACAAATGGCTACCTATGATGCCTATTAGCACACCAAAGTTGTGTGGTGCTGGCCTCCAGGATCCTCTGATATTGCAAACACCTGTTAAAATCAGAGTTATGAAAAGGGAACTCAGCCAGGCGGTGGTGGCACACACTTTAATCCCAGCACTCAGGAGGCAGAGGCAGGTGGGTCTACAGAGTTCCAAGACAACCAGGGCTACACAGAGAAACCAAACTAACAAGGGTTACTCAAGATGGGGGCTGAGATCTGACTGATGGCTGACTTCAGGATTACCAGATTTTACTGTGGTGTTTATTTTGTCTTGCTGCTTTACATGTCAAACACTAGAGATACCAGGAGCCCTAAATTTCAGTTCCCCAACTCTTTCTAAAGGAGCTAGTGGGTAATGTGGTGGCTAAAAAAACTCCTTTTTATGCTAGGCATCCATCTTGGTACCCACCAGCCATCTGTCTCTGACTCCGGTCCCTGAAGATAAGTTCCCAGTAACCCTGACGCAGTGACCTCCACCCAAAAGTGCACAGCCGTGACATCTACGTGTCATGATATGACTAACTGCTCTTTGGCTTCTTGACCTGCTTATGCAGACATGCGAGGACTATTTGAGTTCTCCCTGGCTACCTAATCTTGGCAGAGCAGAACAGCTCCTGGCTTGCGTGTGCAGATATTCAAGGTCTTTTTGTGGGTTTTGCCTTAAGAATCCTTCCCTCACCCCCTTCACCCAGCAGTCTCTAGCTGGCTCAGAGACTGCTGTCCTGCTAGCAGTATCAATAAATTTAACTAATTATAATCTGGACTGAGTCTGTGGTCTTTCCTGGGGGTCTCGAACCCTGAGAGTCATTTGGGGCTGAGCCCACAGCCAGAATACCATGGAATGGAGTTCCTGGGCGGGTGCGTGTGGAGCAGATGACAGTCAGCCTGCCCAGAGGTGCCCGAATTCTCCAAGCTATGCTGCCCTCCATCCTGGTATAGGAGCCTGTCATTGTGTTCCCTTACAAAACTGATTCTGGTTATTTTCTAAACATAGCGGGCTCAGTTCTTATGCATTTGCCTCTTCATCCCCTTGCACCCCCAGTGAAGAGGCTGCATATTATCTGGTTCTAGATTTGTCATACTCCAGAAAGTTCTATCCAGTCAAGCAGCTGTGTACAATTTTCACAGAGTGTGCCTTTTCCTTTATCTAGCTGACTAGACTGGCCCTGGTTACTGCTGCCCAGCAATGAAGCCACTTGGCTAAGCAGAGGGGCCGTGGGTAGCACCTGTGTGCCATGGTGGACTCACGGGCATAATCGCCCCTTGACAGTAGGCATAGCCTCCGACCGTGGAAAGTCTGCAGCCACTGAGGGGTAGAGGGTGGAACTGAGCAAGGCAGGGCAGGGCTCCAGCGCCTCTAGCAACCAATGGGCAGCCCGGGAGTTGGGGATGGGGGGGAGGGCATAGGGCAACTGTGGAAGAGCTGGACCTGCTGCTCACTGAGTCCTGTAATTGTGGCTGCTTCTGGCACATACCAGCCATTGTGACAGCATTCCAGGCCTGGAGAGCCACCAACAACCACCACACTCTTCTGGAGTCCTCTGGGCTTGCCAGGGACTCAACATGGAAAGCTGGAACTTCGCTTTGATCCCTGGAGTAGGGCACAGCACTCCAGGGACGACAGTGGAACAGAGGAGCAGACAGCTGCTGGGGGCCCAGGCAACACGTGCTAAAAAGACAGAAGGCACAGAGACTCAAGGAGCAGGACCAGAATGGAAGAATACAAGGTTGGGAAACAGAAGCAGAAAGACACAAACCGAAATCTATAGATGGGCAGGGGTACACTCTGGTAAAATGTGTGTCTGCCATGTTTAAGTCCTAGATTCCATCTCAAGCATGGCTGAGGTAGGAGCTGATAAGGCACAGCTGTAACCATGAGGATTGCTATGGTTACAGTCATTGGTCCCAGGGGCCTCAGCCTCCAGGCACCTCCTCTCTCTTCTGCTCCCTCCTCAAGCAGAAGCAGAAGCCTGGGGGGCTGCAAGCACCTGGTAGGGGGAGTCAGGATGTGCTGAGGGTGCTTGCTTCCAAGGATAGGCTGTTGGGGCCTTTGTTCTAGGCCACAACAGACACTGTCCCCCCAAAATTTTATTACAGAAAACGATAGCATTGCTTCACAGTGAGAAAGTGTCAGGGGCAAGGGGCGGCTTAGAATTCAAAGCCTTCGTCTGCCCGCTCAAAGGCCCAGGCGAACCGCTCTCTCTGGGTCTTGCTGTAGATCTTCTCTGTGGGCACTCCGAACCTCTTACACCTGTGGGCAACAACAAGTGTTGAGTCCTGCCCTGGAGGGCAAGGTGTGGGAAGGGGGGGGTGTCCTCAGCACATCAGGGTGGGCAAGACACCTGGTGCCATCCAGACCTGTTGTCCGAGGCACCACAACCAACTGTATTTCCTCCCCAGGTATCAAGACATTCCTGGAATGGCCCAGGTAGCCAGTGGGCAAGGCCTGCCCTGCCCCCCATTCCCAGTGGGAAGGACAAGCACCCACATGATTCTATGTTCCCAGGGCACTGCCAGCCCCAGCCACCCCCAAAGCTCAGAAGGAAGAGGCCTAAAGATAAGAGGACTCAGTATCAGGGACATCCAAGTGGTCCCAGTCACAGGAAGTTGTGCCTAGCACAAGGTCAGGTACAGGATGGGGTACCTACAGGTCGATACTGGGACCTCTAGAACCCCCGGGTCACACACGATGGCCTCAGGCCTACACACCAGGCAATGCTGATCCTGGGGTCCAGATAGTTGAGCTTAGCGGTGCCCAGCGCCACCTGCTTGTTCTCCTCCTTGTCTGTGGCCTGCGCGCGCAGTCGGGCCAGCTGTTCTTCCAGCTTCAGCAGCCGCCGCTGCTTCTGCAGCAAACTGTGGGGAAAGGAGATGCCTATGCCTGCTGCTGAGAGCAGACCACAATCACTGCCTCCTCCGCTTCCGCCTTGACTTTCCTCCTGCATATGGGCTCGCAGGCCTTCTCCAGGCACAAAGTGAGAAGTTCAGAGAGGGTCAAAGGTCAAGACAGGCCCTCACTACAGCCCAGGGAGGCCGCTGGCTCCACGGAGGGAGGGAGCTGTGTGATGCCAACAAGCAAGCAGGCAAGGCTGAGAACAGGCAACACGAACAGATGCCTTTATGACTGGAGAAGGTGTTCAGCCCTTACTTCTGTCTTTTTAAAGACAATGAATGGGGCTGGAGAGTTGGCTCAGCAGTTAAGAGCGCTCTTCCAGAGAACCTGGGTTCAATTTCTGGCACTCACGTGGTGATTCAGAACTATCTGTAACTCCAGTCCCAGGGGATCCGATGCCCTCTCTGACCTCCACGGGCACCATGCACATACATGGTGCGTAGACACATGAGCAGGTAAACACTCGGTGATTCAAACCTATCTGTAACTCTAGTCCCAGGGGATCTGATGTCCTCTTTGACCTCCATGGGCACCAGGCACATACATACAAGCAGGTAAAACATTCATAGACATAAAAAAATCTTAAAAAGATTTACTGAAGAAAATACATTTTAGTTGGGAAGTGGCACACGCCTTTAATCCCAGCACTGGGAGACAGAGGCGGGTGGATCTCTGTGAGTTCAAGGACAGCCAGGTCTACACTACGAGTTCCAGAACAGCCAAGGCTACACAGAGAAACCCTGTCTTGAAAATAAATAAATTAATCAATTAAATGAAATTTAAAAAGAGGTGTTCCTTTACCCTTCTCCTTACGTGCCCCTGGCAACCTGCTAACAGTCACAACACTGTGCGGTACTCTGACCCCAACCCTCGGAATCAGTGCTCCAGACACCAATGCGGGAGAATGGACGCATGTGGAAGTGTGCCGCCAGAGGCTTGGATGCTCGGCACTTACAGCAGGAGCCTTGCCATAGCAGCCTGCTCAGTGACAGCCACACTCCAGCAACGGCAAAGTCACTGTCAAGAGCACAAGCAGAAAGGCCAGGAGGTCAAGTGTGACCTGTGGGCCACCATACGCAGGAAGCCTCGTGCCCCGCAGAGCACTTCTGGTGACACACGGGGCATTTCACAGCAGCTGCTCCGTGACAGCTGCACGCCTCGCTGAATGCCCTCTAGTCTAACCGGCATCTGCAGCGTGCCACTGTAAAAAGACACAGCTCTGCACCTCGGGAAGCTGTCACAAAGAAGAAAGAAAGAACTTCAGCCCTTAAGAACCACTGTCGTGTGATCAGGGACGCTCAAGGACATTACAGAAGCACAAAGGACAGTGGGGATGTCATGGAGAGCTGGGCACAAAAAATCCTATCCCTGACTATAAGCCCAGAACAACAGAAGCCACTGACTCAAGAAATAAGAAACCTGGGCAGATATATGTCAAGCGGAGACCAGGGTGGTCACTAGAAGTGTTTCCCAAAGCAAAGCCCCCTTATGGGCACAGCCAGGGCATTCCACCAAATTACCCCCAGGTCTGAAATATAAGAGGGAAACGTGTCCCAACTCATCTTCTGAAGCCAGAATTACTCTGATCAAACCAGACAAAGGCATCCCTATGGATACAGAACAAAAGCTCCAATGATACAGAAGCTTCCAGCAGGAGAGAAAGGACACAGCGCCCAGCTATAGGAACACGGGAAGGAAGGGCTTTGCATCTGAAGACTAATCAGCGCCATCTAAAAGGACAAACCCCACAACCATGTGACAAACCCCGGCAAGCATCACGATTGCATGTGTGTGTACGTACAACCCTGCAAATTCCGGGAGAAGCATCTATGAAAACCCACAGTGACCATGGGGCTCATGAGTGAAAGCTTTGCCTCTCGGGTCAGACACAAGACAAGGGGACCCCACCGACTGTTAACCGTGTTCGAGAGGGTCTAGTCAAGTCAAGAAAGGGAAACATAAGACCCAAGTGCCAGAAAGGAATAGTCAAGTATCTCTCCGTGGATGGTGGATATCCTTCTGTACACACTCAACAGTTAGCAACCATTTACAGGAACAGGGAACGAAGCAAACAGGCCACCAGCAGTGTATTTCTGTAAGTTAGGGTGGGATGAAAGCCACCACACCTGGGCTTGACTAGCACAGCTCACCGAGAGGCGGGGCTCTAGGTGGTGCCAGAATTAGTATCTCAGGAGGGTTCCTGCTCTTCTCGCTAGTCAGTAGGCGCACTGGGCTCAACACATTTCACAGACAGATAACGTGGTTCACGCTGAGCCTGGCTTTCCTTCTTTACGTCTGGGTCTTGGCTTGTGACGGAGGACTGGGGCAGGCCTCAGACGCTGTCCCAATGGGCAGAGTCTCACACAGACAGCCCCTCTCATGTCATCCCATTTGTGATGCCAGTGACACAGGGAAAAGATAGATACACAAGGAGTTTGGGGTCTCTAACGTTTTCTTCCCTTGAAAACATTTCCCTTTGCTGATTCCTGTGTCTCCTTTGCTGCAGGCTCAGTGCCCAGCACATGCTGCACCCCTGGGCATCAACTCAGATGTGGCCCTGAGGACATGACAACCGTGGGCATCAAAGGTGAGACTCACCAGATTCACTGTAACGCGGTGGAAGTGATGTAGCAAAAGAAAGGACAGAGTGCAGTGGATGACGCTCCTCTGTGCACCTGGAGCCTGGACCCAATGCACTAAAACCACCGTAAGGGGACTGGAGGGATATATCGGAGGACTGGCTGCTCTTCCAGAGACTCCGATTTGATTCCCAGAACCCACAAGGCAGCAAGCGCTCAACCAGAGGATTTGATGCCCCCTTCTGGCCTCCTTGGACATTCTGTGCACACACATACATGAAGGCAAAACCATCCATACACATAAAAATCAATACATAATTACTTTAAAAAAAATAATGCTAGGGTAAGATGTCAAGATCACCTGTGGAGGACTGTGTGGCGGTGCACGCCTTTAATCCCAGGAGGCACAGACAGGTGGTTCTCTGTCAGTTCAAGGCCGTCCTGGTCTACAAACGGAGTTCCAGACCAGCCAGAGCTGTGTAGTGAGACCTTGGTGTTAACCTCCCCTGCCAAAACCAAACAAATACAAGAAGGGTTACAAGGCTTCTGCATCCAGGTGCGTGGAGACGCTTACACTGCTTAACACAATCTTCACAGTCTCATGAATACAGAGGGCTCGACCGCCAGGTGTGTTCTGACTCTACACGTTGAGGTGTGCAAAGGCTCAGGACTGGACTCAGTCCAGGTCACCTCTCTGGAGTCGTGAATTCACAGGTCTTCCTGCTGGTCCTGGTCCTAACCTAAACCTGACATTAACAACCATGGCAGCCCTGCCAACTCTGGGCACGCCTCTGGGGTCCTAGGCTGAGAACCTAGGCCGCCTGCTGGCCATCTTAAGGAATCAGGAGTGGCAACCCGTGACTATTCCTAGCACGTGGATCCTATTGCTGCTACCACAGCACAAGCTGCACAGGCACAGCAGATGGGACTCGGCGCTCGAGGACTCTATGCTGCTGTCAGCCCCCTGCATGAGCAGTTTGCAGCCTTTGACAAAGGGCCTGATCCCATTCTACCTTCCCCTGGGGGGCAGTGTGGCTGCCAGAACACAGCTCCAAATGGAACAGGTCACTGCAGAAGTGATCAGAAGCAAGGCCTGGGCAGGGCACACGAGCTCCCTTACACCTGGGAATTTGGGAGTACGCTTGGCTTCACCAGGACACATTCTGCCTTCTAGTCACATCTGTGAAGATGCTTTTGTCCAGATGTGGCCTCTGGATGGAAAGCAAGTGTTTGCAGGGTCATACTTACTGAATGGGAATGTGGATCATGTATCAAGGTGTGTGTGTGTAGACTACTGTAATGTGCAGGTGTGAAAGTGTGGAGGGGGCAGCACTGAGGACAGATGTGAGGTGCAGGTGTGAAAGTGTGGAGGGGGCAGCACTGAGGACAGATGTGAGGTGCAGGTGTGCAGGGGGCAGCACTGAGGACAGATGTGAGGTGCAGGTGTGCAGGGGGCAGCACTGAGGACAGATGTGAGGTGCAGGTGTGCAGGGGGCAGCACTGAGGACAGATGTGAGTGCAGGGGGCAGCACTGAGGACAGATGTGAGGTGCAGGTGTGGAGGGGCAGCACTGAGGACAGATGTGAGGTGCAGGTGTGCAGGGGGCAGCACTGAGGACAGATGTGAGGTGCAGGTGTGCAGGGGCAGCACTGAGGACAGATGTGAGGTGCAGGTGTGCAGGGGGCAGCACTGAGGACAGATGTGAGGTGCAGGTGTGAAAGTGTGTAGGGGGCAGCACTGAGGACAGATGTGAGGTGCAGGTGTGGAGGGGGCAGCACTGAGGACAGATGTGAGGTGCAGGTGTGCAGGGGGCAGCACTGAGGACAGATGTGAGGTGCAGGTGTGCAGGGGGCAGCACTGAGGACAGATGTGAGGTGCAGGTGTGAAAGTGTGGAGGGGGCAGCACTGAGGACAGATGTGAGGTGCAGGTGTGCAGGGGGCAGCACTGAGGACAGATGTGAGTGCAGGTGTGCAGGGGGCAGCACTGAGGACAGATGTGAGTGCAGGTGTGCAGGGGCAGCACTGAGGACAGATGTGAGGTGCAGGGGGCAGCACTGAGGACAGATGTGAGGTGCAGGGGGCAGCACTGAGGACAGATGTGAGTGCAGGTGTGCAGGGGGCAGCACTGAGGACAGATGTGAGGTGCAGGTGTGCAGGGGGCAGCACTGAGGACAGATGTGAGTGCAGGTGTGCAGGGGGCAGCACTGAGGACAGATGTGAGTGCAGGTGTGTAGGGGGCAGCACTGAGGACAGATGTGAGTGCAGGTGTGCAGGGGGCAGCACTGAGGACAGATGTGAGGTGCAGGTGTGCAGGGGGCAGCACTGAGGACAGATGTGAGGTGCAGGTGTGCAGGGGGCAGCACTGAGGACAGATGTGAGGTGCAGGGGGCAGCACTGAGGACAAATGTGAGGTGCAGGTGTGTAGGGGGCAGCACTGAGGACAGATGTGAGTGCAGGTGTGCAGGGGGCAGCACTGAGGACAGATGTGAGGTGCAGGTGTGCAGGGGGCAGCACTGAGGACAGATGTGAGGTGCAGGTGTGCAGGGGGCAGCACTGAGGACAGATGTGAGGTGCAGGTGTGTAGGGACAACAATGAGGACAGATGTGAGGTGCAGGTGTGCAGGGGGCAGCAATGAGGATAGATGTTAGGTGCAGGTGTGTAGGGGGCAGCACTGAGGACAGATGTGAGGTGCAGGTGTGCAGGGGGCAGCACTGAGGACAGATGTGAGGTGCAGGTGTGCAGGGGGCAGCAATGAGGATAGATGTTAGGTGCAGGTGTGCAGGGGGCAGCACTGAGGACAGATGTGAGGTGCAGGTGTGCAGGGGGCAGCACTGAGGACAGATGTGAGGTGCAGGTGTGCAGGGGGCAGCACTGAGGTTCTGAAACCACAAAATGACAAGGCAGCCATGGAGAGAGGTTTGCATGGAGGCCTAGACTCAGCCCAGATATTCTGCATGTTCTTCTGTCACAGATCTCAGCCATGAACACAGTGTATATTGAGCCCGTGCCCTGTTATCACTGGACTCAAAGTGGCCTGGGGAAGCCCTAATAAAGCTAGCCATGAATAATCCAAATATGAGTTGAAAATTCCATTCCTGGTCCTCTCCCTCCCAAGTGCTGGGATTACAGGTGTTTACTGATTGTGTTCAGATTCATGGTGTGGTACTCTCAATTCAATTGGCAAACCCAATACTACCCCCATGGTCATGGGGGAGAATTTCAAGTGTCCCCATGTAGCCAAAACTATCTTTAAAGAGAAAACCAAAGTTAGGATTTAGGCTGTGGTGCATGCTGAGAGCCCCAGCCCTCTGGAGGCCAAGGCAGGACTGTGAACTTGAGACCAGCCTGGGGCACACAATGAGACTGTGTCTCAAACCAACCAACCAACAAACAAAAAGAAAAAGCTGGAAATCTCATTCATCCTGATCCAGACACGCAGCCAGCAGGATGGACCGGGGCTGACACAGGACACAGATAAACAGAACAAAACCAAAGTCCAGAAATGAACCCCACATCTGCAATCAACCGATTTCCAACACAGGTGCCAGGCGCATTTGGCAAGGGCGGAGACCTTTCCTTAGCACACAATGCCAGAAAGTGAGGCTGGACCCTCAGACCCCAGACAAAAGCGAATTCAAGATGAACTGAGGACTTCTGTGATAGCTAGCGCAATAAAGCTCTCACGGGAGAACTCGGGAATCCACCTGCATTGTGGAGCCAGAAAAAGCGTTAGACACAACCACTGCCAGAAATGACGTAAGAGAAACAAAACCCAGTGGGCTCACTAGGCAAGGCAGCCACACCTACGACCCCAGAGAAGCCTGTTGGGGCTGCTGGAGGCTGGGAGGGTGGGAGGGGCTGCTGATGGCCACATGATCTCTTTCTGAAACTGGCCACACACCCGTCAGAACTGTGGGCTTGCTTTTGCTTTTTGTTTGGTTTTGGTCCTTTTTGAGACAGGGTCTTTCTGTGTAGCCTTGGCTGCCCTCGAACCTGCTTTGTAGACCAGACCGGACTTGAACCCATAGAGATGTGCCTGTCTCTGCCTCTGCAAATGCGTAAAGGACACTACCCCACCCAACAGAGCCGTGCACTTTGGAAGGGTAAAATGCGTGCTGGGAAAATTAGCTCAACCAACTGCCCAAGATAAAAAACCAGGAAGAGCCACAGCCGGCCTGCAGCCTGGAGCAGGCGCCAGGGCTGTTCCTTATCACACAGCTCTGTAATTGCATTACTTCTGTTTATGAGCAAAGGCTTTCAGAAATCACAAAATTAGCTAAAGAAAACCCAAGGCTGACCACACCGAAACGGCTTCCAAGGCCGCAGCCCCGCACATACCTTCTGGGCTTGTTCTCCCCTCGCGTTCTAAGGTCAGCCTTGGCCTGCTCCAGCTCCACCTGGGCCTCAGTCACCTGGGCCTGCTTGGCCTCAATCTGTGAAGAAATCAACCCCGGCATGGCTGCTTCCGTTCCTCAGGATTCTCCCCACAGCTGTTGGCCCCATATTCTTTTTAGGGGGTTACAGTAGATAGAATTCAGAGGCTGACCAGGAGCCACCTCTGCCCTGGCCTTACATTCTGAAACAACTCAGATGGCCAAACAGCCCGAGAGAAGGCCCCGTGAAGCCACATAGGGCTGACCCTATCTTGTCCTGTGGCCAGGAGTGAGGTCAAGAGGCCTCGAGGGTCCAATAGTGCCACCTGCACCAGCCACAAATGGATCCAACGTGCCTGCCGCCCCGACTTCTTTCTAGTCTAGAACACAGGCTGTGTCCTCGCAGGGAGATGAGAGGCAGCCTATATGGCTCTGAACCTAGAAGCTGGTTCCTTCCATGGCTGAGCGATTCCAAGTCCCTGGCCCCAGGCTCCGGGAGCAGCTATACCCACCACACACTCCTGCCCTTCGTGGCTGCCTGGCCCCAGGAACGAAAGGAGAATGAGACAGTGGGCCTGGGGACAGTCACTACAGGCGCCTTCCCACCTTTTGCTGGAGCTTCTGCATTGACTTCTCGAAGGTCTTGGGGATTGCTCTCTGGTGGTTACAGAGGACAGCCACAGCCCGGTTCGCCCGTTTGTAAGCTAAGACTTTGGAGGTTAGGCTGTCTTCAGCTGGGCAAAGACAATGGCAATTGTCACTCTGCTGCCCCCTGCTCTGGCCTCCCTTCCTCCCTCCTGTCCTTGAAGGAGCTGACAATGGAGGCCGGGCCTTGGCATGCCAGGCAAGCGTTCTGCACTGAGCTACATCCTTGGCCCTTCAGGGCTCTTTCCGGACATGTTGTAAATGTGGGTCCCTTCTATGACACAAGGTCCCAAGGAGGAAATGACCTAAGCTGTCCCCACAAGCCAGGGACAAGTTTAATCACAGCAGTGGAGGCACTGAGAGTCCTCACCTTATGTGGGAGCTGGACCATGTCCTATTTGGCAGAGGCAAGAGCCCCAAAGCTGACCCAGGCTCCACCACTTCCTTCTGGAACAAAGTAATCTGAATCCCCGAGGCCCGAGGAAAGGTGAGGTCGTGTTGTCTGAGCTCATGCAGTCCGGGATCCTCACCACAAGGACCCACAACACTGAGGCCCTATTACCCAAGCTTTACTAGGTCACATTCTCTCCAGTTACGTCACTGAGAAGCCGAGGTTCCGGATGTTACAACACCCATCTGCATGGCCACTTGTCTCACACTTCCTCCCACCTGAAGGATTCTAAGACCAGGCATCCCCAGAGCAGGAGGCCATTCTTACACGACTTACAAAACCATACTCAGAAACAGGACCCTGAGGTTTCTTTTCTTCAAGGTTGGGCCTGGGAGGATGCTCTCTTGCCCAGGTTTCTGGCTTCCTATGGCCCTCTAGAAGGGGCTCCCCTACCTACTTGCCTGCCCTGATACCCGAGAGATGAGCTTACTGGCCCCAAGTCAGTCATTGTGGCTGCCTGGGATTTAGTGGGGGAATAGTCTGGATTAAACATTTAATGGCACTGAGTCTTCGCCTTGCCCTGACTAGCGAGTTCCCAAGTCCATGGGTCTCAGTGTCTCCTTGAGGAAAACCTGCCCAGAGAGTGGAGTGGGCAGGGGTGGTCGGCATTGACCTTCATACTTTTCCATGCTGGGAAAAGCAAAAGAAGCAAATACTGGGCAGGCTTTGTCTCCATTGAGCATGCGAAAACAGCAGGGGGAGACAGAGATCCCAGGTTGATGCAGAGGAACGAGAACTGGAAAGGTCTGAGGGTACAAAAGGGGTCAGGAGTGCTTAGGGTATAGAAGCCTCCAAGATCTGACTAAGGAAGAGAGGCAAGGCCCTACCTAGAGGAGGAGAGGTGAGGACAGACTGCAGAGGTGGAGCAGGAAGCGCGACACCTCCTTGCTGGGGGCCAGCAAGGCCATTCCTACATGGGGACTGACCTGGAGCAATCTTCTGCCAACAGAGAGCTGTGCCCAGCCCTACATCAGCTCATGCCTAGGGCAAGCCAAGGGGCAGCCAGCCCATAGGCAGCTCCCATAGGGGACAGTGTGGGTGGCCCCCAGGGTCAGGTGTAAGAACCCACTCACCCCTGGTCAGCACCCGCAGCTGCTCCTGCAGAGTGATGGAGGCATTGTAGGTCCGGAACACCTTGGCTGTCAGCCCCTCCATCAAGTCCTGCAAGTGCTTGTTCAGGCTGGCAGTCTAGGTACAGAGAGGAGGAGGGAGTCACGGATGGTTTCCTTGGAGACCTGAGTGTCGTGGGCTATTCTCAGCCTCCAGGAGAGAGGGCAGGGAAGGGGCTTCAGCGTCTGGGTCAGAGCAGAGAACACACTGGGGACAAAGACAAGCCAGACTTGAGTCCCCCCTCCTTTCTTGGACCTCTTGTGCCCATCGTACAGGCTTACAGTCAGTGCATCAAACAGGTCGTCCCTCGGGTCTTTGTCCTTCATGAAGTCCTGAAGATTCTGGAACACCTGAAACAGAGAAGAGCTTAACTTACGGCCACACTGTGACTTCCGAGCAGAAGCCAGTGGAGCAGGAAGGTGGTCTCGTGACGACAGCAAAGATCACACCAAGCATGCACACCTGCAGAGGAGAACAGAGGGGTATACACACCGAGTCCTGGAAAGAGGTGGGGTTGGCATAGTGCCAGGCCTACCCACTGCAACCTGCATCTGTGCCTCCCAACCCAAGCCTGCACGTGGTCACTCACTGCTAACCCATCCATGGCCGTGCGGTTGAGCAGGCCTTTTGTGTCTCTACAGATTCACTCAGTGGCTTTAGCAGGCAGCTATGGCCAGCCACGCTGACTTCCACCCAGGTGACTCAGGGCCCTGTACTTGTGGCCAAATCAGACACACCTAGCATCACAGGGCCGACTCCTGCCTCTGCTCCCTTTCAGGACACAGCATGAAGATCCTCCTGGCCAGGCCAACTTCCAGAGGAGATTGCCCAGGTCGCGCTGGCCTTTCCTTAGTTTTAGGTTTTGCCCATCCTGCCAAAGGTGCTAAAGTGGCACCAACTCATCCTTGGAACCTTATAATGTGACCCTCTGTAGAAAGAGGCTGGCCATGGGTGTAGCTATCAAGATGGGACCACACAGTGGCCCTGCTCCTGAGAGGATAGTACTGTGTGAGAGAAGAAGACGGGGAGAAAGCAGCTGCGTTCAACAGAGGCCGAGCTTAACCAGCAGCTGCATCAAATCTCATGGGGCAGAAACCAAGAGAGCAGGAAAGCAAGGCGTGCGTGGCACCAACGGAAGCAGGGGGAGGCAAGAATCAGATTTTTTTTTCCCCATGCTCCTAAGGAACCGGCACCCAAACCCTGATGTCAGGTCTCCTAGGCCAAAATACTTATAATAGGGGTGTACATGACTGTGTGTGTGCATGACTTGTGTGTGTGTGCACGTGCATGTGCGTGTGTGCACGTGCATGTGCGCTTGTGTTTAAGCCCTGGCTCTGATGCCTGATCACACAGCCGCAGGAGACACTGCAAGGTGCAGCAGGCCCTGCTCTGATAGAGATCCCATTGTGAGCAGGGTCAAAGGGGAGACTCACAAGCTTTTCCACCGGCACGCGGTTATTATAGCGGATAGAATCCTTCCCCAGGAAGTCCAGCTCCACAACATGCTCTTGGCCATCTGCCTTTTCGTGCAGCCGGACATGCTCCACACGGAGCGAGCAGCAGCCCACGGTGTCAGCTGTCTCCCCCTCTTCCTTCTCATTTCCTGTTCGCAGTGCCAGCTAGACCAGGGTAGACACCAGTCAAGGCTGTGATCTGTGACATAGGAACACCCTCCCGGCACTCATGCATACACAGCGACATATGCACAGGCATAAAGTCACTAACTCACACACACACACACACATACACAGGTGTACACATATCCATACAATTACACCTGCACACACGTAACCATTTGATGGAGGCTCCAGCTCCAGGGAGAAGCCACTATTGTCCTTGCTGCCAAGCTCTCAAGGTCCCCACACCATGCTATACCTTATCAATAAAATAAAGAGCCACAGCCAGCTGCCTTTTCTTCATTTCTGGGGACCTCCAGTCCGCCTGATACTGAGCGCGGATCTTGTTGACAACCCCCTTCAAGCGTCGGGCTACCTCATACTTCTGCCAATCCATCTCCCCCTACGTGAAGACAAGAAACGTCACTCCGCCTCCTATGAAGTGGTGGGGCAGGTGACTGGACACTTTCCCAACCCAGACAGGTTTGACTGGGTGAGGAGTGAGGCAGCAGAGCCTGGCTCAGAAACCCAAGCCCCACTCAGATTCCTGTTAGACGGCCATCACCGGGCCCAGCTGCTCTCAGCATCGGCTGGCTGACCCTGGATAATCGCTAAAGGCTGAACTAATAGCTGAAGACTGTCCCACGCCTGCTGCCCTGGAACAGCACAGAGGGGAAGGCCTGATACACGTGCTCCAGGGCACAGAGCTCACCTGGAGGGTTATGCTCTCACCTTCAGCTTGGAGCTGGGGTTCAGTATGATGTACTTGGAGGAGTTCTGGATGTTCTCTGTCCACGCAGCCAGCCACGTGACTGTGTTATCTGAGCGTACTTCTTTCCACTGGTGGCCAGCGGGGGGCTCGGGAATCCTGGAATCCCTGCAGTAGAGCAGGGGTAGTTACAGTTCCAAGTTCTTGGTCCTCAAATACAAGCAACTCAGGGTAACTTCCGCATGTGTCCTGCGGCCACACTCCTATGCAGGTATGGCTTCAAGCTCCAAGCTCCCCAGACCAAAACAGCTGCCAACTTATATGTGCACGCTTCCATGCACACGCCCCCACCCCCCAAGATCAGACCAGAACAGAAAGCTCTGTGCAGAGAACTCAGAAGCCCCAGCTCACATCCCAGGTGGGTGCTGCACACCGCTGTCACCTAGGGTCGCTGGAGTTTGAGGGGTAATAGCAGCCCGGTACCAACAGAATGCAGTAAGCCCTATGCCCACCACGCTGTTAGGTATCTGGAAAGCCAGACACTGAAAACGCACAGGACACCTCCCGCTAGGAGAACCCCTAGCCCCGCTGAGCAAGACAAGAGGTTCCGCTGGTGCAGAAGGATGCTGTCCACAGCTACACCTGGTGACACCGAGCCCTGCCAAGACCCAGTGAGGGGTCCTACCCCAAAGAGCTAAGGACAAAAGTCACCTCACCAGGCAGCCCGGGCTAGACCCAGCCAGGGTCCAGTGCTCACCCTGTCCCACATACCTGCTGCAATTGATGACCACGTCCTCTGGTATGACTCTCCTCTTCAGCATCCCCATCTTGGGATGGTCACCTCGGCCACGGAATAAGCCGGGTGGCTCTGTCTTGAAATTGCCTATTTTTTCTCTGTGGCCATCTAAGATGCAGTAGCCAAACTCCTGCTGCAGCTTTGCGGCCTCTTCTTTTAGTTTCTGAGTTAAAACAAGATGTGGTCATTAGGAGAGATGCTAAAACCAACCCAGTTCCTGTGCTGGCCAAGGTCTCTCCTGCTGCTGCTGCTGCTGCTGCTGCTGCTGCTGCAGGCCTCAAACCCCTGGCTCTCTAGGAGGCAAGGGGCGCACATGGCACCAAGTTCCTCAAGCTGCAGTTCAGCAGGAGCAGGGTAGCCTTCAAGGTAGGAGGAAATGAGCCAAGTTCTGGAATTACCCCAAATCTCCGCAATAGCCGGACAAGAAGTAGACAACTGAGGAAGAACTACGTGGCGGGCTCCGTTAAATAGAGGGGAGATGTGGGAAGAAGCACGGTAGAGCCAGCTCACCCCACATTCCCGCCCTGGGGCCCTCTGCTGCTCATGACATTTCAAATGGTAGTGTGTACCTTCTCTCCCACCACCCCCCTTTGGTTTTTCAGGGCAGGTGCAGTCCTGGCTGTCCTAGAATTCACTGTGTAGACCAGGCTGGCCCTGAACTCACAGAGTCCACCTTCCTTTCCTCCTGAGTGCTGGGATTAAAGGCGTGCACCACCACCACCCAGCAATAGTGTAGTTTCAAATGTGACCCTGGAAAACAGACCTGCATCCTGGACACATTTAAAAAGGGGGTGTTGCTGGAAAGTACTCAGCACCTGCTGTGACAGCACCCACAGCCTGGTCCTCCTCCTAAGCTCTGTGGAAGCAAGGCTCTGAGAAGGGCTCCCTGCAGCTTGCACCCACCAGCTGCTGCCAAGTGTCCCAGAACCCAGTGCTGACCTGCTTCTGCTCCCTGGGCAGGGTCCTGCGGGCCTCAGTTCTTTCCACGAAGTGCCTGTGGATCTCCGTGAAGTCACATTTGTCAAGGCGTGTGATAAGCTTCCTCTCCTCAGCTGTCATCTCCTGTACCAAAACCAGCAACAGGTGCTCAGCACTCTAACCCAGGCACCTCCCTATGGCACAGTCCACACTTGGGGCCCACTGCACAGGATCACTGTGAGGCTGGGGTCCGGGCAGAGTGCCAAGGCCATCCCACTAACCAGTGGTTCTCACCCCATGGGTCAGGACCCCTCTAGGGGGTTGAACAACCTTTTCATAGGGGTTGCATATCAGATATCCTGAATATCAGGTATTTACATTATGGTTCATAAAAATAGCAAAATTACAGTTAAGAAGTAGCAACAGAATAATTTGATGGTTGGGGTCACCACACCATGAAGATCTGTATTAATGGGTCGCAGCACTAGGAAGGCTGAGGGCCACGGCACTGTACTTCAGCCTCCAGCAACTATTATCTCAGAGGCCCAGGAGCACAGTGGAGGCCTGTGAATGAGTCACGTGACTTCAGTTGGCACTAGCTGCCTCCATGGTATAGAATGGATGCATGATGAGATAAACCCAGGACAAACAGGGACAGCTTGGAGGACAGCATGTGTAGTCTCAGGATCAGACCCGTGGCCCTGACTCACATCCTGAGCCTTGTTCCTTCAGAAAACAGCCAAATGAAATCGCCAAGCGAGGCCCTGAATCCACATCCCTCACAGGGCAAGACCTCCCATGCCCCACACCATCAGGGGCCAAAGATTCTGCTGACAGAGCGGCTCACCCTAGGCTCCCCGTGTCAGAACCGCTCAACTCCCAGACTCCAACCAGCACTCAGGAGACAGAGGCAGGTCTCTGTTCAAGATCAGTCCGGCTACACAGAGAAACCCTGTCTCAAAGAATTCAAAAATAAAAATATCCAAATGGCAAACAAAGAGATGCTTGATGCTGTCAGTCACTAGGGAAATGCTGAGGGTGCAGGATGTAGTTGCTAGGTAACAAGATGCAAAGATCAGGCCAGGCTCACATGTAACATGTTTTAATAAACAAGGGAAGAGAGAAACCTCATGCCATCTTTGCATCTCCATCCTGTGTGCTTATTTTCATGGGGCCTAAAATCTGACTGCTCCAGCCTCCCACTCTGAGAGCTGGATGCTGTCACCAGAGCCCCCAGGACCAGGTCACCACCGTCTGCCATGCTCAGCAAACACTGTAGTCACTGAAAGCTGGACGGGTGATAGAGATGGCAGCTGGCTGGGCATCCACCCCAGAGTATCCCCACCAGACAGGACTGGGACGGCTGCTGGGGCCGCTGAGACACACACCTTCCGCCAGTCGCTGAAGAAGTTCCTCTGGAAGACTTCCTTGGTCGTACACTCGAGATGCAGAATTTTCCCGTACAAAGTGGCAACCTCCTCCGCTGCCAAGCTCAGCTTCACCGGCTTTCCTGTGAATAGCACATATGCCAAGTGAGGGACCGCCACGGGCCTGTCCAGGTGACACAACCTCCTACCTTAGTACGCAGTACACTCTGAGCACACCAAAGTTAAAACGACCAGCATTCGCCTAAGGTAAGGGCGACAGACTCCCAGGGCAGCTCCAGCCACTCGCTGCTTTACTATGCTGCATCTTGCTGCTAAGCTTGAATTATATAAAAAATCAAAGTGTGTATTTCATTATTATTGTGTGTGCATACATACATCTCACACAGGGGTAGGGGTGTCACACGTGCCAAGGAGGGCCTGTGGAGGTCAGAGGACAACTTTGTGGAGGGAGTTCTCTCCTTCCATCTCTACGTGGGTCCCAAGGATCAAACTCCAGTCACCAGGCTTAGGTGGCAAATGCCTTTCCTCACTGAGCCATCTTGATGGTCCAAAAACAAACGCACTTTTAAAAAAGTATTTCATTTTATTGCAATTCTGGGGATGAACCTGGGGCCTCATGGACGCCAGGGAAGCACAGCTATATCCTTGTCCCTCACGTGTGCAATTCTTTTTATCCACTTATCAGGTATACAGTGTTCTGACTGCATGTATTCGTGCGCAACAGAAGAGGGCACCAGACCTCATTACAGATGGTTGTGAGTCACATGGTTGCTGGGAATTGAACTCAGGACCTCTGGAAGAGCAGCCAGTGCTCTTAACCTCTGAGCCCTCTCTCCAGCCCCAACACGTAAAATCCTGAAATGCAAATTTCCACATAGGAAATTAAAGGAACAAAATAAAAGTTAGTGCATGACGGTGGGAAAGTGTGACCCTCCACGCTCAGTGACTTCCTGCACGTCATGGAAAGGTCAGCGGGACACAGAGTGCACAGGAGCCCGGCAGGACACCAGGTGCGGGCCAAGGCTATTCCTGATGCAAATCTTTCAAACAAGTGTCTGAAGAGTCTCAGAACGAGAATTTCAGCAAAGACGTGTGCGGGTAAAGGCACTTGCCAAGAGAGCATGGCGACCTGAGTTTGATCCTGGGTCTGGCATAAAAAAAGACAGAAAGGGGGCTGGTGCCCTCTTCTGGCCTGCAGGCATACAGACAGAATATTGTATACATAATAAATATATAAATTAAAAAAAAAAAGACAGAAGAAGAAAACTGACTCCATAAAGTTGTTCTTGGACCTCCATAGTGCACCGTGGCACATGTGCCTGCGGCCACATCATAGGTGGATATGGGCCCAGCCTGTGTGCACACAATCATAAGGCAAAGGCAAGTACATCTCTCAGTTCGAGGCCAGTCTGGTCTATGTAGTAAGTTCCAGGACAGCCAGGGCTACACAGTGAGACCCTGTTTCAAAATACCAAAAGCAAATAGGAACAGGTTCCGCATTCCACACACACAAGGACATACATGGCACACCCTGTGTACCCTCCACCACCACCTCTCACCAGCTGCCCGGTCTAGATGCAGATGTGCACCGTCAATGTGTACTCAGGAGAGGCTGGGAGACCAAAGCAGCTCACCCCAACCTTGGGCAAGTCTGGATACAATTGTGTCCCTGAAACACAAACGTGTGTCTCCTCTTTCCTATATGCGGCCATCAACATCTTTGAGTGCATTCTCTCTCTCTCTCTCTCTCTCTCTCTCTCTCTCTCTCTCTCACACACACACACACACACACACACACAGAGTTTCTGGGGGACTCCAAGGTTAGCCCCTGCCCTCTATGCTATCAGCCAGTCCATCAAGAAGCAGGGAAGAGGACTCTGCAGCCTCTGCTGGGAAGGTCAGCATATCTTCTCAGCATGGTGACTGTGTACAGAGACAGCCCAAAGCACCCAGGCAGCCCAAACCCACAAATACACAGACCCTCGCCCTTACCATCATAGAGGAAACGAACGCTGTCAGGAAGTGGCTCATAGGCAGGGGTGAAGTAGGGGCCCTTGTGTTCCAGCTGCCTCCACTTCACACCTTTCGGGCCCTTTTCTTCCCACCTGACAAGACAGGAGTGTGACAAGTGCAGCCCCGCTCTCACCGGTGACACCAGCCCATTTGGGGATTTCCCCCTTGGCCTTTGCTTTACCTAGGAGGAAGACCATGCCTGACGAGGTAGCGCAAAAGCTGACAGGCCGCCACAGTCCAGTGTCTACCCACCAGGGTAAACTCAAGGCGCCCAGCTGAGTAGAAAGGGGGGCAATGCCCCTTTCTGAGGCTCCAGGGATCCCCAGCTTGGCCCCTCTAGAACCTCTTCACAGGGTCCCACAGAGAACCCCTCAGTATAACCATTACACCCCTCAATTAGAGTGTGGCTGCTACGGGGAGCCCAGCCTGTGAGGAACAGGGGGATGGGAGGGCAGGAAGACAGAAGCCATGGCTGCATGGACAGAGGAGTAGCGAGCAGAGGGAAGCAAGGGCAGGGACAGAGACGGGCACCTCAGGGGCTGACACTGGGTGTGGCACCAACTCTGATGGCACCCTGGCAACACGGCATGCCCTGGCTGGCTCCCTGTGAGGTCCTCCAAGTGTGTCTCCCGATCCTCCCCACACGGCTCATCCCTTCCCAGGCTAGCCCCACTCCAGAGCCAGTGGGACACAGCCCAGCATGGGGTCACATCCTAACTGCATGAACTCTCCTGGCCTGTTCATCTGGGTCTGGCTCAAGCCAGCACTGCACCAGGTCCTGGGACACAGACACCACGGATGAGCTGGACACTGAGATGCAGGGAGAAGATGGGACAGGGGATGAGAGGCTCTTTACCAGTAAGGTCCTAGGTACCACAAGGGACAGGGAGAAATCCCAGCAGAGCAGTGGCCAGGATGGGAAGAGGCGGCTTGAGATGAGCAGTCCTAAAACCTGGTTGGGTCTAACCTCACACTTAGTGCTCTTGTCTCAGCCTCCCATTATCATAATATATAATATCATAATATATAAATATATATTATCTTATAGAGCTGGGATAATAATAAGTGCATATTATCATGCCTGGTTTGACATTTTGTTTGTTTTGGTTTTTTGAATTTTTTCTGTGTAGCCCTGGATATCTTGGAACTCACTCTGTAGACCAGGCTGGCCTCGGAACTCACAGAGATCCACTTGCCTCTGCCTCCCAAGAGCTAGGATTAAAGGTGCGCGCCGCCACCACCCTGCTGACAGAAATTCTTTTTTTAAAATTTATTTATTATGTATATAGTGTTCTGGGCACTAGATTTCATTATAGATGGGTGTGTGTCATCATGTGGTCGCTGGGAATTGAACTCAGGATCTCCGGAAGAGCAGTCAGTTCTCTTAACCTCTGAGCCCTGACAGAAATTCTTTAAGGGGGCTTTCTAGATTCCACAGTGAAGGAATCAGGTGGAGTGGAGCTTCGGTGAGTGAAAGTGAGGAGGTCTGGGGACAAACGGCCAGGTCCTGAACCACAGAGCAATTCTGGGTATGCCTGGGAAAACAAGGAGCGGACCAGGCTTCACAAGCACTGAGAGCTCTGGCAAGTTTGGATGCCTGAGGGGCGTTGCGTGGACAGTGCAGGAGGGGAAGGGAGAAAAGTGCCGGCCAGGCCAAAGGTTCTAAATCCCATTCCACTTATCTTAGGGATCTAGGTGGAGCACAGACCTGCACAGTCCACTCTTGCGCACCATGAAGATGGGATCTAGGTCTGAAGATGGCAGGATGCAGAAGTGCTTCATGGCTCAGACTACATTTTCCTCCAGCATCCACCCAGTCCAGTGTCATAAAATGTGGACAGCATGGAGAACTGCTAGGTGGATTCTACCACCTCCTCTGTTTCACAGACAAGGACACGGAAATCAAGGCTATAAACTCACTGTGGCATAAGTGACATTCCCTTGTCTGGTCAGAGACAGAGTACCAAGCAAGGGCATCAAAAGCAAGTTAGTTACCTGGGTGTCCTGCTGTGCACCTCAATCTAGAAGCTTCTCCCAGAGGACACAATTCTGCCCCATTGGGACAGGCAGGATAGGCACGACTTTCCCTGGAATCCCAGGTCCAAGAACTTAGCTCCTCCAGCAGGGGCTGAGCTACCAGAGGCAGGTCAGTAGGCCTGCTGTAAAAGTTGACCCTGGAAGAGGTGTCTCCACCGTCCGCCCCCCACCCCAACACACACCTGCAGTCACACCAGGACACCTCCTCCCTAAGCACGAAGTTAGCAACAATCCCTCTACAGAGAGCTCTGCCTGCGTGCTTCCGGGAACTTCAGGGCAGGAGGTTGAAAAGCCCTAATCGAAAAGAGACGCCCAGCCTGGACACCATAACAACCCCAGGACGCAAGTTCAGGGCCTCTTCCTCAGTGCTCAGGAAATCCAGCAGGGCAGGCTGGTGACCCAGAGTAAGGACTGGAAGCTAAGGCCACGTGACAAAGAGCATAGGACTCCAGAAGTGAGTCCGAGTCCAACCAGAGAGCTTGGGAAACACACTCCAAAGGGACCTCCAACCAAACGCGGCAACTCGGAGGCCCAGCCCAACCACGTGCGTGACCGAATTTCCCAACGTGCCTGGTGTGACCCGGCAGGATTCCGCAAGTCACTAACAAATGCTGCACCCTGTCTCCCCTGAGCTCCGTCCCACCCGCCTTACCCTGCTCTGCTGGCCTTCACGCCCCGGGACGCCTGGCAGCACGGGACGCGGCAGGGGACGTGGTGGAAACGCCGGCACAGGACTCTGAGCCATAACAGCAGCATGTGTGTGTGTGCCCGGGCTCAACCGGCTTTCTGGGGGCCACGCCCTTCAGGCAGAGCCACGCCCCCCCACTCCCCGGAGTCCCGCCCAGCCCCTCCCTCTTTGAGACAGCTTCCCCAGCCTGGGCCAAGTAGTGCCACTGCTCTTTCCCAGCACCTCTACCTGCCATGACAGTTTGGAGAAGTCGTGAGCAGAGCCACATGGTCAGGGGCCTCTACCTAAGTGGTAAAACACCAAATGCCTGCACTTCCAGGAGGACGCGGTTGCAAGCACCAGCGGTCCAGTACAAAGCAACCTCCCCTGGGCAACTGACAGCACGGGAAGTTTTGCAAAGATTGCAGTTGCTCAGGTCCGCCGCCAAAAGACCAGGGACATGAACCATAGGCGGCTCATTTCCCACACTCAGATCTCAAGGCATCTGTACCAAGCAGCAAAAACCTCCCAGCCAGCAGCACACAGCTCTGGTAGTTCCTCTAAAGCAGCCAGACAGGCCGGCAAGAAGCCGGAGATCGTGAAACGTTGGGATGAGACTCGCAGGGAAAAGCAAGCTGGCTCTCTTGGTCCCGCCCACAGCCACCAATTTACTGGATTCTTACTGACATCTAGCGGTCAGAGGCAGGAACAGAGGCGGAAGGGGACTAGTCGGCCCCCTGCTGGACACATCCAGCACTACAGAAAGTTGGCTAGGTATGACCAACAGACGGGCATTCCAGGTCTGCAGCTGCTTTCCCTGGATGCTTGTCTCCTTGAAGACCAGCTAGGGTTGCCAAGTTGGGAAGCATGCATGACTTCACAGCGTTCAAGTCCTCACAGCAGGTAAGAGGAGCCCTGTTTTGCACACAAGACCAGCATTTGCACATGAGAAAGCATTTCAGTTGAACCGTGATGAATGCTGGAGCTGACAGTCAGACATCCTGACCCCAAAGCCCACCATAAGGCTGTTTTGTGGCAGCAGGGTCCACCCACAGGTTGTAGTCCCCAGCAGAGAGCTGGATGGGGTGGGGGTCCTACCTTGTGGAGGAACTACAGTTCAGGATAAGCAGGGGCATTTGACTTCAACACACACTCAATACAACCATTTCACCATGGCTAGCATACAGGACAGTTCACATGGCTTTCTTCAACTTGATGGGCTACGGTGACTTGTGCCTTCCTATGGGACACTGCTCAGGAGGTGTCTCCGAGGCCATCATCTGTTCTTCTACTAGACAAGTTTAATCTCTCCAAATCTCAACCTCCTCCAGCACCTCCCTCCCTCGTAGGGTCTGATCAGAGCAAGGCAGAAGTACTGAGAGACTTCAGTCACCTCTCTCCCTGATGCCCCTGAAATTCACAGCCCAAAATTCTACGGCAGCAGTTGGAGAGAGGGCTCAGCTTGCTGCATCAGCATGGAAGCATGAGTCTGAGCCCCAGCACCCACGTCGAAAAGCCAGGAGTGGAGGCACACACTTGTAACTCCAATCCCGGGAATGCAGAGACAGGCGGATCCCCAGACCTTGATGGCAGCCACTCTAGCCTATAGTGAGCCAATAAACAGACTGATGTCTGAAGGTGTCTTCTGGTCCTGGTCTCATAGATACATGAACATGGCACACACACAGGCACACGCACACTTTGTGTGCGCATGAACACACATGCATAGCTCCACTTCAAGTGAGCCTCCTCTGAATTGCAGCTCACACCTCCCCAGCCACCTACAGCACAGAAAACCACCCCTACCATGGTCTTCCTTATCGTTCTGCCCTCCCTTTGCTGCCCCTTGGTCATTTTCCCCTCTTCTCAAAGCTGCCCAGCATCATCACCTGGCTGATTGTAATTCCTCTTCCTCCAATCTGTTTGAGTCTCTCTCTCTCTCTCTCTCTCTCTCTCTCTCTCTCTCTCTCTCGTACGCGCGCGCGCGCACACACACACACACACACACACACACACACACACACACACACACACAGAGTCGTTCAATCCAGGCAGTCCCCAACAAGCTCACGCTCATAGCGCATATATCAGACTGTGTGTCCTGCTTCAGGATTTTCTCTCCCAGTTCCCCATCCCATAATCTCCCTGCCTTCCCTTTCTTCTCTCCCCTGGAAGCCAAAGTCTCCAGTTTTAGGCTTACCAAACCCTGTAACTCACCTAAGTTCCCACCTAACCTGCCATCTTCTCTCTTGTTCCCTTCAGCTCACACCTCAAGCACCTCCTTCCCGATGGTCCCCACTCCTCTCCATCGCCATCTTCCTGGCTCCTGCTGCTGCTGGTTTGGCCAAACTTCTCATGGGCGCTGCTGTCCTTGAAGCAAGCTATTGGCTATCTCCTGATACAGTGTCTTCTAAAGCCCTTTGTTCTCTCCCTCTTCAAATTTCGTCTTGTTCTCTTTCTTCCTGTCCTTTTGGATTTTCGCACAGCCCTCGCCAGTGTTGTGTGTGTGTGTGTGTGTGTGTGTGTGTGTGTGTGTGTGTGTGTGTGTTGTAACATGTACAAGACTGCAAGTTAAAGTTGAAGGAACCACACATGGCACACAGGGCAATGGACGGCTGAAGTTTTCTAGTACATGCTAACAAGCATTAATGGTGGGTTCTCTCCTCCCTCCCTCAATGCTTAACGTTGTTCTCAATGGTGTTTGGACAATTTCTTGCCCAAGTGCTAAAGCAAGCATTTCCCCACGTTTCTGAAAGCCATTTACTGAAGCACGATTAATAAAAACTCAGAGAGAGAAATTGGGGTTCAACCTGAAAGTCAGAAAAGCAAAACAGCCAGCCACTGGCTCTTACCTCACTCTACCTCAGTCTGAAATGGTGATCCTGCCTCCAAGGATCTCAGAATGAGACTCTGACTGAGAGCTGTCTCCTCCCAGTTTATAATCTTCCCTAGTTCTGGGATTAAAGGTGTGCACCACTACCGCCTGGTTTCTATTGCAAGCGAGTGTGGCTACTGGGATTAAAGGTGTCATCACTATCTGGTCTGTGAGGCTGGCCAGTGAGGCTGTCTTACTTTTCTGATCCTCAGGCACGCATTATTTATTAAAATATTAATGAAATGCCAGTACAATTTACACAGAGGCTGACCAGTTGGCTCGGGGATAACGGTACTTGCTAGACAAGGCAGACATGAGTTTGATCCCAGAACCCACGTAAAGGTCGAAGAGAACCAATTCCACAGAGTCATCCTCTGACCTCCGTAAGTGTAACATAGAACATGTGCACACACACATAATAAACAATAAGTGATTTTTTAAAAAGCTGTTTACACAGTGTAATTCTATTATTTCTACTGTAAAATACACCAAGGACGTCTACACTTGACCTCAGACAAGCGATACGTCAGTCACTTCTAAGTATCTGGGACTGGGGATTTCATGTGGAACTATTACTCTACACACAACATTGGTAAATAAAATTGTAAGGCTTGGTAATAGCCTGAGGATCCATTGATCCTGCGGCCACACGGGACCGTGCATCAGCCACCGAGTCCCCATCAACTGCTTCCCTGCGCAGCGATGGCCCTGCCTCTTTCTCACACATCGGTCATTCCCACTTTCGCACACAGACCCAGGTTGTTCTAGAAAATAGCGCTAATGAGAAATGAATTCTCTATCCTGCCCCTTTGTGAATGCAACTCTGTCACGGCCTGGGGCCATGCAGGACCCAGGATGGATGGTGCCTATGAGGTCGTGCAGGCAGGCCTCCTCGGCAACTGAACACCGCACACATGTGGCCACGTTTTAGCCACCGGTCTGGCCATCTTTGAGACCCACCTTTATGCTCAGAGCTACAAGCACACAAGAATCAGGGACAGGAGAGTTCTCACAGGGCCTAGGAGAAGCAAGCACTCAGGATGACCTGATATGGATGCTGGATGCAGGAATCCAAGGACACTAGCCTGTGTCTGCCGCAATAGGAAGCCCAAACTACGGCGAGCTGGCTGGCCCTGCCGGATCTTTCCAAACTCATGCACACAAACACACGTTGTCACTGTGAGGTGTCACTCACACCCTCCGGGAGCCCCAGGCTGTGCTCCCGCACCACCGGCTGGCACTTCAGCAGAGAGTTTGTCTCTGTTTTAATTCAAACCCACACACGTCTTGCATTAATTAGAGTAGCAAAGTTTAGCGCCCACTCGGAGCTTTCGTGAAATAGACAAAGAGCACACTACACAACGGTTCCAGAACACAAGAGAGGGGCGTTCACACCTGAAGTGTGCTGCTTACAATCGGTCAGCAGAAAGACGGCAAAGCCCCACCCATAGGCCACTTTTCCACATTAACTCCAAAGGCTGACCCTGCTTCTAGAAGAATCTGAATCTCTTTCCATCCCCCTTCTCAGGAGTAGCTGTGCATGGAAAGCCTTTCCCTGGGGACTGAGCTCACTCTGAGAGAGGCCTGCTTTTCCTCAGTGGGCACACTAACATACCACGTCTCACTCTCCTGGCCGGAGACACGGGACAGGGGCATGCCTTGCTTTGAGGCCGACTTGCAGAGGGACATTGCCGTTTGTCAGGGGGCATGAAAACCTATGTGAAGCTCATTTCTCAACTCCTGTGTGACCGAGACTCTGCTGAGGGTCCTTGTGGCTCAGAGGTCCCGCAGCCAACTTGAAGGCTTCGGAGGAGGATTTGAAAGAGGGAGGCTCTGTTCCAAAGATTGCTTCTAGGATTCCCTGTAAGAAGTCTGAGGCAGAAGACCTCACTACGTTGTCTCCAGAGTGGAGAGTAAGAACTTCTCACGGGGCCAGAAGACACCAGGAACCAGGGTTTTGATTAGGCCTTGCCTGCAAACCTGCTTTCCAAGATCCCAGGAGATCACAAGGCTGGAGCAATAGAGAACTAAGGGGCTCCAGTGGGAAGTGAGGCCACATTCCAGGGGGTCTTCTTTGGTGGGGAGGGGGTTTTAAACAGGGTCTCATGCAGCACAGGCAGGCCTCATACTCATTATGTAGCTGGGGATGACCTTGAATTCGTGACTTCCTGCTTCCACCTCCCAAGCCCTAGGATTCCAGGGATGAGCCTTCCAGGCAGGTTTTGAAACAGAACCCCCACCCCGAGTCAAGGATGTGAGGTGCCACCACTGGCCAGGCTGGGTGCTCAGGACCCGAGGGGAGGAGGACAGACCATCCAACTCAAACCTCGACTCATTGTGGAGACTGGAACACTGCTGCTGTCTGGTGGGCAGGAGCCTCCTGAGTCTGGGGGCGGGGATGGGTGCTGGGGTGGGAAAGTCCTTCTCCCTATCCCAGAGACTCCATCTGCCCTCCCTTTCAGGGAAGGCCCAGCCACCAGCGGCTCCAGACAAGCTTCCCACCTGAGTCCCCATCACCAACACAGCGGCCAGAAAATGTATGTCGAGGACAAGAGAATGACACCCTCGGCTTCACATAGCTCCTGTCCTTTTGACTGGAGACTGCACCTGACAAAGCAGAAGTCCCAGCGGGATAGATCCCCCTGGCTCTCCTCCACCATAAAGATGACCCCCACGGTGGATGCTCAGAGCACTTCCTCACTATCCACACTTCTGTGGAGCATCTCCTCCCCACACAGCACCTCAGCCGCAGACACCTCAGCCACACCTCACATGTCGGGGCTGATCTGTTAAACAACAGCCACGATGCCATTATCACACTCTAAAAAGAGGCAAAATCCCTTAATAGCATCAGATTCCCAGAGAGCGCTCAGCGTGCCTCAGCTGCCTCTGGGTTTCCTAGTTTTGACTTTTATTTACAAAGCTGGGGGCTGATCCCAAGGTCTTGAATACACTCGGCAACCATTGGAGTCATCACCTCTGAACCTTATATACCTTCATAACCTATAATCAAAACTCGACGCATATTTGATTATACTTTCTGAGTTATTCATTGTTTATTAAAGCACTGGCTCCTCTTCCAGAGAACCCAGTTTCACTTCTGTGCTGGATAGTTTCATGTCAACTTGACGCAAGCCAGAGTCACATGAGAGGAGGGAACCTCAGTTAAGAAAATGCCCCCATAAGATCAGGTTATAGGCACCCTGGAAGGCATTTTCTTAACTAACGATTGATGAGGGAGGGTCCAGCCCATTGTGGGTGGTGCTATCCCTGGGCTAGAGGTCCTGGGTTCTGTAAGAGAACAGGCTGAGCAAGCCACAGTGCACGAGCAGCACCCGCCATGGCCTTTATCATGGCTGATTTACTTTATCAGCTCCTGCCTCCAGGCTCCTGCTCTGTTAGTGTTCCTTCCTTTGATGGTGACTGTGATGTGGAAGCCTAAACTGAATAAACCCTTTCCTCCCCAAGCTGCTTTAGGTCATGGCGTTTCATCACAGCAATAGGAATCCCAACTAAGACAAATTCCCAGCCCTCACATGACAGCTCACAACCATCTCTAACTCTGATTCCAGGGTTTCTAACTCCTTTTGTGTCGGATTCCACAGACAGCAGGCATGCATGTGGCACACAGACACACATGCAGCAAAATACAATACATACAAAATAAAATGAAAATGGGAAGATTTACTTTATTATTTTTATTTGTGTATGTGTGTATGAGTGTGTGTATATGAGTGTGTATATGTATGTATGTTTGTGTGTGTATGTGTGTGTGAGTATGTGTATATGTGTGTGTATGCATATATGAGTGTGTGTTTATGTGTGTGTATGAGTGTGTATTTATGTGTGTGTGTTTATGTGTGTGTATGAGTGTGTGTTTATGTGTGTGTGTTTATGTGTGTGTATGTGTGTGTGTGAGCACATGCATGCATATTTGCATGCACAGACGCATGCAGAGACCGGAGGGAGTCAGAAGAGGAGGTCAGGTCCCCTGGCGCTGGAGCAACTGGAACTTTCTAACGTGAGTGCTGGGAGAGCAGCTGCAAGAGCAGGGAGCACTCCTAACCGCCGAGCCACCTCTCCAGCCCCCTTCCTTTTCATTTTTAATTACAAATCTTTTCAACTTTTGAAAACTTTAAAGTTTAAAAAAGCTTAAGCATGCGCCGAAGAAGAATCTTTTTTAAAAAAAAAAAATCAGGGTCTGGAGAGAGGGCTCAGTAGTTAAGAGCATTTGATAAGCTGGGCAGTGGTGGCACACACCTTTAATCCCAGCACTTGGGAAGCAAAGCCAGGCAGATCTCTGAGTTCCAGGCCAGCCTGGCCTACAGAAAGAGTTCCGGAATAGCCAGGGCAACACAGAAAAGCCCTGTTGCAAAAAACAAACAAACAAAAAGAGCACTTGATGAACCCAGGTTCAGTTCCCAGAACCCATAATGGCAGCTTACAGCCTTCTATAACTCTAATTCCAGGAGATCCAGTTCCCTTTTTGGCATCTGTGGGCACCAGGCAAGAAAGTTGTGCATATATATCCATGCAGACAAGCTTATACATATAAAGAAAAATAAATAATTTAAAAAAATCCTATAAACTGGGGCCAGACTGTTCCTAAAGTGACCTAATAACTCAACACAGTCTTCACCAAAAACCCAGCTGGATTTCTTGGTGGCCGAAATTGACAGTTTGGTCAAAAGGAAATCCTCGTGGAAACAACAAGAGACCCAAAATAACAAACATGGTCTTAAAACTCAAAAACAAAGCTGGAGAACCCCCTTCCAGCTGTGTAAGCATCAAAGTTATGGTAATCAAGACCTCATGGCCCTGGCGTGGGATAGATACACAGGCCAGTGGGGCCTGAGAGTCCAGAAGTGAACCCTGTGTCTGACAGCGACAGGGGCTACACCATCCATGGTGGTGGTGGGGTCTTCAGTGGATGGTGTTGGCTGTCAGCATGAAAAGCACCAAGTTCAAATTCTTCACAACATGAGCAAGACTTAAACGGAACAACCGAAGCTACTAAAGCACAGGTGAGACTCTTTGTGACAATGACATTTTGAATAGGACACCAAACGTATAGAAGCAAAAATAAAGCGGACCAACTAGAGTCACCAACATTACAAAATTCTGGGTTGGGGTTGGGGTTCGGGGGTACAAGTGTCTACTGTGTGTAAGGCCCTGGGCTTGAGAGTCAGTTCCTACTCCCATGCCCTAGAACCATCTCTACTAGAAAGTGGAAAGAAAGCTACAAGGAGCGGGTGGTGGTAGCACACTCTTTAACACTCTTTAATCCCAGCACTCAGAAAGCAGAGGAGGGCAGAGTTCTTTGAGTTCAAGGCCAGCCTGGTCTACAAAGCTAATTCCAGGACAGTCAAGGCTGCACAAAGAAACCCTGTCAAAAAAAAAACAACACACCATAATAAACAGAAAACACAACAACAAAAACAAAGGCACACAGGACACCTACATCCTAGCACTAGGGAAACAGAAACAAAGATTGTGAGTTTGAGGCCGTCCTGGGCTACTTAGTGAAACGGGATTTACAAACAAAACTACAGAGCTGCTGGCCAGATGACTCAGTGGGTAAGGGCCTTTGCTGCCAAGCCTGACGACCTGTGTTTGATCCCCAGGAACAGAATTCCCCACAAATGCAGCATGACTCTCTCTCTCTCTCTCTCTCTCTCTCTCTCTCTCTCTCTCTCTCTCTCTCTCTCTCACACACACACACACACACACACACACACACACACACACACACAAAGTTTAATTTCTTTTTTTTTTTTTAGACAGCGTTTCTCTGTGTAACAGTCCTAGCTGTCCAGGAACTCACTGTAGAATAGTCTGACCTCAAACTTGCAGAGATCTGCCTGCCTCTGCCTCCCGAGTGCTGGGATTAAAGGCGTGCCCCAGAACCACCTGGCTGAAAAACCTTTTCTAACTACGATGAATTGCCACTTCATACCCCCTAGGACAGTGACGAGGAAGAGACAAAAGCTCACAAGTACTGGCGAGGGTGTGGGGAAACACCTGATACAGTGATGGGGGAGAAAATGGCAGGACTGTAAGGAAAGTTTAGCTGTCCTTCGGCGTGATGGCTGGTCTTGTCTGTCACCTTGACTGGATCTGGGATTAACCAAGAATCTTCAGGCCAGCACCAGGTTGGGATGAGTCCATCATTCAGCCTTGCGGACCACACAACTACTGGTATCTCTAGTGTGAGACAGCCCTTATGAACCACCCAGACCACACTGTATAAGCCAATCTAATACATCCTCTTTGCAATATGCACATAATCTCTCTTCACCCTGTTCCTCCAGAGAACACTAACTGGATCTCTAGTAGTGTAGAAGAAAACAGGTATTGAAGCAAACACAACCGTGTTGGACCAAACTTCTTCACAGCAGGTGAAAGGAGAAACAGCCTGTATTGGGAACAGATGAAGCAACACCCAAAGGCGTCTGTTTATACAACACTGTCTCCAGCCTTGAGAGGGAACGATGTCTCAGCAGTTGCCGTGTGGACGGAACCTGAAAGCATGAGACGTGGACAATTGCAGGCACAGGAGGGCGAGCGCCGATCTGAAATGTCCCTACAAAGTACACCCACAGACAGGAAACAGAGCCATGGCTGCAGACAGAAGAGCTGGGGAGAAACTTCTGAAGGGCCCTTGGGGTGATACAGGAGTTTGGGGGCAATACAGGAGTTTTGGGGTGATACAGGAGTTTGGGGGCGATACAGGAGTTTTGGGGTGATACAGGAGTTTCAAAGCAGAGGGGGTGATGGCTGCATGTGGCTGAGAATACAACCCAGTGCGGCTGTGCTTAGACACCTCAAAGTGGCAAAGATGAGGGGGTTCCTGACGTGTAAGTTTTATCGAAATTTTAAAAGGAACCTAAAAGTAAAGGCCTGGAAGCTGTGGACTCAACCAGAGACACATCTGCCAACACAACGTTTACATTTCTGCAGAACTATAGCAGCACTTGAAACTGGCCATATTTCACTGCAAAAACTCCAATTTCAGTCTCTAGTAGCCTAAGAAGCGTGGGCATGAGGACCAGCGCGCATCTTTAGAAGTGAGCGTCTGGCTCACCACCAGGGCTGCAGCTGTGGCGGCTGTAAAAGGGAATGGCCTCAGCAGGAAATCAGCAACACTTGACAATTGCAGATCAGCCATCAAATTAAACTACTCCCAGTCCCAAGGCCAGGTGCCTGGTTCTTAAGTGAGAATCCTAAAACGATGTCAGCTCAAGCTGTTTAAATCCAAGCTCCATCCACTATGAGCTGAGAGTCCATGAGACCAGACTTCAGCATCCAACCTTTCTTTCAAAAACAAAACCCTGTGCTTTTCCACTTCAGACCCGTGCCTGACCTGCTCTCCCGGGTCACAAGAAAGCCGCTGAAAAAACAGCAAATGAGCCAGGAGGTGAAGAAACTCAAGGCAAGCATCGCCTTTCCAGCCGCTGCCACTCTCAGAGAAGCCTGTGGTTCCAGGCACTGTCACCAAGTTACAGCTTTCCCGACA
The DNA here is from genome assembly GCF_037038515.1 of Microtus pennsylvanicus. Taxonomy (NCBI): domain Eukaryota; kingdom Metazoa; phylum Chordata; class Mammalia; order Rodentia; family Cricetidae; genus Microtus; species Microtus pennsylvanicus. Next base: position 4,064,032 of record NC_134580.1, read on the forward strand.
GGATCATCTATGTAAAACAAAACCAAGCACACACAAAGGGCCCACAGTGCGAGGGAGAGGACAGTCCCCTCAGGGCTATCACACAGATCTTGGAGGACTGGGTTTCCTCAGGAGTCTGAACTGGGCTCACGTTACCAACCTGTTCCACCGTCTCTGGATTCCTATGCGACCAAAACAAAGGCTGCAGCCTGAATTCTATGGCCTGGCCAGGCTCTCAGAACAAAAGTGAGGTCCCTCCTACCCTGTGCCCTGGCATTTTTACTGTCCACACAGGAAAGGGATGAGAAGACAAACTACACACAGTGACAAGGTCACTCTGGCCTAGGGTTTCTCTTCGTCTTTGGATGGTAACTTCAAGTCACAAGACAAAAAGGAGTCACACCAAGAGCATTTGTATGTCATGACCCAAAGTGCGAATGCCTTGACAAGGCAAGAAAGGCCACCGACCGCTGTGTGTCCAAAGGAGACCAAGTTAGTGCCAAAGCGCCCGCGGACGGGACAGGCTGCCCACCCAGAGTCCAGGATCGGCTCCTACACACAGGAGCGGTGACCACCTCTGCGAAGCACGGAAGCAGCAAGCAGTTGCAGGCCTCCCAACCTGTGAAATAGATGCGCTCGCCAATACGCACAGTACATGTTTTTAACATTACGTTTACTGTGCTCACACACGCTCACACACAGGCCACAGCACACGTGAGGAGCCCTGAAGACAACTTGTAAGCTTCTGCCACCACATCAGGACTCGAACCCAGATCAGGCTTGGGGGCAAGTGTCTCTACCCACCCAACCATCTTACTGGCCCCCTGCGTTTTCCAATTCATCAATGCATGACCAAAAGGCTTTACGTGGGCTGGAGAGGTGGCCTAACTGCTAAAAGCTCTGGCTCTTCCAGAGGTCCTGAGTTTAGTTTCCAGCGATCACATGGCGGCTCACAGACATCTAAAATGGGATCTGATGCCCTCTTCTGGCAATCAAGTATGTAGGCATAAAATACATAATTAAATAAATCCTCAAAAAAAAAAGAAAAAGAAATTTTCAGCAGATAGCTGAAATCAAAAGGTTTTTAAAATGTTTTTCACATTTAAAATACAGATTAAAAATCTCATGAATAAAAACTCTGAACATACTGAATCTTGTAAGTTTGGAATTGAACACTGAAGTAAATAAAAGATTCAAAGCCAGGGGCCCAGCTATGAGAGGCCCTGAATTCTAGGCCATCCTTAAAGTTTCTTGTTTGTTCCTCCTGCATTTTCTGTCTCTTTATGGTTTCCAGTTTCATCTGCTCAGGATTCTTTCTTCCTTGAAAGAGCAGTGCACGGGCCTTGAAGTCGCAGAAAGGGCAGGAGCCACAGTTCCTAAGGCGAGTGGGATGAGGTGTGTGGGATCCAGGCAGAAGCCCTGCAGCACAGGAGAAAGAGCCAGGGGGCAAGCACACCCAAAGAGGTCCCTAGGCTGGGTCAGAGCCAGATTCTCAGTGTCTTATTCCCCTTCTTGTCTGAAATGGACAGCCAGAGCAGGGCAACTGCCCGAGGACTGGGCCCAAGTTCCTGAATAAAGAGATGTTCAGTATGCCAAAAGGAGAGGGGACACTGTGGACACCAAGGACGAGTGATACCCAGGAGAAGGTCATCGCCACAAGGAGACTGGTCCCAGGGAAAGAGTACCTCCAAGGACAGGTGATAACCCTGCTGCTCTCTGTGCCTTGTTCCCAGCACAGTGGCTAGGTCCCATCTCTACTGCCATCCCAGAGCCTTTGGGACAAGGCAGGACACAGCACCAACACAGGGATTATAAGCCACCCAGACAGACGTTGAAGGGTGACCAAACCCTACTGGGCATGCACGTGCACACACACACACACACACACACACACACACCATGCCTATGCAGAGGCCTAGTGCTTTACCTCCTATTACAGCCCCAGAAGTGCTGCATTCGGCACATGTACCAAGCAGGCACGGCACAAGAGAGAATTCAAGAGGTGTGAACAAGATGCTTGCTGCCTGCTGCGGCAGGCTCCCCTGCCAGGAACTAAAGAACTACAGACGTAGTCTGGAACACTCACAGCAAGCCAGGCACCATCTGCTGTCCCATCACACTGGCCAGAAGAAGGCATTTGAGAGCCAGGGTGTAGCTCAGTCTGGACCATCAGTGGATATGGCCCGAGTGACAGAGTGGACAGAGATCCCAAGAGAGGGAGCATACGGACCAGGGTAAGTCCTGAGCAGAGCGCTGCCAGCTCAGAAGCAGGGCCTTGTGCACACATTTAATTTCAGAGGTGGGTCCAGGAAGCACAGGAGGAGCTGGAAGTGAGGCCACCTTCCCTGACCTGAAGCCTCTTGCAGTCCTGTGACAGACTGTGATTATCCCCCCTGATCCCCATCCACAAATGGATGGAGTAATTTATGTGGGCATCAACCTTGGCAGTTCCGGTAAGCTGTGGACCCTAACTAGCGCCAGTCAGGGCCCTTAGGCAGGATGCAGCTCCATTGCTGGGTCTCAGACAGAAGGGGTCTGAACCACAGGCCTGGCAGGAGTCAGAGTGGGTTGAATACTGAGCTTGAGAGAAAGTTAAGGACAGTACTTGGGCTCCAGTTTACACCGTTTTAGGAAAAATGGACCCTGGGGGTAAGTGGCTATTGCAAACACGCTCCCTGCCTCTTCAGTGGGGCTGCTTTATAAATCGTAGCCCATGTTCAGGGTTATTAACGATGCTATCTTCCTGTCTTCTTTACAAATAGGTGTTGGGCAAATAGCTGTTTTCCTGTGTTGGTGAATGATGAGGACCAGACGTCACCACTGAGATGGCCGGCTGCCATGCTCTGCGGAGCCTTTGCATAAAGATAGCATCTAATATGCATCTGTGCCTGGATTCGCTGAAATCACATGGAGACTGAATTCATTTTACTCCGATGCCATGGGAACAATCACCAAAGAGGATCCTGTGAAGGCAGCATATATCATATACCCTTCTTAAACGCCATCTCCAACACATGACGACAGCAACGCCACTCAGTCACCGAGATTAAAAATTAGTCAGACGTGGAAAATGGAAACAGGGCTTCAGAAGGAGGAGGGATGGTTGCGCTGAATGATGCCCCTCTTTGGCGTAGTAAAGAAATGATATATATTTCCTGATGACAGCTATTTTCCAGGGCAGCCATGTCTAGGTGGTCTCACCGTCAGCTGATTGGCTAGATAGGCATCAATAATATGTTACACCTTGTGTCCGAAAAACAAAGTCGGGCAAATACACAACAATGACGTCAGAGTCACCTCCATCCAGGTCGAGTCCAGATTAGGCTACAAGTGAGAAAGTGCCCTTGGAACTGGGATTTGGGGGACTGAATCTGGGCCCTTGTCTGCAGAAGGTAAAGGTTCTCCCACCGAGCTACAGCTTCAGTCCCAGTAATATTCCTCCCAGGTGTCACTGACTCCAAAAGACACGGCTGTGTGTGTGTGTGTGTACATGCCTGTGTGTGTGCCTGTATATGTATACATGCCTGTGTGTGAATGTATGAGTACATGATGTGTGTGAGTATGTGGGAGGACATGTGTGTGTGTGTGTGTGTGTGCTTGCATGTGTGTGTACATGGTGAGTATGCATGTGGGGATGTGCCTGAGTCTGTGGTTTATGTGTGCATGTATGTGTGTGGGGGTGGATGGATGGGATGTGTGTGCACATGTGTGTGATGCATGTGGAGGTGGTTGGTGGGTGGATGGAATGTATGTACATGTATGTGTGGGGGGTGTGTGGAGGTGGGTGGGTGGGATGTGTGTGCACATGTGTGTGGGGGTGTGTAGAGGAAGGTGGGTGGGTGGGATGTGTGTGCATGTATGTGTGTGCAGTATATGGAAGAGGGTGGATGGGTGGGTGCTGTCAGAGGCTGCTTGTTTGTTTCCCAGCCTCCCAGACTCCCAAAATAATCACACAGAAATCTGTATTAATTGCAATACTGTTTGGCCAATAGCTTATAGCATATTTCTGGCTAACTCTTATATCTTAAATTAATCCATTTTTATTAATTTGTGTATTGTCACATGGCTGTGGCTTACCCACAATGTTCCCGTGGACTCTGGGGGAGGTGTCTTTCTCCTGCAGGCGACTACATGGCTGACTCCGTCTACTCTCTCTATATATCTCTCTTCCAGCCTGGCCATATTCTGTTAAGCTATTGGCCGAAAGCAGCTTCTTTATTAACCAGTAAAAGCAACACATACACAGAAGGCAGTTGTTCAATTCCTAGGAACTGGAACCCTATTTCAGGTGAAACAAAGCACGAGATGGGTTGAACGGATAGGGCAGGAAGGATAGAAAGGAAGGCTGAGACCATATGTAGCTAATATTGCAGTGAATTTATGGGGTCATGACCTGTTGCAGCAATGGAATACCCAGGTTAACATTCTTGCAGTCCCAGTGACAGCCACTCCTCTAAGTACCCTGGACTAAATCCTCCATCTTGTGACCACACCATTAAATCCATGGCCACTTCATATTGTCAGCGAGCCTCTACGTTACGTAGGCAGGCTCATGGGATCTTCGGGTGACAGAAGGTTGTGGAAGGCTTCATCTAATTAAGTGTGCTTCAGGCTAACTACTATGCCCCATGTCCAGCAAATGCCAATTCCCAACACAATACCAGTGCCCCAGGCCTTAACAAGGCACACCTTTAATCCCAGCACTCGGGAAGCAGAGGCAGGGGGATCTCTGTGAGTTCAAGGCCAGCCTGATCTACAGAGCGAGTTCCAGGATAGGCTCCAAAGCTACACAGAGAAACCCTGTCTCGAAAAACCAAACAAAAACAAACAAAGCAAAAAACAAGGCTCAGTCTTAAAGGTGAAAAGTGCCCATAAAAGCCTCTCTGCTCGAGGCTGAAGGACAATCATCTGAGAGTCACCCGGCCCCATTATCCTTTTCCTGTTCTGTCCCCAGAAGACCTCAAGCAAACCACCTTTTTGCTCTGAGAACTTCCCTCCCTACTTCCTTCTGGAGACATGTGGGCCTTGGGAGAGGCTGTGCGCTGCACACCAAGCCCTCTCTGAGTCCCCCCATTCCCCCCCCCCCGATGCAGTGACTCTAGGAAGGGGCTTCCAGGAGCTCACTGCAGTGCCCAGTGCAACCTAGTGCTCTCAGGGGTGCCATTTGGTTTCCTAAAGTGACTTAACTTGCCTTCAAGTGGGAATCAACATCCATGAGTTTCCCAGAGCTCCTGACAGCCCTGCACTGGCCCGTGATGTGGCGGCGATTGATGACCCGTCTCACCGGGAAGCCAGGTACATCTTTTACTAAAGGTGGCTTCCGAATGACAAATGGCTTTCTCACAAACACGAAACTGTTGATTGTATTTACAAACAGTTCATTTTTCACAAGCCGCTGGTCCTGCCCCTCACGCTTGGGACCCCTCCGCATGATGCATGGGTGGCTATTACCAGCATTGATTAAGGCTTCCTGTCCTCCCGCAGTTCCTGTCCCTCCATCCATCACAGACAGGCGCTCACACACGCTGTGCATGGTGGCCCCCTACCCCTGGACTTGGCGGTGTCTGTTCCTCAGCTGTGTTGTCCTGTGCGCCCCCGGATAAGGCGCATGCCACAGCTCTGACATCTTGACGCCTACAGCAATGGACAAACAAACCACACTAATTAAGCCCTTTAGCTTCATCCAATCTTGGGCCTTCAAAGGCTCCCGCCTCTGTTCCTCAGCCTGGAAAAATGTGAGTGTAAATAAAGTGTCAGCATGACACGCAATTGAGCCAGGGATCCTGACGTCAGTGTCACTGCTGAAGCAAGTCGCCCAGCATTTAGTGTCCGCTTTGGCCTTCCAGCCCTGTGACCTGCAATAATTGGGAGGAACAGAGGTTGATTTTGGCTCTCGATTCCAAAGGTCTCACTCTGTGGTCAGCTAGCCTGTTGCTTTGGGGATCTGTAGGGGGCAGGGCATGGAGAGAGTACCAGTGGATAAAACTACTCCCCTGACTGCTGGGGAGCAAAGCTGAGTCTCATCTGAGGGTACACTCCCAGTGACCTCCCCCAGCTAGGCCACGTCTTCCCCCAGGTCTTCACATATAATCCTTGGCAGACATCGCATGCCCAAAGTAGAGCAGGACTGGTCCAGGGGACCCAGAGCCAAATTCCTCAGCATCCACTGAGGAAGGGGTAATCACCAAAGTGGCCCAATCTGGGCCGGGCTAGAGTATTTAGATTCAGCTGCTTTCTTCACACTGTTCTCTCTAGTTCTTTTTGGGGTTGCACGTGTGGGTCAGTGGTGGTATCCCTAAGGCTGACCCATTCTAGGAGCTAGGCTGGTACTCATGGAAGGAGCCAGAAGCGGCCAGATGCCGCTAGGCATCTCCAGTCCCTTAGTATGGGAGCCTCTGATCACTGGGTAAATCAGCAATTTCTAGGCTTTGAAGTTCTCATATCATGGCAGCTCAGAAAAGAGTCACTTTCTGCCTAAGTCAGAATCCAGTATTCCCAATGACATCAAAGCTCACCAGGGACTGAGAGTGTAGCTCAACAGTGGGGTGTTTGCCTAGCATACACACAGCCATGGGTTTCATTCCCAGCACCACATACACACGCACACACACACACACATGCACACACACACACACACATGCATACACACACGCACACTTGTGCACATACACACACACTCACATACATGCGCACACACACATGCATGCATACACACACATACGCACATACACACGCACACACACACACACTACAGCCCACTTGCTACCTCCTGACTGCAGGACACTCCTACACAAACCCTTTTCTCGACTACTGCCCTGCACTTGCCTTTTACAGTGAGCTCATCTGCCCACTCGTTCTCAACCTCCTCTCATTTCCCCCTCTCTTTTACCTTAAAAAAATAAGCCATTCTTGTCGTGACCATCCTAAGGATGCAGAGTACTTAAACAAAGTCGGTGCCCTCCTGCCTGCCCTGAGGACCATGAGGTGACAGGGGTCACCTTGCCTCGTAAGCAGGGGTGGCAATTTTCCTTGTTATAAATATCAACACCGGCTCTCTCCTCTCTGTCTTGGTTTGTTTGTTTTACATAAATCTATGACCTGTACTTCCTCCTAGCTCACTGCCTGCAGCTAATGTGTGTGTGTGTGTGTGTGTGTGTGTGTGTGTGTTTGCACCTCACATGTAAAAGTCAAAGACTATCCACCACCAGGAGTTTGTTCTCACTTCCTACCTTTATGTGGATTCTAGAGTTCAAATGCAGGTTGTCATGCTAAGCCCAGGGACCATGTTGTATGTTGTACCCAAAACATGACCCAGCTAGCATTCTGATAGTTATAAAAAGATAAAACAGAGCATGTTTGGTGCATGCCTTTAATTCTGGCACTCTGGAGGCAGAGACAAGTAGTTCTCTGATCTAACAGAGAGAGTTCCAGGCTAGCCAACACTATGTAGTGAGATATTGTTTAAAAGAAAAAAGAAAGGTCTGAAGAAGGTTCAAAACCTCTGCTGGTGTGTTGAGCTGTATTAAGAATACCAGCATTGCAGGGCTGGAGAGATGACTCAGTGGTTAAGAGTACTGGTTATTCTTCCAGAGGTCCTGAGTTCAATTCCCAGCAACCGCATGGTAGTTCACAACCATCTATAGTGGGATCTGGTGCCCTCTTCTGGTGTAGAGGTGAACATGCAGATAGAGCACTCATACATTAAAAAACAAACTTAAAAAGAGGAATATCAACATTGCATCCATATTTGTGGGGTTTGGGGATCTTTTTCTTTTTGACATTATATCTGTTCTTAGCTGCTAAAACCCAGGCCACTAACACAGTGTGCACAGTTCCTAATTCTCCGAGTTTCACACCCCACACTGTCCAGTAGGGACCCAGGCTCCTGATTTCCCACCCACCCTCATAAACGCAGAATGTTCTCGGGCTTCCAAGTGTTTGGTGACATTCTGGATTAGAGAAGGCTCCTGTTGTCTGGCTGCCTCTCCTGACACCTGGTGTGGGAGAGTGTTTACGTGTATGGGGACTGTATTCTCTTTGTGACGGCTCAGCTCGGCACTTAAAAGTCTGTACAGTTCTGGCAGAGGACCCAAGTTTGGTTCCCAGCACCTCAATCAGGCCACCCACAACCACCTTTAACTCCAGTTCCAGAGGACAGGACACGCTGGCCTCCGCAAGCACCTGACTGAAGTGCCTGGGCTCGCACGTACGTTCACGCACACACGATTAGAAAATAAAGTGAATCCTTAATCCACCTTCGAGGAGAGTTGGTATTTTCATATTATTATATATGTTCAAGGTACATGGTATATCTAACCATTAATGTCTGGTTTTAAGCTACCCAGTGAAAGTATACTTACTCACAGATGTATTTTTTATTTGGTATCTTCCTAGACAATTATAATTATTTCAGAATTTTGATTAAACATCCCTCTATCCCCATGTCTTTTTTATTAGTAGTATATTATTATTTAAGCAATTGTACTTTGCATCATATCAGTCTCTCCAGACTTCAGTAAGGAGCGCCACTGGTGGGGAGGCTAAACCAACAGGAACTTTCCCCCACTACTCAGGGGATTGGAAAGTACCAGCCAATCAGCGTCTGCTGAGGAATCCTACCCTTTGCAGATTCAGCCTTTGGGGTGTGGCCTCCCTTGAGCTTATGGGGAGCTATCAGTTCTCTTAGAACTAACTGCTGCAGCTCCTCGAGACCTCATTACCCCCAAAGGCCCCATCTCCGCGGCATCCCACGGGGGGAGGAGAGACTGGCTTCAGCATGTTAATCTGGGCTGGACACAGATGTTCCATCCATGATCTGGTTAGCTGAAAGCTGGCTGCCCTATCCAGCTCTCCAATTAGCTATAATTGGTTTTTTGGTTGGACTTCTTAGTATTTTCAGATTAAGCAGTCCAGTGACCTGATAATAAATATAGTTTGCTTCCTCCCAGTGTTAGTACCTTGGCTGGGAGCTACAAAGTGTTCAGACCCCCATCCCTACCCCTTATCCTAGAGCCCTAGTGTGGACATAACAGTGTTCAATCATCTGTGTTCCGTCCGCCATCTTTATCAAGCTTAGCTGACTTATCTCGTTCAAGATGATGTGGGGGGAGCTGCTCCCCGCCCTAGGACACTGGAAGAGGAGCAAGCCCAGTGTGGACTTCCTAGAGGCCCATCCTCCCTACCGCTCTCATGATGCTTCAGGACATTGCACAGCTCTTGCAGTGGGGCTGGCCATGGTAGTGTCCAGGACAGAAAACATGATCACCTTCTACAGGATTCGCTAAGTCAGAGACGCCTGGCTCAGGAGCCCTGAGAGCCTCCTAGAAAACTGAGTTTCTATTGCATCAACAGCCAATTTCGCATGGCAGCCTGAGTGGACCCACTAATAGAAAGTTCAATTGCTTACAAAGGAATGGATACTGCAGGGTTCTTCATCCACAGCTTTGACAGACGATTAGAACGAAAAGGATACGGTGCTCTCCTCTGGCCTCAGGAGCTCATCAGCACAGCTGCCCTCTATCTGGCCTCCCACCTTCCCCACAGACCATGAGCTCTTCACTGGTATTAAAAGGAAGAAATCGCATGCCACCTACAATGCAAACACATTGCATATAAACTGCGGTATACAACGGAAAGACATCCTGTAGTCTAAATGAGCTAACTGAGTTAAAAGGAGATAGGACGCACTGAGTGGCTCCTGGTGTCTCTGCCCAGAGTGGGAGTAACCCGAGGGCAAACATGGAACGCTGGGAAGGGAATGTCCCCACTCCGGACCAGCTCTCAAGTGCGTCAGCACCTTCCCTGGTTTGACACCTCAGATGCTGATCTTCATTTCCTCAGGAACGGGGGAGTGGGGAAAATGTCGAGGCTACATTCTCTATCTGAAAATGGCTTGATTCTACTGTCCAGACTGGTTGGTTTGTTGTTGTTGTATATTTCATTTTGGTTTGTTTGGTTTTTTTTAGACTTGTAGATTCCAGGCTGACCTCAAACTCACCATGTAACTGGAGAAAGGCCTTGAACCTCTGGTCCTCCTGCTTCTAGCTCCTATATACCGTGGTTCATCGTGTTCTATGAAGCGCCTTGAACTGAACCTAGGACTTTGTGCATAGTAGGCAAGTATTCTACCTGCTGAGCTCTACTTCCCTGCCCCCTCCAACCTGATTTTTGACTGAGTCTGAGGTTCTCATTTGAAAAGCCCGAGAGGTCTTAATACCCTCAGCAACTGGGAACCATCCTCGTCTCCTAACAAATGTGCCCTGCAGGACCACTGGGACTGCAGCAGGATATCCCTATATTTCTGAAGCTACTGTGGATCCCTGCAGTCGGCTAAGCACGCTGCAGAGAGGGAATTTTCCCTAAGCTTGTGAAAAGAACAATCTTGCTGAGAGAGAAAGGAATAGTTAAGAGTCAATATGGGAGGGTTGGAGAGATGGTTCAGTGGTTAAGAATGTGCACTGCTCTTATGCTGGACCAAAGGCTAGGATTCCAGTCCCGACATCTGGCAGCTCACAACTACTTGTATGTCTTGTCCCAGGGGACCTAGTATACTTCTGGACTCTGTAGGCACTGTACTCATATGCAGACACACACACATGAATTAAAAAAAATAAATCTTAGGAAAAAATTATTACTTAGTCGCATGTTTTGCTGGATGTAGGTTATGCATGCAGGATTCTGAAGCGAAGCCACCAAGAAGTCTGAGTTCCTGGTTGCCTATACAAGGTGTGCTTGGAGAAGACAGCACGTGGCTCACTGTGAAGTCTGAGGTGCTGGTCACACTCAGGCAGGATGGCAAGAGCCCCAGTGATGGAGGAAGCTGATGCAGGAAAAGGAGTGCCAGGGGCTCAGAAAGTCCATTAGAGAAGGTTAGGAAGTTTGGAGGGGTTGGTAGGGGCCCATAAGAGATATATTTCTGGGGGTGCCCACTGTAGATGCTCGGGGACATCCAAGAGCTTAGCTGAGAGGATTTAGAGCTAGGGATAAGAGTCCAGTGTGTGTTTTGGTGGTGGTTGGGGGGGGGGGGCTTGGGGGAATGGAGATTGAGCCGACTCCGTAAGGACAAGCAGTGACCAGGGTGGAGGAGGCTGACCTTTGGAACGGCTTGACAAAGGGCAGGCCACTAACTTCTAGGATGTGTTCTCTGTTCATTCCCTGTGAGCCAGACCACATGGAATCTGAGAAGTGCTTGCTCGGGTTCTGGAAAAAGTCCAGTTCTCAAAACAGAAGGCCCAGGAGGCAAGCAGGTTCTGGAACAACAAGCAGGTCGATGAGGATGCGTGCTCTGGAAGCGAATGCATAACCAGGGTTCTGGAGGCGGTTCTGAAAGCAAGGGGACCGCAGCGCTGCTCTACTCCGTCCGCGGTGCAGGGAAGAAAGCCGGCATTGTTCAAGAATCAGCACAAGCACTTGTCTCTAACAAACCGTTTAAAAACCCCATTGTAAACATTTTTAGAGCAGTCCTGGAGGGTCCCGTTGCCGGGGTGACGAGATAAAGTACTGAAGTCCCAGCAGGGGCCGCAGCCGCGCCCGCTAGCCGCCCCCAGCTCTGCAAGTCTTTTCCTAACTTTCCCGCAAGCCCAGCAGCCAGTGTGGCGCATGCGTACTGTGTTCGGCCAGCGGCCCTGGTTGCTAGGGGTTACCAGATCCCTTACCAGGAGCCTGCCTCTCTCTCACTCTGGTTAGTTGTAGTTGCTGTCGATCGGAGCAGCAGTCAAGTCTGATTGGACGGAGCCAAGTTTTGCTGGCGGGGCCCGCGCCCTGCCTCGCCGGTCAGTCGCACTCTCCAGGACCGGACAGTTCGGGCAGCGCGGGTGTTCCTCCCAGGAGTGCGAGGGACTTGCTGCTCACGGCCTCTGGGGGTCAGCGTCCAGGCAGGCGACGATGATCCTCGAGGAGAGGCCAGATGACCCGGGCGCCAGGGAGGACAGCGACCGGCTGCAGGAGGACAGCAGCAACCCTAAGGTGGGGGCTGAGGAGGGGTGTGGATCCCCAGCCTCTTGTCCCGTGCTGTGTGGCGCGGCCTTTGCGGCCTTTCCTTCCTGGGACTATTGAAACTAAGACCCCAAGGAGAGGCCAGAGCCTGTGTTCCAGCTCGGTGGGAATGTCAGTGGCGCAGCCAAGGACTGGGTGATCTACCTGAAGCGAGGAATCCCCTTGGTTCTCAGAACCAAAAAAGTTAGTTCTGATCGATGACAGCCCCCACTCCCTCACCTCCACTACCGAGCAGGTGTTTTCTCTGACACCCGTGTAGCCTCCTTTCCTTAACAGTGCCTCTGCATGCACGCGTGAGGAAGTGGGTGACCATTAGATGTTAGTTTGTAGCAGCGGGCGAAACCTTTTGTCCTCTTGCCACTTTCCAGAACACACACCTGCTCCCAAACCCCTGTCTCTGGGGATGAGGGTACCTGGGCTTCCAGGAATCCCGGGGTAAAGAGGGGTAGAATGGAGACCTGTTCATTCTTTGTCTAGGGGGTGTTAGGCTGATCTCACTCTGTGGCCCCAGTCTAGGTGTTTCCTAGGGATCCGTGAGTGTTTAAGTTTCTTAGTGTTTGTGCACGTTCTGTGATACTCCTACTCAACCCCCCCACCCCAGGGGGCTGCTGCTAAGCAGAGGCTCCAGTCACTACTCCCAGGTGTCTGCCATGGCACTTTGCCCTTCCTCTTTCCTGGTGTCAGACTGCACATTGCTCCTGGCTCATTCTATCCATCTTTTGTGTGTATGTGGCTCAGGTCTCCTAGCGGATGGGGGAGGGGAGGGAGGAGAGAGAGGGCACCCAGTCTTGGACAGATCTCTCAAGGGCTCCCTCCTGCCTGGCATGCCTCATGCCACAGTGACTAGCTGGCACTAGAGAGATGGGGGAGGATGAGGGGAGAAAGAGGAAGGGAGGGAGGGAGGAAAAGAGAGACAGCTTACACCATGTACTCCACGAAAAAATTCTTCTTCACAGGCTGGCCATGTCTTGTGGGTGCCCTTTGGAGGGAGTGCTTGTTGCATTGGGCAGCTTTCCTGTCAAGAGTGTGGGACTCTCCCAAAGAGCCGACTCAGTGGGGGAGCCTGGAAAGGCTTGGGACTACCCTAGTCCTTCTTTCTATTCCCAGGCCTGTATGGGAATAACTGTCCCCTCTCTTCTGCTAATCCTGGGGGGCAGGCCAGTTCAGGCCACTGGGTGGGAGGTTTTGTTTCTCCGTTCTCATCTCTTTCCTCTCTGGACATGGTCAGACCCTGTCCTGGTTGGACCATTGTTATTGGGGTGTCAAAGGTGATGGCAAGCTCTCCCAGAGTTAGACAGGAATTGCCACCATGGGTAGCTTTTGTTTCCAGAGGGTGGGGAGATTGCACCAGGAGAGAGATGGCACCCAGTATGGAAAACTGGGTGTAGGTCATCAGCTTCTAGAATCCATCCAGCCCTATAGATTTGTCTCTGGCTTGCTTATCTTGTCCTTCTGCCAACACAGGTTAGCAGGTTGGCTTGGCCTTCTTGAATGAACCAAATTAAGAAGGCCGAGAACAGGCCCAGGGCCTAGAGAGCTCAGAGTGGCTGGCTGGTGCAACTCCCCATCGGGGTGGGGAGGGGATGGGGCCGTGGGTCATCACTGGGCTAAGGCCTACTGCCCAGCATGTTTGCAGTTCTAGCTGCTCACCAGAACCTAGGACTCCAGAGCCTTTGTAGTAGGATCTCGGAAAGATGTTTGTCTTTTACTTAGTGGCTTGGAAGAGAGGAGACTATCATGGCCCCAGTGTCCATTCTGCACATATAGGGATGGGTCCTGAGGAGGCAGTACGTTGTGGGTCCAGCACTAGACCTCCTCTGCCCCTATGCTGTCTTGTGCCAGCTATCCAGAGAGTGAGTCACCTCTCTGTGGTCACCCAAGGATGACTTAATGGCCGGCTTCTTTCAGAGTGAGCCCACATGCCACTTCTGTGGGTGCTCTTCAGTGACATGAGCCTCTCTTGGAAAGCTGGCTCCTTGGGAAGGTTGGGACCACAATCAAGGTGATTGCCTTCCAGGAACTCCATCCATGCCAAGGTGTAAGCCTTGCTTAAACCCTTGCAAGGTGCTGAGACGACTCTTACATGACAGGAGGCCACGCTTTAAATGCATGATGAGTATTGGCAGTGTCAGGGTTAACGCTCACACACACACACACACACACACACACACACACACACACACACACCACTGTGTCGTTTGGACTGGAGCCTTCCGGTCCCTGTGACCACTAGTGCACATATTTCTTTGCCTTCTACAAAATCTTTGCCACCGAGTCTTAGGCTGATGGGTTAACCCAGGCAGGGTAAGAACCTTGCAGGGCTTGGAGGACTTAAAGCTGTATACAACACCACTCATCCCCACTCCTTGACAGTCTCTGGGAGGAAGCTTCTAGGCCATGGCTGCTGAGCCTGTGGCTGGAAAGAGGGGATGTCACCGATAACTCAAGCCACCTGTCTCACATTACACAGGAGGAGCTTTCCTCCCTCTGGGGCTGGCAAAGACACACTGGAACCCAATGCCTAGCTGTCTGTGTCACAGACCAGTCCCCTCTGCCTGAGCAGCACAGGCTCATGACTGTCTGGTGGCCATGTTCTTAGTGCTGTGGGAATGGACACTACTTGGAAAACCCTGTGGGCAGAGCGCAGGCCAGGTCCCTCTAAAAGGGACCTGTCAGCCGGGCAGTGGTGGCGCACGCCTTTAATCCCAGCACTCGGGAGGCAGAGGCAGGCGGATCTCTGTGAGTTCGAGACCAGCCTGGTCTACAAGAGCTAGTTCCAGGACAGGCTCCAAAACCACAGAGAAACCCTGTCTCGAAAAACAAAAAAAAAAAAATAAATAAAATAAAAGGGACCTGTCCTGGGCTTTGGTAGTAGCTCCCTGGAAAGATGGCCAGACCTCCAAGGCATATTGTACCAGCCGTATAGATGAGCTGGTGAGTCCTCAGGGCATGTAAGGTTGGTTCCAGCAGGGACGAGCAGAAAGGGCCTCCTGATGGAGATTACAACATATTTTAATTTTTAAGAGGTTTTATTTTTAATTATGTGTGTGCATGTCTGTGTATGGTTATTTGCATATGAATGCAGGTGTTCTCAGAGGTCAGAGGTGTTGGAATCCCCCAGAGGTAGAATTACAGACAGTTGTGACATGGGTGCTAGCTAGGAACCAAACTTGGGTTCTCTACAAGAATAGTATGGGCACTTAACCAATGAGCCATCTCTTCATAAAACTATGTCCAGAGCCCCATCACACCATATTTTAAACTGTGGGACCATGGATAACCCGGTGTTAGGAAAGGGGTTATATGGGGGAAGCCAATTAGATGTTGGGGATGAGGCTCAGTCTATGGCATCCGTGAAGCATTGTGGGGAAGCATCTCACCCATGTTCCCAGCCAGGCCTGCCCAGCCCCTCCCTGTGATACCAGCTGAGGATCCAGCCCACAGTGACCACTTCCTTTCCTAGGGACAGGCTCAGGTCCCCTGATCTTGGCAGAGGCTATGCTGATGGGGGTTCTGTGGTCATCACCACCGTCATCCTCCCTGCAGGGCTATGACTCCTTGATGCAGAACCAGCCTGGCCAGCTGCAGAGCCACAGGGCTCGGCTCCACCAGCAGATCAGCAAGGAGCTGCGAATGCGGACAGGTGCCGAGAACCTCTACAGGTGAGCACCTGCTACTGCAGGGCCCTGGATTGGGGACAGATGGGCAGATGAGCGTGACGTGGCTGCCACTTGGGTCCTAGTAGCCTCACTATATACTTTACCATTCAGCCTAGACCCTCACAGACAAACCAGGCCATTGCCACCTCTAGGTCTCCCCACATATGCTTGGTCAGGAACCAAAAGCCTCCTTAGGAGGCCCAACAGGATCTGGTGAGCCTTGGAGAATGCTCAGAAGCTGTGTATGGTAGGCGGCTGAGCACTCCAAGGCTGAGGACCTTGTAAATGATCTTCTGACCCAGCTTCCTCTAAACACAGTAACCACTCTGTACTCTGTAAGGGAGCCCAGGGCTATGACCCCCCCCCCCCAACATCCTCCTCTTCTCTGTCACCAGAGACCTCCTGCTCCCTGTGCTGGGGCCCAGTACAGACACAGGGAGGGTTGGCTTGTGTTGGAATCACAATGGCTTTGGAGAATGAGCTGTGTAAGAGGAGGTATCATAGAAGAGGAAGGGGGGATGGTGGAGAGATGGCTCAGTAGTTAAAAGCACTGACTGCTCTTCCAGAGGCCCCAGGTTGAATTCCCAGCACCCACATGACACCTCACAAATGTCTGTAACTCCAGTTCCAGGGGACCTGACACCCTCACACAGACATATGTGTAGGCAAAATACCAATGCACATAAAATAAAAGATAAATAAATTTTTAAAAAAAGAGGAGGAAGGCACCTCTGAGCCAGCCCTACTTAGCTGTTGCCACCCTGACTCCAGCAGTGGAGTCTAGCCCAGCAGTACCCTGTGGGTGGACTCTGAAGCCTGGGTGGGACAGGAGAACTGTTGGGGGTCTGGGTCATTGGATCTGCCTCAGGCATGGGTCTTCTCCCCTCTCCCAGAGCCACCAGCAACACCTGGGTCCGAGAGACAGTCGCCTTGGAGCTGAGCTATGTCAACTCCAACCTGCAGCTGCTGAAAGAGGAGCTGGCAGAGCTGGGCCGCAGTGCAGATGCAGAGCAGCCAGAAGGGTGTGAGACACCAGGCGGGGCACGCCCACATGTGTGGAGGGTGCGGCGGTGGGCAGGGAGCCTTGGGAGAGGTCTCCAGAGCTCCTATTTCTGCTTTTAGTGAAAGTGTTACTATTCCCATGATCCCCCTGGGCCTGAAGGAAACCAAGGAGTTGGACTGGGCCACACCCCTGAAGGTAAGTGCTGGCCTGTGACCTTTGAAGGACATGATCTTGAGGTGGGCTGGGGTTAGATGCTCCCTAATCTAGTCATCCCATTGAACAGGTGAGGAAGCTGAGGATGGGGAGAGGAAGGGCTGCCCTACCAGGAGCTAGCACTACCTTCCTGCTGCCTGATTCTGATGTCAACCTGGGCTAAGGGTTAGATAAAGGTTAGGATTGGGGCCCTGCCCTAGAATGGCTATGAAGGGCCTCATCATTCTGGGATCCCCAGTATGACCACCACGCAGAGAGTCTCCTGGCTCAAGGACGTCACCATCACCTGTTCTTTGAGAGGCTCCTGAGTGACCTGGAGAGCGTTCAGACCCCAGAACATTCCATGTCTCTTCTTTCCGGGTGTGTTGGGTCCCATGGGAAAAGGACATGACCTTATGACTCAGTGTCTGAGTCTTCAAGGTGGCAGATGAAAGAATGTGTGTAAAATAGCACCCCAAGAATCCTGGTCCAGTTCTGTCTTTGGAACCCAGGACTTGGGAACCAAAGCGTCAGCATCCGCCAGTGTTACAGCCCCCAGGTCCTCAGCCCTTCCCTGGCCCCAACTATACAGACAACCTGCTCTTCCCTGGCCCCTCCCCTCCCCAGAGCAGGCTGCCAGGCATGGCATGCCCCAAGGGCAATACCTGTTCTTCCAACAGGAGCTGATCTCTGAGCACTTTGGAGAGGATGGTACCTCCTATGAGACAGAGATCCAGGAACTAGAGGACCTACGGCAGGTGTGTGGGCTGCTTCCTCTCTTGCTGCTCCGGGGGCAGAAGTGGAAGCCAAGTCATAGGTTGTATCTCAGTGCAGAGGTTCACATGGAGCCCCCACATGCTAGGAAACCTGGGAGATAGGCAAAGCCAGTGTTCATGGAAGGACCTGGTGACTCTACTCTGGCCATGCTCTGTTGGTCTGGGCAGTGGCACTGCCTGTTCCCTCCCCGGGGCCTCCTTGGCCTTTTGTGCCAGGCTGCCCTCAAAGTTCCTGGGGTGTCAAGTATTCCTTGGAGATGATGGCCAGGGAGGTTTGAGGATGGCATCATGAGTAGTGGATCCTGGGACTGGGCCCCACTGAATTCTCCCTTGCAGGCCACGAGGACTCCCAGCAGGGACGAGGTCGGCCTGGATCTGCTTGCTGCCTACTATAGCCAGCTCTGTTTCCTGGATGCCCGTTTCTTTAGCCCTGCCAGGAGTCCAAGGCTGCTCTTCCACTGGTAAGGGCTAGCAACAGAAGTGGAGGCCCTGGGATGGGAGGCCAGGTTGTTATGGGAACTGTACCCATCCTGACACCATACTACAGGTACGACTCGCTCACGGGGGTCCCGGCACAGCAGCGGGCTCTGGCCTTCGAGAAGGGCAGTATACTGTTTAACATTGGGGCACTCCACACGCAGATCGGAGCGCGGCAGGACTGCTCCTGCACCGAGGGCACCAGCCATGCCGCTGAGGCTTTCCAGAGGGCTGCTGGTGAGGGCTGTTGACCATAGTAGGCGGGGTATGGTGCCCATCTCTGGGGCAGGAAATACGGCTGGTGGACATGACCTCCCTGCGTGAAAAACTTAGCACATAAGTCCTCTAGTGGGAAGTTCAGAAGGTAGTCCTGGTGGGCATGGGAGGTCCCTGTCTGTTTGAGCACTCTCTCCATCCTCAGGGGCTTTCAGACTCCTGAGGGAGAACTTCTCCCATGCTCCAAGCCCAGACATGAGCACCGCGGCTCTCTCCATGCTGGAGCAGCTCATGGTTGCTCAGGCACAAGAGTGCATCTTCAAGGGCCTTCTGCTGCGGGCCTCTGACACACCTGATAGCTGTCCAGCTCAGCTGCAGTTGGCTCAGGAAGCTGCCCAGGTAAGGCCAGGGAGCCCTGCCTGGGAACCTCAATGAGATGGCCAAGCCGTGGCCACTCAGAGAGCAGAGCTCAGCGGGACCTGAGCAGCGTTGGTTTGGACCCAAGTCAGGCAGGAATGGGCAACCACAAAGGAGGCACCCGCATCTAGTGCTCTTTCCCTAATGCCAGTGGCTGCCCCAGTGCGTGTGGTCCTGAGAACAGGAACCGAAGCCCTGGATGTCCCTGTCTGGCTTGGCTAGCAGTCTAGGGAGAGGCTGCCAGAATGTGGGGCAGAATAGGTGGAGCCCAGGGTGCGTAGGCAGGGAGCTTAGGCTGTCTACTAGGGGTTGACTGGCCTTGCCCCTTGAGCTCCCTGGGCCCAGAGAAAGGCAGAGGCTCCATTTGGACCAGCATGCCTGTTGGCAGGTGGCAGCTGAATATGGGCTTGTGCACCGGGTCATGGCCCAGCCACCTGTCCGAGACCACCTACCCGCCTCTTGGACCAACCTGGCACATGTCAAGGCTGAGCACTTCAGTGCCCTGGCCCACTACCACACAGCCATGGCCCTCTGCGAAGGCTCCTGTGAGTGCATCACCCCGCATGCCTGTGTGAGCCCACAGAGGCTCTCTGCTCACACTCATGGCCTCTCTGACCCCCAGCAGCCGACAAGGGAGAGCTCCCAGGGCAGGAGCGCATCTTCCAGCCCTCAGCTACCTGTGAGCCCCAAGGCCCCACACTGCCGCAGCATCCGGAAGAGCGCAGGAAGCTTGGTGAGGCATCACAGACAGGGCCCTGGGCCAATCGTGGCAGGGTGCCCCCATAGTCACTCATCAGCTGGCATCCCTGGGTTGGTGGAAGCTGCTGAGAGAGGGGCTCCTGGGAGTGCTGGGCAGCTGGGTACATACTGGGGACAACTCTTCCCTTGCTCTACTGTTTGGCTTGGCAGAACTTTCCTAGTTTGGCTAACACTGTCTGACCCTTTCCCTCTCCTGATGAATGATGAGACAGAGGGTCTGGGAACCAGCTGGGAAGGGCCCTTTGGCAGGGCTCCCGTACATTCATGTGTAGTGTGTGTGTGCCCAGCTTGACAGGGCCAGTTGGTAGGGCACCCATGCACACATGTATGTGGGTCTGTGGGGGGGGGGGGTGGGCGTGACAGTGCTATGCTTGTGCACAGCGAAGGCCCACCTGAAGCGCGCCATCCTGGGCCAGGAGGAGGCGCTGCGGCTTCACACTCTGTGCCGAGTCCTGCGGAAGGTAGACCTGCTACAGGTTGTGGTAACTCAGGCACTGCGGCGATCGCTAGCCAAGTACTCAGAGCTCGAGCGTGAGGATGACTTCTTCGAGGCTGTGGAGGCCCCCGACATCCAGCGTGAGCAGCCAGGGAGGGTCCTTTGGGATGAGGATGTCAGTCAAATAGCCAGGCTGAGCCCCTGCAGCTACTGCTGAGGGACCGTCAGCCAGCCAGGTGTGGTGGCACATGCCTATGGTCCCAGCCCAGCACTAGGGAGACTGAGTCAGGAGGACAGAGTTGAAGGACAGCCTGGGTGGCATAGTGAAAACGTCTTTGGGTGGGTGGGGAGACAGCCTGGGCTGCGGAGTGGAGCCCTGGGAGGATATCAGGCCAGCATCCCATACCATCCCCTTCCCTGCTTTCTTGGTTCTTGCAAGGCAAGAGGGGAGAGGGGCACAGTGCCAGTTGGGGCTTCCAGGTGGATCCCTAGAAGTCTCTCCATACATCATCTGTTTGGGGAACTAGTATAGCCCTGGCTGTCAGTGGGAACACCAGGCTTTGAGGAGCCAGGAAAGTCCCACTTGCAACTGAGGGCCACACACTCCTCTGAACTGAGCCAAGTCCCATCCGTGGAACTCTGGTTCTGGGAGGTTCAAGAGTCTGGGGTTCGGTTCCAATTCTCTTTTCCCTCCTGATCTGTCAGCCAAGACCCACCAAGCACCAGAGGTGAAAATGCCGAGCCTGTCCCAGGTGAAGGTGACTGACCTCTTCCATCGACTGGTGAGCAAGCCCGCTCTCCCTCCCTCTGTCCCCCTTCCCTTTGGCCCTCAACTGTTTCTGTCCTAGGGGATATAGGCTAAGATAGGTTTGCCAGGCAGGTCAGGGCTCTTTGACTGCCACCCAGCCAGGCCTCTACCACTTGTCTCCTTCCAGGGACCCCTGTCTGTGTTCTCAACCAAGAATCGGTGGCAGCTGGTAGGGCCAGTGCGCATGACCCGAGGAGAGGGTGGCTTTGGTTTCACACTGCGGGGAGACTCACCTGTCCTGATCGCTGCTGTTGTTCCTGGGAGTCAGGCTGAGGTAAAGGTCCTCCGGCCCCTGGTGTTGAGATCCCAGACCATCAAAGTCTGCCACCGCCTCACTGATCCGCGTTCTCCATAGTCCGCTGGCCTGAAGGAGGGCGACTACATCGTGTCTGTGAATGGGCGCCCTTGCAAGTGGTGGAAACACGTGGAGGTGGTGGCGCAGCTGAGGGGCATGGGCGAGGACGGCGTGAGCCTGCAGGTCGTGTCCCTGCTGCCCAGCCCTGAGCCACGTAGCACGGTGAATCCTTGGCCTGGGAGAAGATCCCCAAACTCCAGCCCTACCCAGCCCTGGCCTTCCTCTTGATTGTCCAAGAGGCCTCAGAGCGAAGGTGGGAAGGTGGCCTTCAGTGGAGGTGGCTTCCTGGGCAGTGTTCACCTGTGATGGTACCTCCACAGTGTGGCTATCATCCTGCTCCAAATGAAGCCCACAGCCCATATCAGTGGGGGTTTGTCCCCAGACTAGAGGCTTCTAAACCAGTCTATTCCAGAGGTCACATCCTTTCAACAAGGCCATTCCAGGGTTGAATGGCAAGCAGCCTTATATGGCCACTTCAGATGTCCCCAACATGTTCCTAAAATGCCTATCACTCCTAGAGGGCTCTGCCCTCTTCCCAGGGTGGCCACAGATAGGGCAGGCCATAATGGCTGACCACATCTGTCCCTGTAGGGACCCCGACGACCAGCACTGCTGTGGAGTCAGAGAGAGTGTGGCTTCGAGACACCGATGCCTGCCCGTGCCCGCCCCTGGCCCATCCTTGCCTGGAGCCGCAAGAACAAACAAAGCAAGACTGGGAGCCAACCAGACCCCTGCACGAACAGGAACTGTGTCACCTGTCCCTGAGCTGGACACCCTGGACCCCTGCGTGCCCCGGGTGGCTGTGGAGGCCATTTTGCTGTGTCCATCACTCTGTAACCAGCTCCAGCTAGCCAGGTGTACTTAGTGCGTCCTGCCCTCTGCGCTAGGGCACCAACAGGCCGCCCCCCCCCACACTTGCTTAGAACTAGAGATGTTTATTAAAAATGTCGGTCAGATGAGAGGAGTCTGAGCCCAGTGCTGAGACCATGGCCTCTTTACCTGCACCAGGGATGTCCCAGTCACTCCAGTGCTCCCTGAGACCATGGCCTCTTTACCTGCACCAGGGATGTCCCAGTCACTCCAGTGCTCCCTGAGACCATGGCCTCTTTACCTGCACCAGGGATGTCCCAGTCACTCCAGTGCTCCCTGAGACCATGGCCTCTTTACCTGCACCAGGGATGTCCCAGTCACTCCAGTGCTCCCTGAGACCATGGGCACTCTACCCGCACCAGGGATGTCCCAGTCACTCCAGTGCTCCCTGAGACCATGGCCTCTTTACCTGCACCAGGGATGTCCCAGTCACTCCAGTGCTCCCTGAGACCATGGCCTCTTTACCTGCACCAGGGATGCCCCAGTCACTCCAGTGCTCCCACGGCTGCCCTCTGCAGAGGGCAGCAGGGCTGGTGCTGTTCCGCCCAAGCCTCTTGGCCCCTGCCGTGCCCCATCTACTCTGCTGCTGCGTTGGCTCTATCCTCAGGTCCAGTTGCTCTGGGAATGTCCCCTCAGACATGTCTTCCTACCCTGAAGAGCAGGCCTGCTGCAGAGAGGCCCTGCCAATCACCTCTCTGACCTCCCTTCCCTTGCCGGTCTCTCTCCGTATGAGGTCCCAGCGAAGGCATTTTATCTTCAGCCTCCTTATAGTGCCCCAACTTTCAGAGTCCGACCTTTTGTCCAGGAAACAAGTATTCTGGCCACCCAGCTGCCCAGTTCCAGCTGCTCCCATGCAGGCCTGGGCAGGTCTCTTAGAAGAGTGGGCTCAGGACCTGAACTCCAAAGGGACAGGATGGGGGCACCATGTGGGAAGCAACCCTAAACTGTGTACGGCAAAACCATGGAGATGCTCTTCCTCAAAGGCCGTGGAAGGTTCAGGATAGGAACAGAAAGACTGCCCAAGGTGCATGAAACCCTGGGCTTAATCCCCAGAACTAGAACAAAAAACAGATGGGGAACTTGTTCCCAGGGACCACCAGGGGGCAGCGGTTGCCCACTCATGCAGCCCTAGGAGGCTAGAGCTCATCCAAGCCCCGTGAATCTGAGGAAGGACCAGAAAAGAGAGGCAGCCAGTTCCACAGTCAGCAGCCCACACCCTTACATCCTCCAATCTCTTCTGTGAGGCTCCCAGGTAAGAGTACCCGATTCTATGCTTCGGGTCTGGCTACACAGTCTAGTGTCCCGCTGCACATCACCCCAGGCGGACGTCAGCATCACGGTCTAGCGAGGACAAAGGTAGACCATAAGCACGTGAGTCAGGAAGATCCAAGCACAACTTCCTTCCGAAGCAGTCGAGGTTCCCAGGGGACCCAGGTGTGTCCCCTCCTTCTTCACCTGCCCTCTTAGGACAATCTCCAGTGCAGCAGAATGGCCAAGGTCACTCAAGCGCCTCAGCTCTTGTTAATTTTATTAATAAAACAGTGTGTCAAGGAGGCCATTACATGATAATCAGAGAAGACAGGCTGGGCAGCCCTTGTGGAGGGTGGTGAATG
The DNA here is from genome assembly GCF_037038515.1 of Microtus pennsylvanicus. Taxonomy (NCBI): domain Eukaryota; kingdom Metazoa; phylum Chordata; class Mammalia; order Rodentia; family Cricetidae; genus Microtus; species Microtus pennsylvanicus. The sequence goes on from NC_134580.1 coordinate 4,087,586, forward strand.
CGAGGGCTCTCCCCTCCCCCACTCCTCCCCCACCCCAAGCAGGCATGCAAGCACACACACACACCTTGGATGGCCTGTCAAGACGAGGGAAGGAGCTGCCCCTCACCTACACAGTGACTCTAGGCTGCCACAGCCTGATGCCACACTCTGCTGACCGCCTTTGTTCCCGGGCCCTTGCTAACTGAGCCCCTCCACCTGAAATCACAAATCTCCTGCTCAAAATTCACCGCTTTAGGGGTCCCTCTTAAAGTTGTTCCTGTGCCATGGTGACTCCTCCCAGCAGGAGCCGTTGTGTCTGAGTGGCTTATCCATGCCTTCTCCCAGTGTGAGACAAGTCCCTGGGGCACACTGTCCCTGGGCAGGACAGCGGTCCTGGCTGAGGCCCAGCTGCCATGGCAGGAGAGCTCCTAGGACCATGGTTCCCTGGGTCTAGAGCTCTGTCTGGGCTAGGACTGTGTGGTAATGGAAGCCCTACCTAGCCCTCTGTGTGAACTTCTTTAGACAGGAAAATAGGTGTGCGTAACATAGGCCGGCACCATGGGAGCCAGCCAGAGAGCCGTGCATGCTGGAGGGTACTAGCCCTAATCTTAACAACGCATGGCAGCCACCCCAGTGGGCCACCCCCCGCAAGGAATGTGAGCAAACCTGGGTTCTGGCCCATTTACCCTGGCGTGTTTCTTGCCACCACCCTGTCCCACACTGTTCCCCGAACCTTCCTACCTAGCTGGCATCTTCTCAGCCTTCAGAGTCCATGTCCCTTTCTTGGGCAGCTCTTGTTTGTCCACACCCCCGCTCTGAGCTGCAGCCCCTTCTGGCTCAGCCACATAAATGCTAACTACTGTGGATCATAGGTGGGCCCTAGGGCCATGAACAAGGACCGGGCCAGCTGGTCAGTGAGGAAGACACATGACATATGTCACACATATGTGCTGCCTGAGAGGGAAGAACGGGGATCGGCCTGTCTCCTCACAGCCTGCGCAGACCCAGCATCCACGGCCAGTAGGGAGAACATACGGCTGAGAGAAGAGGGGTGTCCCTGTGTGCTTCTCACGCATACAACCCAAGGCAGCACACGCCGTGGAGGGGTGCTTCATTTTCGGAGCAGCTCCCTGGGCAGGAGGCTGAGGCATGTGTATGCTGCGATTCCTTTCTGCTTTGCCAACAAAAAACTGCCGAGAGGGGAAAAGGCAAACTCTGTTTTGCTTGAATCAGCAGTGAGAGGCCTGGAGATTAATGTGGGAGAGGGAGGCGCAGAAGAGAGAGTGGGGGTGGGGAGAGAGTGAGGGTGGGGTGCGTGTGGACTGGGAGGTTTGGTGATAGATAGTCAAGTGAAGATGTTCAGGCGGAAGGACCCTGCTACCTCCGGGGCTACTGCCTTCTAGGCCCCTCCTTTTGCATGTGTGCTTTGGGTCTAAGGCCCAGCCCAGAACCTCACCTACCATGCCTACCCCCATGCCCATCAATATTTTATTTTGTCCATTGTTCCCAGGGATTTGTGAGTTCAGCTGCAGGCACGGGAGCAAGGGACAGGAGAAATCAGTGCACCAAGCTCCCAGTCCAGGGAGGTGTGCCCCTGGATTACTGTCATCCTTGAGTGAACTGAGGCTGTGTGGTTGGGACGTCCAAGGAAGCGGGGTGAAGATGCAAGCCAGACATTTGGCCTGCCTGGTGGGGCACCTGAGTCAGAAGCCCATAGTAGGGGGCTTAGTGGAATGTCTGGCTGGGTACTGGTTCTGAGCAGGCGACGGGTGCAGGGCAGATGCAGGGCAATGGTAGGGGCTTGGGCCACTTGGAGTTGTAGCCCAGGTGAGGGAAAATGATGGCCAAGCCAGGACATGAGACAGATATAGTGGGCTGTGCCTCAGTTTCTCAGAATAGGGAAGAGAGAGTGGAGACTTGCTGCTAGCCTCAGAGAAGCAGGATCACTCCAGCTCACACTAGCCTGGCTAGAAAGCCACCATTAGGGCTCGAGAAAGCCATGGCCAAAGTGCAGCCGTCATCCAGTGGCCTGCCATGATTCTCCACCAAGAACACAGACCTGCATCTCTGCTGGGTGGGGCAACAAAACTCCTGGGGGATTTTGGGGACCCAGGATCCTGGCTCCCTCAGGGACCCTGTTCAGAGAGAAGAAGATACCGGATAGGCCCACCACGGGCTCTGCTCTGGCCCAGGATAAAGTCCTTTAGGTCACTGTACCCCTACAAGTTACTCAGACTATCTTCCTGAGGTTCCTCCCCCAGCTCTGAGGCGGGCGCGCGGGGGGGGGCGGGGGTAGGCCACAGCCCCAGCTCCTCATCCCAAATCGATGTCCTCAGCATGCTGATCTTGTGTGACAGGTGGAACAGGGCCAGGAGCCCCTCCCCAGCTATGAGGCACCAGCACTGCTGTGTTAGGGACACACTCCCCCTTCACTGCCCTCCTCTGTATCCCCAACTTCACTCCCCTTATATTCCCCTTGTCCCCTCCAGCCCTACCTCCCTCCAGCCCTCCCCTCTCTCTCATCCTTTTCCCTACACCTTGGCTTTCTCCTCCTCCTCCTCCCTTTTCTCTTTCCCCACCAGCTTTCCACTCCCACCTCCATCCCTCCCGCCACAGGTCAGCTTCACCACCCAGCCTCCGTCACCCTATTCCACCGTTGCTTAGGTCAAAATCACCTTATCACCGCCATCACCGCCGTCAGCTTCGCCCTGTGCCCATTAACTTTTGTCGACTTGACACAAATTAGAGTCACCTGGGGAAAGGAAACCCCAGCAAGGAACTGCCTCCATCGGATTGGCCTGTGGGCAAGTCTGGAAGGGCATTATCTTGATTGATGATTGGTGTGGGAGGACGCAGACCACTGTGGGTGGTACCACTTCTGGGCACATGGTCTTGGGGAGCAAAAGAAAGCAAGCCCAGCAAGCCAGTAAGCAATTCTCTTCTTCCTGCCTGGCTCCTGCCAGCCTGGCCTTAGCCCACCAGCGCTGGCATCAACCAACACCCTAACCTATCACCATCTTCACCATCTCTGGTACTTAAGTGTCCAGTCTAGGCCTAGGTAGCCATGGGGATGTGACTCCAGGACGTTGGAGTAGGGTTAGGAGTGGTGGACAGCTCTGGTGGGACCTACTGATGCTGGCACGCAAGCGGACGCCATGGGAGAAAGTAGAGGGAGAGCGTAGTCTCTCTCTGGAGGGAAAGGCAGTGTTACCTGAGGCTCACAGGAAAGTAATGAACAGCCTGGAGTCCACAGGGAGGGACCTGGGAGCCTCTAGAGGGGAAGTCAGGTTGGGTTGGAAGATGGGGAGGTAGCTCTGCCAGACCCATGCTTTGGCTAGGGTTGAGGTGGCAGCCCTCTGTTGCAGGAGTCCAAGCTGGGTTGTGGACTTTAGACTGGGGGGGAGCTGAGCGGAGTGGGGGGAGAGCTGAGCAAGAGGTCTCTCAAGTCTGAGGTCCCATCTTCAGGGAGGGGTCTCTACCTCAGTTCTCACATTGGGTTCTCAGAGTTCCCCTGTCATCCCAGGAGCCCCTGGAGGCCTGTGACCAAGGCCTACCCCGTACGGAGGGTCCACATTAGCCCGGACTGGCTGCTGCCCTGTGTGTCCACCTTGGGGTGGCCCAGGCTCCATGCCCATGCATAATGCAGTATTTACCTGAGGGTGATTGGCAGCCACTCTGACTTCCCCTCCCCCGCAGCCCGAGACGTTGAGCCAGACGCGCATTAAGGCGGGAGTGACTTATCGAGCTGTCCGGGGGAGCGTTTTAAGACAGAATTATAGGGGAGAGGAAAAAGATTTTTACCAAATTAATGAAAAATCAATCTGGCCTCAAAAATCCATTAGCCTTCATAATGCGCCTGTTCCAGGCTGAGCCGCACAGTCCAATATCGGCTGTTAAATACCGCAGTGGCTCCCCCGCGGCCCGCCATTCATTACAGACAGCCAGTGTTTACTTCTAAGAGTGACACCTGCCCCCGTTGTCAGCCCAGAGCTCCTGGCTCCACGGCCCCCAGGAGGCCGCAGGCTCGGACCCTCCATCCAGGAAGTGAGCCATTGGGCTCCCTGACACACACCCAGAGGAGAGGGACCAGCCTGGGAAGCCACAAGGAGAAAGTGCAGACCTCAGTGGATGGTAGTGAGGGCAGATCAAAATGTATGGCTGTCAAGAGATGGCCGCATCCGTGAGGAAAAAGTGGCCGTGCGGGTCAGGTAACCATGAGGAGGAGGTGACCAAAGGATGAGGCCATTACTGTGGAGGTTAAGTGACCACTGAGTAAAACGGTAGTAATGTGAACAGTGAGAGTGGGTGACCACTGAGAAAAGTGACCATTGCATGAGGTGACCGTGGGGCGTAGTGACCATGAAACAAGATGACCGTGAAGATAAGGTGACTATGAAAGTTGCCATGGGGACATCACCAGGGTCATGCATCCATAAAAGTGACCACAGGCATCTGGGTACCCTGAGGACCTGGGGACAAACTGCCTACAGAAGCAGGTGGCTTTCCTGTCCCTTCCTATCCAAACAGAAGGAGAGCTGGGATCCATGGCCTAAGGACGGTCTTGTCTCTAGGCCCTTTGTTCCTCATACCTAGGCCACATGATGGGTGGGCAGCCCAGGGAGGCCAGCAAGGCTGGGGTAGCTGGAAAGCCCAGGGTGCCTGAGGAGGCCCTGAGACTAGAACAGCTAAAGGAAGCTAGGAAAGCCCAGGGGTGGCAGGGAAGCCGGGAGGCCCATGAAGGCTGAGGCTGGAGAGGCGTAGGACAGGTTGCATGCTGTTGAGGTCATAGAGTCCAAAAGGACCCATTCAACAGGAGGCCTAATGAGGCCCACAGACAGGCTTGGCTCACAGGGCTTCTGCCTCCCACCTCCATTTTGAGCCACCTGTTGGGCGAGGCTGAAAATGTGTAAATTCCATGCTACTATGTGTACTACGGTACTACGGTACTGCGTGTACTATGTATACTACGGTACTACGTCTGTAGTGTGGCACCCGAACTACAAGACAATTCTCGGGAAGGGGCTGGAGATTTAAACACATACATACACAGACAGGGACACGGGTCATCCTTGAGACAAGAATGCCCCCTTTATTGTGTTCAGGGGCAGCTTATATAGGGATCCTTAACTGATAGTCACGCCCAGGCAAACCCACCAGAAACCACTCCCCTGCCATCAGGAACTCCTGAGGGTCTCGTGCTCAGAGCAGCTGCAAACACAGGAAAACAAGTTGTTTTGTTCAGAGCAGCTGCAAGCATAACACATCGTTTACAAGAAATTCAGGGTCTGGGGATCCACAGTCCCCAACAAAAATGGATATCTGAGATTACTCTGTGCCCTATTGTCTCCGTGGCTAGAGACTGGATGGTTTTTTTTTTTCATTAAATTAATAAAAAACAAACAAAATCTTTTCCTCTCTATGGAATATTGTCTTGAGATGCTCACTGCCATCCTGAAGCAGCCATATCTGCAGACCCTAGAGGGAAGGCAGGCAGGTACCTATATTGGCTTCCCCAGGGTCCCCCTTGGACCTGGCTTTGAGCAAAGCAGCATTTCTGGGGAAATCTCATGCTGAAAAAAAAATCTGGCATTCAGTGCCCCTCAGTAGCCATGCAGACAGCACCATACTGAAGTCTTGCTCCTCGGGGTCCCATTGCCTGATTCTGCTCTGGCCAAGACCACGTGGCCTCCAGTTCACCTGCCTTGCCCAGACCACATTGTGTAAATAGATTCCACATTCCAGAAAACTCAGCACCCAAAGCTGCCAAATAAGAATTGTCTGGGTTTTTGTTTGTTTGCTTGTTTTCGTTTCTTTTTTTTTTTGTTCTGTTTTGTTTTCTCACTCATCAGTTCATAAGAGAGTCCCAAGTGTGGGAGATGTACCATGTGATGTCAATTGCCCAGCGAGCCTTAGTCCTGGCTCCTGCCCCAAAAGGCAGGCGGGTTGGTAATAGTCTAACAGGAGAACCCAGCCACCTACTCACTCCTCACCAAGCCCCCTATGGAGCCAGACTGCCTGCCAAGGCCTTGTAGATTAAATCCCAATTCATTAGTGGTGGGAAGTGTGGGCAGCCCTACGCCCTGCAGTCTAGAGCTGTTCCCTGGGCTGTCAGACCCCACCAAGCAAAGCAGCTTCCCACTATTGATTTGTGGCCACGTATACCAGCTGCAAGTCGTGCAGACAGACAGAGGGCAGGAGTAGCTCCCCCTGTGTGATATGATCGTGGGCCCATTCTGGAAGGTTTTCCAGGGCCGGTAGCAGAATTCAGGTCATCAGCAGCTACATTCCTCACTGCTGGCACATGTTGTCCTGCTTGTCAGGGTCTCCTCCAACATCTTCCTCGTATGTCTGTCTTCCGGGCTCAGGAGAACATCTCAGGGGCTCCTGCCCATACTTTCTATGTCAGTGCCTGCTTCCCTTTCTGGCCTGTGGATCTCATGTTGCCTGTAGGTGTCCCCCGGCCTCAATCACTAGCATCATGGTCTCTATGGGAGTGTCTGGGTCCCGGGGCACCCAAGGCCAACTAACCAGCAAGACAGTCACAGTCTGGTTGCTAGAGGTGCAGCTGAGAGCTTGCTAGCCTCTGTGCAGGGCCTGTTGGAGCCGTAGCTTAAGCGTTTCTACCAACGCTGGGAGACATCGCACACTTCTGATGGAGAAGCATTCCTGCTCCCACAGCCGTGTCTGGATGTACTAACTCCCAAGAGGCCAATCCAGCCTGTGTCTAACCAATCAATAGCCAGGCACATCCTGCGCAGCGCAGATCTGCTGACCCAGGCTGGGCCTGCTCCCTCCTGCCCTCCTCATCAATAGCAGATCATCCGGACCCCTGCTGGTCTCAGCCCCTTGGGGAGAGGCAATGCTGACCTGGCCCTGTAGCCATACCAGGGCGCCATCCTGACACAGAGGCCAGACAGTCAGTTGGTGGCATCTAGGCCTCGCCACTCACCTGTGGGGGTCTCCTCAGGGGTCCCAGATCCATCTGAGTGGGCTTTTGGAGACGGGGGGGGGGGCAGGGGGCTGACCAGACTCTGTGTGGGATAACACAGTCCCTGTGTTATTCATCAGTGAGTGGTAATGAAGGCAACTAGAACTTCTAGAACCCACACACAACCTAGGGGCTCTGACTTGACCTCGGAGGCTTTGCCTATCAGGTAACCTGGCCAGGATGGCTTCCCAGGTTGCAGGACTGAATCCTGTGCCAAGAGACCAGCTGCACAAGAGTCTGGGGGAGGGAGTTCCAGTGGAGATGTCCACCTCCTGCCTCAGCACATCTGGCCTCTGTTTCCTTCCCAGCTGTGGTCAGGGCAAAATAGACACATAAGACAACATGGATCTGAAGGTATTCTCTGTTTTATAACGCACGCGATCACGTGATCTGTCAGTTCACGTGACCCAAGTGAATCTTGGCTCTTGGTGGAGGAGCTGGGCTCCAATGGTTCCCTTGGCAAGCACCCCATCCTGATGGGTCAGGTAGTAACAGGGGCAACACACGGACAAGGACAGCACCTGCTACTGGGTGCTCAGGCACCAGGACAGAATAACCCAAAGAGGGAAGGGAGAGGGTTTTGAAGAATGCTTAGGTATTCCCCAGGCTGCCTGAAGAGGCTTTTAGTAGCACCATGTGGGCAGGGGGGATGGGGAGGACGTTAGGCAGCCAGTTAGCCTGATGCAGAGGAGGACCTGTGGACAAAGGTCACCTGGCCACTGTGAGGAAGTGGCTAGAGAGACTCTGATCTCCTCCACAGGTACTGGACTAGACTTGGTCTCCTGTTTCAACACCCAGAGAGGCTCAGAGACCTGCCAGGGTCACACAGCATATGGGATCCAACCAGGTCTGATCCTTACCTCCTGGAATGTTCAGGGCAATTGACTGCATCTGCCTGAAGACAGGCCCTCCTCTGTCACCATCGTCTATCCCCTACTGCAACTGTTCCCAGCGGGAGCTGGGACTCTGTGCCTTCTGCCTCCTGTGGTCCCCATTGTGGTCCCCAATGAGTGGCTTGACCAGGGCCTGGGACTTGCCTGTTCTTAGAACCTAGTTTTATGAATATTCTTAAAGAGGAAGCTCAATCAATTACCCCAGAGCAAGGCTGTTTCTCTGACCAGGACCAGCAGCATCCTACACCTGGAAAAGCCTCCTGGCTGATCAATGGTGAGCGATCAGTCCTTTAAATCCTCCTGACTGGCGGCGCCCGTCTTGGCCTCAGCAGCAGTGTGCCCTCTGCCCCTGCCAGGTCAGCAACTTGGCCCAGTGTACAGGGGGCCTGGAGATTCAGATACTTGGGGCAGAGAAGACAGAATGGCTTCCTTAACTCGGCCCTGACACCGGCCACATGAGCATTCCTGTCCTCAGCTGGCACCTCCTAGTGATCCCAGATCACCATGTAGGTGGGTGACAGCAGTGTTCTGGTGATCGTGCTGGCCTGGCCTGGTCCCACCCACTTGATGGTGTTTCCAGGTTCTCTTACAGGCCGAGCGGGGACTGCCAACCACACAACCACCATGAAGTGTCCTTTCGGCCGGTGGATTGTCCCCTGTGCCCAGCATTGCTTCATTCCCCTGAAGTGGCTCTAAATGACAACAGCATGTCCTCCAGCCCTGTTCTGTCCACAAGACTCCCGAGTCAGGCCTGGGATGGTCGCCACCCATGGAACTGCACACAGTTTTCATAGCAGCCTCCCAGGGAGTCCCTGGCTTGTTATTCCCCTGTAATCCCTCGTGGGAACAGTTAATGTGACTCAGGGGCCACACTTGCTGCCTAGGCCCAGCAACCTCCATCACTGCCTCCTCAACTTCTAGAGCCCTTGGCTGGTCAGCTTGGCCCCACCCTAGCCCAGAAAGTACAGTCAGACACCTACCTCATATCCTGCCCAGAGGGACTGGAACCGCACCTCCACAGCCTATTAGGAAATACTCCAAAATACTCCAAAGTTCCCTCTAAGGCATTTTCGGCAAAGGTCAGTGGCATTAAAAGCAGAGTACTGCTGGGCCATTCCCATTATCCCCTACAGCCTTCCATCTTCCCACGGCGGTCCTCTGACCCACTGATGGCACCTCCCTGGCGAGCCCCTACTTCTGTATTTCCTCTATAGTCTTCTGTCAGTGAGAGCACCCACCCACACACCCCAGAGTGTTCCCCAGGGTACCCTCATCTGCGTGTGTCCCTGAGGATCTGAGAATAAGTACCTTTCAACATGGCAGGGCAGAGGGGCCCTCATCTGGGAGGATGAGAAGCCTAGAGAGGCCAAAATGAGGCAGAAGAGCAGAGGCTCCCGGAGGAAGCATGGGGGAGGGGAGGGCAGCAGGGTTGTGTCCAGCATAGATTGATGTCTCTGGCGGCCGGCGGCCCAGAATGTTTTTAATGGTCCCTAAAGCCCTCGGTCAGCCAGCGCTGAGCTCAGCAACTGCTTTGGCCAGTCAGGAGGGTGTGGACCACTGGGAGCCCACTTCAGGCCTCAGCCCCCCACCCCGCACTTGCCTCCCTCCACGCTGAGGATTCCAACCCCCCACACACAAGAACTCAGGGCAATGGACACAGCCATGTCCCGAGCTTCCCCCAGATTCACAGGATGACCCCTGTGTGCTGGGCTGGAAATATCCCACCCTTGGAGCCTTTCTGGGTGCAGGGGTGGAAAGGAAGCTTCCCCTGAACCCCACCCCATTTGTCACAGGCTGATTAGGTGCTGATAGCTGCATCCCACCTGCCCAGTTAGGGTAGGCCAAGGCGCCCTGGTGCCCATCCATCATATGCCCTCCATCTTGCTTTGTGCTGGGGGGCTTTGTGGGGGCAGCTTTCCGACAGAGGAAGCCAGGACTGAGAGTACCTGAATGGGGGTGACTCCTCATACTGAAGCAGGAACAGGAACTTGCAAACTTCCAGCCCCTACCACCATCCTCACCTGGAGGTAAACCAAAACCTGTGGGCACCTGCCCATGTCACGGGTAGCCTGTCTAATGAGTGGGCCTCCCACACCTTACAACCTACCCAAGGAGTTCTAGGCCTCAGTTTGCCCAAGACCTAGACATAGGGCATGGGAGGCCAGCTAAGTACTGCTGGCCATGGGTGCCAGAAGAGGAAGCACAAGGGCCAGCTGCTCTTCCAACCTCCCTCAGGCTGTCCTCTGAACCCCTGGCTTGCTGCCCAGATTCTTGGGGCTTCCTAGAGCTTTCTCTGAGCCTTTAGGCATGGCTGGTGGCCCCTTCGCTCTTCTGGGAAGCGTGGGGGGCGGCTTTGAATTCAGAATGTTGCCTGACCTGGCTCAGCAGCTGTCCAGGGTTCAGGCCTTCACCCAGGCTGTGCAGTTTATAATTCTAGAAGACATCTGGAGAGGTGCCGCCTCAAACGGGTCCCGGAGATATAGGAGGCCACAGAGAACAGAGCAGTGTCCCTGGGGCCACAGCCGGGACCACACCAAGCAATCACCTCCCTCAGTCCTGTCTTAGTTACTTTTCCATGGCTGTGACAAAACACGGTGTCTAAAGCAACTTAGGAAACATTTCGTTTAGGGGTTTATGGTTTCAGAGGGTTAGAGGCAAGGTAGCAGGAATGGCCGTGTGGTCACATCTTGATCCACAAGTTGGAGGCAGAGAAACACTGGGGATGGTGAGAGTGTTTTGAAACCTCAAAACCTGCCCTAGTGGCACACCTCCTCCAACAAGGCCACACTTCCTAATCCTTCCCAAACAGTCCCACCAACTGGGGACCAAACATTCGAATATATGAGTCTGTGGGTGCCAGACTCATTCGAATATATGAGTCTCCCTGGAGGACACAGAGTCCATAGAGTTGTAGTGACAACCACATTTATTGAACATGCCTGTACTCTTCATGGATCTGTGGTTTCTACTTCAGAAAATGGGGGTGATCAGCATAGGCTGGATCAGCCTTCACACAAGGGTCTCAGAAAGCATATAGGCACTCAAAAATATGTCTTTTATTTGTTTGTTTGTAATGAATTGGTGTTTTTGCCTGCATACATGCCTGTGTGAGGGTATCAGGTCCCCTGGAACTGTAGTTACAGACAGTTGTAAGCTCCCATGTGAGTGCTGGGAATTGAACCTGGGTCCTCTGGAAGAGCAGTCAGTGCTCCCAATCTCTGAGCCATCTCTCCAGCCTCAAGACATGTGTTTTAAGTAGCAGTGAGCCCTTTGTCAGTCAAACATATCTCAAGTAACACTTGGGGGTGCGGGAAGTTGTGGGGATACACCTAGGCTGTGGTGGATCCACTGTTTTCCTGTGTGCTTCTAATAGCTGCATCAGGGGAGCAGACGCCAGCCTCAGAGCATCTGACTGAGGTGAAATGCAGATTCTGCTTTCTCCCAGGGATGGGTGAGGAGACAGAAGAGCTCCTGGAGACGCCACTGTCCTCCTGCCTCCTTCCATATTTCAGCCTCCCACTTACCCAGCTCCACCCCCACAGCCTGGATTAATTTGGGAAGGACAATGTTTATATTAACCGTTCTTTTATCGACGTCTGCTTGCTGGGTCAATGGCCAAATTTATTGTCTCACAAGATGGGTCGTATCGAGCCAAGCAGCCTCCTTGCTCCCCCCAACATCCTAGCGGGGGGACAAGCACTGTCAATATAAAGAGCGCTGACCTTGGGCCTACTAGTCTCTGCTGGGAACTGGGGAAGGAGAGGAGGGAGCCGGCAGTAGGGTCACCCCTGAGCTCGTGAGCACACACACCCACAGTGGAACCCTGATAGCTCAAGTGTCACTGCCCCAGGCAGAGGACAGAAGACAGAAAAGTTGGGTCAGTAGTCAGTGCCCACACACTCACAGGGTACCTGTCGTGCCTAGCCCAGGCTGCCGATACGATGGGAGAGGCAGTCACCAGATGACCTAGAAGCCAATGTAGATGAGAAGTGCACAGAAGGAGCTGCCAGGGTCCCGGGCCCTGCAGCGTTGGTCCAGAGCCCAGGGGCATCTGAGATAGGGAGGGATGAGAGAGCTGGGGAGTCTCCTCACCTGGTAGCCACACCAGCCTTTTCCAGGAGGAGAAGGAGCTGAGGAGGGTAAATGAGGCCTCTACTCTCTGCCCCTCTAGACTAGCCATACAGTCCTGCCGTATCAGGGAGGGAAGAGGTAGTGAGGTGAGGCCAAAGGTCCTTACAACCGCAGGGCTTGCCTGTGTCGTGTTCCTGGGGTCCAAGCGAGCCCTGTGACTACATTGTCTGCCACCATAGCATCCTCTGGGAAGGACCCAACCCTGAGCTCTGGCCTCCACAGTGGCTTGGGACACTCCTCAGGTGAGCAACCCGGCTCTGTGAGAGCCCTTAGAGGACAGAAGTTGGTGTCAACAACCTGAAAGCCTGGCCCCTGTTCCCCAAGCTCAGCTCTGTGACCACCAGGCTCTCCTGCCCCGCCTGTCACCTCTTGGTTATTTCATGCGTTCATTCAACAATGCACACGTCCTGAGTACCTATGGCGAACCAGTCTCTGAAAGGCTAGGCAGTGCAGACTGCAAGGCTGTATGCAGGCTGGGTGGGTGTAATCATACAGAGAAACGTACAGACAAAGTGAAGAGTTCTACTTAGGGACCTATATGTGTAAAAGCCCAGAGGCAGGCATTATGGGCAGCAGAATGATCTGGAACATGATGGAGACAGGCATGGGGGCAACGCGGGGGACTGAGAAAGTTTGTGGAATTTACCAGCACTAGAGAACAGTATGGAGGTCTGTTCTGTGCAGGTTGGGAATGATATGTTCTGGCATCTTGTTTGTGGTGTTCCTTGTTTGCCTTTTTATTTGTTTGCATTTTGGGACAGGGTTTCACCGTGTAGCCCTGGCTGGCCAAGAACTAGCTATAGAGACCAGACTGATCTTGAACTCACAAAGATCCACAAGCCTCTGCCTCCCAAGTAGTGGGATTAAAGTGTGCAGCACCACTGCATTCTGGTGTCATAAAGGAGGGTTGTGTAGGGTTTGACAGGACCGGTCCAGGGACCAGAGCCACACAGGGTGGGCTTCTGTGGTGTCTCCTGCAGGGTGACCACCAAGAAGCCCGCCCCCCCCTTCCACTCTGCCTAGCGCTTTCTAGGCTGTGTTTCATTCCATGGCCACCAGAAGGCGTATGGAGCCCAGGTAGGCACACAGCTCTGTGGCGGCCAGGGGCTAGTCACAGGGCTCATTTGTCCACCAGCAGCTCATCGACGGCTTGGGAACCACAGCAAGGTTGATTGAGATGCCACACTTGAGTTAGAATCTCCAGGAATGGTGATGAGCAATTGATCAGCTCATCAGGAGAGCTGGCCCTGGAAATGGAGAGGGGAGGGGAGATAAGGGAGGAAAAGGGGAGGGAGGGAGGGAAGGAGAGGGGGAGGCAAAGCAGGGCAGAAGGGAGGAGGCGGGCACAAACCCAGCTCCACCCCCCCCAGGTCTTGCGACCTGTTTCTTTCTCTGTGACCCCCAGATCCCCAAGCCTGTGCTCCCTCCAACCGAGATGGGCACCCAGCCAGACCCAGATGCCTCTCTGCAGTTCCCTTTTATACACATAATTAATCGCTTTATTTCCTTGAGCTGTTTCAGTTTGTAGACAAATGATTGAGGATTTCCAAGTCCCCTTGGTCTCCCCTGTCAGCAGCAGCTTGCATTACTGTGATTGAGCGGTTGCAACTTGCAGCCCCATGGTGACAGGTCACAAGTACTGAGCCACACCCACCTTAGACTCAGTCCCTGCGACTCCGCCAGGACCAGGCTGCATGGCAGCATCCAACTCTTCCAAGCAGCCACCGCTAATCTGCTCAGCGCAACTGGACTCCAGCCGGTTGTCTTTCCCGTGGGGACTCTCCCCGTGTTTTCCAGGCTTGCAGGGGGTTTCTTTTCCGTGCTGGGTCATGTTCTGTAGTCTGAATGGGCTACAGTTCACCCGTGTGTCACTTGCTGAAGGGAAGCCAGGCTATCTAGTTTGAGTCACTACAGACAAAGCTGCCGGAAATATCTGTGGGTTTGGTGGAGGTCACCAAACTGGCTGGAGAAAGCCAGAGTGCACCACTACCAAGCCCTGCGCCTCCTTCTACAGGAACACACACACACACACACACACACACACACACACACACACCCTCGCACCCTTCCATAGAGGTTCTGGGCTGCAAGGGAACTGTTTGCTGCTCTCTGACAGGCTCCCTACCACCTGGAGGTACTCAGCACTGCAGAACACAAGCCTTCATTCCCCTGCCCCGTGGGGCTCCTTGCTACCTCTGGCTCTAGTTACACAGACCCTATCTAGCAAATCATAGTCAAACCTTCCCTCCCTTTCTCTCCCTCTCTCTTCCCTCCCTCCCCATCCCTTTCTCCTCCCTCTTCCTCTCTCCCTTCTCTCCACCTCTCTTCCCTTCCTCCTTCTCTCCCCTCCCTCTCTTTACACCTGTATCCCCCCTCCCCTCTCCACCACTCTCACACTTTCCCCCTGTGTCCCACTACATATGGCCTGACCCCACACATTGGTGTCATAGTGTCCTTTTGGGCCTTCTCTCGTGTGCCTATCAGCCTGATGGTTAGTGACTCTCTGGTTGCCTCACTCAGCTCTCTGAGCTTGTGACTGCCTCCTTCCTGGTTCTCTCTCATTTCTGGGTACCCTGACCTCCAGAATGCAAACCTTTGAGACTCAAGACCCCTGAGAGGTCCCTAGTCTGCAATCATGAGTCTGAAAGGGAGTCCAACACTCCATTGAGGCACCTTACCTTTCTGATTTCTTTCTTTGTGTGTGACTAGTCCTAGCCTGTTGGAACCTTCCAGTATCTTCTCTGTCCTCAGCACTGTGAAGTTTCATGGTTGTCTGGGTCTCTTTCTACCAGGTAGCAAAGCTAGAGCCTGTTTATGTGGTTGGAGGGGGGTGTTTCTTTCTGTCTTTGGCACAGTCTGCTTAAGTCTTATCTCCTCATTTTGCTCTGGATAACAACTAAAAACCTTTGCTCTCACCTAAGGAAACTCATAGAACATCCCTCTACAGGGTTCTCAGCCTCAATTCATCCCCATTCATGTCCAGCCTAGGCCACAACTATCCTAGCCCTCTTCCATGCATAGCCAGCCAGACTGTGCCCTCGGCTTGCTGTAGACCAAAGCACTTCTGCAGGATGTCTAATGGGGGAACTCTGGCGCCAGGACCATCGGAGAAGGGGCTGTTTGCTTGTTTGTGTCCCGAACCCTACCCTGTCCCCATCATCCCTGTCCCCGTCATCGTCATTCCATCTCCCCAGGGTTTCTCTGTCATAGCCCTGCCTGTCCTGGAACACACTCTGTAGACCAGTGTGTCTCACTTTCTACAAGAAGTAAAGTCATGGCAGCTGGGTTGGCTACTCAAAGCTCAGACCAGAAAGGGTTCCTGAGGGACAAGAACTTGTCCCCAACCCTCTGCTTCTGCTACTTAAGTTGCTCTCCCCACCCCTCAATCTCCTGGAACCCAATCTATACTCCAACTCCACGGTGCTAGTGTCCCAGGTCACAAGGTCAGCTGCAGGCAGGTAGATGGGCTATGGACAGTAGGGTGGGGGGTGGTCCCCAGCGGTAAGGGGATCTGTGAACACAGCGGGGCACGTCTGCGAAAATCCTGTATAGTACTCGCCCTTTGCTCTGTACTTCAGCCTGCACACAGGCCTGAGCGCGTGCGCAAGGGCTGCCTTCCAAAGGCGCACAGCTGCTTGGAGACAGCTGTGCGATCCGCGGTTCCCACCTCATCCCACTTGCCCGGGTTGGGACAGCCCGGGGCACCGGTGGTGGCGGTTCAGCGTGTCACCTCCCCTGCCACCCGCGCGGCACAGCGGGCACGCAGCCCCTCCAGATGCTCAGATTCCAGGGCCCCTGCGCTTCCTCGGGCGGCGCCATCTGACGCCCCTCTCTGCTAGGCCCGGACCCCCTCGCATGCTGCCATCTGTGGGCCGTGGAACCGCGCCAGCCCACGAGCTGGCTCAGGCCGGTACTCCCACCCTGTCCTCAGAGCCCCAAGTTCCCTAGACGAGCCCCAGCTGCGACGTGGGTCCCTTTTCCCTCTGGATGGAAGGCTTACCAATAGCAGGGATTGGGGTTGAGGAGGGCAAAGAAGCAGCAAGTGCCAGGGCCCAGTCTTCCAACAGAAGTCCTCCCAATCTCCAGCAATTGAACCTTTACCTGTGGCTAAAATCCGGTTCAAGCACCAGTCTGCCCCAGCCCAGCTGACCCCCCGCAGGGTATGAGAACTCCCTAATCCCCACTGCTTAGCTGCTCCTCCTGCACAGTCCCAGAGCCCAAGATGCCCCTCCCAGAGGCCAGCTGAGGGCATTCTCCAGGCTCATTTCTCCCAAGCTCTCCCAGGACTCCCCACTCCCTCTCTACCCCTCCCCCAGCTGCCCTGTCTTACAAGGCCTTAGCGTCACACAGAGCTTCTCCCAGCAACTCCCAACAGGTTTGTCATTACCATCTCAGAGTGGGTATGGCCAGCCTATGCAGGGCCCAGAAATAAAGAGGTGTGGCAGGGATAGAACCCACTGCTCGTGGGCTGGATGAAAATGGAGAAAGGGCTCTAAGCCAACCTCAAAGGCTGGCTCCTGCTCTTCAGCTTCCCCAGGCTTTCCTGGAGCCTGTAGGCTGCTTAAAAAACCACCTCCAAGTTGTCAGGTCACTGTTACCTGCTGACCACTATGTCTGGGTCACTCCTGGATCCGTGACTACCTGTGGGAGCCCAGAGAGGCACAAGTGGACCTGATGACTAAGGACCAGCGAAGATGTGTTCTGAGATCCAGAACCAGAATCACAAAAAAGGAAGCAAAAAGACCAGGGCTGGATGGGGGTGGGGCCTTGGGGGTGGGAGTGGGGTCTCCGAGGGATGGCAGGGGCTGAGGATGGCACTGAGGCTTTTCTGGGGTCTTCAAGAGCAAAGCTGCCAGGCAGGGGGTGCTCAATGCCAAGGTTGCCCTTCACCCTCCTCCAGTCTCAATAAAGACGATAATTAGTATCCTGACCACTCAATTAATTAGGCGTCATGAGCTTAATTATGACAGAGGGGGCAGTGTCATCAGCCTCCTCCAGGAGCTGAGGGTTATTGACCAGAACAGGCACTCGAGGAGAGCGACCATCACAGCCCATGGGACTGGCAGTGCTGGTGGAGGAGGGCAGGCAGCAAGAAGTAGCTCCTCAACCCAGAGTGTGTGTGTGTGTGTGTGTGTGTGTGTGTGTGTGTGTGTGTGTGTGTGCGTATGTGCATGTGTGTGCACCCAGTCCCCTCCTCAAGTCCCTACCTAACCTGCCAGCCTCTTCAGCCCTCTGAAATCTGAGGACCATGCGCTAGACCTCACCTCTTAAAGGTCCTCTCATGTTTTATGCAGTTTTGCTGAGGACCAAACTTCTAGCACATGAATCCTCTTGGGGGACCAGTCACACAGTGCCTCTCACCTTCGCCATCAGTCATACTTTCTGGGGAGAGCTAGGTGTCAACTCTTCATGCCCACAGGATGGAAATTAGGGGCTGCTTCTGCAGCTGGGCCGCTACACCACGTTACCTGAGCCCCATGCCCCTTCCTTGCCTGGCTTTATCACATGCATAGAGCACCACGGAAGGAGGACATGTGGGTACCACATATGGCCAGCTTCAATCTTCTTTGTGTGTGTTTGGGAAAGGGGGCTGGTGCAGATGGTTGAACCCAAGGACTCACCATGCACTGATGATGGTGACGGTGGTGGTGTAAGTAAAGGAGATGGTGGTGATAATAGTCATGGTGATGGTGATGCTGTGGTGATAGTGGTGGTGTGGTGGTGATGGTGGTGATGGGAGTCGTGGTGATGGTGGTGATGGTGATAGCAGTGGCGATGATGGTGTGCTGGTGGTGGTGATAGTAGTCATGATGATGGTGGTGATGGTGGTGATGGTGGTGATGGTGGAGCTGTGGTGATAGCGGGGGTGTGGTGGTGATGGTGGTGGTGGTGGGAGTTATGGTGATGGTGGTGATGGTGGAGCTGTGGTGATAGTGGTGGCGATGATAGTGATGGTGATGCTGATGACAGAGTGGGAGGGCAATGTAGTAGTCCAGGTGAGGGGCTTTCACTTGAGAATGATACTTTTGTAGCCCACCCTGCCCTATGGGACTCTGCCTAGCAACACCCGCAGGGACTCTAGGAGTCTGTGCCTTGAACATAGGCTCGGGGTGTCGAGGCCTCCCCTTGTCCAAAGAGAATGCAGCGTTCTTAGAGGATGTTTGGAAGTCAGGAGTCCTGGTCAGAAGTTAGATGGCTTCTGGGGTTCTTGTGTCTTTCCAGACTTTCCTGAGCCTCTGCCCCCGCCACACACCCTATAGCTGGAAAACCTCCAGGAAGGACTCTGGCTGACCTTGCAGATCATGAGCTGGCATGGGAGGTCCCAGTCATTGGTGGCCTGTCAGTGATGAGACCTGGAAGGACCAACATAGGCTATCAAAGAGTAGCAGTACACGGGGAAGAGACTAGAACATCAGGGGAGGGCAGAAGCCAGCCTCCAAGCACAGTGAGAGGGGCCATGGTACAGGAGCAGCTTCCTCACATGACGCCTGGAGAGGAAGTCCTCCAGGTATCTACCTTGCATGACTCCTGCTGTCTGAAACCCCATCTGGGTGAGCTTCCTCTCCAAAGGCAAGCTGAGGCAGCGGGCAGGTGTCAATGCTTTTTGTAGCTAGGCTAGAGCAGGGACAAGTTCCTGCAAACAGGCTAGCCAGGGCATATCCTGAAAAGCCAGGAGGGCCCGGCACCATCTACAGAGGGTCCCTTTGCCATTCAGGAAAAAGCCCCCAATGGGAAGCACCCTTCTCTTTCCAGGCAGATAGCCCCACCCTAGCTCTGGGGAGAAGCTGATAGCCCGGAACCTTGGCAAAGCCAAGGGGCCAGGGCTGCAGGTGGGAGCAGGTCTCAGGCAGAGCTCTGCGGGTCAGAAGTGTGGAGGCCTATGGACCTCTCTTGCCCATGGTGGGTGCTCAGAGTCACATACAATTACTCCCTCAGTGTATCATAATTACCACAAATAGCCCATTAAAAGAAATTATCATCAAGATGATATTAGCAGACAGCAGGGGAAATGAAGAAAGAAAAGTGCTTATTCCCCATTGTCCCTTAATGGGGACAGGGCTTGGCTAGTCGGCAGCAACTGGAGTTGGTTGCCTTAACACTACAGCCCATTGGGCTGCCCCAGAGTGGCAGGGAGGGTGGCTTGCCTCAGGCCTATTACAGGCAGCCGCTGCATCCCATCCCTCAGACCTGCTTCCTGAGCCTCCAAAGTCCTCAGGAAACTCTGTCCTAGGCTCCTGGAAAAACACCCCGGGGTCCTAAAAACCCAAGAACTTAGACATCCTCTAGACACAGCAGCCGGAGCTCAGATCCTGGGGTCTCCCAAATGCCCCCGAAAGAAGGCAGACTCTGGAGAGACGGGTAGTATGTGGGGAATAAGGGTAAGTGGGAAGGCGGCAGAGTCTTGAGAGTTGTAGGACAGACAGTGAACTGACAGCCCCTGGACAGAATGTTGGGGCTCTGTCTGGTGAACCTCTGTGTTTTGAGCCACCAGACCACCTCGCTCTGACTGCTGGGAGACTCCTAGGACCAGGTTTACTAAGGACAGGCACGAGGCCCTCATTGAACACAAGGGACTCAGTGACATCTCAAACTCAGCTCCTCTTCCTCTCACCAAGGACAACAGGAGTCTGTCACCTGAAAAGAGAGGCGGACCAGCCTCCACTGAGAGGATTCCCACAGCCACAGGGAAAAGACCTCTGGAAATAATGATTCCCAAGAAGCCACCAGACTGCGGGAGGGCACCCTTTGGAGGAGGCCCACCCCAATAAAGCCTGCCCTCCACAGAGGAGCTATAATGCCATGTCTTCCTTGTGACTAATTTGGGACAATTAACCATCAGCAGACCACAGGCAGATGAGAAAATGTCCACTATGTGGGGCTGGGAAATGGCTCAGTAGTTGGGAACTACCACCCCTCACCATGCAGCCCCAGGGGTCAGCAACACTATTATAGAAGAGTTTAGGCCGAATAAGTTCACATAAATCTCCCCAAAGTCAAAGAATCTAGGAGTGGCCAAGTTAGGAATGGGGGATGGGAGGATACCCAGTTATAGAGCAAGAGAAAGTTTAATGGGGGGAATGTAGTCACCAGCGAGATTAAAAGATAAACAACAGATAGAAGTAGAGGTGTTATTACAATGTAGGGGTGATCCTGGAGGCCCAACTCGCTGCATCTACAGCAGAAGCATGCATGCTAGGCTCCTCAAGGAAACCTTAGTCACGGACAGCGGCAGGGCCTCCTGACTTTGCAGGAGTCAATCAGTGGTCAAGGGATCCAACCCAGGACAATGACCTGGAACCTCCAGAAACTGCAAGACATGAGCCTCCAGACAGAAAAGCTCAGCCAAATACAACATAACCATGAGGAAAGCCCCCAAATGCTCCAAAGCTGGTAATAGCAGATGGAATCAAGACCTCGGGGCAGAGGGAAACTGTGTCAGGGAGCAGCCAGTGTCATCTCACCTGAATGAACAGAGGGAGACAGGCAAGGCCAGCAATAGCACCCAGGCCTACCTGAATGGAGGAGGAGCCAGGAGAGGGTTTAGAAGGGAAATTCAGTGGCTAAGGGGAAGATGTTCTGACCACTGAGAAAGGTGGGAGCTGGTTAAATGGAACTGAGAAGAGTTTTCTGGTCTGTCCATCTGTCCATTTTTTTCCTTTTTCCTCCGACAAATACTTATTGAGTATCCCTCAATGCCAGGCTCTCTGAGAGGCTCAGGAACCAATCGTGGAAACACACAGTGATGCGCTCCCTTGCTAACAGTGTGGTTGTCAGGACGGATGCTGGAGATCAGCCGGTGAATCAGATGGCAAGAAGAGCCGAGAGGATAAACAAGGGCCCTGTAGTGTTCTATGACCTTATGCGGGTGTTCTGGACATGGGTAAGCAAGACCTGAAGAGGAAAACAGAGAGAGCAGAGACAAGCAGAAAGGAGGCCTCCTGTGTGAACTTGGAGCTTCCCTGGATGGATTATACCTACCTTCCCACTCAACTATGCATCTCTCCTACTTCCCCTCATCCGTCTACATATCTATCATGCATGCATGCATGCATCTATCCATCCCAACCACCCGCATCCATCCACACACCCATCCATATATTCACCTATCCCACAAGCCACCCACTCATCTATCCATGCACACACATACAAACACACGTCCATCCACATCCACACCATCCACGCATTCCTCTACCCAGTCACCATCCTCCCCCAAGCATCTTGTTCTTCATATTCCTGCTCCTTCTCTACAGGCTTCCGTTACTGCCTATGGTCTTCTGCCCACACCAGCTGATTGTTCTTGATCCCCAGGCTCTGGTTCTCTCATAGTGGTCTTGACTGTGGTTCGGAGGGGCTTAGGGTACAGCTGTCGGTAGCTCATCTGGGGCTTTCTCTAGAGGAGGAGCTCATAGCCTGCAGCCCCTCCTCGGGTGACTTCTTACACATCGAGAGCCAAGCCATTCTCTCCTCCTCACATCTGGGCTGACCCCCTCCTTATACTCTTTACTGTCCCCCAAACCTTCGTTTCAGCTCCTGGAGTTGTGGGGTCACTCATTCACCCTCTTTCCAGGGGTCTTTCCACAAGGACTCAACAATTAAAACGTGAGGTTCCTGAGCCTCCTTACAGCCAGGCGAGGACATGTGGCTGACTTCAGGCCATAAGACAAAAGCAGACAGGTCTTCCTAGACGTAGGACAGCTTCCCTGGCCTTTGATGGCAGGTTAGCTGGAAATCTTTAGCTAAACTGTGAGCTCAAGGCCAGTCCAGGTTATATAAGAAAGATATAACAACAAAAAACAATTTTTTTTTGAGACAGGGTTTCTCTGTAGCTTTGGATCCTGTCCTGGAACTAGCTCTTGTAGGCCAGGCTGGCTTCGAACTCACAGAGATCCACCCGCCTCTGCCTCCCAAGTGCTGGGATTAAAGGCGTGTGCCACCATCGCCCGGCCTAAGGGATGGTTTCTTTCTCCTACCTAGAATCTAGCTGTGAAGCCTGGAGCGGAAGCGGCTAGCTTGGACCACAAGACTTGAAGTATATAGGGCAGGTAGAAGGAGCCTCAATCCCAGCATGCTTCATGAAGCAGTCTTGGACCACCAACCTCTAGATTTTCATAAGATAAAAATTCAACTTGCAATACTACACACATAGTTCAAGAATTAGTTCATTCTTGCCTAGGATGAACAAAGACCTGGGTTTGCTCCCAAATCTAAATAAATCTGGTTTGGTTGCATACACCTGTACCCCCAGGGCTAGCGATGGGGGTAGAAGCAGGAGGATCAGAAATTCAAGGTCATCCTTAGCTCTACAGAGTTCAAGGCCAGTTAAGGATGCCCAAGACCTTATCTCAAAGTTTTGTGTGCTTTGCTTGAGTCATAGCTCACTCAGCTCTAGTATCTGTGTTTATATTGTTCACTGCGCGGTGTTGCCGTTTGCGGTAGAGGTGTGGAAGAGCTCCGAGCGACTCAAGCCAGAAGTTCCAAAGATGGGTGAGGGCGTGTCCCTGCTCACTCAAGGCGGAGAAGCCCCTCTCTGGCCCCTTCTCATTGTTTCCAAGAAAGTGGGCTTCTAGGCAGAAGGGGTGCCAGAGCCTTTCTGCATGGCTTTCTCCACTCGGACTCTGGGACCCTGTGGGCTGCAGATTGGTCTGACCATAAATAGCCTCTTCTCCCCATGCCTTTCTTGCAGCGAATAAGACATGTTTGTTCTCCATCACAATGCATTTGCAATTTTGTTTAACGTGTGGGTGCGGGCTTGGTGTTTAAAATATGCCAGACAGTGGGGTCTAGGAATGTCTCTGGGCTTTTCCTGTGAGTCCTTGGGGAGTATTTCTCTCTGGGTTCTAAAGATCATGCCTCCCTGGATTCTGATCTTCATGTGACCCCAAGTCCAGGGCTCCCAAGTGTTCAACCCTGTTACCCAAACTCAACAGAAAAAAAAATACACTGAGGTTTTAGGCTAGACTCTCCCCAGAACACCACCTCCAGGACTGGGTAGTCCTGGGTTTTGCCTTTTGGATTGGACCCATGGGGGACAGGCTCATAGGACACCCACTGGGGACAGGCTCATAGGACCCACGGGGGACAGGCTCATCCTGGAATATCAGCCCCTGCTGCAGAGTACAGGGAGGAGGGTATGGACGGAGATGAGCTGAGTTTCATCCGTATGGACAGGCAACTCTGGGGTCCCAGCACCTGATGTTTCTGACATGGATCGGGGGCCACCCTGGCACAAGTTTCATGTCCTCCTTTGTCAGAGCTTTTCAGACTAAGGATGGTGGAGAGACCTGCCAGTTCTCACCACACCCCTCCTTGGAGGGGTGGGTGGGGAACAACTCAATAGATACCCTTTTACCATTGAGGGGGTGTGGCAGAGCTGGGAGTGGGCTTAGCCGGACTGTGCAGTAGGTGAAGATTGTGTCTCCTCCTCTGCTGAGACCATCATTGCCCCCCCTCTTGGCCCACTCAGTCCCCTAGGACACAGGGGGACGTGGATTCAATTACAACGGCTCCTATCATACAGGGCTTAGAATAACTGGAGCTACACCTCAGAGGGCTAGAAGCTGTCACGGGCGCACAGCCGGAAGCCTCTTCCTCACAGCTTGGGCTGCCTTCCCAAAACTGACGGCCACAGAAGCAGGTGTCCTGCTTATGCCCAGTGAGACACCCGAGCTGCATTTTCCTTCACTGTTGGGCCCCCACCCCTCCTCTTTCTTCCTCTAGCTCTGTTCTTCCCCAGTACCTACCGTCCTCCCCTTCCCCTCCCCTTCCTCCTCCCTCCTAGCCCCCTTTCTTCTGTGTTCTCCCTTCCCCTCCCCTTCCCCTCCCTTTCCTCCTCCCTCCTAGCCCCCTTTCTTCTGTGTTCTCCCTTCCCCTCCCCTTCCCCTCCCCTTCCTCCTCCCTCCTAGCCCCCTTTCTTCTGTGTTCTCCCCGCTAGCCTTGCTTTCCTCTTTCCCTCTCGTATACCTTCCTTTCTCCTCCCTAGGCCCTCCCTCCTCCCTCCTTTGTCCCTCTTTTTCCTTCTTCTTTTACCCCCTCACTGCCTCTTCCCTTTCTCCTTCCTCTACCCCTCCTCTTCTTCGTCTCTCTCCCCCCAAGCGAGCCCCCTTCTCCTTTTCTTCCTCCCCCACCCCTTCTTTCCTAACCCCTCTTTTCCTCCCCCAGACTTCCTGAAGCCCTTCACGTTCCTGCTCACTCTTGCAGTCTCATATCTGCACCTTTGATTCCATCCTCTGAGCTTGCACTGTCCCCTGTGGGGTGCAACACTTACTTGCCGCTCTGATTTTCTCGGGTTCCAGCGATCCTACTCTGCTCCAGGTCCCTGGGGTAGCCCAGTCAGCATCTCACACACCAAGACACACAAGTGCATGCGTCTACAAGTGCTACTTCTCAAGGGAACCTGCCAAAGTCACACCCCACCTTGACAAAGAACTGTAGTGGAGGAGTGGGAGATGCCAGCCAGGCAAGATTGGGGCATCAGGCAGGGCAATGAGTGGGCAATACAATGGGAACAGCCCCCACTGCCTAGATTGCAGCGATGATGGCCTAGATTTGAAAGACTTGGTGGTGACCTCCACCAAGGGACGGCCTAACTCGGGTTAAAGAGGTCAGGCCAGTCAATCAGGGGAGGCTTGGGTGGGGTCTACGGTAGCTGTGCCACCAAGAGGAGCCCTAAGAGGTGCCTCAAAGCTACCAGGGGCAGCACACTAGTTAGGTGGCGTTGGGTAATACTTGACCCCTCTTTGCCTTAGCAACTTCATCAGTATAGTCAGTGGCCACAAGACCACTCCTAGGAGTCCAAACAGGTTGTGTGTGTCTCCAGCTCATCTCTGAGGACAGGTTTGGAGGGAAAGAGTGGGCTGCCCTTGTGAGGCTGTGGATGGGAGGGGCTGCTGAGGCAGGGTAGGTCTCTGGTGACTGGCACCCGCCCGCCAGGCAGCACTGAGGGATGCAGGACAGAGGAGTGTCAGAGCTCTGGCCAAGGTGATACTCAGTGTTGGGGAGGAACCACCTCAGGCTAGACCTGATTCTAATCGTCTTCAGGACATTAGACCTTGGTGTCAGTGAACAAGAGCCACAGCTGCCAGCATAGAAGTGACCGCCAGGGTCAGAAGGAGGCAGGCTCAGGGGGCATTGAAGTTAGCTGACATCAAGGACAGGGCTGCAGTCTTGGCTATGGTCATGGGTCCCCACAGCCCGCCCCCAGCACACTCCTCCCCAGCTCCCCAGACCCAGGCTAATTGGCTGTGACAGCTCAAGCCCTCAGCAGCTGAGCAGTGTCGCTGTGAATTAGGCAGGCGCTGAGCCGCCAGTCGCAAATTACTCTGCCTCTGCTGTGCTGGTTCCTACACTGTAGTGTGCTGTGTGTCTGCACTTCGGCAGGGCGGGAATGCACAGGGCTAGAGAGTGCAAGCGTTAGTCTCCGTCCTTTCTCCTGTCGACCAAGGGTCTCTCCTTCCGCCTTCCTACCTTCCTGTGGCCCTTCTGCCCCAGACACTTCACGATCTCCCCATTTATTCCGGCCCTGATCTGTCTCGCCTCCTCTCCTCTGCACCCCTGCCTCTGGCTGGTCCTCGCTGGCTAGTGGTGGGGATGAAGCTCTGACTTCACACATCTCTCAGTGGACCCTAGATGATCCTTGGAGTTCCTAGGGTAGCCACTGGCCCCCACCACAGGATACCCTGATAGTTGGGGTTTAGTATGACCCCCTTCTAATCACAGAGCAGCTCCAGGAAGCCAGCGCTTCTTCCCCACCGTCGCTGACAGTGTCCCCTGCTTCCCCTCTGGCTCCTGGGTCTTACACAGCCACCAGGGTGTCATACTATGAAGGGGCGGGGCTTTCATCTGTTCGTCTGAGGATGCCCATAACCTGTACATCCTTTCTGATGCTTCCCAGTTCCCTCAGGATGGGACATTCTTCCCAGGCTATCCCATCCTGGCTCTCTCTCTGCCTCTTCAAGGAGACTCTCATCTCTCACCTCTGGGTTGGCTCTGTCATATCCAGAATAATGTCACCCCCTAAAAGAGCCCTCGACATACAGTAGATGCTCAATCAATGCTCAAATAAATGAACCGCCTCTCTAGGCGCTCCATTTTTTCCAGGACTTGCCTCTCAGGAGGTAAGGGCAGAAGGATGGTGGTGATGGGTTATGGTGCACCCTCCCATCCCTGGCCTCTGCCTTGGCCTGGACTGGGCTAGAATCTGGAAGAGCATGTGGCAGAGACCCAGTGCCTGCACCCAACAGGGCCTCCCTGGTCTCTAGCATGATTCCATGTCCTCACAAACTGCTGATCAGGCAGCTGGGTCCTAAGGACAGGGTCGGTGGGGGACAAACAAGAGAGTTGTGGATCCAGCAGGATCGGTGTCCCTTCCCTGTGGCTTTCATGGCTGGCGCAACGTTCCCACAGTTACTCTTTCCAGGACAGGCTGCTGGTAAGGAAACCCTAGCTTGAGGTATAGCCAGCTTCATCCTTATGCTTGCTCTGCCTGTCTGTCTGGCCTGTGCCCGGGGACCATCTCTCCTGAAACCACTGCTCCTCCTCCTCGTGCAGCTGTGTGAGGCCCATAGACCTTCATCTGCTGGTGTGTACTAGAGGACCTGTGCCCTTACTTGGAGTCAGCCTTGTGCCTTGTGCATGTACTGGGATGGGAGGTGTCTGTGTGTACTTATTCTGCATGTGTGGCTCTCTGCGTGCACATCTCCAAGTGTTGGTGTCTGTGTGTGTGCACAGCGTTGTGGTGTGCACTCCACGTGCTGGAGACACGCAGGTCTTTTCTTGCCCCAACTGTAGAGCTGGTTATAAATAAGAGATGGGTGGTGGGAGCTTCAGTGTGCAGGGGAGGAAATGGAGGAAGGCAGAGAAGCACCCAGCTGTAGCTGAGGTGGGATCTTCCATGTGCAGCAGCTCAGAGGCTGGTAAATGAGTTGCCCAGAACGAGCAGCAGGGCCAGGACAGGGCTACCTGGAGCACAATAAGACTCATGGAGCCAGGTTTGCAGGCTTGAAGTTCTCAGTCTGCTGGAGTCCATGCTGTGTTGTGGAATCTTTGCAGACCACAGGAAAAGGCCAAGCAGCCTCAAACCTTCCTCCAGGGCACAGCTGGGCTCTCTTGCTACATCTGTTGTTGGTCATTTTAG
The DNA here is from genome assembly GCF_037038515.1 of Microtus pennsylvanicus. Lineage (NCBI taxonomy): Eukaryota > Metazoa > Chordata > Mammalia > Rodentia > Cricetidae > Microtus > Microtus pennsylvanicus. The sequence goes on from NC_134580.1 coordinate 4,114,710, forward strand.
GCCCTGTTGGTCCCCAGGAGGCAGATGGAAGGATGTGGGGAGGAGACGCTTGGGTGCAGGGTGTGGGATAAAACCCGAGCAGATCTTGTGGTCTCTACACAGCCTCATCAGCAAGATATCTCTCCCACCCCGCCCCACATCCTCAGACAGGAATGGCTGGTGGGAGAGGACTGGAGGCCTGATCTGCTCTGGTTCCCCATACTGAGGCTCGGGAAACACCAGGCTTCTCTTGGCAACATCTCTTGGGGCACCTGGGAAGCAGGCATGGTCCTGGATGAACCAAACAAGGCATTAAATGAAGGCTAATTCCACGGTCCGGACTGTGGTCACCTGTGCCTCAGCCCCAGAACTATATTGTCCTCTAGGCCCTGTGGTCCAGATAGATCATGGCTGATACCTAGTACTGCTATTGCCCTGACACACCAACACAGAATGGACAAGCACGCACATCTGTACACGACACACACACACATGTACACTGGCACCTGCGGGACTCTCAAGATAATCTTAAGTGGGACACTAAGGCTCCTCAAAGTCCCTGGCAGCTCACCCCAACCTCTGAGCCAGGAAACTGGATACCTGAAGCCCTCCCACCCTCACTACCTCGTCCTCAGCAAGGTACTTGGGGACACACTGAGACCTTTTTAAAAAATGGGAGTCTTAAGCCAGCTATGACGGCTTTAAACCCAGCACTTGGGAGATGGAGGCAGGTGGAGCTCTGAGTTCCAAGACAATCTGGCCCGCAGAATGGGGTCCAGGACAGCCAGCGCTATACAGAGAAACCCTGTTTCAGACAACCAAAAAGAAAAAAGAGGGGGAGCCCTTTGTGTAAGAGTACCCGCCTTATGCACACAGGTCAGTACTTCTTCCCCTGCACAGGACAAGGGAAAGCCAAAGAAATCCCCATGCATGGGGTTTCTGAGCTCCCAAAAAGGCTTCTAGAAAAGGCAATCTTTTAACTCCCAGAGTGAGTGGCTATGACTACCAAAAGGTCCACATTCATTTGCACGCCTCAGCCTCACTCCCAGAGGAAAACCAGAGTGAAGAGTGAGAAGGGAGAAGGCAAGTGAACTGAGATCTAATCCTTCACAAATAGGGTGAGAACATGGAGCAACCCCAAGAGGACAACAGCACATGGTGGCTCCTGAGTACCACACCCAGCCGTGTTACAGTAGAGTCCCAGATGCTCAGAGACAAAACCTTGAGTACTGGATGCTGCGAGGCCAGGGTGCTGGGTGGTGAAGGTGGACACAGCTGTTGCCATCTCTCCCCAAAAGAAGTCCAGCGGAGGTCACTCAGGACCCATTTCTGAACTTCCTCCAAGAGGGTGGTTCTGTAATGACTCCGGGCAATGGGAGGGGAACACAGAGGTGCCCTGGGTCCTGTTCTTGACTAGGACTTAGATGTACCATTGGGCCCCCAGCAGCAGCGTTTCCCTCAACTCAGAGCCCCTTCTTGGGAGGACAACTTGTGTGAACTTCTCCACTGTAGCTGGAACCCGCAAGTCTCGCCTCACATTGAATTAGTTCTTTTAGCTCAACCCCCAGTGTCTGTTTCTCCCTTTCCAACAGCATTTTCTCCCAAAAATGCTGGCTCAGCTGCTCCCAGCCTGGGGTGCTACACAGCCCTCTCTGAGTTATTCTAAGGCAAAAAGAGCGGCGGACAAAGCCTGCTTTTCTGGGACCTGGGATTGAGACTCAAACTCGGGTGATTCTCTCAAGACTGAAGCTGTAGTGTGGCAGAAGTAGCTTCCGACTTCCGACCTTCCGACCGAGTGCCCCACGCTAGGCAGGATTCCCGCTTGCTCTAAGTTTGCAAACTGCGGACCTTCACAGTCTACTCTAATGAAGGGAGGGGACTGTCATCTAAAAGTGTAGCTAGCTGCCCACAGCCTCGAAGGGTGAGATTTTCAGAGCTCTCTCTTATTACCTAGGTGGGGCTTGCACCCTTTGGAGAACAGGGACTGGGCCATCCACCCCGGGGAGAGGGACAGCTGGCAAGAAAGGCCAGGACAGTTCGGGCCACCAGGACAGGTTGCAGTGCCCTTGAACTCAGCACTGCTGACGACTGCAGCCTCTGCTGCCCTGCCCTGCCTCGACGGGAGCCCAGGCTCCTTGAAGCCAATCATAGAACTGGCTACTGACATGCATTTTTGCCTCTTGGTCAATCTTTCCCTGATCTTGCTAAAACTCAATCCATGGACTTCCATATTTTTTTCTATTCAAAGAGAAACACATATAAAATGAAAGCCACAGACACGCTAGTCAGGTTCCAGTGACTTTTGGATCTAAACAGATTTATTTTTTAAAATTTTTTCCTTTCCTCAGTTTTGTAACAAATGAAAAAAAAAGAGAACACAACAAAACCAACAACACAAATTTCTTATTTCAACGAGTTGTTTAGCGTCCTGTTCAGAAGGTTCAGCAGGAGCCGCCTGGAGCAGCAGGAGAGACTCAGAGCACCGGAGCCAAACCTCGAAAAACCAGATCTCAGCCGGTGCAGAAGCGCCCAGCTTAGAGTGCCTAACCGCCGGGCCTCTCCCCCGGCTAGTCCAAAAAGCGACCAAGCTTTAAAAAAGATTCCACAAACGAAACACAATTTAAATTAAATAAAAACACCTTACCACCCGCCCATGCCAGGAGGTTCAGGCCTAAGCCTCCTCTTAAAAAATTTTTCTTCTATAACTGTGCATTACTTTTAAAATTCTTCCGCTTCTCTGGAGGGTTAAAATAAGATATATTTCCCCAGGAGTCATAAATACGATCTGGTGCATAGAGAAATAGCAGCGCGGGAGTCCGGGCCAGCCCCCACCCGGCTGAGCACGGCCACCCTCCCCACCCCCCTCCCCTAGTCGAGTATAGCAGGGCTGTGGGACCGACACGCAGGTAAGTTCCTTGGCTTCCTCTACAGGGAGAACCGGACAAGGTGGGGACAAGCGGGCTGGAGGGCAGGCAGGGCCGGACCCCTCGGAGTGAGCGAGCGAGCGAGGGCACATGCGGGCACTCGCTGACCTCCGAGGGCGCACGGGGACCAGGGGATTCCTCCGGCTTTTCTAATTACCAAGCAAAATAAATACTAATGTTGCGAAAATAAGACCGCTTTAAAAAGGAGGATGGGGAGGAGTAAAAACAGGGCTAGGAAAGAGACTGAAAAACGACGGGGGGAGCGCAGAACCAGCGGAGGCTACGGGGAGCTGCTGGCAGCGCGGCCCCGCTGCGGGTGGGCGGAGGTCGGGACGCAGAAGTGCGCTCCACGTCTTTAAGTGGTCGTTGCCGAGGAAGTCAGACCTGGCTCGGTCTCCCCTAGTATTCACCATTCCCGGGGCGCCGAGGGACCTCAATAACGTCTAGACGGCGACCCGGAGGACGTTCAGAGCTGGGGGGGGGGGGGGACGGGCGGAGGAGGCGCACCGCTGTAGCTACCTGGAACTGGGGCGTCGCGGCGGGACGCACAGGGCGAACAGGAGGACCACCGCAGCTGCACGGCCCGCACGCGCGCCCCGGGCCTCAGAGTCCGAGCCGAGGCCGGGGCGGCCTGCGCAAACTTGTCCCCAGCGGCGGCGAGGCCCAGGGTCCCGAGCTCACAGGAAGAAGTCGGGCGCGCCTTTGGCTGCACCGGGGCCAGCCTGCGCCGGCGAGGGCTCCCGAGGGAAGCCGGCCCCGCCCGCGCCCCCGGGGCCGCCCCGGCCCGCCAACTTCTCGTATTTCTCCTTATACAGGTCCCGCTCCTTGGCCAGACGCCCCACCTCCAGCTTCAGCTGCTCCACCTGGCTCTGGAGCTGGCACTTCTCGCTCTCCAGAATGTGCCGCTGCTGCACCCGCTTGAAGCGGCACGACTGCGCGTAGCCGCGGTTCTTGAGCGTGCGTCGCTTCTGTTTCAGTCGGATGACCTCCTCCTTGCTGAAGCCGCGGAGCTGCCGGTTCAGCTCCCGCACCGACATGGACACCAGCTGGTCGTCGGAGAAGCGCTCCTCCAGGCGCACGTGGTGGCCCGCGCCGCCTCCGCCGTGACCCGCGCCTCCGCCGTGGTGGCCCGTGCCGCCGCCGTGGTGGTGGTGGTGATGGTGGTGGTGGGCAGAGTGGTGGTGGTGGGCAGTGTGGTGGGCGCCGTGGTGGTGGCCGGCCCCCATGTCGTCCGCGCCACCGCCGCCCGCGAAACCCTGACCCCGGAAGGCCTCATAGGCCGCAGCGGCCGCCGGGTGGTGCGCTCCGTGGTGCGCGCCGTGGTGGCCGCTGCCGATGAGAGCCTCCACGGCGTCTTCGGGCGTCAGGTTGAGCGCCTCGGGGTTCAGGTGGTGCTGGTACCCGCTCATCCAGTACAGATCCTCCAGCACCGCTTTTCCTGAGGCGCCCCCGACAGTGCCGGGGCCTCCGCTCGGCGGCCCCGGGGCGCCCCCGGCCTGAGCCGCACTGCCCCCGCCGCCCGCGCCGCCGCCGGTGCCCGGGCTGGGTGCGCAGAAGCTGGGCGAAGAGGGCACCGAAGAGCAGGGCGTGCTGAGGGGCGTCGAAGACAGCGAGCCGGGCGGCAAGCGGTGGCAGAAGCGCTCGGCCTCGGGCGGCTCCTTCTTTACCTCGAACTTCATCAGGTCGAAGTCGTTGACGTACTCGATGGCCAGTGGGCTGCTGGGCAGCTCTGCACCCATCGCCAACTCCGCGGCCATCGCCCGGGGCCCCAGCCCCGCCGCTGCCGCCGCGCCCGGCCGCGCCCCGACGGGTGGCGGGGGAGCGGGGGGAGCCGTTGGCCTCTCTCCCCCTAGCTCCCCCCCCCCCGGGCCGAGGTTCGTGTCGCGGTGAGCGCAGCCTCTGGTCGCGCCGCCGAAGGGTGCAGGAAAAGTTTCGCGCAGTCAACTCCGGGCTGCGCTCAGGGAGCGCCGCCGGCCAGGCCTCTCGGGCGGCCTCCCGGCCCGCTGCGGGCGGGCGAAGGGCCCCGATCCTGCGCTCCTCCTCCTGCTCCTTCGCCGTCCCAGCCTGGAGGGTGCAGAGGCCGCGCCCGGGGCTCTGCCGCGCTCGGGGCTCTCCCGCCCCGCCCCGCCCCGCGCCCCACCCGCGCTGCCAGCCGGCCCCGCCTCCCTCGACCTAGTGCGGAGCCGTGCAAGCCTTTATAGAGACGCGCTCCTGGGCCCGCCTCCCCAGGTGGGGGCCTGCGCCCCCGGGCCAATCGAAAGCCCAGCCCTGACGCCCTCATTTGCCTATCCCCATGGCAACCAGAGCCCAGCTGTCAATCTCCTGCGGGAAACAGCTGTGGGAAGGGGTGGGGATGGGCCTCCGGCAAGAGGAGTGGGCAGGGCCCCCTGGTGGCCGCCGCGTGGGACTGCACAGCGGAGGGCGCGAGACCAAGCGTCAGACTTCTGCCACCCGGACCTGAGGTCCCAGGATTGCACAGCCAAAGAGTGCGGTGAAGCTGAGGAGGCCGGCGCCCAGGGGACTCCCTCGACGTCTCGGTTTTGCTAGGTGGCCTAGTTGGCTGTGTCCCACACCCGGCCCGATCGGCTGGAGTCCCCGGAACGGGGACCTCTAACCATCCTGACACGGGTGACTCTGAGCTGCCCGGGAGCACTGGCTATTTTTATCCTGTGGTTGGGACGGGTTCAGGAATTCAGTCAACAAAGTTGCTGGCACCTCGGGCTGGCGGCGGGATGCACGGTGGAACGGCAGGCTTCTGACCCACGGTGTGTAAGGTGGAGAGGGACAGACGCCTGTGGGCCACCATGGGCCTAGGGGAGCAGGTCTCAGGGGCTACCTGAGAGTCCTTGACAGGTCTGGACGACTGCTGAAGAGTTGCCAAATAGGGCCCACAAGGAATCTCAGACCCAGCTGCCCACCACTGGGTTTGGAGGCGCCTTACAGGGTGGGCGAGAGTTGGCATGGCAGGTGGAAAACAGATTGCCAGTCTCACTCCCGCTGAATGTCTGTACAGCAAGAGAAACACAGGGGGACGAGGGGTGACAAGGAGATGTGAATTCTGCGACCCCCCCCCCACGAGAATTTCTGACCCCAAAGAAGATGGAAAAGGAGTGCACGTAGGAGCAACAGCTGGGCATGACTTGGAGTGGGGTTTTTCCCCCTCTACATCGCTGTTAAACTCCTTTAACTATTAAACATAAAAATCATTTGTGCACAGAAAAAAGCCTGGAAGGATGTTTACAGGATATCTATCCCAGGATGCCATGGTGTCAGAGGTTTTGCCTGCTATTTTATAGGGGGAATATCTGGCAGCGAGTGAACAGCTCCCAGCTCCTTCCCACAATGTCCCGTGGTGTCCTGACTCAACTCCCCTTCATATTCCTCTATGCAGGAACAAACAAAAGCGTAAGAAACCCCCACAAAAGTCTCAGCCTCTGCAAAGGAGGCTCCAGTGGAACGCGTATTGTGGGACTCTATAGTGCTGAGGTGGTGGCCACAGCCATTTCAGTATAATCGTGTCCATTCTACAGATGAGAAAACAGGCTGCGAAAACAGGCTTTGTCCAAGACGACCTGTATCGGGTGAACCTGGGCACAAAGGGGGGTCTTTGAGATGGATCATGAGGCCTCACCAAGTGAGCCAGTATTTTAGCTGCCTATGTTTCCTACAGCTTGGCAAAAGATGAGGGACCAGGGGACTAGCCTGAATCCTTAAAGGCCTTAAAGATGAGCCACAAGTCTGGGCATTGCATCCTATGTGGCCTTGGGCACCCTGCCTCCTCTGGGCTCCACTGCCTGTTTTTTTTTTTTTTTTTTTTTTTTTTTTTTTTTGCCTGCCGGCAGTAAGAAAAGGGGGGAGAAGCAAACCAGGTATGATGGATGGCAGATCTCTGAGAAAGAGAAAGAAAGAAAGAAAGAAAGAAAGAAAGAAAGAAAGAAAGAAAGAAAGAAAGAAAGAAAGAAAAGAAAAAAAGGAAGGAAAGGGGAGGGAGGGAGGGAGAGAGGAAGGAAGGAAGGAAGGAAGGAAGGAAGGAAAGCGAAAAGCAAAGAGAATGTTAATTCCATCCCAGGGTGCCATCACAAGCTCAGCAGCACAGAGTTTGTTCACTCACTATTTCCGAGTGTCAGGTCAGGAACATAGGCAGAGCCTGGCAGGGGTTTCTGTTGGCATTTCCCAGGCTGCAGTGAGCTGTGGTCTCATCTAGGACAGTGGGGTTTTTTTTGTTTTTTTTTTTTGTTTGTTTTTTTTGACTCTAGGACAGTTGCTGACTTGCTGCTGCTGGCTGGACGCTGCTGGATTGGGTGAGTGAGAAGTATGGAGAGAGCTGAGGAGGCAGGACAGCCCCCCTCCCCGACATGAGCAGAGGGAAGAGTAAGCCCTGAATGCTGGGGGGGCAGGAGGGTAGCCTGGACTGCAACTGCTTGGCAGAATGGCCAGGGAGGTTGGTTCAAGGTCAGACCTCTGGGGGATGTTGAGGAGCCTGGGAGACCACATGTGGCCCAGGGATTCCTCAAGGGCTTGGAATAGAGGGGAACGGGACTGTGAGAAGTGATGGGGAGGTTAGGGTGTCCATCACGCCACCCCCAACAACCAGTACCACTCACCTCCTGAGACCATCCAAGGCTGCTGCTTGCTATTGCACTCGGCAGCTCCAGTGACTACTGGATGGCCTCAGCTGGGGTATGGTCACAGCACAGGGCATGAGTCACAGGCAAGGCTGATCTAACTTCCATGGTAGGCGGAGTCTCTAGATATTACCCATCAGAAAGCATTCTGCAGTGTGCAAATGGGACCTGTCATTTGTTGCTTTTCATTCATGGGAACGCGGCTACTGGATGAGGCAGTGAGTGCCACATTACACAGAGCTCAAACCACACCCTCTGCCCGTTAGAAGGGTTTCTTTATGTAGCACAATCTGGCCTTAAACTAAAGGGTACAGGGGTTACGGGTGTGTGCCAGAAGAGCAGCACCTACAATGGCTGTCTCAGCCTACGCCAGTACCAGTTGAACACAGGGGCCCATTGGCTGAGTCAGGAGTCCTCCCTGCAGTGATGCTCACTGAGGAAGTGAGTATACAAAACATGAGGGTAGGTTTGCCTAGAATCTACCTGTGAAGGTAGAGTGCTCAAGGACCCCAGCCGTACCCCTTTGTCAATCTGTGGGGTTGTCAGTCATGGGGGGGGCAGGGAACAGGGGAGTGCTGCAGCCTGGCATCCTGCAGTGGGAGCCAGATCTTCCTCCTACCTAGAGAGAGGAGAGAGACAGATCTGTTTGCCAGAGACTTTCTTTTCACAGTGTCTCAAAGGTGGGTACCCCAGAAGCATGGGGCGGAGGATACAGATGGCTCTGTAAGCCCAATGGCCCTAAGCGGCTGTGCTATGGGTGGTACTTCATGTCAGTGGACTTTAGCACTTCATATTCTAGGCAAGCACTATACCGCTGGTCCAGCAAAGTGTGCCTCCTCTGTCCCCCACCCCCATCTCCTCTGCTGGTGCTCATATGGGGACCCTGGCTAAACGAGGGAGGGCAAACTGAGGGGCAGTTAAGTAATAGCTTGTCCACTGAAGGCCAAGGTTGTAGGTGGCACAGGGCATCTAGGAGCCACAGTGCATGCCAGGCAAGGACACCTGGCTGGGTGGGACTTGCCAAAAGAAGGAAACCCACCCTGGTCCTCCTATAGGTCCCTGTTCATCAAGTTCCAGGGGTCCAGTATCAGGGGACTCCAATCTTCACTGACGGATGAGTCTCAGGTTTGTTTGTTTTTTTTTTTTTTGAAAACAAAGATTTAGAGTCTAGCTTTCTACTGAACTCTTTCCACAGTAGCGCCTTGATAACAGTAATGGAGAGATGGTGAGGGGTGCCTGGCTACATGTCTAGACCTGCCTGCCTATGCCGGACAGTTTCTGTGGAGAAGTGTGTTTTCTCAATGAGGCCTAGGTAAGGAAACTCACTTCCTTGGCAGGGGCTGTGGTAAAGTATGAAATGGCACACCTATACCTCCTATAGCCTTGAGGGTAGAGGTCTTACCACCTGTGTGGGTTGGGCACCAGGATCCTGAGGGACTTGGGGTACTGAGTCACAAGGCGGAGTGAAGGCCCAGCTACATGGCAGTGGTCTCACATACTACACTATAGCATGGGCAGTAGCTGACCCATACAAACATTTAGTACAGACACCAGGAGGTTGCTGGCCTGCATCCCTGTAGGCCTGTGAGCAAATCCTTTGATGGTCCATGCCTCATCCTTGGAAGGGGCACTTGAATGACCCTGTGCCCAGTTTTCCCTATCCAGTGTCTATGTGGAACGAACCAGAATTTCAACCCAAGCCATGCCCCTCCCCAGGGTAGCCAGGCCTTCTCTTCCTCTGCCTTGGCCCCAGCCTGTCCCACATAACATCAGATTATGCCCCGCAACCCAGTAAACCCCATTTGTGTTGACTTGGCCAAGGGGAGACACTGCATCTAGCCTCTAAGTCACACCAGAGTTGGTTAGGGCAGGCCTTCCTCCTGCCAAAGGAAGAGAGGACTCTTTCCCAGGAGACTTTCTCCCTCATATACCCAGAGTCCTGTGGTTGTGTGGTAGTCAAGACAGGCCAACTAGACATAGGATAAAACCTTTATTGCTGAACATAAAATACCCACCAGAGAAGCCTGGCCAATGGCCTCTTCCCTGGGCAGGAGTCCTGGATGGGGAGGGCTCGGGCACAAGTCCTACAGCTATTACCACACCCACCACAGGAGAGAGCCTGGGGTGAACCTCACATGGCACTCTGACGGGTGGGAGTCAGGGACAAGTCCTAGTGTGAGGCTGAGTGCCTTGAGGGGTGGGGGAGAACAGGGGATGGACGGGGCCTTGGCTTGGTAGAGGGAGGAGAACAAGGTCTGGGCACACAAAGCCTCCCAAGGCTATAAGCCAAATGGGAGGAGCTATGTATCTCTGTTTATAGCCCCGGTTGGGCTCAGTGGCAGGCTGCTTCTCCTCAGGAGCAGTGGTGGGTAGAGCCTCCATCCTCTCCAGGGGTGAGGGTCTGAGGTAGGTGCGGGTTGGTTCCCCAGGAAGCCTCACAGGCGTGGTTTGATGTGTAGCGGCTTCCCTACATAGAGAGCAAAGGTCAAGCATCAAGCCACTCCAGCCCAGAAAGAACTTCCCCACTCTAAGTAAGTAAGCCTCAGGACAGGGAAAACTACCTGCCCAGCCCTGCCAGCAAGGGTCTACAAGGAGCCAGATGTCCTCCAGCCCCTGCCACCAGTCTGGCCCTGAGGAGTTGAGAGGGAAGGGGATCTGGGGACTCTGCCAGTTGAAGGGCTTCCTGGGCTGAGTAGCAGCTTAGGAGGGCCAGGCAGCCCCTGTAGAGTGGGCGGGCCCACAGGTGGGAGCCACAACATTCTGTGGTTGAGCTATAAATACTGAATGCGTGTAGACACCCAGGCACATGGCACACTCACACCTGGGAGCAAGGCTGCCAGACACAGACAAGGCAGGTGTGCTCTCCACATGGAAAACTGCAGTGTGTGCAAGCAAGTGGCCCCAAAGGGGTGGGGTGAAAAGACCAATAAAAGCTGACAGGGTCTGGAGGCAGGAGGGGCAGGAAAAAGAGGATCCCTGGAGTAGCATGTCCTAATGGCTCCTGCCTGGTGAGAGCTTTCTTTTCATAAATGTTCTGTGTCACTCTCCCAGGTGACAGTATCCGCTGGTCACAGCTATTTCAATGTGGCTATGTGGCATGACCCACGTGCCCCTGTAAGACCTCTCTCATGACGGGGTTCCTTTCTTCGGGGCTGTTAATTCCATTCGCTGTCCAGCCAGCCAAAGACAGGAGTGAGGCCCAGCAGCTGGGCCCAGGCCTGCAGATTCAACTGCCTGGGCCAGGTTAGCCCCCATTTGTCCTCTGGGCTGCTTCAACAGGCACAGCTAGGCTTCCTGCCAGAGATTGTCCCAGGCTCAGCTGCACCTGCCCCTCCAGCTCCTTTCCTGGCTGAACAAGCCTCAAGAGTTTTCTGGAGCCCTCTTCTAGTCTGCCCAAAATGCATGCAGGTTTTAAGTCCCCTGTGGCTTCTTTGGTCCTCAGATTAACTTTTGGGTTCATGATCTTTAAAGCCACACACTGCCTCAGGATCCCCGGCTGCTCACCAGTCAATGGCCACCTACATGAAAGAAACTGTTGCCCCATTTAGTTAGGTTCCAGTTGGGCAAGGGCCTGATATCATCCACTCTGCACCCAAGAAGGACGATGTAACCAGGAGGCAGTCCCTACAGCAGGCGCTTCAGTGTGCTCAGTGGGGCTGTTAGAGAAGCCTGCAGCAAGCATCTTCCATTAACGTTACGGCCGTGAAATATGACAATAAAATGATAGCCGTATGGTCGCAAATTTGCAGCCCGCCGAGCTGCGTGGGGTTTATCGTCACTCAAACGCGCAGAGAGCTGTAAAATGTTTACAGAAAGGGTCGTTTGCAGCCATAAAATCCTCTTTTCTCTCCTAAACAAGGCTGAGTGGAGCCATTTACCAAGCCCCAAACGCTCATTGGGGAGAGGGAACATCTGTTCTCTCCAGGAGTGTGCGGTGATCTTCCAGAACAAATTAACAGAAATGGGTGCTTTCTAATTAAATCAGCCCTCACTGGGGTGGTCTTCGAGGCGGCCACTGCTGTGCTTGCTCCTCACTGGCCTGCCCTGGGCACCTGGTACACTGACTCCCAGGATGCCATTCTAAAGTGAACATTTAAAAAGACCCAGGAAGGGCTGGACTGCTCACCTGAATCCTTGATGCGGGGGCTCCTGGGGGTCTGGGGCCCAGTCTGGCCTCCTGGGCTCGGGGAGGAATGCAGGGAGATGAAGGATGGCAGCTTGCAGAGGCTGCTGGAGCCTGTTCCTGAGCCTGTCCCACCTGTCCCAGAGGCAGCTTCTTCCTGGTCCAGGGATGGGGTGGGGGAGCTAGCAGAGGGGGAGGAGGATGGGGAGGAGGCAGCGGTGGCCTTTGAAGACAGGGTAGAGGTGGAGGCTAATACCCTTGGGGAGGGGGGTTGAGAGACTGGGGCCTCAGTTCTGGAGGTCAGACTAGTGGACATCTGTCTGGCAGGGCGTTGAGCAGTAGAGGGCTTCCTGCACGAAAGGGGGAACAAAGTAAGAGTGGTGGCTTCTCCACAGACACGGAGAGAGGGTGCTTGTCAATTATTCGCATGGCACTCATTCCTGTAACAGGGCTTCCAGCCCCTCGCCTCCATCCCGACCCTGGAGGCTACTGAGCATGGCTATACAGATCATACAGTTCAGGGACAGGCTGGTTCCACAGCCTTTGACCAGAAAGAGATACGGCTGAAGCCTGTGAGATTCCAGCTCCATTCCTCACCTTCTGGGGCCTAGGGTTCATCTGCAGGGAGTCCCCACAAACCACAGGAGATGGGCACAACTGTGGTAACCCCACCTTTCAGGGGCTTCCTCCCCCCCAGTAGGGAGTGGGTTTCTGAAAGCCTTCATGCATGGGGTGTTTATGACTCTGTCCACATTCAGAGATCTAGAATACAGGCATCTTAGGAGCTCTTGCCTCCAACTGAGATTCCCTTTTGGATCTAAAGCCCAGAGTGTTGGGGTGAGACTTTACCCCAGAGGGTCCTAAATGTCCTTAGAGCAGGGATGGGCCACCTCCAGTCACATAAGATCAAATACGCAGCACCCATATGATCTGTCACCTGAGTACATGGCCAGCTGAGGCCCTGCTTCTGGGGGCTCCATCACTGGGCCCTGGGGTAGGAGGTGCAGCTGTCCGCCGGCCATGTCGCTTCTGGTTACGATGGAGCAGCTGGCACTGGGCACCACGGGGACAAATACCCCTGCGGGCAAAGTCAGGACACAGCAGCGTGTGCTTCTTCTTGCACTAGGGGAAGAATAATCGTTGGTGGAACTAAGCAGATGCTATGGCTACACACAGAAAGGAGGGCCAGATACAGCCAGTGAGAGCCTGCTGACTGGAAGCGACCCACCAGGCCTCAGGGTCAAAGGCTGCTTGCTAGAATGATGAGGCCATCAGCCTAGAGTTGTTCCACCTGGACATGCACTGCAGGCAGGGCCAGGGCCAACACTTGCCTGGGGATTCCCAGAACCTGAGGCCAGGACACTGCTGGGGCTCTGCCTGTCTGCTCTGTCTGTCTGTCTCTGTTCCAGTGGGTGTGTTTGGAGCAGAGGAAGGTGGGTGGGGCTTGAGGCCTCAGGGGACCTCATGGAATAGGGTTTGGGCCAGGAGCCCAGGCTAGCAGGCAAGGCAGGTCGGCTGAGGCCGGGCATCACTGGGTTAGGGCTGGGCCAGGCACTCGATCCATGGCACCTGTCATGGGGCTAATTATACCAGTGTAGAGGGTAGGGGGAGGGCATGCCAGGCAGCAGGTGTCCCAGGCCAAGGCTTAGACTCTGTTCTGTCCACCAGACCACATCAGGGGCTCCAGAAGCCTCTGCCCAGTGTACAGTGGCTAGGCCTATCCAGCGGGAAACAACGCAGAAATGTTGACTGGTGTTCAGGGCTCCCAAGCTCTATTCTGGTACAAAACCCAAAACTTCTCCAGGGGAGGGGCTACTACTCTCCCATAGTTTGACAGAGCGAGCCAGAATCTAGTCAATCTTGGGCACCCAAACTACACCTCCTACTGGACCAGGAAACAAGAAGCCCCAGGTCAAAATGAGATATTCCACGGGACTCACAGGGTTTATCAAAATCAGTCATAGTACCAGAGCAGCCCAGGCTAAGTCATGGGTAGAGAATGGTAGCCCAGCAGTACATAGCTCTCACGGTCTTACAGCCACATCCTCTCAGGCCTTACGACCTCCCTATTAGAATGTATCCTCTGAGGGAGGAGGGCATCCCCTACCCTGCTACCAACAACTAGGACCAAGCCTGGCAGAGTGCCTCACAGAGTGGGGAACACCCTTCTCAGCAGGTGTCCAACTGCAGTGAGACGAGCTGGACAGAGTAAGCACCCTGCTGTGATTTGCTCCTGTGTTGTGCAGGTGCAGGCAAGGCTCCTCCCTTCATAGACTCACTTATTGACACCTACCAGGAATGTGAGCTCCTGTGCACTGGGCCCAGCCAGCAACCTGGGGTTTAAAACTCAGGGCCGCCTGACAGAGGGGATAAAAGCTGGAATGGCCAGAGAACAAAAGACTCCCCACCAGCATGCATGTGGGCATGTAGCCATGTGAGCAGTGCAGGTGTGTACAGTGTGAACAGTAACATTCAAGGAGCGTCAAGGGACCCACAAACATGTTTATCAAAGCTGTAATAGACCATCAGAGCTTGGATCAGAGGCAGCCTGGACCCTACTACTCTATACTGTGGCCTACAAGCACCTAAAATGAGATGGGATTAAGCAGAGGTACCCTGCAGTGGTCAAACATGATGAACTTTAAAGTCGGCAGGAAAAAAAAAAGAATACAAAATATGAAATTCTATTTTTCATTGACTACATACTAAAAATTTTGATTGAAGGAAAACAAATTCCACTTGTCTGTCCCCCCCTCCCAAAACATGTGCATTCTTCCCGGAAAGTGCTAAGTTGGTCTAATGATCCTGAGAAGCACCAAAAACCCTAGAAAGAAAGGTAAAGAGCGTCCTTAGATCATCCAAGAGCTATGAGAAAGCAAACAAAGAAAATTTCTAGGTAGCAGAGATGGGGCCCACCTCACTCTTAGACCTGGATATGGGCACTTAGGAAACAAATCAGGGATCACCTCACTCCCAGCCCCGGACACAGGCCACTCACTGATGCAAAGACCTGACCAGCAAGATAGCCAAGGATCTGGAGTCAGGCTCTCACTCTTCCACGGCCAGCTGGACTATAAGTAAGGAGCCATGCGGGAGCTCTGTGGCAGTGCACCACCGTCTGTGCAGGGTAGTGCTGTTCCTAGGATCCTAGAGCCTTAGATGTTTGTAGAGAAAAGAGAACCCATCTCTCCAGAGATGAGAGAAAGCAGAAAAATGAGCCAAAAAATGTGAAGGAAAGAGGTAAAACAGTAGGAATTAACGCCAAGAAACTCCAAAGGTTCCTCTTCTCATAATCACTAATCAGGAAGCAAGGGATGAACAGCACAGGCAACGCCAGTACAGGAGTAACATCTGATGCTAAGACGCACAGAGACATGAGTCAAGGCGCAGCTCGGTGGGACAGTGTAAGCATGGGCGTGTGAAGTCTTTGCCCCAATCATCTGCACTTAAAAAAGACCTATTTTACATCAAGAACAAGCTTTATACCAACCAATCTGAATACATAGGTGACATTGGCAAGTTCCAGAAAGATTAACAAGAAATCTTAAAAAAAAAACTTGAATTTTCTTATTGCCATAAAGAAATTTCAATCAGTATTTAAGAGAGTTCTAACTCAAAGAGTTTTTATTATAATCTTCCAAGAATTTTCAAGACACAGTTCTACTTCATAAACAAATCAAATCCACAGAGGGTAAAACAGAAAACCACAGTCTATAAAGTCAGAATCATCTTGAAAAAAAAAAAAAGCTTGCCATGAGAACATCTAGGCCAACACTGGGCCTAGAGAAAGCTGCATGATGAAGAGGCACTAAGCAACCAGGACCATGAGGAAATCAACAAACAAAAGGTAGAAGTTATCAGGCGGTGGTGGCACACACCTTTAATCCCAGCTCTTGGGAGGCAGAGGCAGGCAGATCTCTATGAATTTGAGACCAGCCTGGTCTGCAGAGCGAGTTCCAGGACAGGTTCCAAAAGCTACACAGAGAAAACCTGTCTCAAATAAAACAAAACAAAGGTAAAGTTGATTAGAGAAAGATTAAGGGCTGACAAGATGGCCCTGTGGTGTAGAAGTGCTTGCCCTGAAAGCATGAGGAATTGAGTACAATTTCTGGACCCCACATAAAGGCTCGGATGAGAAACCTAAACCTACAATTGTCAACTGACTTTCACATATTTGCCATGACAAATGGGCCCCCTCACACACAGCAATAATAACTAAAAATTAAAGATCACCAAGCATGGTGGCTTAAGACTTTGATCCCAATACTCTGGAGGTAGAAGCAGGAGGATCTCTGTGAGTTTGAGGCCGGTGTGATCTACACGATGAGTTCCGGGGTAGCTAGGGTGGGAAATATGGCTTGCTGGCTAACAGTGTGTACTGCTTAGAGAGGAACCTGCTTCAGTTTCCCAGAACTCATGTCAATCAAGTCACACCTACCGCTAACTAGGTTCTAGGGTATCTAATGCCCTCTTCTGGCCTCGGAAGGCACCTGCATGCACAAGATACACTCATCCACACATTCAAAAATACACAAATAAATGGTGCACAAAAATTTAAAAAGAGTTCTCAGTAGTCCTCATTGTCCGCTATGTCCAGCAAGTCCGGTTTTATCCCATGCTTTTTCAGACCCAGGCCAGCTGGCCTTGGTGAGTTCCCGATAGAACATCCCCATTGTCTCAGTGTGTGGGTGTACCCCTCGCGGTCCTGAGTTCCTTGCTCGTGCTCCCTCTCCTTCTGCTCCTGATTTGGACCTTGAGATTTCTGTCCGGTGCTCCAATATGGGTCTCTGTGTTTTTGATCCTACTGCACATAATGGCTTTGGTGGAGCCTAGGCAGTTTGGATGCTCACCTTACTAAACCTGGATGGAGGTGGGCGGTCCTTGGACTTCCCACAGGTCAGGGAACCCTGTTTGCTCTTCGAGCTGATGAGGGAGAGGGACTTGATCAGGGGAGGGGGAGGGAAATGGGAGGCGGTGGCGGGGAGGAGGCAGAAATCCTTAATAAATAAATAAATTAAAAAAAATAAAAAAAATTTAAAAAGATTGATAAACAGAAATTATTATATTACAAGGTTAACTGAGAAGACAAAGTCTTAGATCATATCCATAGAAATGAATTATTTAATAAAATCCAACCTTAATTCAAAGTTGAAGTTAGGCACATTAGTGAAGGAAAGGAACATATTCTTACTATAAGAACCTCCCAGACCTGGAATGGTGGCCTACACTTTAATCCCAGGACTCTAAAGGCAGAGACAACTGGATCTCGGCAAGTTTGAGGCTAGCATGGTCTATTTGTTAAGTTTCAGGACAACCAAGGCTACACAGTAAGAATGTCTCAAAAAAATAAAAATCAGCATGAGCCAGAGAAATGACTCTCCAGCTCAGGCAGCTGCCACCAACTCTGATGGCTGTAGTTCAGTCTCCAAGACACACATGGTGGAAGGAAAGAGAACCAACTCCAACAAGTTGTCCCCTTACCTCCAGCTGCATGCAAGGACATCTGTGTGCGCACATACACAGATGTGCTAAATAAATAATGTAAAGACATTTAGACTAAAGCAGTAAAAGCAAACACGTTGTTCCAGAGGACGGCAGCACAGGTTTCCTTCCCTGCAGTGCTCACTAAGCTCTGGTTCAGCACTGTGGCTCACTATGCCCAACACTTCTTCTCCCTCTCTTTCTGGCTCCTTTTGAGATGGCTCAGAGGTTAGAGGCACTGCTGCTCTTGCAGAGGACCTGGGTTTCTGTACCCACATGGAGGATCATAGCCATCTAACTCCAGTTCCAGGAGTCAAACATCCTCTTCTGGTCTCAGCAGTCACCAGGCACACATATGGTCCACAGAATACATGCAAGCAAAACACTCATACATAAAATAAAAATAAATAAAATAAAAAAATCTTTTTTTTTTCCTCAAGACAGGGTTTCTCTATGTAACAAGTCTGGCTGTCCTGGAACTCACTCTGTAGACCAGGCTGGCCTCGAACACACAGAGCTCCTCCTGCCTCTGCCTCCACAGTACTGGATCTAAAGGCATGCACCACCGCTACCTGGCTACAAATAAATCTTTAAACAAGCAAAAAACAAAAAACAAAAACAAACAAACCCAAAAAACCAAACTTCCAGAAAGCGTGCCCGATGGAGAGGAAAGGCTGGGGCTCCCACTGCTATACTCTACTCATACTACGAAAGAAAGGGGGCATGTACTTGGGCTAAAAAACAAACAAAACCCTCAATGATTAAAACACCAGTGTTTAACTAGGAATCATTACAATTACCATCACAGATACCATGTAGCAAGACAGCAGGAAACAAAATCAACATAAATACTATCAATGAATAGTGAGAAAATAAAACTGTGTGGACCTGGGACTGAACCAGGGCTTCATGTATGCTAAGCAAGAGCTCTATATTCTACTTATAATAGTGCCACTTTAATGGTGGAAAGTTCACCATGATAAAGTGATAAAAGCCCATGTCCGCTCTCACTGCCCTGACCCACAGATTCAACAATCCCAATTAGAATTCCAAGTGTGCCAGGTGTGGTAGGTCCACCTGTGACCCCAGCACTCAGCAGGCAAGACAGGAGAATCCTGAGTTTGAGGCTAGCCTGGGCTATACAGCAAGACTCTGCTTTAAAGAAAAAACAAAACATGAGGCTAAAGAGGAAGCGTGGCAGTTAAGAGCACTTGATGAGCAATCAGGAATACAGAGTTTGGATCCCAGCACCCATGTAAGTCAGGCATTCCACAAATGCCTGTAACTCCAGCTCCAAGGAACCAAATACCTTGGTCTCTTTTGGCCTCCATGCACATGGACATGCTTATCACCTGTACATGTACCCAAGAGTACATACCACTTACACAGGCATAGTCATAAATAAATGAAATTAAAAATACTAAAACAGCAAAAGAAAAAAGAAATCAATAAGCAAACGAAACAACCCAAGTATCTTTTTAACTTGATAAAGTGAATATCAACTGTATTTCCAGGCTCAGTGGTACTATACTTGCCCAGCACATGCAAAATGAATGAATGAATGGAGTAAAATATACTTTTGGAAGACTGAGGGTAAATATAGTGAAAACTAGCTGGGTGTGGTGGCACACAACTTTAATCCCAGCACTCAGGAGGCAGAGACAGGCAGATCTCTGTGGATTCAAGGTTAGCCTGGTCTACATTGTGAGTTTGAGGCTATCCAGGACTACATAGTAAGATCCTGTCTCAAACAGCAACAACAAGCTTAGCTGGTCGAGGTGGCTCATGCCTTTAATCCCAGCACTTGGGAGGCAGAGGCAGGAGGATCTCTGTGAGTTCAGTGTCAGCCTGGTCTACAGAGTGAGTTCCAGAAGAGCCAAAGATACACAGAGAAACTCTGTGTCGAGAAACCAACCAACCAAACAACAAACAAATAAAACAGTAACAACAACAAAAGAAGCAAATCTACATATACTAATAGTAAGAATTCTTGTTCTTCAAAAATACACCACAGAAATAGAAGATGAAAAGAAATAAATATTCAGAAAAAGAAGAATTGATTTCACTAAGGAAATGACACATGAAGACTCATGTCACAGTTGTATGATCTTGGATATTTTAGAGAAACTTTGGACTGCCAGAGAGATTTTGGGTAATTTGAGAGAGAACTGGGTATTTTAGAGAGGCTTTGGACTTTGAAAAAGACTCCAGATATTTTAAAGGGATTGAACCTTTAAAGTACTGAAAATTTAATGACTATGGAACTTCTAAGTTATACTGTATTTTTTTTTTTTTTTTTGCTTTTTCGAGACAGGGTTTCTCTGTGGTTTTGGAGCCTGTCCTGGAACTAGCTCTGTAGACCAGGCTGGTCTCGAACTCACAGAGATCCGCCTGCCTCTGCCTCCCGAGTGCTGGGATTAAAGGCGTGCGCCACCACCGCCCGGCCAAGTTATACTGTATTTATATTGTGACATTAATATGATATCTTAGAGATGAAGACTAAGAAATATTATTGTTCAATAATGTTGTGTTGGTGTGTCAAATCAATAGGGAGCTACTATCCTGGCTAGTTTATGTCCATTTGACACAGGTTAGAGTCTTTTAGGAGAGGGACTCTCAACTGAGGAGATTCCTCCATTAAGGTTTGCCTGTAGGGGCTGGGGAGATGGCTCAGCAGTTAAGAGCACTGGCTGTTCTCCAGAGGACCTGGGCTCAATTCCCAGCACTCACACGGCTGCTCACAACTGACTAACTCCAGTTCCAGGGCTTCTGACACTATCATGCAATATACATGCAGGCAATGAACACAAAATAAATTTGAAAAAACGACTTGCCTGTAGGCAAGCCTGTAACACATTTTCTTGATTGGTAATTGATGGGGGAGGGCCCAGGCCACTGTGGGTGTTCTTAACAAAGCAGGTTGAGCAAGTCAATAAAAAGTGTTCCTCCATAGCCTCTGCTACAGTTCCTACCTCCAGGTTCCTGCCCTGGTTTCCCTAGATGATGGACTACAAGCTGCAAGTTGAAATAAACCTGCCTTAGTTAGGGTTTCAATTGCTCAGAAGAGACAGCATAACCACAGAAACTTTTATGAAGGAAAACAGGAAAACATTTAGTTGGGTGGCTTACAGTTTCAGCAGTTTAGTCCACTATTATCATGGCAGGCAGCATGCAGACAGGGTGCTGAAAAAGGAGCTGAGAGTTCTACAGCTTGATTTACACGCAACAGGAAGTAAACTATAACACTGGGTGTAGCTTGAGCACAGGATACCTCAAAGCCCACCCTTCCAACAAGGCCACAACTACTCTAACAAGGCCACACCTCCTAATAGTGCTACTTCCTTTGAGGGTCATTTTCTTTCAAATCACCACAAAATCCTTTCCTCCCCAAGTGACTTCTGGTCATGGTGTTTCATCACAGCTATAGAAACCTAAGATATTTAAATGTTGAGCCATGAATATGTGCCAACCAGAAGGAGACAGGTATTAGAACCACTGACAAGGGTTTAAAGCAGCCTCATAAACATGCTCCAAACTAATGAGACAGGAGGGTGTAGTCAAACCAATAAATTTTAAGAGCTGAAAAGTACAACGACTGAAACAAACTCAGCAGTGGGCAAAGGGACAGAAATGGAGTGGAAACTAAAATGAACCATAGAGACAAAGTCAGACCAGGAGACCTGAAACTGTAAGCCAAGACCTAATTGTACTGCACTAGAAGACATTGAAGGAAAGGAAAAACAACTGGAATTCAAGAAGTAGCATGAACCCCAAACTGGATAGACCAAGAAATCCTCCTAGAATACATGATGATCAGATGCATAAAAGTTGAAGACAAAGAAATAACCCTGAAGCAACCAAAAAAAGAAATAATTATTTTCCCACAGGAGAATGAAATGACCATGAAGAGAGAAATAGCATAACCTTCTTCAAGATAAAAATAAAGAAAAATACTGCTAAGCTAGAATCTTTTTGCTTATTTGTTTTCAGAGTCAGGTTCTCATCATGCAGCCCTGCTTATCTTACAACTTGTTATGTAGCCCAGATTGGCCTAGAACTCATGGAGATCAGCCTGGTTCTGTGTATTGTGATTAAAGGTATGCTCCACTATCCCCAGCTTTCTGTTTTTTCTTGAGCTTCCTACATTACACTCAAAAGTTACAGCATTTAGTGTGCTTTTAATTTTTATTTATTTTGTTTTAAGCAGAGCTTCATTATGTAGTCAAGGCTTTCCTTAAGCTAAGGGTGAGCCTCCTTGAGTACTTTAGCCTCTTGAGTGTTAAGATTTTAGGTTTGAGGGCTGGAGAGATGGCTCAGAGGTTAAGAGCACTGACTGTTCTTCCAGAGGTCCTGAGTTCAATTCCCAGCAACCACATGGTGGCTCACAGCCATCTATAATGAGATCTGGCGCTCTCTTCTGGCATGCAAGCATACATGGAAGAAATGCTGTATACATAATAAATAAATCTTTAAAAAAAAAGATTTTAGGTTTGACCCTATACACTAAATATAAATGGCACAGATTCACTAACTAAAAAGCAGATATTACTGGGCAGTAGTGGCACATGCCTTTTATCTCAGGAGGCAGAGGCAGGCAGATCTCTGTGAATTAGAGGCCAGCCTTGTCATACAGGGCTAGTTCCAGGACAGCTAGGGCTGCTACACAGAGAAAACTTGTCTCAAAAAGATCAAAACCAACCAAACAACCAAACAAAATCAAAACAGATATTGGCAGAATGCACTTAAAAAAAAAAAGTGGCTGGGCGGTGGTGGCGCACGCTTTTAATCCCAGCACTCGGGAGGCAGAGGCAGGCGGATCTCTGTGAGTTCGAGGCCAGCCTGGTCTAGGAGAGCTAGTTCCAGGATAGGAACCAAAAGCTACGGAGAAATCCTGCCTCGAAAATTTAAAAAAAAAATAAATAAATAAATAAAAAGTGACTTAGTTATATGCTGTCTATAAAAAGTCACTTCAAATACTATGAATAGGTAAAATGAAAATAAAAATATGGAAGCTAGGTGTGGTGTATGCATCTATAATCCTAGCACTCAGGAAGCAGAAATAAGTAGATCTCTGTGAGTTCAAAGCCAGCCTGCTCCAAGTCAGCCAGGATTGCACAGTGAGACTGTTGTCTCAAGAAAAAAAAATGTATATATGTGTATATATGGAGAAATTGGAGAGATGGCTCAGTAATTTGGAGTCTGTCTGCTCTTCCAGAGGACCAGAGTATTGTTCTTGGTGCCAATGTTACGTGGCTCACAACTGCTTGCAATTCTAGCTCCAGATAGATCTGTGCCTTTGGCCTCCAAGAACACCTACCTGCATTCATGTCCACATAACCAACACCCCCCAACACACACACAAGTTTATATGATTAAAAATAAAATGAAAATGAATACATACGTAGGGGAGGGAGTCTGGAGAGATGACTCAGAGGTTAAAAGCATTGGCTACATCCACATGGTAGCTTACAACTATCTGTAACTACAGTTCCAGGGGATCCAATGCCCTCTTCTGGCCTCCAAGAATATTACATGATACAAGAAATGCACAGACATACATATAGGCAAAGTACTCAAGACACATACAACAAAAACAAATAAAATTTCAATATACACACAAACACACACACATTAAAAAAAGGCTAGGTCATACAGAGTTGATCCACTGAAGAAAGGAATGGCCATAACTCAATCTGAAAAGGAGGCTGCTGAGCAAAGAAAGCAGAGCCAGAGGTAGTATATAATGACAGGCCGTGACTCTGTCAAGAGGATGAAGCAATTCTAAAGTGCACATGCCCTATCTGGCATGCTTGCACTTTCTGTAATCACAGCACTGGGAAGCAGGAGCAGAAGTGCCACAAGCTGGACACTGGCCTCCTCTCAGAGTGAGTTCTAGATTAACACAGACATCCTGTCTCAACAAGCCCAACCTAATAAATTAAAACCTAAAATGCATATGTACCAAACAAAATAACTTTTTCTTTAAAATTATTTATTTTGTGTGTATTAGTATATTAGTATGTGTGTGCACCATGTGTGTGCCTAGTACCTGCGGAGGTGAAAAGATAGCACCAGATTCCCTGACACTGGAGTTACAATGATCACGGGCCAACATGTGGCTGCTGGGAAACAAGTCCAGGTCCTCTGAAGGAGTGGCAAGTGCTCTTAGCTGCTGGGCCATCACTTCAGCCCTACGAAAGAGCTCTGTGGGAGCTATAGAGATGGCCTCATCTGGTAAAGTGCTTGCTATTCAAGCACAAAGGCCCTGAGATGGTCCCCAGAAGTTATGTAAAAAGATGGGCACAGCAGCACGTTTGTAATCTCAGTGCTAGGAAGGCAAGACAGCAGGATCCTCAGAGTCTACCAATGTGGCCAATTGGTGAGCTCCAGTTTCAAAGACCCTGCCTCAAAAATTAAGGTGACAAGCCTGTAAGGATGACACCTGTTATCAAGCTCTGACCTTTACATACACATGCACACACAAGCACATATGCCAGAACACACATGCACAGGCATATGTATATACACAACAACAACAAAAAACTTACTGGCATAAAAAAGAGATAAACAGACTCAGGAAAACTCAATGCCTGTGAGCTAAAGATGTAACTCAACTGGCAGAGTGCTTGCCTATAATGCATGAAAACCAGGGTTTTGGTGCTCCCACCATGTAACTCAAGGCAGGGTGGCACACACGTGCAATCCCAGCTCTCTGGATATAAAGGCAGGAAGATCAAATGTTCAAGATCATTCTTAGCTACATAATGAGTTAGACATCAGGTTGGGCTACATGAAACCATGTCTTAGAAAAGAGAAAACTAGACAAAAAGTCAGAACTCAAAAACATCTCTAAGACCAGCAAGGTAGTTCAGCGGGTGAAGGATTGATGGTACAAGCCTGGCCACTTAAGTTCAGCTCCTAGAACCAATCTGAAAGTAGAAAGAGAACAGCCTCTGCAAAGTTGTCCTCTGGCTCGCATCCACGTACCACACAGCATGTGCACGCTCCCTCCACATCTTTGTGTGTGTCGGTCCATGTGTAGTATATTGTATATATATACACATATAATATATACTCATACACACATATATAATAATAACAAAGGGAATTTTTTTAAAAAATCTTTCAAAAGCAAAACCTATTTATGGAATCCCAGAATGTTTTACCCAATAAAAGAAAACATTTTTTCCAGGGTACCACATGGTGATGTTCGTTAGGCCCAATGTTCTCATATAACAATTGAAAACTGGCATTTGTGGTCTGACATGTTTTTTTTTTTTTTTGGTTTTTCGAGACAGGGTTTCTCTGTGGCTTTGGAGCCTGTCCTGGAACTAGCTCTGTAGACCAGGCTGGTCTCGAACTCACAGAGATCCGCCTGCCTCTGCCTCCCGAGTGCTGGGATTAAAGGCGTGCGCCACCACCGCCCGGCTCTGACATGTTTTGAAGCACAGCAAAGGACAGACTGTAGTTTCAACCCTGGGAAACAAATAGATGTAAAGTTTTGAGTTTAACCTTGGTTACACAGAGAGATTTTGTCCCAAACCAAAAAATAAAATAAAATGCAGTTTAAAACCCTTACATAAATGACAATGTGGCTGTGCTTACAGGTATAAATGCAAGCTGTTTCCAACGGAAGGTCAGCAACAAGCCACAGGGTTTGGTCAGAAAACAGCAGCTAGAAAGGGCAGCTGCGTCTCGAGGCTTGCACTTTCCCATCCTGTAGAAAATACCCAAGACATAAAACAGGCCCAAAGAGCCAGGCAATGATAGCACACACCTTTAATCCCAGCACTGGAGGCAGAAGCAGACAGAGCTCTGAGTTCAAGGACATTCAGAGCTATGCAGAGAGACCCCAAAACCAAACAAACAAACAGGTGCTTAGAAACTGAAAAGGCTGGGATGTAGCTTAGTGTAGAGCACTTGCCTAGCATGGGTTTGAGTCCAAGTTGGATGGGTATAGGGGCAGGCAGAAATACTAAAATTATACAGAGTATATTCTTTACTATGAGGGGATCAAATCAAGATCAGAAAGATAACAAGACACATTTCCAGATTCCTGGGAACTGAACAGCACACTTCTGAATAATCCATGGGTCAGAAAGCAGCAGCCATTGATAACTGGGAAAAAAAGACATATTCCTAAACTTCTCCCAGAAGGTCAGCGTTACCTTGAAACCACAACATTCCTAAAAAGCCCAAGGCTAGCATCATGCTTATCGACAGAAAACAAGAGAAGGGATGCTCACTTCTGGCACTTTTATTCAGCAACATACTGGCTTACCAACCAGAACAGCTAGACAAGGAAAAGAAACAAAAAGACTTCAGACTGAAACAGGACCAGTAACATTTTGTCTGTCTTCAGATGACAGATCTTATATTTCAAAAATCCCAAGGAATCTATAAAAATTACCAGTGTTAACAAATTAGTTCACAACATGCAGTGGGGAGGATTCCTGTTTATGGAAATGTGAAGTCGTCCGGGCACCACGGAACACAGTGTGGCAGGCTTACAAAAAGACAAATATAGGACTGATGTACGACCCAGCAAGGAAGTAAAAGCAGATGCATGCATGACAGTGTTCAATATAGCATCATTCATAGCAGTCAAAAGGTGGCACTAACCCATGCACCCATGTCTTTTTACACACATACAGGGATGAACATAATGCCTGCATGCATGTGATGGAATATTATGTGGCCATAAGAAGGAATGATGTTCTTACGTGTTGCAACATGAACCCTGAAAGCACTATGGCGAGAGAAAGAACCCAGACGCCAGACACAGAGGAACAAACACTGCCTGGTTTTATCATGTGAAATGCCTAGACAAGGCTACCAGCAGCCGGGGACAGGGAGGAGGCCAGTTCCTGCTTAATATATTTATAGTATTTCAGTTTGGAGTGCTGAAAAAGTTTTGAAAATATTTCACAGTGGTGGTGATTGCAGATTACTGTGGTTTTTTTTTTTACTATGAATATTTATTTACTTTTGAGACAGGTCATGCTGTGTGACCCTGGCTGGCCTAGTACTCAGTATGTAGAGCAGACTGGGCATAAACTGGCATTGTGCCATGTGCTGGGATTACAGATTTATGCCTTGGCTTAATATTGTAAATTTAATTAAAGGCAGAGTTGCTGCCTTAAGAATAGGTAAGATAAGGAGAGCTGCTGTATGTGTCACACCACAGACTTCTGTAGTTCTGGGACTCACGCTAGGCCGGTGCCTCACCATGGAGTCACATCCCAGCTCCATATTACATTTTCTTTTTCATTTCATGCCATAATTAAAAAACAAAACCAAAGTAAAATAAAGAAATAAAGCGTGAGCAATGAGGGATTATTTCTAAGGCAGGTATTTGCCTAGTGTACATGTTCCAGGCTCAATCCCAAGCACTAAAAACAAACAAAAATAATATGTCAAAAGCTGTGCCACCGAAACCGTACGCTCCCTGAGTTATATCTCAGTGAATCTGTTGTTTCCTCTAAAACCTCCACGTTCAGAGGGAAAGGAAGACATATTAGGATGTCATTTGAGAAATACGCTCACTACATACAGATACACCAAGTAAAGGCCTCACATGACAAACAAATCAACAACAGCGATTCCAGGGAGTGCATGGCAGCCTGCACGAGACAGTCATGACATAGCTCTTTTTACCTTCTCAGCCTCATGTGGCAGGCAGAGCCCTCATCTCTAGGAAAGGACGCATCCTTAGTGGTGAAGAGCTGTGCAGGTGACTGTGACTACAAGTGGCCAGGCAGGCTGGACTTGAGTCTAGCCCCTTACCAACAACCACCTCACCACAACTAGTGCAGTCAGCAGTGCCAAAGATGGGAGCTCTCTGTGATCATGGATAAAGATGGGCCCTCAACAGACTCAGCATATAAATTATGGAGAAAATGGAAGGGCTGCATACAAAAATAAAGATCTGGGCTGACTGGAGGATGCCCCCTCACAAGGCACAGATAGTATGAGGCAATGGGTAGGAAAACCAAGGATACTAAGGGAGGACTCGGGTGTTTCAGTAGCCAAGAGGGTTAGGATGGACTAGTACAGAGCTGAAACCGAATAGTCAGGGTCCTGGATGGGCCTAAGCACATGCAGGAGATGGCAGAGCAGGAGGCACTGAGTACAGTGGAGAGCTGTGTAGCAGGTTCAGCAGAGAGGTGGAAGAAGCTGGGATACACGCGCATACACAATCTCCACACACATGCACATATGCATGAATAAATGGCTCCCAAAAGCACACACACATACCCAAAATGCATAGGTATACATATACAGAGACTAGATTCGCCAGCTCTGTGCCCTGGGGCAGATGTACACAGAATACTTATGATCCAAGGAGATAACTGCTGAGGCAAAGCTAGCGGCGTCACATCCCTCAAGTCATCAAAGTGTGCCCTAGGTCAGAGCCAGGAACGGGAGGATGCCACGGTGCCACACTTGCCACTTTCTACTACAGTGTGAGGATACACCAGACCCAGACAGTGCGAGGCATTCTACAAAACAGTCACCAGCCTGCTGTCACCAACTGTCCTCAAGTCCAGAGGAGTTGTCCTGCCAGCTGGCAGAGGCTACCCCGAGTGGGAGGACCTGGAGCAGCCCCATGGCCCCCAGAAAGGGAAGGAGCAGAGACTTACTCCCAGCCTAAATTATTCAAAAGGAAAGGGAACGTGCCTCTTTAACAAGCCCTGGCTTTATGAAGCAAGGTTAACAGTTTCACTTGATTCAGTGGAATATTATAAACTCTCTAGGGCCCATTTGAGGACTTCTACTTCAGGCGCAAGGTGACGACTCAGCACTTTTTATATTATTTAGAGAATAAAATTAACCCTCACAGGCCCAGACTGCTACCTCCCCTCCCGCTGGATCTGGCCTGCTCAGCGCTTTCCCCCATATATAATTACAAGCTGCTATCCATCATGCGGCAGGGACGCAGCGCTGACACGCAGAAAGGGACGCAGTAAGCACTTCCACTAATAGAAGCAGGACTTAAATATCGCTCTGATATCTTCATTTAAATTGGAATATTTTACAATAATCAGCTGCAGCTTCCATGGGGTCCTGCCCCTCACCTGGGCCAGCGCCTAGAAGTGACCCTGCCAGGTCCTGCCAGTCCCCACCTCCCCGGAAGGGCTTCCTTGCCAGGGATCAGTGCCCTTCAAGGTGACCCAACAGCTCCTGTCAAGCTCATGTTGTCAGTAGAAATACAGAAACATCAGTAGGCTCAAGGAAGTCACTGCTCGTACAGAGTCTCAAGCCACTCTGGTGGGTAGCTAGGATAAAAGACAAAAAGCATCAAAAAGCTCAAGCAACTTTAGAGGGCTATGCCCATGTAGGGTGGGGCACATACACTGTGCTTCTGCTGTCCCTGTGACACACACACACATATACACCCAGCTTCCATGGAAGCAGGCAGTCATACAGCTATTTCAGTCCTGTAGAGCTTCAAACCTCTGACATCTCTCTCAGTCACTACTGGCCTTAACTCACAGCAATATCCCCGGGTTTTGCTGTCTCAGTCACTATAACCCTCCCATATTTTGGGCAGGTTCTGCTATTAATCCCCTGCTGCCCCTGCATGAGGACCTGGAATGCTACCTGGCCCTGTGGGATCCTGGGCAAATAGCTGTACCTCTGAGTCATTTGCGAGATAGACAGAATTACAATGACCACCTCAGGGCTATACAAGACAACAGAAGTCAGTGCAGAAAGTACTGAAGACTGCTTAACAACCTGCCCCACGCCCGCCTGCAGCCCCCTCACCTTTGCACCCAGTGGGCAATAGCCTTTGAGGAAGTCACCGCACACTTCAGCCTTGCGGGACACATACACGTGGCTGTAGGGACAGTTGCTGTTGCTGCAGATCCCCTTCAGAAAGTAGGAACACACAGGCATCTGTGGGGAGGGAAGAAAGGTGAGGGCCCAACAGTCTAGAGCTTTGCACCACACCCACTTCACAAGTACAAATACCAGGACTTGCAGGCCCCTGAGAGGGTCCCAGAGCTGGACACCAGCCACTCAGATCCTTCCTGAAGACCCCCACCATGGTCCTCCTGAGAGAAATGGACACAAAGCTGGGTGTAACAGTGCACACCTTTAATCCCAACACTTGGGAGGCAGAGAAGGCTGAATATTTGTGAGTTCCAGTCCAGCCTGGTCTACATATTAAACCCAAGACTAGCCAGGACTATATCTATATCTATTTCTCTCTCCATATATATATGAGAGAGATTCCGGGGGGGGGACAAACAAAAACAAAACAAACAAGAAATAAACCCCAATCGGAATGAATATACAGTGCCAGCTAGCAGCAGCTGGGGTCTGGACAGCCACTTTCCTATATCAAACCCCTGCTTCCCTTATCACTTGGCCAAAATGAAGATATGGAGCTAAGCCACGGCAGCAGTGCCTTTTCCTAGGTGTGCTATTCCCTACACGTGAACACAGTAAACAGGGCTCATAACCACCAACCCATGGCCTGGTGTATCTTGGGAGCCCTGGGATATAGTTCTATTAATCTAGGTGGGGCAGACTTGGAGATGGGCATCCATATACCAGGTCAGACACTGGTCACATGGTAGCACTAAGGCCTAGCCTATCAGTATGTTGGGTCCTGGAGCAGGAAGTCTGGACCCACCCTGGCAGCTGTGGGTGGACAGGCCTGGGCAAGTGACTCAGCCCAGGAGCCGGATATATATCCTGCTCCTTTCTCAACAGAGAGCCGCAAATCAGCCCTGATGACTGCTGGCACCATGTGGGCCTGGAGGGGAAGATGGGCAACCCAGGGAAAAGGTGGTCTCTGAATTTTCCAGGCTCCTTCCCCTTCCAGGGGCCAAGCACCAGCCCTTCCTGGACTGTTTGGAGAGTGGACATTGTCACTGTCCTTGCCCAGCACACCCTCCTAGGCCCCAGGAAGTGACAATGCACATCTCAGCCTGATGAGAGATGTTCACACTTGGACCAGCAGTGGTTTGAGGAATACTTCCCTGACCCATGCACGGGCTTTAAAAAGTCACTTTTCTGGGCAAAGTGGGAAAGGGGAAGGCAGGAACCTGTCTGAGGGAGGCCAAAGAGGAAGAGGCTGGGCAGCAGCCCTGGAGTAAAGAGGGGGGAAATCAAAGAAACAAAGGGTGATTTACTGAGCAAGAGTTTATTTTTAATTGTCTTTTAACTGCAGCCACAGAGGGGAGAGGGGCTGGGGGCCCCGTTTGGGCTGGCGGTGGTGAAGCTGTAGACAATTCCCTTAATGTGGTTTTTGATATAGAGCCCAAATTAGCTCTAATAAAAAGGGATAATAAAGCCAACTCTTGCACCAAACAGAGCTCCTCCTGGCTGTCAGAGCGGGGCCGTTACCAAGAGGAAACTGCGTTCTCATTTCAATTAACCTTGTTTGCACCCCGCCACGTCCACACAAATAACAATAACATTAATTCAGGGCGCTGGTGCGGCCCACACATTAGACAGCTCGGAGTGCGCACAGGCTCTGGAGCTGGCGCTTAATGAACCTGAAACTCGACGTGAATTTCCAAATTGCTCACGACAGAGTTTCGAAGCTCGATTAGGGAGAAAAATGCTGATTCTCTCCAAGCTTCTCAAGGGGAAAAGCTGTCGGAGCAGCAGCGGGCCTCACCCACCCGCCTCCTCTGCGCTGCGGCCTTGGCCCCAGGCCCTTCCTCACACTCATGGCCATCTTCTCAGAGGACAGAGGGTACAGCTAATGCCAAGAGGTCTGTGGCCCTGACTGCAGTGCTCTCAGTCCTTCCAGGCTGGGGCACACCTAGGCATTGCACTCTTGGCCTTACTTCCATGGCTCTTCAGATCACTACTCCACCTATGACAGCCTTGGGACAGAAGACAGAAAAGACCTTGGCCTCCTACTATAGGAGCATCTTTGAGGTTTCCCTCCCCTGTTCCGTAGAGGAGGTGGCAAGTAGCCTGGCATCATTATAGGACCTGGGGTGATGGAGACAGGAGGAGACTCTTGTCTGTGATATACTGGGACCCCAGGTTTGGTGCCGCTTCCAGCAGGAGGAAGAGGCAGCACAACACAGCGGGCCATGGGAGTGAAGGGGTGAGCTGGAGGAGGAATATATGAGCGTGTGGATACTGGAGGTGGGAGCTGTTAACTTAAGACCAAGGAAAACTATGCAGTCCAATATGTCTGAAGGCTGGATGGCACCCAGGAACATCTGGAAGAGCAGACCTGCTGACCATACAGCACTCACCTTCTCCTTGGATACATGGTGAGAGAAAGGGCAGGACCCATCTGTCTTCTTGCATGTGCCTCGGACAAATCTGCAGCATGGGACAGGAAGGTTTGGGGAGGGCTGGTGCCAGGTTTTGCCACTAACCCCCCAAGTAGTCAGTAAGGACGGGCAGGGCACCTGGTGCACACGGCCACCTTCTCAGGGTCATGGATATAGGGGCAGCGCTCGCCACGGTTACACCTGCCAAAGCGGTTGTAATACATGCAGTACTCTCTCTTCTTCTCTTTCTTCTGCTTCGCCTGCCGGATGATGGCCAGGCTTCGCTGGACGGCCCGGCTGTATACAGGGAGAGGTTTGTGAGCCCAAGAGTGAGCAGGGAGCCCCTACCTTCCCAGCCTCAAGGGACACACCTGGCCAAGGAACGACTGCAGCTGGTGGCAGGGTCCAGTCGTCCTACAGGGGAAGAAACAGGTCACATCAGGCCCATCCCAGCTACAGCCTTTACCTAACCTTCCCTGGCTGACTCACACCTTCTTCCTGCCAAATCATCTTGGCAAAGTACCCTGGAGCCCCCTAGCACTTAGCTCAGGCATAGCCCTTCTTCCCTCTGGGGACACAGCATCAAGAGCGGGGCAATGCTAGGCCCTGAGCCTGGCTTATCTTGAGGGTGGGCAGCCTTGGATCCAGCATCAGGGTCAAAGACTGGAACAGACTGCCAGTCCCTGATGTCTCCAACCAGCTAGGTGACCTAAGATCAACTTGGTATTTGCTGGTTCCCTGCTGGCTTCCCAGTTTCCTGCTCCTGCTCAGTGCCCAGGAGGCTCAAGGGGCAGGTCCTTGCACTGAGGCAGTGATTAGCTCATGGACATGTCTCTAGACTCTGTCCTTGGCCTGGCTACCAGGGAGGCCATCATACAAATGGCAAAGGGTGATGGCACCTACTTTGTAGAGCCTGAGAAGGTAACAGAGGAGGCTACTTATTTATACCAAGGCGGAAAATATGGGCCTGGCTGTATAGGAGAGAAATTGGTTTTTTAGACTTAAAGGATTGTTAAAAAAAAGATGGGGGGGAGGAATGGAGGAAGGAAAGTGAAGGAGAGGAGGGGGGGACGAGAGTGAGAAGGGGAGGAGAGAAGGGAAAAGGGGGGAGTGTGAGGGAAGGACAGTGAAAAGAGGGGAAGGAAGAGGGGGAGGGTAGGAAAGGGGAGAAGAAAGAGGGAGAAGGGGAAGAAGAGGGGATGGGGAGAGGAGGAAGAGGGACAAGGGGAGGAAGGGAAGAAGAGGAGAAAGAAGAATGTGTTGGCACAGCTGAAAATGCGACCTGCAGTTCTGCAAAGTGGCTGCAGACAAGGGTGTTTGGGTCCATTTGGATCTTGTTACTTACAAGTTGGAAGGCTCCCTCTCATACTCCTCAAACTCCCAAACACCAAAATCCAATTAGCCTTTCTGAGGTGACCAACGTGACACGAAGACAACGGAATAGGAAAGGGGCTCCCTGAAAACCTCAAGGCATCTGTGTGAGGAGATGCCCAGGCTCACCACACAGCTTTGCCGGCCTTTTAAAGACACAGGCCAACTCCAGGATCACAGGGCAGGCAGGGCAGGGATTGCTCAGGGTGGCTTTCCCTGGTTCCTCAAATACACACATGACCCTTCCCAGACCAGATCCGATTTCCTGCAGAGCAGCTGCTGAAATGAATACTGCATTAAGAGGCACAAGTGACATCACTCAGAAATTCTGAGGACCTGAGGTGATGACAAAGCCATCTAGGTTTTAAAAGGGGATGTTCTAAAGTGCCTGAATGCACACAATCAGAACACCCGGGACCTGCTCCAGAGCAGCACCCCTCCATCCCCACTGGTTGGGAACTCATACCATTGTCCCTGGGCACCCTGCGAGCTACTTGGCCCTGAGAGCTCCCCACACCCTTTTAGTCTTCCCTAGACAGGGGTGAAATGATATGCTGAACCTTGGTATCTTAGGGACTTTGGGCCCAAGACAAGACCAGGCCTGCTAGGGAAATCCTGTCTGCGGCTAGGAAGTACCTGAGGTATCTGAGGTATGAGCTGTGAAGCTGGATGTTACTCTCCCAGAGTTCTGTGGGACTCTCTGGTCAGAGGCTGCCCCACAATTAACTTCAGTGCCCTTGAGTTTAAAAAGGATATCCATGGGGCCCCAGTGGGGAGCAGGGGCTCTGTTGCATAACTATGCAGGCTCAGGCAGTTGGGGCATGAACAAGGACCTCAAGGAAGGCACAGGAAGGACTGCAGGGTCTGAGGAGGAAGCAGTAAGGGGAAAGGAAGGGTGGCAAAGGTCTCAGGGTGTGGAGAAGCAAGGAAGAATTTAGGGTGGTCTCTATTTCTAGCTGAGGACACCCGCCCTTAGGGTGGCAGTGGAGTAATGTTCAGGTGGCACAGACACATATTCACACCTGCCAGTCTTCGTAACTAGTGACGTGCAATGTGATAGTCTGTCAATGAGCACTGGTTCCTGGGCTGTCACCCAGCCTGCTGGTGACACTGGCACCATCTGCTCCCAGGCAGGAACACGTGGGCATCACGTGCCACCTGTCAGGTCCTGGTAGGGAGCAGCTTTCTCATTTTTCCACTTTCTGCTTTTAAAAACACATCAGCGTGGGGCTCACGGTGGGAGTTTTGACAAGGATGGGAGGCACCTTTCCAAATGCTTTGCAGTGTTAAAAATGCACATAAAGTAGCTGGCTTGAAAAGAAGCAACCAGAGGTGCAAAAAGCTCACCGGCACAGCCCTGACCTGGGAGCATAAGGTGCTGCTTCTGCTGTGCACTCTGGAGCACATCCACTTCCTGGAGTTTCCCAAAATAAATACTGGCTCCCTCCAGCCCCACCCTTGCTTTGTGCCCTGTCTGTTCGCTGGTCCTCAAAGGGAGCTCATCTTTCGGAGATGTCAAAGCCTCTTCAGCACTCAGGCTATCACTCTGGCAGAGTCCACCAGGCAAATAAGGGGCCAAGCTCAGTGATCTGTCCTCAGTTTTACTGCTTAGTTGTCTAGTTGCTCCCAAGAGGTTGGTGCAAGTGCTAAGACCAAGTCTATTCAGCTGAGAGTCCACCAGGTCCAGGTAGGACACATTCTACAAAGGCACCTAGAACTGCAATCTTGGAAAGAAAAACAAAATGGTAGAAAAGTCACAGTGAGGAACAGCAACGAGCAGGGTCTCTATAACCTGGTAGCTCTGTGCCCTTTGAGTGCAGCTAACAAAGCTTCCCTGCATGCCCCTCTAATGTGACCTCCTGGTACCCAAGGAGGGGAAGGCAGGGCACAAATAATTAGTTACAGAGGGCCAGGTGTGGTAGTGCACACCTTTAATCCCCAGCACTCAGGAGGCAAAGGCAGGTGGATCTCTGTGAGTTTGAGGACAGCATGGTCTACAGAGTGCATTCCAGGACAGCCAGAGCTACATAATAGAAGGACTTTGTCTCAAAAACAAACAAAAGAAAGCTATAGAAACCTTCCTTGCCCCGGAGCATACAGATGGCTAGTCAGCAACAGAACACTACAGAGCATACCTGCTTCACTTTGGCCTGGAGGCCCTCAAGAAGCCAGGGCTAGCTCTGTAGTCTGCGACTTCTGTCCCTTACTGAAGGGACTTGTCAGGCTCTTTGTGTTCTCAGCAAGTCCAGCCAACCAAGGATACAGTTCCCAGGCAAAATCAGGGCAAGGGTCAGGAACGGGGCCATTTGAATAGCAGGTAGACTTGGGAGGGTAGGCTGAACTTCACAAAGTCAAGAAAACCATGGCTAAAGCTGACTCTATCCTTGAGGGCCTGGAGTAGTGGCCAGGAGAGGAGTTGGTGCCCCATCCCTCTGTGAAGGGTTGTACTTTCTTGTTGAAGTCAAAGGTTTGCTGACACTAAAGAAGGAAATTTATTTCTTTAATTATGACTAGTGTAAGTGGGCCAGTCAGCTGTAGTGCACTGTTGGGAGCAATCTACCTTCCTCACTGTGGGGTGGGGGTCATGTGGGGGGGCTGTCCAGGCAGCAGGTGCTCCCCAGCTCACTGGTCATTTCCCTTGTGGTCTTGCCAGCCTGTGTCTTGTCCCAGGGACAGAAAAGGCAAGCCCCAGAATGGCTGCCAAGGCTTAGGTAAGGTAGGTCAGGGACAATGATGCTCTGACTGGCAGCAGATTGAAGCCTTGGCAAAGCAAGGACAGGAGTAGAGGTAGAGATAGAGGTAGAGATGCCCCGGGACTTCCACCTGCTCTCATCACATGTTCCCTTACACAGAGCTGGCTGGATGAGGTGAGGCTCTAGGTGGCTGCTAGAGCACTGGGAAACAAGGCTGCAAGGGCTTATGGGAGCAGAAATTCCTTCTTAGTTGGGTCTACAGCAAAGAAAGGGGGCAAAAGGTCAGACTCAGAGTAACGAGGATAGACTGTTCACAGCATGGTGATGTGGAAGCTCTGTGTGTGGGAGACAGGAAGGCAGAGTCTATAGAACTCGGTACTCGGTCCTGGGATCACAGGAACAGACACAGCTTCCCAGTGAGAAGGGACAGGGAAGCAGTCAGCCCTCTGTATAGCTTAGAGTCCATCCTCTCCCAGTGAAGGACACTTGACTAGGAGAGGCCAAGTCCAACACTTCTGCTGCCCTGACAAAATTTATATTCTACAGAATAGAAGGACCCTGTCTCAAAAAACAAATTAAAGTTACAGAGACCCCTGTAACAGAGGTTCTTTACACCTCTCATCTCTACCTCCCCCAGATAGGAGCGATGCAAGAAGCTCAGATGGCTGGTGCAGTCCCATGCCCTAAGCCCATCCAGCCAGAAACAATGCAAATCAGGACGCAGCAGCACAAGATGGCTAGTCCTAGTATCTGAGGACAGGACCATGTGGTAGTCACCAGGTGATGGTCACTTCAGGGAGATGAGAGGGTCTATTTCCCAGCCCAAGGTTCATCTTAATCCCAAGCCTTGGTGCTTAGGAAGCCTGGAGTGTGAGACAGATCAAAGCCACAGGAAGAGGGAAATTACTGATGGGGAAGCGGAGACCCAAGGGCATATAACAGAGTAGGAGCCCAGGCTACTCCCACAGTTCTCAAATGAGTTCACCAGGTTCTTCTACCAGAAAGGGAGAAATGCCAGGAGCTATATTCCCTGAGCATCTTGCCCAGAGAACAGCACCTGGAAGCTCTGGACCTGAAGAACAGCTCTCGAGCACAACCTAGCAGGGACACAGAGGAGCTGGCTGTCCCAAATGGGATAGTCCCTGTATCTTCATCATCCTAGGAGTGCCCTTGACAGTGCCTTCTCCCTGCTTGATTTCTTCTCCTTTAAACCCCTCTGGTGAGTGAACAGGGCTGCTGGGCACAGCTGGGCCTCTGCAATTCCACAGCAATCCATAATCTTGCTGTACTTTTTGATGGGCACAAAAGAGGGTAAAATTGGACTGAAACCAAAATACTTT
Organism: Microtus pennsylvanicus; assembly: GCF_037038515.1. NCBI lineage: Eukaryota > Metazoa > Chordata > Mammalia > Rodentia > Cricetidae > Microtus > Microtus pennsylvanicus. Next base: position 4,151,498 of record NC_134580.1, read on the forward strand.
TCTAGTTAATTTGTACAATAAGCACATCCAGAGCATTTCCTTTCTCCTCAGCCTGTCCCCAGGCTGCAGGGGCTTGCAGCAGTGATGGTGCCTGCCTCCAGATATACTTGGTGAGGCATCACCAATGTGATTAGGGGTGCCATGGCCCCAGGTGTTCGCTCACCCAGGCATGTTTACCATACCTGGCTCATCCTTTGTCCAAGAGCAAAACACAGGTGCTCCTGATGGTCTCCCACAGAAAATCTGGGCTGCTCAGCCAAGCAAGAGGCAAGCGCCACTCAGACTCCCAGGGGATACTAGGGTTGCAGGGCCTCCCAACACTGCCCCCATTCTGGCTACCCTTTCAGTTTCACAAGGGAAACTAACGCCCTGTGCCCATCCAGTTCTCTCTGGGTGCATCCACTCTCTCAGCTCTCTAAGTTCCAGGACCCTGGCCTTGCTCCCTTACATGGCTATGCCCACAGCGGAGAGCCCAGCGACAGTGAGACACACTGACATTCAGTGCTCATCCACATACTCTGCAGTATCCCATCTCACCTGTGCGGAGGAGGGCCCTGCTGCCATCACTGGGCCGACTGGAGGTCTTGGAGAGTTTGTTGGCAGACACTTTGTAGAGAACCCCTCCTATGCAGCGATAGCCTTTGTTGCGCCACCGAGGGGAACTAGGTGGGGCTTTCCCACTCCCAGTGATGGTTGGACGCAGACGGTTCAGCACCAGGGACCTACAGAGACAAAACTGTCTATTAGACATGGCCCAGAACAAGCTATAGATTTGGTGGCCTGTGCTACATCCAGCCTGAAGCACTTGCTATATAGGGTACATTATAGTTGGGGTTTCTGGGTATCTCTGGCCCAGCTGCCAGGGCTGTCCCCTTACCTCTCATAGAGACGTTTCTGTAGCAGTAGTGCCAAGGACTTCTGACAAGGAGACCCAAGGCACAGTATTACACAAACTGGTTAGAAATTCATGAGCCCCCAAAGGGTCACAGAGAGGACTGGCCTCCTCCAAAACACACCTGTCCTTGCTGTCTCCTAGTCTGGCCACTGGTGAGTATCTCCATGCTGGGTATGTTCCCTGAGCACACAAGAAGGCAGCTGTCTGGGCACCTGTATTTTGAAAAGCAGTGCAGGCCCTGGCCCCTTGGCTCCAGTATATGACAGCCACTTGGGTTTCTGCCAAGGTTGGTACAGGCTTTGCCCCAGGACAAGAGAGTCATGGGATCAAGGGGAACTACTGCTCATTGTAGCTCTTTCCTTATCCACTGCTCAGAGAGCCCTGCACTGAGAAGGTATAAGGGCATTCTCACAACCTCATCAGGTCCACAGTGTGGGATAGAAATTACTGTTCAAGAGGAAAGGGGCAGCTGTAGGATTGGTGGCTTGGAGAACAGACCTCAGAGACCATCCTACTGCTCCCCACCCTTTCAAGCTTTCAGGTCTACCAGTCACCCCAGGACCCCTGGAGGCTCAAGCACTAAACAAGCTGAAGAAGGGCCTTGATGTGACAGCTCTTGCCTAGCTGTGATTTGAGTAGACTGCCCTCAAGGAGGGAACCTGGTGCCCCAGGCAGCCAGGTGAGCACAGGGGGCTCAGCTTTCAGCCAATCTTCAAGATACATTCTGGTGGTGTGTAATGTTTATGTAAATCAGATGCTACTTATCACATGATCACAGCCTGCGTGCACTGCCCTCTAGTGGCAAATGTGAGCAATGGGCACCAGCTATGTACCAGCAGAGTACACAGAGGCCTTCATAACAGCAGTCCCCACTCCCCAGGAGACAGCTAAAATGGAAGGTGAGGGCAACATATCCAGACTGGTACAGGGCTGTGACCCTTCTCTTCCAGACCCCACAGGGTACTCCCAGTGGCTCCCATGGCCCTGTGGCCTATCTAGAACTAGCTCCTGGTGAAAGTATGGTCTGAAGTTTCTCAGGATTCCACAGCTATAACAGACCCTTCTCCAGCCAACTAGGGGCCAAGAAGGAATCCCCAGAACTGAACTATAGAGTAAACAGCCAGAGGGGGTTCGCTTGTTTGCCTCTACCAAGACACCTGCAGCACTGCCCACCATAGCTTGCCCTGTCACCCAAGGGAAGCCACACCGAAAGAAAAGCACCAGGGGAAGGGCAGCCATGCACTTGGACTCAGCTACCATTCTAACATTCAGTACCACAGCCCCTTTGAGCCTTGGTCTCTCCACTTGCAAGCTGGGCTAACTCTTGCCAGCCAGTGGCCTCAGAGGGCTCATTAGTGAGATAATGTGAGCAAAGCGAGCCAGCCGTCAGGGGACCAGAGCTGCGGTGTAAGTACAAACAGTAGTGGGGAGGCCACAGAAGGCACTTAACCCAGTTTCTCTTAATTAAAATTCAAGCTCACAAACACCAATCTTGGAGGGAAAGAGTCCTGCCAAGAAGCCAGGCTGCAGTGATTGGTCTGCCTGGCCACTCACTGCCTTACCCATCACACATTCATCAGCCCTCTACTGGGTACCATCTGGGTTAGAGACAGGAGTCCTATGAGACTGTGACCCAAGATCTAGTATATCAGACTTTGTACCCTTGGCTTTCACTGGATATGAGAAAAGGTCCAACCAAGAGAGATCTACTGTCAATCCTGCCAGTCCTAGAGGCTCAGTGGTATGTCCTGATCTTTAATCAGAGCTATGGTCACTTCACAAAGGATGTTCAACTTAATTCCAAATCCTTAGTTAAAATAAACTGGTACTAGAGCAGTAGCTACTAGAGTTTCTTCAATGTGAGACTTGAAAAGACCCCTGCATCCACCAGCCTGGGGCTAGAGTAGCAATTCTGAGGAAGAGGGGACTGAAGAGTACAATTCTGCAGCAGTGATCTCTTAGCTAGCCACCCTATAACTGAAGCTAGAAGCCAGCTCTGGTCCTTACCAGAAGACCTGATGGGGTCCATGCAGACTCTCTTTCCATAATATTTCTCCCAAGCACTCCACACTCCATCTCTACAATGTGAGCAAATACACAGCCACCAGAAATATGTTAATCAGAAGACAAGCACACGCATGCTCAACTACAATCTGGGGCCCAGCCCTGCAGGAACACACCCGATGCAGAGGCATTTTAGGGAGCTGAGAAAGGCACAGGGAGCTCTGAATGTGATTCCCTTCTACTCCTCCCTAGATTTAACCACAGAAGAGGAGCCACAGACTAAAACAGTGTGAGGCAGCCAGAGACCTCAGGCCCAACCAGAACTGTAGAGTTCCTTTATTTCTTCAAGCACTTGCCCAAGCAGGAGGACTGCAGCCCCTCCCTTACACATGAGGAAGTCTCAAGTTGGGGATGTCAACGGCCTGCCTCAAGAAACCAGGAATCAGGAGAAAGCATGGGGCTCAGGCTGGGCTAGGATGACTCAGACCAGACCTGGTTCTCAGCCCTTGACCCTCAGATGAACAAGCCGGTTTTTCATGACTGGTCTTCAGAGATGAAAGGCTCATCTGTGGTTACAATTCTTCCCAAGACAGCCTTAGTTATTCCACATGTTTATTTTGTTTTGCTTTTTTTTTTTTGAGACAAGGTCTTACTATGAGATAACTTCAAACAAGAGACATTCCTGCCTCAACCTCTTGAGTGCTGGGATTACACCAACCTGGCTTGACATGTTTAAATTCTTAGGGATGATCAGGAAATATCCATTTGTCCCTTTCTCTTTCTTCCTTCAAAAACTGCTCATTAGATGGTGAGAACAATTGTGGGCCATCTGTGGATCTACTTGGGCAAGATGCAGGATAGCAGCCCCTGTGTTCTTATTCTAGATGTGTGCAAAGGCCTGTGGATCCAGGGCCTGCAGGGAATAGGCACAGGTGCTACCTGCTGCTTTGCTCAACCAAGAGCCTGAGCCTTGCAAGGGGCTACACTTGGGTGTTGCTATGGATGAGAACTCAAGGAGATCTGATTGGACCCTGTAGCTTAACCAGGTCAAAGCAAAGGCCTTTCCCTCACCCATCCACCCACACCCACCCTTGCCAATTCACTGGCTTTGGAAGCCGCAGCAGAGGGCGCCAGGTGGGGCCTTGTAGCTTTTTACTGCCATGGGTGTCACAGCACTCCAGTAAATTGTTACCCTAATGGAGAGGACAGCCTTTGGAAACGAACTGTACAGAGAAGAGAGGATAAAATTAATGAGATAATAGCAGGGCCAAGGACCCTGCAAGCGCCTGCCCTCACGGCATGGCTCTGTAATTCCTTTTCTGCAACGGGAGCCGCAGATCTAAAGGCTTCTCCCATCCGTCCGGCAGGCCCATGCCGCCAGGAAATTTCATTAACGCTGGAAAATAGGAAAGGTATTAAGCGTGGATAATGAAGGCCAGGGAGGGAACAGTGCCTTAAGATAGTCTTCTTTCTCGCCTTTGTAATGGGAGGCATGAACTTTCCCTTCAAATCCATTTCTAATCCATTTGAAATACTACAGCAAATTATCTTTCCTTCAGCCCGAAAGCGGCCAGCCAATTTACTCCGAATAGAAGTGACAATGCCCCAGGATTTATCACCATAACCTTGACTACACCAGGGTGAGGCTAGGCCTCCCCTCTTCCCCTTGGGGGTGGGGCACAAAGGATGGGGCAAGGGGAGATAACATTTTAAATGAAAAGCAGCGATAATGGGGAGAAAGACACACACCTCAAAAGTAGTTTTTTTTTTAATTTTTTTTTTAAGAAAGAAAAAAAAAAGAGGTGCTGTGTGACCACTTCCTTATGAGCACTGGAAACTTTCAAGTCAGAAGCTGTCTGGGATGGCAGAGAGACAGTGATGGGGTTGAAGGTACTTGGATAGCTAAGCCTGTCCTCCCCTAGCTTTACAGGGTTCAGACACAACAGAATGTTCCAACACTTACATCACCAGCAGCAGACTGTAGCTCAGTGGACAAGCATCTGGTAGACAGCTCTTCCTAACAATTGCCTACCTGCCCCTCTGTGGGCACAGTCCTCCAGGCAGCCTGGCCTCTGCAACCCATTCTCTTGGCTCTGTAATGTCCTCATGCATGAGACCCTGACAGGCAACACACCCTTCTCTTAGAAACCAGTGTGATCAGTACAGACCCAGTATAGACGGTAAGGGAGCAGGGACCCTGGAAGAGACTCTGGCCAGGGCACAGTCAGGGAGCATGCAGGGGCCCAGGTCACAGACAGTGAATTCTAAACTTGGAAGCCCACATATACCAGGTCCGTTAGCATCTTTGAATCACAGAGACTGAGATCAGAGCTGGGTCTCTACAAACACTGCTGATGAGGGAAGAGAGTTCCCTGGGCAGCTGGGGCAAGGAGCTGGGACCAGAGTTCATTTCCTTTCAGTATACCAGACAGCACAGATAGTTTACAGGTAAACTTAAGTGAAGATAGGAAGAGTCCCACCCAGAACCCTCCTGTGCCTTCCAGCTCAGCTCTGGCTCTTGCTGCTATCCATCACACTACAACCTTGCCTGTGAGAAAGAAACAGGTGGCTGGGGAGATGCCTCTATCTGCAAAGCACTTGACATGCAAAAAGAAGACCAGGGTTTAATCTCCATCACACGTGTAAAAAGCCAAGTGCAGAGGTGTATACTTACAATAGGGAGGCAGAGAGAAGAGATTCCAGGGGCTCACTGGCAAGCCAGCTTAGCTGACTTATTGAGCTCCAGACCAATGAGAGACCTTGTCTCAAAAACAAGGTGGACCAGGTGGTAGTAGCACATGCCTTTAATCTCAGCACTTGGAAGACACAGGCAGGCGGATCTCTGTGACTGAGTTTGAGGCCAGCCTGGTCTACAGAGTGAGTTCCAGGACAGCAGGGGCTACACAGAAAAACCCTGTCTAGAAAAAAAAAAAGCAATGTGGATGGATCCTGAGGAATGACACCTAAGGTTGATCTCTGGTTTCCATGTAGATGTGCATATGTGTACACACACACACATTCACATGAACATACCTCTCCCCAACAAGAAACAAACAAAAGCCCATGTGTGCGCCCTCCCCTCACTGCCAAAGTCCACTTGCTTCTATTTACTTTCTACACTGACCTCCCACCCTTTTCCTCTAATCCGTCCACCTCCATTCCCAAAACCTTCTGCCTCCCAGACTTCTCAGAAACATGGCCTTGTTACCTGCCTTCCAACCTCAGGTCTCAGCCACTTGTCCTCTGCTAATACCTAGAGCCCAGCCTTGCTTCTACTGGTTCAGGTTAAGGATTCCTTCACCTACTCTTCTCTGTCCATTTGTTTGAAACTAGTCAACTGATAAAGTTTCCCCAATTTCCTCTTTCTGTCTATTTCACTAGAGGTCCATAGGGCTGAGCTCGAGTCCTTGCTGGTCACTGCTCCCATGTTGAAACCCTCCCTCTCTCTAGTCTAGAATTCCAGTTACCCTAGGAAGCTGCAGAACCTCCAAAGTATTGTGCTCCTGGTACTGGGCCTTTACACATGTTGTCCCTCTGTCTGAAGACATGACTGCATCTGGGTCCAAGCTCAGGCATTATGTCCTTGAGGAAGCCCTAGCCATTGACTGTCATCCGGGACTCAACAGAGGATAAGGCCCATGCTGTGTGGAATGTGGGCAGCTCTGGAAATCTGTACTAATGGGCAAGTGCCAGATATGAAGCAGAGGTGTGGGTTCCCAGGACCTCTCAGGAAGCTCTGGTCAGTTACAGGCAGGGATAGTGGGAAACAGAACAAGGAGATCTTGCAAACAAGGTACCCATCTGCAAATCAAGGCTGAGCACAAGAAAGCAATGGGCTAGAAAGAAGAGGTGGGTCAGAGGACACTTGAGGACAGAGTAGTGACCCCAACAACTGCTACCCAGAGAATGTTAGCATGTGGGGCCAGGGTGCCCAAACTGGTGGTGTTGGAACAGGGGTTGGGCAGGCTGGCTGGGGAGTAGAGAAAACAACCAGGGAAGCATTTTTCAGGAAATGGAGCACGGTTTTTGAAGCTTGGAGCTGAGCGATCAAGAGTGCGCAGTCAGCAGAAGAGGCAGCTTGCACGGCGAATCCCCAAGTAGGTCAGGCGGAGCCGCCGTGACAGGCACTAAACTGCTTAGCAGGGCTTTCCACCAGAAACCGGCCACCCCACGCCAGCCATTCAGCTCAGGAGAGTGAGCTAGTATGTGTGCCTGTGTGTGTGCCAGTACACGAGCATGTGTGTGGATACCAAGCAGTACAAACACTCCTTTCCCCCAGTGCTAGTCCTACCAAATGGTTTCAGTACCTGCGTATCTTGGGCAGGGCAGGGCAGGGCAGTGCAGCCCATGAAATGCTCTGGAAGAGAGAAGCCTCAACAGGCTTTATCTCAACGACCTGAACAACCCAGCATCTCAGGTTCCCGAGATGGAGACAGTCCTGGGGAGAAGACTACCAGGGCCAAGGGACAAGCAGAACACAGGCATGAAGTTGGAGGTAACTAAGAAGACTCATTATCCCTGGGATACAGGCACCATGTACGAAGGAAAAGGGCAGTCTTGCCCTGGAGGGCCACAGTGAGGATAGGATATCCATGGAGAAGGCTGACTGTGTAAACTGTATGGAAGGAAAAAGGTCAGCCTGGGGCAGGTAAGGCCATTGGCAGGCAGGGGACGCAAGTGAGTGGCTATTGGTGAAGGAGGTAGGACAAAGTTGGCTAATTAGGGCCCAAGGCTGACCCATGAACAGGGTTCCAAGGAAGAGCTCTGCTATGTTACCCAAGGACTCTTCAGGGTATCACTCCTTGAGGGATCCTGCTCCACCCTCTCTCTCTCACATTAATGAGCAACAGTGATTCAGGGCCACACCTTGCAGACCTAGCCCAGCGGTGGTGGGTAAAGCTAATTGCACTGCCTCCATTACAAATGACTCTGCCCTATTACGAGGGGCTGGGCGATTTTATGTACTTTATGTGCTCACGTCTATTCAATTGGTATTTCGATCAATGGATACATTACAAGCTTTCCCTTTAAGAGCCTAATAAACAACAAGATGGAAAGTAAAATTCTCCATAAAATGACACTTTTAAAAATCCATTTCAGCTGAAGCTATTGGTGTTTTGTATGTTAGCTGCAAAAAACAGGTATTGCTAGGCCTTAATGGCCCTACTCAGAGTGCAGAGTTCAGCAACATGGGTAAAGAGGCTGGGGCTCAGTGGCCAACACAATTATCCGTGGTGGTAATGGCTGGTATATACCATAGGCAGCATCCTCAGTCCTCTGCAGCTGGGCACGTTTTCCCACATTGTCAGCCCAGGACCCACTTAATACCAAAGCATCAGCTGCTGAGAGGCATGGGTAGGCCCTCAGGTATCCAAGGGTCATACTATTTAAGTAGAGCAATGCTCTTCCACAGAGGCATGGGAAAAAACCTCTCCAAGACTGTATAGGGAATTCAGTTAGCTGCCTGTATGAGGGGAGCCTCGCTAAGAAGTGACCTCTATACCAACACCAGGGAAAGACCATAAAGCTCAACAATAAAAACTCATTAGAGTTAGAGGGATGAACAGATAAATGATATTGGTATATGAGAACCAATATCCTTCCAAGATGCAAGCAAAAAACCAGGTGGAATAATACGTATGGAAGAAAAAGTAGCAAGAACTTCACAGCAGGTATATCCGCCCATATGTGGAGGCAGTGGCACTCACCTAACACTGAGAACAGGATACACACACAGCAAGGCAGGGCCGTCCCGACTGTGCAAGAAACAAGGTAGTAAGAATAAAGTGCACTCTTGTTGCTTGGAGGATGATTGTTGGGGGAGGCTACAAAAGTACACCTAAAGTTCTCCTGAAAGAACAAGTCTTAAGGAACAATCCCAACAAACAGCCTGTCCATTGGTAAAAACAGAGGGGTCAGAAACAGTTCTAGTGTTAAAGAGTCTGAGTGAGGCTTGATACCATGTACTTGGGCAAGTTAAGGGAGATCCTTTCTTATCTCCTTTGAGGGACAAAAGAGTGTTGAAACATCCTATAAAATAAAACTCAGCAGAAGAAGGATCATAGACTCAGAGGTGATTTCTAAGTTGCTGAAAGAAAATATGATCTTGGGTAGGCAAATATTTCTTAAACAAAGAATCTATATAAAAGAAAAGAATGCTAGCTGGGCAGTGGTGCTGGCACTCAAGAGGCAAGCAAATCTCTGAGTTCAAGGCCAGCCTGTTCTGCAGCGTGAGTTCTGGGAAAGTCAGGGCTCCAAAGAGAAACCCTGCCTTGAAAAACTAAAAAGAAAAAAGAAAAAGAAAAGAAAAGAATGAAAGAGGCTGGGCAGTGGTGGCGCACGCCTTTAATCCCAGTACTCAGGAGGCAGAGGCAGGTAAATCCCTGAGAGTTGGAGGCCAACCTGGACTACAAGAGCTAGTTCCAGGACAGCTAGGACTGTTACACAGGGAAACCCTGTCTCAAAAAACAAAAAAAGGAAAAAAAGAAAAGAAAAATAAAAAAATGATAAATCAGAGCATTAAAAAGCATGTCCTCAGATTACTGGTGTTGCTCAGTAGTAAAGACCTTGTTTAGCATGTACAAGACCCCAGCTGGCTTCAGCAGCAGCAATAAGCAAGCCTATAATGCAATAAGACATCTAGGAGAAGGACATATCCGTAATACTTACAGTACTTCAGCAAACACAGGCAAAAGACATGAAGAAGAACTCCATGAAAAAGTACAGCCCAGAATGCTAAGTGTGGAAGACACTCAACATTATTTACTTGTAAAGAAAAAGTGAAAGGGCTTGCAAGTTGGCTTAGCAAGTTAAGGCTCTTGCTGCCAAGCCTAACAACCCGGGTTCAATCCCTGGAAACCACACAATAGAAGGAGAAAAGAGAACACCACAAATTGTCATCTGACCTCCATTTGTGTATATATATATGTATATACACACACACACACACACACACACACACACACACACACACACACACACCCCACACCGGCATCATGGCTCCTTGTCTCTTCCTTTTCTTACGTGGCACCAGTCAGACTGGATTAAAGCTGAACATATATGAGCCCTGTTAACTTTACAATAAGAGAACACAGGGACTGCAACATTGACGCTGTAACTGACTGCAGTGTGGGGCAAGAGCACGGGAACCTACTTGTCCTTTCATCCATCCCAAGGCCAAACTCCATGAACATCAAAGTTCTCTGTCACCTCAAGACATGTCCAGCAAGACTGAGAGCAGCTTTGTGAGCAGATGCTGAGACAAAAAGCAACCGAGACACTTGTCAATAGCAAAATGGACAAGTCATGAGACAAAGCTACTGCCACACACAGCACCCTGTACAGTCTGAGGACCTGTGGTAAGGTGCCCCACTCAGGCTGCCCCACAGAAAGCAGGGGTGCTTCAACAACACAACATGCTTCCTCATGAGGCTGAAAGTTCCAGACCCAACTGCCACTGACTGGTTGGTCTCAGGGGAGGCTTCCCTTCTTGGCTCCAGACGGTGCCTTCCTGCTGTTCTCACCTAGCTTTTCTCCAGGTGTGCACCCATGTCTCTTCCTTTTATTTTTTTTAAAGAAAACAAACTATTTTTTTTCATTTTACATACCAATACATACAGTTCCCACTCCCTCCCCTCCTCCCATATCCTCTACCTCCTCCCCATCCCACCCCCGATCCACTCCTCAAGGAGGGTAAGGCACATTGCTTCAGGGAAGGTCCAAGGCCCTCCCTACTATATCTAGGCTGAGTAAAGTATCCATTCAAAGAGAATAGGTTCCAAAAAAAAAGCCATCCTGAGTGAAGTAACCCAGACCCAGAAAGATGAACATGGTATATACTCACTCATAAGTGGATACTAGCTGTAAAGCAAAGGATATTGAGCTATAGTTCATGATCCTAGAGAAGCTAAGTAACAAAGTGAACCCTAAGAAAAACATAAATCCACCTGGAAAGGAGAAATAGACTAGATCACCTGACAAAATTGGAAGCATGGGGGTGGGAGAGTAGGGAGGGTGGAAAGGAAAGATGAGGGGAGAAGAGGAGGGGGGAGGAGAACCTGAAACACTGGGATAGCCGAGATGGAGGAAGGACAGAAACGAGAGCAAGGAAAGAGATATTTTGATTGAGGGAGCCATTAAGGGCCTAGCAAGAAGTCTAGCACTAGAGAAATTCCCAGGAACCCACAGGGATGACCCCAGTTAAGACCCTAAGAATAGAGAGGGGGCCCGAACTGGCCTTGTCCTATAGTCAGATTGATGAATATCTTAAATATCACCACAGCTCAGAGCTGCTCTGTCACTCCTAATGATGAATACAGGGGCTATTCTAGCACCTCATGGCACTGCTGGACCACTCTGCCAGGATTACCCAGACCTGGGACAAACAAGAGCCAGGAGGGAAGGGCTAAGACACTCTCCCTACAGGTGAGACCCTTGACACCCATAGGTCAGGCCATGTCAGGGCTGTCCCTCCAGCTTCTGCTCAGGCTCCTGCTCAGGCTCTGTGGATAAGTCCTTGCCCCGCCCAGGCCCGACCTCCCTGACCCAAACATGAAGGGGAGGAGGGACCATAATTTATGCTCCCCACCTATGCTTTATGGCTTTCTTAATTCAGCTCCTGCTACTATTAATGTAGTTAATGCTGAGATTATATCTATTTTCTGGCGTCAGGCAGAGATTTATTCAAGCCATTTTTCCGGTGGAGGCTCCCACGCTGTTAAATCAAGCGCCTTGCCAATTAAGTGCTGACTTGGGAAGTGGACGCAATCTTAACAGACATCCCACTGCAAATTACACAAGGGACTGCAGCTCTGGGGAGGGGCAAGAAGCCACAGGCACCCTGCTGACTTGGGGAAAGCCCTCAAGAGCCTAGCTGGGGTCCCAACCAGCCCACCCACCTGCAGATTGACCAGGGTACCTGGGCCTGCTCCTAAAACAAGAAGTCTCTCAAACTTCAACTCCAATCTATACACCAGGTCAACTGTCACCAGCAAAACACACCTCTGGCCTCCGTGAGCCTCAGCTGCCCAGGCAGCATGTGAAGCGTGAGACTTCCAACAGCCATAGCAAATGCCAGGCAGAAAGGGGTGGGGTGGAGGACAGAAACCAAATACCTAGGAGGAGGCAGCTCCCACAGGGGGCCTGTTCCCTAGGCTCAGGGTAGGGTGTCATCCACTCCTATGCCTGAGAACAGAACATTCTGTAGATGAGAGGCCATGAGGCAGGTGAAAGAGGACATAGGAAGGGCCTCACCCTGACCTAAGAGACCATGCCCCCTGGTGGCACTCTTACACCCTACGGAAGCATCATTTTTTCCTGAAAGTACTGTAATGGCAGAGATGCCAGTCCCGCTCACCCTCTTCCCCAGCATGACACAGTGGGGTTCTGGGGTGAGCCCTCCTAGATCCTAAGTGAGCACCTGGCAGGGAGTCCAGGAGATAGCATGATCCCTTCAGATAGCAGCTCTCATGGGAGAGAACTTACCGCTAAAAAGGCCAAATTTCTCAAGTTCTAAGGCAAGGCCATCACTACCCACCATCACAACACCAACCTGGGAGGTGAAGCATGTTTTGAGGTTAGACCAGCTAGAGGACTGATATAGAGGAAGTCAGATATGGTATTGATTATCTGAATGACACTTTACTATCACCTCTAAAACCAGGCTAAAAGAAGTATTTAAAACAGCATTTAATGATGTAAGGCACCCAGGTAGCACTGAGTGACAAAGATACTTAGTTTCTCCCTGTCAGAGTAGCATCTCCACTTTCTTCTGTTGTGTATGTCCAGGACTACCCATGCCTGGCCTTCACCCATGGGGCTCAGGCACCAACTGCAGTTGCATATGGGTCAGCGCAAGTGCTCCTTAAGCTGAAGGAAAAGCCTACAGATTTTCTGAAGGTTCCTTCTTACCAACCATCCTCAGACACACAGAAAGAATGTGCCTTCCAGCTCTATCATTAAACACTTCAGGGTGTGGTCTGGAGTTATGTTGTGGCCGAGTCTCACTGTGGCTCTCCTGGGTCCTGCCCCTCGGGATTCACCCCCAATAGGAAGAGGGACAACCACCCACAAACTATTATGGGGTAAGGTCATACCTGTCTGATTGTGATGTTTTATGCTATAGGCCTATTACCCTAGACAGAACTTCAGCCACAGAAGTCAACAAGAAGGGTAAAGAGACCAATCACTTTTATACCCTCTGAATCAGATTCTGCCACATAGGGTTCAGAAGCAGGAGAATGCCCAGTGCCTTGGAAGCCAGCCTTGATCTGGAGTCCACAATTTCTCAGTGGGTACAAAGAAGATCCTGTTACCCTCAAGCCTTAGCCTTCTGTTAACCCAAGAAGACTGCCCATGTGCAACAGAGCTGTGGTAGACGAGTTCACTGGGGGGAAGAGCAGCATTTCCCCAGAAGGGCTGGAGGAGGATGGGGTGTGCCCACTTGAGCTACCCTCAGGCTTGCACTCGAGGCAGCAGCATGGGGGCTACAGAATTCATGTACGGAATTACTCCTCCACTGGGAAGGCCTCAGCTTCCTTGTGCTGAGCAGCATATTCTAGAGAGCATCCTCTACTTATGCAGGGAGCCTTAGGGTCCAGCACAGTTTCACACAAACACAGAGCCAAGAGTGAAAGCAGAGACAGCATGTCACAGAGGGACAAGAGAAAAGAGAAAGAAGGAAGAAAAGACAACACATGGAATTTGCAGGCAGCCACAGAGCATACCAGACTGAGACAGCTTCAAGAGACACAGATATCACAAGGACCAACAGGAACCAGAACCCATGAGTGGCATCAGGGCAGAGCCCTGGGCAGAGAGGACGTGCAGGTACTGCTTTTGGATGGCTCATTGTCCTACCACCTCCTGATGCCCTCAAGCTGGTCTGTCCACCTTTAGTGCTGCAGTAGAGGGACAAAGAGACCACAGATAATCCAGTGAGGCAGGGGAACAGATCACTGCTGCCTGCCTTGCCTTTTTTCAGCCACATAAGGGCTCAACACAGGGCTATTCCAAGTCCAAAACTTGAGGCCTCTATGTCCAGAAACCTCTTGGTCTTAGCCTGTACTCTTCCCTATCTCCCCTCAGACAGTCTCTTCACAGATACTCTAGACGTCTCTTCTTAGCTTCATGCCCACAGCCCTGAAAACCTGGTAAAAACAGCTGTTGGAAGAGGCTATCAGAGGGTGTGGGACCCTGTGGGAAGACGCTCCTGTCGACTACAGCCCTGCCCTACTCTTCCAGAATCTGAGACGCCGTTGAGGGACAACTCAGGCTCTGCTGAAAGCACAGGGGCACTGAAGTCTCTGAAGGAACTCTCAGTCCAGACCATACATGGCCTGGTCACAGGGCCATTCTGAAGCTTGTTCTGAAGCCATCAACTTAGATGTGGGGTGACCTGGGTGCAGAAACTCCAGCTGGCTTCCTGCTCTGAGGCCAGAGTCTAAGAAGGGCAACTGGAGCAAAGCACGATGTTCATGCGCTGCCTGTCCGAACAGCAGCAACAACTCAGCCAGCAACACTGTCTCGGCCCGGGCACCCAGGAGTTTCCTCCTGGGGGCTCAAGTCTCAGTCTTGGCTCTGTCCCATCAGTTAGCAAGGACTGGGTTTAAAGATCCCTAAGAAAGGGGTTGGAGAGATGGCTCAGAAATTAAGAGACCTTATTGCTCTAGTAGAGGACTGGAGTTCAATTTCTAGCACCGACAAAGTGGTTCACAATAGTCTATAACTCCAGTTCCAGGGGATCTGATGCCCTCTTCTGGTCTCTGCAGGCACCAAACATGCAACTGATACACAGATATACACACAGCAAAGCACCTTATACTTAAATTAAAGAAAGTAACAATAAATAAAAAAGATCTCTGAGAAAGTACCCTCCCTTCCTGAGACTCCTGCATCCCTTAGGGTATTTCCCATCCTCAGTTTTGGTCAGGGGCTAGCTGCTGCCCTTACAAGATGGCTCCCCTGCCCATCCCTCCCTAAGGCTTTGAAAGAGCATGGTCCTCCGCTTTAGTGGAAGCAGCAGGTGTCCAGCTCAGGAGGATGCCACTCAGCCTTGCAGCCCAGCACCACAGAGGACCCAAGCTCAAAGGCCTGACTGCCTCAAACAGAAATAAATAACCAAGGCATGCTTTGAAATGACTTCCAAATTAAGAGTTGCATCCGTGCTGTCAAGCCCCTGCTAGCAACTTCTGTGGCACCTTCCGTGCAAAAACGTATCTCAGCCCATTTATTAGAATGATGAAGGCAAAGGGATCTAAAAATTGCACTCCTTCCTTAATGAGCAGCCGAAGGGATCGGTAAGCATAATTTCAGAAGCCAGTAATATTTTATATAATCGCCGAGTGGTTTAAATTGAAAACCCCCAACTGAATCAATATTTACTGCATTGAAACGAAATGAATAGTAATAAGTCACTAAGCTCCCTGTCCTGTTTCATAAAATAAAAAATTATAAAAATGAGCACAGGCGCAGGGAGGCCATCACATTAACTTTTACAGCACTTGGGGAGCTGTAACCGCCTGTTCTCATAAAATAAAATTCTAAAAAACCTGCCGGAAGAGGCCTCCTTCAACACCACGTGGGTAAGCTTGGAGGGGGCAAAGCAGGAGGAGATGAAGGCTCCAGAACTCATCCAGAGAGACCCCGAGATCTCCTGCGACAGGCTGACGACACCTTCTGCACAGAGGACAGAGCTGCCTTGAATGCAACTGTTCCCCACAGGCAATACCCTACTTTGGTTTTCTTTACCTACTCCTCAAATTTTAGAATATCAGATGGAATATGAGTGATCAGCCTGACAGTGGGTACAGACAGGGCCTAAACAGACAGGCTAGGGAAGGACAGGAGTGAGCTGGCAAGGATGGGACCCAGGGGATGCTCCCTGAGATAAAATCAGGGGATCAGGTCTTGAAGCACAATGGTGTTAGCAGATAGGCTGCCTGAGAGTGAAGTGTGTGCAGGGTATACAGTATGTATGTGGGCATGGGACAGGAGACAGAGGGGGGGCAGGTGAGACCCACAGAGGTCACAACCTTCTTGTTTCCTGAGACCCAGCCAATCCATGAGGCTGATCATGAAGAAAAGGGCAGGGGAAAGGGGAAACATGGTACTGTAAAAAAAAAGAAAGAAAGAAAGAAAAAAAGAAAGAAAAAGAAAAACACACACACACACACACAAAAAAAAAAAAACCCAACATATCCGACAGTTCGAGAATGAAAGGACAAACCACCATGTTAAATAAAATACTTGACTGTATCTTTCACGAAGGAAGAGAAAACAAAGGGCCTTGACCAAGAAGTAAGTGCTCAGTGTCATGTCATGGTCACCAGGAGAGCAGTGAGGCTCTGCCACACACTGAGAGCAGAAATTAAAAAAAAAAAAAAACCTCAATAACATCAGGTAAAAGGGGAACAGAAAGAATCCTACCCTTGGCAAGGAAGACTAGGAAACTTCATACAACCTGAATATTTGTCTTCTCCACATTCCAGCAACCCCCACTAGAGAAAAAGGGAAGCGCAAGTGTGCACAGGTGCTTGGCAGCCTTTACTCTCACCTCTCAAATAAGAATCAGCTCAAATGTTTACCCAAGGAGAATTTGCATTAATATGGAATAAGTAAAAGAAGCCACAAGGATAAGTGTAAAACAGGGCCTGGGCAGGGCAATAGATCTCTGTGAGGTTGACGGCAATCTAGTCTACAGAGCGAGTTCTAGGACAGCCAAGGCTACACAGAGAAAAATAAATAAATAAAAACAAAACAAAAAAGAAAATAAAAGAAAGAGAGTAAAACAGAACCATTGTACTGTGCAAACAAAGTGAGGGACAGTACATATGCGTCAAACAAATGAACCTAAGGGAGGAAAGTTGGACAGGAGCTACACTGGGGCTGGAGGCACTGGAAGAAGCATTAGTCAAGCCGGGCAGGGCAGGGCAGGGAACTGTGACTGTGTATAGGCAATGCTGCACATATAAGCATTCACTAAGACTCAGAGATTCCCACACTTAGATCTCTACATTTCACAACGTGCCAAGAACAATGTGTTACTCTACTTAGTAAGCTCACTGTTTTCTGTGCTTAGTTGGAAATAAGGAAACTTGCATGCCAGGCCTGAACAAATGAACACACAGACTGATGCTGACAGAATGAGGATTCTCTGGGTTGGAGAAGAACCACAGACTGGTGGTGGCAGTGGCAGTGTGTGCACGAACACACATCCAAGCATAAGCAGATACAGAGGAAATTCAAGAGCAACATGGCAGGCTGTGTTCACCCAAGACTAAATTTCAGCACTACTAACACTTGACCACAGACTATTAATAGTCTACACGCTGCAAAGACTGACTAAGTCTTGACACACCATAAGGAGCAGGGCTTTTATAAAGAAGTGATTGATTTGGGGACCATGGAAAGGAAAGTCCAGGGTGAGCCTGGGGCACCTTGTCCCACAGAAAGTGTGTGTCCAGGGAATGATGAGGCCTTGCTGAAAGAACCAAACCCAGTCTGAAGGACAGGACTGACTGAAGACCAAAACAAATAATGATAAAAACAGATCACAGCCTACTTAACAGTGTGAGTTCAGGACCACACCATTATACACCATCAAAGGGTCACTACTCACAGACAGAGTTCCATCATCCACCAGAAGGAAAAGGGGATTGGAAAGTCACTAACAGGTCTAAATGACTGGGTAACAACTCAGCAGGGAACATGAGTCCATCAAGTTCTCACAATCTCCTAGCAATGGATCAGAGTAACCTGTAAAACCCAGTCTGGCCAAAAGCTTCTGGATCACATGGTTCCACTGAGCAAGCCAACAATACATCAGAATCTCTACAGCATTCCAGTTCAACAGCAAATCTACACCTAATTCCAAAAAGACATGGAAAAAGTCCAGTAAAGAGACATTCCACAACACCTGCAGCCTTTACCACCAAATAAATAACCAAAGAGATCAAGTTGGGCCTCAGATGTCCCTCCTGCCTACAGACGTGTGCAGAGCCACAAAGACAGGTTCGCAAGAACCAGTTCAGAAGGCACAAAAGCAATGCAGTAGTAATTGGGCAAAATGAAAATAATTGGTAGGCTTAGATAAAAGAGTATACTAGAGTTCTATATTACTTCTGCACCTTTTTTCTAAGTACAAAATATATCAAAATAAGAAGTTATTTAAAGAAACTAAAAGTAAGAAACTAGTTAGGAAAGGGAACATGTGAGCCAGGAGCCAATAGCAACTCCTCCCTTCCTTTGTTGGGCACCTCGGACACAGAACAAGGAGGCAGTCTGTGAACCAGAGCCAAGGAATGGATTCAGGAAAGCTCCAGCCCAGGCCCAGGAGCTATGGCTTTGGATCTGCTGGCAGCCTTCTACAGACCACCTCAGCAGGCCCCAGTGGGCAGTGCAGAGATGTCAGCAAGGGCCCTGCATGGGACAGTAGCTATATAACCCCATCCACAGATAATAGATTCACCACTGTCAGTCTGCAGCAAGAGCAAGGTCAGGGCAGCTGACTTGCTTTGTTCAGGTCTGCTTGGCCACTCCGGGGTCCCATATTTATCCTCTAAGGCCAGACTCCTCTGCTACAGACCCAGCTGAGCACCTACATTGTTATTTCCCCAGCTTCCTATAAGGGTTCCCTAGGATCTCCCAATCTAGGCTGTGCCATTTCCCCTACCAAGAAGCCTCTGCTATGCCTATGATCTTCCATTCACCAACAGGTACCACCGCTCCAGAGACATCCTGGGAACTGTATCTAGGTCCATCTGTTGCCCTCAGCCTAGGAACAATGACATGTTCAGGCTGGCCTCTGCTGGGCTGTAGCTTCCAAGTAGGCAGGGGCCTTCATATTGTTGAGTGTGGGAACACAAAAGAGCAAGAAAGAAACCACTTGGGATGTAGGTCAGGCTGGCAGGCACTTCAAGTCTAGACCCTAAGCAGGAAGGAAGGCCTCACCCACCTGTGGCTTGCCTATGACACCCACTTGAGGGAGCTTGGAAGAAAGATCAGGAACCTAGATTCTGACCTGTGTCATAACCTCTACACAGTCAACAAGTAAAAATGGGTGCCAATCAGGTGAATAACCCCAATCCACATGACCACCATTCTATGCTACCTACCAGAGACCCCATTTCCCCCAGAACCACAGTATTGGACACTCCTCTCCTGTCATCCTGGTCTTGGGTGAATCAGGAAACCCCTATGCTTAGGGCTGCTTGTACCCAGGATCTCCTGACTTGAGGTAATAGCCTTTGGATGCATGCAACGCTGAGGGAAGGGAGTGTTGCCTCACATTCCCAATACTGACACTAGGCTGAGGAAAGGGAGTCAGAGAAGGCTGTACTGGCTCACAGATAGACAGCAAGGCTTCTAACCACTGTATCCACTATGTGGTACCACCCTAGAGATCCCCTGTCTTCTCTCCTGTAACCCCTATTAACCTCCACGCTACAGAGACTGGGTACTCATGCAAGAGTATCAGGCACAGAGTGAGGCTCAGAGCTATGACTTAAATGTAAGTCACTCATCCTACTGACAACATGCAAGTCACTGGGATGAGGACCTCACAGTCAGGTGCACCCTGAAATCCAACGCTGCAAATGCTGAGGAACTCAGCAGAGCAAGCTCCTAGTCTTAGGGAAGAAAGCCTGACAGTAGAAGTGGTTGTCCTGAGACAGGGGGACAAATAAGTCTGTCAGTCAGTAGCACTGTGTAGCATCAGGCCCTAAGGCCAAAGCATCACATAGGCTGAGATAACAGTCAAAGAGGCCCAGTTCTGCCCTTGGGGGAGGTGAACTATCTTGAGTGACCCTACCTCTTACTCCACCACAGCCAGAACTTGAGATATCATTCACCTGCAGAGCCAGGGGTGCAATCCCCAAGGAGGGCTTTTAACAGTGCTGCCTCATTAGCAAATTGCTCCTCACCTGGAGGCAACAATGCTTATCCTAATCACCCATGATTCCCCATACTGGACTGGCTCAGGAGCAGACCCATGGGCCCTGTCTTGAAAACCAGCTTCTTTCCTTTTAGCAGATATTCTAAACTCTTCTCCAGACCACAGAAAGGCCCTACTGCTATGGCCTGTGCTGCCCTTGCCCTAACCCCTGAAAGCGTTGCTTCCAGAAGAGTCTTCCCTCAGACCAAACCCCAACCTGCTGATTTTGGGCTGATTTCAGCACTTCAGTGTGTCCTACCAGTGGCTACTCCCAAAACCATATGCCTTATTTGTCCATGTGTTTCCAGACTGCCATTCCTACTAGGACCTAGGTCCCAACAGGCCTCTTAGCCCCTAGGCATCTAAGGCCATCCGTATGAACAGAACTCCATACTGAGCTGAGCTAGGGCCTTTGTAAACTGCCAGAGGATTGAACAAGACTAGGGAGGAGACCAGGATGGAAGTAATCCTGGAGAGAAGGATCACTGGCCTCATAAAGAGTCCCTAAGTACCTCTCAATACCACACACTCTTGCAATGTCTGGAAGCTATGGGAACCATACATTCCCTGTCATGGATGGAGTGCTGCAGCCCTAGCTCTAAGAAATGTCATTTGAAGGGAGGGCCTTTGGGAGCCTATTAAGAGTCAGATTAGGTCCTGAGGATCGGGTCCTCAGGATGGGACGAGTATCCTTTAAGTAAAAAGACCAAATGTTCATGAGCTCTCTTCTCCCCTTATATGAAGATGTACCCCCAATAAACCAAAAGCAAGTCCTTCCCAGCCCCCACATTCTGTCTTCACCCTGATCTCAGTCTTTGACCTCCAGAAGTGAGAGGCAAATTCCCACTTCTGAGCCAAACACATGATGACACTTTGTTGTGGCAGCCCTGGCAGTCACCAGACAATCCCCTGCACAGAGAGCAGGCAGGAGGCGGAGTAGGGCAGTTGCTGGCAGCCAGGCTGGAGGGTGCACCTGCTCATTAAGGAAACACATGGAGACAGAGCCCAGGACCCGGCCATGCAGCAGAGCTGCCTCCCATCCTCGGCTGAATCCTCTTTAATGAGACGTCACTTTGGGAGAAGCGTTTCAGAGCCTTTCAGAATCTTGGCCTAAACCTCATCAAACTGCACAGAGATTACTTAAGATTTACTGCATGGGCGCAAAATAAAATAAAATAAGGCAACCCAGCAAGCAGCAGCTCTGTGACAGGACCATTTGTAGTTGGGCTGGAAAAGCCTCTCGATTCATCTGCTTAAGCACAGTGGCTTCTGTTTATTTCGCACTTTCATGTCAAATGAATTTGGAGAAAGAAAAAAAGTGACAGGCAGTTTAGGGATATAAGTCACACTTCAGCTTCAGTTCAGATTAATGAACTTGCTGAAAGCCACAAGGACACAAGCAAATCCACAAATCTTAGGGAGAAAAAAAAGGCCCGCAATGCTGATGTGTGCCTCTGTTCTAGGATGGCTTCTCTCTGAGGCCCCATTCAATTTCTGCCCCCAGTATCTCAGACCCTGGGCCTGCACAGCATTCTTTGAGTCACTTGGGCTGGTTCTGGGCCTGAAGCCCCTGGGATAAGCTCTGTGCCAAGATAACAGTGGTGTGCAATGCTCAAGAATTACTCTGGGAGGCTGAGGCGGTGCCAAGTTAGGCATAGTGTGGCTCCCAGGGCCCTGGTCTGAGCTAGCTAAACAATGGTTCCATCCTGCTAGCTCTCCTGGTCATGAGCCGAACACCACTTTCAACAGAGCAACCGCAGAGTTGAGCAGTACCCAAGAGCCATTGCCAAGCATCTAAGGAAGGCAGAGACTGGCACCATAGACACTACCCTCAAAGTCAGAGTTCTATTTCAGAACAGACTTTGGTCCTTTCACCTTCTGTCACGGGTCTCTATGCATTCACCTGGTCAGGGCAACCAGTGAGCTTGCCAACCACAGCTTCAGGGGGCATACCCATCCTCAGAAACCCAGAATGGGAGTACCTCAAAGTCCTAAGGGTACCTCAGTAGCCTCCCAGTCTTCTGCCTAGATAGAGACAAACACTGACCAACCAAAAGAATCTGAGGCCACTAGCTGACTTACAGCATGTCCAGCCCAGAGACTGCCAACAGTAGAGGACGACCCACTTCCCCGCCTGTGAGCATTCTGTCAGCATAGTCCTGCCAGTTTCTTGTGACCTTAAAGTAAGGTCACCTCATGGTATAGTGTGTTCAGAGACAAGAGATGATGGCAGTTCCCCTACACTGTCATCACAGGCTCTAAGGAGGAAACACATAGAACTTCCCAAAAGGAAACAAGATGGTTACCCCTGCTTTTTCCCCAGAACAGTAGCAGTGCTAACAGCACACAGTGTCAGAGACTTTCTGCTTCCCCAGCAAAGCAGGGAGGGAAAACACAGGCACGAAGCCCTAGGATGTAGCAGGCAGGCCTCACACAATTGTAGTGTTGCCCAGTCACTGACAAGCTCTGCTTAGGATGAGGCAAACAGGCTGGTCTCTGGGCCTTTGAGAATTTCCACTTAACCCGTAGAGCCTCCCTGCTACTCACTATCCATGTCTTCTACACTCACTACCTGCTTTTCTGTTTCTATCACTTCAGAATAGTGATAGATAGATGAATAACACTAATTCAAGGGCAGATTAAGAAACTAAGGCTTCAAGCAAGAAGTGGCTTACCCAGCCAAGGTCATTTAGCAAGCCACCCTCTCTAGAGTGGCCAAATCTCTAGCCATAGTATCCTACAAAGAGTAAGAAGAGGCCATCTCATACCCATGCTGAGCCACCCCACCACATGTGATCCCCAGTCTCCAATCCTGTCCATCAAAACTTCCAAGACTGCTAGGGCTACCCCCAGACCTCCAGGGATGTCCTCCCTTCCCAGGTAGGAGGCAGCTATGGGCCCAAGGTGAGTCCCAGTAAATAGCAGTACTTTCTCTTCACTGCAGCAGTCCCTGCTCTGTGGTAGTCTGAATCCAATGCCATCCCAATCCTTCCTATCGCACAAGGAGACCTGAAAAGCCTTCAGAGTAGCTGCACTGAAGTATGCCTTCCAAATAATCACTGTGGCCCCTGGCTCTGACAGGGCCCAGGCAGCAGAAAAGCAGGTACCAGTTTCACCACTGGCCCTAGAGACAGGCTCTTTCTGCTGCTTCAGTAAACCAAGCGCAAGTGTATGCAAACAGATGATAACAGGTCAAACAACTATCTGGCAGCCACTCTGCTGAGGAGGCAGCCACAACAGGGGATGGGTAAGGGAGGCCCAATCTGCTGGCAGTCACTCCTTTCAGGGTCTCAAGAGAAATGTACCCCTAAGCTTAGTTCCTTCCCCAGCCCTAGGTCCAAAAGTCATGACCTGCAAGAGTTCCAAATATTTGGCAAGAGCTTAGAAATGACCAGGGTGAGTGGTCAGGAAAGAGTGGAAGGGCCCCTCTACATACCCTCAACAACTGCATCCATCTTGGTAAGCTGAACTGTACCTCTGGGTACAGGGAGAGCACTGAAGCCTGGGAGTCCACATTGCTACCTAGCACATAAATTCAGGTTCCTACTACTGTGGAACCTGAGCCATCAAAAGGCAATATCCACCTCACCTCCTGCCCACCAATACAGCTGAACCACACCAGGTACCACATTTGCAGGACAGGAAGTGTAGAGAGAAGAACCCAGGTGACTGGGCTGCTCTTTACCTCCTAGTCTCCACAAGTGGCTGTGTGGCATGCCTGTTGACTGTGCTATCTGCAGGCCAGAAACAAACAGCTACCTTTTACAGGACTCTCCCAGCCCATTGGAGCCTGGGCACAAATGTCTACATAGTGACTCCTTTAGCACCCTCCTAGGAAGCCCTGATGAACTGAAATTTGGAGCCTGCTTAGCTCTCCAAGGTTGGAGGGAGAAGATGGCTGGGTCCCCAAGGAGCATTGCCTTGTGCCCCTATCCTTGCCCCATGAGAGGAAGGATACAGGTCTAATACTGGCTGCAGGAGGGGGAGGTTCTCACTAGCTGAGAATCAATAAATCTGAACCTCATTCACGATGATCTGGGGCTCTTATTAAGTAAATTAATTTAAGTTAATTTAGCTCGATCATGACTCCCGATCACAGTGATTTAGTGAGGGGGAAATTGCATTAGGAAAGGCCATGCTCACCAGATAGAGGAACGGAAGAAAATTAGATCCACTTAGCAATGTGAATTAATATGGAAATAGCAGGTGTAAATTTAACCTTATCGAGAGAGTAAAAATTATCTTCATAAATTTGTAGAAATAGCCCCCAAGATGCATATAAATCTATTTAAAACAAAAATATTACAAAAAGTGCAGTAAAATTAATTTAAAATATACTTCCAGCTATTGCCTCCTGAAAAGTCAGCAACAGGGCCAAGCCTGGTGTGGCCAGTAGTAAGGGAGGAGGCCAGGAGGCTTTGAACATACATGCTAAGTAGGCTTACCCACCATAGGCCCTAGAGCCAGGCAGGGTTGTCCACATGGTATGATGTACCTCTGTTAGCCTCAACCCTGGAATCCTCTGGGTAGCAGCACGAACAATGAAAAAGCAGCACTACGGAGGTGGCAGATCCTGGAATGCACTGTTCTGCAAGGAGGCCCACCCATAGTCTCCAGAGCCACAACTCCCCCAGCACAAGGCTATGCCAGTCCTTGCTCCCTACCTATGCACTGGATTGCTACCTCTCACTGTGTCTGGAGGTAGAACACTTTCACCTTAAAAAAAAAAAGAGAGAGAGAGATAGGTGGGAGCAATATCCCAAAAGACCTCCTCCTGGGACCCAGAGAGAGACCCAAAAATGCCATATACAGGTTGTTCCTGTAAACTGCTGTCTCCACCCTGCTGCTGTGTCACACAGTAGCTACAGCAAAGCCAGTGCATTCTATGAGATGGCCTAGATAGGGCAATGAGGAACCCTGCATCACCATTCTTGACAGTTAGCGTGTTGGTAGTTTTCAGACAGGCTGCTCAGGGCCTGGCTTATCTCACTAGAAATTTCTCAGCAAGGACACCCATGGGCAGCTCACTGTAGAGGACCCAAATATATTAGGACAGCTGTTACCATGGTGCATGAGGTCCCACAAATTAGTAGGTTTGCTGACATCAGCAGTAGACATATGTATCTTTGTGAGCATGCAATATAAGCAAGCTGGCCGTGTAGATAGTATACAAATTGCTAAACAAATGAAAAAACTTAGGCTGTTTGCAAATCAAGACGTTGCACACCATGCAGCTCCTTGAGAAAGCTGAGATCCCAGAGGTCTTAGGCCTCTATGTGTAGACAGTGAGCCAGTACCTAGGTTTGCAGAAGCTTATGTACGGCCCTCCTACCTGGATAAGGAGATTCGCCGGGCCCGCCAGGAGGGCAGAGATGAGGGGAAAGATGGAGCACTGAAGGGAGAAGTTGGGGTCTTCTTGACAATGCGGTAGCGGGTCTTAATCACCTTATTGGAGGGTGGAGTCCTCAGGTGCACACTGGAAGCTGCAAAGAAAACTCAAGCATTAGCATGGATCAGCAGGAAGTCAACAGGGGTAGGCCTAGGAAGCCCTAAGGGGCCATGGCTTTTTTCTGCATTAAAGGAATCTCTATCATCCCCTGCCTCCAGCCTCACTCCTTGCACACGCATAGATGTTCCCAAAGAGCCTGCCAGCTAAGGCTTCCAGAGGTGGCTGGTGTCATCTCCTGGAGAGCCTAGAACATCCTCACAGCCATCATGACAGAATGGGAACACTGCATGACTGTCCCCAGTAAGAGCAGAAGCCCAGCAAGCTGATCCCCAGGCAACAAGGAGGCCTCACAAGTGAAAGTCCACACCAAGAACACCCAAACTCTAAACTCCAGGGTTGGTCCCAGAGGCCAGAGGAGACAAAGTCCTACCCCATGTATAGGAGGGGCATGAGAAAACTCACTTCCTCTCCAACACCTCCCAACACCATGCCAAAACAGATTTATGTACTTAATCACTGTTTTCATAACATTCTGTGGAGTGATATCCACGATAGCTTTTTCTTGCTGAATGTTTCTTGCAATTAGCAGGGATCTGTTTTGCCCGAGTTCCCTTCCACTTGATAGCCAGCAATTTCTCCATAGCTTCAAGGAACGAGCCTAATTGCCCGACTTTCATAATGTACAGCTCTAACTGCCCAGATAATTAAAGCTAACACGGTCGCCTCTCCTGGCTGCTCCCCTCCGGTATGAGACAAAGGGCCCTAAACAGAGCCAAGCCAAACATACCCAGGTGGTCTAACTCCCTTCATCTGTGCCTTGCTTCCTCCTGCTCCAGGAAGACTCAAAGACACTTGTCTGTCCCTGCTCTGTGCTCAGGTTGTGAGTAGCTCTGAGTGACCCAGCAGCTGTGACAGTTGAGAATAATCTGCTGGAGACCAGCAGAGCTCCCACATTCCAGCAGCACCTTAGTCAAATAGACGCTGGAAAGGCCAGGGGGAAGATAAGCTCACGTGCCCACAGTGCCCACATCACAACTGTCCTTCCCCATTTATGTCAGCAAAAGCCTCTCCCTCAAGCGCTGACACAGAGCTACAGCTTTAACTGGAGCTTCAGTTGGCATACACATTGAACGTCTCAGGGTCACCTGGTCAAAGCCCTCCTGGGTTGTGTTGGGGTTGAGGGGCCCTCAGAGTGACAGTGCAAGAGCTATCTGTTCTTAGATATAGAGGCAGATACAAGCCAAAACGATGTCATAGCAGCATCCAGATGACCCATCCCAGTCACTCCCTCCACCAGCCATCAGACCTATTCAACAGGTTCTCTCCTCGTGTTTTTTTTTCCTATTAAAAAATCAGTAAGAACGCATTATACTGACTCATTTACTTATGTGTAGGTGAAAACAACTTATAGGAGTCTCCTTACACCATGTGAGGAATCAAACTCAGGTTCTCATATTTGGAAGCAAGTACCTTTATCCACTGAGCCATCTCACCAACCTTTCTGACCTCCCCCCCCCTGCAGCTTTGAAAAGTTTGTTTGTTTATTTATTTATTTATTTGGTTTTCTCTTTTTTTTCTCCCCCAATTCTGGTTCTCTCTGTTCTCATCTTTCTCTCAGTTTCTCTCTCTCCTTCATGTCTACTCTATTTCCCATCTCCTAGTCCGTCCCTCTCTAAGTCTCTAAGAACAGCAGGTTCTGACCAAGGAGAAAACAGGAGTTCAGAAACCAAAGCAAGTAACTACATTAGAGCTGGAAAGCTGGTTCAGCAGTTAACAACACATACTGCTCTTGCAGAGGACCAAAGTTTGGTCCCTAGCACCCATATCAGGGAGCTCACAACCACCTATAACTTTAGTTCAGAGGATCTGAAGCCCTTTCCTGGCCTTCATAGGCACCTACACTTATATGCCCACACCCAAACACACACACACACACACACACATAGAGATACATATAAAATAAATGTTTTTAATCCCAGCACTCAGGAGGCAAAGGCAAGTAAATCTGTAAATCAAGGCCACCCTGGTCTACATAGTGAGTTCTAGACCAGCCAGAGCTACATAAATGAGACCATGTCTCAAAAAATTTAAATAAATAATACACCTAGTGGGGCAGTGGTGTTGCACACCTTTAATCCCAGCATTTAGGAGGCAGAGACAGGTGGACCTCTGTGAGTTCAAGGCCAGCCTGATCTACAGAGGAAGTTCCAGGACAGCCAGGACTGTTACACAGAGAAACTGCAATAATAATAATAATAATAAATCTAAGAGAAGTTGCATTACTTGGAATTCTGTGATCCTCGCTGAGTTACAAAGTGAATCTGCAACTCTGAGCACTGCCCCTACAACCCAACATGTTTAGGACACAGGGAAGGGCCTGGTACACAGTGGGCATCAATAAATAAATGTTTGTTGAATTGGATTTTCAAGGTCTTAGAAGCAAGGAGAGGCCAACAATCAATACAAGCTTGTTCCAACTAAGAGCTCAAGAACACAGGCATCCTCGTTGTCAATAACCCAGAGATGACCTCACTACCTGCAGGCTCAGCCCAGACCCAGGCTCCTTGCTCCATGAGATGAGAATGTGGCCTACTAGAACCATTCCTTCCCTACATGAGAAGACCATAGTTGGGCTATCTGAGGACAGCATTCCCAGTAGACAGGGGCATGTCAACCAGAGCAATGCTCAGGGATCAACCTGCTTGTTCCCCATGCTAAGATCAGTACACAGAAGGCTCCAGGGCTCTCAATAACTAACCAACAACCTCTTCTGTTCATGCCCTGCTCATGGGTCTAAGTCTGTGTACTGCTACTGAGATACAAATCCTAAAACTCATCCACAGTTTAGAGTCACATAGCTTAGTTCTACACAGCCGAGCATACTCCAATGGCAGAAGCTGGGACTGGGCTATGCTGGAACCATGTCCCCTCTGACAGCCTGCACCAGATCAAAACCAGCTCCGCTCCTGTTCTCTGGTCATCTTTTCAGCTAACATAACCTTCCCTTATCCAGCAGATGTTACCTCCTCTAGGAAGCCCTCCACCCCCACTGCCCATAGGACTGAAATCTAGAAAGAATCTCCCCCTACGCAGCAGCTCAGAACAATCAGTACTTGAGCGGCAGCACCCAGGCTGAGGTCTGCTGTTTTCATTCCTCCTGTTAGCAAGCCCAGGATCAAATTTCTTCACTAACTTCCTACATTTCACTTATTAGTGCCCAATTGTCACACCAAGAAAATACAAGGTAACAACTCAGACTCCCTGACTTCATATCACTGTAAAGAACGGTGGGGTTTTTCACACATCATCCCTACTATGGTCCCAAGGGACAGACCTCTCATGAGAGTGAAATGATCTGGGGGTTCACAGAAAGGATTATGAAGCCCATCTACCCAATAGTGGGGCTGTATCCCCCTAGTCTGGTCCCGAACTATTCACAGCCCCTAGTCTTTTCCAGATACACAGCTTAGATATATTCATGACAATGACCCTGTGGTATAGGGCAAATTGTCAGACAGATGGACTGCAGAGATGGGGGAAAAAAACAAAAAACAAAACAAAACTGATGCAGTAGCCAGCAGGAGCAGGGGTTTCTAAGACTATGCTTAGCACACAGGGACCAGACAGGATGGGCCCCTTCCTGGCAGACAGGGGATAAACACTTAGAGCTACTGGGCAGCCAGACTCACTGTCAGTAACAGCTTGGGCCCTCCTCCCAGAGGACACAGGTGGGGGCAGCCCACCCCGCCTTGCTAGCTGAAGGGTTTTGTGTAGATAATCATGTTATTTAGATAGGATGTTGGTTTAATTCCCTTCATTACAGACTCCCAGGGCTGTAATTTTTTTTCTCCGCATGATGTATCCCCTGTGGCACGCTTCACTCAGATCAAGCCCCTTGCGCCTTTATTGCCTACGCTGCCCTAGCTGTGTTATCAGGCCCACACATGCAGCCCTCTCCGCCCGCCGTCCAGAGGTCACTTCTAATGACTAATCGAACTCATTAGCTTTCCTAATTAAAAACTTTACTACTGCAATGGAAGACAAACTACAAAAAAACTGCTGGCATCATATTTGAATGGGATATGAGCCCCATCTATCAGCAGGGCTCCAGCTCCTGTCCAAGACTGAACTCTCTGGCTGTGAGGTTCAACATCCTCACTCCCAGGCTGGAGGCTGGTCAGGGGCAGCTCAAGGGTACCCTCAAGAGCACATTTGTACCTTCACCCAAGTGCATACTATCAGGAGGGAAGAAGGGAGACTGCTCAGCCCAGAAAGTCTGAACAGCCCCTAAGTGGCTGACCAGGGGCCTAGGAGTTAGCTACTGTCCAGCAGCACTGTGCTCTAGGTGGCTCCACCACAGACAGCAGAATCCTCTGATGGGTATCACAAGGCAGGAGTTGAGAAGCAGTTCAGACTTCTATGGAAATAAAACTTCAAAGGAAAATGGCTAGGAAGAAAGTAAGTTGCTAACTTCACAACCAACTAAATAGGATGATATGAGGACTAGCACTCTGTGCAGAGAAATGCCTAGGGAAACCCAGGAAAAAGCCGCTTCCACACCTCTTGCTCTAGCCAGCTCAAGAGTCAAGGTATGCATGCTGGCCACAAAAGCCACACAAGCTCCCTCAGGAAAGGAGAGAACACTGCAGTGGAATCTTGCCCCATCCACAGGAGCAGAGACTTCTGACTATGCCTAAGGGTGGTGTCCATCAACCCTAGCTGGGGCTCCAGAAACAGGCAGGTGAAACAGAAGCAAGCTTCTGTTGAAGTGGCTAGCATAGAGCAATAAGAGTCTTCAGCAGAGTGGGCTCTGGCTTAAGAAAACATCCTTCCATTCCAGCCAGGTCAGCTAAGAAGGAGGCCAGAGACTGGCACTCAAGCACAGAATGTGCCAGGGTCAGCCATCAGGCAGACATGCCTGCCAGTGGAGTAGAGGTGGGGCCTACAAATAATATAACCTGCCTGACAGAGCTCTAAAAGTTACTCCACGTTCTTGCCAGTGAAGATGCTGGAAAACAGATAGGTAGGGTCGGATCCGCAGAAGGACTACAACCCTCCAGGATGCACACGAGCAGAGAGGGCAGAAACAATGCCACCTGAAGCTGGATTCTCAGAGCTGTTATAGTACTACCCAGGTTGAGGATCCCTCATGGTTGAGGACGGGGACCAACCCACAGAGATGGCTACAAGGCTGAAAGTATCCTGCCCAGTCAGGCTCACTGTCCCTAATTCTGTATGATTCAACTTTCTTCAAATATTGCCTAATCTGGCTTTTTATCAACAGCTACCCTGACACTTCTCCAATATCTTCAAACTGTCTATACTCTTCACCGGCTAAGACAGCTCTAAGAAGTCATCATGGATCAGCTCTTCCAGAAGCCGCATTGATTTCTACGCTGCTCTATAAACCATGCTGCCTTCCCATTCAACTCATAGGCTGGCTGTCCTATCTGTCCATCAATAGCATCTTCATCCATGGTCCCCACACCTCAGGATCAGCACGGCCAACAGTGCACTGGTTAAATTTACACATCCAAATCTCTTTTATCAGTGACAGTAGTCTAAAGTGTCCCCCCCCACTCCCCACCCTTTCATAGTTTTGGATGAGATGCAAGCTCTAGGCCAGCTCAGGATCTGTCCTGGTGCAATTGGCCTGTGAGAAAAACATGAGCATGAGTAGAGGGCAGCAACCAGCAGGAACCAGTCTGACCTGTCACTGGTACAGACAGGTGATAGTGAGCTACAGTTCACAGAGCCTGCAGGAACATGCTGACAGAGATGGGGCTATGCCTGTCACCTTGGCCTGACAATGCTCTCTAATAATAGAACCCAAGACTGCCACACAACTTCATGCCCACCCACCTTCCCTGTAAGTCCTTTTCTTCTACCTTACACACTGTTCTTGCCACCCCATAGTTCAGGAGTCCCCACAGCTGCAGGTTTGAGAGCCAAGGCACAGCCATTCTCCCATGAGAGTAAACGTCTCACAATTAATTGCCTAATTAGTTGTGTTCCAGTGTCATATGTACACAAGTGGGCAAGATAGGAAACAGCATTCCAGACAGTCCAGAGCAACCAGAGAAACTGACTCTGAAGGAGCAGAAGTAGTTACAGATTACAGCCACAGGCCAAGATTAGGGAAGTGCCAGGGCTTCAAGAAGTAAGGACAATACCAGACAAGAGTACCCTAATTCCTGGTAAGACTAAAGAGATAAACTAGAAATTGCCAAGAACCAGGGCATTCTGGGCAGATATCAGCAAGTACCTGACAAGTCAGGCCCCTTTCTCAAGCCCAGATGTTCATCTCATGTGACAGTACTTCGTCCCTCTTGATTTGGGTCAGGAAAGGGCTGGAGGGCAGGCCCAGCAGTGGAGGCAGTAAGAATGGACCCCTTGCCTATCTGGGATGACCAAGATCCAGAGAGCAGTGGTAGTGAGAAGTCATTTGAGCTTAGTGGCTTCTAGGCAGACTCTCAGCAGCTGAGACAGCACAATGGGAAAAGGATACCATCTTATTCCATTCAATTCCCACTTCCCAGAGGCCTTTGTCTCTTCTGCTGCAGTCAGCAGGTGCCCTAGGAGACACTAGTCCTCTCCAGCAACCCACCCCCCTCCACGACTCCTGCAGAAAGACTACGTTACACACAGACAGGCCGACACTCAGGTCTGTCTCTGCAGAGCCAATATGGTGTACTGTGCCAGCACAAGGCCCTGTCAGACGGCCTCTTCCCCACAACTGCTGACTTGCACTCTTGGGGAAATAGCCACAAAATTCTAAACAGAACATGCAGCATACATTTCTGAAAGGCCTCTGCTCCTACGGTTAAAACCGTGACGTACATCTGAGCTGTCTGCAAACCCCACAAGCCTGGAAGGAGCACAGTGCCCACTAGTATAGCAGGAGGGAGCAGAGGCAGTGTCAGCAGGACTTTCTCTCACAGAAAGCAGGGCAGGCAAGAGCTGCTCCTGGGTGGGAAAGCTCTTCCTGAATCGAGCAGGCGTACCCTACCATATAAGGCCCGGGGTTGGGACCTGAGATGTTGCACATTGTAGTCCATGCTGTGGCCAGGTGACACAGAGTAACCAGAGCTTGGGACCACAGCAAGACCTAACCAAAGTGAGCACTATGGAATCAGTCACTTCCTGAGCACAGAGGGTCACCTCAGCCCAGGGTTCATCACTCTTGGAAAACATAGGTATGTGTAATTATTAGTCCCTGAGGTAGTTGAGAAGAAAGCCAAACAAGGTAAGCTGACACTTCGATATCAAAAAGGAGGAGAAAGGATCCAAAAGAGACTATTCTACTTGGGGATCCCTATGCCATCTAAACCCATCCCACTCCTCCGTAAGACTGTAGGACCTTCCCTAGCTCAGGTCCATTTCTCTTCTGTGTCTGCCATACCGCAGCTTGCCTAGAACCACAGTTCAGAGTTAAATGCCCCTGCCCCTGGCTCTGCTTCAGCTCCTCCCAGTGTCTGACTGTAGCTGTATCATATAGATTGCTTCCTGCACAGACATGCAAAGTACACACACACACACATCAAATAATTTCCTTTTTCTGTAGCTCAGTGGCTAGCTTTCCGCATGATACCAATAGCTCCTATACAAGGCAAAACCGAAACTTCAGCTTTCATCCTACCGGACTCCTCAGCTCTGTGCTAGACCAAGTTACATATGACTCTATACTGGAACTGGACATCCTGCTCTGGGGCTAGCCAAAGGAAATAAGAGCTCCTGCAGAACCCAGTCCTGAAGCCCTAAGCTCCCAGGCTGAGAGTATATCTGGGGAGGAATATCTGTGTATGACACCAACAGCCTGGTTCCTCCTGACACGAGGCAAAGTCAAAGACTAAGCACACACTCTCAGAGCCAGGCCAGAGGCACAGAGGCTCCGTTGTGTGTCTCTCAATCTTTCTGATCACTGACCATCTCCATGGTACGTAAGAAAGTCTACAGCTAGGCCTGGCTGTTTCAGT
Organism: Microtus pennsylvanicus; assembly: GCF_037038515.1. Taxonomy (NCBI): domain Eukaryota; kingdom Metazoa; phylum Chordata; class Mammalia; order Rodentia; family Cricetidae; genus Microtus; species Microtus pennsylvanicus. Next base: position 4,184,752 of record NC_134580.1, read on the forward strand.
GTATGGCAACTGCTTCTAGAGAGCGGAGGCACATGACCAGGTCCCATTCACTCTACCCAGCAGTAACTCCCTCCATTGGACCACAGATGGATAAAACCAGTACTGCTTCCCACTTATTAGTTCACACCACTATACACCCAGACAGCATCAGAGCCAGTCCTTGGCAGGGTCCCAAGACTGGGTCCTGACCCTACCTAGACCCACTGGAAGCTTACCCTCTGCCTTCTGGTCCCTGACACCTAGCTAAGAAGTTCTAATTGCTTTTTTTATTCCAGACACCATAAATGGGAGTATGTGCTGCCTCTAGCCCTCAGTCACAGCAGCCAGGCGGTCAGTAGCAGGGCCTCTTAGGGTACAGGAAATAATCAGTACTGATGAGCACTGCATCCTGGGCTGCTCATGCATGACACCTGCCTCCCTGCTGGTGGCACTAGCAGGCTGTGGGGACCAACTACTGTGAGAGGAAGCAAAATCAAAGCAGACAAAGCTGAAGGCCTGCCCCTGCCTCCCCTGCCATGCCGCCCCCGCCCCCCAGCTTCTCCAGTGCCCTAGACCCTCAACTATTTAGGGAGGCAACAGCCAAATGATCAGACATCCCTGTCACTAGAAACACAGAGTTCTCTGCCTCTCATGCTCTCACATAAAACAATGGCAATCATATGGCAGAACCGACGGTCATGGCAGCCCTTCAATATACTGATAAGACGACAGCAAGACTTACAAGAACTGGGAACAGCCTGCCTATACCACCTAGCACAGAGGCTCAACACACAGGTCCAGCTCAGGCCATGTGGGCACCAGGCCAAATAGACTTTGTAGGAGCCTCTAAAAGACACATAGGGCTCAACACCTACTATTACCAGTCTGTCAATAATTGCAGAGGCATTGCATCCTCTATCCATGGCAAATGTTAGACTCAAGCCTGCCCACTTGAACTTGGCTTGCTATACCTACCTGTTCACACCTACAGCTATGCCCACATCTCCATCTATGCCCACAAACTATAGGCAGATTTTGCTGTCTGTCTGCACACAGGCGTAATGCCAACCTAAACTAGTCCCAGAGACCATTCATGCTTAGTGTGCTCCAATACCTGACCAGTTTCAGCCCAGGTCTTTAGACCAAGGAGCTCCACCCAGCTCCTCTCAGCCATAAGGTCCCAGCTGTATTATCACAACAAAATTCCTGCTCTCCCAAGCACCCTCCCTGGAGAAAGAGTCATTCATGTGCTCCCAGAGCCTGTCTGTCTGTTTCTCTAAACAAGACAAGATGGCAGCTAAGGCAGGCAGCGACTGGTGAGCCCTCCCCACCACCACGCTGGCACGGCAGGAGCTGCCAGAGACCGTGCTCTAACAAGCTTCAGATGCGGGATGACTGGAATCTCAAAGTATGAATTTTTATGAGTCTAATAAATCACTCTACTTTTCCTGTGTTTGATAGTTCCCAGCAAATCAAAAGGGAAAAGGCATGCCACAAGCAACCAGGTCTTTGGGTTTGGGGTGTGCGCAGGCAGAATAGGGCATCTCAGGCCCCTCCAGAGCACCCTGGCTCTGTACTCTGAGGACAAGGCCAGCATGTCCAGCAGGCCCCTTGGGAACAGCAGCAAGGCAGCGTGCAGGTAGAAGATCATTAGCCTCTAGGAAGGCCCTGTCAGAATCCCAAAATGGTAGAAAAACATGCCTCAAGTCCTTACCAGCAGAGGAGGACTTTACAGTCATATGGGCAGCTATAGCAACAGGCCTTCTAGTTTCCGGTCAGAATCTGTACAAGAGACAGGGACACATGTACACACACATACGCATATGCTCACCCAACACAAAAACAGCAGCAAGTCCCAGCCCTGTGAGAGGAAGAGGCTCTCTGGTATCACATCCTGGGCCTATCTCAGGTACCTGCCCAGACCCAGAAACTTCACCTATTCTGTCCTCTCAGGTGAACATGGTCAAGTGGCTGTCCAAAACCCCTAGCCCACAGCTGGTTTGTCATCAGCCTTCATTGCTGCACCATGGAAACAAGGAATCCATCTTTGACAAACATTTACAGATTATCAAATCACAACGGCAGCCCCAGACAGGGCCATAAGTCACCCTAAGCAGCCATTCGCACTGCAGTCTGAGGAGTCCGGGCAGCACGGTGATGACAAATAACTGCTGTCAGCCACCCTGTCCCCCTGCGCAAGATCCGTGTTCTCTGTTGTTCCACACTACCTGATGTTTAATGACAACACTGTCAGCCCACACTCAGCCACCAAAGCCGCTGCCGCCTCAGACTGTCAGCGCCCTATTAGAGGGAAGATTGAGACCCTACTCTTTCTAAAGTCACTCAAGCAACACAAGCTGCTAGTTCCTGTAATTATTGTGTGCTAGCCATCGATCGTGCACGACACCTGACCCGCCTGTATGAAATGGGAGTAGTTTGTTGCGTGACAGTCACTATAGATTATAGGGGGTGGATCTCCCCTCCCCTCCTAACCATCACTCTATCCGACCTTAAAGGCTGGGGAAGGAAGAAGGGAAGATAATGCCACCCACCATCAGAGAACTGCTAGCAGCAGGGTGGAAGCAGGCTGCCCTGCACCTCAGGCGGCCTCCCAGGTAGCCCCTGACTGGCTTGCTTGCAGTTGTACCCAGTTAACTTCAGGGTCCAGGCTGATTAGAGAACTGCCTTCTCCACTGACATATTCTACAGGACCTTAGGCCCCAAACGCATATGGAAAAGGATCTTCCTTGGTACTGTGAGTCCTGGCTGGATCATGAATCACAATGACTTCACCTCATTGATCTGCTGGGACACTAGCTCCAAGTATGGGGAGGTACAGTGCTCCCTCTGTGCCACAGAACTATCTATAACTCAAACATCATAATGTAGCACATACCAAAGATGAAAACCTGCTCCTAACCTTGATGCCCCTATCCCTAAGGGTATGTATAGCCCCAACTCACCCAACTAGGTTCATCCTCACTCTACCATCCCTGTGACTTAGGGACCCTGTGACAGATACTTCCCCTCTTCCTTGGGATGCTTCTGTCCCCCTGACCTCTGGAACCAGACTCCCACACGCATGGGCATAAGCACAGTACTAGGGGACAGGGCCTGCCTGTGCCAGCACAGCACCTCTAGACTCTGAGTGAGGTACACCAGAATGTTCAAGCCCTCCTCAATTTCAGGGGACAGGCCATAGTGACCTTTCAGTGCCAACTCAGGTCCCTTCAATTGCTACTAGTCACAGCTATCTACATCCCCAGAACTCCAGGCTCTGCTATGTAAATACTAGCATGATGTTGAAGGCAAGGTGGGAGGAAAGGTCAAAGGCCAGGCTGCATCTTAACCCTCCCCCAAACCTGAGCTGCTTAAGTTATTAAATGATTTCACTGGACAGCCAGGTAAGGAAACAGCCTCAGCTTATCCTAAAGAGCCATAGATTGAACCATCACTGGGCTCATTCCTTCCTATCCATAGTTGTGAGCTGCATGCGGCCTTCCCACCACTGAAGCCTGACTAGACTCCAAAGTCAAGAGCAGAAATCACAAGGTGAGTGGCTGCTGCCAGACGGCCTGAGGTCCTAACTCCATCTTATAAACTCCCCCAGAGGGCACGAGCACCTTGCTCACCACAGCCTTGCCTTCTTTTGGCAACCCTTCTCTGCTCCCTAAGTCAGAGCCAGAAAAAGATGCTCTGAAAAGAAGCCTGGAAACCAGACTATAAAAACAGCCACAACTAAGGGGAAGCTGTATTCCTCTTGTTAACACTGGGTTACCATTCCCTTCTTGGCCATTCCTCAGTTCCCTTCTGGCCACCCTGGCCTTTTACTATGAAGCAGTGAGTCAGCTGCCAAGGGGAACCCTTGGAGCTTGGCCTCACCACCAGGACCTTTCTGGGAGTCCATCACTGAGCCTGCCCTGTGTTCAGCACCAAGGACAGGCCCATTAAGCAAGTCAGAGATGGCAGGGTGAGGACTACATTCTCAAGAAAGACCTAGTTTATATCACAGCTTCCAGACAACATGTTACCTGTGCTTCTGCACATATATTTACACACAGATGCACACATACACACATGTAAGGCTTGCCCACAGAGCCGACAGTGCAGACTGGGGCCTTGAGAAATCAGCAAGAATGTCCTCCCTCTGTCCTCAGCCAGGTGAAGACCCCAACAGACAGCAGGGCTCCCTCTCTAGCCTCAAATGCAGCCCACTGTAGGATAGGCACCATCACCCTCAAACATGAAACATACATCCTTTCCCTCCGGAGTCTCCCAACCAGTAGCAATGACACCATCTGCCTTTATAACATCTGCGGGTAATGTTCCCTCAGAACCTGCTAGGACCAGCATAGGATGTCCTGGAAAGGAAGGATTGCCAATATAGCACAGCACTTGTGAGAGCCATGAATAATTCTAACCACAGGACCCTCCACCAAGGTAGGAACAGGGAGGGGAGGAGGGAGCAGAAGGAACCATGCTGTGATCTGGGGAAAGGCTGAGGGATACAAACAAAGCCCACCAGAGATACAAAGCCCACTAGATAGTCAACTAGAATTAGGGTAAACAGCTACAGTGGCAGACTGGTGGATGGATCTTCAAACACTACTGACCTACAAACTCACCGACGGTACCCAAGGACTGAGGCTCCAGAGTAATGCCTCTTCTGGATTAATAGCACCACAGAGGAGCTTCACATGGTAGCAGCTAATCCTGAACCTTCCCAAATCAGTATCAACAACCCAAGTCTTGTCCCCATGGCCCATCTGAACATGAGACCTAAAGAAGAAACCTACCCTGTAGCCTAGATATAACGGCAGAACTACCACTGCCTTTGCCCATCTAGAAGACATAGTCAGAAGCCAGGTGGGCTTCTCCAGGCCCCAAGGAGGGGCTTACAGGAGACAGACAGATGTTACATAGGCCTCTGGAGTTGGGGCAGGTGAGGTCCTAAAAGAATAAAAGGCAGGAGTACTCCAGAATGATATCTCCTGGAATGGCAAGCCCAGCATGGGCTCCTCTGCTGGACCTGAGGGAAGAAGCACTACAGAGTGGAGAAGGAAAGTAAGTCTCAGGAGAAAACCCCCAAAACATAGTCTTATTTCAACCTTCTAGACATACAGTAACGACTGTACACAGGACTAGACTTCGTAGCATGGCTATAGCTCAGACGGGCTTGTTGTCCTCATACGAAACACTCAGAACTCCATGGCATCCTGAGAGACAAACATGAGGATTCTACTGCCAGATGCTAGACTGCCCAGCCCTTTCCAAAAACCTTCTTCTCAGGTGGCTAAGGCTTCAGAAAGTGACCAATGTTACGACCTGGGATTTATCCTCTGTATGTAACACCAACCCACTGCAGGAGCCAGAGCTACCAGAGACATACACCCTGCCACTTACACATTCTGCTACTGATGTGGAAAGGGCAATTAGGAGAAGAGCTGTCAGATTCCGTCCCAGCCCATGCAGCTTTGAGTGCACTGAAAAGAGGAGACGCAGTTTTAGGACTAACTTACAGGAGCAGAGAGCAAAGGCTAACGAGAGAGCCCTGGCTGTAAGAGCTCTGGATGGCCGACCCACAGAAAAGGCATCCAGGACATATCTCATAGCCCTCCAACCACACTGTAACAAGCCAAGAGGGGAACATGTGCCAAAACCACAACACTTTATTCTATGACATTTAGCACTTAGTTCCCAAAACATGTCCCAAGTGAGCTCTGGAGCAGGGTATCTGGGTGGAGTAGGTCCACGAGGGCTCTGAAGTCCATTCCTATAGCACAGCCAGGACAGGTCAAGGACAACTCCCCAGAACCTGTCATCCACTGAGACCCAACAAGCTTCCTGATACTTGGCTGGGGCTGTCACAGATTCAACGGAGTCACTCATGTAAGCCACTCAGAATTTCAGGGCATCCTGTGAGACACACATGAGGATTTTGCTTCCAGCTCCTAGAATGTCCGCCCTTTCCAAAACTTTTTTCTCAGGTGGTTAGGACTCAGAAAGTAGCTGAGGTCACAACCCAGAAATTATCTTCTGTAGGTGACACCAACCCACACCATGAGAGTGGGCTACTTACCTGAATTCTAGTGTCCCAGTTAGAGGCCATACTCCCCAAGGAGGAGGAAGAAAGGGCACAGGCAAGATTCTAGTCAGGCCCTATGTTGAACTACACTAGCCAGATCTACCTGGCTGGGAAAACCAAATGAGACAGGAGGCCCAGAACCAGCTGTGCCTCTAAGTCTACTCCACCCCTTCATACCAGCAGAAGGCCAAGCAGCAACCTGTAACTGGTCATGTGACAGGTGCCCATCCATGACAGCCTGTGCATTAGCCCCAGGAGAGAAGACTGGCACTTCCAAGTGTTTGCCCACAGTCAACAGTTCCACTTGGGCATCACCTTCAGAGCAAAGGGAGAAAAGGCATGTTCCCTTGCTCAGGGCTGGATGGCTGAGGGACTGAGCACTGTGGAAGCGAATGGGGAAGACAGTGGTTTGCGTCTAGTCAGAAGACTCCCCTTTAGCAGTGACCTGCCTGTCTACCTGCACTAGATACTTTGTCCTGATTCTGCAGGGACCAGTCAGCAGTGGAAAAAAAAAGCATGCAGGCCATGCACAGCTGCTGGCCCCTGAGGATGCCCCAAAGACCCATGGATCAAAAGCATCAAAATGAAGATTGGGACCCAGGGGCTTATCTCCAAGGCCAGGGTCCTTCCTGCCAGGCCTGAGAGACAGACACGCAAACAAAGCCACAAATAACTGGACACTTAATGATCACAAGCTGCCGGATTTACAGTCATCATACCCAATTATAGATTTTCTTTGTAAATTCCATCAATTTCTATGCATTTAGACTAAATCTTCAATTGAAAAGGCCATGAATCCTGAAAAGACGCAAGCTACATGACTATGGCACTTCCTTGACCACTCCTGGCCCAGAAGAATTCCTCTCCAGCAGGCTCTGACTAATCCATGCCTCCTCCTTCTGGCAAGACACTAGCCTCCTGTGGAGAATGAGAGCCCTTTACACCAAACAAGTTACTGATGGCAATACTAAGCCACCACCATGTATATGGACACAAGAGAGGGATGAGCAATCAGAAAATCCATGAAAAGTAGAAGGCCACAGTGAATGCAGTCTCCTCTCCAGGGATTCCTATGATATCTAGATGCTCTGACAGCAGGAAAGGCACACACAGCTTGACCCTGAGACAGCCACACCTACAAATCCTGTATCCACAGATCTTCCTCGGTGGAATTACCAGAGGGACCCCAGCATCAAGGGAAAGGAAGACATTCCATTCCAGATTCCAGTGGGCAAGATATCAGGAGAGGATGAATCTCTACTAGGTCACATGTTCCCAAAGAGGATGTGGGCAGGAGAACTGCAGGTGTCAAGAGGAAGACCTAGACTCTGCAGTAATTCCTCAATGAACAAACACACAGAGAAAAACCAAAGTTACAGGATCTCCATGACACAGGGCACCAACAGGATATCTGAGAGGAGTCCCAGTGAGGATCCTGTATTAATAGCGTAGCAGAAGCCAGACGCCTCTAGCCAGTCCAATGACTCATTGCAATGAACATTTGCAAGCAAAGCTGTTTGGGCAAAGGGTATACTGTGTGACACACCATGACAAACCACAGCTTCCATGGGAGGTTGCAAGGGTTGAAGGCAGATATGGAAGGACAAGGCGATGAGTGGGATAGGGGTGCATAATGTGAAATTCACAAAGTATCAATAAAAAGTTAAAAAAAAAAGCACAGTGGCAGGCTGAATGCTTAGCTCAGTACCGTACAGCATTTAAAATATTTATGAGGCCCTGAGTTCATATTGTGGCACAAAGGGTTAAAGTAGTATTAACATGTTTTCTTTCAGACTTGGACTTGGAAAAATGACTAGATGAAAGCCAGGTGTGGTTGTGCACACTTTAATCCTAGCATTCAGTACTAAGGAGGAGAGCCAGGTGTAGCTCTGTGAGTTTCAGACCAGCTAGAATAACATTCTTTTCAAATGCAATTTACCGTCGCTCCCTGGTGGTCTAGTGGTTAGGATTCGGCCCTCTCAAATGCAATTTACCAAACCACAAGTTGAACTACAAATCTACAGAAACATCAAATGGTCTGAAATCCAATTGTACACACAAACTGAAGAAATCATTAGTTAAAATAATTTCAAAATCCCCACGTTTGCAAATTAAGAAGTACCTTTTATACCCATGAGTCAAAGGGAAAAAAGCCACAAAAAAAGCCACATGGAAAACAGCTAAAGCAGGCCAGCAAGATGGCTCAGCAGATAAAAGCTCTTGCCACCAAGCCTAATAACCTGAGTTCAATCCCTAGGACCCATCATATGGTAGAAGGCAACCTCTGATCACCACATGCATGGTGTGGTACATGTGTGCACGTTGTATTCTCTCTCTCTCTCTCTCTCTCCCTCCCTCCCTCCCTCCATCAAGGAATAATTTTGGAAAGCTACACCTAGAGTGATTATAACAGACTGCACATTGAGACATCTATACAGCCTCCATTCCACCCACTGCTTCCTCAGATACTCAGGCTGACTGGACTCTGTGATAGGTGAGGTCCTGTCCCCGGCACAGGAGGCAGAGTGGCTTACAGCCCTTGCCTTCAGGTAATCACCAACCACACTCAGAGTCCTGATGCCCAGATCAAGTTGTGGGGACAGGAGAACCAGATGAACCCCACTCAGGCATATGTTTCCCTCTAAAAATAAGAAGACCTAGGCATAAAGGAAAGAGCCAAAGAATGTTTTTAAAGACTCTTTTTGAGCAAAGCATACCCTTAGAGACCGTAACACAGCTGTCAGTCCTAAGGCCCAGACCTATTGGCTAAGCAGAGGAGCAGGAGCAGGCAAGCCAGCTGGCTGCTCATGTCAAACTCAGATGCACTCTGGCCAAATTTCAGAATGTCATCGCTGGGCTCCAGCACAGGTGCAAAACAAGATCTCTGTACATCCCTCAAGCAGCAATGGCAGTCTGACCTCTAGTCCCATGAAACCACACCCTGCTCCTCACCACAAGGCCAGCCCACCAAGTGAGAGGGACTCCCTATTCAGCTACCTATTCCCAGAACCCTCAGCAGGCACCTCCTATCCCCCACAGGCCTGGTTGTCCTCCTCAGCCAGCCCTAGCTGGGGTGCTGCCCTGGAGCTCCCAGTACAAGTCTGCAAGGAATCACACCCTTTCTGTTTAGTGTCCTTGGCCAGAGGAGACCAGGCCAGGTCCTTTCGTTATGCAGAGGCAATCCAGGAAGGCTCCCAGGCAAGAAGACAAGAGAATCCCTCCCTACCCTAGAACACTGTGTACCAACTACCCAGCTGTCTTCCATGCCCAGCTGTCTTCAGCAGGAAAAAATTCCACATGGAATGCTCTCAAGCCCATCAGGAGCACACCCTTCTAAGCTAGGTGGCGTCCACATTATTCCATAGGACTCATGTCTCTAAGCACCAATGACAGTGCTGCTGCCTCTGGCTCTGCGTGGTTCCAGAGGGAAGATTCTCCCCATCTTAGGAAAAGCAGACCTGAGAGGAGCCCTTGACCAGCTTAAGTCATGAACTGGTGACCAAGGCTAGGTTGTCCAGCACATTGTGCCATCACTGTCCTCCATCAGGTGAAACGAGGGGTGGTCTGGATCCTTACAGCATGGTCAGCCAAACCCATGCAGGATACCCAGGTTCTAGCCCCAAATGCCTTAAGAAACAATACCAGGGCAGGCACCCACTGTAGACACAGAGCCACAAACAAAACAGGAACAAGCTGGGTGGAGCTCATCAAGTGTCTCTCCCCACCAGAGGGGTGTGCTCCATGCTCACAGAGTTCTGTCACCTGCCCCATTACAGTGAGATTGATGATCTTCTTAAGACTACCAATCACCTAACTGGGGACTAGTAAAGACGAAAAGGTTCCTGGAAAGCTGCCCACTATCAGGACACAGCCCAACACTGGAGAGCTACACACTAAGGTTGGCTCATGCATAGGCTGTGCCCTGACCCCTGAATCTATTCTACACTCATAATACAGGTTTGGGTACAGCCCCCTTTCCTGGCCTACCTAGAATCCTGTCACTATGTCTTGAAGCCCACAACCTACCACAGACTGTCTCTAACTCCACATCAAGGGGCACTTGCCTGCAGCTGGCACCCACCCCATTGTCAGGTAGCAAACAAAGTGTGAGTATGCTAAATTGTATCCACATGCTGCCTCCAGGCCTTGCTGACTTTGCTGAAGACAGATCAGGTCATAGAAGATGATGTCCAGCACAGTTCTTATGCCATGTTCCCCAGGAAAGCTCTGGGTGCTCAGTAGTGTATCCTTGTGGGAGTCAGCAGCGTCTGTGGGCCCTGACAGACCAGCAAGAGGCAGCTGGACAAAGTTTAGTCAACTCTGCAGCCCAGTAGCCAGTGTGAAGCTAAGCTCTGGAGATCCTTAAGTCAGTCTACGTTCAGTGGCCAAGGTGCAGTATTTGATTCAAAGTCAGTCAGGACACATAGAAGATGGGGCAATTCTTCAACTAGGAGGAAAGTGACAAGAGAACTATTCTCACTTCAGTTTACACAGGAATTAGCCAAACTACCCTAAAGCAGAGGGTGAGGAGGTCTGCTGTCTTACAAGCTTTAGCCACCCTGATAGCACCACTCTTTCCAAGGCAGGAGTCAGAAGGGGCAAGCTCACACGTGTGTTCATGCCAATTCTTGTGGGATAATTAATTAGCATGGTTGTGACAAACGTAAAATTGGAGGCCTCCAGTGTGCCTGATAATTTATGCAAGATCCAAGGATCGCTGTGGATGCCTTTCCCAGAGCCTAATTCAGCATTTTCTTTTTTCCCTTATGAAAGCAGGACTCCAGATTTAACTGCTCTCACACCCTTTAACAGTGTTTGCCGTAGTAAAATCGAACAGTCCAGCTGCAAACCAGTGAGCAACAATAGATCGCAGACCCTGAGGCATCGGGCAGGACTTCCCAGACAGCAGCAGCCACCACAGAGCACAGAGAAAGACCACACTGGTCTAAACACCTAAAGGTTCCTTGATCTGCATAGAGACCCTGGAGCCTATCAACTCTAATTTTATAGATTAAAAAAAACAAAACAAAACAAAAAAACAAATAATGAGACAGCAGTGCAAAGAACATAGAGGGTCCAAACTCCCTCAGCAAGACAATGACACCAACCAGATAGGTAAGAGGCTGAGCTACTTTATGTGCACAATATCTCAGCCAAGTGCTAGAATTTGTGGCTAATGTGGCTAATCCCAGCATCCAGCATTAAATGGTGCCTAGCAAGCCTGGCCTCTCACCCAGATCCCTGGCCCTGAGCCTTTCCCTGTCAGGTACAGCAAGCTTTCCCTGAGCACCCCAACAAGTACCCTAGGCTCCAATGTACTCCCACAACCCTCGCCACAGCCATCTGCTGGCTGCCTCAGCTGGGCCATATGACTAGACAGAAAACAGCATGCATCCTTGCTATCTATCCTGGGGTCCTGATTGCAGCCCTCTGCTCCCCTACAAGGTAAGACCCATGCCTTGGACTGCATTGGAGAAAGCAGCCAGCCAAGGCCACCAAAGTGCTATTGCCCAAGCCTAGGTCAGGTAGGGAAAGATGATGTCACAACCAAGCTGCAACCCCTTAACCTCTGTGCCATCAGTGTGGGTTCTCTGGCTGAATTCCATTGGAAGTCAGTTCTCCAGAGACCACACAGCTCAGAGCCAAGCAGGGGACTGGGCACCTAAGAGACTGCAGCTGTATAGCCAGCCTGTGAGCACTCTCATCTGCCAACACTCTTACTCCTAGATTTCCCTAACTGTCCTCAAGTAACACAGGTGGTGAGACAATGCCATCCCATAGCCACCCAGTGCTTTGGGGTGCTCACAGACCCTCCAGGCATGCCACTACCACCCTAACCCACCAGGCACATTTGACACGGGCAGGAATAATATCCCCAACAGGTAGGCCTATTGTTTTTACTTGTAGGTCAGTACCTTGCAGACTCTCTCACCCTCAGTGGCTAAATATAATGATGCTCCAATAGTCCCGGGCCTTGGAAAGACCTGAGGTCTCCCAAGTGAGCAGCACTGCTCTCAACAGGCAATCAAACACATCACGATGCACATCTACCAGCCCATATCCTAACCCAACCCTGGCAGCCTAAGATAGATGAGGCAGGTATCCCCAGACCAGCAGGGCTTGCTCACTCAACAAGAGCTCTGGATTGAGGCCAGGAGTTGGCTTCCAGCATATGTGGTGATAAAACTAGAGAGAACAATTTTCACCCAGAATACTCTGCAGAAGAGAATCCTGTCACAAACAGTTCTTCCTATGGTTTCTGCAATGAAATAAGACAACCTATTCTTGCCCTACACCAAGAGACTCACATCTATGTGACAAGAATGGAACAAAACCCTCATGCAGGATGTTTCTAGTGAGGCAATACAGACAATAAACACAGAAATCCACAAAAGGCAGAAAAGGAAGTGGGAATGCCATGGTGACCTTAAAGCGGATAGGCTTGGAAGGCTGACCATGGGCACTGAGTAGTTGTCTGATGAAGGCGGGGGCTCTGAATATCTGAGGGAAGAGGATCACACCACAAAACGGAGGTGACACGGAGGGTTGAGATACTGCTAGCCAGAATGGGTGGGCCTACTCAGAGAAGTCTGCCTGGAGATGGGAAAGGCCTTCAGAGGCAAGACCTTTTGAAGAGGCAAAATCTAGAGCCTGGCCAGAGTAGATGGGGTTTGGCTATGGAGGGGTGGGATCTGGCCCATGAATGAATAGGTCCTGGCCAAGGAGTAAGGCCTTCAAAAGGGGGCAGAATTTTTAAAGGACCAAATCTAGCCAAAGAAGAGGCAAGCCTAATAAGAGGCAAGAGCCCCATAATACTTTAGCAGAAGAGGAGAAGTGAAAGCCAGGAGGGCAGCCATGCCTATAATCCCAGCACTGGGAGGCAGAGGCAGAAGGTTCAAGATCATTCTTCACTACATATTTAGCCTACGTTACATATATAACGTAGGCTTTAAAAATAAAGAGGTGAAGTAATTGATCCAAGCTACTCAAGAGGCTGAAGCAGAGCACCCACCACTCAAGGCCTCTCTGGGTTACAGCGTGAGTTCAAGGCCAATCTGAAAAACTTAGTAACACCCTGTCTCAAAATAATAAAAAGCAAAAAAAGAAATCAATAGCCAAGTATTTGCTTGAGTATGTTTAAGGCCCTGAGTTCAATCCGTAGTACCACAATCAATGGACAAACTAAGTGTGAAGCTATGACTATACCTACCTGGCAAGTTGACCCTTCCCCAGAATAACTGAAAAAAGTGATTCTGAAAGGATATATATCACAAATGACTGTTTGGGAACTCTGCCAGGAGCAGGGGACACAAGGCACTCTAAGGGGGTCAAAGAAGGAAGATGATGGGCACAAGAGATCAAGCAGGTCAGCAGGCTTGAGCACATTTGTCTAAACAGCCAGGAGGGACAGCAGAGAAGCTGTCCTACCTCAGGATAAAGGCAGGCCTCATCCAAACTGAGAAAGACTAGTCAGAGCTCTGAGGAGGCTGCCTTCAGGATGGCTAGAGGCTAGAGGGTAAGACCGGCTCCTAGAGAACACTAACCATCTGAGGGTTTCCAGTCCTCCATGGGGACAGCTCTAAGCTGAGGGTGGACAAAGAGCTACCTAGTTTGTAGTGAGCACTGGGCGGAGAAGAGGTTCATAGTGCTCACACTGGGAGGACTTCCTGAGCTCTTCCTTAAAAACTTTTGAATCTGGAATGAGCACCCGTCCCAGCAGACTCTTACCCCAGACAGGATAAGAAGACCACCACTGAGGGATACCCAGCCAGACAAGAGGCCACGACTCTTACCTATCCTTCTGCCAGAGACCCAAAATGAGTGGTTTTCTTCTTACCTATAAATGTTAACAGTGGTTCCTTCATAGCACAGGGCTACCACAGTGAGCTGAGGGTTCCTGCCACATGCTGGAGGACTCTGCACTAGAGGCAGGCAACTATGCCCCAGAGGCTCAAGTGAAATGTACGTGGCAGGTGGGTCTCAGGTCAGCCCGCCATCTGCACGATATCACAATGAAAATTTACCTAGTCCTTATTATCCAGTCTTCTAGAAAGCTCCAACCCAGAACCTACCAGACTAACCTTTTACCTAAGAAGGTTCTATTTTCAGGGCAAAGTCAAGGATTGTTTGTTTGCTTAAAAGAAGTTTTTTGTTTCTGTTTTTCGAGACAAGTTTTCTCTGTGTAACAGCCCTGGCTGTCCTGGAACTCACAGACTGGCCTCGAACTCACAGAGATTCATCTGCCTCTGCCTCTCAAGTGCTGAGATTAAAGGTGCGCGCCACCACCACCTGGCTTTAAAAGATTTTTTAAATTTATTTTATTGTTTTATTTTATTTTTGTTTTTTTTTTTTTTTGAGACAAGGTTTCTCTGTGTAGCCCTGGCTGTTCTAGAAATTGCTCTATAGACCAGGCTGACCTTAAACTCAAAGATCCACCTGCCTCTGCCTCCAGAGTGCTGGGATTAAAGGTGTACACCACCATGCCTGGCCGATTCATTTTATTTTCAATAGTGTGTGTGTGTGTGTTTGTGTACGTGCTCACACAGGACAAACATGCCTGAGTATGGGTAGCCATGGAAATTGGAGGAGTCAGATTCCCCTAGAACTGGAGTTATAGGCAGCTGTGACCCACCTGACATGATGCCGGGAATCAAACTGGAGTACTCTATTTTTTTTTTTTTTGATTTTTCGAGACAGGGTTTCTCTGTAGCTTTTGGTTCCTGTCCTGGAACTAGCTCTTGTAGACCAGGCTGGCCTCGAACTCACAGAGATCCACCTGCCTCTGCCTCCCGAGTGCTGGGATTAAAGGCGTGCGCCACCACCGCCCGGCTGGAGTACTCTAGAAGAGTAGCATATGCTCTTAATTACTAAGCCATTGTTCCAGCCCTGATTTTTAAATACTTCTAATTTAAATGATTTTTATATGTATGTCCACGTGCTGGTATGCACACACGCATGCAGATATGCACAGAGTCCAGAAGAGGGGTGACAGATCCCCTGGAACTGAAGTTATAAGTAGTTGTGAACTTAACTTGGGTCCTCTGGAAGAGCAGTAAATGTACTCAACTAAGTCCTAAGACCAAAAATTTAAAACATAGCTATAAGCAGAAAAGGACAAGCAATGGCCACATATCCATTTTGGGAAGATAAAAGAGAAGGTTCTTCTACCTCTAAGCCTGTCCACCCACAATGGCTTTTTCTTGGCAGTGGACAGTCAGTGTTTCCAAAAGGCTGTTGGGTAGAAGCCCATGACTTACTGATACTAAGCAGTTACCTAACTTAGGGCAGCAGGTGAAAAGTTGACTGGTATGTCAGATTAAACAGCACCCTATGCACATAGCTCAGGAAGCCAAGCCACATACTAGGTATAGGCCATGCCTTTAGGTGAGTAAGTCCAGGAGCTCACTCCAAGACTCCCAGGTCCTATATCCCAACACCGACCAAAGGCAGAGCATCACATAGTAACTTTACCAATCGCCACATCCCTAAAGATTCATCCCTCCCAAATGCCTTTTCTAGCATCTGTCCATGGGAGGCAGACCAAGCAGGTCTCAGCAGTGACCTAGAGCACATGCCTCCTGGGCCCCTTCAGGGGGCTCTCACCTCACCCCACAACCAAAGGCTGACCAGAAGGGAGACACCACTTCAGACTGGAACCTTCCTGACACTCTCGGTCCCCAAGCAGGAGCAGCCCCATGGCTGCTGAACAATGCAGTTTTGAATTCAATTAAAGCGATTATCTGTTGTGCCAAATAAATTGTGTACAGCATATATCCTGCGGCACTTTACACCTCCAGGCTCATTATTCCCTAACTGTTTCCTCCTGTTTATGCGCTCTCAAATTAAATTGCTGATAATACGCGCCAAAATAAAAAATGAGCACACCTTGTCCCAAGAAAATTGATTCTCCTTCTCCTGAACTGGCGATTGCCAGGTTTTATATACTCGGTTCCTGGTGATCATTAGTAATTCAATTTTCTTTTTATTAGCCCCCTTATCTGCTGAGCAATATAGTGGCAGCGCTGACCTCTTTCGCACGGGTAAATGTTTAAAATCTTTTCCCTGATTAATTTTGCCAGTTAAGAAAAAGAGGAGAAATGGCCCGGCTCTTAGCCATCACAATGAATAAAGCTTAATGTTGATTGTGATGGAATTTCTAATGCCAGGGAAATTGATTGAACGCGGCAATTACGCTGCAAGAGTAACTCGAGGGAGATGGGATCGCTTTCTTCTGGCCGTAGCCTTTTGGTTATTTAAAACAATCCAATTTGCAAGGATAATTATGTATTAGTGTTTTATCTGCCACTTGAAATGAACAGGGGAGTTTCGATACTGGCCCAGCATTAGCAGGTTATTGCTGCAAATTACTTGATATCTGCTTTCTTTCACATAAAGAGGAAATTAGGCAATCAATTACCAGAAAAAGGTGGATGGAGGGAATAAGAGGGGCAAGTGCGCCCTCTGCTGGCTGCTAGGCCACACAGTAGGGCTGAGTAGTGACCTGAAGAAGGGGTGGGCCAGAAGCAGCTAGGCTACCCCACTACTGGGCACCCAAAGTCTACTGAGCAATCAGGTCCCTCCCTAAACACCAGGGTACTAGCATGAAAAGGAGATCTGGAATTAGGGCTAAGCATTTTCTTGGAGAAAAGCAAAAAGAAAAGACACCAAAACACTAGATCAAAGGGCAGCTCTTATCCACAGACCCCATGTACTGAGAGACCCTGACCTCTAACAGCCACATGAGTTCGGGAGCTGTACCCACCTGGAGAAAGAAGAGCTCCACTCAGCAGTGTGGCAAGACCCCAGCCCAGGGAATCAAACAGACTGGCCAGGGTCTTGAACATCATTCAGGCTGGAGTTCTTGGACAAGCAAGGAAAAGAGGCAGACAGTAAGACTTGCATGAGAGAGCCAAGGAAACCACAAACCAGTTCTTGGGGCAAGCCAAATCTACCCAGGGTCAGCCTAGAGAAATTACTATTGTCACTCTCATCTCCTTGGTCAAAACCCTGGCCAAACCAACCCCTGCAGACAGCCTACCCTTGTGGCCTCTGTCTATGTAGAGTTGTGTAGTAGTCATCCCAGCTACAGGTTCAGCACCTCTGTTTCCATAGCTCATCTGTGCTGAGATGACAACTCCCCCACCCCACACACATCTTATATGCAAGGCCTTGCATACCAGCCATCCTGACGGTCTACTCCAGCCCACTAGCCTAGTCCTGCCACCTGATGCTCCTCATATCTCCTGGCTTCCTCATCTATCTCCTCCCTGACATCACAATCAGAACCTACTCTTTCCTTACTATGGCATGACCTAGTGTCCTTCCATTGGGGTCATCCCCTTTCCCAACCCTATAAAGCACATTGGCTAGGCGGCCTTCCTTCTGATCTGTGTTCCATCACTACCTTCACCTGCATATCTGAGCGCTATTTCCTCTCCTCACCTAAGGCTCCTCAAGAAGCACTCCCTAGAGTTTACACCCTCCCTACAGCCCATAACTGTAGTCTTCTGCTTTCTTCTTCTCAGGACACCTTTACTACTGAAAACCAACCGTCCAGGCTATTTACAAGGGTTCGGGCAGCCACTGGTCTCCGGTGAGATGTGGCTCAGCATCCCCAGGAACCAGAAGATAATTCTTGACCCCAAGGTGCCCATCATATGCTCTGTGGGTAAGCAGGTGAATGAATGGATGGAAAGACTGCCCACAATCCTTCCTGCAACAGGAACACCAGGGCACTATGCACTGTCTATAATTATGAGGCTATCCATTCCTACCACCAGTGGTAGCAGTGGACAGCTTCAGTAGCCTCCTAACACATCCAAAGCCCCAGATATGGAGCCACTGGACTCAAGACCCCTCATCCCTCACCTTTCCCTGCCCCCATGTAGGGCTGGGGGGACACTGTGCCTTTGCTGTCCCCAGTCTATATGCCACTCTACCACATAGACACAAGCAAATCATGCTAACCTAGAGGATTCCAGTGAGCAGCCCTCCCTCACACTCTGCCAGGCAACACTAGCAGACCTTCCATCTTCTCCACCCAAAGCTGTAAGCCTCTTCAATCCATCGTTTTCCTTTTGCCAACTGCCCGGGGGAACCCAGCCATGTCCAGCCTACCCCTCTCTCTAGACTCTCATTTGGGTTTCATGCCCCACCCTCCTAACATGGTTCCTGACCACCTTAGTGGAGGGCAGTCCATCTTCAGCCAGTTCCTAACATCCTCCTCTCTGTCATACCTTCCTTGGTGGAGTGGTGGGCCCGGCTGGATGGCATGCAGCACAGCCGATGCCTGGTGACCTGCATCAGACCCTTGTGGGGAGTCTTCTTCAGAATGGGGCTACTCTTCCCCCGGAGGACCTGTCTCCGTCGCTGAGTGAGATGGTTTTTGTTGGTGGTGGTAGCTGAGGGGCTGCTCTTCTTGTCCCCTGGAAGGCTGTGGAGATAAAACACAAAAGACTACCAACAGGTTCGTTGAGTAGATCTGCCCAAGCTCCTTCCTCATCTGGAGACAGCACAGGTTGCCATACTCGCCAAGTGAAGCAGAGCAGAGTGGCTCCTGCCCCAGCCCTTCTCCAAGCCAGGTGAGGCCCTGGACAAGACTAGGGGAAAACTGCTGGAAAAGGGCCGCGTTCCTGAGACAGAGCTGCCACCAGGCCCTGATGCCATCTCTCCAGCACATCACCAAGGCTGTGCCAAAACTCCCCCTCCCAGGTCCCCACCACAGCCTGATAAGAGCAATCTATCCTTAGGCACTATGAGGATAGGATTCAGGGTCAGATAACTACAAACAGCACACGTCTGGAGCACAGAGCCAAAGATCAAACTGAGAATGCAGGAAGAACTTCCTTAGGGGGATTCATGGCAAGGAGAGAATTGTCTTTTGGAAAAACACTGTCTGATGGCATAAGCAGGACCTCTGCCTGGTAAGCAGACAATATTTTTGCTATTGGCAGCTGATCTGAAGGTTCTGACCCCTAACCACATACTCTAGGCTATGATGCCATCTTTCAGTTTCCCACAGTCATGCAAGGGTAGTGATCTCAGAAGTACCATGTACTCATAAAGCAGTAGCTCAGCCTGGTCCCCTGGCCACCATCAGCCGGAATGTAAAACCAATTTGCTTCCTCTGGAATGATAGTCACCCAACAACACCTCAGCACACTTTGAAGGTGGCCAGAGAGCACCAGCCCCTTCCACTGTCACCCAACCTAACACAAATGGTGCACACTTCTGTCTGGGCCAGGACACAGTGCCCCACAAAGCCTGACTTCCTGGAACCTAAAGCCTTCAAATAAAAACAAAGCAGGAAAGTCCAGGCACACCTGGCACCCTAGTTCACCACCCAGCTCAGACACATAACCCCCTGGTCTGGTCAGAACAGCCACGCAGCTTTTACATACTGCTAAACACTGGACAGACCAGGGGTGCTGTTCCCCGAGTACCTAACCTGGCATGACACCCTGTTTTTGAACCCAGTCCCACCCCAGAAGGGAAACTACCCAAAATGATAGACCTGCCAGCATCACCAGTCTCAGAGCTCTTGCCTCCCATCCCTGCTGAGGCCCCATGCCAGGCCCTGACTCACTCAAGCTGTACCTGACACATCCTGACATGACACTACCTCCAGCCTCGCTCCCACTACAAGCATGACTCAAAATCACACACGAAGCTCCCAGGGTAGGCCACACATCCATGGCGCTGAACAGACCCAACATGGGCCTTCTTTTCCCCCAAGGAAACAGGAAGGGAACACAAGCTACAGTCAACGGCTCCAAATTCTCTAATTTAGGAGCCAAAAAGCCTTCATGAGCCTTACCCCACCCACCTAGCTAGGCTGTTGCAAGATGGAAAGATGCGCACCTGGTATTACCCCGCCTCCGGATAATCTTGGTACGGCTCTTCACTTTGTAAGCCGAGAGTGGTGTCTCTCCAAAGAGAGGCTTCAAGTTGTCGGGTCCCATTGCTGATCTGTCCCCTGATGGGGACCTAGATGGGACTGGGGAGAGCTGAGAAGTATGGTCCTTACTGCCAGCTTCTGACTGCCAACGGAAAGAGGAAGAGGAGGAAGCAGAGGGGCTGGAAGCCTTCCACTTGTACTTGCTGGGAGAGGGTCCAGGCTTGGATGATGTGGCCAGTTTCTCAGGCCTGGTCTCTGGGTCAACTTTAGGCTGTGGCTTCTCTGCCTTGCTCGCACTCTCCACGATCGTTCTGGGACTGAGAGCCCTCCGAGTGGCCCGTGGACTCTTCTCGGAGGCAGCAACCCATCTGTAGTTGTTCTTCCGGAACTTGCTGGGTCGACATGATACTAGCAGTGAGGCCTCCCTGACCTGCCTAGTTCCTGTTGCTGGTCTGACTGGAGCCACCACCGAACCCAAGGAAGCTGGCTGGTCTGCACGGCCAGTATTTGCTCTGTGGTCTCCAATGTGTTGTTCGGCATAGGTGGCAGAATGAGGGCCTACTTTCCGGCCCAGGGCCACACCAGTACGTTGGTGCACGAAAGGCGATGGGAAGTGTGCCTTGATGGTGATTTCACTTTCACTGACTGTCCGCCGATGCTCGGAGGGGCTTTCATTTACCCTGCCCACAGACTTCACTACCCGAGGCTTGCCAGGCTCCTTCTGGCAGACCAGAAGGGGGTCGTCCACACTGTAACCCATCTTGGTTCTTCCGGGCCTTGCAGACTGCAGTTGTCCACCAGGGAGCTCAGCCTCACTTCCCTGGGGTCTTTGGTCACTCCAGAAGGACTCATCATAGTCTTCCAAGGAGCTTTGCTGGACCCCTGAAGCACTGGTGGGGCCTGTCTTTGATGGTGGCTTGATTTTAATAACCATATTCTGATCTGGACTGAGCTGGACCTGTCTCTCCAGTACGTACTGCTGGGAGTCAGCATGCTGCCTGTCTCCAGACCTGAGGGATGTGTGCAAAGCATGATCATTGGCTGGGCCCGAAGAGTCCAGAGGCTGATTCACAAGAGAATATTTCTTGCGCCATGAAGGGCCACGGTGTGAGAAGCCCCTCCGACTTGGACGAGAGTAGCGGGCACCAAAGGTCCTGCCACCCTGGAAAACTGGTGGCTGCCACCGAGTAGCTGAGGTGCCCGGGGCAGGGCCATTGCCATGGAGGGTTTTATAATCATCAATCAGACCTGAGAAGGCAGAATCACAGGCTCAGTTATCTAGATGTTAATAAAAAACCTCCTACAATAAAAACAGCAACAAGCAAGACTACTAACCCTTCCCTAATACCCCAGACCCATTCTCCTTCCTGAGCCCCTTACTGACTTGAGAGCAAGCCCTAAGTGCTGGAAACCATAGAAAGTTCAACCCAAATCTTGTCAATTCCATGTGTTCTTCCTCATCGTTGCTACTTCATTGTTATTTTGTCTCCTTATCCTAAAAATGCAGCTTTCAAGGTGTAACTGTTTCTGTTCATTGGTCTCCTAGGACCACAATGATTTGAGGGCAAGTGCCACTCCATATGCAAAAACAGGCCACAGAAACCTGCAGTGCCTGGATAAGAACAGGGTGGTCTCTAGTTTGCCCACTCATGGAAAACATGCCAGAGTGCACCTTGGTAATCGCCGCAGAATTGACGTTCCTGTAACCCAGTGCTTGACAGACAGCAGGAAAAACAACACAATACACCCACTGTCGACCCACCAGCTAACAGCATCTCCCACAGAAAAAAGCCTGATATCACCACCACAAGGATTTTCGGGTGAAGTGATTCATGGAGCCCCTGAGGGAGGAGAGAAGGAACGCAGGCCTGTTCACCCCCCCCCCCACACACACACACACACAGACACGCGGTCTGCCTCAACCCTCACAGCAAGGCCACGCCCAGATTTGGAGATACCTCGGTCGGGTGTGAAGAAAACCCAAAAAGTAGCCCCAAAGGAACAGGCCACCTGGCCTCTCCCCAGCGCTGGCTTTTCAGACCCCTAAGTGTTTTCTCTGGGGAAAATTCTGGAAACGATGCTAAAATTTATAAAGACCGACTTGGGTTTAAAATAGCTGCGGAAGCTACTGCCTGGGTAGTCAGCCTTAGAACAAGGGGGCTGTGCCCGAATCCGGGGAGAGGTACTCAACGGCAGCCGAAGAGAACCGCTCCAGAGCCGGCCGGGGCCCGAGGCCGGTTGATGCGACCACCCGCGGGAGGCCACCGTGCCGTCTCCTGCGAGCCCTCTGAAGCCCGCTCAGTCGCCCCGAAGCCTGGAGGGGGTCTGTCACCCTCGGGCCGCACCCGACCCGGCCGCTCATACTCCCACCCAAGCAGACCATCAGGAGACCGCCACCGACAGCACCCGCTTCTGAAAGGGTCCGCGGCGGTTACAAGAACGGAGAGGACGCGCTCCCGGGCCGTGGTCCCCTCACCCTGCAGGAGGCGGATCTGCCGCCGCAGCTGCTCCTTTTCCTCCATCTCCGGAGTCCGCGATGCCCAGCCAGGCCCCCGCGACGTCATCGCTGAGCGACTGGTTCCTCCGGGCGGGGCCGAGGGAAAGCTGGGCTCCACTCGGTGTGAATTTGAGGCTGGGCTGCAACCGTCGCCCGGGCAACCCTGCGAGAGCGCATGCGCACAACGAGAAACGATTCATCATCCTCAAGCGCCCGGAAGTGGCGGCGAGGTTATCTGGCTTCCGCACGAATTCCTGCGCTTTATTCTGCCGCTGGGAGGTCCATGGAGGAGGTGGACAACAGTTCCCCTGGACCCAAGAAGCCTTTTTACTACTTTACTTTTATTGAGATAAGGTCTTAGTATGTATTCCGACTGGGGAAGCATAGCTAGGGAACTCGTTATGTAGACCAGGCTGGCCTCGAACCCACAGAGATTCACTTTCCTCTGCCTCCGGAACTGGAATTAAAGGCGTGCCCTTTTAACGTCTTTGCTACGGCAGCACGAGAACAGCAGGAAAGAATCGGAGGCTGTTTTGCGGTTGATAACAGATGTTAAGCCGACAAAATCCTTAAGTGGAGTTAGTAGGAAAGGCTGCAACTTCGAGAAAACAGTGGAGGCGTCTCAGTACTAGAGTTGCTGCGTAATCAAGCAATTCCACGTCTAGGTGTATAACCAAAGAGTTAAAAAATACAGACCCTAGGGGCAGGAGAAACCGGTCAGCGGTTAAGAGCACTGACTGCTCTTCCAGACGTCCTGAGTTCAATTCCCAACTACCACATGGTGGCTCACAACCATCTCTAATAGGATCTGGTGCCCTCTTCTGGCGGGCAGGCATACATGCAGGCAACACTCATACATTAAAACTATATAAATAAATATGTTTTTTAAAAAAGAAAATACCTATTATAACTTATTTGTACATCATAATAGCTAACTAGGGACAACCCAAGTGACCATTCACATGGAAATGGAATATTATTCAGTGTTTTGTTTTGTTTCCAAGACAAGATCTCACTATTAGCCCTGGCTGACCTGGAACTCACTGTGTAGACCAGGCTGGTTTTAAACTCTCAGAGATCTGCCTGCCTCTATCTCCCAAGTGCCTGAATAAAAGGCATGTGCCACTATGCCAAGGGGTACAATGTGGTTTTGTTTTTGTGGTGTTAAAGCCTGGAAAGAGTCTGGCAAAGTGTTCTACCACTGAGCTATATCTGCACAGTCTGTTGTTAAGCCTGAAAAAGAAAATGAAGTCTCATTTGGCAGTACACACCTACAAGCCCTAGTATTAAGGAGTGAAGGCAGATAGCCAGGCAATCATAACACACACCTTTAATTCCAGCACTCAGGAGGCAGAGGCAAGCTGATCTCTGAATTCAA
The DNA here is from genome assembly GCF_037038515.1 of Microtus pennsylvanicus. Classification (NCBI taxonomy): domain Eukaryota; kingdom Metazoa; phylum Chordata; class Mammalia; order Rodentia; family Cricetidae; genus Microtus; species Microtus pennsylvanicus. Next base: position 4,208,588 of record NC_134580.1, read on the forward strand.
GTTCAGCCTGAGCTATAGAGAGAGTTCCAGGACAGCGAGGGCTACATAGTGAGACCCTGTCTTTGGGTGAAAAGAAGAAGGAAGGAAGAAGCAAAGGCAAAGCTGGCCTTGGTGGGGCATGCTATTAATCTCAGCTCTTGGGAGGCAGAGGCATGCAGTCCCTGAAAAGAGTTCAAGGCCAGCCTGGTCTTTATAGTGAGTTCCAGGACAGTCAGGGCTGTATAGAGAGAGACCCTGTCTCAGAAGAAGAAGAGGAAGAGGAAAAGAAAGAATAAAGTTTTCTTAATATATTATGATGTAGAGTTATGCTAAATAATATGAAACAGTCACAAAAGGGCAAGCAAATGACCCACCCCACTTGCATGAACTATCTAGAACAGACAAATATTTTGTGGGACAGGACTTCATGTAGCCTATGATGCCCTCCAACTCACTGTGTGTAGCTGAAGATGTCCTTAAACGTCTTATCCTCCTGCCTCCACTTCCCAAACAATTTAGTATGCATGTGCCACCACGCCAAATTTTATAGAATGCTAGGGATTGAGCCCAGGGCTTTGTGTATGCTAGACAAGTGCTCAACCAATTAAACTACATCCCAGCCAAAAAGCAGGCAAAAAAAATTGAGAAAGTAGATTAAATCTGTTACCTTGTTATGCTGAATAGATTTCTGTCAGCCTGACCCTGACACAGCTAAAATCATCTGAAAGGAGGGGATGTCAATTAAGACAGTGCCCCCTTAAGATCAGGTTGTAGGCAAACCTGTAGGGCATTTTCTTAATTAGTAATTGATGGGGGGAGGGGGGAGGGCCCAGCCCATTGTGGGTGATGCCATCCTTGGACTGGTGGCCTTAAATTCTATTAGAAAGCCTGCTGAGGGCAGCAATAGGATATCCTGGAGGAGTCCTAGTGAAGGCCTAGCATCAGTATGGTAGTAGAAACCTGAGACCTCCAACCAAACCAATGACTTTTAGTTTGTTTGTTTGTTTGTTTGTTTTTTGAGACAGGGTTTCTCTGTGTCACAGCCCTGACTGTCCTAGAACTCAAATTCACAGAGATCTGCCTGCCTCTGACTCCTGAATGCTGGGATTAACAGTGTGTGCCTCCACCATCCAGCTCCCAATGACTCTTTGCAATGAACGCTTGCAAGTAAAGATAAATGGACAAAGGGGTTCACGGAATGACCCACTGTGTCCCACTGCAGCTTCCATGACAAGATTTTAAGTTTTTCCCTTTTTAAATTTTTTCTAATTTTATTTGGGCAGGGTGCAGAGGTGCAGGGTGGGTGCGAAGGCACGGGGAAATGAATGGGATTAAGATACATGATGTAAAAGACACATAAAATCATTGTTTTTTAAGTAGAGCCTGCTGAGCAAGCCAGTAAGCAGCACTTCTCCATGGCCTCTGCATCAGTTCCTGCCCTATTTGAGTTCCTGTCCTGACTTCCTTTAATGATAGACTGTGATGTGGAAGTATAAACCAAATAAACCTTTTCCTCCCCAACTTGCTTTGGGTCATGGTGTTTCGTCACAGCAATAGGAACCCTAACTAGGATGAGTGGTGTGGTGGTTTGAATGAGAATTCCTCCATGGGCTCATTGATTTGAAGAGTTGGTCCCTAGTTGGTAGAACTGTTAGGGAAGGATTCAGGGGTGTGACCTTGGAAGAGGTGTGCCACTAGGGCCAGCTTTGAAGTTTCAAAAGACTCAGGATTCCCAGTGTTCACTCAGCCTCATTGTAGATCAAGGTGTGAGCTCTTAGCTGTCCTTCACAATCATGGATGCTACCCCTCTGAAACCATAAGCCAAATTAAATGTGTTCTATTATAAATCACCATTGAAGGGGCTCTAGCCAGTCCAAGCACGGCAAACATGGTTCTGGCAGGCCTTGCCCTTCTCCCACATTCCCTCTGCCTTACTAAAAAGCATTAGATTACATTCCTAAAGCTAACCAACCACCAAGGACTAGTCCCTTATTTGGTCACTTCCTCCTCCGGAAACTGACTACCAAGATCATGCTTCTAATGAAGCACCTACTCACATATGCAAGGACATCAAAGTATTGAAGTCCAGAAATCAAAAGCCCCGTTTGTTTCACCTAATGAACATGCCCAATTAAAATTCAACACCTCATCCTAACACGAGGTTTTTACTTTTATAAACCACCATTTGCCTGTGAGCCACGCCTATCTTCTTTTTATCCAAGGGCAATCCTTTGCGCCCCCCCCCCAGGACAAATATCCCTTACCCCTCTCCTTTGTCCCTTCCCCTTCTCCCTTGCCCTCTGTCCCCTGTATTTGTCTCTTATTTCCTGCCCTCTGTCCCTCTGGGGCAAATAAATCCCCTTTTGTTGTGCCCAGACCCTCTACCCCCAGAGAGGCCACCAGAATCCGAGGGTTGAATGCAAGAGCAGGGTTTATTCCAAAGTGTGATGCCAGACAGGCACAGAACTCATCCCGCACTCTCGACACAGTGAGGATGGGAGGACTCCCCTCTTAGGGTTGCAGGGACTTTTATAGGCAAAACTCAGGAGACCGCTGGTTTTAACCTACTTTGCATACTCAGACCTAATTGAGAACAGCAAGCAGTTACAAAAAGGAGTTACAAAGAGGCATGAACAAAAAAAGAGTTACAAAAAAGCGCAAAATTAAAAAAGACTGATGCCATTATGCAAATGAAGTATGAATATGAGCATGACTTTGATTGGCTGGTTCCAGTCTGTCCTTGGGGCATGTAAATGAAGCATAATATGAACACGTTTCTGAATGGCCAATTTCTGGCTATTCTTGTGGCAGCAGTATCCCAGCTGCTATCAGTCTCTGCCAGATGGCCCTTGTCACGTACTCTCTGTTTTTCTCCTTGAAGTGTTTTTCATCTTAGCTTAAGTAATATGGTCAATTTAAGCCAAAGCAATAGGTCATTTTGACCTCTTTGTTTTTATTTCTCTCATTTTGTGCTGAGGAGTTGATCTTGGGGGTCCTGAACTGATACTTGTCCCTTTGGCCTTGACCATGGTGTTTTATCATACTAGAAAAGTAAGGCAAGTAGCATCTGTCTTTAATCCAGCGCTCTGGAGGCAGAGGCAGAAAGACCTCTGTGAGGTCTGGGCCAGCATAGTCTATGTAGAGAATTCCAGGCTAATCAGGACTACAGAGTGAAAGGGTCTCATAAAAAGAAAGAAAAAGAAGAAAGAAAAAGATCAGATAGGCTATTGATTTGGGATCAGGAGAGGACAACGGATTTCTTAAAAGAATACAGAGTTTCTGTTCAGAAGAATAAAATGTTTTGGAGACACTGGTGATGGTTACACAACATTCTGAGATAATTTCCCAGAATTGTATCAATTTGGAAGCAGCTAAAACTGCAACTTTTCCCTTACATAATAGTTTGCTACAATTTAACAAAAAACCTTGGGCTTGGTGGCTCAAGACTAGGATTTCAGGACTCAGGAAGTGAAGACCAGAGAATCTTAGCTACAGAGGGAGAGAGAAAGAGAGAGAGACAGACAGACAAAGACAGGCAACCTTGGCAGTTACACTCAGACACAAGAAACAAAACAAAACAAAAAAAACCACTCCTTCCCCCTCAAAAAATATCTTTGGAAAAGTGGAAAAGAAGACCCTTACTCTGATAATGCAAAGGGAAGCGGTTTCTACACAGAAAGGATGTCAGCATAGAGAAAAGGCAGAAATGTCAGGCCAACTGGTTTGTTGTGAAACAGTGGGGGGGGGGTTGTTTGTTCACTGAATTTTGAATTTTGTCTGTATAGGTGTTTGTCCTCCATTTATGTATTTGCATCACATGCACGTGTAATGCTCAGTGAGGTTAGAGGAGTGTTGGGGCCTCTGGGAGTGAGTTGCAGGCAATTGCGGGCTGCCATGTGGGCGCTAGAAATTGAACACTGGTCCTCTAGGAAAGCGGCTGGTGCTCTTAACCACTGGCCATCTCTGCTGCCCAAGATAGTGGTTTTTAAAGGCCCCAGCTGTGAAAAACTCCTGCCCTTACATATCCAGAGGCTAATACTCCAGGCAGGGAAAATAGTCACACTCTTCTCATATAGCCTTCTTCCCAAATTCCTATCCTATGGGTTCAGGATGCAAAGCCTTTTTCTAATGAATATTCTGTAGCTCGAGATTTCTCCCTTTTCTAATCATGGGCTCAGCCACATAGCAGACTTCTTGCAACTGTCCAACTCTCAGAGTTCTGAGATAAGCGGGTACCTGTCACCAGTGGGGAGCAGAGGGGGCATCCTGCCCATCTGTGATGAGCCATAAGCTCACCTCATAGATTTCCTTGTTACCTGGCTACCACAGACCTGCACAATAATAAAGGAGATTTCTTCAGGCTGACTACAAGAATTTGGTTCTGCAGCAATAAAAACTGCAGGGAGTAGGAAATGTTCTAGTTAAACATAAACATTGTTGGAGGAGCTGGAGAGATGGCTCAGAGGCAAAGAACATTGACTGCTCTTCCAGAGGTCCTGAGTTCAATCCCCATCAACCACATGGTGGCTCACAACCATCTACTATGAGATCTAGTGCCCTTTTCTGGTGTTCAGGCAAAACACGCAGACAGACTATTGTATATATAATAAATAAATAATTAAAAACATAAACATTGTTTTCTCCAAAGCAATTAAATATATGTTGGAAATTTCCACTCTGATCTCACTCCCCCATCTAAACCCCAGCCTTTCTAGAAAGCTGGCCAAGCGGCAGCTCTTCCCCCAAAATTGCTCAAGATGGGTCCAACAGCGTATTTATGTTCCCTAGAACTGCCTATGACCTAGAGCTGCCTATTCCCTAGAACTGTCTATTCCCTAAAACTGCCTATGACCTAGAACTGCCTATGACCTAGAGCTGCCAATTCCCTAGAACTGTTTATTCCCTAGAACTGCCTATGACCTAGAACTGCCTATGACCTAGAGCTGCCAATTCCCTAGAACTGTTTATTCCCTAGAACTGCCATGTGATTTCTCCACCCTGCTCCCCTCCCCCACCCCCCATGCTTTGCTCATTAAACCTGGACTTTTTATTCGGTCTGATCTGGCTTATTGTATCCGTGGAGAAACCCATTACCAGGGGTTCAAAATACTTAACAATATCTTCAGCAAAATAACTAAAAATGTATAGAGGGCAAGCAAGATGACTCAGCAGGTACAGTGCTTACCGTCAAGCCTGATGACCTCAGTTCAGCCCCTAGAATTCGCCTGGTGGAAGGAGAAACTGATTCCATAAAGATGTCCTCTGGCTTCCAGGCACATGCCATAGCATGGGCATGCACTCTCACACGCAAATAAATGTTCTTATAAATATTCATATGCATAAAATGGCCACAGTGCCAAAGATTCACACTACTCATGCTTCTAATGAAGCATCTGCTCACATACGCAAGGACACAACTATTGTCTGGGCCCCACTCATAGGAGCTCCCATGGCACCTCCATGCAATGACAGGTACTTTGAGGACCTCTGTGATCCTGGTAGAGACAGCATGCAAGACTGAAAAGGCCTGGCTTTCCCCATCAGAAGGACAAACAGAGGCTAGGGTGTCTAAACAGGAGGATTACGCACATGGAGGCTTTAGAAAGCAAGGTGGGAAGCCATGCCCAAACAGAACATCTCTATGGAGAGGCTGAGTCTATCAGAACCATCTTTTATCCTGTTTGCTTCTGTACCCAGGCCTATCTCTGTACCTGCAAGACTTCCTTACTGCCACACTCTCGGCTGAACTTTAGAATGTTTCTGGTTCATTCCAGTATATGCAGCCAGATGTACCCAAGGGAGTGGCTTATGTGCCAGAACTGGTGACTATGGATTGGCCCTGCCCACACCTCAACAGTTAAGAGATGTAGGCCTTGGCAAAACTTAGATGTGGGGGAGAAATACCCAAAATGTGTGAAATAGAATGTCCATTAGCAGTTAGTCTTGTTTTTGTTTGTTTTTCAAGACCTAGTTTCTCTGTGTGACAGCCCTAATTGTCCTGGAACTAGCTCTGTAGACCAGGCTGGACTCAAAGAGATCTGCCTGCCTCTGCTGGGATTAAAGGTGTGTGCCACCACCACCTGGCAAGCAGCCTTTTCTTCTTTAAGTTTTTTTTTCCCTGGATCTTTAGTTACAGGTGTTTATGAGTTGCCGTACGGGTGCTAGGAATCGAACATGGATCCTCTGCATGAGCAATAAGTGCTCTTAACCTCTGAGCTGGCTTTGCAGAGCTCTCTGGGCAGTCTTTTTAAATTTATTTTCTTTTTTTCTTTTAGGATTTTTTTTGAGACAGGGTTTCTCTTGTGTATCCCTGGCTATCCTGGAACTCACTCAGTAGACCAGGCTGGCTTCGAACTCATAGAGATCTGCCTGCCTCTGTCTTCCGAGGCCTAGCACTAGGATTAAAAGTAGTGGGCCACCATTGCTGAGTCTAAGAAGGCTACTCTTTATAAACCACCAACAGCCCAACTATAGAAGCACCTGCGATGGCTAATCTCGGTTGGCAACTTGACTGCAACGAGAATCAACTAAAAGGCAAGCAGCTGGGCACTGCTGTCAGGGTCGGGGATCAGATCATTGAGCAGGTAGAGTCACCCTAAGCTTAGGTGGCAGCCCAGATGAAAGGAAGCAGAAGAAAGAGACGGCCTTTTGCCTCCTCTCCCTCACTCTCCCTGGCAAGATCATCTATCCTGTTGCCGCAGCACCCTTCACTGATGCTAGAACGAATTTCTCTGAACTTCCAAAGTAGACTGACTGAGAGCAACAGCAGTCCAGGAATCTTCCAAGCCTTCGTGATCAGTTCTGTCCCTTTAGAGAACACTGACCGGTACAGCATCTGCTCTTGAACTTCAACCCGTGGAGTGTGAAGAATCCCTAAGTCCCTAGAACCACTTTCGCTGACTGACACCTGTTTAATGGTGACCATCTGCCATATGTGTGAAGCCACAACTTGCCTTCTGAGCACAGAACTGGAACAATGCCTCGGGAAATAGAAATGAACCGCCTCTGCTGAGCCCTGCCCAAATTACTAACTCACAGAATTAGAGGCAAATTTTGGATGTGGTTGGTTGGTTGGTTGGTTGGTTGGTTGGTTGGTTGGTTGGTTGGTTGATTTTCAATTCCCAGCACCCACATAGCTGCTCATAATCCTCTGCAAATCCAGTCCCAGTGACCTGATGCCCTACTTCCAGACTCCATGGGCACTGCATGGCAAAAACACCCATATGCATAAAAATAAAGGTCAAAAAATTAATTTAAAGGGCTGGAGAGATGGCTCAGTGGTTAAGAGGATTGCCTGCTCTTCCAAAGGTCCTGAGTTCAATTCCCGGCAACCACATGGTGGCTCATAACCATCTGTAATGAGGTCTGGTGCCCTCTTCTGGCCTGCAGACATACATGCAGACAGATTATTGTATACATAATAAATAAATAAATAAATATTAAATTTAAAAAATTAATTTAAAAATGTTTTCAAATTGGCCAACCCTGTGCTCAGCAAGCTCACCACCACTGAGCGGCATCCCTGGGCCTAACAAGTTCAACCTTCACGACATTCCTATTAGGCACAGAGCTGGAGCCAATGCCTGAAGCCAGCACTTCAATTAGAATGCAGGCCAGGTCTAGCAGTGGGGGAGCACGCCTTTAGTCCCAGCACTCAGGAGTCAGAGGCAGGAGGATCTATGTGAGTCTGAGGCCAGCCTGGTTTACAGAGAGTTCCAGGATAGCCAGGAGACAGAAAAACCCTGTCTTGAAAAACTAGGGCACTGGGTGGGGAGATGGGGGAGAGAGGGAGTGTCTAATACCTCCTCCATGGACTCAGCCTGCACTCCATTCCACTTCCAGGGTGTGGTTCTTCCTCAGCTCCCCTTCCTGGCCAAGCATGCCTGGCTGCAGTGGAAAAGGTCCTATATACCTCCTGTAGAGAGGAGAGCCGGAAGTGACTGAAAGAAGCCTCCACTACTGCCAAGCTTCTTAGACCCACAGAGCCACTCCTGACCTCAGGTTTGCTTGTTTTGTTATGCATTCCCTCCTTTCTGATTAGGTAAAACTAGACCCAGGAAGGCTTCAGCCCCGTGTGTCTGGGACAATGACTTTCTCAGGAGTCCAGCCAGAGATGGCTTGCTCTACGCGTACCTGTGCTTTGCAGGCCCAGCCCATGATGTGGATTTTTGCAGTTGAAGTAATTCAGACAAGATAGCTTGTGCAGTATAGCAGGGCCACCTCTAGCAACTGCTGTGTCAAGTCACACCCTGGGCTTCCAGTCACCTTGGGTCCAAACAACCTATACACATTCTCCTCTTCTCTCAAAAAAACAAACAACAACAACAAAAAAAAAACAAAAAAACTTCTTGCCAAGCTGGGCAGAGGTAGCTCAAGTCTTTTTTAAAATTTATTTATTATATGTACAGTATTCTGTGTGCATGTATATCTGCGGACCAGAAGAGGGCACCAGATCTCATTACAGATGGTTGTGAGCCACCATGTCGTTGCTGGGAAAGAACTCAGGATCTTTGGAAGAACAGGCAGTGCACTTAAACCGCTTAACTGCTGAGCCATTTCTCCAGCCCTGGTAGCTCAAGTCTTTATCCCAGCATTCTGGAGGCAGAGGCAGGTGGATGTGAGTTCAAGGCCAGCCTGGTGTGCCTAGTGAGTTTCAGAATAGCCAGGACTACACAGGTAAACCCAATCTCTAGAAACAAAAAGCAAACAAACAACAACAAAATAAACTTCTTACCAAACAGACACCTTTCCTCTTTGGAGAATTTGTGATTTAGGTTGAATTTGACACCCCTGACCATGTGACGGAGCATTCCACCCAGCTCCTGGGGAACATGTGGATGGTGTGAATTTGTCAGTGTTTTCTGAGGGCAGAGACAGGTGGTATAGCTCCCCATTGTCACCCTCAGCTACCTAAAGAGTTCCCTTGGACTTTTAGGGACCTTAACTTAGCCCAAATGGGGATTTGTACTGTTGATGCATTAAAGAATTTCAGGACTAGCCAATATGTAGCAGAGTTAGGGTATAATAAACTTTTCTTTTCCTCTGAGACAGGGTTTCTCTGTGTAACAGCTCTAGCTGTCCAGGACCTCACTCTGTAAACCAGGCTGGTCTCAAACTCACAGAGATCCACCTGTCTCTGTCTCCCGAGTGCTGGGATTAAAGTCGTGCACCACCACTGCGTGACATAAATATTTTTTTTAAAAAAATATTTTTAATATAGGCTTAAGTACCAGAATTAACAGAAAGAGGGGTGCTCCAGGAGAGCATGCATGTGAGGGTCTGAAGGAAGAATCAGTCAAAGACACACTGCAGCATGGGCGCGGGCCCTCAAGGGCTAGCTGGACCTGACCGTTTTACAATAATCATATTGGATTTGAGTGGGATTTGAAATTTTCTTCAAAAAATTGCTAAGAAGCAGGGTGGTGGTGGTGCACGCCTTTAATCCCAGTACTTGGGAGGCAGAGGCAGGCGGATCTGTGAGTTCAAGGCCAGCCTGGTCAACAGAGTAAATTCCAGGACAGTCAGGACAACAACAACAACAACAAAAAGTTGCTAAGAAACCTAAATAAGGCCACCAGGTGGTTCTTTGTGCCCACAGATCACTATGCAAACCAGAAATGTTAAACACACAGGGGCCTCTTCTCAACGGAGAAGGTTAAGTACCTGTTTTCCCACCTAGAAGGCTGGGACTGGGTTTTGTTAATGACCTGGTGACCTTTTCGCTCTCTGAAGTGTCCCTTCAGAGACACTTCACCCACCTTTTGCTGTAGAAGCAGACCTCACTCAAATTCCTCAGAAAAGCTTTCCCAGACTCTTCCCTCCCTAGACCATTCGCCATCCTTAAGGGAGAAATCACACGTTCTCTACGGCCTCCGACCTCCATGCTATTGGCCAAGTTTAAGGTGTGGAGTCACACCTTAAACTTTATTGGGTATCTAGAATTGGACTGATTGCTGCCTGGAAATCTCTTCCCAAACTGTACCGTTTTGAAGATTTGTTTATTATGTATACAGAACACTGTATACATAATTCTGCCTGCCTGTCAGAAGAGGGCACATATCCTATTTTAGATGGTTGTGAGCCACCATGTGGTTGCTGGGAATTGAACTCAGGACCTCTGGAAGAACAGCCAGTGCTCTTACTCTCTGAGCCATCTCTCCAGACTCCTGTACTGTGTTTTAAATATGCTGACAATGAACTCCCTGGCATTAGACTCCCCAAAGTCTCATCCAGGCTGACGAAATCAATCTGCATAGGGTTTTCATTCTCATTTCTTCTAGCGGTTAACTCTCCTTGTCTGACTCCTGCAGGGTGGCCCTCAACAACTAACACTGAAAGGATAGAGGCCCTGACCAAAGTCATACGGACACAGGCCTTAGACCCGGCAGTGCTGCTGTAACATAAAGTATCTATGTATGAGAATGTTATCTCTAGGTCAGCAGCCTTTACCGCAAATGTTCATTGTGCTAGATCTTGCTTCTCAGCTGGTGAGAGGTTTCAGTCCAACTCCAGATAAGGGGGTCCTTTCCCTTCCCATGTCCTCATAATGTTCTGCCCCAGCTTCCACTTGCTGAGTCCCAGGCCTCATAGATTATCAGTTGCTGAAAAACAAGTCCTACTCCCAAAGAAAGACCTAGGAGAAAGTCCGGGGTGGGGGGTGGAGACACAGGGCACTATGTCCTTTCAACCCATCCCCTTGGCACTGGGACCTGATCCTTGCAAAAGGAAGTAAGACGAGAAGGATGTGCCAGGAACAGGCACCTACAGATGGGCCCCGGATTACATGAGGGAGCAAGAACCCCCTTCAACCTCACTGCCTGACTCCAGGAGGCAAGCAGCTGGACACTTTCCCTGCTTCCTTCCCTCAGCACCCTGAGTTCTTATGCAGTCTTTCTCAACCCATCTGAAGTGACACCCTTGCTGCGTCCTCTCTGCATTGGCCTATCCCACTGCTCCCATTGGCTCTGTCTGCTCAGCTTCCTTCAGTCGCACAGTACTGCCTAGGGACCCAGCTAAGGGCGAGAAGAGAAGCCAAGGTGATGCCTCCCTTCCTCAGGGCCTCCAGGAGGCTAAACCAAGAGCCTGGGAACGAGGTAGAATCCCCTCCCCCACCTCCTCCCTCACATTCCTAGGTCCCCAGGTTGATGCGCCTTGACCATGCTCCTCACTCCCCACCCCAATGCTGACCACCAGACTAGTCCTGTGGACCTCTTGTCGTGTGTTCCACAACCTGCCCCTGCTCTGCAACCAGGGTCGTTGGTCCCTGAGGTCCACTGCTATTGGCCCAGTGCCCATCCTGACAGACTGCAGCTGTGGAATAAGCTTCCTTTTCTTTGCACAACCCCATATGGACTCGCCTCATCTAAATGACCCTCTCCTACTCTCCTTAGAATCCTGATCCAAGGCTCCTAGGCCCCAGTCACACTTCAACCCCAAAGGCTTGCCTGGCTCTGAAATAAAAAAGCCTAACCAGCTCTCGCCCAGGGAAGCCACGGTCAACCCCCATTACCTCCTGAACCTCATTACCTAATAGAAGGAGGAAGTCTGTCACATGGGGTGTCAAGGAGTTGCAGCAATGTGTTTCAGACTCCTTGACCCTCAAGAGGAACTCGGGGCCCTCAGCCTGTTTGGTCCTCCCTGTGGATGGCACCTACCTGGCCTCCATGTTTCAAATAATCCTGTCTCCCCAAACACTGATCTTCTAAAAAGAGTAAACCAGGGACCAGCAAGGTGGTTCAGTGAACAAAGGCCTCCATTCCCAAGCCTGAGGACGTGACTTTGATCCCCATGGCCAACCCTGGAAGGTTGTCCTCTAGTCTCAACAAACTCCATGTAGTTCATGTGTGCAGGCATGCACATGCATGAACACAAAATACATCAAGTGGGATACAATTTGTTGTTGTTGCTGCTGCTGCTGTTATTGAGTCAGGGTTTCTTTGTAGCTTTGGAGCTGGTCCTGGATCTCCTTTTGTACACCAGGCTGGCCTCGAACTCACGGAGATCCACTGTCCCGGCCTTTTGAGTGCTAGGATTAAAGGTGAGTGCCACCATTGCACAGCGTTTAATACAATTTTTTTAAACTAAATATTAAAACAAAAGTAAAGCAACCAGGCAGTGGTGGCACATGCCTTTAACCCCAGCACACAGAAGGCAGAGGTAAGTGGATCTCTGTGAGCTCGAGGCCAGGCTGGTCTACAGAGCAAGTTCTAGGACAGGCTCAAAAGCTACACAGAGAAATCATGTCAAAAAAAGAAAGAAAGAAAGAAAGAAAGAAAGAAAGAAAGAAAGAAAGAAAGAAAGAAAGAAAGAGGGCTGGAGAGATGGCTCAGTGGTTAAGAGCATTGCCTGCTCTTCCAAAGGTCCTGAGTTCAATTCCCAGCACCCACATGGTGGCTCACAACCATCTGTAATGAGGTCTGGTGCCCTCTTCTGGCCTTCAGGCATACACACAGGAAAAATATTGTATACATAATAAATAAATAAATAATTAATTAAAAAAATCTTTAAAAAAAGAAAGAAAGAAAGAAAGAAAGAAAGAAAGAAAGAAAGAAAGAAAGAAAAGCGCAGTTCATCACATCCTGCTGAAAACCCACAAGATAAAGACTGCTTTGCACTCAAAAAGTCACTTCCAGCTGGGTGTGATGGCTCACTTATCTAAGCCTAGTACTCAGGCAATAGAGGCAGGAGGATCTAATTTGAGGCCAACCTGATCTACATAGTGAGTTCTAGGACAGCCAGGACTACACAAAAAGACCCTGTCTCAAAGAGCACAAACAGAGACCACTTCCCACTGTCCCTGAGCTAGAGCTGGCTCTCCTGGAGAAGATGGAAATAGGGAGCAAGGCTGGGCAGGGCTCATGAGGGCTGGGGTTGCTTGGAAGAGGACCAGGGGAGACTGAAGACCTGGCAGGTCAGATGAAGTCCCTTCCTGCAGTGGGCAGCCCTGGCCTGACACAAGTCCTACTGATAGACTCAAACACATGCACTATGCAACTGTGTACCCATAAACACAAATGCATCTATACTTACAGATGTACACGTGTGCACATGCTCATATGGAAGCATGAACACATAAACTAACACATAAACACATGAGCAAGTGAACATGTACATGCTCATATAACACACACAGATATATACGCATATACATACAACATACACAAACTGCTTGAGTTTGCTTCCTGTTGCTGAATAAAGCACTCTAACTAGGGGAAGGAAAGGGTTCTTTGGCTGCTATTTGACAGTTCATCTTCATGGGAAGTCAGCACAGGAACTCAGGCAGGAACCTGTAGCAAATACCATAGAGGAACGCTGCTCGCTGGCTTGTTCCCTGGCTCACTCCCTGGCCCATACTCCCAGAGGTTATTTAAGGGTTATCTGTTTGACCTTTTAAAACGCTGCCCTGGGGACTGGAGAGACAATTCAGTGGTTAAGAACACTTGCTGCTCTTGTAGGGGACTGGGGCTCACTTCCCAGCACCCACATATCATGCACATGCATACAGTCAGAAAAAACACACACATAAAATAAAAATTTTAAAATCTAAAACAAGATTTGAAAAACTATCATGAACATTGGTGTATACATATCTGTTCAACCTCTTGTTTGCTCTTCAAGCAAATGCTTCAGCTACTGACAACCACAGCTAAAGACTGCAGCCCTCTTCACTAACGTTTTAGTTTTGATGTGCACATAAAAGTCTAATCGCTAGGTCACCTGGTAACTAAGCATACACCTGTTTGAAAAACCTGCCAATGTATTCCAAACCAGCTTTGCTACACTTTGCACTCTCTGCCTGTCAGACTCCCAAATTTGTTTCTCTACATTCTTACTAGTAGTTTCTTAGGACGAAAGCCAGCCTAGTGGCCTTAATGCACCCTAGTTTTGATTTGCATTTCCCTGATAACTAATGTACTGCCTGATGGGCAATCTGTACAGTTGTGTATTCCCTAAAGATGTCTATTCAGATTTTTAACAGCAGCTCAGATGTTTAAGAAAGAAAAAGTGCCAGACGCGGCGGAGCAACACCGCATTCAGGAAGAGGCTTTGGGAGACCAGCGCTGCGGCAGACGCAAGCAGCAGGGACAGGCATGCAATAAGGAGAGCAGATCGCCCTACTACAATTAAATCAAAGAGGTAGGCCTTTGGTTGGCCAGGTCACTGGCAAACGGGGAGCCTGGTCCTGTCCTGAAGACCCTTCGGAGGGGTGGGAGGGTTCTTGGCCGGCGGCAGGAACCAGGAAACAGAGCGAGGGCATTTTGTAAGCGGAGCCCTGGGCCAGCAGGGAAACCTGATCCGGTTTTTAAAAGACCCATTAGATAGGATCAATAGGAGGAGATGGGCAGGCGCCAAGACAAGAACTCACCCAATAATCTGAAAAACAACATGAAAACACCAGAACCCAATGATCTTACAAAAGAAGTATTTGAACAACCTAACACAGAAGAAGTGGAAAAAAATTGACTTTATGAAGGCAATAGAGTTAAACAACATGTAAAAAATGCCCTTATAGAAATGGATGAGAAGTATAACAAAAAGTTTGAAGAAATGAGTAAATACGTACATGATACCCTGGGAAACCAAGAAAAAATGAACAAACAGGTAATGGAAACAGTTCAAGAATTGAAAACTGAAATGAAGGCAAGGAAGAAAATACAAACTGAGGACCAGCCGGATATGGAAAATCTAGGTCAACGAGCAAAGTCTACAGAAACAAGCATAATCAATAGAATACAAGAGATAGAAGAAAGAATCTCAGATGCTGAGGACACCATAGAGAAAATAAACGAACAGATCAAAGAAAACAGCAAAGCCAACAAAATCTCAACACAAAACATTCAGGAAATATGGGACACAATAAAAAAACCAAACTTAAGAATAATAGGAATAGAAGAAGGAGAAGAGTCACAGCTCAAAGGCCCAGAAAATATTTTCAACAAAATTATGGAAGAAAACTTTCCCAACTTAAAGAAAGATATTCATTTAAATATTCAAGAAGCATACAGAACACCAAACAGACTGGATCAAAGAAAAACATCTCCTCACCATATAATAATCAAAACACAAAATATACAGGTTAAAGAAAGAATATTAAGAGCTGCAAAGGAAAAAGGGCAAGTAACTTATAAAGGTAAACCGATCAGACTTACACCTGACTTCTCTATGGAAACTATGAAAGCCAGAAGGTCCTGGATAGATGTACTGCAGAAGCTAAGAGACCATGGATGCAAACCCAAACTTCTATACCCAGCCAAGCTATCGTTCATTATCAATGGAAAAAACAAGACATTCCAGGATAAGAATAAATTTAAACAATACGTAGCCACAAATCCAGCCCTACAGAAAGTAATAGAAGGAAAATCGCAACCCAAGGAATCCAACACTGCCAACACTGCCTACAATAACCCAGGCATCTAGTGACCCTTCACCAGCACATCTCAAAGAAGGGAGACACACAATCTCTACTACCAAAAGCAATAAGAATAACCGGGGCAAACAACCACTGGTCATTAATATCACTTAATATTAATGGGCTCAATTCACCTATAAAAAGGCACAGGCTAAAAGATTGGATACGAAAACAGGATCCAACATTCTGCTGTTTGCAAGAAACACATCTCAACCACAAAGACAGGCACCTACTCAGAGTAAAGGGTTGGGAAAAGGTGTTTCAAGCAAATGGTCCTAAGAAAAAAGCAGGTGTGGCCATACTAATTTCTAACAAAACTGACTTCAAACTAAAATCAATCAGAAGAGACCGAGATGGTCACTTTATACTCATAACAGGAACAATTCATCAGGATGACGTCTCAATCCTGAATATCTACGCTCCCAATATAAAAGCACCTACTTATGCAAAAGAAATATTACTAGAACTCAAAGCAGATATCAAACCACACACACTAGTAGTAGGAGACTTCAACACACCTCTCTCTCCAAGGGACAGGTCAATCAGACAGAAACCTAATAGAGAATTAAGAGAATTATTGGAGGTAATGAAGCAAATGGACTTAACAGACATCTATAGAACATTCCACCCAAATAGGAAAGAATATACCTTCTTCTCTGCAGCTCATGGAACCTTCTCAAAAATTGACCACATACTCGGAAACAAAGGAAACCTCCACAGATACAAAAAAATATCAGTGTCCACCTGTGTCTTATCAGATCACCACGGATTAAAGTTAGAAGGCAACAACCACGCTACCCCCAGAAAACCGACAAACTCATGGAAACTGAACAGTCAACTAGTGAACCACACCTGGGTCAAGGAAGAAATCAAGAAAGAAATTAAAGTCTTCCTTGAAGTTAATGAAAATAAAGAGACAACATACTCAAACCTATGGGACACGATGAAAGCAGTGCTAAGAGGAAACTTCATAGCACTAAGTGCCCACTTAAAGAAAACGGAGAATGCATACATTGGGGACTTAACAACACACCTGAAAGCTCTAGAAAAAAAAGAAGCAGACACGCCCAGGAGAAGTAGAAGACTGGAAATAATAAAACTGAGGGCTGAAATCAACAAAATAGAAACACAGAAAACAGTCCAAAGAATCAATGAAACAAAAAGCTGGTTCTTGGAGAAAATCAACAAGATCGACAAACCCCTATCCAAACTAATTAAAAGACAGAGAGAGAACACACAAATAAATAAGATCAGAATGAAAAGGGGGACATAACCACAGACACAGAGGAAATTCAGAGAATCATTAGATCTTACTACAAAAGCCTGTATGCCACAAAACTGGAAAATACAAAAGAAATGGACATTTTTTAAAAAATAAGTACCATATACCAAAGTTAAACCAAGACCAGGTGAATGATCTAAATAGACAGGTTACTCGCGAAGAATTAGAAACGGTTATCAAAAATCTCCCTTCGAAAAAAAGCCCAGGACCAGATGGTTTCAATGCAGAATTCTACCAGAACTTCCAAGAAGAACTAATACCTATACTCCTTAATGTATTTCACAATATAGAAACAGAAGAGTCATTGCCAAATTCCTTTTATGAAGCTACAGTTACCCTGATACCAAAACCACACCACAAAGACCCAACCAAGAAAGAGAATTACAGACCTATCTCACTCATGAATATCGACGCAAAAATTCTCAATAAAATACTGGCAAACCGAATCCAAGAACACATAAGAAAAATTATCCATTATGATCAAGTAGGCTTCATCCCAGAGATGCAGGGCTGGTTCAACATACGAAAATCTATCAATGTAATCCAGCATATAAATAAACTGAAAGAAAAAAACCATATGATCATTTCATTAGGTGCTGAAAAAGCATTCGACAAAATTCAACACCCCTTTATGATAAAGGTCTTGGAGAGAATAGGGATACAAGGGTCCTACCTAAATATAATAAAAGCTATTTACAGCAACCCAACAGCTAACATTAAATTAAATGGAGAAAAACTCAAAGCCATCCCACTAAAATCAGGAACACGACAAGGATGTCCACTCTCTCTATACCTCTTCAATATAGTGCTTGAAGTTCTAGCAATAGCAATAAGACAACATAAGGAGATCAAGGGGATTCATATTGGAAAGGAAGAAGTTAAGCTTTCGTTATTTGCAGATGATATGATAGTTTACATAAGTGACCCCAAAAATTCTACCAAAGAACTCCTACAGCTGATAAACACCTTTAGTAATGTGGCAGGATACAAGATCAACTCCAAAAAATCAGTT
Organism: Microtus pennsylvanicus; assembly: GCF_037038515.1. Lineage (NCBI taxonomy): Eukaryota > Metazoa > Chordata > Mammalia > Rodentia > Cricetidae > Microtus > Microtus pennsylvanicus. The sequence goes on from NC_134580.1 coordinate 4,226,270, forward strand.
GCCTTCCTATACACTAAGGATAAGGAAGCAGAGAGGGAAATCAGAGAAGCATCACCTTTCACGATAGCCACAAATAGCATAAAATATCTTGGGGTAACTCTGACCAAGGAAGTGAAAGATCTATTTGACAAGAACTATAAGTCTTTGAAGAAAGAAATTGGAAGGACCTCCCTTGCTCTTGGATTGGGAGGATCAACATAGTAAAAATGGCAATTCTACCAAAAGCAATCTATAGATTCAATGCAATCCCCATCAAAATCCCATCAAAACTCTTCACAGATCTGGAGAAGACAATAATCAACTTTATATGGAAAAACAAAAAACCCAGGATAGCCAAAACAATCCTATACAATAAAGGATTGTCTGGAGGCATTACCATCCCTGATGTCAAACTCTATTACAGAGCTACAGTATTGAAAACAGCTTGGTATTGGCATAAAAACAGAGAAGTCAACCAATGGAATCGAATAGAAGACCCTGACTTTAACCCACAAACCTATGAGCACCTGATTTTCGATAAAGGAGCTAAAAGTATACAATGAAAAAAAGAGAGCATCTTCAACAAATTGTACTGGCAAAACTGGATGTCAATCTGTAGAAGAATGAAAATAGATCCATATCTATCACCATGCACAAAACTCAAGTCCAAATGGATTAAAGACCTCAATATCAGTCCAAACACACTGAACCTGATAGAAGAGAAAGTGGGAAGTACTCTACAGCACATGGGCACAGGAGACCACTTCCTACGTATAACCCCAGCAGCACAGTCATTAAGGGCATCATTGAATAAATGGGACCTCCTGAGGCTGAGAAGCTTCTGTAAAGCAAAGGACACTGTCACTAAGACAAAAAGGCAACCCACTTACTGGGAGAAGATTTTCACCAACCCCGCAACTGACAAAGGTCTGATCTCCAAAATATATAAAGAAATCAAGAAACTAGACTGTAAAAGGCTAATCAATCCAATTATAAAATGGGGCACTGAGCTGAACAGAGAATTCTCAACAGAAGAACTTCAAATGGCCAAAAGACACTTAAGGTCATGCTCAACTTCCCTAGCGATCAGGGAAATGCAAATCAAGACAACTTTAAGATACCATCTTACACCTGTCAGAATGGCTAAAATAAAAAACACCAATGATAGCCTCTGCTGGAGAGGTTGTGGAGAAAGGGGTACACTCACCCATTGCTGGTGGGAATGCAAACTTGTGCAACCACTCTGGAAAGCAGTGTTTCGGTTTCTCAGGAAATTCGGGATCAACCTACCCCTGGATCCAGCAATACCACTCTTGGGAATATACCCAAAAGAGGCCCTATCATACAACAAAAGTATATGCTCAACTATGTTCATAGCAGCATTGTTTGTAATAGCCAGAACCTGGAAACAACCTAGATGCCCTTCAACGGAAGAATGGATGAAGAAAGTATGGAATATATACATATTAGAGTATTACTCAGCAGTAAAAAACAAGGGCTTCTTGAATTTTGCATACAAATGAATGGAAATAGAAAATACTATCCTGAGTGAGGTAAGCCAGACCCAAAAAGAGGAACATGGGATGTACTCACTCATATTTGGTTTCTAGCCATAAATAAAGGACATTGAGCTTATAACTCATGTTCCTAGAGAAGCTAAATAAGAAGGTGAATCCAAAGACAAACACATAGACATCCTCCTGAATATTAACCTTCATCAGGCGATGAAAGGAGACAGAGACAGAGACCCACATTGGAGCACCGGACATAAATCTCAAGGTCCAAATCAGGAGCAGAAGGAGACGAAGCACGAGCAAGGAACTCAGGACCGCGAGGGGTGCACCCACACACTGAGACAATGGGGATGTTCTATCGGGAACTCACCAAGGCCAGCTGGCCTGGGTCTGAAAAAGCATGGGATAAATCCGGACTAGCTGAACATAGCGGACAATGAGGAAGACTGGGAACTCAATTTACTCAGGACATCTTGACTTTTTATACTTTCTACTTCCCATGTAGATTATATCCATTTATGTCTCTCTTACTGTCCGCATTGTTGTCTAAGTTCTCTAGGATGGTGGTTTGTAGGCTGGCTTTCTCTTTGCTTTATGTTTAAAACCACCTGTGAGTGAGTACATGTGATAATTGTCTTTCTGGGTCTGGACTACCTCACTCAAAATAATCTTTTCTAGCTCCATCCATTTTGCTGCAAAATTCAAGCTGTCGTTATTTTTTTTTCTGCTTTGTAGTACTCCATTGTGTAAATTTTTCTTATCTATTCCTCTATTGAGGGGCATTTAGGTTGTTTCCAGATATTGGCTATGACAAACAAAGCTGCTATAAACATAGTTGATCACATGTCCTTGTGGCACGATTGGACATCCTTTGGATATATATCCAAAAGTGGTATTATTGGGTCTTGAGGAAGGTTGTTTTCTAATTTTCTGAGAAATTTCCACACTGACACCCAAAGGGGTTGTGCCAGCTTGTATTCCCACCAGCAATGCAGAAGTGTTCCCTTTTCCCCACAACCTCTCCAGGATAAGTTGTCATCAGTGTTTTTTATCTTGGTCATTCTTACAGGTGTAAGACGGAATCTCAGAGTTGTTTTGATTTGCATTTCTCTGATGACTAAGGATGTTGAACATTTTCTTAACTGTCTTTCAACCATTTTAGATTCCTCGGTTGAGAGTTCTCAGTTTAGGTCTGTACTCCTTTTTTTTTATTGGATTAAGTGATCTTTTGGTGTCCAATTTCTTGAGTTCTTTGTATATTTTGGAGATCAGCCCTCTGTCTGATGTGGTGAGTGAAGATCTTTTCCCCTTCTGTAGGCTGTCGTTTTTTTCTTGTTGTCATGTACTTTACAGAAGCTTTTCAGTTTCAGGAAGTCCTATATATTAATTGTTTCTCTCAGCGTCTGTGCTACTGGAGTTATATTTATCAAGTGTTTCCCTGTGCCAAGGTGTTCAAGTGTACTTTCCACTTTCTCTTCTATAAGGTTCAGTGTGGCTGGCTTCTTTGATCCATTTGGACTTGAGTTTTGTGCATGGTGATAGATATGGATCTATTTTCATTTTTCTACATGTTGATATCCAGTTATACCAGCACCACTTGTTAAATATGCTTTCTTTTTTTCCATTTGATATTTTTGTTTCTTTTTCAGAGATCAGGTGTTCGAAAATGTGTGGATTTATATCCGGGTCTTCTTTCGGTTCCATTGGTCCTCATGTCTGTTCTCTGCCAGTACCAGGCTGTTTTCAGTACTGTAGTTCTGTAGTAGATTTTGAAGTCAGGGATTGTGATTGCGTAGGATTGTTTTGGCTAGCCTGAGTTTTTCGCTTTTCCATATGAAGTTTAGGACCGTTCTTTTGAGGTCTTTGGAGAATTTTGCTGGTATTTTGATGGGCAGGAAAGGATTCTTTGGCTGCTATTTGACAGTTCATCTTGTGGGAAGTCAGCACAGGAACTCAGGAAGGAACCTGTAGCAAATACCATGGAGGAACGCTGCTCGCTGGCCTGTCCCCTGGCTCACTCCCTAGTCCAGACTCCCACAGTTTTCTTTTTTTTTCAATGAATAATTTTTTTTATTGATAAAAGGAGAGTAAAAAAAAAAAACAAACTTCCACCTCCTCCCACTCTTCTCCCCCTCCTCCCACTCTTCTCCCCCTCCTCCCACCCCTCTCCCCTTCCCCCCACTCCTCTCCCCCTCCCTCTCCAGTCCAAAGAGCAGTCAGGGTTCCCTGCCCTGTGGTAAGTCCTAGGTCCTCCCCCCTCCGTCCATATCTAGGAAGGTGAACATTCAAACTGGCTAGGCTCCCACCAAGCCAGCACATTAAGTAGGATCAAAACCCCGTGCCATTGTCCTTGGCGTCTCATCACTCATCAGCCCTCATTGTTCGCCATGTTCAGAGAGTCCAGTTTTATCCCATGCTTTTTCGGTAACAGTCCAGCTGGCCTTGGTGAGCTCCCAGTAGATCAGCTCCACTGTCTCACCCTCGTGGTCCCGACTTCTTTGCTCATGTTCTCCCTCCTCATTGGGACCTTGGGAGCTCAGTCCAGTGCTCCAGTGTGGGTCTCTGTCTCTATCTCTATCCATTACCAGATGAAGGTTCTAGGATGATATGCAAGATATTCGTCAGTATTGCTCTAGGATAGGGTCATTTCAGGTTCCCTATCCTCAGCTACCCAAGGAACTAACTGAGGACCTCAGCTTGGGCCCCTGGGAGCCCCTCTAGGGTCAAGTCTCCTGACCACCCTAAAGTGGGTCCCTTAACTAAGAATTGTGGTTCCGTGTCCCACAGTTTTCTTATACAGCTCAAGCACACCTATGGATGCCTAGGGATGATACCACCCACAGAGGGCTGGGCCTTCCCACATCAGTCATCACTCAATGAGAGACAGGTGGATCTCAGTGAGTTCAGAGCCAGTCTGGTCTATAGAGTGAGTCAGGCCAGTGGGAGCTATATAATGAGACCCTGTATCAAGAAAAAAAAAGCATGTTATTATTGCTCATCTCCGCCCCTGCCAGATAAAACCTCCAAAACCATTAGGAGTACTCTCCTTTCCCCCATCCCTTAGACCTAACAGTCACTAACAGATTTGCTCATTCTGTGGGTTTCCTACAAAATAACTTGCACAATAATGTGTGGGGTTTTTGTGTGTTTGTTTGGCTTGGTTTTGGCCTGGTTTCATTTGAAAGGTATTCACTCCTCCCAGTTATACTGGCACCCAGTGTGGGAAGGTGGGGGTGATGGAGTTTAGCCAGAAAACACTTCCTTGCCGAGTGTGTGCACAGGGCCCAACTGGACAAGATACTCTACAGAATTACTACTTTTCTTATCTCTGTGTGAGTTAATGGACATTCAAGTTATTTAAGGGTTATCTGTTTGACACTTTAAAATGCTTCCCTGGGGACTGGAAAGATGATTCAGTGGTTAAGAGCACTTGCAGCTCTTTTAGGGCTCTGGGGCTCAGTTCCTAGCACCCACATACGGTGCACGTGCATCCAGTCAGAGAAAACACTCACACACATAAAATAAAAAAAATTTAAATCTAAAGCAAAGATTTGAAAAGCTCCCATGAACATTGGTGTATACATATCTGTTCAACCTCTTGTTTGCTCTTCGGGCAAATGCTTTGAGTACTGACAACCATAGCCAAAGACTGCAGCCTGTTGTGCCCAGATTACGAACCCCAGAGAGAGACCACCAGAGAGGCCCAGACTGTAATAAGCAAGGTTTAATCAGCATAATACAAACATGTTTGGAAGTCATCTCCATCCCTGTTACAAGAAGGTAGAGAGGAGTTGTATCTCCTCTGTGGCGTAAGCTTTTAAAGGCATAACTACAAAGAGAATCTTTGAAGATGCTTTGGCAGGGATACAAGGACTTTTGCTCCCTCCCATTCTGTCAAGTTAGCTTTTTCCTTGTTCTTAGAGCAAGGCCACTGTTCTTGAGTTAGACCATCTTTACCAGCCTGTACCAGGTGGCTAACTGGCTGAGCTAAGTGACCTTGTGCTGGAATATCCTGGGTGGGAGAGGGTAAGGTCACTATCTCCCTGGGAAAGCATTCTGCTAGGAAATTTCTTCTTGCCACTTTGAGAATAAGGGGTGAGGGTCTCACACAGCCTTCTTCACTAACGTCTTGGTTTTGATGTGCACCTAAGAGTCTAATCACTAGGTCACCTGGTAACTGAGCATACACCTGTTTGAAAAACATGCCAATGTATTCCAAACCAGCCCGCTGCCCTTTGCACACCAGAGCCCCAGCTTAGTTTTACCACGTAATCACTACTAGTTACTTAGGACGAAAGCCAGCCCAGTGGCCTTGATGCTATCTAGGCTTGATTTGCATTTACCTGATAAATACTGAAGCTCCGGGGCAATCTGTGCAGTTGCCAACCGCTGTAGACCTGTTCAGATTTTTTACAAAGGCACAGATGTTTAACAAAGAAAAAGTGCTGCGTGGTTTTAGGTGCCAGGACCAGAAGAAACTAAAGCTCCCAGTTACTGAGAAAGGAGGCATTTCCCGCACCCCGGGTGGGCTCCAGGGCTTCAGAGGAGGCTGGGCCAGACTGCTGTTCCGCAGTACAGGGAGGGAGAGTTCCTGCTGAGTTGGGGCTGTGGCTTCACAGTTTCCTTTTACCTCTGGGCGCCTCTTAGCTCTAGATCGCCTGGGTACCTGAGCTTAGCTGGCCCAAGATCCCACCCTGATCCCCAGCGCGTCCTCGCTGTCCTTGGTGGAACCAGACGCTTCAGTGGAGGTGAAGATCTGAAGATCAGAGGTGAGCCACCCTGCTACTCAGCTTCCTAGAGTTCAGCTGCCCCTTCTCTGCTTTGTTGGCTCTATGGCCTCGAAGTCTGTTTGTTGGGTAGGGGATGAAGCCCTTCCCAGAAGCCCCACTATACCAGGCAGCCTGAGGGTACCCTCCCTTCCAGGGCCTAGCCTCTATGAAAGGGACCCACTAGCCCTTAGAGTGGGACCAGCCTGGTTTGGGCTTAAAGCTGGCAAAAACTCTCCAGGCTTCTGGGACTCATGCTGATCCCCTGGCCAACAAGACCCTCCCTGCCCCCTCAAGTGCCTTCTTGGCTCACTCTCCACCATCAGCAGGCCCCGGGAACCCAGTTTTCTAGGGTAGGACTGACGCTCCACACTGCACAGGTTGTCTGTCTGTCCGGGCCTGTTTTGACCTCTGACCAGGAAGGTTCCTCCAGTACAGTTGGCTCATGAAGTTGTGCATAAAAGAGAGGAAACCACTGAGGTCTGGAACACTGACTTTGCTGTGGGCTCCTGTGCCCCAAGTATTCCAGAAGTGGAGGCTTGTGTTCTCTCGCCAGCCTTGGTCCTCAGTCAAGGAGGGCAACAAGGTGCCCTAGACCTTAACAGGGAGCTGAGGGCTACACACAGGAATTGATAGTGTGGATACTGTAGGGCCTGCTGTAGGCTGCCTCCTCTTCTCTCCCTTGCTCCTGGCTCCAGGGAGAGACAGACAAGTGGGCCACAAACTGAACGCTGTGTCTGTGTTGGTATAGTGGTGAGCCAGAACGACCAAGGACCAGTAAGGCAAGGCCACTTTGAAGGGATGGCCTTGCCAAGTGCTAGAGGCAGCTAAGTATGGACCCATCTCTCTGCCCTCAGGATCATGCCATCGGTCTTTGTGGAAGTGGTTAGGAGCGTGCTCAAAGAGATGTACCACAGAGGAGAGCTCATCCCAGTGGACAGCCTTGGCAACTCTACCAGCTTCAGGCCCTACTGCCTCTTGACCAAGAAACTCTCAAGCTCGTGGTTCTGGAAACCCCGTTATAGGTGTGTCAACCTGTCAATCAAGGACATCCTGGAACCCAGTGCTCCAGAACCAGGTATCTCTCTCCCTGCCCCCTTCTTCACCATCCTGAGCCTCCAGGTTGAATAGAAGGGAGTGGGCTAAGCCCAGCTTGCCCTCTTACTGGGATCTATAATTCTGCTCCTCTGGCCATATTTGAAGAGGAGGGAGTCCTTAAAAGGACCCACTTCTGCAGAGGGGGTGATCTAACCTTGTAGCCGGTCTTCCTTCAGAACCAGAATGCTGTGGTCACGTCACGGTCTCTATTGTCGTTGATGGGAACATCCAGGCCCGGATGGCACTGGCGGGCAAAGGATACGGAGAGCTTTCTGGTGCAGCTGCAGTGTCTAACAGTTGCAATGTCTCCCTGAACGTGCAAATACTGCGTGTGGCTCAGAACACCTGGGAGTTCCTGCAGAATGAGAGGTGAGCCCCTTGAAGTAATGGGGGCTCTCTGACCTTGAGCACCAGGCTGTTCGACCAGTCTGTTGGCTACTGGACATCAGGAGGGTTCTGTTCTGAAGCAGTATCTCTCAGCACTGAGCACAGGAAGTCCCAGATGGGAGCACTATAAACAATGGCAGGTTGGGAAGGAGGTCACTTGAGCCAGTAAGCTTCAGTTGCCAGGACTGTCCCCGGAGGATCATGATATCCAGGCAGGGCCCAAACCCTTGGAATCAGGCTAAGCTGCTATGGGAGAAAAGTGAACTAGGATTTATGAATTGTAAAGAACAGAGTCTCTCCACAGGCACATGGGTCCCCTGCCCCCTGTTTGACTTTGTCATACTCCCGCAACCTTCTAGACACTGTTGGGAACATCCTGGGAAAGTGCCCAAGTCTGGTATCCACAGACTCCTGGACTCTGCAGCCTTTCCATCACACCTGTCATCAGGGTGGTAGGAAGGATGCTATCTATGGTGGGCAAGCCCCAGCAATCTCTCTGTAGGTGCCTGCGGCAGCCTGAACACAGAATCCTGCAACAGCTTCGGAGCCGTGGAGACGATGTATTTGTGGTGACAGAGGTGCTGCAGACAGAGGAGGAGGTGCAGGTCACCCAGAGCCACAGCAGAAAGGGCTTAAGCCAGTTTGCAGTGCCTGGAGCTTTCTTGAAGGTGTGTGCTAGCCTTAGCCCTTTCCTGGCCTCACTTGAGCACATAGATATGGCAGGAATCTAAGAACCAGGGAGCAGGATCCCATGCAGAAGCTGGTCTAGGCTCTTCTAAGACCCTTCTAGAAGAAACCTATAGCCTCACTTGCCCGGTGAGCTACAAAAGCTAAAGCCTGGAGTGGCCACCACCAGTGGTGATCTGTCACCAGCACTCAGCCACAGTCATTGATTTACTCTACATCCCTGAGCCTATGTCCATCCTTCAGGGTGAAGGCAGGGGCCAGCTAAGCCAGAGAAAGATGGTGACCATTCCTGCAGGCAGCGTCCTTGCATTCCGGGTCACCAAGTTGCTCATTGACCCGACATGGGGTGAGTGTTGAGGGCTTGTCTCCAGAACCCAGAATATTTATCAGAGAAGCAGGAAATCTGGGAGGCTTCAGCCAGCTAGGGGATGCTGTGTCATCTGGCCGCATGATGTCCCAGACAGGGTGGTCAAGCGTGCCAGGCACTGATATGTGGGTGATAGGGGCAGTCCCCCTCAAGGTCCGAGGAGCCCTGTGGATGAGGAGTTGGTGATGTGTTTGTTCTTTCTTGCTGCCAGACATCCTTCTCTTCCCTGATGAAAAGAAGAGGACCTTTGAGCTGCCCCCATTAAGTGAGACCCCAGACGCTCTGGCCCTACACTACCCTTAGCTATGAGGTGTTCTATGCTCAGTGCATGAGGTGCTCAGTCTCCTATGGAGATAAACAGTCCCCCATTCTCCCCGACTCACATACATAATGGGTAATATGGCTGGACCTGTTTTCCCTTTCATCTGCCCTGGGCTGCAAATAGTAGGAAAAGGATAAAGTTGGGAGAGCCCAGGAAAAATCTCTGCCTTCTAGCATTTGTCAGTGATCACTGGGACCCAACATAAAAGAGTGCTTCCCCTTTCTCCTATTTAATGCCTTACAGAGAATGACCAGAGGCAGCATTCCTTTAGCCTGCTTGCTATACTACAACCTAAGCTCTTGGAACTTAGGGCCCAAGAAAGACAGTATCCACTTGTCGACCCTAAGGCTTCACAGTTTGCGAATCTGATCTCTGGAACTGACCCACCTACCCAGTGGCCTGCAAGACAATCTAAGATTCGGAGGGCACAGCGCTCTATCCCTCCAGATAGAATCCATGGGGAACAGTTGGCCAGAAAAGACTTCCAAGGCCTGCATGCAGAGGTGAAGGCCGGATGCACACAACTGGGGGACTTAGAAATGGAGTTAAGACAACAGCTGCTAATGGACATTGGGAGGATTTTACATGACCAGCCCAGCATGGAAGCCCTGGAGGCCTCAGTGAGTGACAGGGTTGGAGGTGGGCAGGGCCTGCCCAAGCCTGCACAGCCTCACTCACCTCACCTGTGCCTCAGCTGGAACAGGCCCTGTGCCGTGGTGGACAGGTAGAACCTCTGGATGGCCCAGCAGGTAGCATTCTCGAGAGTCTGATGCTTTCCTCTGGAGAACTGGTTCTGGAACTTGCTGCCACAATCTTCTACCTGATGGGAGCATTGACTGGTGAGCAGTCAACTGGGGGACAGGAAGGGATGATGGGTGCCACATTGGGCATTCCAGAGCCCTCTCAGCGGCCCCCATCTCTCCCCAGTGCTGAGTGAAACCCAGCAACAGCTGCTGGCTAACGCTCTGGAGACAACGGTGCTGTCCAAACAGCTGGAGTTGGTGAGAGGCCATGGCATGGGGGATGCCATGGGGCCCTGGGGACATCCTGAAAGGTTGACAGGATCCAGTCCTGCATCCCAGGGGCTCAGGCTGCAGTTCCTCCATCTACAACCTCTTTCCTTCCCCTGCCGATAGGTGGAGCATATCCTGGAATGGAGCTCCCCATGGCAGAAGCAGAACTCTGTGGCCCTACCCCCCAGACTCCTTGGGAATAGCTGGCATGAGGAGGCTCCCATCTGGATCTTGCTAGAAGAATGTGGCCTAACGCTGCAGGTGGACACCCCCCAGGTGCACTGGGAACCAACATCTCAGGGCCCCACCTGTGCGCTCTATGCCTCCCTGGCCCTACTGTCGAGTCTCAGCCAGGGACCTTAGTAGTCTGCAAGCCTCCCTTCCCCCAGCATCCTCATGTCCTGCCCTCCAGCCAGGGCAGATATTAACCACAGGGAGTTAATACAATGCAAGGAGGCAGGACTAGGAGTTGGGAAAACTCAATAAATATACAAAGGAAAGAATAAGCGGCTGAGTTTGGTTTTTACTGTTGTCTCGTTGGTTTGCTTTGGTTTTTCAAGACAGGATTTCTCTGTTACACTCTGGCTATCCTAGAATTTTTCTGTAGACCAGGCTGGCCTCAAACTCACAGATCTGCCTGCCTCTGCCTCACAAATGCTGGACTAAAAGACATGTGCCACCACTGCCCGGATGTGACTGAGTTATTGAGGGGCCCTGATCATTGGCATGATGGGTAGGGGTGGTTGTGCCCACACAGAAGCAGGATGCATGTGAGTGCCTTCCCCTCACTCCTGCCAACCTGCGAGGCTGAAGTGCGCCTGCCCTGTGGTGGGACAGACTTTCCCAGGAAGACGTGGGCAAATGTCTACTCACCCAGCTAGGGAATCAGGAAGACGTGGGCAAATGTCTACTCACCCAGCTAGGGAATCAGGAAGACGTGGGCAAATGTCTACTCACCCAGCTAGGGAATCAACAGCAGACCAAACAGGAATGTGATCAAAGTTCAACCTGGAGAACCAATTAATTTTATTGGGATCACTCACGGGACTAGAGGTAAGAGATTATCTGCAGGAGGAAAAGTCACTCCAAGACAGCTGAAATACCAAAAGGCTCCTCCAGCATGGGTGACAGCTCATAAAAGCTGGAAAGCTGGAGCCCACTGCACAGCCTGCAGGCAGCTCAGCAGGTCAGGGAGGGACCTTTCTAGGTGGGTCCATTGGGACATTTTCCAGGCAGCTCAACTTCCTTTCTTCCAGGCAGTTTCCTTGGTCTCTGCTTCAGCTGGGCAACTGGGCTTGTCTGGGAGTGGCTGTTTGCAGTCTTAATTGTTCCTATTCTCTTGGGAAAGGAGGGACCCAGTGAATCTGTCCTACTTCCTGTCTTAAGGAACTTCCTCCAAGGATGGAAACTGCTACAGAGCCACTCTGTGTGACGTGTTCCATACCCCAACATGCCCACAGATACTTCCCTAGAGAAGATGCACAGAACATTTTAGGAGAAAGTCTGTACTTGGGTCAGGATGACCCTCTGCTTCAGGGGACTTGGGGTACACTGTAAATGGAGGTTTCTCTCTTGCTTCTCAGTTCCTGAATAACCACTCAGAGACTTAGATTAATTATTAATGTTTAGACAATGGCTCAGGCTTATTCCTAGCTAGTTCTTACATTTAAATTAACTCTTGTAATTTATGTATTGCCACGTGGCCACAGTGTTACCTCATGTTCTTTCTTTTTTTTGTTGTTTTTATTTAGCTTTTTCTTATCTCTGCTCCCCTCCATTTCTCTCCTCTCTACTTCTGTTCTCTTCCATGGTCCCCACGCTTTACTCAGAAGATCTTGTCTTTTTCTACTTCCCCTGTAGATTAGATTTATGTGTGTCTCTCTTAGGATCCTCTTTGTTGTCTAGGTTCTCTGGGTGTTGGGAAGGGCCTGCTTGTTTGTCCCTGCCGCCCGGCTAGTTTAGCCCTGAAGTAATCACACAGAAAATGTATTAATTAAATCACTGCTTGGCCCATTAACTCTAACTTCTTATTGGCTAAGTCTTATATCTTAGTTTAACCCATTACTAGCATTCTGTACATTTCCACGAATTTGTGACCTACCAGCAAAGTTTCAGCGCTTCTGTCTCTGGTGGTGGAGACTCCATGATGTCTCTCTGATGCCACCCTGATGCTATATATAGGATTGTGAATTGTAGGCTGGTTTTTCTTTGATTTATGTCTAAAAGCCACTTATGAATGAGTACATATATTTGTCTTTCTGGGTCTGGGTTACCTCACTCAATATGATGTTTTCCAGATCCATACATTTGACCTAAAATTTCAGGATGTCATTATTTTTCCACTTTGTAGTACTTCATTGTGCAAATGTACTACATTCTCCTTATCCATTCTTCAGTCAAGGGGCTTTTAGGTTGTTTCCAGGTTCTGACTATGACAAACAATGCTGCTATGAACATAGATGAGGACATGTTTTTGTGGTATGATAGACCATCCTTAGGGTATGTACCCAAAAGTGGTATTGCTGGGTCTTGAGGTAGGTTTTTTCCTAATTTTCTGAGAAATCACCATGCTGATATCCAAAGGATATACACCAATCTCACTCATAAACTTTGATGCAAATGTACACAATAAAATACTGACAAATGGAATCCAAGAACACATCAGGAAAGTCATCCACCATGATCAAGTAGGTTTTAACTCAGAGATGCAGGGATGGTTCAACATATGAAAGTCTGTCAATGTAATCCACCATATAAACAAACTGAAAAAAAACACCCACATGATCATCTCATTAGATGTGGAAAAAGCCTTTGAGAATATACATCATCCCTTGATGATAAAGGTCTTGGAGACTGCAGGGATACAAGGAACATACCTAAACATAATGAAGGCAATATACAGCAAGCCAACAGCCATATCAAACTAAATAGAGAAAGTCAAAGCAATCCCACTGAAATCAGGAACAAGACAAGGTTGTCCACTATATTGATATTGATTCAACAGAGTTCTTGAGGTCCTAGCTAAAGCAATAAGACAACAAAATGAGATAAAGAAGATACAAATCAGAAAAGAAGTCAAACTCTTACTATTTGCTGATGATATGATAGTTTATATAAGCGACTCCAAAAATTCTACCAAGGAACTTCTACCATTCATAAATATCTTCAGTATTGTAGTAGGATACAAGATTAACTCAAAAAAATCAGTAGCCCTCCTGTACATACATGATAAATGGGCTGAGAAAGAAACCAGAGAAGCATCACCCTTTACAAAAGCCACAAATAATACAAAATATCCTAGAGTAACTCTTACCAAACAAGTGGAAGACCTGTATGACAAGAACTTTAAATCTTTGAAGAAAGAAATTGAAGAAGGTAACAGAAAGTGGAGGGATCTCCCATGCTCTTGGGTAGGTAGAATTAACATAGTAAAAAAGGCAATCTTACCAAAAGCAAACAACAGATTCAATGCAATGCCCATCAAAATCCCAACAAAATTCTTCACAGACATCAAAAGAACAATACTCAACTTCATATAGAAAAAAAATACCCAACTCAGAATAGCCAAAACAATCCTGTACAATAAAGCAACTTTTGGAGGCATCACAATCCCTGACTTCAAACTCTACTACTACAGAGCTACAGTAATGAAAACAGCCTGGTATTAGCATAAAAACGGACAGAAGGACCAATGGAACTGAGTCGAAGGGCTGGATATCAATCCACACCTCAATGAATTCTTGATTTTTGACAAAATTTAAAAAGTCTGTAAAATCGAAAAAGAAAGCATATTCAACAAATGGTGCTGGCATAGCTAGATATCAACACGTAGAGGAATGAAAATAGACCCATATCTATCACCATGTACAAAAATCAAGACCAAATGAATAAAAGACCTCAACATGAAGCCAACCTCACTGAACTTCATAGAAGAGAAAGTGGGAAGTACACTTGAATGCATTGGCACAGGAGACCTTCGTAAATATAACCCCAGTAGCACAGACACTGAGAGAAACAATTAATATACGGGACCTCCTGAAATTGAGAAGCTTCTGTATATCAAAGGACGTGGTCAACAAGACAAATATACAGCCTACAGAATGGGAAAAGATCTTCACCAACCCCCCTCATCGGACAGAGGGATGATCTCCAAAATATACAAAGAACTCATGAAATCAGTCATCAAAGGAACAAATAATTCAATTTAAAAAAACAGAATACTGACCTAAACAGAGAACTCTCAGAAGAGAAATCTAATAAGACTGAAAGACACTTAAGGAAATGCTCAACATCCTTAGCCATCAGAGAAATGCAAATTAAAACAACTCTGGGATTTCATCTTACACCTGTAAGAATGGCTAAGTACTAAAACACTGATGACAACTTATGCCAGAGAGGATGTGTGGTAAAGGGAACTCTCCTCCATCCTGGTGGGAGTGCACACAGTAGCATCTCCTTTGGATATCAGTGTGTTGATTTCTCAGAATATACCAGTAATCTTCCTTTTGGGAACATATCCGAAAGATGCTCAATCGTACCACAAAATCATGTCCTCATCTATGTTCATAGCAGCATTGTTTGTCATAGCCAGAACCTGGAAACAACATAAAAGCCCCTTGACTGAAGAATGGATAAGGAGAATGTGGTACATTTGCACAATGAAGTACTACAAAGTGGAAAAATAATGACATCCTGAAATTTTAGGTCAAATGTATGGATCTGGAAAACATCATATTGAGTGAGGTAACCCAGACCCAGAAAGACAAGTATGATATGTACTCACTCATAAGGGGCTTTTAGACAAAAATCAAAGAAAAACCAGCCTACAATTCAGAATCCCATATATAGTACAGGGTGGCATCAGAGAGACATCATGGAGTCTCCACCACCAGAGACAAAAGCGCTGAAACTTTGCTGGTAGGCCACAAACTCGTGGAAATGTACAGATTACTAGAAATGGGTTAAACTAAGATATAAGACTTAGCCAATAAGAAGTTAGAGTTAATGGGCCAAGCAGTGATTTCATTAATACAGTTTCGGTATCATTACTTCAGAGCTAAACTAGCAGGGCGGCAGGGACAAACAAGCAGGCCCTTCCCAACACCCAGAGAACCTAGACAACAAAGAGGACCCTAAGAGAGACAAACATGGATCTAATCTACGTGGGAAGTAGAAAAAGACAAGATCTTCTGAGTAAAGCGTGGGGACCATGGAAGAGAATAGAAATAGAGAGGAGAGAATGGAGGGGAGCAGAGAAAAAGAAAAAGCTAAATAAAAACAACAAAAAAAGAAAGAACATGAGGTAACGCTATGGCCACGTGGCAATACATAAATTACTAGAGTTAATTTAAATGTAAGAACTAGCTAGGAATAAGCCTGAGCCATTGTCTAAACATTAATAATTAATCTAAGTCTCTGAGTGGTTATTCAGGAACTGAGAAGCAAGAGAGAAACCTCCATTTACAGTGTACCCCAAGTCCCCTGAAGCAGAGGGTCATCCTGACCCAAGTACAGACTTTCTCCTAAAATGTTCTGTGCATCTTCTCTAGGGAAGTACGTGTGGGCATGCTAGGGTGTGAACACGTCCACACACTGCGGCTGTGTAGCAGTTTCCATCCTTGGAGGAAGTTCCTTAAGACAGGAAGTAGGACAGATTCACTGGGTCCCTCCTTTCCCAAGAGAATAGGAACAATTAAGACTGCAAACAGCCACTCCCAGACAAGCCCAGTTGCCCAGCTGAAGCAGAGACCAAGGAAACTGCCTGGAAGAAAGGAAGTTGAGCTGCCTGGAAAATGTCCCAATGGACCCACCTAGAAAGGTCCCTCCCTGACCTGCTGAGCTGCCTGCAGGCTGTGCAGTGGGCTCCAGCTTTCCAGCTTTTATGAGCTGTCACCCATGCTGGAGGAGCCTTTTGGTATTTCAGCTGTCTTGGAGTGACTTTTCCTCCTGCAGATAATCTCTTACCTCTAGTCCCGTGAGTGATCCCAATAAAATTAATTGGTTCTCCAGGTTGAACTTTGATCACATTCCTGTTTGGTCTGCTGTTGATTCCCTAGCTGGGTGAGTAGACATTTGCCCACGTCTTCCTGGGAAAGTCTGTTCCACTACAGGGCAGGCGCACTTCAGCCTCGCAGGTTGGCAGGAGTGAGGGGAAGGCACTCACATGCATCCTGCTTCTGTGTGGGCACAACCACCCCTACCCATCATGCCAATGATCAGGGCCCCTCAATAACTCAGTCACATCCGGGCAGTGGTGGCACATGTCTTTTAGTCCAGCATTTGTGAGGCAGAGGCAGGCAGATCTGTGAGTTTGAGGCCAGCCTGGTCTACAGAAAAAAATTCCAGGATAGCCATGGTGTCACAGAGAAACCCTGTCTTGAAAAACCAAAGCAAGCCGGGCAGTGGTGGCGCACGCCTTTAATCCCAGCACTAGGGAGGCAGAGGCAGACAGATCTCTGGGAGTTCGAGGCCAGCCTGGTCCACAAGAGCTAGTTTCGGGACAGGCACCAAAGCTACAGAGAAACCCTGTCTCGAAAAAAGAAAAAAGAAAAAGAAAAACAAACAAACAAAAAAGAAAAACCAAAGCAAACCAACGAGACAACAATAAAAACCAAACTCAGCCGCTTATTCTTTCCTTTGTATATTTATTGAGTTTTCCCAACTCCTAGGTCCGCCTCCTTGAATTTTAGCCCTTTGGTTTAATTCTGCCCTGGCTTGAAACAGGACATGAGAATGCTGGGGGAAGGGAGGCTTGCAGACTACTAAGGTCCCTGGCTGAGACTCGACAGTAGGGCCAGGGAGGCATAGAGCGCACAGGTGGGGCCCTGAGATGTTGGTTCCCAGTGCACCTGGGGGGTGTCCACCTGCAGCGTTAGGCCACATTCTTCTAGCAAGATCCAGATGGGAGCCTCCTCATGCCAGCTGTTCCCAAGGAGTCTGGGGGGTAGGGCCACAGAGTTCTGCTTCTGCCATGGGGAGCTCCATTCCAGGATATGCTCCACCTATCGGCAGGGGAAGGAAAGAGGTTGTAGATGGAGGAACTGCAGCCTGAGCCCCTGGGATGCAGGACTGGATCCTGTCAACCTTTCAGGATGTCCCCAGGGCCCCATGGCATCCCCCATGCCATGGCCTCTCACCAACTCCAGCTGTTTGGACAGCACCGTTGTCTCCAGAGCGTTAGCCAGCAGCTGTTGCTGGGTTTCACTCAGCACTGGGGAGAGATGGGGGCCGCTGAGAGGGCTCTGGAATGCCCAATATGGCACCCATCATCCCTTCCTGTCCCCCAGTTGACTGCTCACCAGTCAATGCTCCCATCAGGTAGAAGATTGTGGCAGCAAGTTCCAGAACCAGTTCTCCAGAGGAAAGCATCAGACTCTCGAGAATGCTACCTGCTGGGCCATCCAGAGGTTCTACCTGTCCACCACAGCACAGGGCCTGTTCCAGCTGAGGCACAGGTGAGGTGAGTGAGGCTGTGCAGGCTTGGGCAGGCCCTGCCCACCTCCAACCCTGTCACTCACTGAGGCCTCCAGGGCTTCCATGCTGGGCTGGTCATGTAAAATCCTCCCAATGTCCATTAGCAGCTGTTGTCTTAACTCCATTTCTAAGTCCCCCAGTTGTGTGCATCCGGCCTTCACCTCTGCACGCAGGCCTTGGAAGTCTTTTCTGACCACCTGTTCCACATGGATTCCATCTGGAGGGACAGAAGGCCGCACCATCCAATGCCTATGAGGTCGTGTGGAACATGGGTAGGAGGGTCATATCCAGGGAGCAGAGGCAGAACCCGTGGAGTCTCAGTGTGGACAAGTGGATACTGACCTTCAAGGAACTTGTGTTGCTCACCAATAGATCGTAGTGTGGCAAGCAGGCTAAAAGAATGCCGCCTCTGGTCATTCTCTGCAAGGCATGAGGATGGTAGAAGGGAGAAGACTGTTTGGTGTAGGGTCCCATTGACAAATGCCAGAAAGCTGAGATTTTCCCTGGGCCCTCCCAATTGTATCCTTTCCCTACTGTTGAATGCTCAAGGCAGATGAAAGGCTAAACAGGCCCAGCAACATTACCCATTGTGTATGTGAGTTGTGGGGAATTGGAGACTGTCCATCTCCATAGGAGACTGACCACCTCATAGCTAAGAGACATGTGGGGCCAGCGCGTCTGGGGCCTCACTTGATGGGGGCAGCTCAAAGGTCCTCTTCTTTTCATCAGGGAAGAGAAGGATGTCTGGAAGCAGGAAAAAAACAAACACATCACCAACTCCCTCATCCACAGGCCTGGCATACTTGACCACCCTGTCTGGGACATCATGCGGTCAGATGACACAGCATGCCCTGGCTGGCTGAAGCCTCCCAGATTTCCTGCTTTTCTGATACACAGTCTGGGTTCTAAAGACAGGCCTCAAAACTCACCCCATGTCGGGTCAATGAGCAACTTGGTGACCCGGAATGCAAGGACGCTGCCTGCAGGAATGGTCACCATCTTCTTCCGACTTAGCTGGCCCCCGCCTTCACCCTGAAGGATGGACATAGGCTCAGGGATGTAGAGTAAATCAATGACTGTGGCTGAGTGCTGGTGACAGATCACCACTGGTGGTGGCCACTGCAGGCTTTAGCTTTTGTAGCTCACTGGGCAAGTGAGGCTATAGGTTGCTTCTAGAAGGGTCTTAGAAGAGCCTAGACCAGCTTCTGCATGGGATCCTGCTCCCTGGTTCTTAGATTCCTGCCATTTCTATGTGCTCAAGTGAGGCCAGAGAAGGGCTAAGGCTAGCACACACCTTCAAGAAAGCTCCAGGCACAGCAAACTTGCCTAAGCCCTTTTTGCTGTTGGTCTGGGTGACCTGCACCTCCTCCTCTGTCTGCAGCACCTCTGTCACCACAAATACATCGTCTCCACGGCTCCGAAGCTGTTGCAGGATTCTGTGTTCAGGCTGCCGCAGGCACCTACAGAGAGATTGCTGGGGCTTGCCCACCATAGATAGCATCCTTCCTACCACCCTGATGACAGGTGTGATGGAAAGGCTGCAGAGTCCAGGAGTCTGTGGATACCAGACTTGGGCACTTTCCCAGGATGTTCCCAACAGTGTCTAGAAGGTTGCGGGAGTATGACAAAGTCAAACAGGGGGCAGGGGACCCATGTGCCTGTGGAGAGACTCTGTTCTTTCCAATTCATAAATCCAAGTTCACTTTTCTCCCATAGTAGCTCAGCCTGATTCCAACGGTTTGGGCCTTGCCTGGATATCATGATCCTCCGGGGACAGTCCTGGCAACTGAAGCTTACTGGCTCAAGTGACCTCCTTCCCAACATGCCTTTGTTTATATTGCTCCCATCCTGGGACTTTCCTTGCTCAGTGCCAAGAGATACGGCTTCAGAACAGAACCTTCCTGATGCCCAGTACCCAACAGACTGGGCAAGAATATGCTGCTCGAGGTCAGAGAGCCCCCATTACTTCAAGGGACTCACCTCTCATTCTGCAGGACCTCCCAGGTGTTCTGAGCCACACGCAGTATTCGCACGTTCATGGAGACATTGCAACTGTTAGACACTGCAGCTGCACCAGAAATCTCCCCGTGTCCCGTGTCTGTCAGTGTCACCTGGCCCTGTATGTTCCCATCAACGTTAACAGAGATCCCGAAGCAGTCACAGCATTCTGGTTCTGAAGGAAGACCGGCTACAAGGTTAGATCACACTAGCCTCTGTCTTGCCTCCTCTGCAGCAGTTGGTCCTCTCAGCCTGTGACGGTGGCAGTAGCAATGCGGGTCTTCCCCCTGTTGCTGTGGGGACCAAGGCCAAGCACACAACCCCGACCTGAGGCGGTGGTTGTTGGAAGTCCACTGCAGTTTGCTGCCAAATCATGGACGGTGGCAGGGGAAGTGGCAACAAAACCACTGGTGGGTTGGCTGGCTTCTTCAGGGCAGGAATGGGTGACTAGCGTGCTGATTTGGCCGGTGTTCTGCTAACTGGTATGAACCCCTTCTCTCTGTACTTAAATGTGGATCCAGGCTATCTTGTTCAGTATACTGATGAGTTCATTATGCCAACTGGCACTAACAAAACCCAAGGCAGACTTGAGCTAGCTTTCTTTAACATTGGAGGATGTTGCATGACAGGGGCTGCATTTGGGGCAATGAACGGTCTTCAGCTAGGATTGAAGGAAACCCAGAGCATGTCCTGGTCCAGCCAAGAAATGTACAACTTTTGAATATGGTGACTCGTCAAGGGGCACTTTGGGCTAATACTCTAGGTGCCCTGGCTTTGCTCTGTGGTGCATTTGGTGTTATCATTGAGAAAACACCGGGTGCACAAGATGACCTCAACACAATAGCAGCCGGAACCATGACAGGAATGTTGTATACATGTACAGGAGGTCTTCCAGGAATGGCACCAAGTGGCCTTGCAGGACAGACCAATCTCTATGTGCTGTAGCACAACTGGGAGCACATGAAAGGCTCCCTGCTCCCACAATCACTCTGAAGACCTTGGTCACCTCAGGATGGGGGACATTTCACAGTCATCCAGACAGACTAATAAGTCAGTCTGGAGTAGCGTTCTCTCTTGTACTACAATTACTTGAAACAACTGGAGACTCTGCTTTGCTCTGACAAAGACCATGGATGGTTAGCCTGGACTGCACTGTGTGCCCTTAGTGAGTGGAAGCCAAACCCTTTGGTGGCTCACTGAGTTTGTGTTCTCTTCTCCTTTGGAGATGGTCTTACACCTGTTTCTCTCCTGCCCCCAAACTGGAAAGTCACATACTCTCCAAATACAGGCCGTACTTATTCTGAGTGCTTTTATCACCATGTTTGTCAGTTAAAAATCTAAAGCGAATGTTGCCCTGTATTCGAAATAAAGGATGAAAATAGAACCAAAGTCAAAATTTTAGCATAAAACCAAGTATCTCTATGTAATCACACACAAAATAAATAAATAAATAAAAAGAACTCTGTCCTCTGGACACAGGGCCAGAAGAGCAGAACTGTAGATCCCAGTAAGAGGGCAGGCTGGGCTTAGCCCACTCCCTTCTAAGGCTGAGGATGGTGAAGAAGGGAGCAGGGAGAGAGATACCTGGTTCTGGAGCACTGGGTTCCAGGATGTCCTTGATTGACAGGTTGACACATCTATAACGGGGTTTCCAGAACCACGAGCTTGAGAGTTTCTTGGTCAAGAGGCAGTAGGGCCTGAAGCTGGTAGAGTTGCCAAGGCTGTCCACTGGGATGAGCTCTCCTCTGTGGTACATCTCTTTGAGCACGCTCCTAACCACTTCCACAAAGACCGATGGCATGATCCTGAGGGCAGAGAGATGGGTCCATACTTAGCTGCCTCTAGCACTTGGCAATGCCATCCCTTCAAAGTGGCCTTGCCTTACTGGTCCTTGGTCGTTCTGGCTCACCACTATACCAACACAGACACAGCGTTCAGTTTGTGGCCCACTTGTCTGTCTCTCCCTGGAGCCAGGAGCAAGGGAGAGAAGAGGAGGCAGCCTACAGCAGGCCCTACAGTATCCACACTATCAATTCCTGTGTGTAGCCCTCAGCTACCTGTTAAGGTCTAGGGCACCTTGTTGCCCTCCTTGACTGAGGACCAAGGCTGGCGAGAGAACACAAGCCTCCACTTCTGGAATACTTGGGGCACAGGAGCCCACAGCAAAGTCAGTGTTCCAGACCTCAGTGGTTTCCTCTCTTTTATGCACAACTTCATGAGCCAACTGTCCTGGAGGAACCTTCCTGGTCAGAGGTCAAAACAGGCCCGGACAGACAGACAACCTGTGCAGTGTGGAGGGTCAGTCCTACCCTAGAAAACTGGGTTCCCGGGGCCTGCTGATGGTGGAGAGTGAGCCAAGAAGGCACTTGAGGGGGCAGGGACGGTCTTGTTGGCCAGGGGATCAGCATGAGTCCCAGAAGCCTGGAGAGTTTTTGCCAGCTTCAAGCTCAAACCATGCTGGTCCCACTCTAAGGGCTAGTGGGTGGCTTTCATAGAGGCTAGGCCCTGGAGGGGAGGGTGCGCTCAGGCTGCCTGGTATTGTGGGGCTTCTGGGAAGGGCTTCATCCCCGACCCAACAAACAGACTTCGAGGCAGTAGAGCCGAAAAAGCAGAGAAGGGGCAGCCGAACTCTAGGAGGCTGAGTAGCAGGGTGGCTCACCTCTGATCTTCAGATCTTTACCTCCACTGAAGTGTCTGGTCCCACCAAGGGCAGCGAGGACGCGCTGGGGATCAGGGAGGAGTCTCGGGCCGGCTCAGCTTGGGAACCCAGGCGAACTCCAGCTAAGAGGCGCCCAGAGGCAAAAGTGAAACTGTGAAGCCACAGCCCCAACTCAGCAGGAACTCTCCCTCCCTGAACTGCGGAACAGCAGTCTGGCCCAGCCTCCTCCTCAGCCCGGGAGCCCACCCGGGGTGCGGGAAACGCCTTCATTCTCAGTAACTGGGAGCTTTGGTTTCATCTGGTCCTGGCACCTAAAACCGCGCAACACTTTTTCTTTGTTAAACATCTGTGTCTTCGTAAAAGATCCGAACAAATCTGTAGAGGAACGCAACAGCACAGATCGCCCGGGTGGCACTTCATTAGTTATCAGGGAAATGCAAATAAAGCCTAGATAGCAGCGAAGCCACTGGGTTGGCTTTCGTCCTAAGTAACTAGTATTGAGAATGTAGTAAAACTAAGCTGGGGCTCTGGCAGGCAGAGGATGCAAAGGGCAGCGGGGCTGCTTTAAAATACATTGGCAGGTTTTTTAAACAGGTGTATGCTTAGTTACAGGTGACCTAGCGATTAGACTTTTAGGTGCACATCAAAACTAAGACGTTAGTGAAGAGGGCTGCAGTCTTTGCCTGTGGTTGTCAGTAGCTGAAGCATTTGCCTGAAGAGCAAACAAGAGGTTGAACAGATATGTATACACCAATGTTCATGGGAGCTTTTCAAATCTTTGCTTTAGATTTAAAATTTTTATTTTATGTGTGTGTTTTGTCTGACTGGATGCACGTGCACCGTATGTGGGTGCTGGGAACTGAGCCCCAGTCTCCTACAAGAGCAGCAAGTGTTCTTAACCACTGAATCGTCTCTCCAGTCCCCAGGGCAGCGTTTTAAAGGGTCAAACAGATAACCCTTAAATAATCTAACTGTCCAGCAACTCACACAGAGATAAGAAAAGTAGTAATTCTGTAGAGTGTCTTCTCCAGTTGGGCCCTGCACACACTCAGCAAGGAAGTGCTTTCTGGCTAAACTCCATCACCCCCACCTTCCCACATTGGATGCCAGTATAACTGGGAGGAGTGAATACCTTTCAAATGAAACCAGACCAAAACCAAGCCAAACAAACACACAAAACCCCACATATTATTGTACAAGTTATTTTATATGAAACCCACACAATGAGCAAACCTGTTAGTGACTGTTAGGTCTAAGGGATGGGGGAAAGGAGAGTAACTCCTAATGGTTTTGGAGGTTTTATCAGGCAGGGGCAGAGATGTGAGCAGAGCAATAATAACATGTTTTTTGGGGTTTTTTTTTTTTTTTGGTTTTTTGTTTTGTTTTGTCTTTTGTTTTGATTTTTGTTTTTTGGGTTTTTTTTTGTTTTTTGGGTTTTTTTTGTTTTTTTGAGACAGGGTCTCATTATATAGCTCCCACTGGCCTGACTCACTCTATAGACCAGACTGGCTCTGAACTCACTGAGATCCACCTGCCTCTCATTCAGTGATGACTGATGTGGGAAGACCCAGCCCTCTGTGGGTGGTATCATCCCTAGGCATCCATAGGTGTGCTTGGACTGTATAAGAAAGCTGTGGGAATATGGGCCAGGGAGTGAGCCAGGGAACAATCCAGCAAGCAGCGTTCCTCCATGGTATTTGCTACAGGTTCCTGTCTGAGTTCTTGTGCTGACTTCCCACAAGATGAACTGTCAAATAGCAGCCAAAGAAAGCCTTTCCTGCCCATCAAAATAAGCAAAATTCTTCAAAGACCTCAAAAGAACTGTCCTAAACTTCATATGGAAAAGCAAAAAACTCAGGCTAGCCAAAACAATCCTGTGCAATCACAATTCCTGACTTCAAAATCTACTACAGAGCTACAGTACTGAAAACAGCCTGGTACTGGCATATGAGGACCAATGGAACCGAAAGAAGACCCGGATATAAATCCACACATTTTCGAACACCTGATCTCTGAAAAAGAAGCAAAAAATATCAAATAGAAAAAAACAATATTTAACAAGTGGTGCTGGTATAACTGGATATCAACATGTAGAAAAATGAAAATAGACCCATATCTATCACCATGCACAAAACTCAAGTCCCAATGGATCAAAGAAGCCAGCCTTATAGAAAAGAAAGTGGGAAGTATACTTGAACGCATTGGCACAGGGAACCACTTGCTAAATATAACCTCAGTAGCACAGACACTGAGAGAAACAATTAATATATGAGACTTCCTGAAACTGAAAAGCTTCTGTAAAGCAAAGGACACGGTCCACAAAGCCAAAACGACAGCCTACAGAAGGGTAAAAGATCTTCACTAACCCCACAGCAGACAGAGAACTGATCTCCAAAATATACAAAGAACTCAAGAAATTGGACAGCAAAAGATCACATAATATAAAAAAATGGAGTATAGAGCTAACCAGAGAACTCTCAACAGAGGAATCTAAAATGGCTGAAAGACACTTAAGGAAATGTTCAACATCCTTAGTCATCAGAGAAATGCAAATCAAAACAACTCTGAGATTCCATCTTACACCTGTAAGAATGGTCAAAATCAAAAACACTGATGACAACTTATGCTGGGGAGGTTGTGGGGAAAAGGGAACACTTCTGCACTGCTAGTGGGAATGCAAGCTGGTTTAGCCCCTTTGGATGTCAGTGTTGCGATTTCTCAGAAAATTAGAAAACAACCTTCCTCAAGACCCAATAATAACACTTTTGGGTATATATCCAAAGGATGCCCAATCGTGCCACAAGGACATGTGCTCAACTATGTTCATAGTAGCATTGTTTGTCATAGCCAGAATTTGAAAACAACCTAAATGCCCCTCGATCAAGGGATAAGAAAAATGTGATGCATTTACACAATGGAGTACTACACAGCAGAAAAAAATAATGACAGCTTGAATTTTGTAGGAAAATGGATGGAGCTAGAAAACATTATTTTGAGTGAGGTAACCCAGACACAGAAAGACAATTATCACATGTACTCACTCAAAGGTGGTTTTTACACATAAAGCAAAGAAAGCCAGCCTGCAAACCACAATCCCAGAGAACTTAGGCAACAATGCGGACAGTTGAGAGACTTACATAGATCTAATCTACAAGGGAAGTAGAAAGTATAAAAAGTCAAGATCTCCTGAGTAAATTGGGAGCATGGGGACCTTGGGGGAGGGTTGAAGGGGGAGGGGAGACACAGGAAGGGGAGCAGAGAAAAGAGTAGAGCTCAATATATATCAATAAAAAAAGAATCCCTTTCTTTCCCCTGGTTAGAGTGCTTTATTCAGCAACAGGAAGCAAACTCAAGCAGTCTGTGTATGTTGTATGTATATGCGTTTATATCTCTGTGTGTTATATGAGCGTGTACATGTTCACTTGCTCGTGTGGTTTATGTGTTAGTTTATGTGTTCATGCTTCCATATAAGCATGTGCACACGTGTACATCTGTAAGTATAGATGCATTTGTGTTTATGGGTACACAGTTGCATAGTGCATGTGTTTGAGTGGGACTTGTGTCAGGCCAGGGCTGCCCACTGCAGGAAGGGACTTCATCTGACCTGCCAGGTCTTCAGTCTCCCCCTGGTCCTCTTCCAAGCAACCCCAGCCCTCATGAGCCCTGCCCAGCCTTGCTCTCTATTTCCATCTACCCCAGGGACAGTGGGAAGTGGTCTCTGTTTGTGCTCTTTGAGACAGGGTCTTTTTGTGTAGTCCTGGCTGTCCTAGAACTCACTATGTAGATCAGGTTGGCCTCAAACTAGATCCTCCTGCCTCTATTGCCTGAGTACTGGGATTAAATAAGTGAGCTACCACACCCAGCTGGAAGTGATTTTTTGAGTGCAAAGCAGTCTTTATCTTGGGGTTTTCAGCAGGATGTGATGAACTCTGCTTTCCTCCCCCTCCCCCCCGAAACATGATTTGTCTGTGTAGCTGTGGAGCCTGTCCTAGAGAATGCTCTGTACACCAGGCTGGCCTCATACACAGAGAGACCTGACTGCCTCTGCCTTCTGAGTACTGGGATTAAAGGCGTGTGCCACCACCACCTGGCCGGATTATTATGAAGAAGAAAGGAACCAGTAGGAGGGTGCAGAATGGAAGTGGAGCTGGAGAACAACAGGAAACAATGTGTAATGATACACACGCATGAAGATGCCATGATGAAACCCATGACCCTGTGTGCTAGCCTGAGAAATTACAAAGTTTTCAAAGGGAACAGTGGTCTAGAGAGGGTTGAACTTCTTTACCGTATGTTCAGGCTAATGGGAGAGGCTTTTCTGCAACATGGACCTCAGATATTTGAGGTTACTCTGTTTCTCTATAATTAATATTTATTTTGCTCTTGGTTCTCTTGATGGTTGTGGTGGTTTGAATAGACTGGTCCCATAGGCTCATATATTTAAAGCTTAGTTGACAGGCAGTGACACTGTTTGAAAGGATTAAAAGGATTAGGAGGTGTGGCCTTGCTGGGGTAGGTTTGGCTTCATTAGAGGAGGTGTGTCAGTGGGGGGTGGGCTTTGAGGTTTCAAAAGCCCAAGCCAGGCTCAGTGTCCTTCTACCCTCTCTCTGCCTGTGGACCAAGATAGAGCTCTCAGCTACTTCTCCAGCAGCATGCCTGCCTATCTGCGGCCATACTCCGTGCCATGATAATGGACTTCTCAGCAAGCTAAGGCTGTGTAGATACTGTGGCCTCCACCAAGTACAACACACTTCTCCAGGCTGTACATGCTCCCATAACACCTTGGCAACATCACTTAGGAACATCTCTCCCTAGAGAGAGCATTGATTGGCTATGGAACCTTGTGAGGAATGGACTCCTGCGTGCCACGAGATCTGCTGAATTCCCAGGATCTGCCTGTCTGTAGGTCACATTTGTATGCCTGTGGCACTGTTGCAAAGCATGGCTCTACTACTTTACCCATGTGCTGCTGTGGATGGTCTTTCTGTACACTGTGAATGTGTGTCTTTCTCATTGGTTGATAAATAAAAGCTGCTTTGGCTATAGCAAGGCTGGATAGAGCCAGGCAGGAAATGCAAGGAGAGATACAGGAGAAGAAGGGAGGAATCTGAGAAGCAGACACCAACCGTTGAAGACATGTAGAAAATGAGGTAATGTGAGTACAGGCTCCAAAAACTACAGAGAAACCCTGCCTTAAACAAACAAGAAAGAAAGAAAGAAAGAAAGAAAGAAAGAAAGAAAGAAAGAAAGAAAGAAAGAAAGAAAGAAAGAAAGAAAAACTTTGTGAGTCTCACTCTGAGATTCATGGAGGCAGGATTGCCATTTTGGTCTGAGGTGGAGGATGAGGCCTGAGCCAGAGACCTCTGTGGGACCAAGCACAAGTCAGGGACCACAAAAGCAAGCATAAGCATCAGAATACAAGGGATGGAAGAGAGAATCTCAAGTGCTAAAGATACAATAGAGGAAATAGACTCATTGGTCAAAGAAAGCATTAAATCTAACAAAAGCTTGACACAAAAAAATCCAGGAAATCTGGGACACCATGAAAAGATGAAACCTAAGAATAATAGGGATAGAAGGAGAAGAAGTCCAACTTAAAGGCACAGAAAATATATTCAACAAAATCATAGCAGAAAACTTTCCCAATGTAAAGAAAGATATGCACATGAAGATATAAGAAGCTCACAGAACACCTAATAGACTGGATCAAATAAAAAGTCCCCTTGCCACATAATAATCAAAACACTAAGCATACTGGATAAAAAATATTAAGAGCTGCAAAAGAAAAAAAGACAAGTAACATATAAAGGCAGACCTATCAGAATTACACCTGACTTCTCAATGGAAACAATGAAAGTCAGAAGGTCCTGGTCAAGCGTTATGCAGACATTAAGAGACCACAGATGCCAGCCCAGACTACTATACCCAGCAAAACTTTCAATCACCATAGACGAACAAAACAAGATATTCCATGAAAGAACCAGATTTAGCCAATACCTAACCACAAACCCAACCCAACATAAAGTACTAGAAGTAAAAACTCCAACCCAAGGAAGTTGGCTACATCCACAAAAACACAGACAACAGATGATCTCACAGCAGAAAATCCCCTAAATGGGAAAAACACACACAATAACATCACCAACAACGAAAACTAAAATAACAGGAGCTAGCAATCACTGGTCATTAATATCCCATAATATAAACGATCTCAACTCACCTATAAAAAGACACAGGCTAACAGATTGGATATGAAAACAGAATCCATCCTTCTACTGCATGCAAGAAATACTCCTCAACCTCAAAGACAGATACCGCTTCAGAGTAAAGGGTTGGGAAATATTTTCCAGTCAAATGGACCTAAGAAACAAGTGGGTGTATTCGGGGTCCCTCTGTAGACCCTGCCAAAGTATTGAACCAATGGCCTGAGACTGGCCCTGGCTGATCCTGGAGACAATCAGATACAGCAGGGAGTCGAGTCAAGCAGGAACTCATTTATTCTCTTATAACATGCAACTTTTAACGCAAACCCCCACGAATCCCAGAAGAAGAGGAAGAGAAATTAACCAATCACGTCAGAAGTCACCTCTCCGGCTGGAGAGATGGCTCAGAGGTTAAGAGCATTGCCTGCTCTTCCAAAGGTCCTGAGTTCAATTCCCGGCAACCACATGGTGGCTCACAACCATCTGTAATGAGGTCTGGTGCCCTCTTCTGGCCTGCAGGCATACACACAGACAGAATATTGTATACATAATAAATAAATATTAAAAAAAAAAGAAGTCACCTCTCCATGAGTCTCGGTTCTTTTAGCCCCTAAGGGGGATCACAAGGGCATCAAGGACTTTATGTCATCTTACCCCATCAATAACTCGAATCATCTTCTTGTGGCTAAGTCAGAGCTCCTCCCCTCTTTCTCCCCTTCAGTTCCATCTTGGCTGGGAGCAGTCTTCAGGGGCTTTGCCATGTCACCTCTTTTGAATTTTGCGCCTTTTTCTAACGTAGCTCTTATGCCTTTGGCGCGCCAACTGCGCCTTTTTCTAACGGTCACTTCTTTGGCGCGAACTTGGCCACTCCAGCCTCTGCTATGCTCATGCTGGATTCAGCCCACAGCTGTAGCTATCCTGATATCTAACAAAATAGACTTCAAACGAAAATCAATCAAAAAGACAAAGAAGGACATTTCATATTAGTCACAGGAAAAATCCATCAAGAGGAAATCTCAATACTGAACATCTATCTATGCCCCAAATACAAGGGCACCCTCAAATGCAGAAGAAACATTTCTAAAGCTTAAATCACATTAAACCCCACACACTAGTAGTGGGAGACTTCAACACTCCACTCTCACCACTGGACAGGTCTGTCAGACAGAAAATTAATAGAGAAATAAGGGAACTAACAGATGTTATGACTCAAATGGACTTCACAGACATCTATAGAACATTCCATCCAAACAGAATAGAATATACCTTCTTCTCAGCACCTTAAGAAACCTTCTCAAAAACTGACCACATACTCGGTAACAAAGCAAACCTCAACAGACACACACACAAAAAAAAATGGGAATAATCCCATTTATCTTTTTTTTATTTTCTTGATATTTATTAAGCTCTACATTTTTCTCTGCTCTCCTCCCTGCCTCTCCCCTCCTCCCTTCAATCCTTCCCCAAGGTCCCCATGCTCCCAATTTACTCAGGAGATCGTGCCTTTTTCTACTTTCTGCTTTCCATGTAGAATAGTTCTATGTAAGTTTCTCTTAGTATCCACATTGTTGTCTAAGTTCTCTGGGATTGTGGTTTGTAGGCTGGCTTTCTTTGCTTTATGTGTAAAAACCACCTATGAGTGAGGACATGTGATAATTGTCTTTCTGGGTCTGGGTTATCTCACTCAAAATAAGAAGCTCCATCCATTTTCCTACAAAATTCAAGCTGTCATTATTTTTTTCTGCTGTGTAGTACTCCATTGTGTAAATGTACCACATTTTTCTTATCCATTCTTCGATTGAGGGGCATTTAGGTTGTTTCCAGATATTGGCTATGACAAACAAAGCTGCTATGAACATTCTTGAGCACATGTCCTTGTGGTACAATTGAGCATCCTTTGGATATATACCCAAAAGTGGTGTTACTGGGTCTTGAGGAAGGTTGTTTCCTACTTTTCTAAGAAATCGCCACACTGACCTCCAAAGGGGCTGTACCAGCTTGCATTCCCACCAGCAATGCAGGAGTGTTCCTTTTCCCCACAACCTCTCCAGCATAAGTTGTCATCAGTGTTTTTGATTTTGACCATTCTTACAGGTGTTAGATGGAATCTCAGAGTTGTTTTGATTTGCATTTCTCTAATGACTAAGGATGTTGAACATTTCCATAAGTGTCTTTCAGCCATTTTAGATTCCTCTGTTGAGAGTTCTCTGTTTAGGTCTGTACTCCAATTTTATTTATTGAATAATGTGATCTTTTGGTGTCCAATTTCTTAAGTTTTTTGTATATTTTGGAGATCAGCCCTCTGTCTGTAGTGGGGTTAGTGAAGATCTATTCCCATTCTGTAGGCTGTTGTTTTGCCTTGTTGACTGTGTCCTTTGCTTTACAGAAGCTTTTTAGTTTCAGGAGGTCCCATTTATTAATTGTTTCTCTCAGTGTCTGTGTTGCTGGTAACCCCATGTATCTTCTCAGATCACCATGGCTTATAATTAGAATTCAACAGCAACACTAACTCCAGGAAGTCCACAAAAACATAGAAATTAAACAAGGCTCACCTGAATCATCAATGGGTCAAGGAAGAAATAAAGGGAGAAATTAAAGACTTCCTAAAATGCAGTGAAAATGACCACACAACATACCCAAATTTATGGGACACAATGAGAGCAGTGTTAAGAGGAAAGTTCGTAGCACTAAATGCCCATATAAAGAATCTGGAAAAATCCCACACTAGTAAGCTAACAGAACATTTGAAAACTCTAGAACAAAAAGAAGTAACACTCAGGAGGACTAGATGTCAGGGAATAATCAAATTAGGAGCTGAAATCAACAAAATAGAAACAAAGAAGACAATACAAAGAATCAATGAGACAAAGAGTTGGTTCCTCAAGAAAATCAACAAAATAGATAAATTTTAATCCAAGCTAACCAAAAGTCAGAGAGAGAATTTCAACTTAACAAAATCAGAAAAAGAAAATGGGGACATAACAACAGACATTGAGAAAATCCAGAGGATCATTGGGTCATATTTTGAAAACCTCTATTCCAAAAAATTGGAAAACTTAAAGGAAATGGACAATATTTTGGATAAATATCACTTACCAAAACCAAATCAAGACCAGATAAACAAATTAAATAGACCTATAACTTCTGAAGAAATAGAAATCAGTCATCAAAAGTCTCCCAACCAAAAAAGGCCAGGACCAGATGGTTTCAGTGCAGAATTCTACAAGATTTTAAAAGAACTAATAGCAATACTCCTCAAATTTTTCCACACAATAGAAACAGAAGGAACATTGCCAAACTATTTTTATGAGGCTATAATTACCTTGATACCAAAACCACATAAAGACATTACTAAGAAAGAGAATTACACACCAATCTCACTCATAAACTTTGATGCAAAAGTACTCAATAAAATGCTGACAAACCAAATCCAAGAACACATCAGAAAAATCATCCACCATGATCAAGTAGGTTTCATCCCAGAGTTGCAGGGATGGTTCAACATACGAAAATCGGTCAAAGTAATCCACCATATAAACAAACAAACAAAAAAAACCCACATTATCATCTCATTAGATGCCGAAAAGCCTTCAGGAAAATAAAACATCCTTGGTGTTAAAGATCTTGCAGAGAGCAGGAATACAAGGAACACACCTAAACATAATTAAGGCAACACACAGAAAGCCAATAACCAACATCAAACTAAATGGAGAGAAAGTCAAAGCAATCCCTGAAATCAGGAACAAGAAAAGGTTGTTCACTCTATTCATATTTATTCAATATAGTTCTTGAGGTCATAGCTAAAGCAATAAGACAACAAAAGGAGATCAAGATGATACAAATCGGAAAAGAAGAAGTCAAACTCTTACTATTTGCTGATGATATGATAGTTTATATAAGCAACTCCAAAAATTCTACCAAGGAACTTCTACCATTCATAAATATCTTCAGTATTGTAGCAGGATACAAGATTAACTCAAAAAAATCAGTAGCCCTCCTGTACATACATGATAAATGGGCTGAGAAAGAAACCAGAGAAACATCATCCTTTACAATAGCCACAAATGATACAAAATATCTCGGAGTAACTTCAACCAAACAAGTGGAAGACCTGTATGACAAGAACTTTAAATATTTGAAGAAAGAAATTGAAGAAGATTCCAGAACGTGGAAATATCTCCCATGCTCTTAGGTAGGCAGAATTAACATAGTAAAAATGGCAATCTTACCAAAAGAAATCTACAGATTCAATGCAATGCCCATCAAAATCCCAACAAAATTCTTCACAGACCTCAAAAGAACAATACTCAACTTCATATATGTAGTGAGCCGGACAGGATCGCCATTACAAGATGGCGCCGACATCCTGTCTTGTTGGTTATAAACAACTCCATATTTGGCTATTCCTTTGAGAGCTGCGCGTCCCCACTTCCCGCATGCGCGGTGGATGTAGATTCTTCAGCCTATCCCAATGTGGTCTGGTGTCAGCTGTTGGTGGCAGCCAATCACAGGGCGACCCGTGTGCCAGTTCCCTATTTAAGCAGCTGCCTAAGTGAGCCCCTTCCCTTCGCTTCCTGCTGCCTCTCCCCTTCGCTCCCTGTCCCTCGTTTTCCCGCCCTCTCGTTCCCTGCTCCCCATCAATCAAGGGCACTCCAGTAAAGCGTGATCTGAGTAGAATCCTGATGTGGTGGTCGTTCTCCGTCACCGGTCTAGAAGTCCACCACACATATAGAAAAATAAAAAAACTCAGAATAGCCAAAAAATCAATAAATTGTACAATAAAGCAGTTTCTGGGGGCAACACAATCCCTGACTTCAAACTCTACTACTACAGAGCTACAGTACAAAAAGAGCCTGGTATTGCATAAAAACAGACAGAAGGACCAATGAAACTTAATTGAAGACCTGGATATCAATCCACATGTTAATGAACTCTTGATTTTTGACAAATTTTTTTTTTTTTGGTTTTTTCGAGACAGGGTTTCTCTGTGGCTTTGGAGCCTGTCCTGGAACTAGCTCTGTAGACCAGGCTGGTCTCGAACTCACAGAGATCCGCCTGCCTCTGCCTCCCGAGTGCTGGGATTAAAGGCGTGCGCCACCATCGCCTGGCTGATTTTTGACAAAAAATTTAAAAATCTACCAAATGGAAAAAGAAAGCATATTCAACAAATGGTGCTGCCATAGCTGGATATCAACATGTAGAAGAATGAAAATAGATCCATATCTATCACCATGTAAAAAATCAAGTCGAAATGTATCAAAGACCTCAACATGAAGCCAACCATACTGAACCTCATAGAAGAGAAAGTGGAAAAGAAAGTACACTTGAATGCATTGGCACAGGAGACTACTTCCTAAATATAACCCCAGTAGCACAAACACCAAGAGAAACAATTAATAAATGGGACCTCCTGAAATTGAGAAGCCTCTGTAACGCAAAGGACATGGTCAACAAGACAAAATGGCAACCTACATAATGGGAAAAGATCTTCACCAACCCCACATCAAATAGAAGGCTGATCTCCAAAATATACAAAGAACTCAAGTAATCAGTCATCAAAGGAACAAATAATCCAATTTTAAAAAACGGGATACCCACTCGGGAGGCAGAGGCAGGCGGATCTCTGTGAGTTCGAGACCAGCCTGGTCTACAAGAGCTAGTTCCAGGACAGGCTCCAAAACCACAGAGAAACCCTGTCTCGAAAAACCAAAAAAAAAAAAAAAAACGGGATACTGACCTAAACAGAGAACTCTCAGAAGAGAAATCTAATAAGACTGAAAGACACTTAAGAAAATGCTCAACATCCTTAGCCATCAGAGAAATGCAAATTAAAACAACTCTGAGATTTCATC
Source organism: Microtus pennsylvanicus (assembly GCF_037038515.1). Classification (NCBI taxonomy): domain Eukaryota; kingdom Metazoa; phylum Chordata; class Mammalia; order Rodentia; family Cricetidae; genus Microtus; species Microtus pennsylvanicus. Next base: position 4,260,588 of record NC_134580.1, read on the forward strand.
TTACACCTGTAAGAATTGCTAAGTACTAAAACACTGATGACAATATATGTTGGAGATAACACCTGATCTAATAATTTATTTAAACAAAACCTTAGATGGTGATAAAGAATTGAATAATCCCAGAGAATTAACAAAATATGGTTTATGACTCCAGGTACTCTTTACACTTATATTTACACACACACACACACACACACACACATTCACAGTGTACAGAAAGACCATCCACAGCAGCACATGGGTAAAGTAGTAGAGCCATGCTTTGCAACAGTGCCACAGGCATACAAATGTGACCTACAGACAGGCAGATCCTGGGAATTCAGCAGATCTCGTGGCACGCAGGAGTCCATTCCTCACAAGGTTCCATAGCCAATCAATGCTCTCTCTAGGGAGAGATGTTCCTAAGTGATGTTGCCAAGGTGTTATGGGAGCATGTACAGCCTGGAGAAGTGTGTTGTACTTGGTGGAGGCCACAGTATCTACACAGCCTTAGCTTGCTGAGAAGTCCATTATCATGGCACGGAGTATGGCCGCAGATAGGCAGGCATGCTGCTGGAGAAGTAGCTGAGAGCTCTATCTTGGTCCACAGGCAGAGAGAGGGTAGAAGGACACTGAGCCTGGCTTGGGCTTTTGAAACCTCAAAGCCCACCCCCCACTGACACACTTCCTCTAATGAAGCCAAACCTACCCCAGCAAGGCCACACCTCCTAATCCTTTTAATCCTTTCAAACAGTGTCACTGCCTGTCAACTAAGCTTTAAATATATGAGCCTATGGGACCAGTCTATTCAAACCACCACAACCATCAAGAGAACCAAGAGCAAAATAAATATTAATTATAGAGAAACAGAGTAACCTCAAATATCTGAGGTCCATGTTGCAGAAAAGCCTCTCCCATTAGCCTGAACATATGGTAAAGAAGTTCAACCCTCTCAACCACTGTTCTCCTTTGAAAACTTTGTAATTTCTCAGGTTAGCACACAGGGTCATGGGTTTCATCATGGCATCTTCATGCGTGTGTATCATTACACATTGTTTCCAGTTGTTCTCCAGCTCCACTTCCATTCTGCACCCTCCTACTGGTTCCTTTCTTCTTCATAATAATCCGGCCAGGCAGTGGTGGCACAATCCTTTAATCCCAGCACTCAGAAAGCAGAGGCAGGCGGATCTCTTTGAGTTCGAGATCAGACTGGTCTACAAGAGCTAGTTCCAGGACAGACTCCAAAGCTACAGAGAAACCCTGTCTCAAAAAAGCAAATAATAATAATAAATCCTCACTTCTGCTTTCGACTCTCCCAGTGGTTCTCAACCTTTGGGTCACGGGTCATCTAAGAAAACACAGATACTTACACTATGATTCATAACAGTTAGGAAGTAGCAACATGAGGAACTGCTTTGAAGGGTTGCAGCGTTAGGATGGTTGAGAACCACTGTCCTATCTTGTTTCATACCTCCTTCAGATCCCCTTCCTCCCTTCTCATGGTCTTCTTTCTAGCTGTCTTCTACTACCTGTACTCACATACTCACACACCACACACACACACTCATGGGACACATACTCACGCAACACTCATGCGGCACACACACAAATTCCACACAGGCTGGAGAGATGGCTCAGTGCTTAAGAGTACTTCCTTCTTTTAAGAGTATCCAGGTGATTCCCAGCACCCATGTTGTAACTTAGAACTATCTATAACTCCAGTTTCAGGGAACCTGACACCCTCCTCTGACCTCCACCGGCAGCATTCATGCATACACATACATGTAAATAGAACAGTCATATACTGGCTGGGCAGTGGTGGTGCACTCAGGAGGCAGAAGCCGGTGGATCTTTTTGAGTTCAAGGCCAGCCTGGTCTACAGAGTGAGTTCCAGGACAGCCAGACCTGCACAGGGAAACCCTGTCTCTAAGAAAACAAAAAAATGAAACAAACGAACAAAAATTTTTAAAGAACACACTCATAAATAGAAAATAAAAATAAAAAGCTTGTGACTCATGTCTTTAATCCTAGAATTTAGGAGGCAAACAGGCAGATCTCTGTGAGTTTGAGGCCAGCTTTGTATTGAGTTCCAAGTCAATGGGGGCTAATCATATGACTTGTCTCTAAACAGACATTATTCTGCATATGAGAGAAATATCTATTGGTCTTTTGAATCTGGCTTATTTGGCTTATCTCACTTAACATAACGCTTTCCAATTGCATCTTTCCAGCAAGTGCCATGAGTTCATTGTTCTGTATGGCTGAATAAAATTCCATTGTATATATTTGCCCCCCCATCTATTTATCTCTCCCTCTTTTAATTCACTCTTTCTTTCTTTTGTTGCTATTGCTTTGTTTGTTTTTTGCTTCTTGAAGTAGGGTTTCAGCTCTGGCTGTCCTGGAACTAGCTCTGTAAACCAGGCTGACCTTGAATACAGAGATCTGCTTGCCTCTGCCTCCCAAGAGCTGAGATGGTAGTCATACACCACCACCTCCCGCCCATATTTTCTTTATTCATCTGTTGATGGGCATCCAGGTAGAGTCCACTCCCTGGCCATTGAACAGTGCAGTGGTAAACATGTACGTGCAAGTATGTCTGTATGACCTATAGTATTTCAGTATTTACTGGAGTGGTTTAGTGGAATTGTACAGTAGTTTTGTTTCAGTTTTTTTTTAATGATTTAGGTTTATTTATTATGTGCATTGGTGTTTTGCCCACATGTGTGTCTGTGTGAGGCTGTCAGATCCCCTGGAACTGGAGTTACAGACAGTTGTGAGCTGGCGTGGATGCTGAGAACGGAACTGGGTCCTCTGGAAGAGCAGTCAGCAATCTGAAGCACTGAGCCGTCTCTCCGGGACATCATTTGCTTCTTGGATGTTTGTCATTCTGACTGGGAAAAGAAAGACTCTCAAAGAAGTTTTAATTTGTCTTTCTCTGCTACCTAAGAAAGCCAAACACTTTTTTGTTGTTGTTGTTTGGTTTTTGTTTTTCCAGACAGGGTTTCTCTGTGTAACACTTCTAGCTGTCCTGGAACTCCCTTTGTAGACCAGACTGGCCTCAAACTTACAGATCTGCCTGCTTCTGCCTCTTGAATGCATGTGCCACCACTGCCCAGCTTGTTGAACACTTTTTTAAGCACTTATTTGCCATTTGTATTATTTTATTTAAGAATTATTTGGTTAATTATATTTTATTTATGTGAATGCCATGTGTGCGCTTGCCAAAAGGGGGTGTTTGGATCTCCTGTAGTTAGAGACAATTGTGAGCCCCCTGATATGGGTGCTGGGAGCTGAATTCTAATCTTCTGGAAGAGCATGAAGAGCTCTTAACCTCTGAGCCATCTCTCCAGACCCAGTAGCTCATTTATTGACTGGATGATTTGATATTTTGTATCTTAAAATTTGCAGTTCTTTCTATGTGCTGGCTATTAATCTGCTGTTAGATGTGTAGTTGGCGGGTATGTTTCCCATTGTGTAGACTGTCTCTTCTCTCTCCTGATTGTTTCTTTTGCTGTCAAGTCTTGGAATTGTCTCCTGTGCTGTGGGAGAACTGTTCAGAACATCTTTGTCTGTGCCTGCATCTTGAAATGTCTTCATCTCAGGCTTTCAAAGGTTCAGGCCTTACAATGTGATCTTTGAGCCAATTTTAATTGTGGTTGTTTTTTTGATTTTTTTTTTTTTAGAATGAGAGTCATTTTCCTTCTTTTTCTTTGCTTGTTTTGTTTTTCAAGACAGTTTCTCTGTGTAGCCCTGGCTGTCCTGAAACTCACTCTGTAGACTGGGCTGGCTTTAAACTCACAGAGATTCACCTGCCTCTGCCTCCCGAGTGCTGGAATTAAAGATGTGCACCACCATGCAAGGCTTAATTTTCTTCTTTAACGTGGAGAAGTCCAGGTTGTTCAGAATCATTTCTTAAAGGGGCTGTCATTTTCCCCCAATATGTTTCTGAAAGTTGTATCAAAATTTAGGTGCCTGTAACTGTGTGTGTTTACTGCTGGGCCCTCCATTCTACTCCATCGGTCTATGAGTCTGTTTGTTTCAGAGACTCTGTAGGAAAATTTAGGATCCAGTCCTGCGATACCTCCAGTGCTGCTAAGAATTCCTCCAGCTATTTGGGCTCTCTTGTGCTTCCATATGAATTCTAGAATTACTGTATTTAGGAGAATGTCACAGCATATTGCTGGGGACTGTGTTGAATCTATAGCTTAGATTGCTTTTGGTATTGTAGGCATTTCCACCATGTTAATTCTGCCCACCAATGAGCATGGGAGATCTTTCCAGCTTCTTGTGTCTTCTTCACCAAGAAATTTTTTGGTTTTGGAGCTAAAGGAAATGGGATTTTTCACTGATTTTTGTTTGTTTGTTTTTATTTTGTATTTGAGATTGGATTTTTTTATTTTAAAATTACATAAGGGGGCTGGAAAGATGGCTGGGGGCTGAAGAGATGGCTTGGGGCCTAGAGAAATGGTTCAGAGGTTAAGAGCACTGGCTGTTCTTCCAGAGGTCCTGAGTTCAATTTCCAGTAACCGCATGGTGGCTCACAACCATCTGTAATGAGGTCTATTGTCCTCTTCTGGCCTGCAGGCATACATGCAGACAGATCCTATAAACATAATAAATAAATCATCTTTAAAAATTACATACGCTGGGTGGTGCTAGCACAAGCCTTTAATTCCAGCACTTGGGAGGCAGAGACAGGCGGATCTCTGCGAGTTCAAGGCCAGCCTAGTCTACAAAGCAAGTTCCAGGACAGCTAGGACAGTTACACTGAGAAACCCTATCTTGAAAAAAATATACACTATTTATTTATTTATTTATTTATTTATTTATTGTAACTGCATCCCAAAGATTCTGATAACTTGCACAATTTCTTCCCTGATTTGACCCACTGGCCACTTAAAGGTGCTATTCAGTCTCCATGTATTTGTGCAGTTTCTGTAGTTTTTCCTATTACTAATTGCTAATTAATTTCACTATACTCTGTACTATACAAGAGGCTATTTGATCCTTTTGTGTCTGGAAGTTTCCCTGGTGCACCGAGGCAAGTGTGTGCTCTGTTTCTGTTGGGTGGACTAGTCTGTCATTCTGGGAAACATTTGTGCAGTCCGTTTGCTCTGTGCTAGAGCTGAGGCAACACTGAGGCTTCCTTGATAATCAGTGTGCAAGGTTTCTTATCAGTTTGTGAGGTTTCTTTGATTATCAGTTTGGATGCCCTTTCTAGAGATTAGAGTGGGATGATGGAACCACCCACTATTAAGAAATATATCTGGCCCTATCTGACCTGATATGCCCACTAGTGTTTGTCCTATGGAACCCAACATTTGCTTCATTCATATTTACAATATCTTCTTGACGGCTGTTTCCCCTTACTAATATCCAGCAGCCTTTCATGTAATTTTTTTTGGAAGCTTCTGTTATGGGATTAGCCACACCAGCTTGTGCTCAGGTTCATTTGATGGTTTGCCTCCCCAATTTGACTATCATCCTTGGGCATCTTGAACAATATGTGTGCTTCTTAGAGAAAATACATGGCTGGAGCTAGTTTTTTAGTCCAGTTGGCTAGTCGCTTTCCTTACTGGTAATCTTTACCTGTGTACATTTATGGTTGCTTTTGAGACATGTGTGCCAACCCCTTTAATTTGATCCTTTGTGATCAAAATTATTGTTTTGTGATCGACTGATTGTTGTTCTTTTCTTCCCTATTGATATCAGGGTATTGCTGGCTTGCTGGACTGGATTGGTAGGGTCCTTTGTTCTACTGTGAAATGCATTCTCCCTTGTGCTCTTGTAATCGGGGCTTGCTCTCTTCCTTCTCAGTGTATAGTGCTCCCTTAAGTGTGGAGGTAGCTCTGCTTTTAACTCCAGATCCTCAAGATGGCTGCATTCAGAGTCAGTAGCACAACAAAAGATTTCATTCAGCTGCAGACCATCCGCCGGGGAAATCAGTTCTGTCACCAAACACTGCAAGCAGATTGGAGGCTCCCGAGCACGGTGGCCTTGTCCTAGTGGTTGGCCTGCCACGCTTTTATCTGCTTTATGTTTAGGAAGTAGTTTCTTAGTACCCTCCTCCCCCAGCCAGGACCCCAGCAGCTGAACCCGCGTTAGGTATCTTCCTCTGTGGGACATGCGTGTTCTCTGCCACCATGTCACTCCCTTTGTGGGTTTCCGAAGCTTTTTCTCTATTTCTGCCAATCTTTTTTTTCCTCCTTATTCTGACTCTTCTTCATCAGCTCTCAGAGGCAGTCCCCATTCTGCCATTGTCTTAATTAGGGTTTCTATTGATAAGATAAAACACCATGACCAAAGCAACTTGGGGAGGACAGGGTTTATTTCAGATCACACTTCCAGGTGACAGTCTTTAGTCAGGGCTGGCAGCAACTCAAACAGGGCAGGAGGCTGGAGGCAGGAGCTGATGCCGAGACCATGGAGGGGTGCTGCTTACTGACTCGCTCATCACAGCTTGCCTAGCCTGCTTTCTCATAGAACCCAGGACCACACGCCCAGGGATGGCCCCACCCACAATGGGCTGGGCCCTTCCCCATCAATTGCTAACTAAGAAAATGCCCTTCAGCTGGATCTGATGGAGGCATTTTCTCAATTGAAGTTCCCTCCTTTCAAATGACTCTAGCTTATGTCAAGTTGACATAAAACTAGGCAGAATAGCCTTCTTACCCAGAAGTCCTTGAAAAACTCCTGGAAGGCAAGCCCGGGTGAATAAATAGTACGGAAGCAACCCAGACCCTAGAAAGCCTTGTACAACTGCAAGGCTTCCGGCACCCTTAGGTCCTGGAGGGCAGAGCATAGGTAGATCTTGCCAACTACACCCAAAGCCCAGGTGGGAGACCCAGTGAGATCACCAGTGAAAGGATCCACAGGAGAGCATCTGAAACAGGAGATCGACTGGGCCTGCAATGAGGCCTCTGTGGAAAGGGAGGGCACCAAAACAAAGAATAGTGTTGTACACCTTTAACCCCAGCACTAGAAAAGGCAGCGGCAGGTGGATCTCTATGAGTTTGAGGCTAGCCTGGTCTACCTAGCAAGTTCCAGGCCAGCCAGGGCAACACAGAGAAACCTTATCTCAAAAACAACAAAACAAAACAAGAAAAGAAAGGGAGAGAGAGCATAGGTCAGACTCTAGCCCCTAGCTGCCAGAGTTGCAGTGGGAGGGTTTTCTGCAGGAGAAGTTGGTAGTCCTGGGGCTGGAACTATAGCATCCAAAGTGCCCTTTACCACTGAGTCAGCTCCCCGGCCCCTGCCATGAGTCTTGCTGCATACTGCCTTGCTCACCTTGAGCCAAGCTGGATCCTGTGCAGGGTCCAGCTCTTCCCACCACTTTCTAAGAAAGTTGGCCAACCCCTGCCAGCCACTCATGTTTATTTTGAACACTTTCCATGTAGATGCTAAGTAAAGAGGGTCCCAAAGGGACTCCAGGGTGGGGAAAGAGCTCCCCCCTCATTATCACCCTGTGCATATCCTGTGTTTGTGAGGAGGCCTTCCTGCAGCCTGAGGACATTCCAGGGTAGGCATTCTAAGAGGAGGAAGCTGCCTATGCCAAGCGCCTGGAGGGGTGAGGTCACAACTATGGCTGGCTCTTCCTGTCTATCCAGCTATGCCTTCCCACCCATTTGAGTCCTGTACAGGAGGATATTGGGTAATGACATACCCATTCACAGTCTGGTGGGTGCAGAGTGCCTGCTTCCCATGTTTCAACCCACGGGTGCAATCCTGGCTTGGGCTCTCCAGCACAAAGGGATGTTAGAAATACCTTCTAGAGAACACCATTGTCCAGGTGGGTAGGAAATGGATTGGTTATCCAAAGGAGTAGGGACAGCACGTATGGACAGGAGAGCAGGTCAATGCCTCTAGACAACATAACCTCAAGGACATAAGGGACATAAGCCAGGTCAGTTGTAAGGAATAGAGAGTGGAAGAAGAAACGGAGGTGACAGGCTAGAGCCATGACAGGCACGACGAGGCATACTGAACCCTAGGAAGGGGGCAGGACAGCCTACGGTGGCGTCAACTTCAGTGCCTCCATTAGACCCTTGCTTGGGAAGCGGATGCTGTCCAGGACAGGTACCAAGTCCAAATTAGAGCAGAGGGCACACTCTAGGGAGCTGACAGAACTGACCTGGCAGAGAATAAATAGATGAACCAAGACTACAGAGGGGACTTGAGATGGAACATGCCATCGGCGACACAGTTGTCACATGGTGGGCCCATAGAAAGTAGTTACAGCGCAGTGAGCACCAGTGTCCAGCACCAGGCCCAGGGTGACGCTTGAATAGACTTCTGCGGATCTGCTGGAGCAGGGATTGGTGACAACATGGATAGTGTGTGCCCATGCATCTGGAAACCAGGCCCGGTTCACCGAGGTTCAGGGCAGTTCCACTGGCTTGCACGGCTCCGGCGTAGGAATGGACTATCGTCATAGAGTGGATGGGGCCTTGCAGGGTATGAGTGCTGGCGGATGAAGCGTAAGAGGCTGGGGCGATGTGGTCGGACCTGCGCCCGAGCAAGCAACGCCACCTGCTGGGCAGACACGTGCGCTGCCGCAGAAACCGCAGACTCCGGGTCGCCCTGCAGCTGTCCTAGGTCTGTATAAACGGGCGTTTAGGATGCCTGCGAGAGGAGCCTGGGGCCGGCCCGCACCCATTTTATCTTGTCCGCTCCTCTCCAGCACCCTCCATCTCTCCAGCACTCTCCCCCATGGCACATCCGGTCCTCACCCTGGAACAGAGAGTCCAACAGGTCCTGACTGACTCCGCTGGGACTAGCGTGATAGACGAGGAAGCCTGTACCAAAGCAAACCAGTAAGGTCTGGCCCAACCCTAGAAGAGGCTGGCTCAGCTCTGGGAGCCCTAACAACGTGGGTAAGACCGCCTCACCTATGAGCACAGTGGCGGCCCGGCGCAAGGGGTCCTGTGGGCTCCGCAGGTAACCCTGGGTCTGACTCAGGAAGTGTTTGACATGGCTTGGATATCGCTGAACCTAGGAACACAAATGCTCATGACAGCACAGAAGGATCAGTCCTTCCTGGGAAAGAGGCTGGAGCAGGCACATGAACAAAAGCTACGGAATGACAGGCCTCAGGAGCCCGGTGGTCATGTTTAGCTCAGGTGCAGATTGTTTTGAGGGGGAGTGACCTATAGAATCCTGAGAGAGCAGAGGCAGACCGTACCCTCTCCCCATCAGGGTGCTTCCTCTACTAACCAGGCGGTGGCAGACACGGCTTAGAGCCTCAGGGCTGTCGTAGTGAGCCACAGTGACCATCTCCTCTAGCAGGCCCCATCGAAGGGCCTGGTCACAGCGAGCTAACGTCCACTCTGAGCTCTAGAATGGAGGAAACAAGCAGGGTTAGCGGTCCAGAAGATGGAAAGTGGCGGAAGAAAATGAACTGTGGCCAGAAAAGGGTGGCAAAGTCCAGGGTGAGGCGCTTAGTATAGCAGCCCACGGGAAAAAAGACAAGGACCTCGAGGACTTTTAGGTCCAGGGCTTTTTTTCTTTAAAACCTTCAGAGAGGCCACAAGATTGGAGCGGAAGTCCTGGATGAGACAGAACACTGACCTCAGCAGCATCCTGGCTGGAGTCATGTAGGCGCAGCAACAGCGGTACCAGACTCTGCAGCACCAATTTCCTCAGGGGTCCCCGAAGCCCCAACCGGAGCCCTCTCTGACCTCGCCGCACCAGCGTTCCAAGGAGTCCCACTGCCGAAGCACGGACTGAGTCTCGAGCCTTCATGAAGAAATACAGTCAGAACTCAAGGCAGAAACCGTGGGAGAGGAGATTAGTGCAGAGTAAGGAGGGGCCGGGGGCCGAATCAGAGGGCTTCAGATTAAACTTCGATATGATGGTAGGACCACAGGCAACTGGGCGGGCACCCTAGGGGGAGCCTGTGGTTGGGACTGCGCAACTATAGACAGTTCCAAGCGGGACGCGGTAGGACCACAGGGCAGGATTTTGCTCACGTCGTCCAGTAGCGGCGGGAGGCGTGGTCGCAGCTCAGAGCTGAGGAGCCTCACGGGTGCTCCCGGCTGCAGTAGCAGCCTCCGCAGCGCGCCCAGTGCAGCACCCACGAGCCGCGCGTCGCCTTCGCCCAGCGCTCTAAGGAGTACCGGCAGCAGCGTGTTCACGTGCCTTATCTGTAAAGACAGGACTTGTGGCCGGACCCTTCCAGACACAGCCTAGGACCCGCCTGGCCCGGCACTACCAGAATGGCACCTTCCCACGATTCATTGCAAGGTGGCCAAGACCAAGTAGGCCCAGCCAGCGCACGGTGGGCTCTGGGTCGCACTGCCAAGTTCGAAGCCGCTCCAGGATGACATCCTCCCGTAAGAGCCGTGCAGTGGGCCGGCTCTGCAACAGCTAGGCAAGAGGCATAGTCAGTGCATCTGTGCGTCTGGGCAGGCAGTCACCCCTCACTACACTCCAGGGAAGCAGGCTCACCCCCGTAAAGAAGGCCATAGCTGTAAGGCGATGCGGTTCGTTGGTGCTTCGTAGCCGAGGAAGCAAGTCTGCAAAAAGGCCTCGGAGATGGTGATCGGCATGCGCCACCATGGCACTGGAGAAGGATAAAAGGGAGCTCTTCCTTCGCTTGGAAGAGCTCATCCCCACCACCTCATCTATGCCACCACCGCACCTTGCCAGCTGGGAGCCTCCTCCTGTTGTGTTGTCCTGGGGTGTCTCCTCACCTGGCCAGCAGCAGGACACCCTCCAGGTGCGTGTGGGCTCCTACCAGTCTCCTCCAGCCTCCTGCTTGCTCCATACACGTGACCACCATTCGGCCACCATCCCCTGTGAGCAGGGCCTTCAAGGCCTCCACTGTGCAGCTGGAGGTGGAAACAGTAGAGCGGTGGGCAGTGAGGGCAAGAAGGGCCTGTCCCATCCCCCACTCACCCAAGTGTACCTTCTCACCTGGCGTGGCTGTGAGGTGGCCCTCGGTGAGAAGCCTCCCAAACTTTAGGGCTCTCAGGGGAATGAACACCTTGAGCCAGCTCGTGCAGCTGTGTGACCAGTGCTAACAGCAGGTGAGGGTAGAAGCCTCGAGTGGCTCCCACGCAGCCAGAGACTGCCAACATCTCCCCAAGAGCGCGTGTGGCCTGCAGATCGAGTGAGCCCACCCTTGGAACTCTGCCAAATGTGAATGTGTGCAGGACATCCCCCACAAGTGTGACTTGAGTCCCACCAGCACAAAGCGACTCTTTAGTTGCTTGTGGCTGGGCCACACCCCCTATGGCATCTCCTGGAGCCACTTACTGCCAGTGCCCCAGGCTCAGGACCCGCCGCGCCCTTCAGTGCCCACAGCAGTTGCACCAGCACCTGCCCGTTTACACGCTGGTTCCGGCTCAGGCTTCGCCACAGCTCAGCAGCTGCCCTGGGGGTGAAGGGCCTCGGAGTGAGGAGGAGCTGTGTGGAATTCTCGGGGAAGCCTACCACTCGGACTCTAGGAAAAACCTCCAGAAATAAACCATCTTCCCACTGGCCCACATCCCAGAAAAAACGAATGCAGACTGCAACAGAACCAGTCCCAGAGGCCAGTAGCCATCTGGACCACACTGAGCCCTGTTAGGTCAGGGACAGGGAAACAGACCTACCGACTACTCCTATTTTAATTATTGTAGAGAATAAATCTAAGATAAGTTCTGGGGTAAATGACACAAAGAATCAGAGATTTCCAGGAGCTCAAGCCGTCCTGATTTCTTATCCCACCCACATCTGCAGGAAAAAGCAGGAAGGGGGGGGGTGCGCGCGCGCGTTAAGCTAAACCCGGGTATGGGTTAGGGCGGCAGCGACGATCAAGGGAGGGGATTCTGAGGCCCTGCTCCCTTACAGCTCAGTGCATCAGGGGCCAGATTCTACCATCAAGCAATCAAGCGGGAAGGGGGAAGGAAGCCGCGTGGGGCCGCACAGCTGGGAGGGCGGGGCAGGTTACCGGTCTGGGGGTAGTGAACTGGGTAGCAGAGCACACACCACATCCTGCGCATGCTCCAGAGCCAGTGCGCTCAGCACCCGGAGGGCTGCCCGCCGGGGTCTCCCCTCTGCCAGGCTAGGTACCTGTGCCAGCAGCCCACGCACCAGACTGTGGACCTGGGTAAAAGGGACCAAATGTCAGTGGTCAGGGTCCCTTTAACCCAAAAGGAAACTCTTGCCTGCACGGCACCACTTAGTCAGAGCAGCCTTTAGGGGGAGTGTGCTTGAGGCTGCCTTCTCCTCCTACCCAGAAGGGAGGCTTGTAGGATTCTCTAGGTTGAAGTGGGGATGCTAACCTGGTCCTCCAGTCGTTGTCCCTGGGCTTCCAGGGCTGAGGACAGAGTGAGCGCAGTTGCCTGGGTCCCGGCATAACCAGCCTCCTCCAAACAGGCAGCTGTATACAAGGCAAGGTCTGCCAAGGCTCCTTCCTCCCAGGGATACTGGGAGGCCTAGGGAAGGGGGTATGGAACATGGAGTTTATGAAGTCCCCAAGCCTAGCTCAGCTTTCTTCCTTAGCCCTCCAGTCTCCTCATCCTTCAGATGGCTACACACCCTCTTCCTCTATGGTCTTTCCCCTGCTTTTACCCTCAGTAGTTTCCCCAGCTCCAGTACCACTTGTCTTTCCAGTGCCTAAGCAAACGACAGCCAAACCTTGCATCACCCAGTACTCACCTGGTAGGGTCTCTCGGGGCCTGGCTCCTGGACATCCTGTGGGGAACAGTTCTCACTGCCCGCTGTAGGGGGTTGCACTTCATTCCCAGGCTGGGCCTCAGAGGCAGGGGTGAGTGTTTGAATGTAGGTCTCAGCCTCAGGTACCACCTCCAGGGGCTCAGCCTGAGGGCCTGTAGAAGAGGGTCCCACAGGCTGCCCCTGGTTAGCCCGGATTCCTTCAGCTAGAGCTGTCAGAGTTAGGGACCCCACAGGGCCATCTCGGCCCCGGCCCCACACACCCCCAGCCATGGTGTTCCTACCAGCAGCACCTGCTACCACTCTTCCCGTGAAGTTGTGCCTAGATCTGACCTAGAATCAGGCCCCGGGCGGGCCCACAGGCGGGCCTACAGACAGGCGTGGTGGCGTGGGCATAGACGTGCATGCGTGTCTGAGCAAGTGCCAGTGGTTGGCTGGGGAAATCACAGAGGTATCCTAGCATGGGCTTGTGAGGGGTTTCTGCTCAGGCTGCAGGAGTTACGTGGAATGGCAAAAAGACTGGCTCTGCCCACCAGTGCCCGTGTAGATGTGGACTGTAGAGAGGAGGAAGGTCTTTAGCCAACTCCCTGCCCCTCTTATCTTGGGGAGGGCTCCGGAGCAGTTTGAGATCGTTCTGAGGAGGCTCTAGCAGGGTCAGGGGCCGGTCTAGGCCCCTGTATTGTCACACAGCCAGACATCCTGGGAATGGGTGTGGTCGGATACTGTCATCATCTCTGAACTTAAGGTACTTGGGGTGTGAGCAAATGGGGTGAGGGCAGGCAAAGCCTCCTAAGGATGTTTGCAAGTGCCCACTGTTGTTGGTGTGGGCCACTCTGTATCCTTGCCAGTTCTGAGGTGGTATGTCTTACGCCCTGTATGTCCTCCACTCCTCGGCTGAGACTGTTTCCCCATGGCTGCTAAGGCAGTGTGTATGTATACTGCGGGCCTAGGCGGATCCCTTTCCAAGCTCATGCTCCCAGAGCTGACCCGACCTCTGTCCTAAATCCCCACTCTCCACCCAAGTACACTGTAGGCACTGCCCAGAACTAAGCCAGGGGAGCTGGATGAACTGGTCTGACAATCTGCTTGGAGAGGCGGAAATGCGTGTGGAAGTATTCCATGGAATGGGCATTCACCCGGGCATTCACCCTCTTCAGAACCATGTACCTCAGGCTACCCAAGCCCCATCTCTGCTTCCTGCCAAGCCATGGATCTCCAGTGGAGATATGAGTAGGAACGGCCCCCAGAGGCTCACACATTTGCACGCTTAGTGACCAGGGAGTGGCACATTTGAAAGAATTAGGATTAGTGGGTGTGACCTTGTTAGAGGAAGTGCATCCTTGGGGGTGGCCTTTGACATTTCAAAAGCCTGTGCCAAGCCCAGTGTCTCTCTCTCTATACAACTCTCAGCTACTTCTCCAGCACTGTCTGCCTGTGTGTCACCACGCTCCTCAGTGTGATGACAATGGATTGACCTCTGAAACTGTAAGCAAGCCCCCAGTGAAGTGCTTTCTTTTACAAGAGTTGCCAGTGTTCATGGTGTCTCTTCACAGAAACAGGACGGTGACTAAGACACCCCTCCCAGGCAGTTCCTCCAGCCTTGCCTCGCTTGCTGTGCGCCAGCTCTCAGAGAGTCAGCTCCTCGGCACCTCAGCTTTTTCCATCTTCTCCTCCTTCCTTGGTTATTGGGTCAAAAGCTGACACCCCCAAAGCCAGGGCCTGATTGACATATCATAGGTGATCATGCAGGGCTGGTGTGGGAAGCTTGAGATGGGGGGATATATGGATGAGGGACATTGCCCTTAGTAGATGTGGGAGCCTGAGGCTATGCGACTCTGACACCTCATCTCAACCTTCTAGTAGGTGAGGGCCTTCACAGAAACATCCTCAAAACAGAGGTAAACATAAACCTTCTGCATCGTAGGGTCGTGCTGTCCACTCAGACCTGGTCTCCACAGTCCAGCCCCATGGCTGCCTTCCCACATGCTGGGTGGACCTGTGCCTCCTCGTATGCCTGACTCCCCGCCCAGTTAGCTCTGATCCCGAGCCAGCATCTCTCCCTTCCCTTTTCCCTCCCCTGCAGCTGTGTGAGCCACTTCCATCTCCGGATGAGTCTAGAACCTTCACCCAGCAGTTCCTGAACCACCTCAACACAATTCCAGGCTCTAGAAGTCAAGAGAGTAGTAGACATTCGTGAACTAATGACACACGACAAGTTGTGGGGACAGCGAGTCATGTTATTTCTGGCCGTTCGCCACCCCGATGGTTTTTACAAGGGACCTCCAGCACCAAGACTGTCCACTAGAGCCTGAAGCTTCTCTGACAGTGCAACCTGCAGAGAGAAATAGAGGGATCTGAGCTGCTGGGGCTGGGGGTGGGGCAGGGAGCACACGGGACACAGGGAGGCCACCTATAGGCCTACCGGATACACTCGGGGGCTCTGCAGCTGCTTATGAGCTGGGTTGAGGCGGCTCAGGGACTGCTGGGCGAAGGTTCTGGACTCGTCCAGAGATGGAAGCGGCTCACACAGCTGCAGGGGAGGGGAAAGGGAAGGTTAGAGATGCTGGCTAGGGATCAGAGCTCAGCTGAAGTGAAGACGCAGATGAGGGGCAGTCACCTGTCCCTGCTGCAGGCAGAGTCGCAGCAGTGGTTCCACCTGGGCTGGCTTTACAGTGCAGGGCTCCTGAGCCCCTCGGGGCCAAACCCTGAGTTCCTGCCCAGCCTTGGGTGGGGGCTCTTCTGCCAACTGCAGTAGGTCCATTAGGAAAAACCCTGAGCAAAAGCAAGAAAAATGTCAACTAGGAGATGGAGACTTGAAAAGGGGCAAAAGGGAAGTAGAGGAAGTCACCATCAGAGTCTAGGAGCCGGAAGGCAGCCTTGCTCCCTGGCAGTGTTTGCTTCTCGCGGTCCTCTGTCAGCTTCATTCGAGGTTGGCCTCCCACAGACACCAGCTGCAATGGCAGGGTGTTCAGATAGCTGGACCCCTGTCCCCTGCCATCCATGTTCTTCCAGACTTGCCCTACCTGGGGCCAAACACTCTCTTTACCTTGTAGACACAGCCCATAGAAGGCTGTTTGGGACAGGTGACCACACTGGTGCCAATGCCAATGACGTTCACCTCACTGCCCTGTGGGGAGAGGAGGTGACAGTGGGCCCAGCTGCCACCTGCAGAGTGCCAGAGCCCTCTAGACTACCCTCCACCTGTCCCTCTTCCACTCTACCTTTTGGGCCAGCCGTGCTAGCTCCTTCTCATCAATGTTGTTGCTGACTGCAATGGGAACGGATTCCAGCCAGGGCACCTGGAACCTGTACGTGATGGGTTCACAGGCAGCACCCCCTTAGGTGCTCCTGATTCACCCTGGCCTCTTTCCTTGATCCCTCCCTCCCCATCAGCCATGCCTATATTCACCCTTTTCTTAGGAACCCCTGGTGGTCCTACCCTACTCCTCCCTCCCAGAGCTTTTCCAGTTGCCCCCGAAATAGGACCATGGTCTTGGCATAGGAGAGACAATCCCTCTTGTCCAAATCCCATCTCATTGGGACTCCCACAAGGAGTTTCTAGGAGGCACACGGCACCCCTCATGGGGAACTCACTCGGCACCAACAGTTCGAAAGATCCTACGGATCTCCTGGGCCTGCTGAAGCAGATCACCGCTGTCGAGCCTCACGCCCACTGCCCTGTAACCCAGCTCCCCCAAGGCCAGGGCTACTGCCAGGAAGTTGGGAAGACCACTCCTGCATGTAGAAAAACAGGATCAGGAGCTCAGTCGCTTTACCGAGGTCACCCTGAGAGAATGCTCATACCTCACCTGCGCACACTGTAGGAATCTAGCAGGCCCTGGAAAGCCCGGGGAAAAGCCAGAGCATAGGCCACAAATGCTGCCCGTTCCCCTGGATGCGGCTCCTGCACCTCCAGTCCCAGGTAGGTGCACACACGCTTCAGCCACAAATTTACACTGGCAGCCAGGTCCACTGTGGGGCCCTCACTAGAAGCTGGAGCCAACATCTGCAGAAAGAGATTAGATAAAAGATGGTTCTAGAGTACAGTGTAAAACCTGGGAGTGGCTAATATATCGTGGCCTGAGGACAAAGGTGATGCCATGTAATGCCAGCTTTCTAGTACAGCCTTATGCCAATCCACCAGCATATACAGCAGGGGCCAGCCCACCCTAGCCGGGGTAAGAATTGGTTTGGAGATCTTGTCCTCTAGAGTAGAGCTGGCTTGAGAAAGGTACTGACTGATAGGGCCCAGCATGGATACACACTGTACACACTGAGTCAGAGGTAGGAGGATCAAGATTTCAAGACCAATCTGGGCTGCACAGAACCCTGACACAACATAAAACAGTACTAACCGGGTCAGGGGGCACCTCACTACCCGAAAATGAAGTGACAAAGGAATGGGCCAGGGTCCCTGCCACCGGCACACCTCTCAGTTGTCCAGCAAGTGTGTTGCTGCTGCTGTTGAATCCTGGGTAAAAACGCAGGCGGGCTTAGGGGACTCCAGGAATGTTGATACCTTCCCTTCCCCAACCTACGCCTTTTCCCGGCCTCACCGCCCAGGTAGCTGTAAATGGAGGCTGTGAAACCCCCATCTGGACCCTGAGCTCGCCGCAAGCCCATCTCTAGCAGTCTCTTATCAGGCCCTGCAATTAGGCGAAGTCGAGCAGCATTGGTGGCTACGAGGCTGTGGAAAGTGACAGGCCAGGAGAGCCCAGGTGAGAGTTGCAGAGTCACCCCAGTGTACCGACTTAGCCCCGCCAAGCTTCCGACTGCCTGCATCTCTCAGGAACTCCGCTCACCTAGCGTAACTAACCAGACACAGCAGGGGAGTCTCCAGCAGCTGTACCAGAAGGAGGGGCCCGGACACCTGCAGCAGTGGCACCTGCGGGACGAGTGATTAGTTCCAGAGCAGGACCTCCTGGATCACCTCCCACCTTTTATCTACCCACCCAGATCGCAGGACACTCACACCAGGAAAGGCGAGAGAACCCTCTGGCAGGGCTCGCACCGTCACCCCAGAGCAGTCAAGATTCCGAAGATGCTCAAAGAACGTAGGGTCAGTGTCTGGGGGTAGCACTGAAGCCAGGAATTGCACGTCTGGGGGAAGAGAGAATACGTATGATCTGGGGGAGGACTTGGCCAGGCAAGTGCAGGCCCCCTCAGACAGAGGTCAGGGGCACGGGAGCGGGATTCTCTCCCAGCCGGAGGAGCATCAGTGCGGGTTGCGGAGCTACCTGCGTCCCGCAGACGAAAGGCACGCAGGAAACACAGACAGTCCTGCAGACCGGCGGCCAGGGCAAAGGAGCCTCCAAACGGACAGTGGCGGAAGAAGAGCTCGAACTCTGCTGCCTCGCATGCCCGGCCTGCACGCCAATAGCCCAGCGCCATGGTGGCTTGGTAGAGGTCGGTGAGCAGTGGCCGCACCACATTGCGCCCCTCGCCGTCCTTCTCCATCGCAATTCAGTACCGTAAACGCAGCGTGACAAGCCAGGCTAATGGCGCCCTACTCCGCCCCCCAGGGCACTCATCCAGGGAACTAACCGACCCAGAGGCGGGCCTTTCCCGGCAGCAGTGGGCGGGGCAAGCCACCTAAACACTGCTAGTGCAGGGACCCAAACCAGCCAGGTAGGCGACCCGCCTACCTCTACCCCAGCCTCCTTGACTCTGCTGTTTGCCCTTGAGAATGGTTCTTACTGGGTAGTGGACTTAACTAGCAGGGGCAAAGGCAAAACAGCAACGCCAAACTTAACAGGGTTAGAGTACTTGATAAGATTGTACTTTAGCCTAGCCTTTTGCCCCGGAGCAGGGCTGGGCAAATAGGCTTACCTACAGAACTGTGAGCATCTCCCTGGAAAACCAGTAGCCCCCTCGAGGCCAGAGCTACCTTTCAGGTGTGTCAGGAACCCAAGCACGTTTGTTCTACCCAGCTACCAGGCTCATAGTGAATCAAAGTCCTAAGATACTTTATGTTCAGAGTGGTAGCGAATGTCTTTAATCCCAGCCCTGGGGAAGCAGACACGGGGCAATCTAACAATTCCCAGGTCAGCCAAGCTATATAGCAAAACTTATTCTCAAAAAGAAAGGAAAAAAGTGTGGGTGCTTCTGTACTACAGGCAGACTTAAAGCTCAGAGGCCAGAAGAGGGCACCAGATTGCCTGGAGCTGAAGTTCATTACACCTGGTTGTGAGCTGGGAATTGAAACCCCATCCTTCCTCAGGTTACAGCTTTTGTTGGACCCTGCATCCCAGGCTCCACTGGAAAGCTTTTGAGGGGGGAGGGACCACATTGCTTCCTCATGGCTAAGGATCATGAACAGCACTGGCAGGGACCAGCCACACTTGGCACCTCTCACCAGATGTCCACACTACTTCATCCAAAACCCAAGCACTGACCACAGTGGAATGGGCAGGGAAAATTCCACACAGTACATCTGGCTGTCCATATTCTAACCGTCCCAGAACATGAAAGATATGGCCCCTTATTGGGGGCTGCAGAATCCTGGCCCCTTGACTTTCTTTGCCTGCTGGAGTGAAACAACTTGTTTTCCTGTGTCCGCAGCTGCTCTGAGCATGAGACCCTCATGAGTTCCTGAAGGCAGAGGAGTAAATTCTGGTGGGTTTTACAGCTGGAAATCCCAAGAGCTGGGGCGTGGCTATCTGTTAAGGATCCCTATATAAGCTTCCCTGGAGCACAATAAAGTTGGAATTCTTGTTTCAAGGATGACCCTTGTCCCCGTGTCTCTGTCTGTGTGTGTATGTGTTTAAATCTCCAGCCTAGTTCCCGGCTCGCATACCGTCCCATAGTGCAGGCGCTACAGCCTCCCTCCAGTTAACTGCACTGCCCCTCCAGAGGTAAGGAGGGAGGAGTGATGTTAGATCAGGCCTAGGTAGACTCCACACAGTCACAACAGCAGGGACAAGAGGCACAGGGTGGACAAATGTGGGCCCAATGGATTTTGTTTCTGGCTCAAACAGCTTGAAGAGGCAAAAAGTGGGCTGGGCTGGGCAAGAATGGCTAGAGCCTGGCACATTTGGCACACTGATATTGCACATCAAGTAACAAACACCACAGAGCCAGAGTGCGGGGTCTCAGTCTTTAATCTCAGCAGGTCCTCACACACATGAATCACACACTCTCCGATTTTCAGATCTTGTTGAAAGCTGCGATGTCAACACTCTGCACCTGTGGACGGAGACAAAGACTGTTGCTGCGACTGCCTAGAGGCCTACCTGCTCAGGCTCCACAGTGGGGTTTGACAGGGACCTGATCCTATGGAGCCAATGTCCCAGAACCACTTGGTCTTCCCACCCTGCACTCATGCCCACTTACATGCTCCTCAAACTTGGTGATCTCTTCTTCTAGCAAGTCGGTGCCCACTTTGTCATCTTCCACCACACACTGGATCTGCAACTTCCGGATTCCATAGCCAACAGGCACGAGCTTGGAGCCCCCCCAGACCAACCCGTCCAACTGGACGGAACGCACACAAGCCTCCAGCTGGGCCATGTCTGTCTCATCATCCCACTGTGAGAATGGGGAGGGGGAGGGAGAGGGCTAAGTGAGCATCTCAGAAACTTCTAGAATACCACAGGGAATGCCCATAATGCCCCCCCACCGCCACCACCAAACTATACAAGATACAGTTTTGCTTATTACATGTGCCCCACTCCACATTTCTATTCTTATGTTAAGGTCTTTAAACTTCCATCAAGACCTAGGAGGCTGTGATCAGGCCACACAACATCCCAGCCTCCAGATCCAGTTATAAGGTTCTGTTTCTGGTCCTCCCAGAGGCCCACCACCACTCACAGGTTTGACATCCAAGAGGATGGAGGATTTGGCCACCAGTGAGGGCTTCTTGGCTTTCTTCTCTGCGTATTGCCGAAGCCTCTCCTCCCGTAGTCGGGCCGCCTCCTTGTCTTCTTCCTCCTCATCACTGCCGAACAGGTCAATGTCATTGTCCTCATCGTCCTCTGCTGGTGTGGCGGCCTTCTTGGATGGGGGCTCCACTTGACGCATAGGAGACACATGCTGTCACAGAGGAAGGGAGGAAGGTGAGACTCATTTAGCCCTCTGGAAGACGAAGCCAGCCTGCCCTGAGGTTCAATCTTGCCTGGGTTAGTGGGCAGGTGGAGGCAGAAGCCAGGAGCACAACTCCAAGGCTCCTTCCCAAGTCGGGAAGGGTACTCACCTGGGTCTGGGGGGCTGTGGCTCTGTGAGTAGGTGAACTCTTCTCCAGAGTGCTCAGCCGGGCCTCCAACTTGGAAACAGCCTGCTGCAGATCTTGCACCACTGTGGGCACAAGGGAGACACCAGTCAGATAGCAGAGGCTGAAACTGGAGCCCCACCTGTCAGGCCCAAGCCCTCACCGCCTCGAAGGTTCTGGTTCTCCACTTCCAGACTGGCAATCCGTACAATGAGCTCACTATGATCTCCAGCAGGTCCACTGGAGGCCCCAGGGCCCGAGCTCTGCAAGGGAGGGGAACACTGGTCTTAGTATTTTAGCCTGCTTCTGGATTCCCTTACAGCCACTCAGAAGCAGAGCCCAGACCAAGCTGAAGGTCTGGCAAAGGCTGTTTTACAGGATCCCCTACAGTACTTGGTCAAGGAACTGCTGGAGAAGCGACACAGGAAGGTCTAGGGAGATAAGGGACCACAAAACAGACTTTCTGCTTAGGGAGAGCAGGGAAGAACTGTGGTCTTCAGGGAATGGCTGTACAGCCCACTGTGACTCTCAGCCAAGCAGAGGATAGGACAAGGGAGCCAAACAGAGAAAGTAGCAGGACTTACAGTCCCAGGGGTGGCTTGGCCCAGGGCCTCAGGGGGTTTGGGCAGCATCACCTTGAGCTAGAAATAGGAGGGGAAAGCAATTGAGAGGCCAGACGGAAGGAGCATGGAGGTGGTGCCGGCACCTGTGATCATGCTCCTGAGGTGGCCCCAGCAGGGCACAGGGCAGGCTCTCCATGCAGGAAACTTCATGCTCTCATGTTAGTTCCATTCACCGTGGGAGTTACTGGCTGCCAAGAAATAGTTGCATGCAAGTCCTAGCCCAAACGGATCTGAGCAGGCCCTGGTAGGACGTCCTCTGAGGGAGGGTGGCGAGCACTCTCAGTATCTGCTAGGCAGAATCTGCTCCACACGAGAGCAACAGACACACAGGTCTTGCCAAACACATGGCATAGCAGCAGTTGGGCTAACAAATGTGACTTTCTTTCTTTTTAAAAACTTGCATGTGGCAGCAGAGCCCTATGGTGGGATTCTTGGCACAGCTAGCATGGGAGGGAAGATTCCTTCAGTCTACCTGTAAGCAAGGCCAGGCAGTTCCGAAGACTAGAACATGTGACTGTATGCTAGGCTGGGATGTTGGGACTGTTTCCACAACACCTGAGGGCTCTCCCACACTAGACAGCAGGCCTGGTACCAAGGAAAGGACCTGGCAAGGGGCAGCCCAGAGCCAGGGCAGTAAATGGCTGCTGAGAACGACTCAGTTTTCTGGGCTGAAGCTCAATGTGCCGGACCAAGCACAAAATCCCCCTCCCTAACTCCATGTTCACCGAGACTGAGCTTCACTGGGTGTGCATGGGATCATGAGTTTGGTTGAGGATGACAGGATGTGAACTTAACAGGAGTCAGGCAGGACCAGGAAGGGCTCAGGGGTGTGCAACCTTCTGAAAGGCTGTGCATTGCTGACCATCTGGTAGACTAGTGCCCTAGGAATGGCTGTACTTGAATCTCCACATTAGTTTACACAGCAAAGCAGATTTAACAGATGGAACTATGGGCCTGGATCAGTGGTTCTCAACCTCTGGGTCGTGACCCTTTCATAGGCGTCACCTAAGACCGTCAGAAAACAGATATTTAAGTTATGAAGTAGCAATTAGACAATTTTACAGCCAAAGGCTCCACAGCACAAGGAGCTGTGGTAAAGGGCTGCAGCATTAGGAGGACTGAGAACCATTGCTCTATGCATGGCAGCAGGGACGAGAGAAATAGAGGCAGGGATGACCAGACAAGAGGGGATTTTCTCCAGACTTCTGAAGGACCCCATGGACACCTTGGTTCTGCTCCACAAGATGCCTCTAAAGCTGCTGTAGAGATGGCAGTGGGCACAGGCCTGAAGGCACAGTAGGGAGGTTAGGCCCTCTGTATCCAGGACTTTTAAGTGAGAAAACTTCATCTGCAGCTGGAGGCTTGAGGTTATTTTTGTTTTGTTTTTCAAAGACCTCGTTCTACAGTGTAGATCTCAAAGTTGTGGTGATCCTCCTGCCTCAGCTTTCCCAAGTGCTGTCACTGTACATCTAGCCAGGAAGACCCATTCCAGACAAGATTTGGGTTTTTTTTGTGGGGAGAGGAGGGGGGGAGACAGGGTTTCTCTGGAACCTGTCCTGGAACTCACTCTGTAAACCAGGCTGGCCTCAGTTTCTTTTCTCCCATAAGTAGTAAAAGGAAAGCAGAGCAGAAAAAAAGCTAGGGCCAGATGGCTGGGGAAATTTTTTGCACCTCTAGAGAGCAAAGGAAAACAAATATACTGTCAAGAGAGCAAAATGCTGAGGGCAGCAGTGGCTGCCTTGGGAAGAGTGGAAGTGTAAGGACCTGAAAGGTCAGAGGCCAGCACGTGACTTGTGAATTCCCACAGCCATATGCTAAGATATGTGATGGGATCAAAACTGCCAAGAGGAGGGCTGGAGAGATGGCTCAGTGGTTAAGAGCACTGGCTGCTCTTCCAGAGGTCCTGAGTTCAATTCCCAGCAACCACATGGTGGCTCACAACCATTTGTAATGAGATCTGGTACCCTCTTCTGGCCTGCAGATGTACATGCAGGCAGAACACAGTATACATAATAATAAAAAAAAAAAAAAACCAAGAGGAACACCTGCAAAGTTCTTGAAAATTTACTAGCAATACCACCACTAATTTAGACCAAATAGGGGATCAGGGCGAAATATTAAAACAAAAACATTTTTTAAAGGCTGAAGATCTCTACCTTCCACAGGTAGAAAGGCTGTTTAAATTTCAGCTTCAACAATGCTGTTGTGAGCACTGTATCCCAGGGCCACATGAGCCACAAAGGACAACTCAGGAAGCCTGGCAGGAGTCTGAGATTGTTTGGGACCAGTGACCCTTTCTACATTTCCCTGTTTCGAATGGGAATGCCTGTTGACTACAAATCTGTTGCTTTACACAGCATGCTTTCAAAAATGGCAAACAAGATTCAGGGCTTAAAGACAAAACAAGAATCTGAGCTACCTGTGTAGGTTCACAAGTCTCCTGTGACGATGGGGTGCAGGAGGGCCACAGAGAGAGTGGAGGCTGACAGGACAAGAAACCAAAGAGCAAACATTGCCCCAAGGAGGGGGCAGGTAGGAAAGGACGCTCAGAACATCAAAAGGAACCCAACTCCATTGCCTCTGGCCCTATTTCAGAGCCATCTGATGACAAATTCACATTGTCTTAAGAAGTATGGCTGTGGTAACCCACTAAAGAGCCATCAGAAAACCTGTTCCAGGACATAAGCCCATTACAGACAGCCTGAGGGCCTGACTTCTCTGGAGTGAGAAAACAGGGCAAGTCTGCCTGCCATCAAAAGGGTACATCTTTCTCAGCTGGTCCAGTATGCTAGAGCTAGATGGGGTACACCCAGCCTTGGTCTGAGACCCCAGGAGCCATGCAGAGTGCCCCCTTCCAGGCGTTAGTTCAAGATGATGCTGACTAGCATACCTCACTAAATAATTATCCCCTTTCCAGGAAGGGCCCCACCAAATCAGGAGGAACAAGAGTAGTCTAATGGATCAGGATGTGCGCTTCTTCAGCAAGGGAGCAAGCAGGAAGGAAGAGTCTTGCAAGGCATGTACCTACAATTCACACCCTACAAAAATGACACCCCTTAAGCCCAGGCAGCCCATGGCAGGCACCACAGGAATAGCTACAGTAACTCCAGTATGCATGAGAGACATGGAAAAGTCTAGAGAGCAAGACCATTTTCCATGGCAGTGTGGTTACGGAGGCCTCAGCACTCACACACTACAAGAGCACAGCACTTCACCCTGTGCCCTAACTTGCTCCAAGGCCAAAATAGTCAGCAGTGCCGAAGGGCTGAAAAAAACCACATCTCAGACATGCTGTTTGGCCGAGCACGAGCCCATGGGTACATGGGTCGCGGGTACTCACTCCGGCCAGGGATTTCTGGATGTTCTCTCTGGCTCTTGCAATGTCACGGAGGATCACGCTGGCACCATTCTCCTGCAGACAGTGCAGAAAGAACTAGTCTTTTTTGCTTTGGTTTAAAAAAAAAATTTTTTTTTTTAACACACACACACAAACCCCACACACAAAAACAAAATCCCTAAGAACCCTCACTCAAAAAGCAAGAATGCATTACAAGGAGATGAATGCATTACATAGAATGAAAGCTCCCAGGACAGTGTAAAGCAGAAAGTGATCGAGGCCAGGACCACAAAGTCTGCAGGCAGCCGTACAAGCTTAGGCCTGGCCACACACCACCCCAGACACCTGTCTGTTTGCTGGCCCCAGCTGCCTGGGAACAGCAAGAGTGAGTCCCATGTTAGGATCAGAGGCCAAGGGCAGAAGCACCCCAGGGTTCAGCCAGGCCCTTCTGAAGATCCCTTCAACAGGGCCCCTTGGTCCTAACAAGATGTCTCTGGCCCACCCGGTTCTGCCAGCCCTAAGCACAGTGCTCACCTGGCGGGAGCCAGCAGCCACAGGCCCATTCATCTGCTCATAGAATTTCCTCTCCGCATCGTCATATTTGAACTTGTCAAACCAGATCTTCTCGTGCACTAGAAAGTTTGTAGCCATTTTTCTGCTGAGATGGGAAAAAGTGGCCAGGTAAGTGGCTAGAAAAAGTTACAGTCAACCTCCGGCTTCCCCTTCCCCACAGGCACCAGGTCTATCCTGCCTGAGTACCTTGGACCAGGCGGAGTTAACAAACAGGAGTGCCGTGAAGGCTTTGGCATGCTGGGCTAGCTCACAGTCCTGCTTGGCTCACGAAATACCTCTCTGTGGCTAAGACCAGTGTTCAACACCAAGCCCTGTCCACAGACGGTCAACAGTCCTCCCATCCTCCAAGTGGGTTTCCCCTACCAGGACCTGGGTGAGGAGTATCCCTAGGTCAGTCCTCCAGACCACCAGGCACGCAGGCCCTGACTTCTAACCACACAATCCAACCATAGCCCAAACCAGCAGCAAGACCACAAAAGCAACCGTAAGATCAGCAGCCAGCCGCCTACCCACCGTTCAGCCAAATGGGTTTGTAACAATGAGACAAGTTCACTGTCACCTAAAGCATCCAACATGTTTGTCTTTTTCAATATGTAAGTACTCTTAGTACATAAGTTTTGATTAAGATGGAAAAAACCGTCAAGAGTACAATGAAAGCCCTGTTCTTGACCAGGGTCTGGCTCACTAAGCCTATGCAAGTCATGTCCCACCATGGAGGTCCTAAACCTGGAGCAGTATGGGAGCTAGGGGCTGCAAAGTTTCCACAGAGCCCACCGTTCACTAGCCCATCCTTCCTACCAGGTATGACAGACCAACCAATCTCCCTGCCAATTTTCTGTGTAGCAAGCCTCATGCCATCATCAAACAAGTGCCTTCTAACAAGAATAGAGCCCTGACACAGGGGCAGGTAGGTGGCAGACAACTGGGCTCCATTCCCATTCTCCCCTTGCTTGTGTCTCTTCCATGTCTATCCATCAGACCTATCTGCCTAGTGGCCACCTCCAATGGTCACACATTACGACCCCAAAGCCTTTCCTGGCCTTCAGATTCCACTGTTAGGACTCCATCCACTTGTACTGGAGAAAGACCCCTTGGGGGCTCTGGGCTAAAGGCAGGTTTCCTTCCTCACTGGAGGTAAAAGACAAGCACCCTTCAGAGTCTGTCAATCACGTGCAACTCTCAGGTTTAAGGCCCACCTGGCCTCCAAGAGCACACACTATAGCCTGGGCTGTGGGTGTCAACACCTGTCAGGTGCCAGATACCCAGCTACAAGGTTTCCCACCCACCCTGCCAACAATCTGTCTTCTGGGCTCCGTGATAAGGGGCTTTGCCTCAGGTAGACCCCTTCCCCAACCAACACCAGCAAGTCAGAACTCTGTAACCCTCAAGGGCAGAGCACTATAGGTGCCCACCCCACCCTACATTCAAGCTGGTCAGGTCCACAGGGGGCACAAGGGACACCAGCCTAGAGACAGCTGTCCCTAGTATGCTCATAGCCCAGGTCAGTCCCGACACCTGCAGCCATATTTCTCCTACTTGGGTTTCAGGCTGGACATGGATGGGCCAGAACGGGGCGTGGGTCGGTGAGCCAGGGAGGCAGCTTCTAGGCGCCAGGCTATGCGCAAGGCCTCAGCAGCATGGTGGCGGCACTCAGCACTGTCGTAGGTAGGCTTGCTGAGCCAGGGGGCCTCTGCGTCCTTGTGGAGGAAGTACCAGTAGGGCAGAGTGGAGGGGGCCTCCCCATCAGCCCGTTTCGACCCAGCTCGCTTGTTTCCTACTGCATTGCGACTCCGACGGTCTCTGCGGCCCCTCCGGGCACCCTCTGCCTGACTGGCTCGCTCTTGCAGGCGTACTTTCCCTGGGGGGTGGCCATCAAATAGGGCCTCATAGAAGCCCCTTTCAGCTGCATCATACCGGGGCTTCTCCAGCCACACCTCCCGCACCAGTGCTTGCAGGCTGCCCAGAGGAGGCTGGCCATTAGCTGGTGGGCAAGGCTGGCAGGCCAGAGCCAGGTCAGGAGAAGCAGCCTGCTGGCCTGTGTCAGGAGTCCCCTGCCTGCGGCTCCCCTCTACCGCCAGCAGCAAGGCCTGAGACCACTCCACAAAAGCCCGCTCAGCCTGATCAAAGCAAGACTTGTTGACCCAGATCCCCCAGGTCACGTGGTGGCAGGCCACATGGCTTCCATGCGTACAGGGGGCTCTAGGGACCAGAGCAGGCGGCTGTGCTGCCTGGGCGGCCACATCTGCCAGCCTCTGGCGGTAGGAGCTTTCTGCCTGGTCGAAGAGGGGCTTGTCCAGCCATACGTGGTCAGCTGAGAGGCCCACGAGGGCCAGGTCTGACTGGCCAAGCCAACTCTTGGGGGAGCGCTTCCTCTTTTTCTGTAGGGGCTTCTTGCACTCGTGGCTCTTCCTAGGATCATTCCTGCTGTCGATGGGGGGGGCCTCTGCCTCGTCGGGGTCCTCTGTGTCCTCCTGGCTGGGCCCGTTCACAGCTGGCACCTTGGCCAGGAGCTGCTGGACTGAGGCGGCGGCTCGCGTGGCCTCATGCTCATGGAAGCGCCGTTCTGCATCCTCGTACTTGTGCTTGTCCTCCCAGACGGTCTCCAGCGCACAAGAGGCCTTCCCACTCCTCATCTTCGGGCGCAGCGTTAAAAAGCAAGCACAAGAAGGGCAGTTGCAACACGGCAGAGGCACCTGCCTCCCTCACCCTCCACAGTCTGGTAGGTAAGGGTGGGCAGGGAGGCCTGGGCCAATGAGAGGGCAAGCCACTGAAAGGGGCTTGACCAGATGACATGCAAGGGCACAAACGTCAAATCCATACCAGGAGCATTGGTAAATACAATATAGCATACATATATAGGCATACACCCACGTCTTATTGCATTTGTTGCCTTTGCTAACCCATAAGCCCACAGCTTGAGAAAAGGATCTAAACAACACCTCCAAACTCGGCAGAACCTTTTCTCAAGTGGTCCCCAGATAGGGTGCCAAACAAAACAAACAGCTGTACTCATTTACAGTAGGCTTTAATAAAAACAACCAGTAGGCTCTCTCTTTTTTTAAGTGTAAACACATCCCATGAGATGTATAGTAAATTACTCATGGCTTGCAGAAATCAAGCTTAAGACTGGCTGTGCTTTTGTATATGCTGAGCCTGACACCTAGTGGTGGCTGATGTTTCCAGTTCACTGACAGGGACTTGTCAAGGTGGATGGAGCCCAGCAAGTAGCCCATCACTGAAAGACACCTAAACCTACCCTGGCCACACAATAACCCTGTCCAGACTCATGGGCCTTTCCGGAGCAGGGGCAAGAGTCTTGGGAAAGTGAGAGTGTCTCTGTGAGCCTGACTGACCTCACAGGGATGGGTCAGGGATTGACTGCCACCAACAGGGATCCTTAATCATCTGAACTGAAGGGTCATCATGGGGCCTTCAGAGTCTCAGGATACCATATCCCACTGGCTACTGTAATCAGTAGACAGGACTCTTGTCTCAGGGGCCTCAGCAGGGTTTGGTTCTGAAGCGCACGAAGCACACAGCAACAGCCATAGGGAGGACTTGCCTCCATTACTCCTGAAGCTGAATGTGGCACTATGGAAAAGACAGGCTCCAGGCTCTACCAGCCAGCCCAGAAGGCCACAGGTAAATAAATACTCCTAGTGCTGCTTTGCCCTAGAAAGGCAGCCATTCTAAGACTTTGTAGTCTGGACTCAACTAACAAAATTCGCGGACTGGGGTACAGATGCCGCTAACATGCTGCTGTGGGTCTGTATGACACCCTGATCATCTGGCAGGCTCTCGAGCAGTGGAAGGGAACCCTTCGGCTGGACAGCAAACCTTCCTATCATCGGCTAGGTCCTTTTCCTAATACACCCGACAAAACACTTGACTGGAAGAGTGTTAAGCTATCCAAATCTCACCCATGCTCAGAACCTCAGAAGAATCAAATTGTCACGTTCTGGAGCCTACCTCTAAGTCAGAGCTATCGTTCTTTAATACAGTCCACCCAAGCTCTCTCCACTGTGAGGAGCCAGGACCAGGAGCCACAGAGACCCAGTGTAGAGAGGTCTCCAGACCACCCCCTCACTTACCAAGGCCAAGTGGCAGGGGCAGGGGCAGGGGACAGGGACAGGGACTGAGCAGGATCCCAGGAGGCACAGCATTGTGACATCACCCACTGTCACTACAGGGGCAGTGCATGCCATCACAGCAGGACCTGACTGACTCCTGGTTTCCAGTCCCCCAGGCTGCGCTGCTCTGCTCTCATGGAACGTTACAGGTCTAGGTGGATCCTCCATTCCCTTCAGCAACGCCCACTAAACCGGCTCTCTACCAAACTTAGACTTGGTTGGAACCCTCCTGAAGGCAACAGATGTAGCTACTTCCAAGGGACAGGGCCACTACGACTGGATACTTCCTTAGGGCACCACTTCTCCATAGGGCAGAGGGCTGTATGCTGACTTGCTTGGTGCCAGGGCCACATGGGTACCTACTTGCTACTAGAACAGGTAATCACACCACTGCCCTGTCCTAGAAAGCTCAACTCTGCCTAGGTGTGCCTCCCTCGGGCAAGGTAATGGCTGGGGGTTCCTTGGCTCAGGTGAAGGGAGGAGACACAGGGCACTTCGCAGGTGTACTTACTTTTGCTTTGGCCTCCTAGGACAGCATGAAGGAAAAGCAGCAAGGTTAGAGCAGTGGGAAAGGCCACCCATGCCAGTCAGCAGCTTGGGCAGCCTGGGTGGCCTTTTAGAAGCTGCTTGTCGAGGTGGCATGGCAACAGAGGATAAAATGAGACACACCATCTAATCCCAGGTGGCTACCTGGTCCTCATAATTGAGAGGTAGCACTTTCCCCTTAGCCCCTGATATGTAGCTCTTGGGTTCCTAATAACTAGGAGACAAGCAAAAAACCACCATGGAAGCTACCTGCTCCCACCCTGTCCTTTCCTGTGTCTACAGCCTGCAATAAGGCAAGCTAGGACCTACAGAGGCTCCCTTTGCTGGGGAAGAAGGCTCCCCTTCACCAGCAAGGACACTCCCCCACTGCCCTATCTCCAAGGGACCAAGTGGTCCAGACAGCACTAAACTGTGGGCTCAGCTGCCACCAAGGCCCCAGTGACCATGCTGATACTGGGTCTCTTATCTCTGGGTTGGGGGGATAGAGACCAAACAGGTAGGGATGCCAACCCAAGACAGCACAAGTAGCAAAGGCTCCCAAAGGACACGGTCTTCCCCATCCTACTTTACCCACAGGCACACAACAGGCTCGAGGACTTTAGTCAGTCTGCACCCACACTGGGCATACCTGAACTCCACTGCTTCCCTGGAGGACACACACATGCAAACCCGCAGCTGTCCAGGAAAAACAGCCTGGGAACATGCAGCCGTGAATTTCTCAAACCCCCACAGGTTCAAGTCTGTCAATATCCGTGTCCCTACAACAGGGTCGGCCTTTCTTTCTCCTGAGGTTTTATCTAGGCAATAGCAGAAACATGCTAAAGAGACAGTAATGCCAGAAAGCCAACTTCCGGAGAAGCAGGCTCAGACACGCCAAAGGACCTAGACAAACACCCTTGCCCTGGCTCCTGGATATAAGCTGGAGTCCAGAAAGCAAGACTGGTCACCAGAGGTAAGTTAAGACCCTTTGTGTGTGGGAGACGAGAGAGAATCTCTGAGCTCTGGAGGGTCCTGGATACAGGCACCTCATGTGGTAAGACAAGACCTTATAGGTCCTAAGTACCAGGACTCAGACCTAGCCCCACTCACAAGGAACTTGCCAAAAGAGCTAACTGGCCAGCTGTAGCCTCCGAGGGCCAGCCTACATCTACTCTCCAAAGAAGGACACAAGTGTTTAGGACTCTCATAGCTTCTACTAATTTGGACTAATCAGGGCTCCTGCCAGGGACACTTCTGGCTAGGGGACTGGACCCCGAGGAAGATGAGAACAGGTATGTCACAGCTGTGCCCTACAGCAAACATCTGAAGGGTTCCACGTGCTGGTAAGAACAGAGAAAATTTCCCTCCGGGCTGGCTTTCTGAGCCCTAAGCCCCACACTTTCTGTCCTCTGGACGTTCTGAAACGGCATGTCACCCCATCAGTCAGATCACTGATGGGCTTCCAATACTCACTGTCCTCGTGAGCACGGTGGGTAGGGAAAGTCTGCCAGCAGGTCCAACTCACACCCCTGCACCCCAGTAGCAACACTCCCTTGCTTAGCTAGCCTGAGTCTGTGAACCAGGGCTGCCTATCGGAACTGCTTGAGGCTGTTGTCGCAAGGGGCAGCCGGTAGCACTCGGAATGTGGAGGACTCGAAGCAAAGGCTCTCTCTTTAGTCACAACCAGACACGCAGTGGGGGAGCCACACTGCCGTTTATCTAGGCACAGGGGTGATAATGCCCTGGGTCTTTTCTCCCATGAGAATTCTACATTCCCAAGTTCCCACCCTGCTTCTCTGCTCTGGGATGTCCCAATCCTTTCCAGAAACACTGGCCTGTGCTGTTTGCCTATCTTGAGCCCCAAAGGCTAGTGCCCAGCCTAAACCCAGGCAGCCTCAAATGCCATGTTTTGTTGGTTCTATTTCTGTTCCAACCTGAGGTACCCTGACCTGACACACAGGTCCTGGGGCTTGTCAGACAGCTCTTGCTCTCTTAGCTCTTCCTTTACACTTGATAACACCTGTGCCAAATCTCATACTTAGGGAATGATCGTGTGACATCTTAGACCCAGAAAGGAAAATGAAGACTCTGACTGGTGTAACCACCCCAATGTGCTGAGTTAAGTGATATGTGGAGCTGGAGACCAAGGCATGTCCCAGTACCTGGAAATGTCTCCAATCTGCAACAAGTACACACCAGTATCTTCTGCCTACAGCCCCCCAAGGGCCACTCTTTCTGACCGTCAAACCCTCTCATGCACCTCTGCCTCGTTTGCAGTAAGCCCTGGAGCCTCAGCTATCCAAAAGCTGAGCCTGGAGAACTAGCCCTGTACCAGCTTCCCCCTGAAAGGACAGAAAACCATGCAGCGCGCATCTCAGGTTAAGTAAGTCTAAGCGGCTCCCTCTGCCAACGCTGCCGATGTTTATGGAGTTCTGCAGTCAAAGTGGAGGCTCATGCTGAACTAGCACCAGAGCCTGGGAGGGGACTCCTCATCCCTTTGAGGACTTCTTCCTCTTGACTCTGCTGCCCCATGGGATTGGCTCAAGGGGCACCGGGTGGTCCTGTTGCATCCATCTTTTGCTTCATCCATGAGGATCCGCCTGAGGTGAGACCGAGTTATCATCCCTGAGTGATAGGGCCAATTCAGAAGCATCCCCCCCGGGGGGGGGGGCATCTCAACATTAGTTTCATCAAGTTCTTTTGCTGCGAGGTAGCCTTTCACTCTAGAAAACCATGATGCTGGGAGAGAGAGAGCGCTCATGTATTAGAAAAAGAACAGCCGGTGCCCTTCAACGACCCTTTCCCGAGAAAACTGCCCAGGTCATCTTGTTCAAATCAGTAAGTGGCCCCGTTACGTTTGAGCCGACCGGCATCACATGCCTTTTCTCTACCCCTGTGTTCGTGTGCCTCCTAAGTTTCACAAGGCAGCACCCGAATCAAGTTCCCTCTACGCCTTAGAGCTCGGTATGCCCTCGGTGCTTAACCGCAAGGTCCTAGGAGACAACAGCTGGGGCAGACGAACGCGGGCCCGGTAAGGGTGTCAGTCATGGCCGTGGCAGGCCGCCGCGCGGCCAGCCTGAAGCAGCGCTCAGGAAGCTGGCAACCATGTGGCCACCGGCCCGGCCCCACACAGGACCAGACACCCGCCCGTAGCCCTCACTGATCCATTGGAGCCAACCCGAACGGCCCGGGGCCGGAGCACTCCAGCCTCCGCCGCACGTGCGCTCCTTGAGGCGGGGCCCGCGGTACTCACACGCCAGCCAAGGACGCAGCAACCAAAACCTGGAACTGCAAGCTCAGGACTGCAAAGGAAAGGGAGGGCGACCGCGCAGCTCCCGGAAAACGCAACGGCACAGACCACAAGAGGCCCGGCGGGGGACACAACCCTGAGCACGCGCTGCCTCGCCCGCAGAGCATGCACCACAATACATGCAGGAACTATTTTGGCAGAAACGACTGGACAACTACCTCGGGCGCCGCGCTTCACTCGAGGAGTTATTACAAACAGCAGAGAATCGGACGTCCCAACACTTAGCACCCCTCCAAGGCAGGAAGAGTGGGGCCGGCCGGACTAGGGCGGGACGAAACGGATTTGGTGTGCGCAGGCGCCGCTGACGCGTCCAGACCGTGCGCAGGCGCCACGAGGCGGAGGGGGCGGGACTAGAGCTCCTGTCCCGACAGGGCCGGCGAGACAAAAGGGAGGGACCCGGGCAGCCCCGCCCCCGAGCCCCGCCCCGAGCGGCCCGCGCGGGGTGTCAGGCTGGCTAGCCCGGTGGTCCCTGGCGCTGACGCCATGTACCCCACGAGTCCGCCGGCCGGCCCGGCCCTGCACCCGGTCCCTCATCGTGCTCGTCTTCCTCCGCCCCGGAGCCTTGCTGAGTCGCCGCGATCACCGGCTCCCGGCCAGGGTCCCGTGGAGCGCCCGCCGCCCACCGCGCCCGAGCCGCGGCCCCGCGTGGCCGTAAAAATGACTTTCCGCAAGGCCTACTCCATCAAAGACAAGCTGCAAGCCATCGAGCGCGTCAAGGGCGGTGAGCGGCAGGCCAGCGTGTGCCGCGACTTTGGCGTACCGGGCGGCACGCTGCGCGGCTGGCTCAAGGACGAGCCCAAGCTGCGCTGGTTTCTGGATCAGCTTGGTGGAGAGGTGGGCACGCAGCGCAAGAAGATGCGTCTGGCCAACGAGGAGGAGATCGACCGCGCCGTCTATTCGTGGTTCCTCACCTTGCGCCAACACGGCGTGCCGCTGTCTGGTCCGGTCATCCAAGCGCAGGCTGAGGCCTTTGCTCGCCAGATCTACGGCCCCGAGTGTACCTTCAAGGCTAGCCACGGCTGGTTCTGGCGCTGGCAGAAGCGCCACGGCATCTCCAGCCAGCGCATCTATGGCGAGACCGAGATCCCGGCCACAGGCCCTGCACCTGTCAAGGAGGAGCCTGCACAGCCACCCGGCGCAGTTTTACCTGACAGAGCGCTGGCCACTCTACCCCACTCCGAGGGCGGCTATGGTGACGAACAGATCTACAACGCCAACGTTACTGGTCTGTACTGGAGGTTACTTCCGGAACAGACCTCAACTCCAGGCGTTCGGGACTCCAGCGGGCCTAGTGGGTGCAGCCGGCGCTGGCCCGGCGACCGAGTGACAGTTCTTTTGGCCGCCAACCTAACGGGCAGCCACAAGTTGAAGCCACTAGTTATCGGACAACTACCAGACCCACCCAGCTTGCGTCACCACAACCAGGACAAGTTCCCGGCCTCCTACCGCTACAGTCCGGATGCCTGGCTCAGTCGTCCTCTTCTTCGGGGCTGGTTCTTTGAGGAATTCGTCCCTGGCGTCAAGCGCTACCTGCGCCGAAGCTGTCTGCAACAGAAGGCGGTGTTGCTAGTGGCCCATCCACCCTGTCCAAGCTGGGCCACTAGGGTGCCCGCCCTGGAAGAGAGTGAGGAGACTCCTAGGCAGTGCCAGCCTGAGCTCCTTGGGTCCCCAGAGGAGCTGCAGACACCTGATGGTGCAGTTCGTGTGCTTTTCTTGTCCAAGGGCAACAGTCGAGCGCACATCCCTGCGCCGCTGGAGCATGGTGTGGTGGCAGCCTTCAAACATTTGTACAAACGAGAGCTGCTGAGGCTTGCTGTGTCTTGTGCCAGTGGCTCCCCACTAGACTTCATGAGAAGCTTCATGCTCAAGGACATGCTATACCTGGCTGGCCTCTCATGGGACCTGGTCCAGGCAGGCAGCATAGAGCGCTGCTGGCTGCTGGGTCTTAGGGCAGCCTTTGAGCCCGGGCAGCAGCCAGCCCACCAGGTAGAGGAGGCTGCCGAACGCAGCAGGGTGCTCAGTGACCTCACACATCTAGCAGCTCTGGCTTACAAGCGCCTGGCACCTGAAGAGGTGGCCGAGTGGCTGCACCTGGATGATGATGGAGGGCTCCCTGAGGGCTGCAGAGAGGAGGTGGTTCCTGCAGCCCCTCCATCCCCAGCCAGCCTGCCCTCTAGCATGGGGGCTGGAGAGGAGGAGGAGGAGGCTCCTGAGCAAGGAGGAATGTTGGTACCTACTGCTGGGGAAGCTGTTTGGGGTCTAGAGACAGCTCTGAGGTGGCTGGAGAGCCAGGATCCTAGAGAAGTGGGGCCAGTGAGGCTAGTGCAGCTACGTTCCCTCATTACCATGGCACGGAGGCTTGGAGGCATTGGGCCCTCATCCGCAGCTTCTCATGGTGGTGTGTGACCTCCGGGGCCCACTGGCCTTTTTCCTGCTGCACTGGGAGAGAGGGGGTATACACAGTCTGCCGTCTTCCACCTTTTCTCCCTGGTATATTCCACTGTAGAGGTCCAGGAGTGCACACCCAACACAGCGTGGAGGAGTTCCATTGGTAAAGGATGCTCTGTCCTATAATCCACAGCATCTTGGGGAAATAGTTTAAAGGAGCAGGTGCTCTTTGCTGAGTAGGCACATGTGGGCCCATAAGCACAACACCTACTGGAGATCAGTTGACTGTACCTCCGTTCTGGCCCCTATGGGGCTCACCCCTACCCCTGCCCCCATGTGCACTGGATGAGGTTGCTGCTTCTGTTTCACCGGCCTCCCCGGTGCTGCCTGGCCTCATCTCAGTGGGAAAGCACTTGGTTTTGTTTTAAAAACAAGCAAAAACACATTAAACCTGTTTTAAAAGATGCTCTTCATAGGGAACCATGAGTGCCGGAAGAGTGAGGTGGTCTCTGGGCTCTCTTACCCTTGCTCTGATAACTGAAGGCCCTTGTGGTGCTGGATCAGAGCTCAGGCTAGGCTCCAGTTCCTTGACCTGGGGTGGTGTACTCACAGAGAGTGGGATGCAGGGAAATGGAAGCCCAGTGCTTGGTGAGGTTTTGGATGCAGCAAAGTATAGTTGATTCTGTTCTGCTTGGATTTTTAGTCCTTCAGAATACTCCATTCTGATTAGATCTCCCACTCCTGATGTTGGCAAGTGTTTGGATTTGGACCCAGGTGGCTTGACCAATGGCAGGACAAACTGCCAACCACTTTGTCTAGCTCTAGGGCTGCCTGCTCTACCTGGAAACGGGTGACAGCCTTTGCAACCATCTGAGAACACGACAGTGCCTTTGAGTCAACCTCTGTACACCCATGGGCTCTTGCTGCACCAGCCCCGGCCCTAGACTCATCCACCTCCTGGCATTGCTGGATGGCCCAGGTCAGAGAAAAGACTCTAAGAATATCCAGATTTTGAATCACTCTGGTGCTGTGTCCAACTGCAGATTCAGATTGCTCCAGGTGGTCTAGAGCTGAGGCACCTGTGTCTTAGGGAGGGCCAATATTGCCTTTGCAGAAATACTGTCCTGAGCCCCTGTCCTAGTACTGGCCCCTTATCTTCACCTCTTCCCTCATAGTCTGAGCCTTGAAAACACGATGTGAGGAAGGGCAAAGGATGCAAGAGCTTGGCAATGTATGGAGCCGTGGATGAGGTATCCAAAAGTGATCTGCATGTAAGTCCAAGAATACAGCTTGGAACCACACTACACCCCAGTCAAAAATCTACGTAAATATTAAGAGTTGAGGGAACACATGGAACAAGAGAACGGAGGCTCAGGTAGCAATCTCTATCTGTACACACTGGAGCCCATCTGGTCTCCTATGTACCTGGCCTCAAGCCTAAAGACCTAGAGGACCTTGGGCAGTCGTGGCTGGTAGAGGGTCTCCAACATTAGCAACTTGGGTGGGGTTTCAGAAGTCTAATGTTATACCAGCAGCTTCCATATCACCCAGGTACCCAGGCTAGGAGCTGCCTTCAGGCTTTGACAGACCTGCTTCCAAGTCTGTGGAGAGGTAGACCTGCCTGGGCTTGGATTTACAGCCAGCCTGGGAAGCGTCAGCAGCTGCTCCAGCCTAGGCTACCTGTACTGTTCTATCGGAGAGCTTTCCATCGGCTTCTATCTTTGTCCTTTCTATTATGTTTCCTCCTTTGGCCTGGGCCCCGATAAACTGGGGTTGGCAGGGACTAGGACTCAGGAGTGAGACCTCTCACCAGCCCCTCTAGCTGTCTGAGGACCCAAGATCCTGGAGGTTGCTATGGTCCCATATCGCTGCCCTATAAACAAGCAGGTGTGGGCTGACTGGGTCAGAGAGCTCCTGTCAGGCTTGTGTCTGTACGCTATCATTAACTGAGACACCCAGGAGAAGGTGCAAAGATGTCATCTCAGGCTGGGGATGCTAGGGTGCTTGCTAGGGTGCCTGAGGTGAGGCCCTGGGTTCAAACAACAGCACTATTTTTTAAAAAATGCAAATTTTTAGACTGGAATATGCTGCTGTTCTTTACATGCTATGGACAGACGTTCTGGTGGCTGGGTCCTAGTTGTGGAGGAGGCTGCTTTGCCCAGGTACCCGTTTGTCCCAGCAGGAAGTCCTATATCTCCGGGGCTTGCATATCTGTTACACAGGGGCCTTAGCCCCACAGGCAGCTGTGTTGAAGATGTGCAGTTACCTCACCTTTCTGTTTTTAGTGTCTGAGGGGGCTCCCTAGGGGTTCATGGGCCCCTTAGGAGAGCCTTATACTCAGTGTGCCCATCTGTGCGTCACTGCTGCTCCCTGTGGGCACCGAGTTGCAGTAACTAGTAAGGAGGGTGAAAAGGCAGTTTCTTCAGCAGCCATTGCCCTCTGCTATGTACCAGGAATCATGCAGGAATCCTGGGCCTCTTGCCCCAGAGTTCTGCCTGTTCCCCACAAAATGCAGCGATCCTTTGGCCTGGGAAGTATAGGCAGCCTTTTCTGCTTAGTGATCCTGCCTTAGATTCATACACAGATTGTTTGGAGAAGGCACCCAGCACAGAAAGATGGGTGAGTGTGGGTTCTGTTGGAGCCACCACCACTGCTTTGGGGTTGAGGACTTGCAGTGGTCACAGTCAGCCTTGTCCCCAAGGTCCATGTCCTTGGAAAGTGAAAACGACCGAGCTGTAGGTGGAACAAATGGTAGGAGGGGAGGGGAGCACCCCTCAAGGCTGGTCCTCTGAGGACTGAGCCCTTTACACACCTGGTTAGGACGGCCTATGGGAAGCCCAGCTGGAACCCGGTGCAGTCTGGCCTCTTCTAAATGTGCCTACAAGAGCATCTTGACCCCATCAGCTGCCCTCAGTAGGATCTTGGGCTTGTGGGTTTCATATTTTATTGTAGGGCCCTTTCTCTGACACTCAACCTTGCTCAAAGCTAAGGTCCCCTGGCCAGCTGGTCTAATGTCACTTGGTGAGCCGGTCTGATGGCACTTGTGTAATAAAGGTGAAACAGGTCAACTTCATCAGCCACCCTGGTTTAGCCTCATTTTTGTGACTGGATCTGATGCTTGGATTTGGAACACTCCATAGCGTGGGGGAGGAGGAGGAGGCCACAAAAGGGACAGTATTGATTACAAAGAATACCATGAGCATCTGCTAGTTCTTATCTCAGAAAGCTGTGGCTGGATGAGCAGCGTACAGTAGGAAGAGGCCTGGATGATAGTGTCACAGCCGTATGGCCCCAAAGCTGCCTGTCACCTCTGGACATGACTAGGCAATAAAGGGATATGTTCCACTTCCCAGCCCTCATCCCAGAGAGAAACATCTGTTGGTTCACCGTCAGTGATTCTCTTGGCAGGTGGGCTGCCTTATACCAGACCCTGGGACTCCATCCTACCAGGACTTGGCATAGCTTAGAAGCCAGGGAAGTTGATTGTGTCTACACAACACAGGCAAGTGACCCTGCAGCTGGGATGGGACCCTCTGCTGTCTGTATCGCTTGTCTTCTCGTTATAAGTGGTCAGCTCACGTAGCACTTTGTATAAATACAGCAGCTGGGCTGTTTTTCCGTAAATTCTGACAATGCCAGAATCCAGTCAGGTAGCCCTGGGCTGAGAGGAGCCACCCCCTGGAAATGGGATGAGAGGGGTACATCAAAGGCAAGGGGCTGAAAGGAGGAAGGGCTGCAGTGTTGGAGTAGTGGGACTGGGGAAAGACAGCCTCTTCCTACGAATACCATTAGGCCTGCTTTATAGATAGGTTTCTGGTGTCACCCAGCTAGCAGATGGCCACTG
Organism: Microtus pennsylvanicus; assembly: GCF_037038515.1. NCBI lineage: Eukaryota > Metazoa > Chordata > Mammalia > Rodentia > Cricetidae > Microtus > Microtus pennsylvanicus. The sequence continues at coordinate 4,300,163 of NC_134580.1, forward strand.
TGGGAGCTGCCCCAAGCCACACTGATGGATGCTTCCACCAAATCTCAGGAGGCTGCTGGGTAAACGTGAGGGAGTTGGTATCTTAGGGTCAGAGTGACCAGGAGAGTTTTGGTGGAGCGGGTACGTGTGGTGGGGGCCAGAGCCATATCAGGTACCCCTGTGCAGTAGCCTCAAAGCCCTGGTCCTCCATCCCACAGCCTCACTTTCCCCTAAGTGCTGGTTTTCCTGACCTGCTGGTTTAGGAATGGATTTACTGAAGAGTCACATGCTACCAGGGTAGTCCCTGTAGTTGTAGTACCAGACTAAGTTCTGCCTGCCCTAGAGCCAGCTTAGGTCCAGCTAGAAGCGGGGTCTCGTCTTCCAAAGCTAGCTAGGACCCATCTTTGAAACCTCAGACAGCTTTCCCACTTGACTGGTGCAACCCGAATACAGGATAAGCTGGACAGTATAGTTCTGCAGCATGAGACCCCTTGGAGGAGCTCCTCCTCAACTACGGAAGGGCATGCCATCTGCCAACTGCTCAGAGAAGGGGAGTTCTTCAGCTTCTACTGGGGACACTTTCCTCCTCTGGGCCAAGAATCTGGCTTCAGGGCTGGAGAGATGGCTCAGAGGTTAAGAGCATTGCCTGCTCTTCCAAAGGTCCTGAGTTCAATTCCCAGCAACCACATGGTGGCTCACAACCCTCTGTAATGGGGTCTGGTGCCCTCTTCTGGCATACACACAGACAGAATATTGTATACATAATAAATAAATAAATATTTTTTAAAAAAAGAATCTGGCTTCAAGGAGAGGGAGAGAGCTTGGGCAAGTGTCATCTATTCCTGTGACATCCCCACCCCTATCCTCTACTAGTCTGACCTCTGGCTTTTGAGCAGTCCACAGAAATGCATAGAAGGGACAGGGCTCTAGACCAGCTGCAGCAGCTCTTGTTGCTAGCAGCTCTGTCATAGATTCCAATACCCATCCCACCCCCCCATAATAAAAGCTTTCAGGCGCCTGAGAACCAACATTACCTATTAAGTCTCTTTAGAAGTAGGATTCTTGCTGTTCTGGGAGGGGGTGGCAGCGAGGCAGCCTGCAGAGATGGACACTTTTTCCAAGGTAGAGGAAGTGGAAATATCCATTTATGTGGTGGATAGAGAACCGTTGTCCTTAGAGGTGGGGACCAGGGGAAGATAGAGGGAACCTGGGCAAGCAAGGAGGCTGGTACCCAGTGTTGAAGATACTCTCCCTGAGGAAATAGATTTATCCCCTTCTTATAGAGTACCAAGGACAACCCAAAGCACAATCAAAGTTCAACTTGGGGCACCAATGAGTTTATTGGACTTAGAGAGCATGGATGGGGTGCTGCTTACAGGAGTGTGGGTGACCAAACAACCACACCACCAAAACACCTCCTGCCAGCACGGATGAGGATGATCCCATATCTGTAAAGATGGAAACCTTCCACAGGTTGCATAATCTACCCCCTGAGACCATGAGGCCATGTACAATTAGGACACAATTAAATTGGCTGAGAGGTGCAGGAGAGAGGAGCTGGAATCACAGTTGGGGGTCGAATGACCCTCCGCACCTCCTGCTTCCTTGACTGAATGTCACAGGCAACAGACCTGGTCTTGAGGGTCTTTAACAAGTAGTCACAGCTTCTCTGATGAAGATGATGGCCGTGGGGCTGTTCTCGCCACTCAGAGGCCGAAGCTGGGCCAGGAACCTGTAGTCTCACCTGGAGCCTGGCTTACTTCTTGCTGAGCTCCTTAGCTCGACAGGTAGCTGCTTCCACCGCGCTCATGGCAGCTGCTCGCAGGCCGCCCTTCTCTAGGGCATGAAGCCCATGGATGGTGGTTCCAGCTGGTGTGAGCACATCCGTCCGAAGCTGGGCTGGATGCTTCCCTTCCTGCTGCAGCATCTTGGCTGTCCCCTGGGAAGAAGAGTTAAGGGAGAATTGTGGGGGGCAGCTACACGTTTCCCCCGCCTGTCTGAACTTTGCAGGTGTGTCTGCCTGTTTGCTGGAGACAGCACACATTCCTGAGCACAACCTTCCCAGCGTTCTCCCGAGGAACCCTTCACTCACCAGCAGGGTCTGGGCAGCAATGCGGTGGGCCAGGCCACTGGGCATGCCCATCTTGATGGCACCTTCAGCTAGGGCCTCCGAGAATGTGCACACCTGTAGCAATAGCATTGGGAGTGGGAAGGGGGAATGTCAAGGTGGACATTCTGCTGGGCACAGCTCGCAGCTAGAGAATACTCTAAACGCAGTTCTCAACCTGTGGGTCACGATCCCTTTGGGAATTGAACAACCCTCTTCATAGGGGTCACCTAAGACCATCAGAAAACACAGATATTGCTGGGTAGTGATGATGCAGACCTTTAATCCCAGCACTCAGGAGGCAGAGGCAGGAGGATCTCTGTGAGTTCGAGGCCAGCCTGGTCTACAAGAGCTAGTTCCAGGATAGGCTCTAAAACTACACAGAGAAACCCTGTCTCAAAAAACACCTAAAAAAAAAAAACCTAAAAAAAAAATACCAATATGGGCCAGGTGGTGGTGGTGCACGCATTTAATCCCAGCACTTGGGAGGCAGAGGCAGGCGGATCTCTGGGAGTTCGAGGCCAGCCTGGTCTACAAGAGATAGTTCCAGGACAGGCTCCAAAGCTACACAGAGAAACCCTGTCTCAAAAAACAAAACAAAACAAACCAATATGGTTGGGGTCACAACAACAACTGTACTAAAGGGTCGTAGCATTAGGAAGGTTGAGAACCACTGGCTCAGAACCATGAGAAAGAAGGCCCTGAATGTGGTCACAGATACCTGAAGCTCTAAGGCCTAAACCCAGAGTTTGATAAAGTGGCCAGCCTTGATGGTCCAACAAAGCACAATGTTCTGAGACAGCAGAGCTCACTGGTGGCTCATGGACCACTTGAGGCCCCAAGGCTTGACTCTGAGACCTTGAGAGCAGGGCCTTTGAGGGTAGGGGGAAGACATACTCACAAAGGCCACACCACTGCCACTGAGGCCGGTATGGATATCTACGTAGGACTCAGGAACCTCTATGCACTGCCCACAGGCCTCCAGCAAGTTCTGTAGGAGCTTAGCGTCATCATTCCTGGCATGGTGGCCCCGGGCCATCACCATTGCCCCCTCCTGGACTAGGCAAGGTAGATTGGGAGAGACTCGCAACACTCGTGTTTTCGGGGGCAGCAGCTGGACAAAAGAGAGCTTAGTGTCAGGTATCCTGAGACCGGGCTTGTTAGGCAAACACCTCAGCTAAATGCAGTCTCTAGACCCCACTTCCCAGGCACAGTGGCAGAACACGGCCCCAGCCACCTAATCCTGGTGGGCCAACTAACGACTTCTGGAGGTTGTCTCGGATGCTATCTGCCTCCCACACATGGCTGACAGAGCCTATTTCATACTCAGACTACTCACCTCCTCCAGCGAGCTCAGAGGGATCCCAGCAGCCACAGAGACCACGATGTGCTCACTGGTAACGACGGAGGCCACCTCTGCCAGAACATCTGGCAGAACCTGAGGCTTGGTGGCAAAGATGATAAGTGAACAGCTCTGCAGCACTTCCTGGTTGGAGTGAGTAGTCTGGCAACCTAGAGCCTGCACAGACACCAGCGCCAGGAATGAGGCTGTGTAAGGAGGGATCCTACCCACCCGTGTGCCATCAATCATCCTACATCCCATGGTTCCCTCAGGCCTATGTCGTTACAAATGTCTGTACCAGTCATACTCTCAAATGCCTAAGAAAAACCCAATGGCCCTGAGCCTCACAGAGTCCAAGAGTTACCTTCTGGAACCTTCCCTCCTAAAATTTATTTTTATTTTATTGGTGTTTTGCCTGTATGCCTGTTTATGGGAGGGTGCTGGATCCTGGAGTTACAGACAGTTGTGAGCTGCCATGTAGGTGATGGGAGTTAAACCCGGGTCCCCTGGAAGAGCAATCAGTGCTCTTAACCACTGAGCTATCTCTGCAGCCCTGGAACCTTCCCTCCTAATTAGTGTCCACAACCACCCTACACAGGAATCTGCTCTAGTCTTCCAGAAGTTTTTCCTGGCCTTTGACCTCTCCTCCAGGACAAATCAAGCCATCTCAAACCTTCAGCCATACCTGGCCCTGAAAATGCTTCAGAAGGACAAGCCCCTAAGTCCCACTCACCCTGAAGTGGCAGAGGTTCTTGTCTGTTGGTGCACTGGCCAGCACTTGCTTTGCTTCCACTTTGCCTGGATAGAAAGCCAAAAGCTGGTGAGGGCTGGGAAGATAGGAAAGAGCTTGCCTAGGCCATTGTTAGCCAGAGGCTCCTAGGATCACAGCAGAGATCCTTGTCTTTGCTGCTGGGCAATCAAATGAATTGTATTTGAATGCCATTGTCAACACTGCTGTTGGATACTGGGGCCAGGAACCTGCCTGACCCTGATCAGACACAGAGCCCATGGGTCCCTGCTTTCAGGGAAGGGGCAGCTGACTGGTACACTTAGGTCTTTTGGTCAAATGCAAAATCTTTGCAGGAACACCAGGCCTGGAGCAGCAGCCTGCATATGGACATAGCTGGTAAAGGGTCTGGAGAGACAACTCAGCAGCTGAGAATACTTGCAGCTCTTGAAGATGACCTGGGATAGGTTCCCAGGGCCCACGTGGCAATGACAACCATCCATAACTCCACCTCCAGTGGAGCCAGTGCCCTCTTCTGGCCTCCACAGGCACCAAGCACACACACACACACACACACACACCGTGCACAAAACACACATATAAAATAATCTTTTTAAAAAAAATTAGCTTATCTGATAAAGACCTGACGAGAGAAGCTCCCTTGAACAGGGCAATTGTGCTGGGATGTTTTGGGGAGACTAAATGCCTGTTTGGTGGAAATCATGTTTTTGGAGGGTGTAGAAGTAGGAAGACTGGGCCAGGTGGAAGCGTACCCCACAACCTGAACACAGAGGCTGCTAATCAATCATGTCAGTGACAGGATAGCACCAAGAGGCAGGTAAACTGCCAGGTTTTACATGTAAACACCGTGAGACTTGTAGGAAGCCACTCTCTAATGACCGTGCCACTCTGGACTTTGAAGTACAACCGAAAGCAGGGAGCCAAAGGTCACCAACTTCCTCTACCTGCAATCTGTACGTAGTCTTCTAAACACCGTACAGTAGTCAGGCCAGTATCGACAGCCCCTGCTATGTACCAGCAGTCCTCGGCCACAAAGAGTTTGCCTCCCTTCTCAACCCACCCTCCAGCAGGCTGCAGACACCTAGCACAGGTGGAGACACTGTGACCTTGACATTCAAGGCATTGTTGGCTCTAGAGAAGACACACCAGGGATGGCAGACACTCTCCAGTACAGAGCCAATCCTCTTCCTCCCACACAGCTGCCCACCTCTGAAAGTGGAGTTGATGCGTGAACAGAAAACAGAGTAAGAGACAGGAGGAGGAGGCCAGGAAGTTGGACACTTAACTTGGCATTAAGCCAGTCCAATCTAAGACAAAATTGGTTCGCGCCACATATGGAACTATAAAATCACAGTCACGTTAAGGAAATAAGTCAAAAGTGAGCCCACTAGTGGTGGCTCATGCCTTTAATCTCGGGAAGCAGAGGCAGATCTCTGAGTTTAAGGTCAGCCTGGTCTACCAAGGAAATCCAGGACAGCAAGGGCCACACAGAGAAACCCTGTCTCGAAAAACAAGGGGGGGGGGGACAAATAAACAAGCAAAACCCCGACAAAGAAGTCACGAATGAAGTTAATGGCAATTTTCTTTAATTCAATACATTTAAAGGAATAGCATCCAACAATACCATCAGTGTTAAATAAAATAAGCTGGGCTATTTTTTTCTCCGCACCACGCCTGGCTCTCCCACCCACCCACCCTCCTGGGGAAAGGGCTGCCGGCTCACTCAGGGACCCTGGAGACCTTGATGGAAGGCTACCGTAGGGTTCTCATCCAGGAACAGGGCGAGTTCACCCCACTGGCCCTTGGGTGAACCATGTGTGCCCTTCCCGCCGAGGCTTAAGGGCTCTTCCCACAGTAAAGCCCCCCAACTAGGCCTCGCCTCCCCACCTGCTCGTATGAGGCCTTTAGCAATGGCCTCCGCCATGCGGCCTGCGCCCACGAAGCCCACGCGCAGAGATTCAGACCCTGCAGCCGCCATCGTGCTCCTGCTGGCCGTCTCAGGTCCCTACGGCAGCGAGCCCCGCCCACTAGAAGCGCTTTGATGGACAGAAGCGACTGGGCGGGTTCCGGGAGGCAAGGGGATGGAGAGGGGCGAGTTCGGGGCGGGGCGGGGCGGGGCGGGGCGGGGAGAGGAGGAGCGGGGCGCTAAAGCCAGCGTTTTGTTGCTTGAGGTGGGATTTCTCAAGCCTGGGTGAAGCAGCAGGCGACTTTGCTGAGGGAAAAGGGAGAGGAAGGTGGTAGAGCTAGTCCTAACCAGGATGTCTGATTCGACCTGGAATATCCGAAGCTGGAGTCTCCCCAAAAGCCGTGCAGAGAGATTTGGAGGGAAAGCTCCAACCACCCTAGGATGGGGCTGGGAGTGTACAGTGGTACTTAACGGCTCTTGCCTACTTTGTGCGCCTTGGGTACTATCCTCGGTGCCAGTTCTGGTGCTCCAGATTAAAGAAAGCACTAACTAATCAGTCAACCAGCATACAGTCTTTTTTTTGGGGGGGGCGGGAGTGGGGGACAGGGATGGTGTTTCGAGACCAGGTTTCTCTGTGTAACATTCCTGGCACTGTCCTGGAACTCACTCTGCAGACCAGGCTGGTCTCCAACTCAGAGATCCACCTGCCTCTGCCTCCTGAGTGCTGGGACTAAAGGCGTGCGTCTTCACTGCGTAGCTGTTTTTAAAAACGTTTTGTTTGCTTTAGCGTTTCACCGGGATAATTACCTGTATTTAATTCCACATACAATTCTTAAAGATTATAGTCATTTAGGTGAAGTGAAAGAGCAAAGAAAGGGCAGGTAAAACAAGCGTATGCACAAAAGGGGAACAAAGGCACAAGACTTTGACCAGATGATCAAGGTCCCAACTCAAACTACTACACTTTATTACTGAAGTAACTTCGAGTCAAAAGTATACACAGACTTCCTACAAACTGGGTAAAGGTAGTTGCTGCTGACTTTTGGTTTGGGTGCTTTTTTGAGGCAGGGTTTCTCTGTGTAGCCCTGGCTGTCTTGGAATTCTCTCTGTAGACCAGGCTGGCCTTGAACTCAGATCCATCTGCCTTTGCCTCCCCAAGGACTGGAATTAAGTGCATACACCACCACTGCCCAAGTTTTTGTTGTTATTGTTTTTAGTGTATTAAAATTAGGCAAAATAGAACACAGTACTTAGGAGTCCACCACCAAATTTACAAGGGCAATGCTGTCCTTGGACTGTGAGGTCCCACAGTTAAAGTTTGTGTGTCCCCTGCCTGCCACAGCTGGAATGTGATAGACAGTCCTTTCTTCTTGCATGGCATGAGGTGAAGAGCTGTGTTCCCTGATCTTTCCCACGAGTCTGCCTGATGGTGGAAACCTGGAAAGCCAGGAGCTAAAGACTAAAGCAAAACAAAACTTCCCCTTGGTACAAGTTGTCTTAGTAACAGTAGAAAGCAGATTGACACAGGGAACTTAGAATCCTTACTATATACAGGGACAAAAATCTACAGGAATGTACATGGAGAGGTGGGGGATAAGGGACATTTATAGGAACAAGATCGTAAGGAATTTTCATATTCTGGGCTGCAACCAACAGCACCTGGTTGAGACTTGGCCTGCTGGAAATGCATGCTGCCTAGTCAGTGTGCTCAAGGTATTCTGATTCTTAGGACAGAGTATGTGCTCCTTGACATGATGCAGTTAGCACAGACTGGTGGGCATTAGACAGGTGTGAGTGTCCCGCAGGTTCTGATCAGCTCAGCTCTTTCTGGGGGCTGGAGGAGTACATACTTAATGCCCTGGTCCCCCCGCAACCCTGTGGTCTCTCATCAGAGGAATAAGTTTAAAAGAAATTCGAAGATGGGGGGGCAGAGGAGACTAGGAAGGCATGAGTCAGAGGGACACTGGGCAGGACAACATCGGAGAGGCCAGCAGTTGCTGCTTTAGAGGGTGAAAGACCAGGCAGGCCGTGGACTGTCCTGCTGGAAGACAAAAGGCCTCAGATGCAGGCTGAGCATCAAGGATTAGTGAATGTGGAAAACAATTGGGTATCTTTAGCATTTCTGGGACGTGAGAGGCAGAATGTATAGGAAGGGTGGCCTAGGATGAGGAAATCTGAGCAAGCAATGAGACCGCAGCAGGCAGACTGATCACCTGAGGAAAAGGCAGTGGGGTAGAATGGATGTGGTTTCTGAGGGGAGGGATGTGGAGCTGAGTTGTCTACACTGGCTGCATCTGGAATTAACTAGAACAAAAGCTCCCCGGCAAGCCTACGCAGGGTTTTCTTAAGATTATCTGAAGCAGGAAGACCAGCCCTAAATCAGGGCAGTGCCTTCTTTTTGTCTGTGTGTTAATACCAAGTCCATCTAGGATCCCAATGTACACAGTACACAGAAGACCGGCAACTCTCCGGGAGGCCTCCAGGCCAGGCTGGCGCTGCTGAGGCATCCATCCTGCCTCACTGAACAATCACTGGATTCTTGGCCTCTCCAGTATTAGTCATTGCTGGGCTACCCAGAGCACATCCTGTAGCCCAGTCTACAAATCACTGTATATGCATGTATAACAGTTCTGACTTGTCCAGCAGCCCATTGTCATAGCTTCAGCTATGTGGCTGGTGGTCATAACGTACTACACAGGTGCCCATCATTACTCCTGCCTTCCTGGAGCTGACTCTTGAGTCTGGGGAATAAATGCTCACCTCTGCTCTCCCCAGTCTTCAGAGGCAGTGGTAGCTCCATTTCAAGACTGAGAGGAGTTGAGGGGCCTGTAGCTTCCAGTCTCAGTCATCACGGACAAGGAAAAACCCTAACAGTCTTAGCCAAGTGGAATCTAGGATGGGAGCCTAGAAATGACCCAGAGCTGTTCCAGGACAAGCTCCAAACCTACAGAGAAACCCTGTCTCGAAAAACAAACACAAAACGAAAAATAAAAGCGGGCTGGAGAGATGGCTCAGAGGTTAAGGGCACTGGCCACACTTAACAAAGGTCCTGAGTTCAATTCCCAGCAACCACAGGTGAGGTGGCTCACATCATCTGTAATGAGATCTGGTGCCCTCTTCTGGCCTGCAGGGACATATGCAGGCAGACCACTGTATACTTAAATAAATTAAAAAAAATAAAAATAAAAGCTACAAAAAGCAATCCCAAAGTGACTTGCCTCTACCTGTAGCACCCTTAGAGCCTCCTGTGCTGCTCTAATTGGCTTGGATTTGACCATCTTGACATTGAACATAGGAAAGTCCATATCACCACTCAAGTGGCTACAGCTGACTAACAAGCCCAGGCCCGGGGTCCTTGTGAAGTGTAAATCATCCATCACCAATCTCCCTGTAGGTCCATCCTTGTGTCCCCTGATGGCCCAAATCTGTCCAAATTGAGATCCACCAAGGTCCTCAAGTCTGAAGCAGAGAGGTCTGTGTGACCACAAGTGGAAGGGCTAAGCATAAGATCCAGACTGTTGGGGGCTGGAGAGATGGCTCAGTAGTTAAGAGCACTGACTGTTCTTCCAGAGGACCGGGGTTCAATTCCCAGCACCCACATGACAGCTCACAACTGTCTGAAGATGCAATTGCAAGGGATCTGACACCTTCATACCAATGCACATAAAATAAAAAGTTAAATAAACCTTTAAGAAAAAAAAGATCCAGACTGTTAGGAAGGTACCCTGCCCTATACCTGAGCCCGCTGACATCTGACCTACACTGCCTGCTACCTGACACCCACATCTGTACCCTCTGGTCCTTCACATGGGGACTCTTGCCTTGGACCTAGTAGCTCATAGGAGCAAAGTAGCACACGGGAACAGTGGGCCCCAGGACTGGACAAGCTAGGAAGGCTCTGTTGTAAGGAGGGGAAGGCTGGACACAGCTTCTGAGCCCAGGCTTAGGAAAATCCATTTTATTGGTTTCTAGACAAGGGACAGCAGGACCAGCATGGATGCAGAGGTTGGGGTGGAAGCAGACAAGCAAAGTGTTGGTCTGGCCTTTCCCCGAGGATGGATAAACACAGACCCTACCGGACAGCTACATGGAGCCGCCTGGCAGAGGCCAGCACGTGGCTTAGGCTGCTGGATGCTAGCCTCAGTTCTAGGCAAGATCTGAGGTGACCACTGACTGGGCATTGTCAGCTGAGCACCTGCTTGTCCCGTGCTTCACTTCCGGGCCTGCTCATAGTTGTCGGTGAACCAGGCACAGGTCTCCTTTACAGCTGCAGAGGCAGACAGATGAGAGGCGGTGACACCACGTACCCTCCCCACCCTCCCCAGAGGTAGGAGGCTCCACCCACACACCCTAAACTACAGTGCCCAACTTTGCAGTGGATATGGCCTCTGAGGAGGGCTTGGTAATCAAGCCTGCAGGGCCTCACATGGAGGCTCACACGGAGGCTGAGCCCACTGCAGGGAACAGGGAGGAAGTCCAGAGCAGGCTGGCAAGCACAGCTTGGGGTGGATAAGGGTTCTGGGAAGGACAGCTCACCTTGCTTGAAAGGTGTGAAACGGAAGTCAGGCAAGTAGGATCGAAGCTTGCCATTGCTGGCTGTCTTCTTATACTGTCCATCTGACTTTGTTGAATCAAACTGGACACCTCCGTCAAGGCCATAGCAGAAGAAACTACCTATTTGCCCTACCCGGAACCTGTCTTTTCCTGGAACAGGTCCAGGACATAGCAGATCCCCTTCTATTGCCAGGGTGAGCACCACCAGAAACAAAATGGTGCTGTTTTGGCCATGATAAGGGGAAGCCACAGTACCCCCCAGTACCCCACCGTCAGCCCATCCCTGGAGTCAAAGGATACAGTGACTTCCCCACAGAAGTCCATTGCCTCCACTACAGCCTCGGCCGCCTCCTTGATGGACACTTCATCTTCCTCGCCCACTGTGGGGAACCACAGGCCAGCAGTCAGTCAGGCCTCCCTGTCCAGACCCTTAGGAGCATGTCTGCTCCCACTCGTCAGGGTAGACATGGGTCCTGCCCTGCTGGAAAGCACAGCTGCAGAGTGCCCACCTGAGAGGATGATAGGCTCCACCTCACTGTACTCCCGCAGGACCCAGATGAAGAGCCGGGCCAGGTCCTGGAGGTCAGAGACTTAGGTCAAACCCACAAGTGAGTACCAAATGCCCCTAGTGGGGAGGCTGCACTGCTCCTTTGGGGGCACAGCCAGCGTTCACCCTGGATGAAGGCCTCTCACCCAGGCTATACTCTCTCCTACTGAACCCAAGTTGCACCCCTGGGGACTTGGCATTTTTCAAGGACTGTTTCCTATGCCACCACTTCCCACACAGCCTTCTGGGATGACCATGCTGCCCCTATACATACCAGAGAGTAGATGAACTGCCTCCGTGGCTTCCCTGTCCCCCACACAGTCAAGGCTGAACCATTACCTACAGATGGGGCAGGGGTCAGATCTCTGCACCCAGAGCCAACACCCCGCCCACCCCACAGCTGAGCCCAGGGCCCCTTCAGGCAGGTAACCTGCGCCGGGCGTGTGCTGGACAGCTTCACTCACTCTTGGCCAGGTGCACCTTATGGATGAGGCCAGGCAGCACATGGCCATCTTCGATGTTGAAGTTGTCATGAGGCCCGAAGACATTGGTGGGGATGACAGCGGTGAAGGTACAGCCATGCTGCTGGAAGTAGGCCCTACAAAGACACAGTGTCTCCTGACCTTGTGTCCCCAGCTCCTTCTGCAACTGTATAAATGAGGCGTAACCCAGGGGTTCATCCTCCCCTCTCCAGGGAGGCCTGGGCAAGACCAAGAAGTAGCACCTGTTCTGCACGTCAATCATCCTCTTGGCGTACGAATACCCAAAATTGCTGCTGTGCGGTGGACCGTTGTGGATCTACAAGGAGCAGGAGATACACTGAGAACCCCCACCTGGCTCCGCCCACACCCTCAGATCCCGCCCCAGGAGGCCCTGTGCCTCACCATTGTCTCATCAATAGGATAGGTGGTCTTGTCAGGGAAGATACAGGTGGACAGGCAGGAGACCACCTTGCGAGTGCCCACCTCGAAGGCTGAATGCAGGACATTGTCATTGATGTGCACATTCTTCCTCTGCAGTGGGTAGCACAGGTGGGTTAGATATTGTGGGTTATTAATTTAAGATGTGTTACATTCATTGATGCTGTGGAATATTTGTTTAATGATGCAAAGACATGTTGCATTCTTTTACGTTGCATTTTTTAAAACTCTGTAAAGCTGTGTTACTTTGCCTGCCTAAACCACCTGATTGATCTAATAAAGAGCTCAATGGCCAATAGCTAGGCAGGAGAGGGATGGGCAGGGCTGCCAGGCAGAGAGAATAAATAGGAGAAAAAGAGAAGAGGAAAGAAGCAAGAAAAGGAGGAGAGGACACCAGAGGCCAGTCACAGAGTAAAAAAGAAGGAAACATATACAGAATAAAGAAATGTAAAAAACCCAGAGGCAAAATATAGTTAAAGAGAAACAAGATAATTTAAGTTAGAAAAGCTGGCTAGAAACAAGCCCAGCTAAGTTGGGCATTCATAAGGAAAACCAAGTCTCCGTGTATTTATTTAGGAGCTGGGTGGCGGGCCCCCAAAGAGTTAAAAAACCAACTACAGTTAGGCTGCCCATGAACGACTCAAGCTCCTTCCTGTTCCTCCAGGGAGAGACATGGGAACATAGCCTAGCTCAGATATGAGCACTATCTGTGCCTATTTATCTGAAGAGCTTCTGTGTGGTAAGATTTTGTTTGTGCTGTGAGACCAAGCAGTGATGGCTCACCCCTTTAATCCCAGTGCTTGGGAATCACACGCCTGTCTCGGGTTCTCTTTCAGATTGGACCAATCTCCTGTAGCCCAGGGTGGCCTTGAATTTGCAGAGCTCTGCAATCTGATCTTCAAGCAAGCTTTAGTTGTTAAAGCACAAACAAACATCACCACACTTCTGGAACAAGGCTAAGCCTCCCAGCACTGACCTTATAAAAGCTGCCATTCTCTAGGGACACGGGAAGATCCTGCCCTCTGCCTGGGTGTGGATGCCAGAATGGCATTTCCAGGGCTACTGAGTGCTGGGCAGTTGGTAGAGATGGGGAAAACTGTACGTGGGGTTCCCACTACAAAGAAGTAGCCCCCAATCCCAACTACAGAGGAGTCATGCCCAGCTCTACGTCTTAGTGCCTTGCCTTGCCTCTCTCCAGTTCTCTTCCCTAAACTGTTATGAGGCATACTGGTCTAAGAACAGGAAAGAGGCAGTGACCAAGCAGTTTGTTGAAAACACTGGGATGGGTAAGAACTTTGGGTGACGGGGTCCTTGAGCAAATCTGGTGGGAACCTTTCCATACTGCAGTGTGTAGTCAGGCCAGCCAGGACAAAGTCACTGCCCAGAGGCAGGTGGACCAACTCTTGGGAGCCCAGTTCGCAGAAGCAGAGATCTTATATTTTGCCCTTCTTCCTAAAGCACATGCTAGAGACTCTCCAGCATCCAGAAGTGGCTGGTAGATTCAGGGAGCTGAATGACCCAAGCCTGGGAGTTGAAGGATCTGGCAGCTGAGCAGGCTCAGTAAGCAGGAACCTGCCTCCAGTTACACAGTGTGGAATGCTGGCTCTTTCAGCTTCTCAAGCCTGCAGGTCAGCACTTGGCCAAATGACCCCAGGGCTGTGCAAAACCAGTCCTCAAGGACTTCTTAGGACTCTGCGGAAGTTCCAAGGACCTAAGCTCTGGGCTCCCAAGGCTTATTGTCCCCAGCATCCCAACTTACCCAGAAATCCAAGTTGTATTTGATATTCCGGAAAAGGCCGCCTACCATTGCAGCAAGATGGATGACATGGGTGGGCTGTACCTTCTGGAACAGGGCTCGGGTTTGTGCTGCATCCCTGAGGGAAGCCAGGATGTTAGGGGGCCTGATGAGGCCCAGGGAAATCAGGAATTGGGAACTTGGACAGTGGGTGGAGAAACTGGATGGGTCTAAGGCTAGAAGGGCAGCCAAAGAGACAAGTAGCCAAGTTCAGGACTGTAGCCAGCATTGGGTGTGGGCACCCGGAACTATAGGAGGATGTTTGCTTAGCATAACCAGCAATTGTAGCCAGATCAGTCACCTGGCAGGGAGGGCAAAGACTCAAGGAGGGCTCCTGCTAGCCTCAGGGAGCCTGGAGAGGGGACCAGGAGGAGGGGCTGGGTCTGAATACGGCTCCAACTCACGTCAGATCTGCATCTTTGGAGGAGACAAACACCCATTCCTCGCCAGGTAAGCCGGCCCCATCTGCAACCACCTTCTGGATGGCTTTGCCCACCAGTCCAGAGCCCCCTGTCACGAGGATCCTCATGGATCCCTGGGGCTCACCCATTGTGGCTGCACCTGGAGGGCCAAACGTGAGAGCTAAGGAGGATACAGGATGTGCTGCTCTCCCCACCCCATTCTCATGAGCCAATGGACAACAGGCACAGAGTCAAACTCCCAAGGAGGAGCAACCATGGCCTGCCGGGCACACCTTGCTCCGTTCCCCTAAGAAGTCCTTTGCCCTGGGCACCACAGGTTCCTTGCTGGCTGCTATCCAAACCAAAGTAGCTTGGTTCCAACCATGACTCTACTAGGCAGAGGAGAGATACATCTCAACCCTACGACTGAAAGATTAGGGCTGGCAGCTCTGAGCAAAGATCGTAGCGGTTGCTTGTCGTCTTACACTCACCTCTACAGACAGACAAGGGGCAGTACCCGTGCTTGGACCCCCCCCCCCCGTACCCACTAGTGCTGAGCTGATAGTCTATGGCCTAGGAAAGCCTAGTTCTTCTAGGACGCTCGAAGGCCTCGGGACGCTGAAAATATGCTCCTGCAGGATGGCTCTGTACCAGTCTCATGGCTCTGCCACCATCCAGATGAACGAGGGCTCAGCCCCTACACCCAGTGGTCCACTACCTCGCAGGCCACCCAGTCCAAGCCCACTAAGACCTCCTATGCCAGACGCACTCTTACAGCCTCGACCAACGAGCCTGTGGGGTCCCTGGTTTGCAGCGCTGCGGCCACCCAGGAGTCTCTCACCTGCTCCAGGTTCCACCAGTCTTAGAGCTGCTTCCGGTGCACAGTTCTCCAGCTACCCGCGGTCCAGGTGGAGGGGGCGAGGCCCTCCCGAGGAATTCTGGGAAATGAAGTCTTGGTTATGCACCGGAGCAGCGCGGGTAATTCTGGGAAATGTTCTCTGGGCCTCAGCCTTCTGGGAAACCGAGTTCTGTGGGCGGGGCGTGGGCGCTCTGCTTAGGCCGCCAGAACCGCGAAGCTGAAAACCAAACACGCTCTGGTGGTTGTACGGATACCGATCTCGCAACGCAGGAGTGGTCTGGCCAGGAATCTGTATTTTTTTTTTGAGACAGGGTTTCTCTGTGTAACAGACCTAGCTGTCCTGGAACTTGCTCTGCAGACCAGGCTGGCATCGAACTCACTGATTTCCCTGTCTATACTGGGATCAAAGACTTGCGCCACCACCGCCTGGCCTCTAGGTGGTCAGTTGTGTGTTTCACAGGCGCGGGCTGAGGATATGGCTCGACAGGCAGGTGCATTTGCCAACCCTCCAAGCCCAAATAAATTGTGGAAGAACTGGCACACTTCGTTTTTTCCCACAATATCAGAATTTATTGGACAGTAATAAATTCAAACGGCATAGTGCTTTCACTGGGAGCGACATGCCAAGTAGTCCTGCTTCCCTTGATATCGAGCTGAAGCAAACACAAGTTACTGTATTTCCAATCTTTACTATGATTATTAGCTTTGAGGCTACAGATTATACTTTACACAGTGAATCTATCCATCTGCGTGTAGCCTACAGGATGTCTCCAGTGGGTTAAAGAGGTTGCAGCAGAGTTCAAGGAGTTCCAGCGTGGCCAGAGAGATGGAAGCAACTCCAACAGGAATGGCGAGCGGGTCAGTCACTGCTCTGTGAAATTCCCTTCAACTGTGGGAACCAGTGAGTTCACTGGGGTTACATTACTAAAGAGCCCACCCCAGCATGATGAAGACTTCGGAAAGCCGAAATCCTGGCGCTCTCTGCATGATTTGCGGTTAGCTGGGCCGGTCCCCCCTCCTCAGCTGTCCTTGTTGCTTATATAATTTATGAATCTGGTTTTAGGGACTTCTTGAGACCTGTGAGTTGTCTGCTTCCCAAGTTTTAAGGAGCCTCTCTCTGGAGTGGAATGCTTCAACATCTCTTATTTACTGATTGATAATTTAATAGGCAGATACGATGTATTTTCATTTAATTCACATTCATCAGTTTCTTTACCCCCCCACTCCCTCTGAGCCCCTTCTTCTGAATGAGTCCCCTCCCAATTTTATGTCTTTTTAAATGACTCATTGAATATAGCTAGGGTTGTTTTGCATGAGCACGGGTGTAGGGTCATTTATTGGAGCATGGACAACTTCCCACACTGACAGACTTGGAACCCATCTTTTTTTATTTTATTTCAAAGGGATGACGTTCGGGGCTTTCAAAGACCTTGCTGTGTGGAAAAAGATCCCTGGAGAGTAGAAGGCCTTACTTAAATTTTCTAGAAATTTAGGGCAGTTTTAGCTGGGGTTATGCTGAGTCTGCTGGAGCCTCCGAAGTGCTCCTCTGAGCCTGACTGGCAAGATGCATAGGGAGTCTCAGCGCTGGTTATCTCTAGAGAAGAGGTTTAGTCCTAGACCCTGTCTAAACTGTCCTTGGGCACAAGCTTAGCACTGTTACCATATTGTTTAATAATGATAAAGCTTTACTGTAATCACTTCCCCTCTTCTTAGAGACAGGCTGTCACTATGTAGTTTTGGCTGACCCGGAATTAGCTACGTACACCAGGCTGTCCTTGAACTCACAGAGATCCACCCAAGGCAAGTACCCAGCTACTAACTGTTGTTGGTATTTTTTTTTAACTCTTACTCTGGGGGGTGGGGAGGGCACCAAAAAGTAATCATACAGAGACTTACTCTTTCTTATGAATGTCTAGTCTTAACTTGACTTATTTCTAGCCATCTTTTCTTATGTTATCCCATATATCTTTTGCCTCTGGGCTTTTACCTTTTTATATACCTTTTACTTCTTACTCCATGACTTGCTGTGTAGTTGGATGGCAGGCCCCTGGTTAGAGTCCTCCTCTCCTCCCTTTCTTTTTTTTTTTTCTTGCTTTTTCAAGACAGGGTTTCTTTATGTAGCCCTGGTTGTCCTGGAACTCACTTTTTAGACCAGGCTGGCCTGGAACTCACAGTGATCCGCTTGCCTCTGCCTCCCAAGTGCTGAGATTAAAGGCTTATGCCAACACTGCCTGGCAGGGTCCTTCTTTCTACTCTTCTTCTCTTTCTATTTATTCTCTGCATTCCAGCCCCACCTCTCCTTTCTACTGCCTTGTTATTGGTCATTCATCTCATTATTAGAACAATCAGGTGGGTTTTTTTTAATTGTTTATTTTATTGGTGATTTAGCCTGTATGTATATCTGTGTGAGGGTGCTGGATCCTAGAGTTACAGACAG
The DNA here is from genome assembly GCF_037038515.1 of Microtus pennsylvanicus. NCBI lineage: Eukaryota > Metazoa > Chordata > Mammalia > Rodentia > Cricetidae > Microtus > Microtus pennsylvanicus. The sequence goes on from NC_134580.1 coordinate 4,317,758, forward strand.
TTGTGAGCTGCCATATGGGTTCTGGGAATTGAACCTGGGTCCTCCAGAAGAGCAGTCGGTGCTCTTAACCATCTCTCCAGCCCCCAATCAGGTGTTTTAGACAGACAAAGTAACACAGCTTCACAGAGTTAAAAAAATACAACATAGAAGAATACGACACATCTTTGCATCATTAAACAAATATTACACAGCATAATCAAATGTAACACGTCTTCAACTAATATTTCACAACTAATCATCCCTTCTAATGTTTATTTTTCCTGTAAATAAAGTAAGATACTGGGTGGGGGTCCTGAATTGAATCCTTAATTGACAAGTACTAGATTATAGTGCCTAGCTTCCTAGAGTGGAGAACTGTCAGCTAAGCAACCTCTCTCTGTCCAAACTACACTTGTGACAACAGTGTTTTGGTTTTTGCTGTTTTGTTTTTGGAGACAAGGTTTCTCCTTGTGTGTACCCCCTGGCTGTCTTGGGACTCATTATGTAGATCAGGCTGGCCTTGAGCTCACAGAGATCCACCTGCCTCTGCCTCCTGAGTGCTGGGACTGAAGGCATGCACCACCACCGCCTGTCTACTGTGACAGGTTTTAAACAGTTGAAAGACTTCAGACAACTGAAGAAGCTACACTATGACTCCGCTTGCTGCTGAAGCACAAGTCCAGCTTCAGAAGGCACTGGGTTACTTACTACACGTTTTGAATAGCTTGCACCTACCCTTTGGCCATTCAAAGCCTGAGTTGGGACTAGGGGCGTAACTCAGTCAAGCACTTGCTTTGGAGGCACAAAGAACAGAGTTTGAGCCCATGTTTTTAAAAAGTGACCCTTTGGCATCTGTGGGCACTAACATACATGCCAGCAAAATACCCATCAACAACAAAAAAAGGCATGCCCTGCTGGGGAGGCAGAGACCTAGGCTTCTCTGGGGCTTGTGGGCCACCCAACCTAGCCTGTTTCGTGAGTTCCAGAGCAGCGTGACAAACTCTGTCTTTCACTATTGATTTACTCACTTATCTGATGTGGACGGGTGTTTGCACGCATGTGTATCTGTACACCACCTGCCTGTTGTGTGTCCTGAGAGGCCAGAAGGCTAGAAGAAGCTGTTGGATCCCCTGGGACTGGAGTTATGGATGGCTGGAAGCCACCCTGTGGGTGCTGGGAATTGAATCTGGATCCTCTGAAAGAGCAGCCAGTGCTCTTAAGCCATTTCTCCAGACCCTGTCTTTTGTTTGAAATAGAAGTGGATGGTGCCAGAGGAGTGCCACCCAAGGCTGCCTTCTTGCCAGACATATGCACACATGTGCACCTGCACATGCATAAACACACACACACCTTGATTGTCGGGGTCCAACCCCAACATAGATTATCTCTCTGGACTGGCGTGGAGGCACAGGAATAATTGAGACACAGTTCACACAGAAATATCGGAAGGGAGTCTCAGGGTTCATTTAAATCCTGAAGATCACCCGCGTTTATTTTCAAAACAGCTTTTATATCCACAGGTAAATTGAGGGGGAAGTTCATTAGCATTTCCGGGGTAGCGGGGCTAAATGTCCGCAACTCTGGCTGCTCTGTCACATAGCTTAGATTAAAACCTCTTCCCATAATTACAAGAAAGGGAGCAGAACAACGTTAGCATATCCTGACCCTGGCGACAGTCTGTCTGTAAATGCTAGGTGACCACCTCAGGTGCGACCTATGGCTTGAGACCCTGGCTCAATGTGTGGCTGCCATACAATGTAAAAATATTAACCTGTGTAATATTGACCCACACAGATGAACACTGACAGCCATTTTCAACTTGACCAGACAGGGAGACTTTACTTAGCAGTCAAACAGAAGGTCCATGACTGGTGCAGTTTTTGTTTGCACCACGGACTGTAGTATAATCGGCACACGCACAAAATCCTTTGTTTGAGTTAAAGACTTCTGCAATTGGTTCAAACATCCTTTTGTATGAGCAGGCTACCTGTTTGTTTTCCAAGACAGCTGAGTGAAAACTCTCCTGTGCTCTAACCAGAAGCCCAATTAAAGGCTTCTCTCCAGTGGTCTTTTTTTTTTTTGTCTACTTTTGTTTTTAATCATGAGTAGAGCAGGTTTATCTGGTCATAGGAAGAGCTGTGGAGCAGGGAAATGGTAGTGAGGACGGTGGTGGTGGTGACAGTGGGATCTAGACTGTCCCAAAGAGCAGCCATTAGCAGGGAGCAGAGGCTGGGACAGACTGGAGGTGGGAAATGGCCTTGGTGGCCAGAGTTGTAGGGAGCTGACAAGCTTTGAAAGGACCAAAGCTCCCAGGCTCGTCAGGACGGAAACACTGGCCTCTGTAGGAGTTAAGGATCTGGGAGCCTGAGACTCAGGTGGTGTAATATTAACAGTTGCTGCCCAATGCCACCACACACTTCTACTAGATGTTGAGGATTACTGCGGCTGCTGCTGAATGCCAGGGTCACTGGTGCTTACCGTGTAGAGCAGTAAGGCATTAATCTAAGTGTCAACAACACTTAACCTCTGGCTTCTAAATTCCACTTCGGGCTTGGAGCTACAAGTAAGTGGTTCTGCCTGTGCGACCCCTAGGCCTTGGGTACTCAAAGGTCAATACTTGAAGAACTTGTTTTTGCCTCAACACATCATTTCTATCCAGGTGGGACCAAAGGATTCCAGAAAGTTGACCGGAACAGAGTTTCATTGGCGGTATCCTTGGCCACTGGCACACGGCGGGGCTGACATCTCCAGTGAAGGAGCCAACACAGACCTTCTGTAGACTTATGCAATTTTTAGAACAGTATATGTGCTGAATAGTCTTATGTCAACTTGACACAAGCTAAAGTCATCTGAGAGGAGGGAACCTCAATTAAGAAAACACCTCCCTAAGACTGGGCTGTATGCAAGCCTGTGGGGCATGTGACTAATGGGGAGTGTCCCAGGCCCATGCCACTATGGTTCTGTAAGAAAGCAGGCTGAGGAAGCCATGTTGAGCAAGCCAGTAATCAGCCCCCCTCCATGGCCCCTGATCAGCCAGATTCTCCTACCTCCAGGCTCTAGCCCTGTCTGAGCTCCTGTTCTGACTTCTGTCAAGGGTGGACTATGATGGAGTCATAGTTCTCCCCAACTTGCATCTTGGTCATCGTGTTTCATCACAGCAATAGAAACTCTTAACTAAAACAATACATTAGAAGCGAAACCTAGGACTAGAGAGACGACACAGAGGTTAAGAGCACTGGTTGCTCTTCCAGAGGTCCTGAGTTCAATTCCCAGCAACCACATAGTAGCTCACACCATGTATAATGAGATCTGGTGCCCTCTTCTGGCCTGCAGGCATACATGAAGGTGGAATACTGTATACATAATTAATAAACAACTAAATCTTAAAAAAAAAAAAGAGTAAAACCTAGTGGTTAATTTCCAAAGGTTCCTCAAGCCAGTTTTGGTCTATATAAAAATGAACAGAAAACACTAGCCCCCTGCTATACCTGCTAATTTAGCTATCCCCCATAACTGCACCAAACTCTGCTAAGCTTTCCCTCCCCCCCCCCAAAAAAAAACCCTAGAAGTTTAGGGTAGAAAGCTGCAGCCAAGCTTGCTTGTAAGGTCATGAGTCTGACCTTCTATAGAAGGATATCAAATAAACAGGATATAAAATGTAGAGATAAACTGGGCGTGGTGATGCATGTCTTTAAGCCCGGCACTTGGGAGGCAGAGGCAGGCGAATGTTTGAGAGTTTGAGGCCAGTGTGGTCTACAGAGCAAGTTCCAAGACAATCAGGGTTACTCAGAGAGAGAGAGACAGAGAGAGAGCTGCTTGATTGGAGCCTCGTCCAGCTCATCCGGAAAGCCCCATTTCTCCGGCTGGCTCACAGATTCTCTAAACAAATGAAAGGCGCCAATGGCTGTGGCAGACACATCATCACCCCTTGCCTATAATCTATAAAATGTTCCAGTTTTAGTCTGGGGATTCAACTTCTTTGGCCTTGATCTCTGGGAGCAGAGAACCTGCCCGCGAGTTGCTTTGCTCAATATAACTGTGGTTTTTCAATTAGGCTAGACCTGGCTTACTGCGTCAGCAGAGAAACTTATTATGGGTGTGTGTGTGTGTGTGTGTGTGTGTGTGTGTGTGTGTGTGTGACATAGAACCTATTAAAACCCACACAGTTTTTTGTTAATACATATGACTATTAAGATTGTACCCTCCATGGGGCTGGAGAGAACACTCGTTGCTTGTTTGAGATATTTACAAATTACAAATTACACTTTGTGAAGATGTATTTGCTGTGATTGGTGTAATAAAAAGCTGAACGGCTAATAGCTAAGCAGGAAGTATAGGAAGGATTTCCAGGGAGAGAAAAGAAGAGGAGGAGGAATGGAGGCGCACAGGATACTAGGAGACATGGAGAGGAAACAGGAGGTGCAAGATGGAAGAGAGGTAACCCATGTGAAAGACTGTAGATTACTATAAACGGGTTAGTTTGTTAAAAGAGCTGGTTAGGAACAAGCCTGATCTATACGCTGAGCTTTCATAATTAATAAGAAGTCTCTGTGTCATTATTTGGGAACTATCTGGCGGGACAGAAAGATAATTGTTACAGTTGCTCTTCCAAAGAATCCTTGGCATGGTTTCCACACCCACATGGCAGCTATATCTAACTCCAGTTCCAGGGGATCTGGTGCCCTCTTCCGGACTCCATGAGCACCAAGTACGCACAAGGTGCACATACACACACACAGGCAAAACACTAACATGCACAATAAAAATAAATAAAATTCTCTGCCTCAATCAGCTTGCATTCTAGGCTCACGCTTAACTTTGCAAGATCGTAAAATAAACTGCCTTAATTTCACTACTCTGAGTCTCCAGTGGCTTATTACAAAGTTAAGATCATGTTTTCAGGCACAGCGGCTCAAAGCTGTCTTTCGACCACGCGTGTGCACACACACACACAATAATAATAATAAAGGTGTTTAAAAACCCCAAACCAAAAGCTCCAAACAGAACCAACACCACCAGAACGAACCAACAAGAAACCTTCAGTGAAATTTCTCTACAAGGCCTGCCTTTCCCAGCTCTTCCAGGGATATCTGGCGACATCTACTGCTGGGCATCGTCGCTAACCCCATACCCACGTGGGCAAACAAGGCCTCTCACCGCTGCGTCTGCGCACTGGGTCCCTGGCTGGACGCAGTGGTCTGGGCCGGAAGTCTGGCACGGAGAAGGCTCGGGTCCCCACTTTCATCCTAGAGTGGCTACGGATGTCCTCCGGGCGGGGCGTCGGGTTGCTTCCGGCCGGGGTGTGCAGAGGCGGTGTGGGCTTTGTGGTCGCCTGGGGCTGCGCAGCCGGGTGCGGCTCGGCAAGCTTCCGTGCCGTCCTCTCGCCGCCGGGCTCCGGGTGAGTGGGGCGTCGTAGTTGGCGCGGGCGGGCGGGCTGGCTAGTGGTCAGTGGGGTTCAGCAATTCGGTTTGGTGTTCCGGGCCTGGCTGCACTTCATTTTTGCAGGTGTCCGCAGCTCCTTGCTTCGTTCGGGCCGAGCCCTGCGGTTTTTCCTCCCCGACCTGGGTGTGATAGATGCTTGGGCTGGTCGCCCTACGACATCGAGGTCCTTAGGGGTTGCACACTCATCCTTGGCGCCCAGAGCTCAGGGCTCTGTTTGGCCGCTTGCAGGCTGCTCAGATGCAATGAGTGCAGGTGCACGCAACTGCTGTTCTGCTTGGACCTTGCCCTCCTGCCTTTCGTCAGACCTCTCGGCCTCTCCTGGAGGAGATGCAGTGCAGGCACCCCAGTGGTTCGGGGGTTGCAGATAATGTGCGTGTTGGGCAGAATCAGCTTCTTACGACCTGAAGGAGGATTCCCAGGTGGGGGTCATGTGTCAGCCAAGCTGTCACAGTCAGTGATGACATAACAGAGTCAACACCTGTGATATCTCTGTGATGATGCTCGGAACATTTAACCCTCCTTGCATCCTGCCTCACTGTGGTCCAGGAGTCCCCAGGGCCTGAGTAGTACGCTAAAGGTTTCCTGTGGGTTTTAGCAGGAGTATGGCTCTAAATTCCAGCAGTTTCCTGCAGGAGTCGGTACTCACAGTCACCCGGTGCACTCAAGACATCCTTCCCCTGAGACCCATCCCAATGAAAGACAGAAATAATTGTCTTTTGCTCACGGAGAAATCAGTGCGCCACCCTCCATCCCCCACTCCACGCGGGGTTTCGTTGTTGTTTTAGGTTTTTCGAGACAGAGTTTCTCTGTGTAGCTCTAGCTGTCTTGGAACTTGCTCTGTAAACCAGGCTGGCTCTACCTGCCTCTGCCCCCCCCCCCCCGCCCCCCCGCGAGTTCTGGGATTAAAGGAGCGAGCCACCATGCCCAATTTACATACCGACTTTTAAGGCCGTGTCTCACTTCCTTTTTAGCAGACTGCAGACCTTTCGTGGATGCAGCATTGTATCTGTTTCAATACTTCGTGGGAGGTACAGAGAAACTCCACAAGCCGGTATATTTGGCTCTGGACACTGCTGGTTCTTTGAGGGTGGAATCCTGGTCCTGGAATAATTTGGGGGGGGGGGGCGGTGATAGAAAGCAGAGCTGGGAAAAACTTATGTTCTGATCTGATCTTGGAAGGGATGTCAGAGAAGCAGTAGGCTTGAAGTAATTCAGAGAGCCCTCCTAACTGCTTCTTTGGCTTGTGGAAGGAAGATGGCTGCTGTTAGGCCCCTGGGCTTGTTGGAAAAGAAACTTGTTTGTGTCAGTGAGAGACCCTGTGTGCAGGTACTAGGGGCAGAGACTGGACGAGGAGCCCTAAGGGGGCAGCCAGCCACTGGCTCTATTCTTTTCGACCTCCAGTAAGCTGCCTCTGGTAAACTTACAGATGATTTTGAGAACATAATACAAACCTGCTTTGCCCACATGGCACCCAGCTGCCTGCGCAACGGCAGAGGCTTCTAAGGAGGTGGGTGTTGAGGCCCACTTGCCTGGCTATTCCCAAGGCTATGCCAATTTTCCTACTCCTATTTTATTTTATGTGTATGGGTGTTTAGTCTGCACATATCCCTGTCCATCACATTTGTGCCTGATGCCCTCAGAAGCCAGAAGAGGGCATTGGATCCCCTAGAACTGGAGTTACAGAGTTGTGAACTGCTGTGTGGGTTCCGGGAATTAAACCCAAGACCTCTGAAAGAGTAGAGGAAGAGACCTGGTCAGTCGTCCTCATCAACTTAGACCGTGAAACCCAATATAAACAGGTTCAACAGAACCACCATATACGGGCTGCCCACGCAGCTTCAACATTACCAGAGCCTAAATTTCATTTTTCCCCCCTCTGGAAGAGTAACGAATGCTCTTAACCGCCAGGCTATCTCTCAAGCCCCCAATTTGCTGGTTTTTGAGATGAACATTTCTTCAAGCAGATACGTTTTATTCAAGAGATTTTCCTTAAAGCAAGAATTTATAAAAGTCATAAAGAGACAACATGGTTTTAAGCTATTCTTGTAAACAGAAACAGATGTAGGCTTGTTTCCAGGTAGCATCGTCATTGTAAGTATGATATCCAGGGCTGAGGAGTAGCTCATTGATAGGACACTTACTTGCCCAGCATGCGTAATACCCTGAGTTCTACATAATGCATAATATCCTTAGTGCTACAGACAATAGTAAAAGTCTAAAACCAGAAACCACATGTCCATTTTACCCTTTTTTCAAACATTAAGTTTCAACATGCAAATTTCTTCATAGTACTAACCTCGTCCATCTCTAAGCAAAACACCCGGTAAGAGCAACATGTATTTACAAAGAATCAAGTCTCTCAAAGCACGAAGTGGACTCTGAGTGACAGACCTGAACCCGAGCCTTCGCTCAGCTCCTGACTAGGCTAGTGATCTTGGCTAATCTACGTTCTCTTCTAGTCTCTTCTCCCTGTCGCTTGGTGACACACGTGAGATGCCGCAGGTCCTTTCTGAGCACCATGGCTGGCTGGGCTGCCAGTTAGACTCCTGTGCAGCAGGCTGGAAGCACTGCCTTGCTATAGCTTTGGGGGTTCTGAAGCTTAAAGCTTGCATGGCCACCCCACAACCCACACCCCCAGACAGCTCGCTCTTTGAAGGAGCGGTGGGAAAGATCTGGCTCAAATGCCTAGTAAGTGACCCAAGTGTTTCTGCTACCTACTTGGAGAAGAATGCTGGGGGGAGGGGGGTTAGGAGAGCCTTGAAGGTTTTTACACAGGAAGTCACCATTCCATTTATGCTTTTAAAGAGCCATCCTGCTGGCTCTTCAGAAAACGGTGGAGACACGTTAGACAGTTGTCCCCCTTGCGTGTTAAGAAATAATAGTAGAGAATAGCATTGGAGTTTTGAGATGAGCAGAGCGCAATATAATGGTCTGGCCTATAGGTCTGCTGGTGGATTGGATGTGGGGCATTCATAAAAGTAAAGGGAACTAAGGATATGCACAGTTCTGGCCGAACCAGTACAAGCTGATGGAGAAGGGGCAGATTTAGCAGAAGCCGGAAGGTTGACACCTGAGGTTTGAAAACCTGAGAAGGCATCAGGTTGAGAACTAGTCATGTTGAAGCTGGAAAAGAGCCCAGCTGCAGGAAGAAAACTGTTTCCAGCCAGAGATACCATCTCTCTGCTAAGGTAGGTCAGCGATGGAGGAGGTCTTGCCTGGATTGTGGCAAGGCTCCATTGTCATCACTGGACACTGGGAGAAGGTAGTTAGTGAATGAGAAAGCTGGTAGAGGCTGCCCCAGGGGCACTGTGACAAGATAACTTCCTGAGTAAGAAGTCATTGAGTGTCTGGTGTAGGCAGAAGCGGAGCTGAGTAAGTGGCCGAAGTTTGTGACATCGTAAACTATTGTGATAACCTGACCCCGGCGTATTTAAGAAAGAAAGGAGATACAAAAATAAACTCAGTGACCTGTGAGTGTCATTATGGAGAGGTGGGGTGGTAGCTGGAGAGGAAATAAAGGCCAGGAAGTTAGGTTGGTATTCTTGTTCTGTGAGACAGGATATATGTTCCCCCGGAGCAGAGACTAGATGTGTGTGCCGTTTAGTTTTTTAGATGAGATTTTGATAATCTACCTAGAAGATGTCATGGCTCTCTTGTTCCCTACTATATCAGTCCAGGAATTCTGTCCCCAATTAAGTGGATGGAAGAGCTAGCATTGCTGTATGCTGATTGGAATGGCAGGCTAGACGGCAAGAGAAGCTTCTGTGTAAGCGGGAGGGAATGATGGCTGGGTGAGATGGATGGGAGGAGGTCTAGAGCAAGGGGAGGTGAACCATCTCTCAGGTCAAGTTTAGCTTGATTCCAAGAAGAGGGAGGTAAACACAGGCCAGCGGTGGAAGTGGGCGTTCTTGTCTCACTGCCCTTGCTTTCTTACTGAAGCAAGGGCTAAGGGATAGAAAAAATGCTAGACATTTTAAATATTTATTTTATGTGTATGAATGTTTTACCTGTATATGTATATATACCATATGTGGTCCTGATGCCCACATAGGTCAGAAAACAGCATCAGATCCCCTGGAGCTGAAGTTACAGACAGTTGTGAGCTGCCGTTGTTGTGGGTGCTAGGAACTGAACCTAGGTCCTCTGTAAGAACAGCAAGTACTCTTAACTGCTGAGCCATCTCTACAACCCCACTGTCGGCCTTTTGAAAAGAAGAAAAGGATGACCGGGCAGTGGTGCACACCTTTAATCCTGGCACTCGGAAGCAGGTGGATCTCTGTGAGTTCGAGGCCAGCCTGGTCTACAAGAGCTAGTTCCAGGACAGACAGAGCTACATAGTGAGACCCTGGCTTGAAAAACCAAAAAATAAAAGATAAAAAAAAAAGAAGAAGAAGGAAAAGAAAAAAGGAGGAGAAAAAGAGAGTTGGGTGAGCGTAGTCATGGCTGGCAGCTCTCAGGGCGTCAGGGCTGTAGATATAAGAGCACTTGGTCAGCTAGAGTTCAGACAGATCCAAAACAGGCTGAAGGTGGCCGGAGCTGGGTCTCACACAGGTGACAGGAAGAAAAGGGCAGCTGAGTTCCATGAAGAGGATTTATACCTTTTCTCACTGCGGCTACTTGAGTCTCTTCCTTAAAATGTTGTGCATTGCCAGTACCTTTAATCTCGGCACTGGGGAGGCAGAAGCAGGTGGATCTCTGCGAGTCTGAGGCAAGCTTGGTTCATGTAGGGAGTTCTAGGCCAGCCAGTACCACATAGTGAGACCTGCCTTTTAAAAAAATGTGTTAATGTTTGGGTGCCATCTGCTCACAGCTCCTGTCCTTTAAATCATCTCTGCTACTTACTGTACCTGATACATTGTGACAGCGAGGTAAGTCTGTTCTCCAGATAAAAGATAAAAAGTGTGTACATCTTCAGTACAGATGTAGGGTTTTTGTTGATGTTGTTATTTCTGTTTTTTATTTTTTATCTGAAATGGGCCAACTCTTGGAGACAGAGCCCAATGATTTTTAGGGCTAAGTATATAAACTGTTGAGAATTGTGCCAGTGAGGCCCAGGACAGGGGCCTCTGGAGCCATTCCAGTCATCAGGGGAGTCCATTGAGGGGACTGGATTATAAGGCTACCGAAAGGGTGAGAGATTGAAGTACGGAGAGCCCAGCTGGGTTCTGGGCTTCCGTCACTGGAGGCCAGAAATGCCGCATTGCTGCTAGCGCTGAGGCCCTGTGTATTACACATACACCGCGAGTGCAGTGCTGTGGACCATGGCTGCTCACTGGGTGCGGACAAGACAGATGAGGCTGGAGGGTAGGAGGAGTGATGGATGGCTGCTCACTGGGTGCGGACAAGACAGATGAGGCTGGAGGGTAGGAGGAGTGATGGATGTTGTTTGCGTGATCTTTAGAATTACATGTCTTGATTTTTTTTCTTGTTGTTTGCTTTTCAAGACAGGGTTTCTCAGTAGCTTTGGAGCCTGTTCTGGAACTCACTATGTAGCCCAGGCTGGCCTCAAACTCACAGAGATCTGCCTGCCTCTGCCTCCCGAGTGCTGGGATAAAGGCGTGCACCACCACCGCCCGGCTACATGTCTTGATTTTTAAGTAGAGCCCCGGCCATATCCCTGTCTCTCTGTCTCCCACCCAGGAAAGGTAGAAGGGTGCTGTTTAACTGGCACAGGCCTGTTTGTCCTGGGGTTGGATATATGAGAGGTGGGGCCCCAAGAAGCCTTCCCATGTGTACAATGGGTTAGAGCAAGGTGAGAGTTGGAAACAGTGAAGGGCCCGAAGTGTGGGCAGAGGAAAGGCTTCCTCTCTCACTAGCATGGGAGTTTAATTTTAGAGCTTCTGCCTGCTCAGCAGCTTTTTGTTAACGAAGGGAAAGACATCTTCTTCTCTCATTTCAGATTCTACTGTAGGAGCTGGGGGCAAGAAGGTGCTCCCGAAGCCTGAACTTCTGGGGATGAAAAGTCACAGAATATGATGTCTGACAAACTTACAGTGCTGGAGCCTTCCGCCTCAGAGCCCGGGGAGTTTCATGAAGACAGGTTAGCGCCGCTGTTGGGGAATCCAGAAAGACAGAGCCTCGAGAGTCCCCCCTCTCAGGAGGGGGGCTTCAAACAGATAACAGTGACCCACTGGAAAATCCAAACAGGAGAGACAGCCCAGCTATGCAGTAAGTCAGGAAGAAACCCTGTTCTCAACTCAAACCTTCTGATCCTTCAGAGAGAGCTCATAGAAGGGGAGACCCGTTCTTGTGGTGTTGGTGGCAGAAGCTTCCCATTCAATTCAAATGTAGTTCCACATCCAATTTCTCACACGGGGGAGAAGCCTTATCAGTGTGATCACTGTGGGAAAGGCTTCAGTCAAAACTCCCTCCTCACCGAACACCAGAGAGTCCACGCTGGGGACAGGCTCTCTGTGTGCAACGTGTGTGGGAAAGACCTCATTCACTACGCTGACCTAGTTGAGCACCAGCGTGCACACAGCGGCGAGAAGCCGTTCAAGTGTGCACAGTGTGGGAAAGCGTTTTGTCACAGTTCAGACCTGCTTCGACACCAGAGAGTCCACACCAGAGAGAGGCCTTTTGAATGCAAAGAGTGTGGGAAAGGCTTCAGTCAGAGCTCCTTACTCATTCGCCATCAGAGAATTCACACGGGAGAGAGACCCTACGAGTGTAACGAGTGTGGGAAATCTTTCATTCGGAGCTCGAGCCTTATTCGGCACTACCAGATCCACACAGAGGTGAAACAGTATGAATGCAGAGACTGTGGGAAAGCCTTCCGGCACCGTTCGGACCTCATTGAACACCAGAGAATTCACACTGGAGAGAGACCCTTTGAGTGTCACGAATGTGGGAAGGCCTTTATTCGCAGCTCAAAGCTCATCCAACATCAGAGAATCCATACCGGAGAACGGCCTTACGTGTGCAATGAGTGTGGGAAGCGCTTCAGTCAGACGTCCAACTTCACTCAGCACCAGAGGATCCACACTGGGGAAAAACTCTACGAGTGTAAGGAATGCGGCAAAGCCTTCTTTCTGAGCTCGTACCTCATACGACACCAGAAAATCCACACTGGCGAGCGGGTGTACGAGTGTAAAGAGTGTGGGAAGGCTTTCCTGCAGAAGGCCCACCTCACTGAGCATCAGAAGATCCACACCGGAGACAGACCCTTTGAGTGCAAAGACTGCGGGAAAGCCTTCATCCAGAGCTCCAAGCTGTTGCTGCATCAGATCGTCCACACTGGGGAGAAGCCCTACGTGTGCAGTTACTGTGGGAAAGGCTTTATACAGAGGTCCAACTTCCTTCAGCACCAGAAGACGCACACCAAGGAGAAGCTCCACCAGTACGGTCAGCATGGAACGGATCTCACCCCACCCCCAGACCTTGTCCACCATGAGGATCTTTCCCTGAGCAAGACCTCCCTTCATTTGGGAGAGGCATCTACAGATCAGGGGTGTCATGCAGGTCACTTATGAGACAGTCGCTCTTGGAGTCAGTAAGTGGTGCTTGGAAACGGGCATACTTAGTATGTGGCTTGTCACATTTCCCAAGTCACAGATAGCCTACTTGTGGTTAGGTCTGTCGTCTGTCACCAGGTCAGGAAAGCTGAGGTGAAAGACCCCCAGAGTGGGGGGACTCTCACTCAAATCTCGGGATAACACGACCCCCCAGGAACTCACGAGAGACCGTCCTTGCTGCAATCACATGAGGTTTATTGACAGGACAGGAACCAGTGCACTGGGGCTGAAACTCATTTCCCACGCAGGGGTAGAGTTCGACCCCAAGTAGCTGGGAGAAGGGGTATTTAAGGGAAGAAACCATAACCCAATAACCCAAAGGAGGTAGGGAGGGCATCATTGGAAAATTCCGAAAATACCAGTGATAATCACAAGGGGGTAACTCCCTGTTTCTCAAGATTATTCTCAAGATTATAATCTAACTTCAAAGTTAGCTAGTTCCTGGACTGGAGTCACTGAACCGGCTAACCTAGATTTTGGTTCTCCTCTCCCTGCTAGATTTTTTTTGGCTTTGCTTTTTCTGCTAGAAGGGTCTGAATTTATCTGGGTCTTTCAGGGGGACTGGACAGCTGGCTTTGAGCTGAACACTGAGGGAGAGCCTCTAGAGCATTTTCTAGATTTTCGTTAAAGTTACACACTGTCGAGTTAAATCTTTTCAGAGATACGACTACTTCTCTGAAAGGTTGGAGAAAGGGGTTTTCTCATGCAAAACTGCAAGTTGGTTCTTCCCTATTGTCTGGGACTAAACTCCACGCCACAGGGCCACCACAGGGCCAAGTCCCTGGCCTTTGCTTTCTCAACTGTTTGACTCCTGGTAAAGCTTTTGACGTGCTCCTCCGTCCACGACCTCCAGGCCGCTCCCACTCCTGTCCTCATGGGTCTTCCCCTGTCTCTCAAGTCGCTCCTGATTATTCTGCAAGGCCTCTCTCAGGCACCATGCCCCAGAATGCTTCCTTAGAACCGAGCTGGGTTTGTGGCTTGTGCTTCTGTTGCTCAGTGCTTCCCTCTGCTACTGTACTTGCTTTTAAATAGCACAATTTTGAATTCTTTTTCATTGTGCTCTGTTCCCTGAGGGCAATGATCATGTATCATTGATTCCCATGTCCCTAGTGTCTAGCACATGACAATAAACGAAGCAAAAACCCAAGTCTGTGTAATTGGCTTATCCTTTATCTGTCTACTGTCTCGAGACAGGTTCTCACCATGTGGCCCAGACTGGCCTCAGACTCCTCACCCCCCCCCAATCTCCTCAGTGTTGGGGTGACAGGTGTGCCCTACAACACCTGCTACCATTCTGTGTTGCTGTTTTTAAGTTTGGGGATGTTCTTTCTGTCATCAGCGTGGTCTGTTTTACTAGGAAGTACTGTCTCCCCAAGTCCTGTTGATACTTGCTCTTTAGAGTTGCTGACTATCTCCTGTCTGTGGTTCTTACCCAGCAGGTGTGGCGTGGCCCTCACTCAGAGCTGCCCATTGTACTTTGAGGGCAATGCCCTCATGTTTACTTCAGTCTTTGTCTATTTTAGCAGCTCCAGGCTCGACTGTCTTTCTAACGTCACTTGTTTGGAAATGTTTAAAATTAAGATATTTGAGGAATAGTTTTAGATTCTTGAAAGATGAGAGTAAGAAGGTGCCATGCATCCTATGGGGAGTGTGCAGGTGGAGCCAGACATATCACAGAACAGTGTGCGAAGTGGGCACCAGTCCTCGTGAGAGCTCTGGACCAGGGGCTAAGAGTGGCACTGTAGATCTAGGAAGGCTCCGGAGCAGGCTTGATTTACATCGTTTCTCTGTAGCTTTGGAGCCTGTCCTGGAACTAGCTCTTGTAGACCAGGCTGGCCTCGAACTCACAGAGATCTGCCTGCCTCTGCCTCCCAAGTGCTGGGATTAAACGTATTTGCCACCACTGCCCGGCACAGACTTAATGTTTTAACTGTCCAGAGAAGTCAGTGGACATCTGCCAGCCTAGGAGCAGAGATTTTGGATGGTGTCTGCACAGACGGACAGAGCACAGGATGCCCTGCAGCTCAGGGTTCGTACACGGTGGATTTCAGCCAGCAAATGTGCCGTTTCTGCCTCTATTCCTTGATAAGACCATCAGTCACAACAATTAGTTTGAGACAATATGAAGATAATTTTTGTCCTAGAGGGGAAATTCTGAGTTTTTAACAAATTCCAGTAACCCCAGGCACTTCAAGTGGACAGATAATTTAAAAAGGACACGATATTCATTTTTTAGAAAACTCACCATCACGTGACATAGCTAGTAGAGTTTCAATCAGTACAGTATAGTATCGACTTCCTACTGTTCAGGAAGTTCCTCTGCAATACCACAGTCAAGAAAAATAATATTTCTTTTACCTCAAAAAAGTCCCCTTTTACTCTACTCAGAGTCAATCCAACCCCTACCCTGGTAGCCACTTCCTGTGAGTATAGAATTGCATTGTTTGTCCTAGGACCACCCACACGTGGACTGAGATAGGTGCCCTTGTGTCTGACTTTGGTCACTTGGGCATGTGGCCAAAGTGTCTTTAGACTCTGTCATGGAGCTTTGCATTTGGAATTCTTTTTGCCAAGTAGGGTCCCATTGGACAGCTAGGCCAGCATGTGCTCACTGGTCCATTTGCTTATGGAAATTGGGTTTCCAGTGTGGACTCTCAAGAATAAACCACTGTGAACATTTGCGTAAAAGCATTCATTTGCACATGTATATTCAGGCAACTACAACTTTTATAAGTACCTCAGTCTTAGGTGACTGGAACAAAATAATGTCAACTACGTAGCTTATAGACAGTAGGAATGCATTTTGCAAAGTATTGGAGTCTGAGGGACCCAAGGGCTAGTGAGGCATTCGTGGGTGGGTGCCTGCTCCTTGCAGCCTAGCACAGCAGAAGGGTGTTTGGGAGATTTCTCTAGCCTCTTCTAAGGGCAGAAGTCCCAATCATGAAGTCCCGGTCACTTACAATCCCGTCACTTCCCAAAGCCCCACCTTTTGATGGCATCGCTTTAGGGATTCGGATTTCAGCGCAGGATGCATATGTTCAGTCTGTGGGAATAAGTACTTTTCTAGCTCTATAAGAAACCGCTGACAGCTCTCAATGCTGTACTGCCCTGCGCTCCTGCCAGTATGTGAGTGCTCCTACTGCTCCCTGTTCTTGCCAACACTTAGTATGCTCAGTCCATTCCGGATTCTGTTTTGTTGGTATTTTGATTTGTTTCGTGTTTTGCAATGGTACTACTCTGTAGCTCAGCTGGCGGGGGTGATGTTCCTGTGCCAGCCTTGCAGGTGTCGGGTGTATTGTAGGTGTGGGCTACCATTCCCAACTTGTATAGCTTTAGTTTTATTGTTTGTTTTTTTGACAGTCTCACTGTGTGACCCTGACCGGCACGGACTTGACAGTGTAGCCTAGATTGGACTCGAACCCACTGAGTTTCACCTGCCTCTGCCTTCTGAACGCTGGAATTAAAGGTGGGTGACGCCATGCCTGATCTTTGTATAGGGTTTTTGCAAAGCAGCTTTCTAAGGTGCTGGAGAGATGCTCAGTGGTTAAGAGCACTGGCTTCTCTTCCAGAGGACCCAGGTTTGATTACCAGCACCTACTTGGTAGCTCACAACTGCCTATAACTTGAGATCCAGGGGACCCAATGCCATCTTCTGGCCTCCATGGACACCAGAAATGCATGTGGTGCCAACATACATGTAGGCAAAACACCCATACACGTAGTGAATAAAAATGAAAACAACTTTCTCGAACTGGGCCGGGGGTCTCCCACCTGTAATCTGAATGGCTTGGAGAAAATCAGTCTTAGGGCAGGGGAAGTCAGTCTGGGGTGGGGGGGGTTGGAGAGTTACATCCCTCCCCCATTCTTACTGTCTCTCTGCTACCTGGCTGCCATGAAGTAAGTGCCTGCTATCAGTGATGATGGTTTTGCCTCCCCACAGACCCGCAGCAGTGAAGCAAACTCCGAGGACTAAATAAACCCTTCAAAACTGAGCACACACAAATCCTCATGTCAACTTCAGATATGTTGCCACAGCATGAAAAACTAACATATTTCAAGAATCCCTATTCATTCCCACACGAGTATGTGCCTGCTAAAGCTGAGCTCAGAAGCCGGGCGGTGGTGGCACAAGCCTTTGATCCCAGCACTCAGGAGGCAACGACAGGCGGATCTCTGTGAGTTTGAGGCCAGCCTTGTCTACAGAGTGAGTTCCAGGACGGCCAGGACTACGCTGAGAAACCCTGTCTCCAAAACAAAAACAAAAAAAATGAGCTCAGATGGTTCAGATTAACTGCACTGCCTGCTCTGCCAGAAGACCTGGGGTCTGTTTCCCAGCACCCATATAATGGCTCACAGTCATTTGTAACTCCAGTTCTGACAGCCTTTTCTGGCTCCTTGGGCATAAGCCACACACATGGTACACAGTCGTACATGCAGGGAAAACACCCATACATATTAAATAAAATTTAAAAACTTTTTTTTTTGGTCGTGGTTTCTCTGTGTATCCCCTGCTGTCCTGGAAGTAGCTCTGTACAGCCCAAGTGCTGGGATTAAAGGTGTACACCACTACCACCTGGCTAAAAGCCATCTCTTTGGGGGAAATAACATTTACCCTGAATGGAGTTTCAATGTAATTACGCTTTCTTGTGCACTAGAGATTGTATTACGCCAGAAAACCTCCCCACCCCGCAGTTGCACTATGTTTAAAATTTGTTGGGAATAAAGTGCCTACATCAGACTCTGGAAGTCTTACTCCAGGTTGATGAGGTCAGTTTTCATGCCCATCCCTTCAGAAGGGTTACTTCTTTTTTTCTGACACCTGCAGAGACCTCCTCTTTGGCTACTATTTATTTACTAGAAGTAAAATAATTTGTTTCTCTAAATTCTTTACGCCCCCACTTGGGGATCTCTATGACCACCATGAGAGAAATGAGCCAGTCAGCTGACAGTCTTGAACTGTTACCTTTTTTTTCTTTTTAGATTTATTTATTATGCACACACATACCTGAAGAGGGCACCAGATCTCACCATAGATGGCTGTGAGCCACCTCGTGGTTACTGGGAATTGAACTCAGGACCTCTGGGAGAGCAGTCAGTGCTCTTAACCACTGAGCCATCTCTCCAGCTCTCTCTCACCAGCTTTAACAATGGCCACAACCAAAGAAGGAAACTTAATCTGCTTCCCACCCTCTTGCTCTGAAACCTGTAAAAAGGACGCCACTCTGCCGTGTAGGCCTGAATGCTCCTCAGAGCCCCTTGATGCTGCAGTCTGTCTATGTCATTAATATTTTCTTCTAATTTTTTATTGAAAGGATAATCCGTCTTTGTATTCTCATTGAATCGTGAAACTAAAACCTTTTCAAACATCGCTATTGGGAAATGAATAAAAACACAACACTCAAATGGAAATTTTATATATGTATGCTTATATGTGTATGTATATAAACATATGTATGTATATATGTGTGTATATATGACATATGAGAAGTGTTTGTTTTCTATCAAAGATAGCTTGTTGGCAGATATCTGTGAGTTTGATCCCAGCCTGGTCCACATTCCAGGCCAAACAACACTACATAGTGAGACCTTGCCTCAAAAAATAAAATAGCCGGGCAGTGGTGGCGTATGCCTTTAAATCCCAGCACTCGGGAGGCAGAGGCAGGCGGATCTCTGTGAGTTCGAGCCCAGCCTGGTCTACAAGAGCTAGTTCCAGGACAGGCTCCAAAGCTACAGAGAAACCCTGTCTCGAAAAACCAAAATAATAATAATAGTATGATTACAATTTAAGCAAAACAAAAAGCCCAAAAGCAACTTACATGGTTGGTGAGAACTGGGAATTGAACCCCTTTGGTCTGCTGCTCAGAGCACAGGTGTATCTGATGTAGAGACAGTGTGTTGATTCCTCAGCAAATCAAACATAAAATTAACATATAGCGTAGAAAATTCTGGAAATTCTATTTCCTGAGTACATAACCAAAGAAGTGAATGCAAACAGGTAATATACACCTGGGTTCACAGCACCCTTGCTCAACAAAATCCACAAGAGGCCCTCGTTTGGCACTAGGCTCCTGCACTGAGCCCTTAGCTGACCAAACTTAGCAAAGGAGTCGGCCATACTCGGTTGTCAGGAATCAATGGAACCTAGGCTGTTGTCTCACCTTTGGGGAGAGGGTGGGTTTCCGTGAGCATGACAGGAGTTTGCTCTGCTCTGGTCCTTACAGAAAGCAACCTGGACGAACCCAGTGTCCCCACCGTTGTTTGTTTGTTTGTTTATTTTATTGTTCGTCTCTTGCCTTAGAAGAAAGTAATTTTGACAAGACCAGTCTTGTTTCTGCCTTTTTCTTTCTTTCCATTAGATCTAACTTCCTCTCTGTAAAACAGCCATCTGCTCAGTTCGTGGGATTATCTTATTTTGTGGAATGAAGTGTTGCCTAAACTAGAATTACAAGTAAATTTGGGTCTTTAGATTTAAATCTAGCAGCACAGTGGCCCCAGTGTCCACTGACAGGTGAGTGAACAGAATGAGGTGGCAATCCTGCCCCATGCCACCACATGAATGCACCTGGCAAACCTGGGGTAGAGAAGACCCTAGGACAGATTCCAAAGAAACAATGTTGTTGACCCTGGCTGCTGGGGAGGAACTGAAGAAAGTTCCCTGGACAGGGGCATTTCTGATTTTTATGGTAACGTGCTTTCAATCATGCAAAACACAAAACTGTAGGTCCATACACCATTGGTACACTCAACAGAATAAAATGGAAATTGTTTTATTACTTGTACTTGATCATACTTTATTATACATATCATAAAAAAATAAAGAAGTCGGACATGGTGGCGCATGCCTTTAATCCCAGCACTTGGGAGGCAGAAGCAGGCTGATCTCTGAGTTTGAGGCCATGCTGATCTACAGAGCGAGTTCCAGCACAGCCAAGGCTAACACAGAAAAACTTTGTTTGAAAAACAACAAACTCTTAGAGGGCTCAGGAGCGCCAGAGCCCAGCCTAGCCTCCACGGTGGAGGGACCAGAAGGACAAGGGCACTCAGATGGAGACAGGGGCACACCAACCAGGTGCACAGCAAGCACGACCGCAGGCAGCAGGCGGGGCTCCAGGAGGGCCGACGTTCTGCGGACCACTCGGTGTACAGTTCCGCCTTCCCAAGGGCTCATCAGGAGCGCACCATTGAGTCGCGGCTCCTAGAGGTGCCGGAAAAGGTTTCAGTCGCTGGCTGGCGTATTTCCGCTAGTGAGTTGAAGTCAGGGCGGCGCGCAGCCGAACTGACAACCAGAGCCGCAGGAGCTCGGCGGTCGTCCGGTGGCGTGCAGCTCTGGGCCGCCCTGCTCCGCGACGCTGCGCTTGCACTGTAGCGGACCGGACCCTGCACCCTTCAGATGCGCCCGCACCTCTCTGCCGCTGCTCCTCTGGAGGCTCGGCGCAAGTGTTGCTTCCGGCGGGCTCACCGCGAGGACCCTCCGGTGAGTACGGACGTTCGCGTCCACCTGGATCCCCACGACACTCGCGCTCGGGTTTCGCTCCGCTCGCTGGCACGGAGCTCGTGCAGCCCTCGGGCCTCTGTCGGCTCCTGCCCTCCAGGGTTGCAGTCCTCAGTTTTCGGTAGATTTCCCACGCTCCCCTGCGCTCAGTCTTCGAAGTCCAGCCAGGCTCGTGGCACCATTCAGGTGTTCAGATGAGGGGCAGTGTTCTCGTTTTATCAACACAGAGTGTGTGGTTGGCAGTCACTATCAGGACCCGAATTTCCCCGAACTTCGGGTCTTGCGGGTGTTTTCCAACCTGCAGGCTTGCAGGTCGTTTATAGATAAGAATGCAGACAATGCGTTTGTCGCCGACCAATTACGTCGCGGTGTCAAAGGTTGAATGCCCCTAGGCACAACTTTTGTGCTGTCTGTTAAAATAGTTTCCCAGTTATAGACGGGCTCTCGCTTTTGTAGTCTGGCTGGCCTCTAGTGCCAGGCTCGTTTGCCTCTGTCTCCTGGGTGCTAGGATTAGTGCGGCTTTTACCCTTATATAATGTTTTCCTCTTTTTACCGTTAGTTTGTAGAAGTTATTCTGGATACTACACGTTCTTTGGCAGAAAGATGTATTGGGAATGAAAGACCAGGATAAATCCAGACCCCCTAGCAGGAAGAGTAGAGCCAAAAATCTAGGTTAACCGGTTCAGTGACTTTGTTCCAGGAACTGGCTGACCACAAAGTTAGATTATAATCTTGAGAACAATCTTGAAAAACGGGAAGTTACCCCCTTGTGATTATCACTGGTATTTTCGGAATCTTCCAATGACGACCTCCCTACCCTCTTTGGGTTGTGGTTTCTTCCCTTAAATACCCCTTCTCCCAGCTACTCAGGGTCTCTCATGAGTTCTTGGGGGGAGGGTGTCATTTTATTCCGAGTCTTGAGTGAGAGTCTCCCAACTCCAGGATATTTCAGGAACATTTTCTCTAGCTTGCCTTTTCCTCTTCCTAACTCCTTTTTAAAGCCAGAAAATCTAAATTTTGCTGGTTTCATTAAATTTTGTAACTTTGTTTTGTTTTGTTTGGCTTGCTTTTTAAGTATCTGGAGCTATCTTTGACATAGCTGTGTTGGCAAAGTGGATGTAATGTTTAATTTCTTAACTTGACACAATGTAGAATCATTTGGGAAGACTGCCGCGTAAGAGATCCTTGAATTTAGGCTGGCCTCTAGGCCTGCCTCATAGCAATGGACTATAACTTGAAATTGTAAGCTAGTCGTGCCTTCCTTTGTCAGAATTTCATCGCAGCTGCAAATATGAAACTAGCACACCTGGCCTTGAGCTCTTTGGTTTTGAGATTGAGTCTCTGTAGAGAACAGCCATTGCCCTGGCTGTCCCGGAACTCACTCTGTAGACCAGGCTGGCCTCAAACCCAGAGATCCACCTGCCTCTGCCTCCTGAATGCTGGGATTAAAGACACATGCCACTACTCCTCAAATTTCAATTTAATTTTTAAATTAATTTTAAAGAGAATTTGTTTAGAGACAGGGTCTGTCTTTGTGGCTTTGGCTGGCCCAGAGCTGGCTCAGTAGACCAGCCTGGCAGACCCTATGGCCTCTGCCTTCCAAGCCCTGGGATTTGAGGTATGCACCACCACACCAGCAAAATCCATCTTTTTTTTTCTTTTTTCTTTCTTCTTTTTTGGGGAGGGGACATTTTCAAGCCAGGATAGCCTTGAACTCACAGAGGTCCACCTGCCTTTGCCTCCCAAATGCTGGGATTAAAGGTATGCGCCACCACCACCAGGCTATAATCCTTCTTTTTATTTCCTTTAGTGCTTTTCTCATAAAACATCTGTCATGACCCTTGTCTCTGGGAGGGGAAAAAAGAAAAAGAAAAACCATGTAACTGTTTATGGATTCCGTTTCTGATCATATTCTATTCCTTTGAGCTGCATGTCCATCTTTTGGGTTTAGGGGTGGGAGGATGCTTTTACCCACGTATGTTCTAGAGCCTCCTATGTAGACCAGGCTGGCTTTGAACTCAAGATCCACCTGTCTCTGCTTCCCAAATGCTGGGATTAAAGGCGTGCACCACTATACCCAGCTCATGTGTATTTAAAAATGACAGTACCTTAGATCTGTTGAGGTAATCAAATTGATTATAGTTTTGGTTTTCTCCTTAGTCCTATAAATTTAGTAGCTTTTCCTTGGGAAGCGTGACCAGACCTGTTCACTCTAGACAAGGAGGTGCTGATTATGTGAACTGTCAACTTGAGAGACTCACCTGGAAGGTGGGCCTCGGGCATGCCTTTGAGAATTTTTCTTTTTTAGTTTATTTTGAGACAATCTTTCTGTGTAGTCTTGGCTGGCCTTTGGCTCACAAAGATCTACATTCCTCAGCCACCACACCCAACTAGGGGGGAGTTTCTTCCTTCCTTTCTTTTTCTTTTCTCCTCTTTTTCTTTCTTTCTTCCTTTTTTTCTTCTTCTTCTTCTTCTTCTTTTTTTTTTTTTTAAAGACAGGGCTTCTCCGCATAGCCCTGACTGTCCTGAAACTTGCTTGGTAAACTAGGCTAGCCTCAAACTCACAGAGATCTGCCTGCCTCTGCCTCCTAAATACTGGGATTAAGGCATGAGCCTCCAGGTGGTGGTGGTAAGGATGTTCTTAATTGATTAGTTGTACCAGAAATATTTACCCCGAATGTGGGTAGCACCATTTCCCTATCTGGACCCTGGATCAAGTGGAAAGGAGAGGGATCACAGGCAAGCTTGGGATGGTGGCCTCCCCTCCTACTAGAGTTTAATGCTCTCGTAATCATTGCAGCACACCTACTTATTACTGTACTGCTTGTTTGTTTTGTTGTCCTGGTTACAGAATCAAGATTATCTCTTTCTTGACAGCAATGGCTGATCTGAAGGGAAGGTCATGCTGTGCCTGTAGCCAAACCATAACAGTGACTAATAATGGTTCATTTTCTTTTTTCCCTTTTGTTTTTTTTTAATTAATTAATTTGTTTTGTTTTTGTTTTTCAAGACAGGGTTTTTCTGTGTAGCTCTGGCTGTCCTGGAACTCGCAGGGTAGACCAGGCTGGCCTCAAACTCAAAGATCCAATTGCCTCTGCCTCTGAGCGCTGGGATTAAACTGTTTCATTTTCAAATGGCACAGAACAAATTAGAGGATTATATGCCCAGCCCAGTGAGGAGGTTTTCTGTGTCAGTAACTTTCCTCATTGCTGTGACAGAAGCAGCTCGGGGGAGGAAGAGGCTGTTTAGGCTCACAGTTTGAAGGGACACAGCCCATCGTGGAGGCAGGACCAGGAGCTGCAGACGGACAGATTGCATCCTTGGCCGGGAGGCAAAGATAATGCTGGCACTCAGCCGGCTGTCTTTCCCTTTTCCTGAGACTGGAACCACACCCATGGGATGATCGTGCACACATTCAGGGTTGGCTAGACTTGTGTGGGAACACCCTCACAAACACATCCATAGTGCTGTGTCTCCTAGGTGATTCTCTGAATATTGACCGTCACCGAGCTCTTTGCCTGCCCTACCCCTTCTCCCTGCACAGTGTAAGGGTTGTTAGCATGCTCTCTCTGACTCACGCTCTCTCAGTAGCAGGCAGTCCTGGAGCCATCTTTGTTCCAGCTGCCAGTGACTTTCAGAGATGTGGCCGTGCACTTCGGAAGGGAGGAGTGGGAGTGTCTCAGCCCCAAACAGAGGACCCTCTACCGGGACGTGATGCTGGAAAACTTCAGGAACTTCATCGAACTGGGTAAGGGCTGCATGTTAGTTTCTGGAGCCTGGTGGGTCCTGTATAAAGACCCCTGGACCACATCTGATCAAGGGCATCTCGGGGTAGCATGACTTCTTTCCTCAAAGAACTAACTATATTGGGCTTTGTGTCAGCGTGTGTATGCTCGTGTGTATGCTCGTGTGCAGATAGATACATGCACATTCCCATCTCCCTCCTGTAAGCCTCTCTCTCTGCCTCATTCCTGCTTGTAGGCAGCTTCTCCAAGGGATCTACAAGGGCTGACCGGGCTGCTGGGGTCATCTTGTGCTTCCCAGTGCTAGTCTGAGTCCTGGCTTTAACGTTGTCTTTTACACAAATCAGATACCATTTCTCACTTTTGAAAAGGATACCGTGGCCCTAGACCAGACCTTATTTCTCACCTGGAACAGTGGGATGAACCATGGGTTGAAGATTGGGACAGACTTGAGTTTCTAGAAGCACGAAAAGGTGTCTGCCCAGGTAAGCAAGATGGAGGGTGGGCTGGTGTTGGCCGACCATCCCATATTTCCTGGCACTGAGTAAGGCTACTTTTCCTACCCCAAGACAGACACAGTGGGAGAGTAGATGCTGAGTGCCTTTATTTATTTCTTTACTTATATATACAGTGTTTTGTCTGCCTGCATGCCAGAAAAGGGCATCAGATCTTATAGATGGTTGTGAGCTGCCATGGGGTTGCTGGAAATTGAACTCAGGACCTCTGGAAGAATAACGAGTGTTCCTAACCCTCTGAGCCATCTCTCCCGCCTGCAGAGCACTTTAGTTAGGGACTTTGGAGGTGCAGGAGTGGCATGTTTCTGCCATGAAGCTCTGATGGGAGGGACGTGTACATGCGCCAATGGACCCTTGTGGTGAGGTTGCTATGGAAATGGAGGTGTTTGAGAAAGGGAGGCAGTGTCCTATTGCTATCTGTGGGAAGTCTAGGAGCAGCTGTGATCTGACTGTGATAGCCATTTGGCAGAAGATATGTTCCAGGTTCGTGATACTGGGGCAGGTTCTCTATTTCACATGTGTTTGCTCATTTGTAAAACTGGGATAGAACCTGGCTTTTTCCTTCAGGTTCTATGGAGGGTCTTTTTGTTTGTTTGTTTTGCCTTGATAGGCATAGAACTCAAGGCCTTAGATGAGTGGTGGGAAGCATTTCTTGAGCTATATCTCTGTGCTGGGTTTTTTTTTTTTTACTCCACATCCTCCCAGAAGTTAAACAAAGTGGTTTTGTGTACTTGAGATAAACTGGGAGGGCCCCAGATTGTGTGGAGCCCCCAACTGGGGAGTGCCTCAGGCCTCTGTTTGCGGGAAGATATGGCTCATAGGGTGAACGGTTCTAATTTGCAGAGAGCCAGCTCTGAATGCCTGTCCCAGGTTCACTTCCATGGTAGGAATAAGGCCCGTTACTTGGACTGATGCAAGCTTAATGGGCTTTTGGTGGGTTTGGGGCCATTTAAACCTATTATGTTTCTTTTGTGCTGGAGCACCTGGCCCTGTCTTCCACTATCTGAGTCAGGTGAACATTGGGTTCACTTTAAGTCTTGTTAGTTTAAGCTCATCTGTATGCACTGAACACATTTTCTTCATAATTCATGTCGTTTTGATTCCCTCAGTAGATTGAGTTGGTTGACACTTGATAGCTTTTTCTTCATCTTTGGTTGGGTAGCTGCTTTGTGAGCTGACTTGTCGCTGACCCAGTTCCGTGTAAATGTGTCTGTTCTTCCACAGGAGGCAGAAAGTCCGTGGATCCTAAGAGACCCCGTGACCTGGCTTCTGCTCATGAGAGGGCCCATCCACAGACAGGAGCCAAGAGAGGGCCTGCCTTGAAGAGTGTCCTGGCATCGGGTAAGGTGAACCTTCCCAGAGCCACCCCTGGGAAGGAAGTGCACGGACAGGATGCTTTCCAAAACCAGGTGTGTGGAAAATCCTGCAAGAAGCAACCAGGCCTCACAGAGCAGTGCAAGAACGGTGCAGGGGGACAGCCCTTCATCTGTAGTACGTGTGGGAAGGCACTGAGCTGCTATAGCCGGCTGGCTGCTCACCAGACAGTACACACCGGAACCAGGTCCTTTAAGTGCTTTGAGTGTGGCCGGACGTTCCGCTGGGTTTCAAACCTTCTGCGCCACCAGAGAAATCACACAAGTGAAAAGCCCTTTGGCTGTGAGGTGTGTGGACAGGCCTTCAACTGGAAGGACCGCCTAACACAGCATCGCAAGATCCACACTGAACACAGTCCATATGTGTGCAGTGACTGCGGGAAGGCCTTCAAACAGAAGTCAAACCTCCTCCGGCACAAACGCGTTCACACTGGAGAGAGGCCTTTCTACTGCGACAGCTGTGGGAAGGCCTTTCGTACCAAAGAGAACCTCAGCCACCACCAGCGGATTCACAGCGGGGAGAAGCCCTATACCTGTGACGAGTGTGGGAAGGCCTTCCGGTGGCCCAAGAGCTTCAGTATCCACCAGAGGGTCCACCTGGCAAAGAGATTCTACGAGTGTGAGCACTGTGGGAAGGGCTTCCGCCACCTGGGCTTTTTCACGCGGCATCAGAGAACTCACAGGCGTGGAAAAGTATAAAGGCGCCTGGAGGCAGCTGGGCCTTCCCTGAAGAACTGTGGCCGGGGTTCTAAAGCCTAGCAGCCATGTATGTGGTCCTTGAGTGAACCGTTTGTAGCTCCCTGAGTCTGAGGAAGTTTTGCCAGGAAACTGACACAGGGAAGGGAATCTCTGTGGTATGCAGGCAGAGCCGGTGGCAGCTCTGGCCATGTCAGCTGAGAAATTTGCCCTTGTCCTGAGTGTTACCTGTGTGCACTTTAACTCCTTTCTCTTCTCGCTCTTTCACTGCGTCTCCTGTTTGTGGAAGGGAGGTTTGAGGCTTGAGCAGAAATAAAGCTTACTTTTGGAGCTGCCAAGCTGGCCCAATGGGTAAAGGCACGGGCTGCCAAGCCTGAGTTTGCTTCCCAGGCACTCATGTGGTCGGAGGAGAGAACCAAATGCTGTAAGTTGTTCTCTGACTCCCTGCAGCCCATGTATGCATACAGACACACAACAAATACATAATAAATGAAAAAAACAACAAAACAAAACCTCTTCAGCCTCAGCAAGTGGCCATAGAATGCCTTTATTAAAGGGCAACAAAAAGACCGGGATTCACCCTGGGGAACCTAGTGTGTGGGTGTGTGGGGAAGCAGCTGCGAACTGGACAGGACCGCATGGGGAGTAGAAGTTTGTTAAGATATCCCTGGCACTGTGTCTCCAGCAGAGATACCAGATTTTTGGTTCTATTTATTTGGTTTTATTAAAGTATAACCAGAGACTTACCTCACAGTTGTGGGCACCTAGGTAAGCCCTTGCTTCAGTTGTGGTTGTCTTTCTGCATAGAGTTGTCCCAGTGTCGGGCAGGGAGGGGCAGCTGGATGCTTCTCGCTAGTCCTGTTTGTCTGCACAGGACCATGGGCTGTTGAGTTGGCTGCCGAGCTGGGCACCTTCAGGAATGAGACCCCACTACACGATCACAGTCTGTGGCTCTGTGAGCAACTCAACCCTCAACAGTAAATAGAAACTCATTTTTAAAAATACAGCATAAAGTCTCCTGCCTCCACAGTAGAGTCAGGCGGGTTCTTCAGTTCCCCAGGTGGAGCTCATGGGCACAACTCTGCATTTAGCGGAGTTCAAGGGACCAAGGACTTGTCAGCACTGTAAGTGACGTTAGCTTTATCTCTAGGTCTGATAACAGATAATATTTTTGAAAAATTCCAGGCGGCTGGAGAGAGAGCTCAGCAATTAAATGCACTGGCTGCTCTTCCAGCTCAAACGTCAGCACCCAATGACAATCTACTATAGTCTGTAGCGCCAGTTCCAGGGGACACAGCATCCTCTGTAATGGAGTTTTCTTTGGGTCACCAGCTCACATAAAATGACACAAGACTTACAATTATGAAAGCTTGGCCTATGGTTTAGGCTTGTCCCACTAGCTCTTTTTTTAAAAAATAATTTATTTAATTTTATTTTATGTGTGTCAGATTCCCTGGAACTGGAGCTACAGACAGTTGTGAGCTGCCATGTGGGTGCTGGGAATTGAACCTGGGGCTTCTGGAAGAGCAGCCAGTGCTCTTAACCACTGAGCCATCTGTCCAGCCCCTCTACTAACTCTTTTTTTTTTTTGGGATTTTTTCGAGACAGGGTTTCTCTGTAGTTTTTGGATCCTGTCCTGGAACTAGCTCTTGTAGAGTAGGCTGGCCTCAAACTCACAGAGATTCCGCCTGCCTCTGCCTCCCGAGTGCTGGGATTAAAGGTGTGTGCCACCACTGCCCAGCTTTTACTAGCTCTTATAACTTAAATTAATCCATTTATTTTAATCTACTAATATATTTTAATTTATTTTGCTTCATGACTTTTTACCTCTTTTCCACCTTGCATCTCCTATTTTTTATCCATGTCCTCTAGCATCTCTCTCGGGCCAAACCTCCTGCCTAGCTACTGGCCATTCACCTCTATATTAAACTAATCTTAAGGAGCTTTAGCAAAGACACATCTTCACTGTACAAAAGATTATTCCACATCTCCCACTTTTTTGTCTAAACAGTTTTAGCTCTAACACAGTAAAACTATCTACAATAAGAATAATTATCAGTTAAGAATTACATTTACTGCTGATGGATTAATCAAACATATATTTTGAAAATGCCTTGACTTCAAAATTTAAGCATGTTACTCTGTTTTGTTTTAGTTACCACAGGAAATGAGAGGCTGTGGATTTATTCTGGGCTAAGAAAAATCAGGTTTGATCAAGGAAGACCACCTGAGAAATCTCCAATAGGAGCAGATGGCCCAGATGTCTGAGTTCTACATCCAGAACAGATTCAAGACTGCTGGCTGAGATAATCAAGCCTCACAGGATACGCCAGTCATGACTTGATCATAATTCTAAATTTTTTTTTAGGTCCCCATAAGATTATCAGCGCCTCCAATCAGCAGGAAGTAGCCTGGGAAACAATGCCCACATTCCCCAAAAATGGACTATGGATATTTTCCTTTGTTTAGAATATTGGTTACAAGTTGTTATGGATAATGGTCAGGAGAAAAGCTTAACAAAGGATATTAGATTCAGAGTTCTTATTTTAAAGGGGGGGGGAGTGCTGTGGGACAATGGTCTTTTATCCTGTCACTTGTATTATTTTTAATAAAATCCTGATTGGTCAGTAGCCAGGCAGGAAATATAGGCGGGGTGACTAGGCAGGAAGTAGAGGTGGGCAACGAGAATTCTGGGAAGAAAGAAGTTTGAGTGACCCAGCTGCAGAGGAAGCAAGATGTGACTGCCTCACTGAAAAAGGTACCAAGTCACGTGGCTAACACGAGTATTATGGGCTAATATAAGAGTAAATAAGAAGTCTCAGATACTAGGCCAATCAGTTTATAATTTAAAAAAAATGCATTTACAATGTCTAGTCCATTTGCATTTGGCAAAATTAGGATATTCCATTACCTTTCCAATCTTTTTTTTAATATTTATTTATTATGTATATAGTGTTCTGGGCACCAGATCTCATTACAGATGGTTGTGAGCCATCATGTGGTTGCTGGGAATTGAACTTGGGACCTCCGGAACAGCAGTCAGTTCTCTTAACCTTTGAGCCATCTCTCCACCTATCTTTCCAATCTTGAGTCCAAAGTTTTGTGCCTAATTCACTTACTATCCTAGCGTGTTACCAACCCAAAATTATTTTTAGACTCAAAACATTTCCTTAGACAAACAACTTTATACACTTTACATCTTTTTTTTTTAGTTTTTGAATTTGTTAACAAGGAAGACTGTAACTATAACTATCTAGTCCTCAACCCCATCAGAGACCCGGGGGATAAAATATCACCTGAGTAAGCAGGAAGTGCAGAGCAAACAACTTCCAAAACTATAGCAATGACAGAGACAGCTGTCTCTGCCTGGACAGTCACCCAAGTCACTCTAACATTGAGGCATCCATCTTCAACCTACAGGCCTAGAGTATCTGAAAGACATTTCTGTGAAGCAGGAATCTGAAGAACTTACCTACTTTGCCTTGGCAAAGTTTGGCAGTTGTATGTTTTTGTCCTGTTTGTCCAGTTTGTCCAGAATTCTGTTAGCAGTTGAGACAAGGGCAATTTCTTTGCCCAGGAGCTAACCTTGCCACAAAGGAATTCAAACCCCATATGGAGTTTCTTTGATACCTGTCATTTCTCCTTTGAAGTAGAGGCCATATTCTGTAGATCTTTGAAGACCATCTATCTATTTGAAATATATTTCTGACCTTGAAAACATAGCTAACATGACTAAGTTATAGATGACTACTAACCTGTCTTTATTGTCCTAAATAGCTTTCAAGAACTAAAACTTTACATTTTTAAGTGTGCTGCATAGGTACAATACCTTAAACAAGAGTAGAAATTATATATATCACAAAATAACCTTAAATTTGTATCAATATATAAGAATCCATACCAATGTAAAATATTTGAGAATAGTGGTTGTTTAAAAGTAGACTTAACAATCCACTCTTTATCTCATCATTTCTGTAGTTTATCCACCTCTTTCTCTTCAGAAAGTGATCCCTGAATCTAATCTGTTTTGTTTAGCTTTCTCCATGACCTTGACCATTAACAATTTGTTATCAACCCCCACCCTAAATGAGGACAAACATTCATAACCAATAATCACCCACCCCACCACTTGGGAATGTGGGCATCATGGTCTCTAGACTGCTTCCTGTTGTTTGTGGGTGATGGCATCTTTAGGAAATCTGAGAAAATTGGGATAATGGTCAAGTCCTGGGAAAACCTGCCATAACAATTGTCCAGTCTGATAAATGGGAAACCACAAGGCTTATCTGAAGCCCTGCTTTGAATAGTCTGTGAGGCTGGACCATCTCAGCCAACAGCCTTGAAGCTGTTCTGGATGCAGAACTCTGAGGGAACTGCAACAGAGGCATCCTGAGAGGCTGGATCACCCGGGCCACCTGTTTGTATTGGCATCTGCTCCCCTTGCTCTTTAAACAAACTTTCAAAGGTAACATACTTTATCTGTGGACTGTTGTACACAAGTCAGCCAAAGATGACTTTTTTGTTTTATTTTTGAACAGGCAAAATATACATCACCTGCTTGTTTTTCTAGATTTATTTCTTTGTCTGTAACCAAGATTTCAGGGGGCCCCCCCTCACCCCTTATCTAACTTGATCTCTGTCAACCTTGAATGAATCTAGCCTTTTGTTTTCTTTGGAAACAAAAGCATAACCTCTTCCCCAAAGCAATACATTTTCTGACTTTCATTTTGAAGCCAAGGCATCCCTAAAGTCTGTAAAGGCTGGTTGAATTCTGCAGTCCCTTCCATAGTCCAGTGTCTGTCGGTAGCCACTGTACTCTGTTCACTAGCATTCAAAAATTCAAAATTAGCAAAGCACATCTAAGGTCCAAACTTCCTGTGTTATGTTTTCCATCCTTGCATGTTTTTTTTTTTATTTTTAAAGACTTCATTATTTTAAATTTTTTTTCAATGACTGTTTATGCCTATTTTTTCTTTGTTCAGGATCTAAGCACATTTTTAAACATACTGTATTTTTTTTAGATGTGTTTTGTGTCTGGACCTGGCTTTATTAAGCACCTGTGGTGTTTCCTGGCCACGAGAGACAAATCTTAAGCTGCCATGTCAGCTGCTGCATGACTCAGCATACAGTATGGTGCTGGCACATGGCACTGGTGACTGGCTCCAGACTACAGGCCATGCCTTGGTATGCAGCCAAGCAGCAGCCCACTTGAGAGACTGAAGGACAAAGAAGCTACATCTGAGTCCTTGTTGAGAACTTTACTTTCCCAGGACCTGTTTAAATATTTGAGCCCCATATTGGGCTCCATATATCACAAATTTTTCTTTGGGTCACCAGCTCACAAAAAAATGACAGATTCTTATTAATTATGAAAGCTCAGCCTATACCTTAGGCTTGTCTACTAGCTCTTATAACTTAAATTAACCCATTTATATTAATCTATATTTTGCTTCATGATTTTTTGCCTCTCTTCCATCTTGCACCTCCTGTTTCCTCTCCGTGTCTTCCGGCGTCTCTCTCAGGCCTGGATTCATCTCCTCCTCCTCTCTCTCTGCCTGGAAGTCCTGCCTAATCTCTTCCTGCCTAGTTCTTTATTTAAACTAATCAGGAGGCTCCTTGGCAAAGATACATCTTCACAGTGTACAAAAAGATTATTCCACAGCAACCCTCTTCTGGTCTCTGGGGGGACCAGGCACACATGTGGTGTACAGATATTCATGCAGGCAAAACAAAACACCCATTCACCTAATTTTTAAAAGTTACAGTTAGTGGTGGCACACTCCTTTAATCCCAGCACTTGGGAGACAGAGGCAGGCAGATCTCTGTGAGTTCAAGGCCAGCCTGGTCTACAGAGCGAGTTAGAGGACAGCCAGAGCTAGAGAGAGACACCCTGTCTCAAAGTTCCAGTTAAAAAATGCACATGGACTTGGAGTTGAAAGGAAATGGGAAGCAGAAGATCAAATTCTGCTGGGAAGTTCTGAGCCACGGCACACAGGAGATGACAGCAGAAAGCCCCATGAATCAGGTGGCCTTGATTTTAATAAGCTACCCTGAGTTGTGGTTTTGTTTATATTGGGGGGAGGAGTTGAGACAATCCTGACTGTCCTGCTTTGTAGACCAGACTGGCTTCGAACTCACAGAGATCCTCCTGCCTCTGCCTCCCAAGTGCTAGGTTTAAAGGCGTGTTCCATCATGCCCAGCATCTAAGCTGTTTTGTTTTTACGATTTTCAAATCTAGATGTATAGATGGTTGAGAGCTCTAAGGGTGCTGGGAACAGAACCCAGGTCGTCTGTCAGAGCTGTAAGTGCCCTTACCCATGACCCATCATTGTTCCAGTTTTAAAGACTTATTTAGACCAAGCCTGTCTTTGAACTCGTAAAGCTGAGAGGGATCGCAGGACTGATCCTCTTTCTTCTACCTCCCGAATGCCAAGATTATAGTTGTGCAGCCCCATACACCTGGTTTTATGCAGTGCTGGGGATCAAACCTAGGACTCAATGCGTGCTAGGTAGACACTATAGCAACTCAGCTACATCCCCAGTCCCGTAAAAAGTAGTTTTTTTCAACCATGGCAATGTGAGCAGAGTTTGGGTTTTGTTTGCATGAAGGAACTGGAAGTTGTTAGCTGAGTGAGTGAAGTTTCCATAATTCCTTATTTTAAGTTAATTTGTACACACTGACCATTCAAAGTTAGTCTGTGCTGGAGACCGTGACAAGATACCACAGACTGGCTGAAGCAGAAACTATTCTCCTCAGATCTGGAGGCTGGGAGATCAGAATGGCAGCATCTAGCTTTCTGATGAGAGCTCTTCCTGGCTTACATGAAGGGAGCTGGAGTCTTATTTTTCCTTCTTACAAAGGTGCTGATCCCACTGGGGCCCCACCTGTGTGATTCACCTGTTCAAGACCCCCCACATCTGCATTCATGCCATTGAGTTTGTAGTTCCATCACGGGAACTGTTAAGTCCGCAGCAGTTTGGGCTTCTCCAGGTCAGGAGCCACTGAATGGAGCACCCTCTAGTACGCAGATGACCTTCCCCGTCTTTCTACTGTACAAGCTTGGATAAACAAACCTGTGTGTTTGACTTCCACCTAAGGGCTGCCAGGTGTCCACGCCCAGTAGGTGGAGTTGAGAAGGCCTTTCCTTGGTGGGTGTGGTCACAGAAAGGCCTGCCCTTGGAGTTCACTGCCTTGTCTGTGGGGAGTGGGGCACTTGGACTTGAGTGGTTTGCAGTCCTAGAGATTGAGCCTAGCTAGAGGCAGGCAAGTTCTCAACTGCCTCCCCAGCTTTACATTGTCCGGGCTGATCTTGAACTTTCCATTCTCCTGCCTCAGCCTCCCAATTCGCTGGCTTTACAAGCTTGTACCACCAGACCCTACAAACTTGAGTTTTGGGTGACTTTCCAGAACAAGCTGGCCTTTGCCTGGTTTGGCTTAGTGTGTGTGTTCACATATGTGTGGATATATCTGCAAGTGGGTACAGGGTGTGTTTGTGAAGGTCAGAGGCAGACATCAGTGGGACCTTTTTCTTTTTCTTTTTTTTCTTTTCTTTTTTCTTTTGAGACGGAGTCTTTGCTGAGCCTGGAGGTTTTTTATTTCCATTGTTCAAATGGAAATTGCTCAGGAAGTTTAGGCTATCCGGCTATCCACTGCTCTGTGACACTCCCTCCCGTTTAATAATGAGAAGCGGCAGCGGGCCGCTTCCCTCCTGGCTCCCATCTGCCCTTGCCTGTCTAGCTTAGCCCCCGGAATAATTACACAGAAACTGTATTCATTTAAACACTGCCTGGCCCAGTAGTTCCAACCTCTTATTGGCTAACTCTCACATCTTGATTCAACCCATTTCTAATAAATCTGTGTATCACCACGAGCTCGTGGCTTACCAGGAAAGATTCAGCATGCCTGACAGGGCAGCTTCATGGCAGGCGGCTCTCTCTGACTCCGTTTTCTTCCTCCCAGAATTCTGTTCTGTCTTCCCCGCCTACCTGAGTTCGCCCTATCAACTAGGCCAAGGCAGTTTCTTTATTCAACCAATGAAAGTAACACATGACAGAAGACTCTCCTACACGCCTGTGAACTGATAAGCATGTGCCACGATGCCTGGCTTTTACGTGGGTGCTGAGGGATGCCAACTTCAAATCGTCCCAGCACTTTACCCACTGAACCGCCCCCAGGCCCGCAAACCTGGTGCTGAGCCTCCATAATGCTTACACTCCATGACAGTTGTGTGAAGCATGAAGTTAACTGTGACAGAACTTAGCCGTGAACTGCGAGCTATTTGCTAATTGTTGTCTGTTGGCCAGAGCAGGCAGTCCTGGTGCTTGGTTGTTGGGGGCTGTAGACCCCCAGACCCTAAATTTCTTGTAAACAACTTGTTTTCCCTGGCTCTGAGCAGCCTGCAGCTGCTCTGAGCACGAGACC
Organism: Microtus pennsylvanicus; assembly: GCF_037038515.1. Lineage (NCBI taxonomy): Eukaryota > Metazoa > Chordata > Mammalia > Rodentia > Cricetidae > Microtus > Microtus pennsylvanicus. The sequence continues at coordinate 4,352,934 of NC_134580.1, forward strand.
TTGATGACAGGGGAGTGGTTTCTGGTGGGCCTGCAACTGAACAATCCCGAGAGCTGGGGCGTGGGCAGAGCCCTATATAAGCTGCCCCTGAGCACAATAAAGTTGGCATTCTTGTACCAAGAATGACCCATGTCCCCGTGTGTCCCTGTCTGTTTGTGTGCCTAGTTCCCGACTTGTGTACCATAGAGCACAGAGCAACATAGCTTTTTACGCTTGGTTTCAGTTTTGTCCAGTTGACAGCCAAGACATGGCCAGCCTGCTTCCTTTACCCTGCCACCTCTGTCCTGCCACCACTAGAGAGTTATCGGCCATTGTGGATAAGTATTGTGCCCCTGACTGCTCTGAGACACTTCCTCCATCCTGTCACTTCGGAAGCTTCTGGCAGTTGGTCTGGGGACAGTGAAGACAGCAGCACTCAGAGTGGCCTCATCTCACTACCTTCTTTGTCTCACGGGGTCTCACTGGGTGTTTGAAAGCAGATGAGTGGCCAGCAGGGTCCTCTAGCCACATTAGCCCTGGAGGTATGGTGCGTGTGGGGCTGCTTGGTTGTCCTATGAGACCAGCAGATGGCAGGGCTCTGCCTGTGACTATGATCTCAGGCAACACGCTGACCAGCAAGCTATAAACCATGTGGCACTCACTGGTTTCCTTGACCCAGGTGTCTAACCAAGGTTATTAACACAAAGCACCCTAAAATGCCATGCCAATTCTTTGCTTGTCAAGTCTAGCTGATCAAAGAACAACGTCTTGCAGCTCGTCTCACCAGGCAGGGTGTCCCCGACCTCTGGTCACAGTCTTACACCAGAAACCTTGAAACTTTGCGTTGCCATGGGAAATGGCTCTGCCCTTAATGCTTACCCAAGGAATGTGCTATGACCAATGAGATGTGACCCTTGTGACGTTTCTGTATTGCTTCAAACCTCCCGTAGAAAGTGTTTCTGAAGCTAGATGGAAAGAGAAGCAAGGAGAAATGAGACAGAATTAGAAAAAGATTTAGAACTATAGAATTGGAACTAAGGAGTTAGAGCTAAGAAATGATAGACAATTAGGACAAGAGAATTAGAATCAAATAAGAATAAAAGAAAATGGCCCTCAAATCCTGTATGAAGTTATTATAGACATCTTGCAATCCTCGCTCCTAGGAAGTGTTTCTCTGAGTTACCTGAGTAGTGGCCTGGGAGTTAGACTTCCAGACTGCTAAAGACAGGACAATGGGTTGCAAGATGTGATCTAGGAAAGGGACATAGCTAGCTACAGACACCTTTGGGACGAGTGACAAAATCTAATTGGCCAGTATGATTTTGCTGATAGTATTTTCTCCAAGGTGACTGTGTTTTTGTTATTGGGTTGTTTTTGTTGTTGTTGTTGTTTGTTTTGTTTTGTTTTTTCGAGGCAAGGGTTCCTCTGTGTAACAGCCCTAGTTGTCCTGGAACTAGCTCTTATAGAGCAGGCTGGCCTCAAACTCACAGAGACCTCCCGGCCTCTGCCTCCCAAGTGCTGGGATTAAAGGTGTGCACCACCACCACCCAGCTGTGATTGTGTTTTGAAGAAATATTGGACAGGACTGACAATGTAGCTCAGGTTTGTTTATCGTGCATATGACCCTGGTTCAACCCCAGTACCAGAAGAAACAGGTCAAAGTTCTATCCAGTAAACACACAGGGATGTATTTAAAATAAGGGGCATAACTGTCTCCAGTAGAATCCCGGATGACTCAAGGTACCAAACATAACACGTATCCCTATTCATCCAGATGTGTGGCAATTGGAATTCCCAGATAATTCTTGCAGTCTTCCCTAAATTGGAAAATAAATATTTTAAATGATTGGGAAAACCCTGGTAGGTTCTCCTGTGGTGATGACGACACAATCTGCTCTCTTCTGCATAAATTCCCTTAAATCACACTACCCTACTTCCCCTGCGCACAGCCCAAGCCAGCCTTGCTGGCTCCCTACCCAGGTTGGCTGTTGGTGGAAGGACATCGAAATCCAGCAGACAAGGAGACATCAAACTCCCTTGTAACTTACATGGCAGGCCTCTGAACACCTGAAATATAGGGGCGGTGAACCAGAGCATCATAAGGTTTATTTTACACTTTATTAACATCTTTATGTATGTACCAGGAAAGCTTTCAGGGTATGTCTCTCCCACCCCATGGTCCTACTAGCCTCTTCCCATCGTGGGTTCAGGTTTGCTCCAGTACAACTTCTGTGTCATCATAGGTGTTTGCTGTCTCTTCCAGTGGTGGGCTGAGAGGAACCCGATCCTGGGACAGATTGGAGAGAAGCCTGGAGCCAGACTTTGCAGAGGTGTCAGTGTCTTGAGAGTATTCACGAATGGAGGGCTGTGGAGAGATCCTGGAGTTCTCGCGCGATCGCGGCTGAAAGACAGAAGTAGCGGACGATACGGCCATGGATGCAACCCTTGAGTTCTTTCCTGACTGGACCAGAGACGAGATCTGCGAGCCCCGTTGCGAGAGACTCAGTGATGGGACTCGGGATCCCTGATGTGATGAACCCACGGGAGCAATCACAGACCCAGCCCTCAGAGACGGGACCAGAGAAGAATCATAGGATATTACAGAAGAAGTCTTGGACATTCGGTGTGACTGGGCCACCGATGGGGTGCGGGAGGCCACATGTGATTGGCCAAGAGTTGTAAGGGATGATTCCACCGGGGAGTCAGGTGACTCGATAAGCAAGTCAGGTTGGTGGGTTTGGGACGGATGCCAGAGTGGAGGCCCCCCGGGGCCCCTGTGCAGCCAGCCATGCACGCGCTGCAGGTTCCGCATGTTCTCGTGATCCCTGTGCAGCTGCTCCCGCTGCTCTAGCAGCTGTTGTCTCAGGTCCTTCAGTAACTGGCCTCGGTGGAGAAGCCTCAGGAGTTCAAGTCGGAGACGCCCATTGTCCATCTTGATGGCCTGTGTGTGAGCAATGAGGGCACGCGCCGCCTCCCGCTCTGAGCGGCGCGTCAGGGAGTGCACGTGCAGGCGTGCCTCGCGCTCAAAAGCAGCCTTGTCATCCAGGAAGCGTCGCTTCACCCGGTGGAGGAGCTGCGTGTGCTCCACGCGCATGTGCAGCAGCTCGCGCTCCAGGGTCCGGATTCGTGCCAGCTGCTCCAGCTGCAGTTCCTGTAGCGGGGGACTCGGGATGAGCGGACCGGTGGGAGCGCGCCCATCCCTCTCGACCCCTCCCGGTCCGCGGGGGCGCGCTCACTGGCCTTGTAGGGCTGCAGCTCCAGCACCTGCTGGGTCATGTTTTCCGCGCGCGTCTTCATTTCCAGCAGCTGTGCACGTACCCCGTTCTCGCGCCCTTGGTAAAGCGACGCCAGCTCGGCTCGTTGCCACCGGATCTGTGCCAGGTCCACGCGGTTCTGGTCCTCAAGGCGCACGATGGTGTTGGCGCAGCGCTGCGTGTGCGCGCTCATATAACTGGCGAAAAGCCGGTTTTCATCGCGCAAGCGCAGCGCCTCGCTGTCCAAGAACTTATTGTTCTGTAGCACCTCGTCCACCCGCTGCTCACAGGACACCAGTTCCTCTGAGAGCATTGAGTACTCGCGTTGCAGGTACTGCGCGCGCTCGGAGAGTGGGGCCTCAGCGTTCTCGCCCGTCTGCTTGCGCCCAGCGCTTGGTCCGCGCTTCTTCTTGGGAGCCATGGCTTGAGGCTGGGGCCAACTGGACTCATGAGAGCACCGTGCCCCACCGGCTCCCTCAGCTCAGCTAGCCCCCTTCCTTACCCCTAAAATTCTGGAGAACTACACCCTAGGTTCAGGGATGCGTCTTCAGTTCATACGATTTAGAGCAGTCAGGATTAGAGATCAGAAAACATTGTGTCCAACCTGTACCTGAGGGCTCCCTCCAGACATCGGCTGTCGCATCCTGGCGTGTACGTCTAGGAATGTTGATGTCCAGCCTGCGCAACCTCTATGGAGACAGAACTTAGTCGCTGTCCCCCACCCACCCCATTCCGTTGCTCTGGCAACAGCTTGATTCAATCTTTCATTCCCTGCTGTTTCTTATATCCTTGCATGACTGCAGGGTTATAGTCGTAGTCAGGCAAACGTTCAGTTTCAAGACATCGAACTAACTTCCAAGTCCCCATCCTCCACTCACCAGGGTCTTTGTGCTCTTATTGTCATTTCACCAGGGACTCTTTCCCACGCTCCCTCCATCCAGCTTCCAGCGAGCACTTGCCCACCTGTCCTTATGAAGTCTACCTGCTCTCAGTATGAAGCCTGTCCACACAGCATTTCTAAGGGGACTCTTGGTATCTGAGGCCTTGGCAGAATGGGACTACTGGGAGGCATGAAGCTCTTTTGGGTACAGTGCATGATAAACATCGATCCTCACTCACTTCATCATCTGAGTACTGGAGACTCAGTAGCAAAAGTGAAATTTTACTTCACAACCTTGCAAAATCTCCACATCCTATAAAAAAAAGACAAAAATGACTGACCTATAAATTTGGCTTAAAACAGTGTTTTTTATATTCCTAATGAAAGGGAAAGTATTGGCTTAGGACCCCCAAGGGCCAGGTTGTAAGCATTACAGCTCAGATGGAAAGAGATCCTGGAAGTCAGGAGCCAAGGAATACCACAAAGTCAGCTTAAGTTTAGCAGTTAACAGCCCTGCTCCAAGGAAAGGTTTTCCCAATGTAACAGCTCTGCTTCGGCAGGGGAGAGTTTCCTCACTCTGCTCAGGTCCCCTGGAGCTTAGCAACTCTGGTCTGCTGGAGGGAGGTTTCCCAAGCGAAAGTGTTACAGTTCTGCTCAGTTCGGCATTCAGGCTCCAGCGAAAAGTTGTTATTTCTCTGCTCTGCTCTACTCTGGAGAAAAGGGGGCATCATCCAAACTTCATTCAAAAGATTTATTAAGAGGGAGGAGTTCAGGAGGGGGGGGGACTGCCTCTGCCATGGTGGCAGCAGCACACTGAATAGGCACAGGACTTCTATAGGGTTTCTTAGAGGTGGAGTTTTCCCAGGATGAAGGTTTTCAGAGTGGGAGTTGGTCAGATTTCAGTCCCCAAGCTTGGACATGCTCAGAGAGTGGCTAGGTTTCGTGGTCAGGGGTTGGTTGGTTTTCCTGCTCAGGGGATGGTTGGTTTTTGTATTGAATTCTGCTATGGGACAATTGCCTTTTATCCTGTCACTTAGATTGCTTTTAATAAAACACTGATGAGCCTAGTATCTCAGGTTTTTTATTAACTCTTATAACTTATATTAGCCCATAACTCTTGTCTGTATTAGCCACATGGCTTGGTACCTTTTTCAGTGAGGCAGTCACATCTTGCTTGCTCTGTGTCTGGCTTCCTCTCTGGGTAACGACTGAAGACAGAAACTTCTCTCTTCCCAGAATTCTCATTGCCCCGCCTCTACTTCCTGCCTGGTCTCACTGCTCCTACTTCCTGCCTGGCTACTGGCCACAGCATTTTACTAAAAATACAAGTGAGAGGATAAAAGACCATTGTCCCACAGCACTGCCCCCCCTTTGTTAAAAAAACAAGAACTCTGAATCTAATATCCTTTGTTTAGTTTTTTTCTCCTGACCATTATCCATAACAACTTGTAACTAACATTCTAAGCAAAGGAAAATATCTGTAGTCCATTTTTTGGTAATGTGGGCATAGTTTTCCAGGCTACTTCCTGATGATTGGGGGTGCTGATAATCTTATGGGGACCTAAAGAAAATGATTAAGTCCTGACTGGAGTATCCTGTGAGGCTTGATCATCTCAGGCAGCAGTCTTGAATCTTTTCTGGATACAAAACTCAGACATCTGGGCCATCCACTCCTACCACAGATTTCTCAGGTGGTCTTCCTTGATCAAACCTGATTTTTCTTAACTCAGATTGAACCCACAGCTTCTCATTTCCTGCAGAAACAAAAACAAAACCTCTTCTCCAAAGTAACATACCTTTTGATTTAAATTTTGAAGTCAAGGCATTTTCAAAATATATATGTTGGATTAATCCAGCAGCATTTATAATAAAGTATCTTTTAGCAGCTCTTGTTCTTTCCTCAGCCATCAATTTAAAAACAGTATCCAGACTCTCTGTGTATTTTTCATCTTTACGTGGCTTTATTTTAAACTCTATTTTATTTTTAATTTTTGCTTTTTGAGACAGGGTTTTTCTGTGTATCTTTGGCTGTCCTGGAATTCACTCTTTAGACCAGGTTGTCCTTGAACACACAGTGATCCACCTGCTGCCTCTGCCTCCAAAGTGTTGGGATTAAAGGTGTATGCTACTACACCCAACTACTCTCTCTCTTTTTTTTTAATATTTATTTATTACGTATACAATATTCTTTCTGTGTGTATGTCTGAAGGCCAGAAGAGAGCACCAGACCCTATTACAGATGATTGTGAGCCACCATGTGGTTGCTGGGAATTGAACTCAGGACCTTTGGAAGAGCAGGCAATGCTCTTAACCGCTGAGCCATCTCTCCAGCCCCCTACTCTCTCTTTTTTACTTTAAGGACTTTATCCTTTTTTCCCCAAGCCTACTTATATTTTTAAACACACAACACCATTTAGAGGTTTTTTTCATCTTTGAATCTATCCTTACTGTATATCTTTCTTTTTCTGACCACATGAATCTTTAATTTGCTAAGCAATATGGCTAGGATTAAAGCCGTGGCTTTGATGGCTGGATTCAACCCATTTCTTAGCTTTTTTTTCTGAGAGTCTAGTTTCATGGCAGAGGTACTTGCTGGAGCCATGTTAATTGCTACAGCTCTATGGCATTTCAAGGTCCCTGCCACCACCAGAAAGCATGTGGTCAGCTTTTCATCAACACCATTTAAATGTTTCATGGCAGGACCTCTTTAAAGAGTTGCAAGGTTTTGCAGCCAAAGCTGAGTCAGGAAGCCTCTCTTAAATGAGAGCGCTTGACTCTAGCAAGCAGAACCCACCTGAGAAAGTGCTGCTATCAATAAGCCATGCTTAACTCTACTCTTTTCTATCTAGAATAACTTCCCAAGCTCTCTCAGGCTTTATGTGGATGCAATTGTCCACATGGGTGCCCTTCTGTTGACTGAGGTTTCTGTCCCGCCGAGTCAATTTCCTTTGCATCTGGGGCTAATGTAAGTTAAAAGAGTTAATAAGAAGCCTGAGAGCCGGGCGATGGTGGTGCACGCCTTTAATCCCAGCACTCGGGAGGGAGAGGCAGGCGGATCTCTGTGCGTTCGAGACCAGCCTGGTCTACAGAGCTAGTTCCAGGACAGGCTCCAAAGCCACAGAGAAACCCTGTCTCGAAAAACAAAACAAAACAAAAAGCCTGAGATACTATGCCAGTTCATAATTAATGTCAATCTCTGTGTGATTTCTTTGGGGCTGAACGACAGTTAGGCGGGACAGAAGCCTCGGTCAACAGAGTTCAGCAGGATCAAAGTATGTTTCTTTCACTGGCCCTTTTTAACGTTTTGGCTCTGGTTTCAGGGCCAGTGTGTGTTTCTTTGGTTGGCCCTTTTACCCTACACAAGTTCTCAGCACCAAGGGGACAGAGGGCAGGGAATAAGAGACAAGGACAGGAGATAAAGGAAAGTGAGAAGGGGAAGGGAACAAGGGAGACAGGAAAAGGGTATTTGTCCGAGGGGGACAAGGACTGCCTCTCGATAGAGAGGAGACAGACATGGCCCAGAGGCAAATGGTGGTTTATAAAGGTAAAATGGGAAACCCAGTGTTAGGATGAGGTGCTTAACTTCAATCTGGCAGGTTACCCCAAAGGGGGTTTATGACTGCTGAACTTTAATACTTTGCTGGCTGGACCTTGGTAGTCAGTCTCAGGAGGAAGAGGCCAAATGAAGGAATAGACCTTGGGGGCTAGCTTTAGGAATGCAATCTAACAGTTTAGCAAGGAAGAGGAAATGGGAGAAGGGCAAGGTCTGCCAGAACCATGCTGACCATACACGAGCTGTCCAGAGTCCCTTCACCTAATCGTATTTTCCTGACACCCCCCCCTTAATTCCTTATTGACTTTGTTCTTCAGGGAAGTAGATTTTTTTCTTCTTGTCTAGCATAATTCCCATCCCAAATTTCCCATTCTTCTGGGACTCAAGATCCCCTCCCCTTTTCCTTTACACAGGCCAAACAAATGGGACAAACAAAAAGGACCCAGGTAAGAAGGTCCCAGCTGATAGCTAGGGAAGACAGGAGCCTAGTACCTCCTGCTTGTCTGTGATTTATGAATGAGTTCTTAATGCCCCTCACATTCAGAATTGTTATGGAATAATCTTTTTGCACACCATGAAGATGTGTCTTTTTCAAACCACTTTCTAATTGGGTTAATAAAGAGCTAATGGCCAATACCTAGATAGGTAGAGAGGGTAGGTGGGACTTGTGGACAAAAGACAGCTCAGGGAAGATGGAGGGCGGGTTGCCAGTCAGATGCAGAGGAAGCAGGAGATGAACATGCTGTGCTGAAAAAAAGGTACCGCCATGTAGATAAAAAATATGGGTTAATTTAAGATATAAGAGCTAGTTAGTAGTAAACCTAAGCCCTAAGCTATCAGTTGAGCATTTATAATTAATAATAATTCTCAGTGTGGTTATTTGGGAGCTGGCCAAAGGGACAGAACTGGCTGAAGGTCCTGACGAAAAACTCTGTCTGCAAATTATTAGGTCCATTTTTGGCCATGTGATAATTGTCTTTCTAGGTCTGGGTTACCTCACTCAAAATGATGTTTTCTAGATTCATCCATTTGCCTGAAAACTTCAAGATGTCATTGTTTTTTCTGCTGTGTAGTAAGTACTGCATTGTGTAAATGTACCACATTTTCTTTATCCATTCTTCTGTTGAGGAACATTTAGGTTGCTTCCAATTTCGAGCTATGGCAAACAGTGCTGCTGTGAACATAGTTGAGCACACATCCTTGTCAAAGCCACACCTCTTAATAATGCTACTACTCCCCATGATCTTATGAGGTCCAATTCCACTCAAACTACCACACTCATGAAATAAACAACACTTACAGGTTCCAGAAATCTGAAAGTTACAAGATTCACAGTGGCCCTGCCAAGGTTACTCAAGTGCCACTGCTCATTCCCAGTGAGAGTCCCCTCTCCAGGTTCCCCAAGCCCCTCTGCGGATCTCTGTTTATCTGAGGTCAGCCTGGTCTACAGAGTGAGTTCCAGGGCAGCCAGGGGTACTATACACAGAGATGCCTATTTCCAAAAAAGAAAGAAAGAAAGAAAGAAAGAAAGAAAGAAAGAAAGAAAGAAAGAAAGAAAGAAAGAAAGAAAGAAAGAAAAAAAGAGTACTTGCTGCTTTACCAAAGGACCTGAGTTTGCTTCCAAGAACCCATGAGATCGCTTAAAATCATCTGTAACTCCAGCTCCAGGGGATCTAATGCCTCTGGCCTCTAAGGACACAAGCATTTACATGCACGTACCTTATGCACACACATACCTACACATGATTAAAAATAATACAAATAAAGAAGAAAGAAAGCAGACTGTAAGAAGAGTCAGTCCCAGCAGGTGTACCAGCACAAAGTTGCCCCCTGAGCGAGCTGGGGAGTTCTTTTCAACAGTGGTTCCCAGATCATGGTCGCAACCCCTTTGTGGGAGTCAATCGACTCTTTCACAGGGATCACCATCAGAAAACACAAATATTTACATTATGATTCATAACAGTAGCAAAGTTATGAAGAAGCAGTGAAAATAGTTTTATGGTTGGGGGGGGGGGTCACGGCAACATAAGGAACCCTAGTAAAGGATCACAGAATTAGGAAGGCTGAGAACCACCGATCTATACACTTAAGGGAAGTTTCTGGTCTCCCCTGTCTGCCTTCTGTGTGAGCTCCACATCGGGGCAGACAAGCAGGCAGCCTGCTCTAAGTAGTAAAGTTTACAGTTGTCTTTCTTAAGGCCAGCATTTGGGTCAGGCACTCTGGGCCATTGGGCTTTAGGCCCCGAATGCTGGCATAAGACAGTCCAAGTCACTGGGGTCAGATTCCAGGTAGTCAGGCTCTGACGGTTAAAGTGTAGGCATGCCTGTTCTGGTTTGGGGCTTTTTGTCTCTACAGTACAGACATTGTCTCTTTCCTTTTCTTTTCTCACTAGAAATTGCTAAGTAGGCAAGGCTTGCTGGCCAGCAAGCTTTAGGATCCACCAGTCTCCACCTCTCCAGGGCTGGGATTGCATGCATGCATGCATCACACCTGCGGGTGGGAGGACTATGTAGGTCCTGAGGATTGAACTCAGGTCCTCATGCTTGCAAGCAAGCACTTTAGTGACTGAGCCATCTCCCAACCCCAAAGAGAATTATTCTATGAAGATTAGAAAACAGTATTCCGCGTGGCACAATGTAGAAAATAACGTTTGCCTCTTCGGGAATGAAGGCACCAATTCAATAGGAAGAGGCATAAGCACACTTCCTGGAGGTGATGGCATTTGGTACCTTGAGTGAGGCTGCATTACCTGGATTACATATTTGCTAGAGCGCAGTGCATAAATACATCTTTTATGTACTGTTTGGCTAACCTTGACTCAAAGTAGCTCATAACCATTGCAATCATGTCATCCCTCACACACGTGGGAAGTTCTGGGGACGCCTGCGGCATGCTTTGAAATAAATCACAATATACGAACCAGCAACAGCTGTTTGTGAAAACAGACACATGAAAACACAGGGAATGAGCCAGCACAATGCTCATGACAAACAAGATGGCAGACCAGGTAGCACTCTTTTACCCCCAAATTCGGTTAACTCTGAGATAGGTATGGCTTAAGAATTATTTAAATGTTACTTCTGGCCGGGCAATGGTGGCGCACGTCTTTAATCCCAGCACTCGGGAGGCAGAGGCAGGCGGATCTCTGTGAGTTCGAGACCAGCCTGGTCTACAAGAGCTAGTTCCAGGACAGGCTCCAAAGCCACAGAGAAACCCTGTCTCGAAAAACCAAAAAAAAAAAAAGTTACTTCTGTGTGTCTGTGTGTGTACGTGCACATGTATGCGTGGGTCCCACGGAAGCCAGAAGAGTGTGTTGGGCCCGTGGAGCTGGGCGCGAGGCACCGATGCGGATGCTAAGAACCTAATTCGGGGTTCTCTGGGAGAGCATGGATGTTCTTCACCACTGAGCTGCCTCTCCAACCCCATAAATATTTTTCTGAATTAGAAAACATCACCCACAAATTGCAGAAGGAGCCAAATCTACCCTCAATTTTTTTTGTTTCTCCAGGCCAGAGAGATAGGTCAGTAGTTCAGAACACTTGCTGATCTAGAAGACCCAAGTTCAGTTTCCGGTCCCAAGTGACGACAATCACCTGCAGTTAGTTCCGGTGACTCCAGTGCCCCACTCTGGCATTCACAGGTACCAGAAACACATGCGGTACACATACAAACATTCACACAAAACCCTTATACACATAAAATAAAATAAAATAAAAACAAATCTTTAAAAAAACCAAACAACAAACCCATCAGCGTCCCTCTCTTGAGTTCTGGCTGTCCTGGAACTCACTCTGTAGAATCAGGCTGGATTCAAACTCACAGAAATTCTCCTGCCTCTGCCTCCCCAGTGCCAAGATTAAAAGCATGTGCCACCACACCCAGAAAAAAATATTTTTTAAGTTCTTATATTTTAAGTAAAGAAACTTACACGGTTACTTTAGAACTATCTCCCTAATTTTCTCTGAACGCATTGTTTCCTGTGTTCTAACAGACTCAGCAATCCCAATACAGTCCCACTCTCAGTCTCCCCGCCCCCTCCCCGTAGTAGAATTTTTGTGGGACCTGGATCTAATTAGGCAGGGTAGGCTGGCCAGCCAGCTCCAGAAACTCACCTGTCTCCACCTATAGGCAGTGGGACTGCAAACCAGCACCACCATGCCCTCCCTTTTTTTTCCCTTGTCTTTTTTTTTTTGTCCCCATGCCCAGTTTTTTATATGGCGCTGGGGATTGAACTCAGGTCCTTTGGTTCTCAGGCCTGCACGGTGACTGAGGCGGTATGTGAGATTCTTCTCCAAACGCTGGCAAATAACGGCGAATAAAAATTCTTTCACAACTGTGTGCGTCCAGTTCTGTCTTAAGTCCAAAGAGAAACTGGCCTTGAACAGAAATTCTTTGCAGCTAGCGTAGGTTGTCTGTAAATCTCTTTAGGGCTCCAGCTCCAAGTCGCACTTTGTGCTATTAAAACACGTCTTACAGAAACTGCAAGCTTGGCCATTGCGGACAGATGGGAGGTTGGCACAACAAAGATAGTTCGCAGTTATTTGGAAATAGGTAGGCCAGGGTTGTTTTTAGGTTATCATTAACCAGGGTCTGCCTGCCTGCCTGGCAGAATTACACTCCTTTTGATATGGAAATAGATTCTAATGGACAGTCTTGGGGAACAAGTCTTAGTAAGAATAGACCCTCAGTAACCCTCGACTCTGAGTACTAGAGCAGAGCTCTATGTATATTTCTTTCTTTCTTTCAGACATTGTCTCTCTGTGTAGCCCTGGCTGTCCCGAACCTCACTCTGTAGGCCAGGCTGGCCTAGAACCCAGAGATCCTCCTACCTCTGCTTCCCAAGTTCTGGGATTAAAGGCGTGCGCCACTACGGCCCAGCCTAAACTCTGGGTTTCTTATCTTTCTGTAATACCTAAGAAGTCTGACTAGAACACCACTTATCTTTCAGGCCTATTGAAGGCAGTGCTCCTTAGCTAAATTCTACTTTTGAAAAGTTCTTCATAACATCACTTCCTTCATCACAGCCACTTTGCCTACTGAGCTATCTACCTCTCTAGCCCCGGCAGCGGCATTATTCCTCCCCGGGATGCAGGAGGAGCACACTGTCCCTGCCAGGGGTCAGTGGTTATCTATCCTAGCAATTGCGTGGTCAGACCTCACAGTACCACCGGATAGTCATTATTCTTTGGCCATTGGTTGCCACAGGCCCGAGTTGTCTGCTGTCGCTGTTGATGGCAGGTATTCCGTGAATCAAGGTGGAAAGGACAGGAAAATCTGAAAAATTCCTTATTATTATAATTTTAAAAATTTTTGTGTTTTGCCTGCCTGTATGTCTGTGTGAGGGTGTTGGATCTCCTGGAACTGGAGTTGCAGACAGTTGTGAGCAGTCATGTGAGTGCTGGGAATTGAACCTGGATCCTCTGGAAGAGCAGCCAGATGTTCTTCACCACGGAACCATCTTCCCAGCCCTGAGAATCTCTCCCAAAAGCTGTGGCACATGGTCACTTAACTCCCCAGTCCAGTAAGTAAATGATGACAATAATAGTTTCTTTTGTGTGTTTGAGGTTTTAATTTTTCTAGTAATTCACTTTCACTGTATTCCACACAATTATCGACTACAACCGATTCAAAGCTTGCTAAAAATGCTGGTCCCTGGCACGCTGACAATCTGCCAGAGGATGGGAGAGCTCAGAGCACTGCCTGATTCTCCGCTGTTCCCCAAGTGGTGCTAGCCCAGTACCTTGGTGTCACCTGGTCCCTTCAATGTCTAAGATCGAATGCACGCAGATGAGCTGGTATTCCCCCAGGCTCATACACAGTTCCTGCCCTTACTCTGTGTATAGCTCAGCTCATTAAGGACCCTGCTCATGTGACTCTGAGCCCTGATAAAAACAATCCTTCACTGTAGGGGACTGGAGCAGACCAGGCTTCCCTAGAGCATCTGGTGGAAACAAGAGAAGGGCCCTGGAAGTAGGTGATTGATAGGTGAGTGAAACACCGGAATCATTCTTCCTGTGGCTGCTGGGGGCCCTGGTGGTCACCAGCCTTTGGGTATGAGGTTTGTGGGCGTTACCCGGTTTCCTTAAGGAAATGAGGCATAGTAGCTTGGGCGAGGCATAATAGGCATCTTCCAGTTTTTGTTCTGTTGGGATATTGGGGATGGAACTCTGGGATTCCTGCCTGCTAGGTAAGGGCTCTGCCACTAAGCCACACACCCTGCATTCTAGGTCTCTCTGGTCAGCCAAGGTCCGCCACCCTTCCCACATCCAGACTAAGACTCCAGCAGCCCTGATCCACTTTCATGCAGTGTTTTCTGCTCTTGTGTGGTGTCCCCAGCCCAGCATAATCGCGACCTCCTTGCCTCTTGCAACCTCCTCCCTCACAACAATGGCCCAGTGCTTTGGTCCTCTGGGTGGCCCAAACCTTTGGTCTCCATCCAACTCCCCTGACAAGCAGGCATGGAACCCCAAACACACTGGACTCACTCCCACTTGGCGCCTTTCCCAGTCACCAACTCTAGTGCTCTTCTACCCGGGTCCAGGGCCCCCGCCACGCCCTGACCTTGTCGTCTTTTCATCCACTCTTGTACCCAACAACTTCGTTCCTGAGAGAGACAGGCTCTGAATGCCCGACGCTCAGCTTCCTCTGCATCCTAAGACGTGCCCAACTCAGTGGCTGGCAGCGGGCGATGCTACTGTGCCCAGGGCATTCGGGGATAGCCTTCCCACCCCAACCCCCACCCCGCGAGCAGCACTGACCAGGGGACCCAAGCGAACAGGTGGAGCTGGCTACAAACCCCGCCCATTGGCGCAAGCGCAGGGAGGCACACCGCGGCCGCCGTTCCCAAGCCAACGGATCAACAGGTCCAGCACCGAGAAGGAGTCTGTGAACGCCAAGAGCCTTCGCCTGCCTCTCTCCATGTGTGCTGCCGAGGTGGACCGCCACGTAGCCCAGAGATACCTGATCAAGCGAAGGCTTGGGAAGGGGGTGAGCGCAGGGACGCCCCGTCATCCGAGGGGCACTGCAGTCACCTGGGGGTCTGGTCGGCCCCCTCAAGGTCTAGTTCTTCTGACACGGGATGCTGGCTTCTAGGCTCGCGTCCTGCCTCCTCCGAGGCTCCTGGACCCACGTTTCCATAAGGAAACTGGGTAACACTCAGGGACCTCGCCCAGGAATGCAGGTCGCGAGGGTCCCCAGGTTGCAGGAGGAGTTGTATTGGTGCTCCGCCCACATCCCCTACTTTTCTGGATTCCCATAGGCTGCTCTGGGGAAGCCTGGCCTTTTCCAGTTTCTGAGGGTGAAGGGCTTCTCCCAGCATTGCCCAGGAGCACATAGCCAGGTTCAGGAAGTCTAAGTATGGGTTCACAGAATGAGAGTAGGAGCTGTGTGTGAATTCGGGTGTATTCATGATTGTAATTGGGTCTGAATAGATGGGGCTGTATGCGTGAATGTGTGTGATCGTGGGGGTGTGTTCTGTGTATCGTGGAGGGGAACAAGCAAACAGCAATTGCAAAGGCCCCGAGGCAAAGATCTGCTTGGCTGGTGGAGACACACTACATTTTTATGCGTGGAACCAGGCGGAGATGGGAGGGAGCAACAGTGATGGCTCCCGTGGTGTGGAAGGGATCCAGGGCACCTCCAAGACCTTGGCTTTTGATTGACGAGCTGTAGCAGCTGCTCATAACATTCACTTTACAAAGCTCACCCTGTCTGCTCTGGCGAGGCTCGGTGGCGGTGATGGGTGGGAGTGGCAGAGAGAGTAGACAGCCAACCCACAGGAGATGTTGGAAGTGTGCGCAGTGCACAGCAGAGCAGGGAGGGAAGGGCCCCGTCAGGCCCTGGCTATGCTCTGCAGGTCAAGTTGATAGGATTTGCTAAGCAGATGGTGTGGGAGTGTAGAGAAAGATAGTGAGAATGTGTGGGGAGGTAGAGGGGTCAAAGGTCATTCCAGAGACAGCCCAGTAGTACCCACTATGGCTTCATGTCCTGGTAGGAACCTCTCCAGTTCTCATCCTCCCTCCCCTCCCCCACTCTAGAAGATGCTGCCCTTGTAGGCTCTGCCGCTCCAGGTCTTGTCACACTTTAACCCCTCCCAGAATCCAAAGCTGGGTGTGTGTGTGTGTGTGTGTGTACGTGTGTGTACACTTAAGTTCAGCAAGCTGACCATGTGTTCCCCAGGCCTATGGCCTTGTGTGGAAGGCAGTGGATCGGAGGACTGGTGATGTAGTGGCCATCAAGAAAATCTTTGATGCCTTTAGGGACCAGACAGATGCTCAGGTAAGTGAGCAGGGAGGGTCTCTGGGGAGGCGTGGTGAGCTGTGGGAGGGGCCCGGCACCACAGGTTTCCTGGCATTTCTGTTTCTTACAGAGAACCTTCAGGGAAGTCACACTTCTCCAGGTAAGAGGCCCAGGCCATCCTGCCGCTTCCCTTCCCTGGGTGCAAGTCCCCACAGACAAGGGAGAAGCTGGCCTTACTGGCCCTGAGCACAGCCTTGGCCCCGCAGCAGCAACAGTCTGTCTTCCCAGGAGTTTGGGGACCATCCTAACATCATCCGCCTGCTTGACGTGATCCCAGCAGAGAATGACAAGGATATTTACCTGGTGTTTGAGTCCATGGGTGAGTGAGGCTTTGGCCAGACCCCAGCCCTGCTTAAGCAGCCTGGCTCCTTTCTGATATTCCTATGGCCCCTGGCCCACGCTGTATCTGTCACTTCCATCTGCCCCCTGAACCTGATCATAAAGCTGGTGAGGTTTGACTCTCAAAGATTAGCACTGACTCCCCCGTCCCCTGACCCTGCCTGCACTGGCCTGGTGGTTGCTCCCCATTTTGTCCCTTCTGCACCGGACTCTTGCTCTGCCCTCATTTGCTGTGTTCTCCTTTTCCCCACTCAGTTTGTAAAACAAGAACATGGAATAGGATGAAAATAATTCCGTAGACCATTCTGGTTGCAATGACAGTGAAGACAGATTCGGTAGCCCGGTAGCCAGGCAGAGAGAGCCCAGGATGGGCCGAGGGCTGGTGCAGGCTCAAAGCGGTACAGACCTGCCCTCTTCACCCTCCAGACTGACCTGCGTATCCTTCCCAGACACTGACCTGAACGCAGTCATCCAGAAGGGCAGACTACTGGAGGATATCCACAAGCGGTGCATCTTTTACCAGCTCCTGAGGGCCACCAAGTTTATCCACTCAGGGCGTGTCATCCACCGGGACCAGAAGGTTGGGTCCACACTGTGCCCACAGGTCCCTGGCCCCACCATGCTCCGGGGCCTAGTGGGTCTCAAGCCCGTTCCTCTCTCCAGCCAGCCAACGTTCTACTGGATGCTGCATGCCGGGTGAAACTCTGTGACTTTGGCCTGGCACGCTCCCTGAGTGACCTCCCTGAGGGACCTGAGGGCCAGGCCCTGACGGAGTATGTGGCCACACGCTGGTACCGCGCTCCAGAGGTTCTTCTCTCCTGCCGATGGTAACAGCTGGAGACCCAGTCTACCTTGTCCCTTCAGGTCCCATAGAGTACCCTGCATCCTGGTCCTGCAGGGCCCACCTGAATACTCACTGCCCTTTCCCTGCGCTCCCATTCTGCCTCTGCTCCCTGCCCTTGCACATACCCCTTCCTGCCCCAGGTACACCCCTGGGGTGGACATGTGGAGCCTGGGCTGCATATTGGGAGAGATGCTTCGGGGGCAGCCGCTGTTTCCTGGCACATCTACTTTCCACCAGCTGGAGTTGATCCTGGAGACCATCCCGTTGCCCTCCATGGAGGGTGAGCATGTACACACTGAGGTCCCAACCTCAGCAGCCTGTCCCTAGGCATGGGCATGGGATGATGCCCAGTGGAAGGGTCCCCAGTACTGTGCAGAGGAGAGAGTCATTTGACCCGGGAACACTGAAAAGGGTCCCATGGATGGAGGGCCCAGGAGCAGCTCTGGAGCCTGGTGCACAGCGGCAGAATTGGCCACAGGACAGTACACGCCAACAGTGACAGGAAGAGGCTGATAGTGCAGAGGGTCCAGGGGAACAAGAGTGCCGTGGCTGTGCTGGCTGCTGAGAGCAGCGGTTTTGCAGAGGGGCATGGCGAGAGGGAGACACCTCTCAAAGCCGGCTGGGTGCCTGGTACTCTTAGAGAGTTCCTACTCTTTGGGTAGGACCAAAGGGAGGTGTGACCCCAGCATCCTCTATGTGATCATGTTGAGAGTGTGTGATTTCCAGGTAAGACACAGCTATGGGGACTCACCTGGACCTTCTAGACCACAGACTCTGTGAAAGGTTATTTATTATCTATGTGACCAGAAGGAATGGCTGCCCACCCCCTCCCAAGCCTGCCTGCTCATGCCCGTCTTCCACCCATCCACAGAGCTCCAGGGCCTTGGCTCAGACTACGGTGCTTTGATTCTGCAGAATCTTGGGTCCAAGTGAGTGGAACTTTTAGGTGTGGGGGAGGGGTGGCAGGTCGCAGGAGGGGGCCACCATGTAGCAGCTGGCACATGAACCAGTTTGTACCAGCCCAGAGCTGCAGCGCTCATTCTCTGACTCTTAAAGCTTTAGTTACAAAAAAAAAAAAAAAAAAAAAAAAGACAAAATCCAGGAGACTGACAAGAAAGAAAGAAAAGAAAAACAAGACCCAACCCCCAGAAATGAGAACACCCAGCCTTATGGGAGAGCGTCCCTCTGAGCTGGGAGGAGGGGATGAAGAGGTGACAACCTCGGGAAGGGGACTACAAGAGTGGGATTTACACAAGCAGAACAGCGGAGGTCAGGCCACAGACAAAAGGTGCCACGGGTAGGGCCCTAGAGAGGAGACAACAGGCGGCTGCCCGCAGGCCACGGCAGACGCTGGACGCCCTCCTGCCGCCAGACACCCCCCCAGAAGCCCTGGACCTCCTCAAACGACTCTTGGCGTTTGCTCCGGATAAGCGGCTTAGCGCGGAGCAGGCGCTGCAACACCCCTACGTGCAAAGGTGAGACTCGAAGAGAGCGGACAGGGGTGGGAGCCCCAGTGGCTTGCTCTCCTGCAAGTTGGGTCTCGTCACGCCTGGATCCATCTTTCTGGTCCGGTAGATTCCATTGCCCCGACCGCGAGTGGACACGGGGATCCGACGTGCGGCTCCCGGTGCACGAAGGAGACCAGCTCTCTGCACCAGAGTATCGCAACCGCCTGTACCAGGTGCTGGGACTGCGGATTCGCGTCGTCCGCTTCCACGGGCACCCTCGAAGCCTCTTACTGCAGCGACCTCAGTGCCCCCTCTGAGCGCCCCTCCCATCCCGCAGATGATCCTGGAGCGGAGGGGGAACAGCCGCAGCCCTCGAGAGGAAGGCCTGTGGGGTGCGGCCTCGCGGGTAGAGCTCAGGGCTTCCCCTGCCCGGGCTCAATTGCTCAAGCCCGGAGTCCTCCCCCAGGTCCCCGCGGAGACGCCTGCGCGAAAACGCGGACCCAGACCTCAGAATAACCCTGCTCATAACCCCGAGCACGTGGGTGAGCCTTGCCTGCCTCCCACGCACCCCTGGCCCCTTCTCTGTAGGACCACCAACGTGCGCAGCGGGAACCTAACTCCGGGGGTTGCTCTTATGACCCCACAGAAGTCCCCAGGCAGAGCTCAGACCCCCTGTTCCAATTTCCGCCTCCAGGCAGGGGGGAAAGGCCACCAGGGGCCACAGCGCAGCCACCCTCAGCACCCTCAGGGGTAAGTCGAGGTTCGGTGGGCACGGAAGAGCCTCTGCAGTACCTTTCCGTAACCCTGTGGCGCACCCCTTCCAGGTGAAGACAAACGTTAGGGTGGTGGCACCCTCCCTGACTTCACAGGCCGCGGCTCAGGCGGTCAATCGGGCCCTGATCCGCTGTGACCTGGCCCGGGGCGGTGGGCCGAGGGAGGCCGGCGCGCGACGGGTGAGCCCGGCCCTGGCCCTTCCCAGCTCCCTCCAGTGCGGTTCGTACCCCCCAGAGCCCTGCTCCACACTTCTCCCTCCTGAACAAGACCCTCGCCTGCGTGCAGGTCCCTTCCCGCCTGTCCCGGGAGGCCCCGGAACCCCGACCCGGTCGAAGGATGTTTGGCACCTCGGCCTCGCAGGGGGCCCAGGGCGCAGCCAGAGCTGCGCTTGGCGGCTACTCACAGGCCTACGGGACCGTGTGCCGCTCAGCGCTGGGCCGGCTGCCTCTACTCCCCGGACCACGTGCTTGAGCCGCCCACCCATCTCCTTGCGGCAACCCGGCGCCGTTCCCCAGCCCCCAGCGCATCTCCCTCCTTTGTCACTCTGCATTCGAGTTCTGGGAGGGTTCCCCAAGCCTCTCTCCCCTAAGGGGGAGTAGATGGTAGTTTACACTCCACCCCAACTATTTTTTTCCCAATAAAGTCATGTTTTTTTTTCCCCCAGCCCAGTTAAGTCATCTTTCACCCACTACCACCCGAGGACTCCCTTCCTAGGTCCTAAATCTTTCCTGAGCCCCACTCTCCTGAGCGCTCCATATCCGAATCCTATACTTAGCACAAAGTACCATGTCTGCTCTCTGAGGCTTTTGCCCACTCAGCCTAGTCCTCTGGGCCAAGGAGTGTGGCGCCATTCCCCACCCAGGTGCAGGTCACCAATGACTACTTAAGACTGGAGCCACATAAAGAAAAGAGGAGAGGGTGCAGCACTTCTCTTGACCCTTGCTACCATTTGTTGGTGACTGCAGCCTGTGACCTAACCACACAGTGACAGGCTTGTCTCCAGGTCTTGATAAAAGGACAGGAAGCACTTAAAGAGGAAAATCTTGAAAGAAAAAAAAAACCCAAAATCTTGAGGGGACAGTACTGTTCAAAGGGCTTGGTGTGAGTTCAGATTTGTGTTGGCAATCAAATACCCCACACAGCCTCAGAAACTGGGCTGGAGCAGAACGCAGGAATGCCAAAGCCGTTTCCCCACCTGACTAGGGAAGCTGTCTAAATCTGTTGGCCACAGTAGGGCAAATGACAAAAGGGACAAAGGTAGGGGAAGCTGGGCAGAGTTGGAACCTGCATAGCAGTGATACTGGGCTAGATGAGACAGAGGCAGGAAGCAAATGATTGGGTATAGGAGAGGGTGGGTATGATTCCAACATGGCGGAAAGCCAGTCAGAACTGGAGCCAAAGGTTTGTCTCCTGAAGTGGCCGACTGCCAATGTGGTCAGTGCATGGTTTCAAGAGGCTGAGGCATAGCTCCAAGTTGATGACAAACAGTGCAAGGAGTCTGAGGGTGAACACTAGAAATCAGCGTGCTTGCAAGCCAAGACCTGGCTATCGGGGCAGAAGGGTTCAGGCTGGACAGGAGCTGAAAGATTAACGTTGAGAAGTGTCTGCTGGGCTTGAAGGCTGGAGAACCAGATGATGGTCTACATGATGGCCCAAAAGAGCCAGGGGTTTGTATGGGGTTTGCAGGGATGGGAGACATGTTTGTGCCAGCACGGAGGATTAAGAGTTCCCCACCAGGAATCATGGTTTTCCAAAAAGGAACCTAGGAAGGCCACAGGGTTAAAGGCTTCATATAAATTGGACAGTTAAACCTATTTGGGGACATGCTGGGTTTTTTTTTTCCCCCTCATAGGATCTCACTGTGTAGCTCTGGTTGGCCTGGAACTTGCTGTGCCAGGCTGCCCCAGAACTTAAAGAGACCAGCTCACCTGTGCCTCCCCAGCACTGGGCTCTGGGAGTTTGTGCGCATTGTGTTTACTGTAGATGTAAGAACACAATACGCTGCTTCAGAAAGGTGTGAAGGGGCGGCCAGGGGTCTCAGAGAGCCCCCGGAAGGACTACCAGCCTCCACTTTTGCAATGCAGAGCTCAACAGGTCTGAGCTTGAGCAGTGACGCACAGGACACCAGACCATGAGCTCTAAGAAGCTAGGCAGTGAGCATGCCAAGACTAGGAAACACTCCAGCTCATCCGGTTCCTAGGGGACCATGCACACCTGGCCAGGAACTTGGGGATTTTTTTGACAGTGAAATGTAATAGCATGAATCCAGTCACTGCCCAAATCCCAGTATCCTCCCTTCTTCAGCTGCTGGAGTCAGAAGGAACTACTTAGTGGCTTTCTTTTCATGTCTTTGCTCTCTTGGGATTTCACATGAGTGTTCACACACACAACACAGGTATAAACTATTTGGAAAGAAGACAGCAGAAATATATTTCTCATTGCCTAGCAGTGTGTATGTGTGTGTGGGGGGACACTCTATGCATTTGATGCTGTGCCAAATCAAAATCTTTGGAGGTAAGAAAAGATAAACGTAACCAGGGACCTTGGACAGATTCTTTTTGTTGGTGACAAATAGAAATGGATCAAGGTGGAGTGGGGGGGGCAGGGTCTGCTGTCCCTTAGTGGTTGCTGGGGCTCAGGTTGGTCCGTATTCAATCTTCTCCCTTTTGCTGAGACCCAAACACTACATACAGCCTCTTTCAGACTTTGGCTTAGGAACTTATTGAAGCCAGGGTCACAGAAAGTCTGTCCAGACTGCTTTATTGTACTGCAAAGTCCAGTGCTCCCCACTTCTGGCTTCTCTTCAAGTGCTACCCAGAGACTGGCTGGAGAAGGCAAATGTGACTTAAGGCGGCCCCAGTAGATACTTGGCAGCTACTTCCCAGTGGCCCACCCTGTCCAGATCCATGCCTTCTCCACAGCAGGAGGACAGAGCCAAGAAAGTGCTAGGAGGCAGTGAGGAGACAGTGGAAGCAGGGAGTTCCAGAGAGAGAGAGGGAGATGGAGGTGAGGAGGGACGGTAGGAGGCTGTCTCCAGAGGGAGGCTGTGAGATGGACACCCTGAGAAAAAGCCCTGAGATAAAAGGCCCTAAGAGGCAGCAGAGGCATAAAGTGAGGAGTCCATGACAAACTGGCGAATAAGGCAGAGATACGGATCCCTGAGGTGAATTAAGCCCCAAAGTGGACCTGAGTCCAGGAGATGGTGGAGGCCTGAGGTAAGGGAGGTGACGAGGAAGAAGCACTGAGCAGAGGGGCTGAGCTCCTAGCGTGGAGAAGCCAAGAGTGAGAGGCAGTGTGGCTATCAGGTGAATTCAAGTGCAGCTCAGTTCAGGCGGTTGTCAGCCAGATCCCAGACGGCTTTGACACCAGTCTGGCAGCCACCAGTCCATCG
This sequence comes from Microtus pennsylvanicus, assembly GCF_037038515.1. NCBI lineage: Eukaryota > Metazoa > Chordata > Mammalia > Rodentia > Cricetidae > Microtus > Microtus pennsylvanicus. Next base: position 4,375,694 of record NC_134580.1, read on the forward strand.
GGACCAGGCGGGTGCTACCAGGGCTGTATGGCAGTGATGCAGAGTCCTGGCCTCCGAGACCAGAAGACTCATTTTTTGCTTTTGAATGTACCCAGAATCTTGGGAACAAACTTGCCCATTTTACTGTCTCTGGTGTCCTCATCTGCCAGGTTGTCTCCTGCCCCAGTATTGCCAGCTTCCTCCTTTTTGCAGAAGACCTCGAAGCGACTGTAGACACGTTTTTCTTTGCGCATGCTCTCCATGCGGCGCAAGAGCTTGTCACGCTCCTCTGCGCTGGCCGGCAGGGTGCGGCTGAGCCGGCCTTGTGTCCCTATGCTGTCTGAGCGGAAGATGGCTGAACACTTGTCCTTGTCGGACATGTCTGGAGTCAAGTCTCCTGAAGTTGTTGGGCGACCTAGCTCAGGACTGCTGTGAGCTGGGCCTGGAGCAGGGACTCCGCGGTGCTTCTGGCCATGGGCACTGATTTGCTCCAGAATGGCCTTCGTGTCATCTCTCAAGTTGCTGCTGTATAAGGCATTGGCAGTAGCTGAAGCTAAGCGTACCTTTGAGCTTCTCTCTTCTGCGGCAGCCTCTGTGCTGTCACCCCGACCCAGCGAGGGCCGCCGGGGACTCTCAGGCTGCCCATTTTCCTGTGGAACTGGGAAGCTGCCCTCATCCTCCCCTCGCCGTTCGCCTTTGGGGCTCAGCAACTGCCTAAGGCGGAGGGAGCCCTTTCGCAGGACTTCCATGGGACCACCAGCCACCTCTTCCGTAGGTGCTGTCTTCGAAGTCTCCCCAGCGAAGGTGAGACTGCCTCTACGCTCAGGGACAGGAGGCACCGGACTGCCCCTGCGTTCAGGCACTGGGGGCACTGGACTGGTCCTGCGCTCAGGTAGGGGCACCGGGCTGCCCCTCCGGTCTGGGTAGGGCGAAGTGGGACTCCCCTTCTGCTCAATCAATCCTGTGGTCGGGCTGCCCCTCCGAGTGGGGAATCCAGGTGTAGGGCTCCCCTTGCGCTCGGGGTGAGCAGGAGTGGGGCTCCCTTTTGGCTCAGAATAAGGCAGCTGGTGCGTTCCGGGCCCTTCAAGTGGAGGGCTATCTCGCCCTTGTGGAGACAAGGAGCGACCCTGGGCGGAGAGCAAGCGTGAAGGCAGGCGTTCTGTGCTGCCCAGCGTGTCGAGCAGCTGCGCAGCAGTCAGTGAAGCTGCTCCTGGGTGTCGCTCTGCCTCCTGATGTAATTGCTGTGCGAAGGAGTCCCGCAAATCAAGCAAGCAACTCTCAAGGCTGCGGCGCTCAGTTCCCGCTCCTCCTGGTGCTACCACCTCCTCCCGCCAGGACTGGGCCACTACAGCCTTGCTGTGGCTGGAGGCAGTGATGAGACCACCTGCACCACCAGGGTCGCGGGCAGGACCCTTGTATTTCTCCAGTAGCTCCGCCACTTTCGCCGAGGCGCTGGAACGAACAGCCTCTCCACTGGGACCCACAGTTTCACTGACTGTCTGCTCTTTGTGCAGCAGCTGTACCTTTTCTGTGGTGGTGGCTGTGGTCCCACCAGTACCCTCGGCCTGTGAGGCAAAGATGAGGGATGAGCGCAACCTGGAGCTGCGCTGGATGAGCGGATTCAAGCGTGAGCGGAAGGAGTCCTGCTTAACCAGACTTGTTTCCTCTGGGCCCTCTCTCTCGGAGCTATCGCCACCACCGCTTCCTGAGCCTGGCTTTGGTCCCTTGGCTGGGAACGGTGCAGGAGTGCGGAAGGCGGAGGGGAGCAGGTCTCGGCCTCCAGGAACCAGCACTTCATCTTCATAGGCCTCAGCCTCCATAGGAAGACCCTCCTCCCCACCATCACCATGGCAGCCGCTCAGGTAGGAAGCAACGCGCCATTGACGTAGCCCGGCCCGTCCCTCGGTTCCACCCCTGCGCTCAGGCTCCACCTCCGGAGTTGTGTCCAGACCTTGCCTCGTGGATACTTGGCATGGAAAGCGCTGACCCAGGTTGGGACGTGGGGCCCCATTAGGTTCCATACCACGAGGGCCGGTTCCAAAGGCAGGATCCGAACCGTGGCGTACCTCTCGAGAAGCACTGGATGGAACATATTCTAGCCGTTGGTGCACATCAGCACCGAGTTCTGGGAAGCGGGGCCCAGCACCTAGTGCAAAGTCATCAGGGTCTGCAAAGCCAGGTCGGCCTGCACGAATCTTCTCAAAGAGGCCCTGCGGGCGCGTGGGTGCAAACTGTGGATCCCACTGGTAATGCTGCTGGTAGAGTTGGTCACGTTGGAAGTGGCTGGTCTGGAAACGGAAGTCATCACCATGGCTGAGGAATGTCTGTCGTGACACCTGCCGTGCAGCCGCAAAGTTCTCCATGGCTCCAGCTCCATCAGCTGCTGTGTAGCTGTGCCGCTTGAAGGCATCCATCTCCAAGTGCCGGGCCTGGAAGAAGCCCCGGTGTCCTGCTAGCTCTCCGATAGGTCCAGCCTCAGTGGGACGCGCCAGTGACCGGTGCCCTGCGTGGGGCTCCAATGCACCCCCAGGCATACGCTGCAGCTCCTCACGGCGGAAGGCCGATAGGAAGTGGCGGTCAGGGTCTAGGAAAGAGGGGAAGCCCAGGCCTTCTTCCCGGGGCGGTGGGAATAGGAGGTGCGCCCGTTTAGGGAACGAAAAAGGTGTTGGTTGTCCAACCCCCGGGACGCCCACCAGAGGCCCAGCCCCAGAGTATGGAGCAAGTGCATAGGCATCCATGCGGGCTAGCATCCCAGCTGAGGGCACCAGTGGCTCTGACTGCGCGAAGAGGATGCGGAACTCTTCATCGAAGCTGGAGACCAGCTCTCCCTGGAACACATGAGCCAGGCTGCGGTGGATTTTCTCGAAGGACCACATGAAGCTGTGGGCAGGAGAGCGGAAGTCAGGGAGAGGAAGTAGGGCCACAAAGGCATCAGTTGGATAATCAGGGAATTGAGGTTTGTAAGGAGCGGGGCTGAGGGACTGTGGCAAGGAGGGCTTTATGGGAAAGAACTGCGACCACGGAGGAGGACTCTGTGGGAGAGGGCCAGGACTGAGGGAAACCCACTGGGCATACCTATAACTGCCGCTCATCACTACAGCACAGTCCACCAGCAAGAACTTCTCCTTCAGATGGCCCTTGAACGACTTCCCAGTGCGGCAGTAATAGGTAGGCCCTGCCACTGTGCGCACACGCAGGAACTGGAAGAGAGGGGAGTCAGGTCTTCCTCAAAGGTATTTTTCCCTCCACTCCCCTGGCTTGGTCACTCACATCCACGTGGTGCAGGTTGACGCGACACTTGTCTGCCATGTCTAGGAAGTGCTGAGCGTTCATTTCATCCAGCAGGATGTAGACTGGGACTCGCCTTGCAGCGGCCTCTAGGACTTCACTGAGCAGATCCACGTCAGTGAACATGTCCATCACCACAGCAACCACCTGGGAGGAGGTGGATATCAGGTCAGCCGCAGGGAAGGGCCCTGCCCCTCTACCTATCCTCCAGCCATACTTCCACCCACAAGCCCTGTAAAATAACCATTAGCCCACCCCAGGAGAGTGGCCACAACTGGGAGGGCAGTAAAAGGGACCCCTGTAGAGGGTCACAGCCTATACTTTTAAGGTACTTCATGGGGTGGGGTGGGGGGGCTGCAATCCTGGCCCAGTGTATTCAGATTCCTAGTTGTCCTGGCAGACTTAATGAGGGATGGGGGGGGGTTGTCACAACCTGGAGCAGGGACAGAAGCTAGGTGTGCTACCTTACCTAATCTTCCCAGGTTTTGTGGCAGTGGTTTTTTTTTTTGTTTTTTTGTTTTTTTAAATACAGGCTGGACTGTTACTACATAGTCCAGGATGGCCTCAACCTCCCTGGCTTTTTGTTGTTTCTGTTTGCCAACTGCTTTGGGGGTGGGTTACTCTCATCTGGGCCAGGTCTAAAGAGACCAATATGCCAACAGCCCCAAGTTTCTGGGTACTGGTCATGAATCTGGACAAGCATATATAGAGAGGCCATTAGCCAAGTCCCAGGTGACAATGGACAAACTGCAGTGACCCTCCTGCTGAGGTCTGGCTGGCCAGCCCTGGCATCCCCAGCACCAGTAAAGCTCTTATTCTCCCCACACCCTCCTATTCATGTTTCAAGATCCAGCTCAGGCTGCCCCTCACTATCCATCGAGCCCATAATGCACCTGCTGGGCAGAGCGGATCATCCTCCGAGCTTCATCTTTGATGCTGGGGCTGTCAGGTGGTGGTGGCTGAACCAGTGTGGTGACCTCTGTGCCTTGGAAGCCAAAGGTCAGGGGCCAGCCCAGGTCCAGCTCAGGCACAGCCTGGTCTGAGTTCACTGGCCAGTAGGTGCCTGAGGAACCATCCATGTCCACATCAGGAGGGCTGCCTTCAGGGGCTTCTCGGGCCACATATTGTGGGGGCTGCAGGTGGCGGCTCACATATTCCACTTCCTCAGGGCACAGGAAGTCAGGTGCCCCCTCAGACGCCAAGAAGCGGTTGTAGGCTTCTCTCCCACCCTCAGTCAGTGCATCCACGGCCAGTCGGTAGTACTCTTTGTAGTGAGGTGGCAGGTACCCAGGTGCCAATGGGTTGTCCCCCTGTGAGCTGCTCTGGGAGCGACGGGCCATGTTGGGGCCAGGGGCCTGGAGGGGCAGGAAGATGCGTTAACTAGTGGCAGTAGGACCCACTTACCTTACCCTCACGAGTGGACACACACAGTTGCCAGAGCTGCTAGATCATGGGTTTGGCTTATGCCTGGGAGGTCTTTGAGGGCTCAACCAAGATAGTCTCAGAAACAGTGCTGTGGGCCATTGGCCCTAAATCCTCTTCCTGGGGCTGAGACCTTGTTCTCAGCAGGGTCTCAAGGATTGTCAGTGTTTGCCCCCTTCTAGGCAGGTAAGAGGTCCCACCTACCCCTCCTTCAGGGTCAATATATTTGTGGCCCATTTACTTTGTGGATCTTAAAATAAGTTGTTGGTTAAGACACAAATGCAGTCCAGTAGTGAGATTATCCCCCCCCCCCCCAAGGGACTAGTCTCGTTGGCCCCTGCCTCTACTGCCTGAAGATCCTGGGCAGTGTTCTGGCCTGTTACCTTCACTGTACACACCTGGGAGGGGTGGCAAGACACTGTACCTGGCCCAAGGTGAGCACAGTGGAGACTGACTCATCCGGGGTTGATGGCCTTAAACCCCACCCACACCTCTTCCCTGGGCCCACACCTGTATATTCCCACAGCCCCTGCACTCATCTCCCTGCCCCAACTCCTAAACTTTCCATCTCTCGAAAAGCATCAGCCTTCACTACTGTCCCATCTCAGCCCGTCCCTTGTGGGGTCTCTACTCTATATCCTCCCAGACCCACCCGTGCTGACGGCAATAAAGGCATTCCCAAGACTCTGAATCACACCCTCTCCCCGATACGCTAAGAACGGAGGAGGTAGGGCCTTTACCACACGGCTTGCCAAGTTGTCAGGGCCCCATTACCACGGGTGCCCCAGTACCACAGTTCTTGTTCTTCAGTGGCTGGGGGCGGGGGAAGGGGACGGACACAGAAGCTTGTGCTTGAGGAAGGCATTAGAAAAAACAACCTAACACCCAGCACTCTGCACCTCTGGCCCTGGAAGTTGCCTTAGGGCAGGCTCACCCCATTCCCCATTGCTCCTCGGGTTTGGAACGGCTTGGGACTCTTGCCCTGCCTAGCACACAGGTTCCTGGATGTTAGTCTGGACTAGGAAAAGTAATTCTGCCCAGGAAGAGGAGTGGACCAGTGATACTGGCAGGATGGGGAACTAGCTGCTGTTATTTTGATAACATTGGGGGTCAGGACTCTGCTGTGTGTGACCCAGGGAGCTATAGTGCCTGCCATCCCTGGGGGCAACACATTAACAAATCCAAATATGACCGAGCTTGGGGGCGGGGACACTCCAATGTCTACTTGCCCTAAGAAGAATGCAGTTGGTTTTCTTTCCTGTCTGCAATGTGAGGTGTGGCACACTCTTCTGGGGAGATCAAGGCAGACCACCTGGGGTAAGAATGCTGGCGTGTGTGCTTGGGCAGCCCCCTTACTGCACCCAGACTTCAGCAGGCTCACACTACCTGGAGCGTGCTCCCTCGGGGTACTTCCTGATATAAGGAAAACTGAGATCTGAAACTGTCCGGCCTGTGGACTTCTGGCCAGGAACCATCAAAGACACAAATGGTTGGGAAGGGACCCTAGTCCTGAGTGGCCACTGTGGGACCTGGCCACCCACGACCTCAAATGCCCTTATGTTCTCTCACTGACTCACATTCCCCCCTTGACTATGGACTGGTAGTGACCACTCCTATCAGCAATGAACCCCAACAGCCTGCTCGAAGACATTTGCCTATCCAAGTGGGGCCTTACTTAGGTAAGAGCCTATCCCACCCAAATCAATGACTCAGCAGGAATCTGACCTCTGACCTGAAGCCACTCTCCAGGACCTTCACCATTAACAGCACAAGAAAATGTCCCCTCCCCTCCTACCTGACAGGAGGTAGTGTTTCGGCGTCTGGAAGTGGGGGGAGGGTCCCATGGGGAGCACCTTGGGCTACTACACAAAAATGGTGACCGTGGCCAAGTAAGGGGTGGGCGGTAGGAGACATGAAACTGAGAGATGGGAATTGGTGGGATGGGGCTCAAAAACCAGAAGTTGCTGAGTTACAGCTTGCGGGTTAGGCACTGAAAGGCCCCAAGGGTATTACTGTACCCCAGGAAGTTAGCCGCTACCCAGGCCAGGTGTCTTTATCAACTCATCTAGTCCAGGGATGTGGGACCAGGAGTTAGCAGACTCCAGTTTTCCCTGCCCTCCACACAGGGATTCAGCCCTGGACACCTGATTCATGGCGGCTTGGGGAGAGGCTCCGGGAAAGGTACAGGTCTTGCCCAGTTAACATCTAGGCCGCGAAGACGAGTGTGTCGCACCCTTTCTTCTGCCTCCTCCTTACCGGCATGCCCCTAGGACACCCCTCACCCAGTACCCCGGAGAGCAGTCACCCCGTCCCCGACCCAGCCCCACGCACGCTCTCACTGCACCGCCCGGCCCAGGTCCCGAGATCAGACCCAGGTACCGCGCGCGCGGAGGTCCCGGCCTCCAGTCCTGCGCGCGGCGCAGTGCCCGGCCCGCGCCGCGGAAGGGGCCCTACCTGCCCAGGTGAGCGGGGTCTCGGCACAGGGGCAGCAGGAGCCCACCGCCGCCCAGCGGCCTCGCGGTCTGGTCCGTCCGGCAGCCACTCCCCGCCGCGGCCCGCCCGCCCGTTCGGCCTGATTCACGCGCCCGCCCCCGCCCCGCCCGCGCTCTGCCTCCTGCCTGTCCGGGCAGCACCTGGGCGGGGCGGCCCCACCCCGACGCGCCCGCATTCCTGCGCCCTCCGCAGCCCGGACCCCGGCCGCGACCCCCGAGTTCCCCAGTCTGGCCTCGCTGGCGCCCCCGGCCCCCAGCCCCAACCGCGACCCCCGAGCGCTCCGGTGGCACCCCAGAACTGCGCCCCGGACTCTGGCCAGCGCCACTCGGTACTGCCGGCGCTTCTTCTTTCAGGACCCCGAGGTTCCTTGAACCCATAGTTCAACGAATAGTGCGAACTGATAGTTCGAAGCCCCTACTGCCGACCCCTGACCCTCGCCCCGGAAGTTGGGGTGACTCGGAAGTTCCGGCTTAGTCGCTAGGAAACTGGCCAGCCCGACGTGAGGGGCGGGGCTTCTGGCCTCCTCGTTGCGAGTGGCAGGTGAGGCAGGTGAGGCCGCAGACGCGCGGGATGACCGCCTTACAGCACACAGACACACCTCTGGTTTCCCCACTTCACTCCCTGCAGGCTCGTCCTCTCACATGAGACCGACGGCATAGGAACTCCACGCGCTTTCCCACCCATATGCCCAACCACATAGGGGATTCTGTGCGCTCACACCCCTGTACCCAAGGGACCCCCTCAGACTCAAGGGGACCTCGGATGACCCACAAGCAGAAGCCCCTCCGCCACACAGAATCCCGCACACCAAGCTCCACCCCTCATCTCACGTTAAGAATCCTTCTCCTTGAACCCTCCCACCAGTGGTCCTGGCACCCACTGATCGTGTCTTCCCTCACACCAGCTGAAAGCACAGAGGTCTCTTCACACCTGTGATTTAAAGAGTCTGCGCTCAGGATACTGCAACCCTCTGTAGACAGGAAACCTCATGTACATATCAACCCCACACATCACCCATACACCTAAGCACTTAGTTCCTCCTTGGTTCCTAGTCTGCCCAGTTTTCCCTCTTAGGCCCTGGCCTGAACTCAATGTGTCCAAGCCAGCTCCCCATCCACCAGTTCTCCTGCCCCGAGTTCTCAATGTCTGTAAGACAGCCTTCAGTCACTTTCTGGCCCTATTTTCAGGATAACATTTCATTAACTTTATTCCCAAATGTTCCTGTGGCACCAGCGGGGTGGGAACATAGGTGTATGGATTGCCCTACCTGGGTTTCCTATTCGTTGGGCCTTAGGAGGGGTTCTAGAGCCCTGGAGGACTCTTACACAGGTTGGAGTGGAAAGAAGACTCTTCAGAGGGGAATGATTGGGGTCACACACCTTGTATACTAGGGGGAAGAGCATTGCTTCCAGAACCAGATAGCAGTTTTCTAAGGCAAGAAGGAGATGGGGTGTGAGGATGGAGAGGGGTTTGGGTTCAGCATACCCAGGTTGGGGGCAGTTGAAGCCATGCCTGCCTAGTCCAGGCTGTTCAGCGGGTAGCCCAGCAATTTAGAAACTAGTGCCAGAATGCAGATCTGTGGATTCCAGCAGAGTGGGCTGAGGCAGGATTGTAGAGGACAGGCACACAAGCATAAAGAGAGGCATCCTCTTGCCAGGAATCCTTGCTCAAACTGCTGGACATATATTCAGATAGCCAGGGGCAGGCAGGTGGACCAAGAAACTGGCTGGGAAATGTGCTGGAGGCCCATGCTCCTGCTGCGTGCATTCTCACCCAGGGCCAGGGCAGCATGTCCACTGCCTTGCCCTCTGCCGTCCTGAACATACCCTCCCTGGACTTTTCCTTCCCACCCTCAGGAGAATGAGCAGTAAGAAGGGGGGGCCCAAAGCTGCACCGGGGAAGGGGCAGGCGCCCCTCCCTGGGTCCAAGCTTCGAGCTGCTGCTGGTGAGTGCACCCTCTGACCTCCAGGGCACTGCCCCAACACTGACCTGAGACCACTAGGTACATAGGGCTCCTCTGAGAAACCCTTCTCTCCAAGTTACCTTCAGGGGATCTATCTCTTAGTTGGACTTGGGCACAATAGGTTTGATGCTTTAAAGATCAGACATCCACTGTAGCCTGGACCTCTAGATCTGGGGTGGGGAGTGGGCACAGGGCTCAGTAGGACATAATGTTAGAGCCCCTGGAGGTAAGAAAGGGGTCAGCGGGAGACTGGAGGGGCAGATGGTTTAAAAACAATATTGAAGCAGGACGGTGGTGGCGCACACCTTTAATCCCAGCACTTGGGAAGCAGAGGCAGGAGGATCTCTGAGTTTGAGGCCAGCCTGGTCTATAGAATGCGTTCCAGGATAGCCAGGGCTACACAGAGAAACTCTCTCTTGAAAACAACAACAACAACAAAACCGATATTGAAAAAGAGCAGGGCTTGAATCCAAGCCGGGAATCTTGGTGAGAAGCACTTGTCTGCTCATTGTCCCACAGTCCCACCTCACCCTTTCCCCTTCAGATCACCTCTCCTAGCATTCCCCGGCTGGAAGGTTACAACTGGGCTGGCTTCATAGAGCATCAGAAAATACTCTCCTGCTCCCTGTGCCTACCCTTCTTCAGCCCTTATCACCCCTTCACTCTTGCTCCCATTCATTCTGCCACAGCTGTGAGCATCCTCCAGGCTGTCTCGGGCTCTGCACCCAGACTTGCGTGGAGTTTGTACCTGCTGCAAGGGTACCCACCCAGACCTGGATGCGACCCCACATCTTAGACCAGGCAGTGCCAGATTCCTTGGCTCTGGCAGGACGTGGTGACTCCACACCACGCTGGGGTGAAATCCTAGTTGCCCAAAATAGCCCCAGCTGCGTCTGAGGCCAGTCTTCCTCCTGGAATGAGGATAATGGGTACCAGCATTGCTTGCTGCGTCTGTGATCTCAAGCCCTGGGCACCAAGCTGCAGTAAACAGGGGGCAGGGAATGTGGACCAGACAAGAAGCTGTCCAGCATACTTGGGGTGGGGACTGTGTCTCATTTCTGTTGCTGTCTGTCAGCCTCACCCCATACGATACTATGCATGCTGCCCTGGACAGCTCCTGTAGCTTATGCCCTGGTCCCCTAACACCTCTATCCCCAAACAAGCCCCCCCCCCTGCCCGTAATGGCCTCTGCCTGCCAAGCACTATGTGGTCTAGTCAGGCTTGTTGTCCTTCGTCTGGGCAAACAGTCTGCGAAGTGGGCATCAGCCCCTCCAGGCTTACAGGCCCACAGAGGTTCTGCAGCCACCCTGCCTCCCAGCTCTCACACATCTGTAAGATCCTGGAGTGTCCTCTGCACCATCAGACTGCCCAAGCCCCTGCCCAGAGCCCTCTAGGCCTTACCTGGCCTTGGGTTTGCAGTGCCTCCAGGCCCTCACTCCGAAGCTGCTCCAGGGCCACAGCCAGCTGCAGCCCCTCCATGTGCACCCAGGCCTGCTCCTCCTGCAGCTGCTGCAGCCACAACTGCTCCTCCTGCAGCTGCTGCAGCCACAGCTGCTCCTCCTGCCACAGCTGCATCTGCAGCTGGACCTGCCGCCTCCGGTCCTCCAGCAGGAGTTGCTCCTGGGCTAAGCATAGCTGGACTTCGTGGAGTCTCAGCAGTTCAGGGCCCAGGGCTGGCATGTGGGCCCCGGCTCCACAGCCCTCCATGAGCTCAGGGGCCAGCACCAGCTCGGATTCCACAGCTGTGGCCTGAACTGGCCTCCCGGCTGCCTGTAGCTGCTCTGGCCTGGTGGCCCTGGAGTTTCCCTGAGGAGCCGGCTGGGTGCTGGTCACGTGCGCTGTCAGGGCCACCCCCACCTGGTCCTGAGGGCCCCCTGTGTTGGGAGGCGGGGGCTCAGCCTCAGGGCGCTGCTGCCCAGCTGCCCGCTGGGCCCTGCCCACCCTCTTGCCTCGGGGCTTTCGAGCTCGACCTCGTTTCCCAGACATGGCCAGGGATCCAGTGCTTCTTTCACCAGGTGCCTGCTCCCCAGGGACCTGGCTCATCCACTGGCCTTGTTGGGGAGCTCAGAGGACATCCCAGAGACCACAGTAGGCTGCTTGCTCTCAGCCAGCCTCAGCCCTCTCTGTTCCTGCTGTCCCAAGTGACTGCGTTGCCCCTTGGCCTGGTGTCCGCAGCACAGCACCGGGCCCTGGCTCTGCCTGTAGGCCCCACAGGCCCCACTCTGTGGCACTGGGCCACACCAGGGAGTTTATAGGGACTTTGGCGGCACAGTGGCTCACCCTAGTCGAGGAGGCTGACTAACAACGTGCTGACACAGGGTGCAGGACTTCACAGGCCACAGACTTCACTGGCCAGACTGGGAGGGAGACTAAGAAACTGGGGGCGGCTCTCAGTAGCTAGACTGCCGCTTAAGGACGTGCCTGGTCCTGCCTGGGCGTCACCAAGGCCCCCCACCCCCTTCACCCCACCCTTGGTCGCGGGAAACTCAAACTGTCCACAGAGCCAAGAGCTGCATCTCAAATGCACCAACCCTGAATGCCCAGACCCTCACTGACCATAGACCATCCCGACCCAACTGACCACTAGAGCCCCAAACCTACCCAGATGAACCCTGCTGCACTTGAGCTGGCCCGGGGAACTTGCCAGAGATGAAAGGCCGCCATAGCCCCAGCATGAAACACTCAGGCCACACTGTGGGCTAGTGAAGACACTGAGCCTTCAAAAGCCTAGCTAAAGCGAGTCTAGCTGTCTCCTAGGATGGGACCTGACTACTGCCATGATTAGAAGTCCAGCTCCCCCTTTGAATTAAAACAAGACCCAAGGGACCCTTACAAGGCCCACCTGTTAGTCCCAGGGGCGAAGCTGGGGGTCCAGGACCAACTCTCATCTGAGCCTTCCTTCCCAGGCCTCCTGTTTCGAGGCGTTGCTCCAGGTGGCATCCTCCCCAGTGGTTCCCCAGCCCCAGCCCGCTGACTCACACCCACGCCCAGGGCCTCATCCCAGCCAGCTCTGCTTCACTGGCCAGACTGGTTTGCCTGGCCCAGCCCTGCTCAGCATACACTCCCGTCCATCCTGCCCTTGCCCAGGAACCTCAGGAGCAGACAGAGAGAGCACCTGTCTGGAGCAGAACTGGGCAGAGGCTTTGCTGAAGGGCATGGAGAATGGCAGAGGCATTGTTTGGGTGGGAGACAGCAGTCAGGACAATGAAGGGCACACCTTTTAGGGGTTTTTACATGCCCAGGCCCGGGGTTTCCGTTCCAGATACGGGGGTAGGTGTGCCTATTGATTCTTAATATTACCAGGCTAAGATGCATTTGCTGCTGGAAGACGCAGCTCATTAAAGCTGTGGCATGTGCTGGCCTCACGAGGCCTTCCCTAATAGCTTAGGAACAAGCCTAGCTGGTGTCCCATAAATGCCACCTGAAGTTGATGGGATGAGGGACAACTCATATCCTAACACTTCTACTACCTTCCCCCAGGGAAGCCGAAAGAGAATCGCCAGGTGCAGAGGAAGACAGGCCAGCCAGCCAAAGAGTCCTACTCTGAGAACCCCAAGGTCCCTGCAGGTGAGATCCTGGGGGTCCTACCTCTGCTAAAGGGTGGGCTGGCAGTAAAGGGACTGCCAAACATGTATAGTATGCACAAATGTGTGTATCAACCTATGCACACATGTGTATGCATGAATGTGCAAGGGCATCTGTGCATTTGTGTATCCGTGTGTGTGCATATCTTCCATGCAGTAGGCCAGAAGCACTCAGAGAAGTCCCCTTCCTGTGCCTTGCTAGCCTGTGGCTCCTTCCACCTCCCAGTGATAGCATGAATCTCCTGTCCTGAGCGTGTCGCCCTCTGGTGGCAGTAAAATGATCCAGCCATAGACCATGTTTGGCGTGCCCCATTGTGGAGTTTAGAGTCCTGTGCCTATGGACGGGACTGGCTCTGGCCCTGGCCCTGGCTCTGTGTGGTGTTCCCAAGGTTCCCAACCCAACAATTAGGTTAAGATCTCACCAACAGCATCTCAACCCCACTTCAGCTACCCCTAACTCCCACTGGGTGTCTTGAAGCCAGCACATCAACCAGTTCCTCTAAACTCACCTCAGTTTCCCTCCATCCACAATGCTCCTCGTGGCTGATGCCTGGACCCATTCCTGCCGACCCCGTTGTTCGATACTTTCCCTGCCTGGTTTCCAGGTCTCGCAGAGCCTCAGATGCCTGCCCTCATCTGGCTGCTGCCTCACCTTTGCCCTTAGCCTCTCCCTCCTGGTCCTCAGTGCAGCCCCAGTGTGTGCAACGCACACACTGTGTTGCTTGTGAACAAAGCTGTCACTTGTGAACCTCCTCCATTCCATCCCCGGGTGCTGGGATAAGGAGACAGCCTTGCCCTGGACACGGGATGTACATGAGACCTGTAGGTTGTTCTAGTGTAGTTTCTTATGCCTGATGCCTTGACCTGGGCTCTGTATAGCTCGGGGCCTTGAGTCCTGAAACACAAGCGAGACAAATGTGTGGGATGCAGTCCCCAGCAGAGATTCAGACCACGGGGAGGCCAACAGGAGGAATCAGTGTTCTCCAGAAGGACCTGTGCTGTTTCTTACACTGCAGTACCACCCACATTGCCTCTAGTTGTTGCACAGGTCAGGAGCATTACTGCTGGGTTTCGGGAATGCATGTGGGGCTTTCTCAAAAGTACATTTTGTTTGACCAGGGATTCTGTATCCGTGTTCCTAAGAGGCGCTGATCCAGATTTTCTTGTGGTTTCTTTGCCTGGCTTTAGCATCAGGGAACTCTGGCCTCATAGTTTCTTCTTCAGATTTATTTATCTAATATATTTACATGTATGCCCGCCTACATTTTTGCGCACTGTGTGCATGCCGGCGGCTGCTGAGGCCAGAAGGCATTCGATCCTCTGGAGCTGAAAGAACAGTGGTTTTAAGGCACCTGATGAGGGTGCTAAGAATGGAGCTCTGGGTTCTCTGGAAGAGCAGGAATAGCTCTTAACTGTGGTCCCAAACCTTTTAAGAATTTATTTTTTTTATCTAAAATTATGTGTATGTAGGGTGATGTGTGTGTGTGAGTGGTGCCCACAGAGGCCTGAGGCTGGAGGTACAGGAAGCTATGAATTTCACATGGGTGCTTAGAACCAAACCTACTGAACCTCTTTGACCCTGCTGGGAAAGAGAATTCAGTCTCTTTACTACCCATGAGTCTATTCTGACTTACATCTATTCCTTTACAGTAATTTTTATTTTTGCAGAATCAGTAGTATGATTTTAGTTTTTATTTTTAGTTGTGTGTATGGATCTTTGTTTATTGACATGTATGCATATGTGTGATGGGGCCCCTGGAGCTAGAATTACAGGCAGTTGAGAGAGGCCTAATGTAGGTGCCGGGAACCAAACCTGGGTCTTCTGCAAACAGCAAGTGCTCTTGCTGCCCAGCCGTCTCTCCAGCCACACCCACTTTCATTTCTGACCTTACTGTTTGTATTTTTCTACTTCTCTTTGTCTGTATAGTTATGGTTTATTAATTTTGTTGGTTGACTTTTTTTTTTTTTGAGACAGGATCTCACTACGTAGCACTGGTTAACCTGGAACTCAGGCTGGCCTTGAACTCTCTAATCTGCTTGCCTCTGCTTCCCAAGTACCAGGGTTAAAGGCACGACCACCACACACAGCTTATTGATACTTTCAAAATACCAACTTTTGGTCTCATCGATTTTTGTTTTTTCCATTTTGTTTCTGTCTAATCTGTATTTTCCTCTCCTCTGCTATCTTTTGAGTTTAATTTAGTTTTCTTTTTTTTTGTTCTGTAAATCGTAAAGGTGGGATGCTGGTTTGAGGTCTGTCTTGTTTAATGCTGTAATGTCAAATGTCTAATTCCCTTCAGCACTGCTTTTACCTCACCTGGTAGATTTGGTGTGCTGTGTTTCCACTGATTGCTAAGAATTCCCTAATCTCCCTTGTGATTTTGTCTCTGATCCCTTGTTTAAGATGGCATAGCTTGTTGGGCACTGGAAGTGTGTTACACACCTTTAATACCAGCACTCAGGAGGCAGAGGCAGGCATGTTTCTGAGTTTGGGTCCATGCTGGTCTACAGAGTGAGTTTCAGGACAGTTAGGGCTGCGCAGAGAAACCTTATATTGAAAAACCAAAGCCAAAACCAAGAAAAGAAAAAACAGACATATCTTAACTCCCACATTATGCGCATGTTCCAGTTTTATTCTAGTCTGCCATCAGCCTCTGCTTCATCCCGCTGTGGTCAGGGCAGATGCTCTGTCTCGTGTCTGCCTCTGAGGACAGGTGGAGCTCTGTGGCAGAGCACATATCTGCCAAGGAGTCATGGAGACTCATTCTGCGGCCTGCCCCACATTCCAAGACAACGTCCCCTGTGCACTTGGGCATCGTGTGCCTGTGGGGGTTGGACAGAGCTGCACTGGCTCCATGGCTTTCGTATGTCAAGAACTCTATTTCTTCTCTTACTTCTGTCTAATGTTCTGCTTGTGTTAGGGACACAGCAATTCCAGCTACTGTTGTAGAGTTGCTTCTTCCTTGACTCTGAGGCTTTTTTCTGTACACTGATGGTTCATCATCACATTCATGCATACTTAGAACTGGCTTGAATTATTAAATCTTTTGATTATGTAATGTTCTGTTTTTCTTCTTTTAAGCCTTTTTTGTATTGCTATCAGCATATATTACTTATTGGTTAATTGTATAGTAATTGTACATTCTGACATTTTCACATAGATATGTAATGGATTTTGATCACATCCACCCTCAACTCTTGTCCCCTCTCACCTTCACTAATCCCCATCTTCCTTCCAACCAGTCCTCCTTCTACTTTCATATTGTGTGTGTGTGAGAGAGACAGAGACAGAGAGAGACAGAGAGAGAGAAGCCATTTCACTAGGCTTCTACGGGAGCTTGGTACCTCATCCACCTTATCAGTGGCTACATCAATGGAAATATCTCTCCTTTCCCCAGCAACCATGAACTGACCATAGGTCTCAGAGTGGGGCCTTGTGAGTCCCCTCCCCACACTGCACGGCATGCTGTTGATGGACCCAGTCTTGAGCAGGTCTTGTGTAGATAATCACTGCTACGAGTTAAGATTATAATATCCTTGCTGGGCGGTGGTGGCACACACCTTTAGTCCCCGCACTTGGGAGGCAGAGGCAGATCTCTGAGTTCAAGGCCAGCCTGGTCTACAGAGGGAGTTAGTTCCAGGACAGTCAAGGCTACACGGAGAAACCCTGTCTCAAGAAACCAAAAAAAAAAAAAAGTATAATATCCATGTCCTGCCTGCAAGACAACATATACAAAAGGCCACTCCTTTCATTGATTATGTTATTTCTTCCATCTCTTCTGGAATGTTCCCCAAGCCTTGCAGAGAATGACATAGATGTCCTATTTATGGCTCAGCCTCAGCACTTTGACCAATTATGAGTCTTTGCTGTTACTGCTGCCCACTGCAAAACAACAACAAAAACTGTTCCGACTGAAGCTGACAGCAGCGCTCATCTATGCGCAAACATAATTAGTCACATCACACCCATTTCCCAAACAACAGCAGTGTCTTCCCCACGAGGGTCCATGACCTCACCAGCCACGGCGTTAACCAGGTGTACGGTGCTGGCTGTGCTCCCTCCACTGGAGAGTCGGCCGTGTCACAGTTAAGGTCACAGCTGTGTTAGACTGTTGGTGACAATCCTCCCCAGCAGCCTGCACAGCACCGTCCAGCATAAGAGGACAAGCCAGTGGGGAGAGAGCTTCCAGCTTGGTTCCAGCTGGACTTCTCGGTGTCCTCTGACCACAATACATGGTGCCTTCAGCAACAGGTTTTTAATTTTTTTATTACTTTATTATCCTATTTGTATGTATATGGGTGCAGGCATGCCACAGCCCACATACGCGCATCAGAGGACAACCTGAAGAAGTCAGTACTCTCCTACTATTTGGGTTCCAGGGATCAAACTCAGATTTTCAGGCAAGCTTCTTTACTACTGATCATATAATTTTTTTTGACTGTTTTGGAGCTCACGCTGTAGACCAGGCTGGCCTCAAACTCAGAGATCTGTCTGCCTCTGCCTTCTGAGGGCTGAGATTAAAGGCTTGAGCCACCACCACCTCTATTTTTTTTATTTAAAGTTTGTTTCATCTACTAATAACATAGGCCCTCATGTTTTCTTACATTAAATGTTTCTGCTTATTTGTGTGTGCGTGTGTGTGTGCGCGCACGTAGGCGAGCACACGGTTTCTACAATGCATGTGTGGAGGTCCGAGCACAGCTTGGGGGAGCTGGTTCTCCCATTACACTCTTTGGGTACTTGTGAATTGGGGATTGAGCTCAGGTCCTCGGACTTGGCGGCAAGTTTGTGCCCTCACCCACCGAGCCAGCTCACCGTCAGCCTCACCATCACTCCCTTTTGGTTACAGGAGTGGAGGAAGCTCTGAGCAATGAAGTTCTGAATGGATGTGTGCTGTTGACGTGGGCACAGCCATGACAAGGACCAAGAACTCAGACCAATGGGAAACAGACAAAACCTATCCCCTTGTGGGTCAGGCTAGGGAACGGCAAAGCCTTCTTCCTTTGGTCTATGTATGAGTGTATGTGTACAAAGGCACAATTGGTCAGTGTGTTAAAACTAGCATCCACAGCTTCGTCCTCCTGGTCTTCACAGTCTGAGACTAGCTTACCCCTCCACCCCGCCGTGCTGTACAAAATCCACACAACAAACGCGCCGAGGCCCAGGTTGCAGTAGCAGTAGAGGGAGCTCCATCAGAGTACAGCTGTTCGTCTGACCCCAGATGTTCTGCATGTGTGTCTACCCCGCTGCATTCCCCCACTGGCCCCAGCCGAGGCGAAGCTGCACAGGCTGTGGTACCTTTCTCATCAGTTTACTTTCAACTACCTGTGTATTTGGATCTAAAGTGAGTCTTTTGTTGACAAATATTGTCAGGAGCGTTTATTACAAGCATCGTGGGCCACGGCGCGATTACAGCTTACAGCAATTGGTGATTCAGATGTCAGCCCAGCAGAGGAAGTATTCCCTGATGGGTACCCTGTCAGCAGGGCTTGCAGACCACTGACTCTGAAAACTGTTGCTTTCCTCTGTAATTTCCCTTGTGTAATAACAGCTATGATATCTCCCTACTACCATGCATTTTCATGTGATGTGTGCATGTAATATCATGATTGCATCCCAATCTTATGGGCACCATCTGTGGGTGGTCAGAAAGATGGCATTTTTATTCTTTTAATTTATTTATTATGTGTACAGTGTATATATGCCTGTACCCAGGAAGAGGGCACCAGATCTCATTACAGATGGTTGTGAGCCACCATGTGGGTGTTGGGAATTGAACTCAGGACCTCTGGAAGAACAGCCAGTGCTCTTAACCTCTGAGCCATCTCTCCAGCCCCAGGAATATGACTTTTCATTTGGCTTTATAATTTTGATATATAGAATATATATTAGGACATGCTTCATAACTAAATCTATTTGTCCCATGAGGACTGTAGACACTTAAAAGCTTACCTTGTTCCTTTTCTAAGACTACTGCACACAATTAGCTCACTTTTACCTCAGAGCAAGTTCAAACTGGGCTAAAGGCTCTTTGTAAATGAATCATAAGTTTAAAACCTTACAGCTGTGCACAAGGTCGGAGTCGCAGATGTCCAACCTAGGTTGCTACACAAAGCACCCTAAGAGAAGCATGCCAATTCTTCACTTGCCAGTCTGCTAACAGTAGACCAGTGTCTCAGAGTTTGTCACTGAGCGCTGTGCTCATCCCCCCCCCCCCGCCCCAGTCTGATCATGGTTTTACTCCTGTAACCTTTAAACCCTTGTGTTGCCACGGCAATGGCTCAGTTCCCTATCGCTTACCCTAGGAATGTGCTTTTGGCCAATGAGAGGTAACTTTTGTAATTTTTTTTATTGCTTCAAGGTTCCTGTAAGGAAAGAGTTTTTAGGCTAGAGGAGGAGAAGCCGGAAGAAGGGCTGGAGAGACGGCTCAGCAGGTAAGAGCACTGGCTGCTCTTCCAGAGGTCCTGAGTTTGATTTTCCACACCCATATGGTGGCTCACGACTCCAGTTCCAGGGAACCTGACACCCTCACACAGACATATGTGCATGAAAAATACCAATGCACATAAAATAAAAATAAATTAAATTTTAAAAATCATATTTTAAAAAATAAGAAACTAGGAGAAACTAGAAAGATGGCAGAAAAATTAGAATAGAGGCAGAAGAAGAATAAAGAGGCTGATTTGGAAAAGCTTGTGTGAGAGCGAGTTTGTTTGTTCGCCCTCAGATAGCCAGAGAAAAAAGTCCTTTTTGCTTGCTGTTGTATCCGATGTGAACCATGTGCTTTTATCTATCCTGATAATCTCCCTTTGAAAAGTTTTCCCCAGGAAGGGTTGTATTGTGTAGCTCATATTGGCCTCAAACTTGTGACCTTCCTGCCTTGGTCACCTGAGTTTGGGAGATACATATACTGCCATGTTTCGCTCAGCCTCTTTTATTTCTTATGTGTTTGCCTGTTTTGCCTGTATCTAGGCGCTAGGGATTGAACCTGAGTTCTCTGGAAGAGCAGCCAGGGCTGCTCCTGAATTCTGTCTTTTGACTGGAAAACTTGGAGAGTTTGATACCCTTTCCCCGCAGTGGCTACCTATTCCCACCCAGTGAACTATACCCCAGCCCTCCAGTTACAGTTAAAGTACATTTGACCCTTTAACAACATACGTTTAAATTATATAAATCCATTTAAATACACATTTTTTCCAAGATTTTCTGCAATTTTCTGGATGTGATGGCACATGCCTGTACTGCCAGTACTTGGAAGGCTGAGGCAGGAGGATCAGAGTTTGAGCCTAGGCTACATGATGAGACTCTGTCACAAACAAACAAAATAAGTAAATAAATAGAGACAATTTGAAAAAGGAGAAGAGCTGATACATAAGCTTTGAAGGAGTGATTTACTTCTCTGTGGCTGTGATAAAATGCCACATACACAAGGGAACTTATCGGAGAAACCTCCCCCAAACAGCACCAGCAGCTGGGAACTAAGTACCCAGATACGTGAGTGTCTGGGGAGAATTTCTCAATCAAATATATACTTGACCCCCACTGGCTCATGGCCATGCCAGAATGCAAAATGCATTTAGCCTGACTTCAAAAGTCCCCATAATCTTTCATAATCTCTTAGTTTAAAAGTCCAAAATCAGAGCCAGGTACAAGCCTTCATCCCAACACTTGAGAGGCAGAGGCAGGCAGATTCCTGTGAGTTCGCAGCCACCCTGGTCTACATAGTGAGCTCCAGAACAGTCAGGACTACACAGAAAGACAACAACAACAACATCAAAAGAAGTCCAAAGTCTCTTCTGAGATTCAAGGCAATCTCTTAATTGTAACACCTGTAAAATATAAAAGGCAATTATGGGCTGGCGAGATGGCTCAGTATTTAAGAGCACTGACTACTCTTCCAGAGGTCTTGAGTTCAATTCCCAGCAACCACATGGTAGTTCACAACCATCTATAATAGGATCCAACACACTCTTCTGGCATGCAGGTATATATGCAAAGCACTCATACATAGAATATAAATAAATAATTAAAAATAGCCCTTGGGAGGCAGAGTCAGGAGGATCTCTGTGAGTTCAAGGTCAGCCTGGTCTAAAGAATGAGTTCCAGGACAGCAGAGGTGTTACACAGAGAAACCCTGTCTCAAAAAATGAAAAAAGAAATGTCAGGTGATGGTCGTGCATACCTTTAATCCTAGCACTTGGGAGGCAGAGGCAGATGGATCTTTTGTGAGTTTGAGGCCAGCCTGGACTACAGAGTGAGTTCCAGGACAGCCTGGACTACAGAGTGAGTTCCAGGACAGCCAGAAAAACCCTGTCTTTAAAAAAAAAAGCAAATTACATATTTCCGACATGCAATGGCATAAAACATGCATTACCATTCCAAAAGGGCTGAAAGTGTAAAAAACTGAGGCCATGACCGTACTGAGGTATATTTGAGGGAAAGGTTTTTGTTGTAGATATTAGGGAGAGTACAGCCAGAGGCAGGCATCTGGGAGTGTTCAGAGCAGGGAGAGAAAGCCATACACTGAACATGGCCTACAGAGTGAGCCAGGCCATTAGAGAAGAGAGACACAGGGAGAGCAAGAGAGGGGAAAGAGAGAGGAGGAAGAGAGCACATTGCTGGAATGGCACGGTTATATAGAGATGAGAAACTGGGGTGAGGGAAGCCTAGGATCTGGAGACGTTTTGAGTGGGAGGCGAAGTGAGAAGAACCAAGATGCCAGCATGGACTCTGAGACGCTGAGAGAGCCTAGAGGCTGGCATGTACTTTGGTATGCTAATAGGTACCTGAGGAACCAAAAAGATGTTTCTGGGCTAAAAGTCTGAACACACTTCCCTTTGTCCAGAGGGCTGGATGTATATACACTAGACGGAGATGTTTTCAGCATGACAAGAAGCCCTTTGTTTTGTTTTCGAGACAGGGTTTCTCTGTGTAGTCCCAGCTGCAGACCCTCACTTTGTAAACCAGGCTGACCTTAAACTCAGAGATCCACCTGCCTCTGCCTCCTGGGATTAAAGGCCTGTGTTACTATGCCTGGCTCTTTTTTGTTTTTAAGAGAAGCTTTTTTTTTAAAGTGAGCATTGGTGTGTAGGTGGAAGTTTCTATCCTGTCCTCCAGCTCCCAAATAACCAGCATGGAGACTTAATGTTACTTATTAATGCTCAGCCGATAGCTCAGGCTTGTTACTAACTAACTCTTACATTTTAAATTAACCCGTATTTCTTATTAACACTCTGCCATGTGGCGGTACCTTCTTTCAGTACCACATGATCATCTCCTGCTCCCTCTGTGTCTGGCTGCTGACTCCAGACTCCTCCCTTCTTCCTCCCAGCATTCTCCTAGTCTGGCTCTCCTGCCCATTCTCTTCCTGCCCAGTTATTGGCCAGTCAGCTTCTTTATTAAACCAATCACAGTGATGTATATTCCTACAGTGTAAAGGAATATTTTTCGCCTGTGTGTATGTCTGTGTAAGGGCTCTGGATCCTCTGGAACTGGAGTTACAGACATCTGTGGGCTGCCGTGTGGATGCTGAGAACTGAACCCAGGTCTTCTGGAAGAGCAGCCAGTGCTCTTAACCACTGAGCTCCTTGGAGAAGCACTCTTAAGGCTACAGTCGAAAACAACCACAGGGAATTTTAAATTTTGAGCTTGTGACTGTGATAATACTAGCACTTCACCAGAGCTAGATTAGTAGCTTATCAGAACTCCACTGATTAATGTTAAAACGGTAAACTTTTGAAGTCTTAATATAACCATAGCATGGGAGGGAGAGAAACCTGAAAGATTTCTCATTTTTCACAAACCTTAAATCTCTTCCTCCAACCTTCATAGCTTACATTCACAGCCCTTGAGCCGCTCTTGGACCCTCACAACCTACTTGAGCTTTCCCATCCTCAGGCCTCTGCAGGTTGCGGTTGCACACTTTAAATTCTTTCTCAGACCATCACAACGTAGATAAACCTCAACCCTTTTCTTTTTCCGTCCAGTCATTTACCACGAAACAAAAATGGTTGATTACTGAGAGCAGTCATTACAAAGTAAGCTCCTTTAAGTAAAGGAATTGGGTAAAAAGTTACATTGAAACCTGTTTTGTGAGTTTATCTCTTTGCCTGTGAAGTCAGCCAGCAAGGTAAACTATGAGTCTGACTTTTACCTATGAAGTGGACTGACCAGGCAGCCGCACCCTTGGGAGGCAGAGAGCTGGGTGCTTGCTGTTGTCAGAATGATAAAGCTACAGTTAGCCATCAGCTTCATCCAAGACCTGAGAAGGATAAATTAGAGCAAGAACTATAATCCAAATGGTCTCTGTAACAGTTAAAATGCAGAGACTTAGCTGCTACCTGGGCGGTTACTCTAGGTTCCCTCATGGTAATCTCAGTGTTTCACTGGAGACAGCTTGTCAGTCTTTGGCTGTCACACATGGCGGCATCAGCCTTGGGTCACGAGACCCAGAAGGTATGAGAGATTTTCTTGTGGACGAGGAACTTGGGAAAACTGACCTACCTTGGCAAAGCCTATAGTCAACCCAACAGTGAGAACAGTTTGGGCGGGGCCTTGGCAGTTTCTTCCCCAGTGGTTCCTATTAACACATTCCAGGTGGAGTAGTCTCTGCCCCACCGTCTTCTCTGGAGACTTTAGGGTTGCCACTAGGTGCTGGTGTTTTTGCTATCATGGGAAGCTTTTTACTAAACACTTTAAATACCACATTCAGCAGCTCTCTGGGGTTTTTAAGGGGCATCTATTAAATATACCTCATTTTAAACACACTTGACTTGTTTTTAGTTACTTGCTCTAGGCTTAACCTTGAAAAGATATACAGGTGGCTAAATAATGCTTGTCCTTGTAAATGAATTACATTTATCCCAGCATGACTGTGCACATAGTTCTGAGCACATTGAAGAGTCTGATATTATGAAGTGCCTGACCATTTACTTGTATGTCTTGATTATCTTTAACAGTTTACAACAGGTTAGTTGCTTTTGGGGGGGGGGGCGATTTGAGACAGGGTTTCTCCGTGTACCCCTGACTCTCCTGGAACTTACACTGTAGACCAGGCTGGCCTCGAACTCAGAAATCTGCCTGCTTCTGCCTCCTGAGTGCTTGGATTAAAGGTGTGCGCCACCATCGCCCAGTTAGATTTTTGTTGTTAGTTTCAAAATATACCTGATGAATCTACAAACCTGAAATAAAAGCCAGGCAACAGTGGTGTCTGCCTTTAATCCCAGCACTTGGGAGACAGAGTCAGGCAGATCTCTGTGAGGTTGAGGCTAGACTGTTCTACAGAGTGAGTTCCAGAACAGCCGAGCCAGAGCTACACAGAAAAAGCCTGTCTGGGGGGGCGGGGGGGGGGAGGAAATGATAAATGTTAGAAAGGATGTTAAATAAAGTGGAACCCTCATCCATTCCTAGCAAGAGCCCCAACTAGTGCAGCCACTGAACTGAAACTAGAATGGACCCACCCTCTGTCCAGCCACACCCCTGCGTCCTGCCACAGCGACACTTGCATGTCCGTGTTCACTGCTGCTCCATTGCTCCCAGCAGCTGGAAATGGACTCATTCTAGAGGATCATCGGGTGATGAACAGATAATGAAAATGTGACCCAGATACACAGTGGGATCTGTAAGAAAATGGATAGAATTGGGAAATATTACATTAAGTGAGCTAACCCAGGTTCAGAAACAAGCATAATCTCTTCTGCCTTTTCATTAACTTTGTTTAAAGATTTATTTATGTGTTCATATGTGCTTTCCCTTCATGTGTATCTGTGCACCACATGGTGCCTGTAGAAGTCAAAAGAGGGCATCACATCTCCTGGAACTGGAGTTACAGATGGTTGTGGGCCACCATGTGGGTGCTCAGAACCAAATCTGTATCCTCTGTAAAAGCAGCCAGTGCTCTTAACTGCAGAGCCGTCCCTAGAGTCCCTGCCTTCTAGTTTTAATATATGCATATTTATGTGGAAATGACTGTAATTAATGCCAAGAAACTCGAAAGGGGCCCATGAGAGTGGAAAAAGACACTTTAGGTTATGGGGAAGAGAGTAATAAATCACATGAGATATGAAAGTAAAAGGGGAATACTTAAATGACAGGAAGAAGAAGCCAAAACTGAGGCTGTATGGCAAAGCCACAAGGAAACCAGTACTCGGTAATCTAATTGAAAACTGGAATTTCCTTTTTTTTTTTTTTTTTTTTTTTTTTAAGATTTTATTTTTTATTATGTATACAGTATTCTGTCTGCATGTCTGCCTGCAGGCCAGAAGAGGGCACCAGATCTCACTACAGAGTGTTGTGAGCCACCATGTGGTTGCTGGGAATTGAACTCAGGACCTTTGGAAGAACAGTCAGTGCTCTTAACCACTGAGCCATCTCTCCAGCCCTGGAATTTCCTTTTTGTAAGAGTTTGAATGGCGGTCTCCAAGTAGTTAAAGCTGACTCCAGGAGCTATAGATTTGTAAGTGAAAATTCCAGTGCCTGGAGTGGGGCACCACCCGATGATGTGTAGGTCAGGGAGATTCCTGAGGCTCCCACAACAATGCAGGCAAACGCCGTTGCAGTTGGCTGCCCACTGGAAATATATGGTAGGAACCTGTTGCTGAAGACACCATATTTTCTCTAAGGACAGAGAAGTCCAGCTGGAACCAAGCTGGAAGCTCTCTCCTCACTGGCTTGTCCTCTTATGCTGGAAGGTGCTGTGCAGGCTGCTGGGGAGGATTGTCACCAATGGTCTAACACAGCTGTGACCTTAACTGTGACACGGCCGATTCTCCAGGCACGGGGTGTCCATTGGTGCAGCAGAGGCAAGTCTGCTGTGGGGTAGCCAACTGCTTTCTGGCTGGGTTTGAGGCCTGCTCCAGCACTATATACCTGGTTAATGCCGTGGCTGGTGAGGTCATGGACCCTCGTGGGGAAGACACTGCTGTTGTTTGGGAAATGGGTGTGATGTGACTAATTATGTTTGCGCATAGATGAGCGCTGTTGTCAGCTTCAGTTAGTATCTGAGTCACAGTTTGTTGCTGTTAAGAGACATGGTCAAAGCAATTCATCTATATAGCATTTCATCAAGGGCTGACTTACAGTTTCAGAGGGTTAATACAGTATCATCATAGTGGGAAGCACTGCAATCTGCTGGCAGACATGGGGCTGGAGAAGTAGTACATCCTGATTCACAGGCTGAGAGACACTGGGTCTGGCATGGGCTTTTAAAACCTCAAAGCCCACCTCCAGTGTCACACTTCCTCTGACAAGGCCACACCTCCTAATCCTTCTAATCCTTTCAAACAGTTCCACTTGCTGGTGACGAAGTATCTAAATATAGGAGCCTATTGGGCCCATTCTTATTCAAACCACCACAGTTAGAAAAGGTTTTGTTGCTGTTTTGCAGTGGGCAGCACTAACAGCAGAGACTCATAACTGGTCAAAGTGCTGAGAAAGTGGCTGTTCAATGCTCAGCCGTAAGTATCTTTGTCAGCCTCTGCAAGGCTCAGGACACGTCAGAGAAGAGAGGGCAGGAAGAACGTAAGCCCATGAGATGGTGGAATGTTCTGGAATGCTGTGTTTTCTCATGAGCTATTTTTGTGTGTGTGAATTTTAATTTTAATTCTCATATAAACTGGTAGTTGCATTTATTGCCTTGTACATGTCTTTTATTTATTTCATTCTTTCCTGAAGGCATGAGTCTAATTGTCATAATTCCCTTCTCTTTGAACAATGCCTTTTGTATGCAGAAGCACACATGTGCTACTGCTGTTTATTTTGCTTTTTAACAAATTTATTGATTCTTTGAATATATTTCCCCCTTAGCAATTTTCTCTAGCTCAGTGGTTTTGGGTCCTTGCTTACTTTTGTATTTGCCATTCTTGAGATTCAAAATGCATTTCAATGCTGTGACTTGATGACTTTCGTTAGCTTTCAAAACTCTCTTCCAACCAAACAAAACACCTTTAATCTCAGCCCTCAGGAGTCAGAGACTGTCTGATCTCTGTGAGTTCAAGGCCTAAAAATTGAGTTCCAGGACACCTAGGGCTGTTATACAGAGAAATCGTGTCTCAAGAAACTGTTTTCAACATTGATAATCTATATGTTGTTTCAGTTATACCCACATTAACCATTTTCTTTGTCCCTGTCTTTTTCCAAATATTTTATTTTGTTTTGTTTTTGTTTGTTTGTTTGTTTTTTCAAGACAGGGTTTCTCTGTAGTTTTGGTGCCTGTCCTAGAACTAGCTCTTGCAGACCAGGTTGGCCTCAACCTCACAGAGATCCACCTGCCTCTGCCTCCTGAGTGCTGGGATTAAAGGCGCGTGTCATCACTGCCTGGCTCCAAATATCTTATTTATATTCTATTCTTGTACTAGTTCTACCTTTAGCTCTTTTTTATTTATTTATTTATTTATTTATTTATTATGTATACATTATTCTGTCTGTGTGTATGTCTGCAGGCCAGAAGAGGGCACCAGACCTCATTACAGATGGTTGTGAGCCACCATGTGGTTGCTGGGAATTGAACTCAGGACCTTTGGAAGAGCAGGCAGTGCTCTTAACCACTGAGCCATCTCTCCAGCCCCTACCTTTAGCTCTTTTTATTATGATGTTACAGTTAACACTTAATTGAGTTCTTAATTTGATTCTTTTTTTTTTTGTTTGTTTGTTTGGTTTTTGGAGACAGGGTTTCTCTGTGGTTTTGGAGCCTGTCCTGGAACTAGCTCTGTAGACCAGAGATCCGCCTGCCTCTGCCTCCCTAGTGCTGGGATTAAAGGCATGCGCCACCACTGCCTGGCTGCGATTTTTTTTTTTTGAGGTAGGTTCTCACTGTGTACTTCTGGCTGGACTGGAACTCACTGAGTAGACCAGGCTGACCTTGAACTCAAAGATCCACCTGCCTAAATCTGGTCTCCAAATGCTGGGATCAAAGGCATGCACCACCATACCTAGCCCCAGCTGAGTTCTATTGTTGTTCTTTCCAGAGGGTCTCTTGGTATAACTCAGGCTGTCCTGGAAACTCACAGAGATACCCCTACCCCTGTCTCTCAAGAAATGGGAGTAAAGGCTTGTACCATCATGCCCAGCCCCAGTTGAGCTCTGAGCTTGAGTTTTGTTTGTTTACACTCTACAGTTTATAACTGGGTCCAGTTCTCTGATAAAAGTGTTCAGTCTTACCTTTAACTTTTAGTTCCTCAAACATCTTTATGTTCTTGACATCATTAGCCTTTTCTACCAACACTCTCATTGTTCATGATTTTTTAGTATTTCAAGACAGGGTTTCTCTGTGTAGCCCTGGCTGTCCGGGAGCTCACTCTGTAGACCAGGCTGGCCTGGAACTCAGTGATCTGTCTGCTTCTGCCTCCCGAGTGCTGGGACTAAAAGCATGTGCACCACTGCCTGCCTGTCGTTTTGTTTTCAGTCATGTCTTCTTTCTCCAGTTGCCTACTTCAGAAGTCCCTTGCATCCCCAATGAAACATTTAGAAGAATGTTAAATATGAAACCCTGTCTCAAAAAACAACAACAACAAACAATAAAAAAAAGAAAAGAGAAAAAGAAAGAAAACAAAATAAAATAGGGCCCAGATGTAAAACAGTATAGGGTGCTTGCTAATTATACCCACCAAAGATTGAATCCAAAGATTCATTTCCGGGACCAGGAGAAGATGTTGCATTCAGCCACTAGATTGTAGATCGGACTTGAGGATCTGAGTTTAATCCCCAAAAGCCATGTAGTTCCAGCCCCGGAGAGGCAGAGGCAGGAGGGTCCCTGGGATCACAGCCACTCAGCCATGTTTACCTGCTGGGGAAATGGTTGAGAAGGGCTCTCACTGCGTTGTCCAGGTTAGTCTCCACCCCCTTGAATCAAGTGACCTCCCTACCCCCTGGAGTACCTGGACCTGCAGGTGTGTGCCACAGGGTCGGCTCCATCTGCTGCACCCTGTTTATCTCCTTCCTGGTTTCTGCTCTATGCGGTTCCTCGACTGCATCACCTGGGACCGCCCCTCTCGGCATCACCTGGGACCGCCCCTCTCGGCATCACCTGGGACCGCCCCTCTCTGCATCACCTGGGACCGCCCCTCTCTGCATCACCTGGGACCGCCCCTCTCGGCGTCACCTGGGACCGCCCCTCTCTGCATCACCTGGGACCGCCCCTCTCTGCATCACCTGGGACCGCCCCTCTCGGCGTCACCTAGGACCGCCCCTCTCGGCGTCACCTAGGACCGCCCCTCTCGGCGTCACCTAGGACCGCCCCTCTCGGCGTCACCTGGGACCGCCCCTCTCTGCAGAGCCACACTACACTGCCCACTCTTCCTGCTCCTGAATTTCTTCATGTCTGTCCATCTGAGTCTTGTTTTCTGTTTCTTTCTTTATGCACTCTGACTCATCTTTCAGTTGTCCTGGCGGTCTACGCAGTCTGTCTTGGAGTCCCAGTTAGATAAGATTTTCATCTCTCTTTTGTGGATAGATACTCTGGACACCTCACTTGCGGCTTGTATTCTTCTAGCTCTTCAACTTCCAGCTAAATGCTGCTGATTTCCCTGCTGCCCCCACCCCGACAGAGAGACCCTGTGGGGTGGAGTAGTGCCCAATGGTTACT
Source organism: Microtus pennsylvanicus (assembly GCF_037038515.1). Lineage (NCBI taxonomy): Eukaryota > Metazoa > Chordata > Mammalia > Rodentia > Cricetidae > Microtus > Microtus pennsylvanicus. The sequence continues at coordinate 4,405,003 of NC_134580.1, forward strand.
CACTGGTGATCAGACAGTCACAAGAGGGTCTGCGTGGTGTTCTTCCAGTCCCCTGCTCCTGGAAGCCACTGTGCCAGGACAGCATGTTAGACCTCTGCAAGATGGCCTGAATGTGTGCGCGGCTGTGCCCAAGTTCTAGACTCATACCCTCTGTGAGTGTCATGGACTGTGGTCTGAGACCACTCCCCTTTTGGGGCAGTTTATACTTAACGTACAAGCTTTGAGGATGTGTTGGGCCTCTGGCTCTGGTGGGTGAACCCTGAGGACCAGGGGCAGTTTTTCTGTCCTTTCCTCGGGCTTCCTACAACTTCTCTCAGTCGGCATCTTTCCAGCTGCAGATTTCTTGCGATTTTCTGGCCCCGGGGATGTGGACTTTCTGCTCAAGCCTGGCGCACTCTCCTTCCCTGGTTCTTCTGAGGGAGCATCATTCTGACTCAGCTAGTGAGGAATTTTTGTCACTGTTGAGACACTGTCTACCACTTAGCCCTGGCTGGTTTCACACTAATGGACTCCGTGGTCCTCCTGAGTGTTGGGAGATAGGCGTGATCACAGCATCCGGCCTTCATGCTTTCTGAGAACCATCCGGGTCCTCTGTATAACCCAAGCAACTGCATAGATGGTGGCTAGGAAGGAAGACTGGGGTTCAAATCTCAACTCTCTTCACGCCAGCCCCAACTGCCGAGGACAAAGCCGCCATTGTCATCCAGTGTGCCTTCCGGCAACATCTCGCTCGAAAGGCGCTGGCTCGCCGTCGGCAGGAGCGCCAGGAGTACCTGGATGAAATGGAGAAGCTGCAGAGAGAGGTGAGTAGGGTTCAGCCACAAGACCCTGGGTGCCAGGACCAGCGGAAGAGGGAAGGTCTGAAGACTGTAAAGGGGAATCATGACCTTGGGGTTTAGACAGGGACCTCAGGTTGTGGACATGATGTCTGGATTGCACAGTGACCACGAGCTGCGTGGGCGCTGGGGACGGTGACCACGGGCCGTGTCTTGCAGGCCTACCTGGCCTTAGTGCGCCGGGAGCAGGAGGCGGCTCGGCGGCAGCGCGAGCAGGAGGAGGCGGCAGAGCGCGCCCGGCGGGAGGAGCTGCAGCGCCGCCGCCGCCTGCTGGAGGCTGCCTTCGAAGGGGACCTGGGCGAGATCCGTGCGGTGCTTAAAGAGGTCCGTGTGGCAGCAGCGGGTGGGCGGGACCGGGTGGGCGTCAAGGTGACACTGCCCTGCGCCCAGGTGGATCAGCTCCTGACGCGCGAAGGCGTGGGCCACGACGAGGCTGGCAAGGCTCGGCGGCTGCAGAGGCGCGTGGCCACTGTGGAGTGCGAGGACAGCCATGGGAACACACCTCTGTCCGAGGCGGCGGCGGGCGGGCAGCCCTTGGCCATCCAGCTGCTGGCGGAGCTGGGTGCCAGCCCCAACAGCAAGGTGGGCGCGGTGCGCGCGGCGGCGGTGTGGCCTGGTCCCCGCACGCGCTCAGGGAGCCCCTTCCGCAGGGCGCCTTCGGCCGCACGCCGCTCTACCGGGCAGCCTTTGGGGGCCACCTGGAAGCCGTGGAGGTGCTTCTGAAGCTCGGAGCAGACCCCCGGGTGTACGCCGATGATGGGAGCACTCCGGAGCAGGTGTGGCCCTGGCATGCACTTCCCTACTCCAAAGGTTTCCGATGTGGTGGCACACATCTGTAATACCAGGACTGGGCAAAAGCATTGACCCTGTCTCATAAGGAATAGATGTGTGTATATATGTGAATACACACACCACATACACACACACACACATTCCTTACGAGACAGGGTCATTCTCTCTCTAGATAGATACATAGATATAGATATATAGATAGATAGATATGACTATATATCTCATAAGGAATATGTGTGTGTGTGTGTGTGTGTGTGTGTGTCGATCGATAGGATACAGGGATTCCTAGGTTTTGTATTTGGTTCCATCCCACCAACCAAACACCTGCGGGTTTCTGAACAGTGATTGGTTGTTGTCTGCCAGGGGACGCCTTCTGTGTGGTTGTCCTAGCTCCTTCAGCGCTCTGGCCACCAGAGGATACAGCTGCTGTGGTCGATTAGGCTCTCTGGCCTCGGAGGTTGGCAAGGTATCACAGGTGCTCTCAGTCTATTCCTGTTTCTTCCCCCTTGGTGGAACTGCCTCCCATCAGGAGGGAGTACTGTCTTCCTCATGCTGACCACTGGAACATGTTAGTCCAGGAGGTCGCTGATGAGGCTCACTCAGCAATGGGGGAACTCTGAGAAACCAGCTTAGGAAGTGCCTCTACCTGCTATTTGTTTGTACACACACACACACACACACACACACACACACACACGCACACACACACGTTGGCCAGGAACAATTCTGATCCTTCTGCCTTAGCCACTACAGTTCTGGGGTTACAGGTGCTGGGTACCACACCTGACCTTACCTTTATTTCCTCTAAGTCACCTGAATTTAAAGTTAGTTACCCCATATCTCACCTCTAAAGCTGAGGGTGCTGCCAGAAATGGTGGTATGGGTGTCAGGCCTTTTGGCAAACACTTGCTTCTGTGCCCCTTGAAGGGATATCAGATTCTTTGCCCAGCCTGGGACCCCAGCTTCAGGCGCCGCTTCCTGGGGACACTTCTCTGGGCTTAGCCTAAGCTCCTGGGCTAGCAGGTAAAGTTACAGTATAGCTGGAGTCTGGGAGCTCAGAGTGCCCAAGAGCCGGTGCCTGGAGGCCATAGAGGGCGGGAGTACTGTGGGCACCGCTGTGGGGCTGGTAATTGGGGAGCTGTGGTGACAGGGAGGTGTCTGAATCTTAGCTGTCAGGAAGAGCACTCATCTCAACTCCAGGTACTAGAGCCACTGACAGCCCACAAGCCAAGAAATGAGTTCTGCCCTGAGTCTCACACCAGACACAATCAACTCAGCAGATCTGAGTTCCAGCATTAACAGGGAACCTCTAGGCCTTAGACAGGGAAATAGCTCTGGGGTCTAGGACGTGTTGGAGAATTCTGAGCACACAGAGAAGCCAAAAGAAAGAAAAGCTGGCCTTCACCAAGACGAAAGCATAGTAACCTGGCAGGGGCGACACCATGATCACAAAGGCATTTCCAGGGTGAGGCTTTCCTGTGTACTCCAGCTGTCCCGACCTGCGATGTGCCCAAGTGTGGGAAACCCGATGGCATAATCAGTGGTTGGGGACTGCACTCGCACTCTCCCCTGAGGACAAAGAGGAAGAAGAAAGGAAAGAAGGGAAGGGAAGTTTCCCTTCATAGGTCTCTGACAGGAAGCAATGGCCAGTAATGGGAGAGACTGGTCACAAATCATATACCTGACCAAGGACACCTCCCTGGGGAATATAAGCAAATTCCATCTCAACGACAAGCAAACATGTCGTCCAGCCATGACAGACAGGGAGAGGAGTGTCCTGGAAGAGGACATGATGACTGCAGAGCCGCACAGAACAAGGGTGTCCCATGTCAGCATTCGCTGTGACAGCTGAAGTGGTGGAAGGCAAGGCCGAAGGCAAGGCTGGAGTCTCCTGCCGTGCAGCCAACATGAACATAGGCTCCTCCCTCTACGGACCCCGAAGATCTAAACACACTATGCTCCTCAGCAGTTATGTTTGGGCGCTTAGCCCGGCAGAGTGAGCCTGTGCTCACATAATAATGTCTACTGAAGCTTGCATGGTAATAGCCCCAAACTGGACACAGTCCAGACACAGATGTCCTTTTATGGTGAAAGCTGGTGTGGCCACAGTCCAGACCCCCTTTCAGCCACGGAGGATGAGGTAGAGACTGGCAGCAACTCCCACTCTCAAGGGAACTGTGAGAAAAAGCCCCTCCTGCAGCGCTAAGCAGACAATTCCATCTCAAACTGGCAAAATGATGAAGTGGAAGACAGATAGGTGGTTTTTACAGGAAGGAAAAGAGGAGGAGTGGACGTGGTGAGGGGGGAGGACAGCGGCACTCTAAGGTTGTGGGTACGGAAACTTGTTTGGTTTTCTTTTCTTTTCTTTTTTTTTTTGAGACAGGGTTTCTCTGTGTAGACTTGGCCATCCTGGAACTCACTCTGTAGACCAGGCTGTCCTTAAACTCACAGAGATCCACCTGCCTCTGCCTCCTGAGTGCTAGGGTTAAAGGCCTGCGCCACCACCGCCCGGCTCATCAGCTTGTTCTGTTTGCTGCACGCAGGCCTCAGTTACCTGCAGTGACCTGCCACATGCCGTACGCTTTGTCTTCCTTTCAGCTAGCTCAGTCTCTACCCTGCCACTTCATGAGCTTATTAAACCACGGATCTGCTCACGTGACACCCAGCAGCTGACCACGTCATCCTCTTGTGCTCACTTGGTTTCCGTTGGTTTACGGCTCTTCCACCCACACAGGTCAACCCGCACAGGTTCGTAAGCTGTTCCCACTCACCAGAAGCTCACAGCCCGGCTCTGTGGGACTAGAGATTAACATCACGTTCCTCACCAAAATCTTGGCACATAGTTCTCAATAACTATTCTTTCAGATAAGCACCTGAGGTTTATTTAAGATCTGAATTTGCTGGCTCGCCCAGACGACTGTCCACATGTGCAAGCGTTCACCTGCTCATCATCCCCTCTCTCCCCTCGCACCCACTTCTCTAGCTGCTCTGGGAATTTATACATCTTGGACCTTATTCTATAAAATACCAATCATAAGCTGGCCATCGAATGACTCCTAGTTGTGTGTGTGCCTCTGTGGTTCACGGGAAGAAAGGCCCAGCAGAAGCAATGTAAGGAATGCCATTTGCCAGAGCCCCACCCTCTCTGCCCATGGAACTATGTGGTGGATTTTATAGGGGATACTTTTCTTGTTTGTCCTGTTCCTGCCATTTATTCCCCATTTAAAGCACCGTTCATCCATCCATCCACTCTCTCACCCCTCAGTTGCCTGTCTATCCATTTCTAGACCTAAACGTCTAGACACTGCAGCTTAGCCTCGCTGTTGGCATCTTCTGCACGAGAGTCTGTGTGGCATTGTTCTTCCGACGTCATCTCTGGTACCAAGCTGTGTCTGTGAGATTCAGTCTTTTGCTCAGACCTAAAGTTTATCTGCTTTCACGAGTATAACGAACTCCATTATGCGAATTTCCCATGACTGCGTTCCAGATGTGGCTGCAATGTGCTGGGTGTGCCCTTGCCATCTCTCCTGTGCGCACCCACATGCTTTCGTGGCTGTGGCAGCCCGTTCCCTCCTGCCAGCAGCGCCTTGCAGTCCCATTGCGCAGTTCAGTCCCGTGCTGTGATCACTGTAGGTTTTGAAGACTTGCGGTAGATGTCATTGTTGTGCTAGCTGCTTTCCTGTTGCTGTTATGAAACACCATGGCCAAAAGCAACTTAAAGAAGATAGAGTTCATTTGGCTTATGGTTCTAGGGATAGAGTCCAGCTTGGGGAAGGCATGTCATGGCAGGGGGAGCAGGAAACTGGCTGATCGCATTTTCATCTGCACACACGGGAAGGAGAGAGAAAGAATAGGAAGTGGGATGAGACTATAAGCCCTCAAAGCCCACCCCCAGTGATATACTTCCTCCAGCAAGGCTCAGCCTCCTTAGAGGTACCATAACCTCCACAAACAGTGCCATCAACTACAGCCCAAGTGTTCAAATACATGATCCCACAAGGGATAACCCTCCTTCAAACCAACACATGACACCCTTTCCCCCAGAGGCTCTTGGCCTTCTCACGATACAAAATGCATTTATTCCAACGTCAAAAGTCCCTATAGTATTCCAGAGTCCCAGCATCATTCGAAAGTCCCAAATCTCCTGCTGTGCGGACCTGGTGCATCTCTGTGAAGTGGAGCTGGGGAGACTCCCATGCTCACCATGGCCAATGAGAAACCCAAGGAAGGAGTCAAGACTGACAACAATGAGCGTATTGATGCATCCTGCTCAGGGGCAGGGTGGCTGCATGGTGCAGCTTTAAAGGAAGAAGCAGGCACTGCTCAGTGAACTAATGAAAGCCCACTGTGAACAACAGAGTTCACCAATAAGGCAGATCGGGTTCCAGTTCAATGGGCAAACAGTGAAACAGACACACCTGCATAGCTGGAAGTGGAAGACGAAGATCCGATGGATGTGTTCCGGCAGCAGACAGGAGATGTCTACCAAAAAGGAAGGTCGCTACTTCATCCCAGAATTTTGTTATAAACCAAGAAACATTCTCCATTAGAAAGCTGCAGTTTGGTTCCCGCACACCCTGACCACCACTCTGTACTCTTCTCTGCTCTTTGGTTTCCCTGTCCCTATTCCTTTCTTGAACATAAAGTCCCTGGTGTATTGCACCGGCACGCTGCTGTGTTCCCTTTCGGGACGTCAGATGGAGAAGGGCTGGGAAGGTAGTGGCTCTAGGAAAACCCCTCCACTAGTGGCACGCTCACTCAGCTCTTCTCCACACAGTCCAGGAAGTTATTGTGCTCTCGTTGTTTTAACAAAAGAACTCAACAACATAAACCCCTGCACCCTTTCTTCATTTGGAGAATGTCAATGTTTTTATTTATCACAAAACCAAGGACAATTAGTAACCTTTCTTTATGTAGCTATTACATGTAGGGTAACCTGCCTTTAAGTAGGGGAAAATTATTCTTGAACAAAGTGTTCCTGGATAGCTTCCCTTCAACTCAAGCGCCTTGTTAAAGAAGAAAAAGAAGGAAAAAAGAAAAAGAAAAAAAGGAAAAAGAGAAAGAAGAAGAAAAAAAGAGAAAAGAAGAAAAGAAAAAGAAAGAGAAAAAAGGAAAAAAGAAGAAAAAGAAAAAATAGAAGAAAAAAGAAAAGAAAAAGGAAAAAGAAAAAGAAGAAAAAAGGAAAGAAAAAGAAGAGAAAAAAGAAGAAAAAGAAGAAAAGAGAAAAAAGAAAAAAGAAAAGTTCAAAATCTCTTGTGAGACTCAAGGCCATTTCTAAACATGATCGACTGTAAAATCAAAAAACTAATTACATGATTCCCTTATAAAATAGTAAGGAATATGCATTGCCGTTCCAACATGGAGGAATGGGAGCTTAGTGAGGAAATACCAGACCAAAGCAAGACTGAAACCTAGTAGGAAAAACCAAAGTCCCATAGCTCTGTGTCTTCTTTCTGGGACTTTAATTTCAAGGGTTTGGCTGACTCCACCACCCTTGCTGGCTGCAGCGTACACCTCTCTTGGGCTGGTTCCGCTGCATAGGTGCAGTTCTCCTTCAGACATCTCACGCTCTGGCAGCTCCGACATCTCCAGGTCTCCGCTGCAACCCAGGCCTCAGCATCACAGTTTTATTCAGTGGACTCTCTCCGCTCCCTTGCAGGGACTTCAAGCGGGCAGGCATTGCCGGGCCTCAGCAGCTCTCCACTCATGGAGGAAGGGAAACGTGCTTAGCAAGTGCACACCTTGAGGAGTGGCCATCACCAAACAGAAACGATGCCTAAAGGTGAAGTCAATGGACTGCGAGTCCAGAGGGAAGTCCCAGGGCTTGGCATAGTGGCATGCAGCTTTGATCCTAGCACCCAGTAGGAGGAGGCAAGAGGATCTCTGTGAGTGTGAGGCCAGCCTGGTCTACATAGTGAGCTCCAGGCCTGCCAGGACTACTCAGAGTCTCAAAATGTAAACAAGCAAAAAAGGGAGAAAATAAAGGACTGTGGGGGACAGGTCTTCGTGTCTGGCTGTAGAGGGCTTGAAGTGATCTCAGGAGCACTCCCTAAAAGGGGGGGGGGGAAACGCTTGGAGACATCCTGTGTGTGAAAAAGTCCAACTTCAGCTGCTGGTAACTGTGAGAGCTAAAGGCGAGGGGTGTATGTGTAACTCTTAGATGAGAGACAGCTACAGATACCTGCTCCTCAGTGAGGGAATAATCAGAGCATCCAAGAGAGGAGCAGAAACTCACTTCAAAATGCTTCTTTAAAAGTACATCTTCTGGACTGATGAGTGGAGTCAGCGGGTAAGGTGCTCACCACTAAACCTGACACCATGAGTTCGATCCCCGAGATCCACATGGTGGGAGGAGAGAACCAGCTCTTAGAAGCTGCTCTATGATCACACCCACCCATCCCCCCAAGATAAAATAAACAAATGCGCTACAGATACACTTGAAAAAAGATATCTAGGCCAGGTACATGCCTGCCAGCCCAGCACTTAGGAGGCTGAGGCAGGAGAATTGCCATGAGTTTGAGATCAGCCTGAGCTACATAGCAACTATCAGGTCAGCCAGACTTACAGAGCAAGGCTCTATATATTGAAAAAAAAAAAAGAGTCAAAATGGCCAATACGCATAAGACAGATTTCTCGCCAATATTAACAGGGAAATACAAGTTAAAATTATTACTACAACTAGTGTGATCTGAATGAGAATTGATTGTCCCCATGGGTCCATGATTTAACACTTGGTCCGCAGTTGGCATTGCTCAGTAGCTAAAAACAGAATGAGTTGGTGTTCAGTGTCCACTGCAAGGATCACATTAGCTTCGGAATTTTGTAGTCTTTTGGGAAGCCCCGTGAACAGAGTAGCCACTGTCTGAATATCACTTGCCTTGGTCCTAGAGGAGAGGCATCCAAAACATTCAGTGCAAACCACTGCTGTTTGTTTAACAGACCTGGTCGTTTGGCACGAGTTGTCAGGAAGAATATTCTTTGAGCTGTCTTGAAAATGGGATGGTAGTGGATGTGCACAGCAGCCAGTACTGCTAACCAGCAGTTTTGACCCCTTTCCTACGTACTTTTCTCAGTTGGTCCCGGGTGTTTTCTTCTGACATGCCTTCCATTTTACTAGTCTTCTCTCCAGCTGTCTGCTGTCAGTCATTAAATATTCATACTTTGTTGTTAATTTTGATTATTTTAACTTCTAGAAACTTCATTTGTTATATAATATAGATAAAGTCTTTCGGCACTTTACCAAATTCTTAATCCGGTCCTCATCACCTTGAATGTGTTGTTTCTGAGGTACTGAAGACTGAACCTAGGGCTTCATTCAGCTGAGTGAGTACTCTACCCCTGAGCTCCAGATCCCTGTGGCTATAACCCTGCCTGTCCTGAACTCGCTTGTAGACCAGGCTAGCCTCAAACTTACAGACATTTCCCTGCCTCTGCCTCCCAAGTTCGGGGATGAAAGGTGTGCGCCTCTGCCATTGGGCCCTGTTTGTTTGCTTGCGTTAAAATCTTACATATGCCACTGAGGGTTCAGCACTGCTTTGGCATATGCCAGGATACCAGCAGCCTGGACCACCCTGTCAGCTTCAGGGCTTTGAAACTCAGCTGAAGTCCTTGTGAGGACCCAATTCTGGGCCACCTTGTTCTATGGATACAATCCTTAGAACCTCCACCCAAAGCAAGAATTTAAGCTGGATGTAGTGTCGCATGCCTTTAATGCCAGCCCTGGGAGCAGAAGCAGGCAGATCTCTGTGAATTAGAGGCCAGCCTGGTCTACACAGACAATACAGCCAGGGCTGCATGGAGAGATCTTGCTTCAAAGCAAAACAGGGCAAAAATAAGCATTTAAAATTATATATTTGTTGGGCAGTGGTGGCGCATGCCTTTAATCCCAGCACTTGGGAGGCAGAGGCAGGCAGATCTCTGTGAGTTCAAGGTCAGCCTGGTCTATGAGAGCTAGTTCCAGGAAATCAAGGACTGTTACACAGAGGAACCCTGTCTCAAAAAAAATTGTATATTCCAGGGTTGGGTGATGGACATTAGCTGACAAGGTTCTTGCGTAGCATGCATGGTACCCTGGGTTTCACCCCCAGTACCAGATATACCAATCATGGGGACACATGCCTGCGATCCCAGCAGCACTCAGGAGATGGAAGCAGGAGGATGAGAAATTCATGGTTACCCATGGCTACAAAAGACTCTATCTCAGAAAAGGCCCTATATTGGGACTAGAGAGATGGCCAAGCAGTTTGGAGTACTGGCTGCTTTTCCAGAAGACCTGGGTTCAATTCCCAGCACCCACATCATGACTAACGACCATTTGTAACTTCAGTTCCAGGGAATTTGAGTCCCTCTGCACTGTGCCTCTGCATATACCAGGCATACAAATGGAGTCCAGATAAACATGCAGGCAAAACACACATACACATAAAATTCAATTAAATTACAAAGTCACCTACGCTCGGGGACCAACATTTTAGGGTAGGGGACAGAAAGACTGTGAGAGCCACAGGATCTGGAAGTTTGCTCTGAGATTGTGTCTCCTAGGAATGTCAGAAGATACACCCATACAACCTCAACAACATGACTGCCCAACCATGAGCCGAACAGGGACAACAATAGCCATGCCAACGTGGACAAGGAAAAGCCCATGAGGCCTCAAACCTACCCTGGGAACTACAGGCAACTACGGAACGCTGAGAATGGAAGAACTAGTCTTTCCCAGGGAAGAGTAAACCAACTAGTCATCCAATACCAGATGGTCAGCCCTGAAAACACACATTTTAGTAACATACAGACTGAGCAGATTGATTTTAGGAATGTGTGTGTATATACATATGTATATATACTCGTAACAACAGTCAGTGGGAAAAGAGGGCACGGATTTGAAAGACAGCAAGGAGGGGTGTATGGGAGGATTTGGAGGGGAGAAATGATATAGTTACAACCTCAAAATGTCACATATTTATTCATAAATTCCTTCAGTTACCCATCCAACTGCCTATCCTTCTATGCATTTCTCTACACATTAATTCATCAGTGATTCTTTCCACGTGGCCGCCTTTGGTCTCTTATCTGCGCGTTCACGTCAGCACCTTCAGATGAATACCAATAGGTTCATTCATTGACTCACACAGCCATTGGACTAACTGACAGAATGTGCTAGCCAACATCCTAGGCGCTTGGGGGAAGCTTCTTGAACAAAGGGCCGATGGATGGCCACTCCATGGTCTCAGTGCAGTGAGGAAGTGTGAGCAGTGGAAGTGGAGCAGGGTGAGGGGCCGTGTCTCTAGGGGACAGGCGGGTAGCCGTGGTTTTAAGGCGTCCAGGGTGGATCTCTCCAAGGAAGTATCTGCCATGCAGGAGGGATTTGGAGGTGAGGGCATGGGTGCCCGATGTCCAAGGACAGAGCTGACCGAGGAGGATACTGGACGAAGGTAGCGGTGGCGTACCATCTCCAGGAGGACCAGTGCCATCTGATGTCACTCAGTCCCGAGGAAACTCAGAGCTGTGGGGGCAATGATGGCAAAGAAAGGCCCAGGCAGCCCTTGGCACTGTCTTGGCTGAGGCTTTCAGCAACCGGGTGCTGGTTTGTAGGCTATGAAAAGCAGGCAGCCTCTCATTTTCTAAAAGTAATCTTGGGCTCCATGTAAAGCAGCTGAATTATGAAAGCTTATGCATTGTCTCTGCTGGGTTCTGAGCTAATATGACACGAATGAGATGGGCCAACAGATACATGGGGGCTGACTCCAAGCCATCAGCTTGAGGGGGCTGGGCACGTGTACTTTGTATGGGCTAACCATGTCCTGACCCTTACAGAGACTCCCAGTCCTCCATGTAGACCCTTCTCCATCTTTCCTCCAGTATCTGTGGATGATGGCCAAGTCTGCCAGGCTCATCCCTGTTCTTACTGTGACCCATGAGCATCATCTCTGCTTTTCAGAGCCAGGCAAGGGAGCGATTACAAGTGTAGACCATCACACCCAAGTTTTTGTGGCTCTTAGGGACTGTGTCTTAGAAGGGTAGATCTTCAGGTGGACAGGAGATGAAAGCGGCTCTAGACAACTGTGTCTGTGCCTATAGTGTGGGAAGCCTAGAGGCCTTGGTAACTTGGCAAGGAACTTGATTGGTGGACAGATGGAGAGGGGCAAATGTGACCCTGGAGGCTCTGCCACTGGAGCTGGGTCTGCTTGGATGTGGATGGTGAGCCCAGGGGACCTATGGTCTTGGCTTGTGGGCTATTAGTTCTCAGCCATGGCACCCTCCTTGCTTTTCCAAACCCTCTAAGATGTGTGTGCCTCCTTCCTCAGAAGACACATGGTTCTAAGCACCAAATGCCCTGTCATTAGGTGGCCTCACTGGCCGCAGTGGCCAGCGTGCTGCAGTCGTGGGACCTGAGCCTCACAGAGGCTATGCTCCAGAACATGGAGGCTGAGCAGCAGCGCAGGGCCCAGGAGGCCCAGAAGCACAAGGAGGCTGAGGCCAACCGGTGCGCCGAGGGGGATGTGGGAGCCGCGGGAGAGGAAGGGGATGTGGAGCAAACACATGGACGACTTTGACCAGCCAGCTTCTTCCCACTGCAGTATCAACCTCAAGGTCCAGCAGCTGGCTAAGGAGCAGCAGAGGTGTCACAAGGAGGTGAGTTGTGAACCAGGCTGCCCTCCAGGAAGGAGGCCCTGGGGAGGGCCTGAGAGCTGGAGGTCGGGTGAGGGTGAGTTGCTGGGGTCTGCGAGCCTTGTCTGCCCACAGCTACAACAGGCCTACTGCGAGCTCAATCGGAGGATCATGGAGCATGATAAGTGTGAAAGGAAGTGCATGGGCAAGACTGAGCTCACGCTGCAGGTGGGGCTCCCATGCCCTGCGCCAGTCTGGGGGTTCCCCTTCCAAGGGATTTTCAGGCATCTCTGCCTTCCAAACCTAAGGTGTCACTTAGTAACAATGGCCTCCTTGGGGTACGGGTAGAACCTGGAAGTCCTGGTAGGCATAGACTTCACCTCTTGTCTGGGCAGCCGACCCCTCCTCCACCCTCCTGCAGAGTAGGTGGTGACTCTGAGGTGATGGAAGAGCAATGGTCAATGTGGTCCCTTCTCTAGGCCATCAAGGACGCAGAAGCCCAAGTGGACAGGTTGCGGCAGGAGGCACAGAAGGCTGAGGAGACACTGGCCATGGCCAGGCTGGAGCTGCGGGAGCAGACCCAGGAGGGTGGGCAGGGCTGTGGTGGGGCAGCTGGGGACCTGGAAAGGGGATGCCAGGGAGGAGATTTAGCATTTCCCATGCTCCACAAACACCTCCACAGAGGAGGAGATGGCAGCACCTGGGCTGAAGTGCAAGGTCACGGAGCTCCATGACGTGCTGATGAAGGACGTAGGTGACCGGATCCGAGCTGATGGACGGTCAGTACCCAGGCTGGGTGTGGGTACAGGTCAGAAGTGCCCACAGGCTGCAGTGACCAGGTGGCTGCCTTCAGGTGGCCTCTTGTCATCGACCCTTCTGGCCAGGCAGCCACTTTCCTGAGATACCAGGACACCAACTATGTGGACACAGTAAACCCGGAGCACTTGAGACCTGAGTCAATTCGGCTGGCTCTGCTGGGGGCGCTCAGGTATGGCACGCAGGGCCCAGACAGCCCCACCCTGGGCCTCACCTGCCTCCTCACCAGACACATCTACAGGTACGGGAAGCCACTGGTGTTTGACCTGCGGGAAGTGAACCTGTTCCCAGCAGTGCAGCAGCAGCTGGATGCGGTGCAGCCTGGCCTGGCACAGGCCTTGTTGAGTCGTGGGCTGCTGGCACAGGAAGGTTATCTGTCCCTGCTGCGGCCCACTGATGGACCAGAGTATGACCCCTCCCAGTTCCAGGAGGCACGCCTAGAGCACTTCCGCCTCTTCTTTGTCACCAGAGTTCAGTGGCCACCAGCTGACCAGCTGCAGATCCTGCTCCCAGTACGCGTGCAGCTGTCCGGTGGAGGATTCTAGTCATACCCCAATAAAGCATGTCCCCCAGGCATTTCTGTGAGCAAGTCCACATCCCCAGGCAGTCTGGACCCAAGCGGGACAGTGGCTTTGGAATTCCACAGGAGAACAGGTGCCGGGGTAAGGGAGAGGGGCGTGGGAAGGCAGACTTGCATGTTGGCACTTAACAGGGCAGGAGGAGTCAGTACAAGTAGGTGGAAGTATAAAAGGACAAGAGGGTAAAATGTAGTTAGCTTTATTCTCCTTAAACCACAAAATAGAGTCTTTGGTTGTACAAACATCACTAGTTACAGTCTCGCCACGAGATCCCGGCTACAGGGGCAGTTAGTCAGAAGCCGTAACTCCTGAGGGGGTCTCTTTAAAATGCTAACACCAAGGCTAAAAGACTTGGGGTAAGGGAGGTGATGAAGCTGGCAGGCTCCCCACCCTAAGTCTGGGGAGGAACCTGGCCCTAGGAGGGCACAGGGCCCAGGCCCCGGCGTCCTGGCCGCATGGCCCGACGGCTACTGCACAGCGTCATGTCTTCAGGTGAGGGCCTGCCAAGGAGCACCAGAGCCACTTCTCCGTCTTCTTCCTGTGGGCCTGGGATAGAGAGGGGTAGAAAAGCCATGAGCCAAGGGTAGCCAGATCTCTGGCTGCCTGGGCACTCTCCCAGACAGGTGTCAACTCACCAGGACTGGAAGACGGTTCCAAAGTCCTAAGCTCTTCCATGAAATCTGGTGACTGGTAAGGAAACAGGCTGGTCAGGGCAGGCCCTGGGCCTGCCTGCATTTACATACAGAGGCTTGGCTGTCTGGGGGTAGGCCCACAGAGCCTGGGACAGGGTCAGAGCAGACTGGACCGAGACCAAGCTGGGTGGGGAGGCCACACAGGCAGGAAGCAGAGCAAGAAACACACAGAAAGGGATAGAGGAGGGCACGTGACAGGCAGAGAGGCGGTAGGAACATGCTGAAAGGGCCAAGTAGCCTCCAGTACCTGGATGTCATAGACAGGTCTGGAAGAAGGCAGGGCTGCAAAGGCCCTGTAGTCAAACTTCTTTCCAGATAGAGGCTTGAAAGGACAGCATGAAGGGAAAGGCAAGAGAGTGCAAGGGAGGTGAGGCTGGTGGGGAGTCTAGAACCCTGCAGCGTCAGGCCACTGCGTCCGGGGTGTGTGGAAGGGCCCGAGACATAGGATCCTTACCAAGCGTCCAGGGGAGGTACTGGTCTGGAGGCTAAAGTCTGGGGGAACAAGAAGAGAGTGTTGGGAGAAGTGCTCACTGCAGGAGGAGCCTTTTGCTGGCCCATGGAAACACATACCCTCTAATGGTGTGGGTGACGGCGTGGGTGCAGGTGAAGGGGCCTCAGCCAGCCGCTCCAGGGGTCCTCGCTTGCCACGGCCTTCCTGGGACTTGCTGAGGACCATCTGTGCACGGAGAGCATCCTGCTCCAGAGACTTCATTCTGTGGAAGGAGAAGAGAATGCTGCTGCGTGGACCTGATGTGCAGTGGGCAGGGTCTGGTGGGGGTGGGGAGATGCTCACCTGGCTGCCCTCCATAGTGCCCGCTTCTCGGCCTCTAGAGCCCGACGTTCTGCAGGAGACAGGGCTCGCTCGGGGGCAGGAAGCTCAGGGCTCTGCATGCGTAACCGCTCCTGATGGCGTCGCTCAGCTTTGGCTGTCCTCACAGGGGCACTGCCTCCCAGGGGTGGGGGTGAAGATGAGCTTGGGCTGGAGAAACGGACAGATATGTTGTGGGAGGGCATGCAGCAGACAAGCCAGGGAGTGGGGCTCAGCCTCTCGCACTCACCCTCCTGCATGGCCTGGCACAGCCCAGGGCTGCTCAGCTTCCTGCTGATCATCTGGGGACTCCCTGTCCGAGGTGAGCCCCATGTCAGGCCCTGAGGTCACTGCCTCTTCCCGAAGCATCTGGGCTCTCTTCTGCTGCAGCTTGCGGGCTGTGGGCAGGCAGACATTTCAGACAAGGCCAGGTCATCATCCCACCCAGGCCTCTCCTCAAGTCTAGGCTCCTCACCTTCTTCCTCCTGCATCTTCCGCAAGTCATCAGCACCCACCAGGGACACACGCTTGGGGGGACCCTCTGCCTGAGGTACCCGTACCTCCAGCTCGAAGTACTTTTGCCGTTCGCGGAAGGACAGCTGTTCTGGGGAGGCTGCGGGACCAGGTGTTGGAGGCTAGAGGGGGAGCAGGCCCTCAGACTTGGCTGGTGTTTCTCTTGGGGGCACTCACCCTGGGTACCCAGCCTAGAGAGAGCATGCATGAGCAGCAGCAGGGCACCACTGCACATACCTGGGTACCATTGTCCTCAGGAGGGTGCACGGTGGGCACAGCTGCAAAGGCCCTATAGGCCTGCTTCACATTGGCTGGCAGTTCATCAGGGGAGGGCAGCTGGAGAAATAGACGTAAGTGAGGCTGGGGCTGCTGTCCAGTGCAGCCACTTCCCAAAGAGCCACCAGCTGGAATCCTCCAGCTGCTCCAACCCACATCCACCATCCTCACCCACTGTGGAACAGGACACTCACAGAACAGGGACCACCTCTGCCCCTGGGGGCCGGGGAGCCCCTTGGCCAGGCCTGAGCCATTGGCTGGATCATCCCCGGTTTTGTCTGCAAAGGGGAAGGGGATGGTGGCGGAGGAGAGCAGGATCAGAGGTGCCGGAGTGGGAGTAGGGAGGGATAGGAAGAGAGAGAGACAAATGGAGACGGAGTAGGCTACAAGGGGACACTCATCCAAATCCCTGTCTTGGAAGGGTTGAGGTTTGGAGCTAGTCTGTGCCCACCCCCACCCTGCAATACATTGTCAGGAATGCTGGAAACATGCCCTTGCCATGCAGTGGGAAAGGTGGGACTAGGAGGGACCCACAGACAAGAAGAACAACTGTACAGAAAAGATCGTATGCTCAGTTTGTGAAAGGCTTGAACTCCTCCAGCAAGGTCCCTGCCTTCACCAAGGCCAGCTTTAATCAGGAAGCTATCCCTGGACAAAAACACATCTGACAACAACACCCCAAGGGGACCCTGCATACCAGAACCCATCTGCACAGGTGCCCACAATGGGACACCTGTTACTGGGATGCTCACTTGCTGGCTGCCAGGGGAACAGGGGGTCTCAGTCATCTTCCCTCCAGTGGTCACAGATGGTCCCTTGAGAGAGGGTAGCAGGTGGGAAAGAGTCAGCTGGCTGAGTGGTATCTTGGCAGCACAGGGATAGCCCTGTTCCCTAACCTGACCACAGCCCAGTAATGCCATCAGACAGGCTTGGATGACCACTAGCCCTCCATAAAGGACAGAGGTGACCCTGGCCTTAGCCTTATGGTCACATCAGTAGCTTACTGCCAAAGGTGCAGCCCTAAGATTTATAAGGAAAGCTGGGAAAAGATGAACAGACTGAAAGCAGACAGCTGGGACCCAAAAAGCCTACCCACCTCCAGTCCCCAAGCCAGGCTTCTTTCCCAACCATGCATGAGTCAGAGAAGCACCCCAACCTATAGCTTTCTCAAATTATGCTGGCTTCTGTTAGAACTGTTTGGAGCAGGGAGAAATGGTACCCCAAGATCCAAATGCCCTTCCTGACCCCTCCCTGTCTCAGCAATGTCCCAGCCAAGCCGACCCCTTAAGCACTCACACTCTGGCAATGGTCTCCTGTCATCCTCTGGGAGTGATAGTTAAATACCTCTTGGAGAACAATGAGGACTGAATGTCCTTTCTGCCCGCCCCCAGGCCCACAACTGTCTCAAAGGCCACACCCCTACTTAGGTCCCTGAGTGGCCACTCCCAGACCAGCTGTTAGTGCTGCACCTTCCACACCCACTAGGCTTCCTTCCACAGGCGGCAGCTGCTTCAGCCCACCCCCTCCATGTTAACCATGTCCATGAAACCCCAAGACACTGGAGAGGAATGACAGCTGCCCCTCCCAGCAGACTGCCTGCAGCAGCAGGGTTCTGCCCGACCCAGTTATCTGAGGGTGGACACTGGGGAAGAGGTGAGGGACTTCAAGGCACCCTTGGAACCTATGACAGCGGATCATAGCAACAGCCACAAAGTAAGGTCAAAAGCTTTGCAGACAAGGGCTGGGCATGTAGGTCAGTGGTGGGGTGTTGGTTATAGCATTCACGAAGCTCCATCCTGTATCCCCAGCACTGCCAAACAAGCACAATAAAAAATCTCAAATGCTGCCTAGCTAGGAGGCAGAGCTCCAGCTCAGACTTCTGTAAGCCTCCTGATCCAAGACAGAGTGCTCTGCATGGTGACCGTGGCATTCAAGCTGGCAGCCGTGCCTCCCACGGGGAAAGAGGAAGTTAAGACAAGGGAGACTGGCAGGCAGACGGACTACTCACTCTGTGCAAACTGCCAGCACTGGGCACAGCAGCCAGGACACGGTAGTCCAGCTTCAGGGGCTCCAGCTTCCGACCCTGGAGAGTGGAGTGCACCACAGTGCTAAGAGGACTATGTCCCAGGAGTGTGACTGCCCACCCAGCACTCCTGGGCTGTGTCCACCACTGCAGGCTCTAAGCTGCGCCTGTGTGGGACTCACCAGAGTCTCTGGTGACTCAGGCTCCCAGGGTAGGGTTTGACTGCTCAACTCTTTCTCCTGTAAGAGGAACGGATATGATCAAGAAATAGTAGCTCAAAGTCAGTCTCAGGCTGACAGCCACTTTGATCCTGACCTTGCCTGGGCCTTCAGGACTCAGTTCCCGGTCAATGGATGAAATGCTTTCCAAGCTGTTCCGGTGGCCAAGGCCTGCTGCAAATGGGTTGGCTATGACACCTGGAGACACCTGCAAGGAGAAGAGTGGGCTGAGAGAAGGAACTTGCTGGCAAGATCCCACTTCTGGAGCAAGCTGGTCTGGACCCAGGACCCCTTATCCTGACAAGCTGGACACTTGAGGCTCTGTGGACAACCTGCTCGTCCATCCATGCCTCTTGTGTACCTGTCCCCAACCCTCCTGGGACAAAGAGTAGTTATGGCCCTAGGTTCATGCGGCTACTGTGGGTGTAGGTCATTCATGTCTGCACACGACAGGAATGTGAAACAGCCATGCTCAGCCACAATGCTTGGCATGGGGATAAAACAAGCTGACTGTGGCCAGTCTAGGAATAAAGGAGGAATAGCTAATAAGATGGGACTGGGAAGGGAGCAGCCAAAGGCAATGAGCTTGGTAGCAAAGTAGTACTCCCAGATGGATAGATAGGCTACATTTAAAATGTGTAGTCTGGGTGCTGAGTAAGGATTCAGAAACACTGTAAGGGGAAATTAAACTAGCTCTGGAACTGGAAGTCTGGGATGGAATATGTGCGTGTGTGTGTGTGTGTGTGTGTGTGTGCGCGCGCGCGCGTGTGTGTGTGCATGTGTGTGCATGTGTGTGCGTACACGTGCCCGTGCACGCATGTGTGTTGTGCTGGGCAGGGAGCAGGGAGCTGAGAGCCATGGCCTGGGCTAAAATGTACTTAGATGAAGGGTAAATATAGATGATGGAAAAGTGGCCTCAGCTGCCTTCCATCCACAAAGCACAAAGGACCAGGTGAGGCCTCTACCACCAGAGGAATACAGGAGGGGGGGTGAGAGCAGAATGGAAGGCAAGATAACAGCCACATGATTGCCATCAGAGTTCCCTCTACATGCAGTGTGGCCTCAGACAAACCCAGCTATGGACTGCTGATCCAGAGACCACTGAAAGGATGAGAGACCAAGAAAACAAACAGGCAGTAGCTGCTCACAACTGGCAAGATGGAACTTGAGGTCAAGAGTGTCAAGCAGGAGCAGGGGACACAGTGATCACTAACTGTAACACTAAACAAATGAGCAAAGGTCACTAGAAATAAGAAAGCTGGATAAAGATAATCACAGTGGCAGGCAAACTTGTCTTTTTCAGACTCTGACAACAGTACTAGGTCAAACAACAAACAAGATGCCTACCTTCTTCACTTCTGGTAATTCAGTCAAAAAGGCACTAGGGAGGACTGAGAGGCAGGCTCAGCGGGGTGGGAAGGACTGCCATACAGAGGGGCTGAGCAGACAGTAAAAACAGCAAGAATAAGGAAGCCTGGTTTCCCATGTCAGAAAAGCCCACTCGAGTAAGAAGGGCTGACCTGTGGTGTTGACTGGAAAGATGGACAAGGCCAGCAAGTGACCCAAGGCTTCCCATGGCTCCAGGAATAACCAGATAGGAACTATTCACATACCACCCTTATCTCTGGCCATGATACCCCGACTAGTACACTAGACCTTGGCTTCTAACATCACCGTCACCAAAGACAATCAGTACTCCAGGGGAAAATGGCCGGCCCCACAGCTTGGCAGGAAAGTGTGGGACGAGTCCAGAAGACAGTGGACGGGTGGTGTCAACATGACTCAGGCCCAGCCTCAAGCCCCTTCCACGAGACCATACTGGAACAATCTGATATTAACATAACGGTGACGGGATAAAGAGACAGCTCAGCAGTAAAAGCAATTGCTGATGACATGGGTTCAGTTCCCACCATCTCCATGGCAGCTCACACCTGTCCAAAACGCCAGTTCTAAGGGAATCTCTCTTCTGATTTTCATGGGCTCCTGCATGCACTCAGTACATATATTCATACAAGCAAAACATTCATACACAGAAAATAATAAATCTTCACCAAAGCAAAGCTGTGACTAATATGTGGAAGGGTCTGTGTTGATGACAGGGAAGGAGATGGGATAAGACGCTAGCACAAGACCCAGTCCTTACAGCAAATGCTCGGGAGCCAGTGCAAGAGCAAGGTGTGAGAACTCACTCAGGTACCAACACAGGCATTCAGGTGACTGGAGGGAAGAGGACTGGAGAGTAAGGTCGTTCTAGCTGGGGTGTGTGTGTGTGTGCGCACACGTGCATGCTGAATCTGGATTGGAAGATGGATCGCTGTGATAAAGATGAACACGTGCTGCTGTAGGACAAGCCTGAGAAGTCCAGCAGCTGCAGGTCTGGTAACAAGAGCCTAGATGCATGGAAACCCTGCAGGAACCCCGAGAACACCAGTCCTTAGCACAGGGCAGGCAAGATATAGCCAGGACACCCTCCCCCGCACTACAACCACAAGCCTGAGGGAGGTAGAAAGATGCAGGTCAAAGTCACTAATAGCTGGCAAACTGATCCCACAGGTCAAACAAGCTCAGATGACTCAAGTGGGCAGTCTGAGAAAAGTGAGGTGCTGAGTCAGCAAGATGGCTTGTGGGGAGAAAGGCAACTGCTGTTAAGACTGATGTGAGTCCAGTCCCCAGGACTGACATGGTAGAGAGAACCAACTCCCACAAGCTCTCCTCTGACCTCCATGTATGTACCATGGAACATACACCGGTTCCTCACAAAAATAAGCACAATAATTTTTTCTCTTTGAAGCAGAGTGTGAGTAAGGATATCTGTATGTTGTTCCACACCCAGAGGGTTCAGAATGGGCAATCTTGTGGGGACAAAAGCTACCAGTGCCAGGTCCTCAGCTCTTCTATGAGAAGCCAAGAGTCACCCTGCAGTAAAGAGTACTGATGTGTGAAGAATGTTCTTTTTTCCCAAGCATGGAGCCTCTGGGACCAGGCCAGTCCCACTGGGCATATATGGAAGGCCCCTTCAGGACAAACAGTGCCCACTAGAGATGACTGCTTTTACAATTACAAGCAGAGAAAACACCCTCAGTCTGGAAACATTCCTACAGAAACTACAACAAACAGTTGCTTAAGTCTGGCACAAAGCAAAGCCACTGGCCAGCACATTAGTGGCCCAAAGCTCCAGGCTGAAAACAGACAATGAGGGAAGCCCTAGGGAAGAGGCCCCCCCCCCCCCCCCATCACTGTGTGATGGCTGTGAGCCATAGCGCTTCTGCCAGGAGATAAAGCAAAGCCAGCCAACAAGGAGCCACTGGCACTCACAGAAAAGGAGAGCAGCCTGGAAGAGGCTCAAGAAAAACTCACAAAATGATCCCAGAGTCCCAACCAGTTGTGTGATGGAACCTGGCATATCTGTTCAGAAGAGAACACACAGCAGACAAAACTTCCAGAATGGGTGATGTAAGAGCTCAGCAGTAGAGCACACTATAAAGTGACTGCCCCTGCACACTGTCCTGGCAGGCTTCACAGCTCACTGTGACCAAGTCAAGAAATAAGTCCTAGAGTTCATGGGACCTACCACACAGCCAAATCATGCTCCCTCAGCAGTGAGACTTTCATTAATCACTTGGGGACAACTGATGAGCATTGGTGGCACATGTCTTTAATCCCAGCACTTTCGAGAAGGCAGAGGCAGTCGATCTCTGTGAGTTTGAGGCCAGCCTGGTCTACAAAGCAAGTTCCAGGACAGCTTTGTACAGAGAAACCCTGTCTTGAAACAAAACACCATATTCCACACACAGCCCTACAGAAGAAGCCTTAACTCATAAAATTTGTAAATTTTTGCAATCAAAGGATCCTGTCCCAAGAGGGAAACAAACACAAGACAGGTGTAAGGCACACAGATGTAACTCTAGCTTCGGAGGGCAGGGAGATCGCCAACCTCGGCTACACAGTGAGACAGAAACATCAAGAAAGAAAAAACTCAGTGGAAGAAGGAGAACAGCTTCATTCTGGGAAGCACAAAAGGGGGCTTCAGGGGGAGGGGCAGAGTTCAGGGCAGCCTTCCCTAGTATGTGCAAGGCCCAGGATGAGACCCCATCCCGAGAGTGGGGAGCAGACAGTAAACTCTGTGTGAAGATAGTGTCTACCTGCAGCGTAGGAGCAGCCAAGGCATCCTGAGAATAGACAAGGACTGAGGAGGCAGAGGTGAAAGCAGACAGCTGCTGTGGGCGGGAAGGCTCCTGGTCAGCTGCCCACTGCCCAGAGTGTCTCACTAGGTAGGCTAGAAACCTGCCTTGCTCCCCAGACAGAGTACAGATGAAGACCCAGCCAAGACAGGCTTTGGCAGGACCAAGCAAGTGTAGATACACAGTGGCTTCCCTACGCTCATGAGCCACCCAGGTATTGCAAGAACAGCCTGGGTCACAACAGCAGGGAGCAGATGCACGGCCATGGGGACCCAGAACCACGTCAGCCTGCAACACTAAAGCTGATGATCTTTCCAGAGGGCTTTGTTCTGAACGCAAAGATTAAAGTGTGCATGAAGCGACACACTTTTAAACACATGTGCGAATGTGAGTAAACAAAATGCAGGTCTTCTCTAGGGACTAGACCACCCAGGGAGAAGTCACACAAAAAACTCCTCCAGGATACAGGACTCTCTTGGGGGAGGAGTGGGACAAGAGTCAACCTTACACTAGGGAGTAGCACCTCACTCAGACTGCAGTACAATACTCAGAGATGCTAACACCAAGGCTAACTTGTTTCCCACCCAGTGACCCTCACCAGCTAGTTTGGGACAAAGTACAGGTCTGTGGCCAGAGGGTATCTTTCTACCAGCATCTAACAGGAAGTCACTAATCCAAAGATCCACTGCCAGAGGAGGCCAACCTAGCATGGCTGCCTGTCCCTAGGTTAAAGGAATAAAAGCTACAGGGAGTGGGAGTACAGTCACCAGCACCCTGGAGACCAGCACAACTGGCAAGGATGTCCAGACACAGCAGACAGCCAGTGCACATAAAGGGCCCTTGAAGGCTCACTTGGACTACAGGCGAAGCTGTTGAGGGTTCTAGGGACAGCAAGAAGGCAGGACAATGAGGAAGAATGAGCCCAGAGAGGAACAGTGAGACTAGAGGGAGACTTGTCCATGGTGCCTGCCTCTTGGGTCTAGGCCCACTTCTGATGGCTGGACATTCTTGTACTACTCCAGGGAGCCAGAGAGCAGAAGCAGCTCTCCCCTGTGTCCATGTCCTGGCTCTGACCTGTGACAATACCGAAAGACGCCAGGAACCAGAAGGTGGGAGGAAGTTCCACCAAGGGACTATAAGAGGGACATCCTAATGGCTAGTAGGACCAGGAAGCTGCCTTCCTGCGTTGGGGGGTAGGGTACAGGGGACTCTGAACAGTGCTTTCTCTCTTCCCTGTCCTGCTGCTGTGTGCCCTCAAGTACTGCCTTCCCAGAGCCCTGTAAGAGCTGTTTTCTCAGGTCCTGATCACACAACCACCTCTACACTGCCGGCCCACCCAGACTAGCCTCTAGACAGTACAGTGATGAGGGCTCAGAAAAGGGCCTGCAAGGTGGATCTCTGTGAGCTTGAGGCCAGCCTGCCCTACAAAGCGAGTTCCAGGACAGCTAGAGTTAAACAGTGAAACCGTCTTGAAAAACAAACAAAAAAAAAGGGAGGGGGGAGCTACAGAACACAGGACCATCACTCCACTCCCACACAGCTGGTTCCTAACTGCCAAGTACTTTCCAGACCCAAGCAGAGACTGGACTCTGCCTGACTGTAAAGGTCACTGCTAGGAGAGCACCCAATTCCCAGGGTAGGCCACTAACCTCCATGGCCGTGGTGGTGCTGGTGTCAAAGCCATCACAGACAAGCACGGTTAGGGTGTCACCCACACTGCGCAGGAGCTGCACTGCCTCAGCGTGTGTGAGGCCCAGCAGGCTCTGCTGGTTCACTTCCAGCAGCCGGAGCCCCACACGCAGCCGTCCATCACGCCCGGCAGCCCCTGTAGGGCTCACCTGTAGCGAGAACAGTGTGAGAGAGCCACCAGGCACCTATCCATGGCCCCAGGAAGGGAGAGCCCTCACCTTGGAGATGAAGATGCCCTCATCGGTGGGGTCACAGGGGTTCCCTGCATGGCCCTTGGCGCCTCCTCGGATGCTGATGCCCAGCTTCTCCCCAGGGGCCTTCTGAATGCAGAGTTCCCGCATGCCTGGAGGTGGTGGATCCCTCCGCACAAGCAGACACAGCTCCAGGCAGGGCCTGAGAAGGGCACTGACTGCCTCTTGATGTGTGGCCTCCCGAACATCCTGCCCATTCACTGCGAGGA
This sequence comes from Microtus pennsylvanicus, assembly GCF_037038515.1. Lineage (NCBI taxonomy): Eukaryota > Metazoa > Chordata > Mammalia > Rodentia > Cricetidae > Microtus > Microtus pennsylvanicus. Next base: position 4,429,493 of record NC_134580.1, read on the forward strand.
TGCGGTCCCCAACCCGAAGGCCACAGCGAGCAGCCAGGCCCCGAGGAAGCACCTGCAGGAGAGGACCACATGCAGTAGTCTGGCTGGGGCGGGTGCTTCTTTGCACGAGTTGCCTGCCAGGCCTACTTACCTTGGAGATGAATACACCAGGATCCTGGACACCAAATGGGTGGCTGGAGTGATCAGAGCCTCCTACGATGCTAAGCCCCAGTGGCCCACCAGCCCTGGGTAGGCAGATTTCCTGAGGACAGGGTGGGCCTCAGTCAGAGCAGGGCAAGGGGGAAAGAAGCTAACACTCTGGCAATGGGATCGGCAAGGAGCGTTGGTAGGATGGAGAGGCCCATGCAGACCCATCTGCCTCTGGGGTAGTCTGCTACCCCACCACGCAGTCTGACATCCACACATCTTCACTGACTACAGGCATGGAGCAGAGCAAGCTACTGACAGACTATGCTAGGGCAGATGGGAAACACCATGGCAGCTGACTGGAGAACCTTGGCTTCTCGGGCACACGTACAAAGGTCGTGAACTACTTCTGCCTTGTGTGGCTCCATGCCATGAACAGCAGATCCTGGGTGGGCTTTTATTCTACACTTGGAGCTGAGGGGATGCCAAGCAGGATATGAGCAGGTGTCTCACCTCCACAGGGTATGGTCCTTCCAAGGCAGTAGCCAACAGGCTAGGGGACAGCCTAGGTAGCATAGGTTCCCCGGAGATGGCAGTGGTCATGGTAGCAGCAACAGTAGCAGTAGGGGTTGGGGAGGAATGTGGTGGGGGGCTAGGTGGGTAAGTCCCTCCAGTCTCCCTCTCCAGGAGCAGGGAGATGGCAGGGGAAGCAGCAGTCAGCAGGGAGACAGCATGGTCGTGCCTTGCCTCAGTCATGTCCACTCCATTGATCTACAGGGACACACTTAGGTTAGAGATGGTAAGCAGGACAAACAAAAGACACTATCAGGACATAATTAGCCCCACTCACCGAGAGGACTCGGTCACCAACTTGTAGAGTGCCTGCCCGATGGGCAGCTCCTCCCTCCGCAATGCGGGATATGAAGATACCCTGTTGGGAAAGAGAAGCCACATTGAAGCCATTATATTGGAGACCTAACATGTCTCTGCTCATCAGGGACAGTCCCCTCCTCCACCCTAGGCCACCCCATCAATGACTCACCCCATCGCCAGCCCGGTAAGGTGTGGAGCCTTTTCCACCAGCAATGCTGAAGCCCAGTCCCTTTTCACTGCGCACAAGACAGGCAGCATGGCGCTGGCGGAGGGGTACAGGAGTCTCAGGCTGAAGCAGGGGCAGGCGCAGGCCACCTCCCCGCCGCTCCCGGGGACTATAGTCATCCTCAGGGCGCAGGGGGGTGATGGTGACTGCGTTTTCAGGCTCCACCATTCTTTCCCTCCACACTCGCATCTGCACAGCAGTGCCTGCGCCCCGGAGGGCTTCCACAGCCTCATGGTGCTCTGCATCCTGTAAGGCCACACCATTCACCTGTAGGCAAGAGAAGACAAAAGCTATAGCACAAATCAGCATCCAGGCATAGCCACCCTGACACTCTAACTACGGTATACTGGTGCCTTTTTCTTTTCTTTCTTTTTCTTTGGGTGGTGGTGGGGGGGAGCGGTTTGAGACAGGGTCTCTCTGTGTACCCCTGGCTGTCCTGGAACTCACTCTGTAGACCAGGCTGTCCTTGAACTCAGAGATCTGCCTGCCTCTGCCTTTCAAGTGCTGGGATTAGAGATGTGCACTACCACCACCCAGTGCTTATGATCTTTCTGTTTGTCTTCATGCCAGGATCCAGGCTAGCCATGAGACACAGGCAGATGTCTGAGGCCATTCTATACTGGTGTCCCCACTCAGAAACTGTCATTTGCTTAGCAGAGAGCATGCAAAGCAAGGCTATTAGGCTGCCAACTCCACGTGCTTCTAGGCAGCACTGGGACTGGAGCTGAACAGGAAGCACGAGGGCAGCAGCATCCCCTCTCCCCAAGCCCTCTAGGTCTGGAATCCCAGAGCCTTTTACCTCACTTGGCCTTGTCCCCACAGGAAGGTCAATGCTTTCCTGTGAGTTCTCCAATGGCCAAGTGCCCAGGCAGAAACCTCTAGGGCTTCCAGAGAGACCAACTTCCCATCAGGACTGCTGTGGTCTGACCCTACCAGGCTACTTCTGAACTACCTGGTACCTCTTGTTTAGGCCGGGGGCTGCTTCTTTGTTTTCACATCCCATCCCCTAGTAGTATGGGGATTAAACCCAAATTGTCACACATTGTAGGCTAGTGATCTACCATCAGACTATATCCCAGATCCAGATGGAGAGGGAATTTGGCATGGAGGGCTTCTAAGCCTACTGTTTAAGGTCTCAACAGCTTTACCCAGTAAGTAATCTTTGGGCCCTGGACTTCTGGATGGGGAAGACAGAGTCCCCACTTCCTGACAGGAGCAGCTAAGTAGCCCAATAATCAGAACTATGCGGACTTTGAAGGGATCAGCTGTCCCTTGCTGCAAGGCAAGGGGGTCAGTACTTACCTCAAGGAGTTTGTCACCCACTCGGACTCCAGCACGGGCTGCAGGGCCCTCCTCAGACACTCGAGAGATAAAGATGCCCTAGAGGACAAGTGGGGACTGGTCCACAAGAGCACAAGCACCTTCTTATGGCTGTGAAAGGTACATAGGTCAGACACAGCTTGGCCTGCCTCTGGAGAGGATGTGAGGACCCCAAATGCATGAAGGGAGGACAGCGGTCCCCGAGGTCAAAGGGGCTGTACTCAGCTACTGGGAGGGCTCTAGCACAAGAAGTTAGAACATACAAGTCAGAGCCAGCATGGGAAAATGGGGACAGAAAGCCTGTCTGTAGAGGGAACAACTCAGCTGCCATGTAAGCTGTTCTCAGACTCCTGACATCCTGCAGGACCACCCGCCTGGGTCTGTTCGGTGCCCTGGGGTGCCCCATGCAGCACACCTTAAGGATGGTGAGCAGGACATCTGGAGTGACCACTGACACCCCAGAAAGAAGAGGAAGTCTCTTGAGACAAGAATGGCAGGTGTGGGCAAGAGAGAGCTCATGGAGACTAGGCCCTGGTTACTAACAAGGCAGCTGCTCACCTCATCATCTCCTTTGTAGGGGGTGGAGCCTTTGCCCCCTGCGATACTGATGCCCAGGCCCCCTGTCTGTCGCACGATGGTGAGTGTCAACTGGAAACAGAGTGGACATGGATATCTGAAAAGACCTGGGATACCCAGGTGCTTGCAGCAGCAGAAAGGGCTTGCTGGCTGCTGACGACCCCATACAGCTCATCCTCGTGTATCTGTGCCCACTTGGGTAGTAAAGAGAAGCAGGGAGGCTCCTGCGATTGCAGCAGGCACAGCTTCTGTGAGCTAGCCCATGCAGTACAGAGCTAGCTGTCCTTGCTTCTGTACATAAGGATACCTTAAGGCTCACAGTAGGATATAAGAAATGGCCCAGTGTTTCCACTCATCCCCTACAAGGCAGGCTGCCCCAGTGTGTAGACATGCTTGCCCAGCCAGGAGACCAGAACCCCAGCCCTGTGGCAACTGTCAGGAAGTCTTCTGGGAGAGGGTCTGAGTTTGAGCTATGGAGGTGGGGAGAAGTGAGAGCCCGCAGCCCAGGAAGCAAAGGTCAGCAGGAGCCCCGGGCCCAGAGCAAAGAGCAGCAGCGAGCAGTACAGACCTCTTCCTCCTCAATGCGAGCAGGCTCTATCAGCAGGTTATTGGCCTGGTCAAACGACACCCCCTGTTAGGACAGGAGCAGCGAGGCATGCAAGTTAGCCACCGCTGGGAACTGCCACCACCTTACCCAGCCCTCACCACAGGTAGGCAGGACAGAAGGAAGATCCCGTAAAGCTCTTGTGATCTGAGTCAGCCCCTTCCCCCCGGATCCTCCCGACTGTAAAATCATGAGCAACTCTGCAGACCACTTATATGGCATGCCTTGGCTGGCTAGGATGAAGGCTCCAGAGGGGCAAGTCTATTCCTGGCTGTCCCTGACTGACCCCCAAAATGCCCCGGGTATCATGTATCATCAGCTCATACTCTCAGGACAGGAGCACTGTAGGGACAAAAAGGACTGGACTTTTGGTAGCTAGGGCTTCCTCTGGCCTCAAGGAGTCTGCAGTAGATGGACAGGTCCTTTTTGAGCTATCAAAAATCAAACATGAGGATAAAGAAGAGATGCCACTGTTCTCTAGTCCTGCCTGGATCCCAGAAGGACCTGACAAGGCATAAGAGCTTCCACCAGATCCACAGGACTGGCCACAGGCCAGCAGTAAGGCCTCAAGGCTGGTCACTTCCTGAGGCAGGAAGGATCCTGGGAGAGCCAGCAGCTCCTGAGGAGGACCTTGTCCAAGATTCTTGAATACACAGGACACAGAGAGGCCCTTAGCTTCCAAGCGCCCCTGGCCTCCCACCTCACCAGGCAGGCCCAGGTAGGGAGCTACCAAGAACTTTGAGTAAGATCAAAGGCAGGGACTCCTGGGAATAGGTGACAACAACACCAATTTTATAATACTCATTATTCTGCTCCTGAGAGCCAAGGTGTCAGTAAACCAGGGACAAACCTCTGTGCCTGTCAGATTAGGGCTGGATGGACTTCATGCTGTTACCTGCCAGAGTCCAAAGCAGCCTACTAAGCCAGTGGAGCCTGGGTCAGGAGGGGTATGAGTGAGACATACCTTGACAGAGGGAGCAGAAGCCACAGCCTCTTCTTTGTCGTCTTCTTCTGTAGTGGCTTCACCTTCTTCTTCGACCCTGTTCTCCTCCTCCTCTTCCTCCTCCTGGGCTCGGGGAGCCCAAGGTGTATGGGGGCCATTGTGCCAACCTCCGGTGGGGCCCTCCCTGTCCGTCTGCACCCCCTGCAGCAGGGCTACAACAGCTTCGGGTTGCGGGAGCTTGGAGATCTTGAAGTGCTTTTTGTAGTGGGGGGTGTCTTTGCGGATGAGCCTCTGCCGGCCACTGGGCAGTGTCCAGGGGGGCTCAGGCTGCCCCTCTTCACTTTCACCATCTTCCTTGGGCATCAGTGTGTCCTCTGCGAAGTGCACTGTGGGCTAAGTGGTAGAAGGATGAGGGTGGCATCCTGGCCCCAGCTCACTCCTCTCAGGGCCCAGCTATGGCTGACTGGTCGAGCCTTGCAGCTAACAGCCTGAAGCTGAACAGTTCCCTACTGTGCATGTAGAAGTACACAGAAAACGCAGCTCTTAAGACCAGAGGACACTGCTCTTTCCAGATGCACATGGCAATGCAAGTGGAAACCTAAGAACATGTAAAGACAAAGCATGTGGACGCACAGCCTGGGGCCAAGAAGGTAGGGACACCATCTAGGGAATGCATATAGGTGCTAAATCTGACAGTACTGAGCTTGGCTGAAAAGTGAACTTTACCCTACCCTGGAACCCTCAGGACCATCATCCTGTACCACGTTTTGCAAACTCTGCCAGAGGAAGCCCTGCGAGATCCCACTGTGGCTAAGCAACATATGACATGGTCCCAATCACACATCTGGCTCAGGAAGACATAGTGGATGAGAAGCATAGCCACTAGAAAGCCTTTCTTCTGGCCTCAGGCTCCCTTCCTGTCTGCCCTTACCTCGTCATAGTCCTCCTCTATCTCTTCCTCCTGGCCAAGCATAGTGTCTTGCTGGCCTAGGCCTTGTTCCTCCGTCAGCAGGATCTCGGGCTCGCCTTCGGAGACTGTGCTTGCTGACGGGGCAGAAGCTCCGCTCAAGCCAGACTCTCCACTCAGCCTCTTCTCCTGCAGAGAACGGGGTCAGGCTGCATCAACGTTTGTCACCCTGGGGGTACACTGTGTGGCAGGCCTCTGCTAGGCTTCCTGCTGCCCTGGTCACATATCCCCAGCAGGCTCACTTCTTGCAATCACACCCTGACTGCTTTATTCAAAGTCACGGTCTATGGTCCAGACCTTAGCAAAGCCTTTTCCCAGATTCAAAAGAACAAATACAAAAGATCCCAAGAGGACATCAGCCTATGGTGAGCCCTACTGCTACCCAAGTCAGGAAGTAGCCATGCATGGCCAGTATATAACCTGTCTGCCTAGCCACTGTACCCAGGTACTGAGAATCGTCCCACAGCCCTAACAACAGAAGCTTCTTAATAAGCAAGGGCCCTGCCCTGCTCCAGCACCAAACTCCTTCCCAGGAACAGATGGGAGAATGAAGACAGCAGAGCTCTCCTTCAGCCTGACCCCTGCCAACCTCATCCTGTGCCACCACGCATGCCCAGCCTTGGTCCTGGAAACCACAGCTCTGGCTATGCCTTATTCTGACTCCACAGGTAGGCACACCTGTACCCTTTGCCCAGCCCGACCCCTAGCTGCTGCCTGATTATGCGGCCCCAGTCCTATTCGCCAGCTTATCTCCAGGGCCCTCCTCCATGGAGCCTCTGTCCTCACAGCTCCATTGCCAGGATGGTCGGACATCCAAGGGTCCCAACCCCTTCGTGCCTACCTCCTCTGAAGGGGAAGGTGGGCCGGGGTCAGGCTTGCAGACGAAGGCCTCGTTCCGGCGTTCCTCAATGCCTCTCTTCATCACCTTGAGTTCACTGGGGTGGGGCGTGGCCCTACGTTGTAGGCCCTGCCATGGGGACAGGGATGAGGAGCAGAGGCCGGGAAGGGGTCAGGCAGGGGTGGGATAGAAGTGTACCGCCCAGAGTCCCCACCCCTCCATACCCGCTTCTCGGCCGCTGCTTCCTCGGCGTCCTCATCACCTTCAAGCGTCTCCACGAACTGGATGACACTGACCCGGCTGAGGGGGGCCTCACTACAGCTCTCGGATGGACTGCTCTGCTGGCCGGGGTCTTCTGTGGAAGGCCAGAGTCAGGGAGCCACGCTAGGCTCTCTGTCTCATCGCCCACCATCAGGACCCAGCCATCAGCAACCTACCGAGGCTTGGCAAGGGCTGCTGGGGCAGCAAGTAGCAGGTAAGCACCTTTTCACCAGTCTGGGCATCATCCTCAGTCTGGAAGCGGAGCATGGGCTGTGCCTGGTTCTCAGCCAGCCACAGGGCCTTGAGGTTGAGGTGAGTGAGTGCAAACGGCAGACTCCGCAGCCTGGAGGCCAGGCAGGCATGGTCAGCATACATAGGGGATGCAGCCTGGTCCCCAGGGGCCACGCAGACACTCACCGGTTCCCAGCTACATCAAGCACATGCAGCTCAGCCGTGTGCGCAAGCTCAGGGGGGAGGACAGCCAGGCGGTTGTCTCTCAAAGAGAGCACACTGAGGGCCACACAGCCTCCGATCTCAGGTGGCAGCACCTCAAGATGATTCCGGTCCACATTAAGGTTAGTCAGTTTGGTCAGCTTGCCCAGAGAGCGGGGTAAGGCCTGGCCGGGAAAAGGAAGGATCTGAGGCTGACGGAAACCCCCTGGGGTAGGAGGAAAGAGAGAGGCCTCGGAAAGTAAAGGCTCCCCTTAAGGTAAACTGCCTAGTTCACCAAGGTTCTTCATAGCCCTCGGGAATTATGGCTGGACATAGCATCAGTTTGTACACCATGGACACCTAACACCCTGCCAGACCATTTAGGACCCCAAACTGTCTTCTCTAGCCCTGTCCTATAGCCACCTGGCTCAACCTACCAAGGCCACGTATCTCTGGCCCCTCCAGTATCCAAGGTGCCTGCTACTCAGAACTGCGCTTTCATTTCCAGGGCCCTGCCTCCTCTCACTACTGTGACTCTGGTGGATCCTCCACATACAGGAACATTCCACACTCCCACACGCCAGGCTGTCGCTGCGCTCATCACTGTACACACCTCTGGTTTGGGCACTACAGCTCTCGTTCTCCCTGGTTACAATGGGGCACACATACTCAACAGTAGTCTTCTTCCTGTCCAATTTACCCTTGCCTTCTTTCCAGTCCTCCCTGGCACGATACCACACATCTGGAAAAGCACAGCCCGAGCGCTAACTGGCAGAGTCCTGTAGGGTCCCATTGGTCCTAGGCCATCTCATATGCCAGTGAGCTCTTTCTCCTGACCCCAAGGGTGCCCTAGCAAGCACGTCCCTTGGGATCAGCCACTACCAGCACATGCCACTGCCATGAGATGCTTGTGTTCCTGCTACACATTAGCACTGACTGCACTTAGCACAGCCTAAAGGGCTTGGTACATAAGGTTGCCCTACCGTCAACAGGTTCTCTGTGAGGATCAGCTCAGAGAGGTTCTCACAGTCCCCAATGGCCTCGGTCACCTCGCACAGCCGGTTCTGGTCCACCTTCAGGATGGACAGCTGCTTCAGCTGACCTAGCATCAAGGAGACATAGTAACTAGTTGGGCCAGGTCAAGGGCTCTTGAGAATGTGTGGGTCTTCAAAATGGCCACAGTCTAGTCCCATGTTCTAGTGACAACTCATTTCTCTGAGAACGCCAAGATTCCCTATGCTTACTTACCCCCAAGGCTCGTCCCCACCCATGACCCTCGTAAAGCCACATGCTCAACTCTTAGGTACTAGCTGTATAATGGGGTATCTAATCCCAGCCTTATCTGAACCTTCCCTCTCCAAACACTTCTAGGGTAAAGTCAGATCCTAACCCAAGATTCTGTTTGGCACCTCATAAGGTCATGGATGAGAGCGAACAATTCCCAGGGCCCTCTGTGCACACTGACCGATGCCCTCCGGCAGCCGCTGAAGTAAGTTCTGGGAAAGCAGCAGATCCGTGAGCAGCGCCAGCCCACCTAACTCCACAGGGAGCTCCTCTAGACGGTTCTCTGACACATCCAGGCATACCAGCCGCCGCAGATTCCCTAGCTCCTGAGGACAGGCAAGAGGTCAAAGGGCAGCCAAAGCTAGGAGGATAAAGCCAGTCCCACCCTCACTTACCGGGGGCAATGCTGACAATTGGTTTCGGTCTAGCCACAACTCCCGCAGGTTAGGCAGAGCCCCCAGAGTGTCAGGCTGCAAGAAGGGACAAAGATAGGAGAAACCACGGTGACATCCTCCAGCAGCCGTTGTCCCATACCCCCACCTGGCTGTCCCCAGGCACCCTCACTGTACCAGCACTTCCAGGTCATTGCCTCCCAGATCCAGCTGCTCTAGCTTGACCAGGAAGGACAGGGACCTGCAGAAAAAGAAGTCTTGACATCCAAGCTCCAACACAGCCCTACCACAGCCTCAGCGGAGGCCCGAACTTACGCAGGGAGAGATTTAAGCAGGTTCTCCCGGAGCTCCAAGGTCACCAAGTTGGCCAAGCTGAAAGAGACCAAGGGCCAAAGCTGAGGAAGGCAGGGCCAAGACAAGTACTCCCAACTCTCAGACCCACTCTCTGAGGGGATACTCACTTGCCCACATCTCCAGGCAGTGCCTGCAGGGATACATCGTTCAGGGCCAGGTGAGCCAGGCTGCGTAGCTGTGTGAAGCCATCTGGTAGCCTAGGAGAGGAAACAGCAGACCTTAGATGCCCGCAGGAGGGTTATAGAACCTCCCACAGCCCAAAGCCAAGCCCCACTATGTGGTGACGCTTACCTGGACAGGGGGTTCCCACTGAAGTCTGCAATCTCCAGAGCCTTACAGAACTTTATGCTCTCGGGTATCTCAGGAATATCTGTGTGTGGAGAGGTGTTTACCATGAGGATGTTACAGCCTCAGGAGACCCCAGGAATGTCCCCCCCATTTCACCCTACATCCACCCCCTCCTGCCTGCCCACCGTTTCGGGACACATCCAGCTCCACTAGTTGCATGAAATTAGCCACTTCAGGAGGCAGGCGCTGGATCTCGTTGTCACTGAGGCCCAGTTTTCGCAGGTTCAGTAGCCGGAAGAAGGGCTGTTGGTAGCAGAAGACGTGATAAGGTGAACAAGCTCCAAAGCAACAGCTCTAAGGGTGGAGAGGAGTCTCTAGACCAGGAAGATCACGCCCCCAGGTCCCTGGACTTCTGCATGTCCCAGGTCACACAAGGTTCTGGAGGTCTAGGCATGACACCTAGTGTACTGGAAAACCAGGCAGAGAAACATGCAGAAAACACCCCTGCCCACTAGACGCCTGGGCTCCCTGGGCGCATCTGTCATATGCGCCACCACTGTTCTGCTGCCCAGACACCATGCCCCAGCGGAAGCATCACCAGCTCCTGACTGGATAGCTCCTGCCCTCTGCCCTATGGGGGGGTGGTGTCAGTCAGAGGATTCTACCCACTACCTAAACTGCTTCTTCCACCACAGATAAACTCTTCAGGGACCCCAGCAATGAGCAGCAAGAGCTCGACAAAGACCACCAAGAGAACTGTAGTAAAAATACCTGGGAGAGACACACGCACAAAAACTTCAGGATTCACACATAGATACCATAAAGATCTGTGAATAACAGAGCTATCACAAATAGACCTACGCTGGGGCCACACCCCATGCCACCCAGCCCTCAACAATATCAGACCACTCGGTCCCCCATCTCAGAAAAGTAAACCTTTCATAACCTGCTTCCTCTGGTCTTCTTTCTGGAGTGGCCTAAGAACAACAAAACCAACAACAAACCGACAGGAAGGAACACAGGCAGTGAGAAGTGGGCCCACCGCTGAGAGATGACAGAACAGATCCGACACTGCACGTATCTTAAGAGAATTCCACTCAGCTTTGAACCCAAAGGGGGAAAAGGGGTGGGGGAGCAGAACACGGTGCAAGGAAATCAAGCCCCTACCTCTAAAGCAGGCCAGCAATCTGTTGCTAGCCCAGGTAGACCTCACACCCTGGTCCCATCCACCTCCTGTGCTCTCACGGGTTTCTCTGCTGGCTCCCCTTTTAGGCTCAGTATCCACCCAGACAGGCTGCCACCAGGTGCCAACACAGACGACTGGGGGAGGGTGGGGCTGGCTGGGGCGGGGCTCTGGCCAGTAGGAACCAGCAGGGCCGGCTGGAGGTTGCGGTACCGACCAAGCCCGGGCAGCGCCTGCTGAGGTCTTGCTCCAGCCGGCCGCCCTAGAAGTCACACACTGCCCATAAAACTGAGCGCGGGACGGCGGACGGGGCAGCAGGTGCTGCGGCGGCCGCTCACCTTAGGTAGCTCGCGCAGCTGGTTGGCGTCGAGCAACAGCTCCTCGAGGCTGCGGCTGTAGCGGTAGATCTCCTCCGGCACAGACTGCAGCGAGCAGTGCCTCTTATCCACCGACTCCACGTGCCGGTTGCAACGCCAGAGCGGGATGCACTTGAGCATGATGCGGGCGGGCAGTGAGCGCGGGCTCGGGAGACGCTCGGCGGGCTCGGGCCGGGGGGCGGGGCTCGGCCCGCATGAGCGCCGAGCGCAGGCGGAGCGGCACGGCCCGCGCGGGGGTGGGGCGGGCCGCCCGGACCCGGACTGCAGCCGGGGTCGGCACCAAGCTCGGCCCGCGTTCAGTACAAGCTGTAGTCTCGGGCGGCGGCGCCCAGCTGGCAGCGCAGCCTGAGCAGTCAGCGCTTTCTCAGGTGCTGGGGGCGCGGCGGCGGCTCCGCATCCCGCCCGGCCCGCTCACCTAGCAGCTCGTCCGCCCGCAACACCGCAGCCGGAACCGCCGCCGCTGCCCGCGACAACCGCCCAGCCGCGCAGCCCGCCGGGAAGCCTAGGCCCGCCCTCACTGCTTAAAACTGCAATTCCCAATAGACCCCGCGGTATGGCGCCTCCGACGACCCGTAGCCGCCTCGCGCAGAGCATGTCGGGATTTCCGGCTCTGGCGTGACACAATAGCTGCGATAACGTAGATCCCGGCTGATAGCGTACCGCGAACTCCCTTGGTCCTAGATCCAATGGCTCTCAATTTAAACCTCTCTCAGCACTATTCACGTGAGCGAGAACTGTAAGCCAACACCGCCCACAAGTGGAACTAAAAGCAAGCCCCCTACCCCCACCGCTGCCCTTCCGTTCACGCCTGCGCAGTATGCTTAACATCTTCCTGGTCACTGGTGCCCTGTCAAGATAGACAAGACACTCCACACGCAGCAGCCTTGGGTCAAGGGACCAACTTCAGACAGGGATTCAGGGCCAGCAGTATCTGCACCTTTATGTACACTACAGCGTGGGCTGGGAAGAGTGCCTGGTCCCAAGGACACCACTGTTAACACTCTACAGAACCCAAAGGAAATAAGGGGGAAGTGCAAGTCCAGGAAAGGGGGCCAAAGTCACGCAGAGAGGTCGCTGTTATCAAAACGCTCCTGGTCATACACTTCAGCCACCACCTTGCGGCCAGCAAACCAGCGCCCATTGAGGGCCTGGATGGCCTTGTGAGTCTCTGAGGCCATGGAAAATTCCACAAAAATCTTCACGATAATCTCTGCATCCTCCTCCTCGCCCTGCTTTTCTTGGTAGATAATGACCCGGTTCACAGCACCAAATTTGCCACATTCTTCTGTCACCTCTCCCTCCAGGTCATCGTCGATGTCCTTGGGGTCCACCATGTTGCGCAGAACCATCACTGTGGACTGTGAGAAAGGGAAGTGAATGCTGTGGCCTATGGACCACACTCGACCCATTCTCCCTAGAGAGGCACTGGCACTGCACCACCTACCTCCTGTTTTCTGAGAAGCTTCTGCATGACCATGTGGCGAGCGCTGCTGCCAGAGATGCTCATGTGCTCCTGCTCACTCAGCATCTCTGGCCGCTCTGACTCAGGAAACAGTTCCTCCTCTTCTTTCTCTTTCTTGGGCTCTAATAGCCCCAGCGTTGGCGGGCTGGCTAGGATGGGGTTCACCACGCCCACAGAGGGGATGGTGACTGGAATGGGTGGGCGGGCTGGGGTCACACCTGCAGCAAAACCAACCAAGTTCAATAGTCACACATACACCCTCCTTGAGGAGTAGAGCGCTGGCTGGCTATAGCTATAGCCAGCCTGCCCTGGGTTAAAAGGGTTATACTGAAATGAAGTATGAGTTGGGAAGCTGAAGACAGCCTCAAGGTGAGGCGTAAGGAATGGTGGAGAAACTCATACTCACCTGTAATGACTCCAGGAGCCTGGGCAGCCATGACAGCCTGGGGAAGAGCCCCTAAGGGCTGGGCCAGTGTCAGTGCTGGGGACACTAGTCCTGGTGTAGCTAAAGTACCCAGCACTGCTGCTCCAGCCACTGCTTCCTGCAACCAAAAGGCAACCAGTCACTTTCTAGTCTGGCTATCTCTACCCAAAACCATTTAAAGAGCCAGTTCCCAAAGGATCAGTGTGCCTATCCACCCACTGTCAAACCCACACCACTGCACCAGCTCTCACCTGAGCTGTAATCTTGGCTGTGGCTGCAGCTGCGGCCACAGCAGCAGCAGGCGGGAGACCTCCAGGCGTGGCAGGTGTTAGCAGGGGCATGGGGGGTGTGACGGCCTTGCCCACCCTCAAGTACTGGCCACCCAGATCAAAGAGGTTCATGGAGGACACAGCATCCTGGGACGACTGGGCCTTCTCATATTCTGCAGGGCAGGATGAGCAGTGAGGAAGGCCAGCCCCAGTACCAGGTGGGCTCCCTCTTTTCCTTGTCTCTCCCCAAACTTACCAATAAAACCATAGCCCTTGTGCTTGCCAGTTGTAGGGTCCCGGGCCAGTGTACAAGACTTGATCTTGCCAAAGGCTTCAAATACACTTTTGATGTCATCATCAGAGAGGTCCTGATGTACAGAGGCCACATAGATGCGATTGAAAGCCCTAGCCTCCTCAGCCAGCTGGTCTATGATGGGTTGAGCCTGTCCTATGTTGCTGGGTCTGCCCACCTATAGAAGAGGTTAAGAACAAAGTCTAGCATCGGCCTACGCCTGTGGTGACTGTCTTATGTGAGCACACAAGGACTCATTTATTCTCAGCTCTAGGCCCCAAGACCAAACCATGTCGTTACCTTGATGTTCCTGCCCCCAAGCATCACTGAGTTCATCTGCTCCAAGGCCAGCTGTGCAGCTTCTGGGACTTCATACTCCACAAAGGCAAAGCCCTAAACACAGGGAGTTGCCATCAGCCCAGGAAAGCAGATAGGAGGGCAAGCTAGGGCACTGGGGTAACTCCGATCTGCTTACCTTGTGCTTCATTGTAACAGAGTCCCAGGACATATCAATGCTCTTGATGGGGCCAAAGGGAGCAAAGGCCTGGCGAATGGTGTCTTCCCCCAGCTCGTAGTAGATGGAACCCACATAGACCCGGCACATGATAGCCAGTGCCCGCTGCCGCTGAGCTGCCATCTGCAGCAGGACAGAAGGAGAGAGCCACTGGCTTGTCAGGAAGGCAGGAGACTCAGCAGCCCTCTCCCATCCTGGCCCACCCGCCCAGCTCTGCTGTGGGAAGGGCTCCCCACGCAGCAGTGAAGTGCAGGCTGGGCTCTTGCAGCCAGGGTTTAGGGGTCAACAGGACCCCACCCCAAGGAAGGCCAGGCCCAACAGCAGGACATGGAAGTACCCAACCCACCCAGGTCCCAGACAGACTATGGCAGCAGAGCTGACAGGTGGTCAGAAGCCAAGGCTGAATGAAAGCTCTGTAATTCAGCCCATTTCTCCAGTCTGGGGGCCTGGTACCTGGGCTAGGTTGGGAGATCCTCCCACTAGTCCAGCCAAGTATTGGGACAGAAGAGGGAAGGAGGAGCTGTCCAAGCCAGAGACACCTACTGGCATGGAGGCCAGAAGAGAGGGTGGCAGAAGACAGGGCAGCCATTGCCCAGAAGAGATCCCAGGGAAGGAATTTGGGAGCCCAGACAGGGGCGCTCTGGAGAGAACAAGGAGCAAGCTGCTCATGCAGGGAAACATAGGTGAGGACTCAGTATGCTCTACACTCTCCCATCCCAACACCTCCCACAAAAAAGAGCTGCTTGGAGCACATGACTGTAGCCACAAGAGCTGGCCCAGGTAAGAGCATCACAAGGCAGCAGAAAACCCAATGAAGAAGCCTCAGGGATCCTTGGGGCTGGGAAGCTGGCAGGACTAGCAGTGAGCTGGGCCACTGCAATGAGGGACCTCCCCGTGCCCTGGGAAAGGCTCCCTCCAACACTTTATAGATGTGCCAGGCAAGGGGTTCTAGAGCCACAAGTAGGGCCCCACAGGCCTGGCAGGGCCTTATTCCTTAACACAAACAAGGGCTCCTCTCACCCTAACAAAGGTCCCAGTGGCAAGAGACCAGTTTACTTCTTTAGACATTAGCGGGCCTAGGTTAGTCCAGTCTCCCTGAGAGAGAGGACTAAAAGGTCCACAAACACAGGACTCACCCAGGTGGGGCCTATCTTTCCTCACATTAGGAGTTCCCTGAATTGGGGGCCAGTCCCTCAAACTGGCTCCTGAGAAACCTCAGGCTCTTGCCCAGATGAAGGGCCGCAAGGGTAGAGCCACCCCTTCTCTAAGCCCCACAAAGACATGAAGCTACAACTGTCCTTCAGGCCACAGTTGACAAGAGAGTCTAAGTCTTCCCTTCAAGGTGAGACTGACCAACTACAGGTATCTCTGACCACATCTCCCAGGACTCCTCAGAGGGTCAACAGCTCCCTATCAGACAGGTGCTTCCCAGAGTATGTCTCAAATATGAGGGCAACTCATCCAGGGATGGCCCTCCAAGTGAATACCCCAGAGAATGAGCCATGTCTTTCCCACAGGATCTCCCCAGGATAGGGCCTGGCCACTTCAACTTGCCTCTGGGCAAGGAAGAGCCATCTCCTTCCCAGACTCCTCTGTTTACTGCAGCCATGGCCACATGACATCTACCCCTTGCTGAGAGCTAGGTCTGTGACCCAAGTTGTTGTATGCCCTTCCCTCTCTTGCTCACTCAGGTCCCCAGCCCACACCCCATCCATCCATCCTCCCTCCAGAGTATGATGGGGCCACAGTTAGGACCCCTCTCTTATCAGGGGCCTGACCCCAACCCAAGAGCCCAGGCAGCCTGGAGACTGTCGGAACTGGAGGTCCACAGGTACATTCCCCACGTGGGGTGACAAGGCACATATGAGCCTGGCATTGGCAGCTACCCTCCCTGGCTGGCTGCCGCGGCTGCCCTCCGCAGTTACCTGGCCGGTTAGTTTTAAGGTGGGCCCTCAGAGCAGATGAAGGCCTCCCCAGGGGCGGTCCCAGGGTGAGTGCCCACACACCACTGGCCCCACCATGCCTGGCGCTCTGCTGTGCTCGTCCAGAGCTGGCGGGCAGGGCCGGCCAGGGGAGCAAGGTCCCCAGCAGTGGGCTTCACTGCCCCCCTCTAGCCCTGACTAAGGACATGAGCCCCAGAAGAAGTGAGCATTTCTATTGACCGATTGCAAAGGTGAGAGAGGATCTCCAAAGCCCATTGTCACTGCTGCCATCTGAAAGACAGTAAAGACAGAGTTCAGTCTGTTGGAGCCGAGCAGTCTCCCGCTCTCGTCAACACCTCACGCAGACAGCAGCAAGGCGCGGAGTCCCCGCCCTGCCAGGGAGGCCCGCCTGCCTTCCCACACTGCTGGTCACTCTGGCTGGTCACTGGCACCTGCCCAGGGGGGGCTTCAGAGCCCCAGGTGCCCCGCCCCACAGCCTTTGCAGCAAGACCGGCGAGGGCAGAAGGAAGGGAGGAGAGGGATGGACAGAGCACAGTGAACAGCCAGTATGAATATTTGAGGGCTGGACCTGGGGGAGGGGAAGGCTCAAGGCCCAGGAACCTGTCAGCTTCACATAGGCTTCTTCCCACAGATATCACAGCCTCCAGCCTAGAGTAGGGCCCAGTGGAGCATACCCCTAGACTGCTCCTTCAGTCGAGGGCCCAGGGATAAAGGCCTGACCATAGGGGCAGGGAGGATCACAACCTACATGCTGCCACCATGGCTGTGCACAGCCTGGGTGACAAGGGTGTGATGGAGACCCAGAGGCACCAGTGGGAAGACCAAGAAGGAGAACTGGGCAGAGCTACAGAGAAGGAGTGGGAAGGGGGTGAAGGGGCCTTATCAAGCAACAGGAGGAAAGGCCAGGCCACTCATGCCTCAGAGAGGACCCTGGTGGTCCAGAGAATGAATCTTGAGAGTCTGAGAGTGATAACACCTTCTGGGGGCAGTCGGCCACAGGCACAGGAGGAGGCAGAGAAGAGGAGGAGATGGTGGAGGTAGTGGGAAGGGGCAGTGGAGGCTTCCTGGCCCAGGCTGGGCAGGAGGGCCTCCAGCAGAGCCAGCCCCAAGATAGTGGCAGTGGCGTGCAGAAGGGTGGAGGGGCTCACCTGCAGGTTGGTGAGCTGCTGCTGCTGGTGCGCGATGGTCTGTTTCACCAGTACACTCTTGATGCTCTGCTCCATTGCATATTTCTTGGCCTGCAAGAGATGGTAGTGAGGAGCACTGGGGAGTCCAGCCTGAAGGGGGATGGCCTGCCTCACCAATCTTGGCTGAGCAGTTGTGCCCAAGAGGTGCACTCTCACCTTCTGGAGGGCCTCCTGTTGCTCGGGCGTCAGGGGAGGCAGCCCCAGCTTGGTGCCTGTGCTTTGCCCATTCTCCATCTTGATAGAATCTGCGCCCTGGAATAGGAAACAAAGGATTTGTTCAGCAGTAAACCAAAATTTCTCATGTCCTAGAAGCCCCACAGGCCCTCTATCCCTAGATTCTTAAACCAATAGGATCTAAGCCCCAGTACAAGCTACCTCCTGCCTGGTTAGGATGTAGGTCTTCCCTTCAGACACCAATATCCCCATTTAGGCTTCTGTCACAGTCATGACTCATGGGTGGGACACATTAAATCAGGCAGGTACCCTGTAGGACTAGCAGCACAATGGACTTCTTATGCAACTAACACAGGAGATCAGTGTGCCTACCCCTTGTTGACAGAGACCCTAGAGTCTCTGTCCCAAGTCCTGAGGAACAGCCAACTTCTGCTGTGCTCCAGAGCCCAGAGAGCAGAACCAGGATCAAAGATTCATTACTTACAGGCTACCTAGCACTCTAACCTCTTGGTTTCCTCAACGGCCCTTCTCAGGTCCTCAGGCCACCCCAGAACAAGGCAAGGGGCCTCTCTCCAATAATGCCCATTTCAGGCCTCTCAGAAAGGGTGAGTGTTACTCCTCAGTTCATGAGCCCTACAAGGGGCTACAGTCCACTTCAGTACATTAACAGTACTATATGTCATGTGTTCAGCATACCAGAAGTCAGGTACAGAACAGCACTCTAGCCAAATAAATGTAGAACACATGACAGTAGCTAGGGGAGGGCTTGAGACTTGGCTGTAGACATGATCGAATGCTACGAGAATTGTTTATATTACTCCTATCAAGGCCATTTTCAAGCTGTTTGCAGGAGAGGGAAAGAACCATGTAAACAGGGAAAGCCCAATGTCAGAGCCAGCAGACCCTGGGAGTAACAAACAGAGCCAGCACACATTTCCAACCAGTTTAAAATACCTCTGGGGACTCTTCTAGGCTTTCAGACACAACCTTTGAGAGCAACAGCAGAGAGGAAGGCCCACAGTATAGCATAGGAGTAACAGGCAAGGATTGAAGTACAAAAGAGGCAGGCAGGGTCTGGCTGAGTCAAACCCCATGAACCCCATCATGGATGCCAGAGTGCTGAGTTTCTGGTCAAGGGTCAAAAGGCAGGGAACTTATAAGACCCCCCCCCCTTCCCCGGGGCAGAGTCCCAAGAAGATCCCAAAGTCTCTCAAGAGATGGAACCAAGGACTGCAGTCTGGCTCATATTAGAAGTGTCCTCTGCCCTCTCTGGCCCCAGGCCTATGAGGCTGTGACACTAGAGTAGGCTGTCGCCATGGAAATAAATGCCAGTTTTTCTTGGGCCCCCTAGAAACTTTTCAATCTCTTCTTTGTCTTGGTGAACAAAAGGCCCTTCTCCCACCAACCAATGGCATACTGGCCAGCCAGTCAGGACAGAGAGCTTCAGCCCCCACAAAGTCCCAAGATCTAGGCTGCATACCAAACATCTCTGTCTGGCCCCCCGACACAAACACCAGTGCCTGGAAGGCCTAGTCAAAGGCCACCACACTATCTTGTTGAAACCTTGGGGGACTCTGTAAAGGTGGGAATAAAGAATCTATCACCTAGCAACAACAGAGCCCAGCTTCACATCCCAGAAGACTTACTCCCATGGGCCAGTGACTAGAGAACAAAATCCATCCACACCCACATAAGCTCAAAGAAGCGGGGGGTGGGGGTTCCCCAAGACTTGTGTGCTTTGACTTACATGTTATTTTGTTGTTTTACTTACATGAAAACAAAGAGCTAAAATGAAAATCCCTATTTCTGGCTCTAGACACAACACTGCCATTCGGAAACAGAGGACCCATCCTTCTGCACAATGCTAATGGCTCAAAGCCAGAATCACTGAGGGCCGGACTGTAGTTATTCCCATCATCTCCATCTCCTCCCCCTGCTGCCTGGCTAGCCAACTGCCAGGCCCTGCCAGGCATAGGCTAGATGGACTCTCACAGGCAAGAGACAAAACAGAAGCAGGCCAAGGCCCCAGTCCTGTGGACACTGTCTACCCAGAAGGCAGAGGCTGGTCACTGGAGTCCCCCACCACAAGTCCAATTTGCCCCAGTTGGGTCTCTCTAGGCCCAAGGATACATGGGCAGTCAGGCAGGCCTGAGGGAAATGATGTTTAAGGTTACCTGTGGAGGTTTCCATTTGTCTCCTGCTGCCACCACTGCCGCCGCCGCCGCTGCGGCTGCTGCCGCTGGCTCGGACCCCCCTCCTTGTTGGCCATTGACCTGCTGCAGACAGGAAGGAGATGTAACCAAGAGTCAAGCACACCCATCACCCAGACCCTCTCATTTTCCAAAGCTGAAGGCTGCCTTCCTCATCTAGAACAAGGGAGGCTGGGCAAGGGCTTAAGGTCAGCTGAGTTTATTTCCAGCATCAATCCCACGTTGTATTGCCCTTATACCTTCTACCCTGCCAGCACATATGCAGCCACCCAAGGTACCGACAGAAAGCAGAGCAGCAGCTGGAGCAGGCCCAAGTTGACAGTCTCTCAGGAAGGGACAAAAAGAAAAGGACAGAGAGCAAGCAGTGTTCCAGCCCAAGGCCAAGGAAAGCCACCCTTTTCTGCTGACAGATTGAGCCAGATTAGATGACAGGGTGACCAGCTGGCTGTATCCTCTCATCCTTCCCCAGGCAGCAGGAGCACTGCTTCCATCAAGCTTTATACACACTTGGGCCAAGCCTCTAAGCTCAACCTTTATTCCAGTAATTCCACAAGCTCTGCTCCAATCTAGGCTTCCCTCATTCAGCAGCCAAAGTGCAAAACTGCCCTAAGAAGACAGCTGAGAACTTAGTTCTCTACACTGGTTAAGACCCACCCTAGGAGACATAGAGAACACTGGTATCCAAAGGCAGTGCTCAGAAGATGGAAGAGTGGCCCCTGCCACCCGACAGACCTTGGCAGAGGTGGGCAATATGGTAAGGAGTAGAATGATGTGATGGAAGAGCCTTAAAACCTACCCCAGGTTCTCAGGGATTGCAGTGTGAACAGAAGTCAGAAAGTGCTTTCACTACCATCAGCTCAAGAACATGTTCCTCATATATCAAAAGACAGAGAGATGGTTGTGCCCAATCTTGGAGACAAAGCCAGAGGCTGGCCAACTTGGACAAGATGGGCCTTTCAGGTCATCAGACTACTAAAGACGGGGAAGCCTAGTATACTGCAAAGACTATGGCTGACCCAGCCTGTACCTAGAGCTGCTCCCGGTGCTACCCATATGAATGTGCACTACTGCCTAGCTCAGCTCCACTGTGACTTAGAAATGATATTCCAGAGAAAACTAATGGAAGTGTCGACTCCTTGGCATAGACACCCATAGAACAGAAGCTGCTTCAACACCCACAGAGAAAGCATGCTTCTGGCACTAGCCAGACACCAGTGAGAAGGTTGAATATGGGGCTATGTATAACTTCCTGCCTCTCCAGGAAAAGGATAGATAGTGCCGAAATCCACAGACAATGCATATAAGCATTCCAGGGAAAGCTTGCCTATGGACACTACAAAAGAAAACCATCCAGTTTAGCCCATTTACTCCAGGAGAGAGTTCTCCAAGAGTCTAGAATTCTGTTTTAATCAGTCACCGGAAGCATCTAGAGAAAACTATCATTTGTTAACTCAGCTAGTCACTAATACGCATCTCAGCAAATTGTCCCAGGAAAACCAGCAGGCCTTGTAGTCACAATGCTCCCCAACCCAGGCAGAGTGGTGCATCAAGAGAGGGGGAGCCCCCCTGAGGGACAGTGATGCTGAGCGTCTCTGGTGCACAAGCCAAGCTCTGCCCTTCACCAGCTCAGAACAAAGAATTACTTCCATTATAAGACACATTAAATAACCTGAGGCAAATCACCTAAAATCTAGGCCTCAAGCTCCTCTTGTGCAGGGAGATGGCCTATCTCTCAGGCATCAGCGAAGATTTTACAGAATCACCTTCCATGAAGTCCCTTAGTGTGTGGGAAGTAAGCCATAGGTTCTAGCAGTTATTAGTACCATTGATAGCAGTGCCAGGCCCCTAGAATGGGACTGGCTGCAGGACGCTGTCTTCCATCTGTCCAGGTCCCTTCACAAGGTGCAGTGCTGCTTCCTGGGTAGCCAGGCTTGTACTGAGCACTGTGGATGCAGCAAAACAAGGAAGAGAGAGAGACAACTCCAGGGGCCTCATAGTCAACTAATGGCAAAGACTATTCAAACTGCTTCAATGGTGAGACTTACTGCCCGTGCCCATCTCGAGCCCATCTCAACAATGACACTACCTGTCTGGCACCGCGCTATGGTAGAGCTGACCCCCCCCCCCAGCTAACCTTTCAGTCTGCATGAATGCCAGCGGTTACTCAGACACAAGGCCTCCACTCTCCTCCAGTGCTGTTCAGAGTATCTCAGACCTTGTCTCTCTCCTTTCTATCACCTGACAGGACTGTCACCTAGTACTCAACAATCTGTCTCTCCACAAAGCCCATTTGCTCCTGTAGCTTCAAGCAGCAGAGCATGGTTTTGTTTTGTTTTTTTTTTTAAAGTTAGCCACGATGTGAGTGGCACACACTAGATCTATCCCTCATAAACTGGGGCAAGAGCCCCTTTCCAAGTATGAGGGTGCAGCTCCCAGCAAGGGCCGAGCAATGGCAGCCTGGGTCTAACTTGGCCCTATGAATCCTGCTTAAGTCTTCCCAGACCTCGCTCCATCCTTCTTGGTGAGGGTGGCACTGAATAAAAAGCTGGGCTGCAGTGGGGTGAGGTCCAAGAGATACATGGTTCCTAAGACTGAAGTGGGAAGACCTGTGGCAGACACTCCCGGAATATTCCTGACTGACCAGGGAGCAAGCTGAGCGGAGGCTCGCCAGCACAAGACTGGGTGAGCAGAGTCTTAGGACGCCACAAGACCTGCGGCCAAGGCAGGCACTGACTCTTGGGTTCTCCAACAGAGCCTGGGGAAGAATGATTGCTCGAAAGATGTGGGAGGATTGTGGGGTAGCAAAATGGGAAACCCGCTTCTCTGTGCACCACGGCGCAGAGCAAATGTCATGGGTCCGCCCCTCCCGCGTCCCCAACACAGGCGCAGTCGCGGAGGCCCAGAGCAGGCGCCACGGCTCCCTGACGCCGCCGGCCGCC
This sequence comes from Microtus pennsylvanicus, assembly GCF_037038515.1. Classification (NCBI taxonomy): domain Eukaryota; kingdom Metazoa; phylum Chordata; class Mammalia; order Rodentia; family Cricetidae; genus Microtus; species Microtus pennsylvanicus. The sequence goes on from NC_134580.1 coordinate 4,451,951, forward strand.
TAGACAGCTGTCGCCCAACCTCAGCAAAGCGAGGACCGCCCTGCGAGGGACCCAGCTGGGCCGCCTGCGGTCGGCCCACCCCGCCCAGCCGCCGGAAACTGGAATCCTCGAGCCGGAAGCTACAGCTACAGTCGCGGCAGCGGCCGCACGCGCCCGCTCCGCCCCCGCCCCGCGTGCCGGGGGCCACAGGAGGGTCCGTGTGAGGCCCGGTCAAGCCGCTACGCACCCAGGGGCCCTCCGCGTCCTGGCCCGGCCTACGACTCATTCCCACCAGCTGACTGCCGCCCCCGGCCGCGAGGGACTCACTTACAAGAGCTATAGTCGCCGTCGCCATCTTGCGTCCGTCGCGGCCGCCGCGCGCGCCACAAGCCCCAGATCCCTCCGCAGTCTCGCGCGATCTGGGCACCGGACGCGGAATTCTCGCGATAGACCTTTCCCTAGCTACGTGGACGGAGACCGGAACGCATTTCCGGGGCGGAGCAGGCAGTTAACTCACCGGACTAAAACTGAACGGAGCGGGGCGGGACCGGGGCGGGACCGGGGCGGGCGGGAGTGTGGGAGTGGCGGCCCGGAGAGGCCTGCGGAGTTCGGCCTGTAGCGTTCTTAAATCAGTTCCGTCTGCCTATTTTACCAGCACAGTTATTTTGGTTAAATCCCCTCGCAGAAAGCAGCGGAAAAGTGCGGCTGATCTCTTCTCGACTCCGTCCGTTGACATCTGAGACAAGAAACAAAAGAACTGCTGCATCTTTGTTTTGTCCGTCTCTGAAGTCAGAAGTCTGCATTTATTTGGAAACACAATCTCTTTCCTTGTGAACGAGTAGCCTTTTAAAACGGGTGACATGCCGGTGGACCCAAGAGATGATTCCCCAGCCAGTTGTGTATACAGTCCTGTGGGCACGCTGGTCCCCAAGTCCTAAGTTGTGTATGTTTAAACCTGTATGATCATCTGTGCTGTGTGCGGAGGAGCTGCTCTGACGTTTGTCTTGAGTTTCACCGAGTCCCAAAGCTGCCTGCAAAACATCACCAAATAAGCTCAGGCACCTTTAGCTGCCCCAGATAGCCATTCTGCTTTCCACCCCGGAAAATTTTATAATTTAATATAGAGATCTCTAGCAAAATAAGGCAGAATGTTTTCCTCCCCTTACGGAGTCCCTTTGGTAGCACAGGAGCTATATTGAAAACAAACAAAACCTAAGAGGGCGGAGAAATGAACTGCTGGGGAGTTGGGGAAGGGTGGGCGCTACTTTTGCAGACTGGTTTATGACGGTTGTGTCTGGAATTTCCGGGAAAAGCGCAGATAGGAAAAAACAAAAACGTAGTTGCCTCAAGACTTCTGCCCCTACCACATGGTGCCAGAAGGCCTGGTTCTGCCAACAGTGGCTGCAAATTAGCTTCGCTCTGGAAAAGAAGCACTGAGACCCAGCTTAGCATCTCATTATTTGTTTATTTTTATTTTATTTATTTTTTGGTTTCTTCAAGACAGGGTTTCGCTCTAGTTTTAGAGCCTGTCTTGGAACTAGCTCTTGTAGACCAGGCTGGCCTCGAATTCTCCAAGATCTGCCTGCCTCTGCCTCCCAAGTGCTGGGATTAAAGGCATACACCACCACCGCCCGGTTTAGCATCTCATTCTTAAGCACAACGAGCCAACCAGAATCACCAAGCAAGGAAGGGTGAGGAAATAAGATTCAGAAGGAACCAAGGCAATAAATGAAGCAAAAGAATAAGAACAGTAATTGAAATCAGTTGGTAGTGGCACATGCCTTTAATGATAGCACTTGGGAGGGAGGCAGAGGTAAACCAATCTCTGAGTTGCTGGTCTACAAGAGCTAGTTCCAGGACAGCTAGGAATGTTACAGAGAAACCTTGTCTTAAAAGACAAAACAAAACAAACAAACCCTGAGAAAGCAGTATAATCAAAGATACCCAAAAGATGTTGCATTCCAAAAAAACAAGAATATAAAAACCACCAACTGAGCTGGGCGGTGGTGTCATCTGCCTTTAATCCTACTCTGCAGAGTGAGTTCCAGGACAGGCTCCAAAGCTATACAGAGAACCCCTGTCTCAAAAAAGAGACCACTGACTGAAATTTCTTCCAAAGAAAAAAATGAAAATGGCCCAAAGGTGATGGCGACACACACATTAATCCCAGTACTCAGGAGGCTGAAACAGGTAGGTCTCTAAATTCAAGGCCACTCTGGTCTACAGAGTGAGTTTCAGGGCAGCCAAGAAACCCTGTCTTGAAAAACTAAAAGCAAATATGAAAGCAAGCAAGTTAATAGATTGGAAAATAAAGTTAATCTGAATGTGGTGGTACATACGTTTGATCCCAGCGCTCAGACTCAGGGCAGGGGCAAGGCGGATCTCTATAAACTGGATGCCATCCTAGTCTACCTTTCCAAGTTGTTTAGCTCTGATAGCCAGATATTAAATAGATCCTATCTCAGCCAGGTGAGGGCAGTGGTGGCATACCTCTTTAATCCCAGCATTTAGGAGACAGAGGCAGGTGGAACTCTGTGAGTTTGAGGCCAGCCTGGTCTACAGAGCAAGTTCCAGGACAGCCAAGGTTATTTACACAGAGAAACCCTATCTTGAACAACCAAAATAAAATTAAAAAAGAAAAAGAGAAAGAAAACAAAACAAAGTTGAAAGGTCCCCCCCCAAAAAAAATAGAAACTGTAATCACATTGGTCAGTATTCTCCAAGATTTAAAACAAGATGGGCCTACCAGAACCTCTGAAAATGGTGCAACCCCCAGCCCAGGATGTTGAGTAGGCTGGATCTTACCACCAGGGAACCACCAGGGGTTCCACCAGGTTCCACCAGGGGGAACCTCAGGCACCACCCTCTTGTGGTAGCTTCCATTGATACTAACGTACAACACTTTTCAGAAATGTCTTTCGCAAGCTGCTAAAACCTCTAAATTCACTGAGATGTTGAATTTGTCTTCTTTAGAAGAACTAGCCAGAGGAGACTGCATGGTGACAGCATTTGACGGCTTCAGCTATCTTATGAGTCAGCAAAGAGTTAATGATTTAGCAAAAACAGCTTCTGAATGCCTGCTCCACACATGGCCCAGCATCTGGTTGCCCCCACTCAGATTTTCCTGTCCTTGCTTTACTTTCACTCCAAAGAACCTGTATTCACTTATAATGGCGTGGTCCAGCCTATAAACACCACTGTTTCAGAGGTAGCTGAATTAGGTTTTCTGTTTCTTTTTCCCAGACTGGGTTTCTCTGTGCGTCTCAGGGTTTCTCTGTGTGTCCCAGGCTGTTGTGGAACTAGACCGTAGACCAGGCTGGTCTCCAGCTCAGAGATCTTCCTGCCTCTGCTTCCCAAGTACTGAGATTAAAGGTGTGTACAACCACAGTCCAGCTTGGACCAGGTTCTTAGAGTTACCAATGGGGAATGTCCCTCTCCTGAGTCCTACGCATGTAAAATACCTGAACCTCACAATTTCACAGAATTGCTTTTGAAAATAAGCCTTGTCTCCCTGCTCTACCAGAAGCTACCCTGGCAGGGGGAAGCCCAGATCAGTACCTATTCCAACTGATGGGAGGCGATACAGAAACCCAAAGACAAACACTCAGCAGAGAGAGCACCCAGACTGGAGATCTCCATCAGGCTCCTCCCCTTGGAATCTGGGAAATGCCCGAGGAAGAGGGAGAAGGAACCAGAGGAGGTGGAGGACACCAGGAGAACATGGCCCACAGAATCAACTAAGTAGGACTCCTAAGGGCTCAGAGAGACTGAAGCATCCATCACAGAACCTGCATGGGTCTGCACTAGGTCCTCTGCATATATGTTATTGTTATTAGCTTGGTGTTTTTGTGGGACTCATATAACAATGGGAATAGGGGTGTCTCTGACGCTTTTTGCCTGTTCTTGGGACCTTTTTTCTCTTACTGGGTTGCCTCGCCTAGCCCTTATATGAGGGTTTGTACCTAGTCTTACTGTATCTTGTTATGCAGTGTTCCAGAGATATCCTCAGAGGCCTGCTCTTTTCTGAAGGGAAACGGAGGAGTGGTGGATCTGGAGGGATGGGGAGATTAGAAGGAGGGAAGAGGAAACAGCGATTGGGATATATTGAAAAAAAAAAGAAGTCTTCACTTCTGCCCTTAAGCCCTTTCATGATCAGCTCATGCATCCATGTGTATACACATAAACAGATGATAAATAAATGTAAAACAATAGGGACTACAAATATACACCTCAATAATTTATCTAGGAAATAGAGAAATCAATAAACAATTTGCTAAAATGTCATTTTTCTTTCTTTTTTTTTGTTTACAGTGGTGAATTCTTGATAATTTCCAAAACACTGGGCAAAGAAAGGGCAGGAGAGACAGAAGCGCTCTTACAGAAAAGGTCAGAACTCAGAAGCATCGCAATTCCTGGAACTAGAAGAATGTAACCTGACACCCTTGAATCTTGAGGATTCTCAGCTAAGCAAACTTCTTGTACCCTGGTACATTTTCAGTCATGTATAAGACTAGAATAAGGACAAACAGACAAAGGTTCCATAATTTCCCATATATTTTTCTCGGGCAATTTGAAGGCGTTCCTTTTCAGGTGCCATAAATCAAGGAAGAAGAACGCATGGGCCCAGAGAGAAGAGCATGCCATAGAATCCTGGTGCAGGGCAAGACATGCTGCTACCTGAACTACAATACAGGACAAGAGAACAGCAGAGAGCCTGTAAAAGGAGAAACAGTGGCCGGTCATACTTGGTCCTAAATATTGAGAGGACCCCAGTGATGAATTAATGGCAAACACATAGCTAAGGCTAAGAGCTGGTGAGAGGTTCAGCAGGCGAGGGGCTCGGCACCAAGCCTGATAAAGTGGGTTCAATTGAACCCACATGGTGGAAAGAAAACAAACTCCCACAGATTGCCTTCTGACCTTCTTCTGTGCTATGGTATACACACACACACACACACACACACACACACGCACACGCACACGCACACACACACACACACAGAGAGAGAGAGCCAAATGAATGCTTTAAAAAAACGAAGCAAAAAAAGAAAATTATTAACTTCAGAGAAAACAAAAAGTTGTGCAAGAAAGAAACTATAGCTTGGGACACCTTGTTCCTTGCTGAGACCGGCACTAATTAGACTGATACTCAGACAGCTCTGATGCCCATCAGACTCATAGGATGCTGGCTCAGAGGGTGGGCAGGTGACTAGCCTGACAAGTTGCCATGTGGGAACACCTAACATATAAAAAGCAATAAACAGGACCCAAAGCATGCTAGTGGCATAGCATGGTGGCACACACTTTTAATCCCAGCACTGGGGAGTCTGAGACAGGTAGATCTCTGAGTTTGAGGCAGGCTTGGTCTATGGAGTGAGCTCCAGGCTGAGGCTAAGAGACTGAAATTTGTGGAAAATCAGGGCAGAAGATTGTACTTGCTTTTTACTATTGACCCTGTGTCCCCAACAATTCAACTTCTAAAACAATATGCAGTACGGCAAGGTGGCTCACACCTATAAACACTGCACAGGCCAGGTCTGGATACTGAGTTCCAGGCAAGCCAGGTAATGGCAGCAAAACTGTATCTTATCTCTAGAAATAGAGATAAGCTGAACAGAGACAAGATAAAGTACAGCACAGACGCCTTGGAGTTCAATTTAATCACATGTACAGTCTGTTACGGATTTTCCAAATAAACTATGTCAGACCATGCATAATCAGTGTTCATTCAGTTTATTAGCTGTCCCATGACAAATTTGCTTTATTTTAGGTTTTGGTTTTGGTTAAGATGGTATGGTAGGCAACACAGCAACACCCCCACCCTGCGTGTGCCCACGTCCATTCTCTTAAGCACCAAACCCCAGGATGATTAGTCTCCGTAGCAAAAGGTGCTCTGTAGGTGTGATTCAGCTACAGGCCCTGAGGGGGTATCATCCTAGATTATCTAGGTGGGTCCAACCTACTCACAAAAGGCCCCAACCTTCCAGGCAGTGGAAAACCAGACAGCTAGTCCATGACACACATTCAACCTGACGCTGCTGGTCTTGAAGGTGGAGGGAGAATTAAGAAAAGTTGGTGGCTTCTAGAAGCTGAGAAGGGTTCTTAGTTGGCAGCTGTAAAAAAGTAGGAATTTCTGCCTTACCACGGCAAGGAAGCGAATTCTACCAGTAGCTTGAAGGAGCAGGAGGTGAGCCCCATCCCCACTCTACATCCCTCTTCCAGAAAGGACTTCAGTCACAGATGACTGGGTTTTAACCTAGTGGGAGCCTGTATCAAACTTCTGATGTACAGAACTGTATTAGTGTTGTCTCAAGCCACTGGGTTTGTGACAAACGTGACAGCAGCAATGTGGAACTATTAATAACACAGTAGTGTCTTTCCTGGTTTCATATATGAAGAACTGTTTAAGAAGGAACTTGAGTGCATTGAATTTATACATACATTTAAAAAGCATTTAAGACTTTAAATTTGAAGTTGGAAGACAGGCAGTTCACGAATGAAGAACAGAAAGATCCTGCTGATCCTGCTGGAGAACTCTGGGGAGGACACAGGTCCTGGTCTCAAGTGTGTGGAAGATCAGTGAGAGGGGGCTCAGGACAGGTATGCATGGGATTGGGATTGCTCTGGGTAGGACCAGGGATCCAACTCCAAGCTCTCTAGACTCTGAGTCTCCAGCCAAGTCTGGTCTGCCTGATGCCCAGTATTGCATTTGACACCTGAAGGGGCTCTATTACTTTTGAGTTCAGGCTCCTTCCCTAGGGTTTCTATGTCACCTGAATGTATGGCTGTTGTCCAATAGAGATGGGGAAGTTCCCCTAAATGACCTGTATCCTCCACTCCCATTCAGGCTTGGGACTCCATCACCACCCCAGGACCCACACTGCTGCAGAAAGCTGGGGTGGGGGGAGGTGTCTTCACTAGCAGGGCCTGTGTTCACTGGCTCCAGGAAACACAGGCAGAAGGCAGCTCTGAGCAGTATGGCACTCTTTGCCAAGTGGACAACCCTGAGCCCTGGTATCCCTGCTGGGCTGCCAGGACTGGGAAGGTCAAGCCTGTGTCCCACGGTACTTGAGAAAGGTGGTCTCCAGGAAGGCTGCTAGCTTTGTCCGGTCGTCCTGCAGTGGATGGGTAGGGGACATGGGAGTCGTGGGCAGCTCGTGCCACCCTGCACCTTTCCAAACCTGCAGTGCACCCCGCCTACCTCGTGCAGGAAGCCATAATGCACTAGTTCAGCAGCAAGGTCCTGGGCACTGTCGGCTGAAGAGAGGACAAGTGAGTGGTGGCACCAGCCAGCGCCCGCCCGAGCCCCAGGCCGCCACCTGGTCCCCTTTCAGCCTACTTGGGAGCAGGTCATAGGTCAGCTGCCGATGCAGGCGGTCCTCCAGCACCAGAAGCAGAGTGAGCTGTGGATGCGATGGCATGGTCAGCACACCAGCACTGATTCCTCCCCAGCCCCCGGAGCCCTGCCCAGCACCCTTGCTCACGTGCCACCGAGCCTTGTCCTCGCTTCTCTCCAAGTTGCACTGCATCTGGACCACCTGAGGGCAGGGAAGTTACATTAGCCACTCAGGACCGCTTAGCAAAGGAGCCCAGAAAGATCAGCAGAGATTCAAAAACGCTAAGCATCTCCAAGGGACGCCCAGAAAGCTCATCTCATTGCACCAGCACTGAGGTGTCAGCAAAGGTTTGGGTTTGAGTACTGAGTGGTGAACAGAATGCCTTGAAAAGGGTGGGGAGGGGAATTGCTGTGTCCCAGGATGTGACTGCACAGAAAAGCAAGATGCCAGCAGGCCAGGAGGCTGGAGCTCACACCGCCTTCTAGTCACTCTCTGGGCAGCCAGGATCCAGGACACTTTGACTACTGGCATTTGAACTTAGGGTGCACTGTGGAAGGAAGGAAGGTGATGGCTCTGGGTCCCGCTGAGGAATGGACATGGCCAAAGCCTCCGGAATGGGGTGTGCAACAGGACGGGGAAAGGGCTGCAAAAGCAAGAAGCCTTGGGGAAATGGGTGTCTCAGCTTGATTACAGTGTCCATAAAGCGGTCAGCTTGGGTTTGGTCTCTGGCAGTCTGGAGGAGAACTGGGATGGGGAGACAGAGCCCCCCACCCCACCCAGAGAAAGGCACCCATTATCTGGCTGTGGACAGTTCTGAAAGACAGCACAGTTTAACAGAAGTCAGGACTCACCTTCCTGGTCTCTGAGTCAAAGGGTTCTGGGGTTGGGGTTTTGACCTTCTGGGCCTCCTCCGGGGGTGGAGCTAACACACGGGGAAGTCCCAGGGGCCGGGCAGCCGCAAAATTCATCAGTGGGTAGATCCCATTCCTGGAGATATACCAGGGGGTATATAGCTGGGGGCTCAGGCCTGACAGTGATTTTCCTCAGTCTCATGCCAGCTCTCACCTGACATCCTCTAGGAATTTGTCCAGCTCCAAGAAGGAGACCTCTGAGTACCTAGAATGGAGTAGGTAGTACATGAGCGGTGTCAGGCTAAAGGCTAGCCAGGCATCTAGTAGGGAAAGTCTTATGTGGTCACTGCTCACCGCCACTGCATTGGGGGTCCATGGGGCTGGGGCATCTCAGCCAGGACGGCGTGCAGGTCCATTGCCTTGGTCTTTTCCTCTACCACATTTTCCGGCATGAGGTCTGTGAATCACAAAAAATGCTCAGGGAGATGGACCCAAGCCAAGGGTCCTGCAAAGACCCTGCCACGTTCTGACCCCAGGCTCCTGGTCCACCCTAGCCCTTCTGCCCCTCACACTGATGCTGGATGAAGCAGTGGGCTGCCAGCAGCTTCAGCGAATGCACCTCGAAGAGCACTCGGTGGAAAAGGAGGTTGTGGGCAGAGGGCCGGCGGGCAGGGTCCCGGGCCAGGCAGGAGAGGATGAATTCCTAGGTGGTGGAGAGGAGAGGCGGGAGGTAGGTAGAAGATCCTTGCTCTAGAGGAGGTCCCTGAAGACCCTAGACCCCAAGGGTCCAATCACCACATCCTCCCTCCTCAGTGGTGCCGCAAAGCCTTCCTGTATGGATGCAGAGAAGAGGAAGGCTTCCCATTAGCAGCTCAGGATCTGATGCTGTAAACTTGGGCCCCGAATACCCAAGCTCTACTTCCAGTCACCCTTGTGAAATCTGAGTCCCACGAGCCTTTCTTCCGTGTAGGCCTTAGTGCAGCAGCTGGTATACTCCCAAATGCACTGATTAGGCTAGACTTCTAGCTGTCCAGAGCACTTCAAGGGCAAGCTGAGGCACCTGCAGCCCATCCCAGAAGAGCAAGGTAAGCTCCTCACCCGCATGTTGGGGTCACTCAGTGAGTGCCTGGCTCGAGCAATAGCCTCCTCGGTGACCCTGGTATCCCCATTGGCTTGGATCTCCAGTACAGCCATCTGGGTAGAGGGACAGATTAAACATGGTGAGATGGGTTGGAGCCCAGGGGAGAAGAGGCTATGTCGAGAGTGGCCAGTACCTCCAGTGCACACATCCCAAAGGAGAAGATGTCCACTGCAGTCCCATCATTGACCTCTGAAATGGGAAGAACAAGGCAGGGATGGTCAGTCTGATGAGCCTGCAGGTCAGGTGCCCTAGAGAACCATAAGGAACTCACCGCCATACTCTGGTGGGAAAAAGTGCAGGTTTCGAAGTTCCTCCCGCTCAGCGCGGATGGGGCTCCGGAGATCATCAGGAAGTGCTAAGGAAGAGCGCGGGGCTGAGCAGATCAGTTTCTCCAAGGTCCCCACACCCCAGAGGCCCCACGCACCATTGGAGAAGATGCGGTACCACACTGCAATGGCCAACACGGAGAGAAAGAGCAGGCGTCAGAAGGCTGGCACACTGGGCAATCTCTGCCCTGGGTTCCCGCAGGTTCCCCAACCCTGCCCGCTGTCCCGCCCAGCCTCGCCAGCACCAGAGCCGATCTTGATGAGGCCATTGTGCTGAATGAAGATGGTGTCGCTGGTCAGATTCCCGTGGATGATGGGGGGACTGCAGGCGTGCAAAAAACTGCAAGCATAGAGGAAGGGAGGCAGGAAGAACGGGGTCAGAGGGCACCGGAAAGGTGCAGAGCAGGGGGCAAGCGCGTGGGCAAGTCCGGGTTCTCACCTGAGTGCCGACAGGATCTGCGTACACCAACGCTTCCAGGCCTGGCAGCGGACGCACGACTCCGTCGGGTGGGCACCGAAAGGCTGCTGAGCCTGCGGAGCCCGCCCGCTACCCCACTCCTGTCCCGAGGTCACTCTGAACCCCCCACCCCACGACTGTTCCTAAGTTTTTCTGGACTCCCTTCAATCCCTAGCCCACTCCCCATACCCGGGCGTTCATGGCCTTGTGATTCTTCTTGGTCTTTTTGAGGAACTGCTTGAGGCTGCCAGACGACACGTATTCTGTGATGAAGATGACCTGCGGGCAGGCGGGCTCCGCCGTTGCGGGTGGGTCCCCATGCTGCCCCACCCAGCCTGTGGCTTCACTCCGCCCTACACCCGCCCCTAGCTCACCCTCGCGCGGGCCTCAGAGGCGTCCAGCCAATACTTGTGCAGCTTGACGATGTTGGGGTGGTCCACCAGCGCCAGCTGCTCAAACATGGTCTGGATCTTCTCCTAGGGAAGGAGGATGGTTGTGGGGGCAATCACGATATGGAGCAAAGGGGGTATGAACAGGCCTCACCTCATGGGCCGAAAAGGCCTTCCTATCCCCGAAGTGGAGTTCGTTCCACACCACTTCTACCCCCTCTTCGGTGTCCATGGCCAGAAAGGTGCTCTGAATCCCCGGCATGTTTCCTTGGTTCACCTAGGTGGGAAGGATGTGTGTCCCAATACGAATAGAGTCAGGGTGTGGACGTGGTCCCTGCCACCTTCCCCCAACCATGAATGTGCTGCCAGCCCTGCCCAGCTCAGAGGGAGAGCTGGGGGTGGGTGAGGCTGGGGATCTACCCTCTAGGAGGATAGGGGTGGTGTCCAGGGGTGGACCAGGATGTGAAGGTTGAGGACGATCCCCGGAGGGGTAGCAGGGGATCCAAGAGGCACGTGGAGGTGGTCCCAGGATGACAGTGGTGTTCAAGGAATGGGGGTTTCTCACCAGGGCGTGGGGCCAAAGGGCTCCGAGGGCCTCCAGAGGCCAGGGTGTCAGGGGAGACCTTCAGGCTGCCCGGACCCCAAGGGCCCCGTGGCCTCCAGCCTTAGGCTTCGGGACGGCGGCGTCACCCGCACCCGTGCCCACCTGCTCCCGCCGCTTCTGCCAGCGGCCACACGGGCTCTCCTCCAGGATGTCGCTCTCGTCCTCGCTCTCGTCCTCCCGCTCCCGCTCGCGCTCCCGGCCTCGCCTTGGCGCCGGCTCCGGGGCCGCCATGGCTCGGCGGGCCCAGGCCGCCGCCCTCCGCGTAAGCCGTCGCCCCGCTCCCTCCCGCCCTGGCCCAGCGCCCGGCAGCCCAACCTGGAGCCCAGCGGAGCAGCCGCCGCTAGCCCTCGTAGGCTCCGGGAATTGGGAGGTGCGGGCTCGCAGCGGACCCAAGGGAGGAGCGGCCCCGCCCCTCCGGAGCCGCCTCTGCGGGCCGGAGCTGGATTGTAGCTCTACCAAGGGTGGCAGAGCACCGCCCCGGTCACGCCCCATCCACCCAGACCACTCCTGCTCCTCCAAAAGCTCCGCCCCGAAGAGACGCGCCCCTCAAAGGCACCGCCTATTCCTGCGGAGGCCTCTCCTAGGCTACCCCAGGCAGCTGTGCTCTCCCTGCGCAGCGCGCCTTGGCTGGCCTCCTCTGGAACCACTCTGGCCAACTGTTGGAGCCAATTCTTGCACTGCATCCCGATCCTGCTCCTATTACACATGTCCGAACTCGGCCCGACATAGAGAACCTGAATAGGGCAGCAGGGGTCAAGGGCATCTGGGGGCAGGCACTTAAGTGGCAGGAGGCCATATGGTTTCAGAAACGGGGCCAGCTCTCCCCTCCGGTAGCCAGGGAAACACAAGGAGAGCACCACTAAAGGTGGCGGATGAGCACACCAGCACACTGGAAAACTGACAGGATGCACTTCAAATCCTGACCACCTGTCTGCCCGCCCTGGCCCAGAATTCCAGCCTTCTCTGTCAGTGAATAAACCCACTTTGCATAATGGCGAGTTCCTCTTCTCTCCCCAGATGTGACCCTCTCCTTTCCACTATGGGCTCCCTTGAAGCAGTGGAACCACGAAGAGGGAGCATTTCTCACTTGCCACATCTAGCAGAATTCCCTAGAAACCTTTATTCACCCTCTCTGCCCTCACCCTCACAAGCCCCTCCCACCTACCTTCACCGCCCCTTGCCATAGGGAGACCATAGCCTGCCTGCCCTCCAATTTGAACTCCAGCTGGAGCCTGACCAGCTCTGCTCCCTCTGCTCCTGACTTCTATCATCGCCTGCTCAGAATGCTGCAGCTTGCCCTGGTGGCCTACCCAGCCTAACCTGAGCAGGGCTGGCCACAGAAACCAGAGTAGGGCCAGTGCTTGGAAGACAATTCCCAAGTCCCCAGATCCCCCTACTTATATCTTATTAACCAGTGCCATAGCTACCCCGGAGGTCTGAGCTAAGAAAGAAAATGATGAGGAGCCCTGGACCACAGTGTTAGCAGAGTCTCTTGAGGGTTCGGAGACTGCAGACAGGATCCAATGAAAAACCCACGACATTGAAGGTTCGTCAGTTAAGAGTACTTCTGCTCCTACAGAGGACCCAAGTTCAATTCCTACCACCTACAAGACCGTTCACAGCTACTTGTTACTCCATGGGATCTGATGCCCTCTTCTGGTTTCCATGGTACCAAGCACACACAGTGATACACGTACATGTATGCAGTCACTCACTATTACATACATATAAAATAAATCTTAACATGCCACAGCACCAAGGCTAGTGGCGTTCATACATTATTGCTAGCAGAAATGCATGTTGTCTAAGAACCGATGGGGAGAGGGCATCTGAATTCCCTCACAGGCTTCCCCTAGGCTCCTTCCCACATGACTTCTACCAATGTGTTTTTGGTTTTTTGTTTGTTTGTTTGGTTGGTTGGTTGGGTTTGTTTTGTTTTTTGGTTGGTTTGGTTTTTCGAGACAGGATATCTCTGTGTGACAGCTCTGATTGTTGTGAAACTCACTCTGTAGACCAGTCTTGCCTTGAACTCACAGAGATCTGCCTACCTCTGCCTTAGGGATTAAAAGTGCTCCCCACCACACTCAGTTTCACCACTGGTTTTCATATGCAGCCTGTGTGGTGACCAAACCTGCCCTGGGCTCGGACTGTTTGCAGGACTTGGCAGGCTCATCTCTGAGGGCTCTTCGCTCTGACTGTGTCTTATGCATTCTCTGAGTCCGCCTCCTTCCAGTCTTGACTCTGGGGTCACATCTCAGACAAGACTTTCCTGGGTTCCATTCTTGCACACCCGCTTTCCTCCCTAGCCTCACAACTTTTTCCATGACCTTTGACACTTGACCTGCATGTGTTTGCCTGCTTCATCTGTCCATGCTGGAACGTGGTAGAGTCTCTGCTCTTGGCGCCAAGGAAAGTGTTCAGCACACACTAGCCCCTCATGGATGCTACAATGTGAGGATGAATGAAGGGTTAGGTGGATGGTTCCAAGAGACCCTCGAAGTGGCAGCATTTGAGCTGCACCTCAGTGCACATTCTTTCCCCTTTATGCCCTCTAACCGGTCCCAGATCAAACAGATGTGTGCAACCCAACCTAGTGCCTGGGAAGTGACATTATTTGAGACAACTCTCATTGGATTTAGGGAGGGCTCTGGAATCCAACATTGGGCAAGGAGCCAAAACCGGAGGTATGTCCTTGGTCACCTTCCTCAACCACTGTCCCAGATCCAGTTGCCTTCCAGTCCCTGCCTCCACTCCTGTCCTTCTTCACATTCTGCCAAGTCCTTGCTATTTATCAGATGTCCTCTGGGTTTATCCCTTTGCTGTGGAACAATCTTTGTACATTATGAATATGTATTACTCTCATTGGCTAAGAAAGAGTTCACTGGCCTATAGGTGAACAGGAGAAGGTTAGGCAGGAAAACCAGACAGAGGATGCTGGGATGAAGACCGGCGCAGTCACAGGAGCCATCAGCCAGATGGAGAACAAGCCGGGCACACAAAATGGGATAGAGGTAAAAGCCACGAGCTTTGGGGCGGCACATAGATTAATAGAAATGGGTTGAGTTCTAAGAACCAATTAGTAACAAGCCTGAGCTATTGGCTGAACATTTGTGTTTTATATTAAGTCTCCGAGTCACTTATTGGGAAACAGCTGCCGGTTATTTGGGAGTAGGCAGTCAGGACAGAGAAACTCTGCTTACACCCCTTCTCAGAAATCCTCTACCCCTTGACATCTTGCCCAGTGCTTTAGCGCCTAGTGCTTTTTTTCCTGCCTCTTGTGTATTTACTATGACTCCTTGGGTCCCTTCAGGGTCTCTCTGAACCTCTCCCGACTGTAGGGTAGGCAGGTTATCTAGTTTCAGAATTCCTGGCTGCTCCTTTCCCCCTGCCAGGTGGCTCTCAGGGCTTGTACAGGTCTTCCCAGAGGTCAAGCAATCCAGGTAGACAGAGAGGAGGCCTGGAGGCCCCTTGCCTTACCCTGCCTCCTGGCTTTGTTCTCTTAGGCAATATCCTCCAGAAGAGCAAACTGGATTTGGAAACTTGCCTCTAAGACCAGGGGAAAGCGGTGGCAAGAGACTGTCCCCTTTGGGATGGGTGGTGAGACTGTGGCTTCCGTTCTTGCCCCAAGGAAGCCGACATTGATCTGCTGAGCGCCTCTGGGGAGCTCCATGTGGCAGGAAACTTCCTGATAAAGGTCAGTGAGGACAAACCACTTTCCCTGCGACTTCTCAAGTTTGGAAAAGGTTCCTAGTGAGTGTTTGAAAGCAACCGGCTAAACAAAAAGATCAGCTGTCTTAAGGGATTTCAGGAGACTAAGCATCTATTGAATCATTATTTACTACTAAGAAATAGAGGCAGCAGTGTTAAACTGAAGCCGTGGATGCTACGGCCAAGTGCGTCTCAAGGCCCTCAGTGATGGAACCTCACCATACCCGTCAACTTGCCTTCAAGAATGACTTGGACGCTTGCATATTTATTAAACAAAATTTACCGAAAAGATCAAATTGCACTTGATTGATAGAACAGTAGAAGCAAATAAATATGAAGGCGCGTGGTGGGCACACCTCTCAGTGGATGAGCTCCGAACTCTTTGTGGAATGTTGACAGTCCCAGCACTCCGAGCGGGAGACGCTCAGTGCGATTCAGCTGCATTTAGAGGAGGCGGAGGGAGACTGACGGGAAGATACAAGTTATTTCTCTTTTTGAGATGACTTACAAGATGCCACAGGAAAGTTGTATTTATTTTAACTTGTATAACAAGTGACACAATGTAGCATTTCCCTTCTCTTTGAGCGAGAGAGAAGTTATATTGTTTATTTGAGCTGTCCTAACAGATTCCACAGACCTGGTGACTTGAACAGCAGAAATTAATTTTCTCATACCCCAGGGCTAGAAATCCAAGATCACAGTGGGGCAGGGCTTGTCCCTCCCAAAGCTCTTCCCTTGGTAATGTGGACAAAATCTCCTCCCCGTGTCCTTGAACAGTTATCTGTCTGTACACAACTTTTTTCCTTTTTTAAGAAAGATATATTTATTTCACTGTGTTGTGAGAGGGTTTTGAATGCATGTCTGCATGTGCTGTGTGCAGGGGGTGTTCAGGGAGGTCAGAAGAGGGTGTGGGGTTATGGAGTTGTCTCTATATGGGTTCCAGAGAAAGTTGTTTGTAACTTTTTTGTTTTGTTTTGCTTTTTTGAGACATGTTTCTCTGTAGCTTTGGAACCTGTCCTGGAACTTGCTCTTGTAGACAAGGCTGGCCTGAACTCACAGAGATCCGCCTGCCTCTGCCTCCTGTGTGCTGGGATTAAAGGTGTGTGCCACCACCACTCGACATGTTTGTAATTTTGAATGTCTGGAGCCACATGAGCTAAACTCATTTTCTTATTTTCTAAAGACCACCAGTGGTGGGAGTATTTTTAAGTGGGGGAGTTGGTATACCTATTTCTACTTCCTGGGTCCTGAGATTATTAGTGTGAGCCACCACTTACAGCCCTCGGGTTTAAAGGGATGATGGGGGAGGGTCTCTTATTCCAAGATAATCGGATGCCTAAGAAGCCCAGCTTCTTCTGGGTCCATTACAGTTAAAATTGTTGTAAATGTGACTTGTGGGAGGTCCCTGGGTCATAGGAATTAGGTGTCTCCTGAGCCCCAGTGTTCATCCGTGTGTTTTGCTGTGAAGCCATCGGTCCCCATCTAGGCCCTGCATCAGATGAATCAGCTCCTACCCCAGCCTCCGCCACACAAGGGAACCTGGAGGGGTTTACCCAGCAGAGAGCATACTCCTCTTTCTCACATCCTCCGTGCCCCAGGTATGCTCCGCTCGGTCTGGGTGGAGCGAGGGAAAGAGGCCAGGTATTGGACTGCCCCAATCTGTCCTTCATGTCACCAGGAAAAAGGAATAAATGGATAAATAGTGTGAGGGTATGTTGGCAGCTGGACAAAAAGTCACGTCTGACCTACAGGGAATAAAGCAAGCAGAACCCGCTTAATACCTGGCATTCAGCCTTCAGCCTTCTGTGAAAATCTCTCTCTCTCCCCTTCCCCCTCTCTCCTTTCTTCTCCTTCCCTCTCTCTCTCCCTCTTCCTCCCTCCCTCCCTCTCTTTGTGTGACTGTGTGTGTGTGTGTGTGTGTGTGGTGTTTTGTTGTTGTTTTGTACTCAAACTCATGGTCTTCCTGCCTCAATTTCTGGTGCTGAGATGACAGGTATGCCCACTATAAAGTCAGTTTTGAACACAAGCTATTAACTAATTCGTGCCTTTGGATAGTTTCCATAACAACTTAAATTTTTTTTTTGCTAGAAGGATTCTTTGGGATGACTTTGGGGGGGGGCTTCTATTAAATTAAGACGGGAAGAGCTACAAGCATGTTTAAAAGCTGTTCTTTGGCGCTATCATTGCAGATGTTTTGGGATCCCTTCCAGGATACCCTGGACTTGTACACATGGCCACATTGGAGCCAAGTGCTGTTATTATCCTCCTTCAACTAAAAAGGGGGAAAAAGGAAAGTGGAGATCAGGAACTGGCCGAAGAGCAGGTGGATGGTGGTCGGAGGTGGTCCTGGGAGTTGAAGGCAGCAGCGGAAGCATGAAGCCTGGCTTCACTTTTTCTGGAAGCCACAGTCAGTCTGTGACACAGGTGTCTACAGCTGGGAGACATTTTAAGGGATCTCAGAATTAAATTTGCTTTGAAGAGTGGCAAGTGCAGAGACTAGCAGGTGCACAGGGGGGCTGCTGCGCCTCTTGAATTCTGACCCCAGTCACCCCTCCTCCCTTTCAGACACACAGCATGCTGCCCGCTGGCTGTTCCAGAACACCTCGTGCCTACTTGTTAGCACAGTCAGAAGCTACTGGGCACAGACAGCAGAGGTGGGCTACTAGCATGCACTGTCCAAAGCTCGATTGCCTCTCAAGACCACGAATTTGCTAGAACAGGATATAACCAGAGACAGCCTTGCAGTGGCGGACAAGAGCTTGCTGGGTGAGGATGCAGCCTGTACTGGATGCTTGCAAGTTTGCAACCAGTCACTGGACCCTGGCAGGTCATCACTTTCCAAGTCAGAATAGTAATCACTGGGTTCCCCCATGCCTGACCAAGACAGAGGAATGGGCCTCAGCTAATATCTCTGGGTAGAACATGAACAGCTACCTCTTTGGGGGAACTGGGGGACTGGAATGTTCACAGTGGTGCCTGGATGGGAACATCAGATCAAAGAACAGTTGGTATGGTGGCGAGTCTGCTCAGTTACTCTTCTGTTGTTTCTATGGCCTTGATCGGAGGATGGTAGAGTCTCAAGCATGGCAGTGGGAATGGCAAGTTAAAGTCCCGTGAGAAACGTACTCATTCTTCTGTAAGCTCTTACCCAGAGGTTCTCAACCTGGGGTCACAACCCCTTTGGGGTCACATATCACATTTTTACATTACGGTTAATAACAGTAGCAAAATGGCAGTTGAAACACGGCGATGAAACTATTTTATGGTGGGGGCAGCATTAGGAACCTTGAGAACCACTATATCTAGAGTATAACAGGAATCCCCATTTCCTTCATTTTTCTCCTCCTTGAGGTGTTGGCATGGGTGTCATTATAAGGACCTAAGAGCCTCCAAAACCTTCACCTTTGTGGACAGGGGATTCAGGCACCAAGTCCTGGTAGGCATAGCAGTGCGGCAAGGCCCCTCTTTCCTCTGGCTGTTTTGCTCTGAGCATGGTTATATGGACTTGCTGGGCAGCACAGGGAATTAAAAGGTGGGCTTCTAAATGGAGGGTCACAAGAGTACCTCTGGTGACCGGAGTATGTGGGGGTCCAAGAAACCTAGCTGGAGCTAGAGGAGGGGCCCTTTGCTTTTCACACAGTTCACCCAAGCCTCAGAATCACTTCCAAACTGAGGGGCACCCATGAAGAAAGTGTCCCCACAGTACAGCAAAAGCTTCAAAAGGGAATGGGTACTGAGACCACCAGCTCAGTAGGTGGACATCACCCCTGGACCAAACCTAACCAGAAGGAGGGCCAGCTGCACAAAAGGCCAACATGGACACAGTACACAGGACCCAGGTGGTCATGAAAATATACAAGATAAACAACAACAAAATGGCTCTGCATTCTAAGTGCTGGAATGAGTGGGCGGGTCCGCAGAGAGAAGCTGACTGACAAATGGCAGCAGTGATAGTTCAGGAATTAGAATTATCAGGAGAAAGTCCAAAATAGCAGGTCAGGTTTATTGCTCACTGTCACCAAGAAAAAAAAAAGCCAGTCAACTGCCAAACAAGCTACTATATTTATAGGATGACATAAATTTATATTATTTATAGCTCACACTCATGCGGACATATGCACAAATCTCAAATCTCAGATGTGGAAAAGAACTTCAGAGAGACAAACAAAGCTTCAAAGCCCAGTGAAACAGAGTCAAGAGGGCTAAGATCACGGCATTGGAGATCTGAAAGGAGGAAGAAAGGCCTACGAGAAAAGCACTTTGAAACAATAATGCCTGAAAATGTCCTAGATTTGATGAAATCTATAAATTTCTGGTACGAGGGACTTCATCACACTTTGGATAGGATCAGCTCAGAGGACACCATTGCAGGTAGCCTGTAGAGGTTCTGCAGAACAGGAGGCACCCAAGGTCACTGCAGCACCCACACTACCGAATGAGTGACCATACCAGAGTACAGCCCCTGCCCTCACCACCTGACTCACGGTGCATTCTGAAGCAGTCCTAGCAAACTCAGCCTACAGAGCTCAGTCAAATTTCAGGTTGTTTGGCTCCTTAGTTTAATTTCTGCATTAAGGATTAAAGTTTTATGAACGAAGCCTTAAACATCTAAGATAAAAATAAGAGCTTGTGGAGGAGGGGGCATGGAGAGATGGCTCTATAGAAAAGAGTACTGGAGGACCCGGGTTCGATTCCCAGCACCCATACAGTGGTTCACAGCCATCAGCTCCTGTTCTGGGTGATCTGATATCCTCTTCTGATCATCACATGGACACATGTGGCAAACAGACATAAATGCAAGGCAAAACAGCCGTATAATAAAAGCAAGTAATGATATACAATTTAAAGATGATAATAAATAAAATTAAAAGAAAAGAAAAGCTTTTTTTTCTGATTTACCTCACTTTATGTCTATGAATGTTTTGCCTACATGATTGTATGTGTGCTACCTGTAAGCCTGGCATCATTGGAAGTCAGGAGAGGGCATTGAACCCGTTTGAACTGGAGCTATGGATGGTTATGAGTCTCCATGTGGTGAACCAAACCCATGTCCTCTGAAAGAACAGCCAAGTTCTCTTAATCTCAGAGCCATCTCTGCAGCCCCTGCTACTCAGCCCCTGTCGATTTGTTGGGCTATCCTGCACCACGCTGAGACTCTGCCAGCAGAAAAGTCATGACCAGAGGAAAACCTTGCCTTAGACTCTTCCAAATTTGGGGTCAAAATAAACCATTTTCTCCATAAAGCAAAATCAAAGCCTCAAATCATTCCAGATAATGGGAATTCCGGTCATATATAAACATATCTAGCAAATTATCTGTCAGGGCAGTTGCTTAGCTAGTCACTACTGGGGTGGGGGTGACCCACAGACTGAGCTGTGCGCAGAAGATCATAACAAACTTAGCACCCAATGAGGGGAGAGAAATACAGGTGACAGTAATGCAGCCAATGCTACTGAGAGAGAGACTTTAGCGCAGGGGAAATAAGTCCCTGCAAAATTCATTTTATTGTCAGAAATTCATTTATTATCAAAAGACATGTATGCACTAAAAACAGAAATACAGTGAACGACTGAGATGATTCAGAGGCGCATGGAGAGGAAGTGAGCAACGTTGGGCTAAATACAGGGCCAAACCAGGGGACATCACGTGCCAAGTGCCCGTATTAAAAATATGAAAGAGTGTTGACAAACAAGGTGGCTAACACCTACAATTCCACCTCCATTCCCACAGTTTAGGAGATCAAGAAAGAAGATCACAGGTGGGTTGAGAGCAGTGTGGATGACATGGTGGGTGATCATGGGGCTGCCTAGAATACAAGGAGAGGCTGTATCAGACCACTCCTCCCAAGTCCATGATCCCACCAAAACCAACAGAGAAAGAGTAAAAGAAAGAGCGAAAAAATTGTGGAGGAAAAACAACAGAAACAAGAAGGACATACGTGAGGGAAAAAAAAAAAACAACCAAAAGAGGGGCAGGGAGGCTAGAAAGATGAGAATAACCTTAAATTAAACCATGATTCAGAAGAGTAAAAAAGTATACAAAAACAGCAACGTCCAAACCAAGGACTATGCAAACACTGCAGTATTTAAGAGAAAAAAACCAGAAACATTTAGCGCTTAGAAAGAGAGAGAAACAATAATCCAGTTTCAGGGTCAGGAATGGCTCTCTGCAAAAGCTGGAGATATGTGAGGTTCTCATGTGTGTTGGGGTCAAAGAAGCCCTTGGTGTCATCCCCGGGATCTGCCAGGATGCTGTTCATCTCCTCGTCAAAATAGCCACGTTGGTAAGCCACGTCCACGGGCACACGGTGGCTGTGAACAGGGTCAATTACACCACCAGTAGCAATCTGGGCCTCCAGCAGGCGGATGCCATGATTCTTGACAATGAGTTCCTTCTGCATGGCTTGGAAGAGGGAGATCTGCTCCCCAGTGTAGGGGTCCGTGTAGCCGGTGACAGCACGCTCAGCAGACAGCAGCTTCTCTTGGACCTCGCCACCCACCACGCCTGCTGCCACGGCCTCCTCCACAGACAGTCTGCGGTTGTGCACTGGGTCGATGATGAAGCCCGTGGCCGCCTGGGCCTCCAGCAGTACCAGGGCAGTGCCGGGCCTCAGCACGCCCTTCCACATGGCCTGATAGATGCTCATCTTCTCCTGACGGCCAGGCTCTCCCTGGACTGGCACCAGGACTCCTGCAATGCAGCTGGTGCCCTCCAGGTAGCGCTTGACAGAGTCCATCTCTGTCACCTCCTGCAGGGTCTTGGTCCCTTGTGCCAGTTCCCGCAGGGTCTCTTGGTCTATGATGCCAGACGTGTGCAGCTCAGACGCAGATACCTGGTGCCTCAGGCCACGGAAAGACACCTTGCTGAGCCGTTCTTCTGTCTCCTCGATGATCTGGGTGAGGATGGCGATGAGGTCCTGCAGACCCAGGGTGCCAGCCAGGTGCTGGGCGAGGAGCTCCTCCCGGCGGGTCTCACTTAGGTACGAGGAGAACAGGACTCGCCACACGGAAACGGGTCCACCCCGGAACTGCCCACGGTGGACGCTCATGGTGGCAGCACGCAGAGCCTGCTCCTGGTTCTGCCTGGCAGTGTCGGCCTTGTCCTCAACCGTCTCCTCGTCTGGGAAGGTCCCTGAGCTTCTGGCCCTGGTGTCTTGTCGGTCAAGAGAGGCCTCAGTCAGCTTTGGATTGGACTCCTGAGTCTCCTCGGCTTCCTCGATGATGGTGGTCAGCCTTCGGGTCAGCATGGGCAGAGTCAGCTTCCCAGAGCTGAACTGGGCCAGCAGCTCCTTCCGGGTGTCCCTGCTCACATAGCTGGAGGACAAAACGTCCCAAACCGGCACTTCTGGGCCCCGGAGACGACCCACTTTGACTTCCATGGTGGCCTTACCCAGGGTTCCTTGGGGATCTCCACGCGGGCTCCCATCCTTGGCTCGGGCCAGCAGTGAGAGGAGGGTGGTGCTCACGTCCTGAACGGTCAGCCCACCAGCTTGGTACCTGCGCAGCAGATCCTGGCGCAGGCTCTCGGGCACCTCGCGGTAGAAGAGAAGCTCCCAGACAGAGATGCTCTGGCTCTGGTAGTCGCCCGTGCCTGGCGTCACTCTGGCCTCACGGAGGGCACGTCTCAGTTCCTCGCTCAGGTGGTGCACACTGGAGCCCTTTCCCGCCAGTTGCAGCATGTAGAACCCAGTCTCTGGGTCCCGCACACAGCGACGAAGCAGCTGGAGGTAAGTGAGGTTCTCGTGTGTGTTGGGGTCAAAGAAGCCCTTGGTGTCATCCCCAGGGTCTGCCAAGATGCTGTTCATCTCTTCATCAAAGTAGCCACGTTGGTAGGCCACGTTCACGGGCACACGGTGGCTGTGAGCAGGATCGATGACTCCGCCCGTGGCAATCTGGGCCTCCAGCAGGCGGATGCCATGGTCCTTGACAATGAGGTCCCTCTGCATGGCCTGGAAGAGGGAGATCTGCTCCCCAGTGTAGGGGTCCGTGTAGCCGGTGACAGCACGCTCAGCAGACAGCAGCTTCTCTTGGACCTCGCCACCCACCACGCCTGCTGCCACGGCCTCCTCCACAGACAGTCTGCGGTTGTGCACTGGGTCGATGATGAAGCCCGTGGCCGCCTGGGCCTCCAGCAGTACCAGGGCAGTGCCGGGCCTCAGCACGCCCTTCCACATGGCCTGATAGATGCTCATCTTCTCCTGACGGCCAGGCTCTCCCTGGATGGGCACAAGGACACCTGCAATGCAGCTGGTGCCCTCCAGGTAGCGCTTGACAGAGTCCATCTCTGTCACCTCCTGCAGGGTCTTGGTCCCTTGTGCCAGTTCCCGCAGGGTCTCTTGGTCTATGATGCCAGACGTGTGCAGCTCAGATGCAGATACCTGGTGCCTCAGGCCACGGAAAGACACCTTGCTGAGCCGTTCTTCTGTCTCCTCGATGATCTGGGTGAGGATGGCGATGAGGTCCTGCAGACCCAGGGTGCCAGCCAGGTGCTGGGCGAGGAGCTCCTCCCGGCGGGTCTCACTTAGGTACGAGGAGAACAGGACTCGCCACACGGAAACGGGTCCACCCCGGAACTGCCCACGGTGGACGCTCATGGTGGCAGCACGCAGAGCCTGCTCCTGGTTCTGCCTGGCAGTGTCGGCCTTGTCCTCAACCGTCTCCTCGTCTGGGAAGGTCCCTGAGCTTCTGGCCCTGGTGTCTTGTCGGTCAAGAGAGGCCTCAGTCAGCTTTGGATTGGACTCCTGAGTCTCCTCGGCTTCCTCGATGATGGTGGTCAGCCTTCGGGTCAGCATGGGCAGAGTCAGCTTCCCAGAGCTGAACTGGGCCAGCAGCTCCTTCCGGGTGTCCCTGCTCACATAGCTGGAGGACAAAACGTCCCAAACCGGCACTTCTGGGCCCCGGAGACGACCCACTTTGACTTCCATGGTGGCCTTACCCAGGGTTCCTTGGGGATCTCCACGCGGGCTCCCATCCTTGGCTCGGGCCAGCAGTGAGAGGAGGGTGGTGCTCACGTCCTGAACGGTCAGCCCACCGGCTTGGTACCTGCGCAGCAGATCCTGGCGCAGGCTCTCGGGCACCTCGCGGTAGAAGAGAAGCTCCCAGACAGAGATGCTCTGGCCCTGGTAGTCGCCCGTGCCTGGCGTCACTCTGGCCTCACGGAGGGCACGTCTCAGTTCCTCGCTCAGGTGGTGCACACTGGAGCCCTTTCCCGCCAGTTGCAGCATGTAGAACCCAGTCTCTGGGTCCCGCACACAGCGACGAAGCAGCTGGAGGTAAGTGAGGTTCTCGTGTGTGTTGGGGTCAAAGAAGCCCTTGGTGTCATCCCCAGGGTCTGCCAAGATGCTGTTCATCTCTTCGTCAAAGTAGCCACGTTGGTAGGCCACGTTCACGGGCACACGGTGGCTGTGAGTAGGATCGATGACTCCGCCCGTGGCAATCTGGGCCTCCAGCAGGCGGATGCCATGGTCCTTGACAATGAGGTCCCTCTGCATGGCCTGGAAGAGGGAGATCTGCTCCCCAGTGTAGGGGTCCGTGTAGCCGGTGACAGCACGCTCAGCAGACAGCAGCTTCTCTTGGACCTCGCCACCCACCACGCCTGCTGCCACGGCCTCCTCCACAGACAGTCTGCGGTTGTGCACTGGGTCGATGATGAAGCCCGTGGCCGCCTGGGCCTCCAGCAGTACCAGGGCAGTGCCGGGCCTCAGCACGCCCTTCCACATGGCCTGATAGATGCTCATCTTCTCCTGACGGCCAGGCTCTCCCTGGATGGGCACAAGGACACCTGCAATGCAGCTGGTGCCCTCCAGGTAGCGCTTGACAGAGTCCATCTCTGTCACCTCCTGCAGGGTCTTGGTCCCTTGTGCCAGTTCCCGCAGGGTCTCTTGGTCTATGATGCCAGACGTGTGCAGCTCAGATGCAGACACCTGGTGCCTCAGGCCACGGAAAGACACCTTGCTGAGCCGTTCTTCTGTCTCCTCGATGATCTGGGTGAGGATGGCGATGAGGTCCTGCAGACCCAGGGTGCCAGCCAGGTGCTGGGCGAGGAGCTCCTCCCGGCGGGTCTCACTTAGGTACGAGGAGAACAGGACTCGCCACACGGAAACCGGTCCACCCCGGAACTGCCCACGGTGGACGCTCATGGTGGCAGCACGCAGAGCCTGCTCCTGGTTCTGCCTGGCAGTGTCGGCCTTGTCCTCAACCGTCTCCTCGTCTGGGAAGGTCCCTGAGCTTCTGGCCCTGGTGTCTTGTCGGTCAAGAGAGGCCTCAGTCAGCTTTGGATTGGACTCCTGAGTCTCCTCGGCTTCCTCAATGATGGTGGTCAGCCTTCGGGTCAGCATGGGCAGAGTCAGCTTCCCAGAGCTGAACTGGGCCAGCAGCTCCTTCCGGGTGTCCCTGCTCACATAGCTGGAGGACAAAACGTCCCAAACCGGCACTTCTGGGCCCCGGAGACGACCCACTTTGACTTCCATGGTGGCCTTACCCAGGGTTCCTTGGGGATCTCCACGCGGGCTCCCATCCTTGGCTCGGGCCAGCAGTGAGAGGAGGGTGGTGCTCACGTCCTGAACGGTCAGCCCACCGGCTTGGTACCTGCGCAGCAGATCCTGGCGCAGGCTCTCGGGCACCTCGCGGTAGAAGAGAAGCTCCCAGACAGAGATGCTCTGGCCCTGGTAGTCGCCCGTGCCTGGCGTCACTCTGGCCTCACGGAGGGCACGTCTCAGTTCCTCGCTCAGGTGGTGCACACTGGAGCCCTTTCCCGCCAGTTGCAGCATGTAGAACCCAGTCTCTGGGTCCCGCACACAGCGACGAAGCAGCTGGAGGTAAGTGAGGTTCTCGTGTGTGTTGGGGTCAAAGAAGCCCTTGGTGTCATCCCCAGGGTCTGCCAAGATGCTGTTCATCTCTTCATCAAAGTAGCCACGTTGGTAGGCCACGTTCACGGGCACACGGTGGCTGTGAGTAGGATCGATGACTCCGCCCGTGGCAATCTGGGCCTCCAGCAGGCGGATGCCATGGTCCTTGACAATGAGGTCCCTCTGCATGGCCTGGAAGAGGGAGATCTGCTCCCCAGTGTAGGGGTCCGTGTAGCCGGTGACAGCACGCTCAGCAGACAGCAGCTTCTCTTGGACCTCGCCACCCACCACGCCTGCTGCCACGGCCTCCTCCACAGACAGTCTGCGGTTGTGCACTGGGTCGATGATGAAGCCCGTGGCCGCCTGGGCCTCCAGCAGTACCAGGGCAGTGCCGGGCCTCAGCACGCCCTTCCACATGGCCTGATAGATGCTCATCTTCTCCTGACGGCCAGGCTCTCCCTGGATGGGCACAAGGACACCTGCAATGCAGCTGGTGCCCTCCAGGTAGCGCTTGACAGAGTCCATCTCTGTCACCTCCTGCAGGGTCTTGGTCCCTTGTGCCAGTTCCCGCAGGGTCTCTTGGTCTATGATGCCAGACGTGTGCAGCTCAGATGCAGATACCTGGTGCCTCAGGCCACGGAAAGACACCTTGCTGAGCCGTTCTTCTGTCTCCTCGATGATCTGGGTGAGGATGGCGATGAGGTCCTGCAGACCCAGGGTGCCAGCCAGGTGCTGGGCGAGGAGCTCCTCCCGGCGGGTCTCACTTAGGTACGAGGAGAACAGGACTCGCCACACGGAAACCGGTCCACCCCGGAACTGCCCACGGTGGACGCTCATGGTGGCAGCACGCAGAGCCTGCTCCTGGTTCTGCCTGGCAGTGTCGGCCTTGTCCTCAACCGTCTCCTCGTCTGGGAAGGTCCCTGAGCTTCTGGCCCTGGTGTCTTGTCGGTCAAGAGAGGCCTCAGTCAGCTTTGGATTGGACTCCTGAGTCTCCTCGGCTTCCTCGATGATGGTGGTCAGCCTTCGGGTCAGCATGGGCAGAGTCAGCTTCCCAGAGCTGAACTGGGCCAGCAGCTCCTTCCGGGTGTCCCTGCTCACATAGCTGGAGGACAAAACGTCCCAAACCGGCACTTCTGGGCCCCGGAGACGACCCACTTTGACTTCCATGGTGGCCTTACCCAGGGTTCCTTGGGGATCTCCACGCGGGCTCCCATCCTTGGCTCGGGCCAGCAGTGAGAGGAGGGTGGTGCTCACGTCCTGAACGGTCAGCCCACCAGCTTGGTACCTGCGCAGCAGATCCTGGCGCAGGCTCTCGGGCACCTCGCGGTAGAAGAGAAGCTCCCAGACAGAGATGCTCTGGCCCTGGTAGTCGCCCGTGCCTGGCGTCACTCTGGCCTCACGGAGGGCACGTCTCAGTTCCTCGCTCAGGTGGTGCACACTGGAGCCCTTTCCCGCCAGTTGCAGCATGTAGAACCCAGTCTCTGGGTCCCGCACACAGCGACGAAGCAGCTGGAGGTAAGTGAGGTTCTCGTGTGTGTTGGGGTCAAAGAAGCCCTTGGTGTCATCCCCAGGGTCTGCCAAGATGCTGTTCATCTCTTCATCAAAGTAGCCACGTTGGTAGGCCACGTCCACGGGCACTCGGTGACTGTGTACTGGGTCAATTACCCCGCCTGTGGCAATCTGGGCCTCCAGCAGGCGGATGCCGTGATTCTTTACAATGAGGTCCTTCTGCATGGCCTGGAAGAGGGAGATCTGCTCCCCAGTGTAGGGGTCCGTGTAGCCGGTGACAGCACGCTCAGCAGACAGCAGCTTCTCTTGGACCTCGCCACCCACCACGCCTGCTGCCACGGCCTCCTCCACAGACAGTCTGCGGTTGTGCACTGGGTCGATGATGAAGCCCGTGGCCGCCTGGGCCTCCAGCAGTACCAGGGCAGTGCCGGGCCTCAGCACGCCCTTCCACATGGCCTGATAGATGCTCATCTTCTCCTGACGGCCAGGCTCTCCCCGGACGGGCACCAGGACTCCCGCAATGCAGCTGGTTCCTTCCAGGTAGCGTTTGACAGAGTCCATCTCTGTCACCTCCTGCATTGTCTTTGTGCCTTGTGCCAGTTCATGTAGGGTGTCTTTGTCCAATATTCCAGATGTGTGCAGCTCAGCTGCAGACACCGTTTGTCTTAGGCCGGGGAAGGACACTTTGCTGAGTTGTTCTTCAGTGTCTTCTATGATCTTGGTGAGAATGGTGATGAGGTCCTGCAGAGCCATGGAACCAACTAGGTGCTGGGCAAGGAGCTCCTCTCTGCGGGTCTCACTTAAGTACGAGGAGAATAGGACTTGCCACACTGAAACTGGCTGACCCTGGAACTTCCCACAGTTTAGGCGCATGGTTGCAGCTCGCAGGGCTTGTTCCTGGGTCTGCCTGGCTGTCTCAGCCTTGTCCTTCTTACTCTTGTCTGGGGAGGTCCCTGATCTTTCTGTTTCAGTTTCCCTTTGGTGTGACACACTGTCTTTAAGTGCTTCAGCCTCCTGTGTGTGTTCTGCCTCCTCAATGATAGTGGTGAGTCTTTGGGTCAGTTTGGGCAGAGTTAGTGTCCCACTGCTTAACTGGCCCATCAGCACCTTTCTGGTACTGTCACTAACGTAGCTGGACAACATCACATCTAACAAAGGTACCTGATTTCCCTGGAGATGGCCAACCTTTATTTTCATGGTAGCCTTGCCCAAGACTTTCTCTAGATTCACATAAGGAGTACTGTCATCAGTCTGAGCCAGCAGTGAGAGGAGGGTGGTGCTCACGTCCTGAACGGTCAGCCCACCAGCTTGGTACCTGCGCAGCAGATCCTGGCGCAGGCTCTCGGGCACCTCGCGGTAGAAGAGAAGCTCCCAGACAGAGATGCTCTGGCCCTGGTAGTCGCCCGTGCCTGGCATCACTCTGGCCTCACGGAGGGCACGTCTCAGTTCCTCGCTCAGGTGGTGCACACTGGAGCCCTTTCCCGCCAGTTGCAGCATGTAGAACCCAGTCTCTGGGTCCCGCACACAGCGACGAAGCAGCTGGAGGTAAGTGAGGTTCTCGTGTGTGTTGGGGTCAAAGAAGCCCTTGGTGTCATCCCCAGGGTCTGCCAAGATGCTGTTCATCTCTTCATCAAAGTAGCCACGTTGGTAGGCCACGTCCACGGGCACACGGTGGCTGTGAACAGGGTCAATTACACCACCAGTAGCAATCTGGGCCTCCAGCAGGCGGATGCCATGGTCCTTGACAATGAGGTCCCTCTGCATGGCCTGGAAGAGGGAGATCTGCTCCCCAGTGTAGGGGTCCGTGTAGCCGGTGACAGCACGCTCAGCAGACAGCAGCTTCTCTTGGACCTCGCCACCCACCACGCCTGCTGCCACGGCCTCCTCCACAGACAGTCTGCGGTTGTGCACTGGGTCGATGATGAAGCCCGTGGCCGCCTGGGCCTCCAGCAGTACCAGGGCAGTGCCGGGCCTCAGCACGCCCTTCCACATGGCCTGATAGATGCTCATCTTCTCCTGACGGCCAGGCTCTCCCTGGACGGGCACCAGGACTCCTGCAATGCAGCTGGTGCCCTTGAGGTATCTTTTCACATCTTCGTTTCTTTCTATCTGGTCTACTGTAGTTCTTCCTTCTTCCAGATCCTTCAGAGTCTGTCTGGTGATGACGGCTGAGCTGAGCAATTCCTCTGCTGTGACCTGAGTTCGTAGTCCTCGGAACCACAGTTGCCTGCTTTTTCTCTCCTTGTCTGCAATCATTTGTAGAATAACTTCTACCACTCTCTGCAGTGCCCGGGCTGTGTCGCCTTTGTATATCCTGACCAGTTCCATCTTTTTCTCCTCCGACACATACTCTGAGTTCAGCAGTTCCCACACAGACCGCCTCTGGCCTCTGTACCTCCCCACAGTCACTTCCACCTGCTCTGCCTCTAGGGCCCTTTTAGTGGCCTCATCAACATACTCCATGTCCTTTTTGTCCTTAACCACTGGGAACAGTGCCCAGCCTGACTTCTCCTCCCTCTGGCACCTGTCCTGCAGCTCCTGGTACGTGACCTTTTCTTGTGTATTGGGATCCACAAACCTTTTCCTCATGTGCCTCTGATCAGCAACCAGCACAACGGTGTCATCGCTCAGACAGCCACGCTTGCATGCTGTTTCCAGGGGAACTCGGTGGTGGTGCCGTGGGTCAATGACCCCGCCTGTGGCCACCTGCACCTCCAACAGCCTCAGGGCCTCCTCCCGCCTAACTAATTTCTTCTCCATGGCCTGGAACAGTGGGATAGTCTCGCCTGTGGCTGGGTCTTTGTAGCCCTTTGCTGCCTTTTCTGCATTTACAAGCCTTTCTCGCAGGTCTTCACCCACCAGGCCAGCTGCTACGGCCTCATCCACACACAGCCTCTGGTGGGTACGGGGATCCATCAGGTACCCAGTAGCAGCTTGTGCCTCCAGCAACTGAGCTGCAAACCCTGCTGGGATGAGCTCTTCTCTGCTGGCCTCGTAGAAGCTCATCACCTCCTGGGTGAGGGGTGCGGTCACTCCAGCAATGCAACTGCTGCCTTCCAGGTAGGTGTTGACATGCTCCAGCTGGCGGAGATCCTGGTACCCTCGCTCCCCACTGTGAAGCGCATCCAGGGTCTTCTTATCAAGGATCCCAGCGTTGAACAGTTCCGCTGCAGTCACGTCACCGTGGATGCCTGCCACCTTGAAGTTTTGGTTTTGCTTCTCTGTTTCTTCCACGGTGGAGGTGATGACCTCCAGCAATTTGTCTAGGCCTATGTTCTGGGCTCTGTACTCCTGCAAGAGCTTTCTTCTCCTTCCTTCCGTAAAGTACTGAGAAGACAGCAGGTTCCACACAGACACCGTCTGGCCTGCAAACTTGCCTACGGACATCTGCATAGTTCTGGATCTCAGAGCTTGCCTTGTGGCCTCATCAATGTACGTGTAGGTTTCTCCCTTCTTGACAATTTCCAGCATGTACAGGCCTGTCTCGGGGTCCTCCACACAGCGCTCCAGCAGCTGCAGGTAGGTGAGGTTCTCATGCGTGTTGGGGTCAAAAAAACCCTTGGTGTCATCACTCGGGTCAGCCAAGATGCGGTTCATCTCTTCATTGAAGTAGCCACGCTGGTAGGCCACGTCCACAGGCACGCGATGGCTGTGCACAGGGTCGATGATGCCCCCCGTGGCAATCTGAGCCTCCAGCAGACGGATGCCATGGTCCCGGACAATGAGGTCTCTCTGCATGGCCTGGAAGAGGGAGATCTGCTCCCCGGTGTAGGGGTCCGTGTAACCGGTGACAGCACGCTCGGCTGATAAGAGCTTCATATAGGTTTCCTTGCCAAACATCCCAGCCTGGAAGGCCTGCTCTACAGTTAGCTTCCGGTTCTCCACAGGGTCAATGATGAAACCGGTGGCTGCCTGCGCCTCCATCAGCACCAGCGCTGTGCCTGGCCTCAGAATGTGCCTTCTCAAGGCCTCTGGGATACTCATCTTTTCTTTTGTACCCTGAATAAAGACCCCAGCGATGAAGTTGCCTCCTTCCAGGGACCTCCTTACACTGTCCATCTCTGTCACTTCCTGGACTGTCTTTTTCCCCTGATTGAGTTCATCCAGTGTCTGCTTGTTGATCAGCTGGGACCTAAACAAGTCCCCAGCTGATACCTGCTTCCGGAGCCCTTTGAAGGTGGCCTGCGGGGGCTGCTTCTCTGCAGCCTCCACCAAGGTGGTGACCATATTGATGACCTGCCGCAGGGCAGCAGCCCGCCCAGAACAACAAAGTGCCACCAGCTCCCGCCGCTTTTCGGTCCCAACGTACTCAGAGTGTAGCAGGTCCCAGAGTGACACACTGTGTCCTTTGTACCTCCCCATGCTGATGGGTACCTTCATAGCCCTCAGTGCCACCGCAGTGTGGTCATCCACCTCAAGCATGGTATCCTGGGGCAGTGGTAGCAGCCACAGGCCAGTGTCGGCATCCAGCACGCAGAGTTCTTTGAGCTGCTGGTATGTCACCTTTTCGCGGGAGTTGGGGTCAAAGAACAGCTTGTTTTCATTCTCAGTGGCAGTCAACACCTGGCTTGTCTGCTTGTCCAGGAGGCCAAGCTTGCAGGCCACCGCCTGGGGCAGGTGCACTCCATGGGCAGGGTCCACAACACCCCCCGTGGCCAGCTGGACTTGGAGGAGAGGAAAAGCTTCACTCTTGGACACAAGCCCTTTCTCCATGGCTTGCCAGAGAGAAAGGGAGCCTCCTGAGTAAGGGTCTGAATACCCTGTGACGGCCCTCTCCACCTGCTGAAGCTGTTCACTCAGCTCCCTGCCCACCAGGCCGGCTTTCACCGCCCCCTCCACTGACAGTCTCTGGTTGGTTAGCGGGTTGACGAGGAAGCCAGATGCCACCTGGGCCTCCAGCAGCTGCTGGCCCAGGCCTGTGGGCAGAAGGCCATTCTTTACAGCCTGAGCAATGCTCAGCTTGGTCCCCGAGGGCTGCAAAAGCACACCCGCCACACAACCTGTGCCCCAGAGGCAGGCCTTTACAGCAGGCTTTTCGGCTACTTCAGCCGGTGATTGTATGCCCTGGGCTAATGCTTCCAGGGTCTCTTGGGTAATAATACCAGCATCTCGTAGCCAAATGGCAGGGACCTCACCCCGTGGGCCTGGCACGGTGATGCGGGCCCGGGCCAGGAGCTTTGCTGCGTGCACCCAGCTGCGCACGGTGTCCTGTAGCTGTGGCACCGAAGTCTTCCCAACCCTTACCTCCTCAAGGAAGCCCCTGCGCTGCTCCTCAGTAAAATGGCAAGAGGTGAGCAGATCCCAGAGGGACAAGCCATCCTCAGTGCCAGCTGATGCCTGTAGGGTCTCCTGGATCTGAGTGTCAGTGGGGATCGCGGGAGCATCTTCTGTCAGGGGCAGGAGGTGAATGCCAGAGGCTTTGTCCTGGAGACATTGCTCCAGAAGTTGGGCATAGCTGGTGTGTCCCCGGCCATCAGGTGTGGGAAAGGTCTCAGGAGAGCTGGACAAGGCCACCTTCATCTCTTGATCAATGCAGCCCCGCTGAACTGCCACAGGCATGGGGAGGTGGAGGTGGGTTGTGGGATCAACAACTCCTCCTGTGGACACCTGGGCCTCTAATAGGCGGGTTGCTTGCTCCTTCGGGACAAGGCCCTTCTTCATGGCCCTGAACAGGGACACCTTTTCTCCAGAAAAGGGGTCTCTGTAGCCAGTGATAGAACTCTCTGCTCGTTTCAGCTTGCCATACACGTCTGCTCCCACCACTCCCCTGCACACAGCCTCGTCTACCGTCAGGCTCTCTGTACTGCAGGGGTCTGTGATGGCTCCAGTGGCTGCCTGGGCCTCCAGCAAGGCCAGGGCCACACCAGGAGCCAGCAGCTTCTGCTTCATGGCCTGGTAGAGACTGAGTCGCCGATTGGAGGGCTGTAACAGCACACCACCCACGGTGCCTGAGCCCCGAAGGTACCTGCGAACGTCACCCATGTGAAGGAGGGACTCTGCGCTGACCGCCCCTGTCAGCACCTGGTCTAGGAGTTCCTGGTTGATGATGTGGGCCTCTAAGAGCTGGTAGGCACTGACCTGGCCCTGTAGTGCAGGCACTGTGATGTCTGCCCACCTCATCATCTCTTTCTCCAGCAGCTGAGTGACCTGCTCCAGTGTGACCTTGCGCTGCCGAAAGCGCTGCAGTAGCTGCCTCCTCTGGTCCTCTTTGAAGTATTCTGAGTTAATGAGCTCCCATGCAGAAACTCTCTGCCCCCGGAACCGTCCATATCTCACAGATAGCAGTAGACTCTGGAAGGCCTGCCGAGTGGCGCTGTCTACTAGCTGGGGTCGTGTACCACTAAGGGGCAGGAGATGCAGGCCTGTCTCTGACTCATGTACACAGCGCTCCAGAAGCTGCAGGTAGGTGAGATTTTCATGTGTGTTGGGGTCAAAGAAGCCCTTGGTGTCATCAGATGGGTCCAACAGGATAGAGTTCAGCATCTGGTCAAAGTAGCCACGCTGGTAAGCCACGTCCACAGGTACACGGTGGCTGTGCACAGGGTCGATGATACCACCAGTGGCGATCTGAGCCTCCAGCAGGCGGATGCCATGATTCTTGACAATGAGTTCCTTCTGCATGGCCTGGAAGAGGGAGATCTGCTCCCCAGAGTAGGGGTCCGTGTAGCCAGTGACCGCACGTTCTGCCGACAGCAGCTTTGCATATACGTCAGGCCCAATGACGCCAGCCCTCAGTGCCTCTTCCACAGAGTATCTCTTGTTCTCTTTGGGGTCAATGATAAAGCCTGTAGCAGCCTGGGCCTCAAGCAAAATCAGGGCAGTACCAGGCCTGAGGAGCCCCTTGCTGCGGGCCTCATAGATACGGAGGCGTTCCTGGGAGTCAGGCAGCAGCAGGCCTGCAATGCAACCTGTGCCCTGCAGGTACCTCTGCACTGAGTCCAGGCTGCCCACATCCTGGGCTGAGGTCTGCCCACGTTCTAGCTGCTCAAACAGGTCCTGGTTGATTATCTCAGCCTTCAACAGTTCTCCTGGTGTCACGGTGTCTCTCAACCCAGCGAAGGTGACTTTGGCAGTGGCTGCAGCCTTCTCGACAATGGCCTTCAGCTCAGCTTCCAGCTCCTCCACTGACAGGGCCCCCTTCTGGTGCTGTTGGGCAAGCACTGCCCTCTGTTTAATGGGCACTGCCTCAGAAAAGAGCAGTTCCCAGAGGGATACAGGCCGGCCCTGGAACCTCCCTACAGAGATGGAAGTTGTGGCCTTGCTCAAGGCCTGCCGAGTGCAATGATCAATAAATGCGGGTCCCTGGGGCTCATTTGCATGGGCTTCTCCCGGGAGAGGCAGGAAAGCAAGCCCTGTCTCTGGGTCGGTGACAGAGAGGGCCAGCAGCTGTTCGTAGTGAAGACTCTCATGTGTGGTGGGATCTGAAAAGCTCATCTCCTGAGAGAGATGCTGCCGAGTCTCTTCATCCAGGCAGCCAAAGCGCAGGGCAGCCTCCAGGGGCAGCCGGAACCTGCGAGCTGGGCATATAAGCCCACCTGTGGCCAGCTGGGCATCCAGGAGGCGCAGAGCCAGTGGCTTGTCCACAAGCTCCTTCTTCATTGCCTGGAAAAGGGGGATGCGGGAGCCACTGAAAGGGTCATGATACCCGGTCACTGCCTGCTCTGCAACCAGGAGCTGCTCGTGGAGTTCTGGGCCCACCACACCCTCCCTGACTGCCTCCTCTACCCACAGAGGCTGACCCGTGGCTGGGTGCACGAGGGTGCGAGTGCCTGCCTGAGCCTCTAAGAGTTGCACTGCAATGCCCTTTGAGAGCAAGTGTTCAACTGTAGCTTGGAAGAAGCTCTTCTTGTGGCCTCCAGGCAATAGGACAACCCCCGCCAACCCTCCA
The DNA here is from genome assembly GCF_037038515.1 of Microtus pennsylvanicus. NCBI lineage: Eukaryota > Metazoa > Chordata > Mammalia > Rodentia > Cricetidae > Microtus > Microtus pennsylvanicus. Next base: position 4,486,986 of record NC_134580.1, read on the forward strand.
GTGCCCTCCAGATAGCGCTGCACCTCAGGGCGTGTGGCCACGTCAGGCACCACCAGTGTGCCCTCCTGCAGGCCTCGAGCTGTCTCCTCATCTAGTACTCCTGCCTCCAGCAGCGCTGACGCACTGGCTGCGCCACCGAGGGTACGAAAGGTGGGCTTCAAGGGCAACAGGGGCAGCCCTGAGCTGGGGTCTTGCACACACCTACTCAACAGCATGCAGTATGGCAGCTGTTCTAGTGTGTTGGGGTCAAAAAAACCTGGGGCACCCATGCCGGGTTCTGACTCCACCAGGCTGAGCCATGTCTCCTTGTCTAAAAGGCCCTGCTGGCAGGCTACCTCTGGGGCCACTTGCACTCCTTGGGTTGGGTCTACCAGGCCCCCAGTAGCTAATTGAGCCTCCAGCCATCTCATCCCCGAGGTCCTGTCCACAACTTCCTTCCTGATGGCCTGGAAGAGGGCCAGCTTTCCTCCTCCGTAGGGGTCAGGATAGCCAGTAACCGCACGCTCGGCAGCCAACAATTTCTCCTTTAGCTCCAGTCCCACCAGATCCCGCCTTAGTGCCTCAGACACAGGAAGAAGCTGACCCTGGGCAAGGTCTACAAGGCCTCCAGTGGCTGCCTGGGCCTCGAGCAAAGCCAGCCCAAGCCCAGTAGGCAGGAGGCCCTGCTTCATGGCGGCGTAGAAGCTCCAGGTCTGCCCTGAAGCTTCCACATACACCCCAGCAATGCTTCTGGCTGTGGTAGGTGGCACAGCCTCCGCTGGGGGCTCAGAACATGTGCTGGGTCCCAAATGGTGCTTCATGATCTTACGGACAATGGGTTGCTCAATGCCATTGGCAACCACGACATCAAGAGGAGGGGGTTGGCCGTTCATCACGGACAACTGGTAGCCCAGAACTTGCTTAAGGTTCACGTGTGACCTGTAGGGGATAGAAAGATTCAGTCAGGGACCCTGAGTGACCTGGCAGGTGGAAAAGATAGGATCATGGGGTCGGATATAGGTTCATCTAAGCTGAGATAGTCCCGAATCCACAGCCAAATGTAAGGACAGGAGGACCCCTGAGCAGCCACAGAGGTTCATGGTAATCAAGGACCTCCAAGGGCATGAACAAATCTCATTGTTTGGGGGAGAAGGGTCCAACCTGCAAGTCCCTTCAAGAGGGATTAAGACAAAGACAAGCTGCCCAAAGAACTCAGACAATGCAAGAGTCAGTATGGTCAGTTTTGAAATCAGACTGCACCCTACTTTAAATTACACCATACTGTAGGAAACAGTGTCTTTCCAGGCTGTGCCTCGCCCTGGGAGACACCATTCTACAATCTGGCTTTTGCCATTTTGAGGGAAGTAGGTTGCAGGCCCTGGGCGGGTCCACAAACAGAGCCGTCTGTCAGGCACCAGCTTCCACACAGGCTGAAAGGACTTATTCCCAGGAGTAGAAAGGAAGGCACCATAAAAATTTATCAGCGTGAACTGCGACTGTAGGTACACATGGGCGTATTAAAGCCATTACCAGGGAAAACCAGGCCGGAGAACTTATCAGACATACCCATCTGAGAAAAGCATACAATTCCCTCACCCGGATCCCATAAAGTCACGGACGCCTAACACTGCGATGGCCTGGCCTTGCATCCACCTGGCACCTGGTGGTGCATCGAGAACTGGCAAGCAGAGGACCCCACAAATGTTGTCGCAGCTTTAGCTTGACTCTGTCCTCTGTTGTTGATGCGCCCTACTTGACTCTGGGCTCCTCTATCATTTTGTTTCTCTGGACCTAGACCTGAACCCACCATTTCCTGGTTTTGAACCCTGCTTTTGTTGTTCCCCACACAGACTCTATGGCTTTGTTCTCAAACCCTGACAGCAGCAGCTCCCTCCTGGTCTTGTTTGGCGTCTTATCAATAGACTCTCAGAACTTCGAGGACTCTCCTTGAATCCAGCTGCAGCCTCTTTGAGTTGCGTTCATTCTCCAAGCCACACATATACATAGAAATGTATAAAGACGTTTACTGTGTGCTGGGTGAGAGGTTGCTTTAGTAATTAAGAGCACAGCATCTTGACTGCCTCCACCTTGGCCAGATTACTGGAGTCGGTGGGATTACCTGGCAAATTCTTTGCATTTTGAAACTGCTGAACCTTGTGAGCTTGCTGTCGTTCAATAAGTTCTGACACCGTAGAAAGACACAGACATGCTTGTCCACATTTCTGGCATACCATACTCATAACACACAGGGAGCTGAGGCCAGCTGCTCTTGGGAGTCCCTGTGGATCATCTGGCTTCTACTCCAAGCCTCCAGGCTTCTAGTGCATAGGGCTTGGGGCCTCCTCCCCAGTCCTGTCCTAGACTCAGAAGACGTATGTTGGGTCTTCATGCCTGCGTGTGTCCTGGGTCACTCAGCTCCAGGTCTCTAAGCTTCTGCCAAGACTTGGAGCTTTGGAGTTGGGCTGAATTGATTGCCCAGAAAGGCAACTCAAAGTCCTAACCTGCAGGACACGACTGTAACCTTATTTGGAAGCAGGATCTCTGCGAATGTAACTAAGATGAGATCATCCCAGAGGCCTGCTGGCTCCAATCCAGTGCACCTGGCATCTCTAGAAGATGGCAGACTCGCTCAGGGAGAAGACAACCAACCACCCTGCAGACTGAGTCTTCACACTGTGTCCTTTCTTAGTTCACAGCCTCAGTATTTCCGGAACATTCTCTCTGCTCGGAAGTTCATCCAGGCTGGTCCTTGCATGAACTTTGGGAGGGGCCTGCCTACCCTTCCCCAACACATATTTGTATTGAGGAACTTAGCAGACAGACTTTGAATCTGGTCACTGAAGACAGGATCCTCCTGTACCAGGATTCTGCTCTGACCATCTGTGTCCAATGAATCAAGAGATTCCCGGGATATTCTCGGCTCTTTATACCTGCAGCTTGAGCCAGCCAGTCCTGAAGTCATAACCCGCTCTGTGTCCTTCTGGATACAGATCATCTTGTGCCCTTACACGTCACAATCCCCCTTCTACTCTGTTCTTAAAGATGCGTCAACGGGTCCAGCTGCACGCTGGCTGCCTGCTGGTTCACCTCCCACTCATCTAAGACCTCATGGCTTTGCCATGGCACCTTGAAGCTCATCCCATCAATTCTCAGCCAGACTTCCTGCTCCTGTAGGCCCAGGCTTCTGCCCCATGTGCACAGGAGCCTTCCACGCTCTCATCAGCTACCTCAAGGCTCCTCACCAATGCCTACACCACGTATGGAAGGTGGAAGGCAGGGAAATGGGAGTGAAGTTGGCTGGCTGGGCAGCTTGCCCAAGGCAGGTGCATAGCCTATCCTGTGAATGATAAGAGCCTTTGATAGCACGTGATTCAGTAGAATAGACCTGGCCAACTTAGGGAGGGTAACGGGCAAGTGGTCCCACTGATGCCTTCGAGAATTGCCCTATCTGAGGGCCTGCGCCAGGTTCAGCCCCTTGACATGATTGGGGGGAGACTCTGCAGGCTATAAAGCCATGACCCTTAGAGTTACTACTGAGACGGCATCCGGCCATAGCTTTGGTAAAAATGTCATTCTTCATTCCCTCCCTCAGGCTGGTCCTGAGCCTTCTGGGGTATCGGACTGCTAACCCACTGCTCAGAGTCTCAGGCCTCTGGCCTACAACTAGGCAGGCACCTGGACAGAGTTAACAGTGCCCACCACCAGTCTGCAGCAGAATGCCCAGGGCCCATGCTGCCAGCTTCAGGGCCAACATACAGCTCTTTACGGGTGGGAGGTGCTTTTAGGGCACAGAGTGGGACATGGAAAAAGTATATAAGACACCGATGGCAGGGGTAAGGCCATGAAAGACTGGGAGTGGGCAGTTGAACAGCTGTGGTCGAAGACCCAAGCAGCTATATTGTTAGGGGCCCCAAACCAGAACAGGAAACCGCAAATAGAACAGAACCACCCTTTGCCAAGAATAAGTCCCAAGTCAGGGTGGTCGGGGCTCTAATTTAGGATGAGTATCTTGATTAATACATGCCAAACTCTCAAAGCTGTAGACACCCTTGATGCCCCTGTATTAGTGAAAGTGTCCCTCCTTAGTCAGCCTACCCACTGTAGGGCCAATGCCTTCTGTCTCCCACAACTTAGCCTAAGGAGTCAGGAACCAACCCAAGAGGGTGGCAAGGGATAGGCCAAGAATCAGATTGGTCAGGGAAGGGTTTCCTAGAACAGAGGAGAGACAGAACACAGCGGTAAGGACTCTTGAACGCACAAACCCTTACAGAGACTGACGCTGAAAGCCTGTGGAAGGCTGTGTCTCTCTGAAGAAAGCAGCCCCGGCATTGGCAGCGTGTTTGTGGCATGGAATGAGCCCAGGGCTTTCAGACTAGCCTTGACTTATCCATTAGGAAGGAAGTGGTAATGGCCCAAACACAGAACAACAAAGTCCAGGTGCTAGTGACAACCTGAGGAGGCTGAGGAGAGGCAGCTAGAGGGGTCTAGCCACAGAGAGTCCCAGAGAGAGTTAGAAGATCAGCTATCCCTAGAACATATGAAGGGCTATTGATAGGACCATGAGAGAACAAGAGCCCAATTCCGGTGCCTGGGGTACAGGTACCACCAGCCCCCAACTCCTGGGCAAGAATGGACGTCAAGAGAAAGAGGTGCAGCCCAACTCTAGTGGAGGAGAGCTCTGGCCAGGCACCTACTGACCATGCTATGGCAGCGACCTGGACCCTAGGAACACCCACCAGCTCCTAGAGCCTGAGAGTTACTGGGGTCCCATATCAGCTTGGTGTGGCCACAGAGATACTTTATGGTTGTCTCATGTCTTTAGGAAGAACAAATTAAAGAGTTCCTTGACCATGGAGGCTCAGGTATTCACTAGGGGAAGGCCAAGTGGTTATTGAAGCTGGCTGTGGCTCTGTGCACTGCTCAACAGAAGCTGCTGGCAGATAGGATGTAGGGATAATGTTAAAGGCACAGCCTAGATGTCGGCTCCCAGGTGACACCCTGCCGTCTTGGCACCATCCCTTGGACATAGTATTTCTATTCTAAACCATGGATATTCCTAGTGCTAGGTCCCAGTGCAGGGTCATCTCCTGCCCAGAAATCAAGGTCTAGGAGCAGTGGGCTTCACACTGGAGGAGTGAGTTCCAGGATCCATAGAGAAGAAATACTTGTGAGGGCAGACTTGATTGGCAGGGGGTGGGGGGAAGGGCCATTACCCCGTGGATGTAATGGTCCTCATAATCACGTGGCAGCTGACAGTAAGTGAGAGAATACAGCTACTCTGGCCAAAGAGAAGACTCCCAGGGAAGGGGGTCCGGTCACGCCCCAGTGACCCCAGTCGACAGCTGTAGTGAATCAATGGCATTTTTTTTTTTAGATGACTGGAAGAGGTAACAAATGACCAACAGGACCTGAAAGCCACAACAAGACCAGGCCCATCCCACAGACCTTCTCCTCCTGCACTCAGGAAGGTACCCAATGGTATCTGAGAGACTGGTTCGGAGGCACAGTGTGACTGTAGTAGACACAGGGCTGCCTGGACATGTCTACTTTCAGGGACAAGCTAGAGAGCACGGCAGACCAGCCTCTCCCACCAACCTGCCTCCTGTCCCCTCCATGACCGTGTGTGTCCTAAGACCACCCCTAATGACTCATCCCAGACTCTGCTTCCCAACACTGTGAAGCATTGAGTTGGGGGAAACCTTGTGTGGTTCTGCCCAGGACAGGGCAGAGCACAGGGGAGAGACCCTAGGGAGGTGGAGCCTGGGTACTATCCCTTGACATATGGCTAGATGAGCGTGGGGCAGGGGGAATCCAGGACAAGCAGTTCACTGTCCTGCAAAGGTGTGACACAGAGCCTTGGGACTAGAGTAGGGATAGAGACTGCCAGAAGCGCATGGTCGTTAGTGGCTCCTGACCTGAACATGGACAGCCAGCCCTGTCAAGCACGCTTCATACAGAAAGGCAAGGCCCGAGTGAGAAGCCAACACAAGCTGAAGCACGCAGCTCAAGTTCCCTGAACAAAGAGCAGATTCAGGGTGGGAAGCCTCTGACAAAGAACCAGAGACCAAGGACTCTGGGGAAGGGGTGGGGCCGAGAGACTGAGTTCTGGAGCGTGTGAGGTGCAGCCGGTAGTTGGCAGCCACTCCCTGTCAGTTGGTGGGTGACCTTGGACCTGCTATGACTCTCCCTGGGCCAGGCCCCTTTCCAGGCGTGTGGAGGAGTAGACACTTGGCAACTGCAGTGGTTGCCTGGGAAAACAACCAGACACAGGGGTCAAGAATTTAAGTAGTATACAGAACTCTGTTGAGGAGGGCGGGAGTCCCAGGAAGTGTAGATAAAGGTAAAGGATCAGGGTCCCAGGTCTGGGACTGAAGCCTCTGTTAGGGCTTAGGGGAAAGGTTTGGGGAAGGCAGGCAGCAGGCACTCCTCTGGCAGAGAGTGATAGTGATAAGCCCTTCCTGCTTCTGAAGAGATGGTGACAAGCTGCTCTAGCCACCAAGAGGAAAGAGGGTCATTTCTGAGCCAGGTGGGTCAGTATCTCGAGCACATCAGACACCACCTGTCATCACACCAAAGGGTAAGCCCTCACCCCAGGCTGTGACAATGATAGGCACAAGGGCCCCCGTTGCTACCGCTGCAGCGCTGAGCTAGGTCAGAACAGAATGAGGAGGCCAGGCTGGACAGACTCAGCCCAGCACACATGGAGACAGAAAACTTGGCCTCTGCCCCATCGTGAGCAGCGTGAAAGAGGGCATCAGCTGTACCTTGCCCAAAAGACAGAAGTCAACGACTCTTTTGTAAGCTTGACATGGTAAGCAAGTAGGGGTAGAGACACAGCCCTGCTCCCTTCCTCTTCTTCCCAGGCCCCCCCCCCCCCATAGCAGCCAAGAAGCCATCCCTGTGGCTGCTTACCCTGGACAGCTGGTAGCTCCTCCTTGGGTCAGCACCACCTCCCTCACCCAAAGAGGGCTGCCAGGAGTCTCTTGATGGTTGGCGTAATTGCCTCTGTCATAAGATTTCTCACCACTAACCTCACTTTTTGCAAGGGGGTACAAGGAATACCCCACCTGCAGGGCTAAACAGCACACCACATATTCTGCTGGAACCTCCAGACAGCCCCCCATACACCCCAACTGCATAGCAGTCTGGGAAGGACCTCAGTTTCCCCGTCTGTCCCAAGGGCTCAGGGGTTTCCCACCTCCCAGCTGGAAGCTCCGACTGCCCAGGGTGGTAAATGGGGCCCCGGGTCCCTCAATAAATCTACCTGGGGCCACTGGCCCCTGGCTCCCACAGGTGTTTCTGTTTCGTTTCCCCCAACCTGCCCTTATGTCCCCACCTGCTGTGACAAGGGCTGGTGCAGCGTCCTCGGTCTCTCTGCTCCCTCCACACCCAAGCACCGCGCCACAAGCATTTAAATCTGCATGGCCCCTCCTTATGGTGACCCAAGTCCCTTCCCCATTGAGGGCGGTAGGCGGGGTTGAGGCCAGGCTGGACTGGGACAAGACAGGTGGAGTGGGCAGGTAAGCATAAACTATGGCACGGGGCAGGGCTACCTCTTTGCAACTTAAACTGGGAGAGGTTGCTGAGTTGCAAAGTCCCTCCCTTCTTCCCTCCCTATTACAAGTCACTGAAAAAGAATGCCGGGCAGGCGCTAGGTGGGGGTGGGGAGGCAGCCTGTTTCAGCCCCTTGGCTTTTGAATGGAGTTTGCAAGGGAAATGAAGACCTGTCAGAGAGAGTCCAGTTCCCCAAACTCCTTTTTATTGCGGAGAGCTAGAGCCACAACCCCGCCCTGTGTGCTGGGACTGTGTGGCTCCAGCTCCCGCTCGGTCCCTGAGCGAGTTCTGCCACTGTTTCTTGCCCCTCTCTGCTGGATCGTGAAGTCTTCAGGGTTTCTCATCAGTGGGCTGCTCCGAGGTTTTGACCCTGTAGGCACCGGGATCTCGGTGTTCTTTGCCAGTTGGCAGCCCTGTCTGAAAGGACTGGCCAGGCTTCACTTCACCATTCAGTTCCTCCACCGGGGCTCAGAGAAGGTCCTCAGTCCATCTGGAGGACCTGGCCCCTGGCTCTGAAGCCCATGCTAGCGCTCACCTTCTGAGGCGGGGGTCTGCTGGAACCCATTCGGATAGAGGTCCAGAGCTTCAGGGTGAGCACGTCAGGGGCTGGCATGCTAGGAGTCCAGCATAGGAACCTCTCGTGGATCTTCTGGCTGGTCCTCCCCTTTGCTGCTCAGAGATTCCAGGTTGCTGGGCTAAAACAGATGCCAAACGGCCCCTACCTACCCACCCCCAGGCCCTGGCGACTTGCATGTCCCTGCCTACCCCCAGCTCTCACCTCTGACAGGGTCATTTTTGACCAGAAATTCATCCAGAGCTGCCCAGCCACCTCCAACACGGACCATCAGGGCTCCTCTTGCCACCTGTCGAGCAGAGGGGTGTCTAGCCTTCTACGTAGGGACTGGGGGCAGTTCCTGAGGCTCTGTCCTCCCCACTGTCACAGGCCCACGCTCACCCCTGCTCACCAAGGCTCCTTGAACCTTGAGCCTGCCTCTGGCCACTGACGCACTTGTCCCTTCTGTGTTCCTTGTTCTGACCATGCAGTGTGGCTGGTTCTGGCCACTGGGGAGCCCTCGCTCCAACACGGTGGGGCGCTTGTGGTCAGGCCCACATTTCCCCCAGGTATAGCCGGGCCAGCCTTGTTCATCCCTGTCCTGCTGCCCAGTTGCCAGGAAGCTGTCCACAAGATCCTGCTGGGGAATGTTTCAGTGCTGTCTGTGGCTTGGGGTGTCAAGAACACCCTAGACCACTTTATTCTATGACCAAAGCAATTGCAGGTAGTACCCCCAACACCGACAAGTCCCAAGTGTACCGTGGCCCCTTGCTGTGAGGTGTCGGGGTAAACAGAATATGTATCTACCTGCTCTTACCTGTCCCTGGTGGCCCTGTTCCACCTGTACCCACTGGTCCCTTTTCTCTTTGTTCCTCTTGCTATGCTCTGGCTTCCTCCGACTCCAACTCTCCGTGATGACGTCTGCCCACCAAGGCCTCCAGCTCTGTTCTGAAATCTGCCCCAGGAGGGAAGCCTTAGCTCTACTTCTCAGATCCCCAGGCGACTCCTGGTCAAGATTCCTCAGCGTCAGTACCTCCCTTGGGGCTTGAGTCCAGCACTTTAGGCTCAGGGCCCCAGGCAACTCCACCAGAGGCCAGTTCCGGGCTTGTAGCGCCTACATATTAGGAAGCAGTGTTAGGGAACTGGAAGAACCCATGCCCCAAATGGCCCACCAATCCTGAGCCAATGCCCCCATCCTCCAGAGCTTCTCAGCAGTCCTGCCCAACACTTAGGCCTTCCAGCTAACTCCTCCTAGAGATCAAATGGTCTCACAGAGGGTCCAGGGCATTAAAGCTAGTGTCATTAGGCTAACCCTGGATTGGTCCACAGTTACTGTACAGACTAAAGTCTCTGGCCACTGGTCCCACCTTGGTCCCCGAGGGTTCAGCCTGGCTCAGGCTACAGGAGTATGAGACCAGTCTCTCTACAAGGTGGCCCACAAGCAGCAACATTCCTTCCAGGGTGTGCATCCTGGAGACGAGATGGGCAGATGTGAGCAGGGTAGAGGGCCAGCGAGAGTGGGGCGGGACAGCTGGCAAACAGGCTCACCTCTCACAGGAAGGGCTAGACACGGCAGCCTGGCAGCCCAGCAGCTCCAGCAGCAGGCCCAAGTGGCAGGTGCTCCCATAGGCAGTGTCTCCTCTAATCCTTAGCCATGACACCACCAGGGTTTGCTGTCCCCATAGGAACTCCTGTCACCAGAACAGCCTGGTGTACTGTTGGTTCTCCAGGTAGGAAAAGCTAAAGGGTGGAATCTTTTTTCCTCTGTATACCTCACATCTTGAGCCCTCTTCCTGACACCTCCCTTCACCTTAAACCTCACACTAACCGCCACACTTGCAAGAAGACCACACATGCTGGCCCAGTCCCTCTACCCCTAAGCCTCCTTAGTATGAGAGGGGCAGCTGCACCCAGGATTGTGCCGATGTTTAGGGCAAGGTGAAAAAAGTCAGTAAAATCCTCCCCATGGGTAAATAGGATCCACCACCACCCATTCCCAAGTTGAAGCCCCAGTCTTTACTTAGAAAGAGGCAGTTGTATATATAGCTAACTGTACGGTGAGGCATCAGTGTGACTGCTGCCCTTAAGAGGGGTGGGATTTGGGGAGCGGAAAGGCAGCTCAGTTGGTAAAGTATTTGCTACAAAGCATGAGGACCTGAGTTTTATCCCTAACATCTATGTAAAAAACAAACAAAACAAATCAGCATGGTGGCTCGCCAGTAACCAGCACCAAAGAAGCAGAGGTAAGATTGCTGGGACTCAGTAACCAGCCCTCTAGATGAGTAAGAACTCCAAGTCCAGGGAGAGACCCTGACTCATAAATAAGGCAGGGTAGGGGGAGGCAGAGAGATAGCTCAGCAGTTAAGGGCACTTGATGCTCTTGCAGAGGACCCGGTTCAGTTTTCAATACTTAGGTCAGACAATTCATGATTGCCTATAACCCTAGCTCCAGTGGATCTGGTGCTTCTGGTCTCTGTGGGTACCCACATGCATGTGTGCATACATATATACACACATACACACATGCATAATTAAAAATAAAATAATAAATCTTCAAAAGCAATAAGGTGAGCCGGGCAGTGGTGGCGCACGCCTTTAATCCCAGCACTCGGGAGGCAGAGGCAGGCTGATCTCTATGAGTTCGAGACCAGCCTAGTCTATAAGAGCTAGTTCCAGGACAGGCTCCAAAACCACAGAGAAACCCTGTCTCGAAAAACCAAAAAAAAAAAAAACCAACCAAACAAACAAAAAAAGCAATAAGGTGGAAAATGCTTGAGAAAGACACTATATGCCCACTTCTGGCCTCTGCACAAGTGTGCATGCATGGATACATGTAAACACGTACATATGCAAAAGGGGATTAAGATTTGGACACAAAACACATAGAGGGCACAGAAAGAAGACACTGTGCACATGGCAAGGAGAGAGGTAGAACAGACTCTCAGGAGCCAGCCCCGTCCATTTCAAACTGTCAGCTTTCAGAACTTTGAGCCAGGGTACAACCACAGTTTCAACTTCCCCATTGGTGATAGCTGCTTCCAGTGGCCCAGGAAACCATCAGTCCCGAGAATGAGAAAGAAATCTGAGAACAAGCAAAGGAACCTAGAACTTCTGGGCGGACAGCAAATCTCAGGAAGGGTCTCGTGCATCCCAGCCACTCCTGTGTTATAGAAAAGGGGGCTAAGTGGAAGCAGAGCCCACTCTTGCCTGTTTGTTTCAATGCTGGACCATCCCAGACTGTGAGTCATGGGTAAGTCCATTTCTTTCTATCTTGCTCCTGACGAATTTTCTTTCCAGCTGTTGCATAAATGGGACTCATTCACAGCCATGCTTTTATCTTAATTAATAGCTCTCCACTTGCTGGAAAAGGCATGTAGATACTAGGTCACCCCTACCCGTACAGCCTGGAGGCTTGACGGTGCTGTCCAAAGAGGAGCTGCCCTCGCTAACAGTCAGGGATGGTCTGATCTCCAGCCCCGGCCCTACTGGGAAAGCTGTGGCCTTAAATGGAGATTTGGGACAGTCAGAAGCTGGAAGGTGAGCACGAAGTCATCACCAGCAATCTCTCCAGCTGGCTCTGTGGCCCCCACTTCCTTTCCCCGATGCTCTCCCCCATCACTCCCAGAGTTCTCTGCCTTGGTTCCTCCGACAGCAAAAAACAGTTCAATCTCAGAGTGTCCCTGTGGGTCACCTCTCCCCACAAAGGACTCTTGGGGATACCTTCCTCCCCTAGTTTGTCAAGGCACCTGCGAGGTTAGGTTCCAGTCATCCTCCAGCCTCAGCTCCTTCATGGCTGCCTGCTCCTTGAGACCACACAAGATCTGCACAGCTGGCTCCCATATGGCCTTCAGCCCAGTGTCTTGCTCTCGAATCTCTAACCAGTGCCCCTCCAGAGGCTTTGTGTCTGCCTGAAGCACAGCTAGGAGGAGACACGAACACCTGAGAGCCCAGCCTTGGCAAGACCTTCACACTCAGTCTACCTTGGTTTCTTGAGCATAGGCCTGATCCTGCCCCCAGCCCTGACAGGGACTTCCCAAAGACTCCCAGGTACCCCCAAGGCCCTGGCCATGTACCTGATGAGGGGCTCTGATCCCAGATGGTCACTGTGGGTGCCGCTGCATGACTAGAAGTCTCTGCCCACTGTGCCAGCTGTTCAAGCCGCTCTGCTAGCTGGGCCAGCTGGACGCTCAGCTGTAGGGGGAAACCGGCATTGTTCTAGACAGCCTTCGCCAGGGACAGAAAGCACATACTCCCAGCCACTCTAGCTATGCCACAGTGGGCTGCAGTCTCCTCAAAGGGCATGAGGTAGGTAGGCTGGAGGTCTTTCTTCTATGTAAAATCAAGGGAGTACAAGCACCTGCTTCTGATCCTTGAGCCCTGGGTGTGCTGAGGCAGACCCCTCCAGTCCAAGCTGGGCCTCCGAGCCTGCTGGTGGCGAGGCCCTGGAGGACGCTGTCCTCTGAGCATACAGCAGCTTCTGTTGGGCACAGGCGACTTGTGACTCAGTCAGCCTCACACGCTCCTGAAAGTGATCCAGCTGCTGTCGCACCAGCTGAGCTTGGTCGCCTGAAGCCAGAGGCAAGAGGCCAGGGAGGAAACACCGATACTGAAGGGGAACTGAGGGACCAGTAGCAGGGATGAGAGCATTAGAAGGGTCCTTGGGAACCATCAGTGATGACATCGAGGCCTTGGACTCGGGGACTGGGTTAAGGGTAGACTTTTCTGTGGGCTCCCTGAGCACATGCTGGTGACTGGGTGGGGACCACTTACTTGTGAGGAGCTCTGTCAGCCTCCTTCCCGTTTCTAAAACTCTTTCCAGGTCCTTGGCACGTACCCCAACCCCTTTGTACACCTCCTGTGAACAAACACAAGACACTGAGCCTGTGACAGCCCACACCGTCCCACCCCAAGCCTGAGCCGTACCTGGGAGTACGGTAAAGATTCCTCAGGGCACTTGGGCCCCAGCAGTAGCTCAGCCAGGAGCTGTTCACTTGGGTTCAGCTGTACCAGCAGAGCTTTGCAGGCCGCTTCAAAACTCTGGGCCGCTGGGACCAGCTGCTCCAGGAGTCTCCACCTTGGGGCGAAGATGGAGGAGCTGGCAGCCGTGCCCTTCTTGCCCTAGAACCCTCACAGTCCCCCCACCTGTGGCTTCACCTGGTTTCTGCCTGCTGTACCAGGCGATGCCACTGTGTGCGCAGCTCTGCCGGGCTCCCAGCCTCTTGTAATCTTGGCTCCACGTGCGGTGCACGCTCCCTCAGTAGACGCAGGAGCAGCTACCAGACATGGGGTCAGAGGGCTCAGGCAGGGTTCTGGGGTCCCTGCCCATCCTCCTCCTGCCACTGCCCCCTCTTTATTTTTTTTTTAATCAAGGGGGATTACTGGCTGTGGGAATATTAACAGGTATAGGTATACAGCCCACCCTTAGGGAACAGATCTATTGTATTCAAGCACATGGTAACGACCATTAGTTACCAGTGACTTGACCTGAGGTTCAAGGGGGTAAAAGTGCCCCCCACTCCTGTTCCTATCTCCTGGTGGCCCTTGTACCTCCTGTTCCCGCAGCTGGGATGCAGCCAAAGTGGCGTCAGCAGCCAGGGGTCCCTGTGAGGCCTGCAGTTCCTCCATACCATCCAGCCAGCTGCACAGTGTGCCCAGGGGGGCTCGGGGTGCCTGCAAGAAGGATGTACTCACCTCATCTGGCCTCCACTTGGACTCCCCACACTCGAGAGCTGTCCTTCCTCACCTGGGCTGGCTGCTTTCTTTGACTGCGGGGCCCCATCTCCACGGCTTCTGTCACCACTGTCTCTGTCACCACTGTCTCTGTGACCTCTGTCACCTGGACAGCACGGGAGCCCCACCAGGCCCAGGGGATCCCTGGTGGTAGTGGGCCCTGAGGAGCTGCGGATGGAGAGAGATCCTCTCGGGTCCTGGGGCTGGTGTGGGTCCTGGGGCTGGTGTGTGAGCGGTTCCTCCTCTCCCCCAGGCAGCCAAGCCTTGAAGCGGGGTTTCCCATGGTAGATGCTGAGCAGTTTGCAGGGTGTCCAGGACAGCAAGGGCAGCCCTACAAGGGCAGGAGGACCCAAGTCAGGACCAGGGGGTCCACAGGACCACCTGCCCCTACCCTTGCGCAGGTTGGTGCTGGGGAGGCCCCCTGGGACTGGGTAGACTACCCTGGCCTAGGGGACTGCTTCTAGCTCCGTGCACCCTACCTTCCTTCAAGCCACTGATCCACCAGCCCCAGCCAGTCTGGCTCCAGCACTTTTCTTGCTACTGTTTCCTGGGAAACCCAGTGCCCATCCTCAGTCATGTGGGTGGGGGAAGGGCTGCGGAGAGGAAGGGGCTTCTAGCTGGAGTATCTGGCCCCTCCCCCCTCAGTTCCTGTATGGAACGAGGGGGGCATTCAACGAACTCAATTCCCACCCAAGTCCCAAATAGTCACTCACATGGCCATTGGGCTGCAATCCCTTTGGGTTAGGAGGCCGAAAAAGGGGGGCTGCTATAATGGGTACCAGGCCTGCCCTGGGGATGCCTAAGAATTATAGGAATTATAGGAAATGGGGGCATCGATACCCACTTTAGGAGGGGACTGGAGAGTCACAGAAATTTCCCACAGCCATGCGGGCCCCCAGGGAGTGCTGGAACTACACCCTCTCCCAGTCACGTGGCCACTCCATGGTACTCAGACAACCCCCACCCAAGACTTCCTGGCACCCTAGACTGGTCTGCTCTGTTTCCAGAAACTTCACACTTGCCGTACCTTCCCCACCTGAGCCTGGAATGACCTAGCCCTCCTCCATCCTGGAATCCCCACCAGATAGAAGAGCAGGAGGGTGGGGATGCTCAGGGATCTCCACTGGTGCAGGTGTATTCATGGAGTCCAGCATGAGCCCACCACTCACCCTCTACCCAACCATCATCGAATCTTCTACCAAGGAGTGGAGTTTGTGCTCAACAGACAAGCCAAAAGCCCTCAAGTGCCCAGGGTCATGCTGGTCCCAGACCCTCCCTCTCTACTGACAGAGAGACTTAGGAGTCCCCAGGGCCTAAAGCTAGCCCTGCCTACCTCCACCCACCTCAAGCCTGTGACCACCCCCACCCCCCACCCCACCCCGAGACCTGTCCCTGCCTGGGTTCATCTTTGTCATGAGTTTGTGTTGTTGTTACCTTGGGAACTTTCCATGGAAAATATTGGGTGAGGTGGGCAGGCTGGCAGGCCAGGGCAGGCCATAGACGCACAGTGGGTGGATGGCTGGTGGACGCCTCTCCCAGGAGGGCTTGTCTGTCTCACACCCTACGACGGCCCACCCTGTCCTGCCTGCTCTCTTTTCTCAGCCCCCACCCCAGGCCAGGCACCGAGGATGTGCATTCCCGGGGGCTGGGAGGGCGTGTCCCAGCACAAGTCTGCCCACACCTGGCATGCAGACTTCACTTCCTCCTGTCTACCCTGCTTCTTTAAGGGACCATGGCATTCCTAGGAGCAGCTGCGCCAAGCAGTCTCTGGGTCATACCCCAGATTGGGCGTGTAGTCTGGAATGCCCCCCTCCCCTTCTCCGCACTCATCCTTGGGCCTCCATAGCTAAGAGGGAGGAGGGTGACCCCTGCCTCTGATACCTGGCCTCTGACTTGTTCTGCTGTTCAAGGCAGAACCAGGTCAAATTTCTGTACAAATCTCCCTGTAGCTGCCCACGGCTGGGACAGTAGAGGTCCAAATATGGGGAGGTTCTGAAGCCTATTTGGGGTAGCTGCCACCTTTCTCACTTGCCCCAGGTCAGGATCCTATGCTGAGCTTGGACCACCCCGAGACAAGAGAGGACAACGCCCCCAGCAGGATCCTCCAACCTTGTCACCCTACCCTGATTCAAAGGTTCTAACAGTCACATTCCAGAGATCCTAGCAGCTTAGTGACCACACGACCTCCTTTGTACATGAAGTTCCTGAATTATAGCAGCTAAGTGGATGACCAGGAAGGAGTAGAGCTGACCAAACTGCTCACACTCCTGAACATCCAGGCAAGGACAAGAGCCCACAGCTGTGTGACTTGGAGCCTCTCCTTGGCTCTGCCTCTGGGACCTCACATAGGCCTCTCTCCTTTTAGAAGCCCCTCCTTTGTATATTCACACTGAGATCATGATACCCCACCCAGGGACCCCCTAAATAATGTCCCCTGCCCTGCTAGTTCCAGCCCTCAAGGGACCATGGCCCTGTCACTAGGGCAAGTAGCCACAAGTGCAGGGACACATATAGGGCTCACTGCATGCTGAACCTAGGGTAAAGTTCAGATAGTTCCAGACTACAGAGAGGAACACAGGCTGCAGCGGGTCTGCAACACAGCCCAAACCGGTCCTGGTCGGACCAATTCCTATGAGTGGACACTCACGGCAGTTCTAATAGTGGCCAGAGGTCAGCCCGGACAGCACTGATAGGGATGAGCTAGCTTCCATACACTTATGGGACCGTGGATCCAGGGAACAGGGATGCTGGCCTTGGGGGAATCTCTGCTAGGCAAGAAGGCTGAGGTAGCCAGGGAAACTGAGCACAACTGTGGCCCAGGGATGGATGATGGAGGGGCTGTCCTGTGCATGGCTTTACTATCAGGGTACCCAAGACCCTGGAGGAGAATAGCAGGGGGAGGGCCCTAATAGAGCTGACTCAGAGGTCCCTCTTGACAAGGCTGTATACATAGACACGAGTGGGGTGGCTTTGCAAGATACAAAGCATTCTAGGAAAGAAAGCACAATAAAAGAGTGTGGTGGCCGGAAGGAGAATGGTCCCAATAGGCTCATATATTTGAATGTCAGTCACCAGGGAATGGAACTGTTTGAGAGGATTAGAAGGATTAGGGGGTGTGGCCTTGTTGGATGAAGTGTGTCACTGCAAGTGGGCTTTGAGGTTTCAAAAGCCCACGGCAGGCCCAGTTAGCTCTCTCCCTTGGCCTGTGTGGATCAGGATGTAGCTCGAGGCTACGGTTCCAGCATGATAAGTGCCAACATAATCCCCATCACGACAATAACGGACAAAGCCTCTGAAACCATAAGCAAGTCCCCAGTTAAATGTTTCCTTTTATAAGAGAGCCCTTGGCCATGGAGTGTCTTTAGAGCAATAGACAAAGAGGAGAGTTTCAACATTTAGCAGTGCGTGTGTTTTATGATAGAAAAGCCTGGGCTGTTTGGGGAAACTGAGTCCAGGGATTTACACCCAGCCTGGGCAGCAGAGGCTCCTTAGCTCTTCAAGTTGGAGGACAAATGGCTGGCCACATGGTAAGTCTTAAGTGCTGTGGTCCCAGGAAGGATAGGCAGAATATGGCCTTTGACTGATCACAGAAGCAAACAAGGCTAAAAGACAACAAGCAAACAAATAAATGAATGAAAGAAAAATGAAAAGGGCAACTTAGACGGATCAGTCCTAAGCGGAAAGGAGGCGTGAGTACCTAGGGACCTTGAGCCAGCCTCCAGTCTGGTGAGCTAGAATGCTAGTGATCCCCAGGACCAGGCTGACCAAGATACAGGATACCCATCAACCTTTTACCCAAAAGTTCTAGAAAAATCTTATGGTCTCTCAGGGGTTTTGGCTGGGGCACCTGCTATTACAGGTTGAACTCTGTCCTAAAAGCTACCTATGTTCAACTCGTAATTCAAACCTGGGAGTGTGACCTTATTTGGAAATGGATTTTTTGCATTTGTCATCAAGTTGAGGTCACTAGAATGGGCTGCCTTCCAATACAAATGTGACCTTGTGAGAGAATGCGGTGTGAATATGAGACACACTGGCAAGAAATGACTCCACGAGGAAGCAGAATGGGAGGACCTGCAACCTCCCGCAAGGTGCCTCAGGTTTGGAAGCGATCATCAGAGGTGGAGCGGAAAGAGTTCAACCTGAACTGCAGGGGGAATCACACACTGACCGCCAGAACTGAGGGGAAAGAGCATTTCTATTTGCTTTGAGTCCCCAACCTATGGTCCGTTGCTATGGTGACCTCAAGACAACCTGACTGCATAGCTGTGAGCCAGTCATGATGACCAGGCAGGTGGCATCCCGCTAACTTAGTCCAAGTCAGGCTCTCCTTGGGGCTGGTGTGGCACCACTACCACCTCATGCAACTCATCTGCAGTGAGAGGGGAGAGGTTCCCAGAGAGGGCCAAGTAAAGACTTTGCTTGGGGACACAGACACCTGGCAGGTCAGGGCTCAAGGCTCCAAGCTGGGCTCCAGGACCAGCACACAAGGTTCTGGCAACGAAGAGAGTTGGCACACAGAAGGTGAGTGTGCCAGCAATACCTGGACTATCTGTAGCGCGGTGGCTGCAGCATGTCTCGTCCTCCCACTCTCCACACTGACAAGTCAACTCTATTTTTCTAGAAATCATGGCAGCCGCCACAGTTCTGAGGAGTCAGTGACCAGTAGGTAGATCCGAGGAGACTGCATGAACTCCTGTAAAGGCTGCCAGGACACTACTACAACCGGTTCCCTGGGGGCTGCACACTGTTTCCTGGTGTTCCTGCCCTCGTAACACCCTCAGGTCCTGGAGATTTGCTTGGCAGGTGAATACAGATGTAACAAAGTATGCCTAGGTTTAAGTTTCCGGGGAGGACAGAGCTCAGTATCAAAGTGCTTTCCAAACAATTACAAGGTCTTGAGTTCAACCCCAGCACCCCC
Source organism: Microtus pennsylvanicus (assembly GCF_037038515.1). Classification (NCBI taxonomy): domain Eukaryota; kingdom Metazoa; phylum Chordata; class Mammalia; order Rodentia; family Cricetidae; genus Microtus; species Microtus pennsylvanicus. The sequence goes on from NC_134580.1 coordinate 4,505,723, forward strand.
TTTCTCTCCAACCTCTACTACCATCCCCCCCAAAAATTCCAGTACTGGGAAGCAGAGACAGGGGGATTTTGGGTCTCTTGATAGCCAGCCAATCTAGCTGAATTGGTGATCTTCAGGTTTAATAATAAAAAACCTTGTCTTAAAAACTAAGGTGAGTCTGTGAGATTGAGAATAGTCTGGTCTATGGAGAAAGTTCCTGGTCAGTCAGGGCTACTTAAGGGGCTCTGTTTCAAAATAGCAATAGTAATAATAATAATAATAATAATAATAATAATAATAATAATAATAATAAGGACTAGACTGCTCTTTCAGAGGCCCTGGGTTCTACTCCCAACACCTACATAGTGGCTTAACAACCATCTGTAACTCCAGTTCCAAGAGATCTGATGCATCATCTGGCCTCTGTGGGTACCAGACGTGCACATGGTACACAGACACACATGCAGGTAGAAACACTGACACATACAACGATAAAGATAGTAATTAAACATTTAAAATTATTTAATTAATTAAAAAAAAGGAAGTCCCCTGGGGCGGTTGGTAAAGAACTGATGATTAAGGTTTACCGGCCCTGCCCAGCCCTGGACTGGAGCTGATTCAACCAACAGGTGCTTCAAGTTGCCCTCCCCGCCCTTCCCGTGCCTGCCTGCCCTTGCCCCCACCCTGACACTGCTTTTCTGGTTTCACTTCCTAAGAGCTTTCACTGAAATCCAGATCTTCACGTCACCTCTACTCTGTTGGCGCCAGATGCTCGGGTGCTGCTTGCTTTGGAGGAGGCGCCTTTAACCCAGTTGTACAGCTCTTTGGCTAAAACATGTCTCCCCACTCCGGAGGCTCCATCGAGACAGACATGCTAGGCATGTTGACACAGAAGCAGGTAGACTGCCAAACTCAAGGTCAGGCTGGGCAATTTATAGAGAGCCTATCTCAAAACAAAAAGGTTTGTTCTCTCTCTTTTCTCTGTCTCTGTCTCTCTCTCTCTCTCGGTCTGGGGCTGTAACTCAATAGTAGAACACTTGTCAGGTATTCATGGGATGGGGCCCTAGGTCCTTAGCACAGCAAAAGAAAAGAAAGACACCTTGAGCCAATTGTAGGGGTGCATGCTTATAACCCCAATAATTGGGAAACTAAGGCAGGAAGCTAACAAGTTTGACGCCATCCTGGGTGACATAGGAAGTTCTAGGCTAGCTTGGACACTATCTCAAAACAAACAAACAAACAAACCAGCAAGGTTCAGGCTTTGGAGAGATTCCCATCAAAGCTTCGGCTTCCTGCTTGTTAAGCTGTGGTTTCAGTCTTCCTGGAGATACCCGCTAGTAGACATAGGGATGCTGCACCACCCCCAGCTATCCCACAGCAGGACCAAGTCCCACATACCTGGTGCGCCTCCTCCCCAAGGTGAGGCTGCTGAGCCCAAAGGCAGGGAGAGTCTCTCCCAGGACAAGGTTCCAAGGTGCACCTCAGCTCCAAGACTCTCCATGGGCCGGAGAACAGCACCGCAGAGTCAGAGAAGAGGGCAGGAGCCGCTCTAGATGGAGCCACACAGGGAGAGAACAGCACGTCTCTGAACGCTTGGCTACAGTTCACACTGGGAGTTGAGAAAAATCACAAGACGGACAGACCCAGTGGTGAGCCAGACCCTGTGAGTGGTGATGTCACTTTACTCCAGCCACTAAATGCCCAGAGAGCAGGGAACATGCTTCCTCTACCATTCCTGAGTCCTTCTCAAACCAGCAAGCGGCGGGCAGAGCTGAACTGCCCACGAGGCCATGGATTTGCTTGCTTTCCCTTCTGTTCCCATAGATGCCCAAGCCAGGTAGGGAGGCTGACACCCTCCACACCAAAGGAACTGCTTCATTTTCGGGTGAATCTGAGGATACTCGAGTTGCGTGAGGAGGAAGATTCGAGGGCCTGGGCGAGCAAGGCCCAGCTTTGGATCTAGCTGCCTGATTCTACCAGCATGAGACCAGGAACTTGGAGTTCTGGACTAGGGTTTGCAGTCGGCAGCAGAAATCCAACCAGTATAGGCCAGGCTGTAGCCTCCTGTAAACATACCCCAGCCCTAACACTGCCCCGATACAGGTCATAGGGTGGGGCTGAGGAATCACCTTGGGCTCCTGAGGCTTCACAAGTCAATGCAGCAGACAGGCAGTTCCTGGGCTTACAGCCTGTGAAACAACAGCCTGCACACAGTCCTCCATGCCACATGCCATGAGAGGGTGCTGCTGTCTTGGGCCGGTTTTCAGTTTTTGCCAGGGCACGGAGAAGCAGGCTCAGCCAGACTCTGACAGCTCCCTGAGCCTATAGATAAGCAGGGCCTGGGTCCTCGCCACCACAACTACCAGTTTCATGACCTCATAAGCAACCCCTGGGTGACAGCCTGTCTTGGAAAGATGTCCCCAGCTTCTTGGAACCCCCTCAGCATAGGGACCTTCTTCACACCTGTGTCCACCCAAGTGTTCACTGTCCCAAGCCTCTTGCCCTCCCAACCCCTACATACTTGTCCCATCCTCTCCCTCTCTTCTCTCTCTCTCTCTCTCTCTCTCTCTCTCTCTCTCTCTCTCTCTCTCTCTCTCTCTCTCTTCCCCCCCTCTAGTTTTTTGAGACAGGAAGTCCCAGTAGCTATGGAACCAGTCCTGGGACTTGCTCTGGAGACCAGGCTGGCCTCAAACTCACAAAGATCCACCTGCCGCTGCCTCCTGGGTGCTGGGATTAAAGATGTGCGCCACCATCACCAGGCCCTCTCTGTTCCTCTGACCATCTTTCTGAGCACAGGCTGCTGCCCATGGTGGACGCCCAGACCTACTGCTTCAAATGCTGCTGGCTGGTTGGGTGAATGCGCCTGGTGACCTCTGTTGGGATGATGGGCTCATCCTTCCAGCTGGGGATAATATGTTGAGCTTAGACATCTTGAATTGCCATCTCCATCACCTGGTGATGTCTATGCCCCGAGGCTCCAGAGAACGGTCATAAAGAACAACAAAAGCAGGTGATAAGGAGGTGGCCACTACTCATCTCAATGGGCAAGCTCCCTTGGACCTGCTGGCACCTGCAGTGTTGATTTCTCTGGATACACTGGAGTTCTGGTGCCGATCCCCACCCAGCTTTATAAAGCCAACAGTTTATGACAGGTGGCTTGAGAGGCCTGACCTAGCTTTCCAGCTGTCTAGTTCATCTCTACAGAGGCCAGGAACAGGAGAAGGATGTGCTGGGCTCCTACCTGGAAATGATAGGGGCTCCACACAGATCCTTTTGGGCAGGACACAGGACACTGTGAGAGCTGCTCCTCTGGACTTTACTCGGAGGCCTCAGCCCGAGAGCTGACACCTCAGAGGACACTCCCCACGCATGACTGAAGGGCTCCATGCAAGGTTTATTCCCTACCTTTAGATGAAGCATGAGTGTGTGCGGCGGGGGAGGGGGGTACATATGAGCTTCCCCTGTCTTTCTCATCCACCATTCTTAGTTTAGCTTTAGTCCGATCACTCAAAAGAACTCTGAGGAGTTCTTGTCATGTCTACAAATCAGATGGGAAGAAAAGAAACCCCCCTCCAGCTGTGTGAGGTAGGAAACCTCCCAGAGTATAACTTGGCAGGACTAATGAGGTCAGCATTCAGATGGAACTGGTCCTGGGGTCCACCAGACCACTACATTGCTAGCAGATGTCCTGCATGGCTTATCAGGGCACCCTGGCTGGTAAAGGAGACCAGAAACAACCCACAGACCCCGGCAGGGCTCATTAGAAGCCATGATTCTCTGGGCAGTGGTGGCACACACTTTTATTCCCAGCACTTGGGAGGCAGAGGCAGGTGGATCTCTGAGTTCAAGGCCAGCCTGGTCTACAGATGGAGTTCCAGGACAGCCAGGGCTACACAGAGAAATCCTGTCTTAAGAAGAAGAAGGAGAAGGAGGAGAAGGAGAAGGAGAAGAAGGAGAAAGAAGCAGCAGCAGCAGCCATGGTTCATTCACATAGCCAAACTCTAGGCAGCTGCCGGAGGGAGGAAGGGCTTTTGAAAACAGCTCAAGAAGGGTGGCCAGGTTCTGGAACCTTAAAGAAAAAAGAAGGCAGAACTGTCCCATTGTGCTACACTTATGGGGAAGGAAATGCACTTTCTTCACTGCCAAAAAGCCATAGCCTTGATCCCTAAAATAACAGAACTACATTCTTCCATGGCTCTGGAAGCCAGAATCACAAAATCAAGGTGTCCTTAGCTGTATTCCCTTCAAACCTCCGAGGGGGGACACTTCTTTGCCTTTTTCTGACTCCTAGTGGATCCAAAAGTTCCTTGGACAAGAGAGCCCAGCTCTGGTCTCTGCTCCACATCCTCACAATTCTCCTCCACCAGTGTCCTTTAGTAAGCCCACAGTTTACTGCATGCTATCTAGTTGCTGCTGCAACCGCACCCCTTAGGCACTGACCTGACCCGGGCTATGGGGAATGAAGAGAGGACAGACAGACACACATACAGGAAAGCTGGGATTGGGTGCGCTGTGAGGCTCTGATAGAGACGCACCAGCAAACACAGCCTATTGATTATACACAGCATGAACAAGGAGGAGTGGGGTTAGCTCATCTCAGCAGGGGGTTTGTGTAGGGGAGCAGTCTCAGGGGGCTGTCATCTAGGAGAAGGAAGTTGCAGCTGATAGTTTCTGTACACACTGTCAACATTCACTCTCACTGCAGAAGGCCTCGTTGTTCCCATGAGTCTCAGGTACTGGTGGTCCTTAACATGGCCGTATTCATGTCAATAACACAGATTCACTCAGGACTTTGTCTGTTCCCCACAGATTACCGTTACAAAGACACTTCTCCTAAGACCACGTTCCCAGATACCTGGAGTCAACATTCAGACCACACCAGGGAGGAAATACAAACAAATGATCACTTTTAAAAGCTCTAGAAGGTATACATGTGCCACTTTCATTTGGACCCAACACTCATATTTGCTAAAGACGCGATAGCTGAACGTTGATTGTTCAGTGATATCTTTGAGCCCATCTCAAGTGCATCTCAAGCTGCAGTGCCCTGGCCCAGCTGCAGTGGCTAGGCTCCTATTCAGCACCTGGATTTCACTTGCAGTGCCTGGCTCACCTGCAGCCCCTGGTTAGACCTCTGACAGTCTCTGGTCACTCTCTATAACCACTGTGTCTCTGCCGCACTGAGTTGGTAAAGATGGTTATCACAGCTCACACAGCCCACACAGCTCAGGTCAATAGTATGACATGGACATTATACCCATCCCAAGACCATAGACATAACCCGGTTTGGCTCATAACCCCCCAGGGCCACTAAACGGGAAGGATCTGGACCAAACTCCATTTGTTACATATTGATGGTAAATGGGTTTGATTTTGAAACCACTCCTCAAAGATATGCAGTCCCAACCTTCAGGTACCTCAGGATGTGACCTTATTTGGAAACAGGGTCTTTGTAATTAGCTGAATTGAGGTCACTCTCACGAAGGATATGCCATTGATCCAACGTGACTGGTGTCCTTATAAAAATACTGCTGAGTGCAGGTGGTGACACAGAGGTGAAGACATTGTGTAAGAGCAGGAAGAGTGAGTAATGCATCCAAAGCCAAGAGAGAGATGCCCAGGGATGCCTGGGGGTGCCCAGGGATGCCCAGGGATGCCCAAGATGCTCAGGGGTGCCCAGGGATGCCCAAGATGCTCAGGGGCGCCCAGGGATGTCCAAGATGCTCAGGGGTGCCCAGGGATGCCCAAAATACTCAGGGCTGCCCAGGGGTGCCCAGGGATGCTCAGAGATGCCCAAGATGCTCAGGGGTGCCCAGGGATGCCTGGGGGTGCCCAGGGATGCCCAGGGATACCCAAGATGCTCGGGTGCCCAGGGATGCCCAAAATACTCAGGGGTGCCCAGGGGTGCCCAGGGATGCTCAGAGATGCCCAGGGTCATGGTACCACCAGAAGCCACAGGGTTGGGGACAGATTTCCCGTCAGCCTCAGCACGGCCAGCTATGTCTGACCTCCATCTAGACGTGGTTCAGGCATGTGGGAACATGTTTCTGCGGTGTGAAACCTCCTTGCTCTGGGTGTCAGAGGAGCTCCAGGCTCTACTGCACCACCAGCTCCAGCCCCCGACAGGTGGCTATGCCACGTGCTAGCCATGAGCAGCTGTCACCTGAGTCCTGAGTTTGGGTGGGACTCTCCAGCGCACCATGGGACAATGAACAAAGAAAACATTGGAGGTTGTGTGTGGCACTTCCTCCTCAGAGCTCATCTCTCAACACGGAGACTGGACTGCGGCCAACACAGTCTATGTATGGGCCCCATCTCTAGCAAGTCCTCAACTGTTAAAGAACCACTCAGGCCCCTAGGAATCCTCATGTCTTTTGGCTGCTGGACCCACAGCTGATGAGCTGAGCTGACCACAGGAACCCACGGGTCCCAATGCCCCTGACAGCCTCTCCCAGTGGTCACAGCTATCATACAAGTTTGTATCTTTCAGGCTGTAGTCTGACAGCCTTGTGGGTGGAGCCTCCAAAGATGGCTGTGCAACTGAGCCTATAGAGAGTTTCCGTTGCCTGGTGTGGTGTTCTTTCCTCCACTTTGTTCCGAGGCCACCCACCCGAGCCCACGTGACCGCCCACCAGTGACCGCTAATGAGAGCCAGGGAAGTAGTGGGGGAGGCAAGTAATTAAGGCGATGAACAGCTCCAGGAACCTTTGTGTCTGTGCTCGCTGCCCCCTTGCCTGTCCTTGACCTTCCCTTGGGAAGGTCGTGACCACAGACACACTCATGTGGGTGCCCAACTGTGATAACAGGCATGGCTGACTGTCCACCCCCAGTCCCTACCCTCTAGGGCGCCCCTTTATTTCTGCCTGAGTATGCCCAAAAGGGGCTGTAGGGGCCCTGATAATCTGTGCTCACCTCTTTCAACCCAGGCACCCTCAGGCCATGCATGACCAGCTGGGTTCCCTGCTCTGCCAGACACAGGGTGGAGAGGCACCACAGTGAGTAAGGAACTTAAGACTGTGAGTGACCCAAACCTAACACACACCGGCAGTAATAGGAGTAATCACGCTTAGAGAACATGGAGAGCTCCAAAGAACGTCTCACGGGAGAAAGAACTGATGCGTGAGACCTGGAGAGGCTGGGCACAGGGGCCACAGGGGCTGAGTGAGCCTGGGGGTCAGACAAAACAGAGAAAAGCCAGAGCCAGCGGGATAGCTCAGCAGGTGAAGGCATTTGTCCTGCAAGCCTGACAACGTAAGCTCCATCCTGCAGCTATTTGTGCTGTAGGACTCATGTGCCCACATGTACACTTCTCTCTCTCTCTCTCTCTCTCTCTCTCTCTCTCTCTCTCTCTCTCTCACACACACACACACACACGCCAGCAACAATAACACAAAGTAAAAAAATAGATAAATATAAGCTTTTAAAAAGAAGAACAGAGTAAGAAGCCAATGTCCAGGTGAGAGGCATCTCAGAGGCAGGGATACATGGCCCCAGGGAGTAGTGGAAGATGAAACCCTGCTTCCCAGCACTGGAGAAAGGAGAGATCACAGGACAAGGTTTGGGAGAGTCAGAGAAGATGGAGCTGCACCCTGAGGCCACGGTGAAGCTGAAAAGCATCAAGGACAAAAGGGAAATTGTGTGGGCACGGATGGCAAGGGAAGAAAGCCAGGGCAGGCTCCGTGGAGGGTTTCATAGCAGCGGCACTGAGCGTGAGAGACAATAGAGTGTTGTTCTGAGGCACAGACAGGAAAGAACTCCAGCCTTCGCTGTCTGTACACAGCCATTCAGACATCATTCAATGCAATGTCAGGATAACGACAATACCCCCGGACTCCAAGTCCTCCGAGGGCGAGAGCATTGTGGAGGTGACAAGAGGAGAAAAGGGCAGACATGAGAGACTGGGGGTGGATCCCCGTAAGACTGGAGGGAAAACAGACAGAACAACCGAACAGCAGAGATGAGTGTGCACACAGACTAGCCTTGGAAGAGTCTTGGGTTTGGTGGCCATTTTCCTCTTAAGGGGAACATGAGGTGTTAACACAGGTGAAAAAATGAAGACGGAGAAACAGACAAAAACATGAATGAGCCTCAGAGGCAGCCAAGCTACAAACAGAAGGCTATACATTACTAAACTCCCAAGAGAAAACATGATAAACTCACAGGGAAGGAAAGAGGGGAGGAAGTAAAATCACACAGCAGGATTGCAGAGTCGAGTCCCACAGCAGACTCGCAGGGAAGTGGACTAACTTCACCCAAGGAAAATGACTTATAATATCCGTCAACACGTGGCCTACTTCTATTTATTTGTTTATTTTGAGACAATGTCACTTATAGCCCAGGCTGGCTTCAAGAATAACTAACTTTTATTCTGTTTCCCAAGTTCTGGGTGTGTGTGTGCATGTGTGTGTGTGTGTGTGTGCATGTGTGTGTGTGTGTGTGTGCATGTGTGTGTGTAAGGATGTGCAGGTATGTGCCTGTGATAGCCCACATATGGAGGTCAGAGGACAACCTCAAGTGTGTGTCCTCACCCTCAACCTTATCTGACACGGGGCCTTTGCTGTTTTGCATGCACCAGGCCAGCTGGCCCCAAACTTCCTCCTGCCGCTGCTTCCCATCTTGCTGGAGATTATAGAGAAATCTACAGTAGCCTGCTTCGTGTTGAGTCTGGGGTGTGAACCCAGGTGTGTGAGGCAGGAGCTTTACCCTTGTACCCACCTCCCTAGTCACACATCTGCTTTCTATGGTGCTGGGAACCAAACTCAGGGCCTGTGCACAGTAAACAAGCACTCTTCCAATGGAGCCACATCTCCAGCACTGAGAACACTTTTAAAAAGGAAAAAGGCATACAAACAGAAAGGAAATGGCCTTACATCTTTTTAAATTATTTTTAAAGATTTAGCTATTGATTTTTAGAGACAGGGTTTTACTGTATAAGAGCCTTTACTGTCATAGAACTTGATCTGTAGTCCAGGCTGGCCTCAGACTCACAGAGATCCACCTGCCTCTGCCTCCCAAGTGTTGGGATTAAAGGTGTGTGCCACCACTGTCTGGTGATTTATTTATTTTGTATGTATGTATGAGTGTTTCATTCATATGTATACGTGTACCATGTGCATGCCTGGTGCACATGGAGGTCAGAAAAGGGGCTCATGCCCCCTTGAGCTGGAGTGTGGGTGCTGGGAACTGAACCCAGGACTTCCAGAAGAGCAGCAACGCTTTTCATTGTTGAGCCATCCCTCCAGCCCCCTTAGATAATTCTGATCAACTACATTAGAGAGTTGTTGGAGTCCGACTTAGAAAATGGCCATGGTGGCTCACATGTTTAATCACAGCACTCGAGAGGCAGAGGCAGATGGATCTCTGTGAATTCTGGGCCAGCCTGATTTTATAATGAGTTCTAGGTCAGCCAGAGTTACATAATGAGACTCTGACTCAAAAGAAATAAGAAGGTAAACAAAGAAAAGTAATAAGGTTGGAGAGATGGAACGCTCAATCAAATCACCTGCAGTGTGAGCGTGAGCTGTGATCCTCAGCACCCACAGAGAAAGCCAGGTGTGGTACTGTGCAGCGATGATTCCAGCTCTGGAAGGCAGGGACACTTCTGTCCTAGGAGGGGAGAAGGACAGGGGTTGGGGGCGACAGGGGTGGAGAGAGAGAGAGAACAGATATCCAAGGAAGCCTGAAGTGGACCTCTGACCTTCAAGGGTACCTAACATCCCTGTTCACCCAGACACATCACACATGCGTGTACCTACACATGCATAAGAGAGAGAGAGAGAGAGAGAGAGAGAGAGAGAGAGAGAGAGAGAGAGAGAGAGAGAGAGAGAGAGAGAAGGGACCCACAAAACCAAGAGGGGAGGCTCATACTTTTGGCGGCAGACAAGAAAGGCTATCACAGACTCTGGGTCCTGACACACCCATGCTCTGCAGAGAACACAGATTGAAACCCCAGAGGAATTCCAGCCAGGCAGCTCCCTGGAGACAGCTCCCAGCAACAGGCTGTCAGTGATGAGTGGCCGTGGGGTCCTGCGATGAACTAAGGAGCTTTGTTTCAAAGAGCTCCTTGCCCCAGCCTCCTCCTCTGCTCTGGGAGCCTTCATGATGCTCATCCTGAGGGTACAGGATGCCCTCCTAACCAACCTTGTCTTCTTCAGGGACTGTTTTGTGGTTAAGTAGTTACCAGGGTCATAAAGGGAAGGAGAGGTGTCCTACCGCTGATAAAAGGGAGTACTCAGCCCCGCCCTCTCCTTCCCAGTCTCTGGGAAAAGCAAAAGGCTACAACTCAGGACACAAAGTAGAGCTGCGCTGATCACCTGAGCTTTGGGGAAATCACGTGACTTCCCAGATACTGATGGACCAACGTGCCACAGGTGCAGCACACAGGCTGCTGCCTCTGCGCATTTATCAGGGGACAAGGACATTCAGTCACAACAGGTCAATACCAACTGGGGGAGGAGCACACATTTAATCCTAGCAGATTTCTGTGAGTTTGAGGCTAGTCAAACTACATAGTGTGTTCCTAGGCCAGGCAGAACTGCATAGGGAGGCCCTCACACACAGAGACACAGCTACACACACACATACACACATGCACACACAGACACACACACCAGTACCATTGACTGACCTCCAACAAAAGGCAACAGCCGAGTTACATTAATATTACCAACCTCTACCAAGGAAAGCTGCAGAGCAATGTCTATAGCTGTGTTCACACATCCTGTCTTCCCTCATCAGCAGGAATGCCAGCCTGAGTGTGGGCACACACTTCCCATGGTAAGCTGAAGAAATACAACAAGGTGTGAGTCAAAGCGTTGCTTGCCGCCCACTACCCTCAGACTCCTTCTGGCCAGCCCATTAGCTAAGCCACAAGCCCAGCAGCGGCCAGTGCTTTAACTGTGGCAGGAGGAGAGCAACTCAGTGAAGGAGAGGACAACAGAACAGAGGCCCGACTTCTGGGGCACTCTGGGGGCAGCCCCACTTCCCTGCATACCTGCTTTGGAGGCTTGACTTCCTTCTATTTAAGCTCCAACACTCAGGGGTCTCTCGGTAGCCCAGTTCAGCCCAGGCCCCACCTGACATATCACACACTAGACACTATCAGGGCAGTGGTGGTGCATGCTTTTAATCCCAGCATTGGGGAGGCAGAGGCAGACAGGTGAATCTCTATGAGTTCAAGGCCAGCCTGATCTATACAGTAAGTTCTAGTTTTTAGCCAGGGCTAAATAGCGAGATCCTGTTTCCATTTAAAAAAAAGTAACTAGACACCATCTGACAAATAACTCTTGCATTATCACAGGAATTATAAAGCAAACTTTTTTATTTATTTTTGAGAGTCTAAATAAAGAAAATTTTTAAATAATGATGACCAAATAATGAAAATATCACATATCTTTTGCGAGGTGCAGGTAAAGTCTTTTGAACTAAGGTGGTGATTTAGAAACACATTATCGGGAAACAAGAGACATGTTAAGTAACTAGAGCAATGCTGAGAACTGATGACTGACAAAAGTGGCACAGAGAAACCAAAGAAACACGATGTAGAATCCAGAGATGATGTAGAATCCAGAGATGATGTAGAATCCAGAGATGATGTAGAATCCAGATGATGTAGAATCCAGAGATATAGAATCCAGAGATGTAGAATCCAGAGATGATGTAGAATCCAGAGATGATGTAGAATCCAGAGATGATGTAGAATCCAGAGATGATGTAGAATCCAGAGATGTAGAATCCAGAGATGATGTAGAATCCAGAGATGTAGAATCCAGAGATGATGTAGAATCCAGAGATGATGTAGAATCCAGAGACGTAGAATCCAGAGATGATGTAGAATCTAGAGATGATGTAGAATCCAGAGATGATGTAGAATCCAGAGATGATGTAGAATCCAGAGATGATGTAGAATCCAGAGATGATGTAGTATCCAGAGATGATGTAGGATCCAGAGATGATGTAGGATCCAGAGATGATGTAGAATCCAGAGATGATGTAGAATCCAGAGATGTAGAATCCAGAGATGTAGAATCCAGAGATGATGTAGAATCCAGAGATGATGTAGAATCCAGAGATGATGTGGAATCCAGAGATGTAGAATACAGAGATGTAGAATACAGAGATGATGTAGAATACAGAGATGTAGAATCCAGAGATGATGTAGAATACAGAGATGTTGCAGAATCCAGAGATGATGTAGGATCCAGAGATGATGTAGAATCCAGAGATGATGTAGAATCCAGAGATGATGTAGAATCCAGAGATGATGTAGAATCCAGATGATGTAGAATCCAGAGATATAGAATCCAGAGATGTAGAATCCAGAGATGATGTAGAATCCAGAGATGATGTAGAATCCAGAGATGATGTAGAATCCAGAGATGATGTAGAATCCAGAGATGTAGAATCCAGAGATGATGTAGAATCCAGAGATGTAGAATCCAGAGATGATGTAGAATCCAGAGATGATGTAGAATCCAGAGATGATGTAGAATCCAGAGATGATGTAGAATCCAGAGATGATGTAGAATCCAGAGATGATGTAGGATCCAGAGATGATGTAGGATCCAGAGATGATGTAGAATCCAGAGATGATGTAGAATCCAGAGATGTAGAATCCAGAGATGATGTAGAATCCAGAGATGATGTAGAATCCAGAGATGATGTGGAATCCAGAGATGTAGAATCCAGAGATGTAGAATCCAGAGATGATGTAGAATACAGAGATGTAGAATCCAGAGATGATGTAGAATACAGAGATGTTGTAGAATCCAGAGATGATGTAGGATCCAGAGATGATGTAGAATCCAGAGATGATGTAGAATCCAGAGATGATGTAGAATCCAGAGATGATGTAGAATCCAGAGATGATGTAGAATCCAGAGATGATGTAGAATCCAGAGATGATGTAGAATCCAGAGATGTAGAATCCAGAGATGATATAGAATCTAGAGATGATGTAGAATCCAGAGATGATGTAGAATCCAGAGATGATGTAGAATCCAGAGATGATGTAGAATCCAGAGATGATGTAGAATCCAGAGATGATGTAGAATCCAGAGATGATGTAGGATCCAGAGATGATGTAGAATCCAGAGATGATGTAGAATCCAGAGATGTAGAATCCAGAGATGTAGAATCCAGAGATGATGTAGAATCCAGAGATGATGTAGAATCCAGAGATGATGTAGAATCCAGAGATGTAGAATCCAGAGATGATGTAGAATACAGAGATGATGTAGAATACAGAGATGTAGAATCCAGAGATGATGTAGAATACAGAGATGTTGTAGAATCCAGAGATGATGTAGGATCCAGAGATGATGTAGAATCCAGAGATGATGTAGAATCCAGAGATGTAGAATCCAGAGATGATGTAGAATCCAGAGACGTAGAATCCAGAGATGATGTAGAATCTAGAGATGATGTAGAATCCAGAGATGATGTAGAATCCAGAGATGATGTAGAATCCAGAGATGATGTAGAATCCAGAGATGATGTAGAATCCAGAGATGATGTAGAATCCAGAGATGTAGAATCCAGAGATGATGTAGAATCCAGAGATGTAGAATCCAAAGATGATGTAGAATCCAGAGATGATGTAGAATCCAGAGATGTAGAATCCAGAGATGATGTAGAATCTAGAGATGATGTAGAATCCAGAGATGATGTAGAATCCAGAGATGTAGAATCCAGAGATGTAAAATCCAAAGATGATGTAGAATCCAGAGATGATGTAGAATCCAGAGATGATGTAGAATCCAGAGATGATGTAGAATCCAGAGATGATGTAGGATCCAGAGATGATGTAGAATCCAGAGATGATGTAGAATCCAGAGATGTAGAATCCAGAGATGATGTAGAATCCAGAGATGATATAGAATCCAGAGATGATGTAGAATCCAGAGATGAAGGACTGAGGGATGGAGTAGAGGAGCAAAGCACACACTGCTCTTGCAGGTGACCTGAGTTCTTCTACATGAAGCAACTCTCAATCACTCTAGACCCAGGGGAACCGAGACCTCGGGCCTCTGCAGGCCCTGCCATCATGTGCACATCACATACCCATGAGCAGACACACTCTCTCTCACACACACACACACACACACACACACACACACACACACTCACACACATAAAATTAAAAATAAAATAAATCTTAAAAGGAAACATGAAGGTTCCTGGAGGGATGGCTCAGACATGAAGAGCACTGGCTGCTCTTGCACAGGACCTGGGTTCAATTCCTAGCACCCACATGGCTAAAACTCTATAACTCCGGTCCTAGAGGATCCAACACCCTCTTCTGGCCTCTATGGGTAGCAGGCACACAAATGATACACAGACATATATGCAGGTAGAATACCATACATGGAAACTTAACACAGAGAGATGAATCCATGTGTGGTTTTTGCTGAGAAAAAGAGACAAAGTGATGGGAAGCTAAGACCTAGACGGCATATAATACTATACCCTCTTGACTATACAGAAAACAGAGGGAGAGCAGTGTGCTCAGGGCTTATATAAACGGCTCTCTGCTAAGTCAATAAACCTGCCATTCTAGGCCGATGCCAGACTTTGCAGGCTTTTCACCCAGACGGCTTCAATGTCACTTCTTTGAGTCTTCAGTGAGAACTCGTGACCCAGACAGGACAGGGTATGACTGTATGAGATTTCAACCTGCTATTCAGAATATTGTACAATTTCAAACCTATACGATTTTTGTTTCTGGAATATTCCACTTAATATTTTCAGTCTATAGTAGAATACAAGCGACCGAAACAAATTCTGTATTCATTTGTTTTTATTTTAGTTGTATGAGTGCTTTGCTTGCATGTAAGTGCACCGCATGCATGCGACGCCCAGGAGGTCAGAAGAACAAGTTGGATCTCCTGGAACTGTAGCTACAGATGGTTGGGAGCCACCACATGAGTCCCGGGAACTGAACTCTGGTCCTCTGGAAGCAGAGCCAGTGCTCTTAACTGCTGAGCCGTCTCTCCAGCCCCTATAGTCTTTGGTTCTGTCTGCAGTTCAGTTTTCCCTAGAAAACCTTCAAAGAAATAACAAAATACTCGGCCTCTTATCCATCTGTTCCAACAGAGCTCAGCGTGCCAACAGCAGCTATGCCTCAGCTCTTTTTTTCAGAGAGAATTTACAGATTTGGTCTTAGCACATTCACGGTTCTTTTTCTTGACCTAATCCTAAGTACTTCAGTCACTTGGGGACCTTCAGTCTCCTTTCCATGAGCCGTTTTGGTTCTTGGAAGGATTAACCAGGTGCCTCCCTAATCCACCAGAGAAAGCCTGCAGAGACTTAGCCATGGGTGTGCTTGCCGCCTGCTCTGGTTTGATCTTGATTTAGGGCTAGGATACAACAGGCTGCTGTCACTCAACACATTTGGGCCTGGGAATGAGACACGGCTTTCTCTTCCAAGTTTATGCCACTGACGTTATGTACTGACGCCCATTCTCGCCCGAGGGCCCTCGCTCTTTCTCGTTCTCCTTCCCCCGCTCCTGCTCTCCATACATCATGCAAGTCATCCTTTTAAAGCGTACCGCTCCATGGTGTTTGTACAATCACAAGGTTGTGCAATGATACCACTATCTAATTTCAAAACATTTCCATTGCCCCAAAAGAAACCCTATACCTTTGTTTTTTGGAATGGGTCTTGCTGAGCTGCCCTGGCCGGCTTCACCTGAGCCTCCTACTTCAGCCACCAGAGGCTATAAATGGGGCCACTGTGCCCAACACCTGCATACCTTTGAACAGTAATGCTCTACCCCCCAAAACCAGAGATCTATGTCCTGACCTCACAGCTCAGCTCTGCCCTCTCTGAACATTCCATATTAATGGTATCATATACACACAGCTGTTTCTGTTTGGTTGGTTGTTTGGTTGGGTGGTTAGTTTTTTGAAGCAGGGTTTCATGTAACCCAGGCCAGCCTCAAACTCATTATATAGCCAAGAATAACCCTGGACTCTTTATCTTCCTGCCTCCACCTCCAAGTGCTGGGATCACAGGCATGTTCCACCAAGCTTAGCACTCCTGCGTGTGTGTGCATGTGTGTGCATCTGCATGTGTGCATGTCTGTGTGTGTGTGCATGTGTGTGCGTGTGTGTGTGCATGTGTCTGTGCATGTGTGCGTGTGCATGTGTGCGTGTGCGTGTGTGCATGTGTGTGTGTGCGTGTGTGCATGTGTGCATGTGCGTGTGTGCATGTGTGTGTGCATGTGTGTGCGCGTGTGTGTGCGCGTGTGTGCATGTGCGTGTGTACATGTGTGTGTGCATGTGCATGTGCGTGTGTGAGTGTGTGCGTGTGTGTGCGTGTGTGCATTTGTGTGTGTGCATGTGTGCGTGTCGTGTGCATGTGTGTGTGCATGTGCATGTGTGTGTTTGCATGTGTGCGTGTGTGCATGTGCATATGTGCGTGTGTGTTTGCATGTGTGTGCATGTGTATGTGCATGTGCATGTGTGCATGTGTGTGTGCATGTGCGTGTGTGCATGTGTGCGTGTGCATGTGTGTGTGGTGCTGGAGGATGGACCCCAGGGTTTTGCATAGTCTAGGTAGGTGCTCTAACATCAAGCTCCATCCCAGCCCTCCTTTTTTAACGAGTTACTTTCTTATTAGTTGCCATGGGATTTACAGTTAGCACCTTAAATGATAACAGTTCACTTCAGATTATCATTTGAGTGCACTTAAACCACATACAGAATTTCCCTCATATGCAGCTGATGTTTCCACCTCTTTGGTGTTATTATTGTCACGAATCCTACGCACATTGTATTGCCATCAACATAGCTTTATAATTACTGTTTATGCAATTGTCTTTGAAACGAAATAGGCAGTAGACACCTTGACCCCGGCTAGGCAGAACATCATGTTTATGCAAAGATATGATTCTGAAGATAAAGAGTCAGAGCTTCCAGGCATGGTGGCTTATTCCTGTAAGCCTGGCACTCGGGAGATAGGGGCATGACAAGCAGAAAGAAGTTCAAGATCATCTTGGCCTACATACCAGTTTGCTTCCAGCCTAGGATGCATGGGAGTTCATTTTAGAACACCAAGCATTTACCACAAGTCTGAGGACCTGAGTTCACTCACCAGAACCCACACAAAAGCGGAAGTGAGGAGCCGGGCGATGGTGGCGCACGCCTTTAATCCCAGCACTTGGGAGGCAGAGGCAGGCGGATCTCTGTGAGTTCGAGACCAGCCTGGTCTACAGAGCTAGTTCCAGGACAGGCTCCAAAGCCACAGAGAAACCCTGTCTTAGGGCTGGAGAGATGGCTCAGTGGTTAAGAGCACAGGCTGCTCTTCCAGAGGTCCTGAGTTCAATTCCCAGCAACCACATGGTGGCTCACAACCATCTGTAACAAGATCTGGTGCTCTCTTCTGGAACACAGGAATATATGGAGGCAGAAGGTTGTATACATAATAAAAATAAATAAATAAATCTTTAAGAAAAAAAAAAAGAAACCCTGTCTCGAAAAACAAAAACAACAACAACAACAAAAAAAGTGGAAGTGAGGACCCAGCTCCACAAAGCTGAACTCTGACCTCACACACATGGAATGGTTCATTTGTAGCTCCCCACAATAATAACTAACTTTCTTTGTTTGGTTCGGTTTTTTTGTTTGTTTTGTTTTTGGGTTTTGGAGAAAGGGTTTTTCTGTGTAGCTTTGGAGCTTGTCCTGGAACTTGCTCTGTAGACCAGGCTGGCCTCGAACTCACAGAGACCCGCCTGCCTCTACCTCCCGAGTGCTGGGATGAAAGGCGTGCGCTGCTGCCACTGCTGCCGCTGTTGCCATTGCCAGCACAGCAGCCACGGCCACCACTACTGCTACTGCCGCCCAGCTATAATGAGCATTTTTAAATAGCAAAAGCAAACAGAAAAGAATGAACTATTTTATTTATTTCTTTGCTTTGTTTGTTTTGTATTTTGCTTGCTTTGTTTCTAAGATAGGGTCTCACTCTGTCACTCAGGCTGACCTGACCTGGATGAAACTCACTCTGTCCACCAGGCAGGCCGGGAACTCACAAAGCTCTGCTTACCTCTGCCTCCCCTGTACTGGGATTAAAGATGTGTGCCACACATCCAATCTGTTTTCTTAAATCAAGTAGGGAAGGGGGGATATAATAAAAAAGAAAAGCCTCACACGTTTTTGGTGTCTTTTTTAAGATTTACTTTTCATTTGTGTGGGTGGGTGGGTGCACACCCATGCACATCTGTGAATGCCATATGTGCGCAGGTGCCTTCAGGGGCCAGAAGAGATGTTGGATTCCTTGGAGCTGGAGTTACAGGTGGTTGTGGGACACCAGGCATGGATGCTGGGAACCAAACCCGGGTCCTCCGATAGAGCAGCAAGTACTCTTAGCCATTGGTCTCTGGCCCTACTAGAGATATTTACTTAAATACTCTACTGGGAGTATGTAAGTCAACATAAAAGACAACTCTCTATTGTTTCAAGTGGATTTGAATTATTTTTTAATATCCTTCCACTTCAGCCTAAGAGATTCCTTTCAGCATTTCTTATAGCTCAAACACAAACCCTGAAGAGCTGTTCTAGTCAGGGTAGCATTACTGTGATGAAACACAACCACAGCGACTCTGGGGAGGAATGGATTTGCTTGGCTTACAGGTCCATGCCATAGTCCCTCATCAAAGGAAGACAGGGCAGAAACTCAAATAGGGCTGGAACCTGGAGACAGGAGCTGATGCAGAGACCGTGGGAGAGAGCTGCGTACTGGCTTGTTCCCCCTGACTTGCTCAGCCTGCTTTCCCATAGAAACCAGGACCGCTGGGCCAGGGATGGCACCACCCACAATGGGCTGGGCCCTCCCCCATCAGTCACTAATTAAGAAAATGCCCTACAGGCTTGCCTATAGCCTGATCATATAAAGCAGTGGTTCTCAACCTGTGGGTCCAGACCCCTTCTAGGGTCAAATGACCCTTTCACAAGGCTCACAGAAGACCATCAAAAAAAACCCCACTGATATTTGCATTATGATTCAGAACAATAGCAAAATTACAGTTTTGAGAAGCACTGGAAATAATTTTACAGTTGAGGGTCACCACAGCATGGGAAACTCTAATAAAGGTCACAGCGTTAGGAAGGCTGAGAACCGCTGGTATAGGGGTATTTTTCTCACCTGATGGTCCCTCCTCTCAGATGACCCAGCTTGTGTCAAATTGACATAAAACCCAGCATGTATATCGTCAAGCAACTCTTCATTTTCGTTGTCTAAGAATCACTGAAATTTTTCTTTGGTTTTTGAAAGATAGTTTTTGCTGGGGACAGAATTCTTGGCTGCCTTTTTTGTTGTAGTTGTTGTTTATTTTTTCCTTCCCATATTTTGAGAATGTTACCTCATGCTGCCTCTCTGGCCAGTCTGGTGTCTGATGGGAAACCAGCTGCTCACCTCTCAGATGCTCCCCCGCATTGGAATTGCTTCCAGCTGGCTGCCTTCAAGACCAAGAATCTCGTCTTCATCCATGTGATTAAAATGTATTGCTGGTGATTATCTTGGTTGCAATGGTCTTTGAATGTATCCCATTTGGAGTCGATGTTCTCAGATGTGTGGATTAACACCGTCTATCAGATGTGAGGCTTTTCTGTCTGTTGTTTTGTCCGGTGCCCTTCCCATCATGGTCCTCCTGCGGCCCCCACTGTGAACACGGTGTTTGTACAGGTGTAGCACAGGTCTGGGAGCCTCCGTTCACTTACATTGTTTTGTTTTCCCTCATACAGAATATGTCAGTATTTTTCCTGCCAATTCCACACTACAAGTTTTCCTAAACGGTGGAGCAGGGGGTCCCCATAACTGAGGGCCCCCAATCAACCTAAAACGGGACTCAAAGGGAACGTCATTAAAGGACCATTAGATGATGGGCCCAAGCATTTAGCAGAGGCGCTCCCACAGCTCAGGAGCTAACTTTGTAATGAGAACATAAGGAAATGATCTCCTACCATGTATGCTTGCAGCAAGGGATGGGGTGGGGATGGCATTTATATGAAGCTTTAAGAACCCAGCTCAGGACAGGGCTGATTCTTTCACTGCCCTGGGCCATGGCTTGGATAATTTTGTTAGTGCCTAGGAATGTTCAAGGCCCAGGCTTGGCCCCAAATCTAAAAAAAAAAAAAAAAAAAGTCTGCAGCTGCCCTTTCCTGGAAGGCTTAAGACATTGTGATTTTCAGTCAGGACACAAAGAGGTGGAAGGTGGGGACAGGGACAAGGGAAAGGGCTTATTTTGCCTACATTTCCACAACACAGTTCATTATCAGAGGAAATCAGGGCAGGAATTTAAGTAGGCTGGGAATCTGGAGGCAAGAGCTGATACAGAGGCCACAGAGGAGTGTTGTTTAGGCTTACCCCTCATGCTCAGCCTGATCCTAATAACACCCAGGACCATCAGCCAATTGGTGGCACCACCTCCAAAGGGCTGGGCCCTCCCACATCAATCATCAATCAAGAAAATGCCCTGCAGGCTTACCTACAAGTCAGTTCTATGGAGGCATTTTTCTCATTCAAGAGTCCTTCTACCCATATGATCCTAGCTTATGTCAAGCTGACATAAAAACTGGCCAGAACACTAAGTAATTACATAGTAAGACCATGTCCCAAAATGTACATGTTTGCGGTGTGCACGGAAGTCTGTATGTGTTCCCACGTATGTGGGTACATGTGCTCGTGTGGAGGCCAGACATGGACGGCGGGTATCTTCCTCACTATCTACCTTATACACCCGATACACTTCCATCTCTCCCCAGACATTGACAGCGGGTATCTTCCTCACTATCTACCTTATATACCCGATACACTTCCATCTCTCCCCAGACATTGACAGTGGGTATCTTCCTCACTATCTACCTTATATACCCGATACACTTCCATCTCTCCCCAGACATGGACGGCGGGTATCTTCCTCACTATCTACCTTATATACCCGATACACTTCCATCTCTCCCCAGACATTGACAGCGGGTATCTTCCTCACTATCTACCTTATATACCCGATACACTTACATCTCTCCCCAGACATTGACGGCGGGTATCTTCCTCACTATCTACCTTATATACCCGATACACTTCCATCTCTCCCCAGACATTGACAGCGGGTATCTTCCTCACTATCTACCTTATATACCCGATACACTTCCATCTCTCCCCAGACATGGACGGCGGGTATCTTCCTCACTATCTACCTTATATACCCGATACACTTCCATCTCTCCCCAGACATGGACGGCGGGTATCTTCCTCACTATCTACCTTATATACCCGATACACTTCCATCTCTCCCCAGACATTGACAGCGGGTATCTTCCTCACTATCTACCTTATATACCCGATACACTTCCATCTCTCCCCAGACATGGACGGCGGGTATCTTCCTCACTATCTACCTTATACACCCGATACACTTCCATCTCTCCCCAGACATGGACGGCGGGTATCTTCCTCACTATCTACCTTATATACCTGATACACTTCCATCTCTCCCCAGACATGGACGGCGGGTATCTTCCTCACTATCTACCTTATATACCCGATACACTTCCATCTCTCCCCAGACATGGACGGCGGGTATCTTCCTCACTATCTACCTTATATACCCGATACACTTCCATCTCTCCCCAGACATGGACGGCGGGTATCTTCCTCACTATCTACCTTATATACCCGATACACTTCCATCTCTCCCCAGACATGGACGGCGGGTATCTTCCTCACTATCTACCTTATATACCCGATACACTTCCATCTCTCCCCAGACATTGACAGCGGGTATCTTCCTCACTATCTACCTTATATACCCGATACACTTCCATCTCTCCCCAGACATTGACAGCGGGTATCTTCCTCACTATCTACCTTATATACCCGATACACTTCCATCTCTCCCCAGACATTGACAGCGGGTATCTTCCTCACTATCTACCTTATATACCCGATACACTTCCATCTCTCCCCAGACATTGACAGCGGGTATCTTCCTCACTATCTACCTTATATACCCGATACACTTCCATCTCTCCCCAGACATTGACAGCGGGTATCTTCCTCACTATCTACCTTATATACCCGATACACTTCCATCTCTCCCCAGACATTGACAGCGGGTATCTTCCTCACTATCTACCTTATACACCCGATACACTTCCATCTCTCCCCAGACATGGACGGCGGGTATCTTCCTCACTATCTACCTTATATACCCGATACACTTCCATCTCTCCCCAGACATTGACAGCGGGTATCTTCCTCACTATCTACCTTATATACCCGATACACTTCCATCTCTCCCCAGACATGGACGGCGGGTATCTTCCTCACTATCTACCTTATACACCCGATACACTTCCATCTCTCCCCAGACATGGACGGCGGGTATCTTCCTCACTATCTACCTTATATACCCGATACACTTCCATCTCTCCCCAGACATCGACAGCGGGTATCTTCCTCACTATCTACCTTATATACCCGATACACTTCCATCTCTCCCCAGACATTGGCAGTGGGTATCTTCCTCACTATCTGCCTTATATACCCGATACACTTCCATCTCTCCCCAGACATGGACGGCGGGTATCTTCCTCACTATCTACCTTATACACCCGATACACTTCCATCTCTCCCCAGACATGGACGGCGGGTATCTTCCTCACTATCTACCTTATATACCTGATACACTTACATCTCTCCCCAGAACTCACAGATATGGCTAGTCAATCTAGACGGCTTCTTCTGGGCATTCCCATGTCTATCTCCCAGGCAACTAGGATTACAGGTGAGTGGATACACCTTCCTGGTATTTAGACAGGTGCCGGGAGTCCAAACGCAGGCACAATGCTCATGCAGCAAGTGCTTTGCCATCTTTTGGGCCATCTCCCCAGGCCCCAAACTCGATATTTAACATAATAGGGTGCAGTGG
This sequence comes from Microtus pennsylvanicus, assembly GCF_037038515.1. Lineage (NCBI taxonomy): Eukaryota > Metazoa > Chordata > Mammalia > Rodentia > Cricetidae > Microtus > Microtus pennsylvanicus. Next base: position 4,528,630 of record NC_134580.1, read on the forward strand.
TTTTAACCATGAGACTACGCTGATTGAAGGCTTCTCACGGCTGTCACTTGCTGTAGTTGAGCACAGCTCTCCTTGCAAGTGCCTAGCAAATCAACACAGAGTCTCTTTGTGCCCTCCTTCCTGGGTCATAAGGTCATGCGATATCCAGCCTGCTTCCTTGCTATCTTACCAATAGTTTTGCATAACATGGATCCCCTCCCTCTAACCGCTGAAGACAGGCGCCTGACAGTGAGCCCTGGTGTTTGACATCGGCGGCGCTGGTTGTTGAAGAGCCACATGTGTGGCACCGATCTCTACCATACTGGCACAGGCTTGGCTGCGCCACACTTGCCAACAATCCCAGTACTGTCGTTTCCTTTCTGTCGCGGTTATAAAATACTCTGACAAAGAGCATCTTAGGAGAGGGCAGCTTTATTTTTAGTTCATGGTTCCAGGTCATGACCCATTACCCTGGGCAAGTCAAGATGGAGGAGCTGGAAGCAGGTAGCTCCCTTATTTTTACAGCTGAAAGCAGAGAGAAACGAACACGTGTGTGCTTGTTAGCGCTCATACCACTCTACTTTGTATAGTTCAAGATCCCCTGCCTAAGGAATAGTGCCGCTCACAGTGGGCTGCGCCTTCCCACACCACGTATGAATCTAGACAATTGTGCATAGACAATTCACAGGCCAAACAGATAGAGACAACCCCTCATTGAGCCTTTCTTCCCCAGTGAGTCCATATTGTGTCAAGTTGACAGACCTAACCATCACGCCGGCATCCCGGAGACTGAAGAGTTACCTTCTCACTCATGCTGCCTGCAGGGATTGGCTGAGGCTCAGCTCTGCCATTTTTACCCCAGAACCTAGCCAACCATCTAGAACATCGTGGTTCTTCCTGGCTGAATGTGGGGTGGGGGGACTTAAGCCATGACATATTCTGGCACTAAATGCCACTTCCTTTGTACCTCACTGGCTAATACTGGTTACACAGCCTAGTGGACCACAAGACAACAAGGCAATGGTCCCTCTGCCATGGGCCTGGGAATGCAGGGGCATTGTTGAGCAGTCCCCTCACCTCATGCCAAGTCAACGGTCAATTATCGGTCTGGTGAAGTGTGCTTAAGTAGGAAGTTTAAGACGTGGTGTGGACAATGGTTCTGCTTACGTGACACGGTACCATGTTGTTGAATTCTACCATATTTCTGCCAAGTGAAAAGTACTCTCTACACCACAAGTCTGGTTGTTTGGGTGGCCTTTTGAGTTCCGAATATCAGGCCCCAGCCAGAGTTCCCTCAAGAGAGTTCTCCTCACTGGAATGTCAGTAAACATGTGTGTCTCTCCGTACACGTCTTAGCAGAATTTCCATAGCGACATTTTATTTCTATATGTCCACAGATCAATAAAATAATTTTAATAAGACCATGTGGGAAAAGCCCTCCGTTTCCTTCCAACAACAATGAATGCATTGTCAGAATAGCACAGGGCAGCTTTGCATAGCCAGAGGGCAAGCGAGAAGCGCTTGGTGAGCAGGGCAGAGGCTGAGGCTAGGCGCTCAGAGGCAGCACAGGTTCACATTCAAGCGTTTTCCTGGGCCAAGCCACATGAATTCCCTCATCTGAAATATTCTCAACAGATGACAGCAAAGGGCAGCGGTTCTCAGCATGTGGGACAACCCTTTCACAGGGGTCGCCTAAGACCATCAGAAAACACAGGGATTTATATTACAATTCATAACAGTAACAAAATTACAGTTATAAAGTAGCAACGAAACAATTTTAGGGTGGGGGGTCACCACACGATACGAAAGGGTTGCGGCGTTAAGGAAGGTTGAGAGCCACTGGCCTAGGGAAATGTCTGGTCCTCAAGAGGCAGGGTCTGACGCTAGAATTCAGGCGTGAGAAGAACGTTGAGCAGCAAGGGACCAGCCCTGCTTTGAGTGTGGTCTACACTGCAGGCTGCCATCTCTCGCCGCCGATGTTCTCCCACTTCCTGTTCAGTCTTGCTACGACATGTGAATCTGGCCTGCAGGTTCATGGGCTGAGACTTGGAGGCACCCACGGACGCTGGCAGGATTTGGTTTTCACTCATCTTCTCTCACCATCTGGTCCCCGCGCCCACCGTGTCCAAAGAGACTGGAAACAAAACAAAATAATCCTTTCTTTTATATGTTTTGTAACCATATCTATGTTTTCAAAGTAACCAGGATCTATGTTTTCAAAAAAATCTCCACTGTGGGAGAGAAGGCTCAGTGATTAAGGGCACTGACTGCTCCCCCAAAGGACCTGGGCTTGATCCTCAGCATCCAGACAGAGGCTCACTCACTGTAACTGTTACAGGACTCAACAACCCTCCTCTGACCACCACAGGTGCCAGAGGCACATGGATGCACAGACGTACATTCAGGCAAAACACACACACAAAATAAAAATAAATCTAAAAAATCATTTTAAAAGAGGTGTCTTTGTGGCAGTGGGACACCATGGCGCACGCCTTTAAGTCTAGCACTAGGGAGGCAGAGGCAGGTGAGTTCAAGGCCAGTCTTGTCTCCATAGTGAGATCCTATCTTAAAAAAGAAAAATCTTCAATTTGAAGTACTCATATTCAGTGAGTTTCCTAAATCTTTTGTGCTCTTGGCCACAGTTTTGGAGATCATGAATCTATATCTGAGGCGGGTATGTTTCTGTTTGCTGTCCCCGGACAGCGATGTCTCTTCAGAGGCCCTGGTCAGCTGTGTGATCAAGTGTCAAGGGCACGGGTTGTTTGAGATGATGTCAGGCTGCCCAGGCCTTTGGTCTGGTAGGGGCTGAGGTGGCTGCTCTCAGATCCCACACAATACCCTCTTTCTTTGGCAACAGGAACAAGCGCTGATTTTGTTGGAACAAGGCCCTTTGCTGCCATCTGCTGGAAGAATCTCAAAACAGCCTATTGCTGCTTTGTTAAAAGACACACATGAACTTAATGAACTAAGTGAACCAACAACGGTGCCTCTTAGAAGTGGCTCTGCAGGCCAGCGCTCCTTGCTGGAGTGGCCTTGAGCTGGCCTCCAAGACAGACGAAAGTAAGATCGCGGTGAAATTTGAAGGGCCCTAACATAGTTCCTGATCTGCCCCACACAGTCCAATCCTCAAAAAGGGCCAGGCAAGCTGGGCGGTGGTGGCGCACGCTTTTAATCCCAGCACTTGGGAGGCAGAGGCAGGCGGATCTCTGTGAGTTCGAGACCAGCCTGGTCTACAAGAGCTAGTTCCAGGACAGGCTCCAAAGCCACAGAGAAACCCTGTCTCGAAAAAACAAAACAAAAACAAACAAACAAAAAAAGGGGGGCCAGGCAGTGCCTCAGCTGGGGGAAAATGAGGATAAAGCCAGGGGCACAGACTGCAGCCCTGGCCATCCACTGTCCCTCACTGTCCTACAGCCCAGCATCTTCTGCCCAAGTCTGGAAGAGCAGCCCAGAGAGGGGAAGAAGGGCCTAGGGTCTTTAATGACTCCCGTCCGTCATCATTCTTTGACTATATCCGGCTCATAGCCCTTTAAACGGGGGCCCATTACCATCCCTACAGCAAATACCTACTCTTGATGGTGTTCCACCCTCCTGGACATCCTACTGACTTTTGTCATGGTGGGACAGGGTTCAGACTTTCCCTGACAGCCTTTGGAATGTGTGAGAATCAGGGCTGGTGAATTCAGCAGGCAGGGTTCCTACAGCAGCAGGGATCATCCATTGTGTCTGAAATATATGGCTGATATTCCCAGTCTGTCCCCTTCTCCCGGAGAGAAATATCCCTGTCAGAGCATTCGGCTCCCTAGAGGCCCAGTTTGTGAAGGGAAAATGGAGTATGAACCAGGCACGAGGGCACATGCCTATAATCCCAGCACCGCAGAAGGATCAAGTTCAGGTCAGCCTGGGCTACACGTAGTCCAGCTCGTACGCACTAAAAACCTTCTCAGAGAGAAAGAAGAAAATAAAAGGAGGATAAATGATTCATTCTCTTCCTGTCTGTCAGCTTGTAGATTCAGGTTGGCTTCCAAGAGCGCCTGAAGATGAGCAGTTGTCTTTGTACCTTAGAGACTTAAGCAGTCAGCTTGAGGAATGTTCAAGTCCCATCTTGCAGATGCCTTCCACGCTGTAAAGCTTCCATTCTGAGAGACGACAGAAATGACCAACCCCATCCTCCTGAGGAGAGGGCCATGAAAACTAGGCCTTTAATTCCAGAACTCCAGATGCAGAGGCAGGCAGATCTCAATAAGTTCAAAGTCAACCTGGTCTACATAGTGAGCTCCAGGACAGTCCGGGCTATAAGGGGAGAGAGACCCTGCCTCAAAAAAAAAAAAGTAAAAACTAGCTGTAAATTGACACTCCAATGAGGCCCTAGACATGGAATTGGGGAGCTCCCTGAGTCCCATTGGGTCCTTTTCCCTCCAGGAGATGGAGGACCACACATGGAAGCTGAGAGGCTCTGCTACCTCAGAAACTTCCCTAATGGGCAGCCTGACACTTCCCATCCTACCCTGGCAGGCCAGCCTCTGCCCACTCTTCTTTACTTTATCCATCCATCTGGGGCCTACAAATGAGGATATCTGTGGAGAAACATGTTTCCGGTAAGGCTTCCAGAGCTGTGGGATGGCCGGCCAGGGTCCAACAAGGCACCATCAAGGTCAAGCCATCCATGATGAGCCTGAGGAGGGACTGTGAGCTTGCTTGACTGCATGTGAACAAGCAGGGCTGTAGCGTCGAGCTAGGCCAATCCTCCAAGGGCAGGGCGGGTGCTGAGCAGGCATCAGAAGCTGCCTTCTACCCATGGGAGACATGGGGGGTAATAGGCCTCAGAGCAGGACAGGAGGCTCAGTCGCACACCAGCAGACTGTCCCTGAACCATGGACACTTGCCTATCCTGGAGCACAGTACATCTATCTGCAGAGCTAAACGTCACCTCCTTCACAGCCCAGCAGAAGCCCTGGAGCCACAGCCTGAGGAAGACAGGCTTCCCGAACTTCAGGCACCACGCTCCCAGGTTGGGGCTAGTCGTCTGGGCGATCAAGTTTGAAATATTAAGTTGTCACCCGAGGCCTTTATATAACCAGGAAAATAAAGAGCAGATAAAACACCCTTGGAAAGAGAGAAAAGAGAAAGGTGCCCCACCCTGGCAGGGATGGGCATTTCCCACTCTGTCTGCCTGATGTAACAATTGCAACTGCTGGCAGGTCTGGGACGCCACCCGCCCCAGCGCTTGCCTTCCCTGCCCACGGCTTTATAATGCCGCCTTTGTTTGGGCTCCCCGAGCGGCTTCCTGGCCCGACAGGCATATTGTCCTTTCGCTCCCCTCAAGGTTACTTTCATATTTCTCGCAGGAACATTTGACAAAGTCCAGAGTCGACCAAAAACTTTCTGTCCCTGAAAAATAAGTACACAAACCTTCGTGTGCTCACCCCAGATCCCAGCTTCTGATCAGAGGTTCCGCTCTACGCTGTCTCTCATCAGAATGGCTGCCTAGCCCTGTGGGAACAGCTCTCCTGCTGGAAGCCACCGGGCTGCACAGGCTCCAGGAGCCGTTCCAGCTTTACTCCACATCCCAGGAATGCGGCAAGTACGGGCACAGCTCACGTATGTCTGTAAGGCTTCTTGAGAGGAGATACGGCTGTGCCAAACCCAGCTCCCATGGGCTGTTTTAAAATACGGGTTTGTTGTGGGTTTTCCTCAGTAAGTTTTGTTTCAACAAAACTTCCAACAAATGAATATCAAATGGTATAAGCCATACTTAGTAAAGATCAAATACACATTTTCTCGGTATTAGCCACAGGAATAATGACATTTACAGAAGCGTTTCCATCCTGCCCACCTTCCACCTTAAAAAAAAAAGTCAACCTTTTAGTCGCTACAATTTTTAGCACTAGATTCTCAAAATACGTGTGTAATCTAATGCAATCTAAATCAAAATGTATAAATATGTATAAAATTCTTTGTCCCATTAAAATAAGGTGTATTTAATGTATAAATTAATATGCAATGATCATGCCACATATTTTTCCTTTCTCTCTCTTTTAAAAAATTTAAAAGAATTTATTTTTATTCTGCACACAGCCTTCTGCCTGCATGGACGCCTGCAGGCCTGAAGAGGGCACCAGATCTCATTGCAGATGGCTGTGAGCCACCAGTCGGTTGCTGGGCATTGAACTCAGGACCTCTGGGAGAGGACCAGTGCTCTTAACCTCTGAACCATTTCTCCAGTCCCCTTTTTAATTTTTTAAAATTTATTTTTATTTTGGTTGTTGCTGTTGCTATTGTTTTCAAAGTTGTGTGTGTCTTAGGCTGGTCTCAAACTCCTGTGTAGCTGAGGATGACCTTGAACGTCCTTTTCTATTTCTGCTTCCACCTTCAAGTGTTAGAACTACAGGAGTCTTCCACCACGCTTGCTTTGTACCTTGCTAGGGATCAAACCCTACATGTTAAGCAAGTCCTCTACCAACTGAGCTACACCTCCAGAATGGTGAATTTTCTTTTTCTATTTTCTGGGGTAGGGTGGGGAGGGGTTCAAGACAGGGTCTCACTATGTACCTTTGACTGTCCTGGAACTCACTATGTAAACCAAGCTGGCTTCAGACTCAAGGAGCTCTGCCAGCTCTGGCCTCCCAGGTGGTGGCATTAAAGGCGTGTGCCACCATGCCCCGCCCCCATGACCTTTCTTAAAAGACAACAAAACTCTAATATCTTGACGATGTTGCAGAAGAGACTCATGTAAAGATATGGGTGACCAAATTAGGCTAATTTACATCTACTTGTTTTGCAACAGTAATGTTTGAGCAACAAAGACAATTCGAATCCATTTGTTTTACTAAAATTAAGCTCCAGGAGATGCCTAAAGAGCTTTGCAAATATTCTCTCCTACGCTAGAGAGTGAGCCCAGGACTTTGCACATGTCAGGTAATCTCTCGACCACTGAGCCACATCCCTAATCTTTCTTTATTTTTGGGGGACAGAAGGATATTAGCCTTGAACTTGAGATCTTTTTGCCTTGGCCTCTAAAGTAACTGAGATTATAGGCCTGTGCCACTAGTTCTCAATTAAATATTCTTTTCCTTCATATTTATTTATGGGTGTACATATGCATGAGCGCACACAGGCCACACCTGCAAACAGATCTGTATCTCTCGCCCTGCATAAAACTCAAGTCCAAGTGGATCAAAAACCTCAACCTAAATCCAGTTACACTGAATCTGATAGAAAAGAAAGTGGGAAATAGCCTTGAAGGCACTGGCACAGAAAATAACCTCCTGAATAAAACACCAGTATTACAGACACTGAGATGGAAAATTACCAAAGGAGACCTCATGAAACTGAAAAGCTTCTGTAAGGCAAAGGGCACTGTAAATAAGACAAAATGGCAGCCTACAGAATGGGAAAAGTTTTTCACCAACCCCACATCTGACAGAGGGCTGATCTCCAAAATATAAAAAGAACTCAAGAAACTAGACATCAAAATACCAAATAATCCAATTTAAAAATGGGGGCATATATCTATACAGAGAATTCTCAACAAAAGAATCTGTAGTAACCAAGATATTCAACATCCTTAGCCATCAGGGAAATGCAAATCAAAACAACTCTGAGATTCTGTCTTATACCAATCAGACTGGCTAAAATAAAAAACACTAACGACAGCTCATGCTGGCAAGGATGTGGAGCAAGGGGAACACTCCTCCACTGCTGGTGGAGTGCAAACTCTTACAGCCACTTTGGAAATCAGTATGGCGGTTTCTCAGAAAATTGGGAATCAATCTACCTCAAGACCCAGCTATACCACTCTTGGGCATATACCCAAAGGATGTTCAATCCTACCACAAGGACACTTGCTCAACTATGTTCATAGCAGCTTTATTTGTAATAGCCAGAACCTGGAAACAGCTAGATGCCTCTCAACCAAAGAATGAATAAAGAAAATGTGGTATATTTACACAATGGAGTATCACTCAACTTTTAAAAACAATGACATCAGTAAGTTTGGAAGCAAATAAAAAAATCATCCTGAGGGAGGTCATCCAGACACAGAAAGACAAATTTGGCATGGACTCACTCATAAATGGATATTAGCTGTAAAGTAAAGGATAACATGCTACAATCCACAGCCCCAGAGGGACTGGATAACAAGGAGGGCCCAAAGCGGGAATGCATGGATTTCCCTGGTAAGGGGAAATAGAAAAGATCCCCTGGGTAGACTGGGGGCAGGTGGGGATGCGAACACGAGGAATCAGGTTGAAGGGTAGATGAACAGGGAGGATAATGAAAGCGACATCTTGATAGGGGGCATTTCAGAATCAGGTAGAAAGCTAATCTAAGGGAAACGATGATGAATCAACAAGGATGACCGCAGCCAAGACTCCTAGCAATTGTGGATCAGTAGCCTGGACTGGACATCTGTAGTCAGACTGGTAACTACCCCGACTGTCATCAGAGAGTCTTTCTCCAGTCACTAATGGAAACAGATTTAGAGACCCAGAGCCAAGCCCTGGGCAGAGTCAGGGGAATTCCGTTGCGGAGAGGGAGGAAGGATTGTTATGAGCCAGGGCAGTCAGGATCATCACCAGGGAACCCACAGAAGCAACTGGCCTGCTCACGGGAGCTCACAGACTATGGACCCATGACGAGCCTACATGGGACAGGCCTAGGTCCTCTGAATATGTGTGACAGTTGTGTAGCTTGGTCTACTTGTGGGAATCCTAGCAGTGGGAATGGGGCCTGTCCCTAACACTTTGGTTGGCTTTTCGGAACCTGTTCCAAATGTTGGGTTGTTTGTCCAGCCTTAATATAAGAAGAGGAGCTTAGGCCCACCTCAACTTGATAAGCCATGCTTTGTTGGCACCCAAGGGAGGCCTGCCACTTTCTGAACAGAGGTGGAGAGGGGGTGGATTGAGGAGGGCGACAGAGGGGAGGTGGGGGGAGGAAATGGGAGGGGGAGGAGAGGAAGCTGTGGTCGGAATGTAAAGTAAATGAAAATTTAATTAATAAAAAAAATTAAATTTAAAGATTTATTTCAAGCAATTCCTAAATAGCGTTTTTGTCATATCTTATAAAGACTATCTGCTTTTATTTGTTTATTTGTTTTTTCGAGACAGGGTTTCTCTGTAGCTTTGGTGCCTGTCCCGGAACTAGCTCTTGTAGATCAGGCTGGCCTCGAACTCACAGAGATCTGCCTGCCTCTGCCTCCCGAGTGCTGGGATTAAAGGCGTGCGCCACCACTGCCCGGTTTAAAGGCTATTTGCAGACGCATTAAATGTTTGCAGAATCATCATCAAAATCACAAAGTGGATTTGAAGCTTCCATTTTTGTGTTTCCCTGACGACCGTCGTCAGGTACGGAGCTAAAGAGCACAAGGACAGGGCGCAGCATCTGGGGGAACGAATGTGCAAAGAACGTGAGGTCTCTAAAACACAGGGTGGTTTTTTGTTTGGTCGGTTTCATTCTGTTTTGTTGTTAGCTGTTGTTTTGGATCTAAAAGTTTCCTTAAATTTCAAAGCCAATTTAAAACTAAGGAGTAAGTAAGTTTTTAAGATTCTGTGAGCAAAGATGGTTAAACTGCAGAGTAGTTTCCTAAACGAGAGGTCATCAAGCTGCCTCAAGTGAAAAGCCAGTGACCCAACAGTTTGGGCCTCCAGAAGATCACACAGTGGAAGGCATCGTCCCTCCAAGTCCAGTTGTGGAGGTCTCACTCTAAAAACCATGAACCTAGAGTGTGGATTGAGGCTGAGTGAACACCACTCCCAGTGGTGACATTTGTTGGTAATTTTTTAAATAGTTTTTGAGAAGGAGGCAGTGTCACCCTGTAGCCCAGGCTGGCCCCACACCAGTGGGCAGAGATCCAAGGGGTGGGGTTACAAGAGTGAGCCACCATTCCCACCCTTATTTATTTTTAAGTCTGCAGAAACCCTATACACAAAGAAGACCATTCTCATAGTAGAAATGCCACCTGCAAGCAGCCGGGCACAGCCGGGTCCCAGAGCCAGGCAGCGTATCACACACCACCCTGCAGGTGTCCCCTGAGCACCCAACCATCTCGAGTCTTCCTTCTTTGGAGGCTCCCCTGTTGTCTCTTTGGGGTCCTTGAAACACGACGGTGACACATGCTGAATTAACAGTTTTGCTCTCCAGACACAAAGTCTTCTCACAGGCCCTCCTTGGTCTCGTAGCACGGCCTTGAGCCGTTGGTTCTGGTAGCTACACCACCCATTCTTGAGAAAGCGCGAAGGCATGGCTCATTTTCATACTCAAATTTGAAGCCTTGTAAGTTCATTCTCCAAGAGAGCTTTGACAACTTCAACCCACCACCCAGCTTTCTGCTTCTCTGTATCCCCCCCCGCACACACACACGAAAGGGAAAGATTCTCGGGTGTCATCTCTTGAGTTTGTGTGCTGCCTCCCCTGTCTCACTTCACCCAGGCTGTCTGGCACATTCCTGATAGTACCAAACTCATTTCCAAAGTTACAGTCAAATGTTATCTCCAAACGGATTCCAGGGAGAAGGGACCTGGGGTTCACTGGCTAACTACAGATCTGCTGACTTTTTGTGGCTTTTGGCCACTGCCCATTTCAAGAGCCAGAAGGAAGCATCTTCGTGGCTGCTTCAGGCCACACAAGAGAATGGAGAAGCGGTGGTAGCCACGGGTTCCTGGGCCTCCCTAGGGTCCTTAAACATGCTATGCAACACACAGATCAAAAGCTATGCTCAAAGTGCCCCTAAACCTTCTATGTTTCCCTTCAATAACTACCAACTGGCCCCCGGGGCCTATCATAGACTTGTTCACTTCTTCCATAATCTCAATATAAATGGAACCAAGCAGAACTTATGTTGTCTGTGTGTGTACATGTGTGAGGATGCATGTTTGTGTCTGTGTTTTTTGTTTTTTGTGTTTTTTTACTTTAGATGGGGTTCTCATTATACTGGAGCTTGCTGGATTGGTCTAGATCGGCTGGCCTGGCCAGTGAGCCCTGGGATGTCTGTCTCCATCTCCCCACGCTGGGATTAGAAGAGAACACTACCATGCCCTTCTCTGATGCTGGTCCTCATGCCTTCTCAGCAGACACGGTGCCAACAATGCCATCACTCCAGCCCATTCTGTCGCTGTCTGGCTAGTAGGCTGGTTACAGGATGCAGTCTGGGTGGTCCAGCAATGGTTGTCAGTCCAAATGTGTTGTCTCACTGAATGTTGACTTCTGTTGGCTTTAGCTACACGTTTTATATTCACGGAAGGACTTAAAAGTACGTTCCCCAATCTGTGGCTTCTTTTTATTTTTATTGGCATACATTTTTTTTACTTTTTTTTTAAAAAAAGAAAACAAACTATCCTTTTTCATTTTTCATGCCAATCCCAGTTCCCACTCCCTCCTCTCCTCCCATCCTCGCCACCTGCCCCACCCCCACCCCCATCCAGTCCTCAGAGAGGGTAAGGCGCATTGCTTGGGGAAGCTCCATGGCCCTCCCTACTATATCTAGGCTGAGCAAGGTATCCATCCAAAGAGTATAGGATCCAGAAAAAGCCAGTACAAGCAGTAGGGATAAATCCTGGTGCCACCGTCAGTGGCCCCGTAGTCCGCCCCATCCGTACAACTGTCACCTACATTCAGAGGAACTAGTTTGGTTCTGTGCTAGTTCCTTCCCTGTCTGGCTGGAGTTGCTGAGCTCCCATTAGCTCAGGTAGACTGTTTCAGTGTGTGCACCCATCATGGTCTTGACCTCTTTGCTCATATTCTCATTCCTCCCACTCTTTTTTTTTTTTTTTGGTTTTTCGAGACAGGGTTTCTCTGTGGCTTTGGAGCCTGTCCTGGAACTAGCTCTTGTAGACCAGGCTGGTCTCGAACTCCCAGAGATCCGCCTGCCTCTGCCTCCTGAGTGCTGGGATTAAAGGCGTGCGCCACCATCGCCCGGCTTCCTCCCATTCTTCAACTGAACTTTGGGAGCTTGTAAAGAACATTAAGTTTCTAATTTTGATGAAGTTTGATTTAGCAGCATTCCCCTCCCCCCGTGGACTACTTACTCCCTCAATGTTACGTCTCGAGAATCTTTGCCTAGCTCAAAAGCAGAGATCTTCTGTCTTCTTTCACATGCTTTGGTCTTAGGTTATGATTATGATCCAGTCTGAGCCTCTGTGTGTTGCACAAAACTCATTTTTTTTTGCATCTACATAGCCAGCCACCACAGCATCGTCTGTTGAAACGGCCACCGTCACTCCTTTGTAGCTTTATTCAGAAGGAAACGGAAGTGACGCACAGTCTGTCCCCGTCTGCCTCAAGTGAGAGCCGGCCCGTCTATCCCCATTGCTATAGATTTCTATGACTCTTTAGTTCAGGTGCATGGCCTCTAAGTTTATTTTCTTCAAGGTTTCTTTGTTTTTTTTATTTTTTTTATATATTTTTTTTATTGAGAAAAGGAAAAAAAAAGTTTCCCCCTCGTCTCAGCCTCCCATTTCCCTCCCCCTCCTCCCATCCTTCTCCCCCTCCCTCTCCAGTCCAAAGAGCAGTCAGGGTTCCCTGCCCTGTGGAAAGTCTCAGGTCCTCCCCCCTCCGTCCATGTCTAGGAAGGTGAACATCCAAACTGGCTAGGCTCCCATACAGCCAGAACATGAAGTAGGATCAAAACCCCGTGCCATTGTCCTTGGCTTCTCATCAGCCCTCATTGTTCGCCATGTTCAGAGAGTCCGGTTTTATCCCATGCTTTTTCAGTCATAGTCCAGCTGGCCTTGGTGAGCTCCCAATAGATCAGCCCCACTGTCTCAGTGGATGGGTGCACCCCTCGTGGTCCTGACTTCCTTGATCATCTTCTCCCTCCTTCCGCTCCTCATTGGGACCTTGGGAGCTCAGTCCAGTGCTCCAGTGTGGGTCTCTGTCTCTATCTCCATCCATCACCAGATGAAGGTTCTACGGATGGAAATAGAAAACACTATCCTGAGTGAGGTAACCCAGACCCAAAAAGATGAACTTGGGATGTACTCACTCATAATTGGTTTCTAGCCACAAATAAGGGTCACGGAGTCTACAATTGGTGAACCTAAAGAAGCTAAATAAGAAGGTGAACCCAAGGAAAAACATATAGTTATCCTCTTGCCTATGGGAAGTAGACAAAATTGCCAGGGAGAAAAGTGGGATCTTGGGGTGGAGTGGGTTGGGGGTAAGGGGAGATGGGAAGAGAAAAGTGAGAAGGGGAGGATGGGGGGAACTTGGGGAAACAGGATGATTGGGATAAAGGAAGGCTGGATAGGGGAGCACGGAAGCACAATTCTTAGTTAAGGGAGCCACCTTAGGGCTGGCAAGAGACTTGAACCTAGAGTGGCTCCCAGGAGCCCAAGGCGATGTCCCCAGTTAGTTCCTTGGGCAGATGAGTATAGGGAACCTGAAACGACCCTATCCTATAGCAATACTGACGAATATCTTGCATTCGATTTTAAAATCAGCTTTAAAATTTTAAATTTAAAATCTATCCACTCCCCTTCCTTTAAAACAATCAAATGTTCAAGGATTCTGACTGGTTTGCATAGAACTGAAAGCTCAATTTGAACGAAATACCTCTTTTAAGGATGTAAAGATGTGATTGTGGCGAGCAACTGGTGCGCACACCATCTGACAGAAACTTCTGGGGCCGGTTCTCTTCTCCCACCTCGTTTTTGAGACTGTGGTCATCCATTCCAGTTGTTTCTCCATTTATTTTAGTATATTCTGCACATTACTCTCTAAGTACTATGTTAGCCACATCTCTTAACTTTTGATTTATTTTTATTGTAATTCAGTGTGAAATACTCTTCAGTTTCCCCTTTGATTTCTTCTTTGGCCCAAGAGTGACACAGAAACATGATATTTAGCTTCTGAATACGTGAAGATTTTCCAGATATTTTCTAGTCATCTCTAATTTACTTTATCATTTATTTGTTTGTTGTTTTGTTTTGCTCTTTTTTGAGACAGGGTCTCACTATGTAGCTCTGGCTGTCCTCACTACATAGACCAAACTGGCCAGAAACTCAGAGATCTACCTGCCTCTGCTTCTGGCTTCTAAGTACTGAATTAGAGGCGTGAGCCATCACACCTGGCAATTTACTGGTTTTTGAGACAGGGTCTCACTATGTAGCTCTGGTCGTCCTGGAACTCACGATGTAGACTAAGCTAGTCTCAGAACTCATAGAGATCTGTGCGAGCCTCTGCCTGAGCTGGGATTAAAGGCGTTTGCCACTACACCGGCCACTCATTTCTAACTTAATTGCAATGTATCAAATAACATTTCTTCTTCCATTTTCATGTGTGTATGTGTATGTATATAGGTGTGTACGTATGTGGACACACGTGTATGGGGTGCACATGTGTGCACATATGTGGAGGCTTCGAGTTGACATCTGGAACCGTTCTCCATTGATCTTCCACCTTACACGCTGACTCTGTCAAAGTTAGAGCTTGCCAGTATAGCTAGTCTTGCAAGCCAGTTTGCTCTGGGGATCTCCTGTCTCCAGCTTCCAAGGTTAGAATTACGATGGGTCACTACAACAATCTGGTATTTACATTTGTTCTCGTGATCCGAACTCAGGTTTTCAAGCTTGCTGAGCAAGCTCTTTGATTCCTCAACAATCCATCTCCCTGGCACCAACAAGACATATTTTTGTGGCCTATATCTTTTAAAGTTGCTGAGCCTTATTTTATAGCTTGGACTCTGGCCTGGCTTAAGAGGTGTTCTGTGAGCTTTCAGGTAGTATGTTCTGCAGTCACTATAAACCCAGAACAAGAATCCACAGCAAGCCGGGTGGTGGTGGTGCACGCCTTTCATCCCAGCACTTGGGAGGCACAGACATGTAGATCTCTATGAGTTCCAGACCAGCCAGGTCTGTTACACAGAGAAACCCTGCCTCGGGGGAAAGAAGAAAAAATCCACAGCAAACACTGAAGACTTTGACATCCCTCCTGGGTTTTGGCTTTTAAGATAGGGCTGCACAATTAGGAACTCTCTATGGAGACCAGGCTGCCTTTGACTCCCAAGTGCTGGGATTAAAGAGAAATGCGTTTAGCTGTGTGTATCGGTAATTGAAGGGTGTGGAAACCTTCCACTTAGCTGTGTTCTATTTCCTCTTACAGTTATATTGCTTTTGGCTTATGTCTGGCTTCCTGAAGCATTGTTTTAAATGCAAAAAAAAAAAGGTTTCATTTGGTTTCCTGGCTTATGATTAAGCTCCAAGCGATCCACCTGCCTCTACTTCTCGATGATAGGCGACACACTTAACCACACCTGTTTATGTGGGCGCCAGAGAGTTGAGCCTGGATTCTCTCACTTTCCTAGGAAGTGTTCTTACCCCTGTGCCGTCTTCACATCTCCCCTAGCATTTTATATTTGGTTGGTTTTTGAGACAGGTGTTCTTTGTGCTTTCTGCAGTCACTATAAACCCAGAGCAAGAACCCTGCAGCTCCAGGCTGACCTCACTCTGTGGTGGTTTGGTTCTGAGCTCCTGATCTTCCTGCCACTACTTCTCAGGTACTGCAATTGCAGATGTGGGCTACAGTAGCCGGTGTGCTTATATTTACTGTAACATCCACTGTCTGTGTGATGTCGATCCTATCATACCAGGAGTCAGCTGATTCATAGGATGAATGCCAGGGGCAGAAGGAGGCATAGGGGAGGAGAGGAGAGGGCGGAGCAAGGACACTAGGGTTGGTATCTTGGACATTCTGCAGCAGGACAAGAGGACCCATCTGGAGAGAAAGCTCAATTTGCTCAATTCTCCTGGAGCAGTGGAGCCAGGGGCTAGGAAATAAAATCCAGGATGATAAAGGCTAGGCAGAATTTTATACACACACATATGATATACATGTGTGTGTGTAAATTTATTTTATACACACACACACATATATATACATATATATATGTATGTATGTATATAGTGTATTAGTGAATATGAAGCTCACTCTGCCCACCTTGCTTCAAGGCAGGGTCTCTCCTGTGTCTGCAGCTGTGATGTGTATCACCATCAGCTTCGGACTGATCTCCCTGTAGGAGTGCTGTGATTACATGCACACCGGGGCATTGGGGTTTTTATGAGTGTGGGGGATCAAATTCAGCCCATCAGACTCACATGTGGCCTCTCCCCAGGTCCTACTGCTTCTTAAACCCTTGGTTTCTGCTTCTGCTTCTCCGACTTGTTCTCAATGTGTGCTTTCATGTGTGTGATCGTCCTGGATTGAGGGATTGTACTAGAAAGCCTGGGTTTTATCTGAGAAGCCTGTGAAGCATGAGTTGGGAGCAAGACCTCCAGATCACGTGACACAGACTTACACTGAGTTCTGCACCAAAGCCAGTACAGGACCATGGGTACTAACCTCTCCGAATGGGGTGTTCCAGACTGTCACAGGGTGGGCCAAGTGACAGGTCATCACCCGGATGAGATGGGCCACTATGCCTTCCGTACACGGCAGCCTAGCTGCCACATGGGTTTCCTGGCTCTGAGGTCACCTCATGTCTCTACCCTGACCAGGACACATTTGCTGGGCCCAGAGCCTGGGACCACAGCCTCCACCCTCCCACGGATACACAGATGGCCTAGGACCAAAGGACAAGGCGAGACCCAAAGGAAGGTTGGAATTGCTTTTATTGAGGGGCGGACACCGCAGGGCCCCGCCCATGGTCAGGTTAGTGTTCTGCCTGGCATCTCCACCTGCCACCAGCTCAAGGTTAGTGAAACATGCAAAAGCTCACTTAGAGGGTGGAGGCAGGGGCAGGCGCCACCAAGGCCAGGGGCTGGCTGGACAGGAAGAGAGGGCGGCATTGGCCAGGTGTTTACAGCACAGATGGGCCGGCCAGTGTCTCTGGGTCATGGATGGGCCAGGACTCCCTGGGACAGAGGTGGGCAGCAGCACCCAGAGAGGGTTTCCACAGGTTGAGAAGTGACTGGGCCTCTGGGGTAGGAGAACCCTTCAGCCTGCCCAGCCAGAAAGTCCGTCTCCTACCCTGTGTCTGGGTCTTTAGGGCCTGGGTACAAGAAGGACACAGAAGGCACTTACAAGGGGAGCTGAGGCCGGGAGGCTGAAGCAGAGGCTCAGGTCTCGGGGTGGGGGATAAGTATGGGTGGGTGAGCTACAAAGCATAGTAGCTCCAATGGCAGCTGCAGGAGCCAGGCGGGAGGCTGGGGCCACGTCCAGGCCTTATCTTCCCATGGGGAAGGGGCTTCTCTGGGCAGGCTGGAAGAGATGGCTGACCTGGGACCTTTCCTTCGCCAGCAAGACCCACTGAATAGGCAGGTAATTCAGACACACACTGGGGAGAGGCAGCTGGCTCGGGACACAGGCCTCAAGAGGCCCAAGAGCTGTCTGCTCATAGGATCGTCCCTGGCTTCCCCAGCAGCTAGGACCAGCAGGTGGACATCCAGTGGGGTGGGCTTAGAGGTCTGGGGGCCTTTCCCAGATAGAATCCTCCCAGGAGAGACAGGAGTGGTAGGCTGAGTGTCCAGCTCTGGACTCTCCAAGGCACCTAGCTGTGGTGAGTGGCAGGTAGAAAGGATTAGAGAGACCCAAAGAGAGTGAAGTGGTCACTGGGCCTGGGCCAGTCCCATTTCCCGAGACACAGGCTGTCTGGACATCAGATATATATACATATATATTAATGTGTTAGTCTGGTCTTTTTGGTTAAACTTTAGGCACCGCTTGGGAGGAAGACACCTTTACATGTTAAAGACCCCAGCACCTCCACAGGGAGCCTGGCCACATGCAGAGCTGGAGGGCAGGGTGCAGGGTGCAGGCAAGGGGTCAGGCCACGGCAGACTCAGGACCCCCTAGAGAGGCTGAAGGCCCTGATGCATAGCGGCGGCCATAACTGGAGGAAGAGTAAGAGGAAGAAGAGAAGGTCATGGAGAAACCGGAGCCAGTGGCATCAAAGCTGCCGCGGCGGGAACCGGCCCGGGAGCCGGTGCGGGAACCAGTGCGTGAGCCCGTGGTGGAGCCAGAGCCGCTGACGCTGTAGGGGCTATAGTAGCCCTTGCTGGACTGTGCCGCAGCTTCCAACAGCCTCAGCCCTGTGCCCTCCTCCACCATGCTGCGGTCCAGAGCATCCTTGTAGGAGATCTTGAGCTTGGTCTTGGGGCACGTGAGGTACTTGGAGTAGGCACTGACATCTCGCAGCTTCTGAGCAGTGCGGGCATCCACCGTGCCACGTTGCAGGGCCTCATCAAGGGGCACGCGGCCAGGGGTGTCAGGCTCAATCAGACCACCTGTTAGGTACTGCACTTCCAGGAAGCGCTGGCCAGCCTCGTAGTACAGCCAGCCCTTCTTCAGGGCCTGGGCAGCTGACATCTTGGTCTTGGTGCGTGGGTCGTCAAACCCACAGAAGGCCTTCTGGGCCAGATTGATGCGGTCTACCATGATCTTGTCCACAAGGCCCTTGTTGACAGCCTCGGTGACCGGGAAGCGCTCACCAGTGCTGGGGTCAATGATGCCCCCAGTGCAGGCCTGTGCCTCCAGCAGCCGCTGACCGGTGATGTTGTCGACCAGGTTGCGGTGCATGGCCTCCGTGATGGACACCTTCTCCAGAGTCTCTGTGTCCAGGATGCCGGCCACTGGGCCCGTCTCCTCGGTAGGATCAGACCAGGAGGCTAACGGGGTCCTAGAGACGGCAGGGCTGATGGGATAGGAGGAAGATGAGCCCACAGATGAGGAGCGGGAGCGGAAGCCACCAGCATTGCCGGAGAGCATGTCAGCAAACTCAGTGATGGAAAGTGTACCAGCACGGTACTGGTCCAGTGCTGAGCGGTCAATGAAGTTCTTGGTGAGGGCATCGTCGATGTCGTACTGTCGGCCCGAGCGTCGGTCAATGATCATAGATTTGACCACGCCGTCTGAGGAGGAAATGGTGATTTCTTCCCATTCACATTCCTGCTCTGAGAGCTCCAGGTATGTCTGGTGGTCAATGAGGCCCTTGCGGTAGGCCTCATATACTGACATCTCCTTGCCTGTCTCGGGGTCCACGATCACCACACGGCGCTTGCGCACTGAAGACTTGGAGGACGTCTTCCGCTCGCGCTTCTTCTCCTTCAGCGGCAGGAGACACAGGCCAGTCTGGGGGTCAGTGATGCAGCGCTCCATCAGCTGCAGGTAGGTGAGGTTCTCCTCCGTGTTGGGGTCAAAGAAACCCTTGGTGTCATCTGAGGGATCGGTCAGGATCTCATTCATCTCCTCATCGAAGAGGCCACGCTTATAGGCCACCTCCACAGGTAGCCGGTGGCTCTCCTCGGGGTCGATGATGCCACCGGTGGCAATCTGAGCCTCTAGCAGACGGATGCCATGGTCCTTCAGGATGAGGCCCTTCTTCATGGCCTGGAAGAGGGAGATGAGTTTTCCAGAGTAGGGATCCTTGTAGCCAGTGACAGCACGCTCAGCTGACAGCAGCTTGTCTTTGAACTCGGGACCCACAATGCCCATACGCACAGCCTCCTCCACTGTCAACTTGAGTCCCTTGATAGGGTCAATGACATAGCCAGTGGCTGCCTGTGCTTCCAGGAGCTCAAAGGCTGTACCCGGGCGAATAATGCCCTTCTTCATGGCCTGGTACACTGAGAGCCGCTCCTTGGTAGCATCAACAAAGACTCCGGCAATACAGCTGGTACCCTCAAGGAACTTCTGCAGGTTCTTGGTGACCTCCTCAATGGAGGTCAGGCCTTCTTGCAGCTGTAGTGCTGTGGCCTCGTCCATGACCTGGGACCGCACCAGCTCCTCCACGGTGATCTGCTTGCGCAGGCCACGGAAAGTCAACTTGCGGGCATCGGAGAGTGGCAGGAGCATTTGGCCACTGTTGTCATCACGGCGGCACCGCTTGAGCAGCTGTGTGTAGCTGAGGCGCTCATCCGTGGAGGGATCCACATAGCTGCGCACCTCACTGGGCTCCGACAGCTGGTCATGCGTGTCCTTATTGAGGTAGCCACGTTGGTAAGCCACCTCCAGAGGGAGGTGGAAACCCAGGCGGGGGTCCACAATGCCTCCTGTGGCTAGCTGGGCATCCAGCAGCCTCAAAGCCTCCTCAGCAGGGATCAGCTCCTTCTTCATGGCCTGGAAGAGCGAGATGGTCTGTTCGGTATAGGGGTCACGGTAGCCAGTAACAGCCCGCTCTGCGGAGAGCAGCCGATCATGCAGCTCTGGGCCTACCAGACCCTTCCTCACGGCCTCATCCACAGTCAACCGCTCACCCTTCACAGGGTCCAGCAGGAAGCCTGTGGCTGCCTGTGCTTCCAGTAACAAGCGGGCCACCTCAGCATTCAGCAGCCCCTTCTTAAGGGCCTGGTAGATGGTTAGGGTCTGCCTGGAGCCAGGCAGGTAGACACCAGCCACGGAGCCTGTGCCATAAAGGTAGCGCCAGGCAGATTCCATCTCCAGAACCTCACGGAGGCTCTTGGTGCCCTCCCGGAAGAGGTTGTAGGTCTCGAGGGAGATGATCCGGGCCTCGTACAGGTCTTCAGCAGTAAGGCGGCGGCGCACGTAGTCGTAGGAGGCAAGGTTCTGCTGGCGGATGATCTCAGTCTTCTCAATGATTTCAATGATGATGATGATCATACGCTCCTTGGTCACTCGGCCAGCCTGAAAGTCAGCCATGAGCCTGGTTCGCTGATCCTCCGGGATCATGTCTGACTGCATCACCTCCCACAGGGACATGGAGGAGCCACCGTGGCTGCCACCACCAGGGATGTCAATCTGTGTCTCCTCGAACGCCCTCCTAGTCTCCTCCTCCGTATACACCTGTGTGGTCTCCACCACCTCGGTCTTCTCGGCCCCTCTGAGTGGCAGGAGGCGCAGGCCTGTCTCAGGGTCCTCCACACAGCGCTTCAGCAGCTGCAGGTAGGTGAGGTTCTCATGCGTGTTGGGGTCGAAGAAGCCCTTGGTGTCGTCACTTGGATCTGCCAGCACACGGTTCATCTCCTCATCCAAGTAGCCACGCTGGTAGGCCACGTCCACGGGCAGGCGGTGGCTGTGCACAGGGTCAATGATGCCACCCGTGGCGATCTGAGCCTCCAGCAGGCGGATGGCATGTTCCCTGAGGACCAAGCCCTTCTTCATAGCCTGGAACAGTGAGATGGTGGTGCCTGAGTAAGGATCCTTATAGCCAGTGACCGCCTTCTCAGCCGACAGTAGCTTCTCATGGAGCTCAGGGCCCACGACTCCCGCCTTGACAGCCTCATGGACGTACAGACGTTGGTTCCGCACAGGGTCCACTAGAAAGCCAGTGGCTGCCTGGGCCTCCAGCAGGAGTGTGGCTGTGCCGGCTGTGAGGAGACCACGGCGCATAGCCTCATAGATGGTGACTTTCTCCTTCGAGTCCTCCAGGTAGATGCCAGCCAGGCAGCCGCTGCCTTGCAGCAGGGTCCGCACGGAGTCCACCTCGGACAGATCTTTGACTGTCGTCTTGCCATCCTTGAGCTGGTCAAACTGAGCTCTGTTGAGGATCTTGGCAGCAAGGAGCTCACTGGCTGGCACAGGGGCACGGAGGCCACTGAAGGACAATCGCTCCTGCCGCTGGGTCTCCACCTCCTCCACAATAGTGATAAGAATTTTGATGACCTTCTCAACGGTGACCTTGCCTGTGCGGAACTGCCGGAGCAGCTCCTGCCGCTGCTCCTCGGTGAAGTACTCAGAGCTTATGAGTTCCCACACTGTCATTGTCCTGCCCTTGAAGCTGCCCACAGGAACCTCAACAGTGGCCTTCTCCAGTGTCTCACGGGCCTGGAGCTCAGAGTAGACCTCCTCCTGCCGGGCCCGGACAGCCTTCTCTGAGAGTGGCAGCAGGCTCAACCCGGTCAGCTGGTCAGACCGGCACCGCTGCTGGAGCTGGCTGTAGGTTACTGGCTCCCGGGTACTGGGGTCAAGGTAGACTCTGGCATCGTCCCTGGGTGACAGCAGGGCCTTGTTGGTCTCTTTGTCCAGGTAGCCCCGGGTGTAGGCAACATCCAGGGGCACACGATGGCTCTTGCTGGGGTCTACAATGCCACCAGTGGATAACTGGGCATCTAGCAGGCGCAGTCCCTGTTCCCGGGGGATGAGACCCTTCTTCAGGGCCTGGAACAGTGAGACACTCTGTCCTGAGTAGGGATCCCTATAGCCTGTCACAGCCTTCTCAGCGGACAAGAGCTTCTCATGCAGCTCAGGACCCACTAGGCCAGCGCGCACTGCCTCATCCACAGTCAGCCGGGCACTAGTGGCAGGGTCGATGATGTGCCCAGTGCCAGCCTGGGCCTCCAGCAAGGCCACAGCCACATCTGGCTGCAGCAAGTCTTTCTTCAAGGCCTCGTATATGCTCAGCTTCTGCCCTGCTTCTTCCAGCCACACACCAGCAATGACGTTGGTACCCCGCAGGGCCCGCCTCACGCTGTCTGCTTCGGCCACCTCCCGCACAGAACGCTCACCCCGTTGCAGCTGCTGGTAGAGTTCTTGGTTGATGACCCCACTGTCCAGGAGCTCCGCAGCAGGCACGAGGGCACGGAGCCCCTCAAAGCAGAGCTGGCTCTTCCGCTCGTGTTCCTCCACCACCGTGATGACAATCTTGATGATCTTCTCCACTGTGATGCGGCCCGTGCGGAACTGCCGCAGCAGGTCGCGCCGCTGCTCCGCGGTAAAGTACTCGGAGTTGATAATCTCCCAGATGGTCACAGTCTTACCCTGGAACTTGCCGAACGGTGCAGACACAGTGGCCTTCTCAAAGACGTCACGGGCCTCTGTATCAGTGTACACCAGCTCGCCACTTTTGGCAGCCTTATCTGTGAGTGGCAGGAGGCGCAGGCCGGTCTCGGGGTCCTCCACACAGCGCTCCAACAGCTGCAGGTAGGTGAGGTTCTCATGCGTGTTGGGGTCGAAGAAGCCCTTGGTGTCGTCATTCGGGTCAGCCAAGATGCGGTTCATCTCTTCATCGAAGTAGCCACGCTGGTAGGCCACGTCCACAGGCACGCGATGGCTGTGTACAGGGTCGATGATGCCACCCGTGGCGATCTGAGCCTCCAGCAGGCGGATGCCATGGTCCCTGACGATGAGGTCCTTCTTCATGGCCTGGAAGAGAGAGATCTGCTCACCCGTGTAGGGGTCCTTGTAGCCGGTGACAGCACGCTCGGCCGACAGGAGCTTGTGGTGCAGTTCAGGACCCACAACCCCCTCCTTCACAGCCTCATTGACAGTCAGCCGCCGGTTCCGCACAGGGTCCAGCAGGAAGCCTGAAGCTGCCTGGGCCTCCAGAAGGATAAGAGCTGTTCCAGGGCTAAGCAGCTGCCTCTGTAAGGCTGTGTAGACACTCAGTTTCTCATTGGTCGGCTTCAGCAGCAGTCCTGCAATGCTGCTGCGGCCTCTCAGGTACTGGCGCACATCTTCACGCTGCATGAGCTCAGTCACTGTGGTGTGGCCCTGCACCAACCTCTGCAGTTCCTCCATGCTGAGAATGCCTGCTTCCTGTAGCTGCTGAGCTGGCACCTTCTGACGTATTCCCTCGAAGGTGTGCTCAGGTTCCACCTCCACGGATGGGCCGTCGAGGGCATCGCGGCCATTGGGCAGGGCTTTTGCGGCAGCAGCCTGAGTGGCGGCGATCTCCTCAGAGTGTGCCAGTGCAGCTCGGTGCTCTTCCTCCAGGCGCTGCAGCCGCTCGCGCAGCCTCTGGTTCTCCTCAGCCAGCAGCTTCTCCTGCTGCTGCCGCTGCTGCTCCAAATGTTGCAGCTCCTCTTGCTTACGCCGCACACCCTCCTCTGCCTCGTGCTGCCGCCTCCTGGCTTCCTCCATGCTGGCCATCAACTCCTGTTTCTCCTGCTCCATCTGCTGCTGCTGCCGCTGTTGCTCCTCGCGGAGCTGTTTTGCTTTTGCCACCTCATCCTGGAAAAGCTGTTCCAGCTTGGCCTTCTCCTCCTCGATGAAGCGTTCCCGTTGCAGCAGGCTATCCTTCTCAGAAAGAAAGCTCTTCTGCAAGGCCTGTGTCTCCTGCAGTATCTGTTCCTGCTGCACCGTCTGCATCTGTTGGGGATGGGAAAAGGGTCAGCTCTCAGGGAGGATGGAGACCCAGAAGCACTCACCACCAAGGGTAGACCCTCCCTGCCACCCAGCCCGCCCTTCCGCCTGTGAGGAGGGAGGGCGGTACCTCCTCAGACTTGAGCTGCAGCAACTTGGCCTCTTGCTTGAGCTTTTCCTTCTCACGCTCCAGCTCAGCAATGGCCTCCCTCAGACGCTCGGCATCATGATCACTCTGCTGACGCTGGATCTCCAGTGTCTGTACCAATGTCACCTTCTCCTGTGTAGCTAGCTCAGTGCGGTGCAGCTTTTCACCGATCTCTTCAGCCTGCTTCCGGAAGCGCTGGGCATCCTCCTCTGCCCGGGCCTGAGCTCGGCTCATCTCAGCCATGCGCAGCTTGAGGCGCTCAGCCTCGGCACTCATTTCCAGCTGCCGCTGCCGCTCTGCCTCCAGAGTCCGCTGGAAACCCTGAGTCTCCTCTACCAACTGCTGCGCCATCTGCTCCTTGTCCTCCTGCAGCCGCCGAGCCTGCTCTTGCGCAAGCTCCTTCTGCTGCTGTAGCAGCTCGGCCTCAGCCTTCAGCCTCGTGGCTTCCTGCACTGCCTGCATCTTTTCCTTGAGCATCTTCTCTGCCAGGGCCCGCTGCTGCGCCAGGTCCTCCTCTGCTAGCTGCCGCAGCCGCGCTGCCTCCTGGGCAGCCACACTCAGCCGCGCGGCCTCCTCCGCCACCTGTTTCATCTTCTCAGCCTCCTCCTCCAGGAAGCGCTGGGTGTTGTCCTTGTCGCGCAGGATGAGTGCCCGGTTTTCAGCTTCAATGCGAGCCTTGAGCTTGCCCAGCTCCTCCATCTGCACGCGGACAGAGAAGAGCTCCTCCTCTACCTGGCTCCGCTGCCGGGCTGCCTCTGTTACCTCGGCCTTTAGCCGCTGCAGCTCCTCATCCAGGATGCCCTTCTGATGGTCCGTTTCCTCTAGCTGCAGTCTTAGAGTTGTCAGCTCCTGCTCGACCTGGGCCTTCTGCCGCAGGGTCTGCTCTGCAAACTTCTTATGCTTCTCCATCTCTGCATCAGCTGCTTGCTTCTGTTTCAATGCCGCCTGCTCTGCCTGAGCCCGACGTGCTGCCTCCTGCTCGGCTTCCTTGCGCAGCTTCTCCGCGGCTGCCTGTGCCTGAGCCCGTGCCTGTGCCTGCTCCTCGGCTGACTGTTTCAGCCGCTCTGCCTCTTCTACTTGTTTCCGTGACTGTGCGGCCTCCCGTTCTGCCTGCTCCCGGGCCTCCTCTGCCTCTTCAGCAGCTCGCCGGGCTGCCTCAGCCTCACTGCGCAGCCGTTCCAGCATGTTCTGCTCTTGCTGAAGTGTCTGCTGCAGCTCCTCTTCTCGTTGTTGCACCACAAAGGCATGCGCCTTCTCCTCTGCCTGCAGTCGTTTCTGGGCAGCCTCCTGGGCCAGCTGCAGTTGCCTTGCTGACTCCTGCTCTGCTCGTTCTCGCTGGCGCCTGGCTTCTTCCACCTTGGCCTTGAGCCGCTCGACTTCCTCCAGTGCAACCTTGCGCTGGCGTGCAGCTTCCTCCTCAGCTGCCAGACTCTTCTGCACGCGTTCCTCAGCCTCCCGGCGCTTCTGCTCCTCCTCAGCTGCCAACTGCCGCTGCCTAGCTGCCTCCTGCTCCGCCTGCTCCTTGCTGCGCATTGTGTCCTCAGCATTGCTACGAATGCGCCCTAGCTCCAGCTCCAGCTCTGCCTTGCCAGCGGTAGCTTTCTCAAAGCTCACCTTCAGCGCCATGATCTCCTCCTCCACTTGTCGCCGCTGCCTCAGCGTGTCCTCCACCAACCCCTTTTGCCTCTCTAGCTCACTCTCTGATGCCTTGCGCAGCTGGGCCAAGCGCTCCTCTATGTCAGCCTTGTGCTGCGCAGCCTGCTCCTCCAGACGCCGCCGCTGGAAGGCCTCATCTTCAGCCAGGCGCCGCAGGCGCTCATTCTCAGCCTCCTTCTCTTTAAGGGCAATCTCTGCCTCGGTCTTGAGCCTGGTGGCCTCACTGATGGCAGCCAACTTCTCAGTAAGCACTCGCTCTGCCTCAGCCCGCTGGCGAGTTGCATCCTCCTCGGCCAGCTGCCTCTGCCGCTTGGCCTCCTCAGCCAGGGCACGCAGACGAGCAGCCTCCTCGGCCAGCTCTCGAAACCTGTCCGCCTCGGCCTCTAGCCTCTGCTTAGACTTCTCGTTGGTGGAACGAGACTCTTCCTCGGCTCGTGCCTTGCTGGCCAGCAGCACCTCCATCTCCGCTCGCACCTTGGCCAACTCGGCCTCCAGTTCCTGGCGCTTCTGCGTGGCTGCAGTTGCTTCCCGCTGTAGCCGGGCCAGCTCCTCTTCTAGCAGCTGCCGCTGCTGTTCACCCTGCTCTGTCTCAGCCCGTAGGCGGATCAGCTCCTGCTCTGCAGCCAGGCGCTGCTGCGCAGTGCCCTCCGCCAGCTGTCGCTGCTTCTCCAGCTCCTGTTCGGCCAGCTCTCGCTGCCGCACCGCCTGTTCCTCTGCCTTGCCACGTCGCCGTGCTTCACGCTCTGCCTCTTCTTTCTGCTTCTCTGCATCGGCCTGTGCCAGACTCTTCTGCTGGGCCACCTCTTCTGCCTGTAGCCGCAGCCTCAGCGCTTCATTGGCCTTCAGCTGCCAGCGCTCCAGTTCCCGCTCAGCCTCCTCCCGGGCTCGTTCGGCCTCAGCTTGTTGCTGTGCCCGCCGCTCGGCCTCCTCCCGCAGCTGTGTCACGGTCACATGCTCCTCCTGCAGGGTGCGCTCCAGCTGTGCTGTCTTCTCTGCAAAGGATGCACGCTTGCTCTGCAGTTCTGCCTCTGCACTGCGCTGTGCTGTCTCCAGAGCCACCTGCACTTGGCGTGCCCTCTCTGCCTCAGCTTGGCGCAGTCGCCGTTCAGCCTCCTCAGCTTGCAGTCGCAGTTCCTCCAGGGCCTGCAGGGCCCGCTGCTTCTCTCGAGCCGCCTCGGCTTCAGCCTTCACACGCAGGGCCAGCTCTGCCTCTGCTTGCCTTTTGCGCTGGCTCTCATCTTGCACCTGCCTTCGCAAGCGCTCAGCTTCCTCCTGAGCCTGCCGTTTCTGTGCTTCGGCCTCCTCGGCTCGTGCGCGCAGAGCCTGCAGCTCACCCTCTGCCCCCCCACGTTGGCGCTCAGTTGTCTCCAGCTGTAGGCGCACCACACGGATCTCTTCCTCAATGCGCATCCGGCTGCGTTCTGCAGCCTCCACCTGTTGGGCCTTGGCCTGGATCTCTGCCTCTGAGCTCTGCCGAAGATGCTGCAGCTCCTCTTGGATGCTGCGCTTCTGCTGCTGTGCGTCCACTGCTGCCTCCTCACGTCGCGCCACCTCCTCCTTCATGCGCCGCTGCAGTTCTTGTGCTTCCAGCTCCGCCTGAGCCTTAGCCTTGGCATGTGCCTCAGCTAGCTGTCGCTGCTTCTCCAGCGCAGCCTCTACCTCAGCCAGTCGCTCTCGTTCCTCTGCCCGCTGTTGCTCAGCCAGCCTCTGCGGCAGCAGCAGAGAGAGGAAGAGCATGAGTGTAGGGAGGGTGCCAGGCGCTCACATTACATGGAAGGTACCACCACAGTTCACGTGGACAGCACGATTTGGGGGGAAGAGGGAGGACAGAGGTTCCAACCCAGCCAAGGAGACAGCGTGCACCCGCCCAGGGTACGTGGGCAGCGAGCATAGCGGCCCCACCATGCTCACCAGCCTGGGGAAGGAGGCCCAGGCGTCCTCCCCTCTTCCCGCAGACAGGCGACGGAGACAGATGGACAGGGAGAGAGAAAGAGAGCAAAGCAGGAGGCTTGCAGAGCCTGCAAGCCATACCCACCATACCACAGTCCTGCCTGAATCCTAGCAGACCCTCTCAGGCCTGGTTCCCACAAAAGGACCCTCTCCCTTCACAGGGAGCGGGGCTGTTCCCAAAGCCCAGTGGGGCGGGGGCATGGTGAGGCAGCAAAGTAGGGACAGCCGTGCAGACCATATCCAGCACAGAAGGGCTTTTAAGCCAGCAAACCAGGAGCAAAGAGTAGGTAGGGCTATAAGCAGGCCCACAAGGCCACCTGGGACGTAGGGAACTAGACAGATGGCACCATGCCTGGCCAAGTTACTCTGAGATGCCCCTCTCCAAACCCCACAACAGCATACACCAACTCTTCCTAGGGCAAGAGCTTCAGTGACATCAACACAGAATCCCCAGGAAGAGCATGTATGTGAGCCAGAAGGATGCATGTAAAACAAAAAGAAAGGGCGCACTAGCCACCAGGCGAGAGCTGAGCCGAGCCAGATCAAGTAGGGGCCATAAGGAAGGGCGACCTGGGGAGCCGTGCTGGGATGGGGTACTGGGCAGCACTGGGCATGGGGCTTGGAGTGAACTGTAACAAGTGGTCTCAGACAGGTGCCTAAGGACTGCATTTGCAGTCAGAAAAAGGGACTTCCCCCACCCTGCCCACACAGCCTGAGGCATACATACCTCTTCCTCTTCCATGCGGCGCAGCGTCTCACTGATGAACTTGATGTACTGACTTGTGAGTGTGGTCAGCTCACTGTAGCGTGTACGCAGGTCCACATACTGGGAGAGAGGAGAACGCCCATCAATAACTGAGAGCCTCCTGAGCCCCCGGTAGTCCCCTGCTCAGCTGAGGCCTGGCCCACCTCCATCCTACCTCTTGGATGACACTCTCCGATCCAGACTGAACCTTGGGCTTCTTGGCTGGGGAGGCCACAGGCTCAAGCTGCGCCTTGTAGGTGACCAGCTGGAGTTCATAGTCCTATAGACACACAAGGCAGTCAGCTGCCAGCTCTACAGTCTGGTTGCCCAGGCTGTCTCACAAGCTTTCTCTGGCGCAGAACAGGCCTGCGAGAGCCCCAGGTTTGAGTTTTGGAGCCGGCAGCGGGGAGGCCTCACCTTGATTGCGTTGATGTACTGCTTGGCGAACCTCTGGCACTCCTCCACCTTCTCACCGTGCCGCTCGATCTCCTCCAGCAGGGCCTGAGGGAGGAAGGAAGAGGTTAGCGTCGAGCTGCAGGCTGCGCCCTGCCACATGCCACGCCTATCGGGGCCTACCTTCTCCTGGCGCAGTTGTTCTCGGGCAGCCTGGCTGTTGGGTATTGGCACGGCCTGGATCTGTTCTTGCCGCTTCTTGGCATCCTGCAGCCAGGAGCTCAGTGGGTCTGCGCTCTCACGGTAGTAGCGAAGTTGGCGACCCAGCTGTTCAAGCTCCCGCTGTCGCACATCAGTCTGGGCTAGTACAGCCTGCCAGCGCTCCAGCAGCTGAGTGACGCGCTCTCTCCAACGTTCCACTTCCACGTCCCGTTCGCCGTGCCGCTGCTGTAGCCGTTCACCCACTTCCTGTGCCCCCCGCAACTCATCTCTTAGGGTGTCGAATACAGGCTGCTGTGCTTCTGCCTGGGCCCGCAGTTTCTATTGGATAAGGCAGGGCGGGTATCACTTATTTTAACACAGACTCCTATTGACCCTGTCCCAGGGAAGCACAAGTTCCCAAATGCTACCTTCAGTGAGGCCTTGGTGGCTTCAAGCTCTTGGAGAGTGGCAGGCACAGCCTGGGCCTCCTTGAGCTGCTCCTCATGGGCTTTAAGCACCTCCTCGGCCCCCTGGGTACTGCGAATTACCAAGCTGATGGTCTTAAGTCTAGGTAGGAGAGAACAAGACTCAGTCAGGAAATAGACGAGCTCAAGCAACACACCCTAGACGAAGGAACTGGAGCCGCTAGGTACCTCCTGCTATGCCATACCCTACATGGCCAGACAGAGCAGTGGTCACATAAGCTAGGAGACCTGGAGGGAGGATGCTCCAGCTAGGAGCAGCAGATTCTACAGTCCTGGAGCAGGTGATAGCACCTGCAGCACAGTCCTCAACCTTCCAGCTCAAGACTGGCTGAGCACACAGGAAGTAGAACAGAGCCGATCCTAACCTAACACTGTATTAACATTTGTTAATGAGGAGTGGATGCAGGGCCTGGCGAGATGCCTCAGTGGTTAAGAGACTGACTGCTCTTCCAGAGGACCAGGGTTCAATTCTCAGCACCCATGTGACAGCTCACATCTCTCTGTAATTCCAGTTCCAGGGGATCTGAAACCCTCATATAGGCATACATGCAGGTAAAATACCAATGCACATAAAATAAAATTATCTAAAAATAAAAGTAAGAGCTGGATGCACTATGTAATACAGGAAGCAATGCATGCTATAAGTAAATGCTGAGAGCACAAGGCTTCTGAAAGCCAGGCCCTACGGATGTGTCTACTGTGCCTCTGAATCAAAATATGCTGAAAAAAAAAACAAAAAAAAACACAGAAACTCTGCAGCTAGGCACAGGAGGATAGGCAGAAGGGGCTGGGCTCCGGAAAGGCTCTCGTGCCACCAAGAGCTCAAGCAAGGAACGATCCTGAAAGGATGAGGTCAAGAGGCCTGGGAGCATCTTGCTGCCCTGCCCCTCTAATGTCTCAAGCACTGCTCCAGTCTTAATGATGCTCCTCTTAGGTCTCCATGTTTCTGCACCAAGAAGCTCATCCATCACTCAAACTCACAGATGCCCTCTATGTAGCAGATTGGTCCTTCCTCGTGAGCCACCAGCCTGGCTACACCTCATGGCATCTCTCCCTTCCTCCTCCCTCCTTCCTTCCCTCCTTCCTCTCTCCTTCCCTCTCCCTTCTACTCACAACGTGGAGCAACCTCTGCTCCAGCCTATCCTCTCCCCACTCTTCACTGAGCTGGCTCCCACACCTTTATTCCACACCTCACATCCCATCATCAAGAAGATCTATGGCTATGATCTTCAGACTGCATCGGGCTCTGAGTATTCCTTACCACCTCAAGCTTCTGTACGGGTCCACACCCACACCCACCATCCCCTAGCCAGACTGTCCAACGGCCCTCGCTGCCGCTTCACACCCCCACCCTCATCTTTCCTCTGCTTAGAACGTGTCTGCAGTCACTGCCCTCACGGAAGGAGGCCATCCGGACCCCAAAACCTGCACAGAGATACTCACTTCTCCAAGTAGATGGCAGATAAGCTTCGGACCTGTTCCAGCTTGCCCAGGGTCAATTCCAACTCTGAGCGCAGGGTGGGAGCAGCAGGTGACGGCTCTGGCAAGGCTAGAACTTTCTCAGCCTCAGCAGAGAGGCGGGCAACTCCCTTGCCCAACCCCTCCACCTCAGCCTGGGCTTTCTGCAGAGAGACCAGATAGGAGCACATTGACCAGCAGAGCCTAACAACCAGCTTCCCTTGAGGGTGAGAGAGGTTGCAGGGGTAGGGGGGGAAGAGGAGGGGACTGCGCCTGCCTGTTGCTCAGCGATGCGTTGGGCACACTCCCGTGCAGGCTCTTTGTCCAGTGGTAGCCGCAGACGGTGCACGGTCCGGGTCTCACAGGCCTCCAGTTGCAGCCGAATGTCCTTGAGCTCCGAGATGCATCGCTGACAGCGAGACTCCTCTTGCTCGCCTGGGGAAGCAAGCAGGTTAGTCAGAAATGACCTGCCTACAGCCCTCCTCCCTGCCTGCCCACAAGGCCTTGCCCATCACATACCCTGCTCCAGGCTTTGTAGTAGCTGCTGGTAGTGGCGGCTGCAAGATCCATACTCGCGTTCTGCCACCAGCCGGTCCTCGGGCCCAAAGCCGCCAGCATCCTGGCTGTCTCGAAGGAAGGCCTGGTAGTGCGACTCCAGGCTGCGCAGAGCTTGGCGCTGCTCCTCCGGCTTCAGTGTACGGAACTAGAGGAGGCACACGTCGTTGGGAATGGTGCCAGGACAAATGGTGCCCACAAAACACTATCATCCATCCTCCCTGGTACCCGTGGCCAGTGTGCAGTCCTACCGTGACGAGTGACCAGGACCGGATGAGCTGTATGTCCCGATTGAGGCTCTGCCATGCCAGAAGGCTCTTCATGTCCACGTGCAGCTGGTGCCAGAGTGTGACCAGGGCCTGATGCTGGGCCTCCAGTCTAGGAGGCAAGGACCATGTTCAGGAGCGTCCAGAACCCTCCTCATGGCAAACAACCTGCCTACAGCCATGAACCCTGAGGTTACCCACCTAGTGACAGCTTCTTGGGCCTCCTGGTTTGGTGGTGGAACAAGAAAGCACACTGAAGGCACAGCAGCCTCACTACTGGAACTGCTGAGTACCTTCCAGTGGGATGGCTGGGCAGGACCCACCAGCTGGCATTGGTCACCCTTGTGCACAGTCACCTAAGATAGTCAGAGTAGTAAAGAATGTAAGCAAAGTAAACTATGCCTGGCCAACCCATCCCATCTGGCTTGAGCACAGCCTAGCCCAGCTCTCACCTCCACCTGCTTGTAGTCACACACAGCCAGCAGAGGCACGTGGCCCCGCACAGGGTGGGAAGGGTTACGTGGCTTCAACTGCACAATGGCCTTGGCCCGCTTGGCCAGGCCTGAGAGGTGCCCCTTGTACTCATTCAGCTGCTCCTTCTCGTCCTGTAGGGAGGGGAGGCTCAGGGTTAATCCATCTCACTTCAGATGCAGAGATACCTGGCCCAGAGAGCAGCAGACACCCCCAGTACCCTGTCTGGGGAGACTTTTGATGCTAGGAATGAGAGCACTTAAAGGCAGTTAAGAGGGTACAGGCTTCCACAGGTTGATTCCACTGACCTCCTTCCTTCCAACCAAGACTAGGTACCCCACCCCAACCCTACCCAGGGCCACTCCTGCATCCTCTAAAGAAGGAAGCCGGTCTACTTACAAACCAGCCCCTGCAATGACCTCAGCCCTGCTCTCTCCCCTTCTAACTGTAAAAGAAGGTCATCCTCCTCCCCCATCTAACCTGAAGGGAGCGGAGGAAGAAGAAACCTCATCAAGTTCTCCCATCCTCTCAGGTAAGTACTGTAAGTAGTCCAGTCTCTGCAGATCATAGAACCAGCTTCCTCCTCTCCCCTCTGCCTCTAGGACTCCCTATCCAGAGTACTGAGACTACTGGAGATACCCCCAACCATGCCCTAGTGTATATGGGCACCACGGCCAGCTGCCCAGCTGCCCCCCACAGCACTGTAGCTATGCCTGCTCTAATCATCGATGCCTATCCACCACAGGGCTGCTGACAGCTCCACTCAGGTAGAGGGGAGTGGTTCATGCCAGCCCACCAGCCTGGCACCCATCTTTCTGTTTGCTGCACAGCCGCACCCCGTGTGTCTCCTTGGCCTTGCTGGTCTTCCACCCCATCCACAGGTACCCACAGAGCCCACACTCCATCCAGTCTGTCCCTGTTTCTTGTTCACATCCACCTCACCTGGGCATCCTGCAGCAGGTCCTCCAGCCTGGTGACGGTGATGGAGCGGTCACAGGTGTACTTCCTGCGCAATGTGTCCTGTAGTTTCTGCAACTGTTCCTCGGTCTCTCGTACGTCTGAGAAGAACTGGGGCAGCAGGAAGGGTCACACAAGGCTGACAAGCCCAGACCCCAGGCAAGCAAAGGCCAAGAAGCCAGGGACGAGGGACGAGGTGCTGGAAACCCCCAAGGAGGACTGGCAGTCAGGGCTACACATATGTCAGGGGCTATGGGGGCTCTTCCAGGGCACTGCAGCCGAGCCACAGGAGACAGAGGCACTCTGGTCCTCACCTGGAAGTAGGCTGTGTTCTCTTTCAAGTGTGCTTCAATGCAGCAACACAGCTGTAGCATCCAGCTCCACTGGGTCTGCAAGGCAGCCTGGAAGGACTGTAGACGACACGGTCCTTAGACCCCACCTCAACGCCATCAGTCCCATCACCCCCACCGAAGCTCATAAGTCCTGCAGCCGTGCCCCCACCTCCACTGTGGGCCGGGCAGGATGATCCTCCCGCAGCAGCCGGTCCCCAGTATTCTGGATCTCCTTGATTTTCTTTTCCTTCATTTCCAGTTCTCGCATCAGGGCCTGACAAAAAAAGGAAAGGGTCAGGGACAATTTCAGGAAGGCTGTAAATGTAAAGTGTCCCACGCCCGTCTCCACAGAGGCCCTGAAGCTGAACCATGGGAGACAATAGGGATGTGAGTGGGAAGGGAGAGGGTGGACACAGCCGTACTGTGAAGAAAAAGCCGCCTCACCGAGTAACTCTCCTTCTTGGCAGCCATGTTGGTGTTGCGGTCACTCCAGTCAAAGCCCACTTCCTCCTCTTCCTTCTCATTCAGCCACATCAGCTCCTTGGTAGCTGCCGCCACAAACCCGTGCAGGCTCTCCAGGGACCGGAGGCGGGCCTTGGAGGAGTTCTTGAAGTAGGAAGGAATGAGTCAGCTGACTGCTGCTGCCCACCCCTCCCAGCCACCTGCAGTCCCCCCACTCACCAGCAGCTTTGCATACTGCAGGTCCAGGCGACCCAGGCAGTCTCGGTAGGCACCCCGGGTGGCAGGGGAGAGCTGGCTCTGCAAAAGAGAGAAGCGTACTGCAGTGGCCCGGGCCTGGCCCACAACCATCGCCTACCCCAAGTGTCCTGCTTACCTCATCATTCCGTGCCCGCTCAATCTTGGCCCGGAATTCCTCAATAGACTGATGCATGCCTCGGTGGCTGCCCAGTTGGGCCTCTACACTAGGCAAGTCCACGCCCCACTCAGCATTGTCTATTCGACGCTGGTTCTCCTCGACCCACGCCAGCAGGTCTTGCAGGTAGCGCAGTGTAGAGTCCTCTAGGTCTGGGCGTCTCTGTGTACTCTGCAGTGTCACTTGGGTCACAGGGGCAGACACTCCTGCCTTCAGCCGGAGGTTGTACTCAGTGCGGATGGCTACCAGGCGCTCGTGCAGACGATACACCCTGAGAAGGCACGGGAGTTGGCAAGAGGGTCAGGTGGGTCTCAGGCCGCCTAACCCGCCCTTCCTAGGTACGGCACGTACCTCCGGTACATCTGTTCGCCCTGTGGGTGCCGCCCATCTTTAAGGGTCTGCACATCATTGAAGAGCAGCCGGATCATGCCATCAGCCTTGTCCAGGTCTCGCTCCACCTCTCCCGCCCGCTGAGCCGCCTTGCCTGAGGCCAGCAGCCGAATGTCCTGCAAGATGGTCCTGTGTGACTTGGTCTGGCTGACTCTCCTACTCACTGCCTAAGGTTCTCAACCAAGGCTGCCCCTTCACCCATTTCTCCAGCCGAAGATCAAGGTCCTGTCTGGCTCGAAGCCAGATCCCCATTCTTTCCTCTCCCTCCTGGCAATCCCCCGTATCTTCCTATTATGCTTCTAGACAAATCTCTATCAGCTCTTCTCTGGGGAATCAGGATCCGCCCAAAAGATTCCCCGCTAGGCCCAAGGACAGAGACTGGCACAGCTCTGTCCACGGAGTCCCCCTGCCTCACCTCTATCATCTACTACACAACAGCTCCCACCCAGGCCCACACAGCCTGGGCCCTCTGGGCCCCATGGCACTTATCCAACAATGAGGCTGGGGTCTCCCCACTTCCTATTTCCTGAAAAGGGAGAGGATAAAGGAAAGAGGGCTATACTTGAATGAGTCAAGGAGGCTGAGAGTCCTGCCTAGTGTCCAGAGGCCAGTTCTGCTCTCAAAAGGAGGTCAGAGTTGGCAGCAAACCAGAAGGGCCTGGTTTTCCCGCCCTAGTGCCACACCCTGCGCCTGTAGCCCAGCAGGCCACAGCCCTGGCTGCAGAGTAAGCAACTCAGGGCTCCTCCCACCTCCCTCAGGCCTGGAGGGGTGCCCACTCTACCCTTACCCTGCCACCCCGCCCCCTCGCCCCGCCTCTCCTCTCCTCTCCCCCTCACCGACTGCAGCAGGGAGTCGGCCTGGTTCAGCTGCTCCTCACACAACCCAGCCTCCATCTGCAGTTTGCTCACGATGCGCTGAAGACACTCCAGCCTATGAACCAGACGACCCCAGAGGCCCACAGTGAGTCACTGGGCCCACCACACTCCGGAGCCAGAGAGTGGTTCCCCTCTGCTCTGGCCTCACTGCCTGCCTGGGGTGTACTGCCCTACTGGCCCTGAGTAAGGGAGCTTGGTTGGGTTTCCCAGCCTAAGGGGGGGGGATTTCCTCCTCAGGCAGTGACTCACCCTGGGGTGGCTCCCCTGCCACCGCAGGGCCCCACCCGTGCCTGCTGCCTCCCACACTGCCCGCCGCACTCCACATGGCCCACCTCTCAAACTCGCTCCGGAGTTGCTTCTCCCGCTCCAGAATGGCCACATGCAGCTTGCCCCATTCCTTTTCCACGTCTAGCGGGTGGTAGCCGGGAGGAATCTTGAGCTGGCCTGCTTGTACTGCCCCCTGTGAACAGGGACAAACTTAGGCCTGAACGGACATAAGGCCTCCTGGATGCTCATCTCTACCCCCGGCTAGGCTAGCCTACAAGCCAGGAGACACCCCGCTCACTTCCCTCAGGCACGCCTCACTTTACCTCCAAGGACTGATAGATGCCTTTGGACCGGTTCTTGTCTGCCTCCTTGGCAGGAAGCTCCGTCTCCTTGAACTTCAGAAACTGGCACCACAGAATCTGTGGAAACGAGGGGGTGTCAGCAGCTACACCGAGACAACCAAAGGACACCAGCCCAAGTAGGCAGGCCCACCTCGATCTCTTCAAAGCTGGAGGGGAACTTGCGTTCCTCAAAGGCAGCAGTATGGTGTCGGATCCACTGCAGAAGCAGCAACACAAGCTCCCGGTACTCCTGCCAGCGAAGCTGCAGCTCCTGCAGGCAAGGGAGTGGGCAAGCGGGCATCAGGTTCTTGAGTTCTGGGCTGAGGACCACCTTTCACCCATTGTGGGCTACACTCACATTGGCCCTTACTCCATCCTGTGCACCGGGCACGCGGGGCATGGCGTCATACAGGGATGAAACATAGGTGATGATAGACTTCTCATCAGGCTGAGGGACATCCACATCTGCAGGGGAAGGCTGGTTCAGTGGGGCCCAAGCCACAAGGGTGAAGATGGGGAAAGCCAGTGAGTGGTTCATACCTTCTGGGTCCAGGAGCCTTGTAACACCCAGGTCCCGCTCTGCCACAGAGAAGGCCTGGTCTAGGTTCTCCAGGTTGGTCTGACGATACACTTTATTCATATCAATGAGCATGGGCCTGCGGACAAGTGAGAAGGGACGGAGACAAGGCTATATAGACACATTCCTTCAGACATCCTAGCAAACAGAGCCCTGCTCCATACCCTCTTAAAGTCACACCACCTGCTTCACTAACAGCTCCAATTTACAATGGGGAAGATGATTCTTGTTTAGGGTTGGTGGGTTGTTGTTGCTTTGAGGCAGGTCTCACTGTGTAACCCTGGCTGACGGGTCTGTAACTCCTACATAGAGCAGATTCACAGAACCACCTGTCTCTGTGTCTGCCACCAGAGCGCTGGCATTAAAGGCATGCACCACCACACCCAACAACGGGGCCCAAGAAGCCTCTGCTGGGCACCAGTACAGGAGCAGTACGCTGGCTAGATTATCACGCACTTGGGTTCCTACAGTCTCCCTGCCCAGCAAGTTCCTTCAGAGAGTCCATGTGGACATGACCAGACCAGAAGAACAGAGGTGTTTGGGAAAGGCCCTGGTGGAGACAGTAGGGCCCTGCTCCAGGCACCTCCCAAAGGAAGTTGCAGGAATTCAATACACCCTGCAGCACCAGGTTCCAACAGTGGAAGATAACTCCTCCGGCTGCCTCTCTGCCCTGACTTGTTTGGAAGTCACCCGCTTGAAGTGCTCCCAAACCTCCAGTTCCCTGGGAGCACATACTTGTGCCGGTGGATGATAGCATTGAAGAGACGGCCATCACGCCAACTGGTGGTGAAGTTGTCACAACGCAGGCCTTGGTAGCCCTCTACCATCCGCTGTGACCACAGGAGCAGCTTTTCCTTCGCGGTCATGTCCTCCGACTGCCCGCTCACCTGAATGTCTGAGATCTGCCACACACAGCAGACAGAGGCAGGAGTTCAGTCCTGGCCATCTGGCCCGCCTCACCACCCACACCACCGGATGCTTTGACTGCCCGCATGGAAGCAGAGCAGCTCAGCATGCAACTGCAATACCCCGGGCTCCCAGGCTACCTGGGGCACATTGGGGTTCCTGGGGTTAAAGCCTACCACATTTATCTCAAGACCAGGCCACTCAAACAGGCAGCTTCCACAGAAGACAATGGAGTAATGTCTACTGTCAAATGGTTGATGCTTTGGGGCTCCCCTTAGCTGGGGGAGGCTGGAGTATACCCTGAACCCCCAGAGGCTAGCAAGCAACAGAGATGAAGGGTAATGGACACAAGAAGGGAAACCCTCAAAGTTGGTCCAGCTGTTGAGGGTGAAGGGGCAGGTCAAAGCACCTTTCTAGTTGCAGGCCCAGGTGGAGGGAGTAGTGTCTGGAAACTAGCTATGATGTGTGGGGCTGGCATCCTGACCCTAAGTCCAATGGCGGGTCAGGGTCTAGAGGCCTGCCTGTTGTCAGTATGCATGCCAGCCTGTCCCTAGCAGTCTGTTTGCTGCCCAACCCATGTGACTCAGCTACCATGCCAGCCTGGCTTTTAGGACCAAGATCTTAGATTTGTGGCTTCCTGTGAGGCCAGCACAGGCAATAGATGAGTCACCCAGGGTATCCCTGCAGCTCCAGAAACTTCTCTAAGCAGCCAGCAGAAAATGCATTCCTCTACAAGGAGGTTCTACCAGCCCTATCTAGCCAGGGCCTGAGGGCATAGAATAGGCAGATCTTGGTGAGAGAGGATTACACCCTGGAGCCACAGAGCTAGCAAGTATATGTTCAGACTGGCAGGAAGGCTCAAAGGCACCACCTCCTGGGCCACACCCTAGCCAGAAATAGCGCCAGCCAACTATCCATGGAACCTACCAAATTCC
Source organism: Microtus pennsylvanicus (assembly GCF_037038515.1). Lineage (NCBI taxonomy): Eukaryota > Metazoa > Chordata > Mammalia > Rodentia > Cricetidae > Microtus > Microtus pennsylvanicus. The sequence continues at coordinate 4,567,358 of NC_134580.1, forward strand.
TAGGGGAAGGTGGATGGTAGACGGATAGCCACCTACCTGGAAGTGCAGGATGATGGTCCAGATCAGGCCCAGGGTCAGCTTGGGGTTGCCGTCAGCAATGTCATCATTTCTGATGTTCACTAACTTCACCTGAGAACAAATGGTTCAGTCACAACCCACAGCAGAGCAAGGTGGCTGGGTTTGGGGTTTATGACCTAGAGCCTGGGGCCAGGTAGAAAGAAGGCTTACTTACCTGGCGATGTCGGAGATAGTCCAGGGCAATCTGAACATTCTGCAGCTTGTGGAAGCGCATCCTCCCCTTCTCTCGGGGCTGAGAGGAGGCAAGACACAGTTACAGTCCACAGGGCAACAGTCACGTCAAGGCTCCCCACCCTTCAGCCACCCCCAAAGCAGCAGCAGCCCCTCCATCATCCCAGGTTCACCCTCCTCAGCTGGACGACCACCAGACCGGGGGCAGGCTCGGAAAGCCAGCAACCCCAGCTGTGGGAAGGAAGGAAGGGAGTGGGGAGGAGACAATAGCCAGGAAGCCACAGGCGGAGGGCAGTGGCATTGAAGGGGAGTCCTCAGCGGTGCCCAGTGCAGCTTCTGGTGAGTCTCTGGCCCAGCCCCAGGCAGGCAGCAGGGAGGGCAGCAGGCAGCTTGACACACAGCCATCAGCCCGCCCAGGAGCCAGATGTGGGCCAGGCTGGAGTGGCCGCCATCCCCAGGTGAGTTGGGTGGGCTCCACGGTCTTGGGAAGCCCAGGTGCCGCCATGCCAGCAGGCACAACCACTCACCAGGCGCAAACTCCTGATTACGTCCCGCTCCCTCGGCTGCCCAGCCAGAGCAGGGCAAAGGGTAAAGGGCAGAGGTCAAGATTCAGAGTCCAAGCAGCAGAGAAACCAAAGCAGAGCAGAGCATGAGGTTACTGTGTTAGAGCTCAAAGGCAGAGAACAGCGGGGGGCCATGGCCATTCACTGGCCTGGCCTTTGGTTGTAATGCCAACACCCTGGCCAGGGGGAGCTGTTGGGGTTGGAGGAAGCTGGAGAAGGTGAGAGACCAAGCTAGACACTGAGTGGGCAGTAGGAAAAGGCCCCAAGGAAGGCAGGCAGGCAGGGACACACATACCAGGCTGTCCCCTGAGAGGACTTCCAGCAGGGAGATGAGGTTGTGGCCATCACGGAGGTCTTCATACAGGTCACTGATGTGCCTCTGAGCCTGTGGAAACAGCAGGGACCAAGATGGCCACAGATGAGAATCCCCATAGGCACTCGGGCACTGGGCACTGCACTGGCTGTAAAGAAGCAGGGGCGTGGAGTACACCCCTGCCCCATGCAGGCACCTACCTCTGCCCTCCAGTGCTACAGCAGAGACCATGAGAGACCAGAAAGAAGAGGAAGAAAGAGACAGGAGTGAGTGTGGGAGGAAAGGACAGAAAATAACAGGTTTCAGAGATGAAAGGGGAGCTTAGGAAGTGTGAGAACGCCCTGGGGGTGTGTGGGCTGGGGAACCCTCCCAACTCACAAGCAGACACCACTAACCTTGATAAGGTGTTTGTTGACCCACTTGGTGAAGGTTTTCTTCTGCACGCGGTCCCGTTCATCTGGAAGAAACAAAACCGTTTACCTTGAGCCTGGGAGAAGAAGCCTAGAAAGGCCCCCAGAGGTGAGCATTGCGCAGACACAGTGGCCTGTTAGGCCAAATCTTGCCTGACGAGGTTCCACCAGGACAACCCCACACCTTTCCCAAATCAGAAAGGCTCAGGTCCCCCAAGAAACCTCCCCATACAGACACCAGAGATCAAAGCAGCCAGGTCTACCCTGCCCTAGTCCACAAAAGGGACCGGTCCTAGCAGGGTGGTGCTGTTCAAAACTTCCTTTGTTTCTGAAAGAGAGGAGGTGTAGAGCCTCTGTGCCCAGAGCCCACAGCATACAAGTCCCAGCCTGCCCCACCCCACATGCTGCCTCCCAGGCTAAGCAAGAGCAAGAGCAAGTGCAAGAGCATGGGACCAGCATGGCTTTTGGAGGGAAAGTCAAGTATCCCTGACAGGAAAGCAAGCCTTCCCAGAGACACAGAGAGCCTTAGACACCCTGGTCCCCGGCTTAAAGCTCAAGGACCAATCACTGATGGGCATGGATCACTGGCCCCCATCTTGGAGCCTGTGCCCGAAATCCATACCCTTATAACAAGGCCCTACCACCCCCAATCTGTGCCAAGGCTTCCTGATACAGGAAGGACCCTTCCTGTCACCAAGGCCCTGCCCAGAAGGAATGCCAGCTACCTTTCTTGCCCTCGGAGGCCCTGAGTACAGCCAGGTAGAGGTTGTCCTCTGAGCTGGTTCTCTTGCTACCCAGGCCCTCGGGCTCAGGCACACGGAGCCGGTGCTGAGACATGATGCTGCCCCCGCCCCTTCGTCACCCTGCGCTCCGTCTAGGCAGCCTCGTGTGGCACACAGGCTGCTGAAGGCTGCCGCGAGCTGCTCTGGACACTAACTCAATGGAGGCACAGCTCAGACTGGAGTCCTGGCGGCCACTCCCTTGCCTGCTGTACTCCCAGCAAGGCCGTCCCACCCCAGGAGCCTAGCCCCGCCTTGCCCGCCCCCCAGAGGGGAGTGTCCCTGCGGGAAAGGAGGAAGGCAGCCCCTCCCCCATGGCCACACCCTCAGCCCACCAGAAACAGGAAACCCGGGTTTCCTCACCCACCCTACCCACAGCAGTAGAACCTGGGTACAGAGATGGGGGAGGGAGGGCTGGCCCCAGGATCACAAGGGAGCACATACTATCCCCATGGCCATCCAGAAGAATCTTGTATTACACGCGGTGAGCAGAGGCTCCCTGCCATTCATGGGTGTTATTGTGTAGATATAACAGGTTATTTCCCTGTAGAGTGACTGCAGAAGAAACTCCTAGGGTGGGGACCAGCTGCCTGTCTACTTCTGGAAATCCCCCTAAAGCATACCTCCTCAAGCCTGCACTGGGCATGGACTATGCCCTATCCAAGTAGCCCCCACAACTGCTAGGTTTCCAGACCCTACGGAAGGACTTCCTGGCTTTGGCAGCGTCTCCCACAGGATCCCAGAAGTCCAGCCCAAGCCAGCCCAGCCAGGCAAAGCACACCTCAGGCAAGAACTGCTCATAGCTCAGCGGTGACTCATCCCAGCAGGGCAGACCAGCCCAAGCTGCAGGGACACCTCCCCAGTTGGGGTGGGAGAAAGGGCTTCTGGGGCAGCAGGCAGCACACCAAGGGGGTACAGCCAGTGAGTCAGACCTGGGGAGGGGGCCTGGGTGCTGTGACTCACTAGAAAAGAAGCTGTACCTTGGGGCAGGATGGGGCTCTTTGCAGCAGGGTAGGGCAGGCAGATAACAGCTGTTACGTGTTGTAAAGGTGGAGGACCCGGGCAAAGGGCACAGGGGCACCTGTGACTAGACCTGTCTATTGTAGCCTCTGGCTCCCTTGGGTCAGGAGATGGAGCCACCTATGGCTAGCAACTGGAACTGCCCAACCCACCCGACCCACTCTAGGAAAAAATGTACCACCCAAACCACAAGAATTTTCCAGTCCAGGCATCAGCCTTGATGTGATCCAGCTGTGAGCTGCTAAGGACCAGCCCCCTTCCCAGTATTCCAGGAAAAGTTTGCCCTCTGCTGCCCTTGCTGCTGCCCTTATGGCCACAAGAGGGCATCAAAACTCTGTAGGGCGGAGTAGGAGCCAATGCCTGAGTTAGGCCTGCGATTAACCCAGCGCACGAGGCTCTGCCGAGTGTCAAACACTACCCCTCCTATGAGGGTTCTCTTCGGCCTCCAATACAAGACCATCTACCTCTTTCTCCTCTAGCCTGACAACCACCACAACCCACCAGAGATGACTCCTCCCACTCCAGAGGTCTTCTGAACCTCAAATCTGACTCTACACTGGTCAGTGCTCCGGAAGTTTCTCAGAGACCAGGCCAGCAACCTCCCAGTCAGAAAGCTAACCCTTCAGAGAAGTGGAGGTGTGCTGGAGCTGGAGAGATGGCTCTGTTGCTAAGAGTACTGGCTGCGCTTCAAGTCCTGAGTTTAATTCCCAGCTACCACATGGTGGCTCACAGCCATCTCTAACAGGGTCTGGTGCCCTCTTCTCTTGGATGGTCGTGTATATATAAATAACTGGATCGGTGGCTGCGCTGCAGATGTGCTGCAGAAGTGAACCGTCGCTCTGCCGAGAGCTCAGGCTCCTGGAAAGGGGACAGCAGTCGAGCGCAGGAACCCAAGAAACCACTAGGACCTGGGGGTGGGATAGGGAGGGGAGGGGGAGACAGGATCTGACATCTGATATACACTGACCCTAACCCAACCTCCAGCCAAACTGCTTTTCCAGCGTCTTCGTCTTTGCCACTATGATGTCCCAAGGATACTACCTGGAAAGTGGATTCCGCTCCAGGTAGCAGTTTCCACCTCGCCTAGTGACCTCTGAGCACCCTTTCCCTGAACATCAGTCTATTTCTAGGGACCTCCTTCCTTAAAGGTCTTTCGGGGCCTCAGAGCTTACGCTTGCCCTCACCTCTCCAGCTCTGCCCTGCCCCTTGCCGGAGATGTCCCCTTTCCTGCTCATCCTACGCAGACTCTCAAACTCACAGGTTCTCAAGCTGCCCAGCTCCCACCTGACCAGAACCCAGCCATGCCCTCAAATGCTACTGTACACCTCATGGGGCTCTCCCTATGAGCTATCCAATCAGCCCCAGGGACACCCCTCACCCCAATACTGTATTGCACATGTGTAAAACGCAGCTGACCCTCAGTAGCAAGTCAGTCTCCCTAGGAAGGGAGGTAAGTATGCTCCTACAAAGAATGTCTTTTCCTGCTTCCAGCGAAGTGGTAACAAAATAGCTAAAGAATCCCTCCCCCCTAAGACGCTCACACACAGACACACGATGCACACAAGCACACTGCAAGAGAACCTCGAAGGCCATCGACAGCACAAGTGGGACGACCCAGAGCCCCACCCTCAACGCCAGCTCCGCTCGGGGGATCTTCCGAACAGCTAAAGCACCGGACCCGGAAAACCCTCTGACCCGCCCACTTACCATCCCCCTCCTCCAGAGGAAAACCTATCCCTGAGCGAGACTACCCTGCCTTCCTCCCCAGATGTTTCCGGACCTTGGAGGCGGGGCTGTACCTGGGCCAAGTACCACCCCCATCACAAACTCAGGACCTGCCCACCAACCTGAGCGGCCGCACCCACCTATGCAACACAGTTGCCCGTAGAGGTAGCCCCGGCGGACCTGCTCGCAGCCTCCATCCAGCCAGCAGGGAGGCTCCAGCAGGACCTCCCTCTGCGAAGTGAAGACGCCCTTCGCCGCCCACGCCCACGTCCCTGCCATGGCCAGGAACCCTGGGTGCCCCGAATTGCTCAAAGAGACAGGAGAGCCGTGCTCCCTGCTTGTGTTCAAGGCTGAAGGCCCTGGCTTGGCTTTCCACGTTCGCCCCCGCCCACCGGACGCAATGCCCAGACCCGGAGAACCTGCCCCTGCTGCAAGCGCCCCGCCCCGCCCCGCCCCGCCCAGTGTGGGCCAGGAAGCCGCGCCGCAACCCTTAGGGAGCAAACTAGCTCGCCGGAACTCTAGGGAACAGGGGTGCAGGTACCCTCTAGGTCAAAAGAGTCTGGGAACTCTCCTCCCCCGCCCATGGTAACTCTCAGACGCCTGGCCACTGTGGGAGCGTCACTCCCAGCAGGATGTGCAAGTGTCACCCGCTCCAAGAGGCCGGATCAGCTGAGGCGACCGGCAGAGCACAGAACTTCGGGCGACCACGCCCACACCTTGCACTACAAAGCAACAAGTGAACCAAGAGGGGACACAGGGAGCCCCTTCCCTCTTGTGGTGACAAGAAACAAAACTGAGTTAGCTCAGGGAGGAGGGCCCAGCGTCCTCAGAGGGGAAGAAGCCCTTGGACCTGAGTCTGTGCATTCTGTCCGATGCCACTGTTTACAGCTGACTCACCGGCTTCTGGGAACCCTAGAGCCACGTCTGGAAAACCCGTTCTAAGACCCACGTCCTGGCGATCTTCCACTGGACGCTAAGACCTAGCAGGCCCGCTAGGGGGCAAGAGACCATAAACGCAATCCCATCAGTCCTGGCCTGAGGTGCATCTCAAGAGGGCAGTCCCTCTCTGGCCTGAAGCCCTGGTGCAGAACTGCCAATCCCCAGGGACTGTCCCAGGCTCCATTCACTTCAGCCCCACCCCGTTCTGCGGTGAGCATGGCCACCTCGGACCATAGCCCAAGAGCTGGTGACTTTGAAGAGAGGGCAGAACGGAGCCTAATTGCTTGCCCCACAACTGGTCCAGGGTCCTATACCATGTTGGAGGACACTCAGACAGACTGCCTTTGTGTAATTCAGCCTACACTCTGTGGGCAGGAAGGCCACTAGGCAGGCATTGTGTCCTGCCCAGATCAGCCTGTGAACCTGTCACTCTGGTTTCTCACTGCTGTGGCAAAGGAGAGTGGCCTTTCTTTAAAAGGCAGGCATTCCCACAGGCTTGTGCCTTCAAACCAGAGCTCACCCCCCTCCCCGCCTCTTTCCATTCACCTACCCAGGACCTGCTGCAGGTTAGACAGCCTCAAAACTCTCCCCCTCCCCAGCACACCCCAGGAAGTGGAAGGATCTTCAATGCAGAGTGGGCACGGGGTAGGCAACCCGCTTTCACAAACACGGGTATTTCACTCAGGAGCAGGAAGAGGAGGGTTCAGAGAAGGCAAGGGGGCGGGAGGAAGGCGGCCCCTCCACCCCCTGCCCCGCCCCAGTCTCCTGGCAGGGGCAGTGGCCCCATGACAGTGGCAGAGGCAAGGGTGCTTACCTTGCTCATCCTGTGCCTGCCGATGCCCTTTGCGCCAGTGCCATACGGCAGCCAAAGTGACAACATGCCCCACGACTACCAGGGAAGGAAACAGGCTGCCCGACGGCTCCATGGCTGCCACACTGAATGGGCAGAGCCGTCCTCACCAGGGACCAGCTGCTGCGAAGTCAGACAACACCTCCCTGCATGGAGGGTGGGCGAAGGGGTCCCCCAGGACCAGAGCCCAGCCTGCCTGCTGCTGATCTGCCTTCCGAGGCAGCCCTACTGTACGTACTATCTGCACTCAGTCGGGGGACAATGTACAGTCCCCTCGGCGGCACCAACTGCGCTCTTACTCAGCCTCCTCCCAGCCTCCTCCCTCCCGCGGCTCTTGGCCGCTCCCCACCCGCACTCTCCACAGGGCCCAGCTCAGCTGTCTCTACGCAGAGCCACCGACGCTCAAGGTTACCCGGAGCCTTAACTCTTGCCTACCCGCAGCCACACCCGCCAGGAGGAGGGGCCTGTAGCTCTTCTCCCCGGGCCTCAGCCCCCCAGCCTAGCCTGGGCAGACTCAACACTGATCCTCTCTTCCAAGTCAAGCCTAACCAGCACTCCTCGTCCCCATCAGGAGGAGGACCCAAACTCTTAGTCTACTTCCAAGGGTGCCCTCTGGGAACAGCCACCAAGCACAGAGGGTGAATGGATGTCAGTGCCCAGTACCTCACTGCCCTTCCCCAGGCCTACAGCTGACCCCCACCACGCTGAAAGACGGGTGGGCTCCTCACAAGCCCCAAGCTCCCGTGTGCGATCTTGGACAGGGTCTGAGGAAGAGGCCAGTGAGGTTAGGCAGCCGGGTGTATACAGAGACAGAGGCCATGGCCTCCAGCCTAGCGGGGTTCCCAAAAGACTCTGAAGGGTTGCCCCACCTACCGGGCACGATCTTCATTGGGGACAGCGACAGGAGCCCACGGGGCGAACAGGGAGCGGGCAAGGGGCGTGGGGAGGGTCACAGGCCCCTCTGAGGCAGAAGCCTGCAGCAGCAGTGCTGAGGCTGGAGGAGGGCACAGCTTTCCAGCCCTGTCAGCAGAAGTTGGGGGAGGGGAGAGGAGCTATGGGCAGGGGGCCCAGGGGGATATAAATATCCAAGGAGGGCAAGCAACGCCCGTCACTTGTCCAGACTTAGTACATGACGTATGGAGCCCAGGCTCACTGGAGTCCCATCTGGCTCGGTGGCCCCACAACACGTAGCTCCCCCACCTCATTGCCCTCCCCTCCCCAGCACCCCCATGGATGATACTATAATAAGGAGGTCCCTGGCACCAGGATCTACCATGGATAGAGGCAGAAGTGGACTCAGGCTCATGTTCCCTTGGGAGAGGGTGCTGCCCATGCCCTGCCCAATTTATAGGGTGCTCTTGGGAAATGCCACATGGGCCAAAGAGGCACAGCCCCTTTCCTCCCAGAGAGCTCTGTGCTCCGAGTCACTCAACACAACACCTGGCCCCAGGGCAGACAGGACTGCTCCTCCAAGGTCACACTACAAGCCAGGCAGCCCAAAACTGGGACCTAAGTCACAGGAACATTCACTCTCTGCCCCCATCAGGCTGCACCTCCCACCCCAGGCCTCTCCTTCTGGTACTCCTCAGAGTCCCAGCATTGGAGGTCTGTGGAGACACAGTGTCCCCACAGGTCAGCAAGCAGGCCCAGAATACATCCGCCATATGCAATACTGACCTGGACCCCAGTGCTTCCTGAGAAACAAGCAGCCTGTGTGCATGCATCTGTTTGGAGGGGACACACTGGGCCCTGACTGACAACGGCTGAGGAACTAGTCTGTCCTCCACGCTGTAACCTTCCCGTGTCAAGCACCGCTCTATTATAATCTTGAGGACATCCTATAAAGTCTTGGGCAATGAGAACGCTATTGAGATGAGGAAACTGAGGCATGGTAACAGTGATGAGCTGGCCTGAGGTTCCACAAGGTCAAGTGACTCTCCATCAACACAGCACAGCACAGCCAGCCGTGGACCCTGACTGCTGAGGTGAGGCCCCCTGCTCACACTGGGCCTACCACAGCCCCCTGCTCACACTGGGCCTACCACAGCCCCCTGCTCACACTGGGCCTACCACAGCCCCCTGCTCACACTGGGCCTACCACAGCCCCCTGCTCACACTGGGCCTACCACAGCCCCCTGCTCACACTGGGCCTACCACAGCCCCCTGCTCACACTGGGCCTACCACAGCCCCCTGCTCACACTGGGCCTACCACAGCCTCCTGCTCACACTGGGCCTACCACAGCCTCCTGCTCACACTGGGCCTACCACAGCCCCCTGCTCACACTGGGCCTACCACAGCCCCCTGCTCACACTGGGCCTACCACAGCCTCCTGCTCACACTGGGCCTACCACAGCCTCCTGCTCCTCTGTACCACATGCCAGAAACTCATTTCTGAAGAAACCTACCCTGTGGTTACCAGCTCTGGGCAGCCAGGAACTGGACTGACTGGGGCGGGGGTAGGACCCCTGGAAGTCCCAAGGGCAGGCCTCTAAAGAGACCCCTGCTGGCCAGTAGTGATCAGGGACAGAGAGAGGCAGGCGGGGTTCTATAGGAGCTCAGAAGCCTCCGCAAAGCCTGTGTCTCCACAGCCTCAGTGACAGCCCCCAAAGATAGCCCCTGGCTCTGGGCAGCCCCTCTACCACTCAGCCCGCCCTGGGCACCCTGCCCCATATTCCACACACCCTGGGCTAGCTGTGAGGAGCCATGCCATCCCTAAGTCATACCTGAGGTCATGAGAACTACCAGTAGGGGACACCACTCCACCCTACTCCACCCAGGGACCTGCTCCCTGCCATGGAGAGCCCAACCTCAGCTAGAGACTTTGGTCCTCACTCTATCCTCTACCCGAGCCTCCACTACTGCTGTCCCCTACCTTGGCCCAGCTGGATCAGCTCCTCCATGCTGTACCTATCCATAGCTGCTGTTCTCGGAGCCAGCAGAGAGGAAGGGAAGGCAGGAAGGAGGGGAGGGGTGGGAAGCAAAGCGAGGGCTTGCTCATGCCCCGGCCTCCACACCCAGCAATAGGCTCCTCCTCATGGCTGACTAAAGGGTCCCCATAGTCAGTCAGACCAACAGAGCCCAAGCATGGGGACCAGTACCAGTGGGTAGCCTAGGCAGACCAACCGAGGAATACAGACTAAAGACCTGCCTTTGTCCCTAAACTTTGGGGTCCCAGTTCACTGGTCTTCCCTACTGGTTTTGCCAGGCAAAGTTCAATTCACCCCATGGCCTCTAATTCCCTCCATATCCCCTCCCTCCGCCAGTTGAGCCCTGCCACCCCACCCACCCACATTTCAATCATTCATATGCTAAGAGGCATATTCCGCGCAGATATGAGGGATGCAGAGCCCTCTATACATGCGCACACACACCATTTTGATGGTATTAGGGGTCACACTCAAATACCCACCACTCTGCGCAAGCTGAATTTCTCCACTCAACTTTTTTCTTTTAGCTACATACATATAGTGTGTGTGTGTGTGTGTGTGTGTGTGTGCGCGTGCGCCGCGTGCATGCGCCACAACAAAAATGCAGAGATCAGAGGATAACTATGAGGAGCCAGTTCCCTTCCTCCACCTTGTAGGTCCAGGGATCAAATTCAGGCCATCAGACTTATCAGCAAGCATCTTTATTTGCTGAGCCATCTTTCTGGCCCCTCTCCACTCCTCCTTGATATTCACATTCCCTCAGACCCCCAAATCTGGTTTTTTCCCTTGCCCAAATCCCCCAGTCTGAGCAGATATGACATCTCGTAACTGTCCCCATTTCCTTCCATCAACTGTCTATAACCAGGGAAATGCAAACCTGGTGTGTCCACAACCTGTAAAAACCTCCCAGAGTTCTTCAGATTCCTTCCTGCATCCTGGTACCAACTAGCACCTGCCAAGAGTCACAGCCCATCTGAGCAGGGGCTACGTAGCTGTGAGGAAGGCAGGGCAGCAGCCCATGCATGCCACACCCAGTGGAGGATCACAGGGAAGGGCTGGGTGCATCAGCCACATGGAGGCATGCAAAGAGAGGAATTGGTTTCACTCTCCGATTGCTCCTAAAGTCACCCCCCCCCACCTAGTCTCCTCACCTTGTATGGGGGTGGGGGCTGGAGCGCATGGGCTTCATGTGAAACTACAAGATAGTGACACCCTCCACATGAATGTGTTCATGAGAGATTGGGGGGTACTCCCAGTTCACTCTGCCCTGTCTCTGGCTCCCTGACCAGGGCTATATGGACAGAGGTAGGGTCATCTAATTGAGGACATGCTGGTGACCATAGACTTCTATATAACCCACTGAAGGGGCCGTGCTTTAGAAAGTGACAGCCTTTGTGGCTCACTGCTTGCTCATTTTTAACCCTAAGAAGCCAGTGGTTTTAGATGGCATCAGATCTGCCCCAGCCTGTATGCGGAGCTATAATGCCTCTGCCACCAGCCACACCCAGCACCTAAGGCCCCAAGCTCAGTCCTGAGGGTGTGGGGAGAATCCGCCCGGGGCCCTGACTCAGTCTGAAGCTGGACCTTATTTCCTGTTGGAAACTCTGAATTGCCACAGGCGGTTGTGGCTGGGAAGACTGAGTCACCTCCATCAGAGACGGGGAGGGAGAGTTGCCCTCCTCTTTGCCCACTACAGCCACACCCAAAACCCCCTCCTAGTCCTGCTGCCAGCTGCTGGCCCAGTCCACACAAGGACGAGGAAGCAAGGCAAGAAAAGCAGGGGAAGCCTCCCCTCCCACTCACCACACCCAAAAGGAAAGAGCTGAGACATAGCCATGGTTACAGCAAAGCTGGAGAGGCCACCAACATGCCTAAGGCCATGGAGAGAGCCCAGAGGCCATTCTCAGGCTTCAGCTTCCCTGGCCCTTCCAGTTACTCTCATTCCTCCAACAAGCCAAAGTAGTCTAACCCTGAAAGGCCAGAACTGAGGCTTCTGCCCAGGCAGCTGTGCCCAATGTAAGGTCCTCCCCACATCCTAAGCCACAAAGAGGGAGGTGGACGCCAGGCTGTTCTGGTACCTGTCTACATTACATGGGTAATGCTGGAGGTTCTGTGATGCCCTCAGCAGACACAAAGGACAATGTGTCTCAGGAGAGCCTGCACAAGCACGTAAGCCCATCCATGTCCTGATGGCAGAAGGGCGAAAGGACAGAAAGAGTGGTTTCTGGTAGCTCCTGGCTAATGGGGTCTTATCCCATCCTCTAAGATCTGGTTCCCAAATGGAAAGCAAACAAACAAAACCCTCACCTAGACCACAGACTAAGCTAGTACCCCATTCTCTGGCCTCTGGCCTCCTAGGCAATGCTCCTCTGCCCTTCTTCCCACCTCACCTAGAGCCACTCTACCGCCAGACCATGGCCAACTCCAAGCAGGAGACCCAGTCATGGGACCCTCTGTACTAGTCATATAATCCAGACTGTGAGCCACTCGCCCATAGAAGACAGACTCAAGCCTCCATGGACAAGTGGTTCGCCTGGGTCAGTCCCATGCCAGTGACTCTTCTACACACCCACTTCTGAAAAGAGGGGCCTCCAAAGGCCACCGGGGCGGAGAGAGGAGGAGGTGGGGGCGAGGGCAAGGACAGTGCTGGAGAGGGGTACAAGCAGGGCTATGCCAACAGCTGGTCCTGCCAGTCTTAGGGCCTGCAGGCCCCGCCCCCACCAGGATTTGCCTGGAGGCGTACAAGCCACGTGGGTTCAATGACTAGAATATCCAGTACCCTCAGGCAGAAAGGGCGCCACCTGCTGATATGAACAGAACCCATACACACAACCTGTGCTGCCCACCACAGCCCACCAGATTTAAGCCCAGGCACCAAAAACACCCACAGTCCCTTCCCACCCCTCTCGGCCTGGAGCCAGAAAGCAGCTGACCTGTGGCTGGGGCAGGCTCCGGGCCTGGCCTGGCCAGGGTCCCCACGGTGGTAGCAGACACCATAGGGGTTTCAGGTGCCCCCTCCTCAGGCTCCTTCCTGCGATAGACCTTCCGCTCCTCACGGATAGGGTCCTCAGCTGGCAGAGGACCCCGCTTTGGTGGGCAGCTCAGGGGACCTTGTACAGCCTGCACATGAGGGGAGCGACGACGTGCAGGCATCACCATGGCGACAGGGCGGCGCACACGCTGCAGAGAGGCAGGCACGATCTCTGGTGGCAGGTGTAGGTACTGGCGCAGGTGGTCAATGCCCTCGTTGGTCAGGTACCAGTAGAAGTGACGCCAGGCAAAGGTCTCCCGCACCAGGCCCCGAGCTCGCAGTGAGGCCATGGCACGCATGACCTGTAGATTGGTGACGCCAGGCACATGGGGATGCAGGCTGCGGGGCCGCCGATCCTTCTTGGCCACCATAACCCCCTCACGAAAGAGCACCTCATAGATGGCCCGGAGCTGGTCCAACGGCATGAGCATGCCTGCCACCATGGCTGCTGGATGCCTGCCGGTCAGCACAGTGTGAGGGCAGCAGGTGGGGCACAGCCAGAAGGCTGATGAGGCTCCTTTGGCAAAGGATGTGGCAGGGGCCACTGGCAAGTAGGCAAGCAGGCTCCGGTTTTAAGCACAAGGGCACAGGCTCAGGGGCAGTGTGGCTCCAGCGCCTGGCTCTGTGAATTCCTGCCGGCAAGGCTGCCTGTCTGAGCCTCCCGCCTGCCCGCCCTCCAGGACGCCTAGGCCGGCCCCCTCTGACTCAGCAGCAGGGCCGGCCCCTCCCACTACTGACAGGGCCCCTTGAAGAGTGGGGGGCACCAATAAACTGCTCCTCCCTTCCCGGGCCACATATAGCTCCAATGTTAGAAATTACATCAGTTTCTAAAATACTTCTTCAAGGTTCACAGACTGTGAAGGACAAGGTGGGGTCTAACATGGATCAAGAATCATCCCCAAAAGATGACAGAATGGACAGAAAAAGTAGAGCAGAGAGCAGGGGGGTCCTCATTGTGGGAAACCCCCCCCCGATTGTGATCTCGGGAGTCATCAGTTCACAACTATCTGAAAGGAGGGGCTGCCTGAATTGGAAGATTAGGGCCTGGAGAGGAATTTGGGGTTTGCGGGGGAGACACTGGGGCAGAGACCTGAAGAAGAGCAGGGGCAGCAGCCAGAACACACGGACAGCTGGCTCTAGGTGCCACTGCTGCTGTCATCGGAAAAAGAAAGGGACAGTGCCCCTATCTCCAAATGCCCACAGAAGTTAACACTCCCATGCCAGGCCAGGAACAAAGCCACTTTCCAGCCCAGGAGCTCTGCAGAGAGCTCAGGGCGGAGTGATCTGGGCGAGGCCTCCACCCACCCACACCTCCAGCGCAGCTGTTGGAGACCAGGGACTCCCAGCTGCCGCAGGAAATCAAAGTCACCACATCCCTGACGCCCCAGGCTTGGTGCCCCTGCCATCTAAAAATTCCCTACCCCCCGAGCAGCCTGAGTGTCCACTTGTGGCCAGAGGGGCAGGTGCTGGGGAGAGGACGACAGGACACCATTAGGGACCGACGTGAAAGGAAGAGGAACTATCACATGCCCGAAGGACTGCCTGGCACAGCTGTCAATACTGCCGGGTCCTCATAACCGAGGGTCCAGCATGGTTAGAGTCTGTGCCGGATGCCACCCAATACGCCAACTCTCCATGTTGTGCCCCCACCAAACCCACATGCCACTAAGGCTCTCCCTAAGCAGACACACCCATTCCCACCAAGCACTGCAAACCCAGGAACTGATTATAAATAGGGCGGGGGTGGGGGATCCTGCGGTGGGAGGTGCTGGCCAGCGGCAGGCAGGCAGCCAACAAAGCAGTGCGTGGGGCGGGTTTATGGGCTGTCACCATGGCGCCCCAGCAGACTCCAAACATACAGACACAGGGCTGGTGGCGAGTGGAAACTGAAGGCTCAGCCAACAGTTCCCAAAGCCCTCCTTGAGGCCAACTCAGCCAGCTCACTGCAGCAGGGCTCTCCCTGTACCACGCCCCTAGCCTAGCCAAGGCAGGAAGGGGGCCAGGCCCTCAGAGCCCAGCCCTGGGAGGGCGGGGCAGCACTAACTAAGTCAGGTCTGCAAGACCGAGAGAATATAGCCGCTACACATCCCATCCCTGCAGGACCTAAGGATTCTCCACACCAGTGTTTTAGCTTTGGGACAGTGCAAACAGTTCAAACAAGTTCCTACTTGCTTGGCCTGTCCCCAGACACCTCTCCTCACTACCCTATACTTAACCCATCCCCACTCAACATTCCCCCCATCTTCCTGACATCATTTCCTAACCTAATTCCATCTAATCTCCAACCCCACACACCCCCAAGCCAATACATATCTCACCACCATCGCCAAAGAATCTCCAGCCACATCTAAAGTCCTCTGAGCCCTTGGACCTGAAGTCTCTTCTGTCCAGACCCACGTGGGTGCTCTTCCAGTGGCTAACTCCCCTGCCACCATCCCCATCCCACCCCTAGGCAGGAGAGGGCAGTAGTTCCCAGCACCAGAGCAATGGGTTAGGGAATCTCTCCTCCCTCCCGCCAGCCCAAGCACCTGCAGGCCTGAGACTGCAGGGAGGAGCCTAGAACAACATGTCCTCCCACATCTCCCACGTGCACAGGCATACACACAACCCTAGTCTGGGTCTGCTTGTCTCCAGGGTCCCTGGGCTTAGGAGAACTCCCTGTGCCCTACCCTATCTTACGGAAACACCGAGAAGCTGCTGATTCAGCACTAAAAGAGACCAGCCACACTAACTGGCCGGCCCCTTTAGGTTTCCAGAGCAACCAGACAGCGCCCTTGGGCAGTCCCCTAGCCCCCCAACCCTGGACAAAAGAGCCACAGTGTGGCCTTTCCCAGGGCCAGCCCGTCTGGCGCCTAGTGCCTTGGGCATGAAGGTCCCTACAGGCCTACACTGCCCGCTCAAACCCCAATCTGTGAGGCATCTGGCCAAGGCGGGGAGTGCAGGCTGATTGCTCAGGGGCCAAGCTCGCTTGCACCCTCCCACTGGTACTGCCGCTGCACTCAGCCCTGCCCAATCCAGTACTCACTGCAGGGCTGCGGGGCTGCTGCAGGAGCTCCTCTCACCCAGTCCTAGGAGGAAACCTGGAAGAGCAGAGCCTAGAGGTTCCTCCATCTGCAGCTCAGCACCTTTCAATGCTACCAGGAAGACAGCTGACCCTGACGCTCACCCGAGGGATGTTGCACCCAGACAGAGGTCACTGAGTGTCGGAGAGCCAGGCTCCTCAAGACTTTACCTTTGAGGGAGCTGATCTCATGCTGGATGGCTCTTGAGGGGTCCATGTCTTCACTTAGGGGCTGAGGACGGTGTGCTGCAGCCACTGTGTGCAGGACTGCACCCCACCGCACTGTCCAAGGCCAGCACTGCAGCTTGGAGGAGGAGCTGGGAGGTGTGGGGCAGGGCTTGCTAGCCAGGGGCGGGGCTTCTGCTAATCAATGCTCAGGACACTTCTGACCAAAGCGCATGCTCCAGGCCATGCACCACACTGCCCCTCCCCTTCTACACAGCCAGCATGAGCTTCCTAACCAATAAAGTCCAGCCGGACTACCCAGACAACAGACAACAGCCAAGTATGTGTGCACAGCCAGCTCCACAGTCCAGGGCCCCTGCTACCTGAGAGTCCTATGAATGGCCTGCAGATTGCACCTGCACAGGGCCTGTCCCTCACATTGAAGCCTCAGTCACCTATCCACTTCTTACAGGGGACACAGTCTGAACCCCCAGCTTTGTCCCATAGATGGAAATGGAGGGCAACCAGCAGCATGCCCCTTCCCTAGGTCCTGTCCCATTCAATCTCTTCAAGTGTGACACTTGATCACTGCACCATCCTAGGTTCAAGATGCTTCCATGTCCCAGCCCTTCCTCTCCAGTCAGACTGTTTCCGCCATGCCCTACCTGTCCAGCTGTGGTACCGGTCGCCGGCATCCCACTCACCACCAACCTCTGTCAACTTTGAGGTCACTATCCCTCACAGCCAGCTCCCCAAAGTTTTCTGACTCTGCCCTTCAGTATGTCCCCTTGTTACCACTTTTACGGCCACCCAGAATGACATGGAATTCGTAGCAGGGTCCAGTCCTCTGGTCCTGTACCACTACCAAGAAGCAGGCCACAGCCGATCTGCTCCCACCAGCACAGAGGTCACCAGCGCACTGTTGGTAACTGCCTGCATCCTAGACAGGATGTCCAATCCCAGCAGGAGATCAGTTCTTCTGTGTCCCACAAAAAGTCACCAGAGAACATGTGGACCCCTGGTCCTCTGTGCTGGGTAAACAATGAGGGACAGAGGTGACCTCCACAGGATGTTTCCAGCCTCCCTCAGTCTCCTGGCACACTCAAGCCTACACTCTGGGTCCTCTCCCAAGACCCTCTGTTGGTTTTTCAGATTCAGGGTACCCATCCTTTCGCAGACAGGCCTATTGCATGGGTCAAGTCAGAGCCAGGGAGGCCATGAAAACAGCACAGGAATAATGCTGGCAACCCCCACAGACATAGACTAAGAATCCAGATATCGGTTTCATATGGCTCTTGAACCCCTCAGCCCCCATTCTTGCCATCTTGGGGACTCAGTCAGTCTACCAGTTTCCAGACTTGGGGAAATCGGTAAAGAATTAAAACATGATTTTTGCCATGCACAAGCCTTTAATCCCAGCACTCAGGAGGTAGAGACAGGCAGATCTCTGTGAATTCAAGGCCAGCCTGGTCTACAAAGAGAGTTCCAGGAAAGCCAGGGCTACACAGACCACAGAGAGAAACCCTGACTTCAAGAAAAAAAGAAAGGAAAAAAGATCCCCACAATTTTCTAAATGCTCCCACTTAAATTTCTACTTCTTACTAAGTTGAACCTGGACAAGCTGTGTGTCTGTGTCTGTGCATGCACACGTGCGTGTGGAGGGCATGCAGACTAGAGGCAAATTCAGGTCGCTGGCCACCTGGTTTTGAACCCGGGTCTTCTGTAAGAACAAGTGTTCTTTTTTTTTTTTGGAATTGATATTTATTGAGCTCTACATTTTTCTCTGCTCCCTTCCCTGCCTCTCCCCTCCCTCCTCCAATCCTCCCCCAAGGTGCCCATGCTCCCAATTTACTCAGGAGATCTTGTCTTTTTCTACTTTCTACTTCCCATGTAAATTAGATCTATGTAAGTCTCTCTTAGTGTCCGCATTGTTGTCTAAGTTCTCTGGAATTGTGGTTTGTAGGCTGGCTTTCTTTGCTTTATGTTTAAAAACCACCTATGAATGAGTTCATGTGATAATTGTCTTTTTGTGTCTGGGTCACCTCACTCAAAATAATGTTTTCTAGCTCCTTCCATTTTCCTGCAAAATTCAAGCTGTTGTTTTTTTTTCTGCTGTGTAGTACTCCATTGTGTAAATGTACCACATTTTTCTTATCCATTCTTCAATTGAGGGGCACTTAGGTTGTTTCCAGGTTCTGGCTATGACAAACAAAGCTGCTATGAATATAGTTGAGCACATGTCCTTGTGGCACGATTGAGCATCCTTTGTATATATACCAAAAAGTGGTATTATTGGGTCTTGAGGAAGGTTGTTTCCTAATTTTCTGAGAAATTGCCGTACTGACATCCAAAGGGGTTAAGAACAAGTGTTCTTAACTGCTGAGCCATCCCTCCAGCCCCAAGAACTGGCAAATATCAAGGCTGAAAATGGAGAAAGGCCTGGGGGAAAGAGAGACGTCCTTGGGGAGGAAGCAGGGTGGTGGCACAAAATCAAGATGCCCGTTTCTCCATCTTTGTTTGAGAAGCAACACGTCTGGTCCCTCACCACAGTGCTCAGCTTTTCCCCTGCCTCACTGCCCACGTTCCACAATTCTAGGCCCCTGGCAATGTGGATTAGAGACACATTTTACTGACAAAGCAATAGGACATTCACTGCAGCAGCTGGGCTCACCAGCATGGGACACAGCAGAAAGCCACAACCTCCAACTTGTCCTGGCTATCTTCAGAGGACAGGCACTCTGGCCATGCACCACTCCCATGGTGACTAAGGATCCAATCATGTCATCTGCCCTAGGGACACACATCCTGGACAAAGGCACGTCCTCTTGAAGCTTTCTGACAATACCAAGAAAGGAAGGAACACCTAAAGAACTCCAGGATCTAGATCAAGCCAGATCCTCTCCTTTACACATTGAGCAACCCTTCCTCACACATGCCCTGTGACCCTAGCGAGCTCTTCCACATACCCAAACCAAAGGCGAAGCCCTGGTCCAATCCTGCGTCCACCCACCCTACACATCAGATGAGTCACCCCTTGGGGCCCTGGGCCTTCACAAGCTGGTTTCAACCTCAGACTGGTGCTCCCCTCAAGGCGCCCCTCTTCAAACCTGTCTGCCCACAATGGCAGCCTTCTTCTTCTTCTTTTTTTTTTTTTTTTGGTTTTTCGAGACAGGGTTTCTCTGTGGCTTTGGAGCCTGTCCTGGAACTAGCTCTTGTAGACCAGGCTAGTCTCGAACTCACTACTGGACGAGGGCTTGGCTCAGGGGTTAAGAGTACTTACTGCTCTTGCAGAGGACCTGGATTTGGTTCCCAGCACCCACAGGGCAGCTGGCCACCATCAGTAACTCCAAGAGATCCATTGCCTTTCCTGGCTTCCACAGGTGCTGTATGCATATGGTGCACATACATACGTGTAAAATAAGATTTTAAAAAATTAAACAAAAGAATGGGGCTGGAGGGGCTGGAGAGATGGCTCAGTGGTTAAGAGCACTGACTGCTCTTCCAGAGGACCCGGGTTCAATTCCCAGCACCCACATGGCAGCAGCTCACAACTGTCTGAAGATCAGTTCCAGGGGATCTGACACTTCACACCAATGCACATAAAATAAAGTTAAATAAACCATAAAAATATTTTAAAAAAAGAATGGGGCTGGAGAGATAGCTCATCAATGAAGACATGGCACCCTTTTGTGGCCTCTTCAGGCATCAGGCACACAAGTGGTTCACAGACATATATGCAGGCAAAACGCCCACACACACACACACACACACACACACACACACACAAACAAAACAGGTTTTTTCTGTTTTTTTTTTTTTTTTCAAGATGGGGTTTCTCTGTGTAGCCCTGGCTGTCCTGGAGCTTGCTCTGTAGGCCAGGCTGGCCTCGAACTCACAGAGATCCGCCTGTCTCTGCTTCCTGAGTGCTAGGATTAAAAATATGTGCCACCACGGCATGGCAAAACCAAATTAAAATTTAAAAAAAATTTTTTAAAAGCCCACATATCTCTAAAGCACTGTCAGCTCATCTGTCTCCTGGCTTGCTTCTGTTGAGAGTTGGATGTGCTGGCGACAGAAGCCAGGGCCTCACACATTCTGGCCAACAGCTCTACCACAAATGGAGAGAGACAAGTGTGGCTGTCATCCTAGCATCAGGACCCAGCAAAATTTCCTGTACCATCTATTGCTCCTCTTACCACCCAAACAAACTCAACCTACCACTGGCCAAAGCAAGTCTGAGTTCACTGGACTACTGGCTTTAAATACATTTTCAAAATACCTAAGAATCTGGAGCCGTGACTCATGCCTATATAATCCTGGCAACCAGGGGGTCAGAGGTTAAGGTCATGCACAGCTACATCATGGGTTTGAGGCAGCCTGGGTTATGTGAGATTCTGTCTCAAAAACAAAAAAGAAAAGGACCCAAGATATCTAACTATGTCTCACTATGTATCTTTGACTGGCCAGGAACTCACAGAGATCCACCTGCCTCAGCCACCACATCCAGCTAAGTCTGAGTCATTAGGCCCCATACAGACTGCAGCTGCCCAACTTCCCAGATACTTTGCTCGGGAAGTTGACTTAGGCACAAACACTAACTGTGGTTCTGGTCAACCCAGCTGCTGGCGCAGGAGAAGACTCGCCATGTCCCTTGCCTGCTCACCTATGTAATGGTAAGGATGTATTATGTCTGTGAAACTGTAACACTGGATGTTGGAGAGGTAAAAGCTCACTCTCCCTGTTACTCCTAGGAAGAATCGATTACAATACCTGCAAACATCTTAGAAATTACTTTAAAATTTGTTTATTTTTGTAACTATGGAACACTTTCTGAATCTGAGTTATCATATGTGTGCAGGGGTCATGTTAATATTCTCTGTATGGTTCCAGCTTCAGTATATGTGCTGCCTGAACAAGCCGCTAAAGCTTGTTTGGACAGAGGGTCGGGAACACAGCTCAATGGCGGAGCATCTGCCCAGCACACACAGACCCTGGCTGGATTCGATTCTCAGCACTGGAGGTTGGAAGGGGAGGAGGGTGTTTAAAAAACAAAAACAAAAAGAGCAAGTGGGCTGGGCGGTGGTGGCGCACGCCTTTAATCCCAGCACTCGGGAGGCAGAGGCAGGCGGATCTCTGTGAGTTCGAGGCCAGCCTGGTCTACAAGAACTAGTTTCAGGACAGGAACCAAAAGGCTACGGAGAAACCCTGTCTCGAAAAATCCAAAAAAGAAAAAAAAGAAAGAAAGGGAAAAAAAAGGAAAGTGGCGGGGAGGGGGTCACATAACCATTAAAAGTAGAGAATTAACACCCTTCCTCCCATCCTGTCCCGTCACGATCCCAAACACAGTGTAAATACAATCACTTCCTGCTTGTTCCTCCAGTTTCCTTATGGAAAATAACCAAGTAAATCCTAATATGGTCTCGACTTTCCTTCTTCTAACATAAAAGCTGGCATCCGACGGACATGCTTCAACCCTGGCTCTTCCATCAACCCCATCATCACCCTTGCTCCCTAAATGGGCACATAGGAGGGCAGCTCCTCTTTCCTGCTGGTATGTCTATTATTTCTGATAGACATTTCCCCTCATCCGTTTGCCATTTTCTCATCAAGTCTCAGAACTCAAGACTTTTGGATTTTATCAATATGATAGTTGCAATTTGGTGTAAATAAAGTCTAAATTTTGAAAATTGGAAGTTTTAATATTTACTAATTGGTTTGTTTGTTTATCGTATGTGTGCAGCAGCGGAATGAAAGGCAGAGGACAACTCAGGTCATCACCTTTACTATCGGAACCATTCCGCCTACAGCAGATATATATATAGGAGAAGGAAATGTTTACTCCGATGTGTCGACTGCTATGGTTTGAATGTGATTGGTCCCCACCAAAGTTCACCTGAGGCTTAACTCCTCAAGGTAAAGGGATTGAAGCAGCAAACCTTAAGAGAAATAATTAGCTGTTTAAGAAGGATTAATGCTGTCTCACAGGGGTGTTGTCTCTCAAGGGAGGAGATTAACGCTTGCCAGAGCAGACTGCTCTCAACGAGACTGGACCTTCCAGGATTTCTCCTCGGCGGCCATCAGCTCTCCCACGTGAGGCCATTTACCTTACTGCAGCCTCACGAGGGGCCAACCAGATGGGGCCGTCTGATTATAAACTTTCACCCTCCAACACCTCAAGCTAAAGAAGCCTCTTGTCTTTATTAAAATATCCAGTCTCACCAGGCATTGGGAGACAGAGGCAGGCAGATCTCTGAGTTTGAGGCCAGTCTGTTCTACAGAGCAAGTTCCAGGACAGTCAGGGCTAAACAGAGAAACTCTGTCTCGAAAAAGCCAAAAAGAAATAAATAAATAATTCACTCTCAATTACTTTTAAGTCTTTTGATAAGATAATGTGTAAAATACTCATTCTCACATATTTTGTTAGCAATGTAGAATGAAGCCATGATGTAACCATAGACAGGAATATGACAGCATAATTAATGTCACAGAAAGCTATTCATATTCTAGCATTAAAACGTTACAAAGGAGCCAGGCAGTGGTGGCACACACCCTTAATCCCAGCACTCAGGAGGCAGAGGCAGGCGGATCTCTGTGAGTTTGAGGCCAGCCTGGTCTACAAGAGTTAGTTCCAGGACACCAAAACAGGTTCTAAAGTTATAGAGAATCTCGAAAAAAAAAAGTTACAAAGGTCAGCCAGGAGTACACCGGTCAGGTATAGTAGCTCATGTCTTTAATACCAGCTCTTGGGAGACAGAGGCAGGCAGATCTCTGTGAGTTCAAGGCCAGCCTGGTCTACACAATGAGTTCCAGGATAGCCAGGGTTACACAGAGAGACTCCTGTCTCAAAAAAAGAAAGGAAGGAAGGAAGGAAGGAAGGAAGGAAAAGAAAGAAAGAAAGAAAGTTACAAAGGTCAGTGCTGGAGAGACGGCTCAGCAGTTAAAAGCAATTGTTGCTCTTGCGTAGAACCCAAATTCAGGTCCCAGAACCCTCGTGGTTACTCACAACCACCTGTAACTCCAATTCTAGGAGGTACACATAAATATGTGTGAGCAAAACACTCATAAACATAAAATAATCTGGGGGAGGATCTTTTTAAAAAAGCAAAGAAAAGCCAGGAGTCAGAGGCGGGTAGATCTCTGAGTTCTAGGCTACCTTGTCTACAAAGTTCCAGGAGAGCTAGGGCTACATAGAGAAACCGTGTCTCAAAACACAAGAGATGACAGATGATAGATAGATAGATAGATAGATAGATAGATAGATAGATAGATAGATTAATAGATAGATAGATAGATAGATAGATAGATAGATAGATAGATAGACAGACAGACATAGATAGCAAAATAGACACAAAAAAACAGCTGCTAAGATTCATTGGGTACCTTCTTTAGATAACGCCCTAGTTGACTGGGTTGCAGAGCTGGTTCAGTGGTTAAACACATTCACTGATCTTCCAGAGAACTCACGTTCTATTCCCAGAACCCACATGGTAGCTCCCAATCATCTGTAACCCCAGTTCAAGAGGAGCTGACACCTTCTTCTGGCCTCCAAGGGCACCAGGCACACAAGCAATGCACAGATGTACATATATTTGGGCAAAACAAGAGTGTTAAAAAAGCAAAACAAAACAAAATTAAAAACCAGGTAAAAAGAACCCAATTGCTAGAGAACTTATTACAAAAGTCTAAAATACTTCATAACACTACATCATAAAGTCATGAGTAAAGCACAGTAACAAACATGGGGCAGGTGTGTTTAAAAAAACAAACACAAAGAAAACATACCTAAGTTTTACATCAATCAAACACTAGAGGACAATTTGAAGTGGGAATGAAACAGCAGACTCCCAACACATACATCTACATCCCAAAAATTCATAACTATGAACTGACTTGGAGACAGATCTAACTAAGACACCAAACTGAGGTCATCTTGGATTATCCAGGTGGTCCTAGGTCTAAGGACAGTGTCCTCAGGAGACACAGGGAGAAAAAACAGAGAGGCAGAGGCTGGAAGTATGATCTAAGGGAAGGCAGGATTTTCCCAAGTGCCTCCAGAGGAAGCTCCCACCAACACTTGGATGTTGACTTCTGGCCTGCTGTGGTCCAAAATGACCAAGGAAATTAATGCAGATATTATTTCAAGGTATGGGGTGCTGTGTCACAGATATCTAAAAATGTGGAAATGGAGGCAAAGCAAGGTGGTGCATATCTTTGAATCCAGCACTTAGGAAGCAGAGGCAAGCATATCTCTGAGTTTGAAGCCAGCCCAGTCTACATAGCTAGTTTCAGGTCAGCAAGAGACCCTGTCTCAACAACAGCAACAAAACAAAACAAAACCTGTTAAAATTAGGTAACAGACAGAAACTGGAGAATTTTGAGGCATGTGAGAGAAAAAGCCTAGGACTGCCTTGCCTGGTTGCTGCTGGAAACATGGAGGACGAGAGAGGGTGTAGTACCCATGGTATGTCCCCATCCCAGCTATTCTGAAGGCTTGAGCCAAGGAGTTTCAAGCTATCCTGGGCACTACAGTGAAACCAACATTTAAGAGAAAGGGGAAGAGGGTAATAGGAAGCTTAAAGACGTTGCTGTGAAACCATGTGAGTTGGAAAAGTGCCTGCCCAGCATGCACAAAACCCAGGGTTTGACCCCAACATCTCATAAACTAGGCACCTTGGCAGTGGTGGCACATGACTGAAGTCCACCACTGGGGAATTGGAGGCAAGGGAATCAAAAGTACAAAGTCATCTCTGGCTACATGGTGAGCTGAAGTTAGGTCTGAGATATAGGAGACCCCTCCTCAAAAAAATATGAAAAGAAAAATGTGGAGGTTTGAATGAGAATGGCCCCTAAAGGCTCACATGTTTATATGCTTACTCCCCAGTTAGTGGAACTGTTTGGGAAGGATTAGAGGGTGTGGCCTCATTGGAGTGTTAAGTCACTGGGGTTGGATTTTGAGGTTTCTGAAGGCCACAAGAGGCCCAGTCTAAGCACTTAGCTACTAATCCAGTGACATGCCTGCCTGTCACCATGCTCCCTGTCATAATGGTCATAGACTCTAACCCTCTGAAACTGTAAGCAAGCCCTAAGTTGCCTTGGTTGTGGTGTCTATTCACAGTAATAGAACAATAACTATGACAGAAAAGGAAGAAAGGAAGGGAGGAAAGGAGGGAGGAAGGAAGAGGCAGATAGATTTCTATGAGTTCAAGGCCATGCTGATCTATATAGTAAATACTAGGCCTGCAAGGGATACATAGTAAGATCCTGTCAAGGGGCTGGAGAGATGGCTCAGAGGGTAAGAGCACTGGCTGCTCTTCCAGAGGTCCCGAGTTCAATTCCCAGCAACCACATGGTGGCTCACAACCATCTGTACATTGTATGCTTAATAAATAAATAAATCTTTAAAAAAAAAAGGATCCTGTCAAGAAGAAGGAGAAAGAGGCAGGTAGACCTTTGAGTTCAAAGCTAGCCTGTTCTATAGAGCCAGGTCCAGACAACCAAGGCTATACAGAGAAACCCTGTCTCAACAAACAAGAAAGAAAGGAAGGAAGGAAGGAAGGAAGGAAGGAAGGAAGGAAGGAAGGAAGGAAGGAAGGAAGGAAGGAAGGAAGGGGAGGAGAAGGAAGAATGAATAAATGAGAAAAACATATTCTCAGATACTCGAAGTGAGATTATCCTTGTCTTGAAGGAGCCAAAGTTGACCTGGTTATGTTCTACTGCTGGGTGCAGAATTTGTAAGCAACGAACAAGAATTTTTTAGCTGAAACAATTTCCAAGCAGCTATAACCCAACTTCTTCTTGTGGCTCATCTTAAAAGTCAGGAAGAAAAAGAAATTGAGGAAGGAACTGTTAAGCAAAAAGAAACCAGCATTGATGATTTGGGAAATTAAAAGACTACTCAGTTTGCAAAAAGATGCCAACATTGGGAGCATAACTGTCTGGACAGGATGCTCTGGACAGAAAGCCACATGTGTGACTGGATAGCCTTTTGCCTACGTGTGACTCATGAGTCCATTCAACTACCTCTGCAGAGTCAGGAGGAGGGAGATTATCTAGAAAAGCCCTGGGGCTGGCACTCTTGGTTAGTGGCCTGGCTCTCTGTGACACAGAGGGAGGAAGACACAGATTTATGAAAATGCTGCGCCATAGCAACCCTGCCAGCCTGGACTAAAGGGACAAAGACAGAAGGAAACAGAAGGGCTAGACTTCCAAGATGCTATGAGCAGGAGCCTAGTCAGAGCAAGCATGTCTCTGCTCAGAGAAAGGCAGCAGCTGGGTGGTGATGGTGCACGCCTTTAATCCCAGCACTCGGGAGGCAGAGGCAGAAGGATCTCAGAGTTTGAGGCCAACCTGATTTACAGAGCAAGTTCCAGGACAGCTAGAGCTACACAGAGAAACCCTGCCTTGAAAAACCAAAAGAAAAACAAAAGAAAGAAAAGGAAAGAAGGAAAGGAAGGAGGGAGGGAGGGAGGGAAGGAAGGAAGGAAGGAAGGAAGGAAGGAAGGAAGGAAGGAAGGAAAATGGCCTCCTTTTTCTTCCTGGATCAGGGTCTCCTTTACCTTGGGAAAGCAATAAATGTCCCTTTCAATAGCCAACTGGCCTAACTTAGAGGAACCTCCCACGGCCCAAGCCCTACAGAGAGGTCACGCATGAAGAGCCCTAAAGGTCGGTATCCCAAGCCCTAAAGGCCTGTATCCCAAGGGAGCACTGTCATCTTCCACCAGCTTCCACTCCCCACCAGCTTCCCACACATCCCTTGGTGCCAGGAAACTGACTGTACCCCTAATAAGAATCTGGCTGAGGTCCCTGTAGTCCCTCGTCCATTGCTCCCAGGCATTCTTTCCAATTCTGTTTGCTCTCGGGACTTTGTGCTCAAACTGGATGTGGTGGCACAGGCTTTTATTTCAAGCACTAGGGAGCCAAATCTACATAAAGGAACTCCAGACTAGCCAAGGTTACATAGAGACGTTGTATCGAAAAACAAAACAAAACACACACACACACACACACACACACACACACACACACACACCTCATGTCCAGGCAGCCCTCTCCTCCTACCCTAGTGTTCTGCATTCTTCCAGTCCCTAGGCTTGGAGGGTCTTAAGGAGCAGGTCTGTCCCCAGCCATGCCCAATACAGTATTCCTCAGCCACATCCCTATCTCAGAGCCAGCTGTAGACGCCCAATGCCAACCTACCATTTTACTTTCTCTAGCATGGACGGGGCACCTCCACCCAGTCGCTCTCTATCTCCACTGCCACTTCAGCAGCTTTTCAGAGAACAAAGGAGTCATAGCATAAGTTGGGGTGCTGTGAGGTCCAGCTCAGAGTCCACCTGCCCCACCTAGAAACCGGGGGGGGGGGGGGAGGTGGAGCTTGGCTCAGGGATGCAGAGATGCAGCAAGTCATAGACCCTGTTCTCAGGAAGCTGAGTTCGATGGGAGAAAAGACATTTAAGATACTCCTTGTTGCCTGTGAACACACATCCAGATCCTGAAGCCTCTTCTATATTTCAGGGACCCCCAAAATTCCAGACAAGTTAAAGGTACAAAATAAATAGGTGTATGTAGTTTTATTTTTGCTTTTATTTTCTTCCTGTGTGTGTGCGCGCGCATGTGCACATGTGTGTATGTGTGTGTGCACATGCATGCGTGTGTCGCTGTGTGTATGTACACATGTGTGCAGGTGCACAGGTGCCAGAAGAGGACACTGGGTTTTGCAGGAGCTGGAGCTACAGGATAATACTGTGAGCCTCCAGATGTGGGTGCTGCAAACCAAACTTGGCTCCTCTAGAAAAGTAGTAAGGGCTCTTGACAATGAGTCATGCCTCCAGCCCATAGCTTTGTTTTTTAATAAAAGAAAGCCATTCAAACCACAGTATAAAATCCAAAGGTCACAATGAAGCTGGCAAACTTGTAAGATAGTTCTGGCCAGGAACTGTGCTGCGCATAGCTTCAGTTGAGGCCGATCATTTGGGCACAGGAGTTTGAGACCAACCTGGGAAACATAGCAAGACTCCTTTCAAGTAATAATCACTATTATTATTATCATTGTTATTATTATTATTATTATTTGGGTTTTTTTGAGACAGGGTTTCTTGTGTCGCCCCAGCCGTCCTGGAATTCACTCTGTAGACCAGCTGGTCTCGAACTCACAGAGATCCGCCTGCTTCTGCCTCCCAGCCCTGGGATTAAAGGTGTGCGCCACCACTCCAGGCTCAATAATAATTATTTTATTATTAAATAATCAAACCAATTTGCCCAAAATTTCTATCAACAGACTCAAATAAAGATAGACAGACAGATAGCTGAGAGGCAGAGGTAGGTGGATCTCTGAGTTTGAGGCAGCTTGGTCTACAGAGTTCCAGAACAGCCAGGGCTACACAGAAACCCTGTTTCCAAAATCCAAAAAAGAAAAAAAGACATTGATGATGTCAGATTCAGCAACTGGAATACAAAGGAGTCAAAAACGTTGTCTCATGGTCTGAGTGATCACAAGGCAACCTTGAAATTGAAGCTATATGTGTAGAATTTGTACATTTTTCTATAGAAAGGCTATAATTCAATAAAACCTTCGCATGCTTACAGAATAACCAGAGAACTTTAAATTTACATAATGTTTAAAGATATAAACATTTAAAGAACACTCACAAATGAAAAAGAAGTTTTAAAAAATGGAGCGTTAGCTCAGTCAGTAAAATGGTTGTCACGCAGGCATGAGGAACTGAGTTAGAATCCTAGCAACCACGTTAAAAGCCGGGTGTGGGGGGTGGGGAGACGGCTCTGTCATTAAGAGCTCTTGCTATTCTTCCAGAGGTCCTGGGTTCAATTCCCAACACCTACATGGAGGCTTACAGCCGTCTGTAACTCTAGTTCCTGGGAATCCGATAGCTCCTGGAGAGCTGACTCTTCTCTTGCCTCCACAGGCACACACATGGTGCACAGACGTGTACAGGAAAATACTTGTACACATAAAGAAAAAAGCCAGGTGGAGAAGCAAACATTTATAATCCAGATCTGGGGAAGCAGAGAGAGACAGACCCATGGGAGTCCCTGGCCCGCCAGCCTCTCCTCCTTATTCCAGTCCAGTGAGAGACCCTGTCTCCAGACAGCAACAATAAAAGACATCAATCAGGAAAGAGGTTGTTCTCTGAGCTCCACATACATGCACACATGTATGTACTCACACACACCTTAACACATGCACACACAGCCAGACAAAGGAACAACTCATGTCAAAATTAACAATAACTTTTAAACATGCAACTCAAAAAAAAAAGAAAGAAGGAAAGAAAAAGGAAGGAAGGAAGGAAGGAAGGAAGGAAGGAAGGCAAGCCAATGACTATGAGATGGTTTAGCAGTAAAGGTATTTGCCACCAAGCCTGACAACCCAAGTTCAATCTCCAGAGCCTTCAAAGCGGACGCAGCAGAGAACACCAGAAAGTTGTCCCCTGACTTCTACACGCACACTGTAGCATATGTATGCTAGCTGTCTGTTTCCCCTCCTCTCCCTCCTCACCCACGACAACACCCCCCCAAAAAATATGCGAAACATAATTTAGAAATGTGAATAAACGCTAACTCCGTGAAACAGATGCGGGTCTTTATTAATAATCAAATAATACAGAGTATATCAGAGTAGAATTTTCTTTTTTCAGGGGGGTTGTTTCAAGACAGGGTTTCTCTGTGTAGCCCTGGCTGTCCTGGAACTCAGAGATCCACCTGCCTCTGCCTCCCGGGTCCTGGGCTTAAGGGCATGAGCCACCACTGGCCAAGCACAAATTAGAATTTTCTCACCAAGACTGTAAAAAGTTCTGTGTCACATCTGAAGGATTCATCTCAACTGGAGGACAATCTAGAAATACAACATTTTTAATTTGTGTGTGTGTGTGTGTGTGTGTGTGTGCTTACACACATGTGAGTGTGCACATGTGTTCCAGGAGAGCTTGTGGAAGCCAGAGACCAGCTTTCAGAATTTGTTCTCCCTCCATGGGCTCTGGGGATGGAACTCGGTTATCAAGCCCACACAGCAAGTGTTTTTTTAACTACTGAGCCAGCTCACTGGCCCTAGAAATACAACCTTTTTTATTTTATTTTTTAAGATTTTTTTAGGTCAGGCGGTGGTGGTACATGCCTTTAATCCCAGCACTCAGGAGACAGAGGCAGGAGGATCTCTGAAAGTTCAAGGCCAGCCTGGTCTACAGAGTGAGTTCTCTGGATGCACAGAGAAACCCTGTCTTGAAAAACCATAAAAAATATTTATTTTTACTACATTTTTATTTATGTGCATGCATACGTATATTTATATTTGTGTGTGTGTGTGTGTGTGTGTGTGTGTGTGTGTGTGTGTGTGTGTGTGTACCACATGAGTGCAGGTGCCTGTGGAAACCAGAAGAGGATATAGGACTCCCTGGAGCTGAATAATAGAAATAAGGCAACGAGAGTGAGTTCTGGGACTAGAACTCAGGTCTTATGGGAGAGGAATAAGCGCTCTTAACTGCCACGTTCTCTCTCCAGCCCCAATAAGCTTGTTAAAATAAGTCCAATGTCCATCTGAAAGGATCAAGTAAATAAACAGTGATGCTTCCAAGAAATGGAGTATTTTGTAATCATTTAAAAACATGAGACAAGCCGGGCGGTGGTGGCGCACACCTTTAATCCCAGCACTCGGGAGGCAGAGGCAGGCAGATCTCTGTGAGTTCGAGACCAGCCTGGTCTACAGAGTGAGTTCCAGGACAAGCTCCAAAAGCTACTGAGAAACCCTGTCTTGAAACAAAACAAAACAAAAAACATGAGACAGTTAATAGCATTCAATGGGGAAAGAATCTCCGTGATAGACTATGCTGGGACAAGAGGATGTTCAGACGCAAATGTGGACATCTACTTCACGTCAAGCACAAAATGAACTCAAAACAGACCAAAGATCTCAACATAAGAGCTAAGAATAGGGGCTAGAGATACAGATCGGCCGTGAAGAACACCGGCTCCTCTTTCGGATGATGCGGGTTCAGTTCCTAGTACCTACAAGGCAGCTCACAACCATCTGTAACTCCAGTCCTGGGGCATCTGACGCCCTCTTTTGTCCTCTACAGGCACTGCACACACACGGTATACATGCAAGCAGGAGCTCTACCCAGAAATTTAATGCAATTTTTTTAATGAGCTAAATAAACATATATACCTAGAAGTGTAGCTCAGTGGTGATTGTTCAGCTTTCATGTATGAAGCCCTGGGTTCAATCCCAGCACCACAAGGAAAGAAGGAGGAAAAAAACACAAGCACACATCTTTGTAGTTTTGGTTTAAGCAATGGTTTCTTTTTTAAAAAATGATTTATTTGATATGACATGTGAACAAAATAAATAAATCAGCATATAATAATGAAAACTTAATATCCTTTGTAAGCTGGGGAGATGACTCAGCAGGTAGAGCAATTACCACCACGGCTGGAGACCTGGGTCCAATCCCTGATACCCAGGCGGAAGGAAAGAAGTGGATGCCACAAACTGTCCTTTAACCTCCATACGCTCACCATGTGCTCACCCCACCCAATAATGAGGCTAGTGTCAATTTTTTAAATTAAAAGTATTTTTTTAAAAAAAAACTTAAGTATTTCAAAATATACTTCAAGACATTAGAAAGGCAGCTAGCATACTGAAGGTTCTAGGGTCCATTCCCCACTCCACAAAAGGAAAAAAATAAAGAAAAAAATTTATAGATGGAGAAGAGAGAGAAGGGGGGAATTAAAGCGAGTGAAGAAATTAGAAACTTCACACAGCAATATTGGGAAAGTAGAATACTTCAGCTACGATGGAAAACCATCTGGCAGGTCCTCAAATGGTTAAATATAGAATTACCTCATGACCTAGCAACTCCACTCCTAGTCATCTACCCAAGAGAAAGGTACAAGTCCACACATACACGTGGGTGCACATGCTAACAGTACCATTAGTCATAATAATTCAAACATTTATCAGCTGATAAATACACAAACGAACATTGCTATAGCCATAAAATGAAACTTTCTCCCATGGTGGCATATGTCTGCAAACTCAACACCCACGAGGCGAAAGAAAGAGTATTGCAAATTCAAGACCAATCTGGGCTATGCTCCTGTCACAAAAAAGAGGGTCAGAATAAAAGTGAGGTGGATAAAATACTGGTATGTGTAGAAGAAGGCAGGCTCAAATTGCTGGAGTCCATTTAGATGAAATATTCCATCCAGAGTTCATAAGGGTTGAAAGCAGATCAGTGACAACAAAAATGTCCTGGAATTGACTGTGATGGATGTATGACTCCATCAATATTCTTAAAAAGATCATTAAATTGTACACTTTTTTTGGTTTTTTAAAAACAGCGTTTCTCTGTGTAGCCTTGGAACTCGTTCTGTAGACAAGGTTGGCCTCGAACTCACAGAGATCTGCCTGCCTCTGCCTCCCAAGTTGCTGGGATTAAAAGCAAGCGCCGTCACCACTTTAATTGTACACTTTTAACAAGTGAATCGTGTTATGGCGTGTGAAGTACATCCGAGCAATAATAAGCAAGAGGTCAATAGAATGGGGGCTGGAAAGAAACAGCCAGTGGCTCCAGAGGTCATCAGCTCCAGAGGTCATCGTAGTCTGAAACTGAGGGAGTAGCTCCCCCACACACCTTTTACTACTTTCTTTAAGGTAGTTCCATTCTGTCCGACTGGTTTTTAAGCATGCTTTGCTTTCCACAGTAAAGAGACTGTAAGTCCTCTCCGAAGAGCCCCAGACGACTGCCAGCTGAGCTCCACTGCAGAGGATCCCTGCTCAGTCACCATTCATCCATGTAAACACCCTGCAAAGGCTAGCTGGGCCGGGGGGGGGGGGTGCTGGTGCCAGGGACACAAATAACAGAGCTCAGAGTCCAGTGTGGAAAAGGACAGGAACGCGGGAGCGGGTACGACCCATAACGGTACCAGGTAGGCCGCAGACTTCGAAGGAGTTTGAGCCACCCCAGACAGGTCTTGCTGTAGACAGACTGATAGCTCCCAGCCCTCTTCTAGTCCACCGTTTCCCCAGCCCATGTGTGAGTCTCCCGTGTAGACGCTTCTTGCCGATTCCCAACCCCCAGACCTCACCCACTCGTCAATAGTACTCACTGCTGCCTTGTTTCTTATACCTTTTGCCCAGATGACCTGGCAGTCTGGTCAGCACTCCCAAGCCCCACCCTGCCAACCATGCCTCCTATTGCTATATGGCTCCCATGATTGATAGGATAGCCTTGAAGGTGGCCCTGATTCATGCTTTGGGGGAGTCAGGTGTTTTCCTTTTTACCAAACATCCCATCTCCATACACCTAAATAATCTCATCCCCCTTAAAAACCTTCCCCACCTTCCTCATGGCCACAAGCTCCCATAGCACAGCAGTGTAGCATAGCTCTACATGGGAACCAGGGGTCAGGATGCCTCTCATAGGTGGACCAGATGGCAGTAAGTTCAGCAGTCCACCGCACCATAACAAGGGTGCTTCCCTCCTGGTTGGGCACCCAGAGCTCTCCAGCCACAAGCCCCAGCATGTTTCAGCTCTGCAGGACTCTCCAAGGATAGAAGGCAGGGTCGATCAGGGAGACAGAGGAGGCTCAAGTAGACCGGAAGTTTGGAAAGTTCTTAGGAAAAGCATTGCCCTGTGGGGAAGGCTGGGAATTTCCAAAGAAGAGCAGCCAGAAATGACTCCAGGGAAGAGGTCTGGGAGGTTGTAAATAGGAGTGAAGGTCAGTAGGATGAGTCAAAAGGAGATGCTAGCATCTCTTTAAAAGGCTAGAACCTTTCCTCAGCTCAGATGTGTGAGGTGGAACTTCCGAGGGCAGGTAAGTTTCCCCCGCCTCCCGTAGAAAAGGTCAGCGGTGAGCTGGACTTAGAAGAGAGGCATAATCACCTTCAAGGCCCTTGCTGACTAATATTAGGTACCAGGTCTTCTGCCTAGCTTGCCAGGGACATGTCCTTGCAATCCAGGAACCTCAGTAGCCCAATGGGGCAGGTCCCAACGAGATCACTAGAGTCAGACCTCAAAAAGAAGCAGGATAGCTGGGCGGTGGTGGTACATGCCTTTAATCTCAGCACTCAGAAGGCAGAGGCAGGAGGATCTCTGTGAGTTTGAGGCCAGCCTGGTCTACAAGAGCTAGTTCCAGGACATGCTCCAAAGCTACGGAGAAACCTTGTCTTGGAGAGAGAGAGAGAGAGAGAGAGAGAGAGAGAGAGAGAGAGAGAGAGAGAGAGAGATCCAGCCCTCAACTATCCCCCGTATGAGTCAGAGTCAAGGAGACTCTGGTGTCTTGGCGAGCCTCAGAAACATTCTTGATCCTCAGTCACCGCTCCAGGAGCCCCCAGCACCTGCTATCCTGCTTAGCGACTCAGCTACTTTGAGGCTGGTGAGACACACATGCATAGGCAGCTGCACTGTCACGTGACAATTCCACCCTAGGCAGCATGCCTGTGCCCACTGTCTTCTCACCAGCCAAGGCCAGGCCAGAAGACAGACAAGGGGCCAGTACCGCCCAGTGAGCCCAATAGGAACTCTGCTGCCAGTGGAACTAAGCTAGGGAAGGCCACAGAGCTCAGTCCCAGGAACCTCGGGGGACCAGTCAGTACACTCCTGGATGAGCAGGAAACCCCCACCTCAGGAAGAAGAGGTCAGGACAGCTTTAGTGGGATGCTTACACAGGCTTTGGCAACCGACCCTATTGCCCAGCAACCCAACCAGACAAAGGTTTGAGAGGGCACTACTCTACATAATCAATACTCATTTACACAGTACTGCCCTCGGGGTTGCCAGGAAGGTTGTGGCCCGGGGTAGATTGCTATTTCCTTGCCCTGCATCTGGTTGAACATCAGGCCGGTACTCCCAATGATTCTCTAGGGGTCCAGTGGTCAGGCTCAACAGACTCCTGTGTCCAAGGAACCTCACCACCCGAACCACATGTGCAAACTGGCCAACCACAGAACTAGCAGATGCCCACACAACACACCCACTGTGCCCACAGCACTGTGAAACCTACCCTGCCTGGGTGAGGTGTGGGCTGGAGTGGCACCACAGGTTCCAGGCAAAGCAGCGGCAGGACTTCTCTCCCTGAGCTGCCCTTGGGGGCAGAGCCAGAAAAACCAGCCGTGTGGAGCTGGAACCTGCTTTGCTAGGCTCTGCCTGGGGCCTCCATATGAACCTTTCCAGGGGCACATACCCAGACCGCTAAGTCTTGGAGAGCTGGGAGGTACAGAGGGACCCAGAACTTAAAGACCCCAGCTCAGAGCCAGACATGTGGGCCTTGAGTGGCTGACAGTCTCGGCGCAGGTCCGAGGCTCCAGGAGGGCATGGAGCAGGTAAGGACTGCCAAAGCCACAGACTGAGTTGGTAGGACACTGTAAAGTCCCTCTAGACAAGAAGAAGGGGCTATTTCCAGGGGACAAAGTCAGGGTGCAATGGAGTTCCCTGCCAAGAGAGGGTGTGGCTCAGTCCTGGCCAGTTTGGGGTGGTGAGGAGAGGCAGCAGCTATGCCATTCACTGCCAGGCAACAGCAGCCACCCCCACCCCACAAAGGCAGTTGCCTCAGAGGGGAGGCAGGGGATGTCGTAGCCTTGACCCACGTGTCTGTTGGCCAAAAACACCGGACACTGGTTTAGACTGCCGGACCCTGACAAGCCCGGCTTCATAGACACACACACACCCGCACACCCGCCCCCACCAGGGCCCACCCCACCCACCCGTGCCTCGAGATGTCCTATTAAGGTCATAGACGCGGGGGTTCAGTGGAGCGCATCCATCCCTTCCCTGGGCCCCAAAGGCTACAGGAGGCGAACGAGGCTGTTGAAACTTGCGGCGACTGATTGGACTCTGTTGGGACAACGGTTGGGGACAGCAGCTGGGGACACGGTCGGCTGTCAGGCTGGCTAACCTGACCTAAAAGGGGCCCGCGCCCTCGGAGGGAGGAACAGGGGCCAGAGGCTCCATACCTTTGTACTTTTCCCGCACCTCCTCGTAGGCCTGGATGAAGTCCTGTTCGTCGGGTGGTGGGCCAGATGTCAGCAGATGGGCCATGCCGGCGGGAGCAGAACGCAACGGCCGGCCGCTGCGCAAGGCCAGCCCTGGCAGCCGCTCTGCCCCCGCCGCCTCCGCGCGCACGGCTTAAAGAGGCCTCCCCCGCCCCGCCCCGCACCCAGGATGCCCCACGGGAGGGGCGGGGCCGGCCAGCCGGGGACCTGACCGGTAGCTGTACCCGCTGCCCGGCACCCCTTCGCGGGAATCCGAGCCTTGATCTCACACAGATCCAGTTGCAAACATTTCCTGCCTACTCAGGAACCAGATGCGGCGGACTGACAGGACTCACCCAGAAGTCAGCCCTAGGTGGCCATTTCCCTAGGTCAGCCGCGACTTCTCCAACTCCTTAGCCCCTGACAACTTCACCTAGCCACCTGGGTGAGGCCCTTCCTGCCTGGCTCCCTCCTTTAGCGGTCACAACTCTCCTCCGTCGCAACAGTGGAGATAGAGTTGGCATCTCCGAAATTTAAGAAGCCCTTAGGACACAGGAAACGGTCTCACATGTGAGAAACAGAGTACACAATTTACAAAAGAAAATACCTTAGTAGTTAAAAAAAAAAGTTCCCTTCTATCCATCCCTCTGACACAGACCTGTCCCCCAGCATTGACACACCCTTCTTTTCCAACGGACACTGCACTGTTCCTAGAAACCTTAAACACTGCACACACCACGAACAGAAGTTCTGCTTCTAGAAATCAATCCTTAGAAAATTACCAGAGAAGTGAAAGACAATAACAGGTGGGACTGGCTACAGCATGAAGGACATGAACACAGAAACCAGCCAATCAGCAAAAGGGGCTACTAGGGTCCCCCATCTCTACCTATATGCCTGTCTTTAAGGGTCTGAGGTGGAGAAGGGTATTCATGGGAAAATAACCCCTTTTATAAACTCCTTATGGCAGTGTGTGTGCGTGCGTGCGCACGCGCGTGTGTGTGTGCGCGTGTGGATCACGAATAGTCCTCGAGGCAGGGTGGGGAGCATGTCCATTATCTGTTTCTCCCCATCTCCACAAGCTGCTGTTATGTTTCCACCAACCATGTTCCTGGATGTTGCACCACCTCCGCACTCAGCACCTGACCCTTCCCACCTCCTGCAAGGTCCCTTTCTGCATTTCAAAGGGCTCATCGTCCCCTAGGGGGCCCTGCTGGTGGAATGGGGTCAGCACTCCCTTTCCCAGGACATCCCACCCAATGGCCTCCAGCCTTAGGTGACCCATTTCCCAAAGGAACAGGCTGACTTCCAGCTAACTACCCTCCAACTGCCCGCTGCTTCCCATAGTGCCTTTCACCAAGGCCTTTGCCATCCTCAGTCTGGCCAGCTCTGGAAATGCACAACTGGACCCCAGCTCTTAGTTCTAGGACTCTCGTAGATCCAACCTCTTCTGCTTTTAGGCGGCAATGTGTTCCCAACCCTAAGATGGCAGTCAAGACTAGGAGAAGCAGTTTGACCGTAAAAGCCCAAGAAATTATTCCCACTGGAAATGGGCATCCTGACGCTCTTCCATGAGATCACAGATGAGCAGCTGCAGCAGGAAGCCAGACCTCAAGACCTCCAACGTTTTGCAGCTACCCACGTAGAGCCAGCAGGTGGAGCTATGCTGCCTGTCCGTGCCAGGACAGGATAAGCCTGCCCTCACAGCTGACTGTCCCCGGCCTCTCACCCAGGCCAACATCTATCTACACACAGCACATATAACACGCTCAATACCTGTGCTAATGAGGGCGAACGGACCAGACCCTTCCCCATTACCTGCGATGCGGATGACTGCCCGCTCTGCAGGATCCAAGACGCTCCCATTGCCCACAGAACCACCTCCACTTCGCCGGCTTCGCTGTGTTTTCCCAAGGTTCCAGGGCAGTGTGTCCCCGGGGCTGGGTGAGCCACTGCTTCCATTGGAACTACCTTCAGGCACTGCCACCGGCCGTACCTCGGAGTCCTCCCCTGACATAGTCTCCTGGAGGAAGAGTCAGAGAGATTTACAATCTCACCTGCGGGGGAAGTTGATACAGTACTCCTTAACCTAAACATTGACACCAAACTCCTCCTAGGCCCTATCTTGCTCATACACTGACCCTCTGGTGCTCAGCCCAGAATTGACAAGTTCTCCCCAATTACCATCTATCCTCACCTCCTCCAGCTCGCACACTGGCCATCATTCCTGTCTCTTAGCTACCCAAACGCTGATTATTCTCCTCCCCATTCCCAACACAGGACACTGACTCCACCCTCTACCTGTCAAACCAGAGGGGAAGAGGGCAGTACCATCAAGTACACATTGATAGGACCCTGTCACTGTGACAACTAGAGCTACCCCTGTGTTTCAATCTTGGATTCCCTCTCCTCTGATCCTCCTATAGACTGGCAATGAGGCCATCAACAAACACTGCCTGTGTCCCTAATGTCCCACTCTTCAGAAAAGGACCCCCCACCCCTGTCCGCGGTCACTACCTTCTACCTCCAGCCTCAGCCTTTAGGATTCCCCATTACTCAACCCCACCTCCAGTCCGCACAGTCCCACCTCTATCGATGTGATCTCTGCAGCAAGGGCCTATAAATAGCTGGAGCCGCAGCGGCGTGGGTTGCGGGAACTCGGATGCGGCAAGGCCCGGTGGAGCCCAGCAGCCGCTCTAGCAACCTACCACCAGCTTACTGTAGGAACAGCCAAAGCGCACGCATACCCACGCGTGCACACTCCCCAGCTCCTTGCCCCAAGAGCACTGGCGTGCGAAGAGGTGAATGGGGCTCTGTCTCAGCGGGGGTGGCGTAGCGTGGGGGCACAATGTGGGCTCTGTGCCTCCGCCCTCGGGCCAAGGGCTGGGAAAGAGTCAACCGTCCTCGAGCTAGTGCCTCTCCCAACCCCGTTCCACCGCGGGGCCCCTTGGTGGGTTGCCTCTGCTCCAGCCCCCAGCTGAGCCTGCCTTCACCGCTGCCTTTTCTACCCACACTCAAGCACCTCCCGTCCAGTTCCGCAATTTCCTGATCCCAGGGAGGTGTTGTTCTCTGCATAGAGCGAGAGGGGCTGCGAGGCAGCACCTAGTTCCGGGTGGTCTGAGACCATTCCACTCCCCCCACCCGCTCCCCAAACTCCCGGACATCTCGAGCCTCTCCATACCCTCCCAGTTCTACGCTTCTGGTGGTTCCGCTTGCCTCCTCTCAGCCGCTGCAGCCAGACTCTTGGGGCCAGGAGAACCGCGGAGGCAGCGCAGGCGGGGCGTACCCAGAGCCCCGCCCCGGTCCCACCGAGAGCTGCGCTGCCTGGACACCTCCGAGAGCTAGCAAACGTTTTACGCGTGACCCGGCTACGTGCCAGGAGTCCTGGTCCGGGGGGTGGCAGAACCAGAGCCCACGATATGATTAGATCATGCGGAACCCACCAAGTGCGCACACCTTGGCGGACGGTGCGCGAGGAGAGCAAGATGCTGCTAGCGAGCGTGAGGTCGTAGGAGTGCACCGGGTCCAAACGCCTAGGTCCAGGGCCCACCGCCGCCCCTACCCCTCCGTGAACAGCTGACCTGGCCCCTAGCCACATGGGTGGCCCCAACACCCCAAACAGAGGTCGGATTCGGAGTTCCAGCCAGTCTTTATATCTAACTGGTTTTCAAGTACAGGTTTATTCAAAGACAGAGCTGGACTAGGGCGCGGTCCAATCAAGACGGGCGTGCCTGGCAGTGCACCCTCCTGCCGTGTTCTGCTGACCCCTGGCGGTCGTGCAGGCCAAGGAACAGGTTAGGTCTGCCCTCCCTAGTCCACAGTAATCTTGGCTTTCCAGTCAGAGGCAAGAACATCCCCCAGGGGAAGCTCTGTCGCTTAGGGAACCAGACGCTAGCTTCTTAGGTAAAATGTCCACGAAAGAGATTCAAGAGACCAAGGGAGTTATCAGGGGGTACTCCGGAGTACGTTCTTGCAGGTGATTAGATGAGTAGGCAGAGCTTGAGTGTCGTGAAAGATGACAAAGATATTGGGTTGTTGGAGGCAGTCCACGGCGCTGTCGTAGCGAAGGACCTGATCAGAGGCCCTCAAAGGAGGCGCCTTCAGACCGCGGGAGCCCTGTCCATAGTCACCGGTCAGCACCCGTGCCACAAACACGGCCTTGTGGCCTTCACTGTTGGGAGGTGAATAGCGATCCAGTACCGACATGGAGGCACGCTTGGCGAAGTACACACCTTGTCCGTAGAGTGTGCCTACAGGACAAGACAGGTGAGCCAGCAAGGTGAGGGTCAGCAGAGTCAGCATGGCCCGTGTCCCTGCCCTGCACAGGCCTTACCGTTTCGGCCACAAAAGCTGCGGTTGAAACCGTGGGCACAGATGTCAAGCACTGCAGACTCCGATGTGCCGTGGTAGAGGACCTGCTCCACGGGGCGTTGCTGGCAGCATTGCAGCAGGCGTTCCCGATGCAGCTGGTACTGTTGCTGCAGCAGGGGGTGTGACACACGTTCCACCTGCCAAATGCATGGTAGTTGGGGTGAAGTTATTTGGTATCTATCCCTACACTGGCCAGAAAGGAGCTGAACTCAGCAATCACCAGCTCTCTGGGGGAAGGAAGAATTTAGGATTTGAACGAAAACTGGAAGCCTCCCATCATACTCTGTCCAGAGGAATACACTAACCACTTCTAAGGGACAAAGCAGTATTGGAAAGTTGACTTCCAGGAAAGCCCCTCCAGGGAGCCCTGCAGGTGGGTAGACTCCACCCATCACTTAGGACCAGCAATCAGGTTCAGCAGACAAAATCCCAGAGAGGAGCCTATATTGCCTCTCAGTGCTGTTAAGATGGAAACAGTAGCCAGGTGGTGGTAGCCCATGCTTTTCATACCAGCACTTGGAAGGCAGTAGCAAGCAGATCTCTGTGAGTTTGAGGCCAGCCTGGCCTACAGAGTGAGTTCCAGGACAGCCAGGACTACATAGAGAAACCCTGTCTCATAAAAGAAAGAAAAAAAAAAGACTCAGACGGTAAAGGAGGCCTCAGCTAACCAAGTCAACTCAGGGATTCACAGCGCTTTTAAAGAAATTCTAATTAGCCTTAGGAAGAAGGACGCAGACTAGCACATCATCTGCGAACCAAAACTAGCCTCTCTGAAAGAGAGTCTGCACATCAAAAACAGGACGTTTAGGATGGGGTTGCAAGGCTGGGGATGCAGTGCCAGAGCAGAGTGTGTGCTTATCCAGCGGGTTGGATTCCCCGGGATAAAAAGGAAAGAGGAGGGGGGGGGAATGGAGGGTGGGAGAAGAGGAGGAGGAGAAAAGGGCTCCAGAGCCAACTCTGTGAATGCGCTAGATAATGAAATGGTTAAAGCTAAAGATTCAACTACATGGTACTCTAGATGGATTTAAGGAACTGGTTCTGGGAAGAGCTGAAAGGAGAAAGGAACCGTGAGAAGGCAGGCAAGAGCATGAAACAGAAGGAGGTCTAAGCTCTGCTCCAAAAGAACTCCATAAGCCGACAGATGTAGGTGGTGCACCTGGGGACACAGTGCAAGATGATTCCCTGAGCTGGAGGCCATGTCACCAGATGGAGAGAACCGTGAAATGCCAAGGACACTGGGAAAGACATGCCTCCGGCACCTAACATAAAACCATAGCGTTTGAAGTGAAGAAAACTTTGCAAGAATATACATACACACCAAGCTCAGTATACAAATACAAATGGGAAAAAAAATCCCACACTGGGTTTCTCAACACTAATATTGGACGTTAGTAATCATCCAGCATGGGGCTGGAGAGATAGCTCAGTTGTTACGAGTGTATAATGCTCAAGGACCCAAGTTTGATTCCCAGCACCATGTCAGATGGCTCCTAACCACTCATAGTTCCAGCTCCAGAGGGATCACCTGCACTCATGCACACATAATCGCCCACTCCCATATACCTCCACCACACAACACAATTCTTTTTTTTAAATAGCTTATTTACTTATTTTGTTTTTTTTAATTCATTTATCTTATTTTGGTTTATTGAGACAGGGTTTCTCTATAGTCCTGGTTGTCCTGGAACTCACTCTGTAGACTAGGCTGGCCTCCAACACAATTCTTTTTAATCTTTCAAAAATAAATCTGGCTGAGAGATGGCTTAGTGGTTAAGAGCACTGACTGCTCTTCCAGAGGTCCTGAATTCAATTCCCAGCAACCACACGGTGACTCACAACCATCTTCATCTATAATAGGATCTGATGCCCTCTTCTGGCATGTAGGTATACATGCAGAGCATGCATACATAAAATATAAATAAATTCAAAAAATAAAGCAATTGTACTAGCTCTGAGGAGGGTGGATATGAGCCAACAGGTAAAAGCCCTTGCCGTATGAGCCTAGAACCTGAATTCAGGCCCCAGAACCCACCTGCATAAAGATGGAAGGAAAGCAATGTCTTCAAATATCTGAGAAAAAAAATATTTTGAATCTAAACACTATATCCCAATCAGGATAATAATGAAGACAAATAAGGCCATATTAGCAAATAAAAGACCATGGAAAGTTTACATCTATATCAAATTAGAGGCAAGTGTGGTGGCTCATGCCTTTAATTCAAATACTCAGTTTATCAAGACTGGGTTTCTCTTTATAGCCTTGGCTGTCCTGAAACTCGCTCTGTAGACCAGGCTGGCCTCAAGCTCAGAGATTCGCCTGTCTCTGCCTCCCAACAGCTGGTATTAAAGGAGTGTACCACCAAAGCCTGGCTAAAATTTGTTTGTTTGTTTCTGTACCTGTGTTTGTACATTCACTAAGGGGCCAAAAGGCATCTGTGGTCTGAGTTGGAGTGACAGGCAGTTATGAGCTGCCTAACACGGGTATGGAAACTCAAACTACAGCTCTCTAAAAGTGCAGCAAGCAGTCCCAACCACTGAGTCATCTCTCCAGCCTCCACACTGCTTTTATTTTTTTCCTTAAAAAATAGATTATTTTTAGGGGCTGGAGGGAGGGCTCTGTAGTCAAAAGCACTGGTTGGTCTTCTAAAGAACATGGGTTCAGTATCCATCACCCACATGGTGCTCTCTTCTGGTATCCCCAGGTACCAGGCACACGCATGGTGCAGACACAGATGCAGGCAAAACACTCGTGTACATAAAATAAATAAAAATTGAAAAAATATGTGCTACAAATATATTGTGTTAATGTGTGTGTTTTGCCTGCATGTATGTCTGTGCAAGACATACATGCCTAATGCCAGCAGAGTTCGGAAGAGGGCACCAGGTTCCCTGGAAA
The DNA here is from genome assembly GCF_037038515.1 of Microtus pennsylvanicus. NCBI lineage: Eukaryota > Metazoa > Chordata > Mammalia > Rodentia > Cricetidae > Microtus > Microtus pennsylvanicus. The sequence goes on from NC_134580.1 coordinate 4,610,643, forward strand.
TAGAGCTACTGATGGTTCTGAGCCACCATGTGGTTGCTAAGAACCCAGGTCCTGCAGATTTGTTAGTTAATTTGTTTTGTTTTCTTGGTTTTTTGAGACAGGATTTCTTTGTGTAGCCCTGGATGTCCCTGAACTCATTCTGTAGACCAGGCTGGCCTCAAACTCATGGAAATCTGCCTGCCTCTGACTCCCGTGTGCTGGGACTAAAAGTGTGTGCCGCCACTGCCTGGCTGGCTCCCACATTTTAACAAATCTGGTTACATTTACCTGTTTGTGATGCAAGGATAGGTATTTTTTTCATTATCAACATAGAGCCAAAGCATGCAGATTACAATATGTTTCTGCACCCTAACTACATAGCATAAACACTGTAAATGACTGAATTACTAGATGGGGCAAAGAAGAGGTGGCAGAAAAAGAAAGAAGAACCATTCTATTCTCCTTTGTATAGCTAGACAAGCAAAAAAAGTATCTCTAATAACAGGGAAAAAAACAAAACTGTGTCATTATAAGTTATAAACCCTCAAATATCAAGTAAATCATCTATGTGAAGACAGAAGCTGCCAGCCCTACCCATAACTTTTAGCACCAAGACTGGAGAGCACCTTGCCCAGTATTACCACAAGGTGGCAACTCGTCTGTCCTTTCTAATGGTTGACCGCTGTCCCTCTCTGGCCTCATCCGTGAATACATTCAGTCTTCCCAGCAAGAAAGCTGTGGTTCATCGCACAATCTCTTCTGGCTCACTCTCCATCTCCTTAGCGCATTTCCAGAGTGGTCCCTCTCGTTACTGCCTGCATACTCTGTTCCCTCCCTCATCACGTGTGGCGAACTAGCCTGGCAGTCCCTCCCCCTCACTCCTTCATTTAGTTCCTTATTTGTGTTTTCGAGACAAAGTCTCACAATATAATTCTGACTGGACTGGAACTCACTTGGTAGACCAGGATGGCCTTAAACTCACAGAGATCCCCCTGCCTCTGTTCTTCTTTTCTCACCTGCTTGACAGTACCTAGTCCCGGGGCTTCATTCTGGCCCCCTACTACTTGGTACTAGCTTATTTCTTGTCCATGCTCATAGCTGCCAAATTGAGCAAGGAGCAGCCACAATTTTTAAATGTATACAATACATATATCTATGCATTTTTCTTCCACTAACCTATATCCCCGGGCCCACAAAAAAAGTATATTGTTTTATTTACACATAAAATAGGTAAGACTAGCTCTTTGCCAGAACAGACCTCTCTGTCAGAGAGAGAGCACCCATAACTACCACAACCGACCAGGAAGAGTGATCCTCACATTGGCCACCAGATGGTATCGCCACTCCACGCTCAGACAAAGGAACTGTGACAAAATCATCTAGTTCCCCATCTAGCCCTGGTAGAAACCATCACTCAGGGAGGCCTGGCAGATCCCTAATCCCTGTGCCCTCTGGGTATCTTCCTCAGACTCTAAGTGTTCTCTGGGAAAAGAAGGGGTACTTATCTATTGTTAGGGAGCAGAGACATCCTGAGTGAAGTCCCGAGTGAACGTATGTTGGTGACATAAGCCAGTCATATCAAGGACCGCAGAACCTTGGCAAAGCCTTCTTCTGGTCCAAATGTGGGTACTGATGGTGTATGCAGAAAATGTAGCTTTCGCCGGGCAGTGGTGGCGCACGCCTTTAATCCCAGCACTTGGGAGGCAGAGGCAGGCGGATCTCTGTGAGTTCGAGGCCAGCCTGGTCTACAAGAGCTAGTTCCAGGACAGGCACCAAAGCTACAGAGAAACCCTGTCTCGAAAAACCAAAAAAAAAAAGAAAAAAAAGAAAATGTAGCTTTCTCCCCTGGGATATGTGCTGCCGAAGACTGCTCCCAACAGAGGCTGCTCCTTGCCCAGCTGTATGCAGTAACTTAATTCCTCCTCCTGCTCAACTCCATAAAATAAAGACAACCAGTGTCTGCAGTGCTGTAATTTCCCCATCTAAGAGCCCAGAGCCCATCCCAGCTTTCTGTGTATCTGTGTGTTTGTCTTTTCTTCATTCCCTCTATGCCCTCAGTCCCTGGAGCCATGCATGGATGCAGCTAGCCATTCTATCAGCCTTCAGCATATCCACTTTGAGCAGCTTTGTTCAGCTGACCCTAACACTCAGAGAAGTGTACACAAAAGGCCAGCAGCACAGGACATGAACTCACTCGAACAATTCTGATCCTGCTGTGGGCAACATCCAAGGAGTCATAAAAGGCCTGCACCACATCCTGGAACTCCTTGGAATTCTCCTCCAGGACCTCCAGCCTGCCCAAAGGTTCTTTCAGGCTCTGCTCTGACACTGGCACACGGGAAGAAAGCGCATTAGGCTCATATCTCGAGCACTAGACCAGAAGCTAATCCGTTCCACCCTCCCAAGTCCAAAGTACAGACTCACAGTTGTTTGACGCCTCCAAGGGAAAGGTCGAATTCTGGTCGTAGGGTCCAACAAGCAGAGCAGCCAAATGGCGAGCTGCGCGGGCAGGCTGAACCCCAAAGCCACGGATGATGACGCGGTCACCATGCAGGGTAACGCTCACATCATGGCACCTCTCCAGGCGAGCCCCGAGCTCGGAGGGCAGCACACAGCCCTGAAGACTCACTGTCTCCTCCCGAAGGTGTACCTCCAAGGCAGCCGACAATGCCCGATCCAATTCATCCATATCCTGCTCAAAGGAAGTGTGTACCACCAGCTGTGCCCTGCCTCCACTGCCCTCACCCAGGGGCTCTTCTGCTTCTAACAGGGAGAGGGCCATGGCTCGCCTTAGTGCGCTGGCCTCCTGCTGCTCAACCACTTGGCCTTGAGACTCCAAGGACCGGTGGATAGCCAGCTGCAGGGTGGCCTCTTCTTCTAACTGTCCAGGTGCCCCAGCGCTGAGGGCCACAGGCTCTTTCCTAGCCTCAAGTGTGGACTTTTCCTCCTGCTGCTCAAGGGTGGTCTCCTCTGGCTGCGCTCCAGGTTTCTCCCTCCGCATCTCCATAGGCAGCCAGTTCTCCCCATGAAGGCCTTCCAGGGTAGCCAGCAGCTCTTTGACTTCCTCTAAGGGCAGAAAGAGGCCACTGGGTCAGGAGTCAAGTCCAGCCAAGGGGCTGATAATAAACAATAGGATGAGTCGTAATGGCTAAAAGATAGAGATTGTATCTGTGGGTACAGAGTATACCACAAAATGGTCAGTAAACCAGAGATAGGGCAGAGAAGGGAGAGGATGGTCAAGAAAAGGCCACAGGACATCGTAGGGCCCTTGGGAAGCCCTCCAGTATCTAGGAGAGCATGCCCTACCCAGTCTCACGGTCTCCTGACGGCTGTCTGTACTGTGGCCATAGAGGTCTTGGAGGGCCTCAGTGGGATCCATCTGTGGGAGGAGGATGTCAGAGTCAAAGCAGAGGGGGTATCTAGGTCTGGGCTGTGAGAAAAAAGACAGAACTCCATCTTACCCTTTCAGGATCTAGGTCCAGGGTGGCACTGGCCAGATGTTCTGTCCCAAAGACACACTGGAACTGAGCCTCCAATCCGTGAAGAAGGTATTGCCCCTCCACAGCCAGCAGGAACCGGGCACTGCCCGGGTGCTTCATGTTCAGAATGTGGCGGCTAATGCTGCCCAGCAGACTCTGCAGCAACTCTTGGGCAGCCTGGCATGGGGCCCTAGGTCCACAAAGCTGCAAGACCGTTAAGAGGACAGCCTACAGGTTAGAGTATAGGAAAGACACCTGGACCTAAGAGAAGAGGCAAAGTGAGGAGATTCTGGGGGTCACTCACCCGAAAGCCAGTCACATCTACTCCTTCAAGTGGGAAAAGAGCGACATCTTCCAGGCTGGCAAGAAGGTCCTCATGGTACAGCTGCAGGAAGCGCACAGCCCCTGGATCCATTGACATTACTATCTCCACCGGTCCCTCTTGCCTCTGCAGCTCCTCATACCCAGGGCTCTCCAGCTCATTCTCTGGAGACTCTGTGGCCATTAGTCCCTCCTGCTCTGGTGACCCAGTGGCCACTTCCCCCGGGCCCTCCAGCCTCTGAACCCCCATAGAGTATGAAGCCGATGATCCTCCGTGCTCTGAGAGCCCTACAAAGCTTCCTACTGGATCTACTGGGCTTGCAGACCCCATGATCTCCTCGCTTGTGAAACCAGCCTGCTCTGGAGATCCCATAGCTCCCGGGTTTATAGGATCCTCTTGCTCCAGAGACCTCATAGGCCCTGAATCAACAGGCATGGCTTGTCCTGGAGCCCCCACAGGACCTGTCCTTAGAGAGGCTCCTAATTGTCCTGGTGCCTCCCCAGAGCCCACAGTCATAGCCAGGGTCTCGGCCAGCCCTCCAGGATCTAAGAGAGCATGCTCAGTGGCTCCACATTCCTGCACGCTTGGGTGATCCCCTCCACTGGCGCCCTCAGCGAGCTCCTCTGGCTCCAATACATCGTAGTGGGGGACAAGGCTCAACTCAGAGCCCTGCAGCCAGTGTTTCCGCTCCAGCACCCGCTCAGCCACTGGAGGAGAAGACAGAAAGCCCATTAGGTTTCTAGCAGAGTGAGTGTCCCCTTAGTGTAGTTTCATCGCCTCACTCACCCTGCCATTGCTGAAAGTTGACGACAGTGCCCAGTTGCCTGGGCAGGCTGCGCAGGCCCTCCAAGGGTCCCCCACCACTGCGACGCTCATTCTCCAGGTAGAGCTCCAGTAGCAATGGGTCCACTGGGGTGGTGCTGTCCACCACGCGCACTGCTCGGGTCTGGGGCACCCAGGCCAAGGATACTGTGACCCCATTCAGAGGCAGATTCCGGGCCTGCTCCTCCAGGGCACAGACGTCTGTGGGCAGGATGAAAGTCGGCTCAGGCACCTTCCTTAACTTTCAGAAGCTATGCCCCAACCCTGCCCGCCTCTCTTACCTGCCTCAGAAAGGGGCATGGATAACTGGACCAGAGCACAATCCTGCCGAGGACTGGCCAGCACATGGCAAGCCTGCGCTGGGTGCCCCATGGCACGCAGCAGGGCCTGAACATGTTGCTCCAGGCTCAGAGGTGAAGTGCCCGGCGGCAGTTGGTGCAGAAGCACTCGTTCAGGGGCCCGTGGGGGCGCTGGCCTCAGGCTCAGCCTCGCACCAGCTAGCTGGTGCTCCTCCCTGGTTAAGACCCTCTTCGCGTCTGTAAGCAGAGGCAAGGTGTCAGAGACCTCAAAGTTCAGGGCACCTAGGCAGCCCCTGGACTCAGCCTCCTCACCTGCGGGATCTTGAAAGATGAGGATGCCCCCACAGCCCAGTCTCTGCCAGCTCAACAGAGGCCCTCCACCTGAGCGACGGTAGTTCTCAAAGTAGAGGGTGAGCAGCTCATCGGGCACTTCAGGGGACAGTCCCCGGAGCTCCACGGCTGCCCCAGCCTCCACCTCTGCCATCAGAATCCTGGGATGTGACACGTGGGAAGGGAAGAGGCCCGCTCCACCTGTTCGGTTCTCTCTCCCCTAGCTGTTCCCCAACAGCTTCATTATTTACATTCTCCCTGCCGGTCAGTCAGGCCTGAAGTCCTTGCCAGGCAGAGGCCTGAGATAGGAAAGCAAAAGTGAAACCAAGTGGAGGAAGAGGGAGGAGCTAAACCAGCGGCTGTAGCTCAGGCACTTCCTGTCCTGTTGAAGCCTTAGCCTCAGTCCACAAAGAACTTCTAAGGGCTCTTCTGCAGCACGTCCTTTAGCCTCTGACCAGCAGAGTGGAACACGTCTCCTAGACTTTCTCCACTTTCTTGGCTTCTCTTTGTGACTAATCACCCTCCCCACCGGATACCTGGATTGCTGTCTGCCCCTCATGGTACACCCCCCTAAGAGTCTCCAGGCTTCTGTTCTCTGTGTCCTAGACCTGAGCAGCACTGAATCTGTAGGGGGGGGGGGGAGGGGGCTGCCTAAGGCTGGCTCTAAGAAACCTTCCCAAACAGGTCTTTCATACCCAGAGGGTAACCAGTCTTGCTTCTAAGTGCTGGAGGTGAGCAATTCTGCCCTTGGCCCCCTAAAAGTACATACCCTGAGGCAAGCCCAAGCCCTTGCTGCCAAGCCTGTCAAACTGAGTTCTGATTCCTGGGTCCCACAAGATGGAGGGCTGATTCTTGCAAATTGTTTGAATTCCACATGTGCCACAGCATAGCACTCACACATACACACACCATATATACATATATATATGCACTACATATATATATATATGTATACACACAAAAAATAGGTATTTTAAAAATGTAAAGCTCACAGCACAGCACAGCTCCTTTCCTGTGCCCTTGAGCCCACATCTGCCTAGTCCTTCCCTCTGCATCATCTTGGCAATCACCATTCCCCCAGATGTGGCCACTATGCTGACAGCCTTTCGGCCACGGATCCTTACCACAGAAGGGGAGCTGGAGATACAGACAAGATCCAGAGGGCCAGGCCTCCCACCGAAGACATGCCTTTTTTGTTTATTTTTGAAACAGGCTATCCCTTTGTAGCCCAGACTATTGGGAACTCACTATGCAGGCCAGGTTGGTCTTGAACTAGTGATTCTCTGTCTCACTCTCCTGAAAGCTGGAGCTGTAGGCATTACAACCATGCCCAGATCTGGGGCTGTGCCTTTATAATTCACTCTCCTACCCACCAACCGTGCCCACCCTCATATCCCGTGTGCTCTATTGCCTCCAAAGCTGTGACTACTGGTACTTTCTCCCCATTCCTTCCAGTCATGCCAGCCCTAGCTCTGCCGTTCTTCCGGAGGATCATGGTTTTGCCCAATCTATGCATCGAACCTGTAGTCCTTGAGTCTCCACTACCTTCCTCTCCCCCACAATTAAGACCCTCCAGAACTTCTCAAAGGACCATGCTACCCTCTCTTCTTCTCTGCCACTCCCACTGTGGTTCCCCCATGAAACTGGCAGGTACTGATGACAGCTACAAACCCCAAGGCCAATGACAGTAAAAACTAAAGTCCAATTGGCCCCAGTTCCCGTTCCTCTAATTCTTTCCCATACCTGGACACACTGATGCTTCGTGGGCTCTGACCTCCCTACCCTCAACTCTTACCAAAACAGTACCCTTGGGCCAGCTTTCCTCTGCGTGACCTAGCCTTCCCCCACAGAGCCACGTGGCCATCCTTTCTCCATGATTTCCCTTACCTAGCCCTTAGAGGCAGATAAAATTTGGAGCTAAAAACTCAAAGGGCCTCTGAGTGATCCAGGCTCCTTCTGTGTCCCTAGAGTCAATTTTGTGTTTGTCATTTTTTTCCCTCGGAGGTCCTGCAAATTATATGAGATTCTATTTCTACAAAAGCCTGTCCCGCCTACTCTGTGCTCTCTTATTATGGGTCCTCACCACCTCCCAGCACACTGTAGATAAATGCTAGCTACAGAAGGCCTGTCAGGCAACAGCTCATATTACTGCCATTGTTAACTCTTCAGAAATGTCTGGGAACTGGGTGGTAAAATGATAATTTTATTGTTTATTGGGGTTTTTTTTTTTTGGATTTTCGAGACAAGGTTTCTCTGTAGCTTTTGGTTCTTGTCCTGGAACTAGCTCTTGTAGACCAGGCTGGCCTCAAACTTACAGAGATCCGCCTGCCTCTGCCTCTCGAGTGCTGGGATTAAAGGCGTGTGCCACCACTGCCCGGCTTGTTTATTGTTATTGTTAACTGCCAACTTGATCCAATCTAGAAAGATCTGGGAAGAGAGGCTTAGAGTGGAATTATCCAGAATGGGTTGGCCAGTGGGTATGTCTGTGAGGGATTTTCTTGTTAATTGGGGGTAAAACAACCACTATTTCTCTGAACTGTGTAAGAAAGTTAACCGAGAGCAAGCAAGCAAGTAGCATAGTTTTCTGCTCTTGGCTGTACACATGAAGAGACTTGCAGCTTCTGTTCTTGCGTTGACTTGGGCAAAATGATGGGCTGTGACCTGCAATTGTGAGCCTGATGAGCCATTCCTCCCCTGTGCCACTTTCTGTCCAAGTGTTCACGGCGACAGAACACAACTAGAATTTGTAATCAACAACAGTGAGCATGTTTATCTGGAGGATGTGAAAAAGCACAGGGCTTATCCTCACAATATCCAGCTGTTAGAGCTCTCTGGACACAGGTGAGAACTCGTTCCCAACCTCACCGAAAAGCCTCAGAAAGACCAGAAAATAAGAACCAAAGAAGCATAGAATGTCCTAAGCCACAGAGAATCAGGGGGCCACCTGATTCTTTTTTTTTTTTCCAGAAAACCCCCGCACCAGAGTCAAGGCAAGGAGTATATCACCACCTCAGCCTCCTGATAAGTTTTTTTTAATTTATTTATTATATATAGTGTTCTGTCTACATGTTTGCCTGAATGCCAGAAGAGGGCACCAGATCTCATTAAAGATGGTTGTGAGGCACCACGGGGTTACTGGAAGTTGAACTCATGACCTCTGGAAGAGTAGTCAATGTTTTTAACCTCTGAGCCATCTCTCCAGCCCCTGGATAAGTTTGTTACTTTTTGGGTTTTTTTTTTTTTCAAGACTGGGTTTTTCTGTGTAGCCCTGGCTGTCCTGCAGCTCACTCCATAGACCAGGCTGACCTCAACTCACAGAGATCCTCTGCCTCTGCCTCCAGAGAGCTGGGTTTACAGGCGAGTGCCACCACCTCCTGGCCTGACAAGCTCCTTTTGAGGATATGAGACAGGTGACCAGAGGCGGAGTATGGAAAGAATGGAACAATTAAATGATTATGTCTCTTAGTCTGGAAGAGGCGTGGAATGAAAGGGAAAGTGAATTCTGTGTTTTAAAGCGAGTAATGGTCTGGGTGTAGTGAACCTTGCCTGTAATCACAGTAGGTGGAAGGCTGAGGCAGGAGGATTGCCACAAGCTTGAGGCCAGCCTGTTACATAGTGAGTTCCAAGCCAGCTGTGGTTACAGAGACCTTGTCTCAAAACGGCAAAGCCAAGAAGGGATCTCCGGAGTCCTTGGAAGCTTCAGTAAATCCTGCGTTTAGAAATTAAGTCCCTGAACAGAGAACCACATGAGCCATAGCAGAACCATGCCTCCATAAGTCGTTAGCCCCCACGCCAGACTCCAACCCCGGTCAGAGAGCGCAGGGTGCAGGACTCTGACCTGGGACGACTACGGACAACAGTAAACTGCTAGTCAGGCTGGACAGAGCAGTCTAGGTGGGCGTAAATGCACCCTGACCGGTCACAACATCCGCCCTATCACAAGCCCCCCCCGCCCCGCCCCGTCATCAGGCCCCGCCCCATCACAAGGTCCGCCCAGTCACAAGGCCCCGCCCCATCACAAGGCCCGCCCAGTCACAAGGCTTCTCTGCGTCTCCCCAGCCGCAAGCGCAGGCCCAAGCAATCCGGCCGCCCAGCGGGTGCAGGTGCGGACGCACCGGCCATCACCGCGCGCGACTGCGCAGCGGGCACCGTAAGCACCGGCCTCTGGCTCCCCGACAGCGGTGAGTCCCCCAACGAGACCCAAGAGCTTGTCACCGCCGCGGCCCCCTGCCAGTCGGCCATCCCCTCCCTGCGTTGTTACTGAGTGCAGCCGCCTCGGGTCAGTTGGTTCGGCCAGGACTCGCTGCCCGCTCGCCCAAACTGGTGGCATCATTGGGGGTGGGGAGCTACGGCGGCCCTGGGCAGGAGGGAGGGGGTGGCACTCCGCAGCCGGCCAGACTCGAGGGCCATCGACCCCCCTCCAACCCAGCGGGAGGGCCCATCGGCCCTCCGGACGCGTTCTGTGGCCACCGCCCCCTCCCCCGTCGTTCCCATTCCCCGCTTTGTTCCCTTGAACGCCCTCTGGTCGCTTCCATCCCCCACACACCCCCGCACCCCGCTGTTCCTGGCGTACCCTACTAGCAGACACCTTAGCAGCCAATACAGGCCTGCACTGAGCCCCGGGAGCTAGGGACATTCGGCCCTGTGCTTAGGAGGAGAGTCAGGGTTCCGGCTGGTCACAGATGGCCTGGGGATTTCCTGGGATAGAAATAGCCGCTTGCGCTGGCCCCTTCAAGCTGCTTAATAGGCGGGATAGGAGAGGGAGGGCTAGGGCACACCCCCACGCCTCTCTAGCCACTGCGCCGCACCCCAGACCCTTAGTTGCTGAGCTCTAACCCGAAAGACTCACAGCGGTCAGAAGGTATCTCCCAAGCTCCAAGCCGAGGCTGACAGCCATCACTCTTTCTCCCATCCCCCACCCCTAGATCGGTCTAGAGCAGCCCCTTCCAAAGGGTCCACACCGGTCTCCCCGAGCCCCACCCAACGCTCCCCGCCTCCTTGTTCTGAGGCTTCCTAAAGCCTCGTACAAAGGTCATGGTCCAGCTTTTCTTTTTTCTTCCTGGGTTTTGAGCAGGTGGGGCTGTCACTGGTTCCAGTCTCCCAGAGGTAACTGTTCCTTTTTTCTCCTCTAGGGGCAGCCACAGAACCCGAGGCCATGTCCCATGAAAAGAGTTTCTTGGTATCTGGGGACAGCTATCCTCCCCCAAACCCTGGATATCCTGTGGGGCCCCAACCCCCTATGCCTCCCTATGTTCAGCCTCCCTACCCTGGGGCCCCATACCCACAGCCTCCTTTCCAGGCCTCTCCCTATGGTCAGCCAGGGTATCCCCATGGGCCCATCCCCTACCCACAAGGTGGCTACCCCCAGGGACCCTACCCTCAAGGAGGCTACCCACAGGGGCCATACCCACAGAGCCCCTTCCCCCCTAACCCTTATGGACAGCCACCACCCTTCCAGGACCCTGCCTGTAAGTGTAGGGAAAGGTGGGGCAGGGGCGGGGACTCAGCTACCCTCGTGGGACACTGACCCAGCCTCTGTGCCCCTAGCACCGCAGCACGGGAACTATCAGGGAGAAGGACCTCCATCCTACTATGACAACCAGGACTTCCCCGCTGTCAACTGGGACAAGAACATTCGGCAGGCCTTCATCAGAAAGGTTGTGCCTGGCCGGTGTGTGGGCTGGGAGGCGTCACGGGGAGGCTGCTGAGGTGGGGCTCTGACTCGCTCCCTCCCCAGGTGTTTCTGGTGCTGACCCTGCAGCTGTCCGTGACCCTGTCGACCGTGGCCGTTTTCACTTTTGTTGGGGAGGTGAAGGGCTTTGTCCGAGAGAATGTCTGGACCTATTATGTCTCCTACGCCATCTTCTTCATCTCCCTCATTGTCCTCAGCTGTTGTGGGGACTTTCGGCGAAAGCATCCCTGGAATCTTGTTGCTCTGGTAACTCCCACACCTGAGCCCAGTACCCCTAGGCCTGTGGAACTGGAAAGGGAGGTGCACAGGGGTTGGACCAGGAGCATCTCCACCTACCCACCGCCCCTGTGACCCTCTTCTGCAGTCAATCCTGACCGTCAGCTTGTCCTACATGGTGGGCATGATAGCCAGCTTTTACAACACGGAGGCAGTCATCATGGCAGTGGGCATCACCACGGCTGTCTGCTTCACGGTGGTCATCTTCTCCATGCAGGTAAGGGGCACCTGAGACAGGACTGTAGCCTCGGGGGCCCTCCGCACCCACAGTCTCTCACCTCCTGCCCTCCCTTCTAGACCCGCTATGACTTTACCTCGTGCATGGGTGTGCTCCTGGTAAGTGTGGTGGTGCTCTTCATCTTTGCGATACTCTGCATCTTCATCCGGAACCGCATCCTGGAGATTGTGTATGCCTCGCTGGGCGCTCTGCTCTTCACCTGCGTAAGTCGGGGTGCTGGGAGGCCTTCGCGGGGCTACTGAGTGAGTAACTATGCGGTTTAATACCAACTGTGTCTTTACCCCCTAGTTCCTGGCAGTGGACACTCAACTGCTCCTGGGGAACAAGCAGCTCTCCCTGAGCCCAGAGGAGTATGTGTTTGCGGCTCTGAACCTGTACACGGACATCATCAACATCTTCCTATACATTCTCACCATCATTGGCCGTGCCAAGGAGTAGTAGAAGCCCAGCTCAGGCAGCATGGTTGGCTGAGACCCATGCCCCTGGCATGACAATGCCATCTGTGCTTCCCTCTCTCTGATTCCCCAGGCACAGCCTGGAGCAGAGGGAGCCCCCCTCACCCTCGTGTATGTACACTGCAAATACTTAACATGCGGACCCTGTGTGGCCACAGCATGGCCCGTTTTAGCCCTCTTGCCCTTGGTACCAAGGGGTGACGGGGCTGCGTTTCTGTGCCACCTTCTGTCCACTCATTGTTGCATGAGCCCTGTCTGCCAGTCCATCCTAGGGTCTGGGATCAACACCACGTCCCAGGGGAGAAGGATCACTCTAAGAGGTGAGGGTGCACGTCTTTCCTCCTGTCCCAGCTCCCCTGGCATAGAGTACCCCCGTACCCTCCGCACCTTGCCTTCTGAGGGCCATGCAGGGTGGGGTTTCATTCTTGTGCTGAGCCCTGGGAGCAGAAAGGATGGCATGTTTCAGGGAGGAGCCCTTCTCTCAAGCTGCCATCATTAAAATCCAATAAAGGGTACCTCCTCCTCTCTGCTTCTCCTAGTCTCTCTTCTCTCGGCTGCTTCTTTCTATGGAGGGGCTTCAGCACTGCCCCGCCCTGGCTGGTGATAAGTTTGGGACTGGCACTGACCACGGAGGCTGATGACAGGACCTAACCCTTGATACGTCACTCTTCCTCCTCATTTTAAGGTGTGCTGGAATCTGAGCTGAGGACAGGGTTCCCGAGGCGTGCAGGATAGTGCCAGGTCACACAGTTTGGAGTGCTGGCTGTGCTTGCCACTCTGCTGTCTGAGGATGGCACACTGCAGCAGTGACTCTGTGAGCACCTATGTCTCTGTCCCGGCGCCAGCAGCGTAGGTCACTCCTTGGCCTCTAGTACCATGGCACTGCCTTTTGGTGCCGGTTCCTCAGGCCTGCCTGTTCTTCCCTCCCTTGCTCTTCTTGCCACTTCATCTTTGGAACTCTCATCCATCCATCGATCCGAGTCCCTGGAATCTGGATATACACAAGCAGAATGAGCCCTCTCTCCCCACAGAAGGCTCCCTGACACCTAGCTGTCAACTCAGTCCAAGCCCCTGGCCTCCTGAAACCCCAAGGTCAGGGCGGCCTTGATCCTTCTAAGTATCATCCTGATCGGCATGAGAGCCTTCCTGGGCCAGTGCTTCCTTGCAGTGTATGGATGTGCTTAGTTAACTGGCATTATTCCTCGTGTATGTGGGGACTGGTACTCCACATGCCACCCAGGGCCCACAGGTACCTCGGCTGTGGCCTATGCCAAGCCACAAGCACCCTCCCCAAAACATGAGGCTTCTGTATTATCTCCTCAGGCCAGAAGTGGCTATCCTCTCTTCTGTCTTATTCTTCCCCCACCCAGCCTCCTCAGCTTCATCTAGACCTTATGTCTACAAATCAGACTGCTAGATGTGAGCCACAGATCCCACAGCCCACCTACCCCTCTACCTGGTTCCTTCAGGGTGAAGCCAGTATTCCTCACCCTGGCATCCAGGCTCTGCCAACTGCCACTGGCTGTCCCAGCTGCCTTGCTACTCTTACTGCTAGCCCTGACCTCAGACAAACTGAACTTTCTCCTCGATGGTCAGTTTTTATAGCCCTTCTGCTGGGGGTGGAGTCGTTGCTGCTAAGAACTTGTCCTGAAGTCTGCCTTCCTTTAACTGTTAACCTTAGTCATTTGGTACACGCCAAAGTGACAAAACCACTTCTGCCATTCCTTCGAGCAGATCCAGTTCCTCATCTAGAGCACCGTGGCAAGTCCTGTATACATGTTGACTAGAGGGAACCAGCAAAAGCCCTGGGGTTAACAGCTGAGAACTTGCCCAGTAAGAACTTGCTTAGCATGTGCAAGGGCTGGGATCCCCAGCACCGCAATAACAAAGCCCCACCCCTGATACCAGCTCACAGATCCAGAGAAAGAGACCATTCACATTGTTAAAACATCCAGCAAGATGAGAGTAGCCCAGGGATCATCACAAAGCAAAGTGAGTAAGGGCAGTGTTGCCTCAAAATCCCAGGAAAACTTAGTTGGGGAAGGGGCTTTCTGGGAACAGCTAGGGCCTGGGGGTAAAGGCCAAACGCAGGGCCTTGAAAGTGTCCTATAGTTGAGGGGTACTCACTGGGCAGTGATGGCAAATGCCTTTAATCTCAGCTCTTGTGAGGTGTGATCATGAGGCCAGGTCTACAAACAAGTTCCAGACTCTTTGTCTCAAACCCCGCCCCACAGAGAGAGAGGGGAGGGGCTCAGCAAGAGCTACTGTGTTTGTAGAAAGCGCAAGGGAGCTGTTGAGATACCTTAGAAACTATGAGCAAATAGTGCCTCAAACGTATGGGGCTGAGTGTAAGAGCCAGAAGAGCAGAGGTTTCTACCCACAGGGAAATGAAAGTAAAACAGAACCGAGATCCTGATGCTGACCTACGCACTTGAGTAAGCAGAAGTGTTCATATTGGGCTGTAAAGATGGCTCAGTGGGGAAAAGGCTTGCTGTGCATGGTACATACCCCAGGACCCGAGTAAAGTTGGGCATGGTAGCATGCATCTGTATTTCTAGTGCCCCTACACTGAGATAGGAAACAGAGACAAGAGAATCTGTAGAAGCTTGCAGGCCAGCTAGCCTGGAGTGCGGAGCAGCTAACGAAGAGACCCTGTCTCAAAGGGGAAGATAAAGACTGACACCCAGGTTTGTCCCTTGACCTACATACACACAACATGGCATGGACATGCCTACACATAAACACATAGCACATGAAATATTTTTCAGAAAGCTCTCAAGTTGGTACATGTAGTTAAGTGGGATCATAACTGTGAGATCACCATGGTGATGGTCAAGTGAAAGAAGCATATTCCAACACCTGGGATCTGGCCTGTCCTATCTGCAAGGTTTCAGTGCCGCTAGGAGCTGTGCTGGCACTCCCAGATAGAGACTAGGAGCTGGTCTGGCCCTCATAGATAGAGGCCTTGATGTTCTGTTTAAACAATTTCACAAAACACTGGCAGCAGACCAAGCCACTCTGTCACCATAATGGATCAGGAAAAACCAAGACCCCTCTTATTTAAACACAGGGGAAAAAAAAAAGGTATAAGAAGGACCAAGCCGTGCTCTTCTCTGTGTCTCCAAGAATTGCCCATGCCTCCATAGAGAGTAATCCAACTTGATCAGCCCATAGATGTGCCCAAGGGGGATATATGGGAAAGCATGACAGGGCTAACTGTATTAGGGCCAAAGGAAGTAATTAACTTTCAACCAAAAATACTTAATTTCATAAGTAATAATTAAATCTTCTTGTTTTTAAGATTAAACAACACCAGCATTTGTGGGGGGAAAATATTCATCTCTTCATCCTATGCCTGACCCTCAGAGCAACATTATCATTGGTACCAGTTGCAAAACACAGTGAGGGCTTAGCTCAAGACTCCAGCTCCTTGAGGCCAGCTCAGGTCCCCCATGCACTGCCTCTGGCCCACCAGGGCTACTGCTCTGCATCTCTAGGTTGGAAGCACCTTCAGAGCAGGAAACTGTGGTCTGAATTTTACATATAACACAGCATGTAGTATAGAACCTGGTACACCACAGTGTCAACCATGGATTGAACGAGTAAGTTAACACAGCATTAGCCTGCCTAGGGACAAGTGACCGACCATCAGCATCAGTGGGTGGTGTCTCAGGAGTGAGGGGAGTAAAACCAAAGGCCATGGTGAGTTGCACAGAGTCACGTGTGTAGAAAGCACGTGGAGGAAGGAGAGGATGCGTGGGAGAGGAACGGATTGAGCAAAGGAGTCAAAGTTGAGGTAACCTACTGTAGCCCGGAAGCCCAAACGTCTGAAGTATATTGTGCAAGCAGCAATGGCTCTGAAATGGTTTGAGCAGAGGCAGGAAAACTGGTGAGGACCAAGTAGTGATGTGGGCGAGGAGGACTTGCACTCAGGGACAGGAGGAGATTAGAAGTAAAGAGACTTGGTGGAAATAAGGCATCAGCCTCGCGGGCTCCCAAATTGGCTCCTTCTCTACTGGAGAAGATGCTATTTTCCCAGGTCCCTGGTGCCTGTTCAGGCACCCAGTCACTCCACAGGTGCTGCAGGCTTCACAGCACATTGGAGACCTTGCTGAATGGCCCAAATGCACAGAACCTTCCCCAACTCCAACTTCTCAACCCCCATCTCTTCTCCTTGAAGGCATCTACCCTCTGAATCTGCTTCATCAGCCACATCTCCACCCTTGCCACCGCCACGTCTAACCTCAAGGCTCTTGGGCACCTATTCTCTCTCAATCCACTCTGGCTAGCTGTTCACTCTCATCCAGCAACTTCCTGGTCCTGAGATAACTCTAACATCAGGGCCAAACCCACTCCTTGATCCCAACTGTCACCAGGACTTCGGGGGAATTAAGTTCTGTCTTTTGAATATGTCTCTGAACTGGCCCTTCTCTCATGTCATGTGATTGTCACCACAGCAGCCTCCAGTCTATCCTTACACGGCTGAGAAATCTTTCTGAAGTTATTACCCACTTAAATCCCTTCAGCGCCTTCACAAATAGGGAGAATAAACTGACTTGAGCCCAATTTCCACTCAAAATGCTGTAAAATGCTGTAGCCATGTAAACATGCACAGTGCAGCAAGAATGCACAAAGCACGTGCAAAGAGAAGACCTCTCAGCTGGGAGGGAACAGGTGCATCTGTGTGGTTGCCAGGAATTGCCCTGAGTTGACCAGAATCCCCACTTGGGACTCTCCGGGGAAGAAAGCCCTAGTAAGACATAGGCTCTTATCTAGAAACCTGGAGGGTTCCTACTAGAAGCAGGTGTGAAGCCAAACTCACAACCCAGGCTCTACCCATCTCTGCTCCAATGGTTACTGGAAATCAGTCCTCACCGTGTCTGGCAATGAGTAAAGTGAATTCCTTCTAAAAGAAGATAACGCCTAGAACACATTATCTGTAACTTCATTAAAGTTACTAAGTATTTCAAAATATAAGATTGTCTAACAATCAAGAGGGAAAGTCAAACAAAGAAACAGACCTTGAGGTGATTTCATTTCAGAAATGGAGAGGAAAAAACAAGGTCTTTAGTTCAGACATGATTATTAAGGAAAAATACAAGTGGAAGCGGAAGAAAGTAGAACAAATATGAAAAATTCCACCAAGAATTAGATTATATAACAATAACAAGAATCAGGTGAGTGTGGTGGCCCATGCCTTTAATCCCAGTACTCAGGCAGTAGAGGTAAGTGGACCTATGAGTCCAGCCTGGTTACACAGAGAAACCCCTTCTCGAAAAACAAAACAAGAAAAAAAACAATATCAAGAACCAAATTTAGCTTTAAATTTTTTTAAGGTACAGTCTCAGGGGTATGGGACAATAGGCTCAGAGGATAAGAGTATTTGTTGCTCTTGCAGAGGACCTGTATTCAGTTCCCTGCACTCCCACAACAGCTCACAGCCATCAGTAACTCCAGCTCTGGGAAATCAATGCCCTCCTCTGGTATCCACAAGCACCAGGATTGCAGAATATACATACGCATACATCAGACAAAACACTCATGCACATACAATAAAATTTTTTAAAGAAACCAAAAAAGGGCTTGGAGTACAGGGCAATAGGAAAACTCTCGCCAGTGTGTTTCAGGCCCTGGGTGTGAGACCCTGTACACACAAAGTAAAAAATGAGAAAACAGAAACTAATGTCCTTGTGCACAGACTGTAAAACCTAAAAATGGTACAGTGGGGTGTTGGTGCCACACACCTTTGATCTCAGCACTTGGGAGGCAGAGGCAGGCAGATCTCTGTGAGTTCAAGGCCAGCCTGGTCTACAGAGCTAGTTCCAGGACAGGCTCCAAAGCCACAGAGAAACCCTGTCTCAAAAACCAAACAACAACAACAAAAAAAAAAGGGTACAGTGCTGGAGAAAACAGGATAGCAGTTTCTAGAATAACTAAAACCAGGATGACCATATGACCTAGTTACAGAATATAATAACAAAGTTTCAAGTGGTAAGAACCTAACATGACTGGGAGCTATTTTATGTGTTAAATGGTAAAGAAATAAATGGTACTAAAATTATAACATATACCATGGAAAAAGACCTGAAGTTTGCTTGAGGAAGTGGGCTTTTGTGAAGTGAGTTACCTGAAGTCGGGTGGAAAGATCAAACCAGGTGTGGAAGTCTCAGCAGGCCGAGGCATCTGGTAGACGCCCAGGGTGCGTCCATTCTGTGTGTCCCTCTGGGGCTGTGGTTTGTTCACAAGATGTTTTCTGTTGTCACAATTTTTAAAGGATTTATTTTTATTTTATGCATATAAATGTTGCACGTGTGTGTGTACACCACATGTGTGTGATGCCCATGGAGTCCAGAAGAGGATGTCAGATCCTCTGGAACTGGAGTTACAGACCGTTGTAAGCCAGCATGCAGATGCTGAACTAGGGTTCAGCAAAAGCAGACAGGGCTCTTAGCTGCTCAGCTGTTGCTACAGTCCTTCACATAATGTTTCTGGTGGGAAAACTGAAACACAAAATTTACTTCAAGCTCCATTTGGTCCCAAATAAATCAATAGGGCTGTAACTGGTTTGCATTTTAGTGCATAGCAGCAACATTGTTTACAGACTTATTCCTTTAATCAGCTTTCCCAAAAACTCAACAGTCCCCGCTGTACCAGACAAGGACACTCGTATTCATCCTTGCCATAAAAGTGTAGCAAAGCTGCTCCAAGGAACCAACAGACTCTGGGACCAGAAAACCCTTATCTGAGTGGTAAGGAGGGCAGCTACCCTTAGCGGGAGGGGCCAAGAAGGGACCAGAGCACAGTTTGGGAACTGATTGGTTAAAACAGATATCCATCATTACCTACCAAAGAGCTTAAAGTGTTTGTCAGAGTCCCAAGCTCCTCCCAGAGTTCTAGGCAGTGGTTCTGGGAAGGTCTTTTTGACCTTGCTGAAACCCAGCTGGGATTCATTGCCAGGCCAGGCTGGCCCAAGAGTCCTGCAAGAAGCCAGGCTTCTTCAGGGCAACCTCTGCCGCTGGGACCTGGCTGCAGTCCAGCTAGGGACATATGACCTGGAAAGGCTGCCTCCAGCCTAAGATCATGGGCAGAGCAGGCTGGCAGTGCCCACAGGGTGCAGAGCAGGCTGGGCAGTACCCACAGGGTGCAGAGCAGGCTGGGTAGTACCCACAGGGTGCAGAGCAGGCTGGGCAGTACCCACAGGGTGCAGAGCAGGCTGGGCAGTACCCACAGGGTGAAGAGCAGGCTGGGCAGTACCCACAGGGTGCAGAGCAGGCTGGGCAGTACCCACAGGGTGCAGAGCAGGCTGGGCAGTACCCACAGGGTGAAGAGCAGGCTGGGCAGTACCCACAGGGTGCAGAGCAGGCTGGCAGTACCCACAGGGTGCAGAGCAGGCTGGGCAGTACCCACAGGGTGAAGAGCAGGCTGGGCAGTACCCACAGGGTGCAGAGCAGGCTGGGCAGTACCCACAGGGTGCAGAGCAGGCTGGGCAGTACCCACAGGGTGCAGAGCAGGCTGGGCAGTACCCACAGGGTGCAGAGCAGGCTGGGCAGTACCCACAGGGTGCAGAGCAGGCTGGGCAGTACCCACAGGGTGAAGAGCAGGCTGGGCAGTACCCACAGGGTGCAGAGCAGGCTGGGCAGTACCCACAGGGTGCAGAGCAGGCTGGGCAGTACCCACAGGGTGAAGAGCAGGCTGGCAGTACCCACAGGGTGAAGAGCAGGCTGGGCAGTACCCACAGGGTGGACTTCGACCCTGTGCCAGTCCTCACTGGCCTTCATTGGAATAAAATAGCATGGATTCTGCATTTTCAGAGCATCTCAGCAGTCCTGCCCCACCACCGAAGAAGCTGAGTCCCAAGAGTCCATATTCATTACTGGGGCTTATTTACACTCACCATTTTTATCTGGGCTTTAGATAGTCAAGTGTAGGTGCTATGAATTCCACTCTCAGAGAGGGAACCAGTTTGAGGTAACCTCATACTCCCAGATCTACATGGCCAAGAAAATGCTGGGCTGTATGGTCACCATTCCTCAGACTCTCTCTCTTCATCAGTGTTCTAATGCTGTGAGGGGACACCGAGACCACAGCAACTCTTTTTTTTAATATTTATTTATTTATTATGTATACAATATTCTGTCTGTGTATATGTCTGCAGGCCAGAAGAGGGCAACAGATCTCATTACAGATGGTTGTGAGCCACCATGTGGTTGCCGGGAATTGAACTCAGGACCTTTGGAAGAACAGGCAATGCTCTTAACCACTGAGCCATCTCTCCAGCCCCACAGCAACTCTTAAAACATTTAATTGGGACTGGCCTACAGTTTCAGAAGTCTAGTCCATTATCTTCATGGTGGAGAGCATAGCAGCATGCAGGCAAACATGGTCCTGGAGAAGAAGCTAAGAGTTCTACATTCAGATTCGCTGACAGCAGGAAGAGAGCCGCTGGGCCTGGCTTAGGCTTTTGAAAACTTCAAAACTTCAAACCCCGATGATGTTTCCTCCAACAAGGCCACACCTCCTAATCCTTTTCAAGTAGTGCCACTCCTTGATGACTAAGCATGCAAATATAAGAGCCTAAGGGGCCATTTTTAGTCAAACCACCACAGTCACCTGCCAATCCCCTCTGTGTTTACAGAGGTTCCTGGTGAAAGCTGCTTTTGAAGGATTTGTTACAACTGGGCTGAGCTGAGAGTTGGGGGTAAGGTCAGTTCCCTCAGGAGCAGCTTATCCCAAAAGCACCCTGCACATGTCTAGGCATCATGGGTTCAGAGAGGTGTGTCTGAGATGCCAGACCCAGCCTAAGGTCCCAGAGTTGGGGAGGAAAAATCATGTGATTTGGGGAGGACACACTACCCCGTCAAAGGAACAGGGTGAAGAGCAGTGAGGACATTCAGGAAAGTGACTAGCACCCAAAGGTGAAATTTCGAGAGGCCTGGACTTCACTCTGGAGCTAGGAGCAAAGACAGTGCTTAGGCAAGAAAGTGTCCCTTTGATACTCCATGGATTCACCAAGAACCTTCGGAAGGGACAGTAATTAATCGAGACCCAACCAAGTGACTCTTGTGTACCCCGATGCCTCCAATCGTAGAGTGCTTCAAATTCTCTGGCCCTTATGTCTGTGTGTAAAATACAAAGTTCTTATCTCAGCCCACAGACACATAATCCACTTCCCGGAATTGCATTCCCTCTTCCTGAGGCTACTCCTACTTCGTCTCATGGGTATCCTTGAAGATCTTAACAACAAGCCAACCCCAGGGCCTTGCACGGTTACTCCCTTAGTTTGAAATGATTTGGTCTATTTTTAAATGTTATTTGTTCATATGTATACCATCCCAGTAGCCGTCTCTCCTGGGCTCCCTTTTTCTGGTTTCCTCTCTACTCGTGAAACATCATCCCACCTGCCACGTATACACAGTTATCCCTGAAAAGTTTCTGTACCCGGACAGCCTTCCCACTGACACAGCAATCCAAATCAGACCAAATCAAACCGAATTAGAAAAAGCCCAGGTTTAATGGATACAGCGTTCCCAGATGATTTTCCCAGCCTCCCAGAGAGGAAACGGAAAATAGAGACCAGAAAGCCATGCGTCTTTTTCTGGTGGGCAGTTTAAGTACCTTGTGGGAGTGTCTTGAGCTTCTCTGGGGGAGAGGTCATCATTTGGTGGGCTTTTGGAGATGAGGTAAGGTTTGGGAAAGGAAGGGAGGGGGAGGGGGATTGAGGTAGAGCTTTTACCAGACTATTCCAGACTCTGGGTATATGGATGCCAGGGGCTGGGGTGAAACTTCCGCCAGAACAATCCTTATAATCCCTTATTTCTTTCTCCTCCTCCTCCTCCTCCTCCTCCTCCTCCTCCTCCTCCTCCTCCTCCTCTCTTCCTTCTCCTTTTTGTTTTGTTTTTCAAGACAAGGTTTCTCTGTGGAGCTTTGAGGCCTGTCCTGGATCCACCTGCCTCTGCCTCCCGAGTGCTGAGATTAAAGACGTGTACCACCACCACCCCCTTGTTCTGACCATCACCCTTCCCTCTGTTAGAAGGCCGCCTCTGTGCAGCAGCAGGGGCTCTGCTGTGCTCACTGTACTGCAGGAGATGGTTCTCGAAGCCTGCTGTGGAGAATCACTTAAGGACCATCCTCTCCATAGCTACAGAACAGCACTGCTGCCTGCTTTAGAGGAATACGCTGTGGCGTGGACAAGGTCACATCGGTCACAGTTACTCAGCCATAAGTAGCTTTTAGATCTCAGGCCATGGACTGGATAGGAGGCCCCATGGGTAAGAAAGTTTGCCATTCAAGCTTGGGGACCTGAGTTCAGATTCTGAGAACCCACACAGAAAGCAGGCCATGGTTCCACACAGCTCTGTTTGGAGCAGAGCCCGGAGGATAACTGGAGCGCAGGGTCAGTGAATGTCTTGCTAGGGTTTCTATTGCTGTGATAAAGCACTAAGAAGAAAAAGGCAACTGGGAGAGGAAACGGTTTGTCTGAGCTCCGTACCTCGTAGTCCACATCCAGGGAAGTCAGGGCAGGAACTCAACACAGGAACCTGTGGTAAGTATTTTGAAAATCTCCAGTTGTGGGTTTCTCCATCAATGCAATAAGCCGAATTAATAAGACCAGTTTTTAAAAAAAAAAAAACAATAATTTTATTTCATGTGCATTTGCGTTTTGGCTGTATGTATGTCTTCGTGCGGGTGGCAGTCCCACTGAAACTGGAGTCATGAGATAGTTATGAGCTGCCATGTGGGTGCTGGGAATTGAACCCAGAATCTCCTGGAAGAGCAGACAGTGTTCTTAACCACTGAGCCATCTCTCCAGCCTCCAAGATCAGATTCTAATAAACAGAGCAAAGCAACTCCTGGGTGACTCTTGGAAAAGCAGGAGAGAAATCACGTGGCAGATCTGGATCTTAAACACCCTGTAGCCCCTTGGTTTCTGAGGGGCGGGGCTTAGAAAGGGAGGGGTGGGTACTGAGGCAGAGCTTCCACCTAAACATCCTGGATCTAGGAACTGATGCAGAAGCCATGAAGGAGTGCTGCTTACTGGCTTGATCTTCATGACTTGCTCAGACTGCTTTGTTATACTCCCCTGGGACCATCTACCCTGGGGTGGCACCTCCCACATAGATCAGTAAAATGTACCCCAGGATTGCCCACTAGCAAATCTGGTAGGAGTATTTTCTCAACTAATGCTCTCTTTTCCCAAGTGATTCTAGCTTGTGTTAAGTTACCATAAAAACTAGGTAACGCGGTGAGACACCCTGTCTCAAGTGACTAAGGGAAAGAGATAGAGAAGGACACCCAAAATCTTACTCTGTTCTTCATCCTTCTCTCTTCTCTACATGAGCATATGCACGCAAACACAACACACACACACACACACACACACACACACACACATGAGTTAAATAGAAAAGACATCAGGCCTGTCTAACGTCTGTGCTCTTCTGTCTCTCCTGCCCAGACAGACAGGGAATGTTCAAACACCCCCATCAGCTTCCGGCGTGGCTCCCTAATCTGTTCCTGCAATACAAACAGAATCAGAGGGAGAACGAGGCTTCCCAGGCCTGGCCGCTCACTGATGTATCCTCCAGGACACACCATGGGCCTGGCAGCTGGCAGGTTCCAGATCTGCAGTTTAGTGAGAAAATGTGTTTACAGCAGAGAGTGCTTCCTGCTTCCCCCATTACCTTATCTAGTGTGCCCAAGGACAGCAAGAGGAAGGACATTATTATCCCTACACTGACGTGAAGAGATGGAGGCCTGGAGAGCTTGGGGACCTGCCCAGATCCACAGCACACAGACGGGAATCGCATGCAGCTCCGAGCACTGTCGCTGAAGGGAGAGGAACCGGTCTGATGGGAACCGACCGATTTAGAGAAGCAGTACACAGGCTGAGCTGTGAAGGAGTAGTTTCAGAAAGACGGAGGAGGACAGCGTGGGTCTGAGGCCGGCGCCCTGGAGTTTGCTATGGACCGACAGTTGGTGTACCCTCAAAATTCATATGTTCAAATCCAAACCCCCAAAGTAATGATATAGGGAGGTGATTAAGTCTTGAGACACAGACCTAGTATAAGGACTGTGTCTTTATAAAGAGACACTAAAGCTGGGCTTGGTGGCACACACTTACCACGCCAGCACTCAGGAGGCTGAGGCAGGAGGATTGCTTTGGGTTTGTTCCCATTCATTATGACTACATAGTCAGTTCCAAGCCAGCCAGGGCTACAGCATAAAGCACTGCTGTTAAAAAATAAAAAGAAGAAGAACATTTAGTTAAAGCTTTGTTTATTCTGTCAGTCGACACGACACACGGTCCTCCCCAGCAGCTGCTGCCATTCTCGCATGCCAGTCTCTCCTCTAGCTTGCCAACCTCCAGCCAAAGAGGGTAAGTAAGGAAGTCTCTGGAGCATGGCTCGTACAGAGCACATCCCCTATTGTAAAGCCCTCAGGAAACAACCGGTTACAAAGCCACTGGCGCTGAGCCCACTTCTGGGAGGCAGAGGCAGAAGGATCTCTGGGAGTTTGAGGCCAGCCCGATGCACACAGTGAGTTCCAGCCAGGACTTCAGAGAGAAACCCTGTCTCAGGAAAATAAAATAAAATAAACAACAACAACCTTACAGACCTGGTACTGCAGCACTCCATGATGGAAGTCCCCTGAATATCTGAGCTGCCAACTTCCCTGTCAGTATCTCGTGTAGGAAACTGGTCAGGACTTCAAAAGAGACCTGTCCTTTCCAGAGCGTGGTTACTGATGTTTGGCAGGTGGCAAGTGAGGCTGTTTTGGCTGGCGTTTTTGAAAATAACCAACCTGGACAGTATCCATGCCAATGTTAAGCAATTATGCCATAAGAGCTCCACCCAGGCAGCACACCATGCATAGAGAATGTGGTGCAGAGTCCAGTAAGGCGGGGAATGGTGGCCCACGCCTGTAATCCTAGAACTTGGGAGATGGAGGAGGAAGAGCGGGAGTTAAAAGTCTTCCTTGGCTTCACAGTAAACTGGAGACTAGTCTGGGGCTGCATGAGAGCCTGTGTCAAACAAACAAACAAGCAAAGGCTGGGGAGAAAGTGCTCTAAGTCAAGAAAGTGTGTGGTGAAATATTATCTTAACTGAGCAAAGATGTGTTACATTTGCTTATGCTGCAGAATACTACTTTAACTGTGTAAAGGTGTGCTACGTTTGTTTATACTGCATTTGTCTAATGATGTAAGGATGTGTGTTTAATTATGTAAAGTTGTGTTACGTTTGTTTATGCTGCATTTGTTTAATGATGTAACGATGTGCTGCGTTTGTTTCACCTTGCCTGCCTAAGACACCTGATTGGTCTAATAAAGAGCTGAACGGCCAATAGTTAGGCAGAGAAAGGATAGGCCAGACTGGTGGGCAGAGAGAATAAGTAGGGAAAAAAAATCTAGGCTCTAAAGGAAGGAGGAGGCTGGGCGGTGGTGGTGCAAGCCTTAAATCCCATCACTCAGGAGGCAGAAGCAGGGGGTGAATGCAGCCCAACAAAGTCATAAACATTCCCAAGAAACTGTGCCTGTCCTGGTCAAAGTGACCCACCAGAGTGTCCAAACATCTGTTTGCTTCAAATGTCCTCATAGGTACAGATTATCACTGTTTTGACTGTTTTGAAATCCCCCTATACCCCAATACTTTTACCCAATCCCAAAAAGCCAAGACTGTACCACCCTGCTTGCGGTTTTCCCCTTTAAAAATCCCCTCACCCTTGGGCTGGAGAGATGGCTCAGACGTTAAAGGCTAGGCTCACAACCAAAAGTATAAATCCCCTCACCCTGGCTGGACGGCGGTGGCGTACACCTTTAATCCCAGCACTCAGGAGGCAGAGGCAGGTGGATCTCTGTGAGTTCGAGGCCAGCCTGGTCTACAAGAGCTAGTTCCAGGACAGGATCCAAAGCTACAGAGAAACCCTGCCTTGAAAAAAAAAATCCCCTTACCCTGAGGCCTACTGTGGCAGTGTGTTGGATTATGGTCTGAGTTAGCTAACTCAGTAAACCCCAGTGTGTTTGCACAGGATGCTGGCTCTGTGTTGGTCTTTGGGGGCCCATGACCTGGGCACAACAGTAGGAGGTCTCTGTGGGTGAGCCAGCAGTCTCAGGCTGTAAGCATCCAGAAGGAGGAAGCTGCAGTTGCTAATTTTGTACACGGTCAGCACTCGCACTCTGAGCAGAGGCAAGGCTTGGTCTCTTCTGAGAGGCCCGTCCTGGAGGCTCCATACCAGGAGTCTGAGGCATTGGGCGTGGTCATGAGGCCCTGCTCCTGTCAACAATACACCTTCACTCGGACTTCCTCCACTCCTCACACATTCATTTAAGCCTTCCTTCGCTCCCCACACCTAACGTGCCCTACGGTCTCCATAGACACACCACATGAAAACACACACATGTACACATGCATGTACATTATACACACAGGTGCACACACACTTGAACACTTACATGTATACAAACACACACACACAATTTTTTTCTAGACAATGCCAGCATTTTGAATATTTATCTATCTATCTATCTAGATATCTATCTATCTATCTATCTATCTATCTATCTATCTATCTATCTATCTATTTATTTATTTATGTTGGAGGCAGAATCTAACCATGTAGCTATGGACTCCCTATACAGACCAGGCTAGTCTTGAACTCCTCTTTTTTTTTTTTTTTTTTTGATTTTTCGAGACAGGGTTTCTCTGTGGCTTTGGAGCCTGCCCTGGAACTAGCTCTGTAGACCAGGCTGGTCTCGAACTCACAGAGATCCGCCTGCCTCTGCCTCCCGAGTGCTGGGATTAAAGGCGTGCGCCACCATCGCCCGGCTTGACTCCTAAAGATCTGCATGCCTTTGCCTCCCAAGTACTGGGATTAAACGCATGTTGGATTTTTCTCCTGCTCACTCTGTAGACCAGGCTGGTCTCAAACTCCCAGAGATCCACCTGTCTCTGCCTCCTAAGCACTGGGATTAAAGGTGTGCACCACCACACCCAACTAGCATCTCGGTTTTTTAAACATAAAGTTCCTATTGATTGCAGAGAAAGAGAGAGAGGGGGGGACTTTTTAGTTCTTTAGGATAGTGTTCTCCTAGGGAAAAAAAGAATAACAATTTATTCATACTTTTTTTTAGCCCCTTCTATGTGCCAGCAAGGCCTTTGCTGGGCTCTGGAACACAAAGTAGGGGACGGTGTGGTTCTTTTCTTCTGGGATGTCTTTCTAAACCTCTCTTCTGGCAGAGCCTGCTTCTGATGGGGCTCTCAGGGTACCCCCTGTTGGCAGCTGTACAGAGAAAAGCTGCAGTGGAAGAGGGTGCTGGAGGTGAAACTTGGAGCGGGCCAGAGATTAGGGGTGGTGCTTGCAGCAAGCCCTGACCCAGACAGCTGAGAAGATGCTGAAGAGTAGAGAACTGGGTGAGCCCCAGCGCTCTCACCCGGCTCGTGAGGCACTCTGCTGCCTCATCAACGCCCCAGCTGGGCCTGGCATGCATTTAGCACTCAATAACTGTCACCCATAAGCCCTTCATCATCTGCAGCATAAGATAAGGGTACCTATGACATTTAGGAGCAGAGCAGCAAAGACCAACTGAAAACAGGGCATGGTGGCGCACGGCTTTGATCCCAGCACTGTGGAGACAGAGATGGGTGGATGTCTGTGAGCTGGCAGTCAGCCTGGTTTACAGATTGAGTTCCAGGTCAGCCAAGGCTTCAAAGAGAGACCCTGTTTCAAAAAACAACACTACCAAAACCGAAACGTGGAGGCAGTGGTCAAACTGAGCGGAGAAGAACAGGCGAATCCCTCCCAGGAACGACTGCCATCCGCGGGATGCGAACACAGGCTGGCAGACCACAGATTTAAAAGCAACTACTTCAGGATCCAAGCAGTCACGTGGCCAGCATTGCTAGTGTTGTGTTGACCATGTGCA
Source organism: Microtus pennsylvanicus (assembly GCF_037038515.1). Classification (NCBI taxonomy): domain Eukaryota; kingdom Metazoa; phylum Chordata; class Mammalia; order Rodentia; family Cricetidae; genus Microtus; species Microtus pennsylvanicus. The sequence continues at coordinate 4,638,454 of NC_134580.1, forward strand.
GTATATGGCAGCTTCCCAGGGGAGGCCCCTCAGCATATGGAGGTCCATCCATGCGGGGAGAAGGGAAAGCCAAAGGTGAGAGGGGTATGGACAGGCTCCAAGACAGACCCCAGGTCATTAGCAACTTTGTGTTTTGAAAGAAAGAGAAAAAAGAAAGAAAAACGGTTTAACAAGCTTGCTGAGGCTGCAAAAATTCCAAGCCAAGGCAGGGAGCAGAGCTCCCTGAAGGATCGCCAAGCTGGAACGCTGAACTGAATCTAACAAGGCAAATTTCAATGAGGACAAGCTGTGCAAACCCAGTGACCGGAAACCAGAGTGAGGGGGTCTGACTCAGCGTTCAAGAAGGGACAACTCTAAGATTTGTTCCCAGGGAGCTCCTAAGAAGCCTGCGAGGAACAAAATATTTGAGTGGATGTTGGAAGATTCCTGCAGGATCTCCAGCTGTCTGCAGCCAACAACCCTGACCTGTTTGCAGATGGCACTGCCCAGGAGCCCAGCCAGGCTAGACCAAAGATAGCACAGGGACAATCATCACCCCTGCTCCCCAGACCTCACTTCCTGAATATAAGAGCCAAGTGGATGGATGGAAGTAGATTTTAGATAAATCCTACTCTCCAGACTTCCAACCTGACCAATATGGATACCAAAGGACACTTTGTAAATACTGCAGAATAAAGCTGATGATCAGAACAATGCAATGAGGGGCTGGGGAGATGGCTCAGGGGTAAGAGCACTGACTGCTCTTCTGGAGGACCTGGGTTCAATTCCCAGCACCCACAAGGCAGCTCGCAACTGTCTGTAGTTCCAGTTCCAGGGGATTCAATACCCTCACACAGATATACATGCAGGCAAAACACCAATGCACATATAATAAAAATAAGTAAATAGAAAAGAGAAAACTGTAATGAAGAGGAAATAAGAACAGAAAGAGCAGGGCAGGGCTGGAGAGAGAACTCAGCTCTTGCAGAGCATCTGAGTTTGCATTCCAGTGCAACTGCTTGTGATTCCAGCTCCAGGTGAGCTGCCACCAATGTCTGCGGGCACCAATTCTGCCTACACACACGTGTGCACACACATACATGCACACACATGCATAATTATTAAAAATCTTTTTCAAAAAGAATAAATTGGTGGTGATGACACTCGCCTTTAATCCCAGCACTTGGGAGACAGAGACAGGCGGGTCTCTGTGAGTTCGAGGCTAGCTTGGTCTACGTAGCGAGTTTCAGAACAGCTCCAAAGCTATACAGAGAAACCCTGCCTTGAGCCCCCTCCCCCAAAAAAGAATAGAAAAAGCAGGTAGGCATAAGTAGAAAACGAAGTGGAGGAAGTAGCTCCATGCTCTGGGAAAGTCTGGGTGTCCTTTGAGGACAATTCCCTCTCTGAGTCTCAGCTCCAGCTCCGCTGAGAGGCTGGAGGCTAAGAGCCAAGGGCCACAGTCAATCCCGACACAGCAGCAAAGACAAGGAAGTCAGCTCTACCCAGCCTCCTTCACGCAACCAAACCCTGAAGAAAGCTACCTGTACTCCCTTCTCTTTGCCCTTCCCACTCCCTTGCCAGACTCGTGAATCTGGAATGAGGCAAACAGCTCCACCCAAGCAAGCAGCCTTCCGCATAATGGCTCCCGTATCAGAACTAATGCACTTTCCCATCTTGTCTCATCTGACCTCCCGGAAGCCTTAGTTAACATTGCTGCTCCATGGCCTTGAAATGTCCCCTTGTGCTGTGGTTTATCCATCCATCCCTGCCTCCTTGAGTATTCCACCCCTCTGTCTTTTGCAGACTTGCCCTAGTTCTTCGAGGCACAGTGGGCCTCCCGTTCATTACCAATTCCTAGCTGAGCTCATCCCCTCACATGCCTGAGCTTGCCGCTCCAGAAGCTGTCGACTCTAAAATCTATCTTCCCAGCCCATGCAGCATGTTCTACTCCGAGATTCAAAACAGAGACTCCACCTCACCTAACACATCCTTAGGATCTTGTAGCCCATCTACATTAAACCTGGAATTTCCTCTCTAAACTTGACCTTCCTCTCTGTTGGGTTGGTATAACCAGTGACTATTCCACCACCCATGCCAGAAACTCCAAGGCCATCCCTGCCCCCAACCTTGCCACTATCCCTAAGCCCACTCCCTCTGATACTTCTAACCGTCTCCCAGCCCTGACCACTTTCTTTACCCCTACCTCCAAGCTACCCTCATTGCTCGTTTGGATGGCTGCCGTGACTTCCTTCCTGCACCCCACCCAGCTGTTCTTTCCCCTTCAATGCCTTCCACACTCCCTGTTTGAAAGCCCTTCCAAGGGGCTGGAGAGATGGCTCAGAGGTTAAGAGCACTGATTGCTCTTCCAGAGGTCCTGAGTTCAATTCCCAGCAACCACATGGTGGCTCACAACCATCTGTAATGAGATCTGGTGCCCTCTTCTGGCATACAAACATACATGGAAGGAATGTTGTATACATAATAAATAAATAAATCTTTAAAAAAAGAAAAAGAAAAAAGAAAGCCCTTCCAAGTCCACATCAGTCCATCATGGCCTGGGCCCTCTAGCCTTCTCTAGCAGTTCATAGTGGCTGCTTATGACTGGCACTGTATACAACGCCTGCCCAGATGGAGGAAAGAGGCACTGGGACAGACAGAGTAGGGATGGTCTTTGCCTTCCAGTTTTTTTTTTTTAATGATGCAGTTTTTGGCTAGCGAGTCCATCAGCTGACTGGATGAGGCCCACCGCTAGGATTGGAGGTGATCTCCTTAAAGCGAACAGTTTGTAAATGTTAGCCATACCTACAAAACACCTTGACAGCGATGTCTCTACCAGCTTCTGACCGAAGTCACGGGCACCACACCCAAACCGACGCATCAAATGTAAACGTCACAGATGACATCAACTCAAAGACAAGACAATGATGAGCTTATTGTCATGCGCCGGAGGGACGTCCAGCAGACGTTGTCTATAAAGTTAGAAGAAATAGCGAAGAGAACTCATCTGTGGTCCTCAGGCCCTCTTGTCCTTGAGGCCAGAGTGACTCAGGATTACAGCTTGAAGTGTCAGAGGCAGGGGGCAAGCCCCCCATTGTGAGGTCCAGATGGAATACTCAGCTCATGCTGATCCCAGCCCTAGCTCATCTCCTCTTCCCCATCTTTACTCTCTACCAGAGTCTGCCCACTGGAACCTGGACCGGAACTGGACTTTACCCTCCTCTTCCTGACCTAACCCATAGAGAGGTTTGGGAGAAGATGATCACAGAACCAGTGGAGGTCCTGAGGATTAGCCTCCGTTGACTTCCAAGATTATTAGGTCCATGGAGTTCTCTACAGAAAGCATGAAGAGAAAGGAGTGCCAAGAGGACTCAGTCTCTTGAGACCGGTCGAGGAAGACTGTCTTGGGTTCTTGTTTGGAAGTCCTAGCAGAGGAGTGTGGCTACTTTTATATCTTTGACAGAAAACTGTTTCTCTCCTGAGAGAAAGTTGGCTTCTACCAAGTGGACAGCTTCTGGAGGGGCACATGTGGAGCAGTGAGGGAAGAACGAGATACTCACCTAGCCAGCCATGTCAACCTGGCGATCATGAAGTAACAGAGTGTACTGCCTGACCACCAGCCACGTCAGCCACATCAACCCTGGCAATCATGGAGTAACAGAGGGTACAGCTAGACCGCCAGCCACGTCAGCCACATCAACCCTGGCAATCATGGAGTAACAGAGGGTACTGCAGGGCCACCATCATGTCTTATTTTAGATTCTTGAACGAATGAAACTCAGGGAGATTTAAGGACCCGAGAAACAGAAACCTGGATGCAAAAGAAGCACATGACAGATGGGAGTGAGGGGACCCGTGTCAGCAATGGAAACCCTTAAGCTGTGGGGAGCCTCTGCTTGGATAGAAAAGACCCTGGGTCAAGAGCCAGGGAAGGAATGGAGCACTTGTGGCCAGAAGAAATTATGGGCCCATGTCCCGGCATCCAAGACAGAGATTCCTCAGGAGCTAGCTGACAGACGAAACCTAAGCAAGCCCTATATCTAAAGGAAAGGGCACCCTGCCTAGGAAGGCAGAATAATGAGCATTCATCAACAAATAGTCAACAAGGCTGGGCGGTGGTGGTGCACACCTTTAATTCCAGCACTCGGGGAGGTAGAGGCAGGCGGATCTCTGTGAGTTCGAGGCCAGCCTGGTCTACGAGAGTTAGTTCCAGGACAGGCTCCAAAACTACAGCAAAACCCTTTCTCGAAAAACCAAACAAACAAACAAAAACCAATAGTCAACAAATGCCTGTACCAAGATGTGCCCCCTGAGGTGTTCTGAGCACCCTCGGGAAGTACAGCTCTGGCACTGTGTGTCCAGCGGAAAGCAGTGAGGACTCATCTCCCAGGCACAAGGTAAGTGACATGACACAGGACGCATCTGCCAGGGAAGCCGGGGCCAGCAATTAGCTTGAAGCAAAGAAACCTTGCAAAAGAGGCAAACTTGAGATCAAAATTGGCCAGACCTTGCCAAGACATTGCAGGCTGAAGGAAGGCAAGGCTCAGGTCTGGAGGCACAGAGAGCTGAACCTGTTGAAGTAGAGGGCAAGGAGGAGGGTACAGTCTCTGACCTCATAATACCCAGTGCCCACTGGGCTAGCTTTGCAGACTCTGACGCCCTTTTCCAACCCGGGCAAGGCCCGGGGCCCTGGGCAGCCTCCAAGTGCAGTGCCTTCCTTTGGGCCGCACTCTCTCTACTGCCCTGGGGCATGTCTCTACTTACAAATTATGAGGGGCTCCGGCATCAGATAGAGAGGTTGGTGCGGGAAAACGAGGAACTGAAGAAGCTGGTACGGCTCATTCGGGAGAATCACGAGCTTAAGTCTGCTATCAAGACTCAGGCAGGTGGCCTCTGCATCAACGGGTTCACCAGCGGGCTTGGTGAGGCAGCCACAGGCCCTTCCCAACACCAGGGTAACTATAAGAGGCCTCGGTAGAAGGACAGTGGAAAGGGGAGGGGCCGAGGGAGGAAGAGCTAGTGTTCCAGGGTCTGAGGAAACTGGGGAGGGAGGGTTTAGATAGTAGCAAGCACCGAGGACTTCAGCCTCGACAGATGGAGGCAGGATGAATGCATAGGACCCCAGGAAGAAAGGACAAAGCCAGGCCCCATTTCCTGCTCACCTGATCGGAATTCTTCACCACATTCTTCCTCTCAACCTAACTTCCAAGCAGCATCATAGACTGAAACTGCCCAGCTCTGGGACCCAAATGTTCTTCCCTATGGAGTCCAATATGCTACCAACCCTCTTTCTCTACATCCCCGTCTTCTCTTGCCTTCAACTTTCCCCAACCCTCACCATCAGCCCACAATCTGTTTCTGTGTTTCTCTCCAGTTAGAGATAGCCAGAAGGAGACTCATATCCAGAAGCTGAGGAGAGAAACCAGGCCTGAAAGTTGAGATTTGGGATTTCTCAACAGGAAGGAAGGGCTGAAAGAATGGAAAGTTGTGAGCAAGGAGTGGTCAGCATTGAGGATACTAGGGGGAGAACTTATAGGGGTAACAAGCTCCCAGGATGTCCCTATAGACGCCATGGCTGATACAGGTTGTCAAGGAAACACTGGTAGTTATTATCCATCTTCCTCCCTACACAGTCTTTCCTCAGCTTTGTGATTTTCTGCCCATGATTTTCTGTGTGTGCTTACAGTTTAGCCACACACACACACACACACACCACGTGCGCCCCACAGTGACCTGCTCTCTGCCACAGGCCTTCATCTTACCGCCCCTGCTTCCTCTGGTCATGGTCAGGCATGAAGCCCCTCTTGTCGGGGGAGCAGGGCTTTGCTCCGCCTGTTTGGACCTCTACAGCCTGGCAGTGGACGCCAACAAGGCTATCCTGGAAAGGTTATGAGTAACATCCTAAGTGCCACCCAAGTGCCTTCTCCACCTCTGCACGGCATTTGAGAATAATAACCCTTTGCTGAGTCTCTCTTCCTGAGTTCCCAAGCCAAGTTAGTTATCTACATCCTGACTCACGTTAATCGCTGCAACTCCCAGGCTCAGGCTTCAAGCCCTGCCCCTCCACCCTCAGCCAATCCACCTACAGCACCCAACGACAAGGGAAGCTAGCTTCAGAGGATCCTGAAGGCCTAATTAATCCCTGGAAATAGTCTCACCAGGGGGTGGGGATGTAGTGCAGGTGGTGGAATGCCTACTGAGCATGCCTGGAGCCCTGGGTTTGCTCCCTGCCCGGAACTAGGTATGACGACACAGGTCCAGTAACCGGAAAACCAGAAGTTGAAAGTCATTCTCAGCTACACAGTAATATCAAGGCCAGCCTGGATTACACCTGACACTGTCTCAGAAAGAAAGTTCTGGTATAGAACTCAGACCTTCATACTAAAAGGCTGAAGTCCTTTGGACTGTACTCAATTCCCTTAGGTCTTCCTCCCCAGCTCCTTACCCTCCCTGGGCTTCTTACCGTTGAGCCTGGCTGTAATAGACACTCTTTATTTCCCTGGTAGCGGTCACAAGCACACATGCACCTCCAGTTTTAAATGTCCTGTCACTCATGACTAAGATAACAGGCAAAATGACAAAAGTATGCATAGAGGAGGTACAAAGTTTTTAAGAAGTTCCACAGTCTAAGAAGCTGCATTCAGGCTTCCTACTTCAAGCCTTGAGTTTTATTGCTTTGTAAAGTCATCTTTTAAACATGTCTTGTGTATGGGTTTGTATGTGAGGACATGCATGCACATGCCATGGCACATGTGTGGAGGTCAGAGACAACTGCAGGCGTTGGTTCTCATCTTTCATCTTCTTTATTTCTGCCACTGTAGTGTATACTCTAGGCCACCCAGCTCATGAGCTCATGGGGGATGCTCCAGTTTCTGCTTCTGATCTCATCATGGGAATCTGTACAGTGGACATATGTCCAGCTTTTACACAGGTTCTGGTGATCCAAATTGTGTCTTCATGCTTGTATTAAGTGCTTTTATCTATGGTGCCAACTCCCTGGCCCTTGTGATTTTGGGGACAGAATCTCGCTATATAGTCTAGGCTGGTCTTGAACTCAATATGTAGCCCAGGTTGGCCTCAAAGTGGTTATCTCCCTACTAGAGTGCTGGTATTACAGTGCATACAACCATACCTAGCTTTTAGGTTTAAATCTTAAATCCATGGGTGTTGTTTTTCCAGCAGCACAGAGGCTGAACTTTAATCTACTATTATATTAGTCAGCAAATGTGGCTCCATGGTTACTGGCCTCCTCCTCTGGCTGCAGCCCAATCACTCAGACTGTGGCCTGGTGGGAATTCTGTTCCCACAGGCATTGGCTTTATTGCTGCCATCTAATATAGCTTTTAATTAAATATCTATCCTTCTGTTTATCAATGAGACTAAGGAGCCCAAGGCTGGGGTGAAAACTTGCTAGCTCAGAGAAGCTGAGTAGCAATTAGCTGCCCTTCTCCCTTTGCTGGCATCTCTGAAAAAAACATCCTTCCACTCTGCCAAAACAAAAGAACCTATGCTATATATACTAAGCCCCTCCCTACTACTACCTGTACATCTTACAGACACCCTGTGACTCTCTTAATGGGTTCACAGTGTGATTAAATATCCCACAACACTTGGGGCTAGAGAAATGTCTCAATAGTTAAGAGCATTGCGCTCTTGCAGAGGACCTGAGTTCAATTCCCAGAGCTCACGGATAGATCTTTATGGAGGAGTTCAAACAGCTGGTGATGAAGGCAGACAGCAACATTCTAGGGGAAAGTGCAGTGTGGACAAAGACCTGCTCCTAGTGTTACAGGAGTGAGAAGAGGCTGAACGCGACGTGCGTAAGAGAATGTGTGGCACGTAAGTCTGTGAAGTGATGGGTGGGCGTGGAGTACATGGTTTTGGCGTGTGCAACTGAAGTACACCAAGTACACGCATAGGCATGTGAGAACGTATGGAGCACGTATGCTTTGAGGATATGCCGTGTGTGAGTAGTTATTTCCATATGACTGTTAGAATATGCGAGTTTCTGTGTTATGCATGAACGTGTGTGGTGTGGGAGCTTGCGTTTATGCTACATCCCTGATTGTGTATGTTGTTCGTGTGTGTGTGGCACTGTTTGTGGATGCTCTTGTTAGGGGCCAGAGAGAAGTGAACAGTCAGCTAGGGAGTTCAATAAGGGTCAGATCACAACCGACTGGGGATAGTAAATGACATGCTAAAGACTTGTTCCCTAAAGCAATGAGCAGAAACAGGAAGTATCTATAGCTGTGCTCAGAACAACTGCAGGGGGAAGCACGAGCGAGGCGGGGAGAGGGGTGACGTAGAAGCTTTCAGGCACTCAGATGGGAAACCACAGCAGGAACTGCAAGTGGACAGGAATCCATCAAGTTTAGTAAAAGAGGGAAATCCTAACTGTCAGATGTAAGAGGTGATAAGTAGTCAGCAGGGGTGGCTCATTCCTTTAACCTCAGCACTGTTATCCCAGTACTGGGAGGCAGAGGCGGGAGGATCTCTGAGTTCAAGGCCAGCCTGGTCTACAGAGTAAGTTCCAGGACAGCCAGGACTGTTACACAGGAGAAACCCTGTCTTGAAAAGAGCGAAGATAAATAAAATAAGGTGTTGATAATGGAGCACCCAGAGTATGTCTGACTGAAGGGACTCCGCGGCTGGCGGACGGTGCCACTTCCTGTGCGGTTTGCCATCACCAGGCCCAGTCAAGGACCCTTTAGTGACCTCAGTGACTCTGCCCACTGCCCTCTCTCCTTGCTTGTGACAACAACCTATTTCTTTTCATTTTTTAATTCTTGGCTTTTAGTAGAGAGTTTTGTGTAGACCAGGTTAACTTTGAATTCCTGATCCCCCTGCCTCTGCCTCCCAGTACTGGGATAACAGGACTGGGCTACCACACCTGGATTCTACAATCTAATTCTGTGAATGGCCTCCTCCATGAGGTCAGGCTCTGGACTCTACAGTCTAACTCTGTGAACGGCCTCCTCCATGAGGTCAGGCTCTGAACTCTACAGTCTAACTCTGTGAACGGCCTCCTCCATGAGGTCAGGCTCTGGACTCTACAGTCTAACTCTGTGAACGGCCTCCTCCATGAGGTCAGGCTCTGGACTCTACAGTCTAACTCTGTGAATGGCCTCCTCCATGAGGTCAGGCTCTGGACTCTACAGTCTAACTCTGTGAACGGCCTCCTCCATGAGGTCAGGCTCTGGACTCTACAGTCTAACTCTGTGAACGGCCTCCTCCATGAGGTCAGGCTCTGAACTCTACAGTCTAACTCTGTGAACGGCCTCCTCCATGAGGTCAGGCTCTGAACTCTACAGTCTAACTCTGTGAACGGCCTCCTCCATGAGGTCAGGCTCTTTATCTGTGCTCATGAACACAAGCTTTAATTTCTCTTCCTAGGACCACCTTGTTCCTTTAAGCCCTGGTCCAGGGCTCTGGTACAACCAAATTCGGGAGGAACATAGAAGGAAAGATAGCTGGGGAGAGAGGAACAGATCTTGAACACATGGGCTGTAGGTACACAAAATCATGTATCCCAGGCCCACTGCGGTGCAGAGCCAAGGCCAGATGGTGAAAGAATGGGTGTTGGATGGATGGGGCTCGGACCAAGGGGTCATCAATCAGTTCTACCACAGGGACCACATCCCAGGCCAGCGCTCCAGCAAGTACAATAATCCTAAATTTAAATTTACTATTGTGGGCCATTACAAAGGTTTGTCAGAGTGAGAAAGAACAGCATTATCTAAGAGTTGGCTTGAATAATAGTTTGACACAAAGTGTGTGGGCTTCCGTTTGTGTTCCTGCCCACAGCCCTGTGAATGTTAGAGGTGAGCCTGGATAAAGAAAACAGGCAAAGAGTTGAAATTTGAATAAACTGTAAGGTAGCCACAGAAAGGGCTCTGGAGAGAGTGGCAACATGATTCCCGAATCTCAGAGGAGGAGGTCAGGGCTAGATAGAAAAAGATTTGAAAGTCATTGATAACCGAGCCACAAGAGGGGGGTTAAGAACATCTGGGAGGCCAGGCAGAGGTGGCACACCCCTTTAATACCAGAACTCAGGAGGCAGAGGCAAGCGGATCTCTGTGAGTTCGAGACCAGCCTGGTCTACAAGAGCTAGTTCCAGGACAGGCTCCAAAGCTACAGAGAAACCCTGCTTCAAAAAAAAACCAAACAAACGAAAAGCACCTGGTGGGGAGAGTGTGCGCGCAGTGGGAAGAGGCTGAGTGGCGAGTGCTGAGTAAGAACAGGTAGAGAAGTTGGCAGAGGAGCATCCCAAGGTGCAAAGGAAATGTCAAACGTTTAATGTCTTGGAGGCTAAGGGAGAATTGCAAAGGAAATGGCACCAGCAAGGGAAAGGCTTGCCCAGCGGTTGAGCAAGAAAAGTGCCCAACATTTCACAGCCTTTACTGAACAGTGACATCATATCCATGGCTTTAATAAAAGTGATTTCAGCCTCACTGAGAAAGTCTGACCAGAGTGAGGTGGAGCATGAAATAAGGAGATGGCAAGAGGTGGGGTGCCTCTGTGGGAAAGGGGGCTTGCTGCCAAGCCTGATGACCTGAGTTCAATCCCCAGCTCCCACACTGTGAAAGGAGAGAACTGACTCCCACAAGTTTGACTTCCAAACCCATGCTGTGGTGTGAGTGTATGCATGTGTACACACACGTAAGTGTAAAATCACTTTAAAAAGAAACCGGAAAGAACAGATGGCCATGGTGTCTTAGTTTGAGAAGCTTGACTTTGAGATTTCACTACTTTTCTCGTTGCTGTGGCAAGATCAACCTGAGGAAAGGGCCAATCAAGTTCCGTTTACAGCCTGAGCATATCGCCTGTCATGGCAGGGTGAGTGTGTGAGTCCGTCACTTGTATCTGCACAGCAAGAAGAACGCTGATGCTTTTGGTTCCATCTGGGATAGTGCGACCCACAGTCAAGTCAGGGTTTATATACTCAGTTAATCACCTTTGGAAAGGCCCTCACAGACAAACCAAAAGCTAGGTTGTCTTTTGTTGTCTGTTTTGTGTTGTATTGAGACAGCTACTCTTGTATTCCAAGCCGGTGTCAGATTGGCTGTCTAGCTGAGGATGGTTTAACTTCTGACACCCTGCCCCCACTTCCCAAGTGCTAGGGTTACTGATATGAGACACCATGTCCTCTAAGATGCCCTAGGTGTTTCTCAATCCGATCAAGTTGACCACAGAAATTAACCTCACAGAGGGTGTGGGAGCTGGGCAGACAGTGCGGGAGCTGGGCAGGCAGTGCAGGAGCTGGGCAGACAGTGCGGGAGCTGGGCAGACAGTGCGGGAGCTGGGCAGACAGTGCGGGAGCTGGGCAGACAGTGCGGGAGCTGGGCAGACAGTGCGGGAGCTGGGCAGACAGTGCGGGAGCTGGGCAGACAGTGCGGGAGCTGGGCAGACAGTGCGGGAGCTGGGTAGACAGTGCGGGAGATGGGTAGACAGTGCGGGAGCTGGGCAGACAGTGCGGGAGCTGGGTAGACAGTGCGGGAGATGGGTAGACAGTGCGGGAGCTGGGCAGACAGTGCGGGAGCTGGGCAGACAGTGCGGGAGCTGGGCAGACAGTGTGGGAGCTGGGCAGACAGTGCGGGAGCTGGGCAGGCAGTGCCGGAGCTGGACAGACAGTGCCGGAGCTGGAGAGAGGCAAGAGTCCAGAGTTTCTTTTCAAGATAACAGACCTGAGCCGGGCGGTGGTGGCGCACGCCTTTAATCCCAGCACTCGGGAGGCAGAAGCAGGCGGATCTCTGTGAGTTCGAGGCCAGCCTGGTCTACAAGAGCTAGTTCCAGGACAGGAACCAAAAGCTACAGAGAAACCCTGTCTCGAAAAATCAAAAAAAAAAAAAAAAAAGATAACAGACCTGAATTTGTTTACATTTGGAAGGAACTGGGGGAGACTGAAACTGCCCAGAGTGAAAAGGGACCTCCCTGGGAAGTGTCTCCAGCCGAAGGGAAGGAGGGGGAGGATAGTAACCGTGAAGCTGGGTGCAGGGACTCAATTTCCTCTGCAAAAGATTTTCAAGAGCAAGGGTAGCCAGGTGGTGGTGGTGCATGCCTTTAATCCCAGCACTCGGGAGGCAGAGGCAGGCAGATCTCTGTGAGTTCGAGGCCAGCCTGGTCTACAAGAGCTAGATCCAGGACAGGCTCCAAAGCCACAGAGAAACCCTGTCTCAAAAAAAAAAAGAGCAAGGGTAGAGTCAGGCATGGCAGTGCACGCCTTTAATCCCAGCACTCTGGAGGCAGAGGCAGGAGGGTCTCTGTAGACTCTCAAACTACAGAGTGACTGCCAAGTCAGCCAAGACTGCACAGTAAGACCCCGTCTCAAGAACAAGGGTGGGTTAGAGGAGGCCTAAAATAAAGGCCTGAGTAGGAACTGAGAAGGGAATTTGAAGATTCCGTTTGACCACATAGTAAGCTAAATGGTACCAGCCATCTGTAAGACCTCCTGGGGCATAAACCTTACACCTTTTCTTGTGGTATTCTGTAACCCCGAGTTCAGGCCCACATTCCACTGTGGTGGTTTGGAAGCAAAAGTGGAGTCTCAGGATAGACTGTACTGGCTGGGAGGAGGGGTTGACTAGGAAGACTACGAGAAAGAAAACAGCTTTCCCAGGAAGATAGCTGCCAAGAGCTTACAGACCTTAGCTCAGCCATAGGGAACGGAAATAAAACCAGGACAGCGTTCAGACTGAGGGCCCTCTTGTTACTGTGAACTCCAGGATTTGCTCAGATGCTTGCACTGGGATATCACTGGGAGACAGAGACAAATGGGTGCAGGGCTGTGGGAGTAGCAGAGGAGAGACAGAGAGAAAGGGGGGGGGGAGAGAAGAGAGTGCTGAAGCTACATGTCCAAGACTCGAAAACAGGGACTGATAGTGGCCCCTTTTCCCAGAGGTCAGATCTAGCCTCTCCACACAGAAGAAAAGACACAGACACAGGGCCTAACATGAGGGTACTGGCCTATTCCCAACACAAAAGACAGGAAGGCCGGAACATCACAAATGCTAGACCAGATTGGCCTACACAGCAAGATTTGCTTTCAAAGAGAGAGAAGCCAAAAAAAAAAAAAAAGTGACAGGTGTCCAGAGTGGCATAGGCTGGGAAGGACGAACAATGACCAGCATGGGACAGACGACAGCATAGAATGGCTAAGAAGTCTGTGATGTTACTGTCACACAGCACTGCTCCCCACGACTTCATGTTCTTCCTTTGCCTTTCCAAGATTACCTTTGTGCCAAATGCCTCAGCTGCCCGCGCTGTGGATGCTTCCTCCAGCAGGGGGCAGCCGAACACCCTTTTTTTTCACCCAGGAGAGAACCTACAGAGTGCCACCACTTGGCACCACCACCCAACCAACCACTTTCTTCACCATCTCAGAACTTTAACCTAGTCACGAGACCTATCTCTGCCCCGAGACGCATTTTTAGGAGCCTGTTCTGGGATCACAAACCAGTCCCTCCTCACTCTGCTTTCTCAGAACTTAGACATCTCACACAAAACACATATTACCCCCGACCCAGGACCCAACTCTAGAGACCCTCCTGTCCTCTAGACTTCTACCCTTTAAGACTCTCCCCAAAGACCCTTCTCCCTCAGGACTATGCCTCAGAATCCTCCTCTAGGAACAACCTCCCCCTCAGGACTCTCCTCTCACTCATGAGACTCCCCTTTTCTTGACCCTCCTCCCCTCAGGTCTCTTCTCCCGCCAGGTATCTCTTCCCCTCAGGTCCCTCCTTGCCTGAGGTTCCTCTTCCCCTTGGGATTCTCCTCCCCCGTCTTGAAAAATAAAAGATAGATAGATAGATAGATAGATAGATAGATAGATAGATAGATAGATGATTGACAGAGGTAGATATTTCACTAACCACCTAGTTCACCCCTTTAAAGTACACAATTTAATAACTTTATGTATATTCATATATATGTACAAACACCAGCACAAACATTTTAGAACACTCTCATCCCGAAAAAGCAATTTGGGTCCTCTAGCCGGGGCACACTGCCTTCCATGCCCTCCCTGAGTGTTCACGAATCTACCATCTATTTGGTGAGTTCACCTACTCTAGACATTCTGTATAAACGGGATCGTGTGTCCCTCTGTGGTGTCCACAGCTGGCTTCTTTCACACAAAAAGTGCAGATAATATGTATTGCTAATTCACTTATTTCATCAAAGTCCAGTTTTACTCATTATTTTATTTTTGCCATCCGTTGCATCCTTTTCTATTCTTCTCCTTGTTTGAATAGGTATTGATACCTTCTTTTGCTTTCTCTGTCAGCTGTTCTTTTAGGAAGTCTACAAAGAAAGTGATTATCAAAGAACCCTTGATTTTAGCTCACGTCTTTAGAACCAGTACTCGGGAGGCAAATGTAGGCAGATCTATGTGAATTCAAGGCCAGTCTGGTCCACATAGTAAGTTCCAGGATAGCCAGAACTATATAATGAGATCTTGTTTTAAAAAAAAAGCGGTGGGGGTGCAACCTTTGACCCCAGCACTTGGGAGGCAGAGGTAGTTGGATAGTTGGAGCTTGAGGCCAGCCTGGTCTACAAAGGAAGTTCCAGGACAGGCTCCAAAGCTACACAGAGAAGCCCTGTCTCGAAAAACCCAAAAGAAAAAGAAAAAGAAGAAAAAAGAAAGAAAAGCAATTGTTTAGTTGGTCTTGCAGATCAAGAGGTTAGAGTCCCTGAGTCCTTGATGGTGGAGCAAAAGCATGGGCATGGCCGCAGCTGAGAGCTTATATCTCAAACAGCAAGCAGGAGCAGAGAGCTCACTGGGAAAGGCTGTGCAAGTCTTTGTCCCCAGTGATGCACCTCCTCCAACAAGGCCATACCCAATCCCTCCCAAAACTTACACCAACTGGAAACCAAACGTTCAAATATGTGAGCCTATGGAGGCTGTTCTCATTGAAACCACCACAAGGTCTTTTAAATATCCTTCATAGAGGCCCCAAGACTTTATAGAAGTCTGACCATGTGATCATGACCTGGTGTGGTACAGCAGTAATAGGTGCTCAGGTTTTGTGGGGGGCATGGTTCTATTCCGGCCCCTTTCCTATACACTTTCCATGCCCACCTCTGCCGCTTGACAGCTGTTCTGCCCAGCAAGGCTGCCTCTGCTGGGACCTCCTGTTTAGCCACAGAGACAGCCTAGCTTCTGAGTGTTTCTTGGCTGTTTTTGCACTAAAACGACAGGGGCCACGTGGTTTGGCCCCTTTCAGGAAGTTCTTGCCAACCCATGACTCGTGTGAACACAGGCAGAGACTACCTCCACGGTTATGAGCTCTTCAGACCATGAGATTGGATTACTAGCCGGTCATACTTTTTACTTCTCTGTACCTTTCTTTCCTGATAATAATAATCATGTACTGCTTTATAATAATAATAAAATGGAGTTTCTCAAGAGCTGGCTGTGTAGCTCAGTAACAGAATATTTACCGTACAGCATGGCATCCTGAGTTCAATCCCCAGAACCATAAAAAAAATTTAAGGGCATATTCAGGGATAAAAAGAGGGCACAGAGGTTAAGATCCCCTACTGCTCTGGCAGAGAACGTAAGTTTGCCTCTTAGCACCCACATCAAGCAACTGACAACCACCTGTAATTCCAGCTCCGGGGATCTGAAGTCTCTGGTGCACATGTGCACACACACACTCACACACACACATGAAAGAATAAAAAAGGGCTGGAGATGTTGCTCAGTGGTTAAGGGCACTGACTGCTCTTCCAGAGGACCCAGCTTCAATTCTCAGAACCCACACGGCATCTAACAGTTGCCTGTGACTCCCAAGATCTGACAGCCTCACACAGACAGACACACATGCAGGCAAAACACCAATGCACATAAAATAAAAAAATTTTCAAAAAGTATAAAAAAGAATAAAAATAAAATTTTTGTTGGTTTTTTTTTTGAGACAGGGTTTCTCTGTATATCCCTGGCTGTCCTAGAACTCACTCTGTAGACCATCCTGGCCTCGAACTCACAGAACTCACACTGCCTCTGCCTCCAGAGTGCTGGGATCAAAGGCGTGCACTACCACATCCCAGCTGAAAAAATTTTTAAAGGAATAGATTCTTTTTTCTCTCTCTCTCTGCTCCCCTCCGCCCTTCAATCCTCCCCCAAGGACCCCATGCTCCCAATTTACTCAGGAGATCTTGTCTTTTTTTTTTTTTGTGGTTTTTCGAGACAGGGTTTCTCTGTAGTTTTGGAGTCTGTCCTGGAACTAGCTCTTGTACACCAGGCTGGTCTCGAACTCACAGAGATCCGCCTGCCTCTGCCTCCTGAGTGCTGGGATTAAAGGCGTGCGCCACCACCGCCCGGCTCGAGATCTTGTCTTTTTATACTTTCTACTTCCCATGTAGATTAGGTCTATGTAAGTCTCTCTTAGAGTCCTCATTGTTGTCTAAGTTCTCTGGGATTGTGGTTTGTAGGCTGGCTTTCTTTGCTTTATGTTTAAAAACCACCTATGAGTGAGTACATGTGATAATTGTCTTTCTGTGTCTGGGTTACCTCACTCAAAATAATGTTTTCTAGTTCCATCCATTTTCCTGCAAAATTCAAGCTGTCGTTTTTTTCTTCTCTGTAGTAGTCCATTGTGTAAATGTACCACATTTGCCTTATCCATTCTTCGGTCAAGGGGCATTTAGGTTGTTTCCAGGTTCTGGCTATGACAAACAAAGCTGCTATGAACATAGATAGTTGAGCACATGTCTTTGTGGCACGATTGAGCATCCTTTGGATAGATACCCAAAAGTGGTATTATTGGGTCTTGAGGAAGGTTGTTTCCTAATTTTCTGAGAAATCACCACACTGACATCCAAAGGGGTTGTACCAGCTTGCATTCCCACCAGCAATGCAGGAGTGTTCCCTTTTACCCACAACCTCTCCAGCATAAGTTTTCATCAGTGTTTTTGATCTTGGCCACTCTTACAGGTGTAAGATGGAATCTGAGTTGTTTTGATTTGCATTTCTCTGATGACTAAGGATATTGAACATTTCCTTAAATGTTTTTCAGCCATTTTAGATTCCTTTGTTGAGAGTTCTCTGTTTAGGTCTGTACTCCATTTTTTTTATTAGATTATGTGATCTTTTGGTGTCCAATTTCTTGAGTTCTTTGTATATTTTGGAGATCAGACCTCTGTCTGATGTGGGGTTAGTGAAGATCTTTTCCTATTTTGTAGGCTGTCATTTTGTCTTGTTGACCGTGTCTAAAGGAGTTGATTCTAAAGTAGTTTTTTTTTAAATGAGTCGGGGTTTTTTTTTAATTTATTTATTTTTATTTTATATGTGTTGCCTACATGTATGTCAATGCCCACAGAATCCAGAAGGAGACATAGTATCCCCTGGAACTGGAGTTACAGGCAGTTGTGAGCTGGGAATTGAACCCAGGTCCTCTGGAAGAGCAGTGTGGTCTTAACCACTAAGCCACCTCTTCAGCCTGGAAAAATCAAAGCTTTTTTTTTTTTTAATTACATTGCACAGCTACAAAAACTCTCCTGCCTGCTGCCCCTTGTAACAACTATGTCCCCAAGGGATTTTTCTCCCAAAAGTTGTCATTAAGGGAAAACAGAAGTCAAGAAGAATAAGATCTCAGTACCGCCTCCACCCCCCACCCCACCCCCCAGGGAGTGCGAGGATAGCCAGCAATGATTCTGGGCCTCTCTAGCTCACGACTGTGTCCAGCTAGCCATCAGAACCCGCATCCCTACTTGCCTAGACTATATGTGGCCCTAGGCTACATGAGGGTCTGATGAACACTCTGGCCCTTGGAGGTCCTATCTAGTGGTACACGACTCTCTACAAAGTTGAGATCAGACTCACTCCTCCCAGGCTCAAGTGGAGAGCCAGGTTAGCTGCCTAGGAGGCCAAACACTAGGAGTCGCTGTCCTCTGTGTGTGGGAGTGAAGCTCTGCGCTGTGGGTACCGGTGAAGGAGAGACTAGAATGTTCTGTGGCTTGAAGGGCAGTTGGTCTGTTAAGAGCCTAGTAGTTCTGACTGGAGAGTTGGGGCTGAACATCAAGCCTCGGGGACTGAGAGAAAAGAGATCAGACCCACATTCAAGACTCTCTTAAGGTGGCGCAGAATGCCCTCTGGCAATCCACACATCTCCTCAGGAAAGGACACCATCCAGCCCGCCTAAGGAACAATGCTCCATGAAGGCAGGTCAAACCCACCAACTCAGCAGAGACAGACAGGTGTCTTGGCCAGGTATCCCCACGAGTGCCTCCCACTTCCTTCTAGAGGGGCTTACCTGCTCTCTCTGTATCCACAGGTGTTTTCCTGCCCCCATCCCCAGCAGCAGCAAAGGAGCCAGGCATGGAAGACATGGGAATGGTGGCCCTGACCCCTCTGACTGATGTGCTGAACAGCCCACAGCTCAGTCCTGTAGCAGGCTCCCTTATAAGCCCCCTGGGGGCCCCCATTAACCCCCTGCTCTCTGGCCAAATGCCCCTGGCCCCGAACAGTCAGTTTGCCAGTTTTGTGCAGTGCCCCCTGGGCAGCCACCTGACCAATCCCATTGCAGTTTCCCCAGGGGCCACATTGACCAATTCTCTGGGCTTACCCACAACAGGACCCTTGAGTGGTCACTTGACCAGTCCCATGGCTGTACCCCCTGGGACCACTCTGGCCAGCTCGCTGGGTCTGACTTCAACTGGCTCCCTGACGACCAGCAGTCGGCTGGCAGGCCCACTGGCTGTATCTCAGAGCAGCCCCCTCATGGCTCCCCTGGCAGGCACAGTGGCAGTCTCTCTGAGCAGCCCCTTGGTCCCCCCCACCACTGCCCCTCTAGGTGTTTCTCAGAACATACTGCCCAACCCCATAAACAACCTAGGGCTGTCAGAGGCCCCAAGGGTGCGGGTGGCGGAGCCAGCCCGAGGAAGCCTCTCAGGAGCCTCAGCCAATGCAGGACCAGCCACCACCTCCAAAGGTAATTGGTACAGGGTGGGGCAGCAGGGCACCCTGGATAATCAGATTCCTGCTCCCATCCTGCCTCACTCTAACCCCCCCTCTCATTTCCACATCACCAGTCACCAGTGAGCACCCCCAGCCGACCCAGGACTCAGAGCCCCTCAACATGATGTTTGTGGGTGCACCCCTCCAGACATCCACACCCATGAACACCATGGCCACATCCAGTACCACAACAAATTTTTATGCCACCTCGGATACTCGGACCCAGACCGGTGTTCTCCAGGGACAAATGACCCTTGCTTCTCTCCCAAACTCCCCAACAGGCTCTCCTACTTGCACAGTCCCCAACTCTGTCCCGACACCTAGCCCCCAAGGTACTGGAAACTATTCCCCTTCAAGAAACTCCCACTCCAACTCCACCACCAGGGTGCACCAATCTCCTACCCGGCCTGTGCCCAATCCCCATTCTCCCCCACGCAACCCCCACTCCCCGCCCCGCACCTCATCTTCTCCGGCTTCAGTCAATGACACCCGGGGTGCACGCACGGTGGAACAGTCTCGGAAGAGCGTGCTGGAGATAGAGCGGAAGATGTCCCATCGCAAGCCTAGCAAGTTTCCTGACACTCCCCGAGGTCAGTAACACCACAGGGGCTCAACAAGAGTCTCCTGCCAACTCCCCTATCACACACCTGGACTGCTAACCAATGGCCCTGCCACTCCCTTCGCTCATTGCTCAGCTGAGACCCTTTGCCATCCCCAGACTCAAAGCAACTAGCCTGGGAGAGGCTAGTGGGGGAGATCGCCTTCCAGTTAGACCGAAGAATCCTATCCAGCATCTTCCCAGAGCGCGTGCGCCTCTACGGCTTCACTGTCTCCAACATCCCCGAGAAGATCATCCAGGTGTGTGGCTATCCGTCTCCTACATTGCCAGAGGTGCCTTCACAGATGTGGAAGTAAAGCTCAATACTGAGGGGCCTGGCATTTAAAGGGACTCTGAAATGGAGGGAACCCAGGGCTCAGTACAAAAAGCTGGCAAGGGTCCAGAGCATCCGGTCAAGGGAATCCATGAGGAAAGGTCAGGAGGAGTTTTCTCAGATGGGCAGGTAGCATTCCTCTAGTGCCTCCAAAATGACCTTTGAATGGGCAGGCAGCTCTAACCAGAGGGACTAAGCCAGCAACCTAAAGAATTCTTCAGCCTTCTATTTCAGCATCCCCAATGCTCTCTGGGGATCACTGGGAAGACAGAGCTGGGAGCCCACTGAGTAGGTGGCCAGCAATGTTGCCAGAAGGGCTGATTCTCATGCTAATGGGTCCTCAGTTAAGGCCACAAAGCCTCCTCTCGTTGAAAAAAGGAGATAGATGTTTAAAAACAAACAAAAAACAACCCCCCCAACCAAAACAAACAAAAAAACTAAGAAACAAAAAAACTTTTGTACCCCTGTGTCTTACAGGCATAGATGGCACTGGCAAGTGGGTAGGACTAGGAATGTCAGTTTGCACTCGGCTGGATACCCATGTGAGACAACGATGGTGGGGTTCCTATCCCTGGCTTCCCTGTGTTGCCAGTTGCTTGCTCTCTTATCATCTTTGTGTACAGAGTGTAAACACCTGCCATCTGGGTAGGGATGACTTTTGAGACCACGATTGCACAGGCTGATTCTGAGCTTTTCCATGGCTAAAGTGTCCTTTGATTTAGATGCTTTGTTTGTTTGTTTTTTTGGGGGGGGGGATTGAAACAGGGTATCAGTGTGCAACCATGAATGGTCTGGAACTAGCTTTGTAACTCTGTAGGCCAAGTTGGCCTTGAACTCACAGAACTCTGCCTACCTCTTCTTCCTGAGTGCACTGTTTTGCCTGGTTTAGACGCTTAATTGTTTTTTAGATGCTTAATTTTGAGTTAGTTTATGGATGGATTAAACAGATAATTTCTAGATTACACTTTTTTTTTTTTGAAACAGGGTCTCGTGTAGCCCAGGCTGGTCTTGAATTCATTTTATAGCCAAGGATGACCTTAAACTTCTGAGATTTATGCCTCTACTTCCAAATCCTGAGATTAGAGGTGTGTTCCACCATATCTGATTTTATGAGATACTGGACTTCTTTTCTTTTCCTTTTTGTTTTGTTTTTTGTTTTTTTCAGACAAGGTTTCTCTGTAGCTTTGGTGCCTGTCCTGGAACTAGCTCTTGTAGACCAGGCTGGCCTCGAACTCACAGAGATCCGCCTGCCTCTGCCTTCCGAGTGCTGGGATTAAAGGCGTGTGCCACCACTGCCCCGACCTATGTATGTACCAGAGGTATTTGGTGCCCTCGAGCTGAAGCTACAGGTGTTCGTGAACCACTGCCCAATGTGGGTGCTGGCAGTCGAATTGCTCCTCAGCTAGAACAGTGCAGGTTTTGATGGCTGAGCCATCTCTCCAGCCCAGTTATGCTGTCTTTTTAACCTACCCAAAAGTGGTTACAAAGTTCTTCCTCCAGTTGTGAAGAACTTTGTGGAAGATGTGTGAAGAGTCCTCTTGGCACCCTTATCCTAGGCACCCTGAGTCCAACAGTGTCCGTGTGAGAGTGACTAGGGCCATTCAAGGGTGCAAGTGGCACCTGGACTACCCCTTGGTCTCCCAAGAATGATCTCATGTTCACATACTCATTTGGTATCCAAACCACCTTAACTATCCAAGCCCTCTTAGGCGTTCTAATAACCTGTATATCATCTGGATTTTTCTTGGTAACAATCATATTGTTTTTCTAGGCAGATATATAGATATAGATATATTTACATCTTGACATGTAACCCAAGCAGGCTTCAAACCTATGGTCCTCCTACCTCAACCTCCTGAGAATGCCCAGATACTGTGTTATTTATTTTTGTGTATTTGGGTTGTTGAGACAAGTCTTGTTAAGTAGCCCAGCTGGCCTGGACCACAAAACTTGCTGTGCTACTCCTTCCTCTTGCACCTGAGAGGTCAGATGACAAGTATGAGCCACTGTGCCCAGACAATGAGTGCATGAATATTTATTTACTTATTTATTTGTTGAGACAAAGCCTTGATGTGTATGTGTCCCTAGTTGTACTCACACTGTGTAGCCCAGACTAACCTTGAGCCTGAGTCAGTGTCCCTGTCTCAGTCTCTAGAGTGCTATAGTTACAGGCATGAACCACCAGGCCCATCTATTCCTTTAATTCTTAAAATGTTGGGTTGGAGAGATGGCTCCATAGTTAAGCACATGTACTGCTCTTCCAGAGGACCTAAGTTCAAATCCCAGAATCAAAGTCTGGTGACTCAAAACTACATATATAACTCCAGCTCGTAGGGCTTTCAAAACCCCTGGCCTGTGTGGGTCCCTTCATTCATGTGCACATACTCACATACTGACATATACATATAATTAAAAATAATAAACATGTTTTTATTAATTTTTTAAGCAAATAAAAATTCAATATTAACATACAAACCTGATACATAAAAACATGAAAACAGGACTTTACAGGAAGCTCATCTGGTAGGGTGCTTGCCTAGCCCTGCTACCTAGACCAGACGTGGTTGTTACATGCCTTCACTCCCAGAACATAGGACGCAGAAACAGGAGGATCAGGAACTCTGGGTCATACTTAACTACCTGACAAAATCAAGGTCAGCCTAGGCCACACAAGAGTCTATCTCAGAATGAAGAAAAAGATAAAAAGAAAAACCAAGAACAAAACATGAACTCATCACTCTTAATGGGATGCCATATGATGGCTCACACACGCTGTGGAATCAGGTTACACACATACTTCTAATATTTTTCAGCTTTCTTTTTTTAGATTTATTGTATTTTCAATTATGTATAGCTTCTTTCCTTCTCTCTCTCATTGTGTGTCTGTGTGTGTGTGTGTGTGTGTGTGTGTGTGTGTGTGTACGCGCTTCATGTCAAACCCAGGGTCATATGTGAAGGCCAACATTCTACCAAATCTCAATTCTCTCCTTATCACGGATTACATTGGCTCCATCTTTTTCAAATTATATAAAGCAGTAGATCACACAGGCAGCCTTTCCTTGATCTATCCGACAGGAACACCAGTCTCCTCAGTGCACTCTGCCTACCTGAAAGATTCTCTTTCTTAGACAAGCCACCCAGTGGTCTCGGTTACAAACAACAACTGATACAAGCAGATATGGATTTATTATATTAAGGCCCTCAGCTCCAGGAAGGACACACAATTGCGTTTGTTTGCTATACCGCACAGAAAAATGCTAACACACCAAGGGACTTTACTAGTGCACACACCATGGGCACTGGTCCCAAGACAGCATAGATACCTAGCCAGGTGTCCCCAGTTGAGCCCAGCTGTCCCTGGAGAACCAGTCCCATATCCATGGTACCCCCTTGGAGGCCAGTCCTTCTTGTGCAAACGCCTCTTCCCACGTGGAGTCCCACATGTCTGTCTGCATCCACTTGCATGGTAGAAACGTAGGAACCTTGACTGCAGGGGGTTTCGGGAAAGGCAGTATTCAGGAAGACCTTCCTGTGCCGTTAGAACAGTGTCTATCACTCCAGGTTAAGAGCTTTCCATTAACTCTTGGGAAGGCCTGCAAACTCTGGGGTCAGGCAGACTGGGAAAATGAAACACTCACTATACCTCCATACTGGAGGTCATACTTCCTGTCCCCCATCCCTTGTGGCTTTCCCCTAGTCTCATATATCTGGTATGGAGCAGACAATGGTATGGGCGTCTCTGGAAGCTTTGGGAAGTCGCTGGGCCTGCCTGAGCTGGGTTTTGTGTGCCTCGACCTCAGGCTCAGCCCTCTGGACCTTTTGGGTGCCAGAGCTTCTCCTCCCTTGGCACCCTCTTAGCAATTCCTAACCATTTCCTTCCCTCAGCCTCTCGGGTCCCTGTTCTTCCTGCCTGCCTGTGATCCAGAGTGCTGTGGGAGGTTCCTGATGGCCACTCTCCCAACAGGCCTCCCTAAACCCCAGTAACCACAAGCTGGATGAGGACCTCTGCCAGACCCTCACGCAGCGCTATGTGAGCATCATGAACAGGCTGCAGAGTCTGGGCTACAATGGACGGGTGCATCCAGCGCTGACAGAGCAGCTGGTGAATGCGTATGGCATCTTGCGCGAGCGGCCTGAGCTGGCAGCATCTGAAGGTGGCTCCTACACCGTGGACTTCTTGCAGCGTGTACTGGTGGAAACCGTGCACCCCAGCATGCTCACCGATGCGCTCCTGCTGCTCTCCTGTCTTAACCAGCTGGCCCATGACGACGGCAAACCTATGTTCATCTGGTAACACTGGTGCCCGGCTGGCCCAGGCTCACTTGGCCCTGCAGGCCGTCGTGCATGGCCATTAAAATTTCCCACAGACACAAGTCACTGGGCCCATGCCACACCTACCTGCTCCTGTGGGGTACCTCACTAAGTACATTCAGTTCTGTTGGTCCTGGAGGGCCACATTCACATTACAGGCACCTGGAGAGATTGCTCAGATCAAGGCTCAAATGCTGTCTTTCTGCAGAGATTGAATGGAAAGCCCCGGGCTTCCCTTCCACTTGATAATGAAAGGAGAAGTTCTGGGAGTTAAAGCAAAAACAAAACAAAGAACAGGAACAGGGAAGGAAGGATACACACAGAGGAAAAACCTGTGCTAACCAGAGACTGGGGGTGGGGACAGTAGAGGAAGGAAAGCCGGATGCCACCCATCCAAACCTGGGCAGAGGACAGGGAAATGGCAGCCCCTTGCAAAGATGTCCAAGGTCTGGGAAAATGATGGGCCCTATCCAAGTATGGGGGATTCAGAGCTGAGCAGGGAAAAAAGAACATGAGTTGGAGAAAGGAATGGGGGTGCATATGGAGTAGTGGAATCAAAGTGAGAGCAGAAAGGCTGTGGTATTACTGCAAGAGTGTAGACCAAGGATGGGCTGCTTCCTAAGAAGGGCAGTGGGGGAAAGCCCATGATTCTTCTGGCTGGCCTGAGGGTACAGGTGCAAGAAAGAGGGTAAGGTGGGGCAAGAAAGAAAAGAAGCTGGGCAGTGGGGATGCCCTCCTTTAGTTCCAACAGGTGGATCTATGAGTTTGAGGTCAGCCTGGTCTACAGAGCGAGTTCCAGGACAGCCAGGGGTACACAGAGAAACCCTGTCTTGAAAAAACAAATAAAGGGTGTGTGTGTGTGTAAAAGAACCAGGGTCTTAGAAAACTAGTCCTTACTAGTTTTGGGGTCTTAATTCAAACAAGAATCTTATCAGTACCAATAAAAATTCCAGGAACAAAGAGGTGTGGGGTTGCTGGATTACCCTGGCTGAATACCTAGGCCCCTTAGAGCTTGTCCCTTTCTGCCCTGACCACTCCTATCAGAGAAACTTTGGGAACCCAGCCAGACAGCTCATCAAAAGTATCTCCACGACTCTCTTGGCAACCTGGGTGAAGACAAGTAGCTAAGACAAACTTGATAGGCAACCTAAGCGACACTTATGGTTGATATCAGGGTGGATGCTGGCTCACAGCTGGAATTAGGGAGGCAGAGAAAAGTCTGTGAAAGCCAAGTGACAATGTAGGAGCCTAAAGTTGAGCTGGGCAGTAGTGGTGCACGCCTTTAATCCCAGCACCCCGGAGGCAGAGACAGGTGGATCTCTGAGTTCCAGGTCAGCATGGTCTACAGAGTGAGTTCCAGGACAGCCAATGTTACACAGAGAAACCCTGTCTCAAAAACAAAACAAAACAAACAAAACTAGTCAGTGTTAAAGTGCTCATAGAACGGGGAACCTCCTTTTACCTGGCTCGTGTGTCCGGACGAGCCTCCTTAAAGTATAGAACTAACGCTCCCTCCCCCGACTTGAAGCTCTTAAGTTACAGCCACAACCTTTGCAGGTTGAGTCTTTGCGCTCAGGAACCAGGCACAAGCACCTGCATGCCCTTACCCAGATAGTAAGGCTTATTGGAGGGGTGGGGAAAGCTAGGCGGGAGGCGGGGCCCTAAGTTTTACTTGAAGTCCTAAGTGAACCCGCCAGGCGTAAGGAGGAACGCAGTGGGCGGGACTGTGAAGCGCGGGTTCTTTTTCCCCCTTCCAACCGCCACAGTAGTTTGAGTGGGTGGGGCCAATGTCCAGAACTCTGGCTCCCGGGGCACAGGTCCTAGTTGTGCCGCCTGGTCTTGACCTCCTGCAGTTCCGGCGGACTCTTAAGGATTCAACTCTCCGGCTGGAAATGAGTCTCCCTGACGTTTCGCTGCGAAGGAGCCCCGTTCGCCATGAACCCTCATTCGATTGGCCCCCGACACCTGACGCCCTGAGGCCTTCACCTTTCCCACATCCCGTGCTACAAGCCCTATATGGCTTATCCCGCAAGCTGCTCTTCCCAGCCTACTGGTCTCTGGACCAACTGCTGGGCTGCTGGGCACCAATGGCACGATCCAGTAGTCTGGGGTGGCTCAAAGTCCTGGCAGGAAGTGGGGCGGCGTTGCTAGCGCTGATGGTAGTCGGCCTACCCCTGGTGCTGTTTGGCCTTGTACTCTGGCTGCCCCTACAGGTCTGGCGCCGCCCCTTCTGCTACCAGCCCCCTCCAGCCTGCTGGGTTTGGCCACAGCCCTGGCACCCGCCTGCCGAGCGCGTGCGCTGCTTTGCCTTTTTCACTGCCAATCTGTGCCTGCTCCCTGACGGGCTGGCACGCTTTAGCAACCTGTCGCACAGCCAACAGCGCGCGGAGGCCATTGGTGCTGTACTGCTAGGTAGCCTTCGAACGTCACACTATGGGGCTACTGGATGCAGCCAGCCGCTGCCTGTGGTGCCTGGCGGTGAGCTGAGGGCCACAATACCTACGGGTTTGGACTTCGTGTGCCTGCAGGAAGTGTTCGATCTCCGCGCAGCTCGTCGTCTTGTGCGCGTCCTGGCGCCAAATCTGGGCCCAGTCCTATACGATGTGGGCACATTTGGCTTAGTGCCCGGGCCGTACATCAAGATACTGGGCAGTGGTCTTCTACTGGCCTCGCGCTACCCGCTGCTGCGTGCCACTTTCCGGTGCTTTCCTAACGCTCGTCGCGAGGACGCCATGGCCTCCAAAGGTCTACTTTCCGCCCAGGTACTAACAGGCTGCAGTGCATCCTAGCAGGGAGAGGGTAAGCAATGGGTCTAACAAGCAAGGAGAGCTGGAACTGTGGGTGGCATTGCAGGCACAACTGGGCATCCTGGACGGGCGCCGTATCGTGGGATACCTTCATTGCACACACTTGCAGGCACCCGTTGGTGAGCTCTTCAGGGGGGGTTGTTGGAAATGTGGGCAGCCCCTCTTCTCTCCTTTGAGAGCAGTAGATCCCTAACTTCACCAACATTTTTGTCCCTACACCCTGGTGGTTGTTTCCTGTCCCTCAGACATCCCAAGAAATGCTTGGGTGGGTTTACAGATCAGGACCTGGGTATGGCCTTGGATCCCCACTCTGGGCTGAGGCAACCCCAACTCTCCTCTTAGAAGATGGGCATGTTCGCTGCAAACAGCTGTCACTGCTCCTGGAATGGGTGGAGGAGTTTGAGGCCGAGAGCAGCCAGAGTGGCGAGGCTGTAGCCTTCAGCGTTCTCCTGGGAGACTTCAACTTCGACAACTGCTCACAAGGTGAGAAGCTGGGGCAGGTGGAGCCGAGAGACCCAGACCTGCCTGCTAAGAAACGGTTTTCTTCTACAGATCACGCAAAGGAACAGGGGCACAAGCTCTTCAGCTGTTTTCATGACCCCTGCCGGCTAGGCACCTGCCAGGAGCAGCCCTGGGCCTTGGGTACTGCTTCTGTAGAGGAGGGGAGAGCAGGTCTGTGGGATCCCAGTCAGCAAGGCTGCCACTGATTCCGCTCCCCCTCTTCCCGACTCCACAGGGACAATTCTGAGCACTTCTAAGCTACACCACACCATTGCAAGCTCCCCAGAGATGCTTCGGAGGTAAGTGGAATGAGCCCGGGCAGGTCATCTGGGAGAAACTGCCCTAGCCTCAGTGATGCTGCGCCTCTCCTAGGGCCCTGGAGGAAGAAAAAGGGCGCCGCCTCTACCTGGCAGGACCCCCCAGTGGAAATCACTCAGATAAATCCTGGCAGGGTCGGCGCCTGGACTATATCACCTACCGCGGAATACCTGGGAGTCGCCTGAGTCCAGTAAGTGCCTGAGCTGGGGGCAGTTGGGCTTGCTCAGACTGCAAACAGCTCTCAACTTGTTGCCTGCCCCGCAGGAGGTGGAGCAGGTGACTTTCAGTACTGCGCTGGCTGGGCTCACAGACCACTTAGCTGTGGGCCTGAAGCTCCAAGTTGTGTGCTCCTGACTCTGGCACACAAAGGACGACGAGCGAGAAAGACCACCAATAACCGTGCGACTGAAGGATCTTTATTGGGGGACACTCATACAGCTTCCTGGGCACGGCGGTACTCATATACACTGCCGCGCTCTGGAAAGGCTGGAAAGAGCGGGGGCGAACCCGGAGGTGGCGCTGGGTCCTCCGGGTCTCCGTAGCCTCCACCGCCGGGTGTGTGAAGGCAGAACACGTCCTGTAAAGAAAAGCAGGTTCAACACAGGTGTGGCTTTGCCCCAGTAAGATCACAGAGGCCACTACACAGCCACCCTAGCCAAATTAAAATTTTTGCATCTCTGATGTTTACCACACAGGCTACGTCTCTTACCCCGGGGTACACGGTTACAGATGTCTTCCCGCCCAAATTCACAGTGCGCCCGTCCTTTCTGATCAGGAGGTTTAAGCCCCGCGCACCAGGCTCTCCCCCTACAGGAGGAGGAAACAAGGAGATGGGGGTCAATGGAAGTAGGGGCAAGAGATGGGATCCTGAGGTGGCAGGCAGCGACAGGGCAAAGGAGGCCAGAAAGGG
Source organism: Microtus pennsylvanicus (assembly GCF_037038515.1). NCBI lineage: Eukaryota > Metazoa > Chordata > Mammalia > Rodentia > Cricetidae > Microtus > Microtus pennsylvanicus. The sequence goes on from NC_134580.1 coordinate 4,667,164, forward strand.
CTGGGGAGTCACCCACCATAGAGGCCATAAGGCTGGAAGGCACGGCGCTCGGTGAGCACGGACAGCAGCGCCTCTTCCCGAAAGGCCAGCTCTCGGATAACACCATCACCTCCCCGGAAGCGGCCTCGGCCCCCAGAGCCTGGCCTCAGCTCAAAGCGGCGCAGGATAACTGGGTACCTGTGCAGGTAAAGAGCACAGCAAATGAACGGCGGACTCATCTCCAGATCAACTGCCTAGCACTGTGGCTGCTCAGCTCACCGGCTCTCCAGAATCTCCGGGTCCGTGATACGTGTGTTAGTCATGTGACTGTGCACACCACTGCGCCCATGCCAGCCAGGTCCGGCGCCCGCACCACCAGCCACCGTCTCATAGTATCCCATCCGGGCATTTCCCAGGGTCACATTGTTCATGCAGCCCTAACAGAAGCATATAGCAGTATTTTGTTAATGTGGGTATCCACCCCCACCACGCTGTTTTCCAGCAGCTCCCAGACCTTTGCTCCACCACACCTGGGAGGCTGAACAGGCCCCGAAAGCCCCCAGAATGACGTCCACTACTCGCTGAGATGTGAGCACGTTGCCGCCCACCACTGCTGCCTCTGGGGATGGGTCCAAGATGGAGCCTTTGGGAATTATTACACGCACAGGAGCCAGGCAACCCTGGTGAATGAACAGGGTGATTAATAGGGATGGGTACCACTCAGATTCAGATAAGAATTCTACCACCCTAGGCTGTTCTATTGGGCTGCCTTTGTCTTCAGGCAAACCTCAGGGTGACCTCACCCCTGCGAACCTGGTTAAGTGGGATGTCACGGCCCACGAGACAGCGCAAGCAATAGATGAGAGCGGACAGTGTTATGGCCCTCGGGGCGTTGAGATTGCCAAACACCTCAGACCCGGAACCGCTGAAGTCAAACACTGCGCTGCCCTGCCCACAAGGAAGAAAGGTGTGGCCCTCAGCAACTGGTCACAGCCCAGAGGCCCATGCCGTCCCCACTGCCCTCGCACACTAACCTGACTCAGGTCTATCTGAACCTGCAGACGGATCGGGGAGCCGTCATCCATGTGGTCTTCTGCAGATACCTCGAGGGGCAGGCCCCGGGCCTGCCGGGAAGCTCCGAAAGCCCGAAGCATGTCTCGAACTGCTAATTCAGCGTTTGCCTAGCAGGAATAAGGTTCAGGCCAGCCATGCCACCTGCAGGGTGGCCCCACTACCTTGGAGCCACGACACTACCCCATGATGCTCTCAGGCCCACCTGAATATGGCCCATATAGGCCTGCACCACATCCAAGCCATACTGCCCGATCAGCTCGCCCACCAGCTGGATGCCCTTCTGGTTGGCTGCCACCTGGGCACGAAGATCCGACAGGTTGTCATGCAGGTTCCTGGTTCCACTACAGCCAGGGATCTTGCCTGGTGCCTGCAGGGCCTCTGTTACCGCTGGATGGTGGATGGACAGGGTCACAACTGAGTCACCTTCCATGCCCCCAGGAACCTGTGTGCCTGCCTGTTCCACACCCACGACACACACGCTGGGCACTGGGAGTACCCTATTGACCTCCCACTGACTCGCCACCTCCCCGTTGCAAACTCCTGGACTCTGAAGATGTAGGCTCCATCCTTCTGCTGAGCCTTCTTTTGTAGCCCAGCATCTGGAGCACCTCTGGCAAGCAGCAGTGCCAATGACTTCACTGGAGCTGGATGTGGCTTCGGAGCTGGTGGGTTCGTCCCTAAGCAAGCCCATCCTTTTCTAGGCACCCCTCTACACCTCACAGGAAAAGGTTTCTCTGATTCGCATTCCACAAGCACCTTGTGCTGTCTGCCCTATGTCCTGCCTACTCCCACTGGCCTCCTAGTACTTCAAGAATATAAGGCAGCACAGAGCGGAGACACGGCTCAGCAGTCAAAGAGCCCTTGATGCTCTTTGAGAGGATTCAGGATCGATTTCCAGCATCCACACAAGGGGCTCTTAACTGCCTCTAACTCCAGTTCCTGAGGATCTTATGCTCCCTTCTGGTCTCCAAGGACACCTGCATATATGTGGTGCACATACATGCACTCAGGCAAACACACACACACAAAAGGACTATCGGGCACCTGTCATCCTGTCATCTCACAGTTTCCTACATCTAGACAAGACTCCCCTCCGCTCCTGGAAGCAGTGCCGTCTAGCCCAGGGACGACACCACACCAGGGGAACCCCTCACTTCACCGGTGGTCTTGGTCATGAGCTTCCCTGAGGTTTTCCTGGCCACTTGTACCCTCAGCCACATGGTTACACTTGTGTCTCCATGATCCTCCTCAGCTCCCAATGGTCAAGGTTATATATCCTAGGTGTCTGTAGCACCCAGAGTGGCCTACCATGCCCTCACCTCAACTCCAGAATTCCTTTTTGACTCCCCAGAGCCCTATGACCTCAGAACAGGGCCGTCTTTTCCAGTGCCTCCATCTTGCCTGCAGCTACTGTATACTGCTTAGAGCAGAGCCTTCATCCTGTAGCTGTCTACACCTGACCCAACAGTCCCTCCCACCCTCTGCCACCTGAACACCGGACCCAACAGTCCCTCCCACCCTCTGCCACCTGAACACCTGACCCAACAGTCCCTCCCACCCTCTGCCACCTGAACACCTGACCCAACAGTCCCTCCCACCCTCTGCCACCTGAACACCTGACCCAACAGTCCCTCCCACCCTCTGCCACCCGAACACCTGACCCAACAGTTCCTCCCACCCTCTGCCACCCGAACACCTGACCCAACAGTCCCTCCCACCCTCTGCCACCTGGATACCCACGCTCTTTGAGGGTGACTGCAGCTGTTACACCTGACCACTCTGCTCACCCTCAGGGTTACTCTGCAGGCAGGTGTGCAGCCCAACCAGTATGGCTCCAGCTGCTCCACTGCCCAGTGACTGAGACCCAGACCCAGACAGGGATCCTGCTGCCTCAATACCCAGTGTAGCTTGTAGCAGTAGCCAACCTTTTCTACCTGCTGCCCCCTTGGATGTCTTGGCCAACTCCTCACCCCAAAGTCACCTTCCAGGAGACCGTCTCTGGCTCCCACATCAGTCATCTCAGCTCTCTGCGCATCTGAGATGACTTACAACTGCCCTAAGAGGGCGCCACATGTCTTTGCCATGCCTCATGGCAGGCCTGAGCTGATAAATGAGGATGTATCTACCAGTTGTGTATCAGGATCCTGACCAGCCTGGTTCTTGGTAGCAGCCAAGCATCCTTGCCTGCTGAACCATCACTGTGACCAGCTTACCCTCTTCCTGGAAGACGCCTCCCTGGACCAGTTTGAAGGATAGAAAAACAGCACCCTCCTGTTGCAGTGTGGTAGAGTGAGGAGGCATAGAGCCTGGCGTGATACCCCCAATGTCTGCATGGTGCCCTCGGCTGGCCACATAGAACACGGGCCGTGACTGGCCTGGCCAAAATACCTAAGGGGTAAACGGCAACCGTCAGCAGCACCAGAAACCGCTCATCCCTCTGATGGTAGCCAAGGCAGCACTCCTCACCGGTGTGATAACAGTCAGGTCTGGGAGGTGACTGCCCCCTGCACTGGGATGGTTGCTGAGCAGCACGTCACCAGGATGGAGGTCAGCTCCTAAGTGCTGAATCTGAAACCAGGAGACACATACAGAGTGGAAAAGGAAAGTGAAGTCATGGGAAAGGGAGGGGGCAGAAGGGAATAAAACAAGTCACCATCACCACACCTGGAACTGTACAGTCTCCTGCATGGCACCCAGGTGCACAGGAATGTGGGGAGCATTGGAGACCAGGCCCCCGTCTGGCCCAAAAAGGGCACAGGAGAAGTCGAGGCGTTCTTTGATGTTGGTGGAGATGGCTGTGCGCTGAAGGATCCGACCCATCTGCTCTGGGGGGCACAGAGTAGTAACCAGGTAACCCCATCATCCACCAAGAAAGGGGCAGAGGACCCACAGGGTGAAAGCCTTCTGCACTCAAACCCAGCAGCGTTTCCTGTGCTCTGGGGAAGATCAGGGTGGCGGCACACCTTCTTGGGCAGGAGGGCTGTAGCTAGGTGTGTGTCAGCTTATGAAAAGAGCGTTCTCTTTCCTGCCTGCCTTGGGTCTCTTCAACTTCCCTCCCTGACTGTTGCAACAAGAACCCGATCTCCCAGCTTGGACCCCTGGGCTCCTGAAAGCCTATGGCCTGACTCTGAACAGATGAGCTCATAGAGGCTGGCTGCCTCTTTTCTCTCCCTAGATTGCTGAAGATCACATGACTCCCGGTGAGGCGAAGAAAGTGCTTGCCCCGTGTAAGGCCTGCTCTTGCAGCAGGGAGGGCAGTTTCAGAGCCAAGGCCATACTGCTCACCCCTCCCCCACCAGTGAGGTTCCCACCCTTCCCCTTGGCACACACTTGCCAGGTCACCACATGTAACAAGAGCCAATGCGACCCCACTTGTCTGTACTTTTGCCTAGTATGCAGTCCCTCATATCCTACATCACATATACCAGCGCTACAAGGAAGACAATAGTATCCACTCACCAGCAATGCTCATGAAGCGGTGTGAGAAAATAGACAGCTGGATGGGGTCAAGCTTGGTGCCAGACATGCTAGGAGCCTCAGCTCCCACAGAAATGCGGATGTCCCCTGTCTCAGTCACCTCTGCTTGGCAACCTGGTTCTACGAGGATGGTGCTGGGGGCAGGGGACACAAAGGAGCTACAAGAAGGCTGGCCACAACCTCCCCCCAACCAGGGATGTCACTAGTCCATGCCAGAAGATGCCCCGATGATGGAACCTCTGCAGCCCTGAGCCAAGGGATCTGCTGTGAAGGGCACTGCAATAACCCCTCCAAGGCTATACCCAACCCAGGCTTACCTGTTGCTGTCAATGATAAGGCAGGGCCCCTGGAGCTGGTGCCCATAGCCCAGCTCTCCTAAAAGGTACACGGGGGTCTCTTGATAACCCCCCTCAAAGTAGCACTGGGTCACCTGCAGAGGGTGTGGAATGAGCTGGGCTCCTGGATCATCCTTCCTGAGGCCCCTCAATATGACTGAGCTTCCCCATCAGTACTTGTCCCCAGGTCCTAAGGATGCAGGTGGACCAGCATAGCAAAGCCTCCAACCTTGTCTACCCGTGGAGGTCCAGTCTTGGCTTTGGGAGTGTCCTCCAGGCGAAGTCCACTACGGCCAGTTCCCCGCACTCGCACGTCGTCTACCACCACTGGCCGCTCAGGAATGATGAAGCCAAATTCTCTCAGGTACCTGCGCTCACCCATCCAAGGGACCAATCAGAAGAAGGCAACCAGAGCAGCAGGCCACATGCTAGACCCACAGAAGGGCACATATACCTCTCAACAAACGCTGCTCCAAAGTCGCCAGCACGGGGTGAGTGGGCTGTGGCCGGATGCTGATGGGCAGACACCATTAGGGCACAATCAGTGCCTTGGTAACGAAGATGCAGGAAGCCCTCAGTGCTGATCTGAGACCTGCAGGAAGCAGGTTAGGCCATTCACCCAGTGCCTTCTGAGGATGCCTGCCCTACTTCCTCACACTCTGAGACCATTGCCCTGAAGACATCCTGTGGTACATCACCAAAGGGCTGGTGGAGATAATGCCAGCCCTGTGTTCAGTGGTCCATAACTCTACCTAGAGAAACCCTGGGCCCGCAAGGCATCCACACACTGCTCCTCCAGGCGGCTCAGTCTCTGGTCCAGTTGCACAAAGGTTTCAGGTGTGTAAGACAGGGAACAGGGCTCCTGTGCTTCGTGAACCACATCTGCCAAGGCCAGTCCCAGTGCTGACAGCAGCCCACTGTGCCTGCAGAAGTGGTGGCACAGAGGTGTGGGACACTCCTCAGAGCCAGCTCCCTCATGTATATGCCCATGTACAAACTTACCTGTGAATATGCACAGTGTCCATACCCAGCGCCCGGGCAATGGCACAAGCATGCTGCCCACCAGCTCCTCCAAAGCAGGCTAGCACGTGGGCTGAGGGGTCATGGCCTCGTGCCTAGTGATTCAGGAAGGGTCAATAAGTCATCTTTCCTACCCTGGACAGGCTCCCACCCCATCCCATTTCTGGTGGGCTGAAAGAGTATGGGAGGAGGGCTAGGACAGACAGGTGATGGTGGACAGAGGGGGCATACCTGTGTGAGGGCACGGATAGGCCGGCACATGGCTTCATTGGCAACACGTACAAACCCCATGGCCACCTCCTCCAGACTTAGTGGGGAAGCTGGGTAGGGTCCACTAGTCAAGAAGCTGTTGACCTCAGTGGCCACAGCCTCTAGAGCCTTTCGGGATGCCTCTGGGGACAGTGGCTGGTCTTCTCTAGGCCCAAAAATGCAGGGGAAAGAGGCTGGCAGCAGGCGACCCAGGACCAGGTTAGCATCTGTCACAGTCACAGGACCCCCTGGGGAGCAGGCACAGTGTGTGGGTTGGAGGCTAATGGAGTAAACCAGATGTGGGCAGCAGGGACAAAGACAGGGAGTAGAACAGACTAGAGCACCACCCAGAAGGAGCGGCCTGTCGGAGCAGAGGCTAGCTCTTACCTTTGCGGTAGCAGGCAGGACCTGGGTGAGCACCTGCTGACTCTGGCCCGACCACAAAGAGGCCAGACCTTGGGGGGTAAAGGACTGGAATTAGAGGTGGGGAGGATGAAAAAGCCAACAGGTCCTGACTGAAGAGATAGGCACTGACCTGAAGAAGAGGCGGGAACCGCCACCAGCTGCCACTGTGTTGATGTCCAGCTGGGGAGCCTGGAGGGTGACACCAGCTGTACTAGCCTCAAAGACATGCTCAAATTCTCCAGCATAGCGGCTCACATCTGTGGATGTGCCTAACAGGGATAAGATGCCAAGAGTCACCCAAAGACCCACATCCCCAGTTTCATCCAGCTAGGTTGCAGAGTCTCCCCTCATACACCCACTTTAGCCGTCATACCTCCCATGTCAAAGCCAATGACAGGCTGACCACCTTCCAGATGGTAGGTGGTAGCTGAGTAGCCAACCACACCGCCAGCAGGGCCAGAAAGCACGGCCCTGGAACCACTAAAGGCATCCATGGGTGCCAGGCCACCATCAGAGCGCATGAAAAGTACTTGCACACCCTGGGAATGGGGAAAATGGAGAGTGATGTCATAGGCAGGCACAGGGGTAGGGCCTGGGGCAGGGTGGTCAACGGGCCTCACCTTTAGTTGGCCCTGGAAGCCACGGCTGAAGCCCTGCACATAGCGCTGGATGGTGGGAGTGAGGTAAGCATCAGCACAGGCCGTGTGCCCCCGAGGGACAATGCGTACCATGGGCATGGCTTCCGAGGACAAGGACACATGGGTGAAGCCCAGCTCCCGGGCCAGTGCACCCACCTGCTGCTCGTGCTGGGCCCACCTACAACGAGAACCCAGGGGGCTCTGTGCCTCCCACCCAATACCTTCCAGCTTTCCTCTGGACCAGGCCTCCACCCACAATAAGCCCTCACTCACGTGTACGAGTGCATGAGCACCACTGCCAGACTACGGATGCCCCGAGATAAGAGCCCCTCCAGCTTCCCACGCAGGACTCCCAGATCCACAGGCTGCTGGATCTCTAGCAGGTCCCCTGTACGGCCTGAAAGAGCCCATATCCCTCATTCAAAAGTTGCTAGCTCTGCCTCCCCTGAGAACCTCACACAGGTGGCCAGCACCATCCGCACCTTTGACAGGAGAACCGGCACCTGGTTTTCCATGGTACAGCACCACTCGCTCCTCCACCTCCAGCACCTCCTCATACAGTACCTCTGGCATGGGCACAGCCTGAGGGCAGGCAGAGGCTTAGAAGAGACCCAGGCCTGAGGGTTCTGTGGGGTCCTAAGTAGCTGGAGCAGTGCAGGCAAGGGGATGTGTCCCAGAAAGTGAGGAGAAAATCAAAACGGCCTGGCAAGACCCACCCAGGCTCCTCCCTGCACCCAGGCACTTAAGTGGGATAGAACCAACCACTGGTACCCCCAGAGGGCAGCTTTTTCCAGGAACCCAAAGGTGAAATCTCCAACCCCTCACCCTGAACAGTGCTGGCTTGGACTGGCAGGGTACCACAGGTTTGCTTGGCAACTATGGGGACAGAGTCCTGCTGGAGTGCTCGGTCTCCTTTATGCCTATCAACGAGTGGACTTGGCCATCGCTGCTTCACCGCCCTCCCCACGGGGCCTTAGCTAGGAAAAGGAGAGGAGTGCACAGATTTACCTAACACCCAGCCGGCATGGGAGAACTCACCAGGTCAAAGAGGTCTGCCCGGGCCTGGGTGCCAATATGCAGCAGGTCTCGGAAACCCCGTGTCACGAGCAGTGCCACCCGTTCCCCCCGTCGTTCCAACAATGCATTGGTGGCTACTGTGGTACCCATGCGGATGCTGGCAATGCGACTGGTGTCTAGGGGTCGGTCTCGAGGCAGCACCACACCTCCCTCCTGGGGATCACACAGTCAGTGTGAGACCTCAGGCTGGGGGTTCCCTCACCCGTTACTTTTGCCCTGGCCCACCTGCTCCAGGATGCGGCGGATGCCCTCTGTGGGTGCATCTGCATAGTTGGCAGGGTCCTCTGAGAGCAGCTTCAGGACGCGCACATGCCCTCCTGGGCACTGGGCAAAAACATCTGTGAAGGTGCCACCACGGTCGATGGCAAAATGGAAGCGCCCTTCTGGGCTGCCCATGATGGCGGGGCTGCAGTCCAGCCGTAGCTCTTCAGATAGTAACCCTGGAAGAACTGGACCCAAGAGCCTGTTGTTAGGGATAGGGGGACTGGGGTTATGCCTGAGGGGGCATAGTTTCTAAGCAGAGGCCGGGAGGGGAAGAGGTGGAGTCCAGTTCTAGGAGGTGCCCCAGGGAAGAGCCAAAGAGTAGCTCTGGGTTTGGTAGGAACTGCAGGAGCAGGTCACAGGGTGGCCAGGCAAGGCCATCTGTCAGCCCAGTGTCCCCACAGCACAGGTCTGAGAGTCCTGGTGCCGACAGAAAGCCAGGACCTGGAGTAGAAGTAGAAGGGCCGCTGGACCCTCGAGCCCTTTTATGCTGGGGGAGCCTGGGTTCTTTCAGCAAGAAAAGGCGCTGGAGTGTGCAGGTAAGAAATAGCTCCACTTCCTGCTTTGCTCAAGCTTCAGGGCCAAAGCCTTAGGACCACTGGAACCCTACAAAGTCAGTACAACAGTGGGGCGAGGCTAAAGCCCGGGAGACAGGAGGTTTGGAACAGCAGAGCTCAGAGAGGGAAGTAGGGAAGGGGGTAGCTGAGTAGGTAAGGACATCTGCACAGACCCCCACCTGCGCAACCGCGTTCCGTCTGGGCTGGGAAGTCTCGGCTTGTGTTCTCCCGCTGAGCTTCCCGCAGGCCCTGCCCCCACCTCGGGGAGGAGCCTGCAGACCCGAACCCTCTCCCTCAACGCACACACAAGCCTGGCATGCCTGGCCCTCCGGGTTACATAAGAGCGGGCCGGGCCTGTGCACCTCCTCCTTTGGCCAGACCGATCTACGGAGTGACTGAGTGGCCCTGCCAGCTGGGCCTGACCCAGTGCTTTGGCTCAAGGGCACCTTGGTTCGGGGAGCTGCCGTACCTCTCTCTCTACATGTTCTGGTTCGCCAAGCGTGGGCTCCCTTGACACCCACCTTCAGGTCTCTATGTAACTGGCTGAGTCCTAAAGTAACAGTATTTCTGATGTACTCAGACTGTTCCGCAGTGTGGGAGGACCCGAGGCAGGAGCTAGGGTAGGTGGAAAGGACCCCGAAAGGAACAATGGGAGATAGGAGGATCTAGGAAGGCTTCCTGCCTCCGGAAAATCCTCTTATTTGGGCATGTGAAGTTGCACAACGAACAAGAGGCCTCTGCACATGTGCCCCGGTCAACTCCACAGAGTAAAAATGGCTCAGCACACCTAAATCTGATGTCTCTCCTGCAGTGAGCCCAGCACTCTTCTGGAACTGGTGTTCCCCCCCTCGAGGGCCACAGGATGACTTAGCCATGGGCTCTACCCTGTCTGTCTAGTCAGCCCTTAAGGAGGCCTAACTTTAAGGAGGAGAAAGTGCACTGGCAGAGGAGGCCCCAGGACAACCAGAATTTATAGGCAAGGAGGACCAGCGTTGCTTTCTTGATTCGTCATTCCTTCACAGGCTTTAGCCCCAGGAAAGCAGATCCTTCTCCCTAGACCAGCATCTCTATACTTTCTAAGACAGATTCAAGGGAGCCTCAATTGTGCTGGCTGGTTGGAAGTGGGGACTTCTGCAGGCAGGCCAGAGGCTCTGGATTCCAGACCAGAGGGAGACAATCAGCCATGTGTGATAGTGACACTGCCCTACAAAGGTGACCCCTAAGGAACAGTTAGCTTCTGGGACCTTGGGAAGTCTGTTGAACCTACAGGCCTTACCCACCATGCTAGGCCAGATGCCAGATAAGCTTAGGGCACACACTCAAGCCCCCCCCCCCCCGCACCGAACTAAGTGTCTTGTAGAATATTATTTTAAGGTGTGTTTCATTTGTTTATGCTGTGGAACATTTGTTTTAATGATGCAAAGATGTGGTGCATTCTTTAATGTTGCATTGTTTAACTCTGTGAAGCTGTGAACGGTGCCTGTCTAAAACACCTGATGGTCTAATAAAGAGCTGAACTGCCAATAGTGAGGAAGGAGAAAGGATTGGGGGGGGGGGGGCTGGCAGACAGAATAAATACAGGGGGAGTAAGGGAGATGAAGGAGTAAGAGAAGAAGAGACCAGTCACCCAGCCAGCCACAGAGTAAGAGTGAAACTAAGATTACAGAAGTGAGAAAAGGAAAAAGCCCAGAGGCAAAAGGTAGTTGGGATAATTTAAGTTTGTGTGTGTGTGTGTGTGTGTGTGTGTGTGTGTGTGTGTGTGTGTGTGTGTATCTGGCTAGAAACAAGCTAGGCTAAGGCCGAGAATTTATAAGAAAGAATAAGTCTCCGTGTATGATTTATTTGGGAGCTGGTTGCCCCTCCTGCCCCGCCAAAAAAAAGCCCAAAAAGTAAAGAGTAAAAAACAACCAACAACAAAAGTGCTCTGCTGGCTCTCATGGCCTACTTGGACCTTGGAGGCTAGGGTGTAAGTAAGCTGGTTATGCATGAGAGCTGCGGGCTCTGGACTGCATGCCACACTTCAGGCACTGCCTGGTGCCCTTGGGCATTCCAAAACTGCCCTCACATCCCTTCCTTGTTTTTTGGATGCCCAATCTGTCAGAAGTCCTTTTACTGTGACTTTCAGAACAAATCCAGAGTAAGGCCTGTAGTGCAGGCCTGTAATCCCTGCATAGCTTAGTGAGACTTTAATTTCAAAACAAAAAACAAAGCGAGCTGAGTGGCAGCTCGGTAGTAGACTACTTGCTTCATATACAAGAGGCCCTGAGCTCTATCCCTAGTTTGGATAGATTGTGTGTGTGTGTGTGTGTGTGTGTGTGTGTGTGTGTGTGTGTGTGTGTGTAAGAGAGAGAGAGAAAGAGAGAGAGAGAGAGAGAATGAGAGAGAGAGAGACAACACACCCAGAACCAGAAGACAGTCTTCCCTGGAACTCCCTCTTTCTTCTGCATCAACCTCCAACTGGCTGCCACCTTAGGGCATTTGCTCTAATGGTTCCCTTAGCTTGGTAAGTTTTTCCCAATCACATGACTCCTGCTTCATTCAGCGCAGCTCGAAGTCACTTTCTCAGAAGTGTCATCTCCTCTCTCCTGCATGGATGTCCAAGAGTTCATTCCACCCTCTTCCCTGGGCTCGCTCCACTTAACTCTTTCTACCACCAGCACCCAATAAGGAACCTGCGGTCCCACTCCATAAGGTCAGGTCTTTGCATGACTTCTTTCCATTTGGGCACACGCTGGATGATCTAAAAGATGCCCGTGGCTCACCTCTCTCAGCATCCTTGAATTTGATTGTCTTACGTCTGGACAACCAGGGATTGGCAGTCACTTCTGCCACGAAGCTGGAGCTACAGAAGCCCAGGCTGTTGCCCCTGCCCCTCAGGACCAGCTTCAGCTCTTGGTTCTCCTGGATGAGCTGCACCAGCCGCCGTAGCTCTTCATTCTCCTGTGCCAGCCGCTGGATCTCCTGTCGCAGGCCCTCATAGCTGCTGAGAAGGGACATGCCCAGGAGCGGGCACAGCAGCCACCCAGTGGTCAGTGGGCTGGCCAGCAAAAGGAGACTCTGCCATTGTGAGGTCAGCATCTTACTCCCACCTCTGCATTCCAAGACTGCCAAGGCCCACTCTTCCTGTCTGCAACAGATTTCATCTGATTTCTGGCTCTGAAGCTTGGACCACCAGAGATGCCCAGACACTGCCACGGGTCTTTGGATTTCTTTATTAAGCTCTTCCTGGAAGGTAGAAGTTTCTCTGCCCTGGTCCAGATTAGGGGTGTCACAGGGAATAATTCAGGTTTCTCTACCACCCACCTGCCACTGACTACAGCACCTTGATCTCCATGTAAAATGACAGATCTGAGCAAATGGGTGTGACATCTGAGTCCGATGGTGGTACAGCACCCAAGGAGGTTGGGGAGAGTGGGTATTGGAGCTACCCTGCAAGGGTGGGGTTTGTGTCTGGCCTCATGAGTGAATAGCAATGACCAGGGCAGGTACAGCCTTAATAGGCTGAGGAACTCATTGGGTGCATGGAAAGGGCTGATGGCCAAGAACTGGATCAAGCAGCCATGGTCTTACCCACAGGGACAATGGATTTGCATTTTACACTGGACTCTTATAAAGGACTTTCTTCCATCCAGTCTGTCTTGTAAAAGTCACTTGGATTTCGTGACTGTTTCTTCATCATTGTTATTTGCTTTATATCATTTCCTTTTTTGCTTGCTTGATGAGTGCAGTTTTCACTTATTAATTTACAGGTTCTCCATGGATTTCTATGTCCTTTCCACAGTCCAGAAAACTCTGGCAAGAGTCCTTCATTTGTGGTGACACAGGTGGAAGATGGGGAAGAATTGTCTAGGGCTATGCTGCAGGAGACTGGGTACCACGGAGCCATCTCTCTGGTTCCAAGCATTGACAATTTAAATAATTCCACAAAGAAACAACCCTAATGCCAGGAAACATAGAAAGTTTCAGATAGTAGAGAGATTTTTACCCTGAATGAATGGCAGATTCAGTGAATTAAACCCCTAGATAGACATTCTGAACATAGAAGGTGAACTGGGATGGATAAAACTTCAAGACCCTGGTAAAGTTCTGTCATAGACCTTGTCACCGTTTTCAGACCTGTGCATGGGATGGCCTAAGTCTCACGATGATTAGTTTATTAGTTTATCAGAGGGATAAAGGCAAATTATCCCAGATATGTCAAATGTCACTCCGTGGGCCTTTCAAAGGATGGTCCTCTTCCCAGCAAAGAGATTCAAGGGTTGAAAGAGATTCCATGAAAAAGGGATGCTCCCCAGGTGGTGGTAGTACACACCTTTAATACCAGCACTTGGGAGGCAGAGGCAGTTGAATCTCTGTGAGTTTGAGGCCAGCCTGGTCTACAGAGTGAGTTCCAGGACATCCAGAGCTACCCAGAGAAACCTTGTCTTGAAAAATGAGGGGGGGGGATGACTGACCAGGGTCAAAATATTGAAGGGCTGACAAGATGGCTCAGAAGGTGAAGATCCTTACTACCAAGCCTGACTACCTGAGTTCAAGCTCTGGGCCCCACAGGGTGGAAGAGAGAAAGCTGTCCTCTAACCCCACAGGCTAGCATCTATATACTCCTCCACTAAGTATCAAACCCGGGACAAAAGGCTGAGGTGCCTACTAACATAACATAGCAAAGTAGACCTGGCTATAGTGGTATTTTATTTGTATTTTAATAAATTTCTGCCGGGCGGTGGTGGCGCATGCCTTTAATCCCAGCACTCGGGAGGCAGAGGCAGGCGGATCTCTGTGAGTTCGAGACCAGCCTGGTCTACAAGAGCTAGTTCCAGGACAGGCTCCAAAACCACAGAGAAACCCTGTCTCGAAAAAACCAAAATAAATAAATAAATAAATAAATTTCTATTTTAATAAATAAAGCTTGCCCGAAGATCAGAGAGTAAAACAGCCCCACTGGTCAGCCTTACAGACCAAGCAGTGGTAACACACACTTTTAATCCCAAGTAACCATACTAGTTTGCCATAGAAACCAGGCAGTAGTGGTGCACACCTTTAATCCCAGCCCTAGAGAGGAATATAAAATAAGAGGAGACAGCTCTCAGACAGTCTCATTCTGACATTCCTGGAGGCATTATCACCATTTTGGACTAAGGCAGAGGTAAGAGCCAGAGGCTGGCTGTTTTGCTTTTCTGACCTTCAGGTTGAACCCCAATTTCTATCTCTGAAATCTTATTAATCGTGCTACACCTGGTCACCAGCTTCTCCCAGTATCCCTCAGTCACTACCTGTTACATACCCACCCTCTCCCCTGAACGCTCCAGTTCAGGGGTTGGGCCGCCCTTCCCCCAGAGGCTCTTCCCTCTATAATCCAGACATTTTGGTTACCCGCCCCTTTTTGGACCTTTGGCCTCCTGGCTGCAGTACCTGTTCTCCTCTCTCCCCTCTCCCACATTGCCCAGTTCAGTCTGGTCATGCCCACTCTGGACTCTCTCCCAGATGGCCCTGCCTCTGACCATGCTCTTTCTATATCTACAATAAACTTTCTTTTCCACCACACCTAGCCAATGCCCTTTCTTTTTTATTTCTTTTTTTCATTCACCCCACACACACTCCCATTCTCTCTCTCTGGGAGAGAACCTCTGCACTGTATTGCCTAGTCACTGGTAGGGAAGACAAAAATCTTAATTCCTTGTCCTAAACAAAGGCTTAATAGTGTTTAATAGCAGACTTATATTTGATATTTCTTACAATATGGAGTCCAAGGTTATGAACTCCCTATGTAGCCAAGAAGGACCATGAACTGCTGCTATCCTGCCTTTGAGTGCTAGGATTGAAATTCTGGGTCGAACGCATTCTAGGTAAATTTATTGTAGATGTGCATATAGATAAATGTAGAGAGCATAGTCAGAGGCAGGGCCATCTGGGAGAGTCCAGAGTGGGCATGACCAGACTGAACTGTGCCATGTGGGAGAGAGGGAAGGCCAGGGACAGGGGAGATGAGAACCAGGTGCAGCAGTGAGGGGGCCAAAGGTCCAAAAATAGGCAGGGATCTAAAATGTCTACATTATATAGGGAAGAGACTCTGGGGAAAGGGCAGCCCAACTCCTAGGCCGGGGCGGGTCTCCCAACACGCTTGGGCCACCCTTTCACTCTGTGTGGCCAAGGTAATACAACAAAGCCTAAAGCGTTTATTTAAGATCTACTGAGAGCTGACCCTGGGTCTGAATCGTGAAAGCTTTCAGACTCTGGGAAAGAAGACCTGAGGACCTGAGGCCGGGCCTCACTCTGGGAAAAGGAAACCTGTTCCCAATGCCTCACAGACCAACCTGGAGCAAAAGAGGGGATAGAAGGACCCACTCCTACCCAGGCTGTCAACTCTGGCTAATCTGAGGATGAGATTGGAGACATTCAGGCCTAAAGACAATGGCAACCTCAGAGAAGAGCCATCAGCAGAGATGTGGCAAGCCAGCTAGAAATGTAACAAAATCAGGTTCAGAGAATTGAAAAAAGCCCCTGCTGATATCCACACCTTGGGTAGCCAGAGAAGAGAGTTTCTGGCTGAGGAAAACATTGTGACTGTGGGGAAAGGAATGCAGCAGCTGAGAGCCAAAATGGCCGTGGGCTATCTTAGACCCTTACACAGGATGGTTACCAATCTCTGTATCTGATTGAACATCCTAATGTGATTAGGCAAAGCTCCTGGAATGTGCCAGTAGGCTTGCTTATTATGCCCAACCCACCCTACAGCTGTGAGAAACACCTCAAACTTTCTACAGAAGAGATTCTGAGTCATTCTGGGTATCCAGGACACAAAGGTGTACCTGCCATTGGCCAAGCCAGAGGAGTAGCAGGTGGCAATTGAGGTTCCAGGTGTTGGCCACCAGAAGGAAACTCTGATGGGTCAATCTCGTTGGGGCATGGCCACAGGACTGCAAACCCTGGAATGTCTTTTGCTTTTGCTGTGCCTTTACATGTTTGCTGCAGCTCTCTTTCTCTGGTGTGAGTGGACGTGGGGAGATCTCCACTGCCTGTAATATACTGTTTATCTCTTGGAAATATCCCATTCTACTGGGTATTTTTATCTGTGGACTGTCAAAAGGGGATGACCCCTCCCTAAACTGTACTGTCTAATTTGATAACGAGAGCTTATACAGAGTTTTGATGAATGAAAATAAATACATGGAAATGTTTCACAGCCAGGGCCCGTGAGTCTCACCTAAGGAGCTGCATGGATTGTGGCTCAAGTTAATGATTAACAAGTGAGTCCCAATAGCCCATCTGGTTAAAATTCTTTTAACCTTAATGTTAGGAGATGTTCACAGGTTTCAAAGTGCGTTGCGGCTGAAACAAAGCTTTGAAAATAACAAAGTTAGACTAAGATTTTTTGTTAAATAGCTTGGAGGTTTAGAAAAAAACCAAGAAGACAATCTAAAGTTTTAGAAAGGCACATAATTGAATTCAGAATGTGTTAAGGTCAGGGAACAAGAACAAAGCAGCCCAATTATCATTGGCTGACTACCTTTCTTGCTAGGATTGGTTAATGACCAGGTGATGATTAATTCCTTATAGCCATTTTTGCCCTCAATCTCCTACTATAAAAACTATTGATGCACTGGGTGGCAGTGGCGCACGCCTTTAATCCCAGCACTCGGGAGGCAGAGGCAGGCGGATCTCGGTGAGTCTGAGGCCAGCCTGGTCTACAAGAGCTAGTTCCAGGACAGCTAGGGCTGTTACATAGAGAAACCCTGTCTCGAAAAATAAAACAACAACAAACAAAAAACAAACTATGGGTATGTACCTTAAAGATTTAAAGTAGATCTGGCTGATTCTTTTTCATATATAAAAGTTTAGGTTTGTAATTCCTTTAAGATTCCTTATAAGATTACCTTTCAAGATAAGTAATAAAGTAATTGCCCCTTTCTTTGTAACTGCAAAATGCAGCCTGCCAGTAAAAGACCTGACAAAAATACCTTGCATGCACACACAGTTAATTTATAACAAGTTGCTTGGATATGAATGAGTTTGGGTTCTTGGGTTAATTTGTTTTTCAGCTGTAGTAAGTAAAACGCTTAACCACGTAAGGGAGATGGAAGACATGCTATCTTTACTGTTTGTTTCCTATTCATTGCATTCATTCACTTGAAAAGCCGAATGGAACCATGATGTAATCCCTATATTGCCTGAAAAACTTGGAATACATAAGCTGTAAAAAAATATACAGCAGAAGGAACACAGAAAGAGAAAGAACATAGAAAGAACATTGAGAGAACAGAGAATAAAGAAGGAAGCCACCAGGGTTAGAAAGATGGCTCAGCAGTTAAGAGCATTGGTTGCTCTTCCAGAGAACCCTGGTTCAATTCCCAGCACCCACGTGGCAGTTCACAACTGTCTGTAATTCACCCTCATACAGGCAAAATACCAAATGCACAATAAAATAAATATTAAATTTTTTTTAAAAAGAAGGAAGGCTGGAGAGATGGCTCAGAGGTTAAGAGCACTGCCTGCTCTTCCAAAGGTCCTGGGTTCGATTCCCAGCAATCACATGGTGGCTCACAACCATCTGTAATGAGAGCTGGTGTCCTTTTCTGGCCTGCAGAGATACATGCAGACAGAATGCTGTATACATAATAAATAAATTAATTTAAAAAAATAAAAAAGAGGTTGAATTAAAAAAAAAGAAATCTTAGCCGGGCGGTGGTGGCGCACGCCTTTAATCCCAGCACTCGGGAGGCAGAGGCAGGCGGATCTCTGTGAGTTCGAGACCAGCCTGGTCTACAAGAGCTAGTTCCAGGACAGGCTCCAAAACCACAGAGAAACCCTGCCTCGAAAAACAAAAAACAAAAAAAAATCTTTAATAAATAAACAAAAGAAAAAATGTTAAAAAAAATAAAATAAAACTAACAGATGAAAAAGTGAAAGAAAGAAAGAAAGAAAGAAAGAAAGAAAGAAAGAAAGAAAGAAGGAAGCCATCAAGAGAGCGTGTGAATATTTTTTCTAACCCCACCCCCCGGCGCCAGATGGAAAAGTCTAGCACAGGCTGACTCCATGCATTTCTCTTCAAAGTCCTGTGCTGCTGGAGGCTGTTCCCCCCACAGTAGTATGTACCCACTCCCCAGCAACCAGAATACCAGTGACAGCTATGAGCTCCCAAATATGTTGACTATGCCACAAAGACTCAGAGCAATCCACCCCATTTTTGTTTTGTTTTGGTATCTGGTGTTTTGCTAAAAAGCACAGACTCTTCACTTAGCCCTACCGATACCCAAAGGGGAACTTAAAACAGAAAAAGGGTTGACATCTCTGCCTTCATTTTACATCTGTCTCCTTTGCTTTAAACTTGGGGTTACATCTCACTTCTACATATTAATACATATATCAGCAGTATAGACTTACTATATAACCCTCCATGGTATGGTTAAGGGGGAAGTTTTTGTTTTTGTTTTTTTGAGACAGGGTTTCTTTGTGTAGCCCTGGCTGTCCTGGAACTAGTTCTGTAGACCAGGCTGGCCTCAAACTCACAGAGATTCGCCTACCTCTGCCTCCCAACTGCTGGGATTAAAGGCATGTACCACTACCACCTGGATACTCTCCCTTATGTTTGTCTTTTACTCAACAAAATCATGTGTGGATTCATTTCTACATGTGATAATATTTTGTTTGTGATCTAACAAAGCTTGCCTGAAGATCAGAGTTGAGCTAAGTCACTGGCTAACTATAGAAGCCGGGCAGCGATGGTGCACACCTTTAATCCCAGCACTCCAAGAAACAGAAGCAGGTGGATCTCTGTGAGTTCAAGGCCAGCCTGGGCTATACAAAATTGATCTAGTCTAAAAGAGAAACAGAGCCACGTGGTGGTGGCTCACATCTTTAATCCCAGTATTTGGGAGTTGCATGCCTTTAATCCCAGCACTAGGGAAGTGGAGACAGGAAGGGATATATGTGGGCAGAGAGAAGAATATAAGGTTGGAGGATACAAGAGCTCAAAGCATTCAGTCTGAGGACTTGTACAGACAGGATACTCCGGTCAGTCTGAGGATTTTGTAGAGGTGAGAACTAATGGCTAACAACTCTTTTCAGGTTGGAGGCTTGACAAAGGGTTCATAGGGCCATATTTTAAAATATTTTTCTTAAAAATATGTTTTGCCTGACGTGGTAGCTCATGCCTTTAATCTCAGAATTTGAGAGGCAGATATGGGTGGATCTCTGTGATTTCAAAGCCAGTCTAGTCTACAAAGCCAGCTCCTGGCTGGGGGTGAGGACACAGGCCTTCACTCCCGACTCTTGTGAGAAAGGCAGAAGCAGGCAGATCGCTGTGAATTATAAGCCAACCTTAGTCTCCTTACGGAGTTAGAGTTATACAGTGAGACCCTGTCTGGAGAAAAGAAAATTTGAGGCAATATTTCAAATATCCCAGGTTGGATTTGAATTCATTAAGAAGCCAGTGATGACCTTGAACTTCTGTTCCTTCTTTAAGGAACCATCTGCAGATCATGGGATCCTGCTTCATGAGGTTATATTGGGGTGCACTTAGTTTGGACTCAATGAGACCAGTCGCTTCTTGATAAACTGCTGCTCTGCTTGCTCTGATGGGGAAACAGCATCTAGGAACACAGCTTCCTTCTTCTGGCGCAAGTTATAACATGAGGGGCTGATGAGACTGGCTAATGGGTACTGGTAATTCAAGAAGAATGGAGGATTAGTCACAGACAAGAAAACCCAGGTCGCCCTTAAATCACTTGACTGGTATGTACAATGTGTGAAAGAAATCCATTACCAGGTTTCTTCCAATTTAACAAAGTCCTAAACACAGAATATTTTACCTGTAAGAGCTTCTACCTGGACACAACCAACTTATACAGCCTTCAGCTTTGTTTTTCTTTAATTTTTTAAAGATTCATTTATTTATGCATATAAATGTATGACTGTGCACCACGTGCACGCCTAGTGCCCAGGGAGGTCAGAAGAGGGTGTTGGATCCCCTAGAACTGGAGGTAAGGATGGTTGAGAGCCACCATGTGGGTTCTGGGGTTCAAACCCAGGTCTTCTGCAAGAGCAGCAAGTATTCTTTATCAGTGAGTGAGCCCCAAATCTCAGCTTTTTAAACTGTGGGTCATGTCTGATTTCACTGTAGTCCTGTTTCTACACACACACACACACCATGTACACTTTGTACACATATATCATACCTTGACAACAAAGCTGCCTGAGATGCATCAGCTTAGATTTGAGTATATTATGAAGTGCAGTGTTTCACTTTGACTCAGAAACATTTTGTAAAGTATAATACTTAATTACAGAAGATAAGAATTTTAGTGTTTGGCTTTCATCATCCCTCAGCATGGAAGCAAAAATTAGTCTGTCTTTGGTTTGGACTGTGTTAGAATGTTTAATTTTATTTTTTCCTTTTTCCATTATTCATGTTTGTTGTATATTGGGGATGTATGATCATAATTCATTGTATAAATGTATGAAACTATACCAAAAAGAAAGAATAAATATTAGGGTCACCTCAGCTATCAGCAAGTTTGAGGCCACCACAGGCTACATGAAACCCTGTCTCAAAACACCAACAGATAATGATCAAATGTTTTAGAAGGAAAATTAAGTTACATTCTCTGTGTAGAAGGTGACATCATAAAAGAATTGTCTTCAGAGGCTGTCAGCTCATACATTTAAAAAGGGTAGGGGGATGTGGTACATTAGGCACTTAGATAGCATTGGGTTTTTATTTTATGTGCATTGGTGTTCTGTCTGCATGTATGTCTGTCTGAGAGTGTTAGAGCACCTGGAACTGGACTCACAGACAGTTGTGAGCTGCCATGTGAGTGCTGGGGACTGAACCCAGGTCCTCTGCAAGAGCAGCAAGTGCTCTTACCGCTAAGCCATCTCGCCAGCCCCAGTCAGCTTAAGTGTTTTACTGTATGTTGGATTTTATTTTGCTTAATTCTGAATCTACAACTCTCAATTCTCCCTAATCTCAGAGGGTCTGGTTAAAAAAAAAAGTCCACACAGCAGGCCTGAGAAAACTCATCAGGATGTTCAAGGCTGCTGGTGTCTGGGCACGCAGTTTTGGTGAGATGCCCACCACTTCCTGGTAAAAGTGGCTTGCTGTGACTCAACTGTTTGTACAGCTCCTGCGGAACAGCAGCTTTCTGTCTGGGAGTCGGGAATCTGGGTGCCTGCCAGCAGAGCGTGCCTGTGCAGCTGTGCACTAAAACCCCAGCTGTGTCTCCGTGGACCTCCCTGGCAGAAAGCATCTCAACACGTGATGCCCCAACTTGTTGGGGGAATGAAGTGTCAGCATGAGTCCATCCGAGAGGACGCTGGAAGCTCGCACCTAGATTCTTTAAGACTCCATGAACTTCTCCCCTTTGCTGGCTGTGATTTCAATCTAAGTGCCCTCAGCCAGGAGGAGTACAGTTATCTCCTGAATTTTGAGACCTCCCAGCAAACTGCATCCTTAACACAGCCCTCAAATTTGTGTAAGTGTTAGGACCCATGATGGTTAATTTTGATA
Source organism: Microtus pennsylvanicus (assembly GCF_037038515.1). NCBI lineage: Eukaryota > Metazoa > Chordata > Mammalia > Rodentia > Cricetidae > Microtus > Microtus pennsylvanicus. The sequence continues at coordinate 4,688,738 of NC_134580.1, forward strand.
CTCAACTTGGTTAGATTAAAAAAAACCTAGACCGGGGCCTAGAGAGATGAGAGTTAAAAGTACTGGCTGCTCTTGCAGACAACCAGAGTTCAGTTTCCAGCATCCATGCTTGGTGGCCACAATTGTCCGTAACTCCAGCTGCAGGGGACCCGATATCCTCTTCTGGCCTTTGTGGGCACTCTCAAGACACCAGGGAATGCATATTCATACACACACACACACACACACACACCACAGATAGAGAAATAAAAATATAAAAATCTTTTATAAATCAAAGTATAATCAGCAGAGGCACATTTTCAGTGGTGTTTCTGATGAGAATTTCCAGAGAGGATTCCTGAAAAGGGAAGACTCGCCCTGAAATGGGGTACCCCTTCCCATGTGCTGGGGCCCCAAACAGAAAGAGAAAAAAGGAAGAAGCCGGATGAGTACCGCTAACTGTGTTTCTCTGCTCTCTGGCCACCTGCTCCTGCCACATGAACTCCACGACGCCTTCCTGCATGATGGACATCATCCTCTCAAACTAAGTCAAAGTAAAGCCTCCTCCCAAATCTGCTTTTTGTCAGGCATTAGATTATAGCAACAAGAAACTTGATAAGGTCCCTGAACCCTCGATCTATCCAGATGTGTGTTCTACAGCTAGAGTATGGGGTCAAAGCCAGAGGGGGGTAGAGGAGTGGCCTCAGACCCTGAACCTGATGAAGCCACGTTGAGGTCCTTGTTCCTAAGGGGTGAAAGGACACTCTTACTAGGAGACATGGTGAGGACTCTGGAAGCAGCAGCAGCCACCAGCCTCCTCTGGACTCCTTAGGCTGAACACCAGCATCATTCTGGCTGTTCCAAGTTGCTGAGGCTGGCACCACCCAGTGGGGAAGGCCTTTGGACTTGCTGAGGCAATTCAGTATAGTCATCTGTGGTAAGGACCAGCAGGACACAAAAAAAAAAAACAACCCCAACCCAACAGGGACAGCAGGTGCTGGGGCCACCCAGGTAGGAAGACCTGGGCTACTGGACAAGGGAGTGGCTTAGTCCAGCTGCTGAGGATCAAGGCTGAAGATGGCTCAGCCAAGCTGCATCAGCAGGGACTGACTCCTATAACCGGTGCCCAGACATCACGAAAGTACAACCATTGTAATGGGGGTGTTGGAACTGTTAGTATTAGGGTCCCTTAGACTATTTCTCCAGCCCAACACAGAAGATCCAGTTTACCTGCTGCCTTGTAGAAAAATGTTGACAGTCCTCTCATTGAGGTGTGGGATCCAAGTCCCCACACTGGTTTTGTGTGTCTTGGAAAGTTCATCTTTGGGACCCATCCATCCTCTCTTCACACTCCTATATATACTCAGCTCACTGTTTTAATTTTGAAGGTTGGGTAGTGACATGCATTTCTTTATGCACTAACGGGGCTGTATGATGGGGAGCTGCAGGTGAAAAGGGTGAGCTCCTTGCTAATGATCATGACCATTCTGAAACAGTACCATGAGGAGAGGTGCCGGATGTGGGCGGGGGAGAGGCTCTCTCTTTCCTTCTTGTAGACACAGCATCCTTTCTATGGACTGGACTGACATGAGAGATTGGAACATACAGAGCGAGAAATGCAAGAATAACAAGACTGTTAGGTCAGAGATCCCTACCTGCTCTAGTTCCCAGATATTGGACCATGCCCCCTACAGTCTCTCTAGGGACAGAGTTGATAAAAACCTGCTACAGCCCTGCAACTCTCAAGAGTTCTTTCCCTCCCATTCCCAAACATAAGCCATGAGTTATTGCTAGACTTGGTTTTTACATTTTATTATCTGGGGGAGGGGCAGTTAATGTGCCTGCCACAGTGTGGGATGAGGTCATTAGATGACAGCCTCTGTAAGTAGTAGTTCTCTCTCCACCATATGGGTCCTGCTCATTTTTAGTTTATTTTATTTGAGACAAGTTTTTCTGTGTAACCCTGGCTGTCCTAGAACCCACTCTGTAGACCAGGCTGGCCTCAAACTCACAAAAACCTGCCTGCTTTTGCCTCCCAAGTGCTGGGACTAAAGGCTTTTGCCACCACACCTGGCTGGTGTGATGTTCTAACTCTAACCCTTGGGAACTGAATATTCTTTCCCTTCAGGCCCCTGTCATACTGCACACGGAGATAAGTCACTGGATAAAGACACTCTCGGGGCTGGAGAGATGGCTCAGTGGTTAAGAGCACTGACCGCTCTTCCGGAGGACCTGGGTTCAATTCCCAGCACCCACATGGCAGCTCACAACTGTCTGACACTCCAGTTCCAGGGGATCTGACACCTTCACACTGATGCACATAAAATGAATCTAAAATAAATTATTAAAAAAAGACACTCTCATCAAGTCTGACAACCTAAGTTCAATCTTCAGAACCCATATAAAGGTGAAAGAAAAACATTGATTCCACAAAGTTCTCTTCTCACCTCTACGTGCAAGCATGAACATGAATAACTAAAAATGTTTCTTTAATTGCCAGGTGTGGTGGAGCACTAAGCACACAGAGGCAGCAGGATCTCTGGGTTCTAAGCCAGTTGGGAGTACAACAAGACATCATCTTAAAACATACATACACACCACAAACAACCACCACAAAATTATTTTCTCTGGGTGAGAAAAGATAACATACTTAGAATCCAGACTCATGAGCCCCTCACTAGGAACAGCGTCCCTTAATTATAAGCCCCTGGGACACATCAGGCAATACAAGAGGACGTGGTAGGGATATAATCTGCTCTACCTACCCCCATGGGTATGAAGCAGACAACAAAAACATTAACTCCAAGCTGGATTTTGTGGCAGGAACTATAATCACAGCACTAGGAAGGCTCTGGTCGGAGGACTTATCAGTTCAAGGCCAACCGAAATACATAAAAGCTCAAAAAAGCAACAATTATAACAACAAAACAAACTGAGATTCATATCAACATTCCAAAAAGCAACAACAAAATCTCAGGACTATTTGAGTTTCTTATTTTGTGAGTAAAAACACTCCAAAGAAAGTGAATACTAGACAATCCTATCTTAAAAAATAATTAGAACTCCAGAAGCTGAAGCTGCTATACAGCTGCACATTCAATTGCGGGCGTTTTGTGCTTGCAGTCATGAGGTGGAGAAAACTTGCTAGCCATGGTAAGGGAGGGAAAGTTATGGATTTAATCAAGCAAATGAAAAAAAAAACCTGAAAACTAAAAACAACTCCACAAAGAAAATAATGACGTGTATAACAAAAAATTATGCTTGGCCAGGAGGTCGTGGCTCACACCTTTAATCCCAGACTCGGAAGGCAGAGGCAGGCAGATCTCTGTAAATTTGAAGGCAGCTTGGTCTACAGAGTGAGTTTCAAGGCAGCCAGGAGAGAAATTTTGTCTCGAAAAAGAAGCAAACAAACAAAAAACACAAACAACCACAAAAAAAAGTGCTTAAACTGACCACTGTAAAAAAAACTACACGGTTGAAAAGCCAAAAATGCAAAGGACCCAGGTTCAATTCCCAGCACTCATAAAGTGGCTCACAACTGCCTGTAACTCCTGTTCTAGGGAACTTGATGCCTTCTTCTGACCTCCACGGGATGAGGCGCATAAATGGAGAACAGACATAAGTCCAAGTAAAACATTCATAAAATAAAAATAAAGATATGCAATTAAAAAAAGAAGGCCAAAAACTGTCTCCGCTGGGATGAGAGCCTCCAACAAACCAAAGATGTCCAAAGAGAAGCCCGTCTTCAGGGCCTTCCCCCTTCGCCGACCCCATAAAAGCTGGAAAAAAAACCGGCTCGGCTCAGGCCTTCGGTTTCCAGGCCCAGAACGACCTAACCGGACGTCTAGGAAGCCGACGCTGCCGCGATCCGTAGCTGTATCGAACCGGAAGGGGAGGAGTTCAACGGAAGTTGTTCACCGAGCCCGAAACTGGAACGGACCGCCGGAAGCCGCAGGTGCCAGAGGCCCGAGTCGCTAGCGTTGTGCTCTCGGAGGCGGAGGGAGGAGCGTACAACATGGCCGGGCTGGAGCTGCTCTCCGATCAGGGTTACCGGATAGACGGTCGGCGCGCGGGGGAGCTGCGCAAGATCCAAGCGCGTATGGGTGTGTTTGCGCAGGCTGACGGCTCGGCTTACATCGAACAGGGCAATACCAAGGCGTTGGCGGTAGTCTACGGACCTCACGAGGCGAGTAAGCGGCCGGGCGCGGGGCTCGGGGCTGCACGTCGCGGGAGTAGACCTAAACCTTACGGTTTAACTCCTCCCCGCAATGGGTGCTCTCATCATCTCCGAGGTGCCTCAGCCGGCCTGGAGAAGCTCCACTCACTCCCTCTTCTCTCAGCTCAATTACTATTCTGACGTCTTGGCGGGAAGAAAACTCCCAGGCCCCCTACCAACACTCTTCCTTGCTTTTCTGCATTTACTAATTACATCAACTTTACTGAGTCTTCGACGTTGCTTGTTTCTCTACTGGAACATAAACTCCCAAGACAGGGACGTTCGATGAAATTGTCTGCCTTTATTGCTGTCTCAGTTCTGTATCGGACTAGCAAAACACGCACATCGTACAGTTTGATTAGCATTTGAGAGTTCATTCTAGGCGGAAGCCAGGATGACGGTCAGGCATATAACACATGGGGGCCGACGATTGGTAGGGAGGGAGGCAACAGATCAAATAAAGTTGAGAGGTTACCAAAGGGGTGAGGACCCAGGGACACTGAGATTTTTTTTTTTACATGTAATGGAGAACCTCTGGAAGGTAAGTAAAATGTTAGTTGGTAGGTGACACGGATCAGATGTTTGTAAATGCGGTGGCCATAATAGGAATAATTTGGGACGAAATGAAGCAACTGTAGAACAAAGAGTTGCCTGCCAAAAGCGATATATGGCTTAGACTGAAAATCCTCCCTCCAGCTAGGATGTGGAAGCAAGAGTAGCAGCTGCTTTCTGAAGCACACGAGAGGAAGAGAAGCAGGAAGGTTGAGTCATTCAGAATGGATTGAGTGTGACCCAGGAGGTAGGCCTGGCTCATGCGTTCTTTTCACCTCCAGATCCGAGGCTCCCGGTCTCGAGCCTTGCCTGACCGGGCCCTAGTGAACTGTCAGTATAGTTCAGCAACCTTCAGCACAGGTGAGCGCAAGCGAAGGCCCCATGGGGACCGGAAGTCTTGTGAGATGGGGCTGCAATTACGCCAGACCTTCGAGGCAGCCATCCTCACACAGCTGCACCCACGCTCTCAGATTGACATCTATGTGCAGGTGAGTTACCTGCAGCCTCACCCCCCACCCCCCACCCCGCACAAGGGGTGGGGCTCAGATATGAGGTGGGTTGAGATGTGGGTCTAAGGTCCTGATGCCCCTGCAGGTGTTGCAAGCAGATGGTGGAACCTATGCAGCATGCGTGAATGCAGCTACGCTAGCAGTGATGGATGCTGGGATACCCATGCGGGACTTTGTATGTGCCTGTTCAGCTGGCTTTGTTGATGGCACAGCCCTAGCGGACCTCAGCCACGTGGAGGAAGCAGCTGGAGGGCCCCAGCTAGCCCTGGCCCTGCTGCCAGCCTCGGGCCAGATTGCACTGCTTGAGATGGATTCGAGGCTACATGAAGACCACTTGGAACAAGTGCTGGAGGCTGCTGCCCAGGCAGCCCGAGACGTGCACACTCTGCTAGATCGTGTAGTCCGGCAGCATGTGCAGGAGGCCTCTATCTTACTGGGGGACTGAGTGCCAACAACCCCATCCAGAATAAAAGCCTGTTCCTCTGCTGAACGCACCTTATTGTACAGCCCTTCAGAATAGCTCAGAGCCCCGCAGAGCAGAGTGTGAACTGCTGTCCCTAAGTGGAGAGAGCATCTGTGCTAGGACGAGCAAGAGTGCCCAAGCCCTCACGCTAAGGGATGTGTATGTTCACACAGCCCATCTGGGACCTGAGCACCAGGCTGAGGTGGAACGTGACTGGCCGTGGTTGCCCATCATAGAGATGGAAGGCTAGACTAATGCAGCAGTTTTTGACATGTCGGTTTCAACTCCTTTGGTGGTCAAATATGAGATATCTTCATTACAGATCATAACTAGCAAAATTATGGTGATGAAGTAGCAACAAAATAATTTTATGGTTGGGGTCATCATAACACGAGGAACTGTATTAAAGGGTTGAAGTATTAGGAAGGCTGAGAACCACTAGCCTGATGTCTCCTTTCCTCAGGAATCTCCTTGGGCCTTTTCTGCCACTTACCTTGGACTCTGAAAGGTTAACAAGCACTTTCTGCCTCTTTGGCATCTGTCCTTAGCTGTGACCCTTACCTCTGCACCCTTCTAGATAAACTGCCTTCATTCACCCCTCCATCTTCTGACCACTGATCCACCATGCCATGCCGGTGGCTCGTGGTTGGACAAAAACGATATGCTTTCCAGTTTGTAATCCACTCCCTTCCCTGTGGCCAGTGGTAGTATACCATCTTTCCAGTGCCCTTATTTGACCTTGACCTTGATTCTGGATCCACCACTTAGGTGAGCCCACTGTCGTCCTCCCCCTGCCCCCCCCCCCAGATGGTTTCTCTGTAGTTTTGGAGCCTATCCTGGCACTCGCTCTGTAGACCAGGCTGGCCTCGAACTCACAGAGATCCCCCTGCCTCTGCTTCCCGAGTGCTGGGATTGAAGGCGTGTGCCACCATTGCCCGGCAAACCATAGGACTGGTTCGAAGCCTGACAGTTCACGTGGGGCCCTTGTCAGAGAACACAGTCATCCACATTTGAGTTATCTTTCCGTCGCTCAAATTCTCCACCCACCTGCGTTACACAGCGTCTTCTCAGACTCCTGAGATAGCACACTATTGCTGCTCTATCTTCAGCTCTGCCAGGGTCCTGTCCTTTCAGAGGCTGCTCACCAGCTGGTCCATAGCCCCAGGTTCCAGTTCCGCCCTGTGTCGTGACCACATCCTGTAGCTGTCCGGCCTTCTGCAGTTTGAGCATGCGCAAAGCGTGGTTCCCAGCGGTTTCTCCCACTACCCTGCGTAGTGGCGTGACGGATCCTGGGACCGGAAGTAGGGCTGCACGGGGCGCCGGGTCTGACGGGAACCGTGCACGCTCGGAGGTCTCCGGTGGCGGCCTGAGCGGAGACCCCGCCCCGCCATGGGTCTCCTGTCGGACCCGGTGCGCCGGCGCGCGCTCGCCCGCTTCGTCTTGCGCCTCAACACTCCGCTCTGGTGAGGGCGGGCCAGGGGGCGGGACTCAAGGGAACCTGAGCTGTTGAGGGTCCGCTCGCGGCTACTCCAGGGGCCAGCCGCTCTATGCAGGGATCACTCAGACCCTGAGCTCTGAACTCTGGTCCCGATCCATCCCTGCTACAGCTGCTCGGGATCTTAATGGCTCGGGCCATGTCGTCGACCCCCTGGGAAAGTGATGGGAGCCACGAGCGGGCGTCCCAGGTCGGGCTAATTCCCGCGCCCCTCTGTGCTCTCTCTCAGCGTGCTGAGCTACGTGGCTGGCATCGCCTGGTTTTTGGCGCTGGCTTTCCCGCCGCTAACCCAGCGCACTTACATGTCGGAGAACGCCATGGGCTCCACCATGGTAGAGGAGCAGTTTGTAGGTGGAGACCGCGCCCGGAACTTTGCCCGGGATTTCGCTGCCCACCGTAAGAAGTCGGGGTGAGTGCCTAGTAGAGGGCTGGGGACTTCAGGGGCAGCCGAGACAGGGATCTCTGCTCAGAGGCTATCTTTGTGTCTCCAGGTCTCTGCCAGTGGCCTGGCTGGAGCGATCGATGCGATCCGTAGGGCTGGAGGTCTACACTCAGAGCTTCTACCGCAAACTGCCCTTTCCGGATGAGACCCACGAGCGCTATGTATTGAGGGAAAGGGGTGTGCTCGGGAGAAAAGCACTTTAGAAGGAAGGGTGGCTGGGTCGGGTGTCTTGTTGAAGTGCCCTGCAACCAAGAAACTCAGTGGGAGGGAGGGTCTGAAAACCTCTGGTGGTGAGCATTGTGGTGCCAGGAAAGGAGGCAGACTTCAGCCTGTTCCGTGTAGGGTCTACTGAGCCATTCCCACGCACTCTTTATGCAGATGGTGTCAGGTACCAATGTGTATGGCATCCTGCGGGCCCCACGTGCTGCCAGTACCGAGTCCCTGGTACTTACTGTGCCCTGTGGTCCAGACTCCACAAATAGCCAGGCTGTGGGGCTGCTGTTGGCACTTGCTGCCCATTTCCGAGGTGAGACCCTGGGGCTCTCTGGTCAGGGAGGGTTTGACCAATGTCCCAGGCCCTGCTGACCCTGCCTTTGGACTCTAGGGCAGATCTACTGGGCCAAAGACATAATCTTCCTGGTAACAGAGCATGATCTTCTGGGCACTGAGGCTTGGCTTGAAGCCTACCATGACATTAATGTTACAGGTAAGGGTTGCTCTAGTCTGGCTCTGGTCTCTCTCTGTGTCAGCTATCCTCACTAGTGCTCATTGCTTGCTCCTACAGGCATACAGTCGTCTCCCCTGCAGGGAAGGGCTGGAGCCATTCAGGCTGCTGTGGCCCTGGAACTAAGCAGTGATGTGGTCACCAGCCTCGATGTGACTGTGGAGGGACTCAATGGTCAGCTGCCCAACCTTGACCTGCTCAACCTCTTCCAGACCTTCTGCCAGAAAGGGGGGCTGTTATGTACACTCCAGGGCAAGGTGGGACCACCTGCTTGGGAGCATGGGGCCTGTGGTAAGGGGTGACTCTGATCCTGTGCCCATACCTCCAAAGCTGCAGCCCCAGGACTGGACATCACTCGAAGGACCATTGCAGGGTCTGCAGACCCTGCTACTCATGGTTCTGCGGCAGGCCTCTGGCCGGCCCCATGGCCCCCATGGCCTTTTCCTGAGGTACCGAGTAGAGGCCCTGACCCTGCGTGGCATCAATAGCTTCCGTCAATACAAGTATGATTTGGTGGCAGTGGGCAAGTAAGTCTCTGGACCCCTCTCCATGATGAAGCAGAGTCTAGCTGGGGTGAGGATGGCTGATCCTGACCTGGCTGTGCTCCGCAGGGCTCTGGAGGGCATGTTCCGCAAACTCAACCACCTCTTGGAGCGCCTGCACCAGTCATTCTTCTTCTACCTGCTGCCAGCCCTCTCCCGCTTCGTCTCCATCGGTCTCTACATGCCTGCCGCTGGCTTCCTGCTCCTGGTCCTTGGACTCAAGATATCCTCTACCCTCGTTCTCTCTGCTCACTTGCGGCCAGCCTCCAGTCCCTCTAACTATGAGCTGGGGATAGTCCTTCATCCTGCTGTGGGGGTGGGGAAGTGAGCCCGTGATCTCCCATCTAGCAAATCCCATCAAATGTCTTGTTGGGGTCCTTGACTTGGCCCATGCCCTGGAGCTGTGGATGCAGTTACATGAGGCAGGAGTGAACCCTGAGGAAGCTGGGAAGGCTCCTGGCCCTGGGTCTCCACCCTTGGCAGCACAGGTAATATTATACTCCATTGCTGTGACAGTTGGTTTCTGAAGTACCACATGGCCTCAGCTGGAGGGTTCCCACAAGTCCTTGAGGGGCTCCCCTATGCTTTTGGCTAACTCCAAGTTCCTATGTGCTCTGCAGGGCGTGGGCCTGGCCTCGCTTATGGCACCCCTACTGATCTCTCAGGCCATGGGTCTGGCCCTCTATGTCCTACCTGTGCTGGGCCAACATGTAGCTGCTCAGCATTTTCCAGTGGCTGAAGCTGAGGCTGTCGTGTTGACGCTGCTAGCGATTTATGTGGCTGGCCTAGCCCTTCCACACAACACCCACCGGTGAGCAGCTGGGCTGGACAGAGGGAGGTGCCCCCCTCCGCCAGATACTTAGATGGCTTCCGGATTACCCTTGAACTTCTCACCTTGTAGAGTGGTCAGCTCACAGGTCCCAGACAGGGGCTGGATGGCACTGAAGCTGGTGGCCCTGATCTACCTAGCCCTGCAGCTGGGTTGCATCGCTCTCACCAATTTCTCCCTGGGCTTCCTGCTGGCCGCCACCATGGTCCCGGCTGCTGCACTCACCAAGCCCCATGGACCCCGGTATGTGTTGATCAACTTCTTCTCTACCAGAACCTTTACCCCTCATCAGAGCTAACCCTCATCCATTCAGTTCTTGGCTTTCACCATGATCGTACTTAAATGTTGCCCTTCCTCCCAGGCCACTCTATGCTGCCCTCCTGGTGGTGACAAGCCCAGCAGTCACACTCCTTGGTAGCCTGTTCCTGTGGCGAGAACTACAGGAGGTACCGCTGTCTCTGGCAGAGGGCTGGCAACTCTTCCTGACAGCACTGGCCCAAGGCGTGCTGGAGCACTACACCTATGGCGCCCTCCTCTTCCCAATACTGGCCTTGGGTCTGTATCCCTGCTGGCTGCTCTTCTGGAATGTTCTCTTCTGGAAGTAAGATCTCTGGAGCAGAGATCCCCACGCCTCCGTTCTACCTCCTCCGTGGGAAATAAACAAGATCTCTGTTTCTGTTCTTTGGGACCCTGGCCCTCTATCTACTCAGAGACCCTAGCAGTTGGCTAGGCATTCCTCCTCAGCTCTCCGGAGGAGCCACCCCAGTGCTCCTCTCCTGATGGCTGGAGTAGGAGCCTGGCCCCATCAGCATCTGGAGGAGAGCCTCAAGTGCAGAGCCACCCCCACCTTCACACACAGTCCTGCAGGGTGGGTACCCGGGTACCAGTGCAGTGCTCCTCAGTGCTGTGCTAGAAATAATTTGTGGCAGCCAGGGTTTGAGGGTCTGACAGGAACTGAGGCACCCAGAGACCACGCAGCACCATCTTTGGTCTGCGTTAAGACAAGCTGGAGGCTTGGGGTTTAGGCCATGTTTCCAGCCAAAGCTAGAATTTTAGTGTGGGCTATATATGGAGTAGGAGGAACACCAGGCTCCACTTACACTAGCACAAGCCAAGGTGAGGAGCCCACTAGAGGCAGAACTCGAAGTCTGGCTAGTACCCAGAAACAATAGACTAAGGCCAGCACAGAAGATGGCAGGTCAGGACAGAATCCTGAGAAGGAACCGTAGTACGTTTTGTGGAAGAAGGAAAGAATGATGTGATGTCATTGGTGATGTCCGGATGTGTCGGAAACTGTGGGGCCTTACACAGCTGCTCTACCCAAGAAGGCTGGAGAGTCCACTCAGACCCTTGTGGACGCCTCTCTGATGGGGCCTGGCTTCTCAATATTGGTTCCTTTTGGCCTTTGTGATTCTCAAATTCTTTTTCACTTGGAGCCAAAGTTCAGTAGGTAAAGTCAACTGCTGCTGGTCTGACAACCTGACTTGATCCTAGGGACCCACATGGTGGAAAGTGAGGGCCAGCTCCCTCTGACCATTCGTGCACTGTGACATGCATATAGCTATATACACAAAAAAATTTTTTAAATTTTAAAGTTTCTTTAGGGAGGAGATAATGGAGGGGAAATTGCAGTCAGGATGTAATGTATGCGAGAAGAATAAATAAAAAATAAAAATTTCTTTGGGATCCCCTGTGGACACCATTGGGACACTACCTGGGCAGGGGCCTATGGATTACATATAGAGGGAATGTGTGAGAACCCATTGTGGCAAGTAGCCTTGTAATTGAGTCCAGTTTCTTACCCTTAAGGCCCTTCTCCAACCCTGCTTGCTTCCAGTCTCTGCCCTCAGGAGTGCTACATCCTGGGTACATCGTAGGCCTTGCTCTATGTAGTTACGTAGGAAACCTTGTCTGTGTGCCTTTTGTCTTTGAACTGTCATCTGGTACAAAATTCCCCTCCCTGCATTTTGGCTGGTTTTGGCCTCAGCTGTCTTTAACAGAATGTTAGCAGTCACTTAAAACACAAGTGGACATATATTTATTTAGGGAACATACACAGGAAGAAAGCTAAACCATCATTTCACATGCGTTCTGAACATATCTAGAGTGTTTCTCATCTACATGAATGTTGAACAGTAAAATAAACGTTTGTTTGGGAGGTATAAATTTGTCGTGATTTTCACTAATGTATACATTTTCCCTCAAAATGTGAGGTGTAGGCATGGTGACATGGCTATAATAATCTTAACCCTCTTCTGTGCAAAAACAGAGTGACCGTGAGATTGAGGCCAAACAATAGGGGAAGCAGTGCAGTGGACAAGATGATATATTCATATGGTCCTAGCTACTTGGAAGGCCTTAATGCAAGCGGATTACAAGACCCTTGTAGTTTGAGGCAAGTTTGGGCAACATAGGAAAACACTGTCAAAACATGTCATGCCTGTAATCCTAACACACATCTTGAGGCTGGCGTATTCTGAGCCTGGCCTGTGTCTTTGATACCCATAAAGGGTATAAAGGTATAATTGAGACGTGACAGGAAGAGGTGTAAAGGCCGAGATGTGTCCTGTGGGGGCTGGCACAGTTGTACTTGCCCCTTGACATTCCATTTTGCCTTTTTTAGTTTAGAATCCAACTTGGATGTCACCAGATCACCCTGAATGAAACTACTAGGCCTACTCAGTGGGACACAGTCATGGTGTGTTATGGCTAGAGGGGTGGAAATAAGGGCACCTTCAGAGAAGAGTCCTTCCCCAGAGAGACCACTCTTTGGCCCACTTTTGCTTTCTGAAGTTACGGTTGGAACACAAGTCTGAAAGTTGGGACATAGTGTACTGCTGGGGTGGAGGTGGGTGCGGTGGGTGACAGCAGGGTGCTCTAGATTCCTGAACAAGGCCTAGCTTGGGGAGAGGAACAAATTCTACCTTGTATGTGGTGATTCCTAACTAATTATCACTCAGTAGGAAGTACAGTTTATTTAAAGACCCATAGGGTGCAAGCTGAGCAAGTTTAGAAATATTGGGTTTTGGGGATAATAGCTATAAGGAAAGCTTAACTCTGGTGTATCCCCATACTGAGAACGGAGACTGGGATCATGAGAACTTACATGGAAAACGTGTGTGTTTTTGTGTGTGTGTGTGTGTGTGTGTGTGTGTGTGTGTGTGTGTGTAACTCACAAATCACATAACTATGTCCTGGATTTTATTTATTTTGTTTTGTTTTGACTTTTTGGTTATGGGCCTAGCTTTTATTTGCTCTTTGAGACAGTCTCCAACTCCCTATACAGCCGAGCCTTGAATTCCTGCTCCTGCATCTATCTCCCAATCCACAGACCACTGTTCTGGAACCTGGAGATAGAAACATTAGCCAAAGCTCTTGGATCCCCACTAGAGTATACCTAGGTAGCTGCATCTGAGTAATCCAGAGGTAACGGGGAAGTTAGAGATATCACTTGATTCCAGCTTATTGTTTAATCAGAGATCTTATTGGATGTGTCATATAATTGCAAGGACTTGGGGAGGTGTTCTCATTTGGTTACTGCTAGCCTTCACATACCAGGGTATTAGCACTACAGAAACTGTTTTCCTTTTTTCCCCCCAGCAAGGTTCCAGCATAAAGCCAAGCAAAGGCAGGATATTCATTTGCTGAATGGGGAGAGAGGAGGGGAGTAAGGAGGAAAGAGTTCAGGAAGGAAATCCCAGAAAGAGACTAAGGGCCATCCTCAGCAGCCACATTCTGAGTCCCCACTAAACCCAGAAAACCAGGGGAGATGGGAGAGGTACCAGGGGGTCAACTCTGCACTAATGTTTGTGGGAACCTGGATTCTCTTGTTCAGTGCTTTTATTTTTCTGCCTGTGTTTCCTGAGTGCTTGCTCTCAGCAGAGGACAGGTAGGACAGCAGGCATTTTGATGATAGCTGGCCTTCTAGGCAAGATGTATCCTTGAGACGACAGTAACAGTTTCCTGCACTGCAAGGATGGCCTCTCTAGTCCAAGACCTGAACAGAAAGGAACTGGCTATGGAATGGAGCAGAGGAGAGATCAACAAGGTCCTGCGGGAAGTGAGCTGCCTGAAAAACTGGGAAGCCCATGCTGCTGCACAGCAAAGGACATGTGCTGGAGGGGACAAACTAATGCCATGGGACCGCCTTCAGCCAATGGCCTTTGGGATGCTGGCCCACTTTGGGTGTGATCTTTGGTACTATAAGTGCAGAGGTAGGGGCGTGAGTGAGCCCCTTGGCTGCTGGATTCAGTTCCTGTTTGCCTCTCATGCAGAGGACTGCTGATCTGTGGGTCTACGCCTAAATAAAGAGACCTTTATTATACTCCATTCCGAGCTAGTGTGGGACAACTTTATTATAATCAACTACACCTGGTGTCTACATGGGTTGGAGCAGGGTAGAGCACGGACCCGGGACAGCTCAGAAGGTCTGCGACCCTGGCCCGCATGGCTTAAAACCTCTGCACCTGAGCAACATGGCAATTTCCCCACAGCCTACCCACCCACGCAGCTTTCCCGCTTACAAACTGGCTTTCCAGTTTGGGTTTGCGGCTTGCAAGCTCTGGGTTCCTAGATGTTCTGGCCACCAAAAAAGCCTCTCTGAGTATGGAATTAATTGTTCTTCACCCGATACTGTTTAAGCCGCCACTACAGCAGATCCAAGCGAGACTGTTCACAGGGTCCCTGGTCCATTTCTCCACCAAAAGCCCACAACCTCGACACCTGCTGGCCAGTAAAATATTATACCTTCAGCAATTTACCAAAAACTCATAACGGTTAATAATAAATAAATAAATGTAAACATTGTATAATGACAGACAATTTCACCACCCAGGAATTTAATAACCTTTTTTTCTTTCTACTCTGGATGGTATTCTACAAGCATTATGTGTTTTTTCTGGTATGCCCATTTTTGTGATAATCGGACTTAGCTTTATTCTTCATGTTATATCCTTTCAGAAATGGTTTGATAACAAAGTCAAGAATGAGGCACTTTGCAGACTAAGAATGAACAGCTAGCTGACAGGGTTTATTTATACTATTGAAAATCAAAAGCTAGCTGAAAAATTAATGCCATTAAAAAGGATAACATCAATTTGACAGGCAAAATTCAAATCTTATAAAAGGGTGCTAAAAATGTCTAAAAGAATTCATACTGTTAAAATTGACAATCAAAATCTGTCAAAAATTTATGATAAGTTACCAGATAGAGTATCTCTCTGGGAGAATGGAAACATTTGGGAAGGGGTTTTGCTCTTGTTTTCACAGGAGAAGAAAGGCTATGGATAACATCAAAATTAATAAAGATTCAGTTTGAAAAAGAGAAACCTCTTGAGAAAGAGAAATGACAGCTCATCTACAGAGGTGACAATCATGACACTGGGTCATACAGTACTTGTGTCAACTGCCAAACTATTTTTCAAATGAGTTAAATCACCTTAGGTTCCCACCAGAACCGTCTTATGACTCCAATTTCTCTACATATTGTGTTGGTTAAATGAGACTGGCCCCCAGAGGCTCATGTATTTAAATAGTTGATCCCTAGTTGGTGGAACTGTCATGGGAAGGATCAGAAGGCCTGGCCTTATTGGAGCTGTATCATTGGAGGTGGGTTTTGAGGTTTCAAAAGCTCAGGTCAGACCCAGTCACTGCCTCTCTGCCTCCAGCTCTCAGATTAGGACATGACCTCTCAGCTCTGCTCTGCACCATGCATGTTGTCTGCCGCCCTGCTTCCCACCCTCTGAGACTGCAAGCAAGCCCCCAATTAAATGTTTTCTTTTGAGTTGCCTTGGTCATGGTGTCTCTTCACAGCAATAGAAAACTAAGCCACTGATCAGCACTTGGTCACTATCCGTTTTGTTGCTTACAGCAAAGTTTAGTGGGTATGAAATTCCACTAAGTTGGCTTATATTTCTGAATCTAAGGCAGGATTTCCATGGGACTAATTCTAATAATTTCCAATTTATAGGTCAGGCTTTCTTATTTCTTGAAAACTGATATATCCGGGCTGGAGAGATGGCTCAGTGGTTAAGAGCCGCTCTTCCAGAGGTCCTGAGTTCAATTCCCAGGAACCACATGGTGGCTCACAGCCATCCATAATGAGATCTGGTGCCCTCTTCTGGCCTGCAGGCAGACATTCAGGCAGATTACTTTATACATGATAAATAATAAAGAAGATAGATATATCAGATAAATTGTTTCATGTGGTCACACTCATCTTTAGAGTCACCCTAAAAGTAATGGCAAAGAAATTTCTGAAGTGCAGAGCTCCAAACCACCCACACATGTTACCAATTTGGATTTTTTTAAAAAGAAGCGCCAATGCCTGGGCGATCAAAGGCAGTTTACATCCAGAGGGAGCCGCGGCTTTGTGATGGACAGCAAATCGTGGGGTATGTTCTCAGTGAGGAAGTCGAGTTTATATATGGAGTTTGTATGAAAGCTTAAAAGGAATTTGGTCAGGGAGAGTTTCTACGCCCGGTCGCCACTACAGTCGCCGCACTAGGCCTGGACGGGCGAGCGACTTTTATTAGATCTCTGGGAGCCTGCGAGAGACTCAACTGGAGGGGAGGGATCCACGGAGTCATGGTGAAGAACCTGGGACTATAGTAAAGAAACTCGCCGGCTGCAACGACGGACGTAACGAGAAAGAAAGAGCAAACACAAACAACAACAAAACAGATGTTGTTACTGCAATGAGAGTCGCGGCCAGGCTCAGCGGTAATTTCCCAGTGGACTAGAAGAGCTGGACAAGGGCAGCCCTGGACCTCTGATGGACAGTTCCCGAACCAGCTCCGCCTGGACCCGCCCACTGCCTTGTCTCGCGCGGTCTGAGTTCTCGTCCGCCCGCACGGGCCGACGGGAACGGCGGCCGCACTAAAGAGGGCCGACATGGCGGCAGCGGCAGCTTCGCTTCGCCGGTCGGTGCTGGGTCCCCGGGGCGTGGGGCTTCCAGGTGCAAATGCTCCGGGCCTGCTGGGCGGCGCGCGGTCCCGGCATCTTCCATTACGGACACCGCAGGTGAGTACTGGCGCGGGCCTTGGCCACCGCGCGCCCCTCAGCCCTGAAGGTCACGGCGGGGAGGCTCCGGGTGCGCGCGGGCATCGGTCCCCCACGTACCTCCTACGACTCGGCAGGGTCCCCACTGACGGGCCGGCGCACTCGGGAAGCCAGGCTGGGTGCCCACGCCTCGGAGCGACAGGGCACGCTGGTCTGATCCCACGGTCCGGCTGTGGTGGGGTCGGGACGGGAGATTGCTGCAAAGGGCTCGCCCAGAACGACTCCCGAAGCCAGCTGTCTAGACCTGGCTGATGGCCTGAAGTGACCCCAGCCTGACCTCAGCCGGCTGCGGGTGACCTTGGTCTGCTGCCGCACTCTTGGTCACTTAGGCCTGTCTCCCGGTTCATGCTCCGAGAGCATTCCTCACCTGCTCTACAAAGCCGAGCTGTGGCTGAGGAGTCGGCTGCACTAAGGGATGCGGCAGACAGAGGGCCTCTGGCGCTCTGCGGGCGGTGGCTAGTGCTGGGTGGCTGAGCGGAAGAAATGGGCGCCCATTCAGATCCCCAGGTGGGCGGGTGGGGTCTTGGCAGGTGCTGAGCGGGGCTCTTGCAGGCAGTGTCCTTGTCCTCGAAGTCTGGCCCCTCCCGGGGCCGGAAGGTGATGCTGTCAGCGTTGGGCATGCTGGCTGCTGGGGGTGCAGGGCTAGCTGTGGCTCTGCATACTGCTGTGAGTGCCAGTGACCTGGAGCTGCACCCCCCCAGCTACCCATGGTCTCACCGTGGCCTCCTCTCCTCCTTGGACCACACCAGGTGGGTGTGTAGTGGCGGGGTTGGGGGTGGACGTTTCTGGGTGAACGGGAATCTTAAGTTTCTCTCATCCTTTTTCTCTGTAGCATCCGTAGGGGTTTCCAGGTATACAAGCAGGTGTGCTCTTCCTGCCACAGCATGGATTATGTGGCTTACCGCCATCTGGTGGGAGTGTGCTACACGGAGGAGGAAGCGAAGGCGCTGGCTGAGGAGGTGTGGGGCCAAGAGAAGGTGGAGGATACAGGGATTGGGTCTTCTACTGTGAGGGATTGAAGGACTGTAATGGGAATTTTGGTGTCAGGTGCAAGTCCAGGATGGCCCTAATGAAGATGGGGAGATGTTCATGAGGCCTGGGAAGCTGTCTGACTATTTTCCAAAACCATACCCCAACCCTGAGGCTGCCAGAGCTGCTAACAATGGAGCCTTACCCCCAGACCTCAGCTACATCGTGCGAGCTAGGTACATGGGCTGCCCTTAGTGCAGGGCTACAAACAGGGAGGGAAATTAGCCTTGTGGTAAGGACTGAGCCACGGGTCTGCTTCTAGGCATGGTGGTGAAGACTATGTATTCTCCTTGCTCACTGGGTACTGTGAGCCCCCCACTGGGGTGTCATTGCGAGAAGGCCTGTACTTCAACCCTTACTTTCCTGGCCAGGCCATTGGCATGGCTCCTCCCATCTACAATGAAGTCTTGGAGTATGATGATGGTGAGTGTCCTTGACCATGGGTCCTTTCCTATTCCCAGCAAGCTTCCCTTATATTCCTGGGTCTAGAGGTCTGTTCTCCTCTTACCTGCAATGTTTGTTGACTGTACATAACTAAAAAGGCTTTGGGAACAACTTCATAGTCCTGTAGGGTTCCTATCCTTTTAAAGCCTTGTAATGGACAGTCCCTGCCTCTTTGGAGCACAGTGCACAGAGGGTTGCCCTGGATTGGCACAAGCCCCCAAAGGTAGCTCTCACCATTTGTCCTTGGCCCAGGCACCCCAGCTACCATGTCGCAAATAGCCAAGGATGTCGCCACTTTCCTTCGATGGGCATCGGAGCCAGAACATGACCATCGGAAACGCATGGGGCTCAAGGTGAAGGGTTGGGAAGGGTCACAGTGGGCATAGGGAAGGGGTCTTTCCTGTCTACCTTTTCTGAACTTGCTTTGTTCCCAGATGTTGTTGATGATGGGCTTGCTGCTGCCCCTGACCTATGCCATGAAGCGGCATAAGTGGTCAGTCCTGAAGAGTCGAAAGTTGGCATACCGGCCACCCAAGTGACCCTGTCCAATATCTACTTGTCATCTTGCCTGAACAAGCCCTCAGCAGTCCAGGAACAGTCCTAGGCCTTTCAGGCCTAGCCCCTTTTCATCTGATACACGGAAATGGGGTAGGAGACCAGACTCTTGCTTCTGATCTTCCTTCAGCCCTCATTGTGGGAATAAATTAAGTTTCTCAACATACACATTTTAGCTATTCAATGACTGAAACCCAAATTACCAAGGAGCCCTGGGACCCATATTTCCCTGCTATATTGTTCCTTCCTTATCTAGTATCTGGGCATTATAAATGTGGGCCAGAATGCAAAACTTGGCTGCTAAGAGCAGTACCATTCAGGTTAGAGAGATGGCTTAGCAGTTAAGAGCGCTGGCTGCTTTTCTAGAGGACCCAGGTTCAGTTTGCAGCAGTCACAACTCCAGTCCCAGGGGATCTGAAACCCTCTTCTTGTCTCCAAAGGCACTGCGTGAATGTAGTGCAAAGGCGTACCTGTGGCAACAACCACCGCCCTACCCCCAGTCTCAAAATATTTTATTTCCGAAAAAGCAGCACTGCACTGTTCAACAGAGTGGCTGTGCCTTGGCAGAGCTGGAAAGGGGTTCCCACTTCCACACTGATGGCAGCAGGGAGCCTTCAGATCTTCAGGAAGACCTAGAGCAGCATCACTGGTGGAGCAGTGCTATCTTGGCGGGGCGGGGGATGAGGAAGTTCTCAGAAATGTTGAGTAGCCAGGCAGAGGGGATCTGGGATGTCTTAGTCTTGGCTGAACAGATAAAAGGGTTGTGCTGCAAATATATGTGAAAGTGTCTGGTATTTATCAGGGAATGACACCTAGTAGTCTCCAGGGCAGTTAGGCATCTAGGCCAAACTGGCCACGACTAGATTCATAAAGCGGCAGCACTTCTATTCATAAAGAGCGGTGACAGATGGTTGTCAGGATCACAAAGGCATGACTCCCCATGCTAAAGCATCCCTTTGGTGAAGGAGAAATACCCAGTCCATTGCTGGTTTCATACCGGCTGAAACAGCTGAAAATAGTGATTGGATTATAGGATTCAAGAAGGGCAGCAAAGGACCAGGGTTAGTGAGAGGAACTCCTAGCAGATTAGCAGTCTGAGGAGCCCCTGTAGGCTTGAAGGCTCTGGAAAGACCCTAGTACCATGATCTGTGACCACTGGAACTTTAGTCTAAATCTACTCTGGTTGTGGTTTGGAGAGCTCCATCTGCAACTGAGGGGTAGAATCTTGTTTCCTTGCTCCCAGGCAGCTGGACTAGTATAGCTCTGCATCAAGACTAGGACACAGGCTGGTTCTTGTGTGTCTTTAATTACTGGCTTGTGGCCCTTGTTCCTTAACAGTGCATCTCTGGCCGGGCGGTGGTGGCACACGCCTTTAATTCCAGCACTCGGGAGGCAGAGGCAGGTGGATCTCTGTGAGTTCGAGACCAGCCTGGTCTACAAGAGCTAGTTCCAGGACAGGCTCCAAAACCACAGAGAAACCTTGTCTCGAAAAAATAAACAAACAAAAAAACAGTGCATCTCTGTCCCCAACAAGCAGAGGTCCCCTGCGACGTTTGAGTGGTGGTGGTACAGTGACTTGGGCCTGTGACAGGAGGGCCATTGTCTCTGTAACCTGGAGAAGAAGATAGGTTATTTCTATTTGTTCTATATTGTATCCCCTCATCTCTACCCAACCTCTTATACCTTTGGTGTCTTCTAGGTGGAGGACGTAGTAAGGGGATCCCAAGTACAGGGCCTTTGGGTGCTACACATCTCACAGCCAGGGCGGTTTGAGGCATTGATGAAGGTGCAGGAAGGGCAAGACCAGCCAGGCTGGGAAGATGGGAAGACCGTTGATGCATCCCAGCTCCTTCCAGTGCCCACAGCTGCCCATATCTAGCCCACTCCCAGAGGCTCTGGTTATTTGCCCACCTGAGGGGGATTGGGGAGACTGGAACTGGCTGGCTGGAGGGTGTGAGGCTGCTCCAATGACTGAGGAAACAAGCATCCTGATTTCCCATCCATCTTGGAATGTTGAGGGCTATGTCCTGTGACAGAGGAAAAGGCTCAGGGCCATCTCAAAACTACACCCCACCTCTCTTACCACCATTAAGAACTAACCTGAAGCTTCTCGGGGGGCTGAAAGCAAGTAGAGAAAAGCAGGGTCCCCATCTTGCGAGACCCCATAGGAAGCAAGGCTTCGTTCAGGCACACATAGGCACCGCCCAATGACCCAGCGCTGCACAGCTGGCGGGAAACCGAACTCTGAGAACACCTGAGGCCAGAACATCAGGGCCAGGCAGTGTTACCTAGGATCCATGCTATACATGTAAGATTCCCAGTGCCCCATGCTCACCTTTTCCTGGAGGGCTGCAATGGAGCAGTGTGGGTGGATCTGCAGTGAGACATGGGCAGATGATGCAGAAGACAAAACAGATGTGGCATCTTCAACTGTGACTTGCAACCTATGTCAAAATGTAGATCAGAGGGTTGGACAGTTAACCTAGGAGGGTCAGGAGGACAGAGTAAGCAATGCAAGATCAGGCTCTACCTGATGGGACCTGGTGGGAACCAGGCCTCCATGAGCTGGACATTGAGAGCCACATGATGCTGGGCCAGGATTGCTGCCACATGAGCTGCTTCTTTCTCATCTCCATCTGCAATGGCCTGGGCCAGGCGTGTAGCCAGCTCTTCTACGGGTAGAAAAGACAACTATCACAACCAGACACCAGCCATAGCTCTCCCAAGTCCCTCCAGTCTGTCCTTACCTTTTTTCAAGTTTCCAGAACTTTGAGGAAGATCCACCTCAGGTTGGGTTGCTTTAGATATTTGAGCCACAGAAGAACATGGTGGAGAAAGGGGGCACATTTCTGGGGCTGGGGCTTGGCTGCCATTGCCTAAGAGAGAAGATACGGGGTAGGCTAGTGGTCTCTATCCTCAGGATTTTAGGACCTTTGCGTTCTTGGCCTGACCACACTATCCTTAGGCCATAATTCAGGCTAAGCCTTCCTCTCCCAATCTTGGCCCTCAAAACAACAAAAACTCTCAGCTGGACAGAGATGGATCAACATTTCAGAGCGTCTGATGCTCTCGCAGAACACCCTGGTTTGGTTCCCATAAACTAACAACTACCTGTAACTCTCCATTTCAAGGGATCCAATGACCTGGCCTCTGGGGCACCAAGTACACTGGTACAAACACACACAGAGAAAATATTTATATGTAAAATTAAAAGAAAAATCCTCAGAAATCCTGCCTGAATTCTGGTACCAGTGCTATATCTGATTCATCCTTGGTATCATTTTTTTAAATTTATTAAAAAACTATTTTTTCATTTTACATATCAGTTCCAGTTCCCACTCCCCTTTGTATTAATCTTTATGAACCCTTCTGCCAGCTGGTCCCACCTGTGCATCTCCTGTTTAGCAGAATCAAAGCAACCCCTCAGATGGGGGCTTGCCATTTCCTGCCCAGCAGCAGACCTGTAGTCAGTGACCCCCTCTCAGTACCCTCAGGAGTCTTCTGGCTCTCTAATCTACAGAGAATACTACACTGTTTGTTCTGGCATCCTTAGAGAACTTGATATACTGCTGTTTCTACTTATCTCCTGAAAGCCAGCACACTGCAATAAGGGATCCCCACCCAGTCATGATAGCTCCCATAATGACCTAGGCCCTTGATACCCTGAACCATGTCACCACTGAGATGGGTAGAGCTTTTCAAGAACTTTGCCTGAATTCTGAAGGTCACTTGCACAAGTTTCCCTTGGAGAATTTGTACTTCTTGCATTTTGGGCCATGAAACTTAAGCCATATTCTTTTAATTTCATTCTTCAAGAAGACTTTAAGACCTTATTTCTTTTGGTTATTTACTTTTTTGTTTGTTTTGTTTTTGAAAGAGTCTCTCTACATAGCCCTGGCTGTTCTGGAACTATGCAGATTAGGCTGGCCTTTGAACTCACAGAGATCCACCAGTCTCTACCTCCCAAGTGCTAGAACTAAAGATGTATGCCAGCACACCCAAGGAGATCCTATTTTAAGTAGCAGCCTTCCCTCCCAGCTTTCTCATTCCTTCTACCATCTAATTGAAGTTTATTTATTCTAAAAATTAAAGTTCTAAGGAGGGCAAATTAGAAGTTTGGATCATAATAAAAAAAGTGTCCACAGGCTGGAGAACTGGATCAGTGGTTAAGAGCACTTGTTCCACTTCCAGGGAACTGGGGTGCAGTTCTCAACAACCACATGAAAGCTCACAACCATCTCTAACTCCAGTCCCTGGGGATCTGATGCCTTCTCCTAGCCTTCAAGGACACTAGGCATGCACATGGTGCAAAGACATGCATGCATGTAGAGAAAAGATTCACACATATAAAACATTTTAATCTAAAAAATTGAAAAGTTCCCAGGAAGGGGCTGGAAAGATGGCTCAGAGGTTAAGCACTGGCTGCTCTTCCAGAGGTCCTGTGTTCAATTCCCAGCAACCACATGGTGGTTCACAATCATTTATGAGATCTGGTGCCCTCTTCTGGTGGGCAGGCATACATGCAGACAGAACATTGTATACATAATAAATAAATAATTAAAAAAATAAAAAAGTGCCCAGGAAGGTCGGGGAGAGAGAGTTCAGCAGGTTAAAGTACTATTTTGTGCCGGGCGGTGGTGGCGCATGCCTTTAATCCCAGCACTTGGGAGGCAGAGGCAGGCGGATCTCTGTGAGTTCAAGACCAGCCTGGTCTACAAGAGCTAGTTCCAGGACAGGCTCCAAAACCACATAGAAACCCTGCCTCAAAAAAACCAAAAAAAAAAAAAAGTACTATTTTGTTTTGTTTTTGAGACAGGATTTTTCTGTGTAGCCCTGGCTGTCCTGGAACTTATTCTAGACAAGGCTAGCCTCAGAGATCCGCCTGATTCTGCCTCCCGAGTGCTGGTATTAAAGGCCTGCGCCATGCCATCCAGCTTAAAGTGCTTTTCATATAGGAAGAATTTAAATCCCCCCAAACCAAATAAAGCCAAGCTTGGAAGTGTGTGTCTGTTACCCCAATGTTTCTATGGTAAGATGGGAGATAAAGAGACTAAGCAGAAACTTCATGGGAGTTAGGGAAACTAGTCTGACTTATAAAGTAGCTAACAGCAGAGACTCTGTCTCAAACAAGATGGAAAGTGAGGACTAACACCCAAGGTTGTCCTCTGACTTCCATACATGCCATGCACATGTATGCCTGCATACATACATACATACCACATATACACACACAAAGGAAAAAAGAGAGTTCCGCAGTTGGGTAGTACACATCTGTATCAACACTGGGTACAGATGTAAGTGAATCATTAACAGTTCAAAGTCAGCTTGGGCTAGATAGTGAGTTTGATATCCGCCTGGGCTACACACTTGTCACAGTGAATAGTCTAAAGCAAGGACTACATAAACATCCGGTAAATAAATGACTTGAAAGTCTTCCTCAATGCTGAGTTACCCCTGCCCCTCTAGCAGTTTTTCCTCAGGTCTTATTTGTAAGCTGCCCTATATCTCCTTAGGGCACAGGCTACATCAGTGGTTCTCACCCTATGGGTCACGACCCCTTTGGGTGGGGTCAAATGACTGTTTCACAGGGGTCACCTAAGACCATTGGAAAACACAGATATTTACATTATGACTCATAACAGTAGCAAAATTACAGTTATGAAGTAATTTTATGGTTAGAGATCACGACAACATGAGGAACTATATTAAAGGGTAGCAGAAATAGGAAGGTTGAGAATCACTGGTCCACATGCAAGGCCGTCTTTTTCTCTATGCTTCCCTCTCAGACTTAGGCTGACCTCTCCAGAGCCCCAGCCATGTCCGTGCTTTCCCAAGCAGGCACTGTGTACAAGCCTCACACTAACTGGTCCCTCTATCTCCATTTTAACCACTAATTCTTCCAGTTTAACAACCATAAAACCTATCTAATTTCCTCTCCTAAGGTCCTCGGGTCTTTTTTTCTAACCTTGGCTACACCACTCTATATGACTAGAGAGTCTGTCTTTAGTAGCACAGACCTGAACCTGTTATTTTTCCACTGAACAAAATGCTGTTCTTGAACTTTTGGCCCTGCAGCAGGGCTTGCTCTTCCTTTTCACACTTGTCTGGTATTCCAGGTGTCAGCTCTTGAACCTCTCATTTTCTCCACTTTCTTCCACTTGGAAGCCTTCCTAGACGCCCAGCTTCTCCCATCACTGTCCCTACCCACGACTAAGAGGCCTGCATTTATTCCACGACACTGACCATTTTGTCCCTCCGCGGTGGCATCTCGCACCAGTGCTGCCCACTGCTGTGCTTCCTGGGAGTTGAGGAAGTGCACACTGAAGGTTCCAGGCCCTCCCGGCGGAGGCTGCAGCTCGTGTTGGTTAGGTCCACGCACTGTATAGCAAATGGACTCCAAGGGCCATTCTAAACTGACCTGAAGAGGGAGAGTATGCTGGGTCAGTAGTCCTCATCTTTAGCCAAGATCAAAGGAAAAGAAAACAAGAGGTCATTTTTACCGTCCTAAGCCTTTCTTTCCTGTTATCGTACCAATTTCTCATGAGAGTTTGTAAAGCATTAACCCCATTTTCACAGACAAGCAAAGAAAAGTAACTGCTTAAGGACAGTTGGCAGGGGAATGGAGACGCTTGACTCCACTGTCCCGGCCCACACTCACCGCCCCTGGCCCGGTGCCCAACAGCCCCAGCCGGAAGCGCCCAGGACGCTCAGGGTCGGCGCTTAACTGCAGCCTCCGTAGCTGCGCCTCGGTGTCGTGCCCGGCGCCCAGCGGTCTCACCGCGGCCTGCACTGCAAGGAGCACCGCAGGCGAACTAGGGTTTGCAGCTGCTGCAGCCCCGCCGGCGGGCGGCGCCATATCTGGTGCGGCAGAGTCCTGACCCTCCGAGAGCGCTTCCGTGATACGGAGCTGTCGAGCGCTTCCGCCGACCAGAAACTCGGGCTATGGGCCTAGGTTCCGGATGCGTCAAGCGCGGAGAACATGAAGGACCCAGGGTCGCGCACTACCTGAGCTCGACGGCCCGCTGTGCTCAGGGATAGAGAAGGTCCAACCTCCAGGCACGCTAGTCACGTTTGAGCTGGGCCCGGGGACAGTGTCAGAGACCAGACACCGGTCACAAAATGAAGGATGGACTTTTCTCAAAGGTTCGCACGGGCGACAGCCGCTGCCCGACGTAAGGCAACACCAACACCAGTACCCGGCAGGAGCAGGACCCCAATCCACACACACACCAGACGCTGGTGAGTCTGTTCCACCCTGGGAAAAGGGTTGCCCCCCCCGAGGGCGGGGCGGGGCTGCCCTAACCAATGAACACTAAGAGGGGAGGCGGGTTCGTAAGCGAGGGCGAGACAGACAAGCTACACAGCCAGTAGGAGGGGAAGATAAAGTTGAGTGGCGGAGAATTTCCCCAATGGCTTGTCGCGGTCTGGATCCTGAGGTCGGAGCGAACCATTCAGAGGAGTGGGGCCGGACCTGTCGGCCGCTTGTTGTTGTCGGGCCGGGGGAGGCGGAGGTCGCTGTTTCGTTCGCTGTCTGGTGCGATCTGTGGCGGTCCGCGGCAGGTCAGTCGCAAAAGCGAGTGCTGCAGGGGGGCGAGGCTATGTCGCGGCTGCAGCCCGTATGGGCCGACAGGGCCTGGAGTAACGGGACGTCGCCGCGAAGCTTCTTCCCCCGGATACAGTGCGGCCCGAGTGGAGGCCGCGGCGCCGCCCTCCAGTCCTGAGGAGCCCGCGCCGCGCGCAGCCCGTGCCGTCGTCATCTCAGCACCGACGCTAAGCAACCCGGCTAGCCTGGCTTGATCTAGCCAATTCCTGGCAGGTGGGTGTCCGCCTTGTGCTCCAAGCGGTCCCGGACTGCGGGAACCACAGTCCCCGGCAGGGCTCGCGCCTGTGCATTGCCTCATGGGACTTGTAGTTTTGCCGCTGCCTAGCCCGAGCGCCTCTCTTGGTGCACTGCCTCCTGGGGCTTGTAGTTTCCCCTTACGAATCGGATGGCGTCTCTCTGCTCCCTGGGCGGCAATGCCAGGAGAGTGCTGGCCTGAACCTATGGAGGTTTGCGTACAAAGAGAGAATTAGGCATAATTGCAAATGGAACTGAAGAACTAATGGGTTTCCTCTTCTCGCCTGGAAACAGCGAAGCAACCCATAGAACCGGGGGCTCAAGCCCCAGGTGCCCGGTTCCGAACCAGATTACAGGTTCTTAGCCTGATTGAGGCCCTTAGTACAGTCTAAGGGTGTCTGCAGAGTGCCAATTTGGGTAGGGAACGTAGAGAGAGGGACTTTCCAACACTTTGAGAGTGAGCAGAATACAGGGTGGCCCTCTCATCCATTCCCCACCTCCCACTCCCAGCCACCTCCAGGACTCTTGCAGCATGTAGGAGGAGTTGGAGTTGAGCTGGACCCTGGTCTTGCCATTCTCAGGTAATAGGATCATTTCCCTGCCAATGCTGAGTGCTCAGGGGCAGGTAAGGGGAAGGAGAGGAGCTGCCAGATGGACTCAGCCAGACCCAACTGCAAACAGTGCTCTACTAGTGGGTGGGAAGGCTGCAGGCAGAGCCTTTGGAGCTAGGCAGCCAAACCTGGCTTCCCGCATTCTCAGGTAGCACTGCACTAGTCCCTCTGGCACGAGAAGCCCCCGCCCAAAGGACATGAAGCTACTGGAGAACTCCAGCTTTGAGGCCATCAACTCGCAGTTGACAGTGGAGACTGGAGATGCCCATATTATTGGCAGGTGAGGCTGGAGGCTCTTGGGATCAGACTCTCGGAAGCCACCATCTTATCCCCTGAGTTAACTGCTTGGGGTCGGCGTGCTCCATGATCCTGCCTGAATTTTGTAGGATTGAAAGCTACTCGTGTAAGATGGCAGGAGATGATAAACACATGTTCAAGCAGTTCTGCCAGGAGGGCCAGCCGCATGTGTTGGAGGCACTGTCCCCACCCCAGACTTCAGGCCTCAGTCCCAGCAGGTAAGCTGAGTGGAGCCTACCTTTGGGGGTATGTGGAATGGTGGGCAAGCCTGACATTTATCTCTGTTCAGATTGAGCAAGAGCCAGGGTGGCGAGGATGAAAGCCCTCTGAGTGACAAGTGCAGTCGCAAGACCCTCTTCTATCTGATTGCTACACTCAATGAGTCCTTCAGGCCAGACTATGACTTCAGCACAGCCAGAAGCCATGAATTCAGCCGAGAGCCCAGCCTTAGCTGGGTAAGGATGGGAAGAGGGACCCAGAACCTTGTAGTCATGACCATCGCCCTCCCCACTTTGAGTAGGTTCTTGGGTTCCACCTGCCATCCTGGCCCCTTGTCATCCCTATTGTAACCCGCCGTAGGTGGTAAATGCCGTCAACTGCAGCCTGTTCTCAGCAGTTCGGGAAGACTTCAAGGCCCTGAAGCCGCAGCTGTGGAATGCGGTGGATGAGGAAATCTGCTTAGCCGAATGTGACATTTACAGGTGGGCTCACATCTTTGCAGGTAGACGTGGCAGGGGTGTGTGGCAGTGGGAGCCTCATACCTCTGCTTTCTTCCCTCTTCAGCTATAACCCAGATCTGGACTCAGACCCCTTTGGGGAAGACGGAAGCCTCTGGTCATTCAATTATTTCTTTTACAACAAGCGTCTTAAACGAATTGTCTTCTTTAGCTGCCGCTCCATCAGGTTGGTACCATTGCCACGTCCCTTTCTCCAGCCCCCTGTTCCTTAACTGGGTCTGTTCTCCCTGAGAAGGCCTGAGTAGCTGGTCCTAAGACTGGTATCTCTCTCCCCACCCAGTGGCTCCACCTACACGCCCTCAGAGGCAGGCAATGCACTGGACTTGGAACTGGGAGCAGAGGAGGTTGATGAAGAGAGTGGACGTGGAGGCAGTGAAGGCAGGGCGGAGGAGACCAGCACCATGGAGGAAGACAGGTGTGGTGGTGGTGGAGGCTACAGCCATAGCTCCGAACTCTAGAGCCTGGAGTGGGTGGGAAAAATCAGGGTTCTTGGCCTGGTCTGGGTGGTACCTCCTGAAGTCCTACTCTGTGCCAACTTCTGCCTAGAGTTCCAGTGATCTGTATGTGATGCGGAGAAGCAGAGGTCTCAGCTTCATCCGGCTTCGACCAATGCCTGAACTTGTCTACCTACGGAGTTCCAGAGCCTCCCCAGATGCTGGCTACACCCTGGCACTGCCGCCATCCTGGCGCTGCCCAAGGCTATACCTGCCTAGCCCTTTGGTTTCAGCCTGTGGACGTCCACTCACCCCTGCAGGCTCTTACTGCCCATGCTGTGGCTGGATTAGACAGCACAGGGCCGGATAGAAAGTGACTGCTGTGCACCGCCAGCCTGCCACAGACAGGACAGCTCGATCACAGAGTTTATTTTTGTATTTCTTATTGGGCCTGTACACTCCAGCTCTAAGGGCCAGAGACTTGAGGCCCTGTAAGCGGTGCCCAGTGTTTTATAGGGTCTGGTCTTGGACCAGACCCTGGTGCCCACTTTTGCCCCCCACCTTACCAGGTGGGCCACATGCACTGAGTGTCACTTTGCTGCAGCTCATTCATTTCCAATAAAAGTTTCTGTGACTTCGAAGGAACATGGAAGTGGGGGCGGGGCCTGCGTCGGGGGCGGGGCCTGCGTCGGGGGGGGGGGGGGTGTCAGGCCGGGAGCGTCTGGTATCTTAGCAACAGCTACTGCCTTTCCGTTAGTCTCAAGAGCTGTTACACCTCGTACCTCTGGGATTGTCCATGGAGGACGTGATGTTAGACGCAAGCAACCTCTTTGCATCAGAGGGTGACAATGCAGTTCTGGACACAGACGTTTTTGATCAGGAAGGCTATGATGTCCCAGATCCTGGGGTGCTCTCAGAAAGGCATGGTGAGGGCACCTACCATTGTTCAGACACCCCACTCAGAGGCAGATATTTCTCAGACTTTTGTTCAGTCGCAGAAGTGGAACTTCCCTGGACACTCCCTGACCCATCATGTCCCTCAGAGGAGAGCTCAGTGTTGCTTCCCACCTCCAGGGATAGGGCACAAGGCTATAGTGACACCACACCCTCCACTGACTTACAGAATTGGGTCTGGACGAGGCACCACTGCAGCTCTTTACAAATAGCCAGAAGTGGCGGAAAATGACACTGCGTTCCCGAGCCCGCCTGCTGTGGCTGCATCTACGCACATACCTCCATGACATTGTAGAAAAGGTGTGGCTCTTTACGAGGTTTCTAGCTGGGCTCTTCCCTAAAGACACTGGGCACCAACTCCACTGGTCCTTCCGAGTCTCCCCAGGCAGAGGAGCTCAGACCTCCACTATTCACATTTACGTCTGTGTACTCTGGCCTGCAGGAGAAAAGAGCAGAGATGCGAGTCACTCGGATGACACACGGGCTGGAGCCACTGCGTCGTCTAAAGGTGGCAGCTGGTCTGCGCTCAGTAGCGCAGGACCCAGTGGGTGGACGCTTCATGGTACTAGACGGTGAAGGTTACCTACATCAGCATACCAAGGATGGCTGGGTGCAGGCAAAGCTGCAGGCGCCTGTGGTGCTTAACGGGCTAGTGACTGTGCCTGGCCCTTTGGGAGAAGTGGGCCGCTTTGTAGGCTGGGGCCCAGCTGGACTGTCCATATTAGGGCCAGACTTCCACCTGCTCTGGCTGAGCCCGCCACAGGAGAACAAGACGCTGGGCCAGGAGCCTCTGTGTTGCTTACCAGTGCCCAGCCTGGGACTGTTGCTTGTGGCCCAGGTGGGAGGCAGCCTGGAGCTCTGGAAGTTCCGTTCAGGGGGTCGCCGCCTGGTGTCCTGTGGCTCACCTTTGCCACCACCGCCAGGCTTGTCTGGCTCTCTCAAGAGGCTGGCGCTAGGGCCGGAAACTGACCACGGCACCCAGCATTGCTTTGCTGCCTATGGCTCGGCAGTGCTCACTTTTGATCTGGACGCCTGGTCGCTAGTAAATGTGTGCCAGGATCTGCATAAAACGTGAGGGGAGTCCAGGGACGGGGGATGGGAGGCAGATCCCTTAAGGAGAGCCAATCACTTCAGGGGCTATAGAACCCACAGACAGGGCTGTGCTGAGTCCTCTGGGCTTCCCATTCTCTCCCGTCTAGAATCATCTCAGACCTGGAATATTGTGAGGAGGTAGCAGCCATGGTGACAGCTTCCCGGGACAGTACCGTGAAGGTGTGGGAGGCTGACTGGCAGATCCGGATGGTGTTCGTGGGCCACACAGGTGTGCCACAGCCTGGCAACTCTTGCAGTCCTTCTCTTTCATCCTGAGCTTGCCCTTCTTCAGGGTTGACTGAATCCCAGGAATGCCTCCCTCCTTAAGCTATGATGTGCCAAAATGACCGACACCTCTCCTGCAGGCCCAGTGACAGCTATGACAGTGCTCCAGAACACCTCGCTAGTAGTGTCCGCCTCACAGGATGGAACGCTTCGCACATGGGACCTGAGGGCCGCAACTCAGGTGGGAGAGGTAACACTGGGTTGCTGGAACCAAGACATATCCGAGAGAGTGAGCCGTTTGCTGGCTCCTGCAGCTCCTGGCTGGTCGGTGCTCTCTCTGTTCTCAAAAAGTGTGGAGCTGTGGCGTATGTGTGACCTCTATTCACCCTTAGCACAGCTATCTGCTCCAGTGCTTCACTTACAGGTGGCGCCGGTGCTGCTGGCACCAGCTGAGCCGCCTCTGCCCTCTCGCCTTGTATGCGCTTGTGCAGATGGGTCGGTCTACCTGGTGTCAGCTGCTACGGGACGAACTGTGAGTTCATTGCTGCTGGAACCGGAGGACTGTGCTGCTGGGGTGGTTTATTGTTTGTCTCGAGAAGCTCTGTGGGTGTTGACACGCTCAGGGCATCTACTGCGCGCCAATGCAGCACGCTGCCCCATGGTCGTACTGCACCGCCTGCGTCCGTCTCCACCCCCAGCGCCTCAGCCCTGCTGTCTGCACCTCTACAGCCATCTCACAGACCCTCGTAGTGCATTCAATTGCTGGGAGATTGTGCGCCATAATCAGGGCGACACGCTCCGCAGTGCCATTGCCTGGTCCTGGAAAAATAAAAACAGGTGGGCACTGCAGCTGTCTGAGGCTGGGTTAAGGCAAAATGTGGCTGACGTAGTGACAGAGCCTTGACCAACAGCCTCCTTCACTTCTCACAGATTCTTACCAATGATAGGGCACTCAGACGGCACACTGTCTGTACTGGATTGGCGCACATCAGTGACAGTCTTTCTTACAGAAGCGCACAGTCCAGAACCAGTGACTGCTATTGGGTCCACCTGGAACATCATTGTTACTTCAGGTCAGTACCTTCTCCCTCAAAGACAGCCTGGGAGCCCCTGCACCTGCCCGAAGTCCCAACCCTGGCTCCTGCTTCCCAAAGGTGGCGATCTGACAGTAAAGATGTGGCGTGTGTTCCCGTATGCCGAGGAGAGCCTGAGCCTGTTACGCACCTTTTCCTGTTGCCACCCAGCAGTAATGCTCTGTGCTCTGGGCAAGCACATCACTGTAGGCTTTGAGGACCCAGAGAGCGCCACCTATGGCCTGGTGCAGTATGGCCTGGGTGACAAAATGCGCAGTGACCACCGGCCACAGGATGACCCTACGGACCACATCACTGGTGAGGACAGCGAAGCAAAGGTGAAGCCTCTGTCCTTATTCTCAACTGCTTCCTAACCTTAGTTCTGCCCCTAGGCCTATGCTGCTGCCCTTCCCTCAAGCTATATGCGTGCTCCAGCCTGGACTGTACCATCCGAATCTGGACCTGGGAGAACCGGCTGCTGCGGTGTGCTGGGGCTCTTTAGTGTGGGGGCAGCTAGTGGCTAAAGGATAGCCATCGGGGGTTTTCTAAGCTCTGTTTTCCATTAAAGCTCAGGGGCTGGACTGAAAGGGACAGGGTCTTGCCCCTGTCACTGCCTCAGGTTCCCCCTCTGTGAAACAGGCCATAGACTCTCGGCACTCTTGCAGGCTCCTGCAGTTGGATGGTCCCCCTCAGGCCCTGGCCTTCTCCAACAACACTGGAGACCTGGTATTCGCTCTAGGTTCCCGCCTCTGCCTGGTGTCCCACAAGCTCTACCTACCTACATCCTATCTAGTTGAGGTATACAAAGTGGTCAAGGTGGGACTGGCAGCGGCGCACACATGGTACTGGGAACAAAGCTCTTCCTGCTTCTTCAGAAATTGTGTCAGAAGTGCCCTGAGGTGGTGAATGACCCTCCGCTGCCTCTGAACAGCCAGAAGCCACTGACATCCACCCAGCTGCAGAGGCTTGCCAGCCTCCATGGAGCAGCCAGCCTCAGGTCTGCTGGCGGGGCTACTCAGCTACTGTGGAGGGTTCTACCCAGTCCCTGCGGGGGCAGGGTTTGCAGAGCTGTGTGTCCCCAGTGTGAGTTCTCCACATTCCCAAGTCCCTCTGGTATTGCTACATCTCAACCCAAGAACCTTTTCTCCCGGCTGGTCCTTACTCCAGCTTTTAACCCATTCCACCAGTAACGTCCAGAGTCTCACCTATGCCTGCTTCTATCTACAGTGTGACCTTGCCCTTCAGCTATCACCAGATAGAAACAATTCAGCAGCCAGTGTTGAAGGAGGTAGTGTTGAACCTGACTCTTTGCCTGCCCAGTGCCCATCCATGCTCCATATCCATTCTCAATCCACAACCTCTCAGCCTCTGGCCTGAACTCTCATGGTTGCTTTGGGCAGCGCATGGCAAGTTTTCAAAGAAGCAGGGGCTGACCACTGATCTCCACTTCAGGACTTGAAGGATATCATAGCCCGAGATCAAGACCTTCAAGAACTGAGGCAAGGACTGGTGGTCCCGGCACCCCGGCCCCAACTCTCCTGGAAGATGCGCCAGGAAGCCTTTGACAGTTACTTACGTCTGATCTACGGTTCTGACCTGCTGGTGGGTATGGGATCAATCCCAGGCCCTGGCATAACCTTCACCCTATTTGACACAGACTTCGTGTTTGTTTGTTTGTTTGTTTGTTTGTTTTCCTGTCCCAGGACATAAAATCTGGAAGGGAGTCCCTGCAGTGGGACACTGCGGGCTCCATCACAGAGAAAGAGACTCAGGACACGGGGATCCAGCCGGGAGCTGCTACCAGTGGTGGGCAGGCTACATTAAGCACTGACATTCAGCCAGTGTCCCTACCTTCAGCCCCTGACACCCCAGGAGCCCCAGGCAGGCGCTTTGCCCGCCCTCCCCGTGTCTCCTTGCCCATTCCACCCACTCACCGGACAGTGCATAGCCAGGCATCCCAGGTGAGGCTTTCTTCCCTTCCCATAGCCACCCATATATGACACTGTGGTCCCTGCCCCAGCCCCTTGTAATTCCTTGTGTACCCTAGCTTCTAGCACGTTCCTCACTGAGCTGTGAGCTGGGCCTCAGTTTGGATCTGCAGCTGCGGTGGGATTCGTTTGGAGAAAAGATCATGGACCTGAACACATCACCTGATTACCTGAAGAATAGGGTGAGGGTCCCTATTCAAGGGTGGTTTTGGGGGCTTGGGTGGCTGTGCTCTGTTCTCACTCCCTGTCCTTCCCCAGGTCCCACTGTTGCTGCACAGAAGGCCCCAAGATCCTCTCTCAAAACTAGGGGGCTTCTTTCCTGCCACCATACAGCCCCACAGGGTGAGACCCCCACCCCTCCTTTCTCCCAGAGGTACCCTCTTCTAGGGGTCACTCTTTGTATATCCTATCTCCCTTGGCTGTAAATCATTGTACCCCAGTCTGACTTAAGGGCCATGCCTACTTGGAGCCTACAGGGTCAAGACTTAAGAACCCTGTACCTCTGCCGGGCAGTGGTGGTGCACACCTTTAATCCTAGCACTTGGAAGGCAGAGGCAGGCATATCTCTGTGAGTTCAAGACCAGCTTGTCCTACAAGAACTAGTTCCAGGACAGGCTCTGAAACTACAGAGAAACTTTGTCTCAAAAACAACAACAACAACAACAAAAAGAACCCTGTACTTCTCCATTCTGGCCAGTTCTGGTGTGGTACACTCCTTGCTGCTTTCTAGGACTAGGCCCAAATCAAGGGCCCACCACCAGTGGTTGTTTCTGCATACCACTGTCCCCTCTGGGAGCGCTACATTCCCTGTAGACTTTTTCTGAAAGACCAGAGATCTTGTGCTCCAGGGGAGCAAAATCCTGTGGGGTCAGTCCCTCCAGATCCACCATCTTGCCATACTTGGTCACACTGGGCACCCAGGCAGGCCCTAGCCCCTTGCTTAGCACATACCAGGCTCCTGTTCAGGTGTATCATTAACCCTTCTAGCTTGGGGAGGCCTATTCACTCAATTTATGAACCAGGTTCCTTTCTTCCTTCCCTGCCCCCTCTACCATGGTTTTTATAGACACCCCTGTTTTAGGTTAAGTTCCACAGAGAACATGTGTGTGGTTAGCACTCACCAGGAACCAACCACCTCTAAGTTCCTCCTTCCATTTACAGTTCATATCCCCCAGATTACCTTGTATTGGGTTTCCAAGCTAAACTGTCATTTGTGTGTTGAGAACACAAGCAAGCTACCAATCTAGTCTAGCTTGTGGTGGCCCGTGATTATGGGGGTGCCCCCTGGTTATGTCCTAGTGATTCTCAGTCCAATCTGTTGCCCTCCACATCTAGAAACGCACTCGGCCCATCAGCTTTCCTGGC
Source organism: Microtus pennsylvanicus (assembly GCF_037038515.1). Taxonomy (NCBI): domain Eukaryota; kingdom Metazoa; phylum Chordata; class Mammalia; order Rodentia; family Cricetidae; genus Microtus; species Microtus pennsylvanicus. The sequence continues at coordinate 4,724,189 of NC_134580.1, forward strand.
TGCGTGCCCAACTCTGTGATAGTGCGGCAAATGTGGTTGCAGGCAGAGGTCAGCTGCCTCGGCTCCCTAGAAGAACTCACCCAGGACAAAGTCAAGGCAAGAAATGGAGCTTGGGGTTAGCAGGGTGGGCCCTGCTATCTCCACAATCTACCACATCTTCTCTCTTGTCCCTCTGCAGTCAGTTGGAGGCAAGAATGACGAGTGGCTGAAGCGCAGGTGGCGCAAGAAACTGAAACTGCTCTATTGGCTTCAGAACGCACGTAAGAGCGGGGAAGGAGAGGACGATGAAGAGGAGGATGAAGAGTTGGAGATGGAGTGGCTCTCCCCTTCTCCAACTATTGAAGAGCATCTAGAACTCTGGGAAGCAGACACTCATGTAGGTACTCTAGGATCTCATGAAGGGAAAGATTGGTGCTCAGAGATGGGTTTGAAGCTTCTTTCATTTTCCTTAGCGTTCCATGGGCTTGACCACAAAACCTCAACCTGCAGTCACCCAGCCCAAGACCCCAGTGGCTCCGCACCAACACCAGCCTGAGCACTCACTCTTGGAAGAGCGCTATGGGCATTTGCCCAAGTTCCTGCATCAGTTTGTTGTTCAAAACTGGTTCAAAAAGCTGTTCCCTATCTTTACCCTGAAGGTTAGGAGACTCTGAGAAGCTGGGAAGCCCAAGCTGGGGGTGGGGGAAGGAGTGAAGGTAGGGGCTACTCCACATGCAGAGTGGAGTTAGGGATGGGCAGGGCTTCAGCAAATCTTCCCACAGGCCTATCCAGAGATGGGCACCATAGACGGCTTGGCTTCAGTGTTTGTGGACTTCCTGCAACAGGTTACCTGGGCAGAAAGAGTACAAATTCTAAATGCCCTGCTGAGGCTGTTTCCTGAGATAAGCAGTGAGCTCCGCAGCCGGCTGCAGGGCAAACTCTTGTACTTGCTCAACCAAGACCAGCCCCCTAGCCTCCAGGTGAATCCCTCCACAGTACCCCGTATCCTCACCTACTTCCAGAATCAACCACGGTTCCCTAGTGCCAGCCTACTCTTGAGTCTAGGACAAGATTCAGAAGCAGTTTGTGATGCTGGCGCTGCAGCTGCTCCTGGCCTGCACCCTGGAGGTCCTTGATGTGGTTTTGGAGATCCTGACCTACTACCTCTACTCACCAGCCAGTTGTCAGTGAGTTGAGCTCCTTCTGGGTTTGCCCTACCAGCTTGGGAAGACTTGGGTTAAGCCTCATCCACCTGTTCCAGCCAAGAACTCATGAATCTGCTGGTTGTGCTGGGCCTCAAGGACCCACAGGGCTTCCTGTTCAAGGAGTTGGCAACCTGGGCTGAGAACTTCATCCTTGACTCCAAGGCCAATATACGCACACAATGTCAACAGAAGCTGGAGGAGATGAGTCTTCAGGTCTGGTGGGCCAAGGACTGGGTGACTCACCTACCTGTTGCCTTCTTCCGAGGTTTCCCAGAAGATCATGGGTGCCCATAGGAATGCCCCTGGGTTTTCCCCAAACAGAATATTTCTTGAAAGCTCTCTATACAACAGATGGCTTTACAGGGATGGAGGGAGAGGAGGGGCTGGATGAGGCATCCTCTCCCAGGGGCTAGTACTCTAGCTGAAGGAAAATTCAGAGATACAGGGTCTAGAGAGATGGCTCAGTGGTTAAGAGCACCGACTGCTCTTCCAGAGGACCCAGATTCAATTACCAGCACACAGCTCACAACTGTCTGAAGATCCAGTTGCAGAGGATCTGACACCTTCACACCAATGCACATAAAATAAAGTTAAATAAACCATAAAAATATTAATAAAAAATTCAGAGATACAGATGCAAGGGTCTGTATCTCCATGGGCTACTCTCCTGCAGATGACTAACTTGGAGCAGTCTGCAGCCAGTGCTTCTACGGAACCTTCCAGGGAGGTCTCCTCTCGAGCCTCCCTTGCCTCTGGGGCATTCCTGCCTGCCTTGAGCACCTCTTGGCTACCCTCCCCCTCCCGGGCATCGGAAGTCTCCATGCGTCAAGAGCTGATGGTGTCACCTGTGCCTTCAGTTTTGGAGCCCAAGTTATCATCCATGCTAGATCTCCATGCTGCAAGCATTAAGGCACATTCTCGCATGCGGTCAACCAAAAGAGTCTTCGCTGATACACTGCAGGCCTTCTGTTCTGTGATCCAGGACAACTTGCATGTTCTTGTGTCCCCTGTAGTAAAAAAAGGGCCACCTCCACTGGAGGAGACAGAATGGTCACACTTTCAGATACTGGACCTTTTTTATATTGATGTGCTTAATTTCTTCTGTGAGAAGCAGCGGGCACGGCAGCAGAGCTTGCTGGAGGAGGAGGAGGAAGAGGAGCGCTTACAAGTCTCACGCTTAAGCCAGCTACGGCCCAACATTGTGATGCGGCCGCCCCAGGATCGCTGGTGCGCATTACTGTGGGCCTGTCAGGTTGACCCTGCGTGGGCTGCAGAGGAAGGTCTGATTGAATCCTCTTCCTTCTTCAGGCTCTATCCCATTTTTCGGCTGCAGGAGACCAGGCAACCAAGCTTTGGGATGTTTCTTAGGGGTGAGTGGACACAGGGGTAAGAATTGAACCCTAATGCCCTCCGCCCCAACTCAACCTCAGCCTACAGCTTCACTCTCCTGGCTCCCTGCATCCAGGTCACAGGCTGTACCGCCAGGGCCCAGCTCGCCGTGATGGCTCTCTTCGGGTGCTGAAGCTGCCACTGCCACGAATAGAGTTGCAGCCTTTTCCCCCAGGTTGGCCTGCACCCCCACGGGCGCTGCCCCCACTGCTCCTCCAGCCTACACTGCAACGCTACTTTCTGCCCCAAGACACAAACCCTAACATCTACGGTTGACCTGGGGGACAGATAGCCATGGTTCCATGGTCAAGGCCCAGTCCTACCACCTTGGCAAATCACACTACCATGTTTGGTCTGAATTAAAATATATATACATATATATAGTTACTTATTGTGTGTATATACATGTTCACTTGTGTGCAAATGCACATATGTGTGCATGCTTTTGGAGGCCAAAAGTTGATATCAAGTTTCATTGTTCTACATCCTATTTATTTATTTAGTTAGTTAGTTTGTTATGGTTTTTTGAAACAGGGTTTCTCTGTGTAACAATCCTGGCAGTTCTGGAACTCACTTTTTTTAAAAAAAATATTTATTTATTATGTATACAATACTCTGTCTGCGTGTATTCCTGCAGGCCAGAAGAGGGTACCAGACCTCATTACAGATGGTTGTGAGCCACCATGTGGTAGCTGGGAATTGAACTCAGGACCTTTGGAAGAGCAGGCAATGCTCCTAACCGCTGAGCCATCTCTCCAGCCCCTGGAACTCACTTTTGTAGACCATGCTGGCATCAAACTCACAGAGCTCCGCCTGCCTCTGCCTCCTGAATGCTGGGATAAAGGACCTATTTTTACTTTTATTATTCTTTTTTTTTTCTTAATAAGAGTCTCTCTACATAGCCCTGGCTGTCCTGGAACTCAGAGATCCACCCGCGTCTGCCTCCTAAATGCTGGGATTAAAGGCATGCGCCACAACGCCTGACCCTATTTAATTATATAAGAGTGTTTTGCTTGCATGTGTGTACCAAGTGGATCTCAGCAGTAAGATGTCTGCAGCAAGTATACTAATGACTGAACCAGATGCCATTTAAGGAAAAGGAGTCAGGTGGGACTTGTGCCCAGTTTGATACCCTCTTCCCTTTGTTCTCCAGGCCCAGAGGCGAGAGCTGTTTCTCTGTCTCTTTAATTGTAGGCTTCTGTTTTTATAGTTCATATGCTGTTCTGGTTAGTTTTTGTTTGTTGGATTTGTTTGTTTTTCAAGACAGGGTCTCTCTGTGTAGCTTTAGCTGTCCTGGACTCACTCTGTAGACCAGGTTGGCCTCCAACTCAGAAATCTGCCTGCCTCTGCCTCCGAAGTGCTGGAATTACAGACATGTGCCACCACTGCCTGGCTTTTTTTTTTTTTGTCAACTTTATACAAGCTAAAGTTGTTTGAGAAGGGGGAACTTCAACTGAAAAAATGTTCCCACTAAACCGGCCTGTGGGCAAGCCTGTGGGACACTGTTCTACATTGATTGGTGTGGAAGGGCCCAGTCCACTGTGGGCGGTGCCATTCCTGAGCAGGTGGTCTTGGGTTGTTTAAGGAAACAGTCTGAGCAAGTCAGGAGGAGCAAGCCACTAAGCAGCACTCCTCCGTGGCTTCTGCTCTAGTTTTTGCCTTCAGGTTCCTACTTTGGGTTCCTGTTCTGACTTCCCTAAGTGACAGATTATGACCTGAAGAGTATAAATGAAACCAACCCTTCCCTCCCCTTAGCTGCAATTCTAGATGGCAGTCCATCATTGTGAAAAAGTCAAGGCAGCAGGAACCTGGAGCAGCGAGTCACATTGCAAGTCTGCTTTCTCCACTTTTAGAAAACTCAGGATCCCCTCCCCAGGGAATGGTGTCACCCACAGTGGGCAAAGTCTTTCCATTAATTCAGATATCCCCCTCCACAGACATGTCCATAAGCCAATTTAATCTAGACAGTCCCTCATTGAGACTCCCTTTCTAGGTGACTCTATCTTGTGTCAAGTTAACAATCAAAGTCAATCATTCTAAGGAGGTCTTTTTTTGTTTGTTTGGTTTTGGGTTTTGTTTTTTTTCAAGACAGGGTTTCTCTGTGGTTTTGGAGCCTGTTCTGGAACTAGCTCTTGTAGACCAGGCTGGCCTTGAACTCAGAGATCCACCTGCCTCTGCCTCCCAAGTGCTGGGATTAAAGGCGCGCCACCACCGCCCGGCTTCTAAGGAGGTTTTCAGTTTTGTTTTGTTTTGTTTTGTTTTTTGTTTTGTGAGACAGTCTCAGTCTATAGAACAGGCTGACTTCAAATTTATGATCTTCCTGCCTCAACTTCCTGAGTACTTGGGATTAGACATGAAACACTATACCTAACTTATTTATTTATCCATCTATGTTTTTATTGGTATCTATTAATTATACATAGGTTATATCCAAACTCCAGTCCTTGAGTGCTTTTAATCCCAGCACTTGGTAGGCAGAGTCAGGCAGATCTCAGTAAGTTCGAGGCCAGCCTGGACTACACAGCAAGTTTCAGGACAGACAGGGCTACACAAAGAAACCTTATCTCGAAAAACAAAACAAAACAAAAAACAAACTCCAGTCCTCATGCTTGCAGGGCAAGTCCTTCAACCACTGGGGCCCTGTTTAACAAAGACTTTTAGAAAACGCTCTTTCTTTGGAGGACAAGGCTACTGGATTTCCTGGCTGACATCCTTAGACCCCTATGTCGTGCCCTAATATCCTCGAGCAAAGGACTGCATGCCAGGAAGCTGGCTAGAACACCCTTATGCCAGCACTGGCTATTTTGAATATTCTACAGATACACAAGGCTAAAATACAACTTCAGCTCCAAGAGGTGTGGCTTCAGCAATGATGTTTCAAGCAGCTTTGGGTAGGCCTTTCCTAGCAACCATTTGTACCAGGTCAGATGAGCACTTCCCCTGATAGTCTAGCAAAGGAGACTGTGACTGTGACAAAAAAAAAAAAAAGCAGTGCCTTCATTGATATAGCTTCATTTGAGTTCATTTGACCTGTTCCAATTGGTGCAAACTGTTAACTTCTGACTATATACAGGCTGTATAGTTCTCTTTGTAAACAAGCTGGGAGGTTTTTTTTTTTTTCTTTTTGAGAGGCCTGTGTGTACAGCAGATTGGTTTCAGTCATTTAAGCAAGGGTGACCTTGGAAATCTGGATTCCTATCTCAGCTTCCTAAATGCTGGGATTATATCTGGTAGGAAACACTTCTCCTACCATTCCAACATTGGGCCAAAGAAAAGTCTTTGCCAAAGATGTTTTTCTTTTCTTTTCTTTCCTTTTTCTTTTTTTTTTGAGACAGACCAGAACTTACTGTGTGTTAAGGAATAATCTTTTTGTGCACTGTGAAGATGTGTCTTTATCAAGCCACCTTCTGATTGGTTTAATAAAGGAGCAGACTGGCTGGTAGCTAGGCAGGAGGTATAGGTGAGAGACAGCAATAACAGGATGCTGGGAAGAAGGATGGAGTCTTGAGAGTTGCGAGAAGATGAACATGCTGTGTTGAAAGTAGGTACCGCCACGTGGCAGAGGGTAGGTAAGAAAATATGGGTTGATTTAAAATGTAAGAGTTAGCTAGTAATAAGCCTGAGTTTTCGGCCAATCATAATTAATAAGTCTCTGAGTGGTTATTTGGGAGCAGCTGCCAAGACACAGAGAAACTCTGCCAACAACTATGCAGACCAGACTGGATTCAAACTCACAGAGATCCACTTGTCTCTGTCTCCCAAGCGCTGAGATTAAAAGTATATACCATGATGCCTGTCCTTTCTCACCTACTTTTCTAGATTTGGATGGGCTGGTATGGCAAGGAAAGAAAGTGAAGACAATGGAGACACAGCAGCAGGACTGCAGAAGAGGCAGTGATGGGGAAGCAGCTGTCATACGGGTCTTCCTTTGGACTGCCAGCACCTGAATAATGACATGGAGACTTTTTACTAATTATGAAAGCATGAGCCAGGAGGTGGTGGCACACGCCTTTAATACCAGCACTTGGGAGGCAGAGGCAGGCGGATGTCTGTGAGTTTGAGGCAAGCCTGGTCTACAAGAGCTAGTTCCAGGACAGGCTCTAAAACTACAGCAAAACCCTGTCTCGAAAAACCACAAAAAAAAAAGAAAGAAAGAAAGAAAAGTATGGTTTTAGCTTAGGCTTGTTCCCAACTAGCTCTTAAATTTTAAATTAGCCTGTTTATATTAATCTATGTTCCTCCACGTAGCTCGTAACCTCTCCTTGGTACAGTATGTCCAACCTCCTCCGTGTCTAGCTGGCAAATCTCCCACCTCAGATTCTTTTCCACGGTTCCTATCTCTGCCTGCAAGTCCAGCCTATCCTCTCCGGCTTAACTATTGGTCATTCAGCTCTTTATTAAACCAGTCAGAAGGTGCCTTAGCCAGGTGATGTAAAACAAGAGACACATCTTTACACAGTGTCCCAAAAAGCAGTATGGCAGTAGTAGAAACAGTGGCAGCAGTGGCTTTAAGAGGCAAGGGTTAGCCTCTTCTCGGAACAGTATCACTAGCTGGGAAATCTGGACACTTAGACCCACGCGAGAGCTAAAAACACTATAGTCACTGTAGTGCTAAGGGTCCCGGTCGGTATTTAAGGCTCATAGGATCTGTAACTATTGCAGCTCCTTTGCTGTCCGAAGCTGAGGGTTAGGAAAGCTGTTAAGGACCAGCCCTGGAAAAACTCCTGTCTTGGGAGAGCAAGGACCCCAGGCAACAAATTGGTAGTAGAGGCACAAGAAGCACAGAATGGAATACTTTCCTGAAAAAGACCCCAGCACTGAAAGAAACTATCTTCTACCAGGATTATGTAGCTGCGAAGGTCAGTTTCCTCTCACCTGTGCTAACAAATGTGTCAGTGGACGGTAAAGATAATATGGAATCTCAGAGAAGCAGAGAGGTGAGGAAGGGAGAAACCGAACAGGGTCCTATAGAGCTGTGTGCAGTGTCTGTCGCCAGACTCCCCCTAACCCGCAACACTAACTAGTCCCCTTTTGTCCAAGCCTGTTTGACCCAGGCTTCTATCACTGAAGTAGTCCTGACAAATGCCCCAAAGTTAGGCTCTCTGTAAAGTCAGAGGCTGCCTTCTCACCGCGGAGTCCTGCGCCATCGGGTTCTGAACCCGGGGCTAAGTGGTAGCAGGCAACAGTCCGGACACCAAGGGCCCGGGCTTCCGAACTTCCAACTCTGCGTGCTGGCCGCGTGGCTCTGATACCACTGGAAGCAAAGCAGCGGCTGTGAATCGGCTGTGAGTCGCCGCAAGCACTTAGATTTTTTGGAAGGTGGGAAGGAACCTGCACCACCTACGTGTGCCCCAACACCTAGGCGAAATCCCAACACCGTGGTCCACAATGCCTCGCGCCCAGGCCTGCCCCGCCCCCTTCAGTTGGGTCCTCGGCTTCCGATTGGTCGCAACGACTTCCGCTTTGCAAGGGGGCTGGGTCGTGGCCCTGATAGAGGGACCGGAGACTGAAACCTCTGGCGGCATGTCGGGCCCGGGAGTGGGTTCGGGGCTCTCGAGCGAGCGAGGGTTGTTAGAGCAGGAGGCCGGCGCGGACACGGAGGCGGCGGATCTCCTGCTATTTCTAAAGCCCGGCGTGCGGGCAGAGCTGCAGGCGGTCGCGGCGCAGCACGTGTTGGCGCTCACTGGTTCCGACTCGGGCCGCGCGCTGTTGGCAGGACAGGCAGCGCTGCTGCGGGCTCTTGCCGAGCTTGCCGTGGCTCCGGCCCCAGCTCCTTCCCGCGACGCTTCCCGCGCGCTCGTGAACTTGGCTGCTGACCCCGGCCTGCACCGGCAGCTGCTAGCGGCGGACCCGGAGCTGCCTGCCCGCTTGCTGAGCTGCGTGTTGGACCCTCTATGGCCCTGGGCTGAAGAGGCGGCAGCGGTACTGGCTAATCTGAGCCGCGAGCTGGCGCCGTGTGCTGCGTTGATGGAGAAACTGATGGTCGCTGAGACGGAGCGCCTGGGTCTGGAGCGGCTGGTTAACGCGCTGTGCACGCCCAGCTACAATGCGGCCGCACCCCTGCATTACCTGGGTCCGCTGCTCTCCAACCTTAGCCAGCAGGCGGAGGTGCGTGCTTTTCTGCTGGACCAGGACAGGTGAAGCCCAGATGCCTAAGCGGGCGGGGAGGGGGAGTGGAAGTGGACAAGGACAGCAGTGAGTGTGGCCTTCCAACAGGTGCGTGGTCCAGCGGCTGCTGCCTCTTACCCAGTACCCAGACTCCTCGGTGCGGAGGGGAGGAGTGGTGGGAACACTTCGGAATTGCTGCTTCGAGCATGGTGAGTGACAGGAGGGGATTGGGCCATTGCTGGGTGGAGACAGGTCCCTTGGGATCCAACGGACCAATTTCTTCTTTTTTTTTTTTTTTTTTTTTTTTTTTTTTTTTGGTTTTTCAAGACAGGGTTTCTCTGTGGCTTTGGAGCCTGTCCTGGAACTAGCTCTGTAGACCAGGCTGGTCTCGAACTCACAGAGATCCGCCTGCCTCTGCCTCCCGAGTGCTGGGATTAAAGGCGTCCGCCACCATCGCCCGGCCGGACCAATTTCTTGATTCCTTTCCTTGTTTCAACCTCCAGGACACCACAAATGGTTGCTTGGGCCCCAAGTTGACATTCTCCCCTTCTTGCTATTGCCCTTGGCTGGGCCTGAGGAGTTCTCCGAGGAAGAAATGGACAGTGAGTGACTTAGGTGCTTGTCTCAGGGTTGTCTAGGCTCGAGGGAAGGATGCAAACAAGGGGAGAGGGAGAAATGTACAGGTCTGGAGTCCTTTCAGAAGCCTTTGTGTGTGTGTGGGGGGGGTTGTTTCTCTCTCTCTCTCTCTCTCTCTCTCTCTCTCTCTCACACACACACACACACACACACAGTGACGCTCACCCAGGCAGAGCACAACACAGCTCCCACCCTCACTCCTAGGGCTGCCTGTTGACCTGCAGTACTTGCCACCAGACAAACAGCGAGAGCCAGATGCTGACATCCGGAAGATGCTCATTGAAGCCATCATGCTGGTGAGCAGGGGTCTGTGATGTTAATGTTCCCTACAAAACATATTAGTATCTGAGGAGTAACCCTTTCCATTACCCTAGCTGACAGCCACTGCGCCTGGTCGGCAGCAGATACGGGACCAGGGTGCCTACTTACTTCTTCGAGAGCTACACAACTGGGAGCCAGAGCCCGATGTGCGAATAGCTTGTGAGAAGCTTATCCAGGTGAGCGCAGGGTCAGAAAGGCTAGGGACGCTGTGCCCACAGCTAACGAGCTGCTCACCTGCCTCCTCTGCTTGCAGGTGCTTATTGGTGATGAACCAGAGGTTGGCATGGACAACCTGCTGGAGGTGCAGGTGCCTGAAGACGTGGAGCGACAGCTGCAACAGCTAGACCGGCAAGAACAGCTAGAGCTTGCTCAAGAGCTAAGAGACAAGGGTGCCCCACGGACTTGAAGCTCCTTTGGCCGAAGTGCCAGCTCCCTATCTACCTTTGCCAGGGTTCCTTCAGGGTTCTAGGGTAAACACCCAGTAAATGTTGAGAAGCTCAAGGACACTGCCCATTCCTGTGCCCTACTGCACGCACCCAGCAAGAATGCAGGCTGTTCAGTGCTGCACTGTTGAGCTGGAGGTGGCCAGGTCCTGTGCCATAGCTGCTTATATATGAGGCAAGTAGCTGATGGCCACTGGAGCTGTGAGGAGCCTTTTCCCGGATTGTGGTAGGGCTGGACCAAAAACATTGCAAGCCCTGGGCAGCCAACTAGAGGTTTTCATTCCTGAAGACACTGAAGGATCTGGACATGAGTTGGCTTAGTGGTGCCAATCGTGCTATGAGCCCCAACCTTTGGAGTCCTTTTGCTTTCCTTTGCCCAAGACCCCCTTGAAAGACAAACCACACTTGAATCTTAGGATCTTCCTAGGATGCTCTGCCCTTCTAGGCCTGTCTTTGGATCACTGCTAGGTACTGTTTCTCCTTCGCTATCTCTCTTTCTCTGCTCCACCCGTGATACCGGCCCCTGCCTTTAGTCTTTGGTTAGCCTCCTTAGACCCAGGTTGAATTAGAGTTAGCCATTTAAGATAGAATGTGCTCCTCAGTTAGCTTCCTTGAGCAACAGTTGCCTTTCAAGACCCTCCTACTGGTCATGCCTTTCCTACCTCTGTAGAGATTCTCCTGGGTGTTCCTGAAGCATTTATTCTTACACACTCCTACCCCCAATTTATGGAGCCTACTCCCTCTATACAGCCCTTCTTCCTCATTCTGTAGATAACCATGACAAATCTTGCCCCACTGTGTCCCCCTTTTTGAGGCACAGATCTTGATCCACCTGTGTGAAGCTTTTGTATGCTGTTCCCTCTCAGCAGTGGGTCCTCCCAGGTCCCAGGGGCCCATAGTCTTCATGGGAATTTGCAGTGTTCCACTCCATATCTTTGTTTTTTTTTTTTTTTTTTTTTTTTTTTTTTTTTTTTTTTTTTTGGTTTTTCGAGACAGGGTTTCTCTGTAGCTTTGGAGCCTGTCCTGGAACTAGCTCTTGTAGACCAGGCTGGTCTCGAACTCACAGAGATCCGCCTGCCTCTGCCTCCCGTGTGCTGGGATTATACTCCATATCTTTGAAGCTGAAAAAATGCTTTATGTGTTGTTATGCCGTGGCTAGGTGTTTCATTCATACCATGAGTCTTCCTCCCCATCGTGATGCCCTCCAGCCCTCTGTTAAAGCTTTGATACTCTAGGTACATGTGCTCCCTCTGACCCAGATTCCCAAGGAGGTACCCAGAGGCCACCAGCCCTCCCTCTGTAGATAGCTACATCCTCGGCTCCACAGTAAAACATTTTTATCTGCCCATACCCACCTACCCTCAATTGACCAGATAGTGCCCAGGTATGTTCCTGTTGGGGAATATGGGGCGTAGAGCGCAGCCACCTGCCATGGTGTGCCATAACCCAAGGCTGGTAAAACCTATTCCTCTGGTACAGGTTTCCAGATGCTCCACAGCTGGGCCAGAGACACTCTCTTTAGAGATGACCTGCTTCTGGAGGTGCTGCAGCTTTTGCTTCTGGTACACCATATCTCCGCGAGGCTCTGTGTTACCAGGGCCTATTGCTGACTGGGAATGCTCCTGTTCTGCAATGGACCAAAGCAGAGGGTCATGTAGAGTGTTAGAGGCACTCCCTGCCGCCCAACAATCTCCGGGAGCCATGCCCCACCTGGGGTAGCACCAAGCGTAGAGGACAGTATGTGTTCTGCAGGTAGCATCCAGCAATGAGCAGCCACCTGCTGTAGGCCCAGGCGTGCACACGGATGCAGCTGAAGCAGCCCTCTGATCAGGTCCCGGCACTCTACAGGGGAGGGCTCACCGCTGGAGCCTGCCAGTAACCCTGACCCACACCCACAACTAACAGAAATGGTGGCAGCTTGAGAGAGAACCTTACCAATCTGGCAATCTGGCAAAGATTCAGGAGCTTCTGCCCACCATCAGGGTATTCTGGACTAGTGCCATATTCTTTAGTAGGATTGCTATCCTTCAGTCCTACCCTCAGCTTCCCAGCATGCAATGTGTGGTATGGTACTTTTCCAGCCGATGGGGTGGGGTGATACCATTCTCTTTGCTGTGGTCCTGGTCTCTGGTTACTCACCAGGCCTGAGCTGGGCCTTGGAAGGAGCATGGAATGGTGTTGCTCACCTGGGGACAGCCCTGGCCTGAAGATGGGACCACGGCGAATCAGTTGCAGCATGCGAGGGGGTTGGTGTTCCTTGAAGGGCAGCTTCCCAGACACCATGGCATGGAGGATGATCCCTCTGGGGACGCAGCTTCCTCAGGGTGCTGGCCCTCCTAAGCCCACCCCTGGGTCCTGCGGGGGATACCTGGGGGTACTTACAGGCTCCACAGATCAGCCTGCTCACCGTTGTACTTCTTGCTCATGAGGATCTCTGGGGCCGTATAGGCCACAGAGCCACAGAAGGTGCTCAGCAGTGAGTTCTTGAGCCCCATGCAGTTGGCAAAGCCAAAATCTACACACAGTATGCAGGCAGGGCAAGGCAACACGGGTGATGGACAGGACGGGAGAGTGGGTTCAAGAGGGTATCTGTCAGGATGGTGGGGTCTGGGAGGGAGCTCTGAAAGTATGTTACAGAATGAGAGTGAGGGGGAGACCAGGCGGGGCCCCTTGTGGGTGTGGGTCAGTGGGTGTGGGCTGTAGGTAGGAGCTGACGTTGGGGCTAGGTCAGGGTTGAGGACAGGAGGAATTCCGAGGTAGGGTCCAGAAGTAAACTGAACTAAGGGAGCCGTGTGGGCTCACCTGTCAGCTTTAGGAAGCCCTGGTCATCCAACAGGATATTTTCACATTTTAAATCCCTGCGGAGAAGGGAATGTGGGGCTGGGCTCAAGTAGGTCAGCAGCTACCCAGGCAGGCAGGTAGGCCGGATGGCGCCCTCACCGGTGCACAATGCCGGCGTTGTGGCAGTGGGCCACAGCGCTGACCAGTTGCCAGAACAGCCTTCGGGCCTCTTCTTCCTCTAGCCCTGGGCAGCATCGAAGGTCTGACATGGCATTGATATGCTCCAACAGGTCACCTCGGGCTGCCAACTCCAGTACCAGGTAGGAGCGCTGGCTATTCTGGTAGGCCTCGTACAACTGCACCTACCAAAGACCCCTATCCCTCACATACACCGTCTTCCTGAGGAAGGCCTGGGTCAAGAGTGTTGGGACTGTTAGGTGTACTTGATCCCAATTATGGGTGAGAATGGGCTCTGTACACAAGGGCAAAAGGAAGGATTTCCAAGTAGGGAAGGGGAGCCAAGCATGGGTAGAAGGCAGGCGTGGCAAGGACTGTCTTACTATGTTCAGGTGCTTGTAGGTGGCATTGAGTGATAAAATCTCACGGGGCAGGAACTTTCTGGAGTACTCCACTGGGGCTTCAGCCGTGGACACAATCTTAATAGCTACCTGAGAAAGGTGAAGAGCAGTCAGCTGTGTAGAAGCTCCTCAGAATAGGCTCACTGTTCTTTTTTTTTTTTTAAAGATTTATTTATTAAGCATACAATGTACTGCTGGCAAGGTGGTTGTCAGTCACCATGTGGTTGCTGGGAATTGAACTCAGGACCTCTGGAAAAAGCAGCCAGTGCTCTTACTCTCTGAGCCATCTCTCTAGCCCAGGCCCACTGTTCTTTACTCACATTGTTGAACCTCTCCTAGTGGCTGGTGAGCAATATTCTCGAAAGGTGGTGCCAGCTCCACTTTCTTTCTTTTTTTTTTTAAATATTCATTATGTATACAATATTCTGTCTGTGTGTATGCCTGAAGGCCAGAAGAGGGCACCAGACCTCATTACAGATGGTTGTGAGCCACCATGTGGTTGCTGGAAATTGAACTCAGGACCTTTGGAAAAGCAGGCAATGCTCTTAACCACTGAGCCATCTCTCCAGCCCCCTCCCACTTTCTTTCTGTCCTGGGCACACGCATGTTTGAGAGATGGGGAGCAGAACATGGGGAAGCTGAGAAGAAACAGGACCTAGGAAGGAGGTCCTATAGAGGAAGCCAGAGTGGGGTACCTAAGGAGCCCACAGAGAAGGTGGCAGTCCTCCCTCACCATAGTGTGGTGCTTGCCCCGCAAGTCAGAGAATAGCTTCTGGTTGTTCTTCATGCGCTCACGTGTTGCATAGGCCAGGTAGACCTTGGAGAAAGCACCAGAGCCAATCTTCTTGGAGGAGAGCAGGTAGCCGTTGTCCATGCATTCTCGAACCTGCTCCGTGAAGACCCTCTGATGCAGCTCGCGACGACTGTTGATTCTCAGAGAGGGCAGGGTGCCACAGAAGGGGACTTGGTGGGCCAGCTTAGCTGGGGGTAGGGACATCTCCAAGGGCCAACTTGTTTCAGAGGGTGGGTGGGACCCACAGCCCCTTGGAGAAAAGTTTTCTGAAGGCTTATTGAGTTTTAAAGCGAAGAGTGTAGGTTGAGAGGCTCGGAGGAGACGAACACAGCTCTGGACTGATTAGAGAGTGAAGACTCCAAGGAACTGGGTATAGGTTCTAAAATAGAAGGTTCTAGAGATGCATCTGCATTGTGCCCTCAAAGTTACTGAGACCTGACATGTCCGAGGCTATCTTACTGGATTGGCCCTATTTAATGTTGTACTCCCCTTCTGTGGGGTGAGAACTCAAATGAAGGGTTAGCACCAGGATGAGGCTTTTGTGGGCCACTCTACATGTAATTGAATATAAAAGACCTTTAAGGATTTATTTTCATTTATTTATTTATTTTACACACCAACCAGTTTCCCATCCCTCCACTCCTTCTATTCCCTCCACCACCTACCTTTTCAACCCTCACCCCCAGTCCACTCCTCCATCTTCATTCAGAAAGGGTAAGGCCTTCCATGGGAGTCAACAAAACATGGCATAACAAGTTGAGGCTGGACCAAGCTCCTATCCCTTGAGTCAAGGCTGGGCGAGGCATCCCACTATAGGAAATATGTTCCAAAGAGCCAACTTATCCATCAAGGGACAGGTACTGGCCCCACTGCTAAGGGCCCCACAAACAGACCAAGCTGCACAACTGTCACCCAGATGCAGAGGGCCTAGGTCAGTCCGATGCCAGCTCCTACAAGCTCAGATCAGCTGTCTCTATGGGTTTCCCAGTCATGATCTTGATCTCCCCCCCCCCCGCTCATATAATCCCTCCTCCCTCTCTTCATCTGGACTCCCAGAGCTCAGTCCAGTATTGACTGTAGATCTCTGCATCTGCTTCCATCAGTTACTGGATGAAGGAGCTCTGATGACAATTAGGGTAGTCACCAGTCTGATTACAGGGGAAGGTCAGTTCAGGCACCTTCTCCATTATTGCTAGGAGTCAGCAGGGGTCATCCTTGTGGGTTACTGGGAGTGTCCCTGGCACCAAGTTCTCCCTTACCCATAATGGCCCCCTCTATCAAGATACTGCTTTAATTACTTTTCCCCTCCGTCCTGCCCTCAACTCGACCATCCTGATCCCTCATGTTCCCATTCCCTTATCCCTTTCCCTCTATTCCCCCTGCCTCCAGTTTACCCAAGAGATCTCATCTATTTCCTTTTCCCAGGGAGATCCATGTGTCCTTCTTAGGGTCCTCCTTGTTACCTATATTTTTACTATTTTTCAGTGTGTGTGTGTTTGTGTGTGTGTGTGTGACAGAGAGAGACCCCCACAGACTTTTGTATCTCCTGGAGCTGGAGTTTTAGGGGGTTGTTTTTCTTTGGGCCACCTGATAACGGGTGCTAGAAACCAAACTTGGGTCCCCTGCAAAGCAGTATGTGTTCTTAATTGCTGAGCCATTTCTCCAGCCACAATACATCCTTTATTAAAGAAGTCGGGAGGGAGTCGGGTGGTGGTGGCACTCTATCAAGCAATTCAATTGAGGCAGAGGCAGGTGGATCTCCAACTTGAGGCCAGCTTGGTCTACAGAGCAAGTTCCAGGACAGGTAGAGAAACCCTGTCTGGAGAAAACAAACTTTGGAAGGGTTAAGTCTTCTAAGGATATAAAGAGGTCAAAAGAAATCAACCACTGTTTCTTTGAGGAGTTGCCAAGGTCACGGAGTCAGAAGTGACGAGAGAGTCCAGTCCAGGATCCTCTATCCTGGTCTTCCTCTACTGGATTTTGATTTTTGACCCAGGCCAGGCATGCTGCAGGAGGCCTATCTCCTAGACCTCTCTTCAGATCTGAATACATCTTCAGGGCAAGTACAGCCACCACCTCGGACCATTCCCTCAGAGCACGGCATCTACCATCACTTCTCTTTTGTTCTGACATCCAGAGTCACAGCTGACTTTACTTAGCATGCGCCATGTGCCAGTTGCTATTCTTTTTTTTAATTTATTTATTTATTATGTATACAATATTCTGTCTTTGTGTATGCCTGCAGACCAGAAGAGGGCACCAGACCTTATTACAGATGGTTGTGAGCCACCATGTGGTTGCTGGGAATTGAACTCAGGACCTTTGGAAGAGCAGGCAACGCTCTTAACCTCTGAGCCATCTCTCCAGCCCCGCCAGTTGCTATTCTAAGTCATCATTTTAGCTGCATCTCTCTGATCATGTCTGATTCCCTGAATGCACTTCTGTGTGTTGTCTTTTTCTTTGGGCCGCCCATTCACACTAATAATGAAATTATCAATTAATTATGAAAGCTCGGCCTTAGCGTAGATTTGTTCTGCTAGCTCTTATTTTTTTGAGACGGGTTTCTCTGTAGCTTTGGAACCTGTCCTGGAACTAGCTCTTGTGGACCAGGTTGGCCTTGAATCAGAGAACCACCTGCCTCTGCCTCCCAGTGCTGAGATTAAAGGTGTGTGCCACCACCGCCTGTCTTCCACTGACTCTTATAACAAATTAACCTGCTTTTATTAATCTATATTTTACCATGTAGCTTCTTACCTTTTTTCATTCTGTGTGTCTGACTCCATGTCTCATTGGTGTCTCCTCTGGGCCTCAATTGTCTCCTTCTCTTCCTTTATCTCCCTAGAAATCCTGCCTTTACTTCCTCCCTAGCTATTGGCTGTTCAGCTTTTTTATTACACCAATCACAGCAAATACATTTTCACGCATTGAACAAATGTCTCAGCTGTGAGCTGGAGGGACCAGCATACTGTCCTGAGAGTATTCATCAAGGCCTGGACTATGGTAGACGTCTAATGAGCCCTGGAGACTTGTGTCTTCCTGCTCTGAAACCTGTAGCCGGATGTGCAGGCCTTGACTATAAGGCTTTGGAATAGCCAAGCCTGAACTGTCAGATTTATTTTTTCATCCTTGTTATCGTGTGAATTTTTGGAATGAATGGCTCATAGCTTCCATCCTTGTCTTGGAAAGAAAAGCAATATAGAAAATATGCACACAGTAACTGTCCTCTGGCTAATATGGAGTTTAGGTAAAAGGAGATTGTTTCTGGGTTTTACTACAGGTTAGCATTCCAGGAGTTGGGAAGGCTGTGGGTATATGCGCCATTGGGTGAGGATGGCTGTAGGCGGGTGGCATTACATCTAGAGAACAAAAGGAAAACATGACAACTCTATCGAGGCCACCAGTGCCATTGAGCTGCTGCTGTCTACTCAGAGTCCCTCCCCTTCCTGGCTCTCACCTACGCCAGAACCCAAATGGAAGCTAGCAACTATCTGTCTTTTTTCCCCTTTGGTTTTTCGAGATAGGGTTCTCTGTGTAGCCCTGGCTGTCCTGGAACTTTCTTTGTAGACCAGGCTGGCCTCAAACTCACAGAGGTGCACCTGCCTCTGCCTCCCGAGTGCTGGGATTAAAGGCGTGCGCCACCACCACCTGGCAAGCTTTTATTCTTAATTGTACATGTGTGTGTGGGGGGGGGTATGTGCACTTTAGTGTGCATGCCTGTGGAGCTTAGAAGCTTTGATTTCTCCTGGAGCTGGAAGTTTCAGCTGGTTGTGAGCTGCCCAGTGTGGGAGAGAGGAGAATGTGCTCTTCCCTGCTGAGCCACCTCTCCAGTCCCTTTGCATTGTCTTTGTCCTCTTCTCTATCTGCTCTCTTAGTAGCCCATCAACTCCACTGAGTTACTCAATATCACATGTGCTGGGCCTTATGCTGGATGTTAACAGTAAAAATTAAGTTGTGATCCATGCTGGGCAGTTTGTGTGGTTGGGGAGGGAAAAGTGACCGCTGTGGCTGTGGCAATGGCACGGCAAGGCTTTTCAGGCTGGAGAGTGAGTTGTCCAGGTGTGAGCTTGGAGAAGACCTCCTTCCTTGGCAGTTACCCTAGTTAGTCCCTTCTGTTTTCTGGCATCTTCCTAGACCATGACCCCATCCGCAGAATGCTCTCCTCTCGTGCCCATATATATCCTGTCGTTCTTTCTTGGGCTCCATCCTCACAACAGAAATAGATTCAAGTCCCTCACACTATAGAAAAAGACTATCAGGTCTCAGTGTTTGCCTCAGAACCCTCAGCCAGTTGCCCTCCAGGATCCTGTCCAACCACAGCTTGATTTCCACATCTCACATATGCTGTCAGGCCTGGGTAATGAAATCGCTAACTGCTTCCTTTTTCTCAACAGGCTGTTTTGGTTCTTTTGCTTTCAGAACACTGCTCACGACTTTTTTTGTTTACACACCTCTGTGTGATTTCAACCTCTGGTTCTTTGCAGGTACTCCAATCATCCTGGCATATTCCTCCCCCAATTCTCCCAGAAGAAGCCCTTCCCACCTTTGCTTTCTTGGCGCCAAGACCAAACCCCTTCACAGTAGTTCCTATATTCTGTAGTATGTCCTACTATTCGTTTCCTTGCTTATCCCCCTCTCCTCTTTCCAGGCTTAGAGGCTTTGGTTTCACCTGGAGCTGGACATTACAGCTAGTTGTGAGCTGCCCAGGGGCTGAGCTATGATCATTTTAATTCCCAAGGTCCTGTTGATATGTTGGATACGTACCTCTGATAGGCACGGGCATATGTATCTGTTTGTCTGTGAATTAGGGGTTTTAGGTATTTTTTAGGTGTTTCGAATATGACAATATGTGGTGTGTGTCCAGAACAGCTGTTGCTGTCTCTCTCTCTGTCTCTGTCTCTCTCTCTCTGTCTCTCTCTTTCCTCTCTCTGTCTTTTTTCCGGGGGTGGGTGGGAAGGGATTCACTTTTTCCGCCCTGACTGTCCTGGAACTGGATTCGCCTGCCTCTGCCTCCCAAAGGCGTGCACTACCACTCCCGGCCGCTGGGGCTTTATACGTAGCAAGCCGAGCCTGACTTGTGTCGGGAACAGCGCTTGCGCAGACGGCGCCTGGCGCACAGCACCCCTCGAGCTGGTCTTGTGAGGTGGTCACCCGACCGTCCGAGGACTCCGTGGAGCTTAAGGAGGAGTCAGTGTGCTAAGGCTCTCTAGGGCGTGGAAAATGGGGGCGGGGCTAACGTGAAGGACGGAACTCCGACCAGTGAGCGTGGAGATCGCATGGAGGCGGGGCCAGATTGCCGCGCGCCAGGCCGCAGTTGGCCAGACGGCTGCGGGGACGGGCTTGGCGCGCAGCTCCGCCCATTGTGGGCCGCTTAGGGCACGGAGGGCGGCTCCCTGGTTGTGGCGGCGGCGTCGGCGACTCCTCAGGTAAAACGGGCTTGTTGAGGTTCTTCTTTGGTGGCGGAGGCCAGACGCTCTTTGGGGGAACTTGGACCAGGGAGCATGGGGTCTCCTCTTCTGCCAGCAGCACGGGAAGCTGTGTCAGGAGGCGTCTCCCCAAGGTCAGCGGGCTGGTGCCAGAAGGTCCTGGGAGCTCTCAGGTGTGCCCTTGGGCCCGGCTTCACGCGTCACACCTGGGAGAGACCTGGGAGCTTGCGATTCAATTCTTCCGCGTCCGACATTGGCATGTGTACCCCAGACCCTGTTCCTGCTTTTCTGGTGGGTCGCGTGGTCCGTATCCTAGCCCCTTCCGGGA
This sequence comes from Microtus pennsylvanicus, assembly GCF_037038515.1. NCBI lineage: Eukaryota > Metazoa > Chordata > Mammalia > Rodentia > Cricetidae > Microtus > Microtus pennsylvanicus. The sequence goes on from NC_134580.1 coordinate 4,744,173, forward strand.
ACTCGATGGCTCAAGAGACCTTGGTCCTCTCCGGTGTCGGGGGCTACGTGTCCATGTCTTTGAGCGCCACAGCTGGGCCACTTGCATTTCTGTCTCTCAGAAAACTGAGCCTTCATTCGGAGACTTGCAAAACCAGTGCGCACCGCAGCCACTAATCTTTCTGTGTTCTCTTTTCGATTAAAGGAGGCGGTCTAGAGCAGGAAGGTGATTTGTCCAGAGTCACGAGGATAGCTGGCCCTAGGGAGAAGGCCACACAACTCAGCGGAGCTGTAGGGAGGATAGAACTCAAATAAGGTGAGAGCTAGATGGGATTGAGCCAGAGCCGGGGTTCAAATGTTCCTGCCGTGTCAGGGCAGCTACCCAGCAGTACTCTGCTCTACTCTGTACAGAGCGCAGGGCAGGTACTGGATGGAGCCATAAACTCAAGTCCAGTGAGTAAGCACAAAGAGAGGCTGGAGAGGGATAGAGGCTGGCATCTGGAGACCTGGGGATGTGAGCTGAGCAGCTGCTGAGGCAGAGGCCAGCTTTGAGGAGCTAGTCTTGGCTGGAGGCAGGAGAAACACTTTGGAAGGGGATGGCGGTAGAAGCGGAGATAAATCAGCCAGTGGTCCTGATTTTTGACTCAGTTAATTAAATGGTGAAAATTCAGGAAGCAGGCACTAGGGCAGGGCAGGGGTAAAGATGATGGGTTATGTTGTAGCTGCTCTGTTGGATTTGAGTAGCCCTGCCTGGTCATCTGGATGGAGAACCCCCCAGCAGATACAGGCTTGGTGGGACATGAGAGCAGAGATCCTATGCAAATCACTAGTTGTGGAAAAGTTCATCTGTCCATGTGTTTATGACTTGGTTGGCTGTGCGGTCTCTGCACCTGCAGGCCCAGGAGATGCTAGAAGTCTTTCCTCTTAGGCCTTGGGCTGAGGCGTGTGGCCCAGAAGAGAAATTGGTCTCTGATGTCAAAGTAGAATGGCTGAGGATGAGCTGACTTTGTTGACTTGAAACTGCTTTCCAGGCAACTGTCTTATCTTGTCCTATCACCCTTTCTCAGAGGTGACTGTTGAGGGGCACCAGAGGTGGAACCTGTAAGACCTGTGCATGTTTAGTAAAGTCGTCTGTGTGGGGGGTAGCAGATGTTAGGGCTCACAGAGGCCCAGGTGAAAAGCAGGGTTGCTGCTGCTGTCTGATTAGCAACGCCAGGCCGCCTGGTATTTTTTTATTGAGCCAAGTGGTTTTGAGTCAGACGTCCTTGTTTGTGTCAGGGCACACCGCTTGATTCACTTTGGGAAATAACACCACGCAGGGTTCCTGTGGCTCTTGTAAGTACCTGGCCAGTTTTCCGAGAATATTGGCTGCTGAATGTCATGGGGCACATGCTTTCTTCCCTGAGCCAGAAGGGTGAGGTCCCCTTGCTTCAGGGGCTGGCATGTAAACCCAGCGCCATAGTTCCATGTAGCTTATTTGAGAAAGCATATTCTTAGTGGACAGCGAGCAGTGCGCTCCTGACTGTATTACCATGGGACACCTTCTCAAATTCTTGCTAGTGACTCTAGAACTTGACTCTTCTCTGGCCCAGTCCCTCCTAGGTAGGCATTTGGAGACTGCGTGTGCCTAGACCCATCCCCATCCCTCCACCCTGCTTTGGAGCCCAGCAGGAATTTACTAAATGTGCAGGTGCATAATGGTTCTCCATTCATATAAATAGGTGCTGTGAACTTGGTGTGTGCACCTGTTAAAAAGAAAGAGAGAGAGAGAAAGATAAGCCTTCTATATAGAAAAGGACTCCCACCAATCCTATCTATCTGTCATCTCTCATCCGTTTTGCTTTGCTTTTGCCTTTCAGATTTGCCCCAGCCTGACTCCAAATACCCACATACATAAATGTCTGTGTCCTAGTGTAAGAGCATCTGCGAATGATGGGAACTCCTCAGCCTCTGTCACTGGGACCAACACCTAGCACCCAAGGCAGTCCTTGTCCTGTGTCAGATGTGCACAGAGCTTGCTGCTGCCTGGCTTCACTGATCCAGTGAGCGCGTGCAAGGCTGGCTGGCTCTAGAGCCGTGACCTTAACTGTTCGTTTTGCTACACTGTCTCTCAGCTTTGGAAAAACAGCTGGACATACACTTTGTCCTATGGGGTGGTCAGCACGGTCTCTGCGTGTCTGTTGGTTCTCTTCTGCGGGGATTCCTGGCTGTCCCTTTTCTTGTTTGTTTTAGTAATGTACAAGCTCTTTTTCACATTAGTATTAGGTAGACTAGCCTCTTGTTACATGCTATGACTTGTTGTGCTTTTTTCCAAAGCAAATATTTATATTTTTGGTTTTTTTTTTGTAAGCAGAGTCTATTATATAGCCCTGGCTGTCCTGAAACTCCTTATGTAGACTAGGCAGGCCTTAAACTCACCAAAATCCATCCACCTGCTTTTGCTTCCCAAGTACTGGGGTTAAAGGAATGCATCATAATTATAATTACTTTTAAATATTAATACTTATGTATTAATTATTTACTAATATGTATATGTGTGTTACCTGAGTATATGTACACCATATATGTTCAGGATTCTTGGGAGGTCAGAAGAGGCCATGGATCCCTTAGAAACTCCGGGAGTGCACTTTGCCTTCTTAGCACGGATCAGGTCCTTCGTCACTGGTGAATTCTGTTTTCTTGGAGATAGGGTCTTGCTACATTGCCCAGACTGACTCTGTATCACTCTGTCCGGTTATTTCTAGTTCTTTTAACAGATGGTGTGGCTGGGAATGTAGCTTACAGGTAACATTTGCCTGGCATGTGCAAGGTCCTAAGTGTGATCTTTAGTACCATAGGAGAAGGGAGAGCGGGAAGGAAGGGAGAGATGAGGGGAGAAGAGAATTAAGAAAGCGAGAATTAGTTCTCTGTTGCTCAAACTGGTCTTGAACTTTTGAGTTCAAGAGATCCTTTTGCTTCAGCCTCCTGAATACTTTGGACCACAGGTATGTACTACCAGGCTTCACTTTGAACTTTAAATCTTTTAGATGAAGTGCTGTCTGGATTTGTTTTTTTGTTTTGTTTAAGGACTTATTTTTCTTTTATTTGTATGTCTGTCTGTTGGTCTGGCTGTATGCATGTATGTGTGTATGTGCGCTAGGCATGTTTCTGGTGCCTGCAGAGGCCAGAAGAGAGCACCAGATCAGCTGGAACTGAGTTACAGGTGGTTGTGAGTCACCATATGAGAATAAACTCTGGTTCTCTACAAGACCAGACCAGTAAGTGCTCTTAACCCTGGAGCCGTCTCTCTAACCACGCTGTATATGTTTTGTGTGTTTATTTTAGATATTCTTTTCCAGCTCCAAAACTATATTTGCCTGTTTTTTTTTTACAAGCTCTTTTACACTTAATTCTCTTTTCTTTTTCTTTTTCTTTTTCTTTTTTCTTTTTTTTTTTTGATTTTCGAGACAGGGTTTCTCTGAAGTTTTTGGTGCCTGTCCTGGAACTAGCTCTTGTAGACCAGGCTGGCCTCGAACTCACAGAGATCCACCTGCCTCTGCCTCCCGAATGCTGGGATTAAAGGCGTGCGCCACCACCACCCGGCTTTCTTTTTTTTTCTTTTTCTTTTCTTGAGGCAGAGTTTCTCTGTGTAACAGCTCTGGCAGTCCTGGAATTCACTCTGTAGTCTAGGATGGCCTCGAATTTACAGAGATCCGCCTGCTTCTGCTGTTAATCCCGAGTGCTGGGATTAAAGGCGTGCGCCATCACCACTCAGTTACACTTATAAGGACTTACTTTGAAGTAAGAGAAGACATGAGTCCTTTTTGATTCAAGTTCTGCTTTAGTCTTGAATACTTTTTGTTCTTTTTAAGATTTATTTTATTCTTACTAATGTGTATATGTATATATGTATCTGTATGAAGAAGGTACTTGTTTCAGGGGTTCCTATGTAAGGGATTAGATCATCTGGAGCTGGAGTTACATGTGGTTGTGAGCTACCAGATGGGATGCTGAGAGCTGAACTTGGGCTCTCTGGGAGAGCAGCAAGTGCTCTTAACCACTAAGCGCTGTCTGCTTTCCAGCCTTACTTTTTGTTCTTTACTAGTATTTTGCTTATTTTCCTTTATTTGTTGTTGTTACTGTTAACTCTTTCTCTTGCTGAGGATCAAGCTGGGGGTCTTGTGTATACCAGACACACACTTTACCCTTGAGCTATAGTTCTAAGTCTGTACCTTTTTGTGTATATTGTTGTTCTTGAAACAGTCACATACAATGCGAATTATCCTCAAACTTGCTGTGTAGCTGAGAGTGACCTCTTGAACCCTGTTTCTACCTCCCAGATGCTGAGATTGTAGTCCTATACCATTAGGCTTGGCCTCCTGTGCACTATATATAGTTCAAATTATGCATTGCACATTAAGAAAATGAGTTGTGCAAGAGGATTTCTGATCTATTACTGCAGGAAACAATTAAAATTTTTAGATTTATTTTCTTTTGTGTGCTTGAGTATTTTGCCTGCATACATATGTATGTACCATGTGGGTGCTGGGTGCCTGTGACGTTCAGAAAAAGGACATCAGATCTCCAGGAACTGGAGTTACTGGGTGAGCCACCATGTGGGTGCTGGGAATTGACTCTCTGTCCTCTGGAAGTGCACAAGTGACCTTAACTGCTGAACCATGTCTCCAACCCCAGGAAACAGCCTTTGTTTGTGTTTAAACTTGTGTACACCAAGATAGAAATTAAAACTTTCACCAAGATAGAATTGAAACTTTGTCTCTGCTCATTGGAGAAGGCATACTGAACATTCATTCTTAGTGCTGATCCCTTGTGTTCTCTGTGATCAAAGGGCTGTGGGAATACCCAGGTCAGCTCAGGGATTCCTGAGTGTAGAGGTGTGACAGGGTACTGGTTTGGACATAGTGGAACTTACCTCAGAACCAAAGCTACCAGCCCAATGCCTAGGCTGTGAGGTGGGCTCAGAAGCAACATTAGAAAATTAATATATTAGAGATAAACTTGTAGCTCTATTTGAGAAGTATCAGTAGTTTTGAGCAGTGTATCTCTTAGCAATGTATGATAGTTTTAGTGTGTCTTCAAGCACGTCTTTTGTTTTCTTCTCTAGCAAATGGTCTTTTCCAACCACTGTTAGTATGTGGACTAGGGTGACACCTGTGTAATGCCTGTACATTCTGTGACCTCTGTAAGTGATCTGATTCTGCTCCCAACTGCAGATTCTGTAGGTTTTTTTGTATATTACCTGTGAATACAATTTTGCTGCTGATTTTCTTTCTTTCTTTTTTTGTTTCTTTCTGTTTTTTGGGGGGGGGGTGGGGAGAGGGGTTTCTCTGTGTAACAGTCCTAGCTGTCCTGGAACTAGCTCTGTAGACCAGACTAGCCTTGAACTCACTCACAGAGATCTGCCTGCCTCTGCCTCCTGGCTTTTTTTTTCTTGAGACAGGGTCTGACTGTGTAGCCCTGGCTGGCCTGGAACTCCCTATGTAGACCAAGCTGGCCCCAGATTCACAGAGAGCCACCTACCTTTGCCCTTCCAGAGTGCACAGCCACACTCAGTTACTTCTTAATCTGAATGCTTTTTGTCTTTCTTTTTTTCTTTGTCTTGTACTATGCCACTTTCAATATCCCCTTGTCAACATGTCCTTGAATAGAAGTGGTGCTATCTGAGCTCCTTTTTTTTCCACCTTACACACACATGGACATGGTTTCTCACCAGTGATGTTGATGTTCATGCTAGGTTTTTTCTTCTTCTTTTTTCCCCTCCTTCCCAACTTCTTTCTCCTTTTCCTCCTCTGCCTTCCCTCTTCTTCCACTTACTCCTCCTCCTCCCTTCTGCCTCCTTCTCGTCCTCTTCCCCCTCCTCTTCCTCCTTCCCCTCTTCCTCTTCCTCCTCTTCCCTTCTTCCTCCTTTTCTTCTTCCCCCTCCTTCTGCTCTTCCTCTTCCCCATCCTCCTCTTCCTCTTTTCCCTCCTCCTCTTCTTCTTCAACCCTTTCCCTTCTTCTCTTGCCCCTCTTTCTCCTCTTCCCCTTTTTCTTGTCTTCCTCTTCTCCCATTCTTTTCCTCTTTCCCTCCTCCTCTTCTTCCTCCTCATTCTTCCTTCCCCTCTTCCCTTCCCACCTTTCCTCTTCCCTCCTCCTCCTCCCTTCCTCCTCCTCTTCCTCCTCCTCTTCCCCTTCCTTCTTCTCTTCCTCTTCCCCCTCCTCCTCTTCTTTCCCTTCCTTCTCCTCTTTCTTCTCTTCCCCCTTCATTTCCTCCTACTTTTCCTCCTCTCCTTTGACACAGGGTCTTATTTTTTTTTGGTTTTTTGAGACAGGGTTTCTCAGTGGCTTTGGAGCTTGTCCTGGAACTAGCTCTGTAGACCAGGCTGGTCTCGAACTCACAGAGATCCGCCTGCCTCTGCCTCCCGAGTGCTGGGATTAAAGGCGTGCGTCACCACCGCCCGGCACAGGGTCTTATTAGTAGCTGGATGTTAGTAGCTTTGGTGTTAGCAGCTCTGGCCAATTTGAACATACTATTCTATTTTCTGTTGCCATGATAAAGCATCATGACTAAGACAAATAAGAAAGCATTTGTTTGAGCCTATGGTTCCAGAGTGTTAAAATTAATGATGGTAAAGCTGAGGCAGCAGATAGCAGAGCTAAGAAACTGAGGGCTCCCATCCTGAACTGTAAGCAGGAAGCAGAGAGAAAACTGGGATTGGCTTGGCTGCCTTGGGCATTGCTTTCGCTCCCAGTATAGTCACTGTTCATCTCACTTCCTCTTGGCTTACTCTTGCTGCTTTCTTTTCAATGACTCTAGGTAACAGAGTCACACTTCTCTAGTGTCTTATAATGTTTGAATTTTTCATGATGTGTTACATTATGCTGTGTGAGGACCAGCAGCTTCAGGTCCTAGAAGGGATACTGGTTCTGAGGGTTCAGGTGTTCACATTCCTTAAGAGATTGAGGCATTACCTGTATATCAGACTTCTCATCTTGGCTTTGAGCAGCAACTGTAACCACATCTGTCACTCCAGCTCATCCAGCTTGATGCAGACATGCTGGCTAACGAAGGGCAGCTCTCTGCTCAGCTTGTTTTGCTATGGATGTGTGCGGTGTTGGGAGCCTGCAGCTTCTGCTGGAAGTGCTGGTCCGTCTCTAGATTGTTGATGGCATCCTGGAAGTACTGATGGTAGTACAGACCTTGTCTAGGCTCTCAGTGGCAGGGCTGTCCTGATGGGGTGACCTGTGCTTCAGGGACACAGCTAGAATGGTAACCGGCATCAGAAGTGGTGGTAGGAAGAGAAATAGGGCTCTGTGGGGCACAGAGAAGGTGTGGGGCTGTTTTCCCCTTACAGAGAAGGCTTCCCCTCCTTTGTTGAGAACAGTCTCATGTAGTCTAGACTAGCCTTGAATTTACTGTGTAGCTAAGGATGACTCAGCCCCTGGTCCTCCTGCTTCATTTACCAAGTGCTGGGATTATATTGTTTCCTGTTGTTTTTTTTTTTTCAGGATACAATCTCATAGACCAGACTGACTTGAGTCTCAATATATGGTCTGTGCTGGTTCTAAACTTAAACTCTTGATTTCTGGGTCTAACTCCTGCTTAGCTGGGTGTGCACCACACCTGGCTTATGATCAGACCCAGGGTTTGTGCATGTCAGGCAAGAACTCTACCAACTGAACTACATCCTCAAAATTTCCCATCTTTTTACTTTTGACCTCTTTTTCTCAGAACAGTTATTTCCTGTAGTTTCTTGACTATATGAAATGCAGTTATAATAACTTAATGCCCTTGGCTACTAATTCTTTTCTTTGTATTATCTCCAGGTTGGGTTGTGCTGACTGCGTCATTTCTTTCTTTCTTTCTTCCTTCCTTCCTTCCTTCCTTTCTTTCTTTCTTTCTTTCTTTCTTTCTTTTTAATTATTTATCTTTGTTCTATATGTATTGGTGTTTTGCCTGCATACATATCTGTGTGATGATGGCAGATCTCCTGGAACTGGAGATACAGACAGCTGTGAGCTGCTATGTGGGTGCTGGGAATTGAACTCAAGTCCTCTGGAAGAACAGCCAGTGTTCTTAACAACTGAGCCATTTCTCCAGTCCCAACTGCGTCATTTTCACTATCAGTTTTGTTTGTTATTGCCAGGGTGACTACATAGCTTTTGCTGGTCTCAAACGCAGAGATTTGCCCGCTTCTGCTTCCTGAGTATTGGCATTAAAGGGTGTGCCCTCATGCCTGGTCATGAGCTGTGCTTTGTTTTCCTGGTAATATTTGATTGGGTGCCCTTATCATTTCACCTTGTTGGCTCTGGATATTTTTGCATTCCTATTTTCAGCCTTGAGCATTGTAGCAGGTTACTTGGACAGTTTGGTTCTTTCAGTTTTTCACCTGCTTAGGTGAGACCAGAGCAGAGTTTTAGGCAGGACTCATTTATTGTTATTGGGGTGTGAGTATGTATGATGTGTGTGTATGAGAACCGGCATGTGAATGTTACTGTGTGCTTGTGGAGGTCAGAGGACAGTTCTGGGGAGCTGATTCTCTATTCCAGCACGGGTTCTGGCTGTTGAACTTAGGTCACCAGACTTGTATAGCAAGTGCCTTTATCTTTTGAACCATCTTGCTAGCCCAAGACTAACTTACTACTGGGACAAGACGCTTGTGAGAACTCTACTCTGTGTCTGTGAGTTACGATGCTTCCCACTCTAGCCTTAAGCAGACACCTCTCCTGCCCTCTGTATGCTTCACATGTCTCTGCTTTCCCTTTTGGATGGGCGTCTTTTTCCCTGGACTTGGGTAGTTTCTTGTACATGTATCACCTGGATTAGATTTCTCTTTCTTTCTTTTTAAAATTATTTTTAACTATGTGTATATCTATGTATGGGTGTGTGCACATAAGAGCCTGAGGAGGCCAGAGGTGACCTGCCCACTGTGGGAACCAAACTCTTAATTAATGCGGAGCCATCTCTCCTATCGTTGGGTTAGTTTTCTGATGCTGCAGTAAGACAGATTTATTGTGATAAAGTCTGTTGTGATGTAAGTCCAGGAGTAGGGGCTGTACTCCCACTAGGGGCTCTGGAGATCATCCCTTTTCTGTTTTCAGGGCTTTGGCAGAATTGGGCACTTTGCGTCGTCTACAAGACCAACGTCCCCACGCGCTCGTTAGTTCTGTTTTGGTTTTGTCACCTTGATACAAGTTAGAGTCATCTGGGAAGAGAGGACCTCAATCTAGAAATTCCCCTACCAGATTGGTCTGTGGGCAAGGTTTTGGGTATTTTTTTTTTTTTTTTTTGGTTTTTCGAGACAGGGTTTCTCTGCGGCTTTGGAGCCTGTCCTGGAACTAGCTCTTGTAGACCAGGCTGGCCTCGAACTCACAGAGATCCGCCTGCCTCTGCCTCCCAAGTGCTGGGATTAAAGGCGTGCGCCACCATCGCCCGGCTTTTTTTTTCTTTTAATAATGATTGATGTGGAAGGGCCCAGTTTGAGCTGTACCGTCTCTAAGTATGTGGTCCTGGAAAGCAGCTGAGCCGGTCAGTAAGCAGCGTTTCTCCACGGCTTCTGCTTTAGTTCCTGCCTTGAGTTCCTGTCTTCACCTCCCTCGGCGATGGACTGTGATCAGGAATTATAAGCTGAATAGACCTTTTCCTCTCCAGTTGGTTTTGGTCAATGTTTTATCATAGCAATGATAGAATAAAACAACCCATTTTCTTCTGACTAAGCTGAGGCCACCTACTCCTTGTCTGAGTTGTTTCCTGCTGAGCTCATCTGGGCTAGGGGCAGATGGCCTGTGGTGGTTATTGATTTTTGTTTGCTATTTTTGAATAAGGGGCTACTGCTGTGCATGTGTGTGTGCTCACGCCCCTTGAGGGGATAGCTTTGCCTTTCCTTCTGGATGGTGGAGATTTGCACTTGTAGCTTTTCATAGGGAGGAACATCTATCCCTGAGGCCTGTACCCTGTAGGCTCAGCACAGACTGGGAAGGGGGAGCTTGAGTGTCCACGTCAGTTAAGCCCCCACCTTCCTCACACTCTGCCTGATAACGGATGCTATTTAACCATCTTGTGGTTTGGGGTCATCTGCCTTTTCCTTTCTGGGGCTCAGATAGAACCCGTGTGTTCATTTCCTGTTTGTTCTTTTCAGATGATTTCCATGAAGAAGGTAGCAATGCTGTACTGATGCTGCCGTCATCAAGGCAAAGCCCTCCACCGGCCTTCCATCCTCCCCGGTGCCTGGGAGTTTCTGGTCTGTTCATTTTATTTTGTTTTTACCCCTCAGACCTTAGATTTAATTTTCACTTCTGTGTATGCATTTAGGTATATTTTATTTTCATTTGTGTGCAAATGCCCTGACTCCAGAGCATCTGGTTCCCCGGAGCCTGAGTTCCAGGCAGCTGTGAGCCCCCTATCATGGGTGCTTGGAACCACACTCTGAGTCCTCTGAAAGCAGCAAGCTCTCAACTCTTAGACCATCTTTCCAGCCTCTTAGTTTACATACTTTTTATTTTTTTAACATTTTTAAATTTTAGCTGAACATTGGTGGATCTCTCCTTTAATACCAGCACTTGGGAGGCAGAGGCAGGCGGATCTCTGTGAGTTCAAGGCCAGCCTGGTCTACAGAGCAAGTACCAGGACAGTCAGGGCTACACAGAGAAACTCTGACTTGAAAAACCAAACCAAAACAAAACAAAAATTTAATTTTATTCTTTGTATGTATGGGTGGTTGTCTGCATATATGTCTGAATGCCACATGTGTGCCTGGTGACCACAGAAGCTAGAAGAGGGTATTGAATCCTTTGGAACTGGAATTACCATTGAGAGCCACCATAAGGGTGCTAGGAACTGAACCCAGGTCCTCTGGAAGAATAGCCAGAATTCTTAACCTCTGAACTGTCTCTCCAGTGCTCTTTTACTTTTTAGAAATACACTTTTGAGGGCTGAAGAAATGGCTCAGAGTTTAAGAATTGAGTTAACTGCTCTTCCAGAGGTCCTGAGTTCAATTCCCAGCAACCACATGAGGGCTTGCAACCATCTGTAGTGAGATCTGGTGCCCTCTTCTGGCCTGCAGGCAGAACACTGTGTACATAATAAATAAATCATAAAAAAACATAAACAAGCCAGGTGGAGTAGCAAAGAAAAAAAAAGAAAAAGAAAATACACTTTTGGGAGCCAGGCAGTGGTGGTGACAGCCAGGGCTACACAGAGAAACCCTGTCTTGAGAAACAAAACAAATGCTTTGGGGCTGGATGTGGTGGCATACACTTGTGATTCTTGCACTTGCAGAGGGACAGTTATTGCAAATACAAGGCAAGCCTGGTGTACATGGTGAACTGGACTCTGCAGATCTTTATGGAGAGACTCAGACTAGCCAACCTCCACTTAAATCACATACATGTTTTCTGTCATTTCACTAGGGGAGAGTGAATACATGAGATCCATTTGTTTTGTTTCTTTAACATTTAATTTAATTAATTAATTTTTGAGAGAGGGTTTCTCTGTGTAGCCCTGGCTGTCCTGGAACTTGTTTTGTAGACCAGGCTGACCTTGAACTCACAGAGTTCCACCTGCCTCTGCCTCCCAAGTGCTAGGATTAAAGGAGCATACTACCACTGCCCAGTTAGGATTTTTTCTTAAATATTTTATTTTTCTTTATTTTGTGGGTATGTGTTCTGCCTGAATGTATGTAAGTACATTATCTTCATGCCTGGACTGTGGAGGCCAGAGAGGTTTATTGAATCCCTTGGAACTGATGTTATGATAGCTGCCATTTGGGTGCCTGGAACTAAACCTGGGTTCTCCGCAAGAGCAGTGAGTGCTCTTAAGCACTGTACCATCTCTTCAGTCCTTTGTTATTTTATTTCCTTTTAAAGATTATTATGTTGTTCTGCCTGCATGTATTCTTTGCATGCCAGAAGAGGACACCAGATCTCATTCTGGGTGGTTGTTGAGCCACCATATGGTTGCTGGGAATTGAACTCAGGACCTCCAGAAAAGCAGCCAGTGCTCTTAACCTCTGAGCCATTTCTCCAGCTCCCTGTTATTTTATTTTTATTTATGTGCATATGGCTCTGATTCAGCCACATGTTTGCAGGTGTTCTTAGAGGCCAGAAGAGGGCGTCAGATACCCTGGAGCTGGTGTTCACAGGTAGTTGTAAGCTAGGCTTGGGTCCTCTGCAAGAGCAGCAAGGGTTTTTAACTGCTGAGGCATCTCTCCAGTTCCCAGTATCTTTTTTAAAAATTATTTTTAGCATTTGTTAAGTGTGTGTGTGCGTGTGTGTACATCAGAGGAAAATCTGCAGGAGTTGCTCTTCTCCCTCCACCATGTAGGTTCTAAGGATTGAGCCCAGGTTATTGGGCTTTGTAGCAAGCACTTTTTTACCATGGAGTCATCTTGTTGACCTATTAAACCTACTTTCTTGAACTAAAATTTTCACTTTTATTTATTTAGTTAGGTTTTTTGTTTTGTTTTTGCTTTTTTGAGACAGGGTTTCTCTGTAGATTTGGAGCCTGTCCTGGAAGTCACTCAGTAGACCAGGCTGGCCTAGAACTCACAGAGATTCACCTGCCTCTGCCTCCCCAGTGCTGGGATTAAAGGTGTGCCTCACCACTACCACCTGACTTTCACTTGCTTTTTAATTCTAATTCCTTTTTCTCCCAAGATTGATGTAGTTTTTCACTTTGCCTTTTGCCTTAGGTACATGGCTCTGATCAGGAGGCCGTGATATCCTTTCTCTTTCCCTGGAGTAGGTCAGGAAGGACTGAAGGGTGGGAGGTGACTGGAGTAAAGGCATGGAGGATCACCTGGGATGAAGGATCTGGCACCTGAGTGTACCTGGCTGTGCTGAGGGTGGGCATGTCTCCTGTCTTCTAGGTTCTTAGATTATATGACCTAGGACGTAGCATGAGATCACATAGTGGAGAGGCACAAGCACTTGGTTATTTGAGGGACTTTACTCTTTGTGACTGCATGCAGCTGAGCTCACACAGTATGGGAGAGCTCTGGTGCCCACTGCTCACCTGAGGGTGGAGAGGGAGTTACTTTAATTGGGAGAGTGGCCATGTTTGCTGGTACTGTGAAGATAGCACCATATACCAACCCTGGATACACCATGGGCTACTGTCCTCTTGGAGGGGGCTGGAAGCTCAGGAATGTAGGAGAGCTGGGGATTCCTGAGGCTCATGAACTTTCTTCCTTTCCTGAGTGGATCAGCCAGCTAGATAGATATCTTCCCTAGTCCCTAGGACAAATTCATTTAAATTGTGTGTCTTATGTATGAATAGCAGCTAATCCTGGGCTTATGTGTGGTAGAGATAATGAATAAAATTCCACGTCCCATTTTTCTAGGTTGGGAAGGAAGCTATCCGTGTTTACACTGGACAGGTGGAAGCCAAGACCACAGAAATGACCAGGCCCTATGTAAAAAGTGAGTACATGTCGGGGGCACCCCCTGTCCCCTGCCCTCCCTGTTAGATCATCTGAGATGTCGGGATGAGAGAGAGGGTGGTGCCTACATTTTTGCTGTCCCTGGAGGCCAGATTCTATGTGTACATGATGGTGTGAGGGTGTGACTGCTCCCATCAAACTTATAACTGGAGAACAGGTATTTAGATGTGCTTTAGAAGGGCCAGGTGTGGCTTATCAGGTTGAACCTGGCCTTAGATGCAATCAGATCCTATTAATTAGATCAGCCTGTTTATTCAACTGTTGAAGTTTTTCAATTGCAGGTCCCTCTTGCTATAGCGTGGTGTAGGCATGGTTTCTGGGATGCAAAGGCTCAGTCTGGAGGGTCTTGTTGGGTGTGGGACAATGTCTCTGGTTTGCCTCTCTTGCCAATATTGCAGAGAGCTACTCTGATTTGTGGATTCCTTGATTTATATCTTGCCTTGGTAGGCTAAGCCCTCTGGGGCAGATGCTGTGGGCCTTCCATTTACTGTTCATTACTAGTGTCCACACTCTTACCCAATGCCACCCTCCTATATGTAGGAGTTGTGTGTGTAAAGTCCAGTCTGTTCTGTGTCCCAGAACTCAAGGAACTTTCTTGATGTGTCTGTGTCTGTGGATCCTTTATGGAGCACTAAGGTGAGTAGAAGTCCAGGCCTTATCAGAGCTGGAGCAGCCTTGGGAGTACTACTAAGACTGTGACCTCTGACTCAGGCTAAACCTGAGTTTTCCAGACCCATAACTTCTCAGTGATAACCAGTCTGAGTCTGAGCCCTGTCATTTGGCCCAGCAGACTGCACACTCAGTATTCGTGATCCCACAGCAGCATGGAGTACAGTCGGGGACCATCGGGGAAGGTGGTTGGTACAGAAGAAAGGCATGGTTTTTATGAGAGATAACAGCTTCAGGTCAGCAATGGCTGTATACAAGTGGCTGTGCCTATTTGCCCTGAGGCACTGGGCTTGTGCTTGCCATCTCCTATGCTAAGTTTATGATCCCAGAAGCTGGTAGGTGTCAGGCATAGGAAGGCAGCCATGGTGTGTTGGGGCCTAAGCACACTGGGTTTTGTTCCTGCAGAGCTGTCCTTCACCCTCCTGGACTCCATCACCGACAAGGATCCTGTGGTACAGGAGCAGGTCTGCAGCGCTCTCTGCTCCCTTGGAGAGTCGCAGCCAGGCGAGACACTCTGTGCCTGTGAGGAATACCTGCGGCAGCATGACAAGGTACCTCTCCCTTTGGTGGTGGTGAGGTCATAAGGGAGCATCTTCATCTCTCAGGTTGGGTGACGAGTCAGTCTGTCAGAAGAAAGTGCCCTGTATATATTCCCAGAGTTTAAAGATGATGATAGCTGGGTCTCCTCCATGTGGAGAATGGCTATGTCCTATGACTGGTGGTTCTATTATGAGGGGACTGGGTTGTCGCTTCAGTGGACAGCATTCATGAGCAGAGGCTGTTGGCTGTTCCCGTTAGCACATTGATTGGAGATAGGGTGTCTCCCTTGCTGAGAGAGTGCAGGTTGTTTCCAAGTCTTACTGGCTGAGTGTCTAGGGCTCTTGAGAGTCCAGGCTCTGTGCTGGCCTGGGGGAGCTGCTCCAGGTTTGCAGGCTGCCAGTCCACTCTCCATCCCCTTCCAGAGAGTTGTTCTAAGGAAAAAACAGGACCTCTGCTACCCCAGAACATCCCAGTCTGTGGGCAAGCATGGCCTGTGTAGCAGAGCAAGAAACTTGGGATTTTTTTCTGATGCTGTGTGATGTCAAATTGTTAGCCCCAGATTGCTCTTTTCTCATGAGCTTTCTTGTTTTGCTTTGAAATGGGGTCTAGCTCTATAGTACACACTGGCCTTCAACTTGTGACCCTGTTTCTTAGTCTCCGGAGTGGTGGGGTTACAGGCATGTGCCACCACCACAGCTGGCTCTTTATTATTATTTTGTTTTGGTTGGATGGTTGGTTTGTACTTGTCTTCTTTTTCTTTTCTTTTCTTTTTTCTTTTTTTTCCTTTTCTTTTTCCTTTGAGGCAGGAGTTCTCTATGTAGCCCTGGCTGTGTTGGAACTCACTCTGTAGACCAGGCTGGCCTTGAACTCACAGAGATCTGCCTGCCTCTGCCTCCTGAATGCTGGGATTAAAGGCATATTCCACTACCACTGACCTCTCATTAAAAAAAAAGTTTGTTTTTATTTTCTGTGAGTGTCAGAGGATGCCTGTGGAGGCTGGAAGAGGATGCTGGATCCCTAGAGTTGCGAGCAGTCGCGAGCCACCTAATTTGGGAACTGGGAACTAAACTTGGGTCCTCTGGAGGAACAGCAAGTGCTCTTACCTGTTGTGCCATCTCTCTAGCACATGGCCTTCTATCTTCATGTGGGTTCTGGAGATTGGGCTTGTGTTGTCAAGCTTGGATAGCAAGTAGCTTTTTGCTGAGCCATGTCTTCAGCTCCATGGACATGGGTCATATTATGTTGCCTAAACTAATAGACTAACCTCCCTATCCAGTCTTCCTTTCTTTATTTTGAGACAGGGTCTCTCTCTGTCCTGGAACTTACTATGTAGACCAGGCTGACCTTGAGCTTGAACTCACAGAGCTCCACCAGCTTCTGCCTCCCGGGTGCTGGGAATAAAGGTGTGCTCCATCACGCTCGGCAGTCTTCAAGCTTCTCCAGTGGCCGGGACCATGGGTACAAGACACCATTCTCCATGGGTATTCATCTTACCTGCCAACTATCTCATGGAGAAACAGCTTGGTTCCCTGAACATACCCACTAATCCTGCTGTGGTTTGTGACACCTGATGGGAAGGACTCCTCCTCCTCCATTTCAGCTTTTTCTGCTGGTACTGCAGCTTTATTTAGCTTGTCAGGAGGCTGAGTGAAGCTGGGCTTGCTCTGTAGTCTAAGAGAGCTGCCATATTTGGCATGGCTTGAGTGTCTGCCTGCAGCTCCTTTTTGGGTTTTAACTACACCATGTGTTTTGTTCTCTCAGAGCCAAGCATACCATAGTGGTGCTGGCTAAGACCCTTCTCTGTGTGGCCAAAACACTTCTCGCTCTGATGTCCTGGTGTTACATTGTGGTTGTCAGGCAAGAGTTAAGGGTGGGAAGGTGGCCGCCGAAGGGTAAACGGTCACTTAGGGCAGCTTCCAGGAAACTAATGTGGCTGCTGTGCTCATTTCCTGAATTACGAGTTTTACTTCTTTTCTGCCTTACATAATTTTATTTCACTGAGTTTAAAAACAAAACCAAAAACCTGATAACCTCACTGCATGGCTACAGTGGCTCTTTGTTGATCTGGTCCTGATCCCATGGGGCGTGGCCTTTCCTGGCTTCTCACACTAGCTTCTGCATGCTATTCCAAGAGGCCTGGGCTGCTGTTCAGCAGCTGTTCTATGCTGTGCTTGTCACGCTCCGCTGTGTGCAGCATGCAGCATGCACTTCTTCCGACTTGACTGATAGCATATTCACACGTAACTTTTCTCTCACATTAACAGCTCAGCCGATCAATAAATCTATTGGTCGTTATGTTGAGCAGACATTGATCAACAGGAAGACGGTGCTGTCTAAAGTTAGCTCAACTTTCAGCCAGATGCTTTCAGCTTTTGGTAGCTCCCAGACATAGAACCGTGGAGCCAGCAGCCATGAGAAGGGCACAGTGGCATAGATGGTGCCATCTTGCTTGGCTGTAGCAGGCATCTTTTCAAATTCCTCTGAATTTAAATTGGGCATCAGAGGAAAGTTCTGCCAGTTGCTGTTTTGGGGTACACATGGCACCTTATGGTTAGCTTCAGTCTGGTATTTGTGTATTTATGTTTGGTTATCATCTTTCTTTTCTTTTCCCTTCTTTTTCCTCCTCATCCTCCTTGGCATTTCAATATGACCTTGAACTTGGTATGTAAGTGAGGATGATCTTGAACTTGTGATCCTTCTGTCTCTGCCTCCCAGGTACTGGGATTATAGGCATGTGCTACTAGGCCTACCTAGTGTGTGTGGTGTTGGGGATGGAACCCAGCACCTTGTGTATGTTACCCAGGTGCTTACCGCTGTGTTATCCTCCAGGGCCCAGTGCAGAGGGCACTAGGCTGTATGTCTGTCTCTTTCCTGTGCTGGGCTTCATGATTTTAGACCCAGCACAAGCTTCCATTCTCTGTGGGTATTTCTCTTACCTGCCAACTATCTATGCATCAGTCAAGATCCAATTCAGGACAGACTCCATAGAGTAGTTAAGCCATGAAGGTGGGAAGGAGAGGAGAAATAGTGACGCCATTATTTTCCCAAAGTGGCTGAATTTTTTCTCTTTCTTTTCCTTGCTACCATTTCAACTCAAAACACTTTCTGCCTAATGTCCAGTCTCTGGAGTTCTGTCCTGACATAAGGGGATTCTGGTCTGCTGCTTGTCAGCATATGGGTACTTATTCTTTACACAGAGGCTCTGTAGACCATGCTACCATGTTTAGGACTGGCAGCTTATCTATATGTGCACCACATGCATGCAATACCTGTAGAGGCCAGAAGAGGGCGTTGGACTCACTGGAGTTGGAGTTAACGTGTTTGTGAGTCATCTGATGTGGGTGCTGGGAATTGAACCTTGGTCCTTTGTAAGAACAGCAAGTGCTCTTAACTGCTGAGCCATCTTTCCTGCCTCTCTCTCTATTTTTTTGTATTTAAATGTACATTTGTAATGATCTGGACCTGCAGTGTTTCCGCTGCCTGCTGCCACTGGGGATCCTGCAGCATTTTTAATAATCCATTTCAACATTCCTTTGACATTTTCCTTAAAGAGTCCAAGGTCACAGAACCCATCTGCTTCTCACCAGCACCCGGAGATGCCCATTTGCACTGCAGGGAGCAGCAAGTTTCCAGGGCAGCTAGCCAGTGAATATGCTGGAAGAGAAGGCAGGCTGAGCAGTTCCTTTCTTCTCTTTGCTTTTCTGTTAGAGGGAAGTCTTCCCTAAGCACCTTCATGAAGGTGAGGGGAATTAGAAACCTGGGGCCTGGAGGTGGTGGCACGTGCCTTTTTTGCCTTTAAACCCAGCCCTCAGGAGGCAGAGGGGGTGGGATCTCTGACTTCAAGGTCAGCCTCCTCTACTGAGAGTTCCAGGGACGCCAGGAGCTACACAGAGAAACCCTATCTCCAAAAAAAAAAAAAAGCAAGCAAGCCAGCCTGGGAATACCATGTGCTGATCCTTGAGATGTGCTTCCAGGACCAAGAGCCTGAAGGAAGCTGGAAACACTGGCTTCAGATGGACTGGAAGAGATGTTCTCACTGTGTCGTCAGAGCTGTGCTCCCAGCTCCTAATCATTTTCATTGAATAAAAGCATACCAGTTCATATTAATTTTCTGTTCTCCTCCAAAGAAAGCATCAGCAACCCTTCCTCCCCATAACATGCTGGCCATGGCCCCTGTCCGGGGAGAAACTCCTGCAGGAACACCATGTTCCTGGAAAGAGAAATGTGAATGCAGCCAGCTGAAGTGGCTGTCTTCCTCTGTGACTGACCAAGAACCACCATCTCAGTGCAGTCTCCTTCCTTGGGGCACCAACATGCAAGGATTCAAAAACCTTATCCTGAAGAAACAAAACGTAGGGCAGGAGCTCTTTCCTTAAACTGGCAGGTTCCTTGTCTCTGGAGCTAGTTGTGATCTATACTGGTTACCTCCCGGAATGAATGTCTCATCCACTGCGGGCTCAGGAATGATGGGTAATGGCTCGTGTAGCCAACAGGCATGTCTCATCTGCTTCTGGACCAGGGGACTTGGATATCATTTGTGGCACTCTCTTCCTTTCTTTTTAATTTTTTTTTTAAATATCCTGACCAGTTTCCCCTTCCTCCTCTCCTCCCAGTCCCTCCCCTACCAGCACCCTCCCGCCCCCTCCACCCCCTATGCCCCCACCCCATCTCCTCCTCCATTTCTTTCCAAAAAAGAACAGGCCTCCCATGAATATCAACCAAACATGGCATATCAATTTGCCATAAGACCAGGCACCTCCCCTAGCATTAAGGCTGGATGAGGCAACCCAGTATGAGAGAAAGGGTCCAAAAAGCAGGTAACAGTGTCAGAAAGAGCTCCTGCTCCCACTGTTAGGAGTCCCACAGGAGGACCAAACTACACACTGTAACATATATGCAGAATGCCTAGGTCCGTCCCATGCAGGCTCCCTGGTTGTCGGTTCAGTCTCTGTGGGTCCCTATGAGCCCAGATTAGTTGATTCTGTGGGTTTTCTGGTGTCCTTGACCCCCCTGGCTCCTATAATCCTTCCTCCACCTCTTCTGCAAGATTCTCTGAGCAAAGCTCAGAGACCTAGGATAGAACCAAACACGACTGGCAAAAAAAAAAAAAAAAAGTGGGGGAGGGCTGAAGAGATGGCTCAGAGATTAAGAACATTGACCACTCTTACAGAGGTCCTGATTTCAATTCCCAGCAACTACCTGGTGACTCACAACCATTGGTAATGATATCTGGTGCCCTCTTCTGGCCTGCAGGCCACACATGCAGACAGAACACTGTATACATAATAAAGAAATAAATCATTTTTTTAAAAAAAGTCAATGAAATGATCCCTAGGTATATTCTGCTATACCCATAGATTAATACGTAACCCAATTATCATCAGAGAGGCTTCATCCCACAACTAAAGGAAACAGATGCAGAGACCCACAGCCCCAAACATTTTAATTGCTTTTCCCTTTATTCATGCATTTATTTTATATTGATGGGTGTTTTGCCTGCATGTATGTGCACCACATGTGTGCAGTGCCTAAGGAGACTAGAAAAGGGTGTTGGGTGCCCCAGGGGTTGGAGTTATAAATAGTTGTGTGTTGCTGTGTGGGTGCTAGGGATCCATGTCTTCTGGAAGAGCGACCAGTGCTCTTATCTGCTGAGCCTTCTCTCTAACCACATGTGTGGCTTTCTTAACTATGTTGTCTTATATAGGTCCCAACTGACATGTCCACCTGCCCCTCCCCTGCTGTGGTGGACATGTGACTGTGGGTGAGACAGTTTATGGCAGAAGTGAAGAGGTAGTTTCAGTGCCTGTAGAATACTAGCTTGTTCTAGGCCTGCCCTTGCTCACACCCATGCCACCCAGTGCAGGCTACTCTCAGTGGGTACATCAGGCTGCTCCCACTGAGGACAGCTAGAAGCCTTCATTAGCAACCCCTCCATGGCCCCTTATGGGCCTAGACAGATTCTATCCCAGCCTTCCAGTATAGGCTGCCAGCTCTTGAGTCCAGGGTGTGGACTATGTCAAGGATTAGTCCAGGAGGCTGGGTCAGTAGTGCGCCCCAGGCAGTGAACAGAGAAAGAACGTGGCTGAAGGAGGGCAGAGGTAGCTGTGTTTGACTTTGAGCACATTTACAGCAGGAGCCTAGCTGCAGAGAAAGGTGATTCAAGGAGGGCATCTTATCCTGCTGCCTGGGAGGCCAAGTGTGGGAGGAAGAGGTGCCCTCTAGGAGACCTTGCTGGCAACACTCAGAAGGCAGAAAGTCACCAGCTCATCTACTTGCAGTTTGCCTCACAGGACTGCTCTTGGCCCTTTCAAAGACACAGATGTAGCACGATTAATAAAAACCCAGAGACAGAAATTGGGGTTCAGTCTGAAGGTCAGAAAAGCAAAACAGCCAGCCACTGACTCTTACCTCAACCTCAGTCTAAAATGTTGATCCTGCCTCCAGGAATCTCAGAATGAGACTCTGACTGAGAGCTGTGTCCTCCTGTTTCATATTCCTCTCTAGTTCTGGGATTAAAGGTGTGCACCACTACCACCTGGTTTCTATGGCAAGCTAGTGTGGCTACTGGGATTAAAGGTGTCATTGCTGCCTGGACTGTAAGGCTGGCCAGTTTGGCTGTTTTATTTTTCTGATCCTCAGGCAAGCTTTATTTATTGAAATACAAATGAAATGCTACTACACACAGGCTCTGAGGCCCAGCCAGTATATTCTCTTTTAAGGGTATGTATGGCCTTGCACAGTCTAGCCCCTGGAGAAACAAAATGCACACAGAGTACCTGGCTACTCTCAGAACATTCCCTGGGAACTTCTCTCCTCAGCTGGCGCATCCATATCGTACGAAGATCCTGAGGGCCATGGAGACAATATTGAGCAGCCACATTGACGAGCTGGACAAGGACACTGCTGTCATTGCCATCCTCTTGGCTTCCAATGAGATGACTAGAATCAAGGTGAGGGCCTCTGGCCGTATAGGCTGGGGAGGACAGCAGGGAGGACAGCTCCTTTTCTTTGGCCTCCATTCCACAGTATCCGGAACAGGGCTGGAGTTTGACTGACAGAGACCCCTTGATCCTGTGCACCCCTTAGGGGCAGAGAACAAGACACCTAAATTTCTAGAGGGTGAGGATAGGGAACCCGCACTCAGGCTAAGGGCTGCATGCAGCCCTTTTCATTGCCAGACCTTACCTCACCAGTCTTGTGGCTTCTCCCATAGGTGTCGGGTCCTTACAGATTGGAGGTGGGCTGAAGAACTTGCCATTTGGTCTCTAACCTGCATTCCCTAGGAAAACTGGAACACAGTAGCTTTCCCTCTTCCAGGCACTACTAAGGGTAGAGTAGTATCTTGCTTGTGTCTCTTGAGAGGTGCAGGGAGAGATCAACCTGGCGATTGTTTGGGATACAGGAGCTGGACTGTGACTGGCAGCAGGCAGCAAGCAGTGTCCTGGTGGCTGTGGGGAAGCGATTCATCAACCAGGTGATGGAAGAGGTGCTCAGCAGGTTCCAGCCTGGCATTCTGCCACACTCCTCTGTTTTACACACGCTTGCCAGCCTCTCCGTGTCCAACGGTAGGTGCCGTTGTGATTCTGGTCCCTTGATGTCCCTGAGTAGTTTGGGGGCCCCTGAGGACTACCTGGGTTTCTGGTTTTGTACCTGAAGCTATGAAAAGTACCTCTGAGGGCCCCTTCAAAGTTCTGAAGAGGGGGTGGGTGGGAAGTAGGCTGGGCCTGCAGCCCCTGTGACAGCCTCTCTCTTACAGCATTTGGCATGGTTCCCTTTCTGCCATCCATCCTGAGTACCATGCTACCCATGCTGGGTATGGCCAAGCAGGACGCGCTGAGGGTGGTCTTCTGCTGTGGTAAGACAGTGGGCATTGCCCATCTCCTTCAATTTCTGAGATGGGACCCCTCTTGGGAGACTGTGTACAAAGATATCCTTTGTGATAGGTGCCATTGAGGTGGGTGTGGGCTGTCTACTAGTGAGGTAGGGCTCAGATGGTACAGCCTCCACCCCATTACTGCCTCTTTCCGATTTGGGGATGGCCTCTCCTTCCCCTGTGTTTTTATTCAGAAGCCTAAGTAGGCCTGGAGCGTGGGAAGAGCCTTTTCTCAGAGCATTGTTTCCATTTTTATACTGCATGTTCCCAACTAGCAGAGTGACCATTCCCTTGGTATCTCAGACCTATGGTGGGGAAGAGCCACATTCCCTGTCTTCCCACCATTTCTCCTGTGGCTTGGGTATCCAGCCCTTTGTGTGCCTGCAGAGGCCCATGGGCAAGCTGTGGTCTGGGCATGGTGCCTAGTGATAAGTGAGGTTCTCAGTGGTGGAGGGTCTTCCCTCCTCCTGGAAGGTGGAGCAGAGGGTCACTTCAGTAGACGTGGAGATGGCCTTGGGCTTCCTGGATGTCCAGAGCAAGGCTTCTGATGCTTGGTGGGAAGAGTGCATCTAGGCCTTTCTAGGACCCTCATGCCTCAAGTTAGGATCTTTTACTCATGCCCAGCCCTCCCAAGTGGCTTCTGTTAGAGAGTTCTTGAATTTTCTGCCTTTTTCTTTCCCCTCCTCACAGCAGCAAAGTCTAGGAGGTTCTTCAGCTCCTCCCATCTCTCCTCAGTCACTGCTCTCCCATCTCTTGCCCTGTCTTTTTTATGCCATCATCAGTGGGATATCCCTTCTCCCTAGTACTTTTCTGTCCTGGGCGCTGACTGCAGGGCCCACTAGCTGTGGAGTTGAAGTCCCAACGTGACATGGCAGCATGACCTTCATGTGTGTCAGCTCATGTACAGAGCGGCTCGGGGTGACGAGCGAGCTGTAAGGAAAGAGTAGGGTCTGTGAGAGGAGAAAAGGCTAAATAAAAGTATCAGAAGCTAAGTTTTCTACTGAGGAGAAGTAGGTGGTGTATATATACAAGGAGAATGGACATCTGAGGGCAGCATCCCCTTTGAGACTCAGTGGATCAAGGGAGAAGGGACAGAGGGGAGTAGGTGGCAGACATATTTGCCAGCTCTCTTCCCTCCGTAAAGGACGAGAATCCTCATACCTGAAAGGACAGCGGATCCGAAGTGGTCCATACCAGAATCTACATACTATAAAGTGTGACTTCTGGAAAAGCTTGAGCATTCAGAGCCACATCCCCTTCCTGGGACCCTGAACCTAACATGGCAGGAAATAGCCTCTGTGGTAAAGCCAGGCTCGCGTTTGAGAGTTGCCGCTTTGAGGGCCAAGAAGGAAAAGAAGACTCAAAGCTATGGAGGGGGACGCCGGGCTGTGGTGGCGCACGCTTTTAATCCCAGCACTCGGGAGGCAGAGGCAGGTGGATCTCTGTGAGTTCGAGACCAGCCTGGTCTACAAGAGCTAGTTCCAGGACAGGCTCCAAAACCACAGAGAAACCCTGTCTCGAAAAACCAAAAAAAAAAAAAAAAAAAAGCTATGGAGGGTTCCCATACCCTTGTGAGGGGCACACACCAACCACAAAGCAGCCACTTGACACTTGGTTATTGATGCTCAGTACTGGAGAGAGAGGAGGTAGCCTTAGAATCTCATGTGCATTCTGGCTCTCTCTGTGTACAAAGATTGTAGGGGCATCTTACTGTCTGTCCTGTACGGGCTGAGCCATTCCTGTACAAAAGGAAAAGGATCAGTTTTCCCGTGGTTTTTATGATCTGAGAATTAACATTTACGTGAGGATGCCCCACTTACCACTCTGCCTTTGTACCATCAGTCAGATGGTTTTGGATTGCATGAAGGTGGCTTCGGCAGGATATGAACCCTTGACTGGTTCCAGAGGGTAGGAAGCACAGAGATTTCTGCCTAGTGCCCACCCTGCCCCTGTTGCTCTGTTTATTCTCTCATGGCCCAGACCCAGACCTGTGTCTTGGGCTCTAATCTAAGCCATATCTCTTGGACCTCTCATATGACTGCCCACAGCAACTCAGAGCCTCTGCTCTATCCATCTGTGTCCCCATTCAGGCGCCAGGGTATAGCCAAGGAAGACATGAGTAATAGCCCTGCCATCCTGTGCCCATCCACATAGGCCTGGAACCTCTTTCCTATTTCTTCTTGCCCTTATACTGGCCCTTGTGCTGTTAGGAACATGATCTGGGGTGGGGGCACAGTGCTTCCTTCCTTTGTCTCTAAGGTGGACTTAGGGGCAGGTTATTTCAGGGACATGGGGTCAGGGTGTTGGTGAATTGTCATCGTCCTGGGAGCTCAGAGAGAGACTGTTTTCCTTCCTTCCCTATTCTGACCGTATGGTATAGGCCTCTTGTGGCTTCTTGGAGCTTCAACTTTTACTCACCATTGTCTGCTTTTATTACGCATGGCCATCTCTCCCCATCCCTTCTGTTCTTAAGTCAGGTTTAGGGCCACTCTCCTATATGTGACCTTGTCCTGACAGCCCTGTAGCCACTCTGTTTCCACAGAAGATACAGATTTGGGAGAACTCTGTTTATCCTAGTATGGTCCAGCGGTCACCACCTAACCAGGTGCTGGTCTAGGCACCATGCACACTGTCTTGGGAGTTCATGGGCAGCACTGGGGAGCCAGTGTGGGACATGTCAGGAGTTGCTCACTGTGGGCCATCACAGCTCTGCAGCACTTCAGTGAGAGCACCCTGGAGTACCTGGCCAACCTGGACCAAGCCCCAGACCCCACAGTCAGGAAGGACACCTTTGCTGCTGACATCTTTGGCGCCTATGACATTCTTTTCCACCACTGGCTGCAGAGTCGTGATGCCAAGGTACAGCTATGATCCA
This sequence comes from Microtus pennsylvanicus, assembly GCF_037038515.1. Classification (NCBI taxonomy): domain Eukaryota; kingdom Metazoa; phylum Chordata; class Mammalia; order Rodentia; family Cricetidae; genus Microtus; species Microtus pennsylvanicus. Next base: position 4,769,526 of record NC_134580.1, read on the forward strand.
TCAGGGGCCAAAGGCTCAGCCTGTGAGGCCTCCTTCTCTCTGCCAGGGTGGTCCTAAGGGGTGCGGGAAAGGACCCATGTTCCCTCCCTACAGTTGGTGCTTAGGAGGTGGTGAAGAACCCCTACATCCAACTGGACTCAACCTGTTCTAAAGCTTTGTCATGAGGGTTGGTCATTGCAGGTCCTATGGCATCCACTCTCTTCCGGAGACTATGTCCTACCTGGCCACCATCCGACCTCTTGCCATAGTTGCCCCATAGATGTACTAGTAACTAGTAGCCACCAGGCTTGCCTGTTAGACCTGGGGTTTAGAGCCATGAGCAGACAGGGAGGTCTTTGCTGTCTTTTCAGCTCCGGCTTGCAGTGGTGGCGGCTCTGGGTCCCATGAGCCACCTGCTTCCCAGTGAGAAGTTGGAAGAACAGCTCCCTAAGCTCCTCCCTGCAGTACTCGGCCTCTACAAGAAGCATGCGGAGACCTTTCAGATATCCAAGGTATTTGTAGGGAAGGGAGGGCACAGCAACCCCAGAATCCCTCAAATCCCTGCAGAAACAATCCTTACTTAAAATTTTGTGTTGGCTTATGAGGTGAGCGGCTTCCACTAAACACTCGATGGGAACTTGCTCCTTTACCTTCCATACTGACCTGTGACCAGATTAAGAAAGGTGTTTCTTAATCTGCCTCCAAATTCTGGAGGTTAAAGTATAGCTTCTTCATTTGGGTCTTCAAGGGCATTAGTGTTCTCCTGGACCACATCCTAGGGCCTCTCTTCCCTCTTGTGGAGCAGAAGGTAGACTGAAGCCTTCTCCTTTCTGTCTTGAACAGAGCCTGGGACAAATTCTCGAGGCAGCTGTGAGTGTGGGCAGCCGCACCCTGGAGGTTCAGCTAGATGCCCTCTTGGTGGCTCTTCATGCTCAGGTAGGCTGGGAGATGAGTACTTGGGGCAGTGGATCTTGTGGGGATGGGCCCTTCAAAGTGAGTTGCCCAATGGGATGCATGATTTGAAGGGGGTGCTTCAAATGAAATGGGCTTCCTGAGCATCACATGGGTGTGGCCTCCAGGGATGAGGCCACCAGATCTCATGATAGATGGTTATGAGCCACCTTGTGGGTGCTGGGAATTGAACTCAGGATCTCTAGAAGAGCAGCCAGTGCTCTTAACCTTTTGAGGCATCTCTCCAGACCCTAGATTTATTTATTTTATGTGTATGAGCATTTTACCTTCATGTATGTTGGTATACCATGTGTGTGAGTGCCCTTGGAGGCCAGAAGAGGGCGCTGGGTCCCATTAGACTAGAATTACAGATAGTTTATAAGCCACTGTGGGTAATGGGAACTAAGTCTTGGTTTTCTTGAGGAGCAGCCAGCACCCTTAACTGTTGAGCCATCTCTGTAGCCCCTAAATACATAATCTTAAATGATCTCAAGACATGTGATTAACTTGGCAGTGTGATCAAGAAGGCAAGAAATATTTCCAAAAAATGTATCCTCCCTCCCTCTTTTCTTCCCTCCCTTCCTCTCTTTCCTTTGTTCCTTCTATCTCTCCTTCCTTTTCCGAACAAAATGAATGCTTTATTCTAGAAATGATTGGTGTCAAGTATGCTTTTCTAGTAAAGTATTTCTTGGGGTTTGTTTTATGCTGATAGAAGCCCAGATCTGTTCTCTGACACTTGAGTGCCAGTTACATGTTTGTATGTTCTGTTTCTCCCACCCTGCTCCCAACAGTAAGGGACTAACTAGAAGTTGGCCTCTGAGTCCCCTTTGATGATGGGGATGTGTGTCCTGCTGTCAAAATCTGTGCACCCTGCTCCTGGGTGAGGAAGGGCTGGAGAACAACCTTTCTGGAGGCCTGGGCCCAGTGTTCCACCCAGTGCCTTGTGGACAGAGGTGCCCCCTTACTGGTCAGCTGGCTGGTGTCCTTCTGTTCTACCAAGATAGTTCTGTTTTTGTTTGTTTCATTTGGTTTTGGTTTGCTTTTTTTGAGACAGGGTTTCTCTGTCTAGCGTTGGCTGTCTTGGAACTACCTCTATAGATCAGGCTGGCCTCAAACTCATAGAGATCTGCCTGCCCCTGCCTCTTGAGTTCTGGACCACCATCCAGCTAATTTTAAAATTTAAATCGTACATGTTTTTGTTTTGCTTTGTCTTTGAGACAGGGCCTTATGCAGAATAGTTTGGTCCTGAGTTTATAGGAATCTTTGCCTCTGCCTCTAGAATGCTAGAATTACAGTTGTGTACCACCACACCTGGCCTTTGTATCCCTCAGCATTTGACAGAAGCAAGCTACATCCTCTAGTGTTACAGCTCTCGGTCAGATCTTGAGTAGCGAGTAGCGGGACCTTACCAGGAGCCATGTTACAGCTCCTGGGCCTGGGTGTGTGAGACTTTCAGCCCTAAAGTCCAGCTCTTTTGCCTCAGGCCTTTTTACTTTTCTTCTGTATATCTTACTTTAACTGCTTCTCTTGTCTGACTGTCAGGTGGCTGCCTACTTCTGGCCCTGGGTGTCTCCCTCATACTCTCCTCTTCTTCTTTCTCTTGTTTGTCTCTCCCTAGATTTCTCCTCCTATTTATTTTCTCTGCCTCCCAGCCCTGCCTATCCCTCTCCTGCCTAGTCATTGGTCATTCAGCTTTTTATTAGACCAATCAGGTACCTTAGGCAGACAAGGTGAAACAAATGCTACACATCTTTACATAAACACCCATACTCACATGGTTAAACAAAGACAGCACAGACAAATGTAACATAGTTAAAGTAACATTCTGCAGCATGATCAGGTGTAACACACCTTTGCTTCATTAACATAATATCCCACAACAGGCCCGATGCTACACAGACTGGGTTTCTCTCAGCTGACTCAACAAATAATTCAAGCATCTTACTTATCCATGTGATATAGCCAGAAGAGAGGTGTGTGTACCAATCCTAGCAAACTTGCCTTGCAAACGAAGGCTGATGTTTGTAGGAGTCATAGAGTTGGCTCTTTATCACCCGTCATAGCCTTTCTTCTCTGGTAGACCACCAGGGGACATGCTTCCTCTCTGGCCCAGGTCATCTAGAGTTCACCAAGGCTTGTCATAACAAAAAGTCCAGTGTAAGCTTTGAAATAATCCTGACGAGGTCTGTACCTTCAAGAGTCAAAGTAAGCAGCCATGTTGTGTAGCTTACTCAAGATGTCTGGAGTGTTTATGATGATCAGTGTTGGTATAAGGGTAGGATGGCTGTCTGTTTGGCTGAGTCATTTTATAGCAAGGGAGAATCCAAAAGTTGCCAAAAGTTAGGGAATCAAAGTGTCCCATCTTCCCGCATCAGGAGGGTTTGCAGTAAGAACTCACTGCTGGGCTCATGAGATGCTTCTGTGAGTAAAGGTACTTCTCCTGAAGCTGGATGACTTAAGTTCACTCCCTGGAATTCCCACAGAAAGGAGAGAACCAACTCCATTGAGTTGTCTTCTCTGATCTTCACAGCCATAGCACATATACCCCTCCCCCACTAATAATAATACTAAGTAAATACTTTTTTTTTTTTTAAAAAAAAAGAACTTATTGGTGCTGGGGAGACAGCAGTTTAGCACACTTGCTGCTCTTCCACAGGATCTGAGTTCAGTTTCCAGTATCCACATGTTGGCTCATGTCCACATGTGACTCTAGTTCCAGAAGAGCCAGTGATGGTACCAGGCACACATTTGATACACATACATACATGTAGACAAAATAAAACTCATCTATAAAATAAAAATAAATAAATCTTTTTTGTTGTTGTTTGGTTTGCTTTTTCGAGACAGGGTTTCTCTGTGTGGTTCTGGCTGTCTTGGAATTTGCTTGTAGACCAGAGTAAGAATTTACCAGTCTAAGTGTGGTGGTTCAAGCCTTTAATCCCAGCACTTGGGAGGCAGAGGGAGGTGAATCTCTGTGAATTTGAAGCCATTCTGGTCTACATAGTGAGTTTCAGGACAGCCAGAGCTATAAAGTGAGACCTTGTCTCAAATAAACAAAGCATAGGCTGGAGAGGTGGCTCAGTGAGTGGTTAAGAATGTTTGTTGCTCTTGCAGACAATCTGGGTTTGATTCCTAGTGCCCACAGGACAAATCTAACACTTTCTTTTGTCCTCCAGGGGCACCAGCAATGTATTCATCTATTTAGGTAAAACACTCATACATATAAAACAGTAAAGTAGATCTTTAAGTTACTTTATTTACGTGTATTGGTTTTCCACTTGCATGTTTATCTGTGCACCTTGTGCACTGGTACCCACAGGGGTTGGAAGAGGGCCTCAAGTCTGCCATGTGGTAGTGAGAACTGAACCCAGGTCTTCCGGAAGAGCAGCCAGTGCCCTTAAACTCCAAGCTGCCACACCAGCACCTCTTAAATTTTCTTTAAAAAACTAAAAGCAACAATAACAGAATACCTTCCCAGTGCCCCCAGGTGAGGTCTTAGTCTGTTGCACAGCAGGGCCCTGACCTGCAGTGAGTCCATCACCACACTCTGTCCTCTCTCCTGGAGCAGATTTGTGTGCCCGTGGAGTCCTCAAGCCCCTTGGTGATGAGTAGCCAGAAGGAGGTGCTTCGTTGCTTCACAGTGCTGGGTGAGCGGTGGCTTCTCTGGGGAATCCTCAGAGAAAGTGTCTGAACCAGTTGTCCTCTTTGTCCTTTTTTCTTATTTATTTGTTTGTTGTTTTTACAAGGTAGGGTTTCTCTGTGTAACCCTGGAATTCTGTACTGGAATTCACTCTGTAAACCAGGCTGGTCTCCAACTCAGAGATCTGCCTGCCTCTCCCTCCTGAGTGCTGGGATTAAAGGCATGTGCTACTACCGCATCACTATTTTTATTGATTATTATGTTATTATAAAAACAAACAAAACAGGTTCTCAGGGTCCTTTTAGCTCAGCTGGTCTTGAATTCATGATTCTTCTGCCTCAGGCTTTCAAATACTGGAGTTAGTTGCCTGAGGAGTGGTTGGGGCCTCAAGCAGGGTCTTGGTTCCAGCCATAGTCCTCAAGTACCTGGCCTTCCTTGACGTGAGTGTTACAGCCCCACTTCTCTTCTGCAGCCTCTGTCTGCCATGCCACACATTCCGTCCTTGACCCTCATCCACAGTCTACTACTTTTCACCCCTATATGTGACTGCTTGGCTCTGGCCATCAGTCTGGCATTGCCTGACCCCAGCTAGAGGCGATAGCATCTTTCAGTGCCTTTACTGGAGCCTGGTGATCGAGGGCAGTGAAAGCCTGGTCTGCCAGCTCTGTCCCTTGTTGTCTGTATTCCGTCAGGGCCTGCTCACCAGCTCCAGGGTCAGACAGAGGTTTGTGACTTGCCAGCTGCTGAAGTCCAGTGACATCAGCACCCACCTAGAGCCTGGAGGGAGAGATCACTGGGAGACTGGTTTAGCTTGCCCAGAGTGTGGTGGGAGGGAGGACCAATTTTTTACTGTCATTGACACTGATTTGCAAAGGTGAGACAGACCAGCCCAGAAGCAGGAGGATCTCTAAGGGGAGTCCCTTGTGAGCTCCCCATGAATTGTTGGAATGAGCCCACTGGTCCTGGTGACCCCAGGTCTGAGCCTCACATGTACTGTGTGGTACCAACGCATTGGTATTAAAGCCCCCTGTGCTCTAACCCTTCCCACTTCAAGAAAACATTGGGGTGAAATTGATGGCCAGGGAGTTCTAGCTTCCTGCATTTCCCACAGTGAGTCTTTGCCTTCACTGTCCTGGGAATCTCCAGTTCCAGAATAGAATAACCAAGATATACCAACTCAGTCCTTTGTGAGCTTAGGGCACAAGCATGGGATGAGGAGCAAAGGGATTAGAAAGTGTCTGATGTGCATGTTGCTCTGCAGCCTGCTGCTCTCCTGACCGACTGCTGGCCTTCTTACTGCCCAGGCTGGACACCAACAATGAGAGGCTCCGTGTGGGTACCCTGCAGATCCTAAGACACATCATCAACTCGGCTGGTGAGTGTCTTCTGTGCCTGCAGGCTTGCCCCTGTGCCATGTGCAGCACAGGGTAATACCAGGATAATGTCCGTCTCACAGCTGAGAGAAGCATCCTGCTTTGAATTACTGTTAATAACAGTATTTTATCCTGGTGCTTTTCACGAGTGAACTTTGTCTTAGTTATTACTGCTCTGATAAGACACCATGACCAGCCGGGCGGTGGTGGCGCACGCCTTTAATCCTAGTACTTGGGAGGCAGAAGCAGGCGGATCTCTGTGAGTTCGAGACCAGCCTGGTCTACAAGAGCTAGTTCCAGGACAGGCTCCAAAACCACAGAGAAATCCTGTCTCAGAAAACCAAAAAAAAAAAAAAAAAAAAAGACACCATGACCAAGGCAACTTCTAGAAGAAAAGGTTTATTTGGAGGTGAGGGACACGGGCCATGCACAAGCATGTGAAAACTGGGGCTGGCATGGACTTCTGAAACCTCAGAAAAAGCCTGCCCCAGAGACACACCTCTTCCAACAAGGCCATGCCTCCTACTCCTTCCCAAACTATTCTTCAAATAAATGAGCCTATGGGACCATGCTTCTTCAGACCACCTCAGACTTAGAGCTCCACACATGCTGTGAAGCTGTTCTGCCTCTGAACAACACCTTTAGCCCCAAGTTTCCTTCTTTTAAGTGAGATTTATTTGCTTAACAGTAAGCTTCAAAAAGATAATCACAGCTATACAGGTGGGTTTGTGTTTCAGTGAGTTTCATTCATGCCCTGTCAGAGGTTCAAAGTCAGTGACCATGGGCCACACTGGGTGGCATTAGATATGAGGTTCAGAAAGGAAGATCTTGTGGTCTGGGGCTCTTCTAGGCACCATTCCTTAAGCCTTTAGGCCTGCATTCCACTTTGTTTGTTTGTTTGGATTTTTGTTTGTTTGTTTGTTTTTAGAGACAGGGTTTTTCTTTGGCTTTGGAGCCTGTCCTGGAATTAGCACTTGTAAACTCACAGAGATCCGCCTGCCTCTGCCTCCTGAGTGCTGGGATTAAAGACCTGTGCCACCACTGCCCAGCAAAGCCTGCATTCTTAATGCCTGCATTCCAGGCTTAAGGCACCAGATGTGGACCCTTGGTGCTTTTTTTAGGGGTGTGTGTGTGTGTGTGTGTGTATGTGTGTGCATTTAAGAGTTCACAAGTGGGATGGGCTGGAGAGATGACTCAGAGGTTAAGAGCATTGCTCTTTCAGAGGTCCTGAGTTCAATTCTCAGCAACCACATGGTAGTTCGCAATCATCTGTGATCTACAGAGTGAGTTCCAGGACAAGACAGCCAAAGCTGTTGTTACTTATTTATTTGTTTTATTTGGAGACAGAATCTTTCTACACAACTCTGGATGTCTGAGATTAAAGGAGTGTGCCACCATGGCCAGCATTTGACTAGATTCCTTCATTTAGCTATGCGATGCTTTATTGATTTCATTACAGTAAAATGATTTTTATTGAAAAAGTCAATTCTTTCTTTGGGTGGGGGGAGTTTAGCATTGGTCTGTGACTAGGTAAACCTTGCTCATCTTTTCTGAGTGAATTTTTTTTAATTTAATTTTTTTTTAATTTCATTTTACATTCCAACTGCAATTTTCCCTCTCACCCCTCCTCCACCCTCTTTTGCCTCCCCCCCCAACCCACCTCCCATCTACTCCTCCCAATGGGTAAGGGCTCCCATAGGGAATCAATGTAAGTCTGGCACATTAAGTTGGGGAAGGAGCAAGCCCCTCCCTACTGCACTAAGGCTGAGCATAGCATCCTACCATAGGGAATGGGCTCCAACAAACTAGCTCATGCACCAAGGATAGATCCTGGTCCTACTGTCAGAGCCCCCCTGTAGTAATAGGAGCGGCGGCAGGGCTGCGTCCCCAACACTCCAGCCGCCTGCTCGGCTAGCTTATGCCCGAAATAACAACACACAAACTGTATTCATTTAAACACTGCTTGGCTCATTTCTACCTAGCCTCTTCTAGGCTAACTCGCACCTGGACTAGCCCATTTCTTATCATCTGTATAGCACCGGTCTTACCGGGAAGATTCTAGCCTAAGTCCATCCTGGGTCGGAGCTTCATAGCGTGCGTCTGCCTGGGAGCTGGGAGCATGGCGTCTCTCTCTGAGGCGTCTGCTCCGGAGAGGAGAGCTGTCAAGTCTGACCTCACTTCCTCTTTCTCCCAGCGTTCTGTTCTGTTTACTCCACCTACCTGTGTCCTAACCAATAAAATGGGCCAAGGCAGTTCCTTTATTAGCCAATGACCTTCCTCCATCATTTCCCCTTTTTCGGTTTAAAAAAAAAAAGGCTTTAACTTTAACATAGCAAAATTATATATAACGAAACAGTTATCAAGTAAAAGTTACAATAATCTTTGTCATAAGTAAGGAAAACTATAACTATAACTAACTATTCTTTTTTTTTTTTTATTTTTCGAGACAGGGTTTCTCTGTAGCTTTTGGTTCCTGTCCTGGAACTAGCTCTTGTAGACCAGGCTGGCCTCGAACTCCCAGAGATCCGCCTGCCTCTGCCTCCCGAGTGCTGGGTAACTAACTATTCTTAACTCCATCAAAGACTCCAGAAAGATACAATACTACATAAGCAAACAAGAAAAAAGCAACTTTTAAAACTCTAGAAATGACAGAGACATCTCGCTGCCTGGACAGTCACCCAAAATTCCTCTGTACCGTTGGGGCATCCATCTTCAGCCTTCAGGCCCATGGTATCCAGCAGGCATTTCCATAAAGCAGGAAAATTCAAAGTCAGTTCAGTCACTATCTGTTGTGTCCTGCAGAATGTCTCGCAGACTCTTTCATGAATCAGGAACCCCGAAAGATCATCTCACCTTAGGCAAGTTCAGTAGTCCTCTCTCTGTGGGTTCTCTGTGTCCAGTTTATGCAATAGTCCAGGCAAGAGCAGTTTCTTGCCCAAATGGCTATCAAACTCCATAAGGTGCCTCTTCGATGCCCATCTTCCTCTTGAAGTAGTTTGGTGCTGCCAGGAGCAGAGTGTCTCATTGTCATGAAAAGTCCTCAGTTATTAAAACATTAAATGTCCTATTCTGTAATCTTTGAAAGACATGAAGAATGTTTATCTAAAATATATCTCTATATATCTAGAAAATCTAACTAACATGACTACAAGCTTTACTATTATTGATGATTATCCATTAACAACCTATATTTCTTAATTATACAGTACATATTTAAATGAACTACACAATCACAATACCTTAATCAAAATCAGAAACACTTATACATATAACAAAATTGACCGTAAATCTCTATCAATAAAGCAAAATCTATACTAATGCAAATTATTCATGTCTATATCATTTCCCCCTTTAAAGGTAAAAGAACGTTTATAAACCATATTTGGGAACATGGGCTCAGTTTTTTCTCTCCAAACTGCTTCCTGCTGAATGGGGGCGTCGTTAATTAGGTCTTTCATGGTATAACCTGTGTGCTAGTTTCATCTCAGTTGGCAGTTGAGCAAAGCAATTTTCTGAAGATGTTCACAACAACCCTTCAGGAGGGCGTGGTCCATCATACCAAATCGGAATAGAAGAAATGAACAGGGTCTCATCCTCTGTGAAAACAAAATAAGAAACTCCTTTCCAAAGCATCATGTCCTTAGATCCAAATTTCGAAATCGTAATACCCTTATATGCATTCTGGTTTAGCTTGGCAGCCCATATAATGAAATATCTCTCTGTACTTAGCTCCTTCACAGTCAAAAATTTTAACGAAAACACAATGTACATAATCCAGACTCTCTGTGAATTTTCCATTTTTACATGGCTTATTTTTACTCACTTTACTTTATTCTGTCTCTTTAAAGACTTTACCTTTTTTTTAAAACATTAACTTTATTTTCTATATTCTTTTTCTTCTCTCTCCCAAGCCTACGTACATTCATCCAACAGTGTGACTCATTTAGTGGTCTGAATCTGTCCTATTGTGAATCTGCAATTTTTTACTATCCAGGAGCACTTTTGATTTGCGCCTTTAAATCACTAGGCGCTTAAGAATCTAAGATGTGACATTCTTAGGTTAACTTTTTGCTTTTTGAGCGGTTGTCTTTTACCTGGAATATCTCTGTAGACCAGGCTGTCTTTGAACTCTCAGAGATCTGCCTGTCTCTGCCTCCCAGGCATTGGGATTAAAGGTGTTTGCTACTACACCTTGAACTCACAGAGATCTGTTTGTCTCTGCCTTTTAGGCACTGGGATTAAAGGCGTGTGCTAACACACCTTGAAGTCACAGAGGTTTACTTTAAGAATTTTAACTTTTAGTCTGCATATATTTTAACACATTTTAAACCATTCAGAAATTTTCTGTCTTTGAATCTCTCTTTACTGTATATCTCTCTTTTTCTGACCACATGAGTCTTTAATTTACCAAGCAATCTCAGTAGGACTAAAGGCGTGGCTTTGCCGGCTAGATCCAGCGCATTCCTTAGCTTTCCAGCCTCATGGCTGAGGTACTGACTGTAGCCATGTTTACTGCCAAGGTCCCTGCCAGCAAGCGAGCTTCAGCAGCCTATGCTTGCAAACCACATGAACCGCCTGCGTAAAAGAGTCAGAGTTTGCCCTGGCAGGACAGCCCAGAAAGCTGGCATTTTTAAACGGCACAGCTTTTTTCCTGCTACGGCTTAAAACCGAAAAGCATGTGTTCAGCTTTTCGTCAACACCATTTAAGTGTTTCGTGGCAGGACCTCTTAATAAGCTGCAGGCTTTGCAGCTAAAGCTGAGTCAGGAAGCCTCTCTTAGATGAGGCGCTTGCTTGCCTCTAGCAAGCAGAGTAGACCCGAGAAATTGTTGCTACCAAGAAACCATGCACAAAGCTGTCATTTTGTTCTAGAATTACTTCCCAAGCTGTCTCAGGCTTTATGTGGAAACGGTTGCCCACGTTGGGCGCCATTTGTAGTAATAGGAGCGGCGGCGGGGCTGCGTCCCCAACACCTCAGCCGCCTGCTCGGCTAGCTTATGCCCGAAATAACAACACACAAACTGTATTCATTTAAACACTGCTTGGCTCATTTCTACCTAGCCTCTTCTAGGCTAACTCGCACCTGGACTAGCCCATTTCTTATCATCTGTATAGCACCGGTCTTACCAGGAAGATTCTAGCCTAAGTCCATCCTGGGTCGGAGCTTCATAGCGTGCGTCTGCCTGGGAGCTGGGAGCATGGCGTCTCTCTCTGAGGCGTCTGCTCCGGAGAGGAGAGCTGTCGAGTCTGACCTCACTTCCTCTTTCTCCCAGCGTTCTGTTCTGTTTACTCCACCTACCTGTGTCCTAACCAATAAAATGGGCCAAGGCAGTTCCTTTATTAGCCAATGACCTTCCTCCATCACCCCCCCAGATAGTTCAAACGTCACCACTGTCTTCCACATATGGAGGGCCTAGTTTGGTCCCATGGAGACTCCACAGCTGTCAGTCTAGAGTTCATGAGTTTCCAGGACCTTGGTTCAGCTGTCTCTGTAGATTTCTCCATCATGATCTTCACCTCCCTTGTTCCCTTTGATTGGATTCCTGGAGCTGAGTCTGGTGCTTGGTTGTGGATCTCTGCATCTGGTTCCATCAGTTACTGGATGAAGGCTCTATGATGATAGTTGGGGTATTCCCCAATATGATTAGAGGGGAAGGCCAGTTCAGGCACCCTCTCCACTATTGCTAGAAGTCTTAGCCGGGGTCATCCTTGTGGAATCTTGGGACTTACTTTCTCTAACCCCATAGTGGCTCTGTCAAGATCTCTCTTCCATCACTCTCCACTCCATCCCTCTTGTTCTCATCTCCCACCGCCCCCCTACCGTTAATTCTTTTTGTTTGTTTGTCTTTGTTTGGTTTTTCAAGACAGTGTTTCTCTGTGTAACAGCTTTGACTGTCCTGGAACTCGCTCTGTAGACCAGGCTGGCCTTGAAATTACAGATCCATCTGCCTCTGCCTCCCGGTGCTGGGATTGAAGGCGTGCGCCACCACTGCCCAACCTGAGTTAATTCTTATGTTGCATCTGTGAGCTTCAGAAGCCACTCTGTGTTTACCTGTGTTAAAATTTTTCCTCTGTGTTCTACTCTGGCACTTCATATGGAAATATCTGCATACAGGGAACAGGATGTTTTCTATCTGGACATAGTTCATTGTGGTTTTCCTTTCTTTCTGTAAACTACCGTAGAGACTGCTTGATTTCATAAATACAGAGTCAAGATGCTTTTCAATTTATATCTTAAAATACATTTGGAAAAAGCCCAGATGGTAACTGTTCTTTTCAGTAAGTGATAACACGAGCACATTATTTCCCACCTGGGTGAAGAATGAGGAAAGGCTGTGGTAGTGCCCAGGAGCCACCAACAGGTCTTTGAGAGGTAGCATCCAGCTCAAGATGATGCTTCTGTGTTAAGAAAGGGAAATTGCACCGTATGGAGTATTTTGTTTTTTTTTTTTAAATATATTTATTTATTTATTATGTATATAATATTCTGTCTGTGTGTATGCCTGAAGGCCAGAGGAGGGCGCCAGACCTCATTACAGATGGTTGTGAGCCACCATGTGGTTGCTGGGAATTGAACTCAGGACCTTTGGAAGAGCAGGCAATGCTCTTAACCACTGAGCCATCTCTCCAGCCCCCCGTATGGAGTATTTTGTATCTGATTTATTTTTCTATTTTCAGTTAATGAAGTGTGTGTGTGAGTGAGAGTGTGATGAACTGTGGAGTTAATCTCCAAGTTACTCATTTGCTTGGCTATGGATATGTCGATTCTTTCAGTTTTTTTTTTCAGTAAAGACTGCTATTGTTTCCATTTTTTCTGTGCACACTTAGTCGGATGTGTATGTAGAACCAGAAATTTCAGATTGTAGGTATGCATTCTGTTTTTCTAAAATACCCATCATAGCGAAGCCAATCCTTTGCATCCTAGCCAGAGTAACTCATTTTGCAGCAAGCCGCTATTTAGCTGTTTTATGTGTCAGACTGTATCAAAACAAGCTATCTTTCCCAAGATTATCCAAATCAGCCAAGTCCTGGTACTGGCAAGGATGGAGCACACGACATATACTTTTCCTGGAGTCTTGTTTTATTATAATGTTGTCTGAGCCTGTAGTCAACTCTATGACTTTAACACTAGGTAGCGCTCTGAACTCAGGTTTGCCTCAGTTCTTCTGTGAATTTAAAGCCATATAAAATAGGACCCTAGTCCTCTAAAGATGAACTTGAATGAGACATTCTTTGGGCTTCAATATGAGTTCCAGGTAGGACACAGATTCATTTTTAAATTTCTTTTAAAAATTTACATAGCACAGATGAACCTCTACCCCAGTGAGCAGCAGCTGTCCTGGTCTTGAATAATATAGCCTTATCGTCTACACCTTTTTGTCTTTATCTATAAAATTCTAGGGTCTAGCTGTACTTAGTTTTGTTTGTTTGTTTGCTTTTTATTTATTTATTTTGTTTATGATATAAAGTCTTTGTATATATCCCTGATTGTCCTGGAACTCACTATGTAGACCAGGCTGGCCTCAAACTCAAAGATCCCCTGCCTCTGCCCCCAAGTACTGGGATTAAAGGTGCTGCTGTGCTCAGCTGATCATTGATATTTTTGTTTCATTTGATTTTTTTCTTTAATATAATATGTCAGGTATCCCAGGTTGGCCTTGCGTTTGTTTTACACCTGAGAATGGCCTTGAGCTCCTCATCCTTCTGGGATTTTGGGTGTTTACCCTGTACTTTTTCTTATTTGGTGTTGGGGATTCAACCTTGAGCCCTATGTCTGCCAGGTAAATACCCTGCCAGCTCGGCCGCATCTCTAGCCCTGGTGTTATTTTTATTTGTTCTAAAATGATGTCATATACAGTGGCATAATTCAGTATGTTGAGCACAACCCCACTGTGGTGTGGCTGTCACCAGTACTCTCTGTGAAGTGCTCCTTCCTGTAGCACTGAAGCTGTCCACTTCCTGGTGACTGTCTCCAGACTCTGTTCACAGAAGTTTCATGGTGTTACCATCTTTGCTTCCTACCTCAGTTATAAGGGTCATGAATATTATTCAGCATCTTCTATACTCTGTGCATTTGACACAGGTCAGATTTGGAATTTCTATTGTCTGATCTTTTATAGTACACATCTCATTTTTTCTGCATCTTATGTTTTTACTACCAGGACTTGGTTGTGGTGGCTCCGGGGCAGGAAAGAAATGGCTCAAGAAGTATTTTAGAGTGGGGGTGCCGGGGCACTGGAGATAAGGCCATCTTTCTTTGAGGCCTCCGCCCTCTGTGTTGGGCTCTACCTTTTGCTGCTCTGGGAGTTTGTGTTCTGAGGGCCATGTGCCCTCTGGGTCCAAGCTCCTGGCTTGTGAAATTAGGATGAGGATGACATCTTTCTCATTGGACATCTATATAATGAAAACATGCTCACAAACAGTGTGTTACCTGCATTGTGTCCAGTGTCCTCTTTTTTTTCTTCCTTAGTTAACTTTTAAAGAAAAGATTGCTTGTTTGTTTATTTATTTGGTTTTTTGAGACAGGGTTTCTCTGTAGCTTTGGAACTTGTCCCGTAACTCTCTCTCTCTTTTTTTTTAATTACAACATAGTTTGGCCACTAGCTTATGCATATTTCTAGCTAGCTTTTACATCTTGAATTACCAAATTTTTATTAATCTGTGGATCACCACGTGCTGTGGCCCACTGGTAAGGTTTTCTGGCATCTGTCTCATTTGGCAGCTACATGGTGTCTCTAATTCCATCTGCTCTCTCTATCTCTGTTCTGATTTCCCACCTTGCTTTACTCTGTATACCTATCTCTTGTAGACCAGTCTGGCCCCGAATTTACAGAGATCTGCCTACCTCTGCCTCCCGAGTGCTGGGATTAAAGGTGTGCACTGCCACTGCCTGAATTCTTTTTGATTTATTTATTTATTATGTATACAGTGTTCTGCCTGCATGTACATCTGCAGGCCAGAAGAGGGCACCAGATCTCATTACAGATGGTTGTGAGCCATCAGGAAGAACATCCAGTGCTCTTAACTGCTGAGCCATCTCTCCAGCCCTCTTTTTGTTATTTTTAATTATATATGTGTATGTCTGTTTATGGATTTGTGCATATGAATGTATGTACTCACAGAGAGCAGAAGTGTCAGATTTTCCTGGAGATGACTGTAAGCCACCTGACATGGGCGCTGGGAACTGAACTCAGATCCTCTGGAAGAACAACACATGCTCCTGATCACTGAACCATCCCTCCAGCACGCCCCCCACCTTAAATTCATCATCATTATTTGCTGAAGCTGGAGATTGAGGAATGAATCTGTAAGCCACTGTGATTTAGTATTTTATAGAAAAGAGGGTGTAATTTACAGAAAACACAATCTGAGCAGAAGGCAGAGCCCTTTGAATCTGTTCCCAGGGACTCGGTATTCTGCGTCACAGCTGTCCCCAGCTGCTGGTTGGGGCCTTGCCTACAGCTCCCCCATATCTCTTACTGGTACTGTGCTTTCACGATGACTTCTTTTTTTTTTTTTTTTTTTTTTTTTTTTTTTTTTTGGTTTTTTTCGAGACAGGGTTTCTCTGTGGCTTTGGAGCCTGTTCTGGAACTAGCTCTGTAGACCAGGCTGGTCTCGAACTCACAGAGATCCGCCTGCCTCCCAAGTGCTAGGATTACAGACGTGCACCACCACCGCCCACGATGACTTCTTTTGAATGAGCTAGAAAGCAATTCTTTTTAAAGGTGACCATCTTAGAAAGTCGACTACATTGGGCAAGGCAAGCATATTGGGTAGGGAGGGCAAGTGCACATGCAATTCATGTACAGAGAACTGAGCACTCTCAGAGTGGGGGCACCATTTAGTGGTGCACAAAAGACAGGATAGATGTCTCAGATGGTTTTGTCTGTGGCTCCTGCTTAACTGCGGCATTTCCTTAATTCCATTGCTGTAGACTCTGCTCTGCTTCCCCTAACCTTGCAAAGTTTGCAGTACACTGCATTTCAACGACATACAAATCCCTTATAACTTTTTATTGGTAAAATGTTACTTGGGAATTTTTTTCTCCTTCAGAGCAATGGTCTTATGCCATGTCCTCCTTCTACAAGAGGACCAAGTGAGGCCAGGTCCCCTGAGACTGAGACTTCAAGGTAGATGTGGATAGGATGACTGGTCTAGGCTGACAGGGACTAAGCTATCTTGTTTGTTTATTGCAGCTGCTCAAATGGAGGTTAAGAAGCCCTTTATACTTTCTTCCATGAGGCTCCCTCTTCTGGATACCAACAATAAGGTAAAGTGGGCAGATTAGCGTGGCCATTGTTGGCATAGACCAGTTAGTTTGGCTCATCGCAACCAACAGAAGAGTGGCGAGAACACTGGAAGTGCCTATCCTAGTCTGTGGGTGCAAGCAAGCAGAGAGAGGAACACATATAGTGTGAACAGGCTACCTTTCCACACTGTTAGTGAACCATTAGTGAATCCAAGCCACCTCAGGATTGGGACCTGTCATAGACCCAGAGGGCTCTAGCACCACCCTGAGGTTCGCTATTCCCCAGAAGGACTCAGAACTCAGGCAGCTGGTATACCCCTCACTTACTGCAGGGATTGTTTAAATCAGCTGGGGAGCTGGGTGTGGGAGCTCATGACTGTAATCTTAGCATTTGGGAGTCTGAGATAGGAGAGGAGTTCATGCCTATCCTGGGCTGCATAACGTATCTCAAAAACAAAAATCAGCTGGAAAACACCCCTTGGGACAGAGTGCAGGCATGCCCAAACCTGCAGCTTCCCATTGCCGTTTATGGATAGGGCAATAATGTGTGACCACACATAGGCGTATTGCCAATTAAGGTCATTCTTTAGTCTTAGAGTCCTGAGCCTTTAGCCCTGTTATGTGGATGTGCTGGGCTGTCTGTATGACCTCACTCAGCTTCCGGTCCTTCTATAAATGGGACTTTTACCATGTGGCTTGCAGTCTCCTACCTGAGGCCTTTTACTGTGGGAGGTGACCCTGGCCCCAGATCAGGAGACATTCTTACCAAATAGGATATCTCAAGGGTTCCCAGGAGTCTAGGAAACAGGTCAGACTCTTCTTTGGGCAAGGTAGATCTTTTCCAGCCCTCTGAGCACTATTCCCTTGAGCAGGGCCTGCTTGCTCAGAGGCAACAGGATGCTAGCCTTCCCTGAGAGCTACTGCAGCGTTGTGCAACTTCCAGGGACCTCCTGTGTATCTTACTGTTATTTCTTCAGAAGCTTTTGACACAAAGTCCAAATTGACAGCCTTCAGACCTTTATATCCTGGCACAGTCTTCCCTGATATACCTGTGACAGGGTCCAAACAATGTGATGTTCACAGTGTCGAATGGGCACATACGTGCTCAGACTGGGCACTTGACTACCAACCCAGACCACGTTGTTCCCATAGACAGCACAGCAGATGAGTGTGACATGGGGATACAGGGTGGTAATCTCAGGAGACTTCCTTGGGGCAGCTGCATTTGACCTTACATTCTAGGAAGCAAAAACATTCTCATGGGTCTGAAGGCTCCTGAGAGTGGGCCCCATGCAAGGGGCTAAGACTAGGGGCAGAGGCCAGTGTCTAGTTAGGGTATGGTGGACTAGAGGAGACACTGGCCCTGAGTAAATATCACTGATTTTAGCTACTGGGGCTTGCTATGCATGCTCAGAACTAGGAATGATTGGGTGGTAGTTAAAGGTCTGAGAAATATGGCCTGGGGGATGGACCAAACAGCCAGGAAATACGGGTGTCACACACAAGAGGAGCCAGCCCTGAAGGACACCAGCCCTATAGCTTAAGGCCAGATGAAAAGTGCAGATAGGACAGGTCTGTTAGGCACCAGGACGCAGTGAATGTAGAGTGGGGAGGTAAGCCTGGAGGACAGGGTGGTTTGGAGCAGCTGTTCAGCAGAGCTCTTTTCATAGCCTTGAGGATGAAGGTTGGTAAAAGTGCCTGAAGGAAGGTAACTGAGATGAGGTAACTTCTGAGGAGCTGGGAGGAGGGCGAGAATGTATGTGGGGTAGCAGGAAAAGAGGCCTTCTTTTGAGAACTGCATATGTTACATGGTGGCTAAAAGGCTGTTAGCCGAGGGCTGAGCAAACTTGTGTAAAGCCAGGTGTTAGGTACCACAGCAGGTGTGGGTCCGGGTGTGCGTGTAGATATCCATACCAGTGTGTCTCTGAGTCTAGATGCAGATGCAGTTGTAGGGACAGTTGTGGTGTGGGTATATATGGGCATGGGCACCGATACAGGTGTGGGCACAGATGTGGTGCACATATAGATGTGGGTGCAGGCATAGCACAGGGCCAGGTGTGTGCCCTGTGCCCCTTCCTGACCTCTCTTGGTTCTGGGCAGGTGAAACGGGCTGTGGTGCAGGTGATAAGTGCCATGGCCCACCATGGCTACCTGGAGCAGCCTGGAGGTGAGGTGATGGTTGACTACATTGTGCAGCAGTGTGCTCTGCCCCCGGAGGAGGTAAGGACTACTACCAACAGACCCACCTGTTTCTGGATCTGTTGGATGCCAGGCTCTTCGGCTGGTGTATCTCTTGAGCACTGTTAGCACTGGTTACCAAGAGAAGCTGGCCTGGTAGCAGGTGGCTATGTGTGGGCTGAGGTTCCCTTTGGTTTCTGAGTCAGGGTCTGTTCATTTCTTGAGTCCACTCAACAGATTTCCAACTCAGAAGCAGAGGCAGAAGACAGAAACTTTATTCTCTTTAATTTTTTTCTATTTTATAAGTTACTAAACACACCAGTTTCTTTTGAAGGAGAGCAAGGTAAGACCAGATAGAGTAGACTGCAAGCAGTGGGTGGAGGCACGGCTCAGTGTAGTAATAGGGAGCGGCGGCGGGGTTGCGTCCCCAAACACCCCAGCCCGGCCTGCCCGGCTCGGCTTCGGCTAGCTTATGCCCCAAATAATTACACGGACACTGTATTCTTTTAAACACTGCTCTGGCCCATTTCTAATCATCTGTGTAGCGCCCCTAGGTGCGCTTACCGGGAAGATTCTAGCCTAAGTCCATCCTGGGTCGGAGCTGGGGCATGGTGTGCGTCTTCCCTGGAGCAGGTAGCATGGCGTCTCTCTGAGGTGTCTGCTCCGGCGAGGAGAGCTGCGGAGTCTGACCTCACTTCCTCTTCCTCCCAGCCTTCCCTTCTGTTTACTCCACCCACCTAAGGGTGGGCCTATCAAATGGGCCTAGCAGTTTCTTTATTGCTTAAACAATGAAATCAACAGATTGATATATGACACTCCCACATCACTTCCCCTTTTTCTGTTTAAACAAAAAAAAGGAAGGCTTTAACCTTAACATAGCAAAATTACATATAACAAAACAGTTATCAAGTAAGTTACATCAGAAACATTTATACATATAACAAAATTGACCTTAAATCTCTATAAATAAAGCAAAATCTATACTAATGCAAATTATTCATACCTATATCAGCTCAGCGGCATTGTGCTGGCCTGCTGTGCACAGGGTCCTGGGCTCTCTAATGAGAAGATGTGTGCAGGTAGAGCAGTTATACACTAAAGTTCTTGGGTTGCCAGCTCTGGATTTGGTTTCTTGGATTTAGCAAAGCTAGATTGTCCTAAGGTCAGTTCAGAATAGAAACATGTATTAGTTCTTTTCTATTGCTATGATAAAACACCATGACCAAGGCAACTTAGATAAGGAAGGGTTTGTTTGGGCTTCTGGTTCCAGAAGTCCATCGGGTAGAAATACAACAGCAGTGGCAGGCATGGTGGCAGGAACAGGAAGCTGAGAGCTCACATCCTCAACAGCAAACATGAAACAAGAGTGAACAGGAAGTGGGGCAAGACCACTCAAAGCCCACCCCCAGTGACTCACTTCCTCCAGCAGGGCTCCACCTCCTGAAGGTTCCACAACCTCCTCAAACAGTGTCATCAGCTGGGGACAGGAGACATTTCTTACTCAAACCACCACGTGTGACCACCTTCTGCACTCTGTCACTGTGGTATACGCAATACCTCAAACAGGACTACTGTGTTTATTCTTTTAAAATATAATTTTAAAAAAATTCGGGCTGGGGCTGGAGAGATGGCTCAGTGGTTAAGAGCATTGCCTGCTCTTCCAAAGGTCCTGAGTTCAATTCCCAGCAACCACATGGTGGCTCACAACCATCTGTAAAGAGGTCTGGCGCCCTCTTCTGGCCTTCAGGCATACAGACAGAATATTGTATACATAATAAATAATAAATATAAAAAAAAATTAGGGCTGGAGAGACCGTCCATCAGTTAAGAACTGTCTGCCCTTCCAGAGGTTCTGAGTTCAATCCCCAGCACCCTCATTGTGATTCATCGTCATCTATAACTGTAGTTCCATAGGATCCAGTATCCTCTTCTGGTATGCAGATGAAAACATTCATATATATAAAATACATTCTTAAAAATTTAGATTTATTTTTCATTTTACGTATATGAATATTTGCCTGCATGTTTGTATATATATTATGCTTGGTGCACCACAGAAAAGGGCTTTTGTGAGCCACCACGTGGGTGCTGGGAATTTAGCCCAGGTTCTCTGTAAGAGCAATAAGTGCTCTAAACCACTGATCCATCTCAAGTCCCCTTTTTTTTTTTTTTTTTTGGTTTTTTGAGACAGGGTTTCTCTATAACTATGGAGTCAGTCAGTCCTGGAACTTGTTCTGTAGACCAGGCTGGCCTCAAACTCACAGAGATCCACCAACCTCTGCCTCCTCGGTGCTGGGATTAAAGGCGTGCACCACCACTGCCTAGCTAATTTTTTATTCTTTGGGCATTTCATATAATGTATTTTGAGTATATCCACCCCCTGCTCTCTCTCTTAACTTCTCCCAGATCTACTTTCCCTTATTCATAAGATCACATTTACTAATTTATGTGTGTGTGCTCTTACGTGTTACAGCACATGTATGAAGGCCAGAGGAAAGCATATAGAAGTTGGTTGTCTCCACTATGGCTATCTTGAGGATAGACTCAGGCTATCAGGTTTTGATAGTGTGTTTACCTGCTCGACAGTCTCACAGGTGCATCCTGCATTTGTCTTGAAATAGTAGAGGTCATGGATGATAAGCCCACCTTTGGAGGAAGCCTTGCCAAGGTTTAGGAGCCCACGGGGAGAGGTGTGTGTGTGTGTGTGTGTGTGTGTATAATGTATGTATGTATATGAGTGCAGACACACTTATGTCACGACTGCCACATGGAGCTTAGAGGACAACTTTGTGCCATTGGACCTGGGAATCACTCGGATTGTCAGTCTTACGGAACTGAGTCATCTCACCAGCTTTTCCCGAGTGATTTTAGTGACCCTTATGGAAGGTGGCAGACGTGCTCTTTGGGGGGCAGGTTTGGTGGGTCTGCCTGTTTCCCTCCCTGCCAGTCTTCTCCTTTCTCATGCTAATCAGGGGGTGCTCTCACTTTGCCTCTTCCCCTAGCCTGAGAAACCCGGCCCTGATGGGGAGGACCTGGCAGCAGATAGTGTGCGGGCAGTCAGTATCCGCACCCTCTATCTGGTCAGCACCACAGTGGACAGGATGAACAGTGTGAGTGTGTCTGTCTTTGACTCAAGGCCGCCTGAGCTTTCTCTTCCTGAGATTCCCTGCCCTCCCCATCCCTGACCTGGGTAACAAGTGAACAGTGGAGTGGAGGGAGGCCTGGAGAGGGCAGTGGCTGGGCTGGGCTTGGAGGACTTCTCTGCAATGGCAGGACACATTGTCTGCCTTAGCTTGAGGTCCTGTAAAGCTGCCCTGCTCCTGTATAGATGTGGAAACCAAATCCTATCAGCTCTGCTGCCCTGGAGGCCGTGCCCAGTGCTTGCAGTTCACAGACCATGGCCCTCTGTCCCTCAGGTTCTCTGGCCCTACCTGCTCGAGTTCCTCACCCCAGTGCGCTTCACCGCGGCCCTCACCCCACTCTGCAGGAGCCTTGTGCATTTAGCCCTGAAGAGGCAGGAGGCAGGGGCAGATGCTTTCCTCGTCCAGTACAACTCGAATGGTGTGGAGGCCCAACTACCTTGAACCTGACCCACACCAATGCCCTTAAACCTTATCCTTTCTTGGCCCTCTGCCCTTGCCCTGCCCCTGCCGCTGATCTCTTCCCCAGCCGCTGCTTTCACATGACATCCTACCCCAGCTCCCTGCTTCTGCATATGATCCCCATCCTTCATCTCAGACCTATCCCTACCTTGTAACAATCTTTGTGTTTCTTGTCCAGCAAACCTCCCATCTCCCTTCGCTATGACCACGAGACTGCTGGTAAGTAGAGCATCTGTTATAGTGTTCAAGCACACTGGCTGACACTGTCCTTGTCCTTAACGGGATACTCACATAGGTGTCGGCTTGATCATGGTTACTCTCCAGTAGAGGAGTGGACTCCGTGTTTCAGAGTCCCTGTCAGTTCTTGCAGCAGGCTCTGACCCTTGCCGTCCCCTCATGGAGGTGCCTCCCACCTTGTGTTTGCTGGCTTTCCTTCACTCCTGGGAAGTTGTCCTGCCACATCTCCCCCAGGAAGTGCAGGTGACTCCATGTTTAGGCAACCCCCTTCCTCCCCCTCCTTCAGGTTGTGTCTTCCAATCCCTATCTGGGAGATGGACGTGGGGCAGCCTCATTGCGCCTCCTGAAGGTGATGCATCGGAATATACACCCTTTGCTGGGCCAGCGGTGGGAGACAACCATGCCTGTGCTGCTGGAGTACCTAGATGGTGAGGCCAGTGAGACTAAGGAGCCCAGTAGCCATCCCTGACCCCATTTGTACCCAGTCTATCATAAGGCTGGCTGATACAAACCTGGGTTTTGTAAATTGGAAGAAATAATCTTAGCTGTAATCTAAGAAAGGGACTGGATATCTCAAGAGGTGTTACCTGGTGACATGTGGGAAGTGGGTGCAACCTGTAGTGTGATTGGCTGCTGCATGCCTCCTGGGAGTTCAAAACACAAAGAGGTGGGCACTGAGCATCCATTCGTGCATGTTGGGATGAACTTGCCTGGCAGGACCTCAGCCAACAGGGTTACTGGTCATTTCAGAGCATACTGAGGAAACCTTGTCACTGAAGGAGTGGGAAGAAAAGCTTCTCATGGTGAGAGATGGATAGAAGATCAAGGGCCTGTCTGTGCTCCTCTGGTCTACTCTGGGCCTGGGCTTGGAGGGCTGGAAATGTGGGACTGGTATATTGTGTCTTCCAAGGGACTTATTACCTCACTTCACCTGGTGGTATGACTAGGGAATGGGTTTAGCAGGGGTGGAGCCTGGGGTGACGCTGGTGGTGGGCCTCATATTTCTGTGACTGCCAGCACCAAACTTGAGGCACTTTGGGCCATCCTGGCCACAGAAAGTGGTCTATCCTTCTTCTCCTTCTGTTCCCAACCTAGTCCAGAGTAATTTGTGCTTCAGCATGTTTTATAGCTGCCCACCTTCAAAGATCACTTACCAGCAGGGGTCACCATGAGGTTATCATGTGACATGCCCAGGCCTTAGGCCCTCCCACAGCCAGCCACTCACTGGTACTCTCATCCACAGTTCCTACGAGACACCCTGACCGTGGTATCTGACAACACGTGGATCTGCCAGCTGAGTCAGGAGATGTGCAAGCAACTACCCTCTTACAATGGGACAGCTCAGGAGAAGGTGCCCAGGACAAGCCAGCTGGGGACAGGGGTCTCTGCACAGTCCACAGTCCCAACTCCTGTGTTTTTAGTGTTTGATTTTCCTGTTCTTCCTGTCTGTGCCTTTGTCTCATGATAACCAGGGCTACACAGAGAAACCCTGTCTCAAACAAACAGAGAGAGAGAAACACAGTGCTCCATTAGCAGTGCCACCATAGTGCATCAGGAGTCAGGTGCATGTGTATTTTCTGCCTTTGTTCCAGAATTTTCTGTATAAGTGCATAGGAACCACACTGGGTGCTGCTTCAAGTAAGGAGGTAGTGAGAAAACACCTTCGAGAGCTGCTGGAGACAGCCAGATACCAGGAAGAGGCAGAGCAGGAGGTAAGAAGCCCCTAATGCCCAGGGCTACCAGGCCTTAGGCATCTCCCTCCTCTCAGGCTGCTAGCCAATGCATGTTCATGTGTGCTATACAGGTACATGGATGCACGTGTGCCACACTACCTGCTTCTACATGTGTTCACGTGTATACAATGTGCCTTTTAGGTTTATGTGTGCATGGTACTCTGTGTACATATGTATATGTATTGTGTGTGTAAGTTTGTCCCCACACAGCATGTGGGCAGGTGGGCCACTTTGCTCAAGTGTGAGCACACCTGTGCACCTCTCCAGGGCCTTGCCTGTTGCTTTGGGATTTGTGCCATTACCCACCTTGAGGACACTCTAGCACAGTTGGAGGACTTTGTGAGGTCAGACGTGTTTAGGAAGTCCATCGGCATCTTTAACATTTTTAAGGTAAGGAGAGACTACCCAGAATGGAGGCCTGTGTCTGTGGTAGGATGGGTTCCTGCTCCTCTGACTGCAGCTCTCTATTTTTCTCAAACTCAAGGCTTGGGCTAAGCACCCTCAGGCTCAGAGTGACAGCAAAGCCCCTTGCTGTGCAGCCACTTGGCAGCCTGTATCCCTGGGCCTGGGCTCCCTGCTCAGCAGAGGGCCTCCCAGAAGCAAATCTAGCTGGTGACAGTGGTATGCCTCCAGGTGGTGGGGTAACGAGAGGGGTTCTGAGTGGCAAGGTTCCGTGTTAGCTTTCTGTTGCTAATGCAGAATACTTGCATTAGCTAGAAGGAGGGAGGATTTATTTTGCCTCTCAGCTTCAGGGGTTTCAGTGTGTTGTCACTGCCAGTTGATCCAAGGCCTGTGGCAGACTGCACATGGTGGAAGGGGATGAAGAGGGCTGCTCCTCTCACACCAGCCAAGAAACAGAGTTTACTTGTCTTTGTAACAACAATTACCTCTAAATCCATGATGGCTCTGTCAGAGGGTTAATCCAGTGACGCACTAGTTCCTCCCAAAGGGCTTCTACCTCTGGGGCCTTGTGAACTTTACAGACATTTCCCAATACCGCCCCTCTAAACATCACAGCACTCTGGATACTTGAGCTCTGGGGACATGTCTTATCTGAACCACACAGGTGGGGAACTGAGAGCTATACGACCAGGCTGTCTACGCTGTGCTTTGTTGTTGGTGCTGAGATTTTTAAGCATATTCCATAATGCCCAACTCTTAGCATGATGCTGTCTCTAGTGACTGCTGTACTCATGGAACTGGAGGGTTGGCCCAGATGTGCAAGAACCTGCATACCTTTTCTTTCTCTTCTCTTCCTTCTTCTTCCTCTTTATCTTTTTAAAAAGTATTTTTAGATTTTTTTTTTTAGTTTTTATTTTTATGTGTATCAGTGTTTTTGCCTGCATGTATATCTGTGAACCATGTACTTGCCTGGTGCCCAATGAGGCAAGAAGAGGGCACTGGATCCCTTGGAAGTAGAGTTATAGATGGTGTGAGCTACCACATGGGTGTTAGGAATTAAACCTGGGTCCTCTGCAAGAGCAAGTGCTCTTAGCCGGGCGGTGGTGGCGCACGCCTTTAATCCCAGCACTCGGGAGGCAGAGGCAGGTGGATCTCTGTGAGTTCGAGGCCAGCCTGGTCTACAAGAGCTAGTTCCAGGACAGGTTCCAAAGCTACAGAGAAACCCTGTCTTGAAAAACAAACAACCCGCCCCAAACAAAACAAACAAACAAACCAACAACAACAAAAAAGAACAAGTGCTCTTAATCATTGAGCCACCTCTCCAGCCCCTCTATCTTGAGACGGCCTTACTGTGTAACCTTGGCTGGCCTCGAGAACTTGACGTGTAGAGCAGATTGGCCTCAGATTCAAAGATATCTGCCTCTGCGTGCAGAGTGCTGGGATCACGGGTGTTCTACCACATGCAGCTGCTGCCCACCTTTTCTAATGGAGGTATCCACAAGTCGTTAGGGCAGGAGGCTGGTCTGTAGCCACAGCCCTGCCGTCTTCTGGTTGGTACCTCCAGATTTTTACACTCCTCCTTTCCTCCTTGGTCCCACTGCCTCAGCCCTTCTCTGCAACCTGTTGGTTCCCAGTGGGCCTGTGTGGGCACCTGGTCTGACCTTCTACCATCCCTGGGTGCTGCCTCTGGTGTTCCTGGCTAGCTCTGGCTATTCCAGGAGCCTTAGAGTATAGGAAGCACCCTGCTAGGCAAGGCTCTGTGTGAAGAGTAGTTCGCTGAGTACCTGCTATCCTGCTGATTTCTCTGCCTCCCAGGACCGAAGTGAGCATGAAGTAGAAAGAATGAAGAGTTCTCTGATCCTGTGCTATGGGCACGTGGCTGCACAGGCCCCTCGTGAGCTGGTGCTGGCCAAAGTAGAGTCTGATATCCTCCGCAGCATGTTTCAGTGCTTCAATACCAAGGTGGGCATTGCAATGTCTGTGTGGGCCAGTCATACAACTCCAGAGTCTTAATTTATTTTACTTTTTGTTGTTTAGGTTCTGGGAATAAAGGTAGAGACCAAGGTATAGTGTATAGCAATTGTATGTGAACTGTGCTTTTTCTCTCTCTCCTCTGGGCTGGGCTTTGGGGCAGAGCCAAATCCAGAACTTGCTGGACTTCCTGGGCTTCCTGGCCATGGTGGTCCTGGAGGAGTGTCCTT
Source organism: Microtus pennsylvanicus (assembly GCF_037038515.1). Classification (NCBI taxonomy): domain Eukaryota; kingdom Metazoa; phylum Chordata; class Mammalia; order Rodentia; family Cricetidae; genus Microtus; species Microtus pennsylvanicus. The sequence continues at coordinate 4,796,069 of NC_134580.1, forward strand.
GTCCACTTCCCTTGAAGCAGCACTTCATGGAGCTGTAACATCTAAGCTCCTGCTAAGGGCAGAGCAAGGCTTCTTCTGCCTCTAGGCAGTAGGTCCTGGGCCACATCCTTGGAATCAGCTGGTAGGCCACCTATAGCTGTGTCCCCCATGGCCCAGCGATAGCTCTGGGCTCCTTTGGCTCTGCTCCCAATGCTTTTGGACTTGCCTTTCTCTATACCCCAGAGAGCACCTAGGGGAGGGCTAGTTAAGCCCAGAGGTTCTCTTGGTCTCATTAACATGTTCCCCCTGTGATATCCCCATACTAACCTGACAGGCCTTTGTGAGCGACAGTTGTGGGGAGCCTTCTGGGGTGGGCTGGGATTGGTGAGGTTCTTTCAGATTTTTTTTCCTGGCCCATAGGAGTAGGATGGCCTCCCTCATGCCTCCTGTGAAGCTCTCATACCACATAGCAATTCCCCTGTTGGCCAAGGCCCTAGAATTTCTCCCAGGTCCCTCCTTGGTCTGGAGGCTGCTATAGGACTTTATGAGCACAGTAGACAGTTGCAGGCTGTTCTAGAAAGGGCATGTGCTCCAGCTTCTGTGGTTAGGCCCAGCCCTGAGGCTGCTCTAAACACAGCAGCTGTGGGGGGCAGGTGTGCAAACTTTCTGCAGCCAGCTGTTCCCCTAGGACCCAGCCCTGAAGCTGTGCCTCGTCCAGAGCCTGTGCATGGTCTGCCAGGCCATGTGTAGCAGCGCACAAGCCAGTTCCTTCCAGTTCTCGAGGAAGGCAGAGCTGGTGACACAGATGATGGTGAGTTCTGGGCAGAGGAGGTGGGGCTTGGGGAGGCCAGAGGGATGAGTGCAGAGATGCAGCCTAGGGGCTCAGTGGGTACAGTCAGAAGCCCGCATCTCAGAGGCCTCAACCACCCACTTAGCGTGAGACAGGGTGATCAGAGAGGAGGCTAATGCCTCCTCTGAGGGCCAGTTCTATGCCGCCACCCCAAGGAGTTCATCAGGGCAGAACCCCCAGACTGCCTGAGAACATCCATTCGAAAGAAAGCCATGCTAGCCTGCACATACCTGGTGTATCCTTTCCAGCCTCTCTGTGGACAGTGGGCCTGTGGATCTGTGTGCATGTGTATGGCCTGCATTGTATGTGTGAAGTATTGTGAACATAGTAGCAGCTGTGCCATCTGTGCAGGCCCAGTGGGTTCTGGGCAGGAGCAGGCTGGAGACGACATCATTTGTTCATTGATTGGGGCCCTTAACCTGCTGCTCAGCAACTTGGAGCCTGTATTGGAGGAGCAGGCACAGACAGATGTAATCCACAGCTGCTTACACAGTGTCATGGCCCTGCCACCTGAGCCTGAGGGGGAAGATGGCACCTGCCGGGAGGTATTGCTGTTTCCATGGGGGCAGGGAGTGAGAAGGCCACTGAAAGAAGTGGAACCATGCATGGGGCTGGTGGCCTGGCTCTCCTTCCAGCCTTTGTATCTGGACACGGTGTGCGCCCTTGAAGATTTGCTGACAAGCCTGCTGCGGCGGAACATGACCCCCCAGGGCCTGCAGATCATGGTTGAGGTGTGCTGTGGGCACCAGTTGTTGCGGTGATGGAGCGTGGGTACCCCACCTAGTTTCTGGTCCTTTTCCTGCCCTCCCCCCACCACTGTGGTTAGGCACTGCAGAGATAGTTTAATAGTCTCTCTGGGGGAGGGGTCCTTCTGCTTGGGCAACTCTGACCAGATAGTGCCTCTGCAGCATTTTCCTTGACTACTACAAGTGCTGGGATGGAACACATGAGTCCTGGCTGCCGTCTGCTAACCACTTGAGGCAAGCAAGATGACAAATGCACACCCTGTCGTGGTGTTCTTCCCATTCCTTCCATTGTTGCAGTGGGCTGGGGCTGTACCAATCCCTAATCTAGGCACCTCTCACTCTCTGCCACCTCGAGTTGGCAGGGCTGAGCTGCAGCAGACCCTGATGTGGGAGCCACCTTGGGTCCCACTTGGGTCCCTGAAGCCCCTGAAGCATGGCCTAGCAGGGATGCTGAGCTTGTCATTGGGATGTGGGCTTCTGCACTCCTGGGTTCCTCCCCCAGAGGGCACCTGTGACAAGTCCATTCTTGTACAGCACCTGAGCCCATGGATCAAGTCCCCGAGGGGTCATGAGCGGGCACGGGCACTTGGCTTGGGCGCCTGCCTGCTGCAGTTCTTCCTGGAGCACTTGCATGTCAGTGTGAGTACTGGACCTCCCCCTTCCTTCAGCCCCTCTGCTTGAGGACAACTGTGCTCCTCATGGCCCAGAGCATCCTGTAGGCTCTCTGATCTCCTGCTGCTTTCCTCTCTTGTCCCACAATCTTCTCTAACAAGGACAGTGGATAGGACTGCCCTAGACTCAGCTCAGGGTGAGCCAGCCACCCCTAGGAGGGTTGTATTTAGATCTTCACTGTTGAGCCACTTAGCTTTGATTGGCACTGTCTGTGTTAATCAGAACTCTTATCAGGAACAGATAGATTTTTACAGACATCTTTTTGTCACCAATTGGAATCATCTTGGGGTATTTCTTATGATAGTTTTATTTTTGTTTTGGTGTGTGTGTTTATGTGGTATGCATGTGCTTTTCCCATAACCATGGGAGTTCTTGGCTTATGTTGACATGAATCCTACCATTCTGGCAGCAGCAACCACCTGTCCCTAGGTCTTGCATCCTGCCTTGGTCTTCCCCTGCTGACCTGAAAGTCCGCTTTCTCGTCTGATGATTTGTGGGATGCAGAGTGCCTGTATTGGGCACAGCTGACAGGGGACCAGGGGAGGCATGGTGTGTGTCTTGTGGGGCAGGGGTAGGGGGAAGTTGTTTGCAGCCTCTGTCAGGCAGGAGGCAAGGGTACTCAAAGAAGGGAGAGAAACCTCAGTATATAAGGGGAGCAGAACTTGAGTGATGGACTGGGATCTATTCAGGATAAAGGGGTACCCTGTCTTCTTTCCCTACTCACATATTTACCATTTGGGGAGAGTCATTCCAAGGGTGGAATGACTGAATCAGAGTGTGTGTGCCTTCTCTACAGCTCAAGTAGAAGCTCCCCACTCTCTATGCTTAGGGAGCCAGCCAGGTGGACTTGGATGTGAGGGGCAACGTTTACTGAGGTCATCAGCCATAAGGAGGGTTCTAGACCACATAGCTTCTCTCTGGGTCCTACTGACGTAGACTGTACTTGACTATCCTCCAGAATTCCTTCAGCTTAGTCCCTTCACCTTCAATCTTCCCCTAGACCTTGGTACCCTTCCACAACCTGGGTCTCCTCGTCGGTCTCTTTGCTCCACGGTGTGCTGACACATGGGCTACCACCCGCCAGGAGGCTGTAGGCTGTGTCCATTCCCTGCTGTACTTGCAGCTGGGCTATGAGGGTGAGCTCTGCTGGGGATGTGGGGACTGCGGAGGCAGCAGTCGGGACCTCAGTCCAGGGAAGCCTCAGTCAACTCCTGCCTTTAGGCTTTTCCCAAGACCATCGTGATGAAGTGGCTGAGCGGCTCCTCACCCTGAAAGATGGCCTTGTGCACCCTGACCCCACCATCCTTTTCCACACTTGCCACAGCATAGCGCAGGTACTTAAAGGTTCCCACAACAAGAAGGGGGGCTGCAGTGTGGGGCTGAAGGACTTCTCAGGATGTACTTGTTACCTCTAGCTCAGCAGGCCCTGAGGGGCAGCTGTAAGCAGGTTCCATCCAAGGATTGGTGTCTGGGACCCCATTTGGTCAATACTGCCCCATGTCTCATACCTGCCTGCTCTAGAACATCACAGTCTTGGCAGGATCAAGATGTTTTGTGCTGTAATGTCAAGATGTCCTGGTGGAATGCCTGAGAAGAGTCCAGCTGGCTCTGTAGCTGCCTGTTCTCCAGCTTTCTTACTGAAGATGTGGGTTTCTAGAGTGGGAGGACATGGTGCTGGTGTGTATGTGAATGCTCTACCCAAAGCTGAAGACTGCTCAGCCACATGCATGGCCCAGCATGGGCCCTGTCTTTGTTCCAGCTGGCTGAAGCACTTTGTCCTATAACACCTGGAAGTCCAGCAGTGGGCCAAGATGTCTCTTTCATGCCCTATATACTGTGCTCTTTGGGTACCATACCCAACCTGAACCATCTGGTTCAGATGACAAAATAGCTCCTCCCTTAGCAAATCCTCCTTGGTACCCTGTCTATGAACATTTCTGCTCTTCTTTATATGGCCCAGGATCTCTGACAGAGTCTGACAGGAGGGGCTCCTGGACCTTTTCTGGGAACACTCAGTGCTACGGAGCAAATATCCAGCGTTGGGTGGGTCCGAGGAGCTGGGCTCTGTAGTTGGGGTTGGCACTGTGATGCTCTTCTTCTGGTGTGTTTCCTATGGTGGAGAGAAAAAGAAAAGGAGGCTGAGCTGGAGGGTCACTTTAGGGAGGTGGGGAAGCTGCAGGCCTGGCCTGATCCTGTATTCTAGGAGTTCCAGAACAGCTCCACACAGGTCACTCTCCTGTGCTCAGTGCAACCCCAGCCCAGCAGCTGCCCAAGGACCACCTTCCTGGAATAGTTCCAAACTCAGAAGAGTGAAGAAGGGAGAGCTAAACTCGTGAGTTTTCCCTCAGGAAGTTTGGGCTGATCCTACTTTGTCCTGGCATCTCCCAGGTTATTGCCAAGCGCCTCCCGTCAGATCAGCTCATCAGCCTCTTGCTCACCATGTTTGAGAGCCTGGGAGACCCAGACAAGAACTGCTCCCGTGCATCCACAGTCATGATCAACTGCCTGTTGAAGGAGCGAGGCACCGTGCTGCTGGAAAAGGTGGGAGTGGAGCATGTTTAGGGGACTAGGCCAGGACTGGGTCTCCTAGACCTGCGTGCCTAGATGTTCCGTTTGACTCTGACTGAGTCTATTTTGGGTCTGATTCAGACAAATCTTTTTCTTATCTGAAGACCACTTAGAACTTGATTAAAGCAACTCTATTAAGAATTTAAGCCAGGTGTGGTGTTATGCAAACCCACGGGAGTCTGTTAAAGGGTCTCAAGAATTTATTTAGATATAAGATAGGGATTAGCACTCACTGATACCGAACAGGTTACGCCTTAGCCGCTATCCAGCTGCTGTGTCCTGCTGTTCTGCCCAGGGACCAACCACACATTCCTTTGGCTCCAACCACCAGAAAGAGAGAGAGAGGGAGAGAGAGAGAGAGAGAGAGAGGGAGAGCGCATGAGAGGAGGTAATGAACCCTCTCCCATCAGACAAGACCATGCTCTAGGGCTTGCTGTCCTAAAAGTCATTGGCTAAACAGATAAGATCAAAATCCCACAACACTGTGGTGGCGCATGCCTTTAATCCCAGGACTCAGGAGACAGAAGCAGACAGTTCTTTGAGTTCGAGGTCAGCCTGGTCTGCAAAGTGAGTTCCAGGACATCCAGGGCTAAACAGAGAAACCCTTTAGGGGAGGAAAGTGCAAGTCTAGCATTTTCGGACCCTCTGTCCTTAGAGTCCTAGTCATTTGGGAAGCTTAGCAGAGGATGAGAGAGTCAAAGCATGGTATTGCACGCTGTAATCCTAGCACTTGGAGGTGGGGACAAGGAAGATCAGGGGTTCAAGGCCAGCCTCAGCTGTATAATAGTCTGAGACTAGCCTGAGCTACATGATGCTGTCGCGCTCTCTCTCTCTCTCTCTCTCTCTCTCTCTCTCTCTCTCTCTCTCTCTCTCTCTCTCTCACACACACACACACACACACACACACACACACACACACACACACCACAAACACTAACAAGGAGCTGATACTTGCTGAGCTCCTGATTTTATTACCCAAGGAGGACACAGGTACATTGGGTCACCCAGGTCCTAGGGAGAGTGCCAGGCATGGGACTTGAGGAACTCATACAGAAACTCCAAGTTCATGCACAGGACCGCTATTCTGCTTCTGCTTTGTATATGCTTGTTCACTGTGCCTAGAAGGCTGCGGCCCGCACCTGTCTTCTGGCAACCCAATACTCATTTCCTAATGTGTACTGGGAACCCCTGTGACTGGATGTTTGGCGTGCAACGAGAGTAAAGTGGGGCTCGGTACTCGAGTCCCTCGGGGTCTGTTAGACTGCAGCAGGCTGGACGCTGTAGAGTACCAAGTCCTGGAAGGTGGGGACTCAGCTCATTTGCTGGAGGGGTTTTGAGATTCTGTATCTAATTTAAGTATCCCAGAAGGGGAGCTGGACTGTCAGGTCACAAAGGTCATCCCCAGGCAGAGTCACTTGCCAACTTCTAAGTCTTCCCTGACCCCAGCTGACATCCCTGGCTACCTCCCTCACCCCACACAAGCGTCTTGCAAATAGTGTGAAAGTGAGACCCCTGATGCCCCTTGGACTAAGCTCCTTATTATGGCTATCACACTGGTTCATGTGCCGTCTCAGAGACTTAGCCATCATCTGCCTGTCTTTAGAGAGCTAGCTGTCTGAGGTCACATCCCAGTTGGAACCTACTTTGAGAATGGTGGTGGTTGCAGGGCTCCATTTTCTGTCTTGTTGTGATAGGCTTGTGATAGTCCATATTAGGATTTAATTTGTATTTTCTGGTGACTGGGAGCTGATCTGATGACTTCTTTTGTGAGCACACTGGTCTTTTGCTCACTTCCATGTTGGGTTGTCTGTGCTCTTCTCCCTGATCTTCATGTTGGGATACCCTGAGGCAGGAACCAACCAGGGAAAAAGAAACGAGTGTCTAACAGAAGGAATAGTATCCATATGCCACTGAATAGTTGACAAAAGAAGCTGGCCTTGTGGAGATACTGTCTGATGGGATCATGGGGGGAAGGGAGCAGAACAAAGGGAGGAGGAGCCTAGTGTGTCGCCTGGGTCCACCTGGTGAGGCCTGGGTTTTCCAAAGCCACAAAGCTCCCTGGGTCAGACATCAAGGGATGTCCTGGTAGTTGTACAGATGAAGAGTAAGAATTGGGCTGGGGGCTGGAGAGATGGCTCAGTGGTTAAGAACGTTGCCTGCTCTTCCAAAGATCCTGAGTTCAATTTCCAGCAACCACATGGTGGCTCACAACCATCTGAAATGAGGTCTGGTGCCCTCTTCTGGCCTTCAGGCATACACGCAGAAAGAATATTGTATACATAATAAATATTTAAAAAAAAAAAAGAATTGGGCTGGAGGTGGTGGTCACCAGGTATATATATGTGGCTAATCCACATTTGCCTACCTGACATCCAGTGGTAGACATCTGGGTTATTTCTACCTCCTGGCTGATGTGAATAAGAAGTCAGTGAACACAGATATACAAATATCTTAAGTCCATGCTTTTTATCTCTTTGGGTGTATAACCAAACTGAAAAATATTTTAAGGATTTAAAAAATATATACTAGGGCTGGAGAGATGGCTCAGCTGTTAAGAACACTGGCTGCTCTTCCAGAGAACCTGAGTTTAGATTCCCAGAACCCACATGGTGGTCACAACCATCCATAACTTCAGTTCCAGAGGATCCAATGCCCTCTTCCAATTTACTCAGTTGCCAGGCACGCATGTGGTGCAGATATACATATGTGCAAATCACTCATATACATAAAACAAAACTTGTTTTTTAAGTTAAATTTTTATTTTAGATTTTATGTGTATGGGTATTTTGCCTGCATGTATGAATGTGTACCATATGTATACAGTGCCTGCAGAAGCCAGAAAAGAGCCTGTTGATGTCGTCACAGCTGGGTCAGGACACAGAGCAAGAAGATGAAGGCATAGATGAGCAGATAGACAGGAGGCTACCCAGTGAGCGAACCATTTGGGGACTCCACTTCCTGTCCTCAAGGTCATCCATTGACTCTGATGCCATGCTCACACCTGAGTCCTGTGGTTCCCCGAGGGAACTGCCCTATGCCCACATGGACATTCAGCCTCCTCTACTCTTCCTGGTTTCATCAAGGAGAAATGGCCTGGCCTTGGCAGTTCCCATTGGACCCAGAATCTTTCCAGTGTCTGTTGTTGCTAAGGAACCTTCTGATTCCATCTAGTGGTTCCCTTGCCGAGGACTAGAGTGACTAGCTCTGGTCACAGGGTCACGACTGTCACTTCTGTAATCTACATGCAGCTTTGGCTTGATGTGTTGTGCAGGTGGGAATGTTTTCATGTCTAGAACCAGAGAGGAGATTCATAAGCTAAGCCCTACAAGACTGCCTAGAGGTAGGCCACCTTTTGGAGAATAGCTGAGGCTGCCCATCTGTCCACTACATTTAGTTAGTTCTAAAGGGAGTTCCAGGCCAGAGCTTTTCCACTCACTCATTCGTGTTCCCCAGTATTTGTGTTACTTGCTTTGTACAGCAGCAAGACACCCACAAGCCCATGCAGGCAGGTGTTACTGTAGGCCCTGCCCCTCCCTCTCCAAGTCACCTTCTAGCCCAGTCTTACTCATGGGTCCATTGCTCCTGTTTTGTCCTCCCTCTCTGCCTCCTAGCCTGATTTCTCATATGGGTCCTGCCTCTAGCAGACAGTGGCTGAGTTACAGGAACACTCTAGAGACCCAAGGGACCCCTTTTACCTCACGCTCCTTAATCACCTGCTCTGGACATCCCAAAGTAGCTATAGCTCCACCTCCCCTAACCCTTCCCTCCTTCCTGTAGTGCTGGGGAACCTAATCCAAAGTAGTCTCCTACATATTAGTAAATGTTCTACCATGGGCCATGGCCCACTTTTCTCATGTGGGATCTAGGTTCTTGTTCTTAGCGATGGGAGAATTACGGTGGGCCTTTCTGCCATAGGCCTGCAGCTTTCAGTCAAGAGCTCTGGATTTCTAAGAACTTTTCTTCTCATAGTCTGGGCTAGTGGGGCCCTTTCCCATCGTGCCTCATGAGAACATATGCCCTGGGACATTCATAGCTTCAAAGCCTGACTGCAACATCCCACTTGAGCCTGTCCTGTCTGCAGGTACCTGAGATTGTGAGTGTGTTGCGAGCCAAGCTGCGGGATACCCAGGAGGAACACGTCCTACCGGCTGCCCAGCACAGTGTGTACCTCCTAGCATCTCAGCACTGCGAGGCAGTGGTATCCAGTCTCCTGGGAAGCCCCCTGCCCTTTGACAGGTACTCAGTACCGTAAGCTTGTTTGGTGGAAGCCATGCTCCAGCTCTGGGTGGAGTTGGGGGTGGTGTCCTGCATGCCTGCATGGCATAGTGTGTGATCTTTCAGCATCTCTCCCCTCTTCTGGACCCTAAATTTTCTGCATAAGTCCCCATGGACCTAGGCTTGTGGAAAAGGTGATTACATTGAAAAAGGCCCTACCTCTCAGGTACCCAAGGCATCTGTCCCTCTCCAGATGTCTTTGGATTATGGTTAAGACCCTTCTTGGGAGCCAGGTAGTGGTGGTGCATGCCTTTAATTCCAGCACTCGGGAGGCAGAGGTAGGCATATCTCTGAATTCAAGGCTAGCCTGGTCTGCGAAGCAAGTTCCATAACAGCCAGGGCTGTTAGAGAAATCTTGTCTTTAAAAAATAGAAAGAAAAAAAGAAAGAAATGAAAAGATCCTTCTTGGGCATAGCTGCTAAGCCAGGATTCCTATAGCTCTTCATGGTGGCCACTATCCTTAGCCTCCTGGCTGGTTCTCTGTGAGTCAGTAATTCACTAGAGTACTCCTCACTGTGAGCAGAATCCCGCAGTGACCACTGTGGACCTCTCTAGGAGCCTAGGAACTCTGCGTTCACCCTATAGCAACATCTTCCACCTCCTCACCAGCCTTCCTCTTCTCGCCAGCCTTTCTTTTCCAGCCTCCTGCCACCTGTTCTAAGAGTATGGACTTGTTGGTCTATCTTTCTTTGTAGTCTTTGCTGGGGGCAGAGGTTATCCTCGAGGCCACTACTGGACCAGATGGTATGGTCCCTACCTGTGCTGGTGCTGCCCCTGAAGTTAGGGCACAGGAAGCATATATCATTATCAGTTCTTGTTCTTACCAATCTTGGAGGCTGTACATTGAGAGTGGCTGTGTGTGTGTGTGCGCGTGTGCGTGCGTGCGCTTAGAGGCCAGAACAGAATAATAGGGTGTAGTGTCCTTTGGAGTTACAAGTGGTTGTGAGCCACCCCAAATGGGTGTTGGAATCTGAACTTGGGAAGAGCACCAGAGCCATCTCTCTAGCCCCTTGTTTGTTACTCATGTGTGGAGTTCTCATTTAGGTAACTTTACTGCAGTCTTCTCACTTCTCATTGAGACAGGAGTGTGCACAGGTGGGCCTGCAAATCCTGGTGCCTCTGTGGTTGTAATCTCATCTCAGACACTGCTTGGTGGCAGAGGAGGTATCCGGTCTCCAGGTCCCATCTACTCTTCAGCTGAGCCCCCAGTCTGCCTTCCGTGTCATGCTGCTGTTCTTAGGGGGGTTTTGCCTGATCCTGAGCTTTGCGAGTAGACAAAAAAAAAAAATTCTTCTGACTTTCTTGCTTAATATACTGCTCTTGAGATACAATGAAGTGGCTTGTTCTTACTGCTGTGTAGTATGGCTGTTTTTTTCTTTTCTTTCTTTTATTTATTTCATTTATTTATTTTTTGGGGGTTATTTTGTGTTTTTTTTTTCTAGACAGGGTTTCTCTTTGTAGCTCTGGCTGTCTCTGTAGACCAGGATGGCCTCAAACTCAGAAGTCCACCTGCTTCTGCCTCTTGAGTTGTGGTATTAAAGGCATGTGTCACCACCTGGCTATGTTTTATCAATACAATTTGTCCATTCCCAGAAGATGTTCATAAATATTTCTACCTGTGCTGTTAAGAAATAATGTTTTAGCAGTCTTTTATAGAATAGAGCGTAGAGTCTGTCACATGCTTATGCCAAATCTGTGTGCCAATACAGGACTTCATGTTTATAAATGATTGGGGAAAGATCAAAAGACATGTAAAGATTCAGATTCGTAGCCCACCACCATGCTCATCCCCAACATTTGTGATGTGCTGCTAAATCTAAGGCATTGCAAAAATTGTGAGGTCCAGCCGGGCGGTGGTGGCGCACGCCTTTAATCCCAGCACTTGGGAGGCAGAGGCAGGTGGATCTCTGTGAGTTCAAGGCCAGCCTGGTCTACAAGAGCTAGTTCCAGGACAGGAACCAAAAGCTACCGAGAAACCCTGTCTCGAAAAATCAAAAAAAAAATTGTGAGGTCCACAGAATCTGAACTGTTTGTGCTCTGGCCATTTTATAAACTTCTGGTCTTGCTTGGGTATTGGTGGGCTTGTCTCTGTGTGCAGCCAACCATCGGGTGACTGAGCCTGGCTTCAAGGCATGTTCTGATATGTATCTTTCCCAGCACTGGACATGACTCTGCCATGTAGGGGGTGTTTTGCTTTCTCACAAACTCAATGGTCTTTGGTCTTAGAACTTGGAGGATGATTCCAGTGGTATCTGTGAAATAATTTCACATTTCTGGCTTCTCTTGGTTGCTGTGGAGGGACCTGCCTGTGCCTATCCCAATGTCTCTGTAAGATGCAGTTTTCCCTTAGATGGATTCTCTGCATCTTGCTGGTGTCTTAGTCTCCTGTGCCTCTAGCTTTGTTTTGAGTCAGGGTGACTTCAAATTTGTTGTATAACTGAGACTGCCTTGAATTCCTGACCCTCTTGCCTTCACCTTTCAGGGCTGGGATGACAAGCATGTACCACTATACTTGCTCTCATCAGTTATGGCAGGTATTTCTCTGGTCTCTATTTCTACCTCTCTCATTCTGTCTTCTGAACTCTTCACTTTTTCATTCTGGTCTCAGACTCAGAGGTCTACCTCCTGGGTACTGGGATTAAAGGCACATACCAACATGCCTTGCTCTACTGTTGTGGTTTTTTTTTCTCTCTTCCCAAGGCACTGTTTCTCCTATTTGCTATATGACATATTGTGCTGGCATCAGTATGTCCACCAAGTGGGATATGTGCCTTATTTCTAACTGTTTGGTTCTCTTAATCTCATTTCTTACATTTATTTTTGTGTGGATGTGCATGCCCACAGAAATAAGGGCACAGGACTAGTTCTGGAGACTGGTTCTTTCCTTTTATCATCTGAGTCCCAAGGATTGAACTCAGATCGTGAGGCTTGGTGGCAAGTTCCCTTACTCAGTAAACCATTTGCAAATGAGGTTCATATCTCAGAGTTGCTACTTGTAGAGTTTCTAATTTCTAATAGACATTTTGAAGTTTGTTCTACATCTCTGCAGATACATGGGTATGACTGTTTCTAGTGTCCTGGGCATTGCCTGAACATTCTCCTCATGCCTCTTCCTTGTGTCCTTGGTCCTCTGACCGCATACTGTCCCTGGGGCCTGGGATGGCTACTCCCTCTAGAGAAGCCTAATCTTTGCTTCCCGCAGCTCCTTAGAGACCCTCCACTTCCTGCCTCAGGTCTTCTTACCGCCCTCTGCTGCCAGCTGTTTCCAGACCCGGGGGTCAGATCTCTCCCAGCAAGATCTGATTCTAGCATGTCTGAGCCTTGTGGAATTGTGGGGACTGAGCACAAGGCAGTGGTGGGTAGGGTGCTGCAGCCAGCAGTTACTCAAGATGCTTTTCTTTCCTGTTCCAGTCACACCTGTGCCCTGTGGCGGGCACTGGCTGTAGAACCCAGCCTCACCACTCAGGTCTTAGAGCTGCTTCTGGAGAAGATGAGCAAAGATGTCCCATTCAAGGAGAGCCGGGCCTTCCTTCTGGGCAGCACTGCTGACAGAGTAGCTACACTGCTTCCCCTTGCGGTGAGTAGGGACTTCAGGGGCTACCTTACATGCTACCCCTGCCCCCACGTGAGGCTTGGGTACCCCAAAGGCACCTGGCAGCTGTGCTGGGGCTCATAAAGACCAGCAGGTGTTAGCTCCCAAGGGAGCCCACTTCACATTTTATCCTTTGGAAAAAAAAAATAAACCCAGCCCAGCCACACTTTAAGCAATAAAGCAGCTGTGAGAATTTCCTCTCCCTTCTAAGGAACCAAGAACAGATGGCCTGAAATTTGTCCCCTTGAAGGCCACACTGTCCCTCTACCCTGCCTCATGCCCTGAGGACTAAGCTACACAGGGTCCTATCTACTCTATGGCTTCTTGGGCTCCTCCTGCCTCTCCCTGGGGACCCAAAACCTGAAGTGTACATGGGATTATTCATGCTAAGGTTGGACCCTGGAGTTAGGGGTATAGAAACCGCCTAGAGGGAGATGTGACCCTCTAGTGGCTCTGCCCCAGGCCACCTGTGCATTGTATGAGGTCCTGTCTGCCCCATCATCTGGAACCGTGGTACTGGAGCTCTATCCTCAGCTGTTTGTAGCACTTCTCCTACGAGTCAGCTGTACTGTGGGTGTCCAGCTGCCCAGAAACCTTCAGGGCAAGGAGCGGAGGAGCACCAGCCCAACCAAACCAGCCAGGAACCTTGATCCCTGCAGGTAATAAGGTCCTTGCCTGCCATCCCATGTGCATGTGTGGTGTGATATGTACAGTACTGGAGGCAGTGAGGGCAGAATGCCAGCTGCCTGGCCCTGAAGAAGACCCAAGAACCAAAATCTCTTTCTGCACAAGTTAGGGTAGTCAAATGTGACACTTAAATGTTTTTAATGGATTTCCAGGTCTATATATTTCCTGTACCTCCAGGGTGTGGTAGCAAGGTATACCATATGGCTGTCCTGGCTGGGGCTATGGAGCACTCAAGTGAAGTCAGACTGGTGCTAAGCCTCTGTATTGTCCCAGCAGTAACCTTGTACACATGTTCACAAACCCAGACAGGAGTTGCATACATACTCTGGGCATCTTGCTATCCAGGGCTGCTTTTACTGCTTTTACTGTCTTTACTGAGTCCTAGCTGGTTAGGGCAACTGAGGCAGGGTACTTGCTTATACTGGCAAGTCCTGGAAGGCCATGGTATCTGATTCCTACATGCTGGTGCTGGTCTTGTTCCATGCAGCCCCTTGGGCCAGTTGTTCCAATGTTATGCTCCTAGACTCTGAATAACGCCATATAGTCCTGTGTCTATCATGCCTTCCACTGAATGCTACCAGCTGAGGTTCTACATAGCATGCAGGCAAGGAAGGTCTGCCCTCTGTCTAGATAAATGGCTGGACACCACCTTTCCTCTCATCCTACTATATACCACTTGGCAGTCATAGCCTTCCCTACCCAACCCGTGTAGGAAGTAACCACTGCAGTTACAGGCTCACTGTAGCCACAGTCATCACCTTTTCAGTAGGTAAAACTTAACTCCTAGTGGGTCTTGTGTTATCCCTACTTCCCCAGACCACTTAGGTGGTGCCTCATAGACTCAGGAACATACAGAACATTATGGGGTTTAATGTGAATGCAAGTGTCAGGGGAAGTCAGGGCTATGGGACTGGAGAGCCATACATTTCTGCAAGGGGTATACCCACCTTGGTACAGAATCTTCTTCCCCATGGCAGAAGGGTAAATCTTAGCAGGGGCTAAATTCTAATTATAGCTGAGCTTAGGAAACAGCAGCACTAGGCCTCTTGCAAGAGACTGGAGTAGGTTCTTGCCACAGGAACTTAGAGAGCCAGTGGGAAGAGTCAGGGGATAGCCCTGCCCACAATGCCCACCCCCACTTTCAGTTGGTTGCTCTCGGATAATAGCTGAGCTGATATTTCATTGTGGCCTTACCTTAAGGATCTATTCAGTTTCAGTGAATTGGATATAGTCCTGTATGCCACCTTTCCAGAGGCCTCTGGGTCCTCAAGGTAGACACAGACTCTATCCAGGTCCTGGCTGGGGATGAACAGGTATCTGAGAGCTTAAAGGCTAAATCTGTGGCCTTTGTGTATAGCTTAATGGTTCTTTTTTTTTTTTTTTTTTTTTTTGGTTTTTCGAGACAGGGTTTCTCTGTGGTTTTGGAGCCTGTCCTGGAACTAGCTCTTGTAGACCAGGCTGGTCTCGAACTCAGAGATCCGCCTGCCTCTGCCTCCCGAGTGCTGGGATTAAAGGCGTGCACCACCACCGCCCGGCTTAGCTTAATGATTCTATATATTATCCTAGAGACTGGTAATGGCCAATCTGGCTAGCTCACCTCCAGGCCAAATGATTAGTCTTTCCCTTGAATCCATTTTAATCCTGATACCCACTGGCCTCTGAGCTTGCTCCTTTCAAGGATGATATGGGCAAGATAGGCCTGGGCAGCCACGGAAAGCTTTTCCTGAGTGTGCATGCAAGGGAGCTACACACGCAGTGACTGGCCAGCATTTGCTGGTCCTGGTAGAAAGGAACAAGGCAGACAAGCCGTCAAACACCGTCTATTCTACACACAAACAGCTCTGCAGTGGATGCCCTTCAGGCCTTGCTGCTCCGAGGTGGCAGTCAAGATGTGTTGCGGTGTGTGGAGCAGGAGGGAGGCTGGGAATTGCTTAGGACCTCAGCAAGGCATGAGGATGGAGTTGCCCAGCTGGCCAGGTAAGCAAGCCACGCCCTCTCCAGGGGACATGAGGGTGTGGGCCACACACACACCTGTCAAGAGGCACAGAGAAGGGGTATCCTGTGGGCTTGACGAGGGTAGAGTGGCGAGGGAATGCCTAAGGTTCTAGCCATGTGAGTGGGAGGTAAAGTGCCCCTTGGGTTAACACAGAAGCTGGTCTTGAGCAGTGGTTGGCCAGCTCCTGCCTTTTGGGACCTCCTTCCCTAGTTCCATGGCAAAGTATGCAGGCCCCCGTCTTCCTCTGGTGATGAAGGCGCTCGTGTGCACGCAGAGCAGCGTGTATGAGATCCAGAGGGTCACGACTACTGCTTTCCTGGCTGAGGTAGGACCCTCTGTTTTGAAATGAGAAGATGCTTTCTTAGAATCAGTGAGATGGAACATGGGCAGCTATATCCTACAGACAAGCTTGACCAACCCCAGTCTTTGCCAGAGCTTGCTTAGCCCCACCTACTAAAACCCTGCCAGGAATCAGCCAGGGTTAGGCCCTAGGTAAGGTCAGAGCCCCTGTTACCAGAGGCTGATAGCCTCTGAAGAATGGGAGACCAGGGTAGGAAGAGGCCCTCAGCTTCCCCCTTTCAGGAAACCTGTAGGCTACAATGTTTGGACCTAGGCTGGTGGGGGTCAGCTGGCACAATGGTCAGAGTGGCTCTGCTTCTAGCTACTCAGCAGTAATGTGGTCAATGATCTAATGCTCCTGGAGCCACTGCTGGACAACCTGACAGCCCGGCTGAAAGATTCAAGTGCCAGTGTACGGCGTCTGGTGCTTCGAGGTCTGGCCAACATCGCCTCTGGTTCCCCTGACAAGGTAGGCCAGCCCCCAGGAGATATGGTTGAGTATAAGGGGCATTCGGCTGCTTGGGTTTGCCTGTAGGGTGGGACAGGCTGAATACAGTGGTCTCCTAGGTGCGAGCTCATGGCCCCCAGCTCATGACGGCTATGGTCAGTGGGCTAGATGATGGTGACGAACCGCACAGTCTGGTGGCCTTGGAAGCTATGGTGGGCCTTGCACGGCTGCTAGATCTAGTGGAGCCATGGGACCTACGCTTGGTGCTGCTGCACACAACCATCCGCATCCGGCCCTTCTTTGACAGTGTAAGCTGTAGGACACCTGCAGTCCTATCTCTACCCTCAGCTAGGTCCTATAGCAGATGCCAGACACATCCTGAGGGAGTGCTGAGTTTTAAGATGTATGTTTACATCAGGTACTGCTTTGCTGGGCCTGGCTCCCCAGCCCCAGTGAACAGATCCTCTGTGTCAGCCTCCAACCTCCTACACTCACTATTGCATACCCACCCCCACAAGCCAAAGTAGGGGCTCAGATTGCATGCAGGTCTCCCTAGAAAAGGGGGCTTGTGGTGACATGGCTGCATCCCCTGCTAGGAAAAAGTGGAGTTCAGGACTGCATCCATCCGTCTTTTTGGGCACCTCAACAAGGCTTGCCATGGCAACTGTGAAGATGTCTTCCTGGAGCAGGTCGTGGGTGGGTTAGTGCCACTCCTACTGCATCTGAGGGACCCTCAGGCTTCAGTGGCCAGTGTGAGTGATCGTCGGGTTCAGGGGAAAGGGTGCTGGGCTTGGCATGATTTCCCTCAGGCCTGGGAGAACTTGGGCATAGCACTTCATTATATCGCAGGCCTGCAAGTTTGCCCTGTGCATGTGTGTCCCTCACCTGGAGTGTGCTGAGCTGGCAGCTGCCTTCCACAAGTACCTTCAGGAGGGCCGCAGTGTGCACTTTGGGGAATTCCTCAACTCCACATGCAAGCACCTGGTGAGAAGAGTGCTGTGGGAGACCCTGCCTGGGGTGGGCTGAGGACCCTGACCCTTGACTCTAGTGTTGTACAGATGCATCACTTCCCTGACTTGCTGGGCCGCCTAGTGAGCACCAACCTATTCTACTTCAAGAGCAGCTGGGATGATGTCAGAGCCGCTGCTCCCATGTTCACAGGTAAGCAGACCTTATTATTATCACCCCATCTCACCTCATGTTTGTACACTACACAGCTTTATCCCACCTGCTTCAGGGTTCCTGGTGTTGCATGCAGAGCCTGAACAGAAGCCACAGGTGGACCTGGAACAGCTTATTGCAGGTGAGCATGCCCCCAAATCCAGAACACATGGCCCTCTGCTGCATCCCAACCTTCCCATCTCTGTTTGGGGCTTTGCTGACCCTGTAGGCACCCGCAGGGACTAAGTGATTTTCCTGGATTTCAGGATTTTTTTTTCCCCTGTCACTGGTGACCTCATCGTCTCTAGTAATTCACGGAAACTTCTTAACTGTTCCAAAAGAGCTTAAAAAACACTAAAAAAGGAAAAACTATCTTTCCGTTGGCTCCCGAGCCCTCCCAGCAGAGGCCCGTCTGTTAGGAAGGCAGTGGGCGGCCCCACGCACAGGCCCAGGCATGTGCACAACTGGCCTGTTCCTCTGCCCACAGCCCTGCAGCTCCTCCTGAAGGACCCAGCGCCTGGGGTGCGGGAGAAAGCTGCTGAGACACTCGGCCGCCTGGTGAAGTTTGCCTGAGGCTGATTCAACTCCTGCAAGCAAAAAAACAAAACAAAACAAACAAACAAAAAAAAACGCCAGCTTATCCTGCCTAGAGGACTCTGCTGCTATCACACATGGGGCCAAGACTGTGGTGTGCTATTTATTGCCCAATAAAGCCACTTACACCTCAATAGGTGACAATCGTATTCTAGCTTAAGCTAGAAGGGAATCCTGAGGACCCCTGGTCTGGGGTACCATGTAAAGTCAAGCCTGAGCAGCTCTCAGAGTGGGGGTGGGGAAACCAAATAAGAAGGCAGAACAATGGGGATCAAGGATTGTATTGATTCTGTGTGTAGGCACACCCACCCAGTTCCACGCCATCCCCAGTAGTGCATCAGCCTAGCTGAAGAGTCGGATGGTGCCATCTGCCCCAGAGGAGAAGATCCATGGCTGTGTGGGGTGGAAGGCCACATCCAGAACACCCAGATCTCGGGTCAGTGTGTGCCCCTTAAGCACCTTGACAGGTACCAGCAGTGGGTTCTGCAGCAGGTCACTGTGGAAGAGAGGGATTCAGGACCCAGTGGGATGGTCCCATGGGAAGGGCTGGGCAAGGGTTAGCACTCACTTGTACACCATGCCATGGCAGACAATAACACTGCCATCGTCTGAGCCAGATGCAAAGAGTGGATATCGGGGGTGGAATGCCACAGCCCGCAAAGCCTTCTTGTGATGCCTGCGGAAGTGTGCATTGACAGTGGGCTTCAGCTGAAGGGGCCCCTCTACCCACCTACCTCACCCCAACCCATCTTACCTCAGCACTTTGTATGGCTTCGTGGAAAGATCCAGGTCAAACCACACCAGTTTGCTGTCATAGCTGCCACAGATGATGTTGTCACCTAGGGCCAGAGCAATGACAGTATTTCTCACAAGACTTAGAGGGTTCATTCCCTGACCGACTTGAAGAAAACATGTTCCCCTCACCTGCTGGGTGCACAGCTAGGCTAGACACCCACTTGCAGTTGGGCATCAGCTTCTTGGTAAGCTCCTGGCGCAGCAGGTGGTAAATGCGGACACTGCGCTGAGAGGCCACAAGCAGGAAGGGCCGGGTGGGGTGGAAAGCCACACACTGCACCTGTCCGTGGCTGCGGCGGAATGGGCTCTGGCTGCGCCTCCTGCTCAGCTGGTGGATCAGCACCTGAGTGTGTCCTGAACTAGACAGCACCACAGCCAGGTAGTCCCCTCGCCCATGCCAGGTCACCTGCATCACTGGCTAGAGAAGAACAATGCCGGCTGATTGTCTGACCAGGTCTGGCATGTTCCCATCCCCTTCCCATCACATACTTTGCTGTGGCAGATACGTAGTCGCAGGCCCCCCTGGCGTTCTTCCTCTGAGGCCTCTAGCCAGCGGGCTGGCTGCAACGTTGGCTCTTCAGGTGGAGTGAAGGCATCCAGCAGCTGGTCTGTGCTACCCACCAAGAGCCGGTCTCCCAGGGCTGGGTTCAGAAGCAGCACTGCATCATCCCTACAAACAGGGGCAGACATAACCCCTCCTCAGCATAATCAGTCCCCGTTTTTCTGTAACCCTTCCCAACCCTACCCCTATGACCCTAAACTCACATGGCTGCGGCTACTAGGCATATGGTAGGATTGGGGTTCCAGGCAATGCTTCGTACCACACCCCCAACAGGCACAGTCCTCATACAGCGGGCAGTAGCCACCTCCCAGAGCCTCACTGAGCCATCGTCCGAACCTGGATGTGGTAGTGAAGGCTCTCAGCACCTGAGCCTCTAACCCAGATCCCTGCCTCCCAGCTCAGGGCAGCCCCCACCTCACACCCACCTGAAGCTAGCCACTGGCCCCCTGGGGAGACACTGAGGCAGCGGACAAGGTCACTGTGGCCCTTGTAGACCTACAGAGAAGGAAGAATGAAGACAGATACACACACACCCGGGGACATCTGCCCACCTCTGATTCCCCACTTACAAGGGCCTGGCAGACAGGGAAAGGCTGAAGGTCTCTTGGCCGAGGGAGCTTAGGGATGAGGTCTTCAGGATCCACATTCACCTGGGGCAAGAGAGCACTTGCTCACCACCCCATCCTACACTTCCCCAGGACCCATGCAGCTGCCGCACATACCCTCATCTTGCGTTGCCGTGGGCACAGATATAAGTCAAGGCAGCGCTCAAATCGCTCCTGGATGAAGCGGCCATAAGCAGGCACTGTCCTCAGGCTGGAAAACTTCTGTGGCAGGAAGTTAAGCTTTCTCTCACAAGGTTCCTGGTGCATCCATGCCAAGCGCTGGGGAGAGAGGAGACGGATGAGAATTGCTCAGGGAACATGGCTGGGGACCATACCCATCTCAATGCTGGCCCACCTCCTCCTCAGTGGGCAGGTACTCAGGAGGTGGGTTGTAAGACTCAGCATGGCCAGGCAAGGCCAGCTTGGGTGCAGGCACATGCATCTTGTGGCGCCCCAACACAGCATTCGGATCCTCCTGGGCCCACAGGTCATAGAATCTAGGGGTGGAGTCTTGGGGCCGTCGAGGCTTGATCCAACCCATCTTGATGGCATGCACCATGCGAGACACCTGCACACAAAGCTAAGGTCAAGTAGCAGCATGGGAACCTTACAAGGTGGGGTAGAGAAGAGTGACAGGGTTCCCACCTTCTCCTTCTCAATTAGGGATGGAATGAAGCTACGCTTGTCAGCTGGGCGGTTGGTCACGGGGTGGATCATGACGTCACCACTGAAGAAATCCACAGATGGCTGGAAGATAAGCATAGTGTTAAGGTGGGAAGCTGCATGTACTTCAGACCCTAGGGCCAGTTGTTACCTACCTCATAGGGGTTGAAGCTCACATCTCCAAACTGGCCTCTTTGAAGCCGGTGTACCAGGGCCACCTGCTCATCAGTCAGCCGCAGGTCACGCCCTGTCATCTTGTCCTGTACAGTGCGCCTGAGGGAAAGCCAGTCAGAGCCATACTTCAGGCCTAAGGAACCACACAGGTTCTGACCCAAGGTCCAACTCACCAGAAATCTGGGTCATCCATTTTGTCTAGAAACTGGTCCAGCTCATCTCGTGTCCTCAGGGGCTTGTAGATACGTTTGCCATCCAGGTCATAACCCACGTGTGGGAAGTCATCATACCATGCCAGGGGCACATTGCCCACAGTGTTCCGAATGTCCTGTAGCACAGTTACCACGTCAGCACCTGTCCCTACCATACCTGATCCTCTTCAAGCAACCCAAGGACAAAAGAGCCGCCCTAGACCAGCCTCAAGTGCCTAGAGGCCAGGTGATCCAAAATCTGCCCTAGCCCTGGCCCCAGGGTCTGACGTGGCATAGCAGGGGTGCTATGCCCCCTTCCCCCAAGCTCTCTGAGGCGCCAGAGCTTTACCTTCACATTTTCCACTGAAGTGATGCCAACCCTAGCCTCCCCCCTTATTGGATTCCTTGGCCAGGGCTCTGGGCAGCCACAGACGGGGATGACCTCATCGCCTATGGGCTCCCTCCCCTGGCAGAGGCCTTAGGCAGAAGTGGGTAGTTACAGGCAGGAACCATGGGAAGACCCCACCCCACCCATGGGGAGACAAACCTCTGCTTTGCGCGCAGGTGACCAAGGACCCCCTCCTAGCTCTACTGCTCTTTCCCCTCCCACTTCAGTGGGCAGAGCAACCACATTCCTGGACACACATTCCTGGTTTCAGCCCCTGCCAGCCACCACCCTCACTCCTCCCAGCCTGGGGACTGCTGCCCAGGCGGCCACTTCCTGCAACAGTAGCCACAGGGAGGAGGGGCCCAGACATAACTAGCACAGCTGAGTGCCAGCAGCCCCTCAGCAAGACCCCTTGGGCCCTGTCCCATTGCACCTGTCCATACCAGCCCTTTCCAACAAGTTCATCCCTCAAAATACCCTGTATAAAGTGTGCTCTCCACCTAGGGGGCCACTTCCAAATCGGAAGGAGGGACTGGGAAGTGCCTCGTGTGCACTGGAATTGAGGAGCCCCATGGAGCACACAGCAGGGATGGAGGTGGGGTCTCACTAGGCAGGAGGGGTCAAAGCGGTAAGTTTCTGGCACATGGCACAGGTCACACAGTCAGGTGGTTCAAAACCTACACGCCCATCTCTAGAATGCCACTATTGGAGTCACCCCCCAACACACACACAAACACACACACACACACACACACACACACACACACACACACACACACAGGGTCTGGCACAACAAAAGACCCAAGTGCACATGGAAGGAGAGTCAGACAGGGTGTGGCCAAGCACTCGGGGCCAGGGCAGCTGGGTGAACTTAGGCATGCCAGGGGAGAAAGCCTCTTGATTCCTGATTTATCCTCTTCCTCCCTGCAGAATGGGTAGAATGGGCACCAAGGTCTTGGGACATCAGTAGCACTCCAGAAACTCCCCAACTAGAAAGATGCTCAGGACCCCCTAGGCACGACTATTAAAAACGAAAAAAGGTGCACAGGCTCCGCATAAACTCCTCCAGGCCAGGGAGGGAGGCGGAGGCCAGGCGCGGGGGAGGAGCCGACTACTATAAAGGCACTGCTCTGCTGGCGGCCCCACTCCAGTCTGAACACATGTGCCCGCGTCGCCCGGCAGCCGCCACCGCGGGGCGCAGCGGAGACCCCTGGCCCGGCGGCCTGTGGGGGCCTAAAGAGGCGGCATGAGCAGCGCACCGTGGAGCTGACGCCGCGCCCCCTGCCCGGCCCATGTCCTTCGCCATGCTGCGCTCAGCACCTCCGGGCCGCTACCTGTACCCTGAGGTGAGCCCGCTGTCGGAGGATGAGGACCGAGGAAGCGAGAGTTCGGGCTCCGACGAAAAACCCTGCCGTGTGCATGCAGCACGCTGTGGCCTCCAGGGCGCCCGGCGGCGGGCAGGAGGACGGAGGGCCGCGGGAAGCGGGCCGGGACCCGGGGGGCGGCCAGGCCGCGAGCCCCGGCAGCGGCACACAGCGAATGCGCGCGAGCGGGACCGCACCAACAGCGTGAACACGGCCTTCACCGCGCTGCGCACACTCATCCCCACCGAGCCAGCAGATCGCAAGCTCTCCAAGATTGAGACGCTGCGCCTGGCTTCCAGCTACATTTCTCACCTGGGCAACGTGCTGCTGGTGGGTGAGGCCTGCGGCGACGGGCAACCATGCCACTCGGGACCCGCTTTCTTCCACAGCGGTCGTGCGGGCAGTCCCCTGCCACCGCCACCACAACCACCACCTCTGGCCCGAGACGGAGGCGAGAATACCCAGCCCAAACAGATCTGCACCTTCTGCCTCAGCAACCAGAGAAAGTTGGTGAGCAGGGCCGGGAGCACGGAGGGGTCCCAATTTACTCATCAGCCCACACCTGCCGGGCAGAGAGGTGTCAGGCAGGGGCAGCATTCCCTAGTACCTACACCTGCCACCAAAGCTGGGCCCAAAGGAGGGAAAGGCACATAGGAGCCACACCATTGTTCTTAAGGACCTGCAAATATAGGATCAAAAAGTAACGCTAAAGTAACACTAAGAAGGGCCACCCAGGAGAAGGTCTGAAGGGAGGGAGGGCAAGAGGAACTCATCCTGGCAGGGATGAGGGGGCTATTCCAGGCTTTACTTCCCAGCAAGTTAAGAACTGAAAGGAGCTGAATTCGGGAAGTAAGAAGCATATTCATAAGCCGCCCCCATCCAAAGGGGAATAGTGCGCAGCAGTAAGGCAATCAGAGGGGAACCCCCAGGGGTCTATGTGCCACTACCCGTCACCTCTGCAGCCCACCTCCACCCCAAAGCATAGGGCACCTGCTGTCCCTCCCCTGGTCTGTCGAGACCTGCAGTGGATGGGCTAGGGGAGAAGGCTTGAACTGAGATGCTGGCCAGCCATGATTTACTGCTCTGGCCCGCACTTGGTGGCACCGGAAAAGCAGGGTGAGCAGGGAAAAAATACAACGGCTTTCCCCAATCCCCATTTCCTCTCCAGACAGCACGCGCGAGCTCCTGGGGCCTGAACATCTGGGAAATTTAATTTTACAGGTTCGGCTGTGCAGCAGTGTACTCCCCGCCCCAAAATGCACTGGGGAGGGGCAGGAGCTGGGGACTGGGGTGTCCTAGCACTGGCCACCTGAGACAGTGCCCAACAGGAAGCCAGGAAGGTCGGGGCAGTGTTGGGTGATACTAGGTCTCCACCCAGGCCCTGACACACCCCCATCCCCTCTGCAGAGCAAAGACCGTGACAGAAAGGCGGCGATTCGAAGTTAGAAGGAGGAGGGTCCACAGCAGCCAAGAGGTGATGCCTAGTGAAGGTGGATGCCACTGAAGAGTCACCAAGAGCCCCACCTCGGACCTGATCTGAGCACAGGTCCCCAGGAGCACGCTCACCTGGCCAGACCTGCCCCAGCTATGAGCAGGGCCTATGAACAGACAGATGGACAGGCGGGCTATGGCGTGACTCTAAGTAGCCCAACACTTCCCAGGCCCACTGGAACTTTCCATGCTGACTCCCTACCTGGGCCAAGTGTTGGCATCTTGTGTCTTTAATATGATAATATAAAGTCTGAAAATTTTTGTATAATTAAAAATGAAACAGTATCTTCCAAATTGAGGCAGACTGTCCTCTTGAAAGGATCCGAACTCACTATGACCCTAGCTTTCTCACCCCATCTTCCCAGAGTGAGGCAGAGCGATGACAGGTTTAGATCACCTATCAAGAACTCTGTACCAGGGATCTGTGATGTGGGAGCAGGGCCAAAGGGACAGGGCAGGAAAGAGAGGGTGGAGAGGTAAAACAGAAGGAAAGAGGAGAGGGCATAAGAGGCAGCAAGCAACACAGCAGCCTTGCCTCCTCCCAAGGAACATGGTGAGGGGGGACCGGACGGGGTCGGCCTCATGGGCACTTGTCTCCCCAGCAGTGCTCCATTAAAAGTGGGTTAGGGAGTATGTGAGCGGTGCTGTCCAGCCAAGCAGGCTGCCAGGCCTATATGGATGGGCCTTAGGACACCATCTGAGTAGCAGCTACCCAAATGTCCCCACTGATACCCACCTCGGCCCAAAGAGACTGCGAGGGCTTCTGCTCTGCTTCCAGCTGCACACTGGAAAGATTGCTAGCCATCCAACACTCTGCCCTATCCAACTCTCCCAAAGATCCCTCTGAGGTTGCTTTAGACCCTCGCCAGGCACTGTGCACAGCTGGCTGGTCATTAAAATCGTGCAGGTGACAATTAGTTGAGTGGTACAGAAGAAAGGCCAGGTCTGACTTCTGGCTGGGTGGTGGGTAAGGAAAGGCAGAGGGCACCAGGTGCTGGTACTGGCAGGCCTCCTGGTCCCTGGCTGGGGGGAGACCAGGTGTTAAGGCCTATGTGGGCATCCTTATAGGGCAGGACCAGCGTGGCCCCTCCTCTGCACTGAAGGGCTCCAGGGAATGCTGGTGCAGGAAACAGTGGTGTAATTTTGGAGGATATTCTCAAAGCCAGAGCCATAAGGCAGGGGTAGGGGCTGTGTCCAATCTGACAGAACTATAACAGGGTAGAGAGTCACAGCGGCAGGTTTTGTTCAGAAAGAAACCCAACCCCAAATTTCCTCTCCTTAATCCTGTAGGAGCCCACAGCTGCTCAGAGGGAGGGAGACAGGGCACACTCAGTCACTGCAGAGGCTCCTGCAGTCCAGGAAGCTACAACCTGGAGGTGCAGCTGGGGCTGAGAGAAGCCACTTTCTCTTCTCATGTATTCCTCATGCAAGGCTCTGACCAGCGTAACTTCCAAGCTACAAGCACCCCGTGACAGACACTGGGTTGAGACCAGAGTCACAACCTGGCAGGGTGCACCTGTATTTGGCAAATGGGCACCAACCACCACCCAGGATCCTTGCTGACCTTCCTCCTCTGCCAGACACGGGTCTCTTGCCCCTCACCTATAGGTCTCACATTTTCAATACCTAGGTGCCAATCTCCCACACAAACCCCAGGAGGACAATGACTAAGTGGGTACCTACTTCTGTGGTCAGAATGGCTGGGCCAGTGTCAGGAAGAAACAGAGGAGCATGCATACAAAGGCTCTGAGAGAAAGTACCCAAAGAGCAAACTGGAGAATAAGGATAGGAACATTTGTCCATATGTAGAGGCTGCCAATCTGAGTAGCAAGCATGGCTGGGGACTATGGGGCCACACAGAGGCCCAAATGATGCCCAGCTAGCTCCAGTAGGCATCTCATGACCTAGAACCCAGTGGAAGAGGAAAGAGCCAACTGAGTGATTAGGGCAAAGCAGAATAAAGCAGGGAAGCCCAGGAGCTGGCAAGCTTGAGCTTCAGCAAGACTGAATGGTAGGCCAGAGTCAACCAGACAAGAGCTGGAGGCTTGGGTGTCAAGAGGGGTCAGATGAAAGGGAATGAGCTGTGGGGCCGGAAGGCTCTCCAGAGACGGAGAGTTGGGGTGCGGCACGCGCCCGGCCAAGGCCTCCACTGCAGGGCCTGACTCTGAAAGCGGCTGCAGCTTGGCCAGCCTCAGGCCCGGGCAAAAGGCCCAGCCACTCCCTGAGCTGCACCGGTAGCAGTGGCTGAGGGCTTGGCCCGACAGTCAGCAGGAGGAGGGGAGGGGAGGGGCGGGAAGAACACTCCGTCACCCTCCACTGCTCCAGATTCAAACCAGACCGGGGGTGGCACGGTCCATTCCCATCCTGTGGCTCCACGTGAGTCCACAACAGCTTATGGCCAAAGAGTGGCAGGTGCTCCCTACCCACCACAGGCCCTGGCATCCTTCCCAGAGGGCAACTTCACCCTCCACCACACTGAGGAGCTGTGGGACAAAAACCAGGGGCTCCCTTAGTGTGTGCCCCACAGAGGCAGCTGAAGGGGGGGAGGCTGGCCCGAACCATGGGCCAGCAGCCACCCTTGCGAGCTGAGCTGGGCTGGAAACATTCGGCTCAGCCTCAGCTGTCAGCTCCCTGTCCCCAGCCTGGGGAATGAGCTGCTGGCGGCACCACATGATTCATCACCAGGCCTGCCTGCACCCCAGGCCAGCCACCCCCGCCCTGCTCAGCACCTGCAGGCTGCCAGGAAACACATGTGACCCCTTTGGGTCAGACCCAGCACTGAGACCCCAGGCCAGGCTGGTGGAGGACAAACAGAACCAAGTGCCATAATTTGCGGGGGCACCTAGCCCCTAGGAAAAGCCTGTGTGATGAGGTGGGTAGGTCCACATCCATCCCTCCATCCTATCCCATCTCCTTCCCCCACTGCACCGGACACAGTGTCGGCTGGGACTTTTCCGCTCTCGATGAGCCCCCTCCCCTCCCCCTCCCCAAAGTGGCTGCAGCTGTCAGGACCGCAGATTGGAACTGCAGGTATGGGGCTGGCCCGCTGCCCACCTCCCTCCCGTGTCTGTCTGCAAGAGAGGAAGCCAGCCCACCTCTGGAATCCTTCACTCTCTCCTCGTTCTGCCTCTCCCACCTGTCCCCCGGGAGCATGGGGTCAGCCGCCTCGCTCAGTCTCTCTCTTCCCCGGCCCCTCTCCGATTACAATGCGGGTAGTGTTCACTGTTGCTCAGCTCCCCCTGCACCAACCACCCTCTTGTCTCAGAGCTCATGGCCTTCCTGTGCTGCCACCTCCCCCTCATGGGTTGTCTTATCTCTCCAAGTGCAAAGGACTAGCCAGCTGGCCTGGCCTCACATGCCACAATGACCCCAACAGAAGGTTCCAGATGGGATGCTAGACTCTGACACATACACTAGAAGCCTGTTTAACAGACCAAAGGGAGACAGTACAGTCTCTTCCTGTTCTGAGGCCAAACCACTGAGACCCAGCAGAGGTTGACCAGGCAGGTACCACCTCCAAACCTACCATCTCCTTACCAGACTGCTTCTGGTCCTCCATGCCCTCTACCATGCTGAGCCCACCCGAGCTGCAGACACCTAAGGAGCTTACTATTGCTTGCACCTCTCTAGTAGGAGGACAGAGAGGCAGAGTCTTTAGGACTTGTGGAAGACACAGCACAGAAGGAAAATAGCTGTCTGAGGCCCAGTTTGCTTGTTCCTCTCCTGGGGCTACTCAGAATCAAATAGTGTTCTCCCTAGTTCTGTAAGCAGAGGACCCCAGACGTTCCCACAGGTACTGGAGTTGGGCACAGGCTGAGGGTTTATCTCTAAAGGCTAAAGGCAAAGGTCTTTCTGACTCTCACTAAGTCAAGTTCACTTGGTGCTTTAAGTAGGGAGGTGGGTCCAGAGCACCACACAAGCTGAGCCCCCCAAACTTCAGACATCTCCAAAACCTCAATATGGACAATTTTCCCTATATCTAGGCACTGTCCAAATATATAAGGTTGCTGAGTGATTCCTGTCCGAGCAAGTCAGTCCTGGCCCTGCATAGCCAGCCTCCTCAAAAGGGTACTTGTTCTGGGCCTCTAACAGCTCACTGTAACCAGCATTCCTTGCCTTTCAAAACTCTGCCCTTGTTGCACTCCAGACCTGCTCTCCAGTTGTTCCCTAGCCCTAGCAAGAAAATACAGATCTGAAATAACCTACCCTTACATGCCAGCCAAAGCCAGGACCAACTCTAACCCCTAGGAGAGACCACGGCTTCCTCCACATGCTCCTATTCCATCTTCCTCCAAAGGCACCCCGCTGTGGGCTTGGGCACTCTGATGCAAAGTGGCTCTTAAAACCATCAGGTCAACAAGATCAGGAGATGATACTAAAGGTCTGTCTACCGAGTACACAGCACTCACAGAGACGTACATGCCCAGTCATCACTGGTGAGTGAGTCCCTAGGTTGGGCAGCCTCTGTGGGATGGGGCTATACCTGAAGGATTAGTCTGAGTCTGGCCAGAGGTCCTGTTCAGAGGCAAGAATAAGGCTAGCCTGAGGTGGATGGCTGCCAGAGCAGTCTGTACAGATCCGGGTGCCTTCCACAAACAGCAGGGAGGGCTACTCACTAGCTAGAAACCTGAGCCCACAGGCTCCCCTGCCAGCAGTAACACAAGCAAGCATGGAGAGAGTAGAGTGCACACAGGGAGGCAGCCAGGACACTGCCGGCAGGCGGGGGTGGCCCCGGAGGAGCAGAGACCGCCAGCGCACTGGAGGCAGCTGCCGGTTCAGTAGCTAGGAGAAGCCATTAACTGCATTTGGCAAGAGAGCAGAGGGGATCACAGGTTCTGGATGCAGACAGGCCAGGCCATGTCCCTGTGGGATCCTGAGTTATAGATTGGGCAAGGCCAGGGGGTGGGGGTGTTAAGGCCCCAGCCCCCTCCTGGCCAGAGGTCGTACAGGGGATGGCCCCAGGCCCATTGCCCTCGGGGCCTGGAAGGATACTTGCAGGAAGACCAGCTCTTCCCAGACTTTCCAGGCCAGAATTCATGGCTCCCCTGAACTCCTCATACTGGTCACACTTCTTAAAGAACAGAGCTGTAGGCCTGCTGAGCAGATGCATGGGCTTCTCTACCTGACCAGGACTGGCCTTGGTTTCTCCTAGTTGCTTGATACATGAGGAGAGGTAGCATTGGCCACTCACCCGCCCTTCTATCCCAGTCCACCTCCCAGGGGTCCCAACTACTGGATGAGATCACGTCTATGAAGCCCCACTGCTGTAGGGAGGAGATGAAGTGGCCATGTGGGGGTGGGGCAGTCACAGCACAGCTGCTTCTCAGTCACCCCCCACCCCACTCCATCCCCACCATGCCTAGCAACTCATTCAGGGGGCTCTACCCCCACTCAGCTGAGCCCATGTCTGTGAATCTAGGGGAAGAGAAGGAGGAGCTAGAGCACAATCAGAAAACAGTGATCCAGGCTGCTTGGTTTAAGAGTCAATGATGCTGGAAGAGTCTTAAACAGAACATTGGCAAACGACAGCGGGGCTCAGAAGCGCCCAGGTTCCCAACCAAGTCCTAGATTCAGATCCAAGGAGCAGTCAAGAGAAAAGGACAAGGTTATCAATGGGGCTTCCACCTTCAAATGGCAGCAGGCTCGACAGGCCACTCCCATTCCACAGGCCTCCTGCTGAGGCCGCCACCACTAGGACAAACCACATCAACACCTTCCCAGCACCCCTGTCCAGAGTCCTGTAGGAGGTTTGGTGTAAGTGCAGAGCAACCAGGCACAGCCACAAGAGCTCAGGCTGCAGTCTGTGAAGGACCCGAGATGTATGATTGGTGATGTCTGTTACCCTCTGGCCTCTCCATCAGGCAGCCTGAAGTGGGCTGAGCTCTTCTCTTCTGACCTGACCCTTAGCCAGGCACTGATGGTCATGTCCCACTCCCTCCTAGGCCTATCCCCTCAGCTGTAGCCACCTTGCTCTGAGAATAAGAGCCAAGTGTGGCCTCTGACGGGGAACAAGCCCTAAGCAGACTCTGGGGAGCTTGGCGTGGCACCTGGAAGCAGAACTCTGTGGTCCCTTCCAGCTGCTGGTCAGCTACACTGGCAAGCTCAGCAGACAGGCATCTCTACTACTGCTGAAATGTCACTCAGACTCACACATGTGATACTTACCACAGCGTAGGAGAAAGGAAGCAGCCCTCGTGCCATGTCACAGCACAGCACGAGGTCGCTCAGCCTTCTCCAAGGGCCACTGGACAGGCCCATTGGGGCACACCTCCCTGAGGGCAGGCAGGGTCAGGCAGGCCACTTGCAAGGCACTGACCAGTTCTGGAAGCCCCTCCCCCGACTCCTATTCTCCATATACAATCATCATTGATTTCTCAAAATACCAAGCATAAAAAAGTAGCCGACAGGATGTGGCTGCCGACAGCCAGGGCCCCTGGGGGGGGAGGGGAGACAGGCAGGGAGCCGTGCTGTGCGGCCCCCCTCACCGGTGCGCCCGCTGCTCCGGCCAGGAAACCAATTTATTTTGTTTTGTCTCTGTTCTCTGAACACGCAGCAGAGACTGGATCGGGCTGTCGGCCAAGGCTCCTGTAGACACTGCCAAGAGAGCTTGAAGGTGGGGAGGAAGCCCAGCCAGAGAGGGGGCGCGTGTCTCCCCGAGGCCTCAGGGACAGCCCCTGACAGGCAGGCAGGAAGAGCTCCTGAGAAGAGGACCCATCCCTGCAGGCCCCACACTAAAGCCAAGATGAGACTCCCAAGCTCACATTCTGGGCTATACAGTGGCCACCGCTTAGCCCTGGGACCAGGCCTCACCAGGGAGGGACAAGTTGCCAGGCCCACTGCCTCTGTGTGCATAGCTTCTCAGAGCTTCCAGACCCTGCTGGCATTCTAGACACATCCGTACCTTCTCAAGGGAAGCCCAGCCTAGCATGACACTTTGGTCTTCATGGTGTAAATTTCCTGTCCTAGATAGGAAAGTCAGCAAGATACTACAGCAGCCCACTATGGCTACTGTGGGGAGCTGTGGTACAAGGGAGCACCATAGAAGGGAACAGACAAAGCCACTGGGAGACCAGGAGATGCCCTTGGTACTACTGTGCCACCCTTAGACAGGGTTCTGGCTGACTCACATCAATCTATGCCTGCCACCCTTAGCTCTGAGTGCCAACATAGGCTATGCCACAGTGAGGAAAACAGTACTGGCCCCTGAGGCCACCCTTAGCTCTGAGTGCCAACACAGGCTACAACACAGTGAAGGAAGCAGCTTTGGCCCCTGTGGCGACCCTCAGCTCTGAGTGCCAACACAGGCTACGCCACAGTGAAGGGAGCAGCCCTGGCCCTGCTGTGCCCACAGAAAGACAAGATACTGCTAAGCCACGTGTAGCCTCTCCCCTTTAACCTGGCAATGACACACGTGTGCTACTTCAGCCCTCTGTCCCAGACCCCCAAATTGTTCTTCCAGATAGGGAGAAGGCCTGAGCCAGGCCGCCTACTCGGAGCGCAGCAGCCTCATGAGATGCTGGCTCTCACAGACCACAACATGGCCCCTTCAGGAAGGCCGGAGAACACGGCGGTGCAGCACCTACTCTGGGTTCCTTGAGGCACTCGCTCAGCCCCAGCAGGAAGACTCTCATCCCGCGGAGCAGGAAGTCACACTCAGCCAAGTCCTACCTCCTCGTCAGAGCTGTCCTCTTCATACTCATCTCTGGTCAGAGCTCCCACCTCCTCTGTCCTTGGACAAGGGGGGCCTGCCTGTGAAGAGAAAGGGAGAGTTACTTTGGGGGTCCCTGGGAGCCCTAACCCACAGCCCAGCCCCATTCCTCTGGTTAACTACTTGAGGAGAACCACTTTCCCAATGCTGGAACCTAGATCCGAATAGCACATGAAACATTGTGCCACCCCAAATCTGAGTAGCCTCACCCCAGGATCCCAGCATACTCTAGGCCACTGTATCCAGGCTGAACCACCCTCTGCTCTCTAGTACTCAGACAGTGGGTGATACTAGGTGCAAGGCCAAAAAGAAAAGGCTACTAAGAGCAGTGGGAAGCAAACCCAGCCGTGGGGCTGGCTACCCACTCACCCACACCACCACCACACAAACATCAAAACCAGCTGCTCTGGCCCAGGGCCAAGGGTTCCACAAATGGTCCTACTGGACCCAGATGCGGCAGAGGAGACTGTTCAAACCTTCTCAGACCTAGGGGCAGGAACACAAGGAGAAGCGGAAAGAAAGTAGTGCCACCACTGGGGTAATGTCAGCATAGACAGATGACATAAGCCATGGGGCCTGTCAAAAGGGTCACCTAGAACCACATTCAGGCCAGATACACTGGCCAAAGGCCTAGAGAGATGCCCACACTCTCAAAGGACGGGAGCCCAGGTCCCAGGCACCCTCTACACCCACCACAGCTGTGACAGTAGGCTGACCTTGTCCCCTGGTCAGAGTGGGTGCCACTGACAATTCACACTCCAACCTGGAAAACAGATTCTCCCTTGACCGGGGAGGTGGATGGCTCAGACCAGATCGGGTTTATTGGCAGAACCAGAACTGATGGAGAAAACAGGCACACCTCTCAGCCGAGGGCAGTAAAGTGCTTGGAGCAGGAACCCCGGTGTGTGGGCGCCCCCGCCCACAGCTCCACTCTCTTACCCAGGCAAGAGCCAAAGGCCTGCTCTCCCTTCAGCCTGTTTTTCCCTTCAATATAAAGAAGGACGGAAGACTAAGTTTTTCTCCAGGTTTGGAACAAGGCAGGATTCAGTTTCCATATCTCCCCCACTTCCTTGCTATAGATCAAAAATGGGTTGCAAACCCCAGCTCAGAATAGGGCGCCCACACTCAGGGCCCCAGCAACACAACTGGCAGGCACATCTGTCTCTGACTGAGCTCTGCAGGGCCCTGGGCGGCGGCATTATGACACTAAGCTTCTAGTCAGTCACTGTTCCCAAGGCAGGTGCCTATAGCCCTGGCCTCAGGCAGGGTCCCCAACATCTCCAGTCGCCCCCCAAATGTTATCTGCCAGGTACTGTGTCTACATGAATCACAGCAGCAGTGCTTATGGGCCATGATCAGAGTCCTGTGGGAAAAAAACTTGACAGCCAGCTCTATGCTTGTATCCTTACTGTTCCAGTGCAGGACAGTGAGGGGAAACCTGGGGACCCAAACATAAGCAGGCCTTTGACAAGGGTTAGGATCTCCAACAGTGAGGCTTGGGAGTTCCCTCCACACAAATGCTCTAAGGAACAGCAGCTCTATTCTGTACTCCATAGCTGCAGAGCACATGATGTCCACCAGAGGGCAGCACTGACACAGACCAACAACCCAGGGACCAGTTCCCAGAGGGAAACGAGGGCCCTCCCTGGGCCTGTGGAGATTAGACACTGACTCTAAGAACAGATATAGGAAAACACATTTTCTCCAATTCTGTCCCCTCTGGAGCCTAGGGCTGTCTCAACCTCTTTCCCAGATCCAGCATCCTAAACACTGGGTTTACAGGTGTACATCTGTTTTCAACTTGAAAATTGGGGCTGACGAGATGGTTCAAGCGGTCAAGAGCACTGGCTGCTCTTCCAGAGGACCCAGGTTCAACTCCCAGCACCCACGCAGCAGTTCACAACTGTCTGTGACTCCAGTCCCAGGGGATCTCACACCCTCATGCAGACATGCATGCAGGCAGAACACCAAAATATGTTAAGTCAATAATTTTTTTTTTTTTAAATTAAAGATGACTAAAACATCCAAAGCACAAACAATGGAATAAGGTACAGGCCACTCTTAAAGCTGCTAGTTTCCTCTAGGTTGGGGTCCTTTGCAGCCTGGCTGTCTATACACCTCTCCCAATACAGAGAGATGGTGAGGGCTGCAGCTAGCACTCACTGTGCAAAAAGACACACCCCTAAAAAAGCTTATAGCCTAAACCAGGCTCCAGAAGCCTTGGCTAGTTTGAGAAAATGGACAGCTGTCTCCTGGAAGGGACTGAACGAGATCTCAGGCCTGAAATCTTGCCCAAGCACCACTTGGGAGTGGAGCAGTGTGCAGCCTCAACCAACAGCAACATTGCCATCCAATGAGAGGCCGAGTGGCTGGTGAAAGAGCAGGTATGAGGTAACAGAAAGGCCCAGAGAGAGAGAGAGAGCAAGGAGGCACACCTGGAGGTGCACACCTTTATCTCACCACTTGGGAAGCAGAGGCAGGTAGAGCTCTGTAAGTTCAAGGTCAGCCTGATCTACAGGGCATTTCCAGGATGGGAGTTACATAGTAAGAACTTGTCTCAAAGTGGAAGGGTGGACAGTAAGATATATACACTATTAACAAAGACAGAACACAACTACAGAGCTGGCCAATATACAGAAAGCTACCCTCACTGAAGCCAGCAGCAGGAATCAGGGCAGCTAGAGACCAGGTTGGTGTTGGGAGAGCCATAGGAGGGGGGTGATCACCAGGTACTGGAAAATAGGTATAAAAAGGCCCCCCAAAGCAGCCAGTGAGCCAAAGGTGACAAAGGAATGGGTGTCAGAAGAGCCCCAAGAAAAACTGTCTCCTCTAGACCTTGACCTGAGGGACAGGTATACATACCTCTGCCAAGTCCAGGCTGAGAACAACTATAAAGACCAAAGACAGAGACATGAGGGCTCCCAGAGTCTAGATCAGCACCCGAATGAACAAGCTGCTTTTTTTTTTTTACATAATTTATTTACTTACTGTGCATGTGATGCACATGTGAATATACACGTGAACCACAATACACATGTAGAAATAAGAGGACCATTTGTGGGAGTTGATTCTCCACTATATGGGTTTTGGGGATCAAACTCTGGTATTCAGGCTCAGTGCCAAGTGCCCATATTGGCTGAGTCATCATCGCACTGGCCCTGAACAATCTTCTTAGAGTAACAGCAACAGATCCTCCTCTGTCTAACCTGGCCACACTCCACTGCCAGCACCAACCAGGTATAGGCAAGGCCAGAAGCCATGCCACCTCTTCTAGGAAGCAGGCCAGGGTCAGCTAAGGCAACTTCACATACCTTCCCTGTGGTGCAGAAAAGAGGAGCCACTTCCAGCATGCCATGCCCCGAGGCCAGTGCAAGGCATGCCAAGACCGCCTGCTCCCTTCCCTCCCTCCTTTCCTCCCTCCCTCCCTTTGTCTCTGTCTCTCTCTCCTCACACATACACACACACAGACACACCAAATCCCCAACAGACAAAGTTCAAATCCAGCGTACTACTAGTAACACAAAAACTATGCATAAAGGAAGCTAAAGAACCCACTGTCCACAGCCAGGCATGATGACACACGTCCTTAATTCCAGCACTTGGGAGGCAGAGGCAGGCGGGTCTCTGGGAGTTCGAGGCCAGCTTAGACTACAGAGTGAGTTCCAGGACAGTCAAAGACACACAGATAAACCCTGTCTCGAAAAAAGGGGGGGAAAAAAGAATCCCCTGTTCCAGCAAAGGCCCTATGCTGGACAGTAACAAGACCTCAGGCCACTACCCATATCTGTGACCTGGGCCAAAACAGAAAAGGATAGAAGGAATTACGTGAGTTTGGCCCACTAATGAGCAAGGACTGGCAAAAGGTACCTAGTTCTAAAGATACTGTGTCAACAGAGGCTGAAAGCCAGAGAAAACAAAGGATAAAAAAACTGTTCATGATCCAGGGCATAGTAGCACACACCTTTAATCCCAGCACTGTGGATGCAGAGAGACAGGCAGATCTCTGAGTTTGAGGCCAGTCTGGGCTACAGAGTGAGTTCCAAGGTAGGGCTAAAAAGAAACCCTGTCTTGAACCCCATCCCAAAAGAAAAGTAATTCAGAAAAAGCCTAAGGGAGGCTATGGAGATGGCTCAGTCAGTAGATGCTTACCATTAAAGTATGAGAACCTGCAATCAGATTGCTAGCACCTGCGTAAAAATCTAGTCTGGAGGATCTCTTTGAGTTCAAGGTCAGCCTGGTCTACTTAGTAAATCCCAGGATAGCCAGAGCTACACAAAGAGCCCTTGTCTCAAAAACAAAAACAAGCTGGGGCACATGCCTTTAATCACAGTATTCAGGAGGAGGCAAAGGCAGGAGGTTCTGGCTCTGAGTTGAGGCCAGCCTCATCTCCAGACACAGTTAGGGCTATGGAGAAACCCTGCCTCAGGAGGAAAAAAAGAAAAAGCTAAGCATGGTGGTATATACCTACAATCTTAAAGCTGGAGACATGGGAACCGAAGCCCCTTAGAGCTCTTTGGCCAGCTAGTCTTGCCAATGAGTTCCAGGTTCAATAAGAAAGAACCTGTCTCAAAACAATACAGTGAGGGTCTCAGGAGGCAGAGGTAGGCAGATCAATGTGAGCTCTAGGCTAGCAAGAACTACAAAGATTCTGTCTCAAGAAAAGGGAGTGGGGAAATTTAAGGGCTGAAGGGACAGCTCGGCATTTGAGAGCACTTATTCCTCTAGCAGGACACTAGTTCAGTTTCCCGTACACACCATAACTCCAGTTCCAGGGGATTAATGCCTTCTGACCTCCAAGAGCATACACATACACATGGTGCACAGAAATTTCATGCAAGCACAAACATGTACACAGAAAAAGATAATAATAAAATAGGGTAAAGAGAAAGATACCCACCATCTACCTCCAGCATCCACATATACACGTACACACACACTTAAACTAAACAAAATGAGCTGGAGAGATGGCTCAGCAGTTAAGAGCACTGCCTGCTCTTCCAGAGGACCTGGGTTCAATTTCCAGCACCCACACGGCAGCTCACAGTTGTCTGTAATTCCAGTTCCAGGGGATCTAACACCCTCACACAGATATGAATTTGGAGAAACACCAATGCACATTAAATAAAACTAAAAAACAAAGCCGGGCGATGGTGGCGCACGCCTTTAATCCCAGCACCCGGGAGGCAGAGGCAGGAGGATCTTTGTGAGTTCAAAGTCAGCCTAGTCTACAAGAGCTAGTTCCAGGACAGGCACCAAAAACTACAGAGAAACCCTGTCTCAAAAAATCAAAAAAAAAAAAAAAAAAAAACCCTGAAAAACAAACAAAGAGCCAGAGGGTCAGAGGGCAGCAAAGTCTATCCTAGCCCTGTACTACCATGCTCACCAACACTGGGGTCTGGCTGCTTACACCCTCTGCCATGACCAGACATCCTATGTGTGGCTATGTAAGGGACCCAGGGCCCTCAATTATATCAGGCCTGACAGAAACAAATCAGGGCTGATAAAGCCTGACACAAGGCCAAGTACTTGTCAGGGAAGGGCTGGGAGAAGAGGTGACTAGGCCGGGCAGTGGTGACCACAGGCATTTTAAAGCACAATGAGGCAGTGAGACAGAGGGAAAAGACTTGCTCTGCAAACCCCATGGCCTAAGTCAGATCCCCAAAACCCACAGTGGAAGACGAGAACCAGCTCCTACAGATGCCCTCAGACATCACACACATGCTGCGGCACAAGCACACCTGTCCTCACACAGGTCATATTAACGAATAGAACATAACTACAAATCTTTATCTTCTCACCCCACCACAAAAGGCTGCCCTTCCTAAACCTGAGGGCTGCATTACCCGCTAGAGGGAAGCAGCCTGTACTGAGACTTCATGGCCCTGGACACATGGTTTGACAGCCATGAAACTCTGCCCATGGACTGCTCATTTCAGAACTGGAACGTAAGTGGCAATGTCCTGCATGTTCTCATTAGGAGCCATATCTAGGACTCAATATACAGGATAGACTCTGAGTGTCAACTTCCTAGGACAGAATGTACCTGTCCCTGTAGGACACACACCCTTCTGCCCTGCAAGATGACACTACAGCGCAGGGACACAAACCCTTCTGTACCCTGCCTCACCTCTGACTTCCATGCAATGACTCTTCGACAATGTACAATTCTGGGCCAGGTAGGGAACACTGCTCCCTCCTTCAGAGTCTGTAACAGAAGACAAGTACAAGAGCAGGGAGGCAGGAGGTGTGGGTTCAAGGGAGCTGAACTGACTCCTCCTCCGCAGCCCCAGAAACCCACAGTTCCTATATCACACTCCACCAGATGGCGCTAATACGTGGACTCCAAGCCTGCCAAGATACCTGCCATGCCCCAGAGTTATATGGAGACCTAGCAAGACAGTCTTGTTAAAGGTGGCACTAAGTCAGACCTCTCCAGTAATCAGAGGAAATGCTGCACACACCAGGATTCTTACCTTTTCTCACACTCCTGCAGGGTGAAGGCAGAAACAGACTTTCTGATATAACGGGAACAATAACATATG
The DNA here is from genome assembly GCF_037038515.1 of Microtus pennsylvanicus. Lineage (NCBI taxonomy): Eukaryota > Metazoa > Chordata > Mammalia > Rodentia > Cricetidae > Microtus > Microtus pennsylvanicus. Next base: position 4,834,459 of record NC_134580.1, read on the forward strand.
AGGGGGAGACCACACACCACACATACTTCCACACCAAGTTTTTAAATGTTTTATTTTATGTGTACGAGTATTTGCCTGCATGTGTGTGTCTGTGTATCCTATGCCTGCTCGAAGGCTTCCCCATCAGTACAGCAATCCATCGCCACTGGTCCCAAGGGCAGCTGCCTCAAGCAGCTCCTGCTTTTGCAGAGGCTAGAAGACATTGGAACCCCCTAGAACTGGAGTTACTGATGGTTGCGAGCTGCCCTTATGGGAGCTGGCAATCAAACCCGGGTCTCTGAAAGAACAGTCAGTGCATCTCTCTCCAGCACCTTCTCAAATGCATGTTCTAAAAAATCAAAACTGGGCTGGACAGATGGCTCAGAGGTTAAAGGCACTGGTTGCTCTTCCAGAGGTCCTGCGTTCAATTTCCAACAACCACATGGTGGTTCACAACCATCTATAATGAATGAGATTTGGTGCCCTGAATGTCTAAACACTGTATTTATAATAAATAAATAAATCTCAAAAAAAAAAAAAGAGCAGAGGAAAAAAAGGAGTCGAATGGCCATCAATGGGAAGAAATGGCTCACAAAACTACTCAACACCAAATGAGAACAAGATGGTACCAGCTGAGGTGTGGTGGAGGTCTTGCCTCCCCTGCAAGACATTCTAGGGTCAAACCCCTAGAACCAACAAGAAGAGTAACAGTGGGGAGACAGAGAGAAAGGGAGGGAAGGAGTAGGAGAACACAGGGAGGAAGAAATGAGATAACTGGTGCACACTGGTTATGGGCTCAGTGAAAGACCCTGCTCAATAGAATAAGGTGGAGAGGAATCAAGGAGGACACCAACATCAACTCTGGGCTCTACACGCACTCACCCTTACGTACAAGCCCACACACAAGAACAATGCACTTATACACCTCACCACATAAAACCAAGGCAAAGCAGAACAAAATCCACAAAAATAAAAAACTTAGCAAGAGGAATAGTTAACCCCTCCCCAATCTTACAAGCCATGGTCAACATTTCTTTGACCTACCATAACCAAGACAAACTAGGCCTGTTCTTGGTTCCAACCTGACAGCAGATTTGATTAGCCAAGGCCATGGTTTCCAGGACACCAGGGCCACTGAAGTGTAAACCATTACAAACCAGTTTGCAGAATTCTTCGAACTGCTGCATTTCAGTCAAATTAAGCTTTTCTTTCATTTTTATCAAGCAAAAAAAAGAGTGCAGCATTCCCCATCATACAGCAATCCATCGCTGCTGGCTCCAGGGCAGCTGGGCTAGCCTCCAGCAGCTCCTGCCTCTAGAAAACTCCGTCTATTCCTAGACCAGGCGTCAGCCTACCGTCCCATAGACGTGGCCTCGAACTGGGAGGGGCAAAGACACAGGCATGTGGACTTCCACAGTTCTCAGTAAAGCACAGACAAGAGGCTGGAAGCTACAGTCCTGGAATTCGAATGTGTGAAGATGGACAGAGGACCAGGTTCCTGAAGACATCATGGGAAGGACGATGTGGAGGCTCCCCTCACCCACCTGTGCCTGCTCCTCAGAGGTCTCCTCCGTTCTCTCGGCGTCCTTCTCACAATCGGCTCCATCCACTCCTTCATCATAGTCCTCACTACTATCACTGCCAGAATCTTCAAGGCCTGAAAACACACTCTCCTCGCTGTCGCTGTCGGAGAGACTCGCGTCAGAGCCGCAGAGGAGAGGGGGCTGCAAGGAACCACAGTATTTAATAACTGCCACCTGGCAGGCTCGCTAAGCCAGGAACCACGCACAGGAAAGTTGTGTCCCTGGTCACATGCCTCCACCTGCACCAACACCATCCACCCAACCTGAGCCCTCATCTCCTGCCTGCTGACAGAACCTACCCCCAGGACAGATACACCAATCCCTAGTGCCCCGCAACAGAGGGACCTTTCGAGGAATTACAGGATTTTCCCACTCATGTGTCACCAAAACCAATGTTTCCCTATTGACAAACTCCACACCCTACCCTGGCACCTAAGGGTCTCAGAACTGGAAGGTCACTAGCTAGGAATGGGGCTGTGGACCTGGGAGCATCAGAAACCCCTGAAGGCACTGACTAGTTGCAGTAGAAGTTTCTTTACCTTGAGGACTAGGACCAGCCACTGATGGGCAAGCTGGAAAGCTGAAGAGGAGTGTTAATGAACTGAAATTTACCCATCATAAACTAAACCTGTGTGTTGGTTTGAATGAGAATGGCCCTCATATGCTCAGATATTTGAATGTTTGGTTCCCAGTTGGTGGAGTATTCAGGAAAAGTTAGGAGGCGTGGCCTTGTTGTAGGAGGTGTGTCACTGTGAACAGCTTTGAGGTTTCAAAAGCCCAAAACAGACTGTCTGTCTGTCTCTCTCTCTGCCTGCTGATCATGATGTGAGAAAGCTCAGCTACTAAAAGCTCTTACCACCGCTCCAGTGCCATGCCATGCCTGCCTGCTGCCATGACGGTCATGGACCAAGTCTCTGAAACTGTCTAAGCAAGCCTCCAATTACAGGCTTCCTTTTTGTTTGTTTGTTTGATTGGCTTTGGTTTTTGGAAGACAGGGTTTCTCTGTGTAGCCCCCTAGCTATCCTGGAACTTACTTTGCAGCCCAGGTTAAACTTGAATTCCCAGATATCCGCCTGCCTCTGCCTCCTGAGTGTTGGCTTAAAGGTGTGCACCGTGACTGCCTGGCTACGGCTTAAAGGTGTGCACCGTGACTGCCTGGCTACACATTTCCTCTTAAAAGTTGCCTTGGTCATGGTGCTTCATCACAACAATAGAACAACAACTAAGAAAACCCACCTGTTCTCTTCTTGGAGTAGAAATAATTCTCTGAGTACAGCCCTATTGTCTGGAGGCCATTTCACATCTACCACAATACAACATGCATGCACTGTGAACAGGTCTCTATCACTGGCCTTCAAAAGTTGAGCAAGAACCTGAACAATCTTTAGGAAGTACAAGATTGCAGAAATTTCAATTTCACTGTTTTTCCATAGGCTAAGTATCGTTTAATTGGTTTTTGGATTCATGGTTTTGTTGTTTGTTTTTAATACAAGGTCTCACCATGTAGCCCTGACTAACCTAGAACTCCATACGTGGCCCTGGCTGTCCTCAAACTACTAGAGATCCACTTGCCTCTGTCTCCTGAGTGCTGCGATTAACGGGACGCGCGCCACTGCCACTGGCTAACTCTTGCCTAGCTGGAGACTCCTCCATTCCCACCTGTTCACAGCTCAAGTGACTGCCTTCTTATTGACATCTCCAAAACCTCGGCTGCATACCACAGTAAAAGTAGTCCAAATAGTCAGAACACAAACAACTACTAAGGGGCTATTACCTAGAACTCCATGTAGGAAGCAGCTTGGGTACATTTCGCAAAACATGGGGGACAGCTTAGAGAATCCAATGAATTGTGGAGTCGTCTGTAAGGGATATGGCTGGGCATGCCTTCTACCACCTGGGTTTGCTGGAGCCCCACCAGCAAGCCCTGCGAGCAGCAATAACTCCATGACAACCTGTGCTGGATGCCCTGGGTCCCATTCAGGCTTCTATATTCTCACGTCCTCTTTTGTTTCACAACACAACTTGACATACCGGCATGGGAGCACAACTAAAATCTTTTCTGGGGGAGGAAGCACAGATGGGAAGGTTTAGAGATTGTGGTGAGGGGCTCGTAAAGGTCTCTTCCTTCCTTAACACGGCTCAAGTCACAGAACTACCCCGGGTTCTAGCGCCCCTAGGCGCAGGGAGTGCTCTGCTGAGGGTTTCAAAATAACACCCCGGGCAGGACAAGGATCTTCCGGGCTCTAGGCGCCCCGCAAGACACCAGACACAGAACCACGGCCCGGCCTCCCTGGCCTTGCCACGTGCACCCCTGGTTCACGGAGGGATGCAACCCGCCACCCCGAGATTACCTCTTGTGGTTGCGGCTCCTGATCGGGTTCCAAACGCCGCTTCCCTGGCACCGATGCCGGTGACATGTGGGGCTTACCACACGCCCCCGCCATGCTGCGAGGCACCGGCTACCGATAGACTGTCGCTTCCGGCAGCGAGCGCGCCTCGTGTGCCCTCAGTCAGGCCCCGCCCAACCAGGCTCTGATTGGTGAGCAGTCGGGGTGAAGCCATCTTGCGCAGCCGTACAGAGCGGCGGGCCGCCCAGGGGCGGGCCCAGCGAAGTGGGCGGGGCAGGTCACGGCGCCTGCGCACCACGGGATACAGGACCGGCCCTGGCGAGAGCGCGCCGGTCGCAAGATGGCTGCGGCCATGCGAGGCCTTGCTGTGTGTGCGCAGCGGGCGGCGGAGCGGCCCGGACAGCAGGGACAGCGACGACACTAGCTCAGCTCTCAGCCACTCTTCTAGAACGCCATCCCAGCCTCAGCCAGCTTCGTCCGAAATGGATCTGGTCGTGGGCCCCGGTGCAGCGGGGCCCAGCAACGTCCCGGCCTTCCTAACCAAGCTGTGGACCCTCGTGAGCGACCCGGACACCGACGCGCTCATCTGCTGGAGCCCGGTAGGAGCTGGCATAGGCTGGAGTGGCCTTCAAAGGACGGTCCTGTTCCGGGAAGGGACCTATTTAGGAGAAGCGGCCTGCAGGTGGCCGTGCTTGCCTGGGTTCGGGCATCCTGGAGGGAGAACGCGGCTGTCTGGGGAGGAAGTGAGCCCCGCCCCCAGAGCCGCTTGGCGGAGAGTAGGCCTGGAACCAGAGTCCTAAGTTTCCCTGGGACGAAAATGTCGGGGCTTCCAATTCAGGTTCTTTGACTCACAGATGAATAGCTTCCCAGAGTCGGTATGCCTTTCTGCTTGTAGGCAACCCTTCAGAGTAAGTGGAGGGCCTAGCGAATGCTAGTCCGTGATTCTTAGACTGCAGACGCCAGAGCAGTTTTACCCGGCCCTTGTTGCGCTGCGTCGAGCCCTCTTCTGTTGCCTGGCAGCGGGCTGTGTACACCACAGCCCCTGCTGGACCAGCAACTCGGGCTTACAGAGATGTGCTGCAAGTTGTGGCAAGTTGGAAAGTAGAATCGGCTGTTCAGATCTTGGCTATGAGGGCAGAGCGCAGAACTAACAGATGATGGCCAAAAGACAGACCCTCCTGATCAGAAGGAGCCTTTAAGGGGGATGGAGACATCTAGGTGCTGTCTCCTTGATCTCCTGCGAGCCAGATCTGGCGGCCTTTCAGGCTCTGCTGAGCACTCCCTCCTGCGCACTGGTCTCTTAAGCTGGCAAGCATGGAGAAAAGCCTGGGTGGAAGGTGGAGGCCAAGGCTTCTGCCTCCCTCACTACTGCCTGTTCGTGTAAACTCTGCTCTGCCTAAAGAGTGCTTGGGAATAAAGAGAAGACTCGAAAGTCTTTGTGATTACCCCCACTGACTCTCCGTGGGTCTTTCTCTCTCGCTGGTCCTGGAAAGGAGCAGCATGTTTGATTGAAGGCCGTCTTCAGTTAGCCACCTCTCCTAGATCTCATACTCCTGGGCAGAAAAACAATGATCCCGCATTTCTGTCTTTCCCCAGCTTTCTACCTCTGTTTTGTTTGACTGAAAGGGAGCTTCCTTACCTAGGTCCACTTGGGATACCAAATAATCTCCGGAATAGTCTGAACTTAATCCTATTAGGAAGATCCATCCTGTCTGGTAGTCTCCCTGCTGTTTCTGCTTATAGATTGGTACAGAGGTGGGCGACATGCCTGTGAGCCTTCTTCTGGGACAGGATGTCCTGGTGGGGGCCTCTCAGTGTGAAGATGGATCTGATCTGCCCTGTACCCTCCCTCCAGCCACAACTGCACATCACCTGTGAGCCGTGTTGGCATGTTGGGAGGAATGGGCGAGTAGTCTGTCCGTAGCAGCCGTGAGCTCTAGCTGGTGTGGGACCTGGCAGTGGGAGCTGGGAGCTGGCTTTCTCATGAGTATAACAACCAAGCTCTGGCACACAAGTGGAAGAAGAACACCTTTGAGCCAGACAGGGACAGCAGAGCTTCTTGGATCTGACTCTTTGGCCATGCCCATGCCCTCATGTCCTGTGGGGGCACTTACACTGGCTTGGTTGCTTCTAACATCATTCCCTGCAGGCCCACTGCTCTGGAGGCTTTGGGTCCACTCTCTTATTCTGAGTGGCTTTCATATAAATTTTCTCACCATTCGCAGACACATCCTCCTCCTGGAGGGAACAGGGAGGCTAGATACGTGGGAAAGCCTGTCTAATTCCAAAAATCCTTTATTGAGCCTTACCTAGGTCTGACTTCTCATTTCTACCGCTTGGAGACAGAGTAGGTCACTGCCTTCACTAGCTCTCTGGTGTTTGCTCTCCCAGCCCTGGCCCTCATTCAGTTGCAGGTGCTTCACCAGATCAGGGACCTCAAGAGATCCAGGGATTTCCCCAGACAGATCCAGAGGACAGCACAGCCTTGGGGAAATTTAGGATCCCTGTAAGATCCATATGAGCATGGGAACATGGATGTGGGTGGTCCTTCCTCAGTAGACTTCTCTTTACCTTATACCAAAGGCCCCTCCAGTTCTAGTGCGCTGAGATGCAACACATAGGGTAGAATCCTTGACTGCACAGTAACTCTGTAATAGAAGTCACCTTTCGTCCTTGCCTTTTCTCCTTTGTGCTATGGTTCCTCTGTCCCCTAAGTAAGACTGTTGCTAGGATTGTTGGCGGAGCCGCCCCAGTGCATTCTGAAATGGGGGGACTAAAAAAAGCTCAGAGTCTATATCCAGCTTGATTCCAATTTTATAAGATCATTTTGTTTGGTCCTTTTTATAAATATTGAAGAGAAACATGAAAAATAAGTTTGTCTAGCTCAGGAGAGTACAGATGCTGGTAGTTTTTGTTGGGTTTGTTTAATTTTCTTCTTGATGAAGATGAGTGAGTGTGTGTGTGTGTGTGTGTGTGTGTGTGTGTGTGTGTGTGTGTATCTAACATTTTCTGCCCCGTTCCCTTAAGACAGCTTCTCTCACTGAACCTGGAGCTTGCGTTTTATCAGTTAGTTTGCTGGTCAGCAAGCCTCAACAATCCTTCTCTTTCCACCTCACCCAGTGCTGGGTATACAGGCTCACACGGCCACACCCAGTTTTGCATGGGTACTAGGAAATCCAAACTTAGACACCCATACTTGTGCAGCAAGCTTTTTTTTTTCCCACTTAACCATCCCCTCAGCTCCTGAACATGTTTTTAACCTGCTAACCATCCCAAGAGTTGTTGTCCTACTAGATCTAGAAGGATCTAGTCTGGGCCCCACTTGCCATGTAGGCTGACTGTGGTATACCAGCCCAGGAGCTACCTGAGGAGCTTGAGAATTGGGGAAAGGACCACATGATTTGTGCTAAACAAGTGCTAAGACTGGTGAAGGATGAGCCAAGGGATATTGAGGTTCTAGGACAGGGTCCAGACTTCAGCTTCAGGGAGGCACTCAGGTACAAAGATGTAATAATGTTTCTCTCTCTCTCTCTCTCTCTCTCTCTCTCTCTCTCTCTCTCTCTCTCTCTCTCTGGGTGGGGTCTTTTTAAAGATTTATTTATTGTACATTGGTATTTTGCCTGTATCTATGTCTGTGTAAAAATGTCAGATCACCTTAAACTGGAGTTATAGGCAATTATGAGCTGTCTTGTGGGTACTGGGAATTAAACCAGGTTCCTTTGGAAGAGCAGCCAGTGCCAAAAAATACTTTTTTTTGTTTGTTTGTTTTTGAAGACAGAGTTTTTGTGTAGCCCTGACTGTCTGGGAACTTGCTCTATAGACCAGGCTGGCCTCAAACTCACAGAAATCCACCTACCTTGCCTCCAAAGTGCTAGGATTAAAGGTTTGCACCATCACTGCCCAGCCTAAAGTCTCACTTTTAAGACATCCCTGCCCTTAATAATGAAAAGCTTGAATTTTGTTGCTAGGTACCTCTCTGATCTCACTCTAATCCCAGCCTAATGATGTGGTTCTCTTCTCTTTGAGAAGAGAATGACTGTGGGTTAGGCCTTTGGGGGGGGGTGCTGTAACTGAGGAAACTAGAACCACTGAGCAAGGACTCTTGAATACCAATACTCAAACAGCCACTGTGGAGGAGCTGGGTCCCAGGATAGACTGTTGGAGACATAATCCATGCACTAATGCAGGGACAGGGTACCCATCTTACCTCAGTATTCTTCATGGGATCACATGAAGCATTTTAAAACAGTTGTTGGCCATGGTTGCTATCCAGAACTCCTAGGACAGGCAGGGCTACCTAAGCTCTGACAACCAGATAAGTTCATTCTCAGACAGACAGTAGGAACAGCCCCAAGAGACCCCACCCTGAGAGACCTGGAGCAGACTGAAACGTCAGCGGTCACGTATGCCAGGGGCAGGTTATGATGTGTGCTGCAGGCTCTGGTGCCTCCAGCGGTAGCTGTCAAGCAGCCTGCGCAGCTGCTCTCATCCAGCGCTTCAGTCACAGAAGGGGTGAAGTTTCTTGTGTATTTGTTCTATGTCCATAGCTGTACAAGTAGGTGACATTTCCATTTTATAGGTAGAAAACTGAGACAAAAATCATGATGTAAAGCTTTTAAAAGACATTTAAAAAAACCCTCTAAACTCATAGTTGCCCAGCTATTGCTCACTACCTGTCTTTGTCTGTCTGGGATTCTTGTCTTTTTGTTTTTAATATTCATATTTTACTTTATGCATGTTTGTGTTTTGCCTGAATGTAGTTTTGTTTTTTGTTTTGTTTTTTTGAGACAGGGTTTCTCTGTAGCTTTGGAATCTCTTCTGGAACTAGCTTTTGTAGACCAGGCTGGCCTCAAGCTCACAGAGATCTGCCTGCCTCTGCCTTCTAAGTGTCCGAATGTGTTTTTGTATACCGTGTGTATAAATAGTGTTCCTGCAGAGGCCAGATTTGGAACTGGAGTTACAGATGATTGTGAGCTGCCATGTAGGGACTAGCAGTCAAGACCAGGTCCTCTGAAAGAGGAGTCAGTTCTCCTAACCACCAACTCTTCTCTCTAGCCCCTCCACCTTCTTTCTGAGACAGATTTTTTTCACTTGGCTAAAGCTCACTCATTGAGATAGTCTAGCTGGCCACAAACTCCAGGAATCCTCCTGCCTCTCCCTCTTCAGTGCTAGGATCATATATGCTCACATTTATGTACATGCTAGCTCTTTTTCTCATTTGTGTTTTTTGAAAAAGGGTCCTTCTGTGTAGCCCTAGCTGTCTTGGAACTCGCTATGTAAACCAGGCTGGCCTCAAACTCAAACTCTTGCCTCTGCCTCGTGAGTGCTGGGATTAAAGATGTGTACCACACCTGACCCCTTTTTCCCTCCAAGATTTATTGGTGGGCATGGTGGTACATGCCTTTAATCCCAGCACTCAGGAGGATCTCTGTGAGTTCTGGTCTACAAAATGAGTTCCAGGATAGGCAAGGCTACACAGAAAAGACCCCCTTCCAAAAAAAATATTTATTTTATGTTTATGGGTATTTTATGTGTATGGGTTAGTGCACTAACTATAGAGGCCAGAAGAGGTCAAAAGGTCCTGTGGAATTGGAATTGCAGGCGATTATTAGCCACCAAGTGTATTAGGAACTGAACTTGGGTTTTCTGCAAGATCAACAAGTGTTCTCGACTGCTGAACCATTTCTCCAGCACCTAGAAGCTAAAGTGACGAATTTTAGGTCCTCATGCTTGCACAGCAAGCCCTTTACCTACTGGGCCATCTCTGCAGTGTGTGTGTGTGTGTGTGTGTGTGTGTGTGTGTGTGTGTGTGTGTATGCACGTGCGTGCGTGTGTGCGTGCGTATGCACGCTAACACACATCCCATAGTGTACATGTGGATGTCGAATGACAGCTTTAGGGAATCAGTTCTCTCCCACCACCATGTAGGTTTCAGGGATCTAACTCAGCTCTTCAGGCTTGGGAACCAGTGCCTTTACTTGCTGAGCCATATTTTTGCTTTTTTAAAGCAGGGTCTCACTAAATTGACAAGACTGAACTTGAATTTGTAATTCTGTCTCTCTCAAGTAACTAGGATTACAAGCCTGCACCTCCATTTTTCACTGCTCCCTTGCAGTGACCCCCCAGCCACTTTTGTTGTGACCAGCACTGTTGGCTCATAATCAGATTATTATTTATTTTGTACCTGAGACTTCCTCACCTCTCCACAGAGAAAGGAACCAGCAGAGATAGGTCATCTGATCAGCTCTGTGCTGTGTGTGACCTGTGTATTTCTTTCTGCCTGGGAGGTAAAGGGGGTACGGAAGACAAGAGCTCCAGGGTCCAGAAGCCCCTGCAGGCCTCCTTAGATACCCCCTGTTCTAGCAGGAACAGGATTTTGTGTGCATTTCAAGTTGTCAGTGTTTTGGAAAATAAGATCATAGACCGGAAATAAGACTTGCCATTGACTGACAGCTGTGTTTCAGTTTACTAGCCAATGAGAGCAGTGTACCGCTCTTACAGAGTACCCACACGGTGTCTCACAACTGTCTCTTGTGACTCCAGTCCCAGAGGACCTAATGACCTCTTCTCGCCTCCATAGGAACTGCATGCAGGCAAACACCATACAAATAAAAAGGAAGAACTGTAGTATCCACATAAAACATGCTGGGTATAGCAGAGAACATGTATAATCCCAACACAGGAACAGCTGAGACCGTGGGTCCCTGAAGCACATTGGCCAGTTTATCCAAATCACTGAGCTTTAAGCCGGTAAGAGAGCCAGTAAAACACAAGGCAGCACTGGCTGCTCTTCCAGAAGAACTGGGTTTAATTTCCAGCACACACATTGTGGTTTTTAATTATTCTAATAACTCCAGTTCCAGGAGATCCAGCACCACTTTCTGGCCGCTGCAGGCATCAGGCAGGCTTGAGACACACAGAAATATATTGTAGTAAAACACCCATACACATGGGGTGAATCTTTTAAAAAATAAAATAAAGGGACTGGAGAAATAACTCAGTGGTTAAGAACACTTGTTGCTTTTTCTGAGGTCCTGACTTCCGTTCCTAGCACGCACATAACTGTATGTAGTTCCAGTTCCGTACTTTCTTCTAACCGCTGTAGGAATGCAGGCACTCATGTGGTGCGCATATATATATATATACTCAGGCAAAACTTTCTATACATAAAAAAATTGTAAATATTGAAAATAGAATTTAAATGTGGAGAAAGAGACAATCTGCTCTACTGGAAATTGCCTGCAGATCATGAAGACAGCTGCACAAGAGGCAGAGGCAGGATTAGAGGGTGAAGGTCATCCTTGACTGTATAGAATGTTAGAAGCCAGCCTGGAATACTCGAGTCTCTTGTTTTTCCGAGTGGAGGGAAGGAAAGGGAAATTGCATGAAGAGCAAGGGGTAAGACTGACTGAGAATTTATCAGAAAGTAAAGCATAAACCAGAATAACGCTTGAAGCACAAGTATGGTCCCATATACTAAACTCAGTCAATATATATACCACGTCAACATAAAAAAAAGGGAAAAAAACAAGCAAAAAGCACATTACAAAATTCAACACCCACTTTTTGATGAAAACTCAGCAAACAGAGTGGCAGGGACATTCCTCAGCATAGTAGAGAGAAGCATGTGTATAAATACTGTGGCTGATTGTGTGTGCTTGATTGTGAAGACTGGCCGCTTTCCCAAGATTAGAAGAGAAGAGAAGTTCTTTGCTTTGCCATTTCTGCCTAACAGTGTATTGTATGTTCCAGTCAGTGCAGTGTAGCAAATAAAAACACAAATTGGAAAGGAAGAAGTAGAACTAATGACTATTCAAGGATAGCAGGATTCTACAGAATAGTTTGTGAGATCGCAAGATCCGGGGTCAATACACAGAAGTAAATTAGGTATCTACACATGAACAGTGGATTATTATTGAACTGTGACAAGACTGGAGAGATGACTCAGCAGTTATATGCTTCCTGGTCTTGCAGAGTATCCAAGTTCAAGTCTCAGTACCCAACTCCAGGGGATCTCACATCCTCTTCTGACCTCTTCAGGAGTCTACACACACACACAAATCTTTTTTTTCTTTTTGTTGAAATATTTTCAGTACTATCAGAAAACACAATAAAGTCCTTGGCAGCCACTTTGAGCTGGTAAGAGCTCCATCCTCAGGTGGAGATGAGCTATACTTTGAGTCTTGGGTGAGTGATAAATGCCACCCAGAGAATACTTACATTATAGTCCAGAGACACTCACAAGACTCTGCTTCCTCTAAAGCCTGTGGGAGGGCACCCTCCTTGTTTTTTCCCGCTTGTGGTTGTTGCTGTTATTCTGTGGTTATTCCTTCTTTTATTGCTGCATGACTCCAGTCTGTCTTTGTCATAACCTGACATTCTCCCTGTGTGACTAACTTCATTTGGCTGTCTTTTTGTAAGAACATTAATCTGTTCAAATTAGTGGTTCACTCTACTCCAGTATGACCTCATATTGTCTGATGGCATGTGCAGCAGCCTGTTTAAAATATATATATATAGTTACATATATATAGTTATATTCTGAGGAGATAGGGCTTGTACGCATCTCCCTTTTTCTTTTTTTATTCCTTATTTCTCTCTTGTTCCCTCCTGTTCCTTCTGGAACCCTTCTTCCCAGCATTTTCTTTTCTTTCTTTCATTTATTTTTCTATTATAACCCACTGAGTTCAGTTAGTGTGGCCTGCATGTGCATGAGTGTGAAGTTATTTGTTGGATTATGGGTAACTTACCATTGGCTACACTCCTAAAGAAAAATAACTCTCCTCCTCCTCCAGCAGGCATTAACTACCAATAGCTCCCCATCTTTGAAGTGCTTCCCATCCATACTGGAATGTTAGCAGTCTGTCGGTTGCAGGTCAGCACAGCTGCCACGGGTTCATCGGTGCCATGGCCTAGTAGTGTGCAGAAGACAGGGTTTACAGCACTTCTCCCCGTCCTCCAGCTCCCACATTCTTTCAGTGATGTTCCCTGAGCCTGGAGGTGGAATAGAGAGGTTTAGATGGCCCATTTAGGACTGAACACTGAACAGTTACTTATTCTCAGCACCTTGAGTGGTTTTGAGTCCATCTTAACTACTGCCCGCTGCAAAAAGAAGTTCCTTTAGCCAAAGTTGAGAACAGCACTGATCTATGGGTCTAAATATAAATATTTAGAAAGCAATTTGACATGTTCAATTTGCGAACATCAGTAGTGGATTCAACAGGGGCTCTAAAATCCCTAGCCATGGGCTTCTAACCAGGTTTCCAATATCAGGCATAAATCCCTGGAGTAGGCCTCAGATTCAGAGGGTTGCTTACCCCTATATAGTCATGTCACTAGTGTGCCATTGGATGAATCTTGCTCAGAAAGTCAGTATTGTAGCATCCAACCAGCCTTCATAGCTCTCTGAGACATGAAAGCCAGCCAGCAGTTTCTAGATTAGTTCCAGCTTGCTTTCTCTGTCTTGTAACCATGTATGTGGTATCTTTTTTCATTGGGGCTTTTTGTTTTATTTGCTTTGTTGGTTTTTCGAGACATGGTCTGGCTGTGTAATTTCACAGACTCATTTGTCAGACAGCTGGCAAAGACTTTTTTCAGTTCTGTAGGCTGTTGCTTTACTCATTTGGCAATTTCCTTTGATGTATATAACTTCTTTTTAATTTCATGAGGTCCACTTGTCGATTATTAACCATATTTCCTGAGTCACTGGATTCCTCATTCAGAACATCCTTACCTATGTATGCCTCCATATCCAGAAGTGCACCACCTGGTTCTCCTCTAGCAATTTCCAAGGTGTGTGGGGGTGTGTTTGGTTTTTTGAGACAGGGTTTCTCTGTATCTCTGGCTGTCCTGGAACTTACTTTGTAGACCAGGCTGGCCTCAAACTCAGAGATCTGCCTGGCTCTGTAACCTTTTTTTTTTTAATCTGTGCTTTTTGCTTTTTATTCTTCTCTCATACAGTACATCCCAACTGCAGCCTCCTCTCTCCATTCCTCCCAACTCCCCACCACCACTTCACTCTGTCCCCCAGGTCAACTGCTCCTCCATTTCCCTTCAAAAAGGAGCAGGCCTTCCAGTGATATCAACCAGACGGCATAACAAAATGCAGTAATGTTAGGCACAAATGCTCATATCGAGACTGGACAAGACTGGACCAGTAGGAGGAAAGGGGTTCCAAGAGCAGGCAAAAGAGTCAGAGATGCCCCTGTTCCCACTGTTAGGAGTCCCACAAAAACCCCAAGCTAAACAACAACAGCATGTATACAGAGGATACCTAACACTCCTCAACCCCTCTGACTCCTACAGTCCTTCCTCCCCTTCTTCCAAAGGGTTCCCCAAGCTCTACCTAATGTTTGGGTGTGGGTCTCTGCATCTGCTCCCATCAACTGCTGGAGAAAGCCTCTCTGATGACAATTGGGCTAGGCCCTGTCTATGATTATAGCAGAATATCATTAAGAATCAGTTCATTGACTTTTGATTTGTTTGTTTGTTTGATCAGTCATGTTTGGTTCTACCTTAGGTCTCTGAACTATCCAGCTTCTGGTTCCTGGTCATCCTAGCAGAGTCAGGCATGTGTTCTCTCTTATGGCTTGGGCCTCAAGTTAGACTAGGCATTGGTTGGCCACTCCCATATGCTTTGAGCCATATCTTACAGGCAGGACAGGTATGGGTCAAAGGTCTTGTGACTGAGTTAGTGTCCTCGTCCCACTAGTGGGAGCCATGCCTGGTTACAGGAGATAGTTCAGGCTCCATATCTTCCATGACTAGGAGGCTTCTCTAGGGTCACCCTTATAGGTTCTAGGAAGTTTCCACTGCTCTAGGTTTCCACATCACCATTAAATGCTCCCCTACTCCAGTTGTCTCTCCCTGTATTCCTCCCCCTTCTTCCCTCCTTCCTCAGCCTGACCTCTCCTGTTGCCATGTACGCACACACTTCAGTCCACCCTCAAAGTCTATTCTATTTCCCCCTTGCCAGGGAAATCTGTGTGTCCCCCATAAAGCCCTCCTTGTTGTTTAGACTCTCTGGGTCTGTGGAGTGTAGTGGGATTATCCTTTATATAATAGCTAATATCCGCGTATAAGTGAGTACATATCTCATTTGTCTTTCTGGGTCTGGGTTGCCCTTGCTCAGTTTCTTTCTAGTTTCATCCATTTGCCTGCAAATTTCATGATGTTTTTTTTTTCTAACAGCTGAATAATACTTCGTTGTGTAAATATACCACATTTTATTTATCCATTCTTGTGTTGAGGGACATCTAGGTTGTTTACAGTTTTTGTTACTATATGAAAGCCACTATGAACATAATTGAGCAAGTGTCCTCATGGTAGGATGGAGGGTCTTTGAGAATATGCCCAAGAGTGATATAGCTGGGTCTTGAGGGAGATCAATTCCCAATTTTCTGAGAGACCGCCATATTGATTTCCAAAGTAGCTGTAAAAGTTCTCACTCTCACCAGCAATGAAGGAGTGTTCCCTTTGCCCACATCCTTGCCAGCATGAGCTGTCACTTGGCCATTCTGACAGGTGTAAGATGGAATCTCAAAAGTAGTTTTGTGTGCATTTCCCTGATAGCTAAGGATGGTGAACATTTTTGTTGTTGTTGTTTTTCGAGACAGGGTTTCTCTGTAGCTTTGGAGCCTGTCCTGGAACTAGCTGTGTAGACCAGGCTGGTCTCGAACTCACAGAGATCCGCCTGCCTCTGCCTCCCGAGTGCTGGGATTAAAGGCGTGCGCCACCATCATCCGATTTGAACATTTCTTTAAGTGATTCTCGGCCGTTTGAGATTCTTCTGTTGCGAACTCTCTGTTTAAATCTGTACCCCAGTTCGAGACCAGCCTGGTCTACAAGAGCTAGTTCCAGGACAGGCTCCAAAACCACAGAGAAACCCTGTCTCAAAAAACCAATAAATAAATAAATCTGTACCCCATTTTTTAATTAGATTGTTTGGTTTGTTCATGTCTAGTTTCTTGAATCCTTCATATATTTGGGGTATTAGCCCTATATTGCATGTGGAGTTGGTGAAAAATCTTTTCCCATCCTGTAGGCTTCTGTTTTGTCCTATTGATGGTGTCCTTTGCCTTACATAAACTTTTCAGTATCAAGAAGTCCCATTTATTAATTGTTGATCTTGGTGCCTTTGTTATTGGTGTTCTGTTCAGGAAGTTCTCTCCTGTACCAATGAATTCAAGGCTATTCCCCACATTTTCTTTTATCAGGTTCAGTGTATCTGGTTTTATGTTGAGATCTTTGATCCACTTGGACTTGAGTTTTGTGCAGTGTGATAAATATAGATCTTATCCTTGATTTCAAGCTGTACTACAGATCTTTTATTGCTCAAGATTGTTTTAGCTCTTCTGGTGTTTCTTTTTTTGCCATATGAAATTGAGAATTGTCCTTTCAAGGTCTGTATAACACATTTCTTTAATCCCAGCACTCAGGAGTGAGGGGAGATAGAGGCAGGTAAATTTCTGAGTTTGAGGCCAAACTGGTCTACAGAACAATTTCCAGAACAACCAGAACTACACAGAGAAACCCTGCCCGAAAAACCAAAAGAAAGAAGAAAGGAAGGAGAGAAGGAAGAAAGGAAAAGGCACCCTTCTATGCCCATAAAACTGTTGGTTTCGGTTGACAGTCTCTTATGCTGATGGGCCGCCTTATGTGTGTGACTTGTTTCTCTTTTGCCACTTGTAATATGTTGCTTTTGTTCTGTGTGTTTATTATTTTAATTACATATGACAGGGCTGGGGGTGGTTCTAGAATATTTAAGGACCAGGCCTGGTGGCACATGCCTTTAATCCCAGTTCTCAGGAGGCAGAAGCAAGTGGATCTCTGAGTTCGAGGCCAGAGAAACGCTGTCTTGAAAACAAAACAACAAAAATAATGCCTTTTACAGTTGCTCAAGGAAATGAAATATTAAATACAGTCCTCTATTGGTATCCTGGAGTAGTATTTTCATGTAACCGGCACACATTTTCCCTTGCCATTTAAATTATCTCTGAATAATTTGTAACTTTATGACATAAATACTATATAGATACCTTATATTGGTTTGTTTAGTTACTAATGGCAAACAAAGCCTGTCCATGTACTGTCAACAGCCTGTAGTACCATAAGCTCACTGCTGGGAGAAGCTATAGGTGGGGGTTCTTTTCAAAAGTAACTTTTAGCTGCACGGTGGTGGTGCACGCCTTTAATCCCAGAATTCGGGGCAGAGGCCAGCCTGGTCTACAGAGCAATTTCCAGGACAACCAGAGCTACACAGAGAAACCCTGTCTCAGGGGGCAGGGGAAGCAATTTCCAGTCCTGTCGTTATCTCCTGTTTCTCTGTTTTCTGGCATCTATTTTCAAAAAAGAAACAAAAATCAGTTTCCTGCCCTCAGATCTACTGTTGTGCTTACTAATTATCTTTTCATGGTGGGTTTGAGCCAGAATTTCCCTTAGGATATTTCCCATTAGTAATTCTCTGTTTAATGGTCCTTCCTTTGCTTCTTCAAACGTTATTTCCTTATTTCTCTGAGCATATTTACCTATTCTTACTGTATGTGTATGAGTTTTACCTGTATATATAAAAAGGCACTCGTGCATGCCTGGTACCTGTGGAAGCCAGAAGAGAGTGCCAGCTCCCTGGAACTAGAGATACAGCCTTGCATACTGCTCTATTGGGTGCTAGAAACTGAATCCTTGTCCTCTGCAAGAACAGCAACTGCTGAGCCATCTCTCCATCCCCTAAGCATGTTTACAACGACATTATACTTTTTGCTAAATTTATTGTCTTGTCCTTCTTGGGCAGTTTCTACTGCTCCTCCTTGTCCACCATGTGTGAGTCATACTTCACAGTTTCTGTAGGTCTTGCATTTTTTTGTTACTAGTGTATTGTGGGAGTCGATGGTGGCTGAGTCATCTTACTTGCTTGTGAGTTCTTCAGAAAGACTGCTTCTCCTTGATGACATTCACTTCCTCACAGTTGTCACCTCCAGCATCAAAGCACCAGCAACTACTGCCTGGTTTTGCTGTTATTTATACAATGCCCTGAGACACAACAGATTGTTGGGTAGTCAGATCCAGTTAAATGTGTGGCCAGTAGTGGGCTGCTTTTGCTTGCGGTATTTCAGTGGGTTCACTGAGCAAGAGCAGATTTGAGTTAGTCTTCCATTTGTTCTGATCCCAAAGGGCTCTTCTCAGCTTCCTTTTCCATCTGGGCAGCACTGTCGGGGGGGGGGGGGGGGGCTTGAGATCTCTGACTTGTTTGACCTCAAGTGCTTGCTTTGCTTATGGGTTATGTCTCCTGTAGACAGACGCTCAGGACACATAACAGTGCAGTAACTACTGTACTTCCCAGCTAACCACTCGCTCTGGCCTTAGGTCTAGTTTCTACCTGGGAGAACTGTGAGTGAGGTAGGGGACCTGTCCAAACAGGCATGTGATCTCATCAACCTGCAGCTGGAAAAGACACGTCCTTCTTGTAGTACCCTTAAACCTTGACACATCTGAGAAGAGGGGTCCTCACAACTTAGCCACACCTTTTGGGGTGCAGCATCTGTTCTGGGGGCTCAGTGACATAAGGAGTAGACTGTTCATGCCATAGGTACTTACTGACCCAATGAGTTTTAGTGGTTTCATTGGTTATTCTTGCTTGTTGATGCCTGTGGAACAGTTTCAGAGTCATTAAGTGATCTAAACAAGCTTTGTGTGTGTCACTGGAGTGGAGGCACTTCCCCAGAGTTCCACACTCCCAGCCCACAAGTGGTGCTTTCCCTTTCATCGTCAGGGATAGGAATTCCTGATTGTCTGTCTTCATCCTGCAGCTGATCATCCACCATCTGTGCTGTTGTGGCTGTGACTTGGCTGCTTGCAAGTCCTTTTCCTGGTCTTGAAATTGACGGTTGGATTATGAAATGACCGTTTATGATTCCTTTTTAGTTTTTCCTGTTTGAAGTTCATTTAGTGTTTTGGATATTACGTCAAATTTAGTATGTTCTTTATCATTTTTCCTAAATATACTCATTTGTCCATTCTCATCTTCTGAGCCTCCCATTAAGCATTGTAGGTCTGATGGTGCCTCCCAGGACTCCACAGCTCTGTTCACTTCTATTCATTCTGCTAGTCATTGTTCTATTGCTGTGTAGGTTTTTATGTGCATTGGTGTTTCACCTACATGTATGTCTGTGTGAGATCCTCTGGAACTGGAGTTACAGACAGTTGTGAGCTGCCGTGTGAGTGCTGGGAATTGAATCCCAGGCTTTTGGAAGAGCAGCCAGGGCTATTAACTGCTCAGCCATCTCTCCAGCCCCCACAGCAACTATGTAGGAGAAAACATTTTGGGGGGGGCTTGCTTATGGTTTCTGAGGCTTAGTCTATTATCATCAAGGCAGGAAACATGGTGGCACATTTTCTCCAACAAGGCCACACCTTCCATTACTTTAAAATAGTGTCACTCCCCAGTGCTAAGCATTCAAATACATGAGCCTATAGAAGAAATTCTTATTCAAACCACCACACACTCATTTTTTCTGTCTGCAGACTGTAATCTCAGTAGGCCTGTGTTTGTGCTTGTTGACTCACAGTTTTCCCTGTTCTCTTTCTTGAGTCCCCAGGTGAAGTTTGTTTGTTTAAGATAGGGTTTCCCTTGGTAGCCTTGACTATCTTGGAACTGGCTCTGTAGAGTAGGCTGGTCTTGAACTCACAAAGATTCACCTGCCTCTGCCTCCTGAGTACTGGGGTTAATTAAAGGTGTGTACCACCACTGCTCTGCCCACAAGTGAATTTTTAGCCTGAGTTAGCTTTCCAATTCCAGAGTATCTACTAGGTGTTTCTTTTTCATTTTTATTGTTTTACTGAGATTTTCCATTTAGTAGGACATCATCCTTATACCTTCGTCCTTCCTGTATGGTTCTTCAGTTCTTTGGCCATACTATTTTAAGTAAAATAGCTAAGTTAGAATCCTTATTCTCATGAGTCCAACATAGGGACATAAATTGTTTTTTTTTCCTATTATAAGTTGTGACTTCTATTTAAATTAAATGATTTTTAAAAAAAACTAAACGGAAGCCGGGCTGTGGTGGCGCATGCCTTTAATCCCAGCACTCGGGAGGCAGAGGCAGGCGGATCTTTGTGAGTTCGAGACCAGCCTGGTCTACAAAGGGAGTTCCAGGACAGGTTCCAAAGCTACAGAGAAACCCTGTCTCGAAAAACCAAAAAAAAAAAAAAAAAAAAACTAAACAGGATTTATAATGGTCATTTCATAATCCGGCTGTGAACTCAAGACCAAGAAAGGACTTTGCAAACAGCAGAAACACATCCACAGCCATCTTATCAGTCCCAGCCATAGCTTTTTGTTTCTGACTTTGCATTAGTATGTGATAGCTGCTATGAAGAGTAGTCTCCCTGTATCTCTGACACTTTTGTATTGTGCCTTGTTAGGTCTAGTGTCTTTCCTGTACTAATTATACAATGCTTATGTTCTTGGTGGCCATTGCGCTTTGTCCAGTTGCCTTACTTGGGTAAATGGAGCTAAAATTTCCTTAAACAACTGGAGCCAGTGAGTCTCCAGTCTTTCCTCAGGCCTCTGTGTGTATGTTGATTCCCATCTTTAACAAGTAGCCTAGAAGTTAACAACCCAACTTTATAGCCTACTTCCCATTCCTGCCAGAGGGAGCACTCATGGGCTTCCTAGGTCTTCCCTAGTAACAGATCTAATGTGTGCATAGCCATTGGAGTCCTAGGAATATTTCAGAGTCCCTAGTGATCCCTCATTCATCGCCTTTTAAGGTTTCTGGCTAGACTGTGTTCAACATTGTCTCAGCAGCCATTTAAAATCTTCTTCTACATGCTTTTTTATGTTTCTGGATTGAGTCAGCCTTAGATCAAGCAAAACCAGCCTTGCTTGGAGAGTCCTCTAGCACCAGAATCTTGAGTTAGCTCTTGCCATATCCCCACTGCCATTGTTCCCACTGGCTTCAAAGCTGAAGGGAAGAATGGAGACTGGATGTGTTGTGTAAAGAGCCCACTGCTTCCTCTGATACCATTCTTCCTCCCAGTGCTTTCACTGCTGCTTTGCATTCTCTTTCTCCTATGTCCACCTGCCCTGCTGTTTCTGCCCTAGTGCTAATCCAACACCTTGGGCTCCTTTTGATGTATTCTACATGCCTGTATTATAAGCTCCCCACCCCAGCAATTTACTGCTGTCCCCTTCCCACTGTGGGGCCTCCCCACTCCAATATCCAATGCCTCTGAGTTGCCACGGCCCTTCAGCCCCTCCTAGTGGTTCCGGACTATGTTCAGGAGAGTACCCGCACAGAAGAGCAGCCATGCAGTGTTCAACAGTCTCGAGTTCTCACCTTAAACTAAAAAGCCAAGCAGTGGTGGCACACCCCTTTAATCCCAGCACTTAGGAGTTCGAGGCCAGCCTGGTCTACAGAGTGTATTCCAGGACAGTCAAAACTACATAGAGAAACCTTGTCTTTAAAAACCAAAAAGAGAGGGGCTGGAGAGATGGCTCAGCGATTAAGAGCACTGGCTGCTCTTCCAGAGGACCTGAGTTCAATTCCCAGCAACCACATACTGGCTCACAACCATCTATAATAGGATCTAATGGCTTCTTCTGGCATGCAGAACTCTCATACAGAAAATATAAATAAATTAAAAAAAAAAAAGATGGAGGTGGTATTTCTTTTTTTTTTTTTTTTGATTTTCGAGACAGGGTTTCTCTGTAGCTTTTGGTTCCTGTCCTGGAACTAGCTCTTGTAGACCAGGCTGGCCTCGAACTCACAGGGATCCGCCTGCCTCTGCCTCCCGAGTGCTGGGATTAAAGGCGTGCGCCACCACCGCCCGGCAGGAGGTGGTATTTCTGAGTTCTGAGCAGGACCATCTTCCAGAGCAGCAGAATTTCGATTCCTGTTTCTTTGACTGCCATAATTTGGCTTCCTAGAGCTGTGTGTGTGTGTGTGTGTGTGTGTGTGTGTGTGTGTGAGACTATGTGTGTGTGTGTATATATACACACATATATGTACCACATGCATGCAAGCCCACAGAGGGAAAAAACGGACATCAGTCACCTGAAACTTGAAATTACTAGCAGTTCTGAGTCACAGTGTGGGTGCTGACAAACCCAGGTCCTCTGCAAAAATAATAAGCAATCTTAACTACTGAACCATCTCCATCTTAGCTATTCTTTCATTTGTTTGTTTTGTTTTGGGGGACAGAGTTTCTCTGTGTAACCCTGTCTGTCCTAGAACCCAATTTATAGACCAAACTGGCCTCAAACTCAGAAATCTGCTTGTCTCTGCCTCCGAGTGCTGGGATTAAAGGAGCGCACCACCATGCCCAAGCTAGTGTTTGCTATTCTTAAAGAAAATTTGGGAGCTGGAGAGATGGCTCAGTGGTTAAGAGCACTGACTGCTCTTCTAGAGGACCTGGTTCAATTCCCAGCACCCACATGGCAGCTCACAACTGTCTGAAGATCCAGTTCCAGGGGATCTGACACCTTCCCACCAATGTACATAAAATAAAGTTAAATAAAAAAGAAAGAAAATTGGCTGATTAAAGTTAAATGCTAGTCAGTCCCTAGAGATGGCACAGAATGCTGTGGGCGATTTATGAGTCTAAAATTGCCAGGGAGTAGGAACCTGTCTGTGGCTACATGATTCTCGCTGTTCAGAGGTGGGCTCCATAGCCTAGATGCCAACTATGGAGTCCTAAGATTGAACTTACCTCCTCCTCTATGAAGAGAGAATGTGTACTGCCTACCACACATGAAGAGGCGCTTCAGGCTACGGTGGAAATATGGTGGCAGCTTTTATATTTGACCTGCCTGTATGTCTCCTTACAGAGTGGGAACAGCTTCCACGTGTTTGACCAGGGCCAGTTTGCCAAGGAGGTGCTGCCCAAGTACTTCAAGCACAACAACATGGCCAGCTTTGTGAGGCAGCTCAACATGTGTAAGTACCTCTGTGGGATGGTATGTGTCCTTCCCGGGGGTTTGAGAAACAGACCCGACATGCTGCTGAGAGATGGACGCCTGGGTTGGCTAAGGAAGGATCCTCATGGGTGTAAGCCTGAGTTCCCTAGGGAAGAGTATGAGACCCTACCCCAGTAGCTACACCTCCATTTGCAAGAGCGGAAGCTGTGAAAGACAAGGTCTTTTCCAACCATGACTAACTTGACTAAATAGGCACTAGCTAGAATCTTGCAGTTTTTTAGGAGGCCCCTTGTCTACCCTAGAGCATGGCTAGGCTGTTGGAGTTCTCTTCCCTGACCCTCAAGCAGAATTAACCCACCCCCATGTGCACAGATGGCTTCCGAAAAGTAGTCCACATTGAGCAGGGCGGCCTGGTCAAGCCTGAGAGGGATGACACCGAGTTCCAGCATCCATGTTTCCTGCGTGGCCAGGAACAACTCCTTGAGAACATCAAGAGGAAAGTGACCAGTGTGAGTCACCAACCCTGAGTACAGCCCCTCCCTGTCCTCAGACCTCTCTGCAGTATCTTGATGGTGCTGCAAGACTAGCCTGAAAGCACACATAGCCTGTACCCTCATCTATCTCTGTCGTGTGTCCCACCGCCCCCGCCCCCCCTTCCCAGTGTTTACCAGACCCTCCCCACTCCCTGGATGCCCCGTCAGATTCTTGTATGCCCTTATCCTTAGGTGTCCACTTTGAAGAATGAAGACATAAAAATACGCCAGGACAGTGTCACCAGGCTGTTGACGGATGTGCAGCTGATGAAGGGGAAACAGGAGTGTATGGACTCCAAGCTCCTGGCTATGAAGCAGTAGGTCCCAAGGCTCAGGAGGGTGCCTAGGTTGCTTTGGGTCTATCCTGTCCCACCCTGCAGAACCATTCAGGCTTCCTCCTCCTTCCCAACCTGCCTTCCATTGTTTTTGTGACACACTGCTTGGCCTGTTCATCCCCCCCTCAGGACAGGGTTGGGAACTCCCTGCTGCACCCACTTCTCATTCCCCTGCTGGGCGCCACCTTTTCAGGATGTGAGCTCACAGACTCCCCCCCTTCAATGTGTCTCCCTTAAAATTGGGGCTGGCAGGAGCAGACCAGAACAGTCCTGGGAGCAGACCCCTCCCTGTTCTCTATTCCTAGCAGCCCCACTCCTCTGTTATTACTCAGTATAGGGCACACAGTTCTCAGCTGCCTTTTACCCCCAAACCGAGGGTAATCAGCAGTTTGGGGTCTTTCCCAAAGTCCTGACCTACGTGTCTAGCCAGTATGTGACAAGTCCCTGTGACCTCTTTTGACTGAAATCCTGAGGTGTACCATGAGGCTCTCTCTGTCCATGCCCTCCCTCCCCAGCTGACACCTGAGTCCTCCCCTGGAAGTGTATCAGCCAGGGGAGTCAGTGGTGCCATGAGCTCTCACCTGGTCCAGCCCTGTCTCACTAGTCTGTCAACAGCCTGACTCTGGCTCTTCAAATGTGGCCCAATTGACCCAGCAATGTGTTGCAGCGAGAACGAGGCCCTGTGGCGGGAGGTGGCCAGCCTGCGGCAGAAGCATGCCCAGCAGCAAAAAGTTGTCAACAAGGTGGGCAGGACTGGTGGTAGGTGGGTCCCCTCCATCACTGGGCCAGGGTGACTGTTATCCTCTCTGCCCCACAGCTCATTCAGTTCCTGATCTCACTGGTGCAGTCGAACCGGATCCTAGGGGTGAAGAGAAAGATGTGAGGCTCTGGGGATGCCTGCACTGTCCACTCTGGCCCTGCACCTTGTGTCCTCTGCTTGCTGTATATCCTGGGCACCACCAAGGTCTGTGTCGGCAGTTAACCTGTCTCTTCCCTGCAGCCCTCTGATGTTGAGCGATAGCAGCTCAGCACACTCTGTGCCCAAGTATGGTCGACAGTACTCCCTGGAACATGTCCATGGTCCTGGCCCATACTCAGTAAGCATCAAACTCCATGAGACTTCCCTAGTGGGTGCAGGGTGACCCAAACTACCACAGGTATGTCTTGCATGTGGCCTTTGTCTCTAATTGCAGGCTCCATCTCCAGCCTACAGCAGCTCTAGCCTTTACACCTCTGATGCGGTCACCAACTCTGGACCCATTATCTCCGATATCACTGAGCTGACTCCTACCAGCCCTTTGGCGTCCCCAGGCAGGAGCATAGATGAGAGGTTGGGCTTCGTCACCTTCATACCTCCTGTCACGCTAGTGGGCTAGCCTTTAAGGGTCCTGGGCAAAGTTGGAAGTGGGTGGAGCTAACTTAGGCGCTTTCTAACATGTCTCCCTATGTATAACATGTTCAGACCCCTATCCAGCAGCACCCTGATCCGTGTCAAGGAAGAGCCCCCCAGCCCACCTCGGAGCCCTCGGGTACTGGAGGCAAGCCCTGGGCGCCCATCCTCCATGGATACACCTTTATCCCCAACTGCCTTCATTGACTCCATCCTTCGAGAGAGCGAGCCTACCCCTGCTGCCTCAAACACAGCCTCTGTGGATACAACCGGAGCCCATGCCCCCACACCCCTGCCCTCCTCTACCCCTGACAAGTGCCTCAGCGTAGCCTGTCTAGACAAGTGAGTGATATGCCCATCCTGCCTCCCTGTAACCTATAAGCCCCCCACAGCATGAGATTCCTCAGGCTGAATACAGGGTATCTGTGTCTTAGCAAGGCACAATCCCTGCTGTTGGCTGGGAGTGATGGGTTGGATCTATTCCCTCAGACCTCAGAGTGAGCTTGAAGCTGGGGAGGGAGACCAACCACATCACTAGAAATGGGATATACCCCTGCCTCCTGGGCCACCCTCCCTACTGGCATCACCCTCTTTTGTGGCAAGCCCCAGGATCTTTGGATCTGTCATTCTCCCTAGACCTGATACAGGAAATGATGAGCCAGGGCCCAGCCTTGACCACCCCTCAGGCACATCCCAAAGGCTGAGCGAGCGAGGACGGTGGGCACAGATCCCCCCGTCCCCCGCCTGCAATGGGGGGGCTCTTGTCTTTGTATCTTGCAGTTTGGCTCGCGCTCCACAGATGTCTGGGGTCGCCCGCCTCTTCCCCTGCCCCTCCTCTTCCTTTCTGCATGGCCGAGTCCAGCCAGGGTTAGCGCTGCCCCCACTTGGGAGGGAGGAGGACTCCGCCAGGGCCCCTCCCACAGCCATGGACCAGTTCCCAACCTGGGCATAGCACTTGCCCTGCCAGGCGAAGAGCACCAGGGGATGGTCTCACAGGCTCTGCATCTCCACTGCCTCCCCTGTGCACAAGCCAAAAGCTGTGATAGGGACACGCTTCCTGCCTGGCCCAGCCACCAGTACAGACTGCTATGATGAGCTTCCTGTCAGGGTAGGGTAGGCCCCATGGTACCTACAGAGCCCTTTTTATTGCCTTGCCCAAGCCTCAGGTATGTCCTTGGCCTAAGGTCTTCTAATCTAAGGGAGTACAGGTCTACCCATTAAAAGCACAGTCCTGTTTCCTCTCTTACTCTCTTCCTGGTGCAGTGGCAAGACTTTGTTGAGCTTGAAATATCTGCCTGCCCTCCTGCCCATTCTAGAGCCAACACCCCTTGTCCTTTTTCTCCACCACCCTCTTGTCCCAGCCTTAGTCACTACCAGAGCCTCCTAGGATGTCCTGCCCATGGGCCATGCTATGTCCCACCCTCAGCATTTATGGAGGGCAAGCTTACTACTGCCCTTTCTGGCATCTCCCAGAAGTCCACACACATTGTCCCCCAGCTCATGCTGGCTACGCCGATGGACCTTGCTTGGGGGGCTGCAACCAAAGGGGAGCGGGAACCTGGGGCACTAGTTCACCTGCCCACTTGCCCTGGGCCAGGAACGAGCTCAGTGATCACTTGGATGCCATGGACTCCAACCTGGACAACCTGCAGACCATGCTGACAAGCCACGGCTTCAGCGTGGACACCAGTGCACTGCTGGACGTGAGTCTGGTCATCCCCACCCACCCTGACCCAACCTGCCCACAAGCCAGCCCTGACTTCCCTCCCTCCTCCTGCAGCTATTCAGCCCCTCGGTGACCATGCCCGACATGAGCCTGCCTGACCTGGACAGCAGCCTGGCCAGCGTGCGTAGGCGGGCAGGGTGGGGGGCAGAGGGGACCATCAACAACTCTCATTGTGTGTTCTTTGTCCCACAGATTCAGGAGCTCCTATCTCCCCAAGAGCCCCCCAAACCTATTGAGGCAGAGAACAGTAACCCTGACTCAGGTGAGCTAAGCTTCTGTCCCACCCCGACCCTCACTTCCAACTTGCTGATCCCCACCATCCTGACCCATGCCTACAGGGAAGCAGCTGGTACACTACACGGCTCAACCCCTGTTCCTGTTGGACCCTGACGCTGTGGACACAGGGAACAGTGAACTGCCTGTGCTCTTTGAGCTGGGGGAAAGCTCTTACTTCTCCGAGGGGGATGACTACACGGATGACCCCACCATCTCTCTTCTGACGGGCACTGAACCCCCCAAAGCCAAGGATCCCACTGTCTCCTAGACGTCCCAGGAGTTGTCAGGATGGTTTGTGGCTGACTCCCAACCTACCGCTAGGACATAGCTGGTCCTAGGGAGACAAGACAGTCGCAGTCCAGGGCATCCTAGATCAAGTTACCAACCCAGTGGAACACAGATGGGGCGTGAGCCTGGGCAGTGCTTCAGGTCAAGAGGACGGTCCCGAGGGCCGCATACCTGCTGCCTTTACACAGTCCAGGTCTACTGTCTGCATTGGACCTTCACAGCCACACTTGGACTGATCCTGCAGGTTGTTCATAAAATTGTATTTTGGATTTTTACATGAGAGTCCCCTTTAGCCCTTCACAAATAAATAAATATATATATATATATATATACACACACACACACACAGATGGACAGATGATAAACAGACAGGTTCTGCTGTTGCCTCCTGTGTTTCCTCCTGCCCT
Organism: Microtus pennsylvanicus; assembly: GCF_037038515.1. Classification (NCBI taxonomy): domain Eukaryota; kingdom Metazoa; phylum Chordata; class Mammalia; order Rodentia; family Cricetidae; genus Microtus; species Microtus pennsylvanicus. The sequence continues at coordinate 4,862,240 of NC_134580.1, forward strand.
GAGGGATACAGAAGGTGGCGATGCTGGCTAGAAGCCCAGAATGCACTACATGCCACCTTGGGGAAATATAGACACCTGTGATACCCCTAGGCCCACTTGAAGCCATAGAACTAGTATCTGCTCACAATTTTGTTTTTGTTGTTTTGGGGGGTGGGGGTGTTCAAAACAGGGTTTCTCTGTGTAGCACTGGCTGTCCTGTCCTGGAACTCACTCTGTAGACCAAGCTAGCCTTGAACTCACAGAGATCCACCTGCCTCTGCCTCCCAAGTGCTGGGATTAAAAGTGTGCGCCACCACCTGGCTCACAGCTTTTTTTTAGGATCCTAAAACAATCTGGCCTACGTTGTCAGTAGTGCCCCTCCACAATTCCGAGGTGTATTCATTCAAATGTTCTGCATGGCAATCTGAACATATTGGCAGAGCCAGGCTCCCACGTCTGTCAGTTACTGGACTGGTTTGGGACTTGCTCCTGACGTCTCTTTGGAGTGTGAGAAGACAGGTGGAAATGGCCTCACAGGTGGCCTGTGACAGGCTGTGGCGCAAACCCTGTGTTCTGAGGCAGCTGAGATCACAGCCTACCCTGCATAGCGCTAGATAGCCATGTAACAAGTTAAAGTCTATAGCCTGGCAGATTCTGGCAACTGACAAGCACTGACCCATTGAGTTAAGGATTAGGACTCTGGATTGCCAATGGGACTCTCTCAAATTTAGCAGGTATCAGAACTTGGGGGCCAAGTATCCCTCTTCACAGCTGTCTCTTGAAAGCAAAGGTAGTTTGGAAGAGTAGGCTGAGACTAGTCAAGTTTGGCCCCTGTGCAGCACAGCCTAGAGCTACTAGCCCAACTTTGTTGAGCTGCCTGATCCCAAGGAGTTGAAACATCTTAAGACACAGTGTGTATTAATTCCTGGGCCCCAGGCAGTCAGCGTCCTCTCCATGATGGCCCCACCTCTAGAGATGACAGATCTAGTGGCACTGTGGAATCGGGGTGCTTACCTGGAGTCTCATCAACACAAGTGAGCCCTGTATGTCATCTCTTAAACCAGACTCCTCACAAGGGTTCTAGACACAATATAGCCAGCCTGCTACAGGGTTATCTATTGAGTCCACATAGCTCTGTGCCCCAACCCTGTATGGAGTAACAAGATAGGTTAAGAACTCACCAGCCTTTCCTGAGCAGTAACCTTGCTCAGCTACTGTTCTAGAGCCATCACTACATGTGGCTGTCTATGTCCTGTCCTGCAGCTGAACAACTTTGTCCATATACTCCATGAGATTGTAGAGTCGTTGGAAACAAATCTTTCCAGCACTATATGCTTAAACCGGAGGTTGAGAATTTTAGTCCCTAAAGCAGAGGCTTCCATGACCCCAGCAGGCTGAGGAAGGTTTTTAGACGGCACTTTATTAATGCCCTCGGCCCCTGGTCAGTACAAACTCCCAGCACTGGTTTATACCAGCTGGACTTGGGTGCCATCCCCAAGAGCAGGAGTGGGCCCCATAGGGGCAGAGAGGCCTCCCAGACTAGGAGGAGTGTGCAGGCAGCCAGGAACCCCTCCAGAACTCCTGGCCCAGGTTAGGGAGGGCCGGCCTTTGGCAGTATCTCAGGCCCCCACTGGAGCATCATAGTTGAGCACGTAGTAGTCGTGAACATACATGAGCACAGCCACTGGCTGCCCAATGATGAGTGTCAGCCACACAACTGCATTGCCATAGTTTCCTTGGAAGAAGCGGCCCACAAACAAGGCCAGTGGGACCTGAGGACAAATGAGGCTATAGTCAGATGGGACCTGGCACAGATACAGGCTAAGGGAAACAAGCGTCAGAGCTGCTCACCTGAGCCATCATAGCTGTGAATGCCCAGAGACGGAACATACGCAGGGGAATGCTCACTAGGTACTAGAGGTGAGGAGAAGAGACGTTAGTGTTTTGGTGGGTGGCCCAGCCTTGTCCAGAGGTAAAGTGAGATATGCCTGAAGCACTGACCTCATGAAAAAAGGCTGAGGCCAGAAACACCCCTGTCCTGGCCAACCATCTGTTGCTGCCTAGTCGGAGCAAAGGCTTGTAGAAGTGTCTGCAGAGCAAGGAAGCCATAGGATGAGGCTAATGCCATAAGGCCCAGGTCCATCCACAACCACACTCCACAGGTGCAAATACCACCCTACCTGCTGCACCACTTATGCACAGGGATATTCCAGTTCTGCCAAAAGTAGGTGACAGACTCAGCATTCCTTGGGGTCAAGAAACAATGGAATAAGCAGAACATGCCATGATCTACCCAGATCCCTAGAGACATACTACTCACCACCAGTCCCGGTAGAACTCGCGGTCTCCAAACTGCATGAGCTCTGCCACAGCATTCAGGCAGGAATGAAAAAGCCAGTAGAAGAAGATGAGCCAGATCAGATGGTTGGGAACCTAGGGGAGACAGGGTTCCAGGTTGCAGACTTCCCTCATAACCCTCACCCTCATCCCACTGGAGCCTCTGACACTCACCGCCAGCTTCAAGAGCCGCTCAATGATACGTGAATAGTCCATATCCTGTGGAGATAGGCTGCCTCAGCTGGCTGTGTCCTCTACCCACCCCTGCCACAGTGGAACCTAACCTTACCTTGAAGGGCTTCATGGAGTTCTGGATAGTAGGGACCATCCACTACAAAGGAAAGTACCACATTAGTTCCCCTCCACTGTGCTAAGCCCCACCATACACCCACTCACGGCACTTACCTGCTGGATCAGCCCCACTTGAAGCTGGATGAAAAAGAGCTGAGGGAAGAACAAGGCAGCCAGCTGAGAAACTAGTTACACACACCCCAAGTCCTGCCCAGACAACCTTCAAGGCCCAAACCTCACCATCTCAAGAACCCGTCGTAGCAGAAAGCGCTTTCGTATTCGAGGGGACCGAGGAAAGTTGAGTTCATAACACAAGGTAGGAGCAAAAATGAAGTAGTAGAGATCTAGAAGAGAAGGGTGGTACTAGCATGCCATAGCCCTGAGCGTGACTTACAGTCCTGTCTCTGAGAATCCCAACCCCACAGCTCCTCACCTCGGTAGTTCAGGTTGTCTGGGTAGTTCACAGTTTGCTGAGCAGCAGCCCCACTGACTTTCTTCCCTGCAGAAACTGCCAGAAAAGCAAGACAGCAAGGTGAGCCATGCAGCCCAGAGTCAGTCCTATAGGCGAGTTCTAGTCCTGACGGTCTCTTACCAGCTTCGGTCTTGACCCTTCTCTGGCGGCACCACAGGTTGACATCCCGGTAGGAAAAGAGCTTGAGGAAGATGATGGAGTATGATGCCAGGGCAAACAAAGAACCCACTGCAAGATAGGTATCAGCCATGTCTACCCATACACCACAGTTAACACAGGAAAGGTGGGCTTGGCTATGACACCCACATCACATGAACAACCTAAAGTCAGCTCAACTTGGGCTGGGATGGTTAGAATGGAGGCACACCTGGAGTGATGGACTCAACCAGTAAGGCCACAGCTGCTGGGAAGCAGATGATGGTAGCCAGGTTAACCACATGTAGCAGCAGCCCCATCTGCTCTGTCAGGGCACCCTGGAGAGAGAAGGAGAGCATTCAACCAGGTCCTCTGCCCTGGGAGAAGACCTTCAGGCCTAGTAAGAAGAGCCTATCACAACCAGACCACCAGTGACTGTAGCAAGGAGGGGATGGGCACCACTTACCACTGCCAGGCGCTTCTCAATCTGAAATGCAGCCACAGGAAAGATGTTGGATGCTGAGGACAGAAGCATCACAGGACAGGCTCAGGCCTTCATCAGCCTGTTCCCCCACCCATGGCCCTTCTTGGAGTGCAGCTCACCAATAATCAGGCATGGGGCAGGCCAGCTGTAGGGGTCCTTCAGAAACAGAGACACCACCTGGATGGGATCTACCAGGATGCCATACCTGGGGGTGGGGCAATGGGGGCCTGAGTAGAGGTGGGCTTCACTGCCTGGGGAGGCAGGGGTGAGGTAAGAGGGGCTTGGAAAAGGTACTCACTTGATGAGGTTCTCTAAAAATAACCTGGCATTACTCAGGATCTGCAAGAGACAATCAGGAGGGTTCAGCCCTATTGGTGCTAAACAGCCCACTTGACCCCAACACATCTGGCAGTTACCCTTGCCCAGGGTACTGGGTCCCTTCAGTGCCTAATTGAGAGACAGGAGGCTACAGCAAGCCCTGAGGATAGGACAAGCAGCAAAAAGACCCATCAAAACAGAAAAGAACAGGGGTGGGTTTTTCTGTACCAGAGTCATCTGCTCTAGCAATACTCAAAGCTCCATGAGTGTGAGTCCAGCATAGCCTATCTATGGACTGAGCCTCTAGACTCTAGCCTGAGACTCAGTGTTTGGTCTCCTTCCTCGGCCATCTTACAAGCACCAATCACAGGCCTGGAGTCACCAACCTGGCCAACTACCCAAACAGATAGAAGCAGTGGGCAATACTGACAAGGGAACACCGGTAGGGTTCTTTGCCTAGATGGTCAGAGAAGGCACCATGTAGGTGGTACAGCTAACCAAGGCCTAAATAAAGCTCTGTCCATGGAAAAGGTGCTGAAAGCCTCAGAAACCTTTCAGGGCACAACAGGGTAGAGTCCCTTCCACACTGGATGGCCAAAGAAGCCATGCCTAAAGCAAGAACAGACACTTCTGGGCAAAGGCAATAGGTATCAGATCATATATGAGTGTTAGAAGCTGGGTGATGATAGCCCTTTGCCCTGACCCACTCATTATAGGCTGTCCCTTTGAGCCTTGGACTCCAATGGTTTCTGGAGTGGAGATGCATGGCCCCAGTAGGAACCAGGCCCTAGAGCCAACAGGCTTGGAAATGGCATAGCACCCCAACTACCAATACCCAAGGTTGAAGGAAAAGGACTAGAAGGCCTACAAAGCCACATGGCATAGGACATACATCCTCAAGATTTCTTCCATACTTTTCTAGGGAGGCCACAGAGTGCGCCTCCCAGACTGGAGAGCAACCTATACTCCCCCTTTATGTCCCTGATCTCCCATATCATACCTGCACAGCCAAGGGGAACCTGAGGCACAGCAAAGTATTCAAGAGACTCATTGTCTCTACTACCACTGAACCACCCAGAGCTAGCCTGGGATCCAAGAGAAGGCCAATGTAGCCACTGCAAGGACTACCCCTGCTTCCTTCCAACCAGCCTTCAAAGGGCAGAGCCTGTACCAGGGCAAGGGCACCCTGGAAGGTTCTGCCACACATAGCCTCAGTGAGTCTGTTCCCACATTCCTACTCACCAGCATCACCACACACCAATTCAGGATGCCACGATAATTGTTGAAACCACTGTCTGAGCTGAACAAAGACTCTTGTAGACGGTGGCACCTAGCAAAAAAGGAGACAGGATCCTGTCCAGTAAGCAATAACCAGTATGACAGGGATAAACCCATCACAACCAACTCCTGTTCCAGGTGTCTTTTTTACCTAGAGTCCATTACCCATTTACAAACAGGAAGAGAAGCCAGGCAAATCCATTCCAGAGGCTACATAGCTACTAGAAGAAAAGGTCTCAGAACCATCCAGAGATCTTTCCCTCTAGCAGAAAAATGTTCATCACAAGCAGAAGAGGCTAGACAGGCCTTCATGGAGTCTGAGCTCCAGAAATCTCCAACTGCAACCAAGCTCTTGGGCCACAAAGATAATCCCGCCTGGGCATGTGTGGACCTATGTGGACCTATCAAGTACTGCTGGGACAGCAAGACAAGATGGAGTCTACCTTGCCCAATCTGCCCATCTCACCTACCACATCACGCACGGAAGAGTCCCCACCATAGCCAGGAAAAGCATCCTCCCTACATTTAGACACAGAGGTCCATTATAATAGCTGGCCTAGTGCCCAGCCTTAATGTACCTTTCTCAGGAGCAGTGATTTGGCCCCACAGCCCTCTCATGTTCAAGTTCTGTGTCCCTGCCTTTGTTCAGGGGCCAGAAGGCAACTAACCACTCGGGCCTGATGAAAACCCCCAGAAACTTCCTACCCACGAAGGCTCTCACCCAGTGACTGGATGAGGACACCCAAATAGACACAGCTTGTGAAGAAATACACCAGGGCAGGCAGAGGAGTACTGTGTGACTAGGATAAGGACCAGACTTGGCTACAGATAAAGACAACAGGAACATCCTAGAACCCTCACTCACACCAACTGTGGCTCCACCTTGCCCTCCAGCTGCTGTGCACCAGGAAGCCACACAGAATTGAGCAAGACATAGATTTTGTAAGCAAAGAGGTAGGGCCTCTCCTTCCTCTCACCACAGACACCTCTGCCCTGGGGCATCTGAGGAGGAGGAGGAGCAGGCCAGGAACCTCCTATAGGACTATCACAGATGCCCTTTTAGAGCTGGCCTTGCCTTATAATAAGGGGCAAGCCCTAGCTTTCCTTAGGGTTGGAAGCCTGACAGCCCTCTCCAGAAGAGGGGTCAAGGAGGCTGAGGGGCAATACCAACAAGCTCCTTCTTGATACTATCAAGACTGAGATCTTTTTCTTTTTTCTTTTTGAGACAGGATTTCTCAGTGTAATAGTCCTGGCTGTCGTGGAGCTCACTGTGTAGACCAGGCTGGCCTCAGACTCACAGAGATCTGCCTGCCTCTGCCTCCTGAGCGCTGGGATTAAAGGTGTGTGTCACCACCACCAGACTCAAGATTGAGATCTACCCAAAACAAAAACAAACAAAAAAACACTCAGGAGACAGAGGAAGGTAGCTCTCTGAGTTCGAAGCCAGCCTGGTTTACAGAATGAGTTCCGGGACAGCAAGGGCTACACAGAGAAATCCTGTGGTTAAAAAAATGAAGAGAGAGAAAGAGATCTGCTTAGCACCTAGTCCCATCTACACTAACTCCTGGTTAGTTAGAGAGTGGTCAAACCCCTCTTACTGTCTATGCCATGCTAGAGCACCAACGTGAGATAGTTAGTTCCACCCTAGTTCCAGCCCAACTCCATTTCCAATTGTCCATTTCCTAAAGACTAGCCTTCCAGCATCTACACACTAAGCCTATGTGATAGAAGTCATATAATACGACTGTAGTCTCTATCTGAGCCCCCCTTTCTTTCCAATCTGCACCTGCCTTCTGATTGCTGTCTTTGTTTGGGGTATATCCCCAAACTGTTTTCACTGGCTTGATGTAGTTATCCTTAAGAGGTAACACCATAAAAATAAATAAATGAATAAATAAAATAAAGTGGCAACACCATAGGCAAGCAGGAATGTATTCTGCGTCTGTCTGCTAGACCTTCCCATCAGTCCCCTCCCCCAAGCTGAAGTCCTGTGCTTTCAGCACAACTATCCCAAAGCCTTCTGGCCCCAAAACTTCACAGCTGGTCTCTGTACCACAACCCACCATAACCAAAGCTGTTTCACAAAGCTGACCTCTCTTGGGGCTGGAGAGATGGCTCAGCGGTTAAGAGTATTGCCTGCTCTTCCAGAGGTCCTGAGTTCAATTCCCAGCAACCACATGGTGGCTCACAACCATCTGTAATGAGATCTGGCGCCCTCTTCTGGCATGCTGGCAGATAGTAATTAAATAAATAAAAAAACCTGACCCTTCTCCCCTTTGGGCAACCATGCTGCTTTTTTCTGTGGCCATCTCCAGAATGAAGACAGAAGTAGAGAATAGGTCCTCCATTCCAGAGTTGGCAGTAAGCAGACAATCTTTGTTTTGTGATTTAAGTGACATGATCTGTGTAGTCAGGCTGGCCTTGCCGATCCTCCTGCCTTAGCCTCTCTAGTGCTGGTATTGCAGACATGTGCCACCACGTGGAAGGCCTTGCCTGGGTTAGCAGACAATGTCCTAATAGCTTATTATCAGGTTCCTTCTGTTGGGCTTCTAATTCCTTCCTTAACTATCCACACCAATGTCTCCGATCCCTCCTTCTACAGACTGCCCATCCAGCATCATGAAGGCAGCATTTCCACTGCCCTGCCTCCACCTATGCTACTCCTTCCCTTCATAGATCCTAGGGGAGGAAGCCCCCATCCACCAATGTCTGCAAAGTCTAGGCTTGCCACTGTGACCAGAAGCAAGTGGGCTGAAGGGCAGGCTGCAGAAATGGAAATGCAGGGAAAAGAGGAGCTGGCTAGCCATGATCACAGCCATTTGAGCCACCCTCTCACCTACTAAAGGGCCTTCCCATGTCCTACACTCACTCACTCCCTGAGGCCCTCCCTCCTATACCACCCAGGTCTACCCAGGTAAACCACACAAGCAAGGAAGCTAGCAAGGAAGAAGTAGCACCCTCTCCTGCCTCTCCTGCCTCTCCTGCTTCTCCTGCAACCCCACAGAAGCACTGTAAGACAAGAACATGCCCATCCCACACACACACTCAAAGAATAAATCTCCAAGTACGAACTTCATCTTGGGACCTCAGTTCAGATTCAACACTAAACATTAAGAGAAGGGAAGAGAATGCCAGCTACTCTTCTAGCTGATACCTGGCACTTCCTCTGAGCTGCCCTCTGAGCCAAGCCCTGGGGTATAAGAAGGTTGAAGCAAGATCCTCATAAATTCCCAGACCCTACTAGAGATGTATAAAAGACGTTCAGGGACAAATACCATGGGAAAAACCCACCACCCTAAGGTCTTGCCTTGGGTGCCCATGAATGTGTGCCATCTGGAAAGGTGAATAGCAGACAGAACTTATTGCCTCACCTTGCCACAGGGTAGAAGAAAGGAACTGACATTCAGGACCCGGCTCAATGGCCCAGCTGAAAGTGAGCAGGAAGTACAGGGGAGGGGAGGATACAGAAATTCAGGGAGTCAAGAGGAAGGGTGAGAGAAAGGTTGGACTGCCAAGTGCAACAACAAAGGGAGGGGGAGTTGGCAAGAGAACAGTGGCAATGGGGTGAGCTACAGGCCAACTCCAAGAGGGCAGTCAGAGCCTGGCCCACCAACAGAAAGAATGGAATCTAGAGCCTCAATTTGGAGGCCTCAAACCCTGTGCCATTCCCAAATTAGAATCCCCACCCCCACCTCTGCAATCTACCATCCATCTATGGGGAAGGAAATCACAGCAGAGATGTCACACAGACATATTTCCTATCTTTGCACAAACTTTACACCAAAGGACACAGAAAAAGTTCACACAGAAGAGTGGCCATCCAAAGACGGGACTGCTCTCTTTTGCCTATTGCTGAATAGTAACTTGGTCCACAACTGAGATCTCACATAAAAAGACACTATTCCTACCCCTCTAGAGGTCATACAGCAGACTTCCAGACTCCTAAAGGGAAAGGCAACGAGGGTAGTCAGCATAGGGGAACTCTAGGACCCTTCAGATGGAGTTGGGCATGGACACTTTTAATCCCACCACTTGGGAGGCAGAGGCATGCAGATCTCTGATCAAGACCAGCCTGGTCTATAGAGTTCCAGAACAACAAGGAAGGGCTACACAAGAAACCCTGTTTGTTTGTTTGTTTGAAGTAAAATGAGAGAGAGAGAGAGAGAGAGAGAGAGAGAGAGAGAGAGAGAGAGAGAGAGAGAGAGAATACATCATCTTCTCAGATGGAAAGTGGGAAGTCAACCTCCCTCAAGCAAAGCTGTGAATTACAGAAAACCACCATCCCTCTTAGGAGGGCCAGCCTCCTCCCACACTGTGCCTTCACGGCCTTCTTACCTGACCTTTGTCCACACTGTGCCAGGTCTCACACTGAAGTTATCTTATCTCCTAGGTGAACTGTGAACACCTAAGGGCAGCTGGGGCCCCCTTCCCACAGTGCCCACTAGAGATACAAGCAGAACAAATCTTTGCCGGCCTAGTTGTCCACCTTCTCCTAGTAGTCCCTCAGCTACTCCCTAACCCAGAACTACGAAAAAGGGTCCCAAGGTGAACACCAGAAAGAGCCTCAGGGACAGCTTGGAGGAGAGGAGACAGCCAATGTTATCAAAGAACACGGTACATTCTTCCAGCTCTCACAGTCGGTCAGTCAGCGAAGCACAACCTCTCCCATAGGTGTGTCCATACCAAACCTCCCGCCAGCACCCAGCCAGGGGAGGAAAGTCTAGTTTAACTGTCAGCTCAGTCCCTATAGCCTGCAGTCATTCTGTAGCACAAGCAGGGTTTCAGGCCCTCCTACTTACAGGAAGAGGGGTGAATAAGCCATGAAGCCACTCTCTTAGTACAAGACAACTTCCTGTACTGTCCACTGCCCTGGGCAAATGCCCATTCCACTCTCCTCACACAGCCTTGTGTCCTCCGGAGCCTCTAGCCGCCTTCTACCCACAGGACACCCCCCAGAGTTCTGCAAGGGTACCTCTTCATCATAACCCTCCCCCAAAAACATCTACCTCCTTCTACGGAGGAAAGTCCATTCACCAGCAACCCCCAGGGCTCCAGACTTCCTGCTACCCATCCCTCAGAAGGGACCTCAAGGGACTTGCCTCAAGGTACGCTTCCCTAAGCAAACTGGAAAAGGGGCTGCTACCTACTCCTCTGCCCAGGCTCCCTGGTTGGCTCCCTGGTCACCCTATCTGGGTGACCTTGGTAAGTGACCCTCTTCCCCAAGACTACGTCCCCGCGTAGCCCAAGGGGACCCCCAGACTCGGGACTCGCAAAGCTGTGGCCACCTTTTAAGAACTGGGAGCGTCGCTGGGGAGATCAGATGTAGGGGTCAGGCGCTCTGCTACCTCAGCTCCCAGTGGCCGTCGCCCACGTTGGTGTGTCTGTCTTTGTCCGGGGTCGGGGTTGGAGCTGGAGCCCGAGCTGGCGGGTCACCCCCGGCTCCCAAGTCGGGGCCCGCAGCCGCGTCTCGCACCTCCTCTTCGGCTGCCACGGGCCCGCCACCACTCTGGACGGAGACCCGCGAGCCATTCCTCCGACGCCGAGAGCCGCCCGCGCCTCCGCGGTCGCCCATGGCCTCGGCCCGCACCTCGTCACGGCCCAGTCGTGGCCCGCCGGCTTGCAGCGCCTGGAACCCGCGGCCCCGCCTCTGGACCCTAAGTAACGGCCTCCGCCGCCGCCCCCTGCCGGCCTCCGTAGCCCGCACAGGCCGCAACTACCTCCGCGACGTTGAGGCTGCGCTGCCGCGGAGCAGATGACTGGCGGTGGCGTCCCCTGAGAGTCCATTTGTAGTCCCAGGCCAGGCGGGGGCGGGGCCTGAGCGAAGACGCGGAGCCCATTGGGATTTGCGGGAGCAGGGCGCGGAGCCTCCTGGGAGTTGAAGGCGCGGCAAGTCAACGACGCATGGCACTCTGGGAACTCGGCAGTCGCTTGGAAGCTGGAGCAACTTTGCGCGCAATTGCGTTGCGAACATCGGTGGAACTGGTCCAAAGTTCTGTCCGAGGAACAAGGACCGCCGAGGATTACACCGGCTCCCGATTCCCTGGCAGCTGCGCACTTCCCCTGACCTCTTGCCTGCCCCTTGTCCTACTTCTGGAAATACATAGTTTCGTCATCCCTCTACCCAGCAGCGGTTTGGGTGTGGGTCATTTATGAAACTGTGCGCACACTGACGTCTTGAGGCCCCAGATCCGTGTTCCGCGCACAACTGGCTGCGCTAACAGCCCTGGCTGGCACCTACGTTCTCTGAGCGATCCCTAGCTGTTCGGCAGGAACCGCTTTAAATGGACCTTGGAGGGCATACCCGGTCAAAGGATCAAGCTGGAGAAATAACCAGACTCGTATCACAGCAAGTCTGTGCAACCGCCCAGTTGTTTGGTAAATGAAGCAACCCATTAATCACCATGGTCTCTTCCGCCACCGCCCCACACCCCATCCCACACCTGGGTCGCGGACCTGACATACAACCCGCCTGAATTAGACATCGCAGTACATGACCTCGGGAAACAACTGATTTCCTTCAGAAACGCTATAAGGTCCCAGCTCTTCTGTGGATAGCAGGATCAAGAAGCACCTCTATAGGATAAGCAAGTGTGCACCCTGGGGCTGGTAGCCTCTCCTACAGGGTGCCACCAGCCTCGGTATTGAGATCACCCCACATCTCTAGTATCCTCTTTTCTCCCTCTGTTCATGCCACATACCATGATGAACAACCGACGCTACCTTGCAGGTGTCTTCCTGTAGTGCACACAGAAAGGAGCCCAGGGCATGGACTTTTGTGGATTAGAGCCAACCTGATCTCCTCAGTCTCCCAGAGCGAGCGTTCCTTTGCTGCTGGCCCAGCATGCCTTTCAGCTGGACCTGGGTAAGGCAGGGCTAGATCTTTGCGAATACTAACCCGAAAGGGGGCAGAGTGAAAGAAAATGTCTCCTTGTGAACCTGAAATATGAGTCATGTGAGCTCTACCATCCCTTCCCCACTGCCCCCGTCAGTAAACATGAGGCATCCACGTGTTCCTGGGATAGCACTCTGGCTACACCAACTTTCAATATGAAACCAGGGACGAAAAGTGGGAGGTTGAGGCTCAGGCTGCTACTCAGGCCAGAGATGTATTCACACCATCTAATAATATGCAAGATCTCCTTGGAGGCAGCTTGTTCATTGACATCCAGGCTTAAAGCTGTCAACCTGCAAGAGGCCATGGGAGTGAAGGGACCAGTGCCCCCAGAAATGATGGAGACCTGTGGCAAAGAGTTGGGACCTATATCAGAGTGCCAGGCCTGATTCAGGGAGAAAAGACTGGAATGGATGACTGAAAGGGGGATTGCCTGGTGCAGCAGCTTCACTATCAAAATCTAGAGTGAAGCATGACCCAGAGTGCCAGGAGAAAAGAAAAGGTATAGGTGAGATTGGCTGGGAAATCGGTATGGATGGAGGAACTGAAAAGGAAACCACGATGCCGACAGATCTCCCTAGAGGTGGCAACAAAAGAGGTTTGGGCCTTGGAGTAAGAAGGAGCTTTGCAAGCCTGCCGGACTAAGAGGACCAGCAGGGTTTTGGAAGTTACAGACAGCTTCAGACTGACCCCCAGCACCCTGGGACCACAAGCAGGTCAAGGAAACCTGCTGGGGAGAGTTTACAGCAATGGAGACATAGGCTCATCTCAGCCCTCCAGGGCGTTGTTTCCATCCTTCTGGCCCACCACCCTAAAACAACAGAAACAACCAAGACCCTGAAACTGTGGCGTCCTCTGGAAGTGGGCAGATAAGAGACTTTGCTGCATGTCTCTGCTGTCTGCCAAAGTGGCGTTTGGGTGTGCGGAATAATGAGACAGAGCTCTGTAAAGGCCCTTTATCCTCCTGCAAGCTCCTTTTCTCACCCCGGAGCCTCAGGTTTCTGTTGTGTAAACAGGAAATTATCTCTTCCCGGTCAGAGACAGTGACAGCTAAGAACCTTCTACAGGGAGCCTGGCTAGGAACTTCTAGTGCCAGATGTGCCTTTACTCCTGTTACAGCTGTCCCAGCCTCCCAGGGTGTGCCCTCCGCCACGGCAATGTTCTCCACACCGCTGGCACATAGGCCATGACCTGCTGCCCATCCTTCTCTGCCTTTTCGGCCAGTGGATGGATGAGCAGGTCAGGCCCCTGCTTTTGCCAGGATGTAGGCAGTTGGGCTGACACTGACCTAAGATTGACCTAGTTTGACCAGATGTATGCAAAGTATTTGAGCTACTCAACTCAAACCTGCTTTCCTGCTCACCAGGGGTCATCCCTGGGTGAGCCAACCCCACCCCCATCCCTACAGATCTCTCTACCCAGCACAGCCTTGCCTCCTATTCCCTCTCTTCAGCTTGTCTAGGACCTGAGGGCTATGGTGGCTGTGACGTGCCTCTGCTCCTGGGAATCTTCCAACTGTGCTGCTGGCTAGCAGTACAGCGGCACACTCCCACCGTTTAGTGATCTGATTGAGAGCAGCAGGCCTCCAAGGATGGGGCTAGACCCGGAAAACTCTCCTGTCCCAATTCCTCCAACACAGGTCCAGAGGATTGCTAAGGATGAGTCCACAGCTGTTGGTGCAGCTGCAGAAGTACTAAGGAGGAAAGAGTAGGGGCCATCCAGGCCAGGAGAGAGACTGCAGCTCCACTCTGTAGTGAGAGACAGGGTTTCTCACTCTTCAGACCAGGCTGGCCTGGACTTACAGACATCCGCCTGCCTCTGCCTTTAAGTGCTGGGATTAAAGGCCTGCGCCACTACCGCCTGGCCTTGCTGTATATTTTAGCCATTCTAAGTCAGCTTGGGCAAGACCTGACTTTGGCCTAGAAGCTATGAGCGCCCTGAATACCTGAGACAGAGTAGTTTCGCTTATCCCAGGGGAATTGTCAATGCCTTTGCCTTCAGAGAGGTACTCCACTGGTCCAGCTAGACGGCAGACTTTCCGGTAAGAGAAAAGGCCAAGGCTGGTGCTTCACTTGCTATTCCCAGCCCTGATCTGAGCTTTCAGAACTGGAAATTCTCCCTTCAGACACCCTCAGATACCCCTAATGGCACCCCAACAGGACACGTCAGTCAACACTCCAAATTCTATCAAGAGTGGCATTTATTCTCCTCGTGGAGGTGCGGCGCTCCGAGGAGCTGGTGCTATTGTGCTTAGGAAGGAGGTCTGTCCGTCCGTCCGTCTGTCCGGCCGGCCCGGCCCCAAACGGGGGCGGAAGAGGGACACGGCCCGAGTAAAAATCCCGGCCTGTTGCGGGCCAGGAGTATGTACAAGGTGGCGGGGCGCAGGCGGGGGGTGGGGGCGGGGCGGGCCGGCAGCCACAGCCCCCACCCGAGGGCCCCCCGCACCTCGGGCCCTACTTGTAGAATCAGTACAAAATAGGTGCTACCTAAACGTTCCTTCTACCTGAATTCGCTAAGTCGGTTATTGTGCTGCTTAGTTATGGGGGCGGGAGGGGGCCCATGGCTTTCCACGGCGGCAGGGTGTGGGCGAAGCGGGAGATCCTGGCGGGCCCACAGCCCTTCCAGCCTTCTCCATAGGTAGGTAGACAGGAGTAAGGAGTGGGGCAGGGTGGGCGCCTCTGTGTGCGTGTGCATGCGGCACAGGCTGGCAGGCCCAGGCTAGGAACTGTGGGCATTTCGCCAGGTGGACTTAAGGGGGTTGGATATGGGCACTGCTATGCTAGGCCTGCAGGTCCGCACCAGGAGGGTAGCCAAGCTTGGTGCTGGGATGAGGCTGGCCATACCATATACTCCAGCTTGTTGCGCCTTAGCGGCACAGAGACAGCAGAGCCTCGTATCAGAAAATGGGTACCTGTGTGGGTGGCCCTGGTGAAGCTGGGCCCCCAGACCCTGGGGCCTGTCCAACTTGAGCTGGAAACATAAGGCCCAAGTCAAAGGCAGAGCCTGACTACATCCAGCATAAACGAGGACTGAGGTGGGTAGGAGAGGCCATATGGGCCCAGGGATCCAGCCCTCTGCAACTGCCTACCACCCTGGCCTACCCATGCTTGTTGGGCCCATCACTGACAGGCACCTCCCCGAAGGTTGCCACATCTCTGACGGATTCAGGAAAGGGCCTGGCATATCCTAGGTACCCAATGATGGGTCGGTGAGTGATGAAGGACTGACAGAGAGGCTGTGGTTGATACCATTCCATTCCAGCCTCTGGAACCATGACGCCTACCGGGCTCTGCCCTGGGGGAGGGAATGGGGAAAGAAAGTCTGCGTGGCCGGCCCCGCGCAGCATCCCTGATCTAGGGGCCTATGGGATGGGTAGGACAGGGGATACCTGATTCTCAGTAACTCTAGAGGCTGCGGCAGCTTCACATGCAGTGCGCATTATTGCTCTATAGTCTGCATCGGACTAACTAAGAGGAAGGGGAGCGGGCAGCCCCGGGAAGGGTTGGGAAGAAGGGTGGGACTGCATGCAGTGATGTCACAAAGGCGGCGGCCAATGGGGCGGGCCCTTGGGGTAGGGTCACCGCCGAGGCTTTGGCATAGACGGGTGAAAGTTGGCAACCGAGTGGGGGCTGGGCCTGGCCTCCGGGAAAGGGCCGGCCTCTGTGAGGCAAAGCTCAGGGGCAGAGGAAGTGGTCCTGACAACCTAAGCCCCGGGCGTCGGCGGGAAGAATGAGGGTTCGGCGCCCCCTCCCTGACCCGAGTGCAATCCGTTCATAAATAAAACGTATAAATACAGAAAGAAAGAAACCCGACGCGTCCGCAACCCCCCCAGGGGGCTTTACCCGCAAAGCAAATACAGAGGTGTGTAGAGGGCAGTGGCACGCCAGCCTGCCGGCCCGGGTATCCGTCCTCCAACACCCGAAGCCTGGGGAGCGAGGGAGGGGGCCCCGGGGCAGGGTGGGATCGGGGTCTGAGTAGGTCGGATAAGTTCATGCGATTCCGATATGCGTCATTATTATTCGTTATGGAGGACAGAGCCCCGGAAGCCGGGCTGGAAGAATTCGGATTTGGCAGAGGATGCGAGGCGAGGGTAGGAGGGAGGCTCGGACTGAGGCCCCAGAAAGAACCCGAGGGAGAGGGTTGCCGCCGTCCGCGCCCCTCCCCATCCCCAAATCGTCTAGTACTCCCGGGAGGTCTGCAAAGCCTGTGGAACAGAACGCCTCTGTGGCCCGCCTGCTCTCCTGCTCCTCCTCCGGCCAGCTGCCCGGGTGGAGCTGACTCCCTGGACGCCGGGCTGAAGGCTTGGCCTGGAAGGCTTGGGAAGGGGTGGGGAAGACCTGAGTCTCTGCAACGCGATCCAGGGGCGCAGAGGAGGGAGGAGGGCGCTCCTTACCTCACCTCACCCCTGTCTTCAGAGACCCAACTAAGAGATGAGGTTCGGTTCTGGGTCTGGTAGACCCTATTGCTGGGAGAAAGCCTGGGGCACCCTGGAGGAGAGGGGAGGGGTTTCGGGGTGGGTCTCCCCTCGGGACCCTATTGCTTGAAGGGGCTGGCAAGGCTCCTGGCGAGCGGGGCAGGGTGGGGCCGGCTCCCTACCCCTATTGCTGTGAGGAGGGGCCCGCCCTCCAGCCCCTCCGCCCTGACGCCAGCGGAGACTTCCCTGGGGGGCCCGTATTGCTGAGAGCCGACCTGGCTGGCGGAGGCCCCGCTGCCCTAGGCTTGAACCGGGCTGAGCTGCGGCGGCGCAGGGGTTGCGGGGCCACCGGCGCCGCCCTTGAAGCAGGCTGACTCGTAGTGCTTGTTGAGATAAGACTTGAGCGCGAAGCTCTTCTTGCAGCGCTTGCACTGGAAGTGCTTGAAGGCGGAGTGCGTCTGCATGTGTGCGCGCAGGTTGGAGCGGTCTGCGAAGGCCTTGCCGCAGTGCGCACAGCCGAAGGGTTTCTCGCCCGTGTGAGAGCGCATATGGCCCTGCAGCAGCCAGGGCCGCGAGAAGGCTTTGCCGCACACGCCGCACTTGTGGCGCAGATCGTGCGTGAGCAGGTGCATAGCCATGGCCGGCATGGACACGTACACCTTGCCACACGTTGGGCAACGCCTTGCCAGCTGGCTGTCCAAGCTGCGGTGCGTTTGCTTGTGGCGGCTCAGGTTCGACGATGTGGCGTAAGTTTTGCCGCACTCGCCGCACGCGTGCCGGCCACCAGCGCCCGTGGCTCCTGGCCCCGCACGCGCCTCGGTGCCCGCCCCCACGCGCGTGCCACCCCGACTAGCGGACCCTGATCCAGAGCCTCGCGTGCCCGGCCCGCCCCCACCTCCACTGTCGCTGTCGGGGGCCGCCACCGAGGCTGTGGAGGGGGCCGCGGCTGCGTTGGCATTAGCAGCCTTACGGCGTGAGCGCCCATCAGTGATGAAGAAGGCGTCAGCCGCGTAGCCTTCGCTGACCGCCGCGTCGCCGTTGATGTAGCCGCCAGCAGCAGTAGCCAGCTCTGGGCGAGGGGTGGGCGGCGGTGCTGAGCCAGAGGCCGCGGGACCCAACTCTCCGCGCACAGCCGCAGCATACATAGGCTCCGGGGATGGCCCTTTGAGTAACGCCGCCTCAGCGTCGCCATCGTAGACAGACGCAGGCCCCACGTAGTCACTGAGGTATCCTGCGGGCGGAGGCGGACAGACAGACAACAGGAGGGGAACGGAGCAGCGGGCAAGACACACGCAAAGCCAGCGGCGGGAGACCGAGAAGACACAGCGGGAGACGTTGGGTCCGGAAGGAAGACAAACAGGAATTAGGACAAAGGAGAAGGGGCCGGGGACCACAGGGCAGAGAGGATGGAGACCGTGGGGAGGGGAAGAGAGGAGAGAAGAGAGACAGCAGAGGATGAGACAGGGCCAGGCAGGGCTCCTCCCCCGCCGCCCAAGCGCCCCGCCCCCGCGCGGGGAGGAGAGAGAGGCATCTTCGGGCGCGGCTGCCCCCCTTCAGCGAGCCTCAAGGTCAGGGGGGAGGGGCGGCGCTCCTCTCTTCCTCCTCCCCCTTCCCCTCCCCCTCGGGTTCTCCCCACTTCAGCAGTTTTCCCTGATTATGCAACACACTGCAGACCCGCCGCGCACAAAGCCAGGGCCTCCAGCCCAGAGACCCCGACGGTCCTGCCTCTTCGGGGTCCCCGGGGCAGCCTTCAGACCCTAAAATCTGCTTCCAGACTTGACTCTGGTTCCCTAGGTGTACCAACAAAACCTTAGCGACTTCTACCTAGCCAGCATCTATCTCTGGCCATCATCAGTACTTCGCCCTCATCTCCCAGCTATCTGACCACTTACTGGACGTGATCACTAACTACCCTTGCAGCTTGAACTCATTTATCTCCACCCACTCCTTTCTATTATCCTGGGTCCTACTTTGGTCTACATTCTTTTCTCCCCATGCCCTAACCCTTCTGGGGACCTTCTCAAGTCCCCATCAGGGGACTAGGAAGACTGCCAGGGCATCCACTAGGGGACACGTTATTATAGACAAGCTGCAGGTGGACATCGTTCATGCCAGTAACTGCAGTTGTTCCCAAAGTACAAGATGGATCTCACCATCTCAGGATCGTAAAGTAAAAGCATACCCTTCACAATGCAGCCTCTAGCCCTTTCAGGGTTGCCCCTAGGCTCTCAGGAATCACTGGGCCTGGTGTCCTCTCACAGGATAAGCTGTCTACCGACCCTGGCATTGGAACTCACCTCCCACATATGCAGGGTCACATATGCAGCCATCCAGACACACTCTCAGTCACATGGTGCACAGCGGCCTCAGTGTCACGTGGTCTCATGTAGTGGCACACAGGCAGGCACACACACAGGGTCACACACAAGCGCACAAAGTCACATGGCCACACGCAGTCACATGGGCCCACACAGGCTTATGCTCTTGCAGGTCACACTTGCTCCGACACCCCACACTGCTGGCACTCCTGTCCCCCTTGCCTGCATGCTAACAGTTGTCCTTGAACTTGGGCATCCTTACACAAAGAGCCGCCCCTGACTCCAATACCTTGGCTTCCCTTGCTCACCTCCTCCTTCCTAATCCTGAGTCCAGGGAAGATACTGCTGTTGCCTCTTCTGGTACCTAGGCCCTGACAGGTGGGTGGCCCTGCCAGACCCCATGCCTACTCCCTAGAGCTCCCAGCATTCCCTAGCTAGCCCTAGCAAGGGGCTTTGAAGGTGCAGCCAAAGAAAAGTGAAACAGATCCAGATTTCTGGGTGTGGGTTTGCATGTGCCCATATAACTGGGTCTTGTTATGTCAGCAGGTGTCCGTGTAGCTGTGTATTTCAGCACAAGTCAGTGTGTGGGTCCCTGTGTGCCTTTAGTGCTTCCTGTTCCTGATTCCTCTTTCCTACCTCTCCTGTACCCACACTCTGGCCAACCTCGGAAGCTGTCTGGCCTTACTCTTCTCCCTTTTTCTCAGCCTTCATTCTCGGTTCCAGCCTCAGGCTGCTTCCGCTGGATCTACATCCCCGTCCTACCCTACCACTCCACCCCCACACTCTGGCCACCCACCCCTTCCAGCAAAGCCCTGGGCCCTGCCCCAGCTGCAGTCCAGAGCGCACCTTTATCCTGCAGTCGCACTCCGAGATCGCTGCGGGCGCGCCCGTAGGAGCTGTCGAGGTCTGCCGAAGAGAATGTGTCAAGTTTGACCTTCTTAACCAGGAAGGACCTGGGCATGATTCCTGCGGGGCTCCGGCAGTGAGGGCCTGCAGAGCCGGGGCTCGGGGGGACTGCGTCCGCGGCGAGGCCCCGTCACCATCCGAGGAGCGGTGGAAGCAGCACTGTCCCCAGTCTGGCCTGTGGATGCTGCTGGGCGAGTGTGATTCTCTCTCTTCTTGCTTCCCTGCGTCTCTTCTTCCCCTCCGGATCCCTCCTCTCTCTTTCTCTCTGTCTCTCCCCTTCCTTCGTTCCTTCCTCCTCTTCTCTTCTTTTCTCTTCTTTCCTTCCTTCCTTCCCTCCTCTGGTCCCGGCTTCCCAGCCCGCAGTGCCGCCCCTGGACAGGCGGGGGAGGAGGCTGGGGGGGGCGGAGAGGGGGGGGGAGCGGCTCCGTCCCGGGCCCGGAGGCTGCGAATGGGTGCAGGGCTGGCCCGGCCCCACGGCCCCCTTCCCCTCCCCCCCCCCGCCGCGGCGGCGGAACCTCAGTCAGCGGCGCCCCATGCCCCCGGGGGCGGCAGCGCCGGGCCAAGAGAACACGACAGTAGCAGTAGCAGCGGCAGGAGCAGCAGCTTCAGCACCGCGGCCAGCGCTGGCTAGGGCAGCACCGCGGCCAGCGCCCGGGCGCGCTCAGCTGGCGCTGGCGAAGAGGGGCGGGCCACCCGGGCTTGGTCGCCGGGCGGGGGTCCTCGGCGGGGGTCTCTGGGAGGCTGGCTTTATTGTTCTGCAGTCGGAGCGGGCGGCGGCGGCGGCGGCGGGCGGGGGTCCTCAGGGGGAGGGGTACTCAGGGAGGGCGGGCCGAGGGAGGGAAGGAGAGAGGGAGGGACGGGGGTCCGGGGGCGGGGCTCCGCTCTCGGACAGCTCCGGGGCAGGCCTCCTGAGCCTGCAAGCCTCTTCTGCCTGCCGCCGAGCTCAGCCTCTGGCTTTTAAAGCCAAGCGCTGGGGGAGGGGGTGGGCGGGGAGGGGAAAAGGCCGGCGGAAATGGCTGCGCCGAGCTGGGCCGGGCCAGGGTCTCCTGGGAGGGGTCCTGGGGATGCCTCGCCTAGACTTGTGCGGAGTTCCCCCGTGCGGCTCGGGGAATGGCGACCTGATACTTGGTGGCATAGTCGGGCGTGTGGAGAGAGGTGGGAATGGGCCTGACACTCATGCTCCCCAGACTCTGGTTCTTTTGGGGAGAACGCAAGCGGACCTCAGCCTGGTCCACGCTGCCTCGTATAAGGTCTGGAGGTTAGGCGCGGGATGTGCGGAGGCGGGGAGAGGCGGGAGACCAAAGGAGTGAATGCTGAGGCAGCGAAAACGCAGTGTGGAAACCTGTGTGCGCCCTGTGCCGCAGTGCCTCTTGCCACTCTGTCACCTCGGCTGACCCTGTGCCCGCTGGAGGGACCTCTCTGCCCCCGCCTCTCCCGCGGGACGGATGTCCAGCACAGTAGCGTCGTAGCAAGCTGAGTGTGCATGGTGAGAGGGACTGCCATGCCCCTGTTCCAGAAATTCCGCTCCATTGGTGGTTTCCGCCCTTCCGCGCCTCTACAGCTTCCCCCAGGCGGCCTGCAACCAGGCGAATAACCCTTCCCGTGGCCGCCCGCCCGGAGTTTGCAGCCCCCATGACGTCAGGCCCAATGGCCAATGGCGGGGCACTGGGGGTTGGGGGCCTCACAATGGCTGCGCGCGGGTGCATATGTCCCCAATTAGGGCAGGGCGCCGCCATTGTCCCTTCGTCGCCCCCTCCTCGCGTTGGGGTCTCTGAGCTGAGCTCTCCCCACACAGCCTGCTCGGACTAGCGACTATGGTCACAGAGCGGCAAGAGGGGATTGCAGCGCGGTGACCTTATACGGACTGGCCCCGTCCGGCGCAGAAGCCAGGGCAGCGCTGCAGTGCTGAGCTCAGCTCCCCTTCTGCTGCGTGCTTGGCTGCGACCTGCATCCACTGCCTCGCGTCCAGCCACGGTGGGTGTGAGCTACCTGCCCCACACTTGAGTGTGGAGACCACTCTCCTGCTTTATGCTAGCGGCCCAGCTCCTCAGCGGCCGGACATTCATCTTGCGTGGCAGGCGCTCCCGAGGGGCAGGGCGGGTGCGGCCTCCCCCTTATCGCCGAGCAGCAGCCGGCGAAGCTCGCAGTGGGGGGTGGGGGGCGAGGGTTCCCCGCCAGCCACGCCACTAGTCCCGGCTTCTTCCCAGAGGGGACCGGCTGAGGCGCAGCCGGAGGCGTCAGGCCAATTAGCATTTTGATTGCTGGACGGGGGTGGGGGGTTCATCTGGAACAAGGTCTAATTACCAGACGGACCCTCGGGGCTCAGGCAGACTCGATCCCCCTCACCCTCTGTTTGCTGCCTTCTTCTGGACAGTGTCCCCACCCCCAACTCTATCCTCCCACTTCCTCTAGGTCCCCTCATAGGCTTAGTCATCCTGTCTAGTTCTGTCCTTATACTTTGCCCCTTGGGTCCTTTCTTTATTAGACGTGGTCCTTGGCCCCTCCAGTCTTTCCTGAGTCAAGTCCTGTTCCTCTGTGGCTCTATGCTCAACCCTCTTCTCCATCCCTTCATATAATAATCTCTATCCTTATGTTCGATACACAGCCCTTCCCCCTCCCCCCCACACTTTGTCCCTCACTCCTCTCCTTTGGCCCTTAACCCCTTGATGGGACAGACCATGCCCAGGCACATGTGTCCTTGGGTCTCAGGGTCAGGCAATACAGAGGGAACCATTCAAACAGGCCTTGCTCTGGCTATGGTAGATCCCTCAGGACCTCCCCCCCACACACACACACACACACACACGGGGAGGGGGGGAAAGCCAGGAGGGGCAGCTGGGTTCAGGCCTTGACCATCAGTCCCAGGTGCATGGAGCACATGGGACCCAGGAGCAATTACTTGGGCATTCCAACTGGCCTTGTGAAACTGACTCTCTGCGCCCCACTTCCATGTAGAGATTCCCCAGACCCTTGATCCAAAGAAGAGTTGAGGCATAGTTGATCACTCCTTTTGACAAGTTATAAGCTCCCTTACCCGAGGCCCCACTGAGTCTCTCCCACTGAGAGTTGCAGCCTGAGAAGGCTTTGTTGCAGTAGTAGAGCAAAGCAGCCCTCAATCCGTGGATAACTGCAGGCCCCACTGTCCTGGCCCTCTTAGCAACTTGCGCAAAACCTCCTCGTGAGGCTTTCTTCTTGCTGTTTTGGTTCAGTTTTTATCCCTTTTCAATAAGGGTCTCAGTGTTTGGTCTGTGAATATCTTTCTTCCTCTGCTTTCCTTATAACTCCCCACAGTTCTGCCCAGGTCCCATCGTGCAGGAACGTTTAAGGTGTATATAAGTGGGGAGAGGGGGGGATACAGGATGGGATGCTCCATTGTCACGTTGCCAACAGCCCACTGATGTGTGCAGGCCCTTGTGAGCCTGTCACTATTTTGTCCACCTAGGGAATCAATGGACAGCCTCACTGGAGGGTCCACCCATGGGCTGAGTTGGATTGACAGAGAATGGGAAGTTGGATTGAAAGAGCTGGTTGGGGACTGCTTCTGTGGTGACTGGGTGGGTGAGGTCATTAGCAGGAAGAGGTCAGAGATCAAGGCTTGTAGTGGTAGGACAATGGAGGCTAGTCCTTGAGACTACTTAATTCAGCCCCAGGATGGTTCTGGGCTGGTTGATGTAGCTAATGACGTGTCCTGGGAGAAGATGAATCAGTCTGCCAATTCAGTAAGGACTGGGTGACAAGATACCCCACTTCCAAGGCAGGGCCGTCTGTGGTGAGAGAAACAGTAGCCTCCCAAAAGGACTGCTGGCTTAGAGGGTAACACAGAGGGAAGTTACCTCTCCTGAGCTCACTAGGGCAGGTTGAAGGCCCAGGGAAGGTCTACTTCAAAAGGCCTGAAGGGTAAAGCAGGCTTGCTCCTCACTGAGGCTGACACTGGGGGCCATGTCACCACTGTAACGGATGCCACAAGAAGGGAGGACAGTTTCTCTGTGTAGCCCTTTCTGACCTGGGGTTCACTCTGTAGACCAGGCTGGCCTCGAACTCGGAAACTCAGAGATCCACCTGCCTCTGCCTCCAGAGTGCTGGGATTAAAGGCGTGCGCCACCACAGCCCGTCTACTACCATTTTCTGATAATGTCATGATAGGATTCTATCAATGCATCAATGAGTCCTGGTAGTCAATCAGTTTCCGGATGCCCCACCCCTGGACTTTGTTGCAGTGGGAATCAGGCCTTCAACATGTGAGCCTTTTGGAGGAACACTTTATATTAAAACAGTGACAAAGCCAAAGTGACAGGGAGAACTGTAAGAGAGTCTGGGTCACAACACAGCCATAGCTGTGTCCTTAAAAATGAGCAAACCACAGGAGAAAACACTGGGAAGATAAGAGCCAGGCAGATCCCCGAGCTCATTGGCCAGTCCACGTAAGCTACTTGTTCTCCGGTCTCACCATGCACACACACAAACCTGTACACATGATCATTGGCATATGAACACATATACACACAAAGAGCAAATGTCTAAGTAGTAAACATTTTCATTAAATATAAGTTCAGTCTAGTACTCTATAAAAAGTAAC
The DNA here is from genome assembly GCF_037038515.1 of Microtus pennsylvanicus. Lineage (NCBI taxonomy): Eukaryota > Metazoa > Chordata > Mammalia > Rodentia > Cricetidae > Microtus > Microtus pennsylvanicus. The sequence goes on from NC_134580.1 coordinate 4,886,640, forward strand.
TGAAGTGAAATTTTTAAAAATAATTTATTTATTTTGTGTGTATTGATGTTTTGCCTGCATATGTGTCTGTGTGATGGTGCCAGGTCCCCTGGAGCTGGAGTTACAGACAGTTGTGAGTGTCATGGGATTGAACTCAAGTCCTCTGGAAGAGCGGCCAGGACTCTTAACTGCTGAGCTATCTCTCCAGCCCCATGAGTGAAATTTTATAGAATGAACATTCTTGGACTCCCAAAGAAGTTAACAGGTAATTGGTATGTGAAAACTTATTAGGATACCAAAACGTGCCAATTTAGCTAGTGATGGTGGCACATGCCTTTAATCCCAGCACTAGAGAGACAGAAGCAGGTATATCCCTTCAGTTCTAGGCCAGTCTGTTCTACATATTAAGTTCCAGGCCCACCAGGGCTACACATTGAAACCCTGTCAGTCAATTAATTGATTAATTAATTAATATTTTTATTATTAATTAATAGCCAGGGAAGAAATGTAGTTCAATGGTAGAGCTGTTTTAAAAAAGGGGGAATTTGGGGGCTGGAGAGATGGCTCAGAGGTTAAGAGCATTGCCTGCTCTACTAAAGATCCTGAGTTCAATTCCCAGCAACCACATGGTGGCTCACAACCATCTGCAATGGGGTCTGGTGCCCTCTTCTGGCTATCAGGCATACACACAGAATATTGTATACATAATAAATAAATAAATATTTCAAAAAAAAGGGGGGGGGATTTAATTGGGCCATGGCAGTGTACCTCCAGATGCGTCCCAGCCCTGGAGCTGGAGTTACAAGTGCTTGTGAGCTGCCCAGAGGAACTGTAAGAGCAGTATATATGCTTAACTACCGAGCCATAATCTCTCCAGCCCAGTGGTAAGCTCTTGTCTAAAATGTGGAACAAGGTCCTAGGTTCAGTCCCCAGTACAGCAAAAAAATTAAAATGAAAAATAACGGCCGGGCGGTGGTGGCGCACGCCTTTAATCCCAGCACTCGGGAGGCAGAGGCAGGCGGATCTCTGTGAGTTCGAGACCAGCCTGGTCTACAGAGCTAGTTCCAGGACAGGCTCCAAAGCCACAGAGAAACCCTGTCTCGAAAAAACCAAAAAAAAAGAAAAAGAAAAAAGAAAAAGAACGGTTTCGGACTGGAGAAGTGGGTCATCCGCTGAGGACAGTTGATTCTGTTTTTGTTTGGTTTGGTTTGTTGTTTGAGACAGGGTCTTTCTGTGTAGTCCTGGCTGTTCTGGAGCCAGGCTGTCTTTGAACTCACAGAGATCCTCCTGCCTCTACCTCCTGAGAACTGGGATTAAAGGTGTGCACCACTATGCCCATCACTCTCGCTACTCATGCAGAGGACCTGGATTCAGTTCCCAGTACCCACAGGGTGATTCACAACTCCAGTTCCATGGGATTTGACACCCTCTTCTGGCCTCTGTGGGTACCAGGCACACATGTGGTACACATACATATGTGCAAGCAGAATACTCATTACCAAAAAAAAAAAAAAAAAAGCACTCATGGTAGCACATGGCTTTAATGCCAGCACTCGGGAGGCAGAGACAGGTAGAGGTCTACAGGCCTGGTCTACAGAGTGAGTTCCAGGACAGTCAGGGCTATGTAAAGAAACCCTGTCTTAAAAAAACATTCTTCAAGCTCCCAAATTGGACAACTAGTGCTTTCCGGGTCCACTCAGCCATGCAGGACCAGAGTTACTGCCGAAGCACCAGGCTCTGTGCACTGAGCGTCTGGCATGATCTCAGCCCCTCTAGCATGACGATCTCTATTGTTGACTCTGCGCTCTTCAATTGGCGCAGTGGTTCTCCACCTTCCTGCTGTGGAATATTAGTTGAGGATGGGTTACATTCGTTTATGCCGTGGAACATTGGTTTAGTGATGATGCAAAGCTGTGTCGCATTCTTTTGAGTTGCATTTGTTTAGCTCTGTGAAGCTGTGTTACTGTGCCTGTTTAAAACACCTGATTGGTCTAATAAAGAGCTGAAGGGCCAATAGCTAGGCAGGAGAGGGCTAGGCGGGGCTGCCAGGTAGAGAGAATAAATAATAGGAGGAGAAATATAGGTTGGAGAAGAAGCAGGGCTTAAGAAAAGGAGAGGAGAGGACCCCAGGAACCAGCCACAGAACTAGCCATGGAGGAAGAAGGGAAGAAAGATGGAAAAAGGCAAAAAGCCCAGCGGCAAAACATAGTTAATTTAACCAGGTTAATTTAAGTTAGAAAAACTGGCTAGATTGGGAGGCAGAGGCAGGCAGATCTCTGTGAGTTCGAGACCAGCCTGGTCTACAAGAGCTAGTTCCAGGACAGGCTCCAAAACCACAGAGAAACCCTGTCTCGAAAAACCAAAAATAAATAAATAAATAATTTAGAAAAAAAAAAAGAAAAACTGGCTAGAAATGAGCCAAGCTGGGGGCTGGAGAGAGGGATCAATTGTTAAGAGCAGTGGCTGCTCTTCCAGAGGTCCTGAGTTCAATTCCCAGCAACCACATGGTGGCTCACAACCATCTGTAATGAGATATGGTGCCCTCTTCTGGCCTTCAGGCATACATGGAGGCAGAATGTTGTATACATAATAAATAAATGAATCTTTAAAAAACAAAAACAGCTTACAATCTCTATAAAAAAGGCTGAGCATTCATAAGCAAGAATAAGTCTCCGTGTACTTATTGGGAGCTGGGTGGCAAACCCCCAAAGAGTAAAGCAGCCAACTATACCTTCCTAATGCTGCAACCCTTTAATACAGGTTCCACATGTTGTGGTGATCCCCAACCATGAAATTATTTTTGTTGGTACCTCATAGCTATAAATTTGCTACTGTTATGAATCATAATGTGAATATCTGCTTGCTGATAGTCTTATGGGACCCCTGTGAAAGGGTTACTTTATCTCCCCATAGGTCACAACCCCAGTTTGAGAACTGTTGTAGGATGCCTCTTGTTCATTTCCCGGCTGCCCAGACTCCTGAAATAATCACATAGGAACCATATTATCTGCAATACTGTTTGGCCAATAGCTTAAGTGTATTCCTAGCTTGCTCTTATATCCTAAACTAGCCCATCTCCATTAATCTGTGTATCACCGTGGCTGTGACTTACCGACTAAAGTTCCGTCCAATGTCTGTCTCTGGTGGGGCTACATGGCATCTCACTGACTCTGCCTACTCTATATCTCTTCCAGCCTGGCTATATTCTGTTAAGCCATTGGCCAAAGGCAGTTTCTTTATTAACCAATAAAAGCATATACAGAAGAACTTCCCATACCAGAGAAGCACTGCTCTAAGGGACCCAGATGAATAAAACATGTGTACAAAACTGTCATAATGAAACCCATTATCTTGGATAATTAATATATGCTTCTAAACATAGGAGTGCCTATCAAAGATGAATGGATAAACAACAGAGATTACTAGTGATGTAGCTTAATGATAGAACATGCTTGGTGTGTGGGAGGCCATGAGGTCATTTCCCAGTATTTCAAATGAATGGATGAATGATTGATAAGTAAAAAGTTAAAGGTTGCCATCTACCACGAAAAGGAATGAGACAAGGGGTCGAATCTCCCTGGAGCCCACAAACTCTGGTCTCCGGAGCAATGAAAAAATGTGATCACTGACATAAGCTTTGTTGTTCCCGGAATCCAATACTGTCCCCCTCAGATTCTGAGCTGGTTTGTTTGTTACGGAGCTGCAGGTGAAGCCCCAGCTTCCCACATGTTATGCAAGTATCCCCTGAGCTGTTCCTCTTGGCCCCAAGTTCTTTAAGCCTTGAGTTATGTTGCAAGTGAGACTTCAGATGAAGAGAGAACACTTACATTTTCAAACAAAATCTGGAGGAAATATTTCCTATCTAGAACTCACCAGGCTGAGAAGTTCATTTTTTGTTGTTGTTGTTGGTTTATGGTATTCGGCATGCAAAAAAAAATTTTTTTTTTATTCTTTGGCATTTTCAGATAGGGTTTCATGAACCCCAAGCTGGTCTCAAACTCAGGGTAGCTAACGATGAACTTGAACTTGATCCTCTTTGGTGTATTACAGGCATTCACCACCAGACCAGGTTTTACACACCAACTAAGTCACACCCCAAGCCCTGAACAAGGGTATTAAGGAACAGCCTCTGGGCATAAATAACAGCTGGGGCACCCACCTGTGAAATGCTTTTGGTGTCAAGGTTAAGTCCCCAGTGTAGGTGTCAAGACTTTGTATTTGGTGAGCTTAAAGGTTGGAGCACTATTCTCACTGTTTTGAGACAGGGTTCCTCTGCAATCCAGGTTGATCTTGGACTTGTGACAGTCTCCTGTCTCAGTCTTCTAAGTGCTGACGTCACAAACAGGAGCTACCGTGCCAGCTCTTCCAACAATACTTTGTCCTAGAAGTTACCTTGAAGAAATTCATGGGTGTGAGCCTTGTCTAATGAATTGACTTGTTATCTAAATGGTTGAAAATCTACCGGGTGCGTAGAGGAGTCCTGCTGACTTGGATTAAATGAGCTAGACCTTCCAAAAAAAAAATAGAGACCTTGAACTTCACCATTTTTTGTAGGCACAAAGAAAGCCAAGAATTTGGGTGGTAAAGGGGCAGAGCTAAGAATCAGAAACAGGCCCGGTGGTGGTGGTGATAGTGGTGGCTGCGGCGGCTGTGGCGCACACCTTTAATCCCAGCACTTGGAAGGCAGAGGCAGGTGGATCTCTGTGAATTTGAGACAGCCTGGTCTACAGAGCTAGTTCCACGATAGCCAGTGCTACGCGGAGAAACCCTGTCTTGAGGAAAAAAAGAGGAGGGTGAGTAGGAGGAGAGAAAGGGAAGAGGAGGAAGAAGGAAGAAGAGAAGAAGCTGAGAACCAGCTCCTGGAGAAGGCTCTAGAGCAAGGCCCCTACTTCAGGACAGCAGGGCATCTACTGCTCCACCTGCTCCTGCTTCAAAAACAAATTTTATTTTACAGTGGTGGGGTTCAAACCAAGGACCTCGTACATGCTGAGCAGATAAATGCTATACCACTGAACTACATTGCTGGCCCCAAAATGTTATCTAGTCCCCTCTCCGTTTTCTGTGAGCCAGGGTATCGCTATGTAGCCTAGCTGGCCTGAAGTTCGACATGTAAATCAGAAGAGGTTCTCCAGCTTCTGCCTCCCTAGGATCAAAGGCCTGCACCACCACACCTGGCTCATTTCATTTTTTAAATCCAGCCTCCTAAATGCAGGGATTAAAGTGTCTACCTCCGGGCCAGGTTCAATATGTTCTGTGCCTATGATTAATTTGTCACAACTAAGAAACCGAACACTGATTGGCACATTAACTGAACCCAGGCTTTATTTGGAGTTACCAATTTCCTCACCAGCGTCGCCGTTCTGTTCCCGGTGCCGGCTCAGTCCCGCCACACAGCGACGGCTCTCCTGTGTAAGTTTCTGTCCATGGAGGCATCCAGCGTATGCTGGAACAAGTGCCCTCCAGGGCCTGCCCTCTTATTATAGCCTCTGAGAACCAACATCTGGGGACCTGCTGAATGATTAGATGCTACTTGGAAAAGGGTCCTGCATGATAGCAGGTCATCTTGGACATTGTGGCCCTAACAAGCTCCTAGCTAATATAGCTACATGAATTATCCCAGCTACATAGGTAGAGTATACCGACCCTGTTGAGGGGGCTAGCCCACAGCCCACAGAATTTGGGGGACATTGCTGTTTTATGGTTTGCATACTCTGTGGGTACGGAAGGATCTATAGTGAACTGAAACCTTGCCCTCTCCCTCCTCAGCTCGGATTCCACAGACCGGAATGAAAACCACTCCTATTTTCCTGGCTAAGTGCCCACTGAGCAAATCTGAGCCGCAGAGTTCTGCTTTTCTAGATTCACAGCACAAGTGGGCAGTCCCTTGCTATACATTCCTGTCTGGCTATTCTCTCATTCCATGCAAGGCTATTTCATACCCCTTTTAAATTTTTTTCTTTTAAGTGCACTGGTGTTTTGCCTGCATGCATGTCTGTGTGAGGGTGTCAGATCTTGGAGTTACATTGTGGGTGCTGGGAATTGATCCCAATCATGCCTCTCTTTTTATTTTTTTTTAAACCTATCACTCTATATCACTAAAATGGCGATCAAGCTGAGGGTCCTGTGCAAGCCTGTGCTCCCAGCACCTGAGAGGAAAGGAAGGACCCTAGTTTGAGACCAATCTAGTTCAAGGTCAGCCTGGTCGGTTGAGTCCCTGGACAGCCAGAACTATTCAGAGAAACCCTATCTCAAAAAACAAACAAACAAGGGCCAGGCGACGGTTGCGCACGCCTTTAATCCCAGCACTCGGGAGGCAGGGGCAGGCGGATCTCTGGGAGTTCGAGACCAGCCTGGTCTACGGAGCGAGTTCCAGGACAGGCTCCAAAGCCACAGAGAAACCCTGTCTCGAAAAACCAAAAAAAAAAAAAAAAAAGAAATGGCAAAAACTGAAAACTTACGTATAAGGGCAGTTTCTGAAATTAAAAACATATAGTTATATTGCCTTAACCAGGAATTATTTAAATAACCTCCCAAATGATCTGCAGTACAGGCTGAGTATAGTCCCTGGTGGCCGATTGCCTGACCAGTGTTTTCTAGGGCGGAATCAGAGGAGGAGAGAGAAAAGAACCTGCTCCCAAGCACACTTGTAGCCCTCGGTCCTCTTCCTTGTCTGCTCATCCAAGAACATGTTGCTACAAGTATTCAATCACCTGCTTCATAATAAATCTTTTGGAACAGTAATATTTGTACACTAGTATTCCTTTAAAAATGTTTGTGAATGTATGTATGTGTGGTATGTATGTGTCTGTGTGTCTGTATGTCTGTGGTGTGTCCACTTGTGAGTACAGATGCCCAGAGACAAGAGGGTGCTAGATTCCCTGGAGCCAGAGCTGCGGGCAGTTGTGAGACACTTTATTTGGGCGCCGGAGACCAGTGTTGGGTTCTCTATACGAGCAGTATGTTCTTTTAACCACTGAGCCTCATCTCCAACTCCACAATGTGTCTTAACTGTACCCGAATGAGATCTACATCTTGTAGGCCGCCATCTCTTTCTATACTTGAGTTTCACTGTTTCCCTCCCTCTCCTCGCTTGTGCAGAGCTTATGAGGCCCTTGTCTGAAGTCCTCATCTTAGGTAGCATTGGTTCCCCCTCCTCCCGTTCCTGGTTCCCTGTCTCTGAAGGCTCTTCCTCTGCCTCTGTGTCAGGTACCAGGTTGGCTTCCCTGCACGTGTTTTCATCTACTACCCCTACCAAGCTGCCAGACACATCTTACCCAGGCCCTCGGCTTTGTAAACACATAAGAAAAATGCGGTGGTTAATTTTGTCAACTTGACTGAAGTTGGAATAAGCACCATGGAAAAACACTGCTAGGTGTGTCTGTGAGACCCACCTTGTGGGCTAGAATATTGGATTCTCTCTCTGCTTCCCCACTGTCGATACGAATGAGACCAGCTACTCTGTGCTCTTGCTGGCTGCACCTCCCCCGCCATAACCAGCTGTATCCCATCGTGCACGAGCCCATATACACTTTCTCCTTTAAGCTGTTTCTTGTCTGGTATTTGGTCGCAGCAACAAGTACCCAATCTAGATACAGACCTCTGCATGCAGCTCCTTCCTTCTCCCCATGCCTTTCTGGTTAAAATAATAAAAATAATAATAAACAAATAAAACTCTGTACAGAGATAAAAAAATTACAGTTCAGTGGGACACTTTTCCTAGCACCTATGAGTCCCTGAGTTCAATCCTCAGATCTGAAAATAATAGCAAATACTAAGAGATTTTGCCCACAACTTCAGGCCTGACTCCCCTTCAGGCTTTCTCCCATCCCGGTCACCAGCCCCAGTGCCCAGGCCAGAAACCCTGGGCCATACAAGAAGCAGCTTTGCTTCCCAGGCTCTACCTATCCAGTAAATCATTCAAGCTGTGACCCCAGCTGACTCCTCTCTGCAGTTCCTGAAGTCTCAGTGTCCCCACTGCTCACAGAGCTTCTCATTGAGCTTCCCAGCCATTTTCCATTAGCGTGGCTAACAGTTTGGGATTTTCCAAGGACATTTTCTGTCCAGCATCCTTTCTTCCCTATCCCTTCTCCTCTCTGTTTTCTTCCTTTCTTCCTTTTTTTTTGTCCCAACAGATTGATGGAGCCTATGCCTTGCACACGCCAGGCAAGCATTCCACTGTGAGCTATATCCTACACTCCAGATCCCTTATTAACTTTTTTTCTTTTTTCCGAGACAGAATCTCATTTTGTAACCCAAACTACCTCCACCTCCTGGGTGCTATGATTATGCCTAGCCCCTTAGTAACTTTTATTGCTATTGTTGAAACAGGGTCTCATGTAGCCCACGGCTGATACTCACAATGTATCAGAGGATGACCATGAACTTCTGGTCTTCTTGCTTCTATCCTCCAAAAGCTGGGATTACAGGTATGTGCCAGCAAGTCCCGCTCCTTAAGATTTGAACAAGGAGTCCATATTTTCTTCCTCCCTCCTCCCCCGTCCCCCGCCCTGAGACAGGGTTTCTCTGTGTAACAGCCCTGGCTGTCCTGGAACTTGCTCTGTAGACCAGGCTGGCTTCGAACTCACAGAGATCTGCCTGCCTCTGCCTCCTAAGTGCTGAGATTAAAGACAACCACTAGGCAAGGCTCCATATTTTCATCTTGTGGCTCTAAAAATTACATAGCTAGGCCGGGCGGTGGTGGCGCACGCCTTTAATCCCAGCACTCGGGAGGCAGAGGCAGGTGGATCTCTGGGAGTTCGAGGCCAGCCTGGTCTACAAGAGCTAGTTCCAGGACAGGCTCCAAAACCACAGAGAAACCCTGTCTCGAAAAACAAAAAACAGGGGGCTGGAGAGATGGCTCAGAGGTTAAGAGCACTGACTGCTCTTCCTGAGGTCCTGAGTTCAATTCCCAGCAGCCACATGGTGGCTCACAACCATCTGTAATGAGATCTAGTGCCCCCTTCTGGCGAGTAGGTATATATGCAGACAGAACACTATATACTTAATAAATAAAAATTAAAAAAAAAACAACAACAACAACAAAAAAAAAAAACAAAAGAAAATTACATAGCTAGCCCTGGTCCCAGGGACACATGCCAACATGCTGACCACAGAGCCAGATGGACAGCAGTCCTCTGCTCCTGTGCCAGCCCTGGCATCAGGAGGCCTCAGGTGCCAGTATGGGAACTAGAGTGTCTGTCAGACAAGGGAGCTCCTACCAGAGACACAAAGCACAGGCCATGGTGGACCGGGCAGCTCTGTCAGACAAGGGAGCCCCAACCAGAGACACAAAGCATAGGCTATGGTGGACCGGACAGCTCAGCCGAGGACTCTGGGAGCCACGTGTGCCTAAGCACAGTCCTGTATATACCAGAAGGCCCAGGGCATATCGTCTGGCTCTGCCCCATATCATATCACTGCTGGCTGGACTAGAGGCAGGTGACTACCAGACAGACCAGTCATATTCTGACTCCTCGGCTTCATTGGTTAGCCCCAATTCAGTATTGCTGGCTAAGAGGGACAGGAAGTCCCAGCTTAGGGACTTCAGGCAATCAGAGGCCAGGTTTCATAGTTTCCTTGCTTCTTCCGACCCAAACTGTGGAATTTACTCCAGTAGTGGAGAAGATGGGATTATCAGGCCCTAGAAGGTTGTGCTAGGGGAAGACCCTTAAAGGAAGCCCCCTCAAAAACAAACAACAGAAAACCACCTGGCTGGAGGTTGAAGCAGCTTTAGTAAGAGGAAGGCTAGTAGGTGGGGCTGGCTGGCAGTCCCTCCAGGACAGGGATAAGGGACAGCATAGGGAAAAGGAGTGTGGGGTGGGGTTCAGGCCCCAGAGTTAAACATCCAGGTCAGTGACACTTGGCTTAGTGTAGATTTGTGTTTTTCTCTGCACAATGCCAGGGCTAAAGGTGGCCCCCAGTGGCCAGTGGCGGACAACATGACGGTAGGAGGAGGCCAAGTAGTCAAAGTAGTTGATGTTGAGTTTCCGGGCGATGTGCCGACCCAGGAATTCCATTTGCTACAAGTAAGTGAGTGGCAGCCAGTTGTTCGTTCTCCAGATAGGAGAATCCCCACCAGCATGCTCTTACATACCCCTTCCTCTTCCCCGAGGAGGTCCCCTACCCCTGCCCCGAATCCACAGTGCTCCTGCCACCCTTAGCAGAGGGGAGGCCTCAAGGGAGGAAAAATAGCTCCATTCAAGAACTCTAAGCTAACTAAGTAGTTAGTATCTTTTGGGGGGGAGGGCAGGACCCACCTCATAGCGCTCTGACAGCTGTACCAGAACAAGTGGCTCTAGCTTGTGGCCACAAAGGACCAGCTGGAAGAAGCACCTGCCATAGACTGCCAATAGATGAGCAACTGAGCCAGGAACCTAACCTCCCAGAGCCTGGGGCGGGTAGGATGGTAGGGGCAGGACCTCCAAGGTGGGAGTGTCCAGATGGACTACTGGCCCCTCCCAGCTCCGAATCCACATCCCTCTCCCTCTCCCCTCTCCTATCCCAGGCATCACCGTCAGAGCTGAGTGCCAGGCGCACATAGACCAGATGCATAGGGCCCTGACACACAGTTCGGCCACTGATGGAGAAATGGTACATGCCGCGGGTGTGGTTCAGCACTAGGCGGCGCCGGGGGATTGAGGAAACCATGAGCCACAGGCCTATAGCCATGCCATATAGAAAAAAGCACCAGGTTTCCTGCTTCTGCACCTGTAGGCATCAAGGATTAACAGGGAGGTGAGCTCTGGCTGGAGCTTCTGTGCGGCCCTCATGCCAAGGGAGAGGGGAGTGGGGTGCAGGAGTTCTGACCGTTTGCAGGATGCCAGAGCAGACCAAGACAAGGCAGACGATGAAGAGCAGCGTCCCCTTCCAGAGCGTGTCCAGGTAGTACTCGAGCACAAACACTGAGGACAGCATGGCCCAGCACATGAGGACAGCCCGGAGCTGCCCCCAGCTGTTGGACAGGGCCAAGGGGATCCTCCCAGTGGAGGTTCTCCATGCTACTACAGTGTCGCCCCCCAAGTGCACCTGCCTGCCTACCCTCACCCACCCAGCTTCAGCCAGCCTCTCCACTTGGGGGAACCTGGCCATGCCCAGTCCCCTGCCCACCATCTGGCTGCTGCTGCTTGAAGGGGTAAAAGCTGTTGCTCTTGAGGCGATTGGCTAAGTGACGCTCAGTAGAGAAGAGTCCTACGGCCCAGAGCTGGAAGCGTGTGGCAAAGACAGACGTGGGGAGGCCAGTGGTCTGCTCCTTGGGGACCTAGTTAGGTAGAAGTAGTCAGCATACAGCTCGCCCACTGCCCGACCATCCACTGTCTATATACAGGGCTCCCACCCGAGACAATTCCAGGGCTGCAGTTCAGGACGGAGCAGGAGCTGCCAGACAACAGCGGGGCCGGGAAGTAGATAACAGTCTAGGCTGAGCTGCCTGGGTTCTAGAAGTTCACGGTAAAGGATTCTAGAAGGGGCTATTCTATTGACCACACCTTTCTAGTGAGTATGCACTCTCTGGCCAGTCTCCATGACGTGGTGGGCAGCGTGGCTTCCTCATGGCTAGACAGCCTAAGCCACTGTTGCCAACGTTATCAACTCACGGATTCTGGTGGCTGATAACGGCCTCTGTGCCTTCTTTTCACCATTTATTTATTTATTTATTTGGTTTTTCGAGACTGGGTTTCTTTGTAGCTTTGGAGCCTATCCTGGAACTAGCTCTTGTAGACCAGGCTGGCCTCGAACTCACCTGCCTCTGCCTCCCGAGTGCTGGGATTAAAGGTGTGCGCCACCACCGCCTGGCTCTTTTCACCATTTCATACCTCACTCCCTACCCTATCCTCAGATAACTGTGTCCCAAGGGTGCAATTCACAGTCCAAGAGTCAAACCCTGCAGTGAGCAGACACAGCAAACCCTTGGGCTAGGAGACCTAAGGGCCATTCCCACATACACAGGCCTAGGATGCTGTAGTCACTCTGTCAGGTATGACCCCTGATTTTCACCCAACAACTTACTCTAAGGACTGTACATGTTGGTCCATGCTTGTAAATCCATCACCTGGGAGGCTGAGATAGGTGGACCTGCTGTGAGTGTAAGGTCAGCCTGAGCTAGCATGAACAGAATCTCAAATAAAACAAGGGACCATACAGAATGCTTAAAAATACTTTATTGTAACAAAAGCTTGAACGTCTGCAAGTGAAAGGGGGCAGGGCAAAGCTGGTTGGTGTCCAGTTAAGTGGACTATCTGGAGGACAGCGGGCTCGTAAGCAGCTGTTCTAGACACCACTGAACTTCCTCCAGACCCCGGTAGGCACGCTTCAGTCCCCTGGGGAGGCACCGGCAGGACTCCAGATTGAGAAACAGCAGCCCTGGGCAACTGCTAATCACAGAACTGTGGAACAGGCAGGCCGTGGGAAAGTGAGCTGTTGACCAGGGAGCCTTGTCTGTCCTCACTCTACACCAGGCCTATGACCTCGAGCCACCCAGGCCTAAGTCTAGTTCTCCTGATGTCCCCAAGCAGGAGTCTGACCTACACTCATCTTGGCCCCTGGAAAAGTGAAACGAGGGAGACCACCTCTGGTTCCCCAAGTCAGAGAAGCAAGTACAACGTTCACAGAACTAGAGAAAGAGGCACTGACCTGACTGTGCTTGGTGTAACTCGGGTACCCCTGAGGTTGAGGGAGCACAAGGCTGGACGTAAGTCCCCAGAGGTACCAGAGAAAACGGCTAGGGCCTGTTCCAGGTCTCTCTCGCTGAAGCCTTGGCCACTGATGTCAAGCTCCCTGAGGCTGTGATACCACTTCTGGGTCAACAGGGGGCTGCCTTTCTTAGCCAGAGTCAGCCCGTCAGACATGCCGTAGAGGCCCAGGTACAGCTGTTCCAGCTCTGCGAGGAGAGAACTGGGTGTGAACAGCAGGCAGTCAGTGAGCCCCTCTCCACCTACCACACCAGGCCAGCTGACCTTGACATGGTAAATCACAAAGGCCAGCAGGTGTGATCCTAGCACAGCCGCGAAGATCCAGCAGGCGCAGCTTGGGAGAGCAATGGAGCAGGCGGCCCAGAACCTCATTGCTCACAAAGCTGCAGGTGGAGCCAGCCAGGCAGAGCTCCTCAAGGCTGGGGAAGCCTGGTCCCTGGGGCACCCCTCGTCCACAAGGCTTGGGAAGCCAGATCAGATTTAGCAGTCGTAGCACCTGGGAGTTGGGAGGAGGGATAGGCTGCAGACAGGTCGGCGGCGAATGGCAAGTGAGGGAAGGTAGGGCATGGATACCTGTAGCCGGGGGCAGGCTTTCTGCAGAGCCTCTACAGGCAGCTGCAGGGGCGTACTGTTGCAGCTCATGCCAGTGCTGACCTCCAGGACCTGAAGCTGGGGGCAGCAGCTGCCCTGTAATGGTGGGGAAGCACACTAGGTCAAAAGGCCTGGCAATTCCCACGCAGCTCTGCCCCTGCCCATCCCCAACCTACCAGCAGCGCACCCAAGATGGCTGTCGTCTGGGAACTGTAGGTCAGCCACAGCTTCCGCATTCGGGACCCTGCCTCCTCCAAGAAGCTCACCACAGCTGTGGACTCTACCTAGGGATCCAGTACAGGGTTGTGTGTGTCACCTCAGAAGGGCCGAGGCTTTTGCAGGGCCCCTTGGGACTCAGGACTCACCATGGAATGGTGTAGGTCCAGGCTGTGGAGCTGGTGGCAGGCTTTGGCTAACATGACCAGGGTGTCAGCAGTCACACTGTGGCAGTCTGAAAGCTTGAGGAAGGTGAGCCGGGGGCAGAACTTGCTAACCAGCTGTGGCAAGAGAGAGGCCATGTGGGGATGGGGAGGGAGGTCCTGACAAGTCTATCCTGTGGCCCAGCTATGACTCCATTCTGTCCATGCCAGGCCCACTTGGGTGCCTTTTCCTCTGGCAACTTCCTACCTAAGGTGTCAGCAAGACAGAACTGGGCAGGCAGACAGGCAGACATCTCTGTGGGGCAGCACCAGGGCAACTCCCCGAGAGTGGGCAACACAGATGTTACAGCTGGTGTTCAGGGCAGGCTCAAGTTCTCACCTCCAACACAGGGCGTACTTGAGACTTCCAATGGATGAGGGTCAATCTCTGGAGCTGTGAGAACCTGGGCGACAGCAAGGCCCAGCTGTACTAGAGTCCTCATGCCCCTCCGGCCAACGTCCTCCCTTCCCAACACTGACGCACGGAGGCACTGGTAGAGCAAGGGAATGAGATGACAAGGGACCCTCACCGATTGGGTATGAGCCACTCCAGGGAAGCAAGGAGCTTCTTCTCTGCCTTAAGGTTGCCCTTGGCAGCCCGGCCAACCAGCGGGGGTGACAGGGTCACAGTGTGCCAGAGTGAAGGATGGGAGGTGGCTTCATGCCAACGGCGGCAAACGCGTGCAGCCCTAGGAGAAGAAACAGTTCGCTGAGAGTGTATGACTTTTCGTGAGCGATGCCTACAATAAAGTGTCTTAGAAGCAGCATATCTGCCCTGGCAACTTGCAGTGCAGCGGTCTCAAAGCCAGGCTTCGGGGGCTCCAAGTGGAGACAGGTGCCGGAGCACTCGTGTATGCCCGTTGAGATGCTCTGCCCTCTGCCTTGCCGCTCAACCCGCTCAATGGGCCAGTCCCTACCCCGGCAGGCGCTGTTGTTAGTGTACCTGCCAAGAAACGGCATGGGCCCATGAGCCGCAACCAACAACCCAAAAATATGCACCAGGACTTCTAAGGGAATACGGTCTCCCCAGCCGGAGTCCGGGCCCTGATCGGGCGACGGCTCAGGTCGGGGCTTAACCCTGGGCTTGGCTGCCGCTGTGGGGCCGCGAGTCTGAGGTCTCGGAGCGCGGCGAGGGGCGCGCCTGTGCGCACGAGCACGGGTAGGTTCTAAGTCCGGCAGCACGAGCAGCATGCTGTCCGCTTGCAGCAGGTGGTATCCAGAACCGCGAGGTGCCAGCTTGTCCCACCACCAGTCCTCGGCCGAGCGGGCTCGCGCATCGGCCCGCTTGGAGCCTCGAGCTCGACGCCGAACTCGCCCAGAGGATACAGGAGCCATAGCTCCGGTACCTCCGCAAAAGCGGAAGGTGGGTGTGTGGGCTTGGAGGAAGAGGCGTGGCCGAGGCCTCGGGCCTTCCACTACTTTTTGCTTCCGGGGGCGGGACTTCCGCTGTGAGTCTAGCGGATTTGAGGGCGTCTTCATCCAGTCCCGGAGCTCGGGTTTGGCTGTGTCCCGAATCAAGCGGCGTGTGCTGGGCGGGCAGCTTCTGCCCCACGCCCCTGATGCACAGCGCTCGGTGGTGGAGCCCTGGGTAAAGCCAGCCAGCCACGCCCCTCGCCGACCCGCGCCGGCTGCAGTGGAGTTCGCCGTGGTCCTGATTAGGTTTAGCAGTGCCGAGACTTCATTCTACTCAAGCACCAGAGACTTCTCCTTCGCTGGTCGTCCTGCCGGGAGCCACGCTTTAGGCCAGCTTCTTGCTCTCCCGCTTGCCAGTCTTGCTCTGTGGGGTCCCGGTGCATGCTTCTTGGTACGTGCAGCTCCTGATCTATCTGCCGCCTCCCTCCAGGTACCTTGGTCTTGCCATCTATTTACCTGAGACCCCGGTTCTGTCCACTCGCCTAAAATTTTGTCTCCCTCCAGCTGGAAGAGGTTTGGCTCCTAGAGTAGCCAGGGAAGCTTCGGACCTACGTGGTGACGAGTGGACTGTTAACCTGCGCTTTGTCCTGGAGGGCCCCCTTTGACCCAATGGCAGCACCTCCGCTGGGCCGACTGGTGCTGACCCATCTGTTCGTGGCTCTCTTCGGCATGGGCTCCTGGGCTGCGGTCAACGGGATCTGGGTAGAGCTGCCTGTAGTGACGAAAGAGCTCCCAGAGGGTGCGTGAAGTGGGTGGAGATGGGCCACAGGTGCTCTTTGTTCCTTAGTCTAGTGCGCTTACACGGTCTCCTCCCTCCATTGCAGGTTGGAGCCTCCCTTCGTACCTCTCTGTGCTTGTGGCGCTGGGGAACCTGGGTCTGCTGCTGGTGACCCTGTGGAGGCGTTTGGCCCGCGGCAAGGGCGAGCGGATCCCTATCCAAGTGGTGCAGGGACTAAGCGTAGTGGGCACAGCCCTGCTGGCCCTTCTGTGGAACCACGTGGCCCCAGTGGCAGGGCAGTCCCACTCTGTGGCCTTCCTCACGCTGACTTTTGTATTGTCACTGGCCTGCTGTGCTTCTAATGTCACTTTCCTGCCCTTCCTGAGCCACCTGCCCCCTTCCTTTTTACGCTCTTTCTTCCTGGGCCAGGGCCTAAGTGCCCTGTTGCCTTGTGTGCTAGCCCTGGTGCAGGGGGTGGGCCGCCTTGAGTGTCTGCCCGTGCTGGCCAATGATACCACTGGGCCTCCTATCCAGCTGTCCCCCATCAATTTCCCCGAGCGCTTTTCTGCCACCACTTTCTTCTGGGTTATGACTGCCCTTCTGGGCACTTCTGCTGCTGCCTTCCAAGGTCTCCTGTTACTACTGCCATCTTCATCCTCTGTCCCCACGGTGGATGCAGGGCTTCAGATAGGAACACCAGGAACAGAGGAGGAAGAGGAAGAGGAAGAAGAGGTCTCACCGTTGCAGGAACCACCAGGCCAGGTGGCAGACACTGCTCCCAGCCCAGACCCTAAGGCCCATCAGCTGTTCTCTTCCCGAAGTGCCAGTCTACTGGGGCTGCTGGCTGTCACCAATGCTCTGACCAACGGTGTGCTGCCTGCTGTACAGAGCTTTTCCTGCCTGCCCTACGGGCGCCTAGCCTACCACTTGGCTGTCGTACTGGGTAGCTCCGCCAACCCCCTTGCCTGTTTTCTGGCCATGGCAGTGCTGTGCAGGTGCCCATGGGTCCCAAGCCCCGGTGGGGAGGAACCTGAGGTCAGCCAGGGCCTGGGACAGCCAGTCCTGAATTTCAGCCCATCCTTGGCAGGTCTCTGGCAGGGCTGTATGGTCTGTCTATTCTGGGCATGTTCTTTGGAGCCTACCTGATGACACTGGCAGTCTTAAGTCCCTGTCCTCCTCTGGTGGGCACCTCTGCAGGTGTGGTCCTTGTGGTAAGTAGAATGGAGAGATGAAGCAGGAATAGGGCTTGTCTCGGAGCAGGGGGACTTCACATTTAGCCTGCTGCTGCAGACCTCCCCTCTACCCCCACTTTCAGGTGCTCTCGTGGGTACTGTGTGCGGGCGTGTTCTCATACGTCAAGGTGGCGATCAATTCCCTGCTGCACAGTGGAGGCCGGCCAGCACTGCTTGCAGCTGGTGTGGCTATCCAGGTGGGCTCTCTGCTGGGTGCCATTACCATGTTCCCTCTCACCAGCATCTATCCAGTATTTCAGAGTGTAAAGGACTGTGCGGACCAGTGTGGCCCCTGAACCTGGGACATGTGGGACTTACTTCAGCTCACTTGTCTCCCCCTGGAGATCGCCACAGTGACTGAGTCCGGTGGCCCAAGGTGGCCTCTCTACTCACAGATACACTCATGGATATTGTACACTCCGTAAGAGACCTGGCTTTTGAGAAAAGACCAGGGTGAGGACCAAAGAGCAGGCCTGGAGCCAGGGGCAGGTTAGGGCCATGGCCTACACCCTGGGATCTTTGCGGGCTTTTCAGAATAAAACGTCATCTTTATCCGGTGAGTTGTTAATCCCACAGCACAGCTCCCTGTACCAGGTCAACTTCCCTCTGAAGGAGTAGAGGGTGTCTGATCTTGTGGAACTGGAGTTACACACTGCTCTGAGCTGCCACGAAGATGCTGGGAATTGAGCCCAGGTCCTCTGGAACAGCAGTAAGTGCTCTTAACCACTGAGCCTCCTCTCCAGCCCCCGGTGTTGGCTTTTAAGGTTCTAGCCCTCTCAGGATCTATCAGCTTGAGGGCCTTGCTTACCAGTCCTCCCAGCTACCATCTTTCAGTTTTCCGCTCCTGCAGTCAGAGCCCCCAGGTCCTCTGTTCAGGAAGAGGTGTAGTAGCTGTCCTTGACCCAAACTTGTTATCTTCAGAATAGGGTCATTTCTGGGCTGGGCGGTTCAGGCTCTCACACAAAGGGCTGGAACCTCAGGTAGAACTGGAGAGGCCATGCCAGGGCAAGTGCCTGACTTTCTGCCTTCTTTACATATTATGGCAGAGAGAGGCCTGTCGGGGAGGCAGGACACCAAGTGTGTCCCAGTGTGACTAGAGTGGTGTGACGCCTCAGTCTCACAGGAGTTCAGGGGGGATGGTGATTCCCACCAACCCTTGCTGTCCGGTCCTTTCAGATGATCCTTCTAAGCAGAAGCCTTTTGTCCTTGCCTTGGCCTCCTGGCTTTGTTGTCCTTCCCTGGGCCCTCATACCTTGTCAGGACCCCTTGAGCAGGAGGACCTCCCTGTTTCCTGTGACTCAGATAGATGTTGGCGCAGATAAGCGGGGGTGGCTTGGCAAGGTGGGCAGGTGCTGAGGGCCTGCAGGGGTGAGGGCGCTATGCAGGGGTGTCTGAAGAACTCTTGAGCCAGTGACCCTCTTCCCCTTTTGTACTCTGCCCTTGTCCCTGGTCAGCACCCATGCCGGGGGCCCACACTCTGTCCACCTGAGGCTAGAGACTGGTAGGGCTACCTCCAAGCTCCTTTTTTTGGTTTCCTCAGGTCAGTAATCAAACGGCCTCAGCCCTGAGTTCCCACATGTATCATCTATGCAAGGTATGCTAGCCCAAGGGTCATAGGTCAGCATGGCCCTTCAGATATGTGTGGTCTGCTAGAGAAAAGGGGGCGGGTGCCCCAGATCCTAGCCAGCCTGAGCCAGAAGTGGGCAGTTTGAGGAAACCACTGCTCTTTGAAGTTCTAATACCTTCCTGTCCTACCACAGAAAGCTGGGCAAGGGTCAAAATAACACAGGGTAGAAAACAAGTCCAGGATGAAGGCAAGGCTGTGTGCCAACTCCCTGGGTATTTATGAGGGACAGGACAGCCCAACATTCAAGTCTCCAAGACTTCCTGTGTCAGAAGGCAAACCCTGGGGTACTGAGCCACCCTACACTCTGTGCCACCACTATGTAGTAATATGGAGCGGCGGCTGGGCTGCGTCCCCAAATCCCCAGCCGCCTGGCTCTGCCCGGCTAGCTTATGCCCCAAATAATTACACGGACACTGGTATTCTTTTAAACACTGCTCTGGCCCATTTCTAATCATCTGTGTAGCGCCCCTAGGTGCGCTTACCGGGAAGATTCTAGCCTAAGTCCATCCTGGGTTGGAGCTTCATAGCGTGCGTCTTCCCTGGAGCAGGTAGCATGGCGTGTCTCTCTGAGGTGTCTGCTCCCGAGAGCAGAGCTGCGGAGTCTGACCTCACTTCCTCTTCCTCCCAGCCTTCCCTTCTGTTTACTCCACCCACCTAAGGGTGGGCCTATCAAATGGGCCTAGCAGTTTCTTTATTGCTTAAACAATGAAATCAACAGATTGATATGACACTCCCACATCACTTCCCCTTTTTCTGTTTAAACAAAAAAGAAAGGCTTTAACTTCAACCTAGCAAAATTACATATAACAAAACAGTTATCAAGTAAAAGTTACATCAGAAACATTTATACATATAACAAAATTGACCGTAAATCTCTATCAATAAAGCAAAATCTATACTAATGCAAATTATTCATGTCTATATCATATCCCCCTTTAAATGTAAAAGAACATTTATAAACAATTTTTGGGAACATGGGCGCAGTTTTTTCTCTCCAAACTGCTTCCTGCTGAATGGGGGCGTCGTTAATGATTTTAGGGTGTAACCTGTGTGCCAGGTTTCATCTCAGTTGGCAGTTGAGCAAAGCAATTTTCTGAAGATGTTCACAGCAACCCTTCAGGAGGACGTGGTCCATCATACCAAATCGAATAGAAGAAATCCATAGAGTCTCATCCTCTGTGAAAACAAAAGAAGAATCTCTTTTCCAAAGTATCATATCCTTAGATCCAAATTCTGAAGTCATACCCTCATGATATCCGTTCTGGTTCCACTGGGCAGCCCATATAATGAAATGTCTCTCTGTACTTAGCTCCTTCACAGTCAAAAATTTTAAAGAAAACACAATGTACATAATCCAGACTCTCTGTGAATTTTTCATTTTTTACGCGGCTTATTTTACTTTATTTCTTTTAATCTCTTAACTATCTGTACTCTGTCTCTTTAAAGACTTTACCTTTTTTTTTTAAATCATCAACTTTATTCTCTATATTCTTTTTTTTCTCTCTCCCAAGCCTACGTACATTCAACCAACAGTGTGACTCGTTTAGCGGTCTGAATCTGTCCTATTGTGAATCTGCAATTTTTTACTATCCAGGAGCACTTTTGATTTGCGCCTTTAAATCACTAGGCGCTTAAGAATCTAAGCTGTGACATTCCTAGGTTAACTTTTTGCTTTTTGAGCATATATCTGTAGACCAGGCTGTCTTTGAACTCTCAGAGATCCGCCTGTCTCTGCCTCCCAGGCATTGGGATTAAAGGTGTTTGCTACTACTTGAACTCACAGACATCTGTTTGTCTCTGCCTTTTAGGCACTGGGATTAAAGGCGTGTGCTACCACACCTTGAAGTCACAGAGGTCTATCTCCCTCTGCCTCCCAAGTGTTGGGATTAAAGGTGTGTACTAAGACACACAACAACTCTCTTCCTTTTTTTGTTTTTTGCTTTAAGAACTTCAACTTTCAGCTTGCATATATTTTTAACACACAGTAAACCATTTAGAAATTTTCTCTGTCTTTGAATCTCTCTTTACTGTATCTCTCTCTGTTTCTGACCACAAGAGCCTTTAATTTGCCAAGCAATATCAGTAGGACTAAAGGCGTGGCTTTGCCAGCTAGATCCAGTCCATTCCTTAGCTTTCCAGCCTCATGGCGGAAATACAGGCTGCAGCCATGTTTATAGCCACAACTGGCATTTCAAGGTCCTTGCCAACCAGAGAGCTACAACAGACAACACTCAAGTACTCTCTCGGTAGCCGGCCCTCCTGCCTCAAACAGTCAGAGTTTGCCCTGGCAGGATGGCCCAGAAAGCCGGCATTTTTAAACGGCAGCTTTTTTCCCGCTACGGCTGAAAACCGAAAAGCATGTGTTCATCTTTTCGTCAACACCATTTAAGTGTTTCGTGGCAGGACCTCTTAATGAGCTGCAGGTTTTGCAGCTGAAGCTGAGTCAGGAAGCCTCTCTTAGATGAGAGCGCTTGCTTGCCTCTAGCAAGCAGAGTAGACCCAAGAAATCGCTACTATCAATAAAACATGCTTTACTCTTTCCCAAGCTTTTTCAGGCTTTCTGTGGATTCAGTTGGCCCCTCGTCTGGGCGTCATTTGTAGTAATATGGAGCGGCGGCTGGGCTGCGTCCCCAAATCCCCAGCCGCCTGGCTCTGCCCGGCTAGCTTATGCCCCAAATAATTACACGGACACTGGTATTCTTTTAAACACTGCTCTGGCCCATTTCTAATCATCTGTGTAGCGCCCCTAGGTGCGCTTACCGGGAAGATTCTAGCCTAAGTCCCTCCTGGGTTGGAGCTTCATAGCGTGCGTCTTCCCTGGAGCAGGTAGCATGGCGTGTCTCTCTGAGGTGTCTGCTCCCGAGAGCAGAGCTGCGGAGTCTGACCTCACTTCCTCTTCCTCCCAGCCTTCCCTTCTGTTTACTCCACCCACCTAAGGGTGGGCCTATCAAATGGGCCTAGCAGTTTCTTTATTGCTTAAACAATGAAATCAACAGATTGATATGACACTCCCACATCACCACTAGGAATGTCCCCTTGGCCTTTAGAAGTCAGAAAAGGGCCATTTACGGGTAGCTTCTTTTCCCAGGTGTGAGATAGCCCGTGATGCAGGGATGAGTCTTGATGAAATAAGGCTTGCCCTGGGACTGAAAGACAACCACTCAGGTCTTGACCTCCCTGGGTTCTCAGCCCACTGGGTCCCCAATAGATGTGGCAGCCTTTCGTTCTTACCCAACCTGATTTGGGGACACAGAACAATCCTTTAAGGGCACCACACTTCAATTCAGAGGGATTTCCCCAACTTCTGTGACGCTGGAGGACAGCAAGGGAATGGAATATCAGCAGTTTAAGAACTAGTCGCTAGGGCAGATTTACCCCATCTTACCTCGAGGGGACCGTGGGCTGCCTTGCCTTTGCTCAAATGCTCACAGTCTCCAGGGCTCCAAATCTGGTAGTGCCCAGTATTCCTCTCCCTTCATTTTCTTTCCCCTCTACCACTGCTTCCTCCCTCCCTCCATTTTTCCCTTTCTTTTTCTCCCTCCCTCCCTCCCTCCTTCCCTCCCTTCCTTCCTTCCCTCCCTCCCTCCCTCCCTTCCTTCTTTCCTTCCGACAAGATTTCAAGTAGCCCAGGCTGGCTTCGAATTCGCTATGTAGCCGAGGATACTTCTGCCCTGAATGCCGGGACTACAGATGAGCACTGCCTTGCCAGATTACCCAGTCCTGGGAATTGAATTCGGAGCAATGCGGATGTTAGACAAGCCGTCTATGAACTGGGTTACATCCTTAGCCCCTTGTGTATATTTTTCTCTAATTCTTATCATTTGTGATTTTAACTCCAGAAGCAGGACTGGGGTATAGTTCAATGGTAGAGTTCTTGTCTAGAATGTGCAAGACTCTGAGTTTGGCCCCCAGGACTACAAAACAAAAACATTTCTGTATGATAATGGTTGTTGGAGAGAGTATGGGGGATGCTTAATGGGTCTAAAGTTTGCTCTGAAAGATGAAAGAGTCATGGGGGTTTGGATGGTGGTGGTGCTTACACAACATTTTGAATGCCTTTTATGCCACTGACCTATACTTTGAAAGTGGTTAATCCCTAGCTCTTGGGAGGCAGAGGCAGGTAGGTCTCTGTCAATTCAAAGCCAGCCTGGTCTACACAGTGAGCTCCAGGATACCCAGGGCTTCATAGAGAGAACCTGTTTCAAAAATAAAACAAAAACAAAAAGTGATTAAGATAGTAAAGTTTTTGTTTTGTTTTGAGACAGCCTCCTATAGCTGAGCCTGGTTTCCTTGTTCTTTTGTTTGTTGAGATAGGGAGAGTCTCACTGTGTAGACCAGGCTGTCTCTGCTACTGGAGTGCTGGGATCAGAGGTGTGCGTCACCAGACTTTGCAAAAAGAATTATCTTTTGGTACCATCAAATACTTACAGAAGAAAGAACACCATAGATGGGATTTTCTTCAAAGTAACCTGCCAGCCGGATGTGGGACATGCCTGGTGTAAGATAGGCCTCAGCTGTTAGGACGAAATGGACATGTTCAAGATCTTATGCTATTTGGCCTAATTTTGTGTATGTTTAAAATACCATGTATTGGGGCTGGAGAGATGGCTCAGTGGTTAAGAGCATTGCCTGCTCTTCCAAAGGTCCTGAGTTCAATTCCCGGCAACCACATGGTGGCTCACAACCATCTGTAATGATGTCTGGTGCCCTCTTCTGGCCTGCAGACATACAGACAGAATATTGTATACATAGTAAATAAATAAATATTTAAAAATAAATAAATAAATAAAATACCATGTAATAAAAGCATGTGTTAAGCAGAAAAATACAATAGTGCAAAGCAGTAACTGTTGGTTTAGCGTAAAGGTGTTATTTGTATGATAGTTATAGATATTTATAATTATTTTATTTCATGTGTGTGATGCCTGGTGCCTACAGAGGCATGAGTCATCTCTGGCAGCTGCGACAGTCATGATAGAGAAGGATGAGATGAAGAAATGTAAGAGCAAAGTGTCTGTATATTGTTGAATTAATATGAATAGGAATTATACTTAGTTAGGCATGGTGGCACACTGCTTGAACCCCATCTACATAGTGAGTTATAAGCTAACCGGGAATACTCAGTGACATCCTGACAAAATGTATGTATATGGATGTTTAATTTAATCCAGAGAGAAAATTACCAACAAAATAACTTTAAAATGAAGAAGAAAATAACAAAAGAATTAAAATGGGCTTAGTATGGTGGCTCATGCCTTTAATTCCAGCAATTGGGAGCTAGAGGCAGTCAGACATCTGAGTTCAAGACCAGCCTTGTCTACAGAATGAGTTCCAGGACAGCTGGGGTTACATGGAGGGAAAAAAATTGAAGTGGTACAGTTGATCCAGATGTGGCGGCACATTCCTATAATCCCGCCCTTCAGTAGGGCTGAGGCAGCAGGATTGTCATGAGTTGGAAGCCAATCTGAGCTATAGGTGAGATCTTCTCTCAAACAACAAATAATCAAAAGGCACAGTTAGAAAAACATCTATTGCTGAGCAGTTGTGGCACACGCCTTTAATCCCAGCACTCAGGAGGCAGAGGTAGGTAGATCTCTGTGAGTTCGAGGCCAGCCTGGTCTACAAGAGCTAGTTCCAGGACAGGATCCAAAGCTACAGAGAAACCCTATCAAAGAAAGAAGGAAGGAAGGAAGGAAGGAACGAACAAATGACAGTAATGGGAGAACAGGAACAAAATATGTAAGGGACATGACAAGAGGCAGGCCTTTCCCTACCGGCAGCTGTAGTGGTGTGAGTGGACCGTGTGATCCAGCTAGACCTAATGTGTGCCCTTTCCCCCATGCACTATCTCCAGGATAGGCTGGCACACCACGGGACACACCTCAGCAAGTTTAGATTGGGATTGCATTCCTGGAAAAACCAGCACAAAAGAACAAATCAGGTTGACCCTGTCTTGAAGTCCACACCCATGCCCTTGGGTGTGTCTTACGTGTGCTTAACCTTTGTGCTTAGGTTTATATCTTAAAATATTAATTAAACCTGATTCTATTTAAAACAACAGTACAAGACAGACGCCCTTCTCCAGGGTGCTGGGGAGAGAATGGAGATGCTTAATGGGTCCAAAGTTTGCTTTGAAAGATTAAAGAGGCCGGGCGGTGGTGGCGCACGCCTTTAATCCCAGCACTCAGGAGGCAGAGACATGCGGATCTCTGTGAGTTCGAGGCCAGCCTGGTCTACAAGAGCTAGTGCCAGGACAGGCTCCAAAGCTACAGAGAAACCCTGTCTCGAAAAACTAAAAAAAAAAAGAAAGAAAGAAAGAGTCAACCAAGAAGTGCTGGTGCACACACCTTTAATACACTCAGGAGGCAGAGGTAAGCAGATCTCTGTGAGTTCGAGGCCAGCCTGGTCTACAAGAGCAAGTTTCAGGACAGCTAGGGCTGTTACACAGAGAAATCCTGTCTCGAAAAAGTAAAAGAAAGATGAAAGAGTCATTGGGGTTGGTGGTGGTGGTTACACAGCCTTCGAAATGGTTCTTTTTTTTTTTTTTAACTTTTCAGTGAAATTTTATTAGGTGCTGCATCATGATTCAGGGTCCCAGAGTAGGGACCATCATATACCCAGGTCCCCCTTTACTGCATGGGGAGAGGAGAGCGAACAGAGGAGAGGTGGGTGGAGCCAGGTCAGATCTTCCCAGGAAATGTGCCTTCTGCTCTCCGGTCATCCCAGGCTGAGACCCATGATACGGGGCAGAGGGACTTGTATACACGTCGGTACCACTCACACACGGAGACATCACCCCCTTTGCAGTCATTGCCTTCTCGCAGCGGTGGAAGTCCAGATAGTTCTGCCAGCAGTTCCTGGTCTGGTTCTGGTTTGGGAAGCGGCTGTCAAAGGGGGCAGTTTTGTAGTTCTTGATTTTGGTCTTGATGTCTTCAGCCATGGTGCTAATTCCTAAAGACTGCCCTGGAGCAGCAGTAGTTCAATGTGACCCTTAAGCAAAGGTGACAATGTCAGACGGGAAGCGGAATTCCTACCGGCCGGAAGCTGCGAGAGCTCGAAATGGTTCTTAAGCCACTGACCTATACTTTGAAAGTGGTTAATTCTCAGGCAGAGGCAGGTCTAGTCTACACAGTGAGCTCCAGGGTACCCAGGGCTACATAGAGAGACCCTGTCTCAAAAATAAGACAAAAATGGGGGGGCTGGAGAGATAGCTCAGTGGTTAAGAGCACTGTCTGCTCTTCCAGAGGACCTGAGTTCAATTCCCAGCAACCACATGGTGGCTCACAACCATCTGTAATGGGGTCTGGCGCCCTCTTCTGGCTTGCAGACATACACACAGACAGAATATTGTATACATAATAAATAAATAAATCTTAAAAAAAAATGAAAAGTGGGGGGCTGGAGAGATGGCTCAGAGGTTAAGAGCATTGCCTGCTCTTCCAAAGGTCCTGAGTTCAATTCCCAGCAACCACATGGTGGCTCACGACCATCTATAATGAGATCTGGTGCCCTCTTCTGGCATGCAGGCAGGTATGGAAGGAATGTTGTATACATAATAAATAAATAAATATTTTAAAAAAATGAAAAGTGATTAAGATAGTAAAGTTTTTGTTTTGTTTTGAGACAGCCTCCTATAGCTGAGCCTGGTTTCCTTGTTCTTTTGTTTGTTGAGATAGGGAGAGTCTCACTGTGTAGACCAGGCTGTCTCTGCTACTGGAGTGCTGGGATCAGAGGTGTGCGTCATCAGACTTTGCAAAAAGAATTATCTTTTGGTACCATCAAATACTTACAGAAGAAAGAACACCATAGATGGGGTTGTCTTCAAAGTAGCCCAGCAGCCGGATGTGGAACATGCTTCACCCTTCATCTGGGGACCAACAGGTGGAGACCAGTACAGAAAACCACCACCAATGAAAATGCAAAGTGTGGGCCAGGCAAAGGTGGCGATGCCTTTGATCCCAGGACTCAGGAGGCGGAGGCAGATGGGTATCCCTGAGGTCAAGGCCAGCCTGGTCTACGGGGAGAGCGCCAGGAAAGGCTCCAAAGCTACACAGAGAAACCCCCGTCTCGGAAAAACAAAAAGCAAAAAAAAACAACAAAAAACCCACAAGTGGAGCTCAGTTCCTACTAATAACCTACATCACCACTCCCACACTAAGGCTGAGGAGACATTGCAGACGGTTGTGAGCCACCATGTGGTTCAGGGAACTGAACCTGGGTCCTCTGTGAGAGCAGCAAATGCTCTTAATGGCTGAGCTGTCTGTCCAGCCCCATGGGATCCTTTTTAAAAAGGCAGAATGGTGTTAAAGTCAGCACAAGGATACCATATGGGTTAGCTGTTCATTCTCAAACCATGGGACTGAGAGTTCAGAATAAAACCACGGTTACATTTATAGTTGAACATTAATTTTTAATTGCTGGGCTGATGGCCAACAGAACACCTTTAATCCTAGCCCTGTTTGGAGGAGGCCTGGTCTACAGCATGAATTCCAGGACAGCCCGAGCTACACACACACACACACACACACACACACAATGCTGTCTCAAAAAAAAAAAAGGGAAAATAGGTCTACTGTGTAGCACAGGAAGGCCTTAAACTGGCTTCCTGCCTCTTCCTACTTCTACCTCCCAAGTGCTGGAATTACTGGTATCTGCCCAGCTCTTTAACTAAGCTTTTAAAATGATTTATTTAATCTTATTTTATGTGCATTGGTGTTTTTGCTTGTATGTGCAAGTATGTCTGTGTGAAGGTATCAGATCAGCTGGAACTAGAGTTACACAATTTATAGATCATTGTGAGCTGCCGTGTGCATACTGGGAATTGAGTCCAGGTCCTCTTAAAGAGCAACCAGTGCTTTTCTTCTCTTTCTCTTTCTTTCCTTCTTTCCTTTTTTTTTTTTTTTTTTGTTTTTCGAGGCAGGGTTTCTCTGTGGCTTTGGAGCCTGTCCTGGAACTAGCTCTGTAGACCAGGCTGGTCTCAAACTCACAGAGATCCACCTGCCTCTGCCTCCTGAGTGCTGGGATTAAAGGCGTACGCCACCATCGCCCGGCTCTAATTTCTTTCTTATTTGTTTTGTTTTGTTTTTGAGACAGGGTTTCTCTGTATAACAGCTCTGGCTGTCCTGGAACTCACTTTATAGACTAAGCTGGTCTTGAACTCACAGAGATCCACCTGCCTCTCTCCCAAGTGCTGGGATTAAGAGTAAAGGTGAGAGCCAGTGCTCTTAGCTGCTGAGCCATCTCTCCAGCCCCTTTCCTTAGTTCATTTTTATCAGTGGCAGTGGAAATAAGACAATGATAGGAGATACCAAATGTCCTACTCTGGCCTCTGATCACCCATACACAACACATACACAGACAGACAGAGGCATAACACATACACAGACAGACATAGCACATAGATGGACAGACATAACACACAGACGGTCAGACATAACACATATACAAACAGACATAACACACGACAGATATAACACATACACAATCTCAGAGATGAAAGAAAAAGCAAGGAACCAGGCATGTTGTTGCACAGCACAGGCTGGGGAGAAGGCCTGGTAGGTACAGCTCTTGTGAATATTTTCTCAACTTGGCACAAGCCAGAGCCATTTGAGAAGAAGGAATCTCAATTGAGAAAATTATGTCACCAGACTGACATAGGACAGTCTCCTGATTGATGGTTGATGTGGGAGAGATCAGCCCACTTTTGGGTGCTGTCACTCCTGAGCAGGTGGTCCTGAATGATGGTGAGAAAACAGGCAGAGCAAGCCATGAGGAGCCAGCCAATGAGCAACGATCCTTCATAGCCTCTGCTTCAGTTCCTGCCTCCAGCTTCTCACCCTGACTTCTCTGGATGATGAACTATAAGCTGGAAGATGAAATAAACCCTCTTCTCCCCAAAATGCTTGTAGTCACGTTTTATCACATCAGTAGAAATCCAACTAACACATCATACAAGCATGAAGACCTGAGTTCAAATCCCTAGAACCCGTGTAAATCTGGATGTGATAGGCTGCATCTGTAGTCCACCATGTCTGTGATGAGGTAAGAGGTGGAGACAGGTGAGTTTCTATATCAGATGTCTGCAACTCCAGTCTGGGCGATCCAATACTGTCTTCTGGCCTTCATGGGCACCAGTCAACAGTCACACATGTGGTACATACATGGGCATAGTTCAGTACTCACACACAAAAACATCTTTAAAAAAAAGTCCAGGTACGGTGATGCCCACCTTTAATGCTGTCCCTCAGAAGGCAGATCTCTGATTTCAATGCCAGCCTGATCTACATATCAAGTTCCAGGCCAACCAGGGCTATGTAGAGTCCCTGTCTCAAAAACACAAAAGCAAGCCAGGCAGTGGTAGCTCATGCCTTTATTCCCAGCACTTGGAAGGCAGAGACAGGTGGACCTCTGTGATTTTTTTGTTTGTTTGTTTGTTTTTTTGGATTTTTTCGAGACAGGGTTTCTCCGTAGCTTTTGGTTCCTGTCCTGGAACTAGCTCTTGTAGACCAGGCTGGCCTCGAACTCCCAGAGATCCGCCTGCCTCTGCCTCCCGAGTGCTGGGATTAAAGGCGTGCGCCACCACCGCCTGGCTCGACCTCTGTGATTTTTAAGGCCAGTATGGTCTACAAAGAGAGTTCCAGGACAGCCAGGGCTGTAACACAAAAACAGCAAGCCTGGCAGTGTTGGTTCACACCTTTACTCCCAGTACTTGGGAGGCAGAAACTGGCAGATCTCTGTGAGTTCAAGGCCAGCCTGGTCTGCAGAGCTAGTTCTGGGGCAGCCAAGGCTACGCAGAGAAACCCTGTCTCAAAAACAAAACAAAAAACAAGAAATTGAGCTGGAGAGATGTCTCAGAAGAGCACTGGTTGCTCTTCCAAAGGACCTGAGTTCAATTCCCAGCAATCACGTGGTGACTCACAACCATTTCTAATGAGATCTGGTGCCCTCTTCTGGCGCGCAGGTATACATGCAGGAAGAACACAGTATACATAATAAATAAATACACTGAATAGAAAAAGAAAATTGGGCGGGAGTGATGATTTGGTGGTTAAGAGCACTGGCTGCTCTTCCAGAGGACCTGGGTTCAATTCCCAACACCCACACAACAGCTCAGAACTGTCTGTAACTCCAGTTCCAAAGGATCCAATATCCTCACACATATATGCAAGCCAAAAACAAACAAACAAAACCCCACATGAAATAAAAATAAATAAAACAAGACAATTAAATTATGTGTGTGTCCTCGTGCTGGAGAGATGGCTCAGTAGATAAAGAAACTCCTCACCAAGGACTTAAGTTCAGTTCCTGGAACCCACAAGGTTAGGAGAGAATGAATCTCACAGATTGCCCTCTGACTTCCCCATGTTTCCCCATGACACATACTTCCCCCATACAAGATAAGTTAAGATGCAATTTAAAAAAAAAAAGTGAGGAAAATTAAAGCTGGGCATAGTGGTCCACACTTTTAACCCCAGCACGTGGGAGGCAGAGGCAGTGTTTGTCTTTAGCAAATTCTTTTCTTATTTTTATGGGAGTCTGGAGGGGTGTCTCAGCAGTCAATCATAGGGTCGTGGTCCTGGTGAGGGGAGAGAGTGGCTATGAGAAGAGGTGGAAGGCTAGGGAGTGGCTGTCATAAGAGGTGGAAGGTTAGGCTATGACGTCACTCGGAGATGGGGAGAGCTTCAGTGGGATGAGAAAGGCACCGATGTTGACGGGAGCAGCTGCTATTTCTGAGACAGTGACATTCAAAGCTTGATGGCCTGTCACCTGGAAGATTCCAATTGTATCAGGTTAAGTAAGCAAGAGGTAAAAAGAAGAATAATTATGCCTGTGAGTGGACCAGGAGAGGGAGTTACCAAAAGAGTAAAGAGAGAAGATCCCAGGCCTTTGTCAGAAGGAGTCAGGGAGAGGTAAGTCGCTGTAGAGCTGGGCACAGAACTGGGAAATGGTAAAATGCAAAATGGATTGTTATTGTTGTTGCTGTCGGGTTTTTTTTTCTTTCCTTCTTTGTTATTTTGAGACAAGTTCTCATATAGCTCATGCTGGCCCCAAGTTCATTTTGTACCCCAGTGAGCCTTGAATTTCTGATCCTCCTGCTTAGCCTCTCAAGTGCTGGAATTACAGGTGTATCCCATCATGCCTGGCTCATAACAGTTAAAAATGAAAGCACGCTGTGATTTCAGGAAGACAGATGCGAAGTCTAATAAGGATGATTGTAAAGATGGGGGAAAAGCTAAGCCAGGAGAGGTGCAATGTTGGGGTAAGTTGTTAAAGTCAGTGCTGTGATAGAAGGTAAGTGATGGGCTCGGACCAGGAACATTCTTAACGTCCCTGAAGGCACAGGTCTAGAATAAATATCCTGAACTAGATTGGGTCTTAGCGAATGTCATCGGAATAAGAGAGAGCTTGTAAAATTATATCATAGAACTACAAAGATGAGAGAAAGAATCTTGACTACCAGCCGGGTGGTGGTGGGTGGTGCCTGTCTTTAATTCCAGCACTCTGGGCGGCAGAGGCAGGTGGATCTCTGTGAGTTCAAGGCCAATCTGGTCTACAGAGCAAGTTCCAGGATAAACTCTAAAGCTACGCAGAGAAACCCTGTCTTGGGGGAAAAAAAAAAGAATTTGGCAGGTAGTGGTGGCGCATGCCGGTAAGATTTGTTGGGATTTGTTGAAGGAGGCAGAGGCAGGAGGATCACGATTTTGAGGCCAGCCTGGGCTACACATTTTTCTCCTGAGTAAATTGGGAGCATGGGGACCTTGGAGGAGGATTGAAGGGGGACGGGGAGAGACAGGGAGGAGAGCAGAGAAAATTATAGAGCTCAATAAATATCAATTAAAAATGTATATAAAAAAAGAATTTGGAGGGCTTTTGTCTCCAGATTGATTGCCTGATGAAAATTGTTAAGGACCACCCATTGGGAAGCTCCAGGAGCAGCAGCTGTTCTTGGGCTTTGGGTAACCATCCCTCTGGGGTAGCTGTGAAGCCCTGATCTACAGTCTGTGGAGTTTCCTGAGGGGTATACTGTGGAAGAGGGTGTGAGTGTGAGGCTGGGAACTAAGGCAGCAGAGGGGTGTCTATTTGGCCTGCTGATCTGCTCAGTTGCTCCACTGAGAAACATCAGAATGGTCTTTAGGTGGCCTTGCAATGCATAATAACTACCTGGGTGGAAAGCCAGATGGCTCCTAGTGGGGTCAGAACCTCGGAGCCATATTTAATGGGGTGTTAGGGGCAGTGAGGAGTCCCCTCTCTCTCCAGAGGGCTGCATGGACACAGAAGCCACGGGCTGAAGCTTAGTCTCCTCTCTGCCCCTCTCTGGAGAACCCTAGTGAGAGCAATAACTTCTTCTCTGGGAGCTGATGTAGGATTACTTACATGGGACCCAAATTCTATCAACTTTGTGCAAGTCCCAGTAGCATTCTCTGACTTTTGTGAACCATTGCTATTGGGAAGGAAGGAGCTTCAGAAAGAGGCCACCTCACAGGGTTTACTATTACTGCAGGTAAGGTTGAGTCTTCCCACACAGAAAAGCTGTAGAAACCTCAGGGTTAGGATCTGGCAATAAAGGATTTCAGTTTGGTGAGGATTAGAGCAAACTCGTTTGGTTGTTGTTTGTTTTGATTTCTTATTTTTGTTCTTTTTTTTTTTTCGAGACAGGGTTTTACTCTGTACAAGTCCTGGAACTCACTTTGTAGACCAGGCTCGTGTTGAACTTTAGACCAACCAGGCTGGCCTCAAACTCAGAGGCTCACCTGCTTCTGCCTCTTGAACGCTGGGATTAAAGGTGGTGCACCACCACTGCCTGGCAGCAAACTCAGGTTTGTAAAAGAAGAGCTGTATTGCCCGGTGGTGGTGGCACACACCTTTAATCCCAACACTTGGGAGGTAGAGACTGGTGGTTCTCTGTGAGTTTGAGGCCAACCTGGTCTACAGAGTGAGTTCCAGGAAAAGCCCCAAAGCTACACAGAGATACCCTGTCTTGAAAAACAAAACAAAAAAACAACAACAACGACAAAAAAAAAAACCCACCTGCTCTCTAAGGTGCAATGGAAGCCCATCACGTTAGACCCTGGAGGGCCTGTGTATAAGCCATCAAACTCTGGCCCAGGGTTAATTTGGAGACCTCTCCATCCAAGAAAGCTACAGATGTCAGTGCCTTAAAGAGGGAGTGAGTGACCTGTGCCACCAGATCTATGGACAGACAAGATGACCTGCATTGGAAGAGCTCCAACATTTGAGATAAAGCAGTGTTCCCTTTGCGAATGTGCATATATAAAGGTTTAGTAAGGTTAGGGAGAGTGAATGCATGGAAAGACAGACAGACCCACGTGCCTCTGACCCATCAGCTCCTCTCCTGGTCCACTCAAGGCCTCTACAAGTGTTTAGTTGTTATTCCAAGTTAGGAAACCAGGGTGCTTTTAAAATCCTGCCATGGGCTGGAGAGATGGCTCAGTGGTTAAGAGCACTGCCTGCTCTTCCAAAGGTCCTGAGTTCAATTCCCAACAACCACATGGTGGCTCACAACCATCTGTAATGAGGTCTGGTGCCCTCTTCTGGCCTGCAGACATACACACAGACAGAATATTGTATACATAATAAATAAATAAATAAATAAATAAATATTAAATAAATAAATAAATAAATAAAATCCTGCCATGCTTGAGAAGTTCCTAAGTTACTTTGTGACTTAGAGATCTGCAGTTAGTGACAATGAAAACCTTGAGGTGACCAGAAAGATGACTGTGGTTGCTATAAATTCCGGAAGGGAATATTTTGTAGGAAGATCTGGCCCTTTGAAGGAAAAGCTTTATATCCACAGAAAGCCAGTTTTTGAAGGGGTAGTGTTAAGTTGGAGTGTAGCCCCAAGGCCCTGGCCTGGGAGTTGCATTGCTCTGGACTGCCAGCATGCCAGGGGTCAGGACCATGCCCACAGGGTATTTAAGTGGCCTCTTAGAGGAGAAACGTGTGGTTTTCGGGTCTGCCTGGTCTCCATTTGATTTAATTCGACCTAATTGGATTTCTTGCGCCTTCAGAGCTGCTGTTTTACTTATCAGGTAGGATAGTGCTTTAAGATTTATTTGTTAGCTGGGCAGTGGTTTGAGCTCAACCAGGTCTACATGTTTTGGATATCTGTGCATTGTGTTAAAATGTGTTGTGATTGGTCATGAGGCAAAACATAGATTCATATAAATGGGTTAATTTAAGTTAGAAGAGCTAGTGGAACAAGCCTAAGCTAGCTGAACTTTCACAATTAATAAGAAGTCTCCATGTTGTTATTTTGGAGCTGACTAGTGAGACTCATTACGTCTACATAGCAAGGCTCTGTTAAAAAAAAAAAGGAAAGGAAAAAAGAAAGAAAGGAAGGAAGGAAGGAAGGAAGGAAGGAAGAAAGAAAGAAAGAAAGAAAGAAAGAAAGAAAGAAAGAAAATAGCCAACAATGGCAGAGAACTTTAATCCCAGCACTTGGGAAACAGAGGCCAATCTGGTTTTCATCTAGGGTTAAACAGTGAAATACTTGTCTCAAAAAGGGGGTGGGGATGGAAACAAGGGCTAGAGAGATGGCCTTAACTGGCTCTGAAGTAGTTTAGACATGTTAGTTTTCCCTGGCTAGCATGGGAATGAGACAGTCACACCAGACCTTAAAAGAATAAAACAAAGCCGGGCGGTGGTGGAGCACGCCTTTAATCCCAGCACTCGAGAGGCAGAGGCAGGCGGATCTCTGTGAGTTCGAGACCAGCCTGGTCTACAAGAGCTATTTCTAGGACAGGCTCCAATGCTGCAAAGAAACCCTGTCTCGAAAAACAAAAACAAAAACAAAAAACAAAAAAAAGAATAAAACAAAGCAAAACAAAACAAAAATCCAGAAAAACAGTGGTGGCCCACACTTTTAATCCCAGCACTCAGGAAGTAGAGGCAGGCGATCTCTGTGAGTTCAAGGCCAGCCTGGTCTACAGAGTGAGTTCCAGGACAGCCAGGGCTACACAGAGAAACCCTGTTTTGAAAAACAAAACAAGAATGTAACTTTGGATCGTTGCAACATCTAGGGAGAAGGGGACTGTAGAAGAACTCACAGCCTCAGGGTCTTATCAGTACTACAGGTAGAAGGACCTGCAGCTTTCCTGGGCTCCTTATGGTCCAGGAATAGTCAGGGACATTGGGGCTTTTTCAGGTTCAACCTGTTTGTGGCCCTCAGAAATGAGCTGGCCTTTCCTTGCATGAGAGAAAGGACATTATGGATTCCAAGGGATTTCCACTTTGGTGGCTGGACTTGGCTCCAGAAGAGGGTCAGTCGCTTTGGGTTCTCTCAGCAGAAATATCAGCCACCCCCAAAAGGCTGAGTTAGTGCCCGCCCACTGAACTGGGGTGGCCACGAGATGGCGCTCTGGAATTTCCTGCGGAAACAGGTAATTAGTGTGGCCCTATAGGGAATCTGTCATTTCTTTGCTTCTCCAATTTGTCTTTTCTGACTTTCAGGGTCTCTGCTTAGTCATTAAAGACCTCAAAATTGCCGAGCAGTGGTGGCACACACCTTTAATCCCAGCACTCAAGAGGCAGAGGCAGGTCAGCCTGATCTACAAGACAAGTTCCAAGAAGGTCAGGGCTACATACACAGAAAAACCCTGCCTTGAAAGCTGTGTTTAAAAAGTATGGAAGGGATTCTAGGGTTCCTGATCTTGTCATCTGTTTGTTTGCCTGAGACAGGGTCTCACCATGTAACTCTGGCTGGCCTGGAACTCACAGACATCCACCTGCTTCTGCCTTTTGAGAGTTGGGATTGAAGATTTGCACCACGACACCTGGCCTGGTCTAGCTTTTTGTTTATTTGCTTGGTTTGATTTGATTTTTAAAAAAGACTTATTAATTTTTAATATTTATGTATGAATGCTTTGCCTTCATGTGTGTGTATGCGCGTGCTGTGTGTGTGCCTGATGCACACAGAAGCCAGAAGGGGAGTGACAGACATCCTGAAACCAGAGTCACTAAGCCACCGTGCAGGCTTAGTGGTAGGAAGCCATCCTGGGGAAGCAGAGGGAGTTGTATTTCTCTTATTCAACTGAGATGGGTGTTGTGGTTTCTTGGGATGGGGAAGGGTTCTCCCTTTAAAAATTTGGGGGGGGAAGGGCGAGACAGGGTTTTTTTGTTTTGTTTTGTTTTGTTTTTCCCTGCGTGTGTCCTTAACCCTCCTGGAACTTGCTCTGTAGCTCAGGCTGGCCTCAAACTCAGAGATCTGCCAGCCTCAACCTCCCAAGTGCTGGGATTAAAAGCTTGCAACGCCAGTGCCTAGTCAAGATATTTTTATTTTATTTACTTACTTACCTTGTGTGTGTGAAGGTGTGCATGTGTGTGCACACACATGATATGGTGCATACATCACATGTACGAGCAAGAGACTTCCAGGAGTCTGTCCTCTCCTTCTACCATATGGGTCCCAGGAATTGAACTCAGGTCAGTAGGATTGGTGGCAAGTGTCTTTGCCCTTTGAGCCATCTTGCCAGCTCCTTGGGGGAGATTTTCTTTGGTGCAACTAGAAAGCAGCAGCCTAACCCACTGAAGCTAGAAGGGCACTCTGGGGTCTCTGGGGTCCCCACAGTCCCCCAGAGCATCGTGTTGTTCATCTAGAACAGCCCAGTGTTACTGTGTGGAGGGTCCACTCCTCCCCGTTAATTAGCAGCTGATAAAGCCAGGTGCTGAGGCTGTGGGAGCTTCCTGAAGGTTAAGATTATTCTCTGGCCAGAGGCTTCCTGATAAAGAATGGGACAGACCATTGCGTCTTCCCTAAATACTGTGCGAACCTATCTCAGTTGATCTGTGGTGACCCAATGGTCTCTCTGGCTGCTGCCCATTCTCACCCTGGGAGGTGATTTTTCACAGTGGCACCACTGTTCACTCTTTTTTTTTAAAGGATTTTATTTGTTTATTAGTTTTAAAATTGCATGTTTTTTTTAAAATTAACTTTTATATTTTTATTTTATGTGCATTGGTGTTTTGCCATGAATGTCAGATCCCCTGGGACTGCAGTTACAACTTCATTCCCAAACCAACCTGTGACCCAAGGCAGCCTGACTCACAGCAGTGACAGCTTCCTCCCCAGCTCCCTGTCTTGACAATATAGACTCTGTTACATCCCAGGTCTCCTGTGGCGGCTACTGAAAGTATAGCAAATGCTGTGTTCTAGGATAGGAATCTTATTTTTAAAAAATATTTATTTATTTATTTATTATGTATACAACATTCTGCCCGCACGCCAGAGGAGGGTGCCAGATCTCAGTACAGATGGTTGTGAGCCGCCATGTGGTTGCTGGGAATTGAACTCAGGACCTCTGGAAGAGCAGCCAGTGCTCTTAACCTCTGAGCCATCTCTCCAGCCCCCAGGAATCTTTTTTTATTTGTATTTTTTT
The DNA here is from genome assembly GCF_037038515.1 of Microtus pennsylvanicus. Taxonomy (NCBI): domain Eukaryota; kingdom Metazoa; phylum Chordata; class Mammalia; order Rodentia; family Cricetidae; genus Microtus; species Microtus pennsylvanicus. The sequence goes on from NC_134580.1 coordinate 4,923,703, forward strand.
TTTTTTTAGTTTTTTGAGACAGGGTTTCTCTGTGGCTTTGGGAGCCTGTCCTGGAACTAGCTCTGTAGACCAGGCTGGTCTCGAACTCACAGAGATCCGCCTGCCTCTGCCTCCGGAGTGCAGGGATTAAAGGCGTGCGCCACCATCACCCGGCTTTTTATTTATATTTTTAATTGATATTTATTGAGCTCTATATTTTTCTCTGCTCCCCTCCCTGCCTCTCCCCCCCCCTTCAACCCTCCCCCAAGGTCCCCATGCTCCCAATTTACTCAGGAGATCTTGTCTTTTTATACTTTCTACTTTCCATGTAGATTAGATCTATGTAAGTCTCTCTTAGTGTCCCTATTGTTGTCTAAATTCTCTGGGATTGTGGTTTGTAGGCTGGCTTTCTTTGCTTTATGTTTAAAAACCACCTATGAGTGAGTACATGTGATAATTGTCTTTCTGTGTCTGGGTTACCTCACTCAAAATAATGTTTTCTAGTTCTATCCATTTTCCTGCAAAATTCAAGATGTCGTTATTTTGTTTTGTTTCATTTTTTGTTTTTTCGAGACAGGGTTTCTCTGTGGTTTTGGAGCCTGTCCTGGAACTAGCTCTTGTAGACCAGGCTGGTCTCGAACTCACAGAGATCCGCCTGCCTCTGCCTCCCAAGTGCTGGGATTAGAGGCGTGCGCCACCACCGCCCTGCCATTGTTGTTATTTTTTTCTGCTGTGTAGTACTCCGTCATGTAAATGTACCACATTTTTCTTATCCATTCTTCAATCGAGGGGCATTTCGGTTGTTTCCAGGTTCTGGCTATGACAAACAAAGCTGCTATGAACATAGTTGAGCACATGTCCTTGTGGCACGACTGAGCATCCTTTGGATAGATACCCAAAAGTGGTATTGCTGGGTCTTAAGGACGGCTGTTCCCTAATTTTCTGAGAAATCACCACACTGACATCCAAAGGGGCTGTACCAGCTTGCATTCCCACCAGCAGTGCAGAAGTGTTCCCTTTCCCCCACTACCTCTTCAGCATAAGTTGTCATCAGTGTTTTTGATCTTGCTGGGATAGGAATCTTTCTTTTTTTAAAATATTTATTTACTTATTATGTATACAATATTCTGTCTGTGTGTATGCCTGAAGGCCAGAAGAGGGCACCAGACCTCATTACAGATGAGCCACCATGTGGTTGCCGGGAATTGAACTCAGGACCTTTGGAAGAGCAGGCAATGCTCTTAACCACTGAGCCATCTCTCCAGCCCCCTGGGATAGGAATCTTGAAAAGAACGGAGCATAAAAGGAAGCTGAAGTTACCAGAACGAGAAAACACAGGGCCTGCAGAAACCTACCTGGTAGATAGCCTGGCCTTGACTTTTGTTCGGAAACCAGCAAAAAAGACTTCTTGCAGCCTTAAGGAATGATTTCAAATCTCTCACTTCACTCCCAGAGGAAACAGAATGAAAAATAAATGCTGTATCTGTCTATCCACTGCTCTCAAGACCCAGGAGATCCATTAGATAAGAACTACATCCTGAGCCAGCAGGACGGGTAATTTGGAGAAGGGGCTGTGCTAGGTTAGAATGAGGGCAAACACTGTTAACTCTGGAACACCAGACCGTGGGGGACACGGGAGGGTGACATAAGGACATCGACCTGGAGCTCTGCTGGGGAAGCTCCTACTACTCCGGCTGCCAGGTCAGTGTTGAACAGCAAGTGTGAAGTGTGGGAGAGGCCTTAAAGGTGAAGGAAAGGGCTAGGGCAGCACTCAAGAGGCAGAGACAAGTGGATCTCTGTGAGTTTGAGGCCAGCCTGGTCTACAGAGCTAGTTCCAGGGCAGGCTCCAAACCTACAGAGAAACCCTGTCACAAAACCACCCTCCCCCACCAAAAAAAAAAAAAAGATGAAAGGCAAGACTGGGTTTGGGCAGATGATGTCTTGATCCAGTTCATTTTTTTTCTGTAGATTAAAGAATTAAAAGGGCCGGGTGGTGGTGGCGCACGCCTTTAATCCCAGCACTTGGGAGGCAGAGGCAGGCGGATCTCTGTGAGTTCAAGACCAGCCTGGTCTACAAGAGCTAGTTCCAGGACAGGCTCCAAAACCACAGAGAAACCCTGTCTAAAAAACAAAAAAAACAACAACAACAAAGAATTAAAAGGAAGGAAAAGTGGGGTGTGATGGCAAATGCCTTTAGTCCCAGTACTCAGGAGGCAAAGACAGATGGATCCCCATGAGTTCAAGGCCAGCCTTGTCTAGAAAGCAAATTCCAGGACAGCCAGGACTACACAGAGAAACCCTGTCTCGAAAAAACTAAAATGAATGGATGGATGGAGGGGAGATCTCAAGCGTGACAGGCAGCAGTGGAGAGATCATGAACAGCAGCAAACAGGAATGGTCCCCAGTCAGCATTAGAAGAAAAGATTTGTTAGAGGTGAGGAAAGCACACGGAGAGACCCAGAGAGAAAGACCCCCCACAAAGCAGAGGGGTACACAGGGAGCCATAGCCCAACTTTTTCTTGAGGACTGGGTTTTTTGGTTTTTGTTGTTGTTGCTGTTTGTTTAAAAAAACAAACCTTGCCTGGCGGTGGTGGTGCACGCCTTTAATCCCAGCACTCGGGAGGCAGAGGCAGGCGGATCTCTGTGAGTTCGAGGCCAGCCTGGTCTACAAGACCTAGTTCCAGGACAGGCACCAAAGCTACAGAGAAACCCTGTCTCGAAAAAAAAAAAAACCTTTGAGAGGCAGGCAGATCTCTGTGAGTTCGAGTTTGAGGCTAGCCTAGTCTACAAGTGCTAGTTCCAGGACTGACTCCAAAGAAAACAGAGAAACCCTGTCTCAAAAACAAAAACAAGGACTGGAAAGATGGCTCAGCGGTTAAGAACACTGACTGTTCTTCCAGAGGTCCTGAGTTCAATTCCCAGCAACCACATGGTGACTTACAACCACCTATAAAGAGATCTGATGTCAACACTGTATTCATAACAAATAAGTAAATTTAAAAAAAAAGAAATAACAGTCTGTCTCTTCCCATTTATAAAAAAACAAAAAAAAATCTTTGAAAGGTCTTCCTCCCCTAATTTGGGGTTGATCAGTTTGAAGACCAGATGACTGTTTGGCTCACAAAGGTTATGTAAGCATCATCGCCTAAGCTGACTTGCTAAGCCAGTCAGCCCATCAGCTTCAGGCCCTACAAGCAGGAGAAAAGGGCTTTGTTTTAAGTCAGCGGAATTATGTCTGGATCAGGAGAGGGAAGAAGAAGCCATTCATTTTGGAAGTTTGCCACCTTTATGACCAGCTCTGTAATTATTTATTACTTATTACTTAGGTAAACTCCAATCCAGCAGCCTGTCAGGGGGTCTGTTAAGCTCCTAGCCCCTCACACAGACACTGGCTCCAAACAGGTGAACTGGAGCATGGGCAGTTCAGAAGGTCACGACTCCATCCTCAAAGTCGAGTCAAACGCGGCTTTTTAAATGGAGCCTGTTGGGGCAGCACGGTCCGGAAAGCCATGGCTTGCTTGGCTTGCTATGGACTGCCTTGGAGCAGGGCGCATCCTGACTGCTACAGACCTCATCCCATGGAGAGATCAAGGGGGCTAATCAGATCCCAAAGTTATCCATTAGAAAGCTTTTCCAGGGAGCTGGTGGGAGGGCTTGGTGAGTAAAAATATCTGCTACTGAAGCCCGGCCACCCCAGTTGGATCCCAGGAACCCATGTAAAGGTGGAAGGAGAGTAAGGACTCCACAGAGCTGACCTCTGACCTCCCGCACACCAGGGCTCAAGTACCCGTTCATACACTCACGCACAGACAATAACAATACGTTAAAGAGACGTTTGCCAGGAGACTCCACTTACCTGGAGGACAAGATTACCAACAGTCCTCCCTAGAGCCTGTAGGTGCAGCCCCTTATTAAGCTCTGAGTCTATGCCCGCAGGTGCCCCATGGGTGCCCTTCTCTATATTCAGCTGTGCCTGTGTATGACAACGGCCAACCTTTAACCCTCTATAACTGACAGATCACAACAAGCTCTCAAAGAATATGCCTACTACATAGAAAAAAACAAGATAATGCTTTTCAACGGGCAGATGGATGTTAATTAAGATCTATAGGCTAGGGCCAAGCGTGGTGTAGGGTGCCTTTAATCCCAGCCCTCGAGAGAGAGATCCAGAGGCAGGAGGATTTCGAGGCCAGCCTTGAAATGACGTTATAAAGTCATTAGGACTGGGGAGAGGGTTCATACAGTGCTAAGAAGATTGTCTACTCTTCCGGAGGACCTGGGTTCTGTTCCCAGCACCCACACAGTGGCTCACGACTCTATGTAATGCCAGTTCCAGAGACCAGATTTTTTTTTTCTTGCTTCTACAAATACTAGGCACACACATGGTGGACACACATATGCAGGCCAAATACTCTTGTGTGTCAAATAAAATAAATAATTCTAAAAGTAATTCGTTTTGTTTTGTTCTTTTCGAGATAGGGTTTCTCTGTGTAGCCCTGGCTGTTCTGGAACTTACTCTGAAGACCAGGCTGGCTGCAAACTCACTGACATCCACCTGCCTCTGCTTCCCAAGTACTAGGATTAAAGGCATGCACCACCATCGCCCAGGCAAAAATAATTTTTGAAGCCATGCTTATTGTATGTCCTTGATTCTGCCCGGCCTTTTGTGTCTGCCTTTTATAGCCAGGATAAAGAGCCTTAGATCGCTATGGCAGTTTATCCGTGCGATGAGTCTCCTGGGTGGACAATGTTTTCCACGGATGAACTCATCTGATTTCCATTGTCATTCCCTCTACGGGAATGACAGATGCCATTCCATCAAGGTTAAGTGCTACGTGTACGTTTCCGATAATTCTGCTAATCACACATCTGTCTGCTCTGCATGATCTACAAAGAGAGTTCCAAACTCCACAGCCTCCGCCATCAGTTTAGTGCACAGCTTTGAAACTGTGCGTGAGCTCTTTTTACCCTTTGGACCTGAGTGCTCCACTGTGTCTCAGTTTTATCTCCTCTCACTTGCCGGCCAATCTTCAGCCTGAATGCCAGAGGTCAGAGGTTGTGTGGCCTGCCAGCACAGATGCCAAGGGACAGAAGCAGGAAACAGTTCTTCTGTGTGCACTTTATCTCTGGGAAGGCAGCAGATTAACTTCCTGGAGATAAGGTGTGAGCCTCATCTCAGGGCAGTAGATTATCTCTGGAGTGCAAATCAAGGTGGTTAATCATTCCAAAGGTTAGCCTCGTCCCTCTGGCCAAGGTGTCCAGAAGTGTCCCTCGGAGTCATCCTGTTGGCGTGGTTCCCCCTGCACTTTTTCCTCATTATGGTCTTCGTCTGTGCTGCTGGGGTTGCACATCTACAAGCCTGCCGAGCCTTGTGTTCCTCCTGCAGCGTTGCCGGGGCTAAAGGTTCCTGTCTCTGGGGGGGAAAGGGAGGGAGGGAGAGAGAGAGAGAGAGAGAGAGAGAGAGAGAGAGAGAGAGAGAGAAGGCAGAAGAAAAGGGAGGAAGAAAGAGAAAACTTGTGGTACAGAAGGTAAAGGAACTCCTCAGGTGGGCATCTAACTGAAGCCTCTTCCCAGCATGGAATTGAGAACTCAGTTAACAACTGCTGCAGGGCTTCCTCTCTTAGACACAAGCCTTCAATTCTCTAAGAATTTAACCAGAAACCACATTTATAGGAAGAAGACACATACTAAACTTTCTGTGCAACCCTAGTCGTTCCTGTTTTTAGCCATCTCAGATTTTATAAATTTTTTTTTTTTTTTTTTGGTTTTTTGAGACAGAGTTTCTCTGTAGCTTTGGAGCCTGTTCTGAAACTAGCTCTTGTAGACCAGGCTGGTCTCGAACTCACAAAGATCTGCCTGCCTCTACCTCCAGAGTGCTGGGATTAAGGTGTGCGCCACCACCACCCGGCTAGATTTTATAATACTTTACAGGGCATCTCCAGAGTCACCTCACTTATTTCCTTTTGATATGTAATTTAAGAACCACCCAAAGATGCCGGGTGGTGGTGGTGCACACCTTTAAACCCAGCACTCGGGAGGCAGCGGCAGGTGGATCTCTATGAGTTCAAGGCCAACCTGGTCCACAAGAGCTAGTTTCAGGACAACTAGGGCTACACAGAGAAACTCTGTCTTGAAACACCAAAAAAAAAAAAGTTAAGTTTATGCAGTTAATACTGAGAAAATTGCTACTGTCTTTTGAGTTTGTACACCTGGATATGTTTTACTCCCTGACTGTCCCTCCAGGAGCTCAGGAGCTTGCTATAACAAATAATGAGAAGGCAGGTATGGTTAGATCATAGAGAAGGAAGCCGAGGCCAGTTACAGAATGGATCTTATTAGGGGCCAGGATCAGGCCTGGAGGGGAGAGTGCCCTGGGAGGTGCAGCGCATCCCTGGAGAGGCAGCCTGGAGGGAGGTGAGAGTGGACAGCACTCTAGGCCTTCTGAGAGATGGCTTAAAGCAGAAGAGAAAGGAGAGCCGCCACAGGGAGCGTGATGGTGCCAGGCATTCAGAGAAACCCAACAAGGGGTATTTTGGCTTTCATAGATTTTTAGGGGCTGGGTTCGCCTTTTTTTTTCTTCCCCTCAGAGATCTGTGTGTTCAAAGGGGCTCTCCAGGGACACATTGCCGAAGGCTGCATGGCCTGACTTTTCCAGGCTGTATATCTAATGTCTTCAAGTGAACAGTGTCTTAGAGTACCAGGCTCATGATGTAATACTTCAAACCTTTTTGTTTGTGTTTAAAGAAGAGGGGGAGGAGAAGAAGACCTGGAATGACCTCTTAAGTTAAGGCAAGAGGTTGACAGTCCTTGCTGCTCTTACAGACGAACCAGGTTCACTTTCCAGCACCTACAACAACTCACAACCAGCTCACAACCAACTCACAACCAGCTCACAGCCACCTCACAACCAACTCACAACCAGCTCACAATCAGTTCACAACCAACTCACAGCCACCTCACAACCAGCTCACAACCAACTCACAACCACCTGTAAGTGCAGTCCCAGGAGATCTGATCCCCTCTTCTGGCCTCTGTACACATGAAGTACACACAACATCTATGCACACAAAACACCCATACACATGAAATAAATAAACCTTAAAAAATAGAGAAATTGCTAGACATGATGGCGCACGCCTTTAATCCCAGTACTTGGGAGGCAGAGGCAGCCAGATCTCTGTGAGGCCAGCCAGGGCTACACAGAGAAACCATGTCTTGAAAAACTACAAAGAAAGGAAGGAAAGAAGGACCGAAGGAAAAAGAAAAAGGAAAAAAATTAAAAATAGTATGAAGAACAGATCAGCATTTAAAAAAATCAGTAACCTGGGGCTGGAGAGATGGCTCAGAGGGTAAGAGCACTGGCTGCTCTTCCAGAGGTCTTAAGTTCAGTTTCCAGCAGATGATCTGGTGCCCTCTTCTGGTGTGCAGGCAGACGTGCAGGCAGAACACTACATACATAATAAATAAATAAGCAATTTATTTATTTTTTAAAAATCAATAACTTTCATTTGACATTCAGCTGTAACTTGGACACAAAAAAATAGTTTTAAGTAAATCTCAAGCTGTCACTTTCCCTAAGTACTCGATCTTTTTTTTTTTAATATTTATTTATTTATTATGTCTACAATATTCTGTGTGTCTGCCTGCAGGCCAGAAGAGGGCATCAGATCTCATTTCAGATGGTTGTGAGCCACCATGTGGTTGCTGGGAATTGAACTCAGGACCTTTGGAAGAGCAGGCAATGCTCTTAACCGCCAAGCCATCTGTCCAGCCCCTAAGTACTCGATCTTTATTAAACACAATTATTTAAAGGCATTGCTTATAAATCTTACTATAAGCAAATCAAAATAACCTTTAATGATAAAATAGAGCTCACCTCCCACTGGTGTCTGCACCACTCTCTGTGGCCTGCCTTGAGGAGTCCGATCCTGTATTTGGGTCTGTCTTGTTTTCTTCAACTGCCCCCAGAGAAGTCTACATCCATGCTCTTGGTCTGCTCCATTTTCCCCTTAAGTCCCTCTTCCTCTCTTATCCCAATGATTAAATAGCTTTATTAGAATCTCCAACATTGGTTCATCATAATGGCTAGTTCTGAAATCCTTTTCTTTCTTTCTTCTTTTTTTTTTTTTTTTTTTGGTTTTTCGAGACAGGGTTTCTCTGTGGTTTTGGAGCCTGTCCTGGAACTAGCTCTTGTAGGCCAGGCTGGTCTCGAACTCACAAAGATCTGTCTGCCTCTGCCTCCCAAGTGCTGGGATTAAAGGCATGTGCCACCACCGCCCGGCTCTTTTTTGTTTTTTCAAGACAAGGTTTCTCTGTGTAGCTTTGGAGCCTGTCCTGGAACTTGCTCTGTAGACAGAGCTGGCCTAGATCCACCTGCTTCTGCCTCCGAAGTGCTGGGATTAAAGGTGTGCGCTACCACTGCCTGGCTCTGAAATTCTTTTCATTGTTGAAGCTTTGGTGTCCCACAAACATCTGTAGCTCCAGGGACTGCAGAGATGGCTCAGCACTTGAGAGCACAGGTTGCTCTTCCAGAGGCCTTGAGCTCAATTCCCAGTAAAGCTCAACATCTGTCTCAGTAAAGCTCACAGCCATGTATTTTGGGATCTGATGCCCTCTTCTGGCATAAGGGTGTACATGCAGATAGAGCACTTATACACAGTAAAACAAAAACAAAAACCAATGACATCTATAACTCCAGCCCCTTCTGGCTTCTATGCACACACACACACACACATGCACACACACACACATGCACACACACACACACACACACACACACACCTAAAAAATGAAATAGCACAAAGGCGACGTAATGATCTCTTTATCATTTTCACTCTTTTTTAATTTTATGGTTTATTTTGCCTGGTGGTGGTGACGCACGCCTTTTATCCCGGCACTTGGAAGGCAGAGGCGGTGGATCCAGTTCTCTGTCAGAGGCTTCTTTGCTGCCTTTCAGTGGAAGATGTGGGGAATGAAGGAGGTGTGGAGATAGAGAGGGAACGGGGGACCATGGATCCCAGGGGCGGCAGCTGGGGTGGGCTGTCATGTGGGGCAGGGCACGGTAGAAGGGAGATTAGGAAATAAACTGGAGCTGGACCTGCTATGGAAGGACTGAGAGGCACTGGGTGGTCGTCGAAACCCTAACCACTGGCTGCGGGGCGGCTGAAAGGTCACCTGAGAAGTATAAGAAACAAGACTACGAAGGGTATCTGTATGCCTGCATTCTACCAGTAAGAGCTAGTAGGTCTTGCCATAGGACCAGCCCAAATAATCAGCACGCTAAGAAAGAAAGAGAAGACTTGCTTGCAATTGTAGATGCGAATCCAAGCACGTGAGTTCATCTGTGCTGATGCAGTGGGTGAGATCATTGTGGGTACAGAAGAAAGCGACCCAGTCCTACCCAGAGAGGACAGGGCCAAGCCTGAGACATGAGGGACAGATCAGGAGAGGATGGAGTCATGGGCCAGGGATGTTTGGCCTGGAGGTAGGGACTAGGAGGGTCCCTAAGAAAGGCAGGTGGGAAAGACCTGAATCATCTTCTGGGGAACTGTACCCCCCAACCTCCTCCTGAGGTCCCAATGACAACCCCAGGAATGATCTTCTGAAGTTCACTCTGGGGAACGAGTAGGTTTATCGGGCTTCCTTACAGAGCCTGGGTGAGTGGTCACTTAGTGGAGTGTGGGTGCTCCCGTCCAAGAGTCTGCACTGAGAAGCCCTAACCAACAGGAAGGTGGCTTTCCCATAGACAGAGATGGAGCTCCTCACCTCCCCTAGTTCTTCCCTATCTCTCTCCTCTAACTGCTTCTCCAGGGCCCCAAGGACACAGACAAGAAGGGCAGAATTGCACCCAGATGATTGGGAGTGGTAGCTAGATACTGTGGTGAGGGTCCCACGACCCTTCACCTGCCCACCTCTCTGAGGGAAGGCAGACAAGCGATCTTTTCTGAGCAGGCTCTCCAAAACTCCTGCAGATGCTGGCGGTTGGCTCAGAGGAGAGGCCTTCACACAGCAGGGTCCTGGTGGTGGTAGCCTTTGGGTCTAAGGTCCTGAGAGTTGGGCACTGCGCCTCGGCCTCCTCTGTCTGCATATCAAGGTCTGGGGGCAAAACGTTGGGTGTTTGGCAAGCATATGTATGAGGGGAGGAATATACTAGGAGAGAGTGGCCACAGCCTTCCAGGGTGGGAGAGGAGCCCCCTCTCCCCCCAATGAAAGCTTGAGGCTCTGGAGCCATAGCCAGAGTAGGACTAAGCACTGGGCCACAAGAGTCTCTGCTGTCATCTCTGCCGTTGGAGACCTCTGTGTTTGCTGGCTCCTGCTGGCTCATGGCTTAGGGGTAGCTCCTGGCCAAAGCACAGGACTAAGTCCTTTCTAACTGTACTTGGCCTTCCTGAGGGGCTGCTGGACAGCCCATGTGGGTGCTTGGGTGCCTCCACACAGGTTCAAGCACTGTCACCTCCAAGTAGGTCAGTGTCCCCCTTCCTACCTGCCGTGCCAGTTTTATCTGCAAACACCCTGTGCCCTCTTCCGGTGTCCCTATCATGGGGTCCCTTCTCTATTCCCCATCACCTCAGCTCCAATTTAGGTCCATGGCTAGGCTCATTACTTGCACTATGAGGTTATACTGGGTTCCTGTATTGCTGAGTGACTTTATGTATATCCTGGCAGACGGCACCAAAAATACACAACATGAAATGTGGGGGTTCAGTTGCATGCAAATGCTCAGAGACAGGCGGCTGGCAGAGACTGCACCCCATAATGTCTGGAATGGTTTGGGTTAAATAGATGTCCTGGCGTTTTCAGGAACGACTTTGGGGCCCAAGACATTTCAACAGGTCCCTGTTAGCTCTCAGCTAGGCCTCTGTCTCAGTTAGGGTTTCTATTCCCCTGAAGAGCCGGGCGGTGGTGGTGCACACCTTTAATCCCAGCACTCGAGAGGCAGAGGCAGGTGGATCTCTGTGAGTTCGAGGCCAGCCTGGTAAACAAAAGCGAATTCTAGTACAGGCTCCAAAGCTATAGAGAAACCTTGTCTCGAAAAACAAAAAAACAAAAAAAAAAGAAAGAAAGAAAAAAGTTGTATTCCCCCAAAGAGACACCATGGCCACGGCAATGCTTACAAAGGAAAACATTGTATTGGGGTTGGTCTACAGTTTCAGAGGTTTAGTCATTGTCACCATGGCGGGACATGGCAGCAGACAGGTAGTCATTGTGCTGGAGAAGCTGAGCATTTACATCAAGATCCACAGGCAACAGGAAGTGAAACTGTGTCTACACTGAGCAGAGTTTGAGCATAGGAGACCTCAAAGCCCACCCTCACAGTGATGCGTTTCCTCTACCAAGGCCACAACTAGTCCAACAAAGCCACACCTCCTAATAGTGCCACCTCCTATCAGCTTATGGGGGTCAATTATATTCAAACTACCACAGTCTCCCAGGCCACTAGCTGGCCTGTCTTATGGTTCAGATGTGACCTCATAGGGCTGAGGACTTTGACCTGCTGAATCCGATTGCCTTCCTCCCTGCTTCCACCTACCTCTCCCATCTGTTTTATGAATAGCCATGTCTTGAAACACTCACTTCTTCCATTTAGTCTTGGGGCTTGTGCACCCTGCATCCTTTTTGTCCCTGACATCTCACACCCCAATTACTCCCAGACGTCTCAGCTACAACCAATACTTCCCAGGCCTGGAAAGATCCAGAAAGAGGCGGCCTTGAAACAGGTGCCACTGACCTAGATTCTCTGGCTCAAGAACTTTGTACCCACCCCATATTTGACTCTTTGCCTCCTGCCAGACACTCCAAACCTAGTTTGGGATTGAAGGCATGACACAATCTTAGGACCTGCTCCATGACCACCCCAGAAGGCACCTTTCCAAGTATGGGGGGGGGAAAGGGAGGAGGTCTCAAAGAACACAGAGATCAACACAAGACGGTCTCTCCTCCCTAAGTGGCAAGGTTAGAGGGACATCTGTGGCCAGGAAAGCAGGGGAGTTCCAGGGAGCCAGGTGGTATGGGGCCCCCCAGAAGAATACATGCAGATGAGATGGGTGTCACAGAGAGTGGAGAACAGGTGACACGAGATCTCGGACTCTATCTCTCATTGTGGGCAAGAAAGCTAAGGTGTCTCTGGCTCAGCGTGTGGCTCTGGAGGGTGCCGCCAACTGTCATTGCCTGTGCAAGGGAACACTGAGAGCTTGAGTTATGCTGCCACCTTCAGGGAGGACAGTGAGCCTGACAAAATTAAAGAGCCAATGCAAGGGTCTGGGAAGATGGCTGTTCCTAGAACCATGTAAGAAGCACTCCTATGAGCTTAGGATGAGGAACTAGGAGACTGTCCATGAGCTTGTTGGCTAGTTAGCCTGTATGCACAGCACAACAGAAAATAGACCTGCTTGAAAGGTGGGTCTGCCAGGCAGTGGTGTCGCACACCTTTAATCCCAGCACTCATGAGACAGAGGCAAACAAACCTCCGTGAGTTGTCAGTCCAGGACAGCCAGGGCTACAGGGCAACCCTGTCTCGGGAACCACAAACAGTTGACTGTTGAAAATTGTTCCCAGGTCAGTCGGTGGTGGTGCACGCCTTTAATCCCAGCACTCGGGAGGCAGAGGCAGGCGGATGTCTGTGAGTTCGAGGCCAGCCTGGTCTGCAGCGTGAGTTCCAGGACAGCCAGGGCTGTTATACATAGAAACCCTGTCTTGAAAAGCCAAAAGAAAACAAAACAAACAAATCAAAACAAAACAAAAAAACCCCCACAAAAACAAATACAAACCCGGAATCGCCTCTTTGCTCTGAGCATGAAACTGGGCTCTCCCATGATGCTATGCCGCGAGCGACCTCAAGGGGCCGCTGCGGCGAGGCAGAGGCCTGCACGTCTTGGGGGCGTGGCCCCTCCACGCTACCCAGCGCCGTGGAGTGAGCGCCGGTGCGCATGCGCACTGCCTGCTCTCTCGCGGGGTCGGCTGGGGACCAGGGACTTCTGCGGCGAAACCAAGAGGAGACCGCTGCCGGGGACATGTGGCGGCCGGTGAGGACCCCGCCCCCGCACGCCCTGGACCCGGGCCCTGACTCTGGGCTCTCCGCACCCCTGCGTTGGGTCTAACTCGGTACCCTGAGATCCTGGACCCAACCCAGGCCCGGGGCCCTACCCATCGATCCCAAAGCTCTGGAGAACTCTCAGGTCCTCGGCCTCTCTTTGCTCCCCAGATCTCCCTTGGGAAGCATCACTTGACCTTACTCCAGGGTCTTGTCCCTTCTGCCCTTGTTCGCGGCGCACCCCCTCCGGGTCTCCACGGGAAGCTGCTCTGTACCCTCTACCTGCTTCTGGGGAGGGAGACACCCGCTGAGTTTGGCGTGCCCTGGCTGCATTGGCCCCCTGTTCTGGCCTTGGAGATGTCCTCGCCTGTCCCCTGGCCTTGGAGAATGGCCATTTCTGAGGTTGTATTGTTTTAAAACTTGGACTTCTCCGAGGTTGTTTTTCTAGTCCATCTGGCTTTGTAGGTTAGACAGATAGACAGGGAGTTGGGTTAACTTTTGGCTTGCAGTGAGCTGCCGCGCGGTGGGCGTGCTTTCTGATAGAGCCTTGTCAGTCGGAGACTCAGAGGGAAGAAACTCGTGCTGGCTTTTAACACAGCTCCTTAGAATTGCACAACTTCTCCCCAGAACCGTGTTAGTCATCCCTTAGTCCTCACGATAGCCCTGGGGAGTGGAAAGGCAAGTTTTTGTTTTATTTTGTGTTTTGACACAGAGTTTCTCTTTGTATCCCTGGTTCCTGGAACTAACTCTGTAAACTAGGCTGACCTTGAACTCACAGAGATCTACCTGCCTGTGCCTTCTGATGCTGGGATCAAAGGCAGATTTTTACCTTTGATTAGGAGCTCTTGCCCAGTTCAGTTGAGTCCTTGCAGGTCACTGTTGTGGGCTGGTGGTGTCCTTTTACTAACACCTACTCCCTCTAGCTCCAGTCCCCAGTCTGTCCCCTCCGAATTTGGGGAAATGCCTCAATTTCCTTCTTGGTGAGTGTTAATGGTTGCCAGGAGCTGGGTGAAGCCCCCAACCAAACATGCCAGACTTTTTTTGGATAAGGATGTTAGGGGCTGAGTTACTCTTCCAACCAAACAGTGAGGTGCGCTGGCCATCTGTCCTGTTAAACTTCTTAGTCTGGTCACGTTTTGAGCGGGTCCTGAGTCTTGGCAGTGACTTCCTGCCACGTGCAGACTGGCTCATCTGAACATCTTTCCTCTCCCTCTCACCTGCTGAGTCTGACTGGAGGGCTCTCCTAGGCTATACTTTTTGCTGTTTCATGCAGTCTCTAGAGAAGAACTCTGATTGAATGTTTCTGCAGACACATGATCCACACATTCCCTGTAAAAAGCCTGAGAATTACCAGGCACAGTGGCACCGCACTTGGGAGGCTGAGGCAGGAGGATTTCTGAGTTCAAGCTAGCCAGAACCACGTAGTGTAACCCAGTCTTAAAAACAAAAACAAACAGCAACACGAGAACCAGGTGCAGGGAGCCAATGGCACTCTGTCCACACTGGAATGGGTGATGGGGCTACGCGCAACAGTTGTAGGTCAGGATCACCGCTGGCTGATGTGGACCTGCTCAAAGGGGCCTGTTCTGGTAGGAGAGAATGTACCGTCACCCTCTTTGTCTGCTGGCCAACAGTGTGGTGGTCGCATCCTGAGCTGCCACACCTGCAGAGCTGTGGGCATCACGGACCTGGAGAGAAGGGTCGCTTGTAGACATAAGACTCATCACTTCAACAATAAAGGTTTTCTTTTCCCCAGGGCTGATTATATAGTGTTCAACTGGCTAGCGCTGCAAGCGGAGCTTGAGCAAATGTAACATCTTTAACCCTCTTATCTGAGTCCTTCCTTCTGCACTTCCCTGCCCCTGTGGCCTTGTTTTGCCCCAGAGGACACTCCACACCCTTATCTCCTGTCTGTAGTTTTCCCCACACTCCTGGGGCTGCTTGTAGGTCAGCGTTTAGATTTGAGGGCAGAACTGCAGGCCATGTGGACCACAACACTGGACAGCTCTCGTTCAGGATTTGTTTGGGGTTTGGCTGTAGATTGACTCCCCACCCCCATGCCTGGTGCCTTTTGGGGCTTAACATTTGATGGGGATTTCAGAAGACAGATTAATGGGTGCTGGGGAGCCTATCCCCGAAGGACAGGCATTTGAGTAACTTTCAAAGGGGGTGGTAACTCTGGAGTTTTCAGCACAGGGCTTTATCTGACATCATGACTGGCATCTCCTACCTGACTTTTGCTGTGGGGCAGAGGACACTACAGGCGCCTCCTGAAAGAGTCTTTCTTCTACATCCTAAGTGAGGAGGCTCCAATTGCTGTGCTAATTCCTCAGAGATTATGGGGGAAGGCAATGGGAAATGGGCCCCAGGCCTTGCCTGCAAGAGTAGTTTGGCAATGGGGGAGAAGGCTGTGTGCTCACCAGAGCCCTGACAGTCATTGGAACTGACATCTCCTGTATACTCGATGTCCCTGTGAACCTTTAGCGACTCACCTGTGAGTTCTGAGTGTATTCATCGCCCCAGCCTTTCACAGATGAGCGGTATGACAGAAGTCCCCTTCTGGGACACACTGGGTGGACTGATCTGGCCAGCCTTGTCTCCTCTACATCATGCCTTCAATATGAAGTTGTCACCTAGACACTGTATTGTCCCTACATTGCCAGAAAACCCAAGGTGCCGCTAACAGCTTGGCTGAGGCTGCACAGGCCTGGTTGGAGATGAGCGAGCCTGAGACTCATTAATCTCCCTGAAGGACTTTTTACCTTTTCCACGAGGAAGTTTTGGGTCGTGAACAGTGAGCTCTCAGCCTGGCTGCCTCCTTTAAGTCAACTTGGGGCCATATTCAGGTCCCTCCCGCTCAGCCTTGGTGTAAGACTGGGGCTTCATGCTGGCTTCGGTTTATGATTCCAGGCAGGTTTTTGTGAACTCTGTCCAGCACAGAAGGGCTTCATGTGGGAGACTTCCTGGCTCCTGTTGCCTCAGGTAGCTGTGTCTTACTCTTTCAGCTTCCAGTCTCCTGGCTGGCAGGTTTGTGCATCCTCTTCTGGATGATCAGTCTCAAGTAATCGCGGCCTTAGTCATTCTGTGCCTCTCTGTTCTCAGCCCGGCTCCGCGGCCCCTTGGAATCTCAGCCAGTCCTGTCTTGTCCCAGCTAGTGAAAGTGTCTTCCTGTGTGCTCAGGGTGTAACCTGTCTGCTAGTGTTGGAAATGGTCTGATTTCTCTTCTAAGAGAAGTAAACCAGGTTTTGTTTTTGTTTTTTCCATTTGAAAAGCAGGGGGAGGGGACTGGAGGGATGGCTCAGCGGTTGAGAGCATTGGCTGCTCTTTCAGAGGTTCTGAGTTCAATTCCCAGCAACCACGTGATGACTCACAACCATCTAAAGTGGGATCTAATGCTCTCTTCTGGCTTAAAGATGTACATGCAGATAGAGCACTCATATGCATGAAATTAACAAGTCTTCAAAAAAAACAAAGCAGTGGGAACTGGGGGTTGGAGGAGGTGGTGCACACCTTTAATTCCAGCACTCATGAGTTCCAGGACAGCCAGGGCAAGACAAGACAGGGCAAGCCGACTTCTCAAGACACAGAGAAACTCTGCCTTGAAAAAGAAAAAAAGAGGAGGAGGAAGAAGAAAACGGAGAAGAAGAAAAGCAGTGGGAAGCTGATTCTCAGCAAACAGTTCAGTCTGGGAAGTGGTATGAGGACTGTTCGCTGTGTTCGCTGGAGGGAGCTGAGGACACCAGCAAGGAGCTGGCACGGGTGGAGTCTTGAAGTGCTCTGTGGGGAAATCTTTGATCCCAGTGTGGCCTTGGTGCTCGCCTGCTGGACACATATTCATAAGGTTTGGTGTGGTGGGCAGTGCTCCATGCGCTCGGGAATCCTTTGTGAATGTAAGTCACTCCCGTTGCTTTCGAAAGCAAGAAACCAGCTGATTGAAGGAAACTTCATTTGCATAGACAGACAGTGCTTAGCCAGGAGCCTGCCCAGAGTCTCCCAGGGCTTCATTTGCTCTAGCCTTTACCTGCCTGGTCCTTAAAGCCCCCTTCTTCCATGACAACCTAGCTGATGCCAGGTTAACCCCGGGCACAAAGTCTTCTTAGATCAGGGCCCTGCCCTAAAATAGCTGCCTCCTTTGCAGAATGCTGCCTCCTTTCCTGAGATTTTGTTATTATAGGAAATAGTCTTTAACTCGTTTTCGCCTTGTGCTGCTGGATACTGAACCAGGTCTGTGCATGCTGCCCCTTTTTTACTCCTGTTTTGAGACAGGGGGTTACCTTTGTACACCAAGCTGGCCTCAAACGTTCAGTGATTCTCTTTGTTTGCCCGCTAGGTACTGGACTTACAGGTGACTGTTGCCATAAGTATACATATTCATTGAGTGCAGGCCTGTTTCCTCATTTACACCCACTCAATGATCAGAACGTCTACCACCTCATGCTTGCATCTACTTTTTTTTTTTTTCTTAATTGGTTTCTCAAGACAGCGTTTCTGGGGCTGGAGAGATGGCTCAGTGGTTAAGAGCATTGCCTGCTCTTCCAAAGGTCCTGAGTTCAATTCCCAGCAACCACATGGTGGCTCACAACCATCTGTAAAGAGGTCTGGCGCTCTCTTCTGGCCTTCAGGCATACAGACAGAATATTGTATACATAATAAATAAGTAAATAAATAAATATTTAAAAAAAGATTTTAAAAAAAAAGACAGCGTTTCTCTGTCACTTTGGATCCTGTCCTGGAACTCGCTCCTATAGACCAGATCTCGAACTCACAGAGATCTGCCTGCCTCTGCCTCCCGAGTGCTGGGATTAAAGGCATGTGCCACCATTGCCTGGCTTCTACCTATTGTTTTTGGTTGTGAGCCTAGCTTTTAACATCTGAGTCATCTTTCCAGCCTCTGCTTCGTAAGTGCTGAGTGCTGGGATTAAAGACATTCTCCACAACACCTGCCAGGGCAAACTTGTTTGCTTGCTTGTTTGTTTTTTGAAGCAGAGATCCACCTGTCTGCCTCCTGAGAGCTGGGATTAAAGATGTACGCCACCAGTGCCCGGCTTTGTATTTTTTCTTTTTCTTTCTTTTCTTTCTTTTTTTTTAATATTTATTTATTATGTATACAATATTCTGTCTGTGTGTATGCCTGCAGGCCAGAAGAGGGCACCAGACCCCTTTACAGATGGTTGTGAGCCACCATGTGGTTGCTGGGAATTGAACTCAGGACCTTTGGAAGAGCAGGCAATGCTCTTAACCTCTGAGCCATCTCTCCAGCCCATGCTTTGTATCTTTTCAAAAATGTTTTATAGCCAGGTGTGGGATGATGCTTTTAAAGATTTATCATTTATTAAATTTTCATTTATTTTACATTTATTACTTTAATTTTGTGTAGGTATTTATGTGTTTGCATGTGGGTATGTTCACTTGTTGCTAGAGTCCAAAGAGGCCAGAGGCCTGGGATCCCCTGGAGTTGGAGTCAGAGCCATTGTGGGCTGCCCCCCCCCCCCCCCAGGTACTGAGAACCAAGCTCTGGTCCTCTGGAAGAGCAGGAAATGCTCTAAACCACTGAGCTGTCCCTCCAGCTTCATGTTCCCCTTTAGTCCCAGCACTTGAAAAGCAGAGACAGGTGGATTTCTGTGAGTTTGAAGCCAGCCTGATCTATGTATTGAGTTCCAGGCCAGCCAAGGATATAAAATGAGATCCTATCTCAAGTAATGATGATGATGATGCTTTATTAGTATATATTAATTATACATAATAATGAGTTTCTTCTTAAAAGTTTGTAAAAAATTTATTTTATGTGTTTTGTTTGCATGCTTGGTTCCTGCGGAGGCCAGAGCAGGCAACAGATTCTGGGAACTGGAGTTTTAGATGGTTGTGAACTGTCATGTGGGAACTGGGATTCAAACCCAACTCCTCTAGATGAGCAGCCTGTGCTCTTAGCCACTGAGCCATCTCTCCAGACCTCAGCCCTTTTTTTGAAGCAGGATCTCATTGTATATCCCTGACTGCCTTGAACTGTAGATCAAACTGACTTCTAACTCAGAGATCCACCTGCCCCTTTCAGGCGCTAGGATTAAAGGCGTGTACTACCATGTCCAGCCCATAACAGTGAATTTCATTCTAGCATTTTCATGCATGTATATAATGTATTTTAATTCCATTCCCCTCCCACTATTCTCTGTCCTCTTCCCACTCTCAATGTTCCCCTCCTTTCCAACTAGTCCACTTTTCCCATTCACTGGGTGTGTGTCACTATAGTCAGGAGCCTGGGCAGCTGACCAGTGGTTTACTGCAGAGTCCCCCTCTTCCCCATGACAGGCTATTGATGGGTCCAGTCTTATGCAAGTCTTACAAAGGCTATGTGTTCAAGAGTTCAGTAGCCATGCCGTGCCCAGAGAAGAGCATTCCAGAGCACTCTGTCCCATCCTCAGCTCTTTCGTCTCTCCCATAGTGTTCCTGAGCGTTGGAAGGGGTGATGTAGAAGTGCCACTTAAGGCCAAGTGTTCCACAGCCACACTTGCTTATTCTCAACACTTGATCAGTTCTGAGTCTGTGCAGTTATTGCTGCCCGCTGCATCAAGAAGCTCTGTGGCCAGTGGTGATAGTGGCGCTAAACTATGGACGTGAACGTGATCATTTAGAAGACAGTTTGATGGGCACAGCATATCCTTTTAACAGAGCAGCAACTAGCACTTCCTCTTTGGGCCTGTGACTTCCCCGGCTGTGGCTTGGCCCGGATTTCCCTGACTCTTTGCTTTCAGAACAAGATCCCAACACAAAAGCCGCTCCTGTGAGACCACTCTTAGAATTGGTGGGTGGGCATTGCCGACACGTCTCCCATGGTGTGGCCCACTTCCTGAGGTCACCGGTTAGTGGTCAGCGCCAAGAAATAGTAAATGACAGGTTAAGGGTGCTACCTCAGAAGTGATGTTGGCCCTTATCACAGACAAGTCAGGTCTGGACGAATTTTCTTCCCTCAAAGATGAGGCATTTTCAGAAAGGCCTTTCTTCTCCTGCCTCCAGCTTCTTCATCCAGTAGGCAGCCTGTGTCTTCATTGCTAAGACTGGTGTCCAGGCAGCTCCCTGCCCGGAGCTCTGGAAGCAGGGTCAGCCCTCACTGAGTGAGAGTTCGGGGCGCACTGTTTGGTGTAGCTCTGCTCCAGGCAATGACCCCGTGTCCTTGCCTCTGCCTCCTTCCCAGATGCAACTGTGCCACTTCCACTCTGCTCTGCTGCAGAGCAGGCAGAAGCCCTGGCCATGCCCTGCCATATTCTTCAGGAGGAACTTCAAGAGCCCACTGCCCAGGTAATGAGACTCCTGCAGCCAAAGGCAGGCGCCCTTCCCAGATGGCGGCTATGAGGAGGCCCCCCACACTGGAACTTTTCTCCTGTACCCCCAAAACAGGATGTGTTTGTGGTGTCTTGGAACCCGAGGCCACAGGGTTCTGACCTGTGATTGGTCACACTCTAGAGACAGGTGCTCCCCACAAGAACTTTATGATGAGCACACACAGTGGGAGGACTACAAATTGGGGTGCTCATTCCATCAGATACACAGGGAGTGGGAGTGCCTTGGTGGGGCATCAGGCAAGGGCTGAGGACAGCAGAAGAGGTGTGGGGACCGCATGGCTCTATGAGAAGGAGGAAGCCCACCTTTTTTTCTTCTCTTTCCCTCCTTCCCTCTCATTTTTTTTTTCTTGTTTGTTTTTTGAGATAGGATTTCTCTGTGTAGCCCTGGCTGTCCTGGAACTCTCTGTAGACCAGGCTGTCCTCAGACTCACAGAGAACCACCTGCCTCTGCTGGGATTAAAGGTGTGCGCACCACCGCCCGGCTGGAAGGCCCTTTCTTTTAGTGTGCCGTGGCAGAGAGGAGGCTGTGTGTGAACACAAGCGATGTTCTTGCTGTCATACTCAGCATATGGGGATGTTTGCTGTCCTGGGCAGTATGGGATCTAGTCTATTCCTGTTTTAAGTTCTTGCTCCGTTTGGTTGGTGCTGACTTTAGCAGTACTAAGTCTTACTTCCATTAGAATCTCTCACACCGTCACAGTGGGGATGATGGTCCAGTCTGCAGACTGCAGATTTGGACTGACCTGCCCAAGAGACAGCCAAAGAAGACCTTCTTCCCCAGCATCTGTGCTGTCGTGAGGTCTAGGAAAAGGGCCCTGTGTTGGGTGTCCTCTGGTGGCTACATGGCCCTTAGACAGACAGGACTCCAGGAAAGAGGGAAGCTGAGGCCTCAGCTCCCTTGTAGGGAACAACACTTCCATCACCTGCCATGTCTCCTCTCAGGACCTCAAGAACCAGGCTGCTGTGGAGGAGGACACTCTCTGCCACTGCGGTGGGGGTGCCCTTGCTCCTCGGAGCCCGCTATTTCATGGCAGAGGCGCAGGAGAAGAGGAAACTGCGACTCGCGGTAGACGGCATTGGGCGCTTTGGCAGGTGGGAGGCTGTGCCAAACCTGGTGTAGCTTGGGTGGGATGCCGTTCTCCACATTCCTCTCTCCCCAGGGCTGTGGGGGTCTTTCTTCTGGGACTTTGCAGTTAGCATGCAGCAGCCTGCAGACAGGACAGGACAGTTCCCCCACAGACTTTACCAGATCAGCCATTGGCCTTAAGAGCAAGGGCTTCAACCCTGGACATAAAGAAGCTGCCCTGTTCTACCCTCCCTACCATGCAAGGGAACCTGGTGTTGCAGCCTTAGAGGCTTGGGCCTGGATGGAACTGACTTTTCACTCCTAGCACAGTCCAAAGGATTTTACAAAGGTCCTTCCCCTCCTAGGGAGGAAATTCTTGCAGATTCTGGCCCAGCCTCATTGACTTTGCTAATGAGAAAGCTTCTTAACCAAAGTAGTTGAGCTGTAGTGGTCAGGGTCAGGGTCCCATGGTGCAGGATGTCTGTCCTCTTGCTCCACGTAGCTCTAAGCGCTGCCCCTCCCTGAGCTGGTGCTGCCTCCTCGGGAAGGCTTTGGTCCCAGGGTCCTTAGGCATCTTACAAGAAATGTTACTGAAGCCCGGCAGTGGTGGCGCACACCTTTAATCCCAACACTTGGTAGGCAGAGACAGGTGGATGGATCTCTGTGTCCCTGAGATTTATTACAGCTAGTCCTCGGGCATGTCTGTGGTTGGATACCTGTTTCCAGCCTTGAGGCCCCCCACATCTGTCCTGGGTGGTGCTGCCTGGAACTCCGAGGCATCCCTACTGACAGGCTGATCAGTTTCCTGTGTTCTGTGGGTCCCGAGTTCTCACAACCCTGCAACTGGTGAGAACAGAGCCTAGTGCCCTTTCTTTCTTTCTTTCTTTCTTTCTTTCTTTCTTTCTTTCTTTCTTTCTTTCTTTCTTTCTTTCTTTCTGCTGCTCTCACCCCTCTGTGCAGGGGGCTTGCAGGTCCCTGACAACTGCCCTGTGCAGCCCACCCTGACTAATAGGAAATGAGCTTCACAGCTCACTGCTAGGCCAAGTTGGGCTGTTGGGGGACAGTCAAACATGGGTTTTACTGGACCTCCAGGTTCTCTGCATCTCCCAGCCTCTCTTCTTTAACTTTTTTGTTTTTCTTTTTTGGTTTTTGTTTTTTTGAGACAGGATTTCTCTGTAGCTTTGGAGCCTGTTGTCCTGGAACTAGCTCTTGTAGACCAGGCTGGCCTCAAACTCATAGAGATCCGCTTCCCTCTGCCTCCCTTGTGCTGGGATTAAAGGCGTGCACCACTACTTTTTTGTTTTTCAAGACAGGGTTTCTCTGTGTAGCTTTGGGTGTCCTGGAACTGGCTCTGTAGCCCAGGCTAGTCTCACAGAGACGTGAGCTGTGTGCTGGTATTAGGCATGTGCCACCACCATCCAGCCAACATGTTTTTTGAGACAAGGTTTTACTCTGTAGCCCTGGCTAGCATAGAACTTGTTAAGTAGATCATGCTGGCCTTTTATTTACAAAGATTCCCCTGCCTCTGTCTGTCAGGTCCTGGGATTAAAGGCACGCACCACTACACCAAGTTTTTTTTTGAAACTTTTGAGACAGGGTATTGTTAAATCCTTCCAGGTCTTGAGGTCCTCCTTCAGGAGGACCTGGGATTGAGGGAAACTGTTAACAGTTCTACTTCCTTTTCTGTTTTGTACTTATTTCAGGTATCTGAAAATGGTTGAGTATAGCGGCTCACACCCTTAATCCCAGCATTGCAAGGCAGAGCAATCTCATGTCCTGTGTTTGATACTAGCCCACTCTACATAGTGAGCTTTAGACCAGTCAGGGCTGTATACTAAGACCCTGTCTCATTCCTCTCCCCACTAACTCTCAGCAGTCTGTCTGGGCACCCGAAGGATGCTGGCATGAGTAGTATTTCATTAGCTCATAAGGGTCCATGTAACTAGAGGCTGAATGTGAGCCCAGCCTCACCTTGGGTACAGAGCCTGATGGGTGAGGCCAGACTTTGGGCTTACGGCAGCAGGGCCCAGCAGCAGGGCCCGCAGGAACCAACCCAATAAGCTACTTCTGCCTGCAGGTCTCTGAAGGTTGGTCTCCTCATTTCCCTGGACTACTGGTGGTGCACAAATGTTGTCCTCAAAGGAGTGGCAGAGGTCTGTCCTCATATCTTGAGCACATGCGGGGAGGGGGAACACTGGAGGTAGAGGTGCTGGGGGGACCAAGGACTGGCCACCCGTCCCCAGCCTTTCCTCCATGCCTGTGGTCAGAACAGCCCGAAGTACGTGGAGGTGATGTCTGCGTGTCACCAGCGTGCGGCTGACGCCCTGGTGGCAGGAGCCATCCGCAATGGGGGCCTCTACGTGAAACTGGGTCAAGGGCTGTGCTCCTTCAATCACCTGCTGCCACCCGAGTACATCCAGACATTACGGGTGTTGGAGGACAAAGCTCTTACTCGGGGCTTCCGGGAGGTGAGCCCAATGATGGGGAGGAGGAAAGAGGGGGCTGCCTGCCTCTGCAGCCCTGGAAGTGACTCCAAGGTCATTCTTGCCAGGTGGATGAGTTGTTCCTTGAAGACTTCCAGGCACTGCCTAGTGAGCTCTTCCAGGAGTTCGACTATCAGCCGATGGCTGCTGCAAGCCTGGCTCAGGTGCACCGTGCCAAGCTCCATGATGGCACCTCTGTGGCTGTCAAGGTATCTATGCCGCTGCACACTAGATGGATGCTGGGCCAGCGGTGACTCTGGATCTCAGTGTCCCCTGGCCTACTGCAGGTACAGTACATCGACCTACGAGACCGCTTTGATGGAGATGTGTACACACTGGAACTCCTGCTGCAGCTCATAGGGCTCATGCACCCCAGCTTCAGCTTCAGCTGGGTCCTACAGGTAGTGCCACCCATAGCAGGTAGGGAGTGGCGGCTAGTGGTAAATGTTAAACCTACATGTGACTGACCTGTCTGCCTGCATATGACCTTTAGGATCTGAAGGGGACCTTGGCCCAGGAGCTGGACTTCGAGAATGAGGGCCGAAATGCTGAGCGCTGTGCTCAGGAGCTAAAGCACTTCCATTATATTGTTGTCCCTCGGGTGCACTGGGACAAGTCCAGCAAGGTGAGCTGGGTAGAGCCTTCCCTGAGGGTGGGGCAACATAGGCCTGCTGAGCTCATGCAGCCTCTTGCTCTCCAGCGGGTGCTGACAGCTGACTTCTGTGAGGGCTGCAAAGTGAATGACATGGAGGCCATCAAGGATCAGGGGCTGGCAGTGCAGGACGTGAGTATCACATGCTGGGGCAGGGTAGTGGGTGCTAGGCAGTGGGTGCTGCCATGGATTCCCTATGCTCTCCCTAGGTAGCAAAGAAGCTGATCCAGGCTTTTGCTGAACAGATATTCCACACTGGCTTCATCCACTCTGACCCCCACCCTGGCAATGGTAGGAAAGGCCCCCAGGGTGGGATCTCAGAGGGGTGGCTTGAGCTGACATGCTGTGTTCCTAGTTCTGGTGCGGAAAGGTCCAGATGGAAAAGCAGAGCTGGTGCTCCTGGACCACGGGCTCTACCAGTTCCTGGATGAGAAGTAAGATGGGGCCAGGCATGAGGGGGTCAGACCTTCCTTGGGCCCCTCTTCCTGCAGCTTGAAGCTCAGTTAGGCCTTCCTGCAGGGAGCGATCCTCCCTGTGCCAGCTGTGGCGGGCCATCATCCTGAGGAACGATGCTGCAATGAAGACACACGCAGCTGCACTTGGGGTACAAGGTAAGGGTGAGTGTTTGTGGAACAGGCAGAAGCTTGCCACTGTGTACCAAAAGGACCTCCTGCCTTCTCCAGACTACATGCTGTTCGCTGAGGTGCTCATGCAGCGACCTGTGCGCCTGGGCCAGCTGTGGGGGTCCCACCTGATGAGCCGTGAGGAGGCGGCCTACATGCAGGACATGGCTCGTGAACACTTTGAAGGCATAATGGAAGTGCTCAAGGCACTGCCCCGGTCCATGCTACTCGTGCTGCGGAACATCAACACAGTGCGTGCTATCAACTCAACCCTGGGCACCCCCGTTGACCGCTACTTCCTCATGGCTAAGAGGTTGGTGAGCCAAGGGGAAGCCTGGAGGTGCTGCAGCAGGTTAGCAAGCTGATGTGTGTGTCTGATACAGTGCTGTCTGGGGTTGGAGCCGCCTGGTGGGTGAGGCATACCAGGGCATTTACAGCTGTAGCCTCTTGCGCCACGTCAAGGTCATCTGGGAGGCATTCAAGTTTGAGGTGGCTCTGAGGTGAGTGAACATGGGGGCTGGATGGGTGGCTGGCCAGGATCTGCTCCCCATCGACTTATGACCCTTTATCCTGCTCCCCTAGGCTGGAGACCCTTGCCATGCGGCTCACCGCCATCCTGTTTCGTGTCCTGGCCCGCCTGGGCTTTGCCCCCAAGGCAGAGGAGGTCTCCCAGTACTTGGAGATGTAGGTCCCTGCCAGGATGACTACAAGGTCGCCAGGGGCCAGCAGAGCTTCCAGCCTGGACACACCGAGCAGGCCCAGTGCAGATCTCTCGCAATCCGGGGCCTGGAATGGGGAGCACACTATGGGGCTCTTAAACACAATGACCACACACTCATCTGAAAGAAATGGTTTTCTTTTTGTTTTATACAAAACGGGTAGAGCTAAGTGTACAATGGCAGGGTGGCATCACAGGGCTAGAAGTGAGCGGTGACACGGTCTGTTTCCAGCAAGTCATCCAGGATCTGTGGGATGACAGGGAGGTAAAGATGGGGGTGGGTAGGGCAGGTGAGGCAAATGGGCTAGGGTGAAGGGTGGTACTCACAATGTCGGGTGTGGTACCGATCTTCTTGGCCAGCTCACTGCGCTCCATGGTGCTAAGGTATAGGTAGCGGTTTAGTAGCTCTCCATCAAGGACGTTGCGCACAGCATTCTGTAGGGTGCGCCGGTCCATGTGCAACATTCTGGGGTGGTGGACATGAGGAGGTCAGAGCACAGCTGGGGTGCGGGGAGCAACCAGGGGAGGGGCACACTCACCGGAAGGCACGGGGGTTGAGGCCGGCATGGTGGGGTAGCATAGTTGTCAGTGCATTCTGCAGCATCAGCAGCCGCCGGTATGTCTTCTCTTGCATGGGCAACAGGAGCCCAATGCCACCGTCCAAGGTGGCTGCGGAGATGCTGTGTGAGCCAGGCTGGCCCTCCCATCCCTAGACACCCCTACCCCAGTACTCACCAAACCATGTGATATGCTTGTTTTCCCACACGACCGACTTCTTGCTGGGTCCCTCTGCAGCACCTCTGCACGGGGTCCTCCAGAATGTGTTCACATGGGCACCCACATGGAAGTCTGCCCGGCGCAGCAGGCGCATGCCCCCAAAACTCTCTTTGGCTGGGCACAGGAACTCAGGTCATGACCTGTCCACTGCCTGGTACCCAGCCCAGGAAGAGGTCAGAGAGGAACCACTCACCTTCCGGCAGATACATGTACACCATAAGATTGCGGTCTCGGTCAGACACTGATGAACAGAGAGACCCACAGTCAGCCTCAGCTACCCATACCCCTCCAGTATAGCCTCCCACAGGCCCACACACTCACCTAAGAAGCCCAGCTGGGCATTGTCCACCATGAAATCCACGCTGTACACCTCCAAAGGCTTGGCATCCTGGGGAAAGACAAGGGCAGTATTAGAGCAGGCACTGGGCTGGTGCCCACCTACACACCTGTCCCTGTGAGTACCCGGGACACCAGGCTCAGCGTCTTGCTCTCCTCCTGGTAACGCAGCAGTGAGATGCTCTTCATGACGTCTGCGGCCAGGATGAAGTTCTTGACACTGATCATCTGGTGGATGTAGAGCTGGGTGTCAATGAAGGCCATGCCCGTCAGCTCGCTGGCCCGCAGGCTCCACAGGAAGATCTGAGGGGCAGAAGGTGGTGAGCAGAGCGGCTGGTGGAGGCAGAGCAGCTGCGACAGGAGAGAGGGGAAGGACAGGAATAACACACTTTTTGGCCAATGGCTGACACCAGGTGGCCATTGCAGTGGCATAGCGCGGTCACAGGCCCCTTCTGCTCCTTCTCATACAGGACCTTGAACTTGTTCTTGGTCAGGGGCTGCCCAGGCTCAGGCACCACTTCAATCACGTCCATGATCAGGATCTGGAAGGGCAAGGGAATGCATGGAGATGGCAGACGGTCTGCTGGGGGCTGCCTGCCCCCCACCCAAAGGCCCTTACCCGCCCACGGCACGTGACTTCCTCCCCCTGCATGAGGCAGGTCCCAGCAGCCACATAGCCCTTTAGGCCTGAAACGGTCTCCTCACTGCGTAGTGACACAGTCTTCATGCACGTGACATGCTCCCATTCCTCTAGCTCGATCCTGCATGAAGCCAGGCTGTCAGCACCTGCCACCTCTGAGCTGCCAGCAGACAGCAGCCCCTGGTGGGTCCAGCCTCACCTGGCATTGGGAATGGCCTCCCAGCTGACTGGGGAGATGAGCTGGATGGAGAAGGCTTCTTGCTGGGGGTGGATGTATCTGTCATCTGTTGGGATGGGGAAAGTGAGTCACCTTGTAGACTGGGCCAAGCTCTGCCCCGCCCTACCCTCAAGTGTTGCATACCTCTCTCAATGGCCTCAAATTCCTTTTCCTCACCAGTCATGCGTGGGATGCGAGTGCAGGGTGTGTTGGTGCTGGTGGCCACAGCATACACCTGGGGTGGGAGGGGGTGTCACAAGCCAGAGGCCAGGCTCAGAAGATGCCGGGAATGTGGGAGAGGGACAGACCTTGGACTCTACATGGTAGGCCACGTAGTGGGCTGTGCAGCGCAGTGGGATCTTCCTGACAGGCCACGGAGCATCATAGGACAGGTAGGCAGGCAGGACACTGATCCTCAGCTCACCCTAGGGGTGCAGTGGGCAGCAAAGTCAGTTTGATCTGGGGTGAACAAGGCCAGAGCCAATGAACCTGGGCCTCCCCAGATGTTCTCTAGCTCTAGTGATGGGATATCCGGACTGCTGTGTTGGGTAGTGCCCTGGAGAGGCTAAAGCTTTGGTAGCCTGACTGTCTAAGCTCACTTCATGTTGGTGGACAGTGGCACAGGGCACGGGAAGGCCAGGGCCAGAGGACCCTGGGGACTGGAAACAGTAGTAACTCCAACAGTAACTAGGCAAAGGAGCCAATGCCTGTGACCCAGGCCACCCTTTCCCAGCAGTCCTGTGTTACTGGCTCCTGGAAAGCACGTGCCATCAGGGCCTTAATCATTGCTACCATCTGGACGGCACAGAGGGTTAAACAGGTCAGAAGCATGTGCTTGCCACAAAGCCATACAGCAACTGAGAGGCAGAGCAAAAGGTAAAGTCAGCTCAGCCTGGCTCTTGGACTTCACTGGTCACGTCCACCCCTGCTGTCCTGTCCTCAGTCTTCCCAGGCTAAGCCACAGTTGAGTTCCTTGGCCCCAGCAGTTTCTACTGTCTTGGCCCTCTGCTCCCACAGCTGGAGGCCAGGCCTCCTTACCTGTCTGTTGAAGTACAGGAAGCCACGAGGGCAGTTCACATTATGGAATGGAGCAAAGGAGTCAATGGGGCCATCAATGCCCATGGGATGCAGACGCAGAGCCCCACGGCCAGTCACCAGGAGCCAGTGAGGCGAGGGTCCGCAGATGAAAACCTGGAGGCAGGCACTTTGAGCGCACTGTGAGTGAGGCTCCACCCTCAATCCAGGCCCTTGCCAAGCCGCTTGCCTACCCCTGAATAGCCATAAATGTCCTCGAAGTAGCGGAAACGTGCCACACGGCCTCGGACTCCAGGTCCCTCCTCGGTGCTGCACCCTTCTGTCTTCTTCTTAGATGGCTTCGGCTTCTTCTCACGGAAGTTGATATTGTGGGGGACCTAGCAGAGGCCACAGTAAGTGCTGGGTCCTCCAGACCCTGTCGGCCTGACCTTCCAATCTGCCCCATGCTCAACCATGGCACCTTCTTGAAGCGAACTTTGAGATTTCCCTGGCCCAGCTGAGAGTCATGGGGGAAGGCTTCATAGATAAGCAACTCCTGGTCCACATGTACCTGAGGGAGCCAAGCAGAGACAGCTAAGAGGAGGGGAGGGGCATGAGGATGGGGCAGAGCCTTGGGAGGCAGGTGACAAGGAACTTACCAGTAGGTAGGGCCTGCTCTGCCGGCTTCCCAGGGCAACCAGCAACACCTCCTTGACCAAAGGCAGCTCCCCCTGGCGTGTGGCCTCCTCCTTTCGGACTTCACCTTGTGTAGTGGGCTGTCCAAAAGAACTGTCCACCAGGACCCGCTGTCCCACAGGGAAGTTCTTAACTAGGAACACCAGCCGCCAGTCTGGGAGCTGGTAGATCTGGAGAGAGGACAGTGGTTAAGACTGGGAA
Organism: Microtus pennsylvanicus; assembly: GCF_037038515.1. Classification (NCBI taxonomy): domain Eukaryota; kingdom Metazoa; phylum Chordata; class Mammalia; order Rodentia; family Cricetidae; genus Microtus; species Microtus pennsylvanicus. The sequence continues at coordinate 4,953,472 of NC_134580.1, forward strand.
CCAAGGCTACTGTGGTGTGGTTGTCATGTGTGTGCGTGTGTGTGTGTGATAGACCCACCTCCATGGTGCCATTCTCCCGCACCAGCAGACACCAGTGGGTGGGGTCTACCCTGAAGGGTGCAGGGTCACGGTCAGCCGGGGGCTGGTTGCTCCTGCGGGCCTCCTCTTTGCTGGGACTGAAGAGGGAGCCGGAGTCTCCATATAACATCTCTTCCTCATCGTCCACTGTGGGGCTGGGAACCAACACATAGATGCATCACAGCCTGCCATGGGGACACCAGCAGCTCACAGACCAGTCCCTACGCACCTTGTTTCTGAGCCCAGACCTTCAGCCTCTGAGCTACTTCGGCCCCCCAGTTCATCACGGGCCCCACCCAGGCGGCTCTCAGTGGTAAACATGCCACTGACATCACGGTACAGGCAGAGCGCAATCACCTTAGACTGCTGTAGAAAATGGGATAGCATTCAGACAAGGGCAAGGGGCAGGTAGTGGGAAGACAGGGCATTAGGCAAGCATAGGGACCTACATGATGCAGTGGAGGCTTGTGTAGTGCCAGGCGGTGGTGGCGGCCACCATATGAATCACTCTTGAGTAGGAACATGGTAACGTGACCCTCAGCACTCATGATGACCACATACGGATCAGCCACAGCACACTGGACAATGGGGGCACCCAGGTCCACAGGGATGAAGTGCAGCTGATTCACTGTGGACACAAGGTCATTAGGGTGAGGCGGCACACCCACAGCCCCTCAAGACCCATGCGCACAGACCTGCCCACCTACCGCCTTCCAACAGGCGAATGCCCAGCGGTGAGACTTGGACAATATAGCGATTGTCCCCAATGTTTCCGGCAAAGACTGTGGGGCCCTGTGTGGCAAAGCCACTGGTGTCCAGCTCCATGATCTCCTGGCCAGTCTGTAGGATCTATGGCGACAGTGGTGAGTGGTGCCCTTCCCCAGGGGACCCTGACCCTAGTCCCAGGCTCTCCTTTTTACCATGGTTGAGTCTTCCCGGCTAAGAATAAGGAAGCCATGTCGTCGCCCATCCTCCTCTGCTTTGGGGGCAGCAGGCTCCTGCTCCGTGCTTTCTGCTTTGGGCGTTTCTTCCTGTGAGGCCAAGAGAGGAGCAGCCAGGGGCCGCAGTCTAGCCCAGCGTCCCCAGGTGCCACACAATTCCCTCCCCTCTGGGTCTCCTCCTCAGCCCAGTTTCTACCTCCTCTTTCCGCACTGGAGCGATGACCGTCCACATATCATAGCAGCCAGGAAGTTCAAAGGTTGTCACCACCTGGGGCCGGATACTCTTCTAGAATAAAGAATAAAGATGGGGTAGGAATGAGGGCTCAGTCCAACCATGTTGTACCAGGAGTCTCCCACCCCCACCTACACATACCTGCAGCACTGACAGGGCCCCATTTTTCCCGTAGCCGGAGCAAACCACAATCTCCAGGTCTGGCTCAGGACTGTTCTGAAACTACAGAGTAGGGTAAGGACACAGCCTCCCATTCCACCTCCAGGCTCTGCCTACAGTCCCAGCCCCTTGAGTACCTCTTCAGAGAGGAAGGCAGGCTCGCCCACAGCAGCGTTGGCACAGGGGCCAATGTTGAGCATGCTGTCGCACACCTGTGGACACGGCAGTGGTCAGGTAGAGTAAAGGGGTGGACACCCACTACCTTCCCTAGTCTTACCTCAAAAGAGTAGGTGGCCAGCTGTGTGCCTGACTGGGCCTCACTGCCATACACTTCAATTTCATCCACCTCATCCTGTGGCACCGTCTTGCCTCCTGTAGCAGACAGAGCCCAGCTGAGTCCAGCTGTGGACTCTGACCCTCCCCTGCTCATCCTAGTCCATGCTCTCACCTGTCCAGCCTGCTGTAGGGTCCACTCGCTTCTTCTTAGAGGGAGGCTCTTCCTGTAAAATGAATGAGTATCCCTGAGGCTGTCCCACACGGGGTCACGGAAGAGCAGGCCCAGGGACCCTACATGGTGGGCACTTACCTTGTCAGCAGCCTCACGGACAGAGCTGGCCAGGGGCTCCTGCAGCTTCTCTGTGTACTTGAGGAGGAGGGAGTTGCCCAGGCGAGAACCCAGGAACAGGTATCCCGGCTCCATGGTGACCATCTGAGGGAGAGGGACGAGTAAGAACACAGCTGGACCTAGACCCAGACACTCCCAACCCCGCTCTACTCACACTGGTGGTAAGGACACTAGCAGCTGCCTTGTCAAAGTGAAACGCTCGGACACTACGCATGCCATCAGTGATGAGGGTCAGCACGTAACTGTGGGTAAAGGAAGGGCATTAAGTGGACAAGAGACACAGGGGCACTGAGAAGACCAGAATGTGGGCATCTCGAAGGTCAGGGTTCATGGGCTGTGGGCTCACATCTCGCCTCCCTTGAGGGAGATGACCATCTTATCGTAAGAGATGAAGGCTGCCTGCGCACAGTCCAGGGTGATCCGTACGCCCTCTTGGGTACCTATGGGGTACACATCGATCATGCAAACTGGATGCCTTGCCCTGAACACAGCCCTCTCCACCAGGCCCATCCCACTTTGCCGATTTACACCCCACTCACGTAATGGGAAAGAAGTGGTGCCTGTGGTGAGACTATTGAGAGCCACACCGTACGGGGGAACACTCTGGTTCAGGTACAACAGAGAGTTAACAGCAAAGATCACCACCCCACCTGGAGGGAGACACTGCTGTTAGCAGTTCATTGCTGCCCCCGCCCCCACCACCGCACCCATTGCCATTCAACACAGCCAGACCCTTACCTATGGGCTTGGGCACAGCCAGGGCCTGGGTACAGTCAAAAGGCAAGCTGGTGAGGGACCAGATGACCGGATGGACTTTCTGTGTGATGTTCAGCGAGATAGCCACAATGGAGCACGTGTCCTGCCTCACGGCCACCCGCCTAGAGCAGTAGGCAGGTCATCCAGAGGCAGTCACACTACTCCCAAGGCCAGAGACCCAGTCACCCCATCCCCCTATACATAGCCCTGCCTGGGCAAGACATCTGGGGGCCCACAGCAGAGGGCCCCGGCCTCACCCGGGCCAGGTCTGGTTGGGTTCAAACAGGATAAGCAGGGTGGGCTCGTAGTAGCCATGGAGGAACTGCAGGTCAATGATGTTGAGCAGCTTCTCATCCAGAGCCCGCACATCGATGATGTAGCTGGGCAGGAAGCTGGACCTCTGTCTAAGGACCAAAAGTGTCAGCAGGAAGAAGGGACAGGGCAGAAAACTCAGGACTCTAGGATGCTCAAAACCACAGCCACCCCAGCTTGGTACTCACCCTTCGCCCATGAGCCCCTCATGCTCCTCAGCCAGGCTTTCTCTGCGGAAAGGCAGAACGACGAGCCTCGTGCCGTAGATGAGCATGGCCGCGCAGCGCCCATCAGGGTCCACCCGTACACGAGGCGTATGCACATTCTGCACAAAGCCATCCTGGGGGCAGAGGGGACATCAGTTGGGCTATAGAAGGTCTGAGGGAAGCACTGGTGCAGTCGGAGAGAAATGCAAGAGGGAACTGCTCGGCTTAGCCTGGGCCACTCCTGGGCTTGGCTTACCCGAAGTTCAGGCTCCTCAAAGTAGTGGAGAGACAGGGTCTTCAGGTCATGGGTGCCTGGGTCATACTCCACCACTGACAGCTGGAGGCAGAGGTCATAGCCTGTTCAATACCAACCCTGACAACACTGAGACGCCAACCAGCACTGCTCCCCTAACACACCACTGTGCCCAGGACCTCCTGCAGACTCATACTGCTCACCTTAGCGTCTTTGAAACTGAGAAGCAAGGCATCACGTTTGGCACCCGCAAGTTGCACGCTGGCCATGGACATGACGTTGCCAAAAAAGGAGAAGGAGGCTACCAGCTCTAGTTTCTCTCTATGGGCCTTCCCCTCTGGAGTAGAGGTCAACAAGTCAGGCCTGGGTCCTGTTCCCGGGCCACCCACACACATCCCGCCCCGGTGCAGGGCTAGAATGGCTATCCATACTTACCCGTGCCCCCATCACTCTTGGTCAGAGCCTGGAAGGGAAAAGGAAGCAGGAAGAAGTCACACACTATGTAGCCCTATCTCATCCATGAACATAGACATCTGAAGGACAGAAAGTCCACCCAGGGCTGGCCCCTGCCATCAGCAAGCTCTGGAGCCTGCCCAGAAACTTTGACCAGGCTGGCCTTGAACTCACAGAGATCCCCTGGCCTCTGCCTCCCAGTGCTGGGATTAAAGGTGTGCACCACCACCGCACTTCTTTAATCCCTGCAGAGCAGGAGGATCTCTGTGAGTTCAAGGCTAGCCTGGTCTTCTTAGCGAGTTCCAGGACAACCAGAGCTAATAGACAGAGAAGCCCTGTGTCAAACACTCAGTGTACAGTCAAATTCCCAGTGTACAGTTAGTTGCTTTCTCCCTCACCTTTAAAGCTCTCTCTCCACCTGAGTTCTGTTCTTAGCATTCCTATCAGGCAGCTCACAAGCACCTGTAACTCCAGCTCCTACTCCTGGCCACCATGGAATAGCAACACTACCCCTGTAACTGCTAAGACCCATTACCCACAAAACTGACAAGATCCTGGCATCACTCTGTTCCCCTTGAATGCTACCTCTATCCATCCTGAACCCGATGGCTTCCCATCACCTCATGGCTGCATTGGTCCAGGCCACCATTAATTCTTGCCTAATAGCTATAGCCACTTCCTGACTGTTCTCCTTGGACTTGTGTCAAACATAAGTTGGGTAAGATCATTTCTTCGCCAAGATCCCCTTCTTGGAGAGTGTGGCATGGAGTCCCACCCTTGTCACCTCCCAACTGTTCTCCCTGCCTTCCTCTACCCCTTAGCATCTATCACAGAAACAGTTTTGCTTGAAACCACTTTGTCTACCCCTCCCCCCATACTTCTTCATACCTCCTTGTCTATTTAAATCATTTCTACAGAGCTGAGCTTTCCCTGCAGCCCTGCCCAGGTCTGCTGCCCCACTGACACCGCATCTCCCTGTCTGTATATGGTGCACACACATATATGTAGACGAAACACTCACATAAAATCAAATGAATAAACCTAATTTTAAAAATTTAGGGGAAAAGGGGGGAAGAAACTGGCCTTTTGGCTTTATTTTTGTTTTGTTTTTGCTTTGCTTTGTTTTGAGAAAGATTCTCACTATGTAGCCCTGGCTGGCTTGCAACCACTTTAGATTGAACATCCAGAAATCTGTGTGCTTCTGCCCGAGACTGAAGGCCTGCATTACCAAGACCCACGGAAATTGCCTCTTGAAAGAAGGCTTCCTGAACCACTTGCTGTCACTCTAGCAACCAAAGCACTCCTATATCATACCTATTGATGGGTTTGCTCCACTTTCTACATCTACTGTCAGTAGTCGGTCCCCTAGCTACATCCAGCCTTGCTCCTTTACGGAGAAGTTGTCCTTCCCCCAACAAACTTGCTCAGTCTCAGAAGCGCTGTTTGTTTTGAAGCGCCCAGCCTCCTTCACCGGGTCTAACTCCCGGAGACACTGCGGCAGTCTGTGTGCATTCATTTACTAAACGGTTATCTCCTGCAAGGGCCTGGTTCACTGCAATATCCTTACTTCTAAGTACATGGAAAGTCTGCAACAACCTGCTGGAAATGCCAAAAAACAAGTAGGAGACCGTAGGCAGGAGCATCCCTGCAATGGTAGGAGGAGGCCAAACAACACGGTAGTGGAGAACCGGCACTGGGGACAAGTGACTGTAGGCAAAGCTCAGTTCCTGCCCTGGGGAACCTGCCGAGGTGACGGCGGTATGGCCTCGGCATCTCCGCTCCGGAGAAGCGGCTTACCTCAGCGTCGCGGTTCAGGCGGTACACATAGAGCTGCGAGGTGCCGGCCACCACGAGGTTGCGCTCACTGTTATTGAAGAAGTTGCAGTACATAGCAAACTCCAGCCCGGTGGGCGGGTGTGCCTGCTTGTAAACCGCGTACATGTTGCCGCCACTGTCACGCCGGAGCCGCCGACTCGGGGGAACAGAGACGGCAGCGGACTCGATCCGGCGGCGCGCGCAAACCCAGCCACCGGGTTCCGAGTCTCTGCGCCTGCGCTTCTCGCCCGGACCTGCCTTCTAGGAGGACCGACCAGATAGTTGAGAAACAGGGTTCCGGACTACTTTGCCTGTGCGCCTGTGCGCCTGCGCGCCGGGGCTACCCTCGAACAGCGGCCCCTAGTGGCCAGTCTTGGTTATCACTGAAGCTCCTCGTCCCAGAGTTGGAGGGTTCTTCATGTCCCCTCTTTCCCACTCCGCTACTTCCAAGGTTTTCCTCCTTAGCTAAATCTAGAACCTTGAAATCTCAGGCAATAAATAAAGTTCCTGAAAAAGATACAGGAACATGTAAAGTCACACTTCCCCTGCTCAGTGAACGACGGACTATTTGAATGTCTAAGTTGGTAGGTAACCCTGTAACGCACTAAAGATTTTTTTTTAAGTATTTGGTTGTTGTTGTTGTTTCTTTGTTGTTGGGTTTTTGGGGGGAGGGTTGAGGGTTGTTTGTTTTGTTTTTCGAGACAGGGTTTCTCAGTAGCTATGGAGCCAGTCCTGGAACTCCCTCTGTGGACCAGGCTAGTCTCGAACTCACAGAGATTCGCCTGCCTCTGCCTCCCAAATGCTGGGATTAAAGGCGTGCGCCGCTACTGCCTGGTTTCCTTTGTTTGTTTTTTTGAGTCAGGGTCTTGCTATATAGCCTTGGCTGTCCTGGAACTCCGTGAAGACCCGGCTGGCCTCGAATTCACAGAGATCTGCCTGCTTCTTCCTGCCGAATGCTGGAATTAAAGCCGTACAATCATGCTGGCACATATACACATACTTTAAAAAATAAAATCTTAGTTGGTGATGGTGGTGCGCGCCTTTAATCCCAACACTTGAGAGGCAGAGGCAGGCGGATCTCTGAGTTCAAGGACATCCTGGTTTACTGAGTGAGTGAGTTCCAGGACAGCCTGGGCTACACAGAGAAATCCTGTCTGGAAAAACCAAAATAAAATAAAATCTTAAAAACAAAAAGTCTTTAAGACCTCTCACATGGTACCTCACACTTGGAATCCTAGCACTCTCAAGGAGGACTGTGCACATTTGAGACCAATGTGGTTACCCATTGTTAACCTGTGTTAGAAGCAGTTGAAACATTCCTCCAAATTGAAACAGTCTTTCTGGAGAGAGGTTGCTAGGACTTGAATTTGTAAGGTGCAAGGGTTTCTGAGAGACCCAGAGTGGACCTTTCAATACCCTGAGCGCTAAAGTGAGTGTGGTCACCCAGGCAGGTGAACTTTTGTCTTGTTTGATTCATTAGTTGGTTTTTCAAGACAGCGTTTCTGTTTAGCCTTGGCTGTCCTGGCTACAAGGCTGGCCTGAAACTCAGGGATCTGCCTGCATCTGACTCCCTAGAGCTGGAATTAGACTGTGCCTGGTGCTACGTCAGCTTTTCTGTGACCAACTGCTTTCGAATCATCTTCCCTTCTATAAATAGAACTCTGTATCTATACTTCTGTGAGTAGCCCCAATAAACCTATTAACCAAGTTGGACTTTTGTGAAGTCATTCTTTACTCTGCTATGGTAACCTCGTTGGGGTAAGGAGATATTTGCTCATAGCTCCCCAAGAAGCCACATGCCACTCTTTCTCAAAAACAAGCAAACAACCCAAAGCTCTTTGTAGTGTGCATAGATTTACTTCCAGCACTAGGAGGCAGAGGCAAGCAGATCGCTGAGTTCAAAGCCCTGGTCTGTGTATGGAGTTACAAACCAATCAAGAATAGTGACACCCTCCCTAAAATAAATAACTAACATTTATATTATATAAATATGTAAATTCATATAATAAATATATAAACCTCTGAGCCACTTCTCAAGTCCCAAATTTTAATTTTTTTTTAAATTTTCGAGACAGGGTTTCTCCGTAGTTTTTGGTTCCTGTCCTGGAACTAGCTCTTGTAGACGAGGCTGGCCTCGAACTCACAGAGATCCGCCTGCCTCTGCCTCCCGAGTGTTGGGATTAAAGGCGTGTGCTACCACCGCCCGGCTATTTTTTTGTTGTTGTTTTTGTTTTTCGAGACAGGGTTTCTCTCTGGCTTTGGAGCCTGCCTCGGAACTAGCTCTTGTAGACCAGGCTGGCCTCAAACTCAGAGAGATCCACCTACCTCTGCCTCCAAGTTTTTTGTTTTTTTTTTTTTTTGAGACAGGGTTTCTCTGTAGCTTTTTGGAGCCTGTCCTGGAACTAACTCTTGTAGACCAGACGACTGGCCGCGAACTCACAGAGATCCACCTGCCTCTGCCTCCTGAGTACTGGGATTAAAGGCATGCGCCATCACTGCCCGGCCAAATTTTAATTTTTTTATTTATTTTTAATTTTTTTGGTTTTTTGAGACAGGGTTTCTCTGTGGTTTTGGAGCCTGTCCTGGAACTAGCTCTTGTAGACCAGGCTGGCCTCAAACTCACAGAGATCTGCCTGCCTCTGCCTCCCGAGTGCTGGGATTAAAGGTGTGCGCCACCACCGCCCGGCCAAATTTTAATTTTTTAAATGATTTTTTTGGACACAGGGTCACACTATGTAGCCCCCAACTGTCTTGGAACTTGAATTTTAAACCACGTTGACCTGAACTCACAGAAATCCACCTGTCTCCCGAATGCTGACATTAAAAGCATCCATCTGCAAGCCTGGCCTAAGGATCAACACTTTTTTTTTTTTTTTTTTTTGGTTTTCCGAGACAGGGTTTCTCTGTAGCTTTGGAACCTGTCCTGGCCCTAGCTCTTGTAGACCAGGCTGGCCTCGAACTCACAGAGTTCTACCTGCCTCTGCCTCCTGAGTGCTGGGATTAAAGGCGTGCGCCACCACCGCCTGGCCAGGATCAACACTTTTTGAAATCAAAAATGTGTGTTCAAATTTAGTTATCTCCCTAGAACCTGCACTGATCTGTATTAGTCAATCACACAGGAATATGAGCTTGAGTGCTAGCCATTCAGTGAGGCCCTGGACCCTTTGTTAGCTATGAAAACCCTTCAATCCCGCCACTGGGCATGCGTGCTTGCTTGTTGGGGCACAGCCACCCAGACTTGTGCAGAGGTAAACCTTTTGGTCTTGAAATGCTCCGGGTTGTGTGGTGACTTTCTTGAGAACCCAAACGCATTTCTTATGCCCGGTGATAACGTGCTTTTGGTCTTCTGATGTCCAGAAATGAGTGAATAAATTTCAGTTGTTTTAGGCACCTAGTCTAAGGTAGAATTTTATCTCAGCCTCCGCAGACTAATGCAACGGGATCTGAGGTAGCCAGTTGTTCCAAGGGCTGTGGAGTAGTCCCATATCTTCGGTTAGAACACCACTAGGCTGGCAGTAGCATACTTGGTTCAGAGCTCTGCTGTCTGGCCTAGAGCCGAGGAACCAGCCTTGCCAGGGAAGTTAAGCACGTCTTACTCGGCTGGAATGAGGTCTGAAGAAAGAATGAGGAGCATGTGAATGGAATCCAAAGCTTCAAGAACAAAGACCTCTGCTCCCTTGAAAATTTAGACTTGTGTGCCATCGTTTTCTTAACAAAATTGTTCTTTGCCAAAAAAAAAAAAGAACACCGCTAGGCTTGTGTTCATGACAGAAATGAACCCTCATATATGTGATGGTGATGTTAGTTTTGACTGGAGACAGGGACTCACCAGATCCTGGAGAACACTGATCATTCCCCAGGCTTAATTATAGAAAAGAAAAATCTGGTTGTGCATGCCTTTAATCCCAGCACTTGAGAGGCAGAATATTTGGATTTCTGTGAGTTTGAGGCTCGCCTGGTCTACAGAGTGAGTTCCAGGCTCCAAAGCTACACAGAAAAAGTGTCTCAAAACAAAACAAAACGGGGTGGGGAGGAAGGAAAGATAAACTGACTGGCTGTCCATAGTAATAAAAATACTCTGAGAAACCTGTCTCAAAAAAACAAATCAAAACAAAATACTAGGAAGGCCGAGGAAGGGGGGGGTGCCCCGCCCTACAGCTTTCACCAGAAGGCTCTACAAAGAAAGAGTATTTGTTCTTAATGAACAAGAAGTCTTTATTGAAGTCAGAGCAGAGAATTGAGGCCTCGATCCTCTGGTTACCCAGTGGATCCAAAAATTAGATCGCTCAAAAAGGTGAAGCGAGAGACAGGGACAAGGACTGGGGACGGATAGAGCTTGTCAGAAAGTGATGTTGTCTTCGTACAACGACAGCAGCAGCAGGACGGTCCAGCCGCCCAGCAGGCCCACATTATGCAGCAGGAAAAGAAGCCAGGGTCGCCGGTCCTGCACATTCATCATGGCTGGGAGCTGAGGAGAAATTGAGCCCCAGTTCAGTAGCCGGTTGGGTGAACGCCCCCCCCCCCTTAGTTTCCCACCGCGGCATAACCTCTCCACCATCCTAACCATGTCACAAAGCGCCACGTAAAGGAAGAGGCCTGTGGCTACCGCCAGAATCCAAGCCTCGCCCTCCTCCCCTACTCCGACTGCTAGAGCCACATAGAGGCCAATGAATGCTGTGAGCGCCGAGGCCAGGTTCAGCAAAAGCGCATGCTTCACCGTCAGTCCAGCGTGCAGCAGAGCAGCAAAGTCCCCTAGGACAGAACAAGTCATAGACAGTAAGAGCTCTGCACGCTCACACTTCACGTACCGCCTACCAGTTACTCCCACAACGCAGACAGACACACCCATTCAAAGGCCAGTCCAGTCCCCCTTCCACCTCCCAGCAACCCATCCTACCTCTAGCCACGCCCACCTATGACCGGAGCTCCCTTCCAGAAGCCTTGTTCCTTCTCCGATGGTTGGTCACGCTCATCTCTAGAATAGATCACTCCCACTAAGCCCCGCCCATTCAAGCCACACCCCACCGCTCACCCAGTTCGTGGGGCAGCTCATGGCAGAACACCGCCAAAGAGGTGGCCAGCCCAGTCTTCCACGAGGATGCAAAGGCTGCGCCCACGGCAAGCCCATCAGCGAAGTTGTGCACCGCGTCACCCAGCGTGATCAGATAGGGCAGCATCCTCAGTTCTGTGGGCAAGGCACGCCAGGTGTCAGGTGTGGGTCCTGTAGGCCAGGTCCTGCAGTTCTGCCTACGGGCAAACCCCAGATCCACAGCCCTCCAGGATCTCTCCCTTGGGGCTCACCTGATTTCAGTTTCTGGGACTCCGGGTTCAGGAGTTCTGGGCTCTCCTCTGTTACCTGGGGTGAGCAAGAATGAACCCGGGCTCAAGTAGATAACTAAAGGGTTCCATGTAGGGTAGGATGCGATCGCCACTTACCAGATCTGAGCGGGAGGTCTCGTGGGGCTGTTTGGACTGCCGGAGGTCGCTGGGTGCCAGCTGCATCGACACTCCATGGCTGTGTCCACCGTGGCTGAAAGGCCCATCCTTCTCACGATCCTGTGGGAAAACTGTTCAGAGCCTGTCAAGCCCTTACCCGTCCCACCTCCTGCTTCTCCAGAGCCTGACCTGGTCCCTGGGCAACAGGAGGTTGAAGAAGCTCTCAAACAGGAAGAAGATGTAGAGACCTCCGAGTACCGCCAGCAGGCGCCAGGTGGCCTGCGCACCAACGCCCACCTCCTCATGGGAGTGGTCTTCCCCACTGTGTGTGTGCAGTCCCAGCACCTGGGGAGGAAGGGTCTACTGACTGGGAACTACCGGGCCACGAGGGTCTGGGACTAGGGAAAGGCAGGAAAGGGGGTGAGGATCCCGTTGAGTGAGGGTTAACCTTGGGCGTCAGGTGCAGAAGGGCGTCGCCGGTGAGTGCGCCCACAGCCAAGCTTAGGAAGGTCTGCATGACGTAGTGCGTGGCGGTGCTGCATTTGGTACAAGTCAGGAGCAGAAGGCCAAACACGGCACAGAGGCAGATGATCAGGGTTGCCAGAGAGCCATACAGATACCCTGTGGGCAAAATGACACTGAAAGCCCCCAGCTTCCTCAAGAGTCACCGAAGGCCAGCCCAGGAGTGAGCAGGTGCTCAACAGGCCCATGGGCTGTCAGGTGGGGGCAGGTGTCCGTTTACACTGGCCCTCTTGCCCCCAAATCCAGTATCCTTCCTGCCCGCACTGGCTTCTCCTTCCTCAGAGCCCCCATGGAGACCAATGACATGAGGCCAGCACCCAGGGACACCTTGGGGCAGGCACTCACTCTCTGTTTGGCTGAGCTGATCCTGAATTTGGATGGTGGAATGGGAGCTGCAGGCCCCACTTAGCTGCTGCTGGACCAAGGCAGGGCTGAGCTGGGCCCAGGCCTGAGGGCTCACCCCAGTCTCTTCAGACAGCCCATACACAGCCATCACATCTTTGGCACTCAGGCACATCTGGGGGCAGGGGGAGAAGCATGGGGGTCAGGTGTCTCGGCAGACCCATGGAAACCCATCTTTCTCCAGAACAGAAAGAGTGGCTCACCGTGTCCCACACACTGGAGCTGCTATTGTGGGTAGCGAGGGGCTCAGAGTCTTGGTGGTTCGCTGCCCTGTCCAGATGACTGTGGTCATCATGGTCACTGTGGTCCTCTCCACCCACCCCAAGTTGATGCATCAAAGCCTCCAGTTCTGGCAGGAAGAACAGTCAGTGAATAGTCTGTGGGCACCAGCCTTGTCCCCTCCCTCCCCCAGGAGTAGAGGTTGAGAATCTCAGCCTAGGCCTCACCAGCCAGTGTGATATTGGGAGCCTCACTATTGTGCTGCCGGAACACAAAGTCCACAAAATACTGAGGGCTAGGCAGGCCTTGGAAGCAGGACCCATTAATGACATGGTCCAGCAAAGCAGTCAGGACCAGGCCGGGGCTTCTGGAAGCTCCTGCTTCCTCAGCCTCCTCCAGCAGTTGGGGAACATCTACACAGGGCTGGAGAAGAGAGTGGTCTCAGCTCTAATGGCCTCAGCTTCCGGATCCATCCTACCACAGGCCCCTGGACGAGTCTCCCATCAATCCCAGACTCTTCGGATTACTTCTCAGACATCAGCACAGCCTCTCCTTATGCCACCGCCTAGCCCTGTCCCAGCTAGTTTCCGCCTTCACTCTGGCCTTTGACCTCCTTTTCCCAGAGCTTTTCTGACCACCAAAGAGTTCCCCAGACTCCTGACGTCCCTATTCCACTCAACAGCGAACACCCAATTCTCATGCCCAATACACTTCAGCTTCCCAAGTAGTAAGTCAGACGCCAAGGGCTTCACATGGGCCATTTCCCCTGCAGGAGCAGCCTCCCTTCCATGACACGCTGGTCCTTCTCATTACCCCCAGCAAACCCCTGAGCCCTCACCTCCTCCCTGGTGGGTTGGTTGGCAACAGGGGCCTCAATCTTCTGCAGTAGCTGGCTCAGACCCAAGGTCATGGCCTCCGGACTCTCCAGTAGGGTCAGGTAATGGTCCACGTGGGAGGCCAAGAGGCCATCTTGGATGTCCTTACATGTTTCCTCTGGGTTGTTAAGGTAGAGGGCAGCCGCAGCACTAAGGTGGCTAATGTATCTGGACTCCAGGACCAGTTCTGGGGCAAGCCCTGGCTTGTCAGGTTTGCCTAGGGTCAAGACCTCCTCGGCAGATAGGCACTATGGGCAGACAGATAAACAGGATCTGTGTTGAATCGGGTCCACCAGGCACAGACGGGGAATAGATTCTATCAGCTATCTTATGTCCTGTTCGGCCCTTTGTATGGTTAGCCTACACAGATGGGTTCCCAGCAGTTACTCCCCCTCCTGAAGAGGTGAGGGTGGATGGGTCCTGAAGTCACCATGGGAAATTGTGTGTCCCAAGAGGGAGGCCAGGCCTGTATAAGCCCCCAGTTGAGGAGAGGAGGCTCGGCTCCAGCCTGCAAGTAGGTTCAGACACCAGCCTCCAGACCCGCCTCCTGGAGTTTGCCCAGGTCCCTTTGCTGCCTGCCACAGGGTGGAGCGGGCAGGAAGGGGCCGGTGCTGGGGGACCCGTCGGGTGGGGCTGTTACCTTTCCACACGGCCCGTTGGTGCAGTGCACACGGACCGCCAGCGTATTTAACAGGCAGTCCAGTTGCTGCCGATCCAGAGCGCCCTGACCGGAGATGAGCAGGCTTAGCAGGCTACTGGGCTGGACCGCTGGTGCCGTGACCAGCAACATGGCCAACAGGAGCCCCTGTGTGAGCCGGGCTGGGAACCCCATGCCTCAAGCCCCCAAAGTGCTCCTTGCTGTGGTGCTGTGTGAAGACCGCTGGCGTCTGAGCTGGTAGTCGACGGCTGGGGCTGCCTGAGACCAGACTGGGGCTGGGCTCAACTTGCCCTAGCACCAGGACCTCTCCCAGGTATTTCCTGCACGGCCCTGTGATTGGCTGTCGGGTTAACCATTCCAGTGGCAGATCCTCCCCGAAAGCCAAGGGGGCAAGGAGCTGCTGCCTCCTGGGGCTGGAGCAGAGTGGGTCCCTTTCCTTGGGTGGGTGCCTGAGCATCCCCTCTCTTGCCTGTCACACCCAGAACTGAAACGCAGAGCCTTCTCTGCTCCCTGAAGAGCCCAGGTCACTCCCTCCTTGCTTTGCCTATGGAGGTCGAGCTAGGAGATCAGGGGCAGAGCTGCAGACCTGTTACCAAGTCAAACATGGGTGTTCTATTTAACGTTTTCAGGAGAGCCCTTAGGCCTACCTCCACCCTTCCTCAGCTGCCTCTCAGCTCAAGCAGCTTAGACAAATCCCAAACCTTGGGGCCTGAGTGGGGGTGGTGTTCTGGATTCTGGGCTATGGCCTCTGGGCCCAGCACGGGTTGTAAAGGGAGATATCTGAAAGGCGAAAGGACTTGCTGAGTCACATTCCCCACCTTCCCCACCTCCAGCCCTTAGGGGAAAATCCCCAGGAAATGGTTAAAGCCCCAACCCAGACAAACAGGAAGAGAAGATGTGACCTTGGTCCTAGCCAACACCTGGCTAGTCTTTGGGGTGAGGAGGAGGTTGAGGCTCTGCTGTGAGTTCTAGGCCTAAGCACAGGACGTTTGGGGTAGGGTTGAGCTTCCCAGCTCTGACCCTCCCTGATTGATCCCTCTAGCCTTTGACCCCAGAGCCTTATCTCTATCCCCAGGTAGCAGGCTGAAGGAGGGGTTAGGTCTCCAGGGAGCTGACAATCCCCTGGTCACAAGGCCTTCTGGCCTTCTGGAAGGGGACTGTGGGTAGCCCTCTTCCACCTAGGTGGATACCACTCCAGACCCTAGCTCTCTGGGGTGTGGTTGGGGTGTGGAACTGGAAGCCTAATGCCGAGAGGACTCTGTCCCCTTGTATTCTGGAGGATAGGGCAGGGTGGGGGAGAGGATCTAACCAGGTATTCTGAGCTCAGGGGTCAATTGCTCCTAACACACACACATTCACGCCAGTGATTCTTTTTTTTTTTTTTTTTTTTTTGGTTTTTCGAGACAGGGTTTCTCTGTGGTTTTGGAGCCTGTCCTGGAACTAGCTCTTGTAGACCAGGCTGGTCTCGAACTCACAGAGATCCGCCTGCCTCTGCCTCCCGAGTGCTGGGATTAAAGGCGTGCGCCACCACTGCCCGGCCACGCCAGTGATTCTTATGGCTAGGATCCCTACAGTGTGGCTTCCAGTTCTCATCCTACAGAGGAGATATGCTTGGGATGTGGGAGAGCCAGGGTGAAGACAATGAAAAGAACATTCCAACATGTAGCTCTGAAGATGTCATATAACCAAACCGGCTTTTCCGTTTCCACGGGGGGGGGGGGGGGGGGGGAGGGCTGAGCCTGGGTTAGTCTCCTTCCCCTGCAGACTGGCTGTCCACTGTTCAAGCACTGTCAGCCTCTAGGGAGAAATCTTAGTGTAGGCTTGTCAGTCCAGGCTTCCCTAGGGAGAGTTGCCTGAATCCTGGAAGGCCAATACAGCCAAGCCTCATGCACCGTGTCGTTGTTGTCCACGTGTCCCTCCCACTGCCACCGTGGCATGGCTGAGGTTTTTATTACACAGGGATCCTCCCCACCTGTAACAGCTCTCCTAACAACGTGGGAATCAGAAGTGGAAAGCCAAGCTGCCTCACCATCGCTAGCTAACTTTACCTCTGTGTGTGTGTGTGTGTGTGTGTGCAACTTAAATTCAGCTGCTATATGTGCACATTCAGCTACAGTTTAGAAAAGTGCTTTAAACAGCCATAGTGTCCTCTTAATCCCAGGGAGCTCTGTTCATTGCATTTTCTTCTAAGGAAGCAATAAGTCTCAAATGTTTTAAATGGGTATGTACTTTCAGATGATAGGTATGTGGTTAGTTAGATCTGTTACAACATACTGTCTGTGTGATTGAACTCTGCTTTAAAATATATTCTATATAATGATAAAAATTTAAGGCTATGAAGATCTACTCCAGACGAACAAGAGCTAACCGACAGCCTTTCCTGTAAGCTGTTCTTCACTGTTGTCTGTTTTACTGTTAAGCTTCTATTGCAAAAACTTTTTTCTTCTTTGTCCTTCACAAGTAAAAATCTAGGGCTGGAGAGATGGCTCAGAGGTTAAGAGAACTGACTGCTGTTCCAGAGGTCCTGAGTTCAATTCCCAGCAACCACATGATGGCTCACATCCACCTATAATGAGATCTGGTGCCCAGAACACTATATATATAAAATAAATAAATTATAATAAATAAATTAAATTAAAAAAACAAGTAAAAATCTGACCTGCTAAGTTAAAACGAGTTACAGTCAAGATGGAGGACTCAGGGTAAAACATTCCTCCAAAACCTCTCAGCTCAGACCCAGCTCTCCAGGAAGATCCCAGATAGTCATAACTCATATATACCCAATAGACAGCCCACAAATGCTCAGAGATCTGGGGAATAGGGCATTTAAATGTCTAATTAAAAAGGCTTTCTGTAACAGAGAGACAGGTTGGCTCCTGGCAGCAACCCCTGCTTCCTCCAAAGAAGATGAATGGGTACAAAAGAACATTCATCTGTAACTCGCTTCACGCAAAAGCACTAACCATGGGGATACACTGCCTTTCATCTAAACTGCTGCAAATCTCTTCAGACCATGGACAACAGGACACTGAGGAATCCTACAAACTCCTAATCCACAGGACCTTCTGAGCCTATCAGGCCCCGTGCTGTCAGCCCTAATGACCATGGCGGACCCTGGGGTGACTGTCTGGGTAGCCAATCCAGTAAGTTCTCTGTCATTTTAAAATCAATAACTCAAGTAAAATTTTATCCTGATGCAGTTTGACGGCTGGGAGGTTTGCCAGTTTAAAGGGGACAGCCTCACAAACAGACTTCAGCATAGTGTCCGACCGTGTTTAAATAGAAGGTGTTTTCAGGGAGGCAAATGCACGTCACTAAGGTGTGTACATGCAAGTTATAAAGGTCTGAGGATAAAAGGCTTACGTGATGATAAAGGCAAGTGATTGGAAATCTTTAAAAGAATAAGACAAGTTCCAGAGTTCCTTCTTGCATTATGCTGCTGTTACTGTAGGGTCCAGAGTCTCAGCATAAACCTTTAAGATTCCGATCAGCCACTAATCTAGCCCTGGCAGAGCACTGCCACTAGCATAACTGCAAGGATCAAGATTTTTATTTTTTTTAAACTTTTTTTTTCTTTTTTTTAAGATTTATTTATTAGTATACAGTGCTCTACCTTCAGGTCAGAAGAGGGCACCACACCTCATTACAGATGGTTGTGAGTTACCATGTGGTTGCTGGGAATTGAACTTAGAACCTCTGGAAGAAGCTGGGCGGTGGTGGCGCACGCCTTTAATTCCAGCACTCGGGAGGCAGAGGCAGGTGGATCTCTGTGAGTTCGAGACCAGCCTGGTCTACAGAGCTAGTTCCAGAACAGGCTCCAAAGCCACAGAGAAACCCTGTCTCGAAAAACCAAAAAAAAAAAAATTATAAAAACAAACAAAACCATCTGTCAGTCATTTCCGACATAAATATACTACCATTGAAATTTCAGTTCAGGGACTGGAGAGATGGCTCAGTGGTTAAGAGCATCCCCTGCTCTTCCAAAGGTCCTGAGTTCAATTCCCAGCAACCACATGGTGGCTCAAACCATCTGCAATGGGGTCTGGTGCCCTCTTCTGGCCTGCAGGCATACGTACAGACAAAATATTGTATACATAATAAATAAATATTTAAATTTCAGTACAGATTAGAAACAGTAAAAATACTAATGTGTCTAAAACTTATGTTTTCACAAACTCAATTCTTGCAAATTCCAGGGAGCTGACTTGGAGGGTTCACCTCGAACAGGGCGGGTGCCCCCTCCCTCAATTGCCAGGCCCTAAGAGCTGAAGCCTTCCCACCTTCCCTTGGTCCTGACACTCTTCCTCCTCAATCACCAGGACCTAAAGAAACATTTTTCCCTAAACTTAACCTTGTCCTCTGCTCTGCTAGCACCTCACCAGGTCCAAGAAACACTGGACAGTTCCACAGAGCCTGGACAGCAGTTAAACAACCGGCTACCCCACAATGTGGCCAGCACCCAGCTGTCTCCGGTCCCCCGCCCTCGGCCCCGCGCTTGCAGGACAGACAGTAAGTACCCTGTCCTTTTAAGAGACAAGCTCCGCCCACTCTCTTCTCTGCCCCCTCCCCCTTTTCTCCCTCTCCCCTCCTCCCCCTCCTCTCCTCTCAATAAATTCCACACTCAAACTCTGTCTGTATGGTGTATTCTATCATCCGCTGTGGCGTTCACCCACCTTGTCATTTCCAGCAAGCTCATGGCCATTGCCACCGTTGTTTGAGAAGGGATATAAACCAATGTCTGGGGTAGGTGGGATGGCTCGCTGGGTAACGGCACTTGCCCCCAACCTGATGAACTGCCCTTAGGACTCACATGATTAAAGGGGAAACACAACTCCTAAGAGCTGCCCTCTCAGGCTCTCTTGTAGCACTTGCTCCCTCAGGCGAATAAAGAGCAAGTGGTGAGGTCAGCGCCTGGGAACTGGTGTGACCGCACCAAAGGTTCAGCTGGGAGATAAAGCTGTAGAGATGACCACAGTGTGCGTGACCTTTAATGCCACTGAACTGTGACCAAATGACTACAATGGCAACTTCTATATTTTATCACAGTAAAAATTAAAAGAGAGCAAAACAATTCTACTTTACTATCAATTCCCTGTGACCATTGCAAGCCTTAATTCAGCAGCTACATATAAGAAGTGAAGTCCAGGCTTCACAGTACACTCCCCTAATCCCAGCACTGGGGAGGCAGAGGTAGGCAGATCTCTTTGGGTTGGAAGCCAGCCTGGTCTACACAAGTTCCAGGCCAGTCAGGGCTGCAAAGTGAAATCTTGTCTCAGAAACAATAAAGGTAGCCCACCTTTAATCCCAGCACCGGGGAGGCAGAGGCAGGCAGACCTCTGAGTTCCAAGACAGCCTGGGCTACACAGAGAAACCCTGTTTTGGAAAAAACAAAAACCAAATAAAAACAAAACAATAAAAGTGAAGTGGGCTGAAGCAGGTCTGATCTGGCCATGATGGCACACACCTGTTATTCCAGTACTAGGGAGGCAGAGTCAGAACTGTATTTGAGGCCAATGTGGGTCACATAGTGAGGCCATTTCAAACAAAACAAAACAACAAAAAGGGGCTGGAGAAATGGCTCAGCAGTTGGAAGGACTCTTCTTCCAGAGGACCCGGGTTCTGAGCACAGACACAATAGCTTATAACTGCTCTCACTCTAGTTCCAGGGGATCCACAGCCTTCTCTGGCCCCTATGGCATCAGCCAGGCATGTGGTGCACAGACACACATGTAGGCAAAATACTCATATTTGTAAGACTGAAAACTAAAAAAAAAAAAAACCAAAAAACAAAAAAACCAAACACCCCAAAACCTAAGGGCTGTGGATGTAGCTTGGTGGTAAAGCATTTGCCTAGTGACATGCACTAGGCCTTAGGGTTAATCCTTAGCACCAAAAACGGTATGTGGGGGGGGGGCAATATGACTAGCCACTGAAGACAAGTGGTTCAATTAAACCCTGCCATAATGTTGGCATTGATGGCAAACACCAGCAGTCTCAGCATTGAGGAGGTTGAGGCAGGAGGATTATCTTAAATTCAAATACCTAAGTCAAAGCAAAACCATGTCTCAAAAAAACCCCAGAAGGCCAGGCGCTGTGATATACACCTTTAATCCTAGCACTCAGGAGACAGAGCAGAGGCAGGAGGATCTCTTTGAGTTGGAAGACAGTCTGGTCTATACAAGAAGTTTCTGGCCAGCCAGACTCCTTAGTGAGATCTTGTATCAGAAAACAACAGAAGTAACTGGAGCGGTGGTGGCGCATGTCTTTAATCCCAGCACTTGGGAGGCAGAGGGGGTGGATCTTTGAGTCTGAGGCCAGCCTGTTCTACAAAGCGAGTTTCAGGACAGCCAGAACTAGAACCCTGTCACAGAGAAACCCTGTCTCGAAACAAACAAAAACCCAAACCAACCAACAACAACAAAGAACATCAATTAAAAAAAAACAAACAAACCCATACACACCCAAAAGCGATGGGGGCTCCTTTTTTTTTAAGTTGAAAGTGCATTTAATACACTTAATTAATTAATTTATTTTCTTTTTATTTTTTTTAAATATTTATTTATTTATTATGTATACAATATTCTGTCTGTGTGTATGCCTGCAGGCCAGAAGAGGGCACCAGATCTCATTACAGATGGTTGTGAGCCACCATGTGGTTGCTGGGAATTGAACTCAGGACCTTTGGAAGAGCAGGCAATGCTCTTAACCACTGAGCCATCTCTCCAGCCCTATTTTCTTTTTTTTAAATTTATTTATTTATTAAAGATTTCTGCCTCCTCCCTGCCACCGCCTCCCATTTCCCTCCCCCTTCCCCGATCAAGTCACGATGGGGCTCCTTACTCTGACAACACAGATGCTGCCACAGTGGACCTTGGAAGACTAAATGTCACATGGCAGGGTCATAGTGTCTTACTCGGTATAGTACAGCGAAGGAGGAGAGCTACCTGTGGTCTGGAATGAATTTATGGAAATTCAGGTGCTGCTAGGGAGGTAGTGATGGTGGGCAAGGAGGCAGCCACCCAGGTTGCCAGATTCTAGCCACAGTCTATGTATTCCCCACTCCAGGAGCTGCGAGGACTTACCTTGCCCCTATAATTGCCCAGCTAGCATCTCCTATGGAGGCAGCTCTAAATGTGGATGAGCAACAGGGCCAGGACACCTTGCTGGTTTAGGAGCAGTGGCTTCAGGGGCTCTGTCCCTCCAGGAGGCAGGGCTCGACTATAAGGTCAGGAGGTCAGATAGATCACACAGGGCGGGCTCAGCATAGCTGCCCATAGCAGGAAGGTCAGACAGATCTTTATTGGGGGTAACCCACTGACAACACAGACATCTAGGACAGGCGTAGATACTGGGGAACTGGGGCGGTACATCTCCATCAGTCTCATTCTGGCCTGGGTGAGGCTCAGGCATGTAGGAAGCGGTTAAAGGCATTGTAAGCTGACTCCAGATCGAAGAGCATCTGGCGAACCTGGGAGTCATCCAGCTCATCAGACGCGGACATTCCGCTCAGGGTCTGCAGCCTAGGGGCACAGGCGCAAGTGCATATGAGCGGTAGGACTATGATGTCACCACGGGGCTGGCTCCACCTGCTCAGGACAGCCACTCACCATTGGCTGACGGTTTGGCGACCCTCAAAGTCTGGAGGCAGGTGGCTCATCCGGTGCATGGTCTCCATTAGCTCCCGTAGGTCCGGCTGAATCTACAGAGACGAGGGCCAGGCTGAGACCCTACCTACCTTGTTCTGTTCCCCTCCATCCAGGCCCAGGTTCCCTGCCCGACTCCTGTACCTCATCCATGGCGCGGATCTCCAGACGCAGCTTGTCCATGATTGTAATGAAGAGCTGGGAACACATGCATTAGGGATCCCATTCAGTAGGGGTGCAGAGATCCTCTGCGGCCTACAGACCTGTCACAAGGGCCACGATCCCATCCATCTTCCTCTCCGCACTGTATACTAGTGGTTCCTTTCTGCCTGAGGACTACACCGAAGACCTGCCTAGGTTACCGACCTTCTGGGTCTACACACATTGGGGACCACAATTGTGAGAGTAGTGTGGGAATCTGGGGTACACAACCCCTTCAATCTGTGGCCCTGCCAGAGTAGATCACGCGTATGTTTCCCTTCCCGGTACGGAACTCAGTCATGGGGGACTCAGGCTCTATGGATGCTTCTCTCCTGAGCCACAGCTGTGGTGACCCCTCCCAGGTTA
The DNA here is from genome assembly GCF_037038515.1 of Microtus pennsylvanicus. Taxonomy (NCBI): domain Eukaryota; kingdom Metazoa; phylum Chordata; class Mammalia; order Rodentia; family Cricetidae; genus Microtus; species Microtus pennsylvanicus. Next base: position 4,975,624 of record NC_134580.1, read on the forward strand.
CGGCTTAGCACCAGGAACTCCACGAATACACACTCATGACTGACCCAGGCTGGTAGTTCCTTCCCCATAGACCCCACAGGGCCCTCCCAGGAGCTGTAGGACACACCGAAACTACATCTGCGATGCAGCGGTTGAGATTGCCCTTGTCGTCCTTGATAGTGATGGGTCGGTCCTCCTTGATCCTCTCCATGGCAAGTGGGCAGTCCAGCTAAGGGGCACAGACATGGTCTCAGGGCATCACCGGGCCTCCAGGAGGCCAGGGTATTATTCCCACATCCCACCACACCTTTCCTGTAGGATGGAGGGAAGGACCGGTTCACTCACTCTGAACTTCCGGCAAAACTCGTCAATGGAGCTGATCTCTGAGCCTTGAACCTGTCGAAAGGCAGCTTTGTACTGGACCAGGAGCCTGGAGCAAGCGGCAGTGTATCTAGGGAGAGGAGAGTCTAGCTTGGCTCACTGTTCTCCCCCTCAGCAAGTCTAGATACAGCAGCTTTCATGGAAGGGCCGAGAGGGCCAAAGACTTCCTAATGGGTCTGTAGACAAAGAGAGTTCTGGACAAGAGCAGGGAGGTATGCCATAACTACCACAAAGAATCTGTGTGGGCTGGCCAGGAACTCCACACCAGAGCCCAGATGTCTACTCTATTCACCTCAGACCAAGGTGTCAGAAATCCCTTACCACTGGGCAGCCCCTGGTCCAGCCACACTGGCTTGTCATCTCCAAACAAAGTGCCAGTATCCATGCTGGACAGTGATTCCTTAGACTATGCTGTCCCCAGGCGGCAGCTTATCTCCTGAGGGCAGAACCATACTCACCCTTACAGAATGTCCCTGGCTAACTTGGCCCGAAAGCTGGTAGCCACCAGGACTACCCCATAGCTTAAGTCCTGGACCTACATTTGTGCCGCCTACTGAACCCATGAGCGTCAGGGAAGGGAGAAACATGCTTCTGAGAATTGGTGGCCACCAACACCTGAAGCCAAAGGCTTGCTCACTCATTAGGGGTGACGCAGTCCTTGATGTACGCTTTCTCCAGGGCCTGCATGGTCTTCACCACTGCAAACAGCTCCGCCATGTTGTCATACCTAAGACACAGCCATCCGTCAGGGCACAGCTCCGAGGCCGGGAAGCCTTGGCATCTGGAACCCAGGGCAGCCACCTGCTGCTCTGTAGCAACGGCACAATACAGCCCACCCCTCACTCCATTCCTGGTAGATAATCCTCAGGAACTGTCTCCCTAGCCTGACCCCATTTCCTCCCCAACCACTGGTGTGGTGGCAGCTTTGGGAGGAGACCGCTGGGCCTGCCACGGAGGGAGGCCAGATGGGCGCATGCGTGTGCTCAGATATTTGACTTACTTCTCCCGCTCCCGAGCATTCTTGTACAGCTTTACTTCCTGTTGGGAAAGTGGGCAAGACAGCCAGCATCAGTAGGTGGTGACGGAACCAGCGACTGTCACATGGTGTTTGCAGTGGCTGTGGCCAGTTAAATATCTACTACTTACCTCATACAGCTCCGGCTTGTTCGCAGGGGCTGCAACAGAGCAGGCGGGAGCTGACAGGTGATCACAAGACGACCCCGGGGCTGTCCCATCTCAGCTACTTCCCGTGCCATGTACCAAACAGCTCAGAGGGAGCTACAGAATAGGGGTTCTAGCCTCACCTCCTACCAGTACTGCCTCTAAGAGCCTACAGACTGAACGCTGGGTTTAGCTCTCCACCCACAGCAAGGTGATCATACTTTGTCGATAGAACTATTACATGATACAAATAAAAGTCTGCCACGTGCTTCACAGCCTAGGGTTGGAAACCCAGAGGTACTCAGGATACCAGAGGTTCTGGCCACATTGCAGTTCATTGTCTCCACCCAGCAGGGCACTTCTGGCCCCTCAGAATCCACCATAAAAGGCTCTGGCACTCGCCACCCCCAAGGCCTATGAATATGGGATGGAGGTGGCAGTGTGGTCCCTTCCCCAACAGTCCCTGCAGCAGGGGAAGCCTGGGCCCCTCCGTTTTCCTCCTGCTTAGGCTACACTCACCTCCAACGCCAGGAGTAGCTGGGATTCCGTGAAACATCCTGCAGGCCCTGGCAGCTACAGCACAGAGACCTGGGAAGCAAAGCCAACACTAACTCAAGGGGTCCCTGACACCTCAAGAACAGGGCTCTGGCGGGGGTGTGTCAGTGTCTTGTGAATAGCTTTTCTACTCTCTTAGGAACAACAAAGGATGCTACGGACTGTCATGGGGTAGCCAGGAGAGTCCTTCCTGGAAGCTTGGTTAAGGTAGGGAAGAGCAGCTGATGGAAGAATTGGGGTAGCATCTTGAGCTTCGGAGAAGGGCCTAGTGTTGCAACACCTTTCAATGGAAATTAGAACTGGGTGTCTAGGGCTATGGGGAGTGTGAGTGGAGGAGGGTTTCACTCTAATTCTGTGGGAGCTACTGGAGGAATGAACCAAGGCAAGCTTGTTGGTTGATGCCTTCTAGAAAGGGTGGAAGCAGGGCCCAGGGAAGGTCCTGCCTAATAAGGAAGTTGAGGTCAGTGGCTTAACCAGTTAAAACCCGCCTCAGGTTTTGAAATTGGGCGAAAACAAAAGTTCAAGGAAGGTAGGCAAACTGAGATGGAGTGGCCCGATGAGGAGCCTGAGATACTGAGGTCGCAGGAGCTAGGAACAGCCTGCGGAGTCCCCGGAGAAAGGTGAGCACCCTCACAGTCAGGGAAACCTGAGCTATGAGCCAGTAATGCCACCTGACAGCGCCCACCGACTACTGAGACACGGACCGCGCGGCAAGGGCCGCTGAGCCCAAAGGAGACGGGATCGGGCCTCTTAGTTCAAAGGGCTCCTATGCTGCGGGACCCAGCCATAGCTGCCGCGTACCTGGGGCGTTTGGAATCCCGGAGATGGCGACAGCAGCTGGGTGCTCGCTTTTTCCGCCTGCGCCTGCCGGGAAGCCCGATCGGCAGCTCGGCGCTCATTCTCCCAACTTAAGCCTACGCACAGAGCAAGCCCAATCAGTGGGTCGGCGCTCGTCCTCTGTGCCTGAGCTTGCGCTCTGGGGCAGCAGCGCCTGTTAAGGATTTAAGTCACATCGTCCACCCCTTTCCCAGACAGACACACAAATGGGACAGGCGCTTAGTTTATTAAAGTTTCTTTTTTTTTTGGGGGGGGGGCAGAAACGATAGGGCCAGGATCAGAAGCATTTAAAGAAGAGCTTGGGACCTTGGTCTAGTGAGCAGGCGCTGGCCGGCAGTCTCGCACCCAGGGCGTCTCGGTCCCCTGTGCTCAGGTGTCTGCTGCACAACTGCAGCTCCTGCAGCTGCACGAAGATCTTGTCCCAGAGGTCGGAGCTCAGGGGCCCCTGGATGGTGCAGCCTGTGGGGGCAGGGGGAGGTAGGTTTAACTTGTAGGCGGGCTTTTCCATCTCACACACAGGGGGCATGGTGCTCATGCCGTACCTCAGAGCCTACATTTTGGCTTGCCCCAACGTAAAATGTACCCAACAAGGCTTTGAAATTTGTATATAGTGGGCCCAAGGATCTCTGGAGGCTACTGAATGCCAGGACTCGATCATTAGGCCTGAGATACCAGTAGGCTCAGGGTATCAGGGAGCTGTAGGAAATGGCACAGGTGCCAGAAGTACCAGGGTGCAGGAAGTGGGGAGAAAGGCACAGGAAGATGCTCAGGTTTTTATCAAATTTCAGCTGAACAAGGCAGTGCCCGGCCAGTCCACCGGTACAGCTCTAAGGTGGAGAACGCTTTGGTGGTAGCAAAGCTCATTTATGAGCAGGGAGGGTGTGGGTAACGCCCCCTACCAGGAAGGAGGAAAGAGAGTCCTTTAGTGGAGCTGGTAGCACCTGGATTCCAGTCATCTTCCTGCCCACAAGAACGAGGAAATAATTCCCTGTACTGGACCCTGGTTTGCTACTCTCCTGACCCAGAAAGCCCTGTATTGTCATGCAAATCAAGAGGTTCTAATCTTAGCTTTTTTTTTTTTTTTTTTTTGGTTTTTCGAGACAGGGTTTCTCTGTGGTTTTGGAGCCTGTCCTGGAACTAGCTCTGTAGACCAGGCTGGTCTCGAACTCACAGAGATCCACCTGCCTCTGCCTCCCAAGTGCTGGGATTAAAGGCGTGCGCCACCACTGCCCGGCAAGAGGTTCTAATCTTCCTGTTCACTTTCAGAACACCTGTGAAACTGCCTAGGCAGTCAAGAGTATGCATGCCTATCTGAAAAGTCACCAAGTATCTGGAAGATGGCACCTTAAAAAAACGAGGTGTGGGGGTTGGAGAGATGGTTCAGCGGTTAAGAGCACCGGCTGCTCTTCCAGAGGACCTGGGTTCAATTCCCAGCACCCCACATGGTGGTGGCTCACAATTATCTGTAATAAGATCTGGTGCCCTCTTCTGGCATGCAGGTAGAGCACTGTATACATAAAAAATAAATTAAAGAAAAAAGTATGAACTGCTTTTGTAGAAGCTCTTGGTTGGGTTCCTTGACCCCACAATTATAATCCAATTCCAGGGTTACCAGACATGCGCATGGTGCACATACATACAGGCAAAACACTCATACAAAGAAAACTGAGCAAATCTTTTTGTTTTGAGACAGGTTCTTTGTATAGCCCTAGCTGTCAGCTAATCTAAATTAATCGTGTATATCATTAATCTGGCACACACCACCATGTCTTGCACAAAGTAAGTAAATCTTTTTTTTTTTAAAGCTCTTAAAAATAAATGCAAACAGGGCTGGAGAGACCGCTCAGAGGTTAAGAGCACTGGCTGCTCTTCCAGAGGTCTTGAGTTCAATTCCCAGCAACCACATGGCAGCTCACATCTGTAACTTTAGTTCCTGGGAATCTGATACCTTCACACCAATGCACATAAAATAAAGTTAAATAAATTACTTATTTTTAAAAAAGCATTGGGCCTGGAGCAATGGCTCGGAGGTTAAGAACACTAGCTATTCTTCCAGTGCTCTTAACCACTGAGCCATCTCTCCAGTCCCAATTCTTAATGCTTTTTATTGTTTTGTTAAGGTTTTTCTTTCTTTCTTTCTTTTTTTTTTTTTTTTTTTTTGGTTTTTCGAGATGGTTTCTCTGTAGCTTTGGAGCCTGTCCTGGAACTATCTCCTAGCTCTAGTAGACCAGGCTGTCTTCAAACTTACAAAGATCCATCTACCTCTGCCTCCCAACTGCTGGAATTAAAGGTGTGCACTGTCAATGCCCAGCTAGCAAATCTCTGAGTTTGAGGCCAGCCTGGTCTACAGAGTTCCAGGACAGCCAAAACTACACTGAGAAACCCCACCTCAAAAAAACAAAACAAGCCGGGCGATGGTGGCGCACGCCTTTAATCCCAGCACTCGGGAGGCAGAGGCAGGTGGATCTCTGTGAGTTCGAGACCAGCCTGGTCTATAGAGCTAGTTCCAGGACAGGCTCCAAAGCCACAGAGAAACCCTGTCTCGAAAAAGCAAAACAAAACAAAACAAAACAAAACAATAACAACAACAAAAAACCCTCTCCTACAAAAAGACCAATAAATAAATAAATAATAAATATTTGTTTGTGTGTGTACTGTTGTTTTGTCTGCATGTCCACCTATGTACCATGTGAAATTAGTCTGCCTGCAGAGGCCAGAAGGCAGCTTCACGTCCCCTGGAACTGGAGTTACAGAGGTTGTGAGCTGCCATGTGTGTGCTGAGAACTGGGATTCTCTGGAAGAGTAGCCCTTAACCGCTGACCATCTCCAGAGTCTCCTTTTTGAGACGGGGCTTCACTATGTAGCTCAGGACACTGTTTGAAGTAGTCTGCCTGAGTCTCCCTCGTGCTGGGTTACAGGTATGAGCCATATCTGGTTCTTTCCTGCCATATTCTGAATAACCAGAGACAGTCTCTCACCCCTGGCCCTGTTACACCATAAGCTGCCTTTCACCAGGACAACCTCCTAGAGCCCGGGTGGTAGCAGTGACTGCCCCTTCCTCTGACAGGTCTCTGGAAGGTAAGTCCTGCGTTAGGTGATACATGGTAGGAGACCCTGTAGCTTCCAGCTCTTACCTGACAAGCCAAGGAAACTGAGGCCTTGGGGCCGCTCTTGGAGGGCAGACAAGAGCTCCTCCAGACTGGCACAGCTGACCTCAGGATTGGCAGACAGGTCCAGAGAGACAAGTGAGGGGCAGCAAGGGAGGCATCTGGAATAACATGGGAAGTGAAGGGCTGAGCGTCCAGGGAAAGCCCTAGCTTTATTACCAGGGAAGGCTGACCCAGACGAACCCACAGCTCTGGGAGGCAGGGACCAAGCCTAGCAGAATCCAGACTCCTGGTCCAGCTTGGCACAGCACTAGTTAGAGGCAAGACTACGATGGCCACCTTTGAACAAGCTGACACCGCCCTGAAAGACAGCTGAGCCGCTAGGAGCGTGTTGGGGGGTGGAGGAAGAAACACTTCACCAAGGAAAATAAAGGATAGACCAGAGAAAAGTTCTCGAATGACAGAGACTTAAGGAGGGTAAGGACGCCTGCCAGAGCTATCCCCGGAGACAGCGGAAGTCAGAAAGAGGAGACGCCCTGACCCATCTCTCACATCAGGGTCCTTCACGGGACAGTCGGTGGCTGCGGGAAGGTGTGTTACCTGCTCAGTTCTCTCACAGCCTTGTCACTCAGGTAGTTTGCAGACAGGGTCAGGTGGGCCAGAGCACAGCCTTCCTAGACACAAGCACAGGGCAAAAGGCCATGCTAGTGGGCACCTAGCCACCTTCCTCCCGGCAGAGACCCATACCCGAGAAAGCTGTTTGGAGATGAAAAGGAACCTCTCTTCCAGGCTACAGGTTACAGATAGCTTATAAAGATCATAGAGCTGAGCCGGGCGGTGGTGGCGCACACCTTTGATCCCAACACTTGGGGGGCAGAGGCAGGTGGATCTCCATGAGTTGGAGGCCAGCCTGGGCTATAAAGTGAGTCCCAAGACAGTTAGGACTGTTACACAACCACTGGCTGCTCTTCCAGAGGACCTGAGTTCAATTCCCAGCACCCACATGGCAGCTCGTAACTGTCTGTCTGTAACTCCAGTTCCTGACACCTTCACACCAATGCATATAAAGTTAAAAAAAAAAATCACAGGAGCCTGGTGTATCCTTGTAACTTGTCTGAAGTAATACCATCCCAGGAGCCCATGGGTGTTTCCTCCTCTCCTCAAATTCTGCACAGTACTGCATGGTTTCAGCTGTAGCACCTTGGGTTTGGGGCCTACAATGAACAGAACATTGTGTTCTGGCTTGGCAGTCCCCTCCATACCTCATACCTTGGTCAGGTATTTGATAACAGGCTCCATGAGACTCAGGTTGCTCTTGCTGGCTGCCACAGAGCTAAGCTCCAAACGTAGGAGGGCACGGGCTGGTAAGTTCTGCAGCACCCTTGCCAGGGCAGGAGCGCCGAGCATATTGTAAGACAAGGACAAGGTCTTCAGGTGCTCAGCGTCTGTACAGGGCAAGAACTTTCGTCAAGGCATGCAGATACCCACTGCCCTCTCCCTACCCTAGAGTTCTGACCCCAGAAACCTTGTGAAGCCTTTAAAGAAATTGCTACCCAGCCAGGGAGTGGTGGCACACACCTTTAATCCCAGCACTCGGGAGGCAGAGGCAGGCGGATCTCTGTGGGTTTGAGACCAGCCTGGTCTACAAGAGCTGGTTCCAGGACAGGCTCCAAAGCTACATAGAGAAACCCTGTCTCAAAAAACAAACAAGCAAAAAAGAAACTGCTACCCCTGAATTTTTTTTTAAAAAAGATTTTATTTATTATGTATACAGTATTTTGTTTGCATGTGTGTCTGCAGGCCAGAAGAGGGCGACAGATCCCATCACCATGTGGCATGTGGTTGCTGGGAATTGAACTCATGATCTCTGGAAGAGCAGACAGTGCTCTTAAACTCTGAACCATCTCTCCAACCCCGTTTTTTTTTTTTTTTTTTGAGACAGGGTTTCTCTATAGCTTTGGAGCCTGTCCTGGAACTAGCTCTTGTAGACCAGGCTGGCCTCGAACTCACAGAGATCCGCCTGCTTCTGCCTCCTGAGTGCTGGGATTAAAGGCATGCACCACCACTGCCCGGTGCTACCCCTGAATTTTGTTTTTTTTTTGTTTTTTGTTTTTTTTTGCTTTTTCGAGACAGGGTTTCTCTGTGGCTTTGGAGCCTGTCCTGGAACTCGCTCTGTAGACCAGGCTGGTCTCGAACTCACAGAGATCCACCTGCCTCTGCCTCCCGAGTGCTGGGATTAAAGGCGTGCGCCACCATCGCCCGGCTTACCCCTGAATTTTGTCTGGGAGATTGAGAAGCTAAGGCTTATGTCCAGTCTCCCGAGCCCAGTTTCCCCATTTCCATGGCTGGCTGCTGGGGATGAGGACATCTGTGAATGGAGGTTAGGACAGTGCTCTGACCATGGCCACCTAATCCCAAGCCCCTCCCTCTTCTGGGCTCCTCTGGGTGGTCCCAGTTCCCAGCCCTCTGTACTAGGATGTCACTGAATCAGGTGGCTTCATGATAAAATTGCCTCAGGAAAGCAGAAAGTTTAATCCAGAGGTATAAATGGACTTGAGGGCAGACATGGCCTTTCTGAGACTCATGTGGTGTGTGGGGACCAGGATGGGTCCTGAGAATCCAACGCTGGTTCAGAACCAACTTGTGTTGGAGCCCCTGATAAACCAACATGTATGCCTGCGGTGCTCACAAGAACTGGTCCTTCCCTCAGAAGCTAGGTCCTTGTATCCTGGGTTCCCTCTGCTCAAGGTCCTAATTCTCTCAACTCTGGGCTCAGGGAATACACTTAGCTGGTCATCTTACCTTGGAAGGCACTACCCAGAGCAGCCTGGTGGCTCTGGAAGAAGCTGGGGCTAAAGCCACAGGCTTGCAGGCGCAGGGTGCTGAGCATGGGGCAGGCCCGCAGAAGGGAGGCCAGGGCCTGGCCACAGCCATCTCCCAGTGGATTCATGCTTAAGTCCAGTTCCTCCAAGTTCTATAGAAGACATGGTTTGGGTACTGAGTTCCCAGATACCCATGAGCCCACCTCCCCACAGAGTCTGGTCTCTGCATGGGTCCCATCCAAGGGCCAAGCACCGCCCGGCTCTCCCAGCTCCACCACAGCACCTGTGAACGGCTCAGTGGGAATACTACTGCCTTGCCGGTGTTGGCCCACTGCACCCTGGGTCTTTACCTGTAGAGCGGTTTGGCCCGAGGAGCCTTCAGCAAGCTGGCGCAGACCTTCCTGGCCCAAGTGATTGGAAGAGAGATCAAGGAGGGTCAGGTTAGGCATGGTGCCCAGGGTCGCCAACAGCTCAGGAGTGCAGGCGTCTCCTAGTCGGTTCCCAGCAAGGCGCAGCTCCCGGAGCATCGTATGTAACTTGAGGGCGCGCAGTAGGGGTGTGAGCTGGGCTTGGCACAAAGCCAGGGAACAGGCACTAAATGAAGGGCTTGAACTCTGCTGCTCCACGGCCTGCAGCACTTGCCGGTGCTCCCCTGAGAAGAGAGATAGATACAGGGTAGGCGGGGTCAGAGCTTGAACCTGCCCTGGAGTCTTGCAGGCAAAGCAAGCGGCCCAGGAGGTAATCCTGAGCCCATTCCTACAAGCCTTGGATTTAATACCACACGAGCTTGCATATAAATCTGGAGGGCTCTGATTTCTGTCAGCCACACTCACACTGTCTGGTCTTGGAAACAAGCTTCCTGGTGATCTCCAGCCCCTCCGGACTCCTCCCTTGCCTTTCCCTGTGTCTTAGGTTGCTTCAGAATTCTCATTCCAAGAGTCCATGATCTCAGAGCTGTCTGATCCTGTCACCCACACGTACACATGTAACACGTTTCTCCAGACATGCGTATATGCAGGGAAGTGGGGACTACATGCCCAGCTCCTCATGCCTAGGCAGAGCTACCTCACCTTGCCCCAGGCTCTGGCAGGCCCTGCGGTAGCGGTCAGTCAGTGGGGGAAGGTCCCATGAGGTCACTTCGGCCAGCACCTAGAATGTGTATCTGGTGAGCAGCCCCGCAGAGCCGAGTAAGAGGGGTAGCCTGTGCCCGTGGCCCTGCCCCGCTGCCCACCTCGTCATTACTCTGCAGCACATCGGGGATGGGGTCCTGCGGAGCCAACAGGGCTCCATCCTTCCGTAGGGTGAGCCTTGGAAGTAGCCCACAGGTTTGGTAGTAGCGCTGGGCAGCTTGCTCTGCTAGCCAGGCTACAGAGTGGACGTCACTGCTACAGAGAAGAATGACATGCTGAGCTCAGATGCCCCAGGTCCTACTGTGGTGCTTAGCATCTCCTCCGGATAACTAGCCTCTTATCTGTGCAGCCCAGCGACTACCTGCTCTTCCAGCAATTTCTAAGGCCAACAAAACCTTCTTAGACTGTGCTAGGGATCCCCGCTTGAGCTTGTGGAGGGCTCCCTGGGGCTCAAGGGAGCAGGGTGTCAAGCCAGGAGTCCTTCTCACACACCCATCCTGATAGTCACATGGGGGTGCTGTGTAGCCTACTGCTGACAGCCCAGGCAGAGCTGCGTGGCCGACAGAGGAGTCTGGGAATAGGAGAGGGCACATGTATGCCTTACCTGTGTGGGACAGGAATGAGGAAAAGGTTATCCTGAATTTGAACTCGAATCCGGATGGGAGGAGGCTGGACCAGAAGCTAGCAGGCAAGGACACAGGGAGAGGACAGTCAGAAACCAGAGTTTTCTACCCCCACCTGTCTCAAGTTGGAAAGACGGTGCTATGCACCCACCAAAGGCTGGCCTGCTGTGCAATTTTCCCTGGTGGGTCCTGAGGTCCTAGGCATGCTGGGACTCTCTGGAGGCTCTGCAGCCGGGCTGCCATCTCCTGCTTTAGTCCGTGTGCCCCAATCATCGAGACATGTTAGGCGACTCTGCTTGGCACCAGCCCGGCGCCTGATAGAGCATCGCTCGTAGTCTGACCCTGAAGCACTGGGCCTGCTCCGAAGGCTCACGGGTGTATCTAACTCCAACCAGTCCCCAGCCAGGAATTCCTCCTCGGGAATGAGCGCTGCTTTGGGGGCAGGGACTTCATCTGAGCTCCGAGGCAGTCCAGGTACCAGGCGGCGGTTCTGGGCACTGCCCACTCCTCGGATGGCAGCTTGGTAAGCAGAGCGGCAAGCAATTGCTGTGGCCGTCTCTCTACTTTTGGATGATGGCTCAGGGGTCTGGGCTTCATCCTGCTGTGCTTTGGTGGATGGTCTCAGTCTTTTCTGAGATGGCCTGCAGGGACCCACGCTGTCCTCGTCCTCTGAGCTGCTACTGCTGCTGGTTGGCCTCTGCCTGTTTTTTTGAGGTCTAGACACAGCAGACACAGTTTCCTCCAGAAAGACCTTAGCAGGGGCCGGAGAGACCTCTGGAGGTCTAGGGGTACACAGGGAAAGCTCTGCACAGGGGCTCGAGGGAGGAGAAGTCTCAGGATCAAAGAGATGGTTACTTGGGATGCTCTGGAGGGCAGAGGAGCCATGGGGCGCTAAGGAAGAGAGAAGAGATCATGAGAGAGGACCCCCACCTCTAGGGCAAGAGTCAAGGAGATAGGGGAGGCCCTGCTTACCTTGGCCTGAGGAGGCCAACTGGATCCTCCTCTCCATGGACGCTGCCTTCTGCCTTGTCTCAAGGTCAAGGTCCCTGAAGTACAGCTTCACCCACTGCTGCAGCGTCTCCAGAGGGCTGAGGCCCTGTGTGGCACTCAGTTGAGCAAAAGCAACAACAGAGTCCATTACAGCCCCTGCCTGCCCAGCTCACGCCCAGGCTCACCTTCTTGGTACGGAGAGTTACAGATGCCCCTCGCTTGATGAGCAGTTCAGCTACCTCAAAGTGGCCACAGTTGAGGGCATCATGCAGGGGGGTGATGCCGTCACAACCCTGGCCACCTGGGTCATCTACTGCTGCTCCATGGTCCAGGAGGAAGCGGACGATCTCTGGGGGCAAGACCATATGGACTCAGTTCCCAGAACCATTCTCTCTTGCCTCCTGACTCATATATCCACCATGCGCCCGGCCTGACCCCACTTACCAAGATGCCCATAGTTGCATGCTTCATGTAGAGGTGTCCAGCCACAGTAGTCTCGGGGATTGAGGGGATGGCCCTAGGGACAAAGAAATGTCCTGGCCCTGAGCCTGAAAGGTCTACTCCTTGGTGTAACTGTTTCCCTCTTTAGGTATTACGAAAGAAAAAGAGGAGGATGTACCCTGGCCCTTCCAGTGCCTTGCTGGCTGCACTATCACAATAGATTCCTAGGCCATGTACTATCTTGCGCCTTGGTACAGATAGTGCCTGACTACAGGGCTTGGAACAGGAGGGAGGAAGCCAGAAATCTGTTGTCCCTTCCTGTCCTGACTTGGCCAGCCCATTCACCCACAGCAGGGATGCTACACATCCTGTCTCTTTTTAAAAACAAGCAATAAAGGAGATATTGCCTCGGCCCACAGCTCCCCGAGGAAGCCAGAGCTCAATGATCTCGCTGGGGATTTTGGCCCACCTGCCTCACAAGATCCTGGACGCGGCGCAGTTGGCCTTCAATGCAGGCTCGGTGCAGCAGGGTCTCTCCCATGTCATTGCGCCGGTTCCACTGTAAGTGCAGTCGCCCCGACATGGGGCAGGGGCGTGAGGGGCAGGAGCATAGCCGGGTGCAGTGGTATTGGGCAGCAGGGAGGGGGTAGGGGAGCTGTCCTCACCTTGTTTACCTTCCGCCGGCCCAGACAGCCTTGAAGCTCCTCATCTTCCTCCAGCCGCCGAGACAGACTGTCAGCATCGTCCTCTAGAAGAGTAAGGCCACTGACCTTTAGCCTAAAGCCTGCTATCTCCCCTGACCCCTAGGGCAGAGGAGCCAAAAGCAGGGAAGTATAGCGCTGGGGTCTGTGAGCTGTGTAGCCAGGTAAAGCAAAATGGACTCCCAGCCCAGCCTCACTCCACCAAAAGCCCGCTTCTGTTATGGATTATTTGTTTGTTTGTTGATTTATGTTTTTTTGAGACAGGGTTACTCTGTGTAGCCCTGGCTGTCCTGGAACTCAGAGACCCACCTGCCTCTGCCTCCCGAGTGCTAGGATTAAAGACATGCATTGTCACCACCACCGCTGCCCACTTCTAGCTCACTACTCCACTACACCCAGGGGCTGAAGAACACGAGGCAGCCGCTGGATCACAGCAGTGTTGACTGCTTCTGACTAGTGATTTCCCCAGAGAGCTTGACTACTAGGTCTCCTGTTCCATATAGGCTGTCAGCCTCCTCCAATCGCTTCCACAGAAGCGCTGGTTGCCCTTCCCAACTGCGCTGTTCCACCCCTTTGTGTCCCCAGCAGGCTCCATGAAGACCAAATACACACCAGTCCATCCCAGGCACATCCCAGAGCAGACCCAGGCAGAAGAGGCACGTGCAGCCCCCCCAGCACACGAGGCAGCATTCGGCCCTCACCACTCTCTGAGAGCTCCAGCTCACTGGTCTCCAGGGCCTCACTGGCTTCGTCTTCCTCTTCCTCCTCCTCCTCTTCTTCCTCTGTGTCTTTTGCCATACTCAGTTTCTGCAGTTTAATTTCAGTGCTAGGAGCATCTTGGGGCTGCAACTTTAGTTGCACGGTATAAAGGTGCTGTAAGATCTGTCTCTGAGGAGCAGAGACATCCATTTAGGAACAAATAGCAACACAGAGAGCAATTAGTGCAAACAGTAACACAGAGAGCAATTAGTGCAAGCAAAGACAGACTTGAGGCAGGAGGATTCTAAGTTCAAGGTCAGTTTGGGCAACTTAGTGCGACTCTGCCTCAGAACGAAAATACAAAAAGGGCTGGGGATATATAGGTCACAAGTAAGGTCTTAAATTCAAAAGCTAGGAGCTGGATTTATTTGGGGATCCAATGTTTATACCTGAAGCTGGAAGAGCTGGGCCTGCTGGGCACAGCTCAAAGCCTTCTGGAAGCATGGTGCTAGCAGCTCATACGCATCACCTGCTTCCTCACGTGACAGCGCAATATTGAACCAAGTCTTAGCTTCCTGGAACAGAAAGAGAAGCGCAAAGTTGGTAGCTGCCTAGCGCATCCAGCTGGCCAGCCGTAAGCTAGAAGATGTGCTTTGTCCCTGCCTTATTGCCAACTGACAGACCATGACAGTCTTCAGAAGAAACAACCTTTTCAGGGGCATCTGCTCACACCTGCCACTGGAAAACGGTGGGCTCAAGAAAGAGCCACTGAAAGACACCCGGGAACAAGGACATGTCACCTCCGGGGCATTGCCCTTGCGTAGCCTCAGCTCCTCTTCATAGTGGTGCACAGCCTTGCGGTGATCCTTCATGTCCCACAGCGTGGTGGCCAGGGAGACATGGATGACAGCCAGCTCGACATCTGGTCTGTTCAGCAGCTCGGCGAAGTGCAGCTGGAGAGGCAGCACAGTAAGGCTCAGACCCACACTTCACATATTGCTGGCACTCTCCTCCCGCCCCCGGGGATGGCTCGGGGTGAGGGGGACACTCACCTGCTTCTGGTAAGCCTCTGATGCCTTTGGGAAGTCCCCCGCCTTGGAGAAAAGGTCCCCCAACTGTTCACAGATAGCCATGGCACGTTGAGGATCATTGCCCTCAGCCTCTTCCAGCTGCTGCTGCAGCTGGATCACTGACAATACTGATGGAAAAAGTCTCATGTGAGACAGCAACACAACACGGGGTCCCAACCACACAGCCAACCACCCACCAGCCGCACTCCCTTAGGCAGGGAGCTTGGGAGCAGGGGAAAGTGCCTTCATGGACCATAAGGTATAAGGGGTACCGGGGTACCTGACTGACCACTTGGGACTTTTGAACAGCACTTAGTTTGAAGATCTGAACACTAATGACCATCAGCGTCGGTTTCTGGGCTACAGCATGCCATTGCAGTACCTACTGGCTAATGTGGCTTTGTGATAAAGCCAGTCAGTTTCCCACACACCTTCTTGTGGCCCAGACACACTGCGCAGTGGGCTTGGGCAAAAGTCTACCCTGTATTCAAGTTGCCACTTTCCCCAAAACTTAAGCTTGGGTCTCTCTTGCTGGGAGAGCAGAGTCCTTCTCTCATCCCTGGGGCTCAATTCCAGGCCCTCTTGCAGTCTCACCATGTTTGAGACTCTGACAGACAGCCACTCTCTGGACAGGCTTCTGGGAGCCCAACTTATAGGCCTTCTTCAGGGCTCGCTTTGCAGCTAGGAAGTCCCCCAGATCTTGGAGTACCTGGCAAGAGAAAAAAGTGAGGCCCACAGACTCGCTAAGGCCCATGCCCAGCAGACAAGGACTCGAGAGCTACCTGGGACACTACCACGCAGCATTCACTTTCCATGAATCTCATCTTCATAGCGCGTGCACACTCCCGGGCCCCCTCCAGGCAGCGCATGGCCTGAGAGTGCTGTCCTCCGCGCCAGTGGATAGCACCCAGGTTGTATCGGGCCCGGAAGAGATCTTCGTAGAGATGGTTCTGCCTGTGGAGGATGGGGCGACAGGAACTCAGAGAGCCCAGTGGCCACCAGCTTTGGAACAGTGGACACTGAAACACGTGTGGTGCTGCTGATACCCAGCCAGTCACGGCTATTAACACCACCTAGGCCCCACCCCACCATGCTGCGGTTTCAGGCTGAAACCTGCTTCCCTCAGCCTGCAGCACAGACGTGAATGGAAAGTGGACAACTTAGACAAGCTGTCCTCTTGGAAGGATCCCAGGGAACCACCTGCTCCCTCTTGGGATAGGGATGGTGCCTCACTCAGCGAGAAAGATGCTCTTCTTGAAGTAGTCATGGCACCGGGCTGTCTGCTGCAGACTCTCAAAGGTGAGGCCCAGGTTGAGGTAGAGCCGAGCCCGCATCTCACTCAGCTCTCGCTGGGTTAGTGTCCCTGGAAGACAACAGCTCTAGGAACTCAGCTGCCTCCTCTGGCTATGGGGTTATCAGGTCTACCCAGCCTTTATCCCATCTTGTATTGAGGGAACCAGCAGTCTGCTGCAGAGAGTATACATAGAAATAGCAGATGCTGGGGGCTGGAGAGATGGCTCAGAGGTTAAGAGCATTGCCTGCTCTTCCAAAGGTCCTGAGTTCAATTCCCACCAACAACCATCTGTAATGAGGTTTGGTGCCCTCTTCTGGCCTGCAGATATACACACAGACAGAATATTATATACATAATAAATAAATTAATTAAAAAAAAAAAGAAATAGCAGATGCTACCGGGAAGTGGTGGCGCACGCCTTTAATCCCAGCACTCGGGAGGCAGAGGCAGGCAGATCTCTGTGAGTTTGAGGCCAGCCTGGTCTACAGAAAGAGTTCCAGAGCAGGCGCTGAATCTATAAAGAAACCATGCCTCAAAAAACAAAAAACCAAAACAAACAAACAAAAGCAGGTGCCTGACAGGATCAAGTTGGTAAGCAACAAAGTCCCTGGAAAGTAAGGGCCCAGAAAGCAGGATATGGAAAGAACCCAGGGAAGGGGCACCTACCCTCTAGTTTCTCATCCACAATAGCTAAGCTCTTCTCAAAGGCAGCCTGTGCCTGAAGTAAGGCATCTCTTGCCTGGCAGTGATCATACACATCTAGATGGGTGCGGCCAATGGTGGCCCAGGCTCTCTGCAGCTCAGTGTGGTTGGACAGGGAAGCAGCCAAATCCAGGTAGAGATGCTGGTGCTAGCATAGGAAGAAAAAGTTTTGAAATAATCCCACTTCACGCAAACCCAGAAATCTGACCCTAGGGGAAGCTACCCTTGTACAAGAGAACCTTCTGTTTCCCGAGTTTCCACAGAGTTTAGTTGTACACATTGTCGCATCTTTTCTGTGCCAAGGGCTGTCTATGATGACAGCTGCTCTGCCCTGGAGCCAGCCAGTGCTGTCACGCCAGACCACTAAGGGCAGCCTGGAGTGTTGCTCCCAACAGCAATGGGTCCTGATTCTTCCTCTTCCCACAGAGCAAAAACCACAGTTCCTTAAAAGTTTTAGTTGTCACAAACCCATTCATGCTCCAGTTCCCTACCAAGAGCCAGGCAGCACCCGAAGCAGACATAACGGTGTGGCTGACAACCATGTCAGCTACTGTGAGATGCTTATTTGCGTACCGACCCTCTCTCCACAACAAGAAGACCCACCCCAGAAGTGCAGGCCCTCTACCTTCAGGGCAGCTGAGTAATTCTCCATCTCTGCCAGCCGTTCTCCGATCTTGCGGTGGGCCACTGCGCAGCCTAGGGTGTCCTGGACGCTCTCTAGCAGATGTAGCTCCTGCTGGTGCTCCTCCAAAGCTTCCTTGAAGCGGCCTGCCGGAAGAGGGGAATAGAGTGCTCACGGTGCGACATCATCCAGCCATCCCCAGCCGCCACTCCTTCTCGCCTCTGCGGCTCACCGTGGCCAGCTAGCAGCTCCCCCAGCTGGTGGCAGTAGACCGCCTCCTCGCGCAGTTGCCCATTCCTCTGGGCCCTGGCCTTGGCCTTGTTCAGCTCTGCCGGGAGGAAGAGAGGATCAGGATTAACGCGGGAACCGATCCGCACCCTGTGCTCCGCACGCCCCAAAGTACTCACGGCGAAGCTCCTGCTCCAGGGTCATAGTTACACATCCACCACCGCCGCGGAAATCTGGACTTCCCGCGCTTCCCTGGGACCACGCCCACTTACTTTGCTCCACCCATAACACGCAGGCCCCACCCAGTCTTCTGCGCGCATGTCTAACCCCGCTCCTTTGGTGGTAGACTTTGCAGTAGCGCTTGATGGAACCGGTAGTTCGACCCCAGGCCTCCTGGGAGTTGTAGTCCGACGGGCTCAGGCAAGGTGCCATCAGGTAGCGGAATTTGTGTTGGGCCTTCTAAGCCTTCTAGGCGGCAGGCACAGTGTGGGCACCCAGGCAGTCGGTGCTCTTATTTACAGACCGCTTCGGGTGGGTTCCCAGGACTACAGCCAGTATGTGGCTGCTGGCTGGGAGCACTGGGGCACTTGAGGCACTGACCGTGCTGTCCTGGAGTCTACCTGCCTGTCTATTACAGGTGTTATGTAATGCTGCCCTCACTTCCTCTAGAAATTAAAGCACACACAACCTGTTTATATTTGAAAAACTTTTTTGTTTGTTTTTGTTTTTCAAGACAGGGTTTTCTCTGTAGCTTTGGAGCCTGTCCTGGAACTAGCTCTTGTAGACCAGGTTGGCCTCGAACTCACAGAGATCCGCCTGCCTCTGTCATGCTGAGGTCAAAGACTTATGCACCATACCTAGCTTGTAAGTTTTACCTTAAAATTTTTTAATTATTATATTATGTGTATGGATATTTTGCCTGAGTATCTGTGTACCATATGTATGCCTAGTGTCCATGGATACCAAAAGAAGGCATCACCTAGAACTGGTGGTTAGTGGTTAAGAGCACTAGCTGCTCTTCCAGAGAACCCAGTTCATGCGAGTCCAGAGAACTCGCATGGCAGCTCAAAAGCTATCTAACTCCATTTCCAGGGGATCCAACACTCCCACACAGACATACATGCAAGCAAAACGTCAATGTGCATACAGTAAAAATAAATCATTGCAAAAAAATCTAGCCAGTGATGGCACATACCTTTAATCCCAGCACCCAGGAGACAGAGGCAGGTAGATCTCTCTCGATGTGTTCGAGGCCAGATCTACAGAGTGAGTTCCAGGGCAGCCAGGACTTCACAGAGAAACCCTGTCCTGAAAAACCAAAACACAGCAATACTATACAAAGAAATCGTTGGGAATGAGTACTGTATGGAACTGTCAGATGCCCCGGGGAAAGGACAGAAGGTCTCCGGATTGAGGAAGGGGAGGAATGTGCTTTCTGAACTAAACAGAGTTTCTTTATGTGGGTGTTGGTATTCCCAGAAGATGCAATAAAGACACTTGAAAACTGCATAGCTTTGTACTGGAAGACACTCTAGGCTGGAGAACTGAAACCAATAGATTCTTCACCTGCAAAAGGCCTGGAACTGTCCTTGGAATCCTGTGATTTGGGGTACTCTGTTCCCCATTACGCTGAAGACCCAGCACTTGCTGTGAGATGGAGCTCTCACCCCCGGCTATGAGGCAACCTCAACAGTCAGCATCTACCAGACTGTACACTGAGAGTCCCAGTGAAAACAGTGCAGAGCCCAGAAAGCCATAGGAGTGGGATAGAGAGGAGTCTGTCTGTCTTTCTTTCTTTCTCTCTCTCTCTTTTTTTTTTATTTTGGTTTTTTGAATCAGGGTTTCTTTGTAGCTTACAGAGATCCATCTGCCTCTGCCTCCTGAGTACTGGGATTAAGGCATGTACCACCCAGCTGAGTCCTAGGGTCTTTTTCTTTTTTTGGTTTTTGGGACAGAGTTTCTCTGATTAGCCCTGACTGGCCTTGAACTCAGAGATCTGCCACTTCCCACGGGCGCTGGAATCACAGGCCCGCGTCCACTGTCCACCACACTAGTCAGCAGATAAGTGTGTCTTCTATTGTAATGACAACAGTGGGAGCACACACACCTTTAATCCCAGCATTTGGGAGGCAGAGGCAGGTGATGTCTTTGAGTTCAAGGTCCTGCTGGTCTATACAGTGAGTTCCAGGACAGCCAGGGATACTTAGAGAGACCCTATCTCAGAAAACAAAGCAAACAAACAAAAAAACCAAAACCAAAACAGCAGAGAAAAACCAAAAGAATACCAACCAACCAAACCTCAAAACCATGGAGTATAAGACCCAGCTAGAGGACAGATGGTAACACCTGCTGGGAAGAGAGTGATACTGAGGGCAGATATAGGCCTAAGAAGGGCCCCCTGTCCCAGCACTCGGGAGGCAGAGGCAGGCGGATCTCTGTGAGTTCGAGACCAGCCTGGTCTGCAAGAGCTAGTTCCAGGACAGGCTCCAAAACCACAGAGAAACCCTGTCTCGAAAAAACCAAAAAAAAAAAAAAAAAAAAAGAAGGGCCCCCTGACCCCGCTGACCCTATCAGCCACCTGCTGCAGGCTGGGGCTGGGCAGGTCTGGGCCTTGCTACCTGAAGGCTGCAAGGATGTGGTGAGATCCTTCTTCCAGAGTTGTGTCCGGTGAAAAGGAAAATAGGACACAGGTAGACCTCCTGAAGGGCAGCTGTTAGACTAGGTCGTGATGGGTCTCAGGATGTCAGAAGAGCTACAGAGGTCAGCCCTTTTCCCATCTAAAGCATGCATGCCTCTAAAATTAAGTCTACTGCCTAGCGGGCAGGCTGGTGAGGGACACTGTGAAAGAAGGGTGGAGTGGGAGGAAGGGATAGAATCAAGAGGCTTAAGACATGGAGCGGACCCCAAGGCTGTCGGGAAGACCACGAATTGCTTTCTGTCCAGCCCTAGGATTCATAAAACAGGAGCCTGTTGAGATCCAGCTGCTCTACTGTATGCAGTATTGTGGGAAAGTTTCCTCAGACTGTGCCTTGCCCTGGAAAGCTGTATTTTACAAGCATCTTTAAAAAACTATTATTATTATTTGGGGGGCACACATGCCATGGCACGAGTATAAGTCAGAGACAACTTTGTGAAGTCAGTCTCCCTTTAGAGACAATCCAGCTTCTCTATCTGGGTGCTTCACACGACTGGAGGCCTGGGGATGGGGTACAGGCTGATGAGCAAGGCAGGCTAGCAGAGCACAGGAAGCCCCACCCTGAGGCTGTCTTCTGGTAAGGAAACACAGACAAAACATGGTTTGGAATTATTTTTTTAACTACAGGTACATACAGAAAATACTCAAAGAAAATGCAAACGGCAGAACTGACATGTAAGTCATTTCCAACAATCATAAAAACACTTCTTGCTCTGCTCATTAGAAAATTATTTTTATTGTTTTGTAAATGTCTCACTTTGGGCAAACTGAGGGACGTGGTGCTCACAGGAAGTGGGGATGAGACAGGCGGAGGGGGGAGGCCTGGCTTGGCCTATGCAACCCCCTCTGGCAGCCTCCCCAACACCTACTGAGGCTGAACCCCTCTCCCATCCTCAGAGACAACAGAAAAAGAGCCAGGTTAGGACAGCAAGATAACAAGACTCTGGACACAAGCCTGGAGATATGGTGCTCCCCCCCAAGAGCTCATAGTGATGATTCTGAAGGTCTGTATGCCAGTCCCTAGCAAAGCCAAGAGACATACTAGTCTTCTCCATGGCTGGTTCCTCTAGGTTAGAAGGCTCAACTGCTGCACATGACAGTCATAGTGTAGCGGCCACACCGAGCATGTCACTAGGAGGCTGCTGTAGTCCTCCTGGGAACTCTTGGACAGCCACACCCCTAGGTGGATCTCAGCTGGGCATGGCCCCAGCCCTACCTGTGCCTTGGGGTATGCCTTTCATCTCCACAGATACCCAGAGCTCAACTGTTGTCTCTGAGCCCCTGCCAGCCCAGCTTCACTCTCATGCACAGTGTCCCTGATGGCTTGCGCCCATGGGGGAATAAGCCTCCTATCCTGTTTCTCCCCAGGAGACTTTCAGGCTACCTTCTGTGAATCAGTCTCTCACACATCTAGACATAGGTTATTAGGGCAAGCTGGCCTTGCCCTGCCTTTTCATACTAACACCATAGAATCTAGAGGGACTTCTAGAGGGGCCTCCTCTGTTTTCCAAAGATCCTCTATGCCTGATAGCTGAGCATGCTTGAGAGGCTGCCCCTAAAGGCAGAGAAAATCAAGGAGCTGCATCTGCTCCCATAGATGTGCTGGGATCTGACATGGGGTCCTTCGTAGTAGGCAGAAGCCAAATATTGGCCTTCTTACCCCCCCCCCCCCCAGCCTGGTTACGTTTGCAGGAGAACTCCCACAAGCCCCATGCAGGAAGCCAAACAGGTGTAGAAAACCTCTCAGCCTATGAGAAGGCAGAAGGGCCACACTGGCCGTATTCAGGAAAACAGATGGGACCTATACCCCGCGTCACAGTTCCTTCTCTTCATTTCTCAGCTCTTTGCCCTCTTGAAGGTCAGGGTAGGTGGAACATTAGTACTTGCACCCACAAGGCCAAGACTACCCTGTCCCTTAACTTGGAAGGTACAGAACAGTTCAGGCCCAGGCAGTTTGCATGGGATGGTGGGAACTACTTTGAGGCATGTGGAGGTCTGGTTAGGGCAGAGGAAACCGGTTCTTTGGTATTAAAGCAACAAAAAGCTATGATAGAAGAGCCTCATCTCCTAAGCAAAGACAGAAGGAGGCAAGTCCTACCTTTCTCAGTATCTCTGAGGAACCCAAGGAAGAGAGGATCGGGGCCTAGCCCTATCAAGCATGGCTGCTTCATATTCTGTGAGGCCCTAATACTTGTCCTGCTTACAACCACAACTCAGAGAATCTGTGAATGGCCCAGCAAGGGGAAGGCTGACCTTGCCTAGGCGATAAACCATGCTGCTCTGCCTTGGTCCTGCAGTGCCCCTGCCACCATTAAATGCAGGTCACAGACAAGGGCTGCCTCCTTGGCACCCTGAGGACACCTGGCCCTCTATGCTGAGTTAAGCGAATGGGTTATTTCTCGCCAAAATCACATCACTTAAAGAGCCTGTAGAGTTTCATTTTTTCTTCGAAGAGACAGAATTTCACCCTGCATTCCGAAAACATTTGCTGAGCCCTACTAGCCAAGTCCTGCTTCCTCTGAGTGGCAGCTGGGGAAGCCCAACCCTCTGGCTCACTGGCCAGGCTTTAGTCCCAACCTCTGATAAGACTGTGGGGGAGGCAGTGTCTCTTAAGTCTCTCCTGGGGTGCACACATAGGTGCAGTATCAGGGACAGGACAGGTTCTGACCACCGGGCCAAACCAAATCTCCCATGAGGTCCATTCACAGCCACACCTTCCCCTCCAACAAAACAGAAAGTAGGAAACAAGGCTGCCTTTTTAATTGCAATCAAATATGCTGTCTGAAGTCAGCCAGGGCCCCTGAGCCTGGCCAGAGAACCACCGTGCCACCTCGATGAGAGGATGGGAGCTGGGGTAAGGGTGGTTGGCTTCTTGCCCTCCTCACCACCTGTGCCTGAGGAGCCCAGAGTACTGTTTCCACTGTGGTCAGCCCAGCCTCTGGCTGCCTGCAGGAGGTGGGAGGCAAAGGGGAGGAAGGTGAGCCAGAGGCGGGGACCCCATTGCACACGCATGCAGACTTTCTCAATGTTTGATTTTGTTTGTTCTCCTCCTTTGCTAAAATGATCATAGTTGTGTGAAGCTGCTGCCAAGCCAGGGAGGGGTGGGACAGCACTACTGGACTGCAGCCCTCTGCTCCTCAGGTGTCCTGGGCCCAGCCTACTTCTGTATTTGGAACAGGAAGAGCCGCAGGTTAATGTTCTTGGCAGCCAGCAGCTTGTTGCACTCCACAGAGTCGATGATGGGCAGCGGCACATAGTCCGTCTCGTTGCTCTCATTGGTGAAGACAAAGTGGTAGATGACAGGACTGATCCTCACATCATCATATGGGCCCTTGAGCAGAAGAAAAGAACACTCCAGGGGCGCTGTGACCTTGCTCTTGAGGAGTAGCTGGAAGGAAAGTGTGCGCTTGCACGACAGGTTGGGGTTGCGCTCCGAGTCATTCACACGAGCCTTCAGGACCCATGTCTGGTTCAGTACTGTGAACCGTGGTGTTTCATAGTACAGGCGTGTGATGAAGTCATCAGTGCGATAAGGCCGGAACTGAACCTCTGTGGAGACAGACAGGGCCAGACAGCCAACTGTTAGTGCTGGGGAGGGCCAGGGGGTGGCGCCTTCCCCAACAGGCCAAGGACAGGCTCAGCCAGGGAGGAAGGCAACTTACCCAGATAGCGTGTTCTACTTGTCACAAGGTAAGTCAAACGCAATTATGGCAAATGGAAGTGCACATTTGGGGGAACAACTACAAACAGAATTAACACCAGTTAGCTGGAGAGTCCTGAGGCTGTGGGACATTAGGCCATGTGGCCCAGGAGTGGCCAACCCATAGAGCCACCCTCCTTACCCTCAGTCCCCTGTCCCCGAAGGGGCGGGGTAAGCAGACACACAGACAGGATACAGTTCTGAGAACAAGTGCACTTTATTGGTTCTGATACAAAGCTGCCAGAAAAGCCGGCAGGTGGGCAGATGGTATCTGGTCCTGCCCAAGGGGAGTGCCAAGTCCTTGATGTTGACTGTGATGTGGATTCTGCCCGGCTGTCTGTAGGGCTGTCGCTTAGCAGGCAGACCTGCCTTTGCAGTCCTGTGGCTGGCACGTCCTGCTGTAGATGTATGGGCTCTTAGGCAGCCAGTCCTTTTTTTGGGGACAGGTCTTCCCACCCAGCCTCTGCTGTAGCCACATGGCCTGGCCCACCCAGACCCTACAGGCCATGAGATCAGCCAAGGCTACTCTTAACCAAGGGCCAGAGTTTTCTGCTGATGCAGGCCCCTGGGCCCTTTGCATCTCAGGCCTGTTTGGGCTAGTCTAGGCAGCATGGCATGACTGACTGTCCAGGACTGCCCTGGGTGCTCTGAGCTGGCCACCTGCCGTAGGCTGAGCAGCAGAGGGAATGAAGTTTCCCCGAGTTGCCCCAGTATCAGCAGGTGCTTCTTGTTCTCTGGTACAAGTTGTGGTCTGGCTCCTGCTCCCCGACATGTTCAAAGTTGGTGGCAGATGCCTGGGAGCCATGAGATCCAGTGAGCATAGGCTCAGTCCAGTCTACTCATATGTAGGCATCCACTCCCAGTTCTACAGTCTGAGCTGAGACCCTCAGCTTGTTCTGGAGCCCTGTCCAAGCTTCTTGCCAGTCTTAGGAGGCCATGTGGCCTTCAGTGAACATCTGCAGACAGGACCTGACTTGATGGAATGTTCTTCTTGTTCTGTGCTCCAAAGGTAAGGCCCCCAAGCTCCCAGACTGCCCCAAACATACCCAATTTTCTAGTTAGACCCAACACCCCAAATCTGTGGATCCCCATACAGTGAGGGGGGGTCATCTTGCCGGGGTGGTGGGCAGAGGCAGGGAGGACAGGTGGGAAGGACCTCTGTAAGAGCCATGCAGGTGCATCCCTCCTTCCGCTCAATCTCCAACCTATCTTCTTCCCCAAAACATCTTCCTGCCCATCTGAAGCTTTCCCAGAGCCTGGCCATCGGCGCAGCCTGTGCCCACTGCCCAAAGCCTACTGCCTCCCTGGAGCCTCTAGCCCCAAACAGTACCTGTGTGGCATGCAGGGGAATGTGGGGTGCCTCACCTGTGTAGCCAATCTTCTCAAAGCTGAGCAGGCTGAAGATGCTGTTGTAGAGTTGCATCTCCTTGCGGTGGCTCTGATCCATCTCATCTAGGATCTCCATCAACTCATTGCCTGTCTTGGTTGGGTGAGCACATGCAGCTTCATGCACTGTCAGCTCATGGAAAGGGCCATGCCACGGGCAGCCAATACGCTTGTACTTGCACTGTGTCACCCTGGAAGGAGTTGAGAACAGTGGTCATCTCTGTGGCTGGGGCAAATAGCCATGCCCAGAAGTATTTCATAGGCTACTTCTGTTCAACCACAAGCCCTTCCCTGTAAGACACAATGAATTTTGAGCGCAGCCACTCAGACCACACGTAGGTATGTATGTGAAAGAGGCAGGGAAACTGAAGGAGAGAGAACTCTACAGCTTTTAGCCAACATGCCTCCTGTGTCCAGTACTGATGTCTCTCTGCCTAGAGGTGAGTGGTTCTTGACCATGATACATAGCCTCATTCTAGGAAAGCTCTTGGTGCCAGGGCCTTGCCAGGCAAGTGGTTGTTTCTATGTGCTGGGACTGGGTTGCCAAACAAAAGAGTTTCACTCAAACTTTCCAGAGCTTTCAAACTGATCCTGCTGTACTGGACTTTCTAAGGGTCTAGCCAATAGCCACAGAGAATTCTAGAGGATCACCATATTATCCAGAGAGCAACTAGTGTAGACCCTAACTGTCTTCTATTCAAAGGCATGCTCTCACCACCTGGGCCTACAGGGTTATTTCTGAGCCGTAGCCCACATGTGTGATCACAAGGCCCCACCTTCACCATGGTTACCTGTCCTGGCATTCCTCTTTCTGGTGCCTCTCTAGGAGGGAGCGAGGGAACTGACGCAGACAGAAGCCACACTCTGAAGGCAGTTCGCTCACAGCTTTCTCCACGGCCAGGTTCCGGCAGCAGAGGCTCTTACTGATCTCACAACGACAGTTGGGACATGTGGCCTGCTCCTCCTTCAGCCGGGCATCTGCTAGTAGGTGGATAAAACAGCCAGCGCACATCAAGTGACCGTTAGTACACTGTGGAGAAGGAAAGGGAGGTGAAGCTCACAGTCCTGTGGATCCTTGCACGCACACGTGCCCACCCACACCTGCTGGGCTCAGCCAGAGCAGATGTCCTGAGGGATTTTAGGTAAGGAGAGTAGAGGAGTACCCACTGGGTCCCAAGTCTTGCTGGTATCTAACAAACACTGAGAGCTGCTTGGAGGGTCATGCTAGGATAGAGCTAACTCTGGTTTTGTCAAGAGCAGGTCCTTATCATGTCATGAGGGTCCTGGCTACATCTAAAGCAGGCCTGGATGGAAACTGACTTGACCACATCTGGGCTTGGAACCTGGCTTTTCCAGTTTTCCCATAAAAGCCTGGTTTTTTGCTTGACCTGGCAGATCCCGGATACCTAGCAAGCAGCAGTTCATGGGGGTCATGGTTGCTGCTGAAGCAGGCATGTTTCCCTTGCCTTCCAAAAGGCTGTTCATGTGGGGACTAGGAGTGGCTCAGGTTGAGATCAACCCTGGCCCCTCCATAACCAGCCCTTGCTGATAACACAGGTGAGAACCAGCAGTTGCTAGCACCCAGGGAGGGCGACTACCTACTGGGGTTGCTCTAGAGCCAATGGCACAAAGCCTATGGCAGGCAGGAGGCTAAGTTGGCTCAAGCTAGGTGGGACCTGGTTCTGAGTTGAGCTGATATAAGCGGGATCAGCTGGAGCAGACCTGACAGCTGGAGGTCCTTGCTTACATAGACAAAGACTGTTAGAACCTGGGTCTCTTACAGAGTCAATATACTCTGGGTATCATTTGGTACCATAGAAAATACTGGGTGGGTCGGGTTGGGCATGTGGCTCATTGATAGAATGCCTACCTAGCAAGCTTGAGGTCCTGGGTTCAATCCTCAGTATTGAAAAAAGAAAATTCTAGAAACAAAAAAACTTGGATGGGTCGAGAACCCTATACCAGGGTGGGCTTCCACTATGAGAAAGCCCTCTCACACCATGAGAGACTCAGTGTTAAAGGGGAGACCAATAGCTGGGTATGGTGGTGCACACCTTTAATCCTAGCATTCGGGAGGCAAAGGTAGGCAGATCTCTGTGAGTTTAAGGCTGGTGTGGTCTACAGAGGGAGTTTCAGGACAGCCAGGTCTACACAGAGAAGCCCTGTCTTGAAAAACAAAAGAGAGAGAGAGAGAGAGAAACCAATATATCAGGCTACCATGCTGCGGCTGCTCTGTACAATGTAGTGTGCATTAGGAAAGAGACATAAGTAGTTACTGCCTGGCCACTCCAGGAGGCTCCATCTGCATAACTGCCATGATTAATAAACCTTAGCTACCATCTTATCGCGTGCGTCAACAGGCTGTCTGATGGAACCTACATGCTGAAGACTGATGGTGACAGAAGTCTGCTGCAGAACCCATGCCCACAGGGACACCATATATATCTATAGACAAACATAAGTTTGACTGAAAAATTAAAACATGCAACCATGAAGAGAGTAGCCTGGCTGATCTGGGCCTGGATGAAGAGGACATGGCAGGGGCCAGCCAGAATGTGGGCTATCTAAAATGGAGATGGAACAACCACTCTGCTGTGCCCACTCCAGGTCTGGAGCTGGGTATAGACGTGACAGGCGCTGACCAAGGGCCCAAATCACAGTCCTCTTATACCCCATCTGCCTGGGGACTTCCTGGGACAGTGACTACTGTTCCTTCTGGAAGGCAGGAGCGAATACAACACAAAATTAAATGCTCATCTATTTCAGAGAGGCAATCTCAGGACACCCCCATAGAGCGGGGTACGACCACATAGCATCCTTCAAGAACTCTACCCAGAACTGGGAGTGGTATAAGCTCAGAACTCAGGAGGCAGAGGCAGAACGGTTTAAAGTAAGATTGGAATACAAAATGACTTCTGGGCTACATAAGACCCTCTCTTAAAAATAACAGAAGTTCACCCAGCAAGACACCAGCACTAAGATACCCAAGGACCTTGCAGCCCCACCAATCCATGTGCACAGCTTGAGTCACTTTCTGGCAAGCTGCCTGAACTTAGAGGAAGCTCTGGGCTTCTGCGCTCAGGTCTACAGTCACTTTTAGGGTTTACCAGCCTGAGCAGAGGGGCAACAGCGTTTTTCCTGGCTGCAGCCTGCTCCTCTCAAGGTTTCTAAACCATGCAGTGGATAGCTGCTCTGAATCTCAGTCCAAGCAGACTTGGAAAGGAGTGCTGGGCCCCCTTAATGAGAGGGTAAGGCTGCCAATCCCATCACTGCTCTTCAGTATCACTCCTGCCCCCAACCGTGGAAGCCACCTAAGCCTGGGCTAGGTCTGGCCACAGGGCCTATTCTCCTGGGAATTCCAGACTCAAATCAACTCCATTCCACAGGAAAGTTGTACCTACCCTGCTTTCCTCTGGGTCCCTCTAGGACTCTGGGGAAGTTTGCAAGGTCTGGGAAAAGTGAGGTGCCACAGCCCTGACAGTTGGGCTCTAAGTGGCAAAACAAGTCCCAAGATGTTCTCTGGCATACTGGCCCAACCAAGGTTCAAGGCAAACCCTCTTAGAGCCCCTCACCAGCCATCTTCGGGACGGTGTCTAGGTAAGCTGTACATAATGCACAAGTCTAGCACCTTCCCGTAACTTCCTGAGCAAGACCTAACTTCAAATATATAGGTTCAGGGCAGCCACATTTAGCCTTAGCGGGAGAGATTGTGCCTATCCCCTAACTTGTGCCCACTGCCTATGCAGAAGCTTGACCACAGATGACTCCATAGTGGCAGTTTCAGTGCCTAGGCCCCTCCAGAAACTGCTCCTGCAATGGCCAGGCCAGGCAAACTTTGGACTCACACCCAAGAAAACACTGTAGGTCTTTCCAGGCCCTCTGGTGACAGATACTGACTTGGCGCTCACTTTGAGCTCTGCCCTCATCCTATAGGTCACCAATAGCATGATCCTGGACTTATCATCTTCTCTCTGTTGGTCTCAGTTTCTTCCTGGGCACAGGATGAGGTAGGAGAGGCAATGTGTTGTAGCAAAGCTTGACACTCAGATTACAGCAGCCTCAGAACAAATGCCACCTCGGCAGTTATCCATGTCAAAGCCTAGAGAGCTCCATCTCCATGGGGCTAAGGTTCTAGGCTCCTTTAAATTGTCCAGAAACAGTCATTTGCTGCTCCTATACTTGCAGGCCAGCACCCAGCCCTTCCATCTACTGACCTGCAGGCAATTCACATGTGCTCAGACTGTGCATCTATACAAGGGCAGGAGTGTTCTATTTGAGCTGGGCTCTCCTTTGGGTGAAAGGAGATAGGTGGAATAGCTATGCTCACAGAGAAGCCCTGCCCCTGAGCCATAAGCAGGTCTTAGAAATGGGTTCTCTACAACTTATAGTTGGTTACAAGTTCCTTGTGGTCAGTCAGTCTCTTTCAAGCCTAGAACATAGTCCTCACAAACATAGGGGGCACAAAATATTATGATGGTACCCAGATCCATATGAACAGTCTACCCTCCTGCTTAGGGCATCATGTACTCACAGATGCTTGATGTAAGTTACTGGTACCCAAACGCACTAATACCAAAGTGCTGCTCAGTCACCTGGAGACTCTTTTTCTCTAGAGTCTTCCATGGTGTCTTGGATGCAGGTAAGGAATCAAGGCTAGTGGCACCTTGAGGATTGACCCAGTTTCTTGAACTTCCATAGCCAAGCATGGGCCTGAGCAGAACTGGCTCCTTGTCCATGGGTACACAGCCAGTGCGACAAGACCGTTCTGCTGAGGCTAGAGTTGAAATTCTAGGTTAGCCATATTCATAATTCAGCTGGGCTCCAGCAAAGTGTAGTTTTTACTCAGAAATGAACACCGCTTAGATTTAAAAGTAACTCAAAATAAACTATCAATGCCGGGCGGTGGTGGTGCACGCCTTTAATCCCAGCACTTGGGAGGCAGAGGCAGGCGGATCTCTGTGAGTTCGAGACCAGCCTGGTCTACAAGAGCTAGTTCCAGGACAGGCTCCAAAACCACAGAGAAACCTTGTCTCGAAAAACCAAAAAAATAAAAAAAAAAACAACTATCAAAACACACACACACACACACACCCCAAAATCCAAAACAAAAAGCCTACAGTTCTTCCTTAGATCCTAAGCAAACCTATTCCTGCCTCAAAGAACAAATCAGGGGCCACAGAGTTGGCTCAGCAATTAACAGCACCTGCGGTGGCTCACAGTCATCTATAAGTCCTGTTTCAGAGGATCTGAAGCATTGTTCTGAACTATGTAGGCACCAGGCACATACATGGTACATATATACACATGCGGGCAAAACGCTCATGCACATAAAAATAAAGGAGGAAGAGGGTGAAGGAAGGATCATCATTGCCAGTGCCAGAGGATGCCAGGCCATGTGTGTGATAGCCCCAGACACCAATCAATCTCAGAAGGGGGCCTGGGCAGAGGTGGGACAAATGTTCTCTGGACTTCTTCTCAACCAGTTATTCAGTCTCTCATACTCAGAGGCAAAGGCAAAAGCAGAATATATCAACCATCCTCTGGGGCAGAATAGGAAAGGAAGAGAATCCTTGTCAAAGGGAGAACAGAGGGCCAAAGATGGGTTTTGTTAGTCAGGCCAAAGAAGAAGCAAAGAGGCAGGTAGGGACGTGGAGAAAACAGCTCAAGTGGAAAACATGTAAACTGGGCAGTGGTGTCGCACGCCTTTAATCCCAGCACTCGGGAGGCAAAGGCAGGTGGATCTCTGTGAGTTCGAGGCCAGCCTGATCTACAAGAGCTAGTTCCAGGACAGGAACCAAAAGCTATGGAGAAACCCTGTCTCGAAAATCAAAAAAAAAAAAAGTGGAAAACATGTAGAACAATGAAACAGGTTCCTGGTCACAGAAAGTGTCTGGGCCCCTATCAGATAGAGCTGGATTCACTGTGTTCTATGTCAGAGGCCCACTTAAGTGATCCCTCAACTCAAAGGTTTTTAAAGGGTGGGAAGAAGGAGCAGTATCTTTGCCAGATGCAGCGCAAAGAGGCTGAGCCTGGTTGATACCCAAGGTCAAGGCTGGGTCTATCTTACAAAAGTCCATTCTGAGCTGTATGTGAAGGGCTGTAGGGGGAAAGCTAGGGGAAGTAGGTCAGGGCACAGGCTACAGTTGCAACTTCTCAGGCTGGGACTCCCACAGACAAGGCACTTACAATGTGTAGCTACTGACTGGTTACATTGCCCTCTGGCCTCATGAGTACATCCAGAACAGGGAGACAGCACAAACTGCCTGTCCATCTGCCCAGGTTGGACTAGTCACAAGTTCTTATGTGGGTTTCCCTCCAGCCTTCATGCCACCTACCAGGCACCTGCCATAATGCCTGCCTTACTTTGGAAGGGCCCACCCTAGACTCGGGAAGGTGGCTACACATCTTGCTAGGCCAGTTGCCCAGGATATACCTAACACCCACACAGAGAACATCAAAGCATACACCTATTGTACCTGCTGCAGGACTTGACACAGGCCCCAGGGATAAGAGCTACTTGGTGGACGGCCTTGGTTAGACAACCTGAGCAAATTTTCTAGTCTGTGATATGTCAGCGTATGAGTATGGGCCATGGGAATCGGCCCTGAAGGTCCTAAGGCTATCTTAGGACTAGGTGGATGAGCCCACATACATACCCTGCTCTTGTCAACTTCCCAGTGTTTCCTTGGCAGCACAGGTGGTATATGGATAATGCACTCTCAAGTTACCACACACCCAGCCAACTCCAGTGGCCCATGGGGTTTTCCCCACAGTCCAATGCCTGTCATAGCGTGGTTACCCACTTTCCACTCCAGCAGAGCATCTAAGTCAGCTCCCAGGATGCACAGCATGGATGGGGCCACCTGGAGCCATGTGTTCTGCTGAGGTCAGGCAAATATTGCCAGCGAAAGTTGAAGGTGGAAACTGGTCTAAAGAGATGGACAGCCCATCAACACGGGTTAGACAAGAAGGCTAGCGGAAAACACAAGAGCTAGCCGGGCGGTGGTGGCGCACGCCTTTAATCCCAGCACTTGGGAGGCAGAGGCAGGCGGATCTCTGTGAGTTCGAGACCAGCCTGGTCTACAAGAGCTAATTCCAGGACAGGCTCCAAAACCACAGAGAAACCCTGTCTCGAAAAAAAAAAAAAAAAAAAAAGAAAACACAAGAGCTGAGCTCAGGCGGAGGTGGTGACCAGCAGTGGATCCTGGCCAGGGATACTGACACCTGTGCCCAAATCCTGAGAAGACTAGGGAAGAGCCCTGAAGAGGCCTTCCTGGCACCTTGGTGGGGACAGCAACAGGACCCTCCAGAGCTGTACTGCACTGGCAGGAGACTCTGGCAACACTCGAAGATGCTAGGAAATATCCTTCCTTCCTCTCGCTGAACTCCCATTTTACAGATCTGTGCACAGGCAAAGTTCCAACATTCGCCCCAAGGCTCTTCCAAAATCTCATATTCTAGAGAATTCTCCCAGCCTTTCCAGGTGACAGGGGACCATCTTTGCTCTAGGTTATTTACATACACAGAAAGGAGATGGGAAGGGGGCTAGTGGCAGAGCCTAGAGATCAATGTCAATGCCCACAGCTCCTCTGGGTCACCAAGGGTGCCCACCTTCAGTCTGGGATGGTGCCTCCACTCAGGCCACTCTATTACACTTCCTCAGCAGCCCAAGCCAGAGCAATCCTAACACAGTGTAGACTGGTTTGAACCAGCCAATCTCATTAGTTACTCTGGGCAGAAGCACAACGGTGGCTCTCTGTGTAGACCAATATCATGTGGTCTATCACCATGCCAGGAACAACCAAGAAACCCCCGAGACCCTTGGGACTCCCTTCCACTGGCTCGTCTTGCTGGACTCTCACTCACTCCTAGGTAGGGAAGAGCTCTTTCACTAAGAAGGACCAAGACGCCAAGACAAAAAAAAGAGGTTGTGAGCAGGTTCTGATGGCTCCTAACAGGAGAGGTGACTGGTGCTAGAACCGGCAGCTGTGGAAAGGCATAACACCTAGGAGGGTGAGTGTCCGTTCAGGTCCCTGGAATCCCCCCCAACACACACCAACAACCTCAGGCCAAGACAAGAACGTAGAGATCCAAAAGGTAGGAAAATAGCTACACAGACTAGACCTATGCTGGCTCTCCGCCAGGGGCTCGCTCTAAAGCAAAGCAGGGAAACAGGCCTCACCAGCCACTTTCCGCTACTCTAAGTACAAAGAAAGCTGACAGAAGCCGGGAACTGAGGGGCAAAGAGACCAGGGGAAGGTGGGCAGACACTTCTCACTGAACCGGAGGCCTGCTCTTTTACTTGAGAGAGGGTATGTTAGGCCCACAGACAACAGTACCCTGGGTCCTACTGGCACACTTGGGTCTTCAGATGGGAAAAGCGAGGACAAAGTTCTATGCAAGGACAACGTTGGAGGCCAGTTTGGCATGGGTGAGATGGGCCTGAGTAGGAAAACTGGCTAGGTTGGGGCAGGAGAAAGTACCAAAAAAGCAGGTGGCTTCACCTAGGTTAGGCCTGGGAAGGGATGAGAGGCCCTTCCTTCCTCCAGTTCTTCAGAAGGACACGGGGCTTCACTGGGCAGAAAAGGAGGTATACTTTAGTAGTTCAGGCATGGAAGGATTTTGGGGGGGTGTGGCTGCCAGAATTGGAGCCCTATCTCCACTTAAGCAGCGTCTTCCTCCAGGGGGTCTAGAAGTAAGGGGCAGTGTTGATGAGGAGTAGGAATGGCGGGCGGGCACCTGTTCATAGCTCTCTGCGAGGTCAGCGGAATGGGAGCTGGAATATGTCAAGGGGGACACCCTGGAGGAAGCAGAAGGTGCAAACAAGGAATCTAAGGAGGAGAGCAGAAATTCAGACGGGGAAGTAAAGGGGACCGTAGGACACGGAAAATGAGATTCAGAGCAAGAAAAGGCAGGAGCCTCGAGACGGGAGCGGGGCTTCGCGGGCCTGTTAGGTGGATGTCTGGGTAGAAAAGGGTTCCCGGCCACCGGCCCCAGGCCTCCAGGCGACGCGGCGCCGTGCCGGGCCGGCGGCCCTACCTGGTACACGGAAGCCTTGGGCAGGTCCAGGCACACGGTGCAACACAGCACCGAGTACAGCCGCTCCTCCAGCTTCCCGCTGCCCGCTGCCACCGCCGCCGCCGCCGCCTCGGCCGCCTCGGCCGCCCGCAGCCGCTTCTTGGGCGGCGCGTCAGGGTCGCCGGCCGCCTCTTGCAGCTGCCGAGCGCCGGCCAGGCCCGCCTCGTCCGGGAGCCCGGGCCCCGCCGCCTCGCCTAGAGCCGCCGCAGCCGGCCCCGCGGCAGCCCCAGGCCCGGCCCCTACCCCGACCCCGGCCGGCACGGCACCCGCGGGCCCCGCAGCCGGGCCACCCCCGCCGGCCTCCTCGGCGCCGGACATCGCGTCCGGCCGGCCCGGCGGGCGGGTGCCGGCGCGCTCGCCGGCTGGAAGTTAGGGTCGCCGCGCGCCCCTGCCGGCTTCTCGCTGCCGCGGCGACCCTGCAACCTGCCCGCTGCGCCGCTGCCTCAGTGGGCCTGGCCCGCGCGTCGGCCCGCAGCCGTCCCGGCCACCAACCCCGGCGCGGCCGCCATCTTTGTTTTCGCTGCGGACCCCCCCCCACGCCACCGCCCCCTCGTCCTCCTGGTCACGTGTGCTCAGCGCAACCCAATGGTAGCGCCGCGAGGGGCTAGACGATGAGGTGGCCACCGCCAATGGACGAGCGAGAAGGCCGGAGGGCCCGCCCACTGTAGAAGGTGAACAGAAGGAGGTGGGGTCCAGGAGGCTGGAGGGGCGAGGGGTGACGGGGGCTGAGGGGAGGGTTGCGTCCCTGAAAAGGTACAACCCGCTCTGGGGTTGGGAAAAACACCGAGACTTTTACTCCTTGAGAGTGCAAAGCGCCCCTAGACTCCCATGTCGGGGTGTGCCTGTGCCATTGTCCACCGAAATTCGGGCTTCCGTGCGCCAGGCTCTGGCCTAGCTGCCTAGAGTGGAAGGGCACTAATTGGAAAAACCCACTGACGACCACACTTGCGCGACGGGATAAACGTCGACAAGACACCAAGTACCGGAACAGCGAAGGACTGGGTACACTCTAACCCACCCCTCGGCCCAGCCCCGGGATTGGAGGCTGAAGAAGGGTCCATAGAGGAAAGTGTGGTTCTTAAGTTCTAAGACATGGCTTGTACACACAAGAGGGTGGCAAACAGGTAGTAAGCAAATCAGTCCACAGAAGGGATGTGCAGTTCCCGGGAATCGCTGATGTACAGCCCGCTTCTGCCCTTCACTGCGGCAGCCACCAGCTTGTGAAGGTCACTGCCCCAGAGGGCCACCTGCCAGGTCCACCAAGGATATATGCAAATCTACCATGTCCCAGGAAACCAAGACCCAAAAACTGCTGTGTCTTTTCAGCATGGAGTCTCTCTTTCTTTCTTTCCTTCTTTCTTTTTTTGATACAGGGTCTCACTGTATGTAACACTGGCCATTCTGGAACTCAACTTCTGGAAGCCAGTCTGGCCTAGAACTCACAGACATGCGCTTGTCTCTGCCTCCCAACTGGTATTAAAGGCCTGCACCACCATGCCTAGCACACTGTGGTTCTCTTGGCAAGTCTGCCAGAATGCCAAGGTGAATAATGCCTTCTATTAGTTAAAGCACATTGCCCCTTCTTTACTCGGGGAAATCAGCTGATACCCTAGAGGCCTTAGGAAGCTAGCTCAAGAATAAGCAGATTCCATACTCCTGTACATTCCTAAGGTTTATTGGAAATCTGGCCTCTGACTCACAACCGTGTTCCTCCCAGAATCAGGCCCCAAGTGTGCTGAAGACTTGTTGCATTCTGGTTTAGGGACGCTTCCACACATGCATGACCAGAGAAGGACAAGCACCCAAGCTCTGCCCCTGATTGGTGAAAGTACAGCAGGCTCCCTTCAAGAGGGAGGCAAGCCTGCCCCTAAGGGAGAGGCTCTAGATGTAGGCCAGTAGGAGGGGAAGCAGTGCCTGGAACAGAAGCCCTGCCTTGCTGTCAGCCCCACGGTCTCACTCCCACTGCAGACGCTGTGTGTGCAGGGCCCGGCAATAGGCCCAACTGCCTGCAGCCAGGGCCCAACGACAGACATCCTCCTTTGGCAACAACAGCAGCCTGTCCACTTCCAGACGGCTCAGGAGACCTGCCACGCCCAGCATGGCACCCCCCCACATCCCGTAAGTGTTGGCAGTGAAAACAGCTACGATAAGGATGGTCACTGCCACCACCAACAGTACCGCCTGCCCAGCCACAGAGCACCCTTCAGGTCCAAGGTGGTCACCAGCCACTGCCAACACCATGCCTCCTCCCAGAAGCAGATTGGCAGAGGAGCGGTCCCCATTCACCCAGTGAAAATCGAAGGCCAGGAGAGGCAGACCGATGACTGTGGCAACCCAAGCTCCAGCGAGACAGTCTTCATGTGTGCTCAGCCCCGGGGCCAACATCGTGATGGCAGCGAAGGTCTGCAGCAGGAAGCCAGCAGCAGCTCCTCGACTGGACTGTTGACACGGGGAAGACAGACATGTTAAGGAGTCAGGAGCCACCCTTCTAAAAAGGAAAGAGTTTGAGGCTGTCGAGGAGACCGAGGCTCATATATGCCTCCCACCACCCTCTTTTAGTGCAGGGATCTTTCTACATAGTCTGAGAAAGCAAGACTATTCACCTGTACAGAGCTCACCGCTGCGTGCAGAGACACCGCTGCCAGCACCAGGTGGGACAGGACGGTACTCCACTCGCTCCTGGATTTGGAGACCATGGCACCTTGAACAGCAGTGAGTTTGAGGAGATCGGAAAGGGGGCTTCAGATTTGGAGAGAAGAAAGCACAGAGGCTGGCGACTTGGAGTCCTTAGTGCCGCTCTTCAGGAATCTCAAACTCCAGAGACCTATGAGTAGACATCAGGATAGATTCAGCCCCAAACTTCTTGGAGCTCTGAGGTCACTGTACTCACCTGCAGGGAAGAAAGACTAATTTACTGGGGAAGGGGACTGGGAGGGGAATCCTAGCGCCCAAGCGAGGTACTCGGAACAGCAAGATGCGCAGTCCCGTGCTGTGGCCGGGACCGAGTCCTTAGCGCTTGGAGAGAAACGGTCTTCCACGTCCGGGCAGGGAAGGAGCGGCAGCACAGGCCAGCCCGAGACAGCGGGCAGCACCTGGCGACACCGAGCCGATGGCCGGAACCTGCCCACAACAGTCAGCCCCGCCTCCTAGCCCGCCTCCTAGCCCGCCCTCCCGCGGGGCTGACCCGTGCAGCCCGCTTACCTCCACCAACGAGAGGAGCTCCGGCTAGAGCGGCGGGGCGGGGCCTGCTGAAGGCCGAGGGAGGCTCTGGAGGGGTGGGGCTGGGAGGGTGGAGGTCACTACCAGAAGATGTTCACTGCAGGTTTGTGTTCTACACAGGGTCTCTCTGTGTAGCCCTAGCAGTCTTGGAACTTGCTGTAGAGACCAGGCTGGCCTCCGACTCACAGAGATCCGCCTGCCTCTGCCTCCCGAGTGCGGGGAGTTAAGGTGTGCGCATAGGCTTCAGGACAGGTTTGCTCGTGCACCGGGTTGGTGAAGGGTCCAGAATCCGAGGCGGGGATGTAGGCGGGGCTTCCGAAGAGTAGGTGCGGACTGAGAGGAGAGAGGCGGCGCTTCGAGGGGTCTGGGCGGAGCCGCGAGGCGGGGCGGGGTGAGGCTTCGAAGGAACGTTGCTTGGCTGTGGGCGGGGCGAGGTAATGCTCGAGGGGGAGGTCTGGGCGGGACTGGGTCGGGCTCCGGGGGAGGGGTGGGATCTGGGCTGGGCTACCGGAGGAGGAGAGGTTGTACACCTGTGCACCGAAAGCTGTTGCAAGCGTAGGCGCATACCTTGGTGGCGGTCTCCACGCAGTGCGGGCCAGGATTTCCGAAAGAGGCTAGACAGCCGTTAGACCTCTGTGCGCCCACTATTTTGCGAAATAGGGATTGAAAAACGCTTGACAGTGTCTTAAGGAGAGGTTTTGCAGTTCCCCGCGGTCGCCCGTCAGTGTGCACCCTCCGCCCGCGGAAGATCGTCCGTGGGGGCGGCCGCCGCGAGCATGCGCATGGGCACTGCGGCGGGAGGGTGCGGAGTCCTGGTGCGGGGACGCGGGGCGGCGCGAAGCGGTGCTCTCTGCCGCCCCGCGCCCCCATGTACGCCTTTTACTCTCTGCTCATCTACATCTTCTACAGTCTTTTTCGCAGGGATGGCGGGTCCGCGGCGGCCGCGGACCCCAACGACCCCACCCAGGTGAGCGGAGTGGGCCTGCATCGCGGTTGGTTACCACCATCACCCTGAGATCTGGTCGTGGCCGACCTGTGCAGCTTATGTCCTTAGGCGCCAGCGCTAGGAAAAAGGGCTGTTCCTAGACCAGTTTTTTTCTCTATCTAGGTGTTGGGGTCATAAACATCAGCCCAAACCCCTTAGCCCATATCAGAAGGGAAAGCCCCACATGCTGCCAGCACCCTCACTGACGCCCCATACTCTCTTCCCAGAGGAACAGTGGTAAACCTAGGGGTCGTCGCCGCCCCGATCAGTTCACATCAGAGCTCTGGACCGAGCTGAACAGCCTGGCGGGTAGGTGCATGCAGAGGAGCTGCTGGGGAAGGGTATTGAGGGAGCCCTGAAGTTGGGGTACTGAGAGAGAAATATTAGCCTCCAACTAGTGTTATGGAATGCCTCTTCCTTCCACTACTTGGCCTCGAAGGCTGCTCCAAATCTGAGGATGGTCAGAAAGGAGCCGAGGGTGGAGCACCTGAGGTGTCTCTGGAAGAGGCACTTATGCGCCTTGCTGAGTTCCTTTCCCTCCAGTTGGGGGCAGAAGAGAGCTGTGGGACGCCTCCTGACCCGGGCAAGGTGAGCACTCGGCTCCAGCCTTTCCCCAACTTCTGTGCTTCTCACATCCCCAACTCCTCTGCTGATTTTTACTTCCTGCACAGCCTGGTGAGGTCCCCCCGCTGTTGACAGTGACAAGCCAGCTCTTGGCCCTTCTGGCATGGACACGGAGCCCCAGGGGGAGGCAGGCCCTGCTCCAGGGGACACAGTCAGCCTGCCCAGTGCAGTCTTCCACTCTAGATGGTTTGTAAAGGGTACCACCGTTTGTGGAGGGAGCTGGGTCTATTAGAATCTGCTCTGCTCTCTAGGCCAGAAATTTCTGTACTTGTAACTGGCCTCACTGTGGCTCCTTAGGGTCCCTGTCACAAGAAGAGAGCTCCTCTCAGCCCACTCCCATCCTGGATGAGGTACCAGGGGATGAAACCCAGGAACTGCAGCCTCCCCAGCTGGAGGAGGAACAGAGAGCTTGGCAGCGGCTGGAACAGCTTATTCTTGGACAGGTAAGAGAATCAGGAGCAGCAGGGACTGGGTGGGTGCAAGACCCAAAAAGGAATGGCATCCTGTCCCTGACTCCTCCGCAGCTGGAAGAGCTGAGACAGCAGCTGGAGCAGCAGGAAGAAGAGCTGAGCAGGCTGCGCCTGGGAGTGGTGAGGCTATTGGGGTGGGCTCAGGAGACAGACTGAGAAGTCAAGGGAATGCCAGGTGCATCCTGATGGCATCCCTCTCTGTCAGGGGGCGACAGATTCAGAGAAAAGAGTTCAGCATCTCACACTGGAGAATGAAGCCTTGAAACAGAGTTTGAGCCTTACTCGGGAGCTCCTGCTGCACTGGGGCCCTGGCCCCCTCTCCAGAGCTCCACAGGTACTCCGCTGTTTGGCTGCGTGGTGTCTGCAGTCCAGGCTCCTGTACGCCTGGTATCCAGCCACAGTACTTAAACCTCCTCAGGACTTTGTGTGTGCTTTAGTAGGGGCCCATCTCTAACTACGGAGAAACTCCAGGACAGTCTTTGTAGGGTAGCTGCATCAGTGAGGCTGATGCTCATAGAAGACACCCCCCCACACCCCATTCTTGGTCTCTTTGAATAACCTTAGGAGAACAGAGAGTCTGGGACAGGGAGCCCTGCACGGAGTTGGTTACCATGGCTTTCGTCCTTCTTGCCACTCTTGATCTGGCTTTTCTGTGTGTGAAATGGAGCTATAGGATACCCTTTCCAGAGTTTCCATGTGGCTCCCACTCTCCTATAGGAGGAGGCAGGGGCTCTGTTGGAGCTGCAGGGACAGCTTCAAGAAGCCCAAGACACCACAGAAGCCCTCCGAGTCCAGGTGGGCTAGGGGACCTAGGGATAAGGGGGGCTGTGATGCTGGGAGGTGACGTCTGGGGCAGGGCCTGGTGCCTGTTTCCTCAGTGACTGAAGTGGGGTTGGGAGGGACAGCTGGGAGTCCAGGAGATGCAGCTGCAGGGCCTGCGAGGAGCCCTCCAGCAGCTCCAGCAGGAGACAGAACAGAACTGCAGACAGGAGCTGCAGCAAGTTCATGGACAGCTGGCAGGTAAGGGCTAGGAGAAAATGGTTTGGGAAATGCTCTGGAATCTGTTCTTTTCCTCTCAATGGCCTTCCTCTTCTAGGACTTCGGGCACGGATGGCCAGCCTTCGTCAGGGCTGTGGGGACCTCCGAGGACTGGTCAGCACCTTTACCCAGAGTTGTCAGGGCTCTCTGAGTGAGGCCCAGGGCCAGGTCAGGAACTTTCCTCTCCTAGTACCTTCTCTATGGGGAGCCTCTGTTATTGTTTCCCCCTTTCTGTCCCTCAGAAGCTGTCTGTACTAGTGGGTCAGTTGTAAGCACTTGGATCAAAATAATTTCTTTTTTTTTTGTTTTTTGTTTTGTTTTTGTTTTTTCGAGACAGGGTTTCTCTGTGGTTTTGGAGCCTGTCCTGGAACTAGCTCTTGTAGACCAGGCTGGTCTCA
Organism: Microtus pennsylvanicus; assembly: GCF_037038515.1. NCBI lineage: Eukaryota > Metazoa > Chordata > Mammalia > Rodentia > Cricetidae > Microtus > Microtus pennsylvanicus. Next base: position 5,016,559 of record NC_134580.1, read on the forward strand.
AACTCACAGAGATCCGCCTGCCTCTGCCTCCCGAGTGCTGGGATTAAAAGCATGCGCCACCACCGCCCGGCTTTTTTTTTTTTTTGGTTTTCAAAATAATTTCTGAGTGGCCCAAAATGTCCTCATTTGTCTCTTTCTTTTTTCTTTTTTTAGGGGGTAGAGGGTAGTGGTTGCAAGACAGGGTTTCTATGTTGCCTTGACTGTCCTTAAACTCACTCTGTAGCCCAGGCTGGCCTTGCACTCAGAGATCTGCTGCCTCTGCATCTCGAGTGCTGGGGTTAACGCTGTGTGCAACTGCTGTGTCCTCATGTCTGGGCTGTGAAAACTGGCAGTTGCTGAGAAACCTGGAAGGATAGATGGGAGAATGAATGAATATTTTTGTCTATGGTCCCTAGATTCTATCGCAGATTCACTGAATGATGCCCACAGGAGTCCATACTCACTGAAAGTTGTATGGCACCACAGCTGGTCATATCGCTATCAGCACCCCACTTCACTTGACATTGCCCTGGCAACTGTTCTTGTTTTCCTCACAGGTATCCTGGGCCCTTGGGGCTCTGTCAGCAGGAGGGGCTAGGACTCAGCTTCCAGAGGGGCAGCAGGGCCCCCCAACTGGATGCTCAGGGCGGCTTTTGGAACTCAAGGGTAAGATTGGCTTTGGGAGTGGAACAGCGACGACTACAGGATGGAAGAAGAGGAGCCAATCTGCTGGTGTGGTCCCCAATGCAGGGAATATCCGTGTGCTATGTCGGCTGAGACCAGCTGAAGGAATACCTTCTAGCCTGGTGAGCGTGGAGCCTGGACAAGGGGGGACCATCACCACCTGCTACCGAGGGCGTCAGCACCGCTTTCGCCTGGACTGGGTCTTTCCTCCAGATGCCAGCCAGGAGGAGGTGACAGCCACCTTTGCATCTGTTCTGACCCTTCTTCAGAATCCCCTGGGTCCAAAAGAGGCCCGTTCCCTCTTCCATGACTGGCTAAGTACCTAAAAGGTGGGAGGCTGGGCTCCATCAGGGAAGGGAGCCGGTGAAAGTCCTTAAAGGCAGGAATGGCTTCCAGCTGAGCCTGTCCAAGGTGAGTTACTGTTTGCTTAGAACTGGCCGCAGGCATGGATGGGTACCACAGTGGTGAAGACATGGCTTCACTGACACACACCCTTCTTATGATCCAGGCTCTATCCATCTGTGAAGGCAGAACTTCTTGCTTTGTGGACCTAAGGCAGGTTAGGTGGGAGCATAGGTGATGAGCGAGCAGGGCAACTGCCAGCCCCAGTGCTCTCCCCCACTGCCTGCTCCAATCAATCCTGCTCTTCCCTCTTCTCTGGCCAGAATCAGTGGAAAAGCAGTCTACCCCAATATGCTTCACACATGGTCTCCACTTGCACATAAACTGTGCTGCTGGAGTCTCTGGGGCTGAGGTGGAGACTCAGAGCTGAGAAAGGATTAAGTTAGGGCCAGAGCTGGCAAAGAAGACCCAGACTGCTCTGGTCTCAGAAACGGTATTATGTAGTGGCTGGCAGGGGTAGACCCACCACTGACTGACTTCCCATCTCCTGGCCTCATCTCCCGTCTCAAACTGCAGCCATACACAGCTCCCTTCACTTTTTATTGTACTCTGGGCAGCCTGGACTGGGTCCTCAGTCTAACAGACTGAACCAAAGGTATCTCTCAGGAGGTTCCAACCGGTATTCCTCGTTTTTGTACCACCCAGTTCTGAACTTTTTATCCTCACTCTGGCAATTCTAGAGTTTGTTTATATGATCATCCATCAAGACATCAATCAGAAATGACAGCCACGCCAGGCGATGGTGGAGCACACCTTTAATACCAGCACTTGGAAGGCACAGGCAAGCGGATCTCTGTGAGTTCAAGGCCAGTCTGGTATACAGTGTGAGTTCCAGGACAACTGCACAGAGAAACCCTGTCTCAAAAAGCCAAAAAAGAAAAAAAAAGAAGAAATAGAAATGACAGCCGCTCAATCTCTAGGGACCTTCTAATATGAAAGTTGGCCAAGTGGGTACTCAAGGCTATTAATTGTGTCTACAACAGTTTTGTCCGACACTGTGAATGTTTTAGCCCCATGGCCCTATATCTCTCTCAGTCTCTATTTCTCAGAGCTTGAGTTCCTATAGTCTTGCCTGGTGACTACCCCTGTACTCACAGAGACCCTCTTGACCTTTTAAGTTTTGCTTTTTTGAGACAGGGTTTCTGTGTGTTGCGCTAGCTGTCCTGGAACGCACTCTGTAGATCAGGCTGTGTTTTGGTTGTTGTTGTTTTTTAGATAGGGTCTCACTGTGTGCCTCTGGCGGGCTTGGAACTAGTTCTGTAGACAGGCTGGCCTTGGTGCAGAGATCTGCCTGCCTCTGCTTCTTGAGGGTTGGGATTAAAGGTGTGCGCCACCATTTCCTGTTTAGGTTTATTCTTTTCTTTCAAGTACTACTCAGTTTCTCCAGCACACATTTCCATTAGCTGCTATAGAGGAATGACCTGGAAAAGCGTAGAAAAGATGATTAGTACTTGGCTTCTAGTTGCCTCAGGTTTTAACCTGGAAGTCCAGCCCTGGCATCTGAGCTCTTGACCACTGCCCCCAGGACCTCCTAACTGGTCCCCAGGATTCTACATCCTCTTCCGGAGTATCAGTTTTGTTTGTCCTTACCCCACTAATCCCTAGTGCACCTGCTGTAGAAAGGAAGGGGAGCCACTTCTCAGGGAAGTCACACTTTTCCCACTTTCCGGTCTTGAATAGGGAAACAGGGAAGAGCTAAGGACACTTCTCTCGCCTGTTTTATGTCCCTAGGTCTTCAGGCAGCTAGAGCCAGCAGTGCTGTCTTGCCTCCAGGGGTACAGTGTCTGCATCTTCACTTATGGTCAGACTGGGACTGGAAAAACCTACAGTATGGAGGTGGGTTGGAGTTCACACTTGGGGGTGGGAGGTGGGGGAGCCTCGGGGGTTTGTATGAGAGTCCAATGTGGCAACTGCACACTGTCCTCAGGGCCCACCTGAGGACCCTGGCATAGCTCCTAGGGCACTGCAGTTGCTGTTCCGGGAGATGGGGACTGGAGGGCACCACCATGTGACCCTCAGCATGGTGGAGATCTACAACGAGGCAGTCAGGTCAGGGATGCGTGGGCGGCCTTTTCCTTGCCCTAGGGTTCTGCAGCCACATTTAGAGCCCAGAGACCAAACCCGCCCTTTCTTACCAGGGACCTCCTAGCTACAGGGCCTCCAGAGCGCCTGGTTGTGAGGCAGGGACCTGCAGGGCAGGGGGGAATTCAAGTGGCTGGCCTCACGCACTGGGACGTCCCTAACCTGGAAACCCTGCACCAGGTAAGGCTGCCCTCTTCAGGGCCCCTGTCTGCTTCCACCTGGGGGCAGAGACCCCCCCCCCAGCTGATACACACACACACACACACACACACACACACACACACACACACACACACACACACACACACACACACACACACACACACACACACACACACACACACACACACACACACACACACACACATATATATATATATCTCCAGATGCTGAGTCTGGGGAGGAGCAACCGAGCTACGGCAGCTACTGTCATGAACCAGCACAGCTCACGCTCCCACGCCCTAGTTACGTTGACTTTGCGCTCAGCATCTCCATCTCGTGCCCAGGGTAGCACAGGTACCACTGATTGTGCTTAATTTAAGTCCTGCTGGGTTTCCAGTTAACTAGAGGTCTCCATTCACATCGGTTTCATTTGAACCGGCAGGCACACTGCACCTGGTGGACCTGGCAGGCTCCGAGCGTGTGTGGAAAGCAGGGGTGGCCAGCCCGCTGCCGAGAGATCCCAATGGCGCCCGGCGCCTGCGGGAGGCCCAGGCAATCAACCGCTCTTTGCTGGCGCTAGGAGGAGTGATGGCCGCGCTCCGAGCTCGGCGGCCGCACGTACCTTTTCGAGACTCACAGCTTACACGCCTGCTACAGCCGGCGCTTGGCGCCGGCACCACCGCAGTGCTGCTGCTGCAGGTGGGTTCCCGGGTTGGCTCAAGCCTGAGGCACTGCCCACCAGAGCTATGTATGAGTGTCTCTCTCTTGTAGATCTCAACGAGGACCGAAGATCTTGGGGAGACGATCTGCTCGCTCAAATTCGCCGAGCGAGTGGGTCAAGTGGAACTGGGACCAGCCCGGCGCCGTAGAGCCCCACGCTCCGGAACCCCTTCTTCTCTCAGTACTGACACCCCACTCACTGGGACTTCCTGCACCCCTACACCATCTCCTGGCAGCCCTCCAAGTCCCAGCCCCAACTGCTGTTCTGGCTTGACTCTAGAGCCTCCAGCGGACCTGCCTCCGTAGATCTGGGTCAAAGCCCTTAGGACTGGTCTTGGGATGGGAACAAACCTCTGCTGGCAGAGGCAGCAGTGAAGTTCCTATACCCCATCTTCCAGGTCAACCTCTTTTGTCTTTTCTTCAACTCAGGCCCTAGCTGGCCCCCAGAATCCTACAGTTTCCCCCTTTGCCTTCTTGATCTGGCCAGGGACTGTCGTGCTCGGAGAAAGGATTGCCTCCACCCTTCCACCCCCAGCTGGGCCGCAGGCCCTCAGCTCTCACCTTATCACCATTTGCCCTTATCACCGCCCTCAGCGGGGGATCCGGAGCTGCAGGAACCAGACCCCAGACCAAGTGGTTTCCCAACTCACCACCCTGCCCCCAATATCAGACTTGGAATTAAAGCCTTGTAAATTCTTTTACTGTTAATTTCTCCCCTACTTCCACCACCCCAAATCATGTAGGGTCCAGATTTCATTTCCTAACCCTCCCCCCCAAAAGGTGCTACCTCGTACCCAGGCAGCTGAGGGGTGGGGGAAGACGAGAATGGACCCACTTTTGGCTCGCCCTCCCCCAGCCTGGAGCCAAGAAGGCGCGGTGACAGAGGGATGGCTTAGATGGATGGCATGACAGAGTGGGATAAAGGGGAAGATGCCCCACTCTAGGCTGAGCGCTGCTTCTCCAGACCCCGTCCCTGTGTGTGGGAGAGTGATTGGCCAGACCTGTCGTGTCTAGCAGAGGCAAAACCCTTTCTGGAGTAGCCCAATTAAAGTTATGGGTTTTCAGCAACGCCGTGCCTGGTGTTTTAAAGCTATTGCTGTGGACATGCTCCTAGCTCTGGTCTCCATCAAAATGGTACCCAGGGGTAGAAGGGAGAAGCAGCCCCTGCCTGCCTCTAACGATTACAGGCTGTGCCAGGAGAGCAGCCAGCCGGGGGCAGGAGCAGCCAGGTCCCAAGGATGGCTGGCCCACACATCATAGATGCTCTTGTTGGGTGGTACTCCCTGGAAGAGGGAATCTAGATCACAAAGCAGGTCCGGGGATCCTTGGGATTCAGTACCTACACTCCAGTAGGCTGGGCTGGTTGAAGGCGGGCACTGGGGACAAGAGGTGGGAGGTAGTGTGGCCAAGGGCACTACTACATTGGGAGTGTAGATGGGCAAGTAAGAAGTGGGTAGCTGTCCCCACAGGGAAGCTCTGCACCCCCTGCTGGACATCCCCATGGGATCTTGGGAACCCTGAAGTAAGTGAACTGGCCAGGTGCCTTGCTCTGGGGAAAGAGAAGGCCTGATGACTTCCCCTTGGGAAGTCTCCCCCTCTATTCTTGTGGGCCCAGGAAGGGAGCAGAGGGGCCACAGAGGCTTCCCAGTGGAGTTACGGGACACAGTACACATCTCTTCTTCCCCCTTGGAGCTGGTACCTGCCTGAGCTGAACTGCTCTGTCCAGCTAGCGCAGGCTGCTGGGGCCCTGTCGATCCTTTCCCGGGGTCCGCTAGCAGGGACTGGATGCTGAAACCGTCCCTGGATGGTGGTGGGGGACTGGGCGGCCGGTAAGGCCGGCCGTGGAGCACGAAGGGGCTCAGGTCCTTGACGAAAGCTCTGCGTGTGCCCCGGGTCTGCCATCGCCGGCACAGAGCAGTGTTCTGAAGGCGCAGCGCCTCTGCTGGGATCAGGTTCACATCCACAGCCCAGAAGTTGCCCTTGGCCTGGGGCTTTGCAGGGTCCTTGGGCACCTAGAGAGTAATTGGCTTGGGTGTGACTATCCCACCCAAAGGGTCAGGGTTTCCACGTCCACCCCACACCGCTCCCAGAGTTTGACCATAGACCACCCTACCTTCCGGAAGCACCGGTTAGAGGAAAGGTTGTGGCGGATGGAGTCCTTCCAGCCTTCGTAGTCGTCCCTGAAGAAGGGGAACATTGCCTGGACCTGACGGATGATCTGAAAGTAGGCAGTGTTTGGCGTGATGAGCCAGGGATAGCAGTGCCCTCTCCTTCCCCCCACAGCCGGCAGCAGGGCACCTCTTCTCAGGGAGACAGACCTCTGGGCCCAAGGGCAGCAGAGTGTGTGGGGGTTGTGGAAGAAGGGTCTTGAAAAGAGTCCCCGAGTCACTGGCAAGGATGAGTGGACTAGGTAGAGGCCGCACGCGCGAGCCTGGGATAGGTGTGACCCACCAGCATGAGGGATCCTCTCACCTGGGCCAGCTTCAGCCTGCGGAAAGGTGCTGCCTGAATTACCAGAGCGATCATGGCCAAGTAGGTGTAGGGGGGCTTGTCATGACGCAGGTATCTCTTCTTCCTCCTCTTGGGGGGAGACTCTGCCTTTGGAGACCTCTGATGAGAGGTGTTGCAAGACATCACGCAAGGAAAGCGGCCCTGTGTGGGGGTCTGACCTAACAGGGGGCTCAGGGCAGACCGACTGTAAATCGAGGTGGGGTCCCAGTCTGAGGCCGTGCTGGGACAGGCAGGCCAATCCCTTCTTTATCATTCTGATGGAAGGGGGAGGAGTGAGGAGGAAGAGGCTGTGGGGGAGGGGAACATGTGAAGGGCTTCCACAATTAGCAGGTTTCAGTTAATCTTGGAGGGAAGGGCAGAAAAGATTCCCGTAGGGACTTTTGGTGGCCTCCTGAGGTCAGTCTCCACTCCCTGGTTGCATTTGGGTGCCCGGGCATCCCCTATAACCTGAAGGAAAAGCCCTTGACAAAGGTTTACCCCCCCCCCCCATACCTTATCTGCTTGGTCAGGTCCCTAACCCCCATTTAACAGATGGGAAGTGACTTCCCCAGCCAAATTACCCTGAGGGACGTGGGGAATTCCCGGGAGTTCACGACAAAGTAGTCAAAAGAAGCCACGTCCTAGGTAGGGGGTCTACAACCCGGGACTTGATGGGGGGTGGGGGCGGAAGGATGAGGAGATGGATTGAGGGACGACTTCCTGGGCCAAAAAGGCCTAGAGCTTGTGCCCTTAAATAACGCGAGGAGAGACTTGTTATTTTTCCAGGGGTAAGGAATAGGAGCCCATGTGGGCCCTATCTCTTCCTGGACATCGAACTGGTGGCTCTACCCTTTGGGCTCAGTCACCATTTGTGTTCTAAATGTTACCCAAGTTCTCCTGGCTACTACCCTGGGAGGTTTGCAATGAGGGTCTGAATCACCGCACTGACAGCACACGTTGGTACGGGAACCAATGGTCCCAGACCGACATCAACACTAAACACTTTGAGATTCCACCTTTTGGATAGAGACCTTTGCTGGTGCCGAGGAAGGCACCGTCATGAGTACAGGGGGGAGCCGGGGCACACGTGAAGGATGAACGCAGTGGGACTTCTCTTCTCCCGACTATCCTACCGCTGGCTAAGTTAGGATCTTATCCCAGGCTCTTCTTTCAGCCCTTATCTGCCTTCCCCTGGAATCCTATCACCTCCTGGCCCTCTGTTTTCCGTAGCTGAGGGTTCCTGTGTCTCACCAGGTAAACAACGCTGGCCTCAGCCCTATTCAGCAAAGAAATCGTTCTCTTTTACAAGCCTGAGGTTTCCCCTTCCCACTGGTCCTGCCTTGCTACCAGGCTAAAGCCTGGCTCCCTGGCTGCTCCTCCCTGACCACTGTGTCCTAGGGCCCAACCAACATCCAAACTGCTGCCCGCCCATCCTCTGGGACACGCTGCTCTCTCCTTCGAACAACGACGCTTCTGCTTTGAAGGAAAGACTCCAACCCGTCTTTCAAAGACCAGGATAGAGATCAGCCTTCCGGAACACCTGAACAATTGCCCTTCCCGCCGCACTCGAGACACCAGGATGTTCGTGTCACAGAACAGAGCATAAAAAACATTCCATAGTATCAACCAAGCTACCGGGGCTGGCCCCGCCTCTGGAGGGCGCTCTTTAGGCCCCGCCCTTGTAGAGTGGCTCTGCCCAGGACTCCCACCCGGCACCGCGGCTTCCGCTCCGGACACCTCGGGCCGGAAGTGTCGCGTTGCCATGGCGAGGATGGGCGCGGGGCCCGCCCCCGTGGCGCCTGGAGCAGCGCCGGGTCCCAGGGTCGGCCGGGCCGGGACCGGGAAGCGATTAGCCGGGCTCCAGGTGAGACGGCCGGCGGTTGTAGGTGAGGGTCGGGCCTGTCTGGGAACACAAGAGCGGTCGGGGCGAGGCGAGGCGCGGCGCGGCGGGGCGGGGCATGGCGGGTGAGCCGGAGCTGCTGTCTCTGCGGCCCGGAGTTGGCCCTGCCGGGCAGTGGAATGGGTCGTGAGGGGCCTGCAGAAGGGGCGCCCCTGAGGCGCCAGCGGAGGGGTTATTTCTTTTTGTGTGTGAAACCTAACAGCGAAGGTAGTTCTTGAAACCTGTTGGTCAGGTAGGTCGGCCGACAGTCTTCATTCTGGCTTGAGGACAGCGAAGGGACTTTCCTATATACTTCATGTGAGTTTTGGAGTTCAGTAAAGCACCCTTGAGGCTTCAAGTGCCCTCGCCTGGAGGCTGTGCCTCATGGATTGTGGTTAGGAGAGGAATGTAGACCAGCCTGTGAAAAGCGTTTGGGCTTCTTTGGGTTCCTGGCTGTACCAGTGCCGGAGGCTTGAGGCAAAGAGGATCAATGATTTGGGTACTGAAGAGAGGTAGGTGTGTATTGGATTGCCCCAGACTCGGGAGACAGAGCAAAGCTAGTTGACCCCTAAGCCCTCCTTTCTTCCTGGTCTTTACTTACATGGGGGTGCCGGTGAAAGCGAGGGCATCCATTCCTCAATTAGCCCTCTTTGGTGTCTTTGCTCCCCAGGAATTCCCTTATAGAATTGAGGTTTACTTTGAAGGCTTTGTCTTGCTGCAAGCAGCCTAGCTCTCCAGAAGGCCGCCTGATTCACTTCAAGGAAACCAGAGCTGCCACTGGCCCAGCATGGGAGCTGAGTTCTTTGAGGGACTGTTGGCTTGGTGAAACCTGTCCTGATGCTGCCTTCATGTTGTCATGGTGATGGGACCTTTCGAGCGCTGAGGGGACCACTTGCCTGCCTCTCCTCCAAGTTTTACCCAACCTCTCCTGATGATGCCTGGGTTAGGTTTCTTCCCTATTGGCCTCTCCCTCCTTTTTTGGAATTACTAAGTCTTTCAAATATTATTGTTTGGGATGAGTGCATGCCATGGTGTTCAGGTGGAGGGTAGAGGAAAACTTTATGGAGTCCATTTTCTCTCTCTGATGGATTGATTGATTTGTATGTATGTATGTATGTATTTTTCTTTTTTGAGACAGGGTTTCTGTGTGTAGCTTTGGAGCCTGTCCTGGTACTCACTTTATAGCCGAGGCTGGCCTCGAACTCACAGAGTCTGCCTGCCTCCGCCTCCTCAGTGCTGGGATTAAAAGCATGTGCCACCACCTCCCTACTCTCTTATTACTTATGTATGTATGTATTTGTTTTTGAGACAAGGTATCTCTCCATAACTCTGGCTGTCCTGGAATTCACTGTGTAGATCTGTAGACCAGACCAGCCTTGAACTCACAGAGATCCACCTCTTTCTGCCTCCCAAATGTTGGGATTTTGGAACTATGTCTGAGGGATTCTTGAATGTACGCTAGGGTCTGTTTTGCCAGCTGATCATGGCAGTGCCTTTGCTCCAGGCATCCGAAGTGTCTCAGTCACAGACAGCCAAGCAGACTGCCAGGCCTGAGGTTCCACATGTTCTCTGTCCCAGCCGTGCTCCGCTCCAGTACCTATTCTACATCCACCTAATGGTCAAAGCGAGCTATCGGAGGCAGTCACAGGCTGTTTCCCTACCTCTAGGCTCTCTCGGGACTTCCTTGTGTATGTCCCTTGAACATGCCAGAGTAAAGCCTGTGCTGTGCGTGTCCTGTCCGTGAGCCCCCCCTTCTGTGTTGGACTCTGACATCCAGTGACTGTTTGTTCATTGTTTACTGGTGCTTCCTGTAAGTCAGGCACTGGGCTAAACTCTAAGGGAACGGAAATAAATCCAGAAGAAGAGACGCGTCAAATAAAATACGATGAGATAAGAGAGTTACAAGGTAGCTATGGGAGACTACTGAGGAGGTAATGCGTAAGATCAAGGTGTGATCTAGGTGGTTGAGATGCGGCAGGAGCACTCTCCAGACAGAGGCCACAGTGATCGTGAGGTGGGATGAGGGTAACAATGGTACAGTGGGAGTCCTGGATGAATGCGACAGGCTTGGGCTTAGAGAAGCCCAAAATGTTTCAGATTTGCCAGCCACGTGATTTCCTTCAAGACACTTTAGCTGTTTTGTAGAAAATCAGCCCCAGACCGCATACAATTGAAGTGCTCTTTCAACAAAATTTGCATTTTCTATCAGATATTGAATGGTATTTTTACCTTATTGTTATTATTACCAAAATAATTTTTTATTTTTATTTTTTAAATATTTATTTATTTATTTATTATGTATACAATATTCTGTCTGTGTGTATGCCTGCAGGCCAGAAGAGGGCACCAGACCCCATTACAGATGGTTCTGAGCCACCATGTGGTTGCTGAGAATTGAACTCAGGACCTCTAGGAAGAGAGACAATGCTCTTAACCTCTGAGCCATCTCTCCAGCCCCCCAAAATAAATTTTTTTCTTTTTTTTTTTCTTTTTTTTTTTTTTTTGGTTTTTCAAGACAGGGTTTCTCTGTGGTTTTTGGAGCCTGTCCTGGAACTAGCTCTTGTAGACCAGGCTGATCTCGAACTCACAGAGATCCGCCTGCCTCTGCCTCCCGAGTGCTGGGATTAAAGGCGTGTGCCACCACCGCCTGGCTTCTTTTTTTTTTTGGATTTTTCGAGACAGGGTTTCTCCATAGTTTTTGGTGCCTGTCCTGGAACTAGCTCTTGTAGACCAGGCTGGCCTCGAACTCACAGAGATCCACCTGTCTCTGCCTCCCGAGTGCTGGGATTAAAGGCGTGCGCCACCACCGCCCGGCCCCAAAATAAATTTTTAAAAGATATAGTTTATGGTCACTGGGTTTGGTGGTACACACCTTTAATGTCAGCATTCGGGTGGCAGAGGCAGGCAGATTTCTGCCAGTTTGAGGCCAGCATGGTCTACAGAGCCAGTTCTAGGACAGCCAAGGAAAGGCTACACAGAGAAACCCTGTTCTGAAAAACCAGGAAAAAATTGTTGAAGTAGTCCCTTTTTATCCTTTTGATGGTCTATAGGAGTTGTAGTGTGTTCCTACGTGCACGTGGGTGGGGTGGTGTTGGGGGCGGTTGGTCTGGTTTTGGTGATGCTGTGGATTGAACCCTGGGTAACAAACTCAGGGCATCTCACATGCCTGTTTCCTACGACTCCAGCTTTCCTTCATTTGAGGAAGGCTCTAACTGTATAACAAGGGTGGCCTTGAATTTGTTATGTTTTGACCTGTGCCTCCCTGTTGGGATTGCACACTGCCATTATATCATGCCCCATCACTCAGATCTTTATTTGGTGGGGTCTTGATATGTATATCCCAGGCAGGCCTGGCACTCAGTTTCCCAAATTTCTTTGGTTACAGTTACAGGAGTAGATTGCTATGTCTGGCTTCTGTTTCCAAACTTTTTGAGACAGAAACTTTGTGTTCATTTAATAGGAACTCCTATTCCCCTCCTCTAGTGCTGGAGGGTTGTGCTGTACCCTGTCTCTAGGAGTTTGCCTAGTGTCTCATAGGCTGAATCATAAAACTGTGGCCTTTTATGTCTTACACTTTTGAAGCATGTGTCAGAATTCCATTCCTTTTTATAGCTTGGTAATATTCCACTGTATGACTGTGCCCAGTCTTGTTTGTTCCTGCATTGAAGGGTAGGTGGCTTGGTTATACTTCTTTTCTCTTATGATTATGGCTGTGTAGGTAACCGGCTAAAAGTTTTTCATTTGGGAATGTCCGTTTTTTCCTTTCCTACTGCTGGGGTGATAGAGCTACATTTCATTCTTTCATTGAGGTTCAAAGTCCTATAAAGCAAAAATGGAAGTAACATCGATCGCTCTTTAGCAAATTAGATCGTTTTGTCTGTGGATCTGTTTTCTTACCTCCTGTACCCCATGAGAAGCAGCTCTGTTCAAAGGGAAACTGCTTTCTCACTTGTTCCCAGTCCCCTTTCTGATATCCTGTGAGTTTGTTTGAGATGGGCTCTCACTTTGTAGTCCTGGCTGGTCTTAAACTCAGTATGCGGAGCAGGCTGTCTTTGAACTTGTGAGGATCTTTTGAGTGCTAAGTTTACATCACATTTGGCAATCTTGAGGGATTTTGTTTGTATGGGTGTTTGATTGTTTGTTGTTTTTTTTCAAGACAAGGTTTATCAGTACAACAGCTGTAGTTGTCTTGGAACTCACAGAGATCCTCCTGCCTATGCCTCTGAAGTGCTGGGATTAAAGGCATGTGCCACCCTGCCCTTAGTATGTTATATCTGGTTATTTTGAGACAAGGTTTGTATAGTCTGGGTTGGCTTCAGACTTGCTGAGGCTAACTTTGATCCTCTTTGAAGTACCCCTGTGTGCCACCATGACTGACTTCCTTGAGATAGTTGAACTTGATCATGCTATGTACTGTACCTTTTCTTTCTTCTCGTTAGTGACTTTAGGGCCATATCAGTGTCTTGCTTGTTACCACCATTTTTTCCTCCCATTTTGTTTCCAGGAGTTTGCTAATTATAATTTTTTTCTTTTGCGTGAGAGTGTCTCCGTTGGTCATGCCCTGTGTATAAGGGGAATCTCAGAAGCATGAACATTGTTCATTGTAGGACCCTGCACTCTTTGTTCTAAGTCTGGAACCCTTATGACTGTGTTTCTTCAAACCAGGTGTCACAGCCGGCAATTGGCCCCCAGGCAGGTTTGACCTGCCTCGTGTCATGGTCTCTCTGGGACCAAAGTTTGAGTCAGAACAGTCTTTTGCTTGCTCTTCAGGGCTCACTTCTGTTAGCTTTGTTGCTTTTCTGCCTGACAGACTGTAGTTTCCAATCTACAAGGGGGTCACAGCCCAGGTAGAGACATAAGCAGGACAGGGCATGGGAAGTAGTACCTGTGGCTACTAGATTCTTGTCTGCCTTCCTTTGTCCTCACCTCGTCCTCACTGAGTGTTAAATGCAGATGTTTGCTGCGACATTTAGCCTTTGACATATTGCTTTGGGTTAATCAAACCTAGTTTGGAGCCAGATGGCAAAAGGAAAGGAAGTTAGAGAGAGCTTCCTTTGCTATCTGGGCGGGGCCTTCCCAGATGCTCTACTCAGCTGTGGGTACTGAGCTGGCTGAAAGTGTTACGTGTGCAATTATATGGGTCCTTCCCATGGAACAATTAGCCCTGTCGTTACTGAGCTAAAGAACATTAATTTTGTTTGTTTTTCATGACAGGGTTTCTCTGTGTAACAGCCTTGGCTGTCCTGGAACTCACCAGGCTGGCCTTGAACTCAGAGATCCGCCTCTGCCTCCCGAGTGCTGGCATTAAAGGTCTGTGCCACCATGGCCTGGCTAATGTTCATTTTTGTAGATCAAAAAAAAATAGGGGAAAAATGAATTTCATATGGTTCTCCTGCTTGTGTCAGGGGAGTGGAAGCATTGAAAAAGAACTCAGAGCCTCAGATGAGAACCTGAAGAGCAGCTGAGACCAGAGCGTAAGCAGGTGTGAGTTGCCTATGAAGCAGGATCAGAGAAGAGAGCTAAAAGTCTTTTTTTTTTTTTTTTTAAGACAGTCTTCCATAATCCAGGCTGGCTTCCAATTGGCTGCCATTCAGGGATGGCCTTGAACTACTTACACTCCTACTTCAGCTCCGGAGTGCAGGTTTGTTACGGAAGAAAATGTCAGAGCCTGGACTCTTAACAGTCCCAATAAAGTAGGGTTAGCCACTCCTCCTTACTAAGCCAATTAAAACAAGCAAGCAGTAGTAAAAACTAAAGGAGATGTATTTGTGTGGTTCATTGAGAAGGGGACTTGCTCAGGAGGGGATTAACTCTGGGTCTCTCTGTCTGTCTTCCCAGTGGAGAAAAATTGAATAAATCTCTTTTTTTTTCTTTTTACTCTTAATTTGGTTCTTTGTTGCTTTACTGAATGTGATCAAGGTGCTTGCTGCCCGGCCTGATGGCCTGAGTTCCATCCCAGGGCCTCTGCGGTAGAAAGGAGAGAACCAGCAAGATGTCCTCTGGCTTTATGCGTGCTTCATGGCATGTGTCCTCCCTCGGTAGATGGACAGATTCAGTAACTGGCTTATTGAGGGTAGGTGGCTTGTTAGGGCAGCCAGGCCCCAGGCTCTGACTTTAATTCCAAGTAAGAGGCTTTAGGCATGTGCCATCCTGATTTTGGTTTTGTTTTTGAGACAGGGTTTCTCCGTGTATCCCTGGCTGTCCTAGAACTTGCTCCATAAACCAGGCTAGCCTCGAACTCAGAGATTCACCTGCTTTCTGACTGCTGGGATTAAAGGTGTGTGCCACATGCCCAGCGCCCACTTGGTTTGCACAGTGGTGGGTATGGAACTCATCCATGTTCAGCATAGCAGACAAGCACTCTGCCAGCTAAGCTATGTCCCCAGAGAGGAAACTTCTTTTTTTCTTTTTCCCTGAGACAGGGTTTCTTTGTGTAGCAGCTCTGGCTCTCTTGGAACTTGCTCTGTAGACCAGGCTGGCCTCGAACTCATGGGGGAATCTACCTGCCTCTGTCTCCCTAGTGCTGGGATTAAAGACAAGTTCTTTGTTGTTTTGTTTTGTTTTTGAGATAGGGTTTCATTACATACTACTACTGGCTGGCCTGGAATTTGCTATGGCTATGTTGATCAACCTTTCCTTGAACTCAGAGATCTACTTGGCTAGAGAGGAGACTCTTTTTTTTTTTTTAATTTTTTTTGGTTTTTCGAGACAGGGTTTCTCTGTGGTTTTGGAGCCTGTCCTGGAACTAGCTCTTGTAGACCAGGCTGGTCTCGAACTCACAGAGATCCGCCTGCCTCTGTCTCACAAGTGCTGGGATTAACAGAGAGGAGACTCTTGATAATGTACAGCACACAGGGAGGCTGTAGTTCAGGCTGGTAATTGACTGTGAGCCAGTGGGAAACAATGGAGCCTGGTGGAGACTCACATGGATGTGGGAACATCACAGCAACCTGAGTGGCCACGGTTGAGTTGCCGAGGTGGACAGAGTGCTTTGAAGTCTGGTGTACTCTGGCTAGACACAGATTGCTCCCAAATGTAGTGTTTTTAAATCAACACTGAGCTGGGTGTAGTGGCTCAAGCCTGTAATCCCATTGCTTAGGAGGGTCAGAGAGGAAGATTTCTGTAAATTTGAGGTCAGCCTGGGTTCCACAGTATAGACTAGCCTGGGCTACAGTGAAGGGACTCTGTCTCAAAATCTTGGGGGTGGGGTGGAAGCTGGACACAGTGCTGCATGCCTTTAAATCCAGTACTCTGGAGGCAGAGGTAGGTGGATCTCTGTGAGTTTGAGGGCAGCCTGGGCTACAAAGTGAGACCCTGTCTCAAACAACAACAACAAAAATCTGATTAGTCTGAGGTCTTTGTGGTTAGGGATGTGAGAAACACTCAGTTAGCTGGTCCTGGCTCTGTGTCCATGACCATGGATTGTGGTCATGCTGCCAGCTAGGACTGTGTCATCTAGAGGCTCAGCTGGGGCTGAGGGCCAGCTTTTCAGAGGGTTTTCTCTTAGGTCTGTGAGATGGAGGCTTCAGTGCCTCCAGTGGGTCTTCCCTAGGATCAGGAGTGTCTCTCGGACAGTTGTCCTCATGCAGAGTGAATGGGCTATAGGGAGCACAGAGAAGACATAGTGCCTTTGCCCACCTGACCCTCGATACACTGGCTTCCTTATCTGGTGAGCACATTTTAGCTCTGTGCTTATTCCTTAAATGATGCTGGATCCAGAAAGTATCCACGTCAGAGGAAGAGGCTCCTAGGAGAAGGTTGAGCTCAGAAAGCACGTATGGAGTAAATAAGTGATTGAATGCATGGGATAGGAAGAGCAGAGAGCTCACCTTTCTAGATCCGAGGACTGCCTGGGTGACGGTCACCATGATGGAGTGGCAGAGATACAGTAGAGGGACTCAGGGCAAGGACCCTGATATTGAGGACACTCCCAGCTCTGAGCTCAGTTCCTAAGAGTTTTGTCCATTGCTTGGTGAGTGGTTGAGGCTGAAAATGGAGAGCCACAGGAGCCATGCTCATGAGTGACACAGGAGAACTGCTGCAGGAGTCTAGAGGCAGGCAGGCAGGAGTGGAGCCCTACTGTAGAGGAAGGTGGGGGAAGGGCGGGGATGTTAGACACCAAGTGTCTTGGGTTGTGGATGAAGGGCCTGATTAGGGCTTGAGATACCTGTTGGCCTGCCACAGTGGTTGTGAGTGAAGTTGCCTGAACTCCACAGGGTGAGCCCAGAAACCTAAGCCTCTCTCTTGTGGATTCTCAGCTTTCTCTGCCTTGAAACTGGGATGCTTATTCTTCTGGCCTCCAGGGCCGTCTTCAAGTGCCTTCTGATGGCAGTTTTGTCTGCTCAGGTTCTAGAACGACAAATTGTTTTCCACAGTGCTGCTGCCCAGGTCGCCCTGTTGATTCTTATTGCTAGTGAAAACAGGCTCTCTGGAGGGCCTTATGTCCTTGGTATGTGAGAGGGGCTTTCCACATGCTCTGTGTCAGAACACTGGTGAGCTTCAGGGAGCCGTGTGTGGGAAGCCTGGACCTGTGTTCCTGTAGAGCAGCAGACCCCTGTGGTGGGTGGCTGACTAGGGCGTGTTTCTGTCCCACAGACCTTGTGGTGGGGGCTGGGTCATGTTTCTGTCCCACAGACAGTCCTTCATCCCTCCCATCATCGAGTCTTCGTTGTTTGTTGAGACAAGGTCTTATTGTGGAGCCTTGGCTGGCCTGGAGCTCACAGAGATCCACCCACCTCCAGAGTACTTGGACTAAAGGTGTGCACCACAGGGTCTGACCTAATCCTTTGGTCTTTTAAGTAGTCAGTGTTAATTTTCTCTCTCTCTCTTTTGAAGTCTTGTTTTGTAGCTCAAACTGACCTTGACTACCTGCCTAAGGCTCCCAAGCTGTTGACATTACTTGTGTCTTTTTAAATTTTTGACTTTTTGGTGTATGGGTATTTTGCTGACCATGTCTGGTACCTGCTAAGGTCGGAAGAGGGTACTGGAGCCCCTGGAACTGGAGTTAAAGATCTTTGTGAGTTGCTGTGTGGGTGCGGGGAACTGAACCTGGGTCTTGTGGGAGAGCAGCAAGTACTCTTAAACGCTGAGCCACTTCAGCTCTTGTTCATTCTATGTTGAAGTGGGTTGGACCACATGCAGTAACTAAGAAGTGGTCCATAGAAATCCCTTCCCTAGATTCCCTTTAGTGCTGCTGTGCCTACCTGTGTAATACAGATTTCAAAACAGTGAGATACGCTGCACGACTTTCTGCAGGGTTCACAGCTTCCCTTGAATTTGTGTGTGCTTGCTAGCCCTGTGCAGAAGTGAGACAGTCTAGGCCTTCTACACCCAGCTCCCCACCCTTACTCTGAGAGCCCTGGACAGCTCTCGTCTGTTGTCTAGAACTGTTATGTGTGAGTATGTTAGGACCTGCTTGGAATATTCTACCAATAGTCTCTTTTTGTTCCCTTAGAAACAGAATTTCTCTTTGTAGCCATAGCTGTCCTACAGCTTGTTCCACAGACCAGGCAGACCTCGAACTCAGAGAGATCCGCCTGCCTCTGTCTCCCAAGTGCTGGTATTCAAGGCGTGTGCCACCACCGCCCTGCCCTACTGACACTCTTATAGCATGGCACCTTTTTGCTGTCAGCGTCCATCTAAGCTACACTTGACAGCTGGAGCAGACCACAGTTTTTCTAGCTGTCCACCTCTTCCAGACAGCTTGTTTCTTTCTAACTCTTAGTTATTATAAAGCTTTTTATTATTGTTGTTGTTTATTTATGCATGTGGTGTATATGTGCACATGCATGCCCATGGAAATCAAATGGGAGTTGGATCCCCTGGAACTCAAGTTAGCTGCCCAGTGTAGGTGCTGGGAAAAGTGTGTGCTCCTAACCACTGAGCCTTCTCCCCTGACCTAGATGGTTTTATTTCTTTGAGATTAATATCAAGTATAGTTTTGGGTTAATATCAAGTATAATCTTGGCTGGTCTAGAACTCTCTGTGTAGATAAGACTGACTTCAAATTTATGGTGATACCCCTGCCTCTGTTTTCAGGGTACTGGGAATACTGACATGAGCCACCATGCCTGGTTCTCACTGGTTTGTTTATTTATGGTTGTGATTATAATTATAATTATGATTATTATTTTGTTTCTTGGTTTCTCTCTCTCTCTCTTTTTTTTTTTTTTTTTTTTTGGTTTTTCGAGACAGGGTTTCTCTGTGGTTTTGGAGCCTGTCCTGGAACTAGCTCTTGTAGACCAGGCTGGTCTCGAATTCACCTGACTCTGCCTCCCAAGTGCTGTCTTTTTTTTTTTTTTTGAGACAGGATTTCTCTGTATGGTAGGCCTGGCTGTCCTGAAACTAGTTCTGTAGATCAGATTGGCCTCGAACTCACAGAGATCCTCCTGCCTCTGCCTCCCAAGTGCTGGGATTAAAAGTGTGTGCCACCACCACTTGGCTTTGTTTATTATTTTTTGAAATGGGGTCTTATGTGGTCTGTAATGGCCTCAAACTTGCTATATAGCCCAGGATGACATTTAGCTTCTGATCCTCCTTCCTCTGCCTCCCAAATGCTGAGACTGATAGGCATACAGTACTTCGCTTGATTTTATGACATGCTGGGGGTTGAACTCAGGGCTTTGTGGATGCTGGCCAAGCACTCTACGTTTACTGCTTTGAATGTGCGCATGTGTACATTGGTGTGGACATGTGGGGCAGAGGATATGTGTGCGTGTGCGTGGAAAGGCCAGAGGCTGGCATTAGCCTAAGTGGCTCTCCTGTATTTATTTAACTTATATTATTGACACAACGTTTCACTGTGTAGCCCTGACTGGCCTGGAACTCACTGTGTAGACCAGGCAAGCCTCAGAATTTATAGCAATCTATTTGCCTCTACCTCCTGAGTGCTGGGATTAAAGGTATCTACACCTCCTTGCCAACTCCACCTTATTTTTTGAGGTAGGATCTTTCACTAAAGCTGGAGCTCAGTAGCCAGGTGGTGGTGGCACACGCCTTTAATCCCAGCACTTGGGAGGCAGAGACAGGTGGATTTGAGGTGAGTTTGAGGCCAGCCTGGTCTACAGAGCAAATTCCAGGATAGCCAGAGCTGTACACAGAGAGACCCTGTCTCAAACAACAACAACAACAAAGCTGGAGTCTGTGATTTGGTTACAGTGACTGGCCAGTGAGCTACAGGATGGCTCAGCTCCCCTGGGGTTGCAGACACAAGCCACAGCCTCGGGATTTTCTGTGGATGTTGTGGATATGCTTACACAACAAGCACTTCTCTGACCTAACCTCCTCTCCAGCTCCCTGCTTTATTCCTTTATCCTTAAGCAAACACTCAGGGGCTTAGGTACTGGATTCCATAATAAGCTGGACTATGTAATATAAATATAGCCTAGGTAAGTCAGACTTTCTCGTTCTGACCGTCCTGCTCGTTCATGCACATTTCATGCTGAGCTTCGATGCACTGTCGGGAACGGCACAGTCTGGGATGAGCGGGCGAACACCCACTTTACAGTTTTCACACCCATGAGGGTCTCCCTCTGTTTGCTTAGGTCTCATCTCCTACCTTGCAATATTATTTTATGATTCTCTGTGCAGGCCTTCTGTTAAGTCTCTTAGTATTTGTGTTCTGGGTTTCTCTCATGATAGTAGACAGAGAGCTCCTCTGGTGCTGTCTTCTCAAGATGCAGGTTTCGGTTGAGAGAAGACCAAGGGAAGGAAAACAGGGAGACTTCGGTAGCATCTAGGCTGCAGCATTCAGGACCAGACAGCTCTGTCTGTGTTCGGAGCTTTAGTGGTTCCCTTAGTTACTCTACAGGGTCAGAGAGCTTGGGAACTGATGCTAGTCAGGGTGGAGGGTAGGAAGCAGAGCGAGAACAGGACTGTGTATGTGTGAGTGCTGGAGTGTTGGGGTTGGGTTCCTGGTCATAGGAGCGACAGGAAAGGAATGGGGATTTGCAGTGAGACTATGGGAGAGGGCATCTACTTTGGTGAGCAGGTAGACGGTACAGTTGTGACAGAGGCATTAGCAGGAAGAAGAGGTCAGTGATGTGGCAGAGACCTGCAGAATTCATCCATGAGAATACTCAGATCATCAGGAATTCCGCTACAGTGTAGGACAAGACTCCATGGAGAGGAGACAGTGCTTTGCAAGTGTAGTGATAAAGGCTCTGTGTATATGTGTGTGTGTGTGGGGGTGGGGGATAGGAGCCCACTGAGAGGGCAGCTGGTGGGATGGGAGCTGCACTGAGAAACTGCAGTCCATCAAGAGAGGATGTGGGCTTCCCGGTATCACTGGGCAACCATTAAAGCAGTCTGGAGGTGGTGGTCCACACCTCTAAACCCAGCATGCAGGAGGCAGAAGCAGGCAATCTCCATTGAGTTAGAGACCTGTCTGGTCTACAAAGCAAGTTCCAGGATAGCCTTGGCTGTATGAGAACCTGTTTAGAAACAAAACTAAACAAATTCCAAAACCTATTGTTGGCTTTTGGGTCCTGGGAACATGTGGATCAGAGGTCAAAGCTCCCTTGCCATTTAAGCCAATGCTCTGGTGAGGGGTTCCCTCTGCAAGGGGCTGCTGAGCTGCAGGGATCCACCTCAGCATGTGAGAGCCTTAGGACCTCTGTGTTGCCCGCGCTTGAGTCCTGCGAGTCAGGGCCTGAGAATGAATGTACTCACTCTTTTATATATATATACTCATTATATAAATAAAGGATTTATATAATGTTTCGTAGTAGATATAATGTTCTGGCTGGCCTTGAACTTACTGGGATCCTCGTATCCGAGCCTCCTGAGTTCTGAAATTGCAGGTGTGAGCCACCATACCTTGTGCGCCATGTAGGTTTAATTTCATCTCCTTTTTATAATACAGACTGGTGAAAACTAAGTGTAATCGGATTTGTGGGATTTCCTTTCAGTTTCTGGGTTTTGTGTCTTGTTTATAAAGCTCGCTTTCTCTCTCTCTCTCTCTCTCTCTCTCTCTCTCTCTCTCTCTCTGTGTGTGTATGTGTGTTAGGGTTATGAAACATTTTTGTCCTTTGTCCTTATACTCTTGGATTTTTTTTCTTCACTCTCTAATCTTTTTTTTTTTAGATTTATTTATTTATTATCTATACAGTATTCTGTCTGTATATATGCTTGCAGGCCAGAAGAGGACGCCAGATCTCATTACAGATGGTTGTGAGCCACAATGTGGTTGTTGGGAATTGAAATCAGGAGCTAGCTAGCTCTCTCTCTCTCTTTTCTCTCTTCTCTCTTCTCTCTTCTTTCTGTTTTGTTTGTTTGTTTGGACACAGTATCTCACTATGTGGCCCTGGTTGTTCTGGAACTTGCTTTGTAGACCAGGCTGGCCTGGAACTCACAGAGATCTGCCTGCCTCTGCCTCCTAAGTGCTGTGATTAAAAGCTTGTGCCACACTGCCCAGCTGGCTTTCTTTTTCTTAAGGTCATGTGTGTGCTGCCTGGAGTTTATTTTGGTGTTTCCCAGGCAGCTTGCCACTGCCAGCATTTGAGTCCTCCACAGTGTGGGCCTCTGTGGCCCTCCTGTGTCAGTGTGGGTTCTGAGGGTCCTTCCTGCCACCCAGTTTCCTACAGGGCCATGGGCTCTGTCTATACCCCTGATGACCGCTGCCTTTTGAGCACTTTCTCTGGAGTGTCCTGTCTCTGAAGCTCCTCCATCTGCCCTCTTGGCCCTTTCCTCCCGTGTAGCTCCCTGTTATTCCCAGTCCTGTTCCCCGTAATTGGTCCCGTTTCCCTGGAATGTCTTCCTGCCCACTTCCTGCTGTGGGATCTCTCCTTGCCCTCCCACCTCATTCTCCAGTCTCTGCCACCGGTGTGAAGGCCTTCGCAGCTCCTCCAGGTGCTTCATGCTGGCTTGACCGCCTGCCTTACCTTCATTCCTTGCCCGGTGCCTGGGTGCTGTTCTTTCTCCAGGTGCCACAGTGTACCTGTGCTGTGGCAGTTTACGCTCACCTTGCCAAGTACAGAGCTCTCGACATAGTTTCTACCAGGAGTAATCTTCACGTGGTCTAAGTTCAGCTACATTGTACCAGGCACAAGTACTTCCCCCATACCTGTTCCCATTTCTGCTTCCTTCTGACACAAGTCTTTCTCATGTTTACCATTATAAATGTACATACCATTGTCTGTATATAGCAGTGGGGACTGGACCCGGGCCAGTGTGACTTCTGGACAACTGCAGGTGGCTGTGATTGCCTGCTTGACTGCTGGGACCTGAACCTAGGGAGTTCTCTTAGCACCAAGCTGTCTCTCCAGTCTGATCTTATGTCTTTTTTTGTTTGTTTGTTTTGTTTCTTGAGACAGGGTTTCTCTGTGTAGTCCTGGCTGTCCTGAAACTTACTCTGTAGACCAGGCTGAACTCGAACTCAAAGACCTACCTGCCTCTGTCTCCTGAGTGCTGGGATTAAAGGCGTGTGCAACTACTGCCTAGCATATTTTATTATTTTTTTTAATAGATGAATAAGCACGATTTGTTAGTGCTCTTTTGACCATAGTGTGGTGTTCTAGTTAGGTTTCTGTTGCTATGATAAAACACTGAACAGAAATAGCTTGAGGGAGGGTACAGGCGTCATCTAGGGAATCCTCAGAGGAACACTGCCAGTCACTGGCTTGATTTCCATGGCTTACTTAGCTTCCTTGCTTATAACCCAGGACCACCTGCCCAGGTGCCACTGCCCACGGTGGGCTGAGCCCTCCCACGTCTGTTATTTGAATAAACAAATCCATTTTCATTTCACACTCAGGAAGGCTGCCTGGGAATAGAAATGGCACAAGGGTGTCTCAGTGAGCTGCTGGCTGTACAGAGGGCACAGGTAGGGGTCATCACTCTACTGCTTGGTTTTTATCAACAGGACACAAACTAAAGTCACCTGGGAATTCCAGGAGGAACCTCCCAACAGATAAAATGCCTCTGCACTCTGGCTTCTGGGCCATTGTTTTGACTGCTGATATGTGTTTGTTTATCCAGAGTCTTGTCAGCTTCTACATCCATGTCAGCATCTTGCAGCCGCTTTCAGACACTGATCTGCTTTGACTTGTGGTGGAAATGAACATACAGATATTATTCTACAGAATGACGGAACCTTATTTGCATGCCCATTAGTATGAGTTTCTAAGGAGGCACCTATCTTGCTACAAACCAGATAAACTCTCCAGCTGACTTCCTCTTGTCACGCTCAGCTCAGGGCCTCTTTGATCAGTTTCCCTGTTGCTGCCCCATGTCTTCTTCAGTGCCAGCTTCCTCCATGGTGTGCAGCCTGGGACACAGAAGCTCTCTCCTCTGCCGCCTTGACTTGCTGAATGGGCTTCAGTAATAGGGGTCCTAGGAGACAGGTATCAGAGAAAACATTCTGGGTCTGGAGATGAACCTTCAGAGGGGCACTGTGGGTGCTCGTCTGTGAGCATCCGAGCCTGTGGACAGTGCCCTGGCTGCCCCCTCTAGCTGTCCTCCCAACCTGTGGACAGTGCCCTGGCTGCCCCCTCTAGCTGTCCTCCCAACCTGTGGACAGTGCCCTGCCTGCCCCCTCTAGCTGTCCTCCCAACCTGTGGACAGTGCCCTGCCTGCCCCCTCTAGCTGTCCTCCCAACCTGTGGACAGTGCCCTGGCTGCCCCCTCTAGCTGTCCTCCCAACCTGTGGACAGTGCCCTGCCTGCCCCACTAGCTGTCCTCCCAGCCTTTCCCTCCTTTCCTCTCAGCTCTTTGTCCTTTCTCTGGACACCTCTCCTTTGTCCTTATTTCTGGGTCATCTGCCTCCACCCATACTATTCCTTGTTCCCCAGGTGTTTAGGCTCCTTGTAGCTCTCGGGCTCCAGGCTCACTACAGATACCATGTGGTAGGTTAAAAGGCACTGTGGTTTGGTGATTAACAAGGCAGTGCTGGCTACACATCAGATGGGAAGCTGTCATTGCAGGTCTGTGGGCAACATCTGGGAAGCTGATAAAGGACTTCTTGGTGTGACAGGGCTATCTCAGCAGCCCTTCATTTGGGTCTGGAGCGCTTAGTCCTGCTGGAGTCAGTACCTATAGCTTTCTCAACCAGCGGAATTGGTTTGTCTGTAGCAAAGGCTATCATGGCTTGGTTTTCCTGAGTATAAATTGGGAGTTATAGTAAGTGCTTCCTAAAGGGCCTTATAGTTGGGAAGGGTAGGAAAGCCGTGGGCCCCAAGAGGTTGATTGTGTTCTCATTGGAACTGTAGAGAATGGGGTTGGAGTTAGGGTGCTGATCTCGTGCAGGATGAAGGCCAGCTGCCCATGGGACTCTCTGTAGGCTGGGTCAGTCCAGTGGTGCTCAGGCTGAAGGGTGGGGATTGGGGTCAAAGTCCTGTAGGAGGCTTTCCTGTGCTGGGTCCTACATTCCTGGTTCAGCTCAGCCAGGCTTGAAGCCCAGATCTGGAGTAAATCAACCAAATTATCTCTGTTTGACATTCCAGAGAGGCTCTAGGAAGGATTTGTGGAAGTAGGGCAGGAGCTGCCTTCCTCAGCCCCATTTTGGCCTGGGTGTGATGTTGGGGCCATTTGGTAGAACGGTTGGACTGGCTATCAAGCCTTAGTAGGTTAGCTGTCTTCGTGACTCTGGCAGGCTAGGAAGAGGAACCACGCCTTAGGGTCAGCTGGGTCAGCCAAGGCTCAGCTAGGCAGGAGGTGGCTTTCCTCCTAGAACTTCAGAAGAGCCCACTGGCTCTCAGCTGGCCTGTTCCCTTTGAGGCTGGCTTCTGGAGGAAAGCCAGCCAGCCAGCTCCTGGGATCAGGGGACTGAAAGCTTAGAACTCAGCCTGCTGGGAGTTGAGCTAGAACGCCGTTGGAGTGTGAACTGTCGGTGGACGATATGTGTGGTAGGCCTGGGCTCACTGGGGTCCCCTGGGTCCCCTGTAGTCCTATCCCCTTCACACAGTCTGTCCTCAGGCACGTTCCAGAAAGGTCAGGAAGGTGGGTCCACAGAAGTTGGGGAAGACAGCCTTCTGGGCAGTTTGCTATACTTATCTTCCCTCTGCAGCCTTGCACTGTTTGCAGATATGCATTAGATGAGACACCCAAAAGCCAGCCTGCTTTCTACTTGACACATGGCTGCTGTCCTCGGGTTGTCTTCTCGTCCTTAGGACAAGGGCATGAGGATAGCTTTCCATTTGTCTAATGATGGGGGCAGGGAGATATCTCTTAGTTCCTCTTCCCCGTGGGTCTGGTGTCCCCATGACTTCAGCTGAGTGCCACTCAGGATGGCAGAAATACTGACTGGCCTGAACTGGCTTCGTGATGGGAGCAGGGCAGATGCCAGGCCACAAAGGACTCGGAGCAGAGTCTGTTAAGCCTTTATGCTATCCCTGGAAAGCCAGGGAAGAACCCTTGCCCAGCCAGGACTCTGAACTTGGCCCTGGGGTGGCAATTCTCTTGTTTCTGTTGAACTGTTTAGCCTGCACAGCCTTTCTGGAAAGGATGGATAGGGTCCTGAGAGTCCTTGTCCTACTCTTCCCTCAGTGTATGGGGAGCAAGCCGAGCAAGCCCCAGGACATATTGTTGACTCTGTGTGCTGTGGGCAGAAGGTGGGTCACACACAGGACTCGTCTGGTGCCCTGCTTCTCCCCATGAGATGACTTTGGTGTGTTTCCTTATTCATATTTACTCCTCAGGTGTGTGTGACGGCCGGAAGGGGAGACTCCCCTGAGAAAATATTGGCAGGTTTCCTGTATCCTCGCTGCCTAGAGATTGTTACCCTTGGACACTGGAAGCTGGACCCCCAGGACTGACCATACACCCTGGCCTTTGCTGTTGTACCTCCTGAGACCTAGCTGTGCTGGCTGGACACCAGCCAGAGGACTGAGGGCAGCCAGCATGGAAGAAGAGCAGAGGGTCCCGGGGGCTGCCAGGGGCTTGCTGCTGATTGGCCCTGCCTTCCATTCTCCTAGGCAAGGTGCCAGGAAGCTGGAACTTTGTAATCTGGGTAATTAGCTTCAGACCCTGGACTGAGGCCGGCCAGGTCTTAGGGCTACTTCCCACAGGCTGTGCACCCTGACCCCAAGAGGGAGGCGAGGCGCTGTATACAGAGGCCCTGCCAGCTGAGCAGTTAAATTGTCAGTCCTGCTTGGGGAACGACTGCAGCCACCCCCCCCCCACCTTCCACCCCACCCCCTGCCACACTGCCCTCCCTGCCTAGGCTCTGCCCCTTAGGGCAGCTGGGCCTGGTCATAGTGTGGGGCCTTCCATTTCAGCCTTGTCAGGAACAGAGGGCACCAAGTCTTAGGAAGGGGATGCCCCCAAGGGTGCCAGTTCAGCCAGCTGCCCCACCCTTCAGGCTTGTCCTGTCCCCGCAAATCCAAATTGTGGTGCCCCAATCAACCCTGTGGGCAGACATCCACCACCATGGCCGAGCACCTGGAGCTGCTGGCAGAGATGCCCATGGTAGGCAGGATGAGCACCCAGGAGCGGCTGAAGCATGCCCAGAAGCGACGTGCCCAGCAGGTAAAGATGTGGGCCCAGGCTGAAAAGGAGGCCCTTGGCAAGAAGGGTCACAAGGAGCGACCACGGAAGGAGGTGTCTGACCTAAGGCCTCGGAAGCAGGTCCTCTTCCCTCCCAGCATTGCTCTCCTGGAGGCTGCTGCCCGAAACGACCTGGAGGAAGGTGAGTGTGCCCGAGTCCTAGGGCAGGGCACAGTAGGCACTCCCATCTGTCTGGGTGTGGCCCTGCTGTGTGCTGGCTCAGAACTCGTCCTCTAGCCCCAGTCAACTGTCCTTCATAGGGGCCCATGCAGGAGGTCTTTCTCTGAGAACACCAGAGACAGGATGGTTGGAGCACAGGGTAGACACACGTGGTTGCAGAGAAATAGTACTTGGACTGATAGCCATCACCGCCTCAACAGAGTGCAGGGCTTCCTGCAAATCCATTCCCTTTGTGCATGGCTCCTGGAGAGTGGGCTAGCATTGCTCGCCTCTGGTTAGAGATGGAAAGTAGGTGTTGGCCAGGTCCAGTGTGGGTCCCAGAGCATACGTGGCCTGGCACTACCACACATTTCCCCAGGTCCTGCCTTTGACTTTTATCTTCTTTAACTGGAATCTTCCTAGTATGAAGACAAGCCTAACCTTAGCAGGCCCCCTTTCCTTTCTGCACCCTGTGCTTGTATATAACTTCTGGGGCCTGGAGGAGGAGGCATCTGCTAGCTCTTGAGGACCTAGAGTTAGGTCCTTCCTGCCTTCCTTTTCTTGTAGTTCGCCAGTTCCTTAGTAGTGGGGTTAGCCCCAACCTGGCCAATGAGGATGGCTTGACGGCACTGCACCAGGTGAGCCCTGCAGGAGTGGGGGTGGGCAGGCTGGCCTCTCTGGGGGTCAGGGCATGGGGCTTAGGTTGCTTGTTTGCAGTGCTGCATTGATGACTTCCGAGAGATGGCACAGCAGCTCCTGGAGGCTGGGGCTGACGTCAATGCTCGGGACAGTGAGTGCTGGACACCTCTGCATGCTGCAGCTACCTGCGGCCATCTGCATCTGGTGGAACTCCTCATTTCACGGTAGGACCTGCTGGGTGTCCAGGCAGTGGCTCAGGTGACCCCTCAGGGATGCTTCCTCTGTCTTTACCTCCTCTGTCAACCCTACCTGGGTTCACTGTGCTTTTGGCCTGCTTGGCAGGCTGGATTTCCAACTCTGAACCCAGGGACTCTCCACAGTTTGCATAGGAAAGTGCCATTTGGTCAGTGTTGAGGATGGGCTTGGTAAGGTGGGAAGTGCCAAGGTACAGCTGAAGCCTTTACCCTAACAAGGAAGGTGGAGCAGAGAGGCCAGTGGCTTCTCTAGAGTCAGGCACTTCTCTAGTAGGTTCGCCTATAGAAGCTTGGTCCTATACCTATAGAAGCAGATGAGTTTCTTTCCCACACGTAGGTAATGGACGAGGGCTGTGTAGCTAGCAGCTTCCTTGGACTCCTCTTGGAGCTGGTGATGGACTGCAGGCATTCTTCTGGTTTTGCTTTTCCATAATGCACAGGCACCCCTTCTGTGTTCTGGAGCCCCAGAGTCCTTGTACATCTGTAAGTGCCTCTACCCTGTTTATGGGAGTAGATTGGCATCATAGACCTGAAGCCTAGATGGACAGAAACTGCTAAGTCTAGCTTGAAGACAGGATCTGTGGCTGAAGGGTGGCTTTTCCAGCAGGAGCCAGGAGCTTTGTTTTCTTCTTCCTCAGGACAGTCCTAGCCTGAGGGCCTCTGGTGATGGGGACTGAGGGCTCCTTGAGCAGGAACTGCTATGAAAGCAGGAGGCCAGTGGCTTGTCAATCTTCCTTGTAGAGGCGCAGAGCTCCTTGCAGTCAACACCGACGGGAACATGCCCTACGACCTGTGTGAGGATGAGCAGACACTGGATTGCCTCGAGACTGCCATGGCCAATCACGGTGCGTGTGCTGTGCCTACCCACAGGGGGTGATGCCTGAGGTCATGCCCTCTCTGAGCCAGCTTGCCCCTCAGGTATCACCCAGGACAGCATTGAGGAGGCCCGGGCAGTGCCAGAGCTGTGCATGCTGAATGACCTCCAGAGCCTACTGCGTGCTGGGGCCAACCTCAATGACCCTTTGGACCATGGGGCCACGCTGGTGAGGACTCAGTCACTTGGGGGTGTCTGTCCTGGGGTAGGTACTTGGAAGGAGTGTGGGGCTGGGATTCAGGGCTGAGTGGTCTGTCTGCAGCTGCACATCGCCTCTGCTAATGGGTTCAGTGAGGTGGCTACCCTGCTGCTGGAGCAAGGAGCCAGCCTGAGCGCTAAGGACCATGATGGCTGGGAGCCTCTGCATGCTGCAGCCTACTGGGGCCAGGTGAGTGTCCACAAGAGCAGGGAGAGGGAAGGTTCCTGGCTCTAGTTGGAGCCCTCAGCCAAGCAGCTACTGCTGGCTGCCTGCAGGTGCACCTGGTAGAGTTGCTTGTGGCACATGGGGCTGATCTGAATGGAAAATCCTTGGTGGACGAGACGCCCCTCGGTGAGTGTGGGGTTGCCTGCATCTGGCAGAAGGGACTGGCCATGAAGATGCCTGTGACACCTCTCTCCATCTCTTCTCAGACGTGTGTGGGGATGAGGAGGTGAGAGCCAAATTGCTAGAGCTCAAGCATAAACAAGATGCGCTCCTGAGGGCCCAGGGCCGCCAGCGCTCCCTGCTGCGCAGGCGGACCTCTAGTGCAGGCAGCCGTGGGTAAGCCTCCTGCTGCAGGTCACTGTCTACCTGCTGAGACCTAGGCTCTGCCCCGCACATGTCAGCTGGCAGCAGAACCCCAGTAGGCAGAGATTGTGAGCTGGATGACGAGGTCTCAACTTCCTCCCTCCCCAGAAAGGTGGTGAGGCGGGTGAGCCTGACGCATCGCACCAACCTGTATCGCAAGGAGCATGCCCAGGAGGCCATCGTGTGGCAACAGTCACCACTCACCAGTCCAGAGCCGCTAGAGGATGAGGACAGACAGACAGATGCTGAGCTCCGGCTGCAGCCCCCAGAGGTGAGGATGCAGCCCCTGTCCTGTCCCACATGTGGGGCAGACTTGGCATGCGATCTTGTTATTTAGTATTTAGTCCTCTATCCTTGCTAGCCCCCGGTGTTTCCCTAGTTGGGCTAGGCAGTGTGGGTAAGCTGCAGGTCACTGTCTACCTAAGCTCTCCTAGGTATAGGCCCTGGACCTTCCCACTCTCATGTCTGTCCATCTGCCACTTTCACACAACCTGAAGCCCAAGGCTGGGTGGGATAGGTGAGAAAAAGCACCTCCCGATGGCCTCTGGGGTCCTGCTCTGCCCACAGGAAGACAGCTCTGAGGAGGCCAGGCCACACAATGGCCAAGTAGGGGCCCCACAAGGGAAGCACCTGTACTCGAAGCGTCTAGACCGGAGTGTCTCCTACCAGTTGAGTCCTGCGGAGAGCAACGCCCCTGATGCCCTCGTCCGGGACAAGGCGCACCACACACTGGCAGAACTTAAACGCCAGCGCGCGGCCGCAAAGCTGCAGCGACCGGCCCCTGAAGGACCTGAGACCTTTGAGCCTGGCCTGTCTGTTGACACTGAGACCCCCCAACCGGACTGTGGCTTCAGAACAACTGGGGACCCACCTCTGCTCAAGCTCACTGCCCCCTCGGAGGAGGCTCCTGTGGAGAAGAGGCCGTGCTGTTTGCTCATGTGAAATGTGACCCCTCAGTATGGCAGGGTTCAACCCCATGCCCAGCCAGAGGCTTCCTCATGATCTCTGGCCTGGTGGCCCACTCCAGCACATGCCCCAGTGCTGTAGGGGAGCCAGCACAGAGCCCTGTACCCCCTTCCAGGACACTGGCCACCTTGCTCAGGGATGGACTATGCAGAGCTAGCTGTACCTGTGGGCCTCAGGCCACAGGCTGCTTATCCTGTGACTCTTGATAAAGGCTGTTTGCCACTGAGCCTCCCTGTGTGTCTCGCTGGGGAAGGGGCAGGGAGTGCTGCTGGGTTAGGAGCCACCCATGCCCAGGAGTGCTCAAACCTGTAGATGCATGCTGGGGTTTGCAGGTGGCAGCCCCAGCTCTTGTGGGAGGGAAGCTCAAGGCCGCAGGCAAGAAGCCCTGCCTTTACCTCCACCTCTCCAGGCTGGTTCAGCTTCTTGGAGGCTCCTCTGTAACCCTTTGCTTTCCTGAAGGCAGCAGGAGGCTTTGGAAGAAGATTCTCCATGGAAGTGCAGAGGGTAACCATGCAGAGGGACAGGGACCCTGGCTAGGGGGATACTGTATTGTCTACAGCATTGGGCCAGAGCCAGCAGGGTAGAAGAGGCAGAAGGCTTGCTGTAGGCACTTCCCAGGGTCATGGTCTCGGTTCCTGGCATGCAGCCCTGATCCTGGGGCATATCTGCCAGCTTCCGCCTGTGCTGGTATAGGTGACAAGCACTTGGCCACTCAGGCTGTGCTGGCTAGGCACAATGCATCACAACGAGGGGGGCCCTTTAGGGGCCTCAGGCTGGAGGGAAGAAGGCAATTCTAGATCATGTCCCATTACATTTGGTTTGCATGGCTATCCCTACCAGGTGACATAAGCACTGACCAGGCCAGCTTCATGTCCTTCCGCAGGGCCTGTCCTTCTTCTAGTACCTGTGGTTGGAGGGTTAGTGTCCTTGGACGGGCTTGGGGGAGGGCTGGTGGCTGCTGGTTAAATTTAGAGTAGCACTGTGTGCTGCCTGAAGTCCACCTGCTACCGCTGCTGCTGCTTGGCTACCGCTGCTGCTGCTTGGCGCTGCTGGGAGGAGGCAGGCAGGGGCAGGCTCTGCCTGGGCCAAGCCTATATTAATCTGTGCTCTGGCCTAAGGGCCAGAAAGGCCAGTGAGAGGGAGGCCACTATGTTATCAGGGCCAAGAGATCACAGGTGAGTGCCTCCGCACAGGGCCTCGAGTGGTGTTTCTTCCAGCCTGCAGGGACAGAGGGATCAAGGCTCACCTCAGGCCTTCCTAGCTGCCTGCTGTCTAGCTGAGAAGTCAGGCCCTCAGCCTGAGCCACAGATGTGTCCAGGGGCTTAGATATTCAGTGCTGAGCTTGACCTATAAGGCCAGTGGGAGTGGGACTCTGTGGGCCTATCAGAGCTCACTTCCTGTTCTCTACCAATCAGGAGCAAGAAGGAAGGGGACTTAGTTACCCTTGGCCTGGGTTGTGGCCCTAAGGGCAACCTCAGGCTGATGTGTATAGAGAGGGCATGAGGGCAGCCCAGGGTGAGGCGTCCAGGACGAGATGTCCTGTCTCCAGGCTCTTCCCCTCCCCCCAAACCCTTGCAGTGCTCATCAGGGACCAAGGTCCAACTGTAACACTGACAGTCCCCATGGAACCCAGAGACCGGACACCTCCCTTCCCTCCCTCCGTGCTCCCCAGATATAGGGAGCCTGGCATAGGTACCTAGGAGGAGGAGATACGTCCACTTGCTTAAGTAAAGATGGTGTGTGTGTGTCAGGTCGGAGAGGGCTAGGCCTCAGCTGGCCCTTGCTAGGGGCAGGCTCCAGTAGTTCCTGGCTCTGTTCTTAATAGACCCGGTTGTTGAATGCTCTCTTCCCCTCATTTCCAGTGTGTCAGATCTTGAGCCATCCGTCTGTCCCTACTCCCCAAGTGGGTCTCCTGCTCCCTCACTGGGACATTAGGCGGCACTGGGCCTCGCCCCAAGCCCCGCCTGCCGCCTTACCACCTCCCTCTGCCTCCCTGGGGCAGATCTGTGCCCAGACTGGTGGGGCGGGGCCCAGGGTGCTGCAGCTCCTTCAGTCCTTTCTGCCCCTTTCGGTAGGACCAGAAGGCTGTGGTGCAGAGGGTGGTGTCTTACCTCAGCAGACTTCCCCATTCCCAGCCCTGATTCCACGTCTGGACTGGTCTACTTCCTGAGCCAGTATCCTGCCTGGTCTGAGCAGTCATGGCCTCAAGAGCGAATGATCAAAGCCAGGCTTCAAGGAATGGACTGAAAGGGAAGGTGTTAACACTGGATACCATGAACCCCTGTGTGCGGAGGGTGGAGTATGCCGTTCGAGGACCCATAGTGCATCGCGCCTTGGAGCTGGAGCAGGAGCTGCGTCAGGTATTACCTTGGGCAATCGCTGCCCTTCTGCTAAACTTGGGTTGGTGAATTAGTCCCCAGCCCAGGGAATGTGGGACAACGGCAGGAGGGTAACTGTCAGATCTCACTGCCTGCTCTCCTTTCCCAGGGTGTGAAGAAGCCCTTTACTGAAGTCATCCGTGCCAACATTGGCGATGCACAGGCCATGGG
This sequence comes from Microtus pennsylvanicus, assembly GCF_037038515.1. Taxonomy (NCBI): domain Eukaryota; kingdom Metazoa; phylum Chordata; class Mammalia; order Rodentia; family Cricetidae; genus Microtus; species Microtus pennsylvanicus. The sequence goes on from NC_134580.1 coordinate 5,049,664, forward strand.
GCAAAGACCCATTACCTTCTTCCGCCAGGTTAGGCTGCTGTACTGCCTGTGGTCACACCTCCTCCCCCACCCCAAAACTGCCCTGGCCTCATTATTTGGTTCCCCCAGGTCCTAGCCCTTTGTGTCTACCCCAAACTTATGAGCAGTCCCGACTTCCCAGAGGATGTCAAGAGAAGGGCAGAACGCATCTTGCAGGCATGCGGGGGCCAGAGCCTGGGTAAGTGCTTGCTCCCGGTGGAGTCCAAGCCTTAGGGAGGGGCAGAGAGAGATAGGTCCCTTGGGAAGCTTGCGGGACTTGCCCCCCCTCACTAGCTTGGCCTCTTTCAGGTGCCTATACCATTAGCTCTGGCATCCAGCTGATCCGGGAAGATGTGGCACAGTACATTGAGAGGCGAGATGGAGGCATCCCTGCAGACCCAAACAACATATTTCTGTCCACTGGGGCCAGCGACGCCATTGTGGTAGAGTGGGCCAGGCCAGAGTAGCCCTATGTGTGAGGCTAGATCAGGCTCAGTCTGGTGCCGCAGCATCGGCTCATGGTAGGGGTGGGGGCGTGCAACCCTGATTGCACTAACACTGTGCTTCCTATCCCACCCACAGACAGTGCTCAAGCTGCTGGTGGCCGGTGAAGGCCGCGCGCGAACAGGTGTGCTCATTCCCATTCCTCAGTACCCACTGTACTCGGCTGCTCTGGCTGAGCTGGACGCCATGCAGGTGGACTACTACCTGGACGAAGAGCGTGCCTGGTCTCTAGACATCGCGGAGCTGCGGCGCGCTCTGTGCCAGGCACGTGACCGCTGCTGCCCTCGCGTTCTGTGCGTCATCAACCCTGGCAACCCGACTGGTACGCCTCCTATCTGCTCCTCCCCATCTAGCTCCGCCTCATTGGACTCCTCCTTCCAGCCCCGCCTCTTCCTCTGGGACCTGCTCCAGCTCTCCTGACCCCAGAGCACCTGGGTTGAGCTTGGTTCTCTGTTGCCCGTGACTGACCCTGTCTGTGCTGCATCTCCACACTCCAGGGCAGGTGCAGACCCGTGAATGCATCGAGGCTGTGATCCGCTTTGCTTTCGAAGAGGGACTTTTCCTGATGGCTGATGAGGTACAGACGACCGGGGGAGGAGAGCACACTTGGCAGTGTGCAGCAGCTCAGCAGCCAGTCTGAATGACACTGCTGCCCCTCCAGGTATACCAGGACAACGTGTACGCCGAGGGCTCTCAGTTCCATTCATTCAAGAAGGTGCTCACGGAGATGGGGCCGCCGTACGCGACGCAGCAGGAGCTTGCTTCCTTCCACTCGGTCTCGAAGGGCTACATGGGCGAGTGCGTACAGGCGCAGGGGGTGGTAGTGGTGAAACCGGAACTAGTAGAGAACTTTTGGGACCACTGCCATGGCTCAGCAGCTCAACACCCTCTTCCCAGACCAGCCTCAACCTGTGCTCTTCCCGGCAGGTGCGGGTTCCGTGGTGGCTATGTGGAAGTGGTAAACATGGATGCGGAGGTGCAGAAACAGATGGCCAAACTGATGAGTGTACGGCTGTGCCCACCAGTGCCGGGCCAGGCCCTGCTGGACATGGTGGTCAGTCCACCAGCACCCTCTGAGCCGTCCTTCAAGCAGTTTCAAGCAGTGAGCAGACCAGACCAGGCCAAAGATGTCTGGTGACCCAGCTTTGGGTGGGACTCCAGGGGGAGACATCGAAACCCTCTTCCATTATTCCCTCCTGTGGCTGCAGGAGAGGCAGGAGGTGCTGGCTGAGCTGGCAGCCAAGGCTAAACTCACCGAGCAGGTCTTCAACGAGGCCCCCGGGATCCGCTGCAACCCAGTGCAGGGCGCAATGTACTCCTTCCCTCGAGTGCAGCTGCCCCCGCGGGCAGTGCAGCGTGCTCAGGTGGGGAACGCAGGGTCACGAGGGGGCTGGGTTGGGTGCTGGCCTGGGAGCTGTGACCTAATCACCCTCCTGACCCTCAGGAACTGGGCCTGGCTCCTGACATGTTCTTCTGCCTGTGCCTCCTGGAGGAGACTGGCATCTGTGTGGTCCCTGGAAGTGGCTTTGGGCAACAGGAAGGCACTTATCACTTCCGGTGAGACCTGGTATAGTGTTGACCCTCCCCACGAATGGGCCTATGCCCCAGGCTTACTGTTTGTCCTTTTCAGGATGACCATTCTGCCCCCCATTGAGAAGCTGCGGCTGCTGTTGGAAAAACTGAGGCATTTCCATGCTAAGTTCACCAAGGAGTACTCCTAGCTCACACTGGACAGCCTGTGACTGAATCAGCTGAGGGTCCTTGGGAGCCTTCAGTATTTGCTGCTTTTGCCTAGGGTCTGGGTACCTGTCTCTGCAGGTCCCTAATAAAGCTGGGTGTCAGCCCGACTTGAAGTGGCTGCCTGGACCCCAGCTTTTGATTTGATTGGCTTTGCGTAGGCAAATGGACGCTGCTTGAGGAACACTAGACACCTCATATAAAGGAGCCGTGAAGGACGGCTCCCAGGAAAGGGCCTCAGGCTGCCATTCATCCATTCATCTTAAGAAACGGATGCATCTGTGGCTAGGTCTTCATTATGGTCTTAATGTGGGGCATGTGGTGACCCGTTCAAATCAACTAACGTGCTAGTGAAGTGTGTGAAGACAAACGTGGGTCACATCTGCCTTTTAGGGCCAGCCCAGGGCCACTTGGGAGGGGATGAGGTTGCAGAGAATTCCAGGGGAAAGAGGTCTTAGAGGCTGCGTCAGAAATAGTAACTTTTCCCTGGGCTACACAAATGCGTCCTTTGTTCTGGCACTTCCCGTGCCAACCACAGGGTGGAGCTGTTAAGCAGGGTTACACCAAGTTGGGAGTGACAGCAAGGGCTTGCGACGACTCCAGTGGAGCAAGGCAGGGGACAGCCTTTAGCGAACCACCTCTAGGCACCCTTGGGGGTGCTAAAGGGAGAAAACATCCTAGGGTGGAGACTCTGGAAGGGATGTGCCCCTATGCACAGCAGGTACTGGTGGGGTGCCCTGGTTGGGTCTTCAGTGGTCCTCTGAGGTAAGCAAGAGCAGTTGTCCTCCCCCTTACCCCCCGGTTATTTGTGCAACTAGGATTGAATTGAGGACCATGGAACTATATCCTGCTGCCACCCTTTCTCAATTTTAAGGCATGGTCTTGCTTGCTAAATTAATCCAAGTCAAACTTAAACACATGATGCTCCTGCCTCAGCCTGAATAGCTGAGATTACAGGTGTTCACAACCATGTCCTAAAGTAGAACCCACTTTGTAGATGTGAAAACCTGGGCCCTGAGACTATTGAAGTTATAGGACAGCAAGCCAATGCCAGGATGCTCAGACCTAGACACAGGGCCATGTGTCGAAATGGGCACAACAGCAGCACCCAGTTGTCCACTATGGACCCAGCTCTTAACCCAAGGTGTCGGGAAGGGATTGGCCACGGGCCTTCCTTGTAGGGCCAGAATCATGTGAGCTGGACTTGCTACCCTCACTGAACACTAAGGGAAGGGGGTATCATGGGCAGTAGCTGACTGGGTCCTGACCTTTCCCACTAAACTCCAGCTTTTGAGGTTAGTGCCTTGAGAGGCTCTGAAGCCACAGTCATAGCAAGGTATGGGGAGCAGCGCCAGAGGCACCATGGGAGCGAAGGATTAGAAATCCCAGCACTCGGGAGGCAGACAGATCTCTGAATTTGAGGCCAGCCTGGGCTACAGAGTGAGTTTCAGGACAACAGAGCTACACAGAGAAACCCTGTCTGGAAAAAAACAAAACAAGAAGAGCTTCTGAACGAATCTAGTAACCATTGAGAACAATGGAAGATACCTTTGAGACCAGCCTGGCGTCCTCCCAGCCGCTTGCAGGCGCTGGGAACACGGGAAGCAGGCTGCTGTGTTCAGGTTTGTCACCAGGGGCGCCAGAGCAGACGTTCTCGGTCTGCGAAGGTTATCTGTAGCCTGCTTGACGTTTGCCGCTGGGGTTTTTGGCCAATTGAGGATGAGAATGCGGAATGAATCGGGAATTGGCTCCACCCTCAGCCAAAGGAGTCCGCCTCCCTTGCCTGACCCCTGCGCAAGGCATGCTGGTAGTAATGGGCTGTGCGCAGGCCCACCTAGCTCAGGTTTATTCCCGTGTTTTCTCCCAACTTCGGTACTTCCGGTATATCGGTGCCCCAGTGTGCGCTTCGGGATCTTGGCCTGATTGTCCCTGAGCTTATGTAGATGGACTAGAGCCTGGCTTTTCCCGCTGAGCCGTCTGATTCACCCCGACCTGGACATGCACGGGAAGCTGCTGCTGCTGGCCGGCCTCTATCTTGTGCAGGGTCTGCCCTACGGACTGCAGTCCAGCTTGCTGCCCATTTTACTGCGGGCCCATGGCCTCTCCCTGACACGTGTGGGCCTGACCAAGGGATTGTATGCACCATGGCTGTTCAAACTGGCGTGGGCGCCACTGGTGGACAGGCAGGGCTCCCCTCGGGTCTGGTTAACACTCAGCACAGTGTCCCTGGGTCTGGTGTGTGGGCTGCTGGCCGTGTTCCCTCCCCCGCAAGCTGGCCAGACAGGGCTCCCCACCATCATGATGGGGCTGCTACTGCTGCTGAATCTGGGTGCAGCAGTGCAGGACGTAGCTCTGGACACGGTCGCTGTGCAGCTCCTGGAGGCAAAGGAGCTGGGGCCTGGCAACACGGTACAGGTGGTGGCGTACAAGCTGGGGTCAGCATTGGCTGGGGGCGGGCTCTTGGTCCTCTTCCCCACCCTCTCTTGGCCACTGCTTTTTCTGCTCTTAGCTGCCACCTACTGGCTGGCTGCTGCCTTAGCCTGGGCTGCACCAGCCTTGGGACAGCTGCCTCGGCCTCAGGTCTCAGAACAAAACCCCCACACATCCTATTTTCTACAAGATTTGCTGGCTGTGCCTGGGACCCTCTGGACAGCAGGCTTTGTTCTCACCTACAAGCTGGGTGAGTGTATCTTTGAGTTCGGCAATGTCAAGCTCGGAGCCCTCGTTTCCCTAGGGCCCTGAAACCCACTTAGCTCTCAGCCCAGCCCTCCCCAGAGCTCTGTAGCTCAGTCTTCTCCCAGCTTCAGCCACAGCCCACGGGTGTTACTGATAGAGCTTCAAATTAGCTGGGCTTCAAGGCCCAGCTTTTTCTAAGACCTGGGACCCATGGGCCTGGCTGGTTGGAGGACGGAGGCCCCAGGAAGGGAGAAAGGAGAAGGGGTCCATCCTTGCTTATGGTCTCCTGTAGGTGAGCAGGGTGCTGGCAGCCTGTTTCCACTTCTCCTGTTGGACCATGGTGTTTCTGCCTCAGACTTGGGGCTATGGAGTGGCTTGGGCGCTATGACCTGCTCCATTGCTGGCTCCTCTCTAGGGGGAGCTCTACTGGCCAGGCACTGGTAAGCACTCCCCAACCCTAATGTGACCCTCATCATCTCCACCATCTCCCAGGGAGTCTTGCCATATTCAGTCTCCCAATTCCCACCCCAGGCAGCCTCTCTCCCTGTTGAGGTCAGTGCTGCAGCTACGCCTTGGGAGTTTGGCCTGCCAGACGGCTCTGCTTTTCTACCTCAGTACCCCAGGGGCCAGTCTGGAGCCTGGTACAATTATGAGAGGTGAGAGGTCAGCCTTGACGAAGGAGGGAGGGAGCAAGAGCCAGGGGCCCCACTGACATTTGCTCTTGTAGGGGCAGCTTTGCTGAGCCTGTGTCTACAGCAGTTTCTGGGCGGTGTGGTCACCACGGCCACATTCACCGTGATGATGCACTGTAGCCAGTTGGCACCCAGGCCCCGGCAGGTAAGAGGGCAGGGCAGGGATGCCCGGGGGCTGCAAGGCTAGGGAGCCACCAGGTCCTGATCTGTACTTCCATCCCCAGGCCACACACTACAGCCTCCTGGCCACTCTGGAACTGTTGGGCAAGCTGCTACCGGGGACCCTGGCTGGAGTGTTGGCTGATGGCCTGGGCCCACGCCTCTGCTTTGCTGCCTTCCTTGTACTCTCAGGTCTGCCCATTCTGGATCTCAGCCTGGCACCCAGTAACCTGACCTGAGCTGCCATGTATGGCCTGGATGGCTGGAACACACGAGATGTAGCCATCCTCAAACTGAGGACTCTGTTGCCAGAAAGGACATAAAATTGCTTTTTATTTGCACTTACATCATTGCCTCGCTAGCACACGAACCCGACACCCTTGGTGTAGCAGCCAGTCTGGCTTGCCCCATGCCCCACCATGTAGCTCTCCCATGGAGGGTAGTCATCGGCTGCTGAGCAGGAGCTCTTCTGTAGCCAAGCGCATCAGGGCATGGAAGTCCAGATGTAGATACTTCCTCCAGAAACGCCGGTCCTGCCCATACACCTGGGCTGGGTAGCAGGGACTTGCTGTGATGGAGCAGAAACGTAGGCCTGAGGACTCAGCCGGCTCTAGCGCCCAGCTCCTCCCTAATGAAGGCAGCCCTGTGGCCCTCACCAATGCCGTGGAAGATGCGGGCCACAGCCCGTCCTGAAAACCTTTCCTCTGGTCGCACGGACAGGAGCTGACGGATATCACGGCGAATATGGTCCTCCCAGTCCTGAAGCTGTGGGGGGTGACATGTGACCTTCCCTGCGCCCCATGGCATCTGTCACATAAAATCACACCCCAAGCAGCCCAAGAAACCTTGAGCCAAGCAGGGGTTGGACTGTGGGGTTGGGTTGTACATGGGCATGTCATTATCCTTGGCTTTAGGAATCACCCATCTTCAGAGGGGTGGCACTTACCTGGTTCTGCCCAGGCTCTGGACCCTGCTCATCCTTCACAGTTTCCTCTTCCTCAAAGTAGTGGCTGAGCAAGGTCTTCAGCTGGCTGCTGCGGTCCTCATCCGACTGCTCTAGGCAGGGTCCACAGCTGGGAAAGGCCACACTGGGGACGATACAAACCTGTCAGGAGTGCCCCTGGGGTCGGAGTGGGTGGCCTGGGCTCTGCCTACCTTCTTCCCACCTGCGAAAGGCCTTAGCTATCTGGCGTAGATGGGCCAGGGCCTTGTGTTCTCGAGCCTGGACTCGGCTGTACAGAAAGTCGCAGATCTGGTCCTTGTCCTCATCTGTCAGGTCACCAGGACTGTGCAGGTGAAAGGCCAACTCGCTGAACTCCACAAGCACCCCTGTGCTCCGGGGTGCGCCTGTCAGCAAGTGTGTCAGTCAGAGGCGGCCAGGGGGCCAGCACAAGCTAGACTGAGGGAGGGCTGGGCATACCTTTCCTTGGTTCTTGGTCCCACTGCAGCTGGAGGAGAGCCTGCCGCACAGAGGCCAGCTCCCAGCCCATCGAGTCTGCCAGCTCCACCATGTTAAACTCTAAGGAGCTGCTGCCCCGACTTGTGTCTTTAGGTGGCCACTTGGCCCAGCATGCAGCCAAAGGGGGACACCTGTGCCCAGGGGACAAAGGAGTATGTGGCCAGCAGCTCCAGTTCTTTGTCTTCATCCTTAGCCGGAGGTGGGATATGCTTACCTGTGGGCCAGAGCTTGCAGCTGGGCAGGGCCCCCAGGGCAGCACAGACGGCAGTGGGCATAGGTATAAGGCAGCAGCTCCAGCCAATGTCGAGGGTGTAGTTCCAGATAGCACAGCAGAGTCTCAATAGCTAGAGGCAGAGGAAGGCTCAGAGGCTGCTGATAGCCTCTCCCTGTACCCCATATCTTCTTGGCTCCTTACCCTCCTCTGTCATGTCCAAAGCCTGTACTGTAGACTGCACTGGGAGTGCCCGCTTATGGCCTTGGCAGGCCTTTCCCAATACAGGGTGTGTTTGTTGGCCGTTGTGCCTCCGGGTGCATGTACAGGGTGGGAAGACACGCTGCACCAGCTTCTTCACAGCCAGGAAGTCAGTGCCATCAGCATGGGCGTGTCTGCGCAGTTCCCAAAGGTCTTCACCCTGTGTTGAGACAGTCATATGCATACGGTTTGGGGCTAGAGTGGCAGCTGCAAGGAAAACAGGATTGCAGCTGGGACCGAAGTGGCATGGCATAGGAAGAGCGTAACCCCTGGGGAGACGGGGTGCCAACCTGCGGCTGCAGGAACAGGTGACAATGGGCGGGCTTCCCATCACGTCCTGCACGACCAATCGCTTGCACATAGCTCTCGAAGTTTGGAGGCAGTCCCAGGTGTAGCACAGCCCGAACATCTGACCTGTCCAGCCCCATCCCAAAGGCTACTGTGGCCACTACCACCCGCAGGTGGCCCTGCATGAAGGCTTGTTGCACTCGTCGCCGTTCCTGGCTGCACATGCCAGCATGGTATGCTTCAGCTACAGCCTTGGGGCCGCAACCTTTAGAGAAGGTGCACAAATGGTGGATGGAACTGAGCAGGCATGCAGAAGAAAGGGTCCCTGGGGGCCCAACCCTATACATGCCTACCTCTGGGCCTTGGCTCTCCCACCGTGGACAGGCAGGTCCGGAGGAGTGCGGCCACCCGTTCTGTATCCTTCTGTCGATGGCAGTAAACGATAATAGAGTCCAGGGTACGAAAACGGTCCCCCTGCAGCAGTGTCACCAGAGCCTAGCAATAAGGAACGATTAACACGGTGGGTCGTGGGCGTCTGCTGGGGCCCCTGGGATGCACATAACTACCTGGTCTGAATCTCGGTCCATGGACACAGAGAGGTGCAGATTGGCAGGGATGGAGGCCAACCCACTGAGCTCAGGCTCTTCCGCTATGCCCAGGTGCTGGGCCACGTCACGTGCAGTGCTCCGTGTGGCCGTGGCTGTGAGACCCAGAAAGCAGCGCACACCCATCCGCTCTCGAAGGACCTGAACCGGGGACAGTGCTGAGTCACTTAGCCCACCTGGGTCCCAGTCCACCTCCACCCTGACCCCAACAAAAGCTCACTTTGCAAACACGCAGGTAGCAGGGCCGGAAGTTGTGTGACCACTGAGACAGGCAGTGGACCTCGTCAATGCAGGCGAAGGCAACTGGAGGCAGCTGAGAGGCGTCGGGGAGGCTGGCAGGGCCCTTAGCCCCACACCTGACCAAGGCCTCAGGGGACACAATCAGCACCTGCACCTGGGCTGCCTTTACCTGAAGGGAAGAGGGCTATGGGCACTGCCCAGAGGGATGCCCACTACCACCCATCCATGGGGCCCTCCTGACCTTTTTCAAGACAGATTCTCGCTGTTTCTTGGTCATACCTGAGTGGAGGCAGGCTGCCTTCAGACATGGAGGCAGGTCAGACACCTGTGAATGCAATGCTGTCACAATCCAGCACAGCTCAGTCTCTGCCCCTACTCAACCCTCTGGAAGGAAAAGCATCAGATGCTGGGTCCTGGGAGAAAAGTTCAGAGCTGGCCACCTATGGACCTGCACACCCTGGAGATAAGGAACTAGGTGAGAACATTGGGCACTAGGCTGTGCTACCCTTAGGAAGGTCGGCTGGCCTCTGGTGTGTTCAGGAAACGAGAAGCATCCAATGGCACCAGAGGTGTCAGTTTGCAGACTTTCCAGGTACTAAGCCTATCCAATACCTGGTCATCCATGAGTGACAGGAGAGGAGAGACCACCAGTGTGAGGCAGGGGCTTCGCTGGGCATACAGCAGTGCAGGAAGCTGGTAGCACAGAGACTTGCCAGCACCCGTGGGCAACACCAACAGAGTGGAGATGCCTGGACAGGACAAGAGGCAGCTGTAAGGCTCAACTTGCCAGACACAGCTTGGTGCAATTCTAGACAGTCACACCTACCCGAAAGAATCCGCCTGACTGCACGTTCCTGACCAGGGCGGAAGGCTTGGTGCCCTAGCTGCTGTAGGGCCTGGAATACCTCAGCAGGGGTTTCTGTGGACACAGATGTGGTGGTTTGAATGAGAATGGCCCCTACAGACCCCCATAGGCTCGTGTATTTGCATGCTTAGTTCCTATCTGGTGAACCATTTGGGAAGAATTAAGAGGTGTGGCCTTGTTAGAAAAAGTGTGTCAGCTGGGCGGTGGTGGCGCACGCCTTTAATCCCAGCACTGGGCAGGCAGATCTCTGTGAGTTCGAGGCCAGCCTGGCCTACAAGAGCTAGTTCCAGGACAGGTCCCAAAGCTACAGAGAAACCCTGTCTCGAGAAAACAAAAACAAAAGTGTGTCACTGGGGGGTTGGCTTTGAGTATTTCAACAGCCCAGGCGAGGTAAAGTGTCTCTGTCTCTGTCTGTCTCTCTGCCGGCCGATCAGGATGCAAAGCTCTCAGCCACTTCTCCAGCACAATGTCTGCCTTTCTGCTTCCCACCAAGATAACAGACTAAGCTGCTGAGATGGTATGCAAGTCCCAGTTCAATGCTTCCTTTTCTAAGAGTTGCCTTGGTCTCGGTGTCTCTTCACAGCAGTAGAACAGCGACTAAGACATGAGTCGGGAAAGACTCTGAACCATTAAATTTCACTCACCTGCTACCTGTCCCAGGAGCCCTGGGGGGTAGAGGGGCAACACTGGGCAGGGAGGACAGGGCATCTGTAGCTTTAGCCCATCGGGTTCTGTGTCCTGACCTGCTTGGATAGGCAAGAGGGTGATGTGGGGGCACCAGAATCCACAGACCACCCTGGCCCAATGGCCTCTGGTCATATCCACCCATCCCCCTCACTTACCAGAGAGGGGACGGGAAGGAGAGGCTGTCGTCTGTGCTGCTACTTCTTCCAAAGCAGAATCGGGCTGTTTGTCTTCCCTGCCACCTTCCTCCTGGAAGGTCAGGGTGGAGCCTGGAGCAGAGTTAAGAGCTGGTGGAACCTTCTGTTCGCATAAGTACTTCTCTAGTCCCCCTTCCCCACGGTTAAATGACCCATCACTCATGGCAGAGGTTTACCTGGCTGGGAGCACTGCGATGCCCAGTGCCCAGACTGCCCGCACCGGAAACAAGTGTCCTTCGCTGTGGCTCTGGGTCCACTTCCCCAAAACTGCTCCCTTTTCTTCTTCCACTTTTGCTTCCATACCTGGGGAAGCCCATAGGGATTACTCAAGAGGGAGGTGGGAGGCGAGGAAAGGCCGGCCTGCTCCATTCAGCACGTCTCACCTGCTTCCGGAGAAGCCTGCCTCGACTGGCCCCAACTCGCACATAGCACTTCTGTTTCATGTTGAGTCGAACGTAGTTCCCCCTGTCCAGGGAAGCTGGTCGAGGGGAGATGTGGATGCGGGCAGTGCCCTTGGCCTTCTCTGTCTTGGCCTGCTTTGAGGGGCGGGGCTGAGGAGCGTTCACTTGTGCAGGTTCTCCTGGAGGCTCTTTCGCGTGTGCTGCAGTCCTGGCTCCCTCAGATAGCTGTCCTGCTGGGCTGCTGTCCTGGGCTTGTGCAAAGTCCTCAGAATCCTTACTCCATTTCCTGTCTTCATCGTTGCTGGGTGTGGGGCTCGGAGGCTGTAGGGCCAGGGCATTGGGGCTCTGTGACTTTTTTTCTGAATGAATACCAGGATCAAGGACATTTGCCTTGCCTGACTTCTGAGGTTGTGACTCCTTTGCATCCAGGTCAAGCCCACAGGCATCGGGAACCTCTAGAAGGTCGGAAACTCTGGCATGACACCGCTCTAACCAGCCAGGGTCTAGGGAACTCAGCCGAAGGCTCAGGGATGCCTGAAGCTGTTGGAGCTGGCCTAGCCTTGGCTGGGGCTCAGGAAGTCGGGGAAGTACATCATTGGTTTCATCTGGACAGGTCCTTGGGCCTGGTGGCCTTAGGGTGGTCGCCGTGGACAAAGATCTCTTCTGAGGCTGGAGTTTTCGGCTCAGGGTTGGCCTAGTCTAGGTTGGGGAAGATAGAACAGCAAGTAGGATCTCAGAACCCTGGGCTCTGCAGACGTTTGGGACAGACAAGAAGCTGACAGTGAGGTCCCTGTGAGCACCTTAGGAGCCGAGTCCCACTTACTGCAGAAGCACACGTGTGTGTGCGTGAGCATGTGTGTGCGATGTAAAGAAGGGTGGACGCAGAAGGGCCCTGGCAAACCACCCCAGAGCCAAAGGCAGTTCTGGGTTCACCTCCACTTCTTACCTGTAGCTTTGCGTTTTTCAGATTGGCTTTGAGCCTTTCCCCATAGTCTTGTACTGAACTCAATGGGCCCTGCCTGGGGACAGGCTGTGTATTCTGGGTTGCAGCTCGATTCAAGTGGGGACCCCAGCAGCTTGGCTTCTGTGCCTGCAGCAGACAGTAGCGGACTAGACCACGTTAAAAGGTGATGATATGGGCACAGAAGTGCCTCCAAAGCTTCCCCTCAACCCCCACGGGAGGGCCTGGCCACCAAACTTGTGGGCTCCACGGAGGCATGGCTGCAATAGCTCTTGGCTCCAGCCGTTTGACCATACACAACGTTGACTGGGATCAAGGGCCAGTATACCTCCTCAGCTGCCTCGGCGAGAGACCGCTCTTGGCTGCGGTATCCGTCGCCAGCTTGGCGCACTGCATGCTTTAGGTTACGGTACTCACGGTAGAGCGCTGAGAAGGCAGGGGTCGGGGGTCAGGGGTCAGGGGTCACCTACTAACCTTAGCCCCGTCCCAGGCCCGCCAGCCCAGCGCTCACCGCGGGTCTCCTCGGGGGCCGCCTCCACGTCCTCCTGGGAGAGAAGCTCGTCAGCCACAGACTGCGCCTGGGTCCCCACTCACCGCCCTGTCCATGCCCCCAACCCCACCTCACCTGCGCTGGCCGTCTCCCGTGCAGCCGTGCGAAAGCGCGTTCCCACTCCTGCAGCCGCGCGCGAACGCTCGCAAGCCGTTCCATGGCTGTCAGATCCTGCGTATTGGGAATCTCCCGCCGCCGCTGGGAAGTGTCGTTCTGCGCCAATGGGAGCTGGCGGCGGGCGACGCCAGGCCGGGCGGCCAATTCGCTGAGCCCTGAAGGGGCGGGCCCTACCGTGTTACGTCATCGCGGCGCGCCACTGCTGCGCGGCGCTGGGCGAGGCTAGCGGAGGGGCTGGAGGCCTTGGTGGTGGGGGCGGATGGGCGGATGAGTTGGGGCCGCTGGGCTGGGATCCGAGCCCGGCCAAGAGACGGCAGCTGTAAGGGTCACGGCACTTGGACGGCCGGGCCGACGGGGCCTGGCACTTGAAGGCCCCGGCTGCAGCGGATTCTCGGGAGGTGCCGCTGCGCGGGGTTGGACCCGGGTGAGCCCCGCCAGCGCAGGGCGACCTAGGGACGGGTGAGGATGTTCTGGACCTTCAGGGGCATGCTCGTCCGGGTTAGTTGAGGTTCCGGGCTTGATTCGTGAAGGATCCGGGCGTGCACATGTATGTGTCTCACCTCAGAGACCGCTCTCTCCTGTGCGCGGCATTATGCCCCCAGAAGCAATCTTTGCTTGGAGGCCAGGCCGACTGCTTTCCTCTTGTGACAGGTGCTCGATCGGTTTGTCCTGTCAGCGAGTCAGTCCTCGCGAGATTACCCTAAGGTACAGCCAGATCGAGGATAGTCATCCGGGATTTCCCAGGGACCTGTCTCTTAAGGACTTGTTCCGGATTCTGCAGTCTTTCTGCTCCCTACCCTTTGTCCCGTGCTATAACTCTGGGCAAGTGTAGGTCTTAGTTTTCCAATCGGTTACAGGGTGAAGGCTGTAATGTGGTTCTGAGGGTAAGGTGACTGTGTGTATCAGGAATCCTTCAACCTCAGGGGTCTTTTGCGTGGAACGCTTTGACGGCCTCTGCCTGGATCTTTTAGAATTCTGTGAATTTAAGACTTGGTGGTTGGTCTCTGTGCAATAATTGCTCAGTGAAGTTGGGATTCCCAAATAGGAGGCAAAGACTACAGACGGTGACAGTTACTTTTCCTCAGGGATTTCTGTGCCTGGTTATATCCTAGAAAACCGTTATCTCTAGCCCGGTGGTGGTGGCGCACGCTTTTAATCCCAGCACTCGGGAGGCAGAGGCAGGTGGATCTCTGTGAGTTCAAGGCCAGCCTGGTCTACAAGAGCTAGTTCCAGGACAGGCACTAAACTTAATGACCTTGATCTCATAGGCTGCACAGCATCTGTGCTCAGGATCCTTTTTGGAAAACTAATCCTGGCACTAGAAGTTGTACTTAGATTTCCTTAAATCCGGGGACATGCCTGTTGTATTGATGGGAAGAGAGGCCCGGGGTTTATTTTACTTTAAAACATTTACTTTCCCTAGTTTTGTACGTCTATGTCTGAGTGTATGTGCACGCACCACGTGCATAAGGAGCCTGTGAGACCAGGAGAGGGCATCCCCATCAGGTCCCTTGGAACTGGAGTTTTAGGTGGCTATGACACACCACGTGGGTTCCGGAAACCAAACCTGGGTCTTTTGCAAGATCAGTAAAATGCTCTTAACCCTTGAGCCATTTCTCTACCCCCAATCTTACAAACAAACGAACAAACACCCAAACCTGTTAAAACTCAAGCATTGGGCCAGCCGGCCAGTGGTCTCCAGGGATCGTCCTGTTTTCTGCTGACTCCAATTCTGGCTGTTTTTACACAGGTTCTGGGATCTGAAGTTTGGTCCTCACTTTTGTTTGGCAAGCATCATACAGAGTTATCCCCCAGTCCCTCCCTCCCTTTTATTTTTGAAGATAGGGTGCTATTGTGTATGGATAAATAGATTAGGTGGACCTTGAACTCACCAAGATCCGCAGGCCTCTTGCTTCCCTTGGTGCTGAAATTGAAGGTGTACAACTAACTCCATGCCTAATAAATGTTTATTTATTTATTGTGGTTTTTCAAAGCAGGGTTTCTCTGTAGCTTTGGAGCCTGTCCAGGAACTCACTCTGTAGACCAGGCTGGCCTCAAACTCACAGAGATCCGCCCGTCTCTGCCTCCCAAATGCTGGGATTAAAGGGGTGCACCACCACCTCCCACCTTTTTTAATGTGCCTTGGTGTTTGTTTGCATGTATGTCTGTGTGAGGGGCTTGGGTCCCCAGGAACTGGAATTACAGACAGTTGTGAGCTGCCACGTGGGTGCTGGGAATTGAACCCTGGAAGAGCAGCCAGTGCTCTTAACAACTGAGCCATCCCTCCAGTGCCTTATTTCACTCTTGAGGAAGGATTCCTGAGTCACACCTGTGACTTGAGAGACCTAAAGTGTCGATGCTGGGCCCCGCAGAGCAGCAGCTGTTTCCAGAAGGCCACACGTGAACGAGCAGGTTAGTGACAGTGTGCCGCTGCTTATGTTCCGCTTGCTGGCTCGGTTTCCCCTAGGGACTTACTAGAAATTACCCCTGCCAGGTAGAATGGCACATGCTTGTAATCCCAGAAGAGACAGGAGGATTGCCACAAGTCCAAGTCAATCCTAGGCTACGAAGTGAGACCCTGTCTCAAGCCAGACAAAGAAGCATTCCTTCTTGCACCTCCTTCCACGAAGTCCCAACTTCATGTCAGATAGCGCGATGGGCTTTTGTACCACGGACAATTTGGAGAGGGTGTGGCCTGATTTGATTTGCCCAGGGTTTCTCTTCCCTAATTAAGGTCCGTCTCCTGCAGGTGGCTGTCTGCCCAGCCCAGCGCCATGCACACGCTTGTGTTCCTCAGCACACGGCAGGTGCTTCAGCGCCAGCCAGCTGCCTGCCAAGCCCTGCCCCTGCTGCCCCGGGAGCTCTTCCCCCTGCTGTTCAAGGTGGCCTTCATGGACAAGAAGACGGTTGTGCTGCGGGAGTTGGTGCACACATGGCCCTTCCCACTGCTGAGCTTCCAGCAGCTGTTGCAGGAGTGTGCCCACTGCAGCCACACCCTGCTGCAGGAGTGTGCCCACTGCAGCCGCACCCTGCTGCAGGAGCGGCTCAGCACAGAAAGTGTGCAGGCTGTGATCTTGGGGTTGACCGCCCGGCTTCATACTCCAGGAAAGGAGGCTGGCACGCAGCCGCTTTGCAGGTACGCATTTGTCTGAGGGGCCCACAGGCTAGGAGTACAGAGAAGATTCACTGGGTTGGCGCCAGGGTGGTCCTGAGGTGAGAAGGAGCGCAGGATCGCAGGGTGGGAATAGCCATATTTGTTGCTTTGGTACAGGCGGCTGGGAGGAAGGTAGGCCTTGCCCCCTCATTCCCTGCCTCGGGCCATCCTTGTTCCCAGGAAACATGCATTGCGGGTACTGGATATGACTGGTCTTCTGGATGATGGCGTGGAGCAGGATCCTGGAACCATGAGCATGTGGGACTGCACAGCCGCTGTCGCCAGAACGTGCATTGCCCAGCAGCAGGGCGGGACTGCTGAGCCAGGGCTGTCCCCGGTCCCCGTGGAAGTTCGTGTAGACCTTCGGGTGAACCGGGCTTCCTACACATTCCTTCGTGAGGCACTCCAAAGTAGTGTGGACAGCCCCCTGCGGCTCTGCTGCCGGGACCTCCGGGCTGAGGATCTGCCCATGCGCAACACTGTAGCCCTGCTGCAGCTTCTAGATGCGGGCTGTCTACGCCGGATAGACCTGCGCTTCAATAACTTGGGCTTGCGAGGCCTGTCTGTCATTATCCCACACGTGGCCCGCTTTCAGCACCTAGCCAGCCTGAGGCTGCACTATGTGCATGGGGACTCGAGGCAGCCTTCCGTGGATGGTGAGGACAACTTTCGCTACTTTCTGGCGCAGATGGGCCGCTTTATCTGCCTTCGGGAGCTCAGCATGGGCTCCTCTCTCCTTTCAGGCCGGCTGGAACAGCTGCTCAGGTGAGTGGTCCCCACCATGGCTCTGTCCCCTCTTTGTATGAGGACTCCTTGGCCTACCCGCCCATGACCCTTCTGTAACCCCTTGTCGCTGCAGCACCCTGCAGAGCCCCCTGGAGAGCCTAGAGCTGGCCTTCTGTGCACTGCTGCCCGAGGACCTGCGCTTCTTGGCTCAGAGCCCTCATGCTGCCCACCTCAAGAAGCTGGATCTCAGTGGCAACGACTTGTCAGGCAACCAGTTGATCCCCTTCCAGGGTCTGCTGCAGGCTGCCGCAGCCACATTGTTGCATCTCGAGCTGACTGAGTGTCAGCTTGCAGATGCCCAGCTGTTGGCCACACTGCCCACCCTGACTCGATGTGCCAGTCTGCGCTACCTTGGTCTCTATGGCAACCCTTTGTCTATGGCTGGACTTAAAGAGCTGCTCCGTGACTCTGTGGTACAGGCCGAGCTGCGCACTGTGGTGCACCCCTTCCCTGTGGATTGCTATGAAGGCCTTCCTTGGCCACCACCCGTCTCTGTCCTTCTGGAAGCCTCCATCAATGAGGAGAAGTTTGCCCGTGTAGAAGCTGAGTTGCACCAGCTGCTGTTAGCTTCAGGCCGTGCCCATGTACTCTGGACCACTGACATCTACGGGCGCCTGGCTGCGGACTATTTCCGCCTGTGATCGCTAGGGTCTTGAGGGGCAGGTCAAGCCCTGTGAGACTCTGCTGGAGGCCTGACTCAGAGGCTTTCCTAGGCCACTGGCTGTACCTCCAGTCTCCGTGCTTTGTATCTGCTCCCAGTAGCTGACTGACTGTTGCTATCTCAGGACGGCACCCCCCTACTCCGAACACTCCCCTACTCCAAACGGCACCTGACTGCCCGCCTGGGATGCTCCCTCTGCAGAAAACAGCAGTCCCTGGGCACATCCCGTGCCCTTAAGAGTGCAGCGCACTGGGGTGGAGGTTAGGATGGTCGACTTCAGGTAGTAGTCTTGGGAATACCCATGCAGTCTGGGGCCTTATGCTGCACATCCCGCCTGGCATCTGAGGCACCCTATAACCTGGTCTGTAGGGTGTGAGCAAGGTACAAACGTTCAGTATCTGGAACTTGAATTCATTTTTTTTGTTTGTTTTGTTTTTTTTGGTGTGTGTGTGTCTGTGTGTCTGTCTGTCTTAATTGGATGGGAAAGACTTCCCTATGTTTCTGGTGTTGCCTCATCACAAGGTGCAAACTATTATCCAAGCAATTGCCCCATTTCCTCACTAGGTTATCCCACTATTCCTACGGTCCAGAGCCAGGGTGAGCCGCCAGAGTTGGCAGCTGGGGACACCTTATCCATGGCCCCTGACATTCACAGATCCATGATTCCCGACCTGACGACCCCAACACCGCCCTGTAGCTCGACTCCCGACCTGAAGGCCCCTACACACAGCGCTGTTGCGCGGCTTCAACTTTACTAATGAACAGGTGCGGGCTGCACCGGCCAATCCCCGGTGCCCACGTCATTGACACGCGCGGCGGACTTAGCAATGGATCTCATAAGCGACACGTGGAGGGAGGCGTAGCCCAGACATGAGCCCTTCGGGAGGGTTTTGTTCCGGCGCCTCCTCAGGCGGTACCTCAGCGAACAGGGGCTTGGAACGGTCGATGACGAACATCTCGTGCCCGCGTTCATCTCGGAGTTCCTCGAGCTGCGCAAAGGTGCAAGGCCCGTCTGAATAGTCGTTGACGAACAGTGTGCCTTCCCCCGGCGGCGCAGGCACCTTTTTCCGCCGGCGTCGGCGTCGGCAGATCATGGCAGCCAACAAGAGCGCAGTGAGCGCCAGCAGCGCGATGGCTGCCGCGATCGCTGTCTGCGTTGCTAGGCCCAGGGCGCGGAAGGCCATGCTACCCGCCTCGTGCCGGGGCTCGTGTCCCACAGGGCGTGTAGCCGGGCCCTGCGGGGCGGGTGGCTGCTGTGACTGCTGCCGGGACGCGTTGACCAGGAGATGGAAGTGCACACGCGCTTTGCCGCCAGCATTGGCGGCCTCGCATTCGTACTTGCCGGCGTGAGCCAGTGTGATGTTGGTGAGGAAGAGCATGCCGCTGCCGGTGTCACGGGTCGCATGCCCACCCAAGCCTGATGTCCCACCTTCCAGCTGGGCTTGGGCTTGAGGTTTGCCATCGCGAGGCTGGGGCACCTTTCTCCAGACCACCAGGGGCTGTGGGTATCCCGATGCCTGGCAGGCTACCTGCAGGTCCTCCCCCAGGTTAGCTGTGAGCTCAGGGGGCTCCACGTTCACAGAGGGAGGGATGCAGATGAGGCTGCCACCAGATACTTCTAGTAGACTCTGAAGCGCCAGGCGTGGGGGCTCTGCACATGTGATCTTCTTGTCTCTGGAGCTCAGCAGCCGGCGGCCCCCCTCTTTGATCCAAGAGCCCAGCCAGTGAAGGGCACAGTCACATCGCCATGGGTTCTCTGTGTAGGCAGAACACAGCCTAGGTAGAGAGATGGTTCTGCTGTGCAGACAGAAGCCCTTTTCCCCTCTTACAGATACCTATGGAGTCCCAGACCCTTACCATCTTCCCTCAGTCCAAGTTCCTAGGAGGGGAGGGGGGGGGGTATGTGTGTGATCCCAGTTCCTGAAAGAGCATCCGCTTCTCTGATGTCCCATTGCAAGTCTCCACGTCCTTGCACATTCCAGCATCACTGAGACGCTGTTGTCAAGGCACTCCAGTTTCTGCCTGCCAGCTCTGATGAGAAGCTGCTCAGCTCTGTTAAGTTACTCTGTGGAACTGGTACTTGTCCTCCTTACCCGGGTACATGAGCTGGTACTCTACCAGTTCTCCCTGGTGGTCCCTTACCAAGGCTGAGGGCTCTGGTGTGACCCTGCAGAGGAGTGCTCAGGGTTGCCATAGTGAAGCAAGACACAAAGGGAGAATTACAGGGGCCCGGAAAGGGAGGCAAGTCTCCGTAGGATCTGGCTGAGCTCACCAGGTGAGATTACAGCACATTAATCTTGGGTCGAAGATTGCCAACATAACAATATTCCTTTTAAATATAGGAGAACGTTAAAATGGCAGCAAGCCATACTTAAGGCCTAAGCATATATAAATATGATCTTCAGGAATGACCTTACTCCTTTTGTAGGTAATTTCTGGGGGAATCACAGGATTAAACCTTTGTTTACAGTAAGGTCACCCATCCAGTGCAGAGGAACCACCCTGTGATCTCACTTAAGTTTTGATTGTTTTCCAGACAGGGTTTCTCTGTGAAGCCCTGCCTGTCCTGGAACTCAATTTGTATACCAGAGCCTTGAACTCAGATTCTCTTGCCTCCATCTCCCGAGTGCTGGGACTAAAGGCTAGCGCCACCATACCCTTTGAGATGTAATTTCCAAAGCCATCAAAACCAGATGTTAACGTCCCCTTTAATAAACTCCAACTCAGTCACATCTTGGCTTATTCTGAATTCTTTTCTGCAGTGAAGTTAAGAACCTGGTTCTGCCTGAGAACTCCCTGGGCTGTTGTGGCCACAGTGTGGAGTGTTCTCTGTTCCTAGCATAGGAACCTCCTGTATAGCTGAGCCTGCTTCTCCCTACTGGTGCTAGAAGAGACCCTTGCCAAAGGAAGAGTTACCTGTGAGGCGCAGGACTTGTAGGCTGCTCAGAGGCTGCAGGGCCTCTCTGCTGATGGTGCCCAGTTGGTTCCTGCTGAGGTCCAGCAGGGCCAAGGAGGAAAGCCCAGCCAGGGCCTGGTCCTCCAGTAACTCAATGCTGTTTTCTTGAAGATGCAGCTCCTGCAGTCGCTGAAGTAGGGACAGCAGATTGTCAGGCAAAAGGGCCCTAGGAAGCTCGACAATATTGATTTCTCTCCCCCAACCACTCCCACCAGAAGTGCGTTTATTGACATCACAGCAAGATCCCGCACTTAGGGCAGTTGTCGCTCACCGGCAGGTGCAAGAAGGTGAAATCCAGCAGCTTCGCCAGCTGGTTTCCAGCCAGGTAAAGCACGCGTAGCTGGACCAAGCCCACAAATGCACCGCCTCGCAATCCCCGAAGCCGGTTGCCGGTGAGCGCCAGTTCAAGCAGGCGCGGCTGTGCACGGAAGGCACCCGATTCCAGCGCCCGCAGGGTATTGTTGTGCAGGTAGAGGTGGCGCAGGGCAGCGAGAGGCGCCAGGGCGCCTTGCTCCAGGTGCGCGATGCTGTTGTCTTGCAGAAACAGCGTCTGAAGGTTGTGGGGACGAGAGGATTACTTCACTGTGGGGCAAGTCCCACTCCCGTGGCGTGTCCCATCCCACTTGCCTACCTCAGCACCCTAGTGACCTTCCACCTCACCTCTGAGGCTCACACAATCTTTTCCATTGCGGTGGGCACTTGTAACCCACTACTCCAATCCAAGACCCTCCAGTCCCACATAGTGCCCACCTGCGTCCCTGGGGGGATTCCCGGTGGGACGACACGCAACCGTAGGGCGCCGCACTCCACAGTGGCGCTGTAGCAGCGGCAGGCAGCGGGACAGCCAGTGGCTCGGGGCGGGTATCCAGGTAGCAGCGGCAGCAACAGCAGTCCCAGCAGAAGCAGCACTGGGGGAGCCCCAGGGGTCATTTCCGACGAGCCCCACCAGGAAGCTGTGGCTTCCCCAAGGCCTGGACCCTGTTGGGATGCGCCTCCTGAAACAGGTTAGCAGGCCAGTGCTAACATTATCCAGCCTGCGCATGAGCAGGAATGGAACGCCTGGCATGGTGGGTCATGCTCTTAATCGCAACATTGGGGAGGCTGAAGCAGCAGGATTGCTGTGAATTCAAGGTTAGGTCTAAGCAATATGTTCCAGGCCGGTCTGGCTGAACTGCGGTGAGACTTTGTCTCAAAATACAAAAGTAAGAAACAACCTATTAACGTGGATGGAAGTCTACATACAATCCTTGTGTAACTTTTGAAAAGTTACAAACAGCACTCAGGAGGCAGGGGAAGGCGGATCTCTCTGAGTTGAGGCCAGTGGATCAAGGCTCCATAGTGAGACTCTGTTTTTTTAAAAAAAAAAGCCTAACGTCTTCTCTTGGTAAAATTTGTATGAGGGGCAGGCAAGATGGCTACACAAGTGAAGCCACCCGCCTGGCCAACCTGGTGGAAGACGAGAACTGACTCCACAAAGATCGCTTTTGACCTCCACTTCTGACCCACGCATGCAAACAATGTTTTTAAAAAGGAAAACAGAACAAACCGAGAATCCTTCCTTGACGGTCTCTGCCTAGCACAGCATTCCTCCCGCGCCTGCACTGTCCTGCTCGTCACTGGCACCACACGGGTTCATCTCCACGCAGATGGGCTCTCCTGGGTTCCCGGATGCAACAGTACATAATTTAGGCTTGGGAACTGCCCGGGTTCCCAAGTCCAGGGTCTAACTAAAAAGAACAGGCTCTGGGCAGACGTGCCCCCTTGGTCTCACTCAGTGGCTGCTGGCATAAAGTTCATCACTGAGCAGAAACCTCTGTGCCCCATCAGAAGAGCAAAGGTACCACACGACCTTGACCCAAATGACCCCACCTTAAGGTTCATTTGTCATGATTGGTGATGCTTGGTGCAGCCCGTGATCCTCCTGTTGTAGAGATGGAGGTGAGTGGAGAGCTTACTTAAGAGTTAGGATTTTCCCTAAGGTAACTCATATGGCTTATTTCCTTTTAAATAAATAGGGTCTAGTGTGTTTCTCTGGTTGGCCTGGAATTCATTATGTGGACCACAATGGCCTCCAAACCCAGAGTGCTGACATTAAAAGCCTGTGTCACTATGCCCAGCTTACTTCTAATTTTTTTTCAATTTTTTTCATTTAAATTTACTTATTTTACATGTATGAATGTTTTA
The DNA here is from genome assembly GCF_037038515.1 of Microtus pennsylvanicus. Classification (NCBI taxonomy): domain Eukaryota; kingdom Metazoa; phylum Chordata; class Mammalia; order Rodentia; family Cricetidae; genus Microtus; species Microtus pennsylvanicus. The sequence continues at coordinate 5,072,030 of NC_134580.1, forward strand.
CCTGCAAGAATGTGTGTGCAACTCATAAGTGCTTGGTGCCCTCAAGATCCCCTGGAACTGGAGTTGGGATGGTTCTGAGCATGTGGGTGCTGGGAATCAAATCTGGGTCTTCTGGAAGAGCAGCCAGTGCTCTTAACCCCCCCCCCCCCCCCCAGACACAGGGTCTTTCTCTTTATGGCCCTGACTGTCTTGGAACTCTATGTAAACCAGGCTGGCCTTGAACTCATAGAGATCCACCTGCCTCTGCCTCTCTAGTACCTGGCTGCTACTTCTAATTTTTTCCCCCTGGAGTCAGGGTTTCTCTGTGTAACAGGACTGACTGTCCTGGAACTCGCTCTGTGGCCCAGACTGGCACTGAACTGACAGAGATCTGCTTGCCTCTGCCTCCTGGGTGCTGGGATCAAAGGCGTGCGCCACCACCGCCCGGCACTACTTCTAATTTTTTTTGAGTCAGAGTCTTGCTATATAGCCCATGTTATACTTGAACTTGAGATACTATTGCTCATGCTCCCAAAAGGCAAATGAACAGGTGTGCACTATCACGTCTAGCTTCCTCAGGTAATTCTCTAGAGAACTGAGGGATAAGCCAAACAGGAGAATCAGTTCAGAGGCCTAGAGTCTATGCCCCGCCCCCAAGCTGGTTCCAGGGGGCCTCTATCTTTGGAGTATTTGTGTGTACTAGCTGGGATGTGGGAGGAAGCCTTAGGCCACAAACTGCTCCCCCTCTTTCCCTCTTCCTTTTGGGAATTGGCCTTGGTATCTCCTGCACACTAAGCACAGACTTAGCACACAACATCCTAGTGAGTTACACTCCTATTGTACCAACTGGGTATCTAGCTCCCTAAGTAGAATACAGGAGCAGTAACCTCTGAAACTATCAGGAAGGGCATTCTACAGCAGTTTACAAAATGTATCTGTGACCTAGGCGCACAAGGACTAGAGTAGGGTTTTAGGCGCAATGCTCAGTTTTAACGGTAGTGCCCAGGCAGAGAAGCCCGCTTTTCTAAAGTTAAGGAGGACAGGAGCAAGGGCACACTGTCTTCCTCATCTGGCACAGCCTACCGTTTTCGCACCTGCTTATTCTCTAGGTCTCCTTGCTGTGCTCAAGTTGAACTGTACTAAGTGGCCTTGGTGTTTGTTTCAATTTCGCACCAATTGTAAGTTACTTGGTCATTTAAAGTCAATAGAGATGAGGCAGCAGAGCAGTAGTTTTAATGGAATAGCTTTGGCGCAGGCAAAGACAGTTCCTAGATATCTCAGGACACGCGGAGCCCCAAGAAGCTGGGACATCTGCAAGGCTTCTGGGTTTAATTTCCTGGAGCAAGAATGACTGGTTGGTCCCTAGCTCCAGGCCTTGCGCATCTGTCCAGCCTTCAGTAGCACAGCCTTGATCTGTGCACTGGGGATCAGAGCTGCTGCTCATGTGGTCGCTCAGATGAGCATCAGTGCAAGACAGCCACGACAGGAATGAGGGCCCCTTACTAGATACGCCAGAAATCCTTTTATCAGGACACGAACCCCTACACCTAGGCAGGAGGAGTGGGGCGTCAGTCTCCTGAGGGATCATCTAGGCGGGAAGAGGGTGGGTGGAGAGGAGCCCTGGATCCTCCCTCGGGCGCAGCGCGAAGCCCCAGCTGAGGTCTCTGGCAGCCCTCGAGATCAGGCGCTTTAAACCAGCACTACCTCCCCTAACCTACCCCTCCCTCTCCAGTGGGTCAGAGCCTGCTCACAGAGGGCGTGGTTTCCATCCCTCTCCCCGTTGCCAGAGAGCCTGACCTTTCCTTGGTGCAGCAGTCAGAACCTAAAAGGTCCCGATCCCGCCCCCAAGCCTGGTGACCTTGGGCCAGGAACCCCCCCCCCTCACCTGCTCCAGTGGCGAGCGACTCCCCGCGGTGCTTGCGGCTGCTAGACTGGAAAAGCGGCGGGGGTGGCGGTGGGCGCGCACGCGCACCGGCTCACGCGCGCCTTGCGCCTGCCGCCCAGCCTGACGTGACCAGAGCAGGCCAATCCGTGGGATGCTAGACCGGTTGTAAGGGTTAGAGGTGGCGGAGAGGGGACTGCTGTAGAGACCGAGAATAGCGGGACCGCACCAGAACCTTGGACAGCGCCAACCTAACGAGGCCCAAGGCGCACCTCTGCGCGCACGCGCACTCAGTCACCGGCGTGCAGATGACTGGGGACATTTGGGTCGACCTGGAAGTCTGGGACCGAGGGGTAACCTGCGAGTACTACGAAGCCCAGTGTTTGCCCTAACCCTCCCCACCCAGCCCCAACTGGAGGCTCAGGGCGGCGGGGCAGCGAGCAACAGCGGGGCCAGATCCATAGATAGGGCGATGCGGCGACCTTGCCAGTGCACGTGAGAGGGGACCGTGGGTGATTCAGGTCCGTACTCGAAGCAAGCGCTGAGCTCGAAGGCCAGGGCCGAGCGAACTAGGCCCACGCCGCCTGCGCGCTCCGGTGCCGGGTGGTACAGGCGCCCGTTGGCCGCCAGGGGTAGCAAGCGAGCCGGCTCAAAGGGGATGGCCAGGGCCTCGCCGCCGCCGCAGTAGGAGAGGCGAGGGGACTCGCTGTCGGGGGCCAGCAGGTGCGTGAAGACCACGGGCCGATCTTCACAGCGCAGGAAGTTACGCTCTCTGCCGCAGAGAGAGAGGAAGGGGAAGGAAGCCTCATAGCGCCCGCTGTGGTTAGGTCTCAGCCGGGAGAAGAAAGTGACCAGGAACTGCAAGTCTGTGGGAAGAAAAAGGAGCGACTGTTCTCGCTGGTGACCTAGCTCCCCAGACAGGCTCCTCTCCCTGGGGCACACCAGCACTGGCGGGAGACTACCGGCCCCCTTGGGGCTGGGGGCTGCCCGCGGAGTGGGGGAGCTGGAGACCTGGCAGGGCGGAGGGAGAGAGGCTTGAGGGAGCTGTGCAGCAAGCAATACCTTTGAAGCAGGTGATAAAGTTCTTCATTTTGGAGTCATCCAGGAAAAGCTGCGGACAGAAGGGACAGACAGTGGACAGTAAATCCTGAACAGAAAGCCCCAAGCCCAGTGTTGTGTCGCTGTTCTTGCTTTTCTGTATACGGTGTTCGAGGGTGCATGTGTCAGGGCCCCGCAGACTTCGCCCACGCCTACATACAGGTTTCCCGCGCGGCGGCCCCCTCGCCCCCCTTTCTAAAGCAGTCTTGCGGGCCGCTGGGCTCCGGCAGTAGCGAGCCTTCAGCTCTGGGATTGGTGCTTGCCTGCTGGGGGTGGGGCGGGATGGCGATGCCGTGGAGGGGCAGCTTCTGGGCTTCCCGCTCCCAGCCTGGGCTCTGAAAGTCAGGTCCAACACCACCGTAGCACCCGGCCCTAGAACTCTTCCCCGCCCCGAGGCAGCTCCCTCAGACTCCTCCCTGGCACGCGCCAGGCACACCTGGCCCTGGTGATCCACGTAGTAGAAATACTCGCGGGTTCTGGGCTCCGGGCTTTGGCCCTGTGTATAGGAGACACGTTCGTCCCCACTGCAGGCCCGAGCTCCCTGAGATTTCGCCAAGGCTAGAGCCAAGTTACGCAGTGACCTGCAAGGCGGCCACATCCTTCCACACCGGAAACAGGTCACACAGTCGGCGCTGCGCCGGATGCTTTGGGTTCCGCCAGCAGCACGTGCTCAGCGGGGCGGGGCGCCCGGAAGGAGGGCCTGCTATGTGGACCCCGCCCCCCACCCTTCACCGCTTCCGAAGTAACCCGAGGCTCAGGCAACCATAGTGTGCATTTGAACTTTATTCACACGGAGCGCTGTCGCCTCAGTCCACACGTCGGAGAGAGCGCCTGCGGCCGGGCCGCTGGAGAGGTCCAGGACCCGCCCCAGAGGGCTGTGGGCCTCGGCAGGGCGGGACTTTTGTTTTTAATAAATAAAAACAACTCTAAAAATATATATATATATATATAAACGGGAGAAATGAAGTTTGACAACTGTTGGAAGTCAGATTCCAGAATGGAAAATGCGAACGAGTCTAGGTCCCATCCGCACGCCGCCCGGGTGTAGTTTGGTCAGAGGCCGCGAGGTCAAAAGGTGGTGCTAACTTGCTCAGCGCGAGGACGGCAATGGCAGTTCAAGAGATAAATAGCATCTGGTTAAAACTATGTCCTTAGCAAACTTAGTTCTGACATCTGTCGTTCTATTTATATCTTTATACACAAGTAGGCTGGGTGCGGGTTAGATTCTGGACTCACACCAAAAACAACCCCCCCAAAACAAACAAACAAAAGCCTCTCGCCCTCCCCCACCCGCCCCAAGAACGCCTACCTAGCCCTGGCCCCACCCCACAGGGCTTTGGTGTGGGGTCTCCCCTTGCACAAAGACCTTGGGCCATCAGGACCAAAGGCATTGGGACGACAGGACCGTGTCCTAGTGGTGGCTAGCACAGCTCTCTAGAGTGCTCTAAGTCTCCTTCAGGCCCCAGCTAGAGGCCCCTAGACTAGGGTAGGAGGGATCAGGGCAAGAGCCTTAGTGGCAGACTGCCCTGGAGAGGGGACGAGGTCGTGTTGCCCTGAGCAACGCGGCATGTGCTTCGGCCGACCAGGAGGGCAGTGTTGCTCGGCTCCGGCAAACAGAAGGCACTTCTCGGGGCTGGCCTGCGGTCGGATACTGAGCCCGCAGGAACTGGCCGCGAGATATGGCGGGCTGCTTTGCCCAGGAGGGTCTGGGGGCGGGGCAGGGCGGGCGTCTGGCGGGGCTTGGCATGCTGCCTCGCCGCTGGGGCCTTCCCTCCCACCTCCCTGGGTGTCACCCTGGCTGGTGTCCGTAGCCCGAGTGCTATAGCACGCCTTCCATGAAGCTGGTATCTAGATGCTGAATGAGCACTCTCAGAAAGGACATCTCTTTTCGCGTGTTCTCGAAGATGACGCGTGGGTCATCCGACTGACAGCGCAGGCAGTTGGGTGCCATCACCATGGCCAGGTTGCTGACGTCCATTTTGGTGATGGCTACGTTGGCTGGCTGCACGAACACCTAAGTGGGGGGAGCGGAGTAGGGAGAGGAGAGCGAAGTGGAGGGTGGGAGTGGTTATTAAGGGGTTGGTGGGGAAGGTGGATTGGGTAGGATGGAAGGTGGGCATTGGCGTGGCATTAGGTGCAGAGCAAACGTACCTGGAGGAAGCGAATGAGGTAGCACAGCACCATACGATTGATGCGCGGTAGCGCGTGCACCACGGCCACTGCAGCCTCCGGGCTCTCGTAGTGCGCAATGCATTGTTCGTAGAATTCGTGAGGAATCAAGGGCTCCTCCAGCTCCCGATACCACAACTTCAGCAGCGATGCTGAGGATGGGAGTGTCTTAGATGGTCTTGGTCTGGGGGCCCCTAAGCCAAGCATCCACCAGAGACCACATCCAGAGACATAGGGTGTGTGTACTATGTGCGAGGGTATGGAGGAGGCTATTGAGACTGAGCCCAGATCCCAGAGACACTAGCTGATGGAGAACCTGGGATCAATTTTGGTGGTATAGGTGTGTGTCCACAATGACTACAAAACAGAATTTCTCAGAAGGGTTGTGCTCAGAAGGAGTTGTCTAAAAATGCCCCAGGAGCTGTGGGCTGGGCTGCTCTGCAGGGGCAGAACCCTGGGTAGGCCAAGTACACTGGTAGGTCCAGTGGGTGGGAGGATGTCTAGAAGTGATGGGGAGGGGCTGGAGAGATGGCTCAGTGGTTGGGAGCACTGGCTGCTCTTCCGGAGGTCCTGAGTTCAATTCCCAGCGACCACATGATGGCTCACAGCCATCTGTAATGAGATCTGGTGCCCTCTTCTGGCATGTGGGCATACATGGAGGCAGAATGTTGTATACATAATAAATAAATAAAATCTTTAAAAAAAAAAAAAGAAGTGATGGGGAGACATCACTTCATTAAGAAATAGTTTCCAGGGGGTGAAAGAGGATGGTGAGATGTAGCCACAGAAGGACAGAGGAGCAGGGTGATCCTGGGGTGGATGACTGGACAGGGATCCCAGCCTGAATGGTGATCTACTTTCTGGGATATGCATGCAGGCCAACACCTGCCCAGCTGTTAAGTATGTCTGGGGCTCACCAGGGACGTGGGGGTCCTCCAGGCCTGTAGGTACCTTCCACTGATCCACCTGCAACTTCAGGGCATTCACCTCATCAATGTCACCAGGGACCCTAGAGAGTATAGCCAAGACTCAGACTAGAGGAAATCATCTCACCCTAGTGCTGGAGTTTGAAGTGGCAGAAAGCTTCAAGGTCCCACCAACCTGATTCTCTCATGTAGGGTGGGGTGACTTAGGACCTTGTTGCTCTTTTGGGGGCATCCTGCTTCATGCATTTGGGTCAGTGGTGTGGGATTCTCCTGGGGCCATTCTCCCTTCATGGACTCTGCTGACTTCTCTGTGTAGCTATCTCCCTCTGTAGGCCACGAAAGCCCAAATTTGCAGCCCTTGGCTTCCCTACTTATCCTTTGGGGACTTGGGCATCCCTGATCCTGACAGGCAAGTCATTACAATGGTTGATACTGCACGGTCTCGCACATCCCTGTTCACACAGGATGCACTGGTGATGCTGAGCTGTCTGGCCAGCTGCATGCCGTCTCTAAGGCTCTTGTCATAGGTGATGTCCTTGCTGGTATCCTCTGGACCTCTGTTGGCTGTCTCTGGTTGGCCATGCTGCTATTTTGGGGGGTAACAGTCAACTTGCCTCCTCTGGATGGGACACTGTTTTGTCCCTTTTGGCTAAATGGCCTCTAGACTTTATGGTCCCTGATATTAGAGATATATAGTGAACACACACCTGTGCTCCCTTTCCCCACCCACAATCTGGTGTTGGTAAGGCACCTGAAGATGCCCTCCGTCTGGTCACCGTTGAGTGCCAGCACCTCCTCGGAGAGCCGCGTCTGTACCCAGGGCAGCTGCCTGTCAGGATAGCGCTCTTTCTGCATGCTCATCACCTCCTGCAGTGCACTGCCAAACATGGATGGGCTGAACACTGCATTCTTGGCATGTCGGATTTCCTCCACATTAGGCTTCTTCAGGCCCTGTGAAAACAGCTCAGCATTCAGGTTCTGTTGTAGTTCAGCCTCCTTCTTTCATCTCTTCTCCATCACTCTGGGTCCTGGCCCAACAAGAATCAGGGACAACCCAGACGCTAACCCAAGTCACTAAAGGCATCTCCCATTAGGCCATCTGCAACACTCCAAACTACAGATATGCAGAAAGGTGGAGGGGTGAGGGTCTCCAGCACAGGCTTCCATATGGCAATGCCTGCCTGCTGCATTTCACCATGCCAGTTGGAGTTCTTAGGGACAGTGCAGCCAGGATGCTATTCCCAGGCTCTAGGAGGCTGGGTATGGCCAGGTGGGTAGAGCACCTTACTTGGGAAGCCTACCTGATGCCTTGTCTAGTATGTGTACCTGTTTGCATTGGAGGCCCAGGTATGGTCAGGGGCCCTTGAAGGGCAAGAGACTGTGGAAGCACAGGTGCAAGCCTTCCTATCCAGGCTGGGGCTCTCTGCAGCCTGCCAGTGCTCCACTGGTCTCACTGCCCTTCCATCAGGTCTGTGTGTGGACTGCAGGAGAGCCATTCACCCTACCCTACTTCTCCCAGAAGTATTTGTACCTTCTTGGCCCCAGTCAGGGCTGCCTTCTGAAGTTTGTGGTAACAGTACTTCGCATAGGTGCTTATTGCCACCCCTGGAAGAGAAAGGGTGGCAGTCAGCCTGAGGTGGACATGTGGGACACAGGGATTCAGAAAAGCAACTATAAGGGTTTTGGGATGTGGCCAGCTTCTCATCCACCCCTGAGCTACATAGTAGCCCATATTCTCTCATAGGCAGTCCTTTAGAGCAGAGACCCAAGAGGAGAGGCAAGAGACACTCCCCCCACCCCCATCTCTAGAAGCTAGGGTAGGAGAAATCCCTCTGCCAGCCTTTCTAGGAAGAACAGGGGAACAAAGAGCACACCCTGGGTCCCAGGCTTTCAAATGCCACTTCCTTTCCTCCTTAGGTGACCCTAGCAAGACCTTTGGTTTTCCCTGGTCCCAGGGGAAGAGGCTTCTGGATGAAGCATTTGGTGCCTTTGGTCAGCACTTGGGCAAAGGCAGTTCTCCAGCAGCTCTGGCGTCCTTAGGGAGGGAGTGAAGTTAGGAGCAGAGTGTCAGGGAGAGAGAGAGAGTGGCCAAAGTTTGGCTCTTAGTGAAAGACAGCTTGCAGAAGATGCCAATGCTCTGTGCCAGTGCTCTATTTAACCAGCGGGTAAGAAAACGACAGGGCTGAAGGTCTGGCCTCCTCTCTCAAGGTAGGGAGCTTTCTGGAACTCATGCCTTGCAGCAGAGCTAGTGACACTGGAGTGTTGGTAGGTGTCAAGTGTCTCCAACCTGTCCCAGCAAATAAGGATGGTGGCAGATGACAGAACATGCCAAGAAGTGTCATGGACAGACACCAGCTGTGTACTTCTGGAAAATGGACACCCCTTCCCTGGAAGGTTCTGCCTCTACTACCCGCAGCTGTGAAGTCTATGATTGGGAGTACCTTTGCCTTTGAAAGGAGACAGTTCCTTATGGACATCCGAGGTCTTGGAGAGGTCCTTAGATCCCCAACTTTATATACATATGTGTGTGTCATATAGAACACACACATATATGAGACATATACATACAGTTATTATATATAATTATATAAGTATACTCATTCCACAAGTATATTATGGCCCATGAGAACCTTTATCACAAGTTTTATTCACATATGTAAAATGGTTCTTTTCTAACCAAAATAATTGTAAATCTCTCCGACATTTAAGTTTTGGACAATCTGCCCCAGGTTCCAAGTGATCCACAGACTCCGGCAGATCACCGTGGTTTTTGTCCTCAGCCACCTAGAGAGCACTAGAGCTTCTCCCTCAGGCCATCTGCCCTTCATGATTGCCATGAGGCTGCCTTATTTTATAAGGATGGAGAGCGCTTAAGTGCTTTTCACTGCCCTGGCTCAGCTCAGCAGATGGGGTCTGAGAGCAATGGAATGGACTTAAGCCTGTTGCCTCCTGTTCTGCCCACCCAGTGCTGCTTCATCTGATGCTCACTCAGGACCAGAGCAAACCCTACTCCGATCACCTCTCAGCTGGTAGTAGGTATGAAAAACTGTGCTTCAGTGTTTCTGTAGGACAGAGATGGAGATAACGCCTATCTCGCGGAGGCCTGAGAATGGCTGTGCTGGAAGCCTAGAAGCCAGCGGTAAGCAGACAGCTGCTGCTGCGGTGGCGGTAGCTGCTAGCCTAGGCCTGAGGCTGGGGCCACATGAGTCTAGGAAGCTGCAGTGATTTCAGCTCTTGCTAAGTGTCTAGAGCGGATCACACAGTGTCATTGCCACTCCACAGAGACCTTCACTTTTAAGAGGAGGTCAATCTAACCTCGTTGAACCTTGGCCAGAACCCCCACCAGGATGTACGTAACAGTTCTGTGTGATGGATGGCTTACCATAGCCCTAGATGAGTGGCATTCCAGAGTTTTTACTACTGTAGCAGGAATCTGGGCAGGCTGTAAGCCTCAAAGACAGCTGGGTGTACCCGAGGTTTGTTGTGTCTGCTGCTGCTTACTCTGCATGGTCCTGGGAATGAATGCTCCCAGATTCTCTACCTGACAGTCTGAGCTCCAGGGCTCTGCCCAGTTCTGCTTCAAGTTCCACAGACACTCAACCCCTACCTTGTGGCCACAACTCACAGACGGTTGGTATACATGCAGCTCCATGCCCCCGGTGGTTAGGCAAGCAGGGTCTCTTTCTACTACTGTCCCCATGAGCAGTCTGAGCTAGGGCAGCCTGGGAGGCCCTGAGCAAGAACAAATTTCCACTTCTATAGATGTCATCCTGGCCTAGCCTGCAAAGCCCACCATGCTTTGCAGTTTCCTGCTGGCCCAGTTTGTTTGAAACAGACCTCATCTACAGAAAGCTCCCCAGCCTTGTCCCTGGGTTCCAGTGGGTGGCACACAACAGGCAGAGCAAAGAACAGGAGACAGGGGATTCAAATACTGTGAACCACGGCCTGATGGAAGCAGCTCTATACAAAGCTGGTGCAGGAAGACCAGAGCTGAGGTCTTGTGAAGGAGTGGCAGTGCTGAATTGAGAGCTCTAGGTAGCGAGGTCACAGCCTTGCCTGGAGTTCAGCGCAGCAAACAGTCCTGAGACAGGGCTCAGGGGAAGAGATAGAAGGCTGCAGGTGGAAGAAGGCAGAGGAACCCTGAACTGCAGAAGGCTTTGCTGGGGCCACCGTGGGAGAGGGAAGATCCCCTAACCATACTAGGGTGGGCTCCCCTGTCCCAAGACAACCAGCTCCACCTGTGAGCCTCACCCCAGCGTCAGGCCCACTCACTCACCTGGGGGCTGACTCCAGGCCTTTTCAGATTAGTCCACCAAGAAGCAAGTTGTGGATTGTCCTGGGTACTGCCAGAAGAGGTGCAGGCCATGCACCATTTCTCTAGGGTCATTTTGGCACCCTAGACCTCCAGTTTTTGCTTGCTTGGGAGGCCCCAAGCCTGAGGTTAGTGTCCCTCCCCCAGCCCAGAAGCGGTTAGAGAGAGGGCCAGGCGGCCATGGTGGAAGCAGAGCGGTGCAGAGGCAGCGCCCAGGCTGCAGAGGCCCTACCATCTGGCTCTTCAACATAAGGCTTGGCTTTCTTTCTCAGTTTGGACTTCTTCTTACTGTTCCTTTCCAGAAGCTCTTTTATGTGCTGGGTCACTGGGGAGCAAACACAACTGTGAGGACCACAGGACACAGGCCAGAAACCACTGCGCATGTGGTTTCCACGCTTGGTGGCAAGGTCCCTGGCACCGCCGGGGTGTGTCCCTATCAAGCTGATGGCCGCGTGTCTCTGGGGTGAGGTGGCTCTGTGTACACACAGGTCAGAGTGAGGGGCTGGGCCCTTTCTGGAGCTACAAGACCAGAGAGTCTACGGTGGGTAGGAGGGCAGAGGACAGCCAGGGGAGAGAAGATACAGCTGGCTCATACTTCTCTGCTGACAGAAAGTTTGGGCCTGGGCTCCTCAGCTGCTGTTTGGTCCACAGACCCACCTAACTACAAAGCCAACAGGAATGGGTGAATGGCGGTGACTGGACTGCCACCTGGCTGAGGCCGTGCCTGTCAGATTTCTGCACTGTGAAATTACCGTATTTTTCACGTGTTCTTTGGAAGCTAGTCACAAGGACGGAATGTGCTAAGGATATTTATTTTATACTTTGGTTTGAGCTTTGCCACTGGGAAGTTTTCGGTTGGCTCATGTGTTGTCCCCCCCCCCCCCCGCCTCTATTGTCAATACTGGTGATTGAACACACAACTTCAGTGCATGCTAGGCGGGTACTCTAACACTGAGTCATAGGTCTAGCCCTCTTTGACTTTTTTTTTTTTTTTTTTTTTTGGTTTTTCGAGACAGGGTTTCTCTGTGGCTTTGGAGCCTGTCCTGGAACTAGCTCTTGTAGACCAGGCTGGTCTCGAACTCACAGAGATCCGCCTGCCTCTGCCTCCCAAGTGCTGGGATTAAAGGCGTGCGCCATCACCGCCCGGCCACCCTCTTTGACTTTTTAAAATTTGTTTTTGAGACAAAGTTTTTCTGTGTAGGCCTAGTTGTCTTGAAACTCACTCTGTACACCAGACTGGCCTCGAACTCAGAAATTCGCCTGCCTCTGCTTCTCTAGTGCTGGGATTAAAGGCATGAGCCACCACTGCCTAGCCGCTTTTCCTTTTTGAGACAAGATCTTCTTTAGACTGGCACAGCTGGCCTTGAACTCTTGATCTTGCCTTGGCATCCTGAGTAGCTGATCTAAGACTACACTACCAGGCGTGGCTACTTCCTTTTTACTTATTTTGGGTGCTAGGGACTGAACCCGCAGCCTTATTAATACCAGCCAAATGTTCTACACTGAGCTTTAACTGCAGCCCTTGAATCATCTCTGAGGTCTTAAAATTTTGATCCCTTGCTGTAGAGCTCGGGCTGACCGGCCTCAAGCCCTCTCTGTGCTGAGATTACAGACACGTGCCAGCACCCCAGCCACTTTTGATATCTTCCACATCCCTCACACTAGGATATCAGTCATTTCTCAAAAGGACTATGGCTTATTTTCTTTATTTTTAACTATTAGCTTTTATTTTTCTTAAATTTACTCTGTGGTTTCTGGGAATTGAACTTAGGACCCTGGAAGGAAGAACAGTCAGTGCTCTTAACCACTGTCTCACCAGCCCCAGGACTATGGTTTCTTGTGATGGAAAATTATATTTAGAAACCAAAAAAAGGTGTAAGGTGTACTTGCTGCTATTGAGTTATCCTTGCTTCTAAGGGCCTCTCAGCTGACAGAGCAAGCAAATACGTGTCCACTGACCCCTATGTACACATATATTTCTATAAACACTTCTGTAGGTGTCGATCGGTGTTTCTATTAACATATGAGTTCATACAATGATTACACTTTTAACCTGTCACCACAGAGATCAGTCTACACAGCTCTGCTCCTTGTCTGCAGCCCGTATAACTGACTTTTCATTCCTCTTTCAGGGGAAGATGCTGAAGACTGAGCCCCAGATTCCTGGCTCTACCATCGAGCCACACTTAAGCTCCTCGTTATCTCAACACTATCTCATTGGAGATTCACTTCTCATAGTTTAATTTTCCAACAGATAGCGGTTTTGGTATTATGTAAAAGCCACGGCCTAACTCAGGAAGACAAAGGATTTCTCCTGTGTCTGAAGTTTGGGGTTTCATGCTTTGGTTCAAGACTTTCCTTTTTTTTTCTGTTTTGTTTTTCAAGAAAGGGTTTCTCTGTGGCTTTGGAGCCTGTCCTGGAACTAGCTCTGTAGACCAGGCCGGCCTCAACTCACAGAGATCCGCCTGCCTCTGCCTCCCGAGTGCTGGGATTAAAGGCGTGCGCCACCATCGCTCAGCAAGACTTTCCTTTTTTAATTTCTTTTTGGTTTTCAAGACAGGGTTTCTCTGTAGCGTTTGGAGCCTGTTCTAGAACTAGCTTTTGCTAGTCTTGAACTCACAGAGATCCTTCTTTAATTTCTTCCCCCCTTTTTAAAATTGATTTTTATTGAGTTTTATATTTTTATCTGCTTCCCTCCCCTCTTCAACCCTCCCCCAAGGTGCCCATGCTCCCAATTTACTCAGGAGATCTTGTCTTTTTCTACTTCCTACTTCCCATGTAGATTAGATCTATGTAAGTCTCTCTTAGTGTCCTCATTGTTGTCTAAGTTCTCTGAGATTGTGGTTTGTGGCTGGTTTTCTTTTAAAAACCACCTATAAGTGAGTACATGTGATAAGTGAGTACACAGTCTTTCTGTGTCTGGGTTACCTCACTCAAAATAATGCTTTCTAGCTCTATCCATTTTCCTGCAAAATTCACTTTTTAAAATTTCTTTAGACAGCATATCTCTATGTAGTGTTGGCTGTACTGGAATTCCCTCTGTAGACCAGGCTGGACTAGAGATCTATCTCCCTATGCCTCCTGAGTGCTGGGAGTAAAAAGTATGCTACCATGACTGTCTGGTTTATGACCCATTTTGAGTTATGACCAATTCTTCATACAGTGCAAGCAAAGGTTGGGATTAGTTTCTTTTGTGTTTGAAAATCCAGTTCCTCAGCTGGGCAGTGGTGGCGCACGCCTTTAATCCCAGCGCTCAGGAGGCAGACGCAGGCAGATCTCTGTGAGTTGAGGCCGGCCTGGTCTATAAGAGCTAGTTCCAGGACAGGTGCCAAAGCCACAGCACCATTTGAGGAAGGCCTCCCTTTATTCACTGACCTGCTTTTGAGTGGGACTGTTTCTGAACCTCTGTGATGGTCACATGCAGACCAGACTGGATTACTCCAGATCTGTAACAAGCTAGTGGTGGGAAGTCCTCCAGCATGCTGCTCTTCTGCACTAATCACAGTGTCAGAGGTTAGTCATTACCAGTGTGAGAGGGCGCTGGAAATGCTTTCAAGAGTAGCCTTGAGACCAGCCTGGTCTACAAGAGCTAGTTCCAGGACAGGCTCCAAAAAACCACAGAGAAACCCTGTCTCGAAAAACCAAAAAAAAAAAAAAAAAAAAAAAAAAGAGTAGCCTTGGCCATGGTGTTTCTTCACAGCAGAACAATATCTAAGACAAGGTCTAATTTTAAAGACCTTTTTAATAAGCATGTTTGTGCACGAATGTATGTATGTGTGCATGCAAATATGTGTTGTATTTTTATGTGCAAGTGTCCACAGAGGCCAGAGGCTAGAAGCATCAGATTCCCTGGAACTGGAGTTACAGTTGGCTAAGAGCCACCAAATGTGGGTGCTGGGAATCGGACTCGGTACTCCTGCAAGAGCACTATACATTCTTAACCATTGAGCCACCTTTCCAGACCCTGTTCATGTCTTTTGTTCTTGAGATTGTGTCTTGCCATGTAGCTTTTACTAATGTTAGGGTCATCATGTTGAGCTTAAATGTATGCTTCTCCTAATTCAGCCTCCAAGTGCTGAAATTACAGGTGTGTGCCACCATAGATAGCTTTTCACCACCATTAGCTAGACACTGGAAAGTCTTAAAAAATATGGAGTAGGGGGCTGGAGAGATGGCTCAGCGGTTAAGAACATGGAGTGCTCTTCCAGAGGACCCAGGTTCAATTCCCAGCACCCACATGGCAGCTCATAACTGTAACTCCTGTTCCAGAGATCTGACACCCTCACACCGACATTCACACACACACACACACACACACACACACACACACACACACACACACACACACCCCGGGGTGATGGTGGCACACGCCTTTAATCCCAGCACTAGGGAGGCAGAGGCAGGCAGATCTTGGTGAATTTGAAGCCAGCTTGGTCTACAGAGGACCTAGGTTCAATCCCAGGCCTGTAACTCCAAGCTAGTCCAATTCTAGGAGGTTCAGCATAGATCATGCAGACATGCACATAGGCAAAACATCAATGCACATAAAATAAAAATAAACAAATTACTTAAAAAAATATATGGAGTAGCAACGTGGCAGCGGTGTTGCATGCCTTTAATCACAGCCTTGGGAGGCACAAGCAGGCAAATCTCTGAGTTCAAGATTGGCCTGGTCTACACAGTGAGTTCCAGGATGGTGTGGGCTACACAGAGAAACCCTGTCTCAAAAAACCAGAAAACAAACAAATAAACCCCCCCCCCAAAGTTCAATTCTGTATCTGCCTCCTGAGTGCTGGCTTTATAGGTGCCCGGTGAGGACCATATTCTTAAACATGCCTGCTGAAAAGGGACGATCAGCTTGTATGCAGAGGTCTCTTCTGGGCTCCAGGCCAAGCAAAGTTGCACACAGGCAAACTTGAGGCAATCCCGAGATGGAGATGAAGGTTTTGACAGTGAGAGCAGCCCAGGCCCCACGGCCTGGATGCAAGGCACATGTTGGTTGCTTACTATTCAAGCATCCAGAGATAAGGCTTTATGGGCCTTAAATAGGGTGCTGTCAAACCCCAGCCCACAGGCTAAAGCCATCTCCTTATTTTCTGTTAGCCATGACACCATGTGTATTACACACTGGGAAAGAGGCATCCACAGACACTTCCGTGTGAAGGGTAGTATCACAGGAGATCCTACAGAAATAGCTCAGTTACAGTCTTCTTGGGTAGCTGACCTAGGGATTTCTAAGCCTCGGATCATCTCCCACATCTTCAGTGGCTCACGGACTCACTCAAGTATAGTCTTGTGGTATACTATGGGCCTCACACTGTGCTAGGGAGTAGAGGGACATTTTCTTAACCTATAGCTCAAATAAATTTGAAGGCCCCTTAAAAGAGGTCAAGGACGTGATCTATGAGGTCAACAAAACAGCTTCCAGGATTCCCCTGATGCTCAG
Organism: Microtus pennsylvanicus; assembly: GCF_037038515.1. NCBI lineage: Eukaryota > Metazoa > Chordata > Mammalia > Rodentia > Cricetidae > Microtus > Microtus pennsylvanicus. Next base: position 5,087,842 of record NC_134580.1, read on the forward strand.
AAAAGCTTCAGAGGACCAAAGACTGGGGTTCTTGAGTTGCCCACTAAGGCCTATAGTAGACCCAAGCTGCTTGGAACCTGATTTTGGCCCTCAGTGTAGGCAAGGGAACATAGACCATGTGCAAGGCTACACATCTTCCAGGACCTATGGCAAAGAGAGCATGCCTGGGGCAGAAATTCCATGTATTCTGAAATTTCATTCCCAAGTGGCTGAGGTACAACATGGTACCTATGCCCTGCACACCTTCCCCAGGAGCCTGCTCAAGTCACGCAGCTTCAGTCCTGTCCTCATGTGCACACACTTACCCCACAGTATTATGAAGACTGCTTTCCCCATACCTGCTGGGGACAAGGCCTAGAGGCCCTGAACAGGACCTCAGTTTCTAGTCCAAGACAGACTCCTTCTCCTCCTAAGGAGCAATGCGCACTACTGAGTGTGTTTCAACATGTGGGTGTCCATCTGGACATCAGTTCTGTGGCTATACTCCACAGGTACCTGTAACTATTGAGGTAGAAGATGGCCACACAGCTAGCTACCTATATTCTGCCCTGTGCCCACTCTAGCTAGCCTAGGGCTCAGAGCAACTGTCTAGCTGACAGAACCATGGCCTATCTCTGTGGGCCTTGTACTTGGCCCTACGCAGTCACAGGCAAGCAAGAGACCTATGATAGTATACTACCTTCTGCCCTCACAGGGCAACACAGCTCATAATGCCTTGCTGACTGATCTCGTATGATCTTATATGCGATGGGCTTGTGGGTTGGAGCTCGGTGACACATCCTGGTCACCATGTTTTTCCTTGCTTATGTTATTGGCCCAGACCCCACACAGAAGACAGCATGAGCCTCCCTGAACATCTTCTCTAACAACAGGATAACAAAATAGAGTATGGTAAGGATATAGGACCTTGACAATGCCTGTCCTGGTAGGTGTGGAGCAGAGTATATACAAGGCTACATATCCTTATTTCTGCCAGGTCTACCTAGGCTCTTCTCAGAGTTCCAGATAGGATTCTCTGAAGAGGCCTACAAGTCAGAGGAAACACGGGTCTGGGGTCTTCCAGGGGACTGTGTATCTTCTTGGAACTGGCCGGTTTTACCCAGCATGGCTAGGAGCCCTCTCCATAGCCCTTACCTCAGCAATAGCAAAGCTGGGGTGCTGAGGGTCCCACATGCTGGGCCTTACCTTTGGTGTCATTAACGGGGTCCATATGCCGGTAGATATAGCCCTCCAGGTAGGAGTGGAACTTGGGGGTAGGTGGGAAGAAGGCCAGGCAGATGGCCATGAGCTCCCAGCCACGGGCCAGGCTCTCCAGGCGGAAGTTCTCTGTGGTTTGCCGGCATAGCTGGATGTACAGCTCATCCCGTAGGCCCTGTGCACTCCAGCCTTTGGTGGCAATCTCCAGGGCCACATGCAGTGGATCAGCCTTGGCTCGCCTGTCACCCATGTACATTTGGATTAACTTGAAGATTTCACAGGCCTCCTTCTTCACATGCCGGTCACTGGTCACAATCATGGGCTTCTTGATGGATTCGCTGCTCCAGGCCAACATGTTGGCTATGGACACCTTTCGCCGGAAGAGACCCTGGGTGTGCTTGTTGAAGTGCTTGGAGGCCCAGTTCTCGATGTCTGTCTCTGAGGAGGGCTTACGCAGTGTGAAGGTGGGGAAGACACAGCTGGAGCTGGGTACTGCATTGCGGTTCTGCCGGCTGTTCTCAAACTGTGCGCAGGCACCAAGGTCCTCAGACTGGGAAGGACAAATGGGACTGGGCCATCAGAGGGTGGGCTGAGCAGGCAAATAGGCCCAGCTGGACTATAACCCTAAGAGGTGTGAGCCAGTCAGGCAAGTCTCAACTTGACCAAGAGGCTGAGGATAGAGTAACAGCCTTGGTCTTTGTTCTCAGGAAACCTGACTGGGTGAGGGAGGTACAAGGTATCTTAGACGGGGATACAAACTTATCTTGACACCTTTAAGGAAGGCCAGCAACTGCCTCCTACAGGCAAAGCTACCAAGCTGCCAGTTCTATTCCCACTTCTGCATGACCCTGGGACCCTAGTGCTGGAGGACTGGCTCTTTTATCACTTATCTAGGGCTTGACCTGTTGGTCCCTCCCTCTGCCTATACAATCAGAGCCCCTTCTCAAATGGTAACTTTGTCCTTGAAGCCACGTGAGGACCCAAGACAGCTGCTTCCCAAAATTCACTGAAGCCTTCCCCAGTGGGTGGATTTAAACCTGCCACACCATCTCGAGGAGGCCTCTGGGTTCTAACTCCACCTTCTGTGGGCTCTACTGCTGCTGGGCAGATGCAGCAAACTAGCATGGATAATGGAGCCGGAAGCAACAGTGAGACTGTCAGTGTCAAATCTTGGGACCTGGTGGATTCCAGAGGGCAGAGCTGTGAAAACAGACACTCAGACCTTGGTGTGGCAGCCTACAGGTGGACCCTCACTGACAACTGGTACACGAGGTCTGAGACTCGGGTTCTAAAACCTCCAGGTGTCACACTCATGCCATGGATGCCAGGCACACCCAGGCCCCATTCTGCCTGTGCTGCCCTGATGTCTGGTGGCCCAGAGCTCCCTTCCGCCCTCCCCATGCCCTCACCTGTGAGGGGTGGAGGTAAGGCTCCGGCGAGGCCAGGTTGGTCTGCACAGAGATGCTCTTCTCCAGAAGGATCTGGGGGAAGCCAAGCTTTTCAAAGGTGCTCCGCTTCCAATGCTTGTTGTCCTGTTGTGCCAATGCCTCATCCTCACTAAATGCTCGTACCACAGGCCCAGGCATGGGCAGTGGGACAGCGCCATCACTTTCATACCCTGAGCCATCTTGCTGGGAGTCCCAGCTGCCCCTCTGCTTCATGTGGAAGTGGGCTTGTTGTGCCTCCCAGGCCAGTCGGGCCTGTGCCAGGAAGGGCTCAGGTGTGCCTCGTACTAGGTCTGCCTCAGCCTTTATTGGCGTAAGGCTGGACCTGCCTGGAGAATGCTCTTCAGCCAGAGGCTGCTCTTCTAGAAGGTCCCCAGGACCATCAGCGGATGAGGTACTAGGGACTTGGCACAGAGAAGGCTTTCTGTTCTTCCTCTTACGAGTGCCTGGGGAGTAACCTGTGGAAGACATGGTGTCCTGCTGACTGGACCAGGACATGGCATCCTCCTGGGCTTGGGGCAGTGGTGTAGGTGGTTGGCTTGGGCGTGACTCGGGCCCTTCCATGGTGCTATAGTCTCCAGACCTGACCCCCAGGCGCTGGTCTCTCAGTAAGCAGGGGCTGGGCTGCAGGGAGTACGTGCCACCACCTGGGTTGGGTGCATACTTGTGCCTGGGCCCAGCTCTAAGCTTGGGGCTGGAACCTGCCTGCTCCACATACACCAGCTGCCGCACATACTCCTTGCCCACAGGGCTATATTCCAGGCTCAGAAAGCGCTCTGGGCACTTCTGCTTGGTGCGCATCAGCTGTTGGCAAGGTGACGTCGGGGTCTGCTTAGTAGTTTGCAGGAATGGGTGGGGCTTTCGGCCTGGTGACCTCTGTGGCGAGCCAGTCTGGTAGGGGCTGTTGGCCTCAAACTGTACATCCATGGGGGGCTCATCGTAAATGGGGGCTTGGTATTCCACTGGAGGCTCCTCATAGAGTGGGGGCTCATATCCATAACGTGGGGAGGAGGGCTGTGAGTCACTGGAGGGCTTTCGGGGCTGCATCAATAGTGGAGAACAGTTTCCAGAGAGCTCAGCCCTCCTGAGGAAGGGTGAGGGCCGCCTCTCTGGAAAGAAGACAGTGCCATCAGTGTCAGGGACAAAGGTCTGCAGGCTAGGTGAGTGCTGGCTGCCAGAGGGTCTGCGGTGATGCCCTCCCACCTGGCTGTCTGAGGGATAGCCATTGCCTTGGGGAGTGAGGAAGCTGGGTTCACGGTCAGCAACCTTGATGAGCATGCGTTCCTTGTTACCAGAGTTCCATCGCAGTGAGGAGGTCCTGCATGGAGAGTGACACCAGTTATTGGCAGAATTAAGGCTAGCCCCACCATCCAGCCTGAGACTTTCCCAGCATCTTCCTCATGCTTAGGTCCGTTTGGAATGGTCTTGTGCTCTTTCTAGAGCTCTTCCACCTCAGAGCTGTTTCTTGCTCAGTCTAGTACTAGGCAGAGCACTGCTTCTGGAGGTGCCAGTCAATGGCTCAGGTATCAGAAGAGTCCAAACCTATATCTACCATATGAGTACTGCAGGGTCCAGTTTCAAAAGATAGCTCCTGTGGCCTTCCCCTTGCTTTGATCACCACTTTTACCTTGGCAGAAAGATACTTGTTTTTCTCTCAGCTCCCTACTAATACCTCTATCAGGTCAAGGGCACTCACAAATGTCCCTTACCAGGGAGGTTATGGTGGGTATCTGGCATCTTCTGAATGTCTTTTGCTTACTAAGTTGGTGGTACTGCCCCTAAGGACATCAGACACAATGCTTATATATGTCCTGTCCCATAGGCCTGAGGTCAGAAAAAGCCCTGCATCTCATGCTTGAAGTACCAAGAAGCTTGGAACAGTATTCCAAGAAAGATGTTCCTGCTCTCCCCTCAGACCGCTGAAGTGATCCTCTGACTAGGGTTTCCAATACCTTTTGAATTTGGCTGAATAATCTTGCATGAGTTTTCGAAAACCAGCTACTGTGATTTCAAATATCATGTTTACTTTTTTCTTCTCTTCTGGGACTCCAATACAATTCACTGGGCACCATCCAGTTATCAGGAGATGGTCTAAAGTTCTCACTTCTCCATCTCTTCTCATCTGTCTTATATTTACCAGTGTTCTACTTAACTATGCTGTTTGCTTATTTTAGAAAGGCAGTGTGGCTATGTCTGGCTTTGAATGTGAGACTCTCCTGCCTCTGCCTCGAGTGCTAAGATTAGAGGTGTCTACTATCATACTCATTTCTGCTTATTTTTTAAAAGTATATAGGTATTTTGTCTGCATATTTATCTGTACACCATGTGCATGCAGTGGCTGTCAGGGCCAAAAGAATACAGCAGATCTCCTAGTACTGGAGTTACAGACTCTTGCTAGCTGCCATACAGGCAACGAGAACCGAATCCAGATCCTCTGGAAGAGCAGCCAGTGCTCTTAACCACTGAGGTATTTATCCAATCTGTTTTTAAGCAGATTAATCTTGAGACTGGAAAGGTGGAAGTCTTTCCAGTACTTGGAAGTACTTGGAAGCCAACTTGTTCTACAAAGTGAGTTCTAGGCCAATAGAATACTGAGATTCTATCTTGAAAACCAAAGACAAACGTAGTAGGTATGGAGATGTAGCCCAATGAAAAGCACTTGTATGCATATAGCTCTAGGTGTGACTTCTAGCAATCCTCCCTCAACAAATGCAGCAAATAAAATCTATGACATCAGGCATGCATCTCTACACATGAAACTTTACATTTTTCATTTCAAGTGCATAGGTGTTTTGCCTGCATGTATATCTGTGTACATGTACATCCATGCCCGATGAGGCCAGAAGAGGAACCTGATCTCTAGGCACTGGAGTTACAGACAGGTGAGAGCCTCTGGTGTAGGAGGTCCTTCTGTTTGTGTGTTGCTTTAATTGGTTAATGAATAAAGAAACTGCCTTGGCCTAGTTGATAGGGCAAAACTTAGGCAGGCAGGGAAGATGGAACCGAATGCTGGGAGGAAGAAAGGCAGAGTAGGGGAGAGATGCCATGGAGTCGCTAGAGACATGCTGAATCTTTCCCGGCAAGCCACTGCTATGTGGTGATATACTGATTAATAGAAATGGGTTAAATTAAGATATGAGAGTTAGCCAATAAGAGGCTAGAGATAATGGGCCAAGCAGTGATTTAATTAATACACTTTTCTGTGTGGTTATTTCGGGGCTAAGCTAGATGGGCGGCAGGGAAGAACTAGCAGGCCCTCTCCCTATAACAAGCCCCACAATGGTGCTGGGAAGTGAACACAGGTCCTCTAGAAAAAGAGCAAGAGTTCTCAACCACTGAGTTACCTTTTCGGCTCCTCGTGCTTTTGACTGGCTTAAATCTTCATAATTTATCATCATTTTGAAACAGGATCTCTCTTCGTATCCCTGCCTGTCCCAGAATTTGCTATGTAGACTATGCTATAGCCTGGCCTCAAACTCACAGAGATCTGCTTGTCTCTGTCTCTGCCTCCTTTATGCTGGGACCAGAGGTATGAGCCCATGTCTGGCTTTTCATAATTTCTTTAGGTATATCTTTGAATGTTTTGTTCCTTGCAACCTAAGTTAACTTCCTCCTGTGGCAGTCTAGTAGTAAAGATTAGGTGGTAAATCTTCAACCTAGAATGCTAAAGTGTACTGCACAAACATACTACTGACAGTCGAACAGTGGGTTCACAGGGAGGTGACAAGTTGGTCTTCCCCTACTATTTTCTGTTCTAACACAATCCCCCCCCGCTTTTCCTTGAGACAATATTTCATGTAGCCCAGACTGGCCTCAAACTTGCTCTGTAGCTGAAATGACACTAAACTCTTGATCAGCCTGCTTCCATCTCCTGAGTGCTGAGATTATAGGCCTGTACTACTGTAGCCAACTCATTATCAAATTTAGAAGATGTGCTTATGGACTTTGAGAGCAGCACAGTCCCAAATAAAATAACATCTGTCCATTTACCTGCCAGGTACACATGACCCTCATCTTTTTCAAACATTTTTTCTTGCGTCCTCATTCACTCTCAGATGACAAACTGTCTGGAGAATGGGTGCCAGCCTCTCTCTCAGTCACACTTCTTCAGCCACCTCAACCACTCTTCATTTCTGTCTGTCTTTTTTTCCCCTTTGTTTCGCTTTTTCTTGGATTTTCAAGACTGGGTTTTTCTCTGTGGCTTTGGAGCCTGTCCTGGAATCACTCAATAGACCAGGCTGGCCTCAAACTCAGAGATCCACTTTCCTCTGTCTCCTGAGTGTTGGGATTAAAGGCATGTGCTACCAATGCCCAGCTTCTTCCTTTTTTTTTTTTAAAGATTTATTTATTTATTATGTATCCAACATTCTGCCTCTTTGTATGCCTGCCGGCCAGAAGAGGACACCAGATTTCACTACAGATAGCTCTGAGCCATCATGTGATTGCAGGACCTCTAGAAGAGCAGCCAGTGCTCTTAACCTCTGAGTCATCTCTCCAGCCCCAGATCTTCATTTCTTGAGCTACTTTCCTTTTCCAAAGAGTTAAGGCAGAGACCAGTCAGAAAGGGTTTCTATTTACTGAAAAAAAAAAGTTTCTCTGAAGGGTGTGAAAGTTCATGCCTTTAATTCCAGGCAGGAGGATCTCTGTGAGTTCAAGTTCAGCATGGTCTACATAGTAAGTTTCAAGCCAGCAAAGGCTACATGGTAAAACTCTGTTTCAAAAAACTCAACCCAAACCAAAGAAGAAGCTCCTCTGATGAGGGGTGAGAGCTATACTGACCTGTGTGTATACAGTAAGTATTCAGACATTACACTGTTTAGAAAAGTGGTGGTAATACGTTTTCCCCTAGGGTCCCTGACCTTCCAGGCACAGGTTAACACTACCAGGTATGAATCCCTACTATTGACAGACTAGGCCTTAAGTCTAATTAGATGGCTGTTGGTTACCCCCAAGATGTAGTTAGTCCCACTACTGCACTACTGGAGATGTGTTGCCAGGCTGACTAGGCTTGGCAGCTGGGCAGGACTACTGACTGGTTTCTCCCCTGACAGCTGGGCAGGACTACTGACTGGCTTCTCCCCTGACAGCTGGGCAGGACTACTGACTGGCTTCTCCCCTGACAGCTGGGCAGGACTACTGATTGGCTTCTCCCCTGACAGCTGGGCAGGACTACTGACTGGTTTCTCCCCTGACAGCTGGGCAGGACTACTGACTGGCTTCTCCCCTGACAGCTGGGCAGGACTACTGACTGGCTTCTCCCCTGACAGCTGGGCAGGACTACTGACTGGCTTCTCCCCTGACAGCTGGGCAGGACTACTGACTGGCTTCTCCCCTGACAGCTGGGCAGGACTACTGACTGGTTTCTCCCTGGGCAGGACTACTGACTGGTTTCTCCCCTGACAGCTGGGCAGGACTACTGACTGGTTTCTCCCCTGACAGCTGGGCAGGACTACTGACTGGCTTCTCCCCTGACAGCTGGGCAGGACTACTGACTGGCTTCTCCCCTGACAGCTGGGCAGGACTACTGACTGGCTTCTCCCCTGACAGCTGGGCAGGACTACTGACTGGCTTCTCCCCTGACAGCTGGGCAGGACTACTGCCTGGTTTCTCCCCTGACAGCTGGGCAGGACTACTGACTGGTTTCTCCCCTGACAGCTGGGCAGGACTACTGACTGGTTTCTCCCTGGGCAGGACTACTGACTGGCTTCTCCCCTGACAGCTGGGCAGGACTACTGACTGGTTTCTCCCTGGGCAGGACTACTGCCTGGTTTCTCCCCTGACAGCTGGGCAGGACTACTGACTGGTTTCTCCCCTGACAGCTGGGCAGGACTACTGACTGGTTTCTCCCCTGACAGCTGGGCAGGACTACTGACTGGCTTCTCCCCTGACAGCTGGGCAGGACTACTGACTGGTTTCTCCCCTGACAGCTGGGCAGGACTACTGACTGGTTTCTCCCCTGACAGCTGGGCAGGACTACTGACTGGCTTCTCCCCTGACAGCTGGGCAGGACTACTGACTGGTTTCTCCCCTGACAGCTGGGCAGGACTACTGACTGGCTTCTCCCCTGACAGCTGGGCAGGACTACTGACTGGTTTCTCCCCTGACAGCTGGGCAGGACTACTGACTGGTTTCTCCCCTGACAGCTGGGCAGGACTACTGACTGGCTTCTCCCCTGACAGCTGGGCAGGACTACTGACTGGTTTCTCCCCTGACAGCTGGGCAGGACTACTGACTGGTCTCCCCTGACAGCTGGGCAGGACTACTGACTGGCTTCTCCCCTGACAGCTGGGCAGGACTACTGACTGGCTTCTCCCCTGACAGCTGGGCAGGACTACTGACTGGTTTCTCCCCTGACAGCTGGGCAGGACTACTGACTGGTTTCTCCCCTGACAGCTGGGCAGGACTACTGACTGGCTTCTCCCCTGACAGCTGGGCAGGACTACTGACTGGCTTCTCCCCTGACAGCTGGGCAGGACTACTGACTGGTTTCTCCCCTGACAGCTGGGCAGGACTACTGACTGGCTTCTCCCCTGACAGCTGGGCAGGACTACTGACTGGTTTCTCCCTGGGCAGGACTACTGACTGGCTTCTCCCCTGACAGCTGGGCAGGACTACTGACTGGCTTCTCCCCTGACAGCTGGGCAGGACTACTGACTGGTTTCTCCCTGGGCAGGACTACTGACTGGCTTCTCCCCTGACAGCTGGGCAGGACTACTGACTGGTTTCTCCCCTGACAGCTGGGCAGGACTACTGACTGGTCTCCCCTGACAGCTGGGCAGGACTACTGACTGGTTTCTCCCTGGGCAGGACTACTGACTGGCTTCTCCCCTGACAGCTGGGCAGGACTACTGACTGGTTTCTCCCCTGACAGCTGGGCAGGACTACTGACTGGCTTCTCCCCTGACAGCTGGGCAGGACTACTGACTGGTTTCTCCCCTGACAGCTGGGCAGGACTACTGACTGGTCTCCCCTGACAGCTGGGCAGGACTACTGACTGGTTTCTCCCTGGGCAGGACTACTGACTGGCTTCTCCCCTGACAGCTGGGCAGGACTACTGACTGGCTTCTCCCCTGACAGCTGGGCAGGACTACTGACTGGCTTCTCCCCTGACAGCTGGGCAGGACTACTGACTGGCTTCTCCCCTGACAGCTGGGCAGGACTACTGACTGGCTTCTCCCCTGACAGCTGGGCAGGACTACTGACTGGTTTCTCCCCTGACAGCTGGGCAGGACTACTGACTGGCTTCTCCCCTGACAGCTGGGCAGGACTACTGACTGGTTTCTCCCCTGACAGCTGGGCAGGACTACTGACTGGTCTCCCCTGACAGCTGGGCAGGACTACTGACTGGCTTCTCCCCTGACAGCTGGGCAGGACTACTGACTGGCTTCTCCCCTGACAGCTGGGCAGGATTACTGACTGGTTTCTCCCTGACAGCTGGGCAGGACTACTGACTGGCTTCTCCCCTGACAGCTGGGCAGGACTACTGACTGGTTTCTCCCTGGGCAGGACTACTGACTGGCTTCTCCCCTGACAGCTGGGCAGGACTACTGACTGGCTTCTCCCCTGACAGCTGGGCAGGACTACTGACTGGCTTCTCCCCTGACAGCTGGGCAGGACTACTGACTGGCTTCTCCCCTGACAGCTGGGCAGGACTACTGACTGGCTTCTCCCCTGACAGCTGGGCAGGACTACTGACTGGCTTCTCCCCTGACAGCTGGGCAGGACTACTGACTGGCTTCTCCCCTGACAGCTGGGCAGGACTACTGACTGGCTTCTCCCTGACAGCTGGGCAGGACTACTGACTGGCTTCTCCCTGACAGCTGGGCAGGACTACTGACTGGTTTCTCCCCTGACAGCTGGGCAGGACTACTGACTGGCTTCTCCCCTGACAGCTGGGCAGGACTACTGACTGGCTTCTCCCCTGACAGCTGGGCAGGACTACTGACTGGTTTCTCCCTCAGCAGCTTGCACAGCACTTTTGGATTCATGGAGAGATCGTCACCAGGAAGGAGGCTTTCATGTCAATTCCAGCTTCATTCCTTTAAGCCTAGAATCCTGCTTGGGCCTGAGCTGACTGAGGCTGGGCTTGTGCAATGGGGATGTCCTATGCATTGGCTACCCTCTCCTCCTGGGAGAGAGCATGGGCTTCTGTCTTCCAGGGCTATGAGAAACTCAAAGACAGTTATAGTCTTGGTGGCTTAAGCACAGTGAGCATACCCAAAGCCTAGTCCCCAGATCTCATTGCTCAGGACATCTCTGGTGACTCCAGTCTACTCTGTGTATTTGGTCCAGCCTCTCCAGCTATCCTAGGGGTCAGGAAAAGTCAAAGGCAAGTTAGTGTCCTAAGGAAGGGAAAGCCTGTTCTGTGATAAGACCACACCTTCCAGTACAGGCAGGTGAAGAAGGATTTTGCCTATTCGAGAGTGTCAGACACAGGCCCACTCACAAAATCAGGGCACAACTTTGTGGCTGTCCACTTGTGGCCTGATGAGATCTCATGACTGGCTGGCTCAGAAAAGGCTCCCATTCCTATGGTTTCTGCTCTGAGTTGCCAGAGATAGGAACAAATATCAGGAGAATCAAAGGCAGAAGAAAGGTCCAAGGGTTGATAATACATTCCATCCTGATCACCAAATGGTCACGGCATCAGAAAACAAGCAGGCAAAAGTGTGTGTTTGCCTTCTATCAGGTAGGCAGTGCTATGTGCACTGAGCCAAAGAACCTCCATGGAGTCCTGATGCATCCTCAGTATAAGCCCAAGTCCCATGCAAGACTCTAAGTCACAGACAGACGAGGCCTCCTTTAAGAACAGACAATATCTGAATCTCATATACTTTACTCCTGTCCCCAGACCTCACCAAATCCACAGCTTCATGGTCACCCCTGCAGCATTCCTTTTTTTTTATTTTTATTTTTTATTCTTTTTGGTTTTTCGAGACAGGGTTTCTCTGTGGCTTTGGTTCCTGTCCTGGAACTAGCTCTGTAGACCAGGCTGGTCTCAAACTCACAGAGATCCGCCTGCCTCTGCCTCCCAAGTGCTGGGATTAAAGGCGTGCGCCACCATCGCCCGGCTCCTGCAGCATTCCTAAGCTGAGCCCAGTCAGGCCTTTCTGTAGTCCCATGCTCTGCAATCTTCAACCTCATTGCTTTACCTTTCTCAGTCTTGGGCCTTACATCCTAAAGAGGTCCAATTCATCACAATTCTAATCCACCTTCTGACTTTGCTTTCACCTCCTCGAGGCTATTTGAGCATCCCTAATGTCTCTGCTGTACACAGCCCCTGTTCAGGCTTCATAGGATGCAAGGCCTCCCACACAGCATTCACGGTCTCCACCTGAGCTCAGCTAGCCTTCACTTCTGTGGCACAGGTGAACTCTGGCCTTTTTTTTCTTTACCTCGTACCTAGCTCCAGCAATAACTGTGTTGAGTGCAGCTCCTGGGCTTGCGTGCCCTAACTACACAACATGAAATCAGAGCTGAAAGTGCTTCCTTAGTGGATTACCTAAGTGGATACGGCAGTGTGAGGCTCAGACTGAGTGGGGGCAGCGACAAGTGCCAACAGCCTGTGGCCCCAACACCTCATACTATGACTTCAGAGGCAAAATCTGGCACCAAAGTTTCTAACTGTGAAGAAAACACAGGTCTGAAAGCAATACCACTGTCCAGGCCTCCTCTTTTCCAGTGTGGGTTGGCCACCAGGGATCCAAAAGCTGTCTTGCCACAGGTCTCTGGGAGCACCTGAATTTCCCTCCCCGCTGGGGGCTTAGCCCTGGCCCAAGAGGCTAAGACTGCTCCTAGGCAGGTTTCTTCTTTGCAGAACCCAGTACTTCTGCTGCTTCTACACCAGTCCGGTCTATAATTATAGGTTTTCTACTCCAAAGGCTGAACTCCCTGTATACCCACCTTTTCAATGCCCACACTTGAATGTCCATGTTGTAAATGGGTATTGGACTGCAAGATGACATTCCTTCACACTGCCTCCACATTCTAACTTTCCCTTCAGAATTGCTGTTTCCTCTCTCTGTGTGTTCCCCTCTCACTGCAACTTCTCCTCTTCATAAGCTGGTCCCAGGAGGAGGATCAGAAAGACAAGAACCATAAGACTGAGGTGCTAAGCAGCAGGACAGTGGCACACACCGGGCATTTCTAACTGCAACTGCTATTTCTGGGCCAGGAGCAAACTAGTGAGCTTTCTGTACCTGGGCAGCAGAAAATACTGTATTTGCTTTCTCTTGAACTGTGGGGTAGCTTCACTACCTCAGGTCGGTCAGCTCTGATCTCCTTTATAATTTGTTTCACAAGTGCTTTGATTTCCTGTCATTCCAGCTAACATGCTCATCTGTGCTGGGCTCCCTCAGCCACAAGGTAGGGATTCCACAGCCAGAGTGCAGCCCGGCTGGCTCCTGTCTTCGGCACCAACCCTTGCTGCAGGTGATCAGGGTTGGTGCCAGCTGGGTCACTGGTCCTACTCTCACTGCCCAGCCATGTGGGGGGATACCTTGCTCTGGAGGATGCCTTTCTCAGGGGACCTCACCATCCAGGAATCATTTGGACCTTTAGAACTGAGTGGCTCTGCCCATACCTGTGTGTTGTACAGGCTCCAAGGACAGCAAACTCCCTTTCTTGAAGCCAAGATGATCAAATGAGGACAGCATCTGTTCTGGGAGCACATGGGCTGCAGAGTCTCAAGTGCATCTCTGGATGAGGTCTGATCCTTATTCTAGCTTTTGCAAGAAGTATTTAGTCAGCCAAGGACTCAGAGATCCCACTGAAGCAAACCTCTGGCTCTAGGGCTCTTGCAAGCACCAATATCGTCTTGTGATCCCACCTCGTCTCCAGATGTCACTGGTGCTTGTGCCAAGGTCTCAGTAACAAGGGCAACAATGACAAAATGGGTGTTGTGTTGGGGACTATTATTTTCAAGTATGTGACTTTTGTTTATGCTACATTTGCTTGACTCTGTGAAGCTGTTACTGTGCCTGTCTAAATGCCCGATGGTCTAATAAAGAGCTGAATGGCCAATAGTGAGGGAGGAGCAAGGATAGGCGGGGCTGTCAGGCAGAGAGTATTTATTAATAGAAGGAGAAATCTGGGAGAAGGGAGAACAAGGAGCAAGAGAACAAGGAGAGGAAGACATCAAGGGTCAGCCACACAGCCAGTTATGGAGTAAGAAGGTAAGACAGGTATACAGAAATAGATAAAGATAAGCCGGGTGGTGGTGGCGCACGCCTTTAATCCCAGCACTTGGGAGGCAGAGGCAGGCGGATCTCTGTGAGTTCGAGACCAGCCTGGTCTACAAGAGCTAGTTCCAGGACAGGTTCCAAAACTACAGAGAAACCCTGTCTCGAAAAACAAAAAAACAAAAAAAAAATAGAGAAAGATAATAAGCCCAGAGGCAAAAGGTAGGATAATTTAAGAAAAGCTGGCAAGAAACAAGCCAAGCTAAGGCTGGGCATTCACAACTAAGACTAAGCCTCCATGTATGATTTATTTGGGAGCTGGGTGGTGGGCCCCTCAAAAAGCTGAAAGAGTAAAACATCCCACAACAGTGCTGTGGCGTGGTTTTTCCTTGTTGGCACTCACGGTTATCCCATCACTATCTTGGAGTAGAGATCACCTGGCCTGGCAGTCACAGCAATGAAATGGGAACAATACAGTGACAGGTTGATATATGGGAATGATTCGAGAGATCGAGAGATAGATAGATAGATAGATAGATAGATAGATAGATAGATAGATAGATAGATAGAGAGACTGGGTTTCATGTCCATAATAGGACTATTTATACTCCCTATAGGAGGAAAGGGGAGGTCATAGGACTCTGACTGGAATTCTAATCATCCCTTTTTTTTCTTTTGTTTGATTGCAAGGGATCTTGTGAAATGTTAGACTATACAGGATGCGTGTGTGGGGCCCAATAATGCAGCTTCCATGAGGGCATCATCCACGATGTGGAAGGATTTCTCAGTGATGCAGCTGTTCTGGGACCTTACATTCCCGCATGTCAGTCAGTCCCATAAACGCACATGGTCACTGAGTGAGATTTGGGTGGAATCACTCCTGTACATCTGTACAGATGGAAAAGCTATACAACAAGGGGACAGGGGGGGAGGGAAGGGAGATGGGGGAGAGGGGAGGCAAAGGCTGGGATGCCTTGCATGAAGCAGCCTCCAGCCTGTAGCTGAGAGCAGGCATTTTCCCTCCTTTCCAGGTTGTATAAGACATCAATACCCTGGGCTGGTCATTGGAATGCAGCAGAGCCCAGAGGGTGCTCCTGATATAGAAATGCAGCCACTTGCTCTGTGCTGTCCAGGTCCACCCAGGAGACCATATGGGGTTCTAAAAGGAATCTCCAATGGTATCACTGCTAGCAGGTAAAAGGGAGTGACTATCAAAGGCAATGAAAAAAGCAACATAGATAGTAGCTATGGAGAAAGTGGCTATGGCAGGGCTGGAGACCTGGGAGCAATGAGCTTGGGGATTTTGAGGAGTAGTGTAGAAGTTCCTTCTGTTTGTGCGTTGCTTTCATTGGTTAATGAATAAAGAAACTGCCTTGGCCTAACTGATAGGGCAGAATTTAGGAAGGCGGGGAAGACAACTAAATGCTGGGAGGAAGAAAGGCGGAGTAGGAGAGAGATGCCATGGATTCGCCAGAGACAGACGTTGGGACTTTTACCCGGGTAAGCCACTGCCATGTGGCAATATACAAAGATTAATAGAAATGGGTTAAACTGAGATGTAAGAGTTAGCCAATAGGAAATTAAAGCTAGCCGGTTGGTAGTGGCGCACGCCTTTAATCCCAGCACTTGGGAGGCAGAGGCAGGCAGATTTCTGTGAGTTCGAGGCCAGCCTGGTCTACAAGAGCTAGTTCCAGGACAGGCAAAAACTACAGAGAAACCCTGTCTCAAAAATAAAAAAAAAAAAAGAAAGAAAGAACGAAAGAAAGAAAGAAAAAAAAAAGAAAGAAAGTAGAGCTAATGTGCCAAGAAGTGTTTCAATTAATACAGTTTGTGTGTGGTTATTTCGGGTGTAAGCTAGCCAGGATGAACAAGCGGGCCCTCACCTTGCAACAATTGACCCAGAACAAGCGAGCCCTCCTGCAACAGAGGAGGGCCTTTAGGCAGGCCTCTGCAGAGGCTGGTCATGTCAGCTAATGTGGCTGGCATGTTTTTATAGGGCTGAGAGTAGCTGAACTGCTAACATGAGGACTGATGGGTGGAAGGATCCTGGAGTGGGCTTGCTTCTCCCATCTGCCATCCATACCTAAGTTATCTAGAAAGACCTAGAGAGCCTCTTTAGTCTACTGGGACCTGTGCATGTAAGGGGTACCTGTCACCCTGAAAACTTATTAGTGAGCCAGGCTCCTGATTTTGAGGGGTAATAGCTCCCCAGGGCTGGCAGGGTTGTGGCAGTGCTTGCCAACCAAAGACTAGATGGCACATCTGTAAAGAGTACATCTCCTTGGCCCACTATGGTGTTTTAAAAGTCATGGAAAATCTCAAGCCTTGTGGCCAGAGCTGAGGTTTGATTTGTTACCATCTAGACCCATACTGCTGATGAGAAGATGAAGCCTAGGGAGGAACACACCTGGAACACATTTGTAGTTACATAGTACACTAAGGGCCAGGGCAGATGCTGATTCCCTTCTACACCTGTCTCTACTTAGGAAACAAATCCATTTGGCTAAGTAAACTCTCAGGGCCTCTCAAATTTTCAACTTCTTCCCCAGTACCAATGCTGTTGCTGGGTGGTCCGTGATAAGGACCCTGATCACCCTCAGGGATAATACTCTGCTTTCTGCCTATGTTCCCACAGCAAACCAGTTACCAAGAAAGAAGACTGCTACTTTTCTGTTTGAGGACCTTGGGTCAAGAAGCCAGAAGCTGCTTCTTCTCTTTGACTACCTTAGGTTTTCTGACTGGGCCTGGCAAGTGCTCTAAAGTACGTAGCCGGTATTGCCTGAGGGTGGACCACACATTAAGGATCCCTCACACCCTATCCTTCTTCCAGAGGCTGAGGAGAGCACCAAGGATCTTCTGAAATGGAATTCCCAGTGAAGTTAGGGCAATTGTGAGTGTCCTCTGCCCACACCCAAGGGGCTGGTGGTCTTTACAGCCTCTCCTGGTGCTCCTATTGTTTCTTGCTCAACCAGACTCTGCTCCAACTATTCCAACACCAGCCCACCCAGGAACACTCAGATCAGCAGACAGGTGTGTCCAACATCAGGCAGTTTACCTGTAGTGAAGGAGCTGGCCGTCAGCACTGTAATCCCGGTAAACCTCATAGTCCTTCTCCAGGAGCACGCCTGGTGGTGAACAACTGAAACACAGCAGAATGAGAAAGGTACGAGGTCAGTGCAGCACTTCAAGCTTACTGCCCTGGGGATGGCCTTAGTTTATAGACAGGGTCTCATTGTGCAGTGACACTCACAGAGATCCATCGGCTTCTGCCTTGTGAGGGCTGGGATTAAAAGTGTGCACTGCACACTCCTGTGTGCTTTCCTATGGGCTAAGCAAGAACTTCAGCCACAGTGCCCTGCCTAGAGGCCATGGAGCAAGTGGGCCAGGTCTCTCTCCAAACTGCAAACTCCTTTGAGATCCATTACATTCCAAAAATAAACACCCTTCCATTATTTTGTATTCAAACATGTATTTTAAACTATCCTCACAGAGCTCAGTATAGACCTATGGAAAGGACTTGAGCATCTGGGAAGGCCCACTGCCATTTTGTCCTTCACAACTCCTCCTGGTTCAAGGTACTGAAGACTCTGAAAGGAGATCTCCTTACCTGGGCTACCAAATGGCTACACAGGGCAGGTCTGTAGCCAGGCTTTACTTCCTTAAGTACATACCCACCTGTGACTTTTCTGCTTTTGTTTTTGTAGACATAGTTTCTCTGTGTAGCCCTGGCCGTCAGAGTTCGCTTTATAGACCAGGCAGGTCTTGAACTCACAGAAATCCGCCTATCTCTGCCTCCTGAGTACTGGGATAAAAGGCGTGCACCACTGTCCAGCATTTTTTTTCTTTTCAATTGATTGTTTAGCAACCAAGTGCATTTGCATGATGGCAACAGTAACAACAAAAATAAAATAGAAGGCCGAGTAGTGGTGACGCATGTCTTTAATCCCAGCACTCGGGAGGCAGAGGCAGGCAGATCTCTGTGAGTTCGAGGCCAGCCTGGTCTACAAGAGCTAGTTCCAGGACAGGCTTCAAAAACTACAGAGAAACCCTATCTTGAAAAACCAAGAAACAAACAAATAAATACTATAGAAGTCTAGGGTATAAATTAATAATGAAGCTTAAAGGTAGCTCACATATACAAGGCACAGGTTCAATCTCAAAAGCATTTATTCTAATCAAAGCCCCACATTCATCTGGGTTTAGTGGTTCATGTTTGTAATTTTAATAATTAGGAGGCTGAGGTTCAAGACCAGTCTGGGATAAGCATTAAGACCTTCTTCATAAACCAGGCGGTGGTGGTGCACGCTCACACCTTTAATTCTAGCACTCAGGAGGCAGAGGCAGGTGAATCTCTGTGAGTTCAAGGACGCTTGACCTACAGATGAGTTCCAGAATAGTAGAAACCCTGTCTCCAAAAACCAGAAAGACTCTCTTCGCAAACAAATATAAGGACTGTGCTGGATCAAAACAGTAATACTTGGCTATAATACACAGGGCCTAGGGAGATGGCATGGTCGGTGAAGAGCATGAGGATCTGAATGCAGACCCCTGCGTGAAGACATGCACCTGTAACCTTAAGTTGGAGGGGAGACAGAAGGATCCTTGGAGCTGAGGGATCAGCAAATCCAGTCACAATGGCAAGCTCCAAGTTAGCAGGAGATGCTGTCTCAAAAAATAAACTGAGGAGTGACAGAAATAGACACAAGCACATATATAAATAGGCACATCCATTTGCCTAAACACATAAACACAAAAAAAAAATACTGAAAAAAAATGGAGAAATAGCTAAGAGAAAAAGTTCAAAGTACAGAAGAACTCAAGGGCTCCATTACTTAAAGTGGTTGCATAGAGCTCCCTGGTCAAAACAAAGTAGCACTCGAGAGCACAGATTCTGAAACTCACCAGAAAGTGTGATCATCAACCGACACATATGATATGGTTTGTTCACACCAACTCACATTGAAATTTTGTTCCAACCTGAGGAAGGGAAAGGTCTTGAAGAGGGATGAGGGTGCTGCTGAGTTTCTGTGGGGGTGGAGTGCTCTTCAGAGATCTGCGAGGGCAAGGCATTGCAGGGTAGGTCAGCTCCTTTGTCTCTCCCGCCTGCACTTTTTCATGAACCAAAATAAGCCAGTTTCCTCTATGAATCACGCTGCTAAAAATATCTTATTGTGGGAGCAGAAAATGGTCTAAGGCAACATACAAGAATTTAGTAAACAGAATAGAAAATTAGGAAGATAGCAAGATTTCTAGAAAGAAGTCCTATGTCTAAAAGCTAAGAGAGCACCCTGTTTACACTGAGAGTGCAATGCCTAAAATGTCCCAGAACTCGTGATCTCCTGTCTTTGCCTCCACAGCTTATCCTTCCGATGTGTGCCACTACAGCTGACAGAATGCTGGACAATATTTCAAAAGCTGCAAGAATATGTACCTGGAAATCAGTGGCAGATGACATTAAGGCATTTCATTTTTGTTTCTGTATGGACATGAATTTCAAAAGACTGACTGAATAAGTGGCAATCATTAACAAAAGCTAGTAGTCAATATCTTCAAATATAGAATTACGATATAGAGTAGAAAGCTAGAAAATAATAATGACATATGTAAACGTAACTCTAGTATACCTAGTATATCTAGTATAACTCTAGTAGTCCATTTGTTTCAGGCAGGGTATCTAGCGTGTTATGTCCGGTTGGTCATCAAATGCCACAAGACCTTACAGAGCATGGGATTCAGTCATCAGTTACCCTGAAGGTTCCCCAGGCTCACTGCCATGCAACACTGCAGCAGAGCATGCTGGGTATGGCACAGTTAGTTCCTCCTCCTCAGGCTCATGCCCTTTTCTCTCCCGGAATACACATGGAAAAGACATTCCACCTGCCAACTACTTGCATCTCAGAATTCCAGAGGACTCCATGGGTCAGAAGGCTGCTTCTACCATTACACTCATACAACTAAGGACACCTAGGACCTTTAGGGCTTATGCCTCCTTCTACATTCTACTTCCAGCCACCAGTGCCTAGGTAGGAGGAGTCAATATCAACCTGTCCTCTAGACTTTGGGCAAAGGTTGGACATTTATCTTCATTAATCACCGATGCCAGGTTGGCCCTCAGTGGGGCAGGGACATGAGCAGTACCTACTCCATAGAAATATGCAAGATAACAAACCAGATCCTCGGGCATCCATGGGGTTAAGACGGGGAGGAGCATCAAGAAAGGGTCATCAGAGAGGGAGGTTTCGGCAGTAAGTAAAATGGAGTAGGAGGGGAGTCTGGCATAGCCTGCAAATGCAGCTTTATGTTGAGCCAAACAGGAGCTCCCGCCACATCTTGGGACTATGGATTGGCTATTAAAATGGCTGCAGTTTAAATAGGAGGTCAAGAAACTCCAGCCAGTTCTAGCCTGCTTCCTATTTTTATAAGGCCCGTGAGCTAAGAATGGGTTTTGTATGTTTTTTTTGGGGGGGGGGTTGTATGTTTTAAATGGTGGAAAATAGGGCTGGAGAGATGGCTCAGTGGTTAAGAGCATTGCCTGCTCTTCCAAAGGTCCTGAGTTCAATTCCCAGCAACCACATGGTGGCTCACAACCATCTGTAATGGGGTCTGGTGCCCTCTTCTGGCCTGCAGGGATACACACAGACAGAATATTGTATACATAATAAATAAATATTTTAAAAAATGGTGGAAAATATTTTATGATGTGGAAATTGCATGGTACTCAAATTTCTTAGCACAATGACTTATTCCCTATAGTGTGTGGAGCATCTGCACTAGACAGCAGAGCTGAGCAAGCACGAGAGATGCAGCATGGTTCTTATAACTCATGTATTGCCCAATGGCAGAGAATCACGGGGATGCGGCTGTCGCTCAACAGCATTTAGCTCGTCATCATGATGTTTTATTATGTTTAACATCAGAGACTACTTATGACATCAAAACAATGAAAGGAAAATAGATCCTAGATGTCATGTTCTTGAGCACAGTAAACTGTTAGATGGTGAACACCATCTTTATGACATAGTGACATGTCACAGTGCTAAGACAACACATGTCAGCATTACTAGGCACATGCCACATTATTCTCAACTTATATAATGCTCCCAGTGATTTTAAATGGAAGTTGAAGCCTCAAGATGGAATATCTCATTACAGCACATTTACTGGACAAAAAGATAACCATTAGAAAAAAGAAAATTCTCAGTTTCTGTATCTCTGTTTTTCATGAGCATGTATATATAAGACCAGAGGTTGACATTATGTGTCTTGCGGGATTGCCTTCCACTGCAGAGTTTGGGACAGGGTTTCTCTCCAAAGCCAGTGTGCATCACTTAGATAGAATGACTGATCAAAGAGCTCTGCCATCTTCATTTCCACACCAGGGGTACGGATGTATTTTCACCATGCCATAGTTTTTATGTGGGTGCTAGGGATCCGAATTTGGGTCCTCATACCAGGGAAGCAGGCACTTACCGACTTAAGCATCTCCCTAGCCTAAGGGTCTCACTTCTTAGTCAAGCAAGGAAAATTGCTCACTAATGATGAATTAATTAAATTGTATTGATTGCAGCAGCCAAAACAGTATGTCCAGATATAATAAATTTGCCTGAGACCATTAGCCTTTGGCACAGACAGTTTCTTCTGAAGGTGAGGTCCACAAGAGACATATAACAGTCACATAGTTCAATGGCTTTGTTTGGCTCCTGATGACATAACATGTTACTGACACTGATCAATTTTTCAAGAGTCAGAGCTAAGCTGAAATACTAAGGATCTGCCTCCTATAAACTGTCTGTGTAGGAAACTACAGCAGAGAATATGTGCAAATAAGCCCAATAAGTTAGCTATCAATGTGACAAAAATATCAGACATAACAGGAGGGAAGGGTCATTTGGCTCATGACTTGAAATTGCTGTCTGTGAGGAGTTGGTTCTATTGTGCCTGGGCCTATGGTGAGGCAGAACATTACCTCTGAAAGGTTGTAGGGAGAAGAGACTTGTTAGCTCATGGCAGTGGGATGAGGGAGACACGTGTGCAAGGACTAAGAACAGATACATGCTTCACTCTCAGTGACCCGTCAACACCACCACTAGGCGGGGACAAAGACCTCAACACGTGAGCCTGCTAGGAGAAAGAACTTCACACTCCCCACATAATACTGATGGACCACTAATTAAGCACACCTGAAGTAAACACTCCAAAATGTGTGCAAATAACCACGCCAAGAGTAAGTGTGCACTAGAGACTCGGGAGAACAATTTATAAAACTTGGGAAATTGTAAGCTTATGTAAGAATATAAGCCCAAGGTTATTATATTTTTCAGTAGAAGTACTCTGCAGAAAAAAAAATAGAATCTATCATGAACTATAGGAACGCCAGTGTCAACAAGAGATTTCACTCATGCTCATGGACCTAGCTTTAAATAATTCCACTATGGTTTTTTTGGGGAGGATCAGAAGAAATAAGAGCTAAGTATTCTTGACTTGCCCCACCACAGCATACTAAAAGCTTGGAAGGACTAAAATTGTATTATGATTATTTATTTAGGTATTTATTTATTAATTTATTTTAATTTTTCAAGGCAGGGTTTCTCTGTGTAACTCTGGCTGTTCTGGACTTCACTTTGTAGACAAGGCTGGTCTCGAACTCACAGATATCTGCCTGCCTCTGCCTCCTGTGTGCTGGGATTACAGGCGTGCACCACCACTGCCTGGCTGATTAGTTTTTTAGACTAGGGGCAAACAGTGAAATTTTCTGAATGAGAAAAAGTTTTCAGTCATGTAGCCTAGGCTATCCTCAAACTTGTGATTTTTCTGCCCCTGACTCTCAAATGTGATATTAGAGATGTGTACCATCATATCCAGCATTGCTAATGTTTTTCTTTCTTTCTCTTCTTATGTATACAATATTCTGCCTGCATGTGTGCCTATGTTCCAGAAGAGGGCGCTAGATCTCATTACAGATGGTTGTGGGCCACCATGTGTTTGCTGGGAATTGAACTCAGGACCTCTGGAAGAGCAGCCTGTGCTCTTTACCTCTGAGCCATCTCTGCAGCCCCCTTTTTCTTTCGTTTTTTGTTTTTGTTTTTTGATTTTTATTTTTCCAAGACAGGGTTTCTCTGTGTAGGCTTGGCTGTCCTGGAATTTACTCTTTAGACCAGATTGGCCTTGAACTCAGAGATCCACCTGCCTTTGCCTCTTGAGTGCTGGGATTAAAAACGAGTGTCACTACAGACCAGCTTGCAAATGTTTCTTAGTGAATTAAGTCTACAATCCCAAGGCAAATAGCACTTACACACGAATCACTACAGCAGTCACTTTAAGGATGACTGATGTCTCAGTCATAGACGTCTAGCTGCTTTATTTCCCAAGCTGTCAAAATAAAAAGGTATGATCCCACTCCAACACACATCTGTAGCAGATATAACTGCAAGATTTTTAGACAAAATGCAAAGGAAATTAGTTTTAAAATCCATTTAATTGTGTGACTAAGGTGGCCCTATCTAACCATCATTCAAGTGCAGCTAATCTTCAAGGCATGCTAAAAGACAAGTATTGGCTGGGCGTGGTGGTGCATGTTGTAATTACAGCAATAGGGACGATGAGGCAGAAAAACTGTCATTAGTTTGAGGCTACTTTGGGTAACAAAATGAGTTCCATTTTAGCCTGAGCTAACATAATATGAGACAGACTCAAATAAACAAACAAAAATAAAAATATTGGTAAAGAGAAGAGACTAACAGAGCTTGATATTTTTGCCTAAACAATGGTTATGCTCAGTTCAAACTATACACGCATGGAAAAATCTCTTTACTTGGCAACACCCATCTGTATGAAAAGGCAAAAATCTTGTCACAATTCAGAACACATGAATGCCTGCCATTGGTTTTCTTTTGCCACTTTATGTGTATCTGTGTGTATGTGTGTGTGTAGACCAGAGGGTGGCATCTGATGTTGTTCTCGACTAGTGTCTACCTTAACTTTTAGAAGAGGGTCTCTTACTAAGCTGAGCTAGACTTATTGGCCAGCAAACTCTGAAGACATCTGTTTTTGTCTAGATTACATAAGCATGACCATGCCTGATTTTTTTTTTTATTTTTTATTTTTTTGAGATAAGATCTCTCTATGTAGGCTTAGTTGGCCTAGAACCCTCTATATATACCAGGCTGGTCTTGAACTCATAGAAATTCTCCTGTTTCTGCCTCCTGAGTGTGGGGATTAAAGGCATGTACCACTATGCCTGGTTCCTATGCCTGGCTTTTTTATGGGTGCTGGTATCCAAATGCAGGGCCTCATATTTCTATGGCAGGCAGTTTGCTAACTGAGCCATTGACCTAGCCCCTACCATTGGTTTTGATGTCAGGAAATGTCAATGCTCCTGGTCCTTGGAGCAGCCACACTGGTGACCTGCTGCCTGCAAGGTACCTTTAGATCTCTCTCAGAGCACGGCCCTAAGTGCTCTCTGTTGGGGCAGATGCTCTCCTTCATGTGCAGCATGCCTGTCCTCATAGGGCAGTAGCTTACAAAGTGTTCTGCAAAGAGAACACCCAGCCCAGCTGGACTTGGCTCAGAATGAACACAGATGGTGAAGTCAGGAAGGGAGGCACTAAAGAATAATTTAAAGTATATTCCATATTCTGAAAAGGTTAGAAGGGAAAAGAAAGCTGAATAGTTTGAGTGAGATGACTCAGCAGGTAGAGACACTTGCCTGATGACCTGAGTTTGATTCCCAGAACCCAGTGAAAGATGGAGAGAATCAACTCCATAAAAATTGCCTTCTGACATCCACATGCACATTGTAGCACATATATGCTACTCCTACATTATACACACATACACTTCAACAATAATAATAAAGTTTAAAAAAGGAAAAAACCAAACAAGGCAAACAGGCATAAGATATACAAAAACATAAAATGATCCAAGTTAAAGTTCTAGAGATGAGGAGCAAGGGATGCAGCTCTGTTGGTAGAGTACTTGCCTGTGTATAAAGCCCCAGCATCGTGTAAGACAAAGTGGGACAGCACATGCCTATAATCTTAGTATTTAGGAAGCAGAGACAGGAGTGCCACAAATACAAGAGCATCTTTTGGCTACATAATAAGTTGAAGACCAGCCTGGATTACACGAGACTTTGTCACAATCAATCAACCAACCAACCAATCAATCAATCAATAAATAATTAAAAAGTTGGACTGGAGAGATGGCTCATCAGTTAAGAGTGCTTACTGCTCCTGGGTTAAGTTCCTAGCTTACTCTTAGCAGCTCACAATGGTCTGTAGTTCCAGTTCTAGGGAACCTGATGCCCTCTTCTGGTCTCTGAGAATACTAGACACACACACACACACACACACACACACAGGCAAAACATTCATACACATAAAATATTTTTTTAAAAGTTATAGAGATGAAAGCTGGGAGTGGTGGAGCACGTCTTTAATCCCAGCATTCAGGAGGCAGAAGCAGGTGGATTACTGTGAGTTGGAGGTCAGCCTGGTCTAGTTCCAGGGCATTCCAAACTACAGAGAAATCCTGTCTCAAAAAACAAAAAACAAAACAAGACAAAGAAACCAAACCAAACCAAAAAAAAAAATTATAGAGATAAACATTATGAACATTTCAATTTACAAAGTGAAAGATGCACTGGGCAGAATGAAGAAAATAAGCACTAAAGGGTTGGAAGGATGGCTCAGTGGTACAGAGTGCACTAGAGCTGAAGGGGCGGCATACATCTTTAATACCAACACTCAAGAGGTAGAAGTAGGCAGTCTATGAGTTTGAGACTAGCCTAGTCTACATAGTAAAACCCTGCTTTTAAAAAAAAGTGTGTGCTGCTTTTACAGAGGACACAAGTTCAGTTCCCAGCACCCATTCTGGGTGGCTCATTACCACGTATAACTCTGACTCCAAGGGGCTCCTGCGTTCATATGTACATATTCAAACACAGTCACTAATTAAAAAATAATAATAATAATAAAGGAGCTGGAAAGATGGCTCAGTGATTAAGAGCACTTGTTCTTAGTGTAGAGAACCTAGCACCCACATGGTGGGTTACAACCATCTGTAACTCCAGTTCTAGGAAACCTGACACCCTCCTCTCATCTCTGTGGGCAGCACATACACACGGTACACAACATAAACGCCAGACACCCATACACATAAAACAAAGGAAGAAAATAAACCAGAAAATCATGAGCATCAGTGACTTCATGGCAACAGGTTTAGTATAGTTGTAACTGGAATCCCGGGGATAAAGATATATTAAAGCTACAAGAAAAAACTGGCTGAGAATTTTCCAGACTTGATGAAAACTATATAGCCATATGCCCAAGAACTTTGAAGAGTCCCAAGCACAAGAAAACACAAAGAAAATGCTATAACATGAAATCTTATGGCAAAGCTCAGGGGTGATGGCTCACACCTTTAATCCCAGCACTCGAGAGGCAGAGGCAGGTGGATCATTGTGAGTTCGAGGCCAGCCTGGTCTCCAAGAGCTAGTTCCAGGACAAGTTCCTAAAGCTATAGAAAAACCCTATCTTGGGAAAAACAAAATTAAGCAAAAACTTATGGCTTTTAGGGCAGTTAATTGCTTGAGATCCAAAATAGAAAAAAAAATAAACCACAGTAAAAACATAAAATAAAATAAAGGCCCGGGAGGCTGGGTGATGGCAGCACATGCCTTTAATCCCAGCAGTCGGAAGGCAGAGGTAGGCAGATCTCTGTGAGTTCAATGCCAGTATGGTCTACTAGTGAATTCCAGGTCAGCTAGAGGCACACAGGGAGACCCTGTCTCAAACAACAAACAGAAGAAGTAAAGTGGGTTGGAGCCAGATCTGAATATTGCACACACCTGCTATTTCAGCACCGGGGAGGCAGCAGAATCAGGACTGTATCTGAAGCCATTGTGGGCTATGTAGCAAAGACTATCTAAAGCCTACACCAGAGGATACTACTCCAAAGTGTTGATACATGTAACAACATGTTAAAATAATAAAAGGAAGAGAGAAGAGAGGCCAAAGGAGTATACAGGGTTTAGGTTCAGTTAAAATTCTACAAAATAAATTGATTTCTGTACCAGAAGCAGATCCACAGTCCTCTAAATGTGGTGGTGAAGAGGGACAAGGGGAACAAGGGAGTCAGGGTAAGAGACATCATTCCCTTGGTTGTGGTGATGCTCATGGTGCATATGTATGCGTGAGAATTTATCATAATGCATGCACTAGATATGTGGGCTTCTTCCTCTGGATTTTCCATACGGAGGTTACACATGGGGAGAACTTCAAGGCCAGGTAGAAAGAAATAAGGGTACAATGACACCCCCAGGCCGGTAGCACACCATAGCCTCATTTCCACAGACAATGACACCCCCAGGCCGGTAGCACACCATAGCCTCATTTCCACAGACAATGACACCCCCAGCAGAGTCACACCTGGTTATGCTCTGCAGCTGGAGACAGCTGACTCAAGGGCTCCCATTGCAGCCTTATCTGTTTAACCATGCAGACTAAGTCCTCTGCCTGAGCCCCAGTCTCTTCACCTGCTCAAGCAATTAACAGATGCATTTCCTTCCTGGAGGATTCAGGAGAATCAGTTTGGCTCAGATACAAGCAGTGACAGCAACATCATGGTTCCAGATGGATTCCTTCAAAGGAAGGCTGTCCCTCTATCCCTCATGCTGCCAGAATTAGAGGCCACCCATTCAGTCTCCATAAAATTTACTCAGTACCCAAAGCCAGAACTATTAGCAGAAGAAATGTCCCCACTGAAGGTACATCAATGGCCTCCTGGAAAAGGACTGAAGG
The DNA here is from genome assembly GCF_037038515.1 of Microtus pennsylvanicus. Taxonomy (NCBI): domain Eukaryota; kingdom Metazoa; phylum Chordata; class Mammalia; order Rodentia; family Cricetidae; genus Microtus; species Microtus pennsylvanicus. The sequence continues at coordinate 5,115,463 of NC_134580.1, forward strand.
GGCTCCAAGTGTCTAGTTTCCTCCTTGATGTCTTTCTCTCTCCCTCCTTCCCTCTTGTATTTGAATCAGGGTCTCACTTAATATAGACTGACTGCAAATCCTGATTCTCAGCTGCCTCCACCTCCCAAATGTCGGGATAACAGGTGTGCAACACCACACCTGGCCTTACTTGACCTTCCCTTCTTCCGAGGTTCTGTTCACTTCCACTTGTGACTAATGACACAATCAATAAACTAAAGAGGAAGCGGCTGGCCTGCCTAATAACCCTGGACCAGCAAAGACTTAAAACCCTACTACTGGATAATGAACAGTCTTGCACGCTATATGCAGCCTTTTGCCACCTCAGCCCCATCCTCTTCTCAGTACCCCTACCCCAGCCCCAATTCCCGGCCCTGAGTCCTTACCTGCTACCTTCCTCCTTCGAAGAGACCAAGGTTGTTGCCCGCCCGCTGCGAACTGGCAGTTCCTGTGCCCTTTCCTCAGGCTCTGGCTCCAGTGACGAACCGGTGCTACCATCGCGGCTACCCCTTCCTGGGCTGCTGTCTGCAGAGGCTCGCGGAGACTCGGTGTTCTGCTTCAGCGTCTGCAGTTTAGCCAGAGGGATGATGTCGCAGTTCTGTGGGCGATGCCACACCGTGCGCTGCGAGGCAGCACTGTAGTAGTAGAAGCGCGATGTATTGGGGTCAAAGAGTTCCCACCACTGGTCCTCGCTAGTGCGCTTGATTCGCACGCCGGCTGGCGGGTCCCATACACACTCCCCGGTGACCAGGTTGGCATACATTCGTTCTCGGGTGCGTGGTTCGATGATCTCCACCCACTCCAACCTGCAGGGGACAAGAGCATCAACCAAGACCCTGGCTCTCACCTTACGTACTGGACAGGGGCTTCCACCAGCTGCTGAGTGCTCCTGGTGGTATTTCCTAGGAACCCCCAGGGCAGCAGGACCACAAACTATTGCCCTTGCCTGGTTCTCAGCCTGTAGCCCTGTAATCCTTTTTATTTATAAAAATGTAAAGTACTCCAAGCAAGGCCTTATGTTTGATGTCAGGCTGTAAATGTTTAACGACTGCTTCCAAGTTTTTGTTTATTTAAGGTTTATTTTATGAGTGTGTATGTGCATATGTGTGTAGTGCTCTAACAGGTCAGAAGAGGGCAGAGGACCTCCCAGAGCTGGAATTACAATCTGTAAACCACTCAACATGAGTCCTGGGAGCCAAATTTAGAAGAACATCACTCACTCTTAACCACTGATGCAGTGGCCATGTTTCCACAAAGCAGCTGCACTCGTATTGGAACTGTGAGGCACACCACTGGAGCACTGTTCTGGGGAAGCCCCTTCCTCTTTGATGGAGGTTTGAGTCTGTAGCCCAGAATGGCCTACAATCCTCCTGCCTAAGCTTGCCACGTGGAGAGATGACAAACGTGAAGCTCCAAGCCTGGCTCTGGAAGTGTTTGATATAAAGACAAAGTGAATGTCAGAGAAGGCCTGCCACATCCATAATAAATAAAGCTGTGGAGCCTTGTTTGCAAGGGACACATTTCTGCTGTGTCTATATAGTTCTATAGGAGGTCACCAGACAGGAAAGCAAAAAGAAAAGAGGTTGGAGGCTGGAGGGATGGTTCAGTAGTTAAGAGCACTTGCTGATCTTGCAGAGGACCCAGCCTTGGTTCCCTGGCATCCACATGACAGCTCACAACTGTCTGTACAGTTCCAGGGGATATGATACCCTTTTTTGATCTCTGTGGGCACCAGGCATGTATACCATATACAGATATGCATGCAGGCAAAACACATATACACATAATTTTAAAAAAAAAGATCTTGGCTGGGCAGTGGTGGCCTATGCCTTTAATCCCAGTACTCAGGAGGCAGGCAGATCTCTGTGAGTTCAAGGCCAGCCTGGTCTACAAGAGCTAGTTCCAGAATAGGCTCCAAAGCTACAGAGAAATCCTGTCTTGAAAAAGCAAAAAAAAAAAAAAAAGGTCTTATACACATGGTGGAATTGGTGCAGCTTTCCCACTCCTCCCTCTGCTCTATGTGTGTGCATGCTTACAAATGTATGTATGTATGTATGTTTATGAAGGTATATGCTTATATTGGGATGTTTTCCTCAATCACATCCTCAGCTTACTGGAGACAGAGTATCTCACTGAACCTGGAGTTCACTCTTTTTCCTAGATTGTCCAGTGAGCCCTGCCCCGGGGATCTGCTTATCCCTGCCTCTCCAGTACTGGCTTATATGCACACACTGCTGCACCCAGCTTTTACATGGGTGTAGAGGATTTGAACTCAGGTCCTCGCTTCACCACCAGAGCCAGTTTCTCAGTCCATGCCTCTGTTTCCCTTTTAAAATAATCTGCTCTTTTTTTCAGACTTAATAAAGAAAAATTTCAAATATAAAAATACAGCAATGATTTCTACATGTGTGTTTTATTTATTTATTTTTTGCTATTACTAACATAGTCAAACACTTTTCTCAAATTCCTAAAAAACTCACAAGGAACATAGCTTTTCTTGGTTTCTTAGTGATCCACAGGAGCTTTATTTTAAACACGTGTTCTAAATAGACGCTCAATGATGTGTCAGGAGGACCTACTTTGTGATTTATGTTTTCATTCTCTTTTGTCTTTTGAAAAAAAACAAGTTTTAATCTTAATTAGTTGGATTTATAAATCCTATTTCTTTCTGGTTTAAGAAATCTATACTTGCAGGTCAAGCATATTCTCTTATAAATTGACTTCTCAAAGTTTTATAATGTTGCCATTTATACTGAAGTTGCCATTTATACTGAAGTCTTGCATCTGCCTGGACTGATTTTGCTTCTTGTGGCATTTCATTTTGCTAAACAGTACCACCCCCGGCCCCGTGACGGACAAGAGCAGCACTACCAGGTCCAGGTTTACAGGTGAACGTTTCTGTCTGAGATTGCATCTGGCTCTGTGGATCAGCCTGGCTCTCTGAGCCTTTATTAGAGGAGCTTAGCAAAATCAACAATCTTGTACTATGGTTGATATTTTTTCTCCTATTTTCTTTTCTTTCTATTGTTAGAGATGAACCCGGATCTTTGCATGTAGTAAGCATCTATTTGTTCTGTCTCTGAGCTATGCCTCACCTTCTATTACCAGCCCCCTTTTTATGTTTTGTTTTGTTTTTTGTTTTTTTGAGACAGGGCTTGTCTGTATCTTTGGAGCCTGTCCTGGAACTTGGGCCGAGGATTTGCAGTTTGCCCTAATGTGTGTCTTGTTTTGGTCCAGGATTTGCTCACTATACCCTTCTTTCCTCCCTTTTGGGATGGTTATGTATATTCTATGACATTATATGTTCAAAGTATGTGACCTGGTTTTTATTTTTGATTTGTAGGGGGCTACATTTAAGAGATTGCCTTGAGTCTCAAAAGAAATTTTGAACATTTAAAACTGTTGAGACTGTGAAAGACTATCGAGACTTTTAAAGTTGGACTAAATGCAGTTTCCATTTTGATATGGTTACAAGCCTATGTGGTTCAGGGAGGGAATGTGATGGTTTGGATGGGCATGGCCCCCACAGCCTCATGTCTTTGAATGCTTGGTTCCCAGCAGGTAGAACTATTAGTATTAGGAAGGATTAGGGTGTGGCTCTGTTGAAAGAGGGGTGTTACTGAGGGTAGACTTCAAGGTATCCAAAGTGGGTACCATTCCCAGATCTTTCTTCTCTGTCTCATGCAGATTGAAGTTCAGAATTTTAATGTAGGATTTTGTGACCCACCTTCTCTGCCCAGCTCAACACTGCAAAGAGGGTCAAGGCCTCTGCTGAGTATCTCTGCATCAATGCAGACAAGCTGGGTTCTTGTACATGACATTATACCCTATGTATTTACTCAGTCAGCCATGGTGGTAATACGGGTCTTACAATTATTATTACAATGGTTTCTATGCCAAAGTTCACAGTGGTCCTACCCACTGCCCAGAACCGTCTCTAGCTCCCATAATACACTATGTAAGGCAGGAAGCTCTTTTCAACCTCAAGGGTGCTGTGGGACAATGGTCTTGTACCCTGTAAAGATTTGTCAGTTATACTGGTTTAATAAAATGCTGATTGGCCAGTAGTGAGGCAAAAAGTATATGTGGGGCGACCAGAACAGGAGAATTCTGGGAAGAGGAAAGGCTTAGTCTGCAGTCATCACCCAGACACAGAGGAAGCAACATGAGAATGTCTCACTGATAAAAGATATCAAGCCATGTGGCTAATACAGACAAGAATTATGGGTTAATGTAAGTTACAAGAGTTAATAAGAAAGCCTGAGCTAAGAGGACAATCAGTTTATAATTAATGTAAACCTCTGTGTGTTTCTTTGGGACTGAATGGCTGTGGAACTGGGCAGGACAAAAACATCTATCAACATAGTATGTCTTCTGGTCTGCCTAGTCTGCCTCTCCTATATCAGTGTGAAGATGGAACTAGTGCCAGAGGTTTAGGGCCTCAGATGTAGTCCCAGTTGGAGCCATCTTATTATGCTTATCATAGGGAATTGGGATGGGGATTTCTCAGGCCAGGAAGCAAATATTTCCTTCAACATTGGGCAATGGCTATAAAACTGTAGCTAATATAAATATTAAAAATATTAAAGTCTATGCCGGGCGGTGGTGGCGCATGCCTTTAATCCCAGCACTCGGGAGGCAGAGGCAGGCGGATCTCTGAGTTCGAGACCAGCCTGGTCTACAAGAGCTAGTTCCAGGACAGGCTCCAAAACCACAGAGAAACCCTGTCTTGAAAAACCAAAAAAAAAAACCAAAAAATTAAAGTCTCTTTTTTTTTTGTTTGTTCTTTCTTTTTTCTGGCCTCAAACTCAAAGATCCGCCTGCCTCTGTCTTCGGAGTACTGGGATTAAAGTTGTGCACTACCACCACCCAGCTGGATATTTAAATCTTACACTGAGTTTGTTCCAGATGCCTGGCAATTCCTGACCCATAGGCTGGAGGAGTATAATGCAGGGCCTGCCATGGCACAGGGCAGTAACCACTAGGCAGGCACAAGGTAAGCAGATCAGTTTGGAGACAGCACACATTCTCCCTAGCACGGCTACCATAAAGGACAGCTGCAATTAGCAATTCTACTCATCTCTACAAGGATGGGTATTCAACAAAATCATGAACAATCATGTAGAAGTTAAGAGCTGACCAAAAAGAAGGAGAGAAGAAACGGATTCACAATACAGATCTCCAGATACCTGCAGCATGGTTAGCATGTGCTAACTGTGAGAACCATGGTAAGATGTAGGTTTCTACAGGAAAATATAGAGACGGTTAACTGGAACAACTAAGTTAAAACCAAATTGCTGAAATATCTGTGCATGGTGGCACATACTTGTGGTTTAGCTACTTGGGAGGCTGTGGCTTAAGGAGTACTTAGTTTAAGAGTTCAAGGCCAGTATGGGTAATATGGAGCCACCACCATCAATCCATCAATCAGTCAATCGATCACCAGGATGAACATGCTATATGGGTGGTTTTGTTGTTGTTGTTCTTGGTTTTTGAGACACAGTCTCCCTGTGGAGCTCTGGCTGATCTGGAATATACTATGTAGTCCAGTATACCAGTGCTTGCCTTGCCTCTGCCTCTGCTAGGGATTAAAAGTGTGCTGATAGTTTTACTTGTCAATCGGATACAATCTAGTCACCTGGGGAGAGAGTCTCAATTGTCTGGAGTGGCCTGTGAACATGTCCGGTGTTGGGGATCGTTTTAATTAGTTAACTGATAGAGGAACATTAGCCCACTGTGGGAGGAAGTACCATTTCCTAAGCAGAGCGAGGGTCCTGAACTGTGTACGAGAAGTAAGTAGCTTAGCACAAGCAAAGCAAATGAGCATGCATGCATTAATTTTTCTACCCTGGGCTGTAGATGTAATATATAACTAGCTGTTTCAAGTTCCTGTCTTGACTTCCCCACAAAGGCTTGCCTCTACTGTCTGAGTGCTAGAAATAAAGGCATGGGCTGCCATTCTGGGCCGAAGTTGTTTTCTGTCAGGGTATCTTATCTCTGCAACAGAAAGGGAGCTGCAACAAAGTGCTTATTCATAAAGAAGAAAGAACAGACTCAGAGCAAACCGGCCAGAGGAAATCGCAGCAGCAGGCAGAGAGGGTGGGTAGGTGGCCAGGAACTAACATGTCAGTCAAAACATCTAGAAGAGGAGGGAATGAACAGATATATTTAAAACAGGAGCTGAACTTTCTAGAAAATTACAAATCACTACAAATTCTAAGCACTGAAGTCTCCAGGTAAAAGGTACTTGTCATGGCCAGGAAATGGAACTCAGCAAAACACAAACTCAAATCATGAAAGGTGCCACACATGCCAAAGAGGTGGCAACCATCAAACAGTCCTGGAATCCTGGTGTGGCAAAAGTCCTGGTACCACTGCTCTGCTGTAGGAGATGGTAGCTGAGACAACAGGACATGGGAGTCACTACCAGCTCCTGATGCTCAAGAGCTGACAGTAAGAAGTTGTGAACCCAGTCAGGGCACACAGCACACAGTGGAAGGGTCCTGGGAAAAAGCAGAGGTCATCACAACTGCCATAAAAGGGGCTAGATATGAGAGAGAGCCAGGCGGTGGTGTGCACGCCTTTAAGCCCAGCACTCGGGAGGCAGAGGCAGGCGGACATCTCTATGAGTTTGAGTCCAGCTTGGTCTACAGAGCAAGTTCCAGGACAGCCAGAATTGTTATACAGAGAAACTCTCTCAGAAAAAAACAAACAAACGAACAGGGCTAGACATGAGAGAGAGTAGCTGCTCCCTGTAGGGCTCTTGACATAAAAACTGATGATAAGGCCAGAGACCCTGGTGGCAGGGCATGCCTAAGCTACGCATGCCTCACACAATATACACACCAACTAACTTGACTACCACCCAGGAGGGTAGGCCTCACTCCCAGGATCGGGAGTCCTGAGCATCAATGAGCAGCCTCTAGCTAGGATCTCAGTGGACAGGAACGACTCACAAGCTGCTGCCAGGTTGTGCATGTGGAGTGGGAGGAGGAGCAGTGTTTGGCAAATTTTTAGGTGAAACCTGCCTACAGCCAGATGAAGGGGCTGTAGGACTCTAGCAATGCTAACCCCTGGGCTGGCCAGAGACAGACCAGAGCTGTCCCTTTACAGCTTCAAATAGGGAACAAGGCTGTAATTTCTAGATAGATGAAGAAATTGTTAAAGTAAAGAAACTGACAGGTAAGAGGGGTGGGGAAGGGGAAGTAAGATTTTTGGCCTCAGTGGTTATGAGAATCAGGGCCACATAGATCCAGGGGACAGAACTTGATATACGCACTGACAATGGCTAAGGACAAACAGCAGGTGCACTGTGTCCCACAGTGTCAGCAGTCTTTCTTCAGTGATGCTTTGAAAGGCCTCAGGGCACCTCTTTCCTCTGAGGGATCTCTCCCCACCAACCTTCTTAACCTATACTAGATTTTATCAAAGCTAGGGTACTCTCCAAAGAATCTTCTTGGATGATAAAAGAAAGTTATTAAGCACAGAACAATCTCTTAATCCCTAAAAGAAACAATTAGAAGTCTTGGTTTTGTTTAAAAAGCCCTTTCAAATGAATGCAATTCAATAATCCTCCCTCAACAAAGAATGGGGTTTTATTCCCTTTGCAGTGCACTCCTGTGCATGTGGGCAGAAACCCAGCCCTTTAGGAACATTCCTGGCATCTCCTGGGGGGCAACATTCAATCAAGAACTCAGAAAATAAAAGGTAGATGAGGGTAGGGAGCCCAGGAACAGACATTCAAAGCCAGGCGTGGGTGGGATCTAAAGATGTCCACAGTTCGTGGTTTCAGAAAAAAGGAGAACCCAGTCTGGGAAATCCCATGGACTATGTGGACCCTGAGGAAAGGGAGGGACCCAGCAAGGGGCCACAGATCTGTGTAGGCTTTATGGGCAAGATGGGAGGGGGCACCATGAACTAAGGAAAACAGCCTGCTCACAGGGTTGAAGTCAGGTGTAATAGACATTCTGTAACAAGTTAAGTAGGTAAGGAAAACCTGTTAGCTGTCTGAGCACTGCTGACAGTGCTTCACAGTCAGCGAGGACTCAACCCCATAGGCAACAGGGAGGCACCAATGTTTAAAGCCTCTTACTAACTCAATTGGAGATATAGTGGGCAATGTTTCTTTGGTGATAATGTTTAAAACTGATTGCCATGGAAAAATAAGCCATCTTTTATCTAAGGAGGAATGATAAAGATGGCAATCACAAGTTGGAATAAGGGCAATGAACACCAAAGGTCCTAATGACATAGCGGAGAACAGGCCCCCACTCAGCAGCCCCAGGTATTGGGATGGGAGTATTCTGGCTCTGTGGGTGCAGTATTCTTTAGTTCTTGCCCTAGAGAGGCTTGTAGCAATGATTTGTCCAAACAAGTATCTCCCGAAGGAACAAGAAAGGCTGATGTGGGAGTCCCCTCTGTATGCTGTGAATACCATTGGTTAATAAAGAAACTGTCTTGGCCTGTTGAAAGGGCAGAACTTACGTAGGTGGGGAAAACTAAACTGAATGCTGGGAGAAAGGAGGTAGAGTCAGGAGAAATCATGTAGCCCCACCAGAGACAGACACTGGGAACTTTACCTGGTAAACCACAGCCATGTGGTGATACACAGATTACTAGAAATGGGCTAAATTAAGATATAAATGTTAGCCAATAAGAAGCTAGAGCTAATGGGCCAAGCAGTGTTTTAAATAATAGTTTCTGTGTGATTATTTTGGGTCTGAGCTGCCAGGTGGCCGGGAGTACTACACAGCAGAAAAAAAAAAATGACATCTTGAATTTTGTAGGCAAATGGGTAGAGCTAGAAAACATTTTGAGTGAGGTGACCCAGACAGAAAGACAAATTATCACATGTACACGCTCATAAGTGGTTTTTAAACATAAAGCAAACCAGCCCACAAATCACAATCCTAGAGAACCTAAACAACAATGAGGACCCTAAGAGAGACATACATAGATCTAATCTACGTGGGAAGTAGAAAAAGGCAAGATCTCCTGAGTAAATTGGGAGCATGGGGACCTTGGGAGAGGGCTGAAAGGCAGGGAGAGGCAGGGAGGGGAGCAGAGAAAAATGGTAGAGCTCAATAAGAACCAATGGAAAAAAAAAGAATTAGCCAATAAGAAGCTAGAGCTAATAGGCCAAGCAGTGTTTCAAATAATATAGTTTCTGTGTGATTATTTTGGGTCTTAGCTGCTGAGCAGCCGGGAAACAAACAGGCAACCTCTTATAACAAGAGGCAAGTATACAGAAGGTGAAGTGTACAAGGTGAAAGGGCACTGAGGGTGTAACAGACATCATAAGAGAAAAGGAGAGGTTTTTTTTTTCCAGTGACTTTGCTGTGACAGATACCCACATGCAGAAGAATAAGGCTGGTTTCTTCTTTCTTTCCTTCCTTCCTTCCTTCCTTCCTTCCTTCCTTCCTTTCTTTCTTTCTTTCTTTCTTTCTATCTATCTCTTGGTTTTTCAAGACAGGGTTTCTCAGTAGTTTTGGAGCCTGTCCTGGAACTAGCTCTGTAGACCAGGCTGCCCTAGAACTGAGGCTGGTTTCTACTTGAGGTCAGACAAAAACATTAATTCTATAGGCAGATAAAAAGACCTTGCTGTAAGAGCTGAAATTACAAAATGTTTAGAACAAAAAATAGGGTTAAATTTTTATGATCTTGAGCCAACAGTATATTCTTAAACATCACATCAAAGTATGAGCTGCAAGAAGCAAAAGATAAATTGAATTTCATCAAAGAAAAGAGTTCTCTTTTATCAATAAAAAAAAAGAAAAAAAAGTTTTTAATAAAAATAGAATAAAAAAAAAAAGAGTTCTGTGCCAAAAACAATTCAACTAACAAAGCAAAAACAAAACCACAGAATGGAAGAATACATTTGCAAAACATACATATCTGATAAGAAATTTAAATTCAGGGGGCTGGAGAGATGGCTCAGTGGTTAACAGCATTGCCTGCTCTTCCAAAGGTCCTGAGTTCAATTCCCAGCAACCACATGGTGGCTCACAACCATCTGTAATGAGGTCTGGTGCCCTCTTCTGGCCTGTAGGAATACACACAGACAGAATATTGTATACATAATAAATAAATAAATATTTTAAAAAAAAGAAAGAAATTTAAATTCGGGGGCTGGAGAGATGGCTCAGAGGTTAAGAGCACTGACTGCTCTTCCAGAGGTCCTGAGTTCAATTCCCAGCAACCACATGGTGGCTCACAACCATCTGTAATGAGACCTGGCACTGTATCCTGGAAAGTGTACATATAATAAATAAATAATTAAAAAAAAAAGAAAAAAATTTAAATTCAGAACATAAAAAGAACTCATAATTCACAATAAAAAGATAATTAAAGTATGGGCAATAAGTTGTGTGGTGATGGCACACGCCTTTAATCCCAGCACTCAGGAGGCAGAGGCAGGTAGGTGGATTTCTGAGACTGAGAACCAGCCTGGACAGAGACAGTCCAAGACAGTCGGGGCTATCCAGAGAAACCCTGCCTTGAAAAACAAAACAAAAAAAGAAAGCATATTTCCTAGCTGCTGGGTGTGGTGGTGCACGCCTTTAATCACAGCATTTGGGAGACGAATCTCTGCGAGTTCCAAGCCAGCCTGGTCTAGAATGCAGGCTCCAAGACATCCAGGGCTGTTACACAGAGAAACCCTGTCTAGAAAAACCAAAAAGAAAAAAAGAAAAATGTATGGGCAATAAAGATGGAATTTAGTTCAACAGCAAAGTGCATGTAGCATGTGGCAGGCCAACAGTCCTCACTCTAGCGCCAAGCTGAGTGTGGTGGAACAGGCCTGTGCTCCCAGCACTCCTCAGGCAGGAGAACTGCACATTCCAGGGCATCCTGAGCTATGGAGTGAAAATGTCTCAAAAAACAAAACAAAACAAAAACCCACAACAAACAAGCATCTGAAAGACCCAAACCCAACAATGAGATAGGTAGTTAGGAGATAGCATTATTTCCATAAGGCTGAAGTGACTGAGAGGCTCAAGTTAACCCCACTTTCAGGTAGGGCTCCCTAAAGAACTGCATTTCAGCTGGCGGTACACACTTTTAATCCCAGCACTTCAGAGGCAGAGGCAGGCGGATCTCTGAATTCGAGCTAGTCTGACCTACAAAGTGAATTCCAGGATAGCCAGGGCTACATGGAGAAACCAAAAAAGAAAACAAAACAAAACCAGTAAGAACAACAAGAAAAAGAATTGCATTTCAGTCTACTTCCAGCTAAAATCCCAACAGAACACCTTTTCATAGGGTACATTTAGGCTGGGATTGGGGCAGGTGGATTAATGACGGATCTACAGACTGGAGAGATGGAAGATTTCAGATTAATAAGGCAAGACTCCAGCCAGGATTGCTGGATGTCGGTGGAAAAAAAAATGTAGATCCACATAGATTGATAAGGAATGTAAAAAAGCCTCAAAACCTTCAAAGAAGAGTCATGAAGCAGGAGAGGGCTTCTTCACCAGTACACAAAACTCCAGGGAAAGTGACATGCTATCTAACATATCTGCCAAGAAAACTCCCCCACTAACACAACCTGCACGGGAGCACACGCCCGGATGAGGCAAGCTCTAGGGTGTCTCCAACAGGCACTCTTCTCCACAGTGAGCAGGAGCCTGCACACCAGAAAAGCCAAAGCAGCCTACTTAGCAGGAGAAGACATTGCAGTAGAGCAGACTGAGTGGCGGGAAGCACTTTTTCATCAGGAATATGAAGACAGACAAGAAATCCATGGGAAATGGACCACCTGACTAGGGTGAGTTCTCGGCTAGAGCAGGGTGTCATGTGAGAAGGGACCAATAATGAGCACAACAAAGAATATCTGGTGCCACAGGCAAGCTGGACACACAGACAGTGTAGCCACCAGGAACCCCTGTGGTGTATGAGCATATCCACACTGCATGGCCCAGGTCTAGGGTTCTCAGTGACACTGCTTACTGGCAGGTCCTTCTGTACACTATGTGCAATAGGGACACTTGAAACACTGCTGTGGGACAAACTCTGCCTACCTAGAGAGTCATGTGAGCAAGAGTAAACAGTGAGAACTGGGGAGGGCTGGAAGCAGCAGAACAGCCACCATCATGAAGTGTAGTTGGCACGTGTCAAATGGCGGTGTACACCTTTAGTTCCATCTCTTGGGAGGCACAGGTAGGTAGGCGTCTGTGAGTTCAAGGTCAACCAGGGTTGCACAAAGATAGTCTGTTTCAAAAAAACATCCCAAAAACCAAATAAAGAAGTCAATGGAAGCACATGGGTTAGCTAAAGCATCCCCAGTGCAGTAAAACTCTCAGGACAGGATCACATGGGGTGAAGGCAATCTTTAATAAGGTACCAAGAAACTGGGTCACAGCTGACCATAATGACACACATCATAACTCCAGCACTCCAGAGGTAGAGGCAGGCAGGTCTCCTTCAACTGAAGGTCAGCCTGGTCTACAGAGTGAATTCCAGGACAGCCAGGATTCCACACAGAAACCCTGACTCAAAAGAAAAAGGGGAGGGGGAGGTTGGAGAGATGGCTCAGAAGTCAAGAGCACTGGCTGCACTTCCAGAGGTCCTGAGTTCAATTCCCAGCAACCATATGGTAGCTTACAACCATCTGTAATAAGATTTGGTGCCCTCTTTTGGCAGGGAGGGATATATACAGGCAGAACACTGTATGCAATAAAGAAATAATCTTTTAAAAAGAAAAGAAAAAAAATCGGGGTCAGATGTGGAGTCCTAAAGTCAAATCAACACTTCACACCATATTCAAGAATACACTCCAGATTGAAGCAATCTGTGGGACTGGGGATGACTCACTTGTTTAGCATCCGTAAGGCCCTGCATTTAACTCACAGCACAAACAAAAACAACAAATTCTGGTTTTGGAAAACTAAGTAAAAACTAAAAGAAAGTCTCAAAATCAACTGTGACACATATAGGAGATCATACTGGTCTACTGTCAGAGGCCTAACCTAACCTGCACAAAGATCCAACCTTCTCAGCAGATGCTTGACTGAATCCTGTAAAGGGCTGGTTGATTGTGGTGGGTATACACATTAACCAACAATTTGTTGTTGTTTATTAATTTTATTTTTATGTCTATGGGTATTTTGTTTAAATATGCCTGTGCACTGTCTGTGTGCAGTGCCTGCAGAGCCCAGAAGACAGTTTTGTATCCTCTGGAACTGGAGTCATAGATAGTTGTGAGCAGTCATGTGGGTGCTAGGAATTGACTCGGGAAGAGCAGCCAGTGCGCTTAACTGCTAAGCCATTTCCCATCCCCTGTTTTTTGGGTTGTTTTTTGTTTGTTTGTTTTTTGAGACAGTCTTATGTATCCCAGGCTGGCCTCAAACTTTCCATTTGAAGATGACCTTGACTTTCTGATCCTCCTTTTTCCACTTCCCAAGTACTGGATTACAGGCCTGCGCCACTCTACATAATACTAGTGATTCAATCTAGAGTTCTGTGTATGTTAGGTAACTACTTTAACCAGATGAGTCCAAAGTTACTTTTATTTTGGTTAAGGGAACAAAAGCCATAGAAAGGCTGTGGAAAACAACTACGTTATAAACGTTAAGCAGAGTCAGAAGGCAGAGGCAGGCACAATTGGCTGAGGAATTCTGTGCTATACAGGTGTAGAAAGGGCTATAAATACAATAGGAAATTGGCACTATGGTTCAAGGTGGCAGAGGTAATCAAAGCCTTGGGTCAACATCAGATCTGATCTGTCATGTGTCCTGGTTATGTGACTCACCTGAAAAGCCTAAAGCAGAACACATGTGGCCTGTCCAGAACTAACTCAGAAAAGATGGGCAGCTAACAACTCAGAGCAAGAACCCATGATATTCTTAGGACTAATCTCTCTCTCCTATAAATGTGGAATTACTTCTAAAAATTAAACTAGGCGGTGGTGGTGCACACCTTTAATCCCAGCACTCAGGAGACAGAGGCAGGCGGATCTCTGTGAGTTGAGGCCAGTCTGCTCTATAGAGTGAGCTCCAGGACAGCCAGGACTGTTACAGAGAAACCCTGTCTCAAAAAAAAAAAAAAAAAAAAAAAAAAAAAAAAAAAAAAAAAAAAGAAGAAGAAGAAGAAGAAGAAAGAAAGAAAGAAAGAAAGAAAGAAAGAAAGGAAAAAAGAGAAAAATATAAAATAAATGACTATTAGTGTTCATATGGATTGATGCCCAGAGTGGCAGCAAAATCTGGCCCAGTTCATATGTCCATCGAAGTTTCTGAGGAGGCATGCCCCAGCTTCTACCAAGTGTGCAGGTATGCTGCAGTGAGGGGCTGTGCTGAGACAGAAAGAAGTAAGAGCAAGCACGGGTGAGGCCCTGAGAGAAGGAAGGCGTGTGAAAGCGGGCAGCCCCATAGACGTGAGGGGGAGAACTACCAGGGGTATGCCAAGAGCCATGGAGTCACACTACCTTTTCTGTGAAGGACTGTTCCTTCCCACTTTCCCAGGGACTGGACAATTCATCACGAGTGGACACTGCCTCCTTACCTGGTGCTTGATCCTGGAATCCTGGGCTCCTGCTCATCGACATGGTGGCTTCTGCATTCATAATCCTGTGTCTGTGACATTGCCATCTGCTTCCTTAGTGTTGAGGTGAATAGTTGTCAGAGGACCATCAGGTTGCCTCTTCCAGTATCAGACAGGAAGAGGCCACACTAGGGAGAAAAGAAGTGGCTAAACACTGATGGAAAATTCGGGTATCAGGTGATGGCCCACACCACAAACATGAACTTACAGAAGGCAGCTGGCTCAAATGGAAAGTAATCCCCAAGCTTCAAACCTCCCAGGAAAGTGCTCTTAGTACCCAGTCATCTTCTCTTATAACAGAGGGAGGACCTGCTGGTTAACTCCCATTGCTGAGATTCTACTTGGGCCAGGGTAGGGGCACATGAACCTGAAGAACTGCAAAGCTAGAGGATGCATTGGACTACACAGGCCTCGCTCGCATATGACATCTGGACCCCAAGCTCTGGATGCTACCACATAAGGGGACGTTGTGGAGATGAAGTTGAGTAAAATAGACACAAAACACAGGCTATGTATGCCCCATGCAGAGCAGAGCCTCGGGCATGTAAGACACACATAGATTTCCCATGACATGACAGTGAACAGGCTCTCTCATAGACATGCTGAGCTTACTAGAGACACTTGGAAAGGGACCCTTGACCCTATATTCAAGATATAAAGCAGTCCATGCTGTAAATGTGAATACTGAAAAAATGAGCTTTTAGGAAAAACCAGAGAAAACTAGACATGGTGGCCCATGCCTTAATCCTAGCACTCAGGAGACAGAGAAAAGCAGATCTCTGTGAGTAAGAGGACACCCTGGTATACAAAGTGAGTTTCAGGCCAGCCAGGGCTACAAAGTGAGATCCTAACCAAGATGGGGGGCGGGGGAAGGCTAGTTCAAAATGAGAAGCATTTGCTACAAAGAACATGCACAATATGGCATATCTCATCTGAAAACAGGCACACTAAACATATACAAAAATCCTACAGATAAAGAGATAGTGGAGCATAGATGACACAGCAGAAAGTAGACAGCAATTATGGAAATGGCTCAGTTTCATTCTTGAGAGAGGTGCTCATTAAAGGCATAATATGATATAAGCACCCAGCAAACTCACTAAACAGGAAAGGTAAGAACTGCTAAGTGCTGGCAAGGTGACGGAAAAGAGCACTTAGGTTGTACTGCTAGGTCTGAAGGGGTCACCCACTCCAGAAGGTGGTTCAACAGTATTCTCTCAAGGAGAGTACATGCATCTACCTAAGCCACGGCTTCCTTACAATGGAGGCTAAAACTATTCACAGAGGCCACTGTGACAATGCTAGCAGCCCTGTGCCAACAGACACAAAGGGATACTCCAAGTGCACACCAATTCTCCTGCAGTGAGAATGAACACACGCACACACTAGGGTTTCCTTCCAAAGTTCAGAAACAGTTGCTGCTATTAGAATCGGAACCAACAGGTTCTGGACCAGATAGTGCCAGGACAGGACCAGGCATAGCATGCTGTCTCCAGTCAAGACACTGCTTCCATAGTGCTGGCTGGGGAAGCTCACAGAGTTGTAGGAAGATGCTTCCTCCTTTCTCTACACATGCCCCAGCACACCAAAGCCTACAACCATGAGACAGAGTATCACTGGGGCTTTGTCTTCATACTCTCCACCAAGTCCCAGAAGAACTCAGATAGCCATAGCAGTCCTAAGCAAAAGCACACTGCTGGAGAGCACCGCACCTGATTTCAAGCTGTAATGAAGAGCTATAGTGATAAACCAGCATAGGGCTAACAGAAAACCAGACACTTACAGTGACCAATAGAATAAAATTAAGGACACATACACAAGGCCATGCAACTGCAGCCATCAATTTTACAGATAGGAGAAAAGAATATCTTCAACAAATAGTGCTGGGAAAACTAGACACACGTAGAAGAATGATACCAGGTCTTTCTTTTACTTTGCACAAAAATCAACTCTAAATGGATTAAAGATATCAACATAACACCTAAACTCTGAAACTGCTAGAGAAAAAAGTAGGAAAACACATCAAGATGTGAATAGGTAAGAACTTTCTAAATAGAAGAAATGCAAACTGTTTTTAAAAATATTTATTTTTATTAAATTTTATGTGTGTGTGCATGTGTGTATGCATGTGACTATGTGTATTTTGAAGGTACCTGTGGAGGGCAGAGGTGTTGTATCTCCTGGAGAAGGAATTACAGATAGTTGTACGCCACCTGACATGGGTGTTGGAAACTAAACCCAAGCCTTCTAGAAAATGAGCAAATTCTCTTAAGAGCTAAGCGCATCTCTACAGCCCCAGAAATACAAGTTGTTAGTAAACAGCTATTTACAGGTATTCAATATCCTTATCCATCAGGGAAATGCAAATTAATGATATTTTGAGATTCTATCTGATCTTAGAGTGACTGTCATAAGAAAACAACAGACAAGAAATGCTGGTGAGAGGTGAGTAAAGAGGGATGCTCATCCACAGTTGGTGAGAATTTGAATCACTGTAGCCACTTTGAACATTGTGGAGGCTTCTCAGAAAGCTAAAAGTAGAACTAACATACAACCCAGTTACATCATACCTAAGCATAGACCCAAAAGGCTCTATATCCTACCACCTGCAAGTTCAAGGTCACTGTGGCTCTAATCACAATCTAGAAAATGGAACCAGCCTAAACGCTTGCCGGATAACCAATGACTGGATCATGAAAATGTGGTACACTGTGGAATACAATGCCATTTACTCAGTTGTAAAGAAATATGAAAATATGAAGTTTGTAGAAGGGGAGAATAAAAATATACTGAGTTACGTAGCCCAGGCTCAGAAAGGCATATGCATACGTTCTCCTCATATAAAAATCCCAGCTTTGAATTTTGGATTTGTATGTTTAATTTGGAGTGTCTGTAGAGGTCAAGAAGCCAGAAAGACCCCATGAGATGGGGAGAAGAAGCCTGGGGTGAGGGACATAAAACACACATGATATCAGAGTAGGTGGGAGAAATACAGGAGACAGAAAGGCCTAAATATGAATGTAGGCAAGGGACCAGGGAATAGGAGAGGGTTCAGGGGGAAGGCTAACCAAAACTAAGGATGTATGAAAAGGCCTTATGGTAATCTACTACCTTGTAAGCTAATTTAAAATATATAATTTTTAAAAAGGGAGTTTGAATGGAGACACCCTGCATGAATGAATAATGTTGTCCCAGAAGCCATAGGTTATTGAGTGAAAATCCCAGTGCTCCTAGGGTGAGAAGAGAGACAAAGACAGGAGAATCTTGAGAGACTCAAGGGCCAACTGGCCTGGCATATGCAATGAACAACAGACAGACCTTTTCAAACACATGAAAGGCAAGTACTAACACTTCACGCTTCCATTGACCCCACTGAGGCATGTACACACATACATGGTGTTCTGTATAATCTCAGCACATTGGAGGCAGGAGAAGGAAGATGCTTAGGAGCTCCAAGTAAACCTAGGCTACAAAGAAAGATCTTTTCTTTTCTTTTAAGTCAGCTGTTGGTTCCTTATCAATCCCATGTACTAGGTTGAGGTCATTCCCTTATATATTGGTACTTTTTGAATCAGGAAAGAATCGTGAATTTTGTAAAATATTTTTGTTTATTGATATGATTATTTCTGGATAACAATTGATCCCAGCAATTTATGCACATCTAGGTGAGTGTAAAGGTCAGAAAAGAGCATTTGGAGTCTTCATTATCCTATTCATATTCACCTATTCCTGAGACAGGCTCCATTTTCTCTTCTAGACAGGAAGGCAGCAAGCCCCCGCTATGCTCTTGTCTTTATGCACTTCTAAGCTGGGGTTGCAGAGGGTGTGTGTGGTGGGGAATGCCTGGCTTTCTATGTGGGTACTGACTGGGACCTGAACTCTGGTTCTCACGTTGCACAAGTGCTCTTAACCACTGAGCCATCCCTCCAGTACTACACTAAACATATCATTCTTTGTATAAACCTAAAGTAGTTATGATGTATGTTCTTTAATTTTATATATTCTTGAATTCATTTGCCTAAATTTTTGTTAAGAATTTCATATCTATGTATATGCAGGTCAATGGCCCATGTATAATTTCTTCTTGTAATTTCTGTTTGGCTTGTTTTGTAACAAATTTCTCCTAGATAAACCTCCATCTTGGAGGAAAGCTGATTAAGACACAGGATGAAGGGAGGTGAACCATTCCATCTTGCAGGGAAGTTCCTTAAGTTCAGAGAGTATACTACTCAGAGGCTTCAGAAAGTCCCTGAAACTGACCAGATACACTAGGCCCCTCCCTCAGCAAGTGTATATAAACAGTAAGGACCAGTGAGAATGGTCCTCAGACCAATTAAGCTACCTGAAAGAAACAGACACAAATTGCCCAGGTTCAGACTTGTCTCTGTAGACATTTGTTCACATCTCCCTGGATACTGTCACATAAAAGACAATTGTGTAAGCATGCTACCGGCACAATGAACTGGGAGGAAGTGCCTCTTGCCAGTTTTCTTGGAGAATATGTACAAAAGTGCTGTCATCTTTCCTCAGTAGAATGTGCACTGAAGGCACCTGGGTATGTTTTCTTTGTGGGAAGGCTTTCAGTTACAGATTGAACTTATTTAATACAGAACTATAATGTACATTATATTGGCAAACTGTCATGTGTTATTTGAGCTCACTGATAAGCTGGCTCTGTTAGTGGGGTTGTCTCCCACTCATCTCACACAAAGCATTTTTTCTCAAAGTATACTCTTAAGGCCACCTACTCAGGATGGGCTGACCCCTCCTAAGTCTAGGATAGGAAGAAAATTACAAAACAGCTAAAGAGTAAAAACAGTGTATCCTTAAAAGCCCTAAAGCTAGGCATGGTGGCATATGCATTTGCACTCTGCACCTGTGAGGCAGAAGCACACAGATCTCCAAGAGTTCAAGGGCAACCAGCATTTCTCATCCCCACACCTGGGTCACCCTGAAGCATCCCTGTAGCTGCAGTCTGGAATGGGGACAAAGCCTGTCATCCCAGCACTAGGGAGATGGAGGCAGGAAGATCAGGAGTTTAAGGTTATACTTGACTACATAGCAAGCTTGGGGCCAGCCTGGGCTACATGATGCCCAGTCTTAAAAAGAAAAAAATCAAAATCATAACTAACAAAAAAATAAAAATAAAAAAGAGTTCAAGGGTAACAACAAAAAACAAGAGCTAAAAGTAAATCCTGTCCAACTCATGTTACCATTGTTTATCTCACGATATAAAAGTACCCAGTGGGAAAGTTCAGTCATGCAGAGCTCATTCATAAAGAGAAAGCTCAACTGGGGACTCCAGCTGGTTGTCTTGACTTACCCAGTCAGTGTTTGCAGGATGCTGTGAGCACCTGATCATGTCATCTTTCTGCTGCATTTGTTCTTTCACTTAGACGCCTCACGAGTTAGCGGGTAGACATTGCAGTTGACAGTTTCAATGGGACTTCCCCCATCCATTTCTAATGGGATGTTTTAAACATCTGATGTGATGTTTTGTTATCTTTTTTTTTCTATTCAGGATTTCTCTGTAGCTTTGGAGCCTGTCCTGGAACTAGCTCTTGTAGGCCAGACTGACCTCGAATTCACAGAGATCCGCCTGCCTGTCTCCTGAGTGCTGGTAAAGGTGTGTGCCACCAGTGCCCAGCTGATATTTTGTTATCGATATCGTGTTATTATTCTTTTATGTCAGTTTGCTATGTACTTAATATATTCACTTAAAACCAAAAATATGACTATTGTAGATAATTCTCCAGACTATACAGAAAAAGAATAAAGTGGTTTAAATAGTTTTATTGACATTTATATGTGAACCACATGTACCACGACAGGTATGTGAAGGTCAGAGAACACTTTGCAGGAGTTAGCTCTCTCCCTCTTCACATGAGTTCTGGGGACCAAACTCAGGTCATTAATTTAGTGGCAAGTGCTTTACCCACTGGGCCATATTGGCAGCACTCCCTAAGCACATTTTTTTTTTTCCGAGGCAGGGTTTCTCTGTAGCTTTGGAGCCTGTCCTGGAACTAGCTCTTGTAAACCAGACTGATCTTGAACTCACAAAGATCCACCTGCCTCTGCCTCCTGAGTGTTGGGATTAAAGGTGTGATCCACCACCGCCCGGCTTCCCTAAGCACATTTTAAAAATCCTTTTCAAGTAAGCTCTAATAGTTAATGTCTTTCAAGGACTTATCTACTTATCGATTTATGTACTTCCTAAAAGATACCAGCATTTAAGGCATTAAGTTGCTACACGGTCTCTGCTATTTATGACTCACACACTGTGTGATGTGAATCATATCAATATCAGCTCTACTACTGAAAATTACAGGTTTTCTTTCATCTATCTGGCTAGAAATGGTCTAATTTTATTTAAACTTTTTTCTTTTTTTTTTTGGTTTTTTGAGACAGGGTTTTTCTGTGGCTTTGGAGCCTGTCCTGGAGCTAGCTCGGTAGACCAGGCTGGTCTCGAACTCACAGAGATCCGCCTGCCTCTGCCTCCCGAGTGCTGGGATTAAAGGCGTGCGCCACCATCGCCCGGCTCTTAAACTTTTTTCTTGCATCAATACCATTTTATTTCATTTCTTTTGATGATTTTTAGTCTTTCTCTCTCTCTCTCTCTCTCTCTCTCTCTCTCTCTCTCTCTCTCTCTCTCTCTCTCTCTCTCTCTCTCGCGACAGAGTCTGTCTATATAGCCCAGACTGCACTAGAAAGATCTGTGTGCCTCTGCTTCCCAAGTGTTGGAGTTAAAGGCACGGCCTCTGGAAGAAAAAAGGATGCTCATGTCTATTTTGTTCTTCTGGGCATCAAGATTTCCCCTGCTCCTGCTTGCTTCTATTTTATTTATTTTAAACTTTTATTTACTTGCTTTTATGTGTATGTGTGTTTTTGTCTGTTACCATGTGCCATCACCAGAAGAAGATGCTGGATTCTCTGGAACTAAAATTACAGGTAGTTGTGAGTTGTCATCTGGGTAATGGCACTTGAACCCAGGTCTTTGGAAGAGCAACAAGTACTCTTAACTGTTAAGCCATCTCTTTAGCCTCCCTGCCTGTTTTTAAAACATCTCTTTGGGGCTGGAGAGATGGCTCAGAGGTTAAGAGCATTGCCTGCTCTTCCAAAGGTCCTGAGTTCAATTCCCAGCAACCACATGGTGGCTCACAACCATCTGTAATGAGGTCTGGTGTGCCCTCTTCTGGCCTGTAGGCATACACGCAAAACAGAATATTGTATACATAATAAATAAATAAACATTTAAAAAAAATAAAATAAAACATCTCTTTGTACTGGCATTCAGCAACCTGATTATGAAACAACCTGGGTTAAATTCTCAGCACCCATATGGCAGCTCACAACCATCTGTAATGACAGTTCTAGGGTATCCAACACTCTTTTCTACCTTCCACAGGAACTAGGATAGTGCACAGACATACACAGACATACATGTAGGCAAAACACCCATACACATTAAAAAATGGTACCCTAGTGTTCATAAGGTCTGTCCCTTCTAACCCTTCTCTTCAGACAGCAGAACAAGGAGTGTATGCTGCAATGACATGGTCTCTTCTAGTCACCGGGAAGCAGTTACTGCAATGACCAGCCAAGATGGCAACGGTACCAGGTATCTATTTCCTGTGACAACTTATCATACAAAAAATAACTTAAGGAAGGGTTCGTTTATTTTGGTCCACAGTTCAGTGCTAGGGGAATAGTCTACCATGGCAGTGAAGGGAGATGATTGGTCACATTGTATCCAGTGGGGAAGCGGAGAGAAATGAAAGCTGGTCCTCAGCTTGCTTTCTTTAGTTTTCTTATTCAGTCTAAGACCCCATTCCATGGAATGGTACCACCTATATTTAAGATATGTCTTCCCAATGTAATTACCCTTGTCTATACAATCCCTCTTAGACACACCTGAGATTTGTCTCCATGTTGATTTTACATCTCATCAAGTTGACATTCAAGATTAATTATCACAGCAACAAAATAAGCAGAATATAGCAGATATAGGTCTATGGTAATAGTGAAGCTATTGTTCCCTCTTGTTGTCAGACTCTGAAATTCCAATCATCACTCCCTCTGGCCCAACTGCCCTTTATGCTGAACTTTGTAAGGTAAACCATTTGGGGCTCCAAAGCTACAGAGAAACCCTGTCTTAAAAACAAACAAACAACACCAAACAAACAAACAAAAAAACCAGAGGACCTGAAATCAACTTTCAGCACCTATGTTCGACAGCTCATAAATGTCTGCAACTTCAGCTCCAGGGGATCCAATACCCTCTCTTGACTTCTGTGAACACACACACACAATATACACACTAAAACAAACCTTTAAAAAGGTAAAAACATTAAAAAAGAAGAGAAGAAAATGGTTGGGAATAGGTCTTTTTGGATCTCC
This sequence comes from Microtus pennsylvanicus, assembly GCF_037038515.1. NCBI lineage: Eukaryota > Metazoa > Chordata > Mammalia > Rodentia > Cricetidae > Microtus > Microtus pennsylvanicus. The sequence goes on from NC_134580.1 coordinate 5,138,413, forward strand.
CCAGGAAAACCATGAAATTTATGCTGGCCTGGGCATATATACACTCCTAAAAACGTTTCTATACACAGTGATCTGTATCTCCATTATGCTACAAAGGCACTCACACTGATGTCTCCAACTCTAATCTGCTGCCACGCAGATCAATACAGCCTCCTCCACTTGCTGACATCTCCTGTGTCTCTCAAGTTAACTGTAATACCCCCTTCTGCCATTGCTGTGCCTGACTATCCAGTCCCAATGTGCACACATAGCAGCTGACACACATTCCTGTGGAAAATATATTTTCATTAGGGTCCGGGGCTCACACACGACCATACTTATAATTGTTATTTCCTATCTAACAGGCAGGTTCAGAATTAACAGGATCATACTAAGTCATTTTTCTCAAAGTTAAAGTGATCAAAACTTAGCCTTTCACTTTATTCACTTTAGACATCTATCTACGAACACCTGCCTTTGAGAATTGAGGACAGAGACCTTCTATTCCATTCCTTTCAAATGCCAATTTATTAATTTCATAGCATCATTTTAAATCATTATATTCTCTTCTGTAACCATAGCTTTTAGTTTCTCAGTTTCAGAATTCACAGTCTAAGGCTGTATGAGATAGCTCAGTTGGGTGGGGGAGAGAAAAAAAAAGCACTTGCCTCCAATGCTTCCAAGCCTGATGACCTAAATTCAATCTCAGAAACCCACACAGTAAAAGGAGAGACCCACCACCACAGGTTATCTTTGACACAACGTACCCAAACTTATGGGACACAATGAAAGCAGTGCTAAGGGAAAAGTTCATAGTACAAAGTACCTTCATGAAGAATTTAAGAGATCTCATACTAGTGACTTAAAAGCACACCTGAAAGCTCTAGAACAAAAAGAAGCAGCTACAACTAAGAGGAGAAGACAGCAGTAAATAATTAGACTGGGAGCTGAAAAAATGTATTATTTTGTATAATTGTATTAAATAGGAGCAAAGAAAACAACACAAATAATGAAACAAAGAGTTGGTTTTTCGAGAAAAATCACCAAAATAGATAAATCATTATCCAAACTAAAGGCAGAGAGAAAATATCAAAATCAATGCTTTAATCCCAGCACTCGGGAGGCAGAGGCAGGCGGATCTCTGTGAGTTCGAGGCCAGCCTGGTCTACAAGAGCTAGTACCAGGACAGTTTCCAAAACTACAGAGAAACCCTGTCTCCAAAAAAAAAAAAAAAAATCCAAATCAACAAAATCAGAAATGAAAAGGGGAACATAACAACAGACTCTAAGGAAATACTGAGAACCATTAGGTCATATTTCAAAAACTTGTATTCCACAAAATTGGAAAAATCTAAAAGAAATGGATAAATTTCTTGATAGGTACCGCTTACCAAAGTTAAATCATGATCAGATAAACAATTTAAATAGACTGATAAGCCCTAAGAAAACAGAAGCAGTCATTAAAACGACTAGGGCCAGATGGTTTTAGTGCAGAATTCTACAAGACTTTCAAAGAAGAGCTGATACCAATACTCTTCAAATTATTCCACAAAATAGAAACAAAAGGAACATTGTCAAATTCTTTATATGAGGTCACAGTCTGATACCCAAACCACACAAAGACTCAACAAAGAGAATTACAGACCAATTTCACTCATGAACATTAATGCAAAAATACTCAATAAAATACTGGCAAACTGGGCGGTGGTGGCGCACGCCTTTAATCCCAGCACTCGGGAGGCAGAGACAGGTGGATCTCTGTGAGTTCGAGGCCAGCCTGGTCTACAAGAGCTAGTTCCAGGACAGGAATCAAAAGCTACGGAGAAACCCTGTCTCGAAAAATCAAAAAAAAAAAAAATACTGGCAAACTGAATCCAAGAACACATCAAAAAGGTTATGCACCATGACCAAGTAGGCTTCATCCCAGAGATGCAGAGATGGTTCAACACTGACAGATATGAACAAAGAAGAAAAAACACATGATCATCTCGGTCCTGCTCTTTACAAAACACAAACTTACACCTTCTGTGGTGGTTTGAATGAGAATCGTCCTCATAGGCTCACATATTTGCACACTTAGTACCCAGTTGGTGGACTGGAAGGATTAGAAGGTGTGGCCTTGTTGAAGGAAGTGTGGCTCTGGGGATGAGCTCTGAAGTTTCCAAAAGTCACACCAGGCCCACTGTCTCTCTGCCTGCTGCTCTTAGCTACTGTTCTGATGGCATGCCTGTTTGCTTCCCGCCATGATGGACTAATCCTCTGAAACTGTAAGCAAGTCCCAAAATTAAAAGCTTCCTTTTATAGGTTGCCTTGACCCTGGCAGCTCTTCACAACAACAGAACAGCAATAAGACAGCTAGCTCTTGCTTTCATTTTCCCTTACATTAGTGGAAACTCTTTCTTTTCTGGACAGGAACTACTGGATATCAACTAGTACCTTTGCTGTCTTAGCCCTTCTACCCAGCTTTGTTCCCAACCGCTCTTATTTTTCTCCACATAGCAAGCTTTTCCAAGAGCTGGTTCTCCAGGGGACCACTATTTATCTCATTTCTACTAATGGAGGGACTCTCCTGCTATAAAATTTACTATCTACTTTCCTCAGTTCCACCAGCTCGCTTTGTCTATTGACATTGTTTGAACATTTTCTCTCCCTGTTATATATTTGAGTTTTGAAAAGGTTTTAGTACACACTGAAGGTTCTATGTAAAATTCCTTTGTTTCCTGAGTTAACTCTAGATTTTTCTTTAGCTGTGTTCTTTTTCTTTATTCTTCTCCCTCCCTTAGTGTCTACATAAGAGTACTCCTTAGTTCTGAATTATCTCTTTTATATATTATTATTATTTGCAGTCCTGGAGATGGGATCCAGAGCCTTATACATGCTGAACAAATTACTCTATCACTGAACCATACCCCAATTCTATGGGTCCTCCTTTATTTTTTAAAAGATTTATTTGTTTATTATATATACAGTGTTCTGCCTGAATGTATGCCTGCCTGCAGGCCAGAAGAGGGCACCAGATCTCATTATGGCAGGTTGTGAGCCACCACATGGTTGCTGGGAATTCAGGACCTCTAAAAGAATGACCTTTGCTCTTAATTAACTGCTGAGCCATCTTCCCAGCCCTCTCTAGGGCCTCTTAAATAAGGAAGGAGCAGGACTGACCAAGAGTGACCCCAAATTAAATGCTGTTCCAGAACCTTCTCACAGGCTCTGCCTGGAAAGTTAAGTTTCTGGTATTAACCTACACTGTATGACAAAAGCCCAACTCAGGCCAGCAGTGTCTACAGGTTCACCCAGATTATGAAGGTGCAAGGGACCCTAGCCAGGTTCTCATGACCCCCATCTCAAGGCTCTTGTTTTGTTATGGTCTCGGTTTGGCTATGTGACAGTGGCAGTCTTGAGACTCCAAATCTACCACACAGCAACACCTCAAGGACAGTCAAGAAGTTCTTTCCCTGATGGTTCAGGTAAGAAACCCTCCAGGATATTTGTTTCTTTCTCTCATTAATGTGTATGGGTGTTTTCCTTACAAGTGTGCCTGTGCACCACCTGGACATACGCTTGGTGCCCTTGGAGGCCAGGAAAGGAGGCCCCCTTGGACAGTCGTGACTCAAACTGGGTCCTCTGGAAGAACAGCGTTCTTAATCACTGAGCAGCTTATCTCTCTGGCATCGCCTCCATAAGATTTCTGAGCAATTAAGGCAAGGAGATAGGCCAAGAAAACTCCCTTAGGTGAGCCAATCATCTGCTGGGTGTCTAAGGCACTGATGTGCCTGGGCGGGCCCAGTGTATCCACTAGTGACTGCCCACTTGGCCCACTTAGGGAGGGAAGGGAGGACAGCGGCAGTGGTCTAGAGAAAAGATGCCCAGCTCCGCAGCACCAACTTTCTTTTCCTCTCCTTCCCGACTTCATCCTGTGAGAGTATGGACAGCACAGCCCTGCTTCTCACCAGACGCTCCAGTGTACCTTCACAAGGCTCCAGACGAACCAGAGACCCCATTCTTGTAAGCGAATGCTTGCTCGCCAACAGCATTCCCTAAAGTCAGTCCTGCTCCACAAGAGCCTGGCTTTGCAGGCTAAACTGACTGTGCAGCTCCTTCCTCCCCATCTGGCTGACATCCTCTTTGGTCTATGGCTGCTCTCAGATTTACTGCAGAAGAGATCTTGTTCCTGGTTTTCACTCTTTTTGTTCATTTCAGTGAGTTTAAAGGAAGAATTAGAATGAATATGTCTTTGGTTACCCAGCATTTCCAGAAGGCCTGAGGTCCACTCCCAAGGCCATCTGTAAGGCGCTTTCCAAGTCCCACACAAAGAACTAGTTCACAGTTCACATTCTGAAAGCACAACTGTGTGCTGGGCACACAATGCCTCATTCTCCAAATCCTATGCCTGCAACCCAATAGAGCACAGAGCAACCCAGTTAGCAGCAAGGGTGCTCTCAAAGCCTCCTGTAGCTGTTCTTCGTGACTCCTCTCCTCAGATCCAACCACTTAGCAAACCACAAGAACAGTCAGCCAAGACCAGCTTGTTTCTTATTTTTGCTGCCTTTAAAAAAAAAAAAAAAAGGATCTCACTCTACAGACCAGGCTAGCCAAAAACTCACTATCTAGTCCAGGTTGGCCTTAATCTTATAGGATTCCTCCTGTTTCAGTCTTCTGTGCTGGGACTAGAGGTATAAATGACCATCTCTAGCTTCAGGACCTGTCTGTCTGTTTCTCTCTTTCTCTCGCCCTGTGTGTGTGGGGAGGATGACTCAGACTACAGCCAAGCATGAAGACTGCAGGTAGAGCCACTCTGTTGCCATGCATAAGGATTTCTCACTATAGGCCAGACATGTGGATGGCCACTGCTGGGCCTGAGGACAGCAAGAACCATGAGGCTAGTAGCTGAACACCTCACTCCAGTTCTGATTGGGTCTTTGCCAGAGACCCCACTTAGAGCAAAGAGAGAAAGAAAAATCCTCTTCAAAGTACAAAAAGCAAAAAAGAGCAAGGAATGGTGATGCATATTAATTCCAGTGTTCAGTGGGCAAGAGTGGGAAGATCTTTAATTCCAGATCAGCCTGAGTTAGCTGGCGAGACAAAAACAAAAATAAGGCCCAGTGTGATAGCTCACTGGGTAAAGGCATCTGCTGCCAAGCTTAACAACTCAAGTTCAGGGTTCAGTCTCTGGCACTGACTTGGTGGAAGGAGAGAACCTACAAATGGCCCCCTGACTTTCAAATGTGCACTGTGGCACATGCATACCCACACTCACCCAAAACAAAGTAAAACAAAAGCAGAATACACACACACACACACACACACACACACAGTAACAAGAAGAAAGACAGGAGCAGGTGACTCTAGTTTTGTTTCATTTTGCTTTTTTGGTTTTTCGAGACAGGGTCTCTCTGTCTAACAGCCTTGGCTGTCCTGGAACTCGCTCTGTAGATCAGGCTGTCCTCAAACTCATAGAGATCTTGGATGAAAGGTGTGCACCACTCCTGTCCTGCAAACTCTAGTTTTGTAACCCACTATGTACCTTTGCTTTCCTGATGGTGGAACTTCCTCTCACACACAGACTGCTTTTCCAGGACTGCCTGTTCTTTTCTGTAGTTTTACATTCTGTTGTGCCTTCTGTGTAGATTCTAAGTTCTATTTTTCAACAGAGTGGAATGTTTAGATTTGTATTAGTGTTCCAGTGGTACCTATGCTCATTCCATTCACATTTGTTTTCTTGGGAATATCTCACTTTCCTGTTTAAGTGAGTGATCATAGTCTAGGTTCATCCATCCCAGTTGGCCATGGCTTCTGATCCCTGAATTCTTCTGTGGAGCTGAGGGATGGAGGTATCCAGCATCTGCATTAGGCCACTGACATGACTTTGCTCTTTACTCCTTTACAAGCTGCTGCGAGGTAGGAGAAAAGTACTGCCATCCTGTCAGAAGTACCCAAGTGTTTTGATGGATTCCCATCAGAATACTGACTAATGCAATAGCAGGGAGGCATCTTCCTGTGATCAGGGCTTGGCTACTTAATGAACTAGCCCTGAGAAAGTCCAGTTTCCACTAATAACACAGCTGAAAGACCAACCACTGCCAATTTCTCTCTACTGTCAGAAGATGGCCCATCTTGCCAGATAGACCTAAGCTAAGGAGATACCATAAAGGGTCAGGCCTCAGAATGACTCACACAGACCACACAGGGCAATGGACCCAGAGTCCAGCACCTTGTTTCCTGATTAAAGAAATGAGCACTTAGTCAAAGGGTCCCAGAGCTGGGTACTGTTGTCTCTGGGACATCCTGGTATATTATGTCCCTATGCTCCTGTACCTACATGGTTAATTATGGACTTGATGTTTAGGACCTGCAGAACATACAGAAGCTGCCCCCAAAAAGGAAGTAGCTTTGTCTTACAGCTTCCTGTTTCCAAACAGCTACTACTGTTTTTCTTTCTTTCTTTGGACAATGTCTCATGTAGTTCAAGCTGGCCTCAAACTCACTATATACTGGAGGCTAACTTTGAACTCCTGATCCTCCAGCCTCAGCCTCTCCAGTGCTAGTATTATAGATATGCACCACCATGCCTGGCTCTGTCAATCTTCTTTATGGATGCCTGGTATATAGTGGAGGCAATACACAGGTATGTGGCTTGCATCACCTGATAGTAACTGCCCTTTCCTGGGCATTTTAATCATACTTTTTACTACCATGTAGGGCACAGCTGAAGGCAGGCAGGTCTTTTCAGTCTCCATTTGACGTGTTAGCAGAGAGCAACTACAGTTAATGGCCTGTGCTGATGTCAAGACAGCTGGCAGATAAGGGACACATAGCACTCGGAACCAGTATGTCCACTACCCAATTGAAGGGCATAGCACACTCTAAGGCTTGAGACACTTAGGGAGTAGTCCAGACATCACTCACATGACAGCACCAGGGCCTCTGATTGCCATCCCTCCCAGAGCTGGCTGGTCCTCTTCCACCCCTCACTGTGGGAAAGTTCCGGTCATGAGTGGGCGAGAAGGTTCTCAATTCCAACTTCCTACACAGAGTTCTGGAACAGAGGACGCTCTGTGCTAGTTCCTGATGGGGTCTGTTTGGAGAATGAGCCCCGGAAACAGCAATCTGTTCCTAGTGCCAGTAATTACCCTCACATAGCCAGCTCTTCTTCACTGCCTCCAGAAATGGTGGGCTGCACATGAGTACGTGCTCATGTGTCCATGCCTAAGGTGAGTATGCCAGCACTTGGCCTGACACTGAGGGGACAGTGAGCTGATGAGTATTAAGGGCACTTAGAGACCCTCTCACCATCTCCATGTCTGCACAGGGAACGAAGGATCCAATGATAATTGTAAGGTCAGGAAAGGAATCATGGTACTGACCAATTAGGAACCCTGTGGCAAAATTCACTGAGGTAGTCACTGAACCTTGGGGTGGGCTGGGAAGGAAAACAACCAAAGTGATCAACATGATCTTTTCTGTTCTCTGGGAAACTGAGTAGTTTCTGGAAATGCTGGGGGCAAGAGCCATCCCCCAGGAAGAGCTGGTGAGCATCCTCAAGGCCCACTTTGCAGAACAGCTGAAGAAAGAGCTGCTCACCACAGACAGCCCCCAACTGGCCAACCATTGTTCTATGCTGCCCTGGCTGTCACCACAGTGACTTTGGGCCACCTCCTTTGTAGTTACCTTATCCGTCCTCCTGTCTTTGGCTAGGACCACACACTACAACTCTATCCCACTCTGAACTTGCCCACGGTCTCCCTAACCAGTTCTTACACTTACACAGCAAAAACACACCTCCTAATGAAAGTGTACAAATTGTTATAAACAGAAAAATCCATATAAGTCAGCCTAGAAAAGACCCTGAGGGAAGCAGTAGCAAACAATACTAACGAGTACCAAGGTTAACCAGAATAGTTCTCAAAAATTGGAAAGAAAATCATTTCTGGGCTTTCACACAATCAACCACAGAGCTTCAGCCAAGCCTTCCCAGGTCCTTGTTGCTGGAGAAGATGCTGGTCAAGAGTGACTGACCACTACCTAAAAGCTCATTCCTAGTTCTCCTAAGGGATAAAACAACTCTAGTTCTAGGCCAGAAGCATGCTGGGATCAAGTCTAGGGATAGCCTGACTTTGGAAGCATCAATTGAAGACAATTCTGGGAAGAAGACATAGCTAATGTATGAGGGAAGGGTTGTCATGAAAATAATCTACTCATGAGAAAAATACTAGAAAGAAGAAACATCTCTCCTATAGTATGTAGGAAAGAAAAAGATGAAATGAACAATGCAAACAAAGTGGAGACTCACGTACCGACAGCTGTATTCCAACAAGTACCTCTGTACAACATGTGCCCGGGGAGGCTGGGATGATGCTGCCTTCTGTCACCTCTGAGAAAGTCACTATAAGATATTGAATGAAAGTTCTGGAAAATTGATAAACATATCCTTACAACCCATAGTAAACTCTTTTAGGAAATTCATCTGTCAGTCTTTTTTCTGTGATATCTTCAGATAAGCCAGAAGCTGAACTACAGCAAGTAACTAACCCTGCCAACCAACAAGAAGGAACTGGAAAAGGCCAAAGAGCTGTCAGCCCTGGTTATGGAGCCTGCTCTATTTTGAGCCTACAGACTAACTAGGAGGAAACTGGATTAAAAGAACATTTGCACAAGTACTGCTGTTGGACAGAAACCTGTGAGTGGCTAGGAATGCTTGGAGCCCAAGAGACCAAAGACTAAGAAACCAGCTGGATCCTGGAAGAGCAAGGGGACCACTTGCGCTGCCCTCTGAGGGTTCTGGCTGGTAGCTGACCTTGCGCTGTGCTAACCTTACTAAAGAATGGATGTGAAGGAGACCCCAGCCTGGTGGAGTATATATGGTGAGAGAGAAGAATGCTGTCCTGTGTGTGGGCCTACAAAAATCAATGCCATGGCTTGGCCCTCAAAATCAGGAAAATATGCATATGATGGTGTGACTAAGACAGCAGCAAGGACTACCAAGGGTGGGACGAAGGTGGATATTGGTGGACCTGAGAGTTCAAGACTGAGACATTTGGGGAAGACCAAAATGAAGATTAACTTTAGATGTTTGTTTGTTGGAGCAAGATCTCATTCTGTAGTCCAGGCTGGCCTTGAATTCCCGATTCTCCTGCATTAATCTCTGGAGTACCAGGACTATAGACATTTGTTACCATACCCAGTTGAATTCTAAGTTTTGATAAATAAATTCTATATTTTAAAGTATCCATTATGAAAGTTGAATAAATTCTAATTCATAGTTGGGTGAAAATAATCAAAATGGGTCAAGAAAGGAGGAAAAATATAACTCATTCCTAAAATTTCTAGACAGAGTGTAAAGATGGCAAAAAACATGGTGAAACATAGTAAAATTACAATAAATGCAAATGGGCTGATGGCCTAGCTAAGAATAAGGTCACAGGCAAGGTACTTGGAGACGGGATCTCACTATGTAGTCCTGAGGGCCCAGAATTTAGTATGTAGCCCAGGATGCCCTTAAACTTACAGAGCTCCACCTGCCTCTGCATCCAAGTGCTGGAATTAAAAGGGTGTGCTACCATGTCCAGAGTCAGCAATGTTTTTAAAGATGCAGATACAGCTGTACACAGCACAGCAATGGCGGAACTGTAATAGCCCATAGCCTTTTACTACTATAGCTACTGTCATAGAAGTTCACTTTATGTTATTTGCACGGCAAAACAGCCGAATGACATACATCTTTGCAACATATGCCCCTCGTTAAATAATGTGTGACTTCATAAAAGGACAAGAATTCAGATAGCCATGAGCAGAAAGCAGCTGGATAGCTCACTGGTACTGGCAGAATCCCTCCTTACACAGTCAAGGGGACTCCAGAATTAGCCCATGGCCTCACAGAACAGAGAGTAAAGAGCCAGACTTCAAAAGAGAGACAGGATTTACAACTGTGATGGCAGGAGGCTATGACCCAGCTACCCGGGACCCATCTGGGGGTGTACAGAATGCTGTTCTTAGGGAGCAAGACACTGCTTCTTTCAGCAGCTCGTGGAGCATTTCTGAAACTGACCACATACCAGGGTAGAAAGTGAGTTCCCAACAAATGTCAGAAGACTGACGCTACCCCACCAAGTTCCCTCCCAAATGAAAGACAAAAAGAATGAACTCAGCCAAAAAGAAGACAACAAATAAAAGGCCTCCCAGTAAAGAAGCTGACAGCAAACTGAGAAGACAGGGTCTGAATCAGTCATCTGCTAGCAGGGCAGAAAGTCAAATGAAAGACAAGTATTGTACCCAAAAAGCAGCAGCAGTATCAAGCAGACACAGCAGCCATGGGAGTCACTAAGAACTTGGCACAGGGATCACAGGTATGAGTTGGTGGAATAACCTCAGGCTGTGCAGAGATCCTGGTCTCTCTGCTGCCGGTGCTAAGGGGGGGAGAGGGAGAGGAGGGAGGGAGGGAGGGAGGGAGGGAGGGAGGGAGGGAGGGAGGGAGAGAGAGAGAGAGAGAGAGAGAGAGAAACTGGGTCTCTCTCTATGGCCCTGGCTATCCCAGAACTCTGCTCTGAGTGTCTGGCTTTCCCCCTTTCCCTTCAGACAGAGACTGCCTCTCTCTCCCTTACCTTGCATTGCATCCCCCTTCTAGCCAATCACATTTTGGTAAGCTTGCCTTTATTTAAAAGGCTTTACTGACATATAATGGTCTTAAATTCAAAATCCATCCATTTTTAAGTACATAATTCAACGAATATTATGAGTCTGAGTGGGCACTATTACCAATACCAAAAAACTGCAGTGCCTGTGGCCACCACTGGACCACGGTCCTCTCTTGATTGCACTGGAAACACCTGCTATTACTAGAGTTTCCTTTTCTACTTCACCACAACCTGGAGACATGGGTATACCCATGCTGTTTCTTGTCTGGAGCTACAGGTTCCAGCAAGAATGTGGCTTATCCTCCTCTCAGAGAACATGTGGGCTGGGACTGTGGCAAAGCAGAATCTGGGCTGTACAAAAGACCACCAACCATATGCCTCACTCTGGAGGGTTCCAAAGAACTTTGATGGCAGGCACTGCTGTCTCTAGGACAGGGCTATAGGACCCTTACAGCCCAGCTATTCTTTCCCTGGGACTGGCTGCTCAGTTGGCATCTCATCAGCTGTTAGAGAAGGAAGCGGAATGCTGCCTAGACAATTTATGCTTTGCTTAATACTGATTCTAGGTTTCCAAACAGTACTCAGGAGAAGGGCCACTGATATTTTCCTAACTCTCAGGTTTGTTACCCAAGGCTTAGAAATTCAAAGAGAAAAAGGAATACTCCACTGATTGTGTGTTTCACAATCATGTTACTTTAAACTTATTTTTCAAGCCCATTTCAATGCCCTCAATTCCAGTCCTAGAAAGGCAGAGACAGGCAGACATTCAGCATATCTGACCTGGTGGCTGGCTCCATGGCAGCTGCCCGACTCTGCTTCTTTCTCCCACCATTCTGTTCTGTCTACTCCTATGTTCTGACCTATCAGGCCAAGCAGTTTCTTTATGAATTAACCAATGAAAGCAACAGATAGACAGGTGACCCTTCTCCATCAGTCGTGAAATGCCAGCTACTTGTACTCACAGCTGTAACATCTAAGCATACTGTCCTAAACTTCAAGACCCAAGAGTCATCACCAAGTAGCTTCTAAAAATCTACCTACGGTGTAGCTAATCAAGCTCCTCCTTCCTTGTGGCCCTCCCTTGGGAGACACAGTGTCCAGTCCACCACTCAATACAATATGTGATGAATAGCTCACCTGCCACTCAGGCCAGCAGCACCCAGAGAACCTGTGTGAGGCAACTGAGACACAGAGAGTTTACAGGATGTCCCTGTACTGCCTCAATGACCCTCACAGCTGCAGGAAGGTGCTGAGCATTAAGACTGACTGAACTGCTACAAGACTTTGGAACACTGACATAAATTAGTTTAACTGATTACCTTGAACTGGCAAGGTTCAATTGTTTGCAGTGTTTGTTACTGGGGTAATTAAAACTTCCAATATTTAGGAGCAATAACTATATCTGCTTGCAATGTGAAGGAAAGACTAATTCCCTTGCAGAGGTTCAGGAGGCAACTACAGTTACTGCCCTGCCACCATGTCCCTGATGGCCACAGGCTTCATTCTTCAGCATAAGTAAAAGGGACAGTGACTCGGGCAGACTGAAAAGATCAGCTGATGAGCACACTTGCCTAGAACTATATCTTCAGCTCCGTGAAGCCATGCAGCAGAAGCAAACTCATAAAGGCCACAGAGCAAGAACAGTGATGTTGGCAATTCAGACGTACCAAAGGAAAGCTATAAGACACATCCTTTAAATGAAAAGACAAAACAACCAAAAAAATAAAGCCAGATACTGAGATTGCTATAATACATGGTAAAAAATTAATCTTCTATTTGTGAAATTGTAAAGAAAAAAATCTATGCTAGTTTTCCTGTGCATCTCAAACTACAGAAATTATGGCCACAGTATTTGTGTCTGTTAAGATGGAAAGGCATTAGATGTGTGTATACATGCATGTATGTATGTATTTATGTTTATATATTTATGTGCGTACTATACATGCATAGATGTACATGAAAAGCCACTATATATAGGGCTGGCACTATCCATAGTTTTAGGAATCTATAAGTCTTTATATGTGCCATCATGGATAAAGGAACTATAAATTAAATATAAAATTGAGTCTTTTATCAGTTCCATAACTTTTTTCAGCTAATAGCTCATTAAATATTTCATTATTCTGTTCTTTTTTCTTCTTCTCCCAGAATTAAAACCAAATGTGTGGTGTTCTTTTGTGATTGAGTCTTGCTTAGTAGCCCAAGCTGGCTTCAAATTCAGTTTTTCTGACTCTATCTCCACCTCTTGGGTGAATGATTGACATTCAATCCTCCACGCCCTCAATCAACTTCTTTGTCATACCCCCAGTCTTATTAACTGTCTTTGCTGTGTTCTTGATTTTTTTTTCAGTTACTTCACAGTCTTTCTCAACCATAAACAGATTTTTAATCTATCAGTGCAAAGCTTTTACAGTTAATGACCCTGTGACTAACCTGGAATACACTGAGACTATCTTAGAAAGAAGACAGGAAGGATGAGAAGATGGGAGGGAAGAAGATCAAAAGAGAGAAAGAACAAAAATGGCTGATTTCCAAGAATTGATCACCAATATTAAAGAAGAAAAACCATAACATTTGCCCTCTACCACATATATTTCAAGTGCCATGCAGAAAATATAAAAATCTTTTCTGCCAAAATTCAGACTAAAGAATCTATGTCTCATTAGGTTCTCTGGTTGCAGGGATTTTTGCTAAATACTGACAAGCTCCAACAAGCTGTCCTTCCATTTGTGACTGCTAGGATCCTCAGAGCACACCCACAAAGACCACTGTGACATGGACTGGGCAAGAAAATGGAGCACCACAGTAAAGAGTTGTATCCTCCCCTGCTCCCTATCCTACACATGGCGGGAGAGATGAGCATCCACAGGACACCACAGGAACCAGATACTTTTTCATCTTAGAGTGTCATCAACTTCAGTATCCCCAAATGTTCTATTCTCCTTGTTTCCAAATCAAACTTGAGGACAGAAGCTATTCCTTGGCCTACAATGAGTTTATAGCCTTATAAACTCATCCTAAATTGAAATGTGAGTAAGCCAAAATTCACTGAATATATCCACAAGCAGGTCTCTCTGGATCTTGCCCTGCGGTCACACACATACTCAAGTCTTCGCTGAAGAGGCCCATCAGGACACCCAGCTATATAGACAGCAGTTGTTCCTGCACATCTGTGGAAACACCATGCAGACTGCCAAAGCTACTCCTCCCCTCAAACGCCATGCCATCCTCTTGTGTCTTCACCACAATCCCCAGGACTACTGTCTATATCACACACTAACCCATACTGGCCCAGGCTCACTGGTCTATGACCTATGGTCCTTGGCCAGCCATGTCCCCACATCTCTTGTTCTTCAACTTAGACTTGATCTTTGAAAGCAAAGCCCAAAGAGAATTTGGGGTTATATTCAGGAAGTAAACTAGCAAAGAAATGATGATGGTCTGGGTCCAATCTAGCACCTTCCCAGAAGGCCTGCCTTTACAGGGATTTGAGAAGCCCACAAGTGTGTATTCATCACAACCATGTTCCCAGGGACTGTTCTCAGGTATACTCATTCACACACATTTAGGACACTGAACCACAGCTTTAGCCTTGGAAGTGTAATTCTGGTCACAGGCCTCTTCAGTCCTGCTCTCAGTCACAAGCCATAGTCCCCTTCATAACCTATCTCACAGGAGCTACACACACTCAGAGTCTCATCAGTCTACAGAACATGAGGGACAAACCTGCTGTTTCAATCTGTGGCAACTTCATATGACAGGCAGTAGAAATCTTACGCAAATACCGTCCTCATTCCCAGAAAGTTTGTGCTATCAATTATTCCTTGTCTTCCTTAATTCATATTTAAACACCTCTACATTTTCAAAGCAGGAACACTGAGTCATGGTTCCCTCAGTCCTCTGCAACATGATTCTATAGCATCAATAGCATCCCCAACTTAGCCCCTTCTGTTGATGCCTTAACTTTCACACTCTGGACTGTGTACTCTACTCTTTCCAAGTCACCAGTGACTTCTAAGACATTAAATTGAGTACAGAAACTAGCATTCAATACTGTGAAGGATCAAGGTTTTTCAAGATGCAACACCCAAGGCACTTGAGAGGGAAAATGTAAAATAATCTAAAACTTTATGTTTCAAAATGCACCATTAAAAAGGTGAAAAGATAAGGTTAGAGAGATGGCTCCCTGGCTGAGAGCATTTCCGGCTCTTCCAGAGGACCTGAGTTTGGCTCCTAGAACATCATCATGAGACTAATAACTACTGTAACCTAACTACAGGCAATTTGATGCCCTCTTCTGGCCTCTGTAGATACCCAAATATACATGGCATATATATACACAGAATTTTTCTTTTTCTTTTTTTTTAAGATTTATTTATTTATTTATTACACATACAGTGTTCTGTTTGCATGTATACTTGCAGGCCAGAAGAAGGCACCAGATCTCATTACAGATGGTTGTGAGAGACCATGTGGTTGCTGGGAATTGAACTCAGGACCTCTGGAAGAGCAGACAATGCTCTTAACGTCTGAGCCATCTCTCCAGCCCCAGAATTTTTCTTTTCTTTTCTTTTTTTTTTTTTTTAGTTTTGCAACACAGGGTTTCTTCTGGCCTGCAGACATACACACAGACAGAATATTGTATACATAATAAGTAAATAAATAAATATTTTTTTAAAAAAAAGCATGCAGTGCTCTTGCAGAGAACCAGAGTTCAAGCCTCAGTACTCACATCAGGCGACTCACAGGAGATTCAGGAGATCCAACACTCTCTTTTGGCCTCCACAGGCACCGGCACGCAAGTGCACAGACACACACTCAGACACATACAGATACACCAACACAGACACACACACAAATGTAATTAATAATAAAAACTGTTTCTAAAAAGCAAGGGGAGAAAAACCTCTCATGAACTGTGAATGAAATATACAGTGTTTTTCAAATGCCAAACAGAACATCCAATCTACAATTTCAAGTCCACTGAAAACATTCTTGAAAAATTAATCTCAAACACACATTTGAATCTCAAACATCTGTTCCTCTCCCTTCTCTCCTCTTTTCTGTTTTTTGATACATGGTTTTGTTTAATCCAGAGTAGTCTTGAACTATTTCCATTATTCATAGACTTTTTGATTATATACATCATTAGCCAGCGATACTGAATTCTCTTGCATTCTCAATGACTCTCATCAAATTCTCCAGCATTTCATTTTTGTATGTATGCATTTATTAATTATGTAAAAAAATTTGTGGGCCTAGAGAGATATCTCAGTGGTTAAAACACTTGTTCTTGTAGAGGACCTGAGTTCAGTTTCCAGCACTCACATGGTGGCTTAACGGGCTTTAACTCCAGGTCCCAAGGATCCGTGCCCTTTTCTGGCCTGCAGGAATACTGCACTCATACATGTAGCCAAAACATTCATACACAAAAAATAAAAATAGATTTTAAATAAAAATTCCTTGCACTCATACCAGACTCTGGGTAGAGAGTGGTGAACAAAACTAGCATGATCCCTGCCTTTAAATGAGAAGGAGAGACAAATAAGAAGAAAATAAAATTACAAATTCTGGTACTTTTTCTAAAAAAGGGTATGTCCTTTGGAGAAGCACAGCAGGAAAGATCTACACTAAATGCAGTAAGGAAAGACTTCAGCTCCAGGCTAAGACCTTGATTAGAGAAGAGAGTCAGACTCTTGAGAAGGAAAATTGGAGACTGAGGGGGAGTGACCAGTACGTGGAGATGATGGGCAGTATCCAAGTGTTACTGCAGGGCTTAGAAGCCTTAGAGGAAATGTTAAGATTATAAAGTTGGGGTTGGAGAGATAGCTCAGCAGTTAAGAGCACTCTGCCAGAGGTCCCAGGTCTGCCTCCCAGCACCCACGTGGAGCTCACAACCATCTGTAACTCCAGTTCCAGGGCATCTGAGGCCCTCTTGTACCCTTCCAGGGTGATGCACACACGTAATACACAAACATATATGCAAGCAAACCATTCACGCAGAAGAAATAAAAATAAATCCTTTAAAGACAAGACTATAAATTTTGTCCTATGGGAAAAGCCACTAAAGCGTTTATACAGGAGAACTACATGATGTAATTTAAACTAGTCAACAAGGACTGATGAGTATCAGCACTTGGACAGGACAGTCTGCCCAGATTCCACAGATACTGAAATGGAAAGGGTCCACTATACCAAGAAGCCTGGATGTCAGAAATGGCCAAAAGGCAGGCAGGCCTCTAGCCTCTAAGTTGCAGGGCAAGCCAGAGTATAGGGCCCTTGCTCACACCCAACACAGCCCACAAGAGTGAAAGCGCAAGAACAGGATCTGGACGTGCCCAGGACGGCTGCACTTGCACCCGTGACTGGTAGTCTCTTATTCCTTTACCTTCCTCTAGTCTCTTCCCAGCTCTCTGGCTCATCCTGCCACAGACCACTCCCAGGACTTCCTCAGTTTTGCTATCAACACTCAAAGCAGAAATTCCTTCCCTTTCTCAGCCCACAGCCCTTCTTCTCTTAAGGTTTATTCATTTAGAAGGAAAAAGAAAATGGGGATAGCCAACCATCCCACAAAGTCATAACAAACAACAAAAACACTGTTGTCTTGAGCTTTCTTTTTTTTTTAGATTTATTTATTATGTATACAACATTCCTTCCATGTATGCTTGCAGGCCAGAAGAGGGCACCAGATCTCATTATAGATGGCTGTGAGCCACCATGTGGTTGCTGGGAATTGAACTCAGGACCTCTAGAAGAACAGTCAGTGCTCTTAACCTCTGAGCCATCTCTCCAGCCCCTGTCTTGAGCTTTCTTATAGGAAAAAAGTCTACGTTCAAATCTTGACTTGTAAAGGTAGTATTCTTTAAATATATACAAATGCCCTGTTGGGTATGGCAGCACACACTTTAATCCCAGCACTCGACTGGCAGAGGCAAGTAGACTTCTGTGAGTTTGAGGTCAGTCTGCTCTACAAAGTGAGTTCTAGGACAACAGGGCTACACAGAGAAACCCTGTCTTAAAAAAAAAAAGCCCCCAAATGTCCTATCACTCATGCTTTTTATTTTGGGGGATTTTTTAATATTAAATTTTATATTATTAATACAGGGTCTCACTATCTAGTGTTGGCTGAACTGGAACTCACTATATAGACCAAGCTGGTTTTGAACTCACAGAGATCCACTTGCCCGCCTCCTGAGTACTGGGATTAAAGGTGCGCCACCATACCTGGCTCACTCATGTTTTTCAAACCTTCCTTCTACTGTCTTATGTTTTGGTAGGCTCTGCATGAATGAGTGTACCCATCTTGTTTTGATAGCCTCTACAGGAATGGGTCTGAACATCTTGTTTCGGTAGCCTCGCACGAGTGGGTGTAAGCATGCACAGCCACCCGTTAAAGGTCAATTGTGCAGTCTTTTCATGACACAGTTCCTTCTGTGAAACATGGAAATCCATATGCCACTCCAGAAGAAAACATGGCTCTTAATTCAACATAGCCAACCAATCTGCCTTTGTGTCCAGACACAGAAATACTGACACCCCTTAACTGTTCATGCTTGGAGCAACTGCCCAAGACCCTGCAACTCATCTGGAATGAAATTTCTGCCATTCTTCTTGCCAGTAGCACCTTGGGAATAGAACCCTCTACTCTTGAAGTGACACTGACCTATCGTGTGTATCACAGACCCATGGAGTTTCAGGGGCTCTCTTGGCATCACCTTTGCAACATGAGCAAGTTTTAGCTTTCCATCACAATAATGAACTACCCAATATCATTAACTTACATGAAAAGGAGAATTATTGAGGACTGGGGAGATGACCTAGTGGGTAGAGCTACATAAGCATGAGATCCCACGTAAAGCTGGATGCAGCAGTAATCCTCTCTAATCCCAGTGGTCCTGATTACAGATGAGAAGCAAAGACAAGAGATTCTCCAACATTGGGCAGGCTAGTTAGCCTGCTGTACACATCAGCAAGAGAGCCTGTCTCGAAAATAAGGAGGAAGGCATGGAACAACGCTAGAGGTTGTCCTCTGACCTCAACATGCATGCTGTGGTACACATGTGCCCACACTCAAACACATCAAGATTTAAAGAAAAAGAGAAAAAGCCCAGCATGGTGATGCATGCCTTTAATCCCATCAGCACTCAGAAGGCAGAAAGAGCGAGATCACTGTGAGTTTGAGGCCAGCCTAGTCTGTGCAGCAGGTTCCAAGGCAACCCCCACCCTCAGCCACATAGGGAGGTGATGGTTATGGTTCTAGAAAGGTAGACCTATTGCTTCGAGCCTCTGGTGGAGATGCCAGAAGGCAATGGTAGGATGTGTATCAGAGCAAACTGCTCCTACCAGAAGCCAGAAATCAAAAGGCAAAAAAAAAAAAGACAAAAAACAAACAAAACAAAACAACAACAAAAAGCAAGCCAGAAATCAAAAGATAAAACTCCTACAATCCCCTTTGGAGACATGCTCCCAGTGACATAAGGATCTCTTATTTGGTCTTACATGCTAAAAGTCTCCCTTCCAATAATGTCATTCTGAGGATCAAGCCTTTATACAAGAACCCTTGGGTTGGAGAGATGGCTCAGTGGTTAAGAGCATTGTTTGCTCTTCCAAAGGTCCTGAGTTCAATTCCCAGCAACCACATGGTGGCTCACAACCATCTGTAATAAGGTCTGGTGCCCTCTTCTGGCCTTCGTCATACACACAGAGAGACTATTGTATACATAATAAATAATAAATATTTTTTTTTAAAAAAAAGAACCCTTGCAGGACATTCAAGATCCAAACTGCAGTGCCCAGTGTGGCAGAGCAGGCCTTTAATTCCAGCATTTAGGGGAAGCAAAGGCAGGTGGAGCTCTGTAAATTTGAGGCCAGGTTAGTCTATATAGTAAGTTCCAGGACAGCCAGAGCTACAAAGCCAAACTATGTTTCAAAAAAACGAGAAAACATCTCAACTACAGTGCAAACCAAGTGTCAGGGGTCCTACCACGACCTCTCACTCCTGCACCACCCCTTCTTTTCATTGCACATCCACCACCGCAAAGCTTTGCGAGTGAAATCCCACCCACTCCAATACTCCAGCTCCTCCTAACCGTGATCTCCAGACTGGACAACACAAATGCAGCCCGGTGTCCAGTTTCTTGGCATTAGATTGTCACTCCTCTTCCTCATGGTTCTCTGGACCCCTGGCATGCTTATATGTCATAGCAGCATCTCTGGCTAATCCAGAGCTCCCCTTTCTATACTTTACTTGCAGTTAAATACAACCACAGGAAACATGACTGCACCTACCCTCCCAAGCCCCCTTGAATATCCCTCCCTAACCTGACCAGACAAGCCACTGTCCAGTATGAAACCTTGTCACAATAAAAATAAGAAAAATAAACAAAACCAAAGTGATTGGCACCAGAGAAATGATGTCTGAGACTGTCCTCCAGACTACATATGCACTTTCAAACACAGAACCTCAAGCAAACAGGAAACTTTGTCTGTCTGGGAAGAAACCTCAGTTTAAAGGAGGGAACTATTTCAGATGTCAAGAGGCAGCTAGGGACAGCAAGGGCTGCATTCCAGGTACTAGGAAAGGTTTGGTCAGCAAGAGACATAACAACAACAACAAAATTACAAGTCTATGAGACACTTGTCTTGAGCCGCCTTCTTTACAACTCCAAAACCTGGACAATGAACCCCTCGTCAGAACAGCAGCTTTGAACAGTTTGAGACAGCAGGTCTCAGGAGGATTCAAGGCGTCACATAAAGAGACAGGCTGTGCAACGATGACATTAAGAAACATCCCCATCTACAAAGGAAGTAAGCTACAGCATACGGCAACAGTGCTTGAGATACTGCAGCCATGTTATGAGAATGAACAATGGCAGATACCTAAAGATAGCACTGATTGGAGGAGTGCACGGGATAAGGCAAAGAGGAAGGCCCCAAAGTGCGGGATAGACAGCATATAGGAAGACTGCAGAACTTTGGGTATGACAATAACACAAGCATCTAGGACTGCCCAGGAACAGCTGGAGAACCACCATAAATGGGCTACCCATGCATGCTTAAGCATTGTCGGGGCATACATGATGACAACGATACATACATATATTAAACATAAAACATCCCTACTAAGATAAATGACAATTGAAGACAGCTAGCTGCTGCCAGGAGGGGTCCTGGACAGTTATGGTAAAAGGAAAGAAGATTTTTCAGTGCCTACCTTCTCCTTTTCAGAACTTATTTTGTATTTAGATGTGTGCATGTGAAGATCAGGGTGAACTGCTCTTGCTGGAGACAGTTCTCTTTTTCCACCATGGGAAGGATCATCTCAGGTCCTCAGACTTAGCAGCAAGTGTCTTTACCCACTCACCATCTTGCTGGCCTTCCCTTTATGTTTTTAATTTTTATACATTTGCCAAAATACTTAATATTAAAAAGAAAAACCTGAGCTGGGCTGTGGTGGTGCACGTCTTTAATCCCAGCATGCAGGAGGTAAAGGCAGAAACTCTGTGAGTTCGAGGCCAGCCTGGTCTACAGAGTGAGTTCCAAGACAACCAGGGTTACACAGAGAAAGCCTGTTTCAAAAATAAAAAAGAAAGAAAAGAAAAACCTGGTTGATAGTTCAGTTGGCAAAATGCTTGCCTTGCCTTGCAATCATGAGTATTTGACTTTAGTTTCCAGAACCCATGTAAAGAAAGTCAAGTATGGTGGCACACACTTTGTAACCCTAATGCTGGGAGGGCAACCTTGGGGCTGATGGCCAGCCGGGCTAACCTACCTGGCAAACTCCAGGCTAACAAGAGAATGGAAGCTGTAGAGTTGGCTCAGCAGTTAACAGCACTTGTTGATCTTGCAGAGGATTCTGGTTCAGTTACATCCTCTGCACCCACATGACGGCTGACAACCATCCATAACTCCAGTTCCAGGGGACTGATACCCTCTTACAACCTCCAAGGGCACCAAGCACATGTGCAGTGCTCAGAGTATATGCAGACAAAACACTCATACACACAAACTTAAAAAAAAAAATCTAAAAAAACAAGGGGGATGTTACCTGAGGAATGACCCTTGAAGTTCTTCTCCAGTCTACACACACACACACACACACACACACATACACACACGCGCGCGCGCACACACACACACGCGCGCACACACACACAGGTATGCATTCACACAACCATGAACACATACATACACACACACATACACACATAAAAAGAAAAACTTTTAAAAGGATCACTTGGAATGGAAAATTTAAAAACATAATTAGGGAAACAATATATAATATCAAAAGGAATATTTAGGAATAAATTGAATCAGAGTACAAAAACTGAACAATGAAAACTATCAAACATTGTCAAAACAAATCCGAGACAAAAATAATGGTAAGACAGCCCATGTTCATGGACTGAGAGACTAAACAATATTAAATATAAACATCCTGGGCTGGAGAGATAGCTCAGAGGTTAAGAGCACTGGCTGTTCTTCCAGAGGACCAGGGTTTAGTTCCTAGCACCCACATGGCAGCTCACAACCGTTTGTAACTCCTGCTCCAAGGGATCTGATGCCCTCATATAGACATGCCTGCAGGTAAAACACCAATGTACATGAAATAAAAATAAAGAAATTAAAATATAAACATCCCATATTAACCCACATATTCAACAACAGTTCCTGCCAAAGTCAATCCTGTATTATTTGAAAAAATGGCCATGCTGACCCTTAAGGTAATATGGAAATGGTAGGACCCAGAATTGCTAAAACAATCTTGAGAAAGACGAAGTGATAGACTCGGACTTTCTGACTTAGAAGTCTACTGCAAGCTACAGGAGTCAAGACAACATGGCACTGCCATAGGCCAGGTAGAACAACAACAGAGAATTAAGAGTCAGAAAAAAAATAAAACCTCCATTTACAGTCAGGTGATTTCTGACAAGGGTGCCAAGACAATTCAATAGGGAAGTTTTTCTAACAAATGGAGCTAGCAAAGATCAACAGCTATACACAAAAGAGTAACAGTGGACCTGGATCTCAAAATCTATAAAAAATTAACTCTGCCGGCCATTGTGGTGCATGCCTGTTATGTTAGCACTCAGGAAGTAGGAGGATCAGGAGTTCAAGACCAGCCTCAGCTACATAGTGAGTCTGAGGCCAGCTTTGGCTACATAAGACCCTATTTCAACTCTCCCTCAATACATAAGTAAAAAATAACTCAAACGGTTCAAATTCCTAGAGGCATAAGATACAAAACAACATATAAAAATAAAAAATGTCGTGCATGAACTAAAAACCATACAATCCTTAGATGAAAACACAAGAGTAAAGTTTCTGTTATTTGGTTTGTTTTTTGGCTGGAGTTTTGCCATGTATCTCAGACTGCTCCTGAACTCATATACACCCGAACTGGTCTTGCGTTCACAGCAAACCCCTGGCCTCAGCCTTCAGAGGCATGTGTCGCCATTCCTGGCAGGAATAAATCTTTGTGGCCTTAGATTGGGCAATGGTTTCTTAGCTACAATATCAAAATATGAGCAACTAAAGAAAAAATACACTAGATTTCATCAAAATTAACATGTTTATTCTCTCAATGATATTATCAAAAAGTGAAACCCCTCTAGGATGACAACACAATGGACAAAGCACTTGCCATGCAAGAATGAGGATCAGAGTTTAGAGTCCCAGAACCCACATAAAACCCAGAAAAACACAGCAGATGCAAGTTATCCCAGTAATGGGGAGGTAGAGACTGGGGATCCTCTGGACAGGCTGGCTAACAAGAGCTGTGCTCAGCAAGAGACCTTTGCCTCAGTAAATAAAATAAAGAGCGATCAAGGAGTGCATACAACATCAACTTAGGGCCTACACACACACATGCACACACACACACACACACACACCATACACACAGACACAGACACACACATGCATACATATATCACACATGCACACACATACATATATGTACACAATGAAAAATATCTGTATATCATGTATTTGAGCAGAGACTTTTATTCCAAATATATAAAGAACATATAGTTCTATAATAAAGACAACCACCTGAGCTAGGCGGTAGTGGTGCACACCTTTAATCCCAGTACTCAGGAAGCAGAGACGTGCGGATCTTTGTGAGTTCAAGGCCAGTCTGGTCTACAAAAAGAGTTCTAGGACAGGCTCCAAAGCTACAGAGAAGCCTTGTCATGAAAAAAAAAGGGGGGGGGGAAGAGGGCAGGGCTAGGAGTACAGCTCAGGTGTAGAGCATATATTTCACGCAAGCCATGAATTTGATCCCTGGCACTGGAAAAATGAAGAGGTTAGGGGGAAGAGGGGGGAGAATCAGGAGAATTAGAATTCAAGGTCATCCTCCGCTATATAACAAATTCAAAGGCAGTGTTCCTTGATTTTTAGGGTTTTTTTTTCTTTTTCAGTCTTTTTGTTTGTTTTTTTAAGGGGCTGGAGGGTCCAGCACTATTTGGATGGGGTGGCAATTACGTTTCATAGAATCTTTGTCCTACAATACTACTGGTAGTTTCTGTTATAGTGCTCTCTGCCATTCCCTGGGACTCTGGGGGGAAGGCATTTTCCCAACAGTCAGGATTGTGCTCAGACCTAATAGGTTAAATTTCCCCAACCCACAGGGCTCTTGCTATTTGGACATCAGATTGCATGTTGCATGTCCTGTGAGTCACAGTGAAGTAAGCTTCCAGAGTTCTGCATGTTGCTTTTCTATTAATTTGTCATGATGTGGATCTTTTGTTTTATAATCAGTATTTGCCTGTGCTATGAAAACCCTTATCCTTTTCTTGTTTTATAGTTGAGAAGGTTTTTATTGTAGACATGAGGGAGAGAACAGCAGAGGCATCTGGAAGAGCACAGAGCAGGGAGAGAAAGCAGTGGACTGGACACGGCCAGCAGACTGAACCAGGCCATGCATGAGAGGAGAGAAAGGGGAAAAGTGAGAAAGGAAGAGGAGAGAGAAAAAAGAAAAGAGAGGGCAAGAGGACCAGAAGCGAGCCAAGGACCAAGAGGCCAAGAGAGAAAATCCTTGTTCCTTTAGCCAAAAGTACTAGAAGCAGCTCTGGTTTCTAAAAGTTGGATGAGATAATGTGGCGGGTGCCCAAAAATTCTCCTGTGGATACTCTGTAGGGATGTACATCTGCCCCAGCTGACTCCTGGGAAAGCACGGGATTTCCTGCCCAAGGCCACTTTAGCCAAGAACAGTCCTGGTTTGGGAGCAGAACCATTTTCAATGGGTAAGGCAGAGTACTAGTGCCTGGTTCTACGTTTGCCAGGCCTGCTTGCTTTCACTCCAACTTCAGTCTCTCTTGACATGTGATACTCTAGTACCCAGAGGTAAAGGAGACAGTCTAGGTCTCTGTTGGGGCATTTAGGAGGCTGAGGTGGGAGATCTTGAGTTTGAGGCCAGCCTAGACAATATAGCAAAAACCTATTGCAAAAAGCCAAATATACCAGGTGGTGGTGATACACGCCTTTAATCCTAGCACTAAGGAGGCAGAAACAGGTGGATGTCTGTGAGTTCCAGGTCAGCCTGGTCTATAGAGCGAGTGCCAGGACAGCCAAGGATACATAGAAAAATCCTGTCTCAAAAAACCAAAAATTTAAAAAAAGTCAAATAAAATCATACATATGTCTGGCTTCTTTCACTAGGCATAGTATTTTCTTTTTTGTTTGTTTGTTTTTCAACACAGAGTTTCACTCTGTAGCTCTAGCTGTCCTGGAATTCCCTATGTAGACCAGGCTGTCCTCAAACTCACAGAGATCCACTTGCCTCTGCCTCCTGACTGCTGGGATTAAAGATTTGCGCCACCACCCCTGGCTAGGCATATATTTTCAAGGTTCATGTATGTTATAACAGGAATTAATAACTCATTTCTTTTATTGGCAGACAATCCCCTTGCTCTGGATCTATCACATTTTGTCCATCTACCCATTGATGACATTATGGGTTGTGCCACTTTCAGTACCATGACTATTATGGCCACCTTTTGTGCAGGAAGTGTGCTTTCCTCTTTTATTTTTTATCACATTTATTTATTTACTGTATGTGTGTGCATGTTTGCCCACCTGTGTGTACATGCTTTAGCACGTGAGTGCAGGTCAGAAGATACTTTTTGGTTTCTCTCCTTCACTGTGTAGGTTCCAGGGATTATACTCATGTTCTCGGGCTTGGCAGTGTTGGGGACCCCCACCCCACCCCACCCCACCCACTGCAAGCCTCATGGCCCGTAGGGGGACTATCTGGGAGAGGTGCAGACATTGGGTCCTAGCTTTCCAGAGACTGGCCTCATAGTTTACTTTTCTTAAACATTTCAACACAGTGTAACTTGTGACCTCTGACCTTTACAATATGAATGGGTTCCACTGGTTGATAAAACAGAGCTCAGGGCTAGGACCTAGAGGAAGATCTGTGATAAGCATAAGGATCAATTTTATTGGTGGAGAGAACAAAGTATGTGGGACCTCTTTCATAAGGACGTATTCTATTACTTCAGGATAGGGTCTAAACAGTGCTCAGGATATTGGGATTCAGGGGGAGGCTGGCTCCAATAAAATAGCAAAGAATCACCAGATTGTTGGTTATTTTTCGTGCTGGCATTCCAGGTGACAGGGCATTATTCATTTCCTTCTGTTGAAGGAAACAAGCCCACGTGATTGACAATACTGGTTTCTCCAATGCTTACTCTAAGCTGTGCTACCTACAGGGCAGCAAGCATCTTTAACTGCTAAGCCACCTCAACGCCCATGCTTCGCCTTCTTAACCATAAGAAAACACAAAAAGGTGAACTCAATTCCAGTGGAGAAACTCATTTTTCTGATCAACTACAATATTTAAAACATAAAGGGACAGATAATGGGAGAACAAATGTCCAAAAGAAGTACAGAATTGGCCGGGCGATGGTGGCGCAAGGCCGGGCGATGGTGGCGCACGCCTTTAATCCCAGCACTCAGGAGGCAGAGGCAGGCGGATCTCTGTGAGTTCGAGACCAGCCTGGTCTACAGAGCTAGTTCCATGACAGGCTCCAAAGCCACAGAGAAACCCTGTCTCGGAAAAAAAAAAAAAGAAGTACAGAATTGAAGACCTGTGAGATAAAACTGAGCCAGGTAGTGATGGCACACACCATTAATCCCAGCACTCGGGAGACTGATCTGAGTTTGACGCCAGCCTGGACAGCCAGGAATACACTATCTCAGGAAAAACAAACAAACAAACAAAGAGATGATAAAACTAGATCATGATCATAGAATGACTGACTAAAGAAATAAATACTATTTCTCAAGGAGCGTCTCCAGGCACACTCATACATTTGCAAAAGTGCCTAATGCCTTAATTAATTTCCCAATATTCACTAGCAGGAGCTAGTTACATAAATTACATGTCCCCTTACTACAGAATACCACATAGCCATTTCAGCACTGGTAAAAGTACTGATACAGTACAACCTGCCATTACAGATGAAGGAGCAAGGGTTATGTGGTGGTATGAATAAGAATGGCCCCATAGGCTCATATATTTGAATGCTTCATCACCAGGGAATGGCAGTATTTGAAAGGATTATAAGGAATAGAAGGTACGGCCTTGTTGGAGTAGGCGTGGCCTTGTTGGAGGAAGTATGTCCTAGGGGTGGGCTTTGAGGTTTCAAAAGACCATGCCAGGCCCAGGTTCTCTCTTTTGGCTTGCAGATCACAACAGAGCTCTCAGCCACAGGCCCAGCACCATTCATGCCACCATGCTGTAAGCCTCTGAAACTGCAAGCAAGCCCTCAATTAAACACTTTCTTTTAAAAGGAATGCCTTGGACACGATGTCTCTTCACAGCAAAAGAACAGTGACTAAGACAGATCAGAAACATTTTCAAAAAAAAAGGGCAGGAAAAAGATTGCATACACAACAGCACTTTCAAAGTGTCTATAGGAAAGGTTGGTCACCCACCTCCAGGGAACCAGGCTCCAAAAGAAACCAGAAGGTTCCACGAAGTACCTGCATGCTTCTCTACCATGTGACTATATTATCTGTTTTAATTATTAATAAATAAAATTAAAAAGTTTAGGAAGCAAAATAAAGCAAATGTACCGAGAATCAAACAGGCTAAACTTCAGAAAGTAAGAGAAAAGAAAAACCCCAATTAATTGGAAGCAGCCAAGACAGAAGAGATGAGAATCACTCCTTCAATCTCCTAACACTGAGGATAATCACAGCTCCTACTCACCTATCTTTACTGACATTAAAGATCAGATGCAACAAGACATCAAAATGCACGTTT
Source organism: Microtus pennsylvanicus (assembly GCF_037038515.1). Lineage (NCBI taxonomy): Eukaryota > Metazoa > Chordata > Mammalia > Rodentia > Cricetidae > Microtus > Microtus pennsylvanicus. The sequence continues at coordinate 5,166,297 of NC_134580.1, forward strand.
TACTGAGCACACACCTTTAATTCCAGCACTCAGAAGGCAGAGGCAGGTGGATTCTGTGAGTTCCAGGGCAGCCAGAGATATACAGAGAAATCTTGTCTCGGAAAAACCAAAATTAAAAAAAAAAAAAGAACCACAATGCCAAGTAAAGCCTAGACCAGTAGCCAAACAGTTGTTAAGGTGAGAACAACAGACCAGGAGACACTGTAGCAGAGCGCAGCATAGGAGGCACTGGAAATCCAAGAACACAGGGTGACAAAAGGATATAGTTTATCATCATCCCTGTTTTCACAAGTCCCTGGCCATCCCTCTCAGAAGGATAACCAAAAATGGCTCCTGATACTGCCAAATGCCAGAGAGGAATGGGTCAAATCACCACTCGATGATACATAAAAGCAACAATGTGGAAGGGGGGGGGGTCAAGGCCAAGGGAGCCACTAGTAACTAAGCAGACGTGGGGTCCCAAATAACAGAGACAAAGTCTGAAGAAAGGGAGGTGAAGTTATGAGAATCTTAGAGGCTTCTGTGTGCAGATGGACTGACTACCATCCCAGGCTGAGAGAAGCCATCCAAGTCTAGCTACACCTCACTTCCACATCGCAGGGAGCACGGTGACTCAATTTCTAGGGAACCATGATTATGTCTCCAGTCTACATTTTCCCCTCCTACCCTGCTCTGGCCTACAGAAGCGGAGCAACCAGTTCAAGACGAAGCTTGACTAGACACAGTGAGTTCTTACTACCTGACTGTCATAAAAACATGTACCACGGAAGCAGTTGGCCTAGTCTGGAGAAAAAGGTTATAAGCAACTGAAATACGAGCAAGAAGTAAGCTCTTAAAATGGCCTTGAACTCCTGCTCCTCCAGCCTCCCCCATCTCATCCTCACTCTGGGCCCCAGTGCTGGGATACAGATGTGCCACCACACAGCTTTCCTATTTTTTTTTGTTTAGTTTTTTTCAAGACAGGGTTTCTCTGTAGCTTTGGAGCCTGTCCTGGAACTAGCTCTTGTAGACCAGGCTGGTCTCGAACTCACAGAGATCCGCCTGCCTCTGCCTCCCAAGTGCTGGGATTAAAGGCATGCGCCACCACTGCCTGGCTAGCTTTCCTATTCTTTGCACAAACTTTTAAGCCCTATACACCATCTATACCCTATTTTTGTGCCTTTACTTCCAAACTTGAAACTCCTATCTACAATGCTATGCTATCCTTCCTTTCCCCCACTGAACTCTGGCAGAGGCAAAAGCAACCCATGAACTACATCTTTCCTCATCACTATAGTCCATGCAATCGTTTGCCCATGAAATTTCTAGGAAAGCAAGCCAGTTCCGTAAATACACAAGTAGCCTATCACAACGACCAAAACAATACAAAAATGAACAGGATTGGCTAGTATAGATAAAACTTTATTGCCAAAAGAGACCAGGGAAGTGCAGAAAGATAGGAAGTGTCTACAAATAGATTATAACTCCTGATCCCTAGTCTAGAAAACTTGTCTGGCCTTTCACTCATTCTGTTAAGGTTTTGTTGTTGGTTTTGGTTTTTTGACCCTCAGGGTCAACTTTTGATAATCAGTTCTCTCCACCATGTATATATTGAACTCAGGTCATCAGACTTATTAGCAGCAAGCGCCTTTACTTGCTAAACCATCTCACCGGACCTGTTTTAAAGGTTGGTTTTTTTACTGTTGTTGTTTTGTTTTTTGATATTCAAGACAGAGTTTCTCTGTAGCTTTGAAGCCTGTCCTGGAACTAGCTCTTGTAGAACAGGCTGGCCACAAACTCAAAGAGATCCACCTGCCTCTGCCTCCCGAGTGCTGGGATTAAAGGTGTGTGCCACCACCTTCCAGCTTCTTTTTCTATTATATTTTTTATTTATTTAAAAAGAGAAGGCATGGTGACAGATGTCCTTAATCCCAGCACTGAGCAGCAGAGACAGGTGGAGTTCTGTGAGTTTTAGTCCAGCCAGTGCTAGAGTAAAGATCTTTTTTGCTTTTGTTTTTTCCCTGAGACAGGGTCTCTATGTAAACTAGGTTGGCCTCACATTCACAGAGATCCACTGTCTCTGCCTTCAGAGTACTGGGATTAAAGAAGTGTGCTACCATGATTGGCTAAGAACCTGACTTAAAAAAAATACAAACACAGTCAGCAGTGGTAGTGCCTGCCTTTAATCCTGGGGGGGGGGGGGGGGAGATCTCTGAATTCAAGGCCAGCCTGTCTACAGAGTGAGTTCCAGGACAGCCAGTGCTACACAGAGAAACCCTGTCTCTAGCCACACACACACACACACACACACACGATTTATTTTATATATGCACATGTGGGCATGTGCATGCCAAGGCACCCATGTGGAAATCAGAGGACATCTTCTGGGAGTCAGTTCTCTCCTCCCACTGTGTGAGTCCTGGAAATTGAACTTAGATCATCAGGCTTGGTAGCAGGCACTTTTACCCCCTGAGCCATCGCCCCAGTCTTAAATTGTTTTTAATTTATTTAACTTTATTTTATGTGCATTGGCATAAGGGTGCCAAATCCCCTGGAACTAGAGTTAAAAACAGTTGTGAGCTGCCATGTGGGTGCTGGGAATTAAACACAAGTCCTCCGGCCTCTGGAAGAGCAGCCAGTGCTCTTAACCACTGAGCCATCCAACCCCCCAGTCTTAAAATTTTATTTATTTTCTATTATTTATGTGTGTATATGAGGGGGGTAAGGGGGAGAAGGAGATATGCAAACCTTGGCATTAGTAGTCAGAGGGCAACTTTCTAGAGTTGAGTCTCTCCTACCTTTATGTGGGCTCCAAGGATTTGAGCTCTGGTCATAAGCACTGCATCATCCAGACAAGTGACTTTACACCTGGTCTGCTTTTCTTTCTTTATTATTTGTTCGCTCATGTATGTCCACATGTGAATGTGCATCCCACCGCATGCATGTGAATATGAAACAACTTTGCCACGTCATTTTTCGCCTTCTACCAGGTGGGAAGCAGGGATAAATTCAGGTCATCAGGTTTGGTGGTAGATGCCTTAAAGTCAAGCCATCTCTGGCCCTCTTTCTCTTTCTCTGTCTTTTATTGGGCAGGAGGATGGGGGTTTTTTCAAGACAGGGTTTCTCTGTGTAGTCCCGGAATTCACTCTGCAAATCAGGCTGGCCTCAAACTCAGAGATCCGCCTGCTTCTGCTGGGATTAAAGGTGTGCACCACCACTGCTGGCTTATTTCTTTTCTTTACTTGACAAGGTGTATCATACAACCCAATCTTGCCTCAAATTTGTCACGTAACATTGAATAACCTTGAACTTCTGATCCACCCGCCTCCAGCTCCCAGAAGTGCTGAGATTACAGGTGTGTGCCACCACACCTGGTTTTATGGGATGTTAGGGAATCAAACCTCAGGCTTTGTTTATACTAGGCCAACACTCTACAACTGCGCCACATCCTCAACCTATGTCTGGCCTGCCTCCCTTCCAACCTCCATGTTTGTAGCACTAAAATGCATGTAACAAGTAACATAGATTAGTTGTTCAATTTAAAGCAAAGTTGGGGAAAACTTATATGGAATATTGGAAAATATTTCTAATGCTATTATGATTTTGCCACCAAAAACTTTAAAAAAAAAAAAGCTGTACCACAATCAAAAACAACACATGGGCTGGAGAGATGGCTCAGAGGTTAAAAGCATTGCCTGCTCTTCCAAAGGTCCTGAGTTCAATTCCCAGCAACCACATGGTGGCTCACAACCATCTGTAATGAGGTCTGGTGCCCTCTTCTGGCCTGCAAGCATACACACAGACAGAATATTGTATACATAATAAACAAATATTTAAAAAAAAACCACACACACACACAGGAACAAAACAGATGATGCCAGGATCTTCTTAGTACATATACTGCAAAAAGATTAGTATGGATTCATCACAAGACAACAGACACAGGAGAGCAATTCGCATCACCATAACTCACAACAGATGACAATAAAGGTCACCTATGTCAGTATCACACTTCAGAGATGGACAGAACAGTGGGCACAGCTGACCTGCTTGAGCTCAAGAAGACACATCCCGTAACTGTCAGCCACAGGGTTTCAGGTCTTGATTGCTGTAGGAGCAGACACGGGCAGTGCTACAAGCCAGGAGAGGAAAAACTTCCCAGCAGGATGACAAAAGCTGCCCAAGGACAAAACCCAGGTCAGATTCATCACAGGGCACGGGGACATAAAGTTGGGAGTAACTTAAGGGTCAGTGAGAGAAGGAACCAGGTGGCATAGGAACCTCAGGGAGATCAATACTAAGAACAGAGATTTATTTTTGATTTATTTTTTTCTTTCTCTCTCTCTCTTTTTTCCTCCCTTTGGTTTTCCAAGACAAGGTTTCTCTGTGCAACAGCCCTGGCTGTCCTGTAACTTGTTTTGTAGATCAAGCTGGCCTCGAACTTACAGAGATCAACCTGTTTCTGCCCTCTACCCCCACTCCCCAGTGCTGGAATTAATGGTGTGTGCCACCACTACCCTGAAAGGGTAAAAATTTTATCTGGGGAGGCAAGAACGGAAACAATGAAAAAAGGCCTCCTGAGTTGGTAGCTAAGACAGTCTGTCCCTGCATGCGCATGGATGCACATCTAGTCTACGTTAATGAGCAATGCTTTGTGACACTGTGGCATTCTATGTTAACTCCTAATCCATGACCTTTGCCCCAGAACACATATGGCAGAGGCCAGAATGAAACGGGACTACCTTTTTTCTTTTGTTTAAAGACATGGTCTCATATAACTCAAGTGGTTCCTATAACCCAGGTTGGCCTCCTACTTTCCTCTCCCAAATGCTAGACACTCTATTCTAAAAAAATCAAACATCCTCATTGTCAGTGCCTCAAATCTCAAGCCTTTATTTCATTTTTCTATCAGAGTATAACTGAAATTTTACCATTCTCAAGAATAAATCTACTGGGCAGTGGTGGCGCACGCCTTTAATCTCAGCACTCAGGAGGCAAAGGCAGATGTATTTCCATGAGTGTGAGGCCAGCCTGGTCTACCGAGCTAGTTCTAGGATAGCCAAGGCTACAGAGGGAAACTGTCTTGAAACACACACAAAACTGTCTTGAAACACACACACAAAGTAAATCTGAGATAAAGATGGGAAAGTGATAAGGAGATCCTTGGGAAATGTGGTAATCCCCCTCACTTTGTTTCACAACCTGTCTTGTCTTCCAATAACTCACCCACCCACCAAGGCACGTACTGTGCAAGTGACGCCAAGCTCTCACTCTGTGACTGACATCTTGAGTGTCAAAATTCATTTTTAATAAAATTACCTCTCTTAAAGGCAACACCGTTAAGTATACAATGGCCCTGTGGGCCTGACTCACAATATCCAGGAACTGCATACACCTTTTTTTCTGGCAACACCATCTCATCTATCCCAGTCTAGTACTGTGGTAGTCTATGGTAGTTCACAAGATGCTTGCTTACTTTCCAAAAATACTTTTTAAAAAATTCTATGCATTCCGGGTTAGGCACCAAAGCTACAGAGAAACCCTGTCTCGAAAAAAACCAAAAAAAAAAAAAAAAATTCTATGCAATTTATCTAAGTGTATGAAATAGGTTGTTTTACCCTTACAACAATTTGCTTCCAGCCAGCTAGATGGCTCAGTGTGAAAAGGCACTCTGATCTCAGTTCAGTCCCTGGAAACCATATGGTAGGTGGTGAGAAACAACTCCTAAAAGTTACCCTTTGACCTTTATATGCCAGTGTTGGTGCACGCGCGCGCACACACACAACTAAGACAATTAAGATGTTTTAAGTCAAGCATGGCAATGCTTGCCAGACAAGATCATGAGTTTGGAACCTGCCTGAGCTACACAGCAAAACCCTGTCTAAATCAAAATTTAAAAAAAAAAAATGTTTCAGCTTACGCACTCTGTAGCACCCAATCCAACCCACACCTAACCCTGACAGCCTGCAACAGTAGCAAGAACGGTTCCTGACAGACACTCAAACTTCCAGGTGTGAAAATTTTACAAGTCTTAAGTCACAGAGTCCTCACAACAGCATTGTGAGACCAGTACTATTAGTGTACCCCTTTTACAGCCAAGAACCAAAGGCAAAGAGACCTTACCTATTACCACAAAGCCAGTAAAGGAGGAGTCATGACTCAAGGGCGGTCAGTCTGGCTCCAGAACCGGCACTCATTTTCACTCTGCTCCAGCCTCTGGCAAGACAGCTGATTAGACCACAAGCTGGAAGGAGCCACCTCTACACTTCCTCCTAGGCAGTCTGAATCCCTCCCTTAAAGACTGGCTCTCCTGACAACCAGTCACACCTCTCCTCTTTCTAACCCCCATCCCCCTCGTTCGTTGTAAAAGGGGGAGCCGTGGACAAAACCACCTGCTGTTTACAGACTGCGCCCAGGACGCAGTGCTCAATTGCCCTCCCTAGCTCCCAAAGACAAACGTCCGTATTGTCTGCACCACGGGAGGAACTGAAGCCTCGCAACTGTACGTTTTTCTGCAGAGGTCACTGGAGGCCTGGCCAACCCGAACAACACTGAAGGGGGAGGGGGCCCAGCCGCATTTTTGCGGCTGAAGGTTGCGTAGCGCCCACAGCAGCTGCGGTGAGCAGCAGCATGGAACACACCCACAGCTGCCGCGCCCGAAGCGGGCAGCACGTTTTAAAATAAAGACAGCCTGGCCGGGACGCACAGCCTGCCGGCTCGCAGCCCCCACCCACCCCACGCCTGCTAACAGCAGGCGCCCAGGGAGTTGCAAGACCGAAAGGCCGGGTAAAGGTCCACCCGAGCCTGCCGCAGAGGCCCAGCCGCGAAGCCAGGGCGCACCACGCGCAAGCAAGCCATGACCCGACCCAGAGACGCCCACCGACTCCCGGGCTTTGCGGACAAAGCCTGGCCCGCAAGATCCTCGCCCGGCAAGCACCATCGCTCACCACCCCGACTATATAGAGCAAACGGACGGAGCCCAGCGCGCAGGAAGGACAGGAACATGCACACCGGCTCGGGGCCTGGCCACAGAATGCACACCTGTCCTCGGGCTGCCTCCACACACCTGTCTGCAGGCCAGGCACCCTCACACCCCACACCCACCTTCAGGGCCATCACAATCCCAGCCACCTCAAGCAAAGAGCAACTATCTTGGGCAGGGACACACACTCACTCACACCCATCCAAAGGCCGGGCACGCGTGCAGACCATGGCACTCTCACACCCACCCTCCGGTCGGTTCTCTCAGGCAAACCCGCCTTCACACTTCCTGGCCCTCGGCGGCGGCGCCCTCGCGCAGACCCTCCCCGACCGGGTCACCTGGGGCCCCGATTCCTAGCACGACCGTACTGGGGGCCTCCGCCCGGGCCAGGCCGTGGGGCCGCAGCGAGGCCTCTCCGCCATCTTCCCGGCCCGCGCCGCCCACCTCCCGCGCTCTCACCAGCCGGCCCTGCGCCCGGCACGCCGCCGCAGCCCCTCATCACAGACCGCACGCTGCGCCCCAGCTCCCAGCGGCTCCCGGCCGCCGTGGCCGCCGCAGTCTGCGCTCCACGTCCTGGGTCTCTTGCCGCTGGTCCAGTGCGCTGCGGCCGCGCGTCCCCCGTCACCAAGCGCAACCCCCCGCCTCCGGCTCCGCCCCCGCGAGGACGCTGCCGCCGCCAGGGGGCGCCGCCCGCGAGGCTGCAGTGCGCCTGCGCCACCGCGCAGCCCCTCGGGAGCCAAGGGCGAGCCTCGCCTCTGTCGGAGGCCCCGCCCCCAGTGCCGCACTAGCCGGTCGCTTTGCTCTCACCTGTACCCGCCCACTTCGGGCGGTCTGGGTCACCTCAGGTGTGTCCTGGTGTGGGTGTGGCGTGACTTTACTAGTTCTAACCCTGCGGGTGTTTCTGAGCCTGAGCTTTACCTCTTCTTTGACTCTGGAAAGGCAGCCATTGTCTAAAATACCCTGCCGTACTCCATGTTTCTAACTTCCCTTTATGATTTTCCTTCTTTTATCTCCTTAGCTATTTCTTGTGGTAACTCAGACACGGCCTTTAAATGTGCTCCGTTTTCTATTTTTGTTTTGTGTGTGTTGTATATCATGTGTGCGCGCGCACATGCCAATGGTGCCCGTGTGGAAGTCAGAGGACAGCGCCTTCCACGTGGGTTCCAGGGATGGAACTCCCATCCTCAGACTTGCACAGCGAGCCCTTTCACCCACTGAGCCATCTCCTTGGCCCTTTGGAAATTTTTATTACTTATTTTTATTTGAGACATGAGTTTATATAGCCCAGACTGACTTTCAGGATGGCTTTGACATTCTAATCCTCCTGCCTTCATCTCCCCTGCGCTGGGGTTACAGGCATGCGCCACCATATCCGGTTTGTGCAGTGGTAGAGGTGGAACCCAGCGTTTTTGTGCATACGAGTAAAGCGCTTGAGCTACATCCTCAGCTGACTCTTGGGTTCCTTTGTGTTTGTTTCTTTCAGATGAGATATTGCTATGTGTGCAGGCTGGCCTCAAACTTAAGATCTGCCTGCCGTTTACAGATTACAGGTGCATGTTTCTCACCCTGCCAGTCTTTGCTATCTTTTTCTTTTTTCTTTCTTTTTTTTTTTTTTTTTTGCGGGGGTGAGGGGGCCTGTTGGTTTTGGTTTTTCGAGACAGGGTTTCTCCGTGTAGCTTTGGAGCCTTTCCTGGAACTTGCTCTGTAGCCTAGACTGGCCTCTAACTCACAGAGATCCATCTTCCTCTGCCTCCCAAGTGCTGGGATTAAAGGTGCATGCCACCACCGCCTGGCTTGCTATCTTTTTTTTTTCTTTAAATATTACTGGGGCCTGGGATCCATGTCTCTGGCCTTTGCATTCATGTATTCAGGCATAAGTAATTTTTTAATGATAAAAATACACCTGAAAATATTTTACTTACTTATTTTGTATACGTATATGGCTGCAGGTATCAAGGACTACATGTAGATGTCAGAAGACAATTTAAGGGAGTCAGTCGGTTTTCCCCTACTGTTGGGGTCCTGAATCTGGAACTCAGGTCAGCAGACTAGGCACACACACCTTTACCCACTGAGCAATCTCCCCAGCTCATGTCTTCATTTCTGTGAGTTGTACTTAAGTTCCATTTGTAGCTGAATAAAATGGTCCAAAGGTCTTCCAGGACTGCACAGCGTCCCAGCCCCGTCCAGACCCTGCCCTGCCCTTCAACAGGCCACTGCTGCAGGCCCATGCCCTGTGGATCCCCATTATGCTCACACTCAGCACTTCCTTGCTGAGTCATCTCATCATGCTTTGATACGGACAAAGGCTTCTTTCTGTCTCCAGCTCCCTCGGAGGAAGATGCTGTTAAAAACAAACATTCTACATGTTGCGCAAAGAAACACACAAACAGCAAAAGTAGCTCGGCGAGGCAATTCATTTCTGTAAAAATTAAATTAACCAGGTCAGCAAGCACACTAAGGCAGGGAGTTCGCTTTGTTTTCATCCTGAAAGGGGTGGTGACTGTCTTTTTTCTGCTGCCTGGGGTCACTTCATAGTCCTTCCTGATTGGCTAGCTTTTAAACGAACCAGCCCGAAGGAAATGAAGGAAGAAGGTTCGGTGTTGACTGCTACACGTCATTAAGTTAGGGAATTGGAGGAGGGTGGGGGCTTTCTGTAAGAACAATTTTTACGAGGTAAGGGGAGTAAGGATTTGATTTCTTTACATATCAGTTTTCGGAGGTGCAGGAGATTCTGGCCCTTGGTGAGCATTAGTTACCTTTGATAGGAAAAAATATATATTTTTCTCATTTACCTACCTGAAGGAAGCTGACCAGGTTGAAGCTAGAACATGTCCTCCCTGCTGTTGAAACATCACCAGCATGGCTGACTGGATTCTTTTTGAGTGCTTTTTGTTTTGTTTTAATATTTTTGAAATGTTTATTATTTTTATTCCATGTGTATGAATGTTTTCCTGAATGAGTACCGCACCCATACAGTGTCTTTGGAGGTCAGAAGAGGGCATCAGATCCCCTGTGACTGGAGTTACAGATGGTTGTCAGCTGCCATGTGGGTGCTGGGAATTGAACCTGGGTCCTCTGGAAGAGCAACAATGCTCCTGACTGCTGAGCTCTCTCTCCAACACCTGCCACCCCCACTGACACTTCTCTTTGATCACAAACTTAAGATGAGTACTGCACACTCCCAAGGAATCGTGTGGTTTCTTTAGGAAGCTTTTTCCCACTTTTAAAACTGGCTGCTTTGTTACTTCTCAGACTGCTTTAGTTAGGAAACCAAAAATCTGCTATTACCAAACTATAGGGCTGCCCAAATCCATCCTGGCCTCCCACTTTTCCTGTGGAAAGTTTGTAGGCTATTCTGCTCATTGTGAAGATTAGGCTAGAGATCTGGACTCATTTCTGTTCCTTGCAGTATTAACATGTCCATTTCTTTTCTTTTTTCTTTTTTTTTCTTTTGGTGCGGAGCATTGAGACAGGGTTTCTCTGTAGCTTTGGAGCCTGTCCTGGAATTAGCTCTTGAAGAGCAAGTTGCCCTCAAACTCACAGAGATCTGCCTGCCTCTGCCTCTTGAGTGCTGAGATTAAAGGAGTGCGCCCCCACCACCTGGCAACATGTCCATTTCTATTGAACAATTTTCAAGAGCATTCAGATACATTCTAACATTGTTCTTTTTATTTTTTTTACTATTGTGCATGGATGTTTGCCTGCATATATGTCTGTGCACTGTATTTGTGACTGGTGCCTATGGAGGCCAGAAGAGGACATCAGATCGCCAAGGAATGTAGTTACAAATGGCTGTGAGCCCCTGTGGGTGCTGGGAGTCTAACATGGGTCTTCTGGAAGAATTACCAGTGCTCTTTCACAGCTGTCTAGTCCTCTAACGTTACTCTGTGAAAACAAAATGCTTTCTTTGACTCCACCCACTGCTTCCCACAGGATACTCATTCCCTTGGTGACTGCGTGTCCTGGAAAAACTGGCCTACAATTCAATATCATCGGTCTTCCTTGTTTACTAATTCCATGGAAATATTCATATTCAGGTTAATTCTTTTTTAAATATTTATTTATTTATTATGTATACAACATTCTGTCTGTGTGTATGCCTGCAGGTCAGAAGAGAACACCAGACCTCATTACAGATGGTTGTGAGCCACCATGTGGATGCTGGGAATTGAACTCAGGACCTCTGGAAGAACAGGCAATGCTCTTAACCACTGAGCCATCTCTCCAGCCCCAGCTTACTTCTTGAATATAATGCATTCTTCTGCCATCAGCTTTTCGTTTGCCTGGGAGGAATACTCAACACCTTGCTATTGAATTGCCTTTGTTGATGGGGTTTTGGTGCTTACATTGCCAATTGAGTAGGAGTAAGAAATGCAGCAGGATCTCCATGACACAGGACAACAGGATATCCAAGAGGTGAGAACACATTATTGGTGGTGTGGCAGAAACCAGAGGTCTTGAGCCAGGCTTGTGGTAATGAACACTTGCAAATAAAGATGAACAGGCTAAAGGGTAAACCATGTGTCTCCCCAGGCCACACTACAACTTCCACAACAAGAAACAAATCTTTTTTGTTGTTTTTGTTTCCTTGTTTTGCTTGATTTTTGGTTTTTCTTTTAAATTGGTTTTGTTTTTCTTTGGAGGGGGTTCAAGGGCAGAGGGTGGATGCAAGGAGACAGGCAGATAGGTGGAAATAGAATGCATGATGTGAAACTCTACAAAGAATCAATAAAAGTTAAAAAGAAAGAAAAATGCCCCATTGCTGAACATGGAGGGAGGAACGTTCCTGTAATCCCAGCACTTGAGAGGAAGAGAGAGGTGGATTTCACTGAGATCAGCGAGATCTACATGATAAAGTCTAGGCCAGCCAGGACTGCCTAACATGCCTGATTCTGCACGAGAGAGAGAGAGAGAGAGAGAGAGAGAGAGAGAGAGAGAGAGAGAGAGAGAGAGGGAGAGAGAGAGAGAGAGAGAGAGGGAGGGAGGGAGGGAGGGAGGGAGGGGGAGGGAGGAGGAGGAGGAGGAGGAAGGAGGAAGAAGAAGAAGAAGAAGAAGAAGAAGAAGAAGAAGAAGAAGAAGAAGAAGAAGAAGAAGAAGAAGAAGAAGAAGAAGAAGAAGAAGAAGGGAGAGGAGAAAGCCCTTAGGGCTTTGGGGATTTCTGTGAGGGTGTTTCCTAAGATTAAGGAGGGAAAACTGGCCCTGAAAATGGATGGTACCATGCCCTGAGCTGGGCTCTCTGACTTAATAAAAAGGGAGAAAGGAGAACTCTAGATGAGTTCCAGCGAATCCTGTTCCCTGCTTCTTGATCCATGGAAGTGTAAACAAGAAGCCTTAAGCTCCTTCCTTACAACTGCAAGCTGCCCCACCCCTTGTCTTCCCTCTGTACTTTGGAACTGTGAGTAAAAGTCCTCTCTCCCTGAGTGGCTTCTTGTCAGCTATTAGGTCACAGTGACAAGAGAACCAATGCAGAAGCACTGAGTGCAGAGGTCCAGGGCTCCCAGGAATTGACCCTGTCTGTTGTCTTCTTGTGACTCAACACAATATCAGAGTTTGAGCTGAGGGTACAAGTCATCATGTCCTACAGTTTAGGAAAGTGCCACACAAGAGGACTTCTAGTGGCAGGGGATTGTGTGACCGACCACCTTTGCATTTTACCATTGAAAGGACCATAAGTAAGGACTCAGACCCTGGAGTGGGGTTTCTTAGAAGAAGGCATAGATCCACGTCTTCATTAGTGTTTTCGTCACAGTTACAAAACAGTTGATAGGTGTTGAACACCTATAATCCCAACACACTCAGGAGACAAAGGTGGGAGGAATCACAAGATCAAGTCTAGGGTGTTTGTGTCAGGTTTTCTTTCTTTCTTTTTTTTTTTTTTTTTTTTTTTTGGTTTTTTGAGACAGGGTTTCTCTGTGGCTTTGGAGCCTGTCCTGGAACTAGCTCTGTAGACCAGGCTGGTCTCGAACTCCCAGAGATCCGCCTGTCTCTGCCTCCCGAGTGCTGGGACTAAAGGCGTGCGCCACCACCGCCCGGCTCAGGTTTTCTTTCTTTGTTTGAGATGCAGCCTTGTTATGTATCGCTGTCTGGTCTTGAATATACAATATACCCCAAACACCCACCAGTTACTGAGGATTTATAAATACACAAAAAGCAAAATAAAAAGGAGACCAAATTTTTAAAGAAGAGCCAAAGTAGGTGGAGAGATAGATCATCAGGTAAGAGCACTGGCTGCTCTTTCAGGGAACCTGGGTTTGGTTCCCAGTACCCACATGGTAGCTCACAACCATCCATAACTCCAGTTCCAGAGGGTGTGATGCCCCCTTCAGACCAATACTGTACATACATGGTACAAAAATATACATGCAGGGGCTGGAGAGATGGCTCAGCGGTTAAGAGTATTGCCTGCTCTTCCAAAGGTCCTGAGTTCAATTCCCAGCAACCACATGGTGGCTCACAACCATCTGTAATGGGGTCTGGTGCCCTCTTCTGGCCTGCTGGCATATACACAGACAAAATGTTGTATACATAATAAATAAATAAATATAAAAAAAAATATACATGCAGGTAAAATACCCATACATATAAAAATAAACAAATCTAAAAATATTTACTGCCAGGCAGTGGTGGCACACACCTTTAATCCCAGCACTTGGGAGGCAGAGGCAGGAGGATCTCTGTGAATTCCAGGCGGCAAGCATAGTCTACAAGAGCTCGTTCCAGGACTGGCTCCAAAAACTACAGAGAAACACATTCTCAAAAAACCAAAACCAACCCACCAAACAAACAAAACAAAGCAGAACAAAAAGTTTCCCCCACAAAATCCACATATACAAAACACACAAAATTCACACACACATAATCTCACACACACAAAATTCATACACACACATTAAATCCACACACACAAAAAATACAAACACACAAAATACACACACACAGAAAAAACCAAGACATTCCTTTAGTGTTGGCTAACACTGGGCACGGGATTGCCCTAGAGTGTTGTTGATAAACCAGTAACATTCCATTGTAGAAGACCAATTTCCCCTTGGAAATGTTGGCAGGTATCAAATGCAAATACCTTCTTGGTTAGGAGTGAGACTTTTGCGTGCACTTCCTCTTTTCTGTGCTGTGGTTTTGTCTCATCTGAACCTAATCAGACATTGTGCCTGCTATAATAGTCTCTGTGAGTTCAGGGTCTATATCAGTCTGGTTGAGTCTAGTTGTTTCCAAGGTTATCTACCACCTCCTCTTCCCCTGAGCCCTGAGGGTAGAGTTTGATGAAGACATCCCACTCACGACTGAGGACTCCAAAGTCTCTCACTCGCTGCACATTTTTCAGTTATGAGTCTCTGTGTTAATCACCATCTACTACAAAAAGAAGCGACTCTGATGCCGTGTTCCTTTAACAGAATGACAGTTTTCCACTAGGTCCATGAGCTCTCTAGTCTCAGGGTCTTGGCTACTTTAGCTGTGTGAGGTATGGGTTTCACTTCATGGAATCAGCCTGAAGTCCAATCCAAAAGCGGTTGGGTACTCTCATAGCGTTTGTACCACGATTAAACCAGCACACACTGTAGGCCACAGAATTTGTAGCGGGGTGATACTGCCAAGTACTTTTCTCTTCCCTTAGCATGCAGAGCGCCTTCCAGCACTGCGGATGCTAACCAATAGGGTTGAAGACTGTGTGACTATGGGACCTTTCCGCTGAGGTCTCAACAAGATGTGGCTCAGTCCTGGCATTGGTGGTTTTTACTTTGAGATGTTCAGTTGGAGCATTGTCTCCCCATTATATGGTGATTTGATTTAAATTCCTTTCATATATGTGCATATCTTAGGAAGCAGCTACAGCAGTAGATTTCCATGTGGTTTTCCAGAAGGCCTTTGTGGTAGCTGTTCATTCCCCCCCCCCCCCCCGCAAGACAGGATTTCTCTGTGCAACAGTCCTAGCTGTCCTGGAACTCACTCTGTAGAAGACCAGGTTGGCCTCAAACTCACAGAGATCCACCTACCCCTGCCTCCTAAGTGCTGGCATTAAAGGTATGCCCCACCACCATGCCTGGCTAAAATAAATAAGTCTTTTAAAAAATAATAAATTTTGGAGAGGATATGGAGAAAACAAACACTGTTGGCGGGAAATGTAGTGATATTTTGTTTATAATCTAATATATAAAGCTTTCCTAAGAGATCAGAGAAGCAGTGAAGCCAGCCCCTAGAGAGACCTTTTACCTCTACCAAATCCTCAAACTATAAGGATGCTCCTGACCTCAGACGGCCTCCTCAGACTGCATCCTTAGACTGCATCTGAGCTCCTATCTCCTCTTGGATATATTCCTCTCTCTGCCCAGTCATATCACTCCTGTGTCCACCTCCCTAGTGCTGGGATTAAAGGTGTGAGGACACCACTGCCTGACTCTGTTTCTCATAGACTGGATAAATCTAGTATATATAGCCCAGGATGGCCTTGAACTCACAGAGGTCTGTCTGCCTCTGCCTCTTGAGTGCTGGAATTAAAGGTGTGCGCCCTCACTGCCTGGCCTCTATGGCTAATTAGTGGTTTAGCGTTGCACTCTGATCTTCAGGCAAGCTGTATTTGTTAGATCACAAACAAAATATCATTACAGTGGGGTGTAAGCTGATGCAACCACTATGAAAAGTAGTCTGGAGGTTTCTCAAAAAATAAAACTAAACCAGGTGGTGGTGGCACACACCTTTAATCCCAGCATTCAGGAAGTAGAGACAGGTGAATCTCTGCAAATTTAAAGCCAGCCTGGTCTACAGAGCAAATTCCAGGACATCCAGGACTGTATACAGAGAGTCCCTTTCTCAAAAAGCCAAAAAAAAAAAAAAAACAACCTGAAGCAAAACCGCTAAAACTAGAACTACCACATGGCCCAGTCATACCACAACTGGGCATATATCCACAGGACTGTATTTCCCACTGTAGAGCTACTTGCTCATCCATGTCTGTTGTTGCATTATACCCACTAGAAAGAAAATGGATTCTACCTAGAATGTCCATTATCTGAAGAAGAATGGATACTGAAAATAAACTTTATTCAGCCATAAGAAAAATGAAATTTACAGCCTGGTGGTGGTGGTGCACCCCTTTAATCCCAGCACTCAGGAGGCAGAAGTGGGCAGATCTCTGTGAGTTTGAGGCCAGTCTGGTCTACACAGCAAGTTCTAGGACAGGCTCCAAAGCTAAAGAGAAACCTTGTCTTGGAAAAAAAAAAGAAATTTACAAGAACACAGATGGAACTGGTGTCTTAGGCACTGTCCTATCCCTGTGAAAGGACACCATGACCAAGGCAGCTCTGACACAGAAAGCATTTAATTGCGGTTTGCCCACCATTTCAAAGGTTTAGTCCATTATCATCATGCAGGAGAAAGGTGACTGGTGTGCAAATGTGGTGATGGAGAAGTAGCTGAGAGCTACATCCTGGCACAGGGGAGAGGGAGGGAGAGGGAGGGAGAGGGAGGGAGAGGGAGGGAGAGGGAGGGAGAGGGGGGGAGAGGGAGGGAGAGGGGGGGAGAGGGAGGGAGAGGGAGGGAGAGGGGAGGAAGCGGAAAGAGAGAGAGAGAGAGAGAGAGAGAGAGAGAGAGAGAGAGAGAGAGACTGGGCCTGGCACAGGCTTTTAAAACCCAGAGCCCACCATCAATGACACACAGCCTCCCAAGGTCACACCTCCTAATCCTTCTAGTCCTTTCCATTACAGCCACCCCCTGGTGACTAAGCACTCAAGTACCTGAGCCGATAGGGGCCATTTTTATTCAAACCACCACAACTGGAAAATACATATTAAGTGAGGTAACCCAGTCTCAGAAAGACAAACACCAAATGTTCTCTTGCATATGCAAATCTTAGCTTCTGGTTTTTATATATGCACATCTATGTGGGAGGGAATGAGTATAAATGCTAGGAAACTAGAAAAGAACCCATGAGACAGGAAAAAGAAGTTGCCAAGGAGAGAAGCAAAGGGGACAATAAGACATGTGACATGTAAGTGAAAAGGGAAATACTGAGGGTGGGAGAATTTAGGTGGGATGGAGACCTGGAAGATGCAGGGCATGACAGTCTGGGGGAGGAACTTAGTAGGTACCAAAGTGCCATTAAGAAACCTACTGCTGCTGGGCGGTGGTGGCGCAGGCCTTTAATCCCAGCACTCGGGAGGCAGAGGCAGGTGGATCTCTGTGAGTTCGAGACGAGCCTGGTCTACAAGAGCTAGTTCCAGGACAGGCTCCAAAACCACAGAGAAACCCTGTCTCGAAAAACCAAAAAAAAAAAAAAAGAAAAGAAAAGAAAAAAAGAAACCTACTGCTGGGGGGGGGGGGCTGGAGAGATGGCTCAGAGGTTAAGAGCACTGGCTGCTCTTCCAGAGGTCCTGAGTTCAATTCTCAGCAACCACACGGTGGCTCACAAACATCTGTAAAGAGATCTGGCGCCATCTCCTGGCGAGTATATATATATAATAAATAAATTAAAAAAAAAAAAGAAACCTACTGCTGGGGGCTGGAGAGATTGCTCAGAGGTTAAGAGCACTGACTTTCAAGGTCCTGAGTTCAATTCCCAGCAACTACATGGTGGCTCATAACCATCTGTAATGGGTTCTGGTGCCCTCTTCTGACCTGCAGACATACACACAGACAGAAATTTGTATACATAGCCGGGCGATGGTGGCGCACGCCTTTAATCCCAGCACTTGGGAGGCAGAGGCAGGCGGATCTCTGTGAGTTCGAGACCAGCCTGGGCTACAAGAGCTAGTTCCAGGACAGGCTCCAAAGCTACAGAGAAACCCTGTCTCGAAAAACCAAAAAAAAAAAAAAAAAAAAAAAAAAAAAAAAAAAAAAGAAATTTGTATACATAATAAATAAATATTTAAAAAATTTAATCTGAAGCAAGGCATAGTGGCCTTTAATCCCAGCACTCAGGAGGCAGAGGCAGGTGGATCTCTGTGAGTTAGAGGCCAGCCCAGTTTACATAGTGAGTTTCAGCATAGCCAGGCTACATAGAGAGACCCTGTCTCAAAAAGACAAAAGAAAAAGGAATGTGAAGAAAAACGTAAATGAACTTTATCGTTGAGTGGTGGGGAGGATATGTCAAGCCAGGATGCTCAAGCACTCAGTGGAAATAGAAATGGATTAGACGCATCAAACCCAGGCTTACGCATCAAACCCAGGCTGAGAGGAGACAGAAGAATTAAGCATGAAATTCATCCTAGGAGCCTGGAAGTCCTTCCAAGATACATGAACTAGAGAGTTTCTTACACAGGTCCTTGCAGACCGTAAGAAGATAACCATCACAGCCCAGCTCGCGGGAGGAGAGACTTCAAGGCTTCCTGCTTGTCTTCATTAGGGGACAGGTGAAAAAAATGCTGAAGCCTGAGTATGCAGTGATTAGCGACAGAGGACCAGCTGTCAGAGAAGCCAGCCTAAATGGAGGAGTTGCATTAACGCTTCAATAAAATGATCCTCATCAGTGCACTCTATTCTAGAGTGTTCTAGCGGCCCAGGTGTCAAAAGGCTTACTCTGCAGGGTGAGAACAGGGGGGTGTGGCGGGGCCTTCAGCAGGTATGGCCTAGTGGGAGGTCTCCACGTCACTGGGGCTGGGCCTTGGAAAGGCAGTTATAAGACCCTTTCTTTTTCCTCTCTCGCTTTCCAGCCATGAGGCAAACAGCTTCCTCCACCACACACTCCCACCATGAAGTGCCTGCCACCTCACCGCAGGTCCAAAAGCAACGGTACTAACTTACCAATGGTACCAAGTTACCAAAACTTATAAGATTGGGATCTAGAATCTGAATGATGGGGCTGGAGAGATGGATCGGTGAGGAGGAGTGATTACGATTTTACCAGAGGACCGGAGTTCAGCTCCCGGCACCCAGATCAGGGGCTTACAACTGTATGCCACTCCCTCCAGTTTCCAGCTGATTCAACGCCTCTAGATTTTGTGAGCAGCTGCACTCATGTGCACATACCCACATACCCAAGACAGACAGACAGACAGACACACACACACACACAAACACAGGACTAAAAGTAAATAAAGGTAATGGGGCTGGAGAGATGGCTCAGAGATTAAGAGCATTGGCTGCTCTTCTAAAGGTCCTGAGTTTGATTCCCAGCAACCACTGGTGGCTCACAATCTTATCTGTAATGAGATCTGGTGCCCCCTCTTCTGGCCTGCAGGCATGCATGCAGACAGAAAACTGTATACAAATTAAACAAATAGGGGGCTGGAGAGATGGCTCAGTGGTTAAGAGCATTGCCTGCTCTTCCAAAGGTCCTGAGTTCAATTCCCAGCAACCACATGGTGGTTCACAACCATCTGTAATGAGGTCTGGTGCTCTCTTCTGGCCTGCAGACATACACACAGACAGAATATTGTATGCATAATAAATAAATATTTAAAAAACAAATTAAACAAATAAATATTGAAAAACAAGGTAAAATAAACAAAGGTGAGACTGTAGAGGAAGGTCAACAGAAATGAAATGGGTCACTGCTATGATAAACCTACGTGGTTCTTACACCACTTGAACTATTTTACGACGAGGATGTGGAAAAGTTTGGAATGTTGAGCTAAGGATGCTGTTGACTTATGCAGGCAGAGTTTAATGGGCGGTTCTAGAGGGAGCTTGGAAGACTGTGCTGCTTAGAGTCCTGCAGGCCGTGGAGGCCTGGTGCAGGAATTTCACAGGGGAACAAGGACTTTGCTGGGACCTGGGCAGGGGCCATTCATAGGATATTTTAATCAAGAATGTGGCTTTGGCAGTGATGGCACATGCCTATAATCCCAGCAATTGGGAGGCAGAGGCAGAGGGATCTTTGTGAGTTCAAGGCCAGCCGGGTCTACAGAGTGAGTTCTGGGACAATCAGGACTATTATGTAGAGAAATCTTGTCTTGGACAAACAAAAACAAAACAACAAAAAGAATGTGGCTTCATTCCGCATGTGAATTGAGAAATGGTTGACTGGTTTGCTGAGCAAAGGAAACTTCAGGACAAGAGAGCATTCAGGCTGGTGCTGAGAAAGCAACTGGCGTAGATGAAAAGGTCACCACCCTCACAGGGAAGCCGTTTGCACTGTACTGGAGCAATAGCAAAGTATTATTCAGGCTCAGTCCCCAGAGGCTGCTCCAGTTGTGGTCCAAGGGAGCTGGGCTATATCTTGAGCTGGCAGCAGAACCCTGCACTACTGCAAGCATCACCCAAATGGCACTGATTTTGAAGGCAAAGATGCAAGATTTCTGGGGTCAAGGAGAGCAAATGATGCCAGGTGTAGTGATGGGGTCGGAGCTCCTCCAAAGTAAAGGTGAAGGTTAAGCCTCAGCAGCAGTGAAAATCCCGGAATGGTAGAGATGCCAGGACTGTAGGTTGACCACTAAGTACAGCAGCAACTGTGCAGTGGAGCTGGCCTAGGCCTGTAAGAGAAGCTGTGTGGTCTGCAGGTCTATGGGATAGAGAGGTGGGGTTATCCAAGTCCTTTGGAGCCCAAAATGTTTACATTACAAGCCCTAGATGCCAGACATTAAGCTACAGATTTTGGATTTTGCCTGTCTAGACTTTGGTTTGGCTTAAATATAGCTGTTCAGGGGTTGGAGAGATGGCTCAGTGGTTACGAGCTCTGCCTGCTCTTCCAAAGGTCCTGAGTTCAATTCCCAGCAACCACATGGTGGCTCACAACCATCTGTAATGAGATTGGGTGCCCTCTTCTGGCCTGCAGGCATACATGTAGACAGAATATTGTATACATAATAAATATATAAATAGCCAGGTGGTGGTGACACACGCCTTTAATCCCAGCACTCGGGAGACAGAGAAAGGTGGATCTCTGTGACAGGCTCCAAAGCTACACAGAGAAACCCTGTCTCAAAAAACAAAACAAACACCCCCCCCCCAAAAAAAAGTTAATAAGAAGCATAAGAAAATGAAAAAGGAGAAGGAATGGGAATGGTTAAAAGGGGGAGGTGTAGGGCAGAAAAGGGGCTTCCTGCAGTATTAAACTAAGAATTATAGGGGGCTGGAGAGATGGTTCAGTGGTTAAGAGCACATACTTCTCTTCCTGTGACTGTGGTGTGATGTGGTCACCAACATGAAGTTCCCCCTTGCTTGACTTCCCTGCTATGATGGACTGAAAGCTTTATAAACTAAAATAACTCTTTGTCCTGTAAGTTGCCTTTTTGACAGGGTATTTTAGCACAGCAAGAGAAATGAAACTAGGATATGAGTTGTAGGCAGAGGCTACCAGAACAATAGAAATTATTGCCATTGATTGTGGTCACTGGACAGTAAGGCATTATTGCCAGTGACACACTTGAAATACAGCATGCAGATCTATCAAGTTGGAGCTAAGCTACAAACACGCGCCCCATTGGCTAGGGGTTGTAATATCAGAAGGTGCTATCCAAGCAACTGGGTGAGGAAAGGCATCAACAGTCCTAGCCAGTTGTTGGGCCAATGTGCTTACAACAGCATTCCACCAAGCGAGAGATTCCTACTGGTGAAATAGCATGCTTGCTTTGCTTTCTGGTTGGGTCTGAGGTCACTCTATGGGACGAAATACATACCTAGAACAGCAAAACAGGACAGAAACCCATGATGGGAAGTCACAAGTGCTAGAGGAGTACCCGGCTACTCTGCTAATATAAAATCAAATGGATTTGCAGCCAAACTGTCTTTGGTATATTATTTATGTTTATACCCTTAGACTAGCACTATTATCTTCCTTGGCCAAAAGAGGCTTCTTTTTGCAATGAGTGATAGTTAATACAGAGATTCATAGCTGGTTAAAATATTGAGAATAAATACCTGTAGAGCCAGGCTCAGTGGCACATTCCCAGCAGTAAGGAGGCACAGACTGGCAGACCTCTGTGAGTCGGCGGTCAGCCTGGTCTACATAAAAAGTTCCAGCCGGGTGGCAGTGGCGCAGGCCTTTAATCCCAGCACTCGCGAGGCAGAGGCAGGCGGATCTCTGTGAGTTCGAGGCCAGCCTGGTCTACAAGAGCTAGTTCCAGGACAGGCTCCAAAGCTACAGAGAAACCCTGTCTCGAAAAACCAAAAAAAAAAAAAAAAAAAGTTCCAGGCTAGACAAGGCTACATAGTATGACTGTCTCAAAAATGAAAATGAGCGCTCAGCCCTAGAACGGGAATCTAAATTACTTCCTTCAAAGAGTTTGCATTTCATTCCGCCTACAACATTCTAGCTAACTTCTAACCACCCACCCACAAGGTTTTGTCTTGGCCACTGCTTCTTCCTTGGCACAGGGGGCAGGAGATATGCACGGTCACGGAATTCTGGTCTTCTCTGCCAGAGGGCAACAGGCTGGGATCAGGAGATCAACAGGGCAGTTGATTCAAGGAAAATAACTGACCCATTTGTGATTCAACTTACTTCTTCTGCAACATCAGTAAAGATTGATGGTGAGGTGGAGACCCCCATGTTCATTGGGCATTCTCCCTGCCCCCCTTCTCTTTACTTTTTTTGGTAGGGTTTCAATACATAACCTTTGCTGGCCTGGACCAGACTGTACTTGAAGTCAGAGATTCACCTGCCTCTGCTTCTGGAGAGTGGAGATTAAAGATTGCGCACCACTGCCCCCGGTCTAATCTTTCTTACATTTCCCAGCCTATGGTGGATCTCTGAGTTTGAGACTGGTCTGGTCTACAGAGGAGTTCCAGGACAGCCAGGGCTACACAGAGAAACCTTGTCTCAAAGGAAAAAAACTCTTCAGCCTGCCTTGCACATAGATTGAGATGACAGAACTTTCTGATTGAACAAATGTGAGGTGATATGTTCATTTCCTGTTGTGTAGCAAGATGCCAAGCAGTTTGCATCTTGAAGGGAAGCTCATTAACACACAGACTGTGAAAAGGAAGGTGAAACAGGAGATATATTCGGGGGAGAGTCTAAACAGGGTTTCTTTGTGTAGCCCTGGATGTCCTGGAGCCTGTTCTGTAGACCAGGCTGGTCTTGAACTCAGAGGTCCACCTACCTCTGCCTCCTAAGTGCTGGGATTAAAGACGTGCACCACTATGTCCAGCTAAACCTTTTAAGATGTATAGAGAGGTGAATCAGGATGCTAAAGCAGTGGTTCTCAACCTGTGGGTTGTGACCCCTGGATGGTCAAATGGCCCTTGGGGTCTCCTAAGACCATTCAAAAACATGGGTATTTGGGTTTTTTGTTTGTTTTTGCTTTTGCTTTTTTGAGACAGGGTTTCTCTGTGTAGCCTTGGCTGTACTGGAATTCACTCCATAGACCAGGCTGGCCTTGAATTCAGAGATCTGCCTCCTGAGTGCTAGAATTAAAGGCATGCACCACCACCACAGGTGGAAAACAGATATTTACGATTCATAACAGCAAAATTAAAGCTATGAGGTAGCAGCAAAAATAATTTTATGGTTGGGAGTAACCACAATCTGAGGATCGCAGCATTAAAAAGTTCTAATCTTCAGGGAACTTCATTAGGCTCAGGAGGTCAACAATTCAAAGCATCTTCAGGAAGTTCCTGAAACTGAGCAGATTCACTTGACTCTTCCTTTCCCACTGCTGAGAGACACTCAGATGCAACAAGCTACCAAGAAGACTCTCAGACAGGCGGGGACACCCGCAAGTAGCAGAGATCAGCTGATCTGCCTGAAGAGGCTCAGACCAGCTGACTGAACCACACTGTTGAATCTGCTGAACTGCCTGCAGGCTATCTTGTGAGCTCCACATTCTCAGCTTTCTTAGGTGGCTCTTTGGTGATGCCACTGCCTTTGAGTAACTGTTTCTGTAAGAAGCTCCTCACCTATATTCTTATAAGTAACATTAATAAAACTTATTGGTTCACTAAGCTAGACTTAGTGGCAGCCTTCTTACTTTGGTTGGTTCCCAATCTGGGGTGAGTAGGTGTTTGTTTAGTTCTCCTAGGAACAGTGTCCCACAACACTTCCTTAAATAAGTCTGCTGCCATCCTTACCCATTCCCTGTTGGAGCACCCTGAGGAGACTAATGTCCATGGACTCACAGCTGTAAGACGATGGCTCCTGGGCTGAGTCACTGTTGATAGAGAGACACCCAGGATCACTGCCCAGGCTCCATTAGATTTTGCAGGAAAACAAAACTTGTATTGTGTAAAGTCTTTTTTTAAATATTTATTTATTTATTATGTATACAATGTTCTGTCTGTGTGTATGCCTACAGGCCAGAAGAGGGCACCAGACCTCATTACAGATGGTTGTGAGCCACCGTGTGGTTGCTGGCAATTGAACTCAGGACCTCTGGAAGAGCAGGCAATGCTCTTAATTGCTGAGCCATCTCTCCAGCCCCCCTTGTGTAAAGTCTTATAGAACTATTATTTACTGCATCTATCCGGGTCTATATTGAAAGAATAAAGAATTCAGCATAAGATACAAAATAAATGTGCAGTTTGGCAAGGAAGTTGAGGTGAAGGTATGTACTTAAAAAGAAGTTATAACTGCTAAAGAAAAATCTGTTGTACTGGGACAATAAGAAAAGTTTCCTGAATGCAACATCTCACCCACCAAGGCTCCAATGTGTGAAAATGCAAATTTATTTGAAAGCCAGTAGACAACAGGCAGAGAAAAAAATGCATCTATCTAAAAGGGTTCCCTCCTCAAAAAGTGTTTCACTGGAGTCAGCATGAAAGGTCTACAGAGGTTACTACCATTGTGGTCCAAGAGACCAGGCTCCATTCTGAGCTGGCAGCAGAACTTAGTAGCACTGGCCATGCAGTGGTACTTACTTTAAAGGCATAAAAGATGCAAGATTAAGTGGGGGGCGTCGTGGGTTTTGCAGTTCCAGAGAGATGCTGGGGCCAGGCAACGTGAGGCATGGTTGAAGTCCCTGCAAGGAGGCTCCGAGAGGTCACTGAGTGTGAAGGTGCAGCCTAAATTGCAGTGGGGATCCTGAGATGCTCGAGATGCCAAGACCTGGGGTGTTCACCAAGAGAAAATAGAGGCATAAAGTGGAGTCAGCCAGAGAGATAGATGCTGTGTGTACTGCAGCGGGCAATGGTGAAGGGAAAGGGGAGGAGCCACCCAAGCCCTTTGGAGCCTAGATGGTCCCATCATAAACTCCAGGATGCCAGACAAAGAGCTGCAGGGTTTGGCATGTTCCCCGCTGGGTTTGGTCCTGCTTTGGTTTAGTCTCTCTTTGCAATCCCTCATTCTTCCATTTTGGAATGGAAGCATTTAGTCTATGTCATTGCATTCTGGAACTGTGTAACTTGTTTCTAATTTTAAGAGATTGCCTTGAGTTTCAGATGAGAGAATTTCAAATGATGTTGGATTTAAAAAAACAAAAATGAAATCTGGGTCAGGCAGTGGTGGTGCATGCCTTTAATCCCAGCACTAGAGAAGAACATAAGACAGCAGGAGAGAGGAACTCGCTTTCTTTCAGAGAGTTAAGAGCTCTCTAATGGCTTGGCTGCTTTGCTTTTCTGATCTTCAGGCTGAACCCTAATATCCATCTCTGGGTTTTTTATTATTTGTGCTACCGTCCCCTCCAAATGTAAGCTAGAATAAACCCTTTGTTAATTTTTTTTGTAAGGTATTTGGTCTCAGCAACAAGAAAAGGAACTGTAATAAGACAGTAATAGTAATATTCGTTACTGTGGCCTAGCCCAACTAGTTTTGTGAACAGAATATGCACATAGCTTTCCATTATCTGAAATTATTACATATCATAATCAGAGACCTGTCAGAAAAGGTTAAATTCAACTTCTTCCAAAGAAAATTTACATTTACTTTTATTGATTACTTGGAAATTTTTCGGGGACCAGCCTCAACAGGTTCCTACCTTCTAGGGTAGTAGCGTTTGGACTAGAAATGTTAGGCAGAATAAATAGAGAGACAAAAGAAATACAGAGACATAGGATGGAGTCGGGGGGGGGCAACCCAGTGAATACTGAATCTGCCCACGTCTATGTTCCATATGCTTATATACCACCATCCAAAAGATGGGGAGGCAAAAGACTGCTTTACCATGATACAAAGAACAAACAGAGCAATTACCTCTTCAATGCCTGAGACATCTGAGACATCAAGTAACTATATAGTAAGTTTTCTTTTTTTTTAGGCAGGACATGCAGCGACCACATCTTAGGCCAAGCATCCTGTAGGCAGCTGCACTCTGGGTCAAATCTCCTGTCATAACCTTGAAGGAGCAAGAATAGTCCTGAATTCTCTGACCTTTGGTCAAGGTGGAAGAGATTCACGTCCGCGGGCTCCTGACAGAAATTGTGGTGGTTTAAATAAGAATGCCCCCATAGGCTCATCTGTTTGAATACTTAGTCTTCAGAGAGTGGTCCTATTTGAGAAGGATTAGGTGTGACTTGCAAGTTATAGTTCCTTCATGATGATAATGGACTTACCCTCTGATTGTAAGCAAGCTCTTTCCCCCGCCCCCACTGGATTAAATGCTTTCTTTTATTATAGTTGCCTTGCTCATAGTGTCTCTTTGTAGCAACAGTGATTTTTGTTTTGTTTTGTTTTTTTGGGGGGGGGCTCCACCTATGATTCTTTAAGTTAAAGTCTGTACTTTCGAATCAACTTTAGTTTTTTTTTGTTTATTCATTTATTTTGACATGTGCGGGTGTTTTTCTGTTTACCACTTGTGCACCTGGTGTCCTCATAGGCCACAGTAGGATATCAGGACTAGAGACCAATCTCAAAAGCATTATGTGGTGAAAGATGATCCTGTCCCACCTCCCACGTGCTGGGATTACAGGTGTGCACCACCACACCTGGCTAAGTGTGGTCTCTCACAGCCATAACTGGTTGAGCTTGTTCCTTAGGACAGAAATGCAAATTAAATTTACAACCAGATGAAAGACCTTTACATGTCAACACAACACATGAAAAAGCCAGCAGGGGCTGCTTTGTCCTGTCTGCCACTTCTTTCTTTTTTTAAAAAAAATATTTATTTATTAAGTATACAATATTCTGTCTGCGTGTATGCCTGCAGGCCATAAGAGGACACCAGACCTCATTACAGATGGTTGTGAGCCACCATGTGGTTGCTGGGAATTGAACTCAGGACCTTTGGAAGAGCAGGCAAGCCTCTTAACCACTGAACTATCTCTCCAGCCCTGTCTGCCACTTCTCTATCCCAGGGCTTGGCACACGCCTGAATTAAGGCTAGAATACAGAACTGAAACGCACCTACTGAGGCCAGCACCTAGTGTTGAGAGCCGCCCAAGGGCACGTGTGCAGATCCTGCAGCTGTGCCACTTCTGCAGGGCAGACTCGGCCGTGTACCACGTATCCTACATGTTTTATTCTCCACATGGTCACGCTGGCCTCCTAGCTCCATCTCCTGGAGTCACTGAGAATGCCCAGTGCCTGTTTCAGGCGGGTGGAGTTTTGTTGTTTCTCCCTGACCCTCCTACACAGGGAGACAGACTTTACACAAAGGTCCACTGCAGCTGTGAAGTCACCCTGGCAGCATTTGCTCATATAGAGGTGGTAACTGGCCTTAGAATGATCCCAGAATCACGTTCCAAGCTTGCAACATTGAGCTCCACTTGCTTTCACTTCGAGTGTTTGCTTTCTCTTGGTGTTTTGTCATAAATCTTCCTAACGCCTCCAGTTCAAGGAGCCACAATAAGTAAAAGATCAAGTGTTATCGAGCCAAGCCTCTCCCGATGTTTCTGTGAACTAAAGTTCCCTTATAAAAAAACTAAAAAGCCACACCGATGCTAAAGATATTTATGAGGATGACTGGTTGGCTGATGAGAACCCGGCGATTGTATAGTCAGAATGTTGCAGTTCCAGAACCAAATTACCTTGGGCTATCTTGAGTCTCCCTAATAGCTCTTTATTGTCCACCTTTGTGAGCTAGCATCCTTTTAACTAACACATAAAACCTTTGGAATGTATCGGTTTAAGGGACCCCTAGCCTCTACCAATACAAAAGCTAAGAAAGTCACTATATCACTTGAGAACTATTATAGCCTAGAATTCCACATATTTAATGTTCAGACCAATGTATTAAGGCAATACCTTGATCTATGATTTTCTTTTGTTCTGTGACTATAAAAGTTCATGTAAAGCTGGGAGGTGGTGTTGCACGCATCACACTATTCGGGAGGAAGAGGCAGGTGGATCTCTGTGAGTTTGAGGCCAGCCTGGTCTACAAGATCTAGTTCCAGGACAGGCTCCAAAGCTACACAGAGATACTCTGTCTCAGAAAAACAAATAAAGCTTCATGTCACCACTTTAACATTGGGACTGCCGAAATCTATGTTCCCAGGCCATGGCCACTCAAATTTGACTCAAAATAACCTCCATTACTCCTTTTAAGGCCAGAGCTGTGTTTTGCATCAGCACTTCCCATGAGATCTGGGGGCCCCAAGGAACTGAAGCTAGGAATGTTTTTAATTTACTCAGTTTATTTCCAGGACAGAAGACCCGCAGGAACACAATGCCAAACAAAATGTTTTATAGTTATTCTAATGTGTTGCTGCAATTCTTCCTTCCCAAATAAAGCTTTTCTACGTCATGTACTTGAGAAAAACTGTGCATAAGACAAAACTGTCTGTAGGGTGCCTAGTATAGCATGCACAAGACTCTGAGTTTGATTGTCAGCACCACACAAACCAGACCTGTTGCTTCCTATAATAGAGCATTAGAGAGGTAGCTATAAGAGGACCTTAAGTTCAAGGCCACCTTTGACTAACAAGTCCCAGGCCAGCCTGGGCTACAGGAGAACCTGTGTCATAAAAACAAAAGCAAACAAAGAGAACAAACCTCCAGGGGCTGGGGATGGCCCTACAGGTAAGAGCTCTGTTTTGTCCACACAGTCTAGAACCAGCTGTTGTGGTGCTCTGGCGTCCCCACAGTGACACATGGAAGCCTACAATTTTAAGATGAACAAACTCTTTTTCCCTAAACTGTTCAAGTCAGGGTGTATGGTGGTTTGAATGAGAAAGATGCCTTGGGCTCATGTATTTGAATGCTTGGTCCCCAGTTGGTGAAACTGTTTGGGGGTTAGAGGTGTGGTCTTGTTGGAGTAGGTATGGTACTGTGTGTGTGTGTGTGTGTGTGTGTGTGTGTGTGTGTGTGTGTGTAGGGGGGACTTTGAGATTTTAAGTCCATGCCAGGTCCAGTTTCTCTCTCTCTGCCTGCAACTTGTGGACTGGATTAGAGCTCTCAGCTACTGCTCCAGCACCAGGCCAGCCTACCATAACTATGGACTAACCCTCTAAAACTGTGAGCAAGCCCTCAATTAAGTGCCTTCACCTATAAGTTGCCTTGGTCGATGTATTTTATTGTGGCAACTGAATAGCAACTAAGACAGAAGTTAGTACCAGAAGTGGGACATTTATGTTACAGGCTTGAACATGCTGTTTGTAGGAGCAATATGGACCCTACTCTTCTTCCAACTCATCTCTCACTTCTGTCTATCCCACTCCCAGCTCCCCCCCAGAAATCCCTCTTACTCCAACTTAAAACTGGAGCTAGAACAATGTAAAACCGATATAGAAATTTTCATATTTGCATATCCCCAAAGCTCAACCTATACAAGGTCCTTCCCCAGCCAAAGCACACATTTGTAAGTGGGTTCCCTTAGGGGGTAGTGAAATAGGATTTGTGAATGCTCTCCTTATTAGTTTTCAAGTAAGAAGTCTTTAAAAGAGCTTAAAACTTTTCTAGATCTGGATCTTCTAGATCTAGATCTAGATCTTTTCTGGAGTATCAAACCAATTGGATCAATTATTGGGACTCCAGGTTTATACTTGGGGTGAATTACTGTCAATCCTGTATTCTCTTCTCTGGGAAGAAGGGATGATTAGAATGGTTCTGATCAACATCTGGGACAGGGAGAATCTAGTTGGACCTGGAGTCCTGGCAGTCAATGCGACATACTCTAGTCAGGATCCCAGTGGGGTGGTAACCACAGAGTGCACGGGGAACATACTAGGAATCTGAGGGATCTTATTATTAGGAAAGAGGAAAAATCAGTTCCTGATGTGCTGATCTGAGAATATTAACAAGGGAGAGATGAAATTCCAACTGATTTTTTTTTTTTTGAGACAGTGCTTCTCTGTGTCTCAGCACTCTGTAGACCAGCTGGCCTCAAACTCAGAGATCTGTCTGCCTCTGCCTCACAAGTGCTGAGATTCAAGGCCCAGCTGAATTCTCAAAGGAGCAAATGAAAAAATATTCTGGATTAAATCTGGAGGATTCCTTTGGTCACCGGATGTTTAAATTACATTTGTGACCAACAGTTGACCAGGCATTTCTAAAACCTTGCTAAAGGTAGAAAGCTGGAAGAGCAGTGAACTTGAAGAATTGCTCATGGAGGCCCAGCAAGAGCATACTTGAGGACATGAGGAAAAACAGAAACAGAAAGGAAGATGGTGCTCTCGTCTGTGGATCAAATGCCCCAGAAACAGGAGCAAAGCTTAGGATCCCAATAAGGTCATCATTATGCCTTTCAGGAAGTGAGGTCCCTGGGGGGCTTACAGCAGACTGGGAATGGAGAAATGGCAAGGACAGGAAAAAACAAACGGTTCGAATGTGGAAAGGTGGGCCACTCCAGGAAGGAATGCCCAGACTGGAGACAGGGTGATGACCCTCCTCAGTTCTAATGATGACTTGGGGGCAGGATCAAAGGCTCTATTTTTTCTACTGAGAGCCTTTAAAGGTAGTTCCCTGGGAGGAAGAGATCGCATCTCTTCTTGATTCAGGAGCATCCATTCCTCCCTATTTAAACATCTCCCAAGGATGTGCCTGTCCTCCAGAAAAACTGGTAGTAATCAAGGCGAAGGGAGAATTCTCTCCTCTACTTTTTGAGAAAAAAATCCCAATCAAATTTCTGGAAAGGGCCGGGCGATGGTGGCGCACGCCTTTAATCCCAGCTCTCGGGAGGCAGAGGTAGGCGGATCTCTGTGAGTTCGAGACCAGCCTGGTCTACAGAGCTAGTTCCAGGACAGGCTCCAAAGCCACAGAGAAACCCTGTCTCGAAAAACCAAAACAAAAAAAACAAAAAAACAAAAAACCAAATTTCTGGAAAGGGAAACTGTAACACAGTTTCTTTGTGTTCCAGAAGCAGGAACCAACCTACAGGTGAGAGACTTGACGCCCAATTTAAGAGCTGGGCTTAACATAATTCAGGATGAAGCCAAGAGCTCCTTCAATTTGATGATTTCCTGGGTTGAAAAACAAATCAAACCTAATGTTTGGGCCCAGGAAGGAAATCAGTATGACCTGCAAGGTCCTCCGATTGACCAGCTAGGTCAATATACAAGTGGTTAAAGAAGACACCACCCTGTACCCTTAGAGAGGAGGCTAGGACTTAACCCTACCATTGAGGAGCTCATAAAAGACAGACTTCTTAAAGCCTGTGTGTTCTACTTCAGCACCCCAATCCTACCAGTCAAGCACAATGGTTCATATTAAATAGCCAAAGACCTTAGAGCAATTTATCAGATTGTTACAAGTAACACACTGTGGTCTCTAACACATACACCCTCCTCAGGAAGAAACACCATTATAAGTTGAAAAGTGTCATAGATTTAAAACATGCCTTTTAGGCTAGGCAGTGGTGGCACATGTCTTTAATCCCAGGGCTCAGGAGGCAAGGAGGATTTCTGTGAGTTCAAGGCCAGCCTGGTCTACAGAGCAATTCCAGGAGAGCCAGGAAACCCTTTCTTAGAAAACAAAAATGACTTTTGGGCTTGCACCTTTGGAGTTGAAGGCAGGGACCTCTTTGCCTTTGAATGGGAAGATCCCCATTCTTAGAGAAAGCAACAATATTAATGAGATTCAGTGATTCTCTTAGTCTTTTTGGTCACATACTAGGACAAATTTTGGAGAAATTCCTTCTCCCTACTCAGATGTGCCTACTTCAATATGTGGATGATCTTCACCTATCTGAGGGACCACAACACCACTTGGCAATCAAGGGTTATGGGCATCAAAAAATGTGTAACTTGTAGAAAACTAGGCGACATAATTGGGGCATCTAGTCAGTCAAAGCCAAGGGTCGGGGCCTGAAAGAACTAGTGGGGACCACTTGCAGTGCTCTCCCTCACTCGGCAGAGTGGTGCCAGCCAGCTCACCTGCATGCAACAGTCACGCCCACACAGACAACTTTATTTTCCAGGATGAATTCCCTGTGTTTACTTTTAACTTCAATATGACTAGCAATCCTTCAATTTATCTTGCTTGCTGGTATTATTTACTTAGTTGGTTTTCTGTTTTGTTTTGGATAGGGTATCACGTAGCCTTGGTTGGTCTCAAGTTTGCTATGTAGCTAAGGATAACCTTGAACTTATCCTCTGTCTCCATATCTGGAATGCTAAAATTAAAGGTGTATGCCAAAATGCCCAGTTTTTACAGTGCTGGGATCAAACCAAGGGTTTTGTATAAACTAGGCACACTCTGTACTGAGTCACACCGCATCCCTACAGATTGATAGTGATTTTCCGTTTTTTAATTGGCTTCATAAATCCAAAGGAAACTGGGTATCAGAACTCCTCAGCCATTGCAAATACATCATCACGGCTTGGTCATACACCTTCCAATAAAAAAGTACAATATAAATAAACATCACCTAGAATCTCCCGCTGTCTGCACTGACACTGGGCGCACAGCATGGAGGTGTGCAGGCTGGACTCAGGCAAACCTGCTGCTAACTGGTATCCAGCCATGCTCACTGTCATACTGGCCCTAGGCTCCGGTTACCAGCTGTCACTCTGTGGCCCCCTCTCCTTGCCTTACAGTGGCTGTCCCCCAAAGCTTCAGTCTCCTCTACACCTAGAGACTGGCGAAGCCACCTCAGTCCCCAAACAGTCCACATACTGCCATATCTTGTCCTTAGCATCAGCAGTATTCTCAAAGGTGACAAACCCAATTCCCCAGATGTCTGGGTTTCTCGTTTTCGATCACCAATGAAGAGATATGTCGTATCTTGAAACCTTCCGTCAGTGCTTTTTAGTGTTGAAACTCGGCCCTGTGCTAAAAACCTGAACTTGACCTGATGCTAAGGTGGCCCGCTGAGCTGAGTCAGTCAGCACCCTGGGTGTGGGGAGTGGACTGGGTGGAGACAGTAGGCACATAGGGCCCCAGCCTAAGAGGCAAGTCTGCTAATGAGAGTTTAATTTTCATTATGCCGTCCTACCTAATATAAAACAAACTTTCTAAACTGTTTCCCACATTCATCACATTAAAAATGTCTTTCTTGAAAAATCTTTTTGATATGAATTAAGTATCTTTCAGATCCGTCATTCAATTGTGGTTTCTCTCCAACCCCAGTTACATGATGTTGGGTATGGGACACGCCGCTGCCAGCTTTACCACATTCCTGGCATTTATAGGGTTTCTCGGCAGCTTGAATTTTCTGATATTCCACTGAGGAAGCGCTGAGAGCTTTCCCGCATTCAGTGCATCCCCGGGGTTTTTCATCACTCCGAATTGTCCACTGGAGAACAAGTTTTGCACTGTGGCTGAAGGCCCTGCCGTGTCTCTCTCCCGTGGACAGATGGCTGGAGTCATAAACAAAATCTGGGTCACACTCAAACTCCGGTGGGCTCTCTCCCATGTGAGTCCGCTGATGTTGAGTGAGGGCTGATCTCCGGCTGAAAGCCTTCCCGCAGAGTCCACATTCATAAGGCTTCTCTCCAGTGTGAACACGCTGGTGGAGGGTGAGCTGGGAGCTCTGGATGAAGGCCTTCCCGCACTCGGTGCACCGATAGGGCTTCTCCCCGGTATGCACTCTGCGGTGCTGCATCAGAGTGGAACTGCGGCTGAAGGCTTTGCCGCACTCGCTGCAGACATAGGGCTTCTCCCCAGTGTGAATCCGCACGTGCTCAGTGAGATGAGAATTGAAGCCAAAGGCTCTCCCGCACTCACCGCACACGTAGGGCTTCTCCCCGGTGTGAACCCTGTGGTGAAGGAAGAGGCTGGAGCTCTGGCTGAAGGCTTTCCCACACTGAGCGCACTTGTGGGGCTTCTCTCCCGTGTGAATCCTCTGGTGCTGAATGAGGCTTGCATTTCGACTGAACGCTTTTCCACACCAGCTGCAGCCGTGGGGCTTCTCTCCCGTGTGAATCCTCTGGTGCTGAGTCAGCTGGGGACTCTGGCTGAAGGCCTTCCCACAGTCACTGCACTTGTAAGGTTTCTCTCCGGTGTGGATTATGCGATGCTGAATAAGACTGGAGCTTCTGCTGAAGGCCTTCCCACATTCGTTACACCCGAAAGGCTTTTCTCCAGTGTGAATTCTCTGGTGCAGGCGGAGATAGGAATTGAGCCCAAAAGTTTTCCCACAGTCGTCACACTTGAATGGTTTGTTCCCAGTGTGAATTCGCTGGTGCAGAATGAGATTGGAGCTGTGGGTAAAGGACCGCCCACACGGGCCACATTCGTAAGGCTTCTCCCCGGTGTGACTTCTGCGATGCCGACTCAGGTCTGAGTTATATTTAAATGTTTTATTGCATATGTCACATGTAAAGACTCTCTGTCCTGTTTTACTTCTTTGAATTGTAACAACACTTGGGCCTGGACTCAAGTGTCTATCAAAAGCAGGTGTCTGGGCATTTTCTGGAAGTTCTTTCCTACACACTGGAGAGTCTTCTCTAGCAGCTCTCTTCAGACTCCGAGAACTTCCTTGGTTCTCTTCTTCATGACCTTTATGGTTGCAAGCTTCCTGGGATTCAGGTGTGTGTGAATTAGCCCTTGGGAATTTCTGTGATACTAATTCTGGTGTTTTTACTTCTTCAGAACATTTCTGGTTTAAAATGGATAGCTCCTTCTCAGTCTCAATCTCAGAATCTGTTAAACAAAAACCATGAATAAATTACTAGAGGTAACCTTTGTCAGCAGAAATCACAATTTGTTTGATGTTTCCATAAGCTATTATGCCCCAAGTGTGAAAACACATGCCTTTAATTCTGGCACTTGGGAAGAAGAGGCAGGTGGACCTCTGTGAGTTCAAGGCTGGTCTTATCTACATAGTGAGTTCCAGGACAGCCAGGGCTACATAGGATCCTGTCTCAAATAAATAAAAAAAAAAAAATAAATAAAAATAAAGCTATTATGCAGAAGTCAGGCAATTTAGTAGAAAAATGTGATAGAATCCAGAAATAAAGATGGCTGACAAACAAAATGAAGACAGTAATATTCATTAGTCACTAAACAAATTGCCAGTGTTAAATTAGTGAATTAATTTATTCAACAAATACAAGGCCAAGCGTGTTCTAAATAAGGAATTTAACAAGGAAGACTAACACAGTCTCTGTTCTCAGGAAACTTATTTTCTATTTATAAAGACAGATATTGAAGTTTTGGGTTTTTTGAAACAGAGTTTTGCTGAATAGATTATAACGGCTTGACATTCATGATTCTGTCACTGAATGCTGGTATTAAGTCACCTGCCACCATGCTAGCGTCAGCAAGTACATTTTTAAAAAGGAATGGATAAATCATGTAACATGGAAAAACATCATGGGCTCATCCTCAGTCTACATGGTAGGAAGTCCCAGGAGGAAGAGTGTACCAGAACAACTAAAGGTGCCAGCCAGCAGCGCAGGCGCTGTCACAACGCTGGGGTTGAGAGAGAAAGTGCTGAGTCCAAGAATGAAAGAAAGAGCTCTCACAGGGGGGTGGGGGCGCTGGGGGGCGGGGTGGGTTGGAGAGATGGCTCAGTGGTTAAGAGCACTGTCTGCTCTTCCAGAGGACCTGAGTTCAATTCCCTGCAACCACATGGTGGCTCACAACCATCTGTAATGAGATCTGGTGCCCTCTTCTGGCCTGCAGGCATACATGCAGACAGAACACTGTATACATAATAAATAAAACAAATTAAAAAAAAATTCTCACCATACCAAGAGCAAAAAGTGGGTGACAGAGACAGGCACAGAAGGTATTACACAGAGGCTGAGAAGACTGGACTTAAGAACAGGTAGATGGCCGGGGGGTGGTGGCGCACGCCTTTAATCCCAGCACTCAGGAGGCAGAGGCAAGTGGATCTCTGTGAGTTCGACGCCAGCCTGGTCTACAAGAGCTAGTTCCAGGACTGGCTCCAAAGCAACACAGAGAAACCCTGTCTCAAAATAAATAAAATTAAGTTAAACCTGAATTTAATTAGCTTAAAAAAAGATAGATTATATACCTTTAGTCCCCAAATTACTCTCTAAGAAGTTATCCAAGAATCAAAAGCCTTCCTTTGACTTCTGCAAGTATCCCATGAGTGCATTTGTATATACACACACACACAGTAAAATAAAAAAAGTTTTAAAGGAATTTACCTCATGTGAATGTTCATGTGTGTGAAATGAATGAGCAAGGCAGTAACTGACATGCATTTCATAACTGTGGGGAGAAAGGGCACATGTTCAAAACTCAGATGCCTGTCTAAACCAACCTCCACTCGTATAGCAGAATACCTTTCCACACAGTAATGGAAGAACACATAATTAAAGGAGAGTCTATGATATATTATAAAAATGAGTAAGTTCCAAAATTTGACATACAGAATCAGCCAACTTTTACTGAGAGAAAAACACATGTATGTGCTATTTCTTCCTTAAATGTTTAGTGCAAACTGGTGAAGCCATCTGGGCTTGGCACTTTCTCTGAGGAAAGTTTTAATTACTGAGTCAAGACTGAAAATCGGGTGCAGTGCACTCAGCACTAGAGAGATGCAGGCAGGAGGACCAATAGTTCAAGGTTGGTTATTCTTGGCTATACAGCATGTTTGGGCCCACGAGACACTGCTCTTCAAAGTCAAAGAGGAGGGCCTGCCAGATGGTTTAGTCGGTAAAGGGCCTGCTGCCACATCTGAAAGTTTGAGTTTGGTCTCTGAAGCCTACGTATCAGAAGGAAAGAACCGACTTCAGCCAAGCTGTCTCTGACCTCTACACGCATACTGTGGTATAATCTACCCCATCTCTGTAACTTACAAACATCATACGAATATAAAACCTTAAACAAATTTTTTTGTTAAAAAGCAAAAAGAAGGCTGGAGAAGAAAGAAATGTTTTGGTGTTTTTGAGATTAGGTCTTGCTTACACAACCCAGGTTACTCAAGGTCAAGGCACTCTTCCTGCCTCAGCCTCCTGAGGACAAGACTGTATGCACACATCACTATGCTCAGAACAAAAGTTAGCCTAATGATTTTTCACTTATTTGTTTATATGTTGTCTTTTCCTGCATGTGCGCGTGCGTCACCTTTGTGCCTGCTGACCTGAGAGCTCAGGAGAGGGTGCCAGAGTCCCTGGAACTGGAGTTACTGGTGGTTATGAGCCACCTGAAGTGGGTGCTGGGAGCTGGACTTGGATCCTCTGCAAGAGCAGGAGGTGTCGTTAACTGATAAACCATCTCTCTAGGCCCCCATAATAATCTTTAACATTTATTTACTGTGTGTATAGGTCGAAAAGACAACTTACGAAAGTCTATTTCCTCCTCCAATCATTTGGGCCCTATGGGCCAAACTCAGGTCCTTGGGCTTGCCAGCATGTGCTTTTATCTGGTGAACCAAATCCCTTAGGCCTGAAAAAACTCTTTTGAAAACGGTTCTTTAAAAAGCCAGTGCTGCCTTCTGTCTAGCGCAGGTCCAGGTGGCCAATCCTGGTACTGCGACTAGAGTCCCACAGTGGACAGTGATGACTGGTAGTGGAGGACAAAAACAGGGCTAGGTTACTTGGGAAACATCTAGAAGGAAAGTCAAGTATTGAGATTCTCTCCTTTGGGGGAACCACCACAAGCCAATCATGAACAAGCATGAGTGTGAGTTCCTGTGTTGGACACCTGAACACTCCAGGTACAGATGTGTACCTGGGATGGTGGGGTTGGAGTGTAATCTAGACCCTTTCCTCGCTGCTGGGAGGAATTTACGGGCCTAATCCTGCCCGTGACCTCCATCATTCATTGCCATCCGCCAGATGGAAGCTATATGAACTAACTTTCACTGACAGCTGGAGCTGTTCTCCCAACTGTATCCCAGGCTCTATTTCTCTGCTTACATTATATGAGAAATGATAAACAACATTTCAATCATTGCTCCTAAAGAAGCCTCAAAAGCAAGCAAGCAAGTGAGCAAACAAACAAAAAAACCAACAACAACAAAAAAACAAAGCCTAGAAAAATCTTTCAAACATCAGACATCAGCTGAGTATCTACAATATATAAAAATTGCAGAAATTACACGTAAAAGCCCTGAGACAATCCACATATTAAATGAGTTAATGACCTGAATAGGTAGTTCTTAGAAAAAATAGAAATGGTATCAGGTATGGTGGTCAGCCCTGTTACCACAGCACTTAAGAAATGAAGACAGGAGATCAAGGTTATTCTCAGCTACATGATTTTCATGCCAAACTGGGCAACAACTCTGTCTCAAAAAAAAAAAAGTAAGAAGAAATGGCTACTATTTGAGAAGATGTCCAGCATCCTCAGACAATAGTGAAATCTAAACTGAACATGCTTTGAAATTCCATCTCACTCCACAACAGCTGTCATCAGGAAGACAAGTAACTAATGCTGGGGAGAATTCAAGAGCAACCCTACACTGCTGTGGGAATGCAAATTGGTAAATTCAGTATGGAAATCAGTAGAGAGAACCTCCTCAAAAATACTAAGGATCTCTGTAAGTTTGAGGCCAACACGGTCTACAACAGAGTAAAAGTTTCGGGACAGCCAGCACTAAATAGACTCTGTCTCAAAAAACAAAACAAGCCAGGCGGTGGTGGTGCACGCCTTTAATCCCAGCACTCGGGAGGCACAGGCTCCAAAACCACAGAGAAACCCTGTCTCGAAAAAAAAAAAACAAAAAACAAAACAAACAATAAAACCATTAAAAATAGATGCACATAAGGCCCAGCTATACCAC
Organism: Microtus pennsylvanicus; assembly: GCF_037038515.1. NCBI lineage: Eukaryota > Metazoa > Chordata > Mammalia > Rodentia > Cricetidae > Microtus > Microtus pennsylvanicus. The sequence continues at coordinate 5,205,096 of NC_134580.1, forward strand.
TCTACATCATATACTCTTGTCACAGTATTCGCAAAAGCTAGGAAATGGAGCCAGCCAAGATCTAACAGATAAATGGATAAAGAATGGATAAATGTGGTATATATACACAATGGAATTTACTTTAGTTGTAAAGGAAAATGGATGGAACTAGAAATCATTGTGTTTGGTGAAATAAGCCAGACACATGGTGGCTCACAACCATCTGGAACTCAAGTACCGAGGAATCTGGTGCCCTCTTCCGGCCTCTGAAGGCACCAGGCATGCAATGGTGCATATCCATACATGCAGAGAAAATACACATAAAGTAAACCTTTTAAAAAATATTAATCTTCTGATGGAGGAAGGTCATTGGCTAATAAAGGAACTGCCTTGGCCCATTTTATTGGTTAGGACATAGGTAGGTGGAGTAAACAGAACAGAATGCCAGGAGGAAGAGGAAGTGAGCTCAGACTCCACAGCTCTCCTCTCGGGAGCAGATACCTCAGAGAGACGCCATGCCCCGCTCCCGGGCAGACACACGCGATGAAGCTCTGACCTAGAATCTTCCCGGTAAGACCGGTGCTCACAGATTATTAGAGATGGGTTGATCGGTATATCAGAATTAGCCAGTAAGGGCTAAAGCTAAAGGGCCAAGCAGTGTTTAAATGAATACAGTGTCCGTGTAATTATTTCGGGGCATAAGCTAGCCATGTGGGCGGCTGGGGTGTTGGGGATGCAGCCCCGCCACCGCTCCTATTACTACAATCTTCCCCCTATTTTCCGAGATATTAATAATTTCATTCATGCCCAAGAATTCAGTGTGGCTACCATCCATAGTTCATAGTGCACTGGGGTAACCACACTTAATGTGGTCACCAAACTCATTACTGCAAACATAGAATATCAAGATCTACCCAAGGGGCTCAAATGTCTACTAGCTGCTGTGAGGTCTCACCAATGAGAAAAACCATCATTAATGCAGGATCCCCTTCCACCAAAGCAGTCACAGCTCTAGGCTTCACACAGAAGCAATCACAGCCCTGCAAATGCCCAAAAACCTCTCAGTTGTGGAATAGGATGCAAAAAGGAAAAAAAAAGGAACAAAACAACTTAGGCTTCTCCAAATTAAGAGCTGCATGATGTCATCTTTTAGGAAGCGAGTAACTAGACACAAGAGCTCAATACCACGTTGCAATTCTCGCCCCAAGCTGGTTCTAACCATCTACAACCTCACTCTTCTATAAGCCTGAAAGTTGAAACTTTAATGATTTTCTCTGGCTTCCATATGTGTGCCCATGGGCAAGTACATTCACACACTCACACACATGCAACACACACGTTTCTCTGTGTGGGTATACGCAAGAGTGCAGATGCCTAAGGAGACCAGAAGCCTTAAGTCCCCTGGAGCTGGAATTACTGAGTTGTTTTTTGTTGTTGTTGTGTTTTTTTTAGACAGGGTTTGTGTAGCTTTGGAGCCTGTCCTGGAACTTGCTCTGTAGACCAGGCTGGCCTTGAACTCAAAGAGATTCACCTGCCTCTGCCTCCCCAGTGCTGGGATTAAAGTGTATGCACCATCACCACTGGACTTCTCTCTGCTTCCTAAGGACACGATGTGACTGTGCCTCCTCCAGCTGTGAGCAGTAATACACCACTCCTGAAGTTGCTCACCTGTATTTTGTCACAGTAATTGCTACAATATTACAGAACATCTGCAATGCTGGTAGCTAAAACGGTAGATACTTAACCTTACCTGTTGAAACAGTCTCCAGTTTTCTTTTGTGTACATGTTCATGTACATGCATGTGTGTATGTAAACTAGAGAGAGGATATTTTCCTTTAGGAGCTGACACCTTGTTTGTTGAGACAGGGAGCCTCAGTGGCCTGCAACTTGTGTAATAGGCTACACTGGCTGGCCAAGTAGCTCCAAGTGTGCTTTTCTCTGCCTCCCCAGCACCAAGATTACAAATGCATGTCTGCTTCTTTAATGTGCCTAGAGATCCAACTCAGGCCCTCACTCTTGAAATGTAAGCTACTTCCCCAGACCCCATCCCTTAACTAGGTTTTTCTTTCTTTTTCTTATTTATTATATATACAGTGTTCTGCCTGCATGTACACCTACACACCAGATGGCATCAGATCTCATTACAGATGGTTGTGAGCCACCATGTGGTTGCTGGGAATTGAACTCAGGACCTCTGGAAGAAGAGGCAGTGCTGTTAACCTCTGAGCCATCTCTCCAGCTGCCCCCCCCGCCCTTTTTTTGAGACAGGGTCTCACAATGTAGCTTAGCTAGTATTCCTGTTTCTGCCTCCTGAATGCTGGGTTACAGTTGTGTGCCACCACTTTAGGCCACTTGACATAAGCTAGAGACTAGTTAGAAGACTTCTTTGGTTGCCTCTATTAGTGATTGTTTTATTTCTATAAGGAAATACCTGAAGTGAAGAACGTATAAAGGGAAAACCTAACTCATGATCCTGAAGGTTTTAGCTCAAGATGCATTGCTGTGGGCCTCGGGACAAGGTGGCCAGATGGCAATGGGGAAGGAAGTATTCAACAGAGTCAACTCTTACACTGTGAACCACAAGTAAGGGAGAACCAGCTATGGTTCCACTGGTCTCCAGTGACTTAACACATGAAACATTGAGGGACACTTGACCAAACCACAGCATTGCCTGAATTCTGCAACTACTCCCCCAAAGTTCCTGCACGGAAGCCAATTTCACAACCCCTTTTTTCATCTCTGGGTGGCCAACTGTAGACCAGGCTGGCTTCACACTCAGATCTGCCTGTCCCTGCTTCCTGAGGGCTGGTATTAAAGTGTGTACTATTACCGCTCAGCTAAACTGGTAATTTTAAAACCTAGATTAAACCACCAGCACAAAACTTTACCATGTTCTTTGGAGTCTTCCTTTTGTGTTCACTCAGCTCTCATCCAAGTTTCTGCCATAGTCCTGAACCCCACTTAGCTGTGGGGCATTCTGTGTACCCTTAGGTCTGTCAGCAATAAAATCTCCATTTCCTGTTTTTTTTTTTCCTGAGGGAGTATTCTTCAAAAGGGAAGACCAAAACAAAAAACTAGAACAAAAATTGTGAAGAAACAACAGAGATTACTCCCCATATGCTAATAGAAAACACATAGAACCATAAATTCAGTGTTTAGTCTCTGAAGGAACACAACTTTGCTCTGAATCTCAAATGCTGGAGAAATCATGAGCTATTATTCCAGTATATGTGTCACACTGGGGGTCCCTACACAATGGCCTATCCTTATTACCCAACTGCCACAGTTTAGGGCTTAGTCTTTTAAAAATATTTATTGTATGTGTATGTCAGGGAACACGTGGCATGGTAAACAGATGAGAATTGGGACAACCCCCAGGAGCTGGTTCTCTTCCTCCCTTACATGGGTCCTAAATATCAAACTCAGGTTGCCAGGTTTGTGTGTCAAGTGCTTTTCCACTGGGCCATCTTGCTGGCCCAGGGTTCAGTCTTGATGTTGTACACTGGATGGGCTTTGACAAAGCAATGACATGGATTCACCATGGCAGTGCCAACCAAGTGTTTGACGCTGTAAAACGTGGTGTTCCACCTAGTTCCTTCCAACTCTTTCTTAAACTTTTTTTTAATATTGATTGATTGATTGATTGTGTATACAATATTCTTTCTGCGTGTATGCCTGAAGGCCAGAAGAGGGCACCAGATCTCATTACAGATGGTTGCGAGCCACCATGTGGTTGCTGGGAATTGAACTCAGGACCTTTGGAAGAGCAGACAATGCTCTTAACTACTGAGCCATCTCTCCAGCCCCCCTTCCAACTCTTTCACTGCTTCCTGGCAATCACCGTTTTACTCTCCCTAGTTGTTTTGCTTTTTAAGGAAAAAGGGTTGATATAAGATCTCATGTTGCTGGGCAACATGCTTTTAATTCAGCACTCAGGAGGCAGAGCAAGAGTGTCTGTGTGTTTTCTGGGTTCAAGGTCAGCTTGGTCTACAGGGTGAGTTCAAGGACATTCAGGGCTCCACAGAGAGGCCCTGTCTCAAAAATCAAAAACAAACAAACAAACAAATCTCATGTTTTTTATGCTAGCTTGGCTTGCTACGTAGCCCAGAATGATTCTTTTTTTTTTTTTTTTTTGGTTTTTTTTTTTTTTTTTGGTTTTTTCGAGACAGGGTTTCTCTGTGGTTTTGGAGCCTGCCCTGGAACTAGCTCTTGTAGACCAGGCTGGTCTCGAACTCACAGAGATCTGCCTGCCTCTGCCTCCCAAGTGCTGGGATTAAAGGCATGCGCCACCACGGCCCAGAATGATTCTTAAGTCCTGATCCTCCTGCCTCTACTTTCCTAGTGTTAGGACAACATGTGTGGCTATAGTGTTTTGCCTTAAGAATGCCATAGAAGGTGCTGGAGAGATGGCTCAGTGGTCAAAAGCACTGGTTACTCTATCAAAGGGTTAGGTTCCCAGCAGCCAAGTGATGGCTCATAACCATTTGTAACTCCAGTTCCAGAGGACCCAGTGCCCTCTTCTGGCCTCTAAGGGTATTGAATAAATGTACTGAACAGACATTCATGCAATTAAAACACCCATAAACATAAAAATAAGATCTTCAGCTGCGAGGTGGTAGTAAACACCTTTAATCCCAGCACATGGAAGGCAGAGACAGACGAATCTCTGTAAGGTCAACCTGGTCTACACAGAGTTCCAAGAAAATCAAGGCCACGAAGAAAGATCCTGGAGAGATGGCTCAGAGGCTAAAAGCGCCAGCTACTTTTCAGAGGTCCTGAGTTCAATTCCTAGCAACCACATGGTGGCTCACAACCATTAATAATAAGATCTGGTGTCTGTTGCTGGTATGTAGATATACACAGACAGAACACTGTATACATAATAAATAAGATTCTACTTAAAAAGAGAGAGATAGGGCTGGAGAGGTGGCTCAGAGGTTAAGAGCACTGACTGCTCTACCAGAGTCCTGAGTTCAATTCCCAGCAACCACATGGTGGCTCACAACCATCTGTAATGAGATCCGGTGCCCTCTACTGGCCTATAGGATATATGTAGGCAGACTACTGTATATATAATAAATAAATAAATTTTTAAAAAAAAGAGAGATAGAGACAGCGTTTCTCCAACTATCACGTCAGGACAAAGGGAGATTATCATCCATAACTGAGATCATCGTGACTTGATTCTCTCAGCCTACAAAACAGAGATAAAATAATTTTGTTGGTTAAGCAGTTAGTTATAGCAGCAGAGTATGAGCAAACCAGGACTGCTGCAAGCCAGGACTGTTGGTTTTTTGTAATTTTTTAAAACTGGTATGTAGACATCTAGTATTTGTTGATGACTATCCTTTCTCCATTGTATCCTCTGTTCCCTTATCAAAGGTCAGTTGATATTTATGTAGTCCTCTATACCTGCATTGTCCGTGCTGCTCCAATGATTGTGGATCATTTATCTTTGCCAATACCCCACTGCCTTGGTAATTAAAGCTTTGTAGTTAAGTCTTGAAATCAGGTAGTATGATGGGTTCAGCTCTTCTGCTTCAGTAACGAGCTATTTGGAGTCTTTTCCTTTGCCACATGAATATTGAAATACTTGTTGATAGCCACCAAATAACATATCCTGCTGACAGTTTTATTTGGATTGTACTGAATCTATAGATCAAGTTGGAAAAAGTTAACATCTTGACAATATTCTTCTATACATAAACATAGATTATTCTTCATTTATTTCCTCTTCTGGTTATGTTTTTAATAGGCTTTGGTATTTTTCCACTCAGATTTTGAATCTATTAGGTAAGCACATTTTGAATGTGCTATGAATTTCATCTTTGGAGTGCTTATATAATTTAACAGTTTTTCTTTTTTAAAAGATGGGGGCCAGGCATAGTGGTGCATACCTTTAATCCTAGAACTTGGGAGGCAGGGGAAGGTCTCTGTGAGTTTGAAGTCAGTCTGATCTAGTGAATTCCAGGATAGCCAGAGCTACATAGTGAGACCCTGTCTAAGAAAAAGAAAGAAAGAGAAAGGTGGGGAGCATGCTGCTTGCAAGCCTTGGTTCTCTCCTTCTACTGTCTAGGTCCTGGGGAGCATATTCAGGTTCTCAGGCTTGGCAAGGTTCTTTATCTGCTGAACCACCTTGCCTGTCTTTATGTTATTTTACCTTAAACTGCACTTGGCCAGGCATGAGGACAAACACTTAAAGCACTCAGGAAGTAGAAGCAGGGGGATTCTCTGTGAATCTGAGGCCAGCCTGGTCTACACAGGACTTCTAGGCCAGCTGTGGCTACAGAGAAGAGTGTCTCAAGCTCTCTTTCAAACAGGAAGCAACAGCAACAAGAGTCAACAAAATCAAAATTCACCAGCAGGTGTTCATTTCAGGCACAAAGAGATCAGCTGACTTACATATTCTGTGCCATGAAACTTTGTACTTACCAGTTCCTGGAGTTGTTTTGTAAATAACTCCCAAGAACAGGAGGGAGAATCAAGAGAGGCCTATTCCCACACAGTTCTTTTTATACACAGTTAAATTATTTTCTTGAGAATTATTCCATCTGTGGTCATAAGTGATACCTGTGTGCAGTTTGCTTTTCTTGTATCATCTCTAATTTTGCCACTAAGGTGACACTGGCCTCGCAGCCACCACCTGCTTTTACTTTTCTCTCCTTAAAGAGTGTAGAGAATTGCTATCATTTCTTGTTTATCAGATCACAATGGAACTCTCTTGAAACAGGCACATTATTAAAATACATGTCTCCTCAGATGTTCTTTTCAAAACATCTGTGGAGTTTTGGGAAATTGTCTTTCAAGGAATTGGTTCATTTCATATTATCAAATCTTTGAGTGAAGAACTGTTCATACCATCTGTTTATTATTCTTTAAATGTTCGTGAGATGTAGCTGTAATGATGATCTCTTTCAGTCTTTTAAAGATGTATTTATGTATCTTTACGTATATGGGTACTTTGTATGTGTATCTGCACACTAGAAAAGGGCTTTGGGCCGAGCAGTGGTGGCGCACGCACGCCTTTAATCTCAGCACTCGGGAGGCAGAGGCAGGAGGGTTCCCTGTGAGTTCGAGGCCAGCCTGGTCTACCAAGTGAGTTCCAGGACAGGCTCCAAAGCTACAGAGAAACCCTGTCTTGAAAAAAAAAAAAACAAAATGAAACAAAAAAGGCATTGGATCCCATGGGGTTACAGTTATACAGTTGTGAGCTGCCATATGGGTACTGGGATTTGAACTCTGAAAGAGCAGCCAGTGAACCTTTAATCCGCCTCCTTTGTCTCCACCACCATCTGGCTAGCACAGAGTTTTTGTTTTGTTTTTAACATTTTAATAGCTAAAGTTTAGGCTGAAAATATTCATTCAACCCACCACCGCAAGCCTTATGGTCCTTGAGGATTGGAGGTAATTCTAATGATAAATTATTTTTCTTTTAGGAGGGGAGTTTGATACCTACGGGATTTCTTATTTCAGATTTCAAAATAAGCTGGGATTTCCACATAAACCCTTTTAATGCCTGTTCCTAATATTTTACAACCCTGGGCTTTACACACGGAGTCAGAGATGTCAGCCCAGACGGACAGCCATGATTTTCCTAACCCAGTACACTGTCCAGGAAATAAAGAAGGATCACTAGCTTCTGTCGTCCCACCCCTACAAGCCTTTGTTATTCTAGGGTCTGGGGAGGCTAAGGGAATTTCTGTAGCTTGTAGTACTCACGAGAGGGCGGGTCGCTAACAGCTATAGAATTAACTATAGCCCACTGGGAGGTGCCCAATCAGAGGGGCCGCTCTCCTCAGGCTCCAAGAGTAATGGCTGCCCAGGTTATGCCTTTTGAGGTTTCCAACCCCCTCCCATATTTTCCAGATGAGGGAAATCTCTGGTCCCTGTTTATAGGTAGAGGAAGCTGCTAGAGTCTTGGCTCTGGATATAACCATATCTACCTAAGACAATACTACCAATATTACCTAATACAAAGTTCACCAAAGAGCATTTATTCTTTGCTTCATAAAGTTTTTTAAAGTAGGCTGGTCATATCTGAAGACACAACATTCCAGGCAAAGCCTTGGTAACATAATCATCTTTGCTAACTATATCCCGGATTAGTGAACGAAGAGCTTAATGCAAAACAGAAAAGTGCTTCAAATCTGAGGGGAACCCACCCTGTAACTGAAGGAAGGTCAGTAGTGCCTTTGCTATTACTCGAGATCACACGGTCTCCCACAGATGGGAAAGGCTGAATAAAGCACGTGAGAAGATCAAATCTCACAGAAATCCATTTGGGACCTTTTAAACTCCAACACAAGAATGAGTGGAGTTCAAGTTAATATGGTTTCTAGAAAAGGGATCAGTTAACTGAGCAGGGAACAAAAGGATGGAAGAACAATGGAAGAAAGCCCCTACAGAGGTAAAACCACCTGGGAGTATGCATCTGCCTACCCCAAAACAGTGAAGGACTCAGCCTCGCCAATGCAACGCCCACTGACTGCCCCCAGGTCCCCTCCAAAGAGAAACTGTATAGAAAAGCAAACTATGGATCAGAGAGACATGGCCACGAGATCTTTCTGGAATACACCTGTTTTTGTCTTAAATTGTTTATCACCTCTTCCCCCAAGTCTACTCAGTTCTACTTCAGCTTGTTAAGCCACATAAAACTCTCATCTTTTTTATACAAGGAACTACACGTTTACTACATCAATTTCTATAGAAAGCACTGCTCTCATCGCATTCCACACATGTTGGCAAGTGGAATTTTAACTTAGTGCAAAGTATTTTAAAATTTCTGAGATTGCCTTTGGACCATCTATTGTTGAGTCACGTGGAGTGGTGCCCACCTGTGATCCCAGGAGTCTGAAGCAGGAACTATGAGAGAGGCCAAGCTGACCTGTATACGAGTGTCTCAAAAGGAAGAATATTTTCCTGCCTTCCAGTTTCTGTTGCAAGGCAATCGGATGTGAGTGAAAGAGCAGCAGTGAGCAGGTCCCAGCAATATGCTCAGGACCAGGGGAGGGGAGAGGACCACAGCACAGGCAGGCCTCACTTTCTGTGAGCTGTGCGCCACAGACAGACTGACTAGAGGGCACTGGGATTCTCCTTCCTTGGGTCAGCTAGGCAGTGGGCAAATTGTTTCTCTGGAGGGTAGTAGTGTTGGGTCCTTTATAATACTGTATGATGAAATTTAAAGTTGTGTATGTATACACACGCACCCACATATATATTCTTTATGGCTAAAATAAAGGATGGTAGGATGCGATAAAAGAAAAGGGAATGGAGAAATAAGAAGTATTCAAAAAGGAAATAAATGCAAAACCTAGAGGCATGGTGGTTAAGTCCAGAACTTGGGAGCTGTAGGTAGAAGGATCAAGAGGTTAAGGCCAGATTCAAATGCACAGTAAGTCTGAAGCCCTCCTGGGCTGCATGAGAGCCTGTGTCAAAACAAAAACAAGAAGTCAGGTGTCGTGGTGCACTTGGGAAGCAGACACAGGTGGATCTCTGTGAGTTCAAGGCCAGTTTGGTCCACATGGTGAGTTCTAGGACAGCTAGGGCTACATAGAGAGACCCTGACTCAAGTCAAAATAGAAAACAAGCTAAAAAACAGAACAAAACCCCAAGAAAGTAACAACAACAACGTTATTATCTACTAAATACCGCACTATGGCGAGGGGTGCAGCTCAGTGGTAGAGTGCTTGCCTAGCATGAAAGAGTCTCTAGGTTCTATCCCCAACACTGGAGCATAAGAGGAGAGGAAGGGATGGAAGCAAGAAAAGAGTTAAATTAAAGATGAACACAAAAATTAAAAGATAAAATGGATAGAAAATGGGACCCAACTGTGTGCTATCTGGAAGACAGATACTTTAAATATAAAGTGAAATTAACTAGATGGAAAAGATACTCCATGCTAACAGAAACAGAAAGAAGGGGTAGCTACTATGCTCGTAGCACCTAAAATGTATCTCTTATCTCATAAATGAGAACACATCAGTAACAGACACCGAATAAATCCGAGGGAAAGTAAACTTTACATCCTTAGATATTCTTAGCAACTGAAAAAAATAAACAAGTAAACAACAACAACAACAAAACAAGACACCCTGGGGAAAACATGAGTCACAGCATTAGCCTCGTCAACTTAAATGACATCGCACAATCCTGTAACTACAGAACACCAACAATTCCCATCTCCTTTTACATGGATATCATGGTTTCAATGAGAAATGTCTCCCACAGGCTGATGTATCTGAATACTTGGTCCCTAGATGGTGGTACTCTTTGGGCGTTTGGAGGCTATGGTGCCTTGCTGAAAGACTTCCGTCCCCATCCATGGTTCTTTTTACCACCTCCTTTTGCAGATGAAATATGATCAGGTTGTGTCCTGACTGCCAGGCTGGCCTCACCTCCTGCTGCTGCCATGACTCTCCCCGCACCTCTGAACTCCAAGCCAAACTAAACAAATCCCTTTCTCTTCTAAGTAGCTTTTTGCCAGGTGATCATAGGTACGGAAGAGTTACTACTACACAGAGTATGCTTACCAAGAGGCCTGGAAGTCCTAAGACATCTAGCAAATATAAGAATGAAACCATACAGAGAGTTATGCTCCTTGACCACAGTGGAATTACACAATAAACTAAGAACAATAAGATAGGGCTGGAGAGATGGCTCAGAGGTTAAGAGCACTGGCTGCTCTTCTAGAGGTCCTGAGTTCAATTCCCAGCAACCACATGGTGGCTCACAGCCATCTGTAATGAGATCTGGTGCCCTCTTCTGGCCAGCAAGCATACAGACAGACAGAACACTGTATACATAATAAATAAATAAATCTTTAAAATAAATAATATTAAAAAAAAAAGAACAATTACCTGTCCAAATAGTGATTGGGCTACAGAATTGTTAAAAAAAAAAAAAAAAAGCTAATATGGCCTATGGAAAATTCTTGAAATGTACCTAAGCCTGATGGTGCAGGTCTATAATGAGGTTAGATCACAAACTTAAAACTTAAAGTCAGCCTAGACTATAAAGTGAGCTCAAAGCCAGCATGAGCATCTAAGACCCTGTCTCAAAATAAGACACAAAAAGGGCTCGGGGGGGGGGGGCTGGAGAGGTGGCTCAGTGGTTAAGAGCATTGCCTGCTCTTCCAAGGGTCCCGAGTTCAATTCCCGGCAACCACATGGTGGCTCGCAACCACATGGTGGCTCGCAACCACATGGTGGCTCACAACCCTCTATAAAGAGGTCTGGTTCCCTCTTCTGGCCTGCAGACATGCACACAGACAGAATATTGTATACATAATAAATAAATAAATATTTTTTAAAAAAGGGCTCAGGATATAGCTCATTGGTAGGGCACTTGCCTATCATGCATGCATTCATTACCCAGCACTCACATGTGTGCATGCATACATGCGTGTACACACACACGAGGACAGACCAGAGAGATATATCAGTAGTTAAGAGCACATACTGATCTCCAGAGGACCTGAGTTTGGTACCCAGTACTCATATTTGGCAGCTTGCAATGCCTCTGTCTCCTAGAGATCTGATGCCTCTGACCCCTGCAGCCACCTGAACTAAAGTATACACATACCACAACATAGACGTACATGCATACACAACAGTAGTATTTGTAAAACATGAACTATATTTAAGGTTGTACTATCATAAAGCCTTGCTTTAGACATCTTTAAAAAGGAAAATTAAAAATCAATGATCTAAGCTCCCAATTTTAGAAAAGATAGGCTTCATGCAGCCAATTTCAAATCTGTAAAAACTTGAGATAATAAAAATAGTTTAAAAGAGCCTAAGTGGGGCTGGAGAGATGACTCAGAGGTTAAGAGCATTGCCTGCTCTTCCAAAGGTCCTGAGTTCAATTCCCAGCAACCACATGGTGGCTCACAACCATCTGTAAAGAGGTCTGGTGCCCTCTTCTGGCCTTCAGGCATACAGACAGAATATTGTATACATAATAAATAAATAAATAAATAAATATTTAAAAAAATAAAATAAAAGAGCCTAAGTGAATCACTCAAAAATGATGATGCATTCATGTTTGGGAAAAGGACCAACAACTAATAAAGGGCAAAGAATTGATGTGATTAACTTTATGAAATAGAGTAACAGCAAACGTGAGGACACGCATGATGAAGTACAATCCACTCTGACAGTGAGGAACAGAGCATGTACAAAACAGGACAGAGAGGAACAAGGAGAAGAGCAGACAACAGAATGAGCCCCAGCAGTAGCTGAGAGTCAAAATACTTAGAGCTGACAATGAAAACAGTCAATAAAATAAAGATTCAAAGGGCTAGGTGTGGTTGCACATGCCTATAATATAATCCTAGCATTTGAGAAGCAGAGGCAGGAGGATGAGGATTTCAAGGCCATTCTTGAACACAGCAAATTCAAAGCCTCCTACCTGAGGAGGCTGAGGCAAGGGGAAGGGAGGAAGGGATCTCTAAGGGACATTTTAAAGAGCGCTAAAGGGAGGAGGAGTGGTGGTGGTACACAAGCCGGGTCTAAAGAACAAATTCCAGGACAGGCTCCAGGTCCAGGCTCCAAAGCTACACAGAGAAACCCTGTCTCGAAAAACTAAAACAGAAAACAAAACAAAACTGTTAATGATCTAAGTGTGGCAGTATATGCTTTTAGTTCCAGCTACTATGGAGGCCGAGGATCCAGAAGGGATGACTTGATCCAAGTGTTTGAGACACGCTTGAGAAACACAAAAAGGCCTAGTCTCAAGAACAAGGAAGTATTGCTGAGCAACACTGAGGGCTGAAGAGGAAGAGATGAAGGAGGAAGGAGCATGATACAGAACCTGGAGCAAGTACGAGAAGAGAAAGTATATCCTACAAAAAAGTTCATGAAGGTGTGTAAAAGAACAAATCACGTTAGGACCAAAAACTACAATACTAGTTTTGGTTTTTTCTTTCTGAGACAGGGTTTCTCTGTGTAATAGCCCTGTAACTAGCTCTGTAGACCAAGCTGGCCCCAAACTCACAGAGATCCGATCCACCTGCCTCTGCCTCCCAAAAGCTGAGATTAAAGGCTTGTGCCACCATCATCTTCCCGCCCCTTTTTTTTAGGCAAAGCAAATGGCCTGGCAAAGGAAAGCCTGTCAAGCACATGCATGCAAGCACTGTCTTCTCTTAGAGAGGGTGGACTGCATACCATCACCATATCTACCTTCACTTCTAGCCCTCCCTCCAGCTACCAAAGCCAGGGCTCTGGGAGGCCATTCCTGAGACCAGCCTCTAGTTTAGCTCACCTGTCTGGCAACTTCTTAAGACTTCTGCTTCTTCAGGCCCCAGAAGATCCAGGACCCACAGCTCCTCCTCTTGCTCCAGCTGGGAGATCAGCTCTGGCTTAGGGACTGGAAATCCTGTTAAGGATAAGGACCCTGGATGAGCTGCTGCAGCCTCGGGGGCTGGAGCAGGACCCTGCCTGCTGGATCCTGCACACCAGATAGAGAACATTCTGCCTGCATGGGCACACTGGTCAGGGGAGACCAAGGGACAAAGAGTTCAAATGCCTAAGAATGCCTATTGTTAGACAGGGAAAGGGATGACACTCTGAGGTTATTGGAAAATCGTCCCTAGAACTAGGCAGACTGGTCCCTGGGGACAAGAGCAGGATCCTCTTTCCTTTGGGAATCAAAGGGCCAAATCAGCCCCAAAGTCCCTTAGAGACTCCCCACTGTGAGCCAGGGCTCCAGGGCACTTCTCACCCAGTGAGGCCACGTTCCCATAGTTCTCCAACATCACATCCCGGTAGAGTGCCCGCTCCTGGGGGCCCAGCTGCTGCCCTTCTGCCCTGGAGAAGTACACAGCCACATCCTGGAAGGTCAGAGGCATCTCTCCCTGGAATGACAATATGCTGCACCAGGGGTGTGGCTTCTTGATTTCTCATGGGGTAGTAGAGCTGCGACCAGGGGACCAGGCAAGGGCCGATAGGTCACAGAGGGTTATCCCTGCATCCTAGTCCTTCTCAGCTTCATTATCGGCTGGCCTCACAGCTCTAGAGGAGACCGCTTGTGACCAGGGCAGGAGGGAGAAAGAGTAACTCACCGGAGCCCCCGAGCAGGACTTGGCAGCCATCTGGCCCGTGAACCACCTTGGAATCCGTGGCAGGCAGGAGGCAGCCCCGGCCTGAGGCCTCTCCAATTTACACTCGGAAAGAGAAAACAGACAAACTCGGCCCCATTCAGCTGGGGCAGTGGACAGACGGTCAAGAGGAAGACGACAGACCTTGCTCCTGAAGCGGCCTTCTGGGGTGTACTGAAGCCGTGAGAGCCAGCGTGTGACCTGTCCCGTGCTGCTATCCAAACTGAGAACTGCCCCAAGCACGGTGCAAGCTGGCAGCTCCAGCCATGCACCACGACACCAAGGATGGGCGCATAGCACTGCCTCAGCCTTAGAGGGCCAGCCTAGAAAAGGCTCTGGACCTCACCGAGACAGGCCCCCCAGGGTTGCGGGTGTGAGAGGACACGAAACAGGCGGCGAGGACCAGCTCTTGGCAAAACCTAAAGGCCATCGTCCTTCACATCCATGCCTCCCAAAGCCGCGTCGCCCCCAGCGGCTTGTCCCTCCCACCGGTCTTCCCGTTGCTGGGTGGTCCGTCTGGCTGGGACCGCTGCCTCCTCCACTATCCCTCCTCCCAGGTGTCGCAGCATCATCAGCGCCCTTGGCCAGAAGCTAAGGCAGCCAGCTGGAGACCCGCCGAGTCCCTCGGCTCGGCGAGGTCTTTCCACGACTCGACCGATGCCCTTACACCTGCCTGCTGGCTGTCCGTGCCCACCTGCAAAGCGACAGGACCGCGGCAGCCTCACCTCGGCCAGGGCGCTCTGGACCAGCCACCCACCCACAACGGGCCCGGCCCGCGCTGAGGGGCAAGCAAGCTGCCGCCTGGGGGCGGAACAGCCAAGCTGCGCAGGCGCGCGCGGCGAAGGCGGCCGCTCACTTCCGGTGCTTCTTTAGGGTCTCGAGCGCGGCGCCCCTACGCTGGGGCTGGGCGGAGCCGTGGGGATGCTCACCACTCTCCTGCCAGTGCTAGCCAAATACGCTCTCTACACTCCACTAGTAGGATCTGCACTATGCTGCTTTTCTTATTGTCATAAACTAAATCACAAATAAAGCGCAGGTTAAGTAACTAACGCCTAGGCTGGGTGTTTGTGGCCGGCCTGTAATCCCAGGGCTTGGGAAATTGAGGCAAGAGGATTACGAATTCCAGGCCAGCATGAAATATATTGCAAGACCTTGTTTCTTGCACACAAGGCCACACAAGCCGAGCTTAATCCCAGCACTTGAGAGGCAGAGGCAGGAGGATCTCTGTGAGTTTGAGGCCAGCCTGGTCTACATAGTGAGTTCCAGGACAGCCAGGACTATGAGAGAGACCCTGGACAGAGAGACAGAAACATGAAACACAGAGATACAAAGAGAGACACAGACAGAGAATGGGGGAGGGGGGAGGGAAGGGGAAGGGGGAGAGAACTTGGTAAAACAAAGGAGGCAGAGTTCGCTGGGACGAAGAAAGATTGTTTCAAACTAAAGACTATCTTTTGCCCAAAGTAATTTTCACACCACACTCAAACTGAGCCGGTGGAAATTAGACAGCTAGTATTTCTAGCTGCTGAGCCATCTCCCCAGCCCTCAAATTTATTGTGACAGTATAATTTTTTTTTAATGTGGACATTGTTGGAGAATCAGTCCTTAATTGTACCTGTGGGCATTTAAGCCACATAGAAACAAAGCATTTTTTCAAACGGATGTCATGAAGCCCTGGCTGGCCTTGAATTTGTACAATTCTCCTGCCTAGGTCTTCTGAATAGCCCCCTGGTTACAACGCTTCCTTTGATGCTGTTTCTGAATTTCAGGTTCTTTTATTCAGTAGTACCACTGGCAAGTAACCAAACAGATCCTGAGGCTGACAGTCTGTTTTATTTAATGGTCATGAATAGAGACGTGGAGTGGATCCTCTTCTCCCAGGGCAGATCTAAGGTCTGAATCTCTGTTAGTGGTGAAGTAGAAAAGACCAATTGTTAGATACTGATTTGGTGATTTATTTAGTGATTGACTTAAAGCACTGTTTGTGCTGCTGGTTTGCCAAACATGACATCATTTGCTACCTGAAACAGGATGGCCTGGAGAAATAGTTGAAGTAATGGGTCACTGCTGCTTAAAATAAATAAATAAGTAAATAAAATAAAACCTGCCTGCCACCTTGTGGTTTTAGAGTATAAAATGAGTGTACACACTGGCCCCAGGACCAAAGCCTCTCATGAGCTGTCCTGGCTCCGGTCAACAGGGGACATTTCTCTTCTGCTCCCATTGGTGGCAGAGCAGTTATTCCAGACGGATTCCCATAACAGCGACTGCTCTGTAAAGACAGGCTCTCACTCTCTACTCCATGTTTTCCTAGAATTCACTGGCTCAGGCTGGTCTTGAATGTGTGGTGATCTATTTCTGTCCCTTGCCCAGTGCTAAGATTACAGGCCTGGGCCAGAAAGGCTGACCTTGGAGCCTGGGTTTTAAAAACTAGGACTGGGTTATGGGAATTGTGGTCTGAATGCTATCGTTGATATTTTGAGAGTTTTGTTTTGTCTTGAGACAGTTTTGCTGTGTGGCCCAGACTGGGTGTGGACTGCTCCACCCTCGGCCTCCTGGCTCTGTGATCACAAGCAGAGCCATCTTACCAGCTCTGTCATATCTTTGTGAAGAGATCTAGTTCCAGGGGTCAAGGTGCCACCTTTATTTTTTCCTAGTTTCCTATTTCTCCTAGGGAACCGGTGGGTGGCTTTCATCATTATAATGAGACAATAATGACCCCAAGGTCCAAATGGCCTCAGACTAGATGGAGCCTGGCGGACACCTCCTGGCCCAGCGTGCCTGCACATCTGGGAATCTGTGATGGCTGAGTAGTTGGTAGCTGGAAGCATGTGGGTACTGGTAAAGAGCTTTACCTACTTCTAGCAAGCGGCATCTGGACATAAGCCGAGATGGGTAGGAAAATCCATTATAATTTTGGGACCCAGGCTGGTGACAGTGTCGCACTGCTGAGCCACAGCCTTACAGCTGTGTCTGTGCTCACTGCTAAGCATGGCAGGCACCGTTAGGGAAAAACTATAATATTGATGCACCTTCTAGGTGCCCTTTCCTTTTCATCGTTTTCCAGGTAGAATTGATGGAAACTGGGACTAAAAGATGGCTCAGCAGTTAAGAGTACTAACTGTTCTTCCAGAAGACTAGGGTTCAAGTCCCAGAACCCACTTGGCAGCTCACAGCTATTTGTGATGCCGGACAGGGGGTGGGGGGATTGGCACATGCCTTTATTCACAGCATTCAGGGAGGCAGAGACAGGTGGATCTCTGTGATTTCGAGGCAACCTGGCTTATAGAGTGAGAGCCAGAACAGGCTCTAAAGCTACAGAGAAACCCTGTCTCGAAAAATCCAAAAGTCAAAATAAATAAAATTAAATATTTAAAAAAATAAAATAAAATAAATTTAACTTTAAAAAAAGCCCATTTGTGACTCCAGTTCCAGGGTCTCTGATGTCGTCTTCTGGTCTCTGTAGGTACTTCATGCACATGGTGCCCAGACATACATGGAAGCAAAATGAAAAAAAAAATTAAAGAAAGAACTTATATACTTACCTGGCAAGGGAGAATCTTTTCTCAATGGCTTATCCATTATCCTCCAGATGCTGCCCCCTGCCGAGTCCCCAAATGCAGAACTGTGGTAATCGAGGACTGCATTTGAGCTCTCCCCTATTAAATTTCTATGCTAGGGCTGAGAATAGCCTGCCGAAACCTGGCACCAAGGGAGGAACTGTCTTCACCACCCAACTTGAAATCTTTTTTTTAAAAAAAAATTTAATGATTTTTTAAAATTTTACATACATTGATGCTTTGCCTACATGTATAGCTGTATAAGGGTGTTGATCCCCTGGAACTGGAGCTACACACAGTTGTAGGCTGCCATGTGGGTGCTTGGAATTGAACCCAGGACCTCTGGAAGAGCAGCTGGTATTCTTAACCACTGACCCATCTCTCTAGCAGCAGAAATCTTTTCTTAATAAACTCCAACTTGATTGCTATTGACACACCCTGAGGTCTTGCTGTTGACACACCCTGAAGTCTCCTCTCCTGCAAATAACAGCTCTAGCTTTAATTTTTTTTCTTTTTGTGTTTTTTGTTTTATTTTGATTTTCGAGCATGTCCTGGAACTCCCTCTGTAGACCAACCTGGCTTCAAACGCAGATATCCACCTATCTCTGCCTCCCCAGTACTGGGATTAAAGGTGTGTGCCACTAACCCCCCCCCGCATTTTTCTATCTTTATTATTATTTTTTTTTTTTGGTTTTTCGAGACAGGGTTTCTCTGTAGCTTTGGTGCCTATCCCAGAACTAGCTCTTGTAGATCAGGCTGGCCTCGAACTCCCAGAGATCCGCCTGCCTCTGCCTCCCAAGTGCTGGGATTAAAGGCGTGCGCCACCACCGCCCGGCTCTATCTTTAATTTTTAAATGAAATTAATTTTTTATTTACTGGTGAGGGATGGGCGCACACCACAGCTCTCTTGCCACAGTTTGTGGGAAGAGACAAGATGACAATTGCAGGAGTTTATTTTCTCCTATTTTAAGAAAAGGCCTGAGGATGAAACTCGGATCCTCAAGTTTGGCAGCAAATACCTTACCGACCAAGTCATATCACTGGTTCACTGACTGATTGACGTGTGTGTGTGTGTGTGTGTGTGTGTGTGTGTGTATTCGCACACGTGTGCTTACATGCCACAGTGCATGTGTGGAGGCCTGAGGAAAACTTTAGGAGTTAGTTCTCTCCTTGCACTATGTAGGTTCTAGGGATCAAACTAGGGTCCTTAGTGGTGTTTATTTAAAAAATTGGAGGGAAGAGAAGTCATGCCATACAACAGGACTCACATGGGAGACCTATTGGAAGAGGAGAGAGAAGGGGCAGAAAAGGAGGCAGATAAAGGGTAGAGAGAGGGACAGAGACTGGACCCTGAGGACAAGAGTAAATGGAGGGAGACGGGGAGTGGGGAGGAAGGGAAGGAAAGAGAGAGAGGTGAAAAGTGGGCAAGGCCCACCTTTTAAAATGGAGTATAGTAAATGTACGCTCTTAGTGGCACAGCTGAGGACAGATCTTGTCAGGACCCCAAGGGCAGGCCAGTACAGTGCCTGAATAATAACATTCCTCCCTTTTGCTTATTATAAAAAGGTGAGGAGTTAGAAAGGGGTAGTAGGTGAGGCAGAGATGAGGATGCTGTGTTCTCAAGACTGCTTTCTGGTGACCTGGGGGTGTTGCAACCTTTGGGGGACCCGAGAAAGCTGGGGTGCTAGCCAACTCCAGGAATATCTGGCTATTTCACTTTGCTATCTAGGCTCTGTGGGTAAGATGCTGTTTGAGGTGGATCCAAGTCAACTCCCTGGAGTTCATGAAATAAAGTTTTAGACACATTAGTATTCCCATTGTTTGTAATCTGTACCAAAATCACATTACAGAAAAAGTAGTATACTCACATAGGGGCAGTACTCTGCCAGATTAATAGTTTAGCAAAATTCCATTGATTAATGTTAAGACTATGAACTTTTGGGCTGGAGAGATGGCTCAGAGGTTAAGAGCATTGCCTGCTCTTCCAAAGGTCCTGAGTTCAATTCCCAGCAACCACATGGTGGCTCACAGCCATCTGTAATGGGGTCTGGTGCCCTCTTCTGGCCTGCATACACAGACAGAATACTGTATACATAATAAATAAATTTAAAAAAGGAAATGGAGAATTTTTTTCTCGGTTCCCCAATTATCTGGTCCAAGGAATACTGAGGCCAGATTTGATCTGAAACGGGTGGTCAGTGGTTCTTCAAATTCCCAAGGATGAAGCAGAGGAAGATTGAGTGGACATGAGTGAGGTAGAGAAAGAATATCCACAGGCCTTAATATTCTGGTGTCCCAGGGATCCAGGGAGGATCAGACTGAGTAGGCACAAGCTGTTCAGCATGTGGTCATGCAAGAATAGGGGCTAAGGGCTGTGAACCCAAGAGAAACACGGTGACCTGCTACCAGGACTTTGAGAAAAGCCAGAAGGCAAGGAGAGGACTGTGCCTGAGAAAGGAAGCCGCACATCCAGGGGAATGGTCAGAGGTGGGTAGCCCCACCAGAGACCCAATTGTTGGTACTGAATGGAAGGCAAAGCCATCAGTGAATGAGAAAGTAGATTTGTTGCAGGCAGAAGAGAACAGATCAGAAAGCATTATCTAAGGGGTATTTGGGCCAGCTCTGACTGCAAAGGTAGACGAGTTTACTAGTCCTTAAATTGGGCACTGAGCACAAAAGTCTGAGGTTTTCCAAAAGGCATACGGTGGGGAGCTTGGAGTATAGACGATGACACAGTTCCCATGAGTCAGGCAGAGAAGTGAGGCACAAGGTCTGCAATTCCTAGTGTCCCAGGAATTCAGAGAGGATCAGATAAAGTAGACTCAATTGTTGGTACTGAGTAGAAGGCAAAGCCATCAGTGAACGAGAAAACAGATTTGTTGCAGTTGGAAGAATGTAAGCAGAGACTGTGCGTTCGTTTTCCGGATGCCCAGACTGGTGAGGTTCCAGAGATGTCTGTCTCCTTCAGCAGCTACATGGCATCTGTATGACTCCACCTACTTTCTCTATAGATCTCTATTCGGATTTCCCACCTGACTTTACTCTGCCCTGCCATAGGCCGAAGCAGCTTTTTTATTAACCAATGGTAATAAAACATATTCACAACATAAAGAAGGGAATCCCACATCATCTCCCCTTTTCTGTATAAATAAAAATGAAGGTTTTGCCGGGCGGTGGTGGCGCACGCCTTTAATCCCAGCACTCGGGAGGCAGAGGCAGGCGGATCTCTGTGAGTTCGAGACCAGCCTGGTCTACAGAGCTAGTTCCAGGACAGGCTCCAAAGCCACAGAGAAACCCTGTCTCGAAAAACCAAAAAAAAAAAAAAATGAAGGTTTTAACTTTAACATAGTAAAAATACATATAACAAAATAGGTATCAGGCAAGAATTACAGTTACAATATTTATGTCTATTTTATGTTTTATCATAACTAAGGAAAACTATAATTATAACTATCTATTCTTCAACTCCATCAAAGACTCCAGAAGTATATAATATTACCTAAGTTAACAGGAAGTGCACTGTAAGCAGCTTCCAAAACTCTAGAATTGACAGAGACATCTCACTTCCTGTCCTGGACAGTCACCCAAAGTTCTTTTGTAATGTTGGGGCATCCAGCTTCAACCTATAGACCCATAGTATCCAGCACACTTTCCCATGAAACAGAAAATTTGAAGGACTATTTTGCTTATACTATTTTGCTTATATTGGCAGTTTGTCAGTCACTTTCTTCTGTGTCCTGCAGAATGTCTGGCAGACTCTTTCATGAAGCAGGAACCTTTTTTAGGTGAGTTCAGCAGTTATTTTTTCTGTTGTTTCTGCATGTCCAGTTCATACAGCATACTAACAAGCAGTCCAGGCAAGAGCAATTTCTTGCCTAAATGGCTAGCCTTGTCACATTGAAGGCAAATTCCACAATGAGAAAAAAGAAAAACAAAAATAAACACCACATGACCAGAAAAAAAATTCCGTAATGAGTTTCCTTGTCACTCTGTATCAGCACCAGTGTTCAGGAGAAATTCCAGGCTGTTGTTAAGTTCTGGTCTCCTCATATTTGGAGTATCTTTGGCAGCTTGAGATCTTCTCCGGGGTCTGCTCCTGCCTCCTTTTCTGGCAACACAACATGTCCTACATGTAAGCAGAGACTGCTAGTTCATTTCCTGGCCATCTAGACCTGAATAATCACACAGAAACTATATTAATTATAGCCCTGCTTGGTCTGTTAGCTCAGGCTTCTTATTAACTAACTCTTATATTTTAGATTACCCTATTTCTATTAATCTGTGTATAATCAAAGGCTGTGGCCTACTGATAAAAATTCTGGGGCATCTGTCTACTTCAGCAGCTACATGGCTTCTCTCTGACTCTGTCTACTCTATTTATCTCTGCCACCCTGGCTATATTCTGCCCTTTCATAGGTCAACGCAGCTTTATTCATTAACCAATAAGAGTAACACATATACAGAAGGACAACCCATATCAGAAGAGAGCAGATCTGTTGAGGGCACTAGCATTCACGTCAGGTGACTCACAACCGTCTGTGACTCCTGATCCAGGGGTTCCTGCACTGACATCAGGTGACTCACAACCGTCTGTGACTCCTGATCCAGGGGTTCCTGCACTGACATCAGGTGACTCACAACCGTCTGTGACTCCTGATCCAGGGGTTCCTACACTGACATCAGGTGACTCACAACCGTCTGTGACTCCTGATCCAGGGGTTCCTGCACTGACATCAGGTGACTCACAACCGTCTGTGACTCCTGATCCAGCGGTTTCTACATTGACATCAGGTGACTCACAACCGTCTGTAACTCCTGATCCAGCGGTTTCTACACTGACATCAGGTGACTCACAACCATCTGTAACTCCTGATCCAGTGGTTTCTACACTGACATCAGGTGACTCACAACCATCTGTAACTCCTGATCCAGCGGTTTCTACACTGACATCAGGTGACTCACAACCGTCTGTGACTCCTGATCCAGGGGTTCCTGCACTGACATCAGGTGACTCACAACCATCTGTAACTCCTGATCCAGCGGTTTCTACACTGACATCAGGTGACTCACAACCGTCTGTAACTCCTGATCCAGGGGTTTCTACACTGACATCAGGTGACTCACAACCATCTGTGACTCCTGGTCCAGGGGTTCCTACACTGACATCAGGTGACTCACAACCGTCTGTAACTCCTGATCCAGGGGTTCCTACACTGACATCAGGTGACTCACAACCGTCTGTGACTCCTGATCCAGGGGTTCCTGCACTGACATCAGGTGACTCACAACCGTCTGTAACTCCTGGTCCAGGGGTTTCTACACTGACATCAGGTGACTCACAACCGTCTGTGACTCCTGGTCCAGGGGTTCCTACACTGACATCAGGTGACTCACAACTGTCTGTGACTCCTGATCCAGGGGTTCCTACACCCTCTTTTGGCTTCTATAGCATTCACTCTTACAGCTGCATATACATATAAATAAAAAAATAGAAAGTAGACACATAATAAAATGTCAAGGAAACAGAAGTCTTATGTCTTTGGACATAGTATAAAGATCAGGTGGTTCCAAAAGCCTTCAGTTAGGAGGTGACACTCATGAGCATGCGAGCACATACACACACACACCCTCTCTCTCCTTCCTAATAGCCCGCAGATATTGTTAAAACCTCCCCTTCCTTTCGTCTCACACTCTCTCAGCAGTACTAACACAACAGGCCCCTCTATCCTATCCTCCTTGAAACACTCATATCCTCATCACCAATAACGCTATCCTTTATGTTTTGCCAACCTCTAATCCCCTTGGCTAGTTTCTCCTAGGTACTAGAAGATAAGGTCCAGGCTCTCCTATAGTTTAAGAACACTGTTTGGGCAAGGAGAGTTGGCAGAAGGAATCAGATTTACTCAGGAGCCAGCATTCTTGAGAAGTTAAGAGGTACTCTCTTCTCAAAACTCTGACTTTGGGGCTTAAGGACTCTAAGGGATTTGGGTAAAGGCTTTGGAGGGGGCAGTGAGGCCAGGCAGGATCTTTCATCAGAAGTGTACCCTTTTCCCTTTTCAGCCTGAATATTATGCTTTAACCTCCATGTCTACCTAACCAAAGAAGGCGCTGGCATGGATTCTAGCACTTGGGGGCAGGGGCAGGAGGATTGCTGGTTAAATCCAGTTTGGACTACAAAGTGAATTTTAGGCTAGCCTGGTTTATATGTTGGAATCCTGTCAAGGGGCGGGGACAGAGACAGAGAAGAAAAATCGACTAAGGAAGGATATTACAAAAAGCATGAGACACCCGGGGTGTCTGGCTCCAAGGAAGGCTTTGGGGGTAGACATCTCTGGTGGGCTGGCCCAGCTTGGTCTCACTCTATGTCACCGAGGTTGAAGATGTATGGTTGAAGTAAGACTTTACCTTACTTTTTCACATTTTCGTCTTGGCATTTGTGTGTATCTTCAGATCCTGTTAGTGACCTCTGCTCTCTTTCTGAGTCTCAGATGTGTGGTCTGGGAGCTCAGACACTGCGCGACTCCTTTTTGCAACAGCTAAGGAGAGTTTGAAGTACAGTGTTAAACGCACCCGACATCCAGACTAGGGCAGTGGGCAAGAGACCTCCACTGAGGATCCCCCTCCACAGCCTCTCAGGTCCTCGTGCATCTGGCCCCACAGCTGCGGTAGACCCCATCGAGCCTCCTGATTCCCCTACCTGTGCCACCCCCTGGACAGCCGGGCCAGTGCGCTCTGCCTCCGGAGGGTAAAGGTTTCTGGAGCTTATTAGTTCTTTCTAAAGCTAAACAAAAGCTAACTGGGCTACGCTTCGTCAGGGTTAGCCTGAAATACCAGGATCGACCTGCCCTAGACGCTAGCCCAGCTCTTTACGGGCAGAGGGAGAGAGGGAGGGAGCGAGCGCGCGCATCTGGACCCGCCCCTACTCCTGTAACCTCGGGGGCGGGGATGGGGAACCAGCGAGATGCTCTGGTCGGCGAGCGGATCTGAACGGGCGGAAGTATACAGGGCGGGACGCGGAGGGATGGGCGTGCGAAGCTGTTTCCGGCGGCTCGCTCTGTTGGCGGGTCCCAGACGCGCCCAGGCTGGGTGAGTCGGCGCAATTGCATTCCTTGACGTCAGGGCAAGGGGCCCCCAGAAGAGATGAGAGGCGTGGGCGGCTCGGGGCTGTTTTCAGTGCCTGGCCCGGGACTTGGTCCCCGCGGATGCGAGTCGAATAGCCGAGCACCACAGCCCCTCCAGCCTGCTCCCGAGCTCCAGTGTTGGGCCTGAGTTAGGCGGCTTCCCCCCAGGACTGGACCCGCCTGCCGCTTCCCTAGTTTCCTGAATAACCACTTCCTGGGACCATTCCCCCCCCCCCCCCCCCCCCCAGTTCTGCACCTTGAAAGCCTAGAGTCAGTGACAGAGGCTGAAAGTGTTGTCAGGGTTTTGGACTCAGATGGCAGCTCAGGGTTTGTCCTCTGTCTGGGACCCCGATTTCCCATTGGCTGTCCAAATGCTGGGGTCTGAGAGAGGAATGCTTTTCCAGTGTTCACTGCTGCTTGGGCCAGCCAATGGCCTGACACCTGTCCAAAAGCTACCGAGGAAGCCAGCGTCGTCATCCCGTTCTGACCCCGCCCGGAGGGGGGGGGAGGTGGGGCTAGGGAGGGGCCTAAGGGCTTTGCTTTGCTTTGGCTGAGGTGGACTTCTGGAATCCTTATGACTTAGGGCAGCTATAGCCTATTCTGGAATTTAGATCCTTGTGAACAGGGGTTCAGTTTTTCCCCTGAAATCCTTTCTCCTAAGCCCTGTCTCCTGCTTCCGGTTAACTGCTTCGGTTGCTTTCTTTGGTTCTACCATCACTTTGGCCCGAGCCCCTGGGGGAAGACTATTTCGGAATTTACCAGGACTTCTCGTTTAACCACGTTCCTAGTCCCCTTCCTTCAGCACTATCACAGTTGTGGTTTTATGTGTGGTTATTTGTCTCTTCTAGGTGTCTCATGAAGGCAAACTTCTTGCAAATTCACGGTTGCCTCTCCCGTGGTTTAGTTGAATGTGTGGCAACCATTCTTAATGTGTTTGTGAAGTGATTCAACCCCGCTCCCCAACACAGGCAAGGGGCTCGGTGGCTGATACTCAAGTGTCAGGGCTGTGTTTGCCCAAGTCTGGTGTCCCTGTATGCCTGGGGTTGGTGGTGAAGAAGCAGGGGATGCAGAAACCCCTGAATTACTCTGGGAATTGGGAGCCTCCTCCTCCCTGACCTCTCGTCTTTTCATAATTTCTCACAGGTGTCTGAGTCAAGGCAAGTGGACCCCACCCTCCAAATCTGATGGTAGGAAGCCTGGCTCCCTGCATCCCCCACTGGTTCTGTCAAGCCTCCACTTCCTACTTTGGGGATCTGCCTTTCCACTGGGCCTGAACACAGTTCTAGCTTTGGCCCTCCCTGTGGCTCTTGCCAGGCTCAGTGTCTGAGGCAGGGAGTAAATGTCTACCCAGACCAGAGCCTAGCTGTGCCTGTTCAGTGGAGAGGAATTACGATCACTACATGGACTAAGTCCCTTCTCTCCACTATGATGGAGAGGAATTACGATCACTACCGTGGACTAAGTCCCTTCTCTCCACTATGATGGAGAGGAATTACGATCACTAAATGGGCTAAGTCCCTTCTCTCCACCTTTGATTTAAGAGCTGAAAGGACCCCTGTGACTCTAGTCCGATCCTATGGGTCACCTGCCTGTGAGATATGTTGTAGTGCCAGATTGGAGCTGGCACCTATGGACTTCTGGGGTGCTAGTGTTTGTCCTGATTTCAGGAGGCGGTGACATTTGGCGACGTGGCTGTGCACTTCTCTCGGGAGGAGTGGCAATGTCTGGATTCTGGCCAGAGGGCCCTCTACAGGGAGGTGATGCTGGAGAACCACAGCAGTGTGGCTGGACTAGGTGAGGCTACACCTGGGGATCCAGTCCATACATCCACCCCTCACCTGTCAGAGACAGGGGATGTGGATGCTAACTGCCTCGCCTTAGGGGCTAAACCTTGAATCTGAGTGTGCCAGCCCAGTTCCAGGCTTCATACATGTCACCCACCCAGCTTAGTCCTTACTAGGTAGGGACACTTCTGGGAACTAGTAAAACCTCTGTTTTTCCTAAGCTTATTAAATTACCATGTGAGGGCCAGGCGGTGGTGGCACACGCCTTTAATCCCAGCACTTGGGAGGCAGAGGCAGGCGGATCTCTGTGAGTTCGAGACCAGCCTGGTCTACAGAGCTAGTTCCAGGACAGGCTCCAAACCCACCGAGAAACCCTGTCTCAAAAAACCAAAAAATAAAAAATAAATTAAATAAATAAATAAATTACCATGTGAGAAATAGAACCCATACTTGAAATAGCTTTAAAACGCACACACACAACAACAACAAAGAAAAAGAAAAACAATCTTTTTGTTAGCTCGAGGAGTCTCCAGAGAAAACTTTCTGGAACCAGAGTGTCAGTGATACCTTGAGTCCAATCTTTCCTTTGGTCCTGCCGTCAGATCGCTCCCGTTCTTGCTACCTTCTCTGCAGGCTGCTCCAGCACGTACCACTCTGTAGTTTGTTTCAGCTTCGTGGTAAAATGTATGTCTTACCTGCTGGTTGCTAAGCGTTTCACCTGTTGCTGAGCCCGCTTCAGGGCTGGCCCCATCCTCATGTTGGCGTCTCCAATATGGGAGTATCCTGAGTTCTTGAGAGGATGCCTGGGCTGGTGGGCCAGGAGTGGGGTAGGTGGGGATGGGAGGAATTTGGCTTACCAGGTACTTCTGTCTGTGTTAGACCAGGTCTATAACTGTTCATCCCATACAACCTGACAAAACCCAGTTTTCTGATGTCTTAAGTAGTATACAGCAAGGGCTGGAGTGTATACAGGTCAGTGGTTGAGCATTCTTCTGTCGCACACAAAGTTGTTCTGGGGTCAATCCCTGTACCACAGAGAGCAAAAAGAAAAACAAATCAAGCCAGGCGGTGGTGGCGCACGTCTTTAATCCCAGCACTTGGGAGGCAGACGCAGGTGATCCCTGAGTTTGAGGTCAACCTGGTCTACAGAACAAGTTCAGGATAATCGGGGCTACACAGAAACCCTGTTTTGAAAACAATACCAAAACTAAACTAAACAAGACAAAGGAAAAGAAAGTAAAACAACTTAAGATTGTGTTGGTTTTGTGTTTGTCTAGTCTTTGAGAGTTTAGGCATCCTGTCATATCCTTGCTTACTACTCTGTTAGGTTCTGAAATCATGTACTTGTGTAGCGCTTTTGAAAAAATAAAAAAAAAAAAGCCGGGCGATGGTGGCGCACGCCTTTAATCCCAGCACTCGGGAGGCAGAGGTAGGTGGATCTCTGTGAGTTCGAGACCAGCCTGGTCTACAGAGCTAGTTCCAGGACAGGCTCCAAAGCCACAGAGAAACCCTGTCTCGAAAAACCAAAAAAAAAAAATAAAAAGTAAATAAAAAATAAAAAACAAATAACAACAAAACGGATTGTTGTGCCTTACTGACTTGTGGGTGTTTAGATGTTCAGTATATCTTGTGTTAGATTTCACCAAAACCAAGGCAACATGTTAAAAAGCGCATTATTAAATGTACTACTGATTTATACCACCCACAATTTAAACACACTCAGTACTTTGCAAGTGCTATCTTAGATTCACATATGACGTATCACACGTCGCTGTGATAGGAGGAAAACACACGGAGTACAGTGGCCAGGGCTTGCTCGATTGTCCCTCTCTACTTTCCCTGGGGTCCTGGCCTGCCAGGAATGACGATGGTTTTCTTTCTTTGTTAGGGTTTAGCCTTCTGTGGGGTCAGTCTCTAAGCTTTCTTGCCTAGTATATATTGGCCTTTTCTTTTGTGAGTTGCTCAGTGAGCAGCAGCCTCATCTGCGTGTTGTCTTGTCTCAGACCCTTTGCACATACAGCTACAATGTGCCTGTGAGGAACCGCGCTCCGTTAGGCAAGCTACCCAGTTTCAAAGTAAACGTTGCTCTTTCCCCGTAGTTTCTGCTTCGACAGTAGCTTCACGTTTCAGCGCCAAGTTACTGAATGTTTTTTTTTTCTTTTTGAGATAGCCACCTCACTCTGCTACCCAGTCTGACCTAGAACTCCCGGGCTTGTAAGCAGTCCTTCTGCCTCCGCCACCTGAGTGGTTGCTGAGAGATGACAAGTGTATGTGTATCATGGCACCAGCATAGGAGAGTTTGGAAGAGTGCAGGGTAAATGACTTGCATGTCTCTCTGTGATGATGCTAATGTTCAGGTGCAGCACTGGTTAACTGAGATTCTAGCCACACCCACACGGGCACACTGGCAGCCTGTCCTTTCTACCACCAGGTTGCTAGGAGGCTAATGGTGGTGACACACACCTTTAATCCCAGCATCGGGAGGCAGAGGCAGGTGGGGGCTAAACAAAGAAACCATGTCTCAGAAAAAATATATATATATACCTAACAATACTTGCATATTTTCTCCTCATGTTAACTTTGGTCAGATTTCTTTTCTTTTTAAGAAATGCTGTCAGTTTTCTGATGAGTGTGGGGGCCTGCCTTTACTTAAACTTGAACCTATTACTGTACCATTTGTTTAACGTTTTGATATAGTGACATGATATCCTTCACAAGGTTGACATTCACGAACCTTTCAGTTGAGTTACCAAAACAAAACAAACAGACATTTCACATTTCAGTCAAGTTCATGACTTTTTCTTGGGCCGCATTCATCACTGTCTTTGTCGTGTGTGACAGTGGGCTGCAGGTTAGACATGGCTGATGGATCTCGCAGACGCCTTTGCCTCTTTTTCCATGTTGTGAGAAGCCAAACTCTATTATCTTTTTTTTTTCAACGTGTATGGGTGTTTTGCCTACATGTATGTCTGTGAACCACTAGAACTGGAATTATAGACGTTTGGGAGCTGCTGTGTAGGTGCTAGGAGATGGCCTGGAAGAGGAGCAAATGCTCTTCACTGTTTAGCCATCTGTCTAGGCCCGCTTTGTGGATCCCTGATTGGATCAACACCTTCCTCACTTCTATGAACTGGCCATAAAGGGAGTCTGGATCCACTACTTGTGATTTGAAATCTTCTTCATTTATTTAATTGCTTACTAATTTTAAGCTTTTTTTTTTCTTGGCTACCCCTACCTCTTGGAGTATCCTTGTCTTTTGAACTAGAGGAAGAAACGGCCGTGGCTTTGCAGAATGTGATGCTGTCTTGGGCTTAAGCTTCCTATGCCTCTTGTACCCCAACTAGATCTGGCCTCTTCTTCAGTGACAGTGTTCCCTGAAGACTGTGGAAGTCTGGGTGCCCCTTCCTGTCTAATCTAAGGAGCTAGAGTGAAGGGGCTGCTATGTATCCAGCCTCGTCCCTCGTCACCCTCCCGATAGGTTCTGCATAGTCTAACAGCTCCTGTTCTTCATGGCTGGGAGCGAGGAGCAGGACTGACTCCTGGCCGTGTTTCCATCCTCTCCTTCTCTGCCTCACACAGCAGGATCCCTGGTCTTTAAGCCTGAACTGATCTCTCGACTGGAGCAAGGACAAGAGCCATGGGTCCTTGACCTACAGGGAGCAGAGGGGACAGAGGCACCATGGATTTGCCAGACAGGTAAGGCCTAGGCCCTGTTACAGAAGGTCTGAATAAGAAGGAACTGGGGTGAGTCCTGGTGACCAGGCTGGGCTGCTAAAGAACACTGCAGAGGACCAACCCTAGAAAGAACCACAGCTAGGTGTGTGGCCACTTCTGGGAAGGCAGGGGCACAAAACACTTGTCCATTTAACTACTATGTGTCTTGTAATTAACGGTCATAGAGAAATCTGGCCTGTGGGGTCAGGACAGGAAGGCAGCCTGTGGGATTTGGAGAGTCTAGAAGGAAAGTAGATATCACAAAGGCCTCTTGGTCTAGGTGCTCAGACCCTGACCCTTGCCCCAGGGAGAAAAATCAGTGTTAACTACTGGGTATGGTCACTCAGCCAATGGCTTAGTGTTTGTATCTGTTTTGTCACATGATCAAACATTCTAACTAAAACCAGCTTCGGAAGGAAAGGGTTCATTGTGGTTTACATTTCCAGGCCCTAAGTCAGGGCAGAAACTGAAGCACAGTGGATGAACACCGCTTTCCATTTTATACTCCGGTTGTGTTCAGCCCACTTCCTTGTGCAGTCTGGATAAAACTGCCTAGGTCTGTCCATAATAAATCATCAATCAAGACAAACTCACAGATGGCCACAGGCCAACCTGACCTGGGCAGTTTCTAGTCGAGGTTCCCTCTTTCCAGGTAATCGACTGTACCAACATGACAGTAACCATCACACCTATAGCAAGGCTTGCCAGATGTGGGTTTGCAATTTCAGTTCTTTTCAGAGAAGTCCACCTTAGAGGCCAGCCATGGATAGGCTGAGCACCCAGTTCTGCTCTGGGATCTTCCTGCTAAGATACCACCTCTTCTTCAGCCAGGGTCTCAACATTCCTGTCTGTTTTTTGGTCAGACACCCCCGTTGTCCTCACTTGCCAGCTAGCATGTTTGCAGGTCGCTGACCTGCTCTGATGAATTCTGTCCTCAGGCTTGTTCTGTCCAGTCTCTTTTGCTTACTCTAAGATATTTCCTCCTCAGTGCCCTATAGGGTGAAACACTTCTTGTAGACCCTCTTAGGACATGAAACTCTCAGCCCTCTGCCTTGTAGACAGAGTATGCCATCACTGTCCAGTGAACTAAATTGTGAGCATTTCCCCTTCTATCTCCTTGCCACCCTTTCCACTGGGGTGGTGTAGAGCCGACACTCCCACAAGGCACTGCTCATCTTTCCACTGGGGTGGTGTAGAGCCGACACTCCCACAAGGCACTGCTCAACTTTCCACTGGGGTGGCGTAGAGCCGACACTCCCACAAGGCACTGCTCATCTTTCCACTGGGGTGGTGTAGAGCCGACACTCCCACAAGGCACTGCTCCTCTTTGCCTTCTCCCCGAGCTCAGATGTCAAGAATGTTTCTACTTTGTGCTTATTTCAGATTCTACTATTAGAACCAATCACAAGCAGACCTGTGAGTACATGAACATTCCCGAAAAGCAGATTCCTGCCTTTGGAGACCATTTGGATTCCACAGTCTTGTCAGAGAACTGCTCGAATAGCCTTGGCCTAGGAGTGAGTGGCTCCCTTTCCCAGCAACATCATCTCAGTAATGAGACTATGGCTCCCCAGGACACTGTCCAGGAATGCAAGGAGCTACAGGCCACTGTTCTGGGTTCTCAGCCTGACAAACAGAGAAATAGTGTGAAAGGGACATCAGAAAACTGTGAAGAGTGTGGTAGAGTCTTTAAATCAACTCTGAACCTGGATCCATATGTGGAAGTGAGTGGACAGGGAAAAGCATACAGATGTCAAGAGTGCCGAAGAAACCTAGCTGACTGCTTAGAGGAGACGCACACAAGTAACTGCCTTGGGAAGAAGCCTTATGAATGCAAGGAATGTGGGAAAGTCTTCAGGCTGTGCTCACAACTCAACCAGCATCAAAGAATCCACACCGAAGAGAAACCATTTAAATGTGTTGATTGTGGGAAAGCTTTCCGTTTGAGCTCAAAACTGATTCAGCATCAAAGAATCCACACAGGAGAGAGGCCCTACAGATGTGAGGAGTGTGGGAAAACCTTTGGTCAGAGCTCAAGCCTTATCCATCATCAGAGAATTCACACAGGAGAGAGGCCCTATAGTTGTCAAGAGTGTGGGAAAGCCTTCAGCCAGCAATCACAGCTGGTCAGACATCAAAGGACTCACACTGGAGAGAGGCCCTACCCCTGCCAGGAGTGTGGCAAGGCCTTCAGCCAGAGCTCAACTCTAGCCCAGCATCAGAGGATGCATAGTGGGGAGAAATCTCAAATGCCAAGAACTTCAGGGAACTCAAGCCTCGTTGCCCATGAGGGAAATCACACTGTAGAGAAGCCATTCAAGTGTGAGGAGTGTGGCAAAGCTTTCAGGTGGGTGTCTCGCCTGAGCCAGCACCGGCTGATCCACACCGGAGAGAAACCTTACAAGTGCAACAGGTGCACCAAAGCCTTCGGTTGTAGCTCCCGGCTCATTCGCCACCAGAGAACTCACACAGGAGAAAAACCGTTTAAATGTGACGACTGCGGGAAGGGCTTTGTCCAGGGCTCCCATCTTATTCAGCACCAGCGAATCCACACCGGGGAGAAGCCTTACGTGTGCGATGACTGCGGGAAGGCCTTCAGCCAGAGCTCCAGTCTCATTTATCACCAGAGGATCCATAAGGGAGAGAAGCCGTATGAATGCACGCAGTGTGGGAAAGCCTTCAGTATGAGCACGCAGCTCACCATCCACCAGAGGGTTCACACCGGGGAGAGGCCCTACAAGTGTAATGAGTGTGGAAAAGCCTTCAGTCAAAATTCAACCCTTTTCCAACACCAGATAATCCATGCTGGAGTGAAGCCCTATGAGTGCAGTGAGTGTGGAAAGGCCTTCAGCCGGAGCTCATACCTCATTGAACACCAGAGGATCCACACTCGAGCCCAGTGGTACTGTGAATTTGGAAACACGGTTGAAAGTAACACTTTTTTGAATTCTAAAAAAGTGAACACTGTAAAGAAATTGCACCAGTGTGACGACTGTGACAAGATTTTCAGGTGGCGCTCACACCTGATCATACACCAGAGGATCCACACAGGAGAGAAGCCTTACACATGTAACACTTGTGGCAAAGCTTTTAATCGGAGCTCCAGGCTCACTCAGCACCAAAAGATTCACATGGGATAAATCATTCACCTAAGTGTGTTGGTCACTTCTCTATTGCTGTGATGACACTACAGGCAAGGTAAATTTAAAAAGTTTATTTGGGGCTTACAGTTCCAGGGAGCATCATGGCTATCATGGTGGGGGCAGGGCAGCAGACAGGCAGGTAGGCGTGGTGTTGGAGCAGTAGCTGAGAGCTCACATCTTGAGACAGTTACTAAGCAGAGAGGACTAACTAAGGATGGA
This sequence comes from Microtus pennsylvanicus, assembly GCF_037038515.1. Lineage (NCBI taxonomy): Eukaryota > Metazoa > Chordata > Mammalia > Rodentia > Cricetidae > Microtus > Microtus pennsylvanicus. Next base: position 5,238,712 of record NC_134580.1, read on the forward strand.
GAGGCTTTTGAAACTCAAAGCTCACCCCCAGTGACACATCTCCTTCAAGACCACACCTCCTAATAATTCTCAAACAGCTCCACCAACTGAGGGCCCAGTGTTCACACATATGAGCCTATGGGGTCGTTCTCATTCAGACCGCCACACTATAAATATGTAACTGAATAAACCTGAAGCCTTATTTTATTTGAGTAATTTATGCTAACAGAAACTTGAGACTGCTGGCGGAGATTCAGATTTGTTCTAAAAAAATATTCTACTTATGAAAATAATGTTTTGTTTCTGGGATGTTTGGCATTCATCCATTAAATAAAGTGTGTGTCACACTCCAAGTGTAGCTGTGTTTTGAACTCAGAGGAGATCTCTGTCCTACAGATGAGAAATCAATATCAGGATTTCTTGTAAGAAGCAGCTTGAGTGAAGCCACCAAATCCGGGTCTGCTGGTACATACTTGCCATCCCAGCACCCAGGAAGATGCAGTCACGGAGACCCTGCGTTTACATAAGTAGTAACTCCAAATGTTTTCCCTCTGGACCAGTTCCTTAACATAAGGGAATAACCCTGTAACTCATTGAAAAGGGAGCCAAAAGCAAAGATGCTGGAATTCATTTCACCTTATCCCTTCTCGGTGTCCTGTCTGAGGTACTAACCGAGGGCTGAAGTGTGCTATTCAAGTGCTCTACCCCTGACTTATAGCCTTACCCCCAGTTGATGCCTCTGAAAATCTGTCTCCACCACAGCCACTCAGGACCTCATCCCCCTTATTCTGAGAGGCAGGTATGGTTCCTGAATGCTTTTTATGTGGGGATGGAACACCAGCATTAGGAATACACCAATGCTCGGTTTAGAAATACCATGGCCAGCCGGGCGGTGGTGGCACAAGCCTTTAATCCCAGCACTCGGGAGGCAGAGGCAGGCGGATCTCTATGAGTTCGAGACCAGCCTGATCTACAAGAGCTAGTTCCAGGACAGGCTCCAAAACCACAGAGAAACCCTGTCTCGAAAAAACAAAAAAAAAAAGAAAAGAAATACCATGGCCAGGAGCTGGAGAGATGACTCCGTGGTTAAGAGCACAGGCTGTTTTCACAGAGAACCTGGGTTCAATTCTCAGCACCCACATGGAAGCTCACAATTGCTGGTAACTCCACCTCCAGGGGATCTGACACGCTCACACAGACATGCAGGCAAAATACCAATGCAGAAATGTAGATACCAATGTAGAAGTACCATGACCACCTGACGAGGGCTTGAAGTCATGTTGGGGTTCAGGAGCTTGCTTATGTGACCCAGAATATCTCCCATTCTAAAATCCGAGCTAGTTATCTGAAAATGTTCTGTCGTAGGGTAGTCATAAGAACTAATGTGCAGGGCTGGAGAGATGGCTCAGAGGTTAAGAGCATTGCCTGCTCTTCCAAGGGTCCTGAGTTCAATTCCCAGCAACCATATGGTGGCTCACAACCATCTGTAATGGGGTCTGGTGCCCTCTTCAGGCCTGCAGGCATACACACAAATAGAATATTGTATACATAATAAATAAATAAATATTAAAAAAAAAAGAACTAATGTGCAGATGTGTACATCAACACCCCAGGTAGAGGATTGATAAGAAAGCACCCTGCACATCCTCTCCCTCAATTACAAACAGCAGACCTACACTGTTGGGGTCTGCAGACCCTGAATTTCCTGTGACCCCTTACCTGCCGGAGTAAACAACTTGTTTTTCTATGTTTGCAGCTGCTCTGAGCACAAGACCCTCATGAGTGCCTGATGGCAGGGGAGTGGTTTCTGGTGGGCTTGCAGCTCAAAAATCCCAACAGTTAGGGCATGGCCATTAGTCAAGGAGAGCCCTATATAAGCTGCCCTGGAACCCAATAAAAGGGCATTCTTGTTTCAAGGATACCCCCCCCGTGTGTGTGTGTGTGTGTGTGTGTGTGTGTGTTTCAATTTCCAGCCCTTGCCCAACTCACAAACCATCCTGTGGTGCAGGCGCCACACCACACTAGCACCTACCCAGTTCTTCACCAGCCAGGGGAGGCCAGAGAATGGACGGACAGTCTGGACCAAGGGAAGGACCACAAACCATCTGTGCTCTCCCGATGTGTGTCCCTCAGTTCTGCTCCTGAATGTCTACCTAACAGACCTTTTGAGGCCACTGTCAAGAGGGGGGTGGTTCAGGCTGTGGAACACTGTGCCATGACCCAGGATGCTGGAATTGGGGTACATGGAATGAGATGGGAGAGTGGCGCATGGGCCACAGCTTGTAAGCCCAGTTAGGATTTGGCATTTTATTCTAGAATATGGGATGCCACTAGAAGAACCTTACAGGGCCGTTTAGGTTTTCTTCCTAAAGCTTGAGCTTGGATTGGAACCGTGGGCCTTGCCTTATTCCTGCCATTGAGCCACACTTCTACCCGGGGGTTGTGTTTTGTAAAGTACCTTGGCTGCTCAAATTGGGTTTGAAGGAGGGCTAACTATAAAAAACAGAAGATGAAGCAGGCCGTGGTGGCACATGCCTTTAACCCCAGCACTTGGGAGACAGAGGTAAATAAATCTCTGTTAAGTTCGATGCCAGCCTGATCTACAGAGAGAGTTCTAAGACAACCAGGACTACACTGAAAAACCGTGAAAAACAAAGGATGAATTCATTTAATTTAAATTTAAATTGAAACTAAGTCTTGGTTTCTCTCAGTGGATTTGGACAGCACGACAATTAAAACATTTGGGCTGGAGAGATGGCTGAACAGTCAAGAGCACTGCCTGCTCTTCCAGAGGACCTGAGTTCAAATCCCAGCAACCACATAGCGGCTCACAACCATCTCTAATGGGATCTGATGCCCTCCTCTGATGCGTAGACACACATGCAGATGGCGCACTCATACACATAAATAAATCTTTTTTAAATATTCATTTTTCTACACAACAATTTAACCAGTTTTCTAGCTCAAAGTCCCAAAGCCTTCCAAATTCGTTTAAAAAATACATGATCAGCCCTTCACAGTAATAGACGACTCCCTTGTCCCATCTTCTGCCTCAGTTACCGTCCTGTTACTGTGAAAAAGCATCACGTCCAAGGCAGCTTATAAAAGGCAGGGTTTATGGCTCCAAAGGGATAAGTCATTATCAGGTGGGGAAGCAGGGCAGCAGGCATGCGTGGCACCTGGAGCTGGAAGCTGAGGTCTGAGGGCTTATGTCTCAAACCCCAAAAGGAAGCAGAGAGAGTGAACTCTAAACGGCAAGCATCCTTATATTTTTCAAAATATTTTTTATAACTTTTATTCTTATTTTATATGCATTAGTGTTTTGTCTGAATGTATTCCAGATCTTGGAATTACCACGTGAGCTGCCACGTGGGTGCTGGGAATTGAACCTGGATCCTCTAGAAGAGCAGTCAGTGCTCTTAACCACTAAGCCATCTCTCCAGTCCCGCCTCTTTATTTTTAATTCAATTATTTTTTTTTTGTTTTGAGACAGTCTCTCTATATAGCCTTGCCTTATATATAGAACTCACTATGTAGACTAGGTTGACCACAAACTCAGTGATACTTCTTCTTTATCTCCCGAGAGCTAAGATTAGAAATATGGGCCGCCACACGCAGCTGGCAAGAGTCTTTAGACTCTCAGAGCTGACCTCTACTGATGTACTTTCTCCAGCAAGCCGTACCTCCTAAGCTCTCCTAAGCAGCATCACCAAGTATTTAAATGCCTGAGAATACAGGGACATCTCGTTCACATCACATGTCACAGTAGAGTTTATTTTTATTTTTTTAAAGATTTATCTATTTATTATGTATATAACATTCCTTCCATGTATGCTTGCATGCCAGAAAAGGGCACTAGATCTCATTACAGATGGTTGTGAGCCACCATGTGGTTCCTGGGAATTGAACTCAGGACCTCTGGAAGAGCAGTCAGTGCTCTTAACCTTTGAGCCATCTCTCCAGCCTCTCAGTAGAGTTTAAAAAGGGGTTGCTTGCCAGGTGGTGGTGGCGCACGCCTTTAATCCCAGCACTTGGGAGGCAGAGGCAGGCAGATCTCTGTGAGTTCGAGACCAGCCTGGTCTACAGAGCTAGTTCCAGGACAAGCTCCAAAGCCACAAAGAAACCCTGTCTCGAAAAAAACAAAAAAAAAAGAGGGGGTTGCTTGTGTACGCCTTTGGGAGGTGGTTTTCTATGAGTTTGAGGCAGACCTGGTTTATATCCTAGGTTAGCTAGGACTACATAGTGAGACCCTATCTCAAAAAAGAAAAAAAAAAGAGGGTTGATATGGGGCTTGGGATGAGGTGGGCTTCAATGGCTTTGCCGAGCCCCATGATGGATAGAATCTTTGAGGTAGAACCTCTGGAAAATTGAAGTCACTTTGATTTGTAAATCGGGTTTGTAAAGTGTTGAAGCAATCAAGAGGGAATGAGGCAGCTTACAGTTGTCCCTGGTTCCAGTCCAATACCCTTTTCTGGCCTCTGATCAGGTGTGTATGTCAAGCACATACAATATTCAGGGAAAACTACATACACATAAAATTTAAAATGAATGAATGGATGGATGAGGGCTTGGAGAGATGGCTCAGAGCACTAGCTGCTCTTCCAGAAGACCCAGGGGTTTGATTCCCAGCACCTCTAAGGCAGCTCACAACTGTCTGCAACCTTAGTTCCAGGGCATCTAATGCCCTCTTTCGATCTTCATAGGCACCAGGCACAGTGTTACACAGACACACGTACATACAGGCAAAACATCCACACACATAAAATAAAAAATCAATCTTAGGAAATAGCAAAGAGGTAAAACAGGCAAAGGGGTCTGTTTAGGTCACTCAAAAGAAAATAAGGCAAAATCTGTCAGATTTTGTCAAAATTTGCTAGAATTTCTAGGGGTTCTGTTTTTAAAACAGGGTCTCACTTAGTGCAGGCCACAGGCATCAGCATGGTCCCGATGGCTGCCCAGAAACTGAATAGCTAAGCCAGGCTGGCCTACACTTCATACAGATCTGCCTACCTGTACCTCACGAGTGCTGTTTTTGTTATTTTTGTTTTTTGGATTTTTTTCTTTTCTTTTGGTTTTTCAAAACAGGATTCCTCCGTGCAACAGTCCTGGCTGTCCTGGAACTAACTTTGTAGACCAGGCTGGCCTTGAACTCACAGACGCCCACCAACCTAGGTGCCACCATGCCTGGCCTGAGCGCTGGCTATAAAGACGTGAGTTGTCGCCTGGCCCATCTAACTATTTTAAAATATGTAATTCGGTAGCACCAACTACAACAATTCTAGCGTGTGCCCTCATACCGGACCGCCTATGCGCAGGACAGGTACAGCTTTGAGTAGGATCCCGGAAACTGAATGACTTCGGCTTCCTCTCCCAAAAATCAGGTCAGAAGACAGCTCCAGAGTCCTGCTGCCCCTCTGCGCGTGCGCGGCTCCGGAAACCATAGAGGTGCCCTATCAACGCTATCCTAGAGTAGCCCGGAAGTGTCTCTGGACCCTTCCCGAGGTCCGGTCAACTTCCTGCTTCTCCAGCCGCGGTAAGCTACCAGTGGACAGCTTCCTCCAGGTGCCGAGGGCTTTAAAGGAATGGTTTATATTTGTAATGTGAGACCATTAGGTCTTCCAGAGCTATGATAAGGATTCGGGCTTGAGTAGGGGAGAGGTCTCAGCTGCATTGTCCAAATTCACTTATACTGCTTACGTAGGACTTACGCGTGCACTTCTGTTTCTTGGTTCTTTTTCCTGCCAACTGCTGATCTCTGACGGCCTCTCTTCTCCTAGACTCAGGTGGACTCCTTTGCCATCCGGTCTCAGTGCCACCTTCCAAGCACGTGTCCCGTTTACTGTCTATCGTTGGTGGCTCATGTGACCAGTGACAGGCGGATGGGGGCACCACATCGAATCTCATTTTTTGATACATGAAGCCCCTGGCCAGTGAGTCACTTGTCTCTTCTTCACTTCTCCAGGCAGTTGTGGTTAGCACCTTCTCTCCGGACTGATCAGGAAAGGGGAAGCAAGGATGTCTGCTTTGGGGGCTGCAGCTCCATACTTGCACCATCCAGCTGACAGCCATGGTGGCCGAGTCAGTTTCCTGGGATCCCAGCCTTCTCCAGAAGTGGCGGCAGTGGCTCCGCTCATGAGGGACTTGGACAGGAGCACCTTCAGAAAGTTGTTGAAGCTTGTCGTCGGGGCCCTGCATGGCAAAGACTGCAGAGAAGCCGTTCAACAGCTTGGTGCCAGTGCTAACCTGTCGGAGGAGCGGCTGGCCGTCCTGTTGGCAGGCACACACACACTGCTCCAGCAGGCTCTCCGGCGGCCCCCTGCCAGTCTGAAGCCAGAAGCCTTCCAGGACCAGCTCCAGGAGCTTGGCATTCCTCAAGATATGATTGAAGATTTGACCAGTTTGGCATTAGGGAGTCAGCGCCCACTTCTCGACGCCGTGGTCCAACAGCAGGGGTCCTGGCTGCCCCACCTGTCTGACTTCCGGTGGCGGGTGGATGTGGCCATCTCCACCAGTGCTCAGTCCCGCTCCCTGCAACCGAGTGTTCTCATGCAGCTGAAGCTCACGGATGGATCCGCACACCGCTTTGAGGTACCCGTGGCCAAATTTCAGGAGCTGCGGTACAGTGTAGCCTTGGTCCTTAAGGAGATGGCCGAACTGGAGAAAAAGTGTGAGCGCAAACTGCAAGACTGAACCCTTGTAGTGGGTGCTGAAACTGGTACCAGAGCTCACAGCCCCCAGGTCATGAGGCCCACCTCATCTGAGGGACTGCGTGTAAGGATGTATTTTGTTGAAGGGACAAGACAGCTGTGACTTTCGGACTTTTGGGGTTTGTTTTTATGAGTGAACTATGGGCATAGTGTCACAATTTATAATCTCAGCACTTGGAAGGGTGAGGCCGGAGAATGGTTGAGTTTAAGGGCAGTCTGGGTTACACAGCAAGATTCTGTTTAGACTAAAGAGGTAAAGCAACTATTACAAACATGTACATGGGCTGGAGAGATAGCACAGCGGTTAAGGGCACTGGCTGCTCCTCCAGAGGTCCTGAGTTCAATTCCTGGCAACCGTATGGTGGCTCACAACCATCTTTAGTGAGATTTGGTGCCCTCTATTGGCCTGCAGGTAGACATTCAGGCAGAACACTATACATAATAAATATATCTTTAAAAAAATAATAAAACATGTTCTTCTACTTGGGTGTTAAACCTTATACTTGCCCCTTCCCTAGCCATTGCTATGTGCAACTGGACGAGGCCATGTGGAGATGTAGGGTTCAGATAAGGACCTATTACAATATACAACAAGGTTGCTCAGCCTGACCTGAGCCCTCCTGCTTCTTTTGCTTTGGTGTGTACATGTCTTAGTTTTTTGCCTTAAATTCCTGCCTTCCTGAAGATGACATCCTGGTGGGGAGCCAAGAGGGGGAGACATTACAAATACTAAATATGTAGTACATAATGCTTAGTATGTATGACATTAAATGCAGATTTTAAATATTAAAACATTAGTATGGGCCTGGAGGATTGGCTCAGTGGTTAAGAGCACTTACATGTGAGTTCATCTCAGAACCCACATGGTGGTTCACAATCTTCTGTAATTCCAGTTGCAGGGGATCCAGCACCAAGACGTCAGGCACATAGGTGGTACACACATACACTTGCGGGCAAAGCGTTCGTTCATACTCATAAAATAATAAATCTAAAACAAAAAGCCCATGAGTGCAGCTTGTGACAATGAAGAGTCCCGTCAGAGGATGACAGAAGTGCTGGAAGGTGGGCCATATGACAAGCTTGGTCACAGGGTGGTCTTTGAACAGGTAGGTGTTTATGCAAATATAGATGTGTTCTCTGCAGGGCCATCAGCTGGTGCACCGGCTGACGGTGAGGTAAAGCCACTCGGTGTTAGCGGTGCATTTAGTGTATTATGACTTTTGAATGTGTCCACTGGACTAGCCTAGTACTTTTGCCCTCATCTCTCCATGGGTAGTTTAGAAGCATGGCACGCCTTTAATCCCACGACTTGAGAGGCAGAAGCAGGTGGATCTCTGAGTTCAAAGCCATCCTGGTCTATAGAGTAATTTCCAGGCAACCACCACCCCTACACAGAGAAACCATCTCGGAAAAAGATAAAAGGATAGCTTCGTATATTACTGTGGAGTAAGGAGATTGTAATATGGACAAACATTGATTTTTCTCAAAAAAAAAAACCTGACAAGTACAGACTTATAAGCCAATAAGTTGGCCCTTTTCTGCACCCCATTTTATTGAAAGGTTTTGTTTTGGAGACAGGGTTTCACTATGTGGGTCAGGTTGCCCCCAAAGAACTCAATCCCAACTGAGTCTCTTGCATGTAGGAATTAATTGGCATGTGCCATTAATACTCAGAATCCAAAGTTTTTGAAGGGCTCCCAGGAATTTTTATCAGTACACATTCTGAAAATACCTTTTGTAGGAGTGTAACATAACAGAATAGCAGTCAGGCGGAGGTGGCACACCTGTTATCCCAACACTCCAGAGACGGGAATCTCTTGAGTTTGAGGCTAGCCTGGTCTACAGAGCAAGGTCTAGGACAGTCAGAGTACATAAAGACAAAACAAAAAGTACAGAATTGCCGGGCGGTGGTGGCGCACGCCTTTAATCCCAGCACTCGGGAGGCAGAGGCAGGCGGATCTCTGTGAGTTTGAGACCAGCCTGGTCTACAAGAGCTAGTTCCAGGACAGGCTCCAAAACCACAAAGAAACCCTGTCTTGAAAAACAAAAAACAAAAAACAAAAAAAAAAGTACAGAATTGCAAGGAGCTTTACGTATAGCATAGCAAGATGAACTATCATACCCGGGGTGCTCAATAGGCAGCATTCTTGGGAACTGGTGTCCCTGTTACTACCTTCAGATCACCTCTGGAGAATGTTCACTCTAACGTCTAACAGCCCTGGGGTTTTAGTTTGGTACACTTCTGTGTTATTTCTGTGTACTCATTTGACCTCTTCAGTAACCAATGAAAAAGATCCTTTTGTCCCTACATTAAAATGAAGAAACTGATGTTTTTGTCTTTCTCAAGGTCCCATAAAGTCAAGTAACAGAGCTCCTTATCTTTCAAGGTCACATTTTCCCTCTACTGGTGTAGAATCTAGGATTTTGCACGAGCCGTCCTGAGTGCTGGTGCCTGCAGAAGTGAGAAGTGTCAAATTTCTTGGAGCTGCAGTTACAGACAGTTGTTATCCACCTGACATAAGTAGGTGCTGGAACTGAAGGGAGTCCTCTGCTGGAGCAGTCTGCGCTGCTAACCCCTGAACTATTTCGACAGCCCCTCAATTCCAGATTTCTGCTGTGATGCACACTTGGCAGAGACAGAGCTAATCTAATCTCTTAGTTTGAACGACTCTTTCACAGGAATCACTAAGACCATCAGAAAACACAAATATTTATATAACAATTCATAACTAGCAAAACTATAGTTATGGAGTAGCAACAAAAATAATTTTATAATTGAGAGTCTCCACAAAATGAGGAACTATATTAAGGGGCTATGGCATTAGGAAGGTGGAGAACCAGTGATTTAGGATTTATAGTCAGACCCCTCAGAGAAAGTTTAATACATCTCTAAGGCGACCCTCCTAAACATCTGAAATCTTCATTCCCCTTCAACTACTCTACCCGTTCCAGCTGGCTTCTCCCCTTAGCCCTGAGTAGGAAACCTCGTTTGACAACCTCATCCTGGACCCACAGGAGACTGACAACGGTCTCCTTTCCTGTTGCAATCTGCTACAGTTCGGATATTCAACAACACCCCCCCCAAAGCCCATGTGTTGACATCTTGATCAATAGGGTGCTACCACTGGGAGGTGGTAGTCACCGCGGTGACTTTTTTCTTGTGCTGAGATGAGCAGTTTTGCTCTGGCACAGCCTTCCACCATGATGTGCTGCTATGTAGGCTCGAGGAATTGTGGACTGAAACTGGAGCAATATAAACCTTTTTACTTTGTAAACCTACCTCGGATAAAAAAGGGGGGCAAAGGGGGTCAGCATGGTGGCTCCCTGAGTAAAGACGCTGGCTGCCAAGCCCGAGGACCTGAGTTAGATCCCAGCAACCCACATGATGGAAGGAAAATGCCAACTCACAGAAGTTGGGCTCTGGTCCCCTTATGAGCACTGTGGCATGCTCCTTCCCCAACAAATTAAAGACATGCAATTTAAAATTTTTAAAAAATATCTCAATATTCATTATAGAGTCGTAAACCCAACACATCCTCCTGCAGGGACAGTCTATGGCCAGGTTATGGAAATCAATGTATGCTGAGGCAGGAAGGGTCAGGCATGGGAGAGCTGTTGTTCTGATTCTTCTGACTAGTTGCAAACTTTGGGGTACGTGAAGTGTGTGGTCTAGATCTTCTCAGGGTCCCTGAAGCCTGAACCTGTGGTCAGTTAACACTCTTCCTAGAACTGTCTCAAGTCTCCGCTCTGCATCTAGCTCCATGGTTTTCACCTCGGAGCCCACTCTTCACACAGGTGAAAGCAAATCATGGACTTCTCTGACATGAAAGACAGGAGCAAACATCGTAGGGCAAGGAGTGCATTCTTAGGATCTGAGCTGCTCGGAAGCTCAGTCACTCGCATCTGTAGCAATACCAGTTTGTGAAAATATCTTTTACGTTTAAAGAGTTGGAACTTTAGCTGGACCTCGTAGTCATGTTAATAATACACTTGGAGGCCGCTTAAAACAGCGGGACATCCTGTCCTGTACTCAGTCTGTTTTTTTTTTTTAAATGTGTAGCCCAGGCTGGCCTTGAACTCGTGATTCTCCTGCCTCCGCCTCCTTCAGCAAATCCTACTGCTCAGTTTGTTTTCTCTCAAGACGGGGTTTCTCTGTTGTAGCCTTGGCTGTCCTCGAACTGGCTCTGTGGACCAGGCTGACCTCGAACTCAGAGATCTCCCTGCCTCCCTCTGCCTCCTGAGTGCTGGGATAAAAGGCGTGTGTCACCACTTTGGGGTTATCTGTGATGCATTTACCCAGCACAGAGCAAACATGGACAGCATAGCAAAAAGAGACCATCTCAAAAGAGTTTGGTTGTTTTTTTAAAAAACAGAGTAGATGAAATCTCAACATGAGACTCTCGGGCTCACCAAATCTGGGACAGGCCCTGAGTATACAGACAGGCCAGACAGTAAAGTGTCACAGGGACAGAGGAGTTGAGTGCATGACACCAGCATGGTTGTCACCTCATGTGGGCCCCAAATGACCACAAGCATGCTTGTACTTATAGTGGTGGCCACTCTGTAGATCAACAGTGAGGCCACTGCTGCTGACTAGAGGCGTCTGTCTAGTCTGTCCTAAGGCAGAGTTCTGCTCCTTGAAAGCCTGCAGCAGGAACACCAACTAATCCAGGGCTCTGGTCCTTAGGTCTTGTAAATGTGAGCTCCTATCCTATAGCAGGCTTTCTGGGACTGCCAGTCCCCAAATCATGACACACACTTATTATTAATTATGAATGCTCAGCCTTAGATTAGGCTTGTTTCTAGGTAGCCTTTGTTTGTTTGTTTGTTTTATTTGTTTTTCAAGACAGGGTTTCTCTGTGGCTTTGGAGCCTGTCCTGGAACTAGTTCTTTTTTTTTTTTTTTTTTTTTTTTGGTTTTTTGAGACAGGGTTTCTCTGTGGCTTTGGAGCCTGTCCTGGAACTAGCTCTGTAGACCAGGCTGGTCTCGAACTCACAGAGATCCGCCTGCCTCTGCCTCCCGAGTGCTGGGATTAAAGGCGTGCGCCACCACCGCCCGGCCCTGGAACTAGTTCTTATACACCAGGCTGCCCTTAAACTCAGAGACGCACCTGCCTCTGCCTCTTGAGTTTTGGGATTAAAAGCACTAGCTTTTTTTTTTAAACTTAAATTAGCCCATTTCTATTTATCTATGTGTTGCCCTGAGGCTCGTTTATCTCGTCTAAGTCCTGTCCATCTGTTTTCCTGCTTCCTCCGTGTCTGGCAGGCACCCAGTTCCCTCTTTCTTTCCACCTGCCAGCCCTGCCTATCCTCCACAGTCCCACCTATTCCTCCTGTGCCAAGCTGTTGGTCATTCAGCTTTTTATTAGATCAATCAGGTGCCTTAGGCAGGCAAAGTGAAACAGCAACACATCTTTGCATAGTTAAACAATTATTCTGCAATACAAACAAAGGCAACATAACTTTACATAGTTAAACAATTATTTTAATTCACATTACCCTATGCATTTTAGGTTATCCCAGGTTTTCCTCCTCTCCAAAGTGAGAGGACTTGCATTTATGACAAATTACATGAGACAAGAAATACTTAAAAATAATACTAAGGGGATGGAGAGATGATGGCTCAGTGGTTAAGAGCACTGAGTGCTCTTCAGAGGACCTGGTCTCAATTCCCAGCACCCACGTGGCAGCTTGCAACTGTTTGTAACTCCAATTCCAGGTGATCTAATACCCTCACACAGAGTATATACAGATAAAACACCAGTGCACATTAGTTAAATAAATCTTCTTTTAAAAGTAATACTAAAAGGAAATACACAAGTCATTTGTTTCTGACATTACATTTGAAAAGCAGGGATTAGCTGACTATGGCTGAAACGAGGGGTCGTGCTTAGCCCAAGCAGAGACAGAGCCTAACCGCAGAAAGGTGAGCCCTACCCTGAGCTCCTCAAAAGGCCATGCCCAGTGTTTGCCGTCTTCACCCACATTAGCCATGGGTGATGCATGTCTATGGAACCCCTGCTTCAAGCCAGGCTGGGTGGCCTTACAAGTAGGTGAAGGCTGATATCTGGCCAGGGGTGGGCCACAGTCCTCACGACTGTGGGAGGATACCTGCTAGAGCTTTGTGTTGGGAACCCTGTAGGGTCATAGATAGCTTTCTGGCTGTATTCAAGGCCTTGCTACCACTAGCACACACCTACCCCACTGGCCCACAGGACAGTTTTGGAGGAGTCTAACAAGTATGTGTAAGTGTTTGGTCCCTGTTGGACTCTTCCTCTATAGCACCCTTCACTCTGGTTCTCTTCTGGGCTGACTCAGAACGCCTTATCCTGCCTTGGGTGACTTGATCTCCAGTTCTGCAGGTTCTTGATCCCTGCCACCCCCAGCTTCGCTGCCCTTCTGGAATGCCTCCCATGCACCAGCATCCTGTGGAACTTGAGCAGTTAATGATGGGGTGCCCCTTCCTCTTCTCAATATGCCATACAACTGGGTGTCCCTTCCTCCTCAGAATGGTACTTTTAGCCTCTGCTGTGCAGTCTCCCAGTTTGAGTACCAGTCTCTATTACCAACTGGAACCCTGAACCCTCATTTATCTCCCCCTTTGTCTCCATGGCATCGCCTACTAATAGGGTTCACACAAATGAAGACCCTCTCTTTGGGGGCTCTGTGCCACCAGAGACATCTCCAGGGCATTTTCTTGGCAAGCAGCCCCTCCTTTGTCTCGTTCCTTCCTCCCCTTTGCTCTCTAGGGTCTTTGTCCCCATCTTTGTCCCAGTCGCTAAGCTGAGGTCATGGACTTTTGGATTCTCTGCCAGACCTGTTGAGGACTTGGCAGGTGGCCTTCTGATTCCTAAATTCCAATCTCCCTCCTCCCCCTTCCCTTCTTCCTTCTTATTCCCCCAAGACAGGTTTTTTTTTTTTTTTTTTTTTTTGTGTGTGTGTGTGTGTGTGTGTGTGTGTGTGTGTGTAGCCCTGACTGTCCTTGAACAGACTCTCTAGACCAGGAAGGCTGCCCAGGTGCCTCTACCTCTGGGAGTGCTGGGATTAAAGGCGTGCACCACCACCGCTCGGCTTCCATATCCCAATCTTCTAGTTGTGCAAAGCACTAGGCTTCCCGAGTCTATACGTCCAATCTCCTACGTCTACCTCGGAGTTACAACATCGGGAGACTCTCGATTTATATAGAAACCCTTGTTTGAGCCAAGCTCGGAATCTCGGGTTCTGCAGCTCAGTTCTGTGTGGCCCTGGACAAATCCTTCCACCTCTGGAAGCCTCCACCTCTGGAAGCCTCCACCTCTGGAAGCCTCCACCGCCGCCCACCTGCCCTCCACAAAACTCCTGAGTCAGTTTCCCCAGAGGCCGCTTCTCCCAAGGGCACCTATGTAGGTTACATGTCAGCCTCAGAGCCACTAGCAGGTAGAGACCAGGACTATCCGCGCGTGACTACAAGCTCCGACAGGCATCGCGCCGCGGAAGAGGCAGTGCCCCTTCCGGCGCCCCGCCCCGGAAGATAAGGCTGCTTGCCGCCGCGTATTTCCTCTTTCGGCCGTGCTTGCCGGCAGGTAGGTTGTGTTCGGGTCGCTCCCGGCTTGAAACGATCCACCGCCATCTGCCACCGTCACCTATCCGGTGGTCTGTCGTGCGGCCTGGCCCACTCATCCAGGACAGGGAGGGAGGGATGGCGGCGTCTGCGGCCTTGGGAGCTGGCGGGGACCTGCTTTTCTGCACGCTGAATGTGAACCCTTTCCAGACTCGCCGCCATGGGCCGTGTGATCCGAGGGCAGAGGAAAGGCGCCGGTTCTGTGTTCCGCGCGCACGTGAAACACCGTAAGGGCGCCGCGCGCCTGCGAGCTGTGGACTTCGCGGAGCGGCACGGTTACATTAAGGGCATTGTAAAGGTATGAGGGCACCGGCGGGGGCAAGCAGGGCAACAGGGTGCCTCGAGGAGACCGTCTCACCTTCTCAACCTGCCCCATAGGATATCATTCATGACCCCGGTCGCGGCGCTCCCCTCGCCAAAGTGGTTTTTCGTGATCCCTACCGGTTTAAGAAGCGGACGGAGCTGTTCATCGCTGCAGAGGGAATCCACACCGGGCAGTTTGTGTACTGCGGCAAGAAGGGTGAGCTTTAAGGCGGGGAAGGACGGGCTGGGCCTAGGACTTAGAATGCTGTGCCTCATAGTGTGGGAGCCGTGTGGCTTCGCATTGCTTTTGGCTTTACCGGCCGCTTGGTCACTTCTCTCCACAGCCCAGCTGAATATCGGCAATGTTCTGCCCGTGGGCACCATGCCTGAAGGTACTATCGTCTGTTGTCTGGAGGAGAAGCCTGGGGACAGGGGCAAGCTGGCACGAGCCTCCGGGAACTATGCCACAGTCATCTCCCACAATCCGGAGACCAAGAAAACGCGAGTGAAGCTGCCTTCAGGGTCCAAGAAGGTCATTTCCTCAGCCAACAGAGCTGTCGTTGGTGAGTGCCAGAGAGGAGTGGAACCCTTCAGACTGGGTGGTCAGCATGTGAACAGCCAGCTGCTAGACCTGGGACCTAGAACCAGATTTCTTATTTCCTTGTTCTTGGGGGCACCAACTTTGAACACAGGATACTCGTGTGGGTTGAATTGTAGAATAGTACGATGTCTACTTTATGGGTTTCTTCCAGCATGGGCTGTAGAGATGGCTCAGTGGATGGAAGCAATGGTTCTCTAGAGAGCAACCGGGTTCCTTTTCTAGCTCAGAGCTGTAACTCGAGTCCCAGGGAATCCGGTGCTCTCCTGGTGTCTGCACAAATGTGCACAGGTCGATGCATGCATCCATATACAAACAATTTAGGTGCACTGTGACCTAACCTAGGACCTGAATCCTGTGCTTGTGTGTGGTTCTTTTTAGAGAAGATGAGGCCAGTCAGTATTGGGTGACTTCTAAAAGATGTCCATGAAGTGGGACATGAGTCAGATTCTCATGTTTGGTTACTTGGGAATGTTTCACAACTGGCCAAACTCATGGCTGCTCAGGGTAGGTTCCGAGGGTAGGTTCACAGAGAGCGTTTTTGTTCAGTGGAGTTTGTATGGGAGGTGTCTTCAGAGGCTGAAGGACCAGTCCTGAATGACAGATTGCAGAGTAAGGGGTTCCCTAGCTGAGGTTTGCTGAAATGCTCAGGCACCTGGATGGTGCATTTCCTTGAGACTGACAGTGGTCTTGGGGTTGTAGATTCCTGGCACAGCACTAATGGGGGTGGTATTTGAGACCCGAGGGCTTTGTGGTGCACATCTCAGAGGCGTCCTTTATTTCTGCAGGTGTTGTGGCTGGTGGGGGCAGAATTGACAAGCCTATCTTGAAGGCTGGCCGTGCCTACCACAAGTACAAGGCCAAGAGGAACTGCTGGCCACGCGTACGTGGTGTGGCCATGAATGTAAGTAACCAAGAAGTGGGTGTGGGATAGTATTCCTGTGCTGGGAGGATCTGCAGCAGGGAGGTCCTAGGCAGTGGGTTCTGCCAGCCTTCTCCAGATAGGTGAGATTATTACCTTTACTCTAACCTCATTCTCTATCTCTATAGCCTGTAGAGCATCCCTTCGGAGGTGGTAACCATCAACACATTGGCAAACCGTCCACTATCCGAAGAGATGCCCCTGCTGGACGCAAAGTGGGTCTCATTGCTGCCCGCCGGACTGGGCGACTACGTGGAACCAAAACTGTACAGGAGAAGGAGAACTAGAACTCAGGAGCTAATAAAGTATGTCCTTTGGCTAATAGGCTGTGTGTGAGCCTCAGTTTTTTTTTTTTTTTTTTTTTTTGGTGGGGGGAATCCCTGCCATGTAGCCCCTTGGTACAAGGAAGTGACCTGAGTGTGGGTCAGAAGATGACATGCTAGAGGGCATGTGAACATGGTGTGCTGGGCCTGGAATTTGGGTGGGTCCTCATTTTTATTGTGTATATTAGTGTACAGGTACATTGCAGAGCCTGACTGGATGTCAGAGGACTAGGTGTTCTCTGGAGATTGAACTCAGGTTGTCAAGCTTGGTGGCAAAGCATTTTACCCATTGAGCCATCTTGCTAGCTCAATGAGTTGAATTTTCACTAAGGGTATTAGGACATCCTATCTGATGAATAAATTTATGGCGCTATTTTCTCTTGTAGGCCAGGCTGGTCTCGAACTCACAGAGATCCGCCTGCCTCTGCCTCCCGAGTGCTCGGATTAAAGGCGTGCGCCACCACCGCCCGGCTGGCGCTATTTTCTCAACACAAGCTAGAGCCATTTGGGAAGAGGGACTCTGAATTGAAAGAACCCCTCTACATGCTTGGCCTATAGGAAGTCTACTGGGCCTTTTCTTGATTAATGATTGATGTGGGAGGGCCACGCTTGGGCAGGTGGCTGTGGGTTATAAAAGAAAAACATTGAGCAAGTCATGCAGCATCTCCCTTAGCACCACTTACATGTGGACTGTGATGTGGATGTGAACCCAGTTAACCCTTCTCAAGCAGCTTCTGGTCACAGTATTCTATCGACAGCCATAGCAACAAATTTGTGCCAATATCGACCATTTTGGTGGGAGGATTGTGGGCTAGAAGATGGCTGAGTTTTCAGGAACTCAGAAAATGGTAGTACAGATGGTGTTTTCAGAAGGAAGTTTTGAGAAACACAAAAGACTAGAGGCAGATATTTGGTTTTTCGACAAGGGTTTATCTGGCCCTGGCTATGAACTCTAGAGACCAGCTGCCTCTTGAGTGCTGGGACTAAAAGACATGCATCACCATGCCTTCTGTTTTGAGACAGAATTCCACTATGTAGCTGTGGCTGCCTTTTCTAGGACTAGAGGCATATACCACCATGCTGGTATTACTCGGTTAAGAATCTGTTCTGCTCAGCTGAGAGGAATTTAGCCAAGATACTAAAACCATTAAAGGCAATCGTTGCTGGAATAATCTGTGGCTCAGCTGGGCTTTAATCAGTTGTGATTAAGAGATTGGTGTATGCCTTTAATTCCAACAGAGGCAGGCCTGGTCAACAATGTGAGTTCAGAACAGCCAGGGTTGGTTACACAGAAACCCTGTGTGTGTGGCGGGGGTGTGAGGAGGGCGTGGTAATCACTATGAGGGTGAAACCTGGGAGGTGTTTGCCTACTTAGGGTTAGCATCCAGAGAGAAGCTGTGGTCCTGAGGCAGGTAACTGAACTGATGATGTGTGGTACAGGTTTTGAAGGCATGTGTGGGTTCAAGCTGAGGCTTGGCACTGAGAGGCCAATGAAGATGCTGCCTCAGTTGTAGAAGCCCTAGGGCTGAAGGGCTCCTGGAGAGAAACCCAGGCCTGGCACCATATGGCAGGGTTAGAGCTCTTGAATAGATGCTACTACCACAGGACCAACAGGTGTGTGTGAATGGATCCTACCTGAACTTTATGAAAGCAGCCATGAGGAGCAAGCTAGTAAGCAGTGTTACTCCATGGCCTGTATAGGAGTTTCTGCTTTGACTTCCTGTGATGTGGAAGTGAAATAACCCTTTCTTTGCTAAGTTGCTTTGGTTATGGTGTTTTATCAGGACAGATAAGACAGACAGACACCAAACAGTTTACGTAAATTCTCACTAATGTATATTTTTCCTTTTCCAAACACTTAGAGCTGCCATTTCAGAATATTTCATAAGAATATTTTAAAATATTAGTTTTATCTATGTGTGTGCATATCACACACTCTTGCTTGGATCTCACATGGAAGCCTGTGGGAGATGGTTCTCTCCTCCCACCTTGTGGGTTCTGGAAAGCAAACTCAGGTTATCAAGTTTTATCCATTGAACCCATCATCCCTCTGGCTCAAGAATTTTTTTAAAATGATACTTTATACACATAGTACTTAAGTGTTTAATAAATACCAAAAATAAGCTGGGTGGTGCTGGCACACGTCTTTAACCCCAGCAGTAGGGAGGCAGAGGCATGTGGATATCTGAGTTTGAGGTCAGTCTGGTCTACAGAGTTCCAGGATTGCCATGGCTACACAAAGACCTTTCAAAGTAGCCCCCCCCCTAAAAAAGATAACTGAAAATAGTCCAACATTCTAAATTTAAATACAACATTTGAATGACCAGATGTATTTAGGAAAGGCGTGAAGCTTGTAAGACAACTCCATTTGAAATGTCAATATAGTCTTTTCAGTTGCTTCAATAAACTGATTCATGTCAAATAATCAAAGGCAGAATTATGGCTAACTTTACCATTATCCACAATTATAGGATTCTCCACTATAACCTCAAGATGATTAGGGAAAAAAGGTAACACCAGTAGAATGTTTTTCTCTAGAAGGAAAAGGAATTGTGACATTGAGCCACCAAGGAAAGGTCCTGCAGATTTACCAGAACTGGGAGGAAAGCTGTTCATGTATTGTGCAGGTTCTAAGTTGGGCTTCTGACCGCCATGGGTCACAGCTTCTTGTGTACTTTCTGGTGCTGGATCAGGTGCCCGTGCTGGTTGAAGGCACGCCCACACTCCCCACACTCATAGGGTTTCTCTCCCGTGTGGATCCGCTGGTGTTGGATGAGCACCGAGTACTGGCTGAATGCCTTGCCGCAGCGATTGCACTCGTAGGGCTTCTCACCGGTGTGGGTCCTCAGGTGCACGATGAGAGTTGCTTTCAGGCTGAAGGCTTTGCCACACTCTGTGCACTGAAAGGGCTTCTCGCCGGTGTGGATTCTCTCGTGCTGGATCAGAGACCTGCGCGCACTGAAAGCATGCCCGCATTCGCCGCACACATAGGGTTTCTCCCCGGTGTGGACCCGGAGGTGCTGGATGAGGTGCGAGTGCTGAACGAAGGCCTTCCCACACTCGTAGCACGCATAGGGCTTCTCCTCTGTGTGAATCCTCTCGTGGTTCATTAGGGTGGAGCGGTGGCTAAAGGTCTTGCCGCACTCACTGCACTCATACGGCTTTTCCCCGGTGTGCACGTTGTGATGCTGGATGAGCACCGAGCGGTCACTGAAGGCCTTGCCACACTCACTACACGTGTAGGGTTTCTCGCCGGTGTGGACCCGCTGGTGCTGCAGCAGGGTTCTCTTCACGCTGAATGTCTTCCCACACTCGCTGCACCCATGAGGCTTCTCTCCAGTGTGCACCCTCTGGTGGCTCCGCAGGACAGTACTGTGGTTGAAGGCTTTCCCGCACAAGGGGCACACATAGGGCCTCTCCCCCGTGTGGATCCGCTGGTGCTGGATGAGGTGGGAGAGCTGAGTGAACGCCTTCCCACACTCTAGACATTCGTGAGGCTTCTCTCCCGTGTGGATCTTGTGGTGCTGGGCAAGGTCCGAGCTCACTCTAAAGGCTTTCCCACATTCGTTGCATTCGTAGGGCTTTTCACCGGTGTGGATCCGCCTGTGCTTGCTGAGGACAGAACTCTGGCTGAAGGCCTTCCCACACACATGGCAGACATAAGGCTTCTCACCAGTGTGTATTCGCTGGTGCTGGAGGAGGTGAGAGCTCCGACCAAAGCATTTTCCACACTCGATGCATATATAGGGTCTCTCTCCGCTAGGAGCCACCTGGTGTCTAGCAAGTGGGACATTAGGATTTGATACCTGGGCAGTATGGGGGCCAACAGGGGCTGGATTTGGGCAGATGTTCTGCTCTGTTTTGCAATGTTCTTCATTAGCCTCCTTCAACGATGTTTCCCCCAGAATCACTGCTTTTTCGTCTGAGATCAATGGCTGTAAGTTCAAGTTTGTGTTTTGGTTTTCTTCCTTGGTTTTCCATTCTGAAACAACAAATACAAAATGAAAAGGTTAACACTCGCCGGGGTAGTGGATGGGTGGTACATGCCTGTAATCCCAGCACTTGAGAGGCTGAGGCAGGAGGAGGACTGTGAATTCAGTATTTAAGTGAGAGCACTTGCCTCTAGCAAGCAGAGCCCACCACAGCCCAAGAAAGTGCTGCTATCAATAAACCATGCTTAACTCTATTATTTTATGTCTAGAATTACTTCCCAAGCTCTCTCAGGCTTTATGTGGATGCAGTTGTCCACACATTGGGCAACATTCTGTTGACTGAGTTTTCTGTCCTGCCCGGTTCCTGTAGTATTAAGTCCCAAAGAAATCATACAGAGGTCTACATTAACTATAAACTGATTGGCCCATTAGCTCAGGCTTCTTATTAACTCTTACAACTTATATTAGCCCATTATTCTAGTATATGTTAGCTATGTGGCTGGGTACCTTATTCAGCGAGGCAGTCATATCTTGCTTCTTCTGTGGCTGGGTCAGAACTACCAACCAAGCTTTCCTCTTCCCAGAATTCTCCTGTTCTTGTTGCCCTACCTCTACTTCCTGCCTGGCTACTGGCCAATCAGCATTTATTTAAAATATAATTGACAGAATACAGACCATTGTCCCACACCACTTAACCATTTCTCCACTGTCTCATCTGCAGACTTCCCTGAGTGGGTTGTCATACTTGATGGACAGCCTAGGATAGGAAGCCCCACAGAAAGATGTAAATTTAAAATGTGTGCGCATGCACGGAGGGCGGGGGGGGGCAGTACATGGACTGTGTGCACAGGGAGATCAGAGGACAACTTTTCGGACTTAGTTCTCTCCCTCCAACCCTTATGTGTGGTCTGGGGATTGAACTCAGGCTTCCAGGCTTGCATTGCTTACCTTTATCTGCAGAGATACCTTACAACTCCGAAAGTCTCACATTTTTGAAGGACATACAAGGGTCTCTGGCAAGGACCAGTGGGATCAACAACTTTGGGGCAAAGTACAGATTTAGTAAGCTTTGCTGCAGAGGCCAGGACCACAGGCAAGTACAGTGTCAGCTCTTCCTCTTCCATTCCCTTCTATGTCAAGATAGCAAAGAACTAGGTGTTCTTACTCCTTGGAGTGAACTGGTGGGCCATGCATGTATTGGACCCCCGACATGAGGGAGGCCATGGCAGTCCTTTTTGGTTTACTTTATCTTATATGCACTGATGTTTTGCTTGCATGTATGTCTGCATAAAGGTGTTGACTCCCCAGAACTGGAGTTAGATAACTATAAGCTGGCATGTGGGTTCTGGGAATTGAACCCAGGTCCTTTGCAAGAGCAGCCAGTTCTCTTTTTTATTTGTTTTTCTGAGACAAAGTTTCTCTGTGTAGCCCTGGCTGTCCTAGAACTCACTCTGTAGACCAGGCTGGGCTGGAACTCAGAGATCTGCCTGCCTCTGCCTCCAAAGTTAACGACATGTGTGACCTCTAACTGCTCAGCCATCTCTCCAGTCCAGCACATGCATGTCACCCTCGGTTGTGGCCTGAGCTATGGAGTCACTAGATGCTTCTGTTCTCCTAGAGAATCTGTTTTGTTTCTTCCCTCCCCAGGAAGCCTGAAGGCTCTTCAAGAGGATCTATCAATCCCCTATGGCCGACCTCCATAGGCAGCTTCGGCAGTATCTGAAAATTCTCCTCACCTCCACCCCCAGTCTGCTATGGTCACAGTCAGTGGCTTGCTCTGCAAAGCCAGTCATATTTGTCCTGGTTACTCAGAAAGGTTAGGCAGGAGGATCACTTCAGCTTGGAGAGGGAAAGAAAAAGGAAAAAAAGTTCTTTGCAAGATTTCTGTGACGTAATGCTGTGTCCTTGCGGCTGTCACGTGACTATTTCTCAGAGGAGAGTGGATTTCAGGATAATGAGATTTTTTGTTTTGTTTTGTTTTTTTGATTTTGAGACAGGGTTTCTCTGTAGCTTTGGATCCTGCCCTGGAACTAGCCTTCTTAGACCAGGCTGGCCTTGAACTCACAGAAATCCACCTGCCTCTGCTGGGATTAAAGGTGTGTGCCACCACTGCCCGGCAAGAGAGGATAATTCTTTTTTTCTTTTTTTTTGTACTTTTTTTAAAGATTTATTTATTTATTAAACATACAATGTACTGCTGGAAAGGAAAGCACTAGGTCTCATTACAGATGGTTGTGAGCCAAATGTGGTTGCTGGGAATTGAACTCGGGACCTCTGGAAGAGCAGCCAGTGCTCTTACCCTCTGAGCCATCTCTCCAGCCCCGGAAGGATAATTTTTTTTTTTTTTTTGGATTTTTCGAGACAGAATTTCTCCATAGCTTTTGGTTCCTGTCCTAGAACTAGCTCTTGTAGACCAGGCTGGCCTCGAACTCACAGAGATCCGCCTGCCTCTGCCTCCCGAGTGCTGGGATTAAAGGCGTGTGCCACCACCGCCCGGCCGGAAGGATAATTCTTTTTCTTTTTTTTTTTTTAAAGATTTATTTATTTATTATCTTTTTTTTTTTTTTTTTTTGGTTTTTCGAGACAGGGTTTCTCTGTGGTTTTGGAGCCTGTCCTGGAACTAGCTCTGTAGACCAGGCTGGTCTCGAACTCACAGAGATCCGCCTGCCTCTGCCTCCCGAGTGCTGGGATTAAAGGCGTGCGCCACCATCGCCCGGCTCGGAAGGATAATTCTTAAGGGGAAAATGGCCACAGTGAAACACTGAAGTCAGTCAACCAGTATAGTTGTCGCTACGTTATCTCTTCCCACTTTGAGGGGCGCATCCAGGAAGAACAGGTTGGCTGTGGCTTTCCTGAGACCCTGATGTTACCTGCAGTCAGGGACTCTTCATCTAATGCAACTGTAAACACAGACTTCCAGGTTGGACCTAGAAGATCACGTCATATCATTGTCCCTGTTACAATTTTTCCCAAGTAACTTAAATTTTTTTTTTTTATGGTTACTGGTCTTTCCTTTCTCTTTCTGTGCCAATAACACCATGCCAACATGGTGAATGTTCCTAAGACCCACCGGACATTCTGCAAGAAATGTGGTAAGCACCAAGCCCACAAGGTAACAGAGTATAAGGACAAAAGTTCTTGATACACCCAGGGAAAGCGGGCAGGAAATAGAGTGGCTATGCTGGGCAGACTAAGCCTATTTTCCACGAAAAGACTAAAACTATAAAGAAGGGGGGATGGAGAGATGGCTCAGCAGTTAAGGGCACTGACTCCTCTTCCAGAGGACCAGAGTTCAATTCTCAGTACCCACACGGCAGTTCACGACTCTCTGTAACTCCAAGATTTGACACCCTCACACAGACATGCATGCAGGTAAAATGTCAATGCACATAAAATAAAAATAAACTATTAAAAAAAACTACAAAGAAGACCACACTGTGACTTGAGTGTGTTGAGCCCAACTGCAGATCCAAGAGGATGCTGACATTTTGAACTGGGAGCTTTCATTTAAAAATACTTTTTAGCCGGGCGGTGGTGGCGCACGCCTTTAATCCCAGCACTCGGGAGGCAGAGGCAGGCGGATCTCTGTGAGTTCGAGACCAGCCTGGTCTACAAGAGCTAGTTCCAGGACAGGCTCCAAAACCACAGAGAAACCCTGTCTCGAAAAACCAAAAAAAAAAAAAAACAAAAAAACAAAACAAAACAAAAAAAAAACTAAAAATACTTTTTATTTACTCTATGTGTATGAGTGTTCTCTGCTTGCATGTATGTCTGTGTACCACTTGTGTGCCTGGTATGTGTGGAAGCCAGTAGAGAGTGTAAGATCCGCTGAAACTGGAGTTACAAAGGCTTGTGGGCTGCCATGTGGGTGCTGGGAACTGAACTCGGGTCCTCTGAAAGAGCAGCAATGCTCTTAACTGCTAAGAGCATCATCATCATCCCAAGTAACTATCTGATGCTACTATATATGTCATAATATTAATATTTATTTATACCTTTGTCTATTGCTGATAATATAAATGATTTTTATTATCTAACAATATTTCTAGAAAATCTCTTTTTCCAAGTTAAAAATCATATGAACTTCAAACAATACTTTTCTTTTTCAATCCTTATAGTTTTGTTTTTTTTTTAATTTTGATTTATATAATACATGGCACCTTAGTACAATATTTCGCGGGTCAAGGGATAGTAGATTCTTTCATACCCGAGATCACACTTCCAGCTCTTCACCATGAGTATCAGGTTGAAAAATTCCCCTTTTATACTAAGAGCCTTGTTCTAAATCAAGTAACCCAGGCCGGCGGTGGTGGCGCATGCCTTTAAACCAGCACTCAGGACGCAGAGACAGGCAGATCTCTGTGAGTTCGAGGCCAGCCTGATCTACAGAGTTCCAGGACAGGCTCCAAAGGTACAGAGAAACACTGTCTCAAAAAACCATAAAAATAAAATATTCCGTAGCCTCTACAGGGCTCAGGATCCTGTCCTCCCTCCTCTGTACCTAGGCTCACCTCCCCATGTAGTTTCCTACCCCACCTGCGCTTCCTTCATGGACTACTGCTTGGCCCAGGTCCTCCCAGTCTGGGGACATTCTGTCAGAGGAAGAGTGACAGAGCCCTCCCCTGACCAATGGAAGCTTCTTCCATCAGCGGCTCCGTCTGAACTAGATTATACCTGCAGTGGAAGCAGGATTAATTCTCCTCACTCACCGGAGTGGCCACTTCCCAGGCCCTGGCTCGGCTCAGTGTCCTGCCCATCCAGGACCCATGGATCTTCTCCTCGCTCCAGCTGGGAGATCACAACAGGCTTGGATCCTGGGAGTCCTGCTCATGAGGAGGGAAGCCCCTGGATTATACAATATTTGCTAAAATACTCCCTTAATCCATGCTCCATGTGGGCACAGGAAAAGGACAAAGCTTCCTTTCTGTTGGAGCTGAATCCCTGAGGTGAGCAAGCCTCAGGACCAGTCTGCTCCAAGTCCCTCTCTTCCCAGCAGCTGCCCCATCTCTGGGAAACCCCCGACCTGAGTCCAGCACACAAAGACAAATGGAGCCCATGGAGGAGCCTTACCTAGGGAGACCACATTGCCGTAAGTCTCCATCATCACATTCCGATAGAGGCCCCGCTGAGCAGGGCCCAGGCGGGCCCACTCCTCTTGGGACAGCAGAACAGCCACGTCCTCGAAGGTCACCTTGACCTGGAATGGCCAGTTTTTTAGTAACTTCGTGCCTGACAGGTAGTACACCTGCCGTGGGGGACTGGTGGCGGCCCCCATAGAGTCACATGAGCTCAGTAGGAAGTAGTGATTGAGCTCAGGAGAGGCAGTGATACACGGACTGCTTGGGCACAGAAGGAGCTTTGGTCAAGCCACTGAATAAGCTTTTGGGAC
The DNA here is from genome assembly GCF_037038515.1 of Microtus pennsylvanicus. NCBI lineage: Eukaryota > Metazoa > Chordata > Mammalia > Rodentia > Cricetidae > Microtus > Microtus pennsylvanicus. The sequence goes on from NC_134580.1 coordinate 5,264,464, forward strand.
CACTCACCTGAGGTCCTGCTGGCAGTGGCAGAAGTCCAGCTGCTGCCATCTTGGCGTCTTAGGTGTGTAAGGACAAGAGGAATCAGGATCCCGTGGGGCTGAGAAAGCAAGAACACATGAGAGTCCAGTTCCAGAGAGCCTGACATCTGTGTGTGGGGGTGTCCCTTGTCAGGTAAAGTCAGTGAAAGGCAGGCTGACAGCCGGGCGGTGGTGGCGCATGCCTTTAATCCCAGCACTTTGGGAGGCAGAGACAGGTGGATTTCTTTGAGTTTGAGGCCAGCCTGGTCTACAGATCAAGTTCCAGGACAGGCTCCAAACCTACGGAGAAACCCTTTCTCGAAAAACAAAACAAAACAAAGCAAAGAAGGGCAGGCTGAAGTTAGACTCCAGGAGCTCAAGCCCTTGTAGTTCTGTTCTGTCTCCCCAGGCCCACGCTCACATTGGTATTCTCTAGTGCAGAGTCCTGAGCAAACATTTGGTTCCTGGGCTGTTCCCATCTAGTAGGCTTAGTCAGGGAAAGTCCCACTTGAAAAATGACAGGGGAGCCAGAGGTTGTGATATCTTTGTGGGTTCAAGGCCAGACTGGCCTACATGGTAAGTTCTATGTCAGGCAACGCTTCACATCCTGCTCCTCCCCTTTTTTCAATATAAGTAGGGCTAGAGATAGCTCAGGGGCTTAGCGTTAAGAGTGCTTGCTACTATTGGGGGTTAGAGAGATGACTCAGAGATGAAGAATACTGGCCGCTCTTCCAGAGGTCCTAAGTTCAATTCCCAGCAAGCACATGGTGGTTCACAACCATCTGAAATGAGATCTGGTACCTGCTTCTGGCAGAACACAATATACATACTAACAAACAAACAAATAAATCGAAAAAATAAAAAAAGTACTTGTTACTTTTGCAGAGGACCCAGGTTTGTGCCCAACTTCAGTTCTAGGAGATCTAATACTTATTTCTGGCATCTATGGTCTGTTACATATACATATGAAAATAAAATAATTTTTAGAATGATAAGGATCTCTAAGCATCTACCTATTGTTTTCTAAGGACTTAAAAGTTCCAGTCTTTCACAGCCTAGACCACTGGGGTCCCCATGAGTGACTGATCATATCTATGTGGAGAGCCAGTGAAGACTGGTTGCTGGCTGGCTCACCTTGGCCTGGCCTATGGTCCTGCCTGCTCACAAGGACAGTAGCTCCTCAGGGCCCTACATGCTCTATACTCAAGGCATTCATATGGCTCATATGAACCTAGGGGCATTAAGCCATGCGATCTCCCAAGAAGTACTCCCTCCAAAGTGGGAAGCGGGTCATCTACTTCTGTGGAAAACCACAGGCTCGGGCCCTTGCTTAGTCTTAGATAGCCTCTGTGCTCTGATGTGGGAAGGGCTCAGCCTATGGACGGGCAACACAGGTCTGAGCATGGTTATGCGTGAGCTGAGTCTGGAGTACCAGAGGGTCCGGGACCTGAAGGATGTCTTGTCTCACCACTTGGCGGTGGGGGTTCCTGCGGACACACCTTGATAGACAGATGTTTAATACAGATAAGAGGTTGGGGACAGAGAGGGTCTGAGAGCGAGCCTGTAGCAGATGGGTTCAGTCTTCTCAAGTGTTGGGCGGGGGCATCTACAACAGTGAGACAGAGCCAAGGTTGCAGCCAATGGCAGATGGTACTGGAAAAAATGGGGAGCAAGATTATAATCTATCCTTTCAGGTTATAATCTGTCCTTTCGGGTTATAATCTGTCCTTCCGGGTTATAATCTGTCCTTTCAGGTTATAATCTGTCCTTTGGGGTTATAATCTGTTCTTTGGGGTTATAATCTATCCTTTCAGGCTATAATCTGTCCTTTCGGGTTATAATCTGTCCTTTCAGGCCTCTGGTTCTCTGATAGTGAAATGGAAGCTGATCATGGCTCCTTTCCCCTGTAGGTCCAGCTATTCAGAAAGGTGGAGGCAGAGGATCCTCAGAAAAGACCAGGTTGAGTTACATAGTGAGATCTTGCCAAAAAAAAAAAGAAGGGTGAGCATCATGACCTGCAAGGTTGGCTTCCCACAAAGCCCGACAACCTGAGTTCAATCCTACTACCCACCTTGTAGAAGGATCTGGGTTCAATTCCTAGCAGCCACATGGTAGCTCACAACTGTCTGTATCTCCAATTCCAGGGAACTCTACACCCTCACATGCACGTACATGCAGGCAAAACATCAATGCACGTAAAAATAAATAGATTACTTTAAAAAGTGCCAGACAAAACCAGCCTATTTAGAAAATAATCTTGAAATAAGAAAGCCCTTTAAAGCATAGCAAAAAGCCAAAATACTTTAATAGAAGTGATTTGCCCATAAAACAAACAAACAAACGCCCAGCTGGGCAGTGGTGGTGCACACCTTTAAACCCAGCACTGGGGAGGCAGAGTCAGGTGGATCACTGTGAGTTCAAGGCCAGCCTAGTCTACAAAGTGAGTTCCAGGATAGCTAGGGCTATTACACACTTGAAATTATCACACTTGAAATGGATTAAATAAAAATGCTGCGGATCCTCAAGTAGCTGCAGTGGCAGAACTGCTGCAGGTCCCCAAGCGGTGGCAGTGGGCAGTGGGTCCCAAGACAGCCAGTCCCAGGCAGAGATGGAGCAGTTCCCCAAGTGGGTGCAGCAGGAGAGACACACAGATGAGCATGCCATGAAACCATGCCGCAGGTCTCCAAAGGCGATGGGTGAGAGACAGAGACATGGATAGGCATGCCATGCAGAGTGAGATTGGATATTTATTTAGTGGGTTATGGAGGGGGAAGGGAGAAGGGGAGAAGAGCAGAGAGGCAGAGAGAGAGAGGGAAAGGGAGAGGGAGAGGGAGAGAGAGAGAGAGGGGGGGGGAAGGGAAGAAGTGGGGTGAGGCAGAGGCTGTTTCTTTGGGAGAGAGCCTGAAAAGGAAGAGACTCAGCTGCAACCAGGAAGGAAGATCTGCCTGCCTCAGCAGACGGGGAAGGGAGTGGGCGTGGCTTGCCTCTTAAAGAAACAAAACAGATCATTACAAACTTTCCCTTGGAAAACAAAAATTATATAAAACAAACAAACAAATAAAACCAAAGAAGACATTATCTATCTATCTATCTATCTATCTATCTATCTATCTATCTATCTATCTCTGAGACAGGGTTTCTCTGTAGCTTTGGAGCCTGTCCTGGCACTAGCTCTTCTGGCCTTGAACTCACAAAGAAAAGATTCCCCTGCCTCTGCCTCCTGAGGGCTAGGACTAAAGGCATGCACCACCACAGCCCAAAGGAGACATATAGGCAAGTGTGTATTTTAATATACACAAAAAGAACACACGCTGGTTAATCTGAATGGGAATACAAACAGCTAAAAGACAAATGCAGAGTTTTCACGTTCACCAATAACAATCGAGAATGGAAACATCTTGATGGCAAGAATGCCCCAGGGACTGGCCTCTGCATAGGATGGCACAGGTGGCTTACTAGCCCTAGCCTATTAACCTCATGCCATTTCTCTGTGTCCCCCACATGGAAATTCCCAGTGTGCAATGTGGCAGAACTGATGCTCACACAGCTTTAAACAGAAGCATCTATCTAGTAGGTGGTAGAGCCCACAGGAGGTTTCTTGCCATATTAATAACAGGAGTGTGCACACGCACCGGCAGTAGTACTTGCTTCCAATTATTCTAGAAAGATACATCAGAAATCCCTCCCAGTGTCACTGTGTTCTCACTGACAGGACACTGGGCAGGCATGTAAAAGAATCCTTGTGGGCTGGGGAGAAGGTTCAGTGGTCATTCTGACTAACGTCCTCTGACCTTAGGGAATACTACACCTCCCTCATACAAGGCAATTATTGTACCCACAACTCAGCAAGCATGTGGAGACCAGAGGACAACCTCAGCCATGACAAGCTCAATAGAGGCCTGAGTCTCAGTAGTTTTCCCTAAGGAAATGCCAGGTTCCAAGAAAGACCACAAACTGAGACCACCCAGGAACCACCCAGGAATAGACCATCCAAAGGAAATTCTTAACATTCCAAAAATTGTAGATAGAATCACCTGTCAGCACACACCCATTGGCTTTTCACCAGGACACCCTAGACAAATGTCAGCCAATCTGGGGTCCCGAACCTTGGAAATCCCTCACCGCCCCCCCCCACCTTTGCTGCTATAAAAACCCAGCCCTACCTGTGCTAGGGGCTCTCACCAACACATTGGACACCAGGAGTCCAAGTTTGCAAACTGTGTAGAAAAAGGCTCTTTGCTTTTACATACGGGACTTTTTTTTGGATACTTCGAGGATCTGGGCATAACAAGCATATCCAGTTTTTAAAACGTGGGTTCTGGTGATCTGGACTCAGGTGTTCAACTGAGCCATCCTCTTTTCCCGGCAATATCATCTTCTGTTAATATTTAAATGCAGGGACCGAAGAGAGGGCTCAAGGGTTAAGAGCACAGCTTGTTCTTCCAGAGGGCCTATATTCGATTCCCAGCACCTATGAAATGGCTCACAGTCCGTTCCAGGTGACCCGATGCCCTCTTCTGGCTTCCGTTGGCAACAGCCATGCACATACTATACAGATACACAGGCAGACAAAACACAAATACACATAAAATAAAAATTAAACAGAAAAATGCCATTTTAGAGAAGCTGTTGCCACCCATTAAAAGGGGCTATTTCAGAGTAACAAGAAAGCATCCGCAGAAGAACAAATTCAAGAAGAAGCTGTGCTATGTGGAAGAGGGCAGGACACCTTCACTTTGACAGGAAACAGCCTCAGCTGCTGAGGATGCCACAAGGGTGTTTGCGCGGTCGATAAGACCGTGTAAGTGACTTTAAAACCCTGTACAGTGAGTGGACCTGACGGCAGAGAGGATCGTGCGAACCCAGGAGTTCCAGGGCAGTCTGGGACGCGGTTATTTCACAAAACCTCATCCGAATCCCAAGCTAAACCAAATTAACTAGCCACTAAGAAAGCTTATGCATATCAGAACCATCCATCCCGACCCAGGCTGGTGGGAGCCACTGTGTGGGGTCCAGGGGAGAGGGGCCTGGAGGGTCCGAGGGACTGGGGCAGAGGGTGCGGCCTGGGGGCAGCAGCCGGGCCGCAGGCATCCATCGGGGGAAGGGCTGGCGCACGTGAGGACGCGGAGCTTGGGTGCGGATGAAGGAGAGAGTCCCGCGCATCCAACAGAACGCCACTCACCATCTGCTGCAACCTTTTCGCCCTGTGGCTGCTGTCTCAGCTCCCTAAGACAAAGGGGCCGTCCCGCCCGGTCTGCGCAGTCGTCAATCCCAGGGGACCCCGCCCCCGTCCCCACCCCCCAGTCCTGGACCACAGCGCCTGAGGGTCGGATCGTCCGCCTTGCCTCTGGCTTTTCTTGCCAAAGGACTCCTGGCCGGCGCCCCCGGACCACTGAGAGCCGAGGCCTCCGCAGCGCCTAGAGAGACCGCGCCAGCTCTTTGAGGCGGCGGCGGCGGCGGCGGCGGCGGAAGCCGGCTCCCACTGTCCCTAGAAACCCGAGTACCTCCCCCCCTCACCCCCTCCCTGCGGCCCCTCTGCTAGAGGGGGCTTCGGTCACTTCCGCCAAGCTCGTGCTTGTCTTCTAGCGATTGCCCTGGTAGTCAGGCAGCCAGGAGGACTCGTCCTGGAACCCATCAGGTCGGCTTGGGCTGCTCGGGTTTATGGTATAGTATGTGTTTAGCTGCGTAAGGAACCGTCAGTCTTTCATCTTCAGCAGCAGCACATCCTCTAGCCTCGGCAATGTATGACTATTCCAGTTGCTGCTTGTGTTTGCCCCACTTGGTATAAGCGGTCTTTAAAAATGAGTTATTCTAGGGCTGGAGAGATACAGCAGTCAACGTGCTGCGCACGCCCGAGGATCCGAGTTTGATCACTATTACCCATGTGGAAAAAAAAAGTTGTAATCCCAGATCCCAAGACAGATCGCAGACACAAGGCAGATGTCCAGGCTTCTCTGGCCAGCCAGACTAGGTCAGGCTGCCTTGAGCCTTTTCAAAAAAAACAAACCATCAAGGCGGATAGCTCCTCGGATGGCTCTCTAGCCTCACATGCACACATACTCTCTGCTGGAAATTCAACTCAGGGACCCTTGTACTTTAAACACAGGGTCTCCCATTGAGTTGCACTGGATCCCACCCCTCTATTATGGTTTCATTTTTATCTCTCTAATTGTATTAGTTACTTGTCTTCCTGTTGTGACAGAATACCCAACAAAAGGGAGGGTTTATTATTTTTAACTGGTTATTAGATGTGGGTTTTTGTTTTGTTTTATGGTTTTTCGAGACAGGGTTTCTCTGTGTAACAGCCCTGGCTGTCTTGGAACTCATTTGAGCTCACTGGGATCTGCCACCACACCTTGCTAGATGTGTTTTTTATTCTTTAAAGAATGTGGTTTGGCCCAGTGTGTTGCACACTAATCCCAGCAGAGGCAGGATCTCTGAGTTCATGACCAGCCTGGTCTACAAAGTGAGTTCCAGAACAGCCAGAATTGTTAAACAGAGAAACCCTGTCTCGGGGGTGTGGGTAACAAAAACAAAACCAAATAAACAAGTGATAACAGTTTGGGGCTAACGTCTGGAAATGGAGATTAGTAACAAGAACAGCCTTCTCAACTCCAGACCTTGTGGACCAGGTTGGAATTTGTGTGATGGAGCAACCATTGTTACTTTGATTTAAAGTGTGTGTGTGCTTTTTGCTTTATTTTAAAGTGTGTGTGTTTGCATATTTGAGTTCACTGTCACTGGATGAGGGCATCAGATCCCCTGCAGCTGCAATTACAGCTGCCAGATGTGAGTGCACAGAAGCACAGCTCTGGGAGGATGAAGATGTTAGTGACGCGTACCCTGTGTGTGTGTGTACCCAGAAAGTGCTGGGTCTTGGGCAGACCAAATATCCAGGATCATCCTAGCAACTAGTTGGTGTGGGGTTTCCAGCAGCAGATGTATGCAAGGGGGCACAATAAAGAAACTGCCAGGCCGGGCGATGGTGGCGCACGCCTTTAATCCCAGCACTCGGGAGGCAGAGGCAGGCGGATCTCTGTGAGTTCGAGACCAGCCTGGTCTACTGTAGTAATAAGGACAGCGGCGGGGCTGCGTCCCCAAACACCCCAGCCGCCTGCCCGGCTCGGCTAGCTTATGCCCCGAAATAATTACACACAAACTGTATTCTTTTAAACACTGCTTGACCCATCTCTATCTAGCCTCTTCTAGGCTAACTCTCGCACCTGGACTAGCCCATTTCTTATCATCTGTGTAGCGCCCCTAGGTGCGCTTACCGGGAAGATTCTAGCCTAAGTCCATCCTGGGTCGGAGCTTCATAGCGTGCGTCTTCCCTGGAGCAGGTAGCATGGCGTCTCTTCTGCTCCCGAGAGGAGAGCTGTGGAGTCTGACCTCACTTCCTCTTCCTCCCAGCGTTCTGTTCTGTTTACTCCACCCACCTAAGGGTGGGCCTATCCAATGGGCCTAGCAGTTTCTTTATTGCTTAGCCAATGAAATGAACAGATTGATATATGACACTCCCACATCAGTCTACAGAGCTAGTTCCAGGACAGGCTCCAAAGCCACAGAAAAACAAAAAAACAAAACAAAACAAAAAACAAACAAAACAAAACAAAAAACAAAAAACAAACAAAACAAAACAAAAAACAAACAAAAACAAAAAAGAAACTGCCAACGTGACAGCTCCATTATTAGGGTAAGGATTTTATTGTGCGTGAGAGAGAGAAAATATCCATAAGCATCTGGAGGAGTCCAGAGTGGAAAGAAAGAGAATGCGGCAGCCGAGACACGACCAGAGTTAGGGCAGAGGGAGAGAACAATGGAGATGGAGAGAGAGTGAGGGAGCGAGGGAGAGCGAGGGAGAGAGAGAGAGAGAGAGAGAGAGAGAGAGAGAGAGAGAGAGGACAGAGCATAGGAGGAGAGAATAGTGAGAACATCAGGAGTGGGGGAGTGTAAGAGAGCTGGTCTCTGAAGTGTAGAACAACCACTGACTGAGTAGGGACGGAGGGAGCCGGGCCTTTGATCTGCAGCCACAGGTACTTGTCTTTCAGGGCTATGTCCCTTCTGCCAGAGGTAAGGGAAGTGCTCCTTTTGGCAGATGGGAAAGGGTTTCACAAGTTCCCAAGGAAGCTAGCTTTTCTCTCAGCACCAGAAGTCCTCCTATAGTCCAGTGAGCTCATTTCTGGATACCTGGGCTCCTGAGACAGAACAGAAAGAATGGACTCCGAAAACGATGGTGGATACATGTGTGGAAAGATGGCCTGGAAACCTGTGGGGGAGGAGACGCGCTATGAAGGGAGCTGCTTCTGGGTCCTGCTCCATGAGACCTGAAGCCGGAGCCCAGGCCTAAGGCACAGCAGAGCAGGGAGGAGGAGGAGGAAGAGAAGGACGAGGAGGAGGAGGAGGCGGCTAAGCTGACTGTAGGTCTGGTTAAGGTACAGGATGGGAGGGAGAGGACGCGGAGCAACACCACCAGAGAAGATGGCAACTGGACCCTCATGTTCAGTTGTAAACAAAGTATCAGTAGTAAATACTAAATCAGAACTCATCCCCTACGACTAAATGCTAGATGAAAGAATTACTGAGGTTCTTTCCAGCCAAAGGTCACATGACCTATTTCTGTACCTTTAGATTACAGGAATAAGCTGTGAACATGGATGTCTTGTCATGTCTTCCTTCTAGCCAGAAAGACAACAGAATGCAGAGAGAGGCCCCAAGTTGGCAGCAACAGCAAAACGGACCCCTGTAGGATGTTTCAAAGGAGGGCTCCAGGTTTTGTGGCAGCTGGGCATAAAAAACAGTGAGCCTGGCTTCAAGTCTAAGAAGGGGAAGGCTGAATATGACAAGGGCCAGAAGAATCAGAGAGGAACCGAGGCTCAGCTTTCCTCCTCCCAGCCTCCAGGCTACTCCTTTGTATGAATTAACTGGTGTTTAACCAGCTTGGACCGCTGGCTGAAAGTCTTCCCGCAAGCAGAGCAGTCATAGGGCTTCAGGCCAGTGTGAAGGCTGAGGTGCTGGGTGAGGACCGACCGCTGGCTGAAGGCTTTTCCACACTTGCAGCACTGATAGGGCCTATCTCCAGTGTGGATTATGCGGTGCTGAATGAGATGTGAGCTCTGGCTGAAGCCCTTCCCACATTCAACACACGTGTAGGGCTTCTCCCCAGTGTGGACTTTCTGATGGTGGATAAGATTGGAGCTCCGGTTGAAGGCTTTGCCACACTGGTTACATTCGTGCGGTTTTAACCCGTTGTGGGTCCTCTGGTGCTGAAGGAGGGTGGAGCTCTGGCTGAAGGTTTTCCCACACTCAGTACATTCATAAGGTTTCTCTCCAGTGTGGACTCGATGGTGAAGGATGAGGTTGGAACTCCGGCTGAAGGTCTTTCCACACTCGTGGCACTCGTAGGGCTTGTCTCCAGTGTGTACACCTTGATGCTGGGTGAGGGCTGAGCCGTGCCGGAAGGCCTTCCCACAGACGCTGCACCTGTACGGCTTCTCGCCGGTGTGAATGAGCTGGTGCTTCCTGAGCACCGAGCTGTAACTAAAGGTTCTCCCGCACTCACTGCACACGTGAGGCTTCTCTCCAGTGTGGATTCTCCGGTGCTGGGTGAGGCTGGAGCTCTGGCTGAAGGCCTTCCCACAGTCTCTGCACGGGTAAGGCTTCTCTCCGGTGTGGACCCTCTGATGCTTGATGAGATTCGAGAGGCGGCTGAATGACTTGCCACAGTCATTACATTCATAGGACTTCTCCCCGGTGTGAACCCTCTGATGCTTCCGGAGGTGTGCACTCTGGCTAAAGACTTTACCACACTTATCGCACTCCCAAGGCTTCTCAGCAGTGTGAATCCTGTGGTGTTTAGTGAGGTGTGAGCTCCGCCTGAAGGCCTTCCCACACCGGTTGCATGTGTAAGGCTTTTCTTCAGAATGGATTCTTTGATGTTGGATGAGGTTTGAGCGCCACCTAAAAGCCTTCCCACATTCGCTGCATTCATAAGGCTTCTCAACCACAGGAGACTTTTGGCGTTTAAGGCTTGAGTTCTGGCTGAAGGTTTTCATATTTAGGTAAGGTTGCCAGTGGTTTTAAAGAACAGAGTTCTGGCTAATAGATTTCCCACATTCTGAACAGATGAAAGATTTCTCTCCAACGCTGGCTCTCTGATGCTGAACAAGGCCAAGGTTTCCTCTGAACATTTTCCCACATCCAGTACATATGAAAGGGCTCTCAAGCGTAGGAAGCCCCTCCTGGCCAGTCAGGTCTCTATTGTGCTGTAAGTTCTCTGGAGTGTAGTGTGGATGTGGCCTCTCTTCTGCAGAGATTCCCTGACATACTAATGGACTTGGGCTCAAACTGAAATTTTTGTCAAAACCATTACAAATCAGACCTTTCTCTCCTAAGAGGCCCTTAAGGAACACGGTCACTGGTGTGCCGTCTCCCTCCCAGTAGAGGGGCTGTACTAGGCTCTCACCTTCAGAGACATTCCAGTTTCTTCCTAACACTTCATCACAGCACCCTCGAGCTTTGGAGACCGAGAAACATCACCTGCACAGCCACTGGCACTGCTGTCTGATTTGTCAGAAACATGCTCCTGGGAATACAGTGTCTCCTCAGTACTGGAATATCTGAAACAAGAAATACCAAGTCAGAGCAGACTGACTGAACAAGCAAACAGAGCGACAGATCTACTAGCCTCACTTCTATGGAGGAAGTAACGGGAGCAGGGAACCCAGACCTTGTGGATGGACTAGGAGAGCTCCTAGGTGATGGCTACATAGGCACTGAAGTATAGCAAGAACTACCTGTCCTCTCTAGGACACCAGACATCAGGATGCACTTAGAGTTTGCCCATTGGCTCAGGACAAGATTCTGAGCATCCCTCAGCTCCCCCGTCTGTTCACACCCAGCAAATACTGTTGGCTCTATCTAAAAATAAAGTAAAATGTAGTATTATTTACTATATATTTATACATAACATTATGTATTGTATATAATATTCAAAACACCATATTAAGATGAATATATAATATTCGCACAAATAATATAAGTATATTAATATACAATATAGAAAAAATTATAGAATTTATATAAATAAAACAAATACACAAAAATTTTTAAAAAGCACCCAAACCCAAGTGCTCCTCATGTTTCCCCCACGTAAAAGGAAAAACCACAGGTACACACACATTTTTTAAAAAAAATTATTTATTTATTTATTATGTATACAATGGTCTGTCTGTGTGTATCCCTGCAGGCCAGGAGAGGGCACCAGACCTCATTACAGATGGTTGTGAGCCACCATGTGGTTGCTGGGAATTGAACTCAGGACCTCTGGAAGAGCAGGCAATGCTCTTAACCGCTGAGCCATCTTTCCAGCCCCTACACACACACACACGCCTTTAATCCCAGCACTCGGGAGGCAGAGGCAGGTGGATCTCTATGAGTTCGAGACCAGCCTGGTCTACAGAGCTAGTTCCAGGACAGGCTCCAAAGCCACAGAGAAACCCTGTCTCGAAAAAAGCAAAACACAAACAAACAAACAAACAAAAAACAAACAAAAAACATTTGCCATGTGCGCGCGCGTCATGATGCACGTGTGGTGGGTAGAGGACAATTTACTGAGGTCGGTTCTTTCCTTCCCCCTTGTTTTTTTTTTTTTAACATTTATTTATTTATTATGTATACAATATTCTGTCTGCGTGTATGCCTGCAGGCCAGAAGAGGGCACCAGCTCTCATTACAGATGGTTGTGAGCCACCATATGGTTGCTGGGAATTGAACTCAGGACCTTTGGAAGAGCAGGCAATGCCCTTAACCTCTGAGCCATCTCTCCAGCCCCTCCTTCCCCCTTGTTGACTTCAGGGATCAAATTCAGGTCATTGTGCTTGCTGGCAAAAACCCTTACCCACCAAGTCATCTAGTTTGTATTATACTGTCACAGACTTATTCCTGTTTTCTTCCCCAGAACACGGTCTTTTTAAGAAGATTCATTTATTCATGTATTTTATGTATATGAGTGCTGCTTCTTCATGTACCCCAGAAGGAATCTGATCTCATTACAGATGGTTGTGAGCCACCATATGGTAGCTGGGAATTGATCTTAGAATCTCTGGAAGAGCGGTCAAGTGCTCTTAACCACTGATCCATCTCTCCAGCCCAGAATGCAGTCTTCTGTGTGGTCCGTGTCGGCTAATAGAATGTAGACTTAGTCTCAGACTTGCTGCAGGTGTGGAGACGCTCATTAATCTTAACGCAGTAACTGGCTCTGAGCTGTGGGACTGGCCCACCTGGAACACTCCATCTGGCTCCCCCACTGGTCTTGCTGGAGAGTCCTTTCCTAACTGAGGCACACACACATTAGCTCTGGACTTTCCTATTGTCTCCTATGACGGTGGAAGGACCCCTGGTGAGCTCCACCCAGAGACATTCAGTGGTGAAAGACGCCCCTCCGTCACCCTTTGCCACTTCCACAAGCACTTCTCTGTGACAAGCGGGATCTGTGTCTGGTCTGTGTATGTCGGTTCCTATGTGCCACTCCTCAGCCTCTGCCTTGTACCTGTCCTCAGCCCAGCCTTCCAGAGTTCAGCCTCTGCTTGCAGCACCGGCCTATTTTCTGGCAACATGTCGTGCTGTTCACTGACACCTGTGGCTCAGTCTCACTGTGGTGGCACTTCTAGCTACAACGCACTCCCCTCCTGTGGCACTGCCACTGGGCTAGCACAGATGGCAGAGCCTTTCCTCTCCTTCCTCTTGCCCTGGGGAATGCTATGACATATAATTTACATGGATGCTGTAGCATCAGCCTCATGGGGTGTCTAGGAAACACGGTTGCCCACACTCCTGAATCCTCAATAAGGACCGAGGAAAGGGTGAGGGCGTCAGGGATGGCCTGCAGCTTGCTGTGCCTTTGCCTACTCAGAGTCTCTTGCCTTCCTTGAGCTGTGTGGAGAAAATACCAGCCAGGGAAGGAAGAAGGCCAAGACAATGACAATAGCAGCCTGTAAAATGCAAGTCAGATAGTATCCATCTGAGACGTTCAGGCTGCATGATCTGTCATAATTGGTCTTTGCTGTGTTTGTTTTGTTTTGAAGACAGCAGCTCATTTTATAGCCCTAGGCTAGTTTGAAACTTACTATGTAGCCATGTCTGGCAGTGATCCTTGTACTGCAACCTCTCAGATGCTGGAATCACAAGGACATGCCACTTTAACAAGCTCTGCCTCCTCCTCTTATTTTTGGGACAGGGTCTCACTATGTTGCTCCAGTTGTCCTAGAACTTGCTATGTAGACCAGGCCACCCTTGAACTATAGGAGTCACGTGCCACCATGTCTGGTCTTAGTTTTTTTTTTTTAAAGACAGAGACTTATGTAGCTCAGCCTGGCCTTAAACTTAGCATGTATTGGAGATGAACCTTCAACTCCCGATCTTCCTATTTCGGCTTCCTAAGTGCTAATCACAGGTTTGTGTCTGGCATATCAGTGCAGGTAATTTATGTTTTTTCAAAAATATTTATTTACTTCATGTGTATGTGTGTGCCTGAGTTTATGTGTGTGCACCATGTGTGTGCAGCTGCCCACAGGGGCCAGACGAGAGCATTGGATGCCCTGGAACTGGAGTTGCCTGTTGTGGGTACTGGAAACCAGACCCTGGTGTTCTTGCCACTGAGCTATTTCTCCAGTCTCTATATATGTTATTTTATTTATTTATTTATTTATTTATTTTTAGTTTTTTGAGACAGGGTTTCTCTGTAGCTTTGGTTCCTGTCCTAGCACTAGCTCTTGTAGACCAGGCTGGCCTCGAACTTAAAGAGATCCGTCTGCCCCTGCCTCCCGAGTGCTGGGATTAAAGGCGTGCACCACCACCGCGTGGCTATATATGTTATTTTTAAAACCTTTAAGCACCAGGGATGCAGCTCAGTGGGAGACACTTGTTTAGCAAGCACAGGGCCCCTTTCCATCTCAAGCATTGCAATAAAAAACTGCATGGTGTGTGTCATGCCCAATCCTACTACTTGAGAGGCTGAGGCAGGAACTGTCGCACATTCAAGGGTCAAGTGGTCTATACAGTGAGTAAAGGCAAGCCTGGGTGACAGAGTGAGACCCTGTCTTAAAGAACCAAAAATAAACCCACAAATTCCCCACAACCCTTAAAAAAATCCAAGTCCAATCTCAGTTTATAGGCCCTAAAAATTCTGTTAGAGTGAGATGAAGTATCACTGGAGGGGATCAAGAGATATGGCTGCCGGGCGGTGGTGGCGCACGCCTTTAATCCCAGCATTCGGGAGGCAGAGGCAGGAGGATCTCTGTGAGTTCGAGACCAGCCTGGTCTACAAGAGCTAGTTCCAGGACAGGCTTCAAAGCTAGAGAGAAACCCTGTCTCGGAAAAAAAAAACAAAAAACAAACAAACAAACAAACAAACAAACAAGTTTCAGGACAGGCTCCAAAACCACAGAGAAACCCTGTCTCGAAAAACCAAAAAAAAAAAAAAAAAGAGAGAGAGAGATATGGCTGGCACACTTCTTTAACCCCAGCATCCAGGAGGCAGAGGCAGGATATGCCTTCAACACTAGCACTGGGAGGCAGAGACAGGCAAGGACAACTGGTTTCCACAGAGTATTTCAGGACAGCCAGAGGTACAGAGTGAGACCCTGTCTCAAAACAAAACACAGTAAAACAAGCAAACAAAAAGTAAATCCACAATACTAGCCATGGTGGCACACACCTTTAAACTCAGCATTCAGGAGGTGGAGGCAGGGGGATTTCTACATAGGGAATTCCAAGTCAGCCAGGGAAACAGACAAACAGGCAAAACAACCAAGAGTATGGTATATTTTATTCATTTATTTAGACAGGGTCTCACTATGCGGTTTTGACTGGCTTCAAACTCACTAAGACCAGCTGACCTTAAACTCGGACATCCACCTGCCTCTGCCTCCTGCATGCTGGGATTTTAAAGTATGTGTCGCCATGTCCAACTAACATTTTTTTTAAAAGTAAAGTTTGGGCTCAAAGATCTAAAAGGAAATAGTTGCCTGACCCATCCAAACTGTATTTATGATTTTTTAAAATGTGTGTGTGTGTGTGTGCATTTTGCCTGCGTATCTATCTGTGCATCACATGTGTGACATGCCTGAGAGGTCAGAAGAGGATACTGGATCCCTTCGAACTGGAGTTACAGATGGATTTTAGCTGTCATGTGGGTGCTGGGAACTGAAGCCAGGCATACGAGTAGTCAGTGCTCTTAACCACTGAGCCATCTCCCTAACCCTGTAAACTCTTTGTTTTCATATCTTGTAAGACAAACATGCTTCTTTGGGAGGAAACACCTACATGATTAAAGCCTTGTGGGTGTGTGCAAATGTCTTAGAGGAATCTCTCTGGGTGATGAGTCCCATAGTGTGATGTCTCAGGCAGACAGGAAGGGTGCCATGTGCCAAGAACACTGCCAACACAGCAAGCAAAGGTTAGTGCCAGCTTGGAATGTTGCTTAGCAGAAACCTCAGTGCCTTGATAGCCTGCTGTATAGAGCCAAGAAATATCTCACATTCAAGTGGTGGCTTCATTGGTTTTCCACCTTCTATAATGACATGTTTCTCTCTTTTCTTTTCTTTTCTTTTCCTTCCTTCTTTTTTTTTTCTTTTCCAGACGGGGTTTTCCTGTGTAGCCCTGGATATTCTGGAACTTGCGCTGTAGACCAGGTTATCCTAGAACTCAGAGATCTGCCTGCCTCTGCCTCCTGAGTGCAGTGTGCACCACCACCAGAAGACACTCCAGTGGCACTGAACATTTGGTGTTGTGCAACCAACAACTGGCTAAATCTCTTCTCTTCCTCTCTTTCTCCCTCCCTCTCTTTTTAGACAGGGTCTCACTTTGTAGCCCTAGCTGGCCTGAAACTCACTATGTAGACCTCACTGGCCTCAAACTCAGAGATCTCTCTGCCTGTGCCCTCCACCTCTGCCCCAGTGCTGGGATTAAAGGTGTATCACTACACGCAGCCAACGTTATTTCTAGAACATTCCCATCACTCCAAAGTAAAACCTTCCCTGGTAATAGGGTGCATGTTTCTCTATTCCCAGTCACTTGGGGAGTTGACGCAGACACTTGAGTTTAGGTGTTAGTTGAGGTTATCATTGACAGGCATGTAGCAAAACCCTGAGTTAACCCCTCTTTCCTTCCCCACAAAACTAGGTCCAGTAAGGAGTTTATTCCCATTTCTTTCTGCCTCCAGGGCCTGACAATGATCAACCAATGTCTCTCTCCCTGACAACTATCAATCTATGTCTCTATGGATTTACCTATTCTGTACTTTTTCTAAAAATGTCATCATACAATATACATCTTGAGTTCTTTCATGTGGCATACTGATTTAGAAATATATACACTTTATTGTGTATATGAGAACTACACTCCTATTTATGGCTGAACTGTATTCCATCCATCCTTCCATCTACTGCTATCAGCTGGTCTGCTTGCAGCTTTGGTTACGGACACTATGCTGTGACGATGGACACACAGATTCTCTGACTATGAGGAGGTTACGTTACTGACATGTCAAGGCATCTTTCCCCATAATTGCATTTTGTCTACCAGGTGAACTTCGCATACATCCCAAGCCCTACAGGACAAAGCTGTTAAGACTGTGGCACATGATAAATACTCAGATTAGAGGCAGGCGGATCTCTGTGATCTGTGAGTTCGAGACCAGCCTGGTCTACAAGAGCTAGTTCCAGGACAGGCTCCAAAAACCACAGAGAAACCCTGTCTCGAAAAAGAAAAGAAAAAAAAAAAAGCCTGAAGATAAATACTCAGATTGCTTCTTAACTAAGTTAGACATGTGAGCAGTGTCTCCAAAGGTCAGGTACATTGTGGTGGGTCCACCACACTGAAGAGGTCTGCATCAATTACACTTTCTGAGTATTTTTTCCGAGTGTTATCTGCAGGGCAGCTAGGTTTTGTCACACGGTTTGTCTGTATAGACTGAGGTGATCATAGCTTTCCCGCTTTGTATTGATCTGTAAGTTACACTGGTGGGTTTCCTGTTAAGCTATCCCTCCATTCCTGATCTAAATCTATACGGTCGTGGAGTATACTTTGAATACACTACTCAGTTTGCCTTGTCGTTATTTTGTTGAGTTTTGTATTTTTAACTGTTAGGAACATTAGCTTCTAAATTTTTATTTCCTTTAAAGAATGGTGCAGGGGATTGAATCAAAGGCCCTGTGCAAACTAGTTATGAGATTTACCACTGAGCCATAGCCTTTAAAAAAAAATGTTTGGCTGCTGGCCAGGCGTGGTGGTTCATGCCTTTAATCCCAGAACTTGGGTAGATTTCTGTGAGTTCAAGGCCAGTCTGGTCTACAGAGCTAGTTTCAGGACAGTGAGTTCCAAGACACTGAGAACTAAGTAGGGAGACCCTGTCTCAAAAGACAAAACAAACAAACAAATAAGTTTGGTGAAAATATTTTCACTTTAATTTCTGATTTTAGTTGTGTCTCTTATTTCTCTATTGCTATAAAAGTTAAGTTTTCTAATAATTAACTTTTTGTTGATTTTAATTCTTAGTATGCTACCATCTCTGCTTGCATGTTTTGCAGTTTCTCTATATCTTTCTTCTTTTTTAAAACATCCTTTGTTGATGGGTGGTGGTGGCGCACGCCTTTAATCCCAACACTGGGAGGCAGAGGCAGGCGGATCTTTGTGAGTTTGAGGCCAGCCTGGTCTACAGAGCTAGTTCCAGGACAGCTAGGGCCACACAGAGAAACCCTGCTTCAAACAAACAAACAAACCCCCCATCATGTGTTGTTCCGTGTGTGGACGTGCGTGGTGCATGGGCACGCACAGTTCCCGGTGGAGGCCAGGGGACAAGTTAGTGGGGTTGGTTCCTTTTCTCCCTCACACGGCTTGGAGAATAGAACTCAGCTTGGTAGGCTTGCATGGTGTAGCACGATTAATACAAACCCAGAGACAGAAATTGAGGTGAAGCCCGAAAACCAGAAAAGCAAAGCAAAAGCCACTAGAGATTTCTTACTTCTACCAAAGGCTGTCTGCTTAGACTAGAACTCATAGAGACCTTCCTGCCTCTGTCTCCTGAGTACTTGGACTGAAGGTGTTCAACATTAATCCTGGCAAGGTTTACTTTACTGTTCTCAATTGTGGAAGATTACCATAGTCTATTTACCCAAACTATTTTCACAAGGGCTATTCCTCATCAGGTATATTGTGACCACAAGTGTCATCCTCAGACTCTGGGCAGATTTTTTTTCTCTTTTCTTTTGCCTTTGCTAGGCACTGAACCTAGAGCCTTACATGTACTAGGCAAACATTAGCACTGAACTTCAGTACTAGGCAAACATTACCACTGAGAACTTCAGTACTAGGCAAACATTAGCACTGAGAACTTCAGTACTAGGCAAACATTAGCACTGAGAACTTCAGTACTAGGCAAACATTACCACTGAGAACTTCAGTACTAGGCAAACAAACATTACCACTGAACTTCAGTACTAGGCAAACATTACCACTGAGAACTTCAGTACTAGGCAAACATTACCACTGAGAACTTCAGTACTAGGCAAACAAACATTACCACTGAACTTCAGTACTAGGCAAACATTACCACTGAACTTCATCACCGGCTCTCAGCTAGTGTTTCAACCAAGATTTCCTTAAATATCAAGAACCAAAGTAATACAAAACTTCCCTGGTCTGTAAACCGGCTCTGCCCAGAAGCACTTCTTGGACATTATTTTTTGTTTGCTTGTTTGGTTGGTAGGTTTTATTTTGTTTTTAGAGATACAGGGTTTCTCTATGTAGCCCTGGCAGTCCTGGAACTTGCTCTGTAGACCAGGCTGGCCTTGAACTCACAGAGATCCGCCTGCCTCTGCCTCCTGAGTGCTGGGATTAAAGGCGTGCACTGTCACCTCACCACCACCTAGCTCTGTGATGTCATAACAATGACTTCACAGTCTCTGTGTAAACTCAGATGTGCTGGTGCTGAAACTTATGGTCTTCATAGGTCTTTTCTGGGCTCCTGCCCCATGCTGGGCATGGCTGTGGCTTTCTAAATTCCCCAACTGTGTCTCTCTATTCTCTCACTTCTCCCAAGAAAATATATTCCAGCCTATCTTCCATGGTTGTTGGCAGCTGACTATACATTAGCCATAAACAATAAACCAGGTAGTTTCCTTTAGAATTACAATATTTTAGGGAGCGGTAGTGGTATAAGCATTTAATCCCAACACTAGGGAGGCAGAGCCAAATGGATCTCTGATTGGAAGCCAGCCTGGTCTACAGAGTGAGTTCCAGGACAACTGGGGCTACACAGAGAAATCTTGTCTAGAAAAACCAAAAGAAAGAAAAAAAGAAAAAGAATCACAATGCAGTGTTTCTGATCTGACTATTTTCACGTCCGAAGTCGACTTAGGCAGAACAGCGCTATGTGTCTTGTACTAGTCCTTTCGGGAAGCCCAGACAGGGTTAGGGCCAGGAACTTCTGAGAAAGATCTGCTGTTCCCTCTGGAACTAGGGACCCAGGACCAACACTGGGAATGCAGTCTTCTGCTCTAGGATAACGAGCAGAGAAAGGGTCGGGACACAGGCAGGCAAGGACATAACAAAGCACTCCTTCCATTCTGTAGTTGCCTCGCTCCCCATTTAATATTTCATTGGTTGCTGCAGACCCATGACTGTTTTCTAGATTTCTGATGAAGTTGGCTTTGACAGTTTCTAATTTATTTCAACGTTTATGTAGTGGGCCAGGTCCTTGGAGATGCCTACCTTAATGATTTGTTCCACAGTGGCTTAAAATCTTTTTCTTAGACTTTTATTTATGTTTGTGGGTGTTTTGCCTGCACGTATGTATGTACATCATGTACGGCAGTGTCTGTAGAGGTCAGAAGAGGGCTCTGGATGCCCTGGAACTGGAGGTATGGTTGGTGTGAGTCACAGTGTGGGTGCTGGGAACCGAAGTCGGGTCCTCTGCAAGAACAACAAGTGGCCGGGCGGTGGTGGCGCACGAGCCGGGCGGTGGTGGCGCACGCCTTTAATCCCAGCACTCGGGAGGCAGAGGCAGGCGGATCTCTGTGAGTTCGAGGCCAGCCTGGTCTACAAGAGCTAGTTCCAGGACAGGCTCCAAAACCACAGAGAAACCCTGTCTCGAAAAACAAAAAAACAAAACAAAAAAAAAAAAAAAAAAAAAAAAAAAAAGAACAACAAGTGTTCTTAAGTGTCGAGCCACCTCCCCAGGCTGCAACATTGGCTGCAACGTGAATATGAGTCAAAGCAAAACGGAAACAAAACCAAAATATGGGTGCCTATCAGCAAAGGCCCCCAGCCCCACTCCAGAGAGGTGTTGTCTTTCTTCCTTCTTTTCTTTTTTTTCCCTCCTGTTTTCTTCTTCTTCTTCTTCTTCTTCTTCTTCTTCTTCTTCTTCTTCTTCTTCTTCTTCTTCTTCTTCTTCTTCTTCTTCTTCTTCTTCTTCTTCTTCTCTTCCTCTTCCTCCTCCTCCTCCTCCTCCTCCTCCTCCTCCTCCTCCTCCTCCTCTTCTTCTTCTTCTTCTTCTTCTTCTTCTTTTTCTTTCTACCTGGAGGGACAGCTGTGGGTGCTGGGAACCGAACTCTTATATTTTTGGTTGTGAGCCTAGCCTTTAACTGCTGAGCCATCTCTCCAGGCCATCCTCCTTTTTTTTTTTTTGTTTTTTTTTTTTGAGACAGGGTTTCTCTGTGTAGCCTTGGCTGTCCTAGAACTCACTGTGTAGAGTGAGGCTGGTCTTAAACTCAGAGAGAGTCATCTGCCTCTCTGGGCAGACAGGACACTCCCACATAGAGGCTCCTGAGCTCTCCACCTAGATGAGTTGCTAATTGCTCCTAACTCTCAACTCAGGCTTTGCCCCAGGGGGCACGAGGGGACTGATATTCTTTCGATCCTTCCAACACTGCATTCCAAATTTCCATCTCCAGGGTAGAAAAAAGGCAGGAAACCTTCCTAATGCTGTGACCCTTTAATAAAGTTCCTCATGTTGTAGTGACCCCCAACCATAAAATTATTGCATTGCTACTTCATAACTGCAATTTTGCTATGATTTTTGTTATGAATCACAATGGAACTACCTGATACACAACCCCAAAGGGGCCAACCTACAGGTTGAGAACCACTGCTCTGGTAGATACTACCCACCAGCCTATGAACTTTTCCTGTAGGGAAACCACACCCCCACCCTTTTTAAAAAAGAGTCTTTCCTGAGCTGGGCATGGTGGTGTAAGTCTTTAATCCCAGCACTTGGGAGGCAGAGACAGGTGAATTCCTAAGTTTGAGGCCAGCCTGCTCTACAGAGCAAGTTGCAAGATAGCCAGAGATACACAGAGAAATCCTGTCTTGGAAAGAAAAGAAGAAAATAAAATAAAATAAAATAAAAGACTGTTTTCTGTACATCAACTATATTGCTTGTTTCTCGGAGTGACAGAGAAGGGAACACTGTCCTTTCACTGGGATAAAAGATCATAGTAAGGGGCTGGAGAGATGGCTCAGTGGTTAAGAGCACTTCCAAAAGTCCTGAGTTCAATTCCCAGCAACCACATGGTGGCTCACAACCATTTGTAATGAGGTCTGGTGCCCTCTTCTGGCCTGCAGGCATATACACAGACAGAACATTGTATACATAATAAATAAATAAATACAAAAAAAAAAGGTCATAGTAAATGCGTCAGTGAGACTGGCCAGCTGGGGAGTGGAGAGGGGCATTAGAACGAGGAGTAGGAGAGGGGCATTAGAACGAGGAGTAGGAAAGGGGCATTAGAACGAGGAGTAGGAGAGGGGCATTAGAACGAGGAGTAGGAAAGGGGCATTAGAACGAGGAGTAGGAGAGGGGCATTAGAACGAGGAGTAGGAGAGGGGCATTAGAACGAGGTGTAGGAGAGGGGCATTAGAACGAGGAGTAGGAAAGGGGCATTAGAACGAGGAGTAGGAGAGGGGCATTAGAACGAGGAGTAGGAGAGGGGAATTAGAACGAGGAGTAGGAAAGGGGCATTAGAACGAGGAGTAGGAGAGGGGCATTTGAACTAGGAGTCGGAGAAGGGCATTAGAACTAGTTAGTAAAGCAGGTCTTACTGAACAGGCGACCTAAAGATGAAGAAGGAAATCAGTGGTAGAAACGAAGGAAGTGGGGAGTGTAAAGGCACGCAGGCCAGGTCCTAGAAATGCTGAGACACCGGGGTGGACAGAAAAGCCAGGATGTAGAGCACACCCTGGAGGCACTCCACTAGGTCCCACAGGCCTGCATCCTGAAAGTAGGCTCTGCAGCACAGATCTACAGGGCTAACGGTGCTTAGAGGGCAACACACCCTGCACACACCCTGTACAGGACAACAAGCTGTCCAAATGCAGTGTCTTTGGCCAATGGGCTCTTCTTTCTGCTTCCCCGGGAAAGGGGGGGATACTCTGCTCGGTTTCAGGACAAAAGAAAGCTGATGGCTATCAGGAGGCAACAACAGCGTCACCTGTGGAGTGACGTGTCGTGAAGACGGTTTAGAGAGGAGCTAAGCAAGGGCTTCTCTGAAGAAGAGTCGGGGGAGGATGGTGGAAGGAGCAGCGGTGGGATGCTCTGAGAAGGAAGAAGGGCTGGACATTGCTGGAGTGAGGCCAGACAGTAGGGTATGAGACTTGGCGGGAGGAGTTAGGATTATGGACAGGATGACCCTTGTGGATTCAATCTAATCACACCAACATGTAAAAGCCTGATAAATCAATGTTAGTTCCCAGACGTGCAGCCACGTTAGGAACCTCCAGGAATTACAGGGCTGCTCATGCCACAACGCAGCAAAGAAATATAAACCTCTGTGTGGCACCCACAAAGCAATCGATCTTGCCAATGGCTTGAATAAACTTGGAAGCAAATTTTCCTGGCGAAAAGCTGAGCTAAGTGAAAGAAAGACCCACTAGCACACTATCTCAGCAGGCCTCCCTCCTTACCTTCCCCCCCCCCCCCCGCCCCATAACAGCTACAAAATCCTTTCTTCTCGGAACCGGCTCCACCGATCCACCACCGTTGGGCACCAAGGACAGAAAATCTGGCTTGGAGCTAAATCAACGCACCCCCGGGCTGTGTTCTCTAACGTTAACTGAGTTCCCAAGTCCGGGCCATCTTCATCGCACACCTGTCAAGTCCCTCCCCGCCCCTACCCCATCACGATCCCTCACACACCTCCTCACAAACCCACCCACGCCGCCTCTGCCCCAGCTCGAACCAGCCCCGCCATCCGCTGCCGCCACGTTGGGGACAGCAGGTGACAGTTCCCAAGCTGAGGCTTCGCCTAGGGAACTAACTCACCATGGGAGTCGCGCTGGGCACCGTGCTTGCCCAAATCAACCGCAACCGACCCTTCAAATCCCGCCCGACTTCCGGCCGCGGCCCCGCCCCGTGCCCCTCCGTATGGCCGCTCTAGATCCAGGAAAGTCTGGCGACTCTGGCGACTCGATGGTTCAAAGCTATACCCTTTGAACAAGTCCAGCGTCCCTTACTGCTATAAGCGGTTCTAAAGGACCCGAGCACACAACGAAGTTCAACTTAGTAAGAGGATACTATCAGAAGCATGGCAAGAACTAAAGATAACGGAATAACGGGAGATTTTAATTCAAAGGCTCCAAGAATTAGAACGGATTGTAGCTTGATTTAAAAAGTCACATGGTTGGGGTGTAGCTCAGTGGCAGAGAGACTGCCTAGTGTGTGCCAGGCCACAGCTTCAATGTCTCACACTGGTAAAGGAAACATAAACACATAAGAAGGAACCAACAATTTGACAGGTGAGTGAAAAAACATGCCAAATTCCGTAAGCAGGTAGTAGTTTATTGTTTCGTAGGAGTGTTCATAGACCATTTACAAAAATTGTTACTATATAAAACGTTCATACAGCCGGGCGGTGGTGGCGCACGCCTTTAATCCCAGCACTCGGGAGGCAGAGGCAAGTGGATCTTTGTGAGTTCGAGGCCAGCATGGTCTACAAGAGCTAGTTCTAGGACAGGAACCAAAGCTAGAGAGAAACCCTGTCTCAAAATACAAAAAAAAAAAAAAAAAAAAAATCATACAAAAAGGTCTGTTGGGATTTCAGAAATATTGACTAGATAATCTTATAAAAATTACCTGGAAAATTACAGACTATAAAGTGAAGAAAAGGGGCTGGAGACGCTGCTGAGCACTTAAGGGCACTGGCTGCTCTTATAGGGTACTGGAGGTTCGATTCCTAACATCCACTTGGCTGTTCACAATTGTCTGTAAATCCAGTCCCAGCAGATCTACAGTGCTGGCCTCCCTGGGCACCAGGCACACAAGTCCTGAGTAGACACACATGCATACTTAGGCCTGGCGGGCAAGTGGTGCACACCTTTAATCCCAGCACTAGCACTCAGGAGGCAGAGGCAGGAGGATCTCGGTGAGTTTGAGGCCAGCCCGGTCTACAGAGTGAGTTCCAGGACAGCCAGGACACAGGGAAACCCTGTCTCAGTAAACCAACAAAAGAGGAAATACTTCATTCTCAAAAGTGTACTCTATAATTATTTTTGTTTATAAAGACAAGCGTATTTATCCTAAGCTAGTATTTTTTGACTAGCAACAACAAACACCACACACACACACACACACACACACACACACACACACAGAGGCATTCTCTCTCAGCACATGTGTTCACGTATGTATGTATATTGTGTTTGGATGGAGCTCAGTTGGTAGAATGCTTGCCCAGGATGCACAAAGCTTTCTCTTGGTTAGATCTCCAGAATTCATAAACTCACCTGCATGTAATCCTAGCATCAAAGAGGTGGAGGCAGGAGGATCAAAAAAGCATCAGAAGTTCAAGGTTACCCTCAGGACCTGAGACCCTGTCTCAAATCAATCAGTCAGAGGCTGGGGAACTAACTCTATATGGGTAAGGTGCAGACAGGAGGCCCTGCAGTGGCTCCCAGAACCTATGGGGTTTAGTGCATGCTTGTAATCTCAGTGTTAGAAGAGGTAGAGACTAGTGTACCCGAGGCTTGCTGGCAAGCCGACCTAGCCTAATTGGTTAGCCTACATCCCAGTAAGAAACCCTGTCTCAAAAATCAAGGTGGGTGGTGTGAGATGGCTCAGTGGGTGACGGCACCTGCTGCCATGTCAGAGGACTCAAGTTCGAGGCCTGGGATCCACACGGTGGAAAGGACTGACTCCCTAAAATCTTCCTGTGACCTCTACCTGTGCGCCACGGTATATATGAGTGTACACACACATTCCACACACACACTCACAGATTCATTTTAAAAAGAGTAAAAATGTAGTTTGTGGTGGTTTGAAAGAAAATGGTCCCCAAAGGGAGTGGCACTATTAGGAGGTGTAGCCTTGTTGGGGGTAGTATGTCACTGTGGGGGCAGGCTTTGAGGTCTCTTTGCTCAAGCTTCACTTAGTGTGATAGTCAAGTTGACTTCCTGTTGCCGGCAAGATGTAACACTCTCAGCTCCAGTACCACATCTGCCTGCACGCAGCTATGCTCCTCATCACGATCATAATGGACCGAACATCTGAAACTGTAGGTGAAGACACCTCAATATTTTCATTTATGAGTTGCCATGGTTGTGGTGTCTCTTCACAGCAATAAAAGAACTCTTAAGACATAGTTACATATTAAAACAAAAACAAAGTGAATTCCTTCTGAGGAACAGCTGAGAATGACCTCTGGCCTACACACACACACACACACACACACACACACACACACACACACACACGCACTCCAGAAAGGGAATCCATTACGGACCAAAGTAACCACTTCACGAAAGTCCAACTTGGTAAGCCAGTACATTTTTATTGGGGTTACTACCAGGAATATGAGTGAAAGGTTACTTACAAGGAGCAGGGATGACCCAAAAACCATTGCACCATGTTAAATCCCACCCCCAGCTTGGGTGATGGCTTGAGAAAGTGCGGCCCTGGAGCTCTCGGCCCAGCCCACAGGCAGTTTGAGAGTCTGAGAACCCCCTCCACGTCCAGACAGTCAGACTCCCTCCCCAAGCAGTTGTTACCCCTTTTTAGACAGCTGGCAAGAATCTTTCTGTTTTCCCAGACCTTTAGTTTTCATCCAGAACCTCACAAGCCTCCTTTCCCCCATCCTGTCTGGGATTCTGAGGGAAATACCACACAACAGTAGTCACGGGCTGTTCCTCAAGGTTTGAGAAGTGAACCAACTGTCAAGGGCCTTGAAGAAGCAAAGCTCGAAGCAGTAAAAGGGAATGAGAGATGATTTGTTCTGGAGACATTTTGAGGATCCAAGAACACAGATTTAGGTAATCCTAAAATCCATGTTCCAATGTGGAAAGAGTTTCATGAAATCTTAGTTTTACAGAACAAAGAAGGTCATAAATCAAGGTAATTAGAATACATTGGTGGGTACACCAGAGAGGCAGTTACAGTGCGATGGGGAAGCATTTCTATAGGCCCAAAATGTTAACAGAACTTTGGGATTGGTGGAAATTAGTGGTCTGCTAACTTAACAGATTCTAAAAATTATTTTTTCTTAAAAAAAATTTATTTATTATATATCCAGTGTTCTGCTTGCATGTATGTCGGCAGACCAGAAGAGGGCACCAGATCTCACTACAGATGGTTGTGAGCCAGCATGTGGTTGCTGGGAATTGAACTCAGGACCTTTAGGAAGAACAGGTAGTGCTCTTAACCGCTGAACCATCTCTCCAGTCCCTCTAAAAGGTTTTTAATCTATTAATCACAGCAAGATGTTAGTTCTGACACAGAGATGGGCAAGAAATGGCTGTTCTAGAACTAGTCCAAGATAAAGTAATTAGCCACTAGATCTTCAACATTCCAATATCTCCATATTATTGTAGTTGTATTGAAAGACCCTCATAGTGGTCCTTCCCTCAGGAGGAGACCCCTAGCCCAAGGAACAGTTGAGACCACTGGCTGCAATTAGCAAGAGGTTTATTGGGTGGGCACAGGTGCCTGTGGGCGGCAAAGTCCTTTCAGAGGACTTGTGCGCCTGCAGGCTGGGAGAAGGTCTTTTTATAGGAAAAGGGTGGCAAAAGCAGGCATATAGAAGCAATGCATGGTTACAGGGATCTCATTGGTCAGTTCGAATGAGGCAATGGGTTAATTTAGGGGACAAGTTTCCCGGAGACATGAAGGTCTGATAATAATAGCAAACTTGGCCCTATCTAGGGTACATGTAGTTTTTCCCAGAACTGTTCGTTCCCCTCCTAGGCCTGGTGTCTGACCACAGATATCCTGTTTTGGCCGCCTAGGAGTACCGACTTTACCTTGAACTTGCATTTGTTTGTGTGAAAGCCTTGCAAAATGGCATTACAGCAGCTAAGCTGGGGTCTTTCAGTATAAGTCAATCACACCTTGGACCCCCTGGAACTGGAATTAGCCCCGCCCCACCCCGCCTCTGGGCGTTTTGCCCCGCCCCGAGGGGGGACAGGGAAGGGAGAGATGTTCCATTCCTATCTCACCGCGTGTCCGAATGGTTTCTCGTGGGTGCACTCTGCTGGGTTCTCCGAGGCCTCCACGTTCGTCCCTGCGCTCTCTACATCCTCCCAGAGTTGTTGCACTCCCAGCCTGGAGCGTTCGGTTCACCCAGTACTTTCTGCTCGCTGGCCCGCTGCGGAACTCTGTGCGGTAGACGCGTTTCCAGAGGATTGAGTTCACCGCGTTGTTAGGACTTACGTAGCTTCCGGTAAACGCTACGGCGCCTGGCGGTGAGCTACGGGAGAAGGCGTGTTGTGGCGAGGCCCTGGGTGTGGGGTCTTTGTGAATTTCGTCCTGTCCCACATTTTTAGGAGTTAGGGCGTCCTGCACTGGAGACACCAGCAGCCTCAGGCCGGAGAACTCAACGCTCTCCGCGCAGACCCCGGCTCCCCCGCCCGACTTCCGGTGCCTCAGACCCTCCACTTCTCAGTTCAGTGCAACCTGCTTGTGACTCCGGCACCAGAGCACGTCCCGTAGGCAACACTGTGTCGATGAAGCAGAAGAAGAAGAAAATCCCGACTAGGGTCTCTGGGACAAATGGAGACGAAAAGACCTCCGAGAAACCTGTTCCAGAGGAAGCTCCCCCCAGTGCTGAGGCCCAGGTAAGGTTGGGATTCCCTGTGAGTTTTCTGGGTGCTGGCCCGCCTGCGAGTGTGGTCTAGGTAGGCGAAATTAAGGCCCTGAAGGGATGGGACGGGAGTCTGTGGGATCCTGATGCCTGTCACAGCCACGCCCCTCTTTCTATCACAGGCGGAGCAGCTGGCGAGGGAGCTGGCCTGGTGTGTGGAACAGCTGGAGCTGGGTCTCAAGACGCAGAGACCCACCCCAAAGCAGAGTGAGAGCCCCTTCTTTCTAGTTAGGGAAGTGTAACCGGTGACAGTGCTGTGGCTGATGGCGTTGCCAGGGGATGGAACTGTTGCTTTTGTACTTGGACGGTAGGGAGTGTGTATGAAGTTACCAGCTCCTTATTTCTGTCTGCAGAAGAGCAGGCTGTTGGGGCAATCCGAACCTTGCGCAGTGAGAAAACCCCCTTGCCCCGAAAGAGACAGCTGATGCGCTCCTTGTTTGGGGACTACAGGGCTCAAATGGATGCCGAATGGCGGGAAGCCCTGAAGGCCCTCAGGACTGGTGAGGAACTGGGAAGTGATTGATTAAATATATCTACTTCCAGGGGGTAGGGAGAAGCTCGCTCAGGGAAAAATCCTAAGCATACCTCTCCGGGGCAGCGGCCCTGGAAGGAGGAGGACCCAGGTCCTCACCTCCTTCTGCTTTTGGTTCATCTGTCTAGGTCTTGGTTCATTCCGCTAACCACAAACAGATACTAGTTGAGTGTAGTTTTTGTAACTAAGTGACCTGGATTCAAATCCTGGATCTTAACATTTTTGGCAAGTTATTGCATTGTTGAATCTCATGAGGGAATGACAATGTTGATGTTATAGGACTGTTATGTGGGCAGTCATAACTGCATGGATAATGTTGGCTGTTACTCGGTTCTGACTCTCTGCTTCCCCTTCCTGCAGCTACCCAGTCAGCCCGGGTCCAGCTTGTAGGCGAGGAGGCCAGAAAGAAGAGCGGAAGGGTCTGCAGGCCTCGTCCAGCGGGAAGAACCAAGGCCACTGTGGACTCTGCTGATGAAGAGTTTCGGTTCAATTTCTTTTAGATGCTCCTACATTCTGGACTAGTCATCCTCCTCCAGCGTGGTGTGGGGATTTGTCTTGAGTGCAGGGCCTGGCTAGGAATTGCTCTCAGCGGAAGTGGGATTGGTTTGTCCCTATCTGGTGTGTGGATGCGTGAAGCTGCTGGCCCTGTGAGACTCCTTATGGGAACTTTTGGAAGAGATGTTCCTCCGGTCAGAAGAGAGATGCATTTGGGAACTCCTCTGTGATAAGCCTGCTTGTTGGGTGGGTTGTAGAAAGAAATGGTCCTCCGGTCTGGGAGTAGCTGTTGGCGGTGAGAAACTGAAGAAGCTGTGAAATTACTTACACATAGCGCTCACTTTTGAACGGATGCCCTGGCCATTGGCTTAGAGCTTTATCTATTGTTAGAGCATCCTAATAAATATTTTTTTCTACACACAAATAATTTATTACTGCAATATACACAAACCATAAAGGAATAAAAGGTAAAAGATCTGCATTGTAACAAGCAGGTGGCAGTTGAACGTCCAGGGTGGAGAGAAGGCAGTGGATCGGATTCCCATGGTAGAAAGGGTGTCTTCAGAGGCAAAGGGGGTCCGGGTGCAGCAGCTTCTCAAACACGGCTTCCTCGCTCAGGCTCATGAGAGGCACTCCATTCAAGGGGAGATGTGCAATCTGGTGCTCAGGCGGGTCAGAACTCTCAAAATCTGGAGGACTGGGGCTGGAGAGATGGCTCAGCGGTTAAGAGCACTGGCTGCTCTTCCAAAGGTCCTGAGTTCAATTCCCAGCAACCATATGGTGGTTCACAACCATCTGTAATGAGATTTGGCTCCCTCTTCTGGCGTGCGGGCATACATGAAGGCAGAATGTTGTATGCATAGTAAATAAATCTTTAAAAAAAATCTGGAGGACTGAAGGGGAAAACTTTTCTATTTCTGGGTAGGTGTCATCAGTAGCAAGAACAGAGCATTTGGTCTTAGCAGGCTTCTCGGTGATCTGTAGTGCTGAAGCATGTGCACGTGTGTCTTCTTCATGTCCCGCACTCACCTTCTTGACAGTCAAAGTTGGCAGTTTTTGTTTGAGGGGACTATTAGTCTCCACCGGCTTTCCTATAACCCTGTTGACAGTTCCCAGAGCCTTTCTGCTGGCTTTAGGCAAGGCTGGAGCATTGAATACTTTGCCAACTTGTGGTACTGAGACCTGCAATTTCCTATCTAAGGCCTCGACACCAGAACCCAGCTTCAACCCATCTTTGGATGCCAAAGGGCTGCCTCAGTCTTCATTATCCTTATCAACAAAGACTAGACTAGCCATCCTGGATTACTCTGCGACACCCTACCAGCCCCACCCCTTACAGAATGCTCTAGGTCCTAGAGTCTAGGGTGTCTAAGCCCTTCCTTGACTAAAGAATCCTTCTAGCAAGTATGTAGTTCTTGGTCAAGTCAAGTCATCATGTGATTACCTGTACCTGGAGCCTGCTTCAGGAAGAATTTAAGGCACATGCCAGGTCTTGCTTAGATTACTAAGCTATATCTGGAAAGGGCACCTTCAGAGCAAGCCTTGAAGTCCAGGGAGACTATCTCCAATGGTTTGGGTGTTGATGAATTATTACTGGGGATAGAAGAAGTTAAATATCTGAGTGACCAAGCTTGCTTGGAGGGAAAATCTCCTGGAGGGAAAATACTGTCATAATAAGAAAAAGTCCTACTTTATTAACCAACACCAGGGATGTTGTCCTGGGGACCAGCGTCATATCAGAGGAGATGTGCTCTTCACTTTGCTGGCACCAGACTGTTCTGTGATTTGATCCAGAAAAAGAGCCACATAGAATGTTGGAAACGTTGAGCCAAGATCATCCTAGGAACCTTCTATAACGCTGTAGATGCAGAGCTGACAGGGATACTTCTCCATGTGAATGGTACCAGGGATCCTGTAGGTGTTTTGTATAGAAGGTTCTCATGGGGCTAGAGATGACTGTGTTGACAAACTTCCTGCCCTGAAAGCACAAGGACCTCAGTTCTATCCACAGAAGCCACACGAAAACGCCATGTGTGGTAGCAAACATTTGGAATTCCAGCAGTGGAGAGGCAGGGGCAGGAGGATTCCTTGGGCTCAGTAGCCAGCCGGAATAGCTCAAGAGGTGAACCATAGAGCAAAATGTGACTGTATCAAGAAATAAAAAACAAGATGATGATCCCTAAGGAAGAACACTCAAGGTTGTCCTCTGGCGTTGACATGTATACACACATGTGCATACATGCCTGCACATGCATGGAACTTCTCACCAGCAAGAAGCCACAGGCTGCCTCAGAATCTGTAATGATTGTATACCCTTAGACAATACACCATAAATCAAACACGCTCAAGCCTGTGTGACAGCCCATGACTAGGTTCTAAGGGGTTGCAGAGCTTCCTAGCACAAGGATGAGCAGCCTCGGAGCTGCTGCTGGGAGCCCTGCTGTCCTGTGGGTCTCAGCAGAAAGCAGACATTGTGCTGCAAAGTATACATGCTTCGCTGAAGAGAGGGCTTAGCAGGGAAGAACACTGGCTCCTCTTCAGGAGGATGCAGCTTCTGTTCCCAGCTCCCACGTGACAGATCACAGCAGTTTGTAACCACAGTGACACGGGATCTGACATCCTTTTCTAGCCTTGTAGGCATTTGAACATCATTCCAGGCTTTCAGAGTTCCAAAGGAGTTCAAGAGTCTGGGGAAGAAATGGCCACAGCACCCTGAAACCACAGGGTGTTTTACACCAAGCTTGGAGATACAGCACCAGATTCTGCATTGGTTAAGGGCATCTGCCTACGGAGTCTGATTTAGCCTCGTCTTCCTTCTAGACTTTCGGCTTAGTCACTTTCACTTGGCAAAAATACAAGCATCCATCCTCCCCATTTTCACCACAAGAAGGTTCATGTCTTGGGTTATGACTTCCAAGACAAAGCCGGTGAGATGAATATCACAGGCTGCTAGCATCTCACTACCTCCTGCACAGCGGGGTCAAATCTGTGTCCTCGATGTCTGCTTTCCTCTTGTCCATATGACTGCGTTTGAATCGGTATAGTGAAAACAGTTCTTTCTGGGGGTCATGGTCGACAGTGATAAAAGATCAGAAGCCATGGAATCCTGGACTACACAGCTCTAGCTCACACCTCGGTCTCTTTTCAGGTAATGTCTCACTTAACTGCAGCCTGACACTGAACCAGAGTCCCGTGCTCTCAGAAACCTGCACAACCTTGTGAGGGACGTCTATAGGTTCCATCTTTAGAGACACCCCAAATTCCTTAATTTGTGGGAACATTGAGAACTCTGCCTGCTACTGTTGGCCACTGGGGCACAATGCTTCTCCGTGGCCATGGCTGAGGGGAAGAAGTAGCCAGACTCACCTCTGCTCCATGGCTTCCTCACCACACTGATGGTTTGGCGAGGGGTAGAGGACTCTGTCACCTCTTATCTGATCGTCCTCTCGCTTGGGCATTTTATGTGTCTCTTCCTGCTGCACCTTGGACATGAACATCACATTTTTTTCAGCATTACCTCCCAGTGAATCCCCAGAATATATACACACTTCTCGTGCCTCTGGGTCAGGGGGACGGCAATTGGCCCCCGGGTGTCCTGACTGGCTCTGTGTACAGAAGAGTGGTCTGTGTAGGGACTGGGGTAGTGATTGTACAGGAGAGTGGTCTGTGTAGGGACTGGGGTAGCGATTGGATTTATTCTTCTTGGGATGGGAAACAGATTCAGCAACCACACTTGGAAAGTCCCCAAAATCTAGCAGAGCAACCCCTTTCTGGTGCAGACAAAGGCACCTAGAAAGCAGTCAGGAGGTGTTTCCTGGTGACTGTGTCCAGACTGTCCTACCTCAGAAGACCCCTGGCCTCATGGAAAAGTCATGGTTAGGCCCAAGTGGTCAATCATACAGGAGTGAGGGTCCTTGTGCTCTTAGGAACCCTGCCTCCAAAAGAGGAGATGAAGAGCTGTAGCCCAGAGGGGCAGCAACTCAAACACATCCACACAGCCCTCACAGAACACCACACATGTGGGAGCTACTTCCTGGCTCGCTTCTAGGCACTGGACCAGGATGTTGTATGAAGTCCTTACTGTAATGTAGTCCACTCTGTACACAATTACTACAGCGGGGCATCCGGCAGGTGCAGGCTGTCCCAGAGATCCTTAACAACCTTGGGGAAAGGCAGGACAATTCCCAAAGCATAACCAAGGCTGCAGCTGCATACTGCAGCACCATTGACCCTGCACCAACTGCACTGAGAACCATAAATGCATCCTGCATTGTAGTAATAAGGGCGGCGGGGCTGCGTCCCCAACACCCCAAGCCGCCTGCCCGGCTAGCTTTACCCAAAATAATTACACAGACACTGTATTCATTTAAACACTGCTTTGGCCCGTTCCTATCTAGCCTCTTCTTCTCTCTCCCACCTGGACTAGCCCATTTCTTATCATCTGTATAGCACCGGTCTTACCGGGAAGATTCTAGCCTAAGTCCATCCTGGGTCGGAGCTTCATAGCGTGTGTCTTCCCTGGAGCAGGTAGCATGGTGTCTCTCCTGCGTCTACTCCTGAGAGGAGAGCTGTCGAGTCTGAGCTCACTTCCTTTTCCTCACTTCCTTTTCCTCCCGGCATTCTGTTCTGTTTACAACACCCACCTAAGGGTGGGCCTATCAAATGGGCCTAGCAGTTTCTTTATTGCTTAGCCAATGAAATCAACAGATTGATATCTGACACTCCCACATCACTGCATCCCACTGCTGTCCTGAGACAGCCTGTCCCCTCATTCCCACATCAGTAGCCCTTACAGAGTGTTTGCACAAATTCTGACACAATCGTGAGCAGACGTTTAATACCAGCTGGTCAAAAGTGGGATCTTTGGGCCTGTAAGGGTCCATTCACAATCAGATTCAAGGTTGTCCTTTGTGCTTTTGCCATGGTTCTCTTAGATTCTCGAGTCTGTATGTTGAGAGCTGTGGTAGTGTGGTTATTTCCTCTGGATTGATCATGAATGCTGCCATCTGGAGACACAGAAGTTATTCTGTCCGAAAAAGAAAATTCTCACGAGACCATGCCCTTTTCACTTTCTCTTGAGGAGGGAGGAGACACCCACGAAGCTCTGCTTCTCTGAGGTCCTGTAAACGGCGAACAGCTGCTGGGCTTCAGAGTGGGGCATCTTCAGTGGTGTAACCTGCATGACACCCAGAAACCTCCTGTAGCTGCCTGTGCATCCTCCTCACTCCCATAAAAAACCCCAGGAAACTCCCTGCTTCACCAATCTGGCCTGGGGGAGCCTTTCTTGGGTCTGTCTTGGGCTGCTGTCTACGGCAGGCATTTCTTTAACATCTGACCCTCAATTTTCCCTTCTAAGAATTCAGTTTCCCTACCAGCAGATCCTGCTTCTTCATCTACTGCCAAAAGCAGGGGAGATCTGTCTCTTTCTCTATGTCAAAGCCTTGTGGAGGGGTGCTGATTGGCTTGCCCAGACCACCTGTCTTTCTGGAGGATCCCCACCAGGATCAGGTCTTCAGATTACTAGGACTTTATGTCATGTGTCCAGTCCTGTGGCTGTATCTTCCCTGGGGTAATCAGTGCCACCATGATTTTGTGGGTAAGCATTTTCCAAGCTAACAGGCAGAACTGTGAAGTCTTGGTTCTCAACCTGGGCTGGATAGCACACACCTGTGCATTTGTAGGGGAGTTTCCAGGGAGCCTTGGCATGTGGGACAGTGACTGTTGTAGACCCACCCTGATTGTGAATGGTACCCTCTAAAGGGCTGGGAGCCCAGGGAGGAGATTAGGAAACAGGAAGACTTGGGTGTACAAGCCCCTTCTTTGAGGAATTGACCCAATGTTGGTAAAGTCTTAAAGGCAGTAGATCCTGTTTCTTAAGAGTCCTGGACCCAGCAGTTTTGTGGTCTCCATCCATTCTGCCACCCAAAGATGAAGACTACATTATTCTGCTGCCCAGAGGACCTCACAATTAGAGACTAAAATTTAGGCCATTGTTGAACAAAGATTTCTTATCATGTTTGATTTCCTAAGGGTTTGATTAATCTGGATTGCTTTTTATTTCATCCTCAACTGACATCAGGAATGAATGCTACTATTTTTTTTCCTTTTCTTGGGAGATGAGTTCATTAAGTGTATCTTCATTTAGGTTGTGTGCTTTAGTGTACTCTTCCTGGCCCATTAACATCTATTCCTTTTATTTTCTTCACAGATCTGATTTCACAAACTTTCAATCTTTACCAGAGATTTTACCAAATGAAAAGTAAGGGTAGGTCTTAAACCCTGTGTAGTCACTGGGGACCCCTCTGGGTTAGCTAGGGAGGAAAACTGTGATAGCTGTGGCCTGAATTCAAAGCCC
The DNA here is from genome assembly GCF_037038515.1 of Microtus pennsylvanicus. NCBI lineage: Eukaryota > Metazoa > Chordata > Mammalia > Rodentia > Cricetidae > Microtus > Microtus pennsylvanicus. The sequence goes on from NC_134580.1 coordinate 5,299,985, forward strand.
CCTGCTGGAGGCAGAGCTACAAGCACATGGCAGAGCCCCTGTTCTCCCCGGGGAAATACGATTGCTGTCAAGAGTGAAGGCCTGAGTTTGATTCCTGGGACACACATGGCAGGAGAGAACTGACTATTAGCTATTCTGTGACCAACATACATGTGAAATTAAAATTTTAAAAAAGAAAGAAATTTTAAGTTTTCTCTGAGCAGAGAAATTTGGGTCAGTCTCTCAATGGAGTAGGTGTGAACTGCCTGACGATTTAACCTGCCCTTCTGACCCTGTGACTGGTGTCCTGTGACTGCTCCCTTTTTTTTTTTTCTGATTTTCGAGACAGGGTTTCTCCATAGCTTTTTTGGTTCCTGTCCTGGAACTAGCTCTTCTAGACCAGGCTGGCCTCAAACTCACAGAGATTCGCCTGCCTCTGCCTCCCGAGTGCTGGGATTAAAGGTGTGTACCACCACCGCCCGGCCGACTGCTCCCTTCTTTAGCAGGAAGCTGGCCTGCACCTACATCTGATAATTGCCCTTCTTTTCCTGTCCCTTGCTTCCTTTTGCCTTAACTCTCAATGTCTGTGGTTCTAAAAGAAATTAATTTAATCTTCAGCCTGGGTAGTCATATGACTCAGGCCTGGCCAATCAGAACATCACACTACCTCGGACACAGTGATTGGCTCAACAATAGCCATGTGACTAGTCCGGGCAATTGAAGCTGAAGACACTGAGTGACAGGATAAGGTTGACTGGAACTAAGTATCCTCTTCTCTCAGGTGGCCTGGGAGGACAGAGTGGGCTGTTGCGGCCTATGCTCCTACTACGGAACCAGGACAAGTCTGAGATGGTGAGCTTCTGAGAGCCTCCTGTGAACAGAGAGCACAAAAAGAAAATATAGAGAGGAAGGGGAGGAGGAGGAGGGAGGAAATTTGAAGGAAAATTGAGCCAAGATCAACCTGTGTTGGGGGTGACCCTGCAGGGATACCATTTGTGGGAGGGGCGAAAAGGCATGGAGGAGTCAACCACACAGACTCTGGAAGTCAGGGGACACCCAAAAGCCAACTCCTTTATTGAGGGTATGGGCAGGCCTCTCAGATCCCATCCCAAGGTCCCACGGGCTCAGGTGGCCAACTCTGCTGTGTTGTCCTTTCATTGGCATCTCTGGTCCGGTTTCTCTGTCCGCAGTCTCTGGGTAAAGCAACAGCCCTTAGGTTGCTCAGGGAGGAAGTTCCTGCCACGTATGCTCGTGTGGGCAGGTTTTGGCAGGGTGGCTGAGGCTTGAGTAGGCTGACCAAAGTTTCTCCTACAAGTCTGGACCAGCAGCTTCTCTTGTTTTTGGCTCTTCATTAAATTTTATTGTCTACATAAGGCTTTCATAGTTACAAATGAGTATCCAGATATTTAAATAAAACATTAACAACAGAGGGAAAAATCATATATGTACTATTTTCTCTATTTAAATTGAGATTACGTGAGTATTTCTAAGGTATACTAATGAAAACATTTTTCTTAGAGATATATAAAAACTAACAAAACCAAGTAACCAAGTTACTTAAAAAAAACCCACAAAACACTCAAATCAAAACTAGTGGAACATTGGGGGTTCAGAGTAAAGCCTAAACTCCGATTCTGTGCCCTTTGTTCCCTCTCAATCAGATTCAAGGACCCGGATCTCCTTTCCAAGGCTCGGGAGGAATTTCTGCATTCTGCCATGAGGATGCGTGGCACAGGAAGCGCTGTTCTTAGTGTCTTCCAGCAGTGTCCAAAGGGATGCGTGCTCCCCACACATTGTGAGTAGGATCTTAGCAGGTCCAGAGTGAACACAGATGGAGCACCTGGATTTCCTTGTGTGCAGGGAGACATCGATGACTAAGAGAGCTGCACCCTATATGGAAGGTGCCCTTGCAACACTGGAGCAGAACAATGTGAAATGCAGGCAAATGTCATTCGGGAATCCATTTGCAAAATGATGCAAGGAGATTGGATTGAAATTGTCGGGAAACACAGGAGCCCTGGATGAATTAAGAGCATTCTTGCAGTTCGGTCTGAGCGACAGTTCCACGTTAAGTTGGAGAGGAAGATGTGACCAAGATGGTCAGCATGAGGTAGGCATCCAAGCCATTGCTGGTTGTAGAGGGAGGTGTTTTAAACACTCTGGGTACTGGTCCTAAAAGCACAACGAAAGATGAGAAGGTAGAGGCTCAGTGGGCAGATGTACCTTCTGTCCAGTTCAGGATCTGGCAAGCAGTGCCTGGGCAGCAGTAAGCTAAAGGGGAAGTGAACCGGTAGCTCAGAACCTGTAGCTGGAGTATGGATGCAGGGGCCTGTTGCCCTGGGTTGCAGGGCCACAGCAATCTGAGCTTCTGGCCTGGCTGCCTCCTGCAGCAGGCACTCCTTATCAGGGCTGGAATTCTCCTAGGCCACTTCAGTTTCAGGGGTGGGCAGGCAGCAGCAGCACAGTGCTCTGAGTGCCTGGGACATTCGCTTTTTGATCAGCTTCCAGCCCCGGAGTGGCCTGGTTCCAGAGGCTGTGGGTACATCCTGGGGCTGGTCACTGGGCATGTCTGGCTCTGTGGATGGTTCCTCTTCGGTGAAGGCTATGTTCACAACCCCTATGCATTTCCGCTTCAGAGGTGGCTCAGGGGAAGAGAAATTTGCAGACAGGCCATCAGCGGAATTTGTGTTGACTGCAGTGTCCCCTAGAGTGGGGTTGATGGTGTTGGCAGGCAGTGAATCTTCTGGGTCTTTCTTGTCCGACAGCCCGTCTGCTGAATTCAGGTTGACTGCAGTGTCCCCTGTAGCAGGGTTGATGGTGCTGTCAGGCAGTGACTCTCCTGGGATCCTGTTATCTGAGTAGAGCATCACCTCTGGGCAGCTGTATGTGTGCAGCCTAACATTGCTTCTGTATTTCATCAGCAGAGCTGGTTTGCTATGTCTCCTCTTCATGGGGTCAGGGAGGCTAGTAGCAACTGCAGGGATGTTATTTTGTAGAATGCTATCTCCAGAGGTCAGTTTGAATCTGATGATGTTGATGGTGGCTGTGATATTATCCAACTTCGGGTGTTTTAGGGCTCCTACAACCTATTGGCGAGTGTAGCCAATGTTACACATCGTCTCCACGACCTTGGGGAGGATTTCCTTGGCAGGAGGTGTTACGTGTTCCTCAATATGGCCCAGCCATGGTTGTTGGACAAGCCGAGATGATGTTAGTCTAAACCATATATGAACTGTGAGCAGTCTCGCCAAGATGATGTAACAGCGTGTAGAAAGATGGCGGGGAATGGGGCACACGGTGGCGATGATATGGTGGTACATTTCTTCCAAGGTGGATTCTTCATAGGGGAAGTGTCCGGTGACCAGGACATAGAGAACAACGCCCAAGCTCCACATATCCCCTGCCATACAGTCATATAGTTTTCTGGCTAAGATCTCTGGGGCCCAATATGGCAAGGAGCCCCAGAGTTCGTGCAGCATCTGGCCCTCTACAAGCTGAGTGGCTAACCCGAAATCGCAAAGCTTAACCTTGCCGCCTTCACCCAGCAGGATGTTCTCTAATTTGATGTCGCGGTGCGTGATCCTTCTTTGGTGCAGGAAGTGCACAGCAGATGCCAATTGGTTGAATATTGGCCGAGCCTCCTCTTCCTTTAAACAGCCCATCTTGCTGATGAATATCGCCAAGTCTTTTCCTTCACTGTATTCCATAATGACATACGTGGTCCACTGCGTGTTGATAGCGTGGAAGAACTGGATGATGTTACAGTGTTGCAAGGACTTATGGATGGCTATCTCAGATCTGATGTATGCCACTTTATTGTGGGCTTTATGGAGTGCCTTGATAGCCACCTTTGTATTTGTGGGAAGGTGGTGGGCAAGCATCACCTCCCCAAACGAACCACAACCTAGGGATGTTAGGATTTTAAAATCCTTCTCGAGGATAGCCTCTTTCTGGGGTCTGGCCATGATGTTCACTACGTTGTAGTTCGTTGGAAATTTGAGGGACACATGATGCTAGGGGGAAAGAATGATATAGTTTTAGGATGGAAGTTTACAGGTATGAATTCTTTGTCTTGAAATCTGAGACATCCCAAACAACCTAAAGATGCCTTTAAGGCTCAAGAAGTACAAGAAACCGCAGTAGAAAAAGTAAAGACTAAATGGATTTTTCAAATAGGAAATTGGGTAATAATGAAGAAAAAAATAAGACATTCACAAATCAAACCTAGGATGCAAACTAATAGCATAAATGGAAACACGAAATAGCAAAACTTAACCCTGGAACCAAAACCAATGAACTGGAAAGGAACTCACTGTAAAAAAGTCCAGTAGATTGGAGATTTGTAGTCTGTCACAGCCAATATTCAGAACACGTGTTCTGATGACTACCGACAGCTTCTCCGAGATACAAGGACAGGAGCCCAATGCAGGCAGTGCCTAAAACAGAGGAGTTGTTAGCATACTTCATAATGTCTCCTTGTGATGTCACCCCAAGGAACTGCCCAATCATGGTTTGTCTAACTGACAGTGGTTAGTCCAGGTTCTGTACCAAAACCAGTGCACTGAGTATTTTTCTCGTGGCTGGCACAAAATCCCAGACCAGAATCAAATCCAGGGAGGAATTTGTGTATGTGTGTGTGTGTGTGTGTGTGTGTGTGTGTGCTTTCAAGACACACTGCGCCATGGTGGTGGAGCATCTTGTTCCCAATAGAACTGATAGTTAGGTAGCTGGTGACCCTGAATTAGAAGTTGTCTATTCCCAAGTGGCACAGTTCCTCCAGCTAGCCACATGTCTATGTGTTCCAAATTCCCAACTAGAAGCCAAGTTCTCAACATGTCTGACATGCATTGAACAATCCCACTGTGGTACTTTGAATTAGAAATGTCTCATACATGTGCAACATTTGAACACATGGACACACAAAGTCAGTTGATGGTCCAGTTTGGGACCTTTATATGATGGAACCTTGGTGGCAGAACTCCATCAGTGGGACTATGTTGGTTGAATCAGCATAGTCTTCATGTCTTCTTCTACTTCTTGCTGGAGTTTCAGTTGTTCACATCTCAATCTCCTGCATTTGGCTTCGGGAATCCAGACAGCTTCCATGATTCTGAACCACCCCAAAAGGCTTTTTTCCCTCGAAACTAAGACAGACAGGTATGCTCACTCTTCCTTAAGATGCCATGTGTGTAAACTTTAACCACGACAGAATGGTAGCTAATAAACATGATCTTAGCAGAGCTGGTCGATCCCCATCGCCACCCTACCGTGCTGTCCAGAAGTCAAGCAGACTCATTGCTGTCACACAGTCACACATTGATCTGTTCCATCCACCTCCACCAGACAAACAAAGACTCCTTCAAGTTGCCTGAATTCCAGGTCCCGTCCTCTATAGTTGTAGCACAGGCATCATACTAAATAAACCTGCTTCCTGTTGGTACAGGACCGCCCCTTCCCTCAGAAACCTGCAATTCCATGGAGACATGCTTTGTCTGACAGGAATGAAACTGCTTCAGACTCCCACTGTGTGGCCTTCATTGCTGGAGTCCTGGTGCCCGGATGGAGGGTCTCTCCTAGCATCACTGTCTCTCTGTAGCTCTCATCTCTCCTCACTCCCCACTAAAGATACAGACTTGTATAACAAGGAAAGATAGAAGATCAAACTTAAAAGTTGAAATATAAAACTTGGCAACACAGTTGGAAAGAACCGATGGGATGACCCTCTCTTGTATTGTTACCGGGAAAACTCACTGGTGAATCCAGCAATCTAAAGAAATAACTGTAAAGATCCACAAATATTCCAGTAGTCCATAAAAGTGAGGGAAGGGAGACTTTCAAAAATTCTTATAAAACAAACTCTTCTCATAAAGCCTTAGTCTAGCCAAGTAAAGACACCTTGAAAAGGGACGAGAATGTGAAAGGGTCATTGACTAGGAACATGGGATTGTTCTTAAGAAGAGTACTGGATTGTTTACTTCTTAGTAGGTGACACATTAAAATAATCATTCTTCATGATCAAGATGCCTTTGGGCAAACACGGGAATCAATTCACCTATAAAACTTGACAAAAGAGCATAGCATGGGCCAACATCAAGTGAACATAGTCACCCATGAAAAGGAATGAAATGCCACTGCCAGGAAAATCATGGAACCAGTGAAAGTTATATTACAGACAATCCAATTCATCAAAAAACATTCTAAAAGGAAAATCTCCATCAGTGAAAGAAGAATAGAAATAACAGCTACATTTTAAAACAAAATTTTATATAGTCAAAAAGAATCAATCAATAACTGTCAAACACCGAAAGACAAACAGAAAACAGGGAAACTCACCTTTTCAGGATCCACCTACTCTGGAATGTCCACAATATTAGAAATAACTGAGTCCAAATCCTCCTCCACCAACCAACTCCTCCTCTGGGGTACAAGGACAAAACCCAGCCTCAGGTAGCGCCTCATATAGACTGGTCCCTAGCTGACCTCACAATGAGTCCCGGTGATGTCACTTGCACTGGGCCTATCATGGCTGAACAAAACCACAGTATTTTGCTGTAGTTGTTTTCCAATCTCACTTTCATTTAAATAATTTTTTGTTGAAAAGTTTTTTTTCATTTTACATAACAACCGGAGTTCCTCCTCTCTCCTTTCCTTCGGCTCCCTCCCCGCCTTCTCTTCAACCAACCCCCATCCACTTCTCAAAAAGAAAAAGACCTTTCAGGGCAAGTCAAAAAAGCTTGGCATACCAAGTTGAGGCTGGACAAAGGCCCTCCCCTGTATCAAGGCTGAGAAAGGTATTCCTCCATAAGGAATGAGCTCGAAAAACCCAGTTCTTGCAATAGGGATAAATCTTGGTCCTACTGTCGGTGGCCCCACTGAGTGCCCAATTCACAGAATTGTCACCCATTTTCACAAGGCCTAGTTTGGTCCTATGCAGATTTACTATCTGCCAGTCCAGTGTCAATGAGTCCCCACTAGCTCCGGTCAGCTGTCTCTGTGAGTTTCCCCATCATGATCTTGACCCTTTGCTCACATAACCCCTCCTCTCTCTCTTCAACTAAACTCCAGGAGCTCGGCCTAATGCTTAGCCCAGCAGCTTCTCTTAACTCATTTATGGACCAATGCATTTAGTGTTTGCTTATGTTCACTTTGTGGATTCTCTTGCCCGCCTGCAGTGTCTGTCCTTTCTCTTTTCCTTCCTCTTCCTCTCTCACCTCTGCTCTCCCTCCTCTTTCTTTTGCTCATTTCTTTCTCTTCTCCTCTTGTTCTTGACAGAGTCTTACTATGTAGTTCAGCTGGCCTCGAATTCCCTGTGTAGCCCTCAGGGTTGCAGCAATCCTCCACATTCCCCCAAGGGCTAGGATCACAGGCATAAGCCTGAAGAACTGGCTCTCAGTGTCCTCTACGTGGATTTCATGAGAGTTACTCCTTGTCACCTTGCCTGCACTCAGAATGACCCAGGAAACACGTGAGAAACTCTACTGGTATGTCTATGAAGGAAGTCAAGGAAGAGCCACCCTGAATATGGATGGCACCATTCCAAGGGCTGAGAAGCTAGATGGACTCCAAGACAAGGAGCTGGGACGCCTCCTCTCTGCTTCCTGTCTGCCTGAAGAATTTCTCTGATAGGTCCTTCTGCTCTCATGATTTTATATGAAAATATTCATTGCCCAACCTTTGAAACCCTGAGCCAGAATGAGTACTTTGTCCCTTTATATTGTCACAGTGGTGAAAAACTAACAAAGTTTCTACATCTATATGAATTAACCACATCGGTCATGTGAGTTCAGCTCCTGTCTCCAACATCTTACAGCCTAAGGACTGACCTCCCTTGCTCGTAATGGACCTTGTCTTTCCTCATTGCTCGAGAGCGCGTGAATATGGCCTGTTTCCTACTGTAGTAGAGGCTCTTGGGTCACACTTAGCCTTCTTCCCTGGGTCTTTTTCCCCTACTGCTGCCGAAGGCCTGCACAACAAACCTTGCATGAGTAATGAATGCTCTCAAGGAACTGGACTTAACTCTCTGTGAGGTACCTTCAGCTCCCTAGCTAGAAGTTGACTGACATGGGCCAGGGAAGCCAATGTTTTGGCTCCTGGAGGGCCAGATAGTGAGGTCAAAGGGGAGTCTCACACAACAGGAGCTCCCCCCCAGATCCCCAATTGGGTACAAACTACACCCAAACACCTGCTTCACAGCTTCTTTAGTAAGTAGGGAAGAAAAAAGTGGCTGATGTCTGCCTGTGCAGTGGCGAATGATCTTGCAGGTATAACCAAGAGTAGGAAAAGGGGGGGGGCTGTGTTAGAATGGGCTGTGATGCTGTGGTAAAGGAGGTAAGTGACAAGGGAAAGGGGGGAAGGGGAAATGGAGAGTGGCAGGAGTTTTGTCCTGAGGGGATGAAAGACTACCTCAGAATAGATGGGGGACAGAAGAGGCCCATAGACAAAAGTTTACCAAGGTAAAATGGGAAGCTCTGTCTTACAAAGAGGTGTTTAACTTTAAACAGGCGTGTTCATTAGGTGAGCCAAAGAGGACTTTTGATAGCTGGGCCTTGGTGGTCAGCCTCAGGAGGAAAGAGTGGCCAAATGAGGGAATAGACCTTGGTGGCCATCTTTGGGAATGTAACCTAACAGTTTATAGCAAGGCAGAGGGCAAGGCCTGCCAGAGTTATGCTTGTCATGCTTGAGCTGGCCAGAGTTCCTTCAGTGGGCTCCCAGTGGCGACCTGAGCTGGGAAGATGTCTCTTCATGTCACACAGTCTCCCTCTTCCCTGTCCCTTCACAAATGACTCCCAATTTCAGCCTTTGCTTCTGCAGAGCTCAGCCTGTGGCAACTTGTAACTTCAAATATGGCATCCTTGGTTTCTCCATATTCTTTCATATTCCTCTTCTGGTGATGCTCCTCCCGATGGGTGTCTCTATCTTTGAATCTAGGTGGGCGTGGGGCTCTGCCAGCAGATGAGAAAAAATGTTGCTGTGGAATTCGAAGGCTAGGTTGTAAGGAGTGGCACTTTGTCCTGGCTCACTGGGAGTGTTTCCAGTGAGGGATTCTGGAGCATAAAGCCTCTTTGTGAGTGCTTTATTAATATATTAAAGACTGAGAGCTGGGAGGTGGTGGCTCACGCCATTAATCCCAGCACTCGGGAGGCAGAGGCAGGTGGATCTCTGTGAGTTCAAGACCAGCCTGGTCTACAAGAGCTAGTTCCAGGACAGGCTCCAAAGCTACAGAGAAACTCTGTCTTGAAAAAAAAAAACAAACCCAAAAAACAAAAAACAAAAGCAAAAAAAGATAGATAAATAGATGGATGGATAGATAAATAGATGATAGATAGATAGATAGATAGATAGATAGATAGATAGATAGATAGATAGATGGGAGAGCATGTCTGAATATGTACAGAGGCAGGAAGGCCTGGAAGAGTCCAGAATAGTCATGACCAGACTGAGCTGTACCATGTAAAGAGAAGGGAGAGGGGAGAGGGAGGAACCAGGTGCAGCAGCCAGGAGGCCCAAAAGCACAAAGAAGGCAGGTAACCAAAATGGTTGACTTATACAGGGAGGGGTAGCCCAGTCCCTGGGCTGGAGAAGATTAGGGTGATGGCTGTGTATGCCAGCCGGGAGGACCCTGTACCAGGCAGGGACTGAGGAATGCTGGGAGAATCAGGCTGCCAGCATCCACTATGGTATCTTAAATAGGGCACCTCAGCCATTTGTCCCAGGTTTGAGACCTAACAAAGGCCCGGTTCTGGTTCACCTACATAAACTCAGTTCTCAGCTTGGATCTGGCACAGATGAGCCCTCGGTCTTTGAGATCTAGTGTGACCGTTTCCATGACCACTGTCTGTGCACTTGGCAGGCATTGCTCAGAGCAGAGTCTACACTGCCCCTAACCATCAGCCTCTGCCAGTTCATGGCTGTGTAGTGACCTTTCCCAAGAATTGGCAGAGGCTGGTTGAAACCTAGCTTTGGGAGATGCGAGTGTCAACGGATGTAGCAACTGGACAGCCTCCAGAGACAGCCATATCCCAATTGGAGACATCTGTGTTACTTTATCTGGCACAGAGCCCCTTGCAGACGTGACTAACTTAAGAACTTGAGACAGGACGCAACCCGGGTGAACCCCTGGGGATACAGGAGTAGGACAGAGCAAAGAAGCAGCCACTCTCAAAAAGAGAAGAAACCTGCACTGCCCATCCCTGTGGTCAGTGAGGCAAGAGTTGAATTGTGCGGCTCAGATCTGGAAGTGTGTGTTCGGGACAGGAGCTGGGGCTCAGTTGGCATCGCTAAGCCCTGGGTCCCATTCTCAGAACCATATAAACTGGGTGGGGTACTGTATGTCCTTAATTCCAGGACTCAAGAGGTACATAGGACTCTGTGTCCAAGAAGAAACTAATACATTCTATTTGAAACTTCTAGAACCATAAGGTAACAAGATAATGCTCCAAGCATAGGTGGCCGCTGGAGAGGATGGTGAAGAGGGAGGACTTTGGGGGTCTCCTGGTTCAAAACCCCACTAGGCCTCTAAGCCCAGGCAAGAGCCATTCGGTGTTGTTTTTCAGGTATGGGGAGGGCACCACTTCTAGGGAAGGAGGCCTCAGGTTGCTCTGGCCCCTCACACTGGGCAGTCTGGGAGAAGCTGTCTGGCTGGAATCCATTTTCCAGGCAAAGAAACTGAGTTCTGGCATTGTCCTCCATGCTGATAGGGTGAGGGCAACCCTCAAGACCAGTGAATCTTTTTTTTTTTGATTTTCGAGACAGGGTTTCTCTGTAGCTTTTTGGTTCCTGTCCTGGAACTAGCTCTTGTAGACCAGGCTGGCCTCGAACTCACAGAGATCTGCCTGCCTCTGCCTCCCGAGTGCTGGGATTAAAAGCGTGCGCCACCACCGCCCAGCTCCAGTGAATCTTCTTAAAAACATGCTTCTCTCCCCTTCTGAGCTGGCTCCTGTTTGTCCCCAGAAGGCAGGAGATAGTGGGGTCTGGAAATGGACTTCACTGAGGGTTTAAGATGTCCCCTGGCTCATCCAGGTAGTCTCCTGGAGACCCAGGTGACTCTGTAACTCCCAGAGCCCCAGGCACAACCCTGCCTTGAGCTACCATGCTCACCAGGGTCCCCAGTTCTCACAGTTGCCCTGTGACTATGAAAAAAAAACTAACCAAAAAAAGAAAAAAGAAAGAAAGAAAGAAAGAAAGAGAAAAAGAAAACCTGCCGGGCGGTGGTGGCACATGCCCTTAGTTTAGTCTCAGCACTCAGAAGACAGAGGCAGATGGATCTCTGTGAGTTTGAGACCAACCTGGTCTACAAAGAGAGTTCCGAGGCAGCCAGGACTGTTACACAGAGAAACCCTGATCTCCAAGAAACAAACAAACAAACAAAAAACCCACAATGACCAAGACAACTTATAAAAGACAGCGTTTAATTTGGCTTACAGATTCAGGTGAGAGTCCGTGGTAGAAGCACACAGGAACAGCTGTGAGCTCACATCTTGACCCACAAGGCAGAGGCAGAGGGAGAGTGGATTAGGAATGATGGGAGACTTTTAAAACCTCAAAGCCTGTCCCCATTGACACACCTCCTCCAACAAGGCCACACCTTTTAATCCTATCCAAACAGTTCCACTAACAGCAGACCAAGTTGAACCATCCCTGCATCTGTGGGATGAAGCCGACTTGGTCATGGTGGATGATGATTCTGGTGTTCTTGGGTTTGATTTGCTAGTATTTTATTTAGTATTTTTGCATCAATGTTCATGAGTGAGATCAGTCTGTAATTCTCTTTCTTAGTAATGTCTTTCTGTGGTTTGGGTATCAGGGTAATTGTAGCCTCATAAAAAGAGTTTAGCAATGTTCCCTCTGTTTCTGTTGTATGGAATAATTTGAGGAGTATTGGTAATAGTTCTTTGAAAGTCTTGTAGAATTCTGAGCTGAAACCATCTGTCCTGGGCTTTTTTTTGGTTGGAAGACTTTTGATGACTGTTTTTATTTCTTCAGCAGTTATAGGTCTGTTTTAATTTGCTTATCTGGTCTTGATTTAATTTTAGTAAGTGATATTTATGTAGAAAGTTATCCATTTCCTTTAAGTTTTCCAATTTTGTGGAGTACAGGTTTTCAAAATAGGACCTGATGATTCTCTGGGTTTCCTCCGTGTCTGTTGTTATGTCCCTCTTTTCATTTCTGATTTTGTTAATTTAGATATTCTCTCTCTGCCTTTTGGTAAGTTTGGGTAAAGGTTTGTCTGTTTTGTTGATTTTCTTGAAGAACCAACTTTTTGTCTCATTGATTCTTTGTATTGTTTTCTTTGTTTATATTTTGTTGATTTCAGCTCTCAATTTGATTATTTCCTGCCATCTAGTTCTCTTAGGTGACTTTGCTTCTTTTTATTCTAAAGTTTTCAAATGTTCTGTTAATTCACTAGTGTGGGATTTTTCCAGCTTCTTTATGTACGCATTTAGTGCTATGAACTTGCCTCTTAACACTGCTTTCATTGTGTCCATTAAATTTGGGTATGTTGTGTGGTCATTTTCATTGAATTTTAGGAAGTCTTTAATTTCTCCACACATGTGGAGGTCAGGAGAATACGTGTAGGAATTGGTTTTGCCCTTCTCTATGTGGGTCCTTGGAACCAATTTTAGAAATTCAGATTATCCTCAGACTCTTATTTTAACTCTTTTTTTTTTGAGAAGACATTTAAAACACACAAAGGAAGAAAAAAATGCCAGTATGGAATTTACTAAAAATATCTTTCCGGGGGAGCAGTGGGGCTGGAGAGATGGCTCAGAGGTTAAGAGCACTGACTGCTTTTCCAGAGGCCCTGAGTTCAATTCCCGGCAACCATAAGGTGGCTCACAGCCATCTGTAATGAGATCTGATGCCCTCTTCTTGTGTGCAGGAAAACATGCTCTATATAACCAGTAAATAAATCCTTTAAAAAATATCTTTTTGGTAAGAGGCTGTAGAAGAACTGTGATGAAGACACAGAGATCAGGACTTCAGGTGTTATTGAGTGGCCTCTAAAGGAAAAGCTTTAACCGAGCAGTTGCTGACAAGATATTGACAAAGCCCTGAGGAATGAACCATAGCAAAGGCAGGAAGGGTCCTCAGAAATATCCTCGCCAAGAAAGAAAACCATCCCAGTTGTGTGGTCCCTAATGAGTTAATGGAACTCAGCAGCTCTTGTTAGTAGTCAATAGCTTCTACTAACTGCTAATAGCTAGTAGTTAACACCTGACAGAAGAGAAGCCCAGCGGTCTTGTCTCCCCCTCTCCCGAGTAAAGCTGGATGTGACACACGTCTAGACTCACCCTCTATCTGCAGGAATCTGAATTAGAGAATTCACTAACTAATGGAATTAGAAGGCACTGGGTGGGGGCATAGACAGCAGGTTAAACAACCTCTGGTTTCAAGCGGAAAAAAGAAAGAGAAAATTTATAAAGTAAAAGATCCTGTACTCAACTGCTTCTGTTGAAAATGCATATATGATACAAAAATTTTGCTGGGCGGTGGTGGTGCACACCTTTAATCCCAGCACTCGGGAGGCAGAGGCAGGAGGATCTCTGTGAGTTTGAGGCCAGCCTGGTCTACAGAGCTAGTTCCAGGATGGCCAGGCAGTGACACCTCTATCTCGGAAAAAAAAATTAGTTATATCTCCAGGAAATATAGTAATGATTATAAGTACACATATAAAAATATATACACAAGCCGGGCGGTGGTGGCGCACGCCTTTAATCCCAGCACTTGGGAGGCAGAGGCAGGCGGATCTCTGTGAGTTCGAGACCAGCCTGGTCTACAAGAGCTAGTTCCAGGACAGGCTCCAAAAACTACAGAGAAACCCTGTCTCGAAAAAGAAAAAAAAAAAATATATATATACACACATATACACATGTAAACACAAATGTGCACATGTACACATAAGTAAACATGTAATTATACACATGAACACACAAATGCACACAGAAGTACATGTACACATATACACAGAAGTGTATTATGTACACACAGATATACAAATGTACATACATGCATATACACACAAACATGAAAATGTACACAATAAACATATAGTCACATGTACACATATATATTCATATAACTATATGATGTACAGATACACAAATAAACATGTACAATAATTATACACACATATACACTCATACACATATGTACACACATAAATGTACAAACAAATATTTACATGTATACACATAATTTACACATGCAAACACACAGAAACACACAAAGTCACACACAAATATACACAAACACATATAAACATATATACACATGCAAAAACACATGAATATATATGTACACATAAATTTACACACGCACACACATAAATATACACATGTATGCTGTGGGATAATCCTGTACACTGTGAATATGTATTACTCTCATTGGTGAATAACAAAGCTAATTTGCCCTATAGCAAGACAAAATAAAGCTAGGCAGGAAAGCCAAACCGAAAATACAGAGAGGAAGAAGGGCAGGGTCAGGAAAAGAGAGACAAGCCAGCCACCAGGAAGCAGGTTGCTAGAGGACAGGTAAAGCCATTAGTCATGTGGCAAAATGTAGATTAATAAAAATGGGTTAAGTTGTAAGAGCTAGTTAGTGATAAGCCTGAGCAATAGGCCAAACATTTTGTAATTAACATAAGCCTTTGTGTGTTTATTTGGGACCGGGCAGTTGGACAGAAAAGCTCTGCCTCTGTTTATACATGTACACACAAAGAAACACATTTGAATGCATATATACAACATAAATCTACACATGTACACACAGGTAAAAAGGTGTACACATGCATGTGCACACACAAATATACACAAACATATACACGTACACAAATATAAACGTACACGTGCACACACATAAATACACACATGTACATATATGTGTGCATATTGAATATTCACATGTACACATGAAAGCATATGAATAGCATATAAATATGCATATGGACATGGTCTTAGTCATTTATTTCTGTAAAACAACACCATGACTAAGGCAACCTTTTTTTGTTTTCTGTTTTTGTTTACAGGGTTCTCTGTGAAACAGTCCTAGTTGTCCTGAAACTCACTCTGTACACCAGGCTGGTCTTGAACTCACAGAGATCTGCCTGCCTCTACCTGTTGATTCCTGGGAAGCAGAGTAAGGGATAGTCTGTGAAATGACTAAAGTAAACCCACCCTGTCCTCCAGTGTTGTTTTGTACCTGCCTGGTCACTGCTCAGCTGACCATCCCTAACAGCCACATTCATCATGGTGAGGCTTCCTGGATGGTCATGACCTTGATCATGGTCTAAACATATTATGTAGTGTCTGGAAGATGCAGCCGAGCCTTACAAAGAGAGATGTTACCAGACCACTCTAAATCCTCACTAAAGTATTCCCCACCCCCAGCCCTGATGTAATTGTGGTTTTTGTCTTTTAGAAAATGCTGTACCCCTGAGCTTGGGCACCAAGAATCTTACCAGAAGGGTGAGCCCTCTCTTGGTCTGGTCATTAAAAAGAACTCAGAACTTGTAATTGGCTTAATCACTGTGATTGCCAGTACCTATCAGAAGGGGGTCCTTTCATTTGGAGGACCCCAGTAAGATTTCCCACGCTTGGTGGGACTCAGCCTCGCTTCCAACCTTCCCGGCAAGAGAGAGGTCTCAGGGGAGGGTGTCCCATGACAAACATTCAAGGCCCTTCTCCTCTCAGAGTCCGGAGAGGTCCGGAGTAACTGCTGTGTCCCAACGCCACAACGGAGTTCTTTTGACACTGCTGGGAGGTGAGCCTGTGTGATGAATTCAGTTCTGGTTCTGGTTGAGGAGGACGAGCCCCACCGGGAGCCTTCTGGATAAGAGGATGCGCTCCAATGGAGTCTTCTTCTGGATAAGGGAATAGGCCCAAGAGAACCTGCTGGAGATTAGGAGGGTCCTTTTTCAGGGAGCCCTCTTCCTGGTTTGGGAAGAAACTTTCTGATGAGAAATTCTTCCCCAGTCTTCCCACACTATTAGCATTCCAGTAGTGGGGGACCCTGTATCCTGGCTGTCTCTCAGTAGAGAGATATGGTTTCAGTTTCGCTTGACTTAGGGAGTTAGTTGTTTATTTGATTTCTTGATTTTGTTGCTTGTGTTTCTGTTTTGTCTCGCCTCCCCCCAGCACCACCCCCTTCAACGGGAGCTGACTCTTGACGGGAATTCTGCGGGTTTTTTCGGATTCTGCCAGTAGGTGGCACCCTCTGTACGTCGTTGTTAGCAGTCTTTTTGTCTGCTAGGATTGTCTTTCCTCTCAGGACTGGAAATTTCCAGGTCCTGGAGGCACACCCCTTGCCCCACCCGCAGCGCCTTTCGTCGGGGGATCCGCAGTGGGGGGTGGTTCTCGGGCTCTGGCCGGACCTCTAGCTGGGGCCTGCTTCACTCCTCAAAGCCCCCGGGACCTAAACAGGCTGCGCTCCCTGTGTGCCCCGTCCCAGCTTGCTTCATCTGGGGTGTGGAACTCCTGTTCCTGGAGCGGGGGAGTGACCAAGAGATTATTATTTTTTAATTATTTATTTATTTATTTTGGTTTTTTGAGACAGGGTTTCTCTGTGTACCTTTGGAACCTGTCCTGGAACTTGCTCTGTAGATCGGGCTGGCCTTGAACTCACAGAGACCCACCAGCCTCTGCCTCCCAAGTGCTGGGATTAAAGGCGTGCACCACCACTGCCCGGTTTATTGTTATTTTTTTAATGCGAGATTATCCATTGGTTCCAGCTGCCCCTGTGAACTGGGTCAGATAACGACCCTACCTTCGCTTCGACCACAGCTCCAGTGGTCAGTAAGGCCTTACTGAAAAGTAACCTGGGAGCTCCCTTGCTCCTACTGACCTCGGAGCTCTGGACAGTTTGAACACACAAGCTGGACTGCTGTGTGACGATTTTTGCTCTTTTGGCTTTTTTGGGGGGTCCCGCCACCCAGCTCCCAAGTAAACACACACAGAAGCTTGGCCTTAGTTATGAATGCGCGGCCTTAGCTTGACTTGTTTCTCGCCAGCTTTTCTTAAATTATCCTGACGACCTTTTTCCTTTGGGCTTTAATCTTTCTTGCTGCTGTGTATCTTACTCTCCTTACTCCGTGGCTGGCTGGGTGGCTGGGCCCTGGTGTCCTCCTCTCCTTATTCTCTCCTTGTTCTCTTCCTCATTTCTCCTTCTATTTATTCTCTCTGCCTCCCAGCCCTGCCTGTCCTTGCTCCTGCCATACTATTGGCCGTTCAACTCTTTATTAGACAGACCATCAGGTGTTTTAGACAGATAAAGAACCACAGCTTCACAGAGTTAAACAAATGCAGCATAAACAAAAACAACATACCTTAAAATCATATTCCCCAACACCGGACTAGAGAATTCACTCCCTCTAAATTAATTTTGGAATCCAGTGAACACTGCCCCAACCTTTTACCCCTGGTCCTTCTTGGCACGTGATGGACTCCTTACAAGGCAGCTACCTCTGTGAGATTAAGATTGGAAGGCTGCCTCTCCCCCCTCACTGTTGTCCCATTTAAGAGAACCCATCTTTGAGGAAATTGTTCATCAGTCTCTTTTAGAGTCTTTCCAGGCTCTCCAGCAGGACGAGACTGCAGCCCCTCTGGGGTTCGAGGTGCCCGTGCAGCTCCCTCTTCGGTTGGTGCCTCGTCATTCATTCCAACCAGGGGACCAAGAACACATCAAGAAGTTTCAGAAAGAAGTACTGGAAAGGACCTCATACTGGTGTCCTGACAGTCCCTGGGATTCTTCACTCCCGTGCCAAGTCTGTTCCAGACTAAGACTAGAAATAAAACATCTCACCTGGACCAGATGCACTCAGGCTGAGACTCTTTGACACAGGACTCCTCTTTGGTTATCCCTCCCCCTTTCTGCCTCTTGTAATACCAGTCTCATGGCTACTCTTAATCCAGAAGCTCATTTCTCTTCCGCAGGACCCGGGTTTGCCTATACCACTGGTCTCATTCACTGTAGGACCTCAAAACATCTGCATACAAACACACAAACATACACACACACATGTATGTATTCTGC
This sequence comes from Microtus pennsylvanicus, assembly GCF_037038515.1. Taxonomy (NCBI): domain Eukaryota; kingdom Metazoa; phylum Chordata; class Mammalia; order Rodentia; family Cricetidae; genus Microtus; species Microtus pennsylvanicus. The sequence continues at coordinate 5,317,991 of NC_134580.1, forward strand.
TGAGTCTGCTTAATGTCACTCATCTGTACGTGTGTTTAGAACTGATTACTTGGGACTGGCTAACCAATCAGGAGGTCTTGTCCAGGAATAAAATGGATTCTTTCTCTCTCAGCAACCATTGATTTCCTATAGTTTTTCATCTAGAGGTGGGGCCTTATATCATAATTCTTGGTATGTTTGTTTGTTTTTTTTTTTTTTGGTTTTTTGAGACAGGGTTTCTCTGTGGTTTTGGAGCCTGTCCTGGAACTAGCTCTTGTAGACCAGGCTGGTCTTGAACTCACAGAGATCCTCCTGCCTCTGCCTCCCGAGTGCTGGGATTAAAGGCGTGCGCCACCACCGCCCGGCCTTGGTATGTTTTTTAATACCTTTTTTCTTTGTTTTAATTTTATTTTATGTATCCTAGGTTTTACCTGGATATATGTCTGTTAGGCCGTGGCCATTAGTCAAGGAGAGCCCTATATAAGCTGCCCTGGAACATAATAAAGGCGGCTTTCTTGTTTCAGGGATGATCTCTCTCTCTCTCTCTCTCTCTCTCTCTCTCTCTCTCTCTCTCTTTGTGTGTGTGTGTGTGTGTTTCAATCTCCAGCCCCTTGCCTGACTTGTGAACAGTCCCATAGTACAGGCAGGCCACTGCAGGTGGAGGTCCCCAGCAGGATCAGGAACTAGGGATCCCTGAGAGATCGCCCTTGGGAATGGTGAAGATGTACTGAAGATGGGGATGTGTCTGTGTGATTTTTTTTTTTTTTTTTTGATTTTTCGAGACAGGGTTTCTCTGTAGCTTTTGGTTCCTGTCCTGGAACTAGCTCTTGTAGACCAGGCTGGCCTCGAACTCACAGAGATCCGCCTGCCTCTGCCTCCCGAGTGCTGGGATTAAAGGCGTGCGCCACCACCGCCCGGCTGTGTGATTTTTTTTTAAAGACTTATTTATTTATTATGTATTCAGTGTTTTGCCTGCATGTATCCCTAAAGGCCAGAAGAAGGTACCAAATCTCACTGCAGATGGTTGTGAGCCACCATGTGGTTGCTGGGAATTGAACTCAGGACCTTTGAAACAGCAGGCAAAGCTCTTAACCACTGAGCCATCTCTCCAGCCCCCGTCTGTGTGATTTTTACATCCCCAGACCCTTGCCCGATAGTGGTTCTGGGTAGTGCAGGCACCACAGGAGGCACCGCTGGGATTGGGAGCTAGGGACGCTCTGAGGGACGCCCTTCGGAAGACTGGCCAGCAGGAAAGTAATAAAGACAAGACGAGACGGTGAATTGAAGGATAGGGGCATATTTTTTTCAAGTCCATTCTGGTAAAGGAAAGTAATAGGACTATGGAATGTGCACAGAAAATCTGGATTATGTATATCACTGTGTTTTCTTTTGGTTTTTTGACTGGAGAGACATTTGATTCTGGGGACTACTAAGAAAGGTATCTTGATTTCAAAATATGGGCCTAAGGATTTGTTGCTTTGGAAAAAAGGTTCTGTTTTTGTTTCCACAGAAGATGAGAACCTGTGGAATCATTCCAGACTAATGTGGTTTTATGGGCCAACACCCCCTGAAAGGTCACCGTGAAGTCCCCCCCACCAAATCACTTTACCCAACCAACAGCAGGAAGCACTTTAGAGAGAACTACCCCCAAATTCCCTAAATGATTGTTTATTGAAGGTTGTGGGGTCGGGGAGCAGCTTGGGGGTGGCATTGGGCTTGTACCATAAGCCATGGCCAACAGGAACGATGGGCCCTGGTCAAAAATCTGCCAGCTGAGGCTGGTGGGCCTGGATATGACTAATCATATAAACCCATATGAATAATTGGGCTACAGGACAGACAGCCATTCTCATGCAGCTGTCTGTACCTTGAATGATTCTGCCCTCAACTGCTCTCAAGTTTAAACAGCTGTTGGGCAAAGGAGACAACTGCTGCTATGGTCCGGATTAATCAGCTGGTGCCAAGCCATCCCCACAGAGACTTCGGGATCAGCCCTGCTTGTAGTGGCCGCTGTTGTCACTGCTGCGACCTCCGCGGCAGCTGGATTTGCCATTAGCCAGACAGCTGCTGTGGCTAGCTTGTTGAACGTAGAATGAGCATGTTCACTAGGGCATTTTCCAGCTTACAAGAGCAGTTGGATTTCTTGTGGGATTTGCATGTGGTTAGTTGCTCTCCCTCCTTCCATCACATTTGTGACATCCCCGGGCCAGTTAAGAACCTTAGTGCTGATTATATAGAAAAGGGGGAGATGTTGGAGACTGCAGACCCTGAATTTTCTGTGACCCCCCTTGCCTGCCAGAGTAAACAACTTGTTTTTCTATGTTTGCAGCTGCTCTGAGCACAAGATCCTCAGAGTTCCTGATGGCAGGGGAGTGGTTTCTGGTGGGCTTGCAGCTGAAAAATCCAAAGAGTTAGGGCATGGCCATTAGTCAAGGAGAGCCCTCTATAAACTGCCCTGGAACACAATAAAGGGAGCATTCTTGTTTCAGGGATGGCGTGTGTGTGTGTGTGTGTGTGTGTTTCAATCTCCAGCCCCTTGCCTGACTCACAAACCATCCCATAGTACAGGCAGGACACCACAAACATTAAAACAGACAAAAATATATCCCTAAGCTTTATGAATTTCTGACCACAAAAGGTTATCACCTGATGTTCCTGCCCTAAAATCTTAAAACTGAGCAGAACAAGTTGTTCTAACTCTTGCTTTTGGTCCATGGAAATGCTGCAGAGGTAAAGGCATTGTTGTGTGGAGGTAATAAAGCTCCCAGTATGTGCCCTTGTGGGGAAGTAATAAAGGTCCCAGTATGTGCCACTGTGTGGAAGTAATAAAGGTCCCAGTATGTGCCACTGTGTGGAAGTAATAAAGGTCCCAGTATGTGCCATTGTGTGGAATAATAAAGGTCCCAGTATGTGCCATTGTGTGGAATAATAAAGCTCCCGGTAAGTGTAGTTTGTGAGTTAATACAATGGGAGATTAGCCAGAATGCATCTGACTTAATCAGGTCAAAACCCTTAAGAAGAGAAAGTGATTCCCTCTTGGGATTCCCTTTGCTGGTTCTATTCCTGAGCATTGTACGCGTCAGAAAACTTCCAGTGGCCTGTAGGACCTTAGCATGGCTTCCAGTCAACAGCCCGCAAAAAGCTAGAACCCTCAGCCACACAGCACATCTAATGAGCTAATTGTGCCAGCAACCTGAATGACGGTGGAGGCAGTCTTTAATTCCCCAGAGGAGAAAGTGCAGCCCTGACAATACCTTCATTACAGCACACGAGACGGGGAAAGAAGCCAGCTGTACCCTGCATGAACTATGAGTGGTTTTAAGTCATTGAACCTGTGTAACTTACTGTGGAGGGGAGAAAACCAGTCGGCCACCACATTTACGTGTGAGTGAATGACAACTGTAAAATTGGAAAATGCTGACGGTACATCTGCGTTGAGCGTTGCTAAGGGTCATGTTGCTAGGCTCTCCAGCTCCCTTTGGGAGGATTCAGGAGGCCTGTGCTGTACTAGGACTCGGTAAGGATGCTATCTGTGCCAGGTGCTAGCACCTTCTCTTTCTTGAGAGGTGAACCTGAGGTCGCAAAGACTCGGCAAGTTCATTGCCAAGGAGATCCAGGGCATTCACTAAGAGGAGGGCCTCCCAGGAGCTTCCAAGTTCAGGCTTACGGGGGGGGGGGGGGTGTTCCCCAAACCCCCTTTACCTTGGCCAGGCTGGGTTCAGTCAGGGCTCAGTGTTCAGGGGTGGAAATGCTTCAGATGGCCTTCCTTCAGGGAGATGGATGGCTACAGGGTGCCATCTAGTGGCAACGAAGAGACATGCTGTCCTTCCTGAACCTCCGAACCACAGCGCCCATTGGGATTCCAAAATAGAAGGCCCTAATCCTCTTTGCAGCCGGCTGGAGTCGAAAGTGAACAAAAGGGCTCTCTTAATTTTCAGTGGCGGCCTGGTTGAAGCAGCCCTGCCCAGTCAAGGACAGACCTGAGGGTCCTGCAGAGAGGCAAGGCTTGTCCTGAGTTTGAGCTGGAAAGCTGTGGGGGCTCTGGGAATGCAGAGGGGTCTCTGTGAGTGGAAGGATGATCCCTTAGGATTTGGTCTGGAGAGCCAACAGCTGAGGGTTACCAGGCAAAAGGAATTGGCCAGCACAGTAGCCCAGGCTGTTAATCCCAGCACTCAGGAGGCAGAGGCAGGTGGATCTCCGTAAGTATAAGGCTAGCCTGGTCTAACAGAGTGAGTTTCAGGACAGCCAGGGCTACACAGGGAGAACTTTTATTAAAGAAACCAACCAGCCAAATGAACAAAACAACAACAACAACAAAACAAACAAAAAAAACCTTAGAAATGGTTTCTTTCTGGAATTTTCCACTTAACATTTTCAGAGCACAGTTGGTTATGGGTCCCTGAGAAGTAGAGAGCTAGACCAAAGCTGAGAGGAAGGTTCTGGAGCTGGAAAGACAGTTCAGTGGTTAAGAGAGCTCATTGCTCTCCCAGGAGATCCAAATTCAGTACTTGGATCATGACCAAAATCATGAGCTTCTGTGTGACTTTAGGCAAGTTACCTGACCTCTAATCTTCAATCTTCCCACAGAAAAGAATGAGAGGTCAGAGGTCATCCTTCCTAGGTGACTGAGGTTCAGGTCATGCCTGTTGTGTTTCCTGCTGCTGTGGAAAGTGCCTGGTCTTCAAAAGAATGTAGCCTGTGTTGCCCGGTGGTGGCACATGCCTTTAATCCCAGACAAAGGAGTTGGAGGCAGGTGCATCTTTTGAGTTCAAGGCCAGCCTGGTCTACAGAGCTAGTTCTAGGACAGCCAAGGCTACACAGTGAGACCCTATCTTAAAACATTGCCCCCAAAAGAAAAGAATATAGCCTGTGTTGTGTTCCCTTTTGGATGCTGTGATCAAATGGGGTCACACAGAGCCCAAGGAGGCTCAAGTGCTATCACAGAGGTGTTTCAACCCTGGAGCACCACACTGTTGGCCAGACAGGAATCCTGGTATCCACCTTTGTACTGACTGAGTAGAGGTCCTGGGTCACCAGGAGGACAGTAGGGAAATGTCACTGTGACTTCTGGAGCTTGGCTGTAATGATTTGGTGGTCTCTTTATGGCCCCTCTGATAGCTTGAGTGAAGTCTGTGTGGTGCTGCAAGGACTCTTGGGTGCCATGTGTGGAAGTCTTTGGGAGGAGAAGCCTGCTGGCCTTGGGAGGAGCCACGTGGGGGTAGAGCTTCATGCCCCAGCCTAGCTCGGGATCTGACCATTCTTCGCTGGCACTGCTCTGTCTTTGAGTGACAATCACAGAGACGCTCTTGGGAGCCACCATCTGTGGCCATATCACAGATGCAGAGATGAGAACAGGCCCTTCCGGAACCCCTGACATCACTCTTGCGGTCCTGGACCTCCTCTGGTTGTACAGTTGTTCCACCTGCCTGGGTGACCCTGCCTGACATATGGGCTAGGACAGGATCCCTGCACCTCCGATTCTGGCTGAGACTGACACTGGAGGAACACTGGTGTGGGCAGCAGAGCTGGCAGTAATGTGGCTTGGAGTCATGAGAATGCTGTGCTGTGCCCTAAGTGTGCCAGCCCAGTGGAGGTGTGTGACCTCTGTGCAATCTCTCCCCACAGAGCCTAGTTGCTGGGTGGGAGCAGGCTCAGGGAGCTGGGATTCCAGGTGGCCACCGTTGCTGCATTCCCGCAAGCCTACTGAGATCCTACACCCCAGGGTGCTGAGGTCCTCCACCTCATGTTGCTCCTTGCATACAGGGAAGGACTCAGAGACCCCATCGTCTGGGTCAAAGTCAATGGTAGGGCAAAGCTGGAGACTCAGAGGAAAGCCTCAAGCTGTCCTTGTCTCCCCCAGAGGTTTCTGGGTTCTCACAGCACCTGGGCTCAAAGCCTAATGGGAAAAGCTGGGCTTCTCAAAGCTAGGACCCATGCGCGAAGGGTGAGATGCAAGGGCCCTAAAATGCAGGCAGCTCTGGGCTGGCTCCTGGCTTTATCTCCCACTCTCTGTTGCCTCAGGCAAGTTCCTTGCTCACTCTGTGTCTCTGAAAATGTCACATGAACAGCATAAGGGTATGAGTGGTACCTGCTCCCCAAGAATGGTTGAGCTCAGTAGAGACAAGTGCTCATGGGTCCCAAACTCTGGAGTCTAGGTGACTGTCATACATCCAGTTCCTTCCATGAGCACATGAGTAGATTAAGACCAAGGGGTTGGCATCACCCTGAATCTGTAATTGTACACAGGACGCGGGGCTATGGGCAACCTGAGGAAGCAGAAGGGACCCTAAGTCCCCGGGGTGGGGCTCACACAGGGGCTCCCTCTTCTCACAGATTCCAAAGGATAGAGGCCCTACCAGACCCTTCATTCCTTTCTGGCAGTGATTAGGGTGGAGCCCAGGGTCTCTGACTTGCTAGGCGATTGCTCTATGCCCAGCCCCTGCCCCAGCTTAGCATGGGAACCTCACTCACTGGCAGTGGGCAGTTTAGTGGGTCTTTGTATACCCGGGATTGAGCCCTGGTGCCCCAGGCTACCAAGGCTACCCTGTCCCCACCAGTTACTCTCTTCCCTCTGCTGCTTAACCTGGCACTGTGACCCGCATTTGGCCCCGATACAATGGAATAAGCGGTTTGAGATACCCGGAGCTCCTGTTTCTGCCGAGGAGGGATCTGAGGTGAGTGATCACATCCTGGACTGAGCCCACATGGCTCAGAAACTGAAGGTGGGTATGAATGATGTCGGTGAGACTTCCGAGGATCCTGGCCCCCCCTTCTTAGCCTGGAGCCCAGAGTTACTGAGCAGCTTTGGTGCCTGAGGTTGGGGTAGTGCTGAAGGTGAGGATTTGGGCTTTCTCCAGAGCTGCAGGGGCAGAGGACCTAGCCCTCAGTGTCCCAGGAAGAAAGGAACAAGTGGGGAGGTGGGTAGAGAAAGCCTTGTGACTGATTTACCCTGGGGAGTGGGGACATAGTCCTATGTCACTTAGATGACCCTCTTCCAGCCCTTGGCCATGAAGCATGACTCAGCTTGGCCATGGGACCATTGTCCTCTCTGCCCCTCACCTGTCACTCTGGTAAGGCTGCCTCTCAAGATGTCATGGCTGCCAACACCAGAAGCCTGTGCCAGGACGAGCCTGGCCAGCACTCAGGGCGGTGCATCCCTGCACGTCTCTTAGTGGCCTCAGCTGGCCCTGTGTTCTCACTGGGGCAGTCCTATCCCGGTACTGGCGTGTTCTGGGTCACCATCCGGCCAGGCCTTGCCTCTGACCTTGAGCCATTTGGCCCTTCCAAGAGCCAAGCGTCACTGTGTAGTAGCCACAGGGCCACAGCCCCCGGCCCACCTCATGCTTGTGAACCTTTCTCTCCACGTTCAACCGTTACGGAGTCCAGGAGACTTTATGGGACTGGAGGGTGAGAGAGAAGCCAGAAACCAAGACAGAGTCAGGAGTTCAGAGGCCAACATGCCTGCCCATGGGGTGAGGCACTCGGAGAGACAGAAACTGAGAGTGTCTGTATCCCCAACCATACAGTCAGAGCTAGGCAACCCCCAAAGACAGCCTAATTCTGCTGTACAGACACTGGGGTGGCAGCTCCCTGACCTGGGGCTGCCGAGAGCAGTGGGCAGAGCTCTTCTGATCATTTCTTCTCAGAGTGGACCTGATCTGAACCTATCCTTCGTGTCCCCTCACTGCCTGTCACCCGCTTCCTCTCATCTGATGCTCTGTCCCCTTGGATCCGGACAGGGGCGGTAGACCTGGCTGTGCCACATTGCCTTTGGGAGATTGAGGGACCTGAGGGATAGGCGCTTACCAGACTTCATCTCCTCCCTCCCTCGGTGACCCCTTGCACTTGGCTGGAGAGAAAGGAGGAGTGGGAGAAGTCAGCTCCTGCCACCACCCTGGTCAGAATGCCCTCTGAACTGCGTTCTGGTGACAGTGACAAGAACGAGCACTTCCAGGTGTATTCTAGGCCCGCAAGCTACTTTAGTTCTTCTGAGCCCCCCAAAACGTTAATAATAAGAAAATTATTGTTGTACTTCAAGAGGGGAGACTGAGGCACGGAGGGGTGGAACAACTCGCCCCAGGTCATATGGCTCAGGAGAGTCCCCCAGTTGCCTCAGTCAGGCGAGAGGTGAGTGACCTGGGTGGGACCTGGCTACCACTGAAGGCTGGATGTCGCCCTAGACTCGCAAGCCTGGCCTGACCGCAAACAGTCAGAGTAGGATTTGGCGTCTGGTTTCAGCTGGTGGGCTAGTGAGCTCTGGGCTTAGAACACCTGTGAATGTCTGTTCTCTGCTTATCCCAGGGAGCCGAGAGTGTAGGAGCAGGCTGTGCAAACATACACATGTACACACACGTAACCTTCCCTCTGGGACCATGCCATGCCATTACACACCACTCATTGCAAGCTGAAGTTCTGGGTACCAATGCTACTCTGCTTCTTCTTAGCAGGGTTATCTCGTGTGTGTGCACAGCGAGCTCCTTCTTTAACTGTACCTGTGTCCCCGTCATCTGTACACCAGGAATGGCAGTTGTACCGTTAAGGTTACCAGAGTCCCAGACCAAAAGGATGTAGAGAAAGAGGTTTAGAGTAGGGACCGGGTACTGGGACTGGTGCAGGTGAAGTCTGCAGGGTTGGAGGTCCAGGAGAGAGCCACACAGTCCCCGGGAACAGAATTCCTTTCTTACTGGGAACTCTTAGCATTTGGGACAAGGCCCACCATCAGATTGGAGGTCTTCTGCCTCTTGCAACATCTCTTGGTTTAAATGTTAAATTCCTCTCCACAGCAACATCAAGAATGGTGCTTGACTCCGATATGGGACACCATAGCCTGCCCAAGTGGCACATAGAAATATCATGTGTGCTGATGGCGATCATGGCCATATTCCACTCACAGAGCTATTGGAAGAACCAACAGGTTAGACTAAATAAACATTTTGGAAGTGCCTTTCACTCCTCATGCCTGGCTCCCCCATTACTACCGCAAAACACTCCCAGAAAAATTTAATCCTGCCCCGAAACACACACCATTCAGGCCCTGAGTTTAACCATTTCTGTAGGCTAACCCAGTTGGCTTGTTTTGGGGGAAATCTGGTGCAGAGTTTCCCGCATGGACACTGGTTGGCTTACCACTCACTGCTCAGTGGAACCAGAGATGCCCACCGCTTCCCTGGGTCCCACCCCCTCTCACCTGACTCAATCTTCGGTGTTGAAAGCCCCAGATGATCCCATGTCATAGCTCACTAGGTCCACAGTTCCCTGCTAGCTGGTGGGGATGGGGGTGGGCAGCCCTTTCTACCGTCACATGTGAGCATGTGCATATGCACGGGCTCAGACAGATGGACGCATAGACAGACACACAGAGAGCCACAGAGCTCAGAATCAGAGCTTCCAGTTTACAAGTCAAGCTCACATCAGGGCACACCCATCGGTGTTCCAAGCTGAACGGATGTGCCACGGGCTACTTGTGGAGCAAAAGCACACTGTCGCCCTACAGGGGACGTCAGTAATCGCAGCTTCTGTTTCGGGAAGCATGGTGGCCTTTGTGTCACGAATCCATTCCATCTCACTACTGTAATAATTCCAGATTTGAAACAAAGCAAAAAAACAGCTGGATGCGGTGGCAGACACACTTAATCCCAGTATTCAGGACGCTGAAATAGGCTAACTTGCCCCAGTGGGACAGTGTGTTTTGGACACTAGTGGGTATTAACCTCAGGAACTGCCTTTATTCTTTTTGGCCCACACCTTATCAGACTATAAATTTGTACTCACGCCTCAGGGAAGGCCGTGGCTGCTGAAAACAAACAAGAAACAACCCCTATCTTTGCCTGAGTGCGTGGAAGGGAAGCTTGGGTCCCTCTAGAGCCAGGAGGATTGCAGGCAGGGCAAAGGCTGGAATAACTCATAGGACTCTCTGCCACTTGGGGTGGGAAACCCCTCTCTGAAACACTCTGGAACATAAGCAAGATTGCAGGGTTCCCAGAAAAAGGGGTTCTGCTCAGGGTCACCTCCAGATCACAGAGCACCCCGTGTGGATTAGGAAAATACATTCTCTCTCTGTGGCCATAGCTTGGTACATGGAACAGAGACCCAAGCCTTAGAGGCTGCCTTTGTGTGGCACCGTGCAGAACACACACCTGCAGCCTGGAGGAGACAGCAAAACCCGGATGGATGTGTGGGGCCCGAGTACAGAGGGGATCCATGCCTCAACTCCAGGAGGGGCTTTCAGGAGCAGCTGGGGGTACAGTGGCCCCAAGGACAATACCAGGATCTAGTTAAAATTAAACTGCCGCCTCTGCCCTCACATACCAAGACTCAGCATGTGGGCTCTGCCAAAGCTTGGCTGGGGCTGAAGAGAATCCTCAAACTGAAGCGAGTGTCTGCCCCTGGCGCCACGAGGCCTCAGAGCAGACACTCAGCCGAGCGAGCGTGACAAAAGCAACTGGCGCGTGTGCACGCGGAGCTCTTAACGCACTTCTATTTTTACCTTCGGCTTTGACATGATTTGCCGGATGAATGCAGAGCAAATGACAAATACCTGGCATTCCTCCGCAGCCTGTGCTTCTTCCTGCTCATTTAACAACTGGGAGCCAGGAGTGTGTCCCTGACGGGAATGCTGACGGATGGCTAAGAGCAGGGGGGAGGGGGGGACCAGCTCCTTCGGCTCCTAGGAAGATCACATGTCAGGACGGGCCTGTTGTCTGAAAGTCAAGGGAATTTCTATAAGGAAAAGGCATAGCCACACAGAGGAATGAAGACATCATTATTATTATGAATCATCATTACTATTGTGTGTGCATGCTTGATATGTGTGTGTATGTGTGTGTACATGCACACACGCACAGATGTGCACACATGGATCCATGGTGGAGGTCAGAGAATAAATTCATGGAGCTGGATCTCTTCTGCCATCTTCTCGTGGGTCAAATTCAGGTCACAAGGTACTAAGAGACACCCCTCTCTTTGAAACAATGGACTCCCCAAGTTGGGATCTCATGTCAAGAGAGAAAAAGTTGAAGTTTTGTGCAGTCAGAGGAGGTGCTCTGTCTCCCAGGAAGAAATTTCTCACAGTTTAGACAGCTGTCAGAGCCCTTGCAGGACAGGGGAGAGGAGACAACAGTGCTGGGCGAGACCACACACGGACCAGGACTGATCAGCTACGCGTATCTCTGGCCCTGTATTTTAACCTCACCTCATATTAGGACCCTGAAGATTGACTTGAGGTACCCCCGAGCCTCTCTGTTCCTCTTTCCGAGGTGTGACCACACTGAATAACTCTCCTTTCTCTACTTTTCCGTGTTTCTATCTGTCTACTCAGCCTTTTGAGCACTGGTGGCTGAGCCTGGCTGATTGGGCTCTGACTGTATCAGCCCCAGGAACAGGCCTGCTCCAGGGTCCTTGGTGAGGCTCACACGCTCCATCGTGCAGGGACAGGGAAGGAAGGGCCCCTATCTGGGCTCCAATCGGTGTCATAATGGTGGCAATGTAAGCAGGACCAGTTGACCTTGGCAATGTGGGGATCAGTGCCAGGTGCCCAGGGCAGGCTACAGGGGGGAGATGTCACTGTGGATCCAACAGCGGAGGAAATGTGAGAAGGTCACCCAGCCAGGAAGTAGCAGAGCTGAGATCCAAACAGTGGCCTGGAAGGCAACAGGGACTCTGACCCCAGGACAGGGCCTGCAGCCAACAGTGGCAGCTGCTGACCTTCTGGCCATAAAGAGGACAGACAGCTGGGAGATACTACCCAAACACAGGAGGGGAGAAGAAACCCACGTCTCCGCTGTAGCCCGGTGTGTGCCTGCCATTGAGAGGTGACTGGCAAAAGGGGCTTGTCCAGCATCCTCTCTGTCTGCCTGCAATCCCAGAACACACCTTCCCGTTTCTTCCCAGGATGCTTGTGGGTGTTTCCCTTGCTAGACGGGCTAAAAGCACCATGCAGAGACAACAAATGAGGAGTTTCAGGGTGTTTTATTGAAACAAGGTGGGTCAGTGGGAACTTGAGTGGCAGGAGACGTCCAGATGCCTGTGGCCTCCATTTTACCCTCCACTCCTGCTAAGCAACCCTCCACCTCAACTGTCAGGGTCTGGCAGTCAGTGAGTTGGATTTGGGATCAAATGTGCCAGTGGGAAGAGGGATTTCCCTGAAACCAGAAGGAAGTGGGTTGGGACTTAGGTAACAGGAGGACTGAGCATGGCCTAACAGAACTGAGGAAGCAGAGGCCTCTTTGCACCTCCGGGTCCCAGGTGGTACCACCTGGAGCCCTGTCCCCAGGGGTGTGGGTGAGTTGCCTGGACGCCGTGCTGCGTTCTCCTCTCCTGCTCTCTGCTAACCTAGGACACTGCACACTCTACTTGCTACATGGCACTGGGTCCCAGCTTGGGGGGCCGGGCAGTGGGAGCAGGCTGCTTATCCCTGGAAGCCCAGCTCCTTGTACTTGGCGGCAATGTCATTCCGGAACAGCTCCAGGGCCTTCCCCAAGGCACCCTGAGCATCTGCTCCGAAGTCGGAATGTTTGCTCTTCAGAACGTCGATGATGACTTCTGAGATAAACTGCAAGGAGGGGACAAGAGGTTGCAAGTCCAGGGGCTGAGCCAGCCAGGAGCCGAGGGTGCCCACCCACTGCCCTCCTCTTTATTCCAGAGCCGTTTCCTGGGCCCTTATGATGTCCCAGGTGCCATTCTGTGCAATCATTGTGAGCCAACTCCTTTAAGCCCCCCTACCAATAGGAGGCAGGCACGACCACCATCCCTGCTTTGTAGATGGGGAAACTAAGGCAGAGAGGTGTGTCAGAGACTTCAGCTACATAGCACACCCTGAAATCACAGCCAGGAAGGGCACTTGAACCCAGGGGGTGTTACTTGAGCCCCCCCCCCCCCACTTCACCTCTGGAGCTCAGGATGCTTGCCCACCCAGCAGCCAGCCCATGAGAGCTCATACCAAGCAAGTGGTGGCATTTTACTGAGGAGATGACCAAGTGGCCTGGTCGAGGTCATGCAGCAGATTTACCAGCTGCTCATCATTTACAATAAGCTACGGTTGGTCCCAGGGACTGTGGACAGGCCCCTGATAGCTCAGGAGTGGGGTGCAACTCCTGTTTTGATCATTTCCACAAGGCCCTCATGTGCAAGTGACAAAGCAGACATGGGAGTGGGACACAGCAGAAGGAGGCACTGAGGGACACAGGGACACAAAGGAGCACAGGGCTCCTTTGTAAACACACCCCTGTTAAGTCTGCCCCACAACTCACAGATACAGCAAAGATAGTGGGGCTTGGGTCTGCAGAACCAAGCCCAGCATCAGGGAGTGGGGAGAGTCCTGTGCCTGACCCCGCTCTGCCCTGGGACTCCAGCTCCAAAATGGGGACTGAGAGGACCCCTGGGGACTCCTTGTCTGGCTTCTCTCCAGGTCACAGTACAACTGCTTGCTGGACCACCATGGAGTGGGGGCAGGCATGCATTGGAAAACAGAAGTACCCTTGGCTCCCAAGTGGGAATCCTGCCTCTGTGACTTGCATGAGCAGTCTGTGCCTCAGTTTCCCCATATGTCTAGTGGCTGCTTTAGTGGGAAGCAACCAGGCCACTCCCATAGAGCTACTGAGCTGGGGTTTAGATATATGCCTTCGGAGACTTGCCCTGCGCTGTGGCCACCTACCTCCAGGTACTTGACGGGGATCTTGTGCTTGGTGGCGTGTGACTGGGCCAGAGGCTGGATCTCTGCAGCATGCTGTCCCTTCTTTTTCAGGATGCCACCTAGGGCTGTGAGCACTGTGCAGCCATGCTTCTTCAGGTCCTCCGAGCCCTTCATATCATCCTCGGACTTCAGGTTCTTGAACTTTTCAAACTTATCCAGGGTCTCAGGGTGAGCCTTAAACAGCCTAAGGGACCAGGAGGGATGGAGTGAGACGGGTAGAGTCTGAAGGACTAGACTCCTGCTGTGTTTCTTCCCAGTTGTGGGGTGCACCACACCTCTCCCTGCTTCAGTATTCCCTATGGATGGAGGTGACATGACCTGATCTAACAGGTCAAACGCGTTTACCCATCGAGTGTCGGGCGCAGTGCATGCGGGATAAATGCCTGCTGTTCTGTTATCATCGGTACCCTCACCCTCTTCTTCTCCTGGTCACTGAGAGGGCAAGGGCAGTGACGTCTCTGCATCTTCACCCCATTTTCTCTGTTACCCAGAGAGTGGGGTGTGTTGGGGCTCAGCACCCGTATGTCAGCTCTATGCAGGGCTCACACCTACCCTTCCTTGTCTTCCACGTGCTTCGTATCCTATAGACAGGGACGGACTTTGAAATGGAAGGTCCCCAGCAGGATCTCAGGGCTGGTGTGCAGAGAAGCCAGGCAGCCGCTGGATCTGGGTGACTCAGAAGGCTACCCCGGTCTAGGACCTCTGGCCAGCTGTGACTGCCGTGAGACACCCCCTATCCCAGCGTAGACTTCAGAACCTCCCTCACTCCTTTTCTAAGGATGATGGCAAAGTGACCCACCAAAGGCCATAGCTGCTCCTGCCTGCCACCCTGGGAGCTCTGGCCTCTTCCAGTCGGGGACCCAAGCCCTGCTCTAGGAAGACGGTGAGGGCCGCAAGGACCACTGCCCTTCCCAGATGAGGCCAATCCCTGATCCACTTGGGGACAAATGAAACACCATCAAAGGCACTGGCCTGCCCTGGGTCACAACAAGTGGGCATCAGATCTCAAAACTGGAGCCTGACAGTAATAGAATTCTCATCCGGTCCCCCCTAGAGCCCCACCCTGACGTGTTTATCAGGGTGACCTTGGCTGCCCAGGCTCTGCGTTATCCTGATACCGTGTCTATGCGCACGTACGTTCCTCTTTGTGTATCAAGCCGTGTGGGAAGCACCTGGTCCCCATGGCCCCTGCCCAACAGTCCCATGGGGAGGGTCTCCTGTGACCAGGACACCAAGTTGCTTCAGCCAACCCAAGAGCTAGGTCTGGCTACTGAAGAGTCACTTCCCTCCACAGTCCCCCGAGTTTGTGGTCTGCTGATGCCCCAGCTCTTCTCTCGTGGTGCCCCATTTCCCCATGGGACCAATGGGGCCTGGGTGTGTGTGGGGGTGCTGGTGCTCCTCCCTGTTCCAGTCCCCCTTCCAGGCCTGCCAGTCTGGTTAGGACCACAGCGAGGGACGGGTGGTGGCTCCTGAGATTTGAGCGAGAGCACGAACGCCACCTGCGGTTTGCACAGAGGACACACTCGTGTAAAACACTACGGGTCTTACCTGCAAATTCACCCAATCCCCACAGTACACCTGAAGCAGAGTCTGCCATTGCATCAGGCCACAGAGGAGGAACTGAGGGGTTTAGTGCACAGCCAGCAGAGGGAGCCTGGGGGCTCTGCCTCTCAGTGCAGAACCCCTTCAGTGCAGGACAATAAGGGCGCGATGTCCCACAGCGGGGATAGTCCCACGTCCCTAGTGGATGGGTGCCTGATGCAGCCACCGGGGTATGTCTATGTCCCCCTTCCTCATCCGTGGTCATGCATTGCAGACAGGCCTTCCCACCACTCAAGCACTTCACTGTGTCAGTCATCAGCTCTGTTGACCACAGGGGCCCCTGATGTGCCCATTCCAGCTGCACAGACTCAGGAATGCCCAGGAATCACTACTTGCTCTTCAGGGAGGCAGCCATCACCACAGCACACCGCTAAGAGAGCCTGATGTTAGCAAGCATGTAGAAATGGAGGCACAGGAGGCCTGAACGTCCTGCAGGGCTTTCCCCCTTCACCTTCTGGGTGACCACTTGAGCCCTATCACAGTCACACAAAGGCATCCTGTTTGTAAACGGTAACATACGAACCCACGCCCTCCACACACCACACATGCTCGCAGAAGCACATACACACAGACGCACAAGTCTGTTCTTCATGTGTGTGGAGAGCCAGGCACACAAGCTGGTGCCATGACGATTGACGGGTCTGTCCCCAACCGTGGTTGTGTCCCAGCCGCACCCCGGGAGCCCATCCACAGCCGTGTGCGTCACTGACAGCTCGTCTCTGGCACCTTGTCCAGGGTCTCTGACTATTATTATCTAGCGACAATGATCCTTGAGTTCCTGCTGACAGATGGGTAGCCTGACACCCACCAGTGAGCCCAAGGTCATCAGGCTGGATGGGGCCCGAGGAGAGCAAGAACAGGAACTTGAGGCTTTAGGCTTTTAGAGATACTGCATTCTAGTTCTGGCTCTGTCCCAGAGTCCTGTGTGATGCCGAAATAGCCACTCATCCTTTCTGAGTCTTGGCTCATTGAATGCAAACCAATATGGTTGTTTAGGTGATTTCTAGAAGGCTTACCCCAGCCTCCCCATTCCCCAGCCCTAGGCAGAAGAGGACGAGGCTTGCTCACTTCGCAGGAGGAGAGGTACAGGCCCCATATAGTCACCTGGTTCTCTGACCCCTGAACTCCACAGGTGGAGTCCCTGTAGTGGCCCAGAGCCCATGCCCTTGAATTTCCTTGACTCTGGGGTTCCTTTCTTCATCCTGTTTCCAGGTGGCCAGGCTCAGAGGACAGGCTGGTCAGAGAAGGGAGGCTGCCTCTCTGTTGGCCTTTACACTGCCGCCCAATCAGAGCCCAGCCTAGGAGTACGTGGGGTGGTAGCTAGGAGGGTCACCAAGAGCATGGACTCCAGCCAAGTGGCATGGATTTGTATCCCATCCACATTCTTACTGCCTATGTGATTTGGGACAAGATGCCAAACCTCTCGGTTAGATATAATACATGAGCTCGTAAAGGTGTTCGTGACACAGGGGCTTGTCTGTGAGACTCCCTTCTCCTCTATGTCTCCAGCTTCACCACCACTATCACCACCTGGAGTCTTTCTTAGGGGCGCCATGGCACTGACACGGGCTGGTTCAGACTCTGTGAGTCGGTTCTGGCATTATGTGAGATGTTGCTTCCTTAGAAGTTTTTCCAAACCTTTCTTGGCTCCTAAATCCTTTCCCTAACAAAAATGACATCATAGGGGTTGGGGAGATGGCTCAGCAGGTAAGAGCACTTGTTGCTCTACCAGAGGAATGGGGTTCAGTTCCCATGTGTGGTGGCTCACAACCATCTGCAGTTCCAGGGATCCAGCGCCCTCTTCTGGCCTCCTTGGGCACTGCATGCATGTAGTGCACATCCAAACATGCAGGCAAAATACTCAAACCAAGTAAGAAAAATCTTAAAAGACCAAAAAAAAGAAGAAGAAGAAGAAGGAGAAGGAGAAGGAGAAGGAGAAGGAGAAGGAGAAGGAGAAGGAGAAGGAGAAGGAGAAGGAGAAGGAGAAGGAGAAGAAGAAGAAGAAGAAGAAGAAGAAGAAGAAGAAGAAGAAGAAAAATGCAGGTTTGAATGAACCAGAAAAGATCCAGACAGGAAGAGCTGAGGCTTTGGGGCAACCAGCCCCTTCCACCTGGAGCCCACAGCTCTGCTAGCGGCTGGATCTCCTAGTTCTAGAGCGCTGTGTTTTCCAGCTTAGGCCTGCTAGGGCACTTAGAGACATGACCTTGCTGAGGTCAGCAGACGAGGCTGGGGTTGGTATCTGGGACAGGCCAGGAGCCCAGTGTCCATGGGACACTTGCTACCCTGAGAGATGGCAATACTCCCTGGGAGGCCACCTTCTTGCACCCACAACCGGAGAAGGCTGGAATAGCTGGTGTGGCCCCGTGACCCAAGTCTGAGACATGACATGTACTGGGGGCTCTTCAGGGTCAGCAGCCCTGGGCATGATGTCCCACCTGGCCCTGGTTCCTGGCAGGCCTCCATTACTCCCCTGGGAAAGAAAGTATATCTCTCTGATTATACAATACCCCGAGTCTCCTTCAAAGCCCCAAGTCACTGCCCAGGGCCTGGCAGCCTTGGGATCTTGCAAGACTTTCTTCTACCTACTCTGGCCCCCAATAACCTGCTGTCCACAACAAAGGATAACAGAGACTCTGAGTCCCAGGGCAGTCTCAGAGAAGGGAAACAACTTGTCCAAGGTCACATAGGAAATCTGTGGCCTAGGATTGATGCTAACTTGGGGTAGGGGTTAGTCCAGTCAAATAGGCCTGTAGTCCCAGCACCGAAGCGGGGTGGGGGAGCAGTTGGAGAAGAAAGACAAGCAGGAAGAACCAGGGGTTCCAGCAGCTGCCCAGCCTCCTTCTAGTGTGGCTGCCCAAAGGGCTCTGACCTCAGATGACCTTGCCCCCAAGCTGAGGGGCTAGCAATGGACAGGGGCCGAGGGAGTATGCAAGACCATTGGGATCAGGAGGAAGACTCACCCTGGATCAAAAGTAGCAAGGAATTCATTTCCAAATTACAGCTTCAAGGACATTGTTGGGGCTGATAGCAACAGGGCCACCTCCTCCCAGAGCCAAAATATTGCTCATGAATATCCCACTGGGCTTCTGAGCCAGCCAAGCCCAGAGTCCAGGGAAGAGCCCCAGCCTCTGGGTGAGGCATGGCAAGTGAGGTCCCACGTACAAGCCTCAGCACCCTTCACTTGCCCAGACTCAGAATCTCGGGTTTTCTCGGCTTATCTAGGAGATCCTTGCAGTAGAAGGCAACCACTTGCTGCAAGCTTCCAGTTCTCACGAGTGGGCAAGCCCTCCCTCGGCTTTCATTATTCTGGCCATCTGCCATAATAAGCTTCTTCTCGGCGCTCAAGCTCATTCCAGCTGCTGACGTCAGTTGGGCTGGATGGGTCCCCTTTTCCTTTCCTCACTCCAGGCCCCAGCACTTAGAATCAAGTGAAATCTGAGCTCTTTATTGCAGCCAACTGGTCTACCCTGCCAACTTCCACCTTGCAGCCATACGCTGGTAATCTTAGGGGACAGGTGGCGGGATGGGGGGTCTCTCCCTCTTACCCGATGAGCACAGCCTGTCCATGGCCGGCAAGGTCAGCCTCCACCTTCCCCCAGGCATTCAGCACCAGCTGCCACTCCCCGTCACTGAGCCCCATGGCAGCTTCTGAAGAGGACCAGAGGAGTGAGCCGAAAGGAGTGAGTGTGGGCCGGCTGTCAGTTGTGGTTTGAGGCCACCTGGTCCTGGAGGGCTTTTATACCTTCCCGATGTTATTCTGGCCAGGATCACTGAGTACCACATGCTCCTCCTGCCTCCCTCCTCAACCCCCCAGGGGTCTAATCTCTGCCTTTCTCTGCCCTCACATGGGCAGCTATTTTGAGGCAAGTGCCATTGTGGGGAGCTAGGACAGCTTGGGGCAATAGGGGGTGGGGAACGGGGACCCGCCAGGCCACTGTCTGGGCTTGCACAAGCCCACGAAAGGGCACTGAAGCCACTGCCAGCAGCCACTGCCAGCAGCTGAAAGTTAATTCTCCCCGTCTGCTGCCCAAGGGGACTTGCCATGTTTCTAAGCTTGGGCACAGGCATCCAGCTGGCCCCCAGAAGTCTCCTATCACTTTCCGACTGCTTTTCTTTTTTACTACATGTGTGTGCGCGCACATGCATGTGTGTATGTGTGCCACAGCATGTTTGTAGAGGTCAGAAGACAACTTTCTTTCCTTTTAGAAAGACCCAAGGATCTTCAGATCCTTGGCCTTTGTGGCTAACCATTGTACTCACTAAGCCAACATGAAGCCCTCCGCTTACTTCCAGTCACCCCAAACTGAGCCGGAAGTGGTAAAAAGGAGCCACCGTGGGTCTGCAATTGCTGCTGAACCACAGACAAGTCTCTGAGTCTGGGTCCAGCTCTGGGCCTGCTCCCTGTTCCCTTTGGAAGGTTGTGCTACCATGCTCCATGAAGCCCTTAGCCCCTTGTCTTGCCTTGGGATCTCCTACCACTCAGCTCCCCTTGCTGCCTCATGTGGCATTTCCAGCAAGGTGGTAGCTGCCAGAGCTCCCAGATTCTGCCAGGCCCAGCCCCCCTTCTCTTTGCCTGGCTCTTGCAATTCTCCAAGAGTCCTCAGGGCAAACACCGACATGGGCCCCAGGATGAATAACACAGCTGGCATTTGATATTAGTGAGTCCAAACTCATGTTCTCAAAAGCCTTATTCAGGAGCTACGGAGGTGATGTTCAGTGGTTAAAGGTACTTGCCTCCAAGCCTGAGGATCTGAGTCCCATCCTCAAGACCCACATGGTGGAAGAAGAGAACAGACTCCTGCAAGCTGTCCTCTGAATTCTCTCTCTGTGTGTGCATATACAAAAAACAAATATAAAAATAAATTTTAAAATTTTGGGGGGGATTTTATGGGGTATCAGAGGGTCTGCTTCATTTATCTATGTATCTTTTGAGCCCCACACTGGTCGCTCTACCAAATTTGAGCTTGTTGAAGGAGCTGCAGGCTGCGTTCTGCCACCCAGCTCCCGCCACCGGCTAGCTTTACTCGAAATAACAACACACAAATTGTATTCATTTAAACACTGCCTGGCCCATTAGTTTCAGCCTCTTAACCCATTTCTAATAATCTGTGTAGCACCGAGGTGTGCTTACTGGGAAGATTCTAGCCTACGTCCATCCTGGGCCGGAGCTTCATCATGTCTGCTCGGGAGAGGGGAGCATGGCTTCTGAGCTCACTTCCTCTTCCTCCCAGCATTCTGTTCTGTTTACTCCACCCACCTATGTTCTAACCAATAAAATGGGCCAAGGCAGTTTCTTTATTAGCCAATGACCTTCCTCCATCATGAGCTGATGAAATACTGTTGAATAAAAGATAGATGGCTTTCTAAGGAAGACAGAGGCTGAGCAGAGTTCCCATCTATCTGTCCAGCTACCCATCCTTCAACCCATCCATTAGCCAGCCAGTCAGCAGGTGGCTATTATCCATCTATCCATCCATCCATCCATCTGTCCATTTATCCCCACACATCATTCACCAACCAATCATTACTCATCTATCAATCCATTCGTCATCCATCTTCATCCATTATCCGTCCATCTACCCATAATTTATCCATTATTATCATCCACCCATCCACTATCCATCCTTCATCCATGTTCCACCCATCAATTATCCATTATCTCTCTGTCTGTCTGTGTAGTAATAGGGAGCGGCGGCAGGGCTGCGTCCCCAAACACCCCAGCCGCCTCTCCTGACCGGCTAGCTTATGCCCCAAATAATTACACGGACACTGTATTCTTTTAAACACTGCTCTGGCCCATTTCTAATCATCTGTGTAGCGCCCCTAGGTGCGCTTACCGGGAAGATTCTAGCCTAAGTCCATCCTGGGTTGGAGCTTCATAGCGTGCGTCTTCCCTGGAGCAGGTAGCATGGCGTCTCTCTCTAGATTCTAGCCTAAGTCCATCCTGGGTCGGAGCTGGGGCATGGTGTGCGTCTTCCCTGGAGCAGGCAGCATGGCGTCTCTCCTGCGTCTGCTCCGGAGAGCGGAGCTGTGGAGTCTGACCTCACTTCCTCTTCCTCCCGGCATTCTGCTCTGTTTACTCCACCCACCTAAGGGTGGGCCTATCCAATGGGCCTAGCAGTTTCTTTATTGCTTAACCAAGGAAATCAACAGATTGATATATGACACTCCCCCATCATGTCTGTCTATCTATATCTATCCATCCATCATCCATCAGCCCTCATCCCTTCATGTCCCCTTCCTCCATCTACCCATCCGTCACTTACCTACCATCTAGCCAACAGTCACAGAATACACACGGTATGGCAGTCACTCTGTCACATGCTGACCAAACAAAATCAAGCACATCCTGTGGCCAAGAAATTCACAGCACTCCCAAGGAGGCTGCTCAGTGCTGTGATGGAGGTCCCAGGAACATTTTTGTTTGTTTAGGATTGTGGTAGTTTGAATGTCATTGGCCCCCATAAGCTCATAGAGAGTGGCACTATTAGGAGATGTGGTCTTGTTGAAGGAAGTGTGTCACTTTGGGGGCGGGCTTTGGGGTCTCTTGCTTAAGCCTCATTTGGTGTCCCAATCCACTGTTACCTTCTGATCAAGATATATCCAGCGTCACGTCTGCCTGCATGCTGCCATGCTCCCTGTCGTGATGATAATGGACTAACCCTCTGAAACTATAAGCCACCACTTCAATTAAATGTTTTCCTTTGAAAGAGTTGCCACGGTCATGGTGTCTCTTCACACCAATAGAAGCCCTAACAAAGATGAGGGTGTTCCAGTTTTTGTATTGTTTTGATTGAGACAGGATCTCACTGCGCAAACCTGACTGGCTCAGAACTTGATATGTAGCCCAAGATGGCCTCAAACTCACAACCGTTTGCCTTCATCTGTCTCCCAAATGCTTGAACTAGACCCAGTGGCTTTTCAGGTTTTAAAGTGTCTCCCTGGTTACCATTCAACCACCAAATGAGGACGGGGGCACTGTCTAGCTCAGAAAGAAGAGGCCACATACATCTGACAATGCTGGGTCTTCTCTGGGTATGTCAAGAGTGGCTGCCCAATCCACCCACTGAGACAAGGGGGCTGATCTAGTGGGAGCTCACCAAGGCCAGCTGGACTGTGACTGAAAAAGCATGGGATAAAACCGGACTCTCTGAACATGGCGAACAATGAGGGCTGATGAGAAGCCAAGGACATTGGCACTGGGCTTTGACCCTACTTCATGTTCTGGCTTTGTGGGAGCCTACCCAGTCTGGTTGTTCACCTTCCTAGACATGGACGGAGTGGTGCAGACCTTGGTCTTTCCACAGGGCAGAGAAACCTGACTGCTCTATGGACTGGAGAGGGAGGGGGAGAGGAGTTTGGGGGAGGGGGAGAGGGGTGGGAGGAGGGGGAGGGAAAGGGGAGGCTGGGAGGAAGCGGATACTTTTTTTCTTTTTCTCAATAAAAAAAAAAAAGAGAGAAATAGAGCCCAGCACACACTCCAAAAAAAAAAAAGAGTGGCTGCCCAACCTCCATGGTACTTCAGAGCGGTGGCTCTCAATGTGTGGCTCACGACCCCCACAGAACCAAATGACAGCAGACAGATATCCTGCATAACGGATATTTATATTACAATTCATAACGGAAACAAAATTATAGTTATGAAGGAGCAATGAAAATCACTTTATGGTTGGGGGTCACCACAACATAAGGAACTGTGTTAAAGGGACGCAGCATTCAGGAGGGTGAGAACCACTGCCTCAGGGAACCTGTTCTAGTGAGACCTGCTGAGCTGGGAAAGGGGAGCCACGTTCTGGGAGCATACGATTGATCCCCTCAAACCAACCACTGGCTGCAGATGGTGGGGTCAGGGATGATACCCGACTCAGGGCCGTCAATAACAGGACTCAACCTGATCAGCTGGGGCTGTTAACTCTGCAGCAGTCAGATCTCCCCTCAGACTGTGGCTAGAGGCAGACAGGCAGGGGGAAACACAACAGGAGAAGTGTGAAACTCTGTCCCGCCCTGGGGAAGAATGCCAGAACAGAGGGCTCTTGGCCGCCCTGGTTCCTACACCCTCTCGCAGGTCAATTCCCATGAGTCCTCACTTCCAGAGTCCTGCCCCAGCTGGGTTCTGAGCCGCAGGATGGAGGTGTGAAGTCGGCGAAAATGAAGAGCCAGGCGACTGGTTGCCTTTCAGACAGATGGCCCCGAATGGCTCGAGCTGTCTCTGTTTACACACGTTCCAATGCATCCATGCATGGGCAGCTTCAATTCATTTCTCCTCGTTAGCCATGTTCCCAGAGTCATTAACATTTATCCAGTTTAGTTCCTTTTTCTCTTCCCTGCTCCCTTGACGTCACTAACTGACCTTTACCCTGTATCTAAGCATTAATTTTATATTGTAAGCAAAATGATTATAACTAGCCAGGCACACCTTAGTACTGTGCCCAGGTTGGCAGCAAGCATGGTTAGAGAAATGGGAGCTACTCGGACCCTCTGGTTAGTCTTTAATGGTAGGATGCCTGGATATCTGTGTAGTCAGCTGAGAGCAGGAATCCATACCTAGAACATTGTCTACAGGTGTAAGAAAATTTCTAAGTGGCCTGCGTATCACCTTTGTGTGAGCAGCACTTGAATCCTGTTCTTTAGACAGTCTCTGAATGACAGTGATTATAATGCCTGACTCTTAGTTCTTGGGCCCAAGTTTGTATTCTTCCTGAAGTTCCTACCTGTTCCTTTACTCCCAAGGGGCTAGGAGCTCTAGATTGATATTTTGGCACTGAAATAAACGAAATAAATTTATGCCCTGGCACCTGACAGATGTCTGACCTTTCACATCCTTTATCTTTTCCTTATATGTCCTTACAAGTTTTTAATTGTCATCTTTTAAGAAATCGTCTCCTACCTGGGTGGTGGTGGTAAACGCCCTAAATCCTAGCACTCAGGAGCAGAGGCGGGCAGATCTCTGTGTTTGAGGCCAGCCTGGACAGTCAGGGCTACACAGAGAAACCCTGTCTCAAAAAACAAAAAACAAACAAACAAACAAACAAAAAAAAGGAAAGAAACTTTAACTACAAAGGCCGCCGGGGCGACCAGATGAACTGGTTTTTCTGGTAGACTGCAAAAAGGCTTAATTTCCTTGAAGAAACTTTAGAAGAATTATCAGTTTTTGTTCCCAGTAAACTCAACCTCAGCCACAATCACAACTGACAAACTAAGAATCATCATAGAAATAGGCACAACGGAAGTTAGAGCGGCCCGAGGCTCAGGAGCTTCCAGAGTTCTGGGCAGGAGCATCACCTCCATAGTCCTGGGCAGGAGCGGCACCCCTGCGGGTCCTGGGCAGGTGGGTGGGATTCTCCAAGGGGCCTGCATAACAAGCTCCATATTCCCAGAGGTGACAGCATGGTTTCCGCCGGTTCCTTCTGCAACAGCAGCCACTGTAGGGAGTGAAAGGCAAGAACCATTCTTGCTCATGCCTGCTGCCTGCCTAGGCTGCGGGCCACCAGGGCCCAAGCTGCTGAAGCAGGTTCAAAGGCACCGGCTCCAGAGTGAAAGTCCATGTGTCATTTATCTGTCTCTGTGTTCCTTCTCTGTCCCTGGCCTAGTCAGTGCTGGCCTTAGAGGAACTGACCCTCTTCCACTTCTTACCCCTCTGCATCTCTGAGGGGATGAGTTCTGGGTCAGGAGGAAAAGGCAGAAGGAAAGAGGCCAATTGTCCCAGGCTGGCCAGACCACCTAGGCCATCCCAGGCTGGCCAGACCACCTAGGCCACATGCTCACCTCCTTGACATGCCTGCTAGAACCAGCAGCTAGGTCCTTCCTTCCATCAGTGGAACACTGTGAGGGACTCACACTTTGTTGTGTGTCCCTGAGGAGCAGCCTCCAGGGATTAGCCTACCAGGGCTCATTGGTGCAGTACTACCCAGCTCTGCTCTGTCTCTAGCTCCCCAGAGTTGTCTGGTGGTAGCCCCGGTAGTTAAACCGTCATCAGTACCTCAGTGGTGCTGAGGTATTTAACTGGAAGCTGTCTCTGGTTTGGCAGGTGTCTCATGAGCCAGCCTGCTCGGGGAAGCCTATGGCTCTGAAGTAGATGAATTTTTTAAAGCTTTACCGTTAAGCTTTTGGGGAAGCATGCTGTCTTTGTTAGGGTTTCTGTTGGTGCGAGGAAAAGCCATGACTGAAAAGCAAGGTGGGGAGGAAAGGGTTTATTAGGCTTACACTTCAGTATTACACAGTTCTTCACTGAAGGAAGTCAGGACAGGAACTACAGGGCAGGAACCCAGAGGCAGGAGCTGATGTAGAGACCATGGAGGGGAGCTGCTTCTCCTGGCTTGCTCAGTTCTCCTTCTTATAGAACCCAGGGCCAACAACCCAGGACGGCACCACCCACCATGGGCTGGGCCCTCACCCATTGATCACTGAATGGCAGAAAATGCCTTACAGCTGGATCTCATCGAGGCTTTTCCTCAGCCGGAGCTCCAGCTTGTGTCAAGTTGACACATAATATCAGTCAGTACAATGTTCAACTGTGTGTACTTACACATTGCCACAACAAGTCCGCCTCTTGGTGGCTATGGATATCCAGAGCCAGCCCCTCTGTTTGATGCCTGCTAGTCTGTGACAGCTGTACCCTGGCCAGGCTGGGAGGCTGCAGACCCACCGTAAGGAGGCCAGGATACCTTGGTGTGCAAAGCTCCCGACAGCCTGATTTCTACACACTCTTGTCAGACGTGTGCACACGCGTGTTTGCTAGACGCCCGTGGGACAAGCTGAACTACCAGTCAGCCCACTCTCCACCTGTTCCAGAGTGTTTGCAACCCCAATGGTGAGGCCAGTAAAACCCATCTCAAGCCTTTGGAATCTTGAGTCTCAAGATCCATGGACGAAAGTTCTTGGTACACAGGAACTTTTCTTTTGGTTTCTAGATTCCAGGCATAGACATCTGGGATGGAGAGATCTAGAATGACAGCGCCATGGTGTCTAGGCGCTAAAGAGACTGTTTAAAGTGCACCATCCAGGTTCTCACTCAATGTCACCATCTGCTGCTCAAAGGCTTCTAGGGTCAGTGAACACTACCCAGAGATACAGGAACACTTTCTGTTGACCCCGAAGACACCTGCATGCTACTCACTCTCTTGCTTGGACTCTGCTTGCTTCTGGGCTGTAGAGGGCCTGCAGGGTCTCACACAGCAAGGGGAGGGGCTGGGGCTAAAAACTCATCTAACTTTTTTTTTTTTGTCCAGACCACACCTTCCAAGGATTCTGAGCACCACACCAGACAAGGGCAGCCAGATCCTCAGTCTGGGATAGAAGACTGGCTTCCATGTTCAATCTGCCAGTGCCCACTGGGCAGTTACATACCTTGGCAGCTGCAAACCTGGCCTTACTCAAGGCCCTAAACTTCTCTAGTTACCTGGGAATTTGATAGCCCTTGGGCAACTGACAAGCTTCTCTTGCAAGGGCGAGAGATGGCTCCTTCAGACTCTCCTGGGACTTAGGACACAGACAGGCGAGGGTGTGTGTGAGCACTCTGGCTCCTGAAACCTGGGCCCCCTCCCTCTTTCCTCCTTGATCTGGGCAGGGCTTATGCCTGAGTTCTCCCTCCCTCAGCTCAGACACATCCCTGGTCAAGCCTTCATTCTGGCTGTCACAGGCCAGGACACAGGTACAACAACCTGATGTTGGCAGGACTGGGACACCCTGACGGGGTGGGGGACCCACAGGCTCTCTTCGGATCTCTCATCAGCTCACCACCACGGTTGAGGCTGTCCCTCCCAGTCATTGTCATACTGGCCGTGCCAACCTTTTCCCAGATAGCCTCTGGAGCCTGAGCCAGTGACCAAGACTAAGAGCAAAGGAGGCGGCACACAGAGTCCAGGAGACACACGGAGCTAAAAATACAGTTTACACACAGGCTTCTCCTTCCCCGAAGGCCCTTAGGAGCTTGTTGGAGAGGCTGGCAGGGACACAGGATCTGCTTGTTCCGGTCAACAGGTGTGGCCCAGGGCACCAGCCTTCTTCCCTCGTACCCTCTACCGTTCCCCCAAACCTGTCACCTGAATGATCCAGGCCCCCTCCACAGTCCCTCATCCCAGGGCTTGCCCATTCATCTGCTTCCCTGGTCACACCCTGCCTTCACCTTCCAGGCTCCAATGCAGGCTTAGACCTCTTACCTCTCTGTTTTGGGGTGCAGCCAATCTAGACTAGCAGAACCCCATTTTTACTCTGCGAGTACACCAGAGCCAGGAGTATAGACTCAGGAGTGCAAAACACAGCTCTTGCTCCAGAAGAAGTTGGACCATTGTCAACTGAGCCAAACAAAGCTGAACAGTATTGGGAATGGGTTCATGTCCACACATCCACATACGCATGTATGGCATACACACACACACACATAGGTAGGTGTGACACTATTCACCGTGGAATGGCTATGTGAAGCGTTTGTTTCCTTGCTTGTTTTTGAGACAGGGTTTCATGTAGCCCAGGCTAGCATTGGTCTCCTCATTCTCCTGACTCTACCTACCAAACACTGAATTACACACATCCACTACTACACACATGTCCTACATGAACTCTTTATAGTCAGACAACAAACTAAAAATAATAAATTAAGGCACTTAGCAAACACATTGGTGAGGGTGGCCAGCAAGGCATGTTCTGGGTAATCCTTGATGATTTCAAAGGCTAGCTGAAGACATTCTTAGGTGTGGGGGTTTGGGGAGCTGGCGGTTTCACTTGGTAGTAGGAATATGTTATGCTCAGATAGAGGGGTGGGTGATAAATGGCTAAGAATATGGAAGATAGCCCAAGGTAAGGCTGGCCTTGGATCTGCAACACTCCAACTCTCCATAAGCACAGGGCTCTAAGCAGTCAGACTGCAGGATCTTCCATCTAGACACGACCTTACACAGCGAATCTTCCTTCACACACAGACTCCACAAACACACCACACTTGCTGTACACCCTGGCTGCCCCCTCCCTCCTCCCAGAGCCCTTCCTTTGGGGCAAACACTTTTAGAGTCCCCAGTCTCACACCTGAAGAAACAGAGGCACAGGAAGGTCAGGAACTTTATTCAAAGTCCCAGAACTACAGGTCCGCAAGCATGTCAGAGCCCAGGGCATCGGCGTCCACATCCGGACTTTCAGGCTCAGCGGTGGTCTGATTTAGTTCTCTTCGCCTCATCTCCCTCAGCACTAATAAGAACCAGGCCTGGGCGTTCTGAACACTTATTCTGGTGTATGGATTCCATCCAGGGTCCCGGGGCCAGAGAGAAAAGGTCTTTCCTAGTGGTTGGCAATGGGCGTGCCTTCTGCCATCTAGTGGCAACAAGAAGAAATGCCATTGCCGTGCATGCTTGAGATTCTGTGTTCACCACCCCTGGCTGGGAATGCATTCCACCGTGGTTAAAAGATGAGTCACACACACTCCTGGCTCTCAGGGTCTCAGAGTCAAATTCTTGTGAGGCAGATATCGTGGCAGAAACCATGGGAGGGCCGGCAGGCTGTGCCCAGCTTGTGGGCAGAGCGACAGTTCTCTCAGATGTTTGAGAACAGGAGGGAGCGTGGGTACTGAGGGAGGTTAGCCCGGGTGGAAGAACCTGGTGGCAGGCGCGGACTTGAGGGTGCAGAACTTGTGTGAAGCTCTCGGGGCTGCGGAGAGAAACGTGCTCCCTGGGCTTCCCAATGTGGTGGAGGAAACGTCGCTTTAGCGTGTGTGTGTGAGCAGCTATGAGGGCAGCTCAGCTGGGCTGTGACACTCTGGAGTCACATGGCTGGCTGGTTTCGGTGTTGTTCTAAGACATTTCTGCCACGAAGAGAAAGAGCGACCACTTAATTTCTTCCACCATCTGTAAAATGAGAATTTTAAAAGGTGTTCATTCTCAAGTGCCATCATGAATAGTGTATTGTATGTGCACGTCTATGTGAATATTTCTGTGTGTATGTCTCTGTGTGTCTGTGTGTGTCTCTGTGTGTATGTCTCTGTGTGTCTGTGTCTGTGTGTTTGTCTATGTATGTCTGTGTCTCTGTGTGTCTGTGTCTCTGTGTGTTTGTCTATGTGTGTCTGTGTCTCTGTGTGTATGTCTCTGTGTGTCTGTGTCTGTGTGTTTGTCTCTGTGTGTCTGTGTCTCTGTGTGTTTGTCTATGTATGTCTGTGTCTCTGTGTATGTCTATGTGTGTCTGTGTGTTTGTCTCTGTGTGTCTGTGTCTCTGTGTGTTTGTCTCTGTGTGTCTGTGTCTCTGTGTGTTTGTCTCTGTGTGTTTGTGTCTCTGTGTGTCTGTGTCTCTGTGTGTCTGTGTCTGTGTGTTTGTCTCTGTGTCTCTGTGTGTCTGTGTCTCTGTGTGTTTGTTTATGTGTGTCTCTGTGTGTCTGTGTCTCTGTGTGTCTGTGTCTCTGTGTGTCTGTGTCTCTGTGTGTTTGTTTATGTGTGTCTCTGTGTGTCTGTGTCTCTGTGTGTCTGTGTCTCTGTGTGTCTGTGTCTCTGTGTGTTTGTTTATGTGTGTCTCTGTGTGTCTGTGTCTCTGTGTGTCTGTGTCTCTGTGTGTCTGTGTCTCTGTGTGTCTGTGTCTCTTTGTGTATGTCTATGTGTGTCTGTGTCTCTGTGTGTTTGTCTCTGTGTGTCTGTGTCTCTGTGTGTTTGTCTCTGTGTGTTTGTGTCTCTGTGTGTTTGTCTCTGTGTGTTTGTCTCTGTGTGTCTGTGTCTCTGTGTGTCTGTGTCTGTGTGTTTGTCTCTGTGTCTCTGTGTGTCTGTGTCTCTGTGTGTTTGTTTATGTGTGTCTGTGTCTGTGTGTCTCTGTGTGTCTGTGTCTCTGTGTGTTTGTCTATGTGTGTCTGTGTGTCTGTGTGTCTGTGTGTTTGTCTCTGTGTGTCTGTGTCTCTGTGTGTGTGTCTCTGTGTGTCTGTGTCTCTGTGTGTTTGTCTCTGTGTGTCTGTGTCTGTGTGTCTGTGTCTCTGTGTGTGTGTCTCTGTGTGTCTGTGTCTCTGTGTGTCTGTGTCTCTGTGTGTTTGTCTCTGTGTGTCTGTGTCTCTGTGTGTCTGTGTCTCTGTGTGTCTGTGTCTCTGTGTGTTTGTCTATGTGTGTCTGTGTGTCTGTGTGTCTGTGTCTCTGTGTGTTTGTCTCTGTGTGTCTGTGTCTCTGTGTGTGTGTCTCTGTGTGTCTGTGTCTCTGTGTGTTTGTCTCTGTGTGTCTGTGTCTCTGTGTGTCTGTGTCTCTGTGTGTTTGTCTCTGTGTGTCTGTGTCTCTGTGTGTATGTCTCTGTGTGTCTGTGTCTCTTTGTGTTTGTCTATGTGTGTGTGTCTCTGTGTGTTTGTCTCTGTGTGTCTGTGTCTCTGTGTGTTTGTCTCTGTGTGTCTGTCTCTGTGTGTCTGTGTCTCTGTGTGTTTGTCTCTGTGTGTCTGTGTCTGTGTGTCTGTGTCTCTGTGTGTGTGTCTCTGTGTGTCTGTGTCTCTGTGTGTCTGTGTCTCTGTGTGTTTGTCTCTGTGTGTCTGTGTCTCTGTGTGTCTGTGTCTCTGTGTGTCTGTGTCTCTGTGTGTTTGTCTATGTGTGTCTGTGTGTCTGTGTGTCTGTGTCTCTGTGTGTTTGTCTCTGTGTGTCTGTGTCTCTGTGTGTGTGTCTCTGTGTGTCTGTGTCTCTGTGTGTTTGTCTCTGTGTGTCTGTGTCTCTGTGTGTCTGTGTCTCTGTGTGTTTGTCTCTGTGTGTCTGTGTCTCTGTGTGTATGTCTCTGTGTGTCTGTGTCTCTTTGTGTTTGTCTATGTGTGTGTGTCTCTGTGTGTTTGTCTCTGTGTGTCTGTGTCTCTGTGTGTTTGTCTCTGTGTGTCTGTGTCTCTGTGTGTTTGTCTCTGTGTGTCTGTGTCTCTGTGTGTTTGTCTCTGTGTGTCTGTGTCTCTGTGTGTTTGTCTCTGTGTGTCTGTGTCTCTGTGTGTTTGTCTCTGTGTGTCTGTGTCTCTTTGTGTTTGTTTATGTGTGTCTGTGTCTCTGGGCTCAGCAGACACCTTCCCCACTTGTCCTAGGGTCATTTTTTTTTCTGGATAACATCTAAAATGGCTCAATAAACCCTTCTATTTCAGATATCTTTTTGAAATGTTTTAGCTCACATAATCCCAGCACAAAGACTAAAGCTAGATCTGGGTTGGTGGGTTAGGACAGAGCTTGGGTGTGGGTGACACCAAATTCCAAATAATAGGGTGTCATAAGAGTCTATTCATTTCTCTTTCATTTGGAAGTGCATTGAGAAAAACACCTACTGGGTTCTGTGTGTGTGCGCTTGTGTGTGTGTGTGTCTGTGCTTGTGTATGTGTGTGTCTGCACATGCGTGTGTGCGCTTGTGTGTGTCTGCGCATGCGTGTGCACTTGCGTGTGTGCTTGTGTGTGTGTGTCTGCGCATGTGTGTGCACTTGCGTGTGTGCGTGTGCTTATGTGTGTGTGTCTGTGCATGCGTGTGTGCGTGTGCTTGTGTGTGTGTGTCTGCACATGCGTGTGTGCGCTTGTGTGTCTGCGCATGTGTGTGCACTTGCGTGTGTGCGTGTGCTTGTGTGTGTGTGCATGCGTGTGCTTGTGCACTTGTGTGTATGTCTGCGCATGCGTGTGTGCTCATCCACTCACCTGAACACAGAGGCTGGAGAAGGATGCCAGAAGTCTGCTCTATGACCCCCACCTATTTCTCGGCAGCTGAGTCTCTCTCACTGTCTCCACCTCCACAACGCTGGGTTATAGGTTACCCTTATAGTCACATCTGGCTTTTCCTGTGGGTGCTGGGCATTTTAACTCAGAGTCTAATACCTGTACAGCAAGAGCTCTTAACCAGTGGGCCATCTTCCCAGCCCTAAAGGATTGTTTTAAAATAAATTTCTTTACGACTTGTCTTCATTAAATGCTTGGTTTGTTTAGCTAGTTTATTTTTTGCCTTTTAATTTTTAAAACATGTTTTTAATTGTAATAGCATTTCATAATTTTCCTCCCCCAGCCCTCTAGAAACCCTCCCACGCTCCCCACTCTCAAGTTGAGAGCTTTTTTTTCTTTTATTATCGTTGTTGCCTACATATACATGTGTGCGTGCGTGTGTGTGTGTGTATGCACAGGTGTATGTGAACATTACCTGCCGAGTCTGTTTATGTTGGTGGTGTGTGTGTGTGTGTGTGTGTGTGTATGCACAGGTGTATGTGAACATTACCTGCCGAGTCTGTTTATGTTGGTGGTGTGTGTGGTTTCAAGGCCTGCTCTTGAGACAGGCTAACTCTCTATCTCTCGGCAGCCATTATGTGCCTGCAGCTCTTTGTGGGGGCTGGGACCCTGAAAAAATGTTTCCAGTGATATGGCCATCATCCTGATCTTGTATATGTAGCATTTCTCATAGAGACTGTTTTGCAGCAGACTTCTGGTCCTCTGTGATGTTCCCCGAGACATAGCTATGATGTACCTGTATCTTCTGGGGCTGGCTTCCCACAATCGGTTGGCCTCTGGATCGTGATCAGTTGTGGTTTTCTGTGATGGTCTTCATGTGCTGTAGAGAGAGGCTTCCTTGATGAGAGGTAGGAGCGACACTTATCTGTGGGCATAAGGGTAAGATAGAGGATGTAGAACTGGGCAGTGGTGGTGCGCGCCTTTAATCCCAGCACTAGGGAGGCAGAGGCAGGAGGATCTCTGGGTTCAAGGCCAGCCTGGTCTGTGGAGCAAGTTCTAGGGTTCCCGGTGCTACAAAGAAAAATTCTTTCTTGAAAAACAAACAACAAAACAAAACAAGAAAGCTTTGGAATGCAGAGAGGAGTTATGCTGGTCTAGCGAAATGGTGATAGCGGCTTCTCTTCTAATGTCCACGGCCTCAGTAGCTCCAGGAAAACCAGCATGATTCCCCTCCTGTTGACCGGGCCTTACGTCCAAATAGGGGATTAATATCCAGGGTATGCAAAGGCCTCAAAAACATAGAGACAAGGAAACAAGTGACATTAAAAATGGGCTAGGGATCGAAACAGAGAGTCCTCAATAGAAGAAATAAAAATGGCCACGAAATACCTCAAAATGTGTTCATCATCCTCAGCAATTAGAGAAATACAAACTGAAACAGCTGTGAGATTTCATCTCGCTCCATTCATAAGGCCTAAGCTCAGCCAAACAGCCAGCTGCAAACGCTGGCGACATTGTGGAGAAAGAGGCGCTTTCAGTCACCGTGGGCAGAATGTACATCTGTGCGTCGCTCTGGAAACCAGTGTGGAGAATCTTCAAAAAGTAAAACTAAACCCGCCATACGGCCCAGGGGTAGAACTCCCTGGCACGCATCCAAAGGGAGACATCCTACGCCACAGGTACTTGCTCAGCCGTGTTCACCGCCTCCCTATTTACAACAGTCAGGAAATGGAAAAGTAAAAAAACGAGGAAAACCTAACTGCCCTTCAACACATCCATGGATAACGGAAATGTGACAATAAACACAGTGGAATATTGTTCGGCTGTAAAGAGAAACGAACCGTGAAATTTTCAGCTAAATGGATGGCAGTAGAAAGGATCATCCTGAGGAGATAACCCTGACCCAGAGAGCGAATGCCGCGTGTTCTCTGTCTTTTGCGGTTCGCAGCCCCAAACCTGCAGGAGTGAGCACACACACGGAGTAACCACAGACAGCAGAGAATAACAGGGGAGCATAGGTGGGGGTGGGACCAGCGGGGGAAATAGGGCGGGGCTCTGACTGGGGATAGGGAAGGGAACTGTGTACCGAGGAGTGAGAACAGTCACACCAAGGTTGTTTAATAAGGTCCCGTGGAATCATTTTATTTTACATTCACCTAAAATTACATATAATATAAATACATTCTAAAGGAAGTTAGACCTCTCGGGGCGAGCATACACTCCGCAAGAACCACAGACCAACAAAAACTGCAATAGTAGGTATAATAAGCCTTTCCAACGGCTCAGGTTAGCCCTGGCAACTCCCCAAACCATAGAGATCATCCATGGAGCCCTTGGTTGCCTCTCAGGGGCTGAGAACCTTGGCATCTGCTGCTGAAGACACCACACACTTAGGACACAGGACTTGGAAGATTTGAACTAGATCTGACCTGAAAGTCTCTTTCCTGCAGTCGAGCGTCCGTGGTTCCAGAAAACACTGTGCAAGCTGCCGATGGAGGGAAGCCCTGCGCAGCCTAGATACCTATGAACCATAACAAGGACCAGCACAGTGAGGGTTGCGTAAAGGTGTAGAGTGTCACTCAAGGGCCAGAGGCAATCGGCAGCTATATAATGTTATTTTATATACCTATGTAGCTGAGTTTGCGGAACACTGCCTTAGGTGAAAAGGGGTCCCGAATTCAATGCCTGCAGTAAGCTACTCCATCTATGTGCTGTTCACACAAGGACCAGCAGTGACTTTTAAGAAGGGACCTGGTCCCCAAGCAATGCCTCCTGTGTGATGCTTCACCAGGCCTTCCAGATGAGAAGCAAGGCAGGCTTGCATTTAAGTTTCTTCCCAGTAACGCTCACCCTCGGCTCACCAAACTATCAGGACAATGTCACACACACACACACACACCCAAAAAAATTTCCCTTTCACACCTTGCCATCTGTCTCAGCCTCGCCCATCTCCTACACACTCTCTTAACTGGTGACAGAGGCAGAGAGACACATGCGCTCTCGGCCACGGAATTACAGCCAGGGCCTATTAGGTTTTTTAAACTATGGATAGGTTTGGGCAAGAAAGACACTTAAGAGCCTGCAGTGGGGGACGTGGCCAAGGCGGTGGTGGTGCTGGTAATGCAGAGGAGAGAGCGACCACGTGGCAGAGTGAGGGGGCGGGGGAGCAGCCGGAGTGGTCAGGGTGAATGACTCACCAACAGATGGCGTGCGTTACTAGGAGGCCCGGGCCGGCAGGCAGAGTCTGCGCAGCCACTGCAGTGGCATTGAGCTGCCAGCGCGTCCTGGGCAGAGGCTCCAGGGTCGGCAGCGTCCACGTGGAACGGGGTGTCCTCTGCTAGGTCCCCAGCTTCTCCACCCTGGACCTCTGTCCTCTGGAAAACCCAGGACCTACTCCCCAAAGCTTTTTCCCATGGGTGGGGATCTAGTAAGAAAAGGGGCCACCAAACACCCCTGGTCTCTTGGGTGAAGCCAAAATGGAAGAAGAGAAGTGCTTAGAACTAAGCAAGAGGTTTAGAGACCCCTCTGAGAGGGCTGCGAACTGATTTAGCCAGCCAGCTCTGCACACTTGCAGGGAGGACAAAGACAGGCCTCTCTGGGCCAGGGCCATGAGGCCAGAAGTGGGTGACCACACGGCTGCCGTGGGCATTGCTGGAGAACGGAAAACATCTGCTTCTACTAACGGTTGTGCTTGGCAAAAGCTAGGAGATGGTCAGGGGCAGGAGGGGGAGGTGAAGGGGCAGATGGAGGAGTAACAGCTCTGGTGGGGGGGCACTGGGGGATAATTAGCATACGCTTGGGGAAGCAGAAACATAACATCTGGAAACCCCAAAATGACCAGTCTGGCTGGGTGGGGAAGTTTGTGGAGTGGGTTGGTCAAGAAATGAGGTTTTAAAAGAGGGACTGAGTAGGAGCTCATTGGGCACGATTTTAAGCTTGGAGCATTTGGTGAAGCTCCAGCCATCCAAGGAATGGCTGGAGCAAGGGGCGGTTCCGGGGCTCTGGCATGAATCACAGGGCCAGTTAAAATTAGTCCCAGTGGCCCAGAAGCCAGAAGGCACAGTGTGTGAACTGTGTGGCAGCCAGCTACAGCCTCAGGGGAATCTTGGGCAGGGAGTGCTGTGTGGCATGGGGCTCTGTGTCCTCCCAGGAACTCATCTGGGGCTGTGGGCAACACCCTGGGGCCTTTTTGGTAGTGTGACCCACGGTTGACTCCCTGGTCAACCTCTCTGGAGCTGCCTCAGCCTGGAGAGCTCCCCCTTTCTTTGCAGCTCCTCCAGGGAAGCACTCTTCTCAAGAATGCTCACCAGGTGGCACTAACATAGGTTCCTTCCTTGTCTTTGTGGCTCAGTCCACTGTCACTTTAAACTGGACGATGAGGGAGAAGTTTTCACCCAGCAGCAGAGGCTGCAACCACTCAGTGACCCTGGTCCCCCCTTCATCCCTCCCCACACTTTCCTCTCATGAATTCAGGTCTTTAATGTCAGGCGATGGGAAGAAACAGTCAAAAATGAGTCAATTCTGGCAAATTCTGCAAGCCCTGTAGTTGCCTAAGCGTCTCTGGAATCATGTGGCTACAAGCTTCGATATTCTTTTCTTTGTTCTCACACATGTCTTCCTTGGAACGGAGGTGGGGGGCGCTCTGCTTGCAGGGACGCAGGCTAAGAGAGGCGGTGTCTGGGGCTGAAGTTCCTCCTCCTCCCCTTCCAGTCCTACTTGCCCCCAGGAGCCCCCATCCTCCCGTCTCTTTCAAGGACACTGCTGTTGGCGTCTCGGCCCCGACAAGCGGCAGGATGATCTCATCTCCAGATTTGAGTTGATTTTTTTTTAATCCTCAGAAAATGTTTCCAAATACGGTCCCATTGCAGGTCACATGGTCTCAGGCTCAGCTCTGGGGGAGGGGGTGTCATTATTTGACTGTCTACAGAAGGGAAAACGCAGGCTTGGCGAAGAAGGGTTAGTCTGCGGACCTCGGGGAGCGCATCAAGGCAGCCAAGGGAGGCCCTGACCCGGGGAGGGAGGCTAGGCCAGTGTCTGGACGGCCGTGGTTCCGGTTCTGGACTCTGGAAAAGCATTCATGTGAAAACCATCTGTAGCTCGGGCTGCACTGGGGAGTCCCCGCATATGATCACGCGGATCACTGGCGGGTTTCCCTGTCTGCTGGTGGCGGGGGGGAGGGAGCAGCTTCTCCCACCGCTCATGAACAGGACACGTCATTCCCATGGAGTCCTGGCCTCCACCCGCTTGTATAGGCCATTACCACCACAGGGTTGGGGGCCGGGGCACTCCCTGCCCTGCCTTCCCTGTCCTTTAGATCATGTTCTCCCTGGAGAGGGTCCCTGCTCTCGAGTGAAAACCCATGGTTCCATCCCCATGTCCTCAGCTTTCAGCGGTCATGGAGCAGAGGGAATTGGATTTAGCCTGGGAACCCAGGAGCCAGCCCATTCGGCCTCGGTTCCCTGAGACAGGGAGAGCTGGCTGCTCATTCTTACTGACAGGGTGACAGACCACAGACTAACTCCATACCAGGCACAGGGCCAGGAAAGCCCACTCCCCGAGTTTGCTCTGTGGTGGTCCTGCCCTAGCCCAACCTTTCCTTCTGGCCCATTTGGCCCATCCCCAGCCCACACCCACCCCACTGCCACATTCCACCATGGTTGTCATGGTGTGGCTCGGAAATGCCCCTAGAGGCCACACACTGGGCTTCATACATATGATGCTGCCGGAAGTAACATGACTTTAAAAAATTTTTAGTTATGTGTATGTCTGTGTGTAGGTATGCACACACCAGTGTATGCGCACACCAGTGTATGCGCACACCAGTGTATGCGCACACCAGTGTAGGCGCACACCAGTGTAGGCGCACACCAGTGTAGGCGCACACCAGTGTATGTGCACACCAGAGGATGTACACACCAGAGTAGGCACACACCAGTGTATGTGCACACCAGAGTAGGCGCACACCAGTGTAGACGCACTCCAGTGTAGACGCACTCCAGAGTAGGCGCACACCAGTGTAGACGCACTCCAGTGTAGGTCCACACCAGTGTAGGTCCACACCAGAGGATGTACACACCAGAGTAGGCACACACCAGTGTATGTGCACACCAGAGTAGGCGCACACCAGTGTAGACGCACTCCAGTGTAGACGCACACCAGTGTAGACGCACACCAGTGTAGACGCACTCCAGTGTAGACGCACTCCAGAGTAGGCGCACACCAGTGTAGACGCACACCAGTGTAGGTCCACACCAGTGTAGGTCCACACCAGAGGATGTACACACCAGAGTAGGCACACACCAGTGTATGTGCACACCAGAGTAGGCGCACACCAGTGTAGACGCACTCCAGTGTAGACGCACACCAGTGTAGACGCACACCAGTGTAGACGCACTCCAGAGTAGGCGCACACCAGTGTAGACGCACACCAG
Organism: Microtus pennsylvanicus; assembly: GCF_037038515.1. Classification (NCBI taxonomy): domain Eukaryota; kingdom Metazoa; phylum Chordata; class Mammalia; order Rodentia; family Cricetidae; genus Microtus; species Microtus pennsylvanicus. Next base: position 5,356,297 of record NC_134580.1, read on the forward strand.
TGTAGACGCACACCAGTGTAGACGCACTCCAGAGTAGGCGCACACCAGTGTAGACGCACTCCAGTGTAGACGCACTCCAGAGTAGGCGCACACCAGTGTAGACGCACACCAGTGTAGACGCACACCAGTGTAGACGCACTCCAGTGTAGACGCACACCAGTGTAGACGCACACCAGTGTAGACGCACACCAGTGTAGACGCACTCCAGAGTAGACGCACTCCAGTGTAGACGCACACCAGTGTAGACGCACTCCAGTGTAGACGCACTCCAGTGTAGACGCACTCCAGTGTAGACGCACACCAGTGTAGACGCACACCAGTGTAGACGCACTCCAGAGTAGACGCACTCCAGTGTAGACGCACACCAGTGTAGACGCACTCCAGAGTAGACGCACTCCAGTGTAGACGCACACCAGTGTAGACGCACTCCAGAGTAGACGCACTCCAGAGTAGACGCACTCCAGTGTAGACGCACACCAGTGTAGACGCACTCCAGTGTAGACGCACTCCAGTGTAGACGCACACCAGTGTAGACGCACTCCAGTGTAGACGCACTCCAGTGTAGGTGCACACCAGTGTAGACGCACACCAGTGTAGACGCACTCCAGTGTAGACGCACTCCAGTGTAGACGCACACCAGTGTAGACGCACACCAGTGTAGACGCACACCAGTGTAGACGCACACCAGTGTAGACGCACACCAGTGTAGGCGCACACCAGTGTAGACGCACACCAGTGTAGACGCACACCAGTGTAGACGCACACCAGTGTAGACGCACACCAGTGTAGACGCACACCAGTGTAGACGCACACCAGTGTAGGCGCACACCAGTGTAGACGCACTCCAGTGTAGACGCACTCCAGTGTAGACGCACTCCAGTGTAGACGCACTCCAGTGTAGGTGCACACCAGTGTAGACGCACTCCAGTGTAGGTCCACACCAGTGTAGGCGCACACCAGTGTAGGTCCACACCAGTGTAGGTCCACACCAGAGGATGTACACACCAGAGTAGGCACACGCCAGTGTAGACGCACACCAGTGTAGGCGCACACCAGAGTAGGCGCACACCAGTGTAGACGCATACCAGTGTAGGTCCACACCAGAGGATGTACACACCAGAGTAGGCACACGCCAGTGTAGACGCACACCAGTGCAAGTGCTCAGCGAGCTCAGAGGAGTCGGATCTTCTAGAGACGGAGTTATGGGCAGCTGTGTTCCACCTAATATGGTTACCTGGAATTGAACTTGGGCCTTTGGAAGGTCGCTACATGTTCTTAAGAGCTGACCTGTATCTCCAGCCCAAAGGGTGATGGGCCCTCTAAGAAAAGAGACCTAGTGTCAGGAAGCGAGGTCACTATGTCCACACAAGGAAAGGGGTTGGAGCCCAGTTCTCTTCCCTTATACTCCTTTGTTGCCCTGCCCTGCCCTGCTCGCCTCTCCCCCTCCTTCCCACCTCCACTGCTTCCCTCTTGTCCTCCTCCTTCTCTCTCACCTCCTCTCCCTCCTCCCTGCCTGTCCTGAGGTGAGCTGTTTCCTCCACACTGCTTAGGGTGCCTCACCACAGACCCACGGGACCAGCTCACCACAAACTGAAGTCCCCGAAACCATGAGCCCAAACACATCTTTCAGCCCAGACTCCTCCGGCATTTCGTTTCCAGTGACTGCCCCCACCTGCTTCCCAGAGTTCAGAACAGGGTACCCTGTCTTATTTGCTTTACCCACAGTCCGGCCCTGAGCCTGCCTTATGCCAGCTGGAATAATTCCCCCCCTCACTGGTCTGGGGGCTAATTGAAGAAAGAGGAAAGAATGCGGGTGACATCAGCTTTTAATGCAAGGTGGGATGCAGTGGGTGGATATTCCTCCCATGAGCCCCAGAGGCAGCTGGGAGGGCAGTGGCACTTGCTGCCAGGCCTGAGAGTATCTGAGTTCAGTCCCTGAGACCCACAGGGTGGAAGATGAGAATCAGCTCCGGAAAGCTATCTGCCCTCCAGGTGAGGGCTGTGGCACGCACATTGTGTCGCATGTGCACAAATACAATAAATAAATATTTCTTTTCTTTTTTTTTTTGGTTTTTTGTTTTTCAAGACAGGGTTTCTCTGTAGCTTTGGAGCCTGTCCAGGAACTCAGGAACTAGCTCTTGTAGACCAGGTTGGCCTCAAACTCACAGAGATCCGCCTGCCTCTGCCTCCCAAGTGCTGGGATTAAAGGCGTGTGCCACCACTGCCTGGCTGTAAATGTTTTTTAAAAAGAGCATCTCCTAAGAGAGTCAAGTACAAAGCATACATATATTCATATATATCCTTCATGCATGCACATAAGTGCCTATAGGCGAGTTCACTCCTGGGTGATCTGCTGTGTGTGTGTGTGTGTGTGTGTGTGTGTGTGTGTGTGTGTGTGCGTGCGCCTGTACATGCGTAAACTCCTACTGCACTCAAGACAATCTGTTGTCTATAGGAACCTAAGTCAGGGAACGTCTGAGGAGCTACCAGAGCTGAAACACCATGCTTTTAGGATTAAGTTCAGTGCCCTCCCTGCTCCTCTCCACTCTACTCATAACCACTGCCTCCCTGTTCTGCTCTGCCTGTGGTTCCCAGGGTCCTAAACGTTGCTTCTAGGTGGAGCCTGGAGGGCAGAGATGGTAACTTATAACATTCAACACAGTGCAATCTCAAACATCTTCAACACAAAGCATGCTTACAAACAGAGGCCAGGAAAAGATAATTGTTTCCGGGAATCAGAGACTTGCAGGGTCAGAGTGCTCCCTGGGCCATCCCCCTGCGGTGGATGTGTCCACAGCCATGCATATATGTGTGTACATGTTGAAACTGTGGGTCTTTTCAGACATCAAACCCTGGGGCTGCTCAAGTCTCCTGGAGAACAATACATGCTATTTGCAGAAAGCCCCTGCAGGCACTCCTGTCTGATCCTGAACCTGGCTTCCTGTGACTTACAACACTCGATACAATATAAACGATATGCAAATCGGTAGCGATTTACGGTACCGGGAAGCATCTGTATGTGTTCAATGGTCGAGCAGTACTTTCCCAAGCCAAAGGGAAAAGGATGGTTGTGAAACAGTACGGTAATGTGGAGCTGGCAGGCTTTAACCTCCTCATCCTCCGGGCTCAACCTCCAGAGCGCTGGGATTACGGGAATGCATCCCTCTGCCAATCCAATATTGCTATTTGTGGTTGGTTGATCCACAGCTGTGGAAGCCCCAGATGTGGCCGACTGACTGTAGCATGTGTGTATGAACCACTGTAGCTTAAGCTGATAAAGATGAGGGTTAATTTAGAGGTCAATTTGATGCTCTGTGTCCCTCAGGGAAGTTTCTCCCTGCGGCGAATGGCGGTTAACTCAGGGCTCACAACTAATCAAAGTTCAGAGAGCAGGCGACCGCGGAGGGCTCAGGACACCCATGTCTTGCCTTCTCACGGGGGCTGAGGTCAGGTTTTCCCACCAAATGTGTGGGCTAATCCTGTGTAAGTATTCACGTATGTGTGCACACCTTTGTGCACAGGTGTGTGTGTGTGTGTAGGCCAGAGACTGACAAGAGTCTCTCCATCAGTCACCTTCCACCTTAATTTTGAGACAGTGTCTCCCACCGAACCTGGCTGCCTGGCAGGCAAACCTAGGATCCTCCTGTCTCCACCTCCCTAGCGGGGATTATAGGCATGGAGCTTTTTACTATGTATGCTGAGGACCAAACACAGGGTGTCATTCTTGCATGGCAGTTTACTGAGCCTTCTGTCTTTAAAGCACTTCATATCAAAGGATCTCAGATGTGGGTTATTAGTCCTGATGCTCTCTTCCTAGGGGGCTTGTGACGAGGGTCACACATCTGTATGAGATGCAATAGTGTATAGGCGTGAGGTCCTTGTGTACTGGGGACTGTGGACCCCCAGACCCTGAATTTCCTGTGACCCCCTGCCTGCCAGAGAAAACAGCTTGTTTTCCTATGCGAGCAGCTGCTCTGAGCACGAGACCCTCAGGAGTTCCTGATGGCAGGGGAGTGGTTTCTGGTGGGCTTGCATGGCCATTAGTCAAGGAGACCCTATGTAAGCTGCCCTGGAACACAATAAAAGGGACATTCTTGGCGGTTACCCGTGTCACTGTCTGTGTGTGTTTCAATCTCCAGGCCCTTGCCCAATACACGAACCATACCGTAACGTGTAGCGCATAGAGCAGAACCGCGTTGCGCTACGCTTGCGCTCACAGAACACACAAAGGCTTTTCTAAACAGGAGGGAGTTGTACCTCTTTCTGCCTTGGATTGGATATAGCTAATAACCTGGTGACCTATGCTGTCTGTAGGGTTAGTCTTCACCCGAATACCCCATTATTCTTATTCTTATTCCAGATGCTACCCAGACTCCTGAGCATCGTCTCTCCGTCAACGGGAACCATCTTTGTGAATGAGGTCATTGATCCTTTGCAAAAGACAAGTGTGTTGAGGAGTTTTAATGTAATCTTTGCTGTGAGACGTGTCACAAGGAAACTTGTTGCCAAAGTTGTTCTGTGTTTTGCTACATCAAAAATAAACCACTTGGTGTCAGGGTCTAGAAGTTTGAACCGATACTGGCTAAGTTGTATTGAACTGGATTTCCTTTCTGCCTCATGTGGATCTTACTCTGCTGTGTGGCAATTGCAGAGGACCCCCCCCCCACACACACACACAGTAAGAGACAGCCTGGGACGGGGGAGGGGTGGGGGGGAACCCAACACTGTAAATACCGCTGCTGCTGCGGCTCTATTACTTTCGGGCTGCCTGCTGGGTGACACAGTGCATGCTCAGGGGTGTCTCACAATTGTTTAAAGCCACCAGCACTAGCTTGGTGCCCACTCACAGGACTGCAGATGTAGATGCCCCGTGGACTTCCCTGTTCTGGCTCTGCAGGGACCACTCAGTATGGAGCCTGGCACCCAGCTGGGAAGCAGAAGTGAAAGGGTTTCTTTGGCAGAGCTGGGGATGGAATTCAGAGTCTGGCCTGTGCAAGCACTCTGACCCTGAGCCATGCCCCAGCCAGTCCTCTGCCCTCCCACCTCGCTGCGCACGTGGGAGAAACAGAAGAGCGTGAAATGTCAAAGCGGGCCGCTTCTCAGCAACGCCTGTTTTGCGGGAAACTGCCTTCCAAGGTTTCACAGCACCCTTTGAGGTTAAGAAATATTCAGTTTCATAATCCTATTCCCGCCTCCATGAGCCACCCCACTCCGACCATTGGCCCAGTTGGTGAATAAAAATGTTTGCCCTGGCTTCTGTCCCCGTTCAGCCCAGGCGCTGGTCCCAGCTCCTGCCACGCTGACCGGAGGGCTCTTGGTGAGGTGAGGTGAGTACTCAGACCCTGCTCCATACATCTGAGATTCCACTGGGAACCTCATGGGCTCGGATGGGCCGCTTGTGAGGGGCACATGGCTTGGCATGCTTATTTACTCGGAGTTCCTTCCTTTGAGTTGAGTTTGGTTTGTTTTTAATCCTCTGTGTAATTCTGAAAAGTTGAGGCGTGATGGATCCTTAGCAAGGGATTGGCTAGCTAGCTGTTCCCCAGACAAAGAGACACTTCTAAGAGCAAGCTAGAGTCCATGGAAATCATGGCCCTCAAGGCTGCGCCTGCACTGCTGAGAGGGTCTGTCTTCTGCAGGGAGGACAGAGAGCCCCTCTTCCCTGCTGCCCGCCCTAGCCACTTGGGCCCTGGAGGACAGCAGGGCCATCCTTCCTGTCATCACCACAGCAGAATCTGCCACGGTACATCCTGGGCCACCAGTTGACCCATGACAGACGAAGGTCATTATGGGTCAAAGGTGGAGAAATCAGGCTGGACATTGAAGAAAACCCAGAAGGCTGGAGTGGTCCCAGAGGCAGAGGATTTGAGAATGTGAGAGGCCAGGGTTCAATGCCCAGCAGTGTGTGCAGTGGCGGGGAGCCGGGCCCAGAGGACTGTCAAGCAGGTCCTCTTAAACATTCTCTTCAGCCACACTCACCTCTGCTTTCTCCTCCTCCTGAGCTGTGACATCGGGTGACTTAGCTTCTACTTTGCCTTTCTCACTTGCCATGTGGCTTTAGCTGTTCCCTCTGCTCTGGTTAGACACTCAGTCACCCCCAGCCCCTTCAGATCAGTGGGACGGCTCATGGCCTCTTGAGCTCAACCAGGGGCCGGCCTCCATCACACCCCACAACACAGAAACACCCATCAGCCTTTGCGTCAGCACAGAGGTCAGCTGAATCGCTGTTCACGCCTCAGGCTTGACATTGCCCTTGGACACACTGTGTGCCCACTGGGGAAATTTAAGGGCTTCTGTTACCTGGCCTAAGCTGTCACCCATTTGTTCCAAGAGTAACAATGCCAGACTTCCTGTGACTCCATTTCCTCTCCACAGCCTGAAAAACAGTCGTCTGCACACAGGTCAGTGTCCCTGCTGCCACCGAGCTCCCAATATCCCTGCAGACTAGGCCACCTCCAACAGTGGCAAGGTGGCTGACACAGAGGCCCTGGGATCTTGGGATTTCCTGGGTTCTCCTGAGGGTCCTTTTGAGTTTTATGGTGGCTCCCATATGGACGCGCGAGTGACAAAGTCATCCTCCTTTGGGTGGCTGAGTCAATCTCTAGCCCCTCTTCCTCTTGTAAGCCTTGGCACCTCCCCCCAATGTTTACAGGGTTTTCTGCAGTCACCTCATTACAGAAGCTCCACGGTAGTCAGGACTGCCATGAACAAGCCAGGGTAGTCTTTTTATCGCCACGGCCCAATCACGTGGGAATGCCTAGGGTCTTAGCTATCCTGAGAAGAGGGAAGAAGACGATGTATTTCTGCAATAACAGGGAAAAATCCTGGAGCTGGTAAGATGGCTCAGCAAGCGAAGAAGGTGTCTGCCACCAAGTCTGAGGACCTGACTTTGATGCCCAGGGACCAGAAGGTGGAGGGGAGGACCAATTCCTACGAGCAGTGCCCCACCCATCGCAAGGGCACAGTGGCACAAACGTGCTTCCTGGCCCCGCACTCACAACATTCAGTGATCGATGTAAAATGCTGAGGATAAAATCCAAGCGCATTTCACTTTCAAGAAATTGATTGGCCCCATTTTCACTTCTAAAATTGAGTAACACTTCACAAAATGGAGCGAGTGTTCCAGAGAGCTGAGTGGGCAGGCTGGGTTCACAGACCTGGAAGAGTCGGGGAAGGAGGCATAGCATAGAGAAGTGGTCACTTCAAAGTTACTGCTCTGCTTCAGCAGGGACCGCAAGTTCATTATTCATATATATTTATGTATAATATATATCAATTGATTAATTAATTTTGGTGAGGACTAGGCAGAGGGAACTTTTGCTGAAACTGGCGTTTAGGCAATGGGGTGTGGGCTCTCTCCTGAGGTCTCTGAGGGTGACAGACACCCTAGGTTCCTTTGGTCTGGAGCATCAGCGTGGGCCACCCCAGATTAGGCTTTTAGTTTGGTGTGTCAGAGCCCAGCACATGAGTTCAGTCAGATGATGACTTCTCTACTGAACATGTGTTAGAAAATCAAACATAATGTTAACATCTTCTATAAATATAATTTGTACAACATCCTTAACAGTGCCATGTTGTTCTGTGAAAATGAGCTTTGAATCATTATTACCGGTTTGTTCTCAGTAGCCAATAAGAAACAACCCCAATACATCAATCAATAAACACAGAGAAACCCCTTTGCAATGCATTTGCATCATTAAATGCTACACAGCAGTGGTGGTTTTTAAAACTCTGGATACCGTTGACAACATGGGTGGATTCCACAGAGGTCCTGGTGTATGACAGAAATGGCCTGGGGTGGTAGTTTAGTCCATAAAGGACTGTTCACGCAAACATGGAATCCCGAGCACCCAGAGCCCAGGTTAAAAAACAAAACAAAACAAAACAAAACAACAACAAAAAAACAGGCATGGTTGTGAGAGCTACACAGAAAGGAGGTGGAGACAGGATGATCCTGGGGCTCACTGGGCAGCCAGACCAATGCAATTGGGAGAGCTATAGGTCCGTGATAGACCCTGTCTCAAAAACAGTAATAGCAAACTGGAGAGATGGCTCAGCGGTTAAGAGCATTGGCTGCTCTTCCAGAGGTCTCGAGTTCAATTTCCAGCAACCACATGGCAATTCAGGCTTGTCTGTAACTTCTGTTCCAGGGTGTCTGATACCAATCAGATATAAATGCAGACAAAACACCAATGCACATGAAGTAAAAATAAACAAATAAAACCAAAACAGAAGAAAACCCAATCATAGTGCCCAAAGAACAACACACCTGAGGTTGGCCTCTGACATCCCATGCAAATGCATACGCATGTGCAGACACGTGTGCACCCACAGAACACGCATGCACACACATACACGTTAAAAAAAATAAGTCTACTTAACAATGGTTCTAGAAGTCAGAGTGTGGTGCTGAGAGGAAGGGGTGAGTCTTGACTCGGATAGTGACAATGTGGGGGGACAGTAACTCTGCAGTGCCTCTGTTTTGCTTTCAAGGTGTCAGTTACTGCAATCTAAGAAAATTAAATGGAAAATGCTAGAAGTAATCCATACATTCTAAACTGCACAATGCTCGGAGTAGTCCCGCCTGTGACAGCAATGATTTCTCTACCCGGTGTTTCTGCACTGTAGATGCCACCTGCTCATTAACCCAACACGGTCTGTGTAGGGCTCAGCATCCTCTTTGGTCTCAGCAGCCCGTCAAGATCTTAGGAGGAAAAGACTATCTGGTTCTCAACTACCTTGTGCTAAGAATTACCCTGTGCCAAAGTAGCCTTTCAATATAAATATTTACAATTTTTTTTCCAGTATAAATATTAACACTCATTGGACTGAGCACTTTACTGGGTATGCTGCTGTGTATAGGTTATACTTTAATTGTAAATTGAAAAACAATAGTTTGCAGATATTGTAGTTAGTATAAGCCATGGTTTAGTATGATTTCTGCATAATCTAAAATCCTTCCACACTTGAGTTTTATAATGTTTTATGATATTAGCAGTAAATTTGCTTTTTATTTTTCCAATTAGAAGACAACTTGACTCATAAGGACTTGGCTCAGATGGAGAAGGAATTTAAGGCTGGCGTTGACTTGCAAAGGTAACCCAGGGTGGGTTTCTTGGGAAGGGCTGGTTCTATAGAAGGCAGCATGTGTTCTTTTTTTTTTTTTTTAAGATTTATCTATTTATTTATTTATTTATTATGTATACAACATTCTGCTTCCATGTATGCCCGCACACCAGAGGAGGGTGCCAGATCTCATTACAGATGGTTGTCAGCCACCATGTGGTTGCTAGGAATTGAACTCAGGACCTTTGGAAGATCAGGCAGTGCTCTTAACCTCTGAGCCATCTCTCCAGCCCCCAAGGCAACCCTTACAAAGGAAAGCATCTAATTGGGGGCTGGCTCACAGTTTTAAAGGTTAGTCCATATCATCATGGCAGGGAACGTAGTTGGCACCCATGGGACTGGGGCAGTAGCTGAGTGCTTTAATCCTGATCCACAGGCAGGCAGGCAGAGAGAGATAGAGAGACCCTAGGCCTGGAGTGGACTTTTGAAACCCCAAAGCCCACCCCCAGTGACACACTTTCTCCAACAAGGCCACACCTCCTAACCCTGATCCTTTCAAACAGTTCCAGTCTTTGGTGAGTAAGCATTCTATGAGCCTATGGGGCCACTGTTATATAAAGCCTCATGCCACTCCAGGATGGCTGTGGGGGAAGGGTGGTTTATATTCTCAAAAGTCCCCACAATACCAGGGAAGTGTTTTCCCTGGGGAGAAAGTACTGCAAGGGATGACTGAAATACTTTGGAGAGATGATAAAGATTTAGTCAGAGACACAGTGTTGGGCTCCAGGGACAGAAATCTCCCCACTCTAAGGTTTCTCTGCTGTAAGCCCCAGAGAGAAGGAAGTCCTCCTGGCCCATATGCCACACAATTATATATGTGAAATAATACAACGAAAAGATCCCCTTTTCAATACATCAACGCATTCAAGGTCAGCCGTGCATTAGTCCAGATCCGGACCCAATGTCATGCAGAGGCTTATGGGAGGCGAGCAAGTGATGGCGAAATTTCCCAGGACTGGATGGGAGCTCACGCTATGCTGGGGGCATGGCTGCCCAATACAGGGGGTCCTGGACATAGCAGGCTACAGCGTTCATTGCCTAAAGCCATGTAGAAACGAGACGTCATATCCATGTAACACGTACCCTCTAACTAGATCTGTGTCCGTGAGTCGACCCACCGCAGATGGCGTGCCGTGCAGTCAGGCCTGTGACGGTTACATCTTCACTAACAAGGACAGACTTGCTTTCTCAAGTCAGTCCATACGATACTGCATCAATGTCCTACAAGATATTATATCATCTGGACTCGAGATTCTAGAGATTATTCAAAAAACAGGAGCTCCTGGATGGTGTTAGCACACACCTTTAATCCCAGCACTCGGGAGGCAGAGGCAGGCAGATCTCTGAGTTCAGGGCCAGCCTGGTCTACAGAGTGAGTTCCAAGACAGCCAGGACTGCACAGAGAAACCCTGTCTTGAAAAACAAACAAAACAAGAGAAACGAGAAGCCCAGCAACTGTAGCCATAGTCAAGTCAGTCAGAGTGGAGATATGTTATACAATATGGTCTCCTTCTCCTCTTCCTCCTCCTCACCTCCCTGTGCTCCACACCGGACCTCCTCTTTCTCCTCCTTTCCCCAGGCTCCCTCCCTCCCTCTCTGCTTCCTGGGCCCTTTCTTGGTCAGGATAGTGGCATTCACCCCTCTAGGGTGGTACTCTAGCTCTTCAGAGCGGGGCTGGGAATGTCCCTCAGAACCATTCTGTCTTCTTCCTGTCTTTGAACAGGGCCAAGGTCACCTCCAGGGTTGTCCCTCTTCTGGGATGCTTCTCCTCATTATACCAGTCACTTCCTGCAAAGGTTGAGCTCAGGGCTTTGTAGGAGATGTGGGAAGGGTTCAAAGTTAGGCATAAAAGCTGCCTGGAGGCCACATGGGCTTTTTCCTCTGGGAGGTTGAAGCTGTCTTTTTGTGTCCTCACCCACAGGGACAAGGATGGTGGTCCTCGGGGTGGAGATTCGACTGATGAGGAAGAAGTGGAGGTTGAAGATGATGCTCTAACAGATGAAGAACGAAGGTTTCTAGAACAATTCCACAGCTGGAGAAAGAACGAAAACAAGCGCATTAGAACACTCTATGCCATCGCTGACAACATTGACAAAAGAGACCGAAAAGCCACCAAAACCAAAGTGATGACTAACTCTGCGTCAGTCATCTCTGGAGCCATGTGTCTGCTGGGTTTGGTCCTTGCTCCAGTGACTGCAGGCGGAAGCCTGGTGCTCACTGCTGCTGGGACGGGTTTGGGGGCCGCTGCTGGGATCACCAACATCGTGACTGATGTGAAGGAAGACTCTCACAACAAAAGCGCCCTAGCTCAGGCCAACAGAATCATACCTAGTAGTGACCAAGAGCTTGAGGAGGTCACGGGAAAGAAGACAGCCTATGCCACGGCCGCCAGTGAGATTGTCTACAAATGTACGAGCGCCTGGGAAACCATCCGAAAGCACATCCGAGCCCTCCAGCTAACCAAAACACACCCCCATGTCGCCTCGGCTGCCAGCAAGCTCATGACTGCTGGCCGGGTCTCAACCCGAAGCAGCAGGCAGATACAAAAGGCCTTTGGGGGCACAGCTCTGGCAATGACCAAAGATGCCCTCAGGAGGAACAGTCTACCTGCCATCTTCTTTCTCGGCCAGGACATATATGCTCTCTCGAAGGACTGGGAGAAACTACAGGCTGGAAAGCCAACAGAGCTTGCAAAAGAGTTAAGATCGCGGGCTCAGAAGCATGAGCGGGTGGTATCAGAACGCACCTGTCGCTATGAAAGGCTGAAGAAGGTGAGGGCTGGGTTTTGGAAGGGGCCAGGTGGCAGAAACTGGCATCTGTGGGGCCAGTTTAGAAGAGCCATGGTTAAGGAAACCTTTGTATACACGCATGTGTGCGTGTGTGTGTGTGTGTGACTGTGTGTGTGTGCATGTGTTGTGTTGTCAAGTTTTCAGGGATGTCTCTCACCACATGGCATACGGTAGCCCCAGAGGTCTTTTCTAGTTAGGTTTCTATTGCTGTGCTAAAGACCATGATCAAAAGCACTTTGAGATTGAGAAGGAAAGGGTTTGTTTGGTTTACACATCCCGAGTCACATTCATCGGGGGAAGCCAGCCCAGGAGCTTAAGCAGGACCCTGGAGGCAGGAACACTACTCACTGGCTTGCTCCCGCCCCATGGGTTGCTCGGCCTGCTTTCTTATGCCACCCAGGACCACCTCGCAAGGGAGGCACCACCCATAGCAAGCCAGATCCTCCCATTGCAGGCACTAAACCAAGAAAATGCCCTACAGACATGCCCACAAGCCATCTGATGGAGGCGTGTCTTCAATTGAGGTTTCTTTTTCCAGATGATTCTCCGTTAAGTTGCTCCCCAAACAAACAAACAAACAAAACAACAACAACAACAAAAGCTAATCAGGACTAGATCCAAATAGTATCCAGGGCTCAAGTGCCCCTTGAAGAGCAGGAGGCCAGTCTTCAGCTGGCTTGGTTAGCCTTCTCTTTCTTCTTACAGCTTCCTGGTTGAATAGAATAGGTCTCCGAGTCACAGGGAGTGTTTGGACTACCTACCTTCTCAAACCCCATGTGGAATCTTTACTCTCTCTATATTTGGAGTGTGGGTGTGGTTAAGGTTGAATAAGGTTGAAGGGGTAGATAGAGCCTTCTAGGCCTGATGTCCACAAAAGAGAAGGCAGAAACTGGGGAGCCCATGCCATGCACCTGCACAGGGGAAAACTATGCAAAGGCTTCCTCTTAGGAGTAATCAGACATCTGCAAGCTGAGAAAAAGTCAGCATGCAATAGGAGTTGAACTGGCGAGGGACAGAGTAAACAGTCTGCCTCTCCCTGGGGTGCTGGGCAAGTGGTGAGCATTGAGAAGCACCTGTGGTGGCAGTAGTGGTGGATGGTTGTGGTGATGGAGAGTAGGGATGATTGGTGATGGTGGTGGAGGTGGTGATGGTGGTGGAGGTGGTGGTGGAGGTGGTGATGGTGGTGGAGGTGGTGATGGAGATGGTGGTGGAGGTGGTGATGGTGGTGGTGGTGGTGATGGTGGTGGTGATGGTGGTGGAGGTGGTGATGGTGGTGGAGGTGGTGATGGTGGTGGAGGTGGTGATGGTGATGGTGGTGGAGGTGGTGATGGAGATGATGGTGGTGGAGGTGGTGATGGTGGTGGAGGTGGTGATGGTGGTGGTGGTGGAGGTGGTGATGGTGGTGGAGGTGGTGATGGAGATGGTGGTGGAGGTGGTGATGGTGGTGGAGGTGGTGATGGAGATGGTGGTGGAGGTGGTGATGGTGGTGGAGGTGGTGATGGAGATGGTGGTGGAGGTGGTGATGGTGGTGGAGGTGGTGATGGTGGTGGAGGTGGTGATGGTGGTGGAGGTGGTGATGGAGATGATGGTGGTGGAGGTGGTGATGGTGGTGGAGGTGGTGATGGTGGTGGTGGTGGAGGTGGTGATGGTGGTGGAGGTGGTGATGGAGATGGTGGTGGAGGTGGTGATGGTGGTGGAGGTGGTGATGGTGGTGGAGGTGGTGATGGTGGTGGAGGTGGTGATGGTGATGATGGTGGTGGAGGTGGTGATGGAGATGGTGGTGGAGGTGGTGATGGTGGAGGTGGTGATGGTGGTGGAGGTGGTGATGGTGGAGGTGGTGATGGTGGTGGAGGTGGTGATGGTGGTGGTGGAGGTGATGGTGATGGAGATGGTGGTGGAGGTGGTGATGGTGGTGGAGGTGGTGATGGTGGTGGAGGTGGTGATGGAGATGGTGATGGTGGTGGTGATGGTGGTGGAGGTGGTGATGGTGGTGGAGGTGGTGATGGTGGTGGAGGTGGTGATGGTGGTGGTGATGGTGATGGAGATGGTGGTGGAGGTGGTGATGGTGGTGGAGGTGGTGATGGTGGTGGTGATGGTGATGGAGATGGTGGTGGAGGTGGTGATGGTGGTGGAGGTGGTGATGGTGGTGGAGGTGGTGATGGTGGTGGAGGTGGTGATGGAGATGGTGATGGTGGTGGTGATGGTGGTGGAGGTGGTGATGGTGGTGGTGATGGTGTTGGAGGTGGTGATGGTGGTGGAGGTGGTGATGGAGATGGTGATGGTGGTGGAGGTGGTGGTGGTGGTGGAGGTGGTGATGGTGGTGGAGGTGGTGATGGTGGTGGAGGTGGTGATGGTGGTGGAGGTGGTGATGGTGGTGGAGGTGGTGGTGGTGGTGGAGGTGGTGATGGTGGTGGAGGTGGTGATGGTGGTGGAGATGGTGATGGTTATGTAGTCCAGGCTGGCCTCAAGCCTATGATCCTACTGTCTTAGGCTCTCAAGTGCCAAGATTATGTGTTTGTGCCACAATCCCTGGCGTAAGCATTGTTAACTCACTGATAAAAATCACTATTAATATTAACGAGAAGTCTTTACTATAAGAACTCTTTCCAATGTTCATCTTACCTGTAGATAAGCTAAGATTTTGAGGGACAGGACAATTTGACTCCCTAGCTGGTAATTAACTGTTTAACTCCCTGGTTCTCTGGTTGCCTTGAGGGAAGAATTATCACCCAAGAGCCACTGAATGGTGCCCATGCCATCACTGGTTGCTTTGGTTGCCCCATAAATTCCCTGAGGAAGCTGCACGGCACTGACAGCTGCTTGCTGCTGAAGTCTAACTGCAGCTCCTGGGATCACAGCCCTGGAACCTGGATGGTTCCAGCTTTGGCCTTCACAACTCTCAGTGAAATGTAAATGACCCGGCCACCATTTCCACTGAGGAGCTTCTGCCGGTGCCCTGCACAGGGTATGCCTTAACTGGTGCAAAGGTTACCACCGATGTTAACAAAGACTGTAATTTGCATGCGGATGTGCTATGGTTTGGGTCAAACACCCGTGTTGGCAGTATACAAGCTGTTTGGCTCACTCCTATGCTGTCTGCTTCCAGTGTCACATTAGACCCAGTAAGGCTTCTCTCCCGTGGCCTTTCATTCGTCACTTGTAACACAGGCTGAGCTGGTGACACAGGGCGAAGGCAGCTGAGCATGAATGGCAAGCAGACCACCAGTGGTCCCTTTCCTAGGGCAGCTCTCTACCCCATCCTCTGGAGGCCCCGCTTCCTAATTCTGTCACATGGGGATTAGGTTTCTCAAAACTAGGTAGTGATAAACTGGATTTGGTGGCACACACCTTTAATTCCAGCACTCAAGAGGTTGAGGCAATGGATCTTCATGAGGTCAGGACCAGCCTGGACTACATACTGAGTTCCAAGTCAGTCAGGGTTACTTAGTGAGACCCTCTCTCAACACACGCATGCGCGCACACACACAAACACATGCACGCACACACGCACGCATGCACGCACGGTAGTAGAAGACCCGGATGGCAAATGCTGGCACTGACACCTGCCTGGCTGGAAAGCAGCTGCCTAGTGAAGCCAAACCTGGCCTGGGACTCTTCTACTTAGTGACTTTCCTCCTCCCTCTTCCCCTCCCCCTCCCTTTCTTCCTCCCCCTCTTCCTCCTCCCTCTCCTCCCCCTCCTCCTCTTCCTCCTCCCTCTCCTCCCCCTCCTCCTCTTTCTCCCCCTCCTCCCCTTTCTCCCCCTCCTCCCCTCCCTCCCCCTCCTCCTCCTCCTCTTCCTCCTCCCTTTCCTCCCCCTCCTCCTCCTCCTCTTCCTCCTCCCTTTCCTCCCCCTCCTCCTCTTTCTCCCCCTCCTCCCCTTTCTCCCCCTCCTCCCCTCCCTCCCTCTCCTCCCCCTCCTCCTCTTCCTCCTCCTCCTCCCTCTCCTCCTCTTTCTCCCCCTCCTCCCCTTTCTCCCCCTCCTCCCCTCCCTCCCTCTCCTCCCCCTCCTCCTCTTCCTCCTCCTCCTCCCTCTCCTCCTCTTCCTCCTCCTCCTTCCTCTCCTCCCCCTCCTCCCCTTCCTCCCTCTCCTCCCCCTCCTCTCCTTCCTCCCCCTCCTCATCCTCCCTCTCCTCCTCCTCCCCCTCCTCCCCCCCTCCTCCTCGACAGGCCCTCACTTACACCATCCGGGAAGGCCTTTAACTCATCATAACCAGGTTGTCATCCTGCCCCAGTCTCATGAATGCTGGAATTATGTTTACACCACGGAACCTGGCTCTTCTTTTCTAACAAGACTCAGACATGGATAATTATACAATGCTCACCTTCTTTTTCTTTCCTCTCAGAGACTCAGAGACTCAAAGAAGAGGCCTGTGAGATCTTTGAAAAGAACCATGGAGATTCAGCCTCGGCCTCTATCCTCCACTGAGAAAGCAAAGCCCAGGGGACAGCAGCGAAGACAAGCTGAGACCTTGGGGTTTTGAGATCAATAAAGGGGGACCAGGGTGGGAGTAGCAAGGCTGTCAGAGGTGATGCCTGAGACTCACACACAAGGAGGTGCCAGGAAGGTCCCTGGGGTCTCAGAAGGGAGGGCTCTGTTAACCCCACTCCTGAACCTGTCTTCCTTCTTCACTCTAACTCAACACCACATCCCCTCTCCCGGCCCCCATCACTCACACAGAGAACCAGATTGGTTTTTAGACAGATAACAGGCTTCCTGCCGGCCAGCTTCCCCAGTAATTAGCAATGATAAGGTAGGTGCGAGGATTCCCCGCCCACCTGGCCTCTTTGCTTTCTCTTCCTCTTGCCCAGGCCCAGTGGGAACTGCTGGCTCCGAGTCAGGTTTCCACACAAAGGCTGTCACTGGAACCTGCTAGGCCAGATTCCAGGGGAAGGACAGAGGCGGCCTGTCTCCACTCTTCGGACCCCCGCGTCCTGAGCCCTCAGCTGGCAATCTTCAGCACTTCACCTGGCTGCCGGGTCTCTCATCTTAAAAATCCTTTTCTGTCTGTGAAAGTCACACATGGGTAGTACAATACACGCACACACACACACACGCACATGCACACACACGCACACACACATACATACACACATACACTCTGGGAAGGCAAAGGCTGGGGGGAGAAACGGCACAGGAGGGTTGGGAGTGTGGCATATGCACACAGAACTTCCTGTTAGGTGTTGGCTGTCCACTGCTGTCCTTAGACTCTGCAGGGACCCTCCCTCCTAGTGAGTTGAGCCCCTTTCTCTAATCCCTCACTTGCCTGTGTCTGAACCTCCCACCCGGCTCTCTGAGGTACACAGAACTGCCTGCCTTCACCCCTTTCCACGGCAGGCAGGTATGTTGGCACACAGATGCTTGGGCTTAGGGGTATGGTGAGCACACACAGTTTACAGCTGTCTGTCTCCACCTGGGGGAGATACGTGAGTAAGGGTGCTCACTGCTGCCGGGGAGAGCTGTGTCTCCAGGCCACGCCCTCCAGGCTCTGCTCTAAGGAAGGGGACTGTGTAAGAATTCAGGACACACTCTGATTGGCCAGGAGGGGGGGGGTAAGAATACAGGACGTACTCTGATTGGCCAGGAGGGAACTGAGTAAGAATCCAGGGCATACTCTGGCCAGGGTAAGAATAGAGGACGCACTCTTATTGGCCAGAACCAGGCTTTTCTGGGACAAGCCTTAAGTACCGAGGGAAGAGAAAGAAGAAGGTGGGTTCTATCTGCACTCCCCTTTCCCAAGTGCTGAGGGCACGACTTTCTCCTGCCACTCACTGTAGCGGAAGAACATTGGCAGAAGCTTGCTCCGTGACTTTGGAGATGCTTTCCTCAAAACCAAGTCCACAAACTGGGATACTTGAGATAAAGACCCCTCGAAAGGGAAAGGAGAGGAACCCACAGGGACGCTGTAATGCAGTAAAGAAATTTGAGGCTTGTGTATGCATGCATCCATACGTGCAGTGCTTAGGATGCATCAGGGCCTCATGCATGCCACAGCAGTGCCGTATGGCTGAGCCGCACGGTGGCCCTGGCAGCTGTGGAAAGCAGAGAGAGACTGGGTTCACTGCACTGCCAAGTGGGGCTTGTTGAATGCATTTGTGACCTATGGACTTGAAACAACAATCAAATAGCAAACTAATGAAGCTGGGTGGTGGTGGCCAAGCCTTTTTAACCCCAGCACTTGGGAGGCAGAGGCAGGCAGATCTCTGAGTTCACAGCCAGCCTGGTCTATAGTTAGTTTCAGGACAGCCAGAGCTACACAGAAAAACTGTCTCAAAAAAAAAAAAACTTAAAAAAAAAGCAATAAGCTAACAAAAGCAAGCCCGAATAAACAGACTCCTGCACTGTATCATTTGGTGTCTGCTCCCATTGTTCTTACAACCATTCCACAGGTGTGTCTATGCGCAGTCTTCCCAGTAGAAGGCGCTGTAACAGGAGATGGTGCTTAGCACTGACTGTAGCCCACAGCTTGAACTGTCCCCTCCTTCATTAGGGACTTCCACTAATGAAGTGGGGTTTGTTGGAGGCATTGTTTGGGGAGGTTTAGAAGGTGTGGCCTTGCTGGAGGAAGTACATCTGTCTCCAGGCATGGCCTTGGAGAATTTCAGACCACTTCCTTCTCCCTGCTGGGTGCTTGCGGCTGAAGAGGTGGGCTTAGCTTCCTGATACCACTGTGTCTCCCCACAGTGTGGACTTGTATCCCCCTGGAACCAGAAGCCGAATACCTTCCTTCTCTAAGTTGCCTTGGCGATGACATGTTATCCCAGGATCAAAAGAGTTTTGCATTCTGTAAAAACCATCACTGGGCTTCTGGTAGGTTTCGACTGAACCTGTCGGCTCTTCGGTCAACATTAGCATCTACAACAGTAGTTCTCACCCTTCCTAATGCTGCGACCCTTTCATATAGTTCAGTCATGTCGCGGTGACCCCAACTATAAAAATGGTTCTTTATATTTTTATTTTCTTTTTTATCTTTTCTTTTTTTTTATTTATTTATTAAAGATTTCTGTCTCCTCCCCGCCACCGCTTCCCATTTCCCTCCCCCTCCTCCCCGCCACTGCCTCCCATTTCCCTCCCCCTCCTCCCCGCCACTGCCTCCCATTTCCCTCCCCCTCCCCCCATAAAAATGTTTTATCGCTACTTCATAACTGTAGTTTTGCTACTGCTATGAATCATAATGTAAACATCTGGGTCACGACCCACAGGTTGAGAACCACTGACCTACACAACATTAAAGCTTCCAACCCACAAACACAAGGTATCTCTTCATCCATATAGGTGATACTTCTTTCCATGATGTTTACGGTTTTTCTCTGTAACCTCTTCACTTTCTTGGGCACCAAAAATTTGAAGATGGTTTCTGCACATGTTATGTCTGTGACAGTATCTTTCAGAGCTCTGTGACAAAAACCCCTGAAAGGAACAACTTGCATGAGTGGGAAAAAATTCATTTCCGTTCACAGTTTCAGAGAGTCTCAGTCCCCTGGGGAGTGGGCAGTGTGGCTGAGTTCTCAACAGCAGGGGTGTGTGCTGGAGGATCCTGGCATCTTGGGGTCTGATCATGACTTCTAAAATCCCCACCCTTCTGAGTCACTTAGCCCCCATGCCTTCTAGCATAGCCACTAGCTGGGGACTGTTCCAAGCATGAGCCCGCAGAGTCTCCCAGATCTAAACATTTACCCACATTGCAGGCTGTGACTAATGCCATGCTCTAGAGAAGGCTCCGTGCAGCCCAAGAGACGCTGAAAAAAGGAGAAAATCTCGTTCTCGGTTACCCACTTCCCACCATCTACAGAGCCCCCAGGGCTGATTCCCGAGGCAGTGGGGGCTGGCTTGAACTAGGACCTACCCCTGTTAACTGAGAATTGAGCAAATGAAGCTGGCTCCACTTAAAACAATTGTATAACTGTCAAAGCCACCCAGTGCAGTGAGCACCAAGCATGGGACTTCACATAGACTTGTGTAACCACAACCCAAAGGCCGGAGCAATACAGTTTCTGAGTAATCTGATGCGCCATTGGAGGGTGCACCAGCCCAGGAGAAGACAGAAGAATTAACAGGGGGATTGGTGAGGTGGCTCAGCAGGGAGAGTGATGCTGACGGCCGGCCAGAGGGCCTGAGTTTGGTTCCTGAGACCCTTGCGGTAGAAAGAGAGACCTGACTTTCACCAGTCCTGTGACTTCACAGGTATGGAGTGGCAAGTGTTGCCCCCCCCCCCACCCCGACTCCCCATATCCAAAACAAATAAAATGCAAAGAATTCAGCAGAGGGCAGTCAACACTTGACCTTACTTCCTGTAGAGCTGTCGGAGAACGGGGCTCTGGCCTGAGTCATCTGAGAACATCTGGCCCACAGCTGAGCAGTGAGCCCCTCTCAGGTGCAGGCTTCCCCTGGAGCCTCCCTCTCACACTTCAGGAACAAAAGACCAAGTGTCCTGCAAGCAGGCAGGACCTAGGGACAGGAAAAGGAGGTGCTGGGCAGCTGAGGTCCCAGCCTAAAAAGCTAATGGGTAAACTCCTCCCTGGGGATCTGGGAGAGGGACGGGGAGGGGGCTGCCACGATTTCCTCAGTGGAAGCACAGGAAAGAAAGGCACTTTGCAGGCAATACGTCACCTAAAGGTCACCTAAGATGATTGTGTGGCATGTGCGTGTGTGCGCGCGCGCGTGCATGCGTGTGCATTTAGTCTTTCTGCCTTTTTTGTGGGGGAGGGGGACAACAACAGGGTCTCTCACTGAACCCAGAGCTTACTTGTTCCAGTAGACAATCCGCTGGGGGCCCCCTGGGCTCTTTATAGGTCACCACACTTGGCTTTTTAGATGAGTGCTGGGGATCCGAACTCAGGTCCTGATGCTCATGTGGTAGTCACTTTACCCACTCCCAAGCCAACACTTAAAATTTTGAAAATATTTATTTTGTGTGTGTGTATATTTGTGGGAACGTGGGCATGATCATATCCATGTGTCACACACACATACATACCATGGCGCGAGTGTGCAGGGTGTTAGCATGGCGAGTGCGCAGGGTGTTAGCATGGCGAGTGTGCAGGGTGTTAGCATGGCGCAGGGTGTTAGCATGGCGAGTGTGCAGGGTGTTAGCATGGCGAGTGTGCAGGGTGTTAGCATGGCGCGAGTGTGCAGGGTGTTAGCATGTGCAGGGTGTTAGCATGGCGAGTGTGCAGGGTGTTAGCATGGCGCAGGGTGTTAGCATGGCGAGTGTGCAGGGTGTCAGCATGGCGAGTGTGCAGGGTGTTAGCATGGCGCAGGGTGTCAGCATGGCGCAGGGTGTTAGCATGGCGAGTGTGCAGGGTGTTAGCATGGCGAGTGTGCAGGGTGTTAGCATGGCGAGTGTGCAGGGTGTTAGCATGGCGAGTGTGCAGGGTGTCAGCATGGCGAGTGTGCAGGGTGTCAGCATGGCGAGTGTGCAGGGTGTCAGCATGGCGAGTGTGCAGGGTGTCAGCATGGCGAGTGTGCAGGGTGTCAGCATGGCGAGTGTGCAGGGTGTCAGCATGGCGAGTGTGCAGGGTGTTAGCATGGCGCAGGGTGTTAGCATGGCGCAGGGTGTTAGCATGGCGAGTGTGCAGGGTGTTAGCATGGCGAGTGTGCAGGGTGTCAGCATGGCGAGTGTGCAGGGTGTCAGCATGGCGAGTGTGCAGGGTGTTAGCATGGCGAGTGTGCAGGGTGTTAGCATGGTGAGTGTGCAGGGTGTTAGCATGGCGAGTGTGCAGGGTGTTAGCATGGCGAGTGTGCAGGGTGTCAGCATGGCGAGTGTGCAGGGTGTTAGCATGGCGCAGGGTGTTAGCATGGCGAGTGTGCAGGGTGTCAGCATGGCGAGTGTGCAGGGTGTCAGCATGGCGAGTGTGCAGGGTGTCAGCATGGCGAGTGTGCAGGGTGTTAGCATGGCGAGTGTGCAGGGTGTCAGCATGGCGAGTGTGCAGAGTGTTAGCATGGCGAGTGTGCAGGGTGTTAGCATGGCGAGTGTGCAGGGTGTTAGCATGGCGAGTGTGCAGGGTGTTAGCATGGCGAGTGTGCAGGGTGTTAGCATGGCGAGTGTGCAGGGTGTTAGCATGGCGAGTGTGCAGGGTGTTAGCATGGCGCGAGTGTGCAGGGTGTTAGCATGGCGAGTGTGCAGGGTGTCAGCATGGCACAGGGTGTTAGCATGGCGAGTGTGCAGGGTGTCAGCATGGCACAGGGTGTTAGCATGGCGCAGGGTGTTAGCATGGCGATTGTGCAGGGTGTTAGCATGGCGTGAGTGTGCAGGGTGTTAGCATGGCGAGTGTGCAGGGTGTCAGCATGGCGAGTGTGCAGGGTGTTAGCATGGCGAGTGTGCAGGGTGTCAGCATGGCGTGAGTGTGCAGGGTGTTAGCATGGCGAGTGTGCAGGGTGTTAGCATCGCGAGTGTGCAGGGTGTTAGCATGGCGAGTGTGCAGGGTGTTAGCATGGCGAGTGTGCAGGGTGTTAGCACGGCGAGTGTGCAGGGTGTTAGCATGGCGCGAGTGTGCAGGGTGTTAGGCATTTGCCTTTCCACCTTATTTGAGACAAGTTCTCTTGCTCGCTTGTATATATGACAGACAACTGACCTTCCAGCTTCTGGGGACTCTCTTGTCCTCATCTGTCTCCTCCAGGGTAGAAGCTGGGATTCCAGGTGTCCTATCTATATGCTCTCACCTCTTTTCGGGATTTGAACTCAAGTCCTCCCACTTCTGTGGTGCGTATTTTAGCCGCTGGCCTATCTCCCTGCTAACTATTTTCTGTTGCATTTGACTTTTTACAAAGATTTATTTATTCTTTGTGTGTGTCTGTGTGAGGGTATGCTGTGTGCATGCTGGTATCAGCAGAGGCCAGGGGAGTGCATCAGAGCCCCTGGAAGGGAATTACTGCTTGTTGTGAGCTGCTCAACACGGAGGCTGGCAATGAATGGTTCCTGGAAGAACAGTGTATTAGCTAGTTTTCTATTGCTGTGATGAAGCACCATGACCACAGAAACTCCCAGAAAGATGAGTTTGTCTAGACTTATAATTGCAGAGTGTTAGTGTCAAGATGGCTGAGCAAAGGTGTGGCGACTGGAACAGGGAGCTGAGGCCAAAGGCATACGCCCTCAAAACCCACTACTAGTGACATACTTCTGCCCGCAAGACAACACTCCCGAACACTGCCACCATCTAGGGGTCAAGTGCTCAAATGCTCAAGACTATGGGGGACGTGTCATTCGGAGCCCCACAGGCAGCGGTGCCTTTCTTTAGAATACGTGATGGTTTGAATGAGAAATGTCCCTTGCAGACTCGGGCATTTGAACACTCTGTCTACAGTTGGTGGCGCTGCCTGGGGAAGTTTAGGCGGTGCAGCCTTGCCAGAGACAGCCCATCATCAGAGACAGGCTTTGAAATGCAAAGCCTCACCTACTACTTCCTGTTTGCTTTCTCTGCTTTATACTTTTGGCTCAAGATGTGAGCTCTCAGCTTCCAGCCCCTTCCTCCACGCTTCCCACCATGATGGCATTCTTATCCTTCTGGAACCCTGAGCCAAAATAAACTCTTATTTATATAAGTTGCCTTGGTCATGTTTTTTTTTGTTGTTGTTGTTTTGTTTTTGGTTTTGTTTATTTGATTGGTTTCAAGACTCTGTGTAGTCCTGGTCATCCTGGAACTCACTCTGTAGACCAGATTGGCCTTGAACTCAGAGATCTGCCTGCCTCTGCCTCCCAAGTGCTGGGGTTAAAGGTGTGCGCTGCCACACCAAGCTGGTCACGGTGTTTTGACACAGCAATAGAACAGTAACTGACACAGAATATTAAGTATGCAGCTTAATTTTTACATTCTTACTCATTATATGTGATCAAGGTGTCAAAGCTAGCTCCCTGAAGCTCCTCATCTTGTCCGCGGTCAGCATTCACTGACTCTGTTTTCTATGGTCGTAATAAACATCTGTGAACTTTGTTACTTTAAACAACACCCATCTATTCTGCCAGTTCGGTGTAAAAAGTCCCAGCAGCTCAGCTAGCTGGCAAGCTCTCCTTGGCTGGCCCAGCTCTTGTCTCGTTGCTGTGGGACAGAAGGCACTTCCAGGTCACAGTTGTCGACAGATCTAATTTCCTTCTAGGCTTCCCAGAACATGCCTGTTCATGTGTTCTCTCTCTCTCTCTCTCTCTCTCTCTCTCTCTCTCTCTCTCTCTCTCTCTCTCTCTCTCTCTCTCGTCACATTTTCTAATTGCCACATTTCTTTCACCTGCAGACACAGAAAGGTCCTACCCAGGTGACCCCTGTGTCCTAAGGTCACAGCAGCAGTTCTATCTGCAGAGTCCCTTTGCCCCATATAGTCAGTCACAGGTGACACTCCGTGGCAGACTCCTATGCACCCAGGCTGGACAGTCTTTACCCCAGTGTTGGTTGAGGATTTGGGGTGCTCCCAGACCCCAGCTCCTCTCCTGGTCTGGTGTGCTTCCTTCCTCTCTGGCTGTTGCATGGACTCTCGGCTCTGTAAAGCAGCAACGAGGTGGAGCTGGGCTCCGTGAGCACACTGTAGGGAATCCCTAGTAAGCTGCCTTGCTCATCACTCTGGGGGCTTTGGTGCACAGGTGCCAGCCCAGTGTGCAAGCCTGCTTCTTCCCAGTGATTTCCCCCTGGGAAATCCACACAGCCTTCATTCCCAGCTTTCACCAGTCTTCACAGCGGGGCTCCACAGCCTGTGGAACTGGTGTGGGGGAGGCATTTGGAAACACCTGGAAGCTAGTAAAACCCTAGAGCTTGCCGGGTCATTCTGGGGTGAGCTGAGAGAGTCGATGGCGGCAGAATGACAGTGACAGTGGGCTCAGAAGGGTTCCGGTGCAGCTGAGGCCAGACTCTTGTGGAAGTGGGATTCAGGGTGTTCACACCAGCCTGTAGAGATGATACTGAGGATGTCCACGGGCGTATTAGCCACTCTCATACTCCTTCTGGCCCACGTTTCTCAGGACAAATGGCTAACGGTGGTGCCTATCAGCACACCAAGGCACCGCTGGCCTCCAGGCCCCCTCGGTACCTGTGTCTCCTCTCTGCTCTTGTCACCCCGCCCCTACCCTAAACTTCTCCAGCTCATGGGCTTCTCTTCCCCTGTTCTCATTCCTATGTATCCTGCCATTCCAGTTACGCACCGTCTTTGCTCCTCCCCCCATGGCCCAGCTCAGTTTATGGGCCATGTCTAGTGACCACTTCCTGTCCCTGCTCTGTCTGTGCTCTTCCAGATGTCTCTGGCTGTTCTCTCCCTCATGTTTACAATAAAAACCTTCTCCTGAACCATACCTTGGAACGGTCATGTCCTCAATTTATACATTATAACTTAAAGATGGCCCCTAAGCACCCCTTTTTACTCATATATAACCTTCGATTGATATATATATATATATATATATATATATATATATATCCCACAATATCTTTAATCCCCAACTTATACCTCTAAGAACATTGACATTGCGATGCCCAGTCTGTACCCACCACTCATCTCCAGATCTCTCCTTGCAAGTTCAAATTCCACCCTGAGACAGTACCCCTCGCCTTGCTCCTCCATCAGCTCCGAGCGACCTTTGTTTTTCTGCGATAGGCTTTCTTCATATAGAGAAAGCCCACCGCATCTTTGTCTTAGAGAGGGGGGAGAATCGGTAAGTCAGACACTTTAAGTGTTTATATAGAATGTAATTAATCAAAGTA
The DNA here is from genome assembly GCF_037038515.1 of Microtus pennsylvanicus. NCBI lineage: Eukaryota > Metazoa > Chordata > Mammalia > Rodentia > Cricetidae > Microtus > Microtus pennsylvanicus. The sequence goes on from NC_134580.1 coordinate 5,381,890, forward strand.
TCTTTTCCCTCTTTGTCTGTCTGCCAGGATCCATCTGACTCATGGTCCCTGAAATCCACGTTGAAGCATGTATTAGAATTTTCTCCTTTAGGGTGGGTGACACTGTGTGCCTAGGTCTCATTCAGAACATTGTCCCCATCACAGGACAGGGGTCCCCGCTCTGGCTACTGTGAATAGAGCTGCGTGCCTTTCTGAGAGCCTGTGTGGCAGCCATCTCTCCGTCGCTGGAGGACAGGGACTCTGTCACCACCAAGTCCCGAGGCTGTACACTTCATAAAGAGCTCTATGTAGCTCATAGCTGTGATGCTTAGCAGTGAGTTCACTGTGATGAGGGCTTCTCGGTACATGATGTCACTGTGCGAGTCTGTTGGAGAGGGTCTAATCCCACAGACAAGCCAGAGAGGGATTTGAGGAGGGGCCATTATGGTGGCCACAGGCTTCATCTCCTGAAGGTTCCACAATCTCGTGACATTGCACCTCCCTAATACCTGGGCTGCCACCTACTCTGGGAAAGGGCCTCTCTTCTCAGTTAGTAAGTTCTTCCAGTAAATGTTCTCATAGATCGCCCAGAAGAAGAACTCTTAGTTGATTCTGGATCCAATCAAACTGATGAACGAGATTAAGCTGCAAAGGAGGCACTCATCAACATGTTCTTATCTGAATCTTTAAAACTGACTTTCACTGCGATTTTAATTTGCATTTCCTGAGGCAATGGACACCTTCTTTAGTGCCATTTGTCCCAGGTTTATCTTTCGATAAATATTTGCTCTTAGTTCTTTGCTCCTTAAATTAGACTGGTTGGCTCTGCATTGCACAATAATAATGTGTTGTGTTGTTTTGTTTCGTTTGTTTTTGTGTAAACCTTCTATGGTAGTTTGAATATAATTGGCCCTCATAAGCTCATGGGAAATGCCACTATTAGGAGTATATATAGCCTTGTTGGAGGAGGTGTGTCACTGTGGAGATGGGTTCCCCCGCTGCTGATCAAGATGTAGGACTCTCACCTCCAGCACCATGTCTGCCTGATGCCGCCAGGTCCCACCATGATGATAATGGACTAAACCTCTGAACTGTAAGCCACTCCGTTAACTGCCTTCCTTATGAGGGTTGCTGTGGTCACGGTGTCTTGAGGAAGCCCTATGGTTTGGGTCTGCACTGAGGCCGCTGTCGGGATCTTTGGTATCCCTCAACTGCAGGCCAGATTGCTCCCTGCCACCCAGGACACTCCATGACTTTCCCGAGAGCCAGGAAGTAGGCAGCTCACTGTCTTCGGGGCACATATCTCTCTCTAGAAAAATCTGATGGTGCTCTCCTCAGGGTGGGAAAGTCGGCCAGAGGCCCCTCCTGCTTCCCCAGAGGTGCACAGACAGGCTGGCCCATAGCCATCTAAAATGGTCTTGTTCAGGAGCTGGAGGACCCAGGTTGTTCCTGACACTGCTGTGAGGCCTTGGGGCTGTTTTGTGCAAGCCCACTTGGTCTGCAGTGCTGGCTTCCTTCTCACAGGTTTGTCCCTTGGAATCTGAGCCCACAGCTCAGAAGTGCAACCTCAGAAGAGCCTTGCTGTATATACCACAGGAAGGCTGCAGCCAACTGCATGGGTCAGCCGCAGCCGTTCGGGAAGCCTCCTAGCAGACAAATTGACGTAGAGCTGTGATTCTCAAACTCTGTAGACTGTAATGAGCCAGACTCGGACCAAAGGAATTCAGAAGGAAAACTGAACCTTTTTAAAGGGCATTTTAGTTAATAGAATTTTCTAGCTCCATCAGGTGGCACGGGCTTGTCATCCCAGCTACGTGGGAAGCTGAGGCAGGGGGATCACAAGTTCAAGGCCAGCTCCATGAATTTCCCTTACAAATGTTTAAGCTGGATGAGAACACCAGAGAACTATTGGCCATTGCAGGGCAAGTTGACAGGACCCCAGGATGGTCCGTGAACCCCGCCTCGTGGCTAGCTCTTCATAGTTGCTCCTGGAGTCGTGTGTGCATTCAAGGCCCTAGTCCCTGCCACACTGCAACTTCCGTGTTCTCAACAGTTGCTGTCACCAATGTTTTGATAAATGTCTTAGGAAACAAAACTAATTTAGTGGTAAGAAAGCAGAGACTAGTGTCAAAGGACGGCAGTGGAGTTTGAGGCTCCTGCTCCCCTCCTCCACCCCTGCTCCCCTCCTCCACCCCTGCTCCCCTCCTCCACCCCTGCTCCCCTCCTCCACCCCTGCTCCCCTCCTCCACCCCTGCTCCCCTCCTTCACCCCTGCTCCTCCTCCACCCCTGCTCCCCTCCTCCACCTCTGCTCCGCTCCTCCACCTCTGCTCCGCTCCTCCACCCCTGCTCCTCCTCCATCCCTGCTCCCTTCCTCCACCCGCCCTGCTCCCCTCCTCCACCCACCCTGCTCCCCTCCTCCACCCCTGCTCCCCTCCTTCACCCCTGCTCCTCCTCCACCCCTGCTCCTCCTCCACCCCTGCTCCACTCCTCCACCCCTGCTCCCCTCCTTCACCCCTGCTCCCTTCCTCCACCCGCCCTGCTCCTCCTCCACCCCTGCTCCTCCTCCACCCCTGCTCCACTCCTCCACCCCTGCTCCCCTCCTCCACCCCTGCTCCCCTCCTTCACCCCTGCTCCCTTCCTCCACCCGCCCTGCTCCCCTCCTCCACCCCTGCTCCCCTCCTTCACCCCTGCTCCTCCTCCACCCCTGCTACCCTCCTTCACCCCTGCTCCTCCTCCACCCCTGCTCCACTCCTTCACCCCTGCTCCTCCTCCACCCCTGCTCCACTCCTTCACCCCTGCTCCTCCTTCACCCCTGCTCCTTCTCCACCCCTGCTCCACTCCTTCACCCCTGCTCCACTACTCCACCTCTGCTCCGCTCCTCCACCGGCCCTGCTATCTCCTCTCACTCTGTGCTTGTGCTTTTCATTGAAGATTCTCATGACCAAGCTGAGATTGAGTCTACATCCCCACTGGCCTGTAGTGGAAAGTGGTTTAAAATATTCCACCACTCATGACCTCTCACCCACACGCATACAAATTGGATTCTGACTTGGTTATTAAAAAGAAAAAAAAAGACGTGAAATTGTGGTGCATGTGCATGTTGGGATAGAAGAGGTTTCTCTAGATTACAAAATGGATGAAATAATCCCTGGTAGTGGCCTGCCTGTGAAGACAGATCTGCATTTATGACTCAGTGCTCAGCATAACCAGGAAAGCTTGCACACACTCCTTCTGTAACGGGTAGTATTTCTAAACCGCTGGTGGTGGTCTCAGTGAGAATGGAACTGTTTAGGAGAGAGCAGAGGCGTGGCCTTGTTGGAGGCTTCAAAAGTCCACCTCATGAATGTAAGCTCTCAGCTACGGCTCTAGCGCCATGCGTACCAGCCTGCAACCATGGTCATGTACTCTAACCCTCTGCAACTGTAAGTGCCAAATTAAACTTGTTAAAACACGTTACCTTGGTCAAGGCAATAGAAAAGAAATTAAGACATCCCCACTTATCTTTTTAAAAATCATTTCCTATCCCCAAGAGATTCCAACCTGGAAAACTTTCCCATGCACTTCCGGACCACGTCACGAAGAGAGGCAACCCTCGGCACTTATTTGCTTGGACTATGGAAAGGAACAGACTTTGGTTCCCAAACCATAGTGTCGGACTTGGGATGGGTAAGGTCAAGGGTGCGAAGAGCGAATATCGAGGGGATGACAATCGCCTTTCCACTTTTGGCGAAACCCTAACACCCCAGAGGCAGGGGCAGGCAGTTCAAAGCCAGGTTGGTCTGCATATTAAGTTTCAGGCCAGCTGAGGCTATATAGAGACCTTCTCCCCATCCCCAATCCGAAAGACTCATCACTTATCCGGCTGGCATTATCCCAGCTCCAGCGAAGCTACTAGCTTATTGGAAAGTAACTGTTTACACATTGTGCTTGGGGGGGGGGAGCAAGGGTAGGGCAAGAAGCCAAGTGAGGCCATTGTCATAGACCGGGTAACATGAGGTGTAAAAATGCCTTTAGTAGGTAAAATAGTGCATGCAATCCCAGTGCCTGGGAAGGCAGGAAGTCTCGAGTTCAAGGACGCCAGGGTAATACAGTAAGACCCTATTTTTATCTTTAAAAAAAAAAAAAGCCTTGGGGCTGGAGAGATGGCTCAGCGGTTAAGAGCATTGCCTGCTCTTCCAAAGGTCCTGAGTTCAATTCCCAGCAACCATCCGTAATGAGGTCTGGTGCCGTCTTCTGGCCTGCAGGCATACACACAGGCAGAACATTGTATACATAATAATTTTTTTTTTTTTATAAAAAGCCTCTTGTATGCCTTCATGGTGACATTTCCCCAGGTGACTGGGTGCTGATCCACAGTGGCGTTTGATCCCTCTTCCTGAGAGAATTGGGTCACCCATCCCAGCACTTTAGATGGCACAGGGACACACTTTTCTTTTAAAGACTTCTTACGTGTGTGCGTGTGTGTGATTCATGTGTACAGCTGCCTGTGGAAGCCAGAAGAGGCCATCAGATCCTTTGGAGTTGGAATTACAGGGCGTTGTAGTCGCCCCATATGGGTGCTAGGGATCGAACTTAGGTCCTCTGGAAGAACAGCTGGTGCTTTTAACCACTGGGCCAGCTCTACCAGCTGGGTACATATGCTCAGTTGGTTTTTGACCTCCTTCCTAATGAACACAGCTCATTAGCACCCCCGAGTGCTGACACACACAAACCTATGCTTGCAGGGTGGGATGCAAGCACAGAAGCGGCTGGGGCTTGGAGAACTGTACTGAGTTTAGATTGTAGACTGGAAAACGGAACTTTAGGGAGCTGGATATATGGTCATACTTTTTACAAGGATCCAGGTGAAAGCCTGGAGAACTGACTGAGAAGCCAGGAAGCCTGTTTTCCTTACAACTGAGATGAATGCATTAGCAAGCTCCCAAGAGGCCAAGGTCAGTCATGTACCTTCAGACTCACCGGTGCCATGAGAGCGAACCAGGTAGGTACAGAGGCAGTACTGGGAAGTCATTTAAGCTGATGGGTGGTCAGGGCTTCCCAGAAGGGTGCTTAGATCATGACCAAGGGGAGAGCTGGGGCAGAGCTTGGGCAAGCATCTGAGACAGGAATGAGCTCAGCTGTCAGGGCAGGGTGCAGCCAGGGTTCAGTGAGAGGCAGGTGGAGAGGAGCAACTCAGAGCTCAGAAACTGGCTGGTGATGCTGTCTCCAAGGGAACATGATACAGCAACAAGGGTTTCTGAGCAGTGTGGTTAGAACAGGGTCCGGGGTCAGTGATAACTGACCCGGAAGAGGAAGGACAACTGGAGTGTTGCCTCCTTTCAAAAGGTTTTTCTTCTTTAATTAGAGCAGCAGCTCTCAACCTGTGGGTCATGACCCCTTGGGTGGGATGTCAAACAACCCTTTTACAGGGGTCGCAGATCAGATATTTATATGATGATCCCTAATAGTAGCAAAACTTCAGCTATAAAGTAGCAAGGAAATAATTTTATGGTTGGGGTCACCACAACACGACGAACCGCATTAAAAAGTCACAGAGTTATGAAGGTTGAGAACCACCACTCTAAAGTATATTCATCACACAAAACTGTGTGTGTGTGACAAGGTCTCACTCTGTAGACCAGACTGGCCTTGAACTCAGAGATCCGCTTGCATCTGCCTTCAGATAGCTGTGATTAATGGTGATTGTACCACTGCTGGCTAAAATATAGCCAAAATTTATGACACAGTTTGGTTGGTAATCTCAAGGGCTTTGGCAGGTGCCACTCAGCCCTGGTCACTCTTCTTACCACACAGGCCTGCTGACGACTTGACCTTGGTGGTGAGAAACGAGCGTCTGCTGTACTCCACCCAGATTATGGGCAGAAATACTGTTGGAATTAGTGACATTTTGGGATGCACACAGGGTAAGAAAGGGGTCAGCTAGATATGAGCTGGGATGCCTGGGGCTGGACCCTGCCCTGCTACTTCCCATGTGACTTTGGACACAATGCCTACTCCATGCTTTAGCTTATGTGTTTAGTAAGGGGACACGGTAAGGGCTAGGACCAGTTTCTCTCCTTGAAGTGATCACACTATCCTGCCACCGTGTCACAGACCCAGAGCACAGGGGACAGTCCCATGAGCCCCAAGTTCTCCAGCCAAGTGCTGCTGCTGTGTATTAAATGGGTTTCTCAGTTTAGGGAATGTGCCAGTTACCGGGGCCAGCAGAGGCAGCTGAGAGACACCACACAGGACGGAGCAGTGTTGGCTTTCACCTGAGGGAGAGCCTCGTGTGGGAGGTGGAGTCAGGCGGCAGCAGAGCAAAGAGCAGGCAGAGAGAAGGTGGGAGCTTATTCTGGGTTACCATGGAGAAAACTTGGGATTTTTGGGGGGTGGGAGAGGAGGAGAAAGCATTAAAGATTTAAGAGCCTAGGCAGGAAAAGGCTCACGCTGTGAGAGAGGAGACAAACCCCGTAGAGACAAAGTGGTAAGGTCAGGTGCAGGGCACAGGGGGGTTCACCTGAGAGCTGAGGACAGGAAGAGGCAAGGCTCACACATTTGCGAGTCTACCAGAGGATCCCACTCTCCCCAGGACTCAGGGAGTGGCTGAGAAACCACTAGTGAGGGATGGTTGAAGGCCAGTCCAACAGCAGAAGCCTTCCACACAGTTAAGGTGAAGAAAGGAGTCGGGTGGCAGAGGCCAGGGAAGCAGGCACCCCAGGAGGGTTCAGCTGGTCAGCGGAGCTGGCATATACGCAAGTGGGCAGCAGGGGTTGAAGAGGAGCTGGCTGCCAGCCAGAGCAGGTGGAGTCACCTACCTCCCAGCTCCTGGACAGCCTTCCAGGACAAGTGCTGTGGCTTCTCCTTCTCTTTCCCTATTAGAGCCTGGGCTTCAGGCAAGAAAGAAAGATCCACAGGCAGCCAGGTGGTGTTTCTCTCTTTTATTTAAAAACAGTGCTTCATTACCGTCTGCAAAGGCTGAGGCAGGGCCCCTCCTCTGCTTAGAGTTTATAAAAGCCAGCAACATGATCAATAATTTATACACATGGAGAGTAATACAAAAAATAAGGAATAAAAGCTAAAGATCTAACTACTCCAACCTTCACAATTCCAGCTACTTGATAATAATAGGAGTAACCCAATGAATACTGTATGGTCTGAAAGCTACTATACAATATGATTCTTAGGGAGAGGAGGAGGGAGTTAGAGACTGTCACAAGCCCCGAGAGCTTCTCTGGAGTTAGCAGGGAAACAGGGCCCTGGGCAAGCAGCTCCGGTGTCCTAGGGGGTGATTGAGGGAGAGGCTGGGAGGGAAAGGGACATGGCTAGGTGGTCAATTGTACAAGCGTCCGAGTATGTCCCCATGCCCCAGTGGTACCTGTCCTGCCACAGGGAAGCTGCACGTGCTAGGCAGACCACTCCCTGCCACAGGGGTGTGGAGAAGAGAGAGGCTCTGTGGTACAAGACTGAGATTCAAAAACCTGGAGCCTCAGTTCTCTCGGCAGCTCTAGCTTCGGGCGTGTCAGCCCCAGGTGGCTCTAGCTATTCACAAGCATAATGGTGACATAAGGGGAAAATTCATGTCCCTTGGGGGAAAAAAACAAGGATCAGTTCATCACTCAATATATAATGCAGCCAAAATGAGCTGCCCAACAAGCACGCACACACAAAAATACTGTGAACAGAAAATACAAGAGAACAGCTAAGCTAGGAGTCCTGATGGTGACAGACAGCGATTAAAGCATGTCAGTCCCCGGAAAAACCAAACCAAAAGCATTTTCTGAAAAACTCAAAAACTTGCGTGCCCCTGGGAATCTGGCATTGGTAACCGGAAGGGGGAGGGGAAGGAAAGAGCATCGCTGTTCCCTTTTTGCCTGCCAGGGTAAATGCAGCCCTCCCAGTGCTGGCATGGACAGAACTAGCAGACAGAGGGCTGCCCCCTAGGCCGGAGGTCTCTGTCAAGGCAAGGTTGAGTTTTGGCTGATGAGCAGTTCTCAGTTACCAATCCCTGCCAGCCAGCACCACCATGGCTGAACTCAACTACCGTTTTCCTGAGTACACTGTAACTGGCTACAGTTTTGGTAACTTGCATAAGAACATGGCTTCCACAGCCAACCACAATATTTCAGGGACCTGTGCCCCCTGGCTCACTTCCAGTGCCTCGCTGAAGAGTTCGGCAACCTGTGGTAGTTGGTGAGCCTTTCAAAAGGATAGTTGCCAAGGACTGTCCTGCACTCAGTAACCTAGAGGGCACATGCTGGTTAGGACACCCAGAGCCTGCTTGGGGTGGGGCCCTGTTTCCCGCTCTGGCTCGGGAATGGCAATTGCCTGGCTGATGAGGAAAGCAAAGGTAAAGGAAGAACACAGGAGAGGGAAGGCGTGGGAAGAGGCTTCCGGACAGCAACATTTCCAAAAATATAGTGTTTTATGCAACAGAGAATCAAGTGTCACTGGTGTATACTACAAATGGTCAGACATTCTCAAGAGCATGACAAAATAAAACACACGTTCACATCAGATGTTCACCGTGCCCACTATTGTTTCCTATCTGAAAACAGTGCAAACAGGTAACTTATGCTTTAAAACACCACAACCCCTTCCCCACCCCCCAAAGTCCCTTTCCTCCTAATATCCGGGGAAAAGTCTGCAGTTCTGCAAACATTGCCATGCTAGAGTTTCGAGTAGTGGAGAACTGGCTGGGCCAAAGGGGAAGGTTCGGCAGGCAGCTCCCTGCCCCCCCCGACACACCTGTGTTCCAGACTGCCCTTGGTTGGTCTTGTTCGCCTGGCACAGGAAAAGGGGTGCACTATGCTCTTCTTGCATATCCTTGGGGATGCTCCATTCATCTCACAGTCCCTTATGTCTGGAAGCTACATGACTAGGTACAGGATGGAGGTGGTCACAGATCTGGAGGCTGCTCCTCTAGGAACACACAGCCTAAACTAAGCAGTTCAGCCCCTGAAGAGCTCCCCTTAAACTAAGAGCCAAGTGTCAGGTCGTTTCCAAGAGAAGAAAGCATGCTGGCTCAATTCAGACTGTGGCCGCTGCAGGGGTGATGGTGACTGGTGACAGGAGGTTCCGGGAAACCTGAGAGCCTTAAAAATGACAGGTAACACGGTGGATCTGGGCTGAGGTCGAACTAAGTAACACAGAAATGCTAGAAAAGACCTAAGGCAGCTCTCCGGGCTGAAAGAGGGACAGCCAGACAAACGTTTTCACTACAAGTCTCCTTAAAGGAGCCCAGCCTCTAAGTAAGAGTCGCAGCATAGAAAGCTCAGGCTACACCAGCCTGTCAGCATGTCAGTCCCATGCTGTGTTCTAACATCAGTCATCTTGGAGACCACCACCCAGCATCCTCTATAGTCACAAATGCCCGTCTCCTCCAGCTCGCTTCCCAAAGCCGTCCAACATGCCAGCACTGTGGCCTTGAGGACCAACTATGAGGCAGATACAATGGAATCCAGACACTTGGGAGCCCCAACTCTCAGTGCTCACCCTGAAATCCAAAGACCCTTGCATAAAAAGCCAATTCCATCTAGTCTTCCTTGGAAAAGGAAGCCGAGGAAGTGGCATGGGAGAGTGTCCTTGTACAAGAAGCACAGACACACTGGCAAACAACTGGCCTTGGAGGCCTCAGCCAGAACCAGCTGAACTGAAGTGCGTGAAGGCCCCTCCAGCACTTCCTCACCCTGCCAGGGCCACTCTTATTCCTGTCTAGGAGAAAAGAAAAGATGCCTTCTTTAGTTCTTTTCCCATTTCTCCCCTTTGTGGATACAGCTGTTGAGGGATTGGCCTAGTCTTCCTTGGGTGAAGAGGCCTTTTTATTAAAATGGCCCTTATTAAACATGACCCCAAATTTCTGTTCCTTTAGTCAGGAAATTCTCTCAAAATGAAATAAAAGAAACAAAAATATCTCTGCCCTCATTCTCTAGAACTCCAAAAGGCCTTAGCCCATCCCTTCCCCCAACTAAAATATTTATGTACAGACAAAGAAAACTGTCACAACAGCAACAACAAACCAAACTTTGGCCTTGGGGAAGGGACTCCATAAATGGCCAGTGGATGGCCAATCTTATTTCCCAATCTACACATTGCCCCAGAATCAATGACTACACTGAAGTCTCTGGCTTCCATGCTGTCTCCTCAGATATCACAGGAGATAGGATCTGAGAGCAGGATGGTCTGTTCAACTGCAGGCCAGGGCCCGGCTTACAAAGGATGCTTGATGCGGTCAAACGTCAGCCATTTTAATTCAGGGATATGAATCATTTATCAGTCAAAAACGTGTAGAGGCAGAGGCAAAAACAGTAACAAAAGAATCAAAATCCCAATAAAAATAAACCTAAAACAAACCAAAACAAAGCCAAAGCTAGTGTCTCTAAACTACTCCCTTTAGCAGCGACTCCTTAGGTAAACTGACCAGGGAGCCATCTGATGTGCCCTTTTCCTACTGCTTTCATTCTGGAGCCTCTATGGGACCCTTGTCATATCAGGCACACCTCAAATCGAGGGGAGAAGTCCTTTGGAAACAAAACTGAAGCCAGGTTTTACTGTCAAGGCCCCTGCAGGAGGACCTTGCATTTTACACCCTTCTTCCAAGGTAGGCTTGGATTCCATGGCCTGTCCTGTTTATGTTCCCCAAGGGGCTTGGGTGCTTGCTGGGACTCTGGAGGACAGTGTGAAGCTGGGTGCAGCGGTCACAGGGGCAGGAGACTCATGAGGCTTTGGAAGATGGAAGTTCCTATGGCTTTGGAGTGAGTACAAAGTGCCTCTGCCTGCCCTATCTGATTACCACAATGCAGGGACAGCCGACCTAGGGCTCGGCTCCTCGTCCTGCCCTAGCAGAGGCTTTCTGATGCCCGTGTCACTCTGTACTGACTTTGTGCTGCAGGAGAAGGAAGGGACACCAGGCTGGACTTCCCTTCTCTCCTACACACTCTTTAATGGCTCTAACAATCTGTACTTTCAGTCCTCAAGCTGTGCCCAGATACCTGGGGGATCTGGCCACTGACTACTCATTCTTCTGTCCCTGGGTCCTAGATTCCTGAATCTTGAGGACATGGGAGTAGCATGTTAATAAAAGAATAGATGAGCTGCACAGTGGCTCAACTAAAGGGGCAGCAGCCCAGCAGGAATGCTGGGGTTTTCTGTTTCCTATTCTGGAGCTCACTCCAAGGTCAGTTTTCTACTGAGGTGTCTCTTACCCGCAGCCTGAGAGCATGCTGGGAAATACCAGCTCTGTATTCCCAAACTATGCCAGCACTCGCAGGCTGTGAGTGTAAATGATTGTAAAAAGAATGCAAAGCCAGGAGGGAAGAGGAGAGAAAAGCATCTTTTAAATTCTCCTGTTTTACAAGCACAAATAGACTCCTACCTAGCGGCCTGTGGATTCCAGCCACAGCCAGTCAGAGTCTCCGGCCAAAGACAGGCCAGAAGAACACACTGCTGCAGAGCTGGCCCACTCTGCTTGCCCCCAGCCACTCAGCACCAGATACACTTTGGTAATTCTGTCTGCTGGCTTCTGATCCAATACGTTTCTCCGCTCCTTCCTCCTGGGCTGCCTCTTCTGTGACTGACAGAACAAGCTAAGCACGAACGTATAGATGTGGAAATGCAGTTATCTTTTTTTTAACCAGTTTTACAAAATTAAAATAACAAAAAAAAAAATCAAAAACAATCCTCCCCCAAAAAACCAAAAACAATCCTCCCCCCAAAACAAAAAACCCAAAAAAATCAAAAACAAAAAAACAAACAAACAAACAAAAAGCACAATCTTTGGAACAAAAGAATTAAAGGCAGAAATTTAAAGGAAAAATACATATTCAAAGAACATAGTGAGGTATAAAAAAGTATTCTCTCTTTTTTGTTTGTCTGTTTTCCTCTTCATCTTGCTCTAGAGTCCTCTACTAGTAAATATTGCAATAGCCAGGCCTCATGAACTGGGGGCTGTCCCATTTGCAGGGGTCTCACGTCACTTCAGTAGGGGGCAAATCGGCTGTAGCCACCTCGGTACAAACTCGCCTGCAGTGATTAGAGACATAAAAATATTGAAAGGTGATGAGAAGCATTAAAAACAAAGCACCAAGTCCCGAGAAGGGGTCAGTCACCATCACTCGGGCAGCCCAGGTGGGGGGCAGCACAATGGCTTATCCCATAATTCCCACAATGACTAGGCAGAGAAGGCAGACCTGGCACAGTTTCTAACTAGTTCTTTAAAGAGAAGTCCTACAAGTTTGCATTTGTGATGCTATTAGCATCCTGACAGGAACTGGACTGGGAACTCCCTTCTCACATGTGACCTGGGAGAGTGTGTTACTTCTGACTTCTTCTTGGCAGAGGTGGTCACATCCTGGCTTGAGATGATTCTAAATCAGTCTTTCAACCAATGAAACAGATCTCCTCCATACATCTACAAAATACAGGTATCTCAATATCATGGGGCACCGATTTCTGAAATGCTCAGGGATGCCCAAACTCATCAGCTCTAGTCCTCTGTTAGCAAGGTTTAGTGTTCTTGTATAAGCAGACACATGCTCTGCAAATGACTACTCTCTCTAGTGTACGAAAGCCTACAGAAGGTAACGTGCTCTCTGCAAACCACTGTCATACTGCATTGTTTGGGGAGTAATGGGAGTGAGTTCCATGAGGATAATCTCTTCCTGATATTGGAGTCTGTGTGAGCTGTAGATGTGCAGCGTCACCCTGGCTAGTTCCTCACTGTTATCAACTCACTTTCTCTGGTATCTTGTTTCTTTCTATGAGAAACTTCTCAGGAATCTTACCCTGAATCTTTCTTTCAGTGTAGGGGCTTTATTGTTTAGCATGAGATAAAACAGTGTCATTATGGAATGGCTTGTCCTTGTAGCTATGAATCCCAACCAGCAGGAAAGGCATCTAAGCCACATCCAAGAGGGCTGCAGAGAGAACATTAGTCCTATGGGTTATTCTAGACATGCTCTAGATGCTCCTTCCCTACAACTGCTACTAGAAACTGCCTCTACAGTGTTGACAATACCGTGAGTCCCATATATCAAAAGGCAGGGGGATAGCAGGGATATTGTTAGACCTTGGCAATTAAAAATTGAATACACTACTGTGAAAACTGGGCATCTTAACATAACGAAGCCCTTGATACTATCGGAACACTATGCATGCACCTGGCACTGGAACCCAGTCCCTTCATCTTCTTTAAATGATGTCCTTACGTGGGGAAGACTGTCACCATCAATCCCTTCCTTCGCACTGCCTTTCCAGACATACAGTAAAGAAAAGAACAGAAACTCCCAGAGTCTCAAATGGCTTCCATACCTTGGCAACAGATGACAATGTATCACTTCCCCAGATCTTTCCAAGTTTGTGTGTAAAAGTCAGGAGTAACATAGTTTAAGAAAAAAATGGTATGCACAAGGTGGATACACACACCTTTGATTCCAGAACTTGGGAGGCAGAGGCAGGCAGATCTCTGAATTCTAGGCCAGCCTGGTCTACAAAGCAAATTCCAGGACAGCCAGAGCTGCTACACACAAAAAACCCTTGTCTCAAAAAAAAAAAAAAAAAAAAAGAAAGAAAGAAAAAAAAAAGCATATAAACTTACCACAGCGCCAACTCCATAGCTGGCGGCAGGGGCGAGGGCATGGTAGGGGTCAGCTGTGTACACCCTGCCGTAACTGGAAAAGAGAAGGACGTCAGATGAAGAAAGGCGAGACTGAAACAGAAGGCCCTGTGCTGCAGACTTGGATTCATGATAGGGAAAATGGCAGATGGAAAGAGCCTTCCTAGGGCTGTTCCTAAATGCAGTACCTGGGAAATCCTTATGCACTTTTGTAAAATGGCAGAGGAGGGATCAGATGAGGAAAAAAACTGGCTGTGATCATAGCCCATGAAGAGACAGGACAACAGAGTGAGAACAGCTAGGTGGTGGCAGTGCACGCCTTTAATCCTAGCACTCGGGATGCAGAGGCAGGCGGATCTCTGTGAGCTAGAGGCCAGCCTGGTCTACAAGAGCTAGTTCCCAGGACAGGAACCAAAGCTACAGAGAAACCCTGTCTGTGGGGGTGGGAGGGGAAGGCGCAGGAACAGGAAGAGCCGAGGCCTGGGTACTGGCATGGCAGGAGACCGGTCACTGAGGGCAGGTCTAGACATGATGAGAGGAAAGGGGTGACGCTCAGATGACACGGGGCTCAGGGCATCCAAGAGCCTGCTTGCCTTGGCTCTGTACATACCCGTCGCTGTAAGCGGCTGCAGCGGCTGCAGCAGCTGTGGCTGCGGTTGCAGTAGCAGGCTGTGCATATCTGTAGGCTGCATATCCACCCTACAGGAGAGAAGAGAACTGACTTTACAGCTACCTCTCCCTGAGATAGACACCCCCCCTCCCCAATACAGACACACACGTGTAGACACAAGGACAGACACAAACACAGACACACATGGGAAGGGATGTTTCAAACTGCACCAGTCTGCATGTTCCTCCTATGGTAGGAAATCAAGCATTAGCCAATGTCAGAATTTGGTTTTCAGTTTGTGACAGTAAGAAAAATAAAGCACACAAATACTATATAGTAATTTTAAGAAATACAGATATGATTTTGAATCTTACTTCACAGTGTTTTCTGGAACTCTTGATAGGGGAAATATTCATGGTATGTTGGGAGAACTCTGAGTACATGTATATAACAGAGCTAAAATCTATTACACCCAGAGGTGTCAAGTTCAGATTCTCTGTCCTGGGACTAGTTGGTTGCTAGGGAATGTAGCAGGTTATAGGAAGGTCTGACCCAGAGATTAGATCCATCTGGCCTATCAGGTCTGTGGAGCATAACCCTGAGAAGGAAGCAACCAAGCATACCAGGCAGGAGAGCATCAATGCCTGTGAGACAACTGAGCCTGCCACCTGCAGAGAATGTGGTTGTAAAAGGCAAATGTCTGACCCTAGTTCTCTAAAGAAAACCCTGTTAAATCCAGCCCACAACCCAGGGAAATCGTTGCAAGTGGTTTAGAAGCACTGGCTAGCACTGACAAAATCAGACATGCCTCTTAATCATTTAACTGTTATTTTTTCCCCCTTCTGGAAGGATTCAAGGACAGTCATGTAATCAGGGCTCTTGAGATAGGATACAACTGGTAAGGCCTCATTTCACTTATTCTTCTACAATTCACCTAGTTTATCTAAATCTAATTCAGATACACATCTTTCTTTTTTCTTTTTGCATTGGGGTGGGGGTGCTTTGAGGCAGGGTTTCTCTCTATAGTCCTGGCTGTGCTGGAACTCACTCTGTAGACCAGGCTGTCCTTGAACTTCAAGATCTGCCTGCCTCTGCCTCCCGAGTGCTGGAATTAAAGGTGTGTGCCACCACCACCAAAGTATTTTCTTTCTTTTTAAAAATTAATTTATATTTTTTAATATATGAATGCTCTGCATGTATTCCTACACGCCAGAAGAGAGCACTAGATTCTATTAGGTAGATGGTTGTGAGCCACCATGTGGTTGCTGAGAATTGAACTCAGGACCTTTGAAAGAGCAGTCGGTGCTTTTAACCACTGAGCCACGTTTCCAGCCCCAGGCTAAAGTATTTTCTAATGGGATCCTTGCTCTTCTCTGGCACCCTACCTAGCAGCTCTGGCTGATAAATCTCATTTTGGGAACATGTATAATTTTATGAACGTCTAAGCTTCCTCTAGTAAACTGCCAGCAGTATGAGGGAGCATCCATCCTGTTCTAAGACTATGGTGTAGGAAGTCCCTGTCAGCAACTTCAAATATACCTTTCATGTCCGTGGTCCAGCTGCCATGCAGCATTCCTTTGCTGACACTCTATAGGTGTCCAAAAGGGACAATCTGAGTCACATTACAAAACCCCAGCAGTGGCATGGTCCAGGTAGGAAAGTGGCAGGAAGCACCCTGTGACACTGAGCCTCCGGAGAGGACATGGGATGGTGAAACCGCTGGTTAGAGAAGAAAAAGTTCATCGTTATGTTCCATCTTTATCTGGGCCATAAAGGCTCAGCTATTCATTCTGTTTAGATTAGAAGCTGAATCTTTAGGGAAATGTCTTTGTAATAAAAGTAATTTAGCACCATGTGCTTTGTCTCTTTAGCATTCCTTCAAAATAACCTTTACAAATTTAGAAAGCTAAGACAGTGAAAGGAGCTAAGGCCTGGCAACCACTTAGCTAGATACAGCACTTACAGACTGGAGCAGGGCTGTAGGTTCCCACTGGTAGGACAGACTCAGGCCTGATCCCTGAGAGCTCTGAGTTGTGGCTGCTAACTGGGAGAAAGGGCTCCAGAACCAGGTAACTGACAGCAATGGCTCCCTCAGTAGCTGAAGTCCTTCCCACTGGGCAGGAAGTGGGCCTTTTCCATCTGCAGTATTTGCTTCCATGAGTGGCTTCTAACTTTGGGGTTTGATTGATAAAGCTCTCTGTGGTTCAAGTGCAGGATGGGATGAAATACTTTACTGGCACTGAGGGGCTTGGGAGAATACTGGCAATAAGAAAACCCCATTAAAGTTCTTGGGAAGCTTTGAATCTTTCAGCAGTTACCGAGAAGTCATTGAAAGGAGGGTTGCATGTGGGAGGGAGAGGTAATACTTTTTACCAAGCAAGCCGGGAATTCACCAATGCCTAAGGAAAAGAGCATCATCTGGAAACTAGCAGGAAGCTATTTCTTTCAGATCCGAAGTCTTTTTGCTGCTGCTGCAATTGGGTATTCTACAGAACATTACACAAAACTCAGGACAAAGTCTACAAAATACAATCTACTTAATTGTATTCTAGGTTTCAGAGTGTGCAAGGGGCTAAGAAATTTCCCCCAGACTTTACTTTAGACAGCAAATTTGAAGGTTTTTATAGAACACGAGAACAAACTGCAGTTTGAAACACCAAGGTTTTCATTACTGTTTCTTAAAATTTTCAAAAGAACAAGGTGGGAGAAGGAGAAGAGGGCTCAGGCGTGGGGGGTGGCGCCACATTAATATTAATCACATTAAAACTGAGCATGCCGACATCCGGAGCTAAAACAACAGCAAAACCACCACGTCCAGACTGGCACTGGCTAACTCTATCTATCCCAGCATTCTCTTGGGACAGCGGTTTGCCCTAGGCTCTACCACAAGCTCGGTGAAGTACACAGCCTCAATTACTAGAGCGTGCAGCCACAACGACCTGGCATTACGGAGACAGTCAGTCACCACTTGAGTTAACATTCCATACCCTAACAACTGGCCCTCCCCAGCCCAAAGGAGGAGTAAATCTTGCCCACCCGAGCCCTGGCCCATACCACAATGTTAATAATTATAACAAGCAGTAACCCATCTGTTATATCAGAGAAGGGAACAGAGACTCCACTGAGAGATTTAGAGTGAGATGTTAACATTTCTTCAGCTGACTGCACAAACAAACAAACAAAAAAAGAGGAGAAATAATTCGTTTGGAGATATGAGGTCATGAATAGCTGATGTGTATTGCTTTTAACCATGCACTGATGCAAAACTGAAGCAACCATTAATAAAAATTAAAAAGGACATATGTATTTACACACAATCAGACCTGTTTGATCTGAAGCAGTTTGCAGATTCTATCTGTGTGTGATTTGAAATAAAACAAAAAATGGGGATTAGCATGGCCACAGCACACCATAGTGTAGGAGGGCACACACAGACGGCTTCTGGAACTCTAAGAGCTGCCTAAGTTTAGCATGGCTAAGCCTGGTTTAAATACACACATGCCCCTTGGAAAATACTTAATTTCTTTGTAACCTTTCTAAACAATACCTAGTGTTCCCAATTAGGTGGTCCAATCCTACATTGTTCTGCTATTCAACCTGCTTGGTTCTGGCGCTAGAATTCAGACCCAATCCACAGAGCTCACCCAGCTGCTCACTCTCTGGGAACAACTGCATATTCTTATCTAGTGTTCTTCCAAGGTTTCTCCTATATCTGAGAATTTTGTTTTCTCAATAATTTGCCATATCTTTGCTTCTATTTCCAGCTTCTCAAAGCTAAATGCTGTTGCTTTTGCCCCTTTGCTAATGACTTTCCAAAGATGTTAAAGGAAAGTCTATTTCCTGCAGCCCAGTGTTACCTCCTGGAGGTTGGCTACTCTTCCTCCCTGAATCAGTTTTATCACTGAATTAACTCTGTACCACTGGGACTCTTTTGTACCATTTCTATAGCTATGTTTGAGTCAAAACAGATTCTAACCATCATTCCCCTGCTCGTGACCCTTGCCTGCACATCTACAGATTTTTTATCTTATCTTGATTTTAACCTTGACTTTAATTTTATTGTATTTTTGTTTTAGGTTTACATTAAAACAGGACTTTGGTGAGCATGTGATGTCAAGACACCTTCTCTCTATCTGAAAGACAATGACATGTGACACCAAGGAGGAAAGTGTGCAGTTCAAGACCAGCAGACAAATGGAAGCTTGTTATCTCATGTAGTGTGCACATGGACAGAGCAAGGCAAGTGTGTGCACGTGTGCGTTCGCATGTGTTTAGGGGACTGGCAGGCATGATGGTTAATGGCATCAGCAAGGAGTAGATCTATTCCACTCAGCAAAGGCCTAATGTTTGGCCTCTAACTATTGGTTTTGGCCCTAGGTGATCCTAGTGCCCTCTTTTCCCACTGCAGCTGAGAGCCACCGCCTCATGAAACAGTGAGTTCTCATGAAGACATGGCACAGACAAACATTTTGTAATTACAAAATTACAATCTGTGCTCTAGATGGCCAGATCGATCTACTCTGGAAAGTGTCAGTTAAAGTTCTATCTCATGATTAAATTTGTGGCTAAGGAGAGATTATTATGATCAACTTAAATATCTTTGACTTACATGATAGAGAGATAATCTTTAATGAATTTCAAATACTTTACTATTCCATATCTCTCCAAATTAGTTCATATCTAAAACGTGAGCTAACTGGGTTATAAAGTAGTGGTCAATGTTCCTCTGCTAGCACCCAGCTGTCTGCAAGCCCTCTAACAGGCTGCTATTATCCAACACTTGCTGACCTTATCTGGGGATAGGAAAGAGGGCACAGGAGCTACAAGTCCCAGTGTGTCCAGACCTGTAGCAGGCTCACACTTCTGCAGCAGCACAGTCCACCTCTGACTAGGACTTCACTATGCAGCTCAACACGGGACTCAAGGAAGCAAGAAAGCCTTGTGTAGGCAGACGTCTGTTTCCTCAGCTGACAAGATCTCTGATACCGAAGACTAGTTTAAACAGCACAGGCAAATGTGACTGACAGGCTGAAAGAGGCAGCAGGGATGGGCTAGTGCAAGTGGCGTGTCTGTGCAGATGTGTGCTGATGCGACTGGAAGGCTCATCTTGCAGTAAGTGCCGTGATGTGTGGATGTGATGTGTGCACTGCTGAGGTAGCAGGCCTTAGATCACACGCTCACAAGTCTTGATTGTCCAAAAAAGCCTCTGTTCCCATCTCTAACGTGGAGCTGGAATGGTTAGTATAATTCAATTTTTTCACTGCAATCCACAATCTGATTGATTGGCAGGTCACACTGGCACTCCTACCTGAGGTATTTTAGCGCTAATGATTGGTTCCTGTAAGACTATTCTATAACAGAACACAGGAAGAGCAGTTCAAAAACACAGCTGTGGAAGAAAACAATCATACAAAGAGCCCACCATGGGCTGCCAGCCTTTTCTTTCCTTTGGATGCAAGCATGCTTTTCACAGGTGAGAATCAGGAACAGTTGTTATCCCATTTAGAGGATGAATTAGGGTGAACTACGGCTTTTTCTACCGGGAAAAAAGGGGACAGCAGGGATGGGGATGGGCACACACCTATCCTGGAAGACCAGACCTCTTTACAAATGGAGGACATGATGGCTAGATCATCTCCAAACACAAGTGTACCATGAGTAAGCAGAAGTGCCATCAGGAACTGCTCTGAGAGCAGAACAGGGAAGAGGACTTGAGAAGTAAAGCCAGCCTCCCCATGTCTTCTGCTCATGCTCTGGCTGGGCTAGCATCTTTACACACTAAATCCTGCACTCATCCCATTCCAGGACACACTTCTGAGGAAACACAGCTAAGGGTGCAGTGATAGATTCCCAGTTAGGAAAATGTGCAGAGAAAAGCAGAACAAATTCAAAGCCAGACAGACATCTGTTGCTTGTGATTTTAAGACTTTCTTAGCTCCCTCACACTCAACCTCAGACAATCCGTTTAAGCAGTTATAGTTTGAAGAAGATACTGTGGTCTTGGTTTTCACTAGAGGGCTCAGATATGGTCTCAGCACTAGGGATCAACTTTTTTTTTTTCTCCTCCTAGCAATACCAACATAGATGGGAGAAAGAAAAAGGCAGCAAACAGGCAGCAGAGCTTTAGCAAGGGCCACTGGGAATGAAGGGTACTGTGGCCAAACCACTGTATTTCTTGCTTAGCTTCTATAGATTACTTATTTAGATTAAAAATAAGAACAGCGCTGGGTAGTGGCAACTCACGCCTTTAGTCCCAGCACTCGGGAGGCAGAGGCAGGTGGATCTCTGTGAGTTTGAGGCCAGCCTGGTCTACAAGAGCTAGTTCCAGTACAGGCTCCAAAGCTACAGAGAAACCCTGTCTTGGGAAATAAAACAAAACACCCCCCAAAAAACCCCAAAAAACCAAAAAAACCCCCAAAACTAAAAAAGAGAAACCCTTAAGAACACCTTCTTGATGGCATTGAAAAGTCAAAAATCATCTCTTATTAAGATGTTACAATGTAAAATAAGGAAATAGGAGAACCACAAACAAATATTTAGTTGGTTGGTTTAAGGTAGAAATAGGCAAAACCAGAATAGAAGTAGGATATATTTTAGAAAAATCAGGGTGGTGGTGGCACATGCCTTTAATCCCAGCATTTGGGAGGCAGAGGCAGGTGGATATCTGTGAGTCAAGGCCAGCCTGGTAGAGAGAGAGAGAGAGAGAGAGAGAGAGAGAGAGAGAGACAGAGAGAGAGAGAGAGAGAGAGACAGAGAGAGAGAGAGAGAGACAGAGAGAGACAGAGATAGATATCCAAAACACTCAGCGTTACACAGAGAAACCCTGTCTCAAAAAACCAAGAAAAAACCCAAAACAACAAATCCTTGCCCCCTAAAACAACACAAAGTCCTAAACAAACAACAAAACCCTCAGTTAAGGAAATAATTCAAATGGTAAGCCTGCTCTACCAGAGCAGATTCCAAAAAAAGTAAATGATACGAAGTTGAGTTTTCTAAGAATATGGAGGATGCATATGCTAACATAGTATGTAAATATGCACATTCAGAAATGCATAATCTGCCCAGTCTTCAACTATAAATATGGGAAAGGTACTTCTAGAAAATTTGCTGAACAAGTATTAGAATTAAAATACAAAGAGAGCTTGTATGCAATTCTGGCAATCACAATCTGAGACACGGACTGATGACTCATGACTAAGGATCTTTACTAGGTAGACACGCTTAAGGCCTACTCTAGTACATGCTCAGCATGCTATCCTGACTCGGTGCCTTCTGAATGGTCTGACCTCAGACTGCCGAATAAGCAGGTATCAACAGCCTCAAAGCCCAGAGAGGCGAGGCTACAGAAAGCACCTCCTGGGTATGCTGACCTGCCCTACCGAGTAACTTCCTATTTATAAAACTGTCTTAATAATTTGGGTCGGTAGACTATGCTAGCATTCAGAAAAAGACCATTTGGAAAGCTTCCTTCAAACAGTCTTCTAAACTCAAAAGCTCTTCCTGTTAGCTACCACACTTTGTCCATCGTTTAAGAGTATGTGACCAAAAAATCATGTAACTTCACCTCCAGCTAGATGGATGATGGATTAAATGCCACTCCGGCTGATGGAATTGGCAAATCTTCACCATAACTGAATGGTATTAAGAGTCCAGGCTGTGAGTTATGCTCCTCAGATTCCCTGGCTGACCCCTAAGGAACAGACCCCTGACTGTGGTCTTCATCTGAGATCCCCTAGTTTCTACATGAGCCTCTGAATATCAGCTCCTTGATGGCACTTTCACAAGTTTATGCTCTTTAGATGATGTAAAATCAGAAAGAACACAGCTCAGAAAGCGTATTGCCGTTTACACACACCAAAGCCCTAATGCTCTGAAGAGGGTGTGAGATGGGAAGGGAAGCACAAAGAGGGAAGAGCTGGTCAGGCTAAACTTGTCCTGCTATTCATGTATGCAGATGATGAGACAACAATACGACTTTAAACCTGCTGATCATCTCACAAGGTAAGAGATGCCCAGAACACTCGTGAGCATAGGGAAGGGGAAGAATATGTCCAGTAGACTGACCCCAGCAACCGTCATGAGACCCAAAGGCTTAGTTTTTGCACCCAGGGGCAAGCGCAGTGGCAGAGAAGCATGCTTGCATTCTTAAAATATATAATATATATATCCACAAGGAAAAAGTAAAACAAAAATTAAATTATAATTTTTAAAAAGGAAAACAAAATAAAACGAAAATAAAAACAAAACAAACTAAACAGAAAAAAAAAGGCTGGCTTGTCAGGGGATGGGGTCAAAAAGGCCCCGGTGTATGTACTTACATAGAGGTCAGCACCGTAAAATCCGTCCTGGTAAACCACACTGCAGAAATCCACACAAAAACAAAAACAAAAAAACAAAAGAACAGAAACACATTCCGGTTATTGAGGACGGCAGCATGCACATGCGCTACACAGGCAGGTGATGTATGAATGTGACCTGGACATGGGGCCGCGGCAAGCTGTGACAGAGATGTGCCAAGTGCACACGTGCGTTCCACGGCTCCAGGACATGCAAGGAGAGCTAAGGGTCTGCAAAACTAGACCGAGCACCTGGACACTGGGTAACTCAGACTAATGACACAAACAGTGCTCCTGGCAGGGCCTCATGTAGCTGTCTGAGATCTGCTGGTTTAACAGATCGACTTTAGAATCTGGAGTATTTTTAAATGTAAGTGTGTCCTAGGAGAACGCTGTTCTTTAAAAGCGTACAAAGGGTAGGGGTGGTGAGGGATTAACTTCAGGAAGAGAGTGAACAAAACGAATTCCAGAACCTGTGTGCAAAGTGTGTTCCAAATGATGCTTATTAGTGTATTTTCATTTTCAAAGTAAAGTGTAGGCTTTTCCTGTTATCCATACATCACCTGCTTTTCACCCTGCACATTAGACATGCGATAAGATTTGGCTGATCACACAAGCATGCAAAGTATTATTATTCAGCATTTTTGAGAACCAATGCAACACCTTGGAAAAACAAGTCAATCAATTCTGACCAAAGTAAACAGAGAAATGTAATTAAAATAAAAACCAAAAGAACAAAACAACCAAAAATACCCACAATGCATTGCTTTCACAAGCAGAGGTAATGAGCTCAAGGTTAAGGTGATTGGTCCAAGAATTGAAAGGTGCAGTGGGATCCCAGATAGTAACAATATAATCCAGAGTGGGAAGGAGCAACTGGAAGATTTTAAGGGTTCTTTCTTAACTAATAGTCTAAGAATTCTGAAAACTACAATTGGTGATGGAAGCACTGTGCATGCCGAGGCCTGTCCTGTTTGATTTAAACAGTGACCGAGGCAGCTGCGGGCAGGCCTCACCCTCCTATTTGGTAATGGGCTTTGTCAAGCAGGCAATGTTAGTTTTTTTAAACATAAATCTGGAGCAGCACTACACTGTTATGCTTAAAATGTAGAAGTGCTTTTGTATACACAGATTTCCCTCAGAACATTATTTTGGGACCAGAAGACATGAACAGTGGTAGAGAAAAGACAAGCTTTCTCTCACATTTGTCAGGTCAAAACTTGGCTGTTTAAATGTATTTTCAAAAATCTGTTTTTGTTTATTCAGCTAGATAAAATGGACAGTTTCTCCAGTTATAATGAATAAGCTAACAAGTCGCAAGGTCACACCTTGCGATGCACCGATTGCTAGGCCTGTTTTGCGCTGCAGAAAAAGCAGACACACTTCCGGTGCCTGTAAGCAGGCTTTCCCTGTTCAGTCTCCATTTGCAGCTAGAGTCTGGTATCAGGTTGAATGTGCCTCTCCAATGCATTTTCAAAAAAGACCCGTGTAGGAGAAGGCTGATGAGTGGTAAGCATGGAGGTCAAGAGGATTAATCTCCATTAATGTCAGTGAGGGGACACAGGCAAAGACTACAACACATTCCTCCTATAAAGAATGTTGCCATTAAAAACAAGGATATTTTTGTTCTAAGGCAAATCACTTATTGTAACTATTTGAATTCTAGAAGAATTCTGATCATCCCTGTACCCAGTGCCGTAAGAGGTGAGAGCACAGTGACTCACAAGGCTGAAAGCAGTTCTAGGCCATTCCCCATGAAATACTGGACTTATTCCTTGCCATCTTCCATGTAAACAGATGGTATAGTTAATAAAAAAGAATACAAGGGAAATTAGTGTTCAATGCAACGCACAGAAACTGACATGATCAGACAAAAAAGATTTGTTTAAGCAAATCTATATGCCTGACAGAGACTTAGTAGAGAATGGTTCTTAAGTTTGGCCAGTATACTGAAAGGACCTACACTGAACAGAAGTGAATTCTGCTACTTTATGAAGTAGCTCAGGAAGTTACAATAGGTAGTCCGTAGAGTCTGTGCACTATCCCTGCAAATGTGGCGACAGTGAATGCTTTCGGGTTGGAATGGGAGACGCATCATGAGCGGTTTTTCTAGTGTGCTGAGCTTGCAAAAGATGCACTTTCATGTTTCACTCAATTATTTCTTGGTGAAACAAAGCTGTATCTTCAATTAATTTTTTAAAAAAGAGATGTCAGAGGTTGAAGGTCAAAGGTCAAGTTGAGACAAAAAAGGATAAAATTAAAAGCAAGTCATGGCAGAAGATGGAGATGATGGAATGCATGGGATTTAATTATCTATAAATTGCAAATGAAAGTTATTCTCTGAAGCAGTTCCCTTGCAGTGTCTTGGAGTCTGCCCACTTCAGCATGCATACTTGCCTTGTCTAATAAAAATGCTTTAATTCTGTGGCATGGAGGACTCCTAATGGTATGTCCATTGGTCTATGAATGAATGAATGTTAAATTAGTATACCTCCTGGTGAAGCCAATTTTGCTATCAGAAAGGGACATGCTATCTTCCTTTATGTTTTAACTAAAAAGCAGCTAATTGGTTTTTCTGCAGCTCTTTATATTTCTCCAGAATATAGGAAAAAACAAAACAAAAACAACAACAGCAAAAAAAAACTTCATAGGCAGAGAAAAGATGAAGAAGAGAAATGTCAAATCTTTTAAAAGAGAAAGTCCTTGGTACAACTGAATTAGAGAAGTTCACTTTATATAAAAATATACGTTAGGCTGACACAGATAAACAACTGAAAGCCAATCTGCCATCTTCCCTCCTTTTTCCCATTCAAAAACAAAGGATTTTTTTGTTGCTATGGAATCTTTCCACTGCATGAGACACCCTCCACTCCAAACGGAAGACGAGGATGCTCAGCTACACCAGCTGCTACTGTCTCAGAAGCCAGCTGCAGCTGATTCCTCCTACTTCTCCCTCTCTCCCTCGATTCAATTGGACTTGGTTTGTCTTTGAATTCACCTCTTTCAATCTGTTTCCTACAAAGAAAGCAAATCCATTGTGGGTAACTAGCTTTGCTGCTCACTACCCAGGCAGAGAAACCATGGGGTGGGCACATGTGCTGGCCTCTGGCCCCACATGGGGTGGTGAGACGGGGTGAGCACAGCAGACGCAGTCTGGCACTAAAATCTCCAGCTCCTTTCTCAGTTCTCTGTAGTAGTGTTAATTCACACTCGTGCGCTGCTGAGTGAGCTCCATGCCAACACACCGCTAGCAAACACAAGACGGCTCTGGCTACTATCTTAAGCCATCACCATGAAGGCTTAAGGTGGCCAAAACGAGGGTTTGTATAACGAATTGACCCTCGGACACATTTCTGTATTTTGGTTCTTGCCCTCTATCCATTGATTTGAAAATATTCACACAGCATCTAAATGCTGCCCAGCAACATCCTAGAAATCAGAGAGGTCTTCCCTTCTTTTTTATTCAATTGCTCATTTTAGAAACATGATTCTGGAATCTAATGCTTACCCTGGATAGGCGGGGATGGCTGTTGGAGGTACCGCTCGGACTGCACCATACACTGTCCGCCCTCTGCCCCTCAGATGGGCTCCTCTGAATGCAGCTGCCGTGGTGGCTGCAGTTGGGTAAGGAAAGCCAGGAACTAAAGGGAGACCCAAAATATAACAGAAACTTCAACTTGCTTTCAGGAGCTGGACAAAACCAGACTAAGAATTAACTGTGGAAAAGGTAGAAAAACAGGCACCAAATCTTTCCTGAAAAAATAGCAAGTACACTTATTAATACACCCCTGACACTGCAGCTTTGAGGGAAGAAGTGGAAAGAGAGACACAGGATGATCAAGCGATGATTCCATGGCTCACTCATCACAAATCTTGAATTTACTCTCCCTTTTAGGTGTTCCCAGTAATAATACATGAGAAGAGGGGTTTCTGCCAGAAGCAGCTCTGAAGACCACCTCAGTAAGATGCACAACACTTAGTTTCTGTGGCGGTTTAAGTCAGAGTAATATACATTTTAACTAGTCAATTATTAATTTCATTTCTAGTTTATTTATCTATTTAGTTTTTTGGATTTTTTGAGACAGGGTTTCTCTGCAGCTTTGGAGCTTATCCTGGAACTCACTCTGTAGACCACATTGGCATCGAAATAACAGTGACCCACCAGTCTCTTAACTTCATTTCTATATGTTATCATGTAATATTTATTACTCAAAAGGAATGTTCTTTATATATTTTTACATGGTACTAACCTCAAAGGAAAACAACAGTTTTTAGAGAATTCATTTGTCAATTTTCTCTAAAATATATATACATTTGTTTTTTTAAGACAGGGGTTTTCTGTGTAGCCCTGGCTGTACTGAAACTCGCTCTGTAGACCAGGCTGGCCTCGAACTCACAGAGAGCTGCCTGCCCCTGCCTCCCTAGTGCTGGGACTAAAGGCATGCACCACCACTGTCTAGGCGGCTCTACAATATTAACCTTTCCAGCTATGCTGTATCCTTTTACGAGGCAGACATTTTCCAAAGGCCTGTTCTAAATATGCTTTGCTCTGGAAGTCATGCAGAAACACCCCACTCTGCTGAATCCAGTTGAGTCACACCTCTTCCCAGGGGAAGAGGGCTTGGGTCAGAGTGACCTAGAAAGAGTAAGAGAGTGGAGGGTAGTCCCTGACAGTGGAGCTGTACTAAGTGGTACTCCATGGGAGAGTGGGCCTGGGGTGGTGAGAAGGCTTGAGTAATGCAGTCTATACACACTCATGTCTTTGACTCCCTTATGATCAAATATAGAGAGGATATTTACATTTTACCCTCTGCATACTTTCCAATGAAATTTGTTTAGTGGAAGCTTCCAGAGTGTGAGTTACACAGAACAGAACACTGTGGTATCTATTATCCTTTCAAGAATGCCCCCTTACCCTAGCCAGACATTGATGGCGCACGCCTTTAATCCCAGCACTACAGAGGCAGATGCAGGAGAATCTCAGTGAGTTCAAGGCCAGCCTGGTCTACAAAGAGAGCAGCACGGCAGCCATACACGGAGAAACCCTATTAAAAAAAAACAAAACAAAACATCAACAAAAAAGAATGGTTCTCTTTTTTTTTGGCAGTTCTATATCATGCTAGAAGAAAAACAGACCAAATCAGCATGCCAGCGGCAATAGTAAAAACCCATGCCAGGCCGGGCATGGTGGTGCACACCTTTAATCCCAGCACTTGGGAGGCAGAGGTAGGCGATCTCCGGGAGTTCAAGGTCAGCCTGGTCTACAGAGCAAGTGTCAGACAGGCTCCAAAGCTACAGAGACAAACCCTGTCTCGAAAAACTAAAACCAACCCCTCCCCCCAAAAAACAAAAACAAACAAACAAAACAAACCAAAAACCAAAAAATCCCATGCTAGATCAGTGTAGGCTACTTACTGATTAGAGGAATGTAAGTGTTGATGCCTCCTCTTCCTGACAAGGGCACAGCCGCCTCATTGCCTAGGGACACATCAGCTTGAAAGCTGGAGGCTAGGCACATTTAAAAAATTAAATAAAAAATAGAAACGTGAAAAGATTACAAAGACACAGCCACATGAAAAGCACAGAAGGCATTATGTGTCAGAAAGGGAAGCAGTACAATACTACCTGCATATAATTCAGGGCCATACACAGCTCCAACTACTGGACTTAATTTCCAGCCTGAAACAGAAAAGAAGACAGTGAATGGGTTATAACTATGTGAACTCTGCATGTCAAGATGGTTCCAGGCCTCTCTGGACTGCTTTTCCTCCCGAGGTTAGACTTTGTAGGAAAGGGCAATGGTATCATCTTTAAGCAGCACCACTGAGGGGATGAGGGCTTGGGCAGGTAGGCAGGGGTGTACAGTACTGAGTGAAGGGCTGGGAAGACAGAGGGACTGTCCAGATCCGATTGTCTATGGATACACCTGTGGGGACTGGCTTGATTATTAACTGATACAGGAGAGCCAAGCCCGCTGTGGGTGACATCATTCCCTGGGCAAGTAGTCCTGTGTTATATAGCTAAGTCTGAGCTTTTCAGCGGTCCAGTAAGCACTGTCCCTCCAGTTTCTGCTTGAGAGCTGCTCTGAATCCCCTAACAATAAATACTTGCTTTTAGTCTGAGTGTTTTATCACAGCAACAGACTAACTAGAGCAGAGGAAGAAAATGGAGAGAAGAAGGTGGAGGGGTGAGAAGAAGAGGAAACAGAGATGCACCGTGGGGTTTGGCAGACAGGACCTGCTCTGAGCTTAGAAGACAGGCAACTGGTGCCAATGACAACACTTTCTCATCCACCACCTTAACAGTACTTTCCATTAGAGGCTTCGGTAAAGTCAACTCTGACTGAATTCAAATGTGACCTGGAACCTGATGGCACATTCTGCTGTACCACACAAGTTTTGCAGGTAAATGAAATCCCCTTTCATAGTAAAAGCTGAGAATCAGTAAGTAGAAAGGGAAAGATAGGCAGTAATAAAATACGAAGTCCATTCCCATCTTTTGAGCATGGCTTCATGGCTTCTGAGGTTTTAATTTGTAACAAACATATTTGATGAGCATATTACTCAAACTCTGAAGGACAACATAGTGATGTCAAACATTAAGTTCAAGATTTAGAAATGTGGAGTTTCCAAATAATACTATGTTGGGAGAAAATTTTATTGTTTTATATACTTACAGGAATACGGCAAGTATTTTGTTGGTAAGCAAGGGAAATATGCTACTCTCTCTAGTAGTGAGTAAAACTCTATATAAAAACTCAAATATCAGCCGGGCGGTGGTGGCGCACACCTTTAATCCCAGCACTCGGGAGGCAGAGGCAGGTGGATCTCTGTGAGTTCGAGGCAAGCACGGTCTATAGAACTAGTTCCAGGACAGGAACCAAAAGCTACGGAGAAACCCTGTCTCGAAAATCAAAAGAAAAAAACAAAAAAAAAAAAACAAAACAAAACAAAAAAAAGAACAAAACAAAAACCCCAAATAACTACCAACTTTTCCACAGGAGAAGCAGCACACCTGCATTTATTTCCTTGAGGGGCCCGGGCTATGACTTCACTTTCCAGCCCCTGCCATTGCAACACTATGGAAATAGGACACAGAGAAGGAAAGGCCAGTTCTATTGAAATTAGAGATTTTCTTACTTTTCTTTTACATTTACCGTGTGTGCGCGTGTGTTTGTGTGCATATGAAAAACACATATGAAGCAGTCAGAGGACAACTCACAGGAACTGATTTTCTCCATCATGCATGTATGTGGGTTTCATCAGGCTTGGAGGTAAGCATCTTTACTTACTGGACCCTATGCAATCC
Organism: Microtus pennsylvanicus; assembly: GCF_037038515.1. Lineage (NCBI taxonomy): Eukaryota > Metazoa > Chordata > Mammalia > Rodentia > Cricetidae > Microtus > Microtus pennsylvanicus. Next base: position 5,411,715 of record NC_134580.1, read on the forward strand.
AAGCTATGTGCTCTGAACTCATTATCCTCCTGCCTTAGCCTTGCTAGTGGCCAGGGTTACAGGTATAAGCCACCATTATCTGGCTAAAACACCTCAGTCCAATCCCCGTTCTGATAAAAATGCTCACGAGGGCCAACAAGACGGACGGCTCAGTGAGTCAAAGCATCCGACACCATGCCTGCTTGATCCATGGGTCTGTATGGTGAAAGGAGACCAGACTAGTGTAGGTCTGAGGGTGTCTGATTTCCATGTACATGGACCTGCACACACCTCCCAAAATGAACACGATGCTCATGTGGGCACTCATGAACAAATTCATTTCCTCCAGAGCCAGAGTTTCAGGTAGTTCGGGGCCACCTGACAGGAGTGCTGGGAACTGTACTTGGGTCCTCTGCAAGATCAGTATGGGCTCTTACCCTGAGCTGTTACTTCAGCCTAAATTTTTTATTTTTCAGAGAACTTAAACTTATTTTGTATATGAGAGTATGGGTGTGCCAACGGAGGGCAGTGGAAGTCTGCGGTCTCCTTTTCCCTTGCTGAAGCAAAGGCCTTTATTGTCTCTGCTACTATATGGTGTATTTCAGGCTGGCTGGCCCAAACTTCTTCCTGTTCTTCTGTGTCTGTCTCGGATCCCTGGGTAAAGTGCTGAGATTACAGCTATGGGTCAGCAGACATGGCTTCTCCTGGAGGTTCCAGCTCCTGAACTCCACTGTCAAAGTTTGTACGCCTAGTACTTTTACCTTAGAAGCCACCTTTCCAGCTTTTGTTTGTGTTGGGGCAAATTATTCACTGAAAATCCCACTCTCACTAATATTCATTAAACTTACTACATGACATGCCATCTTGGAATAAGAAGCTACACCATAAAGCCCCATGGAAAGCAAGGGATTGAGACCTACAAGAGACTAGGCTTTTCCTTCCCACTAATCCAGATCACAGTCATCTGAAGAGACCAGCGGGAAAACACACCAGGGCCACCAGGGCAACCCGGGCAATCCCCACATTACAAGGAACTATAGGAGACTGAAAAGGAGGATGCTCACAGGCTACCTAGTCTGCTTTAACAGGTAGCCTCAAGCAATGGTATTGTGTATAGATGAAAGTTACTGAGAACAAAACACCTTTGTAAGTAAAAAGCTTAGCTTAGTTTTAAGGAAAAAACTTGAAAGAGGCTGGATGTGAACTGAGCAGATGGTCCTAGAAAGCCATGAAAACTCCATGTATTTATGTGAGGACAACATTCCCCCAAGGCAGCTAGTAACTCCTCACCATTTGCATATGGTGTGACCATCTTCTTATTGGTCATGACGCGTGCTGTGGCATTATTCACCTAAAAATAATAGGCAGACAAGAGGGGAGGGAGGGATATATTAGGAAACATGACACTGCTTATCCAGTAATACAGTACATAATTTAAAATGTAAATTCCTGATAGCATTTAGATAATTAACACAGCATTATGAAATATTCATAGGATTTTAATGCAAGTGCTTATTAAATGAGGCTAACAAGAGTAAAATGCAGTTTCCTGGTGTCTTAAGAGAAAACTGTGGTTGTTCTTCCTCTCGGCACTCAGAGAAAAGGAGCAGTTACAGGTTCTCTGGCCGGCCTTGGGCTGTCTCTGTACTGAGGACAATTTGGCAAAAAGTAAACAGGGAACAAGTGTGTCTGCAAATGAATCTGGAGCTTGTTTGTAAAACAGAGGCTTGCCACCTTCCTCTCCTGCGGGTCTACTTTTTTTCTTTTCTCTATACTGTCTGGGATTAGTACATAAATACAGGAACTATAGATTCCCAAGTTAACAGTTGGAGGGCCATCCTCAATTTCCTAGACCACATGAATCACTCATTTAAGATGAAGTTTCCTGAGGGCCTTTGGCACAGGTGCTCACAGTGAAGATTTGAGTGTTTCTCCTGTGCTGTGGTCCTCTCTAACCCCTAACAAAAGCATACAATCTGGGCATTCTCCACACCAAGGGAAGTAGGCCTCACAAAGATGGTATTGCTACAAAAAGGAGTGATGAAACCTAGGAGCCAGGACACTGTGGGCGTCCTCAAGACCAACCCCAGAGTTCCTGTCAGAAAAATAAAACCTCACCATAAACTCAACCATAGCCAGCCTTAAGCTCAGAGCTTATGAAATATGAATGTGTCTCATTTACTGTTTGAAGCAAAGCCTTACTAGGCAGCTTGGGCTGAGCCTGCAATTTGCTATGTAGTCAGGTTGGCTTCAAACTTGTGATCCTCCTGCCTCAGCCTACTGAACACTTAGATTATATATAGACTTGTGCCACCAAGGCCAGCCTACATTGTCTCTAGGAATATACATTTGTGCTAGATTTATGTTATGAAGACCAATTTTAGGTAAAATTGGAATTTAGAAACATCTGATATCTTTTATGATTTGTAGGGTGACCTCCCCGCCCCTCTCTATGTGAGACAGCTTGAAACTCCATTTACTCTAGTTTGACCACCAGATAATGTAAACATTTCACACTTACAAGGAAAGAATGGAAGACAACAAGGATGAGACTGCGAGCATGCAATTAACACACACCAAGAAAAGAAAGAAACAGCATCGGAAAAAGAGGGGAAATGAACAGCAAGGTCGGAATGGAACAAGAGCTTGAACTAGCGACTAGAGCAGAAAGCCACCAAGCAATTCAAAGGAAAAACAGCCAGAACCAACCAGACACTACCAGTCAGCAAGAGACACCAACAGCTGCCAGACAGAGGAATGGGAAGGAAGAAAGGAAGGAATGAGAAGCCACAGAAAGAGAACAGAGTGGTGGGGAAAATAGGAGAGAATGTGAGGAAGGTATCAGCGGAAAAGAGCTGCACAGTGGTTTGGGAAAAAGGGAAAAGTTGGGGTAGGAAGTGCATTAATAAAACCAGCCAAACTGGAGTTCAGTAACTCTGAGTAAGATGCGCAAGGGGAAAAAAAAAATCATCATGAAGTCAGTAACCAAACAGCTCAGACTGCTACAAGACAGGATGTACATCCAAAGTCCAGGCGACATCACCCCACAGCAGTGAAAATAAAAGGGGCGGGAAGGGAGAGAAGCAAGTCAAACCACATCTGGTAGTGTTAATGTGAGATGGCAGATGGACTTTTCTCTCTTAATTGTTTTGTGATTACATTTTAAAAGCTTCTTCTCTAGCACTTTCGATTCACTTACCGCCAACGGGCACCATCGCCAGCATTGTGTATAGTTACCATGGAAAGAGTGAGTCAAGTGAAGGGCCCTAAATGCTAAACCATTGAAAAGGGGGAAAAAGCAAAATATGCAGACATCTTACTCGAATGGTGGCTTTTATATTTAATACTTAAAAAAAAAAACCGGTAAAGAAGAGAGGAGCCAGTTAACCTTCAATGCGTTAGTCCCTCTAGTGCTGGTGAGCCCAGGGGCTGACTTAGCAATCACAGTATCTGTCCATCTATGCCACCAGCTGCCCTTGAGCCCTCTGCTATCAACTCTGTAATCAAGTCTTGAAATTCTTGGTATTAAGTAAAGTTTAGAACTACCAGAGCTTTGGACTCTGTCTCCCCCCCCCCCCAACCTCCACCATTGTCTATCCACACTTATCAAACGCAAACGGAGGGGAACTGGCCTCCAAGACACAACGTTACAAGCTAGGTAGTTTTTAAACATTTTAAAAGTTAGTTTTGTTTAGGCCTCATACAGGAATTCAGAGTCTTGCAGAAACTGAAGCAAAGAAAAAAACATCAAGAGAGCAAAGGATAAACATTTTGGAAGAGGAAAAAAGGGAATGAGAGCACAGGTAAGCACACATTCCCCGCCCCCAACTACACCTCAGACAGCCAAGGGGGGAGGGAGAAGCAGACAGGGTGTTACTTTTATATAGTGTGGTGCAAGGAGGTGAAGACAGACACAGACAGGTGTGCACACACGGACAGGACAGGCTCCAAATGTGAAATAAGTGAGGCAGTACACAAAGAGAAAGAAAAATATAAACAAGAAATTGAATTATTGAAGACATGCACCTCGATTTTACGGCCCTCTACCACGGTGCCGTGCAATTTCTCCCTGGCCCTGTCTGCATCAGCACTATTCTCGAAAGTTACGAACCCGAATCCCTGCATGCAGCGGGAGAAGGGGAAAACATGCACATGGTTATATTTAAATACTCATCTCTTGGTAAACAGAGAAAACATCACAGTATGAAGTGACGCCAGCACAACTAACACCAGCAATTTCTTCCAAAGGCACATTTTTATCCATGCATATTTTGTAAAGGGAAATTTAAACTCAATAAAAAGATAAAGAACTGTAATAATAGTAACAGTAACTTAATTAACAACAATAACAATAACAATAAAATATAAAGTACGTGAGACCAGACCAAGAGTAAGGTAGGAAGTTACTTGGGTTAAACTATTTTACCAAAAATCTGAACATAAAAACAGAACCAAACCACAGAACTATTATTACCATGTGCACAGGCACACATTGGTGCATGTGGCCAGCAGAGGTAAATGTAGTGTCTTCCCCAACTGCTTTCTACCTTATTTTTATTTATTCTTTAAACATGTACTTATTTAGTGTGTATGTGATGGGCATGCACGTGCCGTGGCACACAAGAGCAGGGTATGGGTTAGAGGACAACTTCCAGGAGTTGGTTCTCTCCTTCTAGCTAGTGGGTCCCAAGGATAGGACTCAAGCCACCATATATACATACAGCTTTAAAAAATATTTGTTTATGTGTGTGCGCGTATGTGTGTTACAATGTGTGGATGGAGGTCAGAGGACAACTTGAGTGAGCTGGTAATCCTTCCATTATGAGTTCCAGAAATCAGTCTCAGGTTATCAGGTTTGGCAGCAGGTACCTTTAATCTGCTGAGCCATCTTGATATGTCTGGCTCCCCCACCGCATGAGTGCGGAGGATCAAACTCAGGTCATCATGCTTACAAGGAAAATACAAACTGAGTCATCTTTGCAGACTCTGTGTTTTTCTCTCAGTTGACTTGCTGACCCCCAAATCTATACTTCTTTCACATTCAAGGTTAATGGCTCCATGACAGGATTTAAAGTCATTATTTTAGCTCCACTTTACCTTTGGGAGTAGGATAATTTAGGACAATAGTGAAGTCTAGTTCTGTGGGTAACAGTTGTAGAAGCAAGGGAGACTGCCAACAAATTACAAACAACTAGAATGTTTCTTCAAAAACAATTTTAAACGATCAGATTGGCACTTTACAGAAAACCTGTGTACAGCTGAATTATGGAAAACTGATACCCTAAATTGCCTAAATATCATGTATCTGTTGATGTCTATCTCTGCTGTTAAAGGTAAACCAGTGATTTTCCACATGAGAAAGAGAAGAAACAGGCAGCTCACGACCTGCTTACAGACTACCTCAGCAAGTGCCCACCAAGTCCACCACCGGGGCACTGGCTCTATCCACCCTCCACACTGTAAATTCTCACTTCCTAGAAGCTAACACCTGCAGAGGGGACCCTCAGGACTCCTGGGGAGTCCCTGCTGTGTAAGCATAAGCAGGCCTCCACATATAAACCCAGCTTAGGCAGATGTGACCCTTCAGCAGTCCAACCGAGCCTTTCCACCTACAATTTGCATACTGCTACAGATACTACAGGAGGGCATGCTCTGACAGAGAGCGAATGGACGTTTCCTGTGGTGGAATATCAGGGGTAACTGTTCTTAGTACTCTCCTATAGAATGTATACATTTGTTGAAAACAGTAATAGGAAAGCATTTTCAGATATACATTTTTATGTTAACCTGTTGTAGGTACTTTGATAACCTCAAGGTACAAAAGGCAAGTTACTGAGGATGCCAGTGTCTTTCTTTTTTCTGAAGATGACCAGATCCTGAAGACAAGAAGCCTAACTTTCCTACCCGAGACTCTATCAATTGGCAGGCAAGGAGAACTGGTTTTTAAGAAAGGTCACATACAGTGATGAGTTTTTAAAGATTTATTTGACTTTTAATTGCCAGTGTGTCTGTGTGCACATTAGGTGCAGGTGCCTGAGGAGCCCAGAGGCATCAGGTTCCCCTGGAGCTGGGCTTAGGAGAAAATGAGCTGTTTGACTTGAGCTCTGGGAACCAAATTCAGGGTCCTGTGCAAACACGACACATTTGTGGCCTACTGACCCATCTTCCCAGGTCTACATTAAGAGTTTTTACATCAACCTGAAAAGAATTATAAACTTCCTTCCAACTGATTCTCAGAGCCATAACTCTTACGTCTTTGGTTAAGCTAATAAATTATAGACAGCTCTGACTGTTATGTGGAAATGTAGACTTGGTTTTAACAACAAGACTGCCCATGTGTACCTGTGCACCAACACCCAAACTGCACACAGCTGTCCTAGTACAGCTATGGGGACAGGGCAGTGAGGGCAGATCTGGTAGATACATTCTACAGGTAAAGAATGATTTAAAATGAAAGGTACCAGCCTGTGTTACACAGTGATGTTAGAACTTCAGCTTGATGGACTGCCTGCGGACTCTATTTGTTAAGTTGCATTATTCTGCAAATGACAAAGTTTAACACTAACATTCATGTTAGGGGGTTCTCAGTAATGACTATTTGGGGGAAAACTTCATTTTCAAATGTCTAAGTGTTTTATATTCTAAGGTGATCAAATGCCAAAGGAAATGCTAATCAAACTAAAGACATCAAATTAAAGCAGTCTTCCCAGCAAGTCTTCCCTGGTGAGCGAGGAAGAAGGTCACTTGATGGTTGGGATACTCTGATATGAAGCAGAGGTAAGATTTCATTCTTCCCTTTGAAGATAAACAGATCCTGTGTAGGCAGAATAATGCTCTCCGCCCCCTAAGTCCCTCAGATCTTAATCCCTGAAGCCACAGAATATGTTACCCTGCAAGGCAAAAGGGATTTTGTAGATATGATTAGATTAAATGATTTCAAGGTAGGGAGATTACCCTGACAATCCTGGTAGGCTCAATGCAATACCAATGGTATCTACAAAGCAAAGGAACACAAGAGGGCCAAACTCCAAAATCCAATGTTAGTAGCTTCAAAAAGGTCTGGCCCTGAAAACAGAGGGGGCCACAGACCAGTAACAGCAGGCATCCTCCAGAGGCCCAGAAAGGTAAGGAGCTTCCCAAAGCAACATAGCAGAACTTTCAGTTCAACTCCCTAAGACTCACTTTAGATGCCTGACCTCTAATGTGTAAGGCAATAGACACATAGCTCTTAGCCATCTGACTTTGATGTGGGATTCCCCTCTGTATGCTGTGATTACCACTGATTGATAAAGAAACGGCTTTGGGCATGTAGCAGAGCAGAACAGAGGTAGGCCGGGAAAACTAAACTGAATGCTGGGAGAAAGAAGGTGGAGTCAGGAGAAGCCAAGTAGCCCCCACCCCCACCAGAGACAGATGCTGGGACAGAACTTTACCCAGTAGGCCACAGCCACATGGTGATACACAGATTAATGAGGATAGGTTAGTTTAAGATGTAAGAGCTAGCCAATAAGAAGCTAGAGGTAATAGGCCAAGCAGTGATTTAAATAATGTAGCTTCTGTATGATTATTTCTGGTCTGGGCGGCCAGGAACTTGTGGTCAGAGCACACCCCCTTAAGAATCAAAGTCTATTTGTTAGGAGGGTAGCCAAGCATTTTTGTTAAAACTTTAAAAAGACATTTTTCCCCATCAACCTAAACCCCATGCTTCCTTATCTAACACATTAATATTCCAGTTTCAATACTATAAACTTGAAGTTTAGAAAAGGCACAGGAACTATACTAAGGACAACAACAGCTTCTCTGGGCTTAAGGGTCATCCACAGAAAAACATGCTCCGAAAACCAGGCTTTAATGTACCTCTATCCTTCAAAACTGAAGTAAGTTAAGTCCGAACCTCTAGTTTTAAAGGGAAAAAAATAAAAAAGTAAATTTAACACAAGCAGCTTTAAAATGACCATAAGTTATGCTGAAATATAAAACTCAACCTGCATTAGTATAATATATACTAATAAATATGTGATATAATTTGTAATAAAGGTAATTACTCATTTTTTTTTTTTTTGAGACAGGGTCTTACTATATAATCCTGCTATCCTGGAACTCTCTATGTAAACCAGGTTGCCCTTGATTTCAGAGATCCACCTGTCTCTTGCCTTTCAGAGTACTGGGATTAAAAATGTGTGTCATCATGCCCAATTTACTTTTTTTTTGGGGGGGGGGGGTGTTTCTCTGTGTTACCCTGGCCATCCTGGAACTCACTTTGTAGACCAGGCCGGCCTTGAACTCACAGAGATCCACCTGTCTCAGACTCCCTGAGTGCTAGGATTAAAGGCCCATGCTCCTACGCCTGGCTTACTCTTAAATTCTTAATAGGAGAAAACAGTTCAAGTGTGTAAGGCAATGATAATACTCTCATTGATAAAGTAAACTTTTTTTCATTAAAAAAGATGCCACGTTTGCTTACATCAACCTATGCAAAAGAAATAAATGTGTGCCACATGTACTTTCTGATAGTCATTAAAATAGGAGATGAAATTAATTTTAACAACATATTCAATCCAGTGTAATCATGTATTTTCATTTCAACATGACAGTAATATAAAAATCCTATTAGGTGTCTAGCGTTCTTCCTGTGCTAAGCCTCTGCAGTGCGATGTGTGCTCATGGTGTGAATCTCAGACTTCTTCACATTTCCAAGGCTCACAGTGGCTGCCACAGTGGACCACACAGGTCTATACATACTTCCTGTAGGGCTCTCTGTCCTCCAATGCTAATGAAACATTCTAGTGCTGCAGCAGCTCTTGCCCAACTGTCTTAGCTGTACTTAAGAAACAGGGCGTCGTGTAAAGGGCATGGCCGTGCTCCAACTTCTATCAAGGGGAATAGTATGTGCATACCTGCCTTGAAACCCATTTATCATCAATGACACACAGGAGCCAAGTAACTGTCACCTTTTTGGTCTGGTCTCAGGCTGTAATAAGCAACAAGCAGTAAGATGAAACAGTGTAAAAACATTTTTTTAAGTTGTGATAATTTTTTAATTTTTCCATCTCAGAAGAATGAGAGAGAAAATTTACCACGTAGTTTTTAAAGGAGAAATCAAAAGCAGATCTCCTGGGTGTGGCCAGAACACAGAGATTACAAAAATAAATGGGGGGAGGGAAACTAAAACTCAGGAAGTGGTCACAAATAAAAATAAACGAAGCCTTCTGGACACATATATTGTTAATTAAGTACAGTGGAAAACATTTCACACCATCATCTACCAACTCTACTGAAAACCATAAAGGCTCACTTAGTGTGACTTCAAAAAAAAATCTTTTAACCATATTTGGAAATAATTTATCTTTATGTGAAAACAGAAGCAAAGGCAATGGTCAAGACAGCAGAGCACAGCTCGTGTGTGAGGACAGGAAGACACTGTGCGTCTCGGGCACTCCATCTGAAGCAGGGCCTGTCACAAGGATCCACCTGAGAGAAGGAATGAAAGCACACAGGCACGCACCAATAAGCGTGGGGATCGTCACGAAAACCTGCTCTGTAGTTAGGTGATGGCGAAGAGGAGTGGAAAGTCCCAAGTTCAACAATGGGGTGAATGTAGGAAAAAACTCTCAGGTATTGGAACCTACAAGCAAGAACTACCAGCTCAAGTATCCCACAGCTAAATGGCAGCCATGACTTAGAGTTCTGTTGAGTCCACATGGGACACCAGTACAGAAGTGAAAACCAGACTCACGGGCGGATGTGCTGTTATGGTTTTTCTTTTACGTTCTACTTTTCATTAAGGGTCTGTTTTCCCTCTAAAAAGGTATTTTACAGTTGGTACTCAAAGGAGTTACAAAAAGAGTAATACTGTAGTTTATTATTTAAATTGGGTCATTTTGAGGAAGAAGGGACATTATGAATAGCTAACAAGACACCAGGAACAGACTTGGCCTAATCTAAAATGTATGACTAGTCTGTCTAGGTAACCGCATGATACGCTGTCACTCTGCTTCTACTAGTGAAATCTGAGAATTAAGAAAGCTGTGGATCAATTCACACTCACTTCTTAGAGCCTTTGAGGGAACGAGCTAATTTTTGGGTCAGGAATATTACTTCTCATCACACATTCACAGCAGACTCTACAGGGGGAGCTGGAGAAGGCTAAGCAGAGTGCAGGGAGCACTGCTCATCCCCTTCCAAATGAACTCACTATAAAAAAAGACAGTTTGGGATGCAGCCCATTGGCTGAGTGCTTGCCTAACAGGCAAAAGGTCCCGTGTTCCAGATCTAGTACAGGGTGGGGGAGGGTGTTTTCGTTTTGGTTTGGTTTTTGGTCTAGAATAATTTGGCTAAACAATGTACATGTCAATATCACTTATTGTGGGCTAATTTATGACTAGTTTCATTACTACTTAAAAACTTTAATAAAGCTAATTTCTGCAAAGAAGAGTATGCTGTTTAAAAGCCAGGGCAGGGCTTCTGCTAAAACCACAGTACCACAAGAAAATCTTTCTGAAATTTTGTAGTCAACTCCAAATATATAAAAGAAATGAGAAGCCACGTGTGGTGCACACCTTTAATCCCAGCACTCAGGAGACAGAGGCAGGAAGATCTCTGTGAGTTCAAGACCAGACTGGTCTACAGAGTGTTTCAGGACAGCCAGGACCACATAGTGAAACCCTGTCTCAGAACACAAACAAACAAAACAAACAAACAGAGAAAGGAAAAAGGAAAGAAAAGAAGAATGCTTATTCCTTCTCTTGGGTGGATCCCAGGAGACATCGCTGGCCTGACTCCACCCTCACTTCTTAGTAGATCTTCAGTAGAGTCCCAGGGCTGCCTACAATGGGAAAGGCCTCACAGAAGTCAGGAAGGCAAAGGTCCCATCCAGGGTTTTCTCTTCTGAATTCTATGCTTTGCTCTGGATACACTTACCAAACAGCAGTGTCTATAATACAGCCCAAAGAAAGCAGGGGCAGTGAGGACACTGAAGTTACAGAAGCAATACACACCTTGAGGGTCCCCAAAGGGAAAAAGGCAGGCACGTGCCATTCTTTTAAAATGAGATTTCATGGGAGAGGTAACTGGTTATGGCGAAATTAAATATTGGAAGCAGATGAATCCTAAAGTCAGTGAAAACCTTTAGAAAGCTCAGTTTCCTTCTAAGAATTCAGTCATTCTTTTCTGTCAGGAGCAAGTGTTCGGTACCTGGGGCAATTACACTGGCCTTCAGGCTGGTACAGCTTAGCCAAGGTTATTTGAAGTACTCACAACTTAAGGCCAAAACTGTCTCAATTAACTACTGTAGATAAATAGTGTGGTCAATGATCTTCATTTACTGATTTTCATTTTCATCTTCATTCATATGCTACCACCTTGAAGCCATGGTTAGTTTCCCACTTTGTAACTAAACGCTTAATAAAAATAAATGTAAGGAAATACAAGCATCAATAATTTAACAGGTTAGTTAACAGATTCACTTGAAAGATACTTACCAGGTTAAGTGCTGGAGGAAGGTCTGTATAGACATATTAATCTTTTTTTGTTTTAAATGAAAGCTGGAAGCTTAAAGTATAATTACCTCTTTACAATGAATAAATACCAGTTATTGGTATACTCTATAAGGGATGCAAGGGTACTGAGGCATCAGGATAGTGTGCATGTGTGCATCCGTGAAGGTGGGCGGGAGGTGAGGGCTAGCAACTACTAAAGCACAGGAATCTGCAGTGGACTGAAGAAAGGTAAATGTTAACTCATTTACTCCATTTAGCTTTTCCTTAAATTCTATTCTTGGGGCTTTAATCATGGCCAAGACCTATTTGAAAGCAGCAGACATGACCAAATAAACATTAGTTTTAAAATGACTAATTAATAAGGAAAATATTTAAACTGAAATGTGTAGAGGGACTGACTACATAACTAGCATGGACAGATATTCTGCTCATTCTAATATAAACCCTGTTGTCAGCCCAGAGTACCCTGAGGCTCGCTCATGGCTGTGACCTCACTACTAACTGAGTGGAGGCTTGTCAAAATTACTCCAAAGAGAACAAGCGACCGGGGAACTGAGAGAAAGCAGCCCTCACCGAGTTGTTCTAACTAAGCATGCCATGTTGGCATATCATAAATTGACTCATTCCAAGAGAACTCAGAACGGATTTTCACATCCTCTTGGTGCCTCTCTGCCTTTGAGACAGTGTAGGCTGACCCAGGCTGGCTGAGGAACCTTGCCTCCTGCCCTTGGATCTACCATACTCCTCCTCTCTAGCTCCCCTGCTTCCTGACACCCTCCCAATGTGAGCAGCCTCTTTCTGGAGAATTTAACCCAGGGAAGATACTTGGCAACACGGGACCCACTTCTGCTCTGTTCCAGTGAAACAAGTCTCAGGAAGCTGAGCACCAGACACTGACACAGGGCTTACCTTGGAGCCGCGCTCATTAAAGATTATTTCCACATCTAGGATTTTGCCAAACTGCTGCAGAGACAAAAACAAAGGCACTTACTTAAGGTCAGGCTTTGTCTAGACACTAGCCCTCCTTCTGAAGGAGACAGCTTTTCTTCTCTGAACTAGTACTCATTTAACCTGCATGTTCCCACGTGTCAGCAGATCCAACATGAGCTTCTGAAAGGGCCCCATTGGGCCAGTGGCTCCTCTATCAACTCAGGTGCGTATATGTCCATGTGTGGAAGTCACAATCCAAACACTGCACACAGATGTCCTACTGGGTCTTTTTCTAAATGCTACCTTAATTTTTTTTTTTAATGTCTCAGTTTTAAAAAGTTAAATTTCACCAAACAGAATCAGTACACTGTTGAGGGCACTCTGCTCCAACCCTCCCTCCCTTAAAAACGGTACAAAAGTTAGATAATATAAGGAAAAAGAAAACAGAGATTAACCACAGGCCTTCCTTCTATCCTTCTCCTCAGGCATACAGATATAACAGCAGATGAACGTCACATACTGTTTTTGTCTTTTGAAACTGTGAACAATGACTGGTCCCAATAAACATGCATTTGTTACAATCTCTATACTTAAAACATTTTTTGACATAAAAATGATTTCCACTTATTTGCCATTTTAATAGTTCTGTAACAAAATTTTAGGAGTCTTTTAAAGTAACAATTTGATCAATAGTTATTTAAATATCATCTCAGAGCTAAACCATACAGAGGCACAAAGCTCTACTCTTAGTAGCTAAGCCCCACACATCTATGCAGGGTTTGCACCTAGTCACTCGAGAGAGGTGCTTGGGGACAGCCTGAGTGAGAGGGAGGCTGCAGGGCCCACCCAGGCAGCACTGACTTGACCTGTCTCCCATTATCTGCTTCATTTGGGTTTCAAACTAAACTATACAAGGTTGGAGAAAAAGTCCTGAAAAATAGAAAAACATAAAGCAGAAATGCCGTTTTCATACTAAAGTGTTAATGCTTCAAACAGTAAATTGTTAAAAGCCCAAGTTTTCTATGTTAGATACTTGTACTTGATTCTAGCTTCATCATTAACAGAAAACTGAGAAAATGAAGGAAAAGAAAAATGGTTTTTATTATATAATAGTATTTGAGAAATTATTTCTATGCCTATCTTATAATAACTAACATGGAATGTTAGGCTGTTATTATTTTTTTTTTAAATCTTTTCACAGGGTCTCTCAGTGTAGCCCTGGCTGTCCTGGAATCTGTTCTGTAGACCAGGCTGGCCTTGAACTCAGAGATTTGCCTGCCTCTGCCTCCCAGGTGCTGGGAATAAAGGAAAGTGTCACCAGAGTCTGCCTCTACTGCATTTTTTTTTTAAATTATTTTTTTGTACATTGGTGTCTTGCCTCCATGTATGTCAGTGTGAGGGTGTTGGGTATCCTGGAACTGGTGAGAAATGCCATGTGGGTGATGGGGATTGAACCTGGGGCCTCTGGAAGAACAGCCAGTACTCTTAACCGTGGAGCCATTTCTCCAGCCCCTTCTATTGTATTCTTTTTTTTTTTGTGAATGAATTCCTTTTTTTATTTTTATTATTTTTTTTTTATTAAGAAAATGAGAAAAAAAAAACAAGTTTCCACCTCCCAGCCTCCCATTTCCCTCCCCCTCCTCCCACCCTTCTCCCCCTCCCCCCACTCCTTTCCCCCTCCCTTTCCAGTCCAAAGAGCTGTCAGGGTTCCCTGCCCTGTGGTAAGTCCTAGGTCCTCCCCCCTCCGTCCATATCTAGGAAGGTATTCTTATAGCGTCTTTTTTATATAAAAGTTTTTTTTTTTTTAAATTTGTATATGTGTATGTCTGTGTGTGTACACGCATGCACATATCTATGTGGGTATCCACGAGGGCCAGAAGACTGTGTTGGAACTTCGGGGCCTGGAGTCACAGAGGTTGTGTGATTCACCATGTGGTGCTGGGCCTCTGCCATAGCAGCAAGTGCTCTAACAGCTGGGCCATTTTCTCAGCCCTTTCATAACCATTTTTTTTGAGCAAGGTCTACCCTCTTTTATGATTAAAAAGAATGAAGCTGAAGTAGCTGTGCTGGCTAACTGAATACAGCATGGAATCCCTGCTTTCTCATTGTTACTGTTCTAACGACAGGCAACCAGAAAGAAGAGACAGTCAAATGTCCTTTGTAAAGAAAAAAACTTCTTTCTACTTTATGCTTTAGGATAAGGCATGAATCATTTTGAGAAATCACTAAAGGACCAAGGCAGCTCTTGGAAGGCCACATCCTTCTGACTCAAGAGAAAACATCACTAACAGATGCCAAGCCTGCTGTCCTCAGCATCCAAGACTGAGTGAGTCTCTACTGTCTTTGATGGGTGGTCAGAAGAGAACCAGACAACTCATTTTCTTAGACGTGCCTTCTTCCACGTGTCTCTTCTACTGTCTGTCCACTCTCCTTCCTCTAAGATGGGAAACAGCTGTCACCATGACACATGGGAAAACTTTTTAGGTACTTCAAGAATGTCATTACACCTTAACTCTGACCTTATCTTTGATGGCAAAAATATATCCAGGTAGTTAGCTGTGACAGAACTTGGCTCCCATGCCTTGTCACCATGAAGTGGCACAGCCAAGCCATAGGAGGGCATCTGTTCTGACAAGCTATCCTATGAAACATTTAGGGAACTATTGACTGTTTCCTGTCCTAGGTCAAGTTAATAGCAGCCAAAATAAAAAAGACTTAGAAGTCATTCACTTTCAGCAATAGGACTTTGTGCTAATATACATTTGCTTTTGTGATGGTAATCTGGGGAGGAAGCGAACAGTTGAAGGAACTCATCAGAGGTAGGAAATCAGTGTCCCACGTTTTTAGGTGCTGGACCTGACACTACTGAATATGAGGGTTGGAAACAAAGTCCTGGAGATACTGGTATTACTTCATTTACTTCTAACACTCAAGTTAGAAATTATTACTTCATTTTTAAATATAAACTTCAAGGTCAAAAAAGAGATTATATAAATTTCCCAAGGCCCTAAATAACTAGGCTCTTTAAAATGCCATTCCTTATTTGTTCCATTTAGATGCGCCACCTGTAAACCTGTATTATCTACACTGCATGTGTCCTGAGACAGTGCAGCACAGAGACCAGAACTAATGCATCCGGAACAAGGGAAATGAAGAGGATTGTGAGGGGCAGGAGGCAGAAACATGTCAGGAAAATGAACATGCCGTTACACAGAATCTCTTGGGAATCTTTTATAGTGCAGATGTCCAAACTGCGCCCTAGGAAAACTAAATCATACCTGGGTGGACAGTACTTTTTAGGCTCCCCGGAGGATTCTAATGCACCCACAGGTTAGGAATCATGCTATAAAGGATCGTGGATGTCTGTTCTTTTAGTGAAACCAAGAATATTCCTGACATGTTCACTAAGGTTGGTGTGAGAAGGGTGATCACCTCCGTGGTTTGGGCACTGACTATCTCATCTTCAGGAACGACCTCAGTCCTAGCTAGCTGCATGTAGTTTCTATGTCTGTGTGACAACCTGTAACACTAATGTCTAGGGTAGGAAAAGGTTTTCAGACAAAAGTGATTTACTTAAGGCTCTTTCTTAACTTCCTTATAGTTTCACCCTAAAGTCCTAATGACTAATAGTATCTCTGGTGGATTAAATTGTTCCAGTTAAATCCATAAAAAGGTATTAGAGACTTACCCCAAACATCTGCCGGAGGTCAGGGTCCCGGAAGCGGAAGGGAATATTAGAGACATGTAGTCGCTTGGGGGTGGATTTACTCTCTGAATTTTCACTACTTTGTGTCTGTGACTGTTGTCCATCTGTCTGTGCTCCACCTTCTGTCTGCTAAAGAAACAAGTAAACACAATGAACACCTTGAAACACAGTAATTCTTTCCCAAGAATGATATAAAATGAATTCTCCTCTACTACAGTACCTGTCAAACAGTGGATGTGTAAGCAAAGATTTGTTACTGTCCTTTTAAAGAAGAAAAAGCTCAAGGTGTCATTGATGCTCAAAATGCTTTTAGTCTACAAACAAAATTTGGGTCTTTTGATTATTTTTAGTCCATTAGCAAAATGGGAGCACTGGCACAGAACCCTCTGTGGTTTGCTGGAGCCCACGTGGAGATGTAAAAATAGCCCTTCTCTTCTCAAGCCCCGAGTAGAGCCTTCTATTTTTTGAGACCTCTCTGTTTTGAAAACAAAGCATCCCTTGTGCTTGGTTGTAGAGGTCATAGCCTCTTTAGCTCCATTGCCTCAGACTCTCAAGGAAACCAGTAAGGCAGTACTTTAACATTCTATTCTCTTTTTGGTTTCAGAGTTTACAATGCTATTACTTATGAAGGTGGAAAAACCTAGTGATGACAGTCAATTTACCTAAAAACTGAGGCAGCTTCTTATCTTGAATTCATCTTTATTCTCACCTCTCCCTGATTCAATTCCAGGTGACTCTGGTATTAGGGGATACTTACCTGTGTCCTAAATGCAGGTTATGTTTCCAAGGCTTTATGGGGCCTGGGCTATTAGATAACACACTAGTCTGTTTGTGTCCATGGTGACAGAGTACGAGCATCCTTTCCTTTGAAATTTTATTGTGTCTGTATGAGTGTATGCATGGGGTGGGGTATGGTGCGCTGTGGAAGCCAGACAAGGGTACCATATTGCCTGGAGGTGGAGTTAGACTGCTGTTAGCTCCCATGTGGGTGCTGAGAATGGAAAGAGGGTCCTCTGCAAGAGCAGTCAGTGTCCTTAACCACAGAGTCATCTCTCCAGCTCCAGGTAGTAGACAGTTTTAACCAAAATAACATACACATCTGACCTAAATTTTCCCACACCAACTCTTCAAAGTTCCTATGTTGATAAACAATATTTTAAGGCATTTATAGGACTGATATATTCCTTGTGGTCCTCATTTGGCAATTTAGCCTTACATTTTTACCATTCCCTATGCAGTGCATGTCAAACCTAATAATTTGAGCTGGTTAGTGAAATGGGCTGTTCTTTCTAGCCTTTTAAACAAAATAACGCAAACAAGACAGGGTCTCTCATGTAGCCCAGGCTGTCCTGGAACTCTAGAGATTCACCAGCCTCTGCCTCCCAAGTGCTAGGATTAAAGGTGTGCACTACCACCACCCAGCTTTATTATCTTAATTGAAACAGAACTGAGTCTAGCAGATTCTTCTGAGTGACACAGGGAAAACTTTCCTTAACCCAATGTTCAGGCTAAAGGACACTGTGAATCAGAGGCACTTCTTTTGGCTTAATATGAATCCTGAAATAAAGTCAGCAACTTAAAATATAAAGGATAATCAAGAATAAACTTTGAATGAAATAAACATTTGCTTCTTAAGTTATTCTAAGGATGGCAGCTTTTTTTTAATTTATTTTTTGTTTTATGCACATTGGTGTTCTGCCTGCATGTATGTCTGTGTAAGGGTGTCAGATCCCCTGGAGGTAGAATCAAACCTGGGTCCTCTGGAAGAAGAGCCAGTGCTCTTAACCACTGAGCCATCTCTCTAGTCCCAGGATGGCAGCTTTGCACTTCATCCCATATAGGCCTTCCTGGTGCATTAAATGTGTAATGGCTTGTAGGATGTAAAAATAGCAAAAAAAGAAAGGTTGTAGAGCAATGTTCTGTAAAAGTGCAGGGTTTAACTCCCAAAGGGAGCACAATGCAGACTAAACAAATTCAAAGATGAAATAGTATCATGAGCACCTCTACATAGTCAAAGCAAGAATCATCAACTGTAACGAAATCTTATTCAAGTCTCTCTTATCTCACAACTTATCACGTAAACCCCTTTCAATCTTTAAAAGCACCAGATTCAGTCTTCAGAATGCCAGCCTGCCACACAGCGAGTTTTACACACGCTTACATTGCCACCATGCTGCCTGTCATGGTGCACGGGCACTGGCAGAATAAACAGGAAGGAGGGATTCTGCAGAGCTGTTGTTCCTGAGGATTTACTGTCCTGAAGACTAAATTTAGGAAGGTCATAAGCAAAGAGTGGCTGGGTTCTCCAGTCTCTAGTGAGTACTTGTTAATTCTGGGAAGACCTGGCAAGTAGCAAGCTGATAGCCATTTTCAAAATTTTTAAGTCTTCTAAAATTTCTTTTTTTTTAAGTAAATTTATTTTTATTCAAAACATTGGGTGTTTTGCCTACATGCACGTCTGTGTGAGGGCGTCAGATTCCCTGGAACTGGAGTTACAGATAGTTATGGTGACTTGCCATGTGGTTGCGGGGAATTGCTTTTAGCCACTGAGCCATCTCTCCAACCTCCAAAATCTTAAGTCTAGGGCAATTTAAAGAGATTTGCCAGGCAGTGGTGATGGTAGTGGCTCACACCTTTAATCCCAGCACTCAGGAGGCAAAGGCAAGTGGCTCTCTAAGTTTGAGGCCAGCCTGGTCTACAGGGTAAGTTACAAGACAGTCAGAGCAACACAGAAAAACCTTGTTTCAAAAAAATCAAAATAACAACAAGTAACTAATTTAAAAAGGAGATTTAATAGTAAAATATAATCAGTAAAAATATACAAATCAGGAGAGATGGCTCAGTGGTTAAGAGCAGTTGCTACTCTTGCAGAACCATAAGCACAGGCCTGTATGAATCTTCATCAGAAAGTACACCCATATAGCCAAGAAACTGGAGCAAGAAGCAGGGCCCACTCCAGTCCTCAGTCCTTGCCAAAGTCATTGCTGTGCTAATTTGTACACCCACCCTCCCTTCCTTAAAGTACCCCACTGCATAAATAAACAGAATTCATCTTAGTTAGTGCCTGTTAACAGTAATTTCTTTGTAAGCATCTAATTCACATCTTTGGGTACTAGCTGAATACATACCCAGGAGTGGACCTGTTGGGTCAAGGACATGTGTACCTTAGCAATACCACCCCATCCAAAGTGGTTGTACCTGCTGGGCTTGTGCTCTCCGTACTTGCAATACAGTTGTTGGAGTCCTTTTGGTAGGAGACAATGGCTTTACATTGAAGCCAAACGTATGTTTTTTAGGACACTGGCAATCTTAAATATCTATGCAAATCTTTTATCCATTTTTAACTGGGATGTTTGGCATTTGCTTATGATTACAGGTGTTCTTTATAAAACAATTATTCCAAAAATTAATTTACTTACTATATGAACACTGTATGTGTGTGTATGTGTGTATGAGCATGTGGGGGATGGGGGTTGCCCTTAGCTGAGGGATCTTAGACTTGCCTTGAGGGAACAAGGGTTTGCCTCCCATGAACAGGGCTTCAGACTGTCTTTCCCCTCTTTTTTTTCCTGCCTGTTTTTCTCCCTTCCCCTTCTCCACTTGCATAATTTTACTGGAAAACAGGAATTCCCCACATGATAACTGTAACTATTTATTTAATGCATATTGTATGTTAGACCTGACCTAGGTTTACTAGCGATCATATACTAGCTAAGGATATCTATCTATCTATCTATCTATCTATCTATCTATCTATCTATCTATCTATCTATCTATCTATCATCTACCTATCTATTTATTTTGGATACAATATTCTGTTTGCATATATGCCTTCAGGCTAGAAGAGGACACCAGACCTCATTACAGATGGTTGTGAGCCACCATGTCGTTGCTGGGAATCAAACTTGGGTCCTTTGGAAGAGCATGCAATGCTCTTAACCGCTGAGCCATCTCTCCAGCCCCCTAGCAAAGGATTTTAATGTAAATTTTTCATAACCCTACACAGTAGGTAATTTTTTTCTTAACGAGCATAGTAGATGTTATTTTAATCCTCATTTCTAGATAAGAAGTCTGAGGAATAAAAAGGCCGGGACAGTATTTTAACCCAGGTAACCTAGCTCCACAGCATATGTTCTTGGTTGTTTTTTTTTAAAGATTTAAAAATTATATTAGTTATGTATAGTTTTTTATGACTATATGTAGGTATGAGCACATAAGTGAAGAAGCCTGCTAAGGCCAGATGCATGAGATTGTCTGGAGCAGGACTTACAGATGATCACATAGCAAACTGTCTCCAAAAACAAGTAAGACCCCAAAGATGAAAAAGTGTACATCTGCACAGGGCACATGTGAGAAGTATCTGAAGGACTGGAAAATGTCTGTGTAAGTTCATGATGAATGTGAGCACTCAGGCTGTTGCTGCCCTACCACACACCACATTAGGATATACAAAACACATTATAATGTTTTAAGTAATAAATGAATCATAGACGATGATGACTGACACAAAGTTCTTGCTATGTAGCCTTGCATGGCCTGGAACTCATAGAGATCCCCTGCTATTTTATGATTATTACAAAACTTTATTATAAAAATTTTCAATAAAAATTTATACTATTTGTTTCATATTTTTTTAATTAAAGAGACAGAGTACCATGTAGCAGAGTGGTTCTTAACCTTCCTAACACTGTGACCCTTTAATACTGTTCCTCATGCTACGGTGACCCCCCAAAATTATTCTCATTGTTACTTCATAACTGTAATTTTGCTACTGTTATGAATGATAATATAAATATCTGTTATACAGATGGTCTTAGGTGACCCCTGTGAAGGGCAGCGAACCAAAGGCTGAGAACTGCTGACTGCAGAAGCTCCTGGATGGAGCTCCTGACCCTGCTTTCTCCATCTTCCAAGAACTGGAATAAAAATGTGTGTCACCAGGGCCAACTCGTTTTTAAAACTCTTGTGATAACACTTAGTTTTAAAAACATAAACACTGTACAGCTACAGAAAATGTTTTCTTTTTATCTGTGATGGTTAGCGTTGTCAACCTGACACAACCTAGATCACCTGGGAAGAGGGTGTGGTCACTGAGTGACAGGAGTTTTCTGGCTCCATTATAACACTCTTTTGAGATAGGGACTTACTATACAGCCCTGGCTGGTCTGGAACTTGCTACATAGACCAGGCTTGCTTCAGACACAGAGACCTACCTGGCTCTGACACACCCAATTCTCCAAGATAGCCTTAAAGAACCACTGTCCTACATTTGGCCCATCACTGACCAGGACGTTGTCCTACTGTTTCTGAGCATAACTTAGGAGCCATAAAGATCACAGGGGATACAAAAATTTCTGATATTTGAAGTAAAGTCTGGATTTGTTATTAGCACCTTTGGTCAGTTTCCCCCTCAAAAAGATGGGTCTACTCCTTCTCAAGAGAATGTCTGTCACATATTCAGATCAGAGTATCAGCCTGCAGCCCAGTGACAATGCTCGTGCTTGTGGCAAGGAAAGAATTTTGGCATAGATAACACATGCTATGAACACCTTTCTTTCTACCACAGGAAATATAAAAAGGAGCAGCTAGCTATTCAGTGGTGGGAATGACAGTCTTAGTAGCTTTCATTGGTGACATGAAGGGTACAATGATTGCCACCAGCATGGTTTACTATCACTGTTTTGATTCCTGCTAAGATATTGTAATTTTGCCTATTATTGCTTTTGGACTGATGCAAAAGCCAACAAATGTAGTGAAAATGGCAGGTGTTGTATTATCATGGAAACTTCTTAACCCAGTGTCCTTCCAAAAACAAACAAACAAAACCAAAACCCTTGGGAACTGCCCATGACCTGTGACAACATGAGGAGAGCCACTGCCACAAACAAGTGTTTCATCCTGCATTCTCCTCCAACTCACTGCAGTTTTCATTTATTCATTTATTTTCTATCAGGTATAGAAAAACAGTATCTGTCTCCTAAAAGCATCATTAAATTCTTTTCTTTTAGATTTTTATTTTTGTCTGCAATGTGTATATCTGTCATACACAAGCTTGGGATCCACAGAAGTCAAAAGACAAAGGTGAATTCCCTGGAACTGAAGTTATGGGTGGTTATAAACCACCACATAGGTACTGGGAATTGAACCTGGGTCCCCTGCAAGAGCAACAAGTACTCTTAGATTCTGAGTCAACTCTCCAACTCCAGTGATGTATTACTAAAACCTTACTACCGCCAATCAGTCACGGAAGCTGAATTATACCACTAAGCTCTCTCCCATTAAGTGTTTTGTTTTGTTTTTAGAAAGGGGCAGGCATAGCTGGGCAGTGGTGGCACACGCCTCTAATCCCAGCACTTGGGAGGCAGAAACAGGTGGATCTCTGTGAGTTTGAGGCCAGCCTGGTCTACAAGAGCTAGTTCCAGGACAGCCAGGTCTGTTACACAGAGAAATCATGTCTTGAAAAACCAAACCAAACAAAAAACAAACAAAAACAAAAAATAGGCTTGGGCTCTCAGGAAAAATGTAATTCAGTAGATACACTTTTTACGCTCGACTGCTTCAAAAGTTTTGGTATATAAGCTTGCTGTCATTTAGAAGAATTATCTGTACATGTAGGACTGGGCTCCTCTCCTCTTTACAGGACAGGATGCAATCCTTAACTGCTATTGTGCTCACCAACACACCGTGAGGGACCAAATGACCATCAAAACAAGCTCTCAGACATATGTTAACATTAATTTCTAAAATTCCTTTTAAAAATAAAGACTCCAGAATTCAATGTTCAGTTCTCATCTTTGAATGAGAAGTCCTTTCTCTCCCAACAAGACAGGAGTATCCAATCCAACACAAGCAAGAGCTGCACTCAGAACAGCTGAGCTTACAGCAATAAGCAACAAAACACTGGCCACGTGCAGTAGTATACTGCAATCCCAGGACTCGGAGGATGAGGCAGAAGAGTATTGAGTTTAAGGCCTGTCTGGGATACAAAGCGAACCCTGCCTCAAAAATCCCTGGGCTAGGGAATGTAACTCAGAAGCAAGCACTTGCCTAGTTCTCATATGCAAAGTCCTGGGTTGACCTGCGCATCACCAGAATGACATGAGGTGCCCACAGCAACCGTGTCAAAGGTGTGTGCATTTCTCGTTTATTTTCACTGAATTCCAACAAAGGTGATTATTAGCTTCATCGCACAGAGAAGGATGCTTTATTCAGCCATTATATGGCTGCCTACTTGTCTACTTATTTTGCTTAAATCATTATTTCTCTTGCATTCACTTCCTCTACATAGCCATTATGGCCCCTAGTAAGAACCACACTAGTGACTCACTATAGAGCTGGGCACTTAAGCTTCTGGCATCCCTGCTGCCTATGCTGCAACAAACCATGTTCTAGAAGTACATTTTACTCACTTTATTTCTTTGCTCAAAACTTCCAACAAAGTCCTTGATTCTCATCCCAGTGTTCAAAAGTTCTTACCAATTCATGCTCAAATGATTTTTCTCCCACAAGCCTTCAACAAACACCCCTGACCTTTGTCCAAATGGGAATCCATGCTTTGACCTAGACATTTTGGTTCCTTCTCTTTAGCCTTGGACTGAGATGCGACTTTCTTAATCCTTTGTATCACCATCTATGCAGGCTTGAATTCCTACCGCTGATAATACAATACCAGACCAATTATAACAATTACAGAAATACCCAGCCTCTCCCTCTTGAGCATATCTATACCTTGCTTCATCTTTTCTACAAAAAGCATCAAGTTCTGGGCATTGGGAGAAGTTATGGGATGCAGAGATGAACACAACTGAACTTTGGCTTTAGAAGCTTCAGAAAGTCAGGAAGGCTTTCTGGTAATGACAACATCTACATGGACTGAGTGACAAGATGCTCACAGCATGATAAGACTAATAAATATGCATACAATCTATTTCCACTGGGCTTGAGCAGGAGAATCTGAGTGGCACAGTGAAGGGTATGGACCTAGAATTCCCTACTTGGGTTGTTTTATATGTCACAATAAAACAGTCTGAAAAAGTATTTTAAACTAAAAGGTGCTGTGCAAACTCAGGTTATGATTAATTAATTTGCTTCCTGTCATCTGCCTCTTGAATTTAATTGGCCATGCAAACTGCTAGACTATTTTATGAGACACACAAGCAGATGGTAAAATTTTAGTAGAGGAAATGTTAGGTCTGAGTTTTACTACTCAACTCAGTCTCTAAGTGATATATTCCCATCTCCTACAAGTGTGGGAGGAGAGTGAGGAAGAAGAAACCTCATGCAGCAACAAGTATCAAACTGGTAAGACTCTAACAGGACAGTCTGAGCTTATGGCTGTGGTCTGACTGGGATGAGAAGTGAACTCACCAGAGGGCTAAAAGGGAGATCCTAGGAAAAAGAGAACTACAGAAAGGCTAGATAAACTCTCCTTTTCCATGGAGGGTGCAAAACTAGACAGGTAAAAAGGAGGAAAGGAAGAGAAAATAGAAACAATGAAAAGAAAACCCAAGGCAGACTTGAGAATGAGCTGGCTGAATTCTGAATGCCATCTCCTAACGGTCAGGCAGCTAACAGAATGAACTGGATTCTCTGAAGCTGCAGGTGTTTCAGGAGCATCTGCCTTCTAGCTGGGAAGGTGAGGAGAGGGAAAAGGGTGAGGGTGAGGGAGAGGGAGAAAGAGAGCGAGAGCGAGCAAACGACAGGGAGAGAGAGAAGAAACATCAGGTAGAAACATCAGTGTCCTGGCAATGGGGTTCCAGTGTGGGCAGACCGCTTAGAACACATGTGCATATGCCTTCCCTCAGAAAACAAACAAAACAGAATCACTATGGAAAGAAGGAAAGAGCAAAGTGTGATCCAGATTAAATACATGCGCAGTAAAAACAAAAACAATAAAACAATAACATACAAAAAAGAGTGGTAGGAGAAAAATCTGTAGCATGAAAAAAAAGCAATAAAAAAGAAAAGAAAAAAAGGAAAAAAGGAAAAGAGGAGTAACCAGAAATGGACCCAGGCCTAGATGCTAAATTGAACATGACTGCCAATGTAGCAAATACAAATACAGCTCGGGAATTAAGAAAAAGTATCATAGCAAGTAAGAAATCTGTATACAGAGATACATAGAATAATGGCAAGTCAAGAATTAAAAAGTGAAATAACAAATAAATTTACTAGCTTGAGATCAATGGCAGATCTGAGATGGTTCAACAAAGGTGGAATCAGCTGAAAACAGAAATTATTAAATTTAACGACAAAAGAGAGATAAGTACTGAAGACAAACGTTCAGATTTTATTGAGATTTAGATTAAACTTTATAATGAAATAAAAGTCTCAGTAGGAAAATAACAAGTGTTCCCCTTACACAGAATAATAATAGAGATAAGCAAATGGAGCTGTGCTGGTTAGTCTTGAAATTAGTTTCAAATCAACTTGACACATCTAAAGTCATCTGGGAAGAGAGAACCTCAGCTGAGAAAGTGCCTCCCAGGGGCATTTTCTTGATTGGTTATTGATGTGGAGGGCTCAGCTCACTGTAGGTGGTGCCAGCCTGGGCTGGTGGTCCTGGGTGCCATAAGAAAGCAGGCTGAGTGAGCCATGAAACAATGTTCTCCATGACTTTGGCTTCAGTTCCTGCCTCCAGTTTCCTAACTTGAGTTTCTGTCTTTATTCCCCTTCGAAGTTGGACTGTAATGTAGAAGTTTAAGATAAAATAAACCCTTTCTTCACTAAGTTTTCTTTGGCCACGGTGTTTTACACAGTAACAGAAGCCCTAATTAACAGGAACAGAGGAAAGAGAAAGACATGAGACATGGGAACTGGCAGGCACACCTGCCCAGATTAACAATTACATGAGACATGGGAACTGGCAGGCACACCTGCCCAGATTAACAATTACATGAGACATGGGAACTGGCAGGCACACCTACCCAGATTAACAATTACATGAGACATGGGAACTGGCAGGCACACCTACCCAGATTAGGAAAGAGAAAGACATGAGACATGGGAAATGGCAGGCACACCTGCCCAGATTAACAATTACATGAGAACGCTGATGGATCAGAAAAAAGATGGACATTTCTAGAGTAGATAAAGAAACAAGATTTAATTTTTTGTTGTTGTTTGAGACAAGTTTTTTTTTCTCTGTGTAGCCCTGGTTGTTCTGGAGCTCACTATGTAGACCAAGCTGGCCTCAAACCCAGAGATCCACCTGCCTCTGCCTCTGGAGGGCTGGGATTAAAGGAGTGTGCCAACACTGTAGGCCTTGAAGCTCCTTAAAATGAGATATATGTTAAAGACACTAAAATAAATAAAAAAGACCTATCATATAAACAGCAAACACAAAAGGGCTCATGTGGTTATATTAAAATGAGACAAAGTATATTTTAAGGCAAGAAACGTGAATAGAGACAGAGAGGGCATTTCTCTCTACTATCTAGAGTAAACCACAAAATAAGTTTCATTAAACTTCAAAGGGTTTCAAACCACAATTGCTCTCTGTAGACCAGGTTGGCCTTGATCACACACAAATCTGCTTGCTTTTGCCTCCTGAGTGCTGGGATTAAAGGTGTACACCATCACTGCTCAGACCAAAACTAAGGAAGTTTTAAGAATATCTTAAAATGAAAATAATAGCACAATCTATCACTTCTTGTGGGTAGCACTTAAAAGAATTTTTACAGGAAACTTACAGCTTAAACACAGAAGGAAGAAATCCTGAAAAAAAAAAATCAATCACCTTAGTTTCTAACCTGAAAAGCTAAAAAGGGTCTATGCTACTTTTCCAGAGGATCTGGGTGAGATAGCACCCAAATAGCAGCTCACAGCCACCTGTAACTCCAGTCCCAGGGTACCTGCTGCCCTCTGAGGGCACTGTATACACATGGTGCACAGGCAGGCAGGCAGGCAGACACCCAACACAGAAAATAAAATGTAGAGGAGGAAGAGTCACATACTAGTCAAGAAGAAGACAGTGAGATCAGAAGGGGACAGTGGGGAGAAACTCAGTTGGGTGCAGTGCTTGCCTGATCACTGTGAGGATCTGAATCCAATTCCCAGAACTGAAGTGAAAAAGCCAAGTGTAAGGGCAGACACCTGTGATCCCAGCTCTGCGGAAGCAGAGGCAGACAGATGCCTGAGACCTGCTGGCTGACCAACCTCGCCTGCTCAGTGAGTTCCATACCAAGGAAAAAACAAGATGGGTGGCTTCCAAGGAACCACACCTGAGTGTGGCCTCTGGACTCTACATGTGGTACACACATACATACACCCACATCCTCACACACAAATAAATACAAATCTTAATTTGTAGACTGATCAGAGAAGGCATAAATTATCAAAACCAAGAATGAGCCAGGCATGGTGATTAATCCCATGCTTTTAATCCCAGCACTTGAGAGGCAGAGGCAGGTGGATCTCTGAGTTCAAGGTCAGCCTGATTTACAGAGCAAATTCTAACACAGGCTACCAGGCCACAAAGCTACAGAAACCCTGTCTCAAAAACCAACAACAACAAAAAACAAAACCTACCAAGAAAGTAAAAAAGGAGAAACAGCAGTTATAAAGACCATTAACTCTTCCTGAAATAGAGTTTGTGTTAAAATAACATGAAAAGCCTTGTATACATATTATTTTTCCCTTTTCATTCCTTTATAGCTATATATTTATTTATAAAAAATAAATTTATTTTTATAATTTATTTGGTTGAAATAGTTGTCTTAGAAAGTCTGTGAGTTCATTATCATTTGAAAGATAACTGGACCATGTCTGACACAGGAGTCTGTACATTCCTTGTCCTGAACAAATACTACAAGGAGCCTCTCATTACCTCTCAGATCTAGATACTGCCTTCGAACCAACTGGATATTAAATACACACAAGTAACTATCATTAGAAAGACAACATGTTTTCATGGAAACAACTTTTTTTTCATGGTGGAGTATCTGATATTTAGAAAAATAAAATGAATGTCTTTGCAGGTTCTATCCACGTTTATTTAACTGAAGTTTTTAGCTTCGTGAAGTGAATATTACCAAGATGTTTAAAGTCTAAATGATGCACCCCTGTTCTAATGATACTGAGGAAAAACGGGATCTAATCATGAGAAACAGATCTATCCACACAATAGAACATTTTGACATTTAGAATAAAATCCTACAGACAATATGATGTGATTGTGGCATGTGTGGTGATTGTATAGTATCTGTGTGATTGTAGGTATGTGTGAGATAGATATCTGTGGTAAGCTTAGGGCATTTTCTTTTCCTTTATTAAGCAGTTAGGGGTGAGGTCAAAGAGGTGGTTGAGCTAGGGAATGAAAACCAAGGACAGTCTGGATGGTTTTCTAACTGTGCTAGAAAATTATTAGGAGTTAGGCAGGCGCACAGGACAGCATAGACTAGAAAACAAAACCATCATGGCTGCTATGTAGGGGAAGAAAAGTTAGAGGTAACTAAAGTGGTGTTAACACATGAGCCTCACAACTGAGTTATCCCCAGCCCCTTTGTATTTTAGAGACAGGGTCTTGCAAGTATATCAAGACTGGCTTAGATTCTCTTTGTAACTCCAGTAGACCTTGAATTATGGCAATCCACCTGCCTCAGACTCTAGGGTGCTAAGATTTAAGACTGTGCCATCACCAGGCCCATCAAAAACTCTTGAGGTGGGCACTATGACCTTTATTTTCTTTTCTTTCAAGGAAAAGGAACATTAAATAACTTGCCTAAACTCATTCTTTTGAGGCCAGGTTGCGACTTAAGCTCAGCTCACCCGAGTCAATCCCAAACAGCTGGCAGAAGAGCTAAGCTCTGGGAGAGGACATGAGAAAAGGACTGAGTTGAACATAACTGTGGAACTGGATTCTAAGATGCTGAACTCCATAATGATCAATGGTAGAAATGAAGGCTAAGGAACCAGAGAAGCCTAGTGTTTGCTTACGAAAATGAGTGACTTAAGTCTAAGTTTTAAGTGTCTAAGTACAAATAAGACTGAAGAGTAAGACTTGAGTGTAAGAATATAGAAAAAGCACCATAAAAAAAAAGAAATAGGGGTTTCAATACCTAAACCCAGAATACCAAAACTGTTGAGAACAAGAGGAAGAAAAACCATCAGAACATCCATTGCTGAATAGGAAAACCAAGAGGGAGGCACAGTACTAGGGAACAGGGAGGGGCAACGAGCCTGCTGATTTGAGACGGTGTGGGTGAAAGCAGTGTGTAGGGAATGGTACGACAGATGGTGCAGGAAGGAGGGTTCCAGAAGGACAACCAATACATGCACAGACTAACTCAAAGGGCTTTCAGTCTTCGAGGAAAGGTGAAGATTTCATACATCCTTCGACTTTGAATCTTCTACCCCACATACCGTGAGAGATCCATTTTGGTTGCTGGGTGAATTGCTACTTTGCTCTCCGTGGGCCTGTGTACTCCCGTAGAGCGTCAGATTATGTTCACTGGTCTGGCCGGCATAGTCCTGAGTGTGTGGCACTCCGTATTCTGTGGGAATTCCGTTCTGTGGAGGTGGTGGGAACGGGATGGTAGTAAAAGGCTGAACCATTGCGTCAGGAGTTGTTGTTGGCTCCTGGTTACCCTAGAGCAAACCACAGGAGAGAGAACAGTGAGTGCATAAATCTTCATTATAGAATGACTTACAAGGTAAGTATACAGAGCTCTGGCATGCTTTCTCACTGTCTCCCACTCAGGAAAAAAATGTTTGGGTCATTAGATAACCCTCACTCTTAAAAAAAAAAAAAGATTACTTTTATTTTATTTGAGTGTTTTGCCTGAAAACATGTACATGTGCCACATGCATGCCTGGGGCTCACAAATGTCAGAAGGAAGAATAAGATCCCCTAGAATTGGAGTTACAAAAGGCCATGCCACCATTTGAGTGCTGTGAACTGAACGTGGCTCCCTCTGCCAGAGCAAAGTGTTCTTAACCACTGAGCCATTTCACCAGCCTAACCAAAATAAGGTAACTCTAATTCCTTATGAGGCAAGCCTGTGTAGGAAACCAAAAAGAAGCAATTAAAATGATAATACACGATATCTAGAAGACTGACACCACAAATTAAAGTCCTGAAACAAGACGGCCTCTAGAATCTTAGAGTTCAGAAGATAAAATAGTATTAAATAATCAGCTTAGAGTTTTAGACATCAAAGTAGAGAGCTACTTAAATTACTACTAGGTTAACAATAGAACTTTCCTTCAGTTAAAAATATAAGGGAGCAGTGAGATGGCCTGGTGGGTAAAAGCACATGCTTGACAACCTGAGTTTGATCCCTGTAACCCACAGTGAAGAGAAAACTGACTCCTGAAAGTTGTGAACCCAGTACCTACTCCCAAAAAACAAATGTCAAAAGATATTAAAATCAGACTAAATATGGCATGTTTTTCATAGTTATTATGAGCCTTGAAAGCTGAAGTCACAGTACCCCTCAACCTCCATTCCCAGATGCTCTCAGACAGAGATTTGGGATACATAATTTTAACTGTGTGACATGAAAGTGGGGGTTGTTGGAGGTGGGCGGGTGGGAGGAGAACAAGTGGATGTGAGGTAGGAGGAGAGATGATAACAAAATCAAGTCATGCTTGAAAATGCTGTAACGAAACTCATGCTTGGTATGCTAATTAAAAAAAATAAAAAAGTTTAAAAAGATGAAGTAACTACAGAAACTGGAGCCATTTTGGAGTCATGGCCTCTGTCTTCTGTCTGTTCAGTCTTGAAGGTCAAATATAAAAAGAAATCTTATGTTACAGATTCAAAAAAGCCCATCATTGTCCCACTTCTCAACAAGACCTCCTAATCTTCCAACTCACCCAAGAAAAGCAAATGCCACTATTTTACTGATCATACAAGTCTGCAATATCTTAGGCTACTGGAAATAGATTCTAAGATGGCCAGGTATCACAATAAAGGCAAGCACTTAGCTAAGTTGCATCTTCCCTAATGTTTAAGATGTTAAAAGACTGAGTATCACAGAAAAGTTGGGTAACACCGGTTCCCTGTTAGCTATGAACAGAGGCAATAATTCCCCCTCTCCCTGTTCCTGATTATCCACTTTGCCCTTGATTTGAGAGGGAATTCTCTAGCCTGTGAAAACTGCAGTGAGCGAAACTCCGAGCATTTTCTAAACATTACTTCAGGCTTTCACCATCAAACATGTTAGCTGTTAACATGTCTCAAAAAAGACAAATTCAAAACTATCCAAAGGTCTCATGCTGCCGGGCGGTGCACGCATTTTATCCCAGAACTGGGGAGGCAGAGGCTGGCAGATCTCAGTGAATTCAAGGCCAGCTTGGTCTACAAAGTGAGTTCCAGGACAGCCTGGACTGCTACACAAAGAAACTCTGTCTCAAAAACCGAAGTCCCAAGTCTCTTGTGTGCTAGAAAAGCACTCCACCATTGAGGCCATACCCAGCCTGCTCAGGTCACTTTTATCTGTCTGTCTGTCTATCTCTCTATCTATTTATCTATTTATTTTTAGTTAGTTACTTAGTTAGTGTAGTATTCTGCCTGTATATATGCCTGCAGGCCAGAAGAGAGCACCAGATCTCATTATAGATGGTTGTGTGATGGAGGAAGGTCATTGGTTAAATAAAAAGAAACTGCTTGGCCCTCATTGTTAGAAGATAGGTGGGAGGAGTAAACAGAACAGAACGCTGGGAGGAAGAGGAAGTGAGCTCAGACTCCACAGCTCTCCTCTCGGGAGCAGACGCCTCAGAGAGACGCCATGCTCCCAGCTCCCAGGCAGAAGCACGCGATGAAGCTCCGACCCAGGATGGACATAGGCTAGAATCTTCCAGGTAAGCGCACATAGGGGTGCCACACAGATGATTAGAAATGGGCTAAATTAATATGTGAGAATTAGCCTAGAAGAGGCTAGATAGAAATGGGCCAAGCAGTGATTAAATGAATACAGTTTGTGTGTTGTTATTTTGGGCATAAGCTAGCCAGACAGCCGGGGTGCTGGGGACGCAGCCCTGCAGCCCTTATTACTACAGTTGTGAGCCACCATGCGGTTGCTGGGAATTGAATTCAAGCCTTTGGAAGAGCAGAAAGTGCTCTTAACTGCTGAGCCATCTCTCCAGCCCCCTCAGGTATTTTAAAAGAAGCTTTAGCTAGCATTAGTACAGTTATTCTGCAAACACTGAAACATAACAATGAACAAAGGCTATTATAAATGAAAAACAAAGATGTGGTGGAAGATTCATTGTTCTTAAAAATGATCATCCACTCCAATCAACCACCATAAACCCAACCAAACTCTCAGGCATTTTCACCTGGAGATGCAAAAGGCAGCATGAAAGAAATAACAAAACTAACCAAGATTTCCAGACGTATAAGAAAAATCAATGAAAAAATCCTTAGGACAGAAGCAAGAACCATTAAGAAGAAACCAATAAACAAAATTCATCAATATTTTAAAAAAATTGTTCTTTGAAAGACACCATCAAGACACCAATTAAAAAAAAATGCCTCAGAGACTATGAGACAATATACAGCTAGCAAACGACCAGAGATAGGATTTAGCAAGAAACTTTTTATAAATATATATAACAGTCAAAAGAACAAATTCACCAATGGCAAACAAGACTACGTGTTTAGAACTAAAACTGTGTAAGGTTTATATTTTTAAACTTGTTATTAAAATAGTTTATTATAAAATACAGCATATACAAAACAAAATTTGAATAACTAAAAGTTGTAATTTGTTTTGAATACTTAACACTAATCATCCAAATAAGAGGCCCCGATGCTCTTCTGATTAGAAGCACACGGCACACACACGTGGGAGGTGGCAGACTGGGTGTTTTCCTCATGTGTATAGGAAAGCTACCAGGGATGTTGGAGAAGGGAGAAAGGGAAGCCTGAAAAGGGGTGTGCATCATCATACAATGAAACTACCATAATCAGACAGAGCACCCGGAGGGCTAATAGAGTACCAAGGAGCCCAGACAGTTCGGCTCACACAGAAGCTTCTACAGGAGAACCAAAATAAGAGAAAAGATGAGAGTATAACTGGGGTGTGTGGAATTCTTAAGAAAGGAAACCTAAAAAATAGAAAGAAGTGAAAGGGAGCTTCAGCAATACTGATCAAGAAGTTAAGAAAAGAGGGGTGGGAAGAGATAGAACCTGGCAGACAAGTGGATTTTAAAGTCCAAAGAGGAAGCAACCAGAACAAAATGTGCAGAGGAAAGTCAGACACCAGGTTAACATGACTTGGAACCGAGAATTGCTTTACATAAAAATTTTTCCTTTACTTCTTAGAAATTATGCTATAAGGACACAATTTGTTGTTGTTGTTGTTTGAGACAAGGTTTCTCTGTGTAGCAGCTCTGGCTGTCCAGGAACTAGCTCTGTAGATCATGCTGACCTTGAAGGACATAAATTTTTTTATTTGTAAGTTTTTTCTGGAAAAATGTCCATTTTCCATTGCTAGGTAATTTATTATTATCTAGGAATATGGTTTAATGTACATAGAATTTGAAATCTTATTTTTTAAACCATTTCAAACCTTTACTATCTATCAATACATCCATCCATCTACCTACGTGTTTTGTGTGTGTGCGCACATGTGTGTGAGCATTATGGGACATGCGTGGAGGTAGGAGGACAAGCTGATTCCATGTCCTCCCTCGATGTGAGTCCCTGGGATCAAATTCAGATTTGGTGAAAAGTGTTTCTACCTACTGAGCCATCTTGGTAGCCCAGAATTTTAATACTTGATCATCTCTTCCAAATCTTTTGGTGCTCTGCCTGTACCCATAGTTGGTAAAGCACACTGCTTCCACAGTCCTTAGAAGATTGAGGCCTGAAGACAGGCATGAAACATAAAAAAATTCAAATTCAGGTGGATTGGAGGATGAACAGAGCCTAACATATTGTCTTTTAGAAACCTTCAGAAAGGGTCTACCAAGAAACACATGAGGGTTTAAAGACACAATTTTCTAAGTTCAGATTAGTGGCTAAGGGACTTGCCTCTGGCTCTGATGTTGCTCTTCTTGAACTCTAACCTCCATTCTCTACCCCGTCCCTGATGGTAGTGAGACTAGATACACAAGTACACAGTATGAATCACCCATGGGGCCACTCCTGACAGGGCGGGCTCAGTCAACTGAATAAACACACCAAGTGGTGGGAGATGGGGGAAAGGTAATCTTTCTAGGGTTCAGTCGCAGTCTAAGCACTGCAGAGATACAGCCACAGTGGGACTATGTCTTCCAGAAGAGGGGTGCAAGCCTCCACCAGGAGGTCAGGAATATTTTTACTTGAGAGATGTGACTGACAGCAAATACTTTTTCAATTGTCTGCTAAAATATAAAGCAACTGTTTATTTGCTAAGAGAATACACTTTGGGATAAAGCTTATGTTTTGTACACAAGCTGAGGGAATTATAGAAACAGAACTCATGAGAAAACGATCAGGAACCACAAATGCAAGCATAAACATCAGAATACAAGAGATGGAAAAGAGAATCTCAAGCGCTGAAGATACAATAGAGGACATAGACTCATCAGTCAAAGAGAATATTCAATCTAACAAAGGCTTAACACAAAATATCCAGGAAATATGGGACACCATGAAAAGACCAAACCTAAGAATAATAGGTATAGAAAAAGAAGTCCAACTCAAAAGCACAGAAAATATATTCAACAAAGTGTATGTTTTGTAGCATTTGTTTTGGCAAATATATTGTGGTTAATTGTTTTTCATCAGAAATCTGAAGTCATTTAACAGTCTTAAATGTTAAGAATTGTGGTTCTGGCGCACGGCTTTAATCCCAGCACCTGGGAGGCAGAGGCAGGCAGATCTCTGTGAGTTGGAGGCCAGCCTGGTCTACAGAGGGAATTTAGGACAGCCAAGGCTACACAGAGAAACTCTGTCTTGAAAAACAAAAACAAACAAAAAACCCTAGTTTAACTAGGATGCTACTAATCAAAGGAATAAAATATTTTTCCTTTTAAGTATTTTACAAATGTCATTATTTATTCCTTGGGAATATCTTCAGTTGCCTTCTACCTTAGTTTTGAGACACCTCTGAGATTACAGGTGTATACTAAAATACCTGGCTTCCACATGGGTGGTGCTGGGGATCAAACCTGGGTCCTCATGCTTGCCCAACAAGCACCTTAACAACTGAGCCATCTTCCCAGCTCTATTGATTAATTGGTTTTTATAAAGGCAGACCAAGTTTGAAATCTGAGCCTACCAAAACAATTCCCAGGGAAAAAATAATGACACATGTGCAAACACATGCATATCAAAAGAGACATGAAAATCTCTCAGTTGAAAGAACCTGAGTAAAGAGGATTACTAGTTAGATCTGTTGGCAAAGTGGAGAATTTTGCCATATCTGTGACAAAAGGAAGAAAGCATCTACGTAACTGTCACCACAGAAAGATAAGGAAAAAAGCAGTAGATTTAAAATCTAGAGGCAGAGCCTGGGAGAAGGTTCAATGATCATTACACTTGTCTTGTAAATGTGAGGGCCATTTACAAGTCTGGAAACTCAGAACCCAGTAGTGATTAGCTGTCCTGGTGGCTGGCTGATGACCTCAGGCTGGAAAGCAGAGTTGAATCACTAGAGCACGCCAACTGGCCAGACTGGCCATTTGCAAGCTCAAAGTTTGTGACCCTGCCTCAAAAGATACCGTAGAAAGCAAGTGAGGAAGACTCCAGACATCCATCCACATGAATGTTCACACATGTGCATTCACATAGATAAGTGCACCCCCCCCCCCATAAACATATACATACCGACAAATCCACACCATACACACATATACATAAAAAAGAAAACAAGCTGGGCTGGGGTGACTCACACCTTTAATCCCAACACTTGGGAGGCAGAGGCAGACAGATTTTTCTGAGTTTGAGGTTAGCCTAGTCTACAGAGTAAGTTCCAGGACACCCAAGGCTACACAGAGAAACCCTGTCTAGAGGGAGGGAGAGGGAGAGAGGGAGGGAGGATAATAAAATCTAAACTCAATTTAAAAAGCAGTTTGTAAGGCTGAAGAAATGGTCCAGCAGTTAAGAGCACTGGCTGGTTGCTCGTCCAGAAGACTCAAGTACAACTCCCAGCATGGCAGCTCACACCTGTCTGTAATTCAGTTCCAGGGTAGTCAGCACAAAGACAGAAGATGTTAGGTAACCTGCAGAGCTTTAGAGGCATATCTAAACATGGTGCCTCCACGAAACTTTAAATTTTTACATCTGGATGGAAAATCCAAAAGTTATTTTTTTCACTTATGTTTCTGGAACTTGGTAAATAAATGACCTTAAAAGACTCACAAAATCAGATGAACTGATTATATATAATAAGGAGCCTACTAACAGAAAAATCTATTGCAACTGGAAAATGAACAAATTGTTATTTATTTCAATCGAGGATCTTTCTCTGTGGCAGTCTCAATAGTTAGCTGGAATACTGACCCCAGAGGCCAGGAACAAGTGCCACACCCCAGCTCTCCACTTCCATAAATTCACAGTTCACCTTTTTCCTGACAGCAGGTATGCCCATATTTTCTTGGCCCTAGTCCCCTACTCAGAAGAAACTATGTTTAAAAATCTAAGGATTGCTATCCCATGCGGTAAAGCTGCATTTGGAGTGATGCAGTGGTGGGAAGAGGTTGTGGGCTGCAGGGGGGACTAACATGTTCTGTAATTCAGTAGCACTGCTTTAGAGGAATGAGTGACGGGGAACCAGCAGCAGCAGCTCTCCAGGGCTGTGCTTCTAGAAGGGTGCTGGTCAGGAGGAAGAAAACAGCTGCTGTAAACACACATTTTCTGCAAGTAAAGGATCATCTTCTCAATAGAGCCTACAAAGAGAACAAACACTATCTTTTTTCCAAAACTGAAAACTTACTAAACTGCAAGCCTAACAGTTGATCCTTCTCTTATATAACCAAACTAAACCTAACTGTTGCTGCCATGTGACGTGCTGAACACAGCAGTGCAATCCCAAGCACTTGTGAACAGTGCTACAACAAAAACAAACAGGTAATGTACTATGTTTACTTCCATGCTTAGAACAAAAATAAACGAGTGTCTGTAAGCTTACCTCTAAATCAATTCTTCTCTCTCTCTCACACACACACACACACTTTGAC
This sequence comes from Microtus pennsylvanicus, assembly GCF_037038515.1. NCBI lineage: Eukaryota > Metazoa > Chordata > Mammalia > Rodentia > Cricetidae > Microtus > Microtus pennsylvanicus. The sequence continues at coordinate 5,448,939 of NC_134580.1, forward strand.
TTACTTAGAGAAGTGACAAAGTGACAATACAAACTTCTCCCCTGAGGCTGAGCTTTGCTATCTCACACATCACTGAATATTTAAACAGGAAAATAAATATTTTAGAACAAAAATACCTGAACCAATAGTCTATTAGATTAAACGTGACAACTCTGTAATAGTCTTAATGTCTCCAAACTCTCAAAGACTCTTCCACTTCCCCTTAAAGCAGCACTCAGAGCCCCAACCTTCCATGAATCATGCCTTCCATCAGCAACAGAAGACCACCAATTCCATCACCTGCTGCCCTCCTCCAATTCCTTCCTTTGGATTATAAGTCTAGTCTTGTCAACGTGATTGATGGTTTATGCAGTCTACAGATGATTCTCTTTTCAGCCAAAATTCCCACAACAATTTAAGTTAATTTACTATGTTCTTCATGGATAATTAAGTTTACATCCTTCATATGTCAAAACTGGAATATTATTAGGAATAGTAACAACTCTGGTTCAGAATAAAACACTGTAGAAAGGCTTCAGAGTGTCTTCAGAATTATAAAATAACTTATGTTTTAAGGGTAGTGCTCTACTATAGTCTCCTTCTTCATGATGAGGAAAAAAATTCATAAGATACACATATAGTAACTGGGAAAATTCTTCCCTATTCCTTCCCCAGAACAAAACCAGATCGTGCCTACAATCACAATTCTATTATGGCTTGGGTGTTCAAGTCTCTAAGCTGGTCAAAAATGAACTACAGACTTACTCATTCTAAGCTCCAACCTGCATGAGTGTCCGATGGGAGAACAGTTGTGATTCTTTAGAGAATATCTATGGAAACGATCCCTTACTCTGATGTACCATCTGTGAAAAACGCAACTTCTCTTTCCCATCAGCTCAGGAAGAGACGAGTTATCAGCGCCACTAAAGCAGGTATAATCACTGGAAGGGTACAGTGAGAGTCCAGAGGGTTGTGTTATACACATACACACACACACACACACACACACACACTAAGGGAGAATGAAAAATCAGACGGCTGAGAATGCACAGAGTTCAAGGCCAGCCTGGGCTACATGGGACTCTACCAAAAATAGAGGTCGGAAGAGATGAGTGGTTAAGAGTACATACTGCTCTTGCAGAGGACCTGTGTCCAGTTCCCAGCACCTACATTGGGAAGCTCATAACTGCTTGTAACTTCAGTTCAATCATATGCCCTCTTCAGACTCCCTCTGCACTCTACAAGTGTATACACACACACACACACACACACACACACACACACACACACACACACACACAATTTAAAAATAAATGTAAAAAAAAATTAAACTTCAACTTGACTCATTTTAAAAGAAGTTACCAAAATAATTCTTTGAAATTAAAGGAGCTGTGCTCTGGTCTACTCTGCCCACTCAGCTCATTCTTGCAGTGTCATGGGACAGACCCAGTTTCTACTGGGGGCAGCCACCAGATTAGCCACAAAGTCCTTGTGGAGCTTACTTTCTAGTAGGGAGAGAAAAATAAAGGCAAACTAGTAAAGCAATGACCAGATGGACTGCTGGGAGGCAGGTGACAGGGGGACTTCTACCTTCAGCAGGAGGCCAGGGAAAGTGACATCTGGTCAGGTATCTTTGGAAATCAAGGCAGCAAGATGTCTGTTTGGATGGAAGAGCACAAGAGACAAAGGGAGCACAGTATTGAGGTCCAGAGCAAGAGACTTGAAGGCGTGTGACCAAACTGCAACAGAGAGGCAAGGTACAGTGACAAGTGATTAAGTGAGGAAGGTGGCAATGGGATAGACTGACAGCTGAGAGGGAGCTGGTCAAGCTGCAGGGAGCAGCATTCTGGCTTCTGTGGTCTAGGAAAGAGTTCCGGCAGGGACGTGATGTGGAAAGGCCAGGCTGTATGTGGTTCTTTCAGCAAGGTAAGAGCAGGTGGATCCATCCCAAACATCCACTCGAGATATGGTGCTCACAGTGTCGGAGATCCAGAAAAGACGTCTCATCCTGGCTTGTCCTTCAGTTTCTTTAAACCAATTACTCTGCTCACGTCTCCCTATCTAGCTAATTCACACACAATGTTTGAAATTGGCTCAAGCATTTACTCTTGTCTGGGCTCTTTACTCACTTCAAACAGATCCCTCTCTTCTTATCCCTACCCTGATATTTAACTTTCCTAGTTCTGTATCCTACATCCTTTGTTTGCTGACCCAATGACTTTCAACAGAGCAGGACTCCCTAACTAGGTGATGCCCCGTTCCAATTCTTCTTCTTAGGTTCCACGAATATTTGAAACCTTTCAACTATTCCATGGTTATTTTTTTAAAGATATAAAAGTTACAATTTACTGTATATAAGTTTCTGCCAAAGTGATACTGAATAAACACTAGAACAAAACCTAATATGGGGAAACAGCACTGCAGGGAGACAAGGAGCTTTGACAAAAGGCTTCTAACTCAGAAAGGTCCTTAAAGCTACCTCTAAGACATAACTGGCAATCCATTTTTCTCTTTTAAGTTTTATTTTTGACCTGAACAGACGGCTCGGTGCTTTAAGAGCATCTCTTGCTTCGCTAGAGGATCCAAGATTGGTTGTTACCAACCACACTGGATAGCTCACAACTGTTTATAACAGCATATCTAGGATCTGATGCCCTCTTCTGGCTCCTGCATACACGTGGCATGTACTGAACATAGACAAAGACACACATACATAAATAAAAAGTAAAAACCGCTAACCCTTTATTTTTATTAAATGTGTCCATTCAGGTGATGGCAAACCAAATAGTTCAGAGACTTGTGAGGAAGAGCAACTCTATTCCTAGCTCTTCAATGGGAGTGGTTCTCTTTTAACATCTCTTTTTTTAATTAATTAATTAATTAAAGATTTCTGCCTCCTCCCCTCCACCGCCTCCCATATCCCTCCCCCTCCCCCAATCAAGTCCCCCTCCCTCATCAGCCCGAAGAGCAGTCTGGGTTCCCTGCCTTGTAGGAAGTCCAATGACCTTCCACCTCCTACCAGGTATAGTAAGGTGAGCATCCAAACTGCCTAGGCTCCTACAAAGCCAGTACGTGCAGTAGGATCAAAACCCAGTGTCATTGATCTTGACTTCTCAGCAGTCCTCATTGTCCGCTATATTCAGCGAGTCCGGTTTTATCCCATGCTTTTTCAGACCCAGTCCAGCTGGCCTTGTTGAGTTCCCGATAGATCATCCCCAATGTCTCAGTATGTGGGTGCACCCCTCGCGGTCCTGAGTTCCTTGCTCATGCTCTCTCTCCTTCTGCTCCTGATTTGGACCTTGGGATTTCAGTCCGGTGTTCCAATTTGGGTCTCTGTCTCTGTCTGCTTTCATCGCCCGATGAAAGTTAATCTCCAGGAGGATGACTATATGTCTTTCTTTGGGTTCACCTTCTTATTTAGCTTCTCTAGGATCAGTAAGCCAGACCCAAAAAGAGGAACATGGGATGTACTCACTCATATTTGGTTTCTAGCCATAAATAAAGGACATTGAGCCTTCTAACATCTCTTAAAGAGGCAGAGATCCTAGGCAGGGGGCTGCAGATGCTTGGGATACTTCTAGACTTAGACAGGTCAACACAACACAGTGCACACATAGTAGGGCCTGACACCCCACTCCTGAGGCTCCTGGAGAAAGGAAGGAAGGACCACGTGAGCTTGCTCCTCACAAACTTGCACAGTGAGTGGGAAATGAGCCACAAACAGTACTCTGCCAGCCTTGCATAGGGCAGAGGAGTAGAGAGACACCCTCAATCAAATCTATCAATAAATAATACATACTGTTTTGGGCAGCATTATTGCCTCGCCCTGAGAACTTTCTTGGTAACAGTGTTAGCAGGTTTTGCCTTAGAGAACTAAGGAAGTCTTGTGTCTTCTATTATACACCATTTTCCTGCCCTCTCTCTGCATGTCCTTTTCTGAAGTATGTTGTTAGTCTCAAACCCTTTGCATTCTTAACTCTCCTTTGACATTCAGTTGCTAGTAATTATTATTATTACAATCCAAGATCTCTGAAACCTACATGGTTTCCTAAAGTTCCCTTCTGCTCCCATGGTTATCGGTTTCCCCTCAGGTCAGGGTTTCTTTTCATTCCCTCTGGCTCTTGGATGCTTCAAGTTCCTCTAGGATTGCCAATGATCTTCGTGCTCCAATTTCCCAGGTAGAAAGACCTGCTTATAATGATGTGGTTTCCTCTGCTCAGCTGTTTTCTGGCATTAAAATTCCAATTGTGAACTCAGAATGTGGTAGGGACAGAAGGACACCACAGGCTTCCTGTTAGTGTGGAATGTCTCTCCACTTCGCCAAGTATCACAGCAATGAATTAAACTTCTAGAGCTGGAGAGATGGCTCAGCAGTTAGAGAGCAAACTGTTCTTGTAGAGGATCTCAGTTTCATTCCCAGCATCTGTGTTGAACTGCAACTCCAATTCTAAGGAGATCTGATGCCTCTGTGGGTACCTCTATACACCCAGCCCCAACACCCCTGTGACAAGCACTCCTATGCACAGTTAACAATAATAAAATTTTTTAAAACTAAGGAGTTAGAGAGATTGTTTAGCAGTAAAAAGTACCTTTTGTTCTTTCACAGGATCCAGGTTTGTCGCAGCACCCACATGGCTGTTCACAACCATCTATTAACTCTAGTTTCAAGGATCCAATGCCCTTTTCAGGTCTCTGTGGCCACTGAACAAGTGGTTAATACATACAGATGCTGGTAAAACACCCACATACATAAAAAATAAACCTGGATGAGACAGAATGTGCCTTTAATGCCAGTATTCAGGAAGCAGGCAGATCTCTATGGGTTCCATGCCAGGTTGGTCTACATAGGGCAGTCAAGGCTACAATAGTAAGACCTGGTCTCAAAACAAAAAGCTAAAACCAAAACCAAACCCACAAACAACAACAACCCCCCAAAACCCCAAACACAAACAAAACAAAATATAATTAAATTTCTCATAACATGTTGATCAGGTTCCTTGGAGAGAAGTCATTACAACATTGGTTATCCCACTTTCAAGCTGAAGAAAGGGGGTGGCACAGTAGGCGGGGGAAGTGCTTGGAGAGTCCTGAGCAGTGCCAAGCAGCTAGCCACCCATCTAAACAGAACCTTCGGCTACTTTCCATCTTCATGTTGTGCTAGCTTCACTGCCTTTACCACAGCAGTCTCACAAGTCTGCCCCAGGCTTTAGCTCCTCCTCCTTTTTAACCTATCAGTTTTTTCATCTGCATTGTTTCCAGAACTTTGTTTAGCCCTGTGATCAGCTATGCCATGCCATCTCCACTTTCTTCTGCTGACTCTCCCTCCCTCCCTCCCTCCCTCCCTCCCTCCCTCCCTCCCTCCCTCCCTCCCTCTCTCTCTCTCTCTCTCTCTCAAACTGCTAGTGGATCTTACAACGGATGGGAGGCAATGTAAAGAGTTCTAACCCAGAAGTCAAGGCTTGCATTATGTAAGACAATCACAACTTTAAACAAGCTCTCAGTTCTAGACTTCATTGTAAGTGACAAAGGTTGGCTATCAAGGACACTGAGAAGTCACTAAAAACAAATTGGAGCTTCAAAGGAAAATGAATAGAGTTTGCTACGATTTCTGAGACAGTCCTTGTACTTAAGCTTCAAGAAAAAATTAGGTACACTGGCCAGGGTGATGGCTAGTGGGAAAAAGCACTTGCTGTGCAAATAAGTTCAGATCAGTTTACAGGAATCCATGCAAAACCCAGACCCAGTGATGCATGTCTGTAATTCCAACATTTCTCCAAGTGTGATGGGAGGAAGAGACTGGGGAAAGCTCTGGAAGCCTGTGAGCCAGCTGCCCTGGGATACACTGCCCAGGGGCAAACATCAGGAGATCCTGATTTAAGCCAGGCAGTGGTGGCGCATGCTTTTAATCCCAGCATTCGGGAGGCAAAGACAGGCGGATCTCTGTGAGTTCGAGGCCAGCCTGGTCTACAAGAGCGAGTTCCAGGACAGGGTCCAAAGCTACAGAGAAACACTGTCTCAACCCCCTACCACAAAAAAGAGAGAGAGAAAGAGAGATCCTACTTTAAACAAGGTAGGTGAGCCCTGAAACTGTACTCTGACCATCACACAAACATGCACACTCAGCGTTATGTACACACACCTCAAAACAAATCAGTATTTTAAAGGTAAAATTAGATGCAATGAGACTGTGGAAAACAGAGCAACTCAGAGGATCATCAGAGCCAAGTGCACGCTTCACTGTGCCATCAAAGTACACAAGACAATGTGGCAGCAATTATTCTAAAGCTGACACACGAAAGATTTGCAAGTGTCTATCCACTCAGGAAACACAAGAAAAGTCAACTATTTACCAACTGGAGGGCCTCCTCTTTAGTGAATGCAACAATGGCCTAGACAAGAATGCAGTACAAAGAGGAAAATGACTGCTGCCACCTCACTGATCTAACAGATGGATCTGTAAGGCACGTCATGGACTCTTACCCTTCAGGAGCAGCCACGAAACATAAACCAGCGATTACAAGGTTTAATCCCGGTTCACAAGACAAATCAGAGAAGGAATCACCAGCAAGCCTCTTCCCCTGTCTTAGAGGACAGAAAGGCATGCAAACCAGAAAGGAGGCATGCTGAAACCAGCCACTCAGAGTATCCTAGGGAAGGAATCTATCTTCCATTGGATCTAAAATGTACAACACATCCAGATTTTTCTCTACATTTCCTGTGAAAACCAAGTCAATGCTTAATTTTAAAAGGTGGTGGTGTATCAGCTATCTATTTCTTCTCTTTACCTAAATCTGATAATCCATATCAAAATTACACAGTTATTACTGAAAATAAAAATTCAGGTTGGAGATGCATGGGTGGAATACTGGTCTAACATGTGCAAGGCCCTGGGTTTGAATTCCACCGCAGGAAAAGCTGCAGGTAAATTATTTTTAGCAGGGCTGGAAGAGTGATGGCTCAGCAGTACAGGGCACTGGACTCTTTTCCAGAGGACCGGGGTTCAGTTCCCAGCACTCATGGTGGCTTATCTGTAACTTCAGTTTTAGGAAACTTTAGGCCTTCACTGACCTCCTTGGGCGTCAGGCATGGCACACGCAGTGCTCAGACATATAAGACAAAATAGTCATACACATAGAATAAATGAGGGGACATTTATTTAATCTAAGTGGGGGAGGGACGAGGTTGGGGGATGGGACAGTTGACAGCACAACTTTAACTTCTCATCCCTCCTTTCCTGAAGGAGGCACTATAAGCACCTGACACTTGGCAGTTCAGGTCAGCCCATCTGTTAGGCAGCAGGACACAGACAAAGGAATATGAGTTCTGGCTTCAATCCTGCCTTTAACATGTGCCTGAGCAACTCATAGCCTCTCTGGAGTGTACTCTCATTTCTAAATGAACACACTTGGGATTTAATAGTCTGTAGTTCTGATACAGGAGCCTTAATCAAGTTTCTAGAAAAAGAAGAAATGTGTCTAATAATATTACCATAGAAAAGTTTTTTTTTATAACAGAGTCAGCAAAATGTTATTAAACAGTTTATTTGTTCCCAAGCTCAAAGAGCTATAAGCTATTGCAGACAGCTAATAAAGCTGGCCCTCCATATCTGCAGATACATTTATTCCCAATATGTAGAAAAGGATGAGTCAGTATTAAAGATGCAGACCTTTCCCGTCTTTATTCCTGGAAGACTCAAGGATAGCAACTGTTCACAGCATTTACACTGCATCAGGGTTTGATAGCATACATGGGTTTATGTAAATACCTCACAGGAGTGGACCCAGCTCTTTAGGGGACACCTAGATGGTTGAGCATTCCAAGTCTTTAGCACCTTGCACAAAACTCTCCACAAGAATTACTACACTCTCAGACTCTCAACCATGGTGCTGATACAAAATGCCAACAGTTAAACTTTCCACTTCCACTTCCACAGTGGAAGTAAACAAACAGTTACACTTCCACTTATCCTAGAAGAACTTAAGGCTCTCAGAAAAGTAAGACATTTCTCAAAATATTGGATAAAATGGCTTACAAAAATTTAATAAAAATTGTCTCTTTAAAATGCCTTGCAAGAAAAGTCAGCAAGATGGCTTAGCAGGTAAGGATGTCTGTCACCAAGCCTAACGACCTGAGTTTGGCCCTTAGAACTCTAGAACTCCCATGTGGGAAGGACAGACACCAGCAAGTTGTCTCTGGCCTCCACACATGTGTGCTTACACACACACACACACACAGAGTTTTGTAAGTAATCTCATAATCATCACTAGGTTAAAATAAAAAAACAAAAACAAAACATAGTCATGGATATAAGTCACTCATGAATAATTTTACAAATAATTACTGCTTTCTATTACCATGTCTTCTATAAAAATTCTTTTAACCAAAAAGGAAATATCAGTCAAAATTTGGTGTCAAAATCTTTCCCTGTAATTTTAAATGAAATTAATATCTCTTTTTATGACTGTAAGTCTCACACACTTTTAAGTAATTAATTAATTGGAGACAGTCTTACTACACAGCCTGGTCTGGCTTTGAAGTCCCAATCCTGTCTCAGACTCCCATATACTGTATTACAAGTATATATGACTACACCTAGCTCAAACTATACTTTTTAAAAACTGTATCCTTATTAATAACTATCTGCTAACTTCTGAATTGGCTAAATAGGGAATGTTATTCTGACATCTGAGATCGATAGCCCCTTTAAAAGGAAAATTTAAAGCGTATGATGAGAATAATATGAAAATTTTTACTGTTAATTCAACTATCATTTTCAAAATAGTATTTCTAAAAGTAAGTTCAAATGAGAATCTTGTGTGGGTGAGATGATTTTTTGGTAAAGGTGTTTGTCACCAAGCTTGACAACCTGAGTTCAATTCCTGAGATGGCATGGTGGAAGAAGACAACCAACTCATCAAGCTGTTCTCTGACTTCCACCCATGAATATGAATGAGAATGCTCATACATAGGTGTACACACACACACACACTATCAGCCAATCAATAATTTTGATTTCCCATTCAGGATGAGTTGAGGCAAGTCTCATAGGCTAAATGACAAGCAGGTTCTTGCCAGTAAGGTGGTGGCATGTTATAAAATGAAACAGAAAAATAATACTTTAATGGGGAAAAAGATATTATAGCAAACTTTTGATAAAGACATGATCTTAATAATACTGAGTATATTAATATGCTAAAGCATATTATATATGAGTATATAATACATTAAATACAATACACTGATATTTATACGAATTAATACAATTAGTCTAGGACAGTAAAGATTCTTTTCTATGAAGATTAACTTAAAGAATTAGGTAAAATGGGTCAAGACAACAGAAGATTGAATGGAACAATCAGTAGTATCTAGTATCTTCCATTTGTGTGCGTGTAAAAGTGATAAAAACACTCAGGCGACTCTAGAGGAAAGAAGTAGGAGGGAGGTGTGAGAAGACAAAAGCAGAGACCGACCCAGTTCACCTTAAGGAAACGGTGTCTACTTTCCAGGAACCAACATGGAGTTGAAAGTATTGCAAGGCTGGCAACATAATCAAACAGCAGAGGAATCTGGACTCAGATTGGAAATCTCTCTGTACTCTAGATTTACGAGGTTGCATGACCTCTAGAATCTCAAAGTTTTATGCAATAAGGGCGATGGGGGAGACAGACATACACTGAACTACCTCAACAGAGTATGCTGTTTGTGTATGACAATTACTCAAAAGGTGACTGGCAAGCAATCATAATTCACATTTGTCAATGCGGTATGTATACATCAGTACAAAGTAGGTGTATAAAATGCAGTTCTTTTAACGACAGTCATTACTGGTGGCACTTAACAAGAATGTTGGACATAAACTCTTTGGGTTTACTCAAATTCCATTGTTGCCAGATTCAGTGAGTTCATTTAGGTAAAGTGCTGAGAATGGTATCTGAAAATGATATCACATAGTTGCATAATGATTAGCTACTATAATGACTGTTCTAGACAACAGGAAGGGAAGACTACTTATGAGACTCCTGCCGTCATGGAGTTTGGGGGATGATGAGAGAGACAACAGACAATGACAGGCACTAAGACCAGTGGCAAGAGGATGAAAGATGGTGGAGAACAGGAGCAGGCAGAGAGAGTCACAGGCACAGTCCCTTGAAGAGAAGGGTGGGGTGGGCAGAGGTGGCTCAGACGCACAGAGCACAGCAGCAAGGTGAGAGGGAAAGGCCTGGCAAGAAAGAGCAAGGTGCTTCAAGGAAACAGAGAGGGACCAGTACCACCAGAGGAATCTGGGTGACAGAGATGAGGCTGGATAAACAGGTTCCTGATTGTGCAGGGCTTTGGGGAACTGGAATGGATATGGGATTTTATTTGGGATTCTAAAAGGTTTAAATTCAGAACTGACAAAATCAGACTATGATTTTAGGTGATTAACCCTGGACAGTGTTCTCTAAGGAATTAAATGACTCCAAGGTTTCCTGAATTTAATCATTCCAAAAGTAACAGAGGAACACTCAGAATCTGGAAGGAAATGGGTATGATGCTCCACAGTGGAAGGCTGCAGCATTCTGACTGCTCACAAGAGGCCGAGCATCTGAGCTCAAGAACAAAGGCGCTGCAGTCCAAACTGCAGAGAGTTTTCTGGTAGGAAGCCCCATGACTGGGACTGGCAGAGCTCATGTACAACCTATGTGGTCAAAACATGCAAGGAAAGAACTGACAGTGGTTTTAGAATGTCAGGGGACACTGAGTGAAGTCTTGTGGCTCTAGAATCAAACATGTACAGTAGATCCCTGAGACTGGGGTCAGTGGAAGGAGCTCTTGAGTGACAGCATGAACATCACAAATAGGTTTTCCATGAGACAACCTAAAGAAAGGCATTACATCATGAGTGGTTAAAAGCTGAGCAGTTCACAAACCACAGGTCAGAAAGAGGTTCCCGATAGCCATCTGTACGATGTGACTTTGCAGTTTCTTCAGGGAGAACACAACCATGGAGAGGGCTCTCATTACCTTCCAGCATAGGCTGGCTTCTACCAATGCAGGCTTCAACGGGAAGCGGTAAAACACCAAGCTTTCTCAGTCTCAACTTCCAGACTGAGCAGTAAAAGGAAAAATTAAAGTGGGAAGGGACAAAAGAAAAGAGGGGGTATGGGATGGAGGCGAACACACTTATAGCCTCACAGATGCCGAGATTTGTAACAGCCCCATTTATGGAATTCTGGGTACCTTCCAGGAAAGATAAATAATTTTTAGAACAGTGATAGTTTTTAATAGTCAGTCTTGGTCTTAGTAAGGAAATGGTTAAAACTGAAGTTATGACCAGTGTAGAGGAATTCAGAAAGAAACAAAATCAATGTAAAAAGTATAGCGTTTTCTCTTTCTTTCTGGTTCACTGTAAAGGAACAGAAATTTAGCCTCCAATCCACATCCCCGCCTATCCCCAAACTTTCCCCAGAATCCTGTGCAGCCCATAGAAAGTGGAAAATATGCCAAAACAAACACTGTGGGCTCCACTCTGCGGGAGGAGGGGCTGAGGCTGTGTGGAAGGAGTGCAACTGGCAGGCAAGAGAATGGAATCACTTCAGATGAAGGCCACAAAATGGAGACTCAATGAAGGGCAGGACTCCCAGATTCACAGAAATGGGATGTGCTTAGCAAATTCACAGACCAGATTCCCAAAAACAGTCCATTTCAGAAAGCACAAACCCAAAGGGGAAGGGAAACCGAAACAAAGCAAACATACCTGATGTCTTATCTGCCTTTAATTAGAGCATAAAATATCCCCTCCACTCCTCTCCTCCCAACTACCCTGAACGCAGAGGGTACAGCTCAGGTGAAAGACTCAGGCCTTCCAGCTACAAAGGGGGAGATAGCAGACAATGGAGCTGGTGATTCATTACAAAAGAATACACTCTAGAGCAGCCTGCTGCCTCTTGGGCTACGGGAATTATTTAAAGGAATAGCAACCTCCTTCCTAACATCCCTTATTCCTAACACCTTCTCTCCTCCTGGTTCTGATGGAAAACAGATTTTGAAGAAAATGCCAGCAAAGCACTGAGTTGTCCAAGAAAGGGAGGGCCCTTGTGTTTCATAGAAGTTGGCAGTCTCACATCGTTGTGGAGTAAAACATCTGCTTTCAGGTTGTACTGTAAGCTTTTCCCCTTTGCCTGATAAACTTCCCCCCTCAACAATGAACAGAAATTGTGTTTTGCTAAATGTTTTTTAAAATGAATTAGGGAAAAATGGTTTTCAACCTTGCTTTTCTAGTTTACACATATTATGGGAATGATATTCTTTCCTTTTATCCCACCTTGCTTTTCTATAGATCTTTAATATGTCAATCAAGTTAAAGAGACTTCAGTCAAAAATTTCTGTGACATGAACATGAACAAGAGATAAAAGTATACTTAAGTGTCAATTGAGCATGTTTGGCTACTGCTGCATGAAAATTTTGCCACTAAAATACTATTTTTACTAAAAAGCCAAGTTCTATTTATTGTCAGTAATAAAGTTGTTAGCTAGTAAAACAAAAAAGGTCATATAAAGCTATAGTATATATATATATATATATATATATATATATATATATATATATATATATATATATATATATACATATAATAATCACAAAGCACAGACTGTGCAAAAAGGAATTACTAACAAAATGCTTTCTTCCACCCAGTGATGGGGATGAGGGACAGGCAGAAGAGTCTAAGGCAAACCAAGGTGTGAAGTGACCAAACACCTTACCACCTTTCCACAGCCTAGTTATGATACTCAGTATGGCAATAGCCATTTTAATTCTGACAGTGACCCCTGACAAACACAGTGACAGTGAAAACACTTAGGTGACAGGGCATTATCAAATGTTTGGATTTGCTGTCTGGCTCAAAACATCCAAACCTATACAACAAATTCAAACAAACAAAAAACAAACCACAGGATAGACCAAAGATTTGGCCCCACTTACTATTTCCTTTGACTTTTAGATTGCAAACAACCATCTCCATGACTTTCAGGTAGATGGTGAAGACACTGAAATAAATGTCACACAATTCTGAATTTCACAGATCCTACTGTATTAATTCAACATGAGAAAACGAGTTTTCTTTCCTTCAGCGCTTAGTACATCTGAGAAAACAAAGATTAAATTTATCTGTTGGACTCCTAGTCATTAAAAAAAATTTCCTTCCCAGGTTCCATTTATTTGTTCGACCTTGTTCCTAAAATTATACTTTCCATATATCTGATGATTAGGAGCACAACACAGAGTACAAACAAGCATGCACATTCTAACTTGTCACACACATTTCAATGTTTATAAAATTGCCAAGAGGTAATTCTCCATGAGGCCACAGAAGTCTGATCCTAACAGCTCCTGTTCAGATGACTCCTCCACTGGTTCTACAATGCGTGCGAGAGCTGCAGCATTAAAAGCCTTCCACAGAGCCGAGAGTGGCTGTTCTCTAACACAGCTCCTCGGTGGAGACCTGGTATGCACTCAGGTGAAGTAAGTAACAGCTCACACGGGCTTCGGAGAGAATCAAGACATGGAGATTTTGACAAAATAAAGTGATATTTCAAAAGCATTAATTAGCTTTTAAGAAGTATTAAAAAATAAAAGAGTTTTCTCCCCTTTCCAAAGGAGGAATTTCTTGACAATTCCCCAACTTAGATTTGGAGAAAATCTTCTTGGAAGGATTTATCTTTTAAAATTTCCCTATTCTCTGGATCAGGATAGATTCCTCCCTACAGGTTTCCCTCCTTCAAAACGGCACTGCAGGGCATTATATAACATTTAACTAAACAGGGCTCCAGCACCGAAGGCAATGCCTATCGGATAGCCTGCTGCCTCTCGCCCTCCGGTGGTGACTCTGAGAGGAAAAAAGAGGGGAGAGAATACAAAAAAGGGGCAACGTCCTTAAAAGGAAAGCCCTGTCCAGTGAGGGAAGCCTGGGGTGAACTGATCCCAAGTCTAAGACTAAAGGGTCTGAAAGTCCCATCATAAAAATGATGTCCTCTGATATGGCACAGCCTCACCACTTTCTCCCAAGCCACACACAAGGAAAAGGGGGTAAGGGAGCATACTGTAGGGTGACAACCAGAAAAACATCCCTGCCAGGAATGGAACAGCAGCCACCTTTCCATTTGTCGGGAATGACTTGCTAAAATGCAGAGTAGACACTGCTTGACACAAGCAGAGAGGCAGAGAGAAGGGGGTGGGGAGAAGAGACAGAGATGGAGATCTTCCATTTCCTACTCCATCTCCTTCAAACGTCGTTTAAAGCGGCAATTGTCACTTATGTACACATTTATCCGGTCAGGAAAAGCAGTACCTGCCTCTGCTACACCAAGATGCTCCATGGGTTCCTATGGAAAACATCATTTACCAAAGACAAAGCCACAGAAATGAAACATTCTTTCCTAGCCTTCATTTTTGATCGTCGGTTTAGAAAGAAGGCAGCAAACTGCAATTCCACAGCCAAGCCTGAGAAACCCCAGTGAATCAGCTTTCCCAGTAACACAAATTTTTCTGCAATTCTTAAAAGGAAGTCACTCCCTCTCCCCTTTCTGGCAGTCTACAAGAATCTCTTCCTACCTCTGCAGTCTCTCTCCCTCCCTCTTCTCAGAACCAAGACAAAGAGGTAGACAAATCCCCACAGGCTCCTTCCTGAGCTACAGCTGCACGCTACAGGAAACTGGGATCGGCTATGAGCCCAGGGAGGGGAGGAAAGGACACCGATATAGTACACACGTTCGGAGGACCAATACTTCAGCTGATAACAATAAATCTGCCTTTTAAAGAAGACGATCCTCATTAAAACTTGGCTGGCTATACTCCACCCCAAGACCTTCCTGCAGATCCCTGAGACAGAAATGTGTGGAGGACGCACAAGTCTTACCTGAGTTACCATTTTCTTTTTCTCCATAAACCAGAAGAAGCAGAAAAAAACTAGCTGGAAGCCGCGGTAGTGGGGCACACCTCCGTGGCTCTCTGCCACCCCGTCCCCAGCTAGCTGGCGAAGGGCGGGTGACTGGCTTCCCTTTATTCGTTTTCCTGTCTTTCTCTTTCTAGTGTTTCTTCCTTTCTTTTCTCTTCCTCTCTGGCAGTCTCTCCCCCTCCTTCTTTCTCCAGCTCCCTCCCATATCTCAGGCAGATGGCTGAAGGAAGCCCCACCCCTGAATGCCTAAGGTAATTAATCAGAGTAGAGCCCCACCTCTTCCTCCTCCCCCCGACCCCTCCCAGCAGGCTGACAGCTCCCAACTCCAGAAGCAGGCTTGCTGGAGAACAGGCAGCTTGGCCTGTGCTTTACTGTGCGCACGCGTGTGTGCGTGTGTATGTGTCTCGAGCACATACGGCAGAAGGAGGGGGGAGAGTGAAGGGGATAGGCGCCATGTGCTGGCATATTACAAGGTTGTAATGGTGATATTAATTATATTTCTCTAGAAGCACTTACCACAACTTATTACAGTTAATACAGATTTAAGAGATTATGGCGATGAATATCTGATAATAAAAAAAAGAAATGAAAGTTAAGTTTTCCCCCACTGATGGACATTTATAGATAAGAATGGGTCTAGTGAAAGGTGTGGAGCAAACTGCTGCTCAGTGACTAGCAGGAAGGTTTTCAAGGACAGCAATGCACAGAATGGTGCTGGAAGCCAGAGGCAATGTAATGAGGGCACAGGACTAGCAGAGAAGGGAGGTCAGTTACATGCCTATTTTTTTCTCCTCTAAAAACCCTGGAGATTCTGAAAAGGTGTCATCATAAATCTCAAGGTGTGCACATCTGACTACTGATGCTCAGGTTAACGAGAAGTGCTTTTCCTGCTTCCTCGATGGTGTTTCAGCTATAGTGAAAAAGAAGCTGCTATAGTGAAAAAGAACTTTTCTCAGATACCTGCAACGGCACTTCGTCTTTACTGCAAACAGTAACAGTTACTACAGAGCTCCAAGAACACAGTAGCTCAGGAGAATGTTTACTCCATAAAATGCTTCTTTTAAGTCCTCACATTTAAAACTCAAATACAAAAGCCTCAGTGATGAACTGGGCAGGAGGGTTCATTTCGTTCTGTCCTTTACTAGTGATCTCAGAGGAGAAAAATATCCATTGAATTTTGAACGTAAATTTCATCATCCCTATAGAAACCCTCAAATTATGTGAGTATTTGATAAATTTAGAACTTTTGCTAATTATCTCATAAATTTAAGATTTTTATGTGGATTCTGACAAGATTCTGTTCTAAAGATTACACATTTTAGTTCTACTATATTCACTGAAATTTAGAAGAGATCAATTACAAAATTACTTATTTTAAAAATACTCAAAACTATAAGTCTGTAATCACAATAGTACAGGTTCTTGCTGTCTCCACCAGGACTGTCTGGCACAATGTAGAACCAGGCTTTTTAAATCTAACACACCACCACCATGTTCTCTCAATTGCCAATTCTTTTAACAATTCCAAACAATGTACAGACTACAAAACCATGAACAAAATCTGGAGACTATAGTCAGGGCAGTGTACTCATTGCATGATAGAGCAGAAGTTGTCCTGATACTTTACAGATATAAAGAAATATGTGCAAAAGAATAATCTTGAGCTGAAGAGATGGCTCAGTAATTTAGAGTGTGCACTGTGCTTTGAAGAGGACCTGAGTTCAGTTCTCAGCACCTACGCTGGGCAGCCCCAGGTGACTTGGCACTCTCTTCTCAATTCCGCTGACACCCATACACATACACCTTTTTTTCAAAGGACGGGGTCTTCAAGTACTACATTAAGCAAACAAAAATGGGAGAGGAGGAGTAGACCATAAAATTAATACCTTAATGAACATACCGAAGTCTGAACATCCAGGGCTTTTGGAATGTACAACCAAATGACATTAAAAATTTTAAAAGGCGCTGGGTGGTGGCGGCACACGCCTTTAATCCCAGCACTCCGGAGACAGAGGCAGGCGGATCTCTGTGAGTTTGAGACCAGCCTGGTCTACAAGAGCTAGTTCCAGGACAGGCTCCAAAATGACAGAGAAACCCTGTCTCGAAAAACCAAAAAAAATTAGAAGGCAAAGAAAGAAACAAAGAAGGGGTAAACAAAAGCAGAATGTGGCAATGCACGCTTGCAATCCTTCCTGTACTTTTAAGAAAAAGGTCATATTTATAAAACAATTGTGTTTTCAGCTTTCACATACAAAATAAACCTGTAGGTAGGTCCCTGCATAGCACGTTTTGAATCCATCAGGTGATCATACTACCCTTGACAAAAGACAAAAGCACCAGAAAAGCTACTTGGATACTTGAGTGTGACTTCAGTCCCCTACTATAAAAAAGGGGGGGGGGTACTTTTTAAAAAATAATAATAAAAAAAAGGGAAATGAAAGGTTCCTATAAACAAAAGTGTCGGACAAGGATAAAGGTTTCACAGGTCCAGAAACTTAAAGGATTAGTATTTTAAACTCCAAATAATAGGCTTACAAATTCATTATCACAAGGAACAGTATAAGCTAAAATAAAATATGCTGAAATGATTTCTATAGCCTCTGAACAATAGGATCACCGTGACCACTGGCTGGTGGTATTCTGAAGTATGTCCCTGACTTTAAAAGCTGACAGACAGGACAATTTGCTCTTTGGCACCCAAGAGATAGAGGAGCAATTGAACTGCCTGAATCTGACCCAGGAAAACAACTGAAGTCCCTGGTGGCTGAGTGTACCAAGGAAAAGTTCCTTTGACAGTTTGCTGTTGTCTCTCTCTTAGAAGGATGGGGAGGTGGGTATCTGAACAGAGTGCAACAGTCAGCTAAAGAAGATCATGTCTACCCGGTGCAGGAGCCACTGGCTTTCAGAGGTATGCCTGGATGTGGGAGGCACTCGGAATATTTGCTGAATAAACAAACACAGGAAAGGGCACTTTGTGTCTCAATTTCTTGACCATTTCCTTGGCATTTCAGTCTTCAGAACCTTCTCTGCTGCTCAAGTGAAAGCCATCTCAGTGAGTCACTGAGGAATTCCAGGTGATGACCAAATTCAACAGACATGTCATATCTTTTCTGACATTTCTGTGCCATTTGGAATTCTGTTTTTGGGAAATTCACCCTTAGCTTCAAATTTTGCTTCATCTACTGTCACCCTGCCAGTCACAGCCAGTCTTGGTGCTGCTGTTGCTGGACCTCAGACTGAATACAGCTGTCCCTTGGCAGCATTCCAGGCAATGAGGTTCCCTCAGCTGTTTACCCATCTCAAAATGGGGGAGAGAGAGAGAAAGAGGGAGACAGGAAGAGAGGGGGACAATATACCAGTTTCTTCTAATTTTTCTTGCTCTCCATTCACTTCCTTCCTCGGCACTCCCTTAATGTTGATACTGCATGAGGTACTGTCCTCAGTCTCCTTTTAGTGCAACTCTGGTTTATCCTCCCAAAATGCACAGCTCCTCACACCAGCACCCTGGTGGAAATATGTCTTCTGTGCTTTTCTGTGCAGAGAGGAGCCAGGTACTTAAAAAAGCCCAACTCTTGCAGGCAGATCTGTCTAGCAGACCTGTCAGAACCACAGTTCCCATCCCTCTAGCACTCTGTCACGTTTTGCCACAGAGCAACTAGTTAGTTCAATGCTGTTTTTGTTCTGACCCTTGAAAACAGCTTCCTATTTGTGAATCCATTCTCCAAGCCTTACTTACAGAAATCCTCACCCCTGAAAACATTTCCTGATTTAATTGCTTTCCACATCCCAGTTAGTCGCCCAACATCTGTGTACACACTTTACCTTGGCATATATCAGGGACATAAGTCTCTGCATACTTCTGACTACACTGTAATCATCCAGAGGGTGGAAATCATGCTGTATATCACATCTCAGTTCTTACCAGTGCTTGGATGAACTACCACTACTACCACTACTACCACTACTACTACTGATGATGATGATGATCCTTGCTCAACTCAAACGATGGATTAATCTGTTTCTAGACATTATTTAGGCATACTTTGCTAAATAAGAATGGAAAGTATCACTGAGTAGTAGTGGCACATACCTTTAATCCCAACACTCAGGAGGCAGAGGCAGGTGGATCTCAGAGTTTGAGGTCAGCCTGGTCTACAGAGCAAGTTCTAGGACAGTCAGGGCTACACAGAGAAACCCTGTCTCAAAAAAAGAAGAAAACAAAAAAACCCACAAACAAATAAAAAACAAAAAAGAGGGTGGTGGTGGTAGAAAGTAGCTTGGTAGTTACTGAAGTACTATGAAAGCATTCTTTCTAAGAATATATTTGGTAATATTTTCAAACTTACAAATTTATTTCAGTATCTTTTAGAACACTAATCTGGAAACATATGTAAAAAATAAGGTGACAAAGATTTTTATTTTCTCCTTCATTAGAATACTTGAGACTGTAGACAGAATACCTGCTAATTAGAAACTCACTTCATGTTGGCTGTGGGGAGTGTACACCTTTAATCCTAGTTCTGGGGAGGCAGAGGCAGGTGGACCTCTGTGAGTTTGAGGTCAGCCTGGTCTACAAGAGCTAGCTCCAGGACAGCCAGAGCTGTTATATAGAGAAACCTTGTCTGGGGGAAAAAACAAAGTAAACAAATCTCTTCACATACTTTTTTATAATTTTATGCTTGTGACTCAACTTCCCTACTTCCCACCCACACACCAGCTATGCTATAAAAGGAGATCCAGAGTCTGGAAGCAGGGCCTCATACTTTCCCAGGCTGCCTCTGACACCCAAGTGAAGAGCAACGAGGAAACCTTGTTAGCACAAAAGCCCTTCACTATATGCCCCTGCAATAACCCTAAGTGACAGTTTATTCCTACATGGGATACCTTTCCAGAAGCATCTCAAGATATGACTTCAATGTCCTCCTTTGTTCCAACATTCCTTTCAATATAAATTAATTCTATAATTGCCAGCTGCTTTTTTCCTGTATTGCAGGATGCAATACAGTCAATTTCAGAAAAATGGATAAGAGTAGATTTTAAACCTTATACATTTATATATTCACAAATTCTTCACATTTACTTCTTACACCCCCAAATCCAACCATTAGAAAAGAACATTTAAAAATGTACTAACACCCTGGTAAGGCCAGATAGATCAAAACCTATTACTTTATTAACTACAATTTGGCTTTAGGTAACTTATTCATATCTTATAATAAATATTTCAACCTTAAACAATTTGAGTCATTTACACAACTGAAATGATGTCTACCTCCTTAGGATTTTCCATGACAAATGAAGGAGAAATTTCTCAGATCAATACTAAAAGGGTGCAATGTAAACAAATGTGTCAATACTAAATTATCAAGATAAAACATGATTAAACTGAAAACCAAAATGTGCTCTTTTTCTTTTTTTTATTTATTATGGATACAATATTCTGTTTGCATATATGCCTGCTAGAAGAGGACACTAGACCTCATTACAGATGGTTGTGAGCCACCATGTGGTTGCTGGGAATCGAACTCGGGTCCTTTGGAAGAGCACACAATGCTCTTAACCGCTGAGCCATCTCTCCAGCCCCAATGTGCTCTTTTTCTAACACTAAAATATGCCTCGTGTCTCTAACTAAATTACTAGAGACTATACAGACTTTGCTGTCACTGTATCTCTGTGTCTGGCATAGGTAACTGGCACATGGGAAGTACTTTTAAAAAGGTACAATAAACTAATTCAGGATGAGAAATTAAAGAATATGTATATCACTATATGTCATCATTTCTTGGAGAATCACAAAGCAAAGGCACTAAAATTCATGTTCTAGTGCACTCCCACACGTATTTTAGTATCAATGATATCTTTTGCAGAGGTAACTCTGTCTTATCCTTCCATAAGTCAAACATCCTTGGGCTGCCCTTGGCTGTCTAAACCCTCCAATTAGTACATTTAGTTGCCTCCAGTGATTTAAGAACCTGCTTCCTCTTCCTCTAACCACCTCACTACTAGTGGGTGATAGGACAGTACTTTGTAACATTTTTCACTAAGAAACAATTGTGACAATAAATAACACCCTAATTTGCAACAATAGCTACATTTTAACTATCTAGTCAGAGGTGGTAGTTATTTAATCTAAAACCACTTACAAGAATTTCAGATCCTGGCCCCTGGTTAATCCCAGCCCTAGGAAGGGAGAGACATGTGGATCTTAAAGTTCAGGCCAGCCTGGTTTTACATAGCAAGTTTTATAGTACAATACTGTCTAAAATAATAAAATAACTAAATAAACAAAGGAGAAAGAATGGAGGAATGTATTTTATGACAGGGTTTCTCTGTGTTACAGCTCTGGCCATCCTGGAACTAGCTTTGTAACATGGCTGGCCTCAAACTCAAGAGATTCAAACACCTTTGCCCCCCAAGTGCTGGAATTAAAGGTGTTAGCTACTATAGCCTGCTAGGAGAAAGAACTACTTTGGATATAATTTCTCTTCTTTTTTCTGGGCAAGGAAACTCAGTGTCTCTTAAACGCATCTCTAGCAAGCCTCTATCTTTTTTTAACTTACCTGTACTTTTAAACTGATTGGATTCTACAGGAATTATAACTAATAAAATAATAAATTTCAATTGCACGGTTTTAGCCAGGCATTACTTTATTAACATTAAGAGTAATGAAAGGTCAAGTATATGAAATACTTTACTGACTTGTGTTGAAGAGAACTCTCTTTGTTTCATTATCCCAACATTAGCAAATCTAGAAATACTCAATTAAAAACAGATATAAGTCTTATTGAAAAATACTATTCAGTCACATCCTTAAGCGTTTTTATTAGTACACAACCCCAAGTATTATGCATTGAGTTTTGATTAAAACAAGTGTAATAATATAATAGAAGCTTAGGGGAAAAAAGCATTTTATAGTCAGTGTAAGAGTGTGTAGCAAGAGTTTCAGGACCGCCAGGACAACCATACAGAAAAACCCTGTCTTGGACCAAAAAAAAAAAGTATATGGAGCAAACAACCATTTATCACTCATTTACAAATATACAGAAAGCTATTCCATCAAAATCTTAATAAATATGTTCATAAAATATAATCCTTCATGCAAATCTACTTTTTAATATTCCATTAGTTTACTGGAGAGGCAGAATGAAGAAACATTTTTAGTTTTAACCTCTCATTCCCTGTATTTCTTGGCTAACTTAATTTTAGATAGAATAAACCTACAAACAGAGTAAGGCCAGGGAAATACAGTTTAAAATACTAAACCCTGTATTCACCAATAATAAATCTGAGTGAATAATATTTAGAATATCAATTCATCTTATCACAAATGAACCAAAGTTTTACTGCTCACAGCTTTTATTCAACTGTATCAAAGTTTGAAGAGAACTCTTTTTCACTGAATGATCTTATGTATCTCACAGATGTATTTCATGAGGCCCACCAGTATTTACTCTTATGATTTGCTTCTAGTCTAGTCTCATGACACGTCCAGCCTTAAATGGGTAGAAATACAATACCCTGATGTGTCAGTAAAGAAACAGTCCACGGGTAAATGAAATTCATAAATGCAGCAAACCTCATTATGACAAATGGAATGTACAACTGCACTTTATCTAAAAACTCAAAAATCATGGAAAAGGCTATGTGCTTCCAATAAAACACCAAGATCAACATGTCAGGAGACAGAATACAGAGAAACAGACTACAACTTCTGCAAGGTTCTAAGACTGGGTCCTTGAGAAGGAGTTTACCAGGCCCCAAACTTCCAGTAAGACCTCTGGGAAATGGAGGTGGCTGGGGTTAAGATCCTGGCCATCTTTTTTAACTCTGTGCATCTCTGCTCAACCTGCAACTTAGGTGAAGGTTATTAGAACTGGCAACTAAAAGGACAGTAATTAAAGATCATAAAATATCTGTAATTCAGAATAATTCAAACAATCAACAAAAATGAAGTTCTTTGAGCATGGGTATATAGACTGACTACCACAGTGGGGCCAGGATCCAGAACTGTTCCCCATTTACTCTCTGTCCTGCTACCAGTCAAAAGGCATTTACACAATGTAATATGCTTTAGAATGGCTGAACCTTTTCTGGTTCTGGGTTTCAACAAGTTAACAATGAAAATGTCACTAATTCTACCACAAAATAATTGAAAATGTTAGGCTAAACCAAATTAAAATAGTCTAGGCCTGGCCTTGATTATGTATTACCTTTCTGAAAAAATATAGTAACACTTGGAGACTGTCACCCATACCTCTAAAGAGCCTGAAGTTTATTCTATCATGGTGGCATTATAAATATTACATCTATACTGCCTAACCCATTCTGTCTCCTCAGTCTCTAAAGCTCCAGAACTTCTAAAACTGAAAAGCCAACCACTCCTGTTCAGTTATCATCACTATTAAAATTAGATCTCTTACTACAGCAAATTAGCCCCTCAAAAAACAAAACAAAGAAAAAAACCACCACCACCACCACCAACAACAACAACAAAACCTTGAGAAATCTATCCCAAATGACACCAAGTCAAATGATAGAAAGCCTGTACTCTTCTATCATAACACTTTCACGTCAATCAAATGGTGTTTGGAAAACAAATCATAACCCAGCTTACCTGGACAAGAGGATACTGATAATCCATGCAATATACACCATACATAGCAGAGGAAAAGAGGCTCCAGATCTGGACAGCACAAAAATCACCTTAAGTTTTTGTCCTGGCTGATGTGTCCTGTCCAAGGGAACTAGAAGCACCCTCAAAAATTCTTGTCCTATTTTCCAGTCTACACAGATAGCTGTGCTGGCTCAGCTGGTGAGGTTAGAGTTTGGTTCAGACTAATAGGATTCAGCAGTATACATAAGAGATGTTCAAAGAAAGCAAACCGCTGCAACTGAGTTAGCTTTACACACTAAAGACAGCACGAGGGATTGGTTTTTAGCTGACAACTCCACCAGAAAGCCAAGAGGCAGAAGATGATAGCCAGGGAAGAGACCTCTGGCTCCTTAAAGTGGCAAACAAGGGCAGAAGCACAAGAGCCAAAATAATATGGTGCAGGCTGTGTGTCAAAGGGAATACTCGCAAGCTAGGACACGGAAGGCTAGTGGGACTGTATTATTTCTCTAGCCCTCCCTTGGGCAGGAATGTGCGTGCATGTGTTCTCTCTCTCTCTCTCTCTCTCTCTCTCTCTCTCTCTCTCTCTCTCTCTCTCCCTCCTTCCCTCCCTCCCTCCCTCCCTCCCTTCTCACTGTCTCCAGCAGAGACAGGTGTTAGGATTAACAGCATAAAAGCCAAGCCATGGAAAGAACTGGCAGAAAAGAGCCACACTGATACATGCAGTAAAAGGTCCCTTTCATGATACTGTATGTTTCTGTATCATTTAACACGCAGCCCCCTCCTGCTTCAACAGGAGCTAGGACAGCTGGCAGGATCAGCTAGAAAAGAGGAAGGTGGCCCCAACTCTGAGCAATATGAATCCACTGGAGGCTTGCAAATATGCAGGGCGTACTCTCAGCTGTTCCAGTCAAACTTGGAGGGATTAACTGTGGCTGCCTGTAAAGAGATGGGGGTGGAGAGGTCGCTACAGAAAAGCAGTTGCTTTTCTCCTTTTAGGAAGCAGCTTCAGCCACCCTGCCATTGTTTGCACACACATGTGCACACATATTTCTGTAACTGATATTAAAAGCAGTAACAAATACAGACAGGTGTGAGGTTAGTTAGCAGCCCACAGCAAGCTGAGTTGGCTTTCATCTACAATCGAGCCAGCTAAGTAGTCATTAGAAAATAACACACAATGCACAAAAGTGAAAATAAATGGCTCATAGAGATATACCGGTAAAACTATTTCTCTTAAGAAATATCCTATTTGGGACAAACATTCAAAAATTCAAACGATAATTCTAAGTTTGTTTCAGTGTTATGACCTCCTAATCTACTAAGGCAGAGTCAGTAATGCTAGGACATGCCTTCATGGGGTTGGTGAGGCTGAGTGTTGAGGGCCTGCACTAGCATGGCTGTTCCCACACATCTTAAGTGCAGCCTTCTATGACCATTGAAGTTAAGTGCAAGAGTGTCCAGGAGAAACTGTTCTTTAAGGTTCAAATTGCACTGACACATCTAGAGATGGTCTTCCAGGTACAACATGTACCTAAATCAATCAGATTACAAGGACCATACAAAATACTAGAATATTCCTAGCTTGGCAGCACTAATTCTCTATTAATTACAAATGAGAATAAAAAATAAACCAATTCAGCTTGGCAGAGATAGCACACACCTTTAATCCCAGTTCTCGGGAGGCAGAGGCAAATGGGTCTCTGTAAATTTGAGGGCAGTCTGGTCTACAGAGTGAGTTCCAGGATAGCCAGAGCTACATAGAAAACCCTTTTCTCAGGGAAGGGAGGCAATCCATTCAATGTAGTTAAAACATCTGGTATGATGGGGCATGCTTGTAAATCCCAGCTACTGAAAATCTGAGGCAAGAAGATCAGAGTTCAGGCTGGAGAGATGGATCAGCGGTTAAGAGCATTGCCTGCTCTTCCAAAGGTCCTGAGTTCAATTCCCAGCAACCACATGGTGGCTCACAACCATCTGTAATGAGGTCTGGTGCCCTCTTCTGACCTGCAGGCATACACTCAGACAGAATACTATATACATAATAAACAAACAAACAAATAAATAAATCAGAGCTCAAGGCCCAAATGGCAAAGGATAGAAAGATCACCTAGTCCCATACCAAAAGACAATTATTTACATCTACTCTACATGAGATATTATGCTAAGTACTAGAGAAATGAGTAGCAACAACCTGGTGCAAAACATATTGAAGGTACAGGTGAAGTAAGGGGTGAAATACCGCTGCAATACAAATCTAAGCACCGTGAGCAGCTCAGCACACGTGGACTAGTACTGCTAAAAGGCTCTCTACACACACTTCCCATCACTAACCTTTGCCAACTCTGAAGGAAGGTCAGCAGAGGCTCCCACCATCTTAACATTTGTCTGGCCACACCTTAAAGCCTATAATGTCCATTTCAACTGTTCTCTCTGAAGCTGATCAATAACAGAAGAGGGCTGGGGTAGGTCTCGGGGGAAAGCAATTGCCTAGTATGCAGAACATCCTGGGTCCTACTCTAAGGTAGGCAGGGGCAGGTGTTTGCAATAAAAATCTTACCCAAAATATCCTCTTAAATCAAGGAATTCTATGTGACTCCAACCTCACTACATGGTATATAGAAGAGTATTTCATGACTGGTCACATGACACTTGTCAGTTAGCCCCTTAAGTCACTAATAAATCTTCTGAGATTCTGTGTTGGTAGTCCAGTCAGTAAGAGCACAACTGCCCATTTTGATCATTGATACTGACTCAAAAAAGTTTTAGATTTAGCATTTTGTAATTCAGAATTTTGCATTAGGAATATCCAACCAGTGCAGCCTATGAAAATATTCCAAAGCCTCACAAACAGTCTGAAATCTAAAACTCTTCTGGTCCCTCACATTTTTGATAATGGGTATTCAACCTGTACTGTTAATAAGTAATACACTTTCATTTGCAGCACTGGGTAGGCAGTGCTAGGAACTCAAGGTCAGCCTGGTCTACATAGTGAGTTCCAGGATAGCTAGGGCTACATGTGAAACCCTGTTTCAAGAAAGAAAAAAGAAGGAAAAAAAAAAGGAAAGGAAGGGTAGTAAAATGTACCTATAAATAATAGCATCATAGTTACTTAAATCTTGATAGATAATATAAAGGAGTAAAAAAAAATAATGCTTAAGGCATTATTTATTATTATTATTATGTAGAATAACTAAAAATTAGCAAATGAAAGGCAGAGAATTTGGGGCTGGAAAGATGGCTCAGCGGTTAAAAGTATTGACTGCTCTTCCAGAGGTCCTGAGTTTAATTCCCACCAGCCATATGGTGGCTCACAACCATCCACGATGAGATCTGGCACCCTCTTCCGGCCTGCAGGTATAACACTGTAAGCAGGCAGAACACTGTATACATAATAAATAAACAGATTTTTAAAAAAGAAAGAAAAACAGAGAATTGTACAGGTGCCTTCCTCACTGTGGCTGGCCATCTTTTTCATCTCTCTTTGTCCTAATGCCAATGTGGAAAGGAATTTGACAGTGAGACAACTGGAACAAAAATGAGCTGTTCTAATTGAGACCCCTAAGATCAAACAACCTACTTACTCCCAGATACGAAGAGATCATTCTACAGTACCTATGTCCAGCCAATCCAATCCAACTAAAACCACCCAAATTCCTGGTCCACAAAATGCAGTGAATGAATAACTTTCACTGTTGTAAGAAAGTAGGTTTTAGAAAAGATGTTTAGTGTTTAAATATAAAATAGCTCCTACGGCGAGGGGAGAGGAGTAACAGCAGCTGAGTACTACAACTGAGACCTCTGAACTGTACCAACACCTCCCTTCTTAAACTGTTCTCTCAGATGCTCTGTCACAGGACAAGATACAACCAACACAGAAAGTGGAATTGCTGCTGTGACTGACCCTGACCACACCCTGTTGTTTCAGCTTCTTTCCTCTTATTATCTGGCTCCCAGTTCGAGATTAGAGGCCATCATTGCAGGTAAGTTTAGGTGGCAGGAACCTAGGGCAGCTGGTCCCATCTGCAGTCAATAGCAGAGAGATCATGTATACATGCTTGTACTCAGCTCACTCTTTCCAGGCTTACAAAATCTAGGACCCAACCCTAGGGAATCCTAGGTGGTTTCTACTTCTTATTTTGACCATGTACAATGGGCAGGTCTTTATGACTCAATTAACATAATCAAGACAATCACCACAAATATGTCCATTAGATAGCCATCTGTCTAGACAATCCCTCATTGAGAATTTCATCCTAAATCAACTCTAGATTGCATTAAGTTGATAATTAAAAACTATTCTATCATAAGTACATAAGCCTTTGAAACTGGTTTATCGAGAAGTTTAGAAGAATCTGAAGAAGTAGGCTATGGATTCGAGACGGCTCAGTGAGTAAGAACACTGAGGACCCAAGTTTTGATTCCTAGTTCACAACTGTTTGAAACTTCAGTTCCAGGGGATTCAATGCCCTCTGTTGGCCTTTGCAAGCGATGCATGCATATAGTACACAAACCATACATGCAGGCAAAAAACTTGTACATACAAAATTAAAATCAAAGAAAAGAAAGAAGTAGGCTAGAGAAAGCCTAGAATATAAACCAAGGTTACTGTGCAGCTCTGGATAGGAGGTCAGAAGACCAGGATGCCACAGAAATGTGACTAGGAAAGATTGTATTCATGTGATTTCAGATGGGAACACCAACTCTGGGAACTGGACTAGAGACCACTCATGTTACTTTACCAAAGAGAAAACTATCTTCATTTTGTCTGTGTGCGGAGACTTCGTGGAAGGCTTGTTTAAAGGTTACAAACAAATCTTGTAGAGAAATTCAAGTAGTTCATCCAATATGTAGACTACTACATGATTATTACTAACTGCTTTTAGCTAGGTTTAGTAAAAATCAGGCACAAAAAGCAGAGCACAAGGATTTTTAAAGCTTGTGGTTTGGACAAAAAAAAAAAGAGGCTACATAAAGTTTAGGCTTTAGAAATCAGGGTTGCTGAAGAGATGGAAAATAAATCTGGCATCAGAGCAGCAGGAAAGATGCCTCAAAGGCATCTCAGAAATTGGCTAGACCCCACCCACCTTAACATGTGTATGTATCTGAACAATTTTTCCTTTAGAAAAGAGAGCTATGTGGTCCCTTGTTTACACAGACCACTTAGGAAACGTTTCCCCAATTCAGACATGTGGGCATTCAGAAATCTCAGTATTTTGATTCTGGGGGTTCTAACTATGAGTCAAGCTGATAGGTACTTTGATATCATGTGTGTGATATTGGTTTTACAGGTATGCAGAAAAAGAGCTGAGACCATAAAGGTTTCTACCCAGATACAGAAGAAAGCCTAGGAGGCCACTAAATGTGTGGACAGTGTTGGCATCCCCATGGGCAGCCCCTAAAAGTATGTGAAGCTGTGAGAGAAAAGGAGAAGCTGCAATGGAGACTCCAGGAGATAAAAGATGAGTAGGAACATGAAACCTCTGCTAAAGATAGGGGCAGCCAGCCCAAGACAGGGGCCATGAAGGTAGCAGTGCTGAAGGGACAGGGTTGCCCATCTCTGATCTCTTATCACAAAAGCACATGCCCATGATGCCAGAAAGGGGCTACAGGATTTAGTCTTCGTCCTTTTGCTATTGTCTTATCCTCCCTTCTGGAATGGGATGTTACTGTGCATCAGTGCAGTTTGGAGGAACAGATCAGTGAAGTGTATCCTTGGAAACTGCAACCCCACCTCCTGCCCATCCCCACAAGGTGGGCTGCTTTCCCTCTACCATGCTACCTCACCGCAGACCAAAAACATCAGACCCAAACTGAAATCTCTGAAGCCACAAGCTAAAACAAGCCTTTTCCCCTTCAAAGCTGTTGTAACTATTCTAGGTCCTTAGGATTTCCATAGTAATTTTACAATAGGTTAGTCAATTCCTATAAAAATTTGGCTGGGATTCTGATTGAGGTTACACTGAATGTACAGACCAGTTGGAGCCAACTTAATAGTCTAGAACACAGAGTCCATGCACAGCTATTCTTCCACTTCCTTGTGCTATCCATGCTCTTCTATACAAGTGGAGACTGTGATTATCTTCCTCTATCCATTGTAATATCGACCACTTTTCTCAAGTTCTACTAGACTCCATCCCTACAAGAATGAGTGTATGGGAAGTACACTTGAACACATAGGCACAGGAGACCATTTTCTAAATATAACTCCAGCAGCACAGACACTGAGAGAAACAATTAATAAATGGGACCTCCTGAAACTGAAAAGCTTCTGTAAAGCAAAGGACATGGTCAACAAGACAAAATGACAGCCTAAAGAATGGGAAAAGATCTTCACTAACCCCACATCAGACACATCTGATCTCCAAAATATATAGAGAACTCAAGAAAATTGGACACCAAAAGAACACATAATCCAATTTAAAAAAATAGAGTACAGCCCTAAACAGAGGAATCTAAAATGGCTGAAAGACACTTAAGAAAATGTTC
Organism: Microtus pennsylvanicus; assembly: GCF_037038515.1. Classification (NCBI taxonomy): domain Eukaryota; kingdom Metazoa; phylum Chordata; class Mammalia; order Rodentia; family Cricetidae; genus Microtus; species Microtus pennsylvanicus. Next base: position 5,478,954 of record NC_134580.1, read on the forward strand.
AACATCCTTAGTCATCAGAGAAATGCAAATCAAAACAACTCTGAGATTCCATCTTATACCTGAAAGAACGGCCAAAATCAAAACTGATAACAACTTATGCTGGAGAGGTTGTGGGAAAAAGGGAACACTTCTGCATTGCTGGTGGGAATGCAAGCTGGTACAACCCCTTTGGATGTCAGTGTGGTGATTTCTCAGAAAATTAGGAAACAACCTAACTCAAGACCCAGTAATACCATTTTTGGGTATCTATCCAAAGGATGCTCAATTGTGCCACAAGGACATGTGTTCAACTATGTTCATAGCAGCTTTGTCATAGCCAGAACCTGGAAACAACTTAAATGCCCCTCAATTGAAGAATGAATAAGGAAAATGTGGTACATTTACACAATGGAGTACTACACAGTGGAAAAAAATAACGGCAATTTGAATTTTGCAGGAAAATGGATGGAGCTAGAAAACATTATTTTGAGTGAGGCAACCCAACACAGAAAGATAATTATCACATATACTCACTCATAGGTGGTTTTTAAACATAAAGCAAAGAAAGCCAGCCTACAAACCACAATCCCAGAGAACTTAGACAACAATGAGGACACTAAAAGAGACTTATATAGATCTAATCTACATGGGAAGTAGAAAATAGAAAAAGACAAGATCTCCTGAGTAAACTGGGAGCAAGGGGACCTTGGGGGAGGATTGAAGGGGAGAGGGGAGCAGAGAAAAAGGTAGAGTTCAATAAAAATCAATTAAAAAAAAAGAATGAGTGTAATGATGTTGGGGGTGGGGTGGGGGAGACAACAGAAAAATCTAGAAACACAGTCAGAGGTACAGGGCAATTCAAAGAGAGAATAGTATTCCCAACAAACAGTATCTAACAACTGGAACTGGACATCTGCACAGTCACACATGGTAAAAATGAACCAACGTACACATTTGTACTGTACAGAAAATTTGACCACAGGCTGAAAACACAAAACAGGATACTACAAACTTCAGGAATAAAACTCCTTGGATTAAGCAAGATTTCTGAGCTATGATTGCCTAAAGGTGTTGCCCAGTTGTAGGGTGCATAGTCAATGCCCTTGGTCTGATACTTAGCACCAAACAAACAAAAAACAAGCCATAAAAGAACAAACCAACAAATCAGACTTCACTAAAAAAATTTTCCTTACCAATGAACACTGTGAGGAAAAGAAAGCAAGTCACACATTAGCAAAACCATTTATAAAGCATGTATTTGATAAAGGGCTTTAAGTCAAAAAACAAGAAAATTGTACAACTGACAACTGGAATCAGTACTTTGCAACTTCCTAAAATATCACAATATACCTCACGTAGTCTACCCAGTCTAATTTGCTAGTATTAATATTTACCAAGGAGAAATGAGAATGTATATTCATATAAATACCTGTACACAAACTCTAAAGTACAAACAACCCAAACGCCCATCAAAAGATAATGCTCACCATACTGTCACAGTCACAAATGAACTTCAAAATAATGATACTAGGTACAAGAAGTCCCAGGCATATGGCTTTTACCATATGATTTCATTTTTGTCAAATGCTAAAAGTGCAAACTTACATACAATGACAAGAAACAAATCACTGGTTGCTTGTTAATGTGCTGGGACAGGGGAGGCATCAGGACATGAAGAATCTGGAGATCTTCAATCTGATGATTATCTCAGTTGTGATGATGATTTCACTGGTGTGTACATGTCAAAACTTAATAAACTGACTTCAATGTGTACCACTTAACTGTGTATTAAGTACACCTCAGCAGAGCTGCCAATGAAAGACTCAGTTCCTGGCCCCCTCATTGCAGAGAGGTTTTGGAAGGTTAGTTGTGTGCTTTGAGGCGAGGGAAGTTTCGCAAAGGGAAATGGAGAAAGCCTCAGGCTGTCCTATGGTAAGTAAGGGATAATGATGTAGTGGAAATTAGGTCTGAAAGTAAGCAGAGACGGCCAGGCTGCTCTGGAAATGACTAACCACCCAGGCTAGGCTGCTGGCAGACTCCTTACTTAGCACTTGCACACAGCCTTTTCAGTTTGTTGTTCACATCCTTCTGTTACTCCTGGAAAGAGAAGGACTATGCAGTTTAGCTTTGTTCTGCAAGTATCTCCTACACTCAGCAGAATTCCAGAATGGCCTACACAACAGTGTGTGTGTGCTGGAGACGGTCTGAAGCCAGACTAGCTGGAGTCAAATCTTAGCAGCAAGGCTCTACAACTGTATGATTTGGTAGTTATTTAATGTCTCTCTGCCTCAAATTCTTCGTCTGAAAGAAGAAAGTAACAATAGCACTGTGTAAAATCAGTTAGTGCACAAACAAGGCCAGTACATAGTGAGGCTCCTCAGCAACATCTCCGATAATTTAGGAAGGAGAGAATATTATCTATATATGAGTTGTTTAGGGGGATGCATGTTTTTTATGCCTATCTCTTATTTATCTAGTAGTACCATAGATAGATTAGATAGATAGATAGATAGATAGATAGATAGATAGATAGATAGATAGATAGATAGATAGATAGATAGATAGATAGATAGAGATGATAGATAGATAGATAGAAAGACAGAGAGATAGACAGTCGGTCATCCCCTTGGGTCCACAGAAAAGTTAATAGAAAGAGAAGCTGTGGAGTCTTAGATGTGTGACTGCCTCTCTTCCCAGACTGTGTTTGTCACCTTGCATCCTACAATGCACATGCACAGTCAGACATCAGGGCAGCTCCCCTAACTATCATCCCTGCTGAGGAAGGGGCAGGGTTCTGACAACAACGAAGCAGTGTGGGAATCCCTGGGTCGGCACCAACCCCTTGCTCTATTCAGACCTGTAATCTCTTCTGACTTTGATTTAATGCAACAATTACTGGTAATGTGGTTTGAAGGAGATAAAATGCCCAGTGTAGCTATCTGTCGCTTGCTCTGCTCATGATGCAAGAACATTTTTAAATTAAAATTCCCTTTATGATAAAGGAGCCGCTCCACTGAATTTTTCTGTGCAGGCCTGATACGGAGCCTCCCTGAAAGAGGATTAGAAGCTAAAGCCCCTACCCCTTCCTATACAATTACCCTATACCGAAAGTAGGTCCTTTAGCCCTAAGTTTTTCTCATTTATGTAATTAGATTCTTCTTCTACTTTTCAAGACTGTAATGTCAGCATTGGAAATTCACTAAAGATCCAGTTCTCCTTTTGGTAAAGAAATTATAATAATTTCCTTTTAAATAAATAAACAAAGTATCATTCATATATACATGCCTAAAAAAGACATTGTGGGCCCAGCCTCTAACTCTAACTCTGGGGGAAACTACAAGATAAAGGCCAGATACCTAGTGAGATACTGTATTAAAAAAAAAAAAGTGGGGGTGGGAAGAGACTCAATTTATTGAGAAATCAATAAAACTCCCTCCCTAACCAGTTTTATATCACTTCAAACCACAACAGTTTGCTATATACAAACTGTATACAAGGAAATCTTAGTCATAAGAGTACTGTAAGGTATTCTTAACCCTTAAGTTGTATAATGGTTAAAAACATATTCTAAGGTTTCCACCTACAACATCAAAACATCACCTTACCACAATCCAAAGACTTCACTAAACACTCCTGCTCAAAACTGCATTCTGGGGCAGCAAGAAGGTGTCTGCCACCAAAGCAGCCAAGAGCTGGATACTCAGGATCCACATGGTGGAAAGCGTAAGTCATCTCTTGCACACTGTTCTCTGACCTCTACACAGGTACTGCAGCAGCCCCCTCCCAATAGAACCAACAAACAGCTAATGTGGACATGCTAGTTAAAAACAACCACGAGCACCACTCTACCCAGAGAACCGAGAGAGAGGGCACTCTTTAGACACCCAGTAGTCTTGACCAATCACAACACTGCTGATCCAATTAGGAAAGTTCCTACCCCCAAATAAGAACGTATAGCTATCTAAAATTTCTCATCTTGATTGCTGGGATGGTCAATAATAATTATCCTTTGGGGGAAAAAGTTAAAAATGAACTAGAGAGCGTAAGGTTTCATTCAGTTAAGAGTCTGCAAAGCGCCAGGTGGTGGTAGTGCATGCCTTTATCCACATGCCAGCATTTTGAAGGCAGAGGCAGGTGGATTTCTTTGAGTATGAGGCCAGCCTGGTCTACAGAGTAAGTTCCAGGATAGACAGGACTACTGTTTCACAAAGAAACCGTGTCTCGAAAAATAACCATGAAAAGAAGTCTGCAAAGTGAATACAAAAGCCACAAGTCTAAATGTGTATTTTTGTTTCCTAACACACACTGCACAATTTCAGTATAAATGTTAAAAAAAGAAAAACAAAACGAACTTTTTTCTGTTCTACCATAGGAGAGTAGTATACCAGTTATAGTTAATTTAACTAATATTTTGACTAAGAGCTTCTAAATGTGCATGCGCGTATGTAGACAGACAGACAGACAGACAGACAGACAGACACACACACACACACACACACACACACACACACACCCTTCCGCAGAGTAGCACATGCCTTCTCAGGAAATCCAAGATTAAGACTAGAGTCCCTCTCCAGAAGCCTGCCAAGACCTATTTTAATCTTAGCTATAGGAATATAGAACTCACATCATGCTTACAATAGTAATGTTAATCTGGAGACCTGTAAAGGGTTCTGTAGCTCTTCACGAGAAAGCTCAAGTTCTCTTTCAAAGACAGAAGGAGGGGCACGGCTATCTTAGAAAAAGAGTTATGTACATACACACACACACACACGCATGTACACATACAACTGCACATACACACACATGCATGCACGCAAGCACTAGCACTTTGGGAAAACAGCCCGGCATAATTAATAAGATTAAAAAGGACTTAGGATCAATAAGATGAGAAAGTCTGATCTTTACAGGATTAAACCCTAAATCCTAGCATCAATCCAATGATTTCTAAAATCAACGCCATGTAATAGGATTAAATCAATAGCTACTTTTGTTTTCACAATGTGAACAATCATAGTTCAGGCCTACCTCATCTCCTTATGGTTAACGACAGGGGCTTCTGCTGAGGCTAGTCCTGCTGATAAGCATACTTCAGGGTCCAAAAACCACATCTCCTTAGTTCCAAAGTCCAGTAGTCTAGAATAAAGTTTCTTTTTCATTCTTTTCCTCTACATGTGTGGTGGTAGGAGAGGTTTCATTGTATGACAAATGTGAGCTAAGCCAATGTAGACTTAGAACTATTCAGTGTGATTATCTAAAAACATCAACAAACTAACAAGTGGTTCACAAGCCATTACTCCTCCAGAAATCCAAGAATCCAGATGACAGCCCTGGGTGCTTTAAGTTAAGGCTGTGGGTCTGTATTCAGCTTCTAAATGTGTTACTGCTTTTATTGTTTTGAAACAGAATCTCTCTACATAGACCACGCTCTCCTTGAGCTTAGAGATCTGCCAGAGTGCCTTTGCCTCTCAAGTACTGTTCATTGTTTTCTTTGCTTTTGTTTTGTTTTGTTTGAAGACAGGGTTTCTCTGCAGCTTTGGAACCTGCCTTGGAACTCGTTCTTGTAGACCAGGCTGGTCTTGAACTCACAGAGATACGCCTCTCTCTGCCTCCCGAGTGTTGGGATTAAAGGAACGCACCACCACCGTCTGACTCTGCTCATTGTTTTTAAGAGGTAAGGTCTATCTTGCTGGGGCTAGCCCAGAACTCTTGGACTCAAGGAATTCTGGTACATCCACTCCCCATTGTTAGAAGAGCTGTGAACCAGTGTGTAAGGATGGTGTTCTCTATCTTACAGACGGTAGCACTGCCTCTGGTGATGGCAAATCCAGAAAATGTGCTCAACTGCTGACTCCATAAGCAAGAGCAAATGAACATCACTTATTTTTCTGGAAATATCTGCATGTTAATTTGTACACTTTTCTGTTTGGCAGTATTCAATTAGCATAACGAAACTACTGATTTCTTCTTCCAGGAAGATAGTGCATACACAATTTTCACTGCTCGCCCTTTGGGTACAATTTAAAAATCTACAACAATTCAGATTCACACAAGTCTAAGGAAGTCTTTCTTTGGGGGGGGGGGGTGTGCTTGACCACTGAGATCCATCTCCAGTCCTAGCTGTGCTCTGACAGTGAGCTGTATCTATAATCACAAAGACTCTTCAAGGCAGAGAAGAGAAAGCAAACTGGGTAGTGCCCTCAGGGCAGGGGGTGAGTTCCTAGATTTTCCTTGTTTCCTGTGGACCAGACCTGTGGCTCAAGCACCTAGAAATAACAGAGGGCATGGATAAGGAGCCCTGCATCTCTAACCAAAGGAAGAACAATATACACAGCTTTCAGACTTCTGAAATCGAGCCAAACAGAGTCACCAAGAAAGCAAATACTGTGTGCTGGGTCTTGACCTCTCCATTGCCAGGTGCCTCAGCGTGTCATTTACAATTACAGACATTTATCCCTGAGAAGCTAAAAAAACTTTTTGGAAGGGGGGGAGGGATACCAGAAAATTTCCAAGACTAAAAAACAAGGAAAAGTTCTTAGACACCAAAATCATGATCTGTAAGTGGAAAAAATAACTAGACTTTATCATAATTAGGCTTTTGTTTTGCTCTGTGACATGAAACAAGAAGAAAATCAACAAAATGGAAGAAAGTATTTGTAGACCATGTATCTGAAACTCTGTAATTATAAAAAGAACTGTCAAAATTCAAAAATAGAAATCATCCAATTAGAATATGGATAGACAGTGGCATCTCACCAAAGATATACAGCCAGTCAAAGAGACATGTAGACGGGCTCAGCATCTTTAATCAACAGAGAAATGTACCCTGAAACTATAGCAAGACAGAGTACACACTGACAAAAGGGTTAAAAAGAGGAATGACACCAAATGTGACGAGAACATGGAAAAAAATGAATCACCCAGGAGTCCAAAGTGCAGAAGTTTCTCTAAACTCCTAAGGTACTGACTAAAAAGATTTGAAAAGAAGGTAAGTTCCTCAAAACGCAGAATCTATTTCTACCTGTCACAGAACACAGCTCTAATGAACATGGATACTTCTATTCTGAATCTAATCCATCCTTTATCTGTATTATCAAGCAATAGTGAGCATCAGTTCACATTAATTGATTATTACTGGCTAGGCTCAGGTTCTGAACCCTAGCCTACCCCATACTGGTTCTTTCAAGGCAGGGACTGACAGACTCACTCCAGCTCCCAAGCTCCCCAGTGCCACTGTGGGGCACATCCACTGACAGACCAACATCCTCCTCTTTGAGAAAGCTGGGCAGTTAACAGCTCTTTGAACTAATCTGGCTTCAGATCTCCATGTGAAAATGTGGGGCTAGGAATGCATCACCCCTGTGGCCATGCTTACATTTTACTAAGTTGTCCCACATCTTGGAGTCAGAACAAGTTCTAATGACATGTTTCTACTGCAGATTTACAAAAGTAGAAATTCTTTTAGTCTGAGAAAATTAAAGACTTTAGACCAATGTTTCTTAACCATTTTCAAAACCCTTGTTTCTTAATACCTACTTTTATCTCCTGAATCTTCCAGCAACCCAGAATAGCATGTACCATCTATTTTCTGATGTGCTTATTATTACCTGGAGGTTTAACCTTTTCATTCTTTCCACAGGGTCTTACTATGTACTCCTGGCTGGTCTTGAATTAATGGAGATCTTCCCGCCTCATCCTCCACATTAAAAGAATGTGCCACCACACCCTGCAAAAACTCTGAGCCATAGAGTCTGTGTGTGTCACTTCCATGACCTCGCATTCCTTTCTAGGACTAGGGTTCTAAACATACAAACTGTCAACGCAGACTGGTAGGGCAAGGACCCTTTAAAAGGTTCAGAACAGTAACATATGAACAGAATAAGCTAACAGAAAATAGCACTGCTGGGCTGTCACATAAACTCCAGTGGTAATAAACAAATTTTCATTATTGACTATTATTTACATGCCAATATAACACTGTAGTCTGGGCAGCTGCATCTACACCGGTGTACTAGTAATTAGTGGTGATAGGATATGTCACATCATGACAAACATTTCAGGATCATGCTTCCTGTCACTTTTTAATAATAAAGACACTTTCAAAAATCAACAACAACAACAACAATAAACTGCAAAGACAAAAACAAGCACTAGGGAGCCAAGATGTGGGCTCCAAATATAAGCCTGTGACCATAGCCACTCTCCCCAATACCTGACCCAATCAAGTATGATGTGTCTCTGAAGATCGGAAGGGCATAGGTCAAGTGCTTTAACCTGAGGGCCCGGCTTAAACAGGAGTATCTGGTTTAGTACAAAGACCCCAACTGCCAAACACACATCAAAGATCCCGCTTTGATCCACTGGACCTATACAGTATCAACAAATATTTATCCTAATTTCAGACCCACCCCTGAGAACTCACTTCTAGGAGTCGTGTCGGCATTTGTGCCCCTTGTCTTCTGGTACTGTTTTCAAAACAGATATGGGGGAAGTAGAAAAAGACAAGATCTCCTGAGTAAACTGGGAGCATGGAGACCTTGAGACAGGGTTGAAGGGGAGAAGAGAGGCAGGGAGGGGAGCAGAGAAAAATGTAGAGCTCAATAAAAATCAATTAAAAAAAGACATGGACAGAAAGGAAAGATTTATCCAGGGAGAAAAATTGGACCAACTTTTAAGATTTCCTATTAAGTTTAGCAAGGATGACTCTATTCTTGAATAAATAAATCTTTTACTAATCACTGAAATAAAAAAAAAAGTCCAAAACTTATGGGCTACTTAAGCTGTGCTGAAAACATTAGGACCTTGCTGTGAATAGCAGCTGTTCTGTGAGAACACACATAGACAGTGTAGGACGCATGCTGGATTTACAACCTTTTTGAATAAAGTTTGAAAAATGCAGGTCTCATCTCCCCCCCCCCCCCCAAAAAAAAACCTAGGGGTATATTATTAGGTTAAACATCTAGTAATTTTAATTTTAGGGTCTGTTTAGTGATAGCATGCAAGAATCAACAAACTGTATGTGTTTAACTTTACATGCAAAAAGTGAATTCCAAAACTGAGTTTCGTCCACTTACCTTTACACTGACACAACTACACCAAACATGAAATTTAAAGAAAATACCTGCCGTGGATGTTTTTTAACCCTTTCAGTGCTAAGGGACAGCAGCATTTCTAGGCATGCTTTATTGCTTCCCTACTTTTGAAATTGCTTGTGTTAAGGGTTCACACTTCTCATTCTTAATTCATGGGCTGGCTTCCAGTCAACAGTCTTCTTGGGGAAGCTGGCACATTGACTGCTGCCCTTGAAAAAGACTCCAAAAGTCATTATATTCATTTGTGCTAATTACCTGGGGAGGAAGAAGAATAGCTTTGACAATGAACAGTTTCCAAGGCCCACATTGCAAAAAATAACTGTGTTTCTCCATGTACTTACAGATGTACCAGGAATCCAGACGAAAGAGAACATAAAAAATGTTAAGATCACAGAACAGGAAAATAGGAAATTGCGAATGGCCAAGCAGTAGAATTCTTCAGATCAAAAAAAGCCTCAAAAAAAAATGGGAATATAGGGAAACTGAAATAGTAGGAGCAAGAATTGTGTAAGGGAAATACAGCCTGATCAAAGTAGAACCTGAAGAAGCTGACCTTTCACAGAAAAGAAGCGAACATCCAAGTGTGTAAGCCTTGTGGATACATCAAACTAGCTTCATCTGGGCTGTTCTTTTCTAAGAGTTCAGTGGGGGTGTGGCAGGCAGTGCTCAGCCCTATACAAGAACTACAGGCAACTAAATAATGCTGAGAGCGGGAGAAATCATCTTCCCTTGGGAAGAACACAGCCAGTTATCCAGTACAAAAGGTCCTGACTGAAAACATACACACATACGAGAAACATTATACAAACTGAGCTTGTTATATTTATGTATTTAGAAATATATATGTATTATGTATTTAGGAATATAAATTTATATAAATATATTTATATATGGAAAACTATATATTCACATATATCCATGTATGTATGTATGTATGTATGTATGTATGTATGTATGTATGTATTTAGCAAGTAATGAAAATAAAAGGCCATAAATTTGAAAGACAGTAAGGAGGGATATATGGGAGAGCTTGGAGACAGAAAAGGGGGAAATGTAATTCTATTATAATCTCAAAAGTAAAAATAAAAGAATAAAATGCTTCAGTAAAAGTATGTATAAACGTCAGCATCTCTAGCAACTTCTGGATAACATCTGGGACCCATGCTGTGAGAAAGTGTACTTAGCAAAGGGCAGTCAGTAGCAAAAGAAAAACTAACCAAGTTTGTGCTACAGCAACTAAAAAGTAACTCAAATCAAGTAAATTTATGAGGTTTTAATATGCTTAACAGAAAGATATATAAAATATTTTGGACATTGCTTAATCTGTTAAAGAGTTAACACATAGATTAACTTTTAAGTTCTTAGAAATCATGTCTAATTCATGGAAGGAATAGACTGCTTTGGTGCCCTAGGTGCTGGGATTCTATTACAGCCATGTGCCACCACACTGGGCTACAAACTCCATTTTTCAGTGAATTAAAGTGTGTCTTCTTTGCCCGCCCATTCACATGCCTCTTAGCCTCCATTCTTAGCCTCCATTCTTAGCCTCCAGGTAGCTATTGATAGGAGCCCACTAAGGAAGGCAGTAAGGTTACCCTAGGCGTGGGGGGAAAGAGGCCAGATCCCACTTTTATTAGTATTCCTGTAAGAAAAGACACCGGAATTGTTTCCCCTCCTGGACCCCAACCACATACATATGAAAAAGGGATGTGAGCCAAAAGGTAAATGGCAAAAGCCTTGGAATAAAGCAGGCCTTGCTGGCAGGATGATATTCTGAGGTGAGGTTCTATTGGATTACTGGTCTGTGGTAATTTTTTTTTTTTTTGCATTAGTCCTAGCAGGCTAAGACAATCAAGCCCTGAAGTCTTCTGGGAAAGCCTTCAAAAGGTGAAGTTCTAACTTAAAGTACGAACACATGCCTTACCTTCTTTTTCCTTCTCCTTTCTTTCAGCAGATGAGAATAAAAATGTTACCAGAGGCCACTGACAGGGTTTAGTTTTAGCAAAACTCCAGACAATGGACTTATGTCTGTCTGTGATGGTGTTCACTACATAACCCAAAATAGCCTTGAACTTGATATAGCCCAAGTTGGCCTCAAATCTGTGTCCTCCTCTGTTTTTCTGCTTCCTACGTGCTGAGATTATAGGTATGTATGTGGGAGGATGGGAGGATTGCACATAAATTCTTTAAAGACACAGCAGAAACTCAGTGAACCTTCATTCAGCTAATGAGTGGGTAAATAGATGTAGTTATAAAAGTAATGTATCACTTTCCCAGTTCCCAAACAATGCACCAACTGCTCATAAGCAGGGATAAATCCTTCTCTCCTCTTCTTCTCCCCTCCCCTACTCTGAACTTTTTATTGGTTTCAGAAATCTTCTGAATAAATTTGTTTAAAGAAATAGTAGAAATATAAGTAAAAGACTTGTATTTCTGGGGGCAGGACCTGAACTCATGTAGAAGATACATCCCCTGACACATATGTGAAGGGGTTGCTAGACTGGGTTAAGGGAGGAGGAAATGTCCACTTTTGCTGTGGGAAGCACCACCTGGTGCCCAGGAATGAACAAAAAGGACAAAGGCAACTGGGCAGCAGAGCACTGTCTGTCAGCTTCTCCACTCCTCCAACCTCTTTCCCACTGTGACACTATCCTTCCGCAGTGAGCCAAAGAAATCCTTCCTAAATTAGTCAGGTATTTTGTCACAGGCAAGAGGGAAGTGATTAAATCAGAGCTCTACTGCTCAATTCAAATACAATTTTAAAAGGTATAAGTTAAAATTTAGTCTTCTTATGTGAAAGGAGCAAATTTTAGCATTTCAAAAGAAAATGAATGTTACTGAAAAATGATAAACTAACATTAAACCAAAGTATATGGCCTAACCCCCCCAAAAAAAAATTGATTCTATGAATAAATGGAGCAGAGGGCTGGAGAAATTGCTCAGCAGTTAAGAGCGCTGGCTGCTCTTCCAGAGGACCTGGGTCAGTTCCTAGCACTAAGATGGAGGTTCACAACCCATCTGTGAACTGCAGTTCCAGGGGATCCAGCACCACCTTCTGGCCTCCCTGGGCAATGAGCACACACATGATACACAAGACATACACAGAGGTAAAGCATCAATAATGTTTAAAATGCCAAGAAGGAAAAAGAATGTTGTTCTTTTATTACTGTAACAACAGAAAAAGTTGGCTCACCTTATAAATAAAGACTGCTAAGCTCAAGCTAAAGCCTTCCAAGTGCATGCTGAAAGGAGGGTACATCCTCTGTACAGACTCACAAAACCACAGACTAAAAACATGCTGGTTTTTTTTAAGTTAGGTTGTTTTGAACACTGATCACATTATATACATACATACATACACACACACACAGGTTTTTAAATGGTGGCTAGGTTTCCAGATTGGGCCACAAGAACTACTAATACAACAAAGGGTGTGTGTGTCGGGGGGTGTCTTTGAGACCACTGAGCTATAGCAACAGGAAATAGCAGGAAGCTTCAGATAGTGCTGAAGTGGCACACAGGAAACGGTTCCCCAGGCGTGTTCCCAGTTGGTAGGAGACTAAATCAATCACTGGCCACGGAAGTGGAGGTGTGGAGACAGGAGGGAGGAGCAGGAGTGCCTGGTTCAGTGCCTGGTCCTGGTACAACCTTTAAGGCTGGCTTTGTTTGTGGTTTTCCTCCTCTATAAAATATCAATTTTACCTTTGTTTGGACACCTATAACATTTCCTTTTGTGTATATACAAATGCATTTTGAGACAATGAACTGATAAGGAAATTTTACTACATTTTATACACAGAACAAAAAGATAGAAGGCAGGGAAAACAAAACAAAACAGGAAGATTCTGAGCAGACTGGGAAGGGAAAAGTCAAACTTACTATATGTTGCTGAACAGAGTGGGGGAAAGAAGCAGTAAGAACCCGAGGGCCTAAAAAGAGGCTGGAGGAATGAGAGAGGTGGGGGAAGAGGGCCCAACACACCTAGGGGATCCTTAAAGAGGGAAGAAAACAGGTGGCAAAGAGCCTGCTCAGTCCTGCTGCTTGGGAGCACAGCTGGCATTGCACAGCTGGTCTGGGGCTACAACAGTAGTAACTGCGGCAACATCTACATGCCAGGCATTCTTTGAGAGCTTTCTGTTCCACAAACATCTGTCTTCAATGCTGTTATAATTTTTAGTCAGGGGAGTACCATGGTTTGTCAAGAACCATTCAAACAGTACACCTCCCAGAATCAGGTGTGGCTCCACTGACGCACCAGTTGCCTCATGCACACAGGCGCCCATAAAAGAGTGACAAGTAGCAAGGGCAAAAGATGCTCCATCACTACTTCGTATCTCTTTGTAAAAGAAAGGGTCACAGGTAGCAAATGTCAGGAATTTAGCACCCATTTGACAAATACACTGGGGAGACAATAAACAAGCCAAATAAAAATCTCTACAGGACAAAGTCTTTAATCCCAGCACTCCTGAGGCAGAGGCAGAGGCAGAGGCAGGCAGATCTCTGAGTTGAGATCTCTGAGTTCGAACAAAGTCAGCCTGGTCCACAGAGTGAGTTCCAAGACAGTCAGGGCTACACAGAGAAACCTTGTTTTGGAAACAAAACAACAAACAAAACTCTGTATAGGACATGCAGGTAGGGTTGGTTTCTTTTGTGTGTGTGTGTGGGGGGGGTCTTTCAAGACATTTTTACAGTATTTAGAAGATATTTAAGTGTAAAAGAGAATTTGAAGGCTTGAAAGGGGAAAATAGTGAGAGATGGGAGAGCAGGAGGAACGGAAGAGCAGAGATGCTGAGGTGTCAAGCCATAGCAGACCTTGCAGGGCCCACGCTTTGCTCTGAGCAACACCCACAGTGAATTCCCAGCATGATTAACACTTTAAGAAGACTGTTTTAGATGAATTACTCAGGGCTGGAGGTGAGGAGACCAAGCAAAGAGCAGGAACAACAATCCAGGCAAACGAGGATGGTTCCCTGAATAGGATAGAGCTAGCAGTACTAGTGAAGGGTCCATACCTACATTACTTTTGAAAGGTAAAGCCTAGGGGACTTGCTAATGAGCAGGACTAGCACAAAGGAAAAAGATAAGGCCACAGTCACTACAGTGCTCTGTAGTTCTAAGGAGTTGAGAGATGTCATTATCTGAGAAGAGGAAAGCTATGGGCATGTCAGAGTACAGAAGAAAGCCAAGTGAAGACCAGAAGTTCACCAGATGGCTCAGTGCTAAAGCACTTGCCAAGCAAGCTTGTTAAATGCTATCCCTAATACCCACATGATGGAATCTGAACTGACTCCTACAAGTTACCCTCTGACCTCCACCAGTGTACTGTGGCTGGCAAGTAGAAATAAAAAACATCATAAGTTCAGCTTCAGAAATGGTAAGTTTAAGGTAGTTATTGCACATGGAAATGTCAAGTGAGCATTATCTGTAAGCTAGGAGAGGTCTGGCCAAGGGGTATGCATTTGAGAGCATCAGCATCCAGGCAGAATTTTGGCCCTCTGTATCAGTGTATCATCAGTCTATACGCTTTTCTTTTTTTCCCAAGGGGAATAGGAGTTGGGAATTTCTATTTGTGAGGATTTACATTTTATGACTTTTTAAAAAAATAAAACTATCCCAAAAATATTCTGTGATGTGGGAGTGTCATATATCAATCTGTTGATTTCATTGGTTAATAAACAAACTGCTTGGCCTCATAGCTTAGAACGTAGGTGGGTGGAGTAAACAGAACAGAATGCTGGAAGAGGAAGTGAGCTCAGAGACTCGACAGCTCTCCTCTCGGGAGCAGACGCCTCAGAGAGACGCCATGCTCCCGGCTCCTGGGCAGACACACGCGAAGAAGCTCCGACCCAGGATGGACGTAGGCTAGAATCTTCCCGGTAAGCGCACCTAGCTGTGCTACATCGAATATTAGAAATGGGCTAGTCCAGGTGCAAGAGTTAGCCTAGAAGAGGCTAGATAGAAATGGGCCAAGCAGTGATTAAAAGAATACAGTGTCCGTGTAATTATTTCGGGTAAAGCTAGCGGGGTGGCGGGACACAGCCCCGCGTGGGCGGCCAGGTGCCGGGGACGCAGCCCCGCTGCCCCTATTTCCAACAATTCTGAAAAGGTTACTTTTAAAACCTGGTTCTATTTTACTCTAGACAAAGAACTCCAGGCAACAAAGAGTGCCGAGAGTGGGAAACCTTCCTCAGGGAAGAGCGTACCAAATGGCTGTCCAATACACACATGCAAGTAACATTTTAAGGACTGGGCAGGTGGTTTTCATTTTTTAGGAATGAACACACACATGAGTATGTATGCAACAACAATTTAAAAAAAAAGAGGCCATGAATTTGAAAGAGAGCAAGGAGGTTATATGGAAGGGATTGAAGGGAGGCAAGAAAAGGGAGATATGATGTATTCTATTATAATCTCAAAAACTGAAAACAATTGTTTAAAAAACCCAACTCTATTTGATTAACAGAATTCCTTAGATCCTTTTATAAATCCAATACTTGTTATGAGATTTTAAGAGTATTATTACTATTATTTTGCATCATTGAAGCGTTTTCAGTGGACAGTGGTAGTGTACAGCTTTAATCTCAACACTTGGGAGGCAGAGACAGATCTCTGTGAATTCAAGGCCAGCCTGGTCTACAAAGTGAGCTCCAGGACAGCCAGGGCTGTTACAGAGAAACCCTGTCTCCAAAAAATGGAGGGAGGGAAGGAGAGAGGGAGGGAAAGAGAGAGGGAGGGAAAGAGAGAGGGAGGGAGGGAGGGAGGGAGGGAGGGAGGGAGGGAGGGAGGGAGGGAGAGAGGAAGGGAGGGTTGGTTGATTTTGTGTTGACCTTTTCTCACTTATGTGAAGTAAAGACTAAACACAGATCAACAGCACACAGCAACTCTGAAGAACAATGTAACCAGGAACGAGCCACTGTTTTCTCACCGAATCACAAAGCTTTGTGGCATCTTTCGAAAGCACATAAGTCTGAAGGCTGTGTTCTGCGGGTTGCTTAGTTTTCTCTGAACACTGACAAATTCAGTGTTTCAGTCTTTTACCCACAACAGTGAAGAAAGTAAAGTTTTAAAAGTAGGTACCCCACAATCACTACTGAATGACTCACAGGATGCAAAGAAAGCAATGTTCTAGACTCAATGGCCACAGACACGACAGGTTATGAGCAAAATCTAAAGGGTACTGACAGTTGTTTGTTTTGTGATACAGGGTCACATCTGTAGCTCAGGCTAGCCTGGGGCTTACTAGGTAGTCCAAGTAGCTACAAACTCATAGTAATACTACTGGCTCAACTCCCAGGTATTAAGATTACAGGCATAGAGCCATCAGGCTAGCTCAAAACTTTCATTCATTCATTCATTTATTTATTTGGGTTTTTTCGAGGCAGGGTTTCTCTGTGGCTTTGGAGCCTGTCCTGGAGCTAGCTCTTGTAGAACAGGCTGACCTCAAACTCACAAATCTGCCTGCCTCTGCCTCCCAAGTGCTGAGATTAAAGGCATGCGCCACCACTGCCTGGCTCTCAAAACTGATCTTTAGAGGATGTCCTAACAGATGGATTTTCTCACGTTAAAAATCAGTGAACAAGTGATAAGTTAGGGTGCCTACTCCTGTCCCCTTTTTCTTTCCCTCTCTTCTTCCTATCTACAATGAGGTAAAGGCACTCTTATCCTATGTGCCTGCTGCCATGATGTGGCACAGACCCAGGAAACTATTCCTTGAACCCTGTGAGAGTGTGAGTTAATATAAGCCTTCCTCCTCTGAGCCGTCCCCACTACTAGTCAATCATGGTAAAGATGAAGCACCTGGTGCAGTATGGCATGCACACAGTGAGCTGGAAATAAAGCATGACACGGAGAGTCTGCATCTATCATTCTGAATAATGCTTGTAAATAAGAAATAAAATGTTTTGCAACTATAAAGACACCCATTTTCTTCAATAAAATTAGCTTATGTTTAATTTTTATGCTATGTCTAGGTTACTATGGTTTTTGAAACCTTTGACTGCTCTCTAAGCTATGAATGAGAAGAACAGAAGCCATTGTAAGCAGGACCACTGGAAATACACATGGAAGTCTAGAATCAGAATTTGGAAGATGGCACAAAAGGTGCCGAGTGACAGTAATAAACTATCAGGTCCATATAAAGCCTTCTGAGGTAGATATACTTCTAAAGGAAAATGGGAAATCAAAATGTACACTAGGCAGATCCGGATCCGCACAGCTCGAGACCTACAAAAGGGCAGGAACAGAACGAAGGGTGGCATGACAGCGGTGCAAAGACTGATGGAACGACTCGCTCGCCACCACACCCGTGACAGTTCCAGAACTGGGACTAGCTTTAGCTGTGCCGAACAGAAAATCTGCCTCAGATGGCACTGATACAACAGGACTCAGCTTTTGTGTTTTTAAATTAGATTTATTCATTTCATTTGTGAGTGTTTTGCCTACATGAATGTATGTGCACCACATGTGTTCTTAGGATTAGTGGAGTTCATAAGAGGACATTGGATCCTTTGGAACGGAATTATGGACGGTTGTAAGCCACCAGGTGGTTGATGGGAACTGAACGTGGAGGTCCTCTCCTGAAAGAGCAACAAGCGGTCTTAACTACTGCGTAGTTCTCAGGGTTCAGTATTAATACATCTTCACAGTTTAAAAAAATGAGAAAGAGGCACTTCTGTAGACTTCAAAGACATCCAATAATTTTGCTCTAAGGAATACTAGGTGATCTCTATTCACCTCATTGTAAGATAGCAGATCCAAATCCTGCTACAAAACAACAACAAAGAAACTCCCAAAGTTGATGACCTATGGTGGTTGAGTACGCGTCTAGCAAGTAGAAGACCCTGACCTAAATTCCCAGTGCTAATAAAAACAAACAAACAAACAGCAAGGGCTGCACTTGTAGCTCAGTAAAGTGCTTGCCTGGCTCGTGGGAAGCCCTGTGTTCAATCCCCAGCACTGGTGGAACACACCCCATACCCCAATACTGAAGAGGTGAAGGAAAATGGATCAGGAATTCAAGGCTCAAGGCTGTCCTAGTCTATGTGAAACCCTGCCTTTAAAATATACACAAACATACATTCATGCATCATAAATAAACACAGAACAAAACAAACCTAAAATGATTTGATACTGTTACAAAACTAAAGGAGGGACAGACAAATGGGGAAGGTGGCCAGAGCCACAGCTGTAAAAGAGTGGCTAGAGGGTAGCTCACGTGATAATCTACAATATGGCTGATATCAAAGCAATGAATGCTTCTATGAGTAAAGAATCCCAAGTAAGACAATTCCTCACACACTAGAAAATGAGTCTGCAAGAATACAGAAGAGTAGCAGCAGCTCTCAGAAAACAGAAAATAGAAACAGAAAAAAAAACATGAAATATTATAAAGGGAGTTTAAAAAAGACAGGAGATGTAACTGGTGGGAACACGAAGTCTTGATTTTCATCCAGCACCCCAGAACAGAAATATTGGGGGGCACTCAAGTGTGACTTATAAACCCTGTAGAAGCAATATACATGAAATACACAAGAAAAAGCACGCTGCTTTGTATGGGGTAGAGGGGAGAAAGGCAAAGGGGCTTGTTCTGCAGTCCAGCTCTCCAAGTGCTATGACTACAAGTGTGCACCACCATACCCATCTGTTATTCCATTTGCCCTTTTAATTTTACTTCTAAATTAGTCATAAAGCTGAAAAATACAAAAAATTTAAAGGGCCCATTGGATTCAGATGCTAAACATTAAAAAAAAAATACTTTCCTTTTAACCGCGCTAAAGCATGAATGGAGAAGCCAATGACTAAAAGAAGAGCAAGGACTTGGCTTAGAGTATTATAAACCTCAAGCTGATAATGACAAACTTCACAAGTATCCAGGAAAATCAAACATCCAGCAAATTAAACCATAGGGGTGGGAATGGAAATGGGGCACAAACATGAGAGCTGAGGTCTGACCAACAGATTCATTAGCAGACAGGTTTCTGGCAATGTTGGCAGGAGCCATTTTAATAATACAATGGTAATAGAAACCTGTGTGGTTAAGAGGGAATGAAAGGAAAAGCGGCATCAACAGTCCTACTGCATCTGCTTCAAATGCAAAGAGAATCCGCAGTTGCTGGCAGAAATAATAAAGCGGGAGGTGAAAGGAAAGCATACTGTACACAGATGGAAAACCCAATAGAGAAAACTCAATGATTCCAGGCGGAGAGTAGCTGGATCCAAGATCCAACACACAGCCAGGACCTTGGCTGATGGTGGTGCACAGAAGATCCTCTCCTTGCTGTTTCAGGTTCTCACACACACTAAGCAGTTCATTTCAGACTCACAAAAAATAATATGACAGCTATTTTAAATAACAAACATTCAATTTGTCATTTAATTCAGTTAACTTCTGAATGATCTAGGGTATGAAGTCAAATAAGCAAGTAAACCCTAGAGGCATTCAGAATCACAACAGTGCAAAGCAATCAGGCTTCAGTTAAGTGGAATACAAACCTAGAATTTCAGGTGGACACTGCTACACTGCCAATTCATTATACCTACACATAATGTCTAGTCAGCCTTCCATGTAGTTTGTCAAGTACCCAGTTAGTAAGAGTGAAGACAATCAGAAGAAGCATGTAAAGAGCAGCAGTAGCTCATGTTCAGATAGGAATGTCATTCCACATTTCTAGAACCAAGAAAATGGGAAAGAGTAAGTGACTACCATTCCTAAGATGGTTTTTGTTGCTGGAGAAAAGGACCTCATGAAGTTACCTTAGGAGCTGCAGTACCATATTCCCTGGTCCATGTGTGGGTCACATAACCACAATGATGCTTTAGTCCTCCAAACAGTTTAAAATCCAAAAATGAGTCTCTACATACTTGGTTTCTTCTCTACATCCTTTCCACAAACCAAAATTTAAGAAAAGAGTGTTTCAAGTATGCTATGTGGCCGGGTGGTGGTGGCGCACGCCTTTAATCCCAGCACTCCGAAGGCAGAGGCAGGCGGATCTCTGTGAGTCCAGCCTGGTCTACAAGAGCTAGTTCTAGGACAGGCTCCAAAGCTACAGAGAAACTATGTCTCGAAAAACAAAAAAACAAAACAAAACAAAACAAAAAATTCTATATGATAGCGTGCTGTAAAACCTTCAAGAATTTTCTAGGCTCAGCAAACAGCAACTGAAAGCTCAAGGTCCTCCAGTGTACCCACAAACATCTCTTCCAAGCCTGTCACTTCCAATGATAATTGATGTCCTGGTTTTCCCACAAATTTTGCTTTCTTGCTTCTTTTCACTCTACAAATGTCCATTATGTGCCAGGTACCTTTCTAGGGACATATAAATAACCAACAACTTCATGAAGGAAGAACGTCAATTGGTAGGAGGTAGAGAAAAATAAAATTGAGAATAGAAGATGGACAAGAAGGTAATCAGCACATACATAAGCCATTCCTTTATGACATCTGAATACCAGACAGTGAAATGGCTAAGTGCTAAAGCCTGGAGGCAACAAGTGTGGTTGATATGTTCAAATAGTAGATGTTGGTCAGTGTGACACCTGAGGAGCAAACAGAGAAAAGCTTCTAAGGAAATGAAGCTACACTTAAGCAGGAGAACAAATAGTAGGGGCTCCCAGGCCAAAGTAGGACATGTGGACTTTAATCTGATTGAGATATGAACTACTCAAGAGTTTTGGTGAAAACAACAACACATGACATTCATTCTGGGTCTGAGAATATAAATCAGTGGCTTGCCTACAACACATGAAGCCTTGTGTTCAATTCCTAGTACTGAAAGTAAACCGTATCTCTATCTGTGTCAGTTCTTCTGCCTACTGCCAGGGTATTATTCACCACTGTGAGCTACAGTTCACAACTAGCCACATCCATCTCTCTAGACCAGTGGTTTTCAAAGTACGAACATACCTGCTCTACCTGCAGCATCAGCATCCATGGGAAACATACTAGAAATGTAAAGTTCTAGGCCCACTCAGATCCAAGGAATCTAGCTGGAGGCAGAGCTCAATCATCTGAATCTCTTAATACGTGACTATGTCTGAAATTGTTGCTACTGCCCAATGGGTTCATTAAGGTTCCTTGTTCTTCTGAGAGACTACCAAAATAATCCCACCGTGTCACTATCAAGGCAGTAAACCCAAGCCTTAAGGACAGCTCATGTTTGCCTGTCAACATTGTTCCCAATCCTGCCTACTACTCCCAAGAACTGAGGTCAACAGTATCCTCAGCAGGCTCATCTAAAAATCCACCCTTTAGTCCATGGTGCACCTTACTCCCTTGCTCTAAAGGAAACCTGGCAGCTCCTGGAATACATCTATTTCTGCAGCAAAAGATGCTCACCTGCTTTGGCAGAAGTGAGCATCCTCCTTGCTTCCCAGCACAGCTTCCGAAGCCACCCTCTGCTCCCATCCAAACTGCAGATCTTTTAAAAGAGGTTCCACTTCCTGTCGTCCTAGCCTTAGTCTTGTCTTCAACTCAGGACTTCAATAACCACACACAACCAACATTTAGTCTCCTAGGATTTGTTTTCAATGTTTCTAGCACCAAATATATTTTTCAGCTATTCACCTGAACCACCTACTAGCATCAGGCTAACACCAGCATCCCCTCTAAAAACGATAGCATCTAAAGAAGAGTTTGTGTATGCTAGTTTTCCACTGCAGCAGTTCTCAACCCTTGTTATGCTTTCTGGCCTACAAAATAAATCCACCCTTTTTCACTGTCTCTACTCCCCATCTGTTTCTCCTTTCTTCCTCGGACAGCTTAGATGTGACAATGTAACATTACTCATTGTTCTTTCTAGAAGGTTAACACCTTTCCTCCACATAACAGCTATGTTTTCAGCCAACATGTATTAACTGTTCAAGTCTTATTATTAACATGATAGATAACCTAAGAGTTTCCTGAGCTTTCTTCTCTTAATGTGTCTGGCTATGTGTATGTGTGCAGGTGCACGTGTATGAGCATGTGTGTAGAGGCCTGGAAACAACCCCAGGGTTGAGAGCACTGCCTTTTAAGTAGGATCTCTCACTGGCCTGGAGATTGCCAATTAGGTTAGTCTGGGAAGCCAGAGAGTCACAGGGAGCCATCTTCCTGTCTCCATCTTGACTTCCTAGCAGGAAGAGGTGTCCATTACCACACCTGGTATTTTCATACTTATCAAGTACTTTACTAACAGAGCCATTCCCCAAATCCAGTTTTCCGGATATTTGTTTGTTTGTTTGTTTAAAGATAGATTGTTGTTCTGTTGTCCAAGCTGCCTAGAACTCACTCATGTACACTAGCTGGTTTTGAACTTGAGGTGATTCTTTTTCCTTTGCCTCCCAACTGTTGGCATTACAGGTGTGACCCACCATGCCTGACTTACCAAGATGTTATGCACTAACCCAAATTTATTCCAATTGTAAACTCTGTAATAAGAAGGGAAGCCTTTGTTATCTAATATATAAATCTGATGACACAGTACCTTGCCTAGATTCATTAGTGGATCTTTATTAGAATATGCAGTCTCCTATGTTTTCTTTCTTACCAATAACTGTCATTCTACTTAGGCCCTGCACACAGGTTATGGGGGGCGGGGAGGAAGGGGGAATGAATATGAATGAGATTTGGTAACCTATTTATTCTCTTTTAGAAAATCCTTTTAACGCCTCAAAGCAATATTTATCTCTTTCCTCCTGAGCGTGTCCTACTCCCAAAGCCAGTTCTACCTTCTCAGAGCACAAGCAATTATCCTCTGTACTTTTATATACTTCACTTCTCTTATCCTAATGGATATGCTCAGTTCACTTTTAAACATGATAGTCTACTGTCTTTTCTTTTATATTCCTGGAGTACCTAAAATCAAACCTAGCATCTTGACCACTGAGCTATATGTCCAGTCCTAAGTCTCTTGTATTTAAAACAATACGAACATAGCTTCTTCCCACACCTAGCTACCTGCTGAATTCCTCAGAGTCAAACTTCTGCATCTACTGTTCTATCTTATTTTCTTGTCTCTCCCCCATGGACTGCCTCACCTGACTCCATAACAGGCAGGTTTCTGTCCTCATCATTTGCCCAAAATGGCTCTAGCTAAAGTCACTAGTAATCACCATGTTGCTGACCTCCAATCTCCTACCCAGGTTTCCACATCCTGGATTTACTCCAAAAGAACAGGCGCCCTGCTTCCTGTCAGGGCCTATCCCACTCTACCAGGAACTAACTCCCTTTCTTGCCCTCCATTTCCTTGTGAGGTCATTCTCATTTTCAGCATGCAGTTTCTGCGACACTTTACGGAGTCTTTCACAAATTAAACCTCGATCTTTCCATGTTTTCCTGGACCTGGGTAGACAGCTACCTAAACAGTATTTCCCCTACGAACATCTCAATTACCCCAAAATATTAAATCCAAAATCAAGTACATGATCCCCTTTACCTTTCCTTCTACAAAAACCTGTCACTCGTCCAGATCACGGCAACACCCTGCCTATTTTACCTGAGTCTCTCTCCCAGAGTGCCTCTTCTACCAGTCCCGTCCTGAGAGCGCTTCTCTATTATAGTCACTGTGCTTGGCTGCATTCTTACTCTGCCTTAAACTGTATAGATAGCTTTTAAAAAATAAAAATAAATCAAAACTAACTACAAATTCTATTTCATGTACTCCTAAGTGGGCTCCTTACTGTCAAATGCCCATTTGTAGTATTGAGTCTTAGGTTATCTGAACTGAACAGCTTCTACATTTTGTGATAGCCCAATTTACTACTGTCTCATTCTCTAGCCCTACAGACCAATTAGGATGGCAAGTAATTTCTGGAAGGTGGGCACTAAAAATAACTTCCATTTAAAAGGTGCTGTTATTATTGCCTTATATTTAGTTATCACAAAATAACCTCCAGAAAACTTTCAGAGACACTACATTTACAGTCTACCCATCCTGTTTTGGAAATCTGAACACTAACACTCCAATATGCTGCACACGGATGCACTGCACAAGCAAGGCCAAGGTCCAGTCTAAGATGCCCATGTGCTCTGCCACGTCACTCTAAAATGGCTAAAGGAGACTTTTTCCTGAGGACTCCATGAACATTTCCCACGAACATCACATCCTTTCCACAACCTGCGAAGGAAGGCTCAAGTAACCAGTGGTGGTGAAAACAGAATTCACATCTCCTTATTTTCCCTACTCGGCTCCTGGGTCATCCTGAGTGCAGGGGTGCCAACAGGAAACCACTGAACAAATAAGAGAGAGGGTAGGAGTGGTGCAATGTGTTTGAGGACACACAATTTTCTGCTCTCTAGTTTGTAACATGAAGAGATGGAGAATTCCCAGCGTTGTTGAGGACTAACGTGGTACATATATGTCCATCAGACATGCTCGCACTCAACAGGCTACTTAAATAAAGGCCATTGTTTAAGAGAGATGAGGCTGAGATTCTAGCCTGGCCATTTGCTAAGTATTATGAACTCTCTCTTGATCTCTTCCTCCTCACTTGTGCAGTAAGTAGTGACATCCTTTAGCAATGTTGTGAGAATGAAACAGAACAATGCAATACATAAAAGAACTTCCCTAACTAAATAAAACCAGACAACAATTCCTATTGTTAGATACACTCTTCATACACTGTATTTACTCTTGAAGGGCACATGTCTTTGACCATCTTTGTATTTTGCTGGTTCCATACATTGCAGGCACTCCTTAAACACTGGATAAACTGATTTACTAAGACAGAATTAACTGATGACCACACAGTTCAAACGAGATCCAGAAATCCAGCCATACAGTGTGTGGTAAGAGCTCCCGCTGCCAGACTAGCAAAGCTCGTTTGGACTGGAGAGCAATCGTGTCTTCTGAGGATTTTGGAAAGTGCAGTATAATTGTTTACTTGATAAAAGTCACAAAATCAAGCAAGTGTGTTTGCTTAACTTAAGAATCAAGTCTTTCTGTTTATTTCTTCCTTGTTGTCATCATTTGAGATGATGAAGACAGGGTGAATCAATGACATAAGGACTCTCCATAGTGCTGCATATACTCCCCCAAAGAGTTGAGAGGCAGCCTTAATGAGGGCTTCCTACCCACTAACACTTCTAATATCAATAAGGGCTGAACATAAAACTAATTTGTGTTTATCAAAGTTCTCCCTATGTGAATTCAAGGACATCTCAACACAATGGGGAAAAAACATTCAGGGATGGTCTGCAGTCTGCTTAAGCAAATATTCAAAGCAAAAAGCTAGCATGTGCAAGCAAGGCGGTGTACCTATAATCTCAGCAACTGCAAGATGAAATGGGAGGGGGGTCAGGAGTTCAAGGTTATCTTTGTCTGTTCATTTTGCGACCATCCTGGACCACATGAGACTATCAAACAAACAAAACGAAACACAAACAGGTGCTGTGTGCTAGTTATTTACTGAGCATCTACAGCGTGCCCCACACCGTGTCATGTGTGTCATCTCAAATCATGGTAATCACGTGATATGATTAATTCTCCCACACAACAAATGAGAAAACTGAGGTCTGCAGGTGAAGTAACTTGTTCACAGCCACACAATTGGCACAAGCAGCATTCAGTGAAGTCTCCAACACGCTAACTCTGCACTAGATTAGTCCTCCTATTGACACCACCAAATTCAAAGACACAAGGATGGCAAAGAGGCAAACAATACAGCATTTTCTCTCAGAGTTCTAAACACAAGGGCAAATTAATGATCTATACTTAACTGCACAGACTAAAACACCGAGATGGTCTGTAACCTTACCTTTCAATTACAGGTTAGATGAATGTCCGTCCACACCACTCAGAGGTACCAACAACTGAACATAGCTCAACAACTTTTCTGCAACACTAGAAACAGTGTGCTGACATATTATTACTACTGAACCAAGCAGACAGTTGGAGATAATACATGTGGCATAGGCTTGTGCTCAAAGAGCACACCTTTTGGGCATACTAACCACTATACAAAATTCTCAAAATCAGGTGCATCTGGGCTAATCCTATGTCTCATGAGTACAGAAACTGAGGCACAAACAGTTAAAGGGTTACTTGCAGTCAACCAGCTGATATCCACTACCACTGGCCCAGGCTAAACCTAGAGTGGAGCTCTGCTCTCCCATGTCTACCCTGGTAAGTTTCTCCCCACACAGCATCTCAGGGATTTCTGCCTGATTTAATCCTTGACCACTAGATAACCTCCTCCATGTTCAGGGGTTGTACACAGTTAGCTGTCTATGGGCCAGACAATGAAGGAGGTAAAGAGAATTTCTGGAGCTAACAACAACATCCAGGGGCCACAGTAAACATAACACAAAGCTTGGGGCATAGGGGATTTGTGTATGCACACATGAGTACATGTGGAGACCAGAGGATGACACAGTCTTTCACAAAACCTGGATCATTTTTAACTAGACAGGCTGGCCAATTTTCCTGTCTCTACCTCCTTTCCCCAGTGCTGAGGTTACAGGTACACACTGCCAACAACCAGATTTTCTTTTACATGGGTGCTAGGGCTCTGAACTCAGGTCTCACACTTGTACAAAAAGTACTTATCTACTGAGCTACTCTCCATCCCTAAAAATTAACATTTTTATGAACAGGGCTTGGTGACAAGCATCTTTAATTCCAGCACTCGGGAGACAGAGACAGGAGGATCTCTGTGAGTTTGAGGTCAGCCTGTTATACACATCAAATTCCAGGACTGCCAGGACTACATAAAGAGACCCTGTCTCCAATAAAGGGAGGGAGGGTGGGAGGGAGGGAGGGCAGGCTTAGGACATACAGTGGCAACTGCAACCAAGGAAATCACAAGACCTTTGGCTGTTCCAGTTCTCTTGGCACAACAACATCTCAATGCAACATGCGGTATATTAGTCGGCAAGGTGTTCTAGGGCTATAGTAAAGGGACTAAGATAAATGTGTAATGGTAGACAGAGGAAATAAGAAAGGAGACTGTCAGTGTCAGTTTCATCAAGTCTAAGTAAGCAGAAATTAGATTAATTCAACTCCTATCCCTTCATAAGGTCTCTTAAAAACAACCAAAAGACAGAAGAGCCATCCTTCCCGAGAAGGATGTGGACCAATCCCCCACCCAGCGAAACTACTTAGTGTGCACTCATGTGCCAGCAAACCCGAGTTCTCATAAACACAATACTACAAAAATAAATCAATAGAAGGGAGGAAATTACATTTCAAGGTCATATTCAAATGGAAAGGAGAAACAGATAAAGAAGCCTCCCTAAAACATGCCATATAGATACATATTCTGTAACCCAGCTCCATCTTCACAAACACTGTTAAAATACTGGCTTCTGGCATTTACAAATGTAACTTCCCGGAGCCAAGTAGGTTCCTGTGATTCCAGACATCTGGGCTGGAGGGCAAAGGGCAAAGCGAAACTTCCAAAACCTGGCTAGTAGCCAAAGGCATTACATGGAATAATAGTCTCCCTTAGCAACACACAACAGCTGTCTGCTCAAGACAACTATCGCCATCTTTACAAAGGATTATTGATACTAGTATTTTTGCAACTAAAAGCAAAGGGGGGAAGAGGACTCTGTATTTTTTTCCTTGACATTTTCCTAACAATTTTTATATTTCGTCATTTATAAACTTCTCTAACTATAGAATGTTCACTCTATCCCAAATTACACTGCCACAATTACCAGCAAATTAAAATTAAGTAAGGTACATATTAAGTTCTGGCTTTACAAATGTAAAATGTTTTATAATAGTAATAGTAATTTATAATAGTAATTTATTAATTACTATTCCAGTTGCCATGGGCCTTGTTTCTAAGTATGAGCAAGTCATTCTTTGTGACTTAATTACTTCCCTACAAGTTTTAGTAACAACAATGACCTATTTCACAAGACAACCTTGAAGGACATTAATTATTGGATAAAAACGCACAAAGGCTTATTAAGGACTGTGCCATCTACTGGTGCTATCTACAGATGTGTCTTGATTATCAAGGCCAGTGTTCTCTACACATACCACACAAGCCCATCCTGACCCACAAGGAAGACTGCCCTTCTGAAGCTTCCAGCTCATGCCACCCGCCCACTTGCCTTCTCCAAACCTACCAGGCCCAGGGGACAGCACTGCTCTGGGAGCTCAGCCCTTGCACCAAGTCTAACAAGATAAACAACATTTAGAAACCAGACTCTAATATTGTAATCTGCAGGGTTCAAAGGCCCGCACACCTGTGTGAGGAAGGGCTGTGTCCTGTGCTCTGCGGAGCATCTGTGCAGGCACAGAGCCTCAGCTTTCCACTCCTTATATGTGCAAGTGCGAGCCTCACCACAGCACTCTACTCACCCAGAGGTACATCATGGCAGAGCCGCCGCAGACTCAGCTGGCGTTGAGCCTGGACTGCAAAAAGGCACTTCAGTGAACCAGAGGAAAAAGGATACCAGAGTGGGGTGCAAGGGACCAAGTGGGGAAGAACCTCTAAAACCACTTGAGTTAAAAAAATCTTCTAAAAAAATAAAATAAAATAAAAAAAAACACCAGCTTTCTCCCCCTCCTCCCTCCTCTCCAGCCGACTGTTCTGTTGTTCTCTCCTCCCTCTCACCCTCCCCCCCCCTCTCAGGGAGTTCCCAGCCCAAGTGTCTAAACTGGAGCGTACAGCACACACTCTTTGTATTTGCCTTCAGGGAATCTCTCTAGTCATTCTCCTTCTAGAAGCACAATCGCCACCTTCAAAGATTATTGCAAAAGGTAGAACTGGGCAGGACTGGAAATGAACAACCAGCACCAGGTTCTAGTGCTAGACATAAATTAGTTCAAACATGACTGATGCAACCAACAAACTCTGCCCTCCAAGATCAAGGCAAATGCACCAAGCTTGCCCCTGTCCTGATTCTTCTAGGTCCCCCGGCAGAGGCTAGACACGTACACAGAATCTACTGGGTTTCTACATTTCTCCTCCATGACACTGGCCTGGGGCTTTTTGTCTCCTTACCCCTAAAAACTCTCAATCTATAAGACTTTAAAACATGGAAAAACTCAGATACACACTTTAGGGGGGGAACAAAAGCTTTTCATCTCCATCATTATTAGCTCTTGCTACCATCACTACTTAGCACAGCCTTCTGTCTGAAAGGACCAGCAACAAGGGTTTTAAGAGTCGCGTGGCTCTTCGGTCACTAGCCTGCCAAACAGACTCTTTACCTGAACGTGCTGACAGAGCAGGGTACAAGGCCTGAGTCTAAATTCCTCAACCAAAAAACACAGGTGTGCCACTCCCACCCTACACCCTCGGGAGTCAGACAGAAAGAAGATCCTACAGTCAGAAGTTAAATGGCCAGGGCTACAAAGTGAAACCAACAAAACAAAGCCCACCCTACTGCACTTGAGTCTCCTCATGGGCCTGGAGCTTGTAACACGGCATCCACTACCTCTACAACAGGTATTTCCATACCAGTCTTCTCTCCGCATCCTTCAGGTACAGTTTATCTAATTTTGGCCCTGGAATATTTTGCATAATGACTGACACAGAGCTACAAAATATCCTCAAAATGTTACTGTTTTTGAGGACCATTCTGCTTGGTTAATTTATTTAAAGAAAACCAAAACAAAATTGAAAACAAAAAGTCTAATACCTTCCAGATGCTTCTGATATGTTTAAACAGCTCTCTCCATCTTGGGAGACCCCCGAGAAGGGTTGCAAGTCCGTCCCAGGAAGGCTCGCCACCTCTGGTGCTTGTTGCTGTGCTGCTCTGGTTCCATATGCCTGCTAAAATAGTGTCGTTTCTCTGAGAGTCCGGGCCTAGTCCCTCGTAGTCCCTTTTCTGCTGCTTCCTCTCTAAATACAGCCTCTGCAGGGAGTCTATACAATTTTTGCTCCCTTCATCCCTTATCAGCTCTTTTGGACTTGGTGGATTGGGGTAGGGCTCTCATCTTTGTCCAGAGCAGTAGTTCTCAGTATTCCTAATGCTGCGACCCTTGAATAGGGTATCATGTGTGGTGACCCCCAACCATAAAATTATTTCTTTGCCACTTCATAACTGTAATTTTATTATTGTTATAAACAATTTAAATACTAATATATAGGATATCTGAGATGCGACACCCCCCAAAAGTAGGGCAAGGGTAACCTACAGGTTGAGAACCATTGGTTTTGATCCTTTCTGTTCTTTCTACAAAACATCTCTCTGCTTCCTCTGAGGGCAAGGTTGCCGCCTTTCTAGTATAAAAAGCAGAATAAAAGTTTCTATAAAGCTGGGACCAAATTTTTGTTTTTAATTTTTAAAAAAAATAAGAAAACAAATATTTCTTTTTTCTGAGAAACTCTAGAAACCCCAGCACTAAGAAAACACCTCTTAACAATGGTATTTAGAATTTGTAGTATGTCCACAATTAATCCATACATGAAATTTTCCTGTCTCACAGACAATGATCTAAATTTGAAGCTACCAGCCCTGTCCCTCTTCTACAAGAAATAAATACGTTAACATCACATTAAGAAACTGTAGTTAGGAGAAGGGTGGGAGTAAGACATGGTGTCACTGTGGAGCCCAAGTTAACACTGAACTCGCAGCAATCCTACTTCAGCTTCCTAAATTCTAGAAGGACCAGCTTATGCTACTACACTTAAGACTTTGTTGATGCTTTTTAATCATTCATCAACTGTGGCATGAATAAAATAAACATGACTAAGTTCAAATATTCAACTTTCATTTTAAGGGGTAAGATAAAAATAAAAACAAATCTGCAGCTAGGTGAGTTGGTGCACGCCTTTAATCCCAGCATTAGAGAGGCAGAGGGATCTCTGTTAAGTTCAAGGCCAGCCTGGTCTACAAAGTGAGTTCCAGGACTATAGAGAATAGCTCTATCTTGAAAAACAAAACAAAATAATAATAAAGCAAGAGAAAAATACATGGAAAAATCCTCAAAATGAAGCAAGGAAAGTCTAGATATGTCACAAATGTCAGAAAATCACCTTTACAATCTTCTCAGGTAGAACCACTTAGAAATGTCTTTGAAACCATATGAAATTTTTTGTTTTAAATGTATGTAATTCTTTCCTTATTATAACTTCTCAATTAGGTAGACAGTCAGAAAACAAACTGCTGTGTTGTTCCTTCACAAACAGGAAGAATACTAACAGACAAGTCAAGGGACTCTCCTGTGTTCATGCCCATGCATGTTCACATTCTCTACCTTTAAACAAAAGAAACAAAGAGGCAGGAGAAAAAAGTCTTTCCAATCATCAGAGTCAAACAAGGAAACCTGTAGTTTATAGCTGCATAGGATTCATGTTAAGGAGCTGGGGACACAGTAGAGTAAAACTGCTTGGGTAGCATGTGTGGGGCCCTGGGTACCACCACAAAAGAGCCTTAATGATTCCACACTCCGCAGCTACCTGAAAACTCACACACAGAGACTATGCCTCTATGTTCTGAATTCATGGGCCTCTGTATGAGAGTTCAGGGGGAATGGGTCAATTTGAGTACTAGAGGAGGCATTCTTCCAGGGAAGGTCTGAAAAATATCTAGCATGTTCAATTCTGGGAGAAAAAGGTAATTCTTAACAGCTTGTGGATGTTGTCAACAATATCAACAATACCCTCGGCAAACACACTTACGGAAGTGCTGGACTTTATACATGAAGAAAAGTAAGCTCCTGTGACTGAAAGGCTGGGGTAAAGTGTCTATATACAGAGAGGCAGCATAATTGCTCAGGAACACACCTGAAAAGTCAGGCACTGAGATTTAAGAACATGAGGCAAACATCTATATACACTTTATTTGTTTCACCTCCAGGCCTGGGAAAAACAGTAAGCCTCACTTCAATGATGTACACGTTAAATGGCTGGGCAGGGTGGCCCATGTTTTTAATCCTTGCATTTAGAGACAGAGACCAGGTTTACAAATGAGATCCTACCTTAAAAGGAAAAAAAGTAGGGTAGAGATATCAGATAGGAGGTCCAGCTGAATTTGACTTTTAATAAAAACTCAAAAGGATGAGCCTCTTTTTACCTTATTTCCTCTCAGCTTAAAATAGCAGGGTTCCCACAAGGTGGTTCTCTGACAGGACTTTGCTGCTCAAAATGAGCCCCAAGACCAGCACAGAGGAGCTTCTTAGATATGGAGATTCTTCGTCCCACTCCAAAAGACAGGCTCAAGATACACATTGCAACAAGAGCTCCAAGTGCTTCTAATGCACAGGCAATCTCAGGAGCTGGTCAGAGAGCACTGGCTCACGACAGACCAGCTGTGGAGAGACCCTGCACCAGCAGCAGCAGCACCATCTCTGTAAGCACTCCAAGCTCATTGTAAACTAGACATTCAGTACCTCACTACAACTTCCTAGTGTTCTTGTAAGCGGACCTTCTCTATCACATATATCAAAGTAAAATGAGGTCAAAAGAGGTTAAACACCACTCACACTCTGACTGAACTGACTAAAGGAGCTGTAAGCCGAGTACAAGACGCCATGATCATTTCTATGTCATACCTACTCATCAGCAACTGAGACTGGCAAGGTCACCCTGCATTCTACCTCTGCCCATTACGAAGACAAAAGCCAAAGCGAGAACTGTGACTCAGAAGAAACAGGCTGCTGAGGCACTGACTAAAGCAGACAGTAGGTGACAAAAGGTCCTGAGAGTTGTGGTTGTTCTAGGACAGCTAAAATAAGCTGTAGTTATATACATAAAAGGGAGGGAAATCTCAAAGTTGGCTTCTTGGCAAAGGCAAGCAGAACATCTGTTAGGGTTCCTTCTCCAATTCCAAGGCAAAGAAACCAGAGCCACCATCCCTGAAACAGACAACTTCATTATGTTAGGGGCCCTGTTTCAAATACTCTCTCAAAGAACCTCCCCAACTCGGACTTTCTCTAGTACCACCCCTCGCCATAATTTTAGACCTCAAGATGACTTCCTACCCCAGCCGCCTTGCATTGCCTGCTCACTCCACCTGACACCCGACCACATTCTCACTCACTACTTCACAGCAGAACTCAAAGAAGTCATCTACATCTGTCTCCTCTTCACCTCCCTCCAATCAAAGTTTCCAAGTCCTGCACTCCACTGAGTCTACCTCTTCCACCTAACCCAAAGAGTCAACTAAGTTGACAGTCTTTTAAAAATGTTCTCCTCTAGTTTTGGACATGCTACAACTTGGGAATTGTGCTGTTTTATTTTGTTTGAACATTATCACTGGTTTCTCCTTATTGACTTTCTGGGCTTTTCCCTCATAAGAAAATATTCCTTGTTATTCAATCTAATCATTCTCTTCTCTGAATTTTCTCTTCTATTCCCATTGATTTGATTACGGCATTAATGACAATGTGGCATACCTAGTAGTGATACTGGAACATGGGAAGGGAGGCAGTCTAGGTTAGGTATGGCAAAATACTACATGCTTAAAACTGCTTCTTTAACCTGTCACCACCATCACCTCTGAAATCTAGCGTGCCCCTGCCATTCCCTACCTAAATGACTGGCATCACCTGACAAGAACAACAGCAAGGAACCCTTCCTGGACCCCTATGCATCTGACTTCTCTTGATGTGGCTCTCATAACCCAGGAGGGTAACATCTCTTTCATGATAAACCTTACAACACTTTCCCCATTTCTGTTGCTGTTCCCCTTCAAAATATCCATCTCACTGCAGCCAGGAAACAAGATCATAGTACACACTGCCCTCCCCTTCCACAGAATACACAAGATTTTTTTTTCTATCCAAACTCCTTTAATATCCTCAGTGCTCTGCAAGGTTCCCAAACCTCCAACCTCTCTTCCAACCATTACCTCCTCTGTCACTACTCTGAATATACTGGGATCTTATTCTAGCTCCTGATCAGGTAAACTCCACCCCTCTCCTCCAGACTCCACACTCCTTTATTCCTTCATCTCAAAATCCCTCTACATTTGGTATCTGTTCTCGGCTAGGCTGCTCTTATCTTTTAAGTCTTAACTTAAACATCCTTCCCTGAAATGAGACTCCCCAGATACTATATCTAGATGAGGCCCTTCCTCCCAACCCCTGGTCCCCTATCACCATGCCCTGTTTCTTTTCTTCCTGACAGCTCCAGAAACTCTCTAAACGTTTTCTCCCTGTCTGTGGCTAGTTCCTCCTTTAGAAAGCAGTTCTTTGTGTATCAGACACACAAGTGAGACTTTCTATCACAGAACATTTATTTTATCCCTTGACTCTTTGTTATGGAAGGTCAAAGTTATTCATAGGCATTTCTGACACTCAGCAACTGTCTAACTGAGTCCTATAAATAAAATTAGAGTGCTACTAATTTCCTCCTAGTTACCAAAAGGACAGAAAGCTTTACCATCACTGAAAGTCATAAACAGACATCAGCATCAGTGACTTTAAAATATGACAAGTGAAAATAATAATACTAGTATTAAAAAAAGTGCCAACTTACTCATTTGTTTTAAGCTAATTTAATTATCAACATTCCAAACTGCCTCATTTTCCAATGCTGTAAATTTATTCTCAGTATGAATAAAACCATCCAACTGAAAACAGCACTCTAATCAAACTAGGCACATTAAGTCTAGATGAGGTGGTCCTATGTGAGTATTAAATTACTCAATTCCTCAGCCACAGTCAGGTGCCACACATGGCAAGTAGATATCACAGTGAACATGGCAACTACAAAACATTTTCATCAACAGGAAGCTCTATGGATAGACCTATTAAAGAATGGTGACAACCAGGAAGCAAAAGGACTCTTACATACATAGAAGATGACACTGTTGTGTGTGCCCAAGTGGGAAAGCTCCTGGGGCCTTTTCTCTGAAAGTACCTTAATTTAGGTTAGGAGAACTTCTGTCCTGGTGATCTGGCTAACTGTGCACCAAAGTTCAAAAGGCAAATGAGGAAAGGAATATAGGCAGTAGTGGGAGAAAGGGCACTGTGTTAGATGTAAGAAGACCCAAAGGAGAAGATCCAAAAGGCACAGAAGATATAAGGAAAATAAGGGCAGAATAGCATTTAGTAAGAAACACCAGCCCCCACTCCCACAGCACACACAGATGCTCCAGTCATTGCAGATGCTGACGGTTATGCTAAAATCCATTTTCAGAAGAGCCTGCATTTCACTGTTGGAAATCAACAGTTGTGCAGTGCTCTTAAAGGACTTACTTTCAATGACTAAAATTTAAATATCTTGGTTTTCAAAGGAGGGAAATCCTCTCAAGTAGCTAGGATACTCAACAACAACAACAGCAACAACAAAAATAAACAAACAAAACATCTAAAAATGCCCTGAATGGTTAAATTTAAGACTTAAGTTTAACTAATACAAGCAAATGTTGCTTACAAAGCAGGTGTCTACAAGTGTAAGGCAGGCTCCCAGCTTTCTTGAACTATGGGAGTATAGGGACTATTAAATAGTGTCACACAAAATAGCCTCATACACATCACAAGTGAAAAGAGAGAGGTTCAGAATGACACACATCACACTACCAATTATTTAACAAAGAGAAAGAGCCACACACAAGGCCGAAACACCAATGCCTTCAGAGCAGTGGTTCTCAACCTTCCTAATGTCATGACCCTTTAATACAGTTTCTCATGCTATGGTGATCCCAACCATAAGATTTTTCTCATTGTTACTTTGTAACTGTTATTTTGCTACTGTTAAGAATCATAATGTACATATCTGCTATGCAGGATATCTGATATGTGAACCCTATGAAAGGACCTTCACCCAAATAATGTATTTCATGCTAACCAGGAAACCCTGGCCAAGAAATCTAGGATTACTAGTCAACGCTCCTAACCCCCTGTTCCTACTCTGCACAGAGTAAAACTGAAATCAAAGTTTACCATAGCATTCCTAAGTACTACTAATAGAACAGTCCAAGTACAGGCTCAGAGGTAAAGTCACCTTAGCCTGGTGTCCTGAGTTCAACCCGAAGAATCCAATGGTGGGAGAGAACTGACTCTCCCAAAAGGTCCTCTGACCTCTACATACATAATCAGACCCACACATGATATCTCTCTCTCTCCACACACACACACACACACACACACACACACACACACACACACACACTTCTATAAAATTAAATATTTGTACTCATTATTCTCATCTGAAAATACAGAAAGAACAAAGACAATGAACAGAGATGTTGACAGATCCAAGATATGCTAAAACACAGCCTTATGTGCACATGTATTTACATAGTCACACATTCCCTATTACAGACAATGGGTAAGTGTGGTCAGAAAATGGAACACAAAAAAAATTACATGAAAGCAATTAAGTAGACAAAAACTTGGGCCTGGAGCTCAAATTGTCTAGCCTCTTTTATCAACTTTTCCCATTTCTGTATCTTTCAGAAACTATTCTATTTGGGAACTTCAATTCCCTTCTTCACAGTACCAGGAAAGTTGAGTGCAGTGGCATTTCGTCTGTATTTTATTTTATTTTTTTTAAATATTTATTTATTTGTTACATATACAATATTCTGTTTGTGTGTATGTCTGCATGCCAGAAGAGGGCACCAGGCCTCATTACAGATGGTTGTGAGCCACTATGTGGTTGCCGGGAATTGAACTCAGGACCTTTGGAAGAGCAGGCAGTACTCTTAACCACTGAGCCATCTCTCCAGCCCCCTCGTCTGTATTTTAATAAATAAAGTTTGCCTGAGGATCAGAAAAGTAAAACAGTCACACTGGCCAGCCTTACAGACCTTAATGACACCCACCTTTAATCCCAGTAGCCACACTAGCTTGCCATAGAAACCAGGTGGTAGTGGTGCACACCTTTAATCCCAGAACTAGAGAGGAATATGAAACAGGAGGAGACAGCTCTCAGTCAGAGTCTCATTCTGAGATTCCTGGAGGCAGGATCGCCATTTTAGACTGAGGTCGAGGTAAGAGCCAGTGGCAGGCTGTTTTGCTTTTCTGACCTTAAGGTTGAACCCCAATTTCTGTCTCTGAGTTTTTATTAATTGTGCTTCATTTGAGTAGCTAGAAAGGAGAAGGAAACAAAAATAAAACAAAGAATAATTAAAGATTTAAAAAGCCTTATGAATGGATTCTGCTCAAGTCTATAAGCTGCTCCATCATTTCACAAGCTGTCCATAGGTAGCCCAGATATATAATTTTATTGCTATCTTTAAGATTTGTTTACTTTTACTATGTGTCTCCAAGTATGCATATATACATATGTATATGCACGCTCACATGCGCACGCGTGTATATCACCTATGTGCCTAGTGCCCAAGGAGGCAAGAAGAAAGCATCAGATATCCACAGAACTGGAATTACATACAGTTGTTTGCTGCCAATGCGTGTGCTGGGAACCAAACCCATGTCCTGTGTGAGAGCAACTGCTAATAACTACTGAGTCATCTCTCTAGCGGCCCCCCCAAAAATTTTTTAAATGATCATATCATTTTAAAAAAATCTTGGGCAGGCTTTAATCCCAGCACTGTGGAGGCAGAGGCAGGAGGACCTCTGTGAGTTTGAGGCCAGCCTGTGAGTTCCAGGACAGCCAAAGCTGTTACACAGGGAAACTCTGTTTTGAAAAAACAAAAATACAAAAACAACAAGAAAAAAACAACAAAAACACCTTTCAAGTGAGAAAGGCCAAGCACACCAACAGCTCTACTTAGTAGACCTGAGGAGAGGGACATGGGAAGGGGAACTTAATCTGTGTGTCACACATGCAGTCTACTTTGAAGATAAATAAATCATAAATATTTAATTTCAACATTTTGAGATTTTATTTTCAAAATAAAACTGGCTTAGTTTCTTTTAAAATTTTTGTATTCCTAAATTGCTTACTATCTTCACAATGCACTTCACAGTTTGAAAAGGTAAATGAAATTACCTCTTTCGAGGTCACTTGTGATGACCCTTACTCCATATGAACTTGAGTCACCAGTACTGTGTTGTTCAATCTAGTATACTTTAAAGATATTCTAAGGCCAAATAAGTGAAAATTACATTTTAACCAATTTTACTATTTGCCTAATTTAAGAATGAACAGATATTTTTGACAAAGTTTACAAAAACTGATAGGAAGAAATTACTAAGGGGTGTCAGAGATGAGCTGACAGGCAGACAGATGCCAAGAATTTGCCACAAAATTTAAAGAGCTACAATCAGGATAAGGGGGTGTGAGAAACAGGCTCCCGACAGTGGCAGGTTTTCCTTCTTCACTGGAGGTTGGTTTGTGTAGTTCCTGCTCTGAACTGCCGCGCACATGCAGCTGTTAACAGTGAGAGCTGCCCTACCTGCCTAGATGGACACTTACAGCACCAGCTCCTGTGTCTGAAAGCAGGGGAAGGCTAGCACGTCTTCTGAGCTAGTAAGGAAAAGTGGCTGGAGTAGCCTCGTTCTCTAAGAAGGTAGCCTACCTAAAGCCACACAAGATGGACTACACGGTTCTATGCCAGATCTAGCCAATAAGGTTTCAAGAGCCAAGAGTTCATAAATATTAGTACAGACCACTAGTTTCAGGCCATGACAACACTTTTAATAACACAAATGAGTTCACTGTGATTTATTTTAATTATTTCTGAAAAATAGTTTATTTTTAGTAAATATTATAGTCCCCCACATGGGAAGCTACAAACCATGCCAGAAATGTTCTATGAGGAGATAAAATACTATTAATAGAACTATCAGTTGCTCCTTACTTAGGTTGTAACATAGTTTCCACTTTAAGCTGATATGACCTCCCCTGACTTCTCTGGGTCTAATGTTCTCTCATCTCAAGTCTCCACATTTATCTTTATCTCTAGGGTACTTAAGTGAAGCAAGCATGGCTGCGAGGAGGGAGAGAGAAGTTCCATTTCCTAAGCCTTTTCCTACAACAACGTGTAAGGTCAATTTTGGAAACTTAAAAGGGAGCCCTTACTTTTTTGTATTTGTGGGTGGGGATTCCATGGATGTTCAACAACCATCTGCAGCCATGCTCCACAGTGAGCACCAGTGCTGGCGAAGAACGCCCGTCTCCCCTCATCTGTGCTGATCTCACTCTGTAACTCTCCTTAACCTGGGGAAAACTGTCAAACAAAACACTCCAAAAGAATAAATATCAGTGTCTACATCCTCTAATTTAAAAAAAAAAAAAGGCTGAGCAAGGGGACCAAAGACAAACCGTAAGAGATTAACTTTTCCTAAAAATTGTGATCTCAAGGATTAGGGTGACGGTAGATGGGCTTTCTTTTTTTACTTTTGTTGCTGACATCTTTACAATCTCACTTTAAAAGCCGGGGGTGGTGGTCAGGTGTGGTGGTCAATGCCATTAACACCAGCACTTGGCAGGCAGATCTCTATAAGTCTAAGGCCAGCCTAGTCTGCACAGTAAGTTCAGGCCAGCCATGTCTTCATAGTAAGACTGTCTTTAACAAAAAAGTGGAGCTGGAGACGGCTCAGGGTTAAGAGCACTGCTGCTCTTCCAGAGGACCCCCAGGTTCAATCCCCAGCATCCATATGTCATCTCACAAAAGTCTATATAATTCTAGTCAAGGGCTCTAACTCCTCTTCTGGCCATTTTTACCTCTCACTAGCTGTGTCAGAACCCAGATTCCATCTCGTATCAGCCATGTTATCCCTATGGAAACTCTAGATTTTACTTCTCTGGCGACTCCTAAGTCCTATTTCTAGAGCTTTGAGACATCTTTAGTGTCTGGTTCAGCAACTTTTATTCATTCTGCCACTTGCTGCACAGTGGTCTTATCTATAAATGAGACTGTCCCTGGGAGACAAAGACGTGCCACACCCCCCTCTTTATCAACAATATCATGGCATGCATATCACAGGCACAGTAACTGGTGAACTCATAACTGTTGGATAAAAGGCATCCCATGAGCCTCACACAGCACAGGACTGGGAACCTCAACCTAACACCAGCAGAGTTAAACTGCAAGCATTTTCTGAGGATGAAAGGCAGGATTCATGGGTATTAAATAGCAAAGACCCACCTTTTCTAAGAGTCATCACAATTCACAAGAGTTCAGAAAAATGGACATGTACCAGGCCATGGGTACTTTTCTTTACCCCAGGAAAATTCCTTTTCCTTGTCTCTACCCTCCTGCATCTTATTCTTAAAGGCCTACTTAGACTTGATAAAGAAAAAAAAAATAAAGAGGAAACAAAAGAAAGAAGTTAGGATTGGGGTCCCTATTAAATCAGATGGTTAGGATATATGAGAAACAAAACTCTTCTTTTAATCCTCCCACCCAGACAAGCTTTCTCTGTGTACAGCTGCCCTGGAACTCACTCTATAGATCAAGCAGACCTCAAACTCAAGAGATCTGCCTGCCTCTGCCTCCTGAGTGCTGGGATTAAAGTATTGCACCACCGTGCCTGGCTTTAAACTTTATATATTGAGGAGTAGTGTTGACACTGGCATGTAGAATTCAGAACACGTTTTGGGAATCAGTTCTCTCTTTCTACCATGTTGGACCTAGGGATAAAACTCAGTTGGCAAGCACATGTACCCACTGAGCCATCTACCCAACACCAAAGTTTGTGTTTGTTTCAAGATCAAGCACAGGTGAGTGCACACATACACACTATTCTTTTCTATAGAAAGGAATATATGAGTGTATGTGTGCGTGTGTGTGTGAGAGAGAGAAAGAATGAATTCCAAGTAAAAGTGAACCAAATACTACTGATCTATGTGATGGAAAAGACTTAATAAAGGAGTTTTGTTTTGAACTTCTTCCAAACTCCATTTCTCCTTTAAACCACTGATACGAGACTGGTAATCACAAACACAAGACAAAGAGAAGGGAAAAAACAAAGGTGTGTGCACCTGCATTGGAGGGTGGGGTTTGGCAGCACAAGACCATGAAGGAAGGGGAATACCCAATGCTGAACCAGTTTTTGCTGTTGTTGCTGCTGCTGCTCATGAAAAATGTCTAGAGGCTGTCAGCCTGCTAGAGTAACAAAGCAGGAGGAAGTCCTGGCTCTTCAGGACAGGACTAAGAGCTAAGAACTCAAACTTTCAGAGTATTAGAGTAAGATGGCTGGCAGGATGTCCAGGGCTTTTCCTGCCATCCAGTGGAATGGAGGGAAGTCTGGGCACCAGAGCCAGTCAGGCCTTCCCAGCGAAGTGACCTTGGGCAGTAGGACAGACTCTCTGGTCTGCAGTTTTCTCATCTATAAAACTGAGCGGGCAGTAGTTGCTCTGCTGAGTTGTGAGAAACGAAAAGCAAGCTGTTTCAGAACAGGCACCCACTACAGGTCAAATGCTTTTCCCTTACACCTCAGACCCTGGCAATCTATAAAACACTAGTGGTTTGAATAAGAATATGCCATAATCCTTCTTCTCTCTCTTTTCTTCCCCTTTTCATTTTGCAGAATAGGGCATCAAGCCCAAGTAGGCAAAAAGCAGCTTTCCTAAGGTTATACTCCTGGTGAGCGACAGAATTCAAGCTAAAAACAACCTCCTCCCTGCTCACCCTGCTCAATGTGTCCACATCTCATGGGGGTGGCTCAGAGTCTATACTGTTACAATCATTTTCTGTGACCCAGACACCTAAGAGTTAATAAGCACTCAACCTTACTATGACAGGAGATGTCAGGCAGGGCCTTATGGGAGGAGGCCAGAAGCACTGAAATCTATTCCTCTTTGTGATTGGTTGGTTCCCAAAGGGGTGGGAAGAAGAGAAAAGAATGTCACCGGATCTCCACAGTAAACAACAGCAGGCGCATCTGGGCAGGTTTTCCACTAAATCTGTGACAGATTTCTGAATACTAGTGAGCACCACACTCGGGAAATGGTAACTTCTGACCTTCACCACCTTTGCTGTTCAAGGACTAGATTCCTAAGAATACGGTCGGGATGACTGAATACTTATTAGGAGCAGTTTCATATTTCCACAGTGCAAAATTAGTGCCCCATACTCCACCCTTCCCCCTTTAGAGTGGACCCAGCCTGCCGTCTCTCTCACTGGTTTTTTGGCTGTGTCATTTTAGAAACATGACTTGGCTACTCAATCACAATCCCTCCTCTGGTTTGCCTTACTATCTTTCAAAAGGAGCCTCTCCACTTTGAATGAACGGAATGGGGAGGGAGGGGGGAAGGAAGGAGGGAGGAAGAGAGGAAGGGAGGAAGGGAGGGAAAGCTATCTCATTGCAAGCTATAACTCTGCAATTGTTAACACACACGTGTGGAAGAAAGAGAACAGGGAAACCTAATACCCTGCCAAATCCATTGGGAGGTCTGCCCAAGTCATTAGCCAGGCCGGGGCTACTTAAATGAATTAGTTGAGGTGACGTCCTTCAGTCCTAGCTACATTCTCTCCCCCCAGGGTAGAGGTAGGACTGTGAGACCCCCTTACACCATAGCTATCCAACTCTTCATTGCTCAGGAGTTTCTCTGTCCCATTTTGAAATTTTACACGAAGTGTGTGTCTGTTCTGTGAAGAGAATTGGAGCAACATTTGCTCTGCCGGGTAGCTGACAAGGACTCCACATGCTCAAGCAGCAAGGAGCCACCAAAACTAGCTCTGTGGCCTTTGTACCTACAAACTGCCACAAATTCTAAACTGGAAAGAGGTGGGGTGAGGTGCTCGTACTCAGTGGCAAAGTTTCAGAACCTAAACCAAGTCAGTGCAAGAATGAACTTGAGCTCACCTTTGGGTGGCCTCAGAACCAGGGCTGGGCCAAATCCTCCCCTGCCCAACAGAACAAACCAGAAATGCTGGACAGCCCCATCTCTCCAGAAGACCTGCAATCATTCTGACCTGAAGGGCAAACATCTCCCTCAGCATAGAGGAAGTACGTGCAGGGTCTTCCTTCTTTTGTGTTGGCTGTTATCCCAAAGCCAAGTTTAATGTGTTGCTAATGCCCTTTCCTAACACAGGGGTCTCCTGTATACATCTTACAAGCACTAGTGACCAGGTAGTCTTTTCTTAGGAATGTTCAGTGAATTAACTACTCGGGGGAGACAGGAGCAGAGCTGTTAGAAGCACAGGCTGACTGTCGGGCAGGTCTAGATTTAAATACCCGTTCCACCACTTTCAGCCTCTGAGACTTGAACCTCACTAAAGCTCAGTCTATGCATCTGCAAAACACAGC
Source organism: Microtus pennsylvanicus (assembly GCF_037038515.1). Taxonomy (NCBI): domain Eukaryota; kingdom Metazoa; phylum Chordata; class Mammalia; order Rodentia; family Cricetidae; genus Microtus; species Microtus pennsylvanicus. The sequence continues at coordinate 5,522,014 of NC_134580.1, forward strand.
TTCTCCTGTCGCCTTGGAAAGAGAGTGGTCATTAAGATAATGAGGAGTTGAAGGGATGTGTACATAGGTGTGTGTACTTAGTGTGGTACCTGATGCACAGTAAGCATTCAATAAAGAGTAGCTGTTGCTATAAATTATAATGGAGGACTGGAAAACAACTTCTGTGAAGGAGTAACACTGCCAGTTGACAACCATCCTATTAGCATTTCTGCACTTGACCCATCCATGGATGAGATATAAACAAGATGAGGCTGCCAGACCACTGAAGAAACAAAATGCATCTCTGCCAGAGGCTCATGGCTGGAAGGAAGCACAGAGAAAAGGAAGTCATGAAGTCAGATAGTGAGGAGGGTCTCAATACAGAGCAGCTTAAGTGCCCCACTGTAATAGGCTACCATAGCCAACAGATCTGTAGAGATAAAGTAGAGAGCTTAAAAGCAAACCCTTTGCAGATTTGAGCATGAAGAATGACAGAACAAGAGCAGGGAATGTGAACATGAAGAGGAAGGACTCTAGTCTCAACACTTCACATTTTACCAGGTATGGAGCTGACAACCACAACCAAACATTTTTAGGGAGACGCTGTAAGATTGTTCGGATAGGGTAGGTAGCAGCATGCTTTTATCGAATAGAAATAAGCTCTCAAGAAATTACAATCATATAATAACAGACAAACATACTACATGGGAGAGGATTCTGTGACTCTGGCCCCTGAGCTTTCAACCCAGTGCTGTTGAGATTGTTGTTTCTTGAGATTTTCATTATCATCACCCCAACCTGTCAAACTCACACTCACCCATAGCTCAAAGCTGTGTTGGAGTAGAGCAGGGCCAGGCCAAGTCTCGGTCACAACAGTACAAGTCCACCAGGAAACTCTCTGGGGAAAGTGCACACTGATAATAAGGGCCCTGTATCACAGGCCCAGCTCATTACTAGCTAGAGTATGGGCATACCACATTATGGCCTGGGGTTAACTTCAAGAACTACTCGACATGACTAAACCCAGCTCTGACCTTCAGTGATTTAGGACCTGTAGGCCCAGCTTCTGTTCCTTAGCCTGGGCTGTTTTAATGTTAGAAAAAAATGCCAGTGAAGAGATGGGGCATCAAGACAAGTAATTACAGCTCATTCTCCCAGACTGACAGTTCACATCAAGACACATCTCTGGAGTGTAAACTAAAAGCAAGTAGCAGGAAACAATGAGACAGATGTGTAAAGTCACCCTGGAAAGGCAACCTACTGGCTTGCTAAAGGGACCCCCCCAAATACCTTAGCTGAGAAGGACACACAGGGGCTGTCATACCCCATACACAGAAATGATGACTGGTGGATTAGGACCTAAATGAAAGAAAGGCGCTATCTGTACTGGACTAACCATATGGTCAAAAAGCAATCCCGCAACTGCCTGCACTCAGCAAACTGGCAGCTCTTTAGAAGGGGTTCTCAAGGGATCCAGAGCTTCAGGAACCATGGGAAATGTATCCAGATTAGATCAGCTAAGGCCTCTCCAGTTCCACACGAGGTGCTGTACAGGTGATGTGCTGGCCAACACACAAGATTTATACAATGGGTTCCTGAAAGCCACACGCGTTCAGGTCAGAAGCGCTGCTGCTCTACCACAATGACCCACGAAGAAGCGGGTACTAGCTATCCTACTTCCTAAGCTGTCAGTTGTAGATACTCAAGCATGCCTGGTTTGTCTGTTTTACATAGCAGTTCCCTATTCCCCAAGATTTATTTATTATTCTGCTTCCTTTACCCTTTTCTCTCTAGCATGAAAAAAAATACATTTTCTAGAAAAAGTAAGTTTTTACATGATAACCATGCAAAGGAACAAGACTTAGCAACAACAACAAAAAAAAGGAGCATCAACACAAACTCCCACCCAGCATGGACAGACATGTGAATACACAATGAAAGGAAGCCAGACTCCAAGGACCACAGGCCTGACTACATGCAAAGGAAAAAAATCTGTCGAGAAAAAGAACTAGTCACTGCCCACAACGTGGGGCATGGGTGGAATACAGGAATCAGGAAGTGATGACTAAGTGAGAAGCGGCTTTGTATGAAGTGATGGAATTGTTCTAAATCTGATGCTGGGGTGGCTGAACAATTCTGTGAGCATACAAAGTCAGTGGAATTATATATGCTAAATGATTCAACTGTATAACATGCAGGTTATAGCTCAGGGCAGGTGTTTTAAAATCATACTAAGAAATGACATCTTTCTTCAGGAAAAAAAAAAAAAACTACTGAGGGAGATTTGGTTTTTCCAGCCAGCCATCTCTGTTTGCAGAGCCTACCAACTCCTGCTCCTCGGTAGTAGTACCCATGCCAGGCTTCCACCTTCCCAAAAACAACAACTGGGCTCATGCCATCTTGATTTGGGTCTTATAGTCAGCCCATGCTTAGTCCTTCGACACACATCTAATTGTTTGTTTGTGCATCAGAAAAAGTGAAGCCACACAGAGAGAGACAGGCACTGCCATGAGCGAGTGTAAGATTTACAGTGACACGGCACATCATGGGAACAGGGAGAAAGCACAGGTTTGGGAGCATCAACACTTCAGGGTTGTGATCAAAGCAGTGAGTTCCTTTAATATCTGCGTTCAGCTCCCACTTCTGTAAAATGGAAGCACCACCTAGCAGTTAATAAATGTGGCTATAACAAAAGGTAAACAAGCAACAAAATCTAAGTGAATTATTAATATGGTGTCTACCACCCGAAAGTACTCGATAATAAAACCAATTACAGAAGCTGTACACCCAGTATTTCTCATGTTACCTAACCAGCAGGTTGGCCTCCATGTCAAAAAGTCAGTGATAAAAGCAGTTTACTAGCTCCAAGCAGGTCATAACCACTTCCCAGATGACACAGTCTACCTCAATCAGTCCAGGTGAATGCAGGGTATTACTGGCAGGCTCTTCAATTTGTTTTCCTATTTTTCAACTCACTTTTAATCTCAAACATGTTAAGTATGGCCTCTCTAACTTCACATTGCCTCCTCACCATCATCTGTATTTATCATCTTAATTATAACACTTTTTAGCTACTCTGGGTAACTGTTGCCCAGCACAACACTAATAATCCTAGTCTTCCTAAAAGTGTATCATGGAAACAGGACAGACTTAGAATTACAATGAAGCTTGATACTCTCACAGCGGGATCCTAGGGAATAACACAAAAAAATCTGTAGTAGTCAATAACGTGAGAAGAAATTCTCAGTAGGGTAGGATTGAGCTGCAAGTCTATTACAATACAACTGACACTCTGGAAAAAACTTAAGAGTGTGCATACACACAGAGCAGCTACGTACAAACAAGACTAGAACAATGAATGAAAGGTTCAACACACCAGGGAATTTTTAGTTTATCCTTTTGATCTACTGTGTATTTTACATTCTGTTTGATGGGTGTGTACGGCTTTTAAAGGGCTTAAAACATTAATTCAATGACTCAGCATTCTCTTAGTAACTAGCACATGGCTGTGAATCAGAAAGACCAGGCTCAGAGCTTCACCCATTACTGATCATAGGCAACTGACAAGTGAGTGGATGTTTCTGGGTTTGGAATCCTTGCCTAGAAAGTGAAGATGAAAATTCCTGGCACCCTTCATTAAGGACCAGTCTGTGCTCGGCTACCCCTTCCTCTATAACAGTGGCTCTCTCTGCTGAGAGTTTGAGCCAGAATTCTCTGGAGAGCATGCTGGAATGGGCTGCTGGACTCCACCTTGGAGGTTGGAAGACCATAAATTTACAGAAGCTCAAGTGGTGCTGATGCTGCTGGTCTAGGAGCCGCCCACTGAAGACCACCCTTCCGTGTAACAAGAATGAAGTCACCTGACAAAACACCACACAGCCCTTAAGGGCCTTTTTAGATCAATGTTATTCCAGGGCTACTTCATTACAGGATATGAAATAAACAGTGTCTAACACCACACAATCATCTAAGAGCCAGATCTATTGTGTAGGATAGCTCATGTCAGGACACTCTCTAGGAGCTGAGATTCTAGTGAAAATGGGCAACAAACAAGGCCAAACTCTGATGTGGATAAAAACATCTGAGAATGTTAATAGAAATCAAACAAAATGTAACAGATACTGTGAGCCCAGGACAAATTGTTTGGTGCCTATCCAAGATCAATGGGCACTTGCTTTGCTCTGGGTGCCCTCTGCTGACAAAACCCGACATTGCCATTTCTCCTTTGTTCCTTTCTTCTCCTACCAGGAGATTGAGGAGTCCACATAGTATGACTCAGATTGTAAAAAAGTTTCCAGTTAAGAAATTTCCCTCAGAGGCAGGCGGATCTCTGTGAGTTCGAGACCAGCCTGGTCTACAGAGCTAGTTCCAGGACAGGCTCCAAAGCCACAGAGAAACCCTGTCTCGAAAAAAAAAAAAAAAAGAAATTTCCCTCAGCCTACAGTAGGCAGGACGGACTTTCTTCAGGCAGCTTTCCAAGGCCCTTTTCCTATATGTAGGGTTCCATCTTGTCTCCACACATGTCTACTAGTTCAAGGTTGAAGAATAAGAGACTGGCATTTGCCAGAATGATTTTGTGGCTATAAGCCAAACTTGCCTGTCATTTTGGAAGTGGCAAGAAAAACAACAACAACAAAAACCTGTTCTTGTAAAGTACCCAGTACAACGTGAAATGTTGCTGGTATCTTGGGCATCTATGTTGGTGAGAACTTTACCAGCCCTGTTCCAGCTATCAAGTGTCTTCATGTCCACCTTCTTTAATACTTCACTTGAGAGAACAAATGGAACCAAAGGTAAAATGACAAATATGAGCCAAAAGAATCGGCAACAAACCCAAGACTCAAGGTCTTTTGTTATTTATAACATTTCTCCTTTGTTAGTTAGGGTCTTGCTATATAGCCCTGACTGGCCTAGAATTCAGAGATTCTTTCTCTCTCACAGAGGCCTGCCTCTAGGTCCCTAGTGACTAAAGACTTCTTTCATTAAGCCATTGAAGACAACCACATTTTAACCACCTCTATAAATGGGAGAATAAGAAAAACTAATAATGAACATGTAACAATTTACAGGGGTGAGATCCTGCCTTTTCTAGTACCACAACTAAGCTTTTCCTAACACCAATCTTTCATTAATAACAATCTCTTTTTTAAATTGTTTTTCATGGGGCCAAAAGCTACACAGACTATAGAAATATCTAAATTAGGGACCACTTAAGTATGATCTTTGGGCCAAAATCAGCTCGTTATTTGTTGTTTGACCCACATAGTACAGCCTATGTGTAAGATATGCAGTCTCCTCCCTCACCTCCCCTTTCCCAGGTGTTCTTGTGCATCTATTTTTTAGAGGTCCAAGGTCCACCTACCTTGTTTTTGAGACAGTCTGTCCCTGGGACCTAGGGTTTGAAGATTAGGTTAGGCTGGTCGTCCAGCAAAGCCCAGGGGATCTACCTGTCTCTGCCTCCCTTGTGGTGAAACTTAAAGTGTGCCACCATGTCCAGCTTTTTACACAACTGGGAGAGACTGCTTATGCACCAAGTCATTTTATCAGCTGAGATAGCTAGCTCCCTAGCCCTTTTGTTTTGTTTGTGGATGAAAACAAAAATCAAAAGCAGGTTTAATTTTTTTTAATTTTATTAAAAATTCTAATTTCTGGGCCCACCATGTTAGCAAAGGCTACACACACTGAATTTCCAACTAACACAGTGGACGGACCAGAGTCTGCATATCTAACTCAATACTTGACAAAAGCAGGCCTACCCGATTCTAAACTACTGAGACTGTGATTTAGGGATGCTCACTTTCATGCACCGTCTGAATGAGGTCTCTGCCTCTGCAGTCGCTCACCCAGAAACTCAGCTCAAGCCCTGCACACTGGGCACACCTGACCCATCTTGTTACCAGAAACACTATGAAAGGTGTTCATAGCTTTCCAGTTAATACTTTGCATTATTCCTTTTGTCAAATAATGAACCTCTCAGAGGGTTGAAACATCAGGCCCAAACTAGATCTGACACCAAAGTCCTAAATCATTCTCCAGTAGTTTTCAAACTGCTCCAGTCAACTGCAGGACCCCCCAAGCAAAAGAAACCAAGAGGACAGGCTCCAGCTTCCCTTTGTTTTTACCAGAACCAACCACCACTTACCTAAATGTACAAGCTGTCCAAGTAATTCAACTGTGAGCTATGAAATGACTTCAGGCATTTATGGTTTGCTACATAGTATGCATTCCCTCTCTCTTCTAGAGTATGACATCAGATCCCACTCCTTAGGAATGTTATCTCAAAACTTTTGGACAATACCCACATGTGAGTTACTAGCCTCATCTATTAGATTTCAACACATGCCTAACTCAGAAGTTTGATTAACACTGAGCATGTAGGCATGGCAGGGCTAGACTCTCTTTTTGTCCTCCAAGAACTGTCACAAGAAACACCATGTTACCTTGGAGCTCTGAAGTTTTTTTGTTTGTTTGTTTGTTTTGTTTTTTGTCTGACTACACAATACAACTGTCTAGCATCCAGGACTCCTGTATTGCCCAGATCTCCAATATGGTGGTAAGCAAGTTGGCATCTCCCAAGAACTTTAAGCATCCTTTCCACGGAGGCCTGCTTCCATCCAGTCCCCTCAGTGTGGTCAACATCCCTGTTCGACTGAGTGGACTCTGAGCATTTTATTCATATCATTCTACCTCCTCCTGAAAGCCTCAGAAGAAACCCTTTGCATAGCAATAAACTGTAGGATTCACCAAGCCTCTTACAGGTTCTGGCACCGTCGTGCTCTCCATGTTTCACTGCCTGCACCACATCACCCCTACCTGATACTTGCTATCCTGAGGTTAGAACACAGCTACTAGAACTAACATGTGGGTTGAGGATGGGGGCAATCACAAAACAGCAGAATTACCGAGCTCTTAGGTGAGTCTATGATCCATGATGCCAGGAAACTTATCAGAGCACTGGCTACAGGAGCACTGTCCTAATAATAGTAAGAGACATACAGAGAAAGTTCTACTATTCAATAAAGACATTTATTGGATGTTCTAAGAGTCTTCGTGGGATACATAAAATGACAGATTTACATTTAATACCCACTTGACCAAACTCATTAAACTTGTAAGAGGTGCTCTCTCACAGCAGATCAGATATCTTGCTTCTTGAGTATTAATTTTTCATAAAGCTCTGGCAAGGCAAAGGCGATAAAATCTGGCAAGTCTGGCCAAAGCTGTCCTGCTCCTCTTTGTTCAAATATATCAGGTTATTATGACAAGGCTGTATGGGTCATAACCCTTTAACCATCACCTAATGGCAGTGATAAAGTACCAACAGAAGCGGAAAGTATGTCCTTTGGAGGATAGAAAACACCAAGAATCTATTCCTTAAGAAAAAAAATGCATCCACAAGACTTCATAGCAGAGGTAGCAACTAAAGTGAGACTTAGGGATGGGCTGAATTTAAACATGGGAAGTACCCCAGTGATGGTCCTGAAATTCAAACCCATCCTAAAGAATCTACAACACCTTTCCCTTACCCAGTCCTACAGTAAGATTAGAATAAAGAGAACCTTACATGAGAAAGAAGGGAGGAGGTTGGGGCCAGTCCATGTACTCAGGGTAGTAAGACTCAGTGAGACCAGAGCTGTGTTTATGTATAAATACATTAGAGAGAACATGCTACAGAATTCTAGTGGCTCAAAACTTCAAAAACTAAAATACTGTTGATTAAAACATCATCTGGATGAGCCTCAAAAGCATTTTGCTAGGTGAGACTCACACATGATAGATTATATAGATCATATAAATCCATCAATAGGAAACATCCAGAAGAGAGATTTCATAATCAAAAATCTATCATAGCATTTGTCTTTCAATCAACAACTGACTCAAAGAGAATCTGTGTGAATACAGGGGTAACAGAGGTGCTCTAAAACTGGAATACAGTGATGGGCCATGACTCCACAAATTATCAAAAGTTGTTGAATGAAAACATTATACTGTTTGAACTTAATGGTATGGAGATTATATTTAAATAGAGCTTTTACAAAGCAATCGCCACACATACATTTAAATAGATTCATATACTTTATACATTTATACATCTGAGCAGAAAATAATATATAAGGAAATAGTCATAATACTTCACCAATTGACTATAAAAATATTTACAGTGCTAATGATGCATCATGTAACCTATAAAGCAACGATAAATAGTGGCTTAACAAATAATGATTTTATTAAATGGAAGACAGTATGCTTATAAAACAAAATTCCTACTTTTATCAGCAGAAAGCCAGAGGATATGAACAATTGATCAACAAGAAACAGAAGAATACAAGTTGGCAGATCCATGATGGTAACAACAGAAAAAAACTCTTTTCCAAGAGAATGCAGTTTGTGAACTACCTGAGGAATGAGATCCTGAAGCAAGAATTTAGGCTGAAATACCTATGCAGTTGAAATGCACATGCCTGCTCTTCCTCCACTAGAGAGGGTGTAAGGACAGTGTGTGTGTGTGTGTGTGTGTGTGTGTGAGAGAGAGAGAGAGAGAGAGAGAGAGAGAGAGAGAGAGAGAGAGAGAGAGAGAGAGAGAATATATTATGGGCTTTAAGAAACAGAAGGAATATTTAATTTAGGAATTAATCTAGCCTCTAGCTGGAGGAAGGTAGATCTGGGAGATCTAGGAACTGGGATGCGCAGGTAGGACAGTGAATGCTCAAAGATACCGGCATCCTTCTATGTTTTTGTTTGTATTTATGCTGGGGCTTACACCCAGGACCTCGTGTATGTCAAGTGTCCTTTACACTCCTGGCCCCTAAAGTTGAATTCTGAAGGACAGGAATGATTGGGATAATGTTTTCCAAGAGTCACAGATTATAATCCATTACCAAGTCCAGGGGAGGTGAACGTGCATGTACACACACTGGCTCAGGATCTGAAAGGCACACCTCACACAGACCTGTGTCCAGCACTGAGCTATGTAATTGAGCCCTTCCCCACATCCCCACCCACCATTCCTGCCACGGGAAGCACAGCAGCCAGCACTTCGTTGCTACAAGGTCAAATGGTTACAAGAGGTACCTTTGCTTTTGTCCTTACTTTCCCAGTCAAAATAACTAAAATTCTGGAAAGTTCATCACAAAAACTGGTCTCAGGGGCTGGAGAGGTGGCTCGGTAGTTAAGAGCACTAGTTTCTCTTACAGAGAATCTAGGTTCAGTTCCCAGCACCCATACAGGAGAGGAGCTCACAACCATCCATAACTCCAGAGAATCCAAGCCCCTCTTCTGGCCTCAGGGGCACCAAGGTACACACATAGTGTCCACCCATATATACAGGCAAAACAGTCATAAAAATAAACAAATATATAAATCTAAAAGAAAACTTTTAGACTGGTCTGAAATAAAGTCAATCACTTTGAGCCCCTCTCAGCATCAAAGGAGATGTGACTCCCTTGTACCTAACAACTTAAATGTCAGCTCTGAAATTTTCACTTATTTCTGTGAATAACTAAAGTATATCCATCCAATCAAATGAGCTTTAAAAGCAGAAAGAAGGCTGGGCTGTGGTGGAGCATGCCTGATGGAGGAAGGCCATTGGTTAATTAATAAAGAAACTGCTTGGCCTGATAGGTTAGAACATAGGTGGGTGGAGTAAACAGAACAGAATGCTGGGAAGAAGAGGAAGTGAGCTGAGACGCCATGCATTCTTCTCTAGGACAGATGCGATGAAGCAAGCCGCCAGGTCAGACATGCTGAATCTTTCCCAGTAAGACTGGTGCTACACAGATTATTACAGATGGGTTAAAGCAAGACATGAGAGTTAGCCAGAGAGGCTAGATATAATGGGCCAGGCAGTGTTTAAATGAATACAGTTTGTGTGTTGTTATTTCGGGGCATAAGCTAGCTGGTGGCCAGGAGCCGGGTGGCAGGAATGCAGCCCGCAGCTCCTACTACACATGCCTTTAATTCCAGCACTCGGGAGGCAGAGGCACACGAATCTCTGTGAGTTCGAGGTCAGCCTGGTCTACAAGAGCTACAGAGAAACCCTGTGTCAAAAAACAAACGAAACAAAAAAGCTGAAAGAAAAGTCTTTCTTCAATTAAATCAAGAACCTAACAATATAACGATAATTTCCTCTAATTTTAAAATAAAGAGATTAAACTATAGGCCATTAGTCCTTTAAAGCAAGACAAGAAGAAAACTTGACAGTTGGACTTTGGGACATGGGTGCTTCAGTTTTCTTTTTATGAAGTAGGAATAAAGCTAAATTTGGGAGAGTTACTCTGCAAATCAAATAACATAAAAGAGCTCTGTAAACAAAAGCCACAGAGCACTTTACAGACATTAGTTTTTGTAATTCACTGATAATCTCATTTCTACAGCGACTTCAACACCTGAACCTAAGGCAGTCTATGCTCTTGTCTCAAATCCTGACTGAAATACGTCATTCCCCAACAGCTTAAGTGGGAGACACTGAGATGTGCTTGAATTAAAGCTCCAAAAGAGTGCAAGAGGGCACTGTCACATTAGCTTTCAAAGCGTACTTTACAAATACCCCATACAACTGAGCATGTCTTAGATGGGCCACCCTGTTAATCTGTGCACGTCTGCTTCTACCCTTACCCATGCCTGCACCGAGGTGACTCCAAAACAATAGTCAACCTAGTAACTCTAGAGATGGACAGAGCTCCTGACAGTCAAACCATATCAGCTACAGCTGCTGGCAGTGTGCTTTTAACCAGCTCACGTATTACACACACTAGCTCTGTATTTCCTAGCCGACACGCTTCCAGTCATCCTGCTTGCTAAACCCATTCACAATTCTGTGGTCCTCCTCTAAGCCCTTCTCACAGCAGCTGAGCTACATGTAACCTGGCCATACAAACTTAAGTTCTTACAGTAGAACTAGATATTATATAAATTGTTTAAATTGAAATTAGCAGTTTCCCTGCAAACAGTTCACAATTGAAAGCTCTGAGAACATTAAAGACAGAAATTCTTGCTCAGTCATATTAGATATAGGCAAGACAAATGTAAAGACTGAGAGAACAAGAACAGACTTCCATGAAATACTAAGAATGCCATTAATGCCTTGCTTCTCTTTGGAAAAGCACACACACTGCCAAGTCTGGCGACATACCTGTGACCCCAGCACTTTGCAGGCTAAGGCAGAAAGAACCCAAATTGGAGGTGAGTTTAGAACACACGGGGAAGCTGTCTCAAAAAAAATAAAACAAAAATTAACAGACTCTGAACATTTTGTGAAGCCCCACTATCAAACAATTTAGTAGCATTTCTGGCAGTAGATCCATATGCACATAAGACACCTTGACCTCCTACTGAATGACTCCAGGGTAAACAGAATTTGTTTAAATTAAAATACAATACTTTAAGTTAAAACAAAGCTTAAAATTATTCTCCATTTTAACCAAATGTTTAGTTAACCCTTGGTAGCTTCCTAGTCCTTATCACACTACAAGAACATGACTGTTTAATCACAGCTGAAATGAGCCTTTATCCCATGCCACCCAGTTTGGTCTGGGGTTGTATCGGTGTAATTGTCAGCATCTCTTTCCATTTTCAGAACTGCCCCAACTTAACACAACAGATTAGTCACCTTAATAACAGCAGATACATAAAGTTGTGACACCCAGCGATGACACAGGACCACCAGCCTTAGGACTCCTGATGTACTTTCAAGGTTTCCTCTGACAGTCAATTCCAAAGCAATAATCTTAGAACATCAGTGAGGTTTTCATAGAGAACCAAGACCTCTTCTAATTGGATTACTATTCCTAAATCCCTTCTATACAAGAACTCAAGATGTGACACATGCAATTATCTTTCCATCTAAAAAATAATACAAGTCAACAAACAGCTTCGTTTTCACTATACCTGGGTACATTTATAAGCACATGCATGGCAGATTATAGCTGGCTGCCCACCAGAATTAGATGCTAAGACCCTGCAGCTGAAACTGCACACTCTGGTAGGGGGACATGGAAAGCTCAGGCTAGGACTGAGAAAGGAGCATCTTCGGCCGGCCAGCCTGCAGTGTCAGAAGCTGCTGTTCAGGTGCGGGGGAAGACTGTCAAAACTCTACTCAGTGGTAGACAGCGCTGTGATAACAAAAACAGCCAGGCAAAACATGCCCACTAGTGTGCAGTGGCATGACTTTCATGAAGATAACCAACCAACCACCTTCAGACTGGAATCAAATCTACTCTACAAGAAGAAATCCATGCTATAAATCTGGTCAAAAGCCTGTTGAGGATGGTATGGGGTCGTAGGTTCTAGCAGAGAAGTTGCAACTGTTGTTTTTCCTGAAAGGACATGATATCAAGTTGCTACCTAAGCAAATATGCTTATCCCTATGGATAAATACTGCTGACAGCTTTGATCAGAGGAACTCCTTGCCACTGGACAGTATTTACTCATACATAACCGTTGGTCAAGGTGCTAAGAATAAGTGATCATGTTGCACTCAGCTTTAATGAGACATCTATGTCACCCCCCTCCAAGACATCGCAAAAGAGAGGGCAGAAAGAATAAAGGAACTGAGAATGAGATGGAACATTACAGAATGCTGTCTTCTGGGCATAGAATGTTTGTGACAATCTTGAACTCAAAGAAGCTATAATTACCTGCATAAGACTGGGCCATCAACATTTATCATGGAGCAAGATGGGACTCAAGAGGTTCACCTATCCCTAAGGATTTATAAGTAGTTAATGGTTTCTTTTAGGATGCTCCCCCAATGATATAGCAATGCTACTGTAAATAACCTCTCACCTTGTCCTTCTAAAAACTGCCTTAATAAAATCCACTAAGTCACAGGGGCTGCATGATAAGGCAGAAGAAAGACAAACTGGGAAGAGGAAAGGGTTAGTAAAAGCAGTAAGAGGGAGACAAAAAGAGAGCAACAGGAGCAAAAACATGATTAATATACTATATACATGTAAGAAAATACCATTTTGAAACTCATATATAACAAATATATGCTAATACCATTTTTAAAAGGCAGTTAAGTAGCTAAGACTTTTAAATATTTTTTTTATTTTATGTGCATTGGTGTTTTGCCTGTATGTATGTTCATGTGAAGGTGTCAGATCCCCTGGAACTGGAGTTACAGACAGTTGTTAGCTGCCATGTGAATGATCAGAAATTGAACCAGGGTCCTCTGGAAGAGCAGTTCTTAACCACTGAGCCATCTCTCCAGCCCCCACTACTTAGGATTCTAAACGATTAAATGACATTACCAGTCTAAGATCCTGGATGGCTTTGATAAATACTTTTTTGAGTTGATTCTACATCTGTAAAAGTAGAACAATGTTAGCCTTCCCCAGTTAAATAGAAAGATCATACTGGCAAGTATCAGCGTGGATTTGAGCACTTTATGAATTAAATGGACTGCAGTCCCAGTCATTGCTCAGGAAAAAAGATTATGCCAACCGTGCTTAAGAAAGCCAAAGTAAGGCTAGAGAGATTGTTGAGAGCATTCGTTACTCTTGCAGAGGACTTGGTTTGGTTCCTAGCACCCACAGGGGAGCTAAAAACCATCAATAACTCCAGTTCCAGGAGATCAGAGCCCATTTCTGAACTCTGGGGTCACCAGGCACACATATATGCACGCAGAACACTCAAACACATAAAATAAAAATAAATCTTAAAACAACAGCAAAAAAATACCTTGTGCCAGGTATGATGATGCACACCTTTAATCCCAGCACTTGGGAAGCAGAGAGGCAGGCAAAGATCTCTTTTGCGTTGCAGACCTGGTCTATAAAGTGAGTTCCAGGACAGCCGGGGCTACATAGAAAGACCCTGTTTCAAAAACAAAACACCACCAAAAAGGAAGAAAGTGAAACTTTACCAGTAGATAAGTTCCCCTCTGCTTCTCTTCCTGAGTTATAACCATGTTTTATCATTTATAACAAGATGAACGTGTTGTATATACAATATGATGCTGGTCCACTAAGTTGACCATGAACTCCTACCTAGATCTATATCTAAACATCACAAAATCTAGGAAATCTCTAAGTGGAAGTAAAAACAGGAGCGAGCGAGTGTCAATCATCTTCCACCTCAAGAAGGGAAGGATCACAAGCACAAGAGCAGTTAAGGATCTGATTAAGAACTGACTTGGACTGCAGCCTTGGGGAAGGTGTTTTACTGGTTTCCTTACCTTTCCAAAGGGAACACTTGCCTGTCTTTTTGCCTGTCTATTTTAAGAGAAGTCTGGTAAAGTAAGATCTCCTGAGTAAATTGAGAGCGTGGGGACCTTGGGAGAGGGTTGAAGGGAAGGGGAGAGGCAGGGAGGGGAGCAGAGAAAAATGTAGAACTCAATAAAATCAAGAGGGAGGGAGGGAGGGAGGGAGGGAGGGAGGGAGGGAGGGAGGGAGGGAGGGAGGGAGGGAAGGAGGGAGGGAGGTCTGAGAGGAAGAAATAAGTCACCGATGACAGCATCCCACAACAGTCAGAAGAGCATCAGATGCTGCTGAAAGCCCTGGGTAGAAAGAGTTCTGACATGTTTAGAACAGAATCCTAAAAGAATTAGAAAAGCAAATAAAGGCTCACAATTAAAATTCACCCCACCACCCCACCTCCATCCCAGCTCCTGGATTTGCAAAGACAAATCCACACTGGGGAGCTGTAAAGATCACAAGTTCAGTTCCTGCCCAGCGCAGACTGTTCAGTGACCAGTGTTTCACACTGATAAATGCCTCCCAAGTCTCAAAGCACCAAGTGAGAGTTCACGAGGTTAGGTGCATTAATTAGCAGCACTTATTTGGATTCTGTATACATCAAATACAAAAAGCAGTTATTCAATACTTGTGTATTTGCAGTCTTCTATGATCCCTAATTCAAAGACCCAGCCGCAGTACAAAACAAAGCCCAAGAAAATAAACTGAAATAAACCTTTCACCAACAGAACATGCCTCAAGTAAAACCAGCAGCTCTGCCCCACTGCAAAGAGTCTGTACCAGCCTACAGCGCAGTAGCACAAATAATGAACACAGAGTTACACAAACAGCTCCCTGTGGCAAAGAAAGAGAAATGAAGGATTGTAGGGCAGAGACACTACTGTATGAGCTTTAACAATTCCTTACTAAGTCCTTTTGCTTACCTCCTCATTGATCTGCAGTCCCCACAGGAACACAAAACTGGACAGTATTCTTCCAGAGCCTTCAAATTCAGAAGTCTATTTCCCTATAGGTACATCATTACCCTACCTTCTAATACCCAAATATGCAATATTTTATAAATAATGAACTATGTGTGTTACTGTTTAAGACAAGATTAGGATACTGAACGTGATCTCTTATATGTTGGCACCCTGGGTAAAAAGCAAAAGACAATATAGAGAAAAACCACTCTGTGTAAAGCAGCCCCTAACACTACAGTTTCATTTCTGCATGCAGAAATCTGCAGCGATTTCTAACCTACAACCACTAAACCCAACCTGTGAGACTCTGTAAGGACTCATTTCTAGTCACCAGCATGTTCTTTCTGATGTATGCCAAGAATCAAAATTATCAAATGTCATAAATACCACTGTCAATAGAAATTCCAGGGCAGACCTACACTAAAAAGAAAAACAAACACACTTGACTTCTACATTCTCTTTAGATTTGGGGTCAGTAACCGTATCTTTCAAGAAAGGAGCCCATATTCTATTTGAACAGTAAAGATCCCACTGGGAGATGAACCCTGAGAAGAACAAATCTTCCTCTGTCCTTCCTCTCCTACCTGAAGGCATTCTGACATCAAGCTAGCAAAAATAAAAATACCAGGCAAAAAATCTTTAATGCAGAAGGCAGTCAAGGAGAGAATTGTTGATTATCCTAGTTGGTGATGAGACTTGAGTCACCTTCTAGAATGGGTACTACTCAAATCTTTCACTTATGGCACTGCCATTTCATGTGTCCCTTGGACAAGAGTAACATAGATGGCTTTTATGGACAGCCCTATAAAAACCTATAAAGCCTCTGAAAGTATCAGAAATGACCCTTTCAAATATCCTTTAAAATGTCAATATCCTAGCCAGGCAGTGGGGGTGCACACCTTTAATCCCACCACTCGGGAGGTAGAGACAGGCAGATCTCTGTGAGTTCAAGGCCAGCCTGGTCTACAGAGCAAGTTCCAAGACAGGCTCCAAAGTTACAGAGAAACCCTGTCTTGAAAAATAAAACGAAAAAAAAACAAAACAAAAATGTTAATATCCTACTGACAAGATGAAGTTAGTTCACACATTTCTCTAAGGTATGGTTTTATGGGTCCTACCTTATGCCTTCCAGTCTCGTCTGCTCAAATCTTTAAATACCAGAAACAGCATGTTTTACACACCAGCTGTACTGAGGCTGAGGCTTACACATCAGCTTTACTGAAGATGAGGGCTTTACACACTGGCTGTACTGAGGTTGAAGGTTGTACACACCGGCTGTACTGAGGCTGAGGGTTATACACACTGGCTGCCCTAAGGCTGAGGGTTTACACACCGGCTGGCTGTCCTGAGGCTCAGGGTTTACACACTGGCTTTCCTGAGGCTGAGGGTTTACACACCAGCTGGCTGTCCTGAGGCTCAGGGTTTACACACTGGCTGTCCTGAAGCTGTCTTCAGCCCAGGCTGCAATAGAGGTTGGAACCAACAAACCAACAACAAAGGCTTTCTCTCAAGTAAGCTTTTCCTTATTAAAACTCACCCAACTAAGAACACCCCAAGGAGAAGAATGAATTGTTTTGCTGCAGATTATTGCAAAGACTTAAGTAATCTGGGAAGGCAAAAGCCAAGTGATAGAAAATAAAAAGACAAGTCTAATATTAAGAACTAGGAGGTATCAAGAAAACCAGGCTAAAAAATTACACAGCCTAGAGATAAAAAAGCATCAGAGATATTACCACTAAAAGACCGTTCCTCCTATGAGATCCATAATTTAAATAACATGATTACAATACCTTTAAGATTAAGAAATGAACTTAATTCATAATCTCTAAAAGCAAATTCATTGGCAAAACAAACTGTATTACCTTCCAAAATAAGTAATTTCAGAAAAAAAGATACCATTTTTCTCTTAATGCAGCTTTTCAGAACACACATAAAAGAGTTAGACAAAACAGGCACCCACCTGACTGTCCCGTGCTGGGAATCCATGATAACCAGGGGTCAGTGGCTCGTTCTAAGACAAAGAGAAAAATAATAATCAAACTTTAAAAGAAAACGTTAAGAATCAAAATCATCCAAACCAATCAAAAATGAATTTCTGCCCAATTTCCCAAATTTGCCATTTCGGTATTCTACCTGCCTACTATACACACTCCCCAGCTAAGTTCTACAATGCCACAAACACAAATACACTACAGACAAAACCTACTTTCCTCTTTATGCAAGTAAACTGTTTTCTTTCACAGTGAACCTCAAGCAGAGTATTACTGAGACGCGGGGAGAATAATTCCTTAACTTCATTCACCCTTGGAGTTTGAGCAGACCCAAAAGTTCTCCACTAGGAGAACCAGAATTCCACACATTTCCAAGTGTATCGACCCTACCGAAATGTTTTCTAACCTAGAAGGTTTCAGTTTATTCTATCAGTTCTTTTAAACACAGATGAAATTCTACTTCTCTTTAAGACTTCCCTACCACTCAATCACCTGTGGACTGAAGGGACTCCTAGTGTGCATACATAGTAGTATCACTTAAATTCCTTGCACAGTTAACTTTCCATGTCATTATTTTAATTTCCTTCTTTAAAAAAGTCATCATATTTAGTGTGTCTCATCTTCACACCAATCAAGATCCACGAGGACAGAGGTGCTAGCTAACAGAAGCTATTGCAACTAATTCAGTCCCACAACACACTGCCTGAACATCCACTTATGGCTCAGAGAACCCACATGATCACTCAGGCAACAGACACTGACTACTAAAAATCCCAAATTAATGTTAAATGACTGAAGACATAAGAAACTTGAATAAAACGATGTCCTTGTATCCCAGTAAACGTTAGGAGGAGGCATTGTATACACAAAGGAGTAATAGCAGCATATACGTTCTTCGTAGCTTCTAAAGAAGCTTCTAAAGAATCTACAAAGAACTTGCAGCTACTTAAAGAACCCCATTCTCTTCCAGGCACCTGGACTTTCATTCATACTGATGGGAAGAGAATAATTTTTCTACTTAATGGTAGCTACATCAAAGATGTAATTACATTTAAAAGCATGAATATGTATGCATATACAGTCAAAGTAAGCACTCACTTCAAAGTATCAAAGAGTCAATTTAAGTTTAGACAGAGCCATTGTATCTTGTCCACTATGCTGTTCCCTCCCAAGATTTAGCACAATGACTAACACATGGTAGACACCTAAAACAATATTTAAGCAAATAAATGGAATTGGTTTTATATAAGCTAGAAATTCTAATCTAAGCTATTTTCTCTACCTAAATTTCTGTTGGTCATTTAAATATTTGTAGTCTCAAGTCAAAATAAAAACCACTAGTTGTTATAAGAGATAACTAACTGCCTTTAAAAATTATGGATATCAAAAACAAAAAATCTTGAGAAGAAAAGAGTTGAAGAACAGGATTTCCAAATTCACTACAAAGCTACAACAATCAGGACAGTGTGACACTGGCATGTCTGTTTCTACATAAAGATGAACTATCTTCCCCCATAACCATTCCTACGTGTGCATGTGTGTGCTGCTGGGAAGTTAACCCAGAGTCTTACATGTACTAGACAAGCACTCTACCACTGAGCTATGTCCCCAGCCCTTTTAAATTTACTTAAATAAAAGCCTTTGGATGAGGTGAGGACTAGATATGCAGGTCAATAAAGTACAACTGAGAAATGAACAGATTTTTTTAAAGCCTCACAATTATGACCAATTAATGTTTTAAAAAGATGCCAAAAAAGCCAAAGGTAGAAAGAATAGTCTTTTTAAGAAAAAATATGAGACAATTGAATAGCCACATGTAAAAGGATTAAGGCCCTGTGCTATGTAGCAAATTAACTCCAGACAGACTGACCTAAAATTGAAACTTAAAAAGGAAACCTTCAGTACCTCTGGATAGCAGCACTTTCTCCACTACAACACCAAGAGCACTGAAGACCAGAAAGTGAGGTCAACTAAACACCATTAAGATTTACAACTTTTGTCCTTCAAAGGACACCAGGGGGAAAAAGCAATCTACATAATGGAGACCATTTGCGAACCACATTTGATAAAGGAAAAGTGTCCAAAGCATAGAAAGCACTCTTACAACTCAGTAATCGAAGAAAAAATAACTTTAAAATGAAATTAGGGTTTGAATGGTCACTTCTCCTAAAGCTATGCAGATGCAGGTAAGAAAAGGGCAAGCAAGGAGACTCAGTCTCATAAGCCACTGCTACAGTCTAACCACACAGACAACACACAGTGAGGTAGTTAAAATCAAAAGTCTTGAAAACACCAAGTATTGAGGATGGAAAAATCAAGATTCTGTACACAACTGGTGAAAAAAGAAAAGTGGTAAATCACCTTATGAACATCCAAGTCGTCCCCCAAAAGGTAAAACACAAGGAGTATGACTCTGTGGTTAAGAACATAGACTGTTCTTGCAGAGGACCTGAGTTTCATGCCCAGCACCCAAGTCAGAAGGCTCATAACTGCCTACAACTCAGGCTTTGATGATGCCTGTGTATCACCTGTAGGATGGAAAGACAGATAGACAGACAGACAAACAGACATACACGATGAAAAAATAAAATAAAATAAGCCGGGCAGTGGTGGCACACATCTTTAATCCCAGCACTTGGGAGGCAGAGGCAGGCGGATCTCTCTGAGTTCGGTGCCAGCCTGGTCTACAAGAACTAGTTCCAGGACAGGCTCTAAAGCCACAGAGAAACCCTGTCTCAAAAAATAGATAGATAGATAGATAGATAGATAGATAGATAGATAGATAGATAGATAGATAGATAGATAGATAGATAGATAGATAAAGTTGGGCACACTGTTACTGCAGGACTCAGAAATTCCACAACAGGGAATACAGCCAAAGAAACAAAAACACACATCCAATCAGAACACTAAGTGTCCAGAGCAGCCTAATTTCAGAGCACCCAGAGAGTGACCAACAGAACAATTAAAGAAATGGGATGCTATGTGTGGATGAATCTTGAAAACAACACAGTAAGAAAAAAAAAAGACCAGAGAAAAAATGGCCACAAGTGTCAGCCTTCTATTTACAGGAAATGTCCAAACCTGACAAATCCATGGTGACCGAATAGATGAGTGGCTTCAGAGGCAACAGGGTAAGATGAGCAGTAACCACTAGCAGGTTTTATTTGTGGTGATGAAACTGCTCAGAATCGGGTACTAGTGAGAGATGTACAGCTCAGTGAAAAAACACCTCAGTCAATCTCGTACTTTAAAATAGTATTAGTAGAGGGCCAGCCAGACGGCTCAGTTGGTAAGGGAGCCTGTCACCAAGGCTGAGGACCTGAGTTCAGTCTCTCGGACCCACAGCATAAGAGGCAAGAACTGACTCCCAAAAGTTGTCCTCGTGGCATGTATTTGTATGTACGTACAAAATATATGTACGTGTATATACTAACATACATTTTTTAAATTAAAAACATAATAAAAATGAAAATAATAATAGTTAAAAAAGACAATGTTGGCTCTCTTTCACACTAGAAATTACAGGAGAGACATATAACAGATACGGCAGGGTAGGGCAGGAGAAAACAAGACAGGAGAGAATAGAGAACGTGGCTCCTGAAATCCACATGTACTATCCTTGTCCTAGATTCTGCACATTTACCTCACTACTATTCCCTAACAGTGATGATGACCAAGAAAAAACTCAGATCATGAGCAGTTCCCACAGTATACTCCAGGATGGGAAAATGGGGAAGAGGACAAAGCAAAGAGGAGATGATACAGGAATGTGTCAGGGTCTATTTCCTATCTTTGGAGAACTGCTGACCTTAGCCTATAGAACCCAGTACTCCAGAGTCCTGTTCTATTCATTCTGCAGGTTCTCATCTCAAGGACCATTCCATATTACCCTTTAATTATAAAAATTTCAACATTTTCTCAGAGAGATTATATGATTAAGAAAGTAGTCAAAGTTGCAAACTTGCAAACTTGGTCTCTTTGTAAGGCTCCTCGTAGTGAGATCAGGACCCGTCCCTGGCACTTAGCTGGCTTTTTGGAACCTGCTCCCCATGCTAGCAAGGGGAGGAGCTTGTTTCTACCTCAACTCAATATGCCATGCTTTGTTCAAGCCCATGAAAGGCCTGCCCCTTTCTGAATGGAGTTAGGAGTAGTGGACAGGGAGGGGAGCATATGGGAAGCGAGGAGGAGGGCATCACAGGGGAGGAGGAGGAATGGAGGGGGATAGGAGGAAGGGAAAACTGCAGTCAGCATGCAAAATAAATTTTAAAAAGCTATTGAAATTAAAAAAGAAAGTAATCAAAAGTCCAAGCACTTGTTAACAAGGACCCATTCTCCCAACATACATCCTGTGTTCTGACATCCTAGAAACCAACAATATAGAAACTCTGTTAAAAAAAAAAAGAGAGAGAGAGAGATAGAGAGATATCGTGGTCTTGGAAGTCAGTATCATCAAAAACACTAGAAGTGAAGACTGAAAACATCACTGCCTGTTGTACAACAAGGCTAAGGCTACTTACTGGGAACTATTCTGGGACTTGGAGAGCCAAGTCTCAGACTGGTCTGAAATAAATGAAAAAGCACGGCTTTCCTTTTCAGTTTTACTAGGTAGACTCCTATCTCTTTGCACTAACTTCGCATGACTTTGGATTTTCTAAATATGGATCTTGCAGTATGTGTTTTATAGCAACTTGCTCAATGCTGTGAGCTTTCATTTCCACTAATGCATGCCATTACGTTCCACTCATTCTGAATGCTGCTCTAGTACAGTATCCTTATAAATGCCAACAGGTATTTCCATCTGACTTTCTTGCTGATGAATACTGAAATTCCTCTTGGTTATACTGTGTTTACTAGCCACACAGCTGATATAGGATGTCCTTCTGTACATGTGCTGCTTTTTATTGGTTGGTAAACAGAGATGTTTTGGCCAATGGCTTAGCAGAGTAAAGCCAGGCAGGAAATCCAAACAGAGATATACATACAGAGTAGGCAGAGTCAAAGACACACGATGTCATTGCTGAAGGAGAAAGACGCCAGAACCTTTCCTGGAAGCCACAGTCTCGTGGCGATGCACAGATTAATAAAAATGGGTTAATTTAAGATATAGGAGCTAGGTAGGAATATGCCTAGGTTGTTGGACATGTAGTATTGTAATTAATATAGTTTCTGTGTGACTATTTAGGTCTGGGTGGCCAGGAAACCTAAGTGCAGTCTTGCACAGCCTGTAGGCATCCTTCTGAAGTTGAGACACCACTTCTCACTCATGAGATCAGCAAAATAAAATGAAACTATTACAATCGTCAAGATGCGCAAGCAGGGCTTGTCATACCTGGGGTAGAAAATAAGTATGCAGGGGCCACTGGCAATCAGTGGAACAAAATCACCTAGTGGAAACACATCATTCTCTCTACTCTGGAGAATCACTAGTCCATGTGCTCAGGAAGCATGTGTGCAGACTGTCAGTCACAGTGAAAACCTAGGAGGAACTTCAATTTATCATTTATGAGATTTCAACAACCTATGTGCACATTTAAAAATAAAGGCAAATCTCTAAGAATGATCTAAGCTCATATAATTTGGCTTGCATGGCATGCACTTTACTCACTTAAGATACCTTGCTGGCCCAATGTTGAGTTTTAAGCAGTGTGTGTAATCACTACCACAGAAATGCTCATTAGCTACTGAGGTCAGCGACTAAACCTGTGTGAACATGTGAAAAAGCAACAAAAGATCCATAAGTAAGCAAAACCATAATAAATGCAGAGTGTGCTAGTGGACACCGAGGAGTGACACAGCAAGACAAATGCCACCTGCTTTTCCATCTTTGCTGACACACCTGTGTTTGAAAGATCCACTCAAGCAGAAGAACCTTCCATTGTGGAGCAAGGATGAACCAGCAATGGTTATCTGACCATCAAGGCACCAGTGTCCTTGCTATTGACAGTACAGTCCTGATGATCACATGTAGTGTGGATAAAGCTATTTAGAACCATGGGGTTCTTTTTGAATGAGGGAGAGGCACAACAGCCTAGTATCCCTAGTTTCTTATTTAGGACAAAACCCCAAATAAAACTGACAGATTGGTGCATGCCGAATAGACAGCAGTATGGTTGGGTTTTGTTTGTTTGAGTACTGATCAGTTTCTGCCTTTGTCCCAAAGATGGGGGACCCAGCCCAAGGCTCCATGCATGCCAAGCAAGTGTTCTACCACACTCTTGTTCTTGAGACAAGGGTTTTTAAAGACACTTTTTAAAAACTGCTTTCTAGAGCTCGAGAGATGGCTCAGAGGTTAAGAGCCCTGGTTGCTCTTCCAGAGGTCGGGAGTTCAATTCCCAGCAACCACATGGTGGCTCACAGCCATCTATAATGAGATCTGGTGCCCTCTTCTGGCCTGCAGGCAGAACAGTGTATACACGATTTAATCTGGGGGAAAAAAACCCACCCTACTTTCTGAAAATTATCGGTATTAGCGTACAAAAACACCTTGCCACAAATACTGCTTGGGAGGAACCAATAAAGCAACTTTAAATACAACTAAGAGCACTTACCAATGCTGAGCTTCAAAGGTCCTGCTTCTGGTTCACAATTACAATTGTGAAACAGACCCCCAAGCAGCAGTCCATACAGCACTAAAGCTAAGTCTCCCAGGAGCCAAGGGGGTACCACACTGCACATCCTCCTGCCTTATGTACTCAACAGGTCATGCTTTACCAATCTAAAGATTATCATGAAAGCATGTCATCCTGGTCAGGATCACTGATGAAGGCTGGGTGGGAACAGAGGCAGAAACAATAAATATACAATAAGATAAACTAATCAGTGAAAAATGTTCAAAAGCTAAACCCCTGTTAGGTCTCAAGTTGTCCAGACATCAATAAATGAGCACACACTGAACTACCGGAAGATTTCTAGTGGTTAGGGAAAACCCAGCATTCCTCAGGAACTTGTGAAACTGGTTCTTCCCTTACTGCTAGAAGGGGTGCATGGCTCCACTGACATAGACCTATGGCTGCATAACAAAGCCCATTCCACCCGCAGGCTCTCTTAGTCCCTAGCTACAAGTACTTGTTACCCATCTCAACCCCCCCTTAGGGTGTCCTGGTCCATCCCTCACCCCAGCCACTCACACTCCTTATGATCACCTATTCTCTATATCCTGCACTCACTCTCTCTTATTCTCTAACTCTTGCTATCTCCACTATTCTCTTCTGCTCTCCCACTTTCCAAGCACTGGCCATGTCCAGTCTGATTCCCTTACACTCTGTTCTGGACTCTTCCAAATGCCTCTGTCTGTTTTTTCCCCCTCTCTCTCATATCTACAACAAAATCTTCCCTAATAATGGAGTGGTCATGTCAGCAGTTTGCTTACTGCCCCCTCCCCAAGACATCTGGTGTCAAAACTTAGAAGAGACACAAATGGACCCAGTTTAACACCACCACTACTTTTTATTTTTGTATCTAACAAAATCAAACCAATTTCACAAAATGGAAGAGGAAGGATAGTAAGAATAAAACAAAATTTGTGCCTTAGGAGAAGAAAGGAAACAAAAGAAGGTAGGAACTGGCCTCTTCTCCACCAGTCATATGTTTGAACTGAAATCATTGCCTTGCATATATTTGGAACAATGGAAGTAGAAATGATTTATGCCACACGTACTAGGGGCAATTCCTCCAGTCATTTCATTACTTTGCTCACTGCAAGTTGCTTCTTTTCAAGTATTGGCTCTAGTTTAAACAGAGAATGAAGTAAATACCACAGGCACTGAACATGAGCGTAAGCTGCATATGAATCCCCGCTGCAAACACCTCTAATAGAAGTGAGGCTGCTAAGCAATCATGGTATCACTCTGTTCCCAAACCACAGGGTTCAAAGTACTTAGAGATAAGGTGAAGGCTCTGAGGGGTGTAGATCTGGTAGGTCTAGCATGCTTCCAGTTCAAGGTTCAATTGCTAACTGCTAAAGCCATTACATAAACCTTCTTGCCATTACAAAATACAGCTCACTGCACCTACTGGTCACAATGGATGACAGTTCTTTGTCACACTCACACACACCCTGACCTTGATGATTTCACCATTTGTTTGCTTTAATTAGAAACACCTGGTTGAACACATCTCATATCAAACCTGAAAGAAGACTGTATTAGCTCCTCAGAGCCCATCTCTTTAATAAGCCATGAGATCTAAAACATAAATCAACCCCTTTCTTTTAGAGATGAGTAGGCTAAGAGGTTGAGAGATGTTCTCTATTTTACCTTTCAAAGAATCGGGTATCAAGTAAAAGGCCCTGCTAGGGAAATTAGAATTCTCTGTTCTCAAATCATATTGACCACTGACCTCACTCCAAGTCCTGCTTCCATGCAGCAGGGAAGGTGTGGGCTTTGGGAGTCAGAAAGATACGTTTTCAAATACTGGATATATTGCTTTCTAACTGTGTGATGCTAGCAAGGAAGCACACCTCAGTTTCTCGACTACGTAAGAGAGAATGCCTACCACACACAGCAGTGATGGTCAGGTAACACAGGACAAGTTTACCTGGCACAGAGATGCTCAAAAGAAGGACTCCCTTGTTGCAGTTTCTACAGCTGATCAATGACTCAGAGGAGAAATTACATGACAAGTGAACGTGCACTCCACAGCTTACTTACCAGGTCTTCAGTCAACTAACCTTTCTCTTAGCACCTTCTAACACCAGTCCCTCAGAAATCGTGCCAAATGACCACTCAGTTTCATAGAAGATGTTAAAAACTTGATATAGTGATGCTTCTACCTTTGACCACTGTAGTAAAGCTGCGAAGCATCTAGAAGGACAAGCACCCACTCACTACCTGCCTCCCGCTCAGCTGGGTTTACACTCTGGAGTGGTGACTCTAAACTTTGAGTTACCACCATGTCTAGCACCCGTGCCATCCACCTTCCATTCCTATCAGCAGTAATACAGAAGGACTCTAATTTCTCCCCATCCTTACAGACACGTGCTTATTTTGTCCTCTTTTTTCTTTATTAACAGTTATCCTGTGGGTGTGAAATAGCATCTAATGATTGCTTTAACTTTCTTTTTCTTATGATTAGTGACCTGAGCATCTTTCTGTGTCATTACTGGTCATTTAGATATGTTTACAGAACTATCCTGACAGTATATTAAATTATTTTGCTTAACTGGGCTGCTGAAGATTATTTTGTTACTAGATGCTATTGCTCATCTTGTGTTTAGATACCAATATAGTTTTCTCCTCCTCCTCCTTTTTTACAGGACTTCTCTTGAGTTTACCTGCCTATCCTGAAATTTGCCCTGTAGGCCAATCTGGCCTCAAACTGAGAGATCTGTCTGCCTCTGCCTCCACTACCAGGCTGCAAATATTTTTTTCCACCAGTAAGTTGCCCTTTATTCCATTATTAGTGTCCATTGACACATTAGAGTTTAAATCTCTGCATTTTTAGTTTGCTTTTTAAGATAGGATCTTGCTATGTAGCCCTGCTGACCTAAAATGTGACAATTCTGCTTCAGCCTCCTAAGTACTGACATTATAGGCAGGAGGTACTACATCCAGCTAAAATTTTTAATTTTCATAAAGTCAAACGGTTTCTTCTTTATTCTGTGCTTTTAGTGTTGTGCCCAAGAATCCATGGTAAAATCAAGGGTCATAGAGATTCACCCTAAGTTTACTCTGATGGTTCTAATGTCCTCACCTCATGTCTAGGTCTTGGTTCCACCCTGAGAACACCTCTCTACAAGCACATAAGGATCCACCTTCTTTGCATTTTTTTTAAAGGTCCCTTGGGATCCCACCCATTTACCATCGTCTTCAGTTTTAATGATATGTGTGCATCTGCAAAGATGTCTATCTCCAAACTGCCTTTTCGCCTGGGCTCTTTAATTTTGCTTTTCTAGCATGCATGATGTGGAACTTTGTCAGTAGAGGGCACAGCGGAGACACTTTAGGAGGAAAAGGTCTTGCTTCCAGGTCCTAGCTGTTCCTATAGGAAAAGCAGTTCTTCCTTCCAGCTCCTGTGACACAGGGCAGCCAACAGCTGGAAGCTTCCCCAGGAGCCCTCTGCAGGCTGTTACACAGCAGAAAGACCTCTGGGAATTCAGCTCCCCTTGAATTCTCCAGGATCCTGGAGGGTAAACTGGCAATTCAGTATGAGACTTTGTTCTCTGTAATCCAGAATTATGGCCATGCCCTCTCCAACAAAGTCCAGATCTGGTCTGGAGAGGTGAAAAGTGGGGAAGCCATTGGAGGAGCCAGCTCTTGGGTATCCTACTTCATAAGTGGGTGCTATCATATAAAAGTTACACTAATTTATGTTTTATCATGTATCAATCATAATAGCATATTATAACTACTACTATGTGTCCCATTCTTTCGAGTTTACCTTTATTAACATAAGCCAATCCTGTCCAAATTCCAGCAGTCTCTCTCTCCTGATTAGACCCAGACTGCTACATGTGAAATGAGTAAAATATTAAAAGTTACTGACTCGTACAAGATAAACTTTGTATTTAATGTCTCAATAACCCTCACTAAAACTCTGTGATACATCATTCTATAGTAAGGAAATGAACTCAGAAAAGACTATAAATTTTCTCCACAGTATTACATATCCAGGTCTATTTAATGCTCCAGTGTCTGCCAGTTCTCTACTCTGTTACTTCTTTTTCTTCACAAAGCCTAGAAATGCATCTATGTACAGAAGGACACAGCAAGCCCCACTGTTACCCTTCGAAGGAGCTTGATGTCTAAGAACTTAGATCTGGGCAGAGTTCTAGTTCAGAACCAGTCATAATGGCTCCTATCAGCTGAAGCTTGCTTTCCTACTGAGAACCTGAATTTAGGGGCAGCATACCCCTCTATGAAGAGCCCCAGCATATCCACCTCAGCACTCAAGTCTCTGCTAAGCTTCCTTGGTAGACACATTTGTCACAACTTACTGTGACAAAGTCTGTTCTGGTGTGAGAAAGGAAGCCTAACCCTTTCCTTTAGTGGTTCATTCACTACACCCTCTTGTTATATTACTGCACTCAATGCTGTTAAGTCCTAGCAAATCACCAGGCCTGGGATGTCTTGGGAGCCCCCAAAACATCCCCTGGCATGCTAATCACTTTATTAAATGCTGAGGTGTACAGATAAGTAGTTCCTTTGCCCTCAAGGAACTTCATAGGCTATTTATATTTCCCTTCCTTCACTACTCTGGTCTTCACTTCTTAGTCTGCACAACACTTAAGTGGATTAGATACATTTCCCTAAGCTAAATTCCATTCTTAGTGCTGAAGTGATGGCAAATAAATATTTAATAAGTCCATCAGACAAAATCTGAAATACAGAGCTCTAATAAACTCAAAAGGCTACATATACATTGTTCTCTTTACCTTCCCCACCTTAGTTTTCTTCATTAATAACAAATTGATAAACCCTTCATCATTCCAGGTAGGGATGTAAAAAAAAAAAATCAGCTGTTAGGGAAGACAGTTTGCCAGTTCCTTGGGAAGTTAAATGAAGACCTATCACATGACCCAGCCATTTCACTTCCAAGTACCATAAACCATAGACCAGGTACCCAAGCAAATTCTGGACACACTGCTCCCCAGCACTTCTTGCAACTGTAACCAGCACATCAGTGATAAATAAAGTGTGACTTCTATAAACAAGGGCCGTTATTAGGCACACCCATGTGAGCCATCTAGCAGCTTCTCATCCATTGCTGGAGAAAGGCAGACACAAAAAGGCATGAAATATAAAAAACAGAGTCAATATTCTAGAAACAGAAAATGGACTGGTGGTTGCTAAAGAGAAATAGAGGGTCAGATTTCCACTGGCTCATGGAAAATGTCAGGTGATATGGAAGCACTGCTAGTGCTTGACACCGAGAATCTGCTATATGCCAACAAATTTCCCACTTTAAGAAGTTAATCTTGAGGCTGGAGAGATGGCTCATCAATTAAGAGTACCAGCTCTTCTTCCAGAGAATGTAGCTTTAATGGCAGCTCACAACTGATACTCTAGCTACAAGTGTTCCAACAACCTCTTCTGGCTTCCAAAGGCATTGCCTGCACATGGTGCACAGACATACATGCAGACAAAACACCCACATACATAAAACAAAACAAAAAAAAAACCTACAATAACGGCCGGGCGGTGGTGGCACACACCTTTAATCCCAGCAGAGGCAGGCGGGTCTCTGTGAGTTCGAGGCCAGCCTGGTCTACAAAGGGAGTTCCAGGACAGGCTCCAAAGCTACAGAGAAACCCTGTCTAGAAAAACCAAAAACAACAACAACAACAACAACAAAAAAAAAAACCTACAATAAGTTTTTTATTTTATTTTTTGAGACAGGGTTTCTCTGTGTTGCTCCGGTGGCCTTGAACTCACAGAGATCTGCCTGCGACTGCCTCCCAAGTGCTGGTATTAAAGGCGTGCGCCACCACTGTCCAGCTCACAATAAATCTTTAAAAGAATAAATAAAAAAGTTAGTAATATGTAAATTTTTACTCAACTAAAATGATTTTGAAAGCAATACATTATACAGTACGCTAAAGCTGAAATAAACAAGCCTGATATTACTGAAGCTTAAGATAAACCCTACTGTAGCAGGTAAGACACATAAAGCCCTTATTGGACATTCAGCCTACATACAACACACTAGATACTACAACTATTGGGATATTCCTGATTTTCAAAGTACTCCTCAAATTAAATGCCTTAAGATGTACAGCAAAAACAATCTCCTTAACTTAGGACTGGGTTACCTCATGCCTGAATTCCTCTAATAACAGTCTCTTGGTTGGTCCAGCAACATGGTCATCAAAATGTACCTCCATGGCTTTCTTAAGGCCAGGGTTAACTGCCTACAACCACACCTTAAAACTTCGATATTAATAGCCCTCTTTATCTTATATGACTAATTCACAACATTCTAAGCTTGGTCTCACCAGTTTAGTGGCCTCTTAAACCAGTATTCCTATGGAACTTTTTAAAAAATATGTGTAGTTTTATGCAAATAATAGTTGTGTGTGATGATATATACCTGTAATCCCAGCACACAGGATGTGGAGGTGCAAGAGCCACAAGTTCAAGGCTAACCTAAACTACATAAAACAACCTCAACAAACCAAAAAAAAAAAAAAAAAAAAAAAAAAAGGAGGCAAACAACAAATTGTCCCATGGATTCTTGTCTCAAGGAACTTCGACTATTAAGGGAGAAGGACATATAAAAAATTAACATAAGCCATGCAATAAATTAAAACAAAGGCCAAGAAAAACAGGCGAATATGGCTGAAAGTGGGATAGGAAAGCGTAAATTAATCCTAATAAAGCACACCTCTGGGTAATTTTCAAAAAAAAATTTTTTTTTTTTGTTTTTGTTTTTCAAGGCAGGCTTTCTCTATGTTACAGTTCTGGGTGTCCTGGAACTCACTCTGTAGACCAGGCTGTCCTAGAACTCACTGAGATCTATCTGCCTACCTCTGCTTACTGAGTGCTGGGATTTAAGGCATGCACCACCATCACCCAACAATTTTCCAAAATTTTAATGTTTCCTTGAAAACTCAAAATACTGTCACTATTTTCCCTGAAATAACAAGCATCCTCTTTTAATAAAATGTCTGCCATGTCCCCAAGCCTCAGTACTCATGGTCTATGGGTTGTTCTTTCAACTAAAAATGGCATCCCTTGGAAAAGCAGCTAGTTCAACTGGTAACTCAAATAATCACAAAAGCACTTTTTACTGCAACAGACAATATGCTCAGTACACACCACACTGCTTTCTACATAATGTCATTTTACCACAAGATTAAAAAGAAGTATAATCAGGGTGAAGAATTAACAGTAACAGCAACTGTTGTGCCATTCTCCCCTTCTTTAATGCTGAGTATGTGTCAATGAAGAATATAATTTCTTGGAGGCTAAGGAGGTGGCTTGGTTGGTAAGGTGCCTGCTGTACAAAGCATGAGGACTTGAATTCTACCACCACATAAAAGCTGAGAGCAGCACACATCTGTAACCTCAGGGCTGAGGAGACAGAGACAGGAGAACCCCTGAAGCTCACTAGCCAGCCAGTCAGCCAAATCATCAAAGTTTAGGTCTAGTAAGATCTTATCTTAAAAACTAAGGTGGAAAGTGATCAATAACAACATCTAATACAACCTTTGACTTCAACCTACATGCCTGCACACACACAGGGACATGTGTATACATGGACACAATTGGAAAGCATGTTTGCGCATTCATGGATGTGTATACACTCACACAGAATGTAATTCAGTAGTCATTACATTCCTTTACACCAACGGTTTGTACATGGCATAATAGAACCACACCTTAGTCTGACATGTCATAATTTGTGAAAGAGAGTTACAAGAGGAGAGAACCATAGTTGTATCACAACTATCTGTGATCAGCCTCTCAGCCTCAAATTCTTCACCTTTTAAATGATATCACCATCTACTTGTTTTAAGGATTAACGTATTATTATATGCAAAATGGCCTGCATAGTCGCTGTTCCTTAATGGGGCAACCTTGCCAGAGAACAACAAAGATAATGAGAAACAATGCTTCAGCTATATATAAAACACTTCCACACCCCAAAAAGGGTGGGAGGGCAGGTCTGACCAGTACAGGTTGAGATTCCTGGTGTGTGCCCTCCTTACCTGCACCTATTCAAACAACACACATAGGAAAGCCAAAACAGGCTTATGGTGCCTTTCCTGTGGTTACAGAGCTGCAAAGAGGAAGGGCTTGCTGTGAAACATCTTACTGGAAACAGTCCTGGTGAACAGGTCACATTAAGCTCCACCCCCTAACCCCGCCCCATACCCTTAACTTCTGCATCTGTGGATTCATCTGACCTCAAATGAAAACATTCAGGGAGCAGCAGAGGGAACTTTCTGTATTGAACACAGCATACACTTTTTTTCTTATCAACACTCCCTAAACAACACAGAATAACAATTATTTACACAGCACTGACACTGGATTTGTAAATTTATAAAGAGATTTTTTTAAAGTATGCAGGTATATGCGTATGCGTTACTGAAAAAAAAACCCACTTCATTTATGTTAGACAGGTGAGCAGATTTGGGTGACTGAGTGGATCTTGACACCAATCCCTGCAGACACCGAGGAACAACTATGTTTCCTTCACGTTGACTCAGTTCAGACTGGTTGGGGTTAAATGACATGCCCAAGGGCTCATAGGCAGTAAATAACAAAATGGCAGGGAACCCAAGTTTTCTAACTACAAACTTGGGGTTCTTCCAGCTGGAACTTAGAACTCTCTAAGAAGATGAAATTTGTTTTGTGCAATAATTGATAATCATCTGCATCTGGATTTGAGTGGAACAGCAGCCATGATTACAATGCTTATTGTGACTAAATATGCCAAATGATAACCATTAACAAATTAGTGTGTTGTGATTCTCAGTTCAAACTGGCGCTTCACTGAGCCCAACCAAGGTTTCACAAGCTTTGGCACTTAAAACAACAACAACAACAACAACAAAAACCCTCTTAATTAGCTTCAGAGCACAAAATAAACATCCCAAATGATCATTCTGTAATATTCAAAAAGTCTGAGACACGCTAACATGTTGAATATTATGATATATTTAAATTAACAGTTCTATCCAAAAATCAATATAGACAAAACCATCATTTTTCCCCTTAATTGGTACATACTGACTGTTTCAATTTAGCTTTTACAGTTGTTTCTTGACTCACACTGCTATTCAACATGTCAAACCAGCTCTACCGCCTATTGGCACGGTGACTTAGGACAACCCTTCTAGGCATCTGGTTTTTTAGCTATAACATGCATGTAATTATACTTATACTGTACACGGATGTTAAGAGTCCGCATATCGCAGAGAAGCACCTGCAGGTCAGCCTACCTTACACAGAGAAGCTTACAGTCACTGGTACTGTGAGATTTGAGCTAGAAATCCTACCTTTCCTCTCGGTCCTTAAGATCTGCATGACTAAATACAAATGGGCCTTTCCTATTTCCTACTCCTGTGTCACTTCCAATGCCAACTCCCTGCTATCTGTCCTAGGGTCCCTAGAACAATTCCCTGAACTTCCTCTCATTGTGCTGATTCCTTGTTCAGAAAGAAGGCAACACTCACTGGTCAGTTGATAATTATCATGCTAAATCTTATTTGAGTGTTTTGCCTGAATGTATGTAAATGCACTACATGGGCGTGTCTGGTACCCATGGAAGCTAGAAGAAACAGCTGGATCCTCTGGAACTGTTTAAGGATGGGACAGCTGTAAGCCACCAAATGAATGCTGAGAGACAAACCCAGGTCATCTACAAGAGTGAGGACTCATAACTGCTGAGCCATCTCTCCAGGCCAGCATGATAAACTTCAAATAAAAGCACCTGAGAGCTTGATTCGGGTGAATGGGGGTATGTATATGCAATTTCTTCATTCACAAATTACAGACAAGTTTCCTCAATTTTGTGAATTTGCAGGGGTCAACACATTGGAAATGTAATGAATTTCATCCAAAATGCAATCATCTTCACGATCATGGTACCTTCCCTGCCAGGTAATTCTTTTTCTCTCAAAATCAAAATCTAAAACCCACAAACTCCCTTTTCTTAAACATGTGATCAGCTACCCGGAATTCACAAAACTGTCTTCATCAGTTCTCTTCTTCAAAACACTTGAATCCTGAGTCTACTCAACTAGTCAGCTCCTGCAGTTCCTCCTCTTATGACCCTTCTTGGCAATAATAAACATTTGGTAGAAGGTGTTTTGTAGGGAAAACCTCTGTGTGTACAGTTAAATATCTGAGATATCTGAGAGACAGGTTAAGTGGAGAGGAATCTAAAGAGATGATACTACGATTTAAGAAGGGGCCCTTCTGAGAAACAGGACTACTATACACATTTGCCAGTAAAAGGCTGAAGGAGAGGCAAGAGGGACCGTAACTTTTACACACAGACAAGGTGCTATACAATTCATATACTTTAAGTCATGACTGGTCTTATGTCACTATCAAATGATGACAGTGAGATTCAGAGAAGTTAACTGAGAAGCAAACAGCTACTTACGGTTGAACCATAGTCAGAACTGTAAATGTTCTTTCCATTATATGTTAAAGACAGTCTTAGTGCAGAAAAACCTTCTCTCTAGGGCCAGGCAAGAACGGGATGATCTGGACACTGGCTTAGCAAACTGATTCTCTTCTGGCAATGGAGAAAACCTATAGTATTATTCCCAGTGGTGCCTTTTACTTTAATGTAAAGACAGGCCACTTGGTTCCTTGTTAAAATGCAGGCTCTATAAATCAGAGCTGGTCTGAGTGACACCTGAAGTTCTCACCTCTTCTAGATGACACATGATGAAGCTGAGGTACCTGGTCCACACTCTAAATGGGTTACTCTGAGGAGTTCTCAATCCTAGCTGATAACTGGGCAACCATTTAAAACTACTGAGTTCTGGGTCCCAGAGTGATTCTAATAGCACACCGGGACCAATGGACTACACTATCCCAGATAACTTCTTCCCTACAGTTCTTAATCTCAAAAAATACATTTTTGGTGGGAAGTATACTTGAACACACTGGCACAGGGAACCGCTTCCTAAATATAACCCTGGCAGCACAGACACTGAGAGAAACAATTAATAAATAGGACCTCCTGAAATTAAAAAGCTTCTGTAAAGCAAAGGACACGGTCAACAAAACAAAAAGACAGCCTACAGAATGGGAAAAGATCTTCACTAACCCCACATCAGACAGAGGTCTGATCTCCAAATTATACAAAAAACTCAAGAAAATTGGACACCAAAAGAACACATAATCCAATAAAAAAAATGGAGTACAGACCAAAACAGAGAACTCTCAACAGAGGAATCTAAAATGGCTGAAAGACACTTAAGGAAATGTTCAACATCCTTAGTCATCAGAGAAATGCAAATCAAAACAACTCTGAGATTCTATCTTACGCCTGTAAAAATGGCCAAAATCAAAAACACTGATGACAACTTATGCTGGAGAGGTTGTGGGGAAAAGGGACCATTTCTGCATTGCTGGTGGGAATGCAAACTGGTACAACCCCTTTGGATGTCAGTGTGGTGATTTCTCAGAAAATTAGGAAACAACCTCCCTCAAGACCCAGTAATACCACTTTTGGGTATCTATCCAAAGGATGCTCAATTGTGCCTCAAGGACATGTGCTCAACTATATTCAGAGCAGCTTTGTTTGTCATATCCAGAACCTGAAAACAACCTAAATGCCCCTCGACCCAAGAATGGATAAGGAAAATGTGGCACATTTACACAATGGAGTACTACACAGCAGAAAAAAATGACATCTTGAATTTTGCAGGAAAATGGATGGAGCTAGAAAACATTATTTTGAGTGAAGTAACCCAGACACAGAAAGACAATTATCACATGTACTCACTCATAGGTGGTTTTTTAAACATAAAGCAAAGAAACCCAGCCTACAAACCACAATCCCAGAGAACTTAGACAACAATGAAGACCCTAAGAGAGACTTACATAGATCTAATCTACATGGGCAGTAGAAAGTAGAAAAAGACAAGATCTCCTGAGTAAATTGGGAGCATGGGGACCTTGGAGGAGGATTGGAGGGGAGGGAAGAGGCAGGGAGGGGAGCAGAGAAAAATGTAGAGCTCAATAAAAATCAATAAAAAAAATACATTTTTGTTTGGTGTGTGTGTACCCCATGTGTGGATGCATTGTGTGTAGGTGCAAGTTGGCTAGTGCATATGGAAGATTGAAGCTGATGGCAGTGGTCTTCCTCAATCTACAATTTTTGTGAGGCAGGGTCTCTTGCTGAACCCAGAGTTCACCAACTGTGGCCAGTGAAGCCAGCCTGCTTGCTGTGGGGATCCTGTCTCAGCCTCCTCCCTCACGGGAACACATGGTGCTGAGCATCCAAATTCCAGCCCTCACCTGCACAGCAACCACTTTACCGAGCCATCTCCCCAGTCCCTGTCAAGTCTTAATACTTTTCAAATAGCATTCTATTTAATTATTTGGGAGAGAGAGAGAGGCATGCCACACTATTTATATGGAGGTCAGAGCGCAGTTTGTAGAAGTCAGTTCTTTCCTTACACCATGTAGGTTACAGAGATCAAACTCAGGCCATCAGGCTTGAACGCCTTACCCACTGAGCCATCTCATTGACTCCTTTTGTTTTATGATACAAGGTCTCCAAATGTAGCCCAAACTGGCTTTGAACTCATAACTTTCCTGCCTCAACCTTCCCTGTGCTGCAATTCTAAGGATGTGTGTCCCATCACACTGACTTAAGAAATTATTAAATGACCAGTTAGCAAGCACTGAGAACAAATTTGGAAATGTTTTACATATTGGCTTGCTTACTCCTCAAGCTGCATTTTTGAGGCTGATTCCTACATCACAGCTCATTTATATATGAGGAAAAACAACCCAGCAAGAGACAGCGAATTGCCCAAGGTCAGCTATAGAAGAGCAGAGGCACATCTGAACATACAAACCACGTGAGTCACCTCAGAGATGTCATCTAGGGAAAGCTAATGCTCTTATTCCGACATGCCGCCATCATTTAAAACATCACCGCTAAACTACAGCACACAACAGTTCTTGTTCAGAAAACAAAAATGCCTTCAGAACCAACATGCGCTTAAAATAGCTTTAACTGGGCTAAAAGCTCGTTTGAGGATGGACGGAACCAGGCAAAGCAAATTCTGACTAAGTTTTTAAGAGGAAAATCCAGAGTCAGAATTGGAAAATGTATTCCTCTCACTGGTCTCTAAAGCTGACTGACTCAAACCAGTTCTTTCTGTTTTGCACAATGCTACTATCGCCAGAGCCAGGTGACTGTCTGAAGGACAGTACTCATTCGGACGGACGCACAGATTCCGTTACATGCTTTCCTTTTAGAAATCATCCTTTTAGTCACATCTAAACAAATACATTTGTCCTTGACTGCCAATATAAACATGTCTGTGCTCAGAACTGTCTTGAAGCTTATTAGTTTCCTCTCTGCTGAAAAGCAACTGCTTTAATTTCAGAATTTAAGCGTTTTATTTATTTACACCCATCCATATAAAAATAAATGCTTTAACTGGGCATTAATGAATCATTTAACTGCATGTAATACCATAAAAGAAATAGTGCAAAGGTAGCTAATTACATTTCTAAAATACGCACCCAAATGCCCTCACATACAAGGGATAAAAACATACACAAGTATTATAGGGATTTAGTTATAAAAAGATGATATATTTTTATATCTGGTGAGCTCCTTTGCGAAAGAAACATGTCCTTTTTCAACAAAGAAAATATTCTGCAATTCAGAAATGATTTACAAAATTTTTTCTCAAACGAAGCATTAATGCAGATCAGCATAATTCACGCAACCAACCTCTGCTTGAACTGGACTCCCCACACCTTACTGAGGGCACCGTTCCCCTCTACAAACTCCCACTCCACCCCCACCCCACACACACCCAACGCCCCACCAACCTCACAGGGGTTCCTGGGCTGGTCCATGGAATCTGATGACATCACTCTCTCTTCCTTCCTGGAATTCTAAACCCTGCTGCTCTCCCCTTGCATACAGCTACCATCTCCATGGCAACCTCACCTCCTCCTGCTTCCCTATTGGCTTCATGGAGCAGGATACACAAAAAGGTTTTCCGTTCTGCCCCCACTGCCCGCCCGCAAAAATGATGCTTTCAACAGGAACCTGAGCTAAATTTAGCCACTTGCGATTCTGTGTCTTATGACTCAGAAAACATGGAAATATCCTCCTTCCTATAGTCTACCCGCCCCTAAACCACACCCCAAAGGGGTTGTTTCTCCTCCTGTCTGGCCCCCAACTCAAACAGCAGTATGTGCTGGGCCTTTAGATCTTCTGTCCCACGTACAGAGAACATTCCACCACTCACCTCCTCCCATCAAGAGAGGAAAAAACAGAATAACAAAAACACAGTTGGGGCATTTCATGTAGGGAACATCAGTCTCTGCTGCCTCCTTCCACCCTAAGTCAAGAAGAGAAAAGCCATGCCTACAGGCAGAACAGTATCTGCCCTCTGACGGAACTTCCTCCATTACAGAAACAGAAGTGGGGAGGGGAGAGTGAAAGCTGACATACTGCAAATTCTGCACCCAATGCTCATCTCACAGGCTGACCTACTATGGAAACTGGAGCAGGATCTCACACCCATCATCTACAAAGTAGCTCCAAACAGGGATGCTCTCCAAACTGCTGACAAAAGGAATGGGAAGCAGTTTAGATCCCTGAGTCAAAGGGACTGAGTGAGTTGACACAATAAATTCCTGAAACATCCGAAACTGCCACAGAAGATGAACTTATAGAAAATGACCTTTTCATAATCATAGACATGCTATAAAATATGTATATAATATCTCAAATCCCTGGACAGTCCCTTCAAAGGTCTCCACTTCAGGAGCTGGTCTGTGCTTAGCGTGCATCTGGAACGGATCCTACTCTTCCCTTAATTCAAGCTCTATTTCTAAAGTGGCCCCCACTCTCCCTAAATAACAGCTAAAATTGGAGCAGGGCTTTGCTTCTCAATCCAGCTGTCCATTTCCCATCTAGGAAGAGATTCTTTCTAGAACCTACTTGGCTGATCTAAACTAAGAATGCCCTATGTGACTCTGTGATGTGGGATTCCCCTCTATATGCTGTGAATATCATTGGTTAATAAAGGAACTGCTTTGGGCCTATAGCAGAGCTACAGAGGAACAGAGCTAGACAGGAAAAACTAAACTGAATGCTGGGAGGCAGAGAGAGGAGAAGCCATGTAGCCCTACCAGAGAAAGGTGCCGGAACTTTAGCCAGTAAACCACAGCCACATGGTGATACACAGATTAATAGAAATGAGTTAAATTAAGGTATAAGAGTTAACCAATAAGAAGCTAGAGTTAATGGGCCAAGCAGTGGTTTAAATAATATAGTTTCTGTGTGATTATTTCGGGCTGAGCAGCCAGGAACCAACAAGCAGCTCCTCCTTCAACAACTCTGAAAGACTAAGCATAAGCTGTAACTAAGCTGGAAAAGCACCAAGCAGGTCAGAGCCTTCTATCAGAAAAGGGGGCAGATAATAAGGCACACCCAGGAAATTTGGGGGTTTGGTACTGGGCAGAAACTCAGCTCCAAGACACCCGTTTTCCAAGAGGGTGGCATCTAAGTAGCATAATTCTGCATGGCAAAAGATAGTGTTCTTAAACTAATATGCAAAGCCATCTAGAATAAGTTTCAAAAGCGCATGAGGGACACTAAAGACTCTTGTCCCAATAGTGGCGGCAGACATGATTAGCCTGCCTCTGAGATGGAGGTAGATGCTCTCCAAACTCACCCCTAACCAACCAGTCCTTGGATGAAATCACTCATACAGCACTGCTGTAAGTGACTCCATAGACTATCATAAGCACAATTTTTATATAATGTATATATATCCTTACTTCATGTGCATTCGTGTTTTACTGCATGTATGTCCACGTGAAGGTCAAGTCCCCTGGAACTGGAGTTACAGACAGTTGTGAACTGCCATGAAGATGTTGGGAATTGAACCCAGGTCCTCTGGAAAAGCAGTCTTAACTGTCAAGCCATCTCTCTAGCACTGAGCACAATTTTTAACACTCACAGATGGTGACCTTACTCTACATGGGAAGACCCAAGTGGCCTCTGAGACTGTCCATCATATCAGCTACTGAAGACAAAAATAGTGAGCTGGATATATTCTTATCTCCACTCTGAAAATGAAAGTTCAAGAAGTCAGTGTGTCTAATATCTCCCTCAGATCTCTCAACTCCAAAACCTATGCAGTTTTTCTACTCTCTTTCACACACAGTCATAATTATAAAAAAAAAGTCTAAAATATCATTTTGTGTCTATGTTCTCATGTCATCAAAAAAATATAAATTGTTGGACATCAAAGTTAATGTCATACTTTCACTGCATTAATAACCATTGTTAACTATAAATGGGTACTCAACAGTTACTAATTTATTATTCTAATCCTATTATTCTAAACTTCTGAACAAACGGTAATGGTTTTACTCAGATCT
Organism: Microtus pennsylvanicus; assembly: GCF_037038515.1. Lineage (NCBI taxonomy): Eukaryota > Metazoa > Chordata > Mammalia > Rodentia > Cricetidae > Microtus > Microtus pennsylvanicus. The sequence goes on from NC_134580.1 coordinate 5,562,198, forward strand.
TTTAAAATTAAGATGAGCTTGAGAAATTACATGCTGAAGTGAAATTACAAAACTTCAGATAACATATTCTGGAATTTAATTTTCTTGTATTTGAGATAAAAAAATTATCAGAGTATTAATGTCTACATTGACCCAGTATAGTCATATATGCCTATATAGTCTCATTTGCTTGTTCTGCTCTGATGGGGAGCAATTGTAAATAGGTTTTGGTACCTGGAATGGAACCCAGAGCCTCACACATGCTAAGTATGAGCAGCTCACTCACTACTGATTGAGCTATGCCTCAGCTCCTCATCCATCAGCTTTACTCCAGAAACCCTAACACAGTCAGAATCTATATTACTTATAATTTCCACATTCTACATACAGAATCAGAGCATTTCTGCAGGGATCTCACTAAAATTAAATCAGATGATTAGAGGACCATGCTAAAGAGGCCAAGGTCACATGTCTGATACTCGTGGGATCCAGCTGGCATCACTTCTCTCCTACTGCCACACAGAATTAATTATTAACAACATATGTGCTTGCTTTTACTAAAAAGTAATGTAACCTACATCTTATGAAAACAAATTCTAAGCATGCATCTACCAACAATATATAATATAATTAGCTTTTATCCTTTAGAAAATAGATACTGAATTCTGATATTCATTAAACACTTATCACAAGCAAGTCTCAAAAGATAAGTGCTTTAGGCAAATGAACACAACAACTCATGACATGCAACACAGCAAAAGTATACACTTGTAGGGGGAGAGTAAACCACGTAGTTAGCACCAGAGAGTGCATGAAGCACACATTAGCAAAATTCATTAGGTAAAGATTCTTAGGTAAAGAATGGAGGCAAAGGCATCCCACGAAGAATGAACAAAAAGCTACAAACGAAGGAGAGAAGCAAGGCAACACAGCAAACAGAGAGAACTTTAAGGTACATTGTAAAGGCCAGGTTGAAAGTTGAGGAAAATGACCAGTCAATAGAAGGCACAGGCAATCTCTCTTAAGATCTTCCACAGCAGATAGGGTTTGCTTAGCATGTCCTTTTCTGTTAGTTCTTCAAAAAGTAATGAGTTAAAACATTTTAATGTCAGCCAGACATGGTGGTGCAGACCTTTATCCCAGCACTGAGGCAGAAATAGGAGGATCTATGTGAGTCTGAGGTGAGCCTGGTCTACAGAGCTAGTCTAGAACAGACACAGAGAAACCCTGTCTTGAAAAACAAAACAAAAAAAGTTTTGATATTATGTGGACAGTTTTTATCTTTAAAGTGTCCATGGCAAAATTAAAGACCAAAAAGAGGTTATACCCTGAAAACAAAGCAGCTAAGAACACTGATGAAGAATGTTCTTCTGTCCAGAGAACAAGTCCAAATTTGCTGTCTGATGAGGACAGTGAACATTTTCTTGTTCTTCTCAGAGATCTGGTTTGAAAGTAAACAGGAGATTATTTATCGTGTCTCTTTTCCTATGTCTCTTTAAAAAGATTATTAGCGGGGGCTGGAGAGATGGCTCAGCGGTTAAGAGCATTGCCTGCTCTTCCAAAGGTCCTTAGTTCAATTCCCAGCAACCACATGGTGGCTGACAACCATCTGTAATGAGGTCTGGACAGAATATTGTATGCATAATAAATAAATAAATATTTTTAAAAAAAGATTATTAGCATACTGAATATTTGGTAAGGAAATTATAATTTTCAAAAGGTCCCTTCATCCCCATGCAATACTCTAACACTTATATGTATGTGTGTATTACATCCTACCAGCTGGACAGGCGGAATACACCACATGTGAGAGGCCAGCTACCTATCAGCCGCAGCTACCAAAGGAAACTATTTGTTAATTTGATAATATGCAAAAGTCCTCTGTCTACGATGTAATACAATCTCACAAAGGGAACCCACCCCAAGAGAAACCTAGCACCAGGACAAAGAGAAAGAAAACATATTGACACCCTAGAAGCCCATCTTGTTGTGCCTTTGCAGTCACTCTCAGCTACTCACAACAACATAAACACCCCAATCTGACTCTGCTATGGCTTTTCTATAAAGGATCGCATGCCATGCTTCCTTCTGTACTAGCTCCTTCTCGGAAGAACTGTTTGTACTCAAGAACACGTGTGTGTGTTAAATACTCTATTTTACAAATGTATCATAATGTACTGGAAAGCACTTTGGTGAAAAACATTTCACTTATTTTCAGTTTGGACTATGTACAAGCTACTTTTCTGTGGTTATGACCAAACACCTGACAAGAGTAAATTTATGGAAGGCTTGGGAGGGGGTCTGCTGTGGATCAAATGGCAAGGAGCATGGTGGCAGGATGCTGCATGTCCACATCTGGGCAGGCCAGGTAGCAGAGAGATGAGCACTGGTGCTCAACTGGCTTTCTCCCTTTTCCTTTTTTAACTCGGCCTGACCCCCAGCAGGGGTTGATGCTGGCCACAACAAGGTAGGTCTCCTTCCTCAAAGAACAAGGAATAGCTCTAAGTGATTCCAAATCCATCCAAGTTGGCAACAAAGACTATCTCAAGTTTATAAATCATGCTGTCATGTACATTCTTGTACACACTCTTATGGCAATCATATATACACACTGCAGGTTTCTGCTGCTGTGGCAAGGAGTCGGATTGCTATAGAGAGAACTCCTGTTTTCAGCTTTGGGAGACACTGCCAACCATTAGTTCTCCAAAGCTATGCTACTTAACCTTTTCCCCAGCACTGTATGAGGACTCCAGATGCTGAATGTCTGCCTTCTTTGTTCAGTCATTCCGAAGGCGGGGTAAGAGAACCTCACGGTGGCCCTCTGCTTTACCTTAGAGAATAGTCATGTGACCATTTTTTTTTGAATGGCTGGATATCATATTTTGTAATGTACCTATTCATATATGCTGCCCGCTTTGCTACTGGGATTTTTTTAAGTTATTTGTAGAATTCCTTTTATATACTGAGTTGCAGGAATAATTGACCTATTCTGGATAGCAGCCAAATCTGTGTGTTGCAAATACTTGCTCCGACTCTGTAATTTGCTTTTTTACTTTCTTAACAGTGTCCTTTAATGAGTAGTTATTCCTAAAATTAATGCATTCAGATATCCTGAATCTTCTGAGTAGCCCTGTTCTGTGGTGATATTTTGTTTATGCGCTAACAAATAAAGCTTCCCTGAAGATTAGAGGGTGGAGCTAGTCACTAGTTAACTACAGAGTTCTGGAAGTCTGTACAGACAGACAGGAAGTCATATGGCTGGGCAGAGAGAGGAATATAAGGCAGGAGGAGACAGGAGCTAGGCCCTTTTTCAGCTGAGGAGTTAGCCAGGTAAAAGTTGGCTGTGGCTTGCTCCTTTGTCTCTCTGATCTTTCAGCATTTACCCTGATACCTGGCTCCAGGTTTTTATTATTAAGACCAATTAAAATTCATGCAACACTGTTCAAATAAAGAGTATCATGAAATGATGGCTGTGGTGGAGGAGTTATGCCAACTTGATACATGCTAAAGTCATCTGGAAAGATGGAACCTCAACTGAGAAAATACTCTCACCAGACTGGCCTGCAGGCAAGCCTGTGGTACACTTTACTGATGAGTGATGTGGGTGGTGGATCTCTGCGCAATAACAAAGCAGACTGAGCAATCCTCTGCCTTAGCTACTGTTTGAGCTCCTGCCCCGACTACCCTCAGCAATGAAGTGTGAGCTGACAGTTTTCAGCTGAGATAAGCCCTTTCTCCCTAAGTTGTCATGGTTGCGGTGTTTTAACACAGCAATAAAACCCTAAGACAATATCTGTCTGCTTTCCTCTAGAAACGTTAATAAAGTAGCACTTTAAAATCATTTAAGATTCCCAGGCATATTGTACACCAGATAGATATGCAGTTTCTGCTACCATATAGGTAGGACAACTCAAACTTTATCCTAGGGTTTAGAGGGGTCATCAGTCACAAGATAGTGTAGCTAACAAGCCTCTCCATAAGAAGTACTATACAGTTTAGACTTCCAGTTTTCAAAACTTTATACATATCTAGTCTTAAAATACTTCACTACATGAACAAAAACAAGCTCATACATTAACCTCAGTTGACAGCATGATTCAAATATTAGTTGTGTTAAGCAATTAGATCCAAGGACTCTGACATCAGCGTGCCCAAAATAATAAATAACCCTCCATTATCCTTGCTCTGAGCAATTTCTACTTCAACAAAGAACATGAGGGGAAATCTACTTTATTACCGCAACTGCCTCTTCAATTCACATATCTAAAATCCACATCATTTAACAATTTTCTTAAATATATAAAAAGATCTTTAAAGGGGAAGTTACAAGTTCAGTATTTTCGAAGCCAACTATCTAAAATAACAGGCTCCACAAATGATATAACATTTTCCACAATGTAAAAAACAAAACAACTAGGTCATTCCAGGCAGAAAAGAGAAGGGAAAACATGTATGTGTACACACATGCTGTCATACACCCAGACAACCCTACTCTTTTCCCCAAATGTTTTCTAATTCTTTTGCCCATAACTGTTTATCACTTTCTTCATGGTCTTGGAAAGGTTTTTAAGAAAAACAAAGCAAAACAAACAAACAAATCAAACAACAACAACAAAAACCCCTAGTCTTAAGAAAGAGAACCAGTAAGCTAGAGATTTTATATATACACACACTTTTCATAAAACAAAGATTTACATTTCAATTCAAGATCGAAAGCTAAAAGGGGCTAAATGAAAGAACAATTTTGTTAGATGAACAGAGTTTTTAAAAGAACAGTTACTGAATTCTCCCCACACCTATATTTTATTATATATCTTAAGATAGAACTTGTGCTCGAAACATGCAGAACAGGTGAGCAAGCTGCCTCCCACCCGGAATTCCAGGTTGTGAGCACATCCTCTAAACCAAGCAAGGACCGGCTGGTGAGCTTCAGAAAGACTCCAGGACAGTAACTGTCAAGAGAATCCGCTCCTCCTCTTTCCAATATGGGTGGGTCTGGATTAGCAGCTTTTTATACAGGTTCGTGTCATTCTACAATTGCTCTCAAAAATTTTCAACTAAAAAAAGGAGGGACATCTTTTAGAGACCTAAGTCTCCCTAAAAACAATAGCTAAACAGTTTGCCTTTTTCTCTCTCTAGTATTAACGTTTTATATATCAGAGGCAGGAAGTTAGCCAACCTAACAAAATAAGATAATGAAAACAAACAAAAAGCTTAGAATTGGGACTGGAGAGATGGCTCAGAACTTAACCCTAACCCTAACCCTAACCCTACCCTACCCTACCCTACCCTACCCTACCCTACCCTACCCTACCCTACCCTACCCTACCCTAACCTAATCCTAACCTTACCTTAATACTAACCCTACCCTAATAAGAGCACGGTCTGCTCTTCCTGAGAACCTGAAGTCAATTCCCAGCAACCATATGGAGGCTCACAACCATCTAATAATGAGATTCGTATGCTCTCTTCTGGCCTGCAGGCATTTATTCAGGCAGAATACTGTATATATAATAAATAAATCCTTAATAAAAAAGTGTAAAATTATTTCTGCCTTCTAGGTCACTGCACCCTTTTAAGGAGGTTCTGGGAAAGATGTGGCAGGAGAATGTGCAGTGCCTGGGACACAGAACACAGAGTTGATCCTGTGTCTACAGTCAGCAGTTCTGTGACGCGGTGAAAACAGCTTTCCTATGTGAAAGGGGAAATGAGGTTGCCTGCCTGACAATTCTAATGAAGAAGAGGTAATAGGGGCCTTGTACTCAACAAATGACAGCCACCCAAAAGGTGCACACCTTGGCTAATAATAATAAAGAGGATCCTATTGGTCACCTAAGAACTACAAGTCATGGGTGTTTAAATATGGGTAATCTCCTTCAGCTGCAAAGCTAGGGCTCATTCATAATAAAGGTGATCATATGACCTGTCTTAAGGCATTCTACTTCAAATACTCCAACCAATCATGAACATCGAAGCATCCAGATAGTAAATCTTACTACTCATTCATCAGTTACAATTCATGTTTGGCTCAAGAAAAATCTGAGGGGAAGGCCACACAGATGGTTCCATGAGTGCTGACACTTGCCGCCAAGTCCATTGACCTGAGTTCAATCACCAGAACCCACACGGAGGAAGGAGAAACGGGCTTCCATAAGATCTCCTCTAACAACTAAGCTAAACAGACGAATTTGGCTGCAAAGGCCCAGATAAACCCTAGGGATGGCAGAGTTTCTGCAATCATCAGCTAGATCTAAAAAAACTGAGCGTTGAGATCAGCACACCCTCAGTCATTAGGCACTTGAACTAAAATAGAAAGTCAAGTATATACATAAATATGTTTTTGATGGCATCTAGAAGGCCCCAAAGAATATTCATAGAGTCTATAGCAGAGCATCACAGAATCCTCTTTTAAGCCATGCAGGCCTGAGATACACTGCAGCGGCTGAAAGGACAGCCAAATTCAAGCTAGTGTCACACAGTACAGCAGGTATACTTCCTTGGTAACAGGGCTGCCCAGGGTCTGAAGGCAAAACACCTTCCTCTGAGTTCAAGGTCATGCTTGCCCTTTGGCACAGACACAGCTTTGTGGTCCACAGTGAGAGTGCTTCAAGTGAACAAACCACCACACACCAGTATTCTGGACTCTTTAGGAAGACTGCCAGGATGCTTTGAAAATTAAAAATAAAGAGGGCCTTGGTTTTCCTGGTCTAATTTACATGACAACCAACTCCCCTCAGATTCAGAAACGGGGAGGGGGGGCTGCCCTAAATAGTCGTAATCATCTTTGTTCTCATCCATAAGAATTATGCATACATTTGAGTCCCCTGAAAACAATGGAGAAGAAGAGGCTGGTAAAGAGAGCAAGCAAGAGGACAGGGTGGTTCAGAGACTGAGGCACAGAGACAGGACACCAACATGGCCACTCTGGGCTCCAGCAGTAAGGGCTGTTTCTTATTAGGTGAATACAATTGCAGAGCTGCACAGGAAGTACTCAGGGGCCCTCACAGTCAGCCTTAGCCCAAACACACTGAAAACCTTTATACTGTAGCAAGCCCATCTGGAATCAGTTAGGACCAGGCTTGTAGTTGGCCTTCTCTTAAGACAAAAAAAGAAAGGAAGGGGGGAGGGATGACAAAGGGAGATAGAAAACTTCACTTCTCCATCTCTTCCTGAGAGCCACAATTAGGAGACCCATATGATTAGCGGCTAGCATCCTCTCAGGGCCCAGCAACCCCAACAAAATTAAAGCATTCATGCAATCAAAATTCCTTTTAACAATTAGTACTTTTAAATGCTATATTTAGACATTCAGATATTGCTCCACTTTTTTAAAGCTGTAACTGAAGTATATCCTTTTGTGAAACTTTTGGCATTTATCCTGTCTTCTAAACTGTGCAAAAAGTACAAAAAAGATTTGTATAGTTGTCCTAGCATTCAAAAGGAATAATTCTGAGTTGATTATTAACACTTGTTTCTTCAGGAAGCCAATTTTTATTGATGCTTTCTATTAAAAATGGGAATCCTGACAGAGTAGAAAAAGCCTGGGACTCAGCTCAAGAAATCTGAGTCTTGACAACAATCTCAGCCATCATTTAGTAGCTGTTACTTAACTTTCCAGGTCTCTGTATTAAATAGAGTAAAATGTGCACAGCAGTCTCTTTCAGAATGCACTGAAACTGCTCCAGTTCCTCATACTTAATAAAACAGAAGCATAGATGAGAGCCATACTTCTAGGCAGTTTCTCATTCCCTCCAGGCGATAGATAGTTAAGTGTATTACAGAGGAATAGACGCAGCCTGTCCATTAGTTAGTAAAACTCCTGTTCAGGTCCTTCTCATAACCTGAGAGACCAACAGCCCAAGGCAGGTATGTACAGGGTTCAAGGAAGAAGTGTCTACTAACTAGCTCCTGGACCCAGCAACTATCAGAGTACAGCACCAAGACCAGAAGAACTAAATTTACAAATAAGCCACAGAAAGTGCTCCATCCATTGTTCTCAGTTTAAAAGCTTCTTATGTAACTAAATTACTTAAGGCCAATTTACCAAGACCAGACTGAGAAGAAAGCAGACTATGGAACCACCCTACACCCCAGGAGGCTACAGGCTAAGGAGAGGCTCAAGTGCTGGAAGGTGATTTTAGTTCATGCAGGTTCCACTCCTGCACCAACCATTAACTGGAAATATCTAAGGGAAACAAAACCAAAACACTACACTGCTATGAACATATACAGATTTTCTGTCCTTATTTCCTAAACAATACACCAATTTAATAGCCACTATTAGCCGGGCGATGTTGGCGCACGCCTTTAATCCCAGCACTCGGGAGGCAGAGGCAGAAGGATCTCTGTGAGTTCAAGACCAGCCTGGTCTACAGAGCTAGTTCCAGGACAGGCTCCAAAGCCACCGAGAAACCCTGTCTCGAAAAAAAAAAACAAAAAAACAAAAAAAATCCACTATTTACACAGTGTGCCAATGTATTAGATATCTTAAGTGCTCTTCAGTACCAAGAGAAGACTTATGTGCTGTGTACAACAACAGATACTTACTGGGAGTTCTGTCACTGGTGCTCCCCCAAGCCTTCCTTAAGGGGTACTTTTTTTTTTAAGGAAGAAAGGAAGGGATGAAGGGAGGGGAGGAGGGAAAAGGGGAAGGATTTTTTTTGAGGGTGTCAGATCCCTTGGAACTGGAGTTGCAGACAGCTGTGAGCTACCATGTGGGTGCTTGGGATTGAACCTGGGTTGCTCTAGAAGTAGCCAGTGCTCTTAACCGCTGAGCCATCTCTCCAGCCCCAAGTGGTACTTTTTAAAGAAGGTGTTTTTTTGTTTTGTTTTGCCTTCAGTATCTGTTACAAGAGTTAACAAATCTGAAAACTGTTTCACCATGAGATGTTCAGGCTGGCACTATAAACTGTCTAACCTCCCCATAGTGCTGATGAATGTTAAACAAGCAGTCTCTGTCTACACAGAGGGCCAGACCTAATAAGCCACATCAGGCCAAATTTAGCAGAGTACCACAACTGTGACCCTAATGGGCACTAGTTACACCTAGGCAGCCAGGAACCAGCTCCTGGCCTCAGGCTGAGTTCTAGCAACTAAACTTTGAGGGATTAAATTGCTATTTGCTGGCAGCCTTGCCTTCAGACACAACTAAGATGGCAGGGATTGCCACAGATGAAATGGAGAGTTTTCGGCAAGAGGGCCCACTTACACATCACACCTGCCCCGTCTCCAGTCAATAGCCAAGATGCTTTCCTCAAAACAGAAACTGATCTAGCTCCTTGATCAGCTAGAAGCAAAGAAACCCAATTTGTCCAGTCCTAGAGAATATTCCTTAGCCTCAAGTCCTGAGTAACAGATGTGGGATGGTTCTTCCACAGAACTACATGGGAGTCCCTAACAACAGTCTCCGCAGGTAGTTAACATTCTTCCTCCCCAGAGTGACAAAACCTCAGAAATTCAGAAAGGCTCCAGGACAGAGAGTGGAGGTTGGGGAGGGTGTTCTAAAAACACAAAGGTACACTCCCTGAGGAACAGTGGAAAACTGAACAGTAGGGGGCACGTCTGCCGGGTCCAACCCTCTCTGAAACATTACACTTCAAATTAAATCCAGAGCCTTGGCTGCTGGGCTGACTCCCAAACCAACTCTGAACAAAACTGGACTGGTCAGGATTCTTCTGGCAAACAGCAGAAGGGGCCAATCAAAACTCTTGACTCTGCCAAAAAGCTACAGCCTTTTCCTTAAAGGGAAACACCTCAAGGGTAATGGTGTGTGTGTGTCTTCTGAACTCCCATTTTCAATCAACTTCATTTCTATGATTTCCTTCTCCTACACTTCGTTCCTTCTGCATCACTGGCAGTAATTAGAATCACTGAGTCTAATAAAAAGCAAGTCAAGGTTCTACAAAAAGACAGCGAGCTGGGCATTCCTGACCACAGAAGATAGAGCAACCCCTCACCTTACTGCCATCACTGAGAGCCAGGCTCAGAGAACATTCTTCCCCTGGTCCTCACCTCTCCCCTCCTGCCTCTCACCAGTAACTCAAAACTCCACCAACCAAGTGTCAAAGCGTCAATGTAAAACTGCTGAAACAGGTATCCACAGCTAGGTTACCGCAAGGCCAGTAGGGCTTCTCAGAACAACTGTTAAAAAAAAAAAAAAAAACTTTTCTTTTTAGGTTTCTAACCACCAGTGAATAGCATTATTGTTTGTCTTCTTAAAATGAACTAAAACGTATTACTAAAGGTGTGAAATCAAATTTTCAAAGAAAATTTCAAAGACACATGGTCTTGTAGGATTGCACACTTACAAAACTATGGCCAAATTGCTATGAGTTTCTAAGTGCTTTCAATTTCTGTACCTATCCTGTCTGAACTGGTAATAAACAGTAAGTGAAATAATATCAGTCCATAAATGACACCGTGATTAACACTGACACATCAGAGGAAAAGCATGCTGGGACATCTTGCAATCCTCACAGGGAATCTCAGCTCAACAACTTCCTGGTCATATGACCTTGGCCATGTCGTCTAGTTTCTCTGAATCCCAGTTTGGGCGTTTATAAATAGAAATGTAATGTCACAAAACACTCCTCATTGTTATGAAGGATTAGGAAAATGTAGAGGCAAGGAGCCCAGTACCACTGTCAGGCCTCTAGGTACTTCCTTTGAAAAACTCTGCTAACCCAAAGGCAATTTGAACTTCAGCAAAGCCTCACCTTGGGAGTTTGTGTTTTCACAGCTAATTGTAACTAGCATAATCCAGGCCTACAATCTCTTGTATTTCCTTTCGGTCTCAGGAAAAACAAACTTCCTTGCTTGCCAACATGAATTCTCTTTTGATCTCTTGCAGTTTCTATTTGACCCAAGATATATTCCAATCTCATTTCAATCAAAATACTCCCAGTTCAGTCACTAACTGTACCACTGTGCTTTTGTTATTACTGTTATCATACTAAATACTACATCAATACAATTTTATTTATTTATTTGGGCTTTTTGAGGCAAGGTTTCTCTATGCAACAGCTCTGGCTGTCCTGGAACTCACTCTGTAGACCAGACTGACCTCAAACTCAGAGATCCACCTGCCTCTGCCTCCATAGTGCTGGGATTAAAGGTGTGCACACCACCGCTCAGCAAGGATATTCTTTTAAAAAAAAAACAAACAGCACTATGTATTTAACATTCTAGTTTTTCACCTCCCTCCCTGCTTCACAGGATGAGGAGTCTTCCTTACTGTTGTCCTAACTTAGCCACTCCATGACCCACCTGCTCTTCAGGATACCCCAACTCCTAGCTATCAAATGAAGACGTCGAGCAATACAGTTGCCAAAATTCTCTTCAGTTCTCTGTAAGATCTGATCTGGGCTGCCTGCTCTGACAAAGCCTCCTGCTCCGTCTTTCTGTTGCGAACAGTTTTAGCAGCCATTCTCCCCACGATGGCACTTAGCATGCTAACCCTACCATGTAAAGCTCTGAGCAGCACCACCCTCAGCCCTCCTTTCCTTTCCTTTCCTAGCCACCGAGGAGAGGCAGAACCCAAGAGATCCACCTCTGCACAAGGTTCCTTCCATCAAAATATGCATCCTCCCTGTGAAATCACAATCCAACGCTACACTTCTGTGTACTAAAAAGCTGCATTTCCATTTATACTAGTGTCAAAGGGAGAAAATACTTGCAAATGCACATGTAAAAAGGGGCTGCTGTATTAGTTCTATTTCTCATGATAACAAAATACCTGACATGAAAAGCCTAAGGAAGGATTTTCTAGGGATTACATCCTTTCAGTCTATGATTCAGACTGTGGCAGTGATTTAGAGTGGCAGTCTGGAGGGGAGAGAAAGCAAGGCTATGGTTACACACTGCTGAGACGACAGGATAAAAAATGGGTGGGACTGGAACCATGTCTGGGTATATTTTCTTTTTTAAAAAAATTATTTATTTTTATTTTATGTGCATTTGTGTTTTTGCCATGGCTGTCAGGCCCCTGAACTGGGATTACAGACAGCTGTGAGCTGCCATGTGGGTGCTGGGAATTGAACCCGGGTCCTCTGGAAAAGCAGTCAGTGCTCTTAACCACTAAGCCATCTTTCCAGCCCCTGGGTATATTTTTAAAGGTCACCTCCAGTAACCTAACTCCATCAGCCATCCCCCATTTCCTGAAGGCTCCATAACCTCCCAAAACAGCACTAGCAGCTTTGGATCACGAGTTCAAATACATTGACCTGGGGGCTGGAGAGATGGCTCAGAGGTTAAGAGCACTGATTGCTCTTCTGGAAGTCCTGAGTTCAATTCCCAGCAACCACATGGTGGCTCACAACCATCTATAATGAGATCTGGTGCCCTCTTCTGGCATACAAACATGCATGGAAGGAATGTTGTATACATAATAAATAAATAAATCTTTAAAAAAAAAAAAAACAAATACATTGACCTGTGGAGAACCTGTAACTGGTAAGAGATGAAGAACTTTCCAAACAAACTCAGAAAGACAATAAAAATTGGAGCTAGGGAAATGGCTCAGTGGTTAAGAACACTGGCTGCTCTTCTTGAGGTACTGAGTTCAAGTTCCAGCACATGACAACTCAAAAAAAAATACTATAACCATAATCTCGTGAGATCTAATGCCCTCTTCTTGTGTGCCAACATATATGCAGACCATACACCTAGCTATATAAAATATATAAATATTTTTAAATTAAAAAATAAATAAATGAAAGGGGCCAGAGTTGTGGCTTTAGTAGTACAGCACTTGCCTAGCATAAACAAGGTCTTGGGTTCCATTCCAGTCACCAGAAAAAGAAAAGGCAAAGATTTACAAAATCCATCAAAGAGGTTCAGAGGACAAAGACACAATGAAAAACACTCAACCCATTAGTACAAATTAAAATCACAAAGATAGACCATTGCACACCTCCTGGCATGACTTTGGTGGGGTTCTTAATCTGACAATACCAGGTGTAAAAAGAAGCAGATATAGTCTTTGCTGATGGAAATCCAAATACAACAGCTACTTTGAGAAACTTTGGTGTTCCCCATAAAGTTAACCATACATTTAACTACATGGTCCACCAATCCCACCTCTACTTATTTACCCCAAAGAAATAAAAACATAACTATGCATAAGAGTCCACAAATAAATCTTTATTGTAGCTTTATTTACAAATATCAAAAACTGGAGACAACCCAAATGCTCATCAAAGAGTGTATAAACTACTAGTTATTACACAAAACACAGTGGATTAATCCCAAAGGAATTGCACCAGAAGCCAGATTCAAAAAGGTATGTATTGCAGCATTTATGGAAAGGCCAGCAACTGGGAACAAGAAGAGAGGCCTACTTCAAAGGAGCCCAAGAGAACACTGTATGTACTTTGATAGTGACAATGGCTGCATGACTAAGTTTACCAGAATTCATAAAAATAAAATCTTCAAGGATGACTATCACTGCATATAAAATACACCTAGTAATTAAAATATACATAATCTTCCTCAAAAAATATATAGAAAGTGCCAGGTGGTGGTGGCGGCACACGCTCAGGAGGCAGAGTCAGGTGGATTTCCATGAGTTCGAGGCCAGCATGGTCTACAGAGCAAGTTCCAGGACAGGCTCCAAAGCTACACAGAGAAAGCCTGTCTCAAAAAAACAAAACAAAATAAAAAAGTTATAAAAAGCATCCCTTTCCTTCCATCACTGGGTAGTAAAACAACTAAGTAATGCCCACACCAGCAGACCTACAGCCAAGATACGGGAACTATCTGAGAGGGGCTAGTGGCAAAGCTAAGGCATGCAATCAAGAATGGGCCAACAGCTACTGACTGAGGACTCCAGGCATGAAGTGCAGTTGCAGAAGTGGAAGAGATAGTCACTGTGGTTAGAGAATATGCTCCACTGAGCAAAGCAGTAACTTTATATTAAGGCTAAGGCAGTCAAGTTTCTCCTACTGGAGAAGATATTTAAAAAACAGAAAGGGCGAGAGCAGGTGTTAAATGGAGTTATTTGTATAAACTCACATTTTACAATATAAAATGCATGGTTTATAACATATTTACACATACAAACAGTGGGCATGCATAGAACACAAAGATACAAAGATATGCATTATGTTGTATTTAAAGCACTTTACTCTGTCTGCTGACAGCCTAGAGGCAGTGACAAATCTAACAGTGCGCATACCTGCCACCCAGACCTTGGTTTCTAATCCCAGCCTCTATCTGAAAGAATCAGAGCTCCTTGGAAATGACTCATTCCAGGGCTTTGACAAGAATAATATATAACAAGCCAGGGGAAAAAAAAGAAAGAAAAAAAAACCTTATTCCAGAAAGCAAGGAAATGTCTCATAAATGATAGAGATAGACCAAATGGCAAAGAAGCTTAAGGTGGGTCCGACTAGCCCTACTCAAACGCAGGACAGCTTGAGTAGCAGAAATTATATAACTTCATTATTACACACTGAAAAAAGAAACACAGAGAAATGAATGAGAACACTCCTTCCTATAACAGAATGCACTGATAAACACAGACCACAAGAAATGGGGTCATTTCATCACTCAACTAGCACAGAAGGGGCTGACCCAGGGAGGAATTACCAATAGTATTAAGGTAAGGGCTGAGGCTGTAGCTCAGTGACACAACACCCTAGCATACTCAAACCCGGCCTTCAATCCCCACCACCATAAACATCACAAAACAAAAAGCTTAAGGCCTCAGGTAGAGATCTACTGTAAAACACAATAATGTATAATCTCAAAATACCTTTCCACAAGAAAGCAAACGATTATAACAGAGGAAATGGTGATCTGATAAGGTGATTTGATGTGGTCCTCCATGGAGGCCATACCCATTCAAAAGCTTGGCCTACTGAGAGTGACACTATGAGGAGGTGTGGCCTTGGAGTAGGTGTGGCTTGTTGAAGGTGTGCCACAGTGGGAGCGAGGTCTGAGGTCTCTTATATGTTTAAGAAAACCCAGTACGTGACAGTTCACTTCCTGTTGCAGAACTCTTAGCTCCTTCTCCAAGACCATGTCTGCCTACATGCCACCCACTAAGATGATAATAGACTAAACCTCTGAACTGTAAGCTAGCCCCAAATAAATGTGTTCCTTTTTAAGAGTTGCTACGATCATGGTGTCTCTTCACAGCAATAGAAACCCTAAGTGAGTTGGAAAGATGGCTTGGCAATTAAAAGCACTTCCAGAGAACCTGGGTTCAATTCCTAACACCCACATGGCAGCTCACAACTGTCTGTAAATCCAGTTCCAGAGGATCTGACACCTTCACTGCAGTGCACATAAAATAGTTAAATAAATCATTTTTTAAAAGTCCTTAAGCTGGGCAGTGGTGGTGCACGCCTTTAATCCCAGCAGTAGGGAGGCAGAGGCAGGTAGATCTCCGTGAGTTCAAGGACAGCCTGGTCTACGAGAGCTAGTTCCAGGACAGGCACCAAAGCTACAGAGAAACCCTGTCTCGAAAAACAAAAACAAACAAACAAAAAAAAAAAAACCTTTAAAAAACTCTAAGGCAGCTTAAGTGAAGACACTTGGCAGATACCAACTTTACAAGGTCATCCTAGTTAATGTTTTTTTTTTTTGGTTTGGGGACTACAGTGAGACAGGGATTAGAGGCAGCAAGAACACAGCACCATTTCTGCCCTATTCCTGACAAACTAACCACCATCAGGAGGAAACTGAGGAACTCAGAGATCTAGATCTTCAAAAATATCAAGCACATTGGCCAAGACCTGAGCGTGGACCTCAAGGTCATGCAGTGGAAGGAAAGAGACAACTCATTATCCAACCTCCACACTGCACCTGGACGAACCCTGGCGCCTGCTGGCCAGACAATCTAACCTAGTTGGTGACCTCCAAAGAGACCCTATGTCAAAAAAAGTCAATATTGACAGCCCCTGGAAGACAACACTCAAGGTCGACCTCTAGTTTCTACATGCATATGCATGCACACACACACACATTTAAAATGTGAGTTTAAAGAAGGACATGAAAGAACTAACAAGGACTAAGAAGAAACTATTTTCCTAATGTGAGAGCCATAAACAAAGCTACGTAGGAAAGTCTTGCCTAGAGGGTACATACTGGAGTATGTGCAGGGGTAAAAAGATTTCTCATCTGCAACCTGTTCTCAGAAAAATGTCAAAAAAGAAATAATGATAAAGGATCACATGTACACATACAGATGCCCCACACAGACACCCCACACCCACATACAGACCTCACACCCACCTCCATATAGAGACCCCACATAAACATACAGACCCCACACCCACATACAGACCTCACACCCACCTCCATATAGAGACCCCACATAAACATACAGACCCCACACCCACATAAACATACAGACCCCACATAAAAACACAGACCCCACACCCACATACATGCCTATCTGGCAACAGGCAATGAAGCAAACACAATAAAGTATGATAACTGCAAAATCTAAATGAAGGAAATCAAAAGTTATTAGATTAGGGAACATAACATCTGAGAACAGAACAGGCTAATGGCTAAAGTCATGTCAGTGAAGAACCCTATCTGACCAACACATTACACATAAGATACGAGCAATTAAAAACTCACAAAGCGAAAAACATACAAGGGTACTTGACGGGTCTTAAATAACCATTCTTTTTTTCTTTCTTTGTTTGTTTTTTTGTTTTGTTTTGTTTTTTGGTTTCTTGAGACAGGGTTTCTCTGTGTAACAGCATTGATTGTCCTGGAACTCTTTCTATAGACCAGGCTGGCCTTGAACTCACAGAGATCCACCTACCTCTGCCTCTTGAGTGCTAGGGTTAAAGGCGTGTGCCACTAAGCCCTGCTGAAACAACTATTCTTAACCATTCTTAAATATTCTTAAACAACTAACCCTTAGGTATTTTTCACCCTCAAAAGTTCTCTATGATTTATGAAGTAATTTATTAGAAAGAAAGCAGGGGTCATCATAGGACTAGAGCTGTTTGGCATAGCTGAGCTAAATTACTGTTATAAATTCTACCCTTTTTATGTATGAGTGCTCTATCTGCATGTACACCTGCACACCAGAAGAGGGAGTCAGATCACATTACAGATGGTTGTGAGCCTCCATGGGAACTGAACTCAGGACCGCTGGAAGAGTAATCAATGTTCTTAACTGCGGAACCATCTAGCTAGCTTTCTACCCTGGTTTTTTATGCCCCCCCCCCAAAGTTTCTGTGTAGAAAGACAGCACCAAGTAAATACAAATCATACCATCCTTAAAGAAGCAGGTCCTACC
Source organism: Microtus pennsylvanicus (assembly GCF_037038515.1). Lineage (NCBI taxonomy): Eukaryota > Metazoa > Chordata > Mammalia > Rodentia > Cricetidae > Microtus > Microtus pennsylvanicus. Next base: position 5,579,440 of record NC_134580.1, read on the forward strand.
ATTTAATCATGAGCACATGAAGTGATTTGCTTCTGATTACAAATCAAGTGGGGTCAAAGCAGGCTCTGTACATCTTTAAGGTCCACATCTTGTCCAGACATCATCTACAAAGGGCTCTGTGTAGTTCAAATGTGGGGATTACCCCTTACCAGTCAGTGCCTATGGTAAAGGCTTGGCCACAGTGTTATGTACTTAGGAGCTGGAACCCTTTAAAAAATTCTTAGGTCACCAGAAGCATGCCCTCAAAGGAACTACAGAAACTGGGTCTTTTCTCTTTTCTACCTCTCCCGCCTCCTGGATCCAGATGTAAGATTGCTCTGACCCACTGACTCACCAGGATATGCCACCCTCACCAGAGATCAGACCTTAGACTTCAATCTCCAGAACCATTAGTCAGAATAACCAAACATCACCTTCCTCAAAAAGAAAACACCACTTGGCCGACATTTAAGCAACAATAAAGTGCTAGGAGATGATTCAGTGAATAATATTTGCTGATCAAGCACAAAGACCTGAGTTCAGATCCCCAGAACTACATAAAAGCTGGTCCGCAGCGCACATGTCTGTAGTCTGTAGCACTCTTAAGGGAATACGGGAAGCAGAGACAGGAGGATTCCTAGAAGCTCCCAGGCCAGGGGTCTACTCTATCTCAAACAAGGTGGAAGGCAAGGACTAACACCAGGGGCTGTCCTCTGACTGGCACAATCACCACAGTTCTCTGGTAATTATCATTAGTTTCATTTTATTTATGAGAAAGCGGGGACTTCAGAGACTGAAGGTACACGCACACAAGCGACAGCCTGACTGAAAAAAATCCTCCTTCCTGCTCTACCTCCTCATAGTTTGTCAGACCTGACAGGCTGCTTGGATTCCACTAACAAGTCTCCTCTCCCTGGATATTCAAGTCCTTCGTATTTAATACTTTTAAATTCCAAACATTCACCAAAGTTAATCTGGCTCCGTTTGGAGACAGATCCTTCAGTAAAATCTAGTATATTCGCTTTTATGTTTTCACCAATGTGGGTTGTAAAAATATAACACTTTTCGCTTATGTTCCAGGAGCCCCAGAAGATTAAGGGAGCAGCCAGTAGTCAGCCCACCACAGAATTCACTGTATATTCTACAGCACACAACACATCCGCATCCATTTTATCTGGCAGCAGGAAGAGATATAAGTTAGGGCCCTACAATTATCCCTGTAGAGAGGCATACCGAAGGGAATGCAGGCATAACAGCTACAATAATGGCAACACAAATAGCCATCTGTACTTAGAGCCAGGCATGCCAAGAGCTTTTAAACACCCACATCCCTAATGCCATGCTCTCCCTCCATGCAGGTGGGCCAATTCCTTTCCATTCTTTTCCAGCCCACATAATTTCAAAGGAATAGATAATCTGCTGCCAGGAACAAGAAGCAAAGAAAGCCACTGTACTTCTAAACACAAAAGACCAAAAAGCAAAGGTCTTAAGGCTCCAACTGAATGAGCTGGCACTTCCCACTGCCCAGTCCCTTCTCTTTGACATCTACCCACATCCCCATATTCCCAGATATTCAGTTCTTCACTGTAATGTGGCCAGTACTAGTCTCCCCATGATAATAGAGCCACTGAGAATAGGGTTTCTCCCCTCCTCCACCAGGATCCTAAACAGCACCTATAGATAGTGCTGAGGACAACAGTGCAAAATAAAGATATGCTGGATCAATACAAAAAGTGCTGAATGAACATGGAAGTGAGTTGTGGAAAGGGAAATGGTAGTAATTTGAGGTGCAAGGGTACAGGACTACCAGCACAGAAACCACGCTAGCTCAAGTCTACACTGAACAAACTGCTGTGGTGAGCATATTTATATGGGAAAATTTCTTAACAGTCTTTAACAGAGAACTTTAGAATAAGATAAACTTAAGAGCATCACTTACTTAAAACAAAAACCCACTTCTCTTTTACTGTTATATCCTCAAGCACAAAGCAGAAATAACCAAACGACAGTCCTCCCACCCCGTTCTGATTTCCAGCTGTTCTCCAAGGGCTCCACTCTCAGCTTTGTCCTCACCACTTACCCGTGAGGTTCCCAAGAAAACAAGGAATGCATTCCAATCCTCATGAATTCTCAGAGGACTGTCTCCCCCGTTCTTCTGATTTGATTCTTAGGGTTTGTCAAAAAGATGTGCAATTTATTACCAATCACAGCAAACCTCATCTGGGGTGATGATGCAGTTAACAACTCAACAAAGCACCAGGAAGACAACTGTGAAGAGGACACACCAAAGCACCTACCCTGCCAGTCTTACCTGCAGAGAGCTGTCCTAGGACCTCCAGTTCTAACCTTCCAGCCACCCTGGACAACCCAGTTTACTAACTTCACTTGTAAAAATCAAATAGAACACAGTGTGATAAAGCAGTTATAAGGTCTTAAGGTTGCTTCTGTTTGTATCCTCAATCACAGTTTTGCTTAAGATGCTTTTCCCTCCTGATGAAAAACACAGCAATTACATTGGGGAGGCACTGGTCTTGACCAAATTTTATGTAATAGGAACATCAGAGCTTAAAGCAACCTCAGAAATAGCTTCCCCCAACTCTGAACAGATGGAGAAAGGTTCATAGGAGTCAAAAACTGCTAATGGCAGTTACACTGTCAAATCAAAAATGACAGAGCTGTATCTGATTTGCCCCTAGCAGTGCTGAGCACTTGGCATGAACTGAACTGGATGAGCACAGCTAACTCATGGGAATGCTAGAACTGTGGCCTGTGACACCCTACTTCAATACCCAGGCACACAATACTCCTTTATCCCTGAACCAGCACTGAGATTTCCAGCCTGTCTTTCTTCTAACTACTCTGGGCTTTTTGTTTTGTGACAGAGTTTCATCGTAGTATTTCATTTAGAGCCTGTCCTGGAACTACCACCTGTAGACCAGGCTGGCCTCGAACTCACAGAGATCCGCCTGCCTCTGCCTCCCAAATGCTGGGATTAAAGGCATGCGCCACCACTGCCAGGCTCTAACTACTCTGAAAACTATGCATTTCTAAACTAGTTTAGAAGACAACCCTCTTCAAAGAATTGAGGTCTTGGGTCTTGGGAGAAGTCAGTGGAGAGGAAGGTGGGTGATCATGCAATTACAGTACTCATATAAAAATCCTTTAACAATAACATTTAAGCTGGGCAGTAGTGGCACACGCCTTTAATGCCAGCATTCCAGAGGCAGAGGCAGGCAGATCTCTTGAGTTCGAGGCCAGTATGATGAGTTACTGGACAGCCAAGGTTAAACAGAAAAACCCTGTCTTAAAAACAACAAAATTTAAATTTAAAATTTAAATGAAAACATCCCTCTTTGTCCATTTAGAGTCCCTTCTAATAATTCCCTTAAAAACAACAAAATTTAAATTTAAAATTTAAATGAAAACATCCCTCTTTGTCCATTTAGAGTCCCTTCTAATAATTCCCTTAATTAACAAGCCTTCTCTCAAAGACTGTCCTCTCTGGAACTCTTCCTCATAATAACTTAACTTACAAACCATCCCAAAGTCTGCCCTTTCCCCTTGTGGGTAGCTTCCTAAGATAGTGGCATACATAGATTAGATAGATAGATAGATAGATAGATAGATAGATAGATAGATAGATAGATAGATAGATAGATACAGACAGACAGACAGACAGACAGACAGACAGACAGACAGACAGACAGACAGATTGGCCGAATTTTGAGATGCAGATTCCTAAACCCTATCCAAACAATTCTGGTTTTACACTCTGAATGAGGTGTGGCTGCCTAAGCTCGTAAGCACTGAATGTTAAGGTTCTAAGGAGGTTCTGATGCACAGCTAGCAAACGCTAGAAAACCTTTGCCCTGAAATCTCAAGCAGTTCATCATTTAGTCATTCTATATTCTAAAATGAATAGTAGACTGCTCTGGCCTGAGGCAGAGCACTCCTGATAGAAGGCCTGCTGGAGTACTCTCTGCTGCACTCAGGCAAGTCTGACCACAGAGTCCCAAAGCTCACTGATGATAATGATCTATCAGTCAGCGTCCCACTAAGCTAAAAGAACACAGAAGGAAAAGGGGCTGTATGGGGGGCTTTCCACTCAAAAACATTTTAGTTTTTCACTTTTTTTTAAAAAAAAAACCAAAAGCCCAGATGGTATTTCTGCATCAAAAATAGCTTTCTGTGGTACATGTACAAACCCAGCTCCAACAAAGCACAAGAATACATCATGCATTTTCATGTGTTCTCTTGTGCATACTAATTCCTGTTAAAGCCACGAAAACTATTCACGTTTTAAGTGATGCACTCAACAAACACTGAGAATCTACTATATGAAAGGTATGACCTAAGATATGTTACACATCTATGTTAAAGACTCTTAGAAGGCTAGATGATAGGTTAAAACTCCCTGATTATAAAATGTTGTAGATCCAAAAGCAAATTATCCTGGGCTACCTTTAGTTCCCTAATCAGTCAATAGCTGCCTACCTCTGTGTGAGTCTTAACATCTTTTTAAACTGCAGGTAAAATATCTGGAATGTATAACAGACCAGCAGCCTCCACCATATCAAAGGCTGAAAATGCCATCAGGTAACGCCTAACCTATAGTGTTCCCTGCTTTGCTGTAACTCACCCACTTAATGTTCCCACCATTTTTTTTTTAATGCCACCAATTAGCAGGGTAGTGGTAACACACACCTTTAATCCCAGCACTCAGGAGGCAGAGGGAGGCAAATTCTCTGTGAGTTCAAGGCCAGCCTGGGCTACAGATGGAGTTCCAAGACAGCCAGAGCTGTCCCCATACAGAGAAACACAATATACAGAGAAACCCTGTATCGAAAAACATAAGGAGGGGGGGGCGGAGACGATATCAATTTGTGGCTTTCTTTTGTTATGTGACTGTGTTATAAATGTTCATGTAAACACTCCCACACATTATGCCAACACATCATGTAAGGCAACATGAATCCCATTCCCAGGTCACAGTCACTCATATTTGACTTAGTATCTGTTATCTCTTAGTTTAAGGTGACAGCTGTATTTTGCATCGATCTACACGGGTACTGGAGTTACAGCAATGAAGTCGGGTGTGGAAGTGCATGCCTTTAAACACTGCACTGAGGAAGGCCACGGCAAGCCAATCTCTGTGAGATCAAAGCTAGCCTGGTCTATCTAGTTAAAGGTCGGCCAGGACTAAGCAGGACTATCTTTTAAAAATAAATGATAGATAGACAAACAGACAGATATATGATAGACAGACAGACAGAAGCAATGAACACATTAGTCTCATGGTGCTTATACTCTATTAAGAAGTCAGATAGTAAACTAGACAACAACTAAGATAATCTTACACGAAGCTGAGCATGGTGGCACATGCCTTTAATCCCAGCATTCAAGAAATACAGGCAGAAGGATCTCTGTGAGTTTGAGGTCAGCCTGGTCTACAGAGCTAGTTCCAGGACACCCAGGGCTACACAGAGAAACTGCCTTAGCCCTACCACCAAAAGATAATTCTAGATGGTGGTTAAGGTTGACAACAGAATGAAACAGTAGTTATCAATGGTAGTGGGCTCACTGGGTCCTCAAGGCCAAACCAAAAACAAGAAACTTTCCATGCTCCTTTTCACATTCTCAGTACACAATGAATGTTTTTGTATTGTTGTTTGCTTTTATTTTAAGACAGGGTCTCTCTTCAAAGCCCTGGCTATCCTGGAACACACTACATAGACCAGGTTGACCTCAAGCTCAGATATCCACCTGCCTCTGTCTCCTGAGTGCTTGGGACTAAAGGCATGCACCACCAGGCCTGGCTCATAGTGAGTATTTTTAATAAATCAATTTTTAAAATATAGAGGAGAAAGTAGAAATTTCTAGCTGGTAGCAGTAATCACAACCAACTAAAAGCCAAGAACTGTGAAGTCTGAGTTGCTCCTATCACCTATGGGACTGTAGACAAATCCTTCTCAGTAAAACAGGCAGACCTAACAAACTGGACTGGTGTCACACATAGAGGTACCATGATGTACACACACAGGGACTTCACAAAATTGAAGTGAAAGGTTGCTATCTACACAACTGCAGACTACTCCACATAAGAACGGGAGTTCTTATGCCAGGAGAAGCCAGAAATCTGAATTTCACCAGGCATGGAGGCACACAATTTCAATCTCAGCATTCAGGAGCTGAAGATAAGAATAACAGGAGGAGCCGGGTGGTGATGGCGCGTGCCTTTAATCCCAGCACTCCCAGAGGCAGAGGCAGGCGGATCTTTGTGAGTTCAAGACCAGCCTGGTCTACAAGAGCTAGTTCCAGGACAGGCACCAAAGCTACAGAGAAACCCTGTCTCAAAATACCAAAAAATTAAAAAATTAAAAAAAAAACAGGAGGTGCAGGGCCAGCATTAGATACAGAGTGAATTCAAGACCAGCCTGGGCTACATGAGACCCCACCTCAAACTTCCTTGCTACATTCCATGTGAGGTGTTTAACACACACACACACACACACACACACACACACACACACACACACACACAAAATCAGGATTTCACATAACCTTTCCCCAGTATTTCAATGATAAATCCAATGTCTTCAAAATGTTAGTCAAGGCTGGAAACATAGCTGAATTGATAGACTGTTCCTCTAGTATGTGATCTGTGTGGCCCTGGGTTCAATCTACAGCATTTAAACATGATCTGGTAGTGTAAGCCTGCAATCCCAGAACTCAAGAAGTGAAGGTAGGATGAGAAGTTCAAGGTCACTCTTGCACTCAAAACAATTCTGAAGTGTAGAGGCCAGCCCTTAAATAAAATACGGTTAGTCAAACACAATCCCACATGCAAGAGGAGTCTATCCACTCCCATACAGCTTGCTTCTCTAGCCCATATCATTCCTAACTTCTTCCTAGTTCTAAGAATCCAAGCTCTAAACAGCTTTTAAAGAAAAGGGCTAGAGAACATTCCCCTCCCAAATGATCTGATGAGACAGAGGAAAGTGGTTATCACTGCTCTGCAGGCAGCAAAGGAGTCAGCAGAAAAGAAGCCCTAATCTAGACTGTTACAATTTTGCCCACCTGTGTTCAACAGGCAGCTACCCTAGTTAATCGGGTGCTTAGACAGGTACAACCCATGTACACAGACACATGCACCACACAGGACGATGAGGAAATCAGTTACACTTAAGACTGGAGAGATGTCCCAAAAACACAGCAGGAATGTGGTATGAACAGCAGGATGGCGAAGACTGAATAATTCAGACGCCTGACTCATTTAACAAACTGAGTCCCATGGCTTGTGTGCTGGGTTTCCTCAGCTAAAAGCAACTGAACTGCTGTCTGAATGGACAGCCAACTGCACCTGTGGTAAGGGTAAAAGTTTATTTTTTTGAGTGCTAACTCGCCATAAATGACCAAACCTGAAAGTAAGCAGTGCTCACACACTGCTGGCTGGAAAGGACCAGTGTGAGCACTGCACTCACGCTCATCTTCTGAGAAAGCCCCCAGAGGCGGAGAGAGGGAAGCAGATCTGGGTTCAAGACCAGCCAGGGCAAAATAGTATGACTGCCTCAGAAAACAAGACAAACAGCAGCCACAAGCACCATGAAAGAAAGAAATATATCAGCCACAAGGGCTACAAGTACAGCCACTTCTCCCAGCCTTTTCCACTATTACCCACTGAGGAAGCAAGGTCAAAGCATTAACATCTACCTGCAAGATGGCAATGCCACTTCTGGCTTACGGGTGCCCATCCACTATTAACCCAAACCCTCAGGCCTGTTGAGAAAATAGATCCAGTTACACCCACAGCATCAGACAGTCATCATTAACTTTTTTTTTTCCTGTGGAACTTTGGAGCCTGTCCTGGAACTCACTTTGTAGACCAGGTTAGCCTTGAAATCACAGTGACCCACCTGCCTCTGCCTCAAGAGTGCTGGTATTAAAGGCTTGCGCCACCACTGCCCTGCTAATTGGCCCGACTTTATCATTAACTCTTAAGACTGATGGATGGGGTGTATGTAAAGATTTAAAATGTTAAAGCCTACTAATAAATGACACAGGGAAGGAAACTGGTGAGCGAGCGGCTCACTTCATGTGTCTCTGATCACGCTGGCATTTTAACTTCCAGTTTTGCCTGTTAATGACAACAGGAGAATATTCAAAATGGTTCAAGTATTTCAATTTCTGGAAGCTGCAATGCTGACGTGGTGCAGATTACTCTGTCCATGTTGAATCTGGGAAATACTACTTGTTAAGAACACACTGAGCACATGCCAGCTTCTAAATACTGCAACACTAATGTCACGCTGCTGCAACAATCAAGATGAAGAACGTATCTGGATATACTTCAAATCCTAAGGCTCTAAAGAAACAAAAGTTCTAAAGCAAAGAGCAGATCCTAACTATTGCACTAGTTAAGCAGTAGGAAGTGTGTCTTGTCAGGCAATTAATGCCACAGATAAATACACTTAGTGTGAGCTCATCCTTTTAAAAACCATTTTGAAAAGTAACCTGATTTCCCAAAGTTATCAACAGCCATAAAGAACTTCTCAAAATTCAAAGGCTGACTGGGAAATATTTCAGCTCTAAAAGCAAAGAAGAAATGGCATTAAAATTGAAAAGTAATTAAATAAAATCTGCTTCTTCCAGTGATAACAAGTTTTCCTACTTACATCCAGCCAAGCTCTAGGGAATTAATCTGCCGGTCCATTACACAGAGTGTGTAACACAACAGCAGTGACTCAACCCACAGAATCCTCTAGAGAAGACAAAAGATCGAAACTTATTCAAACTGGGCTACAGATCAAGATCCAAGGTCCATAAGGCAAACTCCGAAGAGTCTCAGACAGAAAAGCGCCCTGGATTTCCAAACGCTTAATGGCTGCTACACCTAGAAATGAGAATACAGTCTTACCTGCTCTTTCTTCTGTCCAAAAAAAGAAACGAAACAAAAACATTGCTGACTACTTTTAATATACCAGAAAATGGATGACAACCTTTCCAAAATGAATAAAATTATGTCATTCATGAGGTGATATTGGGACAATACTTCTTTTTTTCTTTTTAAAGTTAGGACCTCATGTAGTCCAGTCTTCGAATGACCTTGAACTTGGGATGTTCTGAGTCCTAGAATGATAGGACATGGCCAGAACTGGTTTTATGCAATGCTGGGGGAAATCAAACCCAGGGTTGTTTCATACACTGAAACAAGGTCTCATTATGTAATCCTGGCTGGCCTGGAACTCAATTTGTAGACCAGGTTTTCTTAAAGTCATAGAAATTAACCTGCCTCTCCCTCCCTAGTGTTGGTATTAAAGACATGTCCACAGGAACCAAATCAACACAACATCATTTACATTACATCTGGAATGTATGTGTTCTATACAAAAGGAATCGTTATATCCAAACACTAATCATCTAATTAAATATAGGGCTTACTGTTCACCAGGCTCTGTGCTAGATACTAGGGGAAATGATCAAGCATGGTATTCAACTGCCCTCGAGGAACTCAGTGGATCATATAAAATAAACAAGCATTTACAACATGGTCTGTACTAGCTTAGATCTTGAATGTGCCCAAGTCATGTGTCCAGAGCTTGTCTCTAGTCAGTATCACTACTGGAAGGTGCCAGAACCTTTAAGGGGTGGTGTTAGACTGGAGGTTTCAGGACAAATAAACCCCTGACCCCAGTCAGAAGCTGGCACTTGCAGAAGCCCATGAATGAGACAGAGATTTCCACCAGGACCCAGCATTTAAAAAGCCCATGCAAAACACTGGACACAGCAAGCACTTAGCTCTGGATTCCAAAGTGATCACTGGATTCAGGACACACCTACTGGACCCCTAAACCCAGACAATACTCCAATACCTTATTAAGGTCACTACCTCCCACCCTCTCTAACAAAAAGTTCTTAACCCTATCCAGTCCCTTGACTTCATGGACCTCCTACTGTGAGACTGTGAACTCGCCTGCAGGAAGTGACTAATCCCTACAGAAACTGCCTTTTACTTTTTAATTCAGCTCAACTGGATTTATTGCAGCAATGGAGAAACAACCATTCAGGTGGCCCTAGTGGAAGAAGCAGAACACAACTCCCAACACAACGTTCTGGCCACGACAAGCCCAAAGCAGCAGGGCCAGGAGACCATGAATCAAAACACCTCAAACCTTTTCTCCTTTGACAGCCGACTACTGTCTTGGACAATGTGCAGCCATAATGGAAGCTGACACACGGATCACAACACCGTTGAAACACTGAAGGGTCACTCTAAGATCACTACAGTGCAGTGACAGGGATCAAGAGTAAAACTAGGAGTAAAAGGATCATTTAAGAGGCTAAAGACAGTGGTTGCAAACTGGGCAAATGGTGGCACTGGTTCCTGAGTTTCATTCCAGTAGAGTTTGTCACCAAAAACAGATGAGGAATGTCAGTTTTATACAATGCTAGATCTGCAGTGGCTACAAAGTAACGAAATACAGATATAAGCACACAAGACACGGGCAGACACAGTTATCTAAATGTAAATCAATCACAAAAAGCAAACTGGAAATTGTCATCATACAGATAAAGGGATAAAGAGATGTGTTTGCCCAAACAGAGCATATGTAATAACGCAAAATGAAAGGCTGGAGCAGAGCTCTCCCTTTAAAGGACTGAGAACAGCAACGGCAGGCAGGGAGGCAACATTGTCAACGGATAATTCCAGACCAGCCAGCCAGCAGAGCAGAGGCACTGTAAGGACAAGACAGCAGAAAGGGAAACTCACCAGGATTAGCCATAGGATGATACTGAGGGAAACAGTAGTAGCTGAGATAAAAACCAGACCGTATCAAGCTCAACTGGACAGACAAGTATTCCAAGAAGGGGGCTGTAAGGAGGGAGAGAAGTGAAAAGAAATCGAGTGAAGGGGGCTGGAGAGATGGCTCGGAGGTTAAGAGCATTGCCTGCTCTTCCAAAGGTCCTGAGTTCAATCCTGAGCAACCACATGGTGGCTCACAACCATCTGTAACGGGGTCTGTTGCCCTCTTCTGGCCTGCAGACATACAGACAGAATATTGTATACATAATAAATAAATATTTAAAAAAAAAAGAAGTCGAGTGAACATAATCAATCATGAGAGAAAACATGCCGGATTTTAAACATTCTGTTCACAACTGATGAAACAAAACAGAAAGACAGGTCAAAATCTAGGAGAGTCAGGAGTATTTACTGTAGGAGAAAAGGTAGCAAAGGAAGGATGACATGTTCGTTGGTCTGCGAGGTAGTTCCTTGTATAAAAGCAATTGCCATACAAGCGTAAGACAAGAATTAAGTGAAAAGGGACAAAATGGCAGGAGCTCTGGTCTAGGAAAGCTGGAAACCATGAGGGCCCAAGGCTGAAGGCTGTAGTGACCTGGGCTGGATTTGCAAGGATACTGACCAAAGGGTTGTGTAAGCAAAAAGCAAACTAACAATTTGAACAAGCTGGAGAGGGGAACAGAGAGTAACAAAGACAAGAACACAGAGGCCAAAGCCAGGCATTTCTGTGACACTGGAGGCACAAAAGCTGCCAAGTGCCTGAAGCCAAGACTAGACAGACATAATGAGAGGACTCTATAACCTTTTCAGAAATGAAGTAGCTCCAGCCTGACAGAGCTAGACCTTAAAATAGGCGGGGGAGGGAGACTACAGTCAGTAGAGCAGATGTTAACTCTCCCCAGAGGCACTGGAGTCTCCTAAAATAATGGCTCACAGTCCAAGAGCCAGAAGTTGTTTTAAACGGGGAGGGGTTGGTAAGACAAACAAGACAACAAATGACATCAGAGTGTGAGACACCTGGGACTTTGTCCAGGGGAGGACTCAGGGACACCAGTGGAGAAGAGAGATGCGCAGGGGGAGAAGACCCTCATCTCCCTCGACAGGAGCACTAGGCGCACTCACTGGGAAGAAGGGACTCAGTTAGAAGGCGCAGGACAGAGCCAGTGAAGAGGCTGAGGAGGAGCTTTGCTATTAGACAACAGGAAAATGGACAGACCACAAGAGCACAAGCCACTGAATCAGATCCAGAGGAAAACTAAAGTCGGCTAGGCCTGAGATGGGAACACACGGACACCTGAGCTGTACCTTCTGCATGCAGACAAGAGCTGCAGAGCTGAACCCTAGGGCCACTGCAAATTCTTAAGGATGTTTTGTGTTTGTACTTTCCCTCTATTTTGCTAGATCAGACAAGACAACTCTCTAAATGGAGTCATTTAAGATCTGGATCAATTCAGGCTGGCAAGGTCTAACACTCAGACTTCTGACACCTCTGGCAGTAATGACTAACAAATAAATGTCAGGTAACTAAAGCTTTATTACTTCAAGACTCAAGCACTTTGATGCCTTTAGTGAAAAATAAAATAAATTAATCAATGTTACCGACCTAATCATATGCACAGCTCTTCTGTACCAAGTGCTGCATTTGTCACATAACATGCCTTTAATCTTCACCAATTTACGAGGCAGAAACTACTAGCAGCACCTTCCAGGTGAAGGCACTGACCCGCAGAGAAGCTAAGCAACTTGCCTGCAAAGCCAGGTGGCTCTAAACTTGAGATTCTTGACCACTGAGCTCTGTTTTCTGCTCACTGAAATTTATGGCCATGGCCATCCACACATACTTAAGAACATTTCCCCTCATACTTAAGAACATTTCCCCTCACCTATACAATTCAGAACTCAGCTGCCAAGGAGTACAACAAAATCAAAGGCACTAGTGTAAGAAAATTAAGTATGAAGAGAGTGACGAGATAATGACCAAAGGGCCAGAGATGCAACTCAGCTGACAGTGTCTGCCTGACACCAGGCCCTGGCTGATGTGGGATTTCCCTCTGTATGCTATGACTACCATTAATGAATAAAGAAACTGCTTTGGACCTATAGCAGGGCAGAATTTAGTTAGGCAGGGAAAATTAAACTGAATGCTGGGAGAAAGAAGGGTGGAGTCAGAGAGATACCATGTAACCCTGCAGGAGGCAGATGCAGGAACTTTAGCTAGTAAGCCGCAGCCACGTAGCCATATACAGATTAATATAAATGGGTTAAATTAATATGTAGGAGTTAGCCAATAAGAAGCTAGAGCTAATGGGCCAAACAGTGATTTAATTAATACAGTTTCTATGTGATTTCAGGGCTAACCGGCCAGGAACAAACTAGCGGCCTCCTTACTACAGCTGGCTTCAACCTCAGCACCACATACACAGGCAAGTTGGTCATGTGATCCGTGCACTTACTATGTACAGGCAAGATCAGCAGTTTAAGATCACTCTCACTTCACAGAAGGTTGGAATCCAGCCTGGGCTAGGTGCAACCATCTCTAAATTAAAAAGGAAAGGGTGCACCCAAAACTTAATTTTAATAGCTAAACAAGGGCAGAAAATACAAGGAGGAAGAGGACCCAAGTCAACAGCTTTTTAACTGTTATCTAAGAAAACAAATTTACACAGCCATGAGCCTATCGCAGACTTTCACGCTGAAGACATATTGTTATTTGGTTTGTTTGTTTTGTTTTTGTTTTTTTGAAACAGGATTTCTCTGTAGCTTTGGAACCTGTCCTGGAACTCACTTTATAGACCAGAATGGCCTCGAACACAGAGATCCACCTGTCTCTGCCTCCCGAGTGCTGGGATTAAAGGTGTGTACTACCATCGCCCAGTGACTGTTACATTCTTTAGGAAACACCTGGCTAAACCATAGTATACTATAAAACATGAAGTCAAGTGGTTTGAACTGAAACTTGCTCTCCTGAATCTTGGCCCTATCCTAACCCAATACTTTCCCCAGTACTCCTCTTAAACTTGTACTAAAGCTCATTTTCTGACCCAAGCAGAAATCTACTCTCAAGACTGTATCTCCTGGGCCACTTAACCTACAGCTCTTGCTTCTTGACTCAATATAAGCTTCAGAAGTTTGGGGCTGAGTCCAAAACAAAACAGCTACTGCGATAGGAGGTGCACATGAACCCACCTCTGGATACAACTGCATCTCTGCCTTTTCTACTTTTATATTTTTCACCTACCTTGACTTAGCCTCAAATGGAAATGAACACACTCATCTCCCTACTTACAACAAAGAAAGCTGGATATCCTACTGCATTTTCAAAGGCCCTGAATCTCATTTAACAGAAATGTGATGCATAGAGAGTTAATTTACTTGTACTTTTCAAAATGCCCTTAAGAAAAGGTGAACGATTAATTCACTAGTACTTTTAACACATTTACCATGCACAGTCCCGGCAGCATTGTTGCACTCCTGAGCCTCAGGTGATGCACATGTGACAGTGGAGCTCTCCCCACTAAAGGACTGTTTTTATAATAGGTCAGAATCTGAGGTCTCGAAATAAACAATTATTCCAGGTAATCCCGCAGAACTGAGAGCTGAGGGTGGAGTGACATTCAGCCACTGATTGGCCATAAGAAGCCAGTGATGTGCAGGCAGGCCTTAAAGCACATCACAAACACTCTGCTACTAGGTCCATTCAAGAAGTGGTGCCTCATTCTCCTCCCACCAGAAGCTAGACTTGCTTCTAATAGCACAGGAAGAAACAGCAGCAGATCCACTGTTGCAGCAATACCCCCAGGTGACCGAGGTCCAGGCAACTGCAAGCTTGAACCTCATGAGAGACCCCAGGCTTCTACCAAATTTGTGACCAGAAAAAAAACTGTTGTTTGAGGCCAGTTGGCATGGATGCATTGCTAGCCAGACATATGGGACATTTACACAAGTCAAATTTTTCTAATAATCACCTTTAAAAGGTTTAAAAAAAAAAGGTGAGACTAATTTAATAATATATTTTATTGACCCTAATATATCTAAAATATTGGAATTTCACACACTGATATAAAATGGTATTTTTAAAAGCATAGTGAAATAGTTCACCTAAGTTTTATGGGGTTTTGTGGGGGAGTGGGGTTGAAACAAGGTTTCGCTGTAGTTTTGGAGCCTGTCCTGGAACTAACTCTTGTAGACCAGGTTAGCCTTGAATTCACAGAAATTCACCTGCCTCTGCTTCCTGTTGCTGGATTAAAGGCGTGCGCCACCACTGCCCGGCTTCACCAAACTTTTGTAGTAATTCTTCAAAGCCTATGTTTAACATTTGCAGTGCATTTTAACCCAAACCAGTCAGTTAAGCTCCCTGACTGAACTGTGGCTGGCAGAGTCGGCCTGTACAGTGTCTGCTCTGCAGCTTGTTTCCCCTCTAGAAAGTGGCAATATGTAAAACACCAAACACCCAAAGGTTTCTTTCTCTTTTCTTCACTTGGCTATCTCATTTATACAGGTTCCAAAGCTGGAGAAAACAGTGTTTAATTGTTTGCTGCAGAGAAAAGGAAGGATCCCTTTGAAAAGCCCAAAAGAAATGAATTCTTCCTACAAAGTACCAAAGTCAAGAATATAGAAAACACTGCCTGCAGCTTCATTAGCGGGTGCTTCCCTCACACACACTGACCTAGGACTAAAGGCAAGATGTGGTCTGATCTGAAGTAGAAGCCTATGAAAGAAATAGAAGGGTAAAAAGTAGAGGAAGCCAGGGATGGTGGGGTATGCCGTTAATCCCAGCACTTGAGAGGCAGAGGCATGTGGATCTCCCCCGAGTCTACACAGTGAGTTCCAGGACAGCAGGGCTATGTAGAGACCCTGCCCCAAATGAAAGCGAGAACTGAACTAGAGCTCGAGTCCCAGCACCCACACGACAGCTCACCACCATCTATAACTCCAGTCCCAGGAGGAGCTGGTACCCTCTTCTGCTCTTCCCAGGTATTTCATACACAATGGTTCACAGACATACAAACAGGCAAAACTTTGCCCATACACATAAAATAAAAAGATTCAAATATTTAAAAATAAATAAATAAAAGCATGGAGAAGCAGAGGCAGCACATCTGGCTTTCTCCTCTGCCACCTCCTACCAATGCTACATCCTAGAGTCCGTAAGGAGGGACCAAACTAGGTAGGAGACAGTGATCGCCACTAAAAAACCTACTCCAGTGTAACCAACTCACCCTTTTCTTCCTCCACCATTTCTAGATTCAGATCATTATGGGGGTAAAGGAAAGTCCAGCTGTGTGAGTCACTGCAGCCATCCCAAGAGGCCTGGGCAAAAATCCCAAAGACGGCTGGAAACAGCTGCTATGAGATCAACAGCAATGAGAACAGGAGGCTAAGGAGGAAGAATTCATAGTTTATCACACATGATTCAATTCTGGCCTCACAAAAGCTACTTCTGAATTTTTCCTCCCAAACAATGTTTCTTCTCCCTTAAGATTATTTTCCTAATGAAGGAAATGACAGATTCACAACCAAAGACCCCATGAAAGTACTAGCCAGTCAGTGAGACCACTACCACCATGGGTTCCCACAATACATAGCAGACAAGAATCCACCAAGTGACAAAAGAATGTTTTAATAGTATCTGCTAAAGTCAGATACCTCTAACTTAAATAAAACTTTGAGAAGAAAAATGTCCATGGGTAAATTACTTGCTGCATGAGTGTAAGGGACCTGAATCCAAGTCCCTAGAACGCACACCAGACAGGCAGTAGTAGCACAAGTCTTTAAACGTAGCACTCCCATTGGCAAGATGGGAGGCAAGAGAGAGGAGTGCCCCCAGAAGCTTGTGGACCTGCAAGGCTGGCTTTAGCAGTGGTAAAACATCACCAAGGAAGCTCTATCTCAAACAAGGTGGAAGGTGGAGACTGATATGCAATGCAAGGCTGTCCACTGACCACTGTGGAACAGACTTACCTACACCCACAAATGGGAATGCATAAACATCTCACACACGAAAAAGGACAGGGAAAAAAGACATCGAGAAATACAAGGCTGCTTGAAACCAGAGAACTAGCTCTAGGGAAGTGGGGTTCTTCTCTTGGGCCTCATGTGACAAAGATTTTCAAGCACTGTTGATTAAGAAAGAAGACTCAGAAGAGTTTTTTTAGAGAAGTCCAAGACAACCAGCCTCAGTACTATTAGTCCACTTCCCACTGCGCCCCAAAACTGGTCACACATCAATTCCAGAAGGAAAAGTGGCTACACACAGGTCCTGATGCACTATCAGAATGAACAGCAGTGCTCCAGAAAGAAGGTACCAATTCTAGACAGGAACTTCTCGGTGACTGACAGGAAAGAACACAGACCTTTCCTGGCATCATGCCCACTAATAGTGACTTGGTGGGCACCAATTTATGAGACCTTGAAAACTAAGGAACAATCTCTTCCACTGGCTCTCTCTACACCCAGATGGCAATTCTTTAAAATCTCTGGCTTGCTGGACGGTGGTGGTGCACACCTTTAATCCCAGCACTTGGGGGGCAGAGACAGGTGAATCTCTGTGAGTTTGAGGCCAGCCTGGTCTGCAAGAGCTAGTCCCAGGACAGGCTCCAAAGTTACAGAGAAACAAAAAAAAAAAAACTTTGGCTTATGACTCAAATAAATTTGATCCACATACTCCTTGGTGGGTGGTCAGTCTGGCATTTTTCAGCCACTACAGACAGTCACATGATTGAAGCAGCCCAAACCGGAGCCAAACCATCATGAGAATGGAAGAAAAGCTGCCTTCAGAAGAGATGCAGAGATTACTAAAAGCCAATGGAGCCAGGTGTGGTGGCACACATTTTATCTCAGGCAGATGTCTGTCTGTAAGTTCAAAACCTATGTGATCCACATAGCCTCTTCCAGGCCAGCCAGGCTTATCTCAAAAAAAGAAAAGAAAGAAAAAAAAGAAAAAAAAAAAGAAAAGAAAGAAAAAAAAGAAAAAAAAAGAAAAGAAATGATCCAGGGAAAAGCCCCTTTCATCCCACCACCTGCTATCAGTAATACTATCCCCTAAACAAGACACAAAATAACAAATTCTCTACATGCTCCTCCCTCCCACTTTTTTTTCTCTATAGAATTTTATTTCTTCCACAAATGTTACTTACTCTGACATGATTCTGCAAAACATTTTGCAGTAACAAAGAGAGTCAAGGAAGTCCTGCAAGCAGACCAAGAGGCTGTTTCCAGGGTAGCACTGCTGTGGGAGCTCCTTCAGCCAATAGCCTTGAAGATACCAGCCCACTTGGGCGTGGTCTCTTATACTATATTTTCAGCTGTAAAGCGTGTTCGCTAGCTTTGCTAAACTGTTCTTGTTCCTCGTTTGTGCAGACGACCGTGATCTAGGACAGTGATCTGTGAATCTCCCCTAAATAAATAACCCCTTATTATACGTAATTCTGAACTAGCGTGGGATTATTTTGTTTGTTCTGCCATCATCTGGCGCCCAGGATGGGACTCAAACCCACGACCCTAAGATTTAGAGTTTCATGCTCTACCAACTGAGTACCAGCTGCGGAAATGGATCTCATAGAAAGAACATCGCCCCCGTGACAGCTGGAAGCAATTCTAGAAGATGATGTCCCCTCTCCCAACAAAGTTTGTACTCATTGTTAGAAACATCATTTAGGGGTTGATTTATTACTCGTATAGGGTTGGGGTTTGGGGTGGAAATTATGTAAGCCCAGATATCTCAAAAAATATACATATGGAAAATTGAATAGGATAATAGGTAATTTAGTGTGTGAACTTTTGACACTAATAATAATAGTAATAATGAGTAATAGAATGAATACTTGTGAGCTATTATTTATGGACAATTTACATTGGTATAGATTTTTGTATATTGAGACAAGTTCAAATTATATTTGTTATATTGAATATGCTCCTATTTGTTTACAATATTTGTACACCTATACATTATATATTTCTATCTCCGATCAAGATATTTATACATTGTTTACATTTTGAGGTTGTTGTCCTCCTTTAATGCACAGTTGTTTAAAGATTGTTTAATATTCTGATAGGAAATCTTAATCATTAAGTTATAAGTATTAAGTATTATAGGTCAATAGTCAGAGATTCCACCTTACACCTGTAAGAATGGCCAAGATCAAAAACACTGATGACAACCTATGCCGGAGAGGTTGTGGGGTAAAGGAAAGATTCCTGCATTGCTGGTGGAAGTGCAAGCTGGTACAGCCCCTTTGGATATCAATGTGGCGATTTCTCAGAAAATTAGGAAACAACCTTTCTCAAGACCCAGCAATACCACTTTTAGGTATATACCCAAAGAATGCTCTACCGTGCTACAAGGACATTTATGCTCAATTATGTTCACAGATAGCAGCATTGTTTGTCATAGCCAGATCCTGGAAACAACCTAAATGCCCTTCAACCAAAGAATGGATAAGGAAAATGTGGTACATTTACATAATGGAGTACTACAGAGCAGAAAAAAAATAACTACATCTTGAAATTTGCAGGTAAATGGATGGAGCTAGAAAATATCATTTTGAGTGAGGTAACCCAGACCCAGAAAGACAATTATCACATGTACTCACTCACAGGTGGTTTTTAAACATAAAGCAAAGAAAACCAGGCCACAAACCACAATCCCAGAGAACCTAGACAACAATGAGGACCCTAAGAGAGACTTACATACATCTAATCTACATGGCAAGTAGAAAAGACAAGATCTCCTGAGTAAATTGGGAGCATGGGACCTTGGGAGAGGGTGGAAGGGGACGGGAGAGGCAGGGAGGTGAGCAGAGAAAAATACAGAGCTCAATAAAAATAAATAAAAAGAAATTATGATGGGCTGAAGGGTCAGAGTATCGAACTCAAGTATGCACATAATAACAGAATTTTTCCTACAGGTTTTCCAGTTTTCAGCCAACATAACAACAAGATAGTCATAATTAGAATCTAAGGGCAAAGCACAGACTGACCTTCTTTAAAGCAGCTGGATTTTTTTTTTTTTTTTGCTTATTTACTTCATGTGTGTGTGTTCATGAGCTTGGTACCCATAGAAGTCAGAAAAAGACACTGGATCCACTGGAATTGGAGTTAGAAATGACTGTGAGCCACCAAATAGGTGCTTGGAACTCAACCCAGGTCCTCTGAAAACCAGCCAGTGCTCACTGAGGCATGCCACAACTGACCTTTTAAAAAGAACTGATACAAATAACCAATGCTTGAAGCCCATCCAACTCAAGACCTACAAGCACAGACAACTATAACACAGTCCAACACAAACTCATAAGCTTACTAAAACATGAAATTGTGTCCTTTTTTGTAAGTCAACTGCAGTTCTGAAGTATGAACTTTGTAAATGACATCATGTCACAACATCAAAAGGTTAAAACATCCCTGTGAGGAATTTGCCTTCCATACTGTGAGTTAGACAGTAACTTGGTACTCAATACACCAGGAAGCTATTAACACCCAAGCTCACAGTCCCACAGAGAATAGGCTCACCAGACAAAGGTTAATTTTCATGAAGGCACATGTGAAACACCAAACATACATAAGAACATTATCAATTTTACAATATCCAAAAGGAAGACTTGTCAAAGCCATAGACCCTAGAAAAACGGTAAAATGCCTACTAACATTTAAATAGATTTGTAGAGCTGGAAACAATAAATCATCAGAAGAACAACCCCGAAACATGCACCCAAGGACTTCACAGACCTGCTTTTAAATAAACACTATGTATGTGCAAAAAGACTTTGAAGCTCTGACTTATGCATTTATGATGCTTATTCATAACCTTTGCCTTATGCCTAACCTTGAAGAAAAAAAAGGAAACTAAAGAGAATTAGAAGAAAGGAAGGGCCAGGCAGTGGTGGTGCACGCCTTTGATCCCAGCACTTGGGAGGCAGAGGCAGGAGGATCTCTGTGAGTTCGAGACCAGCCTGGTCTACAGAGCTAGTTCCAGGACAGGCTCCAAAGTTACAAAAAAAAAAGAAAGAAAAGAAAGAAGGAGGGAGGAAGGGAGGGAGGGAGGGAGGGAGGGAGGGAGGGAGGGAGGGAGGGGGCAAAGGCAGGGAGCTCGAGGTGATGACTAAATAAAGGTGAACCAAGTGTTTTCTTCTTTAAAAAACTCCCATGTTTCTTGGGCTCTATGGCTCATGCCTGTAGTCTAGCTTCAGCAGGATTACCAAGAGTCCAGGCCAGTCTGGACTACTTAGTCAAACTGTCTCAAAAAGGAAAGAAAACAGAGAAAGACTCCTCAGTCTCTTGTATCTCTGTAGTAAGGGTCCTGTCTTCAGCTGTGCCCACCAGGACCCCACCACTCACCCCAGCAGCACACCTGCCTACGGGGCCTGAAGACCTTTACTGGGACTCGAGATTCTTTCACTCCCCACTGACAGTTCCTCTATTGGTTTATCTCATTTACTACACAACCAATGTTTACTGAGTGACAACTGTGTTCCATTATAAACAAAGGGAGAAAGGAAGAAAAGGTTAGTTCCCAGTCCTGATCTTCAGAAATTGCAACCTAGGGAGAG
This sequence comes from Microtus pennsylvanicus, assembly GCF_037038515.1. Lineage (NCBI taxonomy): Eukaryota > Metazoa > Chordata > Mammalia > Rodentia > Cricetidae > Microtus > Microtus pennsylvanicus. Next base: position 5,600,764 of record NC_134580.1, read on the forward strand.
ATTTTCAGCATTAAACTTCTTACCCATATAAGAATGGGTAAGAATCATCAGGCAATGGTGGTGCACACCTTTAATCCCAGCACTCGGAAGGCAGAGGCAGGTGGATCTCTGTGAGTTCAAGGCCAGTCTGGTCTACAAAAGAGAGTTCTAGGACAGCCAAGGCTGTTCCACAGAGAAACCCCATATCAAATTCCAAAGGAAAAAGAATGGGAAAGAAAAAGAATACAGAAGGCAAGAGTCATGCATTCAGCTACACAAAGCAAACTGCTAACACTGGGCACCTCTAGGGGACCAGCAGAAATTGGAGGTGGTGGTCACTGTGACAATGGTTTTGTATCTCAGAGAGTGTATGTGGAAGGGATATTTGTAAAAACAAATTTACATGTTAATTTGAAATTATAAACAAACTTTAAAGACTGGATGTGGTGGTATAATGCCTGTAATCCCAGCACTTAGGAGGCTGAGCCAGGAGGATCACAAGTCCAAAACCAGCCTAAACTACAAAGCAATACTCCTTTATTATGTTTAAATTAAATTTTTTAAAAAATGAGACAGTGAAAAAGAAACTTCAAGAAAGCGACAATGTCTAGTTAATCTACTGCCCCTGTGCCTGTCATGCACAGTGACTAGCAGTGACCAGAGCTCCACAGCCAGTACACAGCAGAATAGAAGAGAAAATCAAGTTTCATAAATTACTGTCTATAATCACCACTGTTCTGTAGGTTAGTGCCACGTCTCAACCTCCAAACTACTGGATGGCCCTTTCCTGTGGGACTGGGACAGGGCCTCTTAAGATGTAAAGCCTCACCCTGCCCTCTAACCACTAGATGCCAGCATCTCCACAATTACCAAGTCCAACGATGCCCTCCATCATCTACCTCCACTTTCTCAACTTGTGAAGCATTCTATATACAACTTGCCTAGTGATTTCAATGCTCGATCTTGTTTGTTCAACACTCAAGCTGACAGATATATCCTCACTCCAGGGATCACCCCACAGTCACCCACCAGACCCTCAGGAATCATCACTACCCAAACCTGCAATGTCCTGATCTCAGTCTCAGATCACCTGTCCTTCTTTTCTCCAACCCCTTTAGTCTACCCAAACCCTCAGCAGCAGATCAATGTTTGGTCCTGGGTAATGGCACTAGACTACATTCATGGACTTTTAAGTCTGCTTGATAAACTTAAGAAACCGGGGCTGGCAAGATGGCCCAACAGGTAAGGAAACTTGCCATGCAAGCCTGCCTGCCTGCCTCAATTTGATCCCTTAAACCCACATAACAGTGGAAGGGAAGAATTGATTTCAGTTATCCTAACCTACACAATGTACACCAGGGCATGTGTGTCTACACACGTCTATCATTCATACATACAGAAATCATCCATATACACTAATAAAAATTTGGGGGATTTTTTTTTTTTTTTTTTTTTTTTTTTTGCTTTTCCTCTGTAGCTTTGGAACCTGTCCTGGAACTCGCTCTATAGAGCAGGCTGGCCTCGAACTCCACCTGTCTCTGCCACCCAAATGCTGAGATTAAAGGCATGCACCACCATTACCCAGCTTGGAAAAAAAAATTTTTTGAAGCCATCCAGACCACCTGACTTCAAGCCTGAAAGTTTCTCACAAATCTTTACTACACAGAGGAGCAACTACTCTTTAACCTATTTCATTTGTGGTTGTTGTTGTTACTGCTGCAGCTATTTTAAATTTTTAATTAGCATACAAAGGGTGAAAGATAATTGTGACATTGCAAACAAAGTATGTTTTAGAAGATTCTCCTCTCCCTTATGTTCCCAACTCTCCTGTCCCCATCCCCTTATTACCTCCCTGCCCTGTCTTTCATGTCACAAAAGGAAGCTCCACTGATTAAGAGCACTGGATCCTCTAGCACCCCTGGGTTCAATTCCCAACACCCATAGAGTGGCTCACAACTGTCTGCAACTCCAGTCCCAGGGGAGCCTACATCCTCTCTGGTCTCTACAGACACCGGGCACACAAGCAGTACACAGACATACATGTAGGCAAAACACCATACACATAGAAATAAATACAATTTAAAAAAACATATGGAAAGGCTCGCAAATTTACATGCTACCATGCACATGGGCATGCTCACCTTCTTTACAGTTCCCACTCAGTGAGGTGCTGCCCACATGAGCACTGTGCTTACATTCCTGAGACAGCGGCTTGATATACAGTCTGGCCTTGTACTCACAGTGATCCTTCTGCCTTACCCTTATGGGATATAAGGGTTCACCACTGCTCTCAGACCAAGAGTAGCTCCTTGTACAGTCTCCCTCCTGTCCAGGAAAAGCACTCACCACCTACAATTCTCTCTTCCCCTAACCTCACATCCATGAGACACTCAAAACAAAGTAAATCTAGGCCAGCCTAGACTACATGAGCCCCCATTTCAAAAACCAAACAAACAAACCAAAAGAGTCACTTGGCCCCTACTGAATCCAAGGCAGAACACTTTTTACTAGCTTTTGTCTCATGAGGCAATTGTGGGGTAAGCAGCCTGGCAAAAGTTTTAGCAAATTAGAGCCAAATCCTTCTTAAAAATGTGTTCTAAACTTTTTCTTGACCTAAAAGCTTTGACAAGTGTCTTAAAAGCAGTTCTAGTGAGCCATTTTTGGTAACATGTGAGCAAAATTATTTTTAGCTGGAAAAGTTGACTTCAATCCCTCTCTCATAACTCAAGAGGCTCTGACCAGGTTCAGTTCAAGCTTTGTTTTTCAGAAAAGCTTGTCTTTGAGTGGATTCAAAGCATAGAACATTCAGCACCAAAGGAACAGCTTTCTCCAGAAAGGGCAGACTGTCACAATGCAATAATACCCGGGACATGCAGAAATCATCACTTGCCTAGCTGCACCTACTCAGTGCACTATGGCAATGAAGCACTCAGCTCTCTGGAGCGTCTCAAAGTTTCTCAGGCTTGAGCTGGCAGCAGCATCCCAGGCTATGAAATGCAAAACCTATACTTGCATAGGAGCAAGGGCTTTGATGAATTAAAAATAAACAGCACAAAGTTCAAGCTGTTTCCACAGAGCAAAACTGTGATTCCAAACTGAGGGCAAGTTTCTTCTATGATGACGACAGCGAGAAAGAAGAAAAGGGGGGAGTCCGCTGGAGGCAACACCTGACGCAGGGCAGGGGTGGAAACCAAGGCCTCGGGAGTGCTAAGCAAGTACCTTACTGCACTCTATGGCCAGCTGCAGCTTTCTACAGTTTTACTATACCAGCCCCACTACAGAGCATACTCCCTGAGGGAAAGAACAGCCACTCAGTTAGCTTGTGAACACTGGCATAGGACGGTCAGGTGATGGCTGTCTTCAGGATGTCAATGACACTGTGGAAAATCCCCACTGTCAGCCCCAACCCTAGCCTTGCAAGCCCTGTCCATTAACACGCCACTGCTTCTGCCTAGAATGGACTGCTTCTTTCTCTCCCTCTCAATGCTTCACTACAGCTCCAGCAGAACACTTGAGAACTCTGCACCCCACTCCTGTGCTCTCTCCTGTAGGTCACAAAGCCCCTCCAGCTACCTGCACCCCACTCCTGTAGGTCATAGAGCCCCTCAAGCTACCATCAGCTCAACTTTGGGAACAAAAGGCTTCTCCCAAGTCCATCTGCCCATAAAAATGCCAACAAATGTAATGAAAATGTAGATGCCCGCAGAGGCTTATGCACTAGTTCTAAGTCACCTGGTTTCTTCTCAGCCCATTGCCTGGCCTGCACTTGGCCTCTTATAACTGTACTGTTAAATGACTCACCTGCATGCACGTTCAATTTTCTAACATTATTTTCCATTTTTAATTCTTCTCTGCATTTGCCAATTCCTTCATATAAACACTTCCAGTCAACAATAAGTGACATAGCTAATAATAAATATACATAAAACTATGCATAATAGCAGACATTACATAAATATGCTTAGTAATGAAAATACCCCATGTGTTCACAAAACTTTGTATTTAAGACAAAATTAAGCTAGCTGCATGGCACTAGAAGTGCCACTTCTTGACTGTCACGGCAGAACCAGCAAACCTCTGCTCCAATGCACCACTTCACTCATTTCTATAACAAATACAGGTTAACAGATCTGAAGTTCTATAATTATTCCTACAATTATAAATATAAAAACTTTCTGCAGTGCTGGCATGAATCTCATGCTGCATGCTCAAACACTGAGTGGCACATCTAGTCAATGCATGCATATCAGTCCCCTTTATATACAGTTTAACTTCCAAAACTTCAGTTATTTGGTCAAACAATCTAAAAATACTAAAGAGAAAAGTCCAGAAATAAGATAAGTTTTCAATTGTATACTATTTTGAGAAATGAGAATAAATTATCCACTTTCCCACTTGGCCCTTGGAACTGGAGTTACAGGTGGTGTAAGCTGCCATGTATATGGGTGCTGGAAACTGAACGTAGGTCCTCTGCAAGAGCAGAAGAAACACTCTTAACCACTGAGCCAGCCTTCCAAATAGATCTTGATGAAAGATATGTGACCTTTCAGCCTCACAAACAATGTAGACCTGGCTGGCCTTGAACTCAACTCAGAGATCCGACCACCTCTGCCACTCCAGTGTTGGAATTAAAATGTAGTATCATGCTGAACTGAGAGATGTACTCATATTGCAAAGAACAAGAAAGTTCTTAAAACATTAGCAATTTTCTTTTCAGAGAGGAAAGAAAAAGGGCGCTAATAAATTTTGATCTAAAATGGCTTTTTTTTTTTCTTGGTTCTTCAAGACAGGGTTTCTCCATATAGCTCTGGCTGTCCTGGAACTCACTCTGTAAAATAAATGTCTTTGTGATTTATTACTAGTTAATGTTTTCACTGTGTACATATTATATATATATAAAACCCAGAGTTGTATTAAAAAAAAAAAAACTCTAGGGCCACCAGAACTACAGAATGTTATTAGCAAAAGCACCATACACCTCAGTAGTAAACAAAGGGAAAGTAGACTGAACAAGCTGGAAATGTCCTCCCTGATGCCTAGCATTCAAACCATCAGAAGGTGTTAACTGGAACTAAGCTGGGAGAAGGGGGGCATTATTACATTATTATATGAACCAAAACATCAACTTACCACTCAAGACATGTCCCCCCTCAACCCCTCTGATACAGTAAGCCCAGCTAACAGTTCCTATCTGGGAAGGCTGCAGATCCACGCAAGGAACCACACGAGGTAGATGTTTAACTAAACTGATAAGCTGCAAACTGCCTTCTAAGTATCTGTTCTTATACCCATACATAGGCAAAGGCGGATCAGACAGAGAAGGTGTCTCAGGATCTTATTACAATGTTCAGATTTGGTAATACATGTCACCAAAGAATTACCTCCATCAGTAGTCTACGCACACATCACTGCCCCACTGAAAATTCAAGACACTGTGCCCACCACTTCATGATTCAAACAAACTCTGGTTTTAGGTTAAGAAGTAAAGATTTTAAAAATAATAACCCTATCCCTTAGGCCTGCACCTCACGGCTCCTATAGTTAGGCTATGTTATGCCATCATTTCCTAAGCCACATTCTCCAGAAGGTAAGACAGACGACATATCAAATGAGTGCTGTTTCCCTAGAGATACTGGCTAGGCCTGTTAGGCTAACTGGGGGACATTCTACAGATTGTGAAGAGGCTCACATCACCTTTCCCACTGGCGACAACACTGGCAGCTTAGCCCCCACCTCCAGCAGCCACCAACCTAGATCGATGGCTCTTATCAAGATCACAGAGTAACCTGATCTCCCTGCCAACCCATCTCTAGACTGCTACAGCAGGCGCTTTTCGCTATCAGGTTGCACAAATGCCTGGAAACCTTACACTGGGTGTGAAGGAAAGAGCCATAGGTGAAACAACAGAGCATCTGGTGCCCTGTCTGCTTCCATTCACTATTGAGGCAAAAGACTCAGGCCAGTAAGACAGAGCAAACCTGATTCACCCATTGAGGAGCCTTAGAGGTCACAATGACTATGTGATGAGCCTGGACTGAGGAGAGGCTGACCTCCATCTGGAAAGGAAGGCACACTGGCCTCATTCTCATTTTCCAGGCTACTGGGATGTTGGTCCTCTATACATTCTTCCTCATGGGAACAAGGCCTCCTACAGAAGCCAACTCAAAAACAGTTCGTCAGGCATAGCAGCATTTGCCTTTAATCCCAGCCTTCAAGAGGCAGAAGCAGTCCAATCTGTGAGTTAAGACCAGCCTGGTCTACATAATAGTGAGTTCCAAGACTACACAGAGGAAACTTGTCTCAAAATGAAGTACAACAGTTCTTTCCCATCTTTAAATGAATTGATCTGTAAAGTAGTCAAGCTAGAATCAAGCCAAAGTTTGAAATCTAATCCTCTACCATCCAGAAAGCAAAATATTTCCTATATGTTGAGCAGCACCTTTATTTATTTGTTTGTTTGTTTGTTTGTTTTTCGAGATAGGGATTCGCTGTAGTTTTAGATCCTGGCTCTTGTAAACCAGGCTGGCCTCGAACTCACAGAGATCTGCCTAGCAGTACCTTTAAAAAAAAGATTGATTGATTGATTATGTATAGAGTGCTTTGCCTGCATGTATGCCTGCACACCAGAAGAGGGAACTAGATCTCATTCTAGATGGTTGTGAGCCACCATGTGGTTGCTGGGAATTGAATTCAGGATCTCTGGGAGGGCAGCCAATACCCTTAACCTCTGAGAATCTCTCCAGCCCCTAGCAGTACCTCTTTACTTTCCCTCAGGCCTTAGTTACGCAGAACCCACACTCTAGGAAACAACATCAACCTGGGGCCTTCCAAAAACAGGTGTTACATGCAGCGAATGGCAATTATGGTTGCTGAGATGCGAACATCTACTACCAATTAAACCTTTTCCCACAGCTCAACACCAAATTTCACTACATGGCAGTGACATTCAATCAAAATAAGCCTGGGTATCTGAGAGATGTCTGATCTACAAAAGATGCCATATGAAATAAAACCACTGCAGTGAGACTGCAAGTGCAGTGACTCAAGGCAGATCCTGAGGACCATGAGGAACCAGATCAATGACAAATGGGCTATCTAACACACAGCTTGCTCTACTAGTACAGAGACAGGCAACCCGAAACAGCTGGTTGAGAAGGGAGAAAGCTGATGCTACTTGTCTTTTACTCCAACAACTCTCTGGATATCAACAGTCAAGGATAAAGGTGCAATTTAGGTCTCTGGCCTTGTGCTTCTGCTTCCAGAAAAAAAAAAAAAAAAAACATGAAACCAAATAAAGTCCAGGACTAATCATTCATTCACACTAGACACACATATATGGTTATCTGAAAAGACCAAAACAAAACCATCTCAATTCTAGAAAGCTAACAAATAGATGGGGGGAAGAGTAGTCAAACTGGCAGAAGAGTATGCCTAAAAAGAGAAAAGAAGCAATCAGAGTTGAGGATTAGTCCTATGTTAGCGTTGTCAGAGGTCAGGAAATATATAGGAACTGTCTCTGTTGTGGAGAAGCCACAATTACCACCGCAACAGTTACCCCAGTAGAGAACAGAAAGCTGGCAGAAGGCAGACTTTCTACTCCTTAATCTCTGTGTATTCTGAATAGTAACCATGTGGATATACTGTAGGTTTATCAGGATGGCGGCATTCACCTTCAGTCTCATCACTCAGTGGGCAGAGGCAGGCAGATCTCTTGAATTTGAGGTCAACCTGGTCAATATAATGAATTCCAGGCCAGCCAGGGCTACAAAATGAGACCTTGTCCCAAAAATAAATTATTAAGTACATGAACTATTCCCCCTAACTAAGCCAAGGGCTGGGAAAAGCTACCTTCCAAACCTTTGGTCTTAATGGTTTTATTTTGCCTTCTATGATCAATCTCCTAACTGATGTGCTGTTTAGTTCATCATTCAATCAACAATTAGAAATGAGATAATTCTGAGACAAAACAACAAAACCAGCCCATCAGACACACCACAACCAGTGATCTCATGTAGCTTCCCACAAATCTAAACCACAGGAAACCAAGATAAACACACAAAGCCCTGACATAAGACTTGGTAAGACCCTAGCTGTATCCAAATAACATAGGAAAAAAACTGGGTTTCAGTGCTGCCTTCAAGTTCTACACTAAAGCAACATCACTCGAAATGTTTTTGAGACAGGCTTGGTGGACACACCCTTGATCACAGCACTTGGGAACCTGAAGGAGGGAGAAATGCTTTCAATATTAAATCATGTGGCATTCAAGGACAAAGAAGTACCTATTGCTCCATTTTTAATCTGTCATGCCAGTAATTCCTATGGAAGAACTTGATAAAGAGCCTCTAGATTGGCAAAGGACTCTCAGTTTGTCTCTCCCTAGTCCTACCTTTTAGGACTGCGCTATAGGGACTGGCTAAGGCCTGTGGGGAAGCCTTTTACAAACACACCAAGTTTCATAACCACTACATGCAACTTTAGGAAGCATACATGCTTCAGATTCAGGGATGTGAGCATTGAGAGATGTCTAGAGATACACACAGTTTGATCTGTTTTCAATAAACATTTGGTAAGTTATGACTATTCCCTGGCACTGGAAACTGCATACGTGGCACAGGGGAGAAGCTCAGTCACCAGCTAAGGGCTGTGTAAGGCCCGTTCTAGTCTTGTAATCGGGGACTGAGAAGAGCATCCCACACCTGAAACCGTGGCAGAACACTCACATTGTCATAGTAAAAGCATTTACACTCTAGTAGAGCAAATGAAAAATATAGGATCTACTACACAGCAGAAAAAAATGACATCTTGAAATCTGCGGGCAAATGGATGGATCTAGAAACATCATATTGAGTGAGGTAGCCCAGACCCAGAAAGACAAATGTCATATGTACTCACTCATAAGTGGGTTTTAGACATAAAGAGAAAAAAAAAAGCCATCCTACAATTCACAATCCCAGAGAACCTAGACAACAAAGAGGACCCTAAGAGAGGCATACATGGATCTATTATACATGGGAAGTAGAAAAAGCCAAGATCTCCTGAGCAAATTGGAAGCATGGGGACCGGATCATGGAGGAGTGTAGAAGTGGAAGGGAGAGGATGGGAGGGGAGTGGACAAAAATATATAGCTCAATAAAAAAAAGAAAAAGAAAATGTAGGATTCCAAAAACAAATGTTGACTACAGTGTGCTCACATCTGGGGCAGATGGGACTCACTAGGAGAGGGAGGCATTTCATTTCATGTTCTGTTTATAAAATCAGGAATCAGGAATTAACTTAGAAGTAGAAACCCTGGGCACAAATCCAGACTTCGTTAAGCCAGTTTGGAAACCCTGTATAAGACTTCACATCCACCACTGGGCAGTGGTGATGCACATCTTTAAATCCCAGCATTCAGGAGGCAGAGGCAGAGGCAGAAGGATCTCTGTGAGCTCAAGGCCAGCCTGATCTTCAGAGCAATCTCCAAGACAGCCAGAAACCTATCTCAAAAAAAAAAAAAAAAAAAAACCTGCAATCTGCTTTGAAATGTACAGTATGGCAGTTCTATCTTTTTAACTCTAATTCCCAGAGTGATCTGCCTTTTTAAAAAATGATATTTATTATGTTTCTCAAAGATCAACAGAATACAGTTTTGGATACTCTAATTTAAACAATTTGCTTTGCTTAAAACATGTTAAACTAGATGAATTGTTTAGGTTTGATCAAGCTCTGGAAAGATACTGTTAAATCAAGTTAAGTTTTTACTAACTGTCTAAACTAACACTAAAGTTAAAATCCAAATAAAGTAAATGAGCCTACAACTAAACCCAAGGATATCAAAGAATGCTTAAAATAGGCTTTCCATGGCTAAAAGGCAAAGCCTAGTGTGACGTAAGTAAACATGAGACACAAACACACAGACACGCACAGGATCATCTATCATCACAGCATTTTTAGCCAGTTGACAAAAATCATTAATGGTCCTGATAAGCATCTTTCTGAGTGACTACCATCCCACACAGTAACAGGAGTCTGAAGGCAGGTTGTGCCCAAGAAACCAACTGATCACTAATACTGTAAAACAAACAACTCAAAGCCAAATTGTTTTTGTTTTGCTTTGTTAGTTTTTCAAGACAGGATTTCTCTGTGTAACAGTCCTGGCTGTCTTGGAACTCGCTTTGTAGACCAGGCTGGCCTCAGACTCACTGAGATCCGCCTGCCTCTGCCTCCCAAGTGCTTGTGCTAGAACTAATGGCGTGCGCCACCACTGCCGGTCAAGGCCAAATTGTTAGAGCAAAATGACCTATTTAACATGTTAGGAAGCAGCTACAGACCTATGCACAGAAGGGAGCCAAAAGATATCTACAACGAGCAATGAGTAATATGAGCCGGAGGTAATCAAAATGTTAGTATCTACAGCAAGGATGTAATCATCCTTTGCTTGTGGTACTTCCAATCGGGATCAGGAGAGAAAAAAAAATCAAGGCAACCTGAAAGAAAAATAAACAGAATGTCCCCTTTAAATGTGATAAATGCCGGGCTGGAGAGATGGCTCAGCAGTTAAGAGCATTGCCTGCTCTTCCAAAGGTTCTGAGTTCAATTCCCAGCAACCACATGGTGGCTCACAACCATCTGTAATGAGGTCTGGTGCCCTCTTCTGGCCTTCAGGCATACGTGCAGGCAGAATATTGTATACATAATAAATAAATAATTTTTTAAAAAATGTGATAAATGCCAAGAATGGTGGTGCACACCTTTAGTCCTAGAACTTGGGAGGCAGAGGCAGGCGGATCTCTGTAAGTCTGAGGACAGTCTGGTCTACACAGTGAGTTCCAGGACAGCCAGGGCTAGAGAGATACCCCATATCAAAAACAAACAAATAAACAAAAAAAATATGCCTGGAATAAAGCCTAATACCCAAAGCAAAAGTGCTTTTCCTCAACAAAAGAGAAAACAAGGAAGCAGCCTCTATATGGGAAAGACCTCATATACAAGAATGTTATTGGAGGCCGGGCGGTGGTGGCGCACGCCTTTAATCCCAGCACTCGGGAGGCAGAGGCAGGCGGATCTCTGTGAGTTCGAGACCAGCCTGGTCTACAGAGCTAGTTCCAGGACAGGCTCCAAAGCCACAGAGAAACCCTGTCTCGAAAAAAAACCAAAAAAAAAAAAAGAAAGAAAAAAAAGAATGTTATTGGGGACTTGGGTCCTTTAAAAAGGAAGGAACCTATGTGTACGGCTTAACACACCCATCTTAAAAACTCAGCTTCCTCCCTTGGAAAAGCAGGTACTTAATGCTATCAGCCAACCACTATCTTTGATAATTCAAGAATATTACCAACTTTGTGATGGTGTTTACCATGAATACTCATGAAATCATAAAATTTCTAGATGCCACACAGTGCAAGACAAGACAAAAGGAAGGGGTGCTGTAGCCGTTCTCCCTCTTCCTCTTAGAACCTGCTGCATTAGCCGGGCGGTGGTGGCGCACGCCTTTAATCCCAGCACTCGGGAGGCAGAGGCAGGCGGATCTCTGTGAGTTCGAGACCAGCCTGGTCTACAGAGCGAGTTCCAGGACAGGCTCCAAAGCCACAGAGAAACCCTGTCTCGAAAAACCAAAAAAAAAAAAAAAAGAACCTGCTGCATCCACTCAGAATCTAAAAAGCCAGGTAACACATAGCATGACCACTAGCCCTCAAGAAGCCTCTATTATACTAACCAGGGAAGTCTGGAAGATGAAAAGCAAGCCAGAGTTATAAAGGAACGAGTAGCTCCAAGTGAAAACAGAGAACAAGGGCCAGAAGAAAATGTGTGTAAAATTCTTCTATGAATCTACCTCCAAAGCTGAGATTTAAAGAAATGTGCCAAGCTTCCTCATTTTCAAACATACCCAACATGAGTGATCTAAAAAACAAACATGCAGGTAGGCATGGTGGTGCACTCAGGAGGCAGAGGCAGGTGGATCTCTGTGAGTCAGAGGCCAGCCTAGTCTACATAGAGAGTTCTAGGACAACCAGAGCTGCTTGCTACACTAGCCCAAAAAAGGGGGGGAGGGGGTATATAAAATGTTTCCACTTACTAATCTTCCTGGACCCCTTACAGTATCTAATGAAACTGATGAGGTAATCTTGTGGCAACTGTAGCCATACACCTCAACCACAGCCCTCCACACTCTCTGGGCAGCATGGTAAAAGGCAAGTCAACAAGCTGCTCCACTGAGCCTGACATGTTACTTCTAAATGCCCTTCTCACTGATGTGGCTCCTGTTTTCCTTGACACACTATTACAAAGGAGCTTTTACAGATACACACGTGCAGTCAATTAACATCTGAGTACAGGAAACCAAATATCAGGTTGCCATGCCCACCTGACACATTTGGCTGTTCAACTCCACCCCAGCTTCTGTTCTGAGAAAGTCTTTTCTCACCTTTAACCCTGATACCAATGGAGAGATCCAGTAACACACAGAGCATGCAACACCCAGCTGTTCACAGGAGCTGCAAGGCAGACACTAAGGGCCAGACCCTCAGGGAAAATCTGGGGAAACTATTAAAGCCATCTGTGATCCACAACTGAGAAACAGAAGAAACATCTTCACTTCTACAAGAACAGGGTTCCTTGGCCACTTGGGGCAGGTACAGGTACAGTCTTATGGACCCCTAAGAATTTCACAGGCTAGGCAGGAGAGGAGGTGTGGACATTTGATCAAATGTTAAATCTAGAAAGTCCTATAACAGGGACTGAGGAGATGGCTGGGGGGAAGGAGGTAAAGTGCTTGCCACACAAGTGTGAGGACTGGAGTTCAGCTCTCTAGAACCCAAATAAATGTCAGTGGGAGTGGAAGCCAGCCTAAGATCTGAGTGAAAGGGAGGCAGAAATGGGGAACTGGACCCCAACAAGCTCATTAGCTAGGCTAGCAGAAAAGGCAAGCTCAAGGTTCAGCAGAAGACCTACCTATACAAGATGTAAGTATATGAGGGACAGCGATCATGGGAGACAACAGACATCAGTTTCAGGCTTCCAAACCCACATGTGCGCCATACACACACATGCAAACACACATGCACATGTGCATACAAAGCACACACATATGCATACCAAAAGAAAATAGAAAAAAACAACTAACAAAACCATAAACATGGTAGATAGAAGTAGTCAGGAGACATCCGGGAACAATCAACACTCTGGGAAGTCTTAAATACTGGGCCTTACAAATAAGGGGTAAGGAGGCAGAGGCAAAGGTAGAGAAAAGAGGCAGGGGTTTCCTGAAAAAGGAACAGAAACAAAGTGGAGGCCTTGGTGTTCTCAGAAACTACAAGTCTCTGTATATGGACATGGAGGTTGAGTGCAGAAAAAAAAGGGGCTGGTAGGCTAAACAGGAGAATGGACATGATTCTGAGGAAAGCACAGTTCCAACAATATTTTGAGCAGAGTTAACAGTAGATCTGCTTCTGGGGAGTCACTCCAATCAACAGTCTGAAGCTGGTTTGAAGAACTGAGAAAAGAGGTTCCCCTGTTCAATTCCACAAATTCAAGCCACAACAAAACAAACAAGACAGAAATCAATCTACTTAATGCAACATAGTTATTCAACAAACTTTAAAGATTTGAAACATGTTTTCACTAATCCTGTATCCCAGGTCCTCTGGAAGAACAACAACCAACCTGTCACCCACCTCCCAGGAAGGCTCCCTGGATTCTACAGACTAGCTACATTACCCTCAGCCCCAGCAAGAACCAAGATATTTCAGTAGCCTTCACTTCTTACAAAGAATGAAGCTCCCCCCAACACACACACACACACACACACACACACACACACACACACACACAGACCTTAATGCCAGGTTCATTCTCTTCCTCCTCCTGAATATAGAGCAATGAGGTTTCCCAGTTTGACACACAGCTCATCTCTAAGTCCCCAACTCTGGCACTTAATCAATCAGAAGCACATTAACCACTCTATGCTGATCAAGCAGTAAGCAGGAACTTACTGAGTGCTGTACAGCAGGATATAAGGAGAGCTGGGAATCAACGTTTAGCACTGATAGGCACTTTAAATAATCTCAGTTACTCATTGTAGCAGCTCATAAGCATTAACTCTCCCAGGTCACAGATACGCAGGAAAGCACTCAGGACCTTGCCAAGGGATGGTAAGTGGAGAAGCCAGGACTCAAATCCAAACGGGAGACTCCAGGGGTGTTTACCACACCACCAGTAAAATATATTGATAACAAATGTTTAGACAGCCAGCTTGGTAATAACAGGCTCTCCCCCTTTAAAGGAGGAGAGAACCCTTTAAAGTCTCAGATAAGGGATCACCCAGAAAAAAACAGGCACAATTAGATGATAACAAATGTAATCCCCAAATGGTGCTAAAAGGATGACTCCCAAACATTAATAATCAAAACCGTTCAGGCTTAGGAACTAAAGAGATGACTCACCAGGGTAAGAGCACTTGCTACTCCCATTCCCAGTCTCCATATTGTGGCCCGAATTCCAGGAGCCACAACAGGCACATGTGCTACACATACATGCACACAGGCAAACAAATATTCATATACATAATGTAAAATAAACAAATCTAAAAAAATTATTTTTTTAACGCTCAGGTTCAAATAATCAAAGCAACTTAGCCATACTCCAGAGAAATGTACCCTCCACACACACTGCCCTCAGGGTCCCTAAGATAATATGTAGGGGGTGGGGAAGAAACACCCTGCTGCTCCCTTGCTCTCTCAGTTGATTTCCCAAACCATTTTGCTAATCCAAATTATAGAAATATGCGCAGGATTCACATGGCAGTTCTGATCCGCTTTGTCCCAATCCTGGCTCAAGCAGCTTTGCACTACCCTAACTGGATCAGCATCGGCCAATGGGCTTATTCAAGCTGATCTGTGATGGATTAGATAATGAAACCTTAGCCATGTAAGCTGCCTGCTCCGACTGGGGCGGCAGGGGAAAAGAATAAGAAACTCAATACTGCTAGGGGCCACCTAAACACGGCAAGCACTCGCCATGTCCCGCTCCATCTGCCCCGCTCACGCTCCAGGGGCTGCCATCTCATGCCCACCATCTCTACAGTTCTCTCCCTCTTGTCTCTACTTGAAGTTTAAGTGTGCACCAGAATAAAGACGTTTATGATGTTGTGTTCGCAAACATATAGCAAAGATTCAAACAAATCCGCTCACTAAACAATTGTTTCTGCAATTAAAGCCCAACAGCTACTAAAGGCCTGAGACATCACTGGCGCATCACCATGCATGTTTACAGTAAGGCTTCTGCCCTGCTTTCCCCTCATCCTGTAATCTTGAGGCCTGTCCGCACTAGTCTGCTTCACAATAACATGAAAGTTCAATCTCTAGTTAACTCAGGTTATGTTCAGATGTCAGTGAGATAGGGAAAAGACTGAAAAGCTGGCTGGGAGACGAGAGGAAGCTAAGACACAATCCCCTCAGCCTGAGTTACCCAGAAGAATAACTCTACCTGTGACTCAAATACATCCCCAGGTTTACATTCTGGGCTGCCAAGTCATACATGAAAGGAAATTTTTCAAAAGCAAAACAAAACAAAAATAAAAAACTCAGTGATTTTTTTCCCCTTGACCATGCCTCACTTTTCTCCACCTGAATGAGTCCTCAAACTTCAGTAGACGCCCTAGCTCCCAGAGTGACAGCATTTGGAGATGGAGACTCCGGGATGTATTAGGATTTGATGAGGGCATGAGGGTGGGGTCACTGAGGTAAGTATCATTGCATAGCTCTGGCTCTCTCTACCCTTGATGCACTCAGTGAGCAAAGACCACCTTGGCAGACAGCCAGAAGGCACTATTTGCAAGCCCCAAAGCAGACCCTCACTGGGTCCCAAACCTCTGGCTGGCACCGTCTTGGGCTTTCACAGCTGTCAGATAAAAATGTCTGTTATTTCACCACCAGTGGATGACTTTTGGTTGTCGCAGCCTAAGAAAACTAAGGCAGAGAGAAGTAAGGTTTAAGTCACTTACATGAGATACTATCCACAAAATTACTTGTAAGAAAAGCATGTTATTGAGTAACTTTACTGAGAGTAGCACAATGCCCAGCTTCAGAACCAAAAACCCAAGCGAGGGTCCAAACACATACCCACCTAGAAGGAATCAACCCGGAAACGAGCAAATAGAAAGATCCACGACTTCAGTCGACACCAAATTCACACACAGGATACCTGGGAGCCCTCCCGAGACCAGAAAGAGCCTCCCTACTACTAGAGTCACTAAGACATGAGCTACACCTGAGGGCCAGGATCTGCATGTAGTCCTAACTACTCAAGAAACTGACTTCAGAAGACAGCAGGCCTGCCTAGGCCACAGAAAGTCTGAGGCCAGCCCAAGCAGAGTAATAGATACGATCACAAAATATAGAGTAAAAACAGGACTGGGAATGTAGCTCAATGGTAAAATGCTTGCCAAGCATGATCAAGGGTTTGCTCTCCAGAACTGGAAAAACAAAAAAAGAAAAAAAAAGCACACAACTCTCACAGACTACAGATGAAGCTCAGTGGTAGGGCAAGTAAGTACCAGCCATACATGAGGCCCTAGGTTCACTCCCCAATGTGTATGCACTTATATACACATTAATACACACCACATTTGTACACATTTGTACACCACAGTTGTTCACACTGCTGGACTCAGAAGCAGTTACTAAGCCGCAAAATCATCACATATCAAATTTCCACTGCCATAAAGACTTTTGCTGAAGGTTATAAGTAATAATTAAGAAACATCTTACCCTATACTAGAGCCAAATTCCTAGAAGGTTACATAAAATCACAATTCTTGATGATTCAATTGTTTGCAATGACTAGAAAGGATGACCCAAAGAATTCCTTGGTGTGTTTGGTAAAACCTCCGTGTCTCCATATCAGCCTTGCTAGAAGTGAGAGGATGGGCTGACCTCTATTCATGCCACACACTCAGCTTTCCAGTAAGGACAGGAACTATTTCCGGGCCCCATTTTTTTTTTAAGAATTTTTTTTAAATTTTTTATTTATTTATTATATATACTGTATTCTGCACCAGATCTCATTACAGATGGTTGTGAGCCCCCATGTGGTTGCTGGGAATTGAACTCAGGACCTTCGGAAAAACAGGCAGTGCTCCTAACCTCTGAGCCATCTCTCCAGCCCTCCAGGCCCCAATTTTAAGAGCCACATTTCTCACCCATGCTTCAATTTCACACCAATCCCATCTCTTTCCTCCAACTCCACAGTCCACGTTTCTCTATTTCCCTACTCTTCCCCAGGCTAAGTAGCCTCTTCTCCCCTCATGGGGCTTCTGTGTACTGGTCTAGAGAACACTGTTTTCCTCTCTCCCCAGAGTTCCTCCTGAACTGAAGGTTTATAGCACAAGCCCAGACTCTGGAGCCCCAGAATTCCACTTTGGAAATAATGATGTCCAAAAGTTAGTGGGCCAATCCAACAAGACTCAGTCTTGGAACCTAATTTAGGATTGTAGTTCCATTAAGTAGAATTAACTCAGTCAACTACTGCATTGGGGGGGGGGGGGGGGTTAATCCTTTGCACTCTAGGGCACTGAGTAATTTTATGATCGTCCCTTTACTCAGGAATCTCATGATTAATTTAATCCCTAGGTTATTTTTAAGTGGTAAATTTCAGCTTCAACTTAACAGACATTCAACGTTTATTATAAACTCAGGTATTATGAAGAATAAACAAAGGAAATACAATTTCTGCCTTGTAAACGCTTACAGTTTAAGGAAGTAGGCACAAAAAGCCTCTGATGACAATAAAAGATGAAACTTAAGTACGTATAAATATACCAGCAGGCAAAAACAGAGTCTGATAGTGCCAATTATGCTGTAGGTAAGTCTTCAAAGACCCAGTATGACTTCAGAAAGACTCCAGCTGTCTTTCAGATATGAGAAAAATATATACTCCTAGAGAAAGCCATACACTAAAATGCCTGTATGACAATAAGGTACTTACATAGAGCCTCCAGGCCCGTCTAAAGTGCTGATGTTATCTCCTGACAAGGCCTGTACCTGCGCCTTCTGTCCCACCTACACTGGCCTCCTGTGCAGCACACCAAGCTGTTTCTCTGCCAGTGTCTCAGCCCTCTGGGTTCCTCTTCCCTAAACCACTGAATGGCCTCAATCCTCTTCCCTAAAACCTCTGAATGAACCACATCTTCATTTCAAAGGTCACCTATAGAGAGACCTTCCTGCACTACCTCTAAAGTTGTCTGTTTCTCTGCTTAATTTTCTCACAAGCTAACAAAAACTGCTGATTTGTCTCTTTCCGTGGGCTATTCAATAAAAGTAGGATTTCTTTATATATCCTCTAGCGTTAAAACAGTGCCAAAACACCGCCACTCAGGAG
Source organism: Microtus pennsylvanicus (assembly GCF_037038515.1). Taxonomy (NCBI): domain Eukaryota; kingdom Metazoa; phylum Chordata; class Mammalia; order Rodentia; family Cricetidae; genus Microtus; species Microtus pennsylvanicus. The sequence continues at coordinate 5,619,097 of NC_134580.1, forward strand.
GCAAAGGCAGGAAAATCTCCAAATTCAAAGCTAGCCTGGTATACACAGCAAGCTCCAAGACAGTCAGGAGTAGATAGAGAGCTGCAGCCTCAAAAACAAAACAAACAAACAAAACAGTGCCTAAGAGTGTCACAACTGCTGGGTAAACACTAAAGAATTACACACCCACTTTTTGTTTAACTTTTCATTCATTTGTCTCCCTGCCCCAATCACATGCACAGTTAGGAAAGGAAACTTGGCTTTTAAGAAGACAACCTAGAAATCATTTTATACAAACACTTTTCTAAATAAGAAAACAGAGGTCCCAAAAAGTGGGTTTTCCCCAGGATAATAGAGCTAGTTAAAAACAGAGGGAGGACTAAGTCAATGATGATGTTAATACCTGTATGAAGTGGCGCAAAAACTACAATAATGAGCTGGGTATGGTGGTACTCGTCTGTCATCTCAGAAATCTACTAGGAAGGTAGAAGCAGGAAGGTCAGGAGTCCAGGAGTTCAAGGTCACCCTCAGCTACCACAATGAGTTCAAGACCAACCTAGGCTACAAATAAGGCCCTGTCTCAAAAACAGGGAAAAGTAAAGAATATCCATAAATATACAGAGTAAAATAATTCTCCCAAAGGACTTAATTCACCCTTCCTCTGAACATCCCAAAGTCCCTATGCATTACTCCATTCCCAAGAATCACTACCCTTAGCCAATGTAAAAGCAGTCAGCAAATAACAGACCCCAGGCAAAAGAATGGGAAAGCAAAGAGAACTATTAACTAAGACTAACACAGAGAAAGTGACCACACTGTGTGTACTCCTATGTGTACACACACCAAGTGAATATGCCCACCCACGGCCTCTCTGTCATCCAGTGCTAACACACCTCACTTTGTCTCCCCATTCTTCTGAGGCTCTGAGATTGACCTCACAATCCCTCTGCCTGACAGACTTCTTCAACGGGAAATAAAAGCCAGCAAACAAAAGAATTCAAAAATAAACACCAAGGGAGTCTTTTTTAACCAACAGAGGTAGGTAAGAGGGTGGATTCTGCAAAGCAGACAAGAGGCACACAGCAAACATGCCAGGCTTTAAGTACAGCTCCTTCCCTGCCACAGGAAGTCAGGCAGAGCATGGGAAGTCTTTGAGCACTGCAGAGATTCCCAAGAGTGGTGTAATAGGGAGAGCACAGGAATTAGAACCAGCTAACTGGGTGGCTTTAGTCAAGCCACTGTCTGCTCTGGACTTCTAATTCCCTATCTATAAAAAAGGAGGTTGTTAAAACATGCTGGAACTTGAGTACACCCTTTCCCACCACACACACACAAAAGAAGCAAAGTACTGACTTCACTGAAAGTGCACATAAGCCATTCTGCATAACTCTTCCAAGTCTATTGGACTGAGAACTCCTGGCAGAAAAGAAGATGGGTATCTCTGGCCCCTTCCATCTCTAACATTCTATGGTTCTAAAAAGAATTTAACAGCATCCCATTGCTGCTGGGTGAGCCCCTCCATTTCATAGCTAATATTTTCTAAACAGAGACTAAATCCTAAAGCCTATAAAGGATTCATGCCCTTCCTCAAACTAAGTCAACCCCTCATCAGTCAGCTTACCCTTGAGGCCACAACTCAGAAACCAGTCTCCTAACAACCCTATAAATTTTCTTTTCTACCCCGGGACACTAAGGAACTCGTCCGACGAATAAAGAATGCAACGGGTAAAGCATGCCTGCCGGTGTCCCTCTTCAGACTTACTAACATGCTGCACAAAATTAATGAGACTGAGCAACACGGTCCCTCCACACTACCAAACTCCGCGGACTTCTCGGGACTCCACAAGCTAAGCCACATCCCCTTCAGGCTCTCTCCAGGAGTTAGTCGGCTGGCTTTTCAGTCTGTCCTCCACATGCCGCTCCCCTCTCCCCATCCCAATGTGCCCAGAGTAAACCAAAAGGCGCCCCCTTCTCGGGAGCTTGCCCACTAGCTTCCACCGCTCTCGACTCGGCCCAACAGTTCTCCTCTGGACAAACAGATCCAGGACGCCCCAACTTCTAGAGGAACTGGGGACGGGCTTAAGAAACAGACTGCATCCCAATCCTGATCAATCTCCCAACTCCAAAAGGAAAACCCCACTCCCTCGCGCTGCCTCCGGGGCCCCTTTATGGGCGCAGCCCCTGCACCGGGCCCCAAGCCCACTCTCTAGCCAGGCCCACCCGGCCCCCCAAGGCCCGAGCCCGCCGCGGCCCGCCGTAACCCGGCGCCCGTCCCGCGCGGTCACCTGCATCCCGCCGTCGGCCGCCTCCTCGGTGCGCGGCCGCTTGCTCACGCTGGGCTCGGGTCCGTCTGGCCCCGCTCCGGGCACCGGCAGTTCCAGCTCCGACTCCCGCTTCATGCCCCGGGCAGCGGCACCGGGCCCAAGCTGAGGCGGCTGCTGCTGCGGCTGGCCGCCTTCCGCCATCCGCCCGCGCCCCCTTCGCCTCCGGGAGCCGGGCGACCCGCGACAGGCCACCTCCCCCTGGGCCTAGGAGCCGACAGTCGCGACAAGCGGGCGCGCGCCGGCCCCGCCCCCCGCGTGCGTGCGTGCGTGCGCGCCGGCCCGGAGTCCCGCTTCGGCTTCGGCTTCGGTACCGCTCCGACTCAGGCTTCGGCTGCGGCTCCGGTTTCTGCTCCGGCTTCGCGCTAGCCGGCCGCTCGCTCACTCGCTCAGACCCGCGTGCGCCGCTCCCTCGGTCCCTTGGTCCTTCGGTCCCGCGCTCCCTCACCACTTGCCGGCTGCGCGAGGAAGGGGGCGGCCCGGGCTCCCGGCGTGGGGAGGGCTGTTTATTTGGGAGGAGGAGGAGCGCGAAGCCGCAGGCACCTCACTGGTCGGGATCCTCAATCCCGCCACTGTGGCAGCGCCGGGAAGGCGGGGAGAGAAAAAGGACGGAGCGAGGGAGGGACCTGGATGTGAGGGACTCGGGCCGCCCGCGCGAGAGGAGGCTGTGGCGAGGGGGCGTGGCTACGCCCCTCGGCAATGCTGCCGCCTCCGCGCGGGCAGCCCGCAGGAGGTCGGGAAGGGATCGGAAAAGCTCGGGAATCTCCGGGATGCTCAGGGAGGCTTGGAGAGGGAAGGGTCCGCCTCTTTTAGGGCGGCGGCCGGAGGGAGGAGCTTGAAGGGCCTGAGTACGGGGCTGCCGCTCTGGCTAGTTGTATTAGTTGTGCGAAGTGGAGACCCGATCGATTGATCCCTGACTGTCTGAGATTTAGGGGAACAGTGGGGCACTCGGCGAGAGGAGAGTCTCTTTGCCTGCTCCTCTCCCTCCCAAAAACTGGGAAGTTCAGGGATGAAGGCTCCCATATATACTTTTCTGAGAAATTTTGCTATGAATAGAATGATCGCATTCCTGATTATCTTAATGATGCCTGATGTTTATTAGAGCTTTACGGTTTACACAATGTATTCACGGACCCGTTTTGAGCCTGCTAATAAAAAGAGCATACTTTCAGTCTGGGTGGATGAACCTGAATTTGCTCGTGTCCTGGAGCAGAAACGTGGTCCATCCAGCATTCTCTTGTTTTCACGGTTGCTGCCTGAGTAGCCCTTCACTGCTTATCATCTTCATGCAGTTAGGTCTGTCCAGTAGGTTTTCTCTGCCTGGTTGTAAATGGATACTGAATCTGCCTCTCTGGGTCCCATACTATCACACGTACATTGTCAGGGAATGTTGCACAATAGCATAAATTCTAGCCTTTCCCTCGCTTGCTACTTTAAACAAGTTAGTTTTTCTCTTTGGATCCCAACTGCAGTATCTGTAAAATAGTCTTTTGGGTCAGTGGTTCCCAACCAGGGGAGGGTTGGTACCTTTCCAACACCTCCTATTTCCTTATTTGCTGTTTGATAAATTTTCTTTTACACAAATGGAGGCTGCTGCTAGCATCTAGTGAATATCTAGTGAATAGAGGCTGGGTATGTTGGTCAAGACTTTACTGTGCTTAGGACAGTCCCCACAGGAGAGAGCTGTCCAAATCAGAATGTCAATATAGTTCAGAGATTGGGAAACCCCGGGTTGGATGACTTCTAAGGTCACTTGCAACAGCTATGACTTGGCCTTTAAACTTGAACTAAGCCCCTAAAAATGGACCAAGTGGTGAAGATCTCTGCTGCAGAGTCAGACCAGCCCAGTAAGGCCTGATGTGCAGGCTAATTGGGAAAGACTGCCTTGAAGCTGAGCTTTCCTACTGAGCACACTGTATGTTTCTAGGCAGCAATAGCTCAGCCGTTTACAAGTCTTGACACCTTATGGAAGGGAGCCAATTAGTGACTCTTGTCCCTCTGCTTCTACAACTAAATTAGCATAATGGTATTTTTAAAAGAATTATTATGAAGATCAAATGAGTTATCAGCATTCAGAATTTGATCATGTTGTGACTCGAATCAAAAAATGTCCTCCAAAGGCTCCTGTGGTAACAGCTGATAGACTTGTGTCAAGTATTTGGGTCATGAGGACCTAATTACTATGGTCTAATGACCTACACAGTGGATTAATGCATTGATTGATTCATAAATGGGGGGGTGTTGGGGGATGGTAGAAGCCGTGGAAGATGAGGACAGATTGAAGGAAGTGGGTTGCTAGGGCCATGCTCTGAAAGCCTATCCCTAGTCCCCGACCTCTTCCTCTGTCTCTAGCCTCCTCTAGTAAACCTGGAGGTGAGTTTGTTTGTTCCACCAGGGAATCCTTGCTGTGGTGGTGTTTATGCCTTGCCACCCTCTCTCAGACCCAGGAGCCACGGAGTGACCAGGACCTGGAATCATGAGGCAAAATAAATCCTTCTCCTTTACATTGTTGTCTCAGATTCTTTCCCACCGAGACAAAAAAAACTAACCAACAAGTTCAGGACGTTATTTGTGTTAGTTACTGACATTATTGCCATTGTGAATTTTATTTATTTAAGTGTGTGTGGGTGTGTGTGTGCACAGGCATCTACATGACACAGCACCCATGTGGAGGTCAGAAGACAACCTTCAGGAGTTGGTTCTGTCCTTCCACTGTGAGTTCCTGGGACCAGAATTTCTCAGCCAGAACTTTTACCCACTGAGCCATCTTACTGGTCCAGTCGTTATGATTTTATTCCCATTGTAACTCAGATGGACCAAATAAATGTTTTTTACCAAAATCAAAGACTGTCACCACTATTTTTTAGGCTATTAAGTGTTTGGGGGCACAGTGAGCTAGCAAGATCTCTTTTAGGGGCTAGATAGTCTTGAATAATCTACTCAGTGAAGGGCACTTAGTCCAACTTAATGTGCGTGTGTCCTTTCCATACTGGCAGAAACCCTGCTGGCTCATGCTTAGCCGGTACTTCTGGATCCAACTGTGACAGCTAGCAGACACAAGAGTGAGAACCCTTGCTGAATTTTCAGGGGTGATTCCAGGAGAGCTGCAGTGGCCAAGCTTGCCTTCAGATGCCCAGCAAAAGAAACGAGTTAATTATTATTGCGGTTGCTGCATAAGGTGTCTTAGATGAGGCTCCATCAGATTCAGATGGGATGGACAAAGCTCCACAAGTCACCCAGGGATGTAACCACTAATGTTAAACCAATTATTCATTTGTACTAAGCCTTGCCTCCCTCTTTTTTTTTGTTTGTTTGTTTGTTTTTTGTTTTTTCGAGACAGGGTTTCTCTGTGGCTTTTGAGCCTGTTCTGGAACTAGCTCTGTTGACCAGGCTGGTCTCGAACTCACAGAGATCCACCTGCCTCTGCCTCCCGAGTGCTGGGATTAAAGGGGTGCGCCACCATCACCTGGCTTGCCTCCCTCTTTTGTAAGATGACAATAATAATCATAGTCATGATGTTTTTCTGAACCTTAAATGAAAGCATTTAAAAGAATGTCTAACGTAGTAACTGCTTAATAGGTAGTAATTATTTGTCATCTAATTTATACGGTGCCAATAAGCTACTGGCCAGGAGTTCATAGGTCTGGGAGTGGAAACCCAGACATCTCTTACTATGACTGCTTGCGCCACCAAAGTGGAAGCCCCCCTCCCTACCAGCTTATTGTGCTTAACTAGACAGCTCCCACTTGAGTCCAGGGTCTCCTACAGGCAGTGTCCTACACGGAACAGACGGAGCCTATTCTGTCCACCCAACCGTGATAGTTAGAAGGAAAATCAGGGTGTCTCAGGGCTGGCCTGTGGAGCAACAGTGGCTGGGTTTTTTTTTTTCAAGTCTAAGAACATAAATAGTTGTTTTCTTGATTTTTTTTAACTTGCTAAACTGCTATCTTTAGAATAATTCTCCCCTCCCTACCTGCTTTGCCAAAAATCTATCATCTAAATAATACCAGCTCTTTGAAAAATAAGATTTGGGAACAGAGGGCTGGAGAGATGGCTCAGAGGTTAAGAGCACTGACTGCTCTTCCAGAGGTCCTGAGTTCAATTCCCAGCAACCACATGGTGGCTCACAACCATCTGTACTGAGATCTGGCGCCCTCCTCTGGTGTGCGGGCATACATCGAGGCAGAATGTTGTGTACATAATAAATGAATAAATCTTTAAAAAAAAGATTTGGGAACAGAGCTGCTTATTACTCCAATTATAGCTGCTTGAGTAGTACCAAAATTCCTAGGAAGTAGAGCGGTAAAATGGAGGAATGTTTGGATGATTTGGAACAAAGAGGAACAGCACCATGCTTTGTAAACACACATAAAGCATTTAAGGAACAAGAAGAGACTAGAAGAAGGCCCATAAGATGGCTCAGCAGTTATGAGCATTTGCTGCCCTTGCAGAAGACCTGGGTTTGATTTTCAGCACTTGCATGGCAGCTCACAACTGACTGTAACTCTAGTTTCAGGTCATTCAACACCCTTTTCTAGCCTTTGAGGATGATACACACGTATGGTACACAGACATATATGCAGGCAAAAACATAGGTATAATATAAAAATAAATAAACTTTTTTTTAAAAAAGAGAAGATATAGCCAGGCGGTGTTTAATCCCAGGACTCGGGAGGCAGAGGCAAGCAGATCTCTGTGAGTTCGAGGCCAGCCTGATCTATACAGAGAAACCCTGTCTCAAAAACGAAAAACCAAAAGAGAGAGAGAGAGAGAAGAGATTAGAAGTCTGCCAATGAGCATGTCAAATACAACTATAATTGCAAAAGACAGTTGATGACTTTTTTTACAATCTGAAACTACTTGTCTAGAAATAATACCCAGTAGCAGTTTCCTCCTCTAATTCAATATCCCATCCTAGAGGTTCAAAATCAAGAAGTAAACAACTCCCAGGTCTCAGGAAAGTCCTGAAACTTAAAAAAGTCACAATGTCCCCTCCCCCAAGGCTATATAAGCAACAGGATCCCCAGAGGTTCTCTTACTTGTGGAACTACCTATAAATCCTACAATGGGCTCCAGGGATGCAGTTCATATGAGTCAGCACCCATGTTAGAATGGGCTTTTCTTTGATGCACCTGCCTTTAGGTTGTCCACGTTGCTAAAGGTAACCCCTCATTCATGTTACTGTAACCAGCCCTCATAAACTTAATGTCTCGCAAGCTATGTCTGGGTGGTGGAAGTGTTTATTTGATCTGTCATTGGTGCTCTGTCTGGGGCAAGGAGATATTTATTCACATTACCTCAAGAAAAAAATCATACAACAAAGCATGGAAGAGAACAGAAGAAAACACATTAAAGATTATTTTCAAACCAAGCAGTGGTGGCGCATACCTTTAATCCCAACATTCAAGAGGCAGAGGCAGGCAAATCTCTGTGAGTTCGAGGCCAGCCTGGTCTACAAGAGCTAGTTCCAGGACAGGCTCCAAAGCTACAGAAGCTACAGAGAAACCCTGTCTCAAAAGAGAAAAAAAAATTAAAAAAAAAGATTATTTTCGAGATGGGGAGATGGCTCCATGGTTAAGGCACCTGCCGCACTGGGGTGAGGGCAAGAGTTCAGGTCTGAGCATGACAGCCTGCCTACCTGTAATTCCAGCACTCCAGAGGCGGAGCCAAGGGATACCTGGAGTGAGCCTAGCCAGACGAGACTCATCAATGAACTCTGGATTCTGCTGAGGCCCTGCTACAAAGAACAAGGTGGCTAGTGACTGAGGAAGACCCTCAGGCCTCCTCACACACGAGCACATTCCAGATACAAGGGTTCACATACCAAGCACACATATGTATGCATGAGGAGGTAAATTTTTATTGTTCCTTGGCCTTTCTGCTAAAATCAACTGCAGTACCTGTTTTTACTTTAATATCTAGTGCATGCTCTGAGGACATTAAACGGATTTTGGGAACAGAGAAATAGAGTACGAACTTGCTTGAAAAAAGAAAGGGAAAAAGAATTTCTGAGAAAAAAAATTATCTTGAGAAATTACTGTTTCCCTGAGGTCTTTTCATCTATCCATTTAACAAACTATGGACAGGCTTCTCAAATACCAAGGTGACTAAAATTTGCTCTAAGTACCGAACAGTCCGCCACACCGGAAGAACAAATAAAGAGCTAATTGCAATGCAGCATGATTGGCGCTCATCTCTCACAGTGGGCAAGAACACACACTTTGGCTTCTGCTGGACATGAGTTTAAGTCTGGGTTTCCTTGGGCTCCATTTGTACAAGACTGTTAGCGTTGATGATGACCAGTTTGCCTTTTACAGCACATACACTGCCCAACATCCACTTTCTTACTTCAAGATCACAATTTTGTTCAATTTCCCCAGCCTTGAAAAAGAAGGGAAGGGGGAGGGGGTGAGGAGCCTGGTAAGATGGCCCAGCCAGGAAAGGCAATTACTGCTAAGCTTGATGACCTGAGTTTGACCACCAGGACACACATGATGGAGGGAGAAAACTGACTTCTCTACATTGTCCTCTGACCTCCACGTTCAGCGCCTCCCCCCCCACACACACACTAAATGTAAAGAAAAAGGAAAGAAGGAAGGAAGGAGGGAGGGAGGGAGGGAGGGAGGGAAGGAAGGAAGGAAGGAACGAACGAACGAACGAACGAACTCCAGGCTTGCTGGCAGCGAAGGACAGCCATGTCACACAACTGTGGCCCTCAAGATGTACATAGGAGACAGCTTCCCTTCTCAGCTAACAACAAAGCCACTAGAAGAAAAGGATTTTTGCCCTTTATCCTCCCGCCTGCCTAGATTGCAAACTGGGGAAACAGCAGTCAGCTCATCCCGCAACAGCAAGGCAGCGTTCTGAGAGAGGTATTTTAGAACTGCCAGATCCACACGAACCCGGCTACCTGTTATTTGAGAAAAGGAAGCTCGCATTTGGCTAAACCACTGTGGATAGGTTTCAACATGCCGGCAGCCCAACTCAAGTCCTAACTGATAGGGATCTATAAACAGGATAAAGGTAGTGTGTTCCCTGGGGTTCTTTTGAGCATTAAATAATGCATGTAAAACAGCCAGCATAACACCTGGTTCTCAGACACCGAGGGGGGGGGGTGCCAAAGACCTTTTGCTCCTCCCACTATGTATCTCATCCCTATTAACATGGCTGTCTCATGTGCTGCAGAAGTGGATGCTACTCCCATGACTGAAGGAGATAGAACGGTTATCACCCAGAATGTTGCATTTAACTGGATCTTTAAAGATGAACAAGTTCCAGGCTATGGTTGGGTTTGGGGTTTCTTTTGTTTGTTTGTTTCTTTCTTTTTGTTTTCTGCTCTATTTCTGCATCTATGTGTTTATTTTGTGTGCGTGGAGGTCAAAGGACAACTTGCTACCTTCAGTTTTTTCCAGCAAGTGGGTGGGGGCCTGAGGGGTCAAACTCACGCTTGAAGGCAAGGACTTTAACTCACTTAGCCACCCTGGCAGCCCCAGGCTATGGTTTCAGATGAAAGAGAAGTAAATTCTTGTGTCTGTCTTTCCTCAGTAGGAAATCAGGCACTAACAGTTTGGCTCAGAACAATGACAGTGGTCTTCAAATAAACTATGAAAAGCTAGTGACACTTCCCTCTGGAAGTGGGGACCAGAGCCCAGGCCCACAAGACTATTATTACAAGGCCCCCGAGGTGAACAAAGATCTTAGAAAGATGGGTTCAAACCGGTTAGTTAACCCAGTCCCTTAGTATCACAGTCAGTCACAAGCTGGTGATGTCTATAAGCTCTTAGAGAACATTAGCTTGACGTAATTCTTTTCTTGATTCCCGCGTCCCTCGAATCTAGCAGGGACACAGAATGTAGGTAAGACTGCCACAGAATGTAGCTTTTCCAACAGTCATACAGCTATTTCAGCCTGGAGGACCAGGAACCCTCAGTGGTACAGTCAGGTCTAAGAACCACCCCCAGAACAGGTAAAGACTCCCAGCAGAGCAGGTGCTCCTAAACTGTATAGCCCACCAAACAGAATTCTCAGAGCCCAGTCCACCCCATCTCCAGAACTGACCATCTTTCTAATCAGAGACCAAAGAGTGCACATAAATAGAAGAGACCGCTTTCTAAGCCAAAGCTTCAGTTTTCCCCAAAAAAGAAAGGCGGAGAATACCCTTGGTGATTCAGCAGCCAGAGGAAGTGGAAGCAACTCCTGCCGAGAAGCTGGCAGATCCCGGAGCAGACACAGAGTCTAATAAGAAATTGAGTTCCTCAAAAAAAGGGCCAGGAGATGCTTAAGCCTCATTAGAACTGTAAAAGCAGCCATTCGAACCCAAGCCCTGCTATTGACTCTGACCTCGCTTCCCTACGTCCTCTCGGCTTGTGGCATTATTGAACCTGGGTTTTTCCTATAGGCCAGGACTTTGCCAACCCTTTCGCCCTTCACATAATGTGTTTGTCTGGTTTCTATTTCTGTAGTTTGATGAAGGATGATAGCAGGGTATTGAGCTGTTGTTTTTCATTTAGTGCACTCTCCACCCTCGCCCTGCCCCCTGCCCGCTACCCTGCTCTTAAGTCATGTTGTCATTGTCTGATTTGTGACTGGCCCTAGGTTTTTATTGCTTCCTCACAGAATGGAGGAAAGCCTTGTTTTATTCCATTTTCCAGGCCCAGCTATACATAGCCTCACGTACCCGTCCTTCCTGAAGACAATTACCGGGTTTCAGTACTGGCAATGACCTCAGAAGGGAAGGGCAAGGAAGTGCAGATATTTATTTGCCCAGCCCCTCATAGATAGCAGCCCTGAACTAGTTATGTGCTTTGTTTTGTTTGCCTTTCTCTCTCTCTCTCTCTCTCTCTCTCTCTCTCTCTCTCTCTTTTTTTTTTTTTTTTTTGATTTTCGAGACAGGGTTTCTCTGTAGCTTTTGGTTCCTGTCCTGGAACTAGCTCTTCTAGACCAGGCTGGCCTCGAACTCACAGGGATCCGCCTGCCTCTGCCTCCCGAGTCCTGGGATTAAAGGCGTGCTCCACCGAGTGCTGGGAATAAAGCCGTGCTCCACCACCGCCCGGCTCACTTTGCTTTTAATTCTCACAAAAGGCCTGTTAAGTAGGTAGCATTACGTCTCCTTTTATAAATAAATAAAAAAAAATGGAGACCTAGAGAAATGAAATGACATGTTCAAGGTCACACGGGATAATTAATGACAAGGACATTCCTGGCCTTTTACCCCATTTCTATCCCTTCCAGTGCAGTCCTGACTTTATGGGGCAAAGTTTGCGCAAGTGTATGTGGAGGTCAGAGGTAAATCTTGACACATAGTCTCCTTTTTTTTTTTTTTGGTCATATCACTACATACACTACGTAATCTTAGCTGGCCTGGAACTTGCTGCGGGGATCTGCTGTCTCTGCCACCCCTGTGCTGGGGTCCTTAAATGTGCTCTCCGGAGTCTGGGTTTGTTTGTTTGTTTGTTTTGACTGGGTTCTTGAGACTGACTTCAAATCCTCCTTACTGCCTGAGGCATCTCACCAGTTCTGTAGATACCTCTTTAGGGACCTTTTAATGTGTTTTCATTTAGCAGGTCCAAATTTTACAGGAAAAAAAGAGACCAGAAAGGCTTAACCTTTCATTCTCAGACACAGAATGTAAGTGCCTTGTTCCGTGTTGGTGGCATGGACTTCTGGACTTTTGGAATCAAAGCATGAAGTCTTTGTTATGTTTGCTGTCCCTGCTGGCCTCTGCTCCAGTGTCCTCCTCTGAGTTCCTGTGTGGCTGTCAGTATCAATCCCAGCAGCCTTCACTGGGCTGCTATCTGATCGACAGTCCTTGATCCGTGCAGGTTGCCTCAGTCAAGAGCACAGAAAAACATGGTGGCATCCCGCAGTTTCTGGGACCTTGGGACTCCAAGTTGCTGACTCAGGCCCCTATTGTGAAGCCACTTGGGCATCTCTGCTCTCAACACCTTGCTAGAGGGGACCTGCTAAACTGCTGCTCCCCAAACCCTTAAGAGCAAGAGTGAACAAGAAAGGGCTCCTCCCCTCTCAGATGTCACACAGGCCTGGAGTGCTCCACCTCACTTCTCTGAGGTTTCACATTGGACACAGGCATCAACCTCCTGACATCCTTGCCAGCCCTGGCCCTGGTTCCCTGCAGCCCCAAGCTGCACCTGCCTCTTCTGAGCGGCGTGCCAGACTGGTCCAGCTGATTCTGACTCTTTTGAACCCCTGCTTTCTTCCGGAGCATAGACTTCCCATCCAGAGTCATACAGGGTTAGGTTTGGCCAGTAAAAAAGACCAGGCTTTTTTAAAAACAGAGATTTTCTTAAAAATTCATTCCAAAAGTACAGTTTTTTTATTTTGGTGTTTGGTTTTTTCAGGACAGGGTTTCTCTGCAGCTTTGGAGTCTGTCCTGGAACTCACTCTGTAGACCAGGCTAGTCTTGAACTCACAGAGATCCGCCAGCCTCTGCCTCCTGAGTGCTGGGATTAAAGGCATGCATCACCACTGCCCAACCCCAAAAGTATGTTTTGAGATTCAAAAGCTAGGTCCTGGTTATTTCTCTTTCCATTTTCATTTTAGCAACAATGTGTATGTGTATACATATGTGGCATGCATGTATGTGCATGTGTATGTATTTATACATGTACTTTGCATGTGCATGTGTGCATATTCATATATGTACTTGTGTGTGCATGTGTATGCATGTGTGTGAAGGGCAGAGGTTGATGTTGGGGTCTCCTTAACCACTCTTCACCTTACTTGTTTGTTTGTTTGTTTGATTGGTTGGTTGGTTGATTGGTTGATTGGTTACTTGGCTGAGACAGGTCCATTGTCACTGAGCCTGAAACTCACTGCTTCAGCTACCCTGCCTGGCCGCCAGCTGCTGCACTGAAGTCCTTCTGTCTTTGCCATCCCAGGTCTGGGATTCTGGGTACATTCTGCTGACTTTTTTCCCGGGGACCCAAACTCAGGTCCTTATATTTGCTTCCAGTGGGCATTTTACCCACTGAACCATCTCTCCAGCCCCACTGTAGCAGTTTTGTTCATGGAAGGAGGGAGAGTGGAAAGGCAAAAGGTGCGGAGGAGCCCAAGGAGAGGGAGAGGCACAGTTAGTGTCTCTGTGCTAAAGACAGCTCTGGGTCTGTTTTCCTGTGAAACCAGATAACAGTCCCAGCCTCCCCTGGAGTCAGGATGGGCATGGGAGACAACTCTGGCCATGGAGTGTGGGTAAAAATGATGATGAAAGCCATTTCCAGCTCCGGCTCCTATGGTTCTCCTGCCAGCCCTCTTGCCCTCTTTCTTCCTTCTATGGTGGCTGGGGAGACCTGAATCTGAAGACATGAACATCGCAAGAGGAAGGGACCCAAGCCCCCATTATCCAGTGGAAGCAGCTGTGGGTGACGCTCGGAGGCAAGTGAGGCATAGACTTTTACCTGGTTAAACCTGCTGAAGTCTTCATGAAATTTGAGGGCAAATGGATGGAACTAGAAAAAAGTCATCCTGAGTGAGGTAACCCAGAAAAACAAACACGGTATGTACTCACTCATAAGTGGATGTTAGATGTAAAGCAAAGAATGATCAGGCTACAACCCACAGCCCTAGAGAAACAGGTAACAAAGAGGACTCTAAGAGGGATGCCTGGATCACCTTAGGAAGGGGAACTAGATCTCCTGGGTAAACTGGAAAGGAAGTAAAAGGGAAGGGCATGGGGGATGGGAACGTGAGGGATCAGGATGGTCAAGTTGGGGGAGGGACGGAGAGGGAAAGCAACAAAGAAATATCTTGATAGAGGGGGCCATTATGGGGTTAGGGAGAAACTTGGTGCTAGGGAAACTGCCAGGAATCCACAAGGATGACCCTCAACTAAGACTCCTAACAATAATGGAGAGGGTGCCTGAACTGGCCTCTTCCTGTGATCAGTTTAGACTACCCATAGAATCTTAATCCAGTAACTAATGGAAGCAGAGATCCACTGGGCCAAGTTCTGGGAGGGAAGAAGGGTCATATAAGCAAGGAGGTGGGGTCATAATCATGATGGGGAAACCCACAGAGAGAGCTGACCAAACCTGTGGGAGCTCACGGACTCTAGACCAACAGCTAGGAAGCCCGCACGGGACTGACCTAGGCCCTGAGTATGTGGGTGACAATTGTGTAGCTTGGTCTGTTTGTAGGGCCCCTAGTAGTGGGACCAGAATCTGTCCCTGGCACATGAGCTGGCTCTTTGGAACCCATTAACCCTATACTGTTATGCCTCCCTCAGCTTTGATGCAGGGGACTAACAACTATAAAAGTGGAACTCACAGAAGTAGCGAGGAGAACGCTGGTTTCCAGGGGCCACGGGGGTGGACTGGACATGGCTGGTCTCAGGGCTGAGAGTTTGAGGGAGGCTGGAGGAAAGAGTCTGGAGATCTACTGCACAGCATCACATGGTTATACTGTCTCAGAGACCTGAAAGTTGCTCAGAAAACAGACTGTAAGTGTTCATCACACATGCACAAAGTAGTGGAAGAATGAATGTTAGTTAATTAGCTTGAACTAATCATTTCACAATCTATATACACATATCAAAACACCATACTGTATTCCATAAGTGTGTGTAATTTTATCTGTTCATTTAAAAATAAATATAAACTTGTCATTTCTTTAAGAAATGAAAATCTCTTGTCATTCAACAGTAAGCCTTCTGTCAAATTATTTGGCCATATACTCCTGACCCTGATTTTTGTCACCAAGGAACATCTGATGTCCAGTCCACTCTGGACACTCTCAGAGAGGCTTCTGGTTTTCTGTCAAACCACTGTGACCTCGTGATCATCCATGCTGGTGCCAGCCAGCTTTGGCTTAGACATCTCAAAGCCCTCCTTTCTTTCCAGCCTGTAATTTAGGACTCGACCGCTGTCCCTTTATATCCGTTCAGCCAGTGTTGAGCGACTCCTCATTGGGAACGGGACCATGAAGAAGACAAAGGCCTTGCTCTCAGGAGCTTACTTACATTCTAGTGTGGAGAGCAAGAAAGTAGCAGGAGAGAAGAGTGATCTGGGTAAGTGCCATTCAGAGGCCAAAAGTGGGTGGAAGACTGATAGAAGCAGGCCTGCTTTGGATGGGAAGCCCACGGAAGGCTTCTTTGTGAGGGCCACCTTTAAGATAGAAGCAGAATACAAGATGGTGTTAGCTATAGAAAAATAGAGTGGGGAGATAGTCCGTAAAGAGAGAACACCTTGGTGGAAGGCCAAGGGGTGGAATGGGGGCTTTCTAGGGGCCAGAATCACTCTCTTTCTTGTCCCTCTCTTAGGAGAACGCTGAGCACACAGTAGGTATGCCGAGAACTGCAGGCTGAACAGCTCCTTGACAGCTTGTATGATATACAATCTTTGTTATTAACACACTTCCTGATAGAGGAAAGTCCACCGAATGGGGCAAGTCCACGCCTGTAGCACTTGAAGGAAGCCAGGTAATAGCAGCCAATTCTCATGCAATTCCATGAAGTTGTGTGTGTGTGTGTGTGTGTGTGTGTGTGTGTGTGTGTGTGTGTGTGAAATCTCCAGATATTTAAGTGTTAGGTTACTTTCAGAGTATGAGAAAAGTGTTAGAATTAGTTCATCACTTTGAAGGGTCAAGTGTTTTCTGTGCCTATATCAAAATAGTCCATGCTGGGTAATTTTATAAAGAAAGATAGTTTCCTCCACAATTTGTTTGTTTAGTGTGTGTCAGAGAGGAGGAGAGAGAGAGAGCGAGAGAACATGAGTAGCATCTAGCAGTCAGAGGACAACTCGTGGAAGTCTGTCCTCTCCCTCCACCCAGTTGGCTCTGGGGCTTGAACTCAGATCCTCAGGCTTGGCAGCAAGCACATTTTCATGCTGGGCACTATGACAAGCCCAGATCTCACAGCTTTGGAGGCTGAAATCTAAGATCCAGCAGCCCCATCTTGTTCAATCTCCGGCGAGCGCGTGATGGCAGATGGCATCACAATGGCAAGACGGGCAGCCTAGCGCAGAGCAGCTCAGCTCGCTCCTTTAATGACAGCCACTCTCTAGAGAACTGGCTTACTCCAGGAGGCTGGCTGGCAAGGATGCCCTCCAGGGGCAGCACCTGCAGGGAGCTTTCCAGGAAGGTTCCCCCACCTCACACTGCTGCACTGGAGACGGCTTCCAGCACGTGTACCCTCAGGGGACAGACTGAGCTTCCACCACACCTGACCTGCAGACTCCAGGGCCTCAAGCACGAGGACTTCCTTTTACGTAACCACTCTCAGTATCTGTTACTTTTTGGTTCCTGTGATAAAAATACCCCAAGAAAGGCAACTGAGGGGAGAAAAGAGTTTCTCCTAGCGTATGGCTCGGGAAGGAGAGTCCATCACAGACTCAGCAGAGGAGGCTCACAACGGTCAGGAGAAGCATGACGGCAGGAGCCGGGGTTGACTGATCATGTTTTCATCCACACACAGGAAGAGGGAAGAACTGGGTCCAGGCTAGGACCCCTTCAAAGCCATCTCCAGTGGCATACTTCTTATAGCAAGATCCCACCTTTTAAAAGTCCCTTAACCTTCCATCTGGGGACCAAGTCTTCAAATACATGAGCCTATGGTGGCATCTCTCATCGAAACCACTACAGCATCTTACTACCTAATGGCAGACCATAGCTACTGAACATTATTTGTTAATTGAATGAATTTTTTTTTAAGGAACATATCCTGGGCGGGGTTTGGAGAGATGGCTCAGCAGTTAAGAACACTGACTGCTCTTCTAGAGGACCTGGGTTCAATGCCCAGCACCCACAATGGCAGATAGTAACTCCGTAACTCCAAAGTCTGACACCCTTACACAGATAAACATGGAGGCAAAACACCAGGGCACATTAAAAAAAAAAAGAGAGAGAGAGCACATCTCACCCACAAGAATGAATCTCATTGGCTCATCTCAACGTGATCCAAGACTTAAATCAGCACCGTTTGGCCAGGTTTGTGTTCCAGTGGGGCAGGGCACGAACTTTGTTTACTGTACAAGTGTATGTGATGGGGTTCAGTGTTTTCTTCATGATGCCGCTGTCCCAAATAACTTGAGTGGCCCAGGGGCTTTCTGGAGAGGAGATCAAATGTCTCCAAAACTGGCTAATTTTCCCAGGCAGCTCAGCTGGATGAAGCTGTAATGAGACAGACATGTCTTGGCCAAGTGTGTCACTGTTGGTGCTAACAAAACTGTAGACTCGGGCCGGGCGGTGGGGTCGCACTCCTTTAATCCCAGCACTCAGGAGGCAGAGGCAGAGGGGGATCTCTGTGAGTTCGAGGCCAGCCTAGTCTACAGGAGCTAGTTCCAGGACAGGCACCAAAACTACAGAGAAACCTTGCCTCTAAAAAACAAAAACAAAAACAAAAACAAAAAAAAAACCAAAAAAACAAAACAAAACAAAAACCCTGTAGACTGCGTACCCTGGAAGCCCAAAATATCTCTCCCCAAGGGACTAAACTGTAGTGTGTAGTTTTTTTTTCTTTTTTTTTCTTTTTTTTTTAAATTTATTTATTTATTAAGGATTTCTGCCTCCTCCCCGCCACCGCCTCCCATTTCCCTCCCCCTCCCCCAATCAAGTCCCCCTCCCTCAGCTGCTCGAAGAGCAATCAGGGTTCCCTGACCTGTGGGAAGCCCAAGGACCGCCCACCTCTATCCAGGTGAGCATCCAAACTGCCTAGGCTCCCCCAAAGCCAGTACGTGCAGTAGGATCAAAAACCCACTGCGATTGTTCTTGAGTTCCCATTCTTCCTCATTGGCCGCTATGTTCAGCTAGTCCAAATTTATCCCATGCTTTTTCAGACCCAGGCCAGCTGGCCTTGGTGAGTTCCCGATAGAACATCCTCATTGTCTCAGTGTGTGGGTGCACCCCTCGCGGTCCTGAGTTCCTTGCTCGTGCTTCGTCTCCTTCTGCTCCTGATTTGGACCTTGAGATTTCTGTCCGGTGCTCCAATGTGGGTCTCTGTCTCTGTCTCCTTTCATCACCTGATGAAGGTTAATATTCAGGAAGATGCCTATGTGTTTGTCTTTGGATTCACCTTCTTATTTAGCTTCTCTAGGAACATGAATTATAGGCTCAATGTCCTTTATTTATGTCTAGAAACCAAATATGAGTGAGTACTTCCCATGTTCCTCTTTTTGGGTTTGGCTTACCTCACTCAGTGTAGTGTGTAGTTTTAATTAGCAGAGGAGGAAACTGACTGGCAAAGAGACCTTCCCAAGGCTGGACGACTCTTGGACCTGTGTGGGCTCTCTCCACCTTTGTAAGAGGCACCCAAATATGTCACAAAGCCTCCCAAATGGGAGCAGCAAAGTTGGCTGTGGGGTGAGTTCTCTTCTTTCATCTTTTATTTGTGTTTGGGGACTCTGAACAGGTGACCTGGCTTATGTACCGACTACCAGCTGAGCCAACTCACTAGCCCTGTAGACTCTGCACTAACACCAGGCCTGCAGCCCTGAAAGGGTTTTTCTAGAAACAGAATTTGAACACTAGACGATGTGACAGATACTTTGCTTGGCTCCTTCCACATACCTGAGATAGGGTCTTGTATATCCCTGGCTGGCAATCCTTCTGCTTCGCTGTCCCAAGTGTTAGAATCTAAGGCATGCACCACCACGCCCCGCTCCTCTGATATACTTCAAGACTTCCCTGTTAACTTGTATTGCCCAGTGCTGAGTGAGTGATGTGTACACAGCTATTATACGGTGTCGCTTTGGAAGGTTGGGGAAAGAAACTGTACATGTTCGGGACACATGCAATATTTTTTCAGATTTTTTAATTCATGGTTGGTTGAATCCACAGATGAGAAAACTAGGAAGGAAGAGTGGACAGTAATACTGTCTTCTATCAGATATCTCAGAAGGGGTCTGTAGGATGGGAGTTGGGTGGGTGGAGGTTTTCCTACGTGAGAAACATCTGCAACACCTGGCATAGGCTTCCTGTCCGCACCACGGGCCAACCATTGTTCTAAGCCATGGCTCTCAGAATTTTGTCCAGGTCTGGTGAGGGTTTTTCAGGCCCTTTCAGGGGATTGTTAGGATAAAGTGTTTTAGAGCAATGCCAAACTTTGTCCATATTTTTCTTTTCCTTCCTTCCTTCCTTCCGTCCTTCCTTCCTTCCTTCCTTCCTTCCTTCCTTCCTTCCTTTCTATCTTTCTTTCTTTCTAGCCAGGGTTTCTCTGTGTTACATCCTGGAATTCACTCTGCAGACCAGCCTGGCTCACAGAGATCCGCCTGGCTCACAGAGATCCGCCTGCCTCTGCCTCTTAAGTGCTGGGATTAAAGGCGTGCTCCACCATGCCCGGCTCTTTTTCATTCTTGTTACCTCATCAGTTACAGCAGAACTTTCCAAAACTATAAGAGAGTTGACAAGATAGCATACAAATTGTTTATCTGTGGCTCTTCTGCTCGTTTTATTTATTATTTTTAATCTTTTAAGGATTAATTATTATTTCACTATTTTATGTGTATGGATGGTATGGATGTTTGGTCTGTGTGTATCTGTACTGTGTGCATGCCTGGTACTCTGAGACATCAGAAGAGGGCATCAGATCCCCTGGAAATGGAGCAGAGTTGCCACCATGTGGGTCCTCTGCAAGAACAGTCAGGGCTGTTAACTGATGAGCCAATTCTCCAGCCCCCTTTGAAGGATTTTTATTACATTTATTTATTCTGTGTGTGCATATCTATTATGGTTTTGGGCACATGTGTGTCACAGCATGTATGGAAGTCAGAGGACAGTTTGTGAAAGTCAGTTCTCTCCTTCTACCATGTGGGTCCCAGGGATGAAACTCTTGTCAGGCCAGGCCAAAAGTACCTTTATCTACTGAGCCTCTGCTTTTTAGTTTAGTTTTGTTGTTGTTTTGTTTTGTTTTTTGAGACAGGGTTTCTCTGTAGTTTTGAAGCCTGTTTAAACATGCCCTAGAACTAGCTCTTGTAGACCAGGCTGGTTTCGAACTCACAGAGATCCATCTGCCTCTGCCTCCCAAGGTATGCCACTACTACCCCCAGTTCTTGTAACATGAGGGCCTTGCTTGTTGGGGTTTCTGTCCTGCCTGGTTCCCACAGTCGTTAGGTCCCATAGAATCACACAGAAGTCTACATAAGTTATAAACCAATTGGCCCATTGGCTCAGGCTTCGTATTAGCTCTTATAACTTATATTAGCCCATTATTCTAGTATATGTTAGCCACATGGCTCAGTACCTTTTTCAGCAGGGCAGGTCATATCCTCCTTCTTCAGTGTCTGGACAGGTCTGCAGGAAAAAACTTCCTTCTTCCCAGAATATTCCTGTTCTCATTGTCCCGCCTCTATTTCCTGTTGGTTGTCCCGCCTATACTTTCTGCCTGGCTACTGGCCAATTAGCGTTTATTTAAAACATAATTGACAGAATACAGAATTATTCCGCACCAGGTTCTACTGAGCATCTTACTGACCTTTAAAAAAGCATTGTTTGTTTATTTATTTTTAAGATAGGGCTCTGTGCCTTGAATTCACTACCCCTACCTCCTGGGTGCTGGCATCACAAGTATGAGCATCAGGCTCACCTGACTTTATTTCTAAAACCTG
Source organism: Microtus pennsylvanicus (assembly GCF_037038515.1). Lineage (NCBI taxonomy): Eukaryota > Metazoa > Chordata > Mammalia > Rodentia > Cricetidae > Microtus > Microtus pennsylvanicus. Next base: position 5,639,948 of record NC_134580.1, read on the forward strand.
ATGAGGGGCAACAGATAATAACCCTGTAATGGGTTTGTTACAGCTTTCAATCATATTTAAAATACACTATGGCGGGGGTCCAAAATTTTGAGATCCTTGTTATTGTAGACGCTATAAGAAGTTAAACTGGGTGGTGGTGACACACACCTTTAATCCTAGCACTCGGGAGACAGAGACAGGTGGATCTCTGTGAGTTGAGCATGTTCCAGGACAGGCTCCAAAGCTACACAGAGAAACCCTGTCTCAAAAAAACAAAAACAAACAACCCCCCTCCAAAAAAAGTTAATAAGAAGTATAAGAAAATGAAAAAGGAGAAGGAATGGGAAGGGCTGAAAGGGGGAGGTGTAGGGCAGAGAGGGAGCTGTCTGCAGTATTAAATTAAGAATTATAGGGGGCTGGAGAGATGGTTCAGTGGTTAAGAGCACATACTGCTCTTCCTGAGGGCCTGAGTTCAATTCCCAGCACCCATGACAGGAGGTTTACAACTGTCTCTAATCCCAGCTCCAGGGGATCTGACACCTCAGACCCCTGTGGGCACTTGCGTTCATATGCATATACCCATACCCATACACATAATTAAAATAGTAAAAACAAACCTTTAAGAAAACGAATTATAAGCTGGGTGGTGGTGGGACATGTCTTTAATCCTGGCACTTGGGAGGCAGAGGCAGGGGTATCTCTGAGTTTGAGCCTAGCCTGGTCTATGTTGCGTCTCAAACCCTGGGACAAAAGGCTGAGATGCCTATTTAACACATCAAAGTGGACTTGGCCAGGTTTTCTCAGCATCTCTCTGTTCCTAACTATTGCAGGGTATGGCTGGCACACCTTAACCTCTGCCCTGAACTCTCCAGCCCAGGAGTTGGGCTGCCTGAATTCCCAGAGAGGCTTTTCCCTTTATAATGCAGACATTCTATTCCCAGAGAAGCTTTTCCCTTTATAATGCAGACATTCTGATTACCTTCCTCTTTTCACCTTTTGCCCTCTTGGCTGTTGCAGCTGGTTTCCCTTTCTCCTCTCCGTCCCCCACCCCCATCTTCTCACAAGCCTCAGGGTCAGGTCCACTCTGGACTCTCCCAGATGTCCCTGCCTCTGGCTATCCTCTCCCTTTTATCTACAATAAGCTTTCTTCTCCACCACGCTTAGGAGTAAACACGTCCTTCCTTTTCACTCTTCTTACACAGAGAAACCCTCATTAAAAGAAAGAAGAAGAAGGAGAAGAAGAGGAAGAGGAAGAAGGGGGTTATAACTTGGAGTGAAAAGATAAACATAAATCAAATATTTGGTATTTCCAAGTGGCTTTTTAAATTTTTTTTTAATTTTTGGTTTTTTGACACAGGGTTTCTCTGTAGCTTTGGGCCCTATCCTGGAACTAACTTTTGTAGACCAGGCTGGTCTTGAACTTACAGATATCTGCCTGCCTTTGCCTCCCAAGTGCTGGGATTAAAGGCGTGCACCACCACCACCCAGCTCTGAGAGGTTTTTTAAAATTCTTTCTATACAGACAGGGAGATGGTGTCAAACACCTTTAATCCCAGGACTTGGGAAGCAGAGGCAGATGGATCAAATCTCTGTAAATTCGAGGACAGCCTGGTCTACAGAATGAGCTCTAGGACAGCCAAGGCTGTTACACAGAGAAAGCCTGTCTTGAGAAACCAAAGCAAAATTCTTTCTATACTCCATAAATATGCACACGTATGCTAGCAAAACTTGAAATAAAACAAAAGAAAAAATGCTCCCTGTTGTGGGTATTTGATAGCATGGTATGAAAATGGCTCTGTTTCACCTCTCCCGCCTGAGGTACCCTCTGATTGGTTTAATAGAGTTGAATGCAGTAGCAAGGCAGGGAAGGGCAGGCCTTCCAGGGAGAGAGTGGAACTCAGGAAGAGTCTGAGAGGCTGGGGGGATTCACCATCCAGAAGCCGAGGAAGTCAGATGTATTGTACCGAGGAGAGTTAATGAGTCACATGGCAGAGCATAGATTGATATAAATGAGTTAATTTAAATTTTAAGAGCTAGTTCGGAACAAGTCTAAGCTAAGGCCAAGCTTTCGTAATTAGTAAAAAGTCTCCATGTCATTATTTGGGAACGGGTGGTCCAAAGAAAGCCCAGCTATTGCTCCCATTTATCCTGTTATCCTTTTTATCATGAATTATAAATAAATATATAGGAACTTATCATTCAAAGAAATAAAGAGGGCTGGAGAGATGGCTCAGAGGTTAAGAGCACTGGCTGCTCTTTCAGAGGTCCTGAGTTCAATTCCCAGCAACCACATGGTGGCTCACAACCATCCATAATGAGATCTGGTGCCCTCTTCTGCCCTGCAGGCATACATGCTTATAGAACACTGTACATAATAAATAAATAAATCTTTTAAAAAAAGAAATAAAGAAAAATTCTTCCTGTACTTTGAAATTCTACTTGATATTTCATTCTCCTCCTTCTGCAAAAGAAACCTCTGTTTTTTTTGTTGTTGCTGTTCCTTTGGTTTTGGTTTTGTTTGAGACAGGGTTTCTCTGTGTAGCCCTGACTGTCCTGGAACTCATTTTTTTATTTTATAGATCAGGCTGGCCTTGAACTCACATGTTCTGATGCTTTTAAAAGATGTTCCTCTCCTTGGGGGGCTGTGGGAATGGAAACCAAATCTTCCCTTCTACCACCAAGCCACAGACAGACAGAGTCCTCTGTCCCGACGCTGTCTGAGTTCTGTTCCCCCCACACCAAGAGTTGTACTATCTACGTGTCTTTTTTAGTTTCGGGAAACAAAGAGGCCATCTGCTCCTGTGGTAAGGGATGGCAATATGGGTCCGAATGAAGTCCCCTAGCAGAATAGGCTGGCCAGACAGACAGAGCACAGTCACAGGCTGCCCCGGCTGGCTGGAGTCTTCCTCCAGGGATGTCCAGAGCACAGGGCAACTGCTGGAGAGTGATACACAGACTTCGGTCTTGCGCGAATGGGCAAGATCTTGTTTCACTGATTTGTCTGATTTGCTTCCTAGCTCAGTGCCTATCTCTAGGCCTTAAGGTAGCACAGAATTGAAATGTGCTGACTCTGTAGGCAGAAGAGGGACGCGGAGCGCTCCTGCCTGGGGCTAGACGGACCAGGAGGGGCCAGCAGGAGCTCCTGCTCGGGGCTAAGCTAGGATCTTGCGATAACAGCCAAAGCGTGTCCATCTGCTGACTTGCAGGACTCTGGACTAGTCGAACAGCCTGTCCTGCCCTCTGGACAATCCGGCACAACTGTCACTCTTTTTTTTTTTTTTTTTTTGAGACAGGGTTTCTCTGAATCTTTGATGCCTGTCCTGGAACTAGCTCTTTTTTTTTTTTTTTTTTTTTTTTTGGTTTTTTTGAGACAGGGTTTCTCTGTGGCTTTGGAGCCTGTCCTGGAACTAGCTCTGTAGACCAGGCTGGTCTCGAATGGAACTAGCTCTTGTAGACCAGGCTGGTCTCGAACTCACAGAGATCCTCCTGCCTCTTCCTCCCGAGTGCTGGGATTAAAGGTGTGTGCTACCATCGTCCAGCTACAGCTGTCACTCTTGAACCACAGCTCTGAACTGTCTTTGTCCAAACAAATTTTTCTCAGACTTTTAAAGGCCCTGTGTCGTTTCTGGCTGCTGGTGTTATCAGATGTCTGAAGTGATCTTGATTGAGGTTTACTTTTTCTCTCTAGTTGCTTACAGAACCCTCCTCTCCCTCCTTCTCCTCTCCCTCGCTTCCTTCTCCTCTGCATTCTCCTCTTCCCTCTCTTCATTTCCCATCTCCCTCCTCCTCCACCTCTCAGTGTTCTGAACTGTAACGGTGGTATGCCTTAATGGGAATTAGTTTTACCCCATTGTGCCCACTCAGCACTGGTTGGACTCCAGTTTTTAGGCTTTTATTTATTCATATTTTAATCATTGATCCTCTCTAGCAGATAGTGATGGTGCACACCTGCCTTTAATCCCAGCACACAGGAGACATAAGCAGGCAAATCTCCATGAGTTAGAGGTTAGCCTGGTCTACAGTGTGAGTTCCAGGACAGCCAGTGCTGTTGCACAGAGAAAACCAGTCTTGGGGGAGAAAAAGCAAAACAAGGGAGATATCTGTGATCCCTGGGTGGTGGTGTCACACACCTTTAATCCCAGCACTCAGGAGGTATGGACCAGTGGTCCTCTCTGGTCTTCTGCTCTCTTCTAGAATGTCAGTTACCTAGTAACAGGGTGGTCTCCACTAGACTTTCACTTACTCCTCTCCCCCCCACTTACAATCTCTGTCTTTTTTGGTCCTTTCCTTCATCAGTTTGGAGGGAAATAATAACTCTTTTATTATTATTTTAAATATTTCAGTGATCAAGCCTGCTCTCCCTCTCATTTTCCTTCTTCTTTTCCTTTCCTTCTCTCTCTTTAAGATTTATTTATTTATTATTATGTAACAATGTTCTGTCTGCATGTATGCCTGCGGACCAAAAGAGAGTACCAGATCTCATTACTGATGGTTGTGAAACACTATGTGGTTGCTGGGAATTGAATTCAGGACCTCTGGAAGAGCAGCCAGTGCTCTTAACCATCACTCTACCTCCCCTTTCTTTTTTTCCTTCCTTTCTTTTTTTTAATTTCTTTTTGAGATAGTCTCTCTGGCCGACCTCAAACTTGCTCTGCAGTGAAGATAGGATAGCCTTGAACTCCTGATCTTCCTGTTCATCTCCTTTAGTATTGGAATTACAAGGGTGTACCCCACATCCTAATCAGATCTTTGCTTTTTTTTTCAAGAGTAGGGGAGCCACAACAGGGTTTCACTGTGTAGCCCTGGTTAGCTTATAATTCTTCATGTAGGCCAGGCTGGCTTTGAATTTGTAGAGCTCTGCTCACCTCTGCATTCTGAGAGCTGGGACTAGAGAGAGGTGTGTACCTTTAGTCTCAAGACAAATGCTTCACACACACACATGCGTGTACACACACACACACACACACACCTCCATACACCTTGTCTGTTTCTTCCAGGCTGCTTATTCTATTTATTCTGGTCTCTTCAGCACACTGCTTTCCCAGACTCTGAGGTATCCCCTGGCTTTCCTCTCAGGGTGCCGCTGACTGACCTTCTGGCAGCTCTGAGCACATATGGGCTGTCTGCTCCAAGCTTCACCACAGGGTGCTCTGGGTAGCTGTTTGCTGGGAATCCCAGTATGCCAGAGTTTTCATGAGTTTTCATTAGGTTGGTCATCCTCCACTGCTCTCCCTGGAGGTTGAGGTCATACTGAGTAATGGCTGAGGGCTGGGCAATGGGAATGGGGAATGTGCTGTTTCCACGTTTGGCTCTTAAAACATACTCGTTTCTTTTGTTTTTTTGTTTTTGTTTTTGTTTTTGTTTTTCGAGACAGGGTTTCTCTGTGGCTTTGGAGCCTGTCCTGGAACTAGCTCTGTAGACCAGGCTGGTCTCGAACTCACAGAGATCCGCCTGCCTCTGCCTCCCGAGTGCTGGGATTAAAGGCGTGCGCCACCACCGCCCGGCTGCATTTTCTAATTGTATTTTATGTATATGTGTGAGTGCCTACATGTATGTGTGTGTACCACGCACATGCTTGGGACCCTCAGAGGACAGAAGACGACACTAGAGCCTCTGAAACTGGAGTTCTAGGCAATCGTGAACATCCAGGTAGATGCTGGAAACCAAACTCGAGTCCCCTGCAAGAACAGCAAGTGCCCTTACCTGCTAACCCACCTCTCAAATTTGGTTTTGAGACAAGGTTTTACAATGTAGCTCAAGATAGCCTCGAACTCACAGCAATCCTCCTGCCTCAGCTTCTCAAGTGCTCAGATTACATTCACCACACCCCAGTTCATTTTTTCCCTTTTCTTTGTTTTTGTTATTTTTAAACCTTTTTTTTTTTTTTTGGTTTTATATTTCGTTTGTTTTGAGATAGGGTCTTGCTATGTAGCCCAGGTTAGCATCCAACTTGGGATCTTTCTGCTTCCACCTACTCCGTTGCCCGGATCACAGCAACACCCTCATGCCTCCGAGACCAGAGAACAATCTTAGAGTTGTCTTACAGACTAGGAGGGTGGGGTGGGTAATGGGAGGCAAACCTAGGACTCTGACTGAGTCCCCTCAGCTCCCCTGCCAGGTCTTATTTTAGCTCCACCCCCACTGCTGAGGCACCCTGGCAGCCAGCCACTTCTCTCTGGCAGACTCCACCGAGTAAACCACTGGTGCTCAGCCTTCACACCGCTACCTCGGACTTGGCTTTCCCAGCCTGCTAGCTTAGTCACCACCAGCCCTCTCGCGGCTGTGGCTTCCCAACCTGCTTTTTCTCAACAGTGTGGGTTTGTCTTTTTTTTTTTTTTCTAGAAATTCTGGCGAGGGTTCAGGAGACAGCAAACTCTGATGCATATTCAACCTGTCGATGTAACCTGAAAGAACCAGAAAGTTCTGAGCTATAGTCCTGCTTCATGAGATGTGAGGTGGAAGATCCCCACAGGGTTAGGGAGAACTTATAAATTCAGCTAACTCTGAAACTTTGCTGCCTGCCACTGTTCCCAGGTACTCTGTTGGAACTGAGGGCATATCGGTCTTGATCACATATTGGTTAAGCAGAAGAATGGTAAAGTGGTTTGGATGAAATTATTTCCCCGTAGACTTGAGCACTCGATTCCCCTTTTGGAGACTCTAGTTGGGGAGGTCTAGGTGGTGGACCCTTGCTGGAGTAACTGCAAGGGGGTTCCACGAGCAGATTAGGCAAGGTACAGAGGTCATGAAATGTCATTTTGCGCGTCCTCCCTGAGAAAATAACCCATGAGGCGGCTTGAATTCCACAGCCAGATATCCCTCTCCAGAAGGAGCCCAGTGTTTCTGGGGGGTGGAATGGGAAGTCTGCATGGAGCCATTTGGTTTCCTAGCAAAGTGCCCTGGTTGTCTCTAGGGAGAGCTCATGTAGATGTTGCGTCTCAGGGGCAGCAGGCAAAGCCCCACCACCACCCAGGGGCAGCAGGCAAAGCCCACCCAGGGGCAGCAGGCAAAGCCCCCCCAGGGGCAGCAAGCAAAGCCCCCCCAGTTTTGTTTATTCACATGCGTGTATTGGGCAGGGGCTTTCTTGAAAATAAATGCAGTGAGCATAACACTCCAAGCAAAACCACTGTCCGCTTTGGTTGCCAATGATAAAAATGTGAGGTTTTAAGCATAAGTTAAATTTGTTTGTTTGTTTGTTTTTTGAAACAGGGTTTTTATGTGCAGCCCTGATCCTGGAACTCATTTTTGTAGTCAAAGCTGGTCTCAAATTCACAGAGATTTGTGACTCCAGTCTCAGGGGGTCCAACGACTTCTTCTGGCCTCCTCCGGCACCAGGCATGCATGTGGTACATAGACATACACGCAGGCAAAACACCCATAAACATAAAAACAAGGGGCTGGAGAGATGGCTTGGTGGTTAAGAGCACTGGCTGCTTTTGCAGAGAACCCGGGGTTCCATTCCCAACACCTACAAGGAAACTCACAGCTGTCTGTAACTCCATTTCCATGGGGTCTGACGCCCTCTTCTGTCTTCCGAGGGCATCAAGCACACATACATAAAGGCAGGCAAAAACATATATAAACGATGAAGACAGTTTCTCAGAAAGAAGAAAGTACCACTTGTTGACTTCCATAAAAAGGCTGCACAACCATCTAGGAGATTATTAAAACTTTCCTCCTTATCCCAGGTTCAAGTTCCTGTGAAGTACATGTGGGTCTGAGTTCCTCCGTGAATCTCAATCAGAGCAGTCCATGCTCCAGGTTGTGCAAACAAAACTGAGAAGAAATAGAAGTTCTATTCCGTTTCAGCCACACAAGGAAAACACGGACGAGACCGGGAAACGCCATCATGCTGCTCACCAGGTATCTGTGCAAAGTAAGATTTAGCTTTTTTCTTCTTCTTCACAAAATATTGGATATGATGGATTTACTATTTTCATTTAATTTTTGAAAGATTAAAACAACGCTCGCGGGCATGCGCCTGTGCCTGTAGAGGGTATTGGGTCCCCTGGAGCTGGAGTTACAGATGACTGTCAACTGGCATCTTTGGGGGATCTGTGTGTATGAGTTATGGTTTCTCTGTAGCTTTGGAAGCCTGTCCTGGAACTAGATCTTGTATACCAGGCTAGCCTCGAACTCACAGAGATCCACCTGCCTCTGCCTCTCGAGTGCTGAGTTTAATGGCGTGAGCCACTACCGCCCGGCTGTGTGTGAGGTTCTGATGGCTTGTAACAGCCCAGGATGAGAGCTACCTCTTCTGTGCCCACGCAGGGCTCAGTCCGAGGGCATAACGTGACTCAGAAAGCCTGGCTGGAGAGATTCTAGTTTACTAAAGCTCCTTCACTTCAGCCTCTCCATTCCTTCCAGCCTGCGGTGGCAAAGGTCAGCCACTGCGGCATGTAATAACGGCCTGCAGGTTTTCCCAATGCCGGCATGTTTTAACGGACGCCCTTCCTATCCTGCCTCACAGCGTGGTCTGCAGAATCGAAGGAACGCTCCTGGACTACACTAGGGTAAATGACAACAGGCATGTTCAAACAGATCAAACCGAAAGCCTGGGTCATTCAGGGACCCAAGGAGAAACCAGCCTGGCTCCAAGAAATTCAGACTGGCCCGTAACGCAGACAGGGCCACGTGATAGGTGTGCGAATCTGGCAGTGCGAATGGAGTTACAGGCGCAGTGTTACCCGGGATTGCAAACGCTTGCGGTTCCCACCCATTTCGTGGCAGGAAGTCCAGTGTTTTCCAAAGGTTTTCCAAGAACGCCCAGAAGCCGGAGCTTCCCACCCGCGACCGCAGCAGAAGCTCTATTGCGCCCCCTGGAAGCTGCTCGCCGCTGGCTCCTGCCTCCTGGTGCGAGAGGAGTGGCCTGCCTTCATCTCTGCTTGGAGTGCTTCGGTGGTGGCCCATCACGTGCCTCCTACAAGTATCCTTTAATTGATGGAGAAAAGAAACCTGCTTGTGCTGCAAAGCTTCACAACAAAGCTGCCAGTGTCCCTAAAGATGAAAACATCCTTCAAGCCCTCTCGCTTCAAGACCAATTTTGGAACCAGGGTCCAGGAGTTTGGCCTGCCCACTTACCTTGTGAGGCGCTCAGGGTAGCAGAGTTATACAATGAGCTTGCGTGGTTTGGTTTCAAGCCCCTTTCACGTTCTTGGGCCTTTGATTTTCGTTACAGCCGTACCACATAGAGAACTATAGCCATCTCCATTTCACAGTCGGGAAACTGAGGCATAGGGGGCTCACCAAGATTGAACGGTATTACAAGGCTAATGTTGGCCGAGCAGATTCAAGCCTAGGACATGCGAGGGAGCCCAGGTTCCTCCGGACACGTGTTGACGGAGGCTGCTCCAGAGGTCTGTGTTATTTGTGTACTCTGCTAGGCTCTGAGCTCCACACATCCACGCCCTAGGCACTGTCTCTGTTACTACCGAGTTACCTGAGGGCATTTGTTAGCTGTGCTCAGCTTATGATTCCTTTTGGTCACCTAGTAGCTGGGTGGGTCTCAGTCCATCTGTGGAGGAGCCCTCTAAGAATAGCTGAGGCTCTTGGACGCCGAGGAAGTTCTGCTAAGAACAGCAGGGCTAATTGTACTCTCTTTGCAGCCCTTCTGCCAGCTGCCCTCCAAATTTTGGATTTACCCAGTCAGCTCCCATAAGCAAATAATTTCTTTCTATAATCTCGCATGTGTGTATGCCCCCGCCCTGCCGTCAAGTTCCCCTGTCCCACCAATGGTACCTGGAGCAACCAGCACTGGAGCAGCCCCAGCAGAGTGGTCATTTCACCTGCAGTTCTGACTTCACACAACTTTCCCCATCAAACTCTGCTTGGATTCTGAGACTCACAGCTGGCTTGGAGTGGAGCAGGATGGGCCCCTCCCTTTGTGACCAGCAGCCCCCCTCTCGGTTTCTTGAGCAGTCCTGATCTCCAGAGGTGCCCATACCTCTCCCCAGCCTGCCCCTCCTTTGCCTTCCACTGTGTGAATGAATGAGAACTTCTTCAGGACACGGAAGCCTTGGGGGGTTTGGAGCCAAGACAAGGGATAGCTTAGTGTAGGACCAGAGCATGGCTGCTGAGCCTGGCTGGCTGCCCTTAAACCAGGGGCACTTTCTCCATCAGAGTAAGAGGGATGACTTACGTGAAACGACTTAGCACTGCAGTGTGGGAAGTCTCTTGCTCTCATTTGGGTCCTCTTCCTCCTCCTCTCCTCCTCCTCATCATCATCATCACCATCTTCATTATCATCATTGGCAGCATTATTATCATCATCATCCTCATCTCTCTCTGGGTTTTTTGAGACAAGGCCTAGCTATTTTTATTGGATTTGTCATAACCGTATATGGACTTTATGGCTAAAGCGATTAGGGCTCGAATCCTAGACTCTCGTCTTCCCAGCTGTGTTGCTTTGAGGAAGTAACTTGATTTCTCCGTTGTTTGGTTTTGGTTTCCTCATTCGTTAATTGGGTGTAATTACTTATCTTGAGATATTTATTTCAAGAAGTCAGTAATGAGCTGGGCATGGTGGCACCAGCTTTTAATCCCAGCAGAGGCAGAATGGAGGCAGAATGGGTCCACTCAGGTGGATCTCCAAGTTTGAGGCCAGTCTGGTCTGCAGAGTGAGTTCCAGGACAGCCAGGGCTACACAGAGAAACCCTGTCTCAAAAAACCAAAATAAAGAAGTAGTAGTAGCAGTCAATAACGTAATGTATGCAATGTACTTTACACCTCAAGGATGCGGGTAGACGGTGTCTCACCATCACAGCATCCCCGGCATCCCCAGCATCTCCATCCTAGCAACAAGGTAGACTTGAGTGGCTTCCACAAGGCGTCTTGATGAGCATCACCACAAGGAGGTAGCTATGATCACACTGGGCATCTGTCTCTCTGGAGCAAAAAACCGACCTGGGGCCCATTGTCTCTGAGGGCTGTGTTGGGAATGGAGAGCTTATAAAAATAATGTCACGTTCACAGACTGACTAATAAGCTGAGTGCTAGGCTCCCTGCCCCACAGAGGGGAAGCCCTGCACGAGGATCCAGGTATCCCGTCCTCCTTCTCTGAACCTGCACTCAGTCCTTCTGCTGCTCTATCTCTCACAGGGTGACACCCTCTCCCACATCCTCCCAGGCCTGTCTGGCCCCTGCCAGACCCTCAGGTCCCGAGTTCATCCCTCTCCTGACTCTTGTTTTAGCCACTTCAGCTTAGGTTGTTTTCAGCTCCCTGCTTTTGCTTCTTGCTTGCAGCTCAGGTCTCAGCATCTATAGAAGCTTCGGCTGTTGCGTCTACTCCCAGGTCAGGTCTGACTTCACCCTAGGAGCCTTTCCTACCCTTTTCACAAAACCCAGGTGGCAGGAGGAATGTCGCATGTTGTTCACACAGCTTCTTTCACCCTCTGTGGACTCTGACCTCTGTAGGGCAGGAAGCCCAGCACCAGGTTCCTTACTTCAATCTGTAAATATTTACTGTGTTCCTTCTCCATTAAGTGCCATGGCCCTGCTGGTGACCTTTTTCAAAATAAACAAATAAGAACCCTACAAACAAAGGCTTCCACAAAGGGCGTGGTTAGACCTGGACACACTGTGTGCTTCCGTTTGCAACATGGTAGCCGGATAAAGTACAGATTTCTTGGCTAACCTTGAATTTCAGACAAACAAGAAATGATTTTTGAGTGTTCATATGTTCCATATGATACACAGGACATAAAATAAAGGACATGTAACACAGTGGGCTGGGGATTTGGCTTAGATGTGGTGTGCTTACCTACCATGCACCATGTCCTAGATTTGGTTCTTAGCACCACATAAAGAAAGGCCTGTTGGTGCCCACATCGTCAGTGTGATCCCAGCGTTTAGGAGAGAAAGTGAGAAGAGAGGTTCAGCGTTACCTACCAGTGTGGCAGGAGATCTGTCTCAAAAAAAAAAAAAAAAAAGAAACAATATATCCCATCTGGTGTGATCTGTGAAGCTTCGAGGGGAAACAGGTAGACCCGTACTCAGCAGGAGTGGGTGCAGCCGGTCAGTAGCTGCCCCAGTACTTCTCATCAACGTTCCATGTTCCAAGGAAGCACAGGCCCGACAAAATCCACATTTGTTTGTTTGTTTGCTTGAGATCTATGTAGCCCAGGCTGGCCTCAAGCTCTTGATCTTTCTGCTTTAGCCTTCCTTGTCCTGGGATTACAGGTGTGGCCACCACGCTGGACTGACATCCACATTTTTAGGAGGATTAAGTTTGTAGCACTCAGCAACACTTTAAAAAAAATTATCTGTCTGTCAGGTGGTGGTGGTGCACACCTCTAATTCAGGCACTCGTGTTGTAGGAGCTGCGGGCTGCGTTTCTGCCACCCGGCTCCCGGCCGCCTGGTTAGCTTATGCCCCGAAATAATTACACGGAAACTGTATTCTTTTAAACACTGCTTGGCCCATTAGTTCTAGCCTCTTAATGGCTAATTCTCACATCTTGCCTAACCCATATTTAGTAATCTGTGTAGCACCAATCTTACCAGGAAAGATTCAGCATGTCTGACCTGGCGGCTTGCTTCATCATGTCTGCCCTGGAGAGGAGAGGCATGGCGTATGCCTCACTTCCTCTTCCTCCCAGCATTCTGTTCTGTTTACTCCACCCACCTATGTTCTAACCTATCAGGCCAAGCAGTTTCTTTATTTAACCAATGACCTTCCTCCATCACACTAGGGAGGCAGAGACAGGTAGATCTCTGAGTTCCTGGTCTGCAGAGTGAGTTCCGGAACTGCCAAGGCTACACAGAGAAACCCTGTCTTGAAAAAAACAAAAACAAACAAAAATTGTCTGCTGTGGGATTTGGATAAGATGATAGAACAAACACATGTTTTTATGGCTCCTTCCATCTCTAGTTCCTAACAAGGACGGAAAAGAAATACCTTTAAACAACAGATTCAGACACGTGTGTGGAAAACAGAGCAGCAGGAGTGGATCAGGAATATCAGCAGAGTGCAGAAAGAGAACCTCGAAAGGGATACATACTGATACCAAGAAGCCTGGGATATAGAATATATGCAGGAGGACATGGCTGGGGACAATGGGATTCCCTGGAGTTGTCCAAATCCCACAGAGCATCTGAGGGTTCGTGTGACATCTTGAGGCTATCATGAAGGTAGCCATAAAATGTTTACCACTTCTTTTCCCTACTCGGCCAGGAAACACTGAGCAATGGATCTTGACTCCAGACCTGAGGAGCAAGTCTCGGATGTGGGTGGGAGAAGCAGGAAATGGAACAGTGCTGGTCAGCTGAGGGAACCCGGGAGTAAAAGGAGACACCATTCTCTCTGCTCTCACACGTTGTCTCATCGTCACGCTGGCTCCAGGCAGGTGACAAACGTCCCTCAGCGCGATAAAAGACAAATCCACTAAAGAGAAGCACCAAGCTCCATAAAATGTGGGTCAGCACTTAAGGAAATAGGAGGAAGTGTAATAGAAGTCATTACACGTCTTCAGAGACTGTGACAATCAGTGTAGCCAGGAATTCGATTGTCTAGATTCCTTGCTCAGGTGTCCTCGCACCACTTCGGTTCTCGGTGACTCTGACTCGGCTCCAACTGGGAGCTGCTGTATTTCTTTATTTGAATTCCGTCCTCATCATCCCCAGAGTTCCCGTTGCCAACCGTGTGCCTGTCTGATGCATCAAAGAATTAACACTTTGTATTCTGAAAGTAGCCCTCAGCCAACGGTCGATAAGACCTGGAAGAAATACCGCAATTCTCCTGCACCTTGGTTGGAATGAGTCTGAGTGTGTTCCGCCCTGGCATTTGCCAGCACGACTGTGACTGTTGTCTTGACAACACATACTTCCTTGGCTACCTCCCTTCCTCATCTTACTGCCCTCGCTGCTCTGCAGGTACTTCCTGGTATCAGGTTCCAAATGCGCTTCTGCACACAAGCAATTTAAAGACTTGTTTATTGAAGAACCCAGCTAGGCTTAAGTAACAGGCAGCTGCAAGGAAGGAAGTCGGAAAACAGACTGATTAGCATGGGGAGCATAGATGTAGAAGAAGCAAAGCAGATTTGAAAAACAGGAAAGTTATCATATCAGTGACCGTATTGGTCTGACTATCGTATCTTCCAATGTTCGCCTAAAAGGATAAATAATTTAAGGAAAGAAATAATCTAAGAAATAGTACAAGAGAAGACGAGTATCTGCTTCTGATGGAATTCGTGAGCATCCAGGGTAAGAAGGAGCCTTAACCATGGGCAGATCACTGGCAAAGAAACGACTGTGAGGTTCTATCAGCGACACTGAACAGGGAAGACAATGGGCCATCTCGCCAAAGCTCTCCTGAACTGTTTGCAACTTAAAATTCCATGCCGTCAAAGCCAGGGTGTGAGGGGTAAATAAAGGCATTTATAAACGTATGAGGGTCTTGACTGGAACCCTCTTTCAAGCAAAACTCAAAACTGGGTTCAATAGCAAAGCTCAAAACAGCTAAGTTTTAGCCTCCCCCAGGCTGCACAGATGGTAGACTTTCGAGAACTAGGGCTGTATCTCACACACAGTCAAATCGCCACTGACTTTCAAACACAATCAAATTCCCCTCTTCTCAGAACATCGCAGTGGGTCTCCTGCCCCAGCCAACTCTACTCCAGTGGTTCTCAACTTTCCTGATGCTGAAACCCTTTAATTCAGTTCCTCATGTTTGGTGACACTCAACCTTAAATTATCTTTGTTGCTGCTTCATAACTATAATTTGACTATTGTTGTGAAGAGTAATGTAAATATCTGATACGCTACCTGTGAAAGGGTTTTTAGTCTTCTGGTGGTCACAGGTTGAGAGCTTCTGCTCTTCACCCTTCTGAGTATTGCCTGCTGGCAGAGTGCCCCCTGCTGGATTCTCCAGTCCTTCACTCCATCCCTCTCCCATTCTTGACACACTATGGCCTATTGACCTCAGTGGTTTTCTCAGATGGTCCTCTCTACTCTTCCCTTGATGGGTAGGGTTAAACCCAAGAGCCCTGACGGTGTCATTGGGAAGTGGCGGGAACTGAGACGCCAGAAGGAGTCACTGGGAACGTGTCCTAGGGGAGGGTATCTTACACCCAGCCATTTGCTTCTTGTTTCTCGGCATCCTGGCATCCCGAGTGCATCCCTGTACCTCCCCACCATGATGCTCTGCCTTCACAGAGGCCCAGAAGCCACAGAGCCAGCAGACCACAGGCTGAGACGCAGAGGCCATGAGGCAGTGTTAATTTTTTTCCCCTTGGCTTTTTCAGGTGTTTATGATGGTGGTGGAGCACGGCTTACACACCTTCTCGCATCCCTGTTGACTGGGGACAGAGGAGAAAGCTCTAGAACAGAACTGGGAACTGGGATGGGGGTTTAACGGGAGACACTTTGGTAGATGAAGCACGTATTGATACATGATGGAATGTGTGCGTATGTGTGATACTGCCTTACTCAGGGAGTTTACAGCGTGTGTCTGCTTGCTTTATACATTACTTTGTCCTGAATGTGTGCGTATGTGTGATACTGCCTTACTCAGGGAGTTTATAGCGTGTGTCTGCTTGCTTTATACATTACTTTGTCCTGGCAGCAATATTTTGAGGAAGGCTGGCAGGGAATCATAAGTTTTCCATTTTATAAACTTGAAGTCCAAGACCCAGAGAGGTTAAATTACTTGTTTAAGGTCACACAGTCAAGGGCAAGGCAGGGCAGGGCAGGCACCTGATCACAGTCCTTACCTCACTCCAGGTGTGCATAAATTGAACACATGGGACTGAGTGGGATAAGAAATGCCTGCGATTGTGGCGATAGGATGTGTTTCTATTTATAGCACCATTGTCTGCCGACTCTGCTGAGATCCGTTGTGTTTAGGGATTTCCTGTTCCACGGGGGCAAGCCTGGACACTCCTGCCCATGCTTGTATGCACTCCCTGCCAGGGCCATGTCCGGAAAGGATGGTGGGCAGAAGGACTGAAGGAAGGTGTATGAGAGGAACCTGTAGACACGTTTCCAAGCTGAAAGAGTGACAGTCTCCCCTCTGTATCCCATGGTCATGAGATGTTGCATATCCTTACCTGGGCGTGAGGCTGGCAGAGTGGGAATTGGAAGACTGGCCGAGCGCATGGTGAGGCCGAAGCTGACGATGGGGACCATAGTGCAGGAGCCTTGTGCCTTCAGAGAAGCTGTAAGGAAAACAGTGGCCCTTGTCATTGTTCCTTTCTTAGATTTGGCGCAAGGACCTCACAGAAAGCCCTGGGTGCACAGGGGACCGCAGAAAGGAAGAATCCAGCAGGGGGCGCTCTGCCAGCGGACTTGCCCGGCTTTGCCAGCACAGAGTCCCTCTGACTCCGTAGGAAGTGCCTTCTCTCAGGGTTTCCTGAGCATCCAGTACTTGCCCCTTCCTTGAAGAGTTGTCCCACAGCTTTCCATGCGTCTAGTGTGGTCAGATGTGCTCCCTGGCTCATGTGGGAACACAGCAAGAAGGTCTAGGGCTCAGAGAACCAAGTCAGGGCTCCCGGGCATCCTGGCTTTGTGCCTGAGCGAGCCGCTTGACTTTCTTAGGTTTCCGCTCCTTTTCTGTGAGATGTACTGCTCTCAAGTACCTCAGTGTGGCTGAGAGGAGACCGGCACAGCGGGGATGGGGAAATAGTGGGAAGGGGCAGCTGCTCACTGGCCAGTTGTCACCATAATTGACACCCTTCATAGCATAAAGGACGGGCTTCTGGAGACGAGGTGGCTGGAGTCCAGGGAAGATTGAAGGGCGGGGTGCAGAGGCAGCAGAGGTCCCAGGAGGGGAGGGAAGAGAGGGTTAAGTGAACAGACAGTTACCTTTCCACACTTCCTTGCTGTAGCTGAGAGCCTGAGGAAAGATCTGCTAAGGGCAGGGAACGGGATCAGGTTCAGGGAAGGGAGTCTGGGTTAGGGAGAGCCTGCCCCTCTTCTCTGGGCCCACACCTCCCGTCTCTGCCCAGGCAGGCAGCTTCCCACTAGGCTGCGGTATTGTGGCAGCAGGCGTGTTTCTGTTTGAGCATGTGTTTTGGAGCCAGTATGAAGGTGAAGAATCTCCAGTTACCAGCATTCCTGAAACAGAGGCAAAGGACGCAGGCCTGACAGAAGGAAGAGACACCAACAGGGAGGAGGAGGGGCCAGAGGGGTTGAAGGACAGAGGTGCTGGGACAGCCACCTTTGTTCAGTTTTACAGCCGTTCCCAGGCCCTCTCTAGAGTCACCAAGATGGAGTGGAGCCATTGTCTTCCCTGGGCTCATGTTTGAGGAAAGGATTGGAGATCAGCATGGGACCCCAGCCTTGAACACTAGGTCAGGTAGGCTTCAAAAAATGCTTGTGATGCCCACTCACAGAGGGCAGAAGGACTAGGGCTCCCCAAGGTCAGCCCTTTCCATGTGTGTGAGAGTGTGTACAATCTTGTGTCATGCCACAAGAGACAGCTTGCACGGCCACTGTCCTCCAGCAAGTCGGCTGGGGGCTCCAGGGTTTCTTGTGAATTAGAGTTTGTATGACTCAAGACAGTGTACATCCACGGCACATGGAGTACATTATTGTCCCTGTTTTTCCGACGAAGACACCGAGGGTCAGAGAGGCCAAGTGACCTCATGAAGGTCGCAGCCACACTTAACTGGAGCTCTGGGACCCTGATCCTCCCCTTGGTTCAGGAAGTGTCTCTCAGGTTTGCAGGGCTCTGACCTTATAGATTTTTCTACCTTTGAAAACTGCTCAAATCCCAGCAGACCCAGGGAATGTCACTTCCCAGAAGCAGCACGGCATCTGTGGCTTCTCTTGAATTCTGGCTGCCTCTTTATGCCTTGACTGTGCCTAAGTGGATCATCTGGGGGCAAATTGTTGGGTTTGAGTAATAATCTCAGGCTCTGGGCTTGCAGATCTGGGTTTTAACCCTGTTTTTGGAAGCTAAGAAACTTACATCCAGGCAGCAAAGCACAGGGGTTGAGTAAAAGCTACAGCAGGAGGCTGGGCAGTGGTGGATCACACCTTTAATCCCAGCACTCGGGAGGCAGAGGCAGGCGGATCTCTGTGAGTTCAAGGCTAGCCTGGTCTGCAAGAGCTCCAAGACAGGCTCTAAAGCTACAGAGAAACCCTGTCTCGAGGGGTGGTGGTGGGAAGCTACTGCTGGGAGGGGTGCTACTTAGTGGCTAAGAGCACTGGCTGCTTTTACAGAGGACCTGGGTTCAGTTCCCAGCACCCACATGGCAGTTAACTGTCTGTCACTCCAGTTCCAGGAGATTCGACACCTTCTTCTGCCCTCTGTGGGCACAAGACAAACAGGAGGTGCACATAAATACGCAGATAAAATACCCAAGTACATTTAAAGAGTCCTTCCTTAACGGGTGGGGATGTAGCTCAGTGATAGAATACTTACTCACTTGCCTACTTTGTGCAAGGTCCTGGGTTCAATACTCAGTACCATAAAAACACATAGTATATAGATGGGTAGATAAATAAACAGATAAACAAATAAAAAGTGAAATTCTTGCCTGCATCTCTGTACTCTGGAGGCTGAGGCAAGAGGATGGCAAGTTCGCCAGTCTGGGATGCTTAGGGAGATATTTTCTTTTCTTTTTTTTTTAAATTTATTTATTTATTATGTATACAGTGTTCTGTCTGTTTGTATGCTTGCTGGACATGAAGAGGGCACCAGACCTCATTACAGATGGTTGTGAGCCACCATGTGGTTGCTGGGAATTGAACTCAGGACCTCTGGAAGAACAGTCAGTGCTTTTAACCTCTGAGCCATCTCTCCAGCCCAGGGAGATCTTTTCTCAACAATAACAACAACAACCCACAAAGAAAAAGGGACAAGAAACCCTTCCTCGCCCCAAGGGCAGGCATAGAGCAGTTATTTCCCTGTCCCAAGGGCAGGCATAGAGCAGTTATTTCCCTGTCCCAAGGGCAGGCACAGAGTAGTTATTTCCCTGTCCCAAAGGCAGGCGTAGATCCACTATTTCACATTACTTTTCCTCTAGAAGTCTGAAAGGTTCGTCTCTCACAGTGCTGCTTGACATGGGTTTATATAGCATGAGGTAGGGATCTGCTTGCATTTTCCCCTTTGGATGCACACCCACTAAATTGACAAACCCACTCAGGTTAGAGAAACAGATTGGGGCAGGCTATACACAGGCTTCCGTCACAAGCTGTGCAGCGGAGGGGTTACTCATAAAAAATGACCGTGATGCCAAGGCCGATGAGAGAGTAGATTTGATCAGGCAGGGAGGAACCCTTAGGTGAGGCTGCAGGAACACAAGAGGGATGTATTGGTAACCATGGTGATCTCACAGCGGTCCTATAGACACACAGCTGATGAATTGAGTTTCCTTCCAAAGGAGGCTAAAAATCAGACTGGACAATGGCTTGGGGCTGAGCAGAGACCCAAGCTCTCTTCTGCCAGTTCTTACTGAAGCCTAGCCTTGCCCTTGGCCAACAGGCCCAACCCCCTCAAGGCCCCAAGGGCACTCAGGTACTCAATGGACTCTTTCTTTTATCCATGACCCCAGATCCCGGAGTCATGAACCACTGTATTAGCTGCAGTTAGGGGCAGAGGAGGGTCTGACAGGAGGACCCACCAGAGCAGGTAGCTTGGCGGAGTGTCACGTCCTACAGGATCAAGTCCAGACAACCCACTGCAGGTGGCACTAGAACGTGGCACGCTGCTGGAGTGTTCCACTCTGGCCCTACTAAGGTGTGATCCAAGGGAACTGACTTCATCTCTAGCCTTCACCGCAAGTGGGAGTCTAATAAGAAGTAGTTATCGTGAGTCCAAGAGCTCTCGAAGTGAATGATGCCTGTACATGAGCAAAATTCTTTCTTTCTTTCTTTCTTTCTTTCTTTCTTTCTTTCTTTCTTTCTTTCTTTTTCTTTTGTGACACTGAAAACACTTTTATTTTAAAATTTTTATTCATTTTACACAGCAACCACAGTTCCCCTCCCGCGCCGTTCTTCATTTGCGTCAAGCTGTGTAGCTGAGCATGGCAAGCCACAGAATTTCCCCTCAACCTGTGTTTGTGCAGCGGACTCATCCATTTCAGCTGTGCAGAGCCACTTCCCTGGGCTGCCACCATCCTCTCCAGGGATCTGGTTCAGTGCAAAGAGCCATGATAAGCTGCAGACTGAGAAGCCCTTAAACAGAGGGGTGCCTCAGAACCGGCTGAAAAGGAAAAATGCCCAGACGTGCTCTCTTTGGGATGAGTCAGGGAGCAGGAACTCCATAACACAGATGCCGTGACACCATCCTTGCGAAGATATTGCTCAGCACAGCCGAACACGCACGCATGCACGCCACGCACGCATGCACGCACACGCACGCATGCACGCACATGCACACATGCTCACATAGCGAGTTTCCTGTAGGGCTCCACAGAGAGCGGCTCACGCTGATTACCTTAGAGCCCACAGTCCGGGCTCGCAATTTTTTGCTCTTCTTTTGAGTCTCATCTGTGGCATTGACATTCCTGGCAAACGCTGACTGGGTGCTGTTCTGCCAAGGTCCCAGCTTCTGGTGCTTTGTGCAGGTTGAGGATTGGGGGGAAACTCGGCTCCCCACCCCCTCTCAGCCTCAGCAGACTCTGCTCTTCTCCCTGCTGTCCAGGCAAAGGCACAGAGATATTGAATAACCTTCTTGAAAACACCTGCCATAGAAGGAGGGGAGCTGGGATTTGAATGCAGGCAGTGGAGGTTCCGTTTTAGCTAGCTTGCAACACTGCCTCTCTTTATATATTTAATAATCTACTGTCATTTTCTTAGGGACCATTTTTATTTTTACTTCTTTATATGCTTTTAAAAAAATAAAAGCAAAACCAACAAATGGCTTGAAATTGATGACTCCATTGTCTGATTTCTTATTGTCTTCTGGCAGCTTTCATCTTTTGCGTATTGTGGCCCGATAGGATGTACAGGTGAGGAAATAGTGTGACTTCGGAAGACCGGAGGCCAGTCCTACTCAGGCCTGCTTTGATGGCGATATGACCTTCCTTTCCCGGGCTTCAGCCTCCATCTGCAGAGGTAGGACGATGCCAGAGCTGACAGGCTCCATGCGCCCTCCTGCACAAGGAGTCTCTGGCTCTCTCTGATCTATTTTTGCCTGATACCTCTCCCAGGGGCTTGTGGGCTGAGCTAATTTCTTTGGCTGGCCCTGATCCAGGCAGCTCAGGTGGAGAGTGCTAAGCTAATGAGGCCAAGGTCATGGGCCAGTTAGCATCCCCTGGAGAAAACCCGTGGCCTTGTGGCCGGACTGCAGCTCTTGCTGCTACCCAGCTCTGCACTGAGGCAGCCCTGGAGGGAGGAAGGAGTGCACAGCCAGCCGCTGCGAGTCACCACCACGTCCAGTAGGAACCACTGGAAGGCCCAGGTCCCAGGAACCCCTGCGACTTCAGGGTGGTACATCCTGATGTTATGTCCATATGCCAGAGGGACTAAAGTGTGGGAGGCGGGGGTGGGGAGAGGACCAGATGGCCCACCAGAGTTTTCCCCTGGCAGCCAGTCAGCCCGAGGAGGGCCAGTTCTGCTTTAGAAAAACTAAAGCACAGGGCATGACCATGTGCCCCCAAGGTCAGCATTGCACGGCTGGCTGCTGGCAGCAGACTTCATCTGTGTATCAGTCTGGAGCTGGAGCTGGGAAATAGCTTCCCTTCTTCATATTGATCCTGCCATGAGAGATGCTGTGACCACATTTGAATGGATGCAGAATCACCAGTGGGTTCAGCTGTGTTGTTGTCAAATATTTGTATTTCACTGAGTCTGGGGAGTTCATTATTTGCAAGGAAATTATGCGATGGCTCCAGAAAAAGAATCGTTTCTTTCAGAACGTGCTGCCACTTTCTGCTCCGAACATTTTGCAAGTCTGCGTTTCCTCATCCCAGACTTTTCAGTTCTGTCCAGTGTATGTACAGTATTAATTATAATTAATAATTGTGAATTATGTTCTGACTGCAAGGCGGCGGTGGACTAAACACAGGCCATGGCAACCGTCTGAGATCGGTGCCGCCCTGATCCCTACTTCACAACTGAAGAAACAGACAGATGGAAGTGACATCATTTGCCTGCTCTCACCTGCACGTTTGTGTTTGGGGTTCCCTATTCCAGAGCCTACTCTCTGAGTCATAGTCCATGCACTCTTTTTTTTTAAAGAAGATTTATTTATTCATGTATTTTATATATATGAGTGCTCCATCTTCATGCACACCAGAAGAAGGAATCTGATCCCATTACAGATGGTTGTGAGCCACCATATCGTTGCTGGGAATTGAACTCAGGACCTCTGGAAGACCAGTCAGTGCTCTTAACCTCTGAGCCATCTCTCCAGCCCCCAGTCCATACATTCTTAAGCACTTACTTTGCATCCCAGTATCTGTGTATGAAGCACTGGTGAGTGAAAAATGAAGGGGCCCTTCCTTCCCCAGGGGCATGACCGGGCAACCCAGCGCTATTGGCAGCTCTGATCCCGTGTAAATGGCGTGGGTGAGTCTGCAGGTCATTGTGCTGGACATAAAGAGCCAGTTCTCAAGGTTGTTTGAATGGTTCCATTCATATCACACATGCAACCATCTTGGAAGGTAAGATTATAGAAGAGAAGGTGGCTAGGGTTAAAGAAGGCAGGGCGGGAAGGGAGTGGGTGTGGTTGTGCAGCTCTAGGTGGGAAGAGAGCTTGGGAATGCTTGCTGCTAAGCTTGCCGCCTCGGTTCCAGCCCTGGAACCCACACGGTGGAAGGAAAGAAACGACTTGTACAAGTTGTTCCCGGCCTTTGTGCTGCGGCACTGACAGTCGTGTTCTCCCTGCCCCCACGACCGCCCCCATGGGTGTACAGCACAGGCATAGAAGTACACCACAGGGAGGGCAGCCACAGGAGTACCCCGGCAGCCCACATGGCCAAACCCAGATCTGTCTGAGTAGATACGAACGCATGGCTCCCGTGTTTGTAACGTCTGAGGCTTTTCTCTGGCCTCCGCATCCATCCACCCACCCACCTCCCCCACACAGCAAGAAAGTGCTATGTGCTCTCGCCTTTGCTAGGCGCAGGTCTGGAGATGGCATTTTACATCCTCCCACAAGCAGTGGTGACAGAAAAGCCCTGCCTGGTGCGGTAGGAAGGGCAGCACTGGGGATGGTAGGGTGGCTATGCAGCGCTGTGGGCTTCTGGGCCTCAAGGGAGAGGAGGACGCCTCGGTAGGCAGGAAGGTGTCAAGCCAGCCCTGTGGCTTCTTTTTCCCACCAGGCCTGAAGACCAGGGCCATTCATTCTGCTATGCAAAATGCATAACGCAGCCTGTTTCCCAGCTTGTTCAGAGCAATTTTAAGTGACAGACAAAATGATCCCTTTGAATTTTTCTCAAACCTTTGCTGCTTGCCGCAGCTTATCTGGCGAAGCACCTAATTGGAGGAGAAAATGAAAGAAGTTTCCGGCACGGCGTCTCCGCCTGTGGGTCTGGCTCACCTTTCACATCCGATTCGTTCCTAATGCTGATGATCATGTTTCTCCTGCTAAGGAATCATTTCTTTAAAAACTCCTTACTTTTTTTCCCCTCTTGGAATGCCTAGTCTAGCTTCATACATATTCACAGTAAAAGGAATGATAAAAAGCTGCTGAAACCAGAAACTTCTATATTGGAATCTTAATTTCCGTTGCATACTAGATATTATCATGACCTTCAGGTGTTCTTTAGCCCTAGCCCTTGAACTCTGTGATGAAATTGATAATACAAAACAGGATAATAACCTCAAATCCAGAGGACCATGAAAGGGGTTAATGAGAAACCATCTACCCCAAAGCCCAATGTCATTCGTGACACATAGTGGTCAAGCGATACTCAATATTGTTAGTTATCACAGTTAGTGTAAGAAAACACACACTTTCACAACAACTCCGGTACCCTACGTGCTACAGGAGTTTGCATGTACCAGTCAGGAGAGTCAAGGTTATGCTGCAGTAACAAACAGCCCCAGCAGAGTCCTTGTTCATGCCGCATGTTCATTATGACTTACCTCCTTTTCTGAATCTAGAGTTGTGGAGCAGCTAAGTGTCAGGGACATCAGAGATTGTCAGGATACAGGGAAATTTCTTCTATCAGCATTAATGCTTGGCTTAGAAACGGAGCAGGGTTGACTATACATACTTGTGTAAATATGTGTGTGTGTGTGTGTGTGTGTTTGGGCATGTGCACATGTGAAGGCCAGAGGTCTCCCCTATCACTCTCCACCTTACGTTTTTGAGACGGGGTCTGTTACTGAATGTAGAGCTTACCCATTTAGTTAGACTGTCTGGCCAGTGTGCCCCACAGATCTATCTGTCTGCCTTCGCCCCCTAGTGCTGGGATCACAGGTACACAGCTTTTTATATGGGTGCTGAGGACCCATATAAACTCAGGACCTCGTGGTATTTCTGCAAGCACTTTTCATACCTAGCCATCTCCATAGCCCTTAGTTGTACAGTCTCACCTGAGGTGACGAGATCAGAAAGAATAAGCCTACCACGTTCAGAAAGGAGGAAGGCAGGAAGAATGTGGCCAGCGGCCCTAACAACTACCACAATGGATTTGAAAACTGCGGCCCAGGCCAGAGGTATGGAGGCTCAGACAGTGAACAAAGATAGGAATTAGAGGGCAGGGAGGAAGAGGACGGTCCAGCACAAAGGTTCAACGTACTGGAATGCAGGGCAAGGTTGAAGCCATGGGAACACTGGGTACCTTTCTCAGATGGGCCTGAACCCGAACAGCCCAGGGACTATTTTTGCTGCAGGCACAGCAGCTGGTTCTGTTGAAAGTGGAGCATTGGATTGTTCCCACTGATGGGAAGCATTGGAGAAGCAGTGTCTTCCCGGCCCTTACATTTAGACAACAGCCACAGAACAACACCGCCCACTCTCTTGGATTCCAGAACCTAGTCACTGCTTTCAGCGGTTTAGGGAGCCCCAAGGTAGTGTTGCTGGTGTGTTTTCAATTTAGAGCCTCCTCCTTCTTCCTGGCCGCGGCCCCTCGCAGATCCCCAGGCTTTGTACATCTCCTGTTACTTTTGACGTCAGGAGCAGCCGCTCTGTGGGCGCTGGCTTCCAGGTTCCCCGAGGCTGCGGAGGCACAGTTCCAACTGCCGATGACTGTGCCGACAGCGCCACCACCTGTCCTTGCTGAAGCTGCAGGCTATGCGCCGGCTTCCATTGTCCCAGATCTCACACAGCTCTGGCCTAAGGATTCAGGGGAACTCTCTACAGGGATTTGCCAATGGCTTGACCCGGTGGTGAGCTCGCTTTCTCTTCAGACCCCTGCTGTGTTCACACTCTGCATACAAGTTCCCCCTCTGACGTCTCCCCAGGCACGGGTCTTTTGGGATGCAGCCTGCTGCCCAGATCACCCTTGGACCCCTTTCCTTCCAGTCTCCATCTCTGTCAGTCTTCAAGACTCCAGCATCACTTCTGAGGAAGCTGTCTTCCGCTCTTTGGAGGAAGTCCAGTCCCCTGCCTGAGCTCTCCTCCCGATAACCATGGAGGCTATGGAAGAAGGAATGGTTACCAGCCAAAAGTATTTTCAAGGGGCAAATGATGTCCTCAGATTGGCTGCTCACACTGTGACCCTCCAGAGTGAGATGCAAACTTGCCCAGCATGCTGGCTTTACTGAGAAGTCTTTGTGTCTTTGGTCCTAATCTGCTACTATGGGTGGCCAGGAGAGAAAGCCTTTCCTATACTCTCTCTTTGCCAAGGGCGGCTCCCAGCTTCCTTGTACACGGGGAAATATATTGATCCTCTAGTTACAGGAGGCCTTGCTCCCGGCACCTTCAGGAGCTCAATGAACGGACCCTAGATTAGAATCCAGGCTGTTACCTCAGAGGGGACTATTTGCCCGATTAGGACAATGGCTACTTCCTTTAAAGGCAGTTGGAAGGGAAGCCTTGTTCCCATGTTGACCCTGAAATCACTGACTGTTTGAGGCTTTTAGCCACTTACACGGTCTAGTATCCAAGAGACACAGGGAGGCAAACTGAAACTACACAGAAGGAAGTGGTTCCATCCTCAGCATCAGTGCCCCCAGGATGCCAGGTCCAACCTCACCTCATTCTCCAGAATCCTGTCCTGTTGGGGGCCTGCTAGGGGCGGGGCTCTAGCAGGAGGCTGGCTGCATATTTGTCTTTGGTCCTGACACCACTTCCCCGTGGCCTTAGTTTTTCTCTCCACTCTAGGTTCACCTTTTGCAGACTCCAAGCCCTATCTCAGCCAGCTCCGAGTCAGGGTACAGAGTGAAACCAGTGCCCCAGAACACAGCCCACGCTGTTTTATTGAGTCTTTTATTTACTCACTCCTCGGCTTTTTTTAAATATTTATTTATTTATTTATTATGTATACAATATTCTGTCTGTGTATATGCCTGAAAGCCAGAAGAGGGCACCAGATCCCATTACAGATGGTTGTGAGCCACCATGTGGTTGCTGGGAATTGAACTCAAGACCTTTGGAAGAGCAGGCAATGCTCTTACCCTCTGAGCCATCTCTCCAGTTCCTCGGCTTTTTTTTTTTATTTTTGGTTTTATTTAGTTTTATTTTGCTTTTTCCCAAAACCTCTAATAGAAGGTTTTCATAGAAGGCTGTGGGTGTCGTTCAGGTGCCCCGGCACAGTTAAGTTTTGAAACATATCCAGGTCAAGTTTTCACACAGGCATCTGAAAATCCAGTACTTCCTCCTTCTCTGTTGTCTTTTCAACGAGTCAGTTACCTGAGATCTGAAACTGTTAAATGAAAATTTCCAGAAATAAAATAACTCCCTGACTGGAAGCTCCTTTACATTTTTATATTTTTAAATATTTATTTTTATTTTATGGGAA
This sequence comes from Microtus pennsylvanicus, assembly GCF_037038515.1. Taxonomy (NCBI): domain Eukaryota; kingdom Metazoa; phylum Chordata; class Mammalia; order Rodentia; family Cricetidae; genus Microtus; species Microtus pennsylvanicus. The sequence continues at coordinate 5,666,721 of NC_134580.1, forward strand.
CGGCTGTTTTGCCTGGGTGTATGTGTGTACAACGTGTCCATGCCTGGTGCCCATGGAAGTCAGAAGAAGATGTCAGGTCCCGTGGAACTGAGTGACAGGTGATCGTGAGCCACCATGTGGGTGCTGGGAATTGAACCCAGGCACAAGCAAACAGTGACTTTAAGCTCTGAGCCATCTTTCCAGCCCCCACTGAAGAGCTTCAAGTCATAAGGGAAGCTGGTAGCACAGGGAGGAAGACATGAGACGCTGTCCACACTATTCAGGTGGTGGGTTAATCAAGAAAGCGTCCTAATTCTGATAAAAATAGCTTCTATTCAAAGCAAAGATTCCCCAGTATGCCTCCAGGGAAGACTCAGGGGTTGGGGTTTGAGGCAGAAGAGTTAACTGATTGTGATATCTGAGGAAACACAGGTGGAATGAGCAGAGACTGTCGTCAAATCATCGCTGTGCACCCGGCAGGGTGGCACACGCCTTTAATCCCAGCACTTGGGAAGCAGGTTGATCTCTTTGAGTTCTGAGTTCGAGGCCGGCTCAGGCCAATAGCACACTTTTGCTCAGGATTTCTCTCACTCAGGGCTCCTCACTTCCCTACACTAAGTGTGATGGGCACTTGGAGAACTGCAGTCTCAGAAGAAGAACTAGAATATAATAAAAATATTTAAAGAAATAATGGCCAGAGCCATCCCAATTTTGGTGAACGAGATACATGTATGTAAAGAAGAGGTTTGGCGAATCCCAGAGTCAATATACAAATTCCCCTAAGCCCATCATAGTAAGCTTGCTGGAAACCAAAACCAAACACAAAACTTTAAAATTATCCTGAGAACACATTGCATAACGCTACATATGTGTTACACACATGTCAGCCACACAAACGACAGGGACGCTTGGTATGAAGCTGTGTGTGGCAAGAGTGTGACTGTATGCTATCTTAGCATGCATTTGTTTGGGTTGTGGAGACAGGGTCTCTCTATGTAGTCCTAACTGTCCTGGAACTCATTTCTCACCAAGATCCCACTGCCTCTGACTCCCCAGTGCTGGGATTAAAAGTATGCACCATCACACCCAGCCCTTAGCCTCAATTTTTAAATAGAAGTTTGCTTCCTCTTGCCAGAAGCAGAGTGTCATCACCTCTGACACAGTTTCCAAGTCTATTTTTCACAACTGTTTGGATTGCTCCGTGCATCTAATAAAGGTGTGGGCTTGTGAGTCCCCTCTACCCTTCAGCCAATGCCTCTCTCTCTCTCTCTCTCTCTCTTTCTCTTTCTCTCTGCACCCCCCCCATCCACCAGGCATGCTGGGTACCCCCCCCCCGGGGGGGGGCCTGCAAACACCACAACCTCTTAAACCTTCACATTACAGCTGTGCTATTGAAGTCTGCTGCATGCTAACCCCTGACAGCCAGGGCCACATCAGAGGGACCCATTCAGGGGGGCTCCCTGCAGGTATTCTGCCTGGGTCTATAGTGGCTGCTGGGGACAGGAGCTACCTGCTGAGTTGATAGAAAATACTCAAAGAGACTCATTCAAACCCCAGGGGAGCTGGGAGACAGTGGTCCAGCATCATTAAGCGTTTGGGGAAAGCCTGCCAGCTCCAAATCCTATATTTAGAAGAAAATTATCTCTGCGAATGAAGACAGGGCCTGGTGATGTAGCTCAGCTAGGGGTAGAGTCTAGCACATTTGATCATCAGTAATACACAAACTGGGCAAGGCAGTACAGGCCTTAATCCCAGCACCTGGCAGATAGAGGCAGGAAAATCAGGAGTTCAAGGCCATCCTCAGCTATGTAGTTAGCTCAAGGCTAGCTTGGGGGGCTGCATGAGACCCTGTCTTAAATGAACAAATAGATCAAAACATGATGACAATGGCATTTCTAGATAAATGACAGAAGTCACCACTGCCTGGAGAGATGGCTCTGTGGTTAGGAGCATGTGCTGCTCTCGCAGAGGACCTGGGTTTGGTCCTCAGCACCCACATGGCGCCTCACAAGTATCTGTAAGTATCTGTCCCAGGGTTTCTGACACCCTCTTCTGACTTCCTGTGGTACCACTGTGCTCTGGTGCACATAGATACATTCAGACTGAACAGTCACATGTGTGGAAGGGATGGATGGAGGAAGGGAGAGAGAGAGAGGGAGGGACAGACAGATATAAAGAACAAAGATGGCCTGACCTCCAGAAACTGTAGACAGTTTACAGAAGCAAATCCCTCAGGCCCAACTCCAATGACACCAAATGGAGAATCGATTCTCCAGATAACAAACAAACATCAGAAATTATAAATATGGCATGTGCCTATAATCCCACCCACAGGGGAAGCTGAGGCAGGACTGTGGCTCCAAGACCAGTCTGGGCTACACAGCGAGACCTGTTTCCAAAAGAAAGGGAAAAAAAACCGAAATTATTAGTAACCAAAGGACTATTATTTCTTTATTTTTAATTAATTGATTAAGTTATTTTTAATTAATTAAGTCATTTTTTGGTTTTCGGAGACAAGGTTTCTCTGTGTAGCCTTGGCTGTCCTGGAACTTGCTCTGTAGTCCAGGCTGGCCTTGAACTCACAGAGATCTGCCTCTTTCTGCCTCCCAAGTGCTGGGATGAAAAGATGTGTGTCACCACCGCTAGACTATTTTTTTTTTCAAATACCTGTTGTTTGGGGCTCAAGAAGTTCAGAGCACTTGTTATTCTTGCAGAGGATCCAAGTTCAGTTTCCAGAGCCCACCTGGCAGCTTACAACCATTGTGACTCCAGTTCCAGGGTGCCCTCTTCTGGTCTCCTCTGGCACCAAGCAGTCATATGATACACATACATAGATGAAGACAAAACATTCATACACATAAAATTAAAAAAAAAATAAAAAAACAAAAAAGAAGCAGAGTGGTGGCGGTCACGCCTTTAATCCCAGCACTCGGGAGGCAGAGACAGGCGGATCTCTGTGAGTTCGAGGCCAGCCTGAGCTACAGAGCGAGTTCCAGGAAAGGCACCAAAGCCACAGAGAAACCCTGTCTTGTAAGGTTTCTGCTCTGGGCATACCTGGCGGCAACAACACAAAGGTTAGACGGTGTTACACTTAGCTTCGCAGATGCAAGGCCCCTGTGCTTTACAGGATGGCAGATAGAGGGTACCAAATGGGAAATAGGTCAGAGGAAGCCTGTGGGACGATGGGAGCCCACCAGAGAAGCATCAGAATCACAGCGAGGGGCCAGGCCGATCCCTGGAAGAACTCCCTCCATGTTGTGTGTGTTACAAAGAACAAACAGATGTGTAAGGTGGAGAGGGGAGAACACACAGAGGAGGAGTGTCCTGGAGGTGAGGGGAGGGGTAGTCAGAACTTCAGTGCAGCTGGAGCACAGGGGTGAGGCAGGGACAGAGAGAAGAGAAATACCCGCAAGGCCTGTGTCCTGGTGCACAGTCTGTGTGTCTGCATGTGTGCCTTAGCTCAGAGTCTGTGTGTCTGCGTGTGTGCCCCAGCTCGGAGTCTGTGTGTCTGCGTGTGTGTCACAGCTCACAGTCTCTCTGTCTGCGTGTGTGCCCCCAGCGCACAGACTCTGTGTCTGAGTGTGTGCCCCAGCGCACAATCTGTGTGTCTGCGTGTGTGCCCCAGCGCACAATCTGTGTGTCTGCGTGTGTGCCCCAGCGCACAATCTGTGTGTCTGCGTGTGTGCCCCAGCGCACAATCTGTGTGTCTGCGTGTGTGCCCCAGCGCACAATCTGTGTGTCTGCGTGTGTGCCCCAGCGCAGTCTCTGTGTCTGCGTGTGTCCCAGCGCACAATCTGTGTGTCTGCGTGTGTGCCCCAGCGCACAATCTGTGTGTCTGCGTGTGTGCCCCAGCGCACAATCTGTGTGTCTGCGTGTGTGCCCCAGCGCACAGTCTCTGTGTCTGCGTGTGTCTCTCAGTACACAGTCTCTGTGTCTGCGTGTGTCTCCCAGGGCACAGTCTCTGTGTCTGCGTGTGTGCCCCAGCGCAGTCTCTGTGTCTGCGTGTGTGTCCCAGCGCACAGTCTCTGTGTCTGCGTGTGTGCCCCAGAGCACAATCTGTGTGTCTGCGTGTGTGCCCCAGCGCAGTCTCTGTGTCTGCGTGTGTCCCAGCGCACAGTCTCTGTGTCTGCGTGTGTCCCAGCGCACAGTCTCTGTGTCTGCGTGTGTCCCAGCGCACAGTCTCTGTGTCTGTGTGTGTGTCCCAGTGCACAGTCTCTGTGTCTGCGTGTGTGTGCCCCAGTGCACAGTCTCTGTGTCTGCGTGTGTCTCCCAGGGCACAGTCTCTGTGTCTGTGTGTGTCTCCCAGGGCACAGTCTCTGTGTCTGTGTGTGTCTCCCAGGGCACAGTCTCTGTGTCTGCGTGTGTCTCCCAGTACACAACCTCTGTGTCTGCGTGTGTGTTCCATCTTACCTTTGAGAGCCAAAGAGGAAAAGACTGCCTGACTCATTTTTATATTCTTGGAACCTAGGAAGTTACCAAAATTATCCATGAAGGTTTGATGGCTGGATGGGTAGATGAAGGAATGAATGAATGAATGAGTGAGTGGGTGAATGAATGAGGTGGGATGCTTTTCAGCTTCGTTCCTTCACCTCATTCTGCAGTCTCCTTGCAATTCCACATGTTCAGCTCTCCTTATTCTTTTGGGGGCAACACTTGCTCCAAGTCCTTTGTGTCTCTTGCTAGACTTCAGCTTTGTGACCTTGGAGTCGGACGGGTGGGTGAGAAGCAGATCCCAAGTGGACTCTTTAAATATTCATGGGAGAGAAGCAATCCCAGCTGGACCTTTTAAATATTCATAGGAGCAGAGGCTCTGGCAGGCCGGACAAATATGAAGAGAATCAGAAAGGCCTGTGCAGCCGACACGCTGAATTAAAATGAAGCTGTAGTGATGTGACTGGGGGTGACTGAGATGAGGAGACCCCCGAAACCTTCTGTCGTCCTTGGTCCTTCACTTCCAGGCTTTAGGAAATGTGTGCTGCTCCAGTGACAGCTGGATTGTTCCTCCCTGCAACCCCTGTCCACCTCTCGGCACTGTGGGCCCTGCTCCTTTTCAAACCTGGGCAGGGCTGGCATGGTTTTCTGGGTCACAGTACCTCTGTTTCTGTTCTTGGTTGTCCTGGGAAGTGGCATGAGTTTTTCCCAGGTAAGACTCTGGAGTTTCTTTCACAGCCTTTCAGCTGGCGAGACAGCAAACCAAGAAGCATGGGTCTCCAGAAGCTGCCATTGTGGGAAAAGTACAGCATCCCCCACCCACTTCCCAGAATGACTGAGTCACAGGAGAGGTCTCCTCCTACCAGCACCAGCCAACATCTAATTTGGGGTTGAACTCCACCCATGGTTCCCTTGTCTGAGCTTTTTGAATGTTACTTTCCTGGACCTTTTTGTCTTTCTTTCTTTCTTTCTTTCTTTCTTTCTTTCTTTCTTTCTTTCTTTCTTTCTTTCTTTCTTTCTTTCTTGGTGTGTGTATGTCTGGGTAGGTGGGCATGTGTGTGTATGTCTGGGTAGGCGGATATGTGTGTGTATGTCTGGATAGGTGGGTATGTGTGTGTATGTCTGGATAGGCGGGTATATGTGTGTGTGTGTGTGTGTGTAGGTAGGCAGGTATGTGTGTGTTGTGTGTCCGGGTAGGCGGGTATATGTGTGTGTGTGTCTAGGAAGGCAGGTACATGTATGTTGTGGGTCTGGGTAGGCAGGTATGTGTGTGTGTAGGTAGGCAGGTACGTGTGTGTTGTGTGTCTGGGTAAGTGGGTACGTGTGTGTGTCTGGGTAGGCAGGTACGTGTGTGTTGTGTGACTGGGTAGGCGGGTACATGTGTGTGTGTCTGGGTACATGTGTGTGTGTCTGGGTACATGTGTGTGTGTCTGGGTACGTGTGTGTGTCTGGATAGGTGGATATGTGTGTGTGTCTGGGTAGTTGGGTATGTGTGTGTCTGGGTAGGCAGGTACGTGTGTGTGTGTGTCTAGATAGGCAGGTACGTGTGTGTTGTGTGTCTGGGTAGGCGGGTACGTGTGTGTGTCTGGGTCTGGTAGGTGGGTACATGTGTGTATGTGTGTATGTGCATGTGGAAACTAGAGGTCAACCTTGGGGAATGTTTCTCAGGGGCTATTTTTAGACATAGGGTCTCTCATTGGCCTGAAGATCACCAACTAAGCTAGGCTCACTGGCCAGCAAGCTCCAGTACCCACCTGTCCCTGACTCCCCAGTTCTGCGATTACAGACAAGGGGCCACACCTGGCTCTTTTTAAATCTGGGTGCTGAGGATTGAACTCAGGTCCTCATCTTGTGCAACAAAGCATTTTTTTTTAACCATTCCTTTTCAGTCCTGTCCCTGTGTCCTCCCGCTCCCAGGGGCTGTTCCCACTTACCCCGAGTGCCCCCATGATCTGACTTCTGAAAGTCCCATCCTGGTCTGCCCAGATCTTAGCCGCTCTGCTGGAGTTTCTACGCAGCTCCTTCTGTCATCTCTAGGAAGCACCTTTTGCTCATCCCCTACATCTCAGCTCCTTATGGGGTGGGAAAGAGCCAGCCCCTTTGTCTCAGGGATCCTGCGCTCCGCTGGAACTGCAGTTGTTCTATAGTCTTTGCCGAGGAACAGCTGGAGGCAGCAGCTGGATTTTCCTGGTACATCTGGTTCTTACACTTCAGCCTCTCTCCCCTGCTCAGTCAGTGTGCTACCCCCCAGATGAGATCTACCCAGCATCCCAACGGCAGCTCCAAAGACTGCTTTTGAGCAGACTCCCCTTCTCCCTGCTCCTCGGAGCAGCTGGACTCCTAGAGACAGGCCTTTTAAATTCTTCTAGCTGATGGGACTAACTAATCCCCTGGAAAGACTTCACTCTTCCAGGATGACGGGACAGCCAGAGCTTGCACCCTCCAATTCTACCACCCAGGGGCTACGACTAATATAACAGCCCTCTGGGGATCCCTGCCCACATCTGTGCTGAGGGAAGGTTGGCTTTCCATGGTCATCTGTCTGAGAGGCTGGCCTCACTCTAGGTCCTTCTCCGATGGAAGAAGACAGGACAGAATCCAGGGAAGGGAAGAGGTGGGGGAGGGGAAGCGATCTATTGCCAGAGTCCTAGTTAGTTTTCCACGACCAAAGCTACTCGGAGAGAAAAGGGCTTATTTGGATCACACATCTCAATCACATTTATATCCTCATATGTACGCACATCCATGTGTACACACAGGTTTCAATAATTAGAATCTGCCTATGAGAGAAAACATGCAGTGTTTGTCTTTCTGAGTCTGAATTACCTCACTTATTATAATAATTGCCAGATCTATCCATTTTCCTGGAAATTTAAAAATAGAACCATCATATGACCCAGATATTCCACGCCTGGGCATGTACCCAAAGGACTCTGTACCTGCCCCAGAGATGCTTGTGCATTCACGTTGCTGCTCTAGTCACAAGAACGGGAAATGGAACCAGCCTGAATGCCTACCATCAGATGAAGGAACGGATAAGGAAATGTGGTTTTCACACACGGGATTTTATGCAATAGCAGAGATCTCACAGTTTCCACTGTGAGTCTGTGACAGGATCAAGAGATATTAGGGAAAGGAATGAAGGACGGTTGTCACCCTTACTAACCTTGGGAAGCCTGAGTGACAACAGCAGCCTGCCCCCTCCACCACCCAGCACAGCCTCATGGAATAGCATAGTCTCTTTCCATCTGCGTCAAACCTTTGCTTTGGCTCAGACCCCACAGCTGCAGCCACCACGTGAATGTTGGGGTCCCCACATTGTCCAGTGGTCCCTAAGTCCTAATCTAGGGGCATGCGCCTTCTCAGCACGTGGTTTACTCCTGTGCCGGGAGGGAGGCTCTGAGCCCAGCTGTAATCTCCAAATCCTGCCCCGCACCTCTCCTCCTCTGTCCTGGCCTTCCTGTGGCCGGCAACAAACTGACCACTGTGAGGAAACTTCAGCAGGGGCCACTGGTGGAGATCTATAACCCCACTATTGTGGAAGCTGAGGCAGGAGGATTACGAACTCAAGACCTGTCTGGGCTACAGAATTTCAACACCAACTGGGCAACTTGGTAAGATCCTGTCTTAAAATTGGGGAGGGAGGGTGTGAAAAGGAGGGAAGAAAGGAAAGAAAGAAAGAAAGAAAGAAAGAAAGAAAGAAAGAAAGAAAGAAGGAAGATAGTTCGGTGAGTTCCTGTCCCCCAGCCCAGTGCAAAAACCTGTTGGTGTTTGGCCCTGCACTGGAAACTGGCCTTGGAGCTTGGGGAGTCTCTCCCAGCGGCGTCTCCTGGGATCAGTGTGGCTGGCTCATGTGGTAACCAATTTATTCAGTCAGCTCCTCCTCCACCCGCCCTCTGCCAGATGTTGATGGAAAACTGAACCAGGAGGCTGGGGGTGGAAGCAGGGAGGACTTGGAAAGAAGGAAGTAGGAGGCAGCAGGGAAAGAAAGAACAGAGAAGTTAGCAGTCCCCGCTATCGAGGAAGAAGGCTTTGATTTATGTGTGGGAGAGCGAGAAGGAAGCTGCAGCTTCAGAGGCTCGGTCGCCCAGGTAGGCTAGTCCACCCAGCTGGCTCCGTTGCCAGCAGTTCCTGTCCTGTGTGAGGACGTGACAAAGACAGTGCCAGCATGTTGGTTTTCTCTACTGGTGCAGGGGGATGACGCGGAAGCTCTCCAAGGGCTCAGGTTAGCTGCCTGCTTGCTCAATCCTCCTCCCCCTGCGTACAGCCCTTTGCCAGTTTCTTAGCCATGGATCATGGCTCTAAGACCGCTCGGGATATTCGAACCTCCCCCCAGGAAACGTGGAAGCCTACAAGGAAATCCTCAGAAGCAGAAGGCTGTGAAGGGAAGGCCTGGAGGGAGGCTCAGCTCTGTCTGCCGCAGAGATTTCTGGTCTCTCTGGGTCCTGTTTGCGCTAAAGCCTCCTTTTTAAAGAGTGCGGGAGCCCCCGTGTGGACATTAAGGGAATACTGTGAGCTTTCTCATTCCTGAGTGTGTTCCATGGTTGGTGGTATTATTTCGGGAGGTTGCAGAACCCTTTGGAGGTAGGACTAGCTGACATACGTGAGTCCCCAGGGGTGGATCTCTGAAGGTTATGCCTGCGCCTTCCTCCAGGCCTGCAGTTTCCCTGGGCTAATGTTCCATGCTTCTGGCGTCTCTAACTCCCTGGTGTCTCCATTTTTACTTTCACAGCTTCCCTCCTGCCCCAGTAAGGGCTGGTCGAAGGGAATTTACACTGCTATGCATTCTCTGGCCCTCCAGGCCTTCCTTTGAAGAGTGGACATTTCGATGACTCTTTAACTTTTGTGTTCTCCGTGTGTTCAAATACAGCATCACACTGATGTTGGTGTCTGAATCGCATTGAATCATGGCTGCACTGGTCTCTGAGAGCCTGGTCATTTTCACAGGGAAAATCGCTTGGGAGGCCCCAGAGAAGCAATTTGTGGTGTGGGGTGCAGGGCAGAAGGTGCGTCCATGTGTCCATGCAGAGGTACGGGTTCACCCTCCATCCTTAAAACAGAGTCAAGAGCTGCTGGTAAAATGAAATCTCTCAGAACAAGGTTGACAAATCAATTTTGTTTTGATTTTTTGAGCCAGGGTTTCTCTGTGGAGCTCTGGCTATCCTGGAACTTGCTGTGTAGACCATACTGGCTTGAATTCAGAGGTCCACCTGCTTCTGCCTTCCGAGTGTTGGAATTAAAAGTGTGTGCTGCCACCATCTGGCAAAAAGATGACTGTTTTATACAATCTTCACATTCAACCTCCCGGCTAGTTATGATTACAGGCTTGGACCAGTAGGATAGGCGAGGACATTTTTCGGGAGGTCATTATTCAGCCTGGTACAGATTGAATATAAAACAATTTCAGTAGGTGGGCTGGGGAGACGGCTCAACGGTTAAGAGCACTTTGTCCTTCCAAAGGACCCAGGTTTGATTGTTAGCACCGACTTGATAGTTCACAATCACCTATAATTCCAGTTCTAGGGGATCTGATGCCCTTTTCTGGTCTCCAAGGGAAGTACATGGTGCAAATACAGGCACAACACCTATGCATATAAAACTAAAAAATGAAATTTTTTCATCAGGGATATCTGAGGGAATTTGTTGAATCCCAATTCCAAACAAAATCTAAGGCTCTTCAGGTGCGTAGGCTTTGGTAGAGTAACTATATTACTCTAGGACCATCTGGTCCAGGCCCTTCTCTGTGCTGTTAAATGGGCAAAGACTGGAAACCAGGGCTCCTCCCCCTAATCAGAGAAAAATGCAGACCAGGAAGGACAGAGGCACCAACGCATCAAGGCACACACTCTGTTGAAGCATCCCCGTGTGGACGTAATGTGTGGGTGGCATCCCAGGTTGATCAACAAGGCGAGGCCTTGCTTTTTGCTGTGATTCTCCTCAGCTGGCAATGCTTGCTCCAGCAAATGGCTGTGATTCCAGCTTCTGAGAATGTGCCCTGCAACTCTCAGCTGAATGCAGGCCAGCTCCCTGTGACCCCCCAAACCCAGAAAGGCTCTGTATGAACTAGAAAGAGGAGGGAGAAAATGAGATGGGGCATGAACAAGGAAGAAAATGAGAAGAGAAAGAAGTCAGGGAAGAAGAATAGAAGGGGCAAGGGGAGGAGAAAATGAACCAAGACCTGAAGGCAATGAGCGGTCGGAGTTAGGTTCTCAGGGTCTTCCCTCCACACTGTTCTTGCCTGGACACAGGAGAGTCAGTCTATGTTGGTGTGAAGAATAAGTGGATAAGCAGGAACTCTGTAGAACAGGGTGAACAGATAGGCCCGAATCCCTCTAGGGAGGGAGAAGTTCCAGGGGACCTCTCCTTAGAGGTGGACAGCCAATGGCTGAAAGAATACCAAGGCTGGTGCAGGATCAGGGATCAGGGATTGGTGACAGCTCAATAGGCAGAGATTCCCAGACAGATGCACAACAGACAGGGAGTCTACTTGCTTTGTAAAACTCCAAATCTACCAAGCCAGGACCACACAGAGGTCACAGCACGGTCCCTGCCTGTCATTCATTCCTCAGACCCAAGTCATAGAACAGGCTTGAAGGAAGGGAGGCAGGATCGTGTGCAACCTTTGAATCTTCCTCATATCTATTCTCCCTGGGTCTGGGGCATCCCTCAGGTGAGCTGGTCAAGACGGTCAGATACTGACCAAATTTACATAACTCTTTGGGATCCACAAGGACACAGGCTACCTCTGATGTCTGCTGATCAGAGAAGAAACAGGATCTGGCTTGCGTGTCCCTTGGCATCCCTTGCAATAGGTCCATGAAACCCTCTCCTCTCCTGGCCTTCTTTATTACAGCAATAGAAATCAAATTAAAACTAGAAAGATCTGTTACATCTCATCTTTAGTCAGTAGATTATATACGGAGGGAACTCAAAGGCAGCTTGGTCTTGTCCCTTTTGGCAGGAGGCTTACTTCGTCTCCGAGATTCTACTTTTTCCTCACTAAGATTTAACTCTGAGGGATCGGAGACACTAAGGCCATTTCTGTGTTTCTCCTGAGCTGTTGTATGACACCTAGAATTAAGGTTAACTCCAAAGGAACCATTGACAGCACGGTTGTGCAGATCCTGTCCTACCGAATGAAGTTCAAACATGCTCGTTACAGACTGTGAAGTGCCCCTATCAGGAGCTTCAGCTGGCCTAGCAGATCTGTGTTGGAGACCAGCTGCGGCAGGTATACCACTTACCAGGGTAGGAAAATGGGGATTAGAAAAGTTAGTAAAGAGAACAAAGACAGTCTTTGAAAATAATAAAACAGGGCTGGAGAGATGGCTCAGAGGTTAAGAGCATTGTCTGCTCTTCCAAAGGTCCAGAGTTCAGTTCCCAGCAACCACATGGTGGCTCACAACCATCTGTAATGAGATCTGGTGCCCTCTTCTGTCCTGCAGGCATACACACAGACAGAATATTGTATACATAATAAATAAATAAATATTTTAAAAAAGAAAATAATAAAACAGAAAGCAGGATAGTACTAGGAGGGAGTTCCAGTGAATACTGAAATCACTGGGTTTAATTTTCCATACACTTTTATATCCCAATACAATAGCGGGTGGGGGTGGGGAGAAGGCGAAAGACTGTTTTAACGTGATACAAAGGACAACTAGCACAGTCACTTGCTTCAATACTTAAGACATCAAGTTGGTCAAGTCATTAATTTTTTTTTTTTAAGACAGGGTTTCTCTGTGTAACAGCCACGGCTGTCCTGGAACTAGCTCTTGTAGACCAGGCTGCCTTCAAACTCACAGAGATCTGCCTGACTCCGTCTCCCAAATGCTGGGATTAAAGGTGTGTGCCACCTCCGCTCAGCCAAGTCATTAATTCTTGAGAAAAGCATTCTGTTGTTTAGGCATTGAACCCACACTAGACCAAGTATACTGAAGGCAGTCACTCCCTAGGTCAAGCCTTACTCAAGAGAAGGAACAGAAGTATGTTAGAATTCTCTGACCTTAGGTCATAGTGGAGTGGATCTACCTGTTTGGGTCATCTTAATGTCCAAACACCAAGTAACCACGCCCTAGGTTAGGGTGCGTAGCCACACTTGTCAACAACTTTGAGCAAGCCGAAACTCCCTGATCCTCCGACAAGGTGGAAATAGGCTCATATTTTTGGGCCTCCACAATCCAGGGGTGGGGGAGGAGAGCTGCTATTTCAGAAAGACTGTCTAATGGAAGCCACTGGGATCTACGTCTCTACTGGAACATCAAAGTAAAAAATCAGTACCAGTTAGTGCCGTCATCATGGTTTACAGGGACAGGAGTAGGGACATCCATATGACACTGGTTCACAGGGGAGCCATCATCCAGCAGCCTTGTGTCTTGGGAAACAAAGATGGGAGCTCTTGAATTCCTCGAGCTCGAACACTGATGCACTCAAGGTATTTTTGTTGACAACATAAGTAAAGTTCTGTCATAAGTAAAGATACCAAATATGTTATCTTAAGACAAAAACAATAGGAAAGATACCTCAAACCAGAAAGAGGCCAGATACCAGCCGTAGTAGAAACTAAGACATGGTGTCTAAGGCAGGAGGGGCAAGCATCATGCCAACCTGAGGCCACCATCACACTCTGCCCAGTATGGAGAGGAAGACCAACTCTACAAATCCATCCTGAAATGTCAGGGTTCTTAAAAAATCTTTCACATTTTCTCCTTGCATAGCATCAAACTCATCATGGAGAAACAGCAGGGAAGAAGGCAAGGTGGGAATGGTCATCGTGACTGTCCCCGTGGTTGAATTGCGAGACAATATGAAGATTAATAGAGCTTGCCTCTGGTTGTGTCAGAGTTTGCAAAGATTGCTTGGAGAAGGCTCTGGCTTTATTGGTTTAACTTACTGAATGAATAAAATTCTAAATACTGTATTAGGAAGTGAAGTATACATAGAGATACTGTTATGGTTTTGGTCCCTGGTCCCTTTAAGAGACAAGCCATGCCCACTCCCTCTCCCCCATCCGCTGAGGCAGGCTGATCTTCAGCTTCCGGCTTGAGCTTGCTCTCTTTTCCATCTTCCTCTTGGAGAGGCAGCTTCGCTTCTGCCTCTCTCCCCCCTTCTCCGCTTCCCCACTTCTCCGCTTCCCCCCTTCTCTGTCTCTTTTTTCTCTTCTCTTCTCTCTCTCTCTCTCTCTCTCTCTCTCTCTCTGTCCCCCCTCCCTGAATAAATATTCAACCTTACTCTGCAAGTCGAGTCTATCCATGTCTCTGTCTTTTGCCCACCCGCCATGTGTCTCCCTGCCTGGGACCAGCCACTGCTCGGGGACCGGCAGCCATTTCTGCCTGGGACTGGCTGCTCCCAGGGTCTGCTGTCTGCTGCCACATGGTCCGCCACCACCATTTGGGACCTACAGCATTTCTGCTGCCTACTGCTGCCAGGGATCTTGCAGCATTTGTAAAAAAAAAAATTATAAAAGATACAGTGGTTCACTTGGGAGCCAGACATTGGATGCTATGTCTTGGCTGTGTCTCCTTCCTGTGTATCTTTGCTGCTTGCTGGCTGCCATGTGGTAAACAGCTTTTCTTTGTCGTGCCTACCCGGTGAAGTTGACCACAGAACACACTGCAGTTTTGCTGGTGTTGACTGTTTGCTGCCATTTCTTGTTTTTGCTGTAGTTCTTGGTTATTATTCATAGAACCATTGTGACAATCAAGGTTTTCTTTTCTTTTTTTATATTTATTTATTTATTATGTATACAATATTCTGTCTGTGTGTATGTCTGCAGGACAGAAGAGGGCACCAGACCTCATTACAGATGGTTGTGAGCCATTATGTGGTTGCTGGGAATTGAACTCAGGACCTTTGGAAGAGCAGGCCATGCTCCTAATCGCTGAGCCATCTCTCCAGCCCACAATCAAGGTTTTCTATCACTACAAAGACACTCTGGTGCTCCTCTTTAGGGTCTTGTGCTTTTCCTACACCCAAGCACCCCCCCCGACTCTCCACAGTTTTCATCATTTTTCTTTTTAATTTATTTACTTTTGTTCTACGTGCATTGGTATTCCGCCCACAGGCAAGCCCGTGAGAAAGTGTCAGATCTTGGAGTTACAGACAGCTGTTAGCTGCCATGTGGGCACAGGGACTTGAACATAGGCCCCTTGGAGAAAAAAAGTCAGTGCCTCCAACCACTGAGTCATCTCTCCAGTCCCATATCCATCATTTTTATAACCAGGATCAGAAGTCACACCTGCTCTGTTGACTGAGCACGTGCCAGGGACAGCCATCTGCAATGCTGTGGGCTCCATGAATCCTTCCCTTTTTGTGGCTGAGGAGTCACAGCCCATCATGAGGACCATCCTATCTTCCCCACATACAGGACACCCCTGGTGCCTAAACTGAACACAGACCCCAGGGGCAGCAGCTGCAGGCACAGTCCTGCTGCCTGTCACTTGTGTTCAGCAGGGACAACCTGGTCACAGCTCCTCCTCTGCGCTGTCCTTCCTTCACCGTGTCCATCTCTCCTGTCCCTTTCTGGGCCTCTACTCATCTCTGAGCCTCACTGGTCTCTGTCCATAGCCTTTCTTTTGTTAAGAGCACTTCTAACACCCGAGACACATATTACATCACATACATTCATCTTAAGTTCTTTTTAAATGTATCTCTATTTTGAAAATATTTGGATACCTACTAGAATACTTTCACCAATCATTGCCCTATCTATGAGAAGTGACAACAAGTCATCTCAGTTCTCCCCCACACCCACCATGCTTGTTTGTCTCCTTTGTAAAGAAAGGTGTGCTCCTGGTGGGCAGAACCATGGAGGTGAGGTGGCCCTGGACTGGAAGCTGCAGGGAGCTCTCTGGGCACTGGACACCTAAAGTGGTCATTCACTGAAAGGGCTATGGTGCAGTTGTTTTGAGAGTCCTGAGAGCCTGGAAGAGTGCAGTGACAAAGGCACAGGCTCTTCAAGTAATCTGTGTCCTAAGGACCAGACTGAGGGAGTCAGGAGAGAGGGCAGGGTTCAAGGTCAAGGATGTGGTGAGCTCTGGCGATGGCTCCTGAGTTTGGTCAGGGTCAGAATCTGAGCCCTGGCACAGTGTTCACTAACATGGGTAAATGGGCTCAGCAGTAGAGAGGATGCCATGAACTTGGACACTGGGGAGCAAGTACTAGGCAGCTCAGGATGCAGATAGATTTCTTTCCCAAGGTCGCCCATGACTCCTGTCACTGCTCTCCACCCCCAGGGAGATGGTTACATCCACATCAGGCTTTCCCTTAGCCAATCATTCCAGCCCAAGGAAAGACAGAGGGGTCGTGGAACACAAGAATGTTCCTCTAATGGATAAGACCTAGAATATACACAGGTCATATCTCAGGCCAGTGTTCAGAACTTGGGAAGAAGGCCGCTTGAGCTGCAAGGGAGGAGGGGACCCTGCTCACTGTTGCAGCCTCAGGGTACATCTGTGGTCAGAAGGGGTGGCAACAGAAAGAAGAAAAATGGTTCTTATAAATCTGAAATATTCTTGTTAAACCACAATAAAGAAAACAGTCTGTAAAGGAGGAGATGATAAGAATCAGAATGGCAATTATCAACTTTCTGTAGTCAACAATCTAGAACACGTGTGATATCATTTACAGAAAATACACAAAGCATGACCAGGTCGGTGTTTATAAGTTTATTCTTCAGATATTATGGACCAAGTGGAGCCTCCATGTGCATCTCAGCAGATCTCATCCAATTACGGCAGCAGATCTGAAACTTCAGTAGGAATTAAGTCTTGGATATCTTCAAGAGTCTGCTTGCAGAGAGTAGAACTCACCAGCCATATCCCGTCACCTCTCCTTCCTTGTCGTGTCCACGGCTGGCACATAAAACCAAGAACCCGTGATGACCGTGCAGATGATGTTCCCAGCATTCCTTCCTCTCTACCCTCTGAGTATTTCATCAAAGGCACCCATCACTCCATGTGACCAAACCATGAAGAAAGAAATGGAATTCATATCCAAAGTTTGATTGTAAGATTTGGAAATATTTGGAATAAACACAGAATTAGGCAGAATTAGGAAGGAGGAGATGGTCTCTATCAGAAAGCAGTGGGAAAGTTGGCAGCTCAGGGACCTGTGAGGATGGTGAGCTTCAGTTAGGAGCAGTGTGGTGGGTGTGACTGAGGAGCAGCCATGCTGTGGCTTAGTCAGGCCTTGGATGTTCTCCCCAGCTTGGGAGCATGGTCCTCATGTGGGATGCTGGAGGTTGTTAGATCTAAGAGGAAGGTGGAGTCTAGTGGGAGGTAACAAGCCTGTCCCATCTGTGTTCTGTGTTCTGGCTTCCTTTCTCTTGATGTGGCCTCTCCTCTAGCAGGCACTACCACCATCCGGCATTGGTATAAAGAGGATACACTCAGGAGTCCATGGCTCTGTCCAGCACACCCCACCCCCAGTCCTCTGAGCTGCACTGAAGAAGAGGTCACTGAGTCAGGCTGTCATAAACCCGGATGAGCTCCTGCAACTTCTGCTCCAGTTCCTGAGCCTGCTGCCGCAGCTTTTCAGCAGACTCTGCCTTTGCACCCTCCTGCAAATGCTTTGATTCTTCTATGAGACTGACCACATCTAGCACAAGGGTGAGACCTGCAGTGGCTGCACCCATGATCCGGGCTCTTTTGGTCATTGCAAGAGCAGTGCCTCTAAAGGCTTTCTTCACTTGTCTAGTGCTTCGGGCTGACACCTTCCCTGTGGTCATTAGACGCTTGGCACTATTTGTCAGGCGAGGGCTGGCTTTGGTCAGCTTGATGGCATCAATGTTTTTCTTCATGCCTTCCAGGTTCCGGAAGGAATTCTTAGATGCAGAAATAAGCCTGGGGGTGTTCTTCTCCAAAACTTCTTTAATGACCTTCTCAGTGTTGTTGCTTTTAATGTCGTTCTCAGTGTCATTGCTCCTTGGCAGAAGCTTGCTGGCTTCAGCTTCCACCGACGCTGTGCTTACCTTTTCCACAATGGTTGTGGAAACACTCGTCACAGCTGCTGCTGCCCCAAGCCCCAAGCCTGTGGCTGAAAGTCCCAGACTGAATCCTGCTGACACAGGTGCCAGAGCGATACCAAGGATTGTCATGACTCCAGACACAGCACCAGTGGAGCTGGCCACCACTTGTGTGATGGAGCAGCCCCTGTGCACCTTGTCAATCTTGTCTGCAAGGGCGTGGAGCTTCCTGATGCTCTCCTCAAGCTCCCGTTTCACCTGAGGATAAACTTTCAAAAAGCTTTCCTTCTCCTGCAGGTCCTCTTCATCATCTACATCACTATCCACTGTGGTCTCACTGTGAGCATCATGTAAGTCATCTTCCTCGTCCCTGTAACAGGAGAGGCCAACTGAGTGAGGAAGAGAGTTTGCAAAGATCTGTCCTGTGGCAATCAGAGCATCTGCTGGGAGGAGACTGCTCCAGCTGTACAGGGCCTTTCTTTCATTGAGGAGCAGGTTTGAGCTACAGATGGTGATTTTAATTGTTAAGGACACAATGAGTTAAAAACTATTTTAATATGTTCTTTTAATTTTTATTTTATTTGTTTAAGTGTTTTGCCTGCAGATATGTGAGTAACATGTGCAGGCCTGGTTTCATGGAGGGCAGAAGAAGGAATTATATCTCTAGACCCAGAGTTACAGGCAGTTGTGAGCCATCATGAGGATGCTGGGAACTGGACTTCTGCCACCTGGCAGAGCACAAAGTGTTAACTCCTGAGTCATCTCTAGTCATTTATCACACCTTTTTATTGCTAGACATTTAATAAAGATGGCTTCCCATCAAGGCCAATGTTATCACTACCAAAATACTTCTCTGTAGGAACTCTAAAACACAGAGAAGTGAGGTTAGAGAAAAAATAACCCTTTATTTTAGGGAAGTTAGTTTTCACTGAAGAGAACACTTTCCCACCCCAAAAAAACTCCCCCTGGTATCAGCTACTGGGCACTGACCTGTCTACCCTACAGTGACCTGCTGGAGAGGAATGTCCACATTTGTCTCGGGACTTTTTATTCGAGAGTCTGCAAATTGCACACCCCTGAGAGAGAAACCCTGCACAGGTATTCTTTGAAGCTGATGTCTCTTTGCCCTGCAGCTGTGTGTACACCTGAGCTGCTGGGGCTGCTCACAGCCTAGACCCCTTCCCCTCAAAACCCAGCACACAAAGCTCCCTTCCAGCTGTGAGCAGAAGATAAAGAACCATGAGTGGATCCCCATGGCACCTCACTGTGCCTCTGCAAGTGTTTCCACGGCAGGCAAAACTGAGAAAACACAACATGTAGGTTCCCTAACTCTCGCTAGAATGAATTCCCAGCCTGAGAAAGGTGATGTGTGGTGGGATTTTGCTGTCATTTCTGACCTCCAGGGGATCTAGACACTAAAGGCATGGGCTCCAGGAGAGAGGGAGACCCCAGGACTCTCATTGGGACTGTGTATGTGATCAAGGCCCGAGAAACTTCTGGACACTGAGACTTAAGTAGACAAAGAATTTTTTTTCTTGAGAACACTTCAAGCTTATCTAAACTGTCTCCCCGGTATAGCTAGACCTTGCGTTTCCATGTCTTTCCTGTTTGTGCTAGGCCTGACCTGCCCACGCTTAGCAAGAGTCCCAAAGTCAGGTTGTGAGAACACTCTACCTTTGATTCTCAATATTCAGTCAGGTTCCCTATCATAGCACAAACACGTGAACCTGAGCTCAGTCTTGTAGAGTCCACAAAGAAAAACTTGGTGCTGGACCTGGCCTTCAATCCCTGTTTGGGGATGTAGAGTCACGAGGATCCCTGGTGCTCTCTGGTCAGCCAGTGGAGTCAAATTGATGACTTTTGGGTACATAAAGGTAATTGTTTTTAAAGGGGCTGGGGAGATGGCTGCTTCCTTCAGATTGTGTATTTCACCCACATTTGGTTGCTCCCAGCTGAAGGGGTCTGATGTCCCTTTTGGCCTTCATGGATAACACTGTGGTTTAGGGACCTCACTCATACTCTTGCTTAGTTTTAGTACCTTGGTTTCTTAAAGGTTCTATGTCCAAAAACAGTCACCTGTGTTTAGGACTTTTCCAGATGTGTTTAGGGACTCAACTCAGTCCTTACCGCTAGTGACACCATTAGAATACCTCCCGTGGCAGGAGCTCAGAAACACATTCAAACTGCTTCTCCCTGAAGCCGTTCAAGCTCTTATGCACAGTCCCCTTACCCCAGTCTCTCTTTTTTCCAAACCTGAGAGAAAAAGCTTCATTGACTCTGTTACTGCATACCTCTCCATCTTGTCCTCTTCATCTTGTACATCAGGATCTGGAACGATCTCAGCAAGAGCTTCACGCAAGACGACTTCCTCTTCCCTGTATCAGGAGAGACTGACTGAGTGAGGGAGAGAGCTTGTAAAATAAGCTCACTCAAGTGCAGGAAGTATACATGCACGCGCGCGCACACACATACACACACACACACACACACACACCACAAAAACTAAAACCAAAACTTTTTTCCAAAATCCCACTTTCAGTGAACTGCTGGGCACATACTGCATGCTGGCCATTTGCTGAGCCCCCCACATGCATCCTCTTATGAAATTTAATGGTCCCCAAATGAAGCAGAAGGAAAGAAACTAAGTTCTTATGGACACAGGAGTAGCAGTGGCAGAAACAATCCTGTCCCCTGTGACTGCCATCTCCCCTCAACAAGAGGCCATCTTCTGCTAGTGATTAGTACTGAGGAAATATTTACTGAGAAGGGACACCCTGAACACTAACTACTTGGTCTACCTGCATAGAGAATTCCTGCCCAGAAAAAGCCAGTGACACAAGGCCCTGGTGGCTTTGCTAGCATCCCTAGGGAGGTGACCTGGACAAACCAGCTTCTTCCACAAACTGTTTCCAGGCTTCCTCTTCACTCAGCATGAGCTGCAGGACCTCTGTGCTCCTTGTGTCCAGGAGGTACCCAACCATAGACTCAACGAACTCATTTCTCTCTAGATTGGTTGGAAAAAGAATGTGGTTAGAGAACCCTGCTAGAGAACTTGAACGACATCAGGAAGACACTGGTTAAATATTTCTGAGCATCTGTCCCTTGAAGTATACTTTGGCGTCACTAGGGATAGAGGCTGAGTTGTGAGCTTTAGCTCATTTGTAAAAGCCCCAACCCAGGCGACTGTATTTGGACATCTAGCCATTAAGGAAACAACGCAATGGAAATAAGTGAGGCCATGAGTGAGGTCCCCAATCCACAGTGTCAGTGCCTCATAGCAAGAGGAAGACACTCCCTCCCTCCCTTTCCCTCCTTCTCTATCTTAAACCTGCTCCCTTTTGTCTCTTCCCTTGCCTCTCTTCCTCTCTCGAGACACATATAGGGCCCATGGGCTGGTAGAGGTACAGGCTCCCTCTCTCCACCAGGAAGAGATGCTCACTATGGCCCAACTTGCCACACTTTGTTGAAGATCTTGGATTTTTGGGCAGTGAGAGAAGAGGTCTATTCTTTTAAAGCCACCTAACCAGTGTCATGTTGTGATGTCATCCGAGAAGACCAATGTACCAGAGTCTTACCATGGTGCTTTACAAAGATAGGTATTGTCTTCAGGCCAGAACAAGCAGGAAGTGAGTTCCCCATCCCCAGGAGGAGGGAAATTCTAATGAAGGCTTCCACATAACTGTGTGCCTGTGTCACGGTCCTTGAATGTAAGTTTTTCCCCTGATTTTTATTTTCTGTATGGGAATATTTGCCTGCTTGTACGCATATCTATGCACCATGTGTGTGTCTGGGGCCCAAGGAGGGCCTTGAATCCCCTGGAGTAGCAGTTACAACCTGCTGTGAACCTGATGTGGGCGTTGGGAACTGAACCCGTCCGTGTCCTCCGCATGAGCAGCAAGTGTTCTTAACCACTGAGCCACTCTCCAGTCGAAACATGACTTTCCACACTGGAATGGTTAATTATTAATCCCGAGTTTCACCCCAGTGGATGAATAAATATGTATGAGATCACCCGCCCTTCTCTATGCGGTCTGTGAGGAGGGTCCAGATATAAGTAGAGCAGGGGTGCTGGGAGCGAATGCGTGGTTCAAAGACTGAGCTGAGGCATCATGGGAAGTGGGGCCTGGCTGGAGTCAGGTGGGCACCTGGGATGTGTCTTTGGGGCTGATGGATGCCTTGTCTTGTTCCTTTCTTGTTTCTGCTTTGTCTGTTTTTTTGTGTGTGTGTGTGTGCCATCGTATGAGTTGCCCACCCTGTCTCCCTGCCAGGATGGATCGAATCATACAATATTGTAAGCAAAATAAGTCTATTCTCATTGGTCAAAATATAATCAAAGTGAGTAACAGTAGTTTTTTTTTTAAGTATGCACTGGTGTTTTGCCTGCATGTGTGTCTATGTGAGGGTGTCAGATCCCCTGGGACTGGAGTTACAGATACTTGTGAGCTGCCATGCAGGTGCTGGGAATTGAACCTGGATTCTCTGAAAGAGCAGCCAGTTTTCTCGACTGTTGGGCCGTCTCTCCAGCTTTGAGTAACACTAGTTTTAAAAACTAGCTTTTAGGAGAGGGAGAGGGAGAGGAGTGGGAGGAGGGGGAGAAGGAGGAGAAGGGTGGGAGGAGGGGGAGGGAAATGGGAGGCTGGGAGGAGGTGGAAACCTGTTTTTTTTCTTCCTTTTCTCAATAAAAAAAAAAAAACAAAAAACTAGCTTTTAGCGAATGAATGAATGAATGAATGGTCTACTGAGCCAATAGAAAAATTTTAAAAGGAAATGGAGGTGGCATGGTGGTGCATGACTTTAATCCCAGTACTTGGGAGGCTAAGGCAGGTGGATCTCTGGGATTTGAGACCAGGAGAAGCCAAGGAACACAGAGATTGGGGGACTGGTGTGGTTCAGGTTGGTGTGGGCTGTAGGGTGTTTTCTGGGTGTAGTGTGTTTCCTGGGTGTAGTGTGATTCCTGGGTGTAGTGTGGCTCCTGGGTGTAGTGTGGTTCCTGGGTGTAGTGTGGTTCCTGGGTGTAGTGTGGTTCCTGGGTGCAGGGTGGTTCCTGGGTGCAGGGTGGTTCCTGGGTGCAGGGTGGTTCCTGGGTGCAGGGTGGTTCCTGGGTGTAGTGTGGTTCCTGGGTGCAGGGTGGTTCCTGGGTGCAGGGTGGTTCCTGGGTGCAGGGTGGTTCCTGGGTGTAGTGTGGTTCCTGGGTGTAGTGTGGTTCCTGGGTGCAGCGTGGTTCCTGGGTGCAGGGTGGTTCCTGGTTGGGAGCCATTTGTGGGTGGAGTTTTTCTTTCAGTTTCTTTCAGGGTTTCAGCTTCAAGTTCAGACTTTTCTTTGGAATGAGAAAGGACACCATCAGGCCCCACCTTAGGTAGGCACACCTGGTAAAGGAGCTCTTGTCCTGCAGTGCAGGGCAGGTGCCCTAACACAGCCTGAAAGGGGAATTGGATTCCTTGGCATTACTGGGGTCCAGGGAGAGGAGGCTACCAGCAGGGAGGGTCTGCTGTGCAGCATGCACCAGCCTGCCTTATTTTATTCTGATCCCCAGACATGGGGACACTGGGCCCTGAAGGACAGGTAATTTGAGGTGAGAGTTTCCAGGTGACAGAGATGGACTGTGGGCAAGGCCTCACTGAAGTGCAGTTACTTCCTGCTCAGGCAGTTAGGAAAGGTGGGTGCCTGAGTTGGATAGGGTGGGCTCCCTCCTCAGGGACAGGGCCCCAGTGCCAGCTGAGAGCGAGTCTCCATGAGGGGCTGGAACTGCCTTCATCTGAACCTTATTGTCTCCTGTTCCCTCCGTTCTTGTTTCCTCCCTCCTTCAACTCCTCTCCTTTCTCTCCCTCAACCCTCTCTCCCTGCCACCCATCCTGGCATCCATTTTTCAGGCTGGTTATTGAGAAGGTGACTTCTGAAAATGCACCCCAAGACAAGGCCAGGAAGGGGGGCTACTCTGACCCAGGACTGGGGAACTCTCTGCTCCCCCTTGGGGTTCTCCTCCTGCATCTTTGACTCCTCAGCAGGCCTCAGCAGGGAGGCCCTGGCAGTCCTAGGCCATGAGCAGCAGCAGAGAACACACTGATTACCTGTGGAGCCCATGACAGCTGTGGGTCTTGGGGTCACTCACGGGATCCTGACAGCTTTCCTTACAGCTCACCGGGTGTCCAGGCTACAGGAGGAAATAACAACCTGTGGGACAGAATGGGGACAGCTCTGTGACCAGGGATCTGGTGACCCACAGATCATTCGATGTTGACTGCCAAGGGCAGAAAGAACTGAACCCAAAGCCTCTCTGCTCCTCTGGACTCTGTGACTGCTATTTAAGGAAGCCTGTCCTCTGGCTCCAGCCCTGCTGTCCTCTGTCCTGGCAAGGAGGAGGACTAATGGCATGCTGGGGACAGTGGAGAAGGTGGCAGCTGAGGACACAGCTGTGGAGAAACAAAGACCCTGAACATGGAATGAGAGATGGAGAAGAATGTTCTGGAAGCCACCTGGGTGTGGGCACCGTGTTTGTATTGATGGTCACTTCTTTCTTCCTTTTTTTCCTTCTTCACTCCCCCTCCTTCCCTCTCTTTCTCCTTCCCTCCCTCTCTCCCTCTTTTTTCTTCTTCTTCTTCCTTCGCTTCCTCCTCCTCCTCTTCTTTTTGTTTTTTTTGAGACAGAGTTTCTCTGTATAACAGTCCTGGCTGTCCTAGAACTTGCTTTGTAGTCTAGGCTGGCCTCAAATTCACAGAGATTCACCTGTCTCTGCCTCCCAAGTGCTGGGATTAAAGGAGTGTGCCACCACTGTGCTGCTCAATGGTAATTTCTTCTTCTTCTTCTTCTTCTTCTTCTTCTTCTTCTTCTTCTTCTTCTTCTTCTTCTCCTTCTCCTTCTCCTTCTCCTTCTCCTTCTCCTTCTCCTCCTCCTCCTCCTCCTCCTCCTCCTCCTCCTCCTCCTCCTCCTTTTCCTCCTCTTCCTCCTCCTCCTCCTCCTCCTCCTCCTCCTCCTCCTCCTCCTCCTCCTCCTCCTCCTCCTTCCTCTCTCTTTCTCTTGAAATTGTTTTTTGACACGGGGATTCTCCATGTAGCACTGGCTGTCCTAGAACTCACTCTGTAGACCAGGCTGGCCTCAAACTCACAGAGATCCATGTACCTCTGCTTCCTGAGTGCTGGGATTAAAAACATGCACCACCACTGCCTGGCTGTAATTTCTTATACTGACTGACTTAGTCCCTGCTCTGTTGCTGTGAGGAGACACCATGGCCAAGGAAACTCTTATAAAATAAAACATTTGGCTTGTTTACAGTTGCAGAGGTTTAGTCCATTTATCTTCATGTTGTGAGCATGGTGGCATGCAGGCAGACCTGGTGCTTTTATAGCTGCGAATTCTACAAACAGATCCACAGAGAGCAGGAAGTGAGAGACCCTGGGTCTGTCTTGAGCTATTGAAATCTCAAAGCCAACCCTCAGTGACACACTTCCTTCAACAAGGCCACACCTACTCCAACAACACCACATTTTCTAATCCCTCTCAAGTAGCGCCACACCCTAGAGACCAGGCATCAACATATGTGCCCATGGGGGCCGGTCCTATGCCAAGCCAGGATGCTTACTGTTCATGATGCTCTGGCTCCTTACACATACAAAATGAAGTCTTTACACATGCCTTAGTAGGTCGAGATCTTCTGAATCCATGTCAAGGAGGTGGTACAGGCACGTATTTAGCTAATATGAGTGTGTTTTCAGTGTTGATAGAGAAAGGACTTGAACCCAGAACATGATAATCCACATCTCACTCGCAGATGACTAAACTCCACTGTCTTAAAGACACAACTACATTTCCCCTTCTTTATATTACATGCGTGCATCATAGTCTGTGTGTGTTATAAATGGTTCTTCTGTTTCCACAGCACTGCCTGTGCCAAGTACCAGGTCCCCATATTAGTAAATGCACTGGGATCCTTTGATTCCAAGGGACCACAACCTCCTTGCTTCTGCAATATCTTTGTCCTATCAGGACCTGGAGTCCTGCCTGTTTCCCAGCCCTACTGTGTGTGTCTTTGACCCTGCTCTTCTCCCTTACTCCCGGACTTTGTGGTGATCCTAATCATTATTTAAATAGTGATACAAAGAATGTTCTCATTGCCTGTTAGAGCCTGCATTTGAGATTATTTCCTTATGACATTTGTAGGAGTAGAAGGACTGGGTTAAGGGCGTTAACACAGGCAGTGTGTGAGGACGCTCATTCCTTCATTCTGACCAGTCCTCAGGAGTCTTTGGGGGTGGGGAAGACTTCATTAAGAGAGAAACACAAGCTGCACTGGGATTGTCTGGAAGCTGGGAAGGAAAGAAACATGTTTTTAGCAGTGTGGGTCGGAGGCATCAGCTCTTCCTGGGACCTGACCAAAACGAGAGTGAATGACCTGGTGGTGTGGGAAGAGCTGAAGATACTGGCGGCTCACTCTCAGGACTGCACTCCGACCTTGTAACTGACAGATAAGTGTTCTGCCCAAACCCTCCAAGTGTGTACACAGCCCAGGCTGCCCTCAAACTCACTGTGTAGCCCAGGAGAACCTTGAACTCCTAATCTTAGACCTGCCTCATCCAAGTGTTAGAATCCCAGGTTTGTGCCCCTCCCCCCGTTCAAGCCTTCTCATATTCGCACCAATTTATAATGAAATAGAAAGAATATTTTA
Organism: Microtus pennsylvanicus; assembly: GCF_037038515.1. Lineage (NCBI taxonomy): Eukaryota > Metazoa > Chordata > Mammalia > Rodentia > Cricetidae > Microtus > Microtus pennsylvanicus. Next base: position 5,692,754 of record NC_134580.1, read on the forward strand.
AAAGACCTAAGAATCAGTCAGAGTCTTAGACATAGCAGGTGTTCTCAAGTCCCCTCTCCAAAGTGAACCCCAGATTCAGCTCCTCAGGGCCAGCATTCTTTCTGTTCAGTAATGCTAAAAGGGACTTGGGACTTAAGGTGACGGGGATGGAGTCATCTCATCATTTGAAGGTGTAAAAAAAAAAATCACATTAATACAGAGATGCAACTTAAAAGTCATTTAATGCACAAAGCATTTAAAGCTCTGGAAGATGCCTATTGGTCCAGCTCTGGGTACACATCCCCACTGTAGCTGTTGGCTGTGGAAGATGGTAGAGTTTTGTAGAACAGATAACAACAACCATCCAGGACAGTAATATGCTCAGGTGGGGCCATAGCCACCCACATGTGCAGCAGGCAGACAGCAGAGCAAGTCCATGGAAGCCTGTGCTGGGGTGTGAGGTGCAGGTCAGAGTAGCTTGCTTAAGGCCAAATGGGGGTGAGGAGAAGTGACCATCTGTACTAGTCAGGATCTCTAGAGTAGCAGAACTCACAGAATCCATCTCTCCACATAGAAAGGGGTTTATTAGAATGACTCACGGGCTGTGGCTCAGCTGGTCCAACAGTGGCTGCCTACGAATGGAAGACTGAAGACTCCAGACGCTGCTCAGTCCACAAGGCTGGATGTCTCAGCTGGTCTTCAGTATATGCGGGAATCCTGAAGAAGGAGGCTGTAATGCAGTGAAGGGATCGACTTGTTAGTGACGCAAAAACAAGGAGGCAAAGATCAACAACTGCCTTCTTCCGTGACCTTATATAGACTTCCAGCAGAAGGCGTGGTCTAGATTAGAGTCAGAAGATCGTTATTAAAGAAGAGTCTTCCCACCATAAGATCCAGCTCACTGGTACATCTTCTCACTTCAAATTAAGCAAAAGTCCCTCACAGGTGGCCCCATATTTGGGTTTTAATTGAATTCCAGACGTTGACAACCAAGACTAGTCACACACCACTCAGCCAGAGTCCACCAACCCCAGGAGGTGCTCTGCCACCCAGACTCAGAAATTCAGTGGTAGGAAAGAAACCTTTTGAAAGCCCATGAGACAAATGCTGAAACTCAGCTTCGTGGAGCTAAGACTGACTGGGAAGTTTGTGTGTGCCTGTGTTTATGTGCACTGTGTGGGATGTTGTTTAAATTAGTTCAAGTGAAAACAGTTTACATTTTCACCATCTATACCCTGACTCTGACTTATCGGGATGCAGGATTTGGGGCCTGGCTTCTTCCCTCTGAGCATCTCCAGCATCAGAGACAAGCTCCTTCTTCCTGGTACCCACTTTCCCATGGCCTCTGCGGCATGTGTGCCAGACAGCCGGCTACCAAGGAGAGCAGTGCCTGCTAGGGATGAGCAGAGCAGACCATCCTAACTCTGTTTATCTGATTAAAAAGAGAGATTCTGAGAGGGAAAGTACTGTGCACAGCTGATTTTGACTTTGTGTGTTTTTTTTAAATAATTCCAAGGTTTCTAGAATGCTCTTTGTTTGTATAAACACACAGCTTGCCCCTCCCTTGACTGTGCCCTTTGATCTCTCAAACACACAGCCTATGCACTGTTTGCAGGATTGTGCACCTTGCCCTCTCTGTCCCCAGGCTGGCACTCTCTCCCACCCAGCACACAGAACAACCCTGGCCTTCTCTCTGCTGCCCCACAGACTGAAGAGAGCCTGGCTAAGGGCAGGGGGTGCAGGCTGGACATCCACTGACTTCCTTCCTTCTAGAATCCAGAACAGGACACTCTTTTCTGGGCCTCAGGTTCCACCATGGATCCTGGCACAGACACACATACTGAGAGATTCACGCTGCAGTCTCTGGGCTCCTTGTATCTCACACGTCCACATTTGCCACCATCCGTTCCTGTGGCAACATCTTAGGGAACTCCAGGATGGTCAGGACACAAGAATGGGAGGACTCTGGGTTCTCTGCTCTCTCCATTCACATCCTCAATTCCCCCATTTCCCAGAGGGCACCCAGAACAGCCACCTTCCCTCTGAGGTGCTATCGTCATAAGTCAGGTGGTCTGGAGGATCTGGGCAGCCAGGAAGGAATGAGCAGCTTTCGACAACACATCTAAGGATGTCTGACAGTCTCTTGTGCAGACTTCTGAGGGAGTGGAAAAAGCACCCAGATTATAACGTCGATGCAGTTCAGCCACAGGCTGATGAACCTGTGACCCTGCCCATTGCCTAAATCACAATTATAAAATGGGGCAATAGTCCTCTTTACAGTGGTTGTGGGGATGGGCCGATATTTCCTGACTTACGGAAGAATCTTCTCCCGACTAAGTTTGATGGGACACAGTGGTCCTTAGCAGTGTGTCCAGTCCCCAGTCCCAACCAGAGGCAAGCTATGGACCGATGTTCCCAGCCTGAGAAGGGCAAGTGGGGTCACACATTCTGAGCAGCTGATGATCCAGAGGACGCCTCAGACAAGCCACCCTCTTGGTGCCACTCTCTTCTCTGTCTTGCCATCTCTAATATCCACTCAGAGGAGCAACCCTCTCATCCCACAGTGCTTGATGAGTCTTTGTGGTCTCAGCCACCAGTGATTGTGGGACCCTCAATGGATCACTTGCCATCTCTAATATCCACTCAGAGGAGCAACCCTCTCATCTCACAGTGCTTGATGAGTCTTTGTGGTCTCAGTCACCAGTGATTGTGGGACCCTCAATGGATCACTTGCCATCTCTGCTGGGCTCTGTCCCTCTTTCTTGTACAAACTCCTCCCCATCCCTCACCTGGCTTCATGGGGTACAGACCCTGGCTCCAAGCTCAGGAGCAAATGTAGATGGTACAAATGGAAGTGTCCAGAAGGAATCCCAACTGAGGCTTCTAAGATCCTAATTAGCTCATGAGGACGTCAATAGCAGCAGGGAGGTTGGAATGTTACCGATCATGACCTAATAATACTTTGTCTCTGACTGTTCTTAGTCCCCTGAATATCCATTTATTGCCACTGCTGTGTTGGATTTAACACTCTCTGACTAAGATAAAAAGCACTTGAGATGTATTAACACAGTAGACCACTAGCTTCCTTCAGCCCACAAACTAAGACCTCTCACGGATGACACCCGAGGTCTGTAGCCCTCTCCAATGTCTCCCCGATTATCCTGGAAATGTGTTCATTTATGGCTTTCTTTGTCTGTTACTATAAAAGCTTCATGAAATGGTTACCATGTCAGAGGATGGACTTTGGGGTCATCTAAATCTGTCTTCCTGAGCCATGGTCACTCCTATTTGGTTCCACAATCAATTATATCTTTTCCCGCTTGAGATGAGAGTTGTTTTTTTTGTTGACTATAGCAATGAGCAGCTGCTGCCTCTCAACCCGGAGCCCAGGCCTGGGACTTCATGTCAATTCCTGTGCTGCTTTGTCCTGCCATCAGTTCCCTTACTGCCCCAGTTGGAGGAGAGGGATCACTCACACTGTTCACCTTGGCTGCACCATCTCCATGAAACACACACACACACACACACACACACACACACACACACACGGGAGAGGTGGGAGGAGAGGAGTGTTCCCACACATGGAGCCACCTGAGGGAGATTTCCTTGGAGTCCCTGAGCTTCTGGAAGGAGGGAACAGCACTTGCACCTGGTGTCCTTGCTAATGAAGAGTTCAGGAACCTTTGTGTTTAACCCCTGACCGGCTCACCAGCTGTTAGAGGAAACACGGAGAGCTAGGATACCTCCCAAATCTTCCAGGTTCTCATGCCCCAGGACAAATACACACAGTGAGGTCGTTACAGCAGGAGCAGTTTATTTAGGGCACGAAGACATGCCTGAGGACGGGAATGGACTGGGGAGCTGGGGAAGGCACAGGCTCCAAAGCACAGGGCTGGGGGCTCATGGCTTATCTGCATAGCACACACCTTCTCTTGGGTTTGTGTTCTGTGACTTCTTTCTCATGCTTTGTTTCCGGTAGCCGAGATGGGGAGGGCTTTCCAGTCTTTGTGATAACTGGCTTCTTCCATGTTTAGTCCAGAGGCCGTTCTCTCCAATCCCTCCCTGGCACCTCCTCTGGTCCCTGTCTCAGGCTCCAGTTGGACACACTTAACCCACTGCTGTGCACATGAACCTTCCATGATCAGCCATAGGCCTGCATCTCTGTCCCAAGGACTTGGCTGGACTCTTGTTCCCCTCTAACAGTGTCTCCACAGTCCCCATCTCTGTTCAGTTCCTATCCTCTGACCTCAGCATGTTTTGGGGGATGGGGAGACTAATTGGGAGATAAGCAGAGTGGTGTAGAATTTTTCGAGCTTCCCCATTGTCTCCTCCAGCTCTTCAGCCAGCTCCCTGAGAGCTTGAGCGGACTCTGACTGTGCCCCTTCGTACAGATGCTTTGATGTCTTCACAAGGCTGTCCACATCTTGCAAGAGAGACACACCTGCAGCGGTGGCCCTCTTGAGGCGGGCTTCATTGCTCATCGCCAGAGGGGTTCCTCTCAAGGTGGCCCTCACCTGTCTAGCACGCTGGTCGGGGATCTTTCCTGATTTAGCGAGGATCCTGGCATCTTCTTCTAAGCGAGGGTTGGCTCTTACCAGCCTGAGGGCATCCATGTGTCGCTCAAGGGCTTCAAGATCTTCGACGATATCTTTGGCAGCCTGAGGGAACTTGCTGGCAACCCTGGCCATGGCTGCTCCAGCCTCCAACATATCCATGCCAGTTGAATCATGGTGACCAGTTTTCACTTTATCCGAAAACCTGCTTGCTTCCTCCACAATGGAAGTAGCAACATTAGTCACGGTAGCTGCTACCCCCAGCCCCAAGCCAGTGGCAGAGAGCATCAGACTCCCCTCTGCTGTCACTGGTGCCAGAAACAGACCAAAGAGGTCCAGCGTGTCGGAGAAGGTGCTGAAGGAGTCAGCCACTACGTTGGAGATGGCGCAGCCCTTGCGCACCTCCTCAGCGTGGTCAGCCAGGGCGTGGAGCTGCCTGATGTGCTCCTCCACCTCTGCCTTCAGGTGACAAAACGCTTTCAGAAACCTCTTCCTGCCCTGCAGGTCTCTGTCTGCTAGGGCCGAGAGTGCTGTCAGGTCCCTCAGCACTTTGTGAAGAGCCACTGCCTTATCCCTGTAAGAGCGGAGGTCAAGTGCATGAGAAAGATGCCTCTCGTCTGTGTAAAACAGGCGGTCACACCCCCCTGCAGTTATGTATCCAGTCACCACCCAACAGGAACTCTAAAGGTGCGCAAGTTCCACTTTGGTGCGTGATATTAGGTATTTCAAAGACAAACTTTGGGGCTGGAGAGATGGCTCAGTGGTTAAGAGCATCGCCTGTTCTTCCAAAGGTCCTGAGTTCAATTCCCAGCAACCACATGGTGGCTCACAACCATCTGTAATGAGGTCTGGTGCCCTCTTCTGGTCTGGAGACATACAAACAGAATATTGTATACATAATAAATAAATAAATATTAAAAAAAAAAAAAGACAAACTTTGTTGTCCTTAGTATGGGGGAGTCACCATAAGGGCTGGAGAGACACTCAGTGGGGAAGGAGCTTGCCGTGTGAGTATGCAAGCTGGAGTCCCATCCCTCAAACAGCAGTAAAAAGAGCCCGACCCCGGGGATGGCTTTGTAATCTCGGTGCTGGGGAGGCAGAGACAGGTGGACCCTGGGACTCACTGGCCATGTCGTCCAGGCTACTTGGCAAACAAGAGTCCAGTGAGAAACTCTGCTTCAAAAACAAGGACAGTCCCTAAGGTACAGCTGAGGCTATCCTCTGACCTCTCCGTGTACTTATGCACACCTCGCACATACATGAACACACACATGTTTGCATGTGTCTCATCGTAGTCAACCTGAAAGGCAAGGTAGCTGTGGACATTGCAAAATTGTGCTTAACTACCAGGTAAACGCCATCACCTCCTGACAAATGTGCTGAGGGTTGACTCCTTGCCACTAGCACCACCACCATGTGTGTGCTGAGGGGAGTCTGCAGATGAACACAGAACCCCGAATGACATCAATGCCCCCTTCATTCACGGACTCTTTGTGTGCTGCAGAGAGATCGTTTTCTCCAAAGACAAGATTTCTCATTCTCCTCAGCTGCTGGAATGTCCTCTACAGCCCTGGCCTGCCAGACAGGTGTGTTCACCTGAGCACTTCAGCCGTGAGACCATCTAACTTGAGCATCCTGAATCTGGAAGATTCTAAAGACCAGACCAGTCTTTGACTAGGACTACTTCCAAGTTCATGTCTCTGCATCCTATTCAGAGTTTAATCTCACTCAGGACCCAAAGACAGACCCGAGGAGACACTGTACCCTGGTCTTCCTCTTTCCCATATGACTATTACCCGCTTTACAACCAATTCGGCTATTCTGGTTGGTTTATCGAGGAGGGGTGGCTGAACATGTCTTTTCCTGGCACAGACCGTGACCAGGAGTTTGGTACCACATGTGAGCGGTGGGCAGCAGCTGCCTCCCAGTCTTAAGCATAGGCTTAGCAGCTGTTACCAATCCATGTGTTTCTTTGGCTCTGCCCAAGTTCAGCCAAATTAGTAGTAAAGAATAATGCCATCTGACCTTGACATGCGTGTCCGTACCCATGTATTACACAAGCCTTACATACTCCAATCCACTAATCAAAAATGAAATGATCTTTTCCCCTGTGGGCGCCATGTCCCCTCAATCTGATGTGGCTGCTTGTCAGGGACAGCGTGTTAGAGTTGTTTCCAAGGATTGTTGAGGAATGCCCTTGACTCCATCTCCTGGGACTGTCTGAAGTGTATGTGCCTGCCCAGGAGATCCTGTCATGAAGGGGTTTGGGGGCAGTGCTGGGGCACCCCAGAGAGGTAACCTGGGCAACTTGGCCTTGGATACAAACGCCTCCCAGGCTCCATCTTCGGTCATCAGGCGATGCAGGCCACCTCTGCCTGCTGTGTTCTGGAGGTGCCCAGGGGCTTTACCGGTGAAGAGTCTGCTCTCTACGTGAAACAAAGAATGAAGTTAGAGACAAGTCAGAGGGGCTGAGGTGACATGGAGAACAAGGTTCTTAGTGTCATGCCATGAGCGTTTGTCACATGCCGTTCTGCTGATGGACTCATCAGTGTTGTGGTGTTGTGTCCTTTGGTTTCTATGCAGTAGTTGTGAGGCCCTGTGTCTATATTTGTAGGTAGAGTCTACGTGGAGTGAAGCCATTGCAATGAAGCAATATAAACCGAGTCCCTAATACACCCCGGAGAACTCCCTCCTTTCCTCTTTCCTCCCTCCATCCCTCTCTCTCTTTTTCTCCCTCTCTCTTCTGTTACTTTTCATACAAACACAGCAGCAGAGGCTTCTGCACTTACAGTGAGCCTGCTCCCATTGCAAACCAGGCAGAGAGCCTCACGCTAACCAACCTGCCTCACCTTCCTCATTTACATTGGCGTCCAGAGCTGAGAGGAAAGACAGACTTCTGTTTTCCATCTGTCTGGTATTGTGAGACATATCGTGGGAAGGAGATATATATGGAGGTGTCACTGGGGAAGGGGAAACTTCAGGGCTGGTTTGCATTTACCTTGTGCATCTGCCACATCTGTGCCTCCAAAGGTGACTTTCTCTGCCTCTGACACCAGTTTATTGGGTCAAAGTGCAACATTGGAAAATGGAACAGAAATGATATCAGAGTGTGTTGAACACAGCAAGGTATTGTTTTTGGAGTTATCTTATATTCATAATGAATATGTCTAAGTAGATTACAGAGCCAATGATGACCTGCTTTGGACGAGACTGCAGAAGTATTTCTTCCCCGATGGGAGCTCTGCCCTCTCTGGATGTTTGGAAATTACACAATCAGTGTACCATGTCGGTGAACCACGCTGACTTTGGGAGGTGTGATGGCGCCACATGCCCTGCTGTCCTCTACATCACAGGGCTTGCTTGGTCACCGCAGAGAGGACAGGTGGAGGGAAAGTAACCCCTTATATGTCCCCATACAGGGCTAGGACATGGATCCCTAGAGACTTAGAATTAGGGCACACACCTTGGTCACTGGTGGCCTCATCCTTATCTGGTGTGCAGATAAGAGCAGAGGGCAGCAAGGTCAAGGGTCATGCCTACCTCTAGAGGCCATGAGTGTTTCTGGATCCTGGTTGCCCGTCACAGGATCAGTGAGGGATTTTTCTGACAGCTCACTGGATGTCCCGGCTCTAGGAAGAAGAAACACAGTTGGGCTAAAGTGGGGATAACTGTAGGAAAGGTGGGTGACCACATCTCTTGTTGTTCCACAGTTCCCTTCAGGGTGGCTGCCAAGAGTCAAAGTGACTTAATTCACAGAGCTCAGTCTTTCCCTGAATCACATAGCCGCTATTTAACAAAACCAGGCTTCTGGCTCCCTCCTGTCTCCCTCGCCCCAGCCTGGGAAGAAGCCTACTGTCCTGTGGGTTCCAAGGGAAGTGTGACACACTGAGGACATAGTTGTGAAAAACATTCAGATCAAGACAGAAAGTGGAGAGAAGGAAGAACATTCTGGCGACTACTCGTGGGTGGGAACTGTGTTTGAGCAATGCCAACTACCATCGACAGAGCAGCTCTGCTTCAGGGGCCTGAGCAGCCAGGCTGGGGCTTAGGACTCTGAGAAGAGGCAGAGAGTATGGAGTCTGCATTCTTACTCTGTCCTACTCTGTGATGACATCTTGTTTTGGTGTAATAAGAATATCCTGTCAAAAACTAAAGTTGAGGCCTGGGCCATGCTCTGAGACATCCCAGCCTCCTCCAGGGAGCTCAGTAAGTATCTCTCTTGTAAATTGCATCCTTGCAGGTACTGTGTTTCAGTCACATGGCCACATCGAGTCCCTGTGCCATGGCAGAAAAAATGAAGTCCCTTCCTGGTCAAGTACACCTTGGTGGGTCCTTTCTCAGGTCTCCTTATACAGGATACGGAGAGATTCCATGGCACAGCTGGCCCTCACCTTCTCCACATCCATCCAGACATTCCCGCTAGCACCACCCACCCGCAGCCTAGATCCTAATGAAGGTTCTATCTACCCTCCCTCCAGCCTCTGTGGTGAACCCTCTGCACCACTGAGAACAACCATTCCACTGAATGACAGGTATGTCCCTGGGTCCTTGGGCTGGAGGACATCAACTTCACAGAGATAAGTCACTTCTGTCTCTTGGAAGAAAGCTGTGAGGTGTCCCTACCTGGATAGCCAAAGGTTCTCTTCTCTATGAAGCCTTAGCAGCATGGGGTGTTCCCAGGAAGATGGCATCTCTGACTTCCTACTGTGTGTAATAGCCACCTCCACCCCTTTGCCCCCACTGTCCTCCACACAGAATTGGTTTTTCTCAGACTTGAGGTCAATAACACAGTGACTAAGTGACTTGGTCCTGACCAACAAGGCACAAGAAGGATCCTGAGGGGTTTCTTGGGGCACCTGCTAAAGGCACGGTGTGTGGAAGACATGCAGTCCCTACCACTTCCCTCCTGCCTCACAGGTACAGGACCTCAGAGGCTGTCAGCTGAAAAGTAGGAAATTCAGGCGACAGTAAGCATTGGTGAAGTGTCTGCAACGTGCATCTTATAGTTTTGTGTGAGTCTGGGCAGGAGAGATGACTCAGCGGTAGAGTTCTTGCCAGGCAGGCCCTAGGCCCTGGGATTGAAGCCCAGTACCACAAAAATGAATAAATATATAAAATTTTGTCTTGCTCTACCTGTATTAAGCCCTCCATCTGGCCAGCAGGACAGTGAGCCTTCTTGGATGAGTGACTCCCTGGTTATGTCCCAGGAAATGTGAGGGTGAGCCTGTCCTTTTCTGCTCCTGGCCGACTGAAGTCCCAGGCTGAGAGCCTGTGTCCTCCATCAGTGCTCAAGCTCTCAACACAGCATCTCCTGGTGTCTACTGACTTCTTCACTTGGGCAGAAGAGGTGAGGACAGCACGCTCCTCTCTGAGAGAATCCTTAATTCTCTCCCAGGGGCACGTTCAGAACCTTGAACCTATCACAGAGGTCCCCAGCCTGATGCAGGCTCTTCTCCTAATCTCCTCAAACAACGTCCAGTTTTTTTTTTCAGGCCTGTATTGGGCTGTTCCTCCCCATAAGATGCCTGCATCCTCCACCCACTGAACTCTCCCAGGCCTTCTCTTTCTGGCTGGCTTCTGCATTCCCTCTGTGGACTGAGCACAGTGTTTTCCTGGGCCCCTCTCTCCATTAGTCTTGGTCCAGCACCAGTGTGAGTCATGTTCCCCGTAGTAGCCCAATGCTGGTTCCAGAACCATCTAAGTGGGTACTGTCGTCCCGAGCCCACAGTGCCCCTGATCTGGGCTCTGGGGGACATTTATTGGACATAGAGTCACTAATCTCTGAGGACATGGCATCATTAAAAGATAATGAGTAATTGCTTTTTAATTTTCTTCTTCTTCCTCCTCCTCCCCTCATTTTATCTTCCCAATGTTTCTAGAACATTCTCCTCGTCAACAGTCATACAGAACTAAACCCCCTCCCTCCACACACACTTGAAGTCTGATCTTTGACCTTGTGGTTAACACACAGTTCAGTGAGTTGTTTACCTGATTGTTCACATTTTCCCTTCCTGCCCCAACACTGACACCCTTCCCCAGCTAATACACAGGGAACCATTTCTCTCTCCTCCATAGACTGGACAGAGGTCAGAGGATGTCCAGGGGAGGCGGGCCTGTGACCCACCTGCTCAGCCTCTTCAAAGACTCCCTCAGCAAAACCCACTCCCTAGGTCCTCAGTTTCCCCATGGCATGGCATAGATGCACACTCAGAGACAGTTGGTGGCACAATCTCCGGGCTTCCTGTATCTCCAAATCAGCATTTATCCCCAGCTGGTCTAGGCAGCCACAGTCCTGGTCCATCGTCAGATGCTCTCAAGGACCAGTGAGTTCTGAGTCTCCTGCCCTCCTCCACACCCTTCAGTTTCTCCATTTCCCCAGCTGCTGGACACCCAGAATCTGCTTTCTGTCAGGAGTCTGCTGTCTGGACCCCCTAGGCATCCTAGCTCCTGAGCTGAGCCCCAGACCACATGCTGACCCCATCTGAGGGTTTCTTGTGTTTAGTGCAGAGAGAAAGATCCAGATGCCAACCTGGCTGCAGGTTCTTCTGAACTCTGGGCTGTCAATGATGCTTGAGTTCCCTTGGTTCATCCCTACAATGAGGCAATTATCCCTCTTTCCCCGGGTAAAACTGTGAGGATGAGGAGGCAGAGCAGCCAAGGAGGCTCAGCTTACCAAGGAGTCTCTGCAGGGGTGAGTTTGTCAGGACCCAGATGGCCTAGGCTGTGTAGATCCGGTCACCAGCTGCACATCTGAGTCAGAAGGAGCAGCAGCCTCTGGCCTGATGAACTCAGCTGGGAAATGGAAAGCAAAAGTTTCACCTGGGCAGCCTTGATCCAATCAACACACTGGAATGGACACTTGGAGGGTGCCACCCACAGCCCCGCCCACCTTGCTGAGTCAACAGAGAGACCTCAGCTCAACATTCCCAATTCTGCTCTGGCCAACTCATCTCTGGTGGGCTCCCTGTGGAGGGAAGACACACCACCACAAACTGGGGAACCCTCCACAGATCACCTCCAGCTCCTTGCTGCTCTGCCAAGCCTCCCCAGTGCCCTAGCAACCCCCTTCCCATCCCCTACTGCACTTCAGCAGAATGTCCCTGTCCCAGATATTTGAAGAGGACAGCGCTGCTGATGGTGGCAGGCACAGTGCGTAGCCCCCCGTCTATGTGGATACTTCTGCCTCCCGTTTGTGCTCTGTGCTCAGATCCGTCACACAGAACCTCTGAGAAAGCCCAGGAGCTTTCACGGCAGACTCTCTGGCTCCCAGACTGGCTGCCATGACCCCTTGCATAGAGGAGCCAAAGCCCACTGCAGACAGGAAGTTTGAGTCAACAACAGGTAGTGACGACTGTGGAACAAGTCAGCTTTGTTCCAGGCTGCATGGAATTTAAACAAGGCTGGACCTCGTTGGCCATTGACCCTGTGGCAGGACAGGTTCCATTCCATTCGTGTGTCCTTGGAGCTTGTTGGCCATCCTCACTCTTGAGAAATCCACACTACTGCTGCCAACACACTTACCTCCACATCGGGCTGGAGTTTAATCATCATTTCTTATTATCCAGAACTTTCCTGGTTTATAACAGACAGCAGTGATTGTGTTAATATGGAGGGAGCACTGTGACTTTCTGTTGAGGATACTGAGCTACTGGGAGAGGTAATGGCTTAAATCTCAGGATTCAGAGACTTTCCAAGCCCAAGCCAAGATTTACCATCAGACATTAAACTCTTGTGACCATACTTTCTACCTTGAAGTTATTTGGAGTCTGGGCAGTTCAGTCTCAGCACCCACATCAAGCAGCTCACAGCCTCCTGTGATTCCAGGTCCAGAGGAGCTGACAGCCTGTTATGATCTCTGTAGGCACGGCACACAAGTGGAACACACAGACAACCAGGCACACACACACACACACACACACACACACACACACACAGAGAGAGAGAGAGAGAGAGAGAGAGAGAGAGAGAGAGAGAGAGAGAGAGAGAGAGAGAACCAATAAGATTATCAAATGTAAAGTTACTTTTTTGCTGCTCTTTTTCTCCACACTCCCCTGCTCTGTCTCTTTTCCCTCCATCACCAAGGATTTAGCCTGACAGTGAGAAATTCACAATCAGGTGCAGATCATTAAAATGTCCACAGACAGCTGAGTGACAGCCTGGAAGGGGATCTCAGAGTAGAGCATAGAATGAACAGGAACATTAATACAGTCATGAGGAGAGTCAACATGGAGCAATAGGACAGTCTACAGATTTGCCTGAAAGAGAGAAATAAGAATATCAACCTCCAGGGAAACAAGGAGAAACCATCTCACTTGGACATCCTGAAGACAATGCAAAGAAATGGATCACAGACCAGTGACATGACAAAAAATGTCATGCAGTGTGGCTGCCACTCCAGAGGTGGGGATGCCGAAAGGACCTTTGCTCCAGATGCAATTGGGAGTATGGCCTTAATGTATTTTTTTTAAAGATGCTAAGCCCTTCTTTTTTTTTTTATTGAGAAAAGGAAGAAAAAAAAACAAGTTTCCACCTCCTCCCAGCCTCCCATTTCCCTCCCCCTCCTCCCACCCTTCTCCCCCTCCTCCCACTCCTCTCCCCCTCCCTCTCCAGTCCAAAGAGCAGTCAGGGTTCCCTGCCCTGTGGTAAGTCCTAGGTCCTCCCCCCTCTGTCCATATCTAGGAAGGTGAACATCCAAACTGGCTAGGCTCCCACAAAGCCAGCACATTGCGTAGGATCAAAACCCCGTGCCATTGTCCTTGGTTTCTCATCAGCCCTCATTGTTCGCCATGTTCAGAGAGTCCAGTTTTAACCCATGCTTTTTCAGTCACAGTCCAGCTGGCCTTGGTGAGCTCCCAGTAGATCAGCTCTACTGTCTCAGTGGGTGGATGCACCCCTTGTGGTCCCGACTTCTCTGCTCATGTTCTCCCTCCTTCTGCTCCTCATTGGGACCTTGGGAGCTCAGTCCAGTGCTCCAGTGTGGGTCTCTGTCTCTATCTCCATCCATCACCAGATGAAGGTTCTATGATGATATGCAAGATATTCGTCAGTATTGCTATAGGCTAGGGTCATTTCAGGTTCCCTATCCTCAGCTGCCCAAGGAACTAACTGGGGACCTCGGCTTGGGCTCCTGGGAGCCACTCTAGGTTCAAGTCTCTTGCCAACCCTAAGGTGGCTCCCTTAACTAAGAATTGTGCTTCCGTGCTCCCCTATCCAACCTTCCTTTATCCCAATCCTCCTTTTCCCCCAAGTTCCCCCATCCTCCCTTTCTCCCTTTTCTCTCCCCATCTCCCCTTACCCCCATCCCACTCCACCCCCAAGATCCCAATTTTCTCCCCGGCAATTTTGTCTACTTCCCATAGCCAAGAGGGTAACTACATGTTTTTCCTTTGGTTCACCTTCTTACTTAGCTTCTTTAGGATCACCAATTGTAGACTCCGTGACCCTTATTTATGGCTAGAAACCAATTATGAGTGAGTACATCCCATATTCATCTTTTTGGGTCTGGGTTACCTCACTCAGAATAGTGTTTTCTATTTCCATCCATTTGCATGCAAAATTCGAGAAGTCATTGTTTTTTACCGCAGCGTAGTACTCTAGTGTGTAGATATTCCACACTTTCTTCATCCATTCTTCCATTGAGGGGCATCTAGGTTGTTTCCAGGTTCTGGCTATTACAAATAATACTGCTATGAACATGGTTGAACAAATTCTCTGGTCATATGATAGGGCATCTCTTGGGTATATTCCCAGGAGTGGTATTGCTGGGTCCAGGAGTAGGTTGATCCCGAATTTCCTGAGAAACCGAAACACTGATTTCCAAAGTGGTTGCACAAGATTGCATTCCCACCAGCAATGGATGAGGGTACCCCTTCCTCCACAGCCTCTCCAGCAAAGGCTATCATTGGTGTTTTTGATTTTAGCCATTCTGACAGGTGTAAGATGATATCTCAAAGTTGTTTTGATTTGCATTTCCCTGATCGCTAAGGAGGTTGAGCATGACCTTAAGTGTCTTTTGGCCATTTGAACTTCCTCTGCTGAGAATTCTCTGTTCAGTTCAGTGCCCCATTTTTTAATTGGGTTAATTAGCATTTTAAAGTCTAGTTTCCTGAGTTCTCTATATATTTTGGAGATCAGACTTTTGTCTGTTGCGGGGTTGGTGAAGATCTTCTCCCAGTCAGTAGGTTGCCTTTTTGTCTTGGTGACAGTGTCCTTTGCTTTACAGAAGCTTCTCAGTTTTAGTAGGTCCCATTTATTCAATGTTGCCCTTAATGTCTGTGCTGTTGGGGTTACACATAGGAAGCGATCTCCTGTGCCCATCTGTTGTAGGGTACTTCCCACTTTCTCTTCTATTAGGTTCAATGTGTTCTGACTGATAGTGAGGTCTTTAATCCATTTGGACTTGAGTTTTGTGCATGGTGATAGATATGGGTCTATTTTCATTCTTCTACAGGTTGACATCCAGTTATGCCAGCGCCATTTGTTGAAGATGCTTTCTTTCTTCCATTGTATACTTTTTGGCTCCTTTATAAAAAATGAGGTGTTCATAGGTTTGTGGGTTAAAATTCGGGTCTTCTATACGATTCCATTGGTCGACATCTCTGTTTTTATGCCAGTACAACACTGTTTTCATCACTGTAGCTCTGTAATAGAGTTTGAAGTCAGGGATGGTAATGCCTCCAGACAATCCTTTATTGTATAGGATTGTTTTGGCTATCCTGGGTTTTTTTGTTTTTCCATATAAAGTTGATTATTGTCCTCTCAAGATCTGTGAAGAATTTTAATGGGACCTTGATGGGGATTGCATTGAATCTATAAATTGCCTTTGGTAGAATTGCCATTTTTACTATGTTGATCCTCCCAATCCAAGAGCAAGGGAGTTCCTTCCATTTTCTGGTATACTCCTCAATTTCTTTCTTCAATGCCTTAAAGTTCTTGTCAAATAGATCTTTCACTTCCTTGGTTAGAGTTACCCCAAGATATTTTATGCTGTTTGTGGCTATCGTGAAAGGTGAAGCTTCTCTGATTTCCCTCTCTGCTTCCATATCCTTTGTGTATAAGAGAGCGACTGATTTTTTGGAGTTGATCTTGTATTCTGCCACATTACTAAAGCTGTTTATCAGCTGTAAAAGTTCTTTGGTGGAGTTTTGGGGGTTGCTTATGTACACTATCATATCATCTGCAAATAACGAAAGTTTCACTTCTTCCTTTCCAATTCGAATCCCCTTGATCCCCTTATGTTGTCTTATTGCTATTGCTAGAACTTCAAGCACTATATTGAAGAGGTATGGCGAGAGTGGACAGCCTTGTCGTGTTCCTGAGTTTAGTGGGATGGCTTTGAGTTTCTCTCCATTTAATTTGATGTTAGCTGTCGGCTTGCTGTATATAGCTTTTATTATATTTAGGTATGACCCTTGTATCCCTAATCTCTCCAATACTTTTATCATAAAGGGATGTTGAATTTTGTCAAATGCTTTTTCAGCATCTAATGAGATGATCATATGGTTTTTTTCTTTCAGTTTATTTATATGATGGATTACATTGATAGATTTTCGTATGTTGAACCAGCCCTGCATCCCTGGGATGAAGCCTACTTGATCATAATGGATAATTTTTCTGATGTGTTCTTGGATTCGGTTTGCCAGTATTTTGTTGAGGATTTTTGCATCGATGTTCATGAATGAGATTGGTCTATAATTCTCTTTCTTGGTTGAGTCTTTGTGCGGTTTTGGTATCAGAGTAACTGTAGCTTCATAAAAGGAATTTGGCAATGCCTCTTCTGTTTCTATATTGTGAAATACATTACGGAGTATAGGTATTAGGTCTTCTTGGAAGTTCTGGTAGAATTCCGCATTGAAACCATCTGGTCCTGGGCTTTTTTGGTAGGGAGGTTTTTGATAACCTCTTCTAATTCTTCGCGACTAACAGGTCTATTTAGATTGTTCACCTGGTCCTGGTTTAACTTTGGTATTTATCTAAAAAAGTGTCCATTTCCTTTACATTTCCAGTTTTGTGGCATATAGGCTTTTGTAGTAAGATCTAATGATTCTCTGAATTTCCTCTGTGTCTGTGGTTATGTCCCCCTTTTCATTTCTGATTTTATTAATTTGCAAATTCGCTCTCTGCCGTTTGATTAGTTTGGATAGGGGTTTGTCAATCTTGTTGATTTTCTCCAAGAACCAGCTTTTTGTTTCGTTGATCCTTTGTATTGTTTTCTGTGTTTCTATTTTGTTGATTTCAGCCCTCAGTTTGATTATTTCCAGTCTTCTACTCCTCCTAGGTGAGTCTGCTTCTTTTTTTTCTAGAGCTTTCAGGTGGGCTGTTAAGTCTCCAATGTGAGCTTTCTCTGTTTTCTTTAAGTGGGCACTTAGTGCTATGAACTTTCCTCTTAGGACTGCTTTCATAGTGTCCCATAAGTTTGAGTATGTTGTTTCTTTATTTTCATTGAATTCCAGGAAGACTTTAATTTCTTTCTTTATTTCTTCCTTAATCCAGGTATGGTTCAGTAATTGACTGTTCAGTTTCCATGAATTTGTAGGCTTTCTGGGGGTAGCATTGTTGTTGAATTCTAACTTTAATCCATGGTGATCTGATAAGACACAGGTGGTTAGTAATATTTTTTTGTAACTGTGGATGTTTGCTTTGTTACCAACTATGTGGTCGATTTTTGAGAAAGTTCCATGAGCTGCAGAGAAGAAGGTATATTCTTTCCTATTTGGGTGGAATGTTCTATAGATGTCTGTTAAGTCCATTTGACTCATTACCTCCTTTAATTCTCTTATTTCTCTGTTAGGTTTCTGTCTGATTGACCTGTCCATTGGTGAGAGAGGAGTGTTGAAGTCTCCTACTATTAGTGTGTGCGGTTTGATGGCTGCCTTGAGTTTTAGCAATGTTTCTTTTATGTACGTGGGTGCTTTTATATTAGGGGCATAGATGTTCAGGATTGAGACTTCATCCTGATGAACTGTTCCTGTTATGAGTATAAAATGCTCCTCTTCATCTCTTCTGATTGATTTAAGTTTGAAGTCAACTTTGTTAGAGATTAGTATGGCCACACCTGCTTGTTTCTTAGGTCCATTTCCTTGATAAGCCTTTTCCCAGCCCTTTACTCTGAGTAGGTGCCTGTCTTTGTGGTTGAGGTGTGTTTCTTGTAAACAGCAGAATGTTGGATCCTGTTTTTTATCCAATCTCTTAGCCTGTGCCTTTTTATAGGTGAGTTGAGTCCATTGACATTAAGTGATTTTAATGACCAGTGGTGTTAAAAAAGTGGTCACTTTTTTAGTCGTAGAGTTTGTGTGTTTCCCTTCTTTGATTTGTGTTGGTGAAGGGTCTCTAGATGTCTGAGTTATTGTGGTCATTGTTGGACTCCTTGGTTAGTGATTTTCCTTCTATTACTTTCTGTAAAGCTGGATTTGTGGCTGTGTATTGTTTAAATTTGTTTTTATCCTGGAAAATTTTATTTTCTCCATTTATAGTGAACGAAAGCTTGGCTGGGTATAGTAATCTGGGCTTGCATCCATGGTCTCTCAGTTTCTGCAGTACATCTATCCAGGACCTTCTGGCTTTCATGGTTTCCATGGAGAAGTCAGGTGTAAGTCTGATAGGTTTACCTTTATAAGTAATTTGGCCTTTTTCCTTTGCAGCTCTTAATATTCTTTCCTTATTCTGTATGCTTTGTGTTTTGATAATTATATGGCAAGGGGATTTTTTTTTTGATCCAGCCTATTCGGTGTTCTGTATGCTTCTTGAATCTTCATAGGTATATCTTTCTTTAGGTTGGGAAAGTTTTCTTCTATAATTTTATTAAATATATTTTCTGGACCATTGAGCTGCACTTCTTCTCCTTCTTCTACTCCTATTATTCTTAGGTTTGGTCTTTTTATTGTGTCCCATATTTCCTGAATGTTTTGTGATGAAAGTTTGTTGGACTTGCTGTTTTCTTTGATCAGTGTGTTTATTTTCTCTATGGTATCTTCAGAATCTGAAATTCTTTCTTCTAACTCTTGTATTCTGTTGGTTATGCTTGTTTCTGTAGACTCTGTTTGTTTACTTAAATTTTCCATGTCCAGCCGGCCCTCTGTTTGTGTTTTCTTCTTTGCCTCCATTTCAGTTTTCAAGTCTTGAACTGTTTTCATTATCTGTTTGATTGTTTTTCCTTGGTTTTCTAGGGTATCATTCACTGATTTATTCAATTCTTCAAACTTTCTGTTATATTTCTCATCCATTTCTATAAGGGTGTTTTTTACATGCTGTTTAAGGGCGTCAATCACTTTCATGAAGTCAATCTTTTCTACTTCTTCTTGATTAAGGTGTTCATGTCCTCTCGTTGTGAGGTCGCTGGTTTCTGGTGGCTTCATGTTGCTTTTCAGCTTGTTGGGTGAATTCTTGCCTTGGCGTCTGCCCATCTCTTCTTCCAAATGCTCCCTTATGGATCTTCTTTTACTGGATCAGGTCTCCTTGCCTACCCAACGCTGGCTCTCCCCAATGTTGGCTCTCCCCAACGCTGGCTCTCCTGGCGCCGAGAGATCAGGCCTCCATGCTGATGGAGCAGCTCGCAAACAAAGCGCCTACCCTGCATGGTGCAGGCAGGCCATAGAAGCAAAGGAAGTCCCACCCGCTTGGGTGCCCCGAGGATTCGGACCCAGTGCCCAGACAGGCTGGGCTGGGTGATGTTATGTGCCGAAAGAGGGTGGTGAGGCCGAAGTGGGGAGGGTTCTGGATGGAAGCGGTGTGGGCTAGGAAGAAAGAGGCGGTATGCCGGGAGTAGAGGCCCTGCAGAGAGCCCAAGAAGGATAGGGGGCCAAGGAACCTCTGAACTCCGTGTCCCCTGGCCTTAATGTAATGGGAAGCAACCCTGCTTTGGCTTTGGGAGGAAGGTGTGATCACTAGCACCACCTAGTGGACCTCAGAGGGCTCTGCAGCCACGGCATCTAGGTACCCTGGTTATTACAACCATCCAGTCCACACCATGGACTCAGTCAGACATGCTGGACACTGTACTAGGTGCCCAAAACACGTCCACCTCTCTCCTCGTCTCCCTTTCTCTAGGGACATCACATAGTAGGGACAAGTGTCTTTCAACTGACTATGTGAAAAATGGGGCATCTGAAGTCACTCAAGAGGCAAACATCCCAGGTCTGCAAAACCAGGGAAGAGAAGTGCATCCCTTGTTCACAGCTCTGGGTGAACACAGGGAAACAGAAGAGGCACTCATTGCCCCCGTCCCTGAGTCTAGCAAACCACCTGATTTCGAGAAGAAGCCTATTTGTCTTTGCTCAGATGAGACAGCAGAGCCCAAATCACAAGAGCCAACTTCCAGGAGGGTCTAGAGGAACTGTAGGCAGAGGATGGCGTGTAACCACAATTACCCTATTTCCATGACAAAGTGCAGATAACTCTCCTCAGTTTGACACACATATGCAGGTCAGGGATGGCAGGTGTGTCTATGGAGGGACCGCAGTAGCTCTGTGATTCCAGTTCAGACAGGCTCTAGGGACTGACACAGACCCTGTGGCTCACCTTCAAAACTCCTGCTGAGACCTGAGGATGCTGCCAGTGAGCTTTAAAGAGGGGATCCAGCTTCAATGGTGCCCACATAGGAGTGGGAGGAGAGAAAGGAGGGTCCATGAGAGTTGCTCTCCCTTCCCCTGCAGTTCCTCATAGTGAGGCAAGGGCACCACTCACTCCTTAGTCACCAGAGAGACGGTTGGCCGGCGTCCCTGTCAGGTCATTATGTTTAACATATCTCAAAATGTGGTCCTGGTCTCCACCTCCTTTGCTGTCGTAGATGTAGGGCGAATAGGGCCGCTGCTATTGATGCAAGCTAGTCAACGTATTCCAAAGCCAGTCCCCACATGAGTGAGCCCACAAGTGTTATAAGTAAATGGACAGCTGACAGATCAATCGGAC
Source organism: Microtus pennsylvanicus (assembly GCF_037038515.1). Lineage (NCBI taxonomy): Eukaryota > Metazoa > Chordata > Mammalia > Rodentia > Cricetidae > Microtus > Microtus pennsylvanicus. The sequence goes on from NC_134580.1 coordinate 5,713,192, forward strand.
TATCCACGGAGTGTATATGCTCACTCCACCTGGAGAACCTGTTTTTGCAGAGCTATGGGACAAGCTTTGGATAAGTGACTGTCAATTCTGTAAAAATCTTATAATATCCCTGCAGTGTATGAACCGACTTTTCCTGTAGGGTAACTGGATACCTCCCCCCACACCGTGAAGCCATGGTGTGAAAAATATTCAGTCAAGTCCTTTTCTCATAGCCAAAATCTACATAAAAATGCTCCCCACAAACTTTCTTTATTGACAGTAGTCACTGATAAGAAAGGAGCCAATAAGAAAGCAGGCAATGTGTCTGCTCCAACAGCAGACTCGGAAAGGTGGAATCTACTGTCTCCTGCTCTGATGTAACAGACTGCTAATATTCTGTATTTACCCTCCACCTTGGTTTCAACTAACATAGGATCATAGCTCAGGAAATTAACTGTTTGTACAGGAAAAAGGCCTGAGTCTCTAAAACTAGCTTCAGAGAGGAAAATTCTCACCCGGGCACCCTGCTTTTGTAGTGGCACGTGAGAGTTTACCACAGGCTGTGTTAAAAATGGGTCTAACATCCCGGATGTCAGTGAGACAAATATTAGTATTCAGGCATCTGTACGGCCCTTAGGGTCCTGACAGGATCCGTCCTCACTGCGGTCACTAAGAGCTCCTCCTGTGCACGTTTGCTATGTTCCCCTATAAAAGGTGGGCCTGCTCATCCCCCAGCCCCCCGCATCTCTTTTCTGGTGCTCCTGTCCGCAGAGGCTGGTCTCTCCTTTCCCCTTCCCCTTCCTCCCATTCCGTTTCCCCCAACAAACACCCTCCACGTGAGCTCTGTGGCACGGCATCTTTCTCACTCTCGCTGCTTTTGAAAATTACAACACTGGGAAATTCTGCACTGAGAAGTCACGTCCTGCAGTGAGGCTCACACAGGAGGTTTAGTGGAAGAGGAGGGAGAAGGGGGAGAGTGGAGCAGAGGGGGGCAGGAATGGGGCAAGACTGGTCCCTTCCCTGTGGACAAGAGTGGTGAAAGATAGAGATACATAAAGAGAGAGAGGAGAGAGAGAGACGGTAGGTGGGCAAGGCCCACCGTTTAAAGGGAATGTAGCAGATGTGCACAGGAAGTGCTGTTAGTGGCTGCAGCTGAGGACGGATCCTGTCAGGACCCCAAGGGCAGGCCAGTACAGATGCCTGAATACTAACGACAGGAGCAGCCACTTCCTGGCTCTGGTGAATGTCACCATTATCCTGCTCAGGACACAAACTCTCCCTCTAATCCTTGGAGGTCACCAGGTTTCCTGCTTCCCTTGACCTCACATCATCCATAGCTCCGCATTAAAGACTATGGCAGGTGGGATCCAACACTTCCTGTCCATTTCCTCTGTCCCACGCTGCCTCCTGTTACATGGTTGACTGTTTCATCCATTTTTCCTGAGCAGTAACTGATGTTTATCCATTCCAAGTCTATACAGCATCAGGCAGACAGCCTCAGGTGACCTGAGACATTGTCTAGGCCAGCACCCCATTCCCAGCTCTGGAAAAAGCTGAGGCTCATGGACTGAGCCTCCTCCTTCTTTCCAATTTCAGATAACCTCAATATCTTTTATAAATGATAATTAATTTCATTTATTAACTCAGTGTGTGCATGTGTTTTGGAGGGAATGAGTGGGTGCCATGGTGGGCTTAGGGGTGTCAGAGAACATCTTGAGGTGTTGGTGCTTGCCTTCCACAACAGGGGTCTCCCAGGATCAGGTTCACATCTCCATGTTTGGAGGAAAGTAACTTCATCCTTTGAGCCATCCTGCCAGGCCAAAACCATGTCTTCCGACCCCAAGGGGTTGCACACTACGCACCACAAACTGTTTGGCTTCTGATAAAATCAGTCTGCATCACCGGGCCCTGAATGCACTATTGTGAAAACGCTGAGCAGTAAAGAATCAAGCCATACAGAGGGCTGTGGAGCTCAAGGCTGTTTTCACTGTCTGGCCTGGACCCAGCCAGAGCTCTGCAAAGTCCAGCCCAGACTGGGGTTTTCTCACTGTGTTTATGGGCTGAACAACAGTGTTGAATTCATACCCTGCACAGCCACCTGCAGAGGGCGCTTGGAGAGGAGATCTAGTGCAGTCAGGCATGCCTTCAGAAGCCGGGCTGACAAGGTTCCAGCGGTTTCTGCTATTTCTAATTGAAGAGATAGCTTTCCTAAGTGTTAGCCGTTTCAAAGTCAGGGGAAGTGAAGGTACAGTTGGGTTTCAAGTGAAGCAACAAGAACACAGGTCTGAGGTGAGCACTTTATCCTAAGTACGTTAGAAGTGAAGTTTTAATTCTTCATAATTAAATTCCCTTGAGGAGGAATTGTTACTTAAGCTTCCGCGTGTACAAATAGGTTGACTGCCCCAGGTGCCCATTAAAGGTGATAAATGTGTAACACGTGTTTCTTTCTCACCTTTACCACCACTGTCCCAGCCCTGCACATGCGGATCCATTTTAATTTCATTGGTCCCTTAGGTGCCCTGACCCCTGCCAAGGGCTCCACCCTCTCTGCTGCCACCACCATACCACCCTCAACACCAACACCACCACTGTCACATCCAGAGGTCACTTTCCGATGGACAAAGCATGGGTTGGTGACATACAGGACACCCTCAGATGCCTGAACTGAACACAGACCCCTCCAGGGGCAGCAGCTGCAGGCACAGTCCTGTTGCCTGTCACTGGTGTTCAGCAGAGACAATCTGGTCACAGCTCCTCCTCTGTAGTAATATGAGCGGTGGGGCTGGGTCCCCAACACCCCAGCCGCCTGCTCGGCTAGCTTATGCCCTAAATAACAACACACAAACTGTATTCATCTAGTCACTGCTTGGCCCTATAGCTCTATCCCTTACTGGCTAATTCTGATATCCCGATCAACCCATCTCTAATAATCTGTGAGCACCGGTCTTACCGGGAAGATTCTAGCCTAAGTCCATCCTGGGTCGGAGCTGGGGCATGGCGTCTCTCTGAGGCGTCTGCTCTGGAGAGGAGAGCTGTGGAATCTGAGCTCACTTCCTCTTCCTCCCGGCATTCTGTTCTGTTTACTCCACCTACCTATGCCCTAACCAATAAAATGGGCCAAGGCAGTTCCTTTATTAGCCAATGACCTTCCTCCATCACTCCTCTGCACTGTCCTTCCTTCACCCTGTCCATCTCCCCTGTCCCTTTCTAGGCCTCTACTCATCTCTGAGCCTTACTGGTGTCTTTCCATAGCTTTCTCTTTTGTTAAGAGCACTCCTAACACCTGAGATACATCGTTACATCATAGAAATTCATTTTAATTTCTTTTTAAATGTATCTCTATCTTGAAGGTATCCTTCTACCTACTAGAATACTTTCACCACCCATGAAGTAATGCTGTATCTATGGAAAGTGACCACTGTCAATTCTCACTGACACCCACCATGGCTTGTTTGTGTCTTTCGTAAAGGAAGGTGTGTTCCTTGTGAGCAGAACCGTGGAGGTGAAGTGACCATGGACCGGAAGCTTCAGGGAGCTACGTGGACAGACACTGGACACCTAAGTGATCATTCACTGAAAGGGCTATGGTGCAGTTGTTTTGAGAGTCCTGAGAGCCTGGAAGAGTGCAGTGACAAAGGCACAGGCTCTTCAAGTAATCTGTGTCCTAAGGACCAGACTGATGGAGTCAGGAGAGAGGGCAGGGTTCAAGGTCAAGGATGTGGTGAGCTCTGGCGATGGCTCCTGAGTTTGGTCAGGGACAGAATCTGAGCCCTGGCACAGTGTTCACTATAACACGGGCACATGGGCTCAGCAGTAGAGAGGACGCCATGCACTTGGACACTGAGGAGCAAGTTGCTAGGAGGCTCATGATGCAGATTGATTTCTTTCCCATGTTTGTCCACTACTCAGTTCTCTTCCCACTCTGAGCCCCCAGGGCAATGGCTTTGTCCACATCCAGCTGTCCCTTGGCCAGACATCCCTTCCAAGCAAGGACAGAGGGGCTGTGTGACCCAAGAGTGATCCTCTAACAGACAAGACCCAGGAAGTACACAGGTCATCTCTCTGCCTCAGGTGTTCAGAACTTGGGAAGAAGGCCACTTGAGTGGTAAGGAACGAGGGGACACCGCTCACTGCTGTAGCCTCAGGGTGCTTCTGTGGCCAGAAGGGGAGGGTGAGATCAAGAAGGAAAACGGTTCTTGTATAAATTTCAAATATTCTTGTTAATCCACAATAAAGAAAACAGTTTTAAAAAGAGGAGATGATAGAAATCTGGAGACAATTATCAACTTTCTGTAGTCAACAACTTAGAAAACATGTGATATCATTTTCATACAACACAAAGCATCACCTGGCCGCTGTTTACAGTGTTTACAAACTAATTCTTCACATATAATGGAGCAAGTGCAGCTTTCGTGTGTATCTCAGCAGATCTCATCCAATTAGAGCAGGTTTTAAACTTCAGTAGGAATTAAGCCTTGAGATTTCCCCAAGAGTCTGCTTACAGAGAGCAGAACTCACCACCACATCCTGTCACCCCTCCTTCCTGTAGAGCCCACGGCTGGCACATAGGACCAAGAACCTGTGATGACCCTGCAGATGGTGTCCCCAGCATCTACCCTCTGAGCATTCCACTAAAATCTCCATCACTCCATGTGTCCAAACCATGAACAAAGAAATGGGATTCATATCCAGAGTCTGATTTAAGATTGGGAAATAATTGGAAAAACCCAGAATGAGGCAGAACTAGGAAGGAGAAGAAGTCTCTATCCAAGCATTCAGAAAGCAGTGGGAAAGTTGGCAGCTCAGGGACCTGTGAGGATGGTGAGCCTCAGTTAGGAGCAGTGTGGTGGGTGTGACTGAGGAGCAGCCATGCTGTGGCTTAGTCAGGCCTTGGATGTGCACCCCAGCTTGGGAGCGTGGTCCTTATGTGGGATGCTGGAGGTTTTTGGATCTAAAAGTGCAGGGAAGTGTAGAGGGAGATCACAAGCCTGTGTCCCACCTCTGTCCTGGCTTCCTTTCTCTTGATGTGGCCTCTCCTCTAGCAGGCACTACCACTGTTATGGCATTGGTATAAAGAGGATACACTAAGGAGCCATCAAGTGTCCATGGCTCTGCCCATCACACCCCACCCCCAGTCCTCTGAGCTGCACTGAAGAAGAGGTCACTGAGTCAGGATGTCATGAACCCAGATGAGCTCCTGCAACTTCTGCTCCAGTTCCTGAGCCTTCTGCCGCAGCTTTGCAGCAGACTCTGCCTTTGCACCCTCCTGCAAATGATTTGATTCTTCTATGAGACTGACCACATCTAGCACAAGGCTGAGACCTGCAGTGGCTGCACCCATGATCCGGGCTCCTTTGGTCATTGCCAGCGCAGTGCCTCCAAAGGCTTTCTTCACCTGTCTAGTGCTTCGGGCTGACACCTTTCCTGTGGTCATTAGACGCTTGGCACTATTTGTCAGGCGAGGGCTGGCTTTGGTCAGCTTGATGGCATCAATGTTCTTCTTCATGCCTTCCAGGTTCTTGGAGGATTTCATAAATACAGAAAACAGCTTGGGGGTGTTCTTCTCCACAACTTCTTTAATGACCTTCTCAGTGTCGTTGCTTTTAATGTCATTCTCAGTGTCATTGCTCCTTGGCAGAAGCTCGCTGGCTTCAGCTTCCACCGACGCCGTGCTTACCTTTTCCACAATGGTTGTGGAAACACTCGTCACAGCTGCTGCTGCCCCAAGTCCCAAGCCTGTGGCTGAAAGTCCCAGACTGACCCCTGCTGTCACAGGTGCCAGAGCGATACCAAGGACTGTCAGGACCCCAGACACAGCACCGGTGGAGCTGGCCACCACTTGTGTGATGGTGCAGTCCCTGTGCACCTTGTCAATCTTGTCTGCAAGGGCGTGGAGCTTCCTGATGCGCTCTTCGAGCTCCAGTTTCACCCGAGGATAAACTTCCAAAAACCTTTTCTTCTCCTGCAGGGCCTTTTGGTGTTTCTCTTCATCTGCTACTTCTGTATCTACTGTGGTCTCACCATGAGCTTTATGTGAGGCATCTTTCACTTTCCTGTAAAGGGAGAGACCAACTAACAGAGTGAGGAAGAGAGTTTGGAAAGATCTGTCCTGTGGCAATCAGAGCATCTGAGGGAATGAAATGGAGGATTGTCTTACAGCTGTACAATGTCGTTCTTGCATTGATGAGCAGGTTGGATCCATCACACAACATTTAATTGTTAAGGACACAATGAGTTAAAAATCGAATTAATGTGTCCTTTTAAATTTTTATTTTACTTCTTTGAGTGTTTTGCCTGCTGGTGTGTGTGTGTGTGTACCATCTGCAGGCCTGGTGCAATGGAGGGCAGAAGAAGAAATTGGATCACTAGACCCAAAGTTACAAACAGTTGTGAGTCATCACGAGGATGCTGGGAACTGGACTTCAGTCACCTGGAAGAGCAGTCAGTGCTCTTAACTCCTGACTTCCTACGTATAACCCCAGTAACACAGACAATAGGAGTAACAATGAATAAATGGGACTTCCTGAAACTGAGAAGCTTCTGTAAAGCAAAGGACACAGTCATTAAGACAAAAAGGCAACCTACTGAAATGGGAGAAGATCTTCACCAACCACACATCAGACAAAGGTCTGATCTCCAAAATATATAAAGAACTCAAGAAATTAGACATTAAAATTCTAAATAACCCAGTTAAAAATGGGGTACTGAACTAAACAGAGAATTCCCAACAGAAGAATTTCAAATGTCAAAAGATACTTAAGGACATGTTCAACTTTCTTAGCTATCAGGGAAATGCAAATTAAAACAACTTTGAGATACCATCTTACACCTGTCAGATGGCTAAAATCAAAAACACCAATGATAGCTTATGCTGGAATAGATGTGAAGTAAGTGGAACACTCATCCATTGCTGGTGGGAATGCAAACTTGTGCAACCATTTTGGAAATCAGTGTGGCTGTTTCTCCGAAAATTGGGAGTCAACCTACCTCAGGATCCAGCAATTCTACTCTTGGGAATATACCCAAAAGATGCCCAATCATACTACAAAAACATTTGTTCTACTATGTTCATAGCAGCATTATTTGTAATAGCCACAACCTGGAAACAACCCAGATGCCCTTCAATGGAAGAATGGATAAAGAAAGTGTGGCACATATACAATGTGTTAAAAACAATGACATCTTGGGGCTGGAGAGATGGCTCAGAGGTTAAGAGCATTGCTTGCTCTTCCAGAGGTCCTGAGTTCAATTCCCAGCAACCACATGGTGGCTCACAACCATCTGTCTGGTGCCCTCTTCTGGCCTGCAGGGTTATGTGCAGGCAGAACACTGTATACTAAATAAATAAATATTTTTAAAAAAACAATGACATCTTGAATTTTGCATGCAAATGGATGGAATTAGAAAACACTATCCTGAGTGAGAAAACCCAAACCCAAAAATATCAATATGCTATGTACTCACTCATTAGTGGATTCTAGCCATAAACAAAGGACATTGAGCCTATAGTTCATGATCCTAGAGAAGCTAAGTAATAAGGTGAACCCAAAGAAGAACACATATAGATCCTCCTGGAAATTGGAAGCAGACAAGATCGCCAGGCAAAAATTGGAAGCATGGGGGTGGGGGGTTGGAGTGAATGGGAGGGAGGGAGAGAGAAGGGAGAAGGGGAGGGTTAGGGAGAGCTTGGGGGAGTGGGATGGTTGAGATGGAGGAAGGACAGATATGGGAGCAGGGAAGGAGATATCTTAATTGAGGGAGCCATTTTAGGGTTGGCAAGAGGCTTGGCTCTGGAAGGGCTCCCAGGAGGCCATGGGGATGACCCCAGCTAGGACCCTGGGCAGCGGAAGAGAGGGTGACTTAACTGGCCTTGTCCTGTAGTCAGACTGATGACTACATTGAATATCACCATAGAACCTTCATCCAGAGACAGATGGAGACAGAGACCCACATTGGAGCAATGGACTGAGCTCCCATGGTCAAGTTGAAGAGCAGAAGGAGGGAGAATATGATCAAGGAAGTCAGGACCACGAGGGGTTGGTTCACCCACTGAGGCAGTGTGCCTGAGCTAATGGGAGCTCACTAACTCCAGCTGGACTGGGAATGAACGAGCATGGGATCAAACTGGACCCACTGAATGTGATGACATTTGGGGCAGACTGAGGGACCAATGATAATGGCACTGGGATTTGTCTCTAGTGCATGTATTGCCTTTTTGGGATCCTATTCTCTTTGGATGCACACCTTCCTAAGCCTGGATGTAGGGGGAGAGAGACTTGGACTTCCCACAGGACAGGGTGCCACGCCCTCTCTTAGGAGTGGAAAGGGGTGGGGAAGGGTGTGTGGGGGAGCAGGAGGAAAGTGGGAGGAGGTGAGGAAGTGGGAACTTTGATTGGTATTATTTATAAAGTAATAGAAAAAAGAAAGAATGAAAAAAAACCCAAATAGGTAGGCTCTCTAGCTCTCCGAAGGATGAATTTCAAGCCTGAGAATGGTGACATGTGGTGGGATTTTGCTGTCATTTCTGCCCTACAGGGGAATCTAGACACTAAAGGCATGGGCTCCAGGAGAAAGGCAGACCCCAGGACTCTCATGGGGACTGTGTATGTGATTAAGGCCCAACAAACTTCTGGACACTGAGGCTTATGTGGGTAAATATTTTTCCTTGAGTCACTTTATTAAACTTTTCTAAGCTACTTTCACAGGGTGGCTCAGTCTTGACTTTCCATGCCTTTCCTGTGTACGTTGGTGTTCCCTGCCCAGACTTGCCAAGAATCTTAAGTCAGGTTGTGAGACCGCTCTGCCTTTGATACTCAATACTCAATCAAGTTCCTGTGTTTATCTTCTGGTGTCTTAGTCTTGACCTCTTTCAGGAGGAATCCCATGAGTTCAGCTTCACAGTGCCCCTGCCCCCTGCTCACTACTGCCCCTCACTCAGCTTGTCTGCCAGAGTCCCCAGCTGAATGCCTATCCAGAAATGTTCTGTCTCTTTCCCTTAGGGCAACAGCCCAGACCAGCACCTTCCTGACTGCTAACTCGTGTCAGAACATGGCTTCTCTACCAAGGCATCTTTCTTGGTGTGTGTCACCCTGTGTGAGCTGTCACGTGACTGCGCTGTGTCTTGAGGACAGCAGACAATTCTCCCTTAATATCTAGATGCCTCCTTAGAATGTGGCTAATTAGGTAAAGTGTTTGCCATACAAACACGTGGACCTGAATTCTGAGTTCCAGAGTCCACATTGAAAAGCTGGGTGAAATTCTATCAGGCTACTGTTACCTTAATACCCAAACCACACAACGATGCAACAATGAAAGAGTCTCCATGTAGAACACTGATGCAAAAACTAGATAAAATTTGGCAAACTCAATCCTAGAATACTTAAAAACATTCACCATGAACAAGTAGGGTTCATCCCTTACATGCTGGGATGGTTCAATATAAGAAAGTCTGTCAATGTATCCACAATATAAACAGACAGAAAGACAAAAACCACATGATAACTTTCTTACATGCTGAAAAAAGCCTTTGGCAAAATCCACCCCATTTCATGATAAAGGTTTAGGAAAGATCAGGGATACAGGAACATACCTATATGTAATATAAACAATAAACAACAAGCCAACAGCCAACATCAAATTAAATGGAGAGAAACTGGACAGACCAGCTCTTTCCACAAGTTGTATTCCAGATTCCTCTTTAGTAGGCAGGCCCTGTAGGGCCTCTGTGTTCCTTGTGTCCCAGAGGTAGTCAACCACAGACATGATGAAGCCTTTCCTCTCTGGATGGGAAGGAAAAGGAATATGGTTAGAGGACCATGCTGGAGAGCTTGAATGGATTCATGAAACTAGGTTTCAAAATGTGTTTCTGAGCATCTGTCCCCTGTCACTTTTGGTAGGGACTGAGTTGTGACCCTTAACACATTTGTTAAAGCTTTATCACCAGGTGACTGTATTTGGAGATAGATAAGGAAGCAAGTGAGGTTGTGAGTGAGGTCCCTGACCCAGAGGGTTAGTGTCCTCACAAGCAGTCAGAAGAAGCACCCTCCCTCCATTCCCTCCTTCTCTTTCTCTCTTTTATAGTCTCTTCTCTCCAGACACACAAGAGAGACCTTGGGCTAGAACAGGGTATGGGCTCCCTCTACCAGCTTGGAAGAGAGTGCCCCCCCCCCAGGGCTAATCTGCCACACTTCAATTGTGGTTGCTGGATTCCAGAACAGTGAGAGAAGAGGTCTTTTCTCTTCAAACCACCTACCCAGTGTCACTTTGTGATGGCATCCTGAGAGGACAGATATATCAGGGAGATGTCATGGTGCTTTGCAGAGACACGTATGGTTTTCAGCTCAGAACAGCTAGAAAGTGAGTGTCTCATCCCCAGGAAGAGGGAGAGTCCAGTGATGGCATCCATCTACTGTGTGCCTGGGGCCCAGTCCTTGAATGTGATGTTTTCCCTTGATTTTTATTTATGTATGGGAATTTTTTGCCTGCTTGTATTTATGTCTATGCACCATGTGTGTGTCTGGTGACCAAAGAGGGCCTTGGATCCCCTGTAGCGGCAGTTACAGCCTGCTGTGAACCTGATGTGGGCGTTGGGATATGAACTCATGTCTTCTGAAAGAGCAGCAAGTGCTCTTAACCACTGAGCCACTCTCTAGTCCCAAATTGACTTTGTCGCTGGAATGATCAGTTATTAATCCTGCGTTTAATTCGCTGGATTAATAAATATCTGGGATATCAGTAGCCCTTCCCTCGGTGGGGTGTGAGGGAGTTCCCAGAAATAACAGATCCTAATTCTCTGAGTGCATGAGTGGTTCAGACTGAGCTGAGGCACCTTGGGAAGTTGAGCCTGGCTGGGGTCAGGACGGCAGCTGGGATGTGTCTTGGGGCTGATTGCCATCTTGTCTTGGCCCTTTCATATTACTGCTTTTGTGTGCCATGATGTGGGCTGCCCACCCTGCCTCCCTTCAAAGATGAACCAAAATATGCAATATTGTCAGTGAGATAATCTGCTTTCATTATTTACAACAATGACAAAAGTCAGCTTTAACAACTAACTTATGTTATCATCTTTGACTCCTCAGCAGGCCTCAGCAGGGAGGCCCTGGCAGTCCTAGGCCATGAGCAGCAGAGAGAACACACTGATTACCTGAGGAGCCCATGACAGCTGTGGGTCTTGGTGTCACTCAGAGGATCCTGACAGCTTTCCTTACAGCTCACCAGGTGTCCAGGCTACAGGAGGAAATAACAACCTGTGGGACAGAATGGGGACAGCTCTGTGACCAGGGATCTGGTGACCCACAGGTCTCTCAATGGTGACTCCTAGGACAGAAAGAACTGAACCCAAAGCCTGTCTGCCTCTCTGGACTCTGTGACTGTTATTTAAGAAGCCTGTCCTGTGGTCCAGCCCTGCTGTCCTTTTTCCAGGCAAGAAGGAGGACTAATGGCATGCTGGGGACAGTAGAGAAGGTGTCAGCTGAGGACACAGCTGTGGAGAAACAAAGACCCTGAACATGGAATGAGAGATGGAGAGGAATGTTCTGGAAGCCACATGTGGGTTGTTCCCAGTACCCAGTTTATATTCATTATATGTTCTTTTCTTCGTTTTTTTTTTTTGTTTGTGTTTTTGGGTTTGGGCACAGGGATTCTCCATGTAGCCTTGGCTGCTCTGGAACCCACTTGTTGATCAGGCTGACTTCAAACTCACTGAGTTCCACATACCTGTGTGTTGTTGGTTTTCTTTGGGGGCCTGTTATCCAGCTCCCAAATAAATCTCATGTGGAGGCTTATTCTTACTTAAGCCTTAGCTTGTCTTGTTTCTTGTCTGCTCTTCTTAAATTAACCTCTCTCTCTTTTGTCTCTTGGCCTTTTCCATCCTCTTACTTCAGTAAATCTTACTCTTATTTCATGGTTTGCTTTGTAGCTGGGTGACTTGCCCCCAAAAGAGTAATAAGAAAAACATCCACTATTTTAGCGAATTAATGTGGGCTGTATTTCCATTTGGCCTGAGAAAGTTGAAAAAAAAAAAAGGAGGATATGGCTCCTTTAAGAGTTTCTATGGGTGTATCGGTGTAAACGAATGCAGAGAAATTGTAAATATATATATATATATATATATATAGCTTTAATGGAGAAATAGACTTACAGAACTACTGTTCCTGCAGAGACCAGGAAAGCAGAAGCAAGCGCTGCGAGCACGCTTGCCAAATTTATAGGCAAACATTAGCCCGAGGTGAACACGCCCCCTAAGGGGCGGGACTTATCCCTACATATGGGGGCTGGAGAGATGGCTCAGTGGTTAAGAGCATTGCCTGCTCTTTCAAAGGTCCTGAGTTCAATTCCCAGCAACCACATGGTGGCTCACAACCATCTGGAATGAGTCTGGTGCCCTCTTCTGGCCTGCAGGCATATACACAGAATATTGTATGCATAATAAATAAATAAATAATTTTTTTTTTAAAAAAAAGAGTTTCAATGGGGTCCAGACAGTGGTAGCACATACATTAAATCTTAGCATTTGGGAGGCAGAGACTGTGAAATCTCTGTGCCTGTCACGCCCCACCTCGTCCAGCAAGGATGACGCACAACACACTGGAGCTCTTCTCACTGCAGTTTATTCCAGGACTTTATTCACTTTTCTCTCTCTCTCCCTCTCTCTCCTCCCAGGCAAACCTCTCCCAGCCCTTAAAAAGGCATGGGCTGCCAACCCTGGATTGCCAGATGGGCACTGCCCATAGGCCCACGCATATGCAAGCAGCTGATGATCATTGTGTGATAATAGCATAAGTCAGGTCTTAGTCATAATTAGGAGCTGATTATCAGGTGTGGCTTCATGCAGCTTGCTACAGTTCCCCCTTTTGTTTTGTAAAGCAACAGGTAATAGTAGAGGTCTGATCTCTGTTAAAAATTGAACATGTACTAGTGTTTGTCCAGGTGTCATCCACTCAGAGAACACTACACCTGTCCGGTGCCTTTTTACAGAGGTGGGAGCTAGACACCAACCCACTTGCAATCAGACTTGCTATTCTTGAGGCTGATGTATGCTTACCTCAAGTGCAGTGTGCAAGCCTCGCATCCTGTGCTCAAATATAGATAACCAAGCTTGAGGGGACTGTCCTGCTTCAATAGCCATGAAGGCCTGAATGATCATAACTGCATTGGGATGCTGTGAAACCCTTATGTGACAAATGCACCACAGGCATACCAGGGAGGCAAGCACCATTAAGCCTGTTAGGGCTCTTATCCCGCCCACTCCTTCAGATGATCCATGGAGTGATCCAGGAAGATAGTTCTTCTGCCAGGCTGGTATCCATGCATGTGGAATTTGCAGTCACCATTGCCACCTGCAACTTTTCCAGTTGTTGTTTGAATTTACCAGACCAATTGCCTAAAAGATATCTAGACAATTCTTTAAACAAATTAGTTGCATTAGTCATATTGAATGTTGGTCACACACAGCCCCGGATGGATAGAAATGTCTGACAGACTAGGCTATAGACTTGCCTCTAATAACATACGCCAGCTGCCATACCCCCGTGGCACATTCATTCTTATCAGCTGAGTGCATGGAAGACACCTTCTCCCTCATGCACCTCTTTGGCTTCCCTAGCAGCTCAGCTGATCCTGCTTCTACTAAGTAACCATATACCGCATTCTCATGGGTTGTCTGATCTTACACAGGATTTAAAATGAATGCCCATGGCAACAGGTGTTGAGATTGCCAGCAGTAGAATCCCCAATCACCACTAGACCCAACCTCCCATTTGGGCTATGGTATTCTACCAACCCTTTGGCTAAAACAGAACACACAGGTACCTGCTCCTACAATAGGGCAGTCTCTTGATTTAAATTTGCTCTGCTGCAGACTCTTCAGTGGCGTGCAGAGCCTGAAACTGCCATTGTCTTTTCCTTTCCTCGCGGCTACGCATTCTCGGGCAGCCCTGTGAGGTCTGTGCTCCAGCTTGTCTCAGCTCCAGCACTTGTTGTTGCGTTTGCTGATACTCTTGGCACTGCTGTGGCATCCGCCAGGCTAGGCACCGACTGGGCTGAGGCAATGTGCCTTCCACCACAGCCACTTAGCAAAGCTCTGCTCCAGCTACCTTCTCCAAACTGGTGCATGGAGTGGCACGGAACTCAGGAAAGCAGGCTGCTCTGCAACCACTGAAGGGTGGAGCAAAACTCAGGAGAAAGCAGGCTTGTTGCTCTGAAGGGACCCTGCTTAAATTATCTTATAGGGAATTTGGGCGTTGTCAATCCGTCTGGCTACTTCCTGCTGAGTGGGGATGCTGCATTCTTACTGCCATTTTCCAGTAGTGCTCGGACTCACAGCAACACTGGGGGAGAGGCGGAGGTTCCACTTCCCCACCCCCCACCGAGCTGTAAGGTGGAGGCACGGTAGGTAGGGCTGAACAGTGGCAGGCCCCAACCCAGTCCAGCCTGCCGGTTGCCCTCTAGGCCAACGGTTGTGGTTGTGCTGCGCTTCTACGCCCTGAGGCAGGTCCCGGATGTTTGCAGCTTTGCAGACCCTCAGCGCTGCTTTGCCTTGGAGCTGCCTGGAGCTCCTTGGCCTTGGATCCACAGCTGCTCACACTTCACTGCAATCTCAGGTGGTCTGGGTAATTCAAACCACGTGAATACAACTCCCTTCCTTAGCATACCTTGCTCAGTGGCAAAATTCAGATCTCTACCAGGCTTATCCCAGGATAACACATTAAGATTGCCAGAGATGGCAAACAAAGGTGCAATTGTGTCACATTTAGCCAAAAACCTCTCCAAAGTGCTCCGTAACAGCTCGTTAAGAGCCAGAAAAATCAGGTGTGGTGTTGAAGCGCCCATTCTAAAATCCCATTCTTCCTTTTAGTTTCACTTTAAACCGTCCACTTTGGTCGTGGCTCTGCTTTCCCGCTCTACCTTTTCTATAGGTGAGAGCATAAAATCCGCATTGATTGTGATTCCTCAATCTTACTGGTGCACCCCCTGACTGCAGCAAGTTCTGGGCTCCACAGAAAGAGGTTTAGAGGTTCCCCGTATGACTTGTCCCCGTATGACTTGTCCCCATACGAGGCCACCACTTGTGACAGCCAGTCTCATCCCGCAAGGATGACTCGCTACACACTGGAGCTCTTCTCACTGCAGTTTATTCCAGGACTTTATTCACTTTTCTCTCTCTCTTTCTCCTCCCAGGCAAACCTCTCCCAGCCCTTAAAAAGGCATGGGCTGCCATCCCTGGATTGCCAGGTGGGCACTGCCCATAGGCCCACACATATGCAAGCAGCTGATGATCATTGCATGATAATAGCATAAGTCAGGTCTTAGTCATAATTAGGAGCTGATTATCAGGTGTGGCTTCACATAGCTCGCTAACGTGCCTTCAAGGCCAGTCTGGTCCACAGAGCTAGTGCTAGGACAGGCTCCCAAACTACAGAGAAACCTTGTATGAAAAATAACAACAAAGAAAGAGTTTGTATGAGATAGTGAAACCTTGAGCAGCTAGTACATTAAGTAGAAAGAAATTAAAAAATAAAAATGGCAGAGCAGGGGATGGAGAGATGGCTCAGCGGTTAGGAGCATTGCCCGCTCTTCCAAAGGTCCTGAGTTCAATTCCCAGCAACCACATGGTGGCTCACAACCATCTGTAATGAGATCTGGTGGCCTCTTCTGGCCTTCAGGCATACACGCAGAAAGAATATTGTATACATAATGAATAAATAAATATTTAAAAAAAATGGCAGAGCAGGCCTGAGATAGTGAACTCCATAGGAACAGGACTGAGCCAGTGACCTAGTCCAAACAGGTCTGAAGCAGCGAACACCAAAAGAGCAGGTCTGAGCCAGCGACCTGGGCCAAAGCAGGCCTGGGACAGCGAACTCCATGGGAGCAGGAATAGACAAAGACCAGGGTAATTTGCAGAAGCAGGATTGGGCCAGGAACCTAGGCCAGAGCGGGCTTGAGACAGCAAGTTCCACAGGAGCAGGAATAGATCCAGACCAGGGACATTTGTGGAGGCAGGACTGAGCCAGCAACCTGGACCAGAGCAGACCTGAGACAGCAAACTCCACAGGAGCAGGTACAGGAGAGCAACCACTGAGTGAGTGGGCCAGATCCAGAGACTGCTGGGGGTCTGGGCATGAGTCTGGGACCTCAGAGGGAGTAGGCAGGAACCAGAGATATCTGCAGATCTAGGCATGAGTCTGGGACCTCTGAGGGAATAGGCCTGAGCCAGAACCTCTGTGGGTCTGGTTTTCGGTCTGGGACACCAAAGAAAGTAGGCAGGAACCAGAAACACTGTCGGTTCAAGTGTGAGTCTGGGACCTCTGAGGGAGAAGATCAGAGCCAGAAGAATTTACAGGCAACACCAAGCCAGGGACCTCTGCAGGAGTAGATCCAGATCAGGGACTTTTACAGAAACAGAACTGAGCCAATAACCTAGCTTAGAGCAGGCCTTAGACAGCAAACTCCATGGGAGTGGAGCAAAGTCCAGGAGCACTGAGCACCCTCCAGGAATAAGGAGTGACCAATGGGGTAACTAGAACTGTGGCACTAAGTGTAACATGAGGAACAACCCTCTGAACCTTGGATTCACTGGCACCTAGAAGATTAATCACTTCAGGAGCATGTTTGAGACTCTTAAAGAGGAAATGAGAAATTCCCTCAAAGAAATAGAAGAGAAGACAAACAAAAAATTGGAAGACATCAGCAAATCCCTTAAGGAAAACCAAGAAAAAAACAATCAAACATATGAAAGAAACTATTCAAGACTTGAAAACTGAAATAGAGACAATGAAGAAAACATAAGCCAATGGAATTATAAAAACAGAAGTTCTGAGAAAATGATCAGGAACCACAAATGCAAACAGAAACAGCAGAATACAAGAGATGGAAAAGAGAATCTCAAGCGCTGAAGATACAATAGAGGACATAGACTCACCAGTCAAAGAAAAATTAAATCTAACAAAAGCTTAACCCAAAATATCCAGGAAATATGGGACACCATGAAAAGACCAAACCTAAGAATATTAGAGATAATCCCAGAAACCACATGGTGGCTCAGAACCATCTGTAATGAGGTCTGGTGCCCTCTTCTGGCCTTCAGGCATACGCACAGAAAGAATATTGTATCATAATAAATAAATAAATAAATATTTAAAAAAAGAATATTAGAGATAGAAGAAGGAGAAGTTCAACTCAAAATCACAGAAAATATATTTAACAAAATCTTAGAAGAAAAGTTTCTAAACATAAAGGAAGATATGCCTATAAGATATAAGAAGCATATAGAACACCAAATAGACTAGATGGAAAAAAGTCCCGTCACCACTTAATAATCAAAACACTAGACATACAGAATAAAGAAAGAATATTAAGAGCTGTGAAGGAAATAGGTCAAGTAATATATAAAGGCATACCTATCAGAATTACACCTGACTTCTCATCGGAGACAATGAAAGCCAAAAGGTCGTGGTCAAGCATTATACAGACAATAAGAGACCACAGATGCCACCCATGACTATTACACCAGGAAAATCTTTCAATCACCATAGAAGGACAAAACAAGATATTCCATGACAAAACCACATTTAACCAATAGCTACCCACAAACTCAGCCCTACAAAATACTAGAAGGAAAACTCCAACTCAAGGAAGTTGGCTATATCAACAAAAACACAGACAATTGATGGTCTTATAGCAGCAAATCCCAAAGAAGTGGAAAACACACAAATTAACAACACCAACAATAAAAAGTAAATTAACAGGAGATAGCAATCACTGGTCATTAATATCATTTAATACAAATGGGCTCAACTCAACTGTAAAAAGATATAGGCTAACAGATTGGATACAAAAACAGAATCCATCCTTCTTCTGCATACAAGAAACACACCTCAACCTCAAAGACAGACATAGGGCCGGGTGGTGGTGGTGGTGCATGCCTTTAATCCCAGCACTCGGGAGGCAGAGGCAGGTGGATCTCTGGGAGTTCGAGGCCAGCCAGGTCTACAAGAGCTAGTTCCAGGACAGGAACCAAAAAAGCTACAGAGAAACCCTGTCTCGAAAAACAAAAACAAACAAACAAACAAACAAAAAAAAGACAGACATAGCCTTAGAGTAAAGGGTTGGGAAAAAATTTCCAATCAAATGGATCTAAGAAACAAGCTGGTGTAGCTATCACAATGTCTAACAAAGTAGACTTCAAACCAAAATCAATCAAAAGAGACAAAGAAGGACATTTCATATTAGTCACAGGAAAAATCCATCAAGAGGAAATCTTAATACTGAACATCTATGCCCCAAATACAAGGGCACCCTCATATGTAAAAGAAACACTACTAAAGTTTAAATCATACATTAAACCCCACACACTAATAGTGGGAGACTTCAACACTCCACTCTCACTTCTGGACAGTTCAGTCAGACATAAAAATTAACAGAGAAATAAGGTAACTAACAGATGTTATGACTCAAATGGACTTAACTGACACTATAGAATATTCCATCCAAACACAAAAGAATATACCTTATTCTCTGCATCTCATGGAAACTTCTCAAAAATTGACCTCATACTCGGTAACAAAACAAACCTCAACAAATACAAAAAATTGGAACAACCCCATGTATCTTTTCAGATTACCATGGATTAAAATTAGAATTCAATAGTAATACTAATTCCAGAAAGTCAACAAATACATGGAAATAAGCAATGTTCGCCTGAATCATCAATGGGTCAAGAAAGAAATAAAGGGGGAAATTAAAGACTTCCTAAAATTTATTGAAAATGACCACATAACATAACCAAGTTTATGGGACACAATGAAAGCAGTGTTAAGAGGAAAGTTGATAGCACTAGATGCCTACATAAAGAAGCTGGAAAAATCCCACACTAGTGAATTAACAGAACATGTGAAAACTTTAGAACAAAAAGAAGCAAACTCACCTAAGAGGACTAGATGGCAGGAAATAATCAAATTGAGAGCTGAAATCAACAGAATAGAAACAAAGAAAACAATACAAAGAATCAATGAGACAAAGAGCTGGTTCTTTGAGAAAATCAACAAAATAGACAAGCCTTTATTCAAACTAACAAAAAGGCAGAGAGAGAATATCCAAATTAACAAAATAAGAAATGAAAAAGGGGACATAACAACAGACCTGGTGGAAACACAGAGAATCATCAGGTCATATTTCAAAAACCTGTGCTCCACAAAATTGGAAAACTTAAAGGAAATGGAAAACTTTCTGGATAAATATCACTTACCAAAATTAAATCAAGACCAGATAAGCAAATTAAACAGACCTATAACTACTGAAGAAATAGAAACAGTCATCAAAATCTCCCAACCAAAAAAATCATAGGACCAGATGGTTTAGGCTCAGAATTCTACAAGACTTTCAAAGAAGAACTAATACCAATACTCCTCAAATTATTCCACACAATAGAAACAGAGGGAACAGTGCCAAACACTTTTTATGAGACTACAGTTACCCTGATACTCAAACCACACAAAGACATTACTAGGAAATAGAACTACAGACCATCTCACTCATGAACATTGATGCAAAAATACTAAATAAAATTCTGGCAAATCAAATCCAATAACACGTCAGAACCATCATCCACCATGATCAAATCAGCTTCATTCCAGAGATGCAGGGACGGATTAACATATGAAAATCTGTCAATGTAATCCATCATATAAACAAACTGAGAAATTAAAAACCACATGATCATCTCATTAGATGCTGAAAAAGCTTTTGACAAAATACAGCATCCCTTCATGATAAAAGTCTTGGCGAGAGCAGGGATACAAGGAACATAATTAAGGCAATATACAGCAAGCCAACAGCCAACATCAAACTAAATGGAGAGAAACTCCCAGCGATTCCACTGAAATCATGAACAAGACAAGGTTGTCCACTCTCTCCATATCTGTTCAATATGGAGAGAGTGGACAACCTTGTCCACTCTACTCTAGCTTGAGTTCCTAGCTAGAGCAATAAGTCAATAAAAGGAGATCAAGGGGGATACAAATTGGAAAAGACGATGCCAAACTCTCACTATTTGCTGATGATATGATAGTCTACATTAAGCAACCCCAAAAATTCTATGAAGGAACTTCTACAATTCATAAACACTTTCAGTAATGTAACAGGATACAAGATTAACTTAAAAAGATCAGTAGCCGTCCTGTACACAGATGATAAATGGGCTGAGAAAGATATTAGAGAAACATCACCCTTCACAATAGCCACAAATAGCATAAAATATCTCAGAGTAACTCTAACCAAACAAGTGGAAGATTTGTATGACAAGAATTTTATATCTTTGAAGAAAGAAATTGAAGAAGACACCAGAAAGTGGAAAGATCTCCCATGCTCTTGAGTAGGTAGAATTAACATAGTAAAAGTGGCAATCTTACCAGAAGCAATCTACAGATTCAATGCAATGTCCATCAAAATCCTAGAAAAATTCTTCACAGACCTTGAAAGAACGAAACTCAACTTCATATGGAAAAGCAAAAAACCCAGAATAGCCAAAACAATCTTGTACAATAAAAGAATTTCTGAAATCATCACAATCCCTGACTTCAAACTCGGCTGCAGAGCTACAGTACTGAAAACAGCCTGGCATTGCCATAAAAACAACCAACGGAACTGAATCGAAGACCTGGATATTAATCCACATACCTTCGAACACATGATTTTTGACAAAGAAGCAAAAAATATCAAATAGAAAAAAGAAAACATATTAACAAATGTGCTGGCATAACTGGATATCAACGTGAAGAATAATGAAAATAGATCCATATCTATCATGCATAAAACTCAAGTCCAAATGGATCAAAGACCTCACCATAAAACCAGCCACACCGAACCTTATAGAAGAGAAACTGGAAAGTACACTCCAATGCATTGGCACAGGAGACCACTTCCTTAATATAACCCTAGTAGTATAGACACTGAGAGAAACAATTAATAAATGGGACCACTTGAAACTGAAAAGCTTCCGTGAAGCAAAGGACATGGTCAACAAGACAAAATGACAGCCTACAGAATCAGAAAAGATCTTCACCAACCCTACATCAGACAGAGGGTTCATCTCCAAAATATACAAAGAATTCAAGAAATTGGTCATCACACAGACCTAAACAGAGAACTCTCAACAGAGGAATCTAAAATGACTGAAAGACACTTAAGAAAATGCTCAACATCATTAGTCATCAGAGAAATGCAAATCAAAACAACTCTGAGATTCTATCTTACAACTTAAGAATGGCCAAGATCAAAAACACTGATGAGAACTTATGCTGGAGGGGATGGAGAAGGGTTGAAGGGTAGGGGAGAGGCATGGAGGGGAGCAGAGAAAAATGTAAAGCTCAATAAAAATCAATAAAAAAGAGAAATTGATAATCAAAAGAACAAATAATCCAATAAAAATGGAGTACAGACCTAAACAGAAATTTCTCAACAGAGGAATCTAAAATGGCTGAAAGACACTTAAAGAAATGCTCAACATCCTTAGTCATCAGAGTGTAGTAATAGGGGCGGCGGCGGGGCTACATCCCCAAAACCCCCAGCCGCCTGCCCGGCTCGGCTAGCTTATGCCCCGAAATAATTACACAGACACTGTATTCTTTTAAACACTGCTTGGCCCTTAGCTCTAGCCCTTACTGGCTAATTCTGATATCCCTATCAACCCATCTCTAACAATCTGTGAGCACCGGTCTTACCGGGAAGATTCTAGCCTAAGTCCATCCTGGGTCGGAGCAGGTAGCATGGCGTCTCTCCTGCGTCTGCTCCCGAGAGGAGAGCTGTCGAGTCTGACCTCACTTCCTCTTCCTCCCAGCGTTCTGTTCTGTTTTCTACACCCACCTAAGGGTGGGCCTATCCAATGGGCCTAGCAGTTTCTTTATTGCTTAGCCAATGAAATCAACAGATTGATATATGACACTCCCACATCACTTCCCCTTTTTCTGTTTAAACAAAAAAAGGAAGGCTTTAACCTTAACATAGCAAAATTACATATAACGAAACAGTTATCAAGTAAAAGTTACAATAATCTTTATCATAACTAAGGAAAACTATAACTATAACTAACTATTCTTAACTTCATCAAAGACTCCAGAAAGATACAATACTACATAAACAAACAAGAAAAAAGCAACTTTTAAAACTCTAGAAATGACAGAGACATCTCGCTGCCTGGACAGTCACCCAAAGTTCCTCTGTACCGTTGGGGCATCCATATTCAGCCTTCAGGCCCATGGTATCCAGCAGACATTTCCATAAAGCAGGAAAATTCAAATTCAGTTCAGTCACTATCTGTTGTGTCCTGCATAATGTCTTGTAGACTCTTTCATGAATCAGGAACCCCGAAAGATCATCTCACCTTTAGGCAAGTTCAGCAGTCCTCTCTCTGTGGGTTCTCTGTGTCCAGTTTATGCAATAGTCCAGGCAAGAGCAGTTTCTTGCCCAAATGGCTATCAAACTCCAGAAGGATCCTCTTCGATGCCCATCTTCTTCTTGAAGTAGATTGGTGCTGCCAGGAGCAGAGTGTCTCATTCTCATGAAAAGTCCTAAGTTATTGAAACATTAAAGGCCATATTCTGCAGTCTTTGAAAGATATGAAGAATGTCTATCTAACTGAAATGTATCTCTATATATCTAGAAAATCTAACTAACATGACTACAATCTTGACTATTACTGATGATTATCCACTAATCTATATTTCTTAATTATACAGTACATATTTAAATGAACTACACAATCACAATACCTTAATCAAAATCAGAAACACTTATACATATAACAAAATTGACCTTAAATCTCTATCAATAAAGCAAAATCTATACTAATGCAAATTATTCATATCTATATCCTTTCCCCCTTTAAATGTAAAAGAACGTTTATAAACCATACTTGGGAACATGGGCGCAGTTTTTTCTCTCCAAACTGCTTCCTGCTGAATGGGGGCGTCGTTAATTAGGTCTTTCATGGTATAACCTGTGTGCCAGGGTCATCTCAGTTGGCAGTTGAGCAAAGCAATTTTCTGAAGATGTTCACAGCAACCCTTCAGGAGGACGTGGTCCATCATACCAAATCGTAATAGGAGAAATTAACAGGGTCTCATCCTCTGTGAAAACAAAAGAAGACTCTCTCCAAAGCATCATATCCTTAGACCCAAATTCTGAAATCATACCCTCATGATATCCGTTCTGGTTCCACTTGTCAGCCCATATAATGAAATGTCTCTCTGCACTCAGCTCCTTCACAGTCAAAAATTTTAAAGAAAACACAATAATACAAAGAATCCAGACTCTCTGTGAATTTTTCATCTTTACGCGGCTTATTTTTACTCTATCACTTTACTTTATTCTGTCTCTTTAAAGACTTTACCTTTTTTTTTTAAACCATTAACTTTATTCTCTATATTCTTTTTCTTCTCTCTCCCAAGCCTACGTACATTCATCCAACAGTGTGACTCATTTAGTGGTCTGAATCTGTCCTATTGTGAATCTGCAATTTTTTACTATCCAGGAGCAATTTTGATTTGCGCCTTTAAATCACTAGGCGCTTAAGAATCTAAGCTGTGACATTCCTAGGTTAACTTTTTGCTTTTTGAGCGCATATCTTTGACCTGGAACAACCCTGTAGACCAGGCTGTCTTTGAACTCTCAGAGATCCTCCTGTCTCTGCCTCCCAGGCATTGGGATTAAAGGTGTTAGCTACTACACCTTGAACTCACAGAGATCTGTTAGTCTCTGCCTTCTAGGCACTGGGATTAAAGGCGTGTGCTACCACACCTTGAAGTCACAGAGGTTTACTTTAAGAATTTTAACTTTTAGTCTGCATATATTTTTAACACAGTTTAAACCATTTAGAAATTTTCTTTGTCTTTGAATCTCTCTTTATTGTATATCTCTCTTTTTCTGACCACAAGAGCCTTTAATTTACCAAGCAATCTCAGTAGGACTAAAGGCGTGGCTTTGCCAGCTAGATCCAGTCCATTCCTTAGCTTTCCAGCCTCATGGCTGAGGTACTGGCTGCAAGGTCCCTGCCAGCCAGCGAGCTACAACAGACAACACTCAAATCCTCTCTCGGTAGCCGGCCCTCCTGCCTCAAACAGTAAGAGTTTGCCCTGGCAGGATGGCCCAGAAAGCCGGCATTTTTAAACGGCACAGCTTTTTTCCTGCTAAGGCTGAAAACCGAAAAGCATGTGTTCAGCTTTTCGTCAACACTGTTTAAGTGTTTCGTGGCAGAACCTCTTAATGAGCCGCAGTGTTTTGCAGCTAAAGCTGAGTCAGGAAGCCTCTTGGGGCTACCAGGTAGGAGCGGCACTCAGCACTTTAATCATGAGACTGAGCATACAGCACAGAAATTCTTTTCATCCAAGTTACATCCAACTCTGACACACAGAGCACTGCGCAGTCTGAAAACACGTCTCTGTATGGCGGCAGGAATCCGCCATGCTCTTCCGCCTGCCTAAGCCTGATTCTGCCTTCTGCCCAGGAGCAGGCCGGGAGCTCTGAGTCATCGTCATGGTCTCAGAGCACTCTCCTTCCGATCCCAAGCCGGAACACAAACATAAAGCCAGAGTTTGCACTGGTGGCACAGCCCCAGGAAGCCACGCTTTGAAATGACACAGCGTTTTTTTCTGCTGCTGTTGCCGAATCAGGAAATCTCTCTACGGCACGCCACGAACAAACAGCAAAAATCTGTGTTAAACGCTCTCTTCCTTATTTTTAAGCCTTCTCAGGTTTTTTAAATAGGTTTAGTCCATCACGTGGGCGCCATTTGTAGTAATAGGGGCGGCGGCGGGGCTACATCCCCAAAACCCTCAGCCGCCTGCCCGGCTCGGCTAGCTTATGCCCCGAAATAATTACACAGACACTGTATTCTTTTAAACACTGCTTGGCCCTTAGCTCTAGCCCTTACTGGCTAATTCTGATATCCCTATCAACCCATCTCTAACAATCTGTGAGCACCGGTCTTACCGGGAAGATTCTAGCCTAAGTCCATCCTGGGTCGGAGCAGGTAGCATGGCGTCTCTCCTGCGTCTGCTCCGGAGAGGAGAGCTGTCGAGTCTGACCTCACTTCCTCTTCCTCCCAGCGTTCTGTTCTGTTTTCTACACCCACCTAAGGGTGGGCCTATCCAATGGGCCTAGCAGTTTCTTTATTGCTTAGCCAATGAAATCAACAGATTGATTGATATATGACACTCCCACATCAATCAGAGAAATGCAAATCAAAAGAACTCTGAGATTCTATCTTACACCTGTAAAAATGGCCAAGATTAAAAACACTCATGACAACTTTTGCTGGAGAGGTTGTGGGGAAAAGGAAACATTCCTCATTGTTAGTGGGAGTGCAAGCTGGTACAACCCCTTTAGATGTCAGTGTGGCAATTTCTCAGAAAATTAGGAAAACAACCTTCCTCATGAACCAGTAATATTACTTTTGGGTATCCAAAGGATGCTCAATCGTGCCATAAGGACATGTGCTCAACTATGTTCATTGCGACATTGTTTGTCATAGCCAGAACCTGGAAACAACCTAAATGCAGCTTGACTGAAGAGTGAATAAGGAAAATGTGGCACATTTACACAATGGAGTACTACACAGTAGAAAAAAATGACAATTTGAATTTTGCAGGCAAATAGATGGAGCTAGAAAACATCATATTGAGTGAGGTAACCCAGACCCAGAAAGACAATTGTCATATGTACTCACTCATAAGTTGTAATTAAACATAAAACAAATAAAACCAGCCTACAAACCACAATCCCTGAGAACCTAGATAACAATGAGGACGCCAAGAGAGATCTAATCTATATGGGAAGTAGAAAATGACAAGATATCCTGAGTAAATTTGGAGCATCGGGACCATGGGAGAGGGCTGAAGGGTGGGGAGAGTCATGGAGGGGAACAAAGAAAATTGTAGAGCTCAATAAAAATCAATAAAATTAATAAAAAGTAAAAATGCCTGACACAGTGTAAGCATTGGAATTCTAGAGCTCTAGAAAGGGCCAATGCAGGTCTTGATCACCCACATATGACCGGGTTGTGGGTTTTAGCCCAAGCTTTCTTAACCTGAAAAGACGGAAGATCCAACTGTTAAAAGCCACGGTCGGGGGATCCAGGTGTATTTTAGCAGTTTCAAAGTTTGCTCGGGCAGTCAGAAAAGACACTTAATAAAAGATGTCTAGATGGAAAAACCTCTAACCAGGTTCCAGTGTGTTTTATAATGTACATACATTAAGAAATAAAGAAAAAGTGAATAGTCATAAAATGCATAGTTTATACAATAAAGTTGTTAAAGAGAGAGTAAAAGGAAAAAGTCACATAAGATGGGAAATCCATAGGGAGTCTGGATCCTGTGTAGTTGTGTGTTGATTTTGAATTTTTTGATGGCTGATGGGCAAGAGACAGCTGCTGGGAGAATGGGATTGTGAGTTGACTGCAAAACTGAACTTTAGGAAAGCGTTAAGTTGAAAAAGAAGTCAAAATATGTATTTTTTTTAACTAGAAATTAAAAGTGCTTTGCAGTTTTGTTCGCAGAGGAGATGAGAGGTTGTTGACTCCTACAGGAATCATCTGGATCAGGTTTGATCATGGGAGACCTCCTGAAACTTGACAGGTGAATTTTACTTAATTAAACAAATGTAACACTTCTTTGCACCATTAAATAAATAACCTAGAGCATAAACAAAAGTAGCACACGTTAAAATAATATTCTACAACACTTAGGCATCCTGAGGGCTGGGATTAAAGGCATGTGTAACCATGTCTGGCTGGAATTTCTTACACTTACTGTCTTAGTCACTGTTCTATTGCTGTGAAGAGACTCCATGGCCAATGAAACTGTTACAAAATACATTTATTTGGGGCTTGTCTACAGTTGCAGAGGTTTAGGCCATTTATCTTCATGTTGTGAGCATGGTGGCATGCAGGCAGACCTGGTGAAGTTATAGCTGAGAATTCTACATTCAGATCCGCAGGTAGCAGGAGAGAGAGAGACCCTGGCTTGCCCTG
This sequence comes from Microtus pennsylvanicus, assembly GCF_037038515.1. Taxonomy (NCBI): domain Eukaryota; kingdom Metazoa; phylum Chordata; class Mammalia; order Rodentia; family Cricetidae; genus Microtus; species Microtus pennsylvanicus. The sequence continues at coordinate 5,740,193 of NC_134580.1, forward strand.
AGCTTGTGAAGCCTCAAGGTCCACCTCTAGTGACACACTTCCTCCATCATGGCCACACCTACTCCAACAACACCACACTTCCTAATCCCTCTAAAGTAGCCCCACACCCTAACGACCAGGCATCAAATGTATGAGCCTATGGGGGCCGTTCCCATTCCAAACCAGGACACTTACTGTCCATGATGTCTGGCTCCTTACTCACACATAGGAGTCTTTGGACATGCTGTATCAGGTTGAGACTCTTGAGACTCCATGTCATGGAGGTTGACAGGCACATATTTAGATAATGTGTGTGAGTTTTCAGTGTTGGCAGAGGAGGACTTGAACCCTGAACATGGTAATCCACATCTCACTCGCAGATGACTAAACTCCACTGTCTTAAAGACACAACTGCATCCCCCTCTCTTTATATTACATGTGTGCATCATTGTGTGTTATAAATGGTTCTTCTGTTTCCACAGCACTGCCTGTGCCAAGTACCAGGTCCACATCTTAGTAAATGCACTGGGGTCCTCTGTGATGCCAAAGGACCACACCCTCCTTGCTTCTGCAATATCCTTGTCCTATCAGGACCTGGAGTCCTGCCTGTCCCCAGCCCTGCTGTGTGTGTGTGTGTGTGTGTGTGTGTGTGTGTGTGTCTTTGACCCTGCTCTTCTCCCTTACTCCCGGACTTTGTGGTAATCCTAATCATTATGCAAATAGTGATACAAAGAATGTTCTCATTGCCTGTTAGAGCCTGCATTTGTGCTAATTTCCTTATGACATTTGTAGGACTAGAAGGACTGGGTTAAGGGCGTTAACACAGGCAGTGTGTGAGGACGCTCATTCCTTCATTCTGACCAGTCCTCAGGAGTCTTTGGGGGTGGGGAAGACTTCATAAAGAGAGAAACACAAACTGCACTGGGATTGTCTGGAAGCTGGGAAGGAAAGAAACATGTTTAGCAGTGTGGGTCGGAGGCATCAGCTCCTCCTGGGACCTGATCAAAATGAGAGTGAATGACCTGTTGGTGTGGGAAGAGCTGAAGATACAGGTGGCTCACTCTCAGGACTGCACTCTGACCTTGTAATTGATGACTCATTCAAACCCTGCAGGCACACACCTATCCAGGCTGTCCACACATTTACTCTGTAGCCTAGGAGAAACATGAACTCCTTACCTGCAGCCTCATAAATGCCTAATCTTAGACTTGCTCCACCCAAGTGTCAGGAGCCCAGGTTTGTGCCCCCTCCCCTGTGCAAGCCTTGAAATACTCACAGGAATTGACAATGAAATGAAAGAATATTTTTAAAATGTAAGAGCAAATCAGAGACTGACACATGGCAGGTGTTGAGAAGTCCCCTCCCTGAAGTGAAGCCTGGGTCAGCTCCTCAGGACCAACATCATACGTTTTCAGTAATTCTGTCAGGGACTTGGGTCAGGGTGACAGGGATGGAGTCATCTCCTCAATGCCAGGTTCAAAAATAATCATTAACACTGAGATGCATCTTAAAAGTAACTTACTGACCAAAGAATTTTAAATTCTGGAAGATGCCCTTGATCCATCTCCGGGTACACATCACCACTGTAACTGTTGGCTGTGGAAAGTTGTGGAGTTTTGTAGGACAGTCAACAACACTCACCCATGACTGTAGTATGATCAGGTGGGGTGACAGTCCCCGAATTATCCAGCAGATAGACAGAAGAGTGAGTCCATGGGAACCTTTGCTGGGCTTTGTAGAGGTCAGAGTAGCTTGCTTAAGGCCCACGTGGGGTAAGTTGGGGAGAAGTGACCATCTGTACTAGTCAGGTTCTCTAGAGTAGCAGAACTCACAGAATCCATCTCTCTACATAGAAAGGGGTTTATTAGAATGACTCACGGCTGTGGCTCAGCTGGTCCAACAGTGGCTGCCTACCGATGGAAGACTGAAGACTCCAGACGCTGCTCAGTCCCCAAGGCTGGATGTCTCAGCTGGTCTTCAGTATATGCGGGAATCCTGAAGAAGGAGGCTGTAATGCGGTGAAGAGATCGACTTGTTAATGAGGCGAAACCAAGGAGGCAAAGATCACCAGCTTCCTTCTTCCATGACCTTATAGACTTTCAGCGGAAGGCGTGGCTTACTTCCTCAATATATCTGTATAATGACACGCCTTCCTGCTTTAAATCTGACTTAGAAGTGAGCCTCACCACTTCAAATTTAGCAAAATCCCCTCACAGGTGTGCCCTACATTTGAGTTTTAATTTAATTCCAGATGTAGTCAAGTTGACAATCAAGACTAGTCACACACCACTCACCCAGAGTCCATGAACCCACGGGAGTGCACTGCCACCAAGACACAGAAATTAAGTGTTAGGTAATGAACACGTTTGGAAACTTGTGGTACAAAGTTTGAAACATAGCTCATTGAGCTAAGGCTGACTGGGAAGTTTGTGTGTGCCTGTGTTTATGTGCACTGTGTGGGATGTTGTTTAAATTAGTTCAAGTGAAAACAGTTTATATGTTAACCATCTGCATCCTGAGTCATTGACTGATCTGGGATCCAGGATTTGGTGCCTGGCTTCTTCCCTCTGAGCATCTCCGGGTTCAGAGACAAGCTCATTCTTCCTGGTACCCACTTTCCCATGGCCTCTGCGGCATGTGTGCTGGCCATCCAGCCACCAAGGAGAGCAGTGCCCTGGTATGCATGAGCAAAGCAGCCATAGTAACTTTGTTTATCTGACGAAAGAGAGAGATTCTGAGAGGGAATGTACTGTCACGATGTCACACAGCTGATTCTGACTTTGTGTTTTTTAATAATTCCAAGGTTTCTAGAATGCTCTTTGTTTGTACAGACACATAGCTTGTCCCTCCCTTGACTGTGCCCTTTGATCTCTCAAACACACAGCCTATGCACTGTTTGCAGGATTGTGCACCTTGCCCTCTCTGTCCCCAGGCTGGCACTCTCTCCCTCCCAGCACACAGAACAACCCTGGCCTTCTCTCTGCTACCCCACAGGCTGAAGAGAGGGTGGCTAAGGTCAGGGGGTGCAGGCTGGACATCCACTGACTTCCTTCCTACTATTCTCTGGAACGGGACACTCTTTTCTGGGTCTCAGGTTCCACCGTCGTACTTGGCACAGATACACTCCCATGCTGGGGCTCATGTTTCTGTGGAGAGGAGACTCTGACTGTGCACACTTGCTCTGTCCACACTCAGCCTCTTGCCCTGAGCCATCGGGTGAATGATACGTGGATCTGTTTCCTGAGGATCCCCAACTGTAATCCCATGTGAGATCTTTCTTTGGAATGGCATCACTGCCCACCCTGTACGCGGACAGTATTCTATGGTAAACGGTGCCCACAGGCTCTTCCCTTCCTTATGTATTTATTTTTTTCTCTGTCATGTGGACAGCAATGGAACGCGGCCACCATCACACTCCACCCAGTAGGGAGCAGAAGATCAACTCTATGAGTCCGTCCTGAAACTTGTCAGGGTTCTTAAATCTTGTACACTTTTCTCTCCCATAGCACTGTACTCGTCATAGAGAAATAGCAGGGAAGAAGGCGAGGTGTAAGGTCATCGTGATTGTCCCCTGGGCTGAATAGCAGACGGCATGTGTGTTAATAGAGCTTGTCTCTGGATGTGTCTGAATTTGCAGAGTTTGTTCTGGAAGGCTCTGACTGATCAGTGGTTTAACTTACCGAATGAGTAGAATTCTGGAGTCTGTAAGGAAGTGGACCACACTTAGAGACTATGGGTCACTCGGAGCATGTCATCAAATGCTAATTCTTGACTGTGTCCCCTCCTGTCACTGCTTGTTGTTTCCTGGCTTCCATGTGGTAGACACTTGCCTTTGCCGTGCCTGCCCTTCCATGAGCCACAGCTGTCCTGCTGCCTGTCACTGGTGTTCAGCAGGGACAGACCTGGTCACAGCTCCTCCTCTGCGCTGTCCTTCCTTCACCCTGTCCATCTCCCCACTCCTTTTCTGGGGTCTGAGCCTCACTGGTCTCTTTACATAGTTTTTTCTTTTTTAAAGTGCTCTTTTAATAACGGAGATACATTATTACATTACATAATTTCATTTTAAGTTTTTAAAACATGTACTCTATTTTGAAAATATTCTAGATTAATAATAATTACTAGATTACTTTCACCACCCATAAAGTTCGTGTATCTATGAGAGGTCACAATGAGCCATCTCAATTCTCTCCCTATTTTCTCTTTCCTAAAGAAAGGTGTGTTCCTACTTGGGCAGAACTGTGGAAGTGAGGTGGCCCTGAATTGGACAGCTGCAGGGAGATCTCTGGGCACTGGACACTGGGTGCATATAGTGGTCATTCGTTCAAAGGGCTATGATGTAGTGGTTCTGAGAGGCCTGAGAGCCTGGAAGAGGGCAAAGACAAAAGCACAGGCTCATCAAGGAATCTCTGTCCCTAGGCGCCAGACTGACAGGGTGAGGAAAGGGTACAGGGTTCACGTCAAAGATGTGGTGAGTTCTGGTGATGGCAAAGAAATGGATCACAGACCAGTGACATGACCAAAAATGTCATGCAGTGTGGCTGCCACTCCAGAGGTGGGGATGCCGAAAAGACCTTTGCTCCAGATGCAATTGCAGCCATTGGGAGTGTGGCCTTAATGTAATGGGAAGAAACCCTGCTTTGGCTTTGGGAGGAAGGGGGTGATCACCAGCACCACCTAGTGGACCTCAGAGAGTTCTGCAGCCATGGCATCCAGCTACCCTGGTATTACCATCCAGTCCACACCGTGGACTCAAACATGCTGGACACTGTACTAGGTGCCCAAAACATGTCCACCTCTCTCCTCCTCTCCCTTTCTCTAGGGACATCACATAGTAGGGATATCACATAGTAGGGATATCACATAGTAGGGACAAGTGTCTTTCAACTGACTATGTGAAAAATGGGGCATCTGAAGTCACTCAAGAGGCAAACATCCCAGGTCTGCAAAACCAGGGAAGAGAAGTGCATCCCTTGTTCACAGCTCTGGGTGAACACAGGGAAACAGAAGAGGCGCTCATTGCCCCCAGCCCTGAGTCTAGCTAACCACCTGATTTCGAGAAGAAGCCTATTTGTCTTTGCTCAGATGAGACAGCAGAGCCCAAATCACAAGTGCCAACTTCCAGGAGGGTCGTAGAAAAACATTAGGCAGAGGATGGCGTGTAACCACAATTACCCTATTTCCATGACAAAGTGCAGATAACTCTCCTCAGTTTGACACACATATGCAGGTCAGGGATGGCAGGTGTATCTATGGAGGGACAGCAGTAGCTCTGTGATTCCACTTCAGACAGGCTCTAGTGACTGACACAGACCCTGTGGCTCACCTTCAAAACTCCTGCTGAGCCCTGAAGATGCTGCCAGTGAGCATAAAAGAGAGAGGGGACCCAGCTGCAAGTTCAACGGTGCTCAAATAGTAATGGGGAGGAGAGAAGCAAGATTTCATGAGCGTCTCCTCACCAGACAGTTCTGCAGAATGGGGCAAGGTCCCCGCTCTCTCCTTATTCACCAGAGAGAAGGTTGGCTGTTGTCACTGTCATGACATTATGCCTCAAATATTTCAAAAATGTTGCCCAGATTCCTCCTCCTCTGTTGTAGTTGACATAGGGAGATGCATCTGCCTGGGTCTGCAATGACTCCAAGCCCAGTCCCCACAGCCAGGCAGCAACACCAACTGCAGTGTTGACAGTGCGTCTACCAGGCAGCAACACCAACCGCAGTGTTGACAGTGCCGTCTACCAGGCAGAAACACCAACTGCAGTGTTGACAGTGCCGTCTACCAGGCAGAAACACCAACCGCAGTGTTGACAGTGCCGTCTACCAGGCAGCAACACCAACCGCAGTGTTGACAGTGCCGTCTACCAGGCAGCAACACCAACCGCAGTGTTGACAGTGCCGTCTACCAGGCAGCAACACCAACTGCAGTGTTGACAGTGCGTCTACCAGGCAGCAACACCAACCGCAGTGTTGACAGTGCCGTCTACCAGGCAGAAACACCAACTGCAGTGTTGACAGTGCCGTCTACCAGGCAGAAACACCAACCGCAGTGTTGACAGTGCCGTCTACCAGGCAGCAACACCAACCGCAGTGTTGACAGTGCCGTCTACCAGGCAGCAACACCAACCGCAGTGTTGACAGTGCCGTCTACCAGGCAGCAACACCAACCGCAGTGTTGACAGTGCCGTCTACCAGGCAGAAACACCAACTGCAGTGTTGACAGTGCCGTCTACCAGGCAGAAACACCAACCGCAGTGTTGACAGTGCCGTCTACCAGGCAGAAACACCAACCGCAGTGTTGACAGTGCCGTCTACCAGGCAGAAACACCAACCGCAGTGTTGACAGTGCCGTCTACCAGGCAGCAACACCAACCGCAGTGTTGACAGTGCCGTCTACCAGGCAGCAACCGCAGGTTTTAGCCTCCACTGTACCATAGTTCCCACAAAAAGACTCCAGTAGGTGGCTTTACAACACGTCAAATATATTTATTTATCCTATGGCACCTTCTTTTGTATGGTTGACTGTTTCATCCATTTTTTTCTGAGCAGTAACTGATGTTTATTCATCCCAAGTCTATAGAGCATCAGGCAGTCAGAGCCAGGTGACCTGAGACATCGTCTTGGCCAGCACCCATATTCCCAACTGTGGAAGAAACTGAGGTTCATAGGCTGTGTATGCTTCTTTATTTCAATTTCAGATGATCTCAGCATCTTTTAAAAAAGATATTTCATTACATTTATTAACTCAGTGTATATGTGTGGTGTATGTGTGTGTGTGTTTTATAGGCAGCGGGTAGGTGCCATGACAGTCTTAGGGTGCCAAAGAACAGCTTGAGGAAGTCAGTGCTCAATTTTCCCAAAGAGGGTCCCCCAGGATCAAGTTCACATCTCCATGTTTAGAAGATAGTGCTTTCATCCTTTGAGTTGTCCTACCAGGGACAAAACCTGTCCTTTGACCTCAAATGGGTTGATGCTGCACACACACCTCATCCTGTGTGGCTTCTGGTAAGATCTGTCTGCACTCAGCAGGCCCGACTGTGCTGTTGTGCAGAAACTGTCCAGCGAAGAAGCAAGCAGCACACAGACAGCTGGGGAGCTCAGGATTATTTTTCACTGTCTGGTCTGGACCCAGCTAGTGCTCTGCGCTTTCCTGTCCCAACCTGGGTTTTCTTACTGTTTTTGTGGACTGAACAACAGTGTTTAATTTGTTCCCTATGTAGCCACCTGCACAGGGTTCTTAGAGTGGAAATTATTGCATCTGGACATGCCTTCAGATGCAGGGCTGACAAGGTTCCAATAGTTTCTGCCAGGTCTGTTCTGATGGAGGAAGGTCATTGGTTAAAAAATAAAGAAACTGCCTTGGCCCATTTTATTGGTTAGAACATAGGTAGGTGGAATAAACAGAACATAATGCTGGGAGGAAGAGGAAGTGAGCTCAGAGACGCCATGCTCCCCTCTCCCGGGCAGACACATGAAGCTCAGAACCAGGATGGACGTAGGCTAGAATCTTTCCCGGTAAGACTGATGCTACACAGATTATTAGAGATGGGTTAATCGGGATATGAGAATTAGCCTGTAAGGTCTAGAGTTAGTGGGCCAAGCAGGGTTTAAAAGAATACAGTGTCGGTGTAATTATTTCGGGGCATAAGCTAGCAGGCGGCCTGGGTACTGGGGACACAGCCCCGCATCTCATATCACTACACTGTTCTAAGAACTACCTGTCAGTTCCTCCTTGCCTTCCAGATCTGCTGTCCTAGCCTTCTACCTAGAGCTCTGTTATGCCCAGATCACAGAGTCCCTGCAAAACCAACTTGGAGACCGAGTCCTGTATGTAAAAGCAAAGAGCCTTTATTCTTACACAAGTTTGCAAACTTGGACTTTCTGTGTGTCTATCATATAGGAATAGTTGGGGAGTCCTGATGTCAGTTAGGGTAGGGTTTTTGTAGTAGTGAAGGTAGGGGTGAGGAATTTCTAAGGTTTAAGACCCTGACTGGGTGACGTTTGTCTAGGGGTGTCCTGGTGAAAAGTGATGGAGATGTGCTGGAAGGTGATCCTATTTACAAAGTTTGGAATTTCCTTCAGATGGGCTGTTCCTGGGTAGTTCCTCGGTGGTTCCTGGGTGGTCTCAGTTTGTGGCCTTTCTTGCAACCCTGTATTGCCTCAGGTAAACTATTGAGACTCAGGCCTCTATTGGACTGTCATCGCTGGGTCCTTCAAGCTCCTATCTAGGGTCACTCACAGTATCTCTTGAACCCTGACTATGACACTGCTACTGGACTCTCTGGGCTTTGGGAAGGGAGTTGGCATTTGGTTTTCCATCCCTGACCAGTTGCTCATCCTGGGCTCTCACTGTGTCCTATCAGCCTGCATTTCCCTTCCTACTGAACACAGCTGGGCTCCAGATCTCAGTAGGGACAGTCAGGGTCCACCCAGCTCTGTGCTGCTGCACTGGGGGGTCTTGGCCTCCTCAGTCCAGAGGATCCTGCTGTTGTTACAGCTCCTCACATGGGAGGAAAGTGACTGAGACAGAACCTGGGGACATGGGTTGATCATGTCTACAGCTTTCTGACTTGTCCCCAAATGAGTTCTTGAGTCTTCTCGCTTACAAGACTTTTGACTCTGGTTTTCTCACATGAGGCTTTCAATAGTAACTTTAGGAGCACCTACTGTGTGCTGACCATATTCTGAGCACTCCATGTCGTGTTCCTGTTCCTCTTACATTAAATAGCAGTAGCAATGACACTTAGTTGGGAAGTGGTAAGGAACTCGCCAAATTCACATAATTAACTGGCGATAGAAGTGGTCCTAACAGCTATGGGCATCCTAGCCAAGAGAATGGCCTCCTGTCCTATTTAGATTCAAGGAAAAGTTCATTAGTTGGACTTGTGACCACGAGAGGGAATGAAATGGGTACTTGAGAGAGAAGATGGCAATGTTCTGGCATCTGGGGGAGGGACCAGTGTGTAGCAGCCGTAATATGTAATATCAATGGAGGTAATAGCACCTGGGTGTGGACCCCCATGCTGAGCTCATGGCTCTGTGGGGAGGAGACCCCGACTGTGCACACTTGCTCTGTCTACATTAAGCCTCTTGCCTGGAACCAACTGGGTGACTGATATTTGGCTCTGCTTCCTGAGGATTTCACAACAGTAATCCCACGTGAGATCTTTCTTCAGAATGGCCTCACTGCCCACCCTGTAGACGGTATTTTGTGGTAAGCAGTGTTCACAGCCACTTCCCTTCCTTTGTATTTTTTTCCTTACTGTCATGTGGACAGCAATGGAATGAGGCCACCATCACACTCCACCCAGAAGGGAGCAGAAGATCAACTAACTCTATGAGTCCATTCTGAAACTTGTCTGAAATCTACATTTTTCCTCACACTGGACTCATCATGGAGAAATCGCAGGGAAGAAGGTGAGGTGTAAAATATCATCGTGATTGTCCCCTTGGCTGAATAGCAGACAGCGTGTGTGTTAACAGAGCTTGTTTCTGTTTGTATCTCTATTTGCAAAGATTGTTCTGGAAGGCTCTGACTTGATCAGTGGTTTAACTTACCGAATGAGTAGAATTCTGGAGTCTGTAAGGAAGTAGGCTACACCTAGAGACTATGGGTCACTCGGAGCATGTCATCGAATGCTAATTCTTGACTGTGTCTCCTCCTGTCACTCCTTGTTCCTGGCTTCCATGTGGTAAACACTTGCCTTTGCCGTGCCTGCCCAGTGAGCTTGACCTCAGCACAGCTTCGTTTTCCTCGCTGTGACTGCACTCAGTCCGTGTGCTCACAGGGTCCTTGATTACTCATCAGAGACATGGGTTCGTAGAGCCGTTGTGACAATCAGGTAAAGAACAGTCTATCACCATAAAGTGACACCCTGGTGATAATCCTTGAGGGTCCTGTGCCCTCCCAGTACACAGGACAACCGCCCAACTCTCCTTCTCCTCCATCATTTCCATTTCAATAGTTTATCTTTATAGCTGGGTTCAGATGTCACACGCGCTACAGCTGGGTCTGTGTTGACTGAGCACGTGCCAGGGACAGCCATCTGCAGTGCTGTGGACACCATGAATCCTTCCCTTTTTGTGGCTCTGGAGTAACAGCCCATCATGAGGACCATCCTATCTTCACACATACAGGACACCCTCAGCTGCCTGAGCTCAATGCAAACATCTCTGGGGGCAGCAGCTGCAGGCACAGTCCTGCTGCCTGTCACTGGTGTTCAGCAGGGACAACCTGGTCACAGCTCCTCCTCTGCGCTGTCCTTCCTTCACCGTGTCCATCTCTCCTGTCCCTTTCTGGGGCCTCTACTCATCTCTGAGCCTCACTGGTCTCTGTCTATAGCCTTTCTTTTGTTAAGAGCACTTCTAACACCTGAGATACATTATTATATCATAGAAATTCATTTTAAGTTCTTTTTAAATGTATTTCTATCTTGAAAGTATCCTTCTACCTGCTAGAATACTTTCACCACCCATGAAGTAATGCTGTATCTATGAAAAGAGACCACTGTCAATTCTCATTGACACCCACCATGCTTGTTTGTCTCTTTCGTAAAGGAAGGTGTGTTCCTGGTGGGCAGAACCATGGAGGTGAGGTGGCCCTGGACTGGAAGCTGCAGGGAGCTCTCTGGGCACTGGACACCTAAGTGATCATTCACTGAAAGGGTTATGGTGCAGTTGTTTTGAGAGTCCTGAGAGCCTGGAAGAGTGCAGTGACAAAGGCACAGGCTCTTCAAGTAATCTGTGTCCTAAGGACCAGACTGATGGAGTCAGGAGAGAGGGCAGGGTTCAAGGTCAAGGGTGTGGTGAGCTCTGGCGATGGCTCCTGAGTTTGGTCAGGATCAGAATCTGAGCCCTGGCACAGTGTTCACTATAACACGGTCACATGGGCTCAGCAGTAGAGAGGACTCCATGAGCTTGGACACTGAGGAGCAAGTTGCTAGGCAGCTCATGATGCAGATTGATTTCTTTCCCATGTTTGTCCACTGCTCAGTTCTCTTCCCACTCTGAGTCCCCAGGGCAATGGCTTTGTCCACATCCAGCTGTCCCTTGGCCAGACATCCCTTCCAAGCAAGGACAGAGGGGCTGTGTGACCCAAGAATGATCCTCTAACAGACAAGACCCAGGAAGTACACAGGTCTTCTCTCTGCCTCAGGTGTTCAGAACTTGGGAAGAAGGCCACTTGAGTGGTAAGGAACGAGGGGACACCGCTCACTGCTGCAGCCTCAGGGTGCTTCTGTGGCCAGAAGGGGAAGGTGAGATCAAGAAGGAAAACAGTTTTTGTATAAATTTCAAATATTCTTGTTAATCCACAATAAAGAAAACAGTTTTAAAAAGAGGAGATGATAGAAATCTGGAGACAATTATCAACTTTCTGTAGTCAACAATCTAGAAAACATGTGATATCATTTTCATATAACACAAAGCATGACCAGGCCGGTGTTTACAAATTAATTCTTCACATATAATGGAGCAAGTGCAGCTTTCATGTGCACCTCAGCAGATCTCATCCAATTAGAGCAGGTTTTAAACTTCAGTAGGAATTAAGCCTTGAGATTTCCCCAAGAGTCTGCTTACAGAGAGCAGAACTCACCACCACATCCTGTCACCCCTCCTTCCTGTAGAGCCCACGGCTGGCACATAGGACCAAGAACCTGTGATGACCCTGCAGATGGTGTCCCCAGCCTCCATTCCTTTCTACCCTCTGAGCATTCCACCAAAATCCATCACTCCATGTGACCAAACCATGAACAAAAAAATGGGGTTCATACCCAGAGTCTGATTATAAGATTGGGATACAATTGGAAAAACACAGAATGAGGCAGAACTACGAAGAAGGAAAAGGTCAATATGAAAGCAGTGGGAAAGTTGGCAGCTCGGGGACCTGTGAGGATGGTGAGCCTCAGTTAGGAGCAGTGTGGTAGGTGTGACTGAGGAGCAGCCATGCTGTGGCTTAGTAAGGCCTTGGATGTTCTCCCCAGCTTGGGAGCGTGGTCCCTATGTGGGATGCTGGAGGTTGTTAGATCTAAGAGGAAGGTGGAGTCTAGTGGGAGGTAACAAGCCTGTCCCATCTGTGTTCTGTGTTCTGGCTTCCTTTCTCTTGATGTGGCCTCTCCTCTAGCAGGCACTACCACCATCCGGCATTGGTATAAAGAGGATACACTCAGGAGTCCGTGGCTCTGTCCAACACACCCCACCCCCAGTCCTCTGAGCTGCACTGAAGAAGAGGTCACTGAGTCAGGATGTCATGAACCCGGATGAGCTCCTGCAACTTCTGCTCTAGATCCCAAGCCTGCTGCCGCAGCTTTGCAGCAAACTCTGCCTTTGCACCCTCCTGCAAATGCTTTGTATCTTTTACGATGCTGACTATATCTAGCGCTAGGGAGTGACCTGCAGTGGCTGCACCCATGATCCGGGCTCTTTTGTTCATTGCCAGAGCAGTGCCTCCAAAGGCTTTCATTACCTGTTTAGTGCTTTTGGCTGACACCTTCCCTGTGGTCATTAGACGCTTAGCTTTATTTGCTAGGCAAGGGTTGGCTTTGGTCAGCTTGATGGCATCAATGTTCTTCTTTATGTCATCCACAGTGTTAACAAATTTCTTAGATACAGAAACAAGCCTGGTGGTGATCTCCTTCAAAGAGTCTTGTATGTTCTCCTCGGTGTCGTTGTTTCTTGGCAGAAGCTCGCTGGCTTCAGCTTCCACGAACACCATGCTTACCTTTTCCACAATGGTTGCGGAAACACTCATCACAGCAGCTGCTGCCCCAAGCCCCAAGCCTGTGGCTGAAATTCCCAGACTGAATCCTGCTGACACAGGTGCCAGAGCGAGACCAAGGATTGTCAGGACTCCAGACACAGCACCAGTGGAGCTGGCCAGCACTTGCATGATGGTGTAGCCCCTGTAAACCTTGTCAATCTTGTCTGCAAGGGCATGGAGCTTCCTGATGCTCTCCTCAAGCTCCCGTTTCATCTGTGGATAAACTTCCAGAAACCTTTCCTTCTCACGTGAGGCATCTTTCACTTTCCTGTAAAGGGAGAGACCAACTAACAGAGTGAGGAAGAGAGTTTGGAAAGATCTGTCCTGTGGCAATCAGAGCATCTGCTGGGAATGAAATGGAGGATTGTCTTACAGCTGTACAATGTCGTTCTTGCATTGATGAGCAGGTTGGATCCACCACACAACATTTATTTGTTAAGGACACAATGAGTTAAAAACCATATTACTGAGTCCTTTAAAATTTTTATTTTAGGGCTGGAGAGACGGCTCAGCGGTTGAGAGCATTGCCTGCTCTTCCAAAGGTCCTGAGTTCAATTCCCAGCAACCACATGGTGGCTCACAGCAATCTGTAATGAGGTCTGGTGTCCTCTTCTGGCATGCAGGGATACACACAGACAGAACATTGTATACATAATAAATAAATAAATATTTAAAAAAATTTATTTTATTTGTTTGAGTGTTTTGCCTCTATGTGTGTGTGTGTGTGTGTGTGTGTGTGTGTGTGTGTACCATCTGCAGGCCTGGTGCCATGAAGGGCAGAAGAAGGAATTGGATCACTAGACCCAGAGTTACAGGCAGTTGTGAGCCATCATAAAAATGCTGGGAACTGGAATTCGGTCATCTGGAGCCAGTGCTCTTAACTCCTGAGTCATCTCAAGTCACTTACCACACATTTTTAAATGCATTTTTAAAAGATTTAATAAAGATGGATTTTCCTCAAGGCCAATGTCATCACTACCAACATATTTCTCTGTAGGAACTCTAAAACACAGAGAAGTGAGGTTAGAGGAAAAAAATAACCCTTTATTTTAGGGAAGTTAGTGTTCACTGAAGAGAACACTTTCCCAAATAAAAACCTCCTCTTGGCATCAGCTACTGGGAACTGACCTGTCTACCCTACAGTGACCTGCTGGTCAGGGATGTCCACATTTGCTTGGGTACTTGGATTTTGTGTGTGTGCAAATTGCACACCCGTGAGAGAGAAACCCTGCACAGGTATTCTCTGAAGCTGATGTCTCTTTGCCCTGCAGCTGTGTGTACACCTGAGCTGGTGGGGCCGCTCACAGCTAAGACCCTTCCCCTCAAAACCCAGCACACAAAGTTCCCTTCCAGCTGTGAGCAGAAGATAAAGAACCATGAGTGGATCCCCATTTCCATGTGGGTCCTACCCCAAGGCACCTCACTGTGCCTCTGTAAGTGTTTCCACGGCAGGCAGAACCAAGAAAACACATGTAGGTTCCCTAGCTCTCGCTAGAATTCCCAGGCTGAGAAAGGTGATGTGTGGTGGGATTTTGCTGTCATTTCTGACCTCCAGGGGACCTAGACACTAAAGGCGTGGACTCCAGGAGGGAGGGAGACCCCAGGTCTCTCATGGAGACTGTGTATGTGATCAAGGCCCAACAAACTTCTGGACACTGAGACTTATGTGGATAAATACTTTTCCTTGGTCAACTCTATTAAGCTTTTCTAAGCTACTTTTATAGTGTGGCTCGACCTTGGCTTTCCATGCCTTTTCTGGGATGGTTGATGTTCCCTGCCCAGACTTGTCAAGAATCTTAAGTCAGGTTGTGAGACTGCTCTGCTTTTGATACTCAATACTCAATCAAGTTCCCATGTTTAACTTTTGGTGTCTTATTCTTGACCTCTTTCAGGAGGAATCCCATGAGGTCAGCTTCACAGTGCCCCTGCTCCCTGCTCCCTACTGCCCCTCACTCAGATTGTCTGCCAGAGTCCCCTGCTGAATGCCTATCCAGAAATGTTCTGTCTCTTTCCCTTAGGGCAGCAGTCCTGAACAGCTCCTTCCTGACTGCTAACTCGTGTCAGAATATGGCTTCTCTGCCAAGGCATCTTTCTTGGTGTGTGTCACCCCGTGTGAACTCTCACGTAACTGTGCTGTGTCTTGAGGACAGCAGACAATTCTCCCTTAATATCTAGGTGCACTGTTAGGATGTGGCTAATTTGGTAAAGTGTTTGCCATACAAACACATGGACCTCAGTTCTGTGTTTCAGAGTCCACATAGAAAAGCTCGGTGCAATTCTTTCTATCAGGCTACTGTTACCTTAACCCAAACCACACAACGATGCAACAATGAAAGAGTCTCCATGTAGAACACTGATGCAAAAACTAGTTGAAATATTGGCTAACTCAATCCTAGAACACTTAAAAAAATCATTCATCATGAATAAGTAGGATTCATCTCTTACTTGATGGTTCAGTGTAAGAAAATCTGTCAATGTAATCCACAATATAAATGGACTGAAAGATAAAAACCACATGATCATCTTCTTAAATGCTGAAAAAGCCTTTGGCAAAATTCACTCCCCTACATGATAAAGATTTTGCAAAGATCAGGGATACAAGGAACATACCTATATATAATATAAACAATAAACAACAAGCCGACAGTCAACATCAAATCAAATGGAGAGAAACTGGACAGACCAGCTCTTTCCACAAGTTGTTGTCCGAATCCATCTATGGTCGGCAGGACCTGCAGGGCCACTGTGCTCCATGTGTCCCAGAGATACTCAACCACAGACATGACGAAGCCTTTCCTCTCTAGATGGGAAGGAAAAGGAATATGGTTAGAGGACCATGCTGGAGACCCTGAACGGCTTCAGGAACTAGGTTTTAAAATGTGTTCTGAGCATCTGTCCCTTCAGGTATAATCTGGTGTCACTTTTGATAGGGACTAAGTTATGTCTCTTAACACATTTGCTAAAGCTCTATCCCCAGGTGACTGTATTTGGAGATAGAGGAAGGAAGCAAGTGAGGTTGTGAGTGAGGTCCCTGACCCAGAGTGTTAGTGTCCTCACAGCAGCCAGAAGAAGCGCCCTCCCTCCATTCTCTCCTTCTCTGTCTCCCCCACCCTCCCCCTTCTCCCTTTCCATGACTCTCTTCTCTCCAGACACACA
This sequence comes from Microtus pennsylvanicus, assembly GCF_037038515.1. Taxonomy (NCBI): domain Eukaryota; kingdom Metazoa; phylum Chordata; class Mammalia; order Rodentia; family Cricetidae; genus Microtus; species Microtus pennsylvanicus. Next base: position 5,756,078 of record NC_134580.1, read on the forward strand.
AAAGAGACCTTGAACTAGAACAGGGTAAAGGCTCCTTCTGCACTTGGAAGAGAGTGCCCCCCAGAACCAATCTGCCACACTTTGATTGTGGTTGCTGAATTCCAGAACATTGAGAGAAGAGGTCTTTTCTCTTTAAACCACCTACCCAGTGTCACTTTGTGATGGCATCCTGAGAGGACAGATATACCAGGGAACAGTCTTGGTGCCTTGCAGAGACACATATGGTTTTCAGCTCAGAACAGTTAGAAAGTGAGTCTCTCATCCCCAGGAAGAAGGAGAGTCCAGTGAATGCATCCATCTACTGTGTGCCTGTGTGAATGTGATGTTTTCCCTTGATTTTTATTTATGTATGGGAATTTTTTGCCTGCTTGTATTTATGTCTATGCACCATGTGTGTGTCTGGTGACCGAAGAGGTCCTTGGGCCCCCGGAGCTGCAGTTACAGCCTGCTGTGAACCTGATGTGGGCGTTGGGATCTGAACCCATGTCTTATGAAAGAGCAGCCAGTGCTCTTAACCACTGAGCCACTTTCTAGTCCCAAATTGACTTTGTCACTGGAATGATCAGTTATTAATCCTGTATTTCAATCCACTGGGTTAATAAATATCTGGGAGATCAGTAGCCCTTCTCTCGGTGGGGTGTGAGGGAGTTCCCAGAAATAACAGATCCTAATTCTCTGAGTGCATGAGTGGTTCAGACTGAGCTGAGGCACCTTGGGAAGTTGAGCCTGGCTGGGGTCAGGACGGCAGCTGGGATGTGTCTTGGGGCTGATTGCTGTTTTGTCTTGGCCCTTCATGTTACTGCTTTTGTGCGCCACGATATGGACTGCCCACCCTGCCTCCCAGGATGGAGCAAAATATGCAATATTGTCAGTGAGATAATCTGCTTTCATTATTTACAACAATGACAAAAGTGAGTGACGTCAGCTTTAACAACTAACTTGTACAGAATAAATGAGGAAGTGGTCTCAGAGCCAAGAGAAGAATTTTACAAAGCCAATACAGGCTGGCATGGTGGTGCACACCTTGAATCCCAGCACTCAGGAGGAGAGGCAGGTGGGTCTCTGTGTGTTCTAGGCCAGGCTGGTCCACATAGGGAGTTCCAGGAGAGGTAGAGCTACGAAGTGAGAGTCTGTATTGAAAAATAAATGAAAAAAACCCAAACAAAACATTAAAAAGAATTGGATTTGGCAATACCAGGCAAAGAAGACAGGAAGATGAGCATTTGTGGATTATTCCATGTATATACATATGCACACACACACACACACATATATGCCAACACTCTACTAATTCAGAATTTAAATTTTTAACAATAATTTTAAGTGATTTTTGAATTTTCATTTTTAATTGTCCCATTGTAATTGTGTGTATGTATGTAACACAGTAGGATATTTCATGATAAATTAGCATGTTATTAGTTTAAAATTTTATCATTCAGTTTAGAATGTTCAAAATAGGGCTAAAGAGATGGCTCAGCAGTTAAAGGCACTGGCCGTTCTTCCAGAGGTACTAGGTTCAATTCCCATCATTCACAGGCACCTCACAAACTGTCTGTAACTCCAGCGCCAGGGATCCAACACCCTCACACAGAAATACATGCAGGAAAAGACAAATTTACATAAAATTAAAATAAATAGATCATTAAAAAAGATTGTTCAAAATTCAATTCTCACTATCACTACCTGTTCTGAAATATCCAATTAATTATTGTTAAATATCGAATTACCTAGCATTTCTTTTTTTTGGTTTATTGAAACAGGTTTTCTTGTGTGGCAGCCATAGCTGTCCTAAAACTTACCCTGTAGAGCAGGCTGGCCCTGAACTCACAGAGCTCCTCGTGCCTCTGCTTCCTGATTACTGGGATTAAAGGCTTGGCCTCCACCACCCGGCCCTAGTCAGCATTTCTGATGTGTGATAAATGGAATCCTGAAATGACGGTGGGGACCCATAACCCAGCACATTGCAGATGAGGCAGGAGGATTGTGAGTTTGCAGTCAACTTGTGTGACATAGCAAGACTTCTTTTGAGTGACAGGGAAGAGAGAGGGAAGAGGGAAAGAGAGGGGTAGGGAGAAGAGGAGAATGAAGAATAAGAAGGGAGGAGGCATACGGGGCAGTTCTGGCAGTAAAGGCGGCAAAAGAACACATGAACTTCCCGTTAAAGGAGACCAACATCGTAATGACTACAAATCTTCTCAGGTCACTTGAGGTCAGTTCCTGCCCACGCGATGTGGGGGTTATGATATTAAAGAGAAGGTAGTGAGGACGAGCTGTGTTGTAACACACCTGGAGGGTGTGCCTCTCACGGTTGAAAATGACATTTCAAGGACACACTACTGAGACCAAGTGTCATTTGTAAAGGCTCCTGCTGTGATGAACACGCTAAGATCGTCAGCACACGGGGTCTCTGCTATTGTGATGACACACTAAGATCGTCAGCACACGGGGTCTCTGCTATTGTGATGTCACACTAAGATCGTCAGCACACGGGGTCTCTGCTATTGTGATGTCACACTAAGATCGTCAGCACACGGGGTCTCTGCTATTGTGATGTCACACTAAGATCGTCAGCACACGGGGTCTCTGCTATTGTGATGACACGCTAAGATCGTCAGCACACGGGGTCTCTGCTATTGTGATGGACACTAAGATCGTCAGCACACGGGGTCTCTGCTATTGTGATGACATGCTAAGATCGTCAGCACACGGGGTCTCTGCTATTGTGATGGACACTAAGATCGTCAGCACACGGGGTCACTGCTATTGTGATGACACACTAAGATCGTCAGCACACGGGGTCTCTGCTATTGTGATGGACACACTAAGATCGTCAGCACACGGGGTCTCTGCTATTGTGATGACACACTAAGATCGTCAGCACACGGGGTCTCTGCTATTGTGATGGACACACTAAGATCGTCAGCACACGGGGTCTCTGCTATTGTGATGACACACTAAGATCGTCAGCACACGGGGTCTCTGCTATTGTAATGGACACTAAGATCGTCAGCACACGGGGTCTCTGCTATTGTGATGAACACGCTAAGATCGTCAGCACACGGGGTCTCTGCTATTGTGATGGACACTAAGATCGTCAGCACACGGGGTCTCTGCTATTGTGATGACACACTAAGATCGTCAGCACACGGGGTCTCTGCTATTGTGATGACACACTAAGATCGTCAGCACACGGGGTCTCTGCTATTGTGATGACATGCTAAGATCGTCAGCACACGGGGTCTCTGCTATTGTGATGACACACTAAGATCGTCAGCATACGGGGTCTCTGCTATTGTGATGACATGCTCAGATCGTCAGCACACGGGGTCTCTGCTATTGTGATGACACGCTAAGATCGTCAGCACACGGGGTCTCTGCTATTGTGATGACATGCTAAGATCGTCAGCACACGGGGTCTCTGCTATTGTGATGAACACACTAAGATCGTCAGCACACGGGGTCTCTGCTATTGTGATGGACACTAAGATCGTCAGCACACGGGGTCTCTGCTATTGTGATGCACACGCTAAGATCGTCAGCATACGGGGGTCTCTGGTTGGTGGGACCCTCCACACTGACCCTGGTTTCCTCGTGTGTCAGGGTCTGACACCCCAGCACCTGCTCAGGCTTTCCAGGCTTCCCCATTTAGAAGGGAACACTTACCCTGCAGACTCCACGTGCTCTGTAGCCTTCCTCATGGACCCTAGAGCCTCTTGCATGCTCTAAGTGACCTACATCTAAGCTTTCCTCCCTTCCTTATTCTATTGCATGATTTCTCTGTTATTAACATCTATTTGTTGTCCAATGTGGAGAGATTTGAAACGCCATTTCATTCAAGTTTATCATATATGTTGGCAATATTCACTCGGTACCTTCTCCAGTTACTAGTCTGCCTTTGGCTAATAGTTCCCCTCTATGTCCCTCTATGTTCTCTCTCTCTCTCTCTCTCTCTCTCTCTGTCTCTCTCTCTGTCTCTCTCTCTGTCTCTCTCTCTCTCTCTCTCTGTCTCTCTCTCTCTCTCTCTCTCTCTCTCTCTCTCTCTCTCTCTCTCTCTCTCTGTCTCTCTCTTTCTCTAATCTAGGTTCCACATTTGAAAGAAAACAGTCAATATTTGTCTTTAAATCTGACTTATTTTGGTCAACAGGATGCCCCACAGTTCCACCATTTTCCTGCAGGTGGCACACTTTCATTCATCTTCATGTCTGAATAAATTCCATCGTCATGTGCACCTCATTGTCCCTATGATCTGTTGATGTGCAGGATTGCTCTTCCCATGTCTCAGTTATTGTGAATCTCACTGTGATGGCCATGAAGGCCCCAGCTCCTCTTTAACGCACGCATGGAGGCTCTTTGGGAAGTACATCTTTGGCTGGGATAAGTTGGCCACATTGAAGTTCTATTGATGTCCTGACCATGTACACAGCTCTGTAGTTTTTTTCTCTCATTCTTTAACACGCCTGCTGTGCAGTGTGGGTTGGTCAAATTGAGCAAATGACTTGACTGCCTAAGCAGCAGAGGTGAGGGAAGAAGACAGTGAGCACAGGGCTCAGGACACCAGTGTGGAACAAGGGCTGGTGTACGGGGCTTCCTGGGCTTAGGGCTGTTCCTGGGTAGAGTCACTTCTGAGCAGACTTTTGTTGTTGTTGTTGTTTTTCTGGTCTTCTGTTTCAACTTCATTTTTTTTTTTTAACGTGACAAAAGAAAAACCAGGCCTGACTTGAGACCAACACACCTGGTAAACAAGCTCTGGTCCTGGCTGTGCAGGGCTGTACAGTGGATGGGGATTAGGTCGCCTGAAGTTAATGGGGTGTAGTAGAGGCTGCAGCAGACTCCAGCCTGCCTGGACACATGGGGACACTCGACCCTGAATAGGTAATATGAAGAGACAGTCTCCAGGTAACATCTATGGACTGTGGGTGTAGAAACTTCCTGCTGAAGCAGTTAGAACAGGTGGGTGTCTGAGCTGGTGCGGGGTGGGCTCCCTCCTCAGGGACAGCACCACAGGGTCAGCTGAGAGCGAGCCACCAAGAGAGGGCTGGAGCTGCCTCCCATCTTCACATTCCCTGCCTCCTGCTCCCTCTGCTCCTCCCTCCTTGGCTTCCATTTTTCAGACTGTGTATTGCTGAAGTTACTCCTGAGAATGCATCCCAAAACAAAGCTAGGAGGGAGGCTGCTCTGACCCAGGACTGGGGAACTCTCTGCTCCCCCTTGGGGTTCTCCTCCTGAGGCTTTGACTCCTCAGCAGGCCTCAGCAGGGAGGCCCTGGCAGTCCTAGGCCATGAGCAGCACAGAGAACACACTGATTACCTGAGGAGCCCATGACAGCTGTGGGTCTTGGTGTCACTCAGAGGATCCTGACAGCTTTCCTTACAACTCACCGGATGTCCAGGCTACAGGAGGAAATAACAACCTGTGGGACAGAATGGGGACAGCTGCTGTGACCAGGGATCTGGTGACCCACAGGTCTCTCCATGGTGACTGCCAAGGGCCAAAACAAAGTGACTCAAACATGTCTGCTTACAGGCGCTGTGACCGCTATTCAAGAAGCCTGTCCTGTGGCTCCAGCATGCTGCCCTCTGTCCAGGCAAGGAGGAGGACTAATGGCATGCTGGGGACAGTGAGAAGGTGTCAGCTGAGGACACAGCTGTGGAGAAACAACAGACCCTGAACACTGAATGAAAGATGGAGAGGAATGTTTTGGTAGCCACGTGGGGGTTGTTCACAGTACCCTGTTTGTATTGATTATGCTTTCCTTCTTTCTTTCTTTCTTTCTTTCTTTCTTTCTTTCTTTCTTTCTCTTTCTTTCTTTCTTTCTTTCTTGTTTTTTTTTTGGGGGGGGGGAGTTGGCACAGGGATTCTCTATGTAGCCCTTTCTGTTCTGGAACCCACTTGTAGACCAGGCTGGTCTCTGACTCACTGAATTCCACATACCTGTGTGTTGTTGGTTTTCTTACTTCCTTGGGTTGCTGCCACCCAGTTCCCAAATAAATCACGCATGGAGGCTTATTCTTATTTATAAATGACCAGCCTTAGCTTGTCTTGTTTCTTATCAGCTCTTTGTAACTTAAATTAACCTGTTTTTCTTTTGCCTCTTGGCTTTTTCCATTCTTTTACTTCAGTAAATCTTACTCTTCATGGCTTGCTTTGTAGCTGGATGGCCGGCTCCCAAAAGAGTCATAAAAAAACCAACCACATTTGGCAAACTAATGTGGGCTATATTTCCATATGGCCTGAGAAAGTTGAAAAAAAATAAAGGGAGGATACGGCTCCTTAAGACTTTCTATGGGGACCAGACAGTGGTAGCACACACATTAAACCCCAGCACTTGGGAGGTAGAGACAGTGGAATCTTTGTGCCTTTGAAGCCAACCTGGTCTACAGAGCAAGTTCTAGGACAGGCTTCAAAACTACAGAGAAACTCTGTCTTGAAAAATAACAACAAAGAAAGAGTTTGTATGAGACAGTGATACCTTGAACAGCTAGTATATTAAGTAGGAACAAATTTAAAAAGTAAAAATGTCAGAGCAGGCATGAGGTCATGACTCCATAGGAGCAGACTGAGCCAGTGACCTGGGCCAAAGTGGGCCTGGGACAGTGAACGCCATGGGAGCAGGAGCGGACAGAGACCAGGGTCATTTGCAGAAGCAGGATTGGGTCAGCAACCTAGGTCAGAGCAGGCCTAAAGTGGAGAGCTCTACAGAAGTTTGATTGAGCCAACCTCCTAGGCCAGAGCGGGCCTGAGACAGCGAGCTCCACAGGAGCAGATCCAGACCAGGAACATTTGTGGAGGCAGGATTGAGCCAGCGCCCTGGGCCAGAGCAGACCTGAGACAGTGAACTCCACAGGAACAGATAGAAGGGAGCAACCACTGAGTGAGTGGGCCAGAGCCAAAGACTGCTGTGGGTCCAGGCATGAATCTGGAACCTTAGAGGGAGTAGACCTGAGCCAGGACCCCTATGGGTCTGGGCATGAGTCTGGGACCTCAGAGGGAGTAGGCGGGAACCAGAGATCTCTGCAAGTCCAGGCTGAGTCTGGGACCTCTAAGGGAGTAGGCCTGAGCCAAATCCTCTGGGAGTCTGAGCACACCTGAGTATGGGATCTCTGAGCGAGAAGATCAGAGCCAGAGACATTTACAGGACCAACCACAAGCCAGGGACCTCTGCAGGAAAGGATCCTGACCAGAAACTTTTATAGAAACAGACCTGAGCCGATACCTAGGCCAGAGCAGGCCTGAGACAGAAAACTCCATGGGAGCAGAGCAAAGCCCAGGAGTACTGAGCAACCTCCAGGAATATGACCAATGGGGTAACTAGAACTGTGGCACTAACTGTACCATGAGGAACAACCATCTGAGCCTTGGATTCACTGGCACCTAGAAAATTAATCACCAGAATCACAGACAGTCACGACCACACCCATTAGAGGAAAAGATGAGTACACAAGTTAAGAACACATGCAACAGCACAAAGAACAACAGACCACCAGTAAAATCTAGAGACCCTACAACAGCAAGACTTAAACACCAAATATAGATGAAGCAGAAGAAAATGACCTAAAAAATAACTTGAGGAGAATGTTTGAAACTCTTAAAGAGGAAATGAGAAATTCATTCACAGAAATGGAAGAAAAGACAGACAAAAAAATTGGAAGACATCAACAAATCCATTAAAGAAAACCGACCAAGAAAAAACAATCAAACATATGAAAGAAACTATTTAAGACTTGAAAACTGAAATAGAGACAATAAAGAAAACACAAGCCAAGGGAATTATAGAAACAGAAATCATGAGAAAAAGATTAGGAATCACAAATGCAAGCATAAACAGCAAAATACAAGAGATGGGGGAAAGAATCTCAAGCGCTGAAGATCCAATAGAGGAAATAGACTCATCAGTCAAAGAAAACATTAAATCTAACAAAAGCTTAACCCAAAATATTCAGGAAATATGGGACACCATGAAAAGACCAAATCTAAAAATAATAGGTTTAGAAGAAGGAGAAGAAGTTCAACTCAAAAGCACAGAAAATATATTTAACAAAATCATAGAAGAAAACGTTCCCAACCTAAAGAAATATATGCCTATGAAGACACTAGAAGCCTACAAAATAACTAACAGACTAGATGGAAAAAAGTCCCCTTGGCACTTAATAAAACACTAAACATACAGAATAAAGAAAGAATATTAAGAGCTACAAAGGAAAAAGGCCAAGTAACATAAAGGCAGAGCTATCAGAATTACAACTGATATCTCTTTGGAGACAATGAGCCAGAAGGTCATGGTCAAACGTTATGCAGACAATAAGACACGGTGGATGCAAGCCCAGACTATTATGCCAGGAAAACTTTCAATCATCACAGAAGGACAACACAAGACATTCCATGACAAAACCAGATTTAACCAACACCTAGCCACAAACCCAGCCCTATACAAAATTCTAGAAGGAAAACTACAACCCAAGGAAGTTGGCTACATCAACAAAAACACAGACAATTGATGAAATCACAGCAGCAAATCCCAAAAAAGGGGAAAACACACACAATAACATTACCAACAATATAAACTAAATTAAGAGGAGATAGCAATCACTGGTCATTAATATCCCTTAATATAAATGGCCTCAACTCAACTATTAAAAGACACAGGCTAACAGATTAGATACGAAAACAGAATCCATCCTTCTTCTGCATATAAGAAACATACCTCAACCTCAAAGAAAGACATCGCCTCAGAGTAAAGGTTTGGGAAAAATTTTTCCAATCAAATGGACCTAAAAAAAACAAGCTGAATTAGCTGTCCTAATATCTAATGAAATAGACTACAAACTAGAATCAATAAAAAGAGACAAAGGAGGTAATTTCATATTAGTCACAGGAAAAATCCATCAAGAGGAATTCTTAATACTAAACATCTATGCCCCAAATACAAGGGCACCCTCATATGTAAAAGAAACACTTCTAAAACTTAAATCATACATGAAACCCCACACACTAATAGTGGGAGACTTCAACATTCCATTCTCACCACTAAACAGTATAGTCAGGCAAAAAATTAACAGAGAAATAAGGGAACTAACAGATGTTATAACTCAAATGGACTTAACAAACATCTATAGAATATTCCATCTAAACACAAAAGAATATACCTTTTTCTCAGCACCTCATAAAACCTTCTCAAAAAATGACCTCATGCTCGGTAACAAAACAAACCACAACAAATATAAAAAAAATTGGAATAACCCCATGTATCTTATCAGATCACCATGGCTAAAAATTAGAATTCAACTGTAATACTAATTCCAGAAAGCCCATAAATACATGAAAATTAAACAATTCTCACCTGAATCATCAATGGGTCAAGGAAGAAATAAAGGGAGAGATTAAATACTTCCTATAATTTAATGAAAATGACCATAAAACATACCGAAATTTCTTGGACACAATGAAAGCAGTGTTAAAAGGAAAGTTGATAGCACTAAATGCCTACATAAAGAAGCTGGAAATAATCCCACACTAGTGAATTAAAAGAACATTTGAAAACATATGAAAGAACAAAAAGAAGCAAACTCACCAAAGAGAACTAGACAGCAGGAAATAATCAAATTGAGAGCTGAAATCAACAAAATAGAAACAAAGAAAATAATACAAAGAATCAGGGAGACAAAGAGTTGGTTCTTTGAGAAAATCAACAAAATAGACAAACCTTTATCCAAACTAACCAAAAGTCAGAGAGAGGATATCTAAATTAACAAAATCAAAAATGAAAAAGGGGACAGACATTACAACAGACCCTGAGGAAATACATCATATCATATTTCAAAAACCTGTACTCCACAAAATTGGAACATGTAAAGATATGGACTACTTTCTGATAAATATCACTTACCAAAATTAAATCACTACCAGATAAGCGAATTAAACAGACCTATAACTGCTGAAGAAATAGAAACAGTCATCAAAAGTCTCCCAACCAAAAAAGCCCAGGACCAAATGGTTTCAGCTCAGAATTCTACAAGATTTTCAAAGAAGAACTAATACCAATACTTTTCAAATTGTTCCACACAATAGAAACAGAAGGAACATTGCTAAACTCTTTTTATTAGGCTACAATTACCCTGATACTCAAACCACACAGAGACATTACTAAGAAAGAGAATTACAGACTATCTCACTCATGAACATTAATGCAAAAATACTAAACAAAATTCTGGCAAATCAAATCCAATAATACATCAGAACCATCATCTACCATGATCAAGTCTGCTTCATCCCAGAGATGCAGGGATGGTTCAACATATGAAAATCTGTCAACATAATCCACCATATAAACAAACTATGAAATAAAAACCACATGATCATCTTATTAGATGCTGAAAAAGTTTTTGACAAAATGCAGCATTCCTTCATGATAAAGGTCTTGGAGAGAGCAGGGATACAAGGAACATACCTAAACATAATAAAGGCAATATACAGCAAGCCAACAGCCAACATCAAACTAAATGGAGAGAAATTCTCAGCAATTCCACTGAAAATCAGGAACAAGACAAGGTTGTCCACTCTCTTTGTATCTATTCAATATTGTTCTTGAGGTCCTAGCTAGAGCAATAAGACAACAAAAGGAGATCAAGGGAATACAAATTGGAAAAGAAGAAGTCAAACTCTCACGATTTGCTATTGATATGACAGCTTGTATAAGCGACAACAAACATTCTACCAAGGAACTTCTACAACTCATAAACACTTTTAGTAATGTATCAGGACACAAGATTAACTAAAAAAATCAGTAGCCCTCCTGTACACAGATGATAAATGGATCGAGAACAAAAACAGAGAAACATCACCCTTCACAATAGCTACAAATAGCGTATCTTGCACTAACTCTAATCAAACAAGAGAAAGACTTGTATGACAAGAACTTTAAATCTTTGAAGAAAGAAATTGAAGAAGACACCAGAAAGTGGAAAGATCTCTCATGCTCTTGGGTATGCAGCATTGTAAAAATGGCAATTTAATCAAAAGCAATCTACACATTCAATGCAATGCCCAGAAAAATCACAGCAAAATTCTTCACAGACCTCAAAAGGACGGTACTCAACTTCATATGGAAAATCAAAAAACCCAAGATAGCCAAAACAAACCTGGACAATAAAATAACTTCAGGAGGAATCATAATCCCTGACTTCAAGCTCTACTACAAGAGCTACAGTACTGAAAACAGCCTGGTATTGTCATAAGAACAGAAAGGAGGACCAATGGAACTGAATCAAAGACCCGGATATTAATCCACATACCTTCGAACACCTGATTTTTGACAAAGAAGCAAAAAAATATCAAATGGAAAAAAGAGAATATTTAACAAATAATGCAGGCATAACTGGATATCAACATGTAGAAGAATGAAAATAGATCCATATCTATCACCATGCAAAGACTCAAGTCCAAATGGAGCAAAGACCTCAACATAAAGCCAGCCACACTGAATCTCATAGAAGAGAAAGTGGGAAGTACACTTGAACGCAATGGCACAGAAGACCACTTCCTAAATATAATCCCAATAGCACAGACACTGAAAGAAACAATTAATAAATAGAATCTCCTGAAACCGAGAAGTTTCTGTAAAGCAAAGGACACGGTCAACAAGACAAAATGACAGCCTACAGAATGGGAAAAGATCTTCACCAACCCCACATCAGACAGAGATCTGATCTCCAAAATATACAAAGAACTCAAGAAATCAGTCATCAAAAGAACAAATAATCCAATAAAAAATGGAGTACAGACCTAAGCAGAGAACTCTCAACAGAGGAATCTAAAAAGGCTAAAAGACACTTAAGGAAATATTCAACGTCCTTAGTCATCAGAGAAATGCAAATCAAAACAACTCTGAGATTCCATCTTACACCTGTAAGAATGGCCAAGATCAAAAACACTCATGACAACTTATGCTGGAGGGGTTGTGGGGTACAGGAAACATTCCTGCATTGCTGGTGGGAATGCAAGCTGGTACAACCCCTTTGGATGTCAGTGTGGCGATTTCTCAGAAAAATTAGGAAACAACCTTCCTCAAGACCCAGTAATACTACTTTTAACGTATATACCCAAAGTATGCTCAGTCGTGCCACAAGGATATGTGCTCAACTATGTTCATAACAGCATTGTTTGTCATAGCCAGAACCTGGAAACAACCTAAATTCCCCTTGACTGAAGAATGGATAAAGAAAATGTGGTATATTTACATAATGGAGTACTACACAGCAGAAAAAAAACGACATCTTGAATTTTGCAGGCAAATGGATAGAGCTAGAAAACGTCATTTTGAGTGAGGTAACTCAGACTCAGAAAGAAATTATCACATGTACTCACTCATAGGTGCTTTTTAAACATAAAACAAAGAAAGCCAGCTTATAAATCACAATCCTAGATACCCTAGACAGCAAGAGGACCCTCAGAGAGACTTACATAGATCTAATCTACATGTAAAGTAGAAAAGACAAGATCTCCTTAGTAAATTGGGAGCATGGGAATTTGTGGGAGGGTTGAAGGGGAGGGGAGAGGGAGGGAGGTGAGCAGAGAAATAGATAGAGCTCAATAAAAATCAATAAAAATTTAAAAAACTAAAAATGCCTGACACAGTGTAAGCATTGGAATTCTAGAGCTCTAGAAAGGGCCAATGCAGTTCTTGTTCACCTACCTATGATGGAGGAAGGTCATTGGCTAATAAAGGAACTGCCTTGGCCCATTTTATTGGTTAGGACATAGGTAGGTGGAGTAAACAGAACAGAATGCCGGGAGGAAGAGGAAGTGAGCTCAGACTCGACAGCTCTCCACTCGGGAGCAGACACCTCAGAGAGACGCCATGCTCCCAGCTCCCAGGCACACTATGAAGCTCCGACCCAGGATGGACAGAGGCTGGAATCTTCCCGGTAAGCGCACCTAGGGGCACTACACAGATGATTAGAAATGGGCTAAATTAATATGTGAGAATTAGCCTAGATAGAAATGGGCCAAGCAGTGATTAAATGAATACAGTTTGTGTGTTGTTATTTGGGGCATAAGCTAGCCGAGCAGGCGGCTGGGGTGTTGGGGACGCAGCCCCACCGCCGCGCCCATATTACTACATACCTATGACCAGGCTGGGGATTTAGCTCTAGCTTTCTTAACCTGAAAATAGGGAAGATCCTACCACTAAAAGCCATGCCCGAGGATCCAGGTGTATGTTAGCAGTTTTAAAGTTTGCTCGTGCAGTCAGAAAAGATACAAAATCAAAGAGGACCAGATGGAGAAACCTCTAACCAGATTCCAGTGTGTTTTATAAGGTATGTAGGCTTAAGAAAGAACGAAGAAGTGAATAATCATAAAAATGCAAAATTTATACACTTAAGTCTTTAAAGAGAGAGTAAAAGGAAAAAGTCACATAAGATGGGAAATCCATAGGGAGCCTAGATCCTGTGTAGTTGTGTGTTGATTTTGAATTTTTTGATGGCTGATGGGCAAGAGACAGCTGCTGGGAGAATGGGATTGTGAATTGACTGCAAAACTGAACTTTAGGAAAACCTTAAGTTGAAAAGAAGTCAAAATATGTATTTTCCAAGTAGATATCAAAATGCTTTAGTGTTTTGTTCCCAAAAGAGATGAGAGGTTGTTGATTTCTTTAGGAACGATATGGATCAGGTTTGATCAAGGGAGACCTCCTGAAACTTGATAGGTGAATTTTACTTAAATATTCTAAAGCATAAAAAAGTAGCACACATTAAAATAATATTCTACAACACTTCTGCATCCTGAGGGCTGGGATTAAAGGCATGTGTAACCAATGACTGGCTGGAATAACGTAAGCTTACTGTCTTAGTCACTGTTCTACTGTTGTGAAGAGACGCCACAGCCAATGCAACTCTTACAAAAGAGAGCATTTATTTGGGGCTTGTCTACAGTTGCAGAGGTTTAGTCCATTTATCTTCATGTCATGAGCATGGTGGCATGCAGGCAGACCTGGTGCTTTTATAGGTGAGAATTCTCCATTCAGATCCGTAGGTAGCAGGAAAGAAAGAGACACTGGCTTTCCCTGAGTTTGTGAAGCCTCAAGGTCCACCCCTAGTGACACACTTCCTTCATCATGGCCACACCTACTCCAGCAACACCACACTTCCTAATCCCTCTTAAGTAGCGAGCGCCACACCCTAACGACCAGGCATCAAATGTATGAGCCTATGGAGGCCATTCCTATTCCAAACCAAGACACTTACTGTCCATGATGCTCTGACGCCTTACTCACACATAGGAGTCTTTGGACATGCTCTATCAGGTTGAGACTCTTGAGACTCCATGTCATGGAGGTTGACAGGCACATATTTAGATAATGTGTGTGAATTTTCAGTGTTGGCAGAGGAGGACTTGAACCCTGACCATGGTAATCCACACCTCACTCTCAGATGACTAAACTCCACTGTCTTAAAGCTACAACTGCATTCCCCCTCTTTATATTACATGTGTGCATCATAGTCTGTATGTGTTATAAATGGTTCTTCTGTTTCCACAGCACTCCCTGTGCCAAGTATCAGGTCCACATATTAGTAAATGCACTGGGGTCCTCTGTGATTCAAAGGGACCACAATCTCCTTGCTTCTGCAATATCCTTGTCCTATCAGGACCTGGAGTCCTGCCTGTCCCCAGCCCTGCTGTGTGTGTGTGTGTCTTTGACCCTGCTCTTCTCCCTGACTCCTGGACTTTGTGGTGATCCTAATCATTATGTTAATAGTGATGCAAAGAATGTTCTCATTGCCAGTTAGAGCCTACATTTGTGCTAATTTCCTTATGACATTTGTAGGAGTAGAAGGACTAGATTAAGGGGCATTAACACAGGCATGTGTGAGGACGCTCATTCCTTCATTCTGACCAGTCCTCAGGAGTCTTTTGGGGGTGGGGAAGACTTCATTAAGATAGAAACACAAGCTGCACTGGGATTTCCTGGAAGCTGGGAAGGAAAGAAACATGTTTAGCAGTGTGGGTCGGAGGCATCAGCTCCTCCAGGGACCTGATCAAAACGAGAGTGAATGACCTGTTGGTGTGGGAAGAGCTGAAGATACTGACAGCTCACTCTCAGGACTGCACTCTGACCTTGTAACTAATGGCTAAGTGTTCTGCCCAAACCTTCCAAGTGTGTACACAGCCCAGGCCCTCAAACTCACTGTGTAGTCCAGGAGAATCCTGAACTCCTAATCTTAGACCTGCCACACCCACGTGTTAGTATCTCAGTTTTGTGCCTCTCCCTTGTTCAAGCCTTCTCATACTCACATGAATTTATAATGAAATAAAGAATATTTCAAGCCGGGCAATGGTGGTGCACGCCTTTAATCCCAGTACTTGAGAGGCATAGGCAAGTGGATCTTTGTGAGTTCGAGACCAGCCTAGTCTACAGAGCTAATTCCAGGACAGGCTTCAAAACCACAGAGAAACCCTGTCTTGAAAAACAAAAATAAAACAAAACAAAAAAAAAGAATATTTCAAAAACATAGGAGCTGGTCGGAGTCTGAGACATGGCAGGTGCTGTGAAGTCCCCTCCCCAATGTGAAGTCTGGGGCAGCTCCTCAGGGCAAATATCATATCTTTTCAATAATGCTAACACCCTGACTGAGATCAGGGTGACAGGGATGGAGTCATATCATTAATACCAGGTTCATAAAAATCAAATTAACACAGAGATGAAACTTAAAAATAACTTAATGACCAAAGGATTTAAACATCTGGAAGATGCCCATTGGTCCAGTTATGGGTACACATCCTCACTGTAGTTGTCAACTGTGGAAGCTTATGGAGTTTTGTAGGACAGTCAGCAACACCCACCCAGGACTGTAATGCATTCAGGTGGGGCCGCAGCTCCTCAGCTATGCAGCAGAGAAACAGGAATGTGAGTTCATGGAAACCTTTGCTGGCATGCATGGTGCAGGTCAGAGTAACTTGCTTAAGGCCCAAGTTGGAATCTGTACTAGTCAGGATCTCTAGAGTAGCAGAACTCACAGAATCCATCTCTCTACATAGAAAGGGGTTTATTAGAATGACTCACGGGCTGTGGCTCAGCTGGTCCAACAGTGGCTGCCTACGAATGGAAGACTGAAGACTCCAGACGCTGCTCAGTCCCCAAGGCTGGATGTCTCAGCTGGTCTTCAGTATATGTGGGAATCCTGAAGAAGGAGGCTGTAATGCAGTGAAGGAATGGACTTGTTAGTGAGGCGAAAACAATGAGCCAAAGATCAACAACTTCCTTCTTCTATGACCTTATATAGGCTTCCAGCAGAAGGCAAGGCTTAGAGTCAGGGCTTCCTTCCACAATAGATCTGTATTAAAGACACATCTTACAACTTTAAATATCTGGCTTGAAAGTGAGCCTCACCACTTCAAATTAAGTAAAATATCCTCACAGGTGTGCCCTACATTTGGTTTTAATTTAATTTCAGATGTAGTCAAGATGACAACCAAGACTAGTCACACACCACTCAACTAGAGTTCACGAAACCCAAGGAGTGTGCTGCCACCAAGACACAGAAATAAAGTGTTAAAAAAGAAACACGTTTTGAAGCCTGTGGTACAAAGTTTGCCAGATATCAGGCTACCAAGGAGAGCAGTGCCCTGCTAGGGATTAGCAGAGCAGCCAATCCTAACTCTGTTTATCTGAAGAAAAACAGAGATTCTGAGAGGGAAAGTACTGTGCACGATGTCACACAGCTGATTCTGATCCTGAGGGGAACATGTAATTTTTAATAATTCCAAAGTTTCTAGAATATTCTCTGCTTGTACAGAAACATGGCTGGCCTCTCTCTTGGCTCTGCCCTTTGATCTCTCAAACACACAGCCTTTGACGCTTTTGCAGGATTGTGCACTTTGCTCTCTGGGTCCCCAGGCTGGCAGTCTTTTCCACCCAGCACACAGAACATCCTCTGACCCCCTCTGCAGTCCCACAGACTGAAGAGAGCCTGGCTAAGGGCAGGGGGTGCAGGCTGGACATCCACTGACTTCCTTCCTTCTAGAATCCAGAACAGGACACTCTTTTCTAAGCCTCAGGTTCGACCGTGGATTCTGGCACAGACACTTATACTGAGAGATTCACAGTGCAGTCTCTGGGCTCCTTGTATCTCACACGTCCACATTGGCCACCCTCTGTCCATTTGACAACACCTAAAGGACAACTCCAGGTGGTCATGACACCAGGATGGGCGGACTCTGGGTTCTCTGCTCTCTCCATTCACATCCTCAATTCCCCCATTTCCCAGAGGGCACCCAGAACAGCCACCTTCCCTCTGAGGTGCCCTAGTCACACATCAGGCTGTCTGGAACTAACTGAACCCGTTAGTGAACCCATCTGTGGGTGTCCTACAGTCTCTTGTGCTGATTTCTGAGGCAGAGGAGAAAGCAGCCAGATTCCAAACTGGATGCTAGTTCAGCCATAGGCTGATGAACCTGTGACCCTGGCCAATACCTAAGTCACTTTATAAAATGGGGGAATTAGTCTTTTTGAGAGTGACCGTGGGCATAGACAGATATCTCCCTACTTACGGAAGAATCTTCTGGTTGTGTTAGATGGACACAGCTCTCCTTAGCAGTGTGTTCAGTCCCTGGCTATGCATTTGAGTCACAGACAGAGACAAGCGCGGGGCCAATGTTTCCAGCCCGAGTAGAGCAAGTGGACTCACAGCTGCTCAGCAGCTATGATCCTGGGGACACCCTTGTCAAGCTGCTATTTAGGTGCCAGTCTCTAAGATGAGCTGCTCTGCCGTAGCAAAGAAATCCAATTAGGTAAGATTAAACCAAATTATAAATGCCCATGTTTTATTAAATACAGCACTCTTAGGTTGCCAAGAGTGTGGCAAGGGAGACAGGAAAGTGGGGAGCACACGCAAACTCGGATCCGCGTGTTCCTCCTCTGCGAGCCCACTTAAGTACCCTGTGGGGGTGGTCCTGACCCTCCCCTGGGGAGAGATCTGGACCTGGCATGCTGGGATTTGGACTCCTGACCAATGCAACTCCCAGGCCAGAGGACTGGTATGGATGCCAGGGGCTGGGTAGGGCTGGGTTAACCTCCCAACTTAACATTCCAGACTCTTTGGATATAGGGGTGACAGCTGAGGTGATAATTATGACCAACATTTTCAGCTCTGTTTGGAAAAAGGGCATAGACACAAGTTTGACTACTTCCTGTGGGCATGGGACGATGTAGTAGAGGGGAGGGCTGAAAGTTGGAGGGTTCACGCTCAGTGGGAGTTGTGGCGGGAAAGGCATCCTGTTCACTGTCATCCTGGAGATGCCAGGCATTTGTTTCTTGAGTGAGGTAAGGAGGCAGGTGTCTAGGAGAAAAAAATATTGTTATTACTGGCCCTATGAAATCGGACTAGCCATGGAATGAGACACAATAGCAGATGAAACCAGAGTTTAGTTGGTAGGTGTCCTCGATCCAGAAGAGTTGGCAAGTGTCCCGATCCAGGAGAGCTGGTAACAATGGTAAATTCCCAGGACTGGTAAAGATGCTTTTGGTGTTATCCTGGGAGTGCTTTGTTGGTTGATCTTGACATTGGCCGCAGGAGTAACCTGCAAAAAATGCTTCAAACTGGCTGGGGTTAAAAGTTAAAAACCTTGGATTTTACCAGACCTGATTTTGATATAGCGATAGAACTTTTCCAGGAACCTGTAAGAGAACTGGAACAGATTTTATCTCTTGGTGTCATAACAAAAGGCTATTATTTTAGGTTAGAAGGCTATTCAAGGAAATTGGGAATCTGAACCTCTGAAGAGTGAAACCTGTTAATCCTGGACTATGAAGCCTGTTAAAGTACAGTACCTTGAGTTGTCAAATGCCTTTAGACAGATCTGGGAAGAATAGATGAGCAAAAACAAGACAGCTTTTGGCTAGGAGGCAATCCCAAGTCCTCTCCTTACCCTTGGAGAACATCAGTCTTAGAAGCTGTACTTATCAGACCCAAAGATTTTCCTGTGAGGGAGAAGGTTATTCTACATATCTTGGCAAGATGAGCAGATCGATTCCCCAGGTGAAGTGTCCAGGAAGCTGGAGTGGTAAAAGGCCTCTTTATACTTCTGTGTGGGTGGCTTTGCCAAACCCAGAGGCAAGGTGGAAGGTCTTCTGTCTTCTTAGAGGACACATAGGGTGTTGCCAAAACTGGCACGTCTCTGTGTTAGGAGCTCTATTATTGCTAAAATGCCATGATCTCAGCTCTATAAAGGTACTTGAGAACCAGGTACCATTACCTGGTATTAACTGGGCATATAAGCTAAATTTTTAGAGCTGTTGTAATCTGGAAGCACACATATACACAAAACTTAAATTCACATCACAAAAACACAGTTTCATACTTACATAAACACATTGTGGCCACATTATTTTAATAGAGAAACAAATAGGACAGCCTTAGAAACCTGTGTCAGCTGACTAGGAATTGCCAGAGGGTACAGAAACATAGGGATGAAACATTATTTACAGAGTTTTAGAGTAGAAAGATGGGGAAAAACAGATTTGTTGTCAGCAGGGAGTGGCGGGGCCGCGATGGAGATGCCAGAGTGGCCTGAGCGTGGATGGCAGAGACCAGGGAAACAGCTATGCAGAACATAAGGCCAAGCCCCCGGCCTGTGCCAGGGCCCCTCATAGCCATGCTGTCCATGTACTGGAGACTACGGAAGTCGGGGTGGGACTAAAGACCATCAGCAAATGAACAGACAGAAAGAGACAGAAGTGGGGGCGGAACAAAAGAGCTGTCTGTGGAGTGGAGCCTGAGCATTCCTATGCCGCACGAGGGAGTCACTGGGGCTCTCTGCGCTAGGTGGGAGCTGGGGTGGGGGGAGTCAGGTGGGATAAAAAGGCAGTTGAGAACCAGGTCCCAGCCACTAGGCGGGATCTGAGCGGGAGGCGGGAACGTAAGTCAGAGTGAGACAAAGGGGCCATCAATGAATGAACACACAGAGAGAGATGGAAGTGGGGGTGGAATGAACGGCGTGGTCATGAATGAACAGAGAAAGAAAAGCAGAAGGGGAAGGGAAGAACGAGAGCGCTGCACCTGGAAAAAAACGCGCGCTTTGGAGTATAATTTGTTGTAAGTTAGATCGTTCCAATTTTAAAACGTTTGTAAATGCCTACTTAAGGGCATTTTGAAATCGGCTAGGAATCGCAAGAAACCTGCATGCCTGTGACACGAGCCTGTTGCAGTGCGTCCACTGGAATGGTACTCAGGTAACCCGCGTACATGAGAAATTGGTTAAGGATGTCTCCGTTACCAGATATCATCTCAGCAGGAGGCCCAGCCTCCGCCATGTGTATGTGTGTTAGGCTTTGACATGGCAGAGACTTCAGCAAAAGCCTGAAAAGCAAATGTGTTACCCACTACCCTACTCAGTAACCTGCATGGATATATGGGAATCGATGCCCTAGTGTGGGCTCACACAGAGCCCTGCCACTTCTCCACAACAGAAGATTCTGAGAATGGTCCCTTACCGCCTCCTCAGAACGTTCTGGCAGGTGTATTCGTCAATGTGAAGAGGGAATGAAGACCATGTCATTTTGTCACCAATGCTCTTCCCTCTCTCACTCCTCACCGTCACTCAGCAGGCCCCAGAGTCTGTCCTTAACAAGCCACTGTGTGTGATCCTTACCCTGGAGGACCCCCTGGGTACAGCACTCACCTGTATTTATCATGAGGTTGTAGGGGTTGTCTAAAGGGAAGTAGAAGCTATTAGGGGGTTGCAAGCAAATATTTAAAGAAATCTGTGTTCTCAAGGTCAAGAAGGCCCCTGTGGAGAATGTGCAGGTGCAGTAACACAGAAGAAAATTTTGAACACTCTTGCAGGTCAAGGAGGGAGCCAAAAGCAGATTGAAGGAGGAGTTTTGCTGTCTAATTATCTCTCATCTCTCTGTACTGACCCTCACACACCCTTTATACAGGTCCCTGAGTCTAGGCGGTCTGGGCCTCACAGGGTGGGGAATGCACTTGTGCCCAGCCAGGCAGACAGGTGCGGCTTTCATCCATTGTTCCAGAGGGGTTTGTAGATGACAGAGGCCAAAGAAAGTGCCTGTGTGAGAGAGAGTGAGCACACAGGAAGGCCATGGAGGACTCAATTCCCTGACTCCCTGGGAGAAGTTTCACAATGAAGGGAAGCTAGGTATCTGGTACCAAGGTCATCAGTCAGGCAGTACTACACAGGTTCAGTGTGTCATGGCAGAGACCCAACTTGGCTTGACGGCAGCCATCTTGAGATACAACCATCAAGTGTGTCCATGGGAAATCCCACCCTACTTTCCCGGTAGGGTCTCCTTGCCATTTCAGTGGCACATGGGACTTTACCACAGGACCCTTGTGCTGTCTGTGTTAGAAATGGGCCTGACGTCCTCAGTGTTAGTGAGACAATAACAGCCACTTTCTGGCTCTGATGAATGTCACCATTATCCTGTTCATCCCAAAGGCCTCCCTCTAATCCCTGACTGGCCACCAGGCTTTCTGATTCCCTGACCACACATCGTCCATAGCTCTCCAATAAAGACTATATACAGTAAGTTGCATTCCAACACATCCTGTTTCTTTTTCCCATGCCACCTTCTCTTGTATAATTGTTCTTGCATCAATTTTTTCCTGAGCAGTAAATGCCATTTATTCTACCCAAGTCTATAGAACATCAGAGAGTCAGAGATGGGTGAGCTGAGACCTCATCTTGGCCAGCATCCCATTCCCAGTTCAGGAAGAACCCAAGACTCATGGGCTGTGCCTCCTCCTTTCTTTCAATTTCAGATAATCTCAAAATCTTTTTTAAAAAAGATATTTAATTATTTTTATTAACTCAGTATTTGTGTGTGTTTTGTAGGGAGTGCCATATTAGGGGTGTCAGAGAACAACTTGAAGAAGTCAGTGCTCACCTTCCACCATGGGTGTCCCTAGGATCAGTTCACATCACCATGTTTGGAGGATGTAAGGCCCTGGTCTCCCTTATTCCTGGGGTGCATTGGCGGGGACAGTTTATGATCAACTAACTAAGCTTCCTGTGTGTTTCTGTGCTATGCCTGCCTGCCCCGCCTGGTGGTTAGCTGCAGGGCATTCACTCCATTGTTAATATGGTAATATCCCACCTGCCTGAGCGGAGATCCTTGTGCTGCAGTTAGGTAGATAAGGACTCCCCCAATGCTGAATAAAGTGGCATTCGGCTGATCTCCTTTCGAATGACCCTGGTCTCTCTGTGTGTTCTTTTCAACCTCCAGGCCCTTGCCCGACTTGCTTTCAGTACAGTGGCGCGCGAACTGTACCGAGGGTGTAACACAAAATCGGGTGTTACAGGAGGAGGGTGCCTTCATCCTTTAAGTCAACCTGCTAGGCCAAAATTATGTCTTTTGACCTCTGATTGGTTGACACCACATACCACAAATTGTTTGGTTTCTGATAAAATCTGTCTGCTCTCACCAGGCACCCAATGTGCTGTTGTGTAGAAACTGTCCAGCAAAGAAGCAAGAAGCACACAGAGACTGGTGAGCTCAGGTTTATTTTTCATTGTCTGACATGGACCCAGCCAGTGCTCTGCAAAATCCAGCCTCAACCTGGGTTTTCTTACTGTTTTATGGATTGAACAACAGTGTTGAATTTGTTCCCTGCACAGAGTTCTTAGAGTAGAAATCCATTGTAGTGAGGCATGCCTTCAGAAGGAGGCCTTGCAAGGTTCCAGCAGTTTCTGCCATGTCTATTCTAAGAGACACCTGTCAACCCCCCCTCCCTTTTCCTTCCTGCCCTGCTTTCCCAGCCTTCTACCTACAGCTCCTATCTAGGGTCACTCACAGTATCTCCTGAACCCTGACTATGACACTGCTACTGGACTCTCTGGGCTTTGGGAAGGGAGCTGGCATTTGGTTTTCCATCCCTGACCAGTTGCTCATCCTGGGCTCTCACTGTGTCCTATCAGCCTGCATTTCCATTCCTATGAAGCATACCTGGGGCTCCAGATCTCAGTAGGGACAGCCAGGATCAGCCCAGCTCTGTGCTGCTGCACTGTGGGGTCTTGGCCTCCTCAGCCCAGAGGATTCTGCTGTTGTTACAGCTCCTCACATGGGAGGAGAGTGACTGAGACAGAACCTGGGGACATGGGTTGATCATGTCTACACCTTTCTGACTTGTCCCCAAATGAGTTCTTGAGTCTTCTCGCTTACAAGACTTTTGATTCTGATTTTCTCACATGCGGCTTTCAATAGTAACTTTCAGGAGCACCTACTGTGTGCTGACCATATTCTGAGCACTCCATGTCGTGTTCCTGTTCCTCTTACATTAAATAGCAGTAGCAATGACACTTAGTTGGGAAGTGGTAAGGAACTCGCCAAATTCACGTAATTAACCGACGATAGAAGTGGTCCTAACAGCTGTGGGCATCCTAGCCAAGAGAATGGCCTCCTGTCCTATTTAGATTCAAGGAAAAGTTCATTAGTTGGACTGTGACCATGAGAGGGAATGAAATGGGTACTTGAGAGAGAAGATGGCAATGTTCTGGCATCTGGGGGAGGGACCAGTGTGTAGCAGCCATAATAGTTAATATCAATGGAGGTAATAGCACCTGGGTGTGGACCCCCATGCTAGGGCTCATGGCTCTGTGGGGAGGAGACCCCGACTGTGCTCACTTGCTCTGTCCACACTCAGCCTTTTGCCCTGAGCCAACTTGGTGACTGATACTTGGATCTGTCTCTTGAGGATCTCATAACTATTATCCCAGATGAGATCTTTCTTCGGAGATCTTTCATTGCCCACCATGTACACGGTACCCTGTGGTAAGAGGTATCCACATTCACTTCACTTCCTTTTGTATTTACTTTTTTTCTTTGTCATGTGGACTGCATTAGAACAAGGCCACCATCACACTCCACCCAGCAGGGAGCAGAAGATCAACTCTATAAATTCATCCTAACACTTGTTTGAGTTCTTTAAAAAAATCTTCTCATTTTTCCTCTCATAGCACAGAACGCGTCATGGAGATAGCAGGGCAGAAGCTGAGGTGTGAAATGTTATAGGGATTGTAACTGAATTGCAGACAGCATGTGTGTTAATAGCGCATGCCTCTCATTGTGTCTGAATTTGCAGAGATTGTTCTAGAAGGCTCTGACTGATGAGTGGCTTAACTTACCGAATGAGTAGAATTCTGGAGTCTGTAAGGAAGTGGGCTACACCTAGAGACTATGGGTCACTCGGAGCATGTCATCGAATGCTAATTCTTGACTGTGTCTCCTCCTGTCACTCCTTGTTCCTGGCTTCCATGTGGTAAACACTTGCCTTTGCCGTGCCTGCCCAGTGAGCTTGACCTCAGCACAGCTTCGGTTTCCTCGCTGTGACTGCACTCAGTCCGTGTGCTCACAGGGTCCTTGATTACTCATCAGAGACATGGGTTCGTAGAGCCGTTGTGACAATCAGGTAAAGAACAGTCTATCACCATAAAGTGACACCCTGGTGATAATCCTTGAGGGTCCTGTGCCCTCCCTGTACACAGGACAACCGCCCAACTCTATTTCTCCTCCATCATTTCCATTTCAATAGTTTATCTTTATAGCAGGGTTCAGATGTCACACCTGCTATAGCTGGGTCTGTGTTGACTGAGCATGTGCCAGGGACAGCCATCTGCAGTGCTGTGGACACCACGAATCCTTCCCTTTTTGTGGCTGAGGAGTCACAGCCCATCATGAGGACCATCCTATCTTCCCCACATACAGGACACCCCTGGTGCCTGAACTGAACACAGACCCCAGGGGCAGCAGCTGAGGCACAGTCCTGCTGCCTGTCACTTGTGTTCAGCAGGGACAACCTGGTCACAGCTCCTCCTCTGCACTGTCCTTCCTTCACCCTGTCCATCTCTCCTGTCCCTTTCTGGGGCTTCTACTCATCTCTGAGCCTCACTGGTCTCTGTCCATAGCCTTTCTTTTGTTAAGAGCACTTCTAACACCTGAGATACATTATTATATCATAGAAATTCATTTTAAGTTCTTTTTAAATGTATTTCTATCTTGAAAGTATCCTTCTACCTACTAGAATACTTTCACCACACATGAACTAATGCTGCATCTATAAGAAGTGACAATGGGCTGTATCAATTCTCACTGACACCCACCATGCTTGTTTGTCTCTGTCATAAAAAAAGGAGTGTTCCAAGTGCACAGAACCATGGAGTGTGGTGGCCCTGGACTGGAAGCTGCAGGGAGCTCTCTGGGCACTGGACACATAAATGATCATTCATTGAAAGGGCTATGGTACTCAGTTCTCTTACTGCTTTGCACCCCCAGGGAGGTGGCTTTGTCCACATCCAGCTGTCCCTTGGCCAGACATCCCTTCCAAGGAAGGACAGAGGGGCTGTGTGACCCAAGAATGATCCTCTAACAGACAAGACCCAGGAATACACAGGTCATTTCTCTGCCTCAGGTGTTCAGAACTTGGGAAGAAGGCCACTTGAGTGGTAAGGAACGAGGGGACACCGCTCACTGCTGCAGCCTCAGGGTGCTTCTGTGGCCAGAAGGGGAAGGAGAGATCAAGAAGGAAAACAGTTTTTGTATAAATTTCAAATATTCTTGTTAATCCACAATAAAGAAAACAGTTTTAAAAAGAGGAGATGATAGAAATCTGGAGACAATTACCAACTTTCTGTAGTCAACAATCTAGAAA
Source organism: Microtus pennsylvanicus (assembly GCF_037038515.1). Taxonomy (NCBI): domain Eukaryota; kingdom Metazoa; phylum Chordata; class Mammalia; order Rodentia; family Cricetidae; genus Microtus; species Microtus pennsylvanicus. Next base: position 5,781,736 of record NC_134580.1, read on the forward strand.
ACATGTGATATCATTTTCAGAAAAGCATGACCAGGCTGGTGTTTACAGTGTTTACAAACTAATTCTTCACATATAATGGAGCAAGTGTAGCTTTCGTGTGCATCTCAGCAGATCTCATCCAATTAGAGCAGGTTTTAAACTTCAGTAGGAATTAAGCCTTGTGATTTCCCCAAGAGTCTGCTTACAGAGAGCAGAACCCACCACCACATCCTGTCACCCCTCCTTCCTGTAGAGCCCACGGCTAGCACATAGGACCAAGAACCTGTGATGACCCTGCAGATGGTGTCCCCAGCATCCCTCCCTTTCTACCCTCTGAGCATTCCACTAAAATCTCCATCACTCCATGTGTCCAAACCATGAACAAAGAAATGGGATTCATATTCAGAGTCTGATTGTAAGATTGGGAAATAATTGGAAAAACCCAGAATGAGGCAGAACTAGGAAGGAGAAGAAGTCTCTATGCAAGCATTCAGAAAGCAGTGGGAAAGTTGGCAGCTCGGGGACCTGTGAGGATGGTGAGCTTCAGTTAGGAGCAGTGTGGTGGGTGTGACTGAGGAGCAGCCATGCTGTGGCTTAGTCAGGCCTTGGATGTTCTTCCCAGCTTGGGAGCATGGTCCTTATGTGGGATGCTGGAGGTTGTTAGATCTAAGAGGAAGGTAGAGTCTAGTGGGAGGTAACAAGCCTGTTCCATCTGTGTTCTGGTTTCCTTTCTCTTGATGTGGCCGCACCTCTAGTAAGCACTACCACTACCGTAGTATTGTTATAAAGGGGATACATTCAGATCCATCAAGTGTCCATGGCTCTGCCCAGCACACCCCACCCCAGTCCTCTGAGCTGCACTGAAGAAGAGGTCACTGAGTCAGGCTGTCATGAACCCGGATGAGCTCCTGCAACTTCTGCTCCAGGTCCTGAGCCTGCTGCCGCAGCTTTTTAACAAACTCTGCCTTTGCCCCCTCCTGTAAATGCTTTGGGTCTTCTGTGATGCTGACTATATCTTGCATTAGGGAGTCACTTTCTGTGATTGCAGTAATGATCCAACCCCAATTGGTCATTGCCAGAAAGGTGCCTTCAAAAGCTTTGCCCTCCTCTTTAGTGCTTTTGGCATTTAGGCAAGGGTTGGCTTTGGTCATCTTGATGACATCAATGTTCTTCTTCATGACTTCCCATAAATGGACGGATTTCATAAATACAGAAAACAGCCTGGGGATGTTCTTCTTTACAAATTCTGTAATGTCCTCTCCAGTGTCATTGCTTTTAATGTCGTTCTCAGTGTCATCGCTCCTTGGCAGAAGCTCGCTGGCTTCAGCTTCCACCAACGCTGTGCTTACCTTTTCCACAATGGTTGCGGAAACACTCGTCACAGCTGCTGCTGCCCCAAGTCCCAAGCCTGTGGCTGAAATTCCCAGACTGAATCCTGCTGACACAGGTGCCAGAGTGAGACCAATGGCTGTCAGGGCCCCAGACGCAGCACCGGTGGTCTTGGCCACAACTTGTGTGATGGAGCAGCCCCTATGCACCTTGTCAATCTTGTCTGCAAGGGCGTGGAGCTTCCTGATGCTCTCCTCAAGCTCCTGTTTCATCTGAGGATAAACTTCCAGAAACCTTTTCTTCTTACGTGAGGCATCTTTCACGTTCCTGTAAAGGGAGAGACCAACTAACAGAGTGAGGAAGAGAGTTTGGAAAGATCTGTCCTGTGGCAATCAGAGCATCTGCTGGGAATGAAATGGAGGATTGTCTTACAGCTGAACAATGTCGTTCTTGCATTGATGAGCAGGTTGGATCCACCACACAATATTTAATTGTTAAGGACACAATGAGTTAAAAACCATATTCAAGTGTCCTTTAAATTTTTTATTTTATTTGTTTGAGTGTTTTGCCTGCAGGTGTGTGTGTACCATCTGCAGTCCTGGTGTCATGGAGGGCAGAAGAAGAAACTGGATCACTAGACCCAAAGTTACAGGCAGTTGTGAGCCATCATGAGGATGCTAAGAACTGGATGTCAGCCACCTGGAGGAGCAGCCAGGGCTCTTAACTCCTGAGTCATCTCTAGTCACTTACCACACATTTTTATTGCTAGACATTTAATAAATATGGCTTCCCCTCAAGGCCAATGTCATCATTACCAACATACTCCCCTGTAGGTTAGTAAAAAACAGAGAAATGAGGTTAGAGAAAAAATAACCTTGTATTTTAGGAAAGTTAGTGTTCTCCAAAGATTACACTTTTCCAAATTAAAAAAAAAAATCCTCCTCTTGGCATCAGCTACTGGGAACTGACCTGTCTACCATACAGTGACCTGATGGTCAGGGATGTCCACATTTGCTTGGGTACTTGGATTTTGTGTGTGTGCAAATTGCACACCCCTGAGAGAGAAACCCTGCACAGGTATTCTCTGAAGCTGATGTCTCTTTGCCCTGCAGCTGTGTGTACACCTGAGCTGGTGGGGCCGCTCACAGCTAAGACCCTTCCCCTCAAAACCCTGCACACAAAGCTCCCTTCCAGCTGTGAGCAGAAGATAAAGAACCATGAGTGGATCCCCATTTCTATGTGAGTCCCATCCCCAAGGCACCTCACTGTGCCTCTGCAAGTGTTTCCACGGCAGGCAGAACCGAGAAAACACAACATGTAGGTTCCCTAGCTTTCACTAGAATGAATTCCCAGGCTGAGGAAGGTGATGTGTGGTGGGATTTTGCTGTCATTTCTGACCTGCAGGGGATCTAGACACTAAAGGCCTGTGCTCCAAGAGGGAGGGAGACACTGGGTCTCTTGTGGAAACTCTGTATGTAATCAAGGACCACCAAATTTCTGGACACTGAGTCTCATGTTGTCAAATACTTTTCGTTGAATCAATTTTATTTAAGTTTTCATAAACTGCTTCCAGAGTGTGGCTCAATTTTGGCTTTCTGTGCCTTTTCTGAGCATGGTTGGTGTTCCCTGCCCAGACTTGTCAAGAATCTTAAGTCAGGTTGTAAGACTGCCCTACTTTTGATACTCCATACTCAATCAAGTTCCTGTGTTTAACTTCTGGTGTCTTAGTCTTGACCTCCCTCAGGAGGAATCCCATGAGGTCACCTTCACAGTGCCCCTGCTCCCTGCTCTCTACTGCACCTCACTCAGCTTGTCTGCCAGAGTCCCCAGCTAAGTGCCTATCCAGAAATGTTCTGTCTCTTTCCCTTAGGGCAGCAGTCCTGAACAGCTTCTTCCTGACTGCTAACTCGTGTCAGAACACGGCTTCTCTACCAAGGCATCTTTCTTGGTGTGTGTCACCCCGTGTGAGCTCTCACGTAACTGTGCTGTGTCTTGAGGACAGCAGACAATTCTCCCTTAATATCCAGATGCCCCCTTAGGATGTGGCTAATTTTGTACAGTGTTTGTCATGCAAACACGTGGGCCTGAGTTCTGTGTTTCAGAGTCAACATAGAAAAGCTGGGTGCAATTCTTTCTATCAGGCTACTGTTACCTTAACCCAATCTACAATGATGCAACAATGAAAGAGTCTCCATGTAGAACACTGATGCAAAAACTAGTTGAAATATTGGCAAACTCAATCCTAGAACATGTAAAAAAATCATTCATCATGAATAAGTAGGATTCATCTCTTACTTGATGGTTCAGTGTAAGAAAATCTGTCAATGTAATCCACAATATAAACAGACTAAAAGACAAATACCACATGATCATCTTAGATGCTGAAAAAAGCCTTTGGAAAAATCCACCCCCTCTCATGATAAAGATTTTGCAAAGATCAGGGATACAAGGAACATACCTATATATAATATAAACAATAAACAACAAGCCGACAGTCAACATCAAATCAAATGGAGAGAAACTGGACAGACCAGCTCTTTCCACAAGTTGTTGTCCAAATCCGTGTTTGATCGGCAGGAGCTGCAGGGCCACTGTGCTCCATGTGTCCCAGAGATACTCAGCCACAGACTCAATGAAGCCTTTCCTCTCTAGATGGGAAGGAAAAGGAATATGGTTAGAAGACCATGCTGGAGACCCTGAACGGCTTCAGGAACTAGGTTTTAAAATGTGTTCTGAGCATCTGTCCCTTCTGGTGTGACTTTTGATAGGGACTGAGTTGTGTCCCTTAACACACTTGTTAAAGCTCTATCCCCAGGTGACTGTATTTGGAGATAGAGAAGGAAGCAAGTGAGGTTGTGAGTGAGGTCCCTGACCCAGAGGGTTAGTGTCCTCACAGCAGCCAGAAGATGGTCCCTCCTTCATCCCACCCTCCTCTTTCTATCTTTCCTATTCTCTTCTTTCCAGACACACAAGAGAAACCTTGGACTAGAACAGGGTATGGGCTCCCTCTACCAGCTTTATAGAGAGTGCACCCCAGAACCAATCTGCCACACTTTGATTGTGGTTGCTGGAATCCAGAACATTGAGAGAAGAGGTCTTTTCTCTAAAACCACCTACCCAGTGTCACTTTGTGATGGCATCCTGAGAGGACAGATATACCAGGGAACAGTCTTGGTGCCTTGCAGAGACACATATGGTTTTCAGCTCAGAACAGTTAGAAAGTGAGTGTCTCATCCCCAGGAAGAAGGAGAATCCAGTGATGGCATCCATCTACTTGTGTGCCTGTGGCACAGTCCTTGAATGAGACAACTTTTCCTCTGATTTTGATTTTATGTATGGGAATATTTGCCTGCTTGTATGCATGTTTTTGCACCATGTGTGTCTCTGGTGACCAAAGAGGGCCTTGGGCCCACTGGAGCTGCAGTTACAGCCTGCTGTGAACCTGATGTGGGCGTTGGGAACTGAACTCATGTCTTATGAAAGAGCAGTAAGTGCTTTTAACCGCTGAGCCACTCTCTAGCCCCAAACTTGACTTTCCTCACTGGAATGATTAGTTCTTAATCGTGAGTTTCAATCCACTGGGTTAATAAATATCTAGGAGATCAGTAGCACTTCTCTCGGGGGGCTGTGAGGGAGTTCCCAGAAATAACAGATCCTAAGTTTTCTGAGTGCATGAGTGGTTCAGACTGAGCTGAGGCACCTTGGGAAATTGATCCTGGCTGGGGTCAGGATGGCAGCTGGGATGTGTCTTGGGGCTGATTGCTGTTTTGTCTTGGCCCTTTTGTTACTGCTTTTGTGCGCCACGATATGGACTGCCCACCCTGCCTCCCTTCCAGAATGGACCAAAATCTGCAATATTGTCTGTGAGATAATCTGCTTTCATTATTTACAACAATGACAAAAGTGAGTGACGTCAGCTTTAACAACTAACTTGTACAGAATAAATGAGCGAGTGGTCTCAGAGCCAAGAGAAGAATTTTACAAAGCCAATACAGGCTGGCATGGTGGTGCACACCTTGAATCCCAGCACTCGGGAGGAGAGGCAGATGGGTCACTGTGTGTTCTAGGCCAGCCTGGTGCACATAGGGAGTTCCAGGAGACGTAGAGCTACAAATTGAGAGTCTGTATTGAAAAATAAGTAAAAAAAAAAAATTAAAAAGAATTGGATTTGGCAATATCAGGCAAAGAAGACAAGAAGAGTATTTGTGTATTATTCCATGTATATACATATGCACACATACACACATGCATATATACGCCAACACACTACTAATTCAGAATTTAAATTTTTACCAATAATTTTAAGTGATTTTTGAATTTTCATTTTGTCTCATAGTAATTGTATGTATGTAACACAGTATGATATTTCATGATAAATTAGTATGTTATTAGTTTAAAATTTTATCATTCATTTTAGAATGTTCAAAATAGTGCTGGAAAGATGGCTCAGCTGATAAGGGCACTGGCTGTTTTTTCCAGAGGTACCGGGTTCAATTCCCATCACCCACAGGCACCTTACAAACTGTCTGTAACTCCAGCACCAGGGATCCCACACCCTCACACAGACATACATGCAGGAAAAAGACAAATTTACATAAAATTAAAATAAACAAAGCATTAACAAAGATTGTTCAAAAGTCAATTCTCACTATCACTACCTGCTCTGAAACATTCAATTAATTATTCTTAAACATCGAATTAGCTAGCATTTCTTTTTTTGGTTTTTTGAAACAGGTTTTCTTGTGAAACAACCGTAGCTGTGCTAAAACTTGCCCTGTAGAGCAGGCTGGCTTTGAACTCACAGAGATCCACCTGCCCCTCTGTTTCCTGACTGCTGGGATTAAAGGCTTGGCCACCACCACCTGGCCCTAGTCAGCATTTCTGATGTGTGATAAATGGAATCCTGAAATGACGGTGCAGATCTATAACCAGGACATTGAAGATGAGGCAGGATTGTGAGTTTGCGGTCAGCTTGGGAAACATAGCAAGACTTTTTTGAGTGGCAGGAGAGGGAGGGGTAGGGAGAAAAGGAGAATGAAGAAGGGAGGAGGCACACGGGACAGTTCCAGCAGTAAAGGCCTTCACTCACGACCAGCAGAACACGTGATCTTCCTGTTAAAGGAGACCAACATCGTAATGGCTGCAAATCTTCTCAGGTCACTTGAGGTCAGTTCCTGCCCACGCGATGTGGGGGTTATGATATTAAAGAGAAGGGAGTGAGGACGAGCTGTGTTGTAACATACCTGGAGGGTGTGCCTCTCCCGGTTGAAAATGACATTTCAAGGACACACTACTGAGACCAAGTGCCAGAAAGACTCCTGCTGTGATGGACACACTAAGATCGTCAGCACACGGGGTCTCTGCTATTGTGATGTTACACTAAGATCACAGCACACGGGGTCTCTGCTATTGTGATGAACACTAAGATCGTCAGCACACGGGGTCTCTGCTATTGTGATGGACACACTAAGATCGTCAGCACACGGGGTCTCTGCTATTGTGATGACACACTAAGATCGTCAGCACACGGGGTCTCTGCTATTGTGATGTTACACTAAGATCGTCAGCACACGGGGTCTGCTATTGTGATGACATGCTAAGATCGTCAGCACACGGGGTCTCTGCTATTGTGATGACACACTAAGATCGTCAGCACACGGGGTCTCTGCTATTGTGATGACACACTAAGATCGTCAGCACACGGGGTCTCTGCTATTGTGATGACATGCTAAGATCGTCAGCACACGGGGTCTCTGCTATTGTGATGGACACTAAGATCGTCAGCACACGGGGTCTCTGCTATTGTGATGGACACACTAAGATCGTCAGCACACGGGGTCTCTGCTATTGTGATGACATGCTAAGATCGTCAGCACACGGGGTCTCTGCTATTGTGATGGACACACTAAGATCGTCAGCACACGGGGTCTCTGCTATTGTGATGAACACACTAAGATCGTCAGCACACGGGGTCTCTGCTTTGTGATGGACACTAAGATCGTCAGCACACGGGGTCTCTGCTATTGTGATGACATGCTAAGATCGTCAGCACACGGGGTCTCTCCTATTGTGATGGACACTAAGATCGTCAGCACACGGGGTCTCTGCTATTGTTATGACACACTAAGATCGTCCGTGAGCACACGGGGTCTCTGCTATTGTGATGACATGCTAAGATCGTCAGCACACGGGGTCTCTGCTATTGTGATGAACATGCTAAGATCGTCAGCACACGGGGTCGCTGCTATTGTGATGGACACTAAGATCGTCAGCACACGGGGTCTCTGCTATTGTGATGGACACTAAGATCGTCAGCACACGGGGTCTCTGCTATTGTGATGGACACTAAGATCGTCAGCACACGGGGTCTCTGCTATTGTGATGACACACTAAGATCGTCAGCACACGGGGTCTCTGCTATTGTGATGACATGCTAAGATCGTCAGCACACGGGGTCTCTGCTATTGTGATGGACACTAAGATCGTCAGCACACGGGGTCTCTGCTATTGTGATGACACACTAAGATCGTCAGCACACGGGGTCTCTGCTATTGTGATGACATGCTAAGATCGTCAGCACACGGGGTCTCTGCTATTGTGATGACATGCTAAGATCGTCAGCACACGGGGTCTCTGCTATTGTGATGACACACTAAGATCGTCAGCACCTGGGGTCTCTGCTATTGTGATGTCACACTAAGATCGTCAGCACACGGGGTCTCTGCTATTGTGATGACATGCTAAGATCGTCAGCACACGGGGTCTCTGCTATTGTGATGACATGCTAAGATCGTCAGCACACGGGGTCTCTGCTATTGTGATGACATGCTAAGATCGTCAGCACACGGGGTCTCTGCTATTGTGATGACACACTAAGATCGTCAGCACACGGGGTCTCTGCTATTGTGATGGACACTAAGATCGTCAGCACACGGGGTCTCTGCTATTGTGATGACACACTAAGATCGTCAGCACACGGGGTCTCTGCTATTGTGATGGACACACTAAGATCGTCAGCACACGGGGTCTCTGCTATTGTGATGACACACTAAGATCGTCAGCACACGGGGTCTCTGCTATTGTGATGAACACACTAAGATCGTCAGCACACGGGGTCTCTGCTATTGTGATGACACACTAAGATCGTCAGCACACGGGGTCTCTGCTATTGTGATGACATGCTAAGATCGTCAGCATACGGGGTCTCTGCTATTGTGATGGACACTAAGATCGTCAGCACACGGGGTCTCTGCTATTGTGATGACACACTAAGATCGTCAGCACACGGGGTCTCTGCTATTGTGATGACATGCTAAGATCGTCAGCATACGGGGTCTCTGGTTGGTGGGACCCTCCATGCTGACCCTGGTTTCCTCGTGTGTCATGGTCTGACACCCCAGCACCTGCCCAGGCTTTCCCGGCCGCACCATTTAGAAGGGAATACTTATCCTGCAGACTCCACGTGCTCTGTATCCTTCCTCATGGACCCTAGAGCCTTCTGCATGCTCTAAGTGCCCCACATCTAAGCTTTCCTCCCTTCCTTACTCTACTGCATGATTTCTCTGTTATTAACGTCTATTTATTGTCCAATGTGGAGAGTTTTGAAACGCCATTTCAGTCAAGTTTATCATGTATGTTGGCAATATTCACTCGGTACCTTTTCCAGTTACTCGTCTGCCTTTGGCTAATAGTTCCCCTCTATGTTTACACTGTGTGTGTGTGTTTGTGTGTTCTAGGTTCCACATTTGACAGAAACAGTCAACATTTGTCTTTAAATCTGACTTATTTTTGTCAACAGGATGCCCCACAGTTCCACCATTTTCCTGCAGGTGGCACACTTTCATTCATCTTCATGTCTGAATAAATTCCATCGTCATGTGCACCTCATTGTCCCTATGATCTGTTGATGTGCAGGATTGCTCTTCCCATGTCTCAGTTATTGTGAATCTCACTGTGATGGCCATGAAGGCCCCAGCTCCTCTCTAACGGATGCGTGGAGGTTCCTTTGGGAGTACACCCTTGGGTGGGATAGCTTGGTCTCACTGAAGTTGTACTGGCATCCTGACCAATTGCACAGCTCTGTAGTTTTCTCTCTCTCATTCTTTAACACGCCTGCTGTGCAGTGTGGGTTGGCCAAGCTGAGCAAATGACTTGACTGCCTAAGCGGCAGAGGTGAGGGAAGAAGACAGTGAGCACAGGGCTCAGGACACCAGTGTGGAACAAGGGCTGGTGTAGGGGGCTTCCTGGGATTAGGGCTGTTCCTGGGTAGAGTCACTTCTGAGCAGACCTTTCTTGTTGTTGTTATTGTTTTTTTCTGGTCTTATGTTTCAACTTCACTTTTTTACATGACAAAAGAAAAACCAGGCCTGGCTTGAGACCAACACATTGGGAAAACAAGCTCTGGTCCTGGCTGTGTAGGGCAGGTGCCCTGACACAGCTTGGGGATGGGGATTAGGTCGTTGGAATTAGTGGGGTGCAGTAGAGGCTGCAGCAGGCTCTGCTCTGCCTGGACACATGGGGACACTCGGCTCTGAATAGGTTATAGGAGGTGAGAATCTCCAGGTAACATAGATGGACTGTGGGCAAGGTCTCTCTGGGGTGTAGTAACTTCCTGCTGAAGCAGTTAGAACAGGTGGGTGTCTGAGCTGGTGCGGGGTGGGCTCCCTCCTCAGGGACAGCGCCACAGGGTCAGCTGAGAGCGAGCCACCAAGAGAGGGCTGGAGCTGCCTTCCATCTTTACATTCCCTGCCCCTGCTCCCTCCGTTCCTCCCTCCCTCCTTGGCTTCCAATTTTCAAACTGGGTATTGCTGAAGTTACTCCTGAGAATGCATCCAAAGACATGGCTAGGAGGGCAGCTGCTCTAATCCAAACTGGGGAACTCTCTGCTTCCCGGTTGGGGTTCTCCTTCTGCATCTTTGACTCCTCAGCAGGCCTCAGCAGGGAGGCCCTGGCAGTCCTAGGCCATGAGCATCACAGAGAACACACTGATTACCTGAGGAGCCCATGACAGCTGTGGGTCTTGGTGTCACTCAGAGGATCCTGACAGCTTTCCTTACAGCTCACAGGGTGTCCAGGCTACAGGAGGAAATAACAACCTGTGGGACAGAATGGGGACAGCTGCTGTGACCAGGGATCTGGTGACCCACAGGTCTCTCCATGGTGACTGCCAAGGGCCAAAACAAAGTGACTCAAACATGTCTGCTTACAGGCGCTGTGACCGCTATTCAAGAAGCCTGTCCTGTGGCTCCAGCATGCTGCCCTCTGTCCAGGCAAGAAGGAGGACTTCTGTCAATGTGGGGACAGTGCAGAAGGTGTCAGCTGAGGACACAGCTGTGGAGAAACAAAGAACCTGAACACAGAATGAGAGATGGAGAGGAATATATTGGTAGCTACCTTTGGGTTCCTCCCAGTACCCTGTTAGTATTTATTATGAGTTCTTTTCTTTCTTTCTTTCTTTCTTTCTTTCTTTCTTTCTTTCTTTCTTTCTTTCTTTCTTTCTTTCTTTCTTTGTTTTTTTGTGTTTTGGCACAGGGATTCTCCATGTATCCTTGGCTGCTCTGGAACCCACTTGTAGACCAGTCTGGTTTCTAACTCACTGAGTTCCATATACCCGTGTGTTGTTGGTTTTCTTACTCCTTTGGGGGACTGCACCCAGCTGCCAAATAAATCACACATGGAAGCTTATTCTTACTTATAAATGACCAGCCTTAGCTTGTCTTGTTTTTTTTTTTTTTTTTTTTTTTTTTTTTTTTTTTTAGCTCTTCTTAAATTAACCTGTCTCTCTTTTGCCTCTTGGCTTTTTCCATTCTCTTACTTCAGTAAATCTTACTCTTATTTTATGGTTTGCTTTGTAGCTGGATGTCTGGCCCACAAAAGAGTAATAAAAAAAACCTCACAATATCTTAGCAAACTAGTGTGGTCTATATTTCCATATGGCCTGAGAAAGCTGAAAAAAAGGGAAAATATGGCTTCTTTAAGAGTTTCTGTGGGGGCCAGATGGTGGTGGCACACACATTAAATCCAAGAACTTGGGAGGCAGAGACAGTGGAATCTCTGTGCCTTTGAAGCCAGCCTGGTTTACAGAGCTAGTTCTAGGACAGGGTCCAAAACTACAGAGAAACCCTGTCTTGAAAATAACAACAATAAAGAAAGAGTTTGTATGAGATAGTGAAACCTTGAGCAGCTAGTATATTAAGTAGGAACAAATTTAAAAAGTAAAAATGTCAGAGCAGGCCTGAGGTAGTGAACTCCATAGGAGCAGGACCGAGCCAATGACCTAGGCCAAATCAGGACTGAGCCAGCAACCTAGGCCAGAATAGGTCTGAGGCATCAAACTCCAAAAGGGCAGGACTGAGGCAGCAACCTGGGACAAAGCAGGCTTAGGACAGTGAATGCTACAGGAGCAGGAGCAGGAGCTGAACAGACCAGGGTCATTTGTGGAGGCAGGATTGGGCCAGAGCAGACTTGAGACAACAAACTTAACAGGAGCAGGTACAGGGAGCGAATGGGCCAAAACCAGAGACTGGTGCAGGTGCAGGCATGAATCTTGGACCTATGGGGGACTAGACCTGAGTCAGGACCCCTGTGTGTCTGGGTGTGAGTCTGGGACCTTGGAGGGAGTAGATCAGAACCAGAGACGTTTATAGGACTAACCCCAAGCCAGGGACCCTGCAGGAGAAGATCTAGACCAGGGACTTTTACAGAAACAGATCTGAGCCAATAACCTAGCCTAGAGCAGGCCTTAGACAGCAAACTCCATGGGAGCAGAGCAAAGCCCAGGGGTGCTGAGCAACCTCCAGGAATAAGAAGTGATCAATGGGGTAACTAGAACTGTGGCACTGAGTGTAACATGAGGAACAACCATCTGAGCCTTGGATTCACTGGCACCTAGAAGATTAACCATCACAATCACAGACAGTCATGACCACACCCATTAGAGGAAAAGATGATTACACAAGGTAAGAACACATGCAACACCACAAAGAACAACACAGTACCAGTAAAATCTAGAGAGCATACTACAGCAAGACTTGGACAACCAAATATAGATGAAGCAGAAGAAAATGAATTAAAAATAACTTCAGGAGAATGTTTGAGACTCTTCAAGAGGAAATGAGAAATTCCCTCAAAGAAATAGAGGAAAAGACAAACAAAAAATTGGAAGAAATCAGCAAATCCCTTAAGAAAAACCAAGAAAAAACAATCAAATATGAAAGAAACTATTTGAGACTTGAAAACTGAAATAGAGACAATAAGGAAAACACAGGACAAGAGAATTATAGAAACAGAAATTATGAGAAAATGATCAGGAACCACAAACGGAAACATAAACAGCAGAATACAAAGAATGGAAGAGAGAATCTCAAGCACTGAAGATACAATAGAAAAAATAGACTCCTCAGTCAAAGAAAACCTTAAGTCTAACAAAAGCTTAACCCAAAATATTCAGGAAATATGGGACACCATAAAAAGGCCAAACCTAAGAGTAATAGGTATAGAAGAAGGAGAAGTTCAACTCAAAGCTACAGAAAATATATTTAACAAAACCATAGAAGAAAACTTTCCAAACCTAAAGAAAGATATGTCTATGAAAATATAAGAAGGGTACAGAACACCAAACAGACTAGATAAAAAAAAGTCCTGTTGCAACTTAATAATCAAAACACTAAACATACAGAATATAAAAAGAATATTAAGAGCTGTGAAGGGAAAAGCTAAGTAGCATATAAAGGCAGACCTATCAGAATTACACCTGATTTCTCATTGGAGACAATGAAAGCCAGAAGGTCGTGGTCAAGCATTATGCAGACAATAAGAGACCACAGATGCCACCCATGACTATTATACCCAGCAAATCTTTCAATCACTATAGAAGGAAAAAACAAGATATTCCACGACAAAACCACATTTAACCAATAGCTACACACAAACCCAGCCCTACTAAATACTAGAAGGAAAACTCCAACCCAAGGAAGTTGGCTACATCAACAAAAACACAGACAATTGATAGTCTAATAGTAGCAAATCCCAAAGAAGGGGAAAACACACAAATTAACATCACCAACAAGGAAAAGTAAACTAACAGGAGATAGCAATCACTGGTCATTAATATCCCTTAATACAAATGGGCTCAACTCAACTGTAAAACGATCCAGGCTAACAGATTGGATATAAAAACAGAATCCATCCTTATTCAGCATACAGAAACACACCTCAACCTCAAAGACAGACATCGCCTCGGCGTAAAGGGTAGGGAAAAATTTTCCAATCAAATGGATCTAAGAACTGTCGCTAAGACACAAACGCAACCCACTAACTGGGAGAAGATCTTCACCAACCCCGCAACTGACAAAGGTCTGATCTCCAAAGTATATAAAGAACTCAAGAAACTAGACCCTAAAAGGCTAATCAACCCAATTATAAAATGGGGCATTGAGCTGAACAGAGAATTCTCAACAGAAGAACTTCAAATGGCCAAAAGACACTTAAGGTCATGCTCAACCTCCTTAGCGATCAGGGAAATGCAAATCAAGACAACTTTAAGATACCATCTTACACCTGTCAGAATGGCTAAAATCAAAAACACCAATGATAGCCTTTGCTGGAGAGGTTGTGGAGAAAGGGGTACACTCATCCATTGCTGGTGGGAATGCAAACTTGTGCAACCACTTTGGAAAGCAGTATGGCGGTTTCTCAGGAAATTCGGGATCAACTTACCCCTGGACCCAGCAATACCACTCTTGGGAATATACCCAAGAGAGGCCTTATCATACAACAAAAGTATATGCTCTACGATGTTCATAGCAGCATTGTTTGTGATAGCCAGAACCTGGAAACACCCTAGATGCCCTTCAATGGAAGAATGGATGAAGAAAGTATGGAATTTATACATATTAGAGTACTACTCAGCAATAAAAAACAAGGACTTCTTGAATTTTGCATGCAAATGGATGGAAATAGAAAACACTATCCTGAGTGAGGTAAGCCAGACCCAAAAAGAGGAACATGGGATGTACTCACTCATATTTGGTTTCTAGCCATAAACCAAGGACATTGAGCCTATAATGAGTGATCCTAGAGAAGCTAAATAAGGAGAACCCAAAGAAAAACATATAGGCATCCTCCTGAATATTAACCTTCAGCAAGCGATGAAAGGAGACAGAGACAGAGACCCACATTGGAGCACAGGACTGAAATCTCAAGGTCCAAATCAGGAGCAGAAGGAGAGAGAGCACGAGCAAGGAACTCAGGACCGCGAGGGGTGCACCCACACACTGAGACAATGGGGATGTTCTACTGGGAACTCACCAAGACCAGCTGGCCTGGGTCTGGAAAAGCCTGGGATAAAACCGGACTCTCTGAACATAGCGGACAATGAGGACTACTGACAACTCAAGAACAATGGCAATGGGTTTCTGACCCTACTGCATGCACTGGCTTTGTGGGAGCCTAGGCAGTTTGGATGCTCACCTTACTAGACCTGGATGGAGGTGGGGGTTCCTTGGACTTCCCACAGGACAGGGAACCCTGATTGCTTTTCGGGCTGGGGGGGACTTAATTGGGGGAGAGGGAGGGAAATGGGAGGTGGTGGCGGGGAAGAGACAGAAATCTTTAATAAATAAATAAATTGAAAAAAAAAACAAATGGACCTAAGAAACAACTGGTGTAGCTATCCCAATGTCTAACAAAATAGACTTCAAACTAAAATCAATTAAAAGAGACAAAGAAGGACATTTCATATTAGTCACAGGAAAAATCCATCAAGAGGAAATCTTAATACTGAACATCTATGCCCCAAATACAAGGGCACAGTCATATGTAAAAGAAATACTTCTAAAGTTTAAACCATAGATTAAACCTCACACACTAATAGTGGGAGACTTCAACACTGCACTCTCACCACTGGACAGGTCAGTCAGACATAAAAATGAACAGAGAAATAAGGTAACTAACAGATGTTATGACTCAAATGGACTTAACAGCCACTATAGAATATTCCATCCAAACACAAAAGAATATACCTTATTCTCAGGACCTCAAGGAACTTTATCAAAAATTGACCTCATACTTGGTAACAAAAACCTCAACAAATACAAACAATTGGAATAACCCCATGTATCTTATCAGATTACCATGGCTTAAAATTAGAATTCAATAGTATTACTAATTCCAGAAAGCCCATAAATACACATGGAAATTAAACAATGCTCACCTGAATCATCAATGGGTCAAGGAAGAAATAAAGGGAGAAATTAAAGACTTCGTATAATTTAATGAAAATGACCACATAACATACCCAGATTTATGGGACACAATGAAAGCAGTGTTAACAGGAAAGTTTGTAGTACTAAATGTCTACATAAAGAAGCTGGAAAAATCCCACACTAGTGAATTAACAGAATGTTTGAAAACTTTAGAGCAAAAAGAAGCAAACTCACCCAAGAGAATTAGACGGCAGGAAATAATCAAATTGAAATCAACAAAATAGAAACAAAGAAAACAATACAAAGAATCAATGAGACAAAGAGCTGGTTCTTTGAGAAAATCAATGAAATAGACAAACCTTTATTCAAACTAACAAAAAGGCAGAGAGAGAATATTCCCATTAACAAAATAAGAAATGAAAAAGGGGACATAATAACAGACCTGGAGGAAATACAGAGAATCATCAGGTCATATTTCAAAAACCTGTACTCCACAAAATTGGAACACTTAAAGGAAATATACAACTTTCAGGATAAATATCACTTACCAAAATTAAATCAAAACCAGATAAGCAAATTAAACAGATCTATAACTGCTGAAGAAATGGAAACAGTCATCAAAATCTCCCAACCACAAAAAGCCCAGGAACAGGTGGTTTCAGCTCAGAATCCTACAATACTTTCAAAGAAGAACTAATACCAATATTCCTCAAATTATTCCACACACTAGAAACAGAAGGAATATTGCCAAACTCTTTTTATGAGGCCACAATTACACTGATACCCAAGCCACATAAAAACACGACTAAGAAATAGAATTACAGACCTTCTCACTCATGAACATTGATGCAAAAATACTAAATAAAATTCTGGCAAATCGCCGGGTGGTGGTGGCGCACCCCTTTAATCCCAGCACTCGGGAGGCAGAGGCAGGCGGATCTCTGTGAGTTCGAGACCAGCCTGGTCTACAAGAGATAGTTCCAGGAAAGGCTCCAAAACCACAGAGAAACCCTGTCTTGAAAAAAAAATTCTAGCAAATCAAATCCAACAACACATCAGAACCATCATCCACCATGATCAAGTTGGCTTCATCCCAGACATGCAGGGATGGTTTAACATACGAAAATCTGTCAATGTAATCCACCATATAAACAAACTGAGAAATTAAAAAAAAAACCACATGATCATCTCATTAGATGCCAAAAAAGCTTTAGAAAAAAATACAACATCCCTTCATGATAAAAGTCTTGGAGAGAGCAGGGATACAAGGAACATACCTACACATAATAAAGGCAATATACAGCAAGCAACAGCCAACATCAAACTAAATGGAGAGAAACTCCCAATGATTCCACTGAAATCAGGAAAAAGACAAGGTTGTTCCCTCTCTCCATATCTATTTAATATGGTTCTTGAGGTCCTAGCTAGAGCGAAAAGACAACAAAAGGAGATAAAGGGGATACAAATCAGAAAAGAAGTCAAACTCTCAGTGTTTGCTGATGATATGATAGTCTACATAAGCGACCCCAAAATTTCTACAAAGGAACTTCTACAACTCCTAAACACTTTCAGAAATGTAACAGGATACAAGGTTAACTCAGAAACATTATAGGCTGAGAAAGAAATCAGAGAAACATCACCCTTCACAATAGCCACCAATAGCATAAAATATCTCAGAGTAACTCTAACCAAACAAGTGGAAGACTTGTTTGACAAGAACATTAAATCTTTGAAGAAAGAAATTGAAGAAGACACCAGAAAGTGGAAAGATCTCCCATGCTTTTGGGGAGGTGAATTAACATAGTAAAAGTGGCAATCTTCCAAAAGCAATCTACAGATTCAATGCAATGCCTGTCAAAATCCCAGCAAAATTCTTCACAGACCTTGAAAGAACAGTACTCAAATTCATATGGAAAAGCAAAAAACCCAGGATAGCCAAAACAATCCTGTACAATAAAAGAACTTCTGGAGTCATCACACCCCTGACTTCAAACTCTACTGCAGAGCTACAGTACTAAAACAGCCTGGTAGTGGCATAAAAACAAACAGGAAGACCAATGGAACTGAATCAAAGACCCAGATATTAATCCACACACCTTCGAACACCTGATTTTTGACAAAGAAGCAAAAAATATCAAATAGAAAAAAGAAAGCATATTTAACAAATGGTGCTGGCATAACTGGATATCAACATGTAGAAGAATACAAATAGATCCATATCTATCATGCACAAAACTCAAGTCTAAATGGATCAAAACCTCAACCAAAGCCAGCCACACCGAACCTTATAGAAGAGAAAGTGGGAAGTACACTCGATTGCATTGGCACAGGAGACCTTCCTAAATATAACCCCAGTAGCCAAGATACTGTGAAATACAATTAATAAAAGGGACCTTCTGAAACTGAAAAGCTTCTGTAAAGCAAAGGACACGGTCAACAAGACAAAACGACAGCCGACAGAATGGGAAAAGATCTTCACCAACCCCCCTCATCGGACAGAGGGCTGATCTCCAAAATATACAAAGAAATCAAGACATTGTCAGCATACAGACCTAAACAGAGAATTCTCCACAGAGGAATCTAAAATGGCTGAAAGACACTTAAGGAAATGTTCAACATCCTTAGTCATCAAAGAAATGCAAATCAAAACAACTCTGAGATTCCATCTTACACCTGTAAGAATGGCCAAGATCAAAAACAATCATGACAACTTATGCCAGAGAGCTGTGGGGTAAAGGGAACACTTCTGCATTGCGGGTGGGAATGCAAGCTGGTACAGCCCCTTTGAATGTCAGTGATGTGATTTCTCAGAACATTAGAAAATAACCTTTCCCAAGACCCAGCAATACTGCTTAAGGGTATCTCTCCAAAGGATGCTCAATCGTGTCACAAGGACATGTGCTCAACTATGTTCATAGCAGCTTTGTTTGTCATAGCCAGAACCTAGATGATGTGGGAGTGTCATATGTCAATCTGTTGATTTCATTGGTTAAGCAATAAAGAAACTGTTTGGCCCTGTGGGTGGAGTAAACAGAACAGAATGCCGGGAGGAAGAGGAAGTGAGGTAAGACTCCGCAGCTCTCCTTTCCGGAGCAGACGCTTCAGAGAGACGCCATGCTACCTGCTCCAGGGAAGACGCACGCTATGAAGCTCCGACCCAGGATGGACTTAGGCTAGAATCTTCCCGGTAAGACCAGTGCTATACAGATGATAAGAAATGGGCTAGTCCAGGTGCGAGAGTTAGCCTAGAAGAGGCCAGGTAGAAATGAGCCAAGCAGTGATTAAAAGAATACAGTGTCTGTGTAATTATTTCGGGGTAAAAGCTAGCCGGGCAGGCGGCTGGGGTGTTGGGGACGCAGCCCCGCCGCTCTTATTACTACAAATGGCGCCCAACGTGGGGCTAACTGAGTCCACAGAAAGCCTGAGAAAGCTTGGAAAAGAATAGAGTAAAGCATGTTACTTATGGCAATTTCTTGGGTCTACTCTGCTTGCTAGAGGCAAGCAAGTGCTCTCTTCTAAGAGAGGCTTCCTGACTCAGCTTTAGCTGCAAAACCCTGCAGCTCATTAAGAGGTCCTGCCACGAAACACTTAAATGGTGTTGACGAAAAGCTGAACGCATGCTTTTCGGTTTTCAGCCGTAGCAGGAAAAAAGCTGTGCCATTTAAAAATGCCGGCTATCTGGGCCATCCTGCCAGGGCAAACTCTGACTCTTTTACGTAGGTGGTTCACGCGGTTTGCAAGCATAGGCTGCTGAAGCTCACTTGCTGGCAGGGACCTTGAAACGCCGTGTGGCTGGAAAGCTAAGGAATGGGCTACACCTAGCCTGCAAAGCCACGCCTTTAGTCCTACTGAGATTGCTTGGTAAATTAAAGACTCATGTGGTCAGAAAAAGAGAGATATAGAGTAAAGAGAGATTCAAAGACAGAGAAAATTTTTGAATGGTTTAAAGTGTGTTAAAAATATATGCAAGCTGAAAGTTGAAGTTCTTAAAGCAAAAAACAAAAAAAAGGAATAGAGTTGTTGTGTGTACACACCTTTAATCCCAACACTTGGGAGGCAGAGGGAGATAGACCTCTGTGACTTCAAGGTGTGGTAGCACACGCCTTTAATCCCAGTGCCTAAAAGGCAGAGACAAACAGATGTCTGTGAGTTCAAGTAGTAGCAAACACCTTTAATCCCAATGCCTGGGAGGCAGAGACAGGCGGATCTCTGAGAGTTCAAAGACAGCCTGGTCCAAAGGGTTATTCCAGGTCAAAGATATGTGCTCAAAAAGCAAAAAGTTAACCTAGGAATGTCACAGCTTAGATTCTTAAGCGCCTAGTGATTTAAAGGTGCAAATCAAAAGTGCTCCTGGATAGTAAAAAATTGCAGAGTCACAATAGGACAGATTCAGACCACTAAATGAGTCACACTGTTGAATGAATGTACATAGGCTTAGGAGAGAGAAGAAAAAGAATATAGAAAATAAAGTTAATGTTAAAAAAAAGGTAAAGTCTTTAAAGAGACAGAATAAAATAAAGTGATAGAGTAAAAAGCCACATAAAAATGAAAAATTCACAAAGAGTCTGGATTATGTACATTGTGTTTTCTTTAAAATTTTTGACTGTGAAGGAGCTAAGTACAGAGAGACATTTCATTATATGGGCTGCCAAGTGGAATCAGAACGGATATGATAAGGGTATTATGATTTCAGAATTTGGGTCTAAGGACATGATGCTTTGGAAAGGAGTTTCTTATTTTGTTTTCACAGAGGATGAGACCCTGTTCATTTCTTCTATTCCGATTTAGTATGATGCACCACGTCCTCCTGAAGGTTTGCTGTGAACATCTTCAGAAAATTGCTTTGCTCAACTGCCAACTGAGATGAAACTAGCACACAGGTTATACCATGAAAGACCTAATTAATGACGCCCCCATTCAGCAGGAAGCAGTTTGGAGAGAAAAAAACTGCGCCCATGTTCCCAAATATAGTTTATAAATGTTCTTTTATATTTAAAGGGGGATATGATATAGACATGAATAATTTGCATTAGTATAGATTTTGCTTTATTGATAGAGATTTATGGTCAATTTTGTTATATGTATAAACGTTTCTGATGTAACTTTTACTTGATAACTGTTCCGTTATATGTAATTTTGCTATGTTAAAGTTAAAGCCTTCCTTTTTTGTTTAAACAGAAAAAGGGGAAGTGATGTGGGAGTGTCATATATCAATCTGTTGATTTCATTGGTTAAGCAATAAAGAAACTGTTTGGCCCTGTGGGTGGAGTAAACAGAACAGAATGCCGGGAGGAAGAGGAAGTGAGGTCAGACTCCGCAGCTCTCCTCTCCGGAGCAGACGCTTCAGAGAGACCTATCACAGAGGTCCCAGCCTGTTGCAGTCCCTGCTGCTAATCCCCTCAAGCAACTTCCATTTTTTCAGTCCCACCCTAGCCTTTTCCTCCCAAGAAGATGCCTTCATCCTCCACCCACTGAACTCTCCTAGGCCTTCTCTTTCTGACTGGCTTCTGCATTTCCTCTGTGGACTGAGCACAGTGTTTTCCGGGGCCCCTCTCTCCATTAGTCTTGGTTCAGCACCAGTGTGAGCCATGTTCCGAGTAGTAGCCCAATAATGGTTCCAGATCCATCTAAGTGGGTACTGTCCTATTGAGCCCACAGTGCCCCTGATCTGGGCTCTGGGAGACATTTATTGGACACAGAGTCACCAATTTCTGAGGATATGGCATCATTAAAGGATAATAAGTGCTTGCTTTTTTAATTATCCTCTCTGTCCTCCTTGCCTCTTCTTATCCTCCAATGTTTCTAGAACGTTCTCCTCTTTGACGGGCACAGGGGACTAATACCCCTCCCTCCACACACACCTGAAGTCTGATCTTTGACCTTGTGGTTAACACACAGTTCAGCGAGTTGTTTACCTGATTGTTCACATTTTCCTTTCCTGCCCCAACACTGACGCCCTTCCCCAGCTAATACACAGGGAACCATTTCTCTCTTCTCCATCCCCTACAGGCTGGACAGAGGTCAGAGGAGGCCCAGTAGGTCAGGTCTGTGACCCACCTGTTCAGCCTCTTCAGAAAAAGACTCTTCAGAAAAAGCCACTCCCTAGATCCTCAGTTTCCCCATGGCATGGCAGAGATACATACTCAGAGACAGTTGGTGGCACAATCTCCGGGCTTCCTGTATCTCCAAATCAGCATTTGTCCCCAGCTGCTCTAGGCAGCCACAGTCCTGGTCCACTGTCAGATGCTCTCAAGGACCAGTGAGTTCTGAGTCTCCTGCCCTCCTCCACACCCTTCAGTTTCTCCATTTCCCCAGCTGCTGGACACCCAGAATCTGCTTTCTGTCAGGAGTTGCTGTCTGGACCCCTAAGCATCCTAGGCCCTGAGCTGAGCCCCAGACCACATGCTGACCCCATCTGAAGGTTTGCCCATCCTTTCTTGTGTTTAGTGCAGAGAGAAAGATCCAGATGCCAACCTGGCTGCAGGTTCTTCTGAACTCTGGGCTTGCGATGATGCTTGAGTTCCCTGGGTTCATCCCTACAATGAGGCAATTATCCCTCTTTCCCCAGGTAAAACTGTGAGGATGAGGAGGCAGAGCAGCCAAGGAGGCTCAGCTTACCAAGGAGTCTCTGCAGGGATGAGTTTTCCAGGACCCAGATGTTCTAGGCTGTGTAGATCCGGTCACGGCTGCGTAAGTCAGAAGGAGCAGCAGCCTCTGGCCTGATGGACCCTGCTGGGAAATGGAAAGCGAAAGTCTCCGGAGCAGCAGCCTCTGGCCTGATGGACCCTGCTGGGAAATGGAAAGCGAAAGTCTCCGGAGCAGCAGCCTCTGGCCTGATGGACCCTGCTGGGAAATGGAAAGTGAAAGTCTCTCCTGGGCAGCCCTGATCCAATCTACACACTGGAATGGACACTTGGAGGGTGCCACATACAGCCCTGCCCACCATACTAGTCAACCGAGTGACCTCAGTTTAACACTCCCAATTCTGCTCTGGCCAACCCTATCTCTGGTGGGCTCCCCACGGCAGTGAGACATACCAACACAAACTGAGGAGCCCTGCACAGATCACCCCCCCTTCCTGCTCTGGCAAGCCTCCCCCGTGTGTAACACGAGGCCAGGCTGCTGTTTGTTGGGGTTTTGGTCCCACCTGGTACCCCACAACTGTTTAGCCCCAAAGAAAATCACACATAGGTCTCCATAAATTATAAGCTGATTGGCCCATTAGCTCTAGCCTCTCACTGGCTAACTCTTACATCTTGATTAACCCATTTTTCTGATCTGTGTTAGATATGTGGCTCAGTACCTTTTTCAGTGGGGCAGATCACATCCTGCTGCTTTGGTGATCTGGGCAGGAGTGGGAGGAATCAACTTCCTCCTTCCCAGAATTCTCTTGTTCTCATTGTACCATTTCTACTTCCTGCCTGGTTTTCCCGCCTATACTTTCTGCCTGGCCAATCAGCGTTTATTTAAAACATGATTGACAGAATACGGACAATTCTCCTGCACCACCCTTCCCATCCCCTATTGCACTTCAGCAGAATGTCCCTCCCTGTCCCAGATATTTGAGGAGGACAGAGCTACTGATGGTGGCAGGCACAGTGCATAGCGGCCCCCTGCCAATATTGATACTTCTGCCACACATTGGATCACATGACCCCTTGCATAGAGGAGCCAAAGCCCACTGCAGACAGGAAATTTGAGTCAAAAACAGGTAGTGACGACTGTGGAACAAGTCAGCTTTGTTCCAGGCTGCATGGGATTTAAACAAGGCTGGACCTCGTTGGCCATTGACCCTGTGACAGGACAGGTTCCATTCCACTCGTGTGTCCTTGGAGCTTGGTGGCCATCCTCACTCTTGAGAGAAGGACAGTAGGTGACACGGCCTCTCCACACTACTGCTGCCAACACGCTTACTTCCACATCGGACTGGAGCTTAATCATCCTCCCTTATTATCCAGATCTTTCCTGGTTTATATCAGACAAGCAGCAATTGTGTTAATATGGAGGGAGCGCTGTGACTTTCTGCTGAGGAATTTTTGCTACTGGGAGAGGCAATGGCTTAAATCTCAGGATTCAGAGACTTTCCAAACCCAAGCCAAGATTTACCATCAGACATTAACTCTTGTGACGACACTTTCTACCTTGAAGTTATTTGGAGTCTGGGCAGTTCAGTCTCAGCACCCACATCAAGTAGCTCACAGCCTCCTGTGATTCCAGGTCCAGAGGAGCTGACAGCCTGTTATGATCTCTGTAGGCACGGCACACAAGTGGAGTACACACAGACAACCAGGCTCTAACACACACACACAGACAACCAGGCAGTAACACACACATACACAATCACACACACACATACAGACACACATATACAGACACACACACACACACACACACACACACACACACAGAGAGAGAGAGAGAGAGAGAGAGAGAGAGAGAGAGAGAACCAATAAGATTATCAAATGTAAAGTTATTTTTTTTGCTGCTCTCTTTCTCCACACTCCCCTGCTCTGTCTCTTTTCCCTCCATCACCAAGGGTTTAGCCTGACAGTGAGAAATTCACAGTCAGGTGCAGATAATTAAAATGTCCACAGACAGCTGAGTGACAGCCTGGAAGGGGATCTCAGAGCAGAGCAGAGAATGAACCAGAACATTAATACAGTCATGAGGAGAGTCAACATGGAGCAATAGGACAGTCTACAGATTTGCCTGAAAGAGAGAAATAAGTACATCAACCTCCAGGGAAACAAGGAGAAACCATCTCACTTGGACATCCTGAAGATAACGCAAAGAAATGGATCACAGACCAGTGACATGACAAAAAATGTCATGCAGTGTGGCTGCCACTCCAGAGGTGGGGATGCCGAAAGGACCTTTGCTCCAGATGCAATTGCAGCCATTGGGAGTGTGGCCTTAATGTAATGGGAAGCAACCCTGCTTTGGCTTTGGGAGGAAGAGGGTGATCACCAGCACCACCTAGTGGACCTCAAGCGGCTCTGCAGCCACGGCATCTAGCTACCCTGGTTATTACAACCATCCAGTCCACACCATAGACTCAGTCAGACATGCTGGACACTGTACCTGGTGCCCAAAACATGTCCACCTCTCTCCTCATCTCCCTTTCTCTATGAAAATCACATAGTAGGGACAAGTGTCTTTCAACTGACTATATGAAAAATGGGGCATCTGAAGTCACTCAAGAGGCAAACATCCCAGGTCTGCAAAACCAGGGAAGAGAAGTGCATCCCTTGTTCACAGCTCTGGGTGAACACAGGGAAACAGAAGAGGTGCTCACTGCCCCCAGCCCTGAGTCTAGCCAACCTCCTGATTTCGAGAAGAAGCCTATTTGTCTTTGCTCAGATGAGACAGCAGAGCCCAAATCACAAGTGCCAACTTCCAGGAGGGTCTAGAGGAACTGTAGGCAGAGGATGGCGTGTAACCACAATTACCCTATTTCCATGACAAAGTGCAGATAACTCTCCTCAGTTTGACACACATATGCAGGTCAGGGATGGCAGGTGTATCTATGGAGGGACCGCAGTAGCTCTGTGATTCCAGTTCAGACAGGCTCTAGGGACTGACACAGACCCTGTGGCTCACCTTCAAAACTCCTGCTGAGACCTGAGGATGCTGCCAGTGAGCTTTAAAGAGAGAGGGGATCCAGCTTCAATGGTGCCCACATAGGAGTGGGAGGAGAGAAAGGAGGGTCCATGAGAGTTGCTCCCCCTTCCCCTGCAGTTCCTCATAGTGGGGCAAGGGCACCACTCACTCCTTAGTCACCAGAGAGACGGTTGGCCGGCGTCCCTGTCAGGTCATTATGTTTAACATATCTCAAAATGTGGTCCTGGTCTCCACCTCCTTTGCTGTCGTAGATGTAGGGTGAATAGGGCCGCTGCTATTGATGCAAGCTAGTCAACGTATTCCAAAGCCAGTCCCCACATGAGTGAGCCCACAAGTGTTATAAGTAAATGGACAGCTGACAGATCAATCGGACTATCCACGGAGTGTATATGCTCACTCCACCTGGAGAACCTGTTTTTGCAGAGCTATGGGACAAGCTTTGGATAAGTCACTGTCAATTCTGTAAAAATCGTATAATATCCCTGCAGTGTATGAACCGACTTTTCCTGTAGGGTAACTGGATACCTCCCCCCACACCATGAAGCCATGGTGTGAAAAATATTCAGTCAAGTCCTTTTCTCATAGCCAAAATCTACATAAAAATGCTCCCCACAAACTTTCTTTATTGACAGTAGTCACTGATAAGAAAGGAGCCTCATACAGCAGGCAATGTGTCTGCTCCAACAGCAGACTCAGGAAGGTGGAATCTACTGTCTCCTGCTCTGATGTAACAGACTGCTAATATTCTGTATTTACCCTCCACCTTGGTTTCAACTAACATAGGATCATAGCTCAGGAAATTAACTGTTTGTACAGGAAAAGGGCCCGAGTCTCTAAAACTAGCTTCAGAGAGGAAAATTCTCACCCAGGCACCCTGCTTTTGTAGTGGCACGTGAGAGTTTACCACAGGCTGTGTTAAAAATGGGTCTAACGTCCCGGATGTCAGTGAGACAAATATTAGTATTCAGGCATCTGTACGGCCCTTAGGGTCCTGACAGGATCCGTCCTCACTGTGGTCACTAAGAGCTCCTCCTGTGCACGTTTGCTATGTTCCCCTATAAAAGGTGGGCCTGCTCACCCCCCCCCCCCATCTCTTCTGGTGCTCCTGTCCGCAGAGGCTGGTCTCTCCTTTCCCCTTCCCCTTCCTCCCATTCCCTTTCCCCCAACAAACACCCTCCATGTGAGCTCTGTGGCAAGGCATGTTTCTCACTCTCGCTGCTTTTGAAAATTACAACATTGGGAAATTCTGCACTGAGAAGTCACGTCCTGCAGTGAAGCTCACACAGGAGGTTTAGTGTAAGAGGAGGGAGAAGGGGGAGAGTGGAGCAGAGGGGGGCAGGAATGGGGCAAGACTGGTCCCTGTGGACAAGAGTGGTGAAAGATAGAGATACAGAAAGAGAGAGGAGAGAGGAGAGAGAGACGGTAGGTGGGCAAGGCCCACCGTTTAAAGGGAATGTAGCAGATGTGCACAGGAAGTGCTGTTAGTGGCTGCAGCTGAGGACGGATCCTGTCAGGACCCCAAGGGCAGGCCAGTGCAGATGCCTGAATACTAACGACAGGAGCAGCCACTTCCTGGCTCTGGTGAATGTCACCATTATCCTGCTCAGGACACAAACTCTCCCTCTAATCCTTGGAGGTCACCAGGTTTCCTGCTTCCCTTGACCTCACATCATCCATAGCTCCGCATCAAAGACTATGGCAGGTGGGATTCCAACACTTCCTGTCCATTTCCTCTGTCCCACGCTGCCTCCTGTTACATGGTTGACTGTTTCATCCATTTTTCCTGAGCAGTAACTGATGTTTATCCATCCCAAGTCTATACAGCATCAGGCAGACAGACTCAGGTGACCTGAGACATTGTCTAGGCCAGCACCCCATTCCCAGCTCTGGAAGAAGCTGAGGATCATAGGCTGAGCCTCCTCCTTCCTTCCAATTTCAGATAACCTCAGTATCTTTTATAAATGATATTTAATTTCATTTATTAACTCAGTGTGTGCATGTGTTTTGGAGGGAATGAGTGGGTGCCATGGCGGGCTTAGGGATGTCAGAGAACATCTTGAGGTGTTGGTGCTTGCCTTCCACAACAGGGGTCCCCCAGGATCAGGTTCACATCTCCATGTTTGGAGGAAAGTCACTTCATCCTTTGAGCCATCCTGCCAGGCCCAAACCATGTCTTCCGACCCCAAGGGGTTGCACACTACGCACCACAAACTGTTTGGCTTCTGATAAAATCTGTCTGCATTCACCGGGCCCTGAATGCACTGTTGTAAAAACGCTGAGCAGTAAAGAATCAAGCCACACAGAGGGCTGTGGAGCTCAGGGCTGTTTTCACTGTCTGGCCTGGACCCAGCCAGAGCTCTGCAAAGTCCAGCCCAGACTGGGGTTTTCTCACTGTGTTTATGGGCTGAACAACAGTGTTGAATTCATACCCTGCACAGCCACCTGCAGAGGGCGCTTGGAGAGGAGATCTAGTGCAGTCAGACATGCCTTCAGAAGCTGGGCTGACAAGGTTCCAGCAGTTTCTGCCATTTCTAATTGAAGAGATAGCCTTCCTAAGTGTTAGCCATTTCAAAGTCAGGGGAAGTGAAGGTACAGTTGGGTTTCAAGTGAAGCAACAAGAACACAGGTCTGAGGTGAGCACTTTATCCTAAATATGTTAGAAGTGAAGTTTTAATTCTTCATAATTAAATTCCCTTGAGGAGGAATTGTTACTTAAGCTTCCGCATGTACACATAGGTTGACTGCACCAGGTGCCCATTAAAGGTGATAAATGTGTAACACGTGTTTCTTTCTCACCTTTACCACCACTGTCCCAGCCCTGCACGTGCGGATCCATTTTAATTTCATTGGTCCCTTAGGTGCCCTGGCCCCTGCCAAGGGCTCCACCCTCTCTGCTGCCACCCCCATACCACCCTCAACACCAACACCACCACTGTCACATCCAGAGTTCACTTTACGATGGGCAAAGCATGGGTTGGTGACATACAGGACACCCTCAGATGCCTGAACTGAACACAGACCCCTCCAGGGGCAGCAGCTGCAGGCACAGTCGTTGCCTGTCACTGGTGTTCAGCAGGGACAACCTGGTCACAGCTCCTCCTCTGCGTTGTCCTTCCTTTACCCTGTCCATCTCCCCTGTCCCTTTCTAGGCCTCTACTCATCTCTGAGCCTCACTGGTCTCTGTCCATAGCCTTTTCTTTTGTTAAGAGCACTTCTAACACCTGAGATACATTATTACATCATAGAAATTCATTTTAATTTCTCTTTAAATGTATCTCTATCTTGAAAATATCCTTCTACCTACTAGAATACTTTCACCACACATGAACTAATGCTGCATCTATAAGTGACCATGGGCTGTGTCAATTCTCACCGACACCCACCATGCTTGTTTGTCTCTGTCATAAAGGAAGGTGTGTTCCTGGTGAGCAGAACCATGGAGGTGAAGTGACCATGGACCGGAGGCTTCAGGGAGCTATGTGGACAGACACTGGACACCTAAGTGGTCATTCACTGAAAGGGCTATGGTGCAGTTGTTTTGAGAGTCCTGAGAGCCTGGAAGAGTGTAGTGACAAAGGCACAGGCTCTTCAAGTAATCTGTGTCCTAAGGACCAGACTGAGGGAGTCAGGAGAGAGGGCAGGGTTCAAGGTCAAGGATGTGGTGAGCTCTGGTGATGGCTCCTGAGTTTGTTCAGGGTCAGAATCTGAGCCCTGGCACAGTGTTCACTATAACACGGGCACATGGGCTCAGCAGTAGAGAGGACTTCATGAGCTTGGACACTGAGGAGCAAGTTGCTAGGCAGCTCATGATGCAGATTGATTTCTTTCCCATGTTTGTCCACTGCTCAGTTCTCTTACCACTCTGAGTCCCCAGGGCAATGGCTTTGTCCACATCCAGCTGTCCCTTGGCCAGACATCCCTTTCAAGCAAGGACAGAGGGGCTGTGTGACCCAAGAATGATCCTCTAACAGACAAGACCCAGGAAGTACACAGGTCATCTCTCTGCCTCAGGTGTTCAGAACTTGGGAAGAAGGCCACTTGAGTGGTAAGGAACGAGGGGACACAGCTCACTGCTGCAGCCTCAGGGTGCTTCTGTGGCCAGAAGGGGAGGGTGAGATCAAGAAGGAAAACGGTTCTTGTATAAATTTCAAATATTCTTGTTAATCCACAATAAAGAAAACAGTTTTAAAAAGAGAAGGTGATAGAAATCTGGAGACAATTATCAACTTTCTGTAGTCAACAACCTAGAAAACACGTGATTTCATTTTCATACAACACAAAGCATGACCAGGTTGGTTTACAGTGTCTACAAATTAATTCTTCACATATAATGGAGCAAGTGCAGCTTTCGTGTGCATCTCAGCAGATCTCATCCAATTAGAGCAGGTTTTAAACTTCAGTAGGAATTAAACCTTGAGATTTCCCCAAGAGTCTGCTTACAGAGAGCAGAACTCACCACCACATCCTGTCACCCCTCCTTCCTGTAGAGCCCACGGCTGGCACATAGGACCAAGAACCTGTGATGACCCTGCAGATGGTGTCCCCAGCCTCCATTACTTTCTACCCTCTGAGCATTCCACCAAAATCCATCACTCCATGTGACCAAACCATAAAGAAAGAAATGGGGTTCACACCCAGAAAATGATTGTAAGATTGGGAAATAATTGGAAAAACCCAGAATGAGGCAGAACTACGAAGAAGGAAAAAGTCAATATGAAAGCAGTGGGAAAGTTGGCAGCTCGGGGACCTGTGAGGATGGTGAGCTTCAGTTAGGAGCAGTGTGGTAGGTGTGACTGAGGAGCAGCCATGCTGTGGCTTAGTCAGGCCTTGGATGTTCTCCCCAGCTTGGGAGCGTGGTCCTTATGTGGGATGCTGGAGGTTGTTAGATCTAAGAGGAAGGTGGAGTCTAGTGGGAGGTAACAAGCCTGTTCCATCTGTGTTCTGGTTTCCTTTCTCTTGATGTGGCCGCACCTCTAGTAAGCACTACCACTATCGTAGTATTGTTATAAAGGGGATACATTCAGATCCATCAAGTGTCCATGGCTCTGCCCAGCACACCCCACCCCCAGTCCTCTGAGCTGCACTGAAGAAGAGGTCACTGAGTCAGGATGTCATGAACCCGGATGAGCTCCTGCAACTTCTGCTCCAGGTTCTGAGCCTGCTGCCGCAGCTTTTTAACAAACTCTGCCTTTGCCCCCTCCTGAAAATGCTTTGGGTCTTCTGTGATGCTGACTATATCTTGCATTAGGGAGTCACTTTCTGTGATTGCAGTAATGATCCAACCCCAATTGGTCATTGCCAGAAAGGTGCCTTCAAAAGCTTTGTCCTCCTCTTTAGTGCTTTTGGCATTTAGGCAAGGGTTGGCTTTGGTCATCTTGATGACATCAATGTTCTTCTTCATGACTTCCCATAAATGGAAGGATTTCATAAATACAGAAAACAGCCTGGGGATGTTCTTCTTTACAAATTCTGTAATGTCCTCTCCAGTGTCAATGCTTTTAATGTCGTTCTCAGTGTCATCGCTCCTCGGCAGAAGCTCGCTGGCTTCAGCTTCCACCAACGCTGTGCTTACCTTTTCCACAATGGTTGTGGAAACACTCGTCACAGCTGCTGCTGCCCCAAGCCCCAAGCCTGTGGCTGAAAGTCCCAGACTTAATCCTGCTGACACAGGTGCCAGAGTGAGACCAATGGCTGTCAGGGCCCCAGACGCAGCACCGGTGGTCTTGGCCAAAACTTGTGTGATGGAGCAGCCCCTGTGCACCTTGTCAATCTTGTCTGCAAGGGCGTGGAGCTTCCTGATGCTCTCCTCAAGCTCCAGTTTCGTCTGAGGATAAACTTCCAGAAACCTTTTCTTCTCACGTGAGGCATCTTTCACGTTCCTGTAAAGGGAGAGACCAACTAACAGAGTGAGGAAGAGAGTTTGGAAAGATCTGTCCTGTGGCAATCAGAGCATCTGCTGGGAATGAAATGGAGGATTGTCTTACAGCTGAACAATGTCGTTCTTGCATTGATGAGCAGGTTGGATCCACCACACAATATTTAATTGTTAAGGACACAATGAGTTAAAAACCATATTCAAGTGTCCTTTAAATTTTTTATTTTATTTGTTTGAGTGTTTTGCCTGCAGGTGTGTGTGTACCATCTGCAGCCCTGGTGTCATGGAGGGCAGAAGAAGAAACTGGATCACTAGACCCAAAGTTACAGGCAGTTGTGAGCCATCATGAGGATGCTAAGAACTGGATGTCAGCCACCTGGAGGAGCAGCCAGGGCTCTTAACTCCTGAGTCATCTCTAGTCACTTACCACACATTTTTATTGCTAGACATTTAATAAATATGGCTTCCCCTCAAGGCCAATGTCATCATTACCAACATACTCCCCTGTAGGTTAGTAAAAAACAGAGAAATGAGGTTAGAGAAAAAATAACCTTGTATTTTAGGAAAGTTAGTGTTCTCCAAAGATTACACTTTTCCAAATTAAAAAAAAAATCCTCCTCTTGGCATCAGCTACTGGGAACTGACCTGTCTACCATACAGTGACCTGCTGGTCAGGGATGTCCACATTTGCTTGGGGACTTGGATTTTGTGTGTGTGCAAATTGCACACCCCTGAGAGAGAAACCCTGCACAGGTATTCTCTGAAGCTGATGTCTCTTTGCCCTGCAGCTGTGTGTACACCTGAGCTGGTGGGGCCGCTCACAGCTAAGACCCTTCCCCTCAAAACCCTGCACACAAAGCTCCCTTCCAGCTGTGAGCAGAAGATAAAGAACCATGAGTGGATCCCCATTTCTATGTGAGTCCCATCCCCAAGGCACCTCACTGTGCCTCTGTAAGTGTTTCCACGGCAGGCAGAACCGAGAAAACAAAACATGTAGGTTCCCTAACTCTCGCTAGAATGAATTCCCAGGCTGAGGAAGGTGATGTGTGGTGGGATTTTGCTGTCATTTCTGACCTGCAGGGGATCTAGACACTAAAGGCCTGTGCTCCAAGAGGGAGGGAGACACTGGGTCTCTTGTGGAAACTCTGTATGTGATCAAGGACCACCAAATTTCTGGACACTGAGTCTCATGTTGTCAAATACTTTTCGTTGAATCAATTTTATTTAAGTTTTCATAAACTGCTTCCAGAGTGTGGCTCAATTTTGGCTTTCTGTGCCTTTTCTGAGCATGGCTGGTGTTCCCTGCCCAGACTTGTCAAGAATCTTAAGTCAGGTTGTAAGACTGCCCTACTTTTGATACTCCATACTCAATCAAGTTCCTGTGTTTAACTTCTGGTGTCTTAGTCTTGACCTCCCTCAGGAGGAATCCCATGAGGTCACCTTCACAGTGCCCCTGCTCCCTGCTCCCTACTGCACCTCACTCAGCTTGTCTGCCAGAGTCCCCAGCTAAGTGCCTATCCAGAAATGTTCTGTCTCTTTCCCTTAGGGCAGCAGTCCTGAACAGCTTCTTCCTGACTGCTAACTCGTGTCAGAACACGGCTTCTCTACCAAGGCATCTTTCTTGGTGTGTGTCACCCCGTGTGAGCTCTCACGTAACTGTGCTGTGTCTTGAGGACAGCAGACAATTCTCCCTTAATATCCAGATGCCCCCTTAGGATGTGGCTAATTTTGTACAGTGTTTGTCATGCAAACACGTGGACCTGAGTTCTGTGTTTCAGAGTCCACATAGAAAAGCTCGGTGCAATTCTTTCTATCAGGCTACTGTTACCTTAAACCAAACCACAATGATGCAACAATGAAAGAGTCTCCATGTAGAACACTGATGCAAAAACTAGTTGAAATATTGGCAAACTCAATCCTCGAACATGTAAAAAAATCATTCATCATGAATAAGTAGGATTCATCTCTTACTTGATGGTTCAGTGTAAGAAAATCTGTCAATGTATCCACAATATAAACAGACTAAAAGACAAATACCACATGATCATCTTAGATGCTGAAAAAAGCCTTTGGAAAAATCCACCCCCTCTCATGATAAAGATTTTGCAAAGATCAGGGATACAAGGAACATACCTATATATAATATAAACAATAAACAACAAGCCGACAGTCAACATCAAATCAAATGGAGAGAAACTGGACAGACCAGCTCTTTCCACAAGTTGTTGTCCGAATCCGTGTTTGATCGGCAGGAGCTGCAGGGCCACTGTGCTCCATGTGTCCCAGAGATACTCAACCACAGACATGATGAAGCCTTTCCTCTCTAGATGGGAAGGAAAAGGAATATGGTTAGAGGACCATGCTGGAGACCCTGAACGGCTTCAGGAACTAGGTTTTAAAATGTGTTCTGAGCATCTGTCCCTTCTGGTGTCACTTTTGATAGGGACTGAGTTGTGTCCCTTAACACACTTGTTAAAGCTCTATCCCCAGGTGACTGTATTTGGAGACAGAGAAGGATGCAAGTGAGGTTGTGAGTGAGGTCCCTGACCCAGAGGGTTAGTGTCCTCACAGCAGCCAGAAGATGGTTCCTCCTTCATCCCACCCTCCTCTTTCTATCTTTCCTATTCTCTTCTTTCCAGACACACAAGAGAGACCTTGGACTAGAACAGGGTATGGGCTCCCTTTACCAGCTTTAAAGAGAGTGCACCCCAGAACCAATCTGCCACACTTTGATTGTGGTTGCTGGAATCCAGAACAGTGAGAGAAGAGGTCTTTTCTCTTTAAACCACCTACCCAGTGTCACTTTGTGATGGCATCCTAAGAGGACAGATATACCAGGGAGATGTCATGGTATTATAGAGACACGTATGGCTTTCAGCTCAGAACAGTTAGAAAGTGAGTCTCTCATCCCCAGAAAGAGGGAGAGTCCAGTGATGGCATCCATCTACTGTGTGCCTGGGGCCCAGTCCTTGAATGAGACAACTTTTCCTCTGATTTTTATTTTTTGTATGGGAATATTTGCCTGCTTGTATTTATGTTTTTGCACCATGTGTGTCTCTGGTGACCAAAGAGGGCCTTGGGCCCACTGGAGCTGCAGTTACAGCCTGCTGTGAACCTGATGTGGGCGTTGGGAACTGAACTCATGTCTTATGAAAGAGCAGTAAGTGCTCTTAACCACTGAGCCACTCTCTAGCCCCAAACTTGACTTTCCTCACTGGAATGATTAGTTCTTAATCGTGAGTTTCAATCCACTGGGTTAATAAATATCTAGGAGATCAGTAGCCCTTCTCTCGGTGGCTGTGAGGGAGTTACCAGAAATAACAGATCCTAAGTTCTCTGAGTGCATGAGTGGTTCAGACTGAGCTGAGGCACCTTGGGAAGTTGAGCCTGGCTGGGGTCAGGATGGCAGCTGGGATGTGTCTTTGGGGCTGATTGCTGTTTTGTCTTGGCCCTTCATGTTACTGTTTTTGTGCGCCACGATATGGACTGCCCACCCTGCCTCCCTTCCAGAATGGACCAAAATATGCAATATTGTCTGTGAGATAATCTGCTTTCATTATTTACAACAATGACAAAAGTGAGTGACGTCAGCTTTAACAACTAACTTGTACAGAATAAATGAGGAAGTGGTCTCAGAGCCAAGAGAAGAATTTTACAAAGCCAATACAGGCTGGCATGGTGGTGCACACCTTGAATCCCAGCACTCGGGAGGAGAGGCAGATGGGTCACTGTGTGTTCTAGGCCAGGCTGGTGCACATAGGGAGTTCCAGGGGACGTAGAGCTACAAATTGAGAGTCTGTATTGAAAAATAAGTAAAAAAAAAAAATTAAAAAGAATTGGATTTGGCAATATCAGGCAAAGAAGACAGGAAGAGTATTTGTGTATTATTCCATGTATATACATATACACACATACATATATACGCCAACACACTACTAATTCAGAATTTAAATTTTTACCAATAATTTTAAGTGATTTTTGAATTTTCATTTTGTCTCATAGTAATTGTATGTATGTAACACAGTATGATATTTCATGATAAATTAGTATGTTATTAGTATAAAATTTTATCATTCATTTTAGAATGTTCAAAATAGTGCTGGAAAGATGGCTCAGCTGATAAGGGCACTGGCTGTTTTTTCCAGAGGTACCGGGTTCAATTCCCATCACCCACAGGCACCTTACAAACTGTCTGTAACTCCAGCACCAGGGATCCCACACCCTCACACAGACATACATGCAGGAAAAAGACAAATTTACATAAAATTAAAAAAAAACAAAGCATTAATAAAGATTGTTCAAAAGTCAATTCTCACTATCACTACCTGCTCTGAAACATTCAATTAATTATTCTTAAACATCGAATTAGCTAGCATTTCTTTTTTTGGTTTGTTGAAACAGGTTTTCTTGTGTAACAGCCGTAGCTGTGCTAAAACTTGTCCTGTAGAGCAGGCTGGCTTTGAACTCACAGAGATCCACCTGCCCCTCTGCTTCCTGATTGCTGGGATTAAAGGCTTGGCCACCACCACCAGGCCCTAGTCAGCATTTCTGATGTGTGATAAATGGAATCCTGAAATGATGGTGCAGATCCATAACCAGGACATTGCAGATGAGGCAGGATTGTGAGTTTGCAGTCAGCTTGGGAAACATAGCAAGACTTTTTGAGTGACGGGAGAGAGAGACGAGGGAGAGAGAGGGGTAGGGAGAAAAGGAGAATGAAGAAGGGAGGAGGCACAGGGGGCAGTTCCAGCAGTAAAGGCCTTCATTCACAACCAGCAGCAGAACACGTGATCTTCCTGTTAAAGGAGACCAACATCGTAATGGCTGCAAATCTTCTCAGGTCACTTGAGGTCAGTTCCTGCCCACGCGATGTGGGGGTTATGATATTAAAGAGAAGGGAGTGAGGACGAGCTGTGTTGTAACACACCTGGAGGGTGTGCCTCTCACAGTTGAAAATGACATTTCAAGGACACACTACTGAGATCAAGTGCCAGAGAGACTCCTGCTGTGATGAACACGCTAAGATCGTCAGCACACGGGGTCTCTGCTATTGTGATGACACACTAAGATCGTCAGCACACGGGGTCTCTGCTATTGTGATGACATGCTAAGATCGTCAGCACACGGGGTCTCTGCTATTGTGATGAACACACTAAGATCGTCAGCACACGGGGTCTCTGCTATTGTGATGACATGCTAAGATCATCAGCACACGGGGTCTCTGCTATTGTGATGAACACACTAAGATCGTCAGCACACGGGGTCTCTGCTATTGTTATGACACACTAAGATCGTCAGCACACGGGGTCTCTGCTATTGTGATGACATGCTAAGATCGTCAGCACACGGGGTCTCTGCTATTGTGATGACATGCTAAGATCGTCAGCACACGGGGTCTCTGCTATTGTGATGACATGCTAAGATCGTCAGCACACGGGGTCTCTGCTATTGTGATGACACACTAAGATCGTCAGCACACGGGGTCTCTGCTATTGTGATGGACACTAAGATCGTCAGCACACGGGGTCTCTGCTATTGTGATGACACACTAAGATCGTCAGCACACGGGGTCTCTGCTATTGTGATGACACACTAAGATCGTCAGCACACGGGGTCTCTGCTATTGTGATGACACACTAAGATCGTCAGCACACGGGGTCTCTGCTATTGTGATGGACACTAAGATCGTCAGCACACGGGGTCTCTGCTATTGTGATGACACACTAAGATCGTCAGCACACGGGGTCTCTGCTACTGTGATGACACGCTAAGATCGTCAGCACACGGGGTCTCTGCTATTGTGATGACATGCTAAGATCGTCAGCACACGGGGTCTCTGCTATTGTGATGACATGCTAAGATCGTCAGCACACGGGGTCTCTGCTATTGTGATGACACACTAAGATCGTCAGCACACGGGGTCTCTGCTATTGTGATGAACACACTAAGATCGTCAGCACACGGGGTCTCTGCTATTGTGATGAACACACTAAGATCGTCAGCACACGGGGTCTCTGCTATTGTGATGACATGCTAAGATCGTCAGCACACGGGGTCTCTGCTATTGTGATGGACACTCAGATCGTCAGCACACGGGGTCTCTGCTATTGTGATGGACACACTAAGATCGTCAGCACACGGGGTCTCTGCTATTGTGATGGACACTCAGATCGTCAGCACACGGGGTCTCTGCTATTGTTATGACACACTAAGATCGTCAGCACACGGGGTCTCTGCTATTGTGATGGACACTAAGATCGTCAGCACACGGGGTCTCTGCTATTGTGATGACACACTAAGATCGTCAGCACACGGGGTCTCTGCTATTGTGATGGACACTAAGATCGTCAGCACACGGGGTCTCTGCTATTGTGATGACACACTAAGATCGTCAGCACACGGGGTCTCTGCTATTGTGATGGACACTAAGATCGTCAGCACACGGGGTCTCTGCTATTGTGATGACACACTAAGATCGTCAGCACACGGGGTCTCTGCTATTGTGATGGACACTAAGATCGTCAGCACACGGGGTCTCTGCTATTGTGATGACATGCTAAGATCGTCAGCACACGGGGTCTCTGCTATTGTGATGACACACTAAGATCGTCAGCACACGGGGTCTCTGCTATTGTGATGGACACACTAAGATCGTCAGCACACGGGGTCTCTGCTATTGTGATGAACACACTAAGATCGTCAGCACACGGGGTCTCTGCTATTGTGATGACACTAAGATCACAGCACACGGGGTCTCTCCTATTGTGATGGACACTAAGATCGTCAGCACACGGGGTCTCTGCTATTGTGATGACACACTAAGATCGTCAGCACACGGGGTCTCTGCTATTGTGATGACATGCTAAGATCGTCAGCACACGGGGTCTCTGCTATTGTGATGTCACACTAAGATCGTCAGCACACGGGGTCTCTCCTATTGTGATGGACACTAAGATCCTCAGCACACGGGGTCTCTGCTATTGTGATGGACACTAAGATCGTCAGCACACGGGGTCTCTGCTATTGTGATGTCACACTAAGATCGTCAGCACACGGGGTCTCTGCTATTGTGATGACACACTAAGATCGTCAGCACACGGGGTCTCTGCTATTGTGATGGACACTAAGATCGTCAGCACACGGGGTCTCTGCTATTGTGATGACACACTAAGATCGTCAGCACACGGGGTCTCTGCTATTGTGATGACACACTAAGATCGTCAGCACACGGGGTCTCTGCTATTGTGATGACACACTAAGATCGTCAGCACACGGGGTCTCTGCTATTGTGATGGACACTAAGATCGTCAGCACACGGGGTCTCTGCTATTGTGATGACACACTAAGATCGTCAGCACACGGGGTCTCTGCTACTGTGATGACACGCTAAGATCGTCAGCACACGGGGTCTCTGCTATTGTGATGACATGCTAAGATCGTCAGCACACGGGGTCTCTGCTATTGTGATGACATGCTAAGATCGTCAGCACACGGGGTCTCTGCTATTGTGATGACACACTAAGATCGTCAGCACACGGGGTCTCTGCTATTGTGATGACACACTAAGATCGTCAGCACACGGGGTCTCTGCTATTGTGATGACACACTAAGATCGTCAGCACACGGGGTCTCTCCTATTGTGATGGACACACTAAGATCGTCAGCACACGGGGTCTCTGCTATTGTGATGGACACTAAGATCGTCAGCACACGGGGTCTCTGCTATTGTGATGACATGCTAAGATCGTCAGCACACGGGGTCTCTGCTATTGTGATGACACACTAAGATCGTCAGCACACGGGGTCTCTGCTATTGTGATGAACACACTAAGATCGTCAGCACACGGGGTCTCTGCTATTGTGATGACACACTCAGATCGTCAGCACACGGGGTCTCTGCTATTGTGATGACACACTCAGATCGTCAGCACACGGGGTCTCTGCTATTGTGATGACATGCTAAGATCGTCAGCATACGGGGGTCTCTGGTTGGTGGGACTCTCCATGCTGACCCTGGTTTCCTCGTGTGTCAGGGTCTGACACCCCAGCACCTGCTCAGGCTTTCCAGGCCTCCCCATTTAGTAGAAGGGAATACTTACCCTGCAGACTCCACGTGCTCTGTATCCTTCCTCATTAACTCTAGAGCCTCCTGCATGCTCTAAGTGACCTACATCTAAGCTTTCCTCCCTTCCTTATTCTATTGCATGATTTCTCTGTTATTAACATCTATTTATTGTCAAAAGTGGAGAGTTTTGAAATGCCATTTCAGTCAAGTTTATCATGTATGTTGGCAATATTCACTTTGTACCTTCTCCTGTGACTAGTCTGCCTTTGGCTAATAGTTCACTTCTATGTTTACACTGTGTGTGTGTGTGTGTGTGTGTGTGTGGTCTATACTCCACATTTGAAAGAAACAGTCGATATTTGTCTTTAAATCTGACTTATTTTTGTCAACAGGATGCCCCACAGTTCCACCCTTTTCCTGCAGGTGGCACACTTTCATTCATCTTCATGTCTGAATAAATTCCATCGTCATGTGCACCGCATTGTGTCTATGATCTGTTGATGTGCAGGATTGCTCTTCCCATGTCTCAGTTATTGTGAATCACACTGTGATGGCCATGAAAGCTCCAGATTCTCTCTAACGGATGTATGGCGGTTCCTTGGGGTGTACACCCTTGGGTGGGATAACTTGGTCCCACTGAAGTTCTGTTTTCATTATTTGACGAATCTCCATGAGGATTTCCAAAGGGCCCAAAAGAACTTACATTCCTATGAAGAGCACATGTCCCTCTCCCCAATGTTTGTTGCTTATTTCCTTAGTGATGGCCGTCCTGACCATGTACACAGCTCTGTAGTTTTCTCTCTCTCATTCTTTAACACGCCTGCTGTGCAGTGTGGGTTGGCCAAGCTGAGCAAATGACTTGACCGCCTAAGCGGCAGAGGTGAGGGAAGAAGACAGTGAGCACAGGGCTCAGGACACCGGTGTGGACCAAAACAGACTTACATAGGAATAATCTACATGGGCAGTAGAAAGTAGAAAATGACAAGATCTCCTGAGTAAATTGGGAGCATGGAGACCTTGGGGGAAGATTGACGCAGGGAGGGGAGAGGCAGGGAGGGAGCAGAGAAAAATGTAGACCTCAATAAATATCAATAAAATTAAAATAAAAACAAAAAATAATTATAAAACGACTTTGCATTATTAAATATTCTAGAGCATAAAGACAAGTGGCACACCTTAAAATAATTTTCTACAACACTTCTGCATCCTGAGGGCTGGGATTAAAGGCATGTGTAACCAATGACTGGCTGGAATATCGTAAGCTTACTGTCTTAGTCACTGTTCTACTGCTGTGCAGAGACGCCATGGCCAATGAAACTCTTACAAAAGAGAGCATTTATTTGGGGCTTGTCTACAGTTGCAGAGGTTAGTCCATTTATGTTCATGTCGTGAGCATGGTGGCATGCAGGCAGACCTGGTGCTTTTATAGGTGAGAATTCTACATTCAGATCCCCAGGTAGCAGGAGAGAGAGAGAGAGAGAGAGACCCTGGCTTGCCCTGAGCTTGTGAAGCCTCAAGGTCCACCCTTAGTGACACACTTCCTTCATCATGGCCACACCTAGTCCAGCAACACCACACTTCCTCATCCCTCTCAAGTAGCCCCACACCCTAACGACCAGGCATCAAATGTATGAGCCTATGGGGGCCGTTCCTATTCCAAACCAGGACACTTACTGTCCATGATGCTCTGACGCCTTACTCACACATAGGAGTCTTTGGACATGCTGTATCAGGTTGAGACTCTTGAGACTCCATGTCATGGAGGTTGACAGGCACATATTTAGATAATGTGTGTGAGTTTTCCGTGTTGACAGAGGAGGACTTGAACCCTGAACATGGTAATCCACACCTCACTCTCAGATGACTAAACTCCACTGTCTTAAAGACACAACTGCATTCCCCCT
Source organism: Microtus pennsylvanicus (assembly GCF_037038515.1). Lineage (NCBI taxonomy): Eukaryota > Metazoa > Chordata > Mammalia > Rodentia > Cricetidae > Microtus > Microtus pennsylvanicus. Next base: position 5,822,713 of record NC_134580.1, read on the forward strand.
CTTTATATTACATGTGTGCATCATAGTCTGTGTGCGTTATAAATGGTTCTTCTGTTTCCACAGCACTGCCTGTGCCAAGTGCCAGGTCCTCATCTTAGTAAATTCACTAGGGTCCTCTATTCCAAGGGACCACACTCTCTTTACCTCTGCAATATCCTTGTCCTATCAGGACCTGGAGTCCTGCCTGTCCCCAGCCCTACTGTGTGTGTGTGCGTGTGTGTGTGTGTGTGTGTGTGTGTGTGTGTGTGTCTTTGACCCTGCTCTTCTCCCTGACTCCGGGACTTTGTGGTGATCCTAATCATTATGTTAATAGTGATGCAAAGAATGTTCTCATTGCCAGTTAGAGCCTACATTTGTGCTAATTTCCTTATGACATTTGTAGGAGTAGAAGGACTAGATTAAGGGGCGTTAACACAGGCAGTGTGTGAGGACGCTCATTCCTTCATTCTGACCAGTCCTCAGGAGTCTTTTGGGGGTGGGGAAGACTTCATTAAGATAGAAACACAAGCTGCACTGGGATTTCCTGGAAGCTGGGAAGGAAAGAAACATGTTTTTAGCAGTGTGGGTCGGAGGCATCAGTTCTTCCTGGGACCTGACCAAAACGAGAGTGAATGACCTGGTGGTGTGGGAAGAGCTGAAGATACTGGCGGCTCACTCTCAGGACTGCACTCCGACCTTGTAACTGACAGATAAGTGTTCTGCCCAAACCCTCCAAGTGTGTACACAGCCCAGGCTGCCCTCAAACTCACTGTGTAGCCCAGGAGAACCTTGAACTCCTAATCTTAGACCTGCCACACCAGAGTGTTAGGATCCCAGTTTTGTGCCACTGCCCCCGTTCAAGCCTTCTCATACTTGCACAAAGTTACAATGAAAAGAAAGAATATTTCAAAAATGTAAGTGCCGGGTGGAGTCTGAGACATAGCAGGTGCTGTGAAGTCCCCTCCCGAAGTAAAAGCCTGGGTCAACTCCTCTGGGCCAGCATCGTACGTTTTCAGTAATTCTATCAAGGACTTGGGTAAGGGTGAAAGGGGTAGAGTCATCTCACCAATGCCAGGTTCACAAAAATCATATTAACACAGAGATGCATCTTAAAAGTAACTTACTGGCCCAAGAATCTAAACATCTGGAAGATGCCCATTGGTCCAGCTGTGGGTACATATCGCCACTGTAGCTGTTGGCTGCGGAAGGTTGTGGTGTTTTGTAGGACAGTCAGCAACACTCACCCAGGACTGTAATATGATCAGGTGTGCCCACAGCAACCCAATTATCCAGCAGGCAGGCAGCAGAGTGAGTTCATGGAAACCTTTGCCAGGGTGTGTGGTACAGGTCAGAGTAGCTTGCTTAAGGCCCAAGTGGGGAAAGTTGGGGAGAAGTGACCATCTGTACTAGTCAGGGTCTCTAGAGTAGCAGAACTCACAGAATCCATCTCTCTACATAGAAAGGGGTTTATTATAATGACTCACGGGCTGTGGCTCAGCTGGTCCAACAGTGGCTGCCTATGAATGGAAGACTGAAGACTCCAGACGCTGCTCAGTCCCCAAGGCTGGATGTCTCAGCTGGTCTTCAGTATATGTGGGAATCCTGAAGAAGGAGGCTGTAATGCTGGTGAGGGACTGGACTTGTTAGCAAGGTGAAAACAACAGGCAAAGATCACCAACTTCCTTCTTTTATTACCTTATATGGGCTTCCAGCAGAAGGCGTGGCTTAGAGTCAGGGCTTCCTTCCACAATAGATCTGTATTAAAGACACAGCTTCCCACTTTAAATATCTGACTTAGAAGTGAATCTCGCCACTTCAAATTAAGCAAAATCACCTCACAGGTGTGCCCTACATTTGGGTTTTAATTTAATTTCAGATGTAGTCAAGTTGACAACCAAGACTAGTCACACACCACTCAGCCAGAGTCCACGAACCCCAAGGAGTGCGCTGCCACCAAGACACAGAAATTAAATGTTAGGTAATGAACACTTTTGGAAACTTGTGGTACAAAGTTTGAAACATAGCTCATTGAGCTAAGGCTGACTGGGAAGTATGTGTGTGCTTCCTGATGTAGAGTGGTTTCTGGTTAGGAGCTATTTGTGGGTGGAGTTTTTCTTTCTTTTTTCTCTTTTCTGGGTTTCAGCTTCAAATTCAGACATTTCGTTTAAATGAGGAAAGGAATCATCAGGCCCCGCCTTAGGTAGGCACACCTGGTTAGCAAGCACTGGTCCTGTGAGTGCAGGGCAGGTGCCCTAATACTGCCTAGAGTGGGAATTGGATCCTGGGAATTTAAAGGGGTCCAGGGAGAGGAGACAACCAGCAAGGAAGGTCTGCTGTGCAGCATGCACCAGCCTGTCTGTATTTTATTCTGATCCCCAGAACAACATGGGGACACTGGGCCCTAAGGGCACAGGTCATTTGAGGTGAGAGTCTCCAGGTAACATAGCTGGAGTGGGCAAGGTCTCACTGAGGTGCAGTAACTTCCTGCTGAGGCAGTTAGAAAAGGTGGGTTCCTGAGCTGGAGCAGGGTGAGCTCCCTCTGCTCAGAAAGCAATCCGAGGTCAGCTGAGAGCAAGTCTCCACGAAGGGGCTGGGGCTCCCTTCAATCTCAACACTTCCTGCTTCTGCTCCCTCCATTCTTTCGCTCTTTCCTTCACCTCCCTCTCTCTCCCACAACCACTTACATCTTCTGTCCTTCCACTCCTTCTCATCTCCTTCTATCCCTTCCTTTTCTCCTCCAATCCCTTCCCTCTCACCTCCTTCATCTCCTCCCCTCTTCTATCCTTCAGCCCCTGTCCTCGTCTCTCTCTCAACTCCCTCTCTCCCTTCATCTCCTCCTGACTTCTATTCTTTAGGTTGGTTATTGAGAAGGTGACTTCTGAGAATGCACCCCGAGACAAGGCCAGAAGGGAGGCTGCTCTTACCCAGGACTGGGGACCTTTCTATGTCCCCGCTTGGGGTTCTCCTCCTGCATCTTTGACTCCTCAGCAGGCCTCAGCAGGGAGGCCCTGGAGTCCTAGGCCATGAGCAGCACAGAGAACAGACTGATTACCTGGGGAGCCCATGACAGCTGTGGGTCTTGGTGTCACTCAGAGGATCCTGACAGCTTTCCTTACAGCTCACCGGGTGTCCAGGCTACAGGAGGAAATAACAACCTGTGGGACAGAATGGGGACAGCTCTGTGACCAGGGATCTGGTGACCCACAGGTCTCTCCATGGTGACTGCTAAGGGCCAAAAGTAAGTGACCCAAAGCCTGTCTGCTTCCAGGTGCTGTGACTGCTATTCAAGAAGCCTGTCCTCTGGCTCCAGCCCTGCTGTCATCTGTCCTGGCAAGGAGGAGGACTAATGGCATGCTGGGGACAGTGGAGAAGGTGTAAGCTGAGGACACAGCTGTGAAGAAACAAAGACCCTGCACATACACTGAGAGATGGAGAAGAATGTTCTGGTAGCCACCTGGGGGTTCCTAGTACCCTGTTTAGATGGTAAATTCTTTTCTTTCTATCGTGTGGGGGGGTGGGGGGGGTGGGTGTTAGGGCACAGGGATTCTCCATGTAGCCCTGGCTGCTCTGGGCCCCACTTGTAGACAAGGCTGGCCTCTAACTCATGGAGTTCCACATACCTGTGTATTGTTGGTTGTATTACTCCTTTAGGGGCCTTGTAATGGTGGAAGTCTTAAACATAATAACAACAGAGACAAAGAGGCTGTGTAGAACATCCATTTAAAACAGAATCACATCTGTGTGGCCACACCATTCACACATTCTTTCATACATGAAGTAGAGACGAAATTACTCAGCACCATAATCTGACCTGTCACCGAGCCGCTGTGCCACAACCCATGGTGGAGAGCAAAGCCTGGATTTAGAAACAGCTGCCTCGCGAATTCAACTAATCTTGTTGGTTTCCGAGGGACCAGTGGTAGTGGTGGCAGGGATAGACTAGAAGGAATGGGAGCGAGAGAAAAAAAGCATTTTCAGAATGGTGGGGAAGGGGCTGCACAGCGAAAAGAAAAGTGGAGCCGGCAGAACACCAGCAAGGCATTCATAGGCAGGTGGCTGATGATTTGAGGGTTTCTATTCCATAGCTGAAAACATGATACCCACGAAAACAGCGACACCACAAAGCCTATAGGAGAATGTCTTCTCTCTACAAGCAGGGTATTGATAAAACCAACTGTCCCCAGATCAGGTGACTGTGAAGCCAGAGGCTACAGGCTACCTTGGATGATTTCTCACAGTGGGGACCAATTACGAGCAGTTGAAAAGAAAAGAAAAAGAATAATAATAAAAATCCGAAGGATACCAGGTCCCAGAGCAAAGGCACACACTGCTGAGTATGCGCAGTGCTTGAGTGGGAGACCAACCTGCTTAGTCCAGTCACGTTCTTAGCTATGGGAAGCAACCATAGCTGTAAAGGCTGTGGTTGGGTTTATCACCTCCCCCCGTTTCTAAGTACGCCATAGGACTGCTGGGAACTCAACAGTCCATTCTTTGGGTTCAGAGAAATGATTTAGCTGACTGGAAGAGGAAAAGTCTCCACAGAAACTGCTGGTGTGCGTAAAGGTCAACGTTCTGGCAGATAGAACATGGGGCTTTTGTAAACAAACCTGGTTCCAGAGCCCAGGGTTTCACAAGTCCTGAGCTGGCCTGCCTGTGGGCAGGAAGGAAGGTAGAGAGAGCCTGGCCAAGTCATGAGCACCAATGCAATGGTAAAACTGCAAAGTGCAGTTCCGCAAGGGGCTGCAATGGGCCACTGCGGGTGGTTTAGGGCCGTGACAGGTTGGAGAACACAGCAGGCCATGAAGGGCAGCTGGTCCCACCACCCTAGGCTTATGCGGGTTCCAGGTGTGTGGGCGACAGCAGGTGAGAGACCAGTCCCATGAGTAGCCATGGCAGATGAGAAACAGAGATGGATAGGCATGCCATGCAGAGAAAGTGGGTATTTATTTAGTGGGTTATGGAGGGGAAAGGAAAGGGAAAGGGGGAAAAGGGGAAAGAGCAGAGAGAGAGAGAGAGAGAGAGAGAGAGAGAGAGAGAGAGAGAAGGAGTGAGAGAAGAAGAGAAGCTACCTCTTGGAGGAAGAGAGAGAAAAGAGAGGAAAAAGGCAGGTAAGGAGCAGAAGGAAGATCTGATTCCCTTGGTAGATGGGGGAGGGAGTGGGTGGGGCTTGTCTCTTAAAGGGACAGGACAGACCATTATAGGCCTGCCACCCAGCTCCCAAATAAATCACACTTGTAGGCTTATTCTTACTTATAAATGACTCGCCTTAGCTTGGCATTTCTTGTCAGCTCTTCTTAAATTAACCTGTCACTCTTTTGCCTCTTGGCTTTTTCCATTCTCTTCTGTCAATCTTACAAACAACATTTTAGCATACTAATGTGGGCTGTATTTCCATAGGGACTGCGAAAGCTGAAAATAAAGGGGGAGGATACGGCTCCTTTAAGAGTTTCTATGGGGGCTAGATGGTGGTGGCCCACACATTACATCCCAGCATTTGGGAGGCAGACACAAATGGATTTCTGTGAGTTTGAGGCCAGGCGGGTCTACAGAGTAAGTTCCAGGACGGGCTCCAAAACTACTGAGAAACCCTGTCTTGACAAACAAACAAACAAACAAAAAAAGTTTTTATGAGACAGTGAATCCTTGAGCAGCTAGTATGTTTTTTTTAATATTCATTTATTATGTATACAATATTCTGTCTGTGTGTATGCCTGCAGGCCAGAAGAGGGCACCAGACCCAATTACAGATGGTTGTGAGCCACCATGTGGTTGCTGGGAATTGAACTCAGGACCTCTGGAAGAGCAGGCAATGCTCTTAACCTCTGAGCCATCTCTCCAGCCCCAGCAGCTAGTATGTTAAGAAGGGACAAATAAAAAAAGTTAAAATCCTGACACAGTGTAAGCATTGAAATTCTAGAGCTCTAGAAAGGGTCAATACAGTTCTTGGTCACCCACCTATGACCAGGCTGGGGATTTAGCCCTAGCTTTCTTAACCTGAAAAGAAGGCAGATCCTACCATTAAAGCCACAGTCAGAGGACCCAGGTGTATGTTAGCAGTTTTAAAGCTTGTTTGTGCAGTCAGAAAAGATACACAATAAAAGAGGTCCAGATGAAAAATCCTCTAACCAGGTTCCAGTGTGTTTTATAATGTACATAGGCTTAAGAAAGAAAGAAAAAGTGAATAGTCATAAAAATGCATAATTTATGCAATAAAGTCTTTTTAGAGAGAGTTAAAGGAAAAAGCCACGTAAGATGGGAAACGCACAGAAAGTCTAGATCCTGTATAGGATTGTGTGGATTTTGAATTTTTTTTTGATGGCTGATGGGCCAGAGACAGCTGCTGGGAGAATGGGATTGTCAGCTGATTGTAAAACTGAACCAATATAGACACTTTAGGAAAGCCTTAACTTTGAAAAAAAGTTAAAATATGTATTTTTCAATTAGAAATCAAAACTGCTTTGGAGGTTTTTTTGTACAGGAGATAAGAGGTTGTGGTTTCCTTTATAAATGGTATGGATCACGTTTGATCAAGGGAGACCTCCTGAAACTTGACAGGTGAATTTTACTTAAACAAATGTAACACATATTATATCATTAATCAAATATTCTAGAGGATAAACAAAAGTGGCACACCTTAAATTAATATTCTACAAAACTTCTGCATCCCGAGGGCTGGGATTAAAGGCACATGTAACCAATGTCTGGCTGGAATGTCTTTTTTTTTCCTGAATATAATTTTTTGATATTTATTGAGTTCTACATTTTTCTCTGCTTCCCTCCCTGCCTCTTCCCTACCCACTTTAATCCTCCCCCAAGGTCCCCATGCTCCCATTTTACTCAGGAGATCTTGTCATTTTCTACTTTCTACTTCCCATGTAGATTGTTTCTATGTAAGTCTCTCTTAGTGTCCTATTATTGTCTAAATTCTCTGGGATTTTGGTTTGTAGGCTGGCTTTCTTTGCTTTATGTTTAAAAACCACCTATGAGTGAGTACATGTAATAATTGTCTTTCTGTGTCTGGGTTACCTCACTCAAAATAAAGTTTTCTAGTTCCATCCATTTTCCTGCAAAATTCAAGCTGTCGTTATTTTTTCTGCTGTGTAGTACTCCATTGTGTAAATGTGCCACATTTTTCTTATCCATTGTTTAATCGAGGGGTATTTAGGATGTTTCCTGGTTCTGGCTATGACAAACAACGCTGCTATGAATATAGTTGAGCACATGTCCTTGTGACACAACTGAGCATCCTTTAGATATATACCTAAAAGTAGTATTACTGGGTCTTGAGGAAGGTTGTTTCCTAATTTTCTGAGAAATCGCCTCACTGACATCCAAAGGGGTTGTGCCAGTTTGCGTTCCCACCAGCAGTGCCGAAGTGTTCCTTTTCCCCACAACCTCTCCAGCATAAGCTGTCATTAGTGGTTTTGTTTTTTTTTTGTTTGTTTGTTTGGTTGGTTGGTTTTTTTTTTTTTTGGTTGTTCAATACAGGGTTTCTCTGTGGCTTTGGAGCCTGTCCTGGAACTAGCTCTGTAGACCAGGTTGGTCTCGAACTCACATAGATCCGCCTACCTCTGCCTCCTGAGTACTGGGATTAAAGGCATGCACCACCACCGCCCGGCTGTCATTAGTGTTTTTGAACTTGGCCATTCTTAGAGATGGAATCTCAGAGTTGTTTTGATTTGCATTTCTCTGATGACTAAAGATGCTGAACATTTCCTTAAGTGCCTTTCAGCCATTTTAGATTCCTCTGTTGAGAGTTCTCTGTTTAGGTCTGTACTCCATTTTTTTTATTGGATTTTGTGATCTTTTAGTGTCCAATTTCTTCAGTTCTTTGTATATTTTGGAGATCAGACCTCTGTCTGATATGGGGTTAGTAAAGATCTCTTCCCATCTGTAGGCTGTCATTTTGTCTTGTTGACCTTTGTTTTACAGAATCTTTTCAGTTTCAGGAGGTCCCATTTATTAATTGTTTCTCTCAGTGTCTGTGCTGCTGGGGTTCTATTTAGGAAGTGGTTCCCTGTGCCAACGCGTTCAAGTGTACTTTCCACTTTCTCTTCTATGAGGTTCAGTGTGACTGGTTTTATATTGAGGTCTTTGATCCATTTGGACTTGAGTTTTGTGCATGGTCATAGATATGGGTCTATTTTCATTCTTCTACATGTTAATATCCAGTTATTATGCTTTCTACTACTTGTTAAATATGCTTTCCTTTTTCCATTTGATATCTTTTTTCCTTCTTTATCAAAGATCAGGTGTTAGAAGGTGTGTGGATTGATATCCGGGTCTTCTATTTGGTTCCATTGTTCCTCCTATCTGTTCTTATGCCAGTACCAGGCTGTTTTCAGTACTGTAGCTCTGTAGTAGAATTTGAAGTCAGGGATTGTGATGCCTCCAGAAGTTCTTTTATTGTACAGGATTGTTTTGGCTATCCTGCATTTTTTTGCTTCTCCAAATGAAGTTGAGTACTGTTCTCTCAAGTTCTATTAAAAATTTTGGTGGGATTTTGATGGGCATTGAGTTGAATGGCTGTAATTTCTTAAACTTACGTCTTAGTCACTGTTCTATTACTGTCAAGAGACGCCATTGCCCATGTAACCCTTACAAAAGAGAGCATTTATTTGGGGCTTGTCTACAGTTGTAGAGGTTTAGTCCATTTATGTTCATGTCGTGAGCATGGTGGCATGCAGGCAGACCTGGTGCTTTTATAGGTGAGAATTCTACATTCAGATCCCCAGGTAGCAGGAGAGAGAGAGAGAGAGAGAGACCCTGGCTTGCCCTGAGCTTGTGAAGCCTCAAGGTCCACCCTTAGTGACACACTTCCTTCATCATGGCCACACCTAGTCCAGCAACACCACACTTCCTAATCCCTCTCAAGTAGCCCCACACCCTAACGACCAGGCATCAAATGTATGAGCCTATGGGGGCCGTTCCTATTCCAAACCAGGACACTTACTGTCCATGATGCTCTGACGCCTTACTCACACATAGGAGTCTTTGGACATGCTGTATCAGGTTGAGACTCTTGAGACTCCATGTCATGGAGGTTGACAGGCACATATTTAGATAATGTGTGTGAGTTTTCCGTGTTGACAGAGGAGGACTTGAACCCTGAACATGGTAATCCACACCTCACTCTCAGATGACTAAACTCCACTGTCTTAAATACACAACTGCATTCCCCCTCTTTATATTACATGTGTGCATCATAGTCTGTGTGTGTAATAAATGGTTCTTCTGTTTCCACAGCACTGCCTGTGCCAAGTGCCAGGTCCTCATCTTAGTAAATTCACTAGGGCCCTCTATTCCAAGGGACCACACTCTCTTTACCTCTGCAGTATCCTTGTCCTATCAGGACCTGGAGTCCTGCCTGTCCCCAGCCCTGCTTTGTGTGTGTGCGTCTTTGATACCTGCTCTTCTCCCTGACTCTGGGACCTTGTGGTAATCCTAATCATTATGTTAATAGTGATGCAATTATGTTTGTGCTGCCTGTTTTAGTGCCTGCATTTGTGCTAATTTCCTTATGACATTTGTAGAAGTAGAAGGACCGGGTTAAGGGCGTTAACACAGGCAGTGTGTGAGGACGCTCATTCCTTCATTCTGACCAGTCCTCAGGAGTCTTTGGGGGTGGGGAAGATTTCATTAAGATAGAAACATCACTGCACTGGGATTGTCTGGAAGCTGAGGAAGGAAAGAAACATGTTTAGCAGTGTGGGTCAAAGGCATCAGCTCCTCCTGGGACCTGACCAAAACGAGAGTGAATGACCTGTTGGTGTGGGAAGAGCTGAAGATACTGGCGGCTCACTCTCAGGACTGCACTCTTCCCTGTAACTGATAACTCGTATTCTCATTCAAACCCTGCAGGCACACACCTATCCAGGCTGTCCTCACATTTACTCTGTAGCCTAGGAGAAACATGAACTCCTTACCTGCAGCCTCATAAATGCCTAATCTTAGACGTGCTCCACCAAGTGTCTGGGGCCCAGGTTTGTGCCTCTCCCTCTGTGTAAGCCTTCAAATACTCACAGGAATTGACAATGAAATGAGAGAATATCTCAAAAATATAAGAGCCATTTGGAGTCTGAGACATGACAGGTGCTGTGAAGTCCTCTCCCCGAAGTGAAGCCTGGGTCAGGTCCTCAGGGCCAGCATCATAAGTTTTCAGTAATTCTATCAGGGACTTGGGTCAGAGTGACAGGGGTGGAGTCATCTCAACAATAGCAGGTTCAAAAATAGTCCTATTAATACAGAGATGCATCTTAAAAATAACTTACTGGAAGAGGTCCATTGGTCCAGCTGTGGATACACATCGCCACTGTAGCTGTTAGCTGTGGAAGGTTGTGGAGTTTTGTAGGACAGTCAGCAACACTCACCCAGGGCTGTAATATGCTCAAGTAGGGCCACAGCCCAAGAACTATCCAGCAGGAAGACATCAGAGCAAGTCCATGGAAACATTTGCCAGGGTGTGTGGTGATGTTCAGAGTAGCTTTAAGGCCCAAGTAGGGTAAGTTGGGGAGAAGTGACCATCTGTACTAGTCAGGATCTCTAGAGTAGCAGAACTCACAGAATCCATCTCTCCACATAGAAAGGGGTTTATTAGAATGACTCACGGCTGTGGCTCAGCTGGTCCAACAGTGGCTGCCTACGAATGGAAGACTGAAGACTCCAGACGCTGCTCAGTCCACAAGGCTGGATGTCTCAGCTGGTCTTCAGTATATGTGGGAATCCTGAAGAAGGAGGCTGTAATGCGGTGAAGAGATCGACTTGTTAATGAGGCGAAACCAAGGAGGCAAAGATCACCAGCTTCCTTCTTCCATGACCTTATATGGGCTTTCAGCAGAAGGCGTGGCTTACTTCCTCAATATATCTGTATAAAGACACGCCTTCCTGCTTTAAATCTGACTTAGAAGTGAGCCTCATCACTTCAAATTAAGCAAAATCCCCTCACAGGTGTGCCCTACATTTGGGTTTTAATTTAATTTCAGATGTAGTCAAGTTGACAATCAAGACTAGTCACACACCACTCAGCCAGAGTCCACGAACCCACGGGAGTGCATTGCCACCAAGACACAGAAATTAAGTGTTAGGTAATGAACACTTTTGGAAACTTGTGGTACAAAGTTTGAAACATAGCTCATTGAGCTAAGGCTGACTGGGAAGTTTGTGTGTGCCTGTGTTTATGTGCACTGTGTGGGATGTTGTTTAAATTAGTTCAAGTGAAAACAGTTTATATGTTAACCATCTGCATGCTGAGTCATTGACTGATCTGGGATCCAGGATTTGGTGCCTGGATTCTTCCCTCTGAGCATCTCCGGGTTCAGAGACAAGCTCATTCTTCCTGGTACCCACTTTCCCATGGCCTCTGCGGCATGTGTGCTGGCCATCCAGCCACCAAGGAGAGCAGTGCCCTGGTATGCATGAGCAAAGCAGCCATAGTAACTTTGTTTATCTGACGAAAGAGAGAGATTCTGAGAGGGAATGTACTGTCACGATGTCACACAGCTGATTCTGACTTTGTGTTTTTTAATAATTCCAAGGTTTCTAGAATGCTGTTTGTTTGTATAAACACATAGCTTGCCCCTCCCTTGACTGTGCCCTTTGATCTCTCAAACACACAGCCTATGCACTGTTTGCAGGATTGTGCACCTTGCCCTCTCTGTCCCCAGGCTGCCACTCTCTCCCACCCAGCACACAGAACAACCCTGGCCTTCTCTCTGCTGCCCCACAGGCTGAAGAGAGCCTGGCTAAGGCCAGGGGGTGCAGGCTGGACATCCACTGACTTCCTTCCTACTATTCTCTGGAACGGGACACTCTTTTCTGGGTCTCAGGTTCCACCGTCGTACTTGGCACAGATACACTCCCATGCTAGGGCTCATGATTCTGTGGAGAGGAGACTCTGACTGTGCACACTTGCTCTGTCCACACTCAGCCTCTTGCCCTGAGCCATCGGGTGAATGATACTTGGATCTGTTTCCTGAGGATCCCCAACTGTAATCCCATGTGAGATCTTTCTTTGGAATGGCATCACTGCCCACCCTGTACGCGGACAGTATTCTATGGTAAACGGTGCCCACAGGCTCTTCCCTTCCTTATGTATTTATTTTTTTTCTCTGTCATGTGGACAGCAATGGAACGCGGCCACCATCACACTCCACCCAGTAGGGAGCAGAAGATCAACTCTATGAATCCGTCCTGAAACTTGTTAGTGTTCTTAAATTTTGTACACTTTTTTCTCCCATAGCACTGTACTCGTCATAGAGAAATAGCAGGGAAGAAGGCGAGGTGTAAGGTCATCGTGATTGTCCCCTGGGCTGAATAGCAGACGGCATGTGTGTTAATAGAGCTTGTCTCTGGATGTGTCTGAATTTGCAGAGTTTGTTCTGGAAGGCTCTGACTGATGAGTGGTTTAACTTACCGAATGAGTAGAATTCTGGAGTCTGTAAGGAAGTGGACCACACTTAGAGACTATGGGTCACTCGGAGCATGTCATCGAATGCTAATTCTTGACTGTGTCTCCTCCTGTCACTGCTTGTTGTTTCCTGGCTTCCATGTGGTAGACACTTGCCTTTGCCGTGCCTGCCCCTCCATGAGCCACAGCTGTCCTGCTGCCTGTCACTGGTGTTCAGCAGGGACAGACCTGGTCACAGCTCCTCCTCTGCGCTGTCCTTCCTTCACCCTGTCCATCTCCCCACTCCTTTTCTGGGGTCTGAGCCTCACTGGTCTCTTTACATAGTTTTTTCTTTCTTAAAGTGCTCTTTTAATAACTGAGATACATTATTACATTACATAATTTCATTTTAAGTTTTTAAAACATGTACTCTATTTTGAAAATATTCTAGATTAATAATAATTACTAGATTACTTTCACCACCCATAAAGTTCGTGTATCTATGAGAGGTCACAATGAGCCATCTCAATTCTCTCCCCACATCCACCATGGCCTATTTTCTCTTTCCTAAAGAAAGGTGTGTTCCTACTTGGGCAGAACTGTGGAAGTGAGGTGGCCCTGAATTGGACAGCTGCAGGGAGCTCTCTGGGCACTGGACACTGGGCGCATATAGTGGTCATTCGTTCGAAGGGCTATGATGTAGTGGTTCTGAGAGGCCTGAGAGCCAGGAAGAGGGCAAAGACAAAAGCACAGGCTCATCAAGGAATCTCTGTCCCTAGGCGCCAGACTGACAGGGTGAGGAAAGAGTACAGGGTTCACGTCAAAGATGTGGTGAGTTCTGGTGACGGCTCTTGTGTTTGTTAAGGAACACATGCTGAGCAGCTGGCACAGTGTTCACTAACATGGGCACATGAGCACAACAGTAGAGAGGACGCTATGAACTTGGACACTGAGGAGCAAGTACTAGGCAGCTCAGGACACAGGTAGGTACCAAGTTCGTCCAGGACTCTGTTCTGTCTCTGTTCTGCTCCCCCAGGGAGATGGTTACGTCCACAACAAACTTTCTCTTAGCCAGACATTCCAGTCCAAGGAAGGACAGAGGGGCTGTTGAACACAAGAGTGTTCTTCTAACAGACAAGACTTCGAATACACACAGGACATCTCTTAGCCCAGTGTTTAGAACTTGGGAAGAAGGCCACTTGAGCTGCAAGGGAGGAGGGGACATGGCTCCATGCTACAGTCTCAGGGTGCATCTGTGGCCAGGAGGGGAGGGCAACAAAGAGAAGGGAAAGTTTCTTAAAACATGGTAATAAAAATCAGGAGGCACTTAACAACTTTTTTAGTCAACAATTTAGAAAACATATAATGTCATTTGGAGAAAACACAAAGTCTGACAGGTCAGGGTTTATAAATTTATTCTTCAAATATTTTGGAATAAGGTTAGCCCTCCTGCCACATCCACGGCTGTCTCACCTGTGTGACAAAATGCCTCTCAGGTGGTGGCCATCTCAAAATGAGAGGCTTGTGCTTCTTGGAGCTTGGCCCCTGGCGGCTCCCCGGCAGTCTGCTGGAGTTGAGGTGCCTGATTAGCCTCAACGACCTCGTTCACTTTGTTCCTGGAGATGGTTTCTTGCATTGGCTCTGCTATCTTTTTCTTCTGTTCTATTTTTCTCTTGACAAAAACTTAATCTGTTCAGGGAACCAGGAAACATTCCTAACGGCTCCTTGAATACTCCTTGAATATGGAGGAACTGATGCGTCAGTTCCCTCCCTTGATTCAGGCCATTAATGTTATGATTAAGACTCTGGCTTGCTCTCTGGGGGAATTTACAGGTACCCTAGAACAGAAAGAGCTCATGATAGGAGATTTGGTAGAAGATGGACAAATTATGAAGGAAAATGTATGGAATGGCATGAGTTATCATTCATGGAGAGGCCAGCCAGAATGAGAAACCCCTGGTGCATTTTAGATAGGAAAGAAAGGCAGGCTATTCTTGATAACATGAAGTCGGCCATTCAATATTGGAACAAACCCTGGGGGTGGAATCCTGAAGAATGGTGTTTGGGTTACCTTGGTTACCTTGAGGGCAGATATGATTTAGGGCCATGAGAAAGCACAGTTAGTTAGTGGTGTGAGACGAATTTCTAAGAAAAGCTCTGCCCACCTGGCCCTGACCACAAGACTTGTTAAGAATAATCAATTGTCTGGAATCATTTTTCAATAGAAACTTTTATGTCTGCCAACTTCCTTCTGTAATCTCTTAAAAGTGATGCTTGAATTTTAGTAAAGTTGCAGCAGATTCAAATCTCATTAGAGTTGTGTCTGTCTGTCATTCGCCCAATCCTGGGTTCTCCTAAGCCTTCACCTCTGTTCTCCCTCAGTCTTCGATCTCCAAGAGAGTCAGTCCGTGGCACCCTCCAATGCATCTCAACAGATCTCATCTAATTGCAGCAGAGTTTAAACTTCAAGGGAATTAAACCTTGTCATTTCCCCCAGTCTGTGTCTTCTCTCTCTAGCAGGCACTGCTGCCACAGGAGCATTGCTGTGAAGGGATCCAGTCAGGGCCTCTCATGTATCCATGGCACTCTTTAGGGCAGCGCCTACCTCCAGTTCTGAGCGTCACTGAAGAAGAAAAAGGTCACTGAGTCAGGCTATAATGAACCCAGATAAGCTCCTGCAACTTCTGCTCCAGGTCCTGAGCCTGCTGCCGCAGCTTTGCAGCAGACTCTGCCTTTGCACCCTCCTGTAAATGCGTTGAGTCTACTATGATACCGACCACATCTAGCGCAAGGAAGAAACCTGCAGTCGCTACCCCCGTGATCCAGGCTCCTTTGATCATTGCCAGAGCAGTGCCTCCAAAGGTTTTCTCCACCTGTTTAGTGCTCTGGGTTGACACCCTCCCTGTATTTATGAGATACTTGGCATTAATTGCTAGGTGAGGTTTGGCTTTGGTCAGCTTGATGGCATCAATGCTCTTCTTGATGACTTCCAGGTTCCGGAAGGAATTCTTAGATACAGAAATAAGCCTGGGGGTGCTCTTCTCCACAACTTCTTTAATTGCCTTTACTGTGTCCTTGCTGATTGACAGAAGCTCGCTGGCTTCAGCTTCTGCCGACACCATGCTTACCTTCTCCACAATGGTTGCGGAAACACTTGTCACAGCTGCTGCTGCCCCAAGCCCCAAGGCTGTGGCTGAAAGTCCCAGACTGAATTCTGCCGTCACAGGTGCCAGAGCGAGACCAAGGACTGTCATGACCCCAGACACAGCACCGGTGGAGCTGGCCACCACTTGTGTGATGGTGCAGTCCCTGTGCACCTTGTCAATCTTGTCTGCAAGGGTGTGGAGCTTCCTGATGCGCTCCTCAAGCTCCAATTTCACTTGAGGACAGGCATCTAAAAAACTTTTCCTCTCCTGCCGGTCATTTTGGAGCTCGTCTTCATCTTCTACATCTGGATCTGGAATGATCTCAGCAAGAGCTTCATGCAAGGAAGCTTCCTCTGCCCTGTATCAGGAGACACTGACTGAGTGAGGGAGAGAGCTTGTAAGATAAGCTCACTCAAAATCAGAAGTATACATGCACGCACACACACACACACAATACACACACAAACTAAAACCAAAACTTTTTGCAAAAGCCAGCTTTCAGTGAACTGCTGAGCACATACTACGTGCTGTCCATATGCTGAGCCCCCCACATGCATCCTCTTCTTTTTCTTACAGCAAAATTTAATGGTCCCCAAATGAAGCAGAAGGAAATAAACTAAGTTCTTATGGACACAGGAACAACAATGGAAGAAACAATCCTGTCCCCTGTGACTGCCATCTCCCCTTAACCAGAGCCCGTCTCCTGCTAGTGATTAGTACTGAGGAAATATTTACAGAGAAGGGACACCCTGAGCCCCAGTTACTTGGTCTACCTGCATAGAGAATTCCTACCCAGAAAAAGCCAGTGACACAAGGCTCTGGTAGCTTTGCTAGCATCCCTAGGGAGGTGACCTGGACAAACCAGCTTCTTCCACAAGCTGTTTCCAGGCTTCCTCTTTAGTCAGCAGGAGCTGCAGGGCCTCTGTGCTCCTCGTGTCCACGAGGTAATGAAGCACACACTCAACGAAGCCTTTCCTCTCTGGATGGGAAGGAAAAAGAATGTGGTTAGAGAACCCTGCTAGAGAACTTGAACGACATCAGGAAGACATTGGTTAAATATTTCTGAGCATCTGTCCCTTGAAGTATACTTTGGCGTCACTAGGGATAGAGGCTGAGTTGTGAGCTTTAGCTCATTTGTAAAAGCCCCAACCCAGGCGACTGTATTTGGACATCTAGCCATTAAGGAAACAACGCAATGGAAATAAGTGAGGCCATGAGTGAGGTCCCCAATCCACAGTGTCAGTGCCTCATAACAAGAGGAAGACACTCCCTCCCTCCCTTTCCCTCCTTCTCTATCTTAAACCTGCTCCCTTTTGTCTCTTCCCTTGCCTTTCTTCCTCTCTCCAGGCACATAAGAGAGCCCATGGGCTGATAGAGGTACAGGCTTCCTCTCCACCAGGAAGAGATCAACACTATGGCCCAACCTGTTGCACTTTGATTGCAGAAATTAGATTCCAGGGCAGTGAGAGAAGAGGTCTTTTCTTTTTAGGCCACCTAAGCAGTGTCACATTGTGATGGCATCCTGAGAAGACCAATGTACCAGAGTCGTACCATGGTGCTTTGTCCCCAGGAGGATTCCAGTGATCACTTCCATTTACTGCTGGTACGGTCCTTGAATGTGATTTTTCCTTGATTTTTATTTTATGTATGGGAATATTTGTCTGCTTGTATACATGTCTATGCACTGTGTATGTGCATGGTCTCCAATGTGGGTCTTTGTTCCCTGGAGTAGCAGTTACAGATGTCTGTGAACCTGCTAGGGGTGCTGGGAACTGAACCCGTGTCCTCTGCATGAGCAGCAAGTGTTCTTAACCACTGAGCCACTCTCCAGTCGAAACATGACTCTCCACACTGGAATGGTTAATTATTAATCCCGAGTTTCACCCCAGTGGATGAATAAATATGTATGAGATCACCCGCCCTTCTCTATGCGGTCTGTGAGGAGCGTCCAGATATAAGTAGAGCAGGGGTGCTGGGAGCGAATGCGTGATTCAAAGACTGAGCTGAGGCATCATGGGAAGTGGGGCCTGGCTGGAGTCAGGTGGGCACCTGGGATGTGACTTTGGGACTGATAGGTGCCTTGTTCCTTTTTTGTTACTACTTTGTCTACTTTTTGTGTGCCATGATGTGAGTTACCCAACTTGTCTCCCTGCCAGGATGGACCAAATCATACAACACTATAAACAAAACAAATCTATTCTCATTGGTCAAAATATGCTGAAAGTGAGTAGCACTATTCTTTAAAAAAAGTTCAATAAATGTACTTTGGTGTTTTGCTTGCATGTATGTCTATGTGAGGGTGTCAGATCCCTTGGGACTGGAGTTCCAAACAGTTGTTTGCTGTCATGTGGGTGCTGGGAATTGAACCTGGATTCTCTGGAAGAGCAGCCAGTTCTCTCAACTATTGGGCCACCTCTCCAACTCTGAATAACACTAGTTTTAAAAACTAGCTTTTAGTGATTGATTGAATGAATGAATAAATGAATGGTTGCGCCAATAGAATTTTAAAAGGAAATGGAGGTGGCATGGTGGTGCGTCACTTTAGTCCCAGCCCTTGGGAGGCTAAGGCAGGTGGATCTCTGGGATTTGAGGCCAGGAGAAGCCAGGGAACACAGTGATTTGTGGACTGGTGTGGATCAGGTTGGTGTAGGGTGATCCTGAGTGTAGGCTGTTCCTACATGTAGGGTGGTCCTTGAGATAGGGTGTTCTTAGGTGTAGGGTGTTCCTGTGTGTATGGTGGTCCCTGGGTGTAGGGTATTCCTGTGTGTATGGTGGTCCCTGGGTGTAGGGTATTCCTGTGTGTATGGTGGTCCCTGGGTGTAGGGTAGTCCTTGAGTATAAGGTGGTCCCAGGGTGTAGGGTAGTCCTTGAGTGTAGGGTGGTCCCTGGGTGTAGGGTAGTACTTGATTGTAGGGTGGTCCCTGGGTGTAGGGTGGTCCCTGGTTCTAGGCTAGTCCCTGTTTGTAGGGTGGTTCCTGGGTACAGGGTGATTCCTGGGTGTAGAGTTTACTTCCTCAACTCCTTCTCTCCCTGCCTCCTCTTCTGGCTTCCATTTTTCAGGCTGGGTATTGAGAAGATACCTTTTTAATGCACTTCAAGACAAGGCTAGGAGGGAGGCTGCTCTGACCCAGGACTGGAGGACTCTCTGCTCCGACTTGGGGTTCTCCTCCTACATCTTTGACTCCTCAGCAGGCCTCAGCAGGGAGGCCCTGGAGTCCTACGCCATGAGCATCACAGAGAACAGACTGATTACCTGGGGAGCCCATGACAGCTGTGGGTCTTGGTGTCACTCAGAGGATCCTGACAGCTTTCCTTACAGCTCACCGGGTGTCCAGGCTACAGGAGGAAATAACAACCTGTGGGACAGAATGGGGACAGCTGCTGTGACCAGGGATCTGGTGACCCACAGTTCTTTCAATGGTGACTCCTAAAACAGAAAGAACTGAACCCAAAGCCTGTCTGCCTCTCTGGACTCTGTGACTGTTATTTAAGAAGCCTGTCCTGTAGTCCAGCCCTGCTGTCCTCTTTCCAGGCAAGGAGGAGGACTAATGGCATGCTGGGGACCATGGAGAAGGTGTCAGCTGAGGACACAGCTGTGGAGAAACAAAGACCCTGAACATGGAATGAGAGATGGAGAGGAATGTTCTGCTAGCCACCTGGGTGTGGGCACCGTGTTTGTATTGATGGTAACTTTCCTTCTTCCTTCCTTCCTTTCTCTCTCTCTCTCTCTCTCTCTCTCTCTCTCTCTCTCTCTCTTTCTTTTTTTCTTTCTTTCTTTCTTTTTCAAGTGTTAGGATCCCAGGTTTGTGGCCTGCCCCCTGTTCAAACCTCTTACTCACATGAATTCAAGATCAACAATCTCACATGAATTCAAAATGAAATAGTAAAAATATTTCAAAAACCCTAAGAGCCAGTCAGAGTTTTAGACATAGCAGGTGTTCTGAAGTCCTCTCCCCAACGTGAAACCCACGGTCAGATTCTTCAGGGCCAGCATCCTTCCTGTTCAATAATGCTAACAGTAACTTGAGACTTAAGGTGACAGGGGTGGAGTTATCTCATCATTTGAAGGTGTAAAAAAATCACATTAATACAGAGATGCAACTTAAAAGTCATTTAATGCACAAAGCATTTAAAGCTCTGGAAGATGCCTATTGGTCCAGCTCTGGGTACACATCCCCATGTAGCTGTTGGCTGTGGAAGATGGTAGAGTTTTGTAGAACAGATAACAACAACCATCCACGACAGTAATATGCTCAGGTGGGGCCATAGCCACCCACATGTGCAGCAGGCAAACATCAGAGCAAGTCCATGGAAGCCTGTGCTGGGGTGTGAGGTGCAGGTCAGAGTAGCTTGCTTAAGGCCAAATGGGGGTGAGGAGAAGTGACCATCTGTACTAGTCAGGATCTCTAGAGTAGCAGAACTTACAGAATCCATCTCTCCACATAGAAAGGGGTTTATTAGAATGACTCACGGCTGTGGCTCAGCTGGTCCAACAGTGGCTGCCTACGAATGGAAGGCTGAAGACTCCAGACGCTGCTCAGTCCACAAGGCTGGATGTCTCAGCTGGTCTTCAGTATATGTGGGAATCCTGAAGAAGGAGGCTGTAATGCGGTGAAGAGATCGACTTGTTAATGAGGCGAAACCAAGGAGGCAAAGATCACCAGCTTCCTTCTTCCATGACCTTATAGACTTTCAGCGGAAGGCGTGGCTTACTTCCTCAATATATCTGTATAAAGACACGCCTTCCTGCTTTAAATCTGACTTAGAAGTGAGCCTCACCACTTCAAATTAAGCAAAATCCCCTCACAGGTGTGCACTACATTTGAGTTTTAATTTAATTCCAGATATAGTCAAGTTGACAATCAAGGCTAGTCACACACCACTCAGCCAGAGTCCACGAACCCACGGGAGTGCATTGCCACCAACACACAGAAATTAAGTGTTAGGTAATGAACACTTTTGGAAACTTGTGGTACAAAGTTTGAAACATAGCTCATTGAGCTAAGGCTGACTGGGAAGTTTGTGTGTGCCTGTGTTTATGTGCACTGTGTGGGATGTTGTTTAAATTAGTTCAAGTGAAAACAGTTTATATGTTAACCATCTGCATGCTGAGTCATTGACTGATCTGGGATCCAGGATTTGGTGCCTGGATTCTTCCCTCTGAGCATCTCCGGGTTCAGAGACAAGCTCATTCTTCCTGGTACCCACTTTCCCATGGCCTCTGCGGCATGTGTGCTGGCCATCCAGCCACCAAGGAGAGCAGTGCCCTGGTATGCATGAGCAAAGCAGCCATAGTAACTTTGTTTATCTGACGAAAGAGAGAGATTCTGAGAGGGAATGTACTGTCACGATGTCACACAGCTGATTCTGACTTTGTGTTTTTTAATAATTCCAAGGTTTCTAGAATGTTGTTTGTTTGTATAAACACATAGCTTGCCCCTCCCTTGACTGTGCCCTTTGATCTCTCAAACACACAGCCTATGCACTGTTTGCAGGATTGTGCACCTTGCCCTCTCTGTCCCCAGGCTGGCACTCTCTCCCACCCAGCACACAGAACAACCCTGGCCTTCTCTCTGCTGCCCCACAGGCTGAAGAGAGCCTGGCTAAGGCCAGGGGGTGCAGGCTGGACATCCACTGACTTCCTTCCTACTATTCTCTGGAACGGGACACTCTTTTCTGGGTCTCAGGTTCCACCGTCGTACTTGGCACAGATACACTCCCATGCTAGGGCTCATGATTCTGTGGAGAGGAGACTCTTGACTGTGCACACTTGCTCTGTCCACACTCAGCCTCTTGCCCTGAGCCATCGGGTAAATGATACTTGGATCTGTTTCCTGAGGATCCCCAACTGTAATCCCATGTGAGATCTTTCTTTGGAATGGCATCACTGCCCACCCTGTACGCGGACAGTATTCTATGGTAAACGGTGCCCACAGGCTCTTCCCTTCCTTATGTATTTATTTTTTTCTCTGTCATGTGGACAGCAATGGAACGCGGCCACCATCACACTCCACCCAGTAGGGAGCAGAAGATCAACTCTATGAGTCTGTCCTGAAACTTGTCAGGGTTCTTAAATCTTGTACACTTTTCTCTCCCATAGCACTGTACTCGTCATAGAGAAATAGCAGGGAAGAAGGCGAGGTGTAAGGTCATCGTGATTGTCCCTTGGCTGAATAGCAGACGGCATGTGTGTTAATAGAGCTTGTCTCTGGATGTGTCTGAATTTGCAGAGTTTGTTCTGGAAGGCTCTGACTGATGAGTGGTTTAACTTACCGAATGAGTAGAATTCTGGAGTCTGTAAGGAAGTGGGCCACACTTAGAGACTATGGGTCACTCGGAGCATGTCATCGAATGCTGTTTCTTGACTGTATCCCTCCTGTCACTGCTTGTTGTTTCCTGGCTTCCATGTGGTAGACACTTGCCTTTGCCGTGCCTGCCCCTCCATGAGCCACAGCTGTCCTGCTGCCTGTCACTGGTGTTCAGCAGGGACAGACCTGGTCACAGCTCCTCCTCTGCGCTGTCCTTCCTTCACCCTGTCCATCTCCCCACTCCTTGTCTGGGGTCTGAGCCTCACTGGTCTCTTTACATAGTTTTTTCTTTCTTAAAGTGCTCTTTTAATAACTGAGATACATTATTACATTACATAATTTCATTTTAAGTGTTTAAAACATGTACTCTATTTTGAAAATATTCTAGATTAATAATAGTTACTAGATTACTTTCACCACCCATAAAGTTCGTGTATCTATGAGAGGTCACAATGGGCCATCTCAATTCTCTCCCCACATCCACCATGGCCTATTTTCTCTTTCCTAAAGAAAGGTGTGTTCCTACTTGGGCAGAACTGTGGAAGTGAGGTGGCCCTGAATTGGACAGCTGCAGGGAGCTCTCTGGGCACTGGACACTGGGCGCATATAGTGGTCATTCGTTCGAAGGGCTATGATGTAGTGGTTCTGAGAGGCCTGAGAGCCAGGAAGAGGGCAAAGACTAAAGCACAGGCTCATCAAGGAATCTCTGTCCCTAGGCGCCAGACTGACAGGGTGAGGAAAGGGTACAGGGTTCACGTCAAAGATGTGGTGAGTTCTGGTGATGGCAAAAAAAGGGATCACAGACCAGTGACATGACAAAAAATGTCATGCAGTGTGGCTGCCACTCCAGAGGTGGAGATGCCGAAAAGACCTTTGCTCCAGATGCGACTGCAGCCATTGGGAGTGTGGCCTTAATGTAATGGGAAGCAACCCTGCTTTGGCTTTGGAAGGAAGAGGGTGATCACCAGCACCACCTAGTGGACCTCAGAGGGCTCTGCAGCCACGGCATCTAGCTACCCTGGTTATTACCATCCAGTCCACAACGTGGACTCAAACATGCTGGACACTGTACTAGGTGCCCAAAACATGTCCACCTCTCTCCTCCTCTCCCTTTCTCTAGGGACATCACATAGTAGGGATATCACATAGTAGGGACATCACATAGTAGGGACAAGTGTCTTTCAACTGACTATGTGAAAAATGGGGCATCTGAAGTCACTCAAGAGGCAAACATCCCAGGTCTGCAAAACCAGGGAAGAGAAGTGCATCCCTTGTTCACAGCTCTGGGTGAACACAGGGAAACAGAAGAGGCGCTCATTGCCCCCAGCCCTGAGTCTAGCTAACCACCTGATTTCGAGAAGAAGCCTATTTGTCTTTGCTCAGATGAGACAGCAGAGCCCAAATCACAAGTGCCAACTTCCAGGAGGGTCTAGAGGAACTGTAGGCAGAGGATGGCGTGTAACCACAATTACCCTATTTCCATGACAAAGTGCAGATAACTCTCCTCAGTTTGACACACATATGCAGGTCAGGGATGGCAGGTGTATCTATGGAGGGACCGCAGTAGCTCTGTGATTCCAGTTCAGACAGGCTCTAGGGACTGACACAGACCCTGTGGCTCACCTTCAAAACTCCTGCTGAGCCCTGAAGATGCTGCCCAGTGAGCATAAAAGAGAGAGGGGACCCAGCTGCAAGTTCAACGGTGCTCAAATAGTAATGGGGAGGAGAGAAGCAAGATTTCATGAGCGTCTCCTCACCAGACAGTTCTGCAGAATGGGGCAAGGTCCCCGCTCTCTCCTTGAGAGAAGGTTGGCTGTTGTCACTGTCATGACATTATGCCTCAAATATTTCAAAAATGTTGCCCAGATTCCTCCTCCTCTGTTGTAGTTGACATAGGGAGATGCATCTGCCTGGGTCTGCAATGACTCCAAGCCCAGTCCCCACAGCCAGGCAGAAACACCAACTGCACTGTTGACAGTGCGTCTACCAGGCAGCAACACCAACCGCAGTGTTGACAGTGCCGTCTACCAGGCAGAAACACCAACCGCAGTGTTGACAGTGCCGTCTACCAGGCAGAAACACCAACTGCACTGTTGACAGTGCCGTCTACCAGGCAGAAACACCAACTGCAGTGTTGACAGTGCCGTCTACCAGGCAGAAACACCAACCGCAGTGTTGACAGTGCCGTCTACCAGGCAGCAACCGCAGGTTTTAGCCTCCACTGTACCATAGTTCCCACAAAAAGACTCCAGTAGGTGGCTTTACAACACGTCAAATATATTTATTTATCCTATGGCACCTTCTTTTGTATGGTTGAATGTTTCATCCATTTTTTTCTGAGCAGTAACTGATGTTTATTCATCCCAAGTCTATAGAGCATCAGGCAGTCAGAGCCAGATGACCTGAGACATCGTCTTGGCCAGCACCCATATTCCCAACTGTGGAAGAAACTGAGGTTCATAGGCTGTGTATGCTTCTTTATTTCAATTTCAGATGATCTCAGCATCTTTTAAAAAAGATATTTCATTACATTTATTAACTCAGTGTATATGTGTGTGTGTGTGTATGTGTGTGTGTGTTTTATAGGCAGCGGGTAGGTGCCATGACAGTCTTAGGGTGCCAAAGAACAGCTTGAGGAAGTCAGTGCTCAATTTTCCCAAAGAGGGTCCCCCAGGATCAAGTTCACATCTCCATGTTTAGAAGATAGTGCTTTCATCCTTTGAGTTGTCCTACCAGGGACAAAACCTGTCCTTTGACCTCAAATGGGTTGATGCTGCACACACACCTCATCCTGTGTGGCTTCTGGTAAGATCTGTCTGCACTCAGCAGGCCCGACTGTACTGTTGTGCAGAAACTGTCCAGCGAAGAAGCAAGCAGCACACAGACAGCTGGGGAGCTCAGGATTATTTTTCACTGTCTGGTCTGGACCCAGCTAGTGCTCTGCGCTTTCCTGTCCCAACCTGGGTTATCTTACTGTTTTTGTGGACTGAACAACAGTGTTTAATTTGTTCCCTATGTAGCCACCTGCACAGGGTTCTTAGAGTGGAAATTATTGCATCTGGACATGCCTTCAGATGCAGGGCTGACAAGGTTCCAATAGTTTCTGCCAGGTCTGTTCTGATGGAGGAAGGTCATTGGTTAAAAAATAAAGAAACTGCCTTGGCCCATTTTATTGGTTAGAACATAGGTAGGTGGAATAAACAGAACATAATGCTGGGAGGAAGAGGAAGTGAGCTCAGAGACGCCATGCTCCCCTCTCCCGGGCAGACACATGAAGCTCAGAACCAGGATGGACGTAGGCTAGAATCTTTCCCGGTAAGACTGATGCTACACAGATTATTAGAGATGGGTTAATCGGGATATGAGAATTAGCCTGTAAGGTCTAGAGTTAGTGGGCCAAGCAGGGTTTAAAAGAATACAGTGTCGGTGTAATTATTTCGGGGCATAAGCTAGCAGGCGGCCTGGGTGCTGGGGACACAGCCCCGCATCTCATATCACTACACTGTTCTAAGAACTACCTGTCAGTTCCTCCTTGCCTTCCAGATCTGCTGTCCTAGCCTTCTACCTAGAGCTCTGTTATGCCCAGATCACAGAGTCCCCCCAAAACCAACTTGGAGACCGAGTCCTGTATGTAAAAGCAAAGAGCCTTTATTCTTACACAAGTTTGCAAACTTGGACTTTCTGTGTGTCTATCATATTGGAATAGTTGGAGAGTCCTGATGTCAGTTAGGGTAGGGTTTTTGTAGTAGCGAAGCTAGGGGTGAGGAATTTCTAAGGTTTAAGACCCTGACTGGGTGACGTTTGCCTAGGGGTGTCCTGGTGAAAAGTGATGGAGATGTGCTGGAAGGTGATCCTATTTACAAAGTTTGGAATTTCCTTCAGATGGGCTGTTCCTGGGTAGTTCCTCGGTGGTTCCTGGATGGTTCCTGGATGGTTCCTGGGTGGTTCCTGGGTGGTCTCAGTTTGTGGCCTTTCTTGCAACCCTGTATTGCCTCAGGTAAACTATTGAGACTCAGGCCTCTATTGGACTGTCATCGCTGGGTCCTTCAAGCTCCTATCTAGGGTCACTCACAGTATCTCTTGAACCCTGACTATGACACTGCTACTGGACTCTCTGGGCTTTGGGAAGGGAGTTGGCATTTGGTTTTCCATCCCTGACCAGTTGCTCATCCTGGGCTCTCACCGTGTCCTATCAGCCTGCATTTCCCTTCCTACTGAACAGAGCTGGGGCTCCAGATCTCAGTAGGGACAGTCAGGGTCCACCCAGCTCTGTGCTGCTGCACTGGGGGGTCTTGGCCTCCTCAGTCCAGAGGATCCTGCTGTTGTTACAGCTCCTCACATGGGAGGAGAGTGACTGAGACAGAACCTGGGGACATGGGTTGATCATGTCTACACCTTTCTGACTTGTCCCCAAATGAGTTCTTGAGTCTTCTCGCTTACAAGACTTTTGACTCTGGTTTTCTCACACTAGGCTTTCAATAGTAACTTTAGGAGCACCTACTGTGTGCTGACCATATTCTGAGCACTCCATGTCGTGTTCCTGTTCCTCTTACATTAAATAGCAGTAGCAATGACACTTAGTTGGGAAGTGGTAAGGAACTCGCCAAATTCACGTAATTAACCGACGATAGAAGTGGTCCTAACAGCTATGGGCATCCTAGCCAAGAGAATGGCCTCCTGTCCTATTTAGATTCAAGGAAAACTTCATTAGTTGGACTGTGACCATGAGAGGGAATTAAATGGGTATTTGAGAGAGAAGATGGCAATGTTCTGGCATCTGGGGGAGGGACCAGTGTGTAGCAGCCATAATAGTTAATATCAATGGAGGTAATAGCACCTGGGTGTGGACCCCCATGCTAGGGCTCATGGCTCTGTGGGGAGGAGACCCCGACTGTGCACACTTGCTCTGTCCACACTCAGCCTTTTGCCCTGAGCCAACTTGGTGACTGATACTTGGATCTGTCTCTTGAGGATCTCATAACTATTATCCCAGATGAGATCTTTCTTCGGAGATCTTTCATTGCCCACCATGTACACGGTACCCTGTGGTAAGAGGTATCCACAGTCACTTCACTTCCTTTTGTATTTACTTTTTTTCTTTGTCATGTGGACTGCATTAGAACAAGGCCACCATCACACTCCACCCAGCAGGGAGCAGAAGATCAACTCTATAAATTCATCCTAACACTTGTTTGAGTTCTTTAAAAAAATCTTCTCATTTTTCCTCTCATAGCACAGAACGCATCATAGAGATAGCAGGGAAGAAGGTGAGGTGTGAAATGTTATAGGGATTGTAACTGAATTGCAGACAGCATGTGTGTTAATAGCGCATGCCTCTCATTGTGTCTGAATTTGCAGAGATTGTTCTAGAAGGCTCTGACTTGATCAGTGGTTTAACTTACCGAATGAGTAGAATTCTGGAGTCTGTAAGGAAGTGGGCTACACCTAGAGACTATGGGTCACTCGGAGCATGTCATCGAATGCTGTTTCTTGACTGTGTCTCCTCCTGTCACTCCTTGTTCCTGGCTTCCATGTGGTAAACACTTGCCTTTGCCGTGCCTGCCCAGTGAGCTTGACCACAGCACAGCTTCGTTTTCCTCGCTGTGACTGCACTCAGTTCATGTGCTCACAGCGTCCTTGATTACTTATGAGAGACATGGGTTCGTAGAGCCGTTGTGACAATCAGGTAAAGAGCAGTCTATCACCATAAAGTGACACCCTGGTGATAATCCTTGAGGGTCCTGTGCCCTCCCTGTACACAGGACAACCGCCCAACTCTCCTTCTCCTCCATCATTTCCATTTCAATAGTTTATCTTTATAGCTGGGTTCAGATGTCACACGCGCTACAGCTGGGTCTGTGTTGACTGAGCACGTGCCAGGGACAGCCATCTGCAGTGCTGTGGACACCATGAATCCTTCCCTTTTTGTGGCTGAGGAGTCACAGCCCATCATGAGGACCATCCTATCTTCACACATACAGGACACCCTCAGCTGCCTGAGCTCAATGCAGACATCTCTGGGGGCAGCAGCTGCAGGCACAGTCCTGCTGCCTGTCACTTGTGTTCAGCAGGGACAACCTGGTCATAGCTCCTCCTCTGCACTGTCCTTCCTTCACCCTGTCCATCTCCCCTGTCCCTTTCTGGGGCCTCTACTCATCTCTGAGCCTCACTGGTCTCTGTCTATAGCCTTTCTTTTGCTAATAGCACTTCTAACACCTGAGATACATTGTTACATCACATACATTCATTTTAAGTACTTTTTAAATGCATCTCTATTTTGATAATATCCTGCTACCTACTAGAATAATACTTTTATCACCCATAAAATTTCTGTATCTATGAGAAGTCATGATGGACTGTCTCAGTTCTTCTACCACATCCTCCATGGCTTAGTTTTCTCCTTCATAAAGGAAAGTGTCTTCCTAGGTGGGCAGCAATGCGGAAGCGATCATTCACTGAAAGGGCTATGGTGCAGTTGTTTTGAGAGTCCTGAGAGCCTGGAAGAGTGCAGTGACAAAGGCACAGGCTCTTCAAGTAATCTGTGTCCTAAGGACCAGACTGATGGAGTCAGGAGAGAGGGCAGGGTTCAAGGTCAAGGATGTGGTGAGCTCTGGCGATGGCTCCTGAGTTTGGTCAGGGTCAGAATCTGAGCCCTGGCACAGTGTTCACTAACATGGGTAAATGGGCTCAGCAGTAGAGAGGACGCCATGCACTGAGGAGCAAGTTGTTGGGCAGCCCAGGAAACAGGTAGGTACTTTTCCAATTTTGTCTGGGCCAGCACTCCATTCTGTCACTGCTCGGCACCCCAGGGAGATGGTTTTGTCCACATCAAGCTTTCGCTTACCAGACATTCCAGTCCAAGGAAGGCTCGAAGGGGTTGAGAAGCAGAAGAATGTTCCTCTAATAGATAAGACCTACAATACACACAAGTCATCTCTCAGCCCAGTGTTCAGAACCTTGGGAAGAAGGCCACTTGAGCTGCAAAGGGAGAAGTGGACACCGCTCCTTTCCAGCTTCAGGGCACATCTATGGGGAGCGCTACACAAATAAGGAAAATGGTTCTTGTATCAATTTCAAATGTTCTTGTTAAACCACAAGAAAGACAAGTTTTTAAAATCACGATAAAAATCAGGAGGCAATTATTAACTCTTTATAGTCAACAATTTAGAAAACACATGTTATCATTTGGAAAAAACACACAAAGTCTGACAGGTCAGTGTTTATAAATTTATTCTTCAAATGTTATAGAATAAGGTTATCCCTCCATGTGCATCTCAACAGATCTCATCCAATTGCGCAGATTTTAAACTTCAATAGCAATTAAACCTCATCACTTCCCCAGACTGTGTCCTCTCCCTCTAGCAGGCACTCCTGCCACAGGGGCATTGCTGTGATGGGATACAGTCAGGGCCTCTCATGTGTCTGTGGCCTTGTTCAGGGCAGCGCCTACCTCCAGTTCTGAGCTGCACTGAAGAAGAGGTCACTGAGTCAGAATGTCATGCAACCGGGTGAGCTCCTGCAACTTCTGCTCCAGTTCCTGAGCCTTCTGCCGCAGCTTTGCAGCAGACTTTGTCTTTGCACCCTTCTGCAAATGCTTTGAGTCTTCTATGAGGTTGACCACATCTAGCACAAGGCTGAGACCTGCAATGGCCGCACCTATGAACTGGGCTCCTTTGGTCATTGCCAGAGCAGTGCTTCCAAAGGTTTTCTCCACCTGTGTGATGCTTTGGGATGACACCTTCCCTGTGGTCATTAGATGTTTGTTATTAATTGCTAGGCTACATTTGGATGCCTGGACGGCATCGATGCTATTCTTGATGATTTCCAGGTTCTTGATGGAACTCGCAGATGAGAAAGGAATTCTATGGGTGCTCTTCTCCACAACTTCTTCAATGCCCTTCACTGTGTTCTTACTGGTGGTCAGAACCTTGCTGACTTCAGCTTCTGCTGACTTCATGCTTACCTTTTCCACAATGGTTGTGGAAACACTCGTCACAGCTGCTGCTGCCCCAAGTCCCAAGCCTGTGGCTGAAAGTCCCAGACTGACCCCAGCTGTCACAGGTGCCAGAGTGAAACCAAGGATTGTCAGGACCCCAGACACAGCACCGGTGGAGCTGACCACCACTTGTGTGATGGTGCAGTCCTTGTGCACCTTGTCAATCTTGTCTGCAAGGGCGTGGAGCTTCCTGATGTGCTTCTGAAGCTCCAGTTTCGTCTGAGGATAAACTTCCAAAAACCTTTTCCTGTTTTGCAGGTCATTTTGGAGATTGTCTTTATTGTCTCCATTATTGTCCATGGTGGTCTCCCCATGAACTTCATGCAAGGCATCTTCCTCTTTCCTGTAAAAGGAGAGGCCAGCTGAGTAAGGAAGAGAGCTTGTAGGTAAGATCTGTCCTGCGGCAATCACAGAGTATCTGCTGTGAATGAAATGGAGGAGAGTCTTACAGCCTTATGACAAACCACAATGTCTTTGATTGGTAAGGAGACAATGAGTTAAAATCCATCTTAATGTGTCCTTTTCATTTTTCTTTTATGTGTATGAGTGTTTTGACGTGTGTGTGTGTGTGTGTGTGTGTGTGTGTCTGTGTGTGTCTGTGTCTGTGTGTGTGCATGTGCTCACACGTCGCCAGAGGAGCCCAGAAGAAGGCATCAGATCCCTAGAACTGAAGCCTGGAGTTACAGAGTTGTGAGTCATCATGACGGTGCTAGGAACTGGACTTCAGGCACCTGAAAGAGCAGACAGTGCTCTTAACCACCTGATCCATCTCTCTAGTCCTTTGATACACACTCCTATTGCTAGGCATTTAATAAAGGTCAATGTCATCACTACAAACATTCTTTTCAATAGGAACTCCAAACCAAGACAGAGACTAGAAAAAAATATATATCTCTTTCATTTAGGGAAACTTAGTATTCTTTGAAGAGTTCACTTCCTTCACAGAAAAACCTTCTACAGCCTATGACCTTTGGATTGATCTTGATTTTCCTGCGCATGGTAGGCCTGCCCTGCTCAGGCTTGTCAAGAATCCTTATCTGGTTGTGAGACTGCCCTACCTTTGATACTCAATAGTCAATCAAGTTCCCATGTCTAACTTATGGTGTCTTAGTCTTGACTTCCCTCAGGAGGAATGCTATGAGATCATTTTCACAATCCCCCTGCACTGTGCTATCTAAGCTCCTCACTCCGCTTGTCTGCCAGAGTCCCCAGCCGAATGCACATCCAGAACTGTTCTGCCTCCTTCCCTTAGAGAAACAGTCCTGAACAGCATCTTGCTGACTGCTAACTTGTATCAGAATAATTATTGGTTCTCAGAGGAGCTCTTGGTAT
This sequence comes from Microtus pennsylvanicus, assembly GCF_037038515.1. Classification (NCBI taxonomy): domain Eukaryota; kingdom Metazoa; phylum Chordata; class Mammalia; order Rodentia; family Cricetidae; genus Microtus; species Microtus pennsylvanicus. The sequence goes on from NC_134580.1 coordinate 5,853,859, forward strand.
GTGACACTCCATGTGAACTCTCACGTGACTGCACCGTGTCCTAAGGACAACAGAGGATTCTCCCTTAAGGCCCATGAAATGAATTGTAGATGTGACTAAGTTAGTTAAGTGTTTGCTATTGAAACACGTGGACCTGGGTTCAGTCTTGCAGCATCCATGTAGATTTGCTAGGTACTGGACATTGCCCGCAATCCCTGCGGTGGGGATGTAGAGACACAATGATCCCTGGTGCTCTCTTGGTCAGCCAGTGTAGTCAAACTGATGAGTTCCAGGCAAATAAAAGTAATCATATTTAGAGGGAATAGAGAAATGGCTTCTTTATTCACACCGTGTACTTTACTTCCAGAAAAACTGAGTTTGGTTTCCAGAATCCACGCTTGGTGGTTCAAGTCTGAAGGGGGTCTGAGGTCCTCTTTGGCCTTCATGGATAACACTGTGGATTAGGAATCTCATTCATGCCCTCCCTTAATTTCAATACTTTGGTCCCTTAAAGGCTTAATGTCCAAATGCAGTCACCTTGAGTTAGTGTTTTTCATAATAAGTTTAGGGACATAACTCAGTCCCTACCACTAGTGACACCATTAAGATAGCTCTTGTGGGAGTTGGGTATTTAGCTCAGTGGTAGAGCAGTTGCCTATCAAACACAAGGCCCTATGTTTGGCCTAAACTCTGAAAAACAGTATCACATATGATGCTCAGAAAAGACATTTAAACAGCCTGTCTCTAATGCCATTCAAGCTCTTTTGTACAGTTCGCTAACCCTATTCTTTTTTTGCAACTAGAGAAAAATCTTCATTGAGTCTGTGGCTGAGTACCTCTCTGTCTGGTCCTGCAGGTCATTTTGGAGTTTGCCATCATCCACATCTTTTTCTACATCAGGATCTGCAACCATCTCACCAGGGGCTTCACGCAAGGCAGTTTCCTTTTCCCTGTAACAGAAGAGACTGTCTGAGTGAAGAAGACAGCTTGTAAGATAAGCTCACACAAGTGCAAGAAGTACACACATGTGCTCACGCGCACACACACACGCACACACACAGAAATGCACAGATAAAAGCAATTCTTTTGTAAAAAAAATCAACTTTCATTGAACACCTACTGTGTGCTGGCCACATGATGATCTCCCCAAATACATCATCTTATTTTTCTTACAATGAAATTCAATTGTTGAAATAAAGCACAAGGAAAGTAATTAAGTTCTCATGGTCACAGGAACAGCAATGACAGAAATATTCTTATCCCCCTTGACTTCCATCTCCTCTCAACCAGAGTCTGTCCCTTGTTAGTGGATAGTATTGAGGAAATATTTGCTAATAAAAAAAAGAAAAAAAATTAAAGGGGCTGGATAGGCGGCTCATTAATACAGATCGTGTACTTCTTTTCCAGAAAAAGTGAGTTCTGTTCTAAAACCCACACTTGGTGGCTCAAGGCTGAAGGCGGTCTGATGTCCTCTTTTGGCCTCCGTGGATAATAAACAATGTGGTTTAGGAACTTCAGATTTGGTCCTTCAAATGTTCAATGTCCAAATACAGTCTCCTGGGGTTAGGCCTTGTCCAAATGGGTTTAGGTACATAACTCAGTCTCTACCATTGATGACGCCATTAAAATGTCTTATGTGGGGGTTGGAGATTTAGCTCAGTGGTAGAGCACTTACCTATCAGCCACAAAGTGTTGGCCCTCAGCTCTGAAAGAAAAAGAAATCTCCTGTGACAGGTGCTCAGAAAGACATTTAGATAACCTGTCCTTGATGAGATTCAAGCTATTATGCACAGTCTCCTAACCCTGTTGCTTTTTTCCCAACTAGACAGTAAAGCTTCATTGAGTGGGTGGCTGAGTACCTCCCTGTCTTGTCCTGCAGGTCATTTGGGGGCTCGTATTCATCTGCGTCTTGTACATCAGGATCTGTAACCATCTCTCCAGGAGTTTCACGCAAGGAAGTTTTCTGTTTCCTGTCATTGGAGAGGAGGTCTGAGTGACGAGGACAACTTGGAAGCTCACTCAGTGAAAGAAGTACACACTCACTCACACACGCATACACTCACTCAGTGAAAGAAGTACACACTCACTCACACACGCATACACTCACTCAGTGAAAGAAGTACACACTCACTCACACACGCATCCACGCATACACTCTCAAACTAAAATCAGTCTATCATTAGAAATCAGCTTTCAGTGAGCACCTACTATGTACTGGCCTGTGTGCTGGACACCTACTGTGTGCTGTCCATATGCTGATCTCCCACACGCATCCTCTTATTTTTCATACAATGAAAGTCAATGGTCTCCAAATAAAGCAGAAGGAAAGAAACTAAGTTCTCAGGAACAGCAACAAACAAAAATGGCAGAAACAATCTTGCTCCTTGTGGCTGCCAACTCCCCTCAATCAGAGACTGCCCCTTGTTAGTGGGTAGTATTGAGGAAATATTTGCTGAGCAGGGACACCCTGGAGCCCAACTACTTTGACTGCCTGGGTAGAGTATTCCTGTGCAGAAAAAGCCAACTAGGTATGGGCTCTGGTGGCAAGCCACGGTGCCCATGGAAGTTACCTGGGAAGACATCTAATACCTAGAAATGGAGTTTCAGACAGTTGTGAGCCATCATGAAGATGCTAGAACCTGGACTTGAGTCATCTGGAAGAGTTGCCAGTGCTCTTAACTGCTGATTCGTCTCTCTAGTCCTTTGACACTCCCTGTCATTGTTAGGCATTTAATGAAGACACCTTCCTCTCAAGGTAATTTTCACCACTGGAAAGTTCTTCTTAAAGAGAACTCTAAATAAGATAGATATGTGTGGTTAGAGAAAAAAAATTACTTTTTAATTTAGGAAAGTTAGTATTCTCTGAAGAGTTCACTTTTCCCAAAGAAAAACCTTCTATGTCCTTCCTCAGTTGCTGAGACATGACCTGTCTACACTACAGCGATGTCCACATTTGCCTGGACATTGGGCTCTGAGACTCTGCAAATTGCACACCCGTGAGAGAGAAACCCTGCACAGGTATTCTTTGAAGCTGATGTCTCTTTGCTCTGCAGCTGTGTGCACACCTGAGCTGGTGGGGCCGCTCACAGCTAAGACCCTTCCCCTCAAAACCCTGCACACAAAGCTCCCTTCCAGCTGTGAGCAGAAGATAAAGAACCATGAGTGGATCCCCGTTTCCATGTGGGTCCCATCCCCAAGGCACCTCACTGTGCCTGCAAGTGTTTCCAGCAGGCAGAACCGAGAAAACACAACATGTAGGTTCCCTAGCTCTCGCTAGAATTCCCAGGCTGAGAAGGGTGATGTGTGGTGGGATTTTGCTGTCATTTCTGACCTTCAGGGGAACTAGACACAAAAGGCCTGTGTTCCAAGAGAGATGGAAACCCTGGATCTCTTGCGGGGACTCTGTATGTGATCAAGGACCACGAAATTTCTGGACACTGAGTCTCATGTTGACAAATACTTTTCGTTGAATCAACTTTACTTAAGTTTTCATAAACTGCTCCCAGAGTGTGACTTAATCTTGGCTTTCTGTGCCTTTTCTGAGCATGGCTGGTGTTCCCTGCCCAGACTTGTCAAGAATCTTAAGTCAGGTTGTAAGACTGCCCTACTTTTGATACTCAATACTCAATCAAGTTCCTGTGTTTAACTTCTGGTGTCTTAGTCTTGACCTCCCTCAGGAGGAATCCCATGAGGTCAGCTTCACAGTGCCCCTGCTCCCTGCTCACTACTGCCCCTCACTCAGCTTGTCTGCCAGAGTCCCCAGCTGAATGCCTATCCAGAAGTGTTCTGTCTCTTTCCCTTAGAGCAGCAGCCCAGACCAGCACCTTCCTGACTGTTAACTCGTGTTTAGAATACGGCTTCTCTACCAAGGCATCTTTCTTGGTGTGTGTCGCTCATTGTTAGCTTTCACATAACTGTGCTGTGTCTTGAGGACAGCAGAAAATTCTCCCTTGATATCTAGATGCCCCCTTAGAATGTGGCTAATTTGATAAAGCGTTTGCCATACAAACACGTGGACCTGAGTTCTGTGTTCCAGAGTCCACATAGAAAAGCTAGGTGCAATTCTTTCTATCAGGCTACTGTTACCTTAACCCAAACCACACAACGATGCAACAATGAAAGAGTCTCCATGTAGAACACTGATGCAAAAACTTCACAAAATATTGGCAAACTGAATCCTAGAACACGTAAAAAAATCATTCATCATGAACATGTAGGGTTCATCCCTTACCTGCAGGGATGGTTCAATATAAGAAAATCTGTCAATGGCCGGGCGGTGGTGGCACACGCCTTTAATCCCAGCACTCGGGAGGCAGAGGCAGGCGGATCTCTGTGAGTTCGAGACCAGCCTGGTCTACAGAGCTAGTTCCAGGACAGGCTCCAAAGCCACAGAGAAACCCTGTCTCGAAAAAAAAAAAAACAAAAAAAAGAAAATCTGTCAATGTATCCACAATATAAACAGACAGAAAGACTAAAACACATGATCATCTTCTTAGCAAGGATTTTGTCCTTGGCAAAATCCACTCCTCTACATGATAAAAGTTTTACGGAGATCGGAGATATAAGGAACTTACCTAAATATAATATAAACAATAAACAACAAGCCGACAGCCAACATCAAATTAAATGGAGAGAAACTGGACAAACCACCTCTTTCTACAAGTTCTCTTCCAGATTCCTCTTTAGTTGGCAGGAGCTGCAGGGCCTCTGTGTTCCTTGTGTCCCAGAGATACTCAACCACAGACATGATGAAGCCTTTCCTCTCTGGATGGGAAGAAAAAGGAATATGATTAGAAGACCATGCTAGAGACCTTGAACGACTTCAGGAACTAGGTTTTAAAATGTGTTCTGAGCATCTGTCCCTTCAGGTATAATCTGGTGTCACTTTTGGTAGGGACTGAGTTGTGTCCCTTAACACATTTGTTAAAGCTCTATCCCCAGGTGACTGTATTTGGAGATAGAAAAGGAAAAAAGTGAGGTTGTGAGTGAGGTCCCTGACCCAAAATGTTAGTGTCCTCACAGCAGCCAGAAGAAGCGCCCTCCCTCCATTCGCTCCTTCTCTGTCTCCCCCACCCTCCCCTTTCTCCCTTTCCCTTACTCTCTTCTCTCCAGACACACAAGAGAGACTATGAACTAGAACAGAGAAGAGAATCCCTCTACCGACTTGGAAGAGAGTGCCCCCCCCAGGGCTAATCTGCCATACTTTGATTGTGGTTGCTGGATTCCAGAACAGTGATAGAAGAGGTCTTTTCTCTTTAAACCACCTACCCAGTGTCACTTTGTGATGGCATCCTGAGAGGACAGATATATCAGGGAGATGTCATGGTGCTTTGCAGAGACACGTATGGTTTTCAGCTCAGAACAGTTAGAAAGTGAGTCTCTCATCCCCAGGAAGAGGGAGAGTCCAGTGAATGCATCCATCTACTGTGTGCCTGGGGCCCAGTCCTTGAATGTGATGTTTTCCCTTGATTTTTATTTTATGTATGGGAATATTTGCCTGCTTGCATTTATGTCTTTGTACCATGTGTGTGTCTGGTGACCAAGAGGTCCTTGGGTCCCCTGGATCGGCAGTTACAGCCTGCTGTGAACCTGATGTGGGCGTTGGGAACTGAGTTCCAGAAGAATAGAGCTACAAAGTGAGAGACTGTCTTTTAAAAAAAAAAAAGACAACAAACAAACAAAACGTTAAAAAGAAGTGGAATTGGCAATGCCAGGGGAAAGAAGACAGGAAGAGCGAGCACCCATGGATGATTCCGTGTATGCACATACGCACACACATAGACACGCCAACACTCTACAAATTCAAATTTTAAATCTTTTACAATACTTTTAAGTGATTTCTGAATTTTCATTTTAATTGTCTCATTGTAATTGTATGCATGGATGTAACACAGTATGATATTTCATGATAAATTATTATGTTATTAGTTTAAAATTTTATCATTCAGTTAAGAATGTTCAAAATAGGGCTGAGAGATGGCTCAGCAGTTAAGGGCTCTGGCTCTTCTTCCAGAGAACAGAGGTTCAATTCCCATCACCCATGGGCACCTCACAATTATCTGTAACTTCAGCACCGCGAATTCAGCACCCTCACACAGACATACATGTAGGAAAATACAAATTCACATAAAATGAAAATAAACAAATCATTTTTTTAAAAGCTTGTTCAAAATTCAATTCTCACTATCACTACCTTTTTAAAAAAATTTTTTTTTGAAACAGGGTTTCTCTGTGTAACAGCCCTAGTTGTCCTAGAACAAGCTCTGTAAACCAGGCTGGCTTCGAACTCACAGAGATCCTCCCGCCTCTGCTTCCTGAGTGCTGGGATTAAAGGCTTGGCCACCACCACCTGGCCCTATTCAGCATTTCTGATGTGTGATAAATGGAATCCTGAAATGACGGTGGCGACCCATAACCCAGCACATCGCAGATGAGGCAGGAGGATTGTGAGTCTGCGGTCAACTTGGGTGACATAGCAAGACTTTTTTTGAGTGGCAGGGAAGAGAGAGGGGTAGGGAGAAAAGGAGAATTAAGAAAGGAGGAGGCACACTGGGCAGTTCCAGCAGTAAAGGCCTTCATTCACGACCAGCAGCAGAACACGTGAACATCCCGATAAGGAGACCAACATCGTAATGGCTGCAAATCTTCTCAGGTCACTTGAGGTCAGTTCCTGCCCACGCGATGTGGGGGTTATGATATTAAAGAGAAGGGAGTGAGGACAAGCTGTGTTGTAACATACCTGGAGGGTGTGCCTCTCGCGGTTGAAATTGACATTTCAAGGACACACTACTGAGACCAAGTGCCAGAAAGACTCCTGCTGTGATGGACACGCTAAGATCGTCAGCACACGGGGTCTCTGCTATTGTGATGACACACTCAGATCGTCAGCACACGGGGTCTCTGCTATTGTGATGGACACTAAGATCGTCAGCACACGGGGTCTCTGCTATTGTGATGAACACACTAAGATCGTCAGCACACGGGGTCTCTGCTATTGTGATGGAGACTAAGATCGTCAGCACACGGGGTCTCTGCTATTGTGATGACATGCTAAGATCGTCAGCACACGGGGGTCTCTGGTTGGTGGGACCCTCCATGCTGACCCTGGTTTCCTCGTGTGTCAGGATCTGGCACCCCAGCACCTGCCCAGGCTTTCCAGGCCTCCCCATTTAGAAGGGAACACTTACCCTGCAGACTCCACGTGCTCTGTATCCTTCCTCATTAACTCTAGAGCCTCCTGCATGCTCTAAGTTCCCCACATCTAAGCTTTCCTCCCTTCCTTATTCTACTGCATGATTTTTCCCTGTTATTAACATCTATTTATTGTCAAAAGTGGAGAGTTTTGAAACGCCATTTCAGTCAAGTTTATCATGTATGTTGGCAATATTCACTCGGTACCTTCTCCAGTTACTAGTCTGCCTTTGGCTAATAGTTCCCCTCTATGTCCCTCTATGTTCTCTCTCTCTCTCTCTCTCTCTCTCTCTCTCTCTCTCTCTCTCTCTCTCTCTCTCTCTCTCTTTTTCTCTCTCTCTCTCTCTCTCTAGTCTAGGTTCCACATTTGAAAGAAAACAGTCAATAATTGTCTTTAAATCTGACTTATTTTTGTCAACAGGATGCCCCACAGTTCCACCATTTTCCTGCAGGTGGCACACTTTCATTCATCTTCATGTCTGAATAAATTCCATCATCATGTGCACCTCATTGTCCCTATGATCTGTTGATGTGCAGGATTGCTCTTCCCATGTCTCAGTTATTGTGAATCTCACTGTGATGGCCATGAAGGCCCCAGCTCCTCTTTAACGCACGCATGGAGGCTCTTTGGGAAGTACATCTTTGGCTGGGATAAGTTGGCCACATTGAAGTTCTATTGATGTCCTGACCATGTACACAGCTCTGTAGTTTTCTCTCTCTCATTCTTTAACATGCCTGCTGTGCAGTGTGGGTTGGCCAAGCTGAGCAAATGACTTGACTGCCTAAGCGGCAGAGGTGAGGGAAGAAGACAGTGAGCACAGGGCTCAGGACACCAGTGTGGAACAAGGGCTGGTGTAGGGGGCTTCCTGGGCTTAGGGCTGTTCCTGGGTAGAGTCACTTCTGAGCAGACCTTTCTTGTTGTTGTTATTGTTTTTTCTGGTCTTATGTTTCTTTCTTTTTTTTTTTTTTGGTTTTTTTCGAGACAGGGTTTCTCTGTGGCTTTGGAGCCTGTCCTGGAACTAGCTCTGTAGACCAGGCTGGTCTCGAACTCACAGAGATCCGCCTGCCTCTGCCTCCCGAGTGCTGGGATTAAAGGCGTGTGCCACCACCGCCCGGCCTGGTCTTATGTTTCAACTTCACTTTTTTACATGACAAAAGAAAAACCAGGCCTGGCTTGAGACCAACACATTGGGAAAACAAGCTCTGGTCCTGGCTGTGCAGGGCTGTACAGTGGATGGGGATTAGGTCGCCTAGAGTTAATGGGGTGTAGTAGAGGCTGCAGCAGGCTCTGCTCTGCCTGGACACATGGGGACACTCGGCCCTGAATAGGTAATAGGAGGTGAGAATCTCCAGGTAACATATATGGACTGTGGGCAAGGTCTCTCTCTGGGGTGTAGTAACTTCCTGCTGAAGCAGTTAGGACAGGCAGATGTCTAAGCTGGTGCGGGGTGGGCTCCCTCCTCAGGGACAGCGCCACAGGGTCAGCTGAGAGCGAGCCACCAAGAGACAGCTGGAGCTGCCTCCCATCTTCACATTCCCTACCTCCTGTTACCTCGGTTCCTCCCTCCTTGGCTTCCATTTTTCAGACTAGGTATTGCTGAAGTTACTCCTGAGAATGCATCCCTAGAGAAGATGAGGATGTGGGGCTGCTCTAACCCAGGACTGGGAGCTCTCTGCTCCCACTTGGGGTTCTCCTCCTGCATCTTTGACTCCTCAGCAGGCCTCAGCAGGGAGGCCCTGGAGTCCTAGGCCATGAGCAGCACAGAGAACAGACTGATTACCTGAGGAGTCCATGACAGCTGTGGGTCTTGGTGTCACTCAGGGGATCCTGACAGCTTTCCTTACAGCTCACTGGGTGTCCAGGCTACAGGAGGAAATAACAACCTGTGGGACAGAATGGGGACAGCTCTGTGACCAGGGATCTGGTGACCCACAGGTCTCTCCATGGTGACTCCTAGGATAGAAAGAACTGAACCCAAATCTTGTTTGCTCCCTCAAGTTCTCCTCCTCCCATTATTCTTTTTTAAAGATATAGTTGGGGGCCTGGTCCCCCGAGGGGTAGTAGCAGGTGACCCAAGGCCTGGGTGAGTCCCTGAGACCTTGGTGGGTCGCCTTGGCAGATGGGAAACTGCAGTGGGTGAGAGACAGAAAAATACCTCACACAGAGAGATTGGGTATAGAGTTTATTTAGTGGGTTATGAAGGGAAAAAGGAAATGAGGAAGGAGATAAGGGGGAAGAAGAAAGAGAAGCAGAGAGAGAGAAAGAGAGAGTTGGGGGAGAGAGATAGAGAGGAAGGGGAGAGAGAGCAGAAGTTACCTCTTCAGGATAGAGAGCTCAGGATGTAGGAGGCGAGAGATCTGCTTGCCTCAGTTAAAGGCAATGGTTGGGAGTGGGCAGGGCTTACCTCTTAAAGGGACAGGGTACCCAGGTGACAGGACAGGCTAGTAAATCATAACATTCCCACCTCTTTTTTATAATGCAAAGGCTGGAAGTTAGGCACAACAGGTTAAAGAAATCAGGAGGGAGGATTCTCAAGACAGCTTCCTGCTTATTTGTGGGCATTGTCTTGGGGGGACCTGAGAAAACTGGGTGCTGGTCATATCCTGGGGTAGCTGGTCACTTTTCATCTGTCCAGGGTTGGTGGTATGGAACTATCCAGTGTCTCTTGGACCTAGCAAGGTATTAACAGAACAGAGGACAAAGTTAAAATTAGGAAGAAAAATTTTTCAGTATCAGGGAATTGAGAAGGGTGTATCTGACCTGTTTAAGGTGGATCCTTTAATTGAGCTCCCTGGAACTTACAAGAACTTTTTGGGTTTATGAAAACATAAGTTTTAAACAGCAGCATATTTATACCACAATGACTGTGACAGATATTTTTGTATAATGAAAAGTATCTTTAAGACTATGAAAGGCAGCATGAGAGAGAATTTTGTCCTAACATCTTCTGTATAACTTGCAGGTACACACCTTAACAACATTTATTTTGTATTTTACTGAAATTTTTTGGTGAGGTTGTCCTTTTAAATGACAAAACCTCTCAGCTGTCAAACTGCATCAGAGATCTTTGAGAAGGATAAAATTTTACTTGAGTTATCAATTAAAAAAGCAACAGAGAACTTACTTGGTTGGCACCTAGAGCTACTCCTCAGAGTCCTTTATGGTCGCTGAGGGTCATATTTGCCTTTTGCTGTTTAGTGCAGGGTCTGCCAGGTTTTAGAAGATCCTGTGAGTTAGAAATCTGTAGGAAGACAAGCCTACCTTGACCTGAGCAGCTAGGCTGTCAATTCCAGTGATTCTGTCCACTGTCTGGATACCTTCAGTTTAGATGAAAGGCAGTTTTGGTCAGCATTTGATAAAGCAAGTTGTGGATGGACGTTGTTCTGTGCCTATCTGTCTTCTGTCTTCTTTGGAGGAAATAGCGTGCTGCTGCTAAGAGCCAAACTGTCTCTTTCTGTTACGAAAAGTTTTTTAATAATTAAATATTTAAGTTCCATATTTCCCAGATCTCTGGCAGTTGAGGGCTGCTTATCAGGTATAACTACAGTATAGAATCTGCCTGCCTGGAGAAGCGAGTCTAAGCTGGACTGCAATGGCTCTCAGCTTAGCAGAAGCTAATGGTGGAACAGACAACAGTAGAGAACGGCTTAATATATTCTAAAGCAGGGTCGGATTACATAAATAGTGCTTTTTGTAAGAGGCTTAAAAGTGTGTACCAATTTAGAACATGAGAGTTGTTGTTTTGTAGTCTGGAATGAGATAAGTAAACAGACAATTATAACGTGTAACAGTAAATATACACGTATTTACACCCAGTTGAATTTAAGTTTTTATACACATATAGCTAAATGAAAAGTGAGCAGAAGGAAGCTGGCTAGGGGCGGGACCTCACACGGAGGGTGAGGTCAAAGAAAATGGCGGCAGCCATGGTTGTCCATGAGGTGTGACTATCTAAATTTAGTTAGAATGTGGTTTGTTTTCCATAGCTGAAATGTGAGAACGACAAAAACAACACAAACCCCAGGGCAACTAGCCGGATGTCTCCAGGCTGGGGGGTGGGGGTGGGGGGGATTGGTAATAAAGTCAAGCTGATTCCCAGCCTCTTGGCTCAGGAACCAGGGGCTAGAGACACCTGTTGTGCCTAACTTCCCACCTTTTTATTATAAGAGATGGGAATGTTATGATCTACTAGCCTGTCCTGTCACCTGGGTATCCTGACCCTTCCCAACCCTCTCCTTCCACTGAGATAAGGAGGTCTCTTGCCTCCTCAGCATGAGCTCTCTCTCTTTCCATCTCTGTCCTGCAAAGGTAGCTTCTGCTCTCTCCTCCCCAACCCTGCCTCTCTCTCGCTTATTCCCCCTTCTTCCTTTTCCCCCATAACGCACTAAATAAACTCTATACCCAAGCTCTCAGCATGATGTATCTGTCTATCACCTGCTGCAGTCTCCCACCTGCTAAGGTGACCCTCCAAGGCCTCCTCTCTTACGACTCAACCCACCTCCTTCCAGGCTACTCTACTACACGACCCAGATAGCAGCATGCTTAACCTTCCTTCAACACAGGGTGCTCTCCTAACCCCCACCCTCACCCTCTGGTTCCTGTCCCCACAAATCTCATCTCTCTTCTCATACTCCTACCTTCCCCTGCCTAAATGATTCCAAACATTCGCCGCCAACTGACTCCCCTATAATCATAGATACCCAGATGTCCTCAGACATCAAACACTCTGAACCAATCCCAAGCAGGGTCACATCTGACCCCAGGTATCGAGTGGGCAGAGTCCGAGCAAATATTCCAAGAAACTGTGTGCAGGGTGACAGAGGCAGCTGGTAGCAGCCCAAGGAGAGAAGGAATCGACTTTGCAGTCAGGTTGTGGTGGTCAAGCAAACCCGAGTCCATTGACCCCAGAGAGCACTCCAAAAACTGGAAAGAGTGCTGCAGGGGTGGGGATATGGGGGACACTGGGCTTCCTGGAGCAGGCTATGGGTGTGTGTGTCCCAACCCCCACACGGATACAGGAGAGCCCCCGCCCTTTCCACTCATACCCTAACAGGAGCTCAAAGGGCTCAGAAGGTAGATGGCTGCCAGCCACCTGCTCAGTCCCTGTCCCAGAATCCTGGTCAAGTCTCTCTATTCTGAAACCTCAGTTTCCTCACAAGGCCTGACCCAGAGTGAAGGTTCAGAGTCAGGTTGGGTGCAAAAACCCTGGGTGGGGTCCTTGTGTCTCAAAAAGCAGTCCTTGTCCCCATTCTGATTAAGTCAGAGCACCCCAAAGCCAGCTTTGCCTGTCCAGGCCCCCACACAGAGATGTGTGGTCCCCCTATCCCCTATCTTGTTGCTTCCTGTTTCCCAGTGGAGGGACACTGAGAGCAGACTCCTCCCTGAGGTCTCCTGGTCACGTGTCAGGAACCTGGTGCACATGCTGCATCCCATAGGTTCTATGGTCCCATCTGAGGAGCCCCTCACTGTGTCTCATGAGCAGATGGGAAGGGGGAGCAGCTGGACTCCAAATCTGCTGCAAGGCTAGTTTCATTGATGCAGTGTCTGTGACCCGAGGCAGATGCCTGACCTTGTTGAACTTATCAACAAAACAGGGGCCATGTTCCTCTTTCAGAGAGGCTGTGGGGGTGTGCAGATGTGAGAGCTTAGACATTCCCCAATTTACACAAAAACTTCAACAGGCTGAGTTTGGATGGAGCTGGACGTCCTTAGCTGTGTGGACATGGTGACCAGCTGTGCATCCAAGTGGTTACCGAACACGGCCTCCTGTTGATTTACCCAAACCAGAAAACCAAAGAGAAAAAGTCCCACTTGGCAAGGAACTGACAGAACCCAGGAAATTTGAGTCTTGCTGGATGCTACCCTCATCCCACGCTCCTGGCTGACCCACTCAAAGGAGTGACCTTAGTCCTAGGTTCTTAGCTGAACCCATTTTAAATGGGGGGGGTCATCTCTGTGGCCTGGAGGGGAAAGACCCGGCACCACAGACTCAGGGACCCTCCACAAATCACCCCCTGTACCTCCTGGGTTCTGTTTATCCCCTCATTCCCCAGCTACAGCCTCAGCACCACCCCCACCTCCTGGGTTCTGTTGATGCTGACCTTGGTGCTGCCGAGGATGGCGTGCACAGCATCTATCTGGTCATCTACTTTTGTGGGTTCTCCTCCCAGGAACTCCTGCTCCGAATCACTCAGTATCACATCCTCTCAGGCCAACAGGCCCCCAAACCTTAGTAGGCCCCCAGACCTTAGCACAGCTGACTCCATGATGGAAGCACCATTCAGACCACAAACCCAGCACATAGACAGCATCACCTGACATAAGGAAAACTAAATTCTAACCCATCAAATTCCATGGTTCTCCTGGAAGTCTCTAAATGGGCTTTGTAGCTTCTGGAGTCAGCTCCTGGCTGACTGTTCTGCTTAACTGAAGTATGCCATGCCAGGATATGGTTTTTATGCTTAAAACTCACCCTGAGAAAGGCTCAATGCAATACTGGGATTTGGAGTACAGTTGTAGATACTGGGGGACTAACAAAGACTTTCTATTGGCTCGAGTCTGTGTCTGAATAGCCTTCTCTGGTGGATTCCCACATTTCTGGAGATCCCTAGAGACATCAGATCCCCTCAGAGCGGGAAAGAGCATAGTGGTCAAGGAGTTCAAAGGGGGTAGGAAACCTTCAACATTTCAGGTCCCCAGGATTCCCTTTGGTTACTTCCTGCCTGCTATGCCCAGTCTGTGGGGACCGCAAAAGACCACCAGGGAGACAGGCTCACCAAAATGCAAAAAGCAAGGATTATTATGTGCACAATACAAGCTGACAGGGAGCTCGTCAAAGCAACTGGTGCAGCAGGGGCAAGAGGAGGTACCCTGCCCTTCTAGAGGGCATTATTTAAAGGCAAAACCCAGAAAATTTACATTAGCGGAGTGTGGGGTGACGGGCTCAATCCTGACCGACTCTTGTCCAGGGACTTCAGAAATTTTACTTTTGAACCTTGCCTGTTGCTTGTCACGTTTTCTTATTAGCTGACCCTCAGGTGGGGACATTCTGTAATTATCTGTACTTTCCAGACGGCTACTGTGCCCCTAGCCATTTCTGAGGACTGGAATGTTTTACAGGAGATATCTTACACAAGACACAAGATGGAGGCAGAGGACAAAATGGAGGAACTTTGGTTCTTCACTGCCTAATATTTCCGAGGGGTCGGACACCTCCACTGGAAAAAAGAAACGCATTAGAATGTCACCTTCTGAAGGTAAGTCTCGTTAAGAGGCCGGACATGGCCATTGATCAGTGTCCGGGATCTGTGTGAGACGGCACCAGACTCCCCTGGTCTGCTCAGGTGTATGAATGTGTGGCGTCCACCCCTGGTTGTCTCTACTGTGTGTCTCTCTATGTGTTTCTGTCAGTTCTATTTCCCTGAATTGATCTGAGCAGTGGCGTTCTCTGGTGTGAGAGAGGGAAAAAAAAAAGACAAAACAAAACGGTCTGTCTGTTTATGACCTGTGCCTTCTTGTCGGGGACCTGAATCCTTTTGGTTCCGCTAGGTCACCCAGAAGCCTAAATTACCTCTGCCTGTCCCACTCAAGAGCGTTCTACTGTTTTGTTGCTGGACTCCCATTCATGGCTGGAGTCAGTCCCAGTCTCTATGAAGCGGTGGGGAGGGGGGTGTGTGGCTGACATCTAAGCAGAATGCCCACAAGGAGAAATAGTTTCCCAAACCACACACTTCCTTTTCTCCCCTGCCCCCTTTCTCTAAGCAGCCCCTGGGAATGGGAACAGGAAATGTTCCCCTGAGCAAAAGAGGAAGTTCCACTCCTTCCTCTTTCATGATGTATGTATCTTTTTCAACAAGCAATCTATGTAATTGGAGAACTCAAAACCTACCATTCTTTGCCAAAAGTAGAACACCCCTCCCCCAGAACCTTGTCAGTGTGCGGATTAGAGCAGGACTAGTCAGCCTGGACAGAATGGATTTTCCCTTATGTCCAACACTGACCAACGGGACTTTAAATAATTTTTCCCAGGTTCTTTCAGAAGGATGAACGACAGCTGCTGAAAGATTTCCTTTGTCACCCAGTTGGCCCCAGATGTTAGAAAATAGTTAGAAAAATTTGAAAAATGTATAGGTATAAACGGGTCCCAGTTGCTGGAGGAAGCTCAAAGGCGTTTAACAGCAGAGAACCAATTGAGAGACGACACCTTTTGCATAAACTTAAAGCCACTGTCAACTCTCATGATGAGACACAGTTAGACTTACAGATTCTGTCAGAAGAATATCTCCTAGCTGAAAGTCCTGCCCCTAATCAAAGGATACAGCTGGACTATCTCTTGGATTTACAATTATTGGGGATATGGGCCGAAATCCACCCCTCAATACTGCCTCAACACCAAGTTCATGTAATTGCTCAATTAATCAGTTCAGCTACTCTCTGCAGACTAAACAATACCCAATGACCCTGGAAACAAAAAAGGGAAGTTGTGGTCCACATTGCCAGGCTTAGAGAGACGGGCATCCTGGTGCCCTGCCAGTCACCCTCGAATACACCTCTCATGTCTGTCAAGAAACCTGGACCTCTGGTTCTCATGAGTCTGATTCTTCCAGAGAAACAGGTGTGCACTGTCTTGGACCTGAAGGATGCCTTCTTCAGCCTCCCGTGGGCACAGGTGAGTCAACCCATTTTTGCTCTTACATGGTCAGATCGAGAAAAAAGGTTACAGTGGGCAACTTCCCTGGACCAGGTTGTCCCAAAGATCTGAAAATTCTCCAGCCAGCCCTGTTTGATGAGACACTAAGTGCTGATCTCCTGCCCTTCATCAGAGGTTTCCTGGGACCACACTCTAACAACGTATACTCTAACCAAACCTCCTCCTAGCCTCTAAAACTGAAATAAGTTCTAAAAGCGCCACTGAGGGACTGCAGCAAGAGTGACCTTGGTCTCCAGAACACTGGCTAAGAAGGACCGACTTTGTACATCAGAGCCTACCCATCGTGATACCCAGCTGGGGGAGGCAAAAGGAGCAATCTTGGAGATTCAGTTCCAAAGACTAAGAGACAGGTTCAAGAGTTCCTAGGTGTAGCTAGGTATTGCTGCCTCTGAATATCAGGGTTTGTGGACATAGCAAGGCCTCTATATACCAGCACAAGGGGCAGGGACATTGAGTCCCTAATTTGGACTGAAACTAAACAAAAGGCATTTGAAACTTTAAAAGCAGTTCTGACTTCAGCTCCAACCCTAGCACTTCCAGATGTCTCAAAACTTTTCATCTGTCCACAAAATAAAAGACATTACAAAGGGGGTTCTAACCCAAACTTTGGGGCCATGTAAATGCCCTGTGTCATACCTTTCCAAACGATCAGACCCTGTAGTCACAGGACGGCCCACCTGTCTAAGAGCTGTGGTGGCAACCATTAATGAAAAACAAAACAACAACAACAAAATACAAGCTAACTCTCGGTCGGGATCTTATACTCACAGCACCCCACACTGCTGAGGCTCTCCTCTGAGGAACACAAGAATGCTGGGATGCCTATGTGAACCAGTACCAGGTCCTACTCCTGGGCCACTTTCGACTCAAGTTGGAGAAGCTGACTGCCTTCAATTATGATACCATCTTTCCTGATATCAACTCACCTATGGCTGTCATAAGATGAAAGATGAAACCAGGTACATGGGGGTTGGAGTAATTACTTTCACTGAAATACTTTTAGCCCAAGTCAGGTACCTCAGTCCACACAGCAAAATTGATCGGCCTGACCCAGGTTCAGATGGGGAAGAAAAAAGTTCCTCACCATAACCACAGACTGTTGCTATAGTTTTACTACCTGCATTTCCACAGGATGATGTATAGAGTAAGATGGCCTCTCACCTCTTGGGGAAAGGACATTAAAAACAAAGAACACCTTGGCTCTCCCAGAGTCTATTTGACTCCCCTCTCCCCCGACAAATACTTGTGGCCATGCTCTCTGGTTTACAGTGATTGTTGACTGTGTTTCTTCTGTCAAGTTTTCTTCCACTGAAATTTGTCCCCGTTTACTAATATGACTTTAGCTAGACAGCAAGATGCAGGACTGTGAGGGTCCACGCAAGCTGCAGGCTAGCAGGGATATGGGCCCTCTGCAGAGTACAGAACACACTGAAATGTCCGCAGACTCTTGACAGTCTCTGGGTTGAGCATCAGGATGGAGCTACAGATTCGATTCATGTGGTGGGGGAGTGGAGTAGGGGGTCTCTAACCTTAGGTCCATCCTACCTGGATGTCCTGCAGATCTGCTAAAGAATGGCTCAGTTGACCAGTGACATGCCAAGAAATGTTACTCAGGGTGGCTGTCATTTAAGAGTTGAGGATGATCTAGAGGTCATTTTAGCCCAATGGAATGTGACCCTGATGCAATGGGAAGCATTAGCTGAAGGATCTAGGGGGAGTTGTGTGGACCAAAGCATCTCCTAGAGGAGGTGTCAGTGACCAAGATGTCTGATCACCATGATTACCCTATCACAGTCCATACCCTGGAGAAGGCATGGCCAAGAGTAGTATTCACCTCCTGCTGGTCTCTCTTTTTCTAGTGGCTGGGATCTTCCACATGAGCCTGTGACCTGGTGGCTTCTGAAATCATCTAATGGCCAGGACAGACAAACCTCCCATGACGGAAAAAGCACAGGGATGAGCGTAAGTATGCTCTGTTGAGAGCCCCGTGTGGCTCCCTGGGAGAGGAAGGAAAGCCACTGCCCCACATGATCACAGTCTGGACACTTGGACCCCAAGAACATCTGATTTGTCTTTGTTCATTAGGGAAAAACTAGGCCCTAGATAACAAGTATCAGTTTCAAGAAGGTTCCACGTTTTCGAACCAAGTGCAAATATTGCTTCTCGGCCTCTGGACTATAAGCAATTGTCGAACTGCACATAAAGATGACAGACTCTAGGCTATGAATGTAATATTTTTGTTTGGAGCACGGATAACTTTGGCCCCAGTTGGCCACATGGGTAATCGTCAGGAGCAGCAGGGCCATTTGCTGAGTGAGCAGCTTTGGATTAAACCAGAGTGAGCTGACCCAGAATTGATCCAGAAAAGCTGGAAATCACCTGGAGACTTGCCGCTGATTATTGTGGAAGCTGCCTACAAAGTTCAGCCAGGGAGAGGACCTGGCCTCATGGTCAATAGATTCCTGAGTGGGAGAGGGGACATGTTACGAAAGTCACATCACCAGGCAGCTGGGTAGCAAATTTTAAAGGTACCATCCGGTCTCCTCTCCTATACTCCGAGTTAGAGGACATCGGAGAGTTGGCAGGTGTCACTGTTACGTCATAGCAAAGTCTTGAAATCCACCACACCTGACTTCTGCAACCAGGGTGAAGGGTCACCCCAGATACAAAAATGCCACATTACCCAGCCAATCCCCTTCTGAGTAAATGCACAGAAGCAATAACGAAAACAGACGCACAGGGAGATGTTTGTTCTCCCACGTTCCCGGCAACTTGGTTGATAACAGTCAAAGGCACAGCCTGGGTGTCCACCGTGAGCTGAACAGAGTGAGAGTGGACAGTGTGGAGTGGAATCTCTCAGCGTTTAATGGGCAGGAAATTCTGTCCCACACACAACATGATGAAGCCTGCCATTATTAGCGCCGACAAAATAAGCGGGACATGGAAGGACAGATGCTGCATGTCTCCTTCGTGAGGACAATGGGGAGGGAGAGCCCACAGGGGAGAAGCCCGTGGTCATTCCAGAGGTTGTCGAGAGCAGTGTCAGCCCACAGATGAAGAGATCTGGATGCTGGAGATGTTTCTCTCTCTCTCTCTCTCTCTCTCTTTCTCTCTTTCTCTCCACACACACACACACACACACACACACACACACACACACACCAGAGTGCTTATGGTGGGCCATATGTATATTTTACCACAGCTACAAAAATCTATTTTTTCTTTTAAAACTTTATTCTTCTCTCATATAATACATCCTGATCACAGCCTCTCCTCCCTCCCCTTCTGCCAGTTCCTCACCCCAGTTTCCCTCTCCCCCAGATCTACTGCTCCTCCAGTTCCTTTCAGAAAAGCTCAAGCTTCCCAGGGATAGTAACCAAACGTGGCATAACAAGATGAGGTAAGACTAGGTAGAAACCCTCATATCAATGCTGGAAACAATCCAGTAGGAAGAAAGAGTCCCAAGCAAGCAAGCAGGCAAAAGAATCAAAGACACCCCCTTCCACTGTTGGGAGCCCACAAAAACACCAAGCTAAACAACCACAACTTGTATGCTGAGGACATAGAGCAGACCCAGGCAGTCTCTGGGAGTCCCTGGAAGCCCTGGTTAGTTGATTCTGTGGACTGTGTTCTCCTGGTGTCCTTGGCCCCTCTGGCTCCTGCAGTCCTTCCTCTCCCTCTTCTGCAGGGTCCCAGGAGCTCCGGCTAATGTTTGGCTGTGGGTCTCTGCATCTGCTCCCATCAGCTGCTGGAGAAAACCTCTCTGATGACAATTGGGCTAGACTGGTCCTGTGAGTATAGAAGACTAGCATTAGACATTTTTTTCTCAGTCATGTTTGGTTCTGCCCTAGGTCTGTGAGTCACATAGCCACATAGCTTCCAGTTCCTGACCTCCAGACAACGCTGGGCACGGGCTCCCTCTTGTGACTTGGACCCCAAGTTAGACAGGTCATTGGTTGGCCACACCCCCAAACCCTGAGCCACCATAGCCCCAGTGCTTCTTGTCAGCAGGGTCAAAGGTTTTGTGGCTGGTTTGCTGTCCCAGTCCCACCACTGGGAGCCTGGCGGGTTACAGATGATGGCCAGCTCAGCCTGCATATCCTCCATTGCTAGGAGTCCTCGCTAGAGTCGACCTGATAGCTTCTAGGAAGTTTCCACTGCACTAGGTTTCCCCTCTGCCCCTTAAATGCCCACCTAATCCAGTCATCTCTCTCTGCACACTCTCTCCACCCCCATCTGTTCCTCCCTGTCCCCATCCCCACCTGTCCCCAAATCTACCCACAAATCCATTCTATGTCCCCTTCTCAGGGGGATGCATGCACTGCATGCAATAATTGTAGTGGATTATCCTTTACTTAACAAATAATATCCACTTATAAGTTATAATATCATAACTGAGTATGCTATGCCCAAATCACAGAGTCCCCCAAAACCAACTAGGAGACCGAGTACTGTATGTAAAATCATAGAGCCTTTGTTCTTACACAAGTTTGCAAACTTGAACTCTCCGTGTGTCCAATGTATTGGAGTGATCAGAGAACCCTGAGCTCAGCTGGAGTTGGGTTTTATCATAGCAGAGGTTGGGTGTGATG
This sequence comes from Microtus pennsylvanicus, assembly GCF_037038515.1. Taxonomy (NCBI): domain Eukaryota; kingdom Metazoa; phylum Chordata; class Mammalia; order Rodentia; family Cricetidae; genus Microtus; species Microtus pennsylvanicus. The sequence continues at coordinate 5,874,332 of NC_134580.1, forward strand.
GATGGCTAAGGTTCAGGACCCCTGATTAGCTGACATTTGTTTAGGGGTGTCCTGGTGAAAAACGATGGGTGTGTGCTGGCTGGTGATCATATCTACAATGGTTGAAACGTTAGGAATTTCCTCTGGATGGTCTGTTCCTGGGTGGTGCCTAGGTGGTCTCAGTTTGTGGTCTTTCTTGTAACCAGGCATCGTCTCAGGGTAAACTTCTGAGACTCAGGCCTCTATTGAGCTTGTCATGGCTGGGTCCTACCTACAGAGTGCATACCATATTTGTCTTTCCGGGTCTGGGTTGTCTTGCTTAGAATTTTATTTCTAGTTCCATTCATTTGCCAGCAAATTTTTTGTCATGTTTTCTAACATCTGAGTTATGCTCCACTGTGTAAATGCACCACATTTTCTTTATCCATTCTTGGGTTATAGACATCTATGTTGTTTCCAGCTTCTGGCTATTATAATAAAGCTAGTATGAACACAGCTGAGCAATTCTAATATTTTTCAAAATCCAAACTTCTCTGGTAAAACTGATAGCCAAAGGGGTCTGGAGAGATGGCTCAGAGACGAACAAGGCTGTCATTTACCATTGCTGTTCTTGTCAACGACCAAAGTTCAATTCCCAGCACCCACACGACAGCTTACAACCATCCTTAGCTCCAATTCCAGATGATCCAGCACCCTCTTCTGGCCTCCTCGGACCAGGCATGCATGCAGGGCAGCCACAGACAGGCAGGCTAAACACCAACACACATCAAATACGAATAATAAATTGATCTTTAAGAAATTAAAGGAAAGAAACAATTGCAATGCTTTGACTTAGAAAATTATAGGAGGAGAAAGCAAGGTCCTGCCCAGGGCCATGACAGACTGAGCAGGACAAGGAGGCTCATACGCATGCCAGGGGCTGTCTGCTCTGGGCTCCTAAGAGAAAACACAGGTTTGCCTGGTGTCTTACACCGCTGGGCAGTGGGCATTATTATGGTGAGTAAATGCTATGGGACAGATACAGATAGATAGATAGATAGATAGATAGATAGATAGATAGATAGATAGATAGATAGATGATAGAGAGATAGAGAGATAGATGATAGAGAGATAGATAGATAATAGATGATAGATAGATAATAGATAGATAGATGATAGATAGATAGATAGATAGATAATAGATGATAGATAAATAGATAGATGATAGAGAGATAGATGATAGAGAGATAGATAATAGATGATAGATAGATAATAGATAGATAGATGATAGATAGATAGATAGATAGATAGATAGATAGATAGATAGATAGATGGATAGATGGATAGATAGATAGGTGGATAGATAGATAGATAGGTGGATAGATAGATAGGTGGATAGATAGATAGATAGGTGGATAGATAGATAGATAGATAGATAGATAGATAGATAGATAGATAGATAGATAGATAGATAGATAGAATGATAATGGTTCATCTTCTCACTCCCCACAGACACGTGCACTTCTGAAGAGGTGACAGTGGTGAGGAGCAAGCTGAGGTGCTGACTTCATTGCCATCCAGGACCATGGCGATGTCTGGGCCTGGCCTGCTGCCCCAGGCCCTTGTCTGGGTTCATGGCCCTGTTATAGCCATGGTCTCTGTTGATGATCATGGCTCATGATACCACTGAGGGCCCAAAGTATAGGGATGTACAGAGTTGGCCTTACCTTCACTGACAGCAACACTAGGGAGAACTGGTCTTGCCCCTCATTGGGTGAAACACTCAGGAGGGAGGGTCCTACACCTCAACTGGGCAACACAATAGAGCTGGCCGTGTCTTGGGGGACATAGGCGAGTGTTCTTTCCCTTGCTCCACCCCATGCCACCTGTGGCAGGTGGGAGAGCTGGCCTGAAGGTCAGAAGAGTGGGCGAGCCGTTCCTGCCCCTCACCACTGCAGCACTCCAGAGAGTGGCCTCGGCACCTTACCTGTGCAACAGAGTAGAGCTGGCCCTGGTGGTGTAGGTGTGGGAGAGAGGATCTGAGGGCCCGAGAGCACTGGCCCTGTCCCTTGCTCCTTGCTGCATATGATGCACTAGCTGGGGCAGCACTGGAGAGCTCGCCCTGGCTGTGAGGACTGGGGAGAGCTGGCTGGCTGACCAGCCCTGCACTACCCAGACCCAGAACTGTGTGGTTCTGAGTTCACCCACTACAGCATCCACCCCATCTGTGATCTGCTGGAGCACCTGAGAGGGCCGGTCGTGCAGACCCAAAGCTGCAGGATCTTCATGACACAGGGCAGCAACAGGATGTCCAAGAGGAATCCAGTGAGGGCCCAGCAACAGTAGTGTAGCAGACACCAGAGGCCTTGAACCAGACCAAAGAATGTTTGCAATGACCACCTGTAGTAAAGATACGTGGACAAAAGGGTCACAGTGCAGCTTCCATGATGAGATTTTTCTTTTCCTCTTTTTCTTTTTTTTTCCCTTAAATTTTATTTTAGTTCATTTTGGGGGGAGGATGCAAGGGCAGAGGGTGGATATGAAGGGGTGGGGAGATGATTGGAATTGAGATAAATGAGGTGAAAAACATAAAGAATAAATAAAAGGTTAAATAAAGTAGAAAAAGATTGTGAGGTTTGGTCAGTCTGTGGGACTGCTGGCAGTGGGACCAGGATTTACCCCTAGTACTTGATCACATTCTTTTTGGATGGATACCTTGCTCAGCCTAGATATAGTGGGGAGGGCCTTAGTCTTGCCTCTAAGTGACAGACTTTGTTGACTCCCCATGGGAAGCCTTACCCTTTTTGAGTAATGGATGGGGAGAGAGGTGGAGGAAAGGGTGGAGGGGGTGGAGAGGAGGGAGCTGGAATGGGGATAACTATGTAAAATGAGAAAAGATTATACTAAGAATTTTTAATAAAATAAAATAATTAGAAAAAGAAAATTATAGTTGTTTCAGAGACAGTCCTGGTCTGCAAACACTTCCTTATACGCTTAAGCGTGGTACTGCTGGGATTATATCCAGGTGTGATTCCTGTTTTCTTTTTTTGATCTACAGGAGAGAATGTGGTTATGGGTTCTGAGAATCTGATTTTCATCTCTGCACTTTCCCTGGAGCCTAAGATGAGTCGCGACACTTCAAACACCATAAGATCATTTCCCAGTTCCCGCCTGGCCTTGAGGACAGCGGACGTAGTGTAGATGGTCTGGCTGGGTCCCCCATGAGCAACTGCTATTCATGTCAATCATCCGCATGTTTCTGAAGCTCTTTGCTTTGTCTAATGGGGTGGTAAAGTCGCCTGAAATGCTGGCACCATGGGTTATGTGTCAGTTATCCACTCCATGCATGATGATCCAAGAATTGTTTCACCCGATCCTAGCTATCCGTGTTCTGAGAATTCTAATTGGCACCTGACTTTTCCTGGGAGTTATGAACAAATATCTATTTACACCAGGCCAAGAAAGGTGCTGGTGACAGACCAAAAATACGACCCTACCTGAGGCTGGCTCAGTAACTCAGTAGGTTCATTTGGGTTACTTACAGGAGATTATTTAAGGGGTTGCTTAGAGGTGTGTGGGTGACGACAGCTGTCTCACAGAGCAGCCACTCCTGCATGGGTGACTGCTCATAAAATCTGTGTTTGGAGACTGCTGCACAAGCTGTGGGCGGGCCAGCTGGAAAGGTCTCTAGCAGTTAAGGCGTATGCCTTAATAAACTTGGAGTGGAGGTTCCTTGTGAATCTTGTAATTTATGAACTTCTTAAGCCTTGCACGTTTTGTTACCTTCTTGAGCCTTAGGAGCATCTCTTCTCCATTCTGTATGGAAAGCTTCGATTGGGAAATGACAGCTCCACAGCTCCCTACCCCTTCCCTAGCTCTTACATTCTCTGTTCCCTCCACTTCCATGGTCCCTGAGACTTGCAGGGGAAGTAATATAATTGTGTGGTAACTCACTTGTGTTTATGAATGTACACAGCCCCACTTTGCCACAGCAATGGTCACTTATTATAGGGAGCTTGGCTGGGTATCAGCCTCCAGTGCACACTGCCCAGTGCATCAGCCTCCACTGTATACTGCCCAGTGAATCAGCCTCCAGTGTATACTGCCCAGTGCATCAGCCTCCACTGTATACTGCCCAGTGCATCAGCCTCCACTGTATACTGCCCAGTGCATCAGCCTCCAGTGCACACTGCCCAGTGCATCAGCCTCCAGTGCACACTGCCCAGTGCATCAGCCTCCAGTGCACACTGCCCAGTGCATCAGCCTCCACTGTATACTGCCCAGTGCATCAGCCTCCACTGTATACTGCCCAGTGAATCAGCCTCCAGTGTATACTGCCCAGTGCATCAGCCTCCACTGTATACTGCCCAGTGCATCAGCCTCCACTGTATACTGCCCAGTGCATCAGCCTCCACTGTATACTGCCCAGTGCATCAGCTTCCACTGTATACTGCCCAGTGCATCAGCCTCCACTGTATACTGCCCAGTGCATCAGCCTCCACTGTACACTGCCCAGTGCATCAGCCTCCACTGTATACTGCCCAGTGCATCAGCCTCCACTGTATACTGCCCAGTGCATCAGCCTCCACTGTATACTGCCCAGTGCATCAGCCTCCAGTGCACACTGCCCAGTGCATCAGCCTCCACTGTATACTGCCCAGTGCATCAGCCTCCAGTGCACACTGCCCAGTGCATCAGCCTCCACTGTATACTGCCCAGTGCATCAGCCTCCAGTGCACACTGCCCAGTGCATCAGCCTCCACTGTATACTGCCCAGTGCATCAGCCTCCACTGTACACTGCCCAGTGCATCAGCCTCCACTGTACACTGCCCAGTGCATCAGCCTCCAGTGCACACTGCCCAGTGCATCAGCCTCCAGAGCACACTGCCCAGTGCATCAGCCTCCACTGTACACTGCCCAGTGCATCAGCCTCCACTGTATACTGCCCAGTGCATCAGCCTCCACTGTATACTGCCCAGTGCATCAGCCTCCAGTGTATACTGCCCAGTGCATCAGCCTCCACTGTATACTGCCCAGTGCATCAGCCTCCACTGTATACTGCCCAGTGCATCAGCCTCCACTGTATACTGCCCAGTGCATCAGCCTGCAGTGTATACTGCCCAGTGCATCAGCCTCCACTGTATACTGCCCAGTGCATCAGCCTCCACTGTATACTGCCCAGTGCATCAGCCTCCACTGTATACTGCCCAGTGCATCAGCCTCCAGTGTATACTGCCCAGTGCATCAGCCTCCAGTGCACACTGCCCAGTGCATCAGCCTCCACTGTATACTGCCCAGTGCATCAGCCTCCACTGTATACTGCCCAGTGCATCAGCCTCCACTGTATACTGCCCAGTGAATCAGCCTCCACTGTATACTTCCCAGTGCATCAGCCTCCAGTGCACACTGCCCAGTGCATCAGCCTCCACTGTATACTGCCCAGTGAATCAGCCTCCACTGTATACTGCCCAGTGCATCAGCCTCCACTGTATACTGCCCAGTGAATCAGCCTCCACTGTATACTGCCCAGTGCGTCAGCCTCCACTGTATACTGCCCAGTGCATCAGCCTCCACTGTATACTGCCCAGTGCATCAGCCTCCAGTGTACACTGCCCAGTGCATCAGCCTCCACTGTATACTGCCCAGTGCATCAGCCTCCACTGTATACTGCCCAGTGCATCAGCCTCCAGTGCACACTGCCCAGTGCATCAGCCTCCACTGTATACTGCCCAGTGCATCAGCCTCCAGTGTATACTGCCCAGTGCATCAGCCTCCACTGTATACTGCCCAGTGCATCAGCCTCCAGTGCACACTGCCCAGTGCATCAGCCTCCACTGTATACTGCCCAGTGCATCAGCCTCCAGTGCACACTGCCCAGTGCATCAGCCTCCAGTGTATACTGCCCAGTGCATCAGCCTCCACTGTATACTTCCCAGTGCATCAGCCTCCAGTGCACACTGCCCAGTGCATCAGCCTCCACTGTATACTGCCCAGTGCATCAGCCTCCACTGTATACTGCCCAGTGCATCAGCCTCCAGTGCACACTGCCCAGTGCATCACCCTCCAGCGTATACTGCCCAGTGCATCAGCCTCCACTGTATACTGCCCAGTGCATCAGCCTCCAGTGCACACTGCCCAGTGCGTCAGCCTCCAGTGCACACTGCCCAGTGCATCAGCCTCCAGTGTATACTGCCCAGTGAATCAGCCTCCAGTGTATACTGCCCAGTGCATCAGCCTCCACTGTATACTGCCCAGTGCATCAGCCTCCACTGTATACTGCCCAGTGCATCAGCCTCCACTGTATACTGCCAAGTGCATCAGCCTCCAGTGCATACTGCCCTGTGCATCAGCCTCCACTGTATACTGCCCAGTGCATCAGCCTCCAGTGCACACTGCCCAGTGCATCAGCCTCCAGTGTATACTGCCCAGTGCGTCAGCCTCCACTGTATACTGCCCAGTGCATCAGCCTCCACTGTATACTGCCCAGTGAATCAGCCTCCACTGTATACTTCCCAGTGCATCAGCCTCCAGTGCACACTGCCCAGTGCATCAGCCTCCAGTGCACACTGCCCAGTGCATCAGCCTCCACTGTATACTGCCCAGTGCATCAGCCTCCACTGTATACTGCCCAGTGAATCAGCCTCCACTGTATACTTCCCAGTGCATCAGCCTGCAGTGTATACTGCCCAGTGCATCAGCCTCCAGTGCACACTGCCCAGTGCATCAGCCTCCACTGTATACTGCCCAGTGCATCAGCCTCCACTGTATACTGCCCAGTGAATCAGCCTCCACTGTATACTGCCCAGTGCATCAGCCTCCACTGTATACTGCCCAGTGCATCAGCCTCCAGTGCACACTGCCCAGTGCATCAGCCTCCACTGTATACTGCCCAGTGCATCAGCCTCCACTGTATACTGCCCAGTGCGTCAGCCTCCACTGTATACTGCCCAGTGCATCAGCCTCCACTGTACACTGCCCAGTGCATCAGCCTCCACTGTATACTGCCCAGTGCATCAGCCTCCAGTGCACACTGCCCAGTGCGTCAGCCTCCACTGTATACTGCCCAGTGCATCAGCCTCCACTATATACTGCCCAGTGCATCAGCCTCCACTGTATACTGCCCAGTGCATCAGCCTCCACTGTATACTTCCCAGTGCATCAGCCTCCAGTGTATACTTCCCAGTGCATCAGCCTCCAGTGCACACTGCCCAGTGCATCAGCCTCCACTGTATACTTCCCAGTGCATCAGCCTCCAGTGCACACTGCCCAGTGCATCAGCCTCCACTGTATACTTCCCAGTGCATCAGCCTCCAGTGCACACTGCCCAGTGCATCAGCCTCCACTGTATACTGCCCAGTGCATCAGCCTCCACTGTATACTGCCCAGTGCATCAGCCTCCACTGTATACTGCCCAGTGCATCAGCCTCCAGTGCACACTGCCCAGTGCATCAGCCTCCACTGTATACTGCCCAGTGCATCAGCCTCCACTGTATACTGCCCAGTGCATCAGCCTCCAGTGCACACTGCCCAGTGCATCAGCCTCCAGTGCACACTGCCCAGTGCATCAGCCTCCACTGTATACTGCCCAGTGCATCAGCCTCCACTGTATACTGCCCAGTGCATCAGCCTCCACTGTATACTGCCCAGTGCATCAGCCTCCACTGTATACTGCCCAGTGCATCAGCCTCCACTGTATACTGCCCAGTGCATCAGCCTCCACTGTATACTGCCCAGTGCATCAGCCTCCACTGTACACTGCCCAGTGCATCAGCCTCCACTGTATACTGCCCAGTGCATCAGCCTCCACTGTATACTGCCCAGTGCATCAGCCTCCACTGTATACTGCCCAGTGCATCAGCCTCCACTGTATACTGCCCAGTGCATCAGCCTCCACTGTATACTGCCCAGTGCATCAGCCTCCACTGTATACTGCCCAGTGCATCAGCCTCCACTGTATACTGCCCAGTGCATCAGCCTCCAGTGCACACTGCCCAGTGCATCAGCCTCCACTGTATACTGCCCAGTGCATCAGCCTCCACTGTATACTGCCCAGTGCATCAGCTTCCACTGTATACTGCCCAGTGCATCAGCCTCCACTGTATACTGCCCAGTGCATCAGCCTCCACTGTATACTGCCCAGTGCATCAGCCTCCACTGTACACTGCCCAGTGCATCAGCCTCCACTGTACACTGCCCAGTGCATCAGCCTCCACTGTATACTGCCCAGTGCATCAGCCTCCACTGTATACTGCCCAGTGCATCAGCCTCCACTGTATACTGCCCAGTGAATCAGCCTCCACTGTATACTTCCCAGTGCATCAGCCTCCAGTGCACACTGCCCAGTGCATCAGCCTCCACTGTATACTGCCCAGTGAATCAGCCTCCACTGTATACTGCCCAGTGCATCAGCCTCCACTGTATACTGCCCAGTGAATCAGCCTCCACTGTATACTGCCCAGTGCGTCAGCCTCCACTGTATACTGCCCAGTGCATCAGCCTCCACTGTATACTGCCCAGTGCATCAGCCTCCAGTGTACACTGCCCAGTGCATCAGCCTCCACTGTATACTGCCCAGTGCATCAGCCTCCACTGTATACTGCCCAGTGCATCAGCCTCCAGTGCACACTGCCCAGTGCATCAGCCTCCACTGTATACTGCCCAGTGCATCAGCCTCCAGTGTATACTGCCCAGTGCATCAGCCTCCTGTGCACACTGCCCAGTGCATCAGCCTCCAGTGTACACTGCCCAGTGCATCAGCCTCCACTGTATACTGCCCAGTGCATCAGCCTCCACTGTATACTGCCCAGTGCATCAGCCTCCAGTGCACACTGCCCAGTGCATCAGCCTCCACTGTATACTGCCCAGTGCATCAGCCTCCAGTGTATACTGCCCAGTGCATCAGCCTCCACTGTATACTTCCCAGTGCATCAGCCTCCAGTGCACACTGCCCAGTGCATCAGCCTCCACTGTATACTGCCCAGTGCATCAGCCTCCACTGTATACTGCCCAGTGCATCAGCCTCCAGTGCACACTGCCCAGTGCATCACCCTCCAGCGTATACTGCCCAGTGGATCAGCCTCCACTGTATACTGCCCAGTGCATCAGCCTCCAGTGCACACTGCCCAGTGCATCAGCCTCCACTGTATACTGCCCAGTGCATCAGCCTCCACTGTATACTGCCCAGTGCATCAGCCTCCAGTGCACACTGCCCAGTGCATCACCCTCCAGCGTATACTGCCCAGTGGATCAGCCTCCACTGTATACTGCCCAGTGCATCAGCCTCCAGTGCACACTGCCCAGTGCATCAGCCTCCACTGTATACTGCCCAGTGCATCAGCCTCCACTGTATACTGCCCAGTGAATCAGCCTCCACTGTATACTGCCCAGTGCATCAGCCTCCACTGTATACTGCCCAGTGCATCAGCCTCCAGTGCACACTGCCCAGTGCATCAGCCTCCACTGTATAGTGCCCAGTGCATCAGCCTCCACTGTATACTGCCCAGTGCGTCAGCCTCCACTGTATACTGCCCAGTGCATCAGCCTCCACTGTACACTGCCCAGTGCATCAGCCTCCACTGTATACTGCCCAGTGCATCAGCCTCCAGTGCACACTGCCCAGTGCGTCAGCCTCCAGTGCACACTGCCCAGTGCATCAGCCTCCACTATATACTGCCCAGTGCATCAGCCTCCACTGTATACTGCCCAGTGCATCAGCCTCCACTGTATACTTCCCAGTGCATCAGCCTCCAGTGTATACTTCCCAGTGCATCAGCCTCCAGTGCACACTGCCCAGTGCATCAGCCTCCACTGTATACTTCCCAGTGCATCAGCCTCCAGTGCACACTGCCCAGTGCATCAGCCTCCACTGTATACTTCCCAGTGCATCAGCCTCCAGTGCACACTGCCCAGTGCATCAGCCTCCACTGTATACTGCCCAGTGCATCAGCCTCCACTGTATACTGCCCAGTGCATCAGCCTCCACTGTATACTGCCCAGTGCATCAGCCTCCAGTGCACACTGCCCAGTGCATCAGCCTCCACTGTATACTGCCCAGTGCATCAGCCTCCACTGTATACTGCCCAGTGCATCAGCCTCCAGTGCACACTGCCCAGTGCATCAGCCTCCAGTGCACACTGCCCAGTGCATCAGCCTCCACTGTATACTGCCCAGTGCATCAGCCTCCACTGTATACTGCCCAGTGCATCAGCCTCCACTGTATACTGCCCAGTGCATCAGCCTCCACTGTATACTGCCCAGTGCATCAGCCTCCACTGTATACTGCCCAGTGCATCAGCCTCCACTGTATACTGCCCAGTGCATCAGCCTCCACTGTATACTGCCCAGTGCATCAGCCTCCAGTGCACACTGCCCAGTGCATCAGCCTCCACTGTATACTGCCCAGTGCATCAGCCTCCACTGTATACTGCCCAGTGCATCAGCCTCCACTGTATACTGCCCAGTGCATCAGCCTCCAGTGCACACTGTCCAGTGCATCAGCCTCCACTGTATACTGCCCAGTGCATCAGCCTCCAGTGCACACTGCCCAGTGCATCAGCCTCCACTGTATACTGCCCAGTGCATCAGCCTCCACTGTATACTGCCCAGTGCATCAGCCTCCAGTGCACACTGCCCAGTGCATCAGCCTCCACTGTATACTGCCCAGTGCATCAGCCTCCAGTGCACACTGCCCAGTGCATCAGCCTCCAGTGCACACTGCCCAGTGCATCAGCCTCCAGTGCACACTGCCCAGTGCATCAGCCTCCACTATATACTGCCCAGTGCATCAGCCTCCACTGTATACTGCCCAGTGCATCAGCCTCCAGTGCACACTGCCCAGTGCATCAGCCTCCACTGTATACTGCCCAGTGCATCAGCCTCCAGTGCACACTGCCCAGTGCATCAGCCTCCACTGTATACTGCCCAGTGCATCAGCCTCCACTGTATACTGCCCAGTGCATCAGCCTCCAGTGCACACTGCCCAGTGCATCAGCCTCCACTGTATACTGCCCAGTGCATCAGCCTCCAGTGCACACTGCCCAGTGCATCAGCCTCCAGTGCACACTGCCCAGTGCATCAGCCTCCAGTGCACACTGCCCAGTGCGTCAGCCTCCAGTGCACACTGCCCAGTGCATCAGCCTCCACTATATACTGCCCAGTGCATCAGCCTCCACTGTATACTGCCCAGTGCATCAGCCTCCACTGTATACTTCCCAGTGCATCAGCCTCCAGTGTATACTTCCCAGTGCATCAGCCTCCAGTGCACACTGCCCAGTGCATCAGCCTCCACTGTATACTTCCCAGTGCATCAGCCTCCAGTGCACACTGCCCAGTGCATCAGCCTCCACTGTATACTTCCCAGTGCATCAGCCTCCAGTGCACACTGCCCAGTGCATCAGCCTCCACTGTATACTGCCCAGTGCATCAGCCTCCACTGTATACTGCCCAGTGCATCAGCCTCCACTGTATACTGCCCAGTGCATCAGCCTCCAGTGCACACTGCCCAGTGCATCAGCCTCCACTGTATACTGCCCAGTGCATCAGCCTCCACTGTATACTGCCCAGTGCATCAGCCTCCAGTGCACACTGCCCAGTGCATCAGCCTCCAGTGCACACTGCCCAGTGCATCAGCCTCCACTGTATACTGCCCAGTGCATCAGCCTCCACTGTATACTGCCCAGTGCATCAGCCTCCACTGTATACTGCCCAGTGAATCAGCCTCCACTGTATACTGCCCAGTGCATCAGCCTCCACTGTATACTGCCCAGTGCATCAGCCTCCACTGTATACTGCCCAGTGCATCAGCCTCCACTGTACACTGCCCAGTGCATCAGCCTCCACTGTATACTGCCCAGTGCATCAGCCTCCACTGTATACTGCCCAGTGCATCAGCCTCCACTGTATACTGCCCAGTGCATCAGCCTCCACTGTATACTGCCCAGTGCATCAGCCTCCACTGTATACTGCCCAGTGCATCAGCCTCCACTGTATACTGCCCAGTGCATCAGCCTCCACTGTATACTGCCCAGTGCATCAGCCTCCAGTGCACACTGCCCAGTGCATCAGCCTCCACTGTATACTGCCCAGTGCATCAGCCTCCACTGTATACTGCCCAGTGCATCAGCCTCCACTGTATACTGCCCAGTGCATCAGCCTCCACTGTATACTGCCCAGTGCATCAGCCTCCACTGTATACTGCCCAGTGCATCAGCCTCCACTGTATACTGCCCAGTGCATCAGCCTCCACTGTACACTGCCCAGTGCATCAGCCTCCACTGTATACTGCCCAGTGCATCAGCCTCCACTGTATACTGCCCAGTGCATCAGCCTCCACTGTATACTGCCCAGTGAATCAGCCTCCACTGTATACTTCCCAGTGCATCAGCCTCCAGTGCACACTGCCCAGTGCATCAGCCTCCACTGTATACTGCCCAGTGAATCAGCCTCCACTGTATACTGCCCAGTGCATCAGCCTCCACTGTATACTGCCCAGTGAATCAGCCTCCACTGTATACTGCCCAGTGCGTCAGCCTCCACTGTATACTGCCCAGTGCATCAGCCTCCACTGTATACTGCCCAGTGCATCAGCCTCCAGTGTACACTGCCCAGTGCATCAGCCTCCACTGTATACTGCCCAGTGCATCAGCCTCCACTGTATACTGCCCAGTGCATCAGCCTCCAGTGCACACTGCCCAGTGCATCAGCCTCCACTGTATACTGCCCAGTGCATCAGCCTCCAGTGTATACTGCCCAGTGCATCAGCCTCCACTGTATACTGCCCAGTGCATCAGCCTCCAGTGCACACTGCCCAGTGCATCAGCCTCCACTGTATACTGCCCAGTGCATCAGCCTCCAGTGCACACTGCCCAGTGCATCAGCCTCCAGTGTATACTGCCCAGTGCATCAGCCTCCACTGTATACTTCCCAGTGCATCAGCCTCCAGTGCACACTGCCCAGTGCATCAGCCTCCACTGTATACTGCCCAGTGCATCAGCCTCCACTGTATACTGCCCAGTGCATCAGCCTCCAGTGCACACTGCCCAGTGCATCACCCTCCAGCGTATACTGCCCAGTGCATCAGCCTCCACTGTATACTGCCCAGTGCATCAGCCTCCAGTGCACACTGCCCAGTGCGTCAGCCTCCAGTGCACACTGCCCAGTGCATCAGCCTCCAGTGTATACTGCCCAGTGCATCAGCCTCCACTGTATACTGCCCAGTGCATCAGCCTCCACTGTATACTGCCCAGTGCATCAGCCTCCACTGTATACTGCCCAGTGCATCAGCCTCCACTGTATACTGCCCAGTGCATCAGCCTCCAGTGCACACTGCCCAGTGCATCAGCCTCCACTGTATACTGCCCAGTGCATCAGCCTCCAGTGCACACTGCCCAGTGCATCAGCCTCCAGTGTATACTGCCCAGTGCGTCAGCCTCCACTGTATACTGCCCAGTGCATCAGCCTCCACTGTATACTGCCCAGTGAATCAGCCTCCACTGTATACTTCCCAGTGCATCAGCCTCCAGTGCACACTGCCCAGTGCATCAGCCTCCAGTGCACACTGCCCAGTGCATCAGCCTCCACTGTATACTGCCCAGTGCATCAGCCTCCACTGTATACTGCCCAGTGAATCAGCCTCCACTGTATACTGCCCAGTGCATCAGCCTCCACTGTACACTGCCCAGTGCATCAGCCTCCACTGTATACTGCCCAGTGCATCAGCCTCCACTGTATACTGCCCAGTGCATCAGCCTCCACTGTATACTGCCCAGTGCATCAGCCTCCACTGTATACTGCCCAGTGCATCAGCCTCCACTGTATACTGCCCAGTGCATCAGCCTCCACTGTATACTGCCCAGTGCATCAGCCTCCACTGTATACTGCCCAGTGCATCAGCCTCCAGTGCACACTGCCCAGTGCATCAGCCTCCACTGTATACTGCCCAGTGCATCAGCCTCCACTGTATACTGCCCAGTGCATCAGCTTCCACTGTATACTGCCCAGTGCATCAGCCTCCACTGTATACTGCCCAGTGCATCAGCCTCCACTGTATACTGCCCAGTGCATCAGCCTCCACTGTATACTGCCCAGTGCATCAGCCTCCACTGTACACTGCCCAGTGCATCAGCCTCCACTGTATACTGCCCAGTGCATCAGCCTCCACTGTATACTGCCCAGTGCATCAGCCTCCACTGTATACTGCCCAGTGAATCAGCCTCCACTGTATACTTCCCAGTGCATCAGCCTCCAGTGCACACTGCCCAGTGCATCAGCCTCCACTGTATACTGCCCAGTGAATCAGCCTCCACTGTATACTGCCCAGTGCATCAGCCTCCACTGTATACTGCCCAGTGAATCAGCCTCCACTGTATACTGCCCAGTGCGTCAGCCTCCACTGTATACTGCCCAGTGCATCAGCCTCCACTGTATACTGCCCAGTGCATCAGCCTCCAGTGTACACTGCCCAGTGCATCAGCCTCCACTGTATACTGCCCAGTGCATCAGCCTCCACTGTATACTGCCCAGTGCATCAGCCTCCAGTGCACACTGCCCAGTGCATCAGCCTCCACTGTATACTGCCCAGTGCATCAGCCTCCAGTGTATACTGCCCAGTGCATCAGCCTCCACTGTATACTGCCCAGTGCATCAGCCTCCAGTGCACACTGCCCAGTGCATCAGCCTCCACTGTATACTGCCCAGTGCATCAGCCTCCAGTGCACACTGCCCAGTGCATCAGCCTCCAGTGTATACTGCCCAGTGCATCAGCCTCCACTGTATACTTCCCAGTGCATCAGCCTCCAGTGCACACTGCCCAGTGCATCAGCCTCCACTGTATACTGCCCAGTGCATCAGCCTCCACTGTATACTGCCCAGTGCATCAGCCTCCAGTGCACACTGCCCAGTGCATCACCCTCCAGCGTATACTGCCCAGTGCATCAGCCTCCACTGTATACTGCCCAGTGCATCAGCCTCCAGTGCACACTGCCCAGTGCGTCAGCCTCCAGTGCACACTGCCCAGTGCATCAGCCTCCAGTGTATACTGCCCAGTGCATCAGCCTCCACTGTATACTGCCCAGTGCATCAGCCTCCACTGTATACTGCCCAGTGCATCAGCCTCCACTGTATACTGCCCAGTGCATCAGCCTCCACTGTATACTGCCCAGTGCATCAGCCTCCAGTGCACACTGCCCAGTGCATCAGCCTCCACTGTATACTGCCCAGTGCATCAGCCTCCAGTGCACACTGCCCAGTGCATCAGCCTCCAGTGTATACTGCCCAGTGTGTCAGCCTCCACTGTATACTGCCCAGTGCATCAGCCTCCACTGTATACTGCCCAGTGAATCAGCCTCCACTGTATACTTCCCAGTGCATCAGCCTCCAGTGCACACTGCCCAGTGCATCAGCCTCCAGTGCACACTGCCCAGTGCATCAGCCTCCACTGTATACTGCCCAGTGCATCAGCCTCCACTGTATACTGCCCAGTGAATCAGCCTCCACTGTATACTTCCCAGTGCATCAGCCTCCAGTGCACACTGCCCAGTGCATCAGCCTCCAGTGCACACTGCCCAGTGCATCAGCCTCCACTGTATACTGCCCAGTGCATCAGCTTCCACTGTATACTGCCCAGTGAATCAGCCTCCACTGTATACTGCCCAGTGCATCAGCCTCCACTGTATACTGCCCAGTGCATCAGCCTCCAGTGCACACTGCCCAGTGCATCAGCCTCCACTGTATACTGCCCAGTGCATCAGCCTCCACTGTATACTGCCCAGTGCGTCAGCCTCCACTGTATACTGCCCAGTGCATCAGCCTCCACTGTACACTGCCCAGTGCATCAGCCTCCACTGTATACTGCCCAGTGCATCAGCCTCCAGTGCACACTGCCCAGTGCGTCAGCCTCCAGTGCACACTGCCCAGTGCATCAGCCTCCACTATATACTGCCCAGTGCATCAGCCTCCACTGTATACTGCCCAGTGCATCAGCCTCCACTGTATACTTCCCAGTGCATCAGCCTCCAGTGTATACTTCCCAGTGCATCAGCCTCCAGTGCACACTGCCCAGTGCATCAGCCTCCACTGTATACTTCCCAGTGCATCAGCCTCCAGTGCACACTGCCCAGTGCATCAGCCTCCACTGTATACTTCCCAGTGCATCAGCCTCCAGTGCACACTGCCCAGTGCATCAGCCTCCACTGTATACTGCCCAGTGCATCAGCCTCCACTGTATACTGCCCAGTGCATCAGCCTCCACTGTATACTGCCCAGTGCATCAGCCTCCAGTGCACACTGCCCAGTGCATCAGCCTCCACTGTATACTGCCCAGTGCATCAGCCTCCACTGTATACTGCCCAGTGCATCAGCCTCCAGTGCACACTGCCCAGTGCATCAGCCTCCAGTGCACACTGCCCAGTGCATCAGCCTCCACTGTATACTGCCCAGTGCATCAGCCTCCACTGTATACTGCCCAGTGCATCAGCCTCCACTGTATACTGCCCAGTGCATCAGCCTCCACTGTATACTGCCCAGTGCATCAGCCTCCACTGTATACTGCCCAGTGCATCAGCCTCCACTGTATACTGCCCAGTGCATCAGCCTCCACTGTATACTGCCCAGTGCATCAGCCTCCAGTGCACACTGCCCAGTGCATCAGCCTCCACTGTATACTGCCCAGTGCATCAGCCTCCACTGTATACTGCCCAGTGCATCAGCCTCCACTGTATACTGCCCAGTGCATCAGCCTCCAGTGCACACTGTCCAGTGCATCAGCCTCCACTGTATACTGCCCAGTGCATCAGCCTCCAGTGCACACTGCCCAGTGCATCAGCCTCCACTGTATACTGCCCAGTGCATCAGCCTCCACTGTATACTGCCCAGTGCATCAGCCTCCAGTGCACACTGCCCAGTGCATCAGCCTCCACTGTATACTGCCCAGTGCATCAGCCTCCAGTGCACACTGCCCAGTGCATCAGCCTCCAGTGCACACTGCCCAGTGCATCAGCCTCCAGTGCACACTGCCCAGTGCATCAGCCTCCAGTGCACACTGCCCAGTGCATCAGCCTCCACTGTATACTGCCCAGTGCATCAGCCTCCACTGTACACTGCCCAGTCCATCAGCCTCCACTGTACACTGCCCAGTGCATCAGCCTCCAGTGCACACTGCCCAGTGCATCAGCCTCCAGTGCACACTGCCCAGTGCATCAGCCTCCACTGTATACTGCCCAGTGCATCAGCCTCCACTGTATACTGCCCAGTGCATCAGCCTCCAGTGCACACTGCCCAGTGCATGGTTTTACCTTCACGGCTGTCCAAGGCTGGAAAAAGTCATCTACAGGTGTGAACACCAATGCTTAGAAGTCAGCTTGACAGGAACATCTCGTCTGATTATCCAAACGGGAGATGTACCCTCCATGATGCAGTCCCATGTTGGACCTCTCTCTTTTCCCTGGCGAGGACCATCTAAGCATGTTCTCAGAAGACTCTTCAGAAAGTCCTGGTGGCCTTCATCTCCCCTGTGGAAGAAGAAATGGAAAACACGCCCATATTTTACCCTTTTATCCACCACTCTCCCTAACTCCCCCACCCAGAGTCAGTACTCTGCATATGGCTACACATTTGAGCACTGCTCGATAAAACAGGCATCTATGGGCAACATGAAATCTTTATTATAAGGGCAATAAAATCCATGGAAGAACAGCAAGCCAGAAGTTAATCGGGGCGACAGTCTGAAGGGCCATTCAGGCAGGAATGCCATGAAAATGGCCATCCTTAAAGCTCTCCCAGGGGCTGAAAAGAAAACAAGAAGGCATCTTGGAGAAGAATGATGCTGTCCAGCCGTTTCTCTTGGCCACTTAACAGCTACACCTCATGCACACCCGCACACAGGCCCTGAACCCAGTCAATCCAGATCTTGGCATATGGGCGAGGCACACGCCTGAACTCAGCTCAGCTAGTCAGGAATGAGTTTCACTTGGTTCTCTAGTGGGACTGCAGGTGGTGGAGTCTGGAGTAATTGAGTCTCTGTAGAGTGGGAAAGCCACACAGAAACACAGCAAAGGGCTTGCTTTCCGACTCCTTGGGAGAAAGCTTTGGGATAAAGTCGGGGAGTCAGTACCCAGGGGAGCCAGCTGGCTAACACAGCAGAGGCTCAGGGAGTCCAGGGATCTAGTGTGATTTGACTGAAGCCGTCTATCAGAAAGGTCGCGAATAACCCTGACCTGCTTTCCCTGCATGGTTCCTGCAATTTCAGTGGCACATGGGGCTTAGCAGCTGAACCCCAGTGCTGTGAATGTTAGAAATATGCCTGGCATCATTGCTGTCAGCTGAGACATGAGCGGGCACATTTTTTTAATATTTATTTATTTATTATGTATACAATATTCTGTCTGCATGTATGTCTGCAGGCCAGAGGAGGGCACCAGACCTCATTACAGATGGTTGTGAGCCACCATGTGGTTGCCGGGAATTGAACTCAGGACCTTTGGAAGAGCAGGCAATGCTCTTAACCACTGAGCCATCTCTCCAGCCCCAAGCGGGCACATTTTGACTCTAATAAACGTCACCATTATCGTCCCTCTGAGCCAAGTGGCAGGGCCACCAGGATTCCTGATGCCCTTGTCCCTGGTATTGTCTGTGGCTCCCTATTAAAAAGTACAGGGAACCTTTGCATTCTCTCCTCCTCCCTAACGTGGCAGCCTCAGCAAAAGAGGAAGGAGAAGGCGGGGGAGGATGAGGAGGAGAAAGAGAAAGACCATGTCTCTAACAGACTTTCTGGCTGAGGATAGGGGGAGGGGAACTGGTGAAGAAAGCACCTTTGACCCCAAACCAGTCAACGCGACCAATGAAAAAAGTGACCTCACAGTGATGTGCCCATCGTTAACATGGTAATGACAAGGATGTGTATCGGCCCCTCTGATTGGTCGTTCTATCATTTTCACTGCTCGTGCACTGCTTGGAAACCCAATATCAACTGGAGCAGTTTGTCCAAAGTGTTCCTTTCTACTTCTTCCCCAAGGAATCTGCTCTGCGATGATGGGACAGAAAAGCCCCTAAGGAATTCTCCAGAGGGATAAATACAATTGCAGTACACTTACCTCACAAACCCAGCAATCCAGACAGGTTAATGGTTTTGGATTCACTGACTTAGAGGACCTGGGTTCCCTGCTCAGTGCCCTGAGTCTTGGTGAGGAGTCTCTAGGTAGCAGAAGGCCTGGAGAGGATTTTACTGATCAAGCGTAGGATAAAGACAGGGTGATTGTTCTTTCAATCAAGGTAGAAATCAAGATTCCAACAAAACACAGACTGGATGGCCTGGACCACCATAGGCAGCTTTAATGAACATCCATCTAGGAGAACCTATGATCCCTTTGGAGACAAATATCGAGATAGTTAAGATTAAGGCCAGTACTAGTATGGACACTGGGTACTAGGATGGGCATCAGGGTACTAGGATGGGCATCAGGGTACTAGGATGGGCATCAGGGTACTAGGATGGGCATCAGGGTACTAGGATGGGCATCAGGGTACTAGGATGGACATCAGGGTACTAGGATGGACATCAGGGTACCAGGATGTGCACTGGGGTATAGGATGGCCAGAATAAGGAGACAATGGAACTCTGATTGACATGATTACTGAGCCGCAGAGGCCATGACTGAGGCTATGACTCCATGACAGGCAGAACAAGAAGAGCATTTGCTGTGGGTACTGTAGGGTGATGGCTACAGGGGAGGTGGGGCCCAATGAAGACCAGCAAATGAGGCAGGATGATACTATGGAGCCCCAAAGATGATCTCTATCTCTGAACGATTGTAGATGTCATGACAGAGGACTTCCCCAAGATCCAACCTGAATCGAAAGCCTCAGAGTACTCCAGTGGAAGATGATTCCTCTTTGAGCGCTTCCCCGTCCAGCTGAGTGGATTCTGTGGAGGAGCAAAGCTGCTAAAGAAGGAAATACAAGAGCGGAAGCGAGGGCAAGAAAAACTGCAGCCTCAGCTGGACAAGCCAAAACTGACCACAGGTCCAGGGCAAGTGAGAGAGAGAAAAAGAAAGGGGGGAGAGGGAGGGAAGGAGGGAGGGACGGAGGGACGGAGGGACGGAGGGACGGAGGGAGGGAGGAAGAAGGAGAGGTTGGAAATCAGAGACATTTCATCTCAGTCACCAGAAGACCAGGTGTGGGCTCAGGAGTCGCTGCTTTTCTCAAGGGAACCATCTCTTTGTTATCTTTGATTCCTGCTCCTGTCTGCCTTTTCCTGCTGCCTTTGCCCCTGGAGGTCAGGGCATTTCAGCTGATGGGCTGGGGTAGTGAATAGGGGTGTATAAATAGGGAGATCTGAGTTGCAGTCCTTCAACCTTGATTTGGGTGTTTTCAGGTTTCTACTGAAAAAGGCCCCCAGCTCTTAGAAAGCCACCATACCTCAGCACAACTGATTCCATGATGGGAGCACCATTCAGGCTGTAAAACTCAGCACGTAGACAGAACCACAAAACGGAAACAAAGACTTAACCCATCAAAGTCCATGCTTCTGAGAAAGCCCCTAAGTGTACTAACCTTGCTTTTTACTTCTGTTCTGCTCCTGGCTAACTGTTCTTGTTAACTGAAGCGTGTCAGCCTAGGATAAGGATTTTGTGCTTAAAAACTCCCCCTGAGAAAGGCTCAGCGCTATACTGGGATTCTGAACACCCTTGTAGTCACTGGCCAGCTAATAAAGACTTTATTGGCTTAAACCTGTGTCTGAGTTATCTTCTCTGGTGAGTACCCTACCACATACAAGTTTCCTTTACTGGAATCCCAAGCTGGTGCTCGGGTCTATCATGTGACCTACAGTGTGTGGCTTCCTGTTATGAGGGTGGATTCTTGACTTCCTTTGAGAGTAGAGAACAATAGGAAAAACAGCTGAAAGGCTTGGTTTCACTGGCAACACGGCAGCTTGACCTGTGTGCTTTGACGTGCACCCCTGTGGGCATCAGCTCCAGAGATGGCATGTTTTTCTGTTGGAGGAAGTCAGGGTACCTGCAGGCAAAAGACACCTCGGTCTCTCATGTGAGCCCTAAGTTTAGTGTGCTATGCAGTGGGCATAGCAAACACTTATCCAGTGGAGTATCTTCTAGAGGGATACCCATGAGGAATGTGGTTGTGGACAATGAAAGACAGTTTGTCCTCTTTGTCTCTTTGCCTTCAGACATTTGCACCCAAGAGAAAGTGGTTCCGACCCACTCTCCTACTTTGTGCCCCTGTTAGAGTAAAACGGGTTGACTTAGGCTCCTGAATACATGTAACATTTGTACAAAGCTATCTTCTGTGAAAACGATTTTTCAGTCTGTAGATATTACTAAGGAGATGCCTTGAGGTGTAAAATCCTGTCCTTTGGTTGAGAGATTTTTGGCTTTCTCCAAATAAATTTAATCTTTAAAGATAAAAAATACAGATCACAATTGGGACGTGCTGACACTTTCTGCAAGTCACCTTCTCTTGTGCTGTTGGTTGTTTATAGTATAGTTTTCCCCATCTATCAGCAATAGTTATTCTTCCATAGTTTATAGATATCATGTGGGCAGAGCCAGTGGACCTAAAACATCATCTTGCCTACCTCCCTTTCCTCAGTCAAGAGGGGCCGAGGCTCACAGACTGAGTCTCCTGATCACAAACTAGCCGATATATCCACCCCACAACTTGTTTGATCTCTTACTCAGACATGGCTTCCCCTCTCTCTCCAAATCACCTACTGACCCAGCTTGACACATGGAGATTGGTTTTAATTTCACCGGTCCTTCCTGCCACCCTGTCCCCTTTATGGGCTGGCCCCTCGTCAAGAGTTCTATTCCCTGTGCTGTCACCGCCACCATCCTCAGCACCTCTGTCATCATATGGAAGGTGCCCGATGGACAGAGGGGGAGTTGGTACAGCTGATGCTGGACAGAAAGGGCTGTGGTTCACAACACATTGTCCTGTGGGAGGGAGGCTTGGAGCCTCCTACTCCCAGCTCTTCCGTTTCCCTGACCTTCCCATTACTTGCCCCTGCACACCCCTCTCTGTTCATACCCACAAACCACTATGTGTCGTTAGACCCATTCCCACAATCTCTTGTCCTCTCTGGTCCCTCAGTTCAGGATGCTGTCACATCTTTCCTTGACCCTCTAGCCGTCCGTATTAACCATACAGTGAGCCACAGAAACACAAACTCCTCAACACTCAGTTCTATAGACTCACTCCCACACTCTCTGCCTTCCCAACTTTCATTGCTCATGCTGTGATGAGCACCTGACAGAAAAGCAACTGAGAGGAGAAAGCTTTATTTCGATCTACAGTTCCAGGCTATAGTCCATCACTGAGGAAGTCAAGGCTAGAAGTCAAAGCAGCTAGTCACAATGTGTCCACAGTCCAGTGCAGTGCGAAATGAATTCATGCATGCATGCTTACCGGTGCACGGCCTTCTTTTCCTTATACAGTTCAGAACCCATACCCAGAGAACAGTGCCCCCACAGTGAAGGAATTTACCCACCTCAATTAGAGTCATGAAGAAAAATCTCTCCCAAGTATGCTTACAGGACAACTTGAGGTAGACAGTCCCTCACAAAGACTCTCTTCTCACAAGATGCTAGGTTGTGTCGAGATGACAGTTAACGCTAGCTACCTCATTCCTCCTCCAACAAAATGCCTCAGTGCCCCTAATCTGTCCAGGTCTTCTCCTCTGACTGACCTCTGTGTTGTTGGGGGAGGCTGTCACTAAGGAACCTAGAAAGTCTTGTAGAACTTATCAAACTCTTTCAACTTCTCCTCTAGCTCCTGAGCGAGCGCCCGCAATTCTTTGGCTGACTCTGACTTTGCTCCGTCATATAAATGCATAGATTCTCTTACAAGGTAATACACATCTACTGCGAGGAAGACACCTGCAATGGCTGCCCCTCTGATTCGGGCCTTTTTGGTCATTGCCAGAGCAGTGCCTTCAAAGACATTCTTCACCTGACTAGCTTGTTGGGCAGAGATTCTTCCAGAAGTCATGAGGAGCTTGGCATCTGCCACTAAGTGAGGGTTGGCTCTGGCTACCCTAATGGCACGGATGTTTTGTCCCAAGGTTTTCAAATTACTGAAGAGACCATAGGACTTTACAGAAAGTTTACACACGATCTTTCCCAGGTCAAGAAGTTTCTTCATAGTGTCCATGGTGTCTGACAACAGGCGCTTGGCTTCGGCTTCATCTGACCACCTGCTTGTTTCTTCCACAACTACAGTGGCAGCACCAGTCACAGTAGCCACTGTCCCCAGCCCCACCCCAGTGGCTGAGAGCAGCAAACTGCCCCCTGCTGTCACAGGTGCCAGAGCTAGACCCAGGATGCCCAGGACTCCAGAGGCAGCGCTAGTGGTGTTGGTCACCACGTTGGAGATGGTGCAGCCCTTGTGCACCTGGTCGAGATGGTCAGCCAGAGCTCGGAGCTTCCTGATGATTTTCTCCAGCTTCCTTTTCAACTGAGGAAAATGTTCCGCAAACCTCTTCCTGTCCTGCAGTTCTTTTTGAAGCCGTTCTTTGTCCTCCACGACCGGGAGCTCTAGGAGCTGCCTCAGAGCCTTACGCAGTGCAGCTTCCTCATCTCTGTAACAGAAGAGGTCAGAGCATCAGAAAGACGGCTTGTTCGCTGTAAGATGGGTTCCCCAAGATCTATCTCATTCAAATCACAGAATTACGTTGTAGAACCAATGGGAAAGAGTTTGACTATGTGCAGGACTCTGCATTCTACAGGGTGACCACAGACACTCAATGGTTCTTAGTCTGTAGGTGTCAGTGTGTGAAGTCATGTTAAGACACACATTAGTGACGGGCACATGATAAAGACGGCTCAACTCCAGGTCTGTGCCATGACTACCAAATATTTGCTCATGGGGAACTCTGTGGGTGAGCACTGGGGTGTGGGATCAGAGTAAAATGGGGGACATTCTGAGGGATCCTGTGGAGATGACCTGGACAATTCAGCCTCTGCCACCAACACCTTCCAGGCTTCTTCTTTGGCCAACAGGAACTGCAGATCTCTTCTGCTTGCTGAGTCCTGCAGACACTCAGTGACTTCCTGGATGAAGGGTTTCCTCAATACTTGGGAAGAAAAAGAATGAGGTTAGAGGTCAGCATGGAAGAGCCTAACTGGCAAAGAGAGTATGGTACTTGATAGCCAGAGTATTCAGCATCTGCCATTGGGGCATGAATGGAGTCAGCAATGCTAGGGAATGTGTTGTGCCTTCAATTCACATATAAAAAGCCTTCTGGATGCAAACAGTTTTAGAGGTGGGCCTTTAAGAAAGAGAAGAAATGAGGATTAGATGATGTCATAAATATATGTCCCTAATCCATGGGAGTGTGGCACTGATAACAAAAAAAATAGACATCATGTGTATAATGTCATGCATGTGTGTGTGTGTCTGTGTGTGTGTGTGTGTGTGTATCCATCTATCTATCTGTCTTAGTGATTCTGAATCTCTCTAATGCTGCAAGCCTTTACTACATGTTCTCACGCTGTGGTGACCCCTAATCATAAAATTACCTTTGTTGCTAATTCATAACTGTAAGTTTGCTACTGTTGTGAACCATAATGTAAATATCTGTGTTTTCTGATGGTCTTAGATGACCTCTGTGAAAGGGTCTTTCATCACCCAAAGTGGCTTAAAGCCACAGGTTGAGAACCGCTGACCTATCTTCTTACCTATCATCTTTGATCCCTGTGTCTATGTGTCCCTTCCTCTACTTGGTCCCTTCCGGCCTCTCTGTCACCATGCACAGAGGGAAGACTATGTGCAGACTCTCAGGTAGCAAGCTCCTACTACATACCAGGAAGAGTGCCCTCACCCACACCAACCCGCTGTTTCTTTGTTGTGGACTTTGATGTTCAGACCTGAGAGAAACAGGGGTCTTTGGTCCCCCTCAGCCTGTGGGATCAAGTGATATCCCGTGTGCTGGAGAGTTTGGGGTTTCCTCAGACTTTGGGAGTTGTCCCTAAACCACGTGATTTCCTCCACTTCACCAGGCTTTCCTAACCCCCGTTAAGAGGCACAGGAGAGAGGAGGGGATCCCTGAGCATGCTCCCTAAGACAGAGTCAAAAAGGAGAACGCTTTATACCCAGGTAGCTGATACTCTGTTAGTTCATTTTGGGGACTCTCTTTCTATCCTCAACTCTACAAGTTCTCGATGCCCACACTCAGATCACACTCAGGAAAGAGCCAGAGAAGAGGAATCTATACCTTTGGAGGCCATGAGGGCTGCAGGGTCCTTGGTGCCAGGAGTGGGGTCTCTCACAGGTTTTCCTCACAACTATCTGGGAGTCTGGGCTAAAAGGAAGAGAAAAAAATTATAGGATGGAGTGGGGACAGCTTCATTGGAGGCTGGTGTCTCTGGGTTAGCAGGGCAACTAAGGTCGAATAGCACCTGGCCCTGGTCCCACCCCTGAAGGACTCAGTCCTAGGCCTCCTCTCACTCTTCCAATACCCAAGCCAGAGCAGAGGCCTCCTGTCCTGTTAGGGCCACGGAACATGGACGATCAGCTGGGTGGCCATGGGAAGGGACCTAGCCTCTTCAGAGAGATGAGGAGAAACATTCTGGTACTCGGGGTGGGAACTGTGTGCAGCAATGGTGACAATCCGTATTACATGAAGGGGTGTGATGCGTGGGTCTGGGCTGCCACGCTAAGGCTCATGGCGCTATGAAGAGAGGAAGAAACCCTGAATCTGCCCACTTGGACTGTCCTGCTGCATGCTGGCACCTAATGGTGCATCAAGAAGGTCCTGCCAGAAGCAAAGCCTTCTGATGCCTTCCCAATCTGCCAATGGGTGCTATATAAATATCAATATCTATCTTGGTAAGTCATGTCTGCACAGTTAGCTTCTTATAGTCCCAAATGTTCTGAGGTCCCTCTTGCTGGAGAGGAAGAATGAGTGTTAGTCTTTGCCAAGTAGGGCTTTACCTCCTGTTCTTCGTCCACAGACAAGGTTTCCACGGATACTCTGGACACAACTGGCCCTCACTTCCTGCAGCACACATCTAGACTCTCCTTCAAGCTTCCCCTGCCAAGCCCTGGTCCTGACAGGTTCTCTCTGCCAGCCTGGTGCAGCCGTGGATCTCCATGGTGAGCTTTAGTCATCACCGAGAATAACCACCACAGGCAGGCTCACTGGATGACGGGAGTGTCCTTAGCCTTCGGGCAGAAGACACTGACTACTCAGACACCTGCTGCTTCTGCCATGTGGGGAGGGAGGAAGGAGGCCAGGCTGTAACAAGGCCTCCCTGCCAGGACACCCACAGCTTCCTTTTGCTCCCTTACCCACAGCTGCCCTGGCCATTCCCAGGATAGTCCATATGTAACTGCGGGTCTTCATTTACCTCAGTAGCCAGACATAAGGAGGCTGATGGCAGAGGTTCTCGCTAGAGGCACCCGTATGACAGGAGAGCTCAGGTCCCTACCTCATGTGCCCTGTTTTACAGGCTACAGGACCCCAGAGGCTGTCAGGAAGAAAGACTGGCATTTGGGGTGATCTTATACTCGGGTGAAATGTCTGCCCTCTGAGTTTCCTGTCTCTGGTCACTCTGTGCTGGTGGCCTAGCCCAGTGGTCAAGCCCTTGTCCAGTGCATAGGTCCTGGGACTGGCACCTAGTGCCACAAAAGAAATGAAAGGAAAAGAGAAAGGAAAGGCCAGCTGTCCTTCATGCTTCCTTTAAGCCCCTCTTCCCACTTAATCAGCTACACACAGAGCCTCTTAGCACTGGCATCCTGTGGATGTGAGTCAGGAGGGAGGATAAGTGACCCCCAGACCTTCCATTCTGATGGCCAGCTGAAGCCCAGGCTGGGAGTGTCCTCTCCCTAGTTGTACAGAAGCTCTTCAGTGGGGCAGATAGAGGCTTTCAGTAAGTCTCGATTCCCAGTGTGTGTGGAGAATCTTCCTAGGGCAAGGAGACAGGGCTCAGGACAGCACGAACCTTGGGGATCGTTAATTAGCTCCTGGGTTCACATTCAAGCTGATTTACCCTGGACAGAGGGTCTCCTGCCTACTATAGCCCCGTCCTCTTTCCATCCCTTCTGCTATTTCCTCTTTTCTCCCCCACTGCACCCACAAGCAACTTACAGGGATCCAGGACTCTGATAAGTCTCTTCCCTCACAAGAAATGTCTCCAGTCCCATGAGGTGCCAGGACCAAGCAGGACCGTCTCATTCCATGTGCCCAGCGTGCCACTGTCTGGAGACATTCTTTGGCTATTGAGGCACTAACTTCTGAGGACATAGCCCCATTTGAGGAAAAAGTGTGGATTAAAATTTTAATAATAAAATCATTGTCGTCATCATCATCTTAAAGCTCTGGTTTTACAGGCACAGAGATAATCTCCTCTACCCCTACCTGTGGTCCGGCCTTTGACCTTGTGATAACAGGACTCAAAGAGCTAAATATGGGGTTGTACAACTTGTCCCTCCATGCCCCACACTGTGCCCTGCCCACCCAAACACACAGGACAGTCTGTCTTCCTTCTCCACCCTTCACAGGCTGGGCAGAGGCTGGGGAGGCCCAGGGGAGGCGGGCCTGTCTCCCACCTGCTCAGCCTGCTTCACTGAATCCTCAACAAGGCACCTCCATTCCCACAGGGCCTTGGCACGGACACATGGTCAGAGACACAGTGTGCGGCACAACTCCTGGGCACCTTGAAGCCCCCAAGTGGAATCTGGTCTTGGCAGCAGTAACTACCCAGGGCCAACCACAGTACACATGAACCAGTGAGCTCTGGATTGTCTGCCTGCCTTTCTCGACACCCTTCATTTCCTCCATTTCCAAAGGAGTGAGGAAGCCCCACAACAGCCACCTGCCCTGGGAGCCTGCTGGCCAGGTCTCAGGCAGACTGGCACTTCAGCAGAGCCTTGAGGACCTTGGTGATCTCCCCTGATCATCTATCTCTGCAAGAGCAGCTGGGAGTTGGAGCAGGTAGGTGGGGTTAAGAGGCCTCCAGCTTACCGAAAAATCTTCCCGTGGCTGAACTGGAATCTTCCCTGTGCATCAGCTCAGTAGCTGTACTTTAGCGTCCCAGTAAGCAGCAGCTTCCTGCTGGTTAATACCCGAAAATTGAAAGTGAAAGCCCTAACTTGCTGAGCAAAGTACAGCCCACACAATAGAATGCCCACGTCTAGGGTAACACCCAAAGTCCCACCCTCCTGACTGACCTACAGAAAGGAAAAACCTAGCTCCACATCCCAACCCCCCTCAATGCATGACACCTTGGTTGTGAATTCTCTGTGGAATTCAGGAAGGAAGACCCGACTTGACAGATTGTGGGACCTTCCATAGATCACCCTCTAAATGACCCTGCCCTGTCCACTTACTCTCTCCAGCAGAACATTTCCTCCTCCTCTTCCTCCATGTCTGCACAGCCCTCATCCTGGAGTCTGTATATGCAGACAGCCGTGCTGCTGCATTCACCAAGTCTGGCATCTGGGTATCTACCTGCATGGGTTTCTTATGCCTCCAGCTCCTGTGATGCAACCTAGAACCATCATTATTGCTTTCTCTCAGAAGCACCCGCATTCTCCACAGCAGACTCCCCTGTTCTCTTCTTGGCTCCCACAGTACTTGGGGTCAAAGTCCACTGCCTGGACAAATCTCTTGTCTCTAAGCCCAATGACTGTCGAATAGTTCTCCTTTTCTTCTAACAGAAAGAACAGCAAGCAAGGCTGGACTCCAGGGACCAACAGAGATGGAATCCTACATGTATATCCTTGGGACGTGGCCACCCCAGTCCAGCTTCTCAGAGAAAGATAGCAGGTGACACCAGCTCTTCATATGACTGCTGGGAACTCAAAATTTACTATATATTTGGAGTTTTAAAATCATCTCTAAAAAACTAAACATCTCAGTGTCTTATCAATGAACACATCATCGTTGTCGGTAATGGGGGCAGGTGTGATATTTTTACTGGTGGGAACGGGTATGTTCAGAGGTAATGGCTTCCGTACCACAGTTCAGGAACCAATCAGGACTCAAGTCAAGATCCACATTCAGAGAGTTGACACTTGGGAGCACACTTTCCTTTTTAAAGTTATTTTTTTTTCTGTAGCCTTTCTTGTTCTCATTCTTCCCTCTTTCATCTGTATGACTTTACTCAACAGCCAGAGGACACCACAGTGAGATGCAGAACCATGAAAATGTCCACGAAAGCTGTGGGCCTGCCATGATGGAGACCCACTGATCAGGGCCCAGAGAGAACTGGAGCATTAATACACAACTGAACAGAGTCAGGGTGGGGCCACAGAACCCGGCTGCAGGTTCAGCTGAAAGAGACAAAAAGGGTTTCAACCCCCAGCTATATAAGCATAGCCCATCCTGAAGATTAACTAAAGAACAATTCAATTGACCAGTAATATGGCAAGAAATGTCACCCAGGGTAGCTGCCACATCAGGGATTGGGATGTTGAAAAGATCTTTGGTTCAGAGGCAATTGCAGCTAATGGAGATGTGACTATTATTATTATTCCTTTCTTTTTTCATAGATGTAAACTGTCCACTGTTGTGTGATGTTTTACTTTTGGCTTTTTGGGGGTGCACACCACCCACCTCCCAAATAAATCACGCACAGATGTTTATTCTTAGTTATGACCGTGCGGCCTTAGCTTGACTTATTTCTTGCCCACTTTTCTTAACTTAATTTACCCCATCTGCTTTTGCCTCTGGGCTTTTTATCTTTCTCTATATCTGATACCTTTCTTTCCTTCTTACTCTGTAGCTGGTTGGGTGGCTGGGCGCCAGGGTGGCTGGGCCCTGGTGTCCTCCTCTCCTTGTTCTCTCTTCATCCTTGGTCCCTCTTGGTTCTGCTTTTACACATTCTGCCTGCCAGCCCCGCCTATCCTTGCTCCTGCCTCGCTATTGGCCTTTCATCTCTCTATGGATAATCAAGTGTTTTCGATAGGCACAGTAACACAGCTTCACTGAGTTAAACAAATGCAACGTAAACAAAAGTCACACACCTGAAAATAATCTTCTCCAACAGGCATCCATCTCCATCCATACCCCACTGTCTAGTAGTCACTTAGACTACTAGAATTACTGCACCCGTTTCTTGTACCTTTCTGAGCCTTAATGCCTAGTTATTTCATTCTATTTCTCTTTCACTGCCTGAATTCTGTGGCCATAGCACCAGTATCCTATTATCTTGCAGGAATTATACTTATTTTTTTCATATATGCTATTGTGTAGCTTCGTCCTCTTATGGGACTCCTAACAGCTGGAATAGGAGCTGTCTCCAACCCCTTTACTGGATTTTGGGACCCCATTTCTAATACTGGGTCACCTTGTTTTATTGATACTCATAGAAGACCCACCGTTTCCTGGTTATTGATGGAAGAACAGGGGAAAGGAGAGTGGAAGGGGAATATGGGAGAGAGGGACTGGGAGGGGAGGGTGAAGGGGAGGCTGTGGTCAGAATGTAAAATAAGTAGATGAATAATAACTTTAAAAGGGGTTATGTGACTTAACGCAATGGGAAGTAACCCTGCAATGACTTTGGGAGGCAAAAGGTAAACACCAGCACCACCTAGTGGAGCTCAGAGGGGTCACCAGCCAACGTACAGGACCATTGTGGTCACCACTGCACAGCTCACATTCTGAAAATGACAGACCTCAGACAAGGTGGATATTGCACTGGCTGGCTCAAAACAGAGCCCACCTCTGTGCTGACCTCACTTTCTCTAGGGACCATGGAGGGGACAAGGATTTCCCAACTGAGCATGTGTCATGGAACTTCTGGAGTCACACACAGGCATCGACACAGACAAACCTGCCAGGACCGCAAAGCACAGAGAAGGAAACTGGACCCCACGCTGACGTCCCTGGGTGACTGCCTGGGAGGGGAAGGGTCCCGCCACTCAGCCTGGCTTCCACACTCATCCTCAGGACAACAGTGTCTTTGCTCTGAACAATGTGGGAACTGCACAACAAATTTGAGCCAAGTGTAAGACAACAGAATTGAACCCATGACCGTAGTGTTTCCATGTTGGAGTGAAGATAGCTCTGCCCTCCGTGTGATGTACACCGTGCTCACAATGGTCAGGAGCAACAGACACATTGCTGAGTGGACTCAGCAGCCTTGTGATTCCCGTTTAAACAGGGTTAGAAACTTACTCAGAGGTTGGTGTTTAATTGAAGACTCTACCGATTACTGAGGCAGTTGCCAGTGGGCTTTAGACAGAGAGGATGAGACCTCAAGTTCAGGAGATTCCCACATAGATGGAGAAGAAGGGCTGGTGTTCAGGGAGGAGCCTGGGGAGCCACAACAGGCATCTCTGCAGCAAGGGCCAAGGGCACCACAGTCCTCAGCCACCAGGAAGGGGTAGCTGATGTCACTGACATGCCACAGAACGGCCTTAAAACCCTTGGCACTTGACTCTGGTAACCAAGGAGAGGACAAAGTACAGAGTTGCCATGTAGTCCAGTCTCCCATTTCTGAGCAAACCGGAAAAGAGCAGTCAGACATTTGACACCCACACCGTATGTGATTCAGATGGACCAACTTGCGTGTCCACTTTTGCAGGAACGGGCATGAAAATACAACAGTACACATATGAATGTTCTTCCCCATTACAGAAGCAGAAGAGTCTGACGTACGCTAGAGCATGGATGAGGCCCCAGGACATCAGAGTAAGTGAAAGGCACATCTCATGTGAGGACCTTCAGCAGCGAGGTCCTGCCGAGGACCTGTGGCCAACAAGCATGTCATTTCTGAGGACACACATGACACGTAGTCCTCTGTGTCTCTTTATGTGTGGGGTCTTTGACTGCACTTAAAGGACCTGGCAGGACCTGACTTCTAATCCTCATTGGAGGGGGTTAGCTGTAGGCAGGGATCCTTTGGAGGACCCGATACCTAGAGGGGTAGGAAGAATGTTGGCTGTAGGGGAGGATTTACCTAGAAAGATCTGAAACCTTGCCCTGTGTCCTTGGCATTCGCTAAAGAAGAGGGTGTTTCTGGCAAGACCTGATGCCTACCTAGCCATGTATGTGTGCGTGTCTTTGGCTATAACAGAGGGATACCTTGCTGAAGTCCTGTATGCACTGATATAATTCTGATCCTTCCGTGTCCTCCATCTAAATCCTTATGTATGTCTGTAGTACGGGTGACCGCGTCTGCACAGGAGGGGCACCAGGACCCGATACCTAGAAGCTTGTATACGGTGGTGACATGGTTTCTATCAGGGCATGAAATATCGCCGTGTTTGTTGGCCAGCAGTGTATAAGCAGTGTGTGATGAGGTGGTCTGACACCTAGCGTATCGTACGGGAGGGCAGGCTGGTGTTCAGGTGGACGTGATCCACACCACTCTCTATGCCGTTACAGTGGGGACAGCATGGCACAGTAACTAGTAGTAGGGCCTCATGCACAGCACTGTGTGGTTGGGGAAGAGTCCGGCAGAACTCAGTGCCTAGCTCCGTGGGTGTGACAGGCTCAGAGGAAGGGTGTCCAGCAAGGCAAATACTTGGCAGGCAATTTCGAGTGACAGGGGGAGAAGCTTCCAGCACAATCTGATAGCTTGTGGTTTATGTGGGGTAGGAGGTCAAACGAGACCACCTGGTACCTAGAAGTAGATGTGTGGTCACAGGAGTGTAGGGGTGAATACCAGTGGGGAGCAGTAGGAGGGGGTGTCCATCAGGGCCTCACACCTGATAAATACGTGTTAGCTGATGGGGTGAATTAGTGCCTGCGCAGGCCTGTTCAGAGGAGAGCAGGATGGCGGTGTTGGTCTGATATCCAGGGGCACCTGACACTTCAGAGTGTGTGGGAAGCATTAGGGAGTGTCACCAGAGCCTGATACCTAGCAATGGATTTGAGACTGCTGTAGGGTGAGATGTGTGTGTGTGTTTAAAGGGTCTTAAGCTGACATAATAGGAGTTATCATGGTTAGAGTGTTTGGATATCAAGAAGGTGTGATACCCTTAGATTATATATGAGTTCAGGTCATGAGGTGTGCCTCAGGGCCTGAGAATTAACACTGGAGAACGCGGCTTGTGTGGTGGGATGCAGAAGAGGGTCTGATACCTTCCACTGTATATGGACCTCCTGCAGTGTGATGGGATCCTGTGGAGCCCAAATAAAAGCAGCGTGTTTAGGGAAGAGCGGCAATGATCCAGCAGGACCAGATAACAGGCATTTAGTGGGGTTAAGGGAGTCTCATTCAGGGCCCAATGCCTGGGTATTCATATAAGGTGTGGGGATTGGTTTGCTCAGCAGGGCCTGGTACCTAGAGCGAATATGTGGTCAGGTGGGGGCTCTTTCATGGCCCAATATTTAGGAATGTATTTGAGGTTTTATGTGTTGTGTGAGGGGATTTGTTCAGCAGGGTCTGACAGCAGGCAGAGCAGGTGAGGTGGGACGGGTGTGGTGTCCAGCAGTGAATTATACCTAGTCAGGGGAGGAGTCATATGTGTCACGACAGGAGGCATCCACACAGGCCCGAACCTAGCAGTAGGTATGTGTCGTGGACAGGAGGTAAAGTGTCCAACAACGCCAGATACCTGCCATCAGATCTCAGTTGTCACTGCAGTCGGAGGGATTTCTTAGCAGGGCCTGTTACTTAGCATTGTGTTTTGACAGCAGAAGGGGGTGAAAATCTAGGCCTGATCCCTAGAAAAGTATGTGGTGAGTGTGGGTGAGGGGTGTCCTTCATGTCCTTAAACTGACGATGTATGTAAGGTGTTGACAGGGAGGAGCATGCCTAGCACATGTAAGGATCTAAGTATCGGGCTCAGCTGCTTCCCCACCTGACTGTGCTCTTATCAGATCCACTGGACAGCCTGTCCCCATCGCACACAATGGGAGAGGTTCAGCCCTCATCACACCACACAGCACACAACACATGTCCACCTCCTCATAACCACACGATGAGCCGGGAGATGGTGGCGCACGCCTCTAATCCCAGCACTCGGGAGGCAGAGGCAGGTGGATCTCTGTGAGGTTCCAGGACAGGCTCCAAAGCCACAGAGAAACCCTGTCTCAAAAAACCAAAAACAAAAAAACCCACGATGTACACTGACAGGGGTCTATGGTCTCCTGGGGTGTGTCAGGGGCCAGGCTCCCTCTAGATGACCTAGGGAAGTGTCTGCTCCAGCCATGCTCCAGCTCTGTTTCTTGGCTGGAGGCCTCAGGGCTTCCATGTCCACAGTTCCGTCTTCTCCATTTTATTTCTGCTCTTTCTCCTGTAGGGCAGGAACATACAAATGCCTCTTTGATTACGTTTATGTGAACATTATAGTGTTTTATTTGGGGTCAGCTGAAATGGTGACTGTGTTTAGTTTTCCAGTGGATTCCCTATTCTTTGTTTTTCACACTTCTGCAGGCTTTCGTGTACAGACCGTTTTCTCTTCCTTGACTTTCATGGGTGACCAAGACAAAATCAGATGACGAGATGTAGCTGGGTCCTTTGCTGAGCTTTCTGTACCATGTGTCCAGTCTTCATACTTCCCTGTAGCCCTTTCTGGATCTCTGGGGCTTTCTGGGATGTACTAGAACCACAGTGCAGGTTCTGGAGGAATCTCTTCTGCCCTCTTCCATCTCTTCTAGGTTTAGGTACAGTTGGTTGTTCCGTTTGGTGTTTGAGCATCAGACTGGATTTTGCTGAGTCTGTAGATGAAGGGCAAAGGTCTGTCACCTTGGAAAGAGCAACTGGTAGACCCTGAGAGCTATCAATTTGGATTTCTGTGAATTGCGTGTTCTGAGGCCAAGTACTTCAAGAATTGTTTGTCTGTAAAATGTCTCTATCTAATATCAGTGAGTCTGGCCTAACTCTATGACCTCAAGTCTCCCTATTCATGTTATTGGTACCTTGGGACAGGGGGTCCATGGACACTTCTCGGATGATCCTTCTCAGATGATCCAGTCAGAAAGAGAAGCACATTCATTTCCCAAGGCTCTTTTCCGATAATTTCTTAGCCTGCTCACACAGGGTTTCTGGGTTATCTGTGAGCACAAAGAGGCACAGGTCATGTTCTGCACTGTCAAAATGCAGAGGGGTCTAAGTTGGGCAGGGATATAACAACATCTACCCACTGGGAGACTTTCCCAAGGGGGCCCCGTGGATCCCACAGATCTTGCTGGTAATTTGGGTGGTTGTCTGTAGTTGGAAGGTGGAAGAGCAACCACTTCATTGTCCTCCACAGAGTGTCCTCATGACGCCCTGTGGAGCCTCAGAGCTACTCAAGAGCTCAGGCAATGGCATGCTAGTTGTCCATGAGAAGTGACAGTGAGGGCCGACTCCTCCCTCAAGGTCACTAATGCTCAGTGTGCACAGCCTCAGATCCTCAGGTCAGGAATTTCGGGGTCCATGATTCAGTTTGTGGCCCGGCAGCTACAAGAGAAGCCTTATTTTAGATTAATAACAAGGCTGGCAGAGAGATTCACTCACCAGTCCTTCTGCTGTGGTCTTACACAAAACAGCAGGGTTCTTTCTGGTGGGATCCGAGACCTAATGAGGACAGGTCAGTGTCCACTTTCTTGTGTGACCTTTCTGAGGGAGCACTCAGCGTGGTCTCCTCAGGAAGCTATGATTGCAGGGATTGGTTTGTCCTGACTTCCCTGCTCCTGTCCTGTGAAAGGGCTCTAGGGTCAGGGAGGAAAAGCAGGTTCCCAGCAACATGTCTATATCTGGGCACTGTGCTTCCTGTACCCCATCTCATTCAACACTTGCCTAGACGACACAGGATGCACATACGGTGACAATGAGCTTTGTCCCAGAGCATGTCCAACAGATCCTAGAGATCTGAGGAGAGAAGGGCGGTCAATGAGAGGTCTGGGGTTGACCTCTGAGGCTGCAAGGGACCCAGGCTGCTACCACAATGGTCATCGTATCTGGGGCCAAGGAATTAAAACAGGGATCCAACCAGTCACACACTGTCCAAAGAGCAAGCCAATGAGCATCTCTGGAACTCAGTTATCTCCACTGGGAGGTGCATAGTACTGAGCAACATTGGGGTAGTGTGTGCAGAGATAAGGGTACAAATAGCTGGTGTTGACTGCACCTCCTCCTGTTGCCTCCATCAGGGAGACAGTGAGGAAGGAGGCTGTTAAGTGTGTGAGCCTGATCATAAGCTGACTGATCTCAGGTAACAGTCTAAAGACCACAACGGGCTCCCTCTAGTGGCCAGCGATATAAAAAATATACATTGCACTCATCAGGCCTCTTGGGCATCATGTCTGCATTCTGAGATTCATGTGCTTAGAGATAATCAGATGGGCTTGGAGCCCAGGTTCGACTTGTGCTGTCTCTTCTGAGATTTCATGACCTGGCCACAGTCCCCAAGTCTCCCTTGCCCAGGCTCTGGTGACAGTAAATTATATCAGGACTGACTTGCCCTAGTGGTCACTCACTGATCAACAGATCAGACAACTGCCAAAGAGCAAGCAGCCAATTTCTCTGGGCCCATTTCCTGCTGGGATGTGTGAACCTTCATGCTCCTGGCTGTGGAACCCAACGAAGACTAAGTCACTGGGGAATAGCAGAGTGAATGCCATCTGTATCGTGTGCTGTGGTTATTATAATCCCCTGTGTGAGAAGATGTTCACCTTGTTTGTTTCAAACTGTTCCTCCCCAGTGGTTAGAGGATCAGAGGGCAGAGATGTGCTACCTACACCAAGTTTTCTCAACATCCCTCTGAAGCCATGACTTGAGTGTTGTTTCTCATTCTCTTTCTCGTCCTCTGTAGCACAAGCTCAATGACCACTTTCCCTTGGGATTGAGGGAAGCCTGCCTGGCCAGCCTCATGCTTCCTAAACTATAAGCAGAGCCAAGTTTAGAGCAGAAAACAAACACATCTCAACCACCACAGGCTGGTATGTAGTGGTCTCAGTGATGTCTTCAGCCATGTGCTGCCCACAGATGAGCCCTGGCATTCAATCCCATCAGAGTGGCCTTCCTTCACTGCATGGAGCAGCGAGCTGCCTGTCAGGTGCACCTGACAAACTTTAGACAATTAGCCCAGCAGGACAACCAAGCAGACAGCTGAGCTGAAAGTCCTAGCTCTACGATCAACAAGACTGCCTAGGCCTGACCCCTGTGACCAGTGGGACCTGGGTATTAAGTAGGTGTGAGAGTGCTGGCCTCTGTGTCCTAGTCTAGGTAAGCCCAACTCACTTCCAAAATGGAGCAAAGTCCCGGCATTCCAAAGTGATGCCCATTTTCCTCCAGCCGATAGTCACTTTTCTGTCAGGAGAAAAGTACAGTTCTGATAAAACTCCCCTTCAGGAACACAGTAACCAGAGCTGCACAGTGTGACTGTGTCTTTTCTGATGGGCAGAATCCGGGATAAATGAAGGTGGCAAACCACAGGGAGCAGAGGTAACATTCACAAGGACCAGAAACCTGAAGGAATGGACAGATTAATGAGGCATTTCCCTGCAGACTGGTGCACAGGGTATTCATGGGCAGCTTGGACATGGTATTGGCTCAAGACCACCTCTGACGAGGACACTGTGAAAGGCCAGCCCTGGACATTTTCCCTTGAAAACTATTGTTTCCTGGGGGAGAAACCTGTGGTAGAAGGCTTACCTCCTCTTCTGCTGGACAGAGACCCTTTATGCTGGGCACGTGGGCACCCGGCCATCTGGAATTCCTCCAATGCTCCTACTTCTGAGTCTCAGGCCACACCTGCAATCTCCACCCGTGTCTCTTGATGTCCAGAGCTCATCACTTTAAACAGGAAGGACCCGTGAGAGGGGCTCTAAGGGAACTGAAACATGCAGCTCAGTCTCCACTCTCCTTACCCACTGAGCTTCCCTCTCCCCATGGCTCCTCCGCTCTGTCTCTTCCATCCCATCCACATTCCTCCCTCTGCAAACTCTTTCCTGCTGCCTCTGCAGCCTCTGTCTCTCACCCTCTGGTTCCATCTCCAGCTCAACTATGTCACTTTACTTAGAAGCAGGGAGAACTGTGAGACTGGAGATTCTGATGTCAGATTTGTAAATTTACACCCATACAGGGAAACAAGTTAATGGGACAATTGCAAAAGACAGATGACAGTTTCAAGTACGAAAAATTGATGAAATAAAAAATTGATGAAATAACTATCTGAAGATATGGGGAAAGAGCACACGCTCCGCATCAAGAGTGTAATTTTCCAGAATACATGTGCGTCTTAAGATGCTGTGTTATGTGTGGCAAGCAAGTCCCAAAAGCCAAACAGGTTTCTCTTCTCTCATATGGAAAATCTGGAGGTCTGTAGGAGCTGGAACATGAATGACAGAACACTGAGGACATGGGTAGGACAGTGGTCCCCCAGGGATCGCACACAATGGGGAGGGGAATGATCACCTCTGCCCTCACAGAGTCCAGTGTGTGCTGCAGAGTCCGAGTTGTTCAGTATCAGGATTCCTGTAGCTCTGGGATCCCCACTAGATAGCAAGGATGAAGAAGGTTCAATGACCAATCCAAACCAAGTAAAGAAATCACTGGGGTATCCATGAGTAAGTCTAGCCATGGAAGCCAGCAGCCAAGTGGATTCTATGTGTGTTGGATGAGGAGGACTGGAAGCTTCTATCTAGGATTTGTGGCTTCATGTGCTGTCTCTAGACCTGGTGTCCTTAGAGTGAAAGCTCTGACTTCAAAATCCCAAGACAGGAGCCCAGTGTCTCAGTGACAAACCTTGAGTCCTCAGCCTTGTTCTCATGGCCCAAATGGAAAGAACTCAATCAATCACACCAGGAAACCAATCTGGACTCTGCTGATTGGTCAGTTTGAAGTCATATGACCAGAATCTTCAGGTGGAGATTCTGTGAAAACATGGTTAGTGCATAGACTTAATACTCTGTGCCTTGTTCCCAAGGATGTATCAGCAATGGCACGTGTCCCCAGCCTACTGCCTTGTGTCCACAGAAGAACTCCTGATGGCACTTCTTACCTCCAGTGTCTGTTCATGCTGGACATAGACTTCTATTCCGAAGGTTATGTTAGATCTATGCCCCCTGTTCCTAGTCCATCGTGGATGAAAGAACCTTCAGTCCAGTCCTGACCCTGTCAAGACGAAAAAGCACAGAACTGGTACAATTCTGCATCACCTGTTTGGAGGAACTTACCATTGACGCCATACAGCTGTTTGGAGGAACTTACCATTGACACCATACAGCTGTTTGGAGGAACTTACCATTGATGCCATACAGCTGTTTGGAGGAACTTACCATAGACGCCATACAGCTGTTTGGAGGAACTTACCATTGACACCATACAGCTGTTTGGAGGAACTTACCATTGACACCATACAGCTGTTTGGAGGAACTTACCATTGACGCCATACAGCTGTTTGGAGGAACTTACCATTGACACCATACAGCTGTTTGGAGGAACTTACCATAGACGCCATACAGCTGTTTGGAGGAACTTACCATAGACGCCATACAGCTGTTTGGAGGAACTTACCATAGACGCCATACAGCTGTTTGGAGGAACTTACCATTGATGCCATACAAATGTTTGGAGGAACTTACCATTGACACCATACAGCTGTTTGGAGGAACTTACCATTGATGCCATACAGCTGTTTGGAGGAACTTACCATAGACGCCATACAGCTGTTTGGAGGAACTTACCATTGACACCATACAGCTGTTGAAGCCAGGCATGGCAGTGTGCATCTGTAGTGCAGCCCTCAGGAGGCAGGGGTACATGGTCGATCTCTATGAGTTTGAGATCTGCGTGCTCTACATAGAGAGTCTCAGGACATCCAGGACTATATTGTGAGATCCAGTCTCAAAACATAAAATATAAAATGTGGATTCAGGAAATTTCCCTATCTCATTTCCAGAATTCAACAGAACCCTCAACCATTTCACAGCCCTGGCTTCACTAATATGCAAAAGAAACAAGACCTGACCCCAGCTGGTGCCCATAAATTAAAGTTGCTCTCACCCCCTAAGCCTCTGCTTCTTGTTCCGTGTACGTGGGACTCACCAGATGGTCAGGGTTCTAGAACGTACGTGACATCACAAGCTGGCTGCTGTCCTGCTGGGCTAAAGATCAGGCCAAGTCTTCACTATGCACCAGTGTTAGCTAAAAGGTCAGATGGTCAGGATGGAAGCCGGATGCCAAGGACAACAGAGAGGTGGTTCCTCCCTTGCCACACCTCCACAGTCTCTCCGCCTCCCATTGCTCTTCAGTCAAGCGAGTCAATGGTAAGTTTCCCTCTGTGTTAGGGGTGCTGGCAGAGGCCACCTCATGGGATCCTTTTCTTCACGACATCAGGACCAGGCTTCAGAAACTCATCTTCTACCACAAACAGATACTTACTGTACTCAATCTTACCTTCAGGGGATGATGTGCATAGATATGGCCCTGGATTACCCGTTGAGTTCAGTTCCCCTTGGCAGCTCAGCGAGCTGCTCCCTACCTGGAAGTTGTCCTGGAAAACAGTTGAGACCCCACACTCACCAGTGTTCACACTGCACCACCGGCTGTCATCAGGGGCTCCATGATGACTAAGGTCTCCTTGTGCACATGACCCTATGGCGGGCATTAGTCATAGAGACGTCCCCTGGGTGCTGGCCTTGTGAAGACAGAACTCACGTCAGACCTGGCATGACGTACTTACGTTCCCACGATGGAGCTGAACAATGGTAATGTGAGGTCTAATGTAGGTTATAAATCCCCCATGAGAAGGGAAAATGATGCCAGATTCCTGGATCAGGCAATGGGAGGCAACATGGAAAGCCTGGATGAAGGAGCCTGTGAGAACAAAGACACAGATGTCACCAGACCTGCCATAGGCCATGTCAGACAGGACCAGGGGAGGACTCCAATTATGATGGAGCACCGTTCTGTCCTGAGAAACCCTTCAGTAGCCCCGGTCAAGAAGGCCTTTCCAAGACTGCCTCACACTTTTCTACCATTACACATGCTATAAACCTTCAGAGCAGGGACTTTCCTCCTCATGGCTGGCAAGAAACCAGAGTTCCACTGGGTGGTGGTGGCACACGCCTTTAATCCCAGCACTCGGGAGACAGAGGCAGGCAGATCTCTGTGAGTTTGAGGCAAGCCTGGTCTACAAAAGCTAGTTCCAGGACAGGCTCCAAAGCCACAGAGAAACCATGTCTCAGGACAGACTTCCTCTCTCTGCAGGTCCTCTCATTCCTCTTGATCCTCTCCACCTCCCGTCCCCCTGGTCCGCCCCCATTATTTCTCTTCTCTCACCTCCCTCTGCTTTTACACTTCCTGCAGTTCTTCCTAAAGACAGTCAGAAAGCAGTTTGGAGGTGATGGAGAGATCACAGAGGACTGAGCCTGAATCCTGTGTGCAAGCCTGTCCTATCGACAGAGGCCGGCTATTAGATGCTGGAGAAGCCTGGTCCGACAGGATCCATGAGACAAGGGAGGGAGGCCTTCAGTGTTGATGCTGCATGTGACTACGCAGAGATGCCCAACAACAGTGCAGGGCAGCAGGGATGCCCACCAACAATGCAGGGCAGCAGGGATGCTCACCAACAGTGCAGGGCAGCAGGGATGCCCAACAACAGTGCAGGGCAGCAGGGATGCCCACAAACAGTGCAGGGCAGCAGGGATGCTCACCAACAGTGCAGGGCAGCAGGGATGCCCAACAACAGTGCAGGGCAGCAGGGATGCCCACCAACAGTGCAGGGCAGCAGGGATGCCCACCAACAGTGCAGGGCAGCAGGGATGCCCACCAACAGTGCAGGGCAGCAGGGATGCCCACCAACAATGCAGGGCAGCAGGGATGCCCACCAACAATGCAGGGCAGCAGGAAGGTGGAACTGAGACTCTATAGCGGGAAGATGGACACCAGAACCTGTAGCCCTGACATATCATCACAGGACACAGCATCTGACCTGATCCTTCAGTTACACACCAAGACAGTGTTTCAAACAGGTCGTCGCACTCTCCCTCAGTAAAAACCAAGGGAACGTCCCTCTCTAGTGACTTTGACAGACAGGAGATTCTCAGCACTGAGGAAGATGGGAATCCACTGACCAATAGGCCTCCCTTTTCTCCTGTCACACTCTAGCTCAGTAGGAAAGATCAGGATGAAATTTCCAAGGCAGCATCCTACTTGTGTGCCTTGACAATGCTGGAAGCATCAGAGGAGGCCTCTCATGCTCATTGCTGGCTGTTCCTAGGTCCTCCCTATATGCTCTTCAGGGGAGGTTTCTTCCTGCTCTAGCTTGTCCAGGGCCCCTGTCACAGGTCAGCACACCCATCTCTTTCATGTCATTTGTTGATAGAAGTTCCTCAGGACAGACTGTATTCCTTACTCTACACCACCTCTCATTTCCCCTTTTCCTGTCTCCCTCCTGTTTCCCAGTTCGTCCCCTTTATCTCCTTTCACCCATCTCCCTCCTCCAGAGACTCACACAGGTCTCGCTGTCCTTTCCAGAACACAGTCACAGAGTAAGGTGGAGAGGTTAGAGTTATCGAGATGAGAGCAGCCCAGATTGGTATAAAGGCATGCCTGGTTATAGAGTCAGCTGTTTTACATGCAATGTGAGTGGCCTCACAAGCACAACCAAAGCTAGGGAGGTAGAGGGTCATCGGGAAGCTGTGCCTATGACCAGCTCTTTGTACAGCAGCAGTGCTGGAGCTGGAAGAAGCTGAAGGAGAAGCAAACTCGCAGCTGATTCCCAGTAGCTGGAGGATGGATGCAGGAGTCTGTGGCCCTGGGTTGGAGGGACTGGCACTCTGGAGATCTGTCCTGACTTCCTTCATTAGCAGTCACTCCTCACCAGGGCTGGAATTCTATTAGACCATTTCAATTTCCACACTGCAAAGCAGAAAGAGACAAGAAAGCACCCCTGTTAGTAACTGTGACAGAGAAATGTTGGGTGCCATAGTTCCCCTTCCAATTCCTCCATTCTGAAGCTTTGTCCTCTTTACCCAAAACCCCCTCCCTTCCTTCCTACCCTGTGGTCCACATGCTATGCTATCTGCTTCAGGCTCAGCATTGCAGGTATTTACATGAACAGGAAGACATCTTAAATTCTGTGCC
Organism: Microtus pennsylvanicus; assembly: GCF_037038515.1. Taxonomy (NCBI): domain Eukaryota; kingdom Metazoa; phylum Chordata; class Mammalia; order Rodentia; family Cricetidae; genus Microtus; species Microtus pennsylvanicus. Next base: position 5,917,265 of record NC_134580.1, read on the forward strand.
TTCTATGTGGGTTCAACTTGTCATTTATAAATGATATTGAAACAACACTGTGAAAATACAAGGGAGGAATCCTTCTGGGTGACCAAACAACCTGCACTCCACGTAGGTCTCCACTGTCCTCTCTTTTCTGTGAAGCCCCTGACACAAAGATCCAGGACTCACCGTGGTGTGGTCAGGCAGCAGCAGCAGCAGCAGCAGCAGCACAGTGCTCTCAGTGCCTGGGAAATTCGCTTCCTCACCAGTTTCCAGCCCCGGAATGGCCTGGATCCAGATGTTGTGGGTGCCACCTGGAACTGGTCACTGGGAATGCCTTGCCCCGTGGATGGTTCCTCTGTGAAGCCCATGTTCACAAACCCAGTGAATGTTCCATCCAGAGTTGATTCTGGGTAGCAGAGATTGCCAGGCAGACTGTCAACTGAATTCCTGTTGACTGCAGTGTTCTCTTGAGTAGAGTTGATGACATCAGCTATAAAGGCATCTTTTTCTGGGACTGTGTTACCTGAACACAGCATCACCTCCAGGCTGCAGGATCTCTTGAGCATGGTACAGCTTCTGCATCCTTTGCTACTTTCTTCCAACCCCTCTTTCTGAAAGTGACTCTTCCCAGTAGGAAGAGCTGGTTCGCTAGCTCTCCTCCTCAAGGCGACAGGAGGGCTAAGGGGAGCTGCATGGGTCACATGTAACCAAGTCTTATTTTGCATAAGGCTATCTCCACAGCTCAGTTTGTATTTGATGATATTCATGGTGGCTGTTAAGTTACTTGGCTGCCTGTGTTTTAGGGATGAAACAATCTCTTCACAGGTGTAGCCGATAGTACACATAGTCTCCACGACCCTGGGAAGGAGTTCCTTAGTGGCAAGTGGTACATGCTCTTGAATGGGGCCCAGCCATGGTCGTTCCACAAGCTGGCATATTGTTATTCTGTACCAGGTGGGGACCATGAGTAATCTCGCAATTATAATATGGCAGGGTTTTGATAAATGGTAAGGAATGGGACACATTGTGGTGGTGATGAGCCTGTGCATAGCTTCCATGGTGGTTTCTACGTATGGAAAATGCCCTGTGACCAGGGTGTATAAGACAATGCCCAGGCTCCACATGTCACCTGCCAGTCCATCGTACGGTTTCCTTGCCAAGATCTCTGGGGCCCAATAGTGCAAGGAGCCACAGATCTCCTCCAACATCTGCCCCTCTGTGACTTCAATTGCCATACCAAAGTCACAGAGCTTTGCATTTCCTGCTGCATCGACTAGGATGTTTTCTAACTTAATGTCTCGATGTGCGATGCGTCTCTGGTGGAGGAAGTGCACTGCTGACACAACCTGCCGGAAAATCGCTCTAGCCTCCTCCTCCTTTAGACAGCCCAGCGCCCTGAGGCAGCTTGTCAGATCTTCTCCTGCCACATACTCCATGATCAGGTAAGTGGTTGTCAGTGTGTCGATCATGTGGAAAAATCGAACAATGTTCCTGTGTTCTACAGACTGAAGGATGTTCACTTCAGTGCTGATGTCAGCCACACTGTTGGTGTTTTTCTCGAGGACCTTGACAGCCACTCGTGTTTGAGTGGGCAGGTGGCAGGCCAGCTTCACCTCCCCGAACGCACCACAACCTAGGGATAGTAAGATCTTGAAATCCTCTTCAAGAGTGTCCTCTTCCATGTTGCTGGCTATGGTGTTGTGCTCAATTTCAACCACTTTATCTTGTGGGAAATTTCAGAGTCACACAATGCTAAAAAAAAAAAATCAATGCAGTTTTAGGCGCGAAGTTTATAACTTTCAGTTCTCTGTCATGAAATCTAGATATCACCAACGACCTACCGATACTCTTCAGGAATACAAACACACTAGAGGAACCCAAATCCACAGCAGTTGATGAGGAGTCAGGAAAGTTCAGAGTAGGAATCAGTGAAGCGGGCACGCAAGGGAAAACCCTGAGATCCTTGAAGGGAAGAGCGAGTTATTTTCATAGATGTATCACAAGGCAATCTCCTCAGGGGAGAGCAGATACAGATTACATTATAGAAAATTCAATGTTGTAACTGACGGAACTACAGTCCTGATGGTCTTTCAGGGATGTTACAGTTTTATACTCCAGGATATTAGAAAATATAAAAGGAATTCCTAGACATGTGTGAATATTGAATGAAGATAAAATAAAAACACAAACACATGAGTCATAAACAACAAATTTGAACTGGTAACAGAAACAGCTCCAGATAAGGCAGAGCCAAGAGCTCATGGATCCCCTGAATTATTCAAAACTTTGCAGAAGAATAAAGACCAGGGTCATAGAATATACTTCAAGAAAGAGAAAGCAAAGGAAGACATGGAACTCATCCCTGTGCCAGTGTTATGCTGATCTTACCACCACATACGCTCAATGAACAGAGCAAGTGGAGGCTCCTCTCCTTGATGAACACAGATGTGGACTCTTTAATGAGACTCCTTGATACTGCACATCCATCTCAGCAACACACTAAAGGGTCAGAATGGCCTCACCCAGGAGCTGAAGTAACATTTGTAACAAACTAATTGATCAACAGCACAGCATAGACGGAGACTCTGGGGTCCATATAGTGAACAGTTGGGTTGTAAGGAAAGAGCTAACACTAGATAGAGTTTTCCCTGAAACAAAGCTGGTTCACAAACAGAAAAGGATCTCTTTTGTCTCTTCTGGGTCATGAGGAAAGTAGGGACTGAGCTTTTGTAAAGTCATAGTATACATCATAAAGATGTGGTGGGGACACTGAAATAGTGCAGGGAAATATGATCAAAGTACAGTAGAGTCATGCATATCATGCACATGCTTATTTGTGATGTACATACATTATGTTTGTAATGTTTTATATTTGTAATATATATTATATTATATTTAGTATAATGTAATAAATATATTATATAACTGATTATTATAAGTATATAAGATAGTATAATAAATTCTTATAATAAACTAGCACAATTACACATTATACTATCATAATTAACATGTATTATAATATACACAATTTTATAGTATTATATATATATAATACACATAATTATTTACTCTTATAAATAAGAAAATGTGTTTTATATGAGAAAAAAGAAACCAACGGGAAATATAGACTGAATTTTAAAAAATAAAAATTGGGTAATATACCACTTGAACAAATACAAAAATTTCAGTATATTCTTTGTGTACCTTGTTATGCCGCAATCAGTTGCTATCCCTAGGGAGCCTGCTCTTTTCTTAAGGGAAACAGAGGAACAGTGAATCAGGTGGAGAGAGGAGGTGGGGGGCAACTGGGAGGAGTGGAGCGAGGGGAAGATGCAGTCAGAAGGCACTATAGGAAAGAAGAATAAATAAAAAGCAGAAGGGAACAGCATGTATATAAATATGAAACAGCAAACCTAAAGCCCAGGATGTAAATCAACAAACTGGAAATCATCTTCTACAATCTCAACAACAGCAATGATCTGCATGTAGTTCCATAGTCCAGAAAACCAAGGGAAAATACACTTTCTTTTTTTTTTTTTGCCATAAAACATTTATTGAGGGAGAGAAAGTTTATTGAGGGAGAGAGGGAGAGAGAGAGAGAGAGAGAGAGAGAGAGAGAGAGAGAGAGAGAGAGAGAGAGAGAGGAGATAAAAAGAGAGAGACAGAGAGACACGTGCGCACGCCAAAGAAACAGAAAGGAAAGAAGCTACACTTTCAAACTCTTTCCATAAAGGAAGTACCACCCTGATTCTCAAACCATATAAGACATTTTAGAAAGATCCCAGTATCAGGCAATATCCTTGACTGACAGACTGGAAAATCCTGAATGAGAGTGATAGAGAGCTCACATCAGTTCAACACCGTATTAATAAGACCGTACTTCATGGTCAAGATGTCTCTAACCAGGAACACTAAGGGTTAGTCCACAGGTACAAATTGTCAAAGAGCATAGCACACTAAGTCCTGTCAATGGAATGGAATGCCTCCTTCAGGACAAAGCTTGGAACTAGAGAAAGTTACTGCAAATGCGCCAGTTCCACAGACACAAGGGTCACAATTTGTTTCCCACAGATCTTGTGCAGTCAGGAGGGGAGCCTTTGTATAATGGGGAGTACTTGTCAAATTCAATGGGTAGGGAAGTGAAATACAGCAGATAAACGTGATTAAAATAGAGCACAGACAGATATCAAAGTCATGACAAAATTCCTCATCCTATACAGTTATGGATACCACTAAATTTATTTAAAAAAAAAAAAACAGAAGAACACAGCAAAAAAAAATGACAAAGAAAGGAAGCTGAGAAAAGGAAAATAAGTTCAAAATGAAGAAAAAGGACTTACAGGAAAAAATTAAAACCCAAACCAATAATGTAAATAAATAAATATATGCCAAATGTCAAAAGCCCAAACTGAAAACTTGAGATCCAACAGTTTACGGAAAAGGCCAAGTATATGAGAAAAAAATGGAACCCAACTGCTCTCCCACCAACCCAGTCTCAGGCAGCACCTTTTTGTTGGCTAGTATCTAACATACCTCACAAGGATTCCATATGATGTCACATGCAATGGACCAATCAAGGCTCAGGAAAAAAAATCAGTGATTTTTAAAATTTTTTACATTTTTTTTTGCCCCAAAGGACAAATGCCCTTAGCAGAGAGGGTGGTATCCAGCCCCAACCCACCCGTTACTTTCCCAGGAGTCAAGATAGAGTCATTGCTGTCACAGTCACACATTGACCATATCTCTTCCACCCACCCCTGAATATTATAAATAAGCTCTAAGTAGCCTAAATTCCAGATCCCATTCTATGCTGTGTAGCTTAGGTCTCATATTAACCAAGCCTACTTCCTGGTACTGCAGAAACCCCCTTTCTCGCCGGGCGATGGTGGCGCACGCCTTTAATCCCAGCACTCGGGAGGCAGAGGCAGGTGGATCTCTGTGAGTTCGAGACCAGCCTAGTCTACAGAGCTAGTTCCAGGACAGGCTCCAAAGCCACAGAGAAACCCTGTCTCGAAAAACCAAAAAAAAGAAGAAAAAAAAAAACCTTTCTCACAGAAACCTTGAAATTCATGGAGACATACATTATCAGGGTGGGAATAAACTTCAGGCACACACTGAGTGTCAATCATTACTAACGACCTTTAGTCTCAAGGGAAGATCTGTCCTAGCAACTCTTTCCTTCTATAACCTCTGGCCATTCCCTCTCTGCCTACTAAAAAAACAAAAATACATCCAAGAGGGAAGAAAATGATAAATTAAAGAAAATATAAAAGTCTAGGAAATAAAACTAGACAAAACACTATGAAATTATTGAGTATCAAGAAGGACTTTATGGTGACTAAGACAAATAGCCTATGGATTCTATAATCTCAACATCTAATAGCAATGTTCTCCAAATATTTCAGTAGTCTATCAATATGACGGAAGGAATATTTTCAAATTTGTTCGTAAACGATGCATTGCCCTTATTCTCAAAGCAATTAAATAAAACTTAAAAAGAGCCCAGTATCAGACAATGTCCTTGAATAGCACAGATTAGAAAATCCTTGATGAGATATAATCCTTAATAAGAGGTAGCTCACACCAAATTCAACACCACATTAAGGAGATCGTACTTTATGTTCAAGATGCCTTCACCAGGAACATTAGGATTCATCCACACACACAAACTGACTCACGGCATAGCCTACATACAACATTGTAGGTAATTCCTATAATCAGACATCAAAGAAATGAAATAAAACTTGAAACTAGAGAAAGTGTTACCTCAAATATTCCAATTCCACAAACACAAGGGTCACATTTTGTTTCCTAGGGGTCATGAAGAAGCAGGGGGAACAACCTTTCTCCATTTGGAAGTTCTTGTCACATTCAAAGGGTGGGTAAGTGAAATAGAGCAGGTAAATATGATCAAAATGCAATACAGGCAGATACAGGAAGTCATGGTCAAATTCTTCATCTTGTACAGTTAATACGTATCACTAAATATGTAAATCGCACAAGAACAAAGGCAAAAATGACAAAAAAAGTTTATAAAAGGAAAATGGGGTGAAATGAGGAAAAAGAACTTAATGACAAAAATCAAAACCCAAACCAATGAATAAATAGCTACCAAATGACAAAAGCCCAGACTGAAACCTGGGAAATAAACTCACTCTATCGGAATCCTCCGGGTTTTGAAAAGTCCAAATCTAAGAGAAACAACTGAATCCAACTGCTCGCCCCGCAGCACCCAACTGCTTCTCTGAAGGACAGGGACAAATCCCAGTCCTAGGTGGCACCCTGCTATTGGCTGATACCTAGCTTACCTCACATGGAATCCATGTGATGTCACAGGCAACAGTCCAATCAAAGCTTAGTAAAATCCATAGTGATTTTTGAATTTTTTTCTCTTACATTCTTGTCTCCAGCCACTATACTAGTAATTTTTTCTCACAACTGTGGTCTAGTAGTTGGGAGAGTTCTACTTACAAGAGGTAGGGTTTATTTAACATCAGATTTATAGAAACATGTGTCAACGTAATGGGAGCACTAATGGCATGGACATGAGCAGGGAAGTACAGTTAGTTCTATGGCGTTGTCATCTCAATGTCCTCCTGACATGTCCCTGTCCTCTCCAAGGAGCATCAGTGCAATCTTAAGCGTGTTTCTCTGGTCAGACTGTGTCAACTTACATTTCAGGTACCATGATCCATACAGTCAATCAGTGGTTCCTTCTCTCTGCCAGCCCTCTCTCATTTAACTTGAAAAAGCATGGGATGGGATACATGACTTTAAACTGACCATGTTTAAACTGACCATCTTAAAATGTGAATGCTCCCTGAATCAAATCCCTATAGTTTCTATGTTCCAGGAAGACACTGCCTTCCCCAAAATGCTCCTGCTCTTCTTACCTGCTACAGTTAGTAAAAGTTCTCCATCTATGTCTCATCTCTGCTTACTTCGGCTCTGAAGTCACCATCATGAGAGCCCTTGGTGTTCCAGCATAGTGTCATCAGTGTTTTTGATCTTGGCCATTCTTACAGGTGTAAGATGGAATCTCAGAGTTCTTTTGATTTGCATTTTTTTTGATGACTAAGGATATTGAACATTTCCTTAAGTGTCTTTTAGCCATTTTAGATTCCTCTGTTGAGAGTTCTCTGTTTCGGTCTATATTGAATTAGTTTTTCTTTTAGTGACCAATTTCTTGAGTTCTTTGTATATTTTGGAGATCAGACCTCTGTCTGATGTGGGATTAGTGAAGATATTTTCCTATTATGTGGGCTGCCATTTTGTCTTATTGAACATGTCCTTTGCTTTAGAGAAGCTTTTCGGTTTCAGGAGATTCCATTTATTAATTGTTTCTCTCAGTGTCTGTGCTGCTGGAGTTATATTTAGGAAGTGGTTCCCTGTGTCAATGCGTTCAAGTGTACTTCCCACTTTCTCTTCTATGAGGTTCAGTGTGGCTGGCTTTATGTTGAGGTTTTTGATCCATTTGGACGAGTTTTGTGCATGGTGATAGATATGAGTCTATTTTCATTCTTCTACATGTTGATATCCAGTTATGCCAGCACCACTTGTTAAATATGCTTTGTTTTTTCCATTTGATATATTTTTGCTTCCTTATCAAATATCAGGTGTTTGAAGATGTGTGGATTGATATCCAGGTCTTCTATTTGGTTCCATTGATCCTCCTGTCTGTTCTTATGCCAATACCAGGCTGTTTTCAGTACTGTAGCTCTGTAGCAGAGTTTGAAGTCAGGGACTGTGATGCCTCCAGAAGCTCTTTTATTGTACAGGATTGTTTTGGCTATTCTGGGTTTTTCTTTTCTGTATGAATACCATTCTTTCGAGGTCTGTGAAGAATTTTGCTGGGATTTTGATGGGAATTGCGCTGAAGGTTGGGAGACTTTTGATGACTGTTTCTATTTCTTCGGCAGTTATAGGTCTGTTTAATTTGCTTATCTGGTCTTGATTTAATTTTGGTAAGTGATATTTATCCAGAAAGTTGTCCATTTCAAGTGTTCCAATTTTGTGGAGTACAGGTTTTCAAAATATGACCTGGGGGCTGGAGAGATGGCTCAGTGGTTAAGAGCACTGCCTGCTCTTCCAGAGGTCCTGAGTTCAATTCCCAGCAACCACATGGTGGCTCACAACCATCTGTAATGAGGTCTGGCGCCCTCCTCTGGCGTGGGAGCATACACAGAGGCAGAATGTTGTATACATAATAAATAAATCTTTAAAAAAATATATGACCTGATGATTCTCTGTATTTCCTCCATGTCTGTTGTTATGTCCTCTTTTCATTTCTGATTTTGTTAATTTGGATATCCTCTCTCTGCCTTTTGGTTAGTTTGGATAAAGGCTTATCTGTATTGCTGATTTTCTCGAAGAACCAACTCTTTGTTTCATTGATTCTTTGTATTGTTTCTGTTTTGTTGATTTCAGCTCTCACTTGATTATTTCCTGCTATCTAGTTCTCTTAGGTGAGTTTGTTTCTTTTTGTTCTAAGGTTTTCAAATGTCCTGTTAATTCACTAGTGTGGGATTTTCCCAGCTTTTTTATGTAGGCATTTAGTGCTATGAACTTTCCTCTTAATACTACTTTCACTGTGTCCCATAATTTTGGGTATGTTGTGTGGTCGTTTTCATTGATTTTTAGGAAGTCTTTAATTTCTCCCTTTATTTCTTCCTTGACCCATTGATGATTCAGGTGAGCATTGTTTAATTTCCACGTGTTTATGGGTTTTCTGGAATTAGTATTGCTGTTGACTTCTAGTTTTATACCATGGTGATCTGATAAGGTACATTGGGTTATTCCAATTTTTTTTTTGTATTTGTTGAGGTTTGTTTTGTTAACGAGTATGTGGTCACTTATTTAGAAGGTTCCATGAGGTGCTGAGAAGAAGGTTTTCTGTTTTCTGTTTAGATGGAATATTCTATAGATGTCTGTTAGGTCCATTTGAATCCTAACATCTGTTAGTTCTCTTATTTCTTATTCATTTTTTGTCTGACTGACCTGTCCAGAGGTGAGAGTGGAGTGTTGAAGTCTCCCACTATTAGTGTGTGGGGTTTAATGTATGATTTAAACTTTAGAAGTGTTTCTTTTCCATATGAGGGTGCCCTTGCATTTAGGGCATAGATGTTCAATATTGATATTTCCTCTTGATGGGTTTTTTTTCCTGTGACTAATATGAAATGACCTTCTTTGTCTCTTTTGACTTAGATCCATCTGATTGGTATATTTTTTTCCAACCATTTACTCTGAGAAGATGACTGTCTTTGAGGTTGTTTCTTGTATGCACAAGAAGAATGGATTCTGTTTTCGTATCCAATCTGTTAGCCTGTGCCTTTTTATAGGTGAGTTGAGACCATTTACATTAAGGGATATTAATGACCAGTGATTGCTATCTCCTGTTGATTTAGTTTTCCCGTTGGTGATGTTTTCCCTTCTTTGGGATTTGCTGCTATGAGACCATCAATTGTCTTGTGTTTTTGTTGGTGTAGCCAAATTCCTTGGGTTGGAGTTTTCCTTCTAATATTTTGTGTAGGGCTGTTTGTAGCTAGGTATTGGTGAAGTCTAGATTTGTCATGGAATATCTTGTTTTGTCCTTCTATGGGGATTGACAGTTTGCTGGGTATAGTAGTCTGGGCTGGCATCCAGTCTCTTAATGTTTGCATAACTCTTGACCACAACCTTCTTTGTCTCCAAGGAGAAATCAGGTGTAATTCTGATAGGTCTACCTCTATATGTTACTTGGCCTTTATCCTTTGCAGCTCTAAATATTCTTTCTTTACTCTGTATGTCTAGTGTCTTATTATGTGGCGAGAGGACTTTTTATTTGATTCCAGTCTATTTGGTGTTCTGTAAGCTTCTTGTATCTTCGTAGGCATATTTTTCCTTAGGTTAGGAAAGTTTTCTTCTATGATTTTGTTAAATATATTTTCTGTGCTTTTGAGTTGAACAACTTCTCCTTCTTCTATATCTATTATTCTTAGATTTGTCCTTTTCATGTTGTCCCATATTTCCTGAATATTTTGGATTAAGTTCTTGTTAGATTTAATGTTTTCTTTAACTGATGGGTTTATTTCCTCTATAGTATCTTCAATGCCTTAGATTTTTCTCTTCCACCTCTTGTATTCTGCTGTTCTTGCTTGCTTTTTTGGTTCCGGATAATTTCTCATAGTTTTTGTGGTTCTCATAATTTCTGTTTCTATAATTCCTTCGGTTGTGGTTTGTGTTTTCTTTATTATCTCTATTTCAGTTTTCAAGTCTCGAATAGTTTCTTTCATATGTTTGATTTCTTTTTCTTGGTTTTAAGTGATTTGCTGATGTCTTCCAATTTTTTGTCTTTTCCTCCATTTCTTTAAGGGAATTTCTCATTTCCTCTTTTAGGGTTTCAAACATTCTCTTGCAGTTATTTTTTAGATCATTTTCTTCTGCTTCATCCATATTTGGTTGTTGTAGGATCGTTAGGTTTTACTGGGGTTGTGTTGCTCTTTGTGATGTTGCATGTGTTCTTACCTTTTCTACTCATCTTTTTTTTCTAATAGGTGTGGTTGGGGCTGTCTGAGATTCTGTTGAATAATCTTCTAGGTACCAATTAATCCAAAGCTCAGATGGTTGTTTCCCATGGTACAGTCAGTGTCACAGTTCTTATTACCCCGTGTTCCTGGAGATAGCTCAGCAATTATGTGCTTTGCTGTGCACCCTTGGAGTTTGCTGTCTCAGGCCTACTTTGACATAGGTTGCTGGCTTTGCCCTGTTTCTGTAAATCCTGGTCTGGAACACCTCCTGCAGAAGTCCCTAGGTTGGATTTGGACCTGGAAAGGTTTCTTGTTCCAGTCTACTGCCTCGGATGTCCCAGATTCTGGTGCAACCGGACCCGCAGAGGACCTGCTTACTCCCTCAGAGGTCTCAGACTTAACACTGGGACCGCAGAGGTTCCAGGTTCCTGCCTATCCCCTTTGATGTCCCAGACTAATACCTGGACCCACAGAGGTCCTGGCCCAGGCCTACTCCCTCTGAGGTCCCAGACTCACGCCTGGCCCCATCCAGATCTCTGGTTCCTGCCTTTTTCCTCATAAGTCCCAGGTTCACTCACGCCCAGACTGGCAGAGGTCCTGGCTCAGGCTAACTCCTGGCAGGTCTTAGACTCAGTCCAGACCTACCAGGGCCTGCTTAGGTCTACTCCCTTGAAGGTCCAAGATTCATGTCCGGACCCTCAGCAGTCTCTGGCTCTGGCTCACTCACTCAGCCATTACTCCCCTGTACCTGTTCCGGTAGAGATAGGTGACTCTGAATCTGGTTGCTGACTCAATTCTGATCAGCCAGTGGGTTGGATCCTGGGACTGAAATTTGCTCCTGGCTTCTGATCCTGGTGGAACTTGTTCCCTCTCTGTCCTAAGTGGAGACTGCTGATTCTGGATAGGGTTGTTGGCTCGATCCTGGTCTGCTAGTGTCCTGGGACTGGATTTGCTCCTGGCTTGCTCCCAGTGGAGCTTGTTTCCTCAGGCCCTATCTGTTCTAGGTCATTGCTTGACTTCTAATCCCAGCCCTTGAGAGGAGGATCTGTATGAGTTTCAGCCTTTCAGCCTGGTTTACACACCAAGTTCCTGACCAGCAAGAGCTACTAAGTTGACATACTGCCTCAATAATAATATTAACAATAATAAATAATAAACCTTTATAAGAAAAATTAGAAGGGCTGAAAATATGTCTAAATAGATAAATGCATTTTCAGAACAAGTCAGATGACTTGAGTTTGATCTTTGTAACCCCAAAAGTTGTTCTCTGACCTCCAGATGTACAGTGTGGCATGTATGTGACTGAATGCTATCCACATGCACACATACATATGTACACAATATGTATGTACATACATACATACAAAAGTTAATAGCTGAAATGTAGCTCAGTTGGTAGGAGTGCTTACCCAGCCTTGGGTCTGACTATGGTGGCACAAACCTCTGAACTTGACAGGAAGATGCTAGAGGATGAGATGGATCAGGGCTAGCCACAGACAACAAATTCAAGGCCAACCTGGGTTACAAGAGACCCTGTCTAAAAATATCATCATCAACAACAGAAAGAATTGGGCTTAGTTTGAGATGCCTGTGACACGGTAGAGCGAAGACAGGAAGGGAGCTAGGACAGAGAACCCAGTTCTGGACAGGGAAGTCTTGTAGCTTGGAACATTTTCCCATCAGGTTTGAATGAGTCAGAAAATCCATCATCTTTTTGTTGTGTTGTCTGTGTGTGAGGGGGCGTTGTTGTTTTTTTTTCTCAAGACAGGGCTCTGTAAACCAGCCTGGCCTTGAACTCACAAGAGATCCACCTGCTTCTGCCTCCTGAGTGCTGTGATTAAAGGTGTGTGCCCCCATCACTGTACAACCAACCATTCTCTTTTAGTATCTTTTGAATCTTAATGCATATCATCCCCCACTGCATGGAACCAGAAGCTCAAGCTTTCCAGGTTCATAGTTGGGAAGACAAACTGGGTCCCGCATGACAGACGCCCTTACCCAAGATTAATTAGGAATTCAGTTGAGCCATCTTAATCTGCCCTGAGACATGTAATATGCCCTGCTCAGTAAACCTGTCTCAGCCTGCAGCCAAAGTATGAGTTTGAGCTGGCCCCTTACACAGAGTCTGTTTTTTCTCTAAGACTTCTCTCTGGACCTTTGACCTGTCATTTTTTCCTGGATCATTTAAAAAGTAACACAAATAATGACTTGTCTCATGTAGGACATAAATCCTTTGAGCTCTGGACAGGATAGTGCATCTGTTAAAGAGGGCCCGGGATTGATTCCCCGCATTGTAGTGTTCCTCAAAGATGAAAACATTCTATCCTGCAGGAGTTATATTGGTCTGGACTCCAAATCCCAGCATGCCAGGCCCTGACCCCTCCCACAGGGTATTTAAGTGAGCTCCCAGAGGAGAAACTAGTGGTCTCTCAGAGTTTAAGAGCACTCCCCAGTAATCACATGGTGGCTCACTGCTTTCTGTAATGAGATCTGGTGCCCTATTCTGGTGTGCAGGTATACATGCAGATAGAACACTGTATACATAATAATTAAATCTTAAAAAAAAAAGTTTGCCACAAATGGCTGCTTTTGAAGGGGGAACATGAGATGGGGTAAGAAACAGGGACTTTATCTCCTGACCTTTGAAAAAACTTGTCAAAATTTAGCTATTACATATAAGTTTGTAGGCATGCCAATCTTTCCTTTTACCTCTTGACCCTAATCAGTCTTGCTAATTAGCTAAAAGGTTCAAACAGCTTCAGTTTCTATTATGCTGAGACCCATGAAACTTTTTAATTCTGATACAGAGCCTCAGATAGCCTAGACTGTCCACCAATTTGTTGCAAAACTAAAAATTACTTTCAGCTTTTGATCTTTCTGTCTCTACCCTCTGAGGACTGGGTTTGCAGGCCCATGAGCACTGGGGTGCTGGCTGGGGACTGATTAGCTCATACTAGGCAATCAGTCTACCAGCTTCATCTCCAGTCCTGACCTGGTGTTCGCTAATACTAAGATGAGCCTTAAAGAAGTGAAACAAGCCAAGGTAGGTGTCTGTCTCACACAGTTTATTTAACAATAGGTAATAAGAAATCAAATTTAACAGTCTATACAGTGATCCAAAGTTTATATTTATAAGTAATCAACTTTAATTGCATGATTTACAACAGTTGAGGGTTTTGCTTTCTATTTTCAAGTTTTAGAGAAAATGTATGTGTGGGGGCAGAGTAAGGAAGAAAGCAAGCGAAGAAACCTCGGACATTTCCCTGTTAAAATCACCCCACTGGAGTCGTTTCTTACCCTCTTTTTAAATTTTTTCCTTTGTTAGATGTAAAAATAACAAAAAAAAAATCTCTCAAGAAACAGAACCACAATATTATAATACATCAATTTGGCAGCTGCCCCTGTATATTTTGAAAAAAAGTCATTTTTCTCTACATGTACAAATTATCTTAATACTTGAAGTTTTACGCTCAGACTTATGGAATAGAAAATCTTCCGGAGCACAAAAGTTGACTTGAGGGGTGGAAGGAGGGTTTTTTTTTTTCTTAAATGTTTTTAAAAGAATGAACATCTTTGCACCCAGAGAAAAAAATTGGTATTTTAATATATTTATATATATTTTATATATATATATATATAATGTAATTTTAAGTAACATTAACCCCTTTTGTCCTCTGGTTTTAGAAATGTTCTTTTTTTTTTTTTTAAATTCTTCCATAAAGTGAGGAAAATAGGGAAAAATGTCAACCATCTGCACCAGTAAATAATAACTATTAATATTACATATTTTCATTAATTTAAAAAAAATAATAAAACCTATTGGAGGTGCAAGGCAGGAGCATATGGTTGGCTTCAGGCCTCAGTCGCCTCCCAGTGCACACTTGAACCACACACACAAGGGGAGAAAAACGGCTGGATTGACCAGCCATAACAAAAATATATTCTTTGTAATCTATCATCCCTCAGGCTCATCTGGCATGTTTGCTTAAACCACACACGGCTACTGCACAGTTTTTACATGTTCCAAGGAAAATTGTCTTTTAGGCTAAGAAAGATTCAAAAAAATTGTTTTCAGTACAAAAAGTCTTGTTAAGAGAAAATAATTTTTTTGCTCCCAAAATACTACAAGGTGTCTCTAGTGTATGTCTAGTGTACTCTGTGAGAGGTTTGAATTCAAGTCTGCATTATCGGTGCTCAGTCCCAGGTCCGTGGCGCTTGCACCGTGGAGGTTTGCCATGCCTGGATTGGTAGCGAGCTGTGAAAGCATTGAATTCTGGTCTGGGCTGGCAAAATGCCCTTGTTCCATGGGGTTGGCAGCCTGGGCAGCTACCAGCCCAGGATGTGGGGAACTGGTCTGTGGAGAAACATGGTGTGGAGAGGGCTGAGGCTGCATCCTCGGAGATGGGCTGGAATGGGGGGGCTGAGACTGTGGTCGCGGAGAAGGGACAGGCTGGGGAGAACGCACTTGATTGGAGAGAGAATTAGGGATCTGCTGACCTTGCAGGTGTGGGGACTGTGCCTGATTTGGGAGCATATGCTGCTGTGGACTCATTGGGTTGGGCTGAGCAGGAGATCCCATCTGTTGCTGAAGAAGTCTCTGCTGATACGCCTGCAGACTGGCTCCTGCCTCTGCCCCCAAAGCCTGGGGAAGCTGGCCCATCTGTCCTATATTCCCTTGCTGCATCTGTTGCATGTGATGCTGCATTCGCTGCTGCTGTTGCTGCTGTTGCTGCTGAGGTGGGTAGCCAATTCCTTGGGACTGCTGGAACTGGTTGTGGTTGGCCATTCCAGGGCCAATTCCGGGCCCTGCTCCCTGCTGTTGCATCATCTGACGTCTTAAGATGTCTCGGAACTGTGAAGGCATGGTGTTGTGATTCATGTTCATTTGCTGAGCTTGAGGACTCATTCCTCCCATGGGTGGCTGGAGCTGCTGCTGGGGCTGCTGCTGAGGCAAGCCAGCTCTCTGGACACCTACCTGCATAGGATTCATACTCTGCAAGGCTGGGTTGGAGTGAACACCTTGCTGACCAGGCATGGTAGGTGGTTGCAGTCCTGGCTGTCCCTGAGGCATGCCAGGCTGTCCAGGGAGAGGTTGTGAATTAGAGTTGGCATACTTGGCAGCCCGCTGCTTGATAAATGCAGCCAACAGTTGGGGACTGGAGTGAAGGATACTAAGCACCTGTTGCTGCTGTAAGGGAGAACTGGGAGACCTGAGAGTCCGCAAAAGGTTTTGTAAGGCTTGTTGAGACACAGTGCCTGGTTTGAGAGGGCTCACACCTACTTGCCCCAATCCTGGCTGTTGAGGCATGTTCAACGGCTGACCATGCTGGGCCACTGACATCATTGCAGGCCTCGGCATCCCTGAAGGCATCTGCTGTGGCTGAGAAATTCCTCCTTGGGCCCAAGGTGACTGCTGTTGCATTCCTGTGGGACCCATTCCTGGATCCAAATGCCCACCAGGACCTCTGGCCATAGGAGGCGGGTTCATACCCATAGGAGTCATGGGCGTCATCTGGGGCATCTGGTGCTGGATCGGCCTTTGGAAAATTTGTACATGAGCCATCTGTCGTTGTGTCTCTGCTGCCCTCTGAATCTGCATTGCCATTTCTACTGCTGCAGGTGGAGGTCCTGGAAGGGGGGGTTGGGCAGTCTGAGGTGGGGTTGGTGGGGTCACCTGGCCTGCTGCCTTACCCTGGGACACAGGGCCAGTAGTTTGAGTCCTGGGCAAGTAGGGTGGCATGTTGTTGGGAGGCGTGGGCTGAGGTTGAGAAGTAGGTTGGGGCTGGGGTGTCTGTGGGGTGGCTGGCTGTTGGCCAGTAGGGGTGGTTGGAGTAGCAGGAGTTGGGGACGGCAGACCCTGCTGCTGCCCCGCCACACCAGTCCGTTGCATGCTGGCCATCCTCCTGCGGAGCATCTGAGCCTGCTGGAGCCGGTGCTGCAGCTGTTGCTGCCGGAGCTTTTGCTTGATGTTGAGGCAGAATGGCACCGGACATTTGTTCTCCTGGCAGTGCTTGGCATGGTAGCAGCAGAGGGCAATAAGCTGTTTGCAGATGGGGCATCCACCATTGGTTTTCCGTTTGCAGCCTTTGGTGTGCTGCACGACCCTCTTCATCTTCTGGCAGGAAGGCAGAGAACAGTTGGCATTGCGGCACTGGCATGCATGTACCAGAGACTGTATGCAGCGTTGGATGCTCAGGCGGCGAGAATCTCCTGGGCTCTGTGTGGCTGCTGCTTGCTGGTTGTTGCTCTCATCATCCAAGCCAAGACCTAGTTTCTCCATTTTGTGGTCATGATTTTTAGTGTTATAACAGGTGATACACAGGTCATAATCCTGGAAGAGAAAACAAGATGAAGGTCAACTCTGCAAGACTGAAATAATTCGAAATCATTATATATATTTTGCTTCAGCTAGAAAAGCTCCTTTTATAAAAAGATAAAATCACTGGGTGGTGGCAGCACACGCCTTTAATCCCAACACTTGGGAGGCAGTTCTCTGTGAGTTAGAGGCCAGCCTGGTCTACAAGAGCTAGTTCCAGGACAGGCTCCAACGCTACAGAGAAATTCTGTCTCAGAAAACCAAAAAAGGTAAAATCATTCTCTTCAGCTCTGTCACTTCCCACAAGAGCACGTGTTTGTTTGTTTTTTTAAACCACGTGTCTATATCACAACTCAGACAATGGGGACCAATGTGTCCTGTCCTGTCCTTCCCACAAAATAGCACCTACCTCACACACAGTGCAATGCCAGCGAGTCTCCACATGGTGCTTGCACTCGTTGCAGGTGTAGACAAATCGATCTTGACTCTGTGTATGGAGTTCCACCAGCATGCACATGGTAGACCACTGGGCTCTTCGGAGTGAAGAGAATTCCAGGTGTTTATCCCTTGCTAGAGTGAGGAATGCATCTCTACCATCCATCAAGTCACAAGGGATGAGAGGGTCAGGATCAACAATGGGAGGCAGAGAGTTGGGTGCAGGACAAGCGATGAGGCGGATTACAAAGAAGACCTGCCAAGAGACAAGCTCATTGTGACTCTGGAACTACAATACCACTGCAGCAAAAAGGCACCAGAGAGGGCCATAACAGAAGAGTGGGTTCAGGGGTTAAATGACAGTCATACTTCCCCTATCCCTGTTCACTGAGACTTGAGTATAGTAAAGAACCTAAAACTCAAGCCAGACGGTGAAGGCACATACCTTTACTCCCAGCACTCAGGAGGCAGAGGCAGGTGGATCTGAGTTTAGAGGTCAGCTTGGTCTACAAAGAGTTACAGGATAGCCTGGACTGTTACACAGAGAAACCATATCTCAAAATACAAACAAAAACCAAACCAAAAGAACCCTTAAAGCTAATATTCTGTTACTTCATTTCAGTATTATCTTCAAAATAGGAACAGTCAGCCGGGCGATGGTGGCGCACGCCTTTAATCCCAGCACTCGGGAGGCAGAGGCAGGCGGATCTCTGTGAGTTCGAGACCAGCCTGGTCTACAGAGCTAGTTCCAGGACAGGCTCCAAAGCCACAGAGAAACCCTGTCTCGAAAAACAAAAAAAAAATAGGAACAGTCTAGGGCTGGGTGTGGTTGACACAGATAGACCTTTAATCCCAGCACTCTGAAGTCAGAATCAGGTGCTTTCTATGAGTTTGACACATATCTGGTCTACAAAATTAGAACAAAATTAAAGGCTAGGCTCACAACCAAAAATAACAAACCAAACCAAACAACAGACTAGCTCAAGGACAGCACACATACAGTGAATAGTATACCTTAAGATGGGGTCTGTGGTTTAACCTGAATCTAACTACAGAAAAGCATCAACTCAAATCTTAATGGAGATATTCTGCAAGACCCTGCCCTGAACTAACTAACAAAAACGCCCATGGCATGAAAAAAGGCCGAGACCACTGCGAAGACGTGGCAACTCAACACAATTAAGATCAATTTGGACGTTTTTCTTAGAAGGTACTTGCTAAAGTACAGAGAACAAATAAAAAGAAAATGGCACAGAAAGTCTACAAAGCTTTTTAAGTAACCAATTTAAAATATTTATGTGCATCAGTACTTTGCCTGAATGTATGTCAGATGAATCACTGGTGTGCCTTATATCCAGGGTCAGAAGGTTGAGGCCATGCCTCAACCTCTACTATAGGCTAGTTCTGGAGAGACTGAAAAGTCTGTATAAGTTAGCATAAAGACCTACACTATACTACAACAGGCATTTTTGCTTCTGCTATCCCATTGCAAAGGCCAAGTCATGAACTTGTAATATACACCCATAGCCTGAGATTCTAGCTTCTAAGATTAGACAGTGTACGTCAAATCAATTACCATTAGTTTAGCTTTCTCAGATAGTACTTTACCCTCAAAATTGGTTCAGGCTATTGGTAGTATATTCTGACAGTGGCATCCACTAGAATGCAGTGGCATGGCTGAAGGGATGGATATCACTCAAGCAGTTAAAACATTTTCTGTTTTACAACCAAAGTCTATACACATACTCTTTTCATCCCAGTCACCCCTCAAGCCATTTCTGCCCTCCTCATTTTCAGCAACCTAGAGTTCTCATTACAGTGTCAGTTGGGGTGGGCACTCGCCTGCCACACACACACACCTTTACCCTGAAGGCTGACTCTCACCTCTTTATGCTTTTCCATGGTGGCATACAGTTTCTGAGACAGGTCATTAGACACATTGGGCATACCAGGTTTCTTCTTATTGCCCCTACTCAGGCTGCTTTTGTTTTTGCTGGTTTTCTTGTTATTCTTCTTCTTAGCATTTTTGCTGTCTCCTTTTGTTACCTGTAAGGCAGCACAAAGAACAAATGAAAATATGAGGTTGCTGGGATGGATCTGGAAATAAGACTGAAGGTATAATAGACTTTCCTTTCAAATAGGATATTACACTCTTAGCTAATACTTTTATTTCTCTAGAAGCTTATCGTCCACTCCTTTTTAATCGGGTTCTTTTTAACTCACAAGCTACTTGATGCTTAAATATTCTTTTATTTATTTAGCTGTATGAGTACTTATGTCACGTGTGTGCGTAGGCACTTTCAGAGGCTCTTTGAATCCAAAACTGGAGTTTAAGACAGTTATGAGCTTCCTGGGTTCGATGCAAGGAACAGAACAGAACTGGGATCCTCTGTAAGAGCATCAAGTGCTCTTGAACAGAGTCACTTCTCCCAATTACCTCCTTCCTAGTAAAAACCCCAAGCTCCATTAAAGAAATGAAAACTTGTAAACTTTATCTAGAAAACTCCTATTTTGATGGCCAGTATTGACACATGCCCTTAATCCCAGGACTTGGGAGGCAGAGGCAGGCAGTTCTGAGTTTAGTGAACCATGAAAGCCATGAAGCATGGAAGAGGGAATCAGCAAGCAGGCTTTGGTTTCCCCTTTCACCCACAATCTATCAATGAAATGAACCAAAGGTTAAAGCATTTTGGAGAGTGGGACAGTGATGTCGTGGTCTTTTAATACTAGCACTTGGGGGGGGGGGCAAAATCTGGTAGACTGAAAGAAATTAAAAAAGGAAACAGATTTGTGTCATGAAGTTCAGCTCAGTCTTAAACTGACCCTTCCTGTCTCTACCTCCCAAATACTGAGATTACTGCCGTGCTTGGCTTAAGAGTCTTTTGTTTTGATTTTTGATGCTAGAGACTGAACTTTATCTAGGGCCCTTGCATGTATCTGTGTTTATGTGTGGGGACCACAGCATACAGGTGTGGAGGTAAGAGCAATATATGGGAGCCAGATCTCTGTTTCTGTTTCAACCATGTGGGTCCAAGGAGTGAACTCAGGGCTAAGTGGCTAAAGGCCTTTACTCAGAGCCATCTTACCTGTCCAAGCATTTTTTTGGACATGGTTTTGATACGTAGAACTCAGAAATATCTTTCTGTCTCTGCCTCTTGAATGTAAAAAAGTTGTGTATCACCACGCCAGTCAGCCCTGACTTAAGTTAAAACCCAGAACACTGTGTAAGTGATCAATAACTGAAGAAGGTACTAAGCCAGGTTCTACAAACAGACAAGTTAAATGAGAATCTTATACTTTAAAAGGTTTCTTTAAAAAAAAAAAAAAAAGCAGGGAAAGGCTGTGTTGATACAATATCTCAGTGACAAAGAACCTGCTTAGTAGCAACATGGTAGCCTGGATGTGATCCTTAGCACTTCTAGAAAAATACAACAGAGAGGATATGCAGTCTACAAAGCTTATACCAGTCATAATTTGGCCAGTAAAAGTATTTTTGCTATATACTTTTTCAGGAGCTTCAGCGCCCAGGATACTACTAGTTAGAATTACAATGACCCTTTGTTCTAAGATAGGGTCAACTATTTATTCAGCCAAGGTAGGCCTTGAACTATGCTGCCAAGGCCGACTTTGCATTCCCTGAGAGCTGAGAGTAAGATGTGTGCAGAAAACTAAGTTGAAAGTATAAACCCCTAGACAGGCAGTAGTAGCACATGCCTTTCATCACAACACTCTAGAGGCAGGGAAGTCTCCTGAGTTCAAGGCCAGCAAGGTCTACAAAGGACAGCCAGGGCTACTTGCTTACAGGGTCTTGAACACAAACAAAAACAGTGTAAACTCCTTTCTGTATTATCAGATTATCAAGGTAGACACTGCAGAGAGAAAAGGCCCTTACATCAGTACTCTCATTGCTGGTGTTCTCTTCCCTTTTTCTCTCTTCCTCTTCCTGTTCAAGTTCTTTAATGCTTTCTTCCAGAACATTGGGCCAGAAATCACCTTCAAAATAGGGTAACTCTTTTGCACTTGTTAATCGATCTTCAGTAGCTTGTTTTAAAATATCCTGTTTAAAACAAAAACAAAAAACCCAAGTAATTACAATCAGGAATTTCTAAGCTTTTTGTTTTTTCTTTCTTATAAATTATTCATTACATATATACAGTGTTCTGTTTACACGTATGCTTGTACACTAGAAGAGGAAACCAGACCTCATTTTAGATGGTTGCTAGCCACCATGTGGTTGCTGGAAATTGAACTCAGGACCTCTGGAAGAACAGCTTTCATTGTACGACAAAAATGGCAAAGTTCTCTAGGGAACATGCCAGACAAACAATGAGAACGCGTTTTAAATTATACCAATATACTTCCTTCTTTGAGACAGGGTCTCACTATGTACCAGTGGCTGGCCTGGACCCCATTATGTAGAACAGACTGGCCTCAGAACTCACAGAGATCCACCTACTTCAGTCTCTTAAGTGCTAGGATTAAGGGCGTGCATCACCATGCTGGGTTCTTTGCTTTTTTTTTCCCCCAGTTCTTTTAGAGACAAGGTGTCATTACATAGTCCAGGATGGCTGGAATTCCCTACATAGATGAGCCTGGCACATGCCTTTAATCCCAGCACTCGGGAGGCAGAGAAAGGCAGATCTCTGTGAGTTCGAGCCTAGCCTGGTCTACAAGAGTTGGTTTCATGACAGGCTCCAAAGTTACATAGAAATCCTATCTCAAAGGAAAAAAAAAAGGAGATATACACACACACACACACTTCAATGAAATAAAAATAAATTAATAAATTAGCATACTTATAGCAATCACATGTTATAAGTCAGAACAGAAGACTTGTCAGAGAGGACAGAAAATAGCAAGAATATTATTTCCAAGTTCAAACTGACCTTATAGTCGTGGACAATACGTTCTGATACAGCCTTGTCAAGCATCTTTTTGTACCATTCCTGTAGGCGCTTTGGCTTTGGGATCTTCTGATCAGGAGGGTGACAATGGAAGATATAGTCGTCCCCTTCACTTGGTGGACATGCCCAAATATGCCCTGTTGTATATCTAAAAACATGAAGATATGGAATATCATGATAAATGATATCAAGAAGATATCATTTGTGCTAGAGAAAGTTATAAGTAGTCAAAGCCATAGGTGCATACCACTGCACACAAGCAGTGATACATTTTAAACCACAGGGTGAAACACAGACAGAAATGCTTATTTTCTCAAGAAGACCAAAGCCCAGATCCAAATTCTTAGGCCAGAAGTAGGTCTAAACTATGCACTAACAGTTCATGTACTACCTACTTGTTTTGAAAGGCCAAGGAGTGCTGTGAATTTCATTTAAAAAGGCTGACTTAGTTCTTGATCCTAAAATCTGTACTTTAAGATCAAAAGACAACTATATTGCAAAGGAATAGGAACCCATCATAACAGAAATTACATGCAAGGTAAACTGCTAGGAGTAATCTCCTATGAGTAAGATGGTAGTCTCTAGAATATATGTACCTTCAGATCTTAACTTATGAATGAACTTGAACTTCCAAGCTCCAAGCCTCCCTCCCATGTGCTAAAACTGTAAGTGCAAACCATCACATTCAACTTGTTTCCAATCTTTACACCGAAGTACAAAAGGATCAGGGGAAATGTTCATTTTCATAAGTAATGAACAGCTTTTTCCCCCACAATTTTATTTATGTACATTGGTGTGAGAGTGTCAGATCTTCTAGAACTGTTGTGAGTTACTACATGGGTGCTGAAAAATGAACCCAAGTCCTCTGGAAGAGCAGCCAATGCTCTTAAACTGTTGAGCCAGCTCTCAAGTCAATATCAATAACTTTTAATGCAAACTGTAAACACAATGGTTTGACTCAACAGAATGGAACTAAAGGATTAGTGAAGTAGGAAACAGGTAACATCAGATTCATATCAGAGATCTAACAAGTCATGGCTTCACTATATCACAACAAACATGAGAAAGCCAAATACATACTTACACATTTCCACATTATTTTTAAAAGATAGTAATTATTAATATGCTTACCCCAATTTCTTGACATATTCTAAATATCCAATTAGAATTTCATGATAGACTGCGGTCCTCAAGCATTTAGGACGGAAGAAATGAACACTATCGAGGTAAGATATGTATACTCTCCTATATCAAAAACAGGGAGAGAAAAATCTCTATCACTTATTAAGTTATTATTTACATGGCTAAAAACATCTACTTCCTTTCCTGTGCTGACTTTTATAAATTATCATAGGAAAATTAGAGATTGTGGCTCTGTGGGGACCAGACTTGGCAATGGCTTCCATGTAATTTTTACCTGGTACATGCTATACATATCAAGTTTCATTCAGTGTGCTTTTGTATTAGTTATAGTATGAACCCAATCTCCCTGCCATTCCCTGCCCAACAAAAAGAGAGGTCAAAAAGTCAGTCCTACCTTTGGTTGGGTGGGGGGCAGTCAGAGCCATACTCTTGAACATGCATGCCAAAGAAACATAAGTCAACACCATCGATTTCTTCAAAGGCAAAAAGGGCCTTAGTTCGGTATGGAAAAGATTCTGCCATCTCTCCACTATCTACAAACCTACACATATCAGATAAAGAAAACCACAAATTATTCAGGTGGAAATTATCGACAGTAACTGAGAATGCACAACTGTAGCTCTTCAAGAGTAGAAATAAAAATTATTAAACACCTTGCTTTCATGCCTGGTTTCACCTCTACAGTTTTGTCAGAAGCATGAACAACCCTAACAGTGACCTCTCCTGATTCAGGATGATTTTGTCGCCTTAGGAAGTCATTCACTCGATTCTCCAGAAAGGTACCAAGTCTGGTAGGCGGCAATCCTAGGAATATAAAAGTTAAAAGTTACCAAGGTGTAGCCTTGGGCTCAATTCCAAGTATTAAAGATTAGAAAGAAAGTTACCATGGTTTAAATTTTTACTGTCAATTTTGAGGTGCATGTACAAACCTGAAGCATTGATTTGTTTTTCTAGACAGGATTCATTTTTGTAGCCCTAACTGTCCTGGACTCACTCTGTAGACCAGGCTGGACTCGAACTCAGATTATCTGCCTGCCTCTGCCTCAGGAGTGTGGGGTTAAAGGCATGTACCACCACTACATAGACTGTATTTGATTTTTTTTTAATATTTATTTATTTTTATTATGTATACAATATTCTATCTGTGTATATGCCTGGAGGCCAGAAGAGGGCGTCAGACCTCTTTACAGATGGTTGTGAGGCACCATGTGGTTGCTGGGAATTGAACTCAGGACCTTTGGAAGAGCAGGCAATGCTCTTAACCCCTGAGCCATCTCTCCAGCCCTGTATTTGATTTTTAATACAGTAAGGTAACTCTGATATCCCATCCCTCGGCACACAGGCTTATATAGCAAATTACCTCTACAGTGCCAAAGGGGGGAAACCGAATACTCCTGCGACAATAACTCTAGTCAATCACTTTACACTTGGCCCACATTGTGACATGTGCCAGGACAAGAATAAATACAGGGGAAGGGCGGAGGGTGATTATTAACCAAAGTCCCTTCTAAAGGGTTTTTGTACTTCAAAACAGGGTTTCTCTATGTAACAGCCCAGGGTGTCCTAGAACTTGCTCTATAGACCAGGCTGGCCTCGAACTCAAAGAGATCTGCCTGCCTCTGTCTCCCAGTGCTGGGATTAAAGGTGCTGGGCCACCACCGCCTCATTGAAAGGTTCATTTTTATACTTCGTTATGCTATAATGTGATTTTGGCTTAAAAAAAATATTTTTCTTTTTTGAAAGAGGGTCTCACTACTTAGCCAAGATTTGCCTCAAACTCAGAGATCCGCTTGCTTCTAGAATACAGGTATTAACAAATATGTGCTGTAACACTTGGAACATTTAAAACTAATTCATTTTGACTGGTTTCAATTTCACTAGTATTTAGGCAGCTGGAATTAAAGGCATGAACCACCACCACTTGGCTATATAATTTTTTTAAACCAGGGTTTACCTCAAATAATAATACTTGGGGCTGGAGTTGTAGCAGGAGGGGGCTGTATCCCACTACCCGGCTAGCTTACTCCAGAAATAACCACACAGAAATTGTATTGATTTAATTATTGCCTGGCCCATGAGATCTAGCCTCTTTTTGGCCTACTCTCACATCCTGATCTAACCCATTTTTGTTAATCTGTCACCACGAGGTGGTGGCTTACTGGAAAAGATTTAGCATATTTGACTTGGCAACTTTATGGTGGCTCTCTGTGTGTCTTTTTTCTCCCAGCATTTAGTTTCATTTTCGCAACTATCTAAGTTCTGCCCTATCAAAAGGCAAAGGCAGTTTCTTTATTTAACCAGTAAAAATAACGCAAATACAAAAGGACCTCCTACACCAGGCTGGAGATATGGCTCAGCAGTTAAGAGCCCTGGCTGCTCTTCCAGAAGAACCGGGTTCAATACCTAGCACCCACACAGCAGCTAACAACTGTCTGTTAACTCCAGTTCCAAGGGATGTGACACCTGCACACAAAAGCACATAAAATAAAATTAAATAATTTAAAGTAATAATACTTACTTTTAGCAGAAAACTTGTTTTCTTTCCTAGCACGTGCAGTTTTCTTTAAACAGCCATCACAGACAAACCTAAAATGTAAAGTAGAAAATTACTTATATAACATAAAATTCAAGTACCATGCAACAAAAATCTATCAGTAAGCTTAAAACAACAACAAGAACAAAAGCAACACCACCAACGTGCCACAAAAAATTCCTATACATAACAGTTAATGTAACCAGTATACAAACTGGGTTTTTTCTAGAAAGCAGGCTTTGCGTTCTAGTGGACAGAAGAGTTTATCTCAACTGGGAACGGGAGACAGGAAGACCAGGAGCAGCTCCTGGCCAGCCTGGGCTACAATGAAACAATCTCAAAAAAACCACCACTAACAAAAAAAATGTGTGTGGGTTACTTGGGGACACCAGAAAAAGACTTTGGATTCCTTGGAACAAAAGTTACTTGTAG
The DNA here is from genome assembly GCF_037038515.1 of Microtus pennsylvanicus. NCBI lineage: Eukaryota > Metazoa > Chordata > Mammalia > Rodentia > Cricetidae > Microtus > Microtus pennsylvanicus. The sequence continues at coordinate 5,943,509 of NC_134580.1, forward strand.
TTGTGAGTTGCTGACTTGGGCGCAGAGAACTGAACTATGTTCTTCTCTAAGAGTTATATACTTTAAGCCCCATTAATATATTATCAATGATTGTCTTTTTTTTTTCCCGTTAACTTTATGTTTCGTTAACTTTATGAACATTGAAAATGTTCAATCCTCTAGAACTAGAGTTACGATGGTTGTAAGCTGTCATGTGGGTGCTGGGATTTGAACTCAGGTCCTCTGTAAGAGCAGCCAATACTCTTAACCATTAAGGCATCTCTCAGACCCCTCAGTGATTGTCTTTAACAAGTTGGTTGACCTTAAATTCTAATCGCAATCTTATCAAGCATGTCTCTCTGTCTGTCTCTGTCTCTCTCACTCTCATATTAGTATTTTGTCTGTATATATGTCCGCGTGAGGGTGTCAGATCTTTGGACTTAGGGACAGTAGCTGCCATGAGGGGTGTTGGGAATTGAACCTGGGTCCTCTGGAAGAACAGTCAGTGATCTTAACCACTGAGCCATCTCTCTAGCCTCTCAGGCATGTCTCTTAAACATGAATATTTAAGGACAAGTGACAGAAAATTGGGGTTTTTTTTTTATGTGTGTATGACAGAAAATTAAAAGGTTACCACTGACAATCACTTATTGGCAATTTCAGATAAATTAGATTATCCTTTCCTTTCCTTTCATCCTCTTAGCTGTTATCAACAATTACTCTAATTGTTACACAGTGAGGAGATCCCATCCCCTACAATACAAACTTGACGCTTGAACTTGTTTTTCATGGGAAATAAACATCAGCTCCTCTCTCACAAATTAAGAGGCATCCTTTCTAAATGTCATTGGACATCCTATGAGTCTATACCATAGTACAGCTATGTAACTTACTGGTCCCCCATTCCTACCAAAAGAGTCATTTAATATACCATTACTAGTAGATGTTTCAAGAAGGAAGCATTCCTTGGCTTTTTAGCAACACCTGTATCCTTTTAAAATTAGTAGTATTTTAAAAATAATTTTCAAGTCTGGCAAATTTAGTTATAACCAACAGTGGCTTTAGTTTAGCATTCTTTTATGGAGACAGGTTTATTGTGTTGTTCAGATTATATATAAAATACACACAAACACACACAAAATGTGTATAGATTATCTGCTACCAAAGGCTGTCTAGGTGTTTTGGATGTGCTTTATCCAGTCAGGCAGTGTCAGGACAGAACCCAGAGCCCAACTCTGTGGCAGAAATCCGCTATAACAGTAAGTCAGATTCTGATCCCAAAGAAAATACTTAGAAGACTGTAACTTTGTCCAGGTATGGTGAGGCACAGCTTTGATCCTGTAAGACTTTAAGACAATCCTGAAGCCATTTTTGACAATTCTGAATCCTCTCAGCCTCTGTGCCATAGTGCTTCCCCTCCTCCCCTGGGAACCAAGGACCTAACAGCTACACTCGCATGTACTCAATTCTTGAACAATTACCCATATATGTATGTTTTGATTCAGTCCCCTGGGAAACGGGGTCAAAATGACCTCTTACCTCATCTGATCTGGCAACAGCTCTCCAGTCAATTATTGGTAATAGCCCTTACAAATAAGCCAATCAGAATAGTCAAAGAACAACCCCCTTGCTTCTGTGGCCCCTTTAAAAGTAGACTGCAGGGGCTGTAGAGATGGCTCAGCAGTTAAGAGCACTGACTGCTCTTCCCGAGGACCCAGGTTCAATTCCCAGTACCCACATGGCAGCTCACAACTGTCTGAAAATCCAGTTCCAGGGGATTTGATACCTTCACACCAATGCACATAAAATAAGGTTAAATAAACCATAAAAATATTTAAAAAAAAAAAAAGTAGACTGTACCAGCTATTCGAGGTCCCTCAGCTTCCCGAATGCTGGGGGACCCTGTCATGACAGAATTAATAAAATCCTCGTGCTTTTGCATCGGCTGTGGTGTGTAAGGGGGTCTCTGAGGGAGACTCCTTCTCGGTGTTTGGACGCTAGAGTCCAACAATCCCAGCACTCGGGCCAGAAAAAAAGGCGGGAAAAGCCTGGTCTACATAGCATGTTCCGAGTTACTAAGAGCCACACAAGTGAGACCCTAACTAGAACAAAAATCAGCCAATAATTTTGAACATCAATACAAACATGGATAAGAATGTTCATGGAAAGTAAACAAAATACTTCTGGCCCATGTCCTAGGACTCACCCAGTTGGCCAGATGGTCTCATGGTGAAGGACACAGATCTGATGCATCTTTCTTCCACATTCTGTACACTCAACAAACCTAGAAAAGAAAACAACTAATTCTCAGACTGATCTTGAATCATCTTCACCAAATGAAATCTTCAGTATCTCCCATCAATTCTAACAATTCAGACAACCAACCAACTGTCATGCCAAAGAATTAAATTAGTTTAGTGGAGATTTTTGGCTTTAATGTTATAGGTAAAGCAAATTTCAAAATCATTAAAGCAATCATGTGTTAAACAATCTAAACTTCCAATCCAGAAGGAGAGTGAGAGAAGGTAACTGCTGAGAGTATAGAGTCATCCTACCTCATTATCAGAGAAAACAGAAGGACCTGTGCTTTTTAAATTTTTCTTGCCCTAGATCTGAGGACGGAATACAGGGTCTTGTGTTTGGTAGCAAGCACTCTACCACTGAGCTAAATTCCCAACTCCAGGATCATTCTCTGTATGCACTGGAAATGCAGAGGTGAAGAGTACAGCCCTGGGCAGAAGTAGTTTGATGCTTGAAAGGGAACAATGAGGGGCTGGAGAGATGGCTCAGTGGTTAAGAGCACTAACTGCTCTTCCCGAGGACCCAGGTTCAATTCCCAGCACCCACATGGCAGCTCACAACTGTCTGTAATTCCAGTTCCAGGGGATCTGACACCTTTACACCAATGCACATAAAATGAAGTTAAACAAACCATTAAAAAAGGGGGGCGGAACAATGAGTAACACTCACCGTAAGACTAATTAGCTTTAGCCCCTGAATGTTTCTTAAGTTCTTACTATTAACATTTATGGGTTGTAAATATTAGCATAAGAATATAAAGTTATTTTGGAAAAAGGGTGCAGAGTATACTGACAATTCATGAGAAACTACTTACAGTTCAGGATCCAGTGTGTCATTTTTTCTCTTGGAAAACTGTTCTTTATTTATTGTACTAAGGAGAGAAAATGGACATAATAAGAAAAAATACACACAAAATTACTACTTGAACATATAGCACTCTGAATTATGTTGTATTTATTGGGTTATATAAATTCAGTTGTATATAAGGAACATTCTACAATACTTCATAACACCCCACCCTTGGGAAACAGGATCCTCCTATGTAGCACTGTCTGGCCTTGAGCTCACAAAGCTCCACAGGCCTCTGTGCCCCTCCTGTTGTCATATCTTGCTCTTCTCTTTTAAAGTCTGGTTCACTATACTATATACAGGATGCACTTTTTATGAACTGTTGATTCCAGATTGTGAACAAGGTTATAAACTATTTAAGAATAGTTTTAGTCAGGCACAGGGCTGCACATCTTTAATCCCAACACTCAGGAGGCAGAAGCTGGTGGATTTGTGAGTTTGAGGCCATCCTGGTCTATATAGTGAGTTCCAAGACAGCCAAAGGCATGTAGTTGAGAACCTGTCTTAAAAAACAAACAATAAAAACAAGAACAGTTCTATTTGGGAGGCTGAAGATGGAGAACTGCCTGGAGTTTGAGGCTAGTCTAGAATACAGAGTAAGATCATACACTCATCGCCACTGCAAAAAGAACACAGAACTAAACCAGTTGACAGGTACTGTCAACACCAGTGGTATGTACATCTAATCCCATGTTCATGGTTCAGAAGCAAGAGAGTCTCAAATTAGAAACCGACCTGGAATACATAGTGAGATAAAATAGGGGTGGAAGGGGGTAAAAAAAGGCACTTCTCACTATTTGAGGTAGGTTTGGTTTTAGGGCCCAGACAGTCAAGTCCTGTATTTTTAGGCAATGGTGAAAACAGAGGCTAAGTGCATACTTCAGGTTCCTACAGATATCTCATACTCAATATGAAGGACAAAAATCATTTAATTTCATAGTATTTATTTTCCATGTGTTCCCATATTGCCCTGGACATTTTGATACTATGGTTCTTTTTTCTTACTAACAATATCCATATTTAAGTACATCTTGCTGAAAAAAAGGGCTCAAGGTTCATTTGCCTTCCTAATGTCTTTAAGACCTTGATAGAAGACTCTAATACCAACAGCACCCAGAATGACATGGGAACTTTTTTAAAACTTCAATCTCATAGGCCCATTATAGACGTGAAGAACCAGGAAAGAAATTCAAAACTTTCTAACCTTAGAGCCTTACTGATTTAAAGTCACTCTGGTTCCAGGGGTAAAGTGTGCACTCCCCTGCCCATGGCAGGGAAATCCCACCCTAGTGTAAACTTCTCTGGTTCTGGTAAAAGTCAGAATGTGGTGGCGCACGCCTTTAATCCCAGCACTCCGGAGGCAGAGGCAGGCGGATCTCTGTGAGTTCGAGACCAGCCTGGTCTACAGAGCTAGTTCCAGGACAGGCTCCAAAGCCACAGAGAAACCCTGTCTCGAAAAAAAAAAAAAAAAAAAAAAAGAATGTCTCTAGGTTCTCAGTATCTGTTCTTTTACATTGGAACCTAGAACCTACTACACTGTGTTTCAATAGTAACTGAAAGGAAAAGTTATTGTACAACATAAACTACAAAATTTAACAAAATCGTCTCAGAGGCTTTTTCGCTAATACATTATCTGTTTTGCCCTGTAAGACACTATTTTTGTAGAATGCTTTCAACAGCTTATTTATCACAGGTAAATATGAATGCTTGAAAATTTTTAACAATTTTACCTCTTTGAAATATAACATTATGTTACAGACTAACAAATACTAGTTTAGTTGGCCAGTCAAGCCATGAGTTGAAAATTTTTCTTGGCACTTATCAAACACTAAAAGCTCAGAAAACTACAAAGCCTCAGGAAGGTTTAGTTTAAAGCTTTAAAGTTTGGCCGGGCGGTGGTGGCGCACGCCTTTAATCCCAGCACTTGGGAGGCAGAGGCAGGCGGATCTCTGTGAGTTCGAGACCAGCCTGGTCTACAAGAGCTAGTTCCAGGACAGGCTCCAAAACCACAGAGAAACCCTGTCTCGAAAAACCAAAAAAAAAAAAAAAAAAAAAAAAAAAAAAAAAAAAAAGCTTTAAAGTTTGTATTAACTGGGCATTATGTTATCTGCAAGAGAAGGCATAAAAAACAGTATGAGTCCAAACTCCTTCAAATTCAATATACTTAATAAAAAAAATGCTTTTGCACAAAGCCTTTCCATTTTTAGAAGCCATATTTTTACAGAAAAAGTACTTATTATTAAGATGACCATCCAGTGCTCAGATATTTCTAAGCTTAGCAACAGGTAATAGAACTTTGTTATGCCAACAGAATCTAGACTAATAAGCCAAGTATCCAGAAATAAGTATAGGAACCTCTATGTGAGAATGCAACTGAAAACCAATAATTTAAATTACCTTAAACTTATTTGTATTTAAATAGTTGGCTATGACTGGTGGGATACAATGATGAAGGGACAACAGTCTAAGATCACTTAGAAATGCCCAAGAACAACCACCTGAGAATAGAGAATCAAAAGAGCATTTTCAAAATAATGTTACTTACGTTTGAGGCTGGGAAGGGTCATCCCCCAAAGAAACGCTCTCCCCTTGGATTTCATTGAAACACTTCTCACAGAAATGATACCTGTCGGCAAGAAGGCCATACTGGGGTGAACTGCTCAGTTCACACAACACAGCCCAAGCCAAGCAACGAAGCCACCAATCACAGCAGGCCAAGGAGGGGAACGGGAGCAGAGAGCAGGTCATCAACGGCGACAAGGACATTCAATGATGCGGATTTATGGGCCCCACAGTTTGGGTTTTTTGTTTGTTTGGTTTTTTGTTTTTGTTTTTTTGTATTTTTTTTTTTTGCAATCAAAGCCAAGTGCAGACAACGACAAGCATGAGGGAGAAAAAAAAACAAAACAAACGAAGAAATGAGGGATTGCAAGACAACAAAAAAAACAAAAGCAAGACAGGACAACACAAAGCAGAAAGCCAAGGCAAAGCACATATTAGCAATAAATATCTTAATGGGATCACAAATAGCAATGATTATAAGCAAATAAAAAATAAATAAACACCTTTCACTTAGACCCATACTGCTTGATTTTACTACCCAGTGCCACTCAATACTTCTTTAAAAAAGCAATTAAACACCAAGGTGTCAGCACTCAGGAGGCAGAGGCAGGTGGATTTCAGATAATTCCAGGTCAGCATAAGCTATAAAGTGAGACCCTGTCTAAAAATGAACATGAGAGAGAGAAAACTAAGAAAGAAACAATTATAACCAGTGGTGACATGTTTCAAAAGAAGTCTATTAAGGCATTATTTTTTAAACATCTCCTGATATAAGATGAACACTGTAGACTGCTATTAAAAATCCAAAAGTGAGTACGGTATGGTGGAGCAAGTCTTTAGTACAAGCACTCTGGAGGTGGACATAGGCTGGTCTGAATTCCAAACAAACTAAAAAACATGGAAAAAAAATTCCAAAAGAGGTCTGTGTGTCAAGATTTGAACACGGGAAAATTTCTTATCAGCTGTTATCTTGCATCTTTAATAAAAGGTGATTGTATTACAACATTTGACCATCCTTAGGTTTCAAGAAGTAAAAGGAACAAATCTAGATTCTGTATCTAGAAAGCACCATTAAATAAAAACTAGGAGAATTGTCAAACCTAGAAATGAATCTGTACCTCACAAGTTCAACCAAACAGGACACCAGTGTTGGCAGCATTAAACAAGCACAGAGCAGTCACTGACCACCCTTGCTGATCTGCTGCTGAGGGCCAGGAACAATCACTAGATGAGCTCTAATGCAGGCCAATTACTACCAACAGACTCATGTTCAAGAGATGATGAATGAATACAACTTAGGCAAGAGAAAAGGCAGAGACGCTTTCTCATAGTTTTTCTCATAGTTCTGTTCTTTTTTCAGACAGGGTCTCATGTAATCTAGGTTCTGTTTATTTTTACTAATGTAGAAAGTCAAGGACAACTCGGAAGTGATCCCCCTAGCCCTGCCTCCTGCGTGCTTAGATTATAGGCATGAACTATTGTACCCTGTTTATGAAGTGCTAGAGTCAAAACCAGGGTTTATTGCATGCTATGCATGTGCTCTACTAATTAGCCACACCTCAATTCTGGGAGATTTCTTTCCTTCTTTTTAAATTTGCCTGATATAAACAAAATAAAGTAAATATTTTGGAATACTTTTTATAAACAATCCAAAAATAAGAAATTAAGTACAAAAAGGTACACATAACTTGCAAAGCTTTTTTTCTTTTTCTTTTTTTAAATTTGGTATACTTGCATATATACCTGCATGCCAGAAGACACCAGATCCCATTATAAATGGTTGTGAACAACCATGCAGTTGCTGGGAATTGAACTCAGGACCTCTGTAACAGCCAGTACTCTTTATCACTGAGCCATCTCTCCAGCCCTAAAACTTTACTAGAACAGAATTTGTGCTATACAGATGTTTTCAAGCACATTATATATAAACCACAACGTGTGTGTGTGTGTGTGTGTGTGTGTGTGTGTGTGTGTGTGTGTGTGCGCGTGCGCGCGCGCGCGCCAGTACATCTGGATTGCATTCACTTCATACACAAGAACACACGGACCATGGTCTACACAATCGTTGACCTTACCTGTTCTGGTAACTATAATACGTAGCATCACGTGGGATTGTACACAACTGTTTGCCATAGCAGCACAGTGTCTGTGGAGAGAACTCCAACTGAAAAAAAAAGTATACGTATATGTATATGTGTATACATATAAAGTACAAGTCAAAATAGTCGCAAAGCCCAATCAGAACAAGCCAATGTACGGCACATCTCTACTCGCAGTTAGGTAAATCACACTTAGCCTCTTTAGCTTATAAAAACCATCACAAATTTACTACACAATTTCACCAGGCTGATCAGGTGTATCTGCCTAGCACTATTTTCAGATACCTACAAGCAACATGTGGTGTGAAACTGAGAACTTTAACATGCAGAAAACATATCACATGTGGAACAAAGTGCTCCTATAGGTGAACACAATAAAGCACCAACTCAATAAGCTTAATCTGATGATTATTAAATATTTTAGATGGGAACCTCTACCACATAATTTTCATCTATGCAAAAAATGCCTTCACAAAAAGCACATTCCACATAAGCAGCCATTATTGTGTGTGCAATAAACAAACACGTTAAGAGAAAGAGCCTTGTTGGGATAGTAGGTAAAATGATCCAATAATGTGTTTTAAAATCTCTAGCAACATGAGAAAAAGAAAAGAGGGACAGGGAAATGAGAAGAGATGGAGAGACAGTATCAAAGTCAGAAACAGGATTTTTTTGTTGTTGTTTAAAAAACAGGGTTTCTTTATGTAGCCCTGGCTGTTCTGGAACTCGCTCAGTAGACCAATTTGGCGAACTCACAGAGATCTGCCTACCTTTGTCTTCAGAGTGCCAGGATTAAAAGTATGTATCACTATCACCAAGCAATAAACAGGATATTTTTAATCCACGTTACCACTAGATTCTAAGCACTCTGGAAGATAAATGCAGGTCTGAAAGCTACTTCTTACCTTTCTGCCACAACAATATCCAAGGCTTTGCATGACTGGGTCGATTTCTTGTTCAAACACCTCAGACAGTTTGGAGCAATATTTGTATACCCTTGAAGTTTTGCGATTATATAACCAGGCATTGTTGAACATAAGCCAAATGTCATCTATATATTGCCAGGGCTCTTGGTACTGTCCAGTATCTAACTTCCTCTTGATGGTAGAAAGATCCATGGGGCTCTTCACAATATCAAAGTAATCCTAGAAGTATAAGCAACACCACATCACACACTCATAAGCAGAACATTTAGGGAAGTATCTTCCTATTTTCATCATCAATTTTCCATTATATTATATGTCTAATTCCAAAAAGTTGACTGAAGTCTGTCACTTCTTTAAAATATTCATCTATACATAAATGAAGAGGCTATGAGAAGATTCTCCAAACATAATATGTCAGGTCCAGATAGTTTGCCACATACATACAGTAAAACCAAGCATCTTTAAATTTTGAGTACTAAAAGGGGCCTACAAATCTCAGAGAATTAGTGTTCAAAAATGGAAATAACCAAATGCCTGTCAACTATACACACAGAAAATACAGTAGCAGCAACATAAGTGAATTAGATGATTAAAAGAAGTACTAAATGGCCTAATTCTAAATCTCAACACCATAAAATCCAACCAATGCACCATCCCATAATGTTACATGAAAAGAATTTCAACTTAAGGAACTAACCATAATAGAAGAATCCAGAGGAATTAGGTAGTCCTAAAATTAGAAAATTCAGACTGCTGTGACTAGTGATTTTAATGGATGTGGGATTTGGGTGGGAGGTAATAAAAAAAGAATTAACACTGTTGTGAAAATGCTAACTAAAACTTGTGTACTTTAAGCAGGGTATATTCTGTAGCATGTGAATCATATGTCAAATAAAGTTATTTCTTCATTTGAAAGGAAACACAAAAATGCCAAATACTTACAGGGATTCCTAGATGCTTTGGGTCTACAGGCTGACGAAAGGGAAGGGACTCTGGGTCCTGCCGGTAAAGTGCTTCCAATGTTGGCATCAGAGCCTGGCGTAATTCTTCTGGTTTGAAAACTTTAAGAACCATTTGAAATCAGTTATCAATTAAGCAAAGGGATTTTAAAAATATGTTCAAGTTATATTTCTAAAAGTACCTTAAAAATCACAAAACACAAAATTGACGCTGTCCTCAGAGAAATTTCACTAAAGGGCTCACTTTCTGATTTTAATTCCTACTCTGCTTTAAAGCAATACTGTCAAAACAGAGCTGCCATTACCCTCACTACTTATGATACTTTTCCAGCTGCAGATTTATTTTTTTTAATATTTATTTATTTATTAATGTATACAATATTCTGTCTGTGTGTATGCCTGCAGACCAGAAGAGGGTACCAGACCTCATTACAGATGGTTGTGAGCCACCATGTGGTTGCTGTTAATTGAACTCAGGACCTTTGGAAGAGCAGGCAATGCTTTTAACCGCTGAGCCATCTCTCCAGCCCCCTCCAGCTGCAGATTTATTGAAAACAAACTTTTCCAAACAGAAATAGAAGCAAAGACTCCTAAAAACACAGAAGAGACTTCTTAAAGTAATAGCCAAAAAATGTCAGTGTAAGAGAAGGAAGGTGCTCTGTCTAGCAGAACTGAAAATGTCCTCTCTCAGAGTGGTTAGCGAGCACATGGCTGCACTGTTAGCACTGGGCAAAGCAGGAAGGTCTTTGAGGTAAGGCATCATGGACAGTTTAAATTACATAGCAAGTCCTTGTTGAGAAGTAAGATTGTAGGCCAGAAGCCGGGCGATGGTGGTGCACGCCTTTAATCCCAGCACTTGGGAGGCAGAGACCAGCCTGGTCTACAGAGCTAGTTCTAGGATAGGAACCAAAAGCTACGGAAAAACCCTGTCTCAAAAATCCAAAAAAAAAAAAAAAAAAAAAAATTGTAGGCCAGAGTAGAACCATACAATGAAATCTAAACCAATCACGGAAGGGGGCACACTTTTTATGGCACCAATATTCAATAATTCAGAACTGAGATCAGGTTTCTTACATTAGAAGGCACTGAGAAGTGGGTTTTTTTTCCCTTTAAAATGGATGATACTTTATAGAACTGAGGGGAAAGACATGTTATTAGATGATGCACATTTGACTTGAATCTTTATTTGCATGACCTACAAGGAATCCAAGTCGCAAAGAGGTTAAGAAACAAATGAAGTTCAATTTTTTTTTAAATATTTAAAGTTTTATTTATCTTATGTGCATTTGTGTACCTGTGCATATATGCCAAGGAATTTTGTGAAAAACAAGAACAATTTGTAGGAGTCATTATTCTCTTTCCAGTAAGGCTGCTGCACACAAGTGCCCATGAACATGTGTGTGCCTGTGTTTGGAGACCGAGGGTCAAACCTGGGTGGTTCAGAGGTCAATAACCTTGTTTTTGTTTTCATATTTTCTTTTTTCTTTCTTTCGTCTTATGTGTTATTATGTTTGCCTATGGTTCTGTGAACTATGAGTGTGCATGTGCATGCTGGAGCACTGGTGTTTTGCTTACAACTATGTTTGTGTGACGGAGTTGGATCCCTTCAAACTAGAGTTACAGTCAGTTTTGAACTACTGTGTGGTTGCTGGGAATTGAACCCAGGTCCTCTGGAAAAGCAGCCAGTGCTCTTAACCACTGAGCCATCTCTCCAGTCCCAGAACTCTGATCTCTCTCCACTCTCTACCCTCACCCTCTTCTGAAATAGTATGTCCTACTAAGACCTGAACTCACTAGCCAGAAAGCTCCAGGTATTTCCCCACATCAACTTGTCCAGTGATCTGATTAAAAGTGTGTAACAACACTCAGCTATGAGACAAGGTTTCACTGCTGACTCAGTCTTGCCTGGAATTTGCTATGTAGTAAACAAGGCTGTGCTTGAATTCAGAGATTCATGTCCCTTTCCCTCCTAAGCACGGGGATCTACAGAGGTGATAGGGAAAAAGTACAGATTATCGTTTGTGGGGAAATCATTTTACCAAATGAGTGATCTCCCCATCTTTAACTTACTCTTCTTCTTTGACTGTCCAGGAGCTGGGGAGGACTGTGTAGCAGAGGTACCTGGCTGGTCTTCCTCCTCTTTTATTTCACTTTTTAACTCAGTGCCTCTCTCCTCTGTTTCTGTAGGTTCCATTTTACCATCTTCAGTTTTAGCCTAAAATATAAGGTAGGTTTTCAGGATTTCAAAGACATCTGGTAACAAGACCATTACTCTCCATTATGAACATACATGAATTCTTTTTATAGCAGAACCTAATTGCTCTAGTCTCACCTCCTGAGTATCTTCAGGTTGAGCATCTACTGGTTCAGGTTGATCCACCTCCATTTTAACCTCCATTTTTACTTCCTGTGAAGGTTGCTTCTCCTGAATAGTCTGAGAATTCACTTCTGTGCTACTAGTAGATGGAGGGTTTGATACCTGGCCTTCAATGCTTACAGCTGGCTGAGAAAGCTGGAGAGGAAAAAAGGTAAAGTATACACACATAAAAAGCTTGCCAATGATGCAATCAGAATTTAAATTACACAGAACCTCTCCGAGGAGAGGATGAGAGGTAGAGGGAAGTTAGAGGGATGGAACGAGAGGAAGGGGAAAGTGGGATTGGTGAAGGAAAAATGAATGAATGAGTAGGCAGATAGACAGATGATAGAGATAGACAGATAAAATTACACAAGGCTAACCACTGGATCCATTACTATGCTTCCTCTTACTTGGATCATTTTAAACAGGACTTGCCAGCGCTAGCTGGTTGGTTTTACTTGAAACAACTACGTTGTTTTGAGCTTTGTTTTGTTAGTGTTTAGGGGTGGAAGTTCCAAAAATGATTATTTCAGAGAAGCTCACGGTTTTAAAAATGCCATTAGGGCCAGCTGGTGCTGTTACACGCCTTTAACCCCAGTACTCGGTAGGCAGGGGCAAGCGGGTCTCTGTGAGTTCGAGGCCAGTTTGGTCTACAAGAGCTAGTTCTAGGACAGCTAGGACTATTACACAGAGACATTCTGGGGGGGGGGGGGGGGGGGAGCACGATGGGACACAGATAGAAACAACACATTTTGGACAATGTGATGTGGTGGCTGCGGTGGCAGTGTGTGTTATGTGTGTGAGTGAAGTCAACGGAATTACTCATAGATTTTTAGTTTTATTCATCAGCCGTGTGTGTGTGTGTGTGTGTGTGTGTGTGAGAGAGAGAGAGAGAGAGAGAGAGAGAGAGAGAGAGAGAGAGAGAGAGAGAGAGAGAGAGAGAAGTCAATGGAATTACTCATAGGTTTTTAGTTTCATTTATCAGCCCTGCAACTTAAACTTAAGCTGTTTTTTTCTCCCCTTCTTTTCCTTTTGCAAATTACATGTATTAAATTAAGCAATGATAAATATCTACCCTCAGAGTCTTCAGGCCTCAGAACATCATATGGAACATAATGATCAGTTCAAAATTAACCAAAATCTTCTAGTTTTCTCTATGCTAAGTACTATCAAATGAAGGAAAAACAGGAAGTAAACACTCAATTCTATCTATGGACAAAACGACAAGGCATGACGTAAAAGAGCAAGAAATGGTGCAGAAACACCACTGGAGCTTAACTTGTTCCACGGACACTCCAAGATACATCTGCTTACCGGAGTTGAAGGCTGAGGAGGCAGCAATGGTGCTGTTGGGGTAGGAACAGATGCTGCTGTGCTCTGCTGGGAGCGAGGCTGTTGCTGGGACTGGTCAGCAGAAGGAACAGAAGGAAGTGAAGGCTGAACTGGAGGGGGAAGATGAGTTGGTGGTGTAGGTGTCTGTCTAGATGGGGGATGTAGAGCTTGGGGCTGTGGCCCAGGTGGTATAGCAGGAGGTGTAGGAACAGGAGCTGGAATTGCTGTTGCTGGTGGTTGCTGAGGTCCCAGGCTTGGGGGAGTATGATGAGGAGTAGGGGTACGACTAGGAACAGGAGAAGGCGAATTCTGATGAGCTGGTTGAGGCAGAGTTGAACAGTGAACATGGCTCCCTTGAGACCCTGGAGGCATTATAGGAGAGTTCACAGGGCAGGAAGAACTGGACATTTGTGCCTGTTAAATTGAAAAAAATATATTTACAAACTCAGGGCATATGTTATTTAGAAAACAGTGTTTATTAACAAAGAATAATACCAAACTTCTTTATTTCTGAGATGTGGTCTCACTACGTAGATCTGGCTAGCCTTGCCTCAAAAAAAGAGGGAAAAGGGGGCCTCTCAAAACCATACAGGGATAGAAATTAACGGTTTCTAAACCTCAGTGGATGTCACACTTATAAAAACTGGTATCAGCAGTATTTGCTATTTTAACCTGGAAACTTGAAGACCCCATTTAAGAGTAGGAGAGCCAGGTGGTGGTGGCGTATGCATTTATTCCCAGCACTCTGGAGGCAGAGGCAGACAGATCTTTGTGAGTTCGAGGCCAGCCTGGTCTACAAGAGCTAGTTCCAGGATAGGATCCAAAGCTACAGAAAAAAAATCTGTCTCGAAACCCTCCCCCTCAAAAAAGGAGAGGGGGGGGGGGAGTAGAAGGAGAGAACAGACTATATGCTGTTAATCCTGTATGTGTGCCCTGTGGCATGCGTGCCTATACCTGCAAACATGCACACCAAAATAAATTAAATAGTAAAAACATACTTGAGACACTGGTGCTTGACCACTGGACGGAGTCAATGACATATTTGTTACATTCATTCCTTGAGATGGAAACTGCGTCTGGGAGAGGAACTGGTTCTGGCTGGAAGCCTGCTGCATTCGAGGTCCATAGCCCATAGGCTGAAGAAAAAAAACAAAAACAAAAAAATAAAATAATCCATAGAGTACCAAATGTTTCATTATAATTATCCTACTACTATAATTAGCAATTATTCTTGTTCTGCTATATAGATGTTTGAGTAGAGAAGGGGAAAAGGCAATAGTTTTGGGGAGGAGAAACTGAGAAGTGGAAGAACTAACCACTTAATTAGTCAAGAATAATAGGCTCATAACTACCAACAAATCCCTTAAGAAACAAGAGTAAAGGGCCAGACATTCTCTTGATCTTAAACACTGACAACAAAGAAGTAACTTCCTGCTGGAGAGTGAATTATAACAAATTTGTAAGCTCTTTGCTTTTACTACTGGTGCTGTAACAGCAGAAACTTAAGGCTACTAAAGGCTAAAAGCAGGCAATAATCATCATCATATCACTGGCGAATATGGTGCTCATGACCTGTAGAGGTGCTAAAAACTGTTATACGTCTTTTCTATAACTGTTGCACATGAATCCAAACCTTTAGAAGAAATATGGAGAACAAAAGAAAAATGTAATTTAAAACACACATCTATCTATTAAAAAGGATAAGATTCCTGGTAAAATGAGGCAGATCCATGAGCTCTAGCACATGCTAAAAAACTCAAAAAAAGATTTAAGAAACAGATGCATCCCCATACACTTGTAGGTCAAGAAGAACAGGATAAAGCTGATATTGAAAGCTGGTTGAATGATAAAGAGTTTGCAGTTGGGGGTGGAGGTGCATGCCTTTAATCCAAGAACTTGGGGCAGCAGAGGAGGATGATATATGAGTTCAAGACCAGTCTATTCTACAGAGCAAGTTACAGACAGCCAGAGCAGTTACACAGAGATATCCTGTCTCAAAAAGCCAAAAAGCAAAAGCAAACAAAAGATTACAAAAGGAGCAATAAGAAGACACTAGAAAGCAGCTGTTCCTTGCAAATCAAGTTCTCTGCTTAGAGGAGCAAAGGCCTGCAGCAAAGTGTAAGAGCTACTGCCAAATGCTGGGCAGTGGTGATACACACCTTTAAGAGCAGCACTCACTAGGCAGAAGCAGGCAGATCTCTGTGAGTTCAAGGCCAGCCTGGTCTACAAAGTGAGTTCCAGAACAGCCATGGCTACACAGAGCATCCCCGTCCCGAAAACCAAAAAGCTGTTAAACACTGAAATGCCAAATATGGGATACTACCTGATTCTGTCAACATTTTAGTATTTGTCTTGTAAAAAAAAAAAAAAAAACTCTCTCATCTCCCTTAGGTAGCATAGAATCAAGAAAATGTATCAACTGGGCTGTTGCATATTTATGTGTAGCCCTGGCTGCCCTGGAAGTCACTCTTTAGACCATGCTGGCCTTGAACTTAAAATCTGCCAGCTTCTGCCTACTGAGTGCTGGGATTAAACATAAACTCCACCACCAGCTACAGGATTATCTCCACAACTGAAATTTCCATTTTAATGCTGTGGGATAATGCTCTTGTACGCTTTAAAGATTTGTAACTCATATTTACTAAAATGCTGACTGTCCAGTAGCCAAGCAGGAATTATAAGTGGGGCGACCAGACGCAGAGGAAACAAGATGAGAATGTTGCACTGACAAATACTAAGCCATGTGGCTAAACATAGACAAGAATTATGGGTTAAGTTGTAAGAGCTAGTTAATAACAAGCCTCAACTAAAAGGCAAAACTGTTTATAATTAATATAAGCTTCTGTATTTGGGGGGGGGGGGGGCAACAGCGTGGGACTGGATGGGCCAGAAACTTCCATGTATACCTTTGCTTTGTTTTTAAAATGAGGTATGTGTAAATCTGCATGTAGATGGATACTGGGTAGGTGCTCTGTTAATATCAGTGAGAAACTTCTCCCATATGCTTGGGCATTTGAACACTTTGGTCTCCAGCTAGTGACGCTATTTGGGGAAGATTATAAAATCTTCAGCACATACAGCATTGCTGAACAAAGTGTGTCAATATGCGTGGGCTGAGTTTATAGTCTTATTGGTCCCTTTTCAGTTTGACCACTCTGCTCCTTGTTGTTGCTGAAACGTGATCTCTCAGATTCCTACTCTTATTACCAATTCTGGCTTGCCAATATGGCTATCTGGGCCCTGGAGTCATAAGCCAAAATAAAACTATTCCTTAAGCTGCTTTTCCTCATCAAATTCTACCATAGGAACAGGATGGTACCTTCCGTACTTTCTTTCCACATCATTTTCTTTTTTTTAAAAAAAAATCATCATATTAAAAAAATATCATATGGATGTTTTCTCTTCATGTATATATGTGCACCTCAGGCTGCCTAGAAGTCAGAAGAGGGTAACATTTCCCTTAGAACTGCAGTTATGGATGGTTATAAACCACCATATACAATGCTGACACAACTAAACCTGAATGTCATGTAAGAAAAGAAAAAGAAAGCTCTTATTAGCTAAGCAATGTCCCAGGCCCTCCATTTCATTTTAAAGACAGGGTCTCACATTGGATCCAGAGTTCACATTTTGGGCTCAGATAGGTAGCAACTGAGCTAGACGCAATCTCCAGTTGTAGCACTGAAGTTTTAAGTGTATGCCACCATAGCCTGGCTTTTATGTATGGGCTGCTAGGAATCTGGATGCAGTTTCTCATGCTTTCACATCATCTCCCCAGACTTTTCTGTGTGATTTTCAGGCAAAACAGAAAAACAAAAATAAATTGTGTTGTATCCTAATTTCTGCACTTTCAGATTTTGTGCTTAGCCCAGTGTGATAGCGCACATACCTTTAATCCCAGCACCCTGGAAATGGAAAGAAACAAGAGGATCTCTGAGTTTGAAGTCAGGCTGGTCTACGAACAGAGATCTAGGACAGTTGGGGCTACATAGTAAAATTCTGTGTCGAAATAAATTTTAAAAAAATTTATTCACAGATAAAAGTGTTCTGCTTAGACAGATATGAACATTTTGGTTGTTTTGTTTTGTTTTTGAGGCGTAGCTTCTATGTGAACAGACCTGGCTGTCCTAGAATTCACTTTGAAGGCCAGGCGGGCCTTGAACTCAGAGATTCGCCTGCCTCTGTGTTACACTGATGAACATTAGTGCTTTTAAAGTAGTAACAAACAAAAAGATTATCTTTCCCTAAAGGTGTATAGGTAAAACTAACCGGATTTAATGCCCCAGACTGCGCCAGCTGTCCATGGTGCTGAAGAGGAGAGGGTTGCCGAGGTCCAATAGGGGGCTGTGGCATATTCATCTGACCAAACTGATTCAAACCTGTGAATACATGCAAAATATTACTTTCAGTACTCTTGCTGAATTTATTAACAAGACATAAATTTTAATATGATTCTTCTCATTTGATGAGGAACAACAAAATAATACTGAAACACAACAGTCAAGCAAGGCCATTATTTGCCTGCAAGTATGTCTATGAGGATGCAAGGTCCCCTGGAAGTGAAATTACAGTGTGAGGTATCATATGGGTCCTGGGAATTGAACCAGTGTCCTCTGAACCAGCAGTCAGTATCTGAGATAGCCACTGTGCTCTCTCTCTCTCTAGCCTGGAGGAAAGGTTTTTCTGTTGTTTTTCTTTTTGGTTTGTTATCGTGTCCCACCCCCCCACCCCCCCCACCCCCCACCCCCCGACACAGTTTCTCTGTAATCTTTTGGAGCCTGTACTGGAACTAGCTCTTATAGTCCAGACTGGCCTCAAACTCAGAGATCCACCTGCCTCTGCCTCCCGAATGCTGGGATGCTGGGATTAAAGGTGTGTGCCGCCACCACCACCCAGAAAGCAAGGGTATTATTACTAATAGTTACTGAACTAAATTTTATACCATGTAGTAAATTACTACATTGTTTATCATTTTAAAATTTTGAAATAGTCTCACTCTATAGTGCTGGCTAGGCTGGAACTCAAGTTTGAACTAAATGTTCACATGCAGCCAAAAAATTGATGATGAGTATATTGGGTATTTTTTTGAGACAGGGTTTCAGTATGAAGGTCTACCTAGCCTGAAATTCACCATCAAGCCACTTACTCTATAGAGTGCTGGGATTAAAGGTGAAAACTAATGCCTGGCAATGAGTTGGTTTTAAATGGATGCTTGCTTATTTACTATGAACTACTTCCTGGAACTGTCAGCCAATCTGCTCCTCATTTTCCCCTCCTTGGTGGATTTCCAATACAAGGGATTTTCAAATTTCCAAAGCAGTTAATTATGGGACTTGCTGATGAATTAAAAGGAAGGTGGAAGTGTCATTCTGTTTTACATCAGGGACTTTTACAATCAACTCTGTATAAATTTACCAGGTTGCGGAGTTATCCGAGGCATCATCTGGTTTGGCACGCTGCCACGGATCATAGCTGGATCAGGTAGAGGACCATCTGGAGGGGAAGGTAGAAAAAGTTAGATATCCCTTTGTTTCTTGAAAGCAACAAAATCCCATCAAGTATTAATAATAGCTTAGAGAATCTCTAACCTCAATCTCAAAGATCAATGGTTTTAAATAGACAAATATTTTAATTAGACAAGAATATGAGCAAAGAGGCTCCATTAGGCCATTCATTTTGTGCCTCTTAAAATAAAATTTAAAATAAGAATAAAATATATTAATTTTGGTTATTTCCTTAGATTGTCGTCCAAGTTTCAACAAGGTACACAGAGAGAAGAAGAGTGTCACTGGGCAAGTAAGATGGCTTTGTGAACAAAGGTTCTTACTTTTGTACCTGGCAACCTGAGTCTGACAGCCAGGATCTACAAGGTGGAAGTACACACAGATAGTCCCAGCACCTGAGAGGCAGAGGCAAGAAGATCTCTGAGCTCAAGGCCAGCCCAGTCTACATGGCGAAAACCCTGTGTGGTGGTTTGAATGAGAATAGCCCTACAGGCTCATATGTGAATGCTTTGGCATTCAAAGAGTAGAACTATTTGGAAAGGAGTAGGAAGTAGGACCTTGTTGTGATGTGCATGGTCTTGTTGAAGAACATAGGGGTAAACTTTAAGACTTCTCAAAAGTACATACATGCCCCTCTCCCTCTCCCGCTCACTCCAGTACCACAGGTTTGTTTCCCACCATGATGATCATGAACTAACCCTCTAAAACTGGTCATAGTGTACATCACAGCAATAGAACACTAAGACAACCTTTACCAAAAAACAAACAAACAAAAAAAAAAACCAAAATCCTTAAAAAACAGCAGCAACAAAAACCAACTAGCCAGGTGGTGGTGGCGCACGCCTTTAATCCCAGCACTCGGGAGGCAGAGGCAGGCAGATCTCTGTGAGTTCAAGACCAGCCTGGTCTACAAGAGCTAGTTCCAGGACAGGAACCAAAAACTACGGAGAAACCTTGTCTCAAAAATAAAAAAATAAAAAAAAAACCAACTAGAATGTAGGTTTCTATTGAAACATGAATCTACCTGGTCTATCAATGTGTACTGGGTACTTGTCATATGTAAGACAGGTGGATGATGAAGAAAGCCAGTGAAAACATGCAAGCAGCCATTTCGAGTGTTACAATTTCAAAGGCTCTCTTGGGCAGTGAAAATAATTGTAGATTATCAAGTTATGTCAATTATCATACCTAGAAACCTAATAGTCCTCCCTCCAAGTTTTAAAAAGCAGATGTATTATTTTCTTTATATTAAGTATATTAAGTACTTACTAGTAGTCATTCCTGGCTGTTGCTGTCCCATGTTAGTCCCAGTATTCATAGAAACTGAAACCATGCCAGGAGCACTTGGTAGCATGTTTTGTTTCTGTAGCCTAGTCCTCCGTTTCTCTTCTAGTTCTTTCTGGATCTTATAGATCTTCTCAGCTAGGAGATGGTAGTATTCCGCCTAGAAATAAAATTTGAGTAAAGATGAGAAAACAGAAATGGAATTAACAGAAAAACTGAACCATTTAAAGAGCAGACAAGAACTAAATTTGGCTGTAGAAGGAGAGACTGCCCTACTAAGTGAGTTGCAGGACAATCAGGGATACAGAGAAATCATTCTCCAAAAAAAAAAAGACAAGAAATTATGAAGACTATAATGTTTAAGTCATTAATAAATGAACTCAACTTGCAATAACATGTGATTAGCAATTTTACTATGAAGTTAAAAATTAAAGAGTAACTTCCATAAATTTTTTATTTACAAAACACAAACTGGCAATTTATATAGGGTACAGAAAGAATGACATACATTTACTGCCTTCTTTGGTGTTTTGCTTGCATGTATGTTTGTGTGAGGTTGTCGGAAGCCCAGAAACTGGAGTTACAAACAGGTGTGAGCTGCCATGTGGGTGCTAGAAATTGAACCCGGGTCCTCTGGATGAGCAGCCAGTGCTCTTAACCCCTGCATTAAACATTAAATTTAATGCAGAGAAAACACTACTTGACAAAATACATTCTATATAACCCAGCCCAGAACTATTAACAATAAGCTCCTTTTCAAATTAATGTATTAGTAAAACACCTTATAAGAAAATGTAGGCCAGGTGGTGGTGGCACACACCTTTAATCCCAGCACAGGCAAAGGCAGAGGGCAAGTGGATCTCTGTGAGTTCAAGGCTAGCCTGGTCTAAAAGACCTAGTTCCAGGACAGGCTCCAAAGCTACAGAGGGAAAGAAAAAATAAATAAAATATAAACTGAGCATGGTAGCACACACCTTTAATGCCAGAGCTAAGGAGGCAGAGGCAGTTGGATCTGAGTTTGAGGCCAGACCTACAGTTATTTCCAGGATAGTCAGGAAACTCAAAGAAACTCTGTCATTCGTGTGTGTGTGTGTGTGTGTGTGTGTGTGTGTGTGTGTGTGTGTGTGTGTGTGTGTGTGTGTGTGTGTGTACATTAATGATTGAGAGACAGAGTCTAGAGGCTAAGATAGATGGAATAATTTAAGAAAAGATGGCTAGAAATTAGACAACCTAAGGCTGGATTTATAAGAAAAAAGTCTTCAAATGTGATTTATTGAGGAGCTGGGTGGCAAAGAGCCAAAGAACAAAGAGCAAAAAGCAACCAACTACAATCAACCAGCCCACTTCAGAAAAGGAAGAAAGCTTCATGCTCACTCTATTGTTTGCAGATTCATACATGTCCCCTTCTACTTTACGAGCATATGCAACAAGGTTTTCCATCCGTCGGTCTTTTAAAGCAGCAGGATCCGGAGTGGGGAATATGGCTTGAACACTGGAACATAAAATGGTACCACTATAATGGCATGTCAGCTTTATATACATTCACCACAGAAATACACAATATTGTGAATACTGTGACGTTTTCCCTTATCAATACTGACATGGTTCATTCACAAAATATAAAATTATTTTAAGTTGTTAATTCCATTAAGTCTCAACGCTATTTTATTTAGGGCTTTTTTACCTGTATGTCTGCATGAGTGTGCAGTGCCCACAGAGGCCAGAAAATGGGATCATATACAGTAGGACTGGAGTTACAGACAGCTGTGAACTGCCATGTGGGTGAGCTGGTTTGGGTACTTGACATAGCAACCAGTGCTCTTAAGTCACCTCTCCAGACCCTAAATTACTATATTTTTCAAAATTTACCAACAGAACAATGTGTGCCTAATTTTGATCATGTTTTCCTTTTTTTTTCTTTTTTTTCCGGGGGGACGAGGGGGAAACCAGGGTTTCTCTGTATAGCACTGGCTGTCCTGGACCTCTGTAGACTAGGCAAGTCTTGTAATCTCAGAGATCCGCCTGCCTCTTACTCCCAAGTGCTGGAATTAAAAGCCTGTGCCACCATACCTATCGAACAATTTTATTAAAGAAAGACTGGTGTTACAATATAAAACAATATTAACTTTAAAAAATTAAGAATTTTTTAAAAAGATTTATTATGTATATACAGTGTTCTGCCTGCATGTCAGAAGAGGGCACCAGATCTCATTATAGATGGTTGTGGGACACCATTTAATTCCTGGGAATTGAACTCAGTAACCCTTGAGGAACAGCCAGTGTTCTTAACCTCTGAGCCATAGCCATCTCTCCAGCCCTAACTTAAAAGAGGTTTGGTAATCACAAAAAGCCACCCCATAAAAATACTTTCTGGAGGGCTAGAGAGCCCACTTAGTGATTAAGAGCAGTTCCTGTTCTCTCATCAGCAGTATCAGGCAGTTCTAGTGGATCTCCCCATGCACTCATAACCACATAGAATAAAACTCACACAAAGACATGCACATGAATAAAACTAAATACACTCTGGTTTTTGTGATTCTACATAAAAGTTGTACTGTGCCACATAAACAGAGAAAACCTGACTTTTCTTCCAATATCGTTTGTCTTTAAACATTTCTGTTCTTTTAAATTAACTTATCAAAACAAAACCAACAATTATTCAAAACTTTGTTACAACTTATAGAGAAGCAAGGAGATAGCTATTTTGTCATTATGGTTTCTCGCTCTAAACTTGGATGTGGTAGTCACAGCCTTTAATTTCAGTACTCAACAGGCAGAGGTAGGAGGATCTCCAAGTTCAAGACCATCCTAGTTTGTATTGCCAGTTCCAAGACAGCTGGGATTACAAAAAACCCTAACTCAGTACAAATAAAGAGATTCCCACTGAACTATTTCTCAGTAAGGTATGTGGCAACCTCTAAAAATGTATGTGATACTAGCATAAGCTTGTACACGCATGTGTATAATTTCTGATACCCTTCTGCCACACTATCACACCTACTTCATATCGTGGTGGCACTCACCCTAATCAAATACTCTGGCAGTAATATTTTATTCAAATTGTTTAATTTATTGTTTGTGGTTTCAAAACACATCTTCAGGAGTCAGTTTTCCCCTTTCTACCATTTAAGTCCAAGGACGAACTTGAGAGCAAGAGTCTTTAGTCACTGAACCATCTAATGATCTCCAAGTAAACAAAAATTATTTAATATTTCTTAACACTAGGCAGGATAATTTATATGTTAATGATAAGACTTGTGAAATAACATGAAGAAAGATGGAGAGGAAAGCAGAGAAAGATTAGATTTTGGAAACACTATTAACACCACAACACTTGAGACTGACATGCCATCACTTTACTTACAGTTTATGAACAAGGTGGTTTCGAAGATCCTGAGTAATATCTTCATGCCACTGTTTCCGAATTCCAGTACTAGATGGCTGGGCTGCTGTTGGCAAAGGACCCAAGGAGGCCACACTGGCATTTTCACTCATCATTGGGCTTTAAAAATGAGTGGCAAATAGTTTTAGTATTGGAAACAGGCTTCACTTAACTAGAGACAACAGTAATTACTGCCATGAATGGTGACTGAGTATTTAAAAGGCATATGTATGAGACTACATGTTGTTTTGTGTGTGTGACGCAGTGTTACATTTCCTTATGAAGGACAAGGAGGAAGGAACTCGTGTATTTGAAAATCCAACTCACGTCACCAGGCTGTTTTGCCATATGGACACACACTATCTCACACCAAGAACCTTGAACACTGGCTTAAAATAACATTAAAAAGAAACATATTCTTTGAAAACGTTACACACTTGCACATATATTCTGATAGTGTCCATCATTGAAGAATGGGATGGAGGGGTATAGTTTAACTCATTTAAATGCCAAATTAGGGCATTTTCCTTCCTAAAAGTTATTTGTAAAAAAAAAATAAAATAAAATAAAAAACTCAAGGAATTTTCAAGTATTTGAAGGGACTAAGGCATAAACTTACTTTTGAGAATTTATGGCCGAATGCAACATGGGATCAGAAAGAAGATTCGGCGTCTGAACCCCTACACCTCCATTTACACCCATGGGACTAGCACCTAAAGCAAAACAAAGCAAAGGAGGGAAAGAAAAAAAATAGTCACCATACAATGAATGCCTTAAACCAAGTGAAAAAAATGTCAAATTAGAAAAAGAATAGCACATACATTTAGCAATGCAATTAACAACACAGAAAAATTAGCACATGGGGCAACCATACGAACCAGTGAGAAAAAAAGAGGCAGAGGAGCTGGGGAAAAAAGGCTCAATTGGCAGTGTTGCTACACTAGCATGAGGCCCAGAATCCAGATCTCATGCACATACATAAAACACAGATTTGACAGTACTCAAATGTAACCCTAGTACCAAAAGGGGTGGTCTCCAGACCTTACTGCTCAGCCAATCTAGTCAATGAGTGAGCTCCAGGCTAATCAAGAAAAGAGTCTCGCCAGGTGGTGGTGGCACGTGCCTTTAATCCCAGGGAGGCAGAGGCAAGCGGATCTCTGTGAGTCTGAATCCAGCTTAGCCTAGTGAGTGAGTTCCCGAACAGTCAAGAGATACAGAGAGAAGCCCTATGCTGAAAAACCAAAGACAATAAACTTACACAAAGCAGGGCTAGAGGACTCAATGTTAAGACCCCTAATGCTAAAAGAAACTCGCCAGTCTGGTTCCTAGTAGCCATGTAAGATAGATAGCTCACAAGAACCTGTAATGTAACTCAAGATTCAACAGTTCTGACCACATTCACATGCACACATGGACGGACGGACACACATATACATATAATTAAAAATATTAAAAGAAAAAAAAAACAGATTGAAGACTGTAAGAACACCCATATGGAAACTATAATCCAGAATACTGCCACCCCACTTCTGGCCTCTATGTGCATGTGATAAAGTAATATAAAAGCAAACAAAATTTACTCATACATAAAGTGTAAGGAAAAGGGTAGGACTGAGAAAAGACTCAGGAGTTAAGAACACTCGCTTGGATGTTAGCATGATGGTATAAGTCTTTAATAATAGCATTACAGGCTGAAGCAGGTAGATCTCTGAATTTAAGGCTGGATTGGTATAGTGAGTTCCACAACAGCCAGGGCTATGTAGATACCCTATCTCAAAGAAACAAAAACCAAACAACAAACAAAAACAACACTTGATCGTACTCTATCTAGGAGACTCAAGTTTAGTTCCCAGCATCCCTGTCAGAAGCCTCAAAACTTCAATTCCATGGGAGACTCAACACCCCCTCCTGTACTCCCTCCAGTCAGTACAAGTACATGTGCGTACAGACACACACCAATACACATAAATTTTTTGTTTTGTTTGCAATGGGGTTTCTTTGTGTAACCTTGGTTGTACTGGATTGCTCTCTGTAGACCAGGATGGCCTCAAACTCAGAGATCCACCTGCCTCTGCCTCAAGTGCTGGGATTAAAGGTGTACAACATTGCTACCAAGGGGAAAAAAATTAACTTTCTAAAAACAAGGTTGGCTAATCCAGGTGTGATGGTGCATGCCTTTAATGCCAGCACTTGGGAAGCAGAGGTAGGAGAATCTCTGAGCTTGAGGCCAGCCTGGTCTATATAACAAACTCCAAGACAGCTAGATCCCTTTCTCAAAAAGCAAACAACAGCAACAAAATCAACCAATGGGGGAAAAAAAAAAAACAAGAACGTATAGGGTTGATCAATGAGATGGACTCAGTGGGTAAAGGTCCATGAGACACAAAGGATGTTATTTCTGGAAATTTAATCTCAAGTGTGAAAAGGAGAAACGTAACCAAAGTATCAAGTATTGATTGTAATTTCTTTCAACATATCGATTTTAAAGAAGTCCTTCTGCTATAATTTAAAATTATCTTAATTCCAAAATTCATTTAGTAAAAAACACAAAACAAAGGGAGACAACAGAGGTAGGGAGGCAGAGGGGAGAGGGAGCATGCCTGTATTAATCTTCATTTATACACGATATTACATACTTAACCACATCACCTCTGAACTAGACAAGGAACTTACTCATGTTGTTCATGGGTCGCATTCCTTGGGGAGACTGCCCAGACTGCTGACTTTGTTGATTCTTTGCTTGTACCTGGGGTTGTGGTGGAATCTGGTTTACTTGATAGGGTAGTCCAAGTGCAGCATAGGCACGCTCTATAGAGCTGGGATCAATCTGACTAACAGTGCTTAGGCTAGGGGTAGACTGTTGACCCACTCCTAGAGAGCTAGGGTTTCCAAGCCCAACTGGTGCTCCAGAAAGAATTGCTAGAAAAGACAAAAGACACAGTATCAGAATACTATCATTGGTAAGAAAAAGAGACTAGAATGCTTAATGAATTTTTTTAAAGTTTCAATTACTGAAGGATCTTAGTATCATAGACCATGTCTCCAACTGGTCTTTTGAAAAATTTTCTAGATACATGCTTTATATGTGCTAAATGCTTAGAATGGTGTGGTAGCTGTACTTTTTAAATGTAGTATGTTTACTTATTACTTTTCTCTGAGAACGATCTCATCTTCATCTCATAATTTTTTATTTTATAAAATAAAAATCCACACATGCACACAAAGAACATAGCTTTAAAAAGGTCAGGGAGAGGTGGTGCATGCCTTTAATCCCAGCACGTAGGAGGCTGAGGCAAGCAGATCTCTGTGAGTTCCAAGCCAGCCTGGTATACAAGAGCTAGTTCCAGAATAACCAGAGCTATTACACAGAAAACGAAACCTGTCTTAAAAAAACAAAAAAGTTCAGCCTTTTTTGTTATTTAAATTCAAATGATCTACTTGGCCGCAAGTATGTAAGAATAGGCTGTTCAATGCCAAAACTATGATAATTCAATTTCGAAGATTTTAAAGTCAAGACTAAGTTGTACATGATGTACAATTGTAATCCCAGCACTCAGAAAGCTAAGGCAAAAGGACAGCAAGTTCAAGGCAGCGTAGGCTACCATAGTTAATAAGACTCTCTCAAAGAGAGGCAAGAAAATACACATTCACCTACTGATGTTTTTAAAGACAAGGTGCACTGAGTTCTGTTTTTACTAATTTATAGAGGGGAAAACCTTTTATTCAGTATGGCATTAAAGGACCAGTTTGGTCACTAGTCTCACATATCAAGCAGTATCTTAACTCTATCAAACGGTGCTAGTGTACTTCTCAAGCTTGGTTATAAATCAGCAAGATTCAAAACAAACACTTACACTGTTGATTTCGCTTATCCCCAGCATTTTTGAGAGGAAGACACACAGGACAATCATGCCTTGTACAATTCTTCCAGTGTGAAATGATTTGTCGAGAAGATGCACAATGTGCCACTAAAACCAAAAAAAGAGAGAGAGAATTTCACGTTTTCTTTACAGGAATAAGTCAACTAATTAAAAGTTGCTCCAGATGTGGTACCTCTCCTAAATAAAAGCTATAGCACACACACACAAAAAAAAAAAAAAACATACCCATAAAAGTGCTGCTACACATAAAACTATTGGGTAATGTTACACATAAAACTATTAGGTAAAACTGTATTGTGTTAGGTATTTGCCCACACAAAGCCTTCAACAGTACTACCCGAGCAGTGCTATGCTAGAACAAATCAACTACCAAATATCACAGAATAGAAACTTTTACGAAAACAAGCTTCACAGGGAACACTTCTGCATTACTAGTGGGAATGCAAGCTGGTAGAACCCCTTTGGATGTCAGTGTGGTGATTTCTCAGAAAATTAGGAAACAACCTTCCTCAAGACCCAGTAACACCACTTTGGGGTATATATCCAAAGGACGCTCAATCGTGCCACAAGGATATGTGCTCACAGCAGTTCATAGCAGCTTTGTTTGTCATAGCTAGAACCTGGAAACAACATAAATGCCCCTCGATCGAAGAATGGATAAGAAAAATGTGGTACATTTACACAATGAAGTGCTACACAGCAGAAAAAAAAAAAACGACAGCTTGAATTTTGCAGGAAAATGGATGGAACTAGAAAACATTATTTTGAGTAAGGTAACCCAGACACAGAAAGACAATTATCACATGTACTCACTCATAGGTGGTGTTTAAACATAAAGCAAAGAAAGCCAGCCTACAAACCACAATCCCAGAGAACTTAGACAACAATGAGGACACTAAGAGAGACTTACATAGATCTAATCTACATGGGAAATAGAAAGTATAAAAAGACAAGATCTCCAGAGTAAATTGGGAGCATTGGGACCTTGGGGGAGGTTTGATTGAAGGAGGGGAGAGGCAGGGAGGGGAGCAGAGAAAAATGTAGAGCTCAATAAATATCGATAAAAATAAAAAATTGCCGGGCGGCGATGGCGCATGCCTTTAATCCCAGCACTCAGGAGGCAGAGGCAGGCGGATCTCTGTGAGTTCGAGACCAGCCTGGTCTACAGAGCTAGTTCCAGGACAGGCTCCAAAGCCACAGAGAAACCCTGCCTCGAAAAACAAAAAAAAAAAAAAACAATAAATAAATAAATAATTGAGACCACCTAGAAAATAAGGAGAACAATATTTCAAGAGACAGGAAAAAAACTATAAACAATGATGTCATTCACATAAAATACTAAAAATAGAACGTGACAAAGTATTCGGTCAGTAAGTTATCCCTAAAACTGCTAGTTCTGTCTTTGCCTAAGGACAATTATATCTCTTAAATATTAACCTTAAGAAATATGTCTTGCCTTGGTTTATTGTGTAATTAGAAACAATATCCTTGACGCTGAATTTTAGACATGTTGTGCTACTTTAAAAAAGTAATGTGAGACTTTGTAAATAAACATTTAATTGGAAAAAAAACTTTTACAATTTCCCATCCTATCATATCCTACTCACTTAAAATCTTTTTGTTGTTACACACCAATTATCTTCATCATTTCCACAAGAGAATACAATCAAGATTCTTTCACCAAACTGGGTTAATTGTATTTCATCCAGACAATAGCTTTTTAAAGGTATTATGACAGGCAAATGTTCAAATTGTAAAGTGAATCAATGGCTTTCTGTGCAAGCATGAAGACCAGAGTTCAGACCTCTAGTGTTCAAATTGTCAATCATATTAACCCTAATGTTTGAGAGCTGATGACAATGAATCCCCAGAACAACCTAGCTGATACCTAGATCAGCCTAATCAGCAACTTCTGGCAAATTCAGGGGTAGAAACATGGCTCAGCAATAGAGTGCTTGTCTAACATGCTTATGGTCCAGGGTTTAATCGCCAGGAAGAGCATAAATATGCAAATGTACACCAAGAAGCTGTGATTTTATTGGTCTGGGATGCACCTGGAATATGAAGTTGATTTGTTTATGAAGGAAGGGAAGCAAATTCATGTATTTGATGAAAGAATATATGTATGACCATAATGACATCACCCTAAGGCTACTCACCTTGACACGACTTGCCTGACTGACAGTGTGTCATGTGGTTTAAAACATTTTTCATGGTTCGACAGTGGGGAAGGTTGCACTGCCTCACTTCCCCATTGGCCTGCTCCCGGCGCTGGCACTTGTGAGCGTGTAAAAGGAGAACAAGCTGCTGCTGGATGAGCTTGCGCTTCTCTGGATCAGCTGTGTGTGCGCCAGAACCCATCCCAGGCGCAACTGAAGTCACCAGGCCTGGCTGCTGGACCGATGAGGGTGGCTGCTGACCCTAAAAGAAATGACAAAGATTTGTGTGCTATCTTTTAATAAGGACTAGATATTTTCAAATTAAACCCTTCTCAGTTATGCCAGGCTTCATTTTTTAATTTGGATGGAAACAATTCAATAAATACATGATAACCCCTATTATCAGAATGCTTAATGCAGTAAAAATAATTACAACAACTCTCAGTAATAGTCAAAGTATGTATAAGAAACAGAGAACTAAACAAATATGAAGAACAGGTAAACTACACATTCTTGGTACTGGAAACCCACAGGGTGAGATCCAGAATTCAAGGCCAGTCTTTGCTACACAGCAAGTTTGAAGCCAGCCTATAACCAGACCCTGCCTCAAAAAACACATAGGGGCTTGCGAGATGCTTTAAAGCTTGCTCTTCCAGAGACCCGAATTCAATTCATAGTCACACGTCCAGAACTCACTAACACCTTTAACTCCAGTTCTAAAAAATTAAGACCCTCTTCAAGATTACTTGGGGACTCCCATGAAAACAGGACACATCCATATACACATAAAAAAAATCCTGAAAAAAAAAAAAAACAAGAACTGGAATTAAAGACATGTGCCACCATGTCCAGAAAAAATTGTTTTTATACTTCCAATGGAAAGAAGCTTTTCCAAAAAAAAAAAAAAGTTATCAAAAGGTAAAAACAAATTTCTTTATTAAATTCAAATTCACAACTAGAAATTGTTGGAACCAAATCACAAGAGATTCATCTGTCTGCCTCTGCCTTCAGAGATTAACAGTGTGCTGTACCACACCTTACACGTCCCCTAAGAGACCTTAGCCCTGGCTTGCCTGGAACTTGCTGGGTAGACACGGCTGGCTTAAACTTACAGAAAGCTTCCTTAGTAGATATTTTAAGACAGGTGAAAATTGTCCATTATAATGCTGCTCAATGAATTTAACAGTAGCCAAATGTGCAATGGGTTTCATCCCAACAGAGGATTAATTTGAGAGAAATTACTTTATTATACTAAAGCAAATAAAATTAGTATACTTGATCCTTAAGAGTAGAAGCCTTTGCAAGAGTCTTTCTCCAAGGCAGAAAGATTCTAGTTTCCTACCCTTCAGTAATCAGTAAGGCCTGCTGAAGGGATACACACATTTTATCAATACGCACAGGAAATAAAACTCCATGTGGAAATTTTGCAAAGCAAAATTCTATTCTAAGGCATGAGGCGCTCCCTCATATAATTCACCCCATCATGTATCTCAGACTCCAAGTATGTATAATACCACTGTGTTAAATGCCACTCTAATGTTCACGAAAGGGCTCCAGGTAATAACCTGATTACAGTTCAAGATGCATGTTAAGAGAAAACCAACTCCTGTAAACTAACTTCTAACATTCACATGTTCATCATGGCATGTGTGTACATACCCAACCTGCACACAAATAAATGTTAAAAACAAAGAGCCAGGGAGATGGCACACAAATTTAATCCCAGTACTTGAGAGGCAGGGGCAGGCAATCTCTTTGAGTTCAATGTCAGCCTGGTCTACAGAGCTACGTAAAGAAACTTTGTCTCAAAAACAAAAACAAAAAAGAAACAAAGGAAGAAACAGTCTAAAAGAAAATTAGTACTCACCATGTTGGGCATTCCCCCACCAGGAACTGCCTTTTTGTCCATTGCAAATGGAGATGGTAAGCTATTTGGTAGTACAGTCTTTGTCTGAATTGGGAGACCAAGGCCACTCGCTCCAATCTGCTGTCCAGAATTCTGAGCATATGGTGAACCATAAGGACTAGGATTGTTCATCATTCCCATCTACGTAAAATTAAAAACATTCTCCATATTACTAAGACATCGCCATTTCCATACTTCATGTTCTATATTACAAAATAATTTTAAAACAAATCCTCTGATTATATAAAACACACTGAAGGGCCCAGCAAGATGGCTTAGCAGGTAAAGATGATTACTGCAAAAGTCTACCAACCTGAATTTGATCCCCTGCACTTGTAAAAGAGAAAGGAGATCCAAGCACTCGGGAGGCAGACAGATCTCTGAGTTGGAGGCCAACCTGGTCTACAGAGTGAGTTCCAGGACAGGCTCCAAAGCCACACAGAGAAACTATCTTGAAAAACCAAAAAAAAAAAAAAAAAAAGTAAAAGGAGAAAACTGACTTTACAAATTTAAAAATGAATAAAAAAGTATATTTTTATCAAAGTACATTTCACTGACCTAGGTATAAAAAAAAATAATTAATTAAAAAAAATAAAAACTGAGTACTAGCTAGAGGCTGGAGGATCAGAAACTGCAAGGTCATCCTTAGCACAGAGAGCCCAGGCTCTGAAAATAAGATATCTTCCATGTGTTCAGTTTACCTGGAGCCATCCTACTACTACACAATGATTAACTGAAAATGTTAAGTAGTTTTTAAAATTATGTTTACTTATTTGTATATTAACGTTTGCACATGCACACACACTTGCATGCACATAATTACCACAGGGCACGTGTAGAAGTTAGAAACTACCTGAATAGGTAAAGGAAAGTTTCTTTGCCTACTAAGACATCTCAAAGGCAACTTTCTCCCTAAACTTGTATCTCGCTGATTAGGCCAAGGAGCCTGGTCATCACCTCTTCATAGTTGAGATTAAAAGCCCATGCCATCATAGTCAGCTTTTTACATGTGTGTTGGTGACTAGTAAGTCCCTATATTTGTGTGGCAAGCATTTTACCAAATAATCTTTCTCAAAGACCTACCCCCAAAACTACATTTTCATAACGGGCTTATTTCTGTGAGGCCTGTAATTCCAGTCCTTAGGAAGAAGCAGAATTACTAGTTCCATGTCAGGCCAACTATCTGATATTAACTTACAAACAACAAAAAAAAAAATCAAAAAGATGCAATTTTTAGCTTTTTTCCTTTAAGTTGTACCACTTACACCCTTTTCGACACATTCTCACTATGCAGACAAGCTGGCCTTAGAAGAGTAATCCTCCTGCTTCAACCTTCCCGCAAGGGCTGAATCATAAACATCATGTACCACCACAGGTGTTTATTTTATGTGTGTGAGTGTTCTGACTGCATATACGTCTTTGCACCACTTGCATGTAGTGCCTCTCAAGGCCAGAAGAGGGCATCAGATCCCTGCAACTAGAGAGATGGTTGGCCAACATATAGGTGTTTCAAATGTGTCTGGGTTTTCTGGAAGAGTCGTTCCTTCAGTCCTTAGCTTATAAATTTTAAAGTACTAATATTTATTCTAAAATAATTTTAATGATGTCCATGCCTATAATGAGATACAATTCATTCACAATTGAGTCCCTAATTAAATTGGATATTCATTGAGACATGGAAAGCTATTTTACCACAGAACTTTAAATGAACAATAAAAGAACAAGAAACAAAATGTTTATAAAAGTCCACCAAAAAACACAGAAATCTGTAGCCTACCTTAGTATCTTTAAGTAATTATAATATGCTTATTCATATATCTCAATACAATCTGGTGGGTTTTTTTTTTTTTTTTTTCAGAATTCTACCTTCCCATCATTATACCTTCTGGCCCTTTGAAGTTTTCTTTCTCCCCCACCAAATAGTATAAGATGGGGCTATACTTGTAACTGCTACACTGCTATCCCATCTTGTCCAATTATTCACTGTTATACAGGTATACCTAACCTGAAAAGACAGAGAAAGGACTAATGTTGTGCTCCCAGACAAACATTCTATACTGCAGGGAGGTTCTCAAATAAAAAGCTATAAACTCGAAAATAGCTTCAAGAAGTCCCTGAAACTGACCAGATTCACTAGATCCCTATTTGCCAGAGTAAGCAATAAATGGTAAGAGTTCCCAGCCCCCCAACACAAGCTGAGCTGCAAAGACAACTCTCAGGAGAAAAAGCTACAAAGACTAGGATGACAGACCAGCTGCAGAAACCAACCAAGTTGCCTGGAAGTTTAGACCAACTGAGCCAATTGGAAAGAACACTCTCCAACCTGTTGAACTCCCCTCAGGCAGTACAGGTTCACAGCTTTGTGAACTGTTGTTACCCACCCTGGGGTGAGCTTTGATGATGCAGTGGTCTTTGAGTCATTTCTTCTGTAAGCAACCCTTCACCCACATTCCTATAAGCAATCCCAACAAAGCTTATTGGTTCACACCAAATTGGCCTCTGGTGATATCTATACTTTGGTCAGTGATTACCTACCTGGTTAAGCAGACCTCCTGTGGGTTTCATCTCCCCAGGGAAAGTTATGCCATACAACAACCAGAAAGTTACAAGCAAAAGAAACCCCACCCCACAAAAGCCTCTGGAGCATCATTATTCCTTTGCTAAAAAACAGCCTTACACATATTAAATACCTATTAATACTTAAGTTGCTGCAGAAAGTTAGGAATGTAGTAATATGAATACTCACATATATTACAAAACAAAACAAGGGGGCTGTAAAGATGGCTTAAGCAGTTAAGAGCATTTGTTCTTACAAATGATCCATATCCCAAGAAGAATCTACATAGTAGTTCACAACTTTATATAACTCCAGTTCCAGGGAATATACTTCTGGTTTCTAATGGCACCAAGCACACATGCACACGAAAACAACAAAAGCACTCTACCAGGCAAGCTCAAGCTTGTAATCTCAGGAGGCTGGAACAAGGGGACTGAATTTGATAAACTCTTGAGTTTGACACTCATCCATCACAGGTGCTGGAAACCAAGTTCAGGTCTTCTGTAAGAGCAGTACAAGTTCTTAACTGGTGAGCCATCATCTCTCTACTCTAAAACACTCTCTTAACCTAAAATCTTAAACATCAAGAACTCTTGGTGCTAGAGATACTCATTTGATATAGTTCTTGCTTGCCATGCATAAATCCCTGGGTTTGACCTCTCTGGACCCCATAAACCACATGTGGGGTACATGCCTATAATCTCAGCATTCAGGAAGTGGTGACAGGAAAATCAGTATTAAACAGGGAGCTGGAGGTTAACCTGCTATATTGAGAGCCTATCTTAAACAGCAAAACTCTTCTAACATTACATACAAAAAAAAGCTATCCAGGCCGGGCGATGGTGGCGCACGCCTTTAATCCCAGCACTCGGGAGGCAGAGGCAGGTGGATCTCTGTGAGTTCGAGACCAGCCTGGTCTACAGAGTTAGTTAGTTCCAGGACAGGCTCCAAAGCCACGGAGAAACCCTGTCTCAAAAAACCAAAAAAACCAAAAAAAAAAAAAAAACCTATCCACCAATTGATGCATAGAGTAAACTCCAAAAGTATATTATCACTCCTGTTTTGGGAAACTGAATTATATCCCTAAAACACACACTCACTTGAATGGTTAAAACTCAGAAGTATTTGTGGGGTGCTGTGATCAATCCCAGGGTCTTGTTCATACTAAGCACACATTCTACACTAAACTCTGAAACTACATCCTAAATTTGGCAAGATTCATCCCACTACAACCCCATATTTTGAGATAGCATCTCACTATGTAGCTCTGACTGTCCTTGAACTCTCTATGGTAGACCAGGCTAGATTTTAATTCAGAGATTGATCCATCTGGTTGTGCCCTGGGATCAAAAGTGTGCAACACCATGCTCAGCTTAAGATTTATTTCTTGCCAGGCAATTATGCAAGCCTTTAATCACAGCATTAAAGAGGCAGAGGCATGTGGATCTGTGAGTTTGAGGCCAGCCTGGTCTACAGAGGAGAGTTCCAGGACAGCTAAAGCTACACAGAGATACCTTGTCGGGGGGGGGGGGGTAGGAGGGCGGGGGCTCCATGAGAGAGCAGTGATTTGTGTTTTGTTCACTGCCATGTATTCAATTCCTGAATCAAGGAGGATATAATCTGTAAATGTAAAGGGGAAACGTCTCAGTATTTAGAGGACCTAAGTTTGGTTCCTATCAGGAGGCTCACAACTGCCTAAAATCTGCCTAAAATGCCAGCTGCAAGGGGGAATCCAATGCCTCTGACTTCCAGCCTTCACTAATAAAAAGTATATATATAGCTTAAAATTGGGCAGTGGTGATGCACAACTTTAATCCCAGCACTTGGGAGGTGTGCGGGGGGGGGGGGGGGTGGATGGGTCTAGAGCTCTAGGACAGCCAGAGATACTCAGAGAAATCATGTCTCAAAAAATAATAAAAATATTCGACAGTGAGGTGCACACTTTTGATCCCAGCACTTGAGAGGTAGAGGCAGGGGGATCTCTGTGAGTTCAAGGCCAGCCTGGTCTACAGAGGGAGTTCCAAGACAGACTCCAAAGCTACATAGAGAAATCTTGTCTCAAAAACCCTAAATAAATAGTCAAACAAAATATGTGTGTGTGTGTGTGTGTGTGTGTGTGTGTGTGTGTGTGTGTGTGTGTGTGTGTGTGTGTGTAATATCACTTAGGACTAAAGAGAAGGTCCAGTGAGTAAAAACGATTGACATGCAAATCTCATAACCTGTGTTCAGCTCTACAGAACTCCTATAAAAGCCTGATGCAGTGATACAACCGTCTATATTCCCAGCACACCTATGGGAAAAGGGAGGCAGAAACAGAATCCACAAAAACTTGAAATCCAAGCAGAATGGGAGAAAAAAAAAATCCCTCTTCTCAAAGAAAGTGAAATAGTAAGGGAAACTTGAACACTGTCCTCCACACATAAATGTGCCCAACCTTACACACAAACATGAAAACACATAAAAATAAAAACATTAAAAATACAGTTGTTAAGTGTGAAGAAGGAAAAGAATGATTTCATTTTTTGGAGTCATGGTTTCACAGTACATTCCCAGCTGACTTGGAACTCACAGAAATCCAACTGCCTCTGCCTCTCCCAAGTGATGGGATTAAAGCTGTCTACCACCTCTCTGCCAAGAAAAAATTTTAAAACAGAAGTAGTCAGTCTGCCTAAATCAACAATGCTGCTCCCAAAGCCATAGGTTACTAAATGAAAGTCTCAGTGCCAGATAAGAACTATCTCCCCATGAGCTGCTGGTCAAAGATGCTTCAGAAGCCACCAATACAGACTTTTTCCAATGCTCTTGATTGCCCACCTTAACTAGATGGTAGGGCACTACTAGTGAAAACCACATTTTGGTTGCAGAACATGGAGAAATCAAACTGGAAGTTTCCTCCCTGCTGACTAGCTTTCATAATGCCTGATGGTTAATGCAGGGAGCTGCTAGTAAGGAAAGTCATCAACGATTTTACCAAGCTATGCACCTTGCAAGTTACAACACAAACCTTCCAGGTAAGACAGTCCCAATGCTACAACAGTATCCTTACTATTTAGGAAGGTAAACCACAGATTTCTGGCTGGATTTCAGGTCTCCTGCAGAGGAGGAAATTCATGCCTCATACTGTAGAAACCTATAGCAGCCCATAGCTATTTGCTAACTAAATGAATATGGTATCAAAGAACCTTCTTAGTATTTTTGTTTATACCTATACACTAGTGCTACTGTAAGCCTTGATTTTTGGTCAGAGAAGTTTCTTTCTGCACTGAACAATGGTTAATGCAGAGTCACATTAATCTCAACAGGTCAAGGTGCTTAGAATAAGTCATTGTTGAGTGTTCAGTAGTGACAAATGCGATAATTAATATCACCCCCAGACTCAAGGAACATGAAGGAGGACCACTGCAAAATGCCAGACACAATAGGACTGTCAGAATAAAGAACTCACAACAAATGTGATTACTTGAATAAGATCTGCACAAGAATCAGTAAAAATGGTTCAGTGTATGCCCGCACTTCTGAGGACCAGAGTTCAATTAGAATCCATTAAAAGTGAAAAGAAGAGAATAAAATTCCAGTTATTGGGATCTCCATACACTTGCTGTAACATACAATGCATACCCACATTATTTTTAAAAGAGGTGGGAAGGACCTGTACAAGATAGAGTCCATTAGCATTTCATCATGGATGGGGAGAAATTTATTAATGGTAGTTAATGATTGCTAGGGAAGGAAAATTCATTTACTACAGTGTTATAAGCATGGGACAGCTGCCCAGGCTCCAGTAAGCAATACCATGCTCATGCATGCAATTCTAACTAAACTCAATGGGTCACAAGCAACAATAAAAAGGCACAAAACAGCTGGGTACAGTGACCTATGCTCTTAACTACAGTATTACAGAGGCAGGGAGATCTCAGTTCAAGACCTGTCTGGTCTATGTAGTGAATTCTAGGTCAGTCAAAGATGCACTATCTCAAAACAACAAAAAACCCACACAAGACCAACATCTGGTTACTAAACTACCTAGAATGCTAGTTACACTTCCATAGGTTTTCTCCCCCCACCCTTTATTTAAATCCTCAATATCATCAGCTATGAATAATGTTTAAAGTGAAAGATATCTACCCTCACTCACCCTTCCCATCCTCCTAAATGTTAGGCTAGAGTGAATAAAAATTTTAAGATGGGAAACAGGGGAGCTGATTAAATCATAGATGGTGGGTCATAAGAGGCAGAGAGCCACTGAGGTCAGCCTGGTCTACATTGTGAGTTCCAGCCAACCAAAGTGTATAACAAGACCTCATATTCTACTTTTTCTTTTGGATTCCAAAAAAAACAAAAAACAAAAAAAAAAAAAAAAAAAAACAACTGGAGTTACAGGCAGTTGTGAGCCTGCTAGGAACTGTTTTGTTGTTGTTGTTGTTGTTGTTGTTGTTTTTCGAGACAGGGTTTCTCTGTGGTTTTGGTGCCCGTCCTGGAACTAGCTCTTGTAGACCAGGCTGGTCTCAAACTCACAGAGATCCGCCTGCCTCTGCCTCCCAAGTGCTGGGATTAAAGGCGTGCGCCACCACCGCCCGGCTGTGTGCTAGGAACTGAACACCAGAGTTCACACAATAATAGCCCAAGATCTATTCTTAATAAACACGTGCAGACATACACAGGCATACATGGGCTTCTAAAAAGTAGAACAAATAATTTTTCTACCTAAACAGTGTTAATATCTACTATCTTAAAATTATACTTTTACAAGGATAATATGAATCCTAAAATGAGTTGAAAATACTATAATATTTAATAGGTAATTATTTTGGAATAATCATGAAGATACAGGATACCAATCAAATGTAAAACAAAGTATTTTCTATAAATTTAGTAAAAGAACTTAAGACTTATACCAACACATTAGATCTTTGGCACATAAACACAAGAATAAATGAATAACTTCAAGCACTTCCTGCATCACTGAAACAGCCAAATGGGTACTTCTTAAATAAACAAAAACAGAACTCACCTTAAGAGGCTGGGGGCCTCTCAATCCTGCTTGTCCTCCCATTTGAGGAGAGCCCTGCTGTAGTGGTTCAGTCAATAAACTGCCAGCATTGCCCATGCCTGGGTTGGGGTATTGCATATTCGGCCGTCCCCGTCCTGCTCCAATTGAACCATTCATGACTTGATTGGGTATTATCCCTTGTCCATTTCCTGCAGCCAACATTCCAGGATTCATGCCAGCATTCATCCCTGTGCTCATTCCCATGGCAGGCTGATTCACCGGACTGTTCATCATACCTGTGGTAGACTGTGTAGGACCCTGATTTGGTCCACTACTGCCCATCCCCATGTTAGGAGAAGTCAAGCCTGTCTGTGCCATCGGACTTTTGACCATGCTATTTATCAAACCTAATCCAGGGCTGTTCTGTTGGGCCTGGCTGGCCATAACTTGGGCTGGCCCACCAACCCCCATATTGAGGTTAGGGGAACTACCAGACCGTAGCAATTCTGACAACTGTTTATGTTTAGAGGCTGCATCTTGTACTATGCCAAGACTTGTCTGGAGCTGACTAATATCGCCACCATTGGTGAGTCCCAATTCCGTCGAGTTGATTAATTCATCTGGTAAATCATGTTCCAGGTCAAACAGCGAACCAAAATCTAAAAGCAAATAGAAAAGATAAAGGTTAAGTTTTACACAACCCAAATCAGAAGTACATAAGACAGTCTGATTTTTGCTAAGTATAAATTAATCTTATCGGGGTCTAGAGAGATGGCTCAGAGGTTAAAAGCACTGACTGGTCTTCCAAAGGTCCTGAGTTCAATTCCCAGCAACCACATGGTGGCTCACAGCCATTTATAATGAGATCTGGTGCCCTCTTCTGGCATGAAAGCATACATGGAAGGAATGTTGTATACATAATAAATAAATCTTTAAAAAAATTAATCTACACTCTCCATAGAAAACTACATGTTTAATTTTTGTACTGTGGTTTTTTAATATACTAATTATGCATTTTCTTAAAAAGAACTAATTTTGGTTAAACAAACAGGTTAAAAAACTTAAGAGCTATGCCAAAAATAAGACCAAGTGAAAGGGGGGTGAATGTTGGTACAATATCTACCAAATGAGTTGCTGAAAAGTTAGCATTAATAATCATTAAAAGGTGTCCTACACCAGATGGACAGCTTATTGAAGAATGGCAATCTAAGCTCATGCCCCAGAACCCACATAAACAGAACTGAGTCCTTTAAGCTGTCCTCTGACCTTCAAACACACACACACACTGCACACCAACACACAAACTAATAAAAATATTTTGTAAAAACTTTATTTTTTTTAATTTATTTATTTTTTGTTTTTGTTTTTCGAGACAATGTTTCTCTATAGTTTTGGAGCCTGTCCTGGAACTAGCTCTAGAAGACAAGACTGGCCTCAAACGCCAGATCTAACATAGCCTCCCGAGTGCCAGGATTAAAGGCGTGCACCACCACCACCAGCCAAAAACTTCATTTTCTAAATTTTACATTATTTATATGTGTTCCCTCAGAGACCAAAAGAGAGCATCAGATTTCCTGGAGATAAAATTACAAGTGGCTGTGCGTTGCCTAACTTGGGTGCTAGGAACTGAATGTAGTCCCGTGGAAGGGCAGGAAGGAGGTGCTCTTAACCACTCTTTCTAGTCCTTAAAAAAAAAAAAAAAGAGCCGGGTGGAGGTTGTGTACACCTTTAATCACAGAAGACAGGAGGCAGATGCAGGTGGATCTCTGTGAGCTCAAGGCCAGCCAGCCTGGTCTACAGAGCTAGTTTTAGGACAGGTTCCAAAGCTACACAGAGAAACCCTGTCTCAAAAAAGAAAAGAAAAAACCTAAATTCAGTATCATGTCTCAATGCCTATAATCCTAGCACTCAGGAGGCTAAGATAGAACATTACATATGCCAGGCGTGCTTGGCTACACAGTCAATTTCAGGCCGGCCTAGGCTACAGAGTGAAACCTTGTCTCAAAAACCTGAAACTGGTTAAGGCTCCATCACCTCATAT
Source organism: Microtus pennsylvanicus (assembly GCF_037038515.1). Classification (NCBI taxonomy): domain Eukaryota; kingdom Metazoa; phylum Chordata; class Mammalia; order Rodentia; family Cricetidae; genus Microtus; species Microtus pennsylvanicus. Next base: position 5,984,579 of record NC_134580.1, read on the forward strand.
GGCCAGGACAGAATCGGGAGACTTTATGAGAGTCCCAACCCTGCTGCAGAGTCTAACAACAATGGGCCTAACTTTATTCCCAGGTGAAGTGACACTGAGGACAAAAGGATAAAAAGCACATAAAGAAGGTAACACCTCCCCATCATACTGAGGAAAGGCTGCTGCTGATGCTACGGTTATCACTGTGGCTATGGGTTCTGCTATATGCTGTTAAGTTATAACATTCTTATATTCATATTCATTCATGCGTATACACATACACACTTACTTCTCTTCCTATATGGTCTTAGTAAATTACCTACCTGCCTTCCCTAACTTAAAATTTGGGAATAATCTTAGATTTCTCCCTCTGGCTACTTATACTGGAAACAAAACCAAGTTATGCCTCAGCCACTGAACTTCCAAACCTTCCCACTTTTTTCCATCTTCTGTAATAAAGACCACCCTTACTAGAGCTAGAATCCTTTAAATCTCACTTCTCTTACTGTTTTCTTCACGAGTTTTTTCATTTTAATATCTTGCACCTATTTAAATGACTATACTGTAAAAATTAAACTTCTATAGGCAATGTTAGTCCCAAATAGTGGGTGGCTATAAAGCAGAAGAGAAGAAATACCAGAGTTCACTATCAATCCAGGTAAGGAAGGAGATGGCTCAGTCAGTGAAGTGCTTGCCACTCAAGCGTAGTTTGGGCCCTCAAGAGCCCTGTAAAAGCCAAGCAGTGACACTGTAATCCCCCAATTCTGAGGGAAGTAGAAAGAGGAGAATCTCTGAGCCTGTTGCTCAGATGTCTACCTTAAACAATGAATGAGCTTCCGATTCAGTGAGATCCTGTCTCAAAATATAAGGTGGGGAGTAACTACAACAGACACCTCAAACCCACCTATACAGGAACATGCAAGCACATAAACAATGATAATTTTGCACTGTGACCAAGGTTTCTGGTTTTAGGTATAAACATAGTTCTTAATCCTTAAACTAGGTGTTAATGGCTCAGATCTGTAATCCCAGTACACAGAAAGTTCAGGTAGGACTGTCAGTTTGAAGCCAACTGAGTTATAGTATAAGACTCTCATTCATTAATGTATGTATACCTCAGAACACCAAGCAGGTAGGAGATTCGGAAAAAATTTGAAGGGAACCTGACCTACTGGACTATTACAGAAAGAAAGAAAGAAAGAAAGAAAGAAAGAAAGAAAGAAAGAAAGAAAGAAAGAAAGAAAGAAAGAAAGAAAGAAAGAGAGAGAGAGAAGGAAAGAAAGGTAGAGGGAACGAGCGGGGTTTGCTTTTTGGGACAGGGTTTAGAGAGATAGTGATCAAGTAAGTCCTTGTCTTTGCCCATTTTATCTGGATGTCCATTAAAATAAAAACCTACCACTAGCTGTGAGGTAGTGACACCTGCCTTTGATCCCAGCACTTGAGAGGTAGAAACTGGATAGAGAAAACCTGTGTGTGTTGAGGGGGAAAGACCTACCATTAATTTCCTATAGGAGTTGACACAACTAGTTAACATAATGTGCACATTTGTGCAACATCAAGTGCTGTCTTGTTTAGTTTTATTTTGTCCCAGAGTCATTTTATATAGCCCTAGATAGCCAGAAACTTTATTACTTTGTAGCTTAGGCTAATCTCTTTTTGTTTTGCTTTGGTTTTTTTTGTTGTTGGTTTTTTGTTTTTTGTTTTTTTTTTTTTGTTTTTTTTTTGTTTTTGGAGACAGGGTTTCTCTGTGGTTTTGGAGGCTGTCCTGGAACTAGCTCTTGTAGACCAGGCTGGTCTCAAACTCACAGAGATCCGCCTGCGTCTGCCTCTGCTGGGATTAAAGGCGTGCGCCACCACCGCCCAGCCTAGGCTAAACTCTTAACTGGAAATAATTAGTCTCATCCTCCTGGAGTTCTGGGATTATAGGTAAACACTCCACACATACAGCTTTCCTAAACCATTTTACAGTGAATTCTCACTTATTTCTCACTACAAATTATAATAGTAGGTGCTATGGGTAAAAAAAAGATGATCCATAAGTCAGGTCATTGGCCCAAGGTTATTTAACAAAACCATGGGATTCTCAACTTCTAGTCTAACTCCATTTAATCAATTCTCCTTTTCCCTCTCAGAGACAGGGTCTCACTATGTAGCTCTGGCTGTCTTGGAACTAGCTCTATACAGCAGGATGGTCTCAAATTCAGAGTCACCTTTCTCTATCTGCCAGTGCTAGGATTTTTTGTTCATTATGTTTTTGTTGGTGATGGCTTTTTTCTTTTTTGAGACAGGCTCTCTCTACAAAAGCAGCCTTGGGTAGCTTAGAACTAGTTATGGAGACCATGTTAATCTCAGATTTTTCTCTCAACAAAATTGCAAACTGTTTTTTGAGGCATTTATCTTAAAAAGAATCTAAATTTAAACACAAATTTTATCTGTAGGGCTGGAGAAATGGCTCAATGGTTAAGAGTAATGGCTAAGAGTACTTACTGCTTTACAGAAAACCTGGGTTCAGGTCCCAGTACCCATATGACAGCTCCAATCTCAAGGGATCCACACCCTCTTCTAATCTCTGAAGGCACCAGGCACATACATACATAACATGCATTCAAGTTAAATATTCAGACAAAACAAATCTAAAATTAAAAAAATTCCAAATTGCTAAGAGGCTTAATTAATCAATTAATATTTATTCTCTTGGCTCCCATTGTGCATTTATGTTCATACTTATTGTATCATGCATGTGGTGGTCAGAGAACAACTTTATAGAGATGGTTCTCCTTTTTAGCCTTTACATGGATTCTGATTGAATGCTGGTCTACAGGATTGCAAAAGCAAGTACTTTTACCCACTCAGCTATCTTGAAAGCCCCATTTTAAACTCTTCAAGAAATGAGCAGCAATAAATCTGTATCAAAATTTCAAAAAGAAACTAACTATAATATGAAAACATATTGATTTGCAATATTTGCAAAAAAATCAATATTGTTATTTTGATTTTTTTGGCTTTATTTCTTCAATTTTGTTTTAAAACAGGGCCTTCCTACATCATAGACCAGGCTGGTCTCAAATTCTCAATTGTCCCTGCCATCGCCTCCTCAGCGCTATAATCATGGATGTGGACAAATGAAGACACCCAACTCAAAATTTATTTATTTTCTAAAATATGTAAGACCACAAATTTTCATGCCATCCTTTGTGGAGGGGCCATGCTGGTCTTTTCTGTATTGTTCCAATTTTAGTATATGTGCTGCCAAAGTGAGCACAAAATTTAATGTTTTAATTTGTCTTAATCTTTAGCATAAGTTATTTCACTTATTCATTAATTTCACTAATGTTTATCACAGTCAAAATTAACTTCAAGTTAGGTATAACGCAGCATACCTGCAGCCCTAGCTACTAAGGAGGATGAACTCCAGAGTCAGGTGAATACTAGAGTTTCCAGACCACCTAGGAAGCACGGCAAGACCCCTTCTCAAGAGAAAAGAATCTGAAAACCACAAAATAATTATTTTCTGTTTTCCATAAATTAATTGTTGGGTATTATAAACTGGCAGAATGACTTTTTTTTTTTTTGGTTTTTCGAAACAGGGTTTCTCTGTCTAACAGCTCTAGCTGTCCTCGAACAGACTGGCCTTGAACTCACAGAGATCCACCTGCCTCTGCCTCTGCCTCCCAAGTGCTGGGATTAAAGGCCTGCGCCACCACATCCTGACTCAACTTCTGAACTGTTTTGGAAATGTATACTCCCACTTGTATCAGGCAACATTCTTCCTACACTTCTTCCCTTTCTTTAACCACTTAATGTCTACAAATATCATTATGCATTGATTTTTTCTTTATTTCTTTTTTTTTGGGGGGGGGTTTCGAGACAGGGTTTCACTATGTAGCCCTGGCAGTCCTGGAAGTCACTCTGTAGACCAGCTGACCTAGACTGAGATGCTCTTGCCTGAGTGCTGAGATTAAAAGTGTGTCCCAACTGTCATGCTGCATTGTTTTTCAAGTGTTTCTAATTACTTTCTTCAATGAATAGACTAAAGAAGGTATAAAATAAAATGTCCAAAAGCATCAAAGGGAGAAATCCTCTTCACCCTCCCTAGTATCAATTTACTGGGCATACTAATACAGTCTCTACTTAAGCAATAAAACACAAGCTCCTACTGGGAAAAGGTACCCATATTATAACACACAGGACTTACAACTTTAAAAAAATGTTATTTACTATCTTACTGTCAACCAAACAACCTTCTTGAGGTCTTATCAGTAAATTTACATGGGCTTGAGAAATTTAAGGTACAGGACACAGTATTCTACTATACTGCACCACAATCAGCAATACCTCATTAAACCAAGGAGCTGTTTAACCTATCTGATTCCAAAACAACTCTAATACATACATTTCCTAACTAAAAAACAAAATTAAAATATAATCCCAAGGTCTGAGCTAGGAAAAAAATTTTTATTCCATACAAGTATTCTAAATAGGATGGTAAGTAACTTACACAATGCCACCCTAGAAAAATAAAACAGACATTTAAAAAAAAATGTGACTTGCTTCTGTAATCCCAACACTGGGGAGACAGAGGCAGGAAAACTAGCAAAATAATCATCCTTACCAGTTCTCTACATTAACCTAGTGGTCAACATAAGTATACTTTATATCTCCTTGGTGCCTTTGAAGCAACTGGGTTGGGGCGTAACCCAAAGTCAATCCAGTTACTCATACAGCAGGGCTACAGGAGGAATCTTTACCCTACTTAATTGTGATAGGTCTTAAAACTATCACCCATCTTTACAGAGTGAGTTCTTAACTCAAGTGCTCACCTTTGCGGGTTTTTTTGTTGTTGTTTTTGTTTTTTCCAAGAACGGGTTTCTCTGTATAACAGTCCAGCCTGTCCTGGAACTTGCTCTGTAGACTAGGCTGGTCTCGAGCTCACAGCTGGGATTAAAGGAGTGCACCACTGCCTCCTTAAGTGCTCTTAAGTGATTTCCAAGCAGTGACAAAATGTTCAATGAGCAATAAAGGAAAAGGAGGAGAAAAAAAAGTCAACCCTCATCAGGTGAATCTGAGTAAAAAGCCAACCTGGCCAGCCTGGTCTACAGAGCAAGTTCCAGGATAGCCAGAGTTACACAGAGAAGCCCTGTCTCAAAAATGAAGGGGGATGGGGATGGAAATTACCTTCATCATTGCTCGAAAAAAATCAGCAGAAATCAGTTCTTCAATTACTCAAAAATTTACCTATTGCTGGGCAGTGGTGGCGCACGCCTTTAATCCCAGCACTCGGGAGGCAGAGGCAGGCGGATCTCTGTGAGTTCGAGGCCAGCCTGGTCTACAAGAGCTAGTTCCAGGACAGGAACCAAAAGCTATAGAGAAACCCTGTCTCGAAAAATCCAAAAAATAAAAAATAAAAATAATATTAATAAAATTTACCTATTAACTTCTGTGGCCAATTTGTCTCGAAAAACTAAAAAAAAAAAAAGTTTACAAATAGCTTTCATTATCTTTTAGAGGAGAAAGGGTAGAACAAAATGATGTTTCAAATGGCACAAAGCACAGAAAAGATCTCTTTGAAACCAGCCTGTTCTACATAGGACTGCCACAGCTACGTAGTGAGATCTCAAAATAATAATAAAAATAACTAAACATTATATTTCAAAGTTTTGCACAACTTATACCAAACTCAATTGGAGGGGAGTAAAGACATGGTTTCTCTGTGTAACAGCCCTGGCTGTCCTGGAACTCACTTTGTAGACCAGGGTGGCCGCAAACTTTCTGACTGCTTCTGCCTCCCAATGCAGGGATTAAAAGAATGGGCCACCTTGAATGGCCTGAATACAATTTTTAATGGATCAAATGCAAATACTGAAATACAAACATAAAAGTATGAAAACAAAAATATAAAAAGGTTTTTATTCCTTCCCATTTCATGACAAAACATAAAACTACACCAAGCCACTGGAATGAAGCAACCTGCCAGTTTCACAATGTACCTAGGGGTCCTCTTAATTCTGCATTAGTGCCTAAACTTAGAAATTCCCAGCAATCCCAGCACTCAGAAGGCAGAAGAAGATGAATCTTGTTGAGTTTGAGGTCAACCTAGTCTACACAGACAGTCCCAGAACAGCTTGTGCTATTACACAGAGAACCCTGTCTTGAAAACAAAACCAAAAACAAAACAAACAAAAAAATTTGGGTTTAAATACTTATCTATTCTATAATACTTCAGTTTACAGTTTACCAATTCACTGGATCTAATTGCCTTTTGTTCTTTTTGGTTTTTTCTAGACAGGGTTTCTCTGTAGCTTTGGGCTTTGGAATCTGTCCTGGAACTAACTCTTGTAGACCAGGCTGGCCTAGAACTCACAGAGAGCCACCTGCCTCTGCCTCCTGAGTGCTGGGTTCAAAGGTGTGCACCATCACTGCCGGGCCTAATTTGTTTTTTTGTCTGTTTGTCTTCCCAAAGACAGTTTCCCTGTGTAGCCCTGGCTGTCCTGGAACTTGCTCTGTAGACCAGGCTAGCAAATTTACTTTTTTTTTTTTACTTTATTGATATTTTGCATACATGCATGTCTGTGTGAGGGTCAGAACCCCTTGGAGGTAGTTACAGGCAGTTTGTAAGCTGCCATGTGGGTGCTAAGAATTGAACCCAGGTCCTCTGAAAGACCAGCCAGTGCTCTTAACCACTGAAACATCTCTCCAGGCCCATGCTAATTTACTTTTTTAAAGTTTGTGGAGTCTAGAATTTCAACCAGTTCTAGATTAAACAAAAATCAGTCACAGTAAACAACTTTTACATTCTTAAAAATCAAAATATAGACACTCCAAGTTTTACTATCATACCTGTTTCTGTATGTAAAGAACTATTAAAAATGTAAATGGTACCCTCCATAAGTTCAGAAGGGTACCATTTTCTTTGTACTCACTTCTTTAGTCAGAAACAAAACCAGAAACAGAGGCTTATACAATTTAAATTGTACATTGTCTGTGTTTGGTGGTGTAAACCCTTAATCCCACCAATGAGGAGGCAGATGCAGGCAGCTTTCTAAATTCCAGAAAAGCCAGGGCTAGATAGTGATACCCTGTATCCAATTAAAAAAAAAAAGCGGCTGAAGAGATGATTTAGCGGTTAAGAGCTCTGGCTGCTTTTCCATAGGACCCAGGTTCAATTCACAGTATCCAATGGCAGCTCACAACCGTCCATAACTCCAATTCCAGGGTACCTGACAGCCATGGCAAAACAAGTCTGGCACTGTGGCACAGGCCTTTAATCCCAGCACTCAAGAGGCAGAGGCAAGAAGTTTGAGACCAGTCTGGTCTACATTGAGAGTTGCAGTATATTAAGAGAGGTATATATTCAAAAAGAGCAAAATATTAACTCGTTACAACTTTTAGAAAAAAGTTACTATTTACATAAAATTTTAGTACCAAGAATAAATCAATTTCAGTGTTGAATTTTTTTTATATTTGAGACTCTAGTAATTGGCGACAGGCAGTGGTGGCACACACCTTTAATCCCAGAACTTGGGAGGCAGAGAAAGTTCTAGGACAGCCAGGTCTACACAGAGAAACAAAACAAAACAAGAAATTATGAAAAAAAGAAAAGACTCCAGTAACTGTATCCAAGGATATGCAAAGCAAGTTTCGCTTTTTAACCACGAAAGTTAGTCAAAGCTATACAAGTTAGCTAAATACATAGATTAAACACATAGAGAATACAGTAGTCCACCTGAACAGAAATGTTTGAATAGAACTTCAAGACTAAGCCACAAACTAGGACTTTTCAAAGTAATTCATTTAAAAAGTTTTCCATACAGTATTTTAAGTTACTGGCTAGGTCAAATACGGTAACTTGTGAACAGATTACAGAACTACATTATTGCATGGGGGGGGGGACGACAAAGGGGCATAGGAGAATGTCTGTAGACATTCTCTATACCTACAAGTGAATACTGTCTATACGGAGAATTCTGATGACATAATATTTTAAAACTTCTCTGAGACTACACAAACTTCACCGCTAAATACTCCTGTACAACTAAAGTTAGAGCCTTTAAGAACACTGCAAGATTTGCCCTTCGCAATCGTTGCAGCTTAACAGACTCATGGTTCAAAGAATACAGCCTCTAGAAGCAAAGGAAAGCACCTGTTCTATCTTATGTTCATACTTTAATAGAGTCTTACTCAGAAACATGGTCAACAGTTCTTTACAAACTTACAGGGTACATTTAACCCCATTATGCACTCTCACTGGCAGATGGAGGGATGACGTTGAGCCTGTTCTCTGAGTTAGAGAGATGTTTGTAGTAAGGGGGAACATCTTGTGGACTGTCAGACACCAGCCATTATTCTTTTTCATTATCGTGGCCTCTCAAACAACTCAGCAAAAGAGAACCAGGCTGGTGACTATCATAATAACACTACTAAACTAATAATAACACTAAACTAAGTAAGCAGAAAAAAGAACAGAATGACAGAGTCTCCCTGCATTTCTCCTAACAAAGGGGCAGAGTGGAGAAAAGAAACTCCTTGATCTTGTTAACTGAAACAGCAAAATTCCAAAAACTAAAACATACACAAAATTTACTATATATTTTCAAACTTATACAATCACTTTAGTTGGAAGTCCATGACTGGGGTTCTTTCAATTTCTAATCTCCATTTCTAATTACCTAATTCCAAAAAAGCTTTATCTTTTTCTCTTTCCTCCTAAATAAATAACAGTAAGGTGCAAAGAAAATGCCTCAGGTCTCCTCACCTGATGACTGAGTCTGAGACATTTTGGTTTCACACCAAACAGATGCAAAATGAACTTATTCCATCCTGATTCTTTAAGCAAGAATGGGAAATGGGAACCAAAGAATAGTATTTTGTTATACTTCATGTTACACTTCAATTCCTGGATCACACACACACTCCTAAGATTTTTCTTCCAACCCATTTCTCAACAGAAAGTCTGCTCAGACCAAAAAATTTTGAAAGTGGGAAAGCAAAGGAAAAGAATAAAGTGCAATAGGAGAGAAAGATTTGAAATACCTCACTCACCAGTAGCAAAAAAAAAAAAAAAAACAACTAAAAGTGCAGGAAAGTGCTTACACACTAGTGTACCGGCATTCCCCAAATTAATTTGCATGTGGCCAACAATAAAGGTCCATGCACCACCAACTCCAAGCACTTAATTCCAGAACACACAACGATGTGGAATGACAGTGTTGCAATGACTGTATCAGAAGGCAAAGAAAATGGTTGGGCTGCTGGACGTCCTCAACCAGCCCATTCAAACACCTTCAAAATTAAACCCTGGCGGAGGCACAGGAAAGACATACACAGAAACACCGAAAAATAAGGGTGCAACGACCAGAAAAAAACGAAGGGAAAGGTGGAAGGTCGGGAGTCCCGAGACTAACCTGTGCCGTCGCTGGCCGACGCCGAGAGGGCCGGAGACGAGAGTTTAGGCCGCTTGGCTGAAGGCGGCCCCGGTTCCACCACATTCTCGGCCATTTTTAATTCTTTCGGAGATACAGCCGAGGAAAAACGAGAATCCTGAGGAAATCTCTTCTTCGGCCCGGGGTCCCCGCCCCGCTCCTAAGGGTGGGCTCGGGAGCTCCGCCGCCACCCAAGGGGGGTGGGGGAAGTTCCTTTTTCTCTTCGCCCGGTTGCGGCGGCCGGAGAGGGATGCGGACTCAACAGAAATGGTAGGGGCAAGTGCGAGGGACCGGGCCTGAGGAGGGCACAGCAACACTGATCCGACGGGCACGTCCGCTGCAGCGAATTCTCGGGAACTCACAGCTCTACAAACGCAGTCCCCAGCCCGCCACGGCGGGCCCGTACCCAGCCGAGGTCTCTCGGAGCTCCGCCGCCGCCATCAGCCTCTTCCTCCTCGGCGCTGTCCTCCTCCTTCTCATCGCCACAAGGAGGCGGGGGCGAAAAAGGGGGAGAGGAGGAGGCGACCAGAGACACTCACCTCCTCCCGGTGCCCCCTCCCGGGCCTGCGCCCCCCTCCTCCTTCTCCTCCTCCTCCTCCTGCTGCCGCTGCGCTCCGCGCCGCCGCTGCCGCACCGGCCCCTAATGGCCGCACTGAGCTCAGCCGAGCCGAGAGCCAGACTGGCGCCGCCGCTGCTGCCGCCGCCTCACATAGCGCAGCGGACGGCGGAGGCGCGGCGACAACGCCGAGCGTGGAGCTCGCCGGCCCGGAGGGCCAGGGGGGCCGGGCCGAGTAGGGCCGCCCGCCCGCAAGCCCGCGCTGACGCCGAGCCCACCGACGCGGCCTCCCCGCGCGCGGCGCTCTCCGCCTCCGCCCGCAAGCCCGCGGCGGAGAAATACGTAGGGGCCGCCTCTCCGGCCCTCACCCCGGCAGCCAGGTGCCGGGAGCTCCCGCCCCCCACCCCGGGGCTCGGCTCGGGGCCGCCCTGGACGGCGGGCAAAGGCGCCGCGGGGCGCGGGCTTATGTAATGGTCTCCCCCTTAGGCGTCGACGCCGGCCCGGGCCGCGGTGGGGGTGTGTGCGGGCAGGAGGGGGCTGGGGGTCGCCTCAGCCTGTGCGCCCCGGGCCCCCTGCCAATGTCTCGACCGAGGCCGCTGCTCTCCGGCCCGGTCCCCTCCGCGCTCCCTGCTCCCGCAGTTCGCACTCAGCCGGGCGTCCCGCTTGTACGCTCGGTCCCTCTCGCTCTCTCTTCCCCCCCAGCCTAGCACACAAACAAGATGGCGGCTGTTGTTTCTTGCCTCTGCCGAATCCTCCTTACAGGATAGCGGTAGCGGCGGCGGCCGGAAATGAGCCAAGATGGGGGGGGGCGGGTGAGGCAAAGAGGGGCGGGGCCGGGCCTCCGGGGGCGGGGCGGGGGCGGGGCCTCGGTCTAGGAGCTCACACAATGGGGGAAGCGGCGCCGGGGGCGGTGCCGACTCCAATCACGGGATCCGCCCAAGGGCCCAACGCGGTAGGCGCTTCCGCAAACTCCCCCGGCGTCACTCGGTGGCTCCCTTTAAAGGGGAGGTCGTGAAGGAGGGGGGTCGGGAGGGTGGACTTAGATCGTATTTTCAGTCGGTGGACATTTACTGGAGAAGGTGCCTGGGCTGGGTCTCTGCGTAGAAGGCGGTGGGAGCTCAGGCGCTGCTCCGCGAACGGGCAAAGACGCGATCGGAGCGCCCGAGTTTTGCCCTCGCAGGTTGATCGTTAGAACCCCATTAAGTCCACCAGGCACCTGCTATGTTTCGGGTTAGAGACACTTTGCATCCCCTTCATTACCTTTTCGAAAGGAGCGGTTGTATATTTCCCAAAGTCACACTGCGAGTTCTTTCCATTTTGTGTGAAATATCTGATTCCACGGGGGGGGGGGGGGGATCTGGACTAGGAAAATGTTGATAATTACAAAAACGGGGGGAAAACCACAGCAGGGTAAAGCAATCCAGAACTAGATTCCGTGTGATTTTGCCCTTCACGTGTCTACACATCTTTACCAGGTACCACTCTCAAAAAAGACTTGAGAACTATATTTCTGAATCTGCCTGAAACTTCCAAGATCCTTTGGGGGTATTTCCAACCTTCTCTAACAGATGAGCTTAATAAAAGACCATGTTCTATAGTGCCTTAAATATATAAATATGGAAAAAGGCAAAAAAAAATAAGTGCTAAAGATAATGTGACCCTCGTGTAAGTGGAGACTGCTCGCTCGCTCGTTTCCGGCCGCCCAGAAAACAAGTGAGGAAATGCTCCCGTGGAGTCCAGTGTGCAGGGCAGCCGAATTTCGCAGCTGAAAGCAGGGTTCCTCCGATTAGGATTTCTCTGTTGAGCATCCTGGAAGCAAGGGAGCATGCCGAGGTGCTAAGTGACTCTGAGGGAAACCTTCAAGCCCTTACCAACTGGATGGGTAGTGAGTTTCCCTGCTATTCCTGGGGCCTTAAATTCAATCACAAGTACTACCAGGAAAAAAAATTTTTTTTTCCTCCGATTTTTTTTTAACTCCATTTATTTGATGTGTCTCTGTAAGTGTGTGAATGTCCATGGCCTAGGTTGTGGCAATCAGGACCATCTGGGGAGTTCAGTTCTCTCCTTCTGTAGTGTAGGTTCTGAGGATCCAATCCGGAGCTCAGACTTAGCAGTTTGTTTCCACACATCAGGCCATATTTTCTCATATTTCACATTTTATCCTGTCTTGCCATTTATCTGGGTTTCCTTAGTTTTTGCTGTTTGACTTCTAAGAGAATAAATAGTTTGAGAAACTAGAATTAGCTGGGGGGTGGGGCAGGCATACTTTTAATCCCAAAGGAGGTGGAGGCAGGCAGATGGATCTCTGCATTCCAGACCAGCTTGGTCTACAGAGCAAGTTCCAGGTCAGCCAGGGCTACACAGAAGAACACTTTCTGGAAGAAAAAGAGAGGAGTGAGAGAAAGACTAGAATTAAAGCTGCTGAGGTAGCTCAGCTGTATAGGGTGGCTGCCACCAAGTCCAAAGACCAGATGTCCTTCCCAGGAGCCATGCGGTAGACCAAGAGAAACAACCAACGCTGGAAAATGACCTGCCGATGCTGTGAGATGACAATGGATTCTGGCTTGTGATCTTCAGACCTCGTTCAAGCAAACAGTGGGGAGACAAACACAAAACCTAGGAACTGAAGCCAGGGCTTGGCTCGACTAGGGGAGTATTCTGCTGCTGAGCTACTTCCCAATCCAGTCAAGTGTTTTTGATTTTCACTTTGAGACAGCTATCTCGTTAGATGCCCAGGCTAGCTTTGAACATGCAGTCCTCCTATTGCAGCCCCCGAGTGCTATAATGATAATGGGTAGGTTACCACAAGTGGCTCCTGAAGTGGTTCCTTCAAACTGTTATGGCGCAGAGGCTTGGGATGTGGCTCAGAGGGCAGAGTGCTCTCCTAACCTGTGAGACCCTCAGTTCGGTTTCCAGCATCACAAAAACTGGACTTCATTTCTACACACCTGTCACCCCAGCACTTGGAGAATGGGGGCACAGAGATGGACATGAAGGCAGGACAAGAATAAGACCTTAAGGTTAACCTCTACCACATCAAAAGTGGGACAAGTGTGGTGGCTCACGCCTTTAGCTCCAGCACTTGGGAGGAGGAGGCAAGAGGATCTCTGAGTTTGAGGCCAGCCTGCTCCACATAGTGATTTCCAGGATAGCCTGGGCTACATAGAAAGACCTGGTCTCAAGAAAAAAAGAGAAAGTGGGAGAGCTGGAGAGATCACTGAGTGGTTAAGAGCATTGATTGCTCTCCCAGCAGACCCAGGTTTGATTCCCAGCATCCACATGGCAACTTACAACCATCTATATAACTCCAGTTTGAAAGGACACTATGCCCTCTGACCTCTAAGGGCACCAGGCATGCATGTTGTCCACATAACACATTTAGACAAAATACTCATCATGCATCTTTTTAAAAGTGGGATTATATCTAACGTAATTGAGGGAAATTTAATCAACTATGGGGTTTCATGTGTAGATTAAGATTGTGATAGCCAGGCATGATTGATGCAACATGCCTTTATCCCAGCACTGGGAAGATGGAGGAAGGTATATATCTGGGAGTTAAAGGTTAGCCTGGTCTCTACACAGTTCCAGGAAAGCCAGGGCTACATAGAGGCACTGGAAAGAAAGGAAGGTGTGGTCATTGGGTTGGGAATATAACCTTGTGGTAGAGCAGTTGTCCAATAGGTGTGAATCTTGGGATCTGCCCCAGCAACAATAAAAGAGAAAAATATTTATGACAAAGTAGTTGTCTACTGTCAGTTGGGGGACCCAGGATACCACAGCGATTAGCAGATAAAGAGTAGGGACAATGAATTCAGAAAGAATTGGACTGAAAGTCTGGCATTACAATTTAGAAACTATATAACGTAGACAAATTAATCATCTGTAAGGGAGTTCTGTAATCAGGCCTGCTTTATTCTGCGCCGAAGCGGTAGAGCGTGAAGTTAGCCTTGGGCTGTCCCCATCACAGGATGAGAGAATGGTAGGAATATTCGCTGATACATAGCGACCACTTGATATACCATCACCAGTTCACCATCTATCCATGACCCAGAAGGAATGGAGGCCGGGGAGATCTCAAGCTTCAGATCAACTTGAGTGATAGAGATTCAAAAACTATGATGAACGGGAAAGAATTGTGAATAACTCAAAGGAGTTACTAAAGACCAAGGGAGATGGACCAGTTGGAAAAATGGTTGTCACCACACAAGCATGAGGCCCAAGCTGATTCCAAGTGTCGCCCCCCCCAAAAAAAACATGTTAGCACACGTGACTCAAACACTGAAGAGTACAAAGATACAAAACCCCTGGAGCTTGCTAGCCAGGTAGTCCTGCCAAACTGGTGAACTCTGGGTTCAGTGAGAGACCCTGTCTCAAAAAATAAGGTGGCGAGGTATAAAGAAAGACATCCAACCTTGAACTCTGGCTTCTACGTGCATGGACAAACACATAACCACATACTCATGCATGAATACATGACAGAAGCTGTTAGAAAAATAAAAATGGAATTTCAGCATGAACATGTTTAACACTGAAATCCCCTCATGAATTCACGTTCCCAGGTGCCCTGATGATCACCACAGATGGGAACCCTAGACTGTGGATATGAGGACAGGAGGGAATGCATTATCTTAGTGTATGTCCATCAGTTATATTTTGTGGAGAGCAAGATACCCTCCAAATGATCCAAATGATCCACGGGCATGGGGCACATAGTTCATTTCTGTATCCAGACCCTTTTGGGGTGAAACAGGGTTTCTCTGTGCCGTCTTATAGCCTTGCTTGTCCTGGAACTAAATCTGTAGCCCAGGCTCTAGCCTCGAAACTCACAGAGATCCTCCTTCCTCTTCCTCTGCTGAGATTGTGTGTGCCACCAAGCAGCTTTACTTCCACAGTCTTAATAAGCCTCCTCCAGAAAGAAAAGTTTCATTTCAGAAGAAATTGCGACATAATGGTATCTGGATTGGTATAATTCCTGGAAGCATGAGACAGAACTGTCCTTGCTAGGGCATACGGAAAGGAATGATGGAGAGTTAGTTCTTGTTGGATATAGAATTTCAGTTTGGGAAAATAAGAGCACTGGCTGCTCTTCTAGAGAACCCAGGTTTTGCCAGGCGGTGACGGCACACGCCTTTAATCCCATCACTGGGAGGCAGAGGAACACGATCTCTGTGAGTTCAAGGCCAACCTGTTCTTCAGAGTTAGTTTTAGGTCGGGCTCCAAATAGAGAAACCCTGTCTTGAAAAACCAAAAAAAGAAAAAAAGAAGGAAAACAAAGAGAACCAGATTTGATTCCCAGTGCCCACAATGGTCTCTAACTTCTGTCCCAAGGTCTTCAAAGCCTTCTTCTAGCCTCATCCATCACCAGTCATGTATATAGTACACAGACATACATGCAGATAACACACATACACTCACCTATAATTTTTTTTCATGGCTTCTTTGCATAGCCCTGGTTATTCTGGAACTAGCTCTGGAAACCTGGTTGGCCTCATCTTCAATGATCCACCTGCCTCAGCCTACAGAATGCTGGTATTAAAGGCATGTGCCACCACCACTACCCAGCTATAGATAGATAGATAGATAGATAGATAGATAGATAGATAGATAGATAGATAGATATTTAAGTTTTTAAAAAAGAGATTTAGGCTGTGTGTGGTAGCGCACACATTTAGTTCCAGCACTTGGGAGGCAGAGACAGACAGATCTCTGTGAGTTCAAGGCTAGCCTAGCCCATAAATCGAGTTCCAGAACAGCCAGAGCTGTTCTGTTACACAGAGAAACCCTGTCTAGACAAAGCAAAAAAAAAACAACAACAACAAAAAGGGAAATTTAGTCAGGTATAATGGCACTTGACTTTAATGACCTTTAATGACAGCACTCAAGAGGCAGAAGCAGACCTGTGGAACTGTGAGTTCTAGTCCAGCCTGGTTTACATGGTGAGTTTCAAGACAGACATAGTGAGACTCGGTCTCATAGAAATAGAGAGAGGCCGGGTGGTGGTGGCGCATGCCTTTAATCCCAGCACTCGGGAGGCAGAGGCAGGCAGATCTCTGTGAGTTCAAGACCAGCCTGGTCTACAAGAGCTAGTTCCAGGACAGGCTCCAAAACCACAGAGAAACCCTGTCTCAAAAAACCAAAAAAAAAAAGAAAGAAAGAAAGAAAGAAAGAAAAGAAATGGGGGGGGGAGAAATGAGAAAATGTATTAGGTTGCACTGCAGTTCAACAATGTCCGCCTTCATTTTGGAGAGGCTGAGAAACAGTAGCTGCTTAGTGCACGAGGTTGGCTGTCTGAGCAATCTCAAGCTGCCAAGACCCAAATGATTCCTGAAGAACCACTGGTCTTCGGTCCATGCTGGAAGACTAAAGAAACTAGGTTCTTGTGTAAGCAAAGAACAGAAGCAGCAGCAGTAACAGGGTAGACATGAAGTCAAAAAGACAAAAATTCTTCCCAGTGATTCCTGGGCAATCATGGAAAGACATCTTTCACATCACAGGGGTAGCTTTTCCCACTTCAGTTTATCTAAAAACAAAACAAACAAAAAAATTCCCTTCCAGGTATCCCCAGGGACTAGTCTCTTAGTTGATTCCTGATTCAGTAACATTGACGACCTAAGATTAACCATTACAGGTAACAGATATTTTTTACTTATTTATGTATTTATTTATATTGAAGTATGGTGTCGTAATGTAGCCATTTCTGGACTGGAGCCCACAGAAATCTGCCTACCTCTCCTTCCTGACTGCTGAGGTTAAAGGAATGCCAGTGTATTTGAGTTTTTACACAGGGTTTCAATGTATTGCTGGCTGGCTTCAAATTTGTAGCAATCCTCTTGCCTCAGCCTCCTGATGGTGGATTTACAGGAATGAGTCACCATGCCCGGTGTCTCAGTTACTTTTCAATTGTTATGACCAAAAAAAAAAAAAGATAACCAATGCAATTTATAAAAGAGTTTATTAGGGGCTTCCAGTTTCAGAAGGTGACTGCTTGGCCATCATAGCAGGGAGCATGGCTGCAGGCAGCCAGGCATGTTGATGGCACAGGAGCTCAGAGTTTGCATCCTAATCTACAAGCGGGAAGAAGAGAGAGAACTGACTGAGAAAATGAAGACTTTGGAAACCTCAGAAACACATCCTCCACTTAGGCTACACCTCGCAATCCTTCTCAAATACTGGGGACCAAGTATTTAAGTATATGACCTATGGGGGTCATTTTCATTCAAACCACCTAGCTCAGCTATATTCGCCCCTTTTTAAGATTTATTTATTTATTTATATATGTATATGAGCTGCATGTTTGCCTGCATGCCAAAATCAGGCACCAGATTTCATTATAGATGGTTGTGAGCTATCATGTGGTTGCTGGTAATTGAACTCAGGACCTCTAAAGAGCAGCCAGTGCCCTTAACCACTGGGCCATCTCTTCAGCCACACATATTCCCTTCCCTATAAAGCTCCCTCTATCAAGTACTGAGGCAAAGCCTGTAGTCTCGACACTTGAGAGACTGAGACAGAAGGATGGTGAATTGAAGGGGATCCCAAGAACCCTCTAAAAAAAATAAGGTAAACAGAGGATCGCATACATTTTTGGATCACTCTGCACCTTACACAGTGAGGCAGGGTCTGTCACTTGAACATAGAGGTGCCTGATCTGGGTAGTCGAGGTAGCCAGCCTGCTTTGGGGAATCATTTGTCTCTGTCTCCTAGGCACTGAGGTTACAGACAGGCTCTGATGCCTGCTCAGGATTTTTCTGTTGCTGGGACTCTGGTCCTTAAGCTTGTAAAGCAAGAATATTTCCTGTTGGATACAGACATCCTTTTACTGAACTATTGCACTGTACAGCAAGAGTCCTCTGCTTCCTCAGCACTCACCCAGTATGAAGACTGGCACAGAATCCTATGGCCATAAGCATCTATTGAACGGGATGGAAGGAAGGATGAAACGTAAAAAGGTAGCAAGGGAGGAAAAGAAGGACGAAATGTTTTGTGCACAAACACACGCACATACCTAAAACCTTTTCTGTAAAATTAAAGGGCTAAAGAGATGGCTCAGCAGTTAGAAACACTGGCTAGCCGGGCAGTGGTGGCACATGCCTTTAATCCCAGCACTTAGGAGGCAGAGGCAGGCAGATTTCTGTGAGTTCGAGACCAGCCTGGTCTACAAGAGCTAGTTCCAGGACAGGCTTCAAAACCACAGAGAAACCCCGTCTCAAAAAAAAAAAAAAAAAAAAAAAAAAAAAAAAAAAAAAAAAAAGGCCTGTACCAAAGCTACAGAGAAACCTTGTCTTGAAAATCAAAACAAAACAAACAAACAAAAAACCACTGGCTGGCTGCTCTGCCAGAGGTCCTGGGTTTGACCTCCAGCCCTTACAAGGCCCCTCAAAACCATCTCTAACTCCAGTTCTAAGGAATTTAAAAGTTTATTTTGGCCTCCAGCCTCTGAAGGTATCAGGGACAAGTTTGGTGGTGCACGACCTTGCAGGTGACCAAACACCCAAACACACAAATTTCAAAAAAAGGAAGGAAAAATAGCCAAAAATGTTGGTGCACACCTTTAATCCCAGTGCCTTGGAGGCGGAGGCAGGCAGATCTCTGAGAGTTCAAGGCCAGCCAGGTTTACATCCTGAGAACCTGTTTCACAAAATAAAAGAAAAGGGTTTAACAACAAACTGGGCGGTGGTGACACGTGCCTTTGATCCCCGAACTCTAGACTAGACTGGGGCAGGCAGATCTCTGTGTGGGTTCAAGGCCATCCTGGTCCACAGAGCAAGTGCTAGGACAGGCTCCAAAGCTAAAGAGAAACCCTGTCTCAAAAAAAAAAAAAAAGAAGTTTATTAACAGTGGATCCAGAGGGATGGCTCAGTGGGTGAAATGGATGCTCTGCAAGTATGCTGAGGTGAGCTCGGACCCCTAGTACCTGTATTCCCTGTGCTAGAAGGTAGAGAAGGAGAAATCCATGGATTCCAGTTCAGCCAATTTGTGAACTCAGTATCGAGTGAGACCATGTTTCTTTTTTTTGTTTTGTTTTGTTTTTTCAAGACAGGGTTTCTCTGTGGTTTTGGAGCCTGTTCTGGAACTAGCCCTTGTAGACCAGGCTCGTCTCGAACTCACAGAGATCCGCCTGCCTCTGCCTCCCAAGTGCCGGGATTAAAGGCGTGCGCCACCACCACCCGGCGAGACCATGTTTCAAAAATAATAGATGGAAAGTGGAGTGGAAGACAATGAATACCAGCTTTGGCGTACACATATACCCCACATACGGGCACTGTCTCAGTAGCGGTTTCTAATGCTATGATAAATATCATGATGAAAAGCCGCTTGGAGAGGGAAGTGTTTATCCAATCTTACAATTTATAGTCTCTCACCCAAAGAAGTCAGGGCAGGAGCAAGGCTGTGGAAAAGTGCTGCTTACTGCCTTGATCTTGACTTGCTCAGCCTGCTTTGTTGTTGTTGCTGTTTTTCCATTTTTTGAGACAATGTTTCTCAGTGCAACAGTCCTAGCGGTCCTGGAACTAGCTGGGTCGACCAGGCAGGCCTCGAACTCACAGAAATCCGCCCACCTCTGCCCTGGAGTATGCTGGGATTCAAGGCAGCACTGCCACCACCGCCCACTTGGATCTCAGCCTGCTTTCTTTTATCAGCCATGAACAGTATCTCACCTGCAAGGAGCTGAACCCTCCCACATGGATCATCAATCAAGAAATGTACAATCGACTTGACTTGCCCACAGGTCAATATAGTGGGGGCATTTTCTCAATTGAGGTTCCCCCTTCCCAAACAAATCTAGCTTAGGTCAAACTGACATAAAACTAGTCAGTATAGGCATATGCACCCACACTTCCTAATACACACGCACACACACATACATGTTCCACACAACACATATGTGATATGCTTACTGTATTGAAAATACATTCTGATCGATTCAAAATAAGCAAAATGATGACTCTAAATCATTCGTTTGCATTCAAAAAGGGAGCTCTAAGGGATGGTAAAAGAAAAATAAATAAATAAAATGTCTTTTCAGTGTCTTATAGTCCTTGAGCTCAGGCCATGCATGGTAACTATGGCTGCCATGTGTGGACCTATCAGACTGGATGCTACCTAAAGGATCTCAAAATAGCTCTGCTCCGCTTGCTGTGGCAGGCACGCTTCTGCTCCAATCGGCAGCAGCTCATTCTTAACTATTGTTGCTATGTGACAAACTATTGGCTCTCAGCCTTAATCCCAGCCTCCAGAGAGGAAGGGTGGGCAGAGTGCCTTGGGAGAGCATCTTTCTAGAATCTAAAGTAGTGGGCACATCCTCTACAGGAGATACAACCAATGCTTCTAGTGTTCGGCCTCAGGAGGATCCTGTGGGATGCGACCCTGAAGATAAACATGCCAAAAAAAAAAAACCAAGCAAACAAAAACAAAACAAATACCCTAGCTCAATGTGGTGGTGGTGCCGGTGGCGGTGCAAGCCTTTAATCCCAACACTCGGGAGGCAGAAACAGGCAGATCTCTATGAGTTTGAGGCCAGTCTGGTCTACCAAAGTAACCTTGTCTCAAAAAAACAAACAAGCAAATCAAATCAAATCATATTAATGGCTAAAGATGTATCTTAGAAGTTAACAGTACTTTTTGATCTTGCAGAAACCTAAGTTTAGGTCCCAAAAGCCACAACAGGCAGCTCACGACCACCTTTAACTCTTTAATTCCAGGACTGGGCAGTGGTGGTGCACGCCTTTAATCCTAGCACTGGGGAGGCAGAGGCAAGTGGATCTCTATAATTTCAAGGCCAGCCTGGTACACAAGAGCTAGTTGCAGGACGGCCTTCAAAGCTACAAAGAAACCCTGTCTTGAAAAAAAAAAACTCTTTAACTCCAGGGGGATCCTCTGAACTCCACAAGCACCTACAATTATGTGCACATACCCACACCAAGACACACATAAACATGCATGCAATTTAAAATAAGAATAAATAGTTTTGCTGGGCGGTGAATCTCAGCGAGTTCAAGGCCAGCCTGTTTTCTGTTATGCAGAGAATCCCTGTCTCAAAAAACCAAAAATAAGAAGAAAAAAAAAAGGTGCGTACCTGTTGTGGGATATTTGTATATGATGTGAAGATATATTACTGGGATTGGTTTAATGAAGAGCTGAATAGCCAATAGCTAGGCAGGAGGTATAGGCAGGACTTGTAGGCAGAAAAGAAGGAAGCGGGAAATAAATCTTGGCTCCTCTCAGGTGGCTATGAGACACTGAGGGAGCCAGGCATACAGAATGAAAGAAGGGTAAAAAGCCATGAGGCAAACGTAGATTAATAGAAATGTGTTAATTTAAGATATAAGACCTAGTGGGACAAGCTTAAGCTAAGGCCAAGCTTTCATAATTATTAATTCTCCCTTTTTTGGGATTTTTTCAGACATGGTTTACAGAGAAACCTGTATACCAGTCCTGGCTGTCCTGGAACTCACTCTGTAGACAAGGCTGGCCTCGAACGCACTGCCTCTACCTCTGGAGTGCTAGATTTAAAGGCTGTGCCGCCACGCCAGAAGAGAACTTTTAAAAATTTGTTTTCCTCACCAGGCAGTGGTGGCACACACCTATAATCCCAGCCTTGGGAAGGAGAGGCAGGTGCATCTCTGAGTTTAAGGCCAGCCTGGTCTACAGAGCTAGTTCCAGAACAGTCTGAACTACACAGAGAACCACAGGGGTCTATGGGGCTTGAACTCAGGTAATCGGGCCTGTTGGCAAGTGCTCTCATTTGCTGAGGCATCTCACAGCCATTTAAAACAATATGTTTTGTGCCAGGCATGATCGTGGTGATGTACATCTGTAATCTTGGCACTTGTGGGGCTGACGTAGGAGGATCTTGAGTTCAAGACAGGTTATATGGCTTTTGTCAAACAAGGGGCTGGCTGGGCAGTGGTGGCGCACGCCTTTAATCCCAGCACTCGGGAGGCAGTGGCAGGCGGATCTCTGGGAGTTCGAGGCCAGCTTGGTCTACAAGAACTAATTCCAGGACAGGCACCAAAGCTACAGAGAAACCCTGTCTCGAAAAACCAAAAAAAAAACAAAAAAAAACCAAAAAAACAAGGTGCTGGAGAGACGTCTCAGCATTTAAGAGCACTAGCTACTCTTGCAGAGAATTCAGGATCCATTCCCGGCACCTACATGATGGTCTTATTATTGTCTACAACTGTAGTTTCAGGGGATCTGATGCCTTCTTCTGACCTCCATGACCACCAGGCATGCATGTGATACAAAAACATACACACCGGCAAAACACCCAGACACATAAAAAAAATCTGCCAGGCAGTGGTGGTATATGCCATTAATCCCAGCACAGGGGAGGCAGAGTTCAATGCCAGCTTGGTCTACAGAGCTATTTCTAAGACACCCAGGGCTACACAATAACCCTGTCTTGAAAAAAAATATTTAAAAAAATCCAACAAATTAGTTTTGTTTTGTGTGGGTCTCGCTCAAATCCCTTTCCTTGAGGAGATGTAAGCAATGACACAACAGGCACCCTTCTCCTAAGGTCCCAATGACAAACTGAGGCACAGTCCCACCAAAGTTCATTCTGGAAAACCAATGGGGTTATCAGAATTCCTACAGAGTGTAGGGGAGGGGTTACACGCAGGGGTATGCCTAACCTAATAGGCAAGCACCTGGAAAGCCTTTATCCAGCAGGGATGAGGGCTTCCTCTTAGCTGCATAGATGGAGCTCCCACCCCCGCCAGTAGGCTTTCTGATACAACTTAGCTTTCCCTGTGGTCATGTGCAGTTAAGGCAGTGTTGCCAACAACACATGGTAGGGAGGCTAAACACTCAGGAAAGGGTCTCATAACCATCCTCCCACCATCAGGGTGCAGACAGTCAACAAGCCTAACTGGGAGGAACTTTCTCAAGGGTAACTCTCTTTGTCTTTTTTGTTTGTTTGTTTGGTTGGTTGGTTGGTTGGTTGGGTTTTTTGTTTGTTTTCTTGTTTTTTTGGGTTTTTTTTGTTTTTGTTTTTTCATGACGGGGTTTCTCTGTGGTTTTGAAGCCTGTCCTGGAACTAGCCCTTGTAGACCAGGCTGGTCTCGAACTCACAGAGATCCGCCTGCCTCTGCCTCCCAAGCTCTGGGATTAAAGGCGTGTGCCACCACCGCCCGGCACAAGATTAACTCTCCAACGCGGTAGTTGCGTAGCTGGAAGGACAGTCTCTCAAAACAGTGAGCATGTTGTGCGTGTATACAGGTATGCTTGCTTATATTTGTACATGCGTAAGGCAGAGAGGACAATCAAGTATCTCTCCCGTGCTCGCTTCGGCAGCACATATACTAAAATTGGAACGATACAGAGAAGATTAGCATGGCCCCTGCGCAAGGATGACACGCAAGAAAAAAAAAGTATCTCTCCCTTTACCTTCTTTTGAGGGTTTTTCACTGATCAGGAACTCACTAATTAGCCAGACTGATTGGCTAGCAAGCTCCAAGGTCCAGCTACCCCCCCCTACTCTCCCCTTGCATTATGGTTACATATAAATTATTTATATAAGAAAAGAAATATCCCTGGGTAGTGGTGGTTCACACTTTTACTACAGCACTTGGGAGACAAAGACAGATGGATCTCAGTGATTTCAAGACCAACCTGGTCTACAGAGCAAGTTCTATGACAGCAAGGACTGTTACACAGAGAAGCCCTGCCTCAAAACAAGAAAAAAAAAAGGAAGGAAGGAAGGAAGGAAGTTCTTTATTATAATAAAGATATATACAAGTAGAATACTGGAGTTGGGGAAATGGCTCAGTGGCTAAACACACTGGCTGCTCTTGCAGAGTGCCCAGGTTCAGTTTCCAGCACCCACACAGCAGCTCACAATCATTGCTACTTTGGAGGGTGTGTGGTGGGGATGGGGCCTATCAAACACCTTCTTCTGTCCCCCTCAGGCATCAAGTACATGTATGACACACAGTCACACACACAGGCCAAACACTCACATACAGAAAATAAAATAAATGAATCTAAAATAAATGTATTAATCCTAACGGTGGTGGCACATGCCTTTAATCCCAGCACTTGGAGAGCAGAGGCAGGCAGATCTCTGTGCGTTCAAGTCCATCCTGGGCTACAGATCGAGTTCCAGAACAGCTGAGGCTACAGAGAGAAACCCTGTCTAAAACAAAACAAAATGAATGTATTGAATTCTTATTGTAGGCCAGGTTGATGCTCAGATTTGAAGGTGCAGTGCTGCACAAAATAGAAACCATGTCCATAAGGAGACACCACTGAATCTAGCAAAATGGGCTGGTAAAGACTACACATGCACCCGGGCAGTGTTGGTGCACACCTTTCATCCCAGCATGAGTGTGATGCCAGCCTGGTCTACAAGAGCTAGTTCCAGGACAGGCTCCAAGGCTACAGAGAAACCCTGTCTCGAAAAACCAAAGAAAAAAGAATAAAAAAAAGAAAGAAAGAAAGAAAAGAAACAGGTAGCAGGGACATCCAGCAGTCTTGGAGGAAGGCAAGAGTACCCAGGTTCAGTTCCCAGCACTCACACAGTGGCTCACAAAGATTTACAAGAGTGGTGTTGGAGGCAGAAAGGAACAGAAGGAAGGACCAGTCAGTGGGAGTGGTTTTAAATGAAGAGAAGCCCCACTGGAAGAAATAACATTTGTGGAAGCAGCAGAGCAAAGTCCATTTGAGGAACTGAAAGAAACTCTGAGCAGCCGGAAGTAGACGTGAGCCGAGCTGTAGAAGAAACCCTGAGAGAGGCCAGTTAGAATGTGGAGAAAGGGTTGAAAGGGACCAGACCGGCTGGGCGTGGTGCTTCATGCCTGTAATACCATCCTTGGGAGGCAGACACAGGATTGTCACAAGTCTAGGAGAAGCCTGTGCTACATGGGGAATTCTAGGCCAGTGTGAGCTACAGAGTGAGACCCTGACTCAAGGGGAAAAAAATCATTATGAAGCCTCTGCATAGTGGGTGTGGTGGAACTCTATTTAATCCCAGCACTCTGGAGGCAGAGGCAGGCAGAGCTCTGTAAATTCAAGTGCTGGTCTACAAAGAGTCCCAGGACAGTCAAGGCTACACAGACAAACCCAGTCTCTCAAAAAACCACCATCAACAACAAAAGAGACAAGAAAGAAAAAAAAACACGTCTATCACAAATTTTAAAAAACAAAACAAAAAACCAGTGAGGAACATTCCCAGCAAGCCCAGTCTTCTGATTCAATATTGGAAATGCACGTGGTAGAGAGAATGGACCCTCACTGTCCTCGGGTTTCTACAGACCCATCCTGGCATGGCTGCTCTCCCCCCAATAAATAAATGTAAAAATATTTCTAAGAACAAAACCTAGGCCTGGCGTAGTGGCACACAGCTTTAATCCCAGCACTCCAGAGGCAGAGGCAGGCGGATCTCTGTGAGTCTGAGGCTACACTGGTCTACAAAGTGAGTTCTAGGACAGCTAAAGATACACAGAGAAATCCTGTCTCAAAAATCCTAAAAAAAAAAAAAAAAGAAAGAAAGAAAGAAACCAAAAGAAAAAAGGAGGGACTGGTGAAATAGTTCAGTGGGTGAAGGTGCCTGACAATAAGTCTCAGGACCCAGTGGGGTACCCTTCCTCTGGGCACTTGTACATACACATACATATACAGAATAAATAAAGGCTTTTTACAAGATTATTTTCTGTATATAAATGTTTCACCTACAAGTGAAACATTCGCAATACCTGAGAGTCTAAGGCCCTCATGGCCAGAAGAAAGCAACAGATCCTCTAGAACTGGAGTTACAGATAGTTGTGAGTTGCCATATTAGTGCTGGGAACTTCTAGGTCTTCTGTGTAGTGTGATGTTTTACTCTTTTGACTTTTGGGGGGAACCCACAACCCAGCTCCCAAAGAAATCGCACATGGAGGCTTAGTTATGCATGCCCAGTCTTGGCGCGTTTCTTTCCAGCTTTTCTTAAACTATCCCGTCTACTTTTGCCCTGGGCTTTCTTCTTTTCTTCCTTCTGTGTTTCTTTCTTTCACTCTTACTTGGTGACCCTAGTTGTCTCCTTGTTCCTCCTTCTCTTCGCTTCTATTTATGCTCTGCCTGGCAGCCCCGCCTATCTTTGCTCCTGCCTCACTATTGGCCGTTCAGCTCTTTTTTTTAGACCATCAGGTGTTTTAGACTGGCAAAGAATCACAACTTCACAGAGTTAAACAAATGCAACATAAACAAAAGTCACACGCCTGAAAATAATATTCTTCAACGCTTCTGCAAAAGCAGCAAGTGTTGTCCACCTCTATGGTGGTGTGAATGGGAATCTTCTGAACACATTCATATATTTGAATGCTTGGTCATGACAGAGCTGTGTTGCTAGGACAGGGATTAGGAGCTGTGGCCTTGTTGCAGGAAGAGTGTCACTGGAAGTGGGCTTTGAAGTTTCGGTGCTCAAGCTAGGCCCATATCTCTTTCTGCTGCCTGTGGATCCAGCTGTGGGACTCTCAGATTCCTTCTCAGCACCATGTCTGCCTGCATGCTGCTATGCCTCTGGCCAGGATGGCAATGAACTAAATCTCTGAAACTGTAAGCCAGCCCCAATTAAATGTCTTTTTAGAAAGATTGCCATGGTTATGGAATTTCTTCACAGCAACAGGACATGGATTAAGACAATCTCTGAGTCATCTTTTACCAATTTTTAAAAAATATTTAAAAATTAATACATTGGTCAGGCAGTGGTGGCACTCACTCCCCATTCCTTTCAGCATTAGGGAGGCAGCAGCGGGCAGACCTCTGAGTGGGAAGCCAACCTGGTCTACAGAGTGAGTTCCAGGAGAGCCAGGGCTATACAGAGAAATCCTGTTTGAAAACCAAACCAAGCCAAGCAGTGGTGGCACACGCCTTTAATCCCAGCACTTGGGAGGCAAAGGCAGGCGGATCTCTGCAAGTTCAAGGCCAGCCTGGTCTACAAGAGCCAGTTCCAGGACAAGCTCCAAGGCAGAGAAACCCTGTCTCGAAAAACCAAAAAGAAAAAAAAAGAATGTACGGAACATAAAAATTTATGTCTTTTAGGAGCCTGAGAGATGGCTCATTGGTTAAAAGCACGGACTGCTCTTTCAGAGTACCTGGGTTCAATTCCCAGCACTTACATGGCAACTCCAGGATCCAACATTCTCATACAGACAAAACATCAATAAAATAAAAATAATTTTTTAAGCCAGGCGGTGGTGGCACATGCCTTTAATCCCAGCACTCAGGAGGCAGAGGCAGGTGGATCTCTTTGAGTTCAAGTCCAGCCTAGTCTACAACAGCTAGTTCCAGGACAGGCTCCAAAAGCTACAAAGAAACTCCATCTCAAAATACAAAACAAAACAACAACAACAACAACAACAACAAAAGAGCTAGTTCCAGGACAGGCTCCAAAGCTACAGAGAAACCCTATTTTGAAAAACCTAGAAAGAAAGAAAGAAAGAAAGAAAGAAAGAAAGAAAGAAAGAAAGAAAGAAAGAAAGAAAGAAAGAAAGAAAAGAAAGAAAGACCAAAACAAAATTTTCCAGGCATGATTTTACATTTTAACCACAGCACTTGGGGAGGCAGAGGCAGGTGGATTTTTTTGAGTTTGAAGCCAGTCTGTTTCTACATAGTGAGTGCCAGGCTAGCCAGGGCTACATGGTAAGACCCTATCTCTAAATAAATAAATAAACAAACAAACCCTGCATTCAAAAGTGACCACAGAAGCTGGGGGTGGTGGCGCACGCCTTTAATCCCAGCACTTGGGAGGCAGAAGCAGGCGGATCTCTGTGAGTTCGAGGCCAGCCTGGTCTACAAGAGCTAGTTCCAGGACAGGCTCCAAAGCCACAGAGAAACCCTGTCTCGAAAATCTAAAAAAAAAAAAAAAAAAAAAAAGTGACCACAGGCTGCCTACTACAGGGAAAGGGTGACGAAGAATGTGTGGCCCATGATTGGAGGGTTCTCCTGACCACTCAGACTCTGGGATTCCCCCATGTTCCTCCTCTCCTTCTCGGTCTTGTAGCGATGTGGTGCTTTCTGGAAGCTGTAGCTCGGTGTTGGTTCCAGAGACTGAGGCGTTTCTCTGTGATGTGTGCTACGCAGCCCCATGGTTTTCAATTAGAGTTTGGAATAGGGTTCTCCTAAGTAGGAAACTGCTGAAGTAACAGTGCACCTTGGTGATTCATGAACCACGCCCTGCCGGCATCACCTGGGAGCTTGTAAGAGATTCTAAGATGTTTGTGGACACCAGAGGGCCGTGGACTGGATGGTGAGGCTACCACATCATTAGAGCTGCTGTCCACTCTGAGCATCATGGTACAGCATTTTACTCTATTCACGACCTGGGGCCCAGGCCTGGGAGACTCCAGCATGCTAAGCTTGACACCAACAACTCAGAGGGCTATGTCAAGGCCCATGTCCATAGAAAGACTTTGCAGTAACGAGAGCTTTGGTCTTGAATTTGCAGCTAACTTTTCTGCCACCTCACCAGCCGCTATGAAATAAACATTATAGACTTTAGAAAATAAATTCATAGCTGGATATAATCCCAGTACTTGGAAGGCACAGACAGGAGTATCTCTGTGAGTTTGGGGCCAGCCTGTCTACATAGCCATTACAGGACAGCCAGTACTACATAGAGAGACCCTGTCACAAAACAAAGAAAAAGCAATTTTGTGTTTAATTCCAGCACTGAGAAAGTAGAAGCAGGTGGATCCCTATGAGTTCAAGGCCAATTTGCTACAAAAGGAGTTCCAAGGAGTTCCAGGCCAGCTAGGGCTATACTCAAAGACCCTGTCTATAAACAAACAAACAAACAAACAGACAGACAGACAGACAGACAGACAGACAGACAGATAGATAGATAGATAAATGATAGTGAAATAAAACATAACAAAGCTAAAGAGGTTAAGGAATTTCCTTATGATATGTAGCAGATAGTATTTATTTATTTAGAATAGTGTTTAAAGCCCAGTGTCTAGCTGCCAAATTCCTGCTCATAACCTATTGCCTAAGGTATTCAAGGGTGACATCCAAGTGTCAAGTCTGAGTAACTTAGGAGTTGATGATCATATTTAGTTTTCATGTGTTTGTGTCTGTAGTATGTGTGTGTTGTATGTATGTTCATAATTGTGTGGGCATACGTGTATTCTGAATCATGTAGTGGTGCCCCCCAAAAAGCTGACATTAGATGTTTTAATTGAATATTCTCCACTTTATTCATTGAGGCATGGTTTCTTCTTCTTCTTTTTTTTTTTTTGGTTTTTCAAGACAGGGTTTCTCTGTGGCTTTGGAGCCTGTCCTGGAACTAGCTCTGTAGACCAGGCTGGTCTCGAACTCACAGAGATCCGCCTGCCTCTGCCTCCTGAGTGCTGGGATTAAAGGCGTGCGCCACCACCACCCGGCGAGGCATGGTTTCTCCATTGCGTCCAGATCCTCTGGATGTAGCCACTCAAGCTAAGCAGCTTACTCTAGGGGTCTCAGCTCTGCCTTCCAAGAGCTAGGATTACAAACAGTCATGCCTTTGGCATTTTCATGGGTTCTAGGAATCTGAATTCTGGGCCTCATGCTTTGAGGGCAAGCCCTTTACCTGCTGAGCCATCCCTATCCAATGTTATTTATCAAGAGAAAATTCAAAGAGGAAAAGGTTTGAGAGGGTGAAATGAGCATTTGAATATATGAAGTTTCTGTATGATGTCCTAATGATTAAGTACTGTAAAATATGGCTGGGTGCATGAGAGAGAGAGCAAGCTGGAGAGTATTCTGAGTTCAAAGCTGTGACTTGGACCTCATAGCAAATCAGCTGTGTATGGTTTCAAATGCTTGGATGTGAACTCTGAGTGAAGAAAGTTTTTTAAGTAAGAAGCTTACAGGATGAACTACTTACAGAATGAACTACTGTGTTGTGGAATAAGCTTTCTGTACAATGTGAAGATGTGTCGTTCTGACTGGTTTAATAAAAAAATCTGAATGAACAATATCTAAGCAGAATTTTCAGGCACACAAGACATTGAGAAGAAGAAAGATGTTGCCAGCTGGAAGAAGAGGAAGCAGCATGAACAGAATAAAGGTAATAAAGCCACAAGACAAAAAAATAGATTGATGAAAATGGGCTAATTCAAGTTGTAAGAGCTAGTTAGTAATAAGCCTAAGCTATTAGCCGAGATTTTTATAATTGATAGTAAGTCTCCCTATCATTATTGGGAAGCCATCAATCCTGATGAAAATGTCTGCCTACAAATGATGCTCTACGTGGGCCACGTATATCCACATCAGACAAAATCGGACCCAAAGGCATCTTTCTAGTCTTATGTCTCTAATGCCAACCACAGTGCAGACACATTTCCTGGCAGCTGCCTGTATGCTTGAGCTGCCAGTGTGCCATGAACTAAGCTGCGTGGCGGGTTTAAGGTTTTGCTCATGCAAACAGAAAATGTTACAGATGCAAGGAATATACGTTTAGACAGAAAAGACTTCTCAACAGGTTCCAGTGTAGCCGGGCGATGGTGGCGCACGCCTTTAATACCAGCACTCGGGAGGCAGAGGCAGGTGGATCTCAGTGAGTTCAAGCCCAGCCTGGTCTACAGAGCTAGTTCCAGGACAGGCTCCAAAGCCACAGAGAAACCCTGTCTCGAAAAACCAAAAAATAAAAAAAAAAAAACCAGGTTCCAGTGTGCACAGGCTTAAGAAAAAAATATGGCTATAGACAATCATTAAAAAAATAAATAGTTTAATAATAATGAAGTAAAGTCTTTAAAGAGGAAATAAAATCATTAAAAATATATGTCACGGCCGGGCAGTGGTGGTGCACGCCTTTAATCCCAGCACTCGGGAGGCAGAGGCAGGCGGATCTCTGTGAGTTCGAGACCAGCCTGGTCTACAAGACCTAGTTCCAGGACAGGCTCCAAAACCACAGAGAAACCCTGTCTCAAAAAACAAAAACAAAAACTATATATATATATATGTCACATAAGAATGAAAAATACGTAGGGAGTCTGTGTTCTATATGGTGTCTTGTTAAGTTTAAATTCTTTTTATTTTTTTAATAAATAGTTTCTTTATTATTTATTATGTGTACAGTGATCTACCTGCATGTATCCCTGCAGGCCAGAAGAGGGCATCAGATCTTATTACAGATGATTGTGAGCTACCATGTGGTTGCTGGGAATTGAACTCAGGACCTCTGGAAGAGCAGTCAGTGCTCTTAACCTCTGAGCCATCTCTCCAGCCCTGAATTTTTTAAACACTAATGTAAAACAAAATAGCTGCTAAGAAACACTGGATTATGGAAACTGCTAAATTAAACCAACCTATACATTTTTAGAATGTATTAACTTCAAAATGGAAGTTGAACAATGTGTTGCATTGAGGGAGAGGTTATGCTTTTGTTTCCACAGGAAATGAAAGGCTGTGGATTCCTTCCAGATTAATAGAGATCAGATTTGATAGGGGGAGACCTCCTGAGTGTCTTGGCTACAGACAAGGTGAAGGAAGCCAAAAAAGACTATAGGATAGGTAATGTGTAAGCTGATCCTTTGACATGGGATGAGACATGGTAAATCTTGTTGGTTACAGAGTCCTCATGACTTGTTATTACATGCCATCCTTTCATGGAAACAGATTTATATTACAGTTGCATTATACAGTCCAAATGGACTTTTAAATTGACAGATGTCTTTTACCTGCTCAAACATAGAACAAAAAAAAAATTATCGGGTTTTTTTTTTCATTTCTCTATAGTTTTGAAGCCTATCCTGGATCTAGCTCTTGTAGACCAGGCTGGCCTCAAACTCACAGAGTTCCATCCCTCTGCCTCCTGAGTGCTGGGATTAAAGGCATGCGCCACCACTGCCTGGCCAAAATATCATCTTTAACTGATTTGTGCACACCACACATTCCATACTTGTGTTAATGCAGATATGTATGTTACTTTTGAAAGTTACGTGTTTTCAAGAAAATGTCCTGGAGGAAAAAAAAAAGAAAGTTATGTGTTTTCAGAGCAAAGGACCAAACACCCAGGTGATCCAGCATCTCAGAATGTCTCTGTTGCAATTTCCTCAGAATTCTGTGTCCAAAACAGCTTCATGACTGCTGGCTGTGATGGTCCAGCCTCACAGTGTACTCCAGCCAGGACTTCAGATAAGCCTTGCAATTTCCCATTACACAGAGACTGGACAACAAATAATACTGCTAACTCTCCCAGGGCTTGATCATTATACCAATTTTCTTAGGATCTCCTAAAGATACCAGTCTCCTAGACTACAAAAAGCAGTCTAGAGAACATGATGCCCACATTCCCAAGAGGTGGGATGGATGGTTTTTAGTCATTCAATGAGTTAAAGATGACTGTCATTGTTTAAGTGGGTTGGTTGCAAATTGTTTTTGGTCATGGGCAGAAAAAAAACTAAACAAAGGAAATTAGATTCAAGGATCTCTTTCTGGCCAGGCTGTGGTGGCGCACGCCTTTAATCCCAGCACTCGGGAGGGAGGCAGAGGCAGGTGGATCTCTGTGAGTTCGAGACCAGCCTGATCTACAGAGCTAGTTCCAGGACAGGCTCCAAAGCCACAGAGAAACCCTGTCTCGAAAAACCAAAAACAACAACAACAAAAAACAACAACAACAACAACAACAACAACAACAACAACAACAACAAAAAACCCACAGAGAAACCCTGTTTCAAAAAAGCAAAAAAAAAAAAAAAAAAAAAAGATCTCTTTCTGAAGGGAAAAGGGGGGCTATAGTGTAGAAATGATGAGATAAAGGGTGGATTGTTGAGTCTTTTTTTTTTTTTTTTTGGTTTTTCGAGACAGGGTTTCTCTGTGGTTTTGGAGCCTGTCCTGGAACTGGCTCTGTAGACCAGGCTGGTCTCGAACTCACAGAGATCCGCCTGCCTCTGCCTCCCGAGTGCTGGGATTAAAGGCGTGCGCCACCACTGCCCGGCGGATTGTTGAGTTTTTTAAACAAACACTAGTCTTAAATATTTTACATTGGTTTGGCTTTTTGTATATTGATACAAATTTAAGATTATTTTTGTTATACTGTACTTATGTTTCTATTCTTGTTTAAGGTATTGTACCTATGCAGCAAAT
This sequence comes from Microtus pennsylvanicus, assembly GCF_037038515.1. Lineage (NCBI taxonomy): Eukaryota > Metazoa > Chordata > Mammalia > Rodentia > Cricetidae > Microtus > Microtus pennsylvanicus. The sequence continues at coordinate 6,017,585 of NC_134580.1, forward strand.
TTTAAAAAGTAATATAAAGTTTTATTATTTAAAAGCTATTTGGGATAATAAATACAGATTTATAGTTATAACTATCAAACTGGTAGTCATGTTAGGTATGTTTTCAAAGTTAAACAGATATATTTTAGATAGATAGGTGATCTTTAAAGGTTTCAGTCCACCACCCCCCACCCCCACCACCAAAAGAAAAAAAATAAAAGAAAAAAATAAAAAAAGAAGGAAAAAAATAAAAAAAGAAGGAAAAAAATAAAAAAAAATAAAGGTTTCAGAGACCTGCAGAATATGGCAATTAAGATGTTTAATAATCTGCCAGGTAATGGTGAATGCCTTTAATCCTAGCACTTGGGAGGCAGAGACAGGTGGATCTCTGTGAGTTTGAGGCCAGCCTGGTCTATAAGAGCTAGTTCCAGGACAGGCTCCAAACTACAGAGAAACCCTGTCTCAAAAAAAAATGTTTATGTTTATAACATAGGTTTTTCATGTCAATGAGACACATCTGCTCTTGGCAGCAATCAAGATGAGTCATTCTGAATGCTTTACGAAAACACTGCTGGCCAATAGTTAAGTAGGATTTTCAGGCATACAGGATGCTGGGAAGAAGGGGGGAATTGTCAGACATGGAGGAAGGAGAAAAGCAACATGGGCTATACAGAGTATAGGCAATAAAGACAGGCGACAGAAAGTAAATTAATAGAAATGGTTTCATTTAAGTTATGAGTTAGTTAAAAACAAGCCTAAGCTATTGTCTGAGCTTTCAAAATTAATATTAGTCTCCATATCATTTTTTTGTGTGTTTGAGCTGGCAGACCAAAGAAAAGTCTGCCTACACTATGGTTTGTAGAAGATATGACTCCAGCAGTAACCTGCAAACCTGGCTTTGTTTTGCTGTTTTGTTTGGTTGGTTTGGTTTTTTGAGACAGGGTTTCTCTGTGAAATAGTCCTGGAACTACTTCTGTAGTCCATGCTGACCTGGAACTCACAGAGATCCACCTTTCTCTGCTTCCTGAGTGCTGGTATTAAAGGCTCAAACCTGGTTTGGAAAGCCAAATTGTAAGAAAACCCCCATGCACTGGCCAGTGGTGGCACACATCTTTAATCCCAGCACTCTGGAGGAAGAACCACGCAGATCTTTGTGAGTTCAAGGCGAGCCTGGGCAACAGAGCTAGTTCCCAGGACAGCCAGGACTGCACAGAGAAACCCTGTCTCAGAAAAAAAGAAAGTAACCCCCATGCTTGGGTGTGGCTTGGAATTTCTTTAATCCCAGTGCTCCAGAGGCCAAGTGTGGAGTGCCTCTGAATCTCTATGTGTCAGAGGCCAGCCTGGTCTACACAGGGAGTTCCAAGCCAGCCAGTTTCACTGGTTGAGTCCTATTTATTTATTTATTTATTTATTTATTTTGGATTTTCGAGACAGGGTTTCTGCGTAGCTTTTTTGGTTCCTGTCCTGGAACTAGCTCTTGCAGACCAGGCTGGCCTCGAACTCACAGAGATCTGCCTGCCTCTGCCTCCCAAGTGCTGGGATTAAAGGCGTGCGCCACCACCTCCCGGCTTTGAGTCCTAGTTATAAAGAAGGAAAGAAAACAGGAAGGGGAGGAGGGAGGAAAGAAGAAGGGAGAGGAAGGAAAAGAGGAGAAGAAGCTGATGCTTGCTTTCAGGCTTGTCAGGAATCAAACATGTGCCAGGATCTGCCTTCCTAGCTAGCTTTCATCCTCAGGTGAGTGGATTGATCATGCCTAAGAAATGAATCGTGAGCACACCTTTGGATGTGTCTCAGGCCAAAGGTCCAGAGAGGATGACATGAGGACTCACCCAGAGTGGAAGCAGCACCATCCGAGGACTGGAAACTCAAATGGAGCAATCATCCTCCTTCCCTGCTCCCTTTCTCCCTCTCCTCCCTTCCTTTACTTCTTCCTTCCTCTGCTCCCCCCACACACATCTCCAGTCCTCACTCCCCTTCTCTCTCCTCTCCTCCCCCTCCTCTGTCATTCCTAGCATTTTGTTCTTTGCCTCCCCTCCCTTCCTCTCCCCTCCCTACCTTCCAGTACCAATCACGTGATCTATTCAGCTTTACCACACCCTCCCAACCATGGTGGAACGGAATGATGAGGCAAAACCAATCTTTGCTTCTCTCAGGGTGCCAGGCATCCCAGTGGCCTAACAGACTTGGGAGAGAGATTGCTGTGCTTGCTGCACCTACAGAAGGACCTTAGCTCAGATCACCAGCACCCATAGAAAAGCCAGGCAAGGCAGCATGCCCGTAATCCCAGCACTGGGGCACAAAGACAGGCAGATCTGGGGCTGTCAGTGTAGCTGAAACCACAAGCTCCAGATTCAGTGAGAAACGCTGTCTCAGCAAATAGAAAACAACAGAAAAAAACCTAAAGTCTACTTCTTGCCTCTACACTTGCATATTCAGGTAAGCAACATTCCCCACCCACACACACAATTAAATAAATAAACAAAAAAGAGCTGGACGTAGAAGCACGTGCCTAGAATCCTAGCAGAGGCTGAGCATCAGGAGTTAATGGTCATGGCCAGCTGGGGCGACATAAAGTCCTGTCTCAAAACCAATAAATAAAAACTGAGCACAGTGGGACACACCTTTAATTTCAAAACTGGGGAGAGGGGGCAGAGGCAGGTGGATTTCTGTGAGTTCAAGGCCAGCCTGGTCTACAACAGCTAGTTCCAGGGTCTGCCTTGAAAAACCAGAAAAAAACCGAAACAAAACTGGTGATGGTGGCTCATACCTCTATCCCGTCACTGGAAGGAGACAGGACAGAGCAGAACTAGACTTAAACCTTTCATCAAAAGACTATATATGCGGGTTGGCTGTCAAGAGCACTGGCTGCTCTTCCAGAGGACCCAGATTTGATGCTCAGCACCCACGTGGCAACTGACAACCAGCTGTAACTCTAGCTCTAGGGGTCTGAATGGCTTCTTCTGGACTCCAAGGATACTAGGCTTGCAAATGGTGCATAGACATGCATAAAGGCAAAACACACACTCATATATATAAAATAAAATAAATCTAAACAGGGGCCAGGCTGGTGGCACACACCTGTAATATCAGTACCTGGAAAGCAGAGGCAGGGTGAATCTCTGTAAGTTCAAAACCAGCCAGGTCTACATAATGAGTTCTAACCCAGTCAGAGCTATGTAGTGATATCTTGCCTCAAAAAACAAACAAACAACAGCAAAAGCTAAACAGGACTGGAGAGATAGCTAAAATTGGTTAAGAGCACTTGCTGCTTTTGCAGCCGACTCAAATCTGGTTCTCAGCACCCTCACTGGGGAGCTCAAAAATGCCTGTAACTCCAGCTCCGGGTGACCTGATGAACTTCCTGTGGGCTTCCAAAGGCACCCACTCCCACCCAAACAAATAACTAAAGTAAATCTTTTTAAAAATCAGACAGTAAGTGTCAGAGGTATACATTCGGGAGGCAGAGGCAGGCAGATCTTTGTGAGCTCAAGGCCAGCCTGGTCTACATAGTGAGTTCCAGGACAGCCAGAGCTTTATAGATAAAGCAGAACAAGTAAAACTGGACCTGGTGGTACAGGTTTGTAAGCAAAGCCACTGGACATGCTGAGGCAAGAAGATGATGAGGTCATGCCCTTTCCAGGGTACAGATGTCTATAGTTGAGCTCCAATGGGAGTGGTGGTTCATGCTTATCATCTCAGCCCTTGGCAGGGAATTGAGGGCAAGAGGGTCAAAATTTCTTTTTTTTAATATTTATTTATCCATTTATTTATTATGTATACAACATTCTGCCTCCATGTATGCCCACATGTCAGAAGAGAGCGACAGATCTCATTACAGATGGTTGTGAGCCACCATGTGGTTGCTGGGAATTGAACTCAGGACCTCTGGAAGAGTAGCCAGTGCTCTTAACCACTGAGCCATCTCTCCAGCCCCAAGAGGGTCAAAATTTCAAGGTCACATTCGGCTACGTGAAGTAACCAGGTCAACCTTGGTTACGTAAAACCTCGTCTCAAAAAGAGTGAGGGGAGAGAAGGGAAAAGGAGAGAAGAGGAGACATGCGCATAAAAAATTCATGGTGGACAATCTTATTCAGAAAGCATGTCCAGAATAGAATAATCTATATAAATAGAAAGCAGATAAGTGATTGTAAAGTCATGCTGAAGTTGGGGGTCATGGGGGGTGATTGCTAATAATTACAAAGTAAAAAGAAGACAAGAAATACTTAAGTGGTCCTTCAAACTCTACAGTTCCTTATTAAGAAACCAGGGTGTGGTTTTCATTTGTTTTGTCATTGAAGACAGGGTTTCTCTGTGGAGCCCTGGCTATCCTGGAACTAGCTCTGTAGACCAGGGCTGGCCTCGAACTCAGAAGTTCGCCTGCCTCTGCATCGCGCCTGAGTGCTGGAATTAAAGACATGTGCCACCTCCTCAGGCTAAGAAAATGTGTTTAAATTAATGGTGGTCAGTTGGTGCTACAGAGTGAGTGGTCAGCCTGGATGGACTGGGTGAGACCCTGTGTCAGAAAAGAAGTTCAGCCGGGCGGTGGTGGCGCACGTGTTTAATCCCAGCACTCGGGAGGCAGAGGCAGGCGGATCTCTGTGAGTTCGAGGCCAGCCTGGTCTAGAAGAGCTATTTCCAGGACAGGAACCAAAAGCCAAGGAGAAACCCTGTCTCGAAAAATCCAAAAAAAAAAAAAAAAAAAAAAAAAAAAGAAAAGAAGTTCATGCAAGTATGTGGCTAAGCTGGGAACCACTGAAACTGCTGGTACCAAGTGGATGGATTTCATAGTGTGAAGCATCTAAAGAATGTGAAAGGGATAGCTGACTGTATGCTCTTAGAGAAGAGACTGGAACAAGAGAAATAACTTGAAAGCTATTGGGCCACGGACAGGAATACAAAATGACATCGAAGGACACATAGATACGAATGTTCAGGATCAAGTCCTGGGGATCATCCACACCACAGAGAAACAGAGGAAGGACTTTAGGAAGCCTCACGGGGTCAGTCAAGACATCTGAGAATCCTGGAAACTCTCGATTTGGGTCTGGCAAGGGCTCAGCGGGTAAAGAAACTTGCTACCAAACCTGAAGACTTGAGTTCAATCCCCGGGACCCACATAGTAACTTCAGCAACTGTCTCTGTCATCCACACACGCGCTACAACACACGCAGTAGAGCATGTGCGTGCGTCCCCACCCTGCAAATTAAATAAATAGAGTTAAGGCAGACAAGCTGGACCCGAGAGACAGCAGGGAAGAACACGCCACCGGTGCAAAGGGAATTGAGCAAGCCGGGGCTATTAGGGTGACACAGGATCCATCAGGCTGGCCAGAACCCTTGACAGAAAATGAATGTGGGTCCCTCTCACGGAAGTGGGGGTAGGTAGGCTAAAGCACAGATGATGTGGGAGTGATTTCTTATTAATAAAGAAACTGCCTAGACCCTTGATAGGCCAACCCTTAGGTGGGTGGAGTAAACAGAACAGAATGCTGGGAGAAAGAAGCTGAATCAGGAGTCGCCATGATTCTCCCACTCCAGACAGACGCAAGTTAAGATCATTCCTGGTAAGCCAGCTCGTGGGCTACACAGATTAATAGAAATGGGCTAGATCGATTTGTAAGAGCTAGCCAATAAGAAACTGAAACTAATGGGTCAGGCAGTGTTTAAAAGAATACAGTTTCCGTGTAATTATTTCGGGACATAAGCCACTCATATTTCAACACACAGAAAAAGAGAATTACCTGCTGTCACCCACACCAGGGACAGTCTCAGCTCTGCTGCTGATGGCCTCGGCGGCCATAGGAATGGCCCTGCGTTGATGCATCAGTGCCTCAACTCGGAGAGCAGTACTGTAGCCCATGCGAGCAGCCTAGAGCAGGGACGGTCGTTGTTAATAGTCTCTGGCTCCTCAGACAGAGAACTAGTGGTGGCACTTGATCAGTTTGTATAATTTCTCTTTACTTCTACTTAAAGGATTTTAAGGAATTTTAGTAGGGATTGGAGAGATGGCTCAGGTTCCAATTCTCAGCACCCACATAGCAGCTCACAACTGTAACTCCAGTTCCTGAGGGATCTGACATCCTTATACAGACAGACGTATAGGTAAAATACCGACGTACATTAAGTAAGTAAATCATCTTTCTTTCGAGAAAAGGACTATTAGTAAAATCTATTCCAGCTCTCCCACAGGCTTATTGACAAGAGTTGGAGGAGAAGCTGCCTGTGAAGCCTTTAGACAGGATCCTGAGCACCTAATGGCCCACAGTTAGATGTTCCTGGGCTAGCAAGTCTGGCTCAGTTGGTAGAGAGCTTTGCTAGCATGCACAAAGCCCTGGGTTTGATCCTCAGCACCCCCATAAAACTGTGTAGCATATGTCCGAATCCCAGCACTTGGAAGGTGGAGGTGTGAGGGTTGGAGGTCCAAGGTCATCGTTTAGATAGTGAATTTGAGGCCCTACCAGGCCGGCACCACTTGAGACCCAATGTAGGGGGCGGGGGGGGGGGGGGGGGGGGCGGGGGGGGGAAGAGTTGGGTGATACCTTTCTATCTGTCTCAGGCCTCCCTCAGACACTCCTCTGCCTATCTCTTTTTGAATGACTATCAATGACTATCCCTAGGGTGTGGAGAGAGGGAACAGGTTTTTCATGTTTTGTTTTGTTTTGGGACTGGGTCTCCTACGCAGCCTAGGCCTTGAACTCCTGTCTCCCCGCCTCTGCCTTCCTGTCCTAGGATTTCATGCCGCGTAGCGGCACTTCCACTAGAGAGCCGCTTTACAACCGAAGTGTTCCAGCCCTGCTGGACCACCGTGACCCTCAGCAATTACAGCCTGATACCACCCGCCAGCGGATCATCAGGGGAATTCAGAGAGAGTGCGGTGCAGAGCTTTAGATCTTTGGGGGCGGGGAGGGGGAAGCTAAATTTCTTAAGATGGCACTGGCAACGTGATTGCCCCTGTCACGCAGGGAGGCAGCAATGACACAGGGGCCAGTCCCTGTCAAGTCCCTCACACAGGACGGGCTTAACCTTGAGCAGCTGTGACCCAAAGCCAACAGCTGGGTCATAAATCACCGATGACAGCAGCAAATCAGCTCAGCGTGATCTGCATTGCTCCTTGGGGTGGGGGTGGGGAACCAGCGAAAGCTCTGGACCCCGGCTCCTGCCCCTGCCAACATTACCCTTTGCGGTCAAGCCAGGGGTGGTTTTGCTTTTTGGCTTTGAATCTTTGCTATGAAAAAACGCTTTCTTCAACAACCAGGTCTTTGTAGAGCAACAGAATGCTAGGACTAGGCTAGACGATGGTGCGCCCGGGTGTGTGGGGGGGGGGGGGCGATTGCGATAGAGTCACTCCTTCACAAACTACGGGGTCAGGGACGCCAGCAAGCCCTCTCCTATGTCCATTTGCCTCGTGCCCTCCTGAGAAAGCTCGTGTGAACCGGAAGCAACTAATCGGACAGAGCCCACTAATGCTCTAAACACATGCTCTGAGCTGAGAGCCCCGAGCCCGGGCCAGCTAACTGGACAGTCACAGACAGCAATCTGCAGCAGCCAGGGAAATTGTAGCCTGAGGGTATATTCCCTTTAGGAAGCCAGGAGGCTGGATTTTTCTTTTATCAGTGGTTTTCAGGTCGTTTACTTTGGTTCTGCTGCTGGTAATGGCGTTTGTATGTTTGTTTCATTTAATAGGGAAAATGGAAGGAGAAGAATATTTATAGTGTCAGTGATTTGGCTTTTGTCAGTAGATTCAAAAAGACGAAGCAGGAAAGGGTGAAAAATCAAGGTATATAGGTGTCTGCACTCCGGCTGTGCGTGCCTGTGATCCCAGCCCTTGAGAGGTGGAGGCAGGAGGATCACAAGTTTAAGGTCACCCTTAGCTATTGGTGAGTTAAGGACAGCCTAAGTTCAAAAAAAGAAAGGTGCAAATTTAAGGTCTGGTCTTAGGATGCTTGAATGACTTGGTTTAGCTTTATAGCCCAGGCTGGTTCCCAACTCAAATGCTCCTTTTTCGTCAGCATCTCTAGTATTAGAATTATAGGCTTTCGATTTTCCTCTAAAGTTAAAAAAAAAAAAAATTTTTTTTTTTTGAAGAGTCCTCTCCACATCTTTTCATCTAGTTTGGTTGTTCGGCAACCAGTCCTTTGTATTATATTTTGCACTTTCAGTTTTAGGAAACTCTGTCTGTACAGATTTACTTAATAGCTGTCAGGTTTCAGACTAGAACTTGCTACTCTCATTAGTAGATTGTTGAATGCTTACAAGTGCCTTCCTATTTCTGGTCGGTTTACTTTCCCCGAATAGGAAGCAGAGGGAAGGTTGTTACTCATTATAGTGCCTGGTGAGGAAGGTTCTCCACCGTCACACATATTCTGGACTTTAAATACTTGAGTGTCTAGTCCTTCCTTCCCCACTGCCAGCCCCAGGTCACACGGCCTGTGGTGCCCATGTCTGTGGAGCAGGTTTTCTGAGCTTCATCTTGCTTTTTTTGCCTGTTTAGCTACTCATAAGAGTTCTGGTATGAGTTGGGACTGAAGGTGTAAAATTAAAAAAAATTTAAGTTGTACTACATTGTAGTTATTTATACTGTGTGTATATACACATGTATGTCTCCATGAAGGCATGCAGAAGTGTTAGTCAGAGGGTGGAGAGAAGGCACAGTGTTTGTTAGCTGCTCTTCCAGAGAACCTGGGTTCAGTTCCCAGCACCCACATGGAAACCATCTATAACTCCAATCTATGTCCTTCACAGAAAACAGGCAAAACTCTCAAACACATAAAAATAATTAAAAATTGATTTTACATAAAATAAGATAGTTTCATAGATTTGTGTGTGTGTGTGTTTTGCTGGTATGTAAGTCTGTGTGTTTTGCAAGTGCCTGGTGCTCATGGAGGCCCAAAGAGAGCATAGGATCACCTGAAAATGGAGTCACAGAGGGTTGCTGTGGGAGTTTGAATGTAACTGGCCTCATAATCTCATAAGAAATGGCACTATTAGGAGGTGTGACTCTTTTGGAGTGAGTATGGCCTTGTTGGAGGAAGTGTGTTCCTATGGAGGTGGGCTTTGAGGTTTCCTATGCTCAGGATACCGCCAAGTGTGTCGGCTGACTTCCTACTCTCAGGTATTCCGGCAGCACCACGTCTGCCTGCACTCTGCCATGCTCCCCACTGTTATGGTAAAAATAAAACGCTGCAGGTCCCTGGGTAGCTGCAGTGGGCAGCGGGCACGAGACCACAGTGGGCCATGAAAGCAGCCAGGTCCCAGGGAGGGAACCACATGGTGGGTGAAAGCCTCTCAGTGGGTGAGAGACAGAGATGTGCCATGCAGAGAAAGTGGATATTTATTTAGTGGGTTATGGACGGGAAAGGGAATGGGGGAAGGGGAGAAGGGAGAAGAGCAGAGAGAGAGGCAGAGAGAGAAAACAGAGAGAGAGAAAACCAAGAGAGAAAGGGGGGAAAGGGAAGAAGGTAGAGAGGCAGAAGCTGCCTCTTCAGGAAAGAGATGGAAAAGGAAGGACTCAGGCTGGAAGCAGAAGGAAGATCTGCTTGCCTCAGGGGACAGGAGAGGGAGTGGGCGGGACTTGTCTCTTAAAGGACGGGACAGACCATTACACCCACCATGATGATAATGGACTGAACCTCTAAATTGTCAGCAAGCCTCCTCAACTGAATGTTTTCCTTATAAGAGTTGTCATGGTCATGGCATCTCTTCACAGCAATAAAAACCCTAACTAAGACAGTTGTGAATTGCCATGTGGGTGCTATGAACTGAACTAGGTCCTCTGGGAGAGACATAAGTACTTTTTAAGTACAGAGCCATCTCTCCAGCACCTATGTAAAAACAAAACAAAACAAAAACTAAACTTTTAACAATTTATTTTTGTCTTATGTGCATTGATGTTTTGTTTGCATGTATGTCTGTGTGAGGGTGTCAGATCCCCTGGAACTGGAGTTACAGATAATTGTAAGCTGCCATGAGGGTACTGGAAATGAACCCAGGTCCTCTGGAAGAGCAGTCGGTGAGGTGTGGTCTTGCTATATGTCCTGGCTAATTTTGTATCAACTTGATGTAAGTTAGAGTCATCAGAGAGGAGGGAGCCTCAGTTGAAAAATGCCTAAATGTCTCGAAAACTCCAAAAAAAAAAAAAAAGAAAAGAAAAATGCCTAAGACTGGGCTGTGGGTAAACATATAGGACATTTTCTTAATTAGTGATTGATTGGGGATGGCCCAGCCCACTGGGGGTGGGGGTAGGCCCATCCCTGGGTAGGTAGTTTGTTTGGTTTTTTTTGTTTTGTTTTGTTTTGTTTTTTTGAGACAGGGTTTCTCTGTGGTTTTTGGAGCCTGTCCTGGAACTAGCTCTGTAGACCAGGCTGGTCTCGAACTCACAGAGATCCGCCTGCCTCTGCCTCCCGAGTGCTGGGATTACCTGGGTAGAAAGCAGGAGGAGCAAGTCAGCAAATATTACTCCTCCATGGCCTCTACATCAGCTTCTGCTGTCAGGTTCCATTTGAGTTCCTGTCCTGAATTGTCTTCAGTGATGGACTAAAATATTAAAGAATAAACCAAATAAACCCTTTCCTCCCCAAGCTGTTTTTGGTCATGGTGTTTCATCATAGCAATAGTAATTAAGATCATATACTATTATGTCCAATATTTTGTTGTAGTTTTTTTTAAATATTTATTTATTTATTTATTATGTATACAACATTCTGTCTGTGTGTATGTCTGCAGGCCAGAAGAGGGCACCAGACCTCATTACAGATGGTTGTGAGCCACCATGTGGTTGCTGGGAATTGAACTCAGGACCTTTGGAAGAGCAGGCAATGCTCTTAACCACTGAGCCCTCTCTCCAGCCCCTGTTTTTTCTTTTTTTTTAAGCAAAATTTCTCTTTTTAACAGTCCCAGCTGTCCTGGAACTAGCCCTTATAGACAAGGCTGGCCTCAAACTCACAGAGATCCACCTGTCTTTGCCTCCCGAGTGCTGGAATTAAAGGCATGTGCCACCACCTGGCTCAACTTTTTTTTTGTTTTTAAAACAGGCTTTCATCTAGCCCAGGCTTGGTGTGTGGGGGGGGGGGTCCTTCTGTGTATGCCTTGCTTTCATTGGTTAATGAATAGAGAAACTGCCTTGGCCTGTTGATACGGCAGAACTTAGGTAGGCAGGGAAGACAGAACTGAGTGCTGGGAGAAGGAAAGAGTCAGATGTGCTGAAATTTTGCTGGTAGGCCATGACCTTGTGGTGATACACAGATTAATGGAGATGGGTTAAATTAAGATGTAAGAGTTAGCCAACAAGAAGTTAGAGTTGATGGGCTAAGCAGTGATTTAATGAATATAGTTTCTGTGTGGTTATTTCGGTTCTGGGCGGTCAAGACAAACAAACAAGTGGCCTCCTACAACACAGGCTAGCCTTGACCCCCTATATATCACCAAAGATGACCTGGAGCTTTTGATTTTACTGCTTTTTACCTCCCAAGTACCATGGGATAATGGCCTAAACCATCAAGTGCTGAGATTTTATTAGGTTTATTTGTTTTATTTTGTGTGTGGTTGCTGTGTGCAGGCCAGAGGACAGCCTGTATTAGCCAGCTCTCACCTTCCACCATGTGGGTCTCAGGGGCTGAATTTGGATGGCCTCCATTGGAGTCAGGTGACTGAGCCAACTAAGACAGGTTTCTGGCCCCGGCTAGCCTAGAAATCACTGTATAGATGAAGCTGGCCTCCATCTTGGGATAATCCTGCCTCAGTGTGCAGTGCTGGGAGTACAGGAAGGCGCTACCTAGACAGGTTTTTCTTTGTTCTTTATTCAAGCACCTCAGGCTGGCCTGAATTCAATAAGTATCTAGGGATGACCTTGAATTACTGGTCCTGCTGCCTCTACTTCCCAAATGCTGGATTTGCGAGCTTGTGTCACCTAAAATTTTGACTGTCTTATCATTTTTATTTCTTTTGGGGCATTGTGGACTGAACCTATAGCTCCATTACCAAAGAAAGTGCTCACCGCTGAGTTATATACCAGCCTCTGCCCTTCTCCAAAGCCAGAACGCGTTCTTTTGTCCAGATTTTTGGAACAAGTACCCTATTAATGATAGTTAGATCGGTTTGTTTGTTTATATTTTAACAGAGTTTCTCTGTTTAGTTCTGGTTATCCTGGAACTCACTCTGTATACCAGGCTGGCCTTGAACTCACGGAGTTTCGCTTGCCTCTGCTGCCATTTATATCATTGTTGATCGTTCGCCATTACAATGCTATATAATATTTAGATGTTCTCGTGTTATTTGACAGATAGTAGATCACAGGATAAGTTCCTAGAATTGGACATCTAGCTCAAACACACAGAATGGTTTGTTGGTTTTGAGACGTACTCTGTAGCCCAGGCTGGCCTCCAACTTGAAGCGACCCTCTTTTAAACGCCTCCATTGTTCTGAGACTACAAACAAACATCATCACATAGCATTGCAATTTTGTTTTCCTTTGTTGGAAACAGGGTCTTTCGATGCAGTCCTAGCTGTCCTAAAACTCACTAAGACCAGGCTGGCTTCAAACTCACAGAGATCTTCCTGCTTTTGCCTCCTGGGTGTTGGGATTAAAGGCTTGAATTACCATGCCTGGTCCATTTTTTTAAAAAAATCTTTTTAATGTGCATTATTGTTTAGCCTGCCTGCATGAGGGTGTCAGATCCACTAGAACTTGAATTACAGACAGTTGTGAGCTGCAGACTGGGTGCTGGGAATTGTACCTTGGTCCTCTGGCAGAGCAGTGTTCTTAAACACGGAGACATATCTCCAGCCTCCGAATTTTTAAATAAAACTTAAATAGGGGCTGAAGAGTTGGGACAGTGGTTATGCACACTTTCTACTCTGGCAAAAGACCATAGTTCGCAGGGCAGTGGTGGCTCACACTTAATGCCAGCACTCAGGAGGCAGAGACATGTGGATCTCTAGTGTTTGAGGCCAGCCTAGTATACAAAAAAATTTCCAAGACAGCCAGGGCTGTTACACAAAGAAGCCCTGTCCTGTCTGGAAAAGCCAAAAAAAAAAAAAAATCCTAGTTCAGATTCCAGCACCCTCATTAAGAACAATACAAACATGTGGTATACAGACAGACAAAACCACACATGAAATGAATACATCTGATTTAAATTTGCTTTTTTGGTTTTTTTGAGGTTTTTTTTTTTTTATTGGTTTTTCTTTTTCTTTTTCTTTTTTTTTTGAGACAGTGTTTCTCTGTGGTTTTGGAACCTGTCCTGGAACTAGCTCTTGTACACCAGGCTGGTCTGGAACTCACAAAGATCCGCCTGCCTCTGCCTCCAGAGTGCTGGGATTAAAGGCATGCGCCACCACCGCCTGGCCATCTTTTTTTTTTTAAAGATTTACTTATTTATTATGTATACAATGTTTTGCCTGCAGATACGCCTGTAGGCCAGAAGGTACCAGATCTCATTACAGATGGTTGTGATCTCATTACATGGTTGCTGGGAATTTAACTCAGGACCTTTGGATGAGCAGGCAGTGCTCTTAACGACTGGGCTATCTCTCCAGCCCTTTTTTTTTTTTTTTTTTTTTTTTTTTTGCTTTTTCGAGACAGGGTTTCTCTGTGGTTGTGGAGCCTGTCCTGGAACTAGCTCTTGTAGACCAGGCTGGTCTCGAACTCACAGAGATCCGCCTGCCTCTGCCTCCAGAGTGCTGGGATTAAAGGCGTGCGCCACCACCGCCCGGCGTCTCCAGCCCTTTTTATTGCTTTTTCAAGACAGGGTTTCTCTGTAACTTTGGAGCCTGTCCTGGAACTCTCTCTGTAGACCAGGCTGGCCTCTAACCCCCCTGCCTTTGCCTCCCGCGTGCTGGGCTTAAAGATGTGGGCCATCACCACCCGACTTGATTTAAAATTTTAATTAAACACACATACACATATTAGAGTCAGGTTTGGTGTATACTTATACTCCTAGCACTCGGCTGACAAAGGCAGGATGGTCTGTGGTAGTTTGAACGTACTTGGCCCCCATAATCTCACAGGGAGTAGTGGCACTGTTAGGAAGAACAGTAGGTATGGTCTTGTTGGAGGAAGTGTGTCACTGTGGGGTAGGCTTTGAGGTCTCCTATACTCAAGATACCGCCCAGTGTGATAGTCTACTCCCTGTTACCTGGATATCAGCATGTAGCAGCTCTTTCTCCAGAACCATGTCTGCATGTATGCCGCCATGCTCCCCACCATGATCATAATGAACTAAACCTCTAAACTGGAAACCACCCCAATTAAATGTTTTCCTTTATAAGAGTGCCCATGGTCACTGGGCAATGGTGGCATACGCCTTTAATCCCGGCACTTGGGAGGCAGTGGCAGGCAGATCTCTGTGAGTTCGAGGTCAGCCTGGTCTACAGAGCGAGTTCCAGGACAGCTAGAGCTGTTACACACAGAAATCTTGTCTCTAACAAGATCTCCTAAGTAAATTTGGAGCATGGGGACCATGGAAGAAGGTTGAAGGGGAGGGGAGAGGCAGGGAAGGGAGCAGAGAAAAATGTATAGCTCAATAAAATCAATTAAAAAAAGAAATCTTGTCTCTAAATGCCCTCCCCCCAAAAGAGGCCATAATCATGATTTTTCTTCACAGCATTAGAAACTCTAACTAAGACACTCAGTAATTCAAGACCAACCTAGGGTATATAAGACCCTCTTTCAGAAAACCAAAAGTAAGAAGTCAAATACATATATGTACAAATAGATATACACAATTTTATACACACACACACAAAATTAACTAAAAAGTGACCTCATCTCTTATCTCCTGGGGACCAGGCATGCGTGGAACAATCACAGGACAGGCTGGACTCTTCAGTTCTGCTCTTTCACATAGCATCCTAGGTGTAGCAATTCTTGTTGCAACATTGTCTTTCTGAGTCTCTTCTGCAATGGCTGCTTAGCATTCTGTGGAGGTAGGAGAAATGCTATCATGTAATTAGCCATTCTGTGGTCAATAGCTTTCATCTACTCCTGTTGATGTATGATTTTGATTAGAAAACCCTTCAGGAGCCGGGTGGTGGTAGTGCATGCCTTTAATTCCAGCACTTGGGAGACAGAGGCAGGCAGATCTCTATGAGTCTGAGGTCAGCCTGGTCTGTACAGTGAGTTCCAGGACAGGCGACAAGGCTACACATAGAGAAACCATGTCCCAAAAAACAAATTAAATTTTTAAAAAAGGAAAAAGAAAAGCCTTCAATTTTTGGGTGTACATGTGGTTCTGGGTTGAGCTTTAGACCTTGCACATGCTGGGCAAATGTTTCATATCCTCCCCCTCTCGACCTTATTTGCTTTATATTCAGCTGAGGTTAGCTTTGAACCTATTTTTTCCTTGCTTCATCCTCCACAGTAGGCATATATCAGTCCTTATTCTTACAATTACTTTGCTATTGTTTTTGTTTTTATTCATTTTATTTTCTGTTTTGTTTTGTTTTGAGAAAGGATCTCCCTATGTAACTCTGACTGTCCTGGAACTCTGTAGACCAGGCTGGCCTCAAAGTCGCCAAGATCTACCTGCATCTGCCTTCCCAACGTTGTGATTAAAGGCAGTGTCGCTATGCCTGCTTTTTGCTCTGATTCTTACTCTGTAGCTCAGGCTGATTCTGAATTTGCTAGTAGACAAAGATGGTCTTCCTTTTCTGAAAGATGGATGTTCTCTCCTTTGACCAAATAGATTCTGGGGAAGAATTCAGGTTGTTAGGCTTGGTGGCAATTGGCTTTACCCACTGAGTCACCATCTCTCTGGCCCAGCCAAAGATGGTTTTCAAGGCCTGATCCTCCTGCCCACACCTCTAAAATGCTGGGATCATAGGTGTGAACCACCTAGCCCAATAAGCCATGGCTATATTAATGTTAAATGTGTCGGGCTTTGTGGCAGGTACCTTTGATTTCAGCACTTGGGAAGCAAAGGAAGGCAGATCTCTGTGAGTTCAAGGCCAGCCTGATCCACAAAACAAGTTCCCGGACAGCCAGGGCTACACAGAGAAACCCTGTCTCAAAACAAAACAAAAATTATCCACATCTGGTCAGGGAGCACAGGAGGGATAGTTGGAGTCTCAGGTGAGGGTCTGCCATTTCCTTCCGTGAAGAAATGTCAGGCAGTCTGCTCTTGTTGGGTGTCTCAAACAGGTCGTCACCAGCATATGGGCTGAGATGGTGAAGGCCATTCTGTACTCTGACAGTTCTCCACAATCACCCACCCGACTTCCTCGCCATTCACCGAGGGTTTAAAATTATGGATGGAAAGTTCTATCACTTTATTTGCTGCAGAGGAAGTACTTTCTTGGGGCTTGGGAACGCAGCTCAATGGCGGAGCATGCTGTCTATAACCACGTTCCATCCCCAGACCTCCCACTGCCCCCCAAACAAAGACAAAACATTGCTAAGCGAACATGCACTCCTTCATGTAATTTACTTCTCAGCATCAATATAAGTCCGCGCAGAGGCTGCTGAGGACATGGTTACATGGATGAAATGCACGCAAGGCCAAGTGTGAAGATGGGGTTCCTACCTGCAATCCTAGCCTTCACGCTGCTGAGACGGAGATGAGGGCAAGCTGACTAACTGAACTGGAGAGCCTCTGGTTCATTGAGAGATCCTGCCAGAGAGAGAGACAAAGACAGACAGACAGACCAAGACCAACCCAGGACTAAGATCCTGCCATCAATTACCACATCAGCCTGGAGTGACCATGTCTATCCATCCCCCGTACACACACTCCTGTGTGAGTGTGTATCTTACTTCTAGATCCCAATAATATGGCTTTGAAGATGCTTGCCAAATACATTCTCCACTGGTAAATAGAAAGCACTCGAGGAAGATACTTAACATCAACTTGTAACCTCCACATACATGTACACCCATAAGCATGCAAGGAGAAACAGGGATGGGGGCTAGGAAAAGAAGGTGTGCTACTAAGAGTGCGGAGCTAAGACTGTATTCCCAAAACTCAGACGGCAGAAGGAAGATGGCCTAAGACCATCCTGGTCTACCTGGCCAGCTTCAGGCTAGCTAATATTATACATGAAGTGGCACAGGCCAGTAGTTCCAGCAATCGAGAGGCTGGGTTCAGGGCCAGCCTGGGTTATATAACAAGACATTCATCTCAGAAACCTTCACGGGAACTTCCTGTGGTATCCCGTTTCAATGCTACTTGAACAGAAAATACATATCCCAGCTGACCGATCGGAACCAACAGACCGTCACCACCTCCTCCCAGCATCCTGGGACTACCCCAACATGGCAACACCCCGGCACCATGCCTCTCATCTTAGTATCTCTTCCTGTTGCTGTGATTTAAAAGAAAAGAAAAAGAAAGAAAGAAAGAAAGAAAGAGAGAAAGAAAGACTTTGACAATAACAAACTGAGGGAGAGGGAGAGAGGGCTTATTGTAGCTCACGATTCAGGGTGCCATCCATCAGGGCAGGGAAGTCAGGCCCCTTAAGCAGCTGGTAGGTATTGCATCATCAGCCAGAAACGAGCAATGTGTGTCGCTGCATTTCTCCTCGCTTTCTCCATTCACGCCGCCCATTAATGTAATCAAGGTAACCCCCACAGGCACACCTAGAGGCCCATCTCCCAGGTGAATCTGGATCCTGCCAAGTTGTCAGCACTAGCCGCATTTCATCAAACTGTTACCATAACAACAGAGTCCTCTTCACTAGTATACCAGAACTGCCCGCAGTACTGAGATGCTGACATCAGTTGCTATATCAACCTGGAGTCACCACGTGTCTCTGCATCTTATTGCTTGAATCCCAGTAATGTGGCTTCGGAGAAGTTTTTGAATATTTCTTCTTTTTCCTCCTCCTCCTCCTCCTCTCCTCTTCCTCTTTTTCTTCTCCTCCTTCTCCTTTTGGTGTTTTTGTTTTGTTTTGTTTTTTGACTTACGGTTCTCTGCGTTAACAGCCCTAGCTATCCTGGAATTTGCTTGGTAGTACAGGATGAGGATGGCCTTGAACTCAGAGATCGGCCTCTGCCTCCCAAGTGCTGGGATTAAAGGCACTTGATACCACCACCTACCTATCAAATATTTTACCAGTCTAAAGTAAAACAAGCATGCAGATGCTTCAGACTGGTGAGATGACAGAACCAGAAACTAAACTGTGACCCACGGGAGACCTGCTGTGTGCAACGAAGTGTGCACCACACAGGGGGAAATATGAGACACTTGCCACCTCTGCAGTGGCAAACTGCCTGCTGAACACCCACTCTGTGACATCATAGAGACTCATCCCCTAAATGAGTAGGTGAAATCCATCACAGAATTGGCTGACCAGTCTTATGAGATGGGAGCACCTGAGTCTGGCAAGGCAGGATATATCATGGACAAGTATACCCTAAGAGACAGTGATCTCTCTGGTCATTTAGTACATGTATGTTGGACTTTTGTGGTAGTTTGAATGCAAATATTGCCCAAAGGCTCTGGCATTTGAAATGCTGGTCCCAGTTGGCGGCACTGCTTGGAAGAGGTTTATTGG